>NC_138075.1:157969137-163516637 GCF_964212035.1 Myotis nattereri
TTCAAACCAATGAAGCTAAGACTTGAAGAGCTGTTCTTTTTGTATTAGTTTGAAACACAGTGATAAGAAATTAAAAGAAAAATAACACCTAAGCCTTTGTTTCTGTCATCTAACAGCTTCCAAAAGAGATAATCAAACAAACAACAACACACGTTATCATAAACACCCTCCCCCCCTCACACACACACTTCCCACAAGAAAAATGTTAGAATTGCTTGCTTGCCTTTATTATTTCACCTTAGCTAAAGAGCTGCTTTTGCTTAATTGCTTTCTGAATTAAAACATGTGCATCTTCTTGATATTGTGATTACTTCAGCTGTTGTTTTAGAAGAACTGAAATTGTTAACCTGAATCTTCATTTCCATGTTTCCATGTTGTAATTTTAGAGTCAGTTAAATTATCTGATGATCTGGTATAGTTCACATATAAATATCAGGCTGCCAGCACAGAAATTCTATTCTTGAAAATTTATATAGACCAACAGAATAACTGTAACATTTCTATAAAGAAAATACACACATTTTAATTTATTTTTAAATTTATTGTTGAAAGTATTACAGATGTCCCCTTTATTCCCCTACTAACCACCTCCACCCTACCCATCCCCTCTCCCCAGGCCTTCACCACACTATCTTCTGTCCATGGGAATTTTATTTAGAAATTTGTCCTTTAACATTTCTTTATATTAATTGATAAGCTAAGTAGTGCCTATTAAGATAACACATATGAATATATTCAAATAAACATTTTACCAGTGGCTTATTTGGATATAAAAGTAGATCTTCAATTATTTACAGGGTCTAAATTAGCTTCCTTATAATATTGTATCCATTTAATCTAGATTATTTTAATGTACAAGCTGCACTAGATTCATTGTAAAATAATCCTGCAAAAATGAAGAAAATAAACCAGAGATATTGTTATGGGTTCACTCAGTGAGATAGACCACCGACTCAGAATTTAAATTTAGGAGCCTTTATTAAGCTGGCCAGCTGACTACAGTTACAGCACCCTGCCAAAGCAGAGGCTGAACTGCAGCGCAGACTACAGGAGTTACATTTTATTATTAAATTTTGTGGAGGCCCAGAGAAAAATGTGTCTTTCAAATTCTGAGCCCCCAAAATATGGAGGAAACTCTCTTTATTTAGACTTTTTCCAGTCCTTTGTCTCCCAAATTTGGAATGAGACTTCCGGGCCTTCTGAGAAAGAAGGCCTGCGTGCTGGGAAGCAGCCATGAGACCATATCTCAAGGCCTGGCCTGGTGTCAGTACCTTCCTATCTATGTGTTTTAGGAACAGACAGCACAGCATGACCCGTCTGGCCAAAGCGCCAGGTATGTAGCCCAGCACAGTATATATAGTCTATGCAAGTCTGTGTTGACTAATCATTGCTGTGGTGAATGCAAATTTTTGCATAAGTTACTCCCTCCTAGATTAAAAATCAAAAAAGAGAAAAATGAAAGAGAGAAACAGAGAGAAAATTATAAAGAGGTAATTTTCTCTGCCTATAGAGTACCACCATAGCCTACTTGATTTTTATGGAATAACACCAGTCATTATATTATTTACCTTAGTTAATATTTTTCTTTTCATTTTCTCTTTTTTTTTTACTATAGTATCTCTACTTAGAAAATGAATTTACTTAATAGTTTTTGAACTTTTCATTAGAGTTATAGTTTTAATTTTTTAAATATTTTTTCATACAGTTTAAATTAAATATTATTTTGTATTAGTTTCAGGGGCACAATATAGTGTTTTGACGCTCATATATTTCACAAAGTGGTCCCCTAATATTTCAAATACCCACCCGGCACCACACATAGTGATTATAATATTATTGACTATATTTTCTGTGCTGTACTATACATCCACATGACTATTTTGTTACTACCACTTTCTACTTCTCAATCCCTTTATCTCTTTCACCCACCTCCCCAAACCCCCTCCCCACTGGCAACCCATCAGCCTGTTCTCAAGTGCCATCACAAGTCCTACAGACAAATCGATTTGACTATGATCTTGCAATCTTCTTATAACTAAAAAACAAATATTCTATTCCTTATTAACTTATTCGCAGCTCTGGAAGGACAATGCGATCATGGAAATAAGGCAGCTCCATTTATTGATGTTGCACACAGCAGCTACTATATCTGCAGATAAGCAAGAAGAACATGCTGATAGAGTTACTTATTCTGTGCTAAGAAGTTGTCCACATTTGAGCCTGAACCTTCAAGGGTCAATGTGGTATTGCTGATTGTAATCAGAGGAGGCAAACTGAAAGGAAAAGGAGTCTGAGCCATGTGTCTGCCCCCGCATAGTCTAGAGTCCCTTTCTTATGCTAAACTTTAGAGGAGTTTTTTTTTTATTATCCTGTTTAATCAGTTATTGTGAAAAGAAAAATGTTTCTTTCATTTAAAAAATGTCAGGATGGAGGTAGTGTTGGTGCCCATTCCAAAAGAACATAATGTATTCTCTAACTTTGATTATTTCCTCTTGGATATATTTCTCATTATAGCTGCAGAGCTAAACTAGCAAGAGTATTGGTTTTTTGGTATGTATTATTTTTAATGTGGCTATGTACATCTATTGAGATTTCTTAAAGAAAGGAGCTTCTTTAAGACAATTCCCCCTCCCCTTTTTTTTTGTCTCACTATCACCTCCACTTCCTAAATGATCCCCAAATGGGTTTATTTTTATTCAGAGGCACCACATAAGCTTTCTAGAGGTAGCATATACGTGATTGGAATATTTCTACCCTTATGTTTGTCCTTACACTCAGGATTTCCCGACTAGGCTAATATAAAGTAGATCTAATGTTCATAAGGTAATTTGATTTTTTTCTTTTTCCTTTTACATCCATATTTTAACTCTATAGAGAAACTGAAGGCTTGTGGTAAATGTCAGCACTCTTTCAGTGAATAAGAGTGTTTGCTGTAACTATTCCAAACTGCATTTCTTTGCCAACCCAGTAAAGCATCAGAAAGACCTCTGGCAGCTATAGCAACATAACCACAAGCTGCTCAATTTTAGACATTCTTTTTGTATATCTGAGTTCCTCTCCATTTTGCAGAAAATCAGAAGCTAATGGGACACAGCTGTTTTCACTTTGGTTTGCTTATTAAGCTAAATTCAAATTGTGCCTTGCTTTTCATTTAATTAATAGAGTATTCGTTTTCAACATACCAGTATATTTTACTTGAATCCCTAAGATTTATTTTAAAAGATGCAAAAGAAGAATTTCACTATGAGGCATGCAGAAAATAATATCCAGGCAGCACTTTGGATTATTTTTTAAAAAATCATTTTCAAATAAAACATCTTAACATGTAATACAGTGGGGCCTTGACTTACGAGCGTTCCGACTAACGAGTTTTTTGAGATACCAGCTGTCTCTCGGCTGATTTTTTGCATTGAGTTGATAGAGTAATTTGAGTTAATGAGCTCCTTAACGAGCTCCGTCTCAGAATGAATTAAACTCGTAAGTCAAGGCCCCACTGTACATGATATTACTTTAGTTCAGTGGTTCTCAACCTTGGCTGCACATTAGAATCACCTGGGAATCTTTTTAAAATCCTGATTTCTGGGCCTCATCTTCCGGAAATTCTGTTTCTTTGTTATGGAGTGGGGCCACAACATTAGTACCAAAGAAACAGAATTTCCGGAGGATGAAGCCCAGAAATCAGGATTTTAAAAAGATTCCTAGGTGATTCTAATGTGCAGCCAAGGTTGAGAACCACTGCTTTGGTTGAATAATAAATCAGTCATTAAGATCTAACTACAGAATGGTAACAAAAGAAAACTCTGTTGTTAGAGGAGATGTTTTGGCATGTAGTTGCTGATATCAGTTATCTGATCCACTATAACAATACGCCAGCTATAATTTCTTCATCCATAGTAAGGAATGCTAGTTAGTGGTGATCTTTAATATATGTCTTTCTCTTACTTTTGAGTTTGGTATGAGAAATCCATTTACACTGGAACTACATCAGTATATAAAGTTCATAAGGTCAAAATTTGGAGTTCTTAATATTTATTTCTTCTGATTTATGTAGAATTTATCAATTACTTGTTTTATTTGTCACTTTACAAAGGGGACTATGTCTGACTCATCTTCTTAATTCTTGTTAGAGCTGTGTACACACAAAAATTACTTTTCCCTAATCATTTAATCACTTCTTTATTTGTCTAGCCATTGGCCTACTCAAATATGTATTAAGCAGTTACTAGGCATGCAGTTAGGTATTGCAAATATGGGCATGGAAATAAAATGTAGGTTCCATATGTTGACATATAAAAATAACTGAAATGTAGTTTGATGTGTCTAAAAGGATATTATGAAAAGTATAAGATGCAGATGGACCATATTTTAAGGACTACATATTTACTGAAATACAGGGAAGAAAATGAGTGCTGTCACTTGGAGAGGAAAGTACAGATTAGAAACAGCACTTCAGAGCACTTGATGTTTAAACTGAACCTTTAAGCATGAGTAACAATAGTTCTTTGGTGTCACTACAGATGCAAAACCACAGTGGCATAAAACATGGTAAGTGTGAGAAATTGTAGATTGTGCCTTTTAGATTGTCCTAAACCCCTATTAATGTCAAAGAATGCTCTATTGTGTGGAAATCTGGGAGGGATTTTGGTGTGAAGAGCATTTCCAAGAATTGGCTGCACATCTGTTCAAGAACCCTAATTTGAACTAGAAACCAATAATTATTATGTATCCTGTATGTATCAGTAACATGCTACGCCCTCTAGATGCCTTATCTCACAGAAGCATGATTATTAGCTTTATTTGATATGTGGGGAAGTTGGGGTTTAAAAGATTGGGTAATTGTTCAAACTTAGCAAGGGGCAGAGACAGGGTTTAAAATCCATGTCGGCTTGACTTCAAAACTAATGCTCTCCAAAGCATAATGCCAGTACCACCACCGCCACAAAGATAGAAGCTTTAGACATGGAGAAGGCAATGAATGTGGAGCAGTCAAATGGAAGAGGGATAGAGACTAGCAGTCACACCTTGACGACACTCTCAGGCAACAGGTTCCCACCATCTGATGCTTCCCGGTAAGAAGTATATAAGAAGGCTTTGAGGCAAAGACCTCTCTCTTTATTGATTGACTGATGGCTGATAAGCCTCAGCATTTTTCCCCTTGGCCCTGTTAACTGGTTGATTATGCATGGCTTCTGCAATGAACTGTCCCTTTGAACTCACATTCACATTCGAAATGTTCTAGGAACCTCCTCGCAGAGGCCTGTGCTATTATCACTGCTGTTTTGGCACTCACCTGTTCGGCCATGCTTATTTACTTGTTTTTCACGTTCGAGAAAAGCGTCCTGAAAGTCAGGATCATGTTTCATTTACTGTTATATGCCCGATGTCTAACAGAGAATCTAGCACATGAAGAGTTCCAATATGATTTCAGAATGTGGATAATGAGAGAGAAAAATTATATAATATCACTGTGAATCAAAAGCAGTAGGTTCAGAAAGGGAGAAGTAAGCAAAGTTCTGACTGAAGGCAGCGGCCTCTATATTCAGCTATGAAAATGACAGACAGTGAGAGCCAGGTGAACTTTTTGCATTAGAGCCTAGGAATTGGTACTTCTGTAATACTCATTTTAATTTTATATTGATTGATTGATTGATTTTTTAGAGAGAGTGGAGGGAGAGGGAGAGAGAAAAACATTGATGTGAGAGCAAAACTTTGATCGGCTGCCTCTTGCATGCCCCCTACCTGGGATCGAGCCCACAACCTGGGCATGTGCCCTGACTGGGAACTGAACCAGCAACCTTTCAGTACATGGGATGATGCCCAACCAACTCAACCTCACTAGCCAGGGCTAATACTCATATTAGGCACTATTTCCAGGTTTGAAAAACAGGCTTCTGGTTTGCATGAATCAATAAGGAGAGAGACCACTGCACAAGTTTGGGTTTTATGAATGGGATGTCAGTTCCCGTGGCTGAAGAAGAGAGAAGAGAACTAACAAAAAGACTGAGTGACATCCATAGAAGTATTGGGATAGTAAGCTAGTTACTGACAAAGAAATTCAGGCTTAAGGTAATAGAATAGAAATATAGTTAACAGATTTGAGATAATAGGTGGAAATTTGGCCTCAGAGACAAAGCAGAGGACAAGTTTTAAGTATGGGAGGCTTGCTTAATAGTACAAGATTTCAATTTTATATATATATATAAAACTAGAGGTAAAACCTGTTATGGCTTCCATATAAAGAGGTATGCCTGGCAGTAAGCTAATGGTTATGATATTAATCCTGCTTGGTAAATCCTTGACTTCATTAGGATCTGTTGATGGCTGTAACTAAGGACTGGCTTCAAAAATGACCCCAAATAGTTGCAGCAATATTGAGAAAAAAGAACAAAGTTGGAAGTATCACAATAGCAGATATCAAGTTATACTACAAAGACACTGTAATCAAAACATCCTGGTACTGGAACAAGGACAGGCATATGGAAGAGAATGGAGACCCAGAAACCAACCCAAGCCATTACACTCAAATAATACAAATGAGTCAAAAGAATACAATGGAGTAAAGACGGTCTCTTTAATAAATGGTGTTGGGAAAATTGGACAGGCACGTGCAAAAAATGAAATTTAGTCCATCAATTTACACCATACACAAGAATAAACTCAAAATATAAATGTAAGTTGTGAAACCATAAAAATCCTAGAAGAAACCACAGACAAAATCTGACATCTTTTGTTACAATATGTTTATGGATACATCTCCCAGGGCAGTGGTCGGCAAACTGTGGCTCACGAGCCACATGCGGCTCTTTGGCCCCTTGAGTGTGGCTCTTTCACAAAATACCACGTGAGGGCGTGCATGTACAGTGCGATTGGAACTTCGTGGCCCATGCGTAGAAGTTGGTTTTCGGCCTGGGCGAGTCTATTTTGAAGAAGTGGCATTAGAAGAAGTGGGAGGTGTCGGTCGGTCGGGCTACAGGAGATGCGGCGCATATGCAGTGCGGGGGGAAGGCGCGGGGGATTCATGCATGAGTTGAGTGAGCCAGTCAGCAGTCTCATTGTGCAGTGGTAAGTGGTTGGAAGGGGTCGACCTCAGTGAGCGTACCTCAATCAGATTGAGGGCGTTTTTAGCAAAGACCAGCTTAGGAGTACCTTAATTAAGTTAATAACAATGTACCTACCTATATAGTTTAAGTTTAAAAAATTTGGCTCTCCAAAGAAATTTCAATCGTTGCACTGTTGATATTTGGCTCTGTTGACTAATGAGTTTGCCGATCACTGTCCTAGGGCAAAAGGAACTAAGGAAAAAATGGGACTACATCAAATGGGACTTTCTCAAAATGAAAAGTTTCTGCATAGCAAAGGGAATCCACTATACCAGAACATATCTGCCAATAAAGGGTTAATCTCCAAAATATATAAGGAAATCTTACAATTTAACAAAGGGAAGGCAAACAATCCAATTTAAAGTGGACAAATGACCTAAATAAACAATTCTCCAAAGTGAACATACAAATGGCCAATAGACATATGAAAAATTTCTCAAAGTCACTAATTATCAAAAATATACAAATTAAAATGACAATGAGGTATCACCCACACCTGTCAGAATGGCTATCATCAACAAATCAATAAATGACAAGTGCTGACAAGGATGTGGAGAAAGGAGAACCCTAGTACACTGCTGGTGGGAATGCAGACTGGTACAACCATTATGGAAAACAGTGTGGAATTTACTCAAAAAATTAAATATATAGCTGCCATTTGACCCAGTGATCCCATTTCTAGGAATATATCCTAAGAAACCCAAAACACCAATAACAAAGACTATATGCACCCCATGTTCATAGCAGCACAATTTAGAATAGCTAAAATCTGGAAACAGCCCAAATGTGCATCAGTAGATGAGTGTATAAAAATATCTGCGGTACTTTTACACCATGGGATACTTTCTATATATATAAAAAGTCAGTGACTGTAATGACCGAAACAACTGGTCAACAGAACAGCAGGTTGCATGGAGCAACCAGGCCGGCAGGGTGGGCAGTGAGGGATGACCAAACGACTGAAGAGCAGACTGTGTGGGGCGACCAGCCCAGCGGGGGCGGGGGGTGGGGTGGCAGTGAAGGACAACCAGGTCATCAGAGGGGGAGAGTGAGGGGTGACCAGGTGGCAGGGGGCGCAGTTAGGGGCAATTGGGCTGGCAGAGTAGCAGTTAAGCGTCTATCAGGCTGGCAAGGGAGTGGTTAGGGGGTGATTAGGCTGGCAGGAAGAAGCGGTTAGGGGCAATCAGGCAGGCAGGCAGGTGAGCAATTGGGAGCCAGCAGTCCTGGATTGTGAGAGGGATGTCCCAGATTAGAGAGAGTGCAGGCTGGGCTGAGGGACACACTCCCCCTCCCCCCCCCCCCGGCCCCCTCGCATGAATTTCATGCACTGGGCCTCTAGTCTATCCTATCTAATAAAAGACAAAAAGGGTAATTAACCATACCTCCGCTACACTCCCCATTGGCTAATCAGGGCGATATGCAAATTAACTGCCAATGAAGATGGCGGCCGGCAGCCACACAGCTAAAGAGAGCAGGAGGTTTGCTTGCTCCAGTGATGGAGGAAGCCAAGGTTCCCTGCCTGCCACAACCGGGCTCTGAGCTCCAGAAGCAACAATGTTTCAATTATAGAAGCTAAACAAACCCCAGATACCTGCTTTCAGCCGGCAAGGCCTCAGAGATGAGAGCGCCAGTGACAGCAACAATATTTAAATTATGGAAGGTAAATAAATCCCAGGATTAAAACAAAATGAAATAAAGGAGAGTCTGGGAGCTTCAGTCGCCCGCCAGACAGAAAATGGCCCTCAGCCCCTTACCCAGACTGGCCAGGCATCCCAGTGGGGACCCCCACTCTAAAGGGCGTTTGGCCAGCCTAAAAACAGCCATCAGCCCCTCATTTAGGCTGGCCAGGCACCTCAGTGGGGACCCCAACCCTGAAGGGGGTGTGACCAACTGCAAACAGCCATCAGCCCCTCACCCAGGCTGGCCAGGCACCCAAGCGGGACACCCACCCTGATCTGGGACACCCTTCAAGGCAAACCAGCCGGCCCCCACCCTTGCACCAGGCCTCTATCCTATAAAATAAAAGGGTAATATGCAAACTGACCCTAACAGGAGAAAGACTGGGAATGACTGGTCACTATGACACACACTGACCACCAGGGGCCAGATGCTCAATGCAGGAGCTGCCCCATGGTGCTCAGTGTGCTCCCACAGGGGGAGCTCTGCTCAGCCACAAGCCAGGCTAATGGCTGCCAGTACAGCAGTGGTGGTGGGAGCCTCTCCTGCCTCCTCAGCAGCGCTTAGGATGTCTGACTGCAGCTTAGGTCTGTTCCCTGCTGGCAAGTGGACATCCCCCAAGGGCTGCCGGGCTGCCAGAGGGATGTCTGATTGCCATCTTAGGCCCAATCCCCCGGAGAGCAGGCCTAAGTCAGCATGTGGTCATCCCCCTAGGGGTCCCAGACTGTGAGAGGGCACAGGCCAGGCTGAGGGCCTCCCCCCTGAGTGCACAAATTTTTGTGCACTGGGCCTCTAGTCGTCCTATCTAATAAAAGAGAAACATGGTAATTGGCGTACGACCGCTACCCTTCCCATTGGCTAATCAGCGAGATATGCAAATTAACTGCCAGCCAAGATGGTGGCCGGCAGCCAGGCAGCTTGAAACTAACATGAGGCTTGCTTGCTTCAGTGATGGAGGAAACCAACGCTCCCCGCCTGCTTTGCTGGCCTCTGAGCCTGCAGTTTAAGAAACATTGTCATGACTATAGAAGCTAAACAAAACCCCAGAAACCTGCTTTCAGCAAGGCCGGGATCTTAGAGCTGGAGTTATACAGTGTTTCGACTATAGAACCGAAACAAACCAGATACCTTCTTTCAGCAGCAGAAGCCTCAGAGCTGGAGCCAGAGCTAAAGCTGGCCCAAAATAAAAAAGAAAAAAGAAAAAAAGGAGCAGTTAGGAGCTTCAGTCTGCCTGCAAACAGCCAACATCCCCTCACCCAGGCTGGCCAGGCACCCCAGTGGGGACCCCTACCCTGATCCAGGACACCCTTCAGGGCTAACCAGCCAGTCCCACCCAGGCCTCTATCCTATATAGTATAAGGGTAATATGCCTCCCAGCACCAGGATCAGTGTGACAGGGGGCAGAGCCCAAACCCCCTGATCGCCCTGCGGCTCTGTGTGTGAGGGGGCGGGGCCACAACTTCCCTATCTGCACTGCTCTGTTCGTGACAGGGGAAGGTGCCCCAACCCCCTGATCGGCCCTGCTCTGTGCCTGATAGGGGAGAGCTCCCCAACCCCCTGATCGCCCTGTGTCTCTGTGTGTGACAAGGTGTGGCGCCTCAACCCCCCCGCCCCCCACGGGCCCTGCTCTGTGTGTGATGGGGTAGAGCCATAACCTCCCCATCGGCCCTGCCCTGAGTGTGAGAGTGGCGGCACCCCAACGACCTGATCGACCCTGCTCTGTGGGTGATAGAGGGCGGCGCCCCAACCCCCTGATCTGCCCTGCCCTGAGTGTGACAGGGGGCGGAGCCCCAACTCCCCTATCGGCCCTACTCTGTGAGTGACAGGGGGGAGCTCCCCAACCCCTTGATTGACCCTGCTCTGTGCGTGACAGGGTACAGAGCCCCAACCCCCTGATGGGCCCTGCTCTGTGCGTGACAGGGGGTGGTGCCACAACCTCCCCATCGACCCTGCCTTGAGTGTGACAGGGGGCGGTGCCCCAACCCCCCAATTGGCCCTACCCTGAGCGTGACTGAGGGTGGCATTTCAACCTCCCGATCCGCCCTGCTCTGTGTATGACAGGGGGCGGCACCCCAACTCCCCAATCGGCCCTGCTCTGAGCCTGACCAGGGGCTGCACCTAGGGATTGGGCCTGCCCTTTGCCACCCGGGAGCAGGCCTAAGCCAGCAGGTCGTTATCTCCCGAGGGGTCCCAGACTGCGAGAGGGCACAGGCCAGGCTGAGGGACTCCCCTCCCCACCGAGTGCACAAATTTTTGTGCACCGGGCCTCTAGTATATATATAAAAGACTAATATGCAAAGTGTCCCCTTGGGAGTTCAATCACTCGCTATGACCTGTGCTGACCACTAGCGGGCAGCATAGAACATGGCGGGCCACCAGCAGCAAAGGTGGGTTCCTGAGGAAGCAAGGGAAGGAGGAGGCGGGGAATCTGATTGGCCTTGATCACTGGTCAGCCCTAGGGACCCTACCTGTTCACGCATTTTGTGCACTGGGTCTCTCTCTCTCTCTCTCTCTCTCTCTCTCTCTCTCTCTCTCTCTCGATATATATATATATATATGAAGGGAATTCTGAGAGAAATGAAATCACTATCTCAAAGAGACATCTGCACTCCCATATTAATTGCAGCATTATTCACAGTAGTCAAATATGCAAACAGTCTAAATGCCCATCACCAGAGGAATGGATAAAGAAAATGATAAAATGGTTATCATCCAGCCATTAAAAAGAAAAGAAGGAAATTCTTCCATTTGCAACAACTTGGATAATTCCTGAGGGTGTTATGCTAAATGAAATAAGTCACACAGAGAAAGACAAATACTGTATGATCTCACTTATATTTGGAATCTAAAAAAAGTAAAATTTATAGAAACAGAAAGTAGATTGATGGTTACCAGGGCTAGGGGCTAGAAAAAACAAGGGAATGTTGTTCAAATGGTACACTCTTCCAGTTGTAAGAGGACTCAGCCTGGGCATCTAATGTATAGTATGACGACTGTAGCTAACAATAGTATACTCGAAAATTGCTGGTAGAGTAGATCTTGAATGTTCTCATCGTAACCACAATAACAAAATAACAATCATTTGCTCAATAACCTTATTGTGGCTATAATTTCACAATATATGTGTGTATCAAATCATTACATTATACAGGTTAAATTTACAAAATGTTATATGTTGATTACATCTCAGTAAAGCTGGAAAATAAAATAATGTAGAAGGGGGTTTCAGTGGTGTCAATTACCAAGTTTAAAAGAGTGCAGGAATATGAGACCAAGCAGATTACACCATCTTCATCAGGATCAAATCAATGCTTTTAAAATGTTTAACATGTTTCTTTCACCAAGTTTACGTGAATATATGCTGCTGGGCTTTGTTTCGTTGTATTTTGTTTTATTCTTTTGTAGTTTACCTTTTGGTTTGAGCATTCATTAAAAATAAGACTTTCAACATTTTCAACCTCAAAACAAATCATCCATCTTAGAGGTGCTTATGGGAATAAGATGATTTCTCTAAATGTATTTGTTTAGTCACACGCACTGGCAATTTACCATCAAGTAATTTATATCTTGTTGTGTAAAATAAAGAGGTCCCATGATTCACATATTTAGATATCATTTAGTATTTGAAATTGATTCTACAATGACAAAAAGAATCTAATCATTTGACTGTCTTAAAAATATCAGTACAATGGATAATTATCAGTACATAAATAATTTTTAATATATTTTCTGATTCCTTGAATGGAACCTAGAGAGACATAGTCCTAAGATCATTCAAATGGACTGATACCCAAAAGATGACTGGATGATGAGGCTCCTTCAAGAAGATGTCTACTTGAACCATCCAGGAGAGGGTCAGGGCCAGAGAAGACAAGTCTGGTATCAGGTTTTGAAAAAGAACTTCTGAGTACAGAGGCTAAAGGCAAAAGATTAAGAGCTGGGTTAATGATGGCTTGGAGCAGCAAGACAGAACCAAAAACAAGAACTGAATGTGTTTCTTCTCCCAAGGCCCTGGTGACTTGCCAAACTAATAGAGGTAGGGTGCCCAGTCACCTTATTTATCTGTGGGATATTTTACCCCTTTGAAGCTCGTGCCTCACTGCACTGACTTGTGTAGCTCCCAGACTCCTGACTTTTCTCAGCCAATTACCCTTTTCTTGGGCAGGGATTTCACTCTGTCCTGGCTCCTCCTATCTTGCATCCTCATGCTCAGACCTTCAAAATTTTGCCTCTAGTTAACAGAACCCACTTTCTTTTGAAACTGGTAATACTGTGTTGTAAACAAGGAAAAAAATGGGTTTTGATACCGATGAGTAATATTTATACTAGGTTCATTACTGCATGAGAAACTAAGTTATAGAGTCCGAATTTGGGGACTGGAATTTGGGGTTCTGGAGAAATGAATGCAGGGTGCATATTCAAAATTATCTAAACTCAAGCCAATAGAAAGCCAAAAATAACTTTTTTCCTAAATCCCTTTAAATTAGCAGGTGCAATGAGCTCAGAGGGTTCTCCCTTAGCTGATGTGGCCAAGAAGCAAACTGGTACCTGAGCAGGACAGACATAATCATGAAGGAGCTAAGTCATTTTGCAGTGATCTTACTAGGGAAGAAAATCCTATCATAACAGCTAATTTCTGAGAGACACACTGGTCCTAATTCCATAAATAATTTTTAGAGCAATCAATAAGGCAAATAGGACATGGTATTACAAATTTACCAACAGTCATGTTGAATTTATTTTGGCTCAGCAGCAAAGATTGAAGGATTCTAGAGCATATCTCCAAGTAGACCATGGCAATGACTTCAGTAGGAAGTGTTTACAACATCTACCCATATGTGGCTGAATCCAGTCTCAGGAAAAGCCGATAGATAGAAATGCTGTACGGAACCAAGTCTGTAGGCCTAGGTTAAAGCCAGGCCACTTACAGTGCATAGGAGTGATACTGTAAATGAGCAAAAAAAAAATGGTCATTTCTATACACTAAGCTGTCATAAGGTCAAGGGGATTTAAGGTCTGTTCATCTCAGGTCCTGTCAGGAGGTAGAGCCCACATAGCAATGTGAACATAAAAGGTTTAATACAAATAATGATTAACTATTAGAGGAATTAATTACTGAATAGGAATAAAATAAAATTATAAAAAATAATCTACAGTTGAGGAAGAATGTCTGTTATGAACTGAATTGTGTTCCCTCCTTCCCAATTTTATATGTTAAAGCTTAACCCTCAATGTTACTTTATTTAGAACAAGGGCCTTTATGGGGATTATGAAGTTCTAAGGGTGGGACCTTAATCCAATAAACTGATGTCCTCTTAGAAGAAATAGACAGCCTGGCCAATGTGGCTCAATGGTTGAGTGTCCACTTATGAACCAGGGTTCAATTCCCAGTGAGGACACATGACCTAGTTGTTGACTCAGTCCCCAGTAGGAGGTGTGCAGGAGGTATCCAATCAATGATTACCCCTCATCATTGATGTTTCTCTCTCCCTCTCCCTCTCTGAAATCAATAAAAATATATTTAAAAAAAAAAGAAGAAGAGGTAGCCCTTGCTGGTTTGGCTCAGTGGGTAGAGAGTATGCCCACAGACTGAAGTCAAAGCCATGTACCTTGGTTGCAGGCTCAATCCCCAGTCCTGGTCACAGTGTATGTGGGAGGCAAACAATTGCTGTGTTTGTCACACATTGATGTTTCTCTGTGTCTTTTCCCCTCCCTTACACTCTCTTAAAAAAAGAATCAATAGAAAAATATCTACAGGTGAAGACGAAGATGAAGAAGAAGAAGAAGAAGAAGAAGAAGAAGAAGAAGAAGAAGAAGAAGAAGAAGAAGAAGAAGAAGAAAAGGAGGAGGAGGAGGAGGAGGAGGAGGAGGAGGAGGAGGAGGAGGAGGAGGAGGAGGAGGAGGAGGAGAGAAACTAGGGAAGTTAATGCAAAGAGGAAAGACCTGTGAGGTCAGAGTGAGAAGACAACCAAGTGAGAGCCAGGAAGAGATCCGCACTATAAACCTAGTTTACAGAGACCTAGATCATGGACTAGGCCACATTAAGCCCACAAGTTGTGCAAAAATAAAGGTCTGCTGTTTAAACCACCCAGTCTAGTATTTTGTAAAGCAGCCTAAGCCAATTAATACAGTGTCCAAGCAAAGAACAAATATGAAAGGGGAGGCCCTTCCCAGGTTTGGAATTCAGATGTCATGGGGAAGGTGTATGTGCAACCCACTGGATGATGACACAGGTGGCTGGGCTGCTCCAGACTAGAGATAATCCGTGTTTGGTAGCTGTTAGTCAGGCAACAGCCTATTAGGGTGCCAATGAAATTCACCAGGAAGTTTTTTATGAGATGGGGAGGACAGGATTGGTGTTGAACATCCTTGGAAACTGGCTGAGGCCTCTGCATATAACTGGAAAGTTGCTGCCTGGAATGACTGGGAAGCCAGAAGGGCTATCTGTGAAACTCGTGAAGCCACAAATGGCATTGCTGAAACTTAAAGGTAGAGTTTCACTGTGTGTTCCAAATGCTAGCTCAGAACCACAGAGCAAGAAAGAAGAAAAGCACACAGAAGCTAGAAGATGCCCCACCCTACTGTAATACCCTTCTAGCATCCTCTACTGACATGGTGCCAGCTGTCAAGGGAGAACTATTTCAGCATCACCTGCAGCCGAGGAAGGGTGAATGGGGAGCTGAGAGGCAATATATTACTAACTGAAATACCTCCTGTCAGTCACATAAATCAGTGATTTTCTTACTCACATTCAAATAATATGCTCATTCATGCACATGGATGCATTTGTTCCATCAATGCTTGCCTTATCTCAGTGGTATGTCAGAATGTAAGCTCTGCCAATCCCACAATTAAGTGGACTATCCTCATCTTTGCCCACAGACATGCCACCCCCCACTGTACCAGAGGCTCCACTCTAAGGTAATTCCATGCTGTTTATTCTGTCTCTGAAACTTCTCAAAGATTTTCCCAGTTTGACCTGTCTTCTGTTCCATTAAAGATTTGATCTGGACATTTCTAGCAGGATTTTTTTTCATAAGTATCCAAAGCCCTAACCCTACACACACACATGCGCACTTAGCTTCTCTCTTCCTTTTCATCAATCCAGCATGATTTTGGACATAAGAGAAACTCTAGCCCAAAGCATTATGTTTTCTTCCTTGGTCATTATTCATAGGTTGGTCACCATCATATTCTAGGCCACCATGGGCAAACTACGGCCCGCGGGCCAGATCCCGCCTGTTTGAAATGAATAAAATTAAAAAAAAAAAAAGTACCCTTTTATGTAATGATGTTTACTTTGAATTTATATTAGTTCACACAAACACTCCATCCATGCTTTTGTTCCGGCCCTCCGGTCCAGTTTAGGAACCCATTGTGGCCCTCGAGTCAAAAGTTTGCCCACCCCTGTTCTAGGCTCTACCATTGCTGAAAGTCTGTCTTGGGAGACGAACTTCAGTTCATCCAATAATATATGTTGGGGGCCTCAAAACCACTCATTTCTTTTCTTTGAAAAGATCTGCACTTTAAGGTCATGTGTTATTTCCAAATTTATGATGACTATGTCAGAAATAAAATATTCCTAATAATCATCCTATATAATAAAAGAGAAACATGCAAATTAACTGTGTCATCCCCCCTAAGCTCAAGTCACACCCACAAGCCACGCCCACCAGCCAATCAGAGTGACTATTCAAATTAACCTGATACAGATGGTGGTTAATTTGCATATGCAGGTGTCAAGTGCCCCAGGAGGTGATGGCGGCCACTGCCACGAGCTCCCGGGACCATTGCTGTCCCGCGAGGCGAGGCCTGCCACGCCGTGGGCTCCAGGGACCTTGCTGGTGGAGAGCAGAGCAGGAAAGGAGCGGGCGGAGAGTGGGAGGTTTGGGGGACTTGGCAGAGCAGGAGACCGCTGGACATAGAGCAGAGCGAGAGAGAGGGTGGCTTGGAGGGCATGGCTCCCTCTGCCATCCAGCTTCCTCATCACAGCTGTGGAAACTGACATCAAGGAGGAGGAAGCCCCACCCCCACAGAATCAGCCAGAATCAGCCTTTGGTCAGACAACTCTCAGTGGCCTGACAGCCAGGACTCTCATTCACCTGCATCTCAGACCAAGACAGTAGAGAGCTGGGACTATGTCTAAAGAACAACTGTTGATACAACGTAGCTCTGCAGCCAAAAGATGCCAGCATTATCGACAGAAAATGTCTGCAGAGCAACGTGCATCTGATCTGGAAAGAAGGTGGTGCCTGTGACAGAATGTATCTGAACCCCAGCTACTGGAAAAACATCGCTCTGATGCAAAAAAACACCGGCGTTATTGACAGAAAATGTCTACAGACCAACGTGCCTTTGAAGTTGAAAGAAGGCAGTGGTGACAACAGAATATGTCTAGAGAACAGTCATCAACAAGTACTACCTATACTGGTAGGAACTGCCTTCTCAGCGAAAATGGAGTACATGAGGATGCAATTCTAGAACATAGTTGTGGTGGAATGACTGTTCGATGTGAATTTGCCTATCACTAAATTTCTCTGATGAAAAACCATCCGATGGGAAATTTACTCGATGTTGTAGCGAAGGGAAAGTCTGTCCAAATGATATACATTTTCCAGATTACCCAGCATATTTAAAAAGATTAATGACAAATGAAGATTCTGACAGTAAAAATTTCATGGAAAATATTCGTTCCATAAATAGTTCTTTTGCTTTTGCTTCCATGGGTGCAAATATTGCATCGCCATCAGGATATGGGCCATACTGTTTTAGAATACACGGACAAGTTTACCACCGTACTGGAACTTTATATCCTTCGGATGGTGTTTCTCAGAAGTTTGCTCAACTCTATATTTTGGATACAGTCGAAGCTACAAGTAAAAGATTAGCAATGCCAGAAAACCAGGGCTGCTCAGAAAGACTCATGACCAACATCAACAACCTCATGCATGAAATAAGTGAATTAACAAAATCATACAAGATGCTACATGAGGTAGAAAAGAAAGCCCAATCTGAAGCAGCAGCAAAAGGTATTGCTCCCACAGAAGTAACAATGGCGATTAAATACGATCGTAACAGTGACCCAGGTAGATATAATTCTCCCCGTGTAACGAAGGTTGCTGTCATATTCATAAACAAAGATGGAGAACCTCCTTTTGAAAGGGACTTGCTCATTCATTGTAAACCAGATTCCAGTAATCCAAAATGCCACTAAAATGAAACAAATCAATATCCTGTTTTCTGCATTAGATGCAATGACATATCCTATTCTTTTTCCATATAGTGAAAAAGGCTGGGGAAGAGAAATTTCATTAAGACTCAGAGACAACAGTGTAATCCACAATGATACTAGACAAAATGTAAGGACACAAGTCACACAAATGCAGTATTATGGATTTCATCTCTCTGTACGGGACACATTCAATCCTATTTTAAATGCAAGAAAATTAACTCAACAATTTATCATGGGTTCATATTAAAAAGTGGAGGCCAATCAGATCAATTTCATCAAAGCAGACCAATCTAAGTTGAGAGTTGAAAAATATAGTGGTTTGATGGATTATCTCAAATCTAGATCTGAAAAGGACAATGTGCCGATTGGTAAAATGATAATACTTCCATCATCTTCTGAGGGTAGTCCCAGAAATATGCAGCAGTGATATCAGGATGCTATGGCAATTGTAAAAAAGTATGGCAAGTCTGATTTGTTCATAACCATGACATGCAACCCCAAATGGGAAGATATTGCAAACAATTTACAACGGTGGCAAAAATTTGAAAACAGACCTGACTTGGTAGCCAGAGTTTTTAATATTAAGCTGAATGCTCTTTTAAATGATATCTGTAAATTCCATTTCTTTGGCAAAGTAATAGCTAAAATTCATGTCATTGAATTTCAGAAATACGGACTGCCTCACGCTCGCATATTACTGATATTAGATAGTGAGTCCAAATTACGTTCCTCTAATTAATCCCCTTTCAATGTGCATGAATTTCATGCACCGGGCTACTAGTAATGTTCATGAAAGGGAAGAACTGTGGTGCCCTTTACCATAAATATCTAACATTGGTTTCCACCATTCACAAGATGTAAACATCATTAATGATGCACATGTTGCTGCAGCCAAATTAGATAGGCAGAACATATTAAATCTTAGAAAGTGTAAGTGTCCTCTTATTGGCTAATGGCTAACAAAAAAAATTATGAGGTTAATTTTGGAAAGGTATTTTTCAAGGGTGTCTGAAAATCCTGTCACAGACTATTTATGGTTTTGGCTTCATGGTTAAAGGTTTGATACAGTTTACGGTGCAACTATCTAATTGTTTCTGTACATGTAGATTCCAAAATGCCTGCATTCCGCACTAAAGACTCAGCATGAAACAACACCTGTTGTTGAAATTTACTTAAAATACCTAGAAAACACTTTTGGCACTGACTCTCAGCCACTCATAAAACAGATGTGCATGCATACATCCTTTAATCTCTTTGAATCATGTTCTTCAGGGATCTTGTTAAAGCTGCATGAGGCCAACTGAAGCTCACAGCGGGGGAAAAGAAGCCTGATTTAAAGCTTGCTGCCATCCACAAATGGCCAGATAACAGAAGATTTTGAAACTGGGCTAACAATGGGTTTGCTGAGAAAGGAACTTTTTTTTCAGGTAGCCTCTAATGAGACCAGCATAATTTTAAAGCCATGTTGACTGCAAAAGCATCTAATCCACAGTTTATAGTAAATGCTTTGTCCCCCTTCTGAGTGTGTCAGCATTTTTTGTGGATTAAAAATTGCACTAACCCTACAAGTTCTTCCCAGAAGACCCATCACTTCCAGGTAGTAGTGGCGGAGATCTGGAAGGCACAGGCAGTGTCCATGGGAGCAGAGAAATCGAATAATCTCATCTCTCTCAGCTATCTAAAATGAGGTAAGAGACATGAAACTTGTTATTTTCAAATTAATCCTCTTCCTTTGGATTTTTTATTAACACTATGCCTCTGAGCAGTGCTCCCCATGTGTTCTTAACCTCTTTTTCCATTAGGAGCAATAAAAATTACTTTCTCGAAACATCAAATAGTAGTGATGCCTTGACCTGTCAAGCAACAGTATGAAATGTAACCATGGTTGCTAAATCTTTTTAACACATTTGGATAAAAGTCTGTTTCCTACTGTTTTTCCCCCCCATATGTATTAAATATAAATGAATTGTGGTTCATTTAGATTGATGCCAGACTCCATTTGCCCTACGCCAGCTACATGGTCAAGTTTCTTGTATGACTCTGGATTCAGAATCTCAAAGTATAACTAGGTTTGCAGTAGAAAAATTGTCAAGTGGAATTATTCTGGTATGAATGATACCTTTCTGAAATCCAGGTGTTTATAGGTAGTTAACTAAATTCTGCTGCTTGATTTACTTTTCCCAGTTACACATCATATGTTTACAAATTTAGCAAAAATGTTTCAGTTGCAGGTGGAGAATATTTATATATCTTTGTTATCAAATTGTGTCAGAGGAGATGGAGACCATTCTGAGTAATTCTGGGTCAATAATGCAGAATGTTTATTTTTGTGCTGAGTTAGAGTTTATAGAGTGTATCTTACTTACTGAATGATGGCCCAAATACTTGATATTTAATTCACACATGAAGTTTAAGCTTAAGTACAATGATTGTGGGTTTTTTTCAGAGAGAGGAAGGGAGAGAGAGAAAAATTGATTTGCTGTTCCAGTTTTTATGCCTTTATTGGTTGCTTCTTGTATGCACCCTGACTGGGGATCTAACCTGCAACCTTGGTATGTTGCGATGATGTGCAAACCAATTAGCAACCCAGACAAGGTTTATTACCTAACACTCATCAGGAAACAGATTGATGAGTGCTAGGTAATAAAGAGACAGATCATTCTAAATCTAGGAAATTTCATACAGAAACAATGTGGCACATTAAGAAAGTGTTCCAAATGATAGATCTAGGGGAAAATAATAATTATTTATAAATTGGTGACCTCTTAAAGCTGACATTTCAGCAACAAAATAGAACTTCATGGAAATGCAGTATATTACATACATGCTTCTTTTATTCCAGATCTATGTTGTATTCCTACAAATTTTTCAGTCTCACACATTAGAAAGAAGGTAAACAATTCTTAGCTCAATCCTCCAACAGCGATTAAAGATATGCATTTTATTTTAAGATATGCCTAGAAAGCACAATGCCATACTTTTTTCTTTTTTTTAAATATAGTCCATTGATTTTTACAGAGAGGAAGGGAGAGGGATAGAGAGCTAGAAACATCGATGAGAGAGAAACATCGATCAGCCACCTCCTGCACACCCCCTACTGGGGATGTGCCCGCAATCAAGGTACATGCCCTTGACCAGAATCGAACCCGGGACCCCTGAGTCCGAAAGCCGACGCTCTATCCACTGAGCCAAACCGGCCAGGGCCAATGCCATACTTTTAATATTTAGAGATAACTAAAATGTGGTTTATGTCTCTAAGGAGGTAAGACTAGATTCATATTTCTGGCAATATAGATTTTCTTCTCTTATTCAGTAGTCACCTTGATGCTAAGCATAACTATGTAATAAAATCTGTAAAATGTAACTAAAAAGTAGTGTGGAAAATATAAATATGATGTAAAATAAGTGCCCCTTCACCAAATGTCCTGATAGAGAACTTGATGCACCAGCTGTTTCGACTGCACAATTATTAGATTATCAATACAAGATACACAAGTTAATCTAAACATAATTAGAACACTAATTGTTAAAAAGGCCCAATTGCTAGCCTTTGTGTAGTCTCAACATGCTGTAAGTTTCTTTATTTCATTTATCATTGGCAATTTTCTGGACAGCTCAAATCACAAAGTGTTTTGATTCTAGTATGGGTAGTTCTACACCATCATTTCAACTAAGAATGAAATGGTTAAATTGGACATGATCAATTCAATTGAATTCAGCTCACCTATACAGAGGAATCATTCATTGGCTTAGTAGTACAGTATTTCTGACATGCCCATTTTATTCACCAACTAAAAAAGCCTTAGCAATTAACATCGGGCCATTAGTAGCTATTATCAAAATATCTCAACTTATAAATGGGAGAGCTTTAGTAACATTTTTTTATCACCCCAAGATCACATAAAGAGCCGTTCCACACTACCTCTCAGTTGAACTGAATTAAAATTCGAGTGATAAAAAATCCTATCTAATGAAGAGGGAATGTGCTAATTGACACTCATGCCATCACAAAGATGGTGACACTCACAGCCAATAAGGAGGAAATATGGTAATTGACTGCCCTGCCCTCAAAGATGGCAGTGCCCACAGCCAATAAGAGGGAATATGCTAATTGACTGCCCTGCCCTCAAAGATGGTGGCACCCACACCCACAAGATGGCCAGCAGGGGAGGGCCGTTATGGGCAATCAGGCTGGCAGGGGAGGGCAGTTTGGGGTGACCGGGCCTGCAGGGGAAGGAGGGCATTTGGGGGGAACCAGGCCATCAGGGGAGAGTAGTTAGGGGTGACCCGGTCAGCAGGGGAGGGCAGTTGGGAGGACCAGGCCTGCAGGGCAGGGTAGTTTGGGGTGACCAGGCCAGCAGAGGAGGGCAGTTAGGGGTCACCTGGCCAGCAGGGGAGGGCAGTTGGGTGTGACCAGGCCTGCAGGAGAGGGCAGTTAGGGGCTATTGGGCTGGCAGGGGAGGGCAGTTGGAACAATTGGGCCGGCAGGTGATTAGTTAGGCATCAATCAGGCTGGCAGGAAGAAGTGGTTAGGGGCAATCAGTCAGGCAGGCAGGCGAGCAGTTGGGAGTCAGCAGTCCCAGATTGTGAGAGGGATGTCTGACTGCCGGACATCCCCTGGAGGGTCCCAGATTGGAAAGAGTGCAGGCTGGATGAGGAACACCACCCCCCAGTGAACAAATTTCATGCACTGGGTCTCTAGTGTAATATATTTAGGTGCAAATAAAAACAGTGAGAAAAAGCTCTGCGCTGTTGCAATAATGAGTTTATCAGTAAGAACTGGAACAAATTCAAGTAGGAAGAAATACCATGTCAAAGCATTAGTACTGTTCAAAATTAATGATAAATGAATCTGAACAAGGTATGACACAAATTTCACCTGCATCACGAAGATTGTGTTTATTATTTCAGGTGTGATTTCTTCCTATTTCTGAGCTTTTGACATTTTCAATATATCTCACTTTATAGCTGGTTTGTGGAGGTCTGCTTATGCCTATGAGATTCTACATTTTACTATTTAGTTTATTTAGTCAATTAGCACAACGTTGTTCCATGCCCACTTCATACACAGTGCTAGGCATGAGGGAGAAAAATCAAGATTATTAAGTGACGGTCCCTGCCCTGATTGACTGTATAAATAATTGTCTGCAGAGTATTTTTTTAATTCTCCTCACAACATAGCATGAATAGATGTTCAATAGACACTCTCTGAATGATAGAAAAGTATATATGTCTATTTTTTAATAAATATTATTACCTGTGTGCCTCTCTCCACTTGCCGCACCACTCAAAGTCCTGAGAAGCTTACTTCTGGCACCAGCACTTGCCCCAGAAAGGTACCCAGGTGTTCCACCAAATTACTCATTCCTGATTTTCTGTTGTGACCATCCATCTTCTTTGACATTTGCTTCATATTTTCATATTTGATATCTGCTTCTGATTATACCTAGTGCAGTGGACTTATGGTCACAAATTAATTCCTTCTCTTCCCCCTGTTTTTAATTCTATAAATCCCCTTTATTCATTTCTCTTTTGGCTTCAAGTAAGAGAAATTTCTCTGCTCGATTTTGGTACCTAAATAAGCTAGGCAGGTAAACCTAGGTTGTTGTGCCAGAGTGGATGTGTTAGCCCTTGAGTATCTTAAATAGCTTATATTTTCCTATTGAAAAGGAAAGCCAAATAACTTGGATTATCATATTCTACACACCACCTTCTCTCTGTTTCTTTCCCAACAAACCCTGAAGTCTGACTTACTATCCTAATTTATATTTCATAGTCCTAAGATTTTCATTTTTATGGTTTGTAATAGGTTTCATACAATACTCTTTAAATAACTTTCAATTTGAGAAAATGATTGTATCTTGTGTAAGCTATTTAACATCTGTGCTTACCCATCTTCAATAGAAAGTTAATTATAATTCCTCTTT
The DNA here is from genome assembly GCF_964212035.1 of Myotis nattereri. Classification (NCBI taxonomy): domain Eukaryota; kingdom Metazoa; phylum Chordata; class Mammalia; order Chiroptera; family Vespertilionidae; genus Myotis; species Myotis nattereri. The sequence continues at coordinate 157,993,074 of NC_138075.1, forward strand.
TATAGGGCAGGTTTTAGGATTAAAGAAGTTAATAAATTTAAAATAGTTAAAATGGTATCTGATAACTATAAGCACTAAAACTGATAGTTGTGAATATGGGGAGAGGAGCAGAGATGGCAGCCGCCTAACAGGAGGCTGAGTACCCTTGCTCCCAGTTACAGACTGGACTTACAGTTAAAATGCTTCACAGTCAGCTTGAAAAAACAAGAGAAGTATAGGTGATTGGACATATTTTGTCTAAGGAGCACTGGAGAAACAGAGTAGAGACTGGTAAGAAAGGGGGAGTCACAAAAAGGGGGAGCTAGTACTTGGCTGAGAGGCCTGAGGGATAGTGGCTGTAAAGCTCCCTCCCCTTAGGAGTGTGGACTGGCATCTGACCACAAGGATCTCAAACCCTGAGCAGTGGAGTTGGGAAGGAATGCCTGTGTCTGGTAGAGGAGATTTAGGGGAACTGGGGGCTGGACAGGCAACAGGCTTACAGGAGACTCTTTTGATCAATCTTAGCCCCAGGGAAGCTGAAACTGCCCATCTGACCCTGCATTAGGCCACCTCAGGAGGATGTGGTAGACACTGAGGAGTTGGCTTTGACGCAGAGATTAATTTCCCCTCAGTAAGTGCCTGACAGTGAAATCCCTAAGTAAGGGATCCACTAACATTAATTATGCTAGCCTCCCTCCACCCTAAAGACGTTCTTCAGAAGACACTGGAGAAAGACCAGGCAACCGCAGGGGAGAGGCAGAGTAGCTGACAGGTGGAGGTGGTCAGCAGAGAACCCCAGACCAGCCATCTACGAAAGGACACTAAGAGCCAAACTCTGACAGCTCTTATCACTGACTGATACAAAAGTACCTCCCAGGAGGCCTAAGTCATACAAAACAGAGCGCCTCGGACATCATAAGCTACCCAGAGGAATCACTTGACTGGCTTAAAAAAAAAGCTTATTTTTTCTTTTGGTTTTATTTTACTTGTTTGTTTGTTTTTGTTTGTGTGTTTTTCCCAATATTTGATATTTCCTAATTTATTGCTTTGATATTATAATTATTACATTATTTTTTGCTTTTTTCCTTGCTTCTTTCATATCACTTATTGGCCTCCTTCCTTACTGTATATTTGTTTTCTTTTGTTTCTATTCCATCCTTTTTTTGCTTTATCTTTATCTTTCTTCTTATTACCTTTGCATAAACTTTCTTTCTTTCTTTCTTTCTTTCTTTTTTTCTTTCTTTCTTACCTTCTTGTCTTTTATTTTTTTAGAATTTTCCTTTTCCTACTCTTTACTCTTATTTTTGCTCTCCGTTCTTTCCTTGCAGAATCTTTTTTCTGCCCCCTTTATCTCAAAATAGCCATCTTTATTTTTATTTATTTTTAATTTTTTACTACTAGTAATACTATCCTTTTCTTTATTTCATTTTTGCCTTAGTATTTGTGTTATCTCTTCTCTTTCCTAATTCTCTTTTCTCTTGAATTGTTTGCATTGTTGCTGTCAGGATATTTTATATGTTCCTGTTTGTTTCCTGTTGGTTTTACTTTGTTTTTCCGTGTCAGCACCTGTACAACAACTCACACAAAGTTGTGGTGGCTCAGCCTCACAGCAAGCGAGCCTGAGAGGAAAGTCCTCCAACAAATGGGACAACAACAATGGGACACAAGTACAATAGGAGAGTCCAAATAACCCACAAAAGGGATACATCTAGACCATACAGCTCAGTAGTACAGGCATAAACACCTTTGGGACACATAGGATATTTACTATAAAGCCCACACCACAAGACTGGGAGTCATAGCAAATATGATAAGTAGAAACACAATGAGACAATTAAAATGGGAAAACAAGGAAACTACCCCAAAATTAAATAAAAGGAGGAATCCACAGAAAAAGACCTATATGAGATTGAGGTAAGCAAGTTATCAGACATAGAGTTTAGAGTGATGGTTAAAAAAGATGCTCAAGGATCTTAGTAAGAATTACAAGAAACTTAATTGGAAATTTTCCAGGAATTTAAGGGGAATTACAAGAAACTTAATGAAAGCTACATTAGCATGAAAAAAAGATAAACATATTATGAATCAGAACTAGGAATAAATGAAGAATACTATATCTGATATCAAGAATATGCTGGAAGGAATTAAAAGTAGGCTTGATGTAGCAGAGGACAGAACAAGTGAATTAGAAGATAAGGTAGAAAAAAACACTCAAGCAGAACAGCATAAAGGAAAAATACATACTTGATAAGCATGAGGACAGTTTAAGGGAACTTTGGGACAACATAAAGTGAAACAGCATCCACATTATAGGGGTAACAGAGGGAGAAGAAAATGAGCAAGGAATAGAAAACCTGTTGGAAGAAATAATGACAGAAAACTTTAAGATGCTGAAGAAAAGAAAACATACAAGTTCAGGAAGCACAGAAGTTATCAATCAAGACGAACCTAAAGAGACCACTCCTAGACACATTATAATTAAAATGGCAAATGTTAAGGGCCACAAATAGAAGAGACAATCGGTGACTTACAAGGGAGCTCCTATTAGGTTGTCAGCTAATTTTACAACAGAAACATTACAGGCCAGAAAGGAAAGGCATGATGTATTCAAGATCAAAACAGGGATCTAAAACCAAGACTACTCTATCCAGCAAGACTATAATATAAAGTAGGTGGTTAAATAAAGAGTTTCACAGGAAAAAAAAAAAGCTAAAGGAGTTTTTGTTTACTTGTGTGTTTATAAATATATTTTTTATTGATTTCAGAGAAGACAGGTGAGAGAGAGAGAGGTAGAAACTCAATGATGAAAGAGATTTATTGATTGGATTCCTCCAGCACACCTCCTACTGGGGATCAAGCCCAAAACAGGGGCATGTGCCCTGACTGGGAATTGAATCATGACCTCCTCCTGGTTCATAGGTTGTCCCTCAACAACTGAGCTATACCAGCCCAGCAGCTAAAGGATTTCATTACCACCAAACCAGCATTTCAAGAAATATTAAAGGTACTCCTATAATAATAATAAAAATAGAGAGAGATAGAAACATAGGCATAAAGAATGGAAATGGCAATAAATAACTATCTATCAATAATAACCTTAAATGTAAATGGATTAAAAGTTCCAATCAAAAGAAATAGGATAACTGAATGGATTAGAAAACATGACCCAATTATGTGTTGTCTACAAGAAACCCACCCCAGAACAAAAGACTCACACAGGTTAAAAGTGAAAGGATGGAAAAATAATTTTTCCATGCAAATGGAAATGAAAAAAAAAAAGGAGTAGCAATACATATATCTGAAAAAAAATAGACTTTAAAGCAAAGGCCATTACAAGAGTAAAAAAGGCCACTATGTAATACTAAAGTGATTGATGCAACAAGAGGATATACTGTGGTAAACAAATATGCACTCAATAGAGGAGCACCTAAATATTTAAATAAAAGTCCTTGGAGGACGTTAAGGGAAAGATCGAGAACAACACAGTCATAGAAGGGACTTTAATAACCCACTGACATCACTGGATAGATCTTCCAGACCAAAAATAACCAGGGAAACAAGAGACCTTAAATGACACCCTAGATCAGATGGATTAACTGAAATTTATAGAACATTACAAATTGCAGAATATGTGCACATGGACATTCTCAAAGATAGACCACATAGTAGGACACAAAATATGTTTCTAAAAGTTCAAGGGGATTGAAATGATACCAAACATCTTCTTGGATCGCAATGGCATGCAACTAGACATCAACCACAATAAAAACACTCAAAATTTTTTAAACAAGTGGAGGCTAAATAGTATGTTGTTAAACAATGAATGAGTTACCAATGAAATCAAGGAAGAAATAAAAAAACTCCCTGGAAACAAATGAAAATGAACACACAACTGAAAATCTAAGGGACACAGCAAAATCACTCCTGAGAAGGAAGTTCATAATATTACAAGCCTACTTCAAGAAACAAGAAAAACCTCTAATAAACTATCTAACACTACAACTAAAAGAATTAGAAAGAGTATAACAAGAAAAACCCAGGGTAAGTAGAAGGAAGGAAATAACAAATGTCAGAATGTAAATAAATGATATAGAGACTAAAACACACACACACACACACACACATAACTCCCTCTCCCCCCCCCCCCCACACACACACACAGAAAAGATCAATTAATCCAAGAGCTGGTTCTTTGAAAAGATAAACAAGATTGATGAACTGTCAGTCACTCATTAAAAATAATGGGATCACTGTAATCTCCTGTTAACTTATTTCCCTGACTTCATTCTTGAGCCCTACTGTCCCACTACATCTGATGCCAGTGTGATCCTGTTTAACTTAGATCATGCATGCCATTACTCTGGTAAAAATGTCACTAACTCTCCAATTATATTCAATAAATCATGTAAATTCTTTTTAAAATCTTTATTGTTGCAAGTATTACATATATCTTCTTTTTTCCCCCTTGAACCCCTTCTAGCCTGCCCCCACCCCCACCCCCACGCCAGGCCTTCACCACCCTATTGTCTGTGTCCATGGGTTATGCATATATGCATACAAGTTCTTTGGTTGATCTCTTCTATCCCTACTCCCCAACCCTGAGCCCACCAACCCCTTACCCCAGGCCTTCCCTCTGAGATTTGACAATCTGCATAATCTCTATCCCGACCTACTGCCATTGACCTTTTCAGCGTTTTCTTAAACCACCCTGCCTTTTGTTCCCCAGAACTCCTAACCCACTAAAACGCAAATGACTGTTTTTCAATTCTGTTTAAACACTTTCCTGTGTTCTTATTTTGGACTTTGGCCTATGCTTCCCTTTTTTGCCTGGAAGCCTTCTCCTCTAACCTCCCTACCTCCACTCAAGTCCTTTTGCTTTGTAAATCCCACCCCTTTCATCAGGTCTCACTGTTTGTTTGTTTGTTTGTTTGTTTGTTGTTTTTCCTAGGAAGCCTGGGTTAGGTGCTTCTCTGATGTGCATTTCTATCTTATCACACTATATTGTTATGGCCATTTTAATGATCTTTAGCCCGTCTAATCAGGTTGTTCAGCTTCACAAAGACTAAGACCTTTACTGTGTCACTCTCTACTATACAGTTGCAGGCACAGAAAATGTTCCCAATGCATATTTGCTGACTGAAAGGATGAACACTCCTTTTCTAATCATTGAAAAGATAAAAGCTTGCAGAAGGGCATACAATTGGTAAGAATTATAATTACAATCAAGATGGCGTTTAAATTTTTAAAAATCCACATTGAAAACATTTCCTAAGATGATCTCTCTAATAACTCCGACACTCATATGATTTGTAATTTGGAGCCAAATAGTATAAAATACATTTTTTGTTGAATTTTATTGAATTAAAAATACATTTGTAATTTGGAGCCAAATAGTATAAAATACATTTTTAAGGTAGCATGTTGAAATGTTACCTTAGTGAGCATTTTCCAAGGGCTGAACCTGTGACTTGGTCATTTTGCAGTTCCTAATGGCATCACTTGATACGCTTACAGCCCTGCAAAGAGTAAGTACTCAATACTTGTTTGAACATTTGAGAGTAACTTATATTTGTTATATGTGGATCCAGAGACTTGCTATTTATTGGTATACACATAATATAGGCTTTTATAGTTTCATTTATGTTTATGTTTGATGATGTCTGAGATTTATTAAGTATATATTATCCTCTCTGAGGAGTTACAAAAAGAAATACATGACATCAAACTACAGTTGTAGAATGTGTTACCTCAGGACTTCCATCAGGTCACTGGAGTTTTAGTGGTAATTTATCATAGTTATGATGGCAGCAACTGTAGCTTTTGTCTGAATTCCCAATAGCTGGTACAGTGCCTAACACTGAGCATATGCCCAATGTTATATATGCCAAATATTGACTGAATGAAAGAAACTCTTAGGCAGTGGTTCTCAACCTTCCTAATGCTGCGACCCTTTAATACAGTTCCTCATGTTGTGGTGACCCCCAACCATAAAATTATTTTCGTTGCTACTTCATAACTGTAATTTTTCTACTTTATGAATCGTAATGTAAATATCTGATATGCAGAATGTATTTTCATTGTTACAAATTGAACATAATTAAAGCATAGTGATTAATCACAAAAACAATATGTAATTATATATGTGTTTTCCGATGGTCTTAGGCAACCCCTGTGAAAGGGTCGTTCAACCCCCAAAGGGGTTGCGTCCCACAGGATGGCGACCCACAGGTTGAGAACCGCTGCCTTAGGGGAAAGGGCATTCTAATAAACAGATAATTTTCACAAAAATAAAACAGTAACAAAGTTGAAAGTACAGTATAGGCTTATAGTATACTGAAAGCCCACTCTAATAACCTCCTGACTGGTATTCCTGGTCCTACTATTTTTGTTCAACTCACATCTAACTTTCATCATCCATTCACAAAGTGGCCAGGGGATCTTTAAAAAAGATTTATTATATCCCAACCCTCTGTTGTAAAAAACTCTTTAAGGACTTTCCATTATGCTTTGTGGGAAACTTCATGATCTGGCTCCTGCCACCCTCTCTGACCTCAAATCTTCATAACTCAGTTGCTCTCTTTCTTTTCACCATAGTGCCTATTATTGACTAAAATGCAATTATATTTTAATCTGTATTTATTGCCTGTCTCCCTCACTACTATATGTACTTCATGCCAAAAGGACCTTATCTGTCTTGGTTACTGCTGTATCCTTAGTAACTGCATGTGACTGGCACAGAGTAGGCATCAAGAAATATGTTTTAAGTCAATGAAAAAATATTATAAGGCATGTAATTGAAATGCAGTTGTTTGAAGTCAAAACATAAATGTTCAAATTCAATACAGATTAGAAAAATCAATGAAACCCTGCAAATTATATTAATAGGAAAATAGAATATCATTAAATACAATACTTATGATTACTCAGGAATACAGCAAAATAGTCATGTTAGAAATTTTATCACATTCACTAAAGCAAATAAATACACTTGTTTAAATAAATTTAAATATACTAGTGGTGGAGGATAGTCAATAAAATTATCATTCATGTAGGTCAAATAAATAATATATAATCTCCATTCAATACTAAAAATTTGCATACCAACTTTATTTTCTGTTTTGCAAATAATATGAAACTTTAATCTGTTTGAGGTTATTTAGAGCTGATTTTTTTCTACCTATAGATATCTACATGTCAAAGAGAATTGAAAATATGCATCCATACAAGAATATGTACACAAATGTTAATAGCAGCATTATTATTAATAGAAAAAAGTAGAAATAATCCAAACATTTATAAGCTGATATGTGGATAAGCAAAATGTGATATATCCATATAATGGATCATAATGTCATAAAAACTAATGTAGTTCTGATAACACTGCAATATAAATGAACCTTTAAAATACTGTGCTAAGGGAAAGAAGACAAAGATGAAAGGCACATATTGTATGATTCCAATTATATGAAATATCCAGAATATGCGAAGCTATAGAGACAGAGGTAGTTGTCAGCTGGTGGGGGAGGGGAGTATAGGGAGAGAGTGTTAATGAGTATGAGGCTCTATTTTGGAGTGATGTAATGCTTTTAAATGAGACAGTGCCGATGGTTGTGCAACTCTGAATAAACTAGAACAAACTGAATTGTGCACTAAAAATAGATTTTCAGTTATGTAAATTTTATTTCAAATTTTAAAAATTAAAAATGACATCATAATTTTTTGGATAAATATGAGGTAGCTAGTGGAATTTAAAAACTGTTTGGTCATAAAGAGAATAAACAAGATTGAAGTTCAGTTAATCACAATTTTTAATTTCTCTACTATCTTCACCTGAACTTTCTTAAAAATTAAGCACTAGAAGTGAACAGGGCCATGAAGGAATGGCGCACAGCACGGGAAAAAGGCACTCAGCTGAAGAAGCAAGAGAGAGATCACATGCAAACCACTGCTACTCACTGAACTGAAGGCTCTGGCATGTGGCTTATCTGCCCAGAATAAGGGGTGCCATTCCCTAACCTGCACAAATGTGTTACACGGTTGAATGTTAATACTAGCAAGAACAATGCAGAAAAAGCATTATCTGCTATTTCAATAGTATAGTTTGTTTCAGTGTAAGGAGAACTATTACAAGTCTGAAAATTCAGTGACAGCAATCTTAGGCAAGTTATCAGAAAAGTAATTGCTACAAACATGTATATTTCTTCCTAAAATGACTTATTTAGCATTAGTTCATTAAAATTATTTACCTACATAAAATACATCAGCAAAAATGACAATCAGAACTAAATGTATATTTTAACAGGTTTCAAATACTAGATGCTTTCTGCTTTCTTGGGATCTTTGCTACAACTAACATCTACTTCTGTGTAAAGCTTTCCTATAAATAGATATAAAAATTAAATATATAATAATTTACAGGTTATAAGTTGGGCATATGCACAAAAGTGATAAGACATTTTAGGAGACAAAATATATTGCAAAGTATCAAATTATAAAATATATTTTAGGTACAATAATTGAAGAAATATGTCTGGCATTTCTTATATAAGCTCTAGATTAAGACTAAAAATTCATCCCTTTAACCATACATGTTTCACCTTTACAAAAATTACATTTTGTTAATAATTACTAGTATTAATATTCTCCTTTTTGTCTTCTATACTTTACTTTTTAAATAAAATCATGGGTGAAATGTGAAAACAAATTATTCAATAATATTACTAATACATCAATAATTCACATAAAAATAGTAATTTAAAATTTAGCTGCTGGTGGTCTATCCTTGAGATAGGCAAAAATGTCTAGCATGTCTACCATAGAAGTCATCTTGGTTTATAAGAAAATAATTTTGGGTGTCAATATATAATGTATGAAAGTGTGAATTCTTCACCTGTCAAAGAAAATGTTATCTGAGAATATTTTTTGATTAATATAGAATTAAAAAAGCAACTTTGCATAAATACCTTTTTTGATAACAGGGTAGGTACAAAATTTGTTTTAGTTATGTACAGATGAGTATTTGAGATGTATGGACTTCCAAATAGTTGATTTAGTGTTAAAATGATAATGATATATTTAAGATAGTACAGAAAAATGAATATTTACTATTTAATTGAACGTAAAAAATTATGATGGTCTAACTGCCATGTATAACTAGCAAAACCATTGCTACATAATGGTGTCTGGCACACTTGCTGTAGGCTATTTGCCCATGAGATATTCTATATTAAAAGAAGGATATTTAATAGAAATATTACTTTTCTAAAACATAGTTTAAGCCCTAACCGCTTTTGCTCAGTGGATAGAGCGTCGGTCTGCAGATTCAAGGGTCCCAGGTTCAATTCCAGTCAAGGGAATATACCTGGGTTGCAGGCACATCCCCAGGAGGGAGTGTGCAGGAGGCAGCTGATCGATGTTTCTCTCTCATCGATGTTTCTCAACTCTCTATTCCTCTCCCCTCCTCTCTTTTAAAAAAAAAATCAATAAAATATATTTTAAAAACCACATAATTTAAGTTAGTTATTCTATCTGTAAATTTAAAAGTTCAAAACACTGCTATCTTCTACATTTAATTTTGCATCAATAAGTAGAAAGTTTGCATGGTGTCCTCACACAACTCTGACAGAGAGCTGTCAATGTCAAAAGGAAGAATATTTAAAACTTTGAGTTGGCTATTTTGATTGTATTGTATGCCAAACACAGTATCTTGGCATGGTTGCTTTGGTTTTCATAGAGAACAAAAATGTACTCATCTGGGAAAATATTTTTTCTACTTTCCCTCATTTTGCATTGCCAAGAAAGGGATGTCACCAATCATCATTTTCTTTGGCATTTAACAATGGTGGCTAACTAATACAATAAGTGCTTTCTGAAACTAAGATGTTATTTGAAAAGAATTATTTTTAGTGAGGAATATTAATAGCCTGTGAATTCTTTTTCCTCCTGTTTCCAGTTTCTGAGCAGTTGATGTTATCAACAATGAGAACAGAAATTAGAATGTCTGCTGAAGACAGTGTGATAACTAACTGTATAATCTAGAAATATAAATGCAGTTTTAGCATTCGTATGGTCAAATGAAAGAATTTCAATATCAATTTATAAAAAAATAGCTTATATATTTCAAAATAACTTATATCAAAAGCAATTTAGAAGAATTATTGAAAGAAATCACCATAGGAAAATAACTCCAGAAAGAAAATTAAGCATGAACAAAAAATGGAATGATATACTGATATTACATACAGATATGAAACCTTGATGGCAAACTATTCCATATTACCTATAAACAATAATTCCCTAGTTCTGTCCAATGCAAACAGAACATAATTATTCATAATATATTTAAATATTACCTGAAAACAATAATGTTTATGTTCAAATAAGGTAGGTGAGAATAGCATTAAAAAACTAAACACATTTCCATTTACTACAGTAATTCACAATGACTGTAATGTTCTTTTGATGTGGCAATGTACACTATAAATCTTCTAGAAGATATGGCAAATAGCATTTCCCAAGTATATTATACAAACAATTTAAGAGACTATTGTTCTACAAGTGTGTTTTTAAAATAATGTTTCCTTGGAATGTCTATTTCTGAAAATGATGATAGTTCTTATTTTATGGCAGAAAAAGTAAAGTATAGAGAATAACTATAGATAAATGAGTAAACGATGAAAAGAAATTGGAACCTCAAAATTTAAAGTCTTATCATCTTTTTATAAGAAATGTAAAATACTTATCTGGGCTAAGATCCATATGTCTTAAATATTGTGAGATGTTAACTTTTCCTTTCTGTAATCACAGAAAGAAAGGACTACATGTAGTGAGTACATAGTAGGGATATGAATCTTAAGAATTTATACATAAATTCATTAAAACTGCAAAGGAAAATTTAAAAAATAATCAGTGTGGCCCTAGTAAGTGTGGCTCTGGGAATAGAGCATAGGCCCATGGACTAAAGGGTCCTGGTTCAATTCTGGTCAAATGCATGTACCTTGGCAGGCTCGAGCCCTGGCCCTGGTCGGGAGCATGCAGAGGCCACTAATATAAGTGTATCTCTCAGGTCTATGTTTCTCTCTCTGTCTCTCCCCCTTCCTGCTCTCTAAAAATCAATGGAAAAATATTCTCAGGTGAGGATTTAAAAAACATCAGTGTGAGGTGGAAGCTTTATATTAGCCTGTCAAGAAAATGTGTATTAAGCAGAGCTTAACTACTTCAGATGTCATTTGAGATTCTTCCTAAGTTAACTTTAAAGTCTTATCTAAGATATCTGTGATTTCACAAGGCCTAACTCCCTGGCTGTTTCTTACTACAATCATTTGATATAACTTGCATGTATCTTCTGCCTCAAGATTATTCTTTTTTTATAATCATCTGTTAATACTGATCAGGAGCATAGAGCAAAATAAAGAATTTGCTGCTCACCACAAGACAATTGTATATATTGTAGAAGTGAGAGGACTAAACTAAAGTTGCAATATGTTGTCACAGCCTAAAAATGGATTATTGAGCACATATTTTTAAAGATTTTTTGACAATACCCACCACTACAAACATCACATCACCATATATCTGTGGGAACATAACCAACACTTGCTTCATATAATCTTATAATTTTTCCATTCAACTCTTTTTAACTTCCAACACAGATGGGTCCTTGAAAACCTACAGGAAGTTTAATTTTTTTAAGACTGTGTTTATTTATTAATTTTTAATTTATTTATTGTTGTTAATCCTCACCAGAAGATATATTTTTCCATTGATTTTTAGAGAGAATGGAAGGGAAGGAAAAGAGAGAGAGAGAGAAAGAGAGAAAGAGAAAGAGAGAGAGAGGTGAGAGAGACATATCAATTGGTTGCCTCACACACTGAGTGGCCCTGGGATCAAACCTGCAACACAGGTACATGCCCTTAACTGGGAATTAAACCTGTGACCCTTCAGTGCACAGGCCAATGCTCTAACCACTTAGATACACTTACCAGGGAAAGACTTTGTTTTCTTATTATAGTTTTAGGTTCATGGAAAAATGGAGAGGAAATTACAGAGATTTTTCCATAGATCTATTGCCCCACACATGTATAACCTCCGTTCTTATCAGCATACACCATCAGAGTGGTACATTTGTTACAACTGATTAACCTAAATTGAAATATCCTTATCTTCCCCATCCATAGATTATATGAGGATTCACTTTTGGCATTGTACATTGTCTGGGTTTTAACAAATGTATAATGGTCTGTATCTACCATTAGAGTATTATTGAGAGTAGTTTCATGTACTTAAAATTTTTCTGTGCTCCACATTTTCATCCTCTGTCCCCCAAAGGGGCCTAATTTTTATGATCAAATATATCTACTATAAATTCCTAAATAAAGACAGTTTATTTATAATACAAATCCAATATTATTAGAGTAAATCCTGAAGTATATGACACTAAACATAACTAACATTAGATGAAACATAAGATATAAAACATAAGATATACCCGTCACTTCAAACATATAAAAATTATAGATAAAATATCATTTAAAATACTTACAGATTTCTACTTCCAGATAAAATGGAGTAACAAAGACCAAATGTAATCCTTCAATAAAGAACAAGCAGAACACAGAAAAAATATTCAACTGCTTTCAGGCATTAGACAATAGGCAGGCCAGAACCATGATTTCTGAGAGAAAGAAAACTAATGAGAGAGACAGTCATGTTGTATTTCTTACAGACGTATGTTTTGGGATGCAGGAGCAAAGGTGGAAATACACTACAGAGCCCTGCAGACAATTTCTGAGAAGGAAGAAATTGGAGGTTGAGGCACCTAGAATTTTCAAATAGAAGGACCAGAGCAGAGGGAACAATACAGAGAAATAGCTCCAGGAATTGACTACACTTCCTCTTGAGTCTTGAATGAGTACTAGACTCTACATGCTACATTGAAATTATATAAAACAAGGCAAAAACAAACAAACATAAAAGATTCTTAGAACTCAAACAAGTTGGGGAGAGATATTTAAGTTCTGAACAATGAGAGTGGAGACAAGGTGATGATCTCCTGACATAGTGGAGATCCCAAAGTCAAGCTTTATTAGTTACTTAATATGTAGGAATTATATTGACCAGCAGGCTAAATAACTGCTTGTAAATTAGCAAAGCCCAATACTTTTATATTTATTTTTTTCATTTAAGGAGCTCGGATTTTATTCTAAGAACAATGGAAATCCATTGGAGAGTAAGCAACAAAAAAAATACATCCTCTGATTTATGTTTTTAATTTTTGGTCAATTGGTACCAGGTTATTTATTTATTTACTTATTTTTAAATTTTTTATTGATTAAGTTATTACATATGTGTCCTTATCCCCACCTTACCCCTCCCCCCACCCATGCCCTCAGCCCCCTGTTGTCTGTGTCCATTGGTTAGGCCTATATGCTTGCATATAAGTCCTTTGGTTGATCTCTCTCCCTTACCCCCACCCTCCCCTACCTTCCCTCTGAGGTTTGATTGTCTGAACGATGGTTCTCTATCTCTGGATCTGTTTTTGTTAATCAGTTTATGTTGTTCATTATATTCCATTAATTAGTGAGATCATGTGGTGTTTATCTTTCTCTGACTGAGTTATTTCACTTAGCATAATGCTCTCCAGTTACATCCATGCTGTTGCAAATGATAAGAACTCCTTCCTTTTTACAGCAGCGTAGTATTCCATTGTGTAGATGTACCACAGTTTCCTAATCCACTTATCTGCTGATGGGCACTTAGGCTGTTTCCAAATCTTACCTATGGTAAATTGTGCTGCTATGAACATAGGGGTGCATATATCCTTTCTAATTGGTGTGTCTAGTTTCTTGGGATATATTCCTAGAAGTGGGATCACAGGGTCAAATGGGAGTTCCATTTTTAGTTTTTTGAGGAAGCTCCATACTGTCCTCCACAGTAGCTGCACCAGTCTGCATTCCCACCAGCAGTGCACAAGGATTCTTTTTTCTCCACATCCTTGCCAGCACTTGTCGTTTGTTGACTTGTTGATGATAGCCATTCTGACAGGTGTGAGATGGTACCGCATTGTCATTTTGATTTGCATCTCTTGGATGATTAGTGACTTTGAACATGTTTTCATATGTCTTTTGGCCTTTCTTCTGTCCTCTTTTGAAAAGTATCTATATGACAAACCCACAGCCAACATCATATTCAATGGGCAAAAACTAAAACCATTTCCCCTAAGAATAGGAACAAGACAGGGATGCCCACTCTCCCCACTCCTGTTCAACATAGTACTGGCAGTACTAGCCATTGCGATCAGACAAGAAGAAGAAATAAAAGGCATCCAAATTGGAAAAGAAGAAGTAAAACTGTCCTTATTTGCAGATGACATGATACTGTACATAGATAACCCTACAGACTCCATCAAAAAATTATTAGACTTAATGAATAAATTTGGCAATGTAGCAGGATACAAAATTAATGCCAAGAAATCTATGGCATTTCTATACACCAATGATGAACTTACAGAAAGAGAGACTAAAAAAAAATCCCATTTACCATCACAGCAAAAAAATTAAGATACCTAGGAATAAACTTGACTAAGGAGGTAAAAGTCCTATACATGGAAAACTACAGGGCACTGAAAAGGGAGATAGAGGAAGACATAAACAGATGGAAGAACATGCCGTGTTCATGGATTGGTAGAATCAACATCATCAAGATGTCCATACTCCCCAAAGCAATCTATAGATTCAATGCACTCTTCATTAAAACACCAACGGCATATTTCACAGACCTAGAACGAACTTTCTAAAAATTCACCTGGAATAAAAAAAAAAAAACACCAAATAGCTGCAGCAATCCTGAGAAAGAAGAACAAAGCAGGTGGGATCTCAATATCAGATATCAAACTATATTACAAAGCCACTGTTCTCAAAACAGCCTTGTACTGGCACAAGAACAGACATATAGATCAATGGAATAGAATAGAGAAGCCAGAAATTGACCCAAACAACTATGCTCAATTAATATTCAACAAAGGAGGCATGAACGTACAATGGAGTCAAGACAGTCTCTTCAATAAATGGTGTTGGGAAAATTGGACAGATACATGCAAAAAAAAAAAATGAAACTAGACCACCAACTTACACCATACACAAAAATAAACTCAAAATGGATGAAGGACTTAAACATAAGACGGGAAACCATAAAAATACTAGAGGAATCCACAGGCAGCAAAACCTCAGACATATGCCGAAGCAATTTCTTCACTGATACTGCACCTAGGGCAATGGAAATTAAAGAGAAAATAAACAAATGGGACTACATCAAAATAAAAAGCTTTTGCACAGCAAAGGAAACCATCAATAAAACAACAAGAAAGCCCACTGCATGGGAGAACATATTTGCAAACATTAGCACCGATAAAGGTTTAATATCCAACATTTACAGGGAACTCATACAACTTAACAAAAGAAAGATAAAAAAACCCAATCAAAAAACAGGCAATGGACCCAATGCTTTTAAAGAAAGTAATCAGCCTGCCAGTGTGACTCAGTGATTGAGTGTCGACCTAGGAACCAAGAGGTCCCTAGTTAAATCCTGGTCAGGGCACATGCCTCGGTTGTGGGCTCAATTCCCAGTAGGTGGGTGCAGGAGGCAGTGATTGATGATGTTCCTCTATCATCAATGTTTCTAACTCTCTATCCCTCTCCCTTTCTCTCTCTCTAAAAGTCAATAAAAACATTTTTTAAAAGTAATCAATATTCACATCCTGCACCATATAATGTAACTATCTGTATCCAAAATATAGTTATTAAAAACGCCAGCTTGGCTGGTGTAGCTAAATGGTTGAGCATTGACTCATGAATCGGGAAGTCATGGTTTAATTCCCAGGCAGGGCACATACCTGGGTTGCAGACTTGATCCCCAGTAGGAGGCATGCAGGAAGCAGCCAATCAATGAATCTTTCTCATCATTGATGTTTCTATCTCTCTCTCCCTTTCCCTTTCGCTCTGAAACCAATAGTAATATATATATATATATATATATATATATATATATATATATATATCACTATTTGTGCAAGGACCTTGGCTCTGGCCCCCGTCTGCCACCACCATGGCCAAGTGCCACTGCCACCTCTGCTGTGGCTTCCGCCTGCTGCGGTTTTGTCTGGAAGGAAGGACATCTGGTCTAATTAGCATATAATGCTTTTATTTTTATAAATTTTAAAAAGCCAGATATAGAAATATGTGAACCATAGTAAGTGAAAAATTAGCCACTATAATTACACTGTGTTTATCTCAATTTTCTTAAATTATTTTTATGTATCTCAACTGTATAGTACTAACTGGTGATATCACTTATTTTTCCCTTGGGGTATGTGGTCTTACAATGCTTTTGTTTGTTTGTTGCTTTTGATGCACAGGACTTGCTTCTTCAAATACATAGTAAGTTTTTTCAGGACAACTAACTTTTCATAGCTTAACAATTAGTAAAAGAACTTAAAAATTAATTATAGGTTTTCAATGGTCTTTATTAATGACACTAAGAAATATTTTAAAATGTAAATCTTGCATAAAATTTTAAAGTAAAATTTTCATAAATTGATTATAAAGTCAATGTAAAATAAAGGTCTGTTAAATGAAGTAGCCATTAGTGAAGTAATGGCTAACTACCTACTGGCCATCTGTCTACTGTTTTCCAGACTTCATCAAAACATAAGTATTTCACATGAACTGTGAAAAAAATTGCAAATATTTAAGTAGAGCTTAAACATATATCATCAAGTCAGCCAAAGTCAGACAACCTTCATTTTATCATTCATTATTTACCTTGTTCATGAGGTTAATTTTTTCCAGCAAGGAGCATTTTTTACTAGAAATGATTTACTGTGTTCCACAGGAAAATTAAATCAAGCTATGTTGAAAGGGGGTTAAGCCATGTGTATTTGTATCTTTTAAGCACACTAAATAGTAAAATAAAATTTAGAGTGCCTTCCTAGTGTCATCACAGTTTATTTCATTTTCATCCCTACACAAACACAGGCCATGATCCTTAATATGATAGGTACATAATATTCCTAGCGTGAAAATAGGCCCTAATCATTCTAATTCGGCTGTTGGATATGGGAGAAACTACAAACTAGACACAGAATGGAAAGCAAATGATTCTGACATTCTATGACAAGATAGTGCATTGTCCCATCTCAGTAGAGGGTCTCACTCTCATACCATCTCAAATTGTGAAGAATTCTCAATGAAGAATATAAATGCCCTTTCCTTAACAACTTAACAACTGGCTTTTCAGAAAGATTAGCGTGTGTGTGTGTGGTGGCGGGGGGCGGGGGGGGGGGCGGGGGGGAGGAGGGGAGCAATGAAAGGAAAAAATAGTTTTTCGGTGTCTGTAAGACTTAATATATTTTATCATCTCTGTCTCCTATAATGATGTTATTCTTAATGAACCAAACTAAAGAAATGGTCTGTAATACAAACACCAGGTTCAGCAGGAACGTTTAATTGCCTTTCATCCTTGCAAATGTATTTTCAACAGTCTTGTGATTCAAAGATACAATTAGAATGCTTATCTTTTATTCTTTCAAAGAGAAGGTCATATTTCTGGCAAAGAAAAACTGTGATGATTTTGCTTTCCTTCTTCTTCTTCTTCTTCTTCTTTTTTTTTTTTTTTTTTTTTTTTTTTTTGTATCTGTAGTATGCTTCACCTCCTACTGACATCTAATTGCAAATAAAATCTCTTTGGAATACATTATGGGCCAAAAAAATTGGTTCGAAAAATGGATTCTCACTGGTAATTGCTACATTCAAGATTGGCCAAAACTTTGTATCTATATTAAAAACATCTTTGTTATGAAAAAAATTATCTGCAGAATCCCGCTTATAAAATGAGTACATGTTGTAGAAGAGACTTAAGCATGATGGTTAAGATGCTAAACATGTAGCATCTCATTATTTTGTTAATTCTATATCTATGGTTTCTTGTGTAAGAATTTTTTCAAAGTTAAAAACACAACACAAAAATGATTTATTTTCTCCATGTTTGAAAATTTAGGAGCTTCATAAAATGAATAACCAACATACTGCATGTGAGGAAGCATGAGACTTGGTTGGAGAGCTTGCTAGGATGATATTCCAAGAAAAGGGAAGTATGTGGAAGGCCGCCTGCCATGTTTATCAGAATTCCGACTTAGGGAAGACTTAGGGGAGTGTTGAAGATGGCACCCCTAATTATTCCTTGACCTTTCCAAACAAGTCTGTGCACATGCAGAACCCTAGGTGTTTACTGGAATCCTTATGCTTAATCCCTGGATGCTCTTGCCTAAAGGACAACATAAACACATGTGTCCTCTCAACATTACTCACCCTATTGATTGTATCTAAAGGTAAACTTTATCTCAAACTGTAATTAAAGCCTAGTGAGGCAGGCAATCAGGGCTGTCTGGTCCATGTGGCCAGGCAGTCCCTTAGCCCTCTCTTTCACAGTGAAACTGTGTTGGAGTAATCTGTTAATCCATCATTCAGGAGCTGCTGGTCAGCCTCAGCCATGTGAGGCACAAGAAGTGCAATGAGATGAGGCAGAAAATGAAGAGGAAGGAAATGAATGTAACTGTGCAGTAGGTCATTGGAGCCCACTTGAGATTTCCAAATTTGAGGGAATTGTTTTTTAGCTAAGGTTTCACAATAGGACAGCTACTGTCCAATGAGTAACAGATCTCTTTGTTACTTAAAAAGTATTAGAAGCTAATGGTACCTCAGTTATACAAGAACAATTAAGGAGCCTGTTACAAATTGTTATAATTTATATTCCTTGGTTCCCTTAGGATTTTCAAGTTTGAGGGGTTTGTTTTTCAGCCAAGGTTTTACAATGGGACAGAAGTTATCCACAGAACAACAATATATAACTGCTTAAACAGTTGTTAAAGGCAAAAGGTGCCTCGGTTACCAAGAAACAATTAAAAGGCTTTTTGTAGACTATTATAACTTACTAGAGGCCCAGTGCATGAAATTTGTGTTTGGGTGCTGTCCCTAGGCCTGACCTACAATCAGGGCCATCTTCCCCAGCTACCGGCAGCAGGCCCCATCCCTGGCTGCTACTCATCCATCGGGTGATCGGAGCCTGCCAGCTAGGCGGAGGGACAGAGAGGTTGGCTGTTCCTGCCCACTCACTGGCCCCGCTGTTGCTGCAGGACACTCTCTGTGTGTGGGGTTACCAGTGGGGTGGGGGCCTTAGCCTGGCACTGTACATGTCCCTCACCACCTACCCCAAGTTCCCCATTCTCCATTGGGCATTCGGGGCCTGCTGGCTGAGGGGAGGGACCAAGAGGTGGTCAGTGCACCTCATAGTGACTGGTCAAGCAGTCTTTCTGGTCATTTTGCCTTTAGGGTCAATTCTCATATTATCCTTTTATTATATAGGATAATCCTCGGTTCTCTGGTGCTGGAACATTAGACCTTGATCTCTGGGAAAAAGTAGGTAGGAATTTAAAGAGAAATCAGGCCCAGGTAAAACTAGTGCCTTAGTCATCTTTAACTATGTGGGCTCTAGTTTGAGCTGCACTATGTCCACTTCATATTGAGGATCAAAAGCCTACAGAACACTGGAAAGATTTACCATTGCCCCCTTTTCCTGAAGTACACTCTGTAAAGCCTGTAATACCTCTGGTGTGGGAAGGCTCATCAACTAGATCCTCAGTTATGGGATCGTGTGTCAGGCAAGCTATGTTAGAAGGAGAGCTTTTGGCTTGCCCAGTTATCCAAGACAAGCAAGGTAATTGGATACATGATCTGCTTTCCTTTAATATCTTTAAAGAAATAAGGAAAAGTGTAGAGAAAATAGGGTTAACAGTCCATTTACAAAAGGACTCCTTAATGCCTTGATTAAAATTACCATATGATGCCTTGGGACTTTTGGTGAAAACGACTTTAGACGCCAATCAATATTTATTATGGAGAGCAGAATATGATGAGCTCTGTGAACAGCAGGTTAATCAAAACAATCCAGTGGGTGCCGTTCATATTATGGCCCCAATGTTGCCGGGGCGGAGACCATACGTTAATGTACAACAGCAATTGAATCTGCACCCTCAAATATTTACCCAAGCCTCTCTTTGTGCACAAGAGGCCTGGGAGCGTATTCCAGAAGGCGGAATTCAGCAAGGCTCATTTGTTAGTGTACACCAGGGACCCCAGAAATCTTATGTTGACTCTCTAAATCGCCTTACCCAATCCGTCAGTTATAGTCAGGCTGCAGATATTCTCTTGTTGCAACTGGCATATGAGAACACCAATGTTGATTGTCAAAAGGCTATGTGGGCTCTAATTTGAGCTGCACTATGCCCACTTTTCCATCAAGGGAAAGGCCACCACGGGAGGAATTTATCAGGGCTTGTCAGCTAGTAGGAACGGAAACCCACTGACTCAAAATGTTGGCCAGGGCTCTCTAGGCAGGGAATAAGGGCAACAGATTCCAAATGCTATCAATGTGGGAAAATGGGATTGCAAGGCTAAAATAGCAACCTTCTGTTCTGAGAATTCTCAGCCCCTATCTTTTTGTCACCATTGGCATCATTGGGCCAACAAATGCAAATCAAAATTTGACAAGCATGGCAATTCTTTACCATCACTTTGGGAACACACCCAGCGAAGCCAGTCCAGGCCCCGCAACAAAACCGGGCACAGTTGGTCTTCCTAGGGCAGACGGGATATCCACTGTCTACTCCCTCTGAGCAGCTACCACTGGGACCGCAGGATTGAACTTTCTCCAACAGAATTGATTCTAAAGAAAGGGGACGACCCTAAAAGGGGGCCACTGCCACTGGGCACTGTAGGCACTATTCTTGGGCACTCCAGCCTTAACTCAAAAGGAGTCACTATAATACTGGGAGTTGTTGATAGTGATTACCAGGGAGAAATTCAGGTGCTCATGACATGCTAGGGGTTGCATATTTTCCCCAAGCAAATTAATATGGGGTAACTGCTGTTACTACCATATTGGGTTCTGAACATTCTAGGGAAGGAGAGAAATCTAAGGGGGTTTGTTGGGGTCCATCCTCAGCAGGTCCAGGGGTTCCCAAAGGTGTGGACGGAGTCACTGAAGAAGGAATGACACGGAGACAGCATTCAGTTGATCAGCAGCCTAGCCAGGTTCTCTAGCTAGGTTCTCCAGCCAGGTTCTGTCTTTATTCTCCTGTTACATCTGTATTTATACCAGTTGATTTTAATCCTATCCATTCTATTCCAAAGGTTAGGGTGTTTGTTATCTCCATTCCAAGGTCACTACTCTATTGTTCTGTTAAGCTACAAGGAAGTAACTGAAGGAGTTTATCCTAAATAAAGCTTATGTAGCTTAAGCATGATTGTTCGTAGTTAAAGGGATTAATTACCCACCTGGTACTTAGTTAAGGGATTTCATTCACTTCCTTAGTCCTCTTAATCCCTAACTCCAGGGGAAAACCCCCACCTGGGGAAACAACCTTTCTTGGAGAGGTGACCTTGGTTAAAACACATAGTGCTAAGAAGGGGAGCAAACATATTAAGAACAGTATGCCATATACTCCAGGTCCCCTGAAACATATGCTGTGCAGATGTTTCTTCCCTGCAGCGACTGTATCAAGCAGCAAGGATGGACCGGCTTCTGGCAGGGGTTTGGAAGTACTGGAGAGCAAGTTTATTGGAATGAGTTAGTTACCAGGGAACAGCCTCTCCTCACTATATAAATCCAAGGGAAAAGATTCACCGGATTAATAGATACTAGGGCCAACTGCACTATACTTAGTCATCTCGATTGGCCCTTGTTATGGCCCACGGTGAAGCAAGATCAGAGGAAGTGGGAATAGGAGAAGTTTCCCAGACATTACAAAATTCTCAGCGCGTATGCTATAAAGGGCCAGATGGGCAAATTGGCTAAATACAGCCCCTAATCTCATAGATTCCAGTTAATCTTCGGGGATGTGACATTACAGATTAACATTACAGATGCCTTTTTAGGAGTGGCCACTGCTGTTATACTACCCCAATCCTTGACTTGGTTAAGCCAGACCCCTATTTGGGTAGAGCAGTAACCTTGAAGGGAGAAAAATTACAACAAGCCCATCTATTTGTGAAAGAACAATTGGATTTAGGGTACACTGAGCCTTCCAACAGCCCCTGGAATTCTCGTATTTTCATAATCTCCCCAAAATATAACAAATGGCAGCTCTTACACAATGTAAGGGCCATTAATGCCAATATTGAACCCATGGGTTCTCTCCAACTTGGACTCCATTTCCAGCCACGATCCCACAAGACTGGCCCATTATTATCATAGGTTTAAAGGATTGCTTCTATACCATTCCTTTAGCTACCCAAGATGGGAAGAAATTTGCATTTACTCTCCCTTTGATTAACAATGAGGAGCCTGCCCAGAGATATCACTGGAAAGTCCTCCCGCAGGGAATGCTAACAGCCCAACTCTGTGCCGGTACCATGTACATCAGGCACTCATGCCAACCAGGCGACATTTTCCTGCTGGAAAAATTATTCACTCCTCACAGCCCCTGATAAGGACCTGGTATATTGTATGTACTCTTCGGTACAAAAGGAAACTGCCTTGAGAGGCCTTTTAATAGCCCCTGAGAAGGCACAGGTGACAAAACCATGGAAATGTCTAGGATACATGTAACTGAAAGAACCATCAGACCCCCAAAGGTTACCTTTGACAACAGGGGATAAAAAACCCTAAATGACTTTCAAAAATTACTACGAGATATAAATTGGATGCTACCAGCACTGGATATTCCCACAGCGAATCTACAAAATGTGTTTAAGATCCTAAAAGGGGATCCAGCCTTAAATTCCCTTAGACAGCCATCTGAAGAAGGGAAAAAAGAACTCCACTTGGTTGAGGATGTGTTCAATATGCAATATTTGAGCAGAATCTCTCCCCAGAATTCTCTTCAACTAATTTGATGTCCCACCAGAAACTCACCTACAGGACTCTTATTGGGCAACTGGTGCCTGACTTGAGGTTTATTGAATGGTTGTTTTGCTCTCATATCCCTTCCAAACCTTATCACCTTATCTAGCATTGATTTGCTTTTTAATTCTGGATGGGAGGCAGCGCTGTACAAAACTTGCAGGACATGATCCGGATATTATTTGCCTTCCATTAACTAAAACTCAATTTGAGAAGGCACTAAGACCTCCATTGATTTGCAAATTGCTCTAGCTGATTTCCTAGCACAAGCGGAGAATTCTCTCCCCAAAGATAAGACATTACATTTTTTTTTTTTGTCTCACACTAAGTTAATATACCCCACTAAGATTGTACATATCCCTATATCAGGAGCATTTACTGTGTTCACAGATATAGCTCAGGAAAAACTGGTAAAGCAGCCATCCATTGGCCACCTAATGATGCCATTATGGGAAGGTTTTACCTTGACTCAGCGAGAAGAAATTGGAGCTCTAATCCTAGCACTAGAACCATTTCCCTCGCAACCCTGAACATTGTTAGTGATTCTGCTTATTCTGTTTATATCTTACAAAACTTAGAAACGTCACTCATCAAGCTGATATTAGATACACTTCCTTTGCCTCCAAGCCCTACTACATGGTCAGTTACATCCTCTTCATATCTCATACCAGGTCCTACAGTTCCCTTTCTGGACCACCACTGATTAAGTAGACCACTTAGTAATGACTGCTGCTTTACTAGAAGCCCTTCCAGCTGATGAACTATTCCCCTCAAATTGGAGGCAACTACATAAAGAATTTCAACTGACCCAGAGAGTAGCTAAACAAATTATTTTACAATGTCCTGATTGTCAAATGACAGGTACCTCACCACCCTCCATGGGAGTTAATCTCAGAGGCCTGTGGGCCAATGACCTCTGGCAAATGGATGTCACTCATATGCCTCTTTTGGGAGACTTCCGTATGCACACATAACTACTATTATAGACACTTTTTCGGGTATGATCAGTACCCATGCTCTTCCTGGAGAATCCACACATTATGTGATTAAACATCTGCTACTTACATCTGCCTTTTTAGGAATTCCAACCAAGATAAAAAACTGATAATGGGACTGCTTATAGCAGCCATGTCTTCGCCAACTTTTACAGAACTTGGTCCATCCAGCATTCTATAGGAATCCCTTACAATCCACAAGGGCAGGCCATTGTTGACTGTGCCCAGGCTATTCTGAAGGGGATGCTAGTAAAACAAAAAAAGGGGGAATATGGGACTCAAGGATCCTGCTATCATACTTTCTAAAGCACTCTTTACCCTTAATTTTTTGAATTTGAATGATCATTTTCAATCCTCCATACCCCACCTCAGAAACCACAAGTATTGTGGCGTGATGTGGTTACTAATAACTGGATGGGACCCAATGAATTAACATGGGGGAGAGGATATACCTGTGTTTCTACTCCCAGAGGGCCACTGTGGGTTCCAGCTCACTAGATTAATCCCTGCCATGGCACAGCACAGGACTGGTTCTCTTCCAGAAATGAAGAATCTGAGCCTGGGGACTCTGCAACACCAAACATTGCACCTTCCCCGGACCCAGATGGCTCCTGGAATAACCTGGGGAATGATGATGAACCTGATGGCAGAGGCTGAGCAATTATTGAAGCGTACTCATACTCCACACATTCCAGATAACTAACCATTGCTCTTTTTGTTTTTCTTATAGTCTGTAAAATCAGAACTGGAGCAGTAAATGCGCTTCACAGGCCCTAACGTTCACATGAGACAAGTTTACCACAGCCCTCTGTCTTCTATACCTGGCACAACAAAAAAGGGAGAGATGTGGGGAAGCATAAGACTTGGATGGAAAGCCTGCTAGGAGGCTATTCCGAGAAAAGAGAAATGTGTGGAAGGACGCCTGCCCTGTTTATCAAAATTCCGAGTTAGGAGAGTCTTAGCTGAGTATCGAAGGCAGCACCCCTAATTATTCCTTGACCTTTTCAAACAAGTCTATGAATATGCAGAACACCTGGTGTTTACTGGAATCCATATGCTTAATCCCTGGATGGCCTTGCCTAGAGGACAATGTAAACACATGTGTCCTCCCAAGATTACTCACCCTATTGATTATATCTAAAAGATAAACTTTATCTCAAACTGTAATAAAAGCCTAGTGAGGCAGACAATTGGGGCTGTCTGGTCCATGTGGCCAGTCAGTCCCTTAGCCCTCTCTTTCACAGTGAAACTGTCTTGGAGTAGTCTGTTATTCCGTTGTTCGGGGGTTGCTGGTCAGCCCCGGCAACTGCATAAAACACATTTCTACATATAGACTGCATATAAATTGAAGGCGCCAAAGACAATCATTTTTGTTTTTTGTTTTTGTTTGTTTGTTTTTAATTTCTAAACAGCATTTCAGATCTACATATGTAAGAAAGATATCTTAATTGATTTTCAAGAAAACTATAAAGTTTTTATAAAGAGAAAGAATAATAGCATCAGAGTTTTGCAAAAACATACAATTCAGAATGAATGCAAAGTTATGTTAAATTAAATGATCAAGCAAGTAGGTGAGATTATAGATATTTGTAGAAGTGCAAGAATATATATATATTTTACTTTTCAAAGAACTATTTAATGAAATAAAGTTAGTAATTTAAGAAAAAAGACAAGTGAGCTAGGACTACATATATCATTTTGAAGAATGTAGTGAAGTACTAGAATGCTGAAGAAGAAAACTCCAGGAAATATGTTTACAGAAAATGTGTGTGTGTGTGTGTGTGTGGGGGGGGGGTGGTATTCAATTAAATATTAAATATCATGTAAATTAGAGCATTTTGAGTAAAACTAAACAAATTTGAGGAAAACCATTCTTGAATTTGAGAAACTGACTTTAAAATTTATATGGAAGAACAAACATGAGCAAGAAATACAACTTTGGGAGGAGGCATTAAGAAATATTTTAGCACAGAAATAGAAAAAAAATAATGACTACTGAAATAGAATAGAGAGCTCAAAAATAGATCTAAATACAAATGAAAGCATAGGGAAGTAATGGCTAATTTAATAAATGGGACATCAGCAACCAATTTCCATTAAGAGAATGAGATGGAATCTTATAAATTTTCTAATGGATAAAAAATTGAAATATATCAAAAATAAAATTTTAAAACCTTTTGGATAAACTATATGTGAACATATTTATTATGTTGGAGTGTGAAATAATTTTTTAAACAGAAGCAAAAAATACCACAATATAAATAAATTATACACTTGACATTAAAATTTAAAAAAAATCTGTTAAATAAATAAAACTTTTTTAAAAATCCACATAAAAATATGTGCTATAGATACTAACCATCTAGTATATATAATAATTAGTATTAGTATCTATAATATATGAAAATATAAAAATAATATATATACTTATAATATAACATATTATAGTGAATGGCTCTTTGTAAGATAAGTATTCTGAACACTAAAGTATAAGAATATGATATTAATTTTGGTCTGGTGGTGGAAAAAGTAAGAACAGGTCACTTAAAGGATTCAAGCATTCAAAAGCAGATGTTATAGGCCTGGGATAACGTTATTTTGTTTAGAAATAATGTATCTGAGTGTATCTTTAAGGAAAGAAAAACTATGTATAGCTGTATAAGTTATAAGATGATATATCTGACCATTATTGCTATTGTTTGGTTTTCTTGTTTTTTTGTTTATTTTTTTTATCAAAGATTGACTTTTATTAATAGAAAACTAAAGGTATAACCAACTTACTACCCCCATAAGAATCCTAAATGTGAAAAGGGAATGTCCATTAGAATAAATGACAAGAAGCATGCATTAAAAATTAGGCCATCTGGATTTTTATCTCTCCTCTGGTTGTATATGACATTGGAAGATTATATGGCTAACATTAAAATAGCATGTTAGTTCATCTTTCAAAAATATTCAGAAGACTTTTTAAAAATTGAATCTGGCCTATACTTTGCGAATAGATTGCATGCAGCAAAGTACGAGTTAAACAGGGAAATAAAAACAGCAGGCTGTGGTGAAAATACAGTTAGAATGGTACTACTAAGTCCAAGGTGAGGGCAGTAAGATAGTAAACACACAAACAAACAACTAAAAACCACAACAGAATCTGGAGGTGTTAAAGACAAGGAATTTTGTTGGATTGAGTATTTCTGTAAGAGAAAAAAAGGAGTTAAAGATGGTTCCAAAAATTTTGGCCTAAGCAAATGGAAGGATGGTGTTATCATTAATACTATGGCACCCAAGAGCAAGTCTTGCCAACCCAATATAATTGTCTCATTTAGAATCTCAGCTCTGCCACTCACTATGCAATTTTGATAATTTACTTAACATTTTTTGTGCCTCCTTTCCCTTATTGGTCAAAAAGAATTAGTAATATTGCCTCATAAAGTTGTTGAATCAATAAGTTATAAAATACATACAAGGTATTTAGAATGGAGAATGGTACATAATAAGCACTCAATAAATGATATTTTCTATTATTCTCCTAAATCCAGCCTAAGAACAAAGACACTGGCTAAGATCCCTATGTAGACAGAACAGTGGTTCTATGGTCAGATAGGAAGTTCTGATGTCACTGTTCATAGGCTAAAGATTACTACACTTGAGTAAAATGAAGCAACTGAATGTACTTACTGTTGAATCAAATTGTATGTTTGCTAAAGCAATCTAGTAATCAGCTGCCATGAAATTTGCCTCCAAAGGACTGTGACTAAAAGATATTGAAATCAATGGTTTAGCTGCAGAGTTTAGTCTCAATGTATCTGACAAAATAACTTCTGAGTTTCCATTCTTGTGTTTAAAAAGAAAATAGGTTAGAATGTTGAGGTGCAGGCCAGTCTGATAAACCAGATTTACTTTTATGCCTTCACCACTTACACAATGTATGACTTTTAGTTCCCCTTTTCTTTGGAAAGGAGATAACAGTGTTAATCTCATGGGATTACTTAGGGTATTAAGTAAAGTAGTGTAAATCATAGCATAATGTTAAGGGTATAGTAATTGTTCAGTAAATGTTAACTATTATAATAATGATGATGGTAAGAATTCTGATGATAAATGGAATCAAGGTGCATAGTCATTCATAAATTAGTAATAAAAATTACATTAAAATAATTTTCTACAACATTCACTGCTTATGTTCTAGTAGCTATTTAAAGCCCATTAAATAAAGCAAATGATCCATGAGTGTTTAATAATGGAATCATATACTATAACCCTTATATAGATAAAATGTTTTAGATTTTAATATGGTCCCTAAGTAATATACCTCCAGTTACTTATCCCATTATCTCACTATGAATAATAACATACTCAGTTTATGTATATGTCAGCATCCTTTAGTACTCTTTAATCTCAATAAAGGTCACTACATAATACTAAAGCGATTAATCCAACAAAAGGATATAACACTGGTAAAGATATATGCACTCAATATAGGAACACCTAAATATATAAAGAAGAACAACAACAACAACAAATCAAACAAACGAAAAACTTCTAGAGGAATTTAAGGGAGAGACTGACAGCCATACAGTCATAATAGGGGAATTTAACACCTCATTGACCTCACTGGACAGATCTTCAAGACAAAAAATTAACAAGAAAATAGTGACTCTAAATGGCAGACTGGATCAGATAGATTTAATTGACATTTATAGACTATTTCACCACAAAGCTGCAGAATATACACTTTTTTTTTCATTTTTTTTATATTGTAAGGCTTTTATTTTACTTCTTTAATTGTATTATTATGGAGAATATACATTCTTAAATGCATATGGGTCATTCTCAAAGATAGACCACATGTCAGGACACAAACAAGTCTCTACAAGTTCAAGAAGATGGAAACATATCAAGCATCTTCTCAGACCACAGTGGAATGAAATTAGAAATCAACTACAGTAAAAACACTCAAAAACATTCAAACATACTGAGGCTGTACAGCATATTATTAAACAACTATAGGCCCGGTGCATAAAAATTTGTGCACTCGGGGGAGGGAGGGTCCCTCAGCCGGGCCTGTGCCCTCTAGCAGTCTGGGACCCCTCGGGGGATGTCCACCTGCTGGCTTAGGCCCGCTCCCCGGGGGATGGGGCCTAAGCTTGCAGTCAGACATCCCTCTGGCAGCCCGGGAGCCCGCGGGGGATGTCTACTTGCCAGCGGGGAGCAGGCCTAAGCTGCAGTCAGACATCCTTAATGCGGCTAAGTAGGTGGGAGAGGCTCCTGCCATTACCGCTGTGCTGGCAGCCATCAGCCTGGCTTGTGGCTGAGCAGAGCTCCCCCTGTGGGAGTGCACTGACCTCTGGGGGCAGCTCCTGCATTGAGCATCTGGCCCCTGGTGGTCAGTGTGTGTCATAGTGACCAGTCATTCCCAGTCATTCTGCTGTTAGGATCAATTTGCATATTACCTTTTTATTATATAGGATAGAGGCCTGGTGCATGGGTGGGGGCCAGCTGGTTTGCCCTGAAGGGTGTCCTGGATCAGGGTAGGGGTCGTGCTGGGGTGCCTGGCCAGCCTGGGTGAGGGGCTGAGGGCTGTTTTCAACTGGCCACACCCCCATCAGGGTGGGGGTCCCCACTGGGGAGCCTGGGCAGCCTGGGTGAGGGGCTGATGGCCATTTTCAGGCTGGACACGTTCACGGGCTGCAAGCAGGTATCTGGGATTTATTTGTCTTCTATAATTGAAACTTTGTAGCCTTGAGCGGAGCTCAGGGCCAGCATCACAGGCTGGAAGCTTCACTTCCTCCATATCCAGGGGCCACCCAAGCCTCCTTCTCACTCCAGCTCTGTGGCCACAGCCATCTTAGTTGGGTTAATTTTCATATTAGCTCCTGATTGGCTGGTGGGCGTGACTTGTGGGCATAGCTGTGGGTGTAGTGGAGGTACGGTCAATTTGCATGTTTCTCTTTTATTAGATTAGACTAGAAGCCTTGTACACGAATTCATGCATCAGTGGGGTCCCTCGGCCTGACCTGCGGGATCAGGCCAAAACCAGCTCTCTGATATCCCTCAAAGGGTCCCAAATTGCACGAGGGTGCAGGCTAGGCCAAGGAACCCCACCAGTGCATGATCAGGGCTGGGGAAGGACATGGGAGGTTGGCCAGCCAAGAAGGGACCACGGGAGGGTTCCAGGGCATGTCCAGCCCATCTCACTCAGTTCCAATTGGCTGGACTCCAGCAACAAGCTAACCTACTGGTTGGAGCATCTGCCCCTGGTGGTCAGTGCACATCATAGCAACTGGTTGAGCAGCCTTAGCATATCATTAGCATATTAAGCTTTGATTGGTTTAATGGCAAACCAGACAACTGGACACTTAGCATATTAGGCTTTTATTATATAGGACTAGAGACCCAGTACATGAAATTCATGCATGGGTAGGGTCCCTAGGCCTGACAGGCAATTGGGGCCAATCTGTGGGGCAACTGGCAGGGTAATCAGGGAGCCCCCACTGGCACCTGCCTTGGCCATTCTGGCACTGCCCACTCACCAGCCCCACTCCCTACCACCACAGCTGGTCACCTCCCTCTGCAGAGTGACTGGCGGGGTGATTGGGGGGCCCCCGCTGGCACCCACCTTGGGCAGCCTGGGGTCTTTGGGCTGGGGGCAGCGCCTGCATTGAGTGTCTGCCCCCTGGTGGTCAGTGTGCATTGTAGCGACTGGTCATTCTGCTGGTTGTTCTGCCTTTGGTTGATTTGCATATTATGCTTTTATTATGTAGAATGAATGAGTTACCAATGAGATCAAGAAAGAAATCAAAACCTTCCTGGAAACAAATGAAAATGAACACATAACAACTCAAAATCTATTATACACAACAAAAGCAGTCCTGAGAGGGAAGTTCATAGCACTACAGGCCTACTTCAAAAAACAAGAAAAATTAATAATAAACTATTTATATCTGCAACTTAAACAATTAGAAAGAGAACAACAAGACAAGCCCAGAGCAAGTAGGAGGAAGGAAATAATAAAGATTAGAGCAGAAATACATAACAGAGGCTAAAAGAACAATACAAAAAAATTAATGAAACCAAATGCTGGTTCTTTGAGAAAAACAATATTGATGAGCCATTAGCCAGACTCATCAAGAAACAAAAAGAGAGGACTCAAATAACTAAAATCTGCAACAAAAGCAGTGAAGAAACTACTAATAGCACAGAAATAAAAAGGATTGTATGAAAACACTATGAAAAACTATGTTCCAACAAGCTGGACAATATGGATGAAATGGACAAATTCCTAGGAAAATACAATCTTCTGAAACAGAATCAGGAAGAATCAGGAAACCTAAATAAGCCAATAACAACAGAGGAAATAGAAGCAGTAATCAAAAACTTCCAGCAAACAAAAGCCCTGGTCCATACGGCTTCACAGAGGAGTTTTACCAAACCTTCAAAGAACAACTAACACCTATTCTCCTCAAACTATTTCAAAAAATACAAGAGGAAAGAACACTTCCAAACTCTTTTCATGAGGCCAGCATTATCCTAATTCCAAAACCAGGTAAAGACACTACAAAGAAAGAGAATTACAGGCCAATATCCCTGATGAACAAAAATGCTAAAATCCTCAACAAAATATTAACAAATTGGATCCAGCAATATATTAAAAAAATATCAGACACTGTGACCAAGTGGGATTGATTCCAGGCATGCATGGCTAGTACAATATTTGCAAAGCAATAAATGTGATACATCACATAAATTGAAAGACAAAAATTACATGAACATTTCAATAGATGCAGAAAAAGCATTAGACAAAATTCAACACCCATCCTATATAATAAAGAGATAATATGAAAATTGACCATCATGCCCTTGCACAAGATGGCCGCCTCCATGTGGTCACAAAATGACCACCACAAGATGGCTGGCAGAGGAGGATAGTTGGGAATGACCGGCCCTTCAGGGGAGGGAGAGAATTTGGAGGTACAGGCCTGCAGGTGAGGGTATTTAGGGGTGACCAGGTCTGCAGGTGAGGGCAGTTAGGGGCAACCAGGCCAGCAGGAGAGGGCAGTTAAGGGCAACCAGGCCAGCAGGGAAGGGTATTTGGGGGTGACTGGGCCGACAGGGGAGGGTAGTTGGGGGTGACCGGACCAGCAGGGGAGGGTAGTTGGGGGAGATCGGGCCAGCAGGGAGGGCAGTTGGGGCAATCAGGCCAGCAGGGGAGAAATTAGGCATTGATCAGGCTGGCAGGTAAGTGGTTAGGGGGTGATCAGGCTGGCAGAAGGTGAGCAGTTGGGAGCCAGCACTCCCGGATTGTGAGAGGGATGTCTGAGTTCCAGGTTGGGATCTGACCTAAACCGGCAGTCAAACATCCCCAAGGGGTCCCAGATTGGAGAGGGTGCAGGCTGGGCTGAGGAACATCCCCCTTCCCCCGTGCACAAATTTTGTGCATCGGGCCTCTAGTTTTTTATAAAAACTCTCAGGAAAGTGGGATTAGAGAGATTATATCTCAGTATAATAAAGGCCAGATATGATAAACTTACAACCAACATCATACTCAATGGGAAAAAGCTAAAATTATTTCCCCTAAGAACAGAAATAAGACAAGGATGTCTGCTTTCACCACTCTTATTCAACACAGTACTGAAAGTCCTAGCCACAGGTATCAGACAAGAAGAAATAAAAGGCATCCAAATTGCAAGGAGGAAGTAAAACTTTCCTTATTTGAGGATGACATGGTATTGCACTTAGAAAACCCTAAAGACTCCAGCAAAAAAATGACTAGAATTAATAAATGAATTCCACAATGTAGTGAGATATAAAATTAACACCCCAAAATCCATGGCATTTTTACACACCAATAATGAACTCACAGAAAGAGAAACTAAACAAACAATTCCAATTACTATTGAAAAAAAAGTAAATTACTGAGGAATAAACTTAGCCAAGGAGGTAAAAGACTTGTACTTGGAAAACAACAGGATGTTAAAAAAAGAGATAGAGGAGGGTATAAATAAATGAAAAAATATACTGTGTTCATGGATTTGTAGAATCAACATCATTAAAATGTCCATACTACCCAAAGCAATTTACAGATTTAATGTAATCCTTATTAAAATACCAATCTCATATTTCACAGACCTAGACCAAATACTCCAAAAATGTACATGGAATGAAAAAAAGACCCCAAATAACGACAGCAAACTTGAGAAAGTAAAACAAATTTAGAGAGATCACAAAATCAGCTATCAAGTTATACTACAAAACCACTGTAAACAAAACAAAGACAGGCATATAGAGCTATGGAACAGAATAGAGATCCAGAAATCGACACAAGTTATTACACTCAAGTAATATGTGACAAAGAAGGGAAAAGCATACAATGGAATAAAGACAGTCTCTTTAATTAATGGTGTTGAAAAAATTGGACAGGTACATGCAAAAAAATAAAACTAGTCCACCAATTTACACCTTACACAAGAATAAACTCAAAATGGATAAAATACTTAAATGTAAGCTGTGAAACCATAAAAATCCTAGAAGAAACCATAGGCAACAAAAGCTCAGACATCTCTCATAGCAATATGTTTATGGAAACATCTCCTAGGGCAGTGGTTCTCAACCTTCTGGCCCTTTAAATACAGTTCCTCATGTTGTGACCCAACCATAAAATTATTTTCGTTGCTACTTCATAACTGTAATGTTGTTACTGTTATGAATCGTAATGTAAATATCTGATATGCAGGATGGTCTTAGGCAACCCTTGTGAAAGGGTCGTTCGATCGCCAAAGGGGTCGTGACCCACAGGTTGAGAACCGCTGTCGTAGGGCAAAGGGAACTAAGGAGAAAATAAACAAATGGGAGTACATCAAAATAAAAAGCTCTGCACAGAAAAAGAAACCATCAACAAAACAACAAGGGAACCCACTGTATGGGAGAACATATTTGGCATTCATACATCTGATAAAGGTTGAATATCAAAATATATAAGCAATTCATACAACTTAACAAAAGAAAGACAATCCAATTTTAAAAAGGGAAAAGGACTTAAATAGACATTTCTCCAGAGTGAACATACAGATGGCCACAAGACATGAAAAAATGCTCAAAGTCACTGATCATCAGAGAGATGCAAGTTAAAAGGACAATGAGGCATCACCTCATACATGTCAGAATGGCTACCATCAACAAATTAACTAATGACAAGTGCTGGTGAGGATGTGGAGAAAAGGGGACCCTCATACACTGCTGGTGGGAATGCAAATGATAAAGCTTTTGTGGAAAACAGTATGGAGTTTCCTTAAAAAATTAAAGATGGAACTGCCATTTGAATCCGTGATCCCACTTCCAGGAATATATCCTAAGAAATGAGAAACACCGATCAAAAAGAATGGATGCACCCCTATGTTCATAGCAGTACAATTTACAATAGCTAAGATCTGGAAACAGTCCAAGTGCCCATCAGTAGAGGAGTGTATAAAAAAGCTGTGGTACATTTACACAATGGAATACTATGCAGTTGTAAAAAAAGGATCTCTGACCCTTTGAGACAGCATGGAGGAAACTTGAGAGTACTATGCTAAGCAGGGGAAAAAATAGTCAGAGAAGACAAGTATCACATGATCTCACTCATATGTGGAATATAATGTACAAAATAAACTGATGAACAAAATAGATCTAGAGACATAGAAGCATGGAACAGACTGTGGAAGGAAGGGAAGTGTGGGTGGGTGGGAACTGATTGACCAAAGAACTTGTATGCATAACCCATAGACACAGACAATAGGGCAGTGAAGGCTTGGAGCTGGGGGAGGGTGTAGGGAGGGGAGGGAAATAGGAAAAAAAGGGGACATATTAATACTTTAAAAACAAAGATTTAAAATAAACAAACAAAAATTGTCTTTCTTTTTCATGTTTAATACTTTGGTGATTGGCTTGTACTTCACCTGATTTAAAGATTACAACACCTGATTTCTTATTGTTCTCATTGACTAGAATATCATTTTTCAATTATTATTAGCCTTATTTACTTTATTTGGTGCATCTCCTATCTATAGCATATATTTGGTTTTTACTTTGTTAAGTCAAATTGAAAATCTGTTTTTTAAATATATTTTTATTGATTTCAGAGAGGAAAGGAGAGGGGGGAAGAGAGAGAAATATCAATGATGAAAGAGAATCATTGATCGGCTGCCTTCTGCATGTCCCATACTGGGATCAAGCCTGCAACCTGGACATGTGCCCTGACCGAGAATCAAACCATGACCACCTGATTCATAGAATGACTCTCAATCACTGAGCCATTCCAGCTGGGTGAAAAATCTTTAATTTAAATGAGTAAGTTAAATATAAACATAATTTTATTTCTTGGATTTGGGGCAATATAAGAATCCTTATTAGTTTCTTCTTTTTTAAAAAATAAATCTTTATTGTTAAAAGTATTACATAAATCCCCTTTTTTCCCCCATTTCCCTCTGCTACCCTCCTCCCCCCAAGCCTTTACTACCTGTTGTCTGTGTCCTTGGGTTATGCATATACCCATATGAGTTCATTGGTTGATCTCTTCCGTACCCCACCCCTCCACCCTTCCTGGCCTTCCCTCTGAAGTTTGACAGTCTGTTCGATGTTTCTGTGTCTCTGGGTCTATTTTTATTCATCAGTTTATGTTGGTTATTAGATTTCCCATATGAGTGAGATCATTTGATACTTATCTTTCTCTGACTGGCTTATTTTGCTTAGCATAATACTCTCTAGGTCCATCTGTGCTGTTGCAAATGTAAAGAGTTCTTTCTTTTGCCCTAACCAGTTTGGCTCAGTGGATGGAGCATTGACCTGCGGACTGAAGGGTCCCAGGTTCGATTCTGGTCAAGGGCATGTACCTTGGTTGTGGGCACATCCCCATTAGTGGGTGAGCAGGAGGCGCTTGGTCAATGTTTCTCTCTCATGGATGTTTCCAACTCTCTATCCCTCTCCCTTCCTCTCTGTAAAAAATCAATAAAATATATATATTTAAGAGTCCTTTCTTTTTTACAGCTGCAGAGTTTCCTCAAAAAAATTAAAAATGGAACTGCCATTTGACCCAGTGATCCCACTTCGAGGACTATATCCCAAGAAATCAGAAACACCCATCAGAAAGAATATATGCACCCCTATGTTCGTAGCAGCACAATTTACGATAGCTAAGATTTGGAAGCAGCCTGAGTGCCCAGTAGCAGATGAGTGGATTAAGAAACTGTGATACATCTACACAATGGAATACTATGCAGCTGTAAAAAAAGAAAGAACTCTTTCTTCTCTTAAGGTTAAAGTCAGTGTTTTTATTACTTTGTGGAAAGTGGAAAGAAGAGGTGTTCAGTGTCCACCAATATTTTGGTTGTCTTTTTTGTCTGGCAGGATTCTAAATTTTCCTTCTTTGCTGCGTCTGTGTGTGTTTAACTTCATCACAGGATTGATAAAGGGGGCTTTTCTTTTCTTTGCCCTTTTCTCTTCTAGTGTCCCTTTAAAACATTGACACTTGAATTCCACATAATTGCAAGGCCCATTCCTGTAATCAGGCTCTCATTTATAGCTATATTGACTGCCATTTAGAGTGGACTTTCTCTTTCTGGTAGTTTTAGAGTAATTTTAGAGCAGATACCAGCTCTCTGCCATTTTTCCTAAGGCTTTCCTTGGAAAGTTCCTGCTTACCACAACAGCTTGCAGGAAGTATGTGAGAAAATACTTTCAGAGGTTTGGCGATATCCCCCCCACACTTTTTTTTATTATTATTAACAGTTACTTTGAATCTTTTCCAGTCTGTATTTATCTATCCTTTTTTATGTTAGTGTTGTTTTCTTCTACGTGAAGGCACAGATTTAAACGGCAACTGTTTTCTTTAGCTATCTAGATGTCAGAAATATCTTTTTAGTATGTATTTTATTTTATGTGTCTATAGACTTACAAATTGCAATTTTTGGAAAGAGTTTTGAAGTGTTGGCTTCAAGGTTCACAATATGCATCCTTAACTTAGAGTTTATTTGTAGTCAATGTTTCGCTTCACATTCCACACACAATACTGTCCATGTTTTATTTTACACTCTACACTTTTATGCTACATTTAACATTTCCCACTTCCAACTGTACACCTCATCACAAATATAATAAACCACCTACGCTGTTTACTTTTCTCACTCTTCATTTTATTTTTTTATATACTAGAAGCCTGGTGCACAAATTTGTGCACCAATGGGGTCCCTCAGCCTGGCCGGCAGGATCGGGCCAAATCTGGCTCTCCAACATCCCCCGAGGGATCCCAGATTGTGAGAGGGCACAGGCCAGGCTGAAGGACTCCACTGGTGCACGGGGCCAGGGAGGGATGTGGGAGGTTGGTCAGCCGGGAGGGACTACAGGAGAGCTCCATGGTGTGTCCAGCCCATCTCACTCAGTCCCGATCAGCCGGAACCCAGCAGCAAGCTAGCCTATCAGTCAGAGCATCTGCGCCCTGGTGGTCATAGCGACTGGTCGACCAGTCGACTGCCCCTTGGTGGTCAGTGCACATCATAGCAAGCAGTTGAGTGGCCTTAGCATATCATTAGCATATTACACTTTGATTGGTCGAGCGGCCGATCGGATGACCAGATACTTAGCATGTTAGGCTTTTATTATATAGGATTTTATCTCTATGAATGTTATAAATTCTACCTTTCAATTTTGTTAGTTTGTGTTTAAAACACTTGTCTTTTAAGAAAATTTATGTCATAAAAATAACTTCATTTTCTTTTACATTTTCTAGTACTTGTGCTCTTTATTAATTTTTATAATATAGATGTTTATTTGTTATAACCTGCTTTCACCTTGAAGGGTATCCTTTAGCATTTCTTACAGTGCATTTCTGTTAGCAATTAATTTTCTCTGAATTCGTTAATTAAAAATGTATTTTTTCAGTATTATCTCTGATCAATATTATTACTTAGTATAGAAGTTGGGGTTTATAGATTTTTTTCTTTTATTTTGGTCTTTAAAGCTCATTAATTTTCTTCTGGTCTTCTTTGTTGATGATGAAAGGTAGGACATCATTTGTTATTTTCTTCTGCAGTATGTAATGTATCTTTATTCTCTTCCTGCTTTCAAAATATTCTTTTTCTCTTTGGTTTCAGTAGGGTCTTGCATTAAAATTCTTCCACTGGGGCTGGTAATAAGCACACATAACATCCATTGCCACCACTCATGTGTCTAGGTGTGGTTTTAGGTATGTTTATAAAGCTTCTATTTACATATGCTTGGTTTTGTGCTTTGTAAGGTAATCTATGAAAATCTCAACCTGCTTCACAAGCTTTAATTGGATTCAGTCTCTAAACTCTCACCATGGAGCTAGTGAGGGCTTGGATTTCAACTTTGTTAGTGAAGATCTAGAGTAGGTCTTAGTATAGCCCTAACTCCTAAACCCAGTCTTCCTGATGTCTCAGCTGGATGCGCAAGGTGCTAAGGAAGTGTTAAGGTGGTTTCTCCATTCTGGTTGATTTGGAACTCTAAGGTATCAAGCAGTTTTCTAGTGCTTTTAGTTTCACTTGCATATGATTAACCCATCCTTCAGCCAAGTATTCATGGGACCCTTACAGTAATTTCTTGGCATCTTCTCTTTGCAACTTCCTCTCTGTGGTTCCCTTCTCTCCAGATTCCAAACATTTTAACTGTCCCAATTATCATTTCTGCCTCCTGAACACATTTGGGACACTATCCACAGATGGACTCCAGCTCCATACCCCGTGATCAGGAAACTGTCTCAGACAAAGAGAAAGGGCAGTGCAGACTCCCTTCAAGAGGTTTCCTTCTTTCAGAAATTATATTCTTGCATAGACAATTGTCTGGTGCTTAAGAGATAGTGTTTTGTATATTTTGTCCAAATGTGTATTTGTTTATAATAGAAAATGTAGTCTGTCATAGAAGTCACACGTTTTACATGATATAAACCAATGTGAGTTATATCAACTTTGGAAATCATGGTATTTAGGTATATAAAACTTATAGAGGGCTTTTGGGCCAAAGTTTATATGTCAACTTTTATTTCTGACTGCTGGCTCTGTTCTAAGTAATATGTCAATAATTTGAGATAAAGACATTTAGAAAAGGCAAAACACAAAAATGGTCCCTAATCTTATGTGGCTTATAGACATGAGGGAAAACAGAAAATAAATAATTTAATATTCAGAACTGTGCAGACTGTTAGGAAGAATATACAACATTAAGGGGACATATAAAAAAGATGACCTATCATTTCTGTAGTAATCATCAATGCTTTGGAAGAGATTATATTTGAGATAATTGCATGTAAATTATGAGGAAGAAATAGCTAGTCCAGATGATAGGAGACATGTTCCCACAGAACACAAGGTAATGACCTAAGGCAAAAGAGAACAACGGCGTTTCAACAAGGACTAGAAAAGTTTACTGTATCTGAGCTGAAAACAGCAAAGTGGGGAATGGATAAAAAGAAATGCAGATGTAAACAGAAAGCAGGTCATCCAAAGCCAATTACATCATTGGTATCTCAAGTTTCAGATGTCCCACTTCCATCCCTTTTGGATTTGGTACTTCAAAGTGTTATTGTGAGTACTAAATATATTTATTGATGTTGCATAGTGAGCACTCAGTAAATCTAAGTTATACTCTCCATGTTTATATTTTAAAATCCTGAGTCTCAGCAAAGATCCTGGAATCTTCATGATTTTACAAAGCTGCCTCATGAGTAAACACACTAAGAGAGATGTGATCTTATTAGATATGGGTAAGAGAAACTTCCTTCTGCTTCTCCATCTCTAACCTATGAGACTTAATTACTGATCCATTGGCATGAATAGAACATGTTTTTCATGAGTTGAATAGGTATATAGGAAGGTACATCTGCATATTCTCCAGACTCCATGGGTTTCCCACCTAAACTACCATAGCACCAAATGCTGCCTGTTTCTGCCTCCATGTTCAAATTTTTCCAGGTCCCAAGCTTCATACTCTTCATATATAAATTCAAATATACTCTCTATTTTCTGGGAACTATTTTCTATAAGAGTCAGATTGTTCCTAAATAATATCTCCACTTTCCATTGGTTTTGTTCTCTGGAGAATCCTAGTACAACCTTCTTCTTAAGAGTTTTAGCAAAGGTTTTCAAACTAATGATGACTGAGCTATCATAGCTCTCCTGCCCATCCTCAACAAGTGCTCGAGCCAGGCAAGTAGGGGGCTCAAACTGGCCAACACTAGGTCATATATTAACCTTTAAAAATATGCAGGAACCAAACTGAACTTTATAGACTGATGATGTGGCGTTATCTTAAAATTCATAAGTATGAACAGAAAACTGGGCATATAGATACCACTGATATCTACTATGCTAAAATTATATTTTTATGATCCTGTGCCTTAGATATTCTCTCTCTGTTCTAAAACATATTGCTTTCTGCAATGACAAATTTAAGAAAAATCTGGAATCTGAAAAATTAAACTATATAACACAGAGGACAAGAATTAACAAATTTTATAAAGTGTATGAGCATGTATACAATAGAGGTAGAGGTTGAATCAAGTAAATACAAAACATTTTTTAATAGAAAGAGAATTAGATATAGAGAACAGACTGATGGTTGCTAGAGAAGAGGGAGTAGGGGAGCTGGGTAAAAAAGGTAAAGGGATTAAGAACTACAAATTGATAGTCACAAAATAGTCACAAGGATATAAAGTGCAGCATAGGGACTATAGTCAGTAATATTGTAATAACCAAGTACCGTGCTAGGTGGGTACTTGAAATATCAGTGGGACTACTTTGAAGAGTACATGAAACAATGTACTTTTTGAAAAATTATACCGAGCTTTGGAAAACCTGAGTACTTTTAGTTCCAATATATATGCTGTAGTACTCTGTGAAAGTCACTATAATTTTTCTTAGTGTCTTTATTGGCAAAATGAGAAATATAATACCTGCTCTTCCTACCTTTAGCATTGTTGAGGAGATTCAAGAATATATGCTATTTTTTTTTTAAAAAAAAAAAGGTAAATCACTTTTAAAACCATAAAATCTTATGCAAGCGTTAGGTTATACATATTTTGGAATAAAAGTTCTTAACTCCGGTATTATTATTAATTTAACACTCTACAGAGGAAGTAACATTTTAGCATCTATAATGATGAGATAACCTGTGAGTCCAAGTTGTGTTCCAGATAAAAGTCACTCTATAGTAGTATCGTTTTCATAACTATAATACTTGGGAATGTCAATTAGTTGCCATAAAAATTTACTCCCAGGGAATGAAATTCATCTACAGAAGAGCGGGTAATTTTCCTCTGACTACATTTCATTGGCATTTATAAATAACTTTACATAATAAAATAATAGATTTTGTTATAGATTCATATATAGAAAGCAGGCAGACAGCTCTGTTGAGTAAAAAAGAAAAAAAAGAGAGAGTTCTAGGCATGGACAACAGTGTGGTGATTGGTGAGGGAGAGGTGGAAGAGGGAATAAAGGGGATAAATGGTGATGGAAAAAATAAATTATCCTATCTAATAATAGAGAAACATGGTAATTAACCATAACTTCGCTACCCTTCCCATTGGCTAATCAGCGAGATATGCAAATTAACTGCCAACCAAGATGGTGGCCGGCAGCCAGGCAGCTGAAGCAAAGAGGAGGCTTACTTGCTCCAGTGAAGGAGGAAGCCAAGGTTCCCCCCCGCCCCGTGCCGCTGCCGGCCTCTGAGCTGCAGTCTAAGAAACAATGTTTCAATTATAGAAGCTAAACAATACCCAGAAACCTGCTTTCAGCCGGCTGGCCTCGGAGCTGGAGCTGAAACAGTGTTTCAAGTATAGAACCCAAACAAACCCAGATCAGCAGCCGAGGTCTCAGAGCTGGAGCCAAGCCTTAGAGCTAATGCTGGCTCTCAGTTCCAGTGACAGCCATAGAAGGTAAATAAATCCCAGAATTTAAAAAAAAGAAAAAAAGGAGAGGTTGGGAGGTTCAGTCACCTGCCAGCCTGAAAACGGCCCTCAGCCCCTCACCCAGGCTGGCCAAGCACCCCAGCGGGGACTCCCACCCTGAAGGGGGTGTGACCAGTTGCAAACAGCCATCATCCCCTCATCCAGGCTGGCCAGGCACCCAAGCGGGACCCCCGACCTGATAAAGGACACCCTTCAGGGCAAACCAGCGGGCCCCTACCATGCACCAGGCCTCTATCCTATATAGTAAAAGGGTAATATGCCTCCCAGCACTGGGATCAGTGGAGCTGCGAGGCCTCCCGAACCCGGAATAAGCAGAGCTGAGAGGTCTCATGCCCCGGGATCAGTGGAGCCGCAAGGCCTCCCGGCACTGGGATCAGCGGAGCCACGAGGCCTCCTGGCACCAGGATCAGCAGAGCCTCCCAGCACCGGGATCAGTGGAGCAATGAAGCCTCCCAGCACCAGGATCAGCAGAGCAGCGAGGCCTCCTAGCACTGGGATCAGCTGAGCAGCGAGGCCTCACTGCCCAGGTGTCAAGTGGAGCTGCGAGGCCTCCCAGCACGGGGACCAGCGGAGCCACGAGGCCTCCTGGCTCCTGGAGCAGCATGACAGGGGGCAGCGCCCAAACCCCCTGATCGCCCTGCGGCTCTGTGTGTGACAGGGCGCAGGGCCACAACCTCCCTATCCGCCCTGCTCTGTTCGTGACAGGGGAAGGCGTCCCAACCCCCTGATCGGCCCTGCTCTGTGTGTGACAGGGTGCGGCACTCTAACCTCTCCATGGGCCCTGCTCTGTGTGTGACGGGGTGGAGCCACAACCTCCCCATCGGCCCTGCCCTGAGTGTGACAGGGGGGAGCTCCCCAACCCTCTGATCGGCCCTGCTCTGTGTGTGACAGGGGGCAGTGCCCCAACCCCCTGATGGGCCCTGCTCTGTGCATGACAGGGGGTGGCGCTGCAACCTCCC
Source organism: Myotis nattereri (assembly GCF_964212035.1). Classification (NCBI taxonomy): domain Eukaryota; kingdom Metazoa; phylum Chordata; class Mammalia; order Chiroptera; family Vespertilionidae; genus Myotis; species Myotis nattereri. The sequence continues at coordinate 158,035,913 of NC_138075.1, forward strand.
CATCGACCCTGCTCTGAGCCCGACCAGGGGCTGCACCTAAGGATTGGGCCTGCCCTCTGCCACCCGGAACAGGCCTAAGCCAGCAGGTCGTTATCTCCCGAGGAGTCCCAGACTGTGAGAGGGCACAAATGAGTCTGAGGGACACCCCCCCACCCCCAGTGCACAAATTTTTGTGCACCGGGCCTCTAGTTATATAATAAAAGAAAAAAAAAAGACAAAGAAAGATTGAAAGTAAAAGCATGGAAAAAAAAATAGATTTCATACAAAAGTTAATCCAAAGAAAACTAGAACATATAAATTCTTTTCAGACAAAGTAGAATTTAAGGAAAAAGAATTACTAGATATTAAAAGAGACAGTACTTTACATTTTTCCAGAAAGATGATAAAACAATTCTAAATTTATATGCATATAATACTGTATACCTCCAAAATACATACTTACAAACATTGCCACACTATAAAGAGAAGTAGAAATGTCACAAAAAGAGGTCTGACAAACCTACCTCAGTAATGGAAAGAAAAATCTGATGAAAAAATGATTATAGTTATAAAATATTTGAACAATATTTTCAATATACTTGACCTAATGGACTTAATATACAGCAAAGCACCGACAACCACAAAAAGTACACTCTTTCTCAAGGAAACATTGAATTGTCACCAAACCTGGCCACATGCTGGTCCATAAAGCAAGCTGCAACAAATTTCAAAAGATTTGAGTCAGATAGAATATTTTATCTGACTATAAAGTAAGCTAGAAATTTATAATAGTCAAATCATTATAAAACCACCTTATGCTTGGAGATTAAATAATACGTCATAAAACAAACAAATAACAAGAGCATCAGAAACAACAAATATGGAAGTCTAATATACTAAGATGGTAGTCCAAATTGGTATCATCATTTTTGAAAACTGGTAGTACTAATGAAACTAAAAACATACATGAACACTGATGTAGCAATTCCACTCTTAAGAATGTACTCAAGAGAAAAGTATACATGTCATCAAATCACATGTACAAAATGTTTTTGGCAACCCTTTTTGAAATAGCCACAAACTGGTTAACATCTCCATGAATGGTCATCAAACCATTACAATGGATAATAGTGGCATAGTCATAATATCCATTAAATATATTGTCATATGAAAATAAATGAATTTACCAATATATGCAACAACTTGTGTAAGTACCAATTTTGAATGAGTAACACAAGATGCATAAAAAAATTATACTTATATTCACACTAGAGGCTCGGTGCATGAAATTCGTGTACTCAGGGGCATTCCTCAGTCTGGCCTGTGTCCTCTCGCAGTCCGGGAGGCCACGAAGAGGAAAGAGGCTCCCGCCACCACCACTGTGCTCGCCAGCCATGAACCCGGCTTCCAGCTGAGCAGCACTCCCCCTGTGGGAGCACACTGACCACCAAGGGGCAACTCCTGCATTGAGCGGCTGCCCCCTGGTGATCAGTGTGCGTCATAGCGACGCGTCGTTCCACCATTTGGTCAATTTGCATATTAGCCTTTTAGTATATAGGATTATTTAGGAATTAGACAGTAATTACTAGAATTTGAGAGACTCAATAGTTAAGTAAAAAAAAAAAAGGTAGAAATTTTGAATTGAGGAAGTAATATTTTCAGAAAATTCTCCCATGATAAATTATTCCTTCCCATAATCATTCCTCATTTTATAAGTACTCTGCCCTCCTAAAATTTTCAGAGATGGTACTCACCACTATATACTCTTCTACTATAAACCAGTAAAAACAAATTCAATGTGCTTTATTTAATTTAAAGTGTAACATATTAATACACTAGCTAATAAAACTTTTATTTAATTCATAGGAGTCACATATTTTATATTTGAAATTTAAAAATAGCAATATTGCTTTTGAAAAAGAAATAGAAAGTTCACTTACAGGAAAAAGAGAAACACACACAAATTTAAGTTTTTTAAAAAATGAGCCCTATGAAAAGAAGTAGAAGAGGCAAAAAAAGTTCTGAATCTATAGATTTTTCTGTTCATTTTGTTTTGTTTTTAATCATTAATATAGTACTTCCTTATCTCATTCTGAATAAGTTTAGAAATAATTGATCTTTACTTGTGGGATGAATGAATTCCAAAAACTGGAAGAAACCAATGTTATTTTCAAATTTGATCTCAGCAAGTGTGAATATGCGGCAGCTGTTTTTCCTTGTCATAATTAATTCCTGTCAGAAAACTTTATTACCAGGACTTGGAAGGCTCATTTAGAGGGCTTGGCTTCCTGGTGCCAGCTTTACTCTGGAGCATGTACAGCTGTGGAATTCCAGGAAATCAGATGTTCTTCAGAAAATGATGGAGCAAGCACATAGAACACCAGAGAGAAAAGTTTGGCAGTTCAACATAGGGGTTTGCAGTCTTCAATCTGCATTATGCAAATTCAGGGCTATTTATTAAGTACCCTACTTATGTTGCTTGATAAGAATTTTAGTAATTTGTTGTCGATGTTGATCATGTGGATGCCTCATATTTTCTCCATTCTAGACATTTATTTCTTTAATCAAGCATAGGCTTTATTATAAGATATTAGGTCACTATGTACACAAATGTGCCTTGCTTTAAAAAAAAAATGCATTGTCATTAGCAACACCTCAAAATACCTATTTCTTAATATTGACTTAATCTCATCAGACATCAATACAGAATGAGGCAAAAGTACCTTTACAGTTGTGAGTATGCAAAACACAGTTTATTCTTGTATTATTATTTATTATTATTGTATTACTAGAGGCCCAATGCACAAAAATTTGTGCACTCGGCAGGGGGGGGGGGGGGCAGGGGGCGCTCCCTCAGCCCAGCCTGTGCCCTCTCACAGTCTGGGACCCCTTGGGGGATGACCACCTGCTGACTTAGTCCCACTTGCTGGGGGATTGAGCCTAAACTGGCAGTCAGACATCTCTCTGGCAGCCCGGTAGCCCTAGGGGGATGTCCACTTGCCAGCAGGGAGCAGGCCTAAGCTGCAGTTGGACATCCTTAGTGCTACTGAGGAGGCGGAAGAGGCTCCCGCCACCACCGCTGTGCTGGCAGCCATCAGCCTGGCTTGTGGCTGAGCAGAGCACCCCCTGTGGGAGTGCACTGACCACCAGGGGGCAGCTCCTGCATTGAGCGTCTGCCCTCTGGTGGTCAGTGTGTGTCATAGTGACCAGTCATTCCCAGTCGTTCTGCTGTTAGGGTCAGTTTGCATATTACCCTTTTATTATATAGGATAGAGGCCTGGTGCATGGGTGGGGGCCGGCTGGTTTGCCCTGAAGGGTGTCCTGGATCAGGGTGGGGGGGTCCCGCTTGGGGGCCTGGCCAGCCTGGGTGAGGGGCTGATGGCTGTTTGCAGGCTGGTCAAGCCCCCCCAGTGGGGACCCTCACTCCATGGTGGTTTGGCCAGCCTGGGTGAGGGGATGATGGGTGTTTGCAGGCTGGCCACACCCCCTTTAAGGTGGGGGGTCCCCACTGGGGTGCCTGGACAGTCTGGGTGAAGGTTTGAAGCCTTTTTTCTGGCTGGCCAAGCCCCCAGGCGACGGAGGCTCCCAGCCTCTCCTTTCTCTCTCTCCTTTTTTTTTATTCTGGGATTTATTTACCTTCTATAATTGAAACTTTGTAGCCTTCAGAGGAGCTCAGAGCTGGCCAGGGCAGGTGGGAGGGAAGCTTGGCTTCCTCCATCGCCAGGGGCAACCAAGCCTCCTGCTCTCTCCATCTCCGTGGCCACAGCCCGCTTAAAGCAGGTATCTGGAGTTTATTTACCTTCTATAATTGAAACTTTGTTGCTTTAAGTGGAGCTCAGAGCTTGCCGAGGCAGGCGGGAAGCTTGACTTCCTCCATCATTGGGAAAACCAAGCCTCCTGCTTGCTCCAGCTCCGTGGCTGCCAGCTGCCATCTTGGTTGGGTTAATTTGCATACAGTCGCTCTGATCTGCTGGTGGGTGTGGCTTAAGGCATAGTGAAGGTACAGTCAATTTGCCTGTTTGTCTTTTATTAGTGTAGATTTCCTATATTACAACTGTAAACCTACTTTTGCCCCACCTGTATAACTCAAAAAAAGATTAGAATAATAATTAAATAAAACATAAGGGATAAAACAGAACTATATTATATCCATAGAGAATTACAATTTTTCTTTCAGATATTCTTTCTCCTGTCCAACAGGAGAAAATATGATTGCTGTAAGTATTACCTGTTTCAAGTGAACAGAGCAAAGACAAATTCTTCACATTCCTGGTTCTGGTTTTCTTTAATGGTACAGCAGACAATTTATGTAGATTAGCCTTTCAGCTCAAAACTATGAAAAAAAGTAATAAAGTACTTCTGAAATTAACTTAATATCTATATAGGTAAATCTCGCCCCCCCCCCTTTTTTTTTGTATGAAAGACTATAAGCAGAAATATAAAGAAATTAGGAGAGCACTGAATGTGTGACGTACTGAGGACTTTTCCAAATCTGGACATTTACATTTGAGGGAAGGAAAGAATTACCAGCAGGTCAGTGATTCAGCCACTCTAGTTTTCCTAAAGGAATGACTGGCATCAACCAGTCCTCCTGCATGCATACTTTAATATCCTTCAGCAGAAAGATTTAAGAGAGTCATTATCTTTAAAAATGCTTTTTAGAAGAACATAGCCAGTCTCTCTAAATGGTGTATTATAAATAAAATTTCAATTATGGGTCTGTGTTGGGTACAGGATGTGTTAGTCACATAAATGTTTTTATATTTGTGACTAATGGTATATAAATTGAGACCTCCAATACTAAAACAGCTTCCTCTGGGAAAAATTTGATTATCTGATAATCCCAAATTGAAATTCTTGGAACATAATAGAGATATGTTAAAATAATATCTATATCTATATCTATATCTATATCTATATCTATATCTATACATGTATAGGTATATATATATAACCCTAATATGCAAATAGACTGAACTGCAGAACAACCAAACAACCAGTCATTATGATGTGTGCTGACCATGAGGGGGCATGTAGGGAACATGGCAGGTGTCAGCAGCAGGCGGCAGAGCACAGAACATTGTGGGCATTGGCTGTGGTGAGATGGTAGAGCATGGAGCGGCGGTGCCAGACCACAGTGAAGAGCTGTTCGTTGTCATCAGGGCAAGCCTCTGGTGGTTACAGAAAATTCTTTACTCCCATGTGTTATGGTTCTACGCAGCACTTACACCCACTGCCGGCACCTGGTGCCGGCCCCAATTGCTTGGCACCATCAGCGAGTGTGAGCAGTGGCTGCCAGCCCCAATCGCCCCTCAGGGCTTCTCCACCTCCCACTGCTCCTGAGGGGCGATCGGGGCCAGTAGCCACTGCTTACACCTGCTGCCAGCGACGGCCCCACTAGCACCCACTGCCAGTGCCAGAGCCACCACTCATACCCATTGCCAGTGCCGGCCCCACTTGCACCCACAGCCAGAACTTGATCCACCACTTACACCTGCTGCCAGCAATGGCCCTGCTCACACCTGCTCCCTGCACTGGAGCTGCTGCTCACACCCACTGCTGGCCTCTGGCACTGGTCCCAATCACTTGGCACCATCAGTGGGTGTGAGCAGCGGCTGCTGACCCCTATCACCCCTGAGTACTTCTCCACCTCCCCCTGCTCCTGAGGGGTAATCGGGGCAGCAGCCACCACTCATCTGCTGATGTCGCTGGCCCCAATCGCTCTGTATCGTCAGTGGGTGTGAACAGGCCAACACCATCAGCATGTGGGAGCAGCAGTGGTGAGAGAAGGCTGCCAGCAAACAGGGGACTGGTAGCTGCAGCAGGAAGGGCAGGCAGGGGCATGGAGGATGGGCCGAGACCACCCCTGTGCCCACCGGAGCCTCGTGGCCCACAGTTCCTTTCAAGATGCACAAATTTGTGCACTGGGCCCCAAGTGTAAAAATAATAGGGAAACTCAATGACATCCCACTGGCCAAATTAGAGAACAATTGAACATGAATACATTAAAATTCTTCACATATTTTAACTTTTTAAACATTTATACACTAAACTTCACTCTCACCACTGCTGCTCCCACATGCTGATGCTGTTGGCCTGTTCACACCCACTGATGATGCAGAGCAATTGGGGCCGGCGCCATCAGCAGGTGAGTGGTGGCTGCTGCCCCGATTACCCCTCAGGAGCAGGAGGAGGTGGAGAAGCCTTCAGGGGTGATAGGGCTCAGCAGCTGCTGCTCACACCCACTGACGGTGCCAAGTGATTGGGACCAGCGCCAGAGGCCAGCAGTGGGTGTGAGCGGCAGCTCCAGTGCAGTAAACTTCATGTATAAGGATTGGTGATTTTTCAGAGCCTCAAATGGGTTGTCATCATCTGTGGAAACATGGTTACTCAAGTGAGACTGCTGTGGATTGGCTAATACTGAGAGGCATGTGAGAAGGAGCCCACTGCTGACTGCCTGACATTCAATATTAAGAGATTGTCACTGTTTGGTTGAATTACAAAAGCATGTTTACTGAGGGAAGTGGTTGTCTGGTGGAGCTTTTTAAAAACCAGTTCTTGTGGCTACTTGTTGTTGTGACGCTGACTTTGGTGATGTCCAGAATGTCCATGTAGAATGTCCATCAAAACTATCACATGGCCATTTAGAAACATGAGGTAGATCTACATGTACATGTGATATGAGCTTCTTTGTACTTTCATTAATAAAATTTCTACTAACTACTCAAACCAGTAAGAAGTATTTGGCTTTTATTCTTATTCTCAATCAAAATTTTCATATTTTTATTTTATATGCTATATTCTATAAAACCATTTTTACATATATACGATTCATAATATGTAGTATTTATCACTTCAACTGGAAAACATGCAACTGCTCATAAACTTTCAATTATTTACAGAATTTTATTTCTGACATATCTGTTTTCAGTTCTTATATTCATTGATGATTTGGGCTGGGCTCTGATAAAAACTGGGAAATGTTATTTATTTTTTTGGTAATATATTTCATATTTAAATCTAATTCTTAGGGATTTAACAACTTAAGTTACAATGTATAATTTTATGTTTATTTTTCTCATGTTTTTTAAAGGTCTACTTATAAAAACAAAGCACAAGAATAGCATATGGTTTTTCATAGAAAACTAAGAACTGGGCTCAGTGGCAAGCCTTTTTCATTGTTACTTGAAAAACCTTAAATATTGAAATGTCTACAAAAGCAATAAAATGATTACAGGATTACAGGGTGATATTTAATTTTTGTACATGTTAAATATCACTGATAATTAACTGTTAGAAGTTTATTTTGAGGTGACATTTTCTTGGAATACCAGACCTTTACAACATAATTAAAGGCTTTCTCATTGTGCCTTATTGCTGATATGAAAGCTTTTCAAAATTGTGATTCTATTTTGTAAATTATTATACATGTATAATAAATAATATGTAAGCCATTTATTTTTGTTGTCTTATTATGAAATAGTTTTCCCAATAGTTTAAGCAATTGTGTTTTCTTATCTTGGAGAGTATGATAGAATACTGAAAAAAGTGAGTATTGGGAAACCATTTTGAGCAGTCAATGTATACTTAAGGAAAATGAAGTATTCATTCTAAAACAGGGCTGAATAATCATTAACCACAATATTATTTATAAAACATCAAAATTTATCTCTACCAAAATAAGATGGTCCCTTGTGAAGAAATAATGATGTCTCCTCTATGACTGTCCTTCAACAGGCTACCTCATACCTCACTTCCTAATTAGCTTTTCTCACATATTGCTATTGCCAGAAATTTCTCCTATGAAGACATTCATTTTGAATTCATTATGAGACTTAAGATATGAAAAAATTCATAGAATCTATGGCCTAGATGTATCACACTGATGGAAATTGATCGAATCTCCTCTGTTAGGAGAAGAAATCAGGATAAAACAGGAAAATGCTTAAAATGAGTTGCCTAGAAATGAGAAGAGAAGTTGAGTTCTAGGAACCAAAAGTGCCGGGAGCCAGTCCATCCTTGCTGTTTCAAAGGACCTGGCATATATGGCATACTGTTCTTAAAATATTTGCTCACCTTCTTGGCACTATGTGATTTAACCAAGGTCTCCTCTCTGAGAAAGATTGTTTCCCCAGGTAGGGATTTTCCCCTGAAGTTAGGGAGGGAATAAAACCCCTCAACTAAGTGCCAGGCGGGTAATTAATCACTTTAACTACGAACAATCATGCTTAAGCTACATAATCTTTACTCCCTGGAATGGAGATAAGAAACGCCCTAACCTTTGTAATAGAGATTGATAGGATTGAATCAACTGGTATAAATACAGATGTAACAAGACAGAAGAAGACAGAACTAGAGAGACAGAAATTGGCACAGAACCTACACAGAACGTTCTCTAGAGACAGAAGAACTTCGCTGGAGAGAACATGGCAAAAGATCCTGGACATAAACTGGCCTCAGAACCTAGAGACAGAACCTAGCGAGAGAACATGGCAAAAGATCCTGGACTGAACCTGACTACAGAAATTAGCAAGAGAACCTGACTAGAACCTGGTGACTGAACCTGGCTGGAGAACCTAGACAGAACCTGGCTGGAGAACCTAGCGAGGGAACTTGGCTACAGAACCTGGCTGGAGAACCTGGAGAACCTAGCAAGAGAATATGGACACAGAACCTGGCTGGAGATCCAAAGCAGAACCTCTCTGGAGATCTAGACCAGAACTTGACTGGAGATCCTAGCTAGAGATCCTGGCTAGGCTGCTGATCAACTGAATGCTGCCTCTGTGTCATTCCTTCTTCGCCAACTCCGTCTACACCTTTGGGGACCCCTGGACCTGCTGGGGTTGGACCCCAACACAAAAGACCTGCATCTATTATTTTATCATATTAGAAAATTTCTATAAATGTCTTATTTACATATTTCCTCAGAAGATATCAGAAATGAAAAGAAAAACAAAAACATGAAAGGACAGGGATTTACTTCCCTCAGCATTGCCATTGTTTGTTCACTCAAAGACACACCTATTTTTTTCACTTTAAATTTCTGGAATTTGTATATATTTTACATTTTATTGTAACATTCTATATAGCATCTCACATTTGAAAAATATGGTAAAAATAGCCTGGCAGATGTGGCTTAGTGGTTGAGCATTTACCCACGAACCAAGAGGTTATAGCTTGATTCCAGTCAGGGCACATGCCCGGGTTGTGGGCTCGATCCCCAGTGGGAGACATGCAGGAGGTAGCTGATCGATGACTCTCTCTCATCACTGATGTTTCTATATCTCTCTCCCTCTCCCTTTCTCTCTCTGAAATCAATAAAAATATTTTAAAATATGATTAAAATATATGTATAATTCACTTTACAGTGTCAGGTTTGTATATTATAATTATTAAAATTGAAATAACATGTAATCGAGAGAATATGTCAATACTATACATGTGAGCTTCACACTTAGTGAAGTGGAAAACAGAAGAGGAGACTTTATACATATCACTGAATGAAGAGAAAAAAAGGATTTAAAATTGGATTATGAGACATTCCTAATAGTGAGGAGTTCTACCACATTTTAATTAAAACTCTAGGAGAAGAGAGAGAATGAGATTTATGCAATAATAGAGGAAAAACAAGGAATTTTCCAGAATTGATTGAAGATCCTCACTTACAGGGTCTAGTAAATCCAAAATAGGATGAATTAATAGAATCTAGAAAAGCTTAGTAAAACTACAAAATCCCAAAGAAAAGTAGAAAATCTTAAAAGTATCTGGAGTAAATTACATATCACCTTCAAACTAACAGAGTTGTGCTAAAAGCCTTCTTCTCAACAGTAGTAACAACAGGAAAGCGAAGAAAGTAGGACAATAATCATAATATGAGGAAAGAAAATACTCATGTATTCTGGTTGCATAGAACAGATGGCATAGAATCACATTTCTCTGCTCCTCCCTCTAAATGCAACTAAATACCTTAGAAAAAGAAGGTGAATTTTCTAAGACCCTTGGGGATAAGGAACAACACAACTGCACTTCATTTTCTGGAGTTTTTTTATTTGTATTTTTTCTATCATATATAATGACAGTTTAGTCTTTCCTTAACAAGTTGTTGCCTTCTTTATTTCTCCGTGGCAGTGCCACCAGTACTATTTAAAAAGTAAAGATGACTGCAATTATCTTTCTGATGTTATTACTCTAAACAAAATTCTTTCATAATTTCTTCTCTAAAATAATTGAGATAGGACAAATTAATGATCTAAGTTTTCACGTGAAGAAATAAAAGAAGAGGAAGTAAGCACAATAATCAGGACTGTCCCTAGCAGATGTGAGGCATGGGTCTGCATTAGAGTTCTGTCATATAGACTATTAAGTTCTTAAACAATTTTTCTTCTATTTCCAGTCTGCTGAGAGTTTTAATATGAAAAGTTATTGAGTAAGAAGGCATTCTTTTCTTGTATCTATTGAAATAACCTAGCGATTTTTTAAAAAATTCTTCATGTAGTTATCAAAGTCAAAAGGAAAGACAAAAACAAGGACATTAGTGAAAACTGCAGCTTCTGGTCTCTACAGATACAGCAAATGTTAAACACAGCCTAGCTCCCAGAAATTAACATAAATCCTCATAGGAAACGTCTATTTACCTTAGTTCCTGATAAATGTGCGGCTTTCAAAGTGAAATTATAAGACATGCTAAAGGTAAGAAAAATATCTGTCACAATCTGAAATGATAAAATAAGCATCAGAATCAGACTTGAATATGGCACAGAAATTGAAATGACCAGATAAGGAATTTCACAGAACTGTAAATAACATAATAAGGGCTAATGGAAAGTATCAAAAATGTGCAAGAACGGATAGGCAATGCAAGTAGAAATTCAGAAACCATGGAATCAAAAGGAAATGCTAGTGCTAAGAACTGAATGTTTGAGCCACCACAAAATTTATATGTTGAAGCCCTAATGTGCTAATATTTGGAGGTGGTGCCTTTGGGACGTAAGTAGGTGAAAGTAGAGCCCCTCTAATGGGATTTAGTGTCCTCATAAGAGGAAGTGAGATAGCCCTCTCTCTGCCCTCATCCATTTGAGCACACAATAATATGGCTGTCTATAAGAGGGGCCTCACCAAGAACCTCACCATAATGGTTTGCTGATCTCAGACTCCAAACCTCCAGAATTATGAGAAATAAATGTTTCTTATTTAAGCTACTCAGTCTATGATAATCTGTGAGATCAAAACAGGCATATTAAAATAGCTATACAAATACTATAGCAAAAATGAAGAATGTCTTTGATGGTTGCATCCATCAGTAAATAGCTGAAAAGAGAATCAGTAAACTTTAACATATGTCAATAGATACTTCCCAAAAATAAGTGAATGCAAAAAATAATAAAATAAAATAAAATTTAAAAAAAATGAAAAACAAAACAAAAAAACAAAAAAACAGAAAACTCCAGAGCTATGGGATAATTTCAAAATACATAACATACACACAATGGAAATACCAGGAGAAGAAATAGAGAAAAGAATAGAGGGCATTTTTGAAGTGCTAATGACTGACAATTTTCCAAAATAACAGATATAGGAATATCAGAAACCAGCATGCATCAAGCAGTATTAAAAAACAAAGAAAAATAATCTCTACCTAGCATATCATATTCAAACTACAGAAAGCTAAAGACAAAGAAAATATCTTGAAAGAGGCTATAGGGGGTAAAAATTCTTATCTATAGAGCAGGAAGGACAAGAATTACATAGGACTTCTCATTAGAAACTACTAGGTAAGAAGAGAGTGAAGTGAAATATCTGAAGTGATATAAGTAAAAGACAACAATAACAACTCATAGTCTTATGTACCCAGCAAAACTATCCTTCAAAAGTAGAGAAATAAAGACATTCCACAACAAGCAAAAATGAGAGAATTTATTACCAGCAAACCATTCTTGCAAAAAAAAAAAAAATACATTCTTTAGGTATAATGAAAATGTAAGAAACTTAGATTTACATAAGTAATACTATTAAAGAAGTAGAATGAATAAATCCAGATAAAATAAGGTCTTTTGTTTTTGTAATTCTTAGTTGATCTAAAGATAATTGTTTCAAGTAATAATTCATTTTTCCCATTTATTAGTTACATCACTGTAACTTTGTGATCTTTGTTTCATAGTGTGTAGGCCCTATGTTTATACTGTAAATTTTCTTTATAAAATTTTGTTTCCTTGGGACAATGAACTTCCCTGGCAATCAATTCCTACCCTTGAGATTAGAGAATGCAAGTGATGGAAGTGGGCATGCCTCAAGGCCAAAAGACATCAATATTTTCATAAATCAATCAAATTCTATTCACTCACTTACCAGCCTGCCACTCTCTTCAACTGAGGAATAGCTCTTGTTCTTCCCAAGACACTACTCTTTTACGTGGTTGTTAGAACCACTTATTGTAACCAGCCTGCAAGGCAGAACAGGGGAAGATGGTAGAAGAAGACTAATAGGGCCAGTTAACCCATCTGTGTGCATTTCCATAAGCTCCCCATTCCATTATGCTCCAGATGGTACTGCTCTGGGTTGCTCTTTAACATTTAGATGGTGTTGTTGCTTTCCTTTTTCCTGATGGCAAAACAACTGTCAATCATCTGCTCAAGATAATGTGGGAGTGAGATATATAGAATGTCTTTATTCATCCTATTTAGACCAATCTACTGACTCATTGTGAATATTATTTTTTGTCTTATTACTAAGCATGGCTGTCAGCTCCATCACCCTCCATCACCTTTGGCATTTATATTAAATAGGACATCATTTTTCTTTTCTTTTTATCTACTTATTGTTCAGATCACTGCTTTCCATGCTTCTACCTGCCTAACCATCTTTTGAGCATACATGTCTTTTTCAACACTTTTAGGGATGGTTATTGCAACTGACTGGATGATCTTCAATTTTGCTCTTTCTTCTGTAGGTGGAAGCCAAACCACTAAAAAAAAAAATGACCAAAATAAAATGTATAGCTTATTGTGATATACTTTGAGGAACAAAATCATAATAGTTAGCTATCTGCATGTCCTATGAATTCTGGATTAAGTGCCAGATTTTTAAACTTTCATTTTTAAATTCCAACTGTCTCTCTTGGCACATCCAGCTATTTCAATGGATAGAGTTCTTATTCACATGGCATGCTCACAAGTTATCTGTTGGTTTACATTAAACAATTTGTTCTCACATGGAACCTCTCTTTAAAACATTTTATAAGTGCTAGTTAGTTGCCATGACCTCAGGAATTATTCCACATTATCATTTTCATTATACATATTAAAAAAAAACACAAAATGCAATAAGGTTAAAATTCTTTAATAGAGACCTCACAGTAGTTGGTAGCAGAGAGCAAAACAGCAATTTCCCCAAGTTTTTATTTCTTCGCTCATATTTTAAAAACTTATATCTACTTTAGTGATTGGAAAAACATTATACGTTTTTCATCACAGAATCCTTCGAAATTGGCAATGTGCAAGCTCACTGACTGATATCTTGGTATACTGTTTGCTGCTGGGATCTAACAGGACTAACCTAATTAAAGACCAGTTCAAAAAAATTCTCACATAAAACAACTCATCAGTTCTAAAGCCAGTCATCAGATTGTACACTAGCTCTATATCTTTGTCACTAACCTTTCATTTTGTTGATTTTAGACCAATTGTTATTCACATACAAGTTTTAGAATCCTGTACCTGGATATAATTATGACCTTTATAGTAACCTGTGTATCTGAGCATGTTCTTAGGTTATGCAACAAACTCCTTCTCTCCATTAAATCCATTTATTTAGTATCTCTAAAGGGGGAAAAGGGGGCAGAAGCATAGCTATTGTAAGGTAGGGTGATATAATATATGTTTATTTTAGCAAGGTTTTTTGTTTGTTTTTGTGTTTTTTTAAGAAACTAGTTGTTTACTTTTGCTTTTGACAACAGTTTCAAAAATTTTGTCTTATGAATCCCACAACAAATTCACACATTTCTGCAATTCAATATCATCATAATATTATTCCTAATAAAATCAGAATAAACACTTGTTAACAATCAAAGCTGAATCTCATATGCATAATGATTCTAATCCACCAATTTAAGAAGGTCAACTAGCATAATAAGGAGAAAAGACATTAGAAAATCATAATATGGAAATAGTGAGAACACTAGATGAAAGGACACAGCCCCAAATTAGGAATGTTGCAAATAGTATCACAAAAAAGAACAAAGAATATTATGATGGAAAGATTCTACGAGGGAATGATGCATAGATACATTTGAGACCCAGAATGCTTTTAGGAAATATAACCTCTCTTGTGCATATGTTTGATTTTGTGTGTGAACTGGCTCTCCAGTGATGTCTTATGTATTTCCTCTGAGTAAATAAGTGATTGAGTTTTGTAGAAAAAGAATTAAGGTGCTGAAAAATGTCCATACATCTTTTAGAATACAAATTATTTTATCATTCTGATGACAATTACATTATTATAATAAGTTTTCTTTCTTTATTCAATATAAATCAAGAACTAGTTGTAGAACTAAACCACTGGTTCTTTACCTCCATCCAACCATTTCTCCATTCACCCAGCAAAAAGTACATTTATTGCATACAAAATAATAAGCAAGGTACTAACTCCTGTGAAAAGGATAAAATATAAACTTTACAGTTTAACAATAAAGACAAACCTCACGTAAAGAATAGCTAATGAGCTCAGCCAGTGTGGCTCAGTAGTTGAGCATTGACCTATGAAACAGGAGGTCACAGTTCCATTCCTGGTCAGGGCACATGCCCTGGTTGTGGGCCCCATCCCCAGTAGAGGGCATGCAGGAGGCAGCCAATCAATAATTCTCATCATTGATGTTTCTATCTCTCTCTCCCTCTCTCTTCCTCTCTGAAATCAATAAAAAACCTATCTAATAAAGAAGGAATATGCTAATTGACCATCATGCCCTCACAAGATGGTGGCACCCACAGCCAATAAAGAGGGAATATGCTGATTGGTTGCCAAGCCCTAAAAGATGGTGGTGCCCACAGTCACAAGATGGCGGCACCCAGTCCCCTCAGCCCCGCTGAGGCGGCAGGCATGGGGCATGGCCAGGCCCTGCCCCAGGTGGGTCCGGCCACTCCACATGCCTGCCTCTGGAGTCCCCCAGTCCCCTCAGCCCCCCAGCCACCCAGGGCCAGCCTGAGGTGCAGGCAAGCCTCTGATGGCTGCTGCCCAGCCACCCAGGGCAGGCCCAAGGCACAGGCAAGTCTTGGATGACAGCTGCCCAGCTGCCCAGGACTGCCCGAGGCTCAGGTAACCAGGGCTGGCCAAGGCTTGAGCTGCCAGCAGTGGCAGCAGCAGAGGTGTGATGGGGGCATCACCTTCCTCTGATCGTCAGGTCGCCTCCCACCCCTGAGGGCTCCTGGAGTGTGAGAGGGGGCAGGCAAGGCTGAGGGACACCCCCCTCCAGTGCATGAATTTTCATGCACCAGGCCTCTAGTATAATAATAAAAACTTTTAAATAAAGTATAGCTAGTGATATCTACATAATAAACTCCAAGATACAGATGATTCATGCAGAGTTCAGAGAAGGAAAACCAGCAGAAACATCCCATGAAGGATAAATTGAGCTGGATTTCTACTAGTGAATATTGGTGAGAGAGAACAGGAACATGTTACAGAGTAGAGTAGAGTAGAAAATTCAAATCTGATATTACAGTTGACTTCTTTTGGGTCAGGGTCTTATTCTAGTGTTCTATTCCAGCATGGTCCAGTGGCCAGCCTTCCTTTGAAGATGACTGTAGGCATTACTGTACACGACAAATAATTCTGCTTGTCTTTGCAAATCCTAGACTTGTTACAGAATTTACCAGGCAACTAGAAAACACAATGAGCACTTGGAGGAAGATAAGGAATAACACTTTATTACAGGAAGCACTGGTGCTGAATGGCCCAGGGAAATCAGATCCAAAATCTGAGCACTGAATGTGTGTGTGTGGGGGGGGGGGGGGGCGGGGGGGAAGGGGACTCTCCCTTTTATTCCTCTAGTTTCTTTGTCTCCCAAATATAGACCTGGCTTCCAAACTTGCATGGTCTTTGCAGCCCCTGTGGGTTGGAATGGGGGAAGTGAGATTACACCTAAAGGCCTGGCCTAGCTGGCACCAGCACTGCCAACCCCTCCAGGGGTTGTGTATGGTTCATAGTTTATGGCCTCTGTAAAAGGGAAGTATTCAGGGAAACAGGTTTTGCAAGGCTAGCTAGGACACAAGTGGAAAGTGGGTTGGGAACCAAGATTACTTTATCCAGCAAAGCTATCATTCAGAATTGAAGATCAGATAAAGAGCTTCACAGATAAGGAAAAGCTAAAGGAGTTCATCACCACCAAACCAGGATTATATGAAATGCTGAAAGGTATCCTTTAAGAAGAGGAAGAGGAAGAAAAAGGTAAAGATACAAATTATGAACAACAAATATGCATCTATCAACAAGTGAATCTAAGAATCAAGTGAATAAATAATCCGATGAACAGAATGAACTGGTGATTATAATAGAATTAGGGACATAGAAAGGGAATGGACTGACTATTCTTGGGGGGGAAAGGGGTGAGGGAGATGCGGGAAGAGACTGGACAAAAATCGTGCACCTATGGATGAGGACAGTGGGTGGGGAGTGAGGGCGGATGGTGGGGCGGGAACTGGGAGGAGGGGAGTTATGGGGGGAAAAAAGAGGAACAAATGTAATAATCTGAACAATAAAGATTTAATTAAAAAAAAAAGAAAGTGGGTTGGGACTAGCAAGCATATGCATTGGATTGCAGGTGCGGGGTGGAGGGGGTGACGTGGTGCTTAGGCTGCCTTCACAGACTAACCACCTTATTTCATAAAGTAGGATATTGAAGTACCATAGATCGCAGCCATTCAAATAAAAATTACAGCAGATTTTTGTTTTGTGTGGTAGAAATTAACTATCTGGGTCTATAGGTATATTGATATTCAAAGACTTCTAGAAAACTTTTTAAAATTAATGAAGTTCAGGGATTCATATTACTCATCTTCGAGATTTACTATAAAGTGACAATAAACATGAGAATGCAACATGATTGCAAAGACTGATGTATAGATCAATGGAACAGAATACAAAATCCATATCTTTGATTTTCAACAAAAGTGCCAAGGGAATTTAATGAGGAAAGAGTAGTCTTCCTACAAATGATGCTGGATGTATTGAATAACTAAATAAATAAGCAAGTCTTATGCAGAGAGGGGTAAAGTATTTGCATGACACATACTTATCAAGACACTTCTTTCTAGATATCTAAAAGCTGTTATATCTCAATTATATTTTTATATACAAGCAGTGTCCAGAAGTATAAACAGAAACCTCACCAAAAAAAGATAAATACAAGGCACTATCACAAGGAAAATGGTAAGCATCATTAGTCATCAGAAAAATGAAAATTAAAGTAGCAATTAGGTACCTAGACACACTAGAATGGCAAACATTTAAAAGGCTTCAACTATCATTTGTTGGTTAGAATATAGAGCAACTGTGATACATATAGTTTCCTAGCATGAATGCACTTTGCAAGACAATTTGGAAGTTTATTGTAAAGTTAAATATGCATTTACTATATGACATATCAATGCCAATACAAGGATGAAAATATATGTCCACACAAAGACTCATATGTGAGTGTTCAGTGCCATTTTGTAATAGCTATAACTAGATTCCAAATGTCCACCCACTGATGAAATGGTAAAACAAAACAAACAAGCAAACAAACAACCACAAAAACAACAACAACAAAACCTGTGGTAAATATACACTATGAAATACTCATAACAATAAAAAGGAAGGAACAACTAATTCAAGCCACAACATTGATTCATCTTTAAAACATTGAGTAAAGTAACCAGACACAATACGCTACATTTTATATGATTCCATTCATAAATGATTCTTGAGAATGCAAAACTACAGTGATTAATATCTGATTAGAAATTGCCATGGACTGGGAGTGGTAGGGAGAAGATAAGGTGACTGACTAAAAAGGGGACTAAGGACAGATTTGGGGTAACATCATGATTGTGGTGGATATTGTAAGACTTTATACAGCCGTCAAAATTCATAAAATGATGCATGTAAAATTGAGGAATTTTATAGTCAATAAAATGTATCCTTTAATAAAGCTGACCAAAATACTTTAAAAGTTTGTGATTAGATTTTATGTGCAATAAATATTCATTTTGTAACTTATTTTTATTCAATTTTTTATATTTATATTAAAGACAGACCACTTAGTGTATAAACTTCTGGGTATTGATCATTTAGTCAAATATTGCAAATGCTAATCACATAATTGTGTAAAGAAATATTATAATGTCAGGTAATGATAAGTACTATAAAGAAAAATAAAGTCATGTAAGGTAATAGAGTGTGATTATTTTGATCTGAGAAAGCCTGTCTGAAAATCTAGAATTTGTATGAAATCCTGAAAGAATTGAGGAGCTATCTGTGTGGCTAACCAGGCTTGTGGTAGGACAATTGCGAAAGGCCTGGGAGAAGGTGTAATTGACACCCTCAAAGAATCTTTAAAAAGGCATATGGCTTGAATAAAGTGAGTGAGAGTGAATATGACAAAACTGAAAAGCAAGAGTCTGGAGAGGGAAGCCGTCAGGAATCCTATCACATAAGGCCTTAGTGATTGTGTGTGTGTGTGTGTGTGTGTGTGTGTGCGATGGAAAATCATTGTGCCTTTTGAATAGCAGAATGACAGTATGTGGAGTAGAAGATCTTTGGAAATAAAGCATGGAAGTAAGAAGACAATTTGAGGGCAAGAGCAGTGCTCAGAGTGAGGAGAGTTAACAGTGGACATTGTGAGAAGTAATAAGATTCAGATCTATTATGAGGGTAGCACTAGGATAATATTTGCTGATGTACCAGATGTGAATAATGATGGAAAAGTGGCACCATATATGGCTCCATGAATTTGACAAAGAGAAGCCAGGGATGTTGTTTCCTCAGCGTTTCTCTCCTTTTTCCTGTGTCTTTTGAGACTTCTTCTCTAATGTCTGTCTCTTAGCACATTCTCAGATTTTAAGTTTCTTCTATTCTATAACGTAGCTCTTATAACACCATGTCTACAATAAAGCTTTGCACCGCCCTCTGTCTCACACATACACAAAACTTCCCTTTCTCCCTCGTGTACCCTACTGAGTATTCTACACCCACTTATTCCATGGTGGGTTTTTTTTCATTTTTCTCTATTTTTCATTCCACTTATGCATTAATTCCGCTTCTATCATTCCTGAATAACTGCTGCTAAATTGTTGAAAGTGAGTCCCAGTAAATATAAAGGCTCTTCAATTCTAGTAGAAAAGTTTAAGAATGTTTTATTGAAAGCAGCCCAGAGAAGGAAAGCACATCCTCAATAATTATGTCCAGCCCTGCTAATCTTCCCCCTCTAGTTTCAACATTTTTTGTTGTTGTTGTTGTTTATTTGGATCTTAGCTTCAGGGTGTTGAGTTTGGTGCTTCTATCACTTACTTTTAATGCCTAGATTCCACTTGTATGTTGAATTTCATCTAAAGAAACCCACTATATCTCCATGTATAACCTTGGCTTTGGTTTCACCCATGCAGTGCCCTGTGATTTGAATAAGGTTGGTTTCTGAGGAGGACCATAACTCATTGTTACTCTAATAGCTCATGTAGGAGATCACAGAAACAAGCTCATTTAGAGATACCTGAGGCTCACTTTTCTTCTCTTTCTCTATAATTCAAGCAAACCCTATTTCTCTTTCAAGTAAACCATAGCTGAAGACATATCTACATAAACTGAGATCGGCATTGCTGCTTCTCACCAGACACACAGGCCTCCCATACCTGCTACAGTCCAAGCCAGATGGGTCCAGAGAATTGAGGTCAGCACCAAATACATTCAATTTCCAAGACCATTCCAATTTTCAATCCAATTTCCTAGCTGGTTGTTTACTGATCAATAAATGTCATATTAAACTTTAACTTTTTTAGGGCAATCCATATAACTTTTAATACAATCATTTTTCTTTCACATTCTTATCCGTAAGCTTAGAAATATTTACAAAAATAGATTATAATTCATAACATGCTAGAAGCTATTTAATAGAAATAGAAAAGATGAGATGTTACCCCTGCTATACTGATATCCCCCCCCCCCCCCCGCCACAAAAGCTTCCATTTCCTAACACAGTTTTCTTTTAAACAATATTTTCAAAAATTTTACTTTATTTGTGAAGTGTTTGGGTATCAATTGTCCTTTTCATTTCTTTTGTTCCTTTTTTAACAATACATTTTATTGATTACAGAGAGACAGGGAGAGGGAGAGAACACTGGAAACATTAATGATGAGAATCATTGATCAGCTACCTCCTGCATACCCCCTACTGGGATCAACTCACAATCAGGCATGTGCCCTGAGTGGGGATCGAGCTGTAACCTCCTGGTTCATAAGTTAACTCAGCCCCTGAGCCACACCGGCCAGGTAACCTTTCTATATTTACATTTCTGCATAACCAAGTAACTTTAGAACAAGTTCTTTATCAGAGATCACATTAGAATCTTGATATAAGTGAAAGGAATAGTTTCAAATTTACTTTAAATTGTACATTTTAGAAAAATACTTTTAACTTTTAAAATTTCAAATAGACTCAACAATTTAATTACTTGCTTTAGCCTCTTAAAGGCACTTTAAAAATCTACTTCTTGTAGGTTTGCAAGTAGGTGGTCATTTAAAAACTCTCTCCCCTTGACTGTCATTCTACAATCTCACCAGCAGAAGGCTACATGCAACCTATGGGAAAATTTCTTTGATCAGAGAAATAGTAATTTGTAAAACATTTTTTGAGGTAAAAATTGTGTAAAACTTGGTCTTGAAAAAATAAAAAGAAAGAAATACCTTTAATATAACACTCTTATAAAATTAGTGTTGCTAATTGTACTTTTAACTTCCAAACTGGTATGTCAAAAATTTAGCATAGTTACTTCAGTAAAATTTTAATATGTATTATACAATGGGAAATATTAACAGACATGAAAAGTAGCTCTTATCAAATATCAAAGTTTGTGACTGCTAGGAGGGCTGTGTGGAGAAGGATTCTGAAGTCACTATTTATCTCAACAGGGAATAGAGAAGTAATTGCTTAATGACACTACAGGAAAACAGTTTAGCAGTTTGTTTGTTTGTTTTGTTTTGTTTTTGTTTTGCTATGGATTTGCAACCCATGAACATAAACAAAAACAATTGTGATTTTTTTCAGATATCACCATCAGAATTCTCCCCCCCCACCCCCACAAAGGGTAAGCCTTTCATAATTTCTGAAATAAGTAACCACTGAAACTGTATTGTCAGCTTTATTAACTTGATGACACATATACTTAGTTTTCATGATAATTTACCCTGTTCTTAACGTATTTCATTTCAAAAGTCTAAGTCAGTTTAAGTTTACCCTAGCAGTGAAACATAGATATGAACAGAGACTATACATGTTTTCAAATAGTAAGAAACTAGTCTCAGATGTTACTGTTTTATTACCAGGCTGCATGATCTCAGGCTTTTGTAGGTTAAGAAAATTAATTCTATGTTTAAAATGTAATTTAAATTTTAGTGATTCAACCTTAAAAAAGTAATAACTGTCTATCTAAAACAACAAGACACATTTTTTTTTAAAGTAGGGGCAACCAAAGACCTATATCTTTAGTGTTCTATCAGATATACCAAATAACTTAATTACTCTTCTAAGAGGGTATTTGTCACAAAATAATACATCCACAGTTGTTTATATCATGATTGATAAGTATCTGAGCTATGAAACATAGAGGGAGCTGTTGGCAAAGGAATAGTAAACCAATGAAAAACTATACAGTGAAATTTTTCATTGAAATATAATTTTTGAAATCTTACTAGAACATATGAATGTCCGATAAAAATATGTCAATATTTTTGAAGGGAAATTGTGATAAAAAATTCTCTTTTGTTTATTTTTTTAATCTTTATTGTTGAAAGCATTACATATGTCCAGTTTTTCCCTCCATTGACCTTGATAGCCCACCTCCACCCCCAGCCCAGGACTTTATCACCCTATTGTCTGTGTCCATGGGTTATGCATATATTCATACAAGTTCTTTGGTTGATTGCTTCCTACCTATCCACCCTCCCCCCAGCTTCCCTCTGAGATTACACACTCAGTTCCATGTTTCTATGTCTTTGGATCCATTTTGTTCATCAGATTATTTTGTTCATTAGATTCCACATATGAGTGAGATCATGTGATACTTGTCTTTCTCTGACTAGCTTATTTCACTTAGCATAATACTCTCCAGGTCCCTCCATACTGTCTCAAAGGACAAGAGATCCTTCTTTTTTATTGTGCATAGTATTCCGTGGTGTAAATGTACCACAGCTTTTTTATCCACTCATCTACTGATGGGCACTTGGGCTATTTTCAGATTTAGCTATTGTAAATTGCACTGCCATGAACATGGGGGTACATACAGTCTTTCTGATTGGTGTTTCTGGGATCACTGAATCAAATGGCAATTCCATATTTCATTATTTGAGGAAACTCCATACTGTTTTTCATAATGGCTATACCAGTTTGCATTCCCACCAGCAGTGTACTAGAGTTTCCTTTTCTACACATCCTTACCAGTCATCTGTTGACTAGTTGGTGGTAGCCATTCTGACATTATCTCTTTTGTATATTGCTGGATCCAATTTGCTAATATTCTGTTGAGGATTTTTGCATCTATGTTCATCAGGGATATTGGCCTGTAATTCTCTTTCTTTGTAGTGCCTTTATATGGTTTTGGAAGTAGGATAATTCTGGCCTCATGAAAAGAGCTTGAAAGTATTCCTTCCTCTAGGATTTTTTGGAATAGTTTGAGGAGGATAGGTGTTAGTTGTTCTTTGAAGGTTTGGTGAAACTCCCTTGTGAAGCCGTATGGACCAGGGCTTTTGTTTGCTGGGAGTTTTGGGGGGTTTCTTACTGTTTCTATTTCATCAGTTGTTATTGGCCTATTCAGGTTTCTGATTCTTCCAAGTTCAATTTTGGAAGATTGTATTTTTCTAGAATTTTTGACATTTCATCCACATTGTCCAGACTGTTGGCATATAGTTGTAACAGTATTTTCTTACAGTCTTTTGCATCTCTGTTGTGTCAGTTATTTCACTGCTTTTCTTTCTGATTTTATGTATCTGGGTCCTATTTCTTTGTTTCTCGATGAGTCCGGCTCACAATACATCAATCTTATCTTTTCAAAGAACCAGCCCTTGATTTCACTGAATTCATATATTTTTGTTAGCCTCTATATCAATTATTTCTGTTCAAATCTTTATTATTTCTTTCCTTCTACTTACTCTGGGCTTTTCTTGTTGTTCTCTTTCTAATTCTTTAAGTTGAAGGGATAAATAGTTTATTATTAATTTTTCTTGTTTTTTGAGGTAAGTCTGTAGTGCTATCACTGTTTTCCCTATGTCCCATAGATTTGGGATTGGTAAGTGTTCATTTTCATTTGTTTTCAGGGAGTTTTTTATTTTTTTCTTGACCTCATTGGTAACCCAATTCTTGTTTAATAACATGCTATTTAGCCTCCATGTTTTTGAGTATTTTTAAGTGTTATTACTATAGTTGATTTCTAATTTTATTCCATTGTAATCTGAGAAGTTGCTTGATATGATTTCAATCTTCTTAAACTTATAGAGACTTGTTTTTTATCCTAACATGTGGTTGTTCTTTGAGAATGACCATGTGCATTCAGAATAATGAATATTTTGCATGCTTTGTTGAAAAATGTTCTATAAATGTCAATTAAATCTATAATTTAGAGTCACTATTTCCTTGTTAATTTTTTGTCTGGAAACTCTATATAGTGAGGTCAGCAAGGTGTTAAAGTCCCCTATTATGACTGTATTGCTGTCAATCTCTCCTCCAGAAGTTTTTTTTGTTTTGTTTCGTCTTTTGTTTTAGTTTTCTTTTTCATATATGTATTTAGGTGCTACTATAGTGAGTACATGTTTGTTTACCAGTGTTATATCCTCTTGTTGAATTGACCCCTTCCGTATTATGTAGTGACCTTTATTTTCTCTTGTGATGGCCTTCATTTTAAAGTCTACTTTTTCAGATATGGGTATTGCTACCACAGCATCTTTTTAGTTTCCATTAGCATAAAAATTGTTTTCCATCCCTTCACTCTCATCCTGTGTGAGTCTGTTGTTTTGAGGTGGGTCTGTTGTAGACAGCATGTAATTGGGTTATGATTTTATATCCATTCAGCTACCCTCTATTAGAGCATTTAATACATTTACATTTAAGGTTATGATCCATAAAAACTTATGTATTGCCATTTTAATTCTTTATGCCTAGGTTTCTCTCTCTTTCTATTTCTTCTCATTACAGCAGTCCTTTGAACATTTCTTATAGTGTTCGTTTATTGGTGATAAACTTTAGCCTTTTTATGTCTGGGAAGCTTTTTATTTCACCATCTATTTTGAATGATGGCCTGCTGGATATAGTAACCTTGGTTTTAGATCCTTGCTTTCCAGTACCTTAATTACTTCATGCCATTCCCTATGGCCTATAGAGTTTCTAATGAGAAATCAGGTGTCAGCCTTATGTGAACTCTTATATAGATAACAGTTTTATTTTCTCTTGATCCCTTTAAGATTCGCACTTTTATTATGATGTGTCTGGACATGGGCCTGTTTGGGCTCTTCTTGCTTGGGACTCTGTGCCTCCTGAATTTGTGTGACTTTTTTGTTTACTGGATTAGGGAAGTTTTCTACCATTATTTCTTTAAAAAGATTCTCTATCCCAGCTTACTTTCATCCCCTTCTGGTACACCTATGATGTGGATATTTTTATGTTTCATGTTGTCCTACAGCTCCTTAAGCTGTCCTGTTTTTTGTTTTGTTTTGTTTTTAAATATATTTTATTGATTTTTTACAGAGAGGAAGGGAGAGAGATAGATCAGTTGCCTCCTGCACACCCCCTTCTGGGGATATGCCCGCAACCAAGGTACATGCCCTTTACCGGAATCGAACCTGGGACCCTTGAGTCCACAGGCCGATGCTCTATCCACTGAGCCAACCCGGTTATGGCTGAATGAGTGATTTTTTTCTACCCTGTCTTCTAATTCACTGATCAGATCCTCGGCTTCCTTTAATCTGCTGTATATACCTTCCACTGTGTTCTTTATTCATGCTATGTCATTCTTCATACTTACCATATCTTTTCTCATGCTGTTGAGCATCTTTGCCATCATTATTCTCAACTCTATGCCTGATAAATTTCTTATCTCCATTTCACTTAGCTCTTCTAGAAAATTCTCTTGTTCTTTCATTTGGGACTTTTTTTTGTCTCCCCATTTGGGCTCCCTGCTTGTGTTTGTGTCTGTGCATTAGGTAGATCTCCTACAAATCCCAATCTTTAGTGAATGCCAATGCAGATACTATTTCCAACTGGCTCTGAGTACCATGTTCAGAGCTATCAGCAATACACAGCTTGTGGTTTCCACTGCTGGGCCTGGGTGCCTTTGAAAAGGATAAAGATTTCCATCAGTGCCTGCTTTTCGTAGCCCCAGTTTCATATTAGATCAGACAAAGATACAAAGCCTCCAGAGACCCACCTACTTGCAGTCCCATTGACATTCAGTTTTGATTAACTTTAGGCAAATGACCATAGGGTAGGGCCAGAGGTCTTCCAACAGGGTGGGGCAACTGCCTTTACCCCAAGCAAAAACCTCCTGGATAGCAAATGTTCACTGGAGAAAGATTTCCTCAGCAGCTTGGAGGATTGACTCAGCACAGGAAATCATGGTGCCTGCCCTCTGAGCTCCCACTCCAGAGACCCCAATCCTGGCTTCTGCTCACATAGCTTGTCCACTTTGCCTTCCCTCTGCTGGAGCCTAAGATGAATAGCTGCACATGTAATTTTGTGCATTTCCCAGCTGTCTCTTGCTGGCATACAGAAACCTTGCTACTTTTCACAGCCAGATGTTATGTGGGCACCTTTCTCGGTTCTTGTTTCTGGGTTGT
Source organism: Myotis nattereri (assembly GCF_964212035.1). Taxonomy (NCBI): domain Eukaryota; kingdom Metazoa; phylum Chordata; class Mammalia; order Chiroptera; family Vespertilionidae; genus Myotis; species Myotis nattereri. The sequence goes on from NC_138075.1 coordinate 158,061,956, forward strand.
CCCAGCCTAGAAGGTCAGCTGCTGTTTGTGGGGCCCAGCCAGCTGTTTTGTGTTTCCAAGTTTCCTACCAGTCTCTTTTTGGTCTCCGCTTTCCATTCTTGGTTATCTGGGTTTGCTCCAGCTAGTCTTCATTTGATTTTTCATGTTTTGTTTTTGTTTTTGTTTCCCTGTATTTTAGTTGTATTACCAGTTTGGTCCTGAGAAAGTGTCAGTGTGGCTTCCACTTACTCCACTGACATTTTGGAATTGCTCTTTTATTTCTTTTAATAAAGATTTTCATTAAAAAAGGGGGGGGTAAAACAAGAATACTGTTAAAAGGAGGAGTAAAATGTAATTTATATTTCATCGCATTCATTTACCGTGTGGCTACAAAAAATGACTCTGGGATTAATTTAAAATTGCTAACTATGTCCTACTCCTCAAATTTAAATTATATACTTATTGAGAAAAAAAATCTAAAATAGTTGTAAGACATTTACTTTTATAACCATTTTAGTTTAAAGTGATGATGTAATAGTTTAAGTAATATAATACAGGAAAAACATATTTGCTAAGTTTGATATCATGGAGATTCATGATAATGTAATTGTCACAAAAATTCATTATACATATAAAATAAAGAAACTCTTGCTTGATGACAGGTACTGAAAATAAACAACATATTAATGTAATTGAACTTATAAATTGAACTTGCACCACCTGGTTAGTTGTGAATTAGACATAAATAATAACTTTTTCTAAGAACATACACTGTCAATTAGCACCCAATAGGCCCTTTTACAGCACCGACTTTAAGTCTCCTAACATGTCGGCAGCATGGACTCCTAGATTCTTCTGTCTTGAGTAAAGCTTTGGACATTAGCCCAGGAGGAGGATGAAGCTGCATTACCCTGAAATGAATCACCATATTCCTATTCATGTGAGTGTCTAGTGTTACAGAAGACCAGAGAAAAACCAAGTGATGCTTTAGAGAAGAGGAGTAACACTGTTTATTTACGCCAGCAGACTCAGGGAATAACTTTTCAAATCTGAGGAAAGTAACATGCAGGGGGCTCTCTTTCTGGGGTCCTTGTCCCGCAAATATGAATTATGCTTCTGGTTCTTTTCATGGGGTTTGGAAGAAGGCCCCCAGGTGTTGGCGGTCTCCAGGCCATATCTAATGGTCTGGCCTGGTGCCAGCATTAATAAGCCCCCTCTGGGGGAGTGCACTGTTCACAGTTTTATGGCCTCTGTAACAGATTCTGCAAGACCAGTTTCTGGGAAAGAGGTAGTGACTTAATTTTAGGTTATCAAGAATGTACGCTGAGCTTGCTGGCATGGATTCAGATTGCTAGCCTCTCGAATATCAGGATTACATTGGAATTAGCCCTTTTGAGCCTTCTCAGTAGAGGACCTGAAACTTCTCTTTCAAAGGGATCCTGGGAACTCAATGAGTGCCAGATAAGTAACATACTATGGTATTTCTAGATAAACAATGTTTTCATTTTTTAAATAATTCTTTCATTTTTAAATGATCCTAACTTTTTAAAAGCGTCATCAAACCCTAGGCTGGTACCTGGAAGAGACCTTCTCTGCCCTTGTTGGGGCCCAGAAACCCTATGAGATTCTCCCACTTATAGCTCCTTTTTTTGTATGTCCAATGTAGCAAATTTTCCAGCCATACTGGCTCCCTAATTCCTAACTACTAAGTATGTTATAAGCAGCCCAATTCAGGGTCAAATAATCTCAATTAAATATATATCTCCCACATCTCTTTCAGAGTAAAATGTGTTAAATCTTAGTCTATAGGACAACTTATGCTACCACTACCACCAACCAGACCAGAAACATTCTCAAGCCTCTACGGATTTTTATTCACAGAGAAGCCCTCGGTTAAGCAGGCTAAAGTCTGTGCCATGAATAACACTTCTTGCTGCAAGCAGCTTAGCTAAAAGGAAGGCCTCATAGCCTCTTGCCCCAGAAGTCTGGGCACCAATTAAAGATATAATGCCATCCCTATTAACTAACTCCCCTTCTCAGACCTTGGTTTATACTGTTGTTGTTGTTTTTTGTTTGTTTGTTTGTTTTGTTATATTTGTTTTATTACCATTCCTGTTTAACTTTTGGTATGTTTCATCTCCTCCCATTTAGAAGCCCTGAAGCTACAACTGGTCCTCCACATGGAACAGCAAATAGAGACTGCTACGTCCATCTTCCGTGGACCCCTAGACCACCCACTTCCAATTGGACCCTGACTGCCGCCCCAAACTATGACCCCTTTTCCAGCAGGAAGCAGCCAGAAAGATGCAGCATCCCCTGTCCCCAATGGCAGCTGGGGTTTCCTAATTGGAGGGGAGACTGAAACAGGAATTTTAGGGGAATATAGGAATATAGGCAGGCTTAGGGAATTTTTAGAATTGGGGTCCATGGAAAAACACAGGGCTACAGACTGGGAGACGATACATTTCCATAACACAAGGAAGCCTGGTGCAGTTACATTTTCCTAAGACAAGGGAACTGGAAATAGCCAAAAAGGACTATATTTACAAAATAAAGAAGGAGGAAGAAAGCCCAGAGGGAATAGGAGGACAATCAGAGAGGAGGGCCTTAGGAGTTACTATAGTAACTGATTGGAAAAGGGAATATTGACCAATCAGAGGGATATCAGGGCACAGGAACTGCAGCCTTTATAAACCATGGAAACAGGAAGTCAGTGGGACCCTTTCCCCCTCCCCACATGGGAGTCTATTCTGTAGGACTCTTTCTCCCCACATGGGAGTCTGTACTTGTTCTTCAATAGATCTCCACCTTTGCTATACTACCCTCTGTCTGTAGATTCATTCTTCAACTCTGGCAGACAAAGAATCTGGGTTCCAGTCCAAAAATTTCCTATCATCTTTAGGGAGGAAAATATTACAGGGTCTAAACTGCATGACTAGTGATATGAAAAGTCCAAACCCCATGACCAGCAATATTTCAGGGAAGGAAAGGTTACCCTGGGGGCAAGGTTCTTGTTTTCTAGTTTTTCCCCTTGCTAGGCATTGGGGCTTTCTGTAGCTGCCCTATCATCATTGCTCATGTCTGTCTAACTGCCTATAACACAATGTTCAGTAATTATGTTCCAGCTTTTTACTTTTTTTGGAAATGTTAATGTAAAAACATTTGACCTATAAAGAATGTTAGTGACTTCATTTGAGCCAAACTGTTGACAATTGCTGAGAAGCAGAACCTCAAAGGATTGAGATAATGCTCCAGAGAATGGCAGTTTTTTCATCTATTTTTGAATAGCCAGGGTTGAATCATATATGAGTGTTTATTCCAATAATACATTGACATCAAAGGAGGGGATTTAGATGAGTTACATGAAATCCATTGGTGATAGATTAGAGGTGGGAGAAAGCAAAGTGGGGAAACCTCTGGGATTGGATAAAAAGTAAAATGATAGACACATACTTAGGTGTATGCAGGAGAGTTAACAGTCAACAATTAACATGATAACAATAACAATGAAGGAATTTGTGGTATCTGCCCTGGAGCCCAAGTACATTAGGTTGTGCCCCAAGGGGTCTGGGAAAAGAGAAGTTACAAGTTACCTAGACATTTTAAGGATTTGTTATCATAGATGCAAAAAGACAAGTAGGCTCAGTTAAGGTAAAGGTTGACCTTGGCAGTGAAGATACTGTCTTAGGAAGTGATTACTCACCATAACTGCTTTTAGTTAAAGTTTAGTTTTAGACCATTCTTTGTGATTACTTTTAGGTCCTTGAGTTTGCAAAACCGCCATGCAGGCCTCCCCTGAGCTTGTCAGGTTAGCATGTGGCCCCTTTCACCCACAGAAATGACCTATATATTTAATGGATATACATCATTTAACTTAACATAAGCTTAAGATTACAAGTTTCTAAAAATATTTTGGAAATAAAGTTTCTATGCCATTCAATTACTTGTGAAAATTTCCGGAGACATTAAATAGCCAACCATCATCTAAAGCAGGAGTCCTCAAACTACGGCCCGCGGGCCACATGCAAATACAAATATTGTATTTGTTCCTGTTTTGTTTTTTTACTTCAAAATAAGATATGTGCAGTGTGCATAGGAATTTGTTCATAGTTTTTTTTAAACTATAGTCCGGCCCTCCAATGGTCTGAGGGACAGTGAACTGGCCCCCTGTTTAAAGTGTTTGAGGACCCCTGATCTAAAGTCATGTGTTCTTTACCTCAATAAAATCTGCATACTTTAGAGGCACTTCTTGGAATGATTCATTTTGTACCTCCACAAGCTTATTTGACTTTTAGTAAACCTAGGTAAAATAAAAGTTGTATGGCTAGCCCTAACCAGTTTGGCTCAGTGGATAGAGCATTGGCCTGCGGACTGAAGGGTCCCAGGTTCGATTCCGGTCAAGGGCATGTACCTTGATTGTGGGTACATCCCCAGTAGGGGATGTGCAGGAGGCAGCTGATTGATGTTTCTCTCTCATTGATATTTCTAACTCTCTATCCCTCTCCCTTCCTCTTTGTAAAAAATCAATAAAATATATTTTTAAAAAAAGTTGTATGGCTGTATTATGTTTAGTTCTAAAGACATGATCGTTTTAATTAAAAGGACAAACTAACTTTTATATCAAAGATTTGCCTGATCATTTAAACTTTAAAAACATTTAAATTAGTTTCTACATCTCCGAGAGTATACTTAATTTATATAAATGAAACCAGAAATGACATCAATGGGTCCAGGCTTCCTGTCACTACTTTAGCCAATTAAGCAGAGACAAGGTTGAATCATATATGAATGTTTATTCCAATAATGCTGACAGTGTGGGAGAGCAGCAGGTCATCCACAAAGTCTGCTTTGCCTCCCACCATAAGCTAGTTGCTTATGTTGGGTAGAAGGTCAAAGATTACATGGAAAAGTAGACAAAAGGGATAGAAATGGGTATGCAAAATGGGCAGTTTATAGGCAATGTGCGCTGGGGGTTTGCAAAGGACTTGAGGTTTGCAAAGGCCTAGGGGTTTGCAAAGGGCTGGCACCTCTGGTTTCCACAAGGTTGTCAATAGGCATGATAATAGGCAGTTTTAGGATGTGGAAGATGTGTTGAATTTCCAGGTGAGCTCCCAGATCCCTGTGCAACTCCCAGCCAGGTTGGAATGTGCTTTCTGTTAGGTTTGATTGAACAATTGATTTGATACCACTCCCCCAGGAACTGGCTTTTCAGATCATTTCACTATGGACATTTTCTTTGGTGAGACCACATTTCACTTGTGGTGACCACATTCCATTATCTTCCCTCAGGGTATGCATAAAGAAGTCTCTGCCCAGAAAAAAAGCCTGCCAAAGCTGCTGACTCACGTCACAGAGTGCTGAGCCTGGATGGTGTGCAGATGATTAAATAAATTTGTAAGTCCTCACCACTCTGGCCTTGAGTGTTCCTCCTTCAATGACCTAATGCTTTCTTTTTAATCAGAACAAAACAATCACGATTAACAGAGCATGACTACTATCCTATATAATAAAGAGGTAATATATAAATTAACCATCACGTCCTCGCACAAGATGGTCGCCCCCATGAGGTCACAGGATAGCTGCACCTATGTCATCACAAGATGGCCACCACAACATGGCCGGCAAGGGAGGGCAGTTGGGGATGAACAGACCAGCAGGGGAGGACAGTTAGGGGCAACCAGGCTGGGAGGGGAGGGCAGTTGGGAACAATCGGGCCTGCAGGGGAGGGCTGTTGGGGGCAATCGGGCCAGCAGGGGAGGGCAGTTGGGAGCGATTGGGCTGGCTGGGGAGCAGTTAGGCATCGATCAGTCTGGCAGGGGAGTGGTTAGGGGGCGATCAGGCTGGCAGACAGAAGCCATTAGGGCAATCAGACAGGCAGGCAGACGAGCGATTGGGAGCCAGAAGTCCTGGATTGTGAGAGGGATGTCCAACTGCTGGATGTCCTGTGGGAGCAGACCTAAACCAGCGGTTGGACATCCCCTGATGGGTCCCTGTTTGGAGAGAGTGAAGGCTGGGCTGAGGGACAGCTCCCCCCCAGTGCACAAATTTTGTGCACAGAGCCTCTAGTTTCTTATAATTATAGCTGGTCCCCAATATTCTATTTCTGCCCCTAACATAAAGGCTTAATCTTCTTTTTTTTTTTTTTTGATTAGTTAAATCTTTATTGTTCAGATTATTACATTTGTTCCTCTTTTTTCCCCCATAACTCCCCTCCACCCAGTTCCCACCCCACTCTCCTCCCTCACTCCCCACCCACTGTCCTCATCCATAGGTGCACGATTTTTGTCCAGTCTCTTCCCGCATCCCCCTCAACCCTCCCCCGCCCCCCCCAAGATTAGTCAGTTCATTCCCTTTCTATGCCCCTGCTTCTATTATAATCAACAGTTCATTCTGTTCATCAGATTATTCACTTGATTTTCAGATTCACTTGTTGATAGATGTGTATTTTTTGTTCATAATTTGTATCTTTACCTTTTTCTTCTTCTTCCTCTTCTTAAAGGATACCTTTCAGCATTTCATATAATACTGATTTGGTGGTGATAAACTCCTTTAGCTTTTCCTTATCTGTGAAGCTCTTTATCTGATCTTCAATTCTGAATGATAGCTTTGCTGGATAAAGTAATCTTGGTTGTAGGTTCTTGCCATTCATCACTTCGAAAATTTTTTGCCACTGCCTTCTGGCCTGCAAAGTTTCTGTTGAGAAATCAGCTGACAGTCATATGGGTACTCCCTTGTAGGTAACTGACTTTATTTCTCTTGCTGCTTTTAAGATTCTCTCTTTGTCTTTTGCTCTTGGCATTTTAATTATGATGTGTCTTGGTGTGGTCCTCTTTGGATTCCTTTTGTTTGGGGTTCTCTGTGCTTCCTGGACTTGTAAGTCTATTTCTTTCACCAGGTAGGGGAAGTTTTCTGTCATTATTTCTTCAAATAGGTTTTTAATATCTTTCTCTCTCTCATCTTCTGGCACCTCTATAATTCTGATGTTGGTATGCTTGAAGCTGTCCCAGAGGCTCCTTACACTATCTTCGTATTTTTGGATTCTTTTTTCATTTTGCTTTTCTGGTTGGGTGTTTTTTTGCTTCTTCGTATTCCAAATCATTGACTTGATTCTTGTGATCCTCTAGTCTGCTGTTGGGAGTCTTTATAATATTCTTTATTTCAGTCAGTGTATGCTTAATTTCTAGTTGGTCCTTTATCACAACCTCTAGGGTCTCATTAGATTTCTTGTAGGTCTCATTAAGTTTATCGGCAGTTTCTAGAAAATTCTTGAAAAACCTTAAAAGTGTGGTTTTGAACTCTATATCCAGTAGTTTGCTTTCTTCCATTTCTGTCATTTGTGTCTTTTTTCTTTGTCTCTGCATTTTTTATGCTTCCCTGTGTTGATAAAGTGGTTTTCTGTGCTAAGTGTCCTCTAGGGCCCAGTGGTTCAGCCTCCCCAATTACCTGAGGAGGAACACTCTTGGTGCACCCCCTTCTGGTGTTTGTGCACAGTCTTGTTGTAGTTAAGCCTTGATTGTTGTAAGTATCACTGGGAGGAATTGACCTTCAGGCCAATTGGCTGTGAGAATTAGCTGTGTCTACAGTGGGAGAACTTCTGTGCTGGAGACACCCCTCTGGGGCAAGACTTGCTTCAATGGGGCTTTGGTGCTCACTGAGTCTGCCCCCTGAGTGTGTCCTTTATGGTTCCATGGAGCTGCAAACTGGATGGTCCCACTCTGACCTCTGGGTACATAGGCTCCTGGATCTCTAGGGAGGTGTTAATCTAGCCTCTGCCTGAGGCTATCCAGCAAAAGCCTCCCTGCAGGGCTTGTGTTCAACAGGGCGGGGGTAGCAGTTATGGCTCCTTTCAGAGGCTCTGCTTCTCAGTGTCCCCTGTAATTGCTGCAAGCCCCTCCGAGAGAAAGCTGCCCTCGAGTTCTGACCGATGCCAGACAGTCCCCCTTCTCCCATATGAGTCTGTGTCCCCAGAGATTCACCTGGAACTGGAGCTCAGAGCCTGAGACTCCCTCCCGATTGAAAATGAAAACCACACCCTCAGCCGCCAGCCTGCTCCGTGTGTGCCTCTGTACCTTAGTATTTTACCTCCATACTGCGCCTCCTCTGATTCTCAATATGCTTCTCTCTTTCCTTCTAGTTGTATAATTTCCACTCAGCCAGCCTTCCTGTGGTTCTGGATGATGTCCGTTCCGTATTTTAGTTGTATTTTTGAAGTGGTTGTTCGAGGCAGCAAACTCCGGTGTTTACCTATGCTGCTATCTTGGTTTCTCAAGGCTTAATCTTCTTTAAGGCAATTAATTAAAACTCTTTCCAAATATATTTTGGCCATATCACCTTTTGGAAGAAATATTATATTTATACAGACAAAGATTTAGAGCTTTTGTTTTAAACTTTTATGCTGGAGACAAGTATAATTATGTAAGACTGACTAGTTTATAAAAGAGCATTTGGATTCAAATTGGGTTTCTGGAAAATAAAATAAGCTAAGTTTATCTGCTCAGATGGCTTAAATTTTTAATAATATTTGTGACAAATATTTTTAAGATTTTCCATTGGATTAGTTTTTAAAACTATATTTTTGGTTGTTTTCCTTCAATAAATAGTTAACTCCATGAAGTTTGCATTTCAAAGAGACCCCGTTCCTTCCATTTCTCATTTTAGAGAAAACCAGATAGAGTATTTACTTCTCAAAGGTGCAGAGAAAAAAACAATATAGATTACTCCAAGAAAGAATTTTGTTTCCTAAATCCAGAGTTTTTAGAATACTTACAAGCCTTTTGAGATGAATAAAGAAGGTTTTAGGACAGATAACAATAATTGGTGGGCTTTTTCTGTTCTTGCATAAACTTAATTTGTAAGACAAGTTGTACAAGTTGTCCTCAATTTGAAGGAGAGTTGGTTTTAATTCTTCAAAGAACTGGATTGCAAACTGAATGATGATTTCAAGAAGCTGACCCACTCATCCCACTACATTATCTCCAATTTGCTTCTTTATATCAGAGATAAGATCTTCAAAAGATTCCTATGTTCAGATTTAGAGCTCTGTCTTTTAAATGGTTTTCCTTCCCTCTGGGCATATAGTTTTATTTTAGTGTAGAAGATAACTAAAAATCAAAATCATTTCAAATATCTGGTCTTGTTTCATCCTGTATAAGTAGTATTCAATGACACCATGGATGTAATAGGTGTCCTCAAAGCAAATGCAAATGATGCTACCCTCCCAAAATACAGTCATTTCTTAAAGTAGTCAAAAGAAAGACTTAGGTAATTCATATATCTTTATCTCTATATCTATCTATCTATCTATCTATCTATCTATCTATCTATCTGTCTATCTATCACCTATCTATTTATCTATCTATGATCTATCTAAAGGAACAAAAGTTTTGCCTCCCCAAAAATATGTCTGTGGGGATATTAATTTTAAAGTGGTTACTAAGAAAGAATATTATCAGTGAAGTTGAGTTCTTGGGGTTGCCATGAGGAAAAGAATTTCCTGATGCCCCCATGGGAGGATGGGGTTTCATGGAAATCTTTATTGATGGTATAATGTTAAGGGGTTCCCCTTCAAAGTCCCATTTCTGTCTGTTTTGCCATGGAAGAAGTCCAACTGCATCTTCAGCAGGGCCAGAATTAAAGCCACTGCCCAGAATTTTTGTTCCATATTAAAGTACAGTCCTGTGAGCAGAAGCTGCATGGCCATGGACCATGAGGCTGCTTAAGGCCTCATGGCTAAGGAGAGAAAAAAGGGGAGCCCATGGGTCCTTGTAGGTCACTGAGAAACAGAGAGCAAGAGTATAAGAGCAAGCAAGAGGGAATTCTTGTCTGAGGGTTTTAACTGTCCAAGATTTTGCATACTTCTGATGGAGTCCACCCACTATCTAATCCAGTGATGGCGAACCTTTTGAGCTCGGCGTGTCAGCACTTTGAAAAACCCTAGCTTAACTCTGGTGCCGTGTCACATATAGAAATTTTTTGATATTTGCAACCATAGTGAAACAAAGACATATTTTTGATATTTATTTTATATATTTAAATGCCATTTAACAAAGAAAAATCAACCAAAAAAAATGAGTTCGCATGTCACCTCTGACACGTGTGTCATAGGTTCGCCATCACTGATAATCCATTGCTCCCCAGGCTAGACTGACAAACACCTTCCCTACTTCACTGCACATGCACCCATCTCCCTCTCCCCGCCCCCTGCAACAATACAGTACCAGAAGGGGAAGAGAGAGCTATTAAACTCCTTGGAGGGTCAGTGCTGTGATTCCTTGGGGTGTGAAGCTGTATCTTTCTGTGGAGCAAACAGGCCTCTGCTTCCCAGTTGAATATGCTCAACCATGTCTGACTCTCTTGAAGGAGAATATAGGGGGAAACCTGGTGGGGTAGGGGTAGGGAGGAGGGGCCTAGCAATCTGAATCTGTGCCAGGGACCAGTGTCCTAGTGCACATTCTTGTTAGCCTATAATTAAGTCACAGCCCCTTTCTTAGGCAATATCCTGTTTTCCTGGGTGCTCCCAGTTCGCAGGGACCACTGGCCAGGAATTTGGCAGTTTGGCCAGTGGTGGTGCGGGGGGGGGGGGGGGGGGAGGGGGTGGTCACTGGTGCCACCCAGGCCAGGCATTTAGATACAATCTAACTTCCCCATTCTAACTGACTCAGAAGGGGCTGTGAAAGCCTACCACAAAAGCCTGGAAGTAAGGAAACAGGGAATTTAGAAATATGTATAAGGAATAATCTCATTGTATAGGTTGTTCAGGCTTTGGATCTTTGAATCCCCTGAGCCAGCAGCACTGCTTTAAATAAAGGGTTTTTCCTGAATCTCGGAGTACTCCTTCTGTATTTTCTAGTCACCTGGTAAATTCTGTAACACTTCCTTTGCTGTTTTCCTTTATTAGTATTAACTAGCTAATTACAATAACAAAATGACCCAGAAAAACCCTTTGGTTCTCCCCCTTCTCTGCCTAAGAAATTCAGATGAGGTCTGCACCAAGAAGGTGTTGAGTCTAAATTCAGTATTGATTCCAAAGAACTGACATGTAGCTGTATTCAAATTTCTAAGAGCTTTTATAGGTGTAACTTACATACATGGGCAAAGCAGCTGTTCTCGCAGTGGTGTCCAGCCAGGAATTATTCATACCCCTCCAGGACATGATCCCTTTTGATAGGAAGTTAATAGTAAAACTGAAATGTGGGGTTCAGGGAACAGGTCTCCCCTTTGAGGGTTCTTGTCTCATGAAGTTTGAAGAATAAAATTCATGGACTAAAAGGACTTATTAGTAAAAGAGTGGAAATCTATTGGAAGCAAATACTCCCACATAGGAAGGGAGTCCCAAGGGATAAGTCACTAAGCCCCTTTTTGGGGGCTGACAGTGTCCCAGCAACAACATAACCCACGGCCAAAGGTGGAATCGCATGGCTCTGCAAGGTATCAAGCTCCATCCATGGGCTCTTGGTTCTTCACTTCCTGCAGGAAAATGTCACAATATGAATCTAGGTGATTTTGAGAATTCATTTATTAAAGCTGGAAACAGCGAAACAAAGACGTGCTTAACACATTGCGGACAGATCACGAGAATTCTCGCTTCATATTACAGAGTGTTTTACAAAGTATCATACTTCACAAAGAACATGTAATAAATAACTTCAAATGCAATGGGTATTTAATTTTAAAGTGTGCCTTTAATATTTATGTAAAACATTTTTTTGTACTGTTCAATAGAAACTTATCTGGCTACTGGGTAGAGCTAGCAGTAAAACTTCTGGTCTGCATTAAGACAGAAGAGGCAAGATCATAGCCACAGGAGTGAGCAGGCGAAGCTGCCTTGGCCCCTTAGAAATAAAGTCACAGAGGCAGGAGAACGGAGTCAGGTGGGCTGCCTGGACTCAGGAAACAAGTCACCGAGGCAAAAGAAGAGCTTTTGAAGAAAGAAAGCAAAGATAGGTGCCTGAGGAAAGAAAGGGAGGAAAGGCGCGGGCATGCTCTGGAGAGAGTGTGAGTCTGCACACTGGGTCCTTTGCCTTAAAGGTTTTTATGTTTTCTAAAGGCAGGCATTTTAGGGGAGGATCTCAGTAGAATGTACATCAGCTTTCAGGGTCCTTGTCTCTACTGATTAGTCATCACTAAGGTAGGGGTCATTAATCATTGTATCTGGCCCTGATGACAGCCATGACCTCACTTCATCTGATTTTGCTGCTTTTCTGGGCCTAGAGATGAAACACAACTGAGACCTAGATGTCACCTCTAGTTTGATCAATACTCTCTCTGTGGTCAACACTCCAGAGGCTTTGTTATTAATATTATTTGATGCTGATCAGAACCTCTTTGTCATGAGTGCTTAATGCTTAAAGGAGTGGCTGTGCAAGGGAGAGAGAGGCAGGTGAGTCAGGGTGTTGGATGAGGCAGGTTTGAATCAGCTATGTCTCAATTTCCCCATGCTACTTGCCAAGGAATTTTCCTAACTTATTACTATCCTGCCTCATATACATATGAGTTAAAGCTTATAGAGATACTTCTCATTCTTCAAGCTGCTCATTACTCTATTATATTCATTTTATTCCACTCATCGCTTATAGTCAATCATCAAGGTTATTTCCTGTATATTCCTATATATACTAGAGGCCCGTGCAAAAAATTCTTGCATGGGGGGTGGGGGAGGGATCCCTCAGCCCAGCCTGCACCCTCTGGCAATCTGGAACCACTGGCCTGCCTGCCTGCCTGATCGCCCCTAACCACTTGCCTGCCTCTAGTCCTATCTAATAATAGACAAACATGGTAATTAACCATACCTCCAACATGCTTCCCATTGGCTAATCAGGGCAATATGCAAATTAACTGCCAACCAAGATGGCAGCCAGCAGCCAGGCAGCTGAAGTGAGCAGGAGGCTTGCTTCCTCCAGTGAAGGAGGACGCCAAGGTTCCCTGCCTGCCGCTGCTGGGCTCTGAGCTGCACTCTAAGTAACAATGCTACAATTATAGAAGCTAAACAAACCCCATGCTTTCAGCCAGCCTGCCGAGCTGGAGTTGCAACAGAGTTTCAATTATAGAACCTAAACAAACAAGATACCTGCTTTCAGCAGCCGAGGCCTCAGAGCTGGAGCTGGCTCTCAGTTCCAGTGACAGCCATAGAAGGTAAATAAATCCCAGAATAAAAAAGAAAAAGGAAGAAAAGGAGAGGTTAGGAGCTTCAGTCACCCGCCAGCCTGAAAACGGCCCTCAGCCCCTCATCCAGGCTGGCCAGGCACCCAAGCGGGACCCCCACCCTGATCTGGGACACCCTTCAGGGCAAACCAGCCGGCCCCGACCCGTGCACCAGGCCTCTATCCTATATAGTAAAAGGGTAATATGCCTTCTCAGAGGAGCTACGAGGCCTCCCGAACCCCGGATCAGTGGAGCCGTGTGGCCTCCTGGCACTGGGATCAGCGGAGCAGTGAGGCCTCACTGCCCCTGTGTCAAGCGGAGCTGCAAGGCCTCCCAGCACTGGGATCAGCGGAGCTTCGAGGCCTCCTGGCCCCTGGAGCAACTTGACAGGGGGCAGAGCCCAAACCCCCTGATCCGCCCTGCTCTGTGTGTAACATGGGGGAGCTCCCCAACCCCCTGATCAGCCTTGCTCTGTGCATGACATGGGGGAGCTCCCCAACCCCCTGATCGGCCCTGCTCTGTGCGTGACAGGGGGTAGCGCCACAACCTCCCCATCGACCCTGCCTTGAGTGTGACAGGCGGCGGCGCCCCAACCTCCCAATCGGCCCTGCCCTGAGCATGACTGGGGGTGGCATCGCAACCTCCCAATCCACCCTGCTTTGTGCATGACAGGGGGCGGCACCCCAACTCCCCTATCGGCCCTGCTCTGAGCCAGACCAGCGGCTGCACTTAGGGATTGGGCCTGCCCTCTGCCACCCGGGAGAGGACCTAAGCCAGCAGGTTGTCATCTCCCGAGGGGTCCCAGACTCTAAGAGGACACAAGTGGGGCTGAGAGACACCACCCCCCCACCAGTGCACAAATTTTTGTGCACTGGGCCTCTAGTTATAGATAAAAGGCTAATATGCTAAGTGTCCCTCCACCTGTCTGACTGATCACTATGATGCACACTGACCACCAGGCGGCAGACACTCAACGCAGGAGCTGCCAAGCTACAGTGACTTGGCAGTGGCAGTTCTTGGATGATGCACCCCAAAACCAGAGAGGATGGAGCCTGATACCTCACAGAGCCACACGATTCCACCTTTGGCCATGGGTTATGTTGTTTCTGGGGCACTGTCAGCCCCGAATCTGATTTACTGTACACTTGTGTTTGCATTCCACACCCTGTATGACAGCAACTTTGCAGAGTGCCCTCTTGCACTCCGGAACCCCTCAGGAGATGTCGGAGAGCCAGTTTCGGCCCAATCACCACAGGCCAGGCTGAGAGACTCCACCTGCCAGAGGGACGCAGCTCACTCCACAGATGCCATTCAAGCCATGGTGCTACCCCAGGTGAGGCCAGCCAAGGAGGGACGATGGAAGGTTGGCTCCAGGGTGTGTCTGGCAAGTCTAGCCCATCCCCCCCCCCACCCTCCCACCAGCCACCTGCTAATTAATTTCCCTTCGATGTGCACTAATCTGTGCTCTGAGTCACTAGTCTATTATAAAATTACAGCTGCTTCTCAGACCTGCACATACTTCTGAACCCTCCACATTCTCCTGGACCCTGTTCACTGTGCCAATTATTAGAGCAAGTTCCTCCTATTATTGGAGCACTTACTCCTTAATCTTGCTCTCTGGACCAGTTGTTGGGGCTGTTTCCTCCTTGTCACTGCTTGCTGCACCAATTGTTGTAAGTACAGGTCCTTTATTCTACTCCACCATGCTAACTGTTGGTTCCAAGCACCTTTGCCAGGGACTGGACCTTCTTGGACAGAGAAGACATGAGAAGCTGTAGGCATATAAGAGTCTTTATTGTAGTCCAAGTAGCCATTGCTAATAAGGAAGTCTATAAAGCAGTCCTTGCTAACACAATAGCAAACACAGGAGCTGTACCAAGCAGCTGCACACCAGCTGGTCCATAACATATCTTCTCTATAATGCAGCCCTCAACATAGGAGCTCTACAAGAGCCAGCCTAAGCAGCCTCACATAACAGCAGCCCCTCACTGGATGGTTGGTAACAAACTTTATACTAACATAGGCAAAAGAAGCTTCTTGCCAAATAGTGACCTCAGTCTTTGGGTTATAGAAGGGCACGCTTGCACAGTACATACAGTGAAACTGCTGTATCTCTGCACCTGCCTGTGGCAACTCAGCTTTGAACATCCTGTTTAGGATTCCCATCCTCAGATTGGCCTTGAACATCCGACACACTCTAGACAGGCCCCCACAACAACCTTGTGCATATACAGTTTTACATTATTGAATGTTTATCTTTAATATAAATCGCTGGAAATTATACTGTTGACTGAAATAATAAATATGTATGTGGATATGCTATTTATTACAAAATTCCCCTTCTTAATATTACAACATTTTATACACCATCAAATATCCACAAAAGAGATGTTTTCTTGGCAGATTTCCTTTCCTTTCTTTTAACCATTTTCTGTGATATCAGACTGTCTGAAATTTGGTAATGATTAAAAAGGTGGTTCTCACTCTAAAACAAGCATATCAAACTCGCGGCCCATGGGCCTCATGTGGCCCACAACGAATATTTTTGCGGCCCAGCCAATATAACAGTATGTAAGAAATGTTTTAATAAAAATGTCATAACTTAATTTTTACAATAACCTGTTATACATATTTATTAATAAGGAACTACAACGTTCGCTAATGACTGATTACTATAATTGTGTTACATTCATTTCCTTTATGCATCTTACCCACAGGCGCACCATTTCTCTCCACTAATACCAGCAGCGAATATTTAGCAGCTGATTGCTATGTCATTAGTCTTGTACTGACTTGTTTGGTGTGTACAACAGGAAATATTTCCCTTTCAGAGAACAACAAAAAAAATAGGTTTATTTGTGTTATGCTTATTAATTTGTGCAGTTATTCAGTGTCTGGTAAGTTAATGCTCAAGAAAAAATATTAATTTGTATGAAAATGTTCTATTTACTTTATGTTCCATAAAGTAACTAAATGTTACTTTATGTTAATGATTACTCATTTATTTCGGCCCTTTGTATTCAGCATGTCTCTATAGAAATAAACCTACGTTTCTATGAAAAGTGAAGCTTTTGTTTTTTTGTGGCCCACATAAACTTAAGCCTTGTTTATTTGGCCCATGTTAGCCTTTGAGCTTGACATGCTTGCTCTAAAAAAATTCACCATTTACTTTTACACCTTTTCCAACAACATGAGAAGCAAATTGTATGTTATTCTGTATTTAAAGTTTTTTTAGAGCTCTGCTAGACAGGGAACACATGAACTCAGAAACACATTTCATAACGTTTCTTCATTTATTAGACAATATTTTTGAAGTCATTTGCCAATGAGTACTTCTCACAACATAGGAATTCAAAAAAAATCTTCATATTACGGTACATAAATCACTGTGTCTTTGGTCATACATATAAAGAGAAGGCATTAATCATGAGCTATTTGTAGAAACAGGGTTTGAAAATCAACTTTAAAATCAGGGGAACAAGAGCAACAAGAAAAACCCAGAGTGAGCAGAAGGAAGGAGATAATAAAGATTAAAGTAGAACTAAATGACATAGAGACCAAAAAAAAACAAAAAAAAACAAAACATAAAATCAATGAAACCAAGAGCTGGTTCTTTGAAAGGATAAAAAAAGATTGATGAACTTCTAGCCAGGCTCACCAAGAAGCAATGAGAGAGGACCCAAATAAACGAAATCAGAAATGATAGAGGCGAAATAACAACAGACCCCACAGAAATACAATGGTTGTTAAAAATTATTATGGACAGCTCTACTCCAAGAAACTAGACAACCTGGAGGAAATGGGCATATTCCTAGAAAAATACAACATTACAAAACTCAATCAGGAAGAATCTAAAAATCTCAACAGAACATAACTATGGAAGAAATTGAAGCAGTCAACAAAAAGCTTCCAGCAAACAAAAGCCCAGGACCAGATGGCTTCACAGGGGAGTTTTACCAAACATTCAAGGAAGAACTAAAACCTATCCTCCTCAGACTACTACAAAAAATTCAAGAGGAAGGAACACTTCCCAGCTCATTCTATGAAGCCAGCATCACCCTAATACCAAAACCAGGTAAAGACAACACAATGAAAGAGAATTACAGGCCAATATCCCTCATGAACATAGATGCCAAAATCCTCAACAAAATCTTAGCAAATCGGATCCAGCAGTACATCAGAAAGATCATACACCATGACCAAGTAGGATTTATCCCAGGGATGCAAGGATGGTACAATATCCACAAATCAATAAACGTGATACATCATATAAACAAATTGAAAGAAAAAAACACATAGTCATATCAATTGATGCAGAAAAAGCATTTGACAAAATTCAATACCCATTTTTGATAAAAACTCTCAGCAAGGTGGGAATAGAAGGATCATACCTCAACATAATCAAAGCCATATATGAGAAACTCACAGCCAACATCATACTCAATGGACAAAAACTAACACCATTTCCCTGAGAACAGGAACAAGACTGGGATGCCCACTCTCACCACTCCTATTCGACATAGTACTGGAAGTATGAGCCATTGCAATTAGACAAGAAGAAGAAATAAAAGGCATCCAAATTGGAAAAGAAGAAGTAAAACTGTCCTTATTTGCAGATGACATGATATTATACATAAAAAAACCTAAAGACTCCATCAAAAAACTATTGGACTTAATAAATGAATTCGGCAATGTAGCAGGATACAAAATTAATGCCAAGAAATCTATGGCATTTCTATACACCAATAGTAAACTTACAGGAAGAGAGACTAAAAAAACAAACCCATTTACCATCACATCAAAAAAAATTAAGCTACCTAGGAATAAACTTAACTGAGGAGGTAAAACACCTCTACTCAGAAAACTACAGGACGTTGAAAAAAGAGATAGAGGAAGACATAAACAGATGGAAGAACATACCATGTTCTTGGATTGGTAGAATCAACATCATGAAAATGTCCATACTACCCAAAGCAATCTATAAATTCAACGCACTTCCCATTAAAATACCAATGGCATATTTCACAGGCCTAGAACAAACTCTCCAAAAATTCATCTGGAATAAAACAAGACTCTGAATAGCTACAGCAATCCTGAGAAAGAACAAAGTAGGTGGGATCTCAATACCAGATATCAAGCTGTATTACAAAGCCACTGTTCTCAAAACTGCCTGGTACTGGCACAAGAACAGACATATAGATCAATGGAATAGAATAGAAATTGGCCCAAACCAATATGCTCAATTAATATTTGACAAAGGAGGCAAGAACATACAATGGAGTCAAGATAGTCTCTTCAATAAATGGTGTTGGGAAAATTGGACAGATGCATGCAAGAAAATGAAACTAGACCACCAACTTACATCATACACAAAAATAAACTCAAAATGGATAAAGGATTAAATGTACGACGGGAAACCATAAAAATACTAGAAGAATCCAAGGGCAACAAAATCTCAGACTTATGCCAAAGCAATTTCTTCACTGATACAGCTCTTAGGGCATTGAAAACTAAAGAGAAAATAAACAAATGGGACTACATCAAAATAAAAAGCTTCTGCACAGCAAAAGAAACCATCAACAAAACAACAAGAAAGCCCACTGTATGGGAAAACATATTTGCCAATGTTATCACTGATAAGGGTTTAATCTCCAAAATTTATAGGGAACCCATACAACTTAACAAAAGGAAGATAAACAATCCAATCAAAAAATGGGCAAAGGACCTAAATAGACACTTTTCAAAAGAGGACATTCAGAAAGCCAAGAGACATATGAAAACATGCTCAAAGTCACTAATCATCCGAGAGATGCAAATCAAAACAACAATGAGATACCATCTCACACCTGTCAGACTGGCTATCATCAACAAATCAACAAAAGACAAGTGCTGGAGAGGATGTGGAGAAAAAGGAACACTCGTGCACTGCTGGTGGGAATGCAGACTGGTGCAGCCACTATGGAAGACAGTATGGAGTTTCCTCAAAAAACTAAAAATGGAACTCCCATTTGACCCTGTGATCCCACTTCTAGGAATATATCCCAAGAAACCAGAAACACCAGTCAGAAAGGATATATGCACCCCTATGTTCATAGCAGCACAATTCACCATAGCTAAGATCTGGAAACAGCCTAAGTGCCCATCAGTAGATGAATGAATTAGAAAACTGTGGTACATCTACACGATGGAATACTATGCTGCTGTAAAAAGGAAGGAACTCTTACCATTTGCAACGTCATGGATGGAACTGGAGAGCATTATGCTAAGTGAAATAAGCCAGTCAATGAAGGAAAAATACCACATGATCTCACTCATTTATGGGTAATAAAGACCATTATAAACTTATGAACAAAAATAGATACAGAGGCAGAGCTGCCTCGAACAAACTGTCAAACTACAGCAGGAAGGCCGGGGAGGGTTGAGGGGAAGAGGGGGTGGTAAGAGATCAACCGAAGGACTTGTATGCATGCATATAAGCAAAACCAATGGATACAAGACACTGGGGGGAGGGGAGGCCAGGGGATTGTCAAGGGCGGGGGAAAAAAGGAGATATATGTAATACTCTTTGTAATACTTTAAGCAATAAAACAATTTAAAAAATTAAAAGAAAATAAAATCAGGGGAACATATTCATGAAAAGCACCCCACAGCCCTCTTAAGTCTTTCATCAGAAATGACCAAGGAGACATAGTGTCACAAAATAGTATTTCTACTTAAGAAATTCATAACCCATGGCATATTATATGGTAAAGAGTAAAGAGACAAGGCCCACATCAGGAAACCCATGCATTGGGATGCTAACAGATTAACTTATAACACAGAATTGAATTCCAAAGTACACTAATGATTTGTTAGCCAATGGTACATTCAAACTTTCTTAATATTTCAGAAACTAAGGGCTAAACACATTATTGACATCCATCTCCTTGAGCAGTCTTACCTACACTTCTCAGTTGTTGTATTGAATTATAATATGAAAGGCAAGATAATTAATAATGACATCCTAATTGTTTATGTACTGCTATGATTTAATCAATACTTATAGCAAGATAAACTTGTTTCCATGGTAATAGAAAAACAGTGAATAAATATTTCTCAGAGTGCACTTGATAGATCTTTTATTAGACCATTTAGTGTAACAACTATTTTCAAATTTATTATATTAATTTTCCCAGTGTTATGTTGTTGAAATAACTTTCTAGGCCAATTATAAAGTCAATCTGCCTGGGTGGGAGGCACATCAGCAAATCTAAACTTAGATAACTTCTGTATCCCTGTAAATACTTCACTTGACCATAAATTGAGTTTATATAGTTAGCTAATCCCAACCCAACTCTTGGCCTTTACACCCCAAATTAAGATGACTATGTGGCCCCAGTCCATCAGCTATTTTTATTTTTCTCTTTTTTGCTCTTTATTCATCCTGTAAAAGTTTCCTGCCTTCTGCCCCATTTGCAGTTCTCCCAATAAAGAATGTCACTTCATGAAATGTTACGTTTGTTATTATCATCTAAATTGTCTTCTTTTGTCATTTTTTAACACTGGATGAGGGGAGTTGGTAATGGTGAAGGGAGAGGGAGATGAGGGTAAGACTTCTCTGAATAAATAAGTAAATCACTCTAAATTATGTAAAGTTGGCTTGTGAACCAGGTTTTATATATAAACTTTTTAAAAAAAAATGCAGCCTGGCCAGCATTGCTCAGTGGTTTAGTGGGAACCTATGAACCAGGAGGTCATCCTTCAATTCCCAGTCAGGGCACATGTCACGGTTGTGGGCTCGATCCCAAGTGTGGGCTGTGCAGGAGGTAGCCAATCAATGACTCTTTCTCATCATTGATATTTCATTGATGTTTTTTATCTCTCTCTCCCTCTCCCTTCCTCTCTGAAATCAATAAAAATCTATTTTTAAAAATGAAAATGCAAACCCTACCTATAAATACAAACAAAAATGAAGAAACACTGCTTTATGTAAAATTCCACAGGAACAATGTATATAGTTTTTGAGTGTGGTACTCTAATTGTACAAATTTAGCAGGGCATATTCAATGGGAAAAAATAGCTGAAATAAAAGTATGAATTTCCCTGTAAGCTACTGGTTGTGGTATTGAAATGATGTAATAATTGTATATTCTTTTATAAATTGTAGAATCAAGCAAATGAATAAGTGCATTAACCATTCAGAGCCAGAATTTTTACTGTGAATAAAGATAAGAGTGTGAAAGAAATGAAGAAAATGAAAAGAAAGCTCTGTTAGTGTAAGATTTCATTTGGAGATTTCCCTATAATCGTATGCTTTAGTCTATCCCCTAGCTTTGTTCAGTTAAATTGCCTACATGCATATAACTTCAATACAATTAGCACAGTAAGTTTACAGATCTTGGTTTCTAAATACCATTTTCTACTTAAAGAAATCAGAGCCCCTGAACAAATGGTTAACTATAGGACAGAGTCAAAGACAGTATAAGTTGAGCTTGTAACATCTTGTTGTGTTAGGAATAAACTTAAAAAAAAAAAGAAAAGAATAACTTAATTAAACATGTCAAAGGGAGAAACTATGACTAAATTTAGACAATAAAAGCAGTTAAAAACTCTTATAATGTATTACAATACGGAGAATATAAAAAATCCAAAGCAATACCAAAAAACATAAAATATAAGAAAAAGGAAAAAAGAAGAAAGCAAAAATAGAGAGAAAGCTCTTCTTTATATATAAAAAAAGTCTTAGCTAATGTACTTGGAAGGAACTCATGTAGAATTAAACAAAATGATCTTTTTTGCAACCATCAATATAACTGATTAAGATAAGAGCCATTGAAGGTTATTGAACTTTTTGGGAGGATGATTATTGAGGGAAAAAATATTCACATCATTTCAATGTACTATATTACTCCACCAAGTACTTGTTAATGACAAAGACAAAAGAGAACTTTTCACATGAGAGTTTTGGCAGTCACCATCTTAACAATAACTACAATATACAGATATAATATGTCTTCAGATGTAAAGTAATAGAAAATGTACACAATGTCACTGATATTGCTTAACCTAAGTCTAGTTAAAAGAAAATCATTAACAAATCTAAATGGTGAAATAGTGGAATGGTGGCTACCTGATACATTAATGTATTTATTCTACAATTACTTATTAAACTAGAGGTCTGGTGCACAAAATTTGTGCACAGGTAGGGTCCCTAGGCCTGCCTGGTGATCAGGGCCAATCTGTGGGGCAACCAGAGTGGCAATCAGGGCCACCACTCACACCCGCCTTGGCCTGGTGCCGCCCACTCACCTGCTCCACTATCCCACTGCAGTCCCGCTCTTGTCAGGGCCCATCAGGGCCAGTGCCACATTGCTAACACCTGTCATGTTTCCAGCCACCCCCTGGTGGTCAGTGCATATCTAACTCCTGGTTGATCAAACTCCCACCCTTGGGGACAATTTGCATATTAGCCTTTTATTAGATAGGGCTAGAGGCCTTGTGCATGAAATTCATGTATTGGGGGGGAGTCCCCTCAGCCCAGCCTGCACCCTCTCCAATCCGGAACCCCTCGGGGGATGTCCAACTGCTGGTTTAGACCCGATTCCCCTGCAGTTGGACATCCCTCTCACAATCCGGGACTGCTGGCTCCTAACTGCTCACCTACCTGCTTGCCTGACTGCCCCGAACCACCTCTGCCTGCCAGCCTGGTTGCCCCCAACTACTCCCCCATGCCGGCTTGGTTGTCCCCAACTTCCCCGCCCCCCCCACTGGCCTGATTGCCCCCAACTGTCCCTCCTGCCGGCCTGGTCACCCCACACCGCCTGCTGTTCAGTCATTTGGTTGTCCCTCGCTAACCCCCCTGCCAGCCTGGTTTCCCCATGCAGCCTGCTGTTTGGTCATTACTGTTACTGTGACAGTGTCCCAGACAATATACATATTCCTCTATTATTAGTATTGATACCTACTATGTGCCAATCACTGGGTTAGGCAGAGAGCTTACAGGAATGAGACATAACTGTGTCAGTACTTACCACTTTGCTTCAAAATATTTGGCAGGGTAAAAGGTTGGTAAGTATAATCTTTACATTATATGGTTAGAGAAAAAACCTCTGGTGAAATAATATATAAATCTGAAAAAAAAATAAAGTGAATGGAGCCACCTGATCTAAGTCAGGAGCATGCTTAGCATTTTTAAGGAACAACAAGCCAGCTGGTTAGCATCACTGCAGCAGACTAGGAGGAAGGAAAGTGGTCAAGAAGAAGGTTGGCAGAAACCATTTTATGTAAGGCAATTCATTTAAAACATTGTTAGGGATAATTGAAATTTATCCTCTGTATAATGGAAAACTTTATATGTGCCCATAAGATAAAGATATTTGCTCGCTAATTTTTTTTATCTTAATTATTGAGAAGAAAAAATAAAATACCATTTACATCTCTTAAAACATTTTATTTTATGTAGATTTATGGTAATTCCTTAGGAATTACCATAGCTTTCATACAACTGGATATTATCAGAGAATTATGAAAGAGTCTGAAAGAAGTCTTAAATGGAACCATTGTCTTGGAACACAAATTGATGGAAGCTAGGACACATTAATGTGACTTTTAAAATAATATATTGTTTGTAACTGATTCCTAACCTCTCAGAAACTCTCTTGTTAATATGTCTTATCACTTAAAATCACAGTATCTGAAATTGTTAGAAGTTTCAACTAAGCCATTATGCTTACTATCGGTCCAATTTTATGATATGTTTTTAAAAAAAACCTTTAAATTATATCACACTAGAGAAAGTGTATATGACAGCCTTGACTTAACTGTAATAAATAGCAAGAACTGTTTGAAAAGAGAAGGGGTAGCAGGCAGGACCCTTCATGGCTGCATTATACCAAGCACCTCATTTGGTAGTGCAGATGATTTGGGAAATGCTGGCAGGGGAGTAATTGAAAAATCCCTGAGAATGCTTAATTTCATTTTTGATTTAAATAGCTAGAGCCTACTAAAAAACACAGTGCTAGAGTGAAATTTTGCAGCTGAGAATTTCTTTCAATACATTCCCATTCTGCTATTAACGTTCCTTAAAGCAAGAAAGAGATAGTTTGGTTCAGTTCTTGTTTTAGTTGCATTTGAGGGAAGAAAATCCCTGCCATGCATCCTCCTGTCTGTCTGTACTCATGTCTCCTTCATGTTTTCTACTGGAGCTCTCTACATTAGATGGACATGCTAGTCCACGTCTGAGTGTTTCTTAGGGCGAACATTGCCTTCCATCCTCTTGTGAAATTTTACTGAAGTCAATGAGAAACTGCATGACTGGACCAAGATGGGGTATATGGCCCCACGAATTCACTACAAATATAAACTCTTTGAAAGAAAGCAAGAGAAAGGAATGAGAGAAAAAAGGGTGGTAAAATGGCCTCAGATGAACACTGGAAGCAAATTAGGGATACCACATAGAAATTTATTGGTATATCTGATTCTATTTTTGAAGATACAGCTAAGGAAGTAAAGGTAGTCACATTTTAAAATGACTAGTATAGGACCACAACCACCATTATGGACTAAAGCAGAATGTCCATCAGGGCATAAGATTTGAACAAATTTGACATTTCAACAAATGGTATGATTTGGAGTAAAGGCAGCATCAGACTTGTGGTATAGCTAAAATATTATATTTTGAAAGTCTCATAACTATCTTATTTAGATATGGAGAACAATAGATTGCATTTGGATTTTTTTCTAATAGGTTTCATTATTCAAATTCCCAATAGATCAGAGAGAGTTCTGAGTTTTCATTTTACTCGTACAAGATAGTAAAACTTTCTGAGCTTAATTTGTCTACTGGCAGAAATACTGTCAGTTAATTTTTACTTTTGTGGTTATTTGGGTAGCTGTCTTGCAATTTAAGTAAAAGATATGTGTAAAGTAGTCTTGATTCTTTGGTTAGTACACTTTCTAAATGAATGTTGTTTCTACATTTGTAAATTATGAGCTCTGCACAATGCCTTGGTTGAATACAATCACTATGATTTCCACAGTACAAATTCTTCAGGAGGAAAATGTGCTATAGAAAATTCAACAATTATTGAATTTAAATTGTGGGTAGAGGCTACTGTTAATTTTACTCTTCAGGACAGAGAATTCATTGCCAAGAAACAAACATACCAATAGGCAAACAAATAAAAATAATAACTAAAAATAGCTGCCTTCATCTATGATAAAATTGAATAGTAAAGATATGGTTTTCATTCAGGACTAGGTAATATAATGTTGCAGGTTTTCAGTCACTCAATCATCCAGTCTAAAAGTGTGTATTTCATGGCCTCTGAGATTTTATTCCTAAATCGTTACATTCCTGATCAAATTTTCCTTGACTGTGCATAATAGTCTCCAATATCTCTGAGCTCTGATGGGCATTAAAGTGAATCACAGACTTAACTTCATCACTAGCTACCCTTAGAATTATCTAAGGTACTGTGGCCTAAACAGAGTTCCCTATTCAAAAGGCAGTTTCCCCACCATTTGATATTGTGCCTGAAATGCCACATTGTAATTCATTCCTTGTAGACTGAATTATTTTCATTCTCCAAAGACTTCTTTATTAAAATTCAGATAGGGCTAGGAGGTTTAACACCTAAGGTTAATTTCTGAAAATCAATAAATATTTTGGAAGATGGAGAGAAAGATCTGATAAGGATGAGATAAAGAATATGGCCTAAACAAATAAATGGGTACTAAGGCAGAAGAGCATGGAGAGAGAAATTGAAGGGGTGATGGAAGGACCCCAAAGACATACTTCATATACTTTATGAAACAAAATATGAAGAGAAATGAGGGCTGAAACTAAAGAAAGAAGCCCATTTGCAGTTTCAAATAACTACCTTAACACAGTGTTTGCAAAAAGGGATTACTCAGGAAATTTGTTCATATGATCTTTTAGGAAAATAATATTTCTTGCACAAGTAAGATTGAGAAATCCTTATACCTTCCTTTACCTTTATGATAAATATTATTATGTTAAAGGCTCTCAGAGGTTCTTAGTGAAACTGACTATTTACATTTAACTCAGCCTTCCTGTACCAAAACCTTTCTTTAAACAAAATCATTTTAGAAAGTTGACACGACACAAATACTATTATTATCATAATAAGCATCTCAAGTATATTGGAAAGAACTTTGCTTTGGAATAAAAAGGACTAGATTAAAGTTCTAGTTTTGTCACTACATGTATATTTGATCTTCCCAAGCTATAGTTTATGCATCAATTAATGAGAAATATTTTTTCTTTGCTCATCCCTCACTCAATTATTATAATGGCACAGCGAAGCACTTAATAAACTAGAAAATGTACATGTGTAAGTCACTACATAACTTTGAGTTCATGTATTCTGGCTGGGCACCACCAACTCCAAAGACAACCAGAACACCGTAGAACCCACCCAACAGACCCAAGTGGGGTTGAAATTCTAAATGAAACATTTTCTACCAGAACAAATTCTTGAATAAAAATAAATTAATTGAAGTGAGCAGAATACCTGGGTCACAAAAACATTCTTTGTCATTTCAGGCAGTGCCACTCACCACAATTATGGTGTTTGATTATTCCTGAGGGATAGATTTACAAAAGAGGCTTATTCAAGTATGGCATGTTATTCCAGAGTGAATTGTTTATTGATTTCAGAGAAGAAGGGAGAGGGAAAGAGCGATAGAAACATCAATGATGAGAGAGAATCATTGATCAGCTGCCTCCTGCATGCCCCTTACTGGGGATCGTGCCTGCATTCAGGACCCTTTCAGTCTGCAGGCCAACACTCTATCCACTGAGCCAAACTGGCTAGGGTCACTCATTTTTGACAGGATATCCTTTTACAATGGCACAAATTAAAGCAAGTGTTAATTGGGAAATTACATAAAGCTTCCATACATTATTGAGACAAAAGGTCTTGGGTGATTTACTGAGGATATGGCTGTCTCAAGTAAGGATCCCTTTCCCCCTTATCTATCCTACTCTAAGGTATAATTCTGAAGTGAGCTTACATTAGCTCTAGGAGTTTGCAAGTATGGCATTATGATTCATAGCAGGATAAAACTAGGAGCAAACACCAGTTCATGAAAAAATAAGCTCAGATTTAAAGACAAGGTATGGCAATAAACAACTTTCATAGCTATGAATGCTGAGGGGAAAATTGACTAATTTTATATACTTTTAAAATCTTCTAACATAATGCATTTTACCATAGACTGAGAGTCTCTCTTCAGAATGGTCAAGTGGCAAGATAGGGGGCAGTGAAACTGTTATGATAGAGACTAAATGTATTATTTGTCTGAGATGCCGGTGAAGGCAAGATGTTCAAGCAAATGCCAGATTTAGTTGTATGTGTAGAAAGGGATATTATTTTGTAATTTATAGGTGATACTTGTGACCTGTATGTATAGAAATTATGTAGTAGAAATTTCTCAAGTGTTATTCTGCCATAGCTAAATTTATAACCTGCTCAAAATATTTGCTCTGATCCCTTTTGGATAAAAACATGAGTCTTGAAGTGGAATTAGCAAGAAAAAGTGACTTTTTCTTTTGTATCTGCAAATTATTTGGCTTTGAACTATAGAGAATGTTAGAAGATAAGTGATATATATTACATATAATATACTAATAGCATATACAAATATATAAAATTAATAAGAATAATATATATATTATATAACATTAATATAATAATATAACTCGATATGTTAGCATGTATCATTGTGTTATTAATAATTGTAATGCCTAACATAACTTATTTAATTATCATAATAATACTCTGAGCCCTAACCGGTTTGGCTCAGTAGATAAAGCGTCGGCTTGCGGATTCAAGGGTCCCAGGTTCAATTCTAGTCAAGGGCATGTACCTTGGTTGCAGGCACATCCCCAGTAGGGAGTGTGCAGGAGGCAGCTGATCAATGCTTCTCTCTCATCAATGTTTCTAACTCTCTATCCATCTCCCTTCCTCTCTGTAAAAAAATCAATAAAATATATTTAAAAAATAATACTCTGAGGCAGAAGGTATTATTAACCTGTTTTATAAATAAGAGAAATTGAGGCATAAACATTAAGTGAATTGTTAAAGATCACAGGCCTACTTACTAATTGACATGGACTAAATTCAAACTCGGTCATTCTGATTCCAATGTGTATATCTTTTTTAAAATCCAATTACATCATTTTCCACTTAAAAATGTATAGTCTGAGAAGAGTACAATAATGAATATGCACTTGTATATACGATAATTGTTATGAGGATGCATCATTGTGAAAAGACTGGATTTGAATCCTTCCTCCATGACTTTGGATAAGTCATTCCACCTTGCATCTCAGATTCTCCCCTGATGTGGACATTAGTGCACAGCTTGCATAGTGTTCGGAGGAGAGTGTTGCAGCTCCGCATGTGCCGTAACGCATGGACGCATTGCTCCTCTCCTTCCCATAAACTCTTTTTCTCCTCCCCTCTCCATAAACTTTAAATTTGTCAGTAACAGTTTAGATGCAGGAGGGTTTTATTCAGGATGAATTTTAGAAACATCTTATAAAACAAAATATTTCCACTTTATTGTTTTTAAAAATAGGGATTTTGGTGGGTGGGAAGAGATCAAGAAAAGAACTTGTATGCATATGTGCATAACCCACCGACACAGACGATAGGTGGTGAAGGTCTGAGGCTGGTGTGGAGGGACTGGAAGAGGTCAATGGAGGAAAAAAGAGGACATATGTAATACTTTCTACAATAAAGATTAAAAATAAAATAAAAATAGGGATTTGGTTAGGTGGTGGATGAGAGCTATTAAAGAACTGTACTATGCACATAGTATTTATTAAAATGAATTAGTTTAATTGTGAAAATTGTGACATTTTAGGAGAGATGCTAATTACACATTGTACTCTGAAGATGGTTAGTAAATGAGTTGTCATTTTGTCATTATTATATAAATTAAATCAACAACACTTAGAAACATAGAATATTAAATATGGAAATACATGAAAATTATATATAATTCAAACACACTGTTTACAGACAATTGGAAATTAAAGGATGCACCATGATGAATAATGAAAAAATCTGCAACTAGGATAAGTAAGGTCAATCCACACTAATTCATAGGCCTCCTGGTGGAGACCAACCTTTTTGTGAAAAAATGAATTTCCATTAGTACCAACTAGTCATGATCAATAGATTGGATTGGTCCCCATGAAAATATCATTCTATTGAACTGTCTCTGAAAGGATAGGGAATATACATCAATCTTTTTTTTTTTTTTTTAAGCTGCATTCACTAGAAAACAAAAATCTTTCTAAAATGGTGTCCTTTTATTTGTTTGTTTGTTTAAGTTCATGACAACATAGGTAAGAGTATCACTGGTCTTGTGACATAAGTTAAGCTATCCCAATACTCAGTTCACCTGTTCTGTTTGTAAGCCTAATGTATCATGTTGCTATGTTTTTCTGAATGACCTACATTCTCCCACCCCACCCAATATCTCTTTGCCTGTCTTAACTAAAATCTTATTTAGGCATTAGGTATCATGTGTATCTTAAATGAACAGCTGCATCAACCAGATCCTGTTCAAAAGAAGAAATGAGAATAGAATATATTGGGTATTTTTTTCTTAACATCACTGAAATGAAACCCTTTGGTAGATTTTTAAAAATGGTTTTTTGACACTGGGAAAGTCATTTCATATAACACACTGCAGTTTTTAAACAACCCCGCAGAAAAGACTGTAAAAGGTACCTAAAGATTTTTATTTTCTATGAACCATACCATACTGGGGTTAATAAAGTCATATTTGATGGGAACAGAAAGAAATGACTCTGCTGCAAAACACTATAACAACCACCCAGATTCCCATAACACTAATGGTATCAGAAATAAGTGTAAGGTGGCTGCTTTCTTTGCTCTTAGTGTTAAGGATAATGGGGCTTATGTTGCAATAGGAAAGAAAGCCCCATAATATTTCCCGGGATGTGGGTGATAAGTAAGGAGGAGATTCAGATGGTACAATAGTTCACTCGGGCTTGAGCTGGAAACAACCTTAGGCGATCAAGTTATTTCTTTTATCGCCATTATTTTTCTAATGCCCAGGTCACATTCCAGAGGTTTTGTTTGTTTGTTTGTTTGTTTTTGTTTTAATCAATTTGGTTAGAGAGTTGTTAGCATAGACCCACACTTATACAAAAACAACAATTTTTTAAGTTCTTAGTGTTTCTTTAGTTTAAAAGTTACAGGAATTAGCACAAGGGTGAAATAAAAAGATTATACTCAGAAAGTGATAAAATGGCCCTAACTGGTTTCGCTAAGTGGATAGAGCATCAGCCTGAGGACTCAAGGGTCCCAGGTTCAATTTTGGTCAAGGGCATGCACCTTGTTTGCAGGCACATCCCCAGTAGGAGGTGTGCAGGAGGCAGCTGATCAATGTTTCTCTCTCATCGATGTTTCTAACTCTCTCCCCCTTCATTTCTGTAAAAAATCAATATATATATAAAATTGTCTTATTTGTAATGCAGGGGATAGATATAGCCAGTTGTATTGACATCCCAACCTTTATTTTGGCTTTTAGTTTCAACTACTTCAATCATTCTAATTTACATTATTTCAAAAGTTGCTGTGAAGTAACAGTGGTTTTTTTTTGGTTTTTTCTTCCCTTCTAAGTCACCCTCTCATAGAAGTATTAATGAACCTCAAACTGTTTTATGAGGGAAAAGTAGAAGAAATCTGATTCCTGGCTAATTCTGTCACTGATTCATAAAGCCTACTTCTTTCTAGATCAGTTACTGGTAAATCCTGGCTGCTTTAAGGAGGACCTTAGGGCATGTATGATATCCAGAGAAGTGAACTGATTTGAGAATGTATTTTCCAGACTGAAAAGTCTTTCATTGTAGAAGAACATGTAAAGAAGAAAACAAATAAATTGAAGTGTTAAGTCACCAGTCTGTATGCAAAGAATTAAGAACAGGTAATCCTGCACTATTAATGTGGTGTTTTTTTCTCCTCCACAAGATCATAAATTCCTTAAAAGCAAAGACATAACTTACTGTGTTTTCTCCCAACCAGGATCACGAAGTTTAAGACCCAGTAAACTGATAATTTTGAATCAACATATCAGTAATCTATAAAACTTGCAAATTCTGTAAAATGAGCTGAAAGCCCAATGCTGATCCAAACTGATATGTTTCTTCCTCTCACTTTGTCTGTCTTCTTCCTTGTAAATACATTCTGCAGGGCCTCAAGCACATTTTCCACAAAGCACTCGGAGGCTTCATTTGTTTACTTCCAAGCGATAACAAAGAAGCCATACTGGTCTCCAGTTCATGTAAAGTCCAAGAGAGGCCACATCAAACTGATACACTGTAATTAACTAGGGAAGGTGCTTGCTGTCAGTCACATCTGAGAACAGAAATCATTGGTCAGAATGTGTGTGGCAACTACAAGGGGGGAAATTTGGGATTTGTAATCCCCTAAACAAAGGAGTTCACTCTCTTGTGCTCTTTGGACTTATGTGACTCTGGATGCGTGAGGCTCCCCTTGCATTCCCCACCTGGCCCAGAGCCATGTGGACGCCGCACAATGGACTGCAAACAACCTGATGCTGAATTGGACCCAGCTCCACATGGAAAGAACTCTCTGGACACTGGCGTTGCTTCTGGCTTTACTGAAACCCCCGCTACACTTCTTCTACAACTGGATAAAGAAAAATGAGAGTTTGCAAACTCAGGGGTGTAATTCCATGCAAATAAAAATCACTCATCCTCCTGTGTGAGTCTTAGAAAGTTCTTTTTCTTGAGATATCGTAAAGACTCTACCCCCAGAACCCAATGGGGAAAAGGACCTGCCACTTCATCCAGTAACAAAACCAGGCCAGGCAACTTGCTGAAGCATCCTATCTAATAATAGACAAACATGGTAATTAACCATACCTCCGCTATGCTTCCCATTGGCTAATCAGGGTGGTATGCAAATTAACTGCCAACCAAGATGGCAGCCGGCAGCCACACAGCTGAAGCGAACATGAGGTTTGGTTGCCCCGGCGATGGAGGAAGCCAAGGTTCCCTGCCTGCCGCCTGCCGTGGCCCAGCTCTGAGCTCCGGATGCAACAATGTTTCAATTATAGAAGCTAAACAAACCCCAGATATCTGCTTTCAGCCAGCCCCCCTCGGAGCTGGAGCCACAACAAAGTTTCAATTACAGAAGGTAAATAAATCTCAGAATAAAAAAAAAAAAGGAAAAAAGGAGAGACTAGGAGCTTCAGTTGCAGGCTTGGTCTGCCTGAAAATAGCCCTCAGCCCCTCATCCAGACTGGCTAGGCACCCCAGTGGGTATGCCCACCCTGAAGGGGGTGCGGGCAGCCTGAAAACAGCCCTCAGCCCCTCATCCAGGCTGCTCAGGCACCCCAGTAGGGACCCTCACCCTGAAGGTGATATGGCCAGCCTGAAAACAGCCCTCAGCCCCTCATCCAGACTGGCCAGGCACCCCAGCAGGACCCCCACCCGGATCCGGGAACACCATTCAGGGCAAACCAGCCAGCCCCCACCCATGCACCAGGCCTCTATCCTATATAGTAAAAGGGTAATATGCAAACTGACCCCAACAGCAGAAACACTGGGAATGACTGGTCACTATGACACACACTGACCACCAGGGGGCAGACGCTCAATGCAGGAGCTGCCCCCTCGTGGTCAGTGAGCTCCCACATGGAGGAGCTCTGCTCAGCCACAAGCCAGGCTGATGGCTGCCAGTACAGCAGTGGTGGTGGGAGCTTCTCCTGCCTCCTCAGCAGCGCTAAGGATGTTCGACTGCAGCTTAGGCCTGCTCACCGCTGGCAAGTGGACATCCTCCGAGGGCTGCAGGGCTGCCAGAGGAATGTCTGATTGCCAGCTTAGGCCCAATCCCCTGTGGAGCAGACCTCAGCCAGCAGATGGTCATCCCCCGAGGGGGCCCCGACTGAGAGAGGGCACAGGCGGGCTGAGGAATCTCCACCTCTGAGTGCACAAATTTTTGTGCACCAGGCCTCTAGTAACATATATAATGATGAAAGGAGTTTTTAGGGGTGAAATAGGCAGGTTTAGTAAATTTTAGGAATTAAGGGGTCCATGGAAAAAGCTCAGGGCTACAGAGCTGCAAGGGGTACATTTCCATAAGACAAGGGAGCTGGGAGTGGCAGAGGTTATATTCCCATAGATAAAGGAGCTGAGAGTGGCAAAAAGGTACACATTTACAGAATAAAGTGAAGGAAGCCCCTCATTCAAAGAGGGAGGAAGGAAAACCCAGAGGGAATAAGAGAACAATAAGGGAGAAGAAGGAGGGAACCTCAGTACTTCACATGAGGCTTGAGCTCAGGAGTTGCTATAGAGATCAAATCAATGGTGACTAGTGACCAATCAGAGGGGATATCCAGGCACAAAAAACTGCATCCTTTATAAGCTGTGGAAAAAGGAACTCAGTGGGACTCTTTCCCTCTCCCCACATGGGAGTCTGTGCTTGTTTCTCAATAAATTTCCACCTTTGCTATACCATCCTCCATCCGTGGTTTCATTCTTCGACTCCAACGGACAAAGAACCTGGGAGACCATCCCAACCAGGAGAACAGCGCATGTCTCCAGTCCAAATTTCCTGTTTCAATAATTTCCTAAACACAGTACTGTTGTGTTCTACTGAAAGAATCAGTACAGCCCGAGATTCATTTATCAGAGATATTTTTAACTATATTATTCTCTATTCTTAATATGCTTATGTATAATCCATTGAAGGGGTTTAAAAATATTCTTAATATTTTAACTATCAAAATGTTAAAGGCCAATGGTTTTCAGTGCTTTGTCATGTAGTTTGTTATCTTATTCAATCACCAAAAAGGAAGAATGTTTATTTATTAATGTATGTATGTATGTATGTATGTATGTATGTATGTAGTTTTACAGAAACAAAGGTGATTTTTTTTTAATTAGAAAAAATACCTTTTTCCCCCAAGGCTTCTCAAAGGTGTATATCAAATCATCAAATTTTTTGTCATTGTGTTTTTTTGTTTTTGATTTTTTTGTTTTTCCCCAGAGAGGAGGGATCTTATTGAGAGATAGAATCATTTCTTTGCCTAGGGCTTGATGTTGACTACCACCTTGACTTTTTTTTTTTTTTTTAAGATAGTTTGAATAATCAGAAACATTTTAGCCAAATAAGCAAAACTGACTAGGAGGTAATGGAAACATTGTTTAAGAATCTTGAGAAACATTTTGCTGAGTACCTGATACTTGCCTTTATTAGTGATCATTGAATGCACATATTCTGAGACCCAATTTCCATAAAATCTTGTCAGAGTTTAGGCAAAGTAAGATTTGCCATGCCAAATGGTCTCCTTTGGTCAGTTGGACTGCCCCAAAGTATCTGGAAAATCGTCCCTTAATAGAGTGAACAAATCATTTTAATTTAGAGTTAGAAAATGTTACCTGCTAGAAAGATAATGTTAAAGCTACTGAAATGCTCTAAGTCTAAATAAGTATGTGATCTTTATGCATATAAATCCTGAATCTAAAAATGAGTGTAGTATCCTATTGACAAGTAGTTCAGAGGAAAAGCTTTCAACTTGTGTTACCACTAGTTCATCCCAGAAATAAAGCCTTAAAATGAATTAACACAACACAGATACTCTTTGCACATATGAACAAGCTTATCATGGTTTGGTGGTGTGATGCTTTTCTTATGAAGGAACAAGATTTACAAAGTAGTGAGTCATCAGACAAAAAAATACAAGCATATATTCCATGATATTCATGATTGCAATATTATTTCCCAAAGCTATAAAATTTTGTGTGCATACATAAATCTTTTCAGTCATATTATACTTTAGCTATGAACATATTAATGTGCTTAAGATAGTGAATTATTAACTAATTTTGTTTGTTTTCTAAGAGTTTGGAAAGCCTTTAAAATTATCCCCTTAAAAAATATATCCAGGTTTGCTTAATCTGGTGTCTTCATTTTCTTTCTAATAATTTCCCTTGTGGCATTTCAAAAATCTTTCCATTAACATGGATCCGCACTTAGAAAAATAGCCTGAAGTTCTTCACTTTTGCTTTTAGATGACAGGATTATGCATCAATAAACTGCTGAATGATTGAATAAATTTTCAAGGGATAAAATGGAAGACTAATGTAGACATATAGACCTACCATAAAGGTGAAATTCAATGTTGTGAAAGGTAGAAACTGCCTCTACTTGGCAAGTGCTCTGTGAATTTGAGAGGAGACCCATTTAGGAATATTGCCTAATCTGTGAGTTCTCTCAGCCCTATTTTCACTCTGTGGGTGACAATGGTGAAATCCTGCTTATGAGAAAAATTCTAGGCAATTTATGCAACATGTTAAACTAGGAGGCAACCTAGAGTTTATTTATTTTAACCTTCCTTTGAAGCGGTAATATCATCAGTAGCAATAATGTTCAAATATTTATTTTAATTTTTTTGTTTATTTATTTATTTTTAGAGAGAGAGAGAGAGAGAGAGAGAGAGAGAGAGAGAGAGATCAATTTGTTCCACTTATTTATGGATTCATTGGTTGATTCTTTCTTGTATGTGGTCTGATCATGATCAAACCGGCAACCTCAGCCTATCAGGACTACTCTCCAACCAACTAAGCTACCCACCCAGTGCCTTAAATGTTTACTGCAGGGGTCCTCAAACTACGGCCCGCCGGCCACATGCAAATACAAATATTGTATTTGTTCCCGTTTTGTTTTGTTTGTTTTTTTTTACTTCAAAATAAGATATGTGCAGTGTGCATAGGAATTTGTTCATAGTTTTTTTTTTTTTAAACTATAGTCTGGTCCTCCAACGGTCTGAGGAACAGTGAACTGGCACCCTGTTTAAAAAGTTTGAGGACGCCTGGTTACTGTAATAGCAGAATGTTTCCTTCAAGAAGAATTCTACTGAGCCCTAGCAGGTTGCTCAGTGGATAGAGCATCGGCCTGTGGGCTGAAGGCTCCCAGGTTGGATTCTGGTTAAGGGCACATGCTTGGGTTGTGAGCTTGATCCCCAGTAGAGGGCATGCAGGAGACACCAATCAATGATTCTCTCTCATCATTCACATTTTTCTTTCTCCCTCTTCCTTTCTCTCTGAAATCAATAAAAAATATATTTTTTAAAAAAGAATTCCACTTACAAACTCTGTATGCAAAATAGAAGAAAGTTCAATTGCTGTGGCTGGGAGCAGGGAAAGCAATCCTAATATTTCTCTTCCCCACAACCTCCTCTGCAGAAATGCAGGCCCCCAGGTCCTGCAGAGCACAATTTGAATGCCACTATTTTTGGAGTGGTACTATGAAGGTTTGTCAACACCTATAGTGACAGTAAACTCACCATGTATTGAGGCCACCCATGCTTAGAGGCAATTCATAGTCTTTTTTGTTGCTTATCTTATGTCAAAATACACCTCTCTTTAATTTCCCACTTGTTTTTCCCTCTATTGGTACTTCTACCAATTGCATAGATTCTTCCTACTGAGAGCTTTTTAAACATCTGTCAGACATATTATAACTAATGTCAGATTTTCTCAACAACTTTTAGGAAATACGGATGTCCCTAAATATATAAGTAATTTTTTTAACACATGACAGGTGTGTGAGCATTGTCTGTGTTGACCCATGACAACACAGTGAGTGGTGATGTTATTATTAAGTACATTTTCAGGGTGTAGAGAGGCCAGGTAAGTTGCCCAAGGTCATATACCCACTAGGTCGGAAAGCTAGAATTTAAATCATATGTTACACTTACTTTCTATACCAACTTTATTAAATTTTAGCATTATTGCCCTATGGCCCATTTTGACAAATGTCCTATATGCACCTGCAAGAATGTGCATTCTGTATTGCTTTGCACCATTCTATGACTCATTAGTTTCAAAGGCTATGTTTTCTACATTACTAGTCTGCTTCTATCACTTATTTTGAGAAAGGAGTTGAAGCCTTCTATTATGACTGTATGTTGGTTCAATATTTTTCTTTTTAGTTCTGTCAATATTTAATTAATGGAGCTTAAAGGTATATTTTCCTGTACTTGGAGGGGTTTTAAGGTTGTGTTTCTTAAAATTTTATACTTAAGAAAGTATCCCTTAAAATATTATAGGATATTATGTGGGATTTTTAAGTCTTTCTGTTGAATCTATGCAGATAAATACATAATTGATTTAAAAAATAAATAATTGTTAAAGAGGGGGAGACTTCAACTTATATCTCATAATAACTAGTAGAAGAAGCAGATCATTAATGTATAAAATAGATTCTTTGAAAATAATGAGTCAGTTTGATATATCAATCTCTCTAAGTTTACTAATGTTCAATCATATTTGAACTTTCAGAACGTACACATTCAGAATCAGTGGCCACTGTATTTTGTTTGGTATCTACTTTTCCCATATCTAATAATAATTAGTTACCAGACTCTAAAAATAGTGTTTCCATTGTATCAACATAATTTTCTCAGCTATCTTAGACAGAAAACAAAACAAAAACACAATGATGCCAATCAGAAAGCCTGTTCTTGATGTTACCAAATGTCTCTTGATTGATAAGAAAGTTGAATTTAGATCAGAAGTAGCAGAGAAGTAAAATATAATTAGAAGAATGCATACAGTTGCTCTTTTTTATTTCTGGGAAAATGTGTCCGAACTAATCTTAATACCAACCTTTCAAAGTGAAAAGAAATTTTAGAGAAAAAGAGGAAGAAAGGACCAATCGATGATAATAGCATATTCCCCAGACCTGAGAATTCTTTCTCTAGTAAAAGGAGACAAGAGGACAATATTCTTCTTGTCCAGAGTATTTTGACCACAAACCCTTGAGGTATAATTTTCTTAGGTTTTGGAGCAATAGAGATTCTATTAAGTTGGCATCTTTTTGATCTAGTGACTGAGAATGTACCAGCATTTTCATTACAAACTCATCTCTTATGAGAGAATGCTCTGATCCATCTGATAAATAACATATATTTGCCTCCAGCCTGAACAACAAAGCCCAGAAAACTTAAAGATAAGGTAAACTTTCTATCTTGTTCTTATATTCAATGTTGTTGTATCACTTTGGTGTTCTTTGAAGTAACCACAAAGGGCATTTTAGTTTCTCTTCTGCTTTCCATTCGCCAAAACTTGTAAATTTCTTTAATGTCATTTAAACAGAGATCACTGGCTTTATAGTTAAGTCCTTTTATTACACTTTCTGAAGGCCTGAAAATAATAGATTATGAGAAACTGTGAGATTTTATAGGGATATATTTATGAGGAACAAAACAACCTACACAATTTTTTTTACCAATGAGGAGTATGGTGAGTGCTTTATAATTGATAGGATTTTTTATTCAAGATGAAGAAAACTTTTGCTTAAAAAAAATGTATATAGCAAAGAAAGGTTTGGAAGCATGGTTCAGTAAGATAATTGGTAAAAGTGAGAGAAATGGTAATGGAGACAGATGAATGGCTGAGTTGACAGAGTACAAGTATTCACTATTCATGGTGAGAAACATGGCAATATGAACAGGTTTTCAGAGTTCCTCTTGTATAATTAATCCTGCCGTTGATAATGACTCTTTCAGTGAGGTCTGACTGCTTGATTCGTGAGATCATTTGTGATTTCCCCTTGCTTTCTAGTCATCTATATGGAATTATTTTCTTATTCTTTATTATCAATTCAGTGTTTCTGCATTCCTATCAACATAAAATATATGTTTTTTTACTTAAATATAATATATACACGTAAGTATATATGTACAATGATATAATTGTACATTTTAGGAACAGAGCAGGTAGATCGGTATAGTTATAAACATAGATATATTTCATTATTCTTATTCTGCCAGTCTCCACATGACCATGACTCCCCACACCAACAAGTTTACCCAAAATGGATTCTGGGACTATTCCAAGTATAAAATTTGCTTGCTGGGTGCTATTATCTGTGTACATTGAATATGCTCAGAAGTGAATGCTATTGCTAAATGGACCAATATGTTGACGGGACAAGAAGGGGGAAGTAGAACTTTAGAGGAAGAATGAAGTTATTTAGTTTAACATTTACAGGACTTCTGTGACATTAATTCTGTTGAGAATAATGACAGTTGAGCCATTATTATTAATTCTATTCTCTTTTGCCTAAGCTCTCTATCCTTCAAATCTCAGTGATTATTATAATGTATTATAATTATAATAATACAGTAATAAGTTTTAATTATATAAGTATAAAATTAATCAGTTCTTCAATGATACTATCTATATTGGAAAAAATTGTGATGGAAGTGAGAAACTTGGATATTAGACTGAGAATAGATTCTGAAAAGAAAACAAAAGTCCATTATCTTCAACTGAGTCCCTGAGAGAAAACTAAGAAACAGTGATTTCACCAAGAAGTAAAAAATAAAAAATATACCACTGCACAATACACAATTAATTAAGGTAAAATTATTTATAGTTTAAAGTATTTAGCATCCTTTAGGCAATAATTTACTCCCACAATTCCTATATTAGATTTCATATGCAACCTAGGCATTCAAGGTATTTGATGTTTTACATATCTGCCCAGCTGTGTTCAAATTATATTTAAGAACTTAAGTTCTCAGAATTGTAAATTTCTTCCTAATTGGCCAGTTAATGCATTTTCTCTCCTCTTTGGGATTTTAAACATCAAATTTAAGGGAGAATTATTTGCTTTTACACTAGTAGGTCATTTCTTCTTACATATCTAATAAAAACCTCTTTTAAAGTCAAGTATAAGTAAAATAAGATGTCACTATTTCTCTCTATGATTTCACAGAAGAATTACTGGTACTTATATAGAAGAAAATTATAGTTAGTATTACTACATTTGGATATTGCAGCTTAGGTTTTGTACTTAATGGCTAATAGATTTATTTGACATTCTGCTGATAATTGATTAGTAACAACAAATAATGTTTTGTTTACAATTAAACCTGAGAGAAATGCTTTTTGACTGTGGTAGCATACATATATTTACCAGTTTAATTTTTAGGTATACTGTTCAGTAGCATTAAGTGCATTCATTTTGTTGTGTTGCCATTGCCACCATCCACCTCCAGAACTTTCTTTTCTCCCCAAACTGAAACTCCATGTTTATTAAACAATAGCTACCCATTCTATCCTTCTCCAGTCCTTGACAACCACCAATCTACTTTCTCTCTCTATTAATTTGACTGTTCACGTCATCACATGTAAGTGGAATAGTATGATATTTAATCCTTTTGTTTCTGGCTTATTTCATTTAATAAAAAATCTCATTAAGATGCGTTCATGTTGTAGCATGTGATAAGGATGCATTTATTTTTAAGACTAAATAGTATTCCGTTATATTTATATAACCCATTTTGTTTATCTATTCATTCACAGACAGTTGGTTCTTTTCTACCTTTTGGCTATTGTGAATAATGCTGCGATGAACATTGGTGAGGCAAATATCTGAGTCCTGGCTTTTACTTCTTTGTATTTCCCTAATGTACTTCCATAATGATTAGTGATGCTGAGCATCTGTTCATGTGTGCACTGGCCATGTGCATATTTACTTTGGAGAAATGTCTATTCAAGTCTGATGTGTTATTTTTAAACCAAACATATAATCATTGATTCAAAATCAAGTGAACATATTTTTAATAGGCCATTGAAAGAGAGATCATTTAAAAAGACTTGAAGCTAATGAAATTATCCAAAAAGTGAAATAATTTTAGATTTTAAAAAATTATACTTTTTCTGTTATTTTTATTTAAATGGCATTTGGAATAAAGTATTATGAGACTAAAGTCATTTTCAAAAACAT
Source organism: Myotis nattereri (assembly GCF_964212035.1). Taxonomy (NCBI): domain Eukaryota; kingdom Metazoa; phylum Chordata; class Mammalia; order Chiroptera; family Vespertilionidae; genus Myotis; species Myotis nattereri. The sequence continues at coordinate 158,102,887 of NC_138075.1, forward strand.
TTAATGGTATATAAGTATATTCAAATTATATCAATAAGCTCCAACTGTCAATTTGGAGTTCAAATGGCGTTATCCAAATTTTGTGTTGGGGGGGTGGGTAAGGCATTCAGAAAAATGAAGTACCACCTCACATCTGCCAGAATGACTGTCATCAATAAATCAACAAACAACAAGTGCTGATGAGGATGTGGAGAAAAAGGAATCCTAGTCCACTGTTGGTAGGAATGCAGACTGGTACAACCACTATAGAAAACAGTGTGGTTTCCTCAAAAAATTAAAAATGGAACTGCCATTTGACCCAGTGATCCCACGTCTAAGAATATATCCTAAAAAGCCTGAAAGACCAATCAGAAAGACAATATGAACCCCTATGTTTATAGGAGTGTTATTTAGAATAACTAAGATCTGGAAGCAGCCCAAGTGCCCATCAGTAGATTAATGGTTAAAAAACAAACAAACAAACAAACAAAATCTGATACATTTATACCATAGGATACTATGCAGCTATACAAAAGAAGGATTGCTTACCTTTTGAGACAGCATGGTGGGGCTTGGGAAATATTATGCTAATTGAAATAAGCCAGTAGGAGAAAGAGAAATACCACATGTTCTTACTCATATGTATAATCTAATGAACAAAATAAACTGATGAGCAAAATAGATCCAGAGACATAGAAGCATGGAACAGACTAATCTCAGAGGGAAGGCAGAGATGAGGGTCTCAGGAATGGAGAGATGAACCAAAGGACTTACATGTGTAGCCCATGAACAGACAATAGTGCAGGAAAGGTCTGGGGATGGGACAGGAGAGGGGTGGAAAAAGGGGACATCTATAATACTTTCACCAATAAAGATAAATTTAAAAAATGATACTCCTAAGTCTCCATAAATTAAAACAAAATAACAAAATACCTTATGAATTACTTGTAACTTAAAGAATAATGATAATATTAAGTCTTAAAATTTTATGATACAAATAAAATTTAGGTAGAGGATAAGACATTTCTTTCTTAAAATAAAAATGTGTTGTTTCCATTTTATGTTTTATTTATCAATTACTAAGTTACAAAGTACCTGAAATTTAGTGTTATAGAAATGTTCCAAATTTATCTTCATTTAGCTGGAGTTTTCACCTACCCCTTCAACATGATCTCACTCATTCATGGATAATAGAGACCATTATAAACTTTTGAACAATAGATACAGAGGCAGAGCTGCCTCAAACAGATTGTCAAATTGCGGCGGGAAGGCTGGGGAGGGTTGGGGGGCAGGAGGGAGGGGGGTAAGAGATCAACCAAAGGACTTGTATGTATGCATATAAGCATAACCAAAGGACATAAGACACTGGGGGGTAGGGGTGGCCAGGGGATTGTTAAGGGCAGGGAAGAAAAAAAAAGGACACATATGTAATACCCTTTGTAATACTTTTAGGAAAAAATAAATAAATAAATAAATAAATAAATAAATAAATAAGAAGAAGAAAGAAAATGGCAGGTTACATGCATTAAAAAACAAAACAAAAAAATCCTTTTTCTAAGTTAATTTGTGTGTGTGTGTGTGTGTGTGTGTGTGTGTGTGTGTGTGTTTTCTGAATCAATGCTTTTTATCACCAAGCTGAAGTCCTAAGGCAACAAAATAACCAATATACTAGAGGCCCGGTGCACACAAGTCCGTACACTCGGGGAGGGTCTCCCAACCCAGCCTGAACCCTCTCGCAGTCCAGGAGCCCTTGGGGGATGCCTGACTGACAGCTTAGGACTGCTCCCCATAGCTATGGAGGCAGGAGAGGCTCCTGCCATTGCTGCTGCACTCGCCAGCCATGAGCCCGACTTCTAGCTGAGTGGTGCTCCCCCTGTGGGAGGGCACTGACCACCATGGGGAAGCTCCTGCATTGAGTGGGATTGGGCCAAAACCGGCTCTCCAACATCCCCCAAGCAGTCCCAGATTGCAAGAGGGTACAGGCTAGGCTGAGGAACCTCACCAGTGCACGATCTGGACCAGGGAAGGACGCAGGAGGGCATTTCTGGCTTGTCTTGCTCAGTCCCGATTAGCTGGGCCTCAGCAGCAAGCTAGCCTACCAGTCGGAGCATCTGCCTCCTGGTGGTCAGTACACATCATAGCAACTGGTCAACCAGTTGACTGTCTGCGCCCTGGTGGTCAATGCATGTCATAGTGAGCGGTTGAGTGGCCTTAGCATATCATTAGCATATTACACTTTGATTGGTTGAATGGCTGACTGGATGATCAGACACTTAGCATATTAAGCTTTTATTATATAGTATGGCACGTTCAATGAAACACTGAATTGCTTATTTGGGGCAGATACTGGGCCTTAGACAAGGACATAAGAAGAAATCAGCTAAAATTTGAAACTCAGCAATGAATTGCTAAAGGCTGAGAATAGGCCAGCTTGAGTGATGTACCAACTGAAGCTCCACATATTGAAGGTATTTGAGCTCAGAGATTCTTCTCCACAAACTTCCCTAGACATTCAAGAGTAAGACAGTTCTGGCATGTCCATGGGATGCAAACAGTAGTAACTGTAATAAAAGTGCAAGAACATACTCCTATCTATATCCTCTATCTCCCTTACAGAACAAGAGACTTAAGTTACTGGGAAAAGGGCAGCAATTCTATGCAGCTATGGGAAAGCAAATTAAAACCAACTAATTAAAACCAACTTCAAACAACAGCAATAGCCCTAATACTGGAAGAGGGTAAGAAAAACATCATGAGCCCAGACTAGTAAATTTAGGTTTGATAAGTCAAACAAAAAAAACACACACATCAAAACATTATGTTAAAATTGTTGAATATTAAAAATAACCAATATATCTGGAATGCAGCCAGACTTAAAAATCCACAGTACATACATAGGAACATAGAGAAGAGTTAAGCAAATTTATCATTCAAAACTAGGCAAGTCAGAAGACAATGGAGTAACATCTTTAAAGCATCCTATCTAATAAAAGAGAAACATGGTAATTGGCATACGACTGCTACCCTTCCCATTGGCTAATCAGCGAGATATGCAAATTAACTGCCAGCCAAGATGGCAACCGGCAGCCAGGCAGCTTGAAACTAACATGAGGCTTGCTTGCTTCAGTGACAGAGGAAACCAACGTTCCCCACCTGCCTTGCCGGCCTCTGAGCTAGCAGTTTAAGAAACATTGTAACAAATATAGAAGCTAAACAAAACCCCAGAAACCTGCTTTCAGCTAGCCGGGATCTCAGAGCTGGAGTTGTACATTGTTTCGATTATAGAACCAAAACAAACCAGATACCTGGTTTCAGGAGCGGAGGCCTAAGAGTTGGAGCCTCAGAGCTAAAGCTGGTCCAGAATAAAAAAAAAAAAAAAAGGAGCGGTTGGGAGCTTCCTTCACCCGCCAGCCTGGAAACAGCCCTCAGCCCCTCACCCAGACTGGCCAGGCACCCCAGTAGAGACTCCCACCCTGAAGGGTGTGTGACCAGCTGCAAACAGTCATCATCCCCTCACCTAGGCTGGCCAGGCACCCCAGTGGGGACCTCCACCCTGATCCAGGAAACCCTTCAGGGCAAACCAGCCAGCCCACCCATGCACCAGGCCTCTATCCTATATAGTAAAAGGGTAATATGCCTCCCAGCACCGGGATCAGTGGAGCTGAGAGGCCTCCCAGCACCGGGATCAGCGTGACAGGGGGGAGCTCCCCAACCCCCTGATCGCCCTGCGGCTCTGTGTGTGATAGGGGGCAGGGCCACAACCTCCCTATCCGCCCTGGTCTCTTCCTGACAGGGGGGAGCTCCCAAACCCCCTGATGGGCCCTGCTCTGTGCATGACAGGGGGGAGCTCCCCAACCCCCTGATCGACCCTGCTCTGTGTGTGACAGGGTACGGAACCCCAACCCCCCTGATGGGCCCTGCTCTGTGCATGACAGTGGGTGGTGCCACAACCTCCCCATCGACCCTGCCTTCAGTGTGACAGGGGGCGGTGCCCTAACACCCCAATCGGCCCTACCCTGAGCGTATCTGAGGGTGGCATCACAACCTCCCAATCTGCCCTGCTCTGTGCATGGCAGGGGGCGGTGCCCCAACTCCCCAATTGGCCCTGCTCTCAGCCCGACCAGGGGCTGCACCTAGGGATTGGGCCTGCCCTCTGCCACCCGGGAGCAGGCCTAAGCCAGCAGGGCGTTATCTCCCAAGGGGTCCCAGACTGCGAGAGGGCACAGGCCAGGCTGAGGGACCCCCCTTCCCCCCCGAGTGCAAAAATTTTTGTGTACCGGACCTCTAGGCTATAATAATAAAAGTGTAATATGCTAATTAGAGCGGATGTCCTTCCAGACAACTTTTCAGATGAAGCAGAGGTGGTGGGGACTGAGGCAGCCACTGTGGTTGTAGGGGCCAAGCCCCTTGCACAAATTTCATGCATTGGGCCTCTAGTTGAAATATAAAAATCCAGAAATCTATTTGAACAGGTTGACATTCAGAAAAAGAATTTTAAAAAAATTATGTAAAGATTTTAGGAACACTGTCTCCAAATAACTTTTTCCTGATATTCTTTTCAGTTTATTCTAGCCCCTTCAGTATCCCTCACATCTGACAAATCTCTTCTACTCAGCAAGATTGTTAGGCTCTGTTTGGGTCCTCCTTGTGCAGCAGCTCTAGAACTGCCCCCAGGTAAAAAGCCTTATGATACTGGGCTGTACCTCATTTGTTATCCTTTTCTAAAGAATAACAATGCTGTGCAGCCTCCAATATCTGAAAATTTTTGTTTTCTATTTTTCTTTCTAGGTTTTTACTTATTTATAGTAGGAAGATAATTCCTTTAAAAAAAAAAAACCCACAACACATATATCTATTATAATAAAAGCATAATATGCTAATTAGACTGGATGTCCTTCTGGATGACCTTCCGGATGACTTTCTGGACTAAGCCGTGGGGTCAGGGGCTGAGGCAGCTGCTGTGGCAAGGGCTGAGCCCCTTGCACGGATTTTGTGCATTGGGCCTCTAGTATTATATAATTTCCTCATGATTTACTTATTCATGGAAGCGGGAGCTAACTTACATATTTTTTTTTTTTCATTTTAGCTATGTTATCAAAATCATTCATCAATTTTAATTCAACATAAAATTTAAAACATACTACTGCTTTCTACTTGTATCTCATCCTGTTCCTACTATTATATGTGAGTAGATGGGTTGAAAACATGCGGTTTGGTTACAAGTATGTATAAGGAACCCTTAGGTCACAATTTCCTTTTTCCTTTTTCCTGAGTTAGGCAATCATGGTTTTTCTACATAGACAAGAAATATTAGTTTATTAGTCTAAAGTATTTGGGTGACAGAGAATATGACAGCATCATTAACTTTTCACTAATCTGTGAATGCTTTCATCTTATCTCACATTCTTGTCCTGTCCACCTTATCCCATTAGGAAGACACCAGTCTCAGTCACTCATGCTATAATCAGAGCTGTCATAACAGAGAAACCAATACCAGTTAAAAGTGATTTGGGAGTCTATGGAACGGTTACAATGTCCAGCTTGGCATATTTCTTAGTCATCACAGGGTGATCAATTTATATTCCACAATATTTGAAGACTCTAACAATGCAGTAGATTGATTTTTGATGATGTAAAATCCTACAATGGAAAGAGCATGTTATTAATGTCATAGAGACTTTAGTTTAATACCGGCTTGCATTCCTTTATTTATTTCTTCACCATTTTGTTTCTTCATAAGTTACTAGTCTGTGCAAGTTACATTAAACTTGTAGCCACATTTGAAATAATGAGATAATAATTCTATCGTTACAATATATTTATTTACAAAGATAACACCTAGCATGCCTCGCTGGTGTGACTCAGTAGTTGAGTGTCACCCCATGAACCAGGAGGTCACAGTTCGATTCCTGGTCAGGGCACATGCCTAGATTGTGGGCTCCATCCCCAGTACAGGGCAGGCAGGAGGCAACCAATCAATGATTCTCTCTTATCATTGATGTTTCTGTCTTTCTCTCTCTCTCCCTGAAATCAATAAAAACATATTTAAAAGAAAGAAAAGGAAAAGAAAATACCTAGTATAACATTTGGCTTACAATAGGCCCATAAATTAACTCCAAGTCTCCCATACCATTGGCAGAAGTATTTTATCATCTTCATATAATTTGTAGTGGGAATTATAGATATTTTACCTAAAGAAGTTTTGGTAATCAAAAACTCATATTCTGTAAAAATGGACAAAACCCAAGAACTACAAGGGTTATCTAGGATGTCTACTTGAAGTGCAAGATTTTATGTGAGATGTGTACTTTGGCATGCCCTGTCCTATTTAAATTTAAATAACTCAGGTGAAGAGGCTCCCCATGGAGACTTGTCCACTTTTTAAAACATCTCCCTACTACATAACTGTTTCTAAGATGTCCCTTTGCTCAATTTTGTCTCATCACTCCTCATTAAAACAACATGACACAAGGCATAATAAGAAAGGGAAGGCTGCTTGATAGTTACTCATTTTAATTTTAGCCATTTTCACATTGTCACAGCTTTCATTTTTATTTAGAACAACTACTTAAAACAAAACTTCAGCTATTTCACTGAATGAAAATAGAAGATTCCTAGTGTTAGCTGACCCTAATTTAATTTCCCCTTTTTTCTTTAAGAAAAGGAAGAGATTGTTGGAAGTATAACTCAGGATGCCTGCAAATCTTTCAAATGCTTAGCTCAGCTGCAGATGTATTGATATTTTAGATGCAATAATTTACTAAAAAGTGCTTCTTTTTTAACAGAGAATAAGTTAATTTTATAACTGTCTTGTGTGATCCACATCAGTCATGCTATTCAGATTTATTTCACTGTGCCAAACATTTAGAAGGTGAAGGTCATTGTTGTCTCTGTAGGATACAAAGCCGTTGATTCATGGCTTAGAAACAGAAAGATTTTATTTGTTGCAATCTATTGTGTGTTGCCTTTAGCCTATTCACAACAGTATCTTTAGATTACATTGAGGTTGGTATCTCAAATGATGTTTCTTATCAATAGAACAGCCTCCTGTGAAACTGTCATGTGGATGGATCTACTGTCAACTAACTAATTGCTTTAAAAATATCTCAATAAATGGTGTTGGGAAAACCGGACAGGTACTTGAATGAAACTAGCCCACCTTCTAACACCATACGCAAGAAAAAACTCAAAATGGATAAAAGACTTAAATGTTAGACTCATACCAATTAAAATCCTAGAAGAAAACCTAGGCAGTAAAATCTTGGACATTTCTCATAGCAATGTTTTTTCTCATATATTGCCTCTGGCAAGGGAAACAAATGAAAAAATATACAAATGGGACTACATCAAAGTAACAGTTTTTGCACAGCAAGGGAAATCATGTATAAAATGAAAAGACAACCTACTGAATGGCAGGATGTATTCACCAATGATACATCTGATAAAGGCTTAATGTCCAAAGTTTACTTTAAAAATATATAAAACTTACCCCCAAAGTAAACAATCCAATTAAAAATTGTACCTGAAAATAAATTGTAGCTGAATAGAAATATCTCTTTAAAGAGGACATACAGATGACAGATAGACATATGAGAAGATGCTCAACACTAATCCTATCTAATAAAAGAGAAACATGGTAATTGGTGTACGACCGCTACCCTTCCCATTGGCTAATCAGGGTGATATGCAAATTAACTGCCAGCCAAGATGTCGGCCGGCAGCCAGGCAGCTTGAAACTAACATGGGGCTTGCTTGCTTCAGTAATGGAGGACTCCAACGTTCCCCGCCTACCTTGCCGGCCTCTGAGCCTGCAGTTTAAGAAACATTGTAACAAATATAGAAGCTAAACAAAACCCCAGAAACCTGCTTTCAGTGAGCCAGGATCTCAGAGCTGGAGTTGATACAGAGTTTCGATTATAGAACCGAAACAAACCAGATACCTGCTTTCAGGAGTGGTGGCCTAAGAGCTGGAGCCTCAGAGCTAAAGCTGGCCCAGAATTAAAAAAAAAGAAAAAGAAAAAAAGGAGCGGTTGGGAGCTTCCGTCACCCGCCAGCCTGAAAACAGCCCTCAGCCCCTCACCCAGACTGGCCAGGCACCCCAGTGAGGACCCCCACCCTGAAGGGTGTGTGACCAGCTGCAAACAGCCATCATCCCCTCACCCAGGCTGACCAGGAACCCCAGTGGGGACCCCCACACTGAAGGGTGTGTGACCAGCTGCAAACAGCCCTCAGCCCCTAACTCAGGCTGGCCAGGCATCCCATTGGGGACCCCCACCCTGATCCAGGACACCCTTCAGGGCAAACGAGCCAGCCCCATCCATGCACTAGGCCTCTACCCTATATAGTAAAAGGGTAATATGCCTCTCAGCACCGGGATCAGCGGAGCAGCGAGACCTCCTGGCACCGGGATCAGCGTGACAGGGGGCAGCACCGAAACCCCCTGATCGCCCTGCGGCTCTGTGTGTGACAGGGGTGGGGCCACAACCTCCTTATCAGCCCTGCTCTGTTCATGACAGGGGAAGGTGCCCCAACCCCCTCATCAGCCCTGCTCTGTGCCTGATACGGGGGAGCTCCCCAACCACCTGATCGCCCTGCGGCTCTGTGTGTGACAGGGTGCGGTGCCCCAATCCCCCCCCCCTCCAACCCCGCACAGGCCCTGCTCTGTGTGTGACGGAGTAGAGCCATAACCTCCCCATCGGCCCTGCCCTGAGTGTGACAGTGGCAGCACCCCAAACCCCTGATGGGCCCTGCTCTGTGCATGACAGGGGGGAGCTCCCCAAGCCGCTGTTGGGCCCTGCTCTGTGCATGACAGGGTACGGAGCCCCAACTCCCCTGATGGGCCCTGCTCTGTGTGTGACAGGGGTGGGGTCACAACCTCCCTATCAGCCCTGCTCTGTTTGTGACAGGGGAAGGCACCCCAACCTCCCCATTGACCCTGGCTTAAGTGTGACAGGGGGCAGCGCCCCAACTCCCCAATCGGCCCTGCTCTGAGCCCGACCAGGGGCTGCACCTAGGGATTGGGCCTGCCCTCTGCCACCCGGGAGCAGTCCTAAGCCAGCAGGTTGTTATCTCCCGAGAGGTCCCAGACTGCACGAGGGCACAGGCCGGGCTGAGGGACCCCCTTTTCCCCCCCGAGTGCACAAATTTTTGTGCACAGGGTCTCTAGTCCTATCTAATAAAGAGGGAATATGCTAATTGACCCTCACAGTGTTGCAAAGATGGTGGCGCCCACAGCCAATAAGGAGGGAATATGCTAATTGACTGTTCCATCTTCAAAGATGGTGGCACCCACAGCCAACAAGGAGGGAATATGCTAATTGACTGCCCTGCCCTCAAAGATGGTGGTGCCCACAGCCACAAGATGATGGTGCCCAGTCCCCTCAGCCCCGTCGAGGCAGTAGGCGTGCGGCAATCCCCTCAGCCCCCCAGCCGTCCAGGGCCGCCCGAGGCTCAGGTAACCAGGGCTGGCTGGGGCTTGTGCTGCTGGCAGTGGCAGCAGCAGAGTTGTAATGGGGCATCATCTTCCCCTGATCGCCGAGTCGCCTCTAGCCCCTGAGGGCTCCCGGACTCTGAGAGCGGGCAGGCAGGGCTGAGGGACCCCTCTCCAGTGCATGAATTTTTATGCACCAGACCTCTAGTCATCAGAGAAATGCAAATTAAAACCACAATGAAATATCCCCTCACACCTATCAGAATGGCTATCATCAATAAGTCGACAAACTGTGTTGGTGAGGATGTAAAGAAAATGGAATCCTAGTGTACTGCTGGTGGGAATGCAGACAGGTGCAGTCGCAGCAGAAAGAAGTATGGAGTTACCTCAAAATATTAAAAATGAAACTGCCATTGGACCCAGTGATGCCACTTGTAGGAAATATACTAGGAAGCCAGAAACATCAACCAGGAAGAATATATGTACCCCTATATTCATAGCAGTGTTATTTATATAACAATAGCTAAGATCTGGAAACAGCCTAAGTGCCCATCAGTTGATGAGTGGATATAAAAGCTGTGGTACATCTACACAATGGAATACTATGGGGCTGTGAAAAAGAAGGAACTCTTACCCGTTGCAACAACATAGATGGAGCTGGAGAGCATTATGCCAAGAGGAATAAACCAGTCGGAGAAAGAAAAATACTGTATGATGTCACTCTTATGTGGAATCTAATGAACAAAATAGAAACAGATTCATAGTTACCTGAAAAAGACTGACAGCTGTCAGGTTGGGAGTCTGAGTAAAAAAGGTGAAGGGATTGAGAAAAGTTAAAGAATGTTCATAGACACAGACAACAGTATAGTGACTACTAGAGGGAAAGGGTAGGGGAGAAGGTAGAGGGTAAATGGGGATGAATGGCGATGGAAGGAGACTTGACTTTGGGGGTCAACACACAATACAATACACAGTTGATATATTCTAGAATTGAACACCTGAAACCTATATAGTTTTATTAACCACCCTCTCCTATAAATTTAATGAAAATTGGAAAACAAAGCAAAAAATATCTGCATATACAGGACTTGATTTTTGTCTCTACTTGCAGGGGGAATAGTGATTTCAGGGAAAAAAATTTTTTTGAAAAAAGAGAAAATAAAAGTAAAACCTTTGTAACTCTTGTCTGCCTTTCATTAAGGATTCAATCATTTCTTTATATAATGATTCCCATTAGAATAATAAAACAATTTACACCTTTAAGCCTTTTTGTAACACTTGTCTTCCACAGCAGAAATCCTATACATAATTGTCATGTACTTTACGAACAACAAGCTTTCTCTTACATAGGAGGCTGTATAATGCAAATTAGTCAATTAATTCATGGTAATAAGCTTTATAATGACATTGCAGCAACTTCTATGTGCCATAGTTTGCAGTTAAAAGGATGGGTGCGAACTCAGTTACCAGTAGTTTTCAGCAAAACAGTAACATTAGTCTCAGATGACCTTACCCTAATTTTGTTCAAGGAAAAAACAAACCAATCTCTCCTCAAAGCCCACTTTTGAGATTAATTCCTTAAGAAAATCTTTCCTCAATGGTCCTCATTTAACTCCCATTAATACCAAATCATTTCCTTGTCTGCAAAGGTATGCTTTGCTCCGGTTATTGTAAGTTTTTTGAGAGCAGGAACTCTAATTTTGTCTTTCATTCATCTTCATATTTGCAGCCTAAACACATGATCTACCGTATGGCAGATTCTTGATAAAATGAATGAATTTAAATTCCAACTTGATGGCAATAGAAAATTTCATATATCAAGAATATCCCTAGGGAATTCAAATAACTTGTTTCCAATGAGACATTATGGAAATAAATACATTCTCTAATAAAACAAGACTTTATATAATCCCAGCCTTCTTGCTTTTGTGTAACACATTATGAAGACTACAACAACGTATTCCCCCGACCCCACCCCACAATGCAGGCTGCTCAGTTTTCCCTGTGATTCTGGGATCTAGTTTATGATATACTTATTAATTGGCTTATTAGTTTGGATGAGTTTTAGCCTAATAACTTTTTGAGTAAATGTTTATTCAGCGTGGATTTTAACTGTACCTTAAAGACATTAATATTTTAATACCAGTGAGAATAGTGAAACATAATTATTGGTACTATTGGATAGCATGACAAAAAGTAGAGCACAGAATTAAACTATAGCAAATGTACTGAACTGAAATTAGGTCCATAAATGGGTTTCCGAAGATCCATCAATCCCCAGAACTGTGTTTAAAATTGTGTTATATGTTTCAACAGTTTATCCAAATATTCCTTGAAATTTTCCTTATGACCCACTACTACAGCCATCTGAGAACAATTTATTTTCAATTTCCATAAAAATTTCAAGATTAGATCTATTAAACAGACAAGATCAGGGAAGACAATTTTGTAGAAACATATAATGTATTGTATTTACTATAATCAAGTTAATAGAGCTGGTTTCTCTCAGAAATGCTCTGGAATATGGAAAGAGCTACTACATGGAAATTCTTTAATACTTTGTATACAGTATCAGAAAATGGTAAGGGTAGATGTAAATATAGATATTCTATTTTTTCTCATAACACTTCTTAAAAAGATCACACTATTACCACTGAAAAACTTGGCATGATTGTCCAAAGTCAACTGACACTATTCTAATTCATTAACCTATATGTTTGTTCCTATGCCAAGTCACAGACTGCCTTGAATAGTGTAGTTTTATAATAAGCCTCAAAATCCAACTTCTTTTATTCTTTTGCAACATTATTTTGGCAACTATATGTCATCTGCATTTCTGTAAATACTTTAGGTGCAGCATGTCAATTTCCATTGGGATATTTATTGGAAATGCATTGGTCTGTATATCTATTTGGAGAGAATGCCTTAAAATCATGGTATATCTCCACATGTATTTAGATCCTTTATAATTTCTTGCAACAATTCTCTGCAGTTTTCTAATTTTTAATAAAAGGTTTTTATTGATTTTAGAGAGAGAGAGGGAGAGGAAGAGAGAGAGAGAGAGAGAGATAAAAACCTCAATGATGAGAATTATCTATTGGCTGCCTCCTGCATGCCACCCACTGGGGATTGATCCCAGAACCTAGATATGTGCACTGACTGGAAATGGAACCTTGATCTCCAGGTTCATGTGTTGACATTCAACCACTGAGCCACACTGACCAGGCTGCAATTTTCTTTGTATAGAAATATAGTTGATTTTTGTACAGGGTGGCACAAAAGGACATTTACAGTTATAAGTACACAAAACAGAGTTTATTCTTGCATTATTATTTATTAACGACTAGAGGCCCGGTGCATGAATTCATGCAGGGGAGGGTCCCTTGACCTGGCCAGAGCTTGAGGCCTATCAGGGGGCCAGCCATCCAGGGGGAGGGACCCCAGAAGGTTGGCTGGCCAGTCCTCCCTCCCCCCCCGATCTGGGCAAATGTTGGGGCTGGCTAGCTGAGGGGAGGGGCCACGGGAGGTTGGCCAGTGGAGCAGGAGCCATGGGAAGTTGGTGGGGGGTGGGGAGGAAGGGGTCACAGGAGGTTGGCCAGCCAGGGGGAGGGGCCACAGGAGGATGGCTATGGGAGCATATTGACCACTAGGGGGAAGCTCCTGAACTGAGCACCTGCCCCCTGATGGTCAGTGCACCTCATAGCGACTGGTCGACTGGTCATTCCGGTCATTTGGTTTTAAAGGTCGCTTAGGCTTTTATATATAGATATTATATTATTTTCCAAACAAACAACGCTAAACCTACTTTTCCTCCAACCTATATATTAATCTTGTAACCTTGTTAAATATTAGTTAAAGCATCTCATTTTTGGTAAAAAAAACCTTAGAATGTTCTATGTACACAGTTATTTTGCTATGAATAAAGACGTTTTACTTCTTTATTTTTCTAATATGCATACATTTTCTTTACATTTTTCCACCTTATTCTGGCTAGGACATTTGGTAGTTATTAAATAAAAATTAAAAAAGAGAGTAAACATCCTTGCCTTATGCCTGACTTAAAATATGATATTCTTTTTTTTATTGTAGATACATTTATTTATTCTTTTTTTTTTAATCCTCACCCAAAGATATTTTTACATTTATATTTAGAGATAGTGGAAGAGAGAGGGAAAGACAGAGGTAAACATTGATGTGAAAGAAACACATTGATTGGTTGCCTCTTAACTGTGCCCTGACCAGTGCCTGGGCCAAGGAGAAGCTGGGGAGGTTCATAACCTTGACCGGAATGGAACCTGGGACCCATTGGTCCAAAGGCTGACACTCTATTTTCTAAGCCAAACCAGCTAGAGCTTTTATAGATAATTTTAATCAGGTTTAGAAAGTCCTCATCCATTTTAGTTTTATGTAGATTTCTATCAAAAATGAATGTCAATTTTTTTGGCACTATTGAGATTTTGATATAACGTTTTCCATTAGTTTGTTAATATGAAGAATTATATTAATTGATTTTAAAATGATAAACCAAACTATGCATTCTCAACATAAACTCCACTTAGTCATGATATATCATTCTTTTTTCTTTATTTTTCTTTTTTGATTAAAGTATTACATATGTGTCCTTATACCCCATTACACACACACACCCCCACTCCTGGCCTCACCACACTGGTGTCTGTGTCCATTCATTAGGCCTATATACATGCATACAAGTCTTTGGTTGATCTCTCCCTCTTACCCCCATCCTCCTCTACCTTCCCTTGGAGTTTATTTTTGTGTATGGTGTAAGCTGGTGTTCTAGTTTCATTTTTTTGCATGTATCTGTCCAATTTTCCCAATACCATTTATTGAAGAGACTGTCTTGGCTCCTTGTATGTTCTTGCCTCCTTTGTCAAATATTAACTGAGCATAGTGGTTTATGTTGATTTCTGGGTTCTCTATTCTATTCCATTGGTCTATATGTCTGTTCTTGTGCCAGTACCAGGCAGTTTTGAGAACAGTGGCTTTATAATACAGCTTGCTATCTGGTATTGAGGTCCGTCCTACTTTGTTCTTCTTTCTCAGGATTGCTGCAGCTATTCAGGGTCTCTTTTTTTATTCCAAATAAATTTTTGAAGAGTTCATTCTAGGTCTGTGAAATATGCCACTGGTATTTTAATGGAGAGTGCATTGAATCTATAGATTGCTTTAGGTAGTATGGACATTTTAATGATGTTGATTCTACCAATCCATGAACACAGTATGTTCTTCCATCTGTTTATGTCTTCCTCTATCTCTTTTTTAAGTGTTCTGTAGTTTTCCTAGTTAGTACAGGTCTTTTACCTCCTTAGTTAAATTTATTCGTAGGTATCTTACTTTTTTTGGTGCAATGGTAAATGGGATTGTTTTTTTTAAATCTCTCTTTCCGTAAGTTCACTATTGGTGTATAAAAATGCTATAGATTTCTTGGAATTAATTTTATATCCTGCTACATTGCTGAATTCAATTATTAAGTCTAATAATTTTTTGATGGAGTCTTTAGGGTTTTCTATGTACAGTATCATGTCATCTGTGAATAATGATAGTTTTACATCTTCTTTTCCAATTTGGATACCTTTTGTTTCTTCTTCTTATCTAATTGCTATGGCTAGTACTTCCAGTACTATGTTGAACAGGAGTGGTGAAAGAAGGCATCCCTGTCTTGTTTTTGTTCTTAGGTGTCCCCTGCTTCCCGCTTCCAGCACAGCGCGGCCTGGGCAGCCATCGAGGCTGCCCGCTTTGGGCTCAGTCTCTCCTGGTTGTGAACCCAGATATAGAATCCTTGCTGCCAGCAGTCCTGAAGACCTCCTTCCCACAGTCAGACTCTACTCTTGTCCTAAGGGACGTGGCCTCGGTGTATGTGGTTTCCTTCTGACCCTCTGGGCTCAGAGGTCTTGCAGTTCTCTGCAGCCCAGAATCCTGACTTTACCATTCTCCAGGCGTCCTCTGCCCTTCCTGGCTGCGAATTGTCTCACCAGCTGTGTCCACTTCGCCAATTCAGGGTGGATGCCATTCGATTTAGTTGCTTGTTCTATCTGCTCCGGGACAAGTCTCGGGACACGTCTGTCTATTCCACCACCATTTTGCCCCTCTCCTCTATCATTCTTTTTGTATATGACTAAATTTGAAATTTTCATATTTATTCAAGGAAATGTACATCTTTGTTCATAAAGGATATCGGTCTGAAGTTTTATTATCTTTTATAACTGGTATGATAAGGGCCTTTTTGTTCTCATCAAATAAGTTTAGCCTCTTCCTCTGTTTTTTGAAAGAGTTTAAATAGGATTTTTTTCTCCTCTTAAGTATTTTCTAGAACTTGCCAGTAAAAACTCCTGGTCATGTAAGTTCTTTGGTTAATTATTTGCATACATGCATAACCCATGGACACACACAGTGGTGAAGTGAGGGCCTGGAGTGGAGAGGGGAGTAAGGAGGGGAGAATAGGGGACATTTGTAATATTCTCAACATTTAAAATAAATTTTTTAAAAAAACACATCTTGTCATGGAATTTTCTTTGCAAGATTTTCAGTTACAATTTCTGTCATATACAAATGACTATCCAGATTATTTCTTTGTTCTTTAAATGTATTTGTGTATTTAAAAGAATGTGGCTATTGCATTGTTCTAAGTTAATTGGCATAAATGTGTTCATGATATTTTCTTAATATTACACAAATGCCTTTAGGTTCTGATATTTCCACTTTAACTTCTTATATTGGCAATTTGTGTCTTTGCTCTTGATCAGTCTAACTAGAGATTAACTAATCTTATTAACTAATTTTATTTGGATGAAAATGCTTTTAATAGGATACATGAGAATCTGTACATATTATATAAATACACAATAACATAGTATATGTATATCTTTATATTATGTGTAGAGAGAGATTATTTTCTTCATCAATAATATGTATAAAAATAGTACCTATATCATTATTATGAGGATTAAAATAGAACATCAAAATAATTCATAAAAATAATACTTATATCATTAATATGAGATTTAAAAGTAAGATAACATCCAAAATAATTCAACATCGTCTGCTAACCTAGCAATAAATGTAATAATGATAAATATTATAAATTGCTACTAAATTTATTTTAAAATTCAGTTACTTTCTCAAGCTATTCTTTTTCTTTATTATATTAAAATTTTAAGATCATTTATAATATTGATTTTATGGGACCTATATATGGAATCAAATCTACCAATGCTATTATTATCGTTGCATGGAGATTTTTCAAGGAAGTGAAACAAGGATAGTAAAAAATGTAGAATCCAATATATTTTAAACTTAGAGCAAATATAAACTAATGGAAGGTGAATTTTGTGTCTGGGAACAACTAATAAAAGAAAATCAGGATAGATTAGGTAAATGCAAGGACAGAAGGAAATATATTAGATTGCTCCAACTGAGCCTAAATAAATAAATATGTAGATATCAACTTTATAGTAGTTCAAGGAAAGAGATCAGGCATTTAGAAATCACTAAAGCCATAATCCAAAGGATGCGCAAAATTCATAAAGTTGTCTCTCTGTACATGTCTTTCAAAGTTTTCGGCACAGGAGCTCTCTGAATTTCTCTCATTCATAATGCACGATGGTGCAGATGTTTCTACTGCAGGCCCTACAAGTACCGAGTACAGCTTTAGAGAATAGAGCTATCATAAAAGATCTTCAAAGTTTGAGAGTAATGTTTTGCATGTTGTCTAATCTCAAGTGCTTCATAGCAGTCTAATTGCCTGAATATTCTCAGCAAGAATATTCAAGCTTCTACAATAGTCACTTCATTACTATCTATAACATTTTCAATTTTCTAAAGATGTTCTCACTCTGTTTATTTTTTCTTTTATCTAAACCAAGACTACTTAAGAAGAAACATGAACTATAATTATATGGTATATTACATAAGCTCATGTAAATGATTCAGGATTATCTTCCACTTTCTATTCATAATAAATGGCTATTAGAAAGAAGAAATTAATCATTTTTTTCAAACCATTGAGCATATATTTTATTACTTACTTTTCACTGATAAATTCTATTTTTTTTTTAATCCTCACCCCAGGATATTTTTTCCATTGATTTCCAGAAAGAGTGGAAGGGAGGAAGAGAGACACACACATCAATTGGTTGCCTCCTGCAACTGGGGCTGGAGAACCTACAACCCAGGTACGTGCCCTTGACTTGGTATGTAGGGAATCTAACCTGTGACCCCTCAGTCTGAAGGCTGATGCTCTGAGAAAAACTGGCTAGGAATCACTGATAAATTACTGATACTAAGAAAGAAATACAATAAGATTGGTCATTTAGTATTTCACTGTTATCCCATCTGAGTGGTGGTATATTTTAAATTATATCACCAAGAGCTAGCTATTATTACTTCATTGCACTCTGATTGCCTGTTTGAACTGCCAGTAATTTGTGCTATTAGTAAACTGTGTGCTTTTGCAGAGATCCCTAATTTTCAGATGCAAAAGTGCTTGGTACTCTCTATATGGGAAGTACTTCTTAACTAAACATGCATATGAGACACTGACAAAGAACAGAAAATTATTTGTGTGTATCTCTAGCAGAAATCAAAAAAACAACTTAATCAAGAACTTTCAGAAAATTCATAAAAAATAGTTTTTATTTCAGCAAACGGTTTATATATATGTTTGCTTGGAATATAATTTTTTCTATAGGGTAGATAGACATATCCTTTTAAAGAAACAAAAGTCATTTCAAAATGTATTAATAATTCATGTGTTACAAATAGCTAGATTAGCTTTTAAATTAGAGAAATAGATTGAACTAATATTTAATGTTGTTAAAAAAGAAAAGCTAATTGCATACTAAAATGAAAGATTGCAGAAATAAAATTTATTGCAATCATGAAAAACCCAAACAAAATAGTACCTACCCATTAGAGAAAAAATAAAATTAAAGTGTAACAATTTCTAAAGTACCACCAATATAACTCGAGGATCCAACCATGAAACTAAGGAAAAACATATTCAAGTAGCTGATAAATAAGTAAAATCTTTTTGGGATGTGATTTTGGAAGAAGAAATAATATCAATGACCAAAGTCATTGGGGTTTTGAGGATTATCAAATACAACTGTATAAAAAGTAAATATTGAACTATTTGTGTTGTGTTGTTTCAGTGCTTATGTGCATGTAATCATTTTAATATTTCATTTGCAAAATGTGGGGCTCAGGGGGATAAGTGAGAAATAACTAAAATAGCCTTTTGCCACCCTTCTATAGCCTGGGGGAGTTTCTTAGAGACCAGCTGGCCCATCTCTTCTGAGCAATTTCATGAAGAATGAAGCTATGGCACACAAAGAGCGCCACTCATGTTTAAAGGCAGGTACCCAGGGTGAGTGGCAAGAGAATAAGAAATTCCAGAGGGGTCCTGTTTGAAATTTTTGAATGATATTGCACAAACTTGTACTCAGATGCTATCTTGGTTAGCACCTGGGAAACTGCAGTTGCTTAGAATAAAACAAGCAAAGAATCTGAGTCCTAGCAGGACAGACAGAGGGGTCTGCTCTCGCTGCCATGGCAGATGGGATGGCCAATGCAGGGCTTTCATCTTTGAGGTGATTGAGAAGCTATGCAGGTTACAGGAGTAGGATCTTGCATGTAAGGACCAAGGATGATTTCACCCTCTCAGACTAGATCAGAAGAGCTGGTAACCAAATGGAAGCCCACAGTGTCAGTTTAGGTGATGTTTCTAGGTCAGGAAATTTTCCAAAGTGGTGAGGCAGGCGATGCTGCCTTTTGTTTTGTCTACCTCTTCCATCTGCTTAAATTAGTTCTGGGAAGAGAGTACTGGGGAAGAGAAAGGTCAGAGGTGGGCAAACCAGGATGATTAATTTTCTTTGCTTGGGGTGTGGTAGATGAAGTGCTAGCAAGAGGTGAGAGTGCAGGTGATAAATTAGACATCTCAGAGCTTACCTCTTTCCCTTCCCTTCGTAGTTATATTAGAAAGTCTGTTCAGAAGGCTTTCTTCAGCAAAATATCACTCCTATTTTGTTGTTCCATCATGAGCCAAGTGTGATAAATACATAGAATTTATGCTCCTACTCCATCTCTTTATATGCAGCCAACACCATGCTCCTGATAGGGCTTCCGAGCAACCATGGCCACTGGTTGGTCCACAGCACATATTGTTGAAACCCAATGTCCATTAATGTGCTAAAAGTACACCTTCTATTTGTCTTCTTTTAATAGTGATTACATGCTTTCACTGACCATTAGCATCATCGAGAGAGTTTTTAAAAATGCAGTGCCTAGGACTGACCTTAGAAATTCTGATTGAATTGATCTGGAAGCGGGTCTTTAACTGTCAGATACTAGTAAGATCTCCCCTGATGCAGCTGTCCAGAGGAAGGAGTGTATAGGCAGAACATTTATAATATCATAGTGGAAAGAAGCCTATCAGATTCTTTTATAAGCTTCAGGAGAAGAGTTGAGGTAAAGGAATGTTGAAAGAACAGTATAGGTTAGAAAAAGAGGATGGGGTTAATTAGTGGGTATTAATTCAGAGTTGCTCAAAAGGACCTGCTGTTCTTGACCTCTTCCAGATCACAAGAAGCATTACGAGTCGGTTATCTAACTTGAAAGTCAAACTGTTTCCTTTGCAAGCTGTGTCCCTTGTCTTTAGATCTGAGTGGGATAACACAGGAATCATTTTTTAGCCACCACACCCCCTTTTTAAGGTTTGAATTCTTTCTAACATCATGGATACAGAAACTTTAAGACCTGAAGTCAAAGGTAGCAAATCAGTCCTCAAGAAATACTTTCAACAATAAAGATAAATAAGTAAAAAAAATTATTGTCTGTTGGTATTTTTTATCATTTAGCAAAATTAAGCTGCAAAATAAACCAAAACAAAAAGCTTCTGAGTCCCTTCAAGTATATTAACACTTAAGTGTGACCTTTTTTAAGGCATCCATGATAAGTTTCAGAATGATACTTTCTGTTCCATAATTAATTGACAGTACTGTACTTCGTATTGAGATATAAAAGTTAAAAAAAGAAGAACTTTTTAAAATGTAGATGTAGCAGGTTTAGGGATCTCTTTAAGTTCTTTAAGCTAATGTATCATGAGATATTATTTATATATTCTTACACACACATTTCTATATGCACAAAAAGGGTTCCATTATAAGTAAATATGACCAAAGTGACTGGCAATTTTGTCCTAACTTTTGGTACTCAAAAGTTGGTTTACAATGAACAATAATGGAAGTAGTATAGAATCTCGAAGCCCAGCAGGTGATTTATATGCATTGAGACTTTGAGAATCACTCTTCAAGATCCAAAATGTGCTTCCCGGTCTGGTGTGTCTCTTTATCAGTAATATCTCTATATATAAAAGCCTAAGCAACCAAACGACCGAACAACCGGAACAACCAATCGACCAGCCACTATGATGCACACTAACAGGGGGCAGAAAAGGGGAGGGGGGTGGGAAGAGGTAGAAGAGAGTAAACGGGGATGAATGGTGATGGAAATAAATTGGACTTGAGATGGTAAAAACAATATATTATACAGATGATATATTATAGACTTGTACCCCTGAGACCTACATAATTTTATTAACCAATGTCACCTCAGCAAATTCAATAAAAATAAATAAGTTTTGAAAACTTGCATCCTGCTTCCCCTAAAAAGTTGAACTACACTTTATGGATCACCATTCTATAGATCTCTAA
This sequence comes from Myotis nattereri, assembly GCF_964212035.1. Classification (NCBI taxonomy): domain Eukaryota; kingdom Metazoa; phylum Chordata; class Mammalia; order Chiroptera; family Vespertilionidae; genus Myotis; species Myotis nattereri. The sequence goes on from NC_138075.1 coordinate 158,124,025, forward strand.
TAAGTCAATATATATATATATATATATATATATATATATATATATATATATATACTAGAGGCCCCGTGCATGGATTCATACACCAGTGGGGTCCCACAGCCTGGCCTGCAGGGATCAGGCTGAACCCGGCCTGGTGCACAGATCATCCAGGGTGTGTCCAGCCCATCTCACCCAGTCTAGATTGGCCGGACCCCAGCAGCAAGCTAACCTGCCGGTCAGAGTGTCTGCCCCCTGGTGGTCAGTGTGCATCATAGTAACTGGTTGAACGGTTGAACAAATGGTTGGACCCTTATCATATTAGGCTTTTATTATATAGGATTGATTGATTTCAGAGAATAAAGGAGAGAGAGGGGGAGAAAGAAACATCAGTGATGAGATGTACTCATTGATTGGCTATCTCCTGCACGCACCACACTAGGTATCAAACCCACAACCTGGGCTTGTGCCCTGACTGGGAATCGAAGTGTGAGATCCTGGTTCATAGTTTGATGCTCAACCTACTGAGCCATCCTGGATGGGTTAAATCAGTTTTAAGGAGGAGCTAATACGAGTATGTAAGGCTGTGGGAGAACAGTGGAAAGGGTTCTTACTGAAGTGCTCATGATTCTGAACCCATGGGGCTTTGTCCTACCCAGTACCAAATCAGCCTGCCTAGCAACTAACAAACAGAAGTTTTGTGACAATAAAAGAGATATGTCCTGTCACATACTCATAAACCCCTATAGTTCATGTGCATATGCTCACACAAACACTTTTTCCCAAATGACAAAAGCAGATGAAGGCCAAGTAGCAGCCAGTTTGTTTCCTCCTGCACTATTAGAGAGCTAGCATTTTTAAAAGCATTATAGATTCAGCATATGTGTATGCATTTATGCATGGGTATTAAATGTTTGGCAGCTCATCAAGTGTTCTAAATCTAATGTACTGATTTAAAGAATTTCTATTTTTTTAACTCAAAAAGAATGATTGTAAAAATAACCCAGTTTGCCCTAACTGGTTTGGCTCAGTGGAAAGAGTGTCAGCCTGCGGACTCAAGGGTCCCAGGTTCAATTCCGGTCAAGGGCATGTACCTTGGTTGCAAGCACATCCCCAGTAGGGAGTGTGCAGGAGGCAGCTGATCGATGTTTCTCTCTAATTGATGTTTCGAACTCTCTATCCCTCTCCCTTCTTCTCTGTACAAAATCAATCAATCAATCAATCAATCAATAACCCAGTGGTCCTTATGTTTAGGTTCTGGTTGCTGTTTTTTATTTGAGATAATTGGAACACGGTCTAATTAATTTTATTAAGCTTTCCAGGGGTCATTCTGAGGTTCTTTCACTTTGCAGCCTTCACACCTTAACCAAGGTGGGCATGCTTATCCAAGGAAAGCGGGAAGGGAAGCTGGCCCAAATCATCACTTTAGTAAGTAGTTAGTAACTCATTTCTCCTACTTGTAGTTATATGCCTGCCCCTTATTTCACTATGCAAAGCATTTTCAAGGACTTGTACTCTTGTTGATAATTTCCCTTTAATTTCTTCCTTTGAATACTTCTCATTACAATTTAATTATAATCAATTCTTTGTGAAAATAAATATTTCCACATGGCTCCTGTCCCATCTCCTCCTTTATCTTCCCAATCAATCTTTACAAAGAGATCTTATGCATAAAGTTATATAAATGTAGATCTATGTACTATTCATGTGTTTGTGAAAGATGCTCCCGTAGAGATAAAAAGAAAAAGCTGAAATTACGTATATAATCTATTTTCATTTCATTCTCTTTAAATATATTCTGATTAGTCTCTCTATTATATAACTAGTAGCCTGGTGCATGAAATTCATGCATATTAAAAGGGAATTAATTAGCAGAAATATTTTAATATTGCTATTTGCCCTTTCTCTATAATAGAAGTGTGAGAGATGAAAGGAAATTAGTAAAATGTATATGAAAATAATATATAAATTTATTAATAAATAAACAGTAACAAAAGAATATAACAGCAACAGAGTCATGATATAAAAACAACAAAAACATGATATGAAAAGAACAAAGACATGACATAAAAACAGCAGTGATGCAAACAATGACTGATAAAGTGATTCAGCTTATTCTAATATCTCCCTGTACACCACATTAAGAGTGAAAACACTTTCAGAGTGCTTGACTAATTTCCCTTGTGATGAAGTATTTAGAACTTTAACTGTAACATCACATGCTCTTCAAACTCAAGAGAAAGCAACATACAACTGACCATATGTGAAAACGGGTTCAGGTGGGAATATTCCTACTCTGTCTAGGCAGCAGTTCTCAACCCCTTTGGCGGTCGAATGACCCTTTCACAGGGGTCGCCTAAGACCATCCTGCATATCAGATATTTACATTACGATTCATAACAGTAGCAACATTACAGTTATGAAGTAGCAAGGAAAATAATTTCATGGTTGGGTAACAACATGAGGAACTGTATTTAAAGGGACAGAAGGTTGAGAACCACTGGTCTAGAGTTTGTCCTTGCGATTTATTAATAATCATCACAAATGCTGGCATCACCGGAAACTGTTGTCAAATTGATTTAAATAAGAGGCCAGTGTCAGACAGGGACAAATCAATTCTTAGAATCAGAACAACCTCTCCCTCTGCAGATCCTGTTAATACTTCAGCTTCGATAATGTTAGGTTGTAATCTTTTGATAATAAATCTAGCACCATTACAAAGACCCCATTTACTATTATTTCTCAATAGCATGGTGATTGCACCACTTTCGATTTTATTTTATTTTATTTTAATATTTTTATTGATTTCAGAGAGGAAGGGAGAGGGAGAGAGAGAGAGATAGAAACATCAATGATGAGAGAGAATCATTGATTGGCTGCTTCCTGCATGCTCCCCCCACTGGGGATCGAGCCTGCAACCCATTGCATATGCCCTTGACTGGAATTGAACCCAGGACTCTTCAGTCTGCAGGCCAACGCTCTAGCCACTGTGCCAAGCCAGCTAGGGCACACCACTTTCAATTTTAATTTATGACACAATATTCCCAAAGGAGTAATACTATTAAGAAATTTGATGAGAAAATTTTCCTTTACAGCATCATCTTTGGAATCAATGGATCATCACTCAAATATGTGTGAAAATCTGCATCAAGTATATCCAAAATTTCTTCATTTAATTTTTGAACATGCTCATTTTTTGGACAAAGAATTTCACGTCTAGATATATTATTAATATTATCTATAGATATAGTATTTCCAAAGGTAGCTTCAATAATAGATCCATTACAAATCATTTCACAGGGGATTTCAATAATATCCATTCCTAAATGAAAACTGCTATCAACTTTGCCATCTCCAAGTTTTACTAACCATCCACTATAAGCAGAATCCTCTGATCTCATATTTGTTTCAAGAGACAACTTTCTGAAACATCCCCAAACATTGCAATACTTTAAACTCATTTGTGCTATGGCCAATCGCATAGCATGCGGTACAATACTGAGACATTGTCAAAAATCCCCTCCAAAAAGGAGAACTTTCCCACCAAATACAACATTCAGACTCATAATTTCTCTTAGTAATCTATCTATGGCGTTTATAGCATGACTGGATGCCATGCTGCATTCATCAATAATGAGAAGTTGGGCCTTTTAAATAGTTTTAGCAACTTCATCCTTTATATTGAGTCTAGAAATTGAAGTTTCATTTAATGAAATCGGTAATTTATATTGGGAACGAAAGGTGCTTCCACCTAGAAGTAAAATTGCAGCAATTCCTGTAGACGCTGTGGGTAAAACAGTACCACCACAACCTCTAATACAATGTATTAAAACTTTATACGGATATGCAGGTGAATAGGATTCCTAGCTGGCAGGCCCCTGACTGCAAGCTGGCCACCTGTGGATTCCGTGGGGGAATGGGGCTCCCTCCTCCCTCCTGTCAAGGTCTGTGGTGAAAGTGAATGGGGTTCCTGGCTGGCAGGCCACTGACAGCCAGCTATCCAACAGCAGATTCTGTGAGGAATGGGGCTTCCTCCTCCCTACTGTCAAGGTCTGGTTTGAAGGCCAGACTCAGTACTTCCATGCTCTGCTCCGAGGGCGGGTTCCTGCCTGAAACTTCGCTCTCCGGGGAAACAGCTGGGGGAGGGCGCAGCTGTTTCCAAGACAAACCCTGTAGGACTGACTTCCTTCCGGTTGGTCAAGCTTTGGGACGTGATGTTAAACCCAGGGTTTTTATATAAGTAGATATCTGTAAAAAAATAAATGCATGTTTGGGACAGACTCAGAAAAACAAAACAAAGAATTTGGAAAACTGCTTCAAATGATTTCTAAGTTCATGCTAAGAGCAAATATTGTTTAAATATGTTATTATCAGAATATCCTGAGACTTGTGTCATTATTTTCTCCTTTTAATATGTGCAACTATATGCACACATTACTGGTTCAGATGTGAATGGGGTGCATGGTGTCCATTATCTCTCATACTACCTTAAGGACCTTTTTTTGTGTGGTTATTATCACTACAGTTATACCCTTTATTTGCAAGTTTTTCTGTGTCTCAATTTTTATAAATGTGTCAATTGCTAGGACTTCCACTGATAATAAGATTCTCTGCAAGATGAAGGAGGGAGGTAAATAAGGATTGAAATACTGTACTGGTTCATTTGAATACAAAGATATTTTCTTATTCTTACTGAACTTTTCTATTATATTACTCCAATATTCCAAAGTATCCTGGTTTTACTTGTGAAAATTTCTTTAAATTTTTCTTTAGATTGCACACATTAAAATGAAGTTAAAGACCAATAAAAGAACAGACATCTGTATTTCTGACATAGAAATTATATTTGTGTAGACCAAGTGGAACTGATTCTCTTATTTATTTGATTCCATGAGATCTTAAATGAATATTATTAAAATATCTGTACCTGCATGAGAATACATTTTTTTAAAAAAAAATCTAATAAGGATTTTAGAGTTAGCATTACTAAATTTATTTATTTTCAGGTAATGAAATGAGCTTTAGAGGTTAAGATTATCGCAAGATTGAATTTCTAGGTAGAAGCAGAACCAGGAATGATGATTAAGTTTATGTGTCAACCTGACTGGTCCATGGTGTGCCCAGATATTTGGTCAAAATTACTCTGGGTATTTTCATGAGGATGTTTTGGATGATATTAAAATTTGAATTGGAAGACTTTGTAAAACAGAATATCCTTTCTCATGTGGGTGTTCCTGATCCAATCAGTTGAAGGTCTGAATAGAACAAAAAGTCCGACATCCCCTAAATAAGAGAGAATTCTTCCTTCCTGAGGGCCTGCAGACTGGAAAAACAGCAGTTGGCAAGGTCTCCAGCTTGCCAACTCACCATGAAGATCTTGGGACTGGACAGCCTCCATTATCACATGAGCCAGTTCCTTAGGATCTCTCTCTCTCTCTCTCTCTCTCTCTCTCTCTCTCTCTCTCTCTCTCTCTTTCTCTCTCTCTCTCCCTCATGCCCTATTGGTGCTGTTTCTCTAGAGAATGCTGACTAATACAATATATACTGTATCACATTATAGAAAGGGCTCTTCCACTGAATGCTGCTCTTTGAAATTTAATCTTGGATGAGGGAAAGGTACTACATTACATACTCCAGAGTCAACAGGATGTGAAGGCCATGTATCCCAGAAGGGCTTTAGTAGGAGTTGCAAGAGGTGAGATAAGTTGTATCACCTCTATGATTGGCCTGAAAGAACATCTAGAGTCTTTTTTTGTGTGCAGGAAGTTCTCAATTGCATTCCAAAACTTTAGGCTGCCTGCTAGTGAATTAGTGTTAGTTTATATTTTCTCATAAGTTTTATGCCATGAGAAAATTTCTCAACAAAATGTACATTGTTTTATCCTTAAAAACATTAGTCACAATTGACATTATTTTCCAAATTTACATCGCCCAATTTTGTGTTATGTTTCATATTATGCATAATATATTTATATGCATATATACATCATAAAGGTTTGGGTAGGTCATACATTACTGATTTTCTCACTATATTGGAATCCATGAGGATATTAATTTTAAGACCTATGTGAGTATATATTAACAATATTTATTATAATGTAACAACTATAGTAATATTATATATGAAAATATAATATCAATGTCAAATATAGTATAACCCATTATAAAATAGTACATAATCTTTATTACTATTTAACAATTTAACATCAGATTTATTTTACACAGTTTATATTTTAAAGGACAGATGGTCACTCAAACCCAAGTCTGTATATTAATGAGGTAGGTGTATTTAGAATCCACCGTCTTCCTTTAACAGTAATTTTCAAATAACCTCTTTCATAATACAGACAAATCTATGCATCTTAATGAAATAAATAAAAGTTTATTTCTTAAAGACAGTGATGCTAAGATGTTATATTGTTAAATACTTCATGATTTTTCTTGCAAGTAACTATAAAACAAATGAAGAGATAGAAGTCATCATATGTCTCTATTGATATCTTATGATTTTGGTCAAGGGATACTTTACTTTTCTCCAAAGGTTTGGTGGTCTCACATACATTTTAATAACAGAAATTAAAATGAACTGGCTCATTTGTCTTCAAGTAACATTATAGAGATTGAAGTAGAGGAGTTCTCAAATATTTTGAGCCAGAGTTCTGTGGGAAAAGTGGATTTGGAGCTGATACAGTAATCAAGAATTAATAGGTGAATAAGAAATAGTCTCCCATTTGTTCAGTCAATAGAGGTAAATTGGAAAACTTACCCATTTCTTCACATTTAGCTATTAATATACTTCTTATTGTCCTGCACAGTTAACTAAGAGAACTGAGTATTTGTAAATAAATCTCAAATAAGCACCTGGGGTGGGGGCATAAAGAAAGGGGAGTGGACTTGAGTTGACCTCTGGTGAGGCAGCAATTTGCTCTTCACTAAATCAGGTTGTTGTTCAGTTTTAAAAGCCAGTTCAAACTGTTTATGTATATATAAAAGAACAAGGTATAGTTACTATAGCGACTGATGCATAGCATGACGTTGATATTTTTCTCTCCTGAGAAACAAAACATCCATTAGTAAAGCAACTGTCATGCAAAAAAAAAAAAAAAAAAAAAAGAAAGAAAGAAAGAATAAAAAACTCTCTGATGAACTTATTGAGGTTTTAAAATGCTTCCCCAAGGACACACACAAAAAGAGCTTGTAACAGGTCCATGCATTTGAAATTATGAAGAGTCAAATAAAATTTTCAGATATGTATTTTTCGTCAAATAATTTCAGTTCTTCTAAGTATCAAGAGCTGCCATTGTGTAAAATTTCATAAAATATGACAATTTCTTAAGTTATATTTATGCTTATGTCAAGGAAGAGTAGATGCATAAATGCTTCTTAATAAAGTAATCAAACTCTACCCATATCCATCAACAAGTGATTGATTTACTTGAAGGTTTTCAAACTCTATGACATTTAATTCTGCCTTGAACATTTTATTTATTTATTTACTTTCAAATTGCTTTCATGATAATTTCTTTGGGCATCTCATTATAACACAAATTTTTATTTATCAAAATCCTACTCAAGAAAATAGTCAACTTTCACTTATTTGACTTTATAGAAAAATAGCAATAATTCAAAATTATGGGTAGCCCTCTAAGTCATTCATATAGCTCTCACATTGACTTTAATTGCTCTAAGAATATTATTTAAAACACTAGGGGCCCACTGCACAAAATTTGTGCACGTTAAAAGGGAATTAATTAGAGGAAATATTTTAATATTGCTATTTGCCCTTTCTCTATAATAGAAATGTCAGAGATGAAAGAAAATTAGTAAAATGGATATAAAAAATCTTCCTCCTGTCAGAGTCTGGGGCATACCATGGGACCCAGAGTCAAGTCCCCATCCATCCATGCATGCCTCGAAATCACAAGACCCAGACCTGGCTGGCCCCACCCCCATCAAGCCCTATGGGCAGGGGGCACAGCCTCAGGTCCCCTGGCACATGCCAGGCGGGGGGTGCGACCTCAGGTCCCCTGGTGCACCCTCAGGTCCCCCGTCAAGCCCTGCCAGGCAGGGGGTGCAGCCTCAGGTCCCCCACCCCAGCCTGGTGCCATGCAGCCTCAGGTCCCTGCTGATCACTCATTACAGCTCTTTACAGGAACTCCACATCTGCTGTGAATGCAGCTATCTTGTGTTATGGGAATCCCGCCTCCACTGTGGGTGCAGCCATCTTGTGATGATGTGAGGGTTAATTTGCATATTACCTCTTTATTATATAGGATTATGGCAATTGTAAAAAAGGTCATGATATTGGAAGGATTGTTAGTGAAGTGAAGAGGACCATGGACTTGGGCCCTTCACTATTAAGTAGGTAGCAGATAAGCATAAGAACTCACAAAGGAGAAGAACCAGTAATAACTAGTGAGATGAGAGGAAAATGAAAACAATAATGATGTCTTGAAATACAAAGGAAGAGGGTCAATCAAAAATGAAAGAGTGATCAGTTGTATCCAATGCTGCTGAAGAGAACTGAGCATTGTTCATTGACGTTAAGAAAAGAGAAATCAATAGCTTCAGTCCCACGGTGATAGTAAAATCCAGACTATAGGAGATTAAAGGAGAATAGGAAGAAAATATGGTAGGACTGACTGGTAATTTTATTTTTAATTTTTTGAGAAACCTCCACACTGTTTTCCATAATGGCTACATCAGTCGGCATTCCCACCAACAGTGGACAGGGTTTCTTTTATCTCCACATCCTCATCAACACTTTTTATTTTTTGATAATAGCTATTCATTGCTTATTGTGGAAGAGAGGTTCTATGAGATAGATTCAAACAGCCATCTTAACCTGATGCCTCCATTTACCTTCATTTGAACTGCAGCTTTAAAAGAAAACCTTTTAGCCTTCTTGGTGTTACAAGTGGTTAGAGCATTGGTTGGGGACTGAAGGATCTCACTTCCTTCAGGATTTTGGTCAAGAGCACCTACCTGGGTTGTGAGTTTGTTTTCCAGCCCCACGTCTACACTGGTGTGGGAGGTAACCAACAATGACACATCAATATTTCTCTCTCTTTCTCCCCCTCCCTCCCTTCCATTCTCTCTAAAAATTTAGTGGAAAAAACATCCTGTTGATTATAAAATAATAAAATAAAAAGAAAAGTTGGCTCACCTGGTTAGTGTGGCTCAGTGGTTGAGCACTGACCTACTGGCTGTGGTTTGATTTCCAGTCAGGGCACAAGCCTGAGTTGCAAGTTTGATCCCCAGTTGGGGGTGTGCAGGAGACAGCTGATCAATGATTCTCTCTTATCATTGATGTTTCTATCTCTCTCCTTTCCTCTCTAAAATCAATCCTATATAAAAAAAGGTAATATGCAAATCGACCAAATGGTGGAAAGACCGGTTGCTATGATGTGCACTGAGCAGGCAGGCAAGAGGTTAGGGGCTCTTAGACAGGCAGACAGAGCAGTTAGGGGCAATTAGGCAGGCAGGCAGGCAGGCAGGTGAGCGGTTAGGAGCCAGCAGTCCTCGATTGTGAGGATGTTCCACTGCTGGTTTAGGGACTTTACCTGGCAGTCGGACATCCCCTGAGGGGTCCCAGATTGTGAGAGTGTGCAGGCCCGGCTGAGAGACTCCCCCCGCTCCCAGTGCACAAATTTCATGCGCCAGGCCTCTAGTAAAAATATAAAAAACAAATCAATAAAGTAAAATAAAACCTTCTATTAAATAAACTCAAATGATGCTTTTCAGCTTATCCTTCTAGGAAATTTTGTCTATGAAATGTTTCAACTAGGGTTATAGAATTATAGTTAAAGCAAATATATATAAAATGACATTTTCACTATCTTTGTACTGTGGTAATTGTGATGTCTTATTTTATTGCTTTATAGTTGCCCTAACAATGGAGCTTTTATTTGTGTTTTATTTAGAGAAAATAATTATGTAATTCAGCCATCTCTTAAAGAATCTTTTTCAGGATTTTTTACAGTCCATTTTTTATTTGTTATTATTTTCTTTCAAATAAGGGAAATGGCAGTTAAAATGGATGCAGAGAAATGAAAACTTCCAGATTCCTTTTTTTACAAACCAGTCAGATAAAGTGAAATATAATATTCCTCATTTTTCAAGAGAATTTTACAAAGAAGCACCAGTGCACATTATTTTCCCTTTGTTTTGCTGCTTGAATTTATTAAAACTGCTTTGAATAGAGCCCTTAAAATTTTAATATGGGACACATTAATTTTAGGGAAATGGACAAGAGGCTCTAACAGCTCTCTCCTTCCTGTACCCCAAATTCAGCTCAGTAGGGTATCCTATTACCTTTCTTTTTGTACTGCAAATGCTAAAGGAATCAGTTATAATTTTAGAAAAGCTAAACAGCATCTGGAGGTGTCACTGTTCTCAGTAGCAATTTGGATTGAAAGAGAGTGTGTAATATATATATATATATATATATATATATATATATATATATATATATATATTGAGGTTTGAACTTCAGGGGATGCAAGGCTAGAATTAAGCACAGTTTTGTTCAGTGGAAAGGTCTGAGTAATGAAAGAACAGCCATTTGCTTTTCCAATTCAATAAATCTTCAAAAAAAACCACAACAACTTTAAAAGCAGGGTCAAGTCAGCTTTGTAACCTCAAAGATTTAATCCACAGTAACTCTTGAACTCTCGGTTTAGCTAGATTGGAAAAACTGGGTCAGGTTGTTAAATATAGAAATAAAGGACTGTGATATATCAAGAGAAATTGTATTAATCCCAAAGAAAAGAGAACTGCTTGCAAAGTATGAAACATAATTTCACTGAATTAAAATGTGAAAGGGCTACCTGTATAAGACTTACTTAGAGCTTTACATAATTAATAGTTTAAAAATAAATATTTGAAATAATTTAAATAGTACATATTAAATTTATCTCTGATTCCAAGAAAAGGTTCTAGAAGAAATGTTGGAAGCCCATAAACTGAAAATGCCTAGCCACAGGATGCAATCTTCCAGAGTTTAAATATCCGTGAATGATCACTTAACTGGCCATGTGACCGGAACTGCTGCATAGATCTACAGCAAAGTGGTGATGTTTTGCTGTCTTAGTATGTTATGAGCTGAATGTGTGTGTTCCCCCAAAATTCGTATTTTAAAACTTTAACCCCCAAAGTGATAGTATTATGGGTTGGGGCCTTTGGAGCATAATTAAGTTTCATTGAGATCATGTGGGTGGGACTCCAGTAAGGGCATTTGTGCCCCTTAGGAGAGACCAGAGAGCTTGCTCTCTCTCTCTCTCTTTCTGTCATGTGAAGACATAGCAAGAAGGCAGCCATCAGCAAACCTGGAAGAGCGCTCTCACCAGAAACCAAATCAGCTGATACAGGTACTTTATTCTTGAACTTCCTAGCCTCCAAAATTGGGAGTAATCCTATATACTGAAGGCCTAATATGCTAAGTGTCTGGTCGTCCATTCAACCAATCAAAGCATAATATGCTAATGATATGCTAAGGCAGCTCAACCACTCACTATGACGGGCACTGACCACCAAGGAGCAGACAGTGGACCAGTTGACCAGTCGCTATGATGTGTACTGACCACCAGGGGGCAGATGCTCCAACCAGTAGGTTAGCTTGTTGCTGGGGTCTGACTGATTGGGACTGAGTGAGATGGGATGGACATACCCTGGAGCCCTGCAGTGATTCCTCCCCAGCTGGCCAACCTCCCGCGTCCCTCCCACGCCTCAACCATGCACCAGTGGTGTCCCTGGCCTGGCCTGCACCTTCTTGCAATCTGGGACCCCTCGGGAGATGTCTGAGAACTAGTTTCAGCCTGACTCCACAGGCCAGGCCTAGGGGCCCCACTAGTGCACAAATTTGTGCACCAGGCCTCTAGTGGATATATATTACTTAAGTCAGCTAGATTATGCTATTCTCTTATAGTTGCCTGAAGTGACTTACTAATACATATATTTACATATCTTTTCAGGTTACATGACAAGCAGCAAAGCATTTTTATGAATTAAGTCATTTCTGGGGTAAGATAAGCAACACCTAAAAACTTAAGGTAGTGTTTTCAGTATTCACAATTAGCAAGTTTAGATGAAGTAGTGATATTTTTAAAATATGTTTTTATTGATTTTAGAGAGAGAGGGAGAGGGAGAGATAGAAACATCAGAGAGAAACATCAGAGAGAAACATTGATCAGTTGCCTCCTGCATGACCCCTACTGGGCATTGAGCCTGCAACCCAGGCATATGTCCTGATGAGGAATCAAACCCGGCTGTTTCCTGGAGCAAGGAACAATGCTCGACCAACGAGCTGGGTGAAGTAGTGGTATTTTTTGAATAATACATCCAAACAATGTACATAAAAAAAACATGCAAAGGACATTTCATAGGGTAAATGAGGAGAAAAAGAATAAAAGTGAAAATGAGAACAGGGTATGCTGATCTAAAAATTGCATTTGAAGTCTATGAAATGCAAATAGCAAGGCTGTTGCTTTACATGCCCTGCAATAGAGATCTGTACTATCTAATTCACTGTTCCATGTGAATTCAGTTCACCCAGCAATATTATCAGTAATTACAAGGAGAAAGCATTTTTCCCATTATGAAAATCCAGGCTCTGGCAAAAAGACCTCTGTCATGATCCAACCTGTTTGGTCCTGTTAAAGGATCTATGCCAGAGTAGGAAGGGCTTTTGTCTTTTGAATCAGTGCTTTCTTCTCTTGACTCTTATATGTGGAGAGCGTTTTGCCTAATTGCACACTTACCAGTGAAGCTCAAGAATTAACAAAAATTTCAAATTTCTGGTTTGATGAGGCTAACCTCATCCCATGTCCATAGAAAAATTATTTTAAATCACTGCTCATACAGATTTTTGTTGCAACTAATTTATTCATTTTTTTATCTTCAGATATTATGAGTCAAAAATCTCCCAACTCAGGCTGTTACTGAAATGTAGACCATTTGCCACCCCTAACTAAGTCTGTTTTGAATTGCTAGAGATAGTTTATAGTCATTATCAGTCAACAGATCTGCAGAGCCCAGTGGGTTTCTATTACCTTTGTTTTTCCTGCATGACACAAACCTCAGGGATTGACTGAGGGTTATGTCAGTGAGTTTCAAAATTGTGCAAATGCTGCTTCTAGTTATACTTTTGCTGTCTTTTGTCTTCCCCAGCTCTCCCTCCAACATCACACATATATCGTAGCTCACAATTTCTTCTCTCTGTACGAAGGGGCTATTGTCAGGTGTTCTAGACTGAGAAATTCTCAAGACAAGGACACTATGTTATTGACTTCTGCATCACTAGCTTCCAGATTAGTACTTGTGTCGCAGGAGGTATGCCAAGATATGAGTCAGTTACTCATGTATTAAAGGAATTAATGAAAACATGGCAGAAAAGGGAATGCAATCAAGGCAGGAAGTCAGAAAAGCTTCCTCAAAAAAAGTAAAGCTGTTATAAAAATATGATAATTTGATTTTTTTAAAAGAAAAGAATCATGAGTTATAACTTGTATTCATCCCCATACTAAAGCTTCAGGATACATAATCTCAGTATAGCCGAATCCCAAAAAGAAATTGATAAATTATTTATGGTATGTGGAGACTTATAGCTGTCTCAGAATTATTGATTAATAATACATACAAATAATTATCATAAAACAACTTATTTGAAGAACCCAAGTAGAAATAATAACCTAAAAATGTATTTAACTCTTTAAAACAGCAAGTATAAATAATACATTTTTCTCAATACACACAGAATATTTGATTAAATGAACCATGTAGTAAGCAGTAAATTAATTTTCAAAAAATTCAATAAATTGCCCTAACTGGTTTGCTCAGTGTTTAGAGCATCAGCCCTTGGACTAAAGGGTCTCAGGTTTGGTTCCAGTCAAGGGCACATAATTCGGTTGCAGGCTCGATATCCGGCCTTGGTTGGGTGCATATGGGAGGCAACCTATCCATGTGTCTCTCTCACATCTATGATTCTCTCTGTCTCCCCCTCTCCCTTCCACTCTCTATAAAAAAATCAATGGAAAAAAAGACCCTCCAGCGGGGACTAACCAAAAAAATACTTTTTAAAAAAATTAGTGGTAGTCAGGATTTATTTCTTGGATACAATAAAATTAATAATAACTTATCCCTAAATTAAAAATCATGTTTTAAAAACAAATATGCTTAAAAAGAAAATTAATTTTTGCAGCCTTATATTTCAATGAAGAAATAGAAAATAATAAAATGCTCCATATAAATTGTTCTTAACTTATATTTTCACCTTTCAGCTATAACAAAGCTCCTATTAAAATCAAATGTTTGAGCAGTATAAAAGCATGTGTGTGTGTGTGTGGCATGTGTGTATACACACATTTAAAAATCTTACAAATTTACCAAGGCAGCATAATTTGAGTGTCCAAGAATCTGAAGAATAGGAGACTCATTGAAGTGGGCCCAAAACTCCACTGCTTTTTTCCCCAAGGAATTTGATGACTCATGCATGGTAGGTGGAGGACACTGGGCCCCAATTACCCTTGCCTGCGTTTCCTCAAAGACTGGAGGCCCCATGCTATAACGCATAAGACATAAAGGCCAGAGGTGACCCTCCCAACCAGCACCCTGTTTGTAAAGCAAGAGTGTCATTTTTAGAGAATTGAAGCACTGTTTCCACCCCAGCTCCCAAGAGGTGGGCAGACACCTTACCCAGAGGAAGAGACAGGCTGCAAGAACAGAGATCTCTGAAGCTTTTACAAGGGAATGCACTTTATTTGGAACAACCAGTAGTGAAGAACTTCAAGGGTAAGGTCACTGTTGACAACAGCAGAGATGTTGATACTAAGCAATGAAGACAAGGCTGGTAACTCTATGAGACAAACAGGTTCAACATAGGTCAGAAATGAGTTTAACAGAAGAATCAGGCAAAGAGACAGTGAAGAAGAGCTCTCCTGGGGTTGAAACAAGCCCCCAAACCTGGCCTCAAAGGGGCCTGAGTGTAATTGGATTATATTGTGCAATAATCTATGCTCATAAGATTGTTAGAAGCAATAAAACAGCAAGCTGGCCCTTACTGTAGGTGAACACTGAGTGTAATGCCAACCAGAGCAGATAGCTTAACAAACAGATTAGGAAAGAAAAACAAAGACAGTCAAAGACACTCTTGCTAAAACCTTTGTCATGCCGGGGCGACTGTGAGAGAATGTGCCAGACTATGCTCGCTAAGGAGTGAAATCAGAGGCTATAAGTTGATGGAAAAACAAACTTCACTAACATGCCAATAAACAAACTAAAAAATTATAAAAAAGAACTACACAAGCAAAAACAAGTTTCAGGAGATTATTAGAAAAGGCATTATATTGTATTTTAAACATAATTTTTAGCAAAAATTATGAAACATGAAAAGAAACTAAAAAGTATGACCCCTATAGGAAACTGAAAAAATGTGGCCCATACCCAGGGGACAATAAAAACAGACAAGCAGGCAACAGAAACTGCCTGTGATAGGACTATTGGGCAGGCAAAAACTTCAAAACAGTCATCATGCATTTAAAAAAACACTACTTGAAAAACTTGCTTAAAAAAAGAAAGAAGATATAATGGCAATATCTCAAGAACTATAGAATATCAATAAAGAGATAATAAAAACAGGAAATCGGGAGCTGAAAGGGGATAAGCAATGATTGGAGCTACGTAAGAAAGAATAATCAAACTTGAAGAGAGCTTGGTAGAGATCATGTAAGAACATGATCTGGAGGATAAACAATCCAATCAAAACATGGACAAAGGACCGAAATAGGCACTTTTCGAAAGAGGACATACAGAGGCCAAGAGACATATGAAAACATGTTCAAAGTTACTAATCATCCGAGAGATGCAAACTCACAAACAAGATATGGGTGCATACATACTTGCATCTAAGTTGTCAGGCTACAAGATAAGCTGCAAACTTAAATGCATACATTCGCCTAATGTCACCAGATGTGTTCAACTTTTCTCCTTAAAAGTATTTATATAAATATAAATTATACATTTTTAAAATATTCTTTTTACTTTCGCTACTTGTCAGATAGCACTAATTAAACATGATCTTATAAAAAATATAGAATAGGATTTGGTATAATGAGGACTCATTTTGTAGGTATAAGTATAAATTAGAACAATACTATTGTTCATTTGCCAAAATTTGGTAAAATTATATTTTGGGACCAAACCAATTCCACTCCTAATCATATGCTACCAGAGAAACTCCTGAATATACACACTAGAGATATGTTTTTGAAGGTTATTAGCATCTTTATATACAATAGCATGAAGTAAAACCAGCTATGTGTTTACCAAAAGAAGAATAAGTTAATAAGTTGTGATATATTCAAATAATTTAATAATATATAGTAATCATAATAAGCAACAAGATAAAAATGCAGAACAATAGTACAAACTGTATGGCTTCACTAACATAAAATTCTGGAAAATGTAAACTAACCACTAAAGACAGAAGACAAATCTGTGGTCTCCTGAGGCTAGAGGTGAGGGATAGGTGGGGAGAGGTGGCACAAGAAAGCTTTTAGGAGTGACGAATATGTCCATTAACTTGAGAATGGTAATTTCATATGTGCACACATGTGCCAAAACCTATCAAGTTGTACATTTTACAGCAATTGAACACACTCATAGCAAGTTATTATATGTCAAGTATACCCCAATAAAAATTTTAAGCATAAAAATAAATAAATAAACTGGAAATATATGTGTTGTTCCACATAGAATGGTTTCATAATAAAAATCTCTCCAATATTTATTAATATAACAACCATTTATTGTGTTCTTGGTTTCATGGGTCAGAATTTAGGTAAAGAATAGGCAACATGGTTTACCCCTTCTCTATCTTATCTGAGGCTTCCGTTGGGAGACTTGAAGGTTGGGGTTATATTGTCTAAAGGCATGCTCATTCCCAAGTTCTTGCTGTCATTGGATCATCTTAATTGCTCCCCATGAAACCTCTCCATGAGTCTCTTCACAAGGACTAGTTTTGGTTTTTTCATATCATAGTTGCTAATTTCCTTGAGGAGCATCTTAAAATTGAGAGTAGAATGAAAGCTGAATCCTCCTTATGATCTATTTCAGAAGTCATAGAGTTCACTTCTGCTATAGTCTAGTGATCAGAATAGTCAAAAGCTCACACCCATATTCAAGTGGAGAAAACCCCAGATAACTCCCAGGACATGATAAGAAGAACATATTGGTGGAAAGATTGTTACAGTCATCTAGGAAAATAAAGTCTGCTGGACAGCTCTTTCAGCACAAATAAACTTCTTAGTGGAGAAAGCAAGTTTCAATACAGTAGAATTCTATTTATGTGGAATGCTTCAATTTAATATATATGTGCATGTATATATTTTAAAATATATTTGGAAAAAAGGACATGGACACAGACAGTAGGGGGAGTGAGGGCATGCCCTAGGGCAGTGGTCGGCAAACTGCGGCTCGCAAGCCACATGCGGCTCTTTGGCTCCTTGAGTGTGGCCATGAAGTTTCAATCGCACTGTGTGTGCATGCCTGCATGTGGTATTTTGTGGAAGAGCCACACTCAAGGGGCCACAGTTTGTCGACCACTGTCCCAAGGAATGGGAATGGCTGGGGAGAGGTCAATGGGGGAAAAGGGAGATATATGTAATACTTTAAACAAATAATTTAAATTTAAAAAATATATTATCTCAAAAAAAGAAAAAGAAATGCACTGAAAATAATAAATAAGAATTTCAAGAAAAATGTTATCATTAGGATGTTGGAGGGAGACGTATGCAATCATGAGGGAATATACAATAAGCACCCATAGTAATATGCTTCATTTCTTAAGATGGGTTGCATGGGTGGTCATTATAGCATACTAGAGGCCCAATGCACAAAATTCATGCAAGAGTAGGCCTTTCTTCCCCCGGCTGCTGATAGTAACTTCCATCTGGCACCCAGGACCTGGGCTTCCCTCTGGCTACTGGCAGGCACCCTGGACCTGGGCTTCCTCCTGCTGCCAGCAGGCACCCAGGACGTGGGCTTCACTCCAGCCCCGGCTTCGTCCGAAATGATGTCTAGTCTAATTAGCACATTACCCTTTAATTATTATAGATTACTATATGAGGAAGACAAACACCAAAGGCTTTTGAATTTAGCTAGACATGGGGTATTATTATAGAAAGGGAAGTGCCAATGATGAATTCTCGATTCAGAATTTATAGAGGTGATGCCCTTCTCTAAAAGATGCATGCATATTAAATAGAGAAATATATAAAGACACCCACAGCAGATATATAGTCAGACATGAACCTCTTGGGTCAGCCTTCTTTATGTCAATACTAGAGGCCCGACACACGAAGATTCATGCAAGATTAGGCCTTCCTTCCCCTGACTGCCAGCACCTGCTTCCCTCCGGCACCCAGGACATCGGCTGCTTCACTCCGGCTGCTGCCAGGCACCCAGGACCCGAGCTGCTTTGCTCCAGCTGCCACTGCCACCCACCAGGGGCATGCTCTGAGCCTTGAAAAGGCCACTTGGAGCACACCCCCTGCCGGGAGCTGGTCCATCCTTGCTGTTTCAAGGGACCTGGCATATATGGCATACTGTTCTTAATATGTTTACTCACCTTTTGGCACTATGTGTTTTTTTTTTTTTAAATATATTTTATTGATTTTTTTACAGAGAGGAAGGGAGAGAGATAGAGAGCTAGAAACATCGATGAGAGAGAAACATCGATCAGCTGCCTCCTGCACATCTCCCACTGGGGATGTGCCCGCAACCCAGGTACATGCCCTTGACCGGAATCGAACCTGGGACCTTTCAGTCTGCAGGCTGACGCTCTATCCACTGAGCCAAACCAGTTTCTGCAAGGCACTATGTGTTTTAACCAAGGTCACCTCTCTGAGAAAGGTTGTTTCCCCAGGTAGGGTTTTTCCCCTGAAGTTAGGGAGGGAATAAAACCCCTTAACTAAGTGCCAGGCGGGTAATTAATCACTTTAACTACAAACAATCATGCTTAAGCTACATAATCTTTACTCCCTGGAATGGAGATAAGAAACGCCCTAACCTTTGGAATAGAGATTGATAGGATTGAATCAACTGGTATAAATACAGATGTAACAAGACAACAGGACACAGAACCTAGACTCAGAACCTAGACACAGAACCTAGACACAGGAACCTACACAGAACCTAGACACAGAACCTAGACTCAGAACCTAGACACAGAACCTAGACACAGAACCAACACAGAACCTAGAGACAGAAGAACTTCGCTGGAGAGAATATGGCAAA
The DNA here is from genome assembly GCF_964212035.1 of Myotis nattereri. Lineage (NCBI taxonomy): Eukaryota > Metazoa > Chordata > Mammalia > Chiroptera > Vespertilionidae > Myotis > Myotis nattereri. The sequence continues at coordinate 158,143,291 of NC_138075.1, forward strand.
AGATCTTGGACAGAAACTGGAGACAGAACCTAGAGACAGAACCTAGCGAGAGAACATAGCAAAAGATCCTGGACTGAACCTGACTACAGAAATTGGCAAGAGAACCTGACTAGAACCTGGTGACTGAAGCTGGCTGGAGAACCTGGAGAACCTGGCTGGAGAACCTAGCAAGAGAACATGGACACAGAACCTGACTGGAGATCCTAACCAGAACTTCGCTGGAGATCCTGACCAGAACTTGGCTAGAGATCCTGGCTAGGCTGCTGATCAACTGAACACTGTCTCCTTGTCATTCCTTCTACGCGGACTCCGTCCACACCTTCGGGGACCCCTGGACCTGCTGGGGTTGGACCCCAGCATCTTTTTTTTTCCCCTCACTTGATTTGTTTATTTAAGGAAAACAAGTTGCTCCTAATTAGGAACACTGCTGTCGAGATGCACAGCCCATCCCAGGCTGGCGACGTGCAGACCTTCTGCCTGAACTGATACCTGCGCTCTTAACATCTGCGAGTTCGCTCAGCAGCACTCCTCAGGTGCAGGCTTCTGGCCACAGCGACTCGGGCTGCTGCGGGGGTTGAGGGGGCGGGGGGCAGGGAATACACCTTCGGAGCTAAGGCGCAGAGAAAACGAACACGCAACATCCGGCGCGGGGCTCAGAGCCGGCACCGATCGCTGAGCCAGCACTCGGAAGGTGCACAGCACGAGCACAGCTCAAACCTGAGGAGCAGGTGGAAGGGTCGTTGTAAAGGTTCGGAAATGTTTCCTGCTTGGAGTCTCAGTTGTGTTTACACCACACACACACACACACACACACACACACACACACACACACACACCTTTACGCCCCTATAGATACTCAAATCTGCAGAAACACACATCTCGGAAACATACACAGAAACAGCAAGGCTGGACCAGCTCCAGGCAACCCCCCCCCCCGTTGTGTGTCCGCTGTGGTTGGGGGCAGTGCACAGCTCCTCCTGAGCCAGTGGTTCTCAACCTTCTGGCCCTTTAAATACAGTTCCTCATGTTGTGACCCAACCATAAAATTATTTTCGTTGCTAATTCATAACTGTAATGTTGCTACTGTTATGAATCATAATGTAAATATCTGATATGCAGGATGGTCTTAGGCGACCCCTGTGAAAGGGTCATTCAACCGCCAAAGGGGTCGCGACCCACAGGTTGAGAACTGCTGTGCGGTTGTGATGCAGCCTCCTCCTGAGCCAGTCATGACGCCCAGCTAATTTGCATATTACTGATTATATATATATATATATATAATTTCTACAGAGAAATCACAAAAATCCTAGAAGCCATTCTGGAATTTGAAAAGCTTGTGTTCAGTAATATCATGTGGTCATCAACTTGACTCACCAAAATTTCTGCTCTACTAAACATTAAAAAAAGAAAGGCATAAAAGGTTGAGCATTCCTTTAGAAGTGTTTTATTTACAACACGGCCAGCATTTATGTGCATATGTCTGAATTTTAAAGGTCCCTGAATAGATTTCTCTTCACAAAATATCTTTCCCAGCACTAAGTGTGATGCTGAAAATTGCACCTCTAAAGACAATTTCCTTTTGGTAGAGCTCTTAAAATTTTCTTTTAAAACCTTCTCTTTTAAAATGCGGAGACCCAGGGGTGAAACAAGCCTAAATGTGGTAACTGTTTATCCACACAAAGGTCACAAAGGAAGACACCCAAGAGTAAGATCACAGAGGAATGGTCCTCAGTGGGAAAGGGCTAAGAATGCAGAGATCAGAAGAAAAAGAAAGGGCACAGATTTGGAAGAGAGAAACAGATAAATAGCACAGTTCTGGTTTTAACTTTTTAAAACAACTTTTCTGAAGGGAGAATATGCTTGGCAACTTTACTGCAGGATCTGCGGTCAAGTGGCTACAGGCATTTGACATTGCCAGTTCAAATATATAAATTCACACCAGCAGTATGGAAGGTACTAGGTCTGAAAAGTATTTATTAGTGTAAAAATATTGGTTAAAGAGCATTTTGGAAATCTGTTTTAATCAATGTATACCATAAGAAATTACCCAAGGAATTGATACACCGGTGTAAAAACAATAGTCTTGCTTTAAGAACAAAAAGAAGAAAAATAATAAGGCATTCAGAATCTATTATGTAGGTCAGATACCTAGCATTAATTGGTTTCAAAGGGGTTTAGGCTTAAAAATAGAACTCATCCTCCATAGAAAAGAGACATTTGTTCTGTTTACATGTAAACTGGGACAGGTTTCTTTCCCCAGATCTGGAGGCTGGGATAAGTAAGGAAGGGCACACAAAGGAAGAGATGCTCAGCCTTTTTTCACTTTTTAAATTTATTTTTCATTTATTTTAGCTGACAAAAAAAATGATAAGAAACATTTCATGGCCACAGATTAGCAATAAAACAGCCATAAAGGAAGATGTTTGTATAGAGACAGTCGTCCCTCAGTAATAATTTTTGTCTCTTGAAATGTAGCATAGAGTGAAAATCTTTAGTCTTTGAAGCATATGACTCCTGAGAAATAAACTGAAGAAAGCTCAGGGATTTTTTTGTTTGGTTTTCATTCTCACATAAAGGCAACATCATGTTGATTGATCAAATAAACATTAATTATATATCTACATAACTTAAACACTTTCAATGTAAGACTGAAGATTTCTTCCAAAAGTTGTGGACTCGCCCTAACCAGTTTGGCTCAGTGGATAGAGCGTCGGCCTGCAGACTGAAGGGTCCCAGGTTCGATTCCAGTCAAGGGCATGTACCTTGGTTGGGGGCACATCCCCAGTGGGGGTTGTGCAGGAGGCAGCTGATCCATGTTTCTCTCTCATCGATGTTTCTAACTCTCTATCCCTCTCCCTTCCTTTCTGTAAAAAATCAATAAAATATATTTTTAAAAAAATACCAAGCAAGAGGAATAAAATCACTTCTTAAAAAAAAAAAAAAAGTTGTGGAATGTCACTGATTATGATTTAGACTTTAGTTTCACAGTTTTTCCACATTAAAAAAAGGTTATATGTTTTTTCTAAAAAGTTTATAAACATATTATACTTGTGTAATTCTTCCTTTTACCCAGTATATTCTAAGGAAAATATTGCTAGATACCCTTTCAACAATGATTTTTTTTTTTTTTTGCAGCAGCAGCAGATTAAACTCTCCTTTTAAATCCCATAATAATATGAGAAGGAATTGTGTGACATTGAGAAGCTGTTAAAGGAGGGGAAACCATAATTCTCAGGAGGCAGCTGTGGCCAGATGTGGGCAGAGTGAGATTTCCTGACAGCTTGATCATGAGCACTTGGAAGCTATCTCAGCCTTGCAGGCAGAGGCAGCCAGTGAGAACTTACCAGTTCTGCTTTCTGCTTTTTGTTTTGTTTTGCTTTGAGAATTGTAACAACTTTGTAGCACACTTTTGGGAACTGCCTACTTTAGTGCTTTTGGTTGAAATTTTGGTGGCTGGAATCCCTGCCCATTAGCACATTTCCCTAACCTTCAGAGGCAGCTTCCTGGAGTTCTGCTCCTCCAACTCTTCCACAATTTTCTAAACCCTAATTCTACATTCTCCCCTACCCCCCAGTGTCTTATGTCCATTGGTTATGCTTATATGCATGCATACAAGTCCTTAGGTTGATCTCTTACCCCACTCCCTCCTGCCCCCCCAACTCTTTCCGGCCTTCCCGCTGCAGTTTTATATTTTTTTAAAAAGCATTCATGAGAATGTTTAAAAATTGGACCCCTCGTACATTGGTGGAAATGTAAAATAGTGGGACCACGTTGGAAAACGTTTTGGGCAGTTCCTCAACATACTAAGCATAGAGTTACCAGATGACCCAGAAGTTCCACTTCTAGGTACATACCCAAAAGAAATGGAAACATGTTCACACAAAAAACTTGTACACAATGTTCGTAAGAGCCTCAAACTGGAAACAACCCAAGTATTCATCAACTAATGAATAGGTAAGCAAAATGTGGTATACCCACACACTAGAATATGGCATACATAAAACTTTAAAATGTTATGCTAAATGAAAGAAGCCAGTCACAAAACACCAGCTATTATGGCTGCATTTATGTGAAATGTTCCCCGCCCCCATAAGCATATCCCTGGAGGCATGTAATACTTTAAGCAATAAAACAAAATTTAAAAAAATTAAATGTTAAAAAAATAAAAAGAATGCAGATTAGTGATAGCCTGGGGCTAGGGCGGGAGGACATGGAGGGGGCACTGAAAAAGGGAGATGACTGTTAATGGGTATGGGTTTCTTTCAAAGTGTTGTTAAAGTCCTACAATTGGCTCCTCTCTGACAGGGCGTGGCTAGGCCCTGGGGGGCGTGGCTGGACTCTGGGGCCTGAGGAGGCAGCTTAAAGCCAGGCTGAGCTGTGCTGGCTGTTACCTGTCGAGGCATGGAGGAGTGCGCAGGCCTCTGCGGTGTGGGCTCTTCGCGGGGATGTCGGTGTCGTCAGCAGTGCCAGGGCCCAGCTGAGAGGGCAGCGGCCGACGGCAAGCTGGCCCCGGCCCTGGCCCCGGCAGAAAAGCACGTCTAGGCGGACGCGGCAGCGCGGTGCTGTGCGGAGAGTGGAGGAATCGGGAGCCCCATGCCACCCCCACACTGCTCGCTGCAGGACCTGCCTGTGGAGATGCTGGTGGAGATCTTCGCCTCGCTCCCCAGCACCGACCTGCCCAGCCTGGCCCAGGCCTGCACCAAATTCCGCCACATCCTGCACACCGACAGCATCTGGAGACGGCGCTGCTGGGAGGAATATGGCGTTCCTGAAAACTTGCCGAACCAGGAGAGGAGGGGTATGTCTTATCGAGAAGTCTATGCGAAGCTGTTCCACCCATACAGACACATTTTGGGATTGTGGCAGGAAGATACTGAGGACTATAGAACACTGCTGAATGTAGGGGTGGACGGCTTAGGCATTACTGGTTGGACGTAGGGGCCTTCCCTTAACACCCATGTGGAAGGCCCACTGCAATGCAAGCCCTGGTTCAGAATTCGCCTGACCGAGAGGAAATCAGCCACGGTGGAGTGCATGGAAGGCCGCCACAGCAGGCCCCACAGCCGCCACGTGCAGATTCAGAAGGACAGGCTCACCATCCAGTGCAAGAAGACAGACCACCGAAAGGATTTAACAGCGAGACTTAGGGACGAACTGGTGCTGGGGCGGGAGGACAGGTATCAGTATGACTGCCTGGCCTACCGCCGCCTCTACCTCCCGCCGAGCCACCCGGACGACCTCATCAGGCCAGGCCTCTTTCAAGGCAACTACGATGCCTTCGGCCTAAAGATTGTCATGCTCAGCTTCCATGGGAAGTATGCCAGGGTCACAAAGATCACGGGAGACTGCATCGGGATGTTAGAGATCCACCTTATGCGCCGCATCCAGCTGCCAGATGGCGAGATCTTCCGCAACTTCAACGAGTCCAGGAGATTGACGAGCAGGTGATCCAGGAGCAGCAGCAGCAGCAAGTAGACGGGACTGAGGAAAGTGAGGGCCATGGCTGGCAGAGCCCTGCCCAGCCCATCATCGGGGAGTCCGGGGCTGCAGCTTCGGAGGAGCAGCCTGTCTGGTTTGTTCTGCTTGTGGGCATTTGCACAAGACACCAGATCTACCCCCAAACCTGCAGGATGTGTTTCTATGGCGTGGACACTGTTACCTTATCTGGCTCAGCCTACCGGGAGCGCTTCCCTGGAGTCTTCATCCTGTTCGATGAGAACCACTTCGGGTTCATCTGGCTGGAGGGGAAATACTTCTTCCTGTGGGGCAGAGTCCAGAACACCTTCCAGAATGTGGAGGCACCATCCCTGCAGGCCTTCCTGGAGATGTTCAAGGACATTCATTCCGAAACCCCTGGGAGGAGCAGCTTGCAGATTTGACTTTCTGACCAGGTTAACCACCTTTGTTTGTTTTTTTAATCTTCACCTGAGGATATTTTCCCATTGATGTTTAGAAAGAGTGGGAGAGAGAGGAAAAGACAGAAATATTGATGTGAGAGAAACACATCAGTGGTTGCCTCTTGCCGAAGCCGGGATCAGGGCAAGGCTGGGTAGGAGCCAGAAACTGAGGTAGAAATAAACCTTAGACCAGTGGTCTCAACCTTTCTAATGCTGTGACCCTTTAATACAGTTCCTGATGTTGTGGTAACCCCCAATTTCATTGTTACAAATTGAACATAATTAAAGCATAGTTATTAATCACAGAAAAAGAGGAAAAGCACTCCTGCAATTAATTCATTGATTGAGTTACAAATGGGACTGCTTTTTTTTTTTTTTTTTTTACTGTAACACCATTTTTACTTAAGAGTGATTGACAAGCTATTGTTGACTTGCAGATGTTTTCTCTAAATGAACAAAGTGAGCCTCATTTCAAAGAAAACCATTATGTGTTACCAATGATAAAATCCATGCTTTAAATAAAAATTAGATTCTGCAAATAATAATAATAATAATAATGTGTCTGGGCATGGATCTGTTTGTGTTCTTCTTATTTGGGGTTCTCTGTGCTCCTGAACTTGTGTGACTTTTTCCTTTACCAGGTTAGGGAAGTATTCTGCCATTATTTCTTCAAACACCTCTATGCCTTTCTCCCTTCCCGCCTCTTCTGGCACACCTGCTATTCTAATATTGTTATGTTTCACATTGTCCCACAACTCCCTTAAGCTGTTCTTCCGTTTTTTAATTGTTTTTTCTTCTTGGTTCTCTGATTGAGTGATATTTTCAATTCTGTCTGCTAATTCACTGATTCGATCCTCAGCTTCCTCTAGTCTACTGTGTATCCTTTCTAATGTGTTCTTTATTTGCGTTATGTCATTCTTTATCTCAGACTGTTCTTTTTTCATAATTACCTTATCTTTTTTTCATGCTGTTGAGCATGTTTACCATCATTACTCTGAACTCTGTTTCAGATAAATTTCTTATCTCAGCTTCATTTATCTCTTCTCCTGGAGAATTCTCTAGTATTTTGGGGCTGTTTCTTTATATCCTCATTTTGGCTGTCTGTTTGGGTTGGTGACTATGTATTAGGTAGATCCTCTATACCTCCCAATCTCTAGTGCAGGGCAATGTTATAGCCTAATATCTATTTAAAAACTGCACAACAGATAGGGAGACAACCCATAAACTTTAAGTGTTATACTTTGCATATTATATCTATTCATGACATCCAGGTGGGAACCTTAATATTTTTAAGTGATGTAAGTAGCTCATTGTTCTGGTTCATTTTCAATCAACCTTATGCTTTTGATTTTTATCTTCCCATGCATGTCTGTGTATAGCAAGGTAGTAACTGGTCCTGCAAAAGAGTGCCATTATTCTTATTTTCTAATACAAACTTATAAAATATCACCTTATTCACTAATACAGTGATTCTGGCTAATATGACATGGATCTCCTTTCTTTGGGCTGTCAACATCAGAATTCTGATCCTGAAGTACTGAAGGCCAGATCCTAGATCCAGATAAATTCATATTCTCAGGGGCCTCTTTGGGGTGAGCCAAAAAATCTCTTTCTTGGCAAAACTCTGGCCTCATCATAAGTAATTTCTTCAGAAGTTAATAGAAAGCAATTTAAATAACAAATTCAATTACCCCTTAATATGAATATATTGTTTAAAAAATGTTACTGGATGAGGAAATGCATAGAGTATGAAATACAGCTCTTTACTGTAGAGCTGCTACTGGTCCATGCTGGCATTTTCCCACACAGTACTAATTATACTTGCCTTGCCAATTAGTCTTCTACCCAGCCATTGCTATTATTCTTCCCATTATTTTTAATGGTTGGTGCCAAAGAAAGGCATTATGGAAATTTATTTTAACACAAAATATAGAATACTTCAAAATACTATTTTTTTAAAATCTCTCAGGCATAGTATATTATAACAAGAGAATATGAGAAATCTGGATTCATCTATTCCATGGAGTTGAAAGTTGAACCTCAGTGTATCTTTAAAACATTTTCCCTACCTATGTGGTTTAAAACATGGAAAATATTTAGCAAGCATCCTTGGCTCCATCCCTCTGCCTACACTGGAGAAAAACTAGTTCATCAAGCAGGTCAGAGTGACCTGGTAAATGTTACCTGCCAATCGCTGGGCATTTAGGAAATAAGAACAAGAAAGTCACAGAAAATGACCCAGTCATGGGACCTTTCCCTGTCAAACAAGGAGAGACAGGATTAAAAATAAAACATACATCATGTAAGGTCAAGAACTCCTGTTGTGCTAAGAGCTTTTGAAGCCTGGAAATACCAGAGGCTTAAGTATATCCAAGTAGAAAATAAAAGTTCTGACCCAAGATCATTAGCGTGACACTCAACCCATGACCAGAGATCCCACAGGTTATAGTATTCAGTTTAACCAGGGCTAAAAGGGCAAGGCAAGGCCAGAGAAAATAACACTCATTCAATTTAAACATAATTTAACTCTCTGAATTCTTTTTAAATAGGTTCTTGGAATCAACATCTTAAAGCACTCTGACTGAATGCTGCTCTTTTAAGAAACTAAACTTGCTGCTATTGCTATTGCTTGCATGAATTCAAAGATCTAAGACACCAAATGGGGTGCCTTTGGCTCTTCCAAGAGGTAGTCTAAAATCAAAGTTTGGATGAAGTTGGTGAACAGTTATAAAATATGCTGTGTTCATGTGTTTTAAGATATGCTATCAACACCCACTTTGTATTAAAATAATCTACTTTGGCATATATATTTCTACTCAAATAAAATGGACCTAGTGACCTCTTAAAACCATTTCCATTATCACTACCTCAGGCTCTTTGTCTTGCTCAGAGCATATTGGCAAGAACTTGAGCACCCAAGACACCATAGTAAGAGCAAAGTGTACACTGAATGAGCAACACATGTTGGTGAATTCAGATGTATCCTTAATTCTTCATAAAATGTCACCATCATGGTCTGTCTTTGTAAAACAGTATGATCTGAGATAAACTATTCATAAGCAGGATTGGTTAGCCAACTGCCCCCTAGAGCAGAGAAATGCTGAGAATCTTGAACTTTGTGAAGGTATATTTTACTTGGAATCTGAAGTAAAGGCTTTATTATAGAAACATTTGAAAAAAATATACTTTAATAAACAGAGGAAGCCCAATAATTCCACAAGTTAAAAGATAAATTAAAACAAGAACCATCCCAAAAGTAGAGCATAGTGTTGACAAAATAGGGAGTACGCTCTCTACCTTACTTTTAAGATAGTCTTCAGACATTTTCATACATACTTAACACTGAGATAAAAATCATAAAAATCTTAAATGTACAATTCAAGAAATTCTAGAAAATATGTGTATTCATTAACTAACACTATAATTAAGATAAAAAATATTTCCATCACTACACAAAGTTTCCTTATGTAGTTTTCCAGTGAAAGTCTACTGCCACTATCCTAGGCCACAAATATTCAGATTTCTATCACCATAGAGAGTTTTACCAGTTGTACCATTCACAAAAATTCATTTTACTGTCTGTAAACTTTTTGTAGCTGCCTTTGCACAATATAGTTGTTTTAGAGTCATCCTGCTATTGACTGTATCAATACCCATTTCTCTTTTATTGCTAAGTAATGTTTTATTATATAAATATTCCCTGACTTATCTACCCATTTTATTGGTGTCAAGAAATGGAATATGAGATTTTATCCTAGTTGCAAACTAACAAATTAGCCTGCCACAGTTTCATAAATACTGATAAGACATGAGACTTCTGGATCAGAGATAAAGGATATTATTATTTACTAGAGGCCCCGTGCATGAATTCATGCACAGGTGGGGTCCCTCGGCCTGGCCGGTGATCAGTGCTAATCAGGGATGCAGAAGGTTGGCCAGCAAGGGGGAAGGGCCACGGGAGGTTGGCCAGCTGTGGGAGGTTGGCTGTGGGAGCACACTGACCACCAAGGGGCAGCTCCTGCATTGAGTGTCTGCCTCCTGGTGGTCAGTGTGGATAGCAACCAGTCGTTTGGTCGTTGGGTCACTTAGGCTTTTATATATATAGGTGGCAAAATAGAAAGCATGAACTTTATGCTTGCATCAGTTTCCCTTGAGCCACCTCCAAGTCTTATGAGCATAATCTGGTGGTGGAGCCAGGTGGATTCTGCACACACAATAGGTTTGTGTCACAGCTGGAGGTCTCCCAAATAGGAACCTCTGGTCTTTGAAAAAGATTGCTTGCAAACTTTGCTTATCTGCCTTAGAAAGATATTATTATTATTGTTATTATTATTTTCCTAACCAGGTAACAAGTCGGCTCTCTGCACCTGTATGAGACACTATCTTTGCATTCCAAGATTGTTTTTTACAAACATCCTTGAAAATATCATCCAGAGCAAAAGCTGTTATAAGATATATATAAAAAAAAAATACACATAGAGAATAGTCTTTTATCCAGTGATGAACACTTTAGTTGTTTCCAGTTTGGGACTATTATGTGAATACCTGAGGGTGGTCCACATAATCAATAATTTCATGTGTAAATAAAAAGTTTTATTTTTTTCTCTAAAATTTTTATTTTCTCTTCTTTTACATTTTTTTTTTTTTTTTGCCAATTAGAATACTACAGTAGCAAGGAACAATAATAAATAGATAGGTTTAGAACTGACTTTTCATAATTTTGTTTTCAATCTTAGTATAAAAATATTTAATAGTTCATAATGTATGATGTTGGCTGTACATATATGTATTTTGTCACTGTAGAAAGTTTCCTTGATTTTCTTGATAGTTGTTGGCCTTTAATTTTATTTTTTATAATGTCTATTTCAACTTTGTCACCAGAGAAATGATTAATAGTGGAGTAAGATTGGTTATATTTCTTTCTTAAATATTGGATATAACTTAGCAATAAAACTAGCCAGATCTAAAGTTTTCTTTGCAATGAGGCTTTTTATTTTTTAAAAAATTAATTTCTTTAATAGATACAGAATTTTCAATATTCTATTTCTTCTTGTGTGAGTTTTGGTAAAATGTTTTTCTAAAGACTTTTACCATTTCATCAGCATTTCAAGTTCACTGGATTAGAATTGTTTATAATATTAATTTATTATATTTTGGGTATTTTTATGGTCTGTTTTGACAGTCCTATGTCATTCCTGATTTTGATGATTTGTGTTTTCCCACTCGTTGTCTTTTTCAGCTTTATTAGGTATTTATATATTTTATTAACCTTTTTTGTTAACCCTCACCCAAGAGTATTTTTCCATTGATTTTAAGAAGGAGTAGAAAAAAAAGGGGGAGAGACAGAGAGAGAGAAACATGGATGTGAGAGAGACATCAATTGGTTGCCTTCAGCACGTTTCCTGAGCAGGACTGGGGATTGAGCCTCCAACCCAGGTACATGTCCGTGACTAGAATTAAACTGGGACCTTTCAGTCTCCAGGCCGATGCTCTATCTACTGAGCCAAACTAACTAGGGCTTATTAACCGTTTTTTATAGAAACAATAGCTTAGTTAATTCTGCTATTATTTGCTTTTGTTTCTTATTTATGTTCTTATGTAAATATAATCAACTGACCTTTGTAAAGAAGCAAAGGCAATACAATAAAGCAAGATGTCATTTTTTAATTAAAATATATTTGAAATATAACATTGTATAAATTTAAACTACATACTGGGAGAAAATATTTTCAAAAGATGTATATGATAAGTGACTATTATCCTAAATAGGCAAAGACTACTTAAAACTGCTCAATTAGAAAATAAACATCCTGATTAAATTATGAGCCAAAGATCTTGACACCTCACAAAGATAATATATAGATGGCAAATAAGCACAGGAAAAGATGCTTCACATTGTAAGCCATCAAGTAGATGCAGATTTAAACAACAATGTGATACCGCTACACAGGTTTGAGAATGGCCCAAATCTGAAACACTGGCAATGAGAAATGTGGCCAAGGGTGTGGAGCAATGGGAACTCTCATTCACTGCTGGTGGGAATGTAAAATGGTGCAGCCACTTTGGAAAGCAGTTTGGTGGTTTCTTACAAAAGTAAACATGCTCTTACTATATGATCTAGCAATTGTGTTCCTTGGTGTTTGTTCAAAGTTATATTCACACAAAAACTTGCTCGGGAATGTTAAGGAAGCTTTATTCATAATTGCCAAAACTTGAAAACAATCAAGATGCTTTCCAGTTGGTGAATGAATACATAGAGTGTGGTACATCTTGATAATGCAACATTATTTAGTGCTCAAAAGAAATAAACTATCACACCATGAAAAGACATAAAGAAACTCAAATGCAGTTTACAAAGGAAATGAAGCCAATCTGAAAAAGGTATACATTGTACGATTCTACTATATGACGTGAAAAAGGTAAAATATGAAAACAGTGAAACAGATTGGTGGTTGGGGAAAAGGATCAATGGGAAGAATGAATAGTTGGATCTCAGAGGATTTTAAGAGCAGTGAAAAAACTATGCATGATACTGTAATGATTGATATTCATTACATATTTGTCCCAAACCATAGATTGTTCAGCAAGAGTGAACCCTAATATAGGTGGTGGGCTTTGGGTAATAATGATGTATCAATACAAGTTGATAAATTATAATAAACGTTCCACTATGGAGGAGGTGTTGATAATGGGGGAAGCTATACATGTGTGGGGGCAGAGAATATACAGGATGCCATTTATTAAAATATATATTTATTGATTTCAGAGAGAAAGGGAAAGGGAGAGAGATAGAAACATCAATGATGATAGAGAATCATTGGTTGGATGCTGGGGATCGAGCCCACAATCTGGGCATGTGCCCTTGACAGGATTTGAACCTGGGACCCTTCAGTCCAAAGGCCAACGCTCTATCCACTGAGACAAACCAGCTAGGGTGGGATCTTTTTTCCCTTCCTCCTATTTTGCTAAGTACCTAAAATTGCTCTAAAAATAAATTCTTTTTAAAGAAAAGGTAAAAGTTCTTTTTCCATTTTTAAACATTTATAAACTTTTCCAAGTTTATAAATGGCCATATTAAATTATATTATGTGAGAATATATATAGGGATTTGAAACTCTTCAAAAATCAAGGAAAGAATCACAAAAATCAATATAGTATTTATCTGCAGTGGAGAAACAAGAACTGTCAAAGAAAAGGCTCACAGGAGAGGCTGTTGGGTACTTGTTCTTTTCCTTGTTTTGACTGTTGGTGATATGGCCATTTGCTTTATAATCCTTATGCAAAGTGTACATATTTGTCTGCATATATGATATATATTACAATCAAAAACCTCAGCACAAGGTAGCTGATAGCATGTTGATACATCATTATATTTTATAACCGAGGTGCCTTTATATTATGTTTTACAAAGTGCCACTCTGAAAACACACTATCAAATTTAAATGCAGAAGTGAAAATAATAAAATTGAGCAATAGCTGACCTAGCTCTCATTTTTATCATTTTTTCTATGAAAGCCTGTGATTAAATATAACAGTAAAATGGGGTGTGTGAAACTTAAAAGGAAGAAGCATCGCTATGGGCCCTGTTTCATCTCCTTTTTTTTTTTTAGCAAAATTCTTATGAATAATACACAAATGCCAGTGTGTGATAACCCATGAAGTTCTAGGCATAACAACCCCACATTTGCTCAGTCTCAGATTGCTTTATCAGATATGTGTTAAATTTTCCTACCAGAAAAAAAAAATGAGTTGCAGGAAGACTGTGTTGTCACCCCAGAATCCCATTAACATTATGTAGAGGTAAGTGTACTCACTAGTAAAATGGAAAGCAATTAACTATACCTAAAATTATCACAATACTTCTTACATAGATTCTTAAGTTTTCATATTCTACTCTTTTGAGCACTCATAATTTAGGGGTAATATTCTTAACTAGAGGCCCAGTGCACAAAATCGTGCATGGGTAGTGTCCCTAGGCCTAGCCTGTGATCAGGCCCATCTTCCACCCGCTCGCCAGTCCCAGTTCCTGCCCCACCAGCCCCGCCAGCCAGCCAGCTCCCCTCACTGGCCCAGGTCCCACCCCGCCACAGCTGCCAGCCACCCGGTTCCCCTCGCTAGCCCCCCACCTCATAGCGACTGGTCAAGCAGTCATTCCGGTCGTTACACTTATGGTCGCTGGCTTTTTATTATATAGGATTAAATAAAGGTACAACTCATTTTATTTATCATTTCCTATTTCATCCCTAGTCACTGACTTCGCTGACAATGAATTAATCCATCATTTTTTTCTATTTATAGTTTTAATCCCTAGAACTCACAAAAACTGTGCATTATTTTTTATAATTATGACTTCCTTTCTTCTTATGGTGGTATATTTTATGCTTTATGTATTTCATATTTATACATATTATAATGCATACTATGATAAATAGTATATTATATACCCACCTGTTATACAGACAATGGTTTAGGTACTGAGGATACATAATCCACAAGATAGATAAGGCTTTGTCTTTCCACAGAGGAGACAAAAAATAGTGAATTTAAAAGAACATAATAGATAATAACAATTCAATCAAGAATACAAACATAGACATATGATGAAGCTTGTGGAATTACCTTGGTTTTGGGAGTTTAATATTAAAACTAATATTTGAAGTAAATATTTAAAGGTGTAAGTTATGCACAAGTCTAAGGGGGCTGCTAGAGTTAAAGCTCTTGGTGAAAGAGGAGTTTTGGTGTGTCCTAGATTCCAGAAGATCAGAGTGGCTGGAGTAACTTAGTAAGAAAGAGAACACTAAGAAATGAGAACATGGGACTAGGCAAGACTTAGAGTTGGTATCAATTTGGAGTGTCATTACCTCTGAATTGAATAAAAAACTTAGAGAAACAATAAATGGTGTAGTTTTCTCATAATGATTTATTTTTGTCCCTAGTCTGTGAGGATGACCTGGGCTGTTCCCTTACTTTTCTAGGCTCAGGCAACCTATTTTGTTTTATTCAAGTTAGAATTGCATGTTACCTGTACTACGTTTGACAGTCAGCAAATTTGAGACTCATCCTATCTAATAAAGAGGGAATATGCTAATTGCCCTTATGCCATCGCAAAGATGGAGGCGCCTACAGCCAATAAGGGAGGGAATATGTTAATATGCTATTGACTGCCATGCCCTCAAAGATGGCGGCACCCTCAGCCACAAGATGGTGGCACCCAGTCTCCTCAGCCCCCCAGCTACCCAGGGCTGGCCCGAGGCATAGGCAAGCCTCGGATGGCTGCTGCCCAGTTGCCTTTCCCTGATCGCCGGGTCTCCTTTCGCCCCTGAGGGCTCCCAGACTATGAGAGGGAGCAGGCCAGGCTGAGGGACTCCCTGCTCCAGTGCATGAATTTTCATGCACCTGGCCTCTAGTGTAAATTAATAATTATCCTTGAAAACCTATGAAATACAGCATAGTTGTTTTTCTGTTCATAAATCTGTACATTGATCCCTCTGTATCCAAATATTGAGAACTTCTTGGATAGTTAATCTAAAGGAAGGATCAATGGAGAGTCTGTATGCAGATGTCTGGGCATTCAGATTGTTCAGTCTTTCATACAATTGCCAAATCCCTAAACTGGAGGATAGACATTTTTCATCTTGTCTGTAGGGCTTATAAAATTCAAATATATTTGCTCTATAATAAAGAGGAGCCCTATCTCATGCTAAGGGTAGGTTTTATAGTCAGAATAAAATGCAAATACATAAATGAGACTACACTGTTCTTACTCCCTGTTCTACAACTCTCAACCACAGTGTGGGTAACTGACAGCAATTCCTGACGTTCTTGATAGTTTTATTTCAGACACAACATTGATCTTGTTCAACCAGATCTTTTGTTACTTTATCACTGACTTTTTCTCACACTTGTGCCTTTAATCTTTATATTTTCATCATTACTTCCCCTTGGCTTTCAAATAAATCTTTAGATATTGTCTCTCTGGAAGTTACTTTACTGCAAGTTATCTTGCTTCCCCTTTACCATCAAATTCATTGGAAGAATAATCTCAGTTATCACTTTTTCACCTTCACCTAATACAAATTGAATTCTGCTATGCTACTATACTAAAACTTGAATTTCAGTGTATGAAAAATTCCTAAACTTCTATTCCAAAAACCTAGTCTAAAGCCATCTGCTATATGACCTTTCAGAAAGGTCTGTTTTTATGTGCTTTTTTTCTTAAAATTTTTATGTTTGATTTTCAAGACACTAATTAGCCTTTCATCATTTCTGATTGATCACTTTTTCATTGCTTGTCTTTTTGATATACCCAGCCCTTCAATGTGGATATTCTCCACAGCTCAGCATTCAGCCTGCGTATCTCATAACTGCTTATACTCTTCTTTTATGTTCTCATCCACTGACAAAATATCTATTCAAATGATACCCAAATCTGCATCTTCAATCTACAGAATTTCTAGAACCAAATAAAATCCACTGGCTAACTCTAAGTGTTACATATTCTATAACTCTATAATATTTAATACAAATATTGTATAATAATGTAAATGACTTCAAGAAACAAGTCTAAAGTTAAATTGGCTATCTTTCTCTTAAAACCCATCGTTCTTCTATATTCTGTATATAGTGTCAGGCCACCATCATCTATACATTCATCCAAGCAAAAATCTCAGAATCAAACTTTTACCATTACTTCCCTTTCATCCGTCCATTCAATAGGATAACAATCCCATGCATTTGTCTCCATAATGGCTTTCATATTCAGTCTACTTGCTTTTCCTCCTCCCTCTTATGACAGTTTATATTTAATTCTTGTATTATTGCAATATATTCCTGAATATTTTTTAAATAAGTTTTCCTTTTGTATACTCAGTTTCTGATAAAAGTTACCTTTCTGAAAATAAATACATTTGGAAATTCTATTACCTGCTTAAAAATAATGAGGACCCTCCACTATTTGCCAAAAAATGTGCCTGATATTTCAACCATTTTGTAGTTAGAGCCCAGTTTGTATTCCAACCCCTTTCCCTAAACTGATAATTTCTATATCAAATCATAGCATCTAGCCACTCAGGCATATGCAGAGTTCCCCAGCACACCAAGAAGATTCAAGAATGAAATAGAGGGAGATTGGTTGTAACTATTAGAAATATCATGGCTCATGTCTTGGAATATATTTTTCAATTGTTTTGAATATTTATTTTCTTAGGTTGAAGACTATATTTCAGTGATTCACACTTAGAAGTCTGTATGAAGATGTCTGGGCATTCAGATTGCTCCAATAGTTGTTTTTGGAAATAACAAAAGGGTTAGAAAATTTTTACCTTGTATTTTATAATAAAAAGAAAGGGGAGTAGGAGATGATAGTATTTTTAAGAGAAAGTAGAGCATTTGCTGTGAGGTCAACTTATTTAACATTTTTTAATCAACTGAGAGATCTCTTTATGAAACACATTCTTGCATTTATTTCTAAAACTCTATGATTCTACCTATCAGCATTTCTTTAATACTCACATTTTTCCCAGACATCATCACACAAGATCATGTTTTCCAACATTTACTTCTGAGATCTTCAAATATTCTCATGCATGGTTATATGATCTTCTAAAGAAAGCAATGGATCTATACTGTTGAATTCTCAATTTAATCTTCAGTAATGATAATGGCACTACTTTTATCAAACTCTGAGGTATTGAGCTCTGTTTCTGATATTGCTGCTCTTAAACTTTATTGAGCCAATTACTTCTAGTGTGTAACAAGAGTGTGAGGCACTTTTAGATGCTGCGTTAACAGCGTTAACACTATGAGGCTACCTTACTTGATAGCACCATAATGCAGTATAAGCATTTACTGAACTTGTAGACTACTTAGTCTATTTCCTCAGTAGAGTTATTTCCTATGAAAGCCTGCTGGTTTTGTAGCCAACAATGCCATCTTACTCATTCAAATTCATGCAAGTAAACATACATAATACATTTCCATTATCACCAATAAGCATTTAAAATAATGGATTCCCAACTGTTGTTCATTTAGATGCATACAACATATTACTCTTATTCTATTCCAGCTCATTTTGGAAACAGCTCCTGTAATTGTTAGAGGAGGGGAAAAAGGTATGGGTGCTGTTATCTTTTATTTTGCCAAGCCTAGATTACTTTATAATTAAATATGGCTTTATGAATTCGAATAATAGCTTTGTTTGATGTTCAACGTTAGATGTGACCATCTAATGCCTTAGGTAAATCCTACTGTGTTGTTGAGTCTATGTAATTTATCCTGGAGCTGTTTAGTTCTTCATTTACCATGACCTGAGGTATTCTTCCCACTTCCTTCCCCCAGCTTTCCTGGGAGAGAAAGGCCAGCACTGTAACTAGAAATTCAGAATAGAAACTGAAAACAAATTTTATTTTTATCTGTGTGCCTAGGAAAAATAAGAACAAGTGGAATTTTTTTTCTATTAGAATACATTGATTAATCACCTCAAAAATGACTAGGGAAGCTCAAGACAACTAGTTACCAGTCAATGGCTTTTTAAACTATCTTCCTCCAATGTCTTTATGTCACAGCGTATTCAACTACCTCACATTTCTAGACCTAGTGATGAAATTATTTGAGATATTTCCCATGTTTGTTTGTATACCAGAAGAATATTCTAATGATTGGAATTTTAGATTCTGTTGTAGGACGAGCAAAGAGATCCTTTGCCACTCTAGAATATTTTGTCCAAACTTTCAATGAAATATCACAGAAGGGAATAAACACATACTCATTCCTTCTTAGTTTTTATGCTTTGAGGGCTATGTTTAATTTAATAATGTTAACAAATCACTTCATTTAATTGAATCATATATTTATTATGAACTCACTAATCTTCCACAATTTCAAAATTAATATTTTTCTGTTAATTTATATAAAACAAAAGGAAACAAAACTATATAAAGAGATAAAAATCATCCAAGTGACCACAACCTAGCAATGACACTGCAATATCTTTCTAGATGTAAATTAAATAGCACATATATGCCCTTCTCACCTAATAATGTATTACAAAAATATTTGCCATCTTAATATATTTATATAACAATATTGCTTTAATTTGACATTAACAGCAATATGAGTAAATTATATATGTGTGTGATGGGTTGTGATTTGAATATTGATCCCAGGAATCCAGAATAAGTAAGTCTAATAGTCTGAGAGAGTCAGTGTTACACATTTTTTGTCCTATTTTTTTTTTTAAAGCATACAGTTCAGTGAGTTTTGAGCAATGTATACACCTGTGTCACCACAGCTCTATTTAAGATGTAGGATTTATCCATCAACATGAAAAGATCCTCATGGCCCTTTGTAGTCAACTCCTTTCAGCCAAAGGAACCACTGATCTGACATCTGTCACATAGCTTAGTTTTGCCCATTTTTAGAACACCATATAAGTGAAACCATACAGTCTTTTGTCTGACTTCTTTTGCTCAACATAATGCCTTTGAAATTTATCCATGCTGACATTTATTTCTTTTTCCTTTGCCAAATGGTATTTCATTGTATGAATATATGACAATTTAAATTTCCATTCTTAAATGGATGGTCCATTGTGTAACAGTTTTTAAATAAAGTTAAATATATGTGTACCCAGTGATCATGCGGTTATATGCCTATACATTTACTTAAGAAGAATTAATGCATATGTTCATAAACTAATTGTACATGAATGTTCATAGCACTTTTACATATAACTATATCATAATAAATTACTGATTTTTTTTAGTGGGATCAGCTATTTAGAAAAGAAGGTACTATAAAATATAGGTTTGGTAGATTTTGAGAGAATGTTATATCTTCTGTATCTTGATTTAAGATTTTCTAAAGTAATGTCAACCAACATTTTCTATTATAGTTTATCACTTTCACTTTTTTTTAGCAGTCACACTCTATCATACAATTATCTTCTGTTCAGCAAACAAATCAATGAGTATATAATATACTTCTATTTATTGTCATTGTAAAGAAAATTAGTGTGTTCTCTTATTCATAAACACATTTTATATCTCTTTATTATTTTTTAAGATAAACTCTTAAGAATAGAATTTGCAGGAAAAGGTAAAGGCAGATTTTATTGAAAATGACTTGATAATGATTTCCAACTTATTTTTTGGAAAGCCTTCACCAACCAATAGTCTATGGACATTAGATTCCTTCCACCCTAATGATAGTCTGTATATTGAATAGATTTGTTAAGTACTTCCTATTTTCATCAATGATAACATTTGGTTGAAAATTTAAATACCTTCTTATTAACTAGTGACCTGGTGCACAAAATTTATGCACATTAAAAGGGAATTAATTAGAAGAAATATTTTAATATTGCTATTTGCCCTTTCAGGCAGTGTCACATTCCAGGCCAGGGACACAGGCAGGCAGGGTCACATCCCTGGCCAGGGACGCAGGCAGGCAGCTTCCCCTCAGCGCTGGGTGGGGATGCACACAGGCAGTGTGACGTTAGCGCTGGGCAGGCCTGTGTATGCCTGCGCTGGGGGCAGAAGTCTTCACCCCCGTCCCCGCCAACCAGCTCCTGTGAGCACAGTCATGACTGGGACACAATTAGGACCAATTAGCATATTACCTCTTAATTATATAGATGTTGTTTAATGAAAATATTAAACATCTGCTATGAATGCCTTGCTCATGCCCTTTGCTTATATTATTAGCTGATCAATATTTTATGTAGACATTAAATATCTGCTCATGCATGTCCTATTTATATAGCTTTGCTTGGTTTTAACATTTATAAATAGAATAACAGTGATATATAGATATAGTATTTCTGTGAATTCCTAGCTTTACATGGCATTATAGCTTAAGATTTATCCATGTCGATTTAGTTGGTTACAATTCATTTTTAATGTTGAATTTTATTTTATTGCAAGTATATCCTAACACTAATTTTTTATTCTATTAGTAATGGTGTCTGGATAAATTCCAAATTCTGGGTTTAATTTTTCTTTGTTTGTTTGTTTGTTTTATTTTGTTAATCTTCACCCAAGAATATTTTTTTCATTGATCTTTGTCTGTTCATAAACAGATATTAAATATTTTCATTAAATACCATCTATATAATAAAGAGGTAATATGCTAATTTGTCCTAATGGTGTCCCAGTTATGACTGGTCAACAGGCTGTGTGCATACAGGAGGAGAGGGGTAGAATTAGAGAGAGAGAAACATCAATTTGAGAGAGACACAAAGATCAGTTGCCTCTGAATGAGATTGACCAGTGTAGGGGATCAATCAAGCCTGCAACTCTACAAAGAGGTATGTGCCCTTGATCAGAATCAAACCCTTGGCCCTGCAGTACCTGGGCCAACTCTCCAACTGACCAGGGCTGTTCTTTTAATTTTAATTTTTAAATTTATTTTTAAATTACCGTTGATATACACTATTATATTAGTTTCAGGTGTACAACCCAGTGATTAGACTGGAAGACAAACACTGAAGGAAAGGAAAGGGATTCAAATTCTGTTTTTTGGTTTTTTTTTGACACTTCCACCTTTTTTTAAAATTATTAAATCTTTATTGTTCAGATTATTACATTTGTTCCTCTTTTTCCCCCCATAGCTCCCCTCCACCCAGTTCACACCCCACCCTTCACCCTCACTCCCCACCCACTGTCCTCATCCATAGGTGTGCGATTTTTGTCCAGTATCTTCCCGCATCCCTCACACCCCTTTCCCCCACAAGAATAGTCAGTCCATTCCCTTTGTATGCCCCTGATTCTATTATAATCACCCCTTCATTCTGTTCATCGGATTACTTATTCACTTGATTTTTAGATTCACTTGTTGATAGATGTGTATTTGTTGTTCATAATTTGTATCTTTACCTTTTTCTTCTTCTTCCTCTTCTTAAAGGATACCTTTCAGCATTTCATATAATCCTGGTTTGGTGGTGATGAACTCCTTTAGCTTTTTCTTATCTGTGAAGCTCTTTATCTGACCTTCAATTCTGAATGATAGCTTTGCTGGATAAAGTAATCTTGGTTGTAGGTTCTTGGCATTCATCACTTTGAATATTTCTTGCCACTCCCTTCTGGCCTGCAAAGTTTCTGTTGAGAAATCAGCTGACAGTCGTATGGGTGTTCCCTTGTAGGTAACTGACTTTCTTTCTCTTGCTGCTTTTAAGATTCTCTCTTTGTCTTTTGCTCTTGGCATTTTAATTATGATGTGTCTTGGTGTGGTCCCCTTTGGGTTCCTTTTGTTTGGGGTTCTCTGCGCTTCCTGGACCAGTAAGTCTATTTCTTTCACCAGGTAGGGGAAGTTTTCTGTCATTATTTCTTCAAATAGGTTTTCAATATCTTGGTCTCTCTCCTCGTCTGGCACCCCTATAATTCAGATGTTGGTACTCTTGAAGCTGTCCCAGAGGCTCCTTACATTATCTTTGTATTTTTGGATTCTTTTTTCATTTTGCTTTTCTGGTTGGATGATTTTTTGCTTCTTTGTATTTCAAATCATTGACTTGATTCTTGCGATCCTCTAGTCTGCTCTTGGGAGTCTGTATAATATTTTTTATTTCAGTCATTGTATGCTTAATTTCCAGTTGGTCCTTTATCATAACCTCGAGCGTCTGACTAGATTTCTTGAGGATCTCACTACATTTATCGGCGGTCTCACCAGTCTTGGCTGTTTGCTCCACCCTGGTGATTTACTGAGACCCCACCCCATGCAATTTACAACCCCACCCAAGCTGTGGGCAGCGGCTTTTGCATATGAGTGGCCTGTTCTTTCTCAGCCTAAAACATGACAAACAGGAAGCAGCTGGGCCAGGGAGCCCCAAAGTTACCAAATGAAAGCCCAAAGCCCAGCAGCACCAGCCTGCCTTGTTTTCACTGCTAGGCCTCATCTGGGCACTTCCAAATCTGATACAAAGAGGAGGAATCTGAAGATCTCTCTGTAGCTCCTGCTGGGTGGTCCCAGGCAGTGGCTGACTTTGCACCTCCTTGAAGATCCAAGAGCCAGTGTACCCAGTGTACCCAGTGGTCAGTGTGATACCATTCCAGATTACAACTCTTCACATACATAAGTGACATTCTCAAGGGGCAGATTCAGTGAGCACCAAAGCCCCACTGAAGTAAGTCCTGCCCCATAAGGGTATCTCCTGCACAGAAACTCTTCCATTGTAGACACAGCTGGTCCTCATAGCCAATTGGCCTGTAGGTTAATTTCTCCCAGTGATACCAACAGCAATCAAGCCTCAACTATAACAAGACTGTGCACACAGCCCACAAAGGGGTGTACCAAAAGTGTCCACCTCAGGTGATTGGGGATACTGAGCCACTGGGCCCTATAGGCCACCTACTACATAAGGCCACTCTATCAACACAGGGAAGTAGACAAAATGTGGAGACAAAGAAGCATGTCACAAATGGAAGAAATGGAATAAAGAAACATGCTGGATATAGAGTTCAAAACCACAGTTATAAGGTTACTCAAGAAGCTTCTAGAAACCTCCAAGGAACTGAGTAAGACCCTCAAGGATCTTAGTGAGAATGCCAAACAAAAAAAAAGGAAAGGATCAGTCAAAAATTAAGCATACACTGACTGAAATAAAGAATAATATACAGAGATTCAATAGTAGAGTAAAGGATCCCAAGAATCAAGTCAATGATTTGAAATATCAGGAAGCAAAAAACAACACCCAACTGGAAGAGCCAAAAGAAAAAAGAAACCAAAAATATGAAGATATTGTAAGGAACCTCTGGGACAACTTCAAGCATACCAACATCCAAATTATGGGGGTACCAGAAGAAGAGATACAGCAAGATATCTGGAAGATAGGTAAATGGGATTACTGGCCCTGACAACTCTTTAGCAATCTCCAATAAAGTTAACCATATTAACCATCAATTTGAATCTAAGGTATATAACTAAGGAAATGGGTACATACATCCATACATGCAAAGAAATACAATGTGTCCACAGTAGATTTATTTAAAGTGGCCACAAAATATGGGCCACTTCAAAACAATGGAACTATGGGTTGCCAATTCAAGAGATATTAAAAGGATAATAAAGGAACATTGTTTTTGGTATGCAAATAAATTAGAAAAGTTAAACAAAAGTTATAAATCCTTGAAAATGTACCCTATCAAAACTCTCTTAAGAAATAGATAACTTGAATTCCAGGCCCAGATGACTTAATTGGAAGTATCTACCAATTATCCTATATAATAAAGAGGTAATATGCAAATTGACCGTCACACCCTTGCACAAGATGGCCACCCCCATGTGGACACAAGATGACCACCACAAGATGGCCTGAAGGCAAGGGCAGTTGTGGGCAATCAGGCCAAATGGGAAGGGCAGTTAGGGGGGAACAGGCCTGCAGGGGAGGGCAGTTGGGGGAGACCAGGCCTGCAGGGGAGGGCAGCTTTGGGGGACCAGGCCTTCAGGGGAGAGCAATTTGGGGTGACTGGGCTGGCAGGGGAGGGCATTTGGGGGCAATTGACCTGGCAGGGGAGCAGTTAGGCATCGATCAGGCTGGCAGGGGAGTGGTTAGGGGGTGATAAGGCTGGCAGGCAGAAGCAGGTAGGGGCAATTAGGAAGGCAAGCAGGTGAGTAGTTGGGAGCCAGCAGTCCCGGATTGTGTGAGGGATGTCCAACTCCTGGTTTAGGCCTGATCCCTGTGGGACATCCCCTAAGGGCCCCAGATTGGAAAGGGTTCAGGCTGGGCTGAGGGACACGCCCCCCCCTGCATGAATTTTGTGCACTGGGCCTCTAGTTTAAAAATAAAAGATTACAATTTTTTACAAATTTTTCCAGATAATTGAAGAGAATGGAATACTTCCTAAGTCATTGTAAGCACCCAGCATAACTCTGATATCTAAACCAGAAAAAAAAAAATTCTAAAAAAGAAATTCCTGACAAATTTCTATCATGAAAATAGATACAAGAATTTTAAGCACAATTTGAGGCAATCTAATATAAAAATATTTTAAGAGGAAAATTTATAATGACCAAGTGTGACATTTTCCTCCAAAATTCAAGGTCAGTTTAACATTTGAAATTCCAAATTAGTCAATGTATTCACAATATCAACAATGTAACACTAGTTTTAAAAAGTTAGTTAAAGAAAGCATTTGACAAATTTCCATACCCATTTGTGACTAAAAGTTCTCAACAAATTAGTGCACATCTATAAAAACTCTATGGTTAACATTATACATAATGGTAGATTTTTCATCACAGTTAGTAGGGTTTTCTCTACTCCCCTGTCATCAGGACAGGTTTAATTTCAGAACTTCCATAGTTTCATTTTCTGTACTTAAGTTCATTACACTCACTGATCCATTTAGAGTTTATACCAGAATATGTATGATTTTAATTGTATCTTTATTCAAATACTTATAAGACAGTGATTTATTAAACATCTCATCTTTTCTTCCACTAATTTCTCATGACATATCATATCATTTTTTAAATTATCACTATATGTGCGGGTATGTTTGAATCAAACTACTTAACTGAAAATTCTTGTCTTTGAAATTTGAGAGCAGATTCTTTCCAAACTGTGTGGCTTATCTGTCTTCAATAAGTCAAATCATTTGCCATTGAAATGAACCAGTGTTTAACTAAATAACTGAGTCTTCAGAGTTGTGCACACTCTGGTTAAAAATTCTCTCTGTATGTATATATTTTGAATAATGATTACTCACACATTATTCCTTTGTGAGATATTTCTGAAATATTTCTTGTTTGGGATTATTTAACAAAAAATTTATGAATAAGCTTTTATTTACACTGTTGCATTTTAACCCCACATTATTCTGTAGAATATCAAATGAATGCTTTTATTCACTGACAAAGTATCTTGATTGGAAAGGTGTTTTGGGTCATTAACCTTATGAAAAATTTATATCTCAGTAACTATTCTCTCTGTGACTTTGAATTTCAGAATCCCTCATTCCATCATGGAAACAAATTACTTTGTCCTAAGTGATTACATTTTTTAACTTTAATCGATAGCTTCAGAATTCTAAAAATGCAAAAGTGTGCTTTCCTCTTCTAATTTATTTTTTTTAAACATTAAAATAGGTATTATCAAAGCCTAGATGGATAATTTCAAGAGCATACATTTGGTTTTTATTTCTCTAACTGATAACAATAGAGTTAAAGCAAATATTCTATACAATGACCAGATTTTAATGAATTGTTGTCTTTTAAAGGTTCTCACCCATTGTTTAAATACAGACAAAAACTTTCCATAACAATAAGCTCTGATATGTTAAAAAAAATACAATGGAAATTTTGTTAAATCCAATTCTGTCACTGTAGATTTAATTAATTATATCCTGTCAATAGAGCATTTAACAATTATCTTATGTCTAACTACTTTAAAAGACGGATACTTGTGGCATCATTTTTTAAAATTAATAAATTTCAATTTTTAGAGAAGATTTACATTCAGAGCAAAATTGAGCAGACAACATAGAAAATTTCCATAGGTTTCCTGCCCCTAAATGGGCATGGCCTCCCCCATTTTTAACAACCCCCACCAGAGTGGTACATTTGTCCTAATCAATGAACCTACTTGAGGCATCATTATTATCTGAAGTTCATAGCTCACATTAGAGTTCACTCCTGTGTTGTACATTTAATGGATTTGAACAAAGGCATAATGACATGTGTCCACCATTTCAGTAACAACAGAGTGGTTTCACTGCCCCCCAAATCCTCATGCTCCACCTATTGATCCCTCCTTCCTCTTTAATCCCTGGCAATCACTGATCTCTTTAATTTTTCATAGTTTTATCTTCTCCAGATTGGCATGCAGCTGGAATCATATAATATGTGTCCTTTTCAGATTGGCATACACTACACATCCATTATAATGGCCAAAATCTAAAATGGCAGCAACATATGTGGCTGAGGAGGTTGAGCAATAGGAACTCTTTTCATTGCTGGTAAGAATGCAAGATGGTATATTTTGGAAAACTGTTTGGCAGTTTTTTTACAAAACTAAACATACCCTTTCCATAAACTCTAGTAATAATTCTCCATGGTATTCACCCCACAGAACTGAAAAGTTACATCTACACAAAACCTGCTCATGAATGTTTATAGCAGCTTTATTCATAATTACCAAAACTTGGAAGCAGCCAAGGTATCATTTGGTAGGTGAATAGATAAATAAATTGTGGTCCATCCAGACTATGGAATACAATTCAGTGCTAAAGAAAAGAGCTCTCAAATCATAGAAATACAGAGAGCAAATGCAAATACATATTACTAAAGGAAAGAAGTCACAAGAGATCAAATAAAAACACCCTTCCTGCTTCTGGAAGACCTAAACTCTGGGTTCTCGAGGCCCCACCCACCTGACTTACTGGGAGCTCCATCCTGCTGAGGTCAGGACAAAATCTGGGACAGACTAGGTCCTGTGGTTCTAGGATGGGGGATGACACCCACCATATTCCCTGAAGCCTGAATAGCACTACTCCTCACAAGAAATCCACTAGCCCTTTCTTCTTTCAATGTATGAGCTTAACAGGCAACAGGCAGGCAGAGACAGATCCTGGGGTACCTTGGGATATTTGCTGACCCACCGCCAGGCCAGGTGCTGGTAAAAGCTGGCTTGCAGCACAGCTTGATTCTTTCCGTGCACAGCCAAGCCCAGCAGAGACAGCCACAAGGTGTAGATTGATTGTGTCTTCAAACAGGTTGCCAAGGGCCAGGCACAGTGTCTAAAATTAGCCTAAATCAGAGTCTCTCTCAAGAATCCTAGGACCAATGCACCAAGTGGCCATCTTCAGACAACATCAGAGCAGGATCCAACAAACAGCATATACAAAGAGAGATCACAACAGTACCT
Organism: Myotis nattereri; assembly: GCF_964212035.1. NCBI lineage: Eukaryota > Metazoa > Chordata > Mammalia > Chiroptera > Vespertilionidae > Myotis > Myotis nattereri. The sequence continues at coordinate 158,171,044 of NC_138075.1, forward strand.
GCATGGAACCTCATAAGCCATGATCAAGGTTGAGCCTCACAATCAACCAACCTGAGGGTTGATCCCATGCATGAATAGGCCAACAGCAATCATGGCCCAATTATAATAGGAGGGCACACATAACTAACACAAGAGATATTTCTAGAGCACCCAGCTCAGGAGATCAAGGAGACTATACCATTGGGTCCAAGAGAACACCTACTACAAAAGGACATCCCATAAAGACTTGGAGACAGCAGATCTATTTAATACATACAAACACAAAGAGGCAGCCAAAATGGGGAGACAAATAAATAGGCCCCAAATTTAATCTCCAGAAAAAAAGCTAAATTAATTGTAGGCAAGCAATTTATCAGCTATAGAGTTCAGTGTGCTCATTGAACTTGATCCATGTTATAAAGTTATAAGGATGCTCAAGAAACTTAGTGAGAATGATAACATCATGAAAAAGGACAAAGAAAATATAAAAAAGAACCAATCAGAAATGGAAAATACTATATAGGCAAACCTCAGTTCTCAAACATCTCTCTTTTCAAACAATTTGGTTCTCAACAAAGTTGTTCACAGGAAAGGAAGTCTCATTTGTCTAACAAAACTTTCGTTCCAACAACTGTTTTATGTTGAAATTTGTATGATCAGTCATGTGCCTCTCAGGCAGCAAACAAAGCAAATAATGCGTGAGTATGAGTCAATCTACTGCTAAACATCAAGTTATTAACATATCAGGAAATTATACTGTGAATAATTTCATGTGTTTTTTCCCCTGCTTTTGTTGCTTCTTAATACTATCAAATACATACAGTAATTCGTCATGGATCAAAAGAAGGTTAGTGATAGCAACCAAGTGAAAAGTTGTGAGAACGATAGAGCTTAAAAAAGAAATAATTGCAAAGTATGATAGAAGTGTTCAGTGTCTGATCATTTCCTTTTTGTTAAATTTTCATTTACACTTAATGTCCTTTTTGTTTTTAAGTGATTTCTCAACAGAAACATTTTAGTTCATAAGGGTTTGGCAAGAAATATTCAAAGTAATGAAAAATAAAGACCTATAACCAAGACTAATGTGCCAAGCAATGCTATCCTTGAAAATAGAAAGAGAAAAAGGGAGCCTGATTCTGGGGTGCGTCAGCTGAGAACTGCCTTTTTGCAATCCAGGACCCCTTGGGGGATGTCGGAGAGCCAGTTTTGGCCAATCCCTTCAGGCCAGGCTGAGGGACCCCACTGTTGCATGAATCCGTGCACAGTACCTCTAGTATAATGATAAAAGGAGCAACTCAATAAGAGGATATAACTCTGGTAAACATTTATGCACCCAACATAAGACCACCTAAATATGCAAAGCAAATCTTGACCAACCTAAAAGGAGAGATTAGCAGTAATAATCTACATATATAAAAGCCTAAGCGACCATTATGACTGGAACGACTGGTGGAGCAGTTGCTATGATGTGCACTGACCACCAGGGAGCAGATGCTCAATGCAGGAGCTTCCCCCTTGTGGCCGTGTGCTCACACAGCCAACCTCCTGTGGCTGGCCAACCTCCCGTAGTCCATCACCCTAGCTGGCCAACCTCCCACTGCCCTTACCCCCAGCCAGCTGCTCCAACCACCCAAATCGGAACCTTCCATGGCCCCTTCCCCTCCAGCAGACTGGCCAACTCCTATGGCCCCTCCCCCAGGCCAGCCGGCACATATCAGCCCCAATTGGGACTGGGTGAGATGCCCCGATCAGCCCAGATCGCCGGCCAGGCCCAGGGACCCCACCTGTGCATGAATTCATGCACCGGGCCTCTAGTAGAATTATAGTAGGGGATCTAAACACTCTATTGACATCATGGATAGTTCTTTCAGACAGAAAACCATAAAATAAATGGTGACTTAAATGACACATAAGTTTAGACAGATTTAACTGATATTGTCAGAATATTTCACCCCAAAGCATCAGAATATACATCATTTTCAAGGGCACATGTAACATTTTCTATGATAGACCACATTAGACACAAGACAAGTCTCAATAAATTTAAGAAGATTGAAATCATGTCAAGCATATTCTCTGACCATAATGTTATGAAAATAGAAATCAACCAGAATAAAATTTATAGCATTACAGGCTTACCTCAGGAAACAATGAAAAGCTCAAATAACCAACCTAACTTTAGACTGAGATATGGTGCTTGCCTGTGCCTACAGGGGGAAGGCTCAGCAAAGGAACCATGGCTTCTGCCAGCACTTTTGTCTGGGAGACAGATGTTGCCCTTCCAGCTTTCATCCCAAAGCCAGAAAAATCAGTTCCTCTCCATATATTCCTGACACCTTGTGAGCTACTGCCCTGCCCTGGAGTTCAGCTCAAGTGAGTAAGAGTAAGTCCATGCGCAGGCTCTTTAAGAGGAATACCTGGGAATCCAGAAACCCTCTCACTCGTTCACAATATTCTTTGGTTTTCACAGCAGCCACAAGTTATGGAGACTTTTCTTCTTAGCACTGAAACTGTGGTCTGAGAAGGGTGGTGTAGGGCTGGTACTCCTTGCTCCTCAGGAAAGACCTGTGCATCTGAGATGTCTCTCTCAATTTTTAGCCATCTCATATAGGAATGGGACCTTCCCATTCCTCATCTCTGCCCCTCTCAGCAGTATCAGTGATATATATATATATATATATTGATTTCAGAGAGGAAGGGAAAGGAAGGGACAGGGAGAGAGAGATAGAAACATCCATGATGAGAGAGAATCATTGATCAGCTGTCTCCTGCATACCACCTACTGGGGATCGAGCCCACAACCTGGGCATGTGCCCTTGACTGGAATTGAACCTGGGACCCTTCAGTCTTCAGGCTGATGCTCTACCATTGAGCCAAACCAGTTAGGGCCCAGCAGTATCCGTCTTGATGTGGCTTTTACTATATATCATTATAGGAGTTCTATTCAGCTAAATAATGGTTCTCAATAATGGTTTTTCTGGTGTTTAGTTAAAATTTTGATGTGGTTATGAGAGGGTATAAGTAGGGCATTTATCTACATTGCCATCTTGAACAAAAGTCAAACATACTGAATCTATCCTTATTCTAAAACAATTTTTTTTAAGTGTTCATTTTCCATAGAGATTAAACTATGCTATTTGATAGATTAGTTTATGCCTAACACTTGGTGTTATATTAGATGATTATGTAAAATAATATTATAATAATAAAATAAAAATATTAGGGATTATTTAGTCTTTTTCAGTCTAATACTCAGAAAAAAATGGTACTATTGTGCTGGACAACATTGCTAAAAATCTTAGTTGATCTTTCACAGTTCTTAATGCTAGACATTCTTCAATAATATTAATAGTTATTACATTGTATACAAAATGTTTTTTTCTTATTGTTCTCGATCAGTAAATTGAGGGCAAGAACAGATAATCTGTGTATCTAGAACTAAGGGAATTTCTTTCAACATTTTATATATATAGGAATATATATATATATATATATATACTAGAGGCCCAGTGCACAAAAATTTGTGCACTCGGGGGGAAGGGGGGGGTCCCTCAGCCCGGCCTGTGCCCTCTAGCAGTCTGGGACCCCTCAGGAGATAATGACCTGCTGGCTTAGGCCTGCTCCCGGGTGGCAGAGGGCAGGCCCAATCCCTAGGTGCAGCCCCTGGTCGGGCTCAGAGCAGGGCCGATTGGGGAGTTGGGGCGCCGCCCCGTCATGCACAGAGCAGGGCAGATTGGGAGGTTGTGATGCCACCCTCAGTCACGCTCAGGGTAGGGCCAATTGGGGGGTTGGGGCACTGTCCCCTGTCACATTCAGGGCAGGGCCGATGGAGAGGTTATGGCTCTACCCCATCACACACAGAGCAGGGCCCGTGGGGGGTGGGGGGTTGGGGAGCTCCCCCCTATCAGGCACAGAGCAGGGCTGCTCAGGGGGTTGGGGCCCCACCCCCTGTCACACACAGAGCCACAAGGCAATCAGGAGGTTTGGGCGCTGCCCCCTGTCACGCTGATCCCCGTGCCAGGAGGCATATTACCCTTTTACTAAATAGGGTAGAGGCCTGGTGCATGGGTGGGGCCGGCTGGTTTGCCCTGAAGGGTGTCCTGGATCAGGGTGGGGGTCCCCACTGGGGTGCCTGGCCAGTCTGGGTGAGGGGCTGAGGGCTGTTTTCAGGCTGGGAGTGACTGAAGTTCCCAACCGCTCCTTTTTTCTTTTTTTATTCTGGGCCAGCTTTACCTTGAGGCTTGGCTCCAGCTCTTAGGCCTCCGTGGCTGAAAGGGTTTCTGGCCTTTGCTTACAATGTTGCGAATCTGCTGGTATTTGTTACAATGTTTCTTAAACTGCCCGCTCAGAGGCCTGTAGCTGCAGACGGGGAACGCTGCAGCTAGCTGCCATCTTGACTGACAGATAATTTGCATATCTTGCTGATTAGCCAATGAAAAGGGTAGCAGTCGTACGCCAATTACCATGTTTCTCTTTTATTAGTGTAGATATATATATATATATATATATATATACATATATACATATATGTATATATACACATATATATATATAAACTTTCTGTCATTTTACCCCTCTTGAATTTTGACAATTGACAACTTTTTACTTCTTAAAAATATTTTATTTTGTTGGCTTTATGACACTATAATTGCTTCACTTTTTCCCTTCTCAATTGCCTTGTTTGGCACTTCTTTCTTACCTAACTTTTAAATCTAATGTCTTTAAGGCTTCTGCCTGACACTCTTTTCTTATTTTGTATTTTATCAATGTTAAATCTTATTCATTATCACAGATTCAATTTTTGACTATTTTATTTAATAATCTAAAGTTTGGATTTCTCTATATATCTATGAATTTTAATAAATGCCTTCAGTATATATAATACCAGCACTTCCAAAAAGTTCCAAAACAATGTAACTTCTGCACCAAAAACAAAACAAAACTATTTCTCCAGTGTTCTCTAAATTAGTACCACTAAATAGCTACATAAGCCATAACTGAATGTTATCCTAAAACATGCCTGTATTACCTATATTTTACATCTATTATCTTTAGTCTTTCATCAAATTCTATTGACTCTATTCTAAATAGTGCTGAAATCTGCTCTCCTCGTATGCACCTACTAGAGGCCCAGTGCACAAAATTCGTGCAGGAGTGGGGGGATCCCTTGGCCCAGCCTGCACCCTCTCCAATCTGGGACTTCTTGGGGGATGTCTGACTGCCAGGATTGGTCCTAAACCGGCAGTCGGACATCCCTCTCATAATCCTGGACTGTTGGCTCCTAATCGCTCACCTGCCTGTCTTCCTGGTCACCTCTAACTGCCTCCCTACCCTTGCCAGCCTGATTGCCCCTAACTGCCCCCACTGCTGGCTGGGTCTCCCCCAACTGCCCCCTCCCTACCAGCCTGGTCACTCCTAAATGCCCCCCCCACCAGCCTGGTCACACCTTACTGTCCCCCTGCTGGCCTCGTTGCCCCCAACTGCCCCCCCATTACCCTAGTCGCCCCTCACTGCCCCCCCCCCCCGCCAGCCTAATTACCTGCAACTGCCCCCGCTGCCAGCCTGGTCGTCCCTCATAGCCCTTCCATTGGCCTGGTCACCCCATGCCGCTTTCTTGTTCAGTCGTTTGGTAGTCCCTCACTAACGCCCCTGCCAGCCAGGTCATAGGCAACCGTCTTGTGAGGGTGTGAGGGTTAATTTGAATATTATCCCATTATTATATAGGATGACAAACATCCTAACCCAAACTTCATAATCTCTTCTGTGGACCACTGCAGTTGGCTTTTTTTTTTTAATTTTTATTGATTTCAGAGAGGAAGGGAGAGAGAGAGAGAGATAGAAACATAAATGATGAGAGAGAATCATTGATTGGCTGCCCCCTGCATGCCCCACACTGGGGATTGAGTCCGCAACCCAGGCATATTCCCTGACTGGAATCAAACCTCAACCTCCTGGTTCATAGGTAGATGTTCAACCACTGAGCAATGCTGGCCAGGCTGCAGTTGGCTTTTAATTGAACTACTGAAATATCACATTCACCTATGGCAAGAACATGGGTGGCATCTGAAGTATTTAATAACTAGTATGGCATAGACATAACCAAATCAGAAATAAGGTCAACCATAAAGTACTGGTTCAAATATACTAGACTATACCAACACTGCCTGTGATCATATCACTCAGCTTTACATACATAATCTTTATTTATGTAATCATTCTATAGTTATAAAAATTTTGCAGTGAAAGTATTTCCCCAGAGTTATTATTTAGATAGGCAAAAGTAATGGGGACAGAAAGAAAGTTAGAGCTAAAATATACCAAATTGTGTAGATATATCTCCCCTCAGCAAATTCTCATTTCTCTAATGGCAGGAACTCTCTCAGTCTTGTTAATCACTCTCATCAAATTTTCTAAAGCAGGACCTGATAGTAACTCCATAGTAAACCTTTGAGTTAGTAGATCAATAACTGACCAAATGAATAAATAAATTATATGGAGGGAGGTTAATGTTCAATATAACTAAAATTGGCAATAGCAACAAACTCATGACCTGGCTCTTATATATCATTTTTATTCTCATCTCCCACTATTTTTACCATATTTCAATGTCTTAAACTTGTTAAGCTTCTACAAAACTCAGTAGCTTTGTACACACTGTTTCTTTCTTGCCTGTATGAATTATAACCTTCCCACTAATTTCAATCAAGCTTCCTAGCTCAGCTTAACTGTCACTTTCCTTCCTTAATATATTTTAGTTCTCTTATTTCTCTGTACCTTACCTTTGACAGATTAATCACAATTATATTAAAATCCATGTTTGTGTAATTATTTTGAACAGCTATTAATACCAGACAGTAAGTCTTATGAAGTACAGTGTTTACCTTATCCCTTCTGTATTCTAGGTCTCTAGATAATCCTTTCAATATGAAGTTATCAATGTGTTTATTGAAAAATACATTAATTTGAGTTATATTTTCTATTTTGAAAAGTTGCTCGCCTGCCTTGACATTGCCCCTAAAATGATAAATATTAAATTAAATCAAACTATATATATATATATATATATATATATATATATACATACATACACATATACATATATATATATGTATATATATATATGGGGTTATTATAGAAATTTTTCTAGTACAGAATCCAGACATTTGTGCGCGTGTGCACACACACACACACACACACACACACACTCACGCCTATGACTAGTAAGAAATTGAAGATGTTCAAATTCAAAAATTATGAAAATGCTTATATTTATGGAGGAACAAAACAACTGAAGCTGGCATTTTTTCAAGGAAGTCACGAATAATCTATACATGTACATGAGAAAAATCCTGGAACTCCATGCAAGGTGGGAGGCAAATCAGAGATTTACACCTAGAACCAATATAACTGGAAAAGCAACAATTCTAAGGAGTGAACTAGGACAAAAGCTTCACTAAATATAAATATTTCAGGAATATTAAACAGATTTTTATTTTTACTTGGATGGAGGGTAAAACATCTGCATTCACATGAGGATTGTAGCTAAAATTTACCCTACTGTTAGTTCTAAAATTTGCATAATGATATTTCATTTTACTTTGTCTAGATTGGTCTTGACAAATATATGGGTTCAGGAGTTCATAAAAATAAGTAATTTTAGAGGAAAAATAATTTGAACCTAGAGCATGAACATATAATTTCAAAGAATATAATTTCAGAATAAACAGCATATGTAGATAGTAGATGGGGACACACACCATTATGAACTGGGATGAGCTGAAATGTTGATATAAAATCTGATGTGCTATAACCAGTAATTATAATTAGTACATATAATAAATAAAACAAACATGCAGTATGCTTAAAGAAATAAAAATAAACCTATGGATGTATTAAAAATGACAAAGATAATATAAAATTAAGAATTATATTTATAAGTATACAATTAAAACTTTTATAAGTTAAAATATCATTATGAAAATAAAACTTCAATAGATTGATTAACTAATTGAACCTACAGTGAACATGGTAATAAGTGGACAAGAGAATAGGGCTGAGGAAATTACTGAGAAGGCAACAGGGAGAGAGAAACAGGAAGAATGGAAAAAATGAGTCTATAAAATTTGGAGAATAGGTTATGGTTTCAGAATGACGTATATCTTGTATCAAACTAAACATCCTATAGAAAATTTAAAAATATTGTGGAAATACAAATATACAATGTATGTGATAAACTTAAAAGTAACCGAAAGCATACAGAAAGGGAAGAATTGACCTCCCAACAGGGTGTGACATTGTTCTATATCTTTTCCACTGAGACCACTCTCTGGTCTATACTTTTCAAGATGGTATGTCCAACAAAGAGCTGGAATCTTTTTATGATTTGAGGTATTAATTAACCACAGTCATAACTGTTATAATATAGCATTTAGAAATTGAGGGAGAAAATCTCCAAAAGGAAGAAGCCCCATAGAGAAAGTTCTAAAATTGGCAAATAAACTCTCCCCAAATTCTTTGATATTTCCTAAACTTTACATGGGTTAAGATAATCTGAGTAGTTCATAAAAGCTATAGTCAGAAGATTGATAAAATTGAGTAGATATTAAAACTGTTGCTTACCACAAGAGACAGAATTTGAGTTATTTAGAGCTCAGTAAACACCTTTGATTTTCAATTAATATTTCAAAAGAAAAACAAACAAACAAAAAATATTTCAAAAGGGCCATATTTTAGGAGTAAGAACAGCATCCTTGGATAAAGACAAAACTAACTCTAACACAACACATGGTAAATGCAAACGTGCACACGTATCAACCAGTGTCTATTAGAAGAAAAATAATACTCTTTGGAAAATAAAAGTGAAATTTAGGCTTTTTACCACATATCATGCACAGATTAAGTATATGAACCAGAAATAGTTTAAGATTAGAAAGAAAAAGAAAGAAAAAAGGAAAGGATAGTGTGAGTCAAGATTAAGGGAAAAATAAACTATAGAAACAAACCTCAAGATGACAATGTTAGAAATCAGAGTTAAAAGGCAAAGAAGCTGCTTTAAGACATTAAAATAGTCAAATAAATAAAAAAAATATTTTTTTCACAGAGATGCAGATAGTTTTAAAATGGTAAAATGAAAATGGTAGAAATAAAAAATATTTAATATATATTCTACATTTAATGCATATTCATATATTGGACATACAATGCATACATATTAGATATATGCATGACAGCATTAATAGTAGCAGATTAGAGGGGAAAAAAGGATCAGTAAACTTTACAATAAATCAATATTCTTCAATATGAATAACAGAGAAGTGAAACTGAAAGCTAAATATCTATAATATAATAAAATTAGAGGCTGAATTTCATGCACTGGGGTGGGGGCATCCATCAGCCCTGCCTGTACCCTCTTCAATCTGGGACCCCTCAGGGGATGTCCAACTGCCAGTTTAGGCCTGATCCCTGTGGAATTTCAGACATCCCTCTCACAATCCGGAACTGCTGGCTCCTAACTGCTCACTTGCCTGCCTGCCTGCCTGATTGCCCCTAACTGCTTCTGCCTGCCAGCCTGATCACCCCTTAACCACTCCCCTGCCAACCTGATGGATGCCTAACTGCACCCTTGCTAGGCTGGATTGCCCCCAACTGCCCTCCCCTGCCATCTCGGTTGCCCCCAATTGCTGGCCTAGTCACCCCCAACTGCCGTCCCCTGATGACCTGGTCACCCCTAACTGTCCTCCTCTGCTGGCCATCTTGTGACAACATGGGCTCAGCCATCTTGTGACCACATGGAGGTGGCCAACTTGTGTGAGGGTGTGGTGGTCAATTTGCATATTATCTCTTTATTATATAGGACTAGAGGCCTGGTGCATGAAAATACATGCACTGGAGGGGGGTCCCTCAGCCCAGCCTGCCCCTCTCACAGTCTGGGAGCCCTCAGGGCCGGGGGGCAACCCGGCAATCAGGGGAAGGTGATGCCCCATTACACCTCTGCTGCTGCCACTGCTGGCAGTGCAAGCCTCAGCCGGCCCTGGTTACCTGAGCCTCAGGCTGGCCCTGGGCGGCTGGGGGCTGAGGGAACTGGGGTCTTTGAGGTGGGTGCGTGGCAAGGCCCAGCAAGGCCCTCATAGAGGCGGGCCTTGCCTTGACACATGCCTGTCTCCCCAGAGGGCCTGAGAGGACTGGGCGCTGCCATCTTGTGGCTGTGGGCGCCGCCATCTTTTAGGGTGGGGCAGTCAATTAGCATATTTCCTCCTTATTGGCTGTGGGTGCTGCCATCTTTTGTGACCATGTGAGGGTCAATTAGCATATTCCCTCTTTATTAGATAGGATAATATCAAACAATATACTAGAAATTTCGTTTGAGTCCTAGAAGAAAAATAGAAAAATAATGAATTATAAAAATTATTTGAAGAAATAATGGCTGAACATATCCCTGAAGTATCAACTTGCAGATCATAAAAGTTCATCAAAGCAAAGAAAAAAAACAGGAGATACCGTTAAAACCACAGTTAATGACACTATGCTCAAATCACTGAAATCAAAAATAAAGAAAAACCTTTAAAGCATTAAAGCAGGTAGGTGTTTGAGGTGGGAAGAAGATATGTTATATACAGGGACAAAATTGATATGAATTAAGACGGACTTCTCAGAAACATTTAGATGCCAGCAGACAATAGATGATATTTAAAAGTCCAGGGGAAAAAATGTTCTCACCCAAAAAGTCTATCCAGAAAAAAATAATGCAAATGAAATTAAGACTTTTTCAAATATAGACTGTAATTTTCAAGAGTTTTATATTTACAGAACAACAAAATAGTACAGCAGTTTTCCATATACCCTTACACCCATTTGCCATCTTACATTGGCATAGTACATTTAATATAATTACTTAAGCACTATTGACATATTATTATTGATTAAAGTCCAATAATATTGGATATTATTCAGATTTCCTTTACTCAATGAATTTTTCTGACCCAGGAGCCCACTCTAGATATTAGTTTACATTTAGTTGCCATGCTCTCTTAAGCACCATTGTCTTGGTTTGACAGTTTCTCAGAATTTCCTTATTTTTAGATACCTTGACAATTTTGAGGAATACTGACCAGTTATTTTGTAGGATGTCCTTCTACTGGAATTTGCCTCATTTTTGAAAATCTCCTGAATTGACTGTGTTTCTGAGTTTTGTGGAGGAAGAAAGTGAAGGGCCACTGTTATCATATCATACTTGAAATGCATTCTATAAACATTATTTATTACTGATGTAATTGTCCATGATCACCTGAGTAAGGTAGTGTTTCTCTTATCTCCTTTCCATACTGTCCTCTTTAGAAGGAAGTCACTATGCACAGCTCACACTAAAGAAGTGGGGTCATGCTCTCCTCCTTAAGGGCTGAATGTGTACATAGATTATTTGGAATTATGATGCTCTCACCCAAGCAATCTATCCAAAAAAAGCTACAGCCTGGGTGACTTAAATAACTGAAATTTACTCCTCAGGGTTCTGTGCCTTTGAATTCCAAGAGCAAGGGGTCAACAGGTTTGTTTTCTTCTGAAGCCTCCCTCCTTGGCTTATAGACAGCTACCTTCTTGCAGTGCCCTCACATGGACTTTGCTCTGTGCACAATTCTGGTGTCTCTTACTCTTATAAGGACATCAGTCCTTTTGGACTAGTCTCCATCCTTATAATCTTATTTAACATTCATTATCTCTTTGAATTCCTTTCTCTAAGTACAGTCACACTAGGGATTTGAGCTTCAACATATAAATCATTCTGTTTTGGGGAAGACACAATTCTGTCCATAGCATGGAGGTGGTCTAGAGAGGCACCTGGGACTTTATACAGAAATACCTTTTCTTTATCAATCCACAGCGGAAAATGTTAATTCCTACTATGGAAGAAAGATTGGAAACTTCTACACAATCAAAACCTCCAAGTACATCCACCCAGATTAATCTATTTCATTTCCAGAGTTCTCGTGTCCCAACCAGAGCCTTGATCTTAGTATAACAAAAGTGCTTTGCTGACTGTCTCTGGAAAGTTGTCCCTCTTTTTCTCTAATTCCCTGTCTATTTCTCATCCATGTCTGCCCTTCCACTGCAGGATATCAGAACCTTTTTCCAAACTAGTAAAAGGGCCCTCTAACTTGTACATCAGCCTCTATTTCTTTATGGGCTTTTGTTTCCCATTAGTCCCCTTCAAGGCCAATACCATTTGGCAATCATCTGCCAATTTTGATATTCTTATGGGCATTATTTCTCCTGTCCCTTTTCAATGACTGCATCATCTAGTCCGAACCACTCCACTTACAAGAGCATTTCCCTAGTTTTTCCAGGTTAAAGTTCCAGGAACTTTAGCAATCACACCTTCATCTAATTTCAGGGACTATCTGTGTTCAATAATTGGGATGGTGTCTGTTTGCTACTTGGACAGTGAGTAAACTAATTCTTAAGTAACATCTTGACTGCCGGTTTGCTCATCCACACTTGGTATTACCTCTATTAACTCAGGTGCTCCAAAAAACAGTCACCAAGAAGAGCATTAGATGCACAGAAGATGTACAGACAGTCCTCGGGTTACGTCGGACTCAACATATGTCGTTTCGTGGTTATGTCGCCATCTCCCATTTATTTATAAAAAAAAAAAAAAAGTTCCATCATTTTGACGTATGTACATATGTGCTTTATGTTTTTTATTATTTATTTACCACAAGTAAAGGTCAGGAATTGTTATCTTTCTTTTACTTTTTTGTTTATTTTTCACTTCATTACTGCTGTGTATGTGCTCCATGTGAGTGACGTAGGTGCTTATGTAGGTGGGTTCCGACGGCAAAAATTGTCTTATGTTGTGCCGTAGGAACGGATCTCCGACGTAACCCAAGGACCTACTGTACTGGGAGAAACTCAAGTGAAGGCAAAGAGGAGGGGCCTTGAGGTAGTGGGAACCTCCACACTCTTATGAGGTGGAAGGAGAGGATGATGGAGCAAGAAGAGTCTTACCTCTAAGCAAGCATGATCATGATTGGGGGGTCCGGAGCCAAAATTGTCCTCTAGAGGCATTCATTATCTAAGAATGGGCCAGCACTACAGCCTCCACCATGCTTAGTCTTGGAGAAGCTCGTCGAGAAAGAAAGCATAGTCTCTACATGAATGGTGGCAGATCCATAGGATGTCAATCAACTGTGAAACCCCTGCTGAATGTCTTATAGATCAGAGACATGCATTTTCATAGCCATCACAAAATTGCTTGCAAAAAAATTTGTATTATACAAAGAAATAAAAATAAGCTTTTTAGAGTGAGGAAAATAAGATAAAGCTGGAGATGAAAGTAGTAGGCAAATTATGCTATAAAGTATTGTGGATCACAAACTTTGCTCTGCAAGTTTAATAATTGAAACAAAGAAGAAAATATCATAAGTTATAGAATTTAGTTTGGCCAACAAATAAATATATGTAAGTTGTTCAGAGGAATTACTACTATCTCAAAAACTGAGAAATGAGAAATAATCCCAAAAATGAATTTTATGAGCTATAACTAACACTTCAAAAGGCATGTGGAGTGAAAGACAAATATAACTTGCCTGATATCATAAGGCCAAATTTCTGTTGGGTGAAATATACATGTAGCACATTTACAATTGTCTGATCTCACCAAATAATAAGATACATGGTATCTAAAGAAATAAATTACCCAACACATGGTCTTTCATGAACATTATTGAAAAATATTGTATAGTAGCTGGAATATAAAAGTCTGTGCTGCCAATTAAAAGAATCTATGTCTGACTTTACCAACAGCCAAGTAAAGGTCAAAAACATGCCTACAACTCATCTGAGCTTGGCAGAGCTGTTGAGGCAGTGTGTGCGAGCAGAGCTAAGAATTTCTCAGGTAGAAACTCGAAGTTCACACCAGCAACTTGACAAATGGACAATTAAGGCCTTCATGGTTTTTTTTGTTTTCTTTTTCCGTTTTTTTTTTTTTTTTTTTTTTTTTCCCCTTAGAGCAAGGTTGCAATAACATTAACTTGAAAAATGTTAAAGTGCTCCTGAATTCATACTTTGAATGATGCACTTAGTGAACATGTAACTTCCAATAATGTGCTGTCAAGGTTTAATCTTTTAAAATAAACAGGTTACAAAAATTACTCTGAGAAATTGAAAGGATTGATGTACTCTGTGGAGTTGTTAACGCTAAGCTGAAGGACACTTACCGAAAATTATTTTGACCTTGGGATACTTCATTTTAAATAGTTATTTCTAATAGTAATTATGGAGAGGTCACATTTATCTCTTAAAGTCACTCCTAATTTTTGATAATATAACAATGTCATCTCAGTTCAAGTGAATGCCTAGACTGCTTCTGTTTTTTAAGGGGACAGAGAAGGACACTTAGCTCATCCAAAAGTGATATCAAATCATCAAGGTTCATAAAAATAAAGGAAGGCAGGAGCACTCCTGTCTCAATTCCAAATGGAAATTATTATTCAGCACATTAAGGAATTATTCCTACTGATGCTAATTCTCATGATATTATTAATATTTAATTTCAGTATTAAAAGCTAGAAAATGTAAATCCTCAATGGATTTTTTCAACTCCGGGATTTTTTATTTTTATTTTTTGCAACCATCATATTAAAATTTGTAACAAAAATCTACCATGTATTGTGTAATTTTAAGCAGTAGTCACTGTATTAACCACATAAAGAAATATATTTTTCTCAACAAAAAACATAAGTAATCTTGCACCCATTTTGGAAAAGAGGAACCAGAAGCATGAGGGGCATCTGTATCAAGGTTTGTTCTGAAGATAACACAGCTAGAAAGTGACAGGTCCAGGAGCAAGTTCTATGCAAGTAAAAAAACGTGATTTTTCTCTATTTCTATGTGTGCCAATCTAAGACTTCATAAATAGAACATTTGTGGGAGAGTACATTATTTTGCTTAATAAAATTTTTACATGTGTCCAAGTATATATTCTAGTTTACTTTTACTTCAAAATATTTTATGAAATTATTTAATACTAGAGGCTCAGTGCATGAAATTCATGCACTGTGGGGGGAATGAAGGGGTCCTCAGCCCAGTCTGTGACCTTCGCAGTCTGGGACCCCTTGGGGGTTGTCCACCTGCCAGCTTAGGACGCTCCTCTAAGTTGGCAGCTGGACATCCCTCTTGCATTCCAGACCCCTTGCTCCTTACCGCCCACCTGCTTGCTGCTCCTTATCACTAGGCTCACTGCTCCTTAGCACTGCCACAGATGCAGGAGAGGCTCCACCCCAGCCACTATGCTCACCAGCCGTGAGCCCAGCTTATGGCTGAGCAGCACTCCCCCTGTGGGAGCACACTGACCACCAGAGGGCAGCTCCTGTATTGAGTGTCTGCCACCTGGTGGTCAGTGTGCATCATAGCGACTGGTCGTTCTGGTCATTTTGCCATAACGGTCGCTTAGGCTTTTATCATATAGATACCTAAGCTAGCTCCATTTTGCAATAATTTGGGGATTGTGGCCACATTAGCTCTTGCCATCCTTCATAAAGTTACCACTGTTTCATGATTTCAGGTCAGAGGAATGCAAAAATAATAAAATGTTTTTGTCTTTAGACATTATATGGGTCATCCGCATGTAGATGTTCATTTCAATCACAATTAGTTGTAGCCTGCTGCTCTCCAAAACAGCCGACCTCTGTGAGGTCTATCTTACTAGCCACTCCCCATTGAACTGCCAGTAGCAGAAGTTTTCATCACTCTAAATAAAACAGATTTTTTCCCCTCCAGCAAATGCATTTAAATGAGTCTGATATTCAAACAATGCCCAAACCTTGTTCATCAGTTATACCCATGGTATTTGACCAGAGATCCCCAGACCCTGTTTCTTGACATGCTCTCCCTTTTGCAACAGACATGATTAAAGAGGTTGAAATGAGCTCGATGAGAGACACACTGCCCCTCACAAGTTAGAATTGTTTGTGTAATGTCTAACTTTTTGCTCATTGTCTTTGAATCTGAAAAGAATCTAGGATTACTATGTCTCCTTCGTCTTGACATTCACCTAAATGTGTTTTTTATGTTAGCAAACTTATTAAAGAAGTGGTTTTATTGATAACAAGGGGCCCACTGCACAAATTTGTGCACCTTGAAAGGAACTGTGAGTCGTGAGGCTGTGGTGGGCAAAGGGGCAGGGCTCAGCCCATCCTTCACACCCCCACCTGGCCCCTCCTGCCCTGGCCCCTGGTTCCCTCTCTGCCGGCAGCCCTGCTCCTGCCACTGCTGCTTCCACACGCTGATGGTGCTGGCCCTGCTTGCACCTGCTGATGTCATGGTGTGAGCAGGGCCAGTGCCATCAGCGGGTGCAAGCAGTGGCTCTGGCACCGACAGAGGGTGCAAGCAGGGCCATCACCAACAGTAGGCGTGAGAGGTGGCTGCTGGCCCTGATCGCCCCTCAGGAGCAGGGGGTGGTGGAGAAGCCCTGAGGGGTGATCAGTGTTGACAGCCGCTGCTTGCACCCACTGATGGTGCCAGGCGATCGGGGACAACACTGAGCATTTGCGCCCAGTGCCGGGCACCAGCAGTGGGTGCAAGCAGTGGTTTTGGCTCCAGCAGCAGGTGTGAGCAGGGCTGGCGTTGGCAGCAGGTGTGAGTGCCGTGTGGGACTGAAGTGCATGGGAGCAAAGAATTTTCAGTAACCACCAGAGACTCACCCCGATGACAGCAAACAGTGCCCTGACTTGGTCTGGCTCCCCCGCTCACCTGCTCCACCATCCCACTGCGGCCAATGCCCACCATGTTCTATGCTCTGCTGCCTGCTGCCGATGTCCACCATGTTCCACGTGCGCCCTCTGGTGGTCAGTGTACATCATAGTGACCCGTTGTTTGTTCAGTTTTTCCACCATTCGGTCTATTTGCATAGTAGGGTTTTATACATATAGATAGATGCCATTCATGTTAACTTGTCTTTCATGATTGCTGTTTCTCTTATGATTCATCTTTATTCAGAGTATTTGGCCTTATCATGTACATGGACACATTTGCAATCTATTTGAATTTGTCATTTAAAAAAATAATATCTAAGATTGTGGAATTTGCTCTTCTCACAAAAAGAAAGGGTACAAGTATTCAGCATTTTATTCTTTATTTTGGCTGATTTCCTTCCTGCTAATGATCAAATGAAAGTTGAAATTACTTTGAAAGTGATTGGCTTCCAATGACTACAGTGAAAATATTTCAAATTGTGCCCACAGGTCACTAGAAATTATATGAATGCCTCATTTGTAGGCATTTTATGTATTATCTCATATATAAACAATAATTCAGTGCTTGCAGCAATAAGTGGCACACACACACACATATATGTATATATATATATAAATATATATACATATATATTTATGCAAATATGCAAATAGACCAAATATATATATGTATACATATATATTTATATATATACATATATATTTATATATATACTAGATATAAACAACACTCTGCTTTTATAGATGAAGAAAATAAAACTCAAATAAGAAACTTGCCTAAAGTCACAAAGCTAATAAGTTTTGAACCCAGGAATATAGCTCATGACCATTTTACTCTAAATCTTCAAGGTAAATAATACACAATGATTATTGTCTTAAAAATAATATTTACACACAAGATTGCAGCAAGAATTGAAAGGAAAAAGCATAAAAACTTTATCCAAAATGAAATAATAATGGCATTAATCTTACATAAATATTTATGTGTCACTGTAAGCTACTTAATGAATTTGCAATTGGAGTAATAAGGTCACCAGGAAAGTAGTAGTAACTATTTTATAATATTAAACATATTAGCTTTACAAAGCACAGAATGTCATCTGAGTTAAAAGGAGGAAAGAAAGATGCTTGGGTGGGGAAATTGATGCAGAAAGTTACGTTGGAGTTGGGCCTTGAAGAGTAGTAGATAATATTCAAAAAGAAATCTTACAGAAGACTTAGAAAATTTTCAGAAGGCAAAGAACTGAACAAATAACATTTTCCACAAGCTAATTTTAATAATTTATAGGCTATTTCAATTTCCTTTGCCCCCTAGCATGGTTCATCAAATTAAGTGCTCTTTAACATTTTTTACTTATTAAAAATCATAATAAAGAAAATAATTCTGATTCATTATGTATGTGGAAAAAATAGAAATGACAACAATCCCCAAAGCAACATAAACCCTAGAGAAAAATATAAAGAAAGCATGATTTCTCTTTTAAAAATGGAGGTGATCTAACAATTAGAACACTTTACCAGTGGTTCTCAACCTTCCTAATTCCACGACCCTTTAATACAGTTCCTCATGTTGTGGTGACCCCCAACCATAAAATTATTTTCATTGCTAATTCATAACTGTAATTTTGCTACTGTTATGAATCATAATGTAAATATCTGATATGCTATATGTGCTTTCCGATAGTCGTGACCCACAGGTTGAGAACCGCTGCTTTAAACAAATCTGTGGATCATACATAGCTAGATATGGCTCCTGTTTTCCCAATGGAGCATTTGTAGTAGAGGGGCTGGAACATTAGGTTAGGTCTCGGGTACTCATCATGGGAAGATAGATTTAGTATCAACAAAAAACCCAGTTCAGAGCCAAGGTTCTGACTTCATTACACATTTTAAAAGTTTTATATAAAAGACTATATAAAGTGAAATAGATAGATGATAGATAGATGATAGATGATGATAGATAGATAGATAGATAGATAGATAGATAGATAGATAGATGATAGATAGATGATAGATAGATAGATAGATAGATGATGATAGATAGATAGATAGATAGATAGATAGATAGATAGATAGATAGATAGATAGATGATAGATGAAATAAATAACAAGAGTAGCACAAAGTAGCCAGCAGGGGAGAAAATGAGGTGTCCTGTTATAAGATTCTTACATGTGAGGAAATAGGAAATCATCTAACAGTAGAATTTAGGTTGTATTCTAAAAGCCCAAAAGCGACCACAGAAAAGTAACTAAAAATAGTATAACTAATTAGGCTAAAATAGGAGATAAATGGATTCATAAAAAAAGTGCTCAATTAATACAAAAGATAGAAGAAAGGGGAGCAAATAACAGATGGAAAACAAATAGCAAGATTCCAAAACCAGATTTAAAGCCAACCACACCAATAATCATATCCTATCTAATAAAAGAGAAACATGGTAATCAGTGTACGTCCGCTACCCTTCCCATTGGCTAATCAGCGAGATATGCAAATTAACTGCCAGTCAAGATGGCGGCCAGCAGCCGGGCAGCTTGAAGCGAACATGAGGCTTGCTTGCTTCAGTGACGGAGGAAACCAACGTTCCCCACCTGCCTTGCCGGCCTCTGAGCTTGCAGTTTGAAACATTGTTACAAATATAGAAGCTAAACAAAACACCAGAAACCTGCTTTCAGCCCGCCAAGATCTCAGAGCTGGAGTTGATACAGTGTTTTGATTATAGAACCCAAACAAACCAGATACCTGCTTTCAGCAGCAGAGGACTCAGAGCAAGAGCCAGAGCTAAAGCTGGCCCAGAATAAAAAAAAGAAAAAGAAAAACAGGAGCGGTTAGGAGCTTCCATCACCTGCCAGCCTGAAAACAGACCTCAGCCCCTCACCCAGACTGGGTCAGGCACCCCAATGGGGACCCCCACCCTGAAAGGTGTGTGACCAGGTGCAAACAGCCATCATCCCCTCACCCAGACTGGCCAAGCAACCCAGTGGGGACCCCCACCCTGAAGGGTGTGTGACCAGCTGCAAACAGCCATCATCCCCTCATCCAGGCTGGCCAGACACCCAGTGTGGACCCCCACCCTGATCCAGGACACCCTTCAGGGCAAACCATACAGCCCCCACCTGTGCACCAGGCCTCTATCCTATATAGTAAAAGGGTAATATGCCTCCCAGCACTGGGATCAGCGGAGCCGCGAGGCCTCCCGGCACCAGGATCAGTGTGACAGGGGGCATCGCCCAAACCCCCTGATCGCCCTGCAGCTCTGTGTGTGACAGGGGGTGGGGCCACAACCTCCTTATCCACCCTGCTCTGTTCATGACAGGGGAAGGCGCCCCAACCCCCTGATCAGCCCTGCTCTGTGCCTGATAGGGGGGAGCTCTCCAACCCTCTGATTGCCCTGCAGCTCTGTGTGTGACAGGGTGTGGCGCCCCAAACCCCTCTCCATGGGCCCTGCTCTGTGTGTGAGGGGGTAGAGCCATAACCTCCCCATCGGCCCTGCCCTGAGTGTGACAGTGGCAGTGCCCCAACCCCCTAATGGGCCCTGCTCTGTGCGTGACAGGGGGCAGCGCCCCAACCCCCTGATTGGCCTTGCTCTTGCATGACAGGGGGTGGCGCCACAACCTCCCCATCGAACCTGCCTTGAGTGTGACGGGGCGATGCCCCAACCCCCCAATCGGCCCTACCCTGAGTGTGACTGAGGGTGGCATTGCAACCTCCCGATCCGCCCTGCTCTGTGCATGACAGGGGGCGGTGCCCCAACTCCCCAATTAGCCCTGCTCTGAGCCCGACCAGGGGCTGCACCTAGGGATTGGGCCTGCCCTCTGCTACCTGGGAGCAGGCCTAAGCCAGCAGGTCGTTATTTCCCGAGGGGTCTCAGACTGCGAGAGGGCACAGGCCCAGCTGAGGGACCCCCTTCCCTCCCCCCGTGAGTGCACAAATTTTTGTGCACTGGTCCTCTAGTCTATATATATAAAAGGCTAATATGCAAAGAGTCCCCTCTGGAGTTCAACTGGGAGACCAGGAGTTGGATCGCTTGCTATGATCTGTACTGACCACCAAGGGGCAGCACAGAATAAAGGAAGGCCTGGCTGGCAGCCAAAAGGAAGCCCCCGCTAGGCCCTGATCACCAGGCAGGCCTAGGGACCCTACCCGTGCATGAATTTCATGCACCGGGCCTCTAGTATTAAATAAAAATGGTCCAAATACTTCAGTTAAATGGCCATAATTGTGAGATTGGATTTAAAAAAGCAAGACTTAGTAAAATACTGGCTATAGAAAATCAATTTAAACACAAAGACAAAAATATCTGAAAATTAAGATATAAAACTACATATTATAATATTAATTTTTTTAAATAGCTGTAGTTTCATTAATATCAGACAAAATGGATTTTAAAGAAACTAATATTACTGGAAATGAAGAAGCCTGTATCAAAATGATAAAAATTAATTCATCAAGATGGCATAAGTCAAAATGTTTCTGTACCTAAAAATGGAGATGCAAAATACATGAAACCAAAATTGATAGAACAGCAAACAGAACTTCATACATCCACAGTTATGTTGGTTAGTTTATTTTGTTGTTTAACTTTCACATAAATTGAAGCCATATGGTATTAATCTTTCTCTAACTGACTTATTTCACTTAGCATAATACCCTCTAGGTCACTGGTTCTCAACCTGTCGCGACCCCTTTGGGGGTCAAATGATCCTTTCACAGGGGTCGCCTAAGACCATCGGAAAACACATATATAATTACATATTGTTTTTGTGATTAATCACTATGCTTTAATTATGTTCAATTTGTAACAATGAAAATACATCCTGCATATCAGATATTTACATTACGATTCATAACAGTAGCAAAATTACAGTTATGAAGTAGCAACGAAAATAATTTTATGGTTGGGGGTCACCACAACATGAGGAACTGTATTAAAGGGTCGCAGCATTAGGAAGGTTGAGAACCACTGCTCTAGGTACATCCACGCTATTGCAAATGGTAAGATTTTATCCATTCATCTATTGATGGGCATTTGGATTGCTTCCATTGCTTGGCTATCTATACTAATAAAAGGGTAATATGCTAATTAGACCAGACAACTTCTGGACGTCCTTCTGGACAAAGCCACAGTGGTGGGTGCCAAGGCAGAGGCAGTTAGGGGCGATCAGGCTGGCAGGGGAAAGCAGTTAGTAGGCAATCAGGATGGTAGGGGAGAGCAGTTAGGGGGCTATTATCCCAGCAGGAGAGCTATTAGGGACATCAGTCCCACAGGTAGGTGAGCAGTTAGGAACCATGGGTCCAGAATTGAAAGAGGGATGTCCGACTGCCAGTTTAGGCTTGATCCCTGTGGGGGATGCAAAATACATGAAATTGGCAGTTGTACATCCCCTGAAGGGGCCCAGATTGGAGAGGGTGCAGGCCAGGCTGAGGGACACCCCCCCCCCCTCCACACACACACACACACACGAATTTCATGCACCGGGCCTCTAGTTGTAAATAATGTTGCAATGACCATAAGGTTACAAATATTCTTTCCAATTAGTCATAGACATAGAGAACAGACTGATGATTGCCAGAGGGGAGGAGAGTTGGGAGTATGGGTAAAAAAGGTGAAGGGATTAGGAAATACAAATTGGTAGTTAAAAATAATCATGAGTATGTAAAGTATAGTACAGGGAATATAGTGAATAATATTGTAATAAGTTTATATGGCATTAGTTGAGTACTGGAAATATCAGGGAGAACCCTTTGTAAACTATAAGATTGTCTAACCACTATACTGTACACCTGAAAGCAATATAAAGTAATGTTGAATGTAAACTATCATTAAAAAATAAAATTTAAAAATAAATATAAAAGCCAATAGTCTTTAGAGCAAAAAATAAATGAGTCCACATTTTTGTAGGACATTGCAACACCACCATCTCAATATTGATAGAATGAGCACACAGAAAATCACAAAAGGGTATAGAATATTGGAATCACACTATCAACCAAATTGATTTAATTGATGTTTACAAAAACTCCAACCAATAGCAATGGAATAAGTTTTTTTAAGTGCACATAAAACATTGACCAGAGATACCATAAATTGTATATACTATTAGACAAGAAAAAATTCAAATCAATTACCTAAACTATTTCAATAGGAAACAAACAAAAAGGTAAAGCTTTAAACATGATAAATTGGAAGAAAATAAATAATAATAATCAATTAAAAATTTAATGAAATTAAAAAAAAAACAAATTGAGAAAATCAATGAAAGTAGAAATTGGCTGATTGAGAAAATAAAGTTGATAAATCTCTAAGCCATCTGATCATGAAAAAAAAAGAGTGAGAAAGCATAAATATCATGATTGGGATAGAAACCATCACTACAATTTATACAGACTTAAAAGCATAACAAAGGAATATGTTGAGCAACTTTATGCCATTAAGATTCCCCACCATAGATGGTAGGGACAAAATTACTAAAAGATACAAACTACCAATGCTCCCTCAAGGGAAAAACAACAACAAAATGAAAACAAAACAATACCAACATCAAATGTATTAAAGAAATTGTGTTTGTGTTTGAATAGCCCAAGTTCCCATCAGTAGATGCATGGATAAAAGAACTGTGATACATTAACACTCTGGAATACTATGCAGCTGTAAAAAATGAAGGCTCTCTTACCCTTTGCGACTACATGGAGGGACCTGGAGAGTATTATGTGAAGTGAAACAAGCCAGTTAGAGAAAGACAAGTATTACATGATCTTACTTATATGTGGAATCTAATGAACAAAATAATCTGACAACAAGAGACATGGAAGCATTCAGCAGACTGAGGATTCTCAGAGGGAAGGGGGACTGGGGAGGGAAGAGATTAACCAGAGAACTTATATGCATATGTGCATAACCCATTGACACCGACAACAAATGCAGTGTAGGCCTGGCGCGGGGGGGCGGCAGGAGTGGGGCGGAGGGAGTCAATGGGGGGAAAAGGGGGACATCTGTAAAACTTTAAAAAAATAAAGATTAATTAAATTAGCCGAAACCGGTTTGGCTCAGTGGATAGAGCGTCGGCCTGCGGACTGAAAGGTCCCAGGTTCAATTCCGGTCAAGGGCATGTACCTCGGTTGCGGGCACATCCCCAGTGGGAGATGTGCAGGAGGCAGCTGATCGATGTTTCTCTCTCATCGATGTTTCTGGCTCTCTATCTCTCTCCTATCCTCTCTGTAAAAAATCAATAAAATATATTTAAAAAAAAAGATTAATTAAATTAAATAAAAACTCTTTTTTGAAAAAAGTACTCTAGGATCACAAGTATTCAAGGTGAATTTAACAAAGCTTGAAGGGATAATACCAGTTATAGTCAAAATATTTCATAAAATTAAAGAGGAGGGCTTATCTTATTAAAAGTTGTCAAAAATATTAAAAATGAGAAAAATACAACTCTGGACAGTGTTTCTCAGTATTTAGAGCATCAGCCTTCACTCCAGGGGTGCAGGTTCGACTCCCGGTCAAGGGCATATTCCTGGTGTCAGAGCAGCACAGAGAACTGCCAGAGCGCTGGTGCTCTGCGTCCATATATTCTTCTGAATTCTGCTCGACTACACCAACTGTCAGGGCAAGTTCCTTTCCAAACCCTGCCCACTGCACTAACTGTTGGGTCCTGAGCCCCTCTGCCTAGGTCTGGACCTTCTTTTACGCTGGGTTTTAGGTGGAGAAGCCATGAGAAGTTGTGGGTGTATAAGAATTGTAGAAGCCAGTGGCCCTATAGCCATCAGACAAAACAATTCTTCACAACAGTCCCATGCGCACCAACTGGTTAACAAATACATATTTCTCAAAAAGCAGCATCAATCTCTGTACCCACAGTTATTATCTGAGCAGCCGCATGCTGCCCCAGACTCACCACCTCACATCGTAGTAGCACCTGAGCTTTCCCTTAGAGCCATAGCCTCAGCAGCTTCTCCAACCTTTCCAGCTTTTCCCAACCTTTTCTCCACACTCCTAGCACACTGGCTGGTCAGTAACATATTATATCACTTAGACAAGAGGCCTCCTGCAAATAATTATATCAGTCATTTTGGCTGCAGCAAGGCATGTGTCCACAGTGCACCATAATTGTTGTCCTTGCTTATGGTATCTTAGCCTTGGACATGCAGTGGAGGGGGTGGTCCCTCAGCCTGGCCTGCCCCCTCTCACAGTCCAGGAGCCCTCAGGGGTGGGAAGTGACCCGGTGGTCAGGGGAAGGTAACTCCCCATCACATTTCTGCTGCTGCACTGCCTGCAGCGCAAGCCTCAGCCCACCCTGGTTACCTGAGCCTTGGGCGGCCCCGGGCAGCTGGGAAGCCGCCATCCAAGGCTTGCCTGCACCTAGGGCCGGCCCTGGGTGGCTAGGGGGCTGAAGGGACTGGGGGACTCTGGAGGCAGGTGCGCAGAGTGGCCGGGCATGCCTGGGGGAGGACCCAGCCTTGCCAAGCACCTTCTGCCCCGGGGGTGCTGAGGGGACTGGATGTCACCATCTTCTGGCTGTGGGCACTGCCATCTTTGAGGGCGGGGTAGTAAATTAGCATATTCCCTCCTTATTGGCTGTAGGCATCACCATCTTTGTGATGGCATGAGGGCCAATTAGCATATTCCCTCTTTATTAGATAGGATTAGCTTCAAGTTTACTGCATAGTGGTTAGACCATCATACACTTTATAATGTGTTCTCCCTGGTATTTCCAGTACCCAACTGGAACCGTACATAATTACTATAGTATTGTTGATTATATCTCCTTTGCTGTATTTTACATCTCCATGATTATTTTGTAACTATCAATTTGTACTCCTTAAACCCTTAACTTTTTTCACCCAGTCTCCCAAGCCCCCTTCCCTCTAGCAACCATTAGTCTGTTCTCTGCATCTGTAAATTTGTTTCTATTTTGTTTGTTTCTTTATTTTGTTTTTTAGATTCCACATACACATGTAATCATATGGTATTTGTCTTTCTCTGTCTGACTTATATCACTTAGCATAATACAGGGATAATGTCTTGTTCCCTGCTGAAACTCTAGAATTTATCCAAATGTTTGGCACTACTAGTCAGAGTTCTGTATATTTTTTCATTAATTAATAAATGCAGAACCAATAAAAATCATTTACAAAATCAGTTCAATGGAAAATACTTCTGAAAAGCTGTGATGTTCTGTAACTATAGAATTTTTTAATTGGTATGGAAAAAAGATTGCTTTTAAGAAAAATATAAACAATCTTAATTTTACATCAGTAGTACTGAAGCATTGGCAGGTTATGTGTGTAGAATTACTACAATATTTGTTAAGAGAAAGATCAGGAATTGAGGTTAAGTCCCCAAAAGAGGTGATAATTGCTGCTGTGGTAGGTATATACAACTACTCAAGTTATAGAACTCACAAAAGCTGCTGGTTCAAATATATTGTCAAGTGAAGCAGTTACTTGTGCTTGCTATTGTACAGAAATATATTAACTGTTCACAAATGAAATATAATTTGGCTTTATTAAAAATGATGAAGTACCCTTGAGGATGGATTCATCAGATACACAATATTTATGGAAAAAAAGATTTATCTTTAGCATTTCCTGATTAAGACCACTTGACTGCGATTACTCCTTCACCCAGTATTTCAAGTACTTATTCTTTATACCAAAGCTAATTTGTGCTTGTTTGTATATCACTGGGTAAAGTGTTTTAAAACCATGCCCACATGAATGGTATCTACCCAAAACTAATTTTCAGTTTCTAAGAAACTTTTCTATTTTTTAAAAAGTTATTCTATTTTAAATCTTATGCTGTGGTTCCTTTGTGGCAGACACTATACTAAGTACTTGACAAATATTATCTCACTTAATTATATTGAGGCTAATTCTTTTTTTTTAAATCCTCACCCGAGGACATTCTTAGAGAGAGGAGAAGAGAGAGAGAGAGAGAAAGAGAGAGAGAGAGAGAGAGAGAGAGAGAGAGAGAGAGAGAGAGAGAGAGAGGTGAAAGATAAATATCAACTAATTGCCTTCCATATGTACCCCAACTAGGGATTGAAACTACAACCCACGTCTGTTCCCTGACCAGAAATCAAATCCACAACCTTTAAGTGCGCAGGATGACACTCAATTAACTGAGCCACTCTAGTTGGGCTAAATATTTCTTTTTAACAGTAATACCAGAAAAATACATCCTATTAGGATGTACATGATGTTGATATATCTTGCTAGTGGTGAAGTTCAGCTTGATCATTTCATTAAGGTGGCTTTGGCTGAGTTTCTCCACTGAAAATATACTATTTTTTTCCCCATTGTAAAGAATAAATAATTCAAAACTCTGTAATATCCCATTTTTCCTCAAAATGTTGCTCACAAATTTTGCTTTCATTAGCTCTGATCTGAAATAATTATTATTCTGGCACGCTAAGGTCTCGGCCCATCCTCTGTACCCCCACCTAGCCCCTCCTGCGGCAGCCCCTGGTCCCCTGTCTGCCAGCAGCCCTGCTCCCGCTGCTGCGGTTCCTATGCACTGATGGTGATGGCCCCGCTCACACCCGCTGATGGCACGGAGTGAGCAGGACCTGTGCCAGGCACCCACAGTGGTGCGAGCGGCAGCTCCTGTGCCAGCTGCGGGTGTGAGCGCCAGGTGGGACTGTGGCACACAGGAGCAAAGAATTTTCAGTAACCATAAGAGGCTCGCACCGATGACGGCAACTGGCGCCCCACCTTGGTCTGGTGCCGCCGCTCACCTGCTCCACCATCCTGCCATGGCCAATGACCACCATGTTCTGCACACACCACTAATGGTCAGCACACGTCATAGCAACGGGTTGTTCAGGTTGTTCTGCCATTCGGTCTATTTGCATATTAGCCTTTTAATATACAGGATAGATATAGTAAAGCATGTGTTCTTACTTTTCTTACTTTTTGGCACCAAAGATGCTCCAGGCTCATCTGCCAATAGTTCCTGTCCCAGACCTAAACTATATAACTTTTTTAAGATTTATCTTATTGGCAAATAGGACTATTAAAGGCCATTGCTACTGAGATGCCATTGCTTCAAGGCTTTCTTTGTTGACAGAACTAAGGAAATATTTTTGTGTATACTAACCCATGTTTACATACACATTCATATTTATTTTACATTCATGTGTGTATGTATAGGGCATCCCCAAAATGTATACACACACTTTGAATAATTATAAAGTCAGTGTTTATTAAAGTATATTTCATTTCCAAAATTGGGCTATCAGGTGTTAAAGTGTGTATACATTTTTTGGAACACCCTGAATATATAAGTATGTATGCATCTATTAATCAACCTATATATTTACCTGTTGTTTTTTTTTAAAAAAGTGTGTTAATTTTGATGCTTCCAATTAAAGTCTAACATAATGAGTTCATTCTAGCCCTTTAACCTTTTCTTTTTAAAAAAATCTTTATTGTTGAGATTATTACAGATGTTCCTCTTCCCCCGCCCCCATTACCCCTCTCTACCCAATCCCAGGCCTTTGCCACCCTATTGTCTGTTTCCATAGTTAATGCTTATATGGATATAAGATCTTTGTTTAATCTCTTCCCATCCTCTCACCCCCATTCCCCCTGAGAATGATCAGTCTGCTACCGTTCTATGCCTCTGATTCTATTACATTCTCCAGTCTGTTCTGTTCATCAGGTTTTTTATTCATTTGATTTTTATATTCACTTGTTGATAGATATTTATTTGTTGTCACTTTGTTCTTCATAATTTTTTTATCTTTACCTTTTTCTTCTTCTTCCTCTTCTTAAAGAATACTGTTCAGCATTTCATATAATACTGATTTGGTGGTGATGAACTCCTTTAGCATTTTCTTGTCTGTGAGGCTCTTTATCTGACCTTCAATTCTAAATGATAGCTTTGCTGGGTAGAGTAACCTTGGTTGTAGATCCTTGCTATTCATCACTTTGAATATTTCTTGCCACTTCCTTCTGGCCTGTGTAGTTTCTGTTGAGAAATCAGTTGACAGTCGTATGGGTACTCCCTTGTAGGTAACTAACTGCTTTTCTCTTGCTGCTTTTAAGATTCTCTCTTTGTCTTTAGCTCTTGGAATTTTAATTATGATGTGTCTTGGTGTGGTCCTCTTCAGATTCCTCTTGTTTGGGGTTCTCTGGGATTCCTGGGCTTGTAAGTCTATTTCTTTCACCAGGTAGAGTAAGTTTCCTGTCATTATTTCTTCAAATACGTTTTCAATATCTTGCTCTCTCTCTTCTTCTGGCACCCCTATAATGTGAATGTTGGTATGCATGAAGTTGTCCCAGAGGCTCCTTACCCTATCTTCATATTTTTATTCTTTTTTTATTTTTGTTCTTCTGATTATTTTTTACTTACTCATATTTCAAATAGTTGATTTGATTCTCAGAATCCTCCATTCTACTATTGAATCCCTGTATATTATTCTTTATTTAAGTCAGTGTATGCTTAATCTCTGACTGGTCCTTCTCCATTTTTTTTGAAGGTTTTAGAATATTCTTGAGTAACCTTATAACTTGGTTTTGAATTCTATATTTATTTCTTTCATTTTCGACATGTTTCTTTGTCTCTGCATTTTGGCTTCTTCCCTGTGTTTGTTTCTATGTATTGGGTAGAGCTGCTATGTCTCCTTGAGTTGATAGAGTGACCTTGTATTGTAAGTGTTCTATAGGGCCCAGTGACTCAGCATCCCTCGTTACCTGAGCTGGGAGCTCTAGGTATACCCCTTTGTGGGCTATAAGCGCAGTTTTGTTGTAGTTGAGACTTGATTGCTGTTGGTGTCACTGGGAGGAATTGACTTTCAGGGCAATTGGCTGTGAGGACCAGCTGCGACTACAGTGGGAGAGCTGCTGTGCAGGAGACACCCCTATGGAGTAGGACTTGCTTCAGTGGGACTTTGGTGCTCCCTGAGTCTGCCCCTTGTGTATATTGCTTATGAATATGAAGAGTTGTAATCTGGTATAGTCTGAAACTGACCACTGGGTACACTGGCTCTTGGGTCTCCAGGGAGGTGCAACATCGGCCACTGCCTAGGGTCACCCACAAGGAGTTACAGAGAGATCTGCAGATTCCTCCTCTTTGTATCAGGTTTGGAAATGTTCAGATGAGGCCCAGCCACAAAGCAAGGCAGGCTGGTGCTGGTGCTGGTGCTGGGTCTTGGGCCCTCTATGGACAGGTTTGGGGCTCCCTGACCCAGCTTCAGCTTGCTTGAGAGACTCTAGCCTGAGCAAGGACAGGCTATTCATATGCAAATGCCGCTGTACACAGCTTTAGTGGGGTTGCAAATTGGATGAGATGGGGTCTTAAGGAATCACCAGGGAGGAGCAAACAGAAATGGCTGCCAGTCAACTCTGTGACTGGGAAGGTGCCAGCATAGGAACAATGATCCCTGTGAGCACATCTGCCTGGGAGAGAGCTGCCCCTGTGTTCCTGCCCTGATGCCAGACAATCCAGTTCCTCCTAATCTGTGTCTGTGCTGCCCAGAGCCTTGCCCTTGCTCTGGAGCTCAGAGGAAGCAGGGCCTTGTAAGCCTTGTGTCACTGAGCACTGGTTGCACAGGTTTTTATAGCCCATAGTTCTTGTTGCCCATAGGGACTTCTTTTCCCAGCTCTGGGACCCCAGGCAGGGGCTTGGATCCCTTGTTCCTATGGGCAGCCTCCACAGACCATCTTCCTCCTGATTAAAAACAGCACACGTGGTTGCCGAACCAGCCAGTTCCATGCCTCTGCACATCCTACCAGTCTCCGTGTGCTTTCTTCTTTACTTCTCTCGTTGTAGGACTTCCATTCAGCCAGCTTTCCAGCAATTCTGGATGATGGTTGTTCTGTATTTTAGTTGTAATTTTGATGTGGTTGTGAGAGGCGGCAAGTACAGTCATTTAACTATGCTGCCATCTTCTCTGTCAGTCACTCTTAACTTTTCTTTTGTATACTTCTTTCTCAAACAGCAAAAATTCTGGCTCTAATTTCTACTATTTACTTAGTCGTTTAAACCCAGTGCCCTCCTAAAATGTTTTAGAATCACTAATTCATACTCTGGTGAGGGACTATTTTTTGAATTGAATAGATAACTTGTTTACAGTAATTTTTGTTTTTAGACTTTCATTACCCAATCAAAGTGTTTTCCAAGTTACATATTTTCTTTCCTCCCCTGCCGCCCCCCATTCTCCTTCTGTGCATTATCATTATTCTTTTGTAACACAATTCATTTGGTAGAGTTCATATTCTGATTTGGGGTTTTTCCCATATCCTACTTATTGTTTTTAAATTTGCATACAGTAAAATTTAAAAGTTACTCTTTGTGGTATATGTTTCTGTTGGTTTGAACAAATGTGCAGAACTTTGTATCCAGTATCCCTGTTGTGATACAGAACAGCTCAACCTATTCAGTATATTCTCTTGAGATGTCCATTTGTAGTGAGCTCCTCTCTCCCCTCCAAACTTTAGAAACCACTGAGACAGCTTATTGTTGTTCATCTCATATATTTTTTCCTTTTTAAATGTCATATAAATGGAATTATAAAGTATATAGACTTTTGTGTCTGGCTTCTTTCACTTAGAAATATACATTTAAAATTCATTATATTTTTACGTGAATCAACAGTATATTTACTTAGTAGGATCCCACTGTACCATGCACCACATTTTGTTTTCCCATTCATTAGTTGAAGGTTATCTTCGTTTCCAGCTTTTTGTGATAATGAATAAAGCTGTTATAAACAGTCAATGCAGGCATTTTGCATAACCATTGGGAAAATATTTAGGAGATGGAGGGCTTCATCATATGGTAATTGTAGGTTTAACTTATTAACAAACTGTCAAACTGGTTTTCACAGTGACTGTACCTTCCACATTTCCTCCAGAAAGGTAAGAGAGTCAGTGGCATTGGACTAGTTTATATTTTCTAGAATTTAGTGGTATTTAGAATGTTTAATATATTTATTATAATTAATTTAATTTCTAATATTTTATTTCTGTCTAAAAAATAAGGAGGAGTGCTCCAGAGTTGATACTATCCAATTTTTAATACAGCAAAAATAATTTGGTGAGTTCCCTTCTACAATAACAAATTGTGCCTTAGCAGTTTCCAGATCACACTTGATCCTTAAGCTAGGTTCTGTATAGAGACAAGAACTGCTGAGAATCAACTAGATGAGTCCTCTCCAGATGTAAAGCTAAAACAATCCCTGGGAAATGAATAATTTTGTTGAGACAATTTGCTGACCCAAATATTCAATATTTGCATAGGAAACATAGTGTCAGGGAGGTTAATTAATACCCAAAGCTGCACAATTAAAAAGAGAACATCTGAAATTGGAAGTAATAGCTCTTTGAGCCACTGGGCATGCATGGAAATCCAGGCCAACCTGAGCTCAAACTATTAAGTGGTAGAAACTATTGCTTGTGATGCTGTATCTTCTACTCTTGTTTTATTCAGTCCTGGCAGCTTCCCAGCTGCATTCTGACTGCTAAGTGAGTCACTTTTAGTGAATAGCTGAGGTTTAATGCTTTAATATGTATCATAATGTTTGTTTTGAAAGCCATTCCTGAAATAATGACCAATGTGTGTCAGCACCATCAAGTTCTATGAACATCTGAAAATCTGATGTCTGCTTAATTAACATGTATCCCTGGCGTACCAGAGCAAAGAAAATTTTATTGTATCTGAGTCAATCAGCACTTTGAACAATAGCGATTGCTGGAATGAGAACATTAAAAATGATGCATTGTTGGATTTAAAGATAGATGTGCCTATGAGAGCTCTGACCTGCCTTTCAATAAGTGAGAGAAATTGAAAAAGCTCATGCTGTTTATGTATATGTCACAAATAATTTTCAAAGAAATCATTTTAGAAATATTTTACTGTTCTATAGCCTTGTGCTGTTTTCTTAGAACAGGACTTGAGATGCTACTCAAGGTTTTAGAAAAACTGTAGCTTCCTTTTTGTCTGAGATGGAATAAGGGCAACTATAAAGGTTTGACACTTAGAAACGCTCCTTCTTCTGGCATGAACAACTATTAGGGTTAGTTTACTTTATAATTGGTAAATTGATGAGATTTAGGGACCATGCTAATGAAGGAATAATTTCAGGGCACTAAAATTAAGTGGAGAAGCAAGGTTTCAAATAATTAAATTAGAAATGAAGAGCTTTGCAATTATTTCCCCTCTCATTCTTACTAAGGAGATAAACAATTGTCTGTGTTTTTCTTTCTCCTCACCTGCCTCTCAAAATATAGCAGGTTTTCTCATCACAATTGCATTTCACAGGGAGAGTGTGAAGATAAGTAAGTTACCATTTGTAAAGTTCTTTAAAGTCAGAGGTGCTCTACTGGATGATAGTGAGAAAGCAGAAAGAAAATAGGTGACAACTTGCTGGAAAATCTGTCATTGTCCATTTATAGATAACTTCAGCATGGCTGATGATAAAGTCTTTACCCAAAGGTATTATGAATCTATTTGCACAAAGTAGCATGCTGAGTATTGCATAAAACCTGCCAACTACTTTTTATATCACTCTTTCAAAGTGGCTACAGTTTCACAGGGAAACCTAAGTGAGGCTGCACTACTATGCTGACATACCTAAGACAACTGAGAGAATTTATGCAGGGCAAAATAAACTTCTCAAAATTAAAAACAAAACAAAATAAAACATGAGCATACTGATTTTACTTTCCTATAAGTACTGCAAATTCAGTGGGTCCCAATGTGGCTTTTGCTCCTTCTCTTAGGTTCATAATTTGAATACGGAGTGTCTTCAAGTTAGAACGGAGGACTAAGCCACTGTCACATCACCAGTCTTCATAAGACACAGCTGCCAGGGTATTTTACAGTATTTTACCAGCGACTCCATAATAACTTCTTAACTGGCATCTTTGCCTTCAACCTCATCTAACTCTTCAACATTACAGCCTAGTGACTGTCATCAAATTTTGTTCTCCAAACATGCATGCACACCCACACACATATACCATTTCTGGTACTGTCATTTGTACAAAAATGACTCTGTTTTTACTTTTTGCCATTATGATCAAACCCAGGAATTTCAGTATTGAAGCCCAATCTACTCAATTTTGCTAATTATTCTGTAGAGTTAAATCTCACACTACTCTCCAATTGTAGGCTAAGTTCTGTAATAAAGAGAAATTTGCATTCCCAAATACGTCATGCTTTGCTGGTATTATCATCTCTGCACTGGCTCTTTCTTGGCCTGTAATGTTATTTTTTCTATTTCCTCAAAGAGAAAAAGCAACAGCAACAACAACAAAACACACATAAAAAAAGAATTCTTCTCATTCTAGTTAAGTTGGAGCACTATTATTTTGTGTAGCTTTGCATGACTAAGTTTTTCTTCTCTCTTTTTATGCATCTTCCTCTGTTAATGTGCTGTTGAATTGTAATGTAGTTATTTTCATTTACTTACTTACTTACTTATTTACTTACTTACTAGTAACAAGGTGCACAAAATTCGTGCACGGAGCAAGGATTCCCTTAGCCCAGCCCGCACCCTCTCCAATCGGGGACCCTTTGGGGGATGTCCACCTGGAGGGATCGGGCCTAAACCGGCGGTTGTACATCTCTCTCACAATCTGGGACCGCTGGTTCCTAACCACTTACCTGCCTGCCTGATCGTCCCTAACTACCTCTGCCTGCTTGCCTGATTGCTCCTAACCCCTCTGCCTGCCTGCCTGATCTCACGCCCAACTGCCCTCCCCTGCCAGTATGATCCAACTGCCTCTGCCTGCTTGATCACCCCTAACTGCCCTCTCCTGCTGGCCTGATCTCACCCCCAACGGCCCTCCCCTGCCAGCCTGATCTCATCCCCAACTGCCCTCCTCTGCCG
The DNA here is from genome assembly GCF_964212035.1 of Myotis nattereri. Taxonomy (NCBI): domain Eukaryota; kingdom Metazoa; phylum Chordata; class Mammalia; order Chiroptera; family Vespertilionidae; genus Myotis; species Myotis nattereri. Next base: position 158,205,609 of record NC_138075.1, read on the forward strand.
GCCTGATCACTCCTAACAGCTTCTGCCTTGGCCCCTACCACCATGGCTTTGTCTGGAAGGAAGTTGGACATCCAGAAGGTGGCTGGTTGAACTGGTCTAATTAGCATATTACCCTTTAATTAGTATAGATAGATTATATAGGATAGGATTGCTTACATGCAAATGTGTGTGTGTGTGTGTGGGGGGGGGTGGAGCGGGGGCTTTTTCAGCAGGAGGAGATGCCCTTGGCAGACAAAAATACATAATACCTATGTCTGGACTGATAGCCAACCATATGCACTATACTGCCAAATTGGTCATTAAAAAATTGAACCGCTTTCTTATACCTTATATCAAACAGTTGTTGCCCTTAAAACCCCTCCTCAGGCCTCACCTTAGGTTCTGCCTTCAAGTTCACCCAGATTAGGTTCTGATTGGTTGGTTTCTATGCCAGTCAGAGTCTCCGGGCCTATCAACAGGTCTGATCAGAGAGGTGCCTGAGAGAAAGAGAGGCACAGCTGCTGCTGCTGGCCAGGCCCTGAGAGAAAGAAAGAAGGGCTAATCAACAGCTGCCACAGAGGCTACAGATCAGACCCTGCTTCTCTCTCCAGGCCTCTCTTTGGGCCTGATCCACAGCCCCCCGGGCAGTCAGTGCTGGGTCACAGCGCCCGCAGTGGTAGCAGTCAGTGCTGGGTCACCACTGCAACCCGGCACTGACTACAGGCCTGACTTTCAGTCGGTGGAGCCTTCGGTCGTTTTGGACATTATGAACCCTGGGTTTCTGTATATTAGGATATACATATTTATTTTATTTGCTTTGCTTGCCATTGTGAGTTATGTGCCCCCAGAGTCTATTTTAGGGCTTGACACATAAATAATTGTCAATAGATATTTAAGAAAGGAAGACAATTAGAGAAGAATTTCAAGGAAGAGACTGAAGGAAATGAGTGAAGGAAGGCCTAAAGAAAGGACATAAGGTGTATTTCTTTTCTGACAATGAAACTTGAAATTCAAATTGCATTTTTCCCAAGAAACACCATTATTATGATAACATGGGATTTAAAGAACAACAAAATTTGGTTCAAAGAATGTTTTTATTTTAATTATAATATTATTTACATATATTTTTAAATATCTTTATTGATTTTTTAAAGGAGAGGAAGTGAGAGGGAGAGAAACATCAATGTGAGAGCAAAACATCAATTGGTTACTTCCCGCATTTCCCCCCTCCTAGGGATCGAGCCTGCAGCCCAGGCATGTGCCCTGATTGAGAATAGAACCAGCAACGTTTTATTGCATGCAATGGTGCCCAACTAATTGAGCTACACTGGCCAGGGCTATGTATATATTTTAACTATAATGTTTATATCATTAACCAAGTAAGAACGTTTTCTAGGGCTTCTGGTAAAGATGGCTGCATAGATGAATTCAGTACACAAATCCCTCCACAACCACATACAAATACAACTAATCTTCAGAACAATCATTATTTGGAACCACCTACAATCTAGCTGAATGGAAGTCCTACAGATAGGAAAGTAAAGAAGAAGCCAAATAGAGACTGGTAGGAGGGGAGGAGGCATGGAATGGCTGGTCACACACCAAGGTATGATAGTTGTTAATCAGGAGGAATATCTTGGCTGCAGAGGACCTCCTGAGAAACCAGTGGTCCCAGTCCCTCGCCAGACCCTTAGTTTAGCCCATGGTTCCAGTTCAGGGAAGAGAAGTTTCCATAACTTTGGACTCTAAAAACAAGTGGGGATTGTGGCTGAGTGCATGGATGCTGATGCAGTCCAGGGAAGTTCCTCTTAAAGGGCCCATGCATGGACTTACTTGAACTCACTCTCTTTGAGCATTGTGGTAGCAGCTAGAAAGGATCCAGAGACATAGGGAAAACTAAATTGTCTTGAATCCGAGAAAGAGCTGAGGGGGAGGCAGCTTTCTCCCAGGTAAAAGTGCTGGCTGAGACCATAGTTCCTTTGATGAACCCCCACTTCCCCCCACCCACCCCCCAGAGTCAATAGGTAGGCAACATATCTGAGTCTCAATCAAACTGGTTAACACAATTTGGCCCACTCTGGTGATTGCCTCTGAGACTTTACCCACCCAACTTGTGGACTCATCTAAGCTGTTTCCAATGGCTTTTCCATACAACTGGCTTCTCTTGCCTCATGGTTTGGACTTCCCTAAAATTTCTTAAACAAGCAGCAGCTGACCTCAGCCTGCTTATATCTTTAAAAATATATATATATATTATTTTATATATATATATATCCCATTATCTCATTTCTTTTTTTAAGTATATATATATATTTCTTTGTTGATTTTAAAGAGCAAGGGAGACGGAGAGAGATAGAAACATCAATAATGAGAGAAAATCATTGATTGGCTGCCTCCTGCATCCCCCTATTGGGGATCATCCCGCAATCCAGGCATGTGCCCTTGGCTGAAATTGAACCTTGGACCCTTCAGTCAGTAGGCTGACCCTCTGTCCACTGAGCCAAACCAGCTAGGGTAACATGTGTATATCTTTAGCTAAGCTGCTCCAAGCCCAGCACTAGTGGCAGCCCACCTTGATTCAAAGTTTGGCCTCTCTGGGGCACCTGCAAGCCTGATACAAGTAGCAGCCATCTGTAGTGCGTTCTGTAGCTCATTCTGGGTGGTCTCAGGAAGGGCATAGGCAGTGGCTGACTTTTCCTCCTGGCAGTCCCAGAGCCAGTGCACTGGTACAGCTTCACACCACACTGAATTATAACCCTACCAACTACACGAGTGACACACAAAGAGACTCAGTAAGCAACAAACCCCACTGAAGCAAGTCCTACTCCATAGGGGCAATTCCTGCACAGCAGCTTCTCCACTGTAGTCTCGGCTGGTCCTCAGAGGTGATTGGTCTGGGCGTCAATCCCTCCAAGTGACATCGATTACAATCAAGGCTCAAGTACCATGGGACAGTGCATATAGCCCACATAGGGGTGCACCTGGACTGCCCAGCTTAGGTGACTCAGGAGGCTGTGCCACTGGGCCCCATATGACACCTACTATACAGGTGTCCTTATAGGATACCTATAAGGCCACTCTACAAAATCCAGGAGACATAAGAGCTCTACATAATACATAGAAACAAATACAGGGAATCAGCCAAAATGCAGAGAAAAAGAAACATGTTGCAATAGAAAAACAGGAGAAATCTCCAGAAAAAGAACCAAATGAAATGGAAACTACTAGAGTCCTGACCAATTTGGCTCAGTGGATAGAGCATTGGCCTGCAGACTGAAGGGTCCCAGGTTCGATTCCAGTCAAGGGCATGTACCTTGGTTGCAGGCACATCCCCAGTAGGAGGTGTGCAGGAGGCAGCTGATCGATGTTTCTCTCTCATTGTTGTTTCTAACTCTCTATCCCTCTCCCTTCCTCTCTGTAAAAAATCAATAAAATATATATTTAAAAAAAGAAAACTACTAGATACAGAGTTCATATGCTTATAAGGATACTCAAGGAACTTAGTGAGAACTTCAACAGCATACAAAAAGGACATAGAAACCACAAAAAAGAACTGATCAAAAGTGAAGGATACACTAAGTGAAATGAAAAATAATGTACAGGGAGTCAATTGTATAATAGAGGATGCCGAGAACCAAATCTGTGATTTGAAAGAAGAGCCCTAGCCAGTTTAACTCAGTGGTTAGAGCGTCAGCCCATAGACCGTAGGGTTGTGGGTTTGATTCCCAGTCAAGAACATGTAACTTGACTGTGGGCTAGATCCCCGGCCCAGGTCAGGGTGATGAGTCTGTCTCACATTGATGTTTCTCTCTTTCTCTTCCCCTCCTCTCTATCTTCCATTTTCTCTTAAAAAAATAAAAAGAGGAATAATTAAAAAAAATTAGAATAGCAAAAAGAAAAAAGAATAAAAAATATGAAAATAGTGTAAAGAACCTCTAGGACAATTTTGAGCATAACAACATTTGTACCATGAGGGTGCCAGAAGGAGAGTAGAGGGAGCAAGGAATTGAAAAAATAATGACAGAAAACTTTCCTTACTTAGTGCGAGAAATAGACATGTAAGTCCAGGAAGTGCAGAGTCCAAAACAAGAAAAAACCAATGAGGCCCACACCAAGACACATCATAATTAAAATGCCAAAGGTTAAAGGCTAGAGATAGAATCTTAAAAACATCAAGAGAAAAGCAGTAACCTACAAGAGAGCTCCCAAAAGATTGTCAGCTGACTTATCAACAGAAACTTTGCAGGCCAGAAAGGAGCGTCAAGAAATACTAGGTGATGAAAAGCAAGGCCCTACAACCAAGATTAGTCTACCCAGCAAATCTATCATATAAAATTAAAGGTCACATGAACAGCTTCCCAAACAAGACAAAGCAAAAGTTCATCACCACCAAACCAGTATTACAAGAAATGTTAAAGGGTCTTCTATAAGAAGAAGGACAGAAGAAGAAGAAGAAGAAGAAGAAGAAGAAGAAGAAGAAGAAGAAGAAGAAGAAGGAGGAGGAGGAGGAGGAGGAGGAGGAAGAGGAGGAGGAGGAGGAGGAGGAGGAGGAGGAGGAGGAGGAGGAGGAGAGGAAAATATAAACAATAAAATAGCATTAAATGCATACCTATCAAAAACTGAATCTAAAAATCAAAATAAACAAGCAGAACAGAAATAGACTCATAGATATTTTGAAGGTTTCCAGAGTAGAAGGGATTTTGTGGGATGGTTAAAATTGAAGGGATTTAGAAGTACAAATTAGTAGTTATAGTAAGTCATGGAGTATAAAACAAAGCATAGGGAATATAGTCAATAATATTCTAGGTATGAGATTTTTCATGATGATCACTTAGTAAGCTTTGTAATGTCTAATCACTGGTATGTACACTGAAACTAATCTAATATTGTATGTCAAATGAAATTGAAAAATTAGAAAAAATGATTAAAAATGTTTTATAGCCTGGCCAGTGTGGCTCAGTGGTTGAGCATTAACTTATTAACCAGGAGGTCATGGTTTGATTCCTTGTCAGGGTACATGCCCAGGTTGTGGGCTCAGTCCCCAATTGTGAGTGTACAGTTGGCAGCCGATCAATGATTCTCTCTCATCCCTCTACCTTCCTCTCTGAAATCAATAAAAATATATTTTAAAAAAGATTTAATTAAAGCATTACATACAACATCAACCATGTAAACAAATATATTCTGAGCATGAAATACCTAATTAACAGAAATATATTTTGGAATGTACCTCATTTGTCATTTGCATTCAGTAATGTAATCCACAAAAGTAGCTCTTCCTCATGAAAAAGAAAAATGTACAACCACATGTGAGGCCCAAGATTCATCATTGCTCTGAAATATAAGATTATGTAGTAAGATGCTGTAAGGAGCTTTGAGGTAAATTATTAGAATAGTATGTACAAATATGTCTCATTTCACGAGGGGCCACATTACCGCTTTATTGTAACATTTAGTCATGTGTTTTATTATTAGATTTGGAAAAAATTGTTACCTAGCATGAAAGAGTGATAAACTAATCACTTAGAACAGTGGTTCTCAACCTGTGGGTCGCAACCCTTTTGGGGGTCAAATGACCTTTTCATAGGGGTCGCCTAAGACCATCGGAAAACACATATATAATTATATATTGTTTTTGTGATTAATCACTATGCTTTAATTATGTTCAATTTGTAACAATGAAAATACATCCTACATATCAGATATTTACATTAGCAAAATTACAGTTATGAAGTAGCAACGAAAATAATTTTATGGTTGGGGGTCACCACAACATGAGGAACTGTTTTAAAGGGTCACAGCATTAGGAAGGTTGAGAACCACTGACTTAGAGTAATCCACTGCAGGGGTCCTCAAACTTTTTAAACAGGGGGCCAGTTCACTGTCCCTCAGACAGTTGGAGGGCAGGACTATAGTTTAAAAAAAAACTATGAACAAATTCCTATGCACACTGCACATATCTTATTTTGAAGTAAAAAAAAAAAAAAAACAAAAAAAAAAAACGGGAACAAATACAATATTTGTATTTGCATCTGGCCCGCGGGCCGTAGTTTGAGGACCCCTGCACTAAGGCTTTGTGGGTTTATAAAATGGAATATACTTTTAAAATCCAGAGCAGGTAAAATAAAAAGAACAAAACACATGAATTATTTGGTTTTCCTTTTACATTTATTTTCCTTTATCACTGGTGATATCAGTGCCCTAATAGAGAATTCTATGTAAGATAATAGACTATGGAATTAAAGAACCTTAATATTAAGGCTTATTACTAGTATATAAACCTGATTTTCAGAAGCTATGTCCCTTTTGGGTCATGAAACAGCTTAAGTTAGATACAAACTAGCATGTAAAATCTAGGAATTTTTAAAGTAATATTATATCTCTCATGTGGGAAAGCACTTGAGCTCTCTAAGCTAGCTGAAAAATTAATTCTGGATAAAGATTATATTTAAAAAATAGAAAAACCCCTTTTTTCATGTGACAGCTCACAGTCCTCCAGTTTTAGATCCTCACCAATGCTTTCATTCCAAACAACTGAAAACCCAACTAGCCTACCACAATGATCTTTACATTTACATAGAAGAAATATATAATGGGAGAAAACTTCAAATGGTTCTCCTGTGAAGGCTCAACATATAATAGCAAATCCCCCATGCCCATTATAAAAAATATACATAATTTACATACGAATGTCAGGAAAGGTAAAAGGAAAATATTCTTAAGACAATGGATAGTGTGTACTATAGTGTATCGCTCAGGAATCTAAGTGATTCACAGGGGATATTTCTTGATATAACTCTGTCCAATTACAATGGTAAAAGGAGCATATCCTGAGAAAGACTGGGTGAACAGAGGTTCATCTCATCAGGTAAGCTACATAGACCACCAGAGGTGGTAGCCAATGGGTAAGGAGAATTTCAAATAGTAGACCGAGAGAGAAGATAAGTATCTGGTTGCAAGCTCTATGTGGTGAAGGCTATAGGTTATACAACTAAACTTTCTCTTTTTAAAGTTTCAGTCCTGGAGTTGCTGGTCTCAGATGGAAGAATATACAAAGCAAACCAGTGAAAAGGCATAAAGGTGAGCGGTAGCCGATGCTGTGGTGAGCCTGTAAGAGATCACCCATCTTTCGAACTAAGGCATTCCTTTCACCAGCTGCCCAGGCTGTTTTCTGTTTATCTCTCAGCATGGTTCTTGCCCCAGAATTCTGCTTAACACAGGCTCCATGCCTTCTCTGAGATCAACCCGCATCCAAGGACTGGTTCATGTGGAGATCAACAGCCCCTCACCTCAATTAGAGATATCTCTGAAGGGATACGGCAGCTCAGGTGTCACAAGTGGGACTGACTGAGGGCTCTGCTGTGACTCCAGGATTATTTTACTTCTCTCTCTGCCCAAACTGGTTTCCTCATTTTCCAAAAATCCACCTGTGCACAAGCTTTCAACGCAGAGTCTATTTCAGGGGAATCTAACTTACAAAGGGAAATGGAGGTTGTTACTGGCTGGCACATGCACAATGATGGATAAAGCATTAGACAGGAATGCTTTATCATCCACTACAGCAGCGGTTCTCAACCTGTGGGTCGTGACCCCTTTGGCGGTCGAACGACCCTTTCACAGGGGTCCCCTAAGACCATCCTGCATATCAGATATTTACATTACGATACATAACAGTAGCAACATTACAGTTATGAAGTAGCAACGAAAATAATTTTATGGTTGGGTCACAACATGAGGAACTGTATTTAAAGGGCCAGAAGGTTGAGAACCACTGCTCTGTAGGTTCTGTAAACTTAACTGAAATGAAATATAGTGAAACCAATTTTACCATATGCTACTTGACATAAACAAAGTTAAGTCTATGGCATCTCATCAATGGTTTAACAAAATGATGTTGAACAAATGACTTTATTTGAAGACCTGCTGTACATATTCTTATCAGCGATCAAAACTGTGAAGAAATATTAATGAGAGCACCTCTGATGACAAACTTCTGCTTTTTACAGTAAGACCCAACATTCTTATTTTGCAGAAGAGAAAACGGAGGCCCAGAAAAGAAATTGTTAACTTTACCAAGTTAATTAGAGACAAACTGGAACCAAGAACCAGTTCTTTGGACATTGGAAAATTCTCTCCACACTGGTTTCTTTTGAATAGTTCTCAAATCTAACTCTGCGTCAGAATCACAGGCCTGAGTTCTTTTAGTTTGATTGTTCTTTTGTTTTGATAAAGATTTCTTGACCCACCCCCAAGCATTCTGAGTCAAAATCAGTTGTGGAGGTTTCCACGAGAATCTACGTATTTCAACGTTGCACAAATAATTCTGATGATCTGTGTAAATAATTCTGTGTCGGTTTTCTAGGGCTTCCTTAACAAAGCACTACAAACTGAGTAGCTTCAAAAACATGTACAGTATTTATGGCCTCATAGTTCTGGAAGCTAGAAGTGTGAGATCAAGATGTCGGCAGGATTGGGTCCTCCTGAGGCCTGTGAGGGACAACCTCTTCTATGCCTTCCTTCCAGCTTCTGGGGTTTGCAGATGTTTCTCCTGCATGCATGCATGCATTCAAAGTTTCATTTTTTAAAAAATATATTTTTATTGATTTCAGAGAGGAAGGGAGAGGGAGAGAGAGATAAAAACATCAATGATGAGAAACATTGTTTGGCTGCCTCCTGCAGGCCTCACACTGGGGATTGAGCCTGAAACCCAGTCATGCGCCCTGACCAGGAATCGAACCATGACCTCCTGGTTCACAGGTGGACTCTCAAACACTGAGCCACACAACCCGGGACAATTTTCATTTTTTAAAAAGACACCAATCATATTGGGGGCCCACCCTACTCCAATATGACATCATCTTAACAAATTACTTCTGCAGCAACTTTATTTCCAAACAAGGTCATTCCTGAGGGTCTTACAAATTTATAGCAAAACACAATTCAACCTATTACAGGAGTCTTTTAATTTACAACTACCCTCTTGTAATTTGACCCAAAAATAAGAAAGGAAAAATAAAGCTAAGTAGGTAAGGAAGTGGAAATGGTGAAGAAAATGATTTCCTTTGTTGTATTTAGGTTCTGATTTCAGGGTTTAGGTTTATCAGTATAAGGTGGTGGGTGGGAAGGTTATGCTCCAACTCAGACTGAGATGGATTTAACTCTACTCTTTAATATCTTAGTGGAACACATCACTCTCTTTAATTATTGCACCCATTGTTATTATCAGTACCACCAAAGAAGTCCTCACCACAAATTATGATTATTTATTTTTATTTTATTATTATTACTAGTGGCCTGGTGCACAGATTCATGCACATTGAAAGAAAATTAATTAGAAGAAATATTTTAATATTGCTATTCACCCTTTCTCTATAATAGAAGTGTTAACCAAATTCACGATCAATAATGACAGATCCGCCCTGACTGGTTTGGCTCAGTGGATAGAGCGTCGGCCTGCGGACTAAAGGGTCCCAGGTTCGATTCCAGTCAAGGGCATGTACCTTGGTTGCGGGCACATCCCCGGTAGGGGGTGTGCAGGAGGCAGCTGATCGATGTTTCTCTCTCATCGATGTTTCTAACTCTCTATTCCTCTCCCTTCCTCTCTGTAAAAAATCAATAAAAAATATTAAAAAAAAAATAATGACAGATCCAAACACACCCATGTGATTGGTGCCAGCAAGAGCTTTATATGTATTGCACATGCACAAGTCAACTTAGCCTTTGATATATATATATAATAAAAGACTAAGTGACTGTTACAGCAGAATAACCAGAACAACCAGTTGCTATGATGCACACTGACCACCAGGGGGCAGATGCTCAATGCAGGAGCTGCCCCCTGGTGGTCAGTGCACTCCCACAGGGGGAGCACCGCTTAGCCAGAAGCCGAGCTTATGGCTGGCGAGTGCAGTGGCGGTGGCAGGAGCCTTTCCCACCTCCATGGCAGTGCTAAGGATCAGCAAGCTGAGCAGTAAGGAGCAGTGAGCAAGTGGGCAGGAAGGAGCAAGAAGTCCAGACTGTGAGAGGGTGCAGACCGGGCTGAGGGACCCCTACCTCAGTGCATGAATTTCATGCACTGGGCCACTAGTATAGAATAAACTTGCTTAATTAGACGTGCTTTCTGAAGTAGCTAAACTTTTTCCAGCCCAGTGAAGCACCCCAACTTCTCTTTCAGGTAATTGTCAGCAACACAGTAATAAATATCAACACAAAGCAGATTATTATTCTAGATCACTCAGAGAGAACAAAGGGTAAAATATTTAACTGCAGCAGCGTTTGACTATTCCGCGCAGTGAGAAAACCTGAAGTCATTTTCAAGGTCCACCATTTCTTACTTCTTCTCAGTTGGGTCATGTTTCTAAACTTTCTAAATCTCCATTTCCTGGCTAATGAAAAGAAAATAGGATTCCACTGAGTCTCCTATCTACCTACTCCAGGACTTCTGTGAGGATCAAATGAGATGAGGCACAAGAAAACACTTCACAGACATTTGGTTAAACTGTAAAATGTTTCTACCTGGCTATAAAGCAAGTCATGTTCCTGGGCTGAAGAAACTGTAAGGAGGCTAGTTGCTAGGGAGAGGAAGCTGGGCATTGCTACGTGACATCATTACCCGGCGCCCACAGCCACTATTTCCAGGCTGGGATGGCTGTGGGCCGCATTTTGCACCATGGGGTCTTGGCAGCATTAGCTGCAATTTGGTGGGATGTCACTCCAGGGTGGTGGCAGGACCTGTGTCCCACTTGGGGGATGCTGAGTGTTGCTTTGTGTGCTTCAAGTCCGTGGTGCCATTTTTCTGTAAATGGCCAGTGTGCATCATGGCAGCTCCTGAGTTGATCTTCTGCCCCCTGGTGGTCATTGTGCATCATAGTGATCATTTGGATGGTCAGACACTTAGCATATTATCAACCTTTTATATATATAGAGAGAGGCCCAGTGTACAAAACTTGTGCAAGGAGCGGGGATCCCTCAGCCCGGCCTGCACCCTCTCCAATCCCGGACCCCTAGGGGGATGTCTGACTGACGGACAATCCTCTTGCAATCCAGGACCACTGGCTCCTAACTGCTCACCTGCCTGCCTGCCTGATCACCCCTAATCACCTCTGCCTTGGCCACTGCCACCATGGTTTTGTCCTGAAGGACATCCAGAAGGATGTCTGGAAGCCATCCAATTTATCTGGTTTAAGTAATACATTTCCCTTTTATTAGTATAGATAGAGATTTTTAATTCTTTATTGTTTAAAGTATTACATATAGCCCCTTTTCTCCCTATTGTCCTCTGCGAACCTGCTCCCATCCCCCACCCCAGGCTTCCCCCTCCTACTATGTATATTGGTTATGCCTATATTCATACAAGTTCTTTGGTTGATCTTTCCCCAACATCTCCTCCCCCGCCCACCCACCCGTCCCTGAGGTCTGACAGTCTGTTCAATGCTTCTATGTCTCTGGATCTATTTTATTTCATTAGCATATGATGTTAATTATATTCCACAAATGAGTGAGATTATATGATATTTATCTTTCTCTGACTGGCTTATTCTGATTAGCATAATGTTCTCCAGGTCCATCCATGCTGTTGCAAATGGTAAGAGTTCTTTCTTTTTTACAGCAATGTAGTGTTCCATTGTGTAGATGTACCAACATTTTTTAATCCACTCATCTGCTGATGGGCACTTAGGCTGTTTCCAAATCTTAGCTATTGTAAATTGTGCTGCTATGAACTTAGAGGTGCATATATTATTTCTGATGTGTGTTTCTGATTTCTTGGGATATATTTCCAGAAGTGGGATTACTAGGTCAAATGGGAATCCCACTTTTAATTTTTTGAGGAAACTCCATACTGTTTTTCACAGAGGTTGCACCAGTCTGCATTCTCACCAGAAGTGTACTAGGGTTTCCTTTTCTCCACATTGTTGCCAGCACTTGTCCTTTGTTGATTTATTGATGATAGCCATTCTGATAGGTATGAGGTGGTAACTTATTGTTGTTTTGGTTTATATCTATCATATGATTAGTGACTTTGAACATGTTTTTATATGCTTCTTGGCCTTATATATGTCAACTTTCCAGAAGTGTCTATATAGGTCCTTTGCTCATTTTTTGATTGGATTGCTTATCTTCCTTCTGTTGAGTTGTATGAGTTCTCTATATATTTTACAGATTGAACACCTATCAGGTGTAACATTGTCAAATATGTTCATCCATGATGTCAGCTCTCTTGTAATTTTGTTGATGTTTATTTTGCTATGCAGAAGCTTTTTTATTTTGATGTAGTCCCTTTTGTTTATTTTCTCCTTCGTTTCCATTGTCCTAGGAGATATATCAGTAAACATATTGCTACAAGATAGGTATGATATTTTGCTTCCTATTGATTCTTCTAAGATTTCTATGATTTCCTATCTTACATTTAAGTCTTTAATCCATTTTGAGTTTATTTTTGTGTATGATGTATATTGGTGGTCTGGTTTCATATTTTTTGCATGTATTGTCTAATTTTTCCAATTAGAAAAATTGGTTTTTGTGCTAATATTAGACTGTTTTATTTAAAATGCCTTTGTAATATAATTTGATATCTGGTATTGTGATCCCTCCTATTTTTTTCTTCTTTCTCAAGATTGCTTTGGCTATTTGGAGTCTTTTTTGGTTCCATATAAAATTATGGAGTATTTGCTATAGGTCTGTGAAATATGACATTTGCATTTGAATGCGGATTGTGTTGAATATATATATTGCTCTGGGTAGTATAAATATTTTAGTGATGTTGATTCTACCAATCCATGAACATGGTTTATTCTTCTATTTGTTCATATCTTCCTCTATCCCTTTTTTAAAATGCCCTGTAGTTTTCCAAGTACAGGCATTTTACTTCCTTAGTTAAATTTATTCCTAGGCATCTTAATTTTTTTTGTTGCAGTGGTAAATGGGATTTTTTTTTTTTTTTTTTTTAGTTTCTCTTTATGTGAGTTCATTATTGGTGTATAACTATGCCATATATTTCTGGGTGTTAATTTTGTATCCTGCTACATTGCAGAATTTATTAGTAGTTTTTTGATGGAATCTTTAGGGTTTTCTATGTACAATATCATGTCATCTGCAAATAATTACAGTCTCACTTCTTCTTTTCCAATTTGGACGCTTTTTATTTCTTCTTCTTTTTGATTGCCATGGCTAATACTTCCAGTACTATGTCAAACAGGAGTGGTGGAAGTGGGCATCCTTGTTTGTTTCTGTTCTTTAAGGAAACTGTTTTATTATTTGCCCATTGAATATAATGTTGGCTGTAGGTTTATCATACAAGGCTTTTATTATGTTGAGGTATGATCCCTCTATTACCACTTTGCTGAGAGTTTTTATCAAGAAAGGGTGTTGTATTTTGTTGAATTTTTTTCTGCTCAATGGATATGATCATATGATTTTGTCTTTTAATTTGATTATGTGATGTATCACATTTATTGATTTGAGAACATTGGTGGTAATATACTCCCTTAGCCTGTTTTTGTCTGCAAAGCTCCTGATTTCAACTTCAATTTTGAATGATAGCATTGCTGGATAGAGTATTCTTGGATTAAGTTCCTTGTGTTTCATTACTTTGTATACTTCATTCGGTTCCCTTCTAGCCTGATGTGTTTTTGTTGAGAAATCAGTTGATAATCTAATGGGAGATCACTTGTAGGTTACTTTCTGTCTCTTTCTTTCAGCCTTTAACACAATAAGTGCCATGTCAGTTACCAGTGACTGACACTATACTTTCCGTTTGGACCACATCAGTCTCTGGCCACCAGCATATCGGCGAAATCGAATATCATGGGTTAAACTAAAAGGAAGGCAATATAGGCTTGATGCTTAATGTGTTAAGATTCTTTATTTGTCATTAATGTTTGACATTATAATTATGACGTGTCTTGGTGTGGGTCTTTTGGGGTTCATCTTGTTTGGGACTCTCTGTGTTTGTGTGACTCCCCCCACAAGTCAGGGACAATTTCTGTCATTATTTCTTCAAATAGGTTTTCTATTCCTTTCTCAGCTACTGCTCCTTCTGGCACCCCTATTTTGTGGGTGTTGCTGTGTTTCATGTTGTCCCAAAGCTCCTTTAAACTCTCCTGCTTTTTAAATTTTTTTCCAATTTCTGTTCAGATATCTACCATTTTCAAACTCATTTATTAGGTCCCCAATTTTGTTTAGTCTACTGTTGAAAGCTTCCATTGTGTTCTTTATGAAGGTATGTCATTCTTGCTTTTCTCTTGATTGTTACACATGTTGGTGAATTTCTTATCCAGATGCCTGAACATCCTTATAACCATTACTCTGAATCCTTTCTCTGACAAATTGCTTGCCTCCATTTCATTTGTTTCATTTTCTGGCTATTATTCCTTTTCTTTGGGTATTGTTTCTTTGTTTCCCAATTTTTATTGTCCCTTTGTATTTGTTTCTATGAGTCGCTGTCACTCTCTGGCCCTGGGCAACTTACTTGAGGTCTAAGAAGTTGAAACATCTAGTTGTCAAATGGTCTGGGTATCCTTAGCCCAGAAGTTGGGTCTGCCTTTAGTCTCATGCCTTTATGGTCTCTGTTCTGAGTTGTATTCCCTTCCCCCCAAAGATTTGGTTCCTCAGTTATTGGTACCCTAGGACCCTCTGGCTCACCTGTGACCCTGGTCATGGGTCTGGGAGGGGCACAGGGCAGGTTTTCCCTGGCTCACATCCATCAGTGTGGTCTTGGGGCCTGGGCAGGGAGGAGCACAAGGTCCCTCTGGCTTGCACTCACAGCTTGGGGTCCTGATGCATGGGGTCTGGGAGGGCAGGGTCCTGAAGTGTGGAGCTCAGGAGCACAGGTGGGGTGGAGAGGCCCAAGTGGGAGGTCTCTTTAGCCTGAGGTCACTGCAGATATCAGAAAGCCATCAGCAAGGTAGGGCATGGCAGTGGTCTCATGGGAGTTATGGCTGGTGAGTGTCTTACTGGGAGGGTTTGGGGAATTGTCTGAGGGCAGTCTGGGTGTTGTTGAGGCTGCATTCCTGGCTTCCACTAGTCTCTCCTTCAAGATAGTGTGTACTCCATGCCTGAGCCACACCCGGCCTGAGTGTGCCTGTGGTGGTAGCAGGGGCTCCCCTTCCAGGAGAGCCTGATCTGCCAGTCCCCAAGACTCCTGTGAGACCTAACTGTCCCTCACTTACCCACACGCACACCACACATGTCCATACACTCCCTTCTCACTCCTTTAACATCTCACACGCTCTTCCTTACTGCCATCCTGCTGGCCACCATGTTGGGATCCTCTCGCCTTAATTATTTATATCAGGCTTTTTCCTTTAACATCCTTTGATTTCCAATTTTTATGATTTTTTTCAACTTTCCACAACTAAAATAAGTTAACATTTATTGATTATCCAGGGGTTAAAATCAAGCTGTAAGGATTAGGACAGGAATATAATATCTCATTTTAATTTACTTTTAGTGATTTTATTAACCAAAGCAAAAAGTTAGAACCAATAAATATTTGTACATTTTCAGAACTGATATAAGTGCTTTAAATAGCACTTGGTGTGTTTTTTCCTCCTTCTTTTCTAGACTTTTTCTGAATGTCACATAAAGTAAGATAAATTTTTATTGCTGCCTAGACATGATCTAATAAAATAGGATGCTATCATTTTAGGAAGATAATCAATACACTGACATTTTTCAAGAGTGATGTTTTATAGCGATTTAAGACCTAAATAAATAACCAAACTCTAAAGTGTAGCAGTATCTCTATAATTTAAGAATACTTTTTCCAAAAAATCCCCAAAGAGTTCATTTTAATTAGTGGCATTCTAGCAAACTAAACACTATTGAAAAGCTTTCTAAGACTTCTGTGCAAGGAAATTGGCTTATTTTCTCAATCCTTGGATGCAAGTAGCCAAATTGTGTTTTAAAGGGGGGCAGGGGTGGGTGTTTAAACTAAGGGAGACTTTAAGAAACAAGTTTTGTTTTTCTATGACCTGTGCAGACATTTTTGCATTCTTGTACAGCTAGAAATCAGATTGATAAAGATTACTATAGACTTCTTAAGAAATACATTTTCAACATTTCAACATTGCAATAAATCTTTCCCATCCTGTCAATGGAAGAAAAAACAATCTCTTTTGGGACTTGTCTGATTGGTCCTAAACTTGAATAGTTCATTTCACCTATAGACTGCCAGAGCAGAGCTTGGTTTATTATGAAATTTTCCAGAATTAATGCATATTGGTGAGAAGAAAGATGCTAAATATGACTAATTTTTCTCAGAGCCAGAGGGCATTTATCTCCTGGTACCTTTTCTTAAGTGGAAATGGCCGAGTTGAGGGAATAACAACTTTAGGGAGTGATTACTATAGTCACTAAGGTTTTGATTTTTATTACCATCCCCAGCCCTTAACACATTTTCACTCTGTTTTTCCCCACCATAAAAGTCATAGTACCAAATCATAAGGGAAAAAACAGGTAATTTAAAAACTAAAGAATATTTTCCTCTCATTCCCTACGTGGTGATACAACTTGCTTTGTGTGTATCAGAGCACACAAAGTGGACTTCCTTCACCTATGAGTAGATTTGGGAGGATAGTGACAGCTTTTGTCATTGCACTGAATGCTCTTTGGGTTTCTGCTCCAAATTTACAAATTTCTTCAAGAGTGTGAATCCCCTGGGGTGTCAGAGGAACTGACATTCCTGTTTACAGAATCTGTTGGTTTTTACATGTTTTCAAAAATGCCTTAAGAAATTTTTCCAAAAGCTTTCCTTCTTTAGCAAACTGATCATAGTTATTTGGTGTAAATGCAGGCAGGCTATGCTGGGATCTGAAGTAGAGATAGTAAATTGTTTATTCTTAATAAATGCAGATATTTAAAATAAGCTAAGCAATATTTAGGAAAAAATTCTAAATCAAAGGATTATATAAGCTTTTAAGCCCAAATCTCTTAGCTAGTAATATTATACTGATGGAAGCTGACAGAGCAATTCTTCTTGCAGGAAATAACACAGATTCCTTTAAATTTACTCCAATAATTATTGGACCATAACTCCCAAGCCAAGGATCATTAAATCCAGAGAAATCTTGCTTTTTCACCATGCATACCTCCTCAGAGCTTTAAGAGCAGACAATAGCAGTCTTCTAAGACCATGCCTCTTCTGGCTGGGGTGCATTTCATTTGGCATCTTAATCATCAGCAGTAAAGGCTTCCAGGGCCAGATAGGATCTCCCTGTGACTTAGAAAAGTGTACATTTCTATAGAAAAATAAGGTAGAAAATGGAAAATGATATTTTTGAATGAGAGTGCCACAAGCATTGCTAAAATAGAACTGAGGGCCATCCTAAAACCCACTGAATGTAGAAACTGGATTAGAGGGGGAGAAAGGAGGGAAATCAATAAACAAATGGGTGAATAAACAGAAGCAGCTACTCCAAATTTCCAGAACCTTCCCAAACTTAGAAGGTAGAAGTATTCTATTCCTTTGACAAATATCAGAGGAGTAAATGAATTAAAATTTTTCGATCAAGCAAATGGCTGAGATACAGTATGGAAAAGTAATGGTATATTTAAAAATACCAATGGACACAGACCCTGGGGCAGTAGGGGCTTGCCTGGGCTAGGAAGGGATGGGGGAGGGGGTCAATTGGGGTAAAAGGAGACATATGTAAAACTTTAGACAATAAAAAATAATAGGAAATAACATTCTAAATAAGTGTAACTAACATTTTTTATGCACTCTATAAACGTAAATTTATCTTTATCTTTAGTTCACTGACTATCCTCCTCCCCAAGTTTATTCTATGATTCAAATGTACTCACCATGCTCAATACCTTTTGAGTATCTTATTGTCATTTCTTATTGCACTGGGGTTGATAGCTTGGAAACAAAAATACAAAATAGCTTGTATCTTGAGCAAGATCTCAGATCCAGTTAGTAAATATAGTTTCTTCAAAATTGAGAAAATTCAGAGAATGCTGGGTCTACCCTTTCCCCCATCAGGAAAGGTATTATTTTTCTATTTGTTCCAAGATTTATTGTGATATAATTAATATATAATATAATGTAAGTTTAAAGGAAGTGAATAAAAAAATTAAGGTGGGAAGGAAGGAAAAGAAGATGGAGGGCAGGGGTAAAGATAAAAGAAAGAAGAAATTTGGGGAAGGAGGAATGGTAGGAGAAAGATGGGAAGAAGGATGATGGAACAGAAGTAGGTAATAAGGAGTAAAGAAAAGTTTATAAATGATGAGTCAGTAGAAAAAATGTTACATAAAGGAGAGAGAAAAATTGTGTGAAAGGGAGAAGCCAATAAGGAAGTCAAATAAAATTGTGTGTGAAGGGGATAAAATTTTTTAAAAAATGTTAATAGGGGTGACCAGGCCAGCAGGGGAGGGCAGTTAGGAGTGACCAGGTCAGCAGGGGAGTGCAGTTAGGGGGATCAGGCCAACAGGGGAGAGCAGTTAGGGGGATCGGGCCAGCAGCAGAGTGGTTAGGGCAGGCAGGCAGGTGAGCAGTTAGGAGCCAGAGGTCCTGGATTGCGAGAGGGATGTCCAACTGCCAGGTTAGGCCCACAGGGATCGGGCCTACACTGGCAATTGGATATGCCCCTTGGGCTCCCACATTGGAGAGGGTACAGGTTGGGCTGAGGGATCCCCCTCTCCCTGTGCATGAATTTTGTGCACCGGGCCTCTAGTATAGTGAATAAATATATGAAAAGATAATTATCTTCAGTAATTATCTGTGGAAAAAATTTTTCAGCAAGAGATAGTCAATAATAAATAAGTGTGTTTCACATGAAATAATATGGATGAGTATTCCTGATGAGAATAAAAGTTATTGAATTATTTTGGCAAAGACCTGACAGTACCTGTAATTTTGTAAAGTTCATTACCTATGACTCACTAACCCCATTTAAAAATATTCACTGAAACATTAAAAAAAAATAAGAGTGTTAAGTACTTAAATGCTTATCAGCAACAGAGAGGTTACATACCACCTCATGGAGCATCTACACCACAGTCATTAAAAAGAATGAAGTAAACCCACCTACACTAGTGGGCCCCTATGGAGAGAGTGGCAGGATATATTAAGTGATTAGAAGGCAAAGACTGGAAAGCAGTTTAATCTACTTATATTAGATATATACACATGTAAATTCATGTTCATGGAAATAGGAAGCTAAATGACTTACAGTATTTAACTTAGAGGTGGCAAGAGGAATGAGAGGATAAGGGAAGAATTATGTCGTACTTGTGAAACTTTTTACACATCGGGATCTGAAAATATCAATCATATTTGTTAAAGCAATCATTAGATTTCAGTGGGGGGCACAGGAGCTCAATTGTTGATTGAAGAACAAATAAGAAACAAGTAATTGGAGTAAATGAATGAAAACATTTTACCTGCAAAGGTAGTGATGACAAAACAGGACAGTAGCTAATAGGTTTTTATTTTTTTTTTTAATGAAAAATATGTTTGATGTGTGAGCTGAAAATATAAGTACTCAATAAATGTTTATTATTGTTACTGCTCTAATTTAAAGAAAGCAACATTTCTTTGCACTTATTAAAAATAGTGAGAATAGAAAACTAAACACAAAAATTTTATCTATTATATCCAACCCCCCCCCCCCCCCAGAACAACAGAAACGTACAAAAAATAACCCTTTTTGATGCTTGACTTTTAAATTCTTCATTTTTCTGACAGGCATTCTCAATCTCTGCTTCTAACTCTGATGCTAAATTAAAAATCTCTACCTCACCCCAGACAGTTTTGCTCAGTAGTTGGAGTGTCTTCCTGTGGACTGAAGGGTTCCAGGTTCAATTCCCCATCAGGGGCTCTGTACCTCAGTTGCAGCATTGATAGGATTCCAGGTCTGGGTCAGGGTGCATGTGGGAGGCAGCCAATCGATCTCTCTCTTTCTCCCTTCTTTCCACTCTCTCTAAAGATCAATGGAAAAATATCTGTGGGATAGCCCTCAGGTGAGAAATATCTAATCTAATAAAAGACAAACAGGGTAATTGACCGTACCTTTGCTATGCTTCCCATTGGCTAATCAGGGCAATATGCAAATTAACCGCCAACAAAGATCCCGGTCATGCATACTTAGGCACAAGGATGGGAGGCAAAAGGGGAAGGACGGAAGAACAGTGATCGGAAACCCAAACAGCAGACAAGAGCCCTGGATGGAGAACCAGGCGCCTTTGACCGCCCCCCAGCTGGTGATGGGATGGGAGGTGTCGCCTTGCCTGCAGCCGGTGATCCCCATCAGCATTGAGGCTGCTCTCCATCCCTTGGTCTGGCTTTCTTAATAGTCCTGCAGGTTGAATCTGAAGAGGACAGGCCAGGCACCAAGGGACCAGCACTGCCAGCACTTGAATGTGAGCAGACAGAAGGCAAAAAGACCTTGAAGGCCTGTCCAGGGCGGCTTTGCGTTTAAAACCAAGTGGGGTGGTCCGGAGCTGCAGGCACTGACAACCATGGCACTGCGGCTGCTTCCCCGCCCTAGACGCTCCACAAGGTCACTTGAGCCAATGCTGCTCCCGATGAAGTGTGATCACTGCACAGGGAGGAAATGTAGTAAAAAAATAAAAACCAATGACCAAGGGCCCACCTCCATGAGCTCTCGGGAGCCTCTGAGCAGTGGGGACTCCGACTATTTTAGGGGCTTCAGGTGAGCGGGGGACACAGAGGGGTCAAGAAACCTCCCTGGAGGTCGGGCGGTAGGTCTGATGGCGGATCCATCCGCCCTGCTGTCTGCCAACAGCCGCCTCCTCCGCGGAGAATGGAAGAACAAAGGGAGGGGGCGATTCTGCAAACCCCAGAGGGAATCCAGGGTCCCAGGTACTCTGCCCCACCCGCTGACACTGGCTATGAGGGCACTGCAGCAGCCAACCAGCCTCATCCTCCCCCCCCCCCGCCCCCCCCCCCCCCCCACACACACACACACTGCAATGCCGAAGGAAGCCTGATTCAGGAACACGCCCCCGTTGACCACCCACATGGAAAACAGCGTGTGATAAACAGGTTCCCCCCGACGCCTGAATCCGCCTCCAAAGGAAGACCCTACAGACCCGGAGCAGGAAGATGGGGACTGAGACAGGAGGTCTGGGAAAAGCAGGGCTGCCCCACCTGCTCTCCGTCCCCCTCCCTGTGTGAGGCGCCTGCACCGCGCCCTTGGACGGAGGCCCGCGAAGGAGTGAAGAACTGTGGCTATGCCTGTGGCTGTGCTCGGTCTGCCGTCGTGGATAAGCAGGAAACACATTTATGTGCCAGAATCTAAAACCCTCTTTATCGGTAACAGAGCAAATAATGCAAGACCCACACGTGTTTCCAAACAGGAGTCTGTCTCGCTGCGTGTGAACCCAGATCAAAGGCCTGCTCTCCACCGAGGAGGCTGCAAAGGCTGCTCCTCTCTCCAACAAAGGCAACCTAGAGGTTTAAAGGGAAAAGGAGATATAAATAAAACAAAATAGCAACAAGCTCTGAAGCCGCTGCTGTCAAATCCTCCGCGCGGTGGTGACGTCAGAGCCTGTCTCCCCGCGCTTGGGGCTCAGACAGCCAAGCTGCTGACACCTGCCATGTCGCCTGGCACCTGCCTCATCTACCCACGGCCACTTTCAACCTCCCGCCTGCTCCTGGAGCCAGTGGGCTTGCGGATGGAGGCTTCTGTGTTAAAGCAACCCTGTTGATGGAGCACAGACACATGTGGGCTTTTTGATGAGAACCCATAGCATCCCTTCACGAACTTGTTTTTAACTATTCTGAGATCACGTTCCCAGCCTTGGCGACTCTCAAATAGGCCTCAGCGATTCCACTTGCCCATGCAAAGACTGACCCGGGTTTCACGGAGACGGAACCCTGGGTCTGGAACAGACCGGGAGAAAAAAGCAGGGTCTGATCGCAGCCCCATGGCAGTCAGTGCTGGGCCGGTGTGGTGCAAGTCAGTCCTGTAGTCATTGAACATGGGGTTAATTAATATTAAGTGACATAGGATCAATTAATGTCTCCTTGGAGTTGAGAGGAGAATATAAAGTACAGTGTAGAGCAATTACTTATATTATTTCACATAAAACTCTTTTCAATTAAGATATTTTTCTTTATTTAAAATGTATCTTTATTGTTGAAAGTATTACAGATGTCCCTTTGTTTCAGTTTTTTTCCCCCATTGATCTCCTCCACCCTGCACCCACCCCTTCCAGGCCTTAGCCAGACTACTGTCTGTGTCCATGGGTTATTCCTATCTAATACATAAAAATCTAGAAAGATTTAGAGAAAATAAAATGAAAGATATGCCAGGTAAATATTGAACAGAAGTGCTGAAGTTGCTGCATGAATACTTGCAGGCTTGAAGCCAAAACACAACTCATGAGATGAAGTTAGTCATTGTAACATAACAAAAGGTTCCTTTCACTAAAGAGATAAGATGGTTCCCAATACTTATACACATAATAGAACAGTGTGGGGGTTTAGAATGAGCCTCACCAAGATGTGTCTCAGTGGTATGCAAATTTTTGAGCTAAGGGCAATTTTAGCTTCAGGCTCAAGTGAAAATTCTGCCCCTCCCTTTAACTACGTAAAAAAAAAATTGAATTAGAGGCCTTGTCCATAATAAGACATTATCCTATATAACAAAAGGCTAATATGCAAATCAACAGAACAGCAGAATGACCGGTTGCTAGGACATGCACTGACCACCATGGGCAGATGCTCAATGCAGGAGCTGTCCCTTGGTGGTCAGTATGCTCCCGCAGGGGGAGCTCCGTTCAGCCAGAAGCTGTGCTCATGGCTGGCTAGCGCAGCAGCAGTGATGGGAGCCTCTCCCGCCTCCGCGGCAGCACTAAGGATGTCCAACTGATGGCTTAGGCCTGCTCCATGGAGGTGCAAGAAGGTGCAGTTCGGGCTGAGGGACCCGCCACTCCATGTGCCCAAATTTTGTGCACCAGGCCTCTAGTATATATATATATATATATATATATATATATATATATATATATATACATTTTTTTTTCTTTTCTTTAAAATTAAGCATTTTAACAGCAGTGATTTCTCCATAAAGATTGGGAAGAATGGCACTGAATATAGGATATTACTCTATTGAATGAACATCCCCGGAGTCTTTGAGAGGCTTAGGATGAATGTTGTACGTAATTTATAAAATTTTCCCTTGATCTCTGATTATTCTCTGTTCACGGATATTTCCTGTTATTTCATGTGAGCTTTAAGAAGGAAAGAGATCATTTATAGAATAATTAGATTACTTCAAATTAAACTTATTTGGAATAAAGGAAGTTTAGTTCAGGTTGAAGGTTTTTTTTTCTTTGTTTTATTTTTTTGTTTCTATTTGTTTATGTTGCTTGCAGATACATACATTTAAAGAATATTTACCAAGAGATAAGCTCATGTTTTGCAAAAATTAGAATCCAAATGCCAAAAGTAGAGGTATGTGAATAAGCTAAGTGTTCATATTTAGAGTTGTGGATTTAATATGACTGGTTTTGGTATGTGTTTTCCAATCTATTGTTTATTATACATGACTTGGATAGTTGTTAGTGACATGCATTGTTCAGTGGGAACAACTGGATAATTAATGCAATAGACTGAGGATAATTAGTTGCAAATACTCTTTTTGCTACATGAAGCTGCTCAGATATTAACCACAGATTTATAAATGATGTACTATGTATAATAGTATGGGTGCATTTTTCCTGTTATTCTTTGTTGCATATTTAATTTGCATAAGAGTAGCTTTTACTGTTTTCAAGCTGAGGAACTCAGAGCTCCACAATCAGAGGTAAAGATGGAAATGCTGATTTCTTTATCTCTTCCCTTCTGAGTAATCCTCTGGCCTCCAGGCAGTTCTTTCAAAAATAGCTTCTGCCTGCCTAGTGCCATTATTATCACAGATACAATTCCCATCCTGACCATCCAAAACTGAAATAAGTCTCTGTATTCAAGAGCAATTCATCTGTGCACAAGTTCCTTTTATATAAGTCACTGTGGTGTATGCCATAATGAGTTGTTGATGTTTACATGAAGTTTTATCAAAGTATAACCAACAAATCTATAATAATAAAAGTGTAATATGCTAATTAGACCAGATAGCCAAACAACCTTCTGGATGTAATTCTGGACAAAGCCGTGGCAATGGGGGCCAAGGCAGAGGCTGTTAGAGGTGATCAGGCAGGCAGGTGAGTGATTAGGGTGGTCAGGCAGGCGAGCAGTTAGGGGTGATCAGACAGGCAGGCAGAGTAGTTAGGGGTAATCAGGCATGCAGGTGAGTGGTTAGGAGTGATCAGGCAGGCAACAGAGTGGTTAGGGGCGGTCAGGCAGGCAGGCAGGCAAGCGGTTAGGAGCCGGCAGTCCCGGATTGCGAGAGGGATGTCTAACTGCCAGTTTAGGCCTGATTCCTGCATGATTGGGCCTAAACCGGCAGTTGGACACCCTTCGAGGTGTTCAGGATTGCGAGAGGGTGCAGGCCGGGCTGAGGACCCCACCCACCCATGCACAAATTTCATGCACAGGGCCTCTAGTAATAGTATATTAGTTTTAGATGTAAAATATGATTCAACATTTGTATACACTGCCAAGTGATCACCATAAGTAGATACACTCCCTGTCACTAAAGTTACAATTTTTTTTGTGATGAGACCATTTAATACTTACTTTCTTAGTAACTTTCAAATATGCAATATAGTATGATTGATTATAGCTACTATGCTGTATATTCCCATGACTTATTTATTTTATGTAAGGTAGTTTGTACTTTTTGATCTCCTTCACTCATTACATCTCCTGCCCCAATACTCCCCTCTGGCAACCACCAATCTGTTTTATATGAGTTTGATTTGGTATTGTTTTGTTTGTCCATTTACTTTTATTTTAGGTCCCACATATAAGTAAACTTATATGATATTGGTCTTTCTCTTCTGATATATTTCACTTAGCATAATACCCTCAAGGTCCATCCATGTTGTCGCAAATGGCAAGATTTCCTTCTTTTTTATGGATGAGTAGTATTTCATTAGAAATAAATACCACATCTTCTTTACCCATTCATTTATAAGTGGACATTTAGGTTGTTTCCCTATCTTGCCTATAGAAAATGATGCTGTAATGAACATAGAGGTGCATATATACTTTCAAATTAGTGTTTTGTATTTCTTTGGATAAATACTCATAAGTGGAATAGAATATGGCAGTTCTATTTTTAATTTTTAAATAAATGTTCATACTGTTTTCCATAATGGTGGAACCAATTTACTACCCTATCAATAGTGTATGAGGGTTCCCTTTTCTTCATGTACACACCAACATTTGTTATTTCTTGTCCTGTTGATAATACCCATTTAGAGACTGCTGGGGGTATGGGTGAAATGGGTGATGGGAATAAAGAGCTACAAAATTTATTTGTGTGAGGTGATTATCTCTTTTTGGCTTTGCTGTGCTTTCTCTGGTATTAGTAATGTTGAGCATCTTGTCATCTACATGTTGGACATCTGTATGTCTTTCACACATTTTGGATATTAATGCCCTTATCAGATATAACGTGCAAATATCTTCTCTAATTCTGTAGGTTGTCTTTCTTATTTTGTTGTTGGCTTCCTTGCTATGTAAAAGCTTTTTAGTTTATTGTAGTCTAATTGTTTATTTTTTTGCTCTTGTTGACATTCCCTTTCAAATAAGATCATATATATCCAAGAGCAATGTCAAGAAGCTTACCAACTATGTTTTCTTAGGAGTTTTATATTTTCTGGTCTTATATTCAAGTCATCAATCTACTTTAAGTTAATTTTTGTGTAGGTGTAAGATAGTGGTCAATGAAATCAGTGGGCATGTTGCCTCAAACTTTGTTTTCCTTTCTCGAGATTGCTTAGGCTATTTAAGATTGTTTTCTACTCTACATAAATTTTAGATTTGTTCTATTTCTCTGAAAAATACCATTGGATTTCTGATGGACAGTGAATTGAATCTGCAGATTACTTTTGGTAATATATACATTTCTATAATATATTGATCTTCAAATCCATGAGCATCAGACATCTTTTCATTTATTTGTGTCTTCTTCAAAATTTTTTTTATCAATATCTAGTCTTCAGTGCACAGGTCTTTTACTTCATTGCTTAAATTTATTTTTAACTGTTTTACTATTTTTGATGCAATTGTAAATAGGATTTAAAAATTTTTCTGATAGTTTGTTGTTAGTGTGTAAAAAATGCAACATATTTTTGTATATTTATATTGTACATTGCTACTTTAGTGATTTTACTCATTAGTTCTAAGGGTTTTGGGCTGGAGTTTTTAGGATTTTCTATATATAATATCATGTCATCTGCAAATAGTGACAGTTTTGCTTCTGTCTTTCTAATTTGGGTGCTTTTTACTTCTTTTACCTGCCTAATTGCTCTGGCTATGACTGTATTCATCATATTAATATGTTGAATAAAAGTGACAAGTGTAGGTATCCTTGTCTTGTTTTGAACTCATGTTAAAAGCTTTGAACTTTTAACCATTGTGAATGATATTAGTTGTAGGTGTGGGCTTGTCATGTATGGACTTTATTAAGTTAAGATGTGTTCCATCTATATTCACTCTGTTAAGAGTTGTGTGTGTGTGTTTTTTTTTTTATCATAAATAAATAATACATTTTGTCAAATGCTTTTTAAGCATCTATTGAAATGATTATATAAATTTTATATTCTTTGTTAATGTGGCACCTCACTTTGATTGATGTTGAATATTCTTAATCTCTGAAATAAATCCCACTTGATAATAATGTATTATCTCTTTATTATATTGCTAAATTTGGCTTGCTTATATTTTGTTGAAAATTTTTGCATCTATTTGTGTCAGGGATATTGGCCTCTTTTTATATGTGTGTATTTGTGTATGTGTGTGTATGTGCATGTGTTGTATCTTAGTCTGGTTTTGATATCAGGGTAATGCTGGCCTTGTAAAAGGAATTTAAGAGCATTTCCTTCTCATTAATTTTTGGGAGGATTTGAGCAGAATAGGTATTAAATCTTCTTTGAATACTTAGTAGATATCACCAGCAAGCTCATCTAATCCTAGACTTTTGTTTGTTGAGAGTTTTTTGATTATTGAGTCAATGTATTTATTAGATACTGATCTATTCTGATTTTCCATTTCATAATGAGTCAGTCTTGGAAGATTGTGTGCTTCCATGAATTTTTCTTTCTTCTAAATTTTCTAATTTGTTGGCATATAATTACTCATGGTAGTCACCTGATTTTTGTTATTTCTTTTTTATTATTTGCAATTTACCCTCTTTCATTTCTGTTATTTATTTGTGCCTTCCTTTAGTAAGTCTAACTATAGGTTTGTCAATTTTATCTTTAAAAAAAAAAACACAACATTTTCTTAGTTTCATTGATCTTTTTAATTATCTTTTTAATCTACACTTCATTTATTTCTGCACTAATCTTTCTTATTCCTCCTTCTACTAGCTTTGGGCTTTATTTTTTTCCTAGTTCCACTATGTATAAAATTAGAGTTTTTATATGAGGTCATTCTTATTTCTTGAGGTAGGCCTGTGTCACTGCAAAATTCTTCCTTAAAATGCTTTTGCTGCATCCCGTAGAATTTGGTATGTTGTATTTCTATTTTGATTTCTCTCAAGGTAATTTTGGATTTTTAAAATTTTATCTTTATTGATGAAAATATTACAGATGTTTCCCTTTTCCTCCTCATTGAGCCCATTCACCCCACATCTGCACCCCCCCCAGGACTTCATCAAATTATTGTCTGTGTCTATGAGTTATGCATATATGCATATAAATTCCCTAAGTTAATCTCTACCCACTCCCCCACCCACCACCACCAACCTTTTGAGATTCATCAGTCTGTTCCATGCTTTTATGTCTCTGGACCTATTTAGTTCATCAGTTTATTTTGTTCATTAGATTCCACATATGAGTGAGATCATTTGATATTTGTCTTTCTCCAACTGGCTTATTTATCTTAGCATAATAGTCTCCAGAATTTTTCTTTATTATTTTTCTTGATATTTTCCTTATTAAATGGCATGCTACATCCTATCTAATAAAGAAGGACTATGCTAATTGACCCTCACACCATCGCAAAGATGGTGGCGCCCACAGCCAATAAGGAGGGAATATGCTAATTGACTGCCCCACCTTCAAAGATGGCAGCATCCACAGCCAATAAGGAGGGACTATGCTAACTGATTACCATGACCTTAAAGATGGCAGCACCCACAGACAATAAAGAGGGAATATGCTAATTGACTGCCACGCCCTCAAAGATGGCAGCGCTCACAGCCACAGATAGTGGTGCCCAGTCCCCTCAGCCCTGATGGGGCTGCAGGCATGTGGAAAGGCTGGGCCCATGGGCCCAGCCTTACCGTGTGCCTGCCTCTGGAGTCCCCCAGTCCCCTCAGCGCCCCAGGCACTCAGGGCCGGCCTGAGGTACAGGCAAGCCTCAGATGGTGGCTGCCCAGCTGCCCAGGGCTGTCCAAGGCTCAGGTGACCACATCCGGCCGAGGCTTGTGCTGCTGGCAGTGGCAGCAGCAGAGGTGTGATGGGGGCATCGCCTTCCCCTGATCGCTGGGTCACTTCCTGCCCCTGAGACTCCCAGACTGTGAGAGGGAGTAGGCCGGGCTGAGGGACCCCCACTCCAGTGCATGAATTTTCATGCACTGGGCCTCTAGTCTATATCATAAAAGCCTAAACAGCCATTATGGCAGAAGGACCAGAACAACCGGTCACTATGATGCACACTGACCACCAGGGGGAAGATGCTTAAAGCAGGAGCTGCCTCCTGGTAGTCAGTGTGTTCTCACAGGGGAAGTACTGCTCAGCCACAAGCTGGGCTCATGACAAGCAAGTGCAGTGGTGGTGGTGGGAGCATCTCTTGCCTCTGAGGCAGTGCTAAGGAGCAGTGAGCAGGAGGGTGGAAAGGAGCGAGGGGTCCCAGAATGAAAGAGGAATGTCCAACTGCTGGCTTAGGCCCAATCCCTGTGGGGAGTGGACCTAAGCCTGCAGGCAGACATCTTCTGGGGGTGCTCAGAATATAAGAGGGCACAGGCCAGACTGAGGGACCCCCACTCCCCAGTGCATGAATTTTGTGCACTGGGCCTTTAGTATATATATTAGAGCAATATGCAAATTAGCTGGGATGCCATAACATCATGACCAATCTACGAGCAGCGGAGAGCTACAGGAGGGCAGGGCAGCTGGTGGAGAGCTACAGGAGGGGGGGCAGCAAGCTATGAGTGCACGGATTCATGTGAAGGGCTACTATATAAATATATCCTATTTGATCTAATGTATTATTCAGGCTTGCATTTCTTGATATTTCTTTATTGATTTTCTGTATGGAAGATATATCCAAGGATTTCCATGGGATAATGAAGTTCCCCACTATTATTGGATTATTTCTTAGTATTGACTTTGTATATTTAGGTCCCCTTATTTTGGGTATATAGATAGTTAAAAGTATTTCATCTTCTTGTTAGATTGACTCTTTAACATTATGTTATGTCCATCTTTGTCTTTTATTAGTCTTTTTTTTTTAAGTCTTTTTCTGTCTGATAAAACTAAACCTAGTTCAGCTTTCTTTGGGTATCCTTTTACTTAAAATATCATTGTCCATTCCTTTACTTTCAATCTGTGTGTCCTTTTACCTGACATAAGTCTCTAATAGGTAGCATATAAATGGGTCTTCTTTATTATTATTATTACTGGAGGCCCAGTGCACAAAAATTTGTGCACTCAGGGGTTGGGGGTCCCTCAGCCCGGCCTGTGCCCTTTCGCAGTCGGGGGTGACCACTTGCTGGCTTAGGCCTGCTCCCCGGGGGATTGGGCCTAAGATGGCAATCAGACATCCCTCTGGCAGCTCGGCAGCCCTCGGGGGATGTCCACTTGCCAGCAGGGAGCAGACCTAAGCTGCAGTCAGACATCCTTAGCGCTGCTGAGGAGGCAGGAGAGGATCCCACCACCACTGCTGTACTGGCAGCCGTCAGCCTGGCTTGTGGCTGAGCAGAGCTCCCCGCTGTGAAAGCGCACTGACCACCAGAGGGCAGCTCCTGCATTGAGCATCTGCCCCCTGGTGGTCAGTGTGTGTCATAGTGACCAGTCATTCCCAGTCTTTCTGCTGTTAGGGTCAGTTTGCATATTACCCTTTTACTATATAGGATTGAGGCCTGGTGCACGGGAGTGAGCCGGCTGGTTTGCTCTGAAGGGTGTTCAGGATCAGAATGGGGGTCCCCACTGGTGTGCCTGGCCAGCCTGGATGATGGGCTGATGGCTGTTTGCAGCTGGTCACACCCCCTTCAGGCTGGGGGTACCTATTGGGGTGCCTGGCCAGCCTGGATGACAGGCTGAGGGCCGTTTTCAGGCTGGTGGATGACTGAAGCTCCCAGCCTCTTTTTTTTCTTTTTTTTTTTTTTTCCCTGGGATTCATTTACCTTCTATAGCTGTCACTGGAGCTGAGAGCTGGCTCTAGCTCTGAAGTCGTGGCTGGCTGAAAGCAGGTATCTGAGTTTGTTTAGCTTCTATAATTGAAACTCTGTTACCATCACTGGTGCTCTAAGCTCTGAGCCCTCTGCCGGCTGAAAGCAGGTTTCTGGAGTTTGTTTAGCTTCTATAATTGCAACATTGTTGCATCCGGAGCTCAGCGCTGGGCTGAGGCAGGTGGGGAACCTTGGCTTCCTCCATCACTGGAGCAAGCAAGCCTTCTGCTCGCTTCAGCTGTGTGGCTGCTAGCCGCCATCTTTGTTGGCAGTTAATTTGCATATCCTGCTGATTAGCCAATGGGAAGGGTAACGAGTTATGGTTAATTACCATGTTTCTATATTATTAGATAATTATTATCATTCATTTCGGCACTGTGTGTCTTTTGACTAAAAATATTAATCTATTTACTTATTTTTAACTTATTTTTAAAAAATCTTTATTGTTAAGAGTATTACGGATGTCCCCCTTATTCCCCTCCACCCAGTTTCTGCTCCTATATAATAAAGAGGTAATATGCAAATTGATCATCACTCCAAAACACAAGATGGTCCCCCCCATGTGGACACAAGGTGGCTGCCATGAGATGGCCAGCAGGGGAGAGCAGCTGGGGGTGACCAGGCATGCAGAGGAGGGCAGTTGAGGGTGACCAGGCCTGCAGGGGAGGGAAGTTGGGGGGGACCAGACCAGCAGGGGAGGGCAGTTAGGGGCAGCCAGGCTGGCAAGGGAGGGCAGTTAGGGGTGACAGGGCCAGTAGAGGAGGGAAGTTGAGGACAACCAGGCCAGAAGGGAAGGGCAATTAGGGGCAATCAGGGTGACAGGGGAGTGGTTAGGGGGTGATCAGGCTGGCAGGCAGAAACAGTTAGGGGCAATTAGGCAGGCAGGCAGGTGAGCGGTTGGGAGCCAGCAGTCCTAGATTGTGAGAGTGATGTCTGACTGCCCGTTTAGGCCCGATCCCACAGGTGGGATCGGGCCTAAACGGGCAGTCGGACATCCCTCGAGGGTCCAGATTGGAGAGGGTGCAGGCTGGGCTGAGAGACACATAACCTCCCCATGCATAAATTTCATGCACCAGGCCTCTAGTATGCATATAAGATTTTTGGTAAATCTCTTCCTGCCTTCTCACTCCCTTCCTCTGAGATTTGTTAATCTTTTC
Organism: Myotis nattereri; assembly: GCF_964212035.1. Taxonomy (NCBI): domain Eukaryota; kingdom Metazoa; phylum Chordata; class Mammalia; order Chiroptera; family Vespertilionidae; genus Myotis; species Myotis nattereri. The sequence continues at coordinate 158,237,218 of NC_138075.1, forward strand.
CATGTTACCATGCTTCTGATTCTATTTATTTCATCAGTTTGGTTTGTACATTTTATTCCTTGTTAATTTATTTTTATTTTTAGATACAGTTATTGCTAGATATATATTTATTGCCTTTTTATTGTTCAAAATTTTTATCTCTTCTTCTGTTTCTTCTTCCTTTCTTAAAGAATACTGTTCAACATATCATATAATACTGGTTTGGAGGTGATGAACTCTTTTAGCTTTTTTCTTGTCTGTGAAGCTCTTTATATGACCTTCAAGTCTAAATGATAGCTTTGCTGGGTACAATAATCTTGGTCCTTGTTTTTCATCACTTTGAATAGTTATTGTGACTCCTTTTTGGCCTGCAAAGTTTCTGTTGTGAAATCAGCTGTCAGTTTTATGGGTGCTCCCTTGTAGGTAACTAAATGCTTTTCTCTTGCTGCCTTTAATATTCTTTTTTTGTCTTTAATCTTTGATATTTTAATTACGATATGTATTGGTGTGGGCTTCTTTGGGTTCCTCTTGTTTGGTACTCTCTGTGCTTCCTGGACTTGTATGTCTATTTCTTTCACCTGGTAGGGGAAATTTTCTATCATTATTTCTTCAAACAGGTTTTCAATGTCATGCTCTCTCTCTTCTCTTCTTGGCACCTCATAATGTGAATGTTGGTATACTTGAAGTTGTCACAGAGGCTCCTTACATTATCTTCATATTTTTTATTCTTTTTTTTCTTTTTGCTCTCTTTATCAGGTATTTTTTGCTTCCTCATATCCAAATCATTGATTTGATTATCTGAATCTTCTGCATACTATTGATTCCCTGTAAATATTCTTCATTTCAGTTAGTGTATGCTTAATTTCTAATTGGATCTTTTTCATGTCTTTGAAATTCTTACCAAGATCCTTGAAAGTCTCACTAAGTCCCTTAAAGTGCTCATTAAGATCCTTGAGCAACCTTATAACCATTATTTTGAACTCTGTATCCAGTAGTGCTTGCTTCCATTTCATTTAGTTCTTTTTCTGGAGATTTTTTCTGTTCTTTCATTTGTGACATGTTTCTTTTGTCTCTGCATTTTGGCTGTTGCTCTGTGTTTGTTTCTATATATTAGGTAGAGCTGCTATGTTTCTTGGATTTGGTAGAGAACCTTGTGTAATAGGTGCCCTGTAGGGCCTAGTGACTCAGCCTCCCCAGTCATCTGAGCTGGATACTTTAGGTGCATCCCTGTGTGTTTTGTGTGCACAGTCTTGTTGTAGTTGAGCCTTGATTGCTATTGGCATCACTGGGAAGAATTGACCACCCAGCCAATTGGCTGTGAGGACCAGCTGCAACTATAAAGAAAGAGCTGCTGGATAGCAGACACTCATATGGAGCAGGACTTACTTCATGAGTTGTTGGTGCTCACTGAGTTTTCCCTTTGAGTGTGTGACTTGCAGATGTGTAGAGTTATAATCCCAAATGGTCTGAAGCTGTCCACCAGATGTACTGGCTCTGGGGCCTCCAGGGTGGTGCAAAGTCAGTCACTGCCTGGGGCCACTTGGCATGAGCTACAGAGTGATCTGCAGATGGCTGCTACTTGTATTGGCTTGGAAATGCCCAAGAGAGACCAATCTGTGAAGCAAGGCAGGCTGGTGCTAGTGCTGGGTCTTGGGCTTCTTATTGACAGGTAAGGGTCATGCTGATGCCAGCTGATGCTTGTTTGAGAGTTTTTAGGAGAGTCTGAAGCCTGAACCAGGACAGGCCATTCATATGGAAAAGCTGCTGCAAACAGCTTGGGTAGGGCTGCAAACTAGATGAGGCGAAATCTCAGGGAATCACCAGGCCTCTAGTATGCATATAAGATCTTAGGTTAATCTCTTCCTGCCTTCTTGTGCACCATGCCTCTAGTATGCATATAATGGTAGCGTGAATAGTATGAGCCAAACTGATGGAAACTTGGATATGGCTGCCAGTCAGCTCTGCCAAGGGGAAGGTCCCAGCATAGGAATAATGACTCCTGTGAGCACTCCATGTGGGAAAAACTGCCCCTGAGTTCTTGCTCCAATGACAGACAATCCAGTTCCTCCCTGTATGTCCCTGAATCCCCCCTGAGCCATTGCCTCAGCACTGGAGCCCAGAGGGATTGACTCCAAGTAAGTCCATGTACCAGCCCTTTAAGAGGAAATGCCTTGGGTCTGCACCAGCCTCTGTGTTACTCAGCCAAAAGCCCTGATGGTTTTTATAGCCCGAAGTTATGAGGACTTCTCTTCCCAGCTCTGGAACCCTGGGATAGGGGTCTGGTGTGGGGCTGAGCCCCCCTTGCTCTCCCTGGGAGGCCTCTGCAGTGGAGATATCCCTCTAGTTTAAAAAAACACTGTGTGTGGGTGCCAGACCAGCCCATTCGGCACCTCCACCCCTCCTACCAGTCTCAATGTGCTTTCTTCTTTACTTCTCTAGTTGCAAGACTTCCATTCAGCCACATTTCAGGCAGTTCTGAATGATGGTTGTTCTGTATTTCAGTTGTAATTTTGATGTGATTATGGGAGGTGGTGAGTACTGGCATTTATCTATGCCACCATCTTGGTTCCCATAGTCAATTTATTTTTAAAGTGATTATCAATATGTATGTACTTACCGCCATTTAATTTTTTTCTGGATATTTTATAGTTTTTCTTTGTTCCTTTCTTCTTCTTTTGCTGTTGTTCCTTGTGGTTTGATCACTTTCTGCAATGTTATGCTTAAATTTATTTCTCATTATCATATATATAGATAGATAGATAGATAGATAGATAGATAGCATGTTACATTTGAGAACATTCTAAAACTACAATTTTAGTACACACCACATTTAAAAATTTTGATGCCACATTTTACTTCTTTTTATTTTGTGTATCGTTTAACTAATTTCTGTAGTTATAGCTATTTTTACTGTCTTTGTCTTCAAGCTTCATACTAACTTTAGAGGTAATGAATCTACTTCCTTTCGTATATATTTGCCTTTACAAGTGAGATTTGTATTTTCATCCGTTTCTTGTTATTAGTTAGTGCCCCTTTCAGCTTACAGAAGTCCCTTTAACAATTCTTATAAGACTGTTTTGGTGATGATTAACTCCTTTAGCTTTTGCTTGCCTGGAACACTCTTAATTTATTTTTTGTTTGAATGATAACCTTGGTGGCTGGGAAGTTTATTTCTTTCAGCACTTTGAATATATCATGCCACTCCCTTCTGGTTGGCAAGGTTTATGCTGAGAAATCTGCTGATATTCTTATGGGGTTTCAGTTGTACATAATAATTCATTTTTTTCATGCTGCTTTTAAGATAAATCCTTTTCTTTAATATTTGTTATCTGGGTTCATCTTATTTGGAACTTTCAGGATTTACTAGACCTGGATATCTGTTCTCTTTTCCATGTTAGGAATGTTTTCAGCCATTATTTCTTTAAATAAATTTTCTGCTGCTTTCTCTCTTTTGCTTCCTTATCTGAAGCTCCTAAAATGAGAATGTTAGTCCACTGATGTTGTCTCATAGGTCTCTTAAGCTATATTTGCTTTTAAAATTTATTTGTTTGGCTTCTGTTTGTGAATTCTACTGCCCTGATTTCCAGCTCCCTGATTTATTTTACAGCTTCATGTAGTCCAGTGATGGCGAACCTATGACATGCATGTCAGAGGTGACATGCGAACTCATTTTTTGTTGTTGATTTTTCTTTGTTAAATGGCATTTAAATATATAAAATAAATATCAAAAATATAAGTCTTTGTTTTACTATGGTTGCAAATATCAAAAAATTTCTATATGTGACACGGCACCAGAGTTAAGTTAGGGTTTTTCAAAATGCTGACACTCTGAGTTCAAAAGGTTCGCCATCGCTGCTCTAGTCTATTGTCGAACCCCTTTAGTGTATTTTTCTGTTTACTTATTCTATTCTCAGCTCTGTGAATCTTTTTTTAATATATATTTGTATTGCTTTCAGAGAGGAAGGGAGAGAGAGAGAGATAGAAACATCAATGATGAGAGAGAATCATTGATTGGCTGCCTCCTGCATGCCCCCTACTGGGGATGGAGCCTGCAACCTGGACATGTGCCCTTGACTGGAATTGAACCCTTCAGTCCACAAGCTGAAGCTCTATCCACTGAGCCAAACAAGCTAGCACAGTTCTGTGGATATTTTATATGTGATTACTTTCTCATTTTTCTATTTCTTAGTTGAAGTTCTCTGTGTTCTTCTCTTCTTCTCAGTTTGGTGAGCCTCCCTATGACTATTATTTTGAACTCTTTATCAGGTAAGGTAATTATCTCTATCCATTTTATTAGTTGTTTTGTTTTTTTTTTCCTGGTGTTTTATGTTGCTATTTTGTTTGGAATATATTTCTTTGTTTTCTCATTTTGGAAGGCAGCTATGCTCACCACTATACCACCAACGCAACCTTGTTTTCTCATTTTGATGATCCTGTTTTTGTTTCTATGAATTAGATGAAACAGCTACCTCTCTTAATATTTAAGGAATAGGGCTGTTTACTGTTTAACCTTGCCTTAATTCTTGATTGACTCTTAAGCAATATCTCTAATTATTTCAGACCCATGGGGCTTAAAAACATAATCCTCTCTGCCCACCAGAACCTGGAGTTGAAGGGACATTCCCTGTGTGTGCTGAGTGCACGGACTGGTTCTGACAAGACCTTGTTAATGGTGCATGAAGGACAGAGCTGCTCACCCACTGTCTCTGGTTAAGCTGCTCACCTGCCATCTCTGGTTAGACTGCACTAAGGAACAGTGTGGGGAGGCAACTTTTGAGAGTGGCATATGCTGATGGGGCTACTCACCACCTCCTCAGACAGGGATGCTTTCCTGGCACTACTAGCAGGTTAGAGCAGTGGTTCTCAACCTGTGGGTCACGACCCCCTTGGGGGTCGAACGACCCTTTCACAGGGGTCGCCTAAGACCATCGGAAAACACATATATAATTACATATTGTTTTTGTGATTAACCACTATGCTTTAATTATGTTCAATTTGTAACAATGAAAATACATCCTGCATATCAGATATTTACATTATGATTCATAACAGTAGCAAAATTACAGTTATGAAGTAGCAACAAAAATAATTTTATGGTTGGGGGTCACCACAACATGAGGAACTGTATTAAAGGGTCGCGGCATTAGGAAGGTTGAGAACCACTGGGTTAGAGTAAGAGTGTGAAAATAGCATCCACCAGTACTGGTGCTAGCAAAGCAAGAGAACATAAAAGTGGCACACACCAACACCTGTTTCCCCAAGGGAGTCTCAACATCTTTCTCCTTCTCTGGCAGATGCATATATGGTTTAGGTTTTTTATAAACTGCGGTTTTGTGCTTGGTCCCAGGATAAGTGGGCCTGTGCATGAGCCCTTTCAGAGCAGAATCTCAATTCCATACAGCACCATGGTTATCTTGAATGAAAGCCCCATTGATTTTCAGAGCCACATGTTTTGAGGACTTTTCTCTTTGAGGTTGGTCCCAAAGTTTTGAGTGCATGATGTGGTGCACAGACAACTTGCTTTATAGAAAAAAAATTCCTTTGTCATTGTTTGTTTGTATGTTGGAGATCCCTCCCAAATATGGGTTGCTGTGTGAGGGGTAAAGTTTTGGGCCACTGATTCTCCTTTCAATCTTGATGTGGCCTTTTTACCCTTTGATGTGGAGTAGCTAATCAGACAGGTCTCTGGTTATTTTTTGAAGAAATTGTTCCATATGTAGTTTTAGATTTGTTGTGTACATGGGAGGATGTGACTCCAGGATCTTCCTGCACTGCCATCTTGAACTTCCCCTGCCATAAAGTCTTTAAAAATGAGGCAATAAAAAGAATCTCTGTGTCACCCTATCTTACCTTACATACGACACATCATTTCTGTCATGCTGACAACTAAAATAAAAACCAGAGAGTTATTTTATTTAACCATTAAATGTAAGTATCTCATGGAATGCTGTATCGGTTGCACTTATGTTTCAAATGGCTTATTATTTGGCCAAATATAATAGAGAAAAACATCTAAAACAGTTTGATATTTACTAACAAAGAAGAGATTAAATTAAGGTTAAAAATGGCACAATATGGTAAATAAAAATATCTTTTTTCATGTCATATCATATTGTTTCTATAAACCTATAGTTGCAAATTTTTCTACCAGTGCAACACTAACTCTAGACTATAAATAGGAAATGGAGTACATTTTTTTTCTTTTGAACAGACTTACCTAATCAAGATTAAAAATAACCAAAATTATAAAGATACAGTATAGTATATTACTTAATTATTATAAATATGGAGGCTTAGGTCACAACAGTTATCAGCCAATAAAATTGTACCAGCATGGTAACAAAAAATGAACTATGGGTTTGAATTTTTTCACTTAGTTTTGAATGTAAACAAACTATAAAGAGATTTTTAATGATTATTCAAGCAGCAATGTTACATTATCTGTGTACCTTATGACTAACAGAATAACTGTTACAGGGACTTTTATTTTTTATTATAAATAGCCAGATTGTTCTATGCTAGTAGTTTAACCTACCCCTATGGCTAAATGTCATTGCCGGCAGAGACACATGCCAATGCCATTAAGGAAAGTAAATGATATCAATGAAAATCTTGAGTTGTGCTCTAGATTCCTGGAGTGTGTATCCTGTCAGCTTCATTACTTTGCTTAAAACCAGCTTTCTTAGATTGAGTAGCATTCATAGCTGTGATGAGAACTTTTACCACTGTCATTCATTGATTTATTTACTCAAGGGGTTATCTTTTACTAGAGGCCCAGTGCACGAATTCATGCACAGATGGGGTCCCTCGGCCTGGTTTGCGATTGGGACTGATCAGGGCCGTCTTGCCCAGTCCCATTCAGGGCCAATTGGGGCTGGCTGGCTGGGGGGAGGGACCATGGGAGGTTGACCGGCCACAGGAGGTTGGCTGTGGGATTGCACTGACCACCAGGGGGCAGCTCCTGTGGTGAGCGTCTGCTCCCTGGTGATTAGTGTGCATCATACAGACCGGTTGACCAGTCGTAATAGTTGTTTAGGCTTTTATATATATAGATTGTCTGCAAGAAATATTCTAGCTGTGTGAAAGTGAAGGAAAAGGATATTGAAAGAGGAAAAAATAAATAAAAGTAGCATATAGTAAACAAAAGAGTCAGGTAGGGAAAAAAATCTTTTCACTCTACTATCCTGCCTCCCTGACAGCTTCTTCAATCCTTTAGGATATTTTTCAAGCAAGGACAATTTATAGATGTTTTATTACTAACTCAGTCTATGTTAGGCTTTAATGTTTCATTTTTGTCTACATTTCATTCATTTTATTAAGATTATGAGAGGCCTGGTGCACAAAATTCATGCACTGGGGTGGGGGGTCCCTCAGCCCAGCCTGCCTCCTCTCTCAGTCTGGGAGCCCTCAGGGGATGTTCTACCCATGGGTAGCAGGCCTAAACCACAGTCCGGCCTCCCTCTGCAGGAGGTGACAGGGCTAATCAGGGGAAGGCGCCACCCTCATCACCCCACTGCTGCTGCCACTGCCGGCCACCACAGCCACCAAGGTGTTTTTATCAACACGGACTCTGTCCCTTCACCACAAAAAAATGACAACTTTCTTTAGGCATTTTCAAGATGTCTCTTTCATAGGATATGGCATTTCTTTCTTTCTTTTTTTTTTATCCTCACCTGAGGATATTTTTTCCATTGATTTTTAGAGAGTGTGGAAGAGAAAGGGAAAGACAGAGAGAAACATCAATGTGAGAGGGACACTTCGATTGGTTGCCTCCTGCATGAGCCCTGACCTGGGCCCTGGCCAGGGAGGAGCCTGCAACCTAGGTACATGCCCTTGATCAGAATAGAGTGTTGTGGAGCGCGAGTGACAGAATGACCAGAACTCCAGCCTGATTGAAATTTAGAGAGCCTTTATTGACTGGCGAGTGTCCGCGCCTCCACTCGGGAAGCCCAAGAGAGAAGCGGCCCCGACCATCTGCAGAGTCCAATATTTAAAGGGGACAACTACATCCGTGTTCAGGTTCCCACAGCAAGCAAAGCCAAGTTACAAAAGCTAATTGCGTAGTTTTAGCCAAGCTGTTCATCCTCCTCCTGTTATTCATTTCTGGGTAACGTAAAGGTCAGGACTATTCTTAATTTTGTTCTGTTTGTTCTTTGTGGGCCTGTTGCTCAGGTGTGGGAGCTCAGTTCCTAGAAACTTTGCACAGGCTGTCAAGCTGCTGAGGTGGCTAGGTAACTAAGCAGGCCTAAAAGTTTTCCTACTCTGTAACAAGAGCCCGGACCCTGCGGCTGGCAGGCCAAGGCTCTATCCACTGAGCCAAACCGGCTAGGGCAGGATATGACATTTCTTAGCCCTCCAGCAGTGGACCTTCGTTTTTTCCTCCAGGAGTGAGGTGGAAAAACCCTTCCTTGATCACCTTCTTGGATTCTTATTACCTAAGTTACCAAGATCACTGCGGGTGGCGTACAGGGAGCTTAGCCAATGCCCGGTCAGAAAAGGTGTTCCTTCTGCAGCTCACGCACAGAGGCAGGCCTGCTGGGGCGCTGTCTCCCAGCAGGGGCGGGCCCCCCTGTGAGTTGTGTCTTCGCTCCAGGCCCGTCCCAGGCCCAGCTGCACTGTGGCCGCTGGGGCTGGGGGCAGTGTGCAGTCCCCTCCTGCCATCTGTGCGCACAGCCTCCTCCTGAGCCGGTCGCGACTGTTATGGTGTCCTGGCTAATTTGCATATTCTCTCTCTCTCTCTCTCTCTCTCTCTCTCTCTATATATATATATATATATATATATGTATATATATATATATATATAGACTAGACGCCCAATGCATGACTGCTGGCAGGGCGATTGGGTAGCCCCCTACTGGCACCCGCCTTGGCCGGCCTAGCGCTGTCTGCTCACTGGATTCGCTCCCCACTTGCCCTGCTGCCGCCATTGGTCACCTCCCTCTGTGGGGCAACTGGTGGGATGATCAGGGGGCCTCTGCTGTCACCTGCCTTGGCTGGCCTGGGGCCTGCAGGCTGGGGATAGCTCCTGCCTTGAGCGTCTGCCCCCTCGTGGTCAGTGCACATCATAGCGACCAGTCGTTTCACTGGCCGTTCCAATGGTCATTCCGCTGTTAGATCAATATGCAAATTAGGCCTTTATTATATAGGATTATATTTCAAGCTTACTCTCCCTTTCCTTTGTTATTGATTAAAAATATCTCAAATATTTTTAAATTCCTACTCTGTGCCAGCTTTATGGTAGAGATAGAATGCAGAATTATAGTTCCTGCATTCAAGGAGTTTACAGTTTAGTAGACAAGACAGGTACAAATTAAATACTTACAAAAAGTTATATAATTACAAACTATCATAAATGCTATGAAAGAAGTCATGACTAAAAAAATCATATTATCAGTGGTAACCTGGTCCAATTGCAGGATGTATAATGATTGACTAGGAAATGAGGGAGAGAGGAGAACAATATAGGTCAAGGGAACATCCTATGTTAAGGATGTTGGTTGTGAGGCAGTATATTCCATTCAAGGAATGAAAAAGTTCAGTGCAGCTGGAACCCAGCCAAGAAAGACAAGGACAGGAGATGGGGCTAAAACATTAGGCAGAAGGCAGAACAGGTAAGGCCTTATAAGCTAGTGAATGAATTGGTCTTTTTCCTAGATGTAAAAAGGTTATTCACCATGAATGTGTTTGTTATTCCTCAACTTTATCTTCTATCCTATAGGTGGCAAGTTTACCACTACCTCAATTTGATTCATAATCTGCACCAAGATTTATTAAAACAATTTCTACTTTCTTTTGGATTTTTAGTGAGTATCTATGCAATCTGCCTTTAGGTATACTGACACTATTTTATGCCTTCCCAGCATTTTTGATTTATTCATCTTTGCTATCGCTTTTATTTTTTATTATTTTCTGTTTTAAATTTAATCTCATCAAAGATGTCAGAGATTGATTTCTTCACATACCGTTTCTTATGTTTCACAGGATTTGTTTGTGATTTTATGATCAGAATATATTGCTTTTTATATCATTATTCTCTTTGAAAACACACATTTAAATCCTCATACTATTGCAGAGATTTAAACCTAAAATAAAACCTTTTGCTTTGTTTTTTTTCTCATAGCTTTGATAAAATCTGGTTCCCTAAAAAGCTGGGTATCTGCCCTATAAAAATAAGGTAATAATTCATCTAGAAGTTATCTTTTTATATGAAAATGAAGCAGATAAGTGTTTGGTGAGAGCAATTGTCTTTAAAATAACATGAAAGAGGTCATAAAGAAGTCTCTTCCCATTTTCAGAAAAGATTTAACTTAATGAATTAGAAATTTTCTTTAGTTAAGTCCTGTCTCTGAATTTATTTATACTTTTATTCTTGCCCATTTGTTAGCAAGATATATATGCCAAAAAACAAACACACAGCTATGGTTATTCTTCATGAGAAACATGTGTTTTTAGTTATCATTTTTTGTAACATCTGTGTCTGTTTTTCATATCGAAGTAAGATCGGTCTCACAGAATGAATTTGGGGAATGGATACTTCTCAATGTTTTGAAGTGTTTATATAGATTTGCCATTATTTCTACTTTGAATGCTGGGTAGAATTCAACTTTATAAGCATCTGTACCTGGAGTTTTATTTGCTGGAAAGTAGTTAGCTTTGAATTTGAACGAGAATAGAATATAATATCCCAAAATATGCCTTTTGGGAATAAGCATTGTTTTAGGTTGGTTATTTTTTAAGAAGAGCAGATAGGGAAAGCTCTGAAAACAAAGTAGAAGTTACCTTTTTGTAAGGGGAATTTACGTTTATAAAGAAAATCTCTATTTCTAAGGGTTTCTCCCAGCAGTCCTCTAGAGAGAATGATCAAATCTCTAGGAAGTCTTATCAATGGGGATGGCACAGACAAATCTGCGTAACAGCCATACTCTTTTTTACTGTGCTTCTTCTGGTAACTTCCCATTAGGGTTCCCCAGCCCCAATGTATTTCTTTCATGTTTAGACATAATTTAAGGTGATAGCGTGGCCCAGTTCAGGGTGTTACTAAGTTTTTCTGTGTCTCTCCCATGTATATAGGAGGTATACATGCTTCTGTTTGTATTTCTTTCTGTTATTATCTTTTACTCAAGAAAGGTCTCAGACAAGAACCTAGAAAGGTAGAGAAAAAAAATATTTTTTTCTATCCTCCAAATGTATATTATTTAATAGATATAGGGCTATACATATATTTTGTCACTTCCTGAGTGAGCTTTGGTAGTTTTTACCTTTTAAGCAACTTGTCCATATCATCTAAGTTGAACTTAGTGGCACGAAGTTATGATACGTGATTTTTGGACTGGAACACCCAGTGTTCCCACAAGACAGGAGCAGGGAGCCAGCAGCAGTTACATTTCCATAAGACAAGGGAGAGGCAGCAGTTACATTTCCTTAAGACAAGGGAACTAGGAGTAGCAAAATGTCTATATTTACAAACTAAAGGAGGAAGAAAGCCCAGAGGGGATGGGAGAACCATGAGGGAGGAGAGCCTCAAGCGCCCCAAGTGAGGTTTGACCTTTGAGCTCTGGAGCTGCTATAGTGACCAAATCAAAGGGGAATAGTGGCCAATCAGAGGGGATATCGAGGCAAAAAAACTTCAGCTTTTATAAACAGGGGGAAAGGAACTCGGTGGAACTCTTTCCCCCTCCCCACGTGGGCGTCTGTACTTGTTCTTCAATTTTTTTCCATCTTTGCTATACCGTCATCCGGCTGTGGTTTCATTCTTTGATTCCAATGGACAAAGAATCTGTGGAAGCCATCCTGCCCTGGGGAACACCATGTGTTCCAGTCCAAAAATCCGTATCACAATCACAATTGCACAATTTGAATACCTCTTTTACATACAATGGGCCTAACAGGGAATATGAATCTGTGTTTCTTGGGCGACAGCTTCTTTTGTTCAAATAATTTGTTTTTATTCTTTATTACAGCCTAAAATTAATTTTGATTTACAGCTGCTATCCACAAATTTTAATCTGTGGTACTTCATTCTGATGTAGTTTAAAATATGGTCTTATTTTCCTTTTGGTCTTTTTCTTTTACCTAGAAATAATTTAGAAGGGTGATATTTAGCTTCTAAATATTTTCCAGATACATTTCTGTTCATGATTTTCAGTTTAATTCCATTGTAAGATAAATTACATTGTAGGATTTCAATTATTTTGAATTTATTGTCTTGTTATATGTCCCAGAATATGTCCATTTTGTTAAAATATCTGAGTGTACTTGGAAAAACTATTAATTGTACTACTTTGGGAAGAGTGTTCAAAATGACATTTAGGTCCAGTTGGTTGGTAGTGCTTTTCAAGTATTCTATTTATTTACTGATTTTTCGGTCTATTGTTTTGTTAAGTATTGAAGCAGAGGGATTGAAATCTTTAACTATAAAATTATGAGCCATTTAGTTCTTGCACTTCAATTTGTTCTTGCTTCATGTATCTCAGGTTTTGATATAAGAAACAGAGATGTTCAGGACTGTCATGTTCTCTTGATGAATTCTTTTTTATATAATTATTAAATGACCCACTTTTGTTTTTGCTCTGAAATCTACTTTTCCTGCTATAAATATTGTGACTCTAAGTTTCTTGTAATTATATAATATGTCTTTTTATGTCCTTTAACTTTTAACTCACTTGTGTCTTATAATGAGTCAGTTTTTTACCCATATGAAAATCTCATTTTCAATCAAATGTCTCTAGCATTTGCAATCATATCTTTTGACTTAAAGCTATTATCTTGTTGTGTATTTTCATTTTCTCCCATCAGTTTTTTTTCTCTTCCCCCCCCCCTCCTACTTTTGAATTATTTTTCATTATTTTATTTTATTCTCTTTCTTGCTTACAAAATAAACATCTTGTTGCCTGTTTGTAGCGGTTACCTTTGGGGTTACAGCATACATTTTTAATTTATCACAATTAGCCTTTAAGTAATATTTCACCAGTCCATGTACAGCATAAGAACCTATCAATAGCACATGGCCATGTTTCTCTCCTAGGCTTTTTGATATTATTATTATTATTATCATTATTAAAATTGTTATTATCTCTATGTCTTATAAACCACACAGTATATTATTATTGTGTAGTTAAAAAGAGATTATTTTAAAGGAATTTTAAAAATAATAACTTTCTTAAAATATATTCAGCCATATATTACCATTTTCTGTGCAATTCATTCTCTGTATGGATCCATATTTCCATCTAGTGCCACCTTCCTTCCACTTGCAAAACATCCTTTAACATTTCTTTTGATGCTGGTGCTAACTTCTTTTAGCTTTTGTATGTATGAAAAGGTCTCTATTCGGTATTTGTAGTTGAAAGCTATTGTTGAGTATAGAATATTTAGTTGACAGGTTTTAGTGTTTGTTTGTTTTCTTTTTCTTTCAGTTATTTAAAGATGTGGCTTCCCTGTATTCTGGCTTATATTGTTTTTAATAAAAAGTTTGTTGATTTTTATGTTTGCCACTCTATTTCTTTTCTGTCTGACTGGCTTATAATTTTCTCTTCATTATTTGTGTCATGAGGTAAATGTTTGTCTTTCCCACAAATTCCTATGAGAAAGGTAAAAAATGGTATGTAGGCCCAGAGAAGTGAAGTTGTATGTAAGTTATTCTATGAACAGTAAGTACAGAAGAGTCTGATGAAGAGGGTGAAAGCGCTAGAGACTTGGAGAGCAGACATCCTGATGACAAAATATTTGATCAGTTACGTAGTGTCAGAGTACACAGAACAAGTTAAGAAGTAGCATTACACTTTCTGACATGATCAGAAAGGGCTTGGCAATGATGCTATCTAATGGAAGAAACAAATGTGAAACTTTAGCATATTAGTTAAAAATTTATTTTTTAAGGAAACTCCCCAAGCTCATAGTAATATACAGATTGACACTTTCTTGTTCAAGAACAAGACTGTAAAGGTATGTTAGTTAACTGGGATGCACAGAGAAAAAGCTGTTGATTTTGTGAATTAAGAACAAGATTTGTTGTATTACTTTTTAACTTGTATCGGCATATCTATCTATCTATTTATTTATTTATTAAGGAATTACAAATGTGTCCTTATCTCCCCATTGTCCCCTCATCCCCCCAGTCCTGCCCTCACCCTCACTGTCACCCCCTGTTGTCTGTGTCCATCGCTTATGCTTATATGCATGCATACGAGTCCTTTGGTGGATCTCTTTCCCTTACCCCCACCCTCCCCTACCTTCCCTCTGAGGTTTGAGCATCTAAGCGATGCTTCTCTATCTCTAGATCTGTTTTTGTTCTTTTTATGTTGTTCTTTATAATCCACAAATGAGTGAGATCGTGTGATATTTATCTTTTATCTGACTGACTTACTTCACTTAGCATAATGCTCTCCAGCTCCATCCATGCTACTGCAAATGGTAAGAATTTGTTCTTTTTTACTGCAGCGTAGTATTCCATTGTGTAGATGTACTACAGTTTTTTTAATCCACTCATCTGCTGATGGACACTTAGGCTGATTCCAAATCTTAGCTATGGTAAATTGTGCTGCTATGATCATAGGGGTGCATATATCCTTTCTAATTGGTGTTTCTTGTTTCTTGGGATATATTCCTAGAGGTGGGATCCCACTTCTAGGAAGATTTGGGTTTAAGAGAGACTTGCTTTGAACAGAAAGCACTGACTAGCAACTTGATTATGTAATGAGACAAACTTTGTGAGTTTTTTGTTTGTTTGTTTTGTTTATTTTTTTAAAGAAGATTTGAGAATGCAAAATGAGTTAAAATTAAAATATAACTTATTTAAAACTATGTGACACAACCTCATTTCCCAGTACAATATCAATATGTAGAAAGAGAAAAATTCAAGGGCTTCTAATGGTAATAAAATACAAACAAATGCAAAAAATAAATAAATAAAAGCAAATACTACTGTTCTACTTTTGTCCCAAACCCAAGAAGAATAATGACATATATATTGCAAATTATTAAATTAAATGAAATAAAATATAGGCTGTAAAGTCTAAAATCTGTGATTAATAAAAATTCAAAGAAGATAACTCATATAGAAAGCTTATACCAAAAAATGAGATTCTTCAAAGACATAAAGAAAATCTATAAACCTGGTGTAAATAATTTTGAGGAACTCACAGTCATCAGATTGGTGAGCAGAAATATGGGCTACTGTTGTTCTTGATCTTTTACCTGTACCGATTTTTATGTAATCAGTCTTAGTTTATAAATATAAGACACATTTAAAAAAGTAAAACTGTTACAGAAAAACCGGACAAGAACCAAACAGCGCTCTGAGAGTTTGGAGTTATACTTTATTCACCGCGGTGGGCTTAGGGCACGGGTGGGCAAACTTTTTGACTCGAGGGCCACAATGGGTTCTTAAACTGGACCGGGGGGCCGGAACAAAAGCATGGATGGAGTGTTTGTGTAAACTAATAGGGCCGTAGTTTGCCCATGGCTGGCGTAGGGAAATGAATTCAAATTCTAAGCAAAGCTACAAGCAGAACTTCCCTTTTTATGCAAGAGCCAGCCCTTTGTGCACTTGCTGGCAGCGGCCTTGAAAACTACACACAGTTCTATCCAATTAAAAACTGCACCTGGCATGGCATTGGGTGTATCTAGTCTCTGGCCTACAAGGTCAGGTAGCTAAGTTTATCTCCCCCATTATTCAAGCAGGCTAGAAAGCAAAGTTACTTTTTCAGAATAAGAGGCCGTCCAAAGAATAGCAGAGAATTCCAAACAGTAGTTTTACAGAATAGGGGTTTTCCTTCACAAAACGACCTCATTAACAACAGTATATACAAATCAACACAGGTGTGTGCTTTGCTTTACATATACTTGATGTAATTATTATTATAGCAATTGTTTTTTCTTAAGACTCTGTACATAAAAATTGTACAAAATATAAAACTCAGATAGCCTGTATCATAAATGAGCTTATCATTTGTTTTTAGAAAAAACAAGAAATCTACATTTTTAAGAGTTGTAACCATGCAT
The DNA here is from genome assembly GCF_964212035.1 of Myotis nattereri. Lineage (NCBI taxonomy): Eukaryota > Metazoa > Chordata > Mammalia > Chiroptera > Vespertilionidae > Myotis > Myotis nattereri. Next base: position 158,253,199 of record NC_138075.1, read on the forward strand.
AAATGTTAATGAGAAAGTGAATTTATTGTTGAAAACCATCAGAAGAAAGTAGACAAGTGTTTTATTCAAATGACTAGCAAGTCTAACAGACACAGAACCAAAGAAGGCTTAGATAGAGTAGGAATGGATATCCTCTGACCCAAGTTTATAGATGTGGTCAAATGAATTGATACTGGGACCATTTGCATGTATCAGAGTGAAGAGAATTTTCTTACTTTTTAAATTAAATTGTTTTACTATAAGTTTTTTTTCTTTTAATCTTTATTGTTTAAAATATTCCATAAGTTTTCTTCCCTCCTCCCCCCAATTAACCTCTTCCATCCTGCTCCCATCTGTCCTCCCCTCCCAGGCCCTTATAACCTCATTGTCTGTGTCCATGGGCTATGTATATATGCATACAAGTTCATTGGTTGATCTCTTCCCACCCTCCCTCCCCTGTCTTCCCTCTGAGGTCCAACAGTCTCTTCATGCTTATAACTTTGGGTCTATTTTTGATCATCAGTTTATTTGGCTCATTAGATTCCACATGTAAGTGATATCATGTGATATTTATCTTTCTATGACTGGCTTATTTCACTCAGCATAATACCCTCCAGATCCATTCATGCTGTTGTGAATGGTAAGAGTTCTTTCTTTTATTATTGCAGCATAGTATTCCATTATCTGAATGTACCATAATTTTTTTATCCACTCATATGCTGATGGGCACTTAGGCTGTTTCCAAGTCTTAGCTATTGAAAATTGTACTGCTATGAACATAGGGGTGCATATATTTTTTTCTGATGAGTGCTTCAGGTTTCTTAGTCTATATTCCTAGAAGTGGGTAACTGGGTCTGAAACTAGAGGATGTTGAAAAAAGAGATAGAGGAAGATATAAACAAGTGGAAGAATATACCATGTTCATGAACTGGTAGATCAACATCATTAAAATGTCTATACTACCCAAAGCAATCTATATTTTCAATGCAATACTTATTAAAATACCAATAGCATACTTCACAGACCTAGAAAAACACTCCAAAAATTTATGTGTAACTAAAAAAGACCCTGAATAGCTGCAGCAATGTTGAGAAAGAAGAATAAAGTTGGAGGAATCACAATACCAGATATCAAGTTATATTACAAAGCTACTGTACTCAAAACAGCCTGTTACTGGCACAAGAACAGACATATAGATCAATGGAACAGAACAGAGAACCCAAAAATAGAACAAGCCACTATGCTCAATTAATATTTGACAAAGGAAGCAAGAGCATCCATTGGAGCTGCAATAGTCTCTTCAATGAATGGTGTTGGGAAAATTGGACAGGTACATGCAAAAAAATGAAACTAGACCACCAACTTACACCTTACACAAGAATAAACTCAAAATGAATAAAAGACTTAAATGTAAAACATGAAACCAATAAAGTCATAGAGAGGAAACCATAGGCACCAAAATCTCAGACATCTCTCATAGCAATAGGTTTACCGATATATCTCCTAGGACAATGAAAATTCAGGAGAGAATAAAGAAATAGAACTACAAAAAAAAAAGAAATAATAATAAGCTTCTGCACGGCAAACCATCATATAAATAACAAGAGACCCCACTATGTGGGAGAACATATTTACCAATGACACATCTGATAAGGAGTTAATCTCCACAATATATAGGGAACTCATACAACTTAATAAAAGAAGACAAACAATCCAATTTAAAAATGGGCAAAGAACCTACTAGTAAATAGACACTTCTCCAATGTGGACATACAGGAAGCCATAAATGATCTTTTAAAATTCTGCATTATCAATATTTGCTATTTAAGGGAATTTTGTGATAAAATATGTCAAAAAGTGAAAATGAATACTCTAAATGATCAATAATATTAATAAATTTTATAGAGTTGGCAGAAAATGAAATATATAATCACTTATGAGTTATACTGCTTTTATTTATGTCTCTATTTGTGATTGATTTGGAAGAAAACATAATGGAAAAGGATAGTAAGCTAAGCTTTATCCTAAAACCCCGTCTAAAAAAATCTGGTTCTATACTTTCCTTTATTAGCAAACATAATGTAATATTTTGCAAAAAAAAGGATTTGCAAGGTCAAGAACTGAACAACTTTAGCGAAAGCTTTATATTTGATGAGCCCTAGGTAAGTTGTTTGAAATGGAAGCATATGGTTCAAGATAGAAATTTTTGAAATATTTATGACTGTCTGAAACATGAGGAAGACCTGCATATAGAAAAATCCAATGCTGACAGTGCCTAAGGTAAGCCTATATTTGAATAAATGAGCACATTTATTGGATGTTGGAAAGGATGTGGAGAAACCAGAATCCTCTTCTACATATTATTTGGCTGAAGCCCAGGGAACCTAGCGGGCAGGGGGCGGGAGGGGGGGGGTCGGGGGGGGGTGGGGAGATGTGAAAGCTTCCTTTATTTGAACTGCTTGTGTGATTCTCTCCAATTAAAAATGCCTGCAATGTATAATATCATATATTATATACTATTTTATAGTACATAAAATACAGAAAGAAAAACACCTGTGGTCTGAGAAAACAAGTGGCTTCCTTATAATTGGCAGTTGCCTTGAGCCATTGATAATTTCTTGTACTTCTTTTGCAAAATGTCCTTTTCTTTGTGGAATTCAGTATTGCTCCAACATGGAACCACAGTTACGCATTAACGCTTGATCTATTCTCTGCAGCACACCAATAGACTCTGTTCTCTGGGACCAGAGCATCCCTATGGTGTATAATAATTGAGATCAGGTCATTCATGTGTGGAATTAAGGGAGATTGACGATGGCAAATACAATTGGGTTCAAAATGAAAATGCTCACATTGTGCTTTTTAGGATTTAATTGCTGCTAAAGCGATGCTATCACTTGTCGTGTGAGGTGATCTCCGCTGGCATGGCACGAGAAATATGAGTTTTAATATCAGCAATACTTTGAAGTTAAGAAATCATCATCTCCTCTGTCCTCGCGCAAGGGGTTCATGGAATTCTAAAGCACATTTTTGCAGTTAGCCTCACAGTGACCTACAAAAGAGAGTGCTATGGGCATTTCGAAAAAGGTCATAAAATGGAGGGAGATGCAGGTTATACACAGAGCCAGGATTATTTTTCTTCAGCTTTCGAAGCTCCTAGAGTGATTTGACTCAGTAAGACTGATGGTTACTATTGTCAAAATATGCTATGATTGGAGTGTTAAGCGTATTTATAGATTGAATCTTCATTAAAAATGTTTTCCTTTGATCAATAAACAAAAAACAATTTTAAGCATCCATCAATATGTTTAGAGCCGTGAAAGAGAGAGCAATGTTTCAACTTTTCTTCTACTCTCAGGAAAAGCATAATGCATTAGGATTTTATAGCTAAGTCGGAAAAGAGCACTTACAGATACATGTTGGCAAGGATGTGGAGAAAGGCAACACTTTTGTACTGTTGCTGGGAACGTAAATCGATGCAGCCACTATAAAAAACAATATGGAGGTTCCTCATAAAGTTAAAAATAGAACCACAGTAGGACCCAGTAATGTCACTTCTGGCTATATATTCAAAATAAATGAATAATACTTAAATTCCTAATAAAGGCAGTAGAAAAATCATGATTGTGCCTAACATGATTCAATTACTCTTCATACAAATGAAAACATGCTAACTCCCTCAGCACAATAATTTATTTAAACTACCATGTCTCACCATCTTCGAGTGATTTTTTTTTTGTATCTGAATTATATTCTCCTTAGGATATTCTGCAACATAAATCCTGAAATGTAAAGTTAAATAATATCAACACACCTTGTGTAAGGAGAGAGGGAAGTAGAATTTTGAATAATAAAAATAATTTGATAACATATGCACAAATATTTTGTACCAATTTAAGAAGGCAATAATTGTAACTTATTATAGTCCTCATTTCTGCACTGATCACAAGATCATGGCTGCTATTTAAAACTCTCTTCTTTCACTGCCCTTTCATATTCCCCTTGCTTTTAAGAAGCAGCCAGGTAGTCAGGTTCTTTGCCTGGTAAGATATTCCAAACTTCATATATAAAGGATCTGAACAATTGCAATCCTTTTTGTTGTATTTTCCCATTAACTTTAAAAAATATTTTATTTTATTTTTTCCATCACCATTTATCCCCTCTATGACCTCTTCCACTCCACCCACCCTCCACAATCACCACAGTGTTATCCATATCCATGAGTTCTCTCTCTTTTTTTCTCAATCCCGCTCCACCTCCTGATCCCCAGCTGTCTGCCTGCTCTCTATCTATGAGTCTAACTTAAATCACAGGACATACGGGATGCCAAGCTGTGCCTTAGAGGATCTTTTGCATTTAATACTGGTCTTTCTCACTCTCATTGTGTTTCAGAAGTTCAATCTCTTCTCTAAAGCCAGGATCAATCACCCGAGTCATTAAAATAATCCTTCTTCTTTCCCTGTGGTTTCACTGGCATGAAGAGTGTGATGTAACAAATTTCCACATTCCACCTCCTACTGGTTCCAGTCACATGGAACCATGACTGTGTTCCTTGGGTAGTATTCTTTCTCCTTTGAGCACAAGTTTATGGAGACAAAAAGGGGAAAAAATGTTAATGGATTACTTGGAATAATAGAGGCAACATTTCTGTCTCCAACTCTTGATTTCCCAGACCTATGAACTTGTTCCCACCTGCAAGATGATAGCACTGTAGCTTGATCTTCAAATGATCATGACACCATTATATCCATGCAGTCACTTCAAGGTAACAAAGAACCTAGTGAGACAAGTGCATTCCACAAGCATCAGCTCATTGCCAGACTTAATTTTATTTAAAATAACTTTCTTTTTCTTACTCAATGCCATGAGAAAAATTATGGTAGTGAATAAGGCATTTGTAAGTTGATGAATAATGGTTTAGAGAAATATTCTAGACAGGAAAATCCAATTTACATCTTGAGTAAGGGTATGTTCCAGTGAGAACAAAGTGTTCCCTTGCATGATGAGAATGGTGAAAACAATCAATGTCAGTTGGGGACTGGCTGATATCCCTGGGAAATGCTGCCATAGCAGGGCTCAGAATCAATCCCTGTTATTTTCAGGTTGGTCCATCATCACTGGCTGAAGTCAAATCATTTGTGGTGAGTAGAAGTCCATGTTATGGAACCTATGCATAACTTCCATCAGTGCTACCTTGGCCACGTTGTCCTTTAGCTAATTCATCATGAACAATGGTGGCTTGGGAAAGAAGCTGACATAAACAGAATGGTTCATCTTGTCCTCCTGATTATCAAAATTCTACTTCACTGAAAATTCACCTGGGATGTTCACATGTGATAAACTCAGTGTATCGACAGAGAAGTCCATCCCAACTCTTCTTTCCCAGGTCTCCCTATTAGCAATATTCCAATTGTGTTTCTTCCAATCACTGGAAGAAACACATTAGCCATTGTCTGTGAAATTCTGAAAATACAGGCCTTTGGTCATGTCTTTCAAATCATTAGCCATTGTCTGTGAAATTCAGAAAATACAGGCCTTTGGTCATGTCTTTCAGATAGAAATGGACAAAATAAATTTCAAAGCGTACTTTTTAAAATTCCGCTGACAGAGAATTCCATACTCTTCTGTATGGTCACTCCAGATTAAGGCTTAATAGTTGTTATTCACTTTCAGACAGTGCAGAATCTACACTAATAAAAGGGTAATAAGCTCATTAAACCAGACATCTTCCGGACATCCTTCTGGACAAAGCCACGGTGGCTGTGGCTGAGGCAGAGGTGGTTAGAGGCGATCAGGCCAGCATGGGAGCAGTTAGGGGGTGATCAGGCCAGCAAGCAGAGGCAGTTAGGGGTGATCAGGCAGGCAGGCAGGTGAGCGGTTAGGAGCCAACGGTCCCGGATTACGAGAGGGATATCCAACTGCCTTTCCAACCAACACTTGGACATCCCCCAAGGGGTCCCAGATTGGAGAGAGTGCAGGCCAGGCTGAGGGACGCCCCCACACCATGCACAAATTTCATACACCAGGCCTCTAGTCACATATAAACCACTAGAGGCCTGGTGCCTGAAATGCATGCACAGGGAGGGTCCTTAGGCCTGGCCAGCAATAAGGGCCAATTGGGGCCAGGCCCATCAGGGCCAGGTTGGAGAAGAGGCGATGGTCACCGGGCCAGGTGTAGAAGGAATGGATGCCAGATGCTGACACCAACATTGTCAGTGCTCCACCACCACACAGTTCCCCATTTCCTTCTCCTCCTTTCCTCATGGCCACACTGCCACTGCAGTGGGTGGGTGACAGGCCGATTGGGACCTGCTGGCCAGGGGGAGGGATGGAACATGGGAGGTTGGCTGCTGGCCTCAAGGAGGGAGCCAGCCCTCAGCCCCCCTGGGAAAGGGGCTGCATCCACCGCCACCCACCCCCAGTTCCCCATCCCAACCTGGGGGCCTGCCAAGGCGGAGGGACCACAGGAGGTTGGCCAGTTCGGGAAGGTTGGTTGTGGGAACACACTGATCACTAGGGGAAAGCTCCTGCATTGAGCATCTGCCCCCTGGTGGTCAGTGCACATCATAGTGACTGGTTGTTCTGGAGATATATATATAATGTATGTATCCATATTTTTTCTTCCTCAGTACCTAGATCATAATAAAACTCCCCATGAGGACATGAGGAGCAGGTTGAGAAGAGGCAATTTATCAACAGTAATAGGGACTATGGGCACCTGAGCCACTTCCTAATAAAACTTACTTGTGATTTCAGGACCTATTAAAACCTGACTGCCCATACTTCCATTTGATGATGGAGTCCTGATGTACATACCAGAATCGAAAATGATGGGTTAGATTGCTTATAGTAGGTGTTCTGTATGCTCTGTAAGTTTCTTTTCCTGCCAGGTCTCTCATCTGGCTAGTTTTGAGTTCTCTATATTTTGAAAGCCAATGCAGACGACATAATCTATTTTGTGTTAGCAGAGATTAAATATGAACTCTTGTAAATCCTTCTCCCGCTGCCCCCAAACACACAATGTAAAATTCAAGGAAAACATTACTCCGGAGTGCCATCAAACCAATTAAAATTCAAACTCTTCTCAGAAGGATAATTTGATTTCCTTAGATTATAATAATCTAGTTGTATCTAGAAATAAATACATTGGCTACATGCTGAGGGATAGAGACAAAGGGTTGATAAGGTTGAATTGTTCTGCCATTTCATTTAGAGTTTACTGATTAGTAACATTGATTTCTATCACACTCCTGTGTCCTAATGCTTGCTTTTTATACCTGAGAACCACAAATTCACATTCTTTCCATGGATACACCTAATAGAATATTTCCTGCTTCAATTTAAGCTTTTCCTGAGTCCTGAGTTGTGACTTTATCTCTATGGTTTCTATTTTTTATTTATTTTATTTTTCATCACTGTAGTCCAATTTGGTTTTTGTTTTCCAGAAATTATTCAGAATAGCCATTTCACTGATACCTTTTTCTTATTTTTCAATCCATATTTTAACTGTACCTTTCTTTATACATTGTCTCTGTCATGGTATGGGGTTATACTGGCAAAGAAGGACAAACATAATGTGTTCTCAATCAACCTCCTTAAACCAGATATGTGTGTATCCATAATTTTTGTAACATGGAGCAGAAAAGAAATTTGTAATCTTCCTATATCACCTGTAAATTATATATTCAGAATTATCTTGTTAGGTTAAAACTTATATACTTGAAAAAGTTACTTGCTTCAGAATCCTAAATTTTATTTACATATAAGAGAAGTATGTCAAATCCAGAATCCAGCTATATAGCCGTTGATTCTTCTTCAAGCACATTTTAATTCCTTATCTTTTCTGATACTCTCCTGTCCAAATGCATGCACTACATTAAAACACTGAAGCGTTGGTCTTTATAGATATATGCATTTTATAAATATGTATATATTTTATTCCCAAATCCCCGTCAAATTAAATCTGCTTACTTTTGGCTTCTTTATAAAAAATCCAAAAAAAAATCTAAAAAATCCACTTGTTGCCTGGCCAGCATGGTTCAGTGATTGAGCATCTACCTATGAACCAGGAGGTCAGAGTTCAATTCCTGGCCAGGGCACATGCCTGGGTTGTGGGCTCGATCCCCAGTGGGTGGCATGCAGGAGGCAGTAGATCAATGATTCTTTCTCGTCATTGATGTTTCTCCCTCTCAGTAATCAATAAAAATATATTTAAATAAAATAAAAAAATCCACTTTCTCTGGCAGAACATGTCACCACACCCATACATTCTATAATATCTGAGATTTAGTATATCCCACTAGCTAATATTTTGTATCTTCTGAAAAAACTTTGGGAATTAGGGAATGTATGACCAAGCACAAGAAGTTATATAGAATTACAGAGTTGAGAGGAAAAAAATGTCAGTTCTGGCTAAAGAGTCAGTGATAAGAATTAATAATAAGTTTAACTTATAGTTGATTTATGATGTATGAGCTGAGAAGCACTGATTCTCATAAAAATTTGATCACCTGTATGAAAACGTGGGCATTTATTCATAGAGTTTTAAAGAAAAATTGGACATTGTTATGTTAATATTGCCTAGGTTCCTTTTTCGTATTTTCAACACTGACCTACTCATTTTTCTACACTCCAAAATAATGATCAAGCAAAGTATTCTTTTAAGCACCAATGTAAAAATTGACCAAAACTTTTCAAATAGATCTACCAAGATGTGATTCTGTGGTATTATCACATCACACCTCTAAGTTTATTTTAATTTTTCATCATTGTTTCTTGCTGCAATATTTACACTCTGCCATTGAAGCAGCAGGTGTCCTTCTTTTGCATAGCAAGACTTTCCAGAAATGTGAAAATCTCTGTAATTTCATATGGGGATTGCAGAACTGCGTATTCTTTATATCTTAACATCAGCTCTCACTGAGCCATCAGATATTGGACTTTTAAAGAATAAATAAGGTATATTACCAGGTAGTAAGTTAGTCTATCAGAAGAAACAATTATCACAATTTTAGCATTTTATCAAATGCTACCTTTTGCCTGAACTGGGCATGATCTAGGTAGTGCCATGATTGCAGGTGTGTGAAAACATATCCCTGAGTCATTCTTTCTCCTTCACTGTGATACCATTTGAATTAACATCCCATAACATATCTAGCCTTTGTTTCCACAATCCTTTCCTTACAGTAGGTCCTCGGATTATGTCAGAGATCCATTCCTATGGCTGACATAACGTGATTTTCGCTGTAAGTCGGAACCCACCTACATAAGCACCTACATAAGTTACTCACATGGAGCACATACACAGCAGTAATAAAGTGAAACAGTAAAAACAATTTTAAAGAAATATAATAATTTATGACCTTTACTTGTGGTAAATAAATAATAAAAAAACATAAAGCACATATGTACATATGTCAAAATGACGGAACATTTTTTTTTATAAATAAATGGGAGATGGCGATGTAACCACGAAACGAGGTATGTCGAGTCCAACGTAACCCAAGGACTATCTGTATTCCCTTGATTTAGCTATAATAAAGTAGGAAATTTGATCACTTTTTAAAAATAAAATGTTAGGTCAACATGTAATAATCATATTTTTATCTTTGATTCAGAACTTAGTAGATGAGTCTCTAAAGTGAACACAGGAAATTAAGTCAAGGTTAAGAGGAGATAAAGGGGGTTCCAAGATGGCTGCAGAGTAGGTAGAAGCTACACTCACCTACTCCCAGCCCGAAACTGGATTTACAGCTAAGTTATAGAGCAAGCACATCAACCTCAAAGGCTAACATGGGTCAAATAAACAAGGTTTAAGTGTATGTGGGCCGCAAGAAAAACAAAAGCTTCAATTTTCATAGAAATGTACGTTTATTTTGATAGAGAAATGTTGAATACAAAGGGCTGAAATAAATGAGTCATTGTTAACATAAAATAATAGAACATTTTAATAAAAGTTAATATTTTTTTCTTGAACATTAACTTACCAGACATTGAATAACTGCACAAATTAATAAGTGTACCACAAATAAACCTATTTTTCCTGTTCTCTGAAAGCGAAATATTTCCTGTTGTGCACACAAGTCAGTACAAGACTAATGACGTGACAATCAGCTGCTAACATATTCGCTGCTAGTATTAGTGGGGGAAAATGGTGTGCCTGTGCATAAGGTGTGTAAGGGAAATGAATGCAACACAATTATAGTAATCGTCAGTGAACATTGTAGTTCGTTATTAATAATTATGTATAACAGGATACTGTAAAAATTAAGTTATGACATTTTTATTAAAACATTTCTTACATACTGTTATATTGGCTGGGCTGCAAAAATATTTGTTGTGCGCCCCATGTGGCCTGCAGGCCGCGAGTTTGACATGTGTGTTATAGAGCAATCAACCTGAATAACCAACTGAAGGTTAGTTGAACTGAGATATTATAACCAAGGATTTACAGAAGAAGCCACATATAGACTGGTAAGAGAGGACGAGATGTGGAAAGGGCTAACCCCCTCACCTAGACTTGGTGGCTGAGAAGCCAGAGGGATATTGACTCCCTCCCAACATAAGTGTGAGGTCTCAGCTCCGCATGGGGATTCCCAACCCAGAGCAACAAAGATGAGAAGAGGAGCCCACATAGCATCTGGTGGTGAAAATCAGTGGCAGTTCAGTTCACATGGGAGACCCAGATGCTACCTTTCCTATTGTTACCAGCCTGGGAGTGGACTGCCTGGTCCCAGACTGCTGGAGAGACCACTTTGCCATATGTGGGTCCCAAGGATAAAAATCTGTGAAACATTTACACCACAGAACACTACATGGCTATACAAAAGAAGGAGATATTACCTTTTGAGACAGCATGGGCAGACCTGGAGAATATTATGTTAAGTGACATAAGCCAGTTTGATAAAGACAAATACCATATAATCTTACTTATATGTGGAATATAATGAGCAGAATAAACTAGAACCATCTGCACCTAAAATCAGTGCAGTTGCATTCACTGGAATACATAGTGAAATATTTAAGTGTTAATATTTATTCACTCATTAAAAACAAGAAATGAAATAAGATGACATCAAACATTAAACATAGCAATGTTGCAATACCTAAATATTTTCATTTTATCACGTTATAAAATTTTTAATTATTTGTATCCACTAGTATCCAGCTTGCACAAACATATTCATATTTCATTAATGATTACTAATATATCCTTCTTTCTAGAAGTGAGAACATTACTTATTTCTGTGCAGAAAAGATCATTCTGCTTTATTTTATTTAAAAATTAATATATAATTTAAGTTATAATTCAAAAAACATATTCTTCTTTAGAGTTTTTATTTTTTTGTTACAAATAATGTTATCTTTACACATTAGCAATTTCCAACACTGGTAAAAGCTATTCATTAAATTTGGTCCCATTTAAAACCTTAATTAATTATATTCCATTAATAATTTCGTCTCACTTATAAATTTAATATAGTCCCTTTCATTTTAATGTACATAAATGGTCTGAGTGATATAACTTCCCAAGTACTTCAGCAATATTTTAGGTCTATGAAATTAAACTTATAGGTAGGGAGAACCAGTTACCTGTAATAAAAAAAGTGTAATATGCAAATCGACTGAATGGCGGAACAGAGGAATGACCATCTGGACAACCACACTATGACACCCACTGGCGCCAGGCCAGCCGAAGCAGGTGCGATGTGATTGGTCAGGGTCCCGGCCATCACCCTATGATCGCCCTGCAAAGGGAGGTCCAGGCCACTGGCTGGTAGGGCAATCAATCAATCAGGGGCTCCACAATCACCCCAAAGAGGGAGGTCCAGGCCACCAACTGGCAGGCTGTGGCGGGTTGGCAGGGCCTCCCTTTGCTAGGGCGATCCATAGTGGAGCCCTGGTTGGGTGAGCAGGGCCTACCTCTTTGGGGCGATCCATCGTGGGATTCCCAGACTGTGAGAGGGCACAGGCCAGACTGAGGGACCGCCCCTCCCACCCACCTGAGTGCGTGAATATCATGCACTGGGCCTCTAGTACTAAATGTTCAGCAATATATTTCAACTTAAGATTTTTACTTTAAATTACTAATCTTGATCCATTATTTTCTAACGACTTTAATTTGGAATCACAAAACACCTTATAACTCTAGCAAGCTGAACTGACAAATATTATAAGTAAAAAAATATATAAAGAAGCAGTTTTATATTAAAGTATTCATTAATAATATAGATTTGGTTCTAAATATTTGTGTACTTAATTATAAATCTTCCTGGAATCTTGGCTCTTAAACCTCTTTGAGGACAGTTTTCTGCCACCTAATGAAAGTTACTTATTAAACAAAATGTTTGATAAGGGGTATGACTGGGGTGATTATTTTCCTTTAATTTAATAGTTTATTGCAGAAACTTCATAATTCAAAATGATATTACTTTTGGGGATTTTGAAACAATAGCCAAGAATTCTGGTCTATTTATGGATGTTTGCAAACTACTGAGGCTCCTACATTATTTTAATTTGCTGGAACTTTCTTGGAAATCAAGATATTTAAATATTTAATGCTACTTAAAATAGATATAATCCAATGTTTTAATAGCCTTCATGGCTGGTGGAATAACACACTGACAGATATTGTCTAGATCTCCTCCAATAATAATCTATTTTTCTTTCTCCTTCCTCCAGCTACAGTTTTGCTCAGGCCATTAGAGTTTCCAGTGGCTGAGGGAGTGACAAAATTGTTGAAAATGTCAGGAAAAAAATAAACAGCACAGAGCATTGAGGAACTGCAGAAAATATTAAATGATAGAACATACCTGTAATTGAAATCCAAGAATATGAAGAGAGAATGAAGCAAAAATATGGAGAGAGAATAATCAAGAATTTTCAGAATCAAATGAAGACAACATAATCCCAGATTCAAAGAATCACAAAAGCTCAAAGAATCACATCAGGGTAAACACACACACTCACTCACAGTCACAAAGATATACAGAGGCACACCCACCTGGACACAATATATTCCAATGACTGAAAAGAAAAATTAGAAAGAAAATCTTACAAGTAGTAAGAAAAAAATAAAATATACAGAAGAACAAAGTAAATATTTACAGCCTGCTTCTTATTAGAAACTATGGGAGCCAGAAATCAGGTGCTGAAAAAAAACATACCAAAAACAACAACAACAAAACAACAACCAATAAACATATGTCAACCCAGAGTAGTTTTATTTGGTAAAAATATCTTTTTTTTTTTTATTGCTTAAAGTATTACAAAAAGTATTACATATGTCTCCTTTTTTATTCCCCCACCCATGACAATCCCCTGGCCTCCCCTACCCCCCAGTGTCTTATGTCCATTGGTTATGCTTATATGCATGCATACAAGTCCTTTGGTTGATCTCTTACCCACCCCTCTCTCCTGCCCTCCCACCCTCCCCGGCCTTCCTGCTGTAGTTTGACAGTCTGTTCGAGTCAGCTCTGCCTCTGTATCTATTTTTGTTCATAAGTTTATAATGGTCTTTATTATCCAGAAATGAGTGACATCATGTGGTAATTTTCCTTCATTGACTGGCTTATTTCACTTAGCATAATGCTCTCCAGTTCCATCCATGCTGTTGCAAATGGTAAGAGTTCCTTCTTTTTTATAGCAGCATAATATTCCATCGTGTAGATGTACCACAGTTTTCTAATCCATTCATCTACAGATGGGCACTTAGGCTGTTTCCAGATCTTAGCTATGGTGAATTGTGCTGCTATGAACATAGTAGTGCATATATCCTTTCTGATTGGTGTTTCTGGTTTCCTGGGATATATTCCTAGAAGTGGGATTACAGGGTCAAATGGGAGTTCCAGTTGTAGTTTTTTGAGGAAACTCCATACTGTCTTCCATAGTGGCTGCACCAGTCTGCATTCCCACCAGCAGTGCACGAGTGTTCCTTTTTCTCCAGATCCTCTCCAGCACTTGTCGTTTGTTGATTTGTTGATGATAGCCAGTCTGACAGCTGTGAGATGGTACCTCATTGTTGCTTTGATTTGCATCTCTTGGATGATTAGTGACTTTGAGCATGTTTTCATATGTCTCTTGGCTTTCTGAATGTCCTCTTTTGAAAGGTGTCTATTTAGGTCCTTTGCCCATTTTTTGATTGGATTGCTTATCTTCCTTTTGTTAAGTTGTATGAGTTCCCTATAAATTTTGGAGAGTAGGCCCTTATCAGATATGACATTGGCAAATATGTTTTCCCACACAGTGGGTTTTCTTGTTGTTTTTTTGATGGTTTCTTTTGCTGTGCAGAAGCTTTTTATTTTGATGTAGTCCCATTTGTTTATTTTCTCTTTAGTTTCCAATGCTCTAGGAGCTGTATCTGTGAAGAAATTGCTTCGGCATATGTCTGAGATTTTGTTGCCTTTGGATTTTTCTAGTATTTTTATGGTTTCCCGTCGTATATTTAAGTCCTTTATCCATTTTGAGTTTATTTTTGTGTATGGTGTAAGTTGGTGGTCTAGTTTCATTTTCTTGCACGTATCTGTCCAATTTTCCCAACACCATTTATTGAAGAGACTATCTTGACTCCATTGTATGTTCTTGCCTCCTTTGTCAAATATTAATTGAGCGTATTGGTTGGGGCTGATTTCTGGGCTCTCTATTCTATTCCATTGATCTATATGTCTGTTCCTGTGCCAGTACCAGGCAGTTTTGAGAACAGTGGCTCTGTAATACAGCTTGATATCTGGTATTGAGATCCCTCCTACTTTGTTCTTTCTCAGGATCGCTGCAGCTATTCGGGGTCGTATTTTATTCCAGATGAATTTTTGGAGAGTACGTTCTAGGTCTGTGAAATATGCCATTGGTATTTTAATCGGAAGTGCATTGAATTTATAGTTGCTTTGGGCAGTATGGACATTTTAATGATGTTGATTCTACCAATCCAAGAACATGGTATGTATTTTCATCTCTTTATGTCTTCCTCTATCTCTTTTTTCAACGTCCTGTAGTTTTCTGAGAAGAGGTCTTTTACCTCTTTAGTTAAGTTTATTCCTAGGTAGCTTAATTTTTTTGGTGCGATGGTAAATGGGGTTGCTTTTTTAGTCTCTCTTTCTGCACATTCACTATTGGTGTATAGAAATGCCATAGATTTCTTGGTGTTAATTTTGTATCCTGCTACATTGCCAAATTCTTTTATTAAGTCTAATAGTTTATTGATGGAGTCTTTAGGGTTTTTTAAATATAATATTATGTCATCTGCAAATAAGGACAGTTTTACTTCTTTTCCAATTTGGATGCCTTTTATTTCTTCTTCTTGCCGAATTTCAATGGCTAACACTTCCAGTACTATGTCGAACAGGAGTGGTAAGAGTGGGCATCCCTGTCTTGTTCCTGTTCTTAGGGCAAATGGTGTTAGTTTTTGTCCATTGAGTATGATGTTGGCTGTGGGCCTGTCATATATGGCTTTTATTATGTTGAGGTATGATCCTTCAATTCCCACCTTGCTGAGAGTTTTTATCAAAAATGGGTGCTGAATTTTGTCAAACGCTTTTTCTGCAGCAATTGATATGACTATGTGATTTTTTTCTCTCAATTTGTTTATGTGATGTATCACGTTTATTGATTTGCGGATATTGTACCATCCTTGCATCCCTGGGGTAAATCCTACTTGGTCGTGGTGTATGATCTTTCTGATGTACTGCTGGATCCGATTTGCTAAGATTTTGTTGAGGATTTTGGCATCTATGTTCATGAGGGATATTGGCCTTTAATTCTCTTTCATTGTGTTGTCTTTACCTGGTTTTGGTATTAGAGTGATGCTGGCTTCATAGAATGAGCTTGGAAGTGTTCCTTCCTCTTGGATTTTTTGTAGTAGTCTGAGGAGGATAGGTTTTAGTTCTTCCTTGAATGTTTGGTAAAACTCCCCTGTGAAGCCGTCTGGTCCTGGGCTTTTGTTTGCTGGAAATATCTTTAAAAATAATGGAAAAATAGAGAAATTTTTAAGCAAACAAAAACTGATAAAATTCATTCCTGCTGCAGAACTGCACTACACCAAATGTTAAGAAATGGCTATCCCTGGACATTGTTGAAATGATGGTAAATATGAAATAATTCACTTATTATTAATTCTTTAAAAAATAATTGTCCTATCTAAAGCAAAAACAGTATCAATGTACCAATGTATAATCGATTAATGACACATGGAAGAAAAAAATTAATGGTGATAAAATTAATGCCACAAAATATCCACAGAAAGAATTCAGATTAAATGGTTATAAGGGTTAAACTGCATATGAAGCAGTACTTAAAGTTAAACTGTGATTAATTAAAGATGTGTGCTGTAAACCATACAGAGGACCATTAATGGGTTTGGGTGGTGAAGGAACTCTGTCTTAATTGTGGTGGTGATTATGTGATTTTGTCTTTGTACAATGGATATAACTGTACCCTAATGAGAATACATTTTACTGCATATAAATAATATTTCAATAAACCTAAAAAGGTAAAATTGGGAGGAACATGTCTAACTCTTACTCTCATAAGGATATTGTGGGGTTTAATATCATTGGAGGGCTTAGAACTACTTGGGTAAGATTTAAGGTCTTTATCTGGAATATTTCAAAGAATAGAATTTGGAATCCAATATCACAAGCTCATTGTCTGACACACTTAAAATGCAGAGGGAACTGGTGGAGGGCCTTGGAGGACATGGAAAATCTTAGAGGATGTAGGTCAAAAACATTTTAAGGCTCAGGAAATATGTTTCTTTAACGGATATAATATTCACAATTTTATGGTCTCGCAAAGGCATGATGGCAATAAAAATGTGCTGTTACACTATCAAATGGCTCTTATGACAAGCATGATCCCTTTACTTTCTCCACACTGATTTTCCCAACTCAGTTGTAGACGCTGCCAGGAAACCTGCTCTTTAAGGAAGCACACGGGGATGAGGAAAATCTGAAAGGGGTGGAATGAAGGAGAAGAAAAGCTAATGGAAAGAGATGTGTCTTAATTTTAGTTTAACTCCTCTTATAGCAATTGTGTTATTGGAAGGTTGCTGTGGGAACTCTGGTGTTTAATTTCCTGACATTTCTGAGAATTAAATAGAATGGGAATGGTTAGATTAACATAGTGAGCAAGAATGTTGATTTTTTTTTTGGTCTCTTCTGACATGTAGGAGGCCAAAGTAATATGACATGTAAGAGGCCAAACTAAGCAGTTCTTTTTGTTAAAACAGATATTCTAAGCCAATCTTCCTATGAAGGGAACAAATCTCAGAATAGATCACTACAGTAGTCCTCCCCCTTATCCGTGGGGAATAGGTTCCAAGACCACCAGTGGATGCCTAAAACCGGGGATTGTACTAAACCCTATATGCACTATATTTTTCTTATATATACAAACGAATAAAAGAGTTTAATTTATAAATTAGGCATAGTAATAATTAATAACAATAATTAATATTATAATGGACATATAACAATATACTGTAATAAATATTTTATAAATGACTTCGGTGCCATTATTGAGTAAAACAAGGTTACCTGATTACATGTACTGTAATACCTCCACTGTCTATTTTACAACCTAGATGGCTACTAAGTGACTAGTGGGCGAGTATAGTATACAGCTTGGATGCACTGAACAAAGGTGTCATTTACAATCCAGGTGGGCAAAGAGAAATGCCATGGGATCTCATCATGCTACTCAGAACAGCACACAATTTAAAACCTATGAATTTTTTATTTCTGGCATGTTCTCTTTTACGTTTTGGACCATGGGAAACTAATATTTAGTGGTGGGCATGAAGGCAGTGGTCATCTTCACCACATCCCTCAGGGTGGCTGTAAGTCTTTGATGTTCTCAGTAAAACACCTGCAGGACACAGAGGCAGTAGTCCTAACTGGTACACTAGATTTAAGTCTATATTCCAACTCCTTTGAATGTATGTCTCTAATTATACCAATCAGCTGGAAATTATCACAGATTGTTTTGATTAACACTTACCATAATGAAAATATCCAAGCAATACTTGGCTCTCTCTCAAAGAGACAGAGAGAGAAAAGGAGATATTGGCTCTTGAATCAGCAGATCTAAATTCTAATCCCAATACTACTCCTTACTAGTTACAAAACTATGAGCAAGTTATTTATCCTCTCTGTTACTTAATTTTAGTGATCTATAAAATGGAGCAGATAAAATCTATAATGTGATTTAAAAGATTAGAGATAAAAGATTTAGAGTACTTAGAACAGAATCCAGAATCTTAGAACTGAAACATGTTTTATACATCTCGCCTTTCCATCAGTTAGTTGAGGGTTAGTGCTCCAAATATACACCTTGAGTATATAGTCAATAGTAAATCTATCTGTCTCTCCTAACACTTTGTACTATGCAGCTGAAAGTGGTTGTGACCTGATGGTTGTATTCTGATATAGAAAAAATATGTAATAACTCTGGCCACAGAAAATGGGAACGGAGAAAGCAAGAACATTCATTGTACTCTGTAGGCAATCAACTTATCTTGTCACCGTAAGTCTAGAATCTGATTACCCTTCTTCATAGCCTTAGCATAAACAGCTATAAAATGTAAGTGGCCATGAAGTTATCAAGGTCTTTTGTTTGTTTATTTCAATGCAATAATCTCAAGAGCTTAAAAACTCCATGAATCTTGAAATGCTTCTTTTGCCAGAGATTTTCCTTTTATATTTTTAAAATATTTATCTAGAAGAATGTATTCATTCTTAAATTAGCTTTCATAATGCTTATTCTACCCAAAAAACACATATAGGTCATGCTTTTATATTTTTTTCAAAAACAGCTATACAGTGGGGCCTTGACTTACAAGTTTAATTCGTTCAAGACCGAGCTCGTTAAGGAGCTTGTTAACTCAAATTACTCTGTCAACTCAATGCAAAAAATCGGCCTAGAGACAGCTGGTATCTCAAAAAACTCATTAGTCGGGACACTCGTAAGTCAAGGCCCCACTGTACATAAAAATATATTTATCTAATCTTATTTTTTCTTTACTCCTTTCAGATAAGAATTAAGTTCTCTAGTAAATTTAAAATTTGTCAAATAATTTTAGCAGTAAGGTATATTTTTTCTACTTTTTAAAAAATAATATATCTTAGAGATAGAAGGTAATATGAAAAAAGATAGAATATGAAATCTGTTATCCCTCCAACATTGTCCTATTGGTCTGGGACAATGGAGTATATTCCAGAATGTGTTGAGTTGATAATTTTAGCTGGTTTAAAGTCAACTATTATTAATCCATATACACAATCTAAATTATGTTCTAGAGTAGACAAATAATCAAATAGAACTTCTGTGATGATATAAAGCTTATATGTCTGTGTTTTCCAATATGGTATCCACCAGCCACATGTGACTAGCAATCACTTTAAATATGACGAGTGTACTGAAAAACTGAATATTTATTTTTATTTCAATTAATTAAAATCTAAATAGCCACATGTGGAAAGTTGTTTCATATAAGACATCATACTAAACTAATCTTTATTTCAATATTTCTTTAAATCTCATATGAAAGCAAATGAGTATTCAAAGAGATGTCTCCCATTAAACCTTATCATTTACTCAGATATAGAAAACAAATATATATAGGGATAAAATTGCAATTCATTTTTATATTACTGAGAAAAAAAAGCCATTGTTAGCAGAAACATATGGAATGAACATTTATTCCTTGTCTACTGGATGTCAGATACTCTACAAGGATGTATGAAAACAAACATAAGTCATAAGCCCTGCCTATGAAGCCTAAAGACTAGTGAAGAACAAACAAATATATAATGCAGCGTAATAAGTACTGTAGCAAACCATATACTCATTGCTATTGAAATATAGAAATGAAAAAATATAACTCTGTCTAAAGTTGGTATGAAGTAGTATTAAGTGAAAAACTTAAGTAGAATATTTAGGAAAGCACAAGATGCCTATAGTTTAATCTTCAGCTGGACATATTATGCTCTAAAGCATTGTTATTACTGTGTTTTCCAATGGCTTTTAAATAAGACAAAATATTTTTTAAATAAGTTAATTTGGAAAGATAAGCATTTAAATATACACAATTTTAACAAACCAAGGAAACCTACAACCATGCAAACACACAATATATTATAGCCTTATTGAAGTATACTACACATACCATGAACTACCATAAAATCCACCCATTGTCAAGGGACAATGACATTTTTTAGTAAATTTATAGAGCTGTGAAACCATTACCACAACCCAGATTCAAAGCTACTGAATGAGCCCAAATATTTTCCTTGAACAGGTTTGCCCTACTCCCGTTACCCCATATTAGACAATCACTGATCTGGCCTCCATAAATATGGAATATTTGGCTTCTTTTCGAAGCATTTTATATAAATGAAACTTTAGGACTCTTTTGGAACAACACTTGTACTGATAATTGTCTTAGTTGATTCAGAAGAATGTGAAATTACTAATACCCTTACGAGGCCATGGGAGAAATGCATTGACTTGGGGAAGAGTCTTGAATTGGGCGCAGGTGGCTACACCTTACCCTTCATGCTCAGGGAAGGGCAGTAGACTCAACTTCTAGCCTGTCTTTTCTATCTGTGAGTGTGATGGTTATTTGCTGCAGAGAGAAGGCTCCTGTTCAGTGAGTACACTGCTTGTATTCTCAAACAAATGCCTGGGTTTTTGAGATGCTGTCCTTCTCTTTTCTGTTGTCAGCCTTAGCAATCTCATCATGCTGGGTCAATAAGTAGGAACCAGGAGAAAAATGTGGGAAATAATAGTTTCCGGAGGTTGTGTGGTTTGCTCAGAATGCACTTACTTTATGCTGGAGAGTGCTTTCTTTGAGAAAGTCTTTTAAAAAGCATTGATTACTCACACTCCCACACACGCACACATAGACATAAAAAGTCAAGTACCACTTATGTAAGAATGGGGATTTAAAGTTCACTTGGGATTAATTTTGATTCTTTTCTTTCCTTCCCTGCTAAATAAAAGCATGTGAGAGATGTCAAACCATAGTGTGCCTACTGTGAGTTTGTTGCATTATTTTGTAAAGCCTTTTAGGGAATGAGGAGAAAGTCATGATTAGTGATTTGGTTCCATTCTGATTAACAAGGATTTAAGCTGCAATTTTTTCCATTATGAATTAAATGTCACACTTCATTAGAGTGGAGCCAATTCAGTCCATTCCAAGTTATATCCATGTTTCTGATATTAAATCCTTTCCTCAAAATTTATTAACTTGGCATCAGATGCCCCAAGTGTATCTTTTTTCAATTAAAGAAGAAAACATCAGAACAGAATTTCCTCCATTGCATTAATATGAGCTAGAGAAGCAAAATGATCTTTGGTTGAATTCTAATGATTTTAGAAATAACTTAAAATATAAGATGTTAAGAATTAGCAGACATAAGCCAGTTTATGAGTATAGGACAGGTAGCCTACTTGTCTGCACCCCTCCAAGCAGGCGCTAATTTTGTAAGTCTCTCCTATATTCCACAATTAAAATGTAAATATAAGTAATATAAAATGGTTTTTAAATGTTTGATAATACAGTCAGACAATTACTTATAACTGCATATTTTTCATATACTTTTATAATTTTATGCATAAAACTATCAAATTTTTATCTGGCTGGCTCATGCAAGGTGCTTACTATGTATTAGTGAGTAAATTAAACACCGTGAAGGATATAACATACTTCAGACCTAAAATCCGAAGCTAGTTCTTAAAATTATGTGTAGTAATTATTCTTTGCATATTACAATTTATTGTATTAAATTATCACAATATATTACTAACTTACGTTTTGTCTCTCAGACAAAATAGAAATTTGTGAGAATACATGGAAACATAAAATACTTGATGACCTGAAAATGTATACAATAATGCAATCATGTGATTCTAGAGTAAAATTCATATAGCCAAAGATATATTATTTAGGAAAAATTGATACTCTCCTGATTCCTGCAACTTTGCTCTTCTCTTTAGGAAAACTTCTCAAAAGTGTTTTTCTGTATTTACTTTCTTCAATCTCTCATCATATTTTCTCTTCATAACTCTTTTATCAGACTTTCATCTCAAATGCTTTTATCTAGCTCACCAAAGTCCACTCTCCTGGTAAATTCAATAGGCAATTCTCAATCTCTATCTGATTTTTTGATTTCTCACAAGTGATTACTCCCTGAACCTGAAACACTTTTTCATGGTTTCTGGAACAACACTCTTGTTTTTCATCTAACATAGTAGTTTTTTCCTTTAAATGAACTTGATGCTGATTTGACCATCTATTCCAGATCTCAACATTTCTGATCTACACTTTTTTTTTTGGTGCCAAAGGGCTCTATTCTAAAACCCATCTCTACTATGTTTTATATCATTACACAGATAATCCATTAAGTCTCAGTACCTCAAATGTAATTTTTAATAATATTGCATATTGTTATTGGTTAAATGTTATTCCCCCAAATTCATACTTGGAAGTATGCCACTTCAGATCAAATCTATATTTCTTTGCTAGGGCTACCAAATACTGGGTGGCTTAAATAACAGAAACATATTATCTTACAGTTTTGAAGGCCAGAATGTAACTTTATTTTGAAAACATTTTCTGCTCTCCCTAAATGAGTTGCTAATTTTCTGGCAACACATATTATTTTTAAACTAGAGTCCCAGTGCACAAAATTTGTGCCTGGGTAGGGTCCCTAGCAGCCTCTTGCTGCCAGCTGGGGCCTCCCTTCATTCCTTGTGGCCCCCTGGTGGTCAGCACATGTCATAGCAAGCAATCAAACTCCAGTAGGTTGAACTCCCGAGGGGACACTTTGCATATCAGGCTTTTATATATATAGATGTGGTGGTTAAACTTTTTTGGGTCATTGCATGCAATATGTTACAAATTAGGTAATACTGAAGTAGTGGTCTTAATCCAATAACAAGTGTCCTTATAAAAAAGAGGAAATTCAGACAAACACTCACATTGGGAGAAAATCATGTGAAGGTGTAGACAGAGATGGGGGTAGGCCTGGATAAGCCAATGAAAACCAAAAACTGCCAGAAAACCACCAGAAGCTAGGGCAGAGGTGTGAAAGAGTTCTTCACTCTACCAATGGCACATTGATTTTTGGACTTCCTTTTTTAAAAAAAAAAATATATTTCTTTATTGATTTCAGAGAAGAAGGGAGAAGGAGAGAGAGATAGAAACATCAATGATAACAGAGAATCATTGATTGGCTGCCTCCTGCATACCCCCCACTAGGGACTGAGCCCGCAACCCAGGCATGTGCCCTTGGCCAGAATCGAACCTGGGACCCTTCAATCTGCAGGCCGACGCTCTATCCGCTGAGCCAAGCCGGCTAGGGCGATTTTGGACTTCTGACTTCCAAAACTGTGAGACTATGTTGAAGTCACTCAGTTTGTGCTACTCTGTTTGATCTGAAATAATCTATCAAAAATTTATATCTCCAGCTCCATTATTTCCCTGAAATTTATACACAGTTACCTACTTGGATTTCTCATTTGCATCTTATATTGATCTCCTGACTCCTCCATCCCCACCCCAATCTTGCTCTCCACCCCACCCCCACCCCCAGTTATTCACATCTTAGTAAGTGATACTCAGCTGGTGAAGTAAAAATCTTGGTATCACACTCTCCCAAAGACATCAAGAAGCCCCGCTGGCCATACCTGCAAACGATGTTCTCACTGTAACCATGTCTCACTGTTGCAGCACTAGCATCACCTATGCCAAAGCAACTCCACACCATCCTAGTTAACATGCTGTTTTGTTCACCTGGATTCCTAGAAAGAGAAAGAAAGAAAGAAAGAAAGAAAGAAAGAAAGAAAGAAAGAAAGAAAGAAAGAAAGAAAGAAAGAAAGAGAGAGAAAGAGAGAAAAAGAGAAAGAGAGAAAGAAAGGAAGAAAGGTTACCTGAAATATTAAGCTTATTTCCACTGTTTATCCCCTATGATTAATTTTCCACACAGCAATTAGAGTTATATTTTAAATATTTAAATCAGATTTTCCCCTTTTTCTGTACAAACCCACTAATGATTCCCTTAAATTCCACAGCAGTGGTTCTTGACTGGGGGCAACTTTGATCCTACTGCTCCTTGTAGGGATATTTCACAATGATTGGAGACATTTTTGGTTGTCACAACTTGAGGAAGGGGTATACTGGCATCTAGTATTTATAGGCCAGAGATGCTGAAAAACTCTCCATAGTACACAGGTCAGTACAAATGCTAACAGTGCTGAAACGGGGAAATTCTGAGTTACAGAATCTGACTTCTCTGACTCATAGGCTATTACTTTGTCCCTAATCACCCTCCCTGCCCAAGTTAATTTTACAGCCACATTTTCAAACATGCCAAACACATTCCCGCCATGGGGTTTTTGCACATACTTTTTTTTTTTTTTTTCCTGCTTGCAAGGCTTTTTACTCTAGGTGTCACATAGCTCACCTTCTCATTTCGTTCAGATTTCTGTTAAAAATGACCTTTCCAGAAAGGCCTTCTCTGATGTCGTTATCTAAAATAGTGTAATACCTTAACCAATAAAGAAATTAAAGATAAAAAATAAATTAAAATAAAATAAAATAGTTCCTTGCTAATAGTCTATCCCATATCCTGCTTTAGTTTTATGCCTATTATTATCTGATATTTTTATATGTGTTTAATTTATCTCAAACACAACCACTTCTACCCCTGCCCCCAACTAAAATCTAAGCTCCATTATTAGTAGCAGGATTTTTTTGTGTTTGCTCATTGCTCTACGTTCAGCTCTGAGGCACTCAATAAGCAAAAACAAACAAACAAAAACCTTTGTGAAATGAATGAATGAGTGAATTTGATGCTTAGTTGGCTAATATTCCATGGCCAAAAGTTCATAGGTAACCCATTTTTGGAGTATATGGGGCTTTTCATCAATATATAAATCCCAGAAGAAGTCAAATAACAGAACCAGAACTTTGTGTGCAATTGACAAGAATTTCCACTCCACCTCTAAAAATGCATAGTCAGACAATTATAAATCTGGAGACCATTCAAACTAATCACAGTCAGAACATCCCTCATAATTCCATTTTCCAAAACTATATTCAACCTACATTGAAAACCTACATTAAACCTCTTTGCTAAACCCATCTTCCATTCTCCCAGCCTCTGATACCCTTTCATTGCACCTTCTGGACCTCATGGTCAGTGATTAACAAAATTCAAAATGCCCCACTCTCTTTTATGAATATCCCTTTACTTTCTACAGAAATTCCTTCTCCTACATTGCTTTCCTGAAGTAAATATTTTCTTTTTCCTACAACCCTCTTACCTCAGACATGGAGGGCACTGGATGTCTTCCTTTCCCCATCTTGCCTCCTGCCAGCCTTCCTCCTCTCAATCAATCCAGCTTGGAAATTTATGACATCTAATTACACTGTACATTGTGCCATCTTGGAGGTCTTCCAGGCTTTAAGGATGTTCCCCTCCTCTAGAAAATTTAGCTCTAAACACACTATCAATCTCTTCAAAAAACTTTCTTTTGTTGCTCACCATACATTCTATCTTGATGTAGATGATCCTTTTGATAACCCAGTTATTCAGTTTCTTAACCTACTTTCCTTTAATAATCCTGTTCTCTATCCCAACTAGGGCACTCATTGTTGAGATCCTATGTAAACCGTATAGTTGTAAAGATATGCAATTTTTGTAACCTCAATTCTATGGTAAGCATTCTACTTTCCAAACTAATAGACAGAAAACTATTTTTGTTCCCACTCCAAGTTAATATTTTTAGTGACGCTGGCAAATAAATTTGGACTTACTCTTGATTCTTTTTAGCATACTCTGTAATTATATTCAGGATCCAACCACTGCTAACCACCTCCAGCTGTAGTAAATTACTCACTGTTTTATCGTTTTTATAATAGCATCAAAAATAAAAGCATCATTTAAGTTGCACTG
Source organism: Myotis nattereri (assembly GCF_964212035.1). NCBI lineage: Eukaryota > Metazoa > Chordata > Mammalia > Chiroptera > Vespertilionidae > Myotis > Myotis nattereri. The sequence goes on from NC_138075.1 coordinate 158,279,130, forward strand.
GACAATCCAAATTTTAATGTTAATGAGGTGAAAATAATGGTTATGTATTTTTATGTGATGTATATAAACAAAGATATAATGATGGAAACACATAGGATAAATGTAAGGTAAATTCATGAGTTTATAGTTAAATATCTTATTGGATAAACAGAATATCCTCAGGTTAATGTCAGAACTAAAAAGAGAAATATATGTTTTGTTCAGAAATTGGGTAGTTTTGAATGTAGGAGAAAGAGGTAGAACTCCTTTCGGAAGCAGGGGATCATTTATGAAATTGACTTTCATTGTGTAACAAGGTTTGACCAATGTGTTATCACAGTTTGTTTATTTTATTTTAGAGCACTGAAAACATTTCTTTATTGTGGTTAATTTTGCAGAAACAGCTAACAGTCACAATCCTATATAACAAATTTTTTCATTAACTAATGGTTATAAATGGCAAGAAGATATAAATAATATTCTAAGAATTTTGCTAGGGGACAACTGGTTGTTTAAAAAAATCACATAGATTTCTCCTAGTCAATAGAGTAAAACAAATGGTGACCTTTTCCTCATTTAACAGCTCAAAGGTATTGGTTGTATTCTAAAAGAAACTGACTGAGAATGTGGCTGTATATTAACCTTATTTAGAGTATCTGTTTTAGAGCTTTAAAGCAATCATTAAAGGGTCAAAACATTTTTGAAAATCACTGGTAATTTTAAAGTCATATGAGATGTTTGGCATTCCTTTATTTATGTGTTTATAAGTTAATACGGGTGATTAACTAACATCTTTGGTCTTGCTTATATTGATGAGACTTATCAGAATGATGAGGTATTAAAATAGAAAAATCTAATTAGTATAATGAATTTACCTTTTATTTCATGATTTGGGAAAGAGAGAGATTTGTTGTTGTGCTTTACCTTCTATTTCTGTACAACCACTTTTTCAAATTGCTTTTAACTGAACAGCTCAAAAAATTATCACCAAACAAATACATTTAAAATCTAACATTTGTATCAAGAAATAGCATCCCAGAAATCCCTTACACATTCCTTTCTAATTATAGTATTTAACTAGAGGTCCCATGTACAAAAATTTGTGCACTGGAGGGGGGCGTCCCTCAGCCCAGCCTGCACCCTCTCACAGTTCAGGAGTCCTCAGGGGATGTCCTACTGATGGCTTAAGGACACTCCCCATGGGGAGCAGGCCTAAGGCACAGTCTGGCCTCTCTCTGGAGGAGGCAAACTGGCTGTCCAGTCAGGGGATGGCATCACCCCCATCATCCCAACATTGCTGCCTGGCCTCTCTTTGCGGGAGGCGACCGGATGGGCCAATCAGGGGACAGTGCTGCCCCCCCAATTGCCCCTCTGCTGTCCCCCTCCTCCTTCGGCCCACTGGCACACACCTTGGCTGGCCTGGTGCTGCCTGCTCACTGGACCTGCCACCCACTGACTGGTCATTCCGCTGTTAGGTTGATTTGCATATTACGCTTTTATTATATAGTACGTTCCCTGCCACTTAAGATAACCATCATGTTAGTCACTTCTTAAATTTTCTTTATAGGCTTACCTGTAAACTTACATGGCAACATTATATGCTAGTTTTGCCTGTTTGAAACTTCATAGAAGTTGAATTATATAAAATATAATTTTTAATATGGCTTGATATTTTATTTATGGAAATTAATCTTCAATGGAAAGTTAGTTCATTTTAATTGCTATATAATATTCTATTGTATGATTATAGAATATTTTTACCTGACATTTGGATTTGTGTAATTAAGAATGGCTGGGTTATGCCAGGATAATAAAATCCTCAAAATTTCAGTGGTCTAAATCAACAACGGTTATTTTTCACTCTTTCTTCATGTCCACTGAATATTAACTGGTGACTCATCACTTGAGTTGTCATCCTCACTCCATGATAGAGTCAAACAGAGTAGCTACTACCTGGAGTGTTGCCTAATGCAACAGTGGTGAGGAATGAGGAGGAAATTAATAAAGCACACATCAGTTCTTAAAGCTTTTATATGGAAATGGCATATGTCATTTTTAATCATGTTTCATTGGCCAAAACTGTCATATAGTCTTGTATGATTTCAAAAAGCAAGAAATATAAAATCTTCCTAAAAAAGAGATGAATTTGATATTGGAGAATAGTACAGCTTCCCAGAGGCCATATTGGATTTTTGCAAATACTTGGTTCATTCAAGCTTACATAATCAGAATACATTCCCTCTCATCCTAATGGAGACAATCCAAAACTTACAAACAATCCATATTTTGAACTCAAAGTAAAAGATCTCTGTATCATGTAAGTTAATTCCTATGTCAGGTCAGGATGTGGTTTTGTTTCATGCAGAGAACTGAAAAGAAATTGTATATTCATCCAACAGAAGCAGAATGCATACGTGAAACACTCTCCAGGATAGATCATATTATATGTCACAAAGAAGTCCTAGTAAACCTAAAAAGACTAGAATCATGCCAAGTATCTTCTTACAAACACAGTGGTATGAAAGAAAAGTAATAGCAGGAGTGCCGTGACCTCTTTGGCAGGGGTTCAGGATCTGAGGGGGGGCCGACGCACAAATGAAAATGCTATACAAGAAATATGAATTTAGAAGGCATTGGGGGCCAGGTGGAGCCTCTTTCCTGAAGAGACATACCGACTTCTGGGTCCCATCTGCTTTTTATTCACTTGAATACACATTTTCCATTAGCAATGCATATAAGCAAATCAAAGGTAAGTTTGGTAAACAGTATAAGGATTACCAGGTTAGGAAATTGCCTTAAGCCACTGAGCCCACAGCAGGGCAATATAATGCTGATTTTCAGCCCTGCTGAATATCAAAGTCCATTGGCCTTCCAATGATTCTTTTTGCATTAATATGCTAACTGCTGTTTGCTTTAGCCTCCAGCACAGGAGAAAGACTGGAAATTTCATAAGAAGGTTGAAATTAAGAATACACTTGTAAGAAAACAATACATTAAAAAGAAATTGACAGAAAAAATATCTTGAAGCAAATAAAAATGCAAATATAGCATACAGAAAAACTTATGGCGTGCAGCAACTGGAGTTCTAAGATGAAAGCTTATAGCAATTAATGCCTACATTAAGTAAAAAAAAATAAATAAAAACATCTTAAATTAAAAACTTTATACCTCAAAAGGAACTAGAACCAGAACAAGAAAAAATAAATCCAAAGATAGAAAGAGAAAGAAAATAACAATAATTGGAGCAGAAATTAATTAAATAGAGACCAGAAAAACAATAGAAAGGGTTAATAAAACCAAGAGCTGCTTTTTTGAAATGATAAACAAAATTGACAAACCTTTATACATACTAACTAAAAAGAAGAGAGACAAAAATAAGTAAAATCTGAAATTTAAGACAAGACATTACACCTGATACCACATATATACAAAGAATCTACTATACACAATTACATGCCAATAAATTGAACAACTTAGAAGAAATGGATACATTCTTAGAAACACACAATCTGCCTAGATTAAATCATGAGGAAATATAAAACCTGAATAGACTAATAATGAGAAAAGAAATTGACTCAGTAATCAAAAATCTCCCAACAAAGAAAAGCTCAGCACCTAATGGCTTTCCTGGTGAATTTGACCAAATATATAAAGAAAAATTAATGCCAAAGTTTCTCAAAATTTTTCCAAAAATTAAAGAATAGGGAACATTCATTCCCAAACTCATTTTTTCCGAGGTCAGCATTACCCTGGTACCAAAGTCAGATAAGGATCCTACAAGGAAACTACAGACTAATATTTGTTATAAATACAGATACAAAAATTCTCAATAAAATCTTAGCAAAGTAAGTTCAAAGGCATATTAAAAGTATTATATACCATAATGAAGTGGGATTTGTCCCTGTGATGCAAGGATGGTTTAATAGACATAATTCAATAAATGTGACACACTGCATTAATAGAATGAAAGATAAATATCCTATATAATAAAATACTACTATGCTAAGTGGCTGGTCATCCAATCTGTTCAACCAATCAAAGTGTAATATGCTAATGATATGCTGAGGCCGCTCAACTGCTTGTTATGATGTGCACTGACCACCAGGGGGCAGACAATCAACTGGTTGACCAGTCACTATGATGTGCACTAACCACCAGGGGGAAGACGCTCTGACTAGTAGGTTAGCTTGCTGCTGGGGTCCGGCTGATCAAGACTGAATGAGATGGGCTGGACATGCCCAGGAGCCCTCCCGTAACCCCTCCCCAGCTGGCCAATTTCTTGTGTCCCTCCCTAGCCCTGATCATACACTGGTGAGGTCCCTCGGCCTGGCCTGTGCCCTCTCGCAATCTGGGCTCCCTCAGGGGATGTTGGAGAGCCAGTTTCAGCCCGATTCCACAGGCCAGGCTGAGGGACCCCATTGGTGCATGAATTCGTGCACCGGGCCTCTAGTCTATAGTAATCACAATATTTTGAGACAAAGCATTTAAGAAATATAACATCCTTTCATGATAAAAATACTGAACAATGGATATAGAAGGAACATACTTCAATATAATAATGACCATATGTGACAAGTCCACAGCTGACATCATGCTTAATGATGAAAGGCTAAAACTTTTCCCCTAAGACCATAAACAGGATAAGGATGCTTTCTCTCACCACTCCTATCAACATAGTCTGGGAAGTCTTAGCCAGAACAATCATATAAGGAAACCAATAAAACGATTAAAATAAAAAAAGGAAGATGTATGTAAATGTGTCTTTGAATGTAGGTTTGTTCTTATACATAGGAAATCCTAGACTCCACCATTTTATAAATATAATATGATCAGATATAATACCTGTAACAGTTAACAATTGTGTTTTTAACAATAGTTAAAACAACAAACATTTATTTAGGTTATAAATTTTCTGGGTTATTCTAACCTAGGACGGTTTGGCTATTTTGAGCTGGGCTCCTGTACATCTGCAGGTAGTTTTGAATTGTCTGGGGGATATAGCTTTCTAAGTGACCTTTCATATATGACAAGTGGCTGGCTTTCAACTGCAACAATGGAGGGACTTAGCCAAGTCATCTAGTGGGTATACCCAGGTTTGTTCCCATAGAAGCAGGTTAGCAAGAGTAGCAAGATGCAATACTCAAGAGCTTTTTAAGCTTTTGTTTGCAGTATATTCATCAATGTCTCAATGGCCAACACAAGTTACACGGTCAACTTGATTCTAATAATTTCATTGGGTGGAAAAATAGTCTCTACCTCATGATGGGAATTGCAGTAGATAATATGATTATATTTGCAAACTACCACATTATTGTATTTATATTGCCAAAATCTATTTGATATTTGATTAGAATTATTTTAGTGTAGGTTAATGTAGAGAATAGGCTTGTATTACTTTATGAGTAGTGGAATATTCCTGATTTTCTATTCTCTAAAACAGTTTGTGTAATATTAGTATTTTTTTCCTTAAGCATTTGAATGTATTTGCAGTTTAAGTTTTGTTATTCCTTTTGCATGTGATATCTTTTCCCATTTTTTAAGTATTTATTTGATGTATTCTTTACTTTTAGATGTATAATTAGAAAATATTACAAAGGTGGCTTAAAAATTTCATTCTAATTGTTTTTATTTTTCATATGGGACATTTAACCTCTTTACTTTTTATATAATTACTGGCATATTGTACTTAATCTCGCTCTTTGTCTGTTTGATCTTAATGTTTTATTGATTCTACTAGAGGCCGGGTGCACGGAATTCCTGCATGTGTATGGTCCCTAGGCCTGGCCTAAAGTCAGGGCCATCTTTCTCAGCTGCCCGCAGCGATCCCAATTCCCCTCTACCCACCACTCTGATTCCCCATTTGCCATCGTGTGATTGGTGCCTGAAAGCCAGAGAAAGAGACAGAGAGGTCAGCTGTTCCCGCCCACTCACTGGCCCCGCCCTGCTGCAGGTCGCCCTCTGTGTGTGGGGCGACTAGTGGGGCAGGGGACTTGGTCTGACTCCTCCCATGACACCCACTACCCACCACCCACCCCTGGTTCCCCGTTCGCCATCAGGCAATTGGAGCCTGCCGGCTGGGGAAAGGGACCAAGAGATGGCCAGTTCGCCTCATAGTGACTGGTCCAGCAGTCATTCTTGTCATGCCGCCATTAGGGTCAATTTGCTTATTACCCTTTTATTATATAGGATAATGGCCTGGTGCATGAGTGGGGGCCCCATGGCCTGCCCTGATGGGGGCCCCAGATCAGGGTGGGGGTTCTTACTGCGGGCCGGAGTTGGCTGGGGCAAGGGGCCACCAGGAGTTTGCAGGCTGGCCATGCTCCCAATCAGGGTGGGGGTCCCTCCTAGAGGGGGTGAGGCCAGCCTGGGCGAGGGGTCACAGGTGGTTTGCAGGCCATCCATGCCCCTGATCAGGGTGGGGATCCCCAGGTCTGGGCAAGGGGCTGCGGTCATTCTGGTCTCTGGTCATTCTTGTCATTCCGCCATTTCGGTCGCTGGGCTTTTATTATATAGAATGTTACTTTTCTCTTGTTTCTGGTCTTCTGTTTATTTGGATATTTTCCCCCCATTTTTCCTCTACTTACTCATAAGTTATAACCTTTACCCATTTTAATGGTTACTGAAGACTATAATATGCATTTACCGTTTACTAGAGTTCATATACAATCTGTAATTTATACTATCCCTAGACAATGTAAGAATTTTGAACACCAACTCTATTTATCAATGCCCTGTTACCTAGTTCCTTGATTTTACACCAAATTTATTTTAAATACCAAAAGAAATTAGTAGTATTTTTCAGTCATATTCATATATATTTATATACATACATGCCACTTTTTATATTTACACATATACATAACATTTTGTATATTCCATCTTGCATCTCTGAAATGCCATGTGGGTCCATTTTAATCTATAATTAAAATTATCTTTCTAGAAATGGAATTATTAGGTCAAATGGGAGTTCCATTTTCAATTTTTTGAAATATATTTAATTGGTTTTTCACAGAGAGGAAGGAAGAGGGATAAAGAGTTAGAAACATCAATCAACTGCCTCCTGCACACCCCCTACTTGGGATGTGCCTGCATTCAAGGTATGTGCCCTTGACCGGAATCAAACCTGGGACCCTTCAGTCTGCAGGCCCACGCTCTCTCCATTGAGCCAAACCGGTTAGGGCCCATTTTCAATTTTGAGGAAACTCCATACTGTTTTCCACAGTGGCTGCACCAGTCTGCATTCCCATCAGCAGAACACAAGGGTTCCTTTTTCTCCACATCCTCGCCAGCACTTATCATTTGTTGATTTGTTGGTGATAACCATTCTGACAGGTCTAAGATGGTACCTCATTGTTGTTCTGGCTTGCATCTCTCAGATGATTAGTGACCTTGAGCATGTTTTCATGTGTCTCTTGGCCTTCTGTATGTTCACTTTCAAAAGGTGTCTATTTAAGTTCTTTGCTCATTTTTTGATTGAATTGTTTATATACTTTTGTTGTTAAGATGTTTGAGCTCCCTATAAATTTTGGAGATTACACCCTTATCAGATATAACATTGGCAAATATGTTCTCCCATGTTGTGGGCTTTCTTGTTGTTTTGTTGATGGTTTCTTCTGTTGTGCAAAAGCTTTTATTTTGATATAATCCCATTTGTTTATTTTTTCCTTAGTTTCCATTATCCTAGGAGCTGTATTAGTAAAGATATTGCTATGACATATGTCTGATATTTTACTGCCTATGTATTCTTCTAAGATATTTATGGTTTCCTGTCTTACATTTAAGTCCTTTATCTATTTTGAGTTCATTTTTGTTTATGATGTATGTTGGTGGTCTAGTTTCATTTTTTTTTTTGCATGTATCTAACCAATTTTCCTATCATTATTTATTGAAGAGACTGTCTTGACTCCATTGTATGCTCTTGCCTCCTTTGTCAAATATTAACTGAGCCTAATGGCTTGGGTCGATTTCTGGGTTCTCTGTTCTGTTCCATTGGTCTATATGTCTGTTCTTGTGCCAGTACCAGGCAGTTTTGAGAACAGTGGCTTTGTAATATAGCTTGATATCTCATATTGTGATCTATCCAACTTTTTTTCTTCTTTTTCAAGATTGTTGCAGCTATTCAGGGTCTTTTTTTATTCCATTTGAATTTTTGGAGAATTTGTTCTGGGTCTGTGAAATATGCCATTGGTATCTTAATGGGGATTGCATTGAATCTATAGATTGCTTTGGGTAGTGTTAAAAATGGAACTCCCATTTGACCCAGTAATCACACTCCTAGGAATATATCCCTGTGGGGAGCTGATATAGGATTAAGCCTCAGACTGACCTGTTAGCAAAATCACAAACAAGTCTTCTTTAGAGTCTTAAACAACCCAGTCCGAGAGGTGGCTGCTGATTTACACGTGCTGTCATTTAAAAAATAAAAATGGGGGAATTTGCCGGAAGCTGGTCCACCCTTGCTGCTTGACACAGTCGCTGCAGGGAAGAAACATCTGCACAGCTTATGTTTCAAGGGACCTGGCGTATATGACATACGTTTGCTCCCCTTCTTAGTGCTATGCGTCTTAAACAGGACCACCTCCCCGAGAAAGGTTGTTCCCCAGGTGAGGATTTTTCCCTGGAGTTAACAGGACTAAGGAAGAGAATAAATCAGTGAAACCCCCTGTTGTTACAGAAATACCATGTACTACTTATGAAGAACTTAGACTAAGACTGTTGGCAATAAATTTGGGACTTGTTGGGCCCACATCCCCAGGGGTCTGCCCACCAGGGAAAGCACCAAAGCCTATACCCCTGGAGACCCACTGACACAGGGCAGTCCCAGGGACGGCAAGCAGCGAGGCTGGGAGGACATAACCTTTACTGGGCAGGATAATCTCCTTCAGTCACTTCCTTGTAGCCTATCAGTAGAGCAGTGACCTTGGAATAGCCCTTGTAATGGAACGCAGAGATTAACCTAGACAAGATTAAAATCAATAGAACTAGATAGAGACAGGATTTTTGGCAAAGGTCAGATAAGAAACAAGGAACTGTAGAACGTTACCCAAAACATACCATGATGTGATTATAGAGGCATGCTTATAGGATCAAATGGTATAAATATAGATGATATAGGAGAATAAAAGGAGAAACCTGGCTATGCTGACCAACTGAACGCTGCCTCCTTTTCATTCCTTCTTCGCCGACTCCGTTCACACCTTTGGGAACCCCTGGACCTGCTGGGGCTGGAACACAACATATCCCAAGAAACCCGAAACACTAACCCGAAAGAACATATACACCCCTATGTTCAAAGCAGCACAATTTACAATAGCTAAGATTTGGAAACAACCTAAGTGCCCATCAGCAGGTGAGTGGATCTACACAATGGAATACTACACTGTTGTAAAAAAATAATTAACTCTTACCATTCACAACAGCATGGATGGACCTGGAGAACATTATGGTAAGCGAAATAAGCCAGTCAGAGAAAGATAAATATCACATGATCTCACTCATTTGTAGAATATAATGAACAACATAAACTGATGAACAATAATAGATATAGAGACTGAGGAACATTGAATAGACTGTCAAACTTCAGTGGGAATGGGATCAACCAAAGGACTTGTATGCATGCATATAAGCATAACCAACGCACACGAACACTAGGGGGAGGGTGGCGGTAAAGGCATGTACCAGGGCATGGGGGTGGCTGGGTTGAGGTTGATTGAGGAATAAGGAAACATATGTAATACTATATGTAATACTTTAAACAATAAAAAAAGAGAAAAATTGTCTTTGCTTTACTGAATGTCTTCTAGTTATGAGTTCTCTTATTTTTCTCTAAAATACCTAATTTTCTTTCATTCTTGCATAATTTTTTATTGAGAATTATACTTTGTAAGGTATTTGCTTTATGTTCCATGTCTATGTCTTTCATTATCTCTGCTGAAAAGGCAACTGTTAACTACAATTTTTTTTTTTTTCATTTGAGAGTAAAATAACCTTTCTCTGGCTGCTTTTAAGGCATTTCTTTTTCTTTAGCTTTGGGAAATTTTACCATGATATGCTTAGTTGAAAACTTTGCTCCTCCTCTTCCCTCCTTTCTTCATTCCTTTTGTAACCTTTTTGGAAATCATAGGACATCTTAAGTTTATAATATAGTGTCTTTTATCAGTTTGGAAAGTTGATCGGCTTTATCTTGGTAAATATTACTTTTATCTCATATTTATTTTTTTCCCTAGAATTCAAATTATATAAATCTTAGCGATTCTCACTATATTCGCTATTGTAATTTCTACTTTTCTGTCCTGTCACATTTTATTCTAATTATTTTCTTCTGGCCTATTTTTTGATTTCTTATTTTCTCTTTGACTTTTTCTGTTTACACTTACCCACTGATACTTTATTTTAATGATTCTTTTTTAAATTTTCATAATTATAATTTTGTTATTTTTTAATAGTTTTTACTTTTTGTCTAAAAAAATTAAGCCATGTCTTTTATCCTCTGCACATTGTATGGATAACAATTTAAAGCCGAAGTCTATCATTTCAATTTCTAGAACTCTGACAGATGTACCATATCTTTCTGTGTATAAGAGGCTCCCATGTATAAGATGCCCCAACCCAAAATTAAGAAATCAATATTTTATACGTTTTGTTGGTTTTCTTCTTAAGGCTTTCTTCTTTTTTGGCATCTGAAGGAGTTGTTCTTCCTGTTTCTCTACTGTCTGATCATACGCTCAGTGGGAGGAAGTCCAAATTGTCTCTCTGCAGCTCTCTTCCTATGCTCTTTTGCATAGCTGGTTACATTCAGTTTGATTTTTGCAGAGTAAGACGATCACTTACTGGTATTTATCTTTTTATTTTTTGACATCTTTATGGACTCAGAACGCTTCAGTCCCTGTTGCATCTGTGCACTCTCCAACTCCACTTCCACCTCCAGTGAAGGCATCAGCTGATGTCAGTAACAATTTGAAAACAGGGATAATTTTTTATCTAACCCCAGAGAGTCAATACATTGGGTTTTCTCCAGTGGCTGGCAGCTAAAGAAATTTAGGTTACCTCCATTGTAGTTTAAAGAATAAAATGATTCACAGCAAAGTGGTACTGATTCCAATAAGTTACATTTTTCAATGTAACTTGTGATCAATGTTCCAGGTATTAATTATTAAACCCTCATGGGAGAGTGGTTAAGATATTCTGAGAATTCACTCTCATTCTCAAATGAAAATAGGATTAATGACTGCAGATCCTGGTTCTTAGCTCTGGTTTCATTTTTTGTTGCTTTTAAAAATATGGTTTTTTAAACTAAACATAACAAAGCAAAAAAAAAGAAATCACTGAGGGAATTGAGCAAGAATACCTCTGTAAGATTGCATTCTTCCTACAGGGAAAAAAATATTTGCTGTTCCACTGGTTCACTGTGAGGTTCATTTAACACTGTGTAGCAAATCTCTTTTTGTCCAGAAAAAGATATGCAGAGCCCTTAGCATATTACTTCAATAGAAAGATTTATAATAGTTTAGGATTTGCAACTTAATGGAGTAAAACCTCTCTCACAATACCATTAAGGGAGAACCAAGTCTACATCAAAGTCGCTTTCTTAAAGGGTACTTCATATGTTAACAAGCTTCATTATTTTAGAAATTTGATTTAGGAAACTCAGAAAAGAAATCAAAAGACCACAAACTACACTTTAGCACATCACTACTCAATAAAATGAAGAGCAATGTCTGACTGGGGGGATGTTCTTGTTATCAAAGACCAGTGTATGAGTATTTATTTCAGAGAATTATAAGCACTTCAGAACCCAGGAGAGCAACAGTCATTTTGATTTTGTTCATTTGGTGTCTCCATCAGCTGGCAAATAGTAGATTTTCAACAAATTTCAATGACTGGCAGGAATGCCTTCCTGCTATCCTTTGTTCATTAAGAAGAAGAACAGCCTTCCCTACTCAACAGAAGGGTGTCCATCTGACTTTTAAAGGCCTCTGCCACCCCTCCAACACTTTTCCATATCTCCCAGCATCCACTGGGCCCCTGAAGGCAGTCTGCTCGCCAGCTGCTACTGCTTCCCATTGATCTGGACGGAAATGCGCTGGCTGTTTTCCATTTCAGCAGGCTGACTCCGTAAGCATTCCTAGAACAGCAAAAGAGGTGTTGGAAGAATCTTGTCTAAACTCTGTTGCAATATTTAAACATCTCATTCCAAAGCCATGGAAGGTTAAAAACAAACCATCCATAAAATGACCCTTAAACAAACTTCACCTGGCACATTTTTTCATATTAAATACAAGGAGATGAAAATAGGATTCTTACTTGATTACTACCAGGACCTCGGGTTTCACATTACTTACCATGATTCTTTTCTCAACATTTTCTTTCTTTTATTAAGGCAAACAAAGTCTGTTTGTAGTTTATAATTAAAATATAAATGTACTATTATATTAAGTTGATCTAAGTTATTAAAATTATTATTTTGCTGTTGAAAACATGAGATCTCCTATCTATGAAATTCTGAAAGGGGACTTCAGGGATTTCCAGGTAAATAAATAATATTGATTTGGGATTTTTTGGACTGGAATACATTGTGTTCCCCTGGATAGGATGGCTTCCCCAGATTCTTTTCCATCTGAGTTGAAGAATGAAACCATGGATAGAAGATGGTATCACAAAGGTGGAAATTTACTGAAGAACAAGTATAGACTCCCATGTGGGGAGGGGGAAAGAGTCCCACCGAGTTCCTTTTTCCCCTGTTTATACAGGCTGCAGTTTTTATGCCTCGATATCCTCTCTGATTGGCCACTATTCCCCTTTGATTTGCTCACTATAGCAACACCTGAGCTCAAAGGGCAAACCTGACATGGGACATGTAAGGGCCTCCTTCTTTATTTTGTAAATATAGATCTTTGGCTACTCCCAGTTCCTTTAGCTTATGGAAATGTAACTTCTGCTGGCTCCCTGCAACCTTTTTCAACTCTGTAGCCCTGTGTTGTTTTTTTTTTTTTTTTTTTCTGTAGATCCCTTTAATTTTAAAAATTCCCTAAACCTGCCTTTTTTATCCCTAAAAATTCCTATTTCAATATGTATACCCTAAAAGGACAATGAGTGTTATAATTCTGAGTTAAAAATTTCACACATCTGTAAAATTTCAGTTTTTTTTCTGGTTATATAACTTTTTTTACCCAAAAGATGGTGAGACACTAGAAAGTTTTGTTGGGGAGTAAAATGATTCATTTTAACAATAATCTCTTCAGTTTATTGCCTTTTTAGTAAATTATAAGCTTTATAAGTTTAGGGTCTTTGTTTTGCTCATTGATGTATCTCAAATTTCTGGAACAATGCTGGACACATCATTAGCTCTCAGTATATATATAGAACTCTGATTGTGTTTGACTTTTTATTTCTCACAAGTGATTAATTGGTATTAAACCTTCATGAGATACTTACCAGTCTGGAAGCTATTTCCTTAAGGGAAGAATCTGATATATATACTTAAGCTCAGTTTCATATATATCACAAAATCTTAAAGCATTCTTAAACATTATTATGCCAATAGCATAAGGACTTCTTGGATGTTGCAATACTTTTAAGAATTATCAAGCATTGTGCTTTGATACAAAAGCAATTGGTCTTTGAAGTGATGGTTCATCCATCAATGAATGTTCCTGTCTTAGATAAAAACTCTTAATGCAAAAATACTATGTATGTTGAGCACATAATCTGTAGAATATGATGAACGTAACTTTATAACCTATTTGTCACATCCTTTTTTAAAAAATCTTGTAGAAGCTTTTATTTCAGTGATCAAAAGGACACAGTAAATGGAATCTATACTGGTTAGAATTAGATATGCACCTTTACCTGAAACTGCTTTTAGCATTTAACAGGCCTAAATCTTTACAACATATTTAGGCACATCTTTGTTCACTGGCTAGATTCCTCTATTTAGGGCCTCTACACACAGGCTACCTATACTACTTCAAGAAAATATTTTTATAAATATTTAAATAAGTCACAGTATAAGGAAGGAAGATAATTTTGAGAGCAAAACTGTGTTATATGAATATTCCATAGATTTTTTTCCCCCAGTACTGATGATCAAAATACTAAATAGGGAGACTTACAGGAAGTACCAAATTACTCTGCCACCCTTTCTCAGATACACCTGAGATGTGGGTCAGTGTCTTCAGAAATCTGAAATAAATCCTTGTAAATGACAGATTTTACCTATGTGATCCTACTATAAAATTATAGAATGCAGTCCCACTATCCAAATTATAGGAAGCAATGAATAAGACTTTGATTAAAATAAAAGCATAATCCTACCTACAGTAATATGCATCTAGTAAAGTTTTCTATTCATCTGTCAAGTGCTTTCACAAGATTAACATTAAAAAATACAACCAAATACACATACACCCTCCAACTCTAGCCACATACAAAATGGGTCTTTGTTCATTCTCAGATGACCAGATGTCACAAGAGTGACAACTAATTCCCCCATAGCCTTTTCTTCAACCATCTCATCAACTACTCTTCATTTCTTGAACTACCACCATTTTCTATAAAGCTAATGCTGAAATCAGTCAGAAAGGCCTTTTGAGAAGACTGGCTTGGATTTCTGGGTGTGTCCAAGTTGATTTAAGATGAATTGGCTTGTGTCAATGAAGCACTCAACATAGTTCACAAAACAGGCCTCAGCCCAACTGTCTAACATTGGCCCAGGCTTGTCCATGAGCTGCTCCCAGCAAAGTCCTGTCATCTGGTGTACCTGCTGCTGGAAGCGCTGCTCCTGAGTCTACACCTCAAGGAAATGCTGCAGCTGTGGCTCCACCAATCCAAAACCCACAGAGAGTGACGAAAAACTGATAATATATAAGATATATTAAAATATATAAAATATCTTATATTCCCCATTATAACAAGTTATTACATTAGGTGCATCACAATCCTTGAACATATCATGTTTACTCTTATAAAACAATGCTTTAATACTTTTATTATCTTAAGTTGCTATAGTCAGTCAAGTGACTTTTCTCTGAATTGAATTTATAATTTTTTTTTTTAAATATATTTTATTGATTTTTTACAGAGAGGAAGGGAGAGAGATAGAGAGTTAGAAACATCGATGAGAGAGAAACATCGATCAGCTGCCTCCTGCACATCTCCTACTGGGGATGTGCCGCAACCCAGGTACATGCCCTTGACCGGAATCGAACCTGGGACCTTTCAGTCCGCAGGCCGACGCTCTATCCACTGAGCCAAACCGGTTTCGGCTGAATTTATAATTTAAAAACAAAGCAAATCTACCTATAATAACTCAAAAAAGGTTGTATGATATGGCATTATGGTCAACAGATCACTTAATATGAAAAATGTTAAATATGATAATTAGTGATTTTGCTGAAATAAATGCATTAAAAACACATTTTAAGTTAAAACATGTAATAATTTATATATCTTTTTTAAAAAATATATTTTATTGATTTTTTACAGAGAGGAAGGGAGAGGGATAGAGAGTTAGAAACATCAATGAAAGAGAAACATTGCTCAGCTGCCTCCTGCACACGCCCTACTGGGGATGTGCCCTCAACCAAGGTACATGCCCTTGACCGGAATCGAACCTGGGACCTTTCAGTCCGCAGTGGGATGCTCTATCTATCCACCGAGCCAAACCAGTCAGGGCAGACTTTTTTTTATTATTTATCCTAACCTTGCTGGCCCAGCATCTGAATACCCACTTATGGACACTAGTGGCCAAATCTATCATCTTTTATATTGTGCCAACTTCCTAAAAAATAAAATCATAAATTTAAACATATTTTTTCTACAATCCTTATGAATGATTTGCCAAAGCAGGACAAGAAAACATATTATACTAAACAGTTAACTTTATGTATAACTTCCAATATTTGACTTATAGCCTGGGGGCCTCCACTCTGCTCTTGCTTTGGACCTGAAGAGTTAGGGGCCATCCTACTTTCCAGGGCTGAGAAAGTATTTGCAATCTGCCTGCCTTTGAGAAAGGGGGCATATTGGGCTTTGGCGCCTTTTCTAAGATAACTTCCTTCTCAATGAGAGAGCTGCTCTACCAGCCGAAGCTGGAACAGCATGAGAGAAGGAGGTTTTTACTTGACTTAGTGGCTTTCTGGGCTCAGGGTCCGACATATTTTTGTGCCCTGGGGTGCTCTCATGTTTATAATCCTCACACCGTAACAAGATTTTCTGGTCCATAGGCTGGCTACTCTCCACTCAGGTTCTTCACCACATAGAATCCTGCTGTTGAAATCCCTTTAGTCCTCAGAGAGCGTTCTTAGGGTGGGCATCTGTGTCTCCTTACTCTATGGTTCACTCTTTGCTCTGACACATTCTGGAATGCAAGTTGATGCCAAGGCGGCCGTATTTGCTCATGGTCTTATTACCACAGCACATTTGTTTCTTGCCATCACACTTCAGACCATGGTGGATCTGAGCAAGAGGTCTTTCTGAAGCCTATTCTATCTTAGTTAAGGAGCTCAGCTCATTTCTTCCTCTTGGGGGGAAAGGGAATGTTGCTTGTCATGCTGCTTTCTCTATTTCCCCCCCTCATAAATTTTCTCCCCTTCCCAAACTCTTATTCCCTTCTATATCATTGATCTGGTTGAAGAGTTTATTCCACATGCATTATAATAAATCATATTACTGATATACAACTGGATTTTAAAATCTCATGAATTCTATTTAAGTTGTTATATTCACTTGATACCTTAATTATTATTCTAATGCTAATATGTCATATATAGAATTATAAAAAGACAAAGCCAGGTAAGTCCTTTGAAAATAATTAGGTTTCTTAAGCTGGCAGTGTACATAGGTGAAACCCATGAAACTTTATAAAAATACTTATGAATAGGCCCCACCATTATAAATTCTGACCCTAAAGTTCGAAAGGGACCTACCCGCCTGTTGTTTGAAAGCTGCACAGTTGATTTTGATGCCATCTCAGTTTAAGAATTGCTCACCTAGCTTTAACTCATTTTACGAATAAACAAACAGCAGTTCAGAGAGATAAAGAGAATGAACTGAGTAAGTAAGTGGGAAAATTGAAGTTAGACACAGATCCCAACTCCCAGTCCCATTTCTTTCCACTATACCAAATGGTGATTTGCTATTATCACAGTCTTTTTGATAGTATTTTTTTTTGGTATACCAATGTTATTATGTCCCATCAGGCAGCAATTTAACAAGTGGGAAAATACTCCCAAAGGAGTGTTACAGAAAATCAGTCTATTAGTAGAGAAGAATAGAGTCACTGTGTTGTTCTAAGATAGAAAAACAAGTAGGTCCTGAAGAAATGCAGGCAATTCTTCCAATCTATAAAGAAGTACTACAGATTGTCAGCATTTTAAATATCACCAGATGAGTAATTCTCCTAGCTCCTGGCTCACAAAACAAATTAATGTTACAGCCTACTAGTAAAATAGTACCTGCATGTTAATCTGGAGAATGTGATTTGCAAACAGTTTACATTTTTTTTTTGTCTCATAACAGTAATATTATAGGGGAAGGCAAAGTCTTTAGACTGATGAATTTTTACATACCAGCATTTTTGGAAAAAGCAAACACTGACAATCTTCAAACAAATAGATTGTTAAATTTGCAGTATGGGCTTTCTTTATTCACTGCATTCCTTCAGTAAACTCACAAAGAATTATCAGGACTATTCTTAATGTGTAAAGGACTACCCATGTATTTGGGATAATTAATGGAAGTACTAACAGCTGTCTGTTTACAGCCTAAAATTATAGAAATGGACCTACTTTGTTTGGTAAAGCTTATTTTTTAAAGGAAGCTGACATTCATTTATAGTCTTAACTAGAGGCCCAATGCACAAAGATTCGTGTAAGAATAAGCCTTCCTTCCCCTGGGTGCCGGCATCGCCTTTGCTCTGGCCAGAGCTGCCTTTCCACCTTTGCTCCAGCCGGAGCCACCTTCTGCCTTTGCGCGCTGCCCAGAGGCCTGGAGCGGCCAGGGAGGTGTCATCACCAGCCAGGGCCGCCACCATCATTGTCACATCAATTTGCATATTCCCTCCTTATTGGCTGTGGGTGCACCATCTTTGTCGTGAAGTGATGGTCAATTTGCATATTCACTCTTTATTAGATAGGATAATAGCATTTACCAAATTCAAAATTAGTTTATACTTAAATATTAAAATTAACTTTCCAATTTGAGCAAAATAAACACAAATAAGATCAGTGATCCCAGATTTCTTTGGTCTTTATTATTTAGCATATATTCAATCTGGTTAGACAGGGACTTCTTTAGTCATGAAAACTCCAAGTTTGAGAGTCCATTTGTCCAAACCTCCTATCCAACACAATAATGTGAAGTAATGTCCCCCCCAAACCCTGATCTGCAAAAGTATGCATTAAAATCATGTTGAGGGAAAACGGGTTAGGAACAGATGGCTTGAACCCCGAGAAAGGCTAGTCTACTGAGTTATGGTGACAAGCAAAAAATGTACAAAAAATTGTGCAATGAGCTGTTCAAGGACTAAGCATGAAGCCATAGGTAGCTGAGGGGAAGATCAAAAGGAAAATAGATGACTTATACAACACTGTATGCTTCTGTGGATGACAGGTTCCCTGTCTCAATTTACTTTGCACTTTTGGGAGGCTAAAACCATTAACATCTTTAGAAAAGTCACATGTGAAGCAATGCAACCACCATATTACATTGAGGCTATTCCCCTCATATATAGAGAGGTGGGAGCCCTAACCGGTTTGGCTCAGTGGATAGAGTGTCAGCCTGCAGGCTGAAAGGTCCCAGGTTCGATTCCGGTCAAGGGCATGTACCTTGGTTGCGGGCACATCCCCAGTAGGGGGTATGCAGGAGGCAGCTGATCGATGTTTCTCTCTCATCGATGTTTCTAACACTCTATCCCTCTCCCTTCCTCTCTGTAAAAAGTCAATAAAATATATTTTTTAAAAAAAGAGATAGGAGTTGTTGCTATTTGCCATCCTATTTTGCATTACAGGAACATGTTACAGTAAAAGAGACTGCATATATTCCTATACCATGCCCTAAAAAGACTATTCAGCCTCTGTTTAAACATTTGATATATTTTTTTAGTCACTTCTTGTCAATGACAATCAGCTTTAGTTATTAGAGCATTCTTCCCTTTTTGAGCCAAAATTTTCCTCTTAACTGCTGATTTTAAGTATATCCTCTGCAATAGCATAAACTGCTTTTCTTTGAGCAAGACTTTCAATTACTTAAGTTGAGCTTCTTTCTCATGCATTAACTTCTTTGTGTGTGTGTGTACGTGTGTGTGGGTGTATGTGTGTGTAGCTTTCAAATATATTTAATAGCTTTAGGTGATTACAAGTAGAATTAAATAATATTATTATCTTGTCTAATTTATATCAATCTGTGATTAGGATAACTTCTTTCTTTTAAGTATGGGCTAAAATTTGTTTCAAAAACCATCCCTAAACTCTTGCTTAGGACTTCTAAAAAGAATTCTAAATTACTGAGGTATGTTATTCATCACACTCTTTATCTAAGTGCCTGCCTCTTTATGCTAATTCCCAGAGATGTAGAATCTCCTCTCACTCCCCATACAGATATTCACTATATAGCCAAGCACTTTGTGCTTCCTAAACTTTGTTAAAAGTTATCAGCATTCAGTTCCTTCCATTTTTCTACATATACTTAATCTCCCCTTTGACAAAAAACACACACAACACTTTATCAATTTCAATTGATGGAAAAAGTCTGAGTCATTCATTTGTTTAGCAGATATTTATTGCATACCTACTATGTAGCAGATACTTTTCAGGGCACTGGAGATACAGACTGAAGAAAATAAGAAACAAAAACAAACAAGGAACACTAGTTCATCCTGATGAAGCTTATATTCTAGTGAAGAGAGAGACAAACCAATAAATAAGGAGATCATATGGTATGTTTCATCAAATATAAAATGCCTTTGACTATGAGATTCAACAGTTTTATGTTTCTTATGTACAATTGCATTGTAAGACTCCATAAATTGTGAGTCACATTTAATTTTAGAGGTGTTCATGTGTGAAAAAAACATTCCTTAGAATGAACAAAATACATTATGATGGAGAAAATATGGTCAATGCTTTAGGGAGTCTGAAATCCTATATAATAAAAGCATAATATGCAAAGTGTCTGACTGTTTGACCAGTCACTATGATATACACTGACCACCAGGGGGCAGATGCTTCGACCAGTAGGTCAGCTTGCTGCTGGGCTCTGGCCAATCTGGACTGGGCGAGATGAGCTGGACTCGCTCAGGAGCCCTCCTGTGGTCCCTTCCCAGCCCCAATTGTGCACCAGTGGGGTCCCTCAATTTGGCCTGTGTCCTCTCACAATCCAGGACCCCTCAGGGGATGTCGGAGAGCCAGTTTTGGCCCAATCCCTGCAGGCTGGCCTGAGGGACCCCACTGGTGCACCAATCTGTGAACCGGGCCCCTAGTTTTAAATAAAATGATCAGTTTCATTGCTCAACAGCCTTCAAGAACTTCCACCTACCTACTGAATTTTACAGCCTAAAGGTCATGAGAGCATTCAAACTCAACATGTTTAAAACCTACTATTTATTAAATACCTGATGTCAGTTAATGTCTTTACCATTAATCACACATACCTCTTTTCTCTATCTTGGGTAATCAGCAAGTTCTGTCAATTCAATCTCTAAAATGTTTCCCATCTTCTGTGTTACTCCCAGCTAGTACCCTGCTTTGTGACTTTTATATCATACTAGAGGCCCGATGCATGAAATTCATGCAAGGGCCTTGGCCTAGCCCCTGCCCATCGCTGCCATGGCTGGGGGCCTCTGCCACCTCTGCCTCAGCCTCTGCCCACTGCAGCCTTGTCTGGGAGGAAGAATGTCCAGTCTAATTAGCATATTACCCTTTTATTATTATAGATACTTCAAGTTTTATTATCTCCTAACTGATCTCCTTTGTCCAATTTTTCTCTCTAATCTATATTTATTTCTATAATTTCAGGTTGAATCAAATCATTCTTATTTAAAAAAAGGAAAATACCTCATGGGCTATCCTTTGCTTAAGTAAAAAGTTCAATTATCTTAGCATAGCATTTATTACTTCTTATAACAGAATTTCAGCCTCTAGTAATTAATAAATTAACCTTATCTGCTTCTACTCACTTCCACCTTTCACAGTATATTTTGGCTGTGCAAAATTGTTTGCTTTAGTCCAAAGGTGGTATTTACTTATAAAATGTTGAGCTTCTATTCACATTGGTGTCCTTGACTTGAATTATTACTTCCCTGACACCCACCGAACACTTTTCTGAAATTTTCCATTCCTAGTCCTCTTACCTACCAATACATCTCACCTATTCTTTGTCCACTCCTAGCACCCTTTTCACACTGACATTTACTACAATTTATTATACCGCCTTCTCTCTCACGGTATCGCCAGTGCCTTGATGGTAAGTGCTATTTACCATTGCGTTTTGAATTTAAAACCTCTGATTCTGAATCTTGATCCTATTACTTACAAATTGTGTGACCTAAAACTTCTCAATCCCTCTGAATCACAGTTTCTTTATAAGGAGAATGGCAGAAAAATGAGGACTACATGTGAAATCGGAAACAATCAATTTCGGAGATTAGGAGGACTAAAGTACTCATTTGTTACTGATAGTATCTATTAAATTTAATAAAAAAAATTTATAAAATTTTCTCTTGAACTCATGGATGTCTGATATGTGGGACTTGGGGAGAGAGAGAAGAGAAAGGGTAGAGTCTATTTTTTTTTTTTTTTTTTTTTTTTTAGTAACACCAATTTTTCATCCAGGATACTTTATCAAATCTAGTATATAGTACAAAGGAGATAAAAAAAACAACTTAAAATACTAATGCATAAAATATAAAAAATACTTAATTCAATTTCTGATTCATAAAGACAAAATTAGAAAATGTTACGTAAATTTTATTTAAGGGAAAAAGTCAATTAAATAAAAAATGAGATCAGAGAGATTAGTGAAGTTAAAAACAAAAGAAAGAAGCTATTCTAATATATAAAAAGCCAGGGACCATCACAACTGAAACAACCAGATGGATGACTGAACAGCAGGCTGCGTGAAGCAACCAGGCCAACAGGGGGCAGAGTTGTGGGAGATCAGGCAGACAGAGGCAGTTAGGGGTGATCAAGCTGGCAGCGGGGGCAGTTAAGGGCGATCAGGCAGGCAGACAGGTGAGCAGTTAGGAGCCAACAGTCCCAAATTGTGAGAGGGATGTCCGACTGCCAGTTTAGGCCTGATCCTGGGCCTAAACCGGCAGTCGGACATCCCCCAAGGGGTCCCAGATTGGGGAGGGTGCAGGCTGGGCTAAGGGGACCCCACCCCATTCACAAATTTTGTGCACCGGGCCTCTAGTAATTAATAAATTATCTTATGATCACTAGGCAATTCATAGATTACTCAATTATGAGTAGAAAATATTATTATAATATTTTCCAATATAATGAAATGCATATATTCTTGTTTTTAATATTACTTTGGATAAATTATTCTGACAGTTTGGTTTTATTTTATGGATTAGCCTTCATAGGCTATTTTTCTACTAATTGGCACTGTTCTAGAATCAGTTATTTAGGTAAAATATATATAATTTAAAGTACTATAAAGTATACTAACCATAAAAAACAATAACTGAGAATATTTATTTGACATGTGTGCCCAATTGTGTTTCCTAAAAGTAAACCATTAAAACGCAGCAAAACAGTTCTACCAGTTTACTGATAATTTTGAGCAATATTTTTTAATTTGCTATTTTTCAATCAAAATATTATATGCATATAATTTAAAATGAATAGAATAGAGAGGTTTATAACAGTTTAATTCCCAAGGAAAAAAAAGTTTTTTATTTCTGTTTAAATTTTGGGGGGTGTTATCCTATGCATCTATAAATAATATGCATACATGCACTCTTTGTTTCAGTTAGTAATTAGACATAATTGCTAACAACAAAACTAAGAAAAAATAACAGTGGCTGAAACCAATTAGGAGTGTATATGTACACTATTGTGGACTGAATTGTGGGCCCCCCTCCAAAAGTATCTGTTGAAGCCCTAACCCTTAGTACCTCAGAATGCAATTGTATTTGAAAATAGGGCCTTTAGAGACATGATTAAGTTAAAATGAGACTGTTAGGATGGGCCCTAATTCAAAGTAAACACTGTCCTAATGAGAGGAGATCAGGACATGTACACACACAGAGGACAGACCCTGTGATGAGGTAATGAGAGGATGGTTATCTATAAGCCACAGAGAGATGCTTCAGCACCAACCCAACCTGTGACACCTTGCTCTAGGACTTCTGGCATCCCAAAGTCTGAGGAGATAAATGTCTGTTATTTAAGCCATTTGGCATTACATTAGGTGAGCTTTCTTAGTTTGGGCTATCATAGCAAAAAATACCACAGCTTAAAAGCTAATTTCCCTCATGCACATCCACTCTATTCAACTTATAGTATGAAATGATTTAGAAAGGGAAGCAGTTTAGTATATTTTATCTATGCATCTGATAAATATTACATAATTAGAATATTTATTCTCATTAGTTTATAAATTGTGAAATGTAACTATAAGTTATGATCATAGGCCTAGGAGCAGTGTCCTTCAATTGTAAAAATCAAGCCACTTGATGCTGCTAATACTCAAGACCTTTTGCAACAGTTTTTAAACAGACTTACCTTCCATTTCATACCTAACCAGAGTTCTTCCATGCCCCCACATCAATTGTTCTCCTTCTACTCCGTGGTAGTCTCAGATCCCTCAACAAGCCATTTTTCACTAAGATGTCTAAGAGCTATTCTGGTACAAATATTTCAAAAAGATTGGGCTATTTCTCTTCTTATTTGGGAATAAAAGTCTGGTTGTTCCATGGTGTTATGTTAGTTTCTCAGCAATACAAGTGTCTCCTACAAGAGTATTTGAAGTGTTAAAAAATAAAAGGAGAATGAAAGGATGAAAGAAAAAATACACAAAGATTTCTGCAAAAATATTCAGTACATGTCTGATTTCTTATGCAGCACATTGGGGAGACTATTAAAACAAATATTCACTTAGCTTTCAGAAAATTGTTTTACATAGTCCATGTAACAATAGAATTGCAAAATGACTTTTAAAAATAAATATCCTTACTAAAGTAGTTCATGTCTCTTCAATATTTTCTCAAATGGCACTATATATTATTCAAATTCTTAGAATAACTCTTAGAAATGCTAATACTCTTTATTTTCGAGTAATTTTAAACCATAGTTATAGAGATTTTCTAAGATTATTTACTATTTGATGCTTACCATTCTGAAAGATATTTTTTGTCCCTCTCTCTATTTTTTAAAGATTGAAAAGGCATAGTAAAAAAGGGCATGCTTTGAGACTTGCCGATAGAGCATAAACTAATGATCCAATATTTTTTCTAATTCTTAGAGAATCTTGTGTATGTGATATTTCTTCATGAAAAATAATAAACATAGCTATCAATTTTATTTCTTGTCTCTGTTTGTATTTGTGAAATGTAGTTGGTCTTTTTTATTTTTCCTACTAGAAAAAGGACTCCATATTTGTAGCATTTTAGGTTGCCATTAAAATACAACATAAATTATTTTCTAAATTTGATCTCAGACTTTAAGATACTGGCCAATAGGATAACATGAATTATGAGAAGCAGGTAACAGAGCTGGTTCTGGTACCTCTGAGTTGAAGCTTTCTTCAAGGGTTGGAAATTATGCAAACAGTTTCTATTACAGGAAAGAACTTCTGTTGCTGGATTAAAGAAGCAACAACACTGAGAATAACCTCAAACAAGAAATCTATAGACTTGAGCATCTTTTCATATGTCCATTGGCCACTTATATATCCTCTTTGGATAAGTGTCTATTCAGTTCCTTTGCCCATATTTTAATTGGGTTGTTTGTTTTTAATGGCATTGCATTGTATAAGTTCTTTACATA
The DNA here is from genome assembly GCF_964212035.1 of Myotis nattereri. Taxonomy (NCBI): domain Eukaryota; kingdom Metazoa; phylum Chordata; class Mammalia; order Chiroptera; family Vespertilionidae; genus Myotis; species Myotis nattereri. The sequence continues at coordinate 158,304,098 of NC_138075.1, forward strand.
TTTTGGATATTAACCCTTTATCAAATGTATCATTGAAGCACTATTTATAATAGCCAAGATTTGGAAGCAGCCCAGGTGCTCATCAGTAGATGAATGGATAAAAGAGTTGTGGCACATTTACACAATGTAATACTACTTGGCCATAAAAAGAAGGAAATCTTACCTTTTGCCACAGCATGGATGTGCCTGGAGAATAATGCTAAGTGAAATAAGCCAGTCAGAGAAAGGCAAATATCATCCTATATAATAAAAAGGTAATATGCAAATTGACTGTCACACCTTCACAAGATGGCTGCCTATGATCAGCCCGGCAGGGGGGTTAGTGAGGGATGACCAAATGATTGAACAAGCAGGCTGCATGGTGCAACCAGGCTGGTGAGGGGGCCATGAGGGGCAACCAGGCCAGCAGAGTGGGGCAGTTGGGGGCAATCAGGCTGGCAGGGGGGCAGTAAATAGTGACCAGGCCAGTAGGGGGGCAGTTAGGAGCTACCAGGACAGGAGGGAGGGAGCAGTTGGGGGCAACCTGGCTGGCAGCAGGGGGCAGTTAGGGGTGATCAGGCTGGCATGCAGGTGAGCAATTAGGAGCCAGCGATCCAGGATTGTGAGAGTGATGTCCTGGAATGGAGAGGGTGCAGGTGAACTGAGGGAACCCCCCGTGCATGAATTTCGTGCACCAAGCCTCTAGTCTTATATAATAAAAGGTTAATATGCAAATTGACCAAACGGTGGAATTACTGGTTGCTATGGTGCACACTGACCACCAGGGGCAGAAGCTCAAAGCAGGAGCTTCTCCCTTGTGGTCAATGCAGTCCCACAGGGCGGAGCAACACTTAGCCAGAAGCCGAGCTGATGGCTGGCGAGCACAGCGGCGATGGTGGCAGCCTCTCCCACCTCCACAGCAGTGCTAAGGTTGTCTGACTGATGGCTTGGGCCCACTCCCCATAAGCCATCAGTTGGACATACCCAGAGGGCTCCCGGACCATGAGAGGGTGTAGGCCTGACTGAGGGAACCCCCAAGTGCACGAATTTTGTGCACAGGGCCTCTAGTCCTATATAATAAAAGAGTAATATGCAAACTGACCCTAATGGTGGAACGACTGGGAACAACCGGTAGCTATGATGCACACTGACCAACAGTGGGCAGACACTCAATGCAGGAGCTGCCCCCATGGTAGTCAGTGCACTTCCACAGGGGGTGCTCCACTCAGCCACAAGCTGGGCTGACAGCTGTGAGCACAGTGGCAGTGGCGGGAGCCTCTTCCGCCTCCTCGGCAGCACTAAGGTTGTCCGACTGAAGCTTAGGCTCACGCCCCATGGGGAGCAGGCCTAAGCCATCAGTTGGACATCCCTGAGGGTTCCTGGGCTGCCAGAGGAATGCCTGACTGCCAGCTTAGTCCCAATCCCTTGGGGAGCAGGCCTAAGCTGGTAGGTGGACGGTGAGACAGCTTAGGCTTGGCTGAGGGACCCCCCCTGAGCGCACTGGGCCTCTAGTATTATTTTATATGTGGAGTAAAAATAAACAAACAAACAAAACAGACTCATAGATACAGAGAACAAACTGACAGCTGTCAGCAGGGAAGGGGGTTAGGTTTTGAGTGAAATAGGTGAAGGTATTAAGGAAAAAAAACAAAAACAAAATACCTCATAGACACAGACAATAGTATGGTGATTACTAGAGGGAGACTGGGCTTGGGGAAGGTCTAAGAGGGTAAAGCAGGGAGGATAAATGGGGACAGAGGGAGACTTGAATTTGGGTAGTAAACATATAATACAATATATGGATGAATTATTACAGGATCACTTGAAACCTACATACTTTTGTTAACCAATGTCACCCAATAAATTTAACAAAAATTAAATGAAAGGAGATTATAGAAACTGAGTTTCATGAGCCTTTGTCTATGGCATTCAGATGGAGTCCACTGATCCCCTATGGTTGTCCATCAAAGCAAACATACACAAAGAAAGAAAAAGAGATTGGCACTCTTCTCTCACCCTTCAGTCTTCCCCTAATATCCCTATTTGTAGAGGCTACGAAGAATTCAGTTAGCCAAGACTAAATGCACTTGTAGAGTCCCAGTCATATTACCACAAAGTAGGGGACTGAAGAGTGGGTTTAGAGCTGAGAGGCCATAACAGAATGTTTGACATAACATCTAAGTGGAAACGACCATCAGGCCAGTGGATCTATGAACCTGGAACTCAAGTGATGCCTAATGTATAACTTCAGCACATTGACATCATGGTAAGACTGTCTGGATAGGAAGAAAAGAATGACTGAGGCTGAGTCTTGAATAAATTGATGCCTGAATAGCTGAAGAAAATGGCCCAACACAAAATGTGGAGTGACCATAGTTAGAGAATATGGAGCAGGAGAATATTGTCTCAAATTTAAAAATGATGGAAAATACCATTGAAAGAAATAGGGAGTGTTTGACCTTTAATACTACTAAAGAGTCAAGTTAAATGAAGAGTGAAAACAAGCTATTAGGTGTTTGTTTGTTTTGTTGTTTGTTTGTGTTTTTTAACCTTGCAGCCATTCCTGAGGATATGTGTGAGTGCCTGGGTGTTTTTTTGTTTGTTGGTTTAGTTTTGTTTTTGTATTTGTGTATAAATGAGTGTGTGTGTGTGTTTTCATTTGTTTGTTACTTCTTGTTATTCTCCTACTGTGTGAAGTGCACTATTTGAATGAGCAGCTCACTCTCTCCGGAGAGAGCAGTGCCAGTATGGGGAGCATACCTTTCTGTAGTCTGTGTACTCATGAATATACCTGGGTTTCTGGAAAAGGGCCATATTTTCCCATTGGGCTCCACTTGTGCTAGAAAGGCCATCCTGTCCAGATCTAGCATGAGGATGTCTACTGTGCCCTAGCTCGGGGCATCAAGTTGTTGTTTTGAAGGGTGAGTGTGCACGGGTGAAACATAGGTGCCCTGTAGACTGCAGCAACCAAGATTCAAGTCTTTCTCATCCAGATAATGTCCTGCTGATACCCTGTGGGCCCTAGATCTGCATGTACAAGGCAGGCTGCAGTGACCTCCTCCTTTAGCTATAAAAGTCCCTGGGCAGGTGAGGGTCTGTGGTTGGCATGGACACGGAGGCAAGTGGTCTTTAAAGAGCACTGCACTCACGTCTGCAGGGAGGGGAGAAAGAGGAGGGTGGCTGTACACAGGAGGTGGAAGGCAGGCAAAACTGACATCACCAGCAGGTAAGAGGGAGGTTTCCAGCTAGGTCCTGCGCTGGGGGGCACACCCTATTTTCTGATTTCAAAATGAAATGGGTGTTCAGGTCGCTGCCGCCTTGGACCTTGGCAGACATCAGATAGGGGCCCAGGGTTCTGCTCCAGAAGCCAGCGTGGCCGCTGGAACCCTGGGGATCCTGGAAGGCTATAGCTTTGCGGTTCTGCATGCGCAGCCCACTCCCCATAAGGGCTCCAGGCTTCCTCCTGTGCTGGAGTATTTGGGCCAGAACACTGTGCCCCACACCTGGCTGGGGCTCTGGGACCAGGCCCTGCCACACTGTGACTCTAATTGAGGGGTGTCAAGAAGCCCATAGGCCTTCAGGATTGCGTGATCGCTGGTATGAGCCAAATGCTTTACAAGGAGCCTGGGAAAAGCTGTGTGTCCCAGGATGCACACACCTGTTTCTTATCCCGGGACTCCCCTGGCAGCCAACAGAGCTCGGAGACCTCAGGAGGTCGGCGCTGTGGGGACTGTGGTCTCGCCCCCAGTGTCTCTGGCATGATTTGCTCTCTGTCCCAGGTGCCTCCGAGGCTCCACGTACCCACCTTTCCCAGCAAGCTGTTGGCAACTTCAAAAAGAGCTGTTTCGTGGTGATGTGAGCAGAGGCTGGCTGAAGCGACTGGAGAGGTGAGTAGAGTTGAGGCAGCAAGGAGTGGCTCAACTTCTAATTAACTACTGTTGTGAAGGAAAAAGACAAAGTGGTAGCTGATAGGCATATGGCATCCAAAGAGGTTTCTTGGTTTGATTTTCAAAATGTGATGAGCTTGACTATGTTTATACAGTGGGGCCTTGACTTACGAGTTTAATTCGTTCCGTGACGGAGCTCGTAACTCAAATGTACATGTAATGAAGTGATCCAAATAAGCAGTAACAAACAGATGAGAAAGAAGAGAAAATTGCTAATGGAAGGCACCTGAGGAGGAAGGTGAGCCTAGACGTGCAAGGCACAATAGGAAGGAGGGATATAAAAAATACCTGTGCTTATCTATTATTATTGTCAAACAATTGTTTAAAGTAAGTTAAGAGAAGATAGAAGATATGCATTAATACTGTATTTTATGGTTACATAATTACCTTTACCTGTGCTCTGTGTTCTTTCACGTGGTTAGAATTACCATCCCACCTGGGGTGACTTGCTTTCAGCCCAAGAACTTCCTTTAGTATTTCTTATAAGGTATCAACAGATTCTCTCAGTTTTTGTTTCTCTGGGAATGTCCTTATTTTTAAAGAATTTGGATTTTACTGTGATGGATATAGCAAGTTTGATTTACAGTTGTTTCCTTTGAGCACTTTAAATATATTATTCAACTCTCTTCTAGAGTCCACCAGCGGTTCTCAACCTGTGGGTCGCAACCCCTTTGGCGGTCCAACTACCCTTTCACAGGGGTCGCCTAAGACTATGCTGCATATCAGATATTTACATTATGATTCATAACAGTAGCAACATTACAGTTATGAAGTAGCAACAAAAATAATTTTATGGTTGGGTCACAACATGAGGAACTGTATTTAAAGGGCCAGAAGGTTGAGAACCACTGACTGTATGGTGTCTGATGAGAAGTCAGCTGTTGGAATTAGATAATCTGAACCTTATTAAAAAACTTCACATAACCTTTCATATTAATTTAAAAATTAATGCTGATCCTGGCTGGGTGGCTCAGTTGATTGGAGCATCATCCTGTACACCAAAAGTTTGCAGGTTCAATTTCAGTCAGGGCATACACCCAAGTTGCAGATTCAATCCCCAGTGGGCTATGTATGGGAGGCAACCGATAGATATTTCCTCCATATCCATATTTCTCTCTCTCTCTCTCTCTCTCTCTCGTGTCTCTCTCTCTCTCTCCTCCCTCCCTCCTCCCTCCCTCCCTCCCTCCCTCTCTCTCTCTCTTTTCCTCTAAGCATGTCCTCAGGTGAGGAATAAATAAACAATAATCATAAAAATAAATTTAAAATATTCCAGATGAGAATGTTAAAAACAGGAAGCACTATTTTTCTCTTTAAATTTTACACAAACTGAAAGGCAGGCTACAGATCATACAATACACACACACACACACACACACACACACACACACACACACTGAACTTCTCCCATCAGCCAAAATATATAAATTAAGCTTCTAGACTTTTTGCAGGTCATGTTTTCCATGAGAAATAAAAAGTTCTCACAAAACATAGAAAACATTACATGAAATTGCTGAAAACAGTTCTGCAAAACAGATGCATAAACATAAAGCAATATTGTTTCCTAAAGCATGAAGCTTATTGAAATAATTGCTGGTCAAATACATTTGGAAAATTCCACTTCCTCAATCTCCTTTGAAATATTGACATTTCCATATTAAAGGTTCTGCAAAGTATTGCACTAAAAATACTATTTAACTTTGTCTTAAAAATTAAAACAAGAACAACAGCAACAACACAACTATTTAGGCAAAGAATGCTTTATTCATGGAATATATTAATATCCTGTAAGCTAGTGTTCTGTGGACCACATTTTGGAAACTGTGGCCTGAATAAATAATCAATTGACAAGCTACAGATTGAATATCCTATCACCCACATCCTTTGAAAAATAACATTCTGTATGCCTGGTTTCACAAATTTTTCTTAATGGGTTACATGCAAAATTTTCTCTAAATCACTCCTTCATTCACTTTTACTCTGATAATTCATCTATAATTATAGATAACTGCAAGTCTGCTCAAAAAAGATCATTCTTCCCTTCACTTCCTAAAGTCCCATGGATTATGACAATTCTTTGCACGGTCCACTTGCACGAAAGACAATCACAATGGTTGGGTTTAAGCTGTTTCATTATGTCTAAGTTGTTGTCTTTTAAAGTCATCAATTATTTTTTAACGATAAACCCAGTTACAAAAATTGATATTTTCACCTTTATCTCCAATTGCAATATGCTGTAGAGATGCATAAAATTTTGCAGATTCCAAATATAGTAATGCCTTTTAATTGGCAAAATGCAGTTACACAACTAATTGGCTATTATATTGCAGTGTGACACAGCCATGGTCCACACCTCTTCTGCTGCTGACGATACAGGAGCGGTCTCCTTTCGCGCCCTCTTTCAATATGTTTTATTACTTAAGCCAAGAGAATGGTCACTTCGTGGATGTTCTTGGCAACTCCAAGACACAGACTCTGAGCGCTCATGTTTATGTTTTTTTTTCAATAGGATCAATATGGAAATAAGGGTATAATTTCTTGCGTAGGAGCCAGTTAAGGGTTTTTCACTAGACTTACTTGCTAAACTTTGTGCGTCTACAAATTTACCTTTATGCCAGTTACTTGTGATTATTTTTGATGACGGGCTTCTTTCAGAGTGAGCTTAATTAAAAAGACTTACTGCACTAGATAATCCCAGTTTTTCATCCATTTTACAGACTAGCCTATATTTTATGGGATTTATGCCCCTAAATTATTTGCCCTTAATAAGTAATAACTAAATATAAAATAGAGAACTAAAATTTGAAAATTACAGAACATTTTTGTGACATGATAAAATGAATATTTATAATTAATTTATTTAAAATTAATTTATTCATTTAAACATCTGTATTCTTTGGTATAATGATGAGACATGGTCTTTTATGTAGAAGATCATCCAGGCCAATTAAAAAAAGAAAGGACATACAAAAACTCATTACCGAAAATGTCCAATTGCCATAACTGATCCTGGTATTAGAGTAAGTGAATAAGTAAAATGTGAAATGGTGATTTTAAAAAAGCAACTAATTTGGAGGTTTTGTCATTTGGGCTATCAGCCACAGGTAGTGGTGAAGATAGATTTACTGGTCAGAGAAAATAGAGTGTGGGTGTTTCAGATAATATTTTTATGATAGGCTACACAGGTTTGAAAATATCTTATATGCTATCCTGAGCAAAGTGGATTTCATGATGATCTTGTAAGTAGTGGAAACCACTTGTAAGTAGTGAGAATGGTGGCAATAAAGTTGCTATGTGTATTATAAACCACAGTTTTGGGAGTATGGGAAAAAGATTGGTTCTAGGAGCTACAAACAGGAGATGCTCCAGTTGAGTAATGATTTCAGCAGTTCAAGGTAGAGCTAATAAAGGTTTCAGTGACAACAACAGTAGTGGAAGGGTGATAATTAGCAGGGTTTCAAAAAATATTGCAGGAAAAAAATTATATTACTGAGGATAACTTGCTGAATGCATCTCAGGATGTCTTTTTTTTCTCCCCATCTCCCTAAGAGAGCAACTTAGAAAATAAAAGAAACCTAATGTGAGGCCCAGGAATAAATGAGAGTATAGCTGAGGCCTTGAGTTTTCTAGAGGAGAGAGCAGCAGAAGCGTTCTGTTGTGAGAGAAGCCTGTTAGAGGACAGGGAGGCCGCTTGTGCTCTCAGAGGAAGAGTGTGCTGTGCACTGCCAGTCCCCTAAAGAAGTCTGTCCTCGCCCACTCCCACCCCTCCCCAAGCTCCTGTACACCAAGGAGGCCTCAGGCATGGGAGCCAAAACTGAAGGGAAGATTTAAAATTTGACAACCTTCTTTCTGATGGCTTACTGGAGCAAACATTAAAGTAATATCAATCTTTGTGGCTTTATCACAAAACCTCATAAAAAAAAATCTTTGCCTCCTAAAAAAGTCTTAAATCTAAGTGAAAGTAAAAACAAAAATATAAATCATTAAAAAATTAAGTGAAAACCTAAACCATATCAAAATATATTAAGAGCAGCTAAAGAAAAGTGTGTTTATTATTTAAAATGCACCGACAGCCGTAACCGATTTGGCTCAGTGGCTAGAGTGTCGGCATGCGGACTGAAAGGTCCCAGGTTCGATTCTGGTCAAGGCATGTACCTTGGTTGTGGGCACATCCCCAGTAGGGAGTGTGCAGGAGGCAGCTGATGGATGTTTCTCACTCATCAATGTTTCTAACTCTCCCTCTCCCTTCCTCCCTGTAAAAAATCAATAAAATATATTTAAAAATAAATAAATAAAATGCACCTACAGTGATGTAAGTATATAATATACAAACAATGCTATTATGTAAAGACTAGGGGCCCAGTGCAAAGTGGGCACAGGGGCAAGTCTTGGTCCATCCTCCGTGTCCCCACCTGGCCCCTCCCACTATGTCCCCTGGCCCCCTGTCTGCTGGCAGCCCGGCTTCCGCCACTGCTGCTCCCATGTGATGAGGGCGCCAGGCCCAGTCAGCACCTGCTGATGGCGCTGAGCAATTGGGGCCAGTGCCAGTAGCGGGTGAGAGTGGGGCCAGCGCTGTCAGCAGGTGCGAGCAGCAGCTCCAGCGCCAGCCGCGGGTGCGAGCAGGGCCAGTGCCGGCAGTGGTGCGAGTAGCAGCTCCGGTGCCGGCAACAGGTGTGAGTGGGGCTGTTGCTGGCAGCAGATGCGAGAGGTGGCTCCAGTTCCTGATTGCCCCTCAGGAGCAGCGGGAGGTGGAGCAGCCCTGAGGGCTGATTGGGGCTGACAGCCGCTGCTTACACTCACTGACAGTGCCGAGTGATTGAGGCTGGCGCCGGGCACCAGCAGCAGGTGAGAGTGTCCGGCAGGACTGCGGCACGTGGGAGCAAAGAATTTTCAGTAACCACAAGAGGCTTGCCCCAATGAGAGCAACCGGTGCCCCCCGCCTTGGTCTGGCACCCCCGCTCACCTGCTCCACCATCCCATGGCAGCCAATGCTGGCCATGGTCCATGCTCTGCCGCCTACTCCCGATGCCTGCCATGTTCCATACATGCCCCCTGGTGGTTAGCGCACATCATGGCAACTGGTTGTTTGGTTGTTCGGTTGTTCTGCCATTTAGTCTATTTGCATATTAGGGTTTTATATCTATACTAATAAAAGGGTAATATACTAATTAGACAGGGCGTCTTGCGGACATTCTTTTGGACGTCCTTCTGGACAAATCCACGGTGGCAGGGGCTGAGGCAAAGGCAGTTAAGAGCAATCAGGATGGAAGGGGAGAGTGATTAGGGGCGATCAGGCAGGCAGGCAGAGTACTTAGGGGTGATTAGGCAGGCAGGCAGGTGAGCGGTTAGGAGCCAGCAGTCCTGGATTACGAGAGTGATGTCTGACTGCCAGTTTAGGCCTGATCCTGTAGGGAGTCGGACATCCCCTTAGGAGTCTTGGATTGAAAAGGGTGCAGGCCGGGGTGAGGGACGCCCCCCTACCCTTGCACAAATTTTGTCCACTGGGCCTCTATTATATAGATAAAAGAAGAAAGAGAGAATTAGTAAAGTATTACCAAATGAATTAAAAGTAGATAAAAAAGTAGGAAATGAATAAATAAAACCAACTTTTAGCTCTTTGAAGACAAAATATAAACATACTTGACAAGTCTGATAAAGCAAAAGGAAACCTAAATAAACAGGTTTAGGGATATAAAGTGATATATAATCACAGGTATGGAAGTGTTAAAAGTATCAGCAAAGATTATTACATGCAACTTGATAGCAATAAGAAAATCTAAAGGAAATTTAAAAATTTCTTGTGAAATATAATTAGCAAAATTGACCCAAGAAGAGTGAGAAAATATGACAAACCAAGAATAGTAGAAATTGGGAAAATTTATAAAAATCTAATGAAAATAGAAAGGGCTAATGCTCAGGTATTTTTGTAGCTAATTTTTATTTAAACTCAAATAACAAATACATGTATGTGTTTTAAACTGTTAGAAGCCACACAGAAAAAAAAAAAATGCTTCCCAACTCATTTTTAAATCACAGCTCTAAATTTGAGCTATGTTAATGATATGTAAAATATCTACTTTTATTTGTTAATATAAAAATGAAACAGCTAAATAAAATTTGAACAAATTGCAATATATCATGACCAGGTGGAGAATTCTAGCATTGAAGATGTTTCAATATTAAGAAACATAGCTTGTTAATGTATTATATTTTAGTAAATAATCACACTAAAACCTTAAAAATAAAACATAACTTCAAAATACTTAAATATTTTCTAAAAACTAGCTACCATTCTTAATACTTTTCAAGTAAAATAGGAAGACTACCTGATTATGAGATCGGATATTTTCAAAAAATATCTGAAATACTCTATAAAATTATAAGTACTCAACTATTTTTGTTCCAATTATTATTAAGAAAGAGAAGCCTACATATGATTGTAGACCTAGAAACCTCAAGATATATAATTAAAAACTAACAAGCATTCATCTTTTAGAATTAGTAAAATACTTTGATAAAAGCACTTATATATACATAATAAATATGAAAAAGTCTATAGACTCTATACTAACAACCAATACTTTGAAGTGGAAATGGGGAAAAATAGGAAATATTAGCTCAATAACATCAAAACCAAAAATCAGAATAAATAAAATAAAAGAAAGATAGATGCCCCAATATGAAGATAATCACCAAACTTTATTGAGGAGTAGGAAGAGGTTGAATAATTAGAGAAAAATATAATCTTTCTGGAAAGAACTCATATTATTAAAAATGCTCATCCTGCACAGATTAGCCATTTCAGTCAGAATCCTAACTTGTGATTTAACTGAACAAAATGACATTTAAGTTCACATGGGAAACTATAAGAATTTCACAGAATAATTTGGGAAAATGAATGTTAGTAAATGGTGACTTTCCCTGATAGATAATTTGGTTTATTGATTTCAATCAGGTTTCATAGTTACAATCCACAAAAGCCAACTCTGGCAAACATAAATAGGAAATTGATTCCCTAATGATATTTGGTAGGACATATCATCTTATGGAAGAGAATAGGTTTGGAGGTTATGTGGGCACGATTATCTGCCAAAACCATATGTGTAGAAGTCCCCTTAAGAAACCACTGCTACTATAATAGGAATAGTCACACCACAGCCAACATAGAAACAAAGGGACAGAAATTTATGTCTGGGATCCACAGAGATCTGGATTGGGATACCAACAACTATATAAGAGTTGTAAAAAAAGGATCCAAAAATAGATGAGCCCTTGAAAAGTAATATAGCCTTTGAATCAGTGTAGTCCCTAAACTGAGAGAAGTTGATATAGTATAGCCCGTGTCCCCAGATACCTGCCAGAATTATAAATACACTTCTCTATAAAGAAACATATCTTGCTGGAACCCAAAATATTTCTTCAGTTAAAAAGACAAGACAATATGACTGAAAACCAAGAGAAACTAAGACAAAAAAATAACAGTTCTTCAAGTGGATAAAATTTTGAAATAACTACACATAGCACTTCTTCAAGAAAATAAGACATAGGATTAAAACTTTCGTCAGAGAACTGGAAACTAGAAAAAATAATGAAATATAAAGTTTAAAACATGTGGAATCTAAAAAAGCCAAACCATTGTATAATTATACCAGAATTTGAACACAAAAAGATAACTAAAAAACGTCATGTGTTGGGAATTTCAAAACCAAATTACACCTCAAAATTACTCATGGTTCAAAAAAAAAAAATAGAAATCATGAAATCATTCTAAATGAATGATAATGAATATACTTTATATTAAAGCGGCTGTGAGAAATATTTATAGCCTTAAATATATATTAAGAAAAAAATGCTGGAATTAATTATTCAAACATGTAATTAAGACGGTAGAACCCTAGCCAGTTTGGCTCAGTGGATAGAGCATCGTCCCTCAGACTGAAGGGTCCCAGGACAGGTACCTCAGTTGCAGGCTTGATCCCTGGCCCTGGTCCAGCGTGTGTGAGAGGCAACCAATTGATGTGCCTCTCACATCAATGTTTCTTTCTCTCTGTCACTCCCCCTCCCTTCCACTCTCTCTAAAAAATCAATGGAAAAATACCCTGGGTGAGAATTAACAACAACAACAAAAAAAACCCAACAACAATAAACAAACAAAAAAAGAAGGTAGAGAGGAATAAAAAATAAAAAACAAATGGGCCCTAACCAGTTTGGCTCAGTAGATAGAGCATCAGCCTGCAGACTGAAGGGTCCCAGGTTCAATTCCGGTCAAGGGCATGTACCTTGGTTGCGGGCACATCCCCAGTAGGGGGCGTGCAGGAGGCAGCTGATCAATGGTTCTCACTCATGGATGTTTCTGACTCTCTATTCCTCTACCTTCTTCTCTTAAAAAAAAAAAAATCAATAAAATATATTAAAAAACAAAAAACAAACGGTACAAGTAATAAAATAATATAATGAGTAGAAATGGATAAAATATAAATACAATAAAGAGGATTAGCAAAGTTAAAATTGGTTTATAGAAAAGTCTGACAAAATTTAAAATTATCCAAAAGATTAAGGTACAAAGTGAGTTTTAAAACCATAAAAGGACTTTGTTAGTTTAAAAAGAGAATGAAAAGATTACATCCTAGAGAAAATAAAACAATTTTAAATAGGTATAATGAGTAAATTATGCCAATAAATTTCAAAACTACATTAAATAGTAAAACTCCTAAGATATACAACTTATTACAATTGACAATGAAGTTATAGAAAATCTGGACACTGCAGGAAGTACTATATAAATTATCCTATCTAATAAAAGAGAAACATGGTAATTAGCATACGACCGCTACCCTTCCCATTGGCTAATCAGGGTGATATGCAAACTAACTGCCAGCCAAGATGGTGGCCGGCAGCCAGGCAGCTTGAAACTAACATGAGGCTTGCTTGCTTCAGTGACAGAGGAAACCAACGTTCCCCACCTGCCTTGCCGGCCTCTGAGCCTACAGTTTGAAACATTATAACAAATATAGAAGCTAAACAAAACCCCAGAAACCTGCTTTCAGCAAGCCGGGATCTCAGAGCTGGAGTTATACATTGTTTCGATTATAGAACCAAAACAAACCAGATACCTGGTTTTCAGGAGCAGCAGCCTAAGAGCTGGAGCCTCAGAACAAAAGCTGGCCCAGAATAAAAAAAAAAAAAAAGAAAAAAAGGAGCAGTTGGGAGCTTCAGTCACCTGCCAGCCTGCAAACAGCCCTCAGCCCCTCACCAAGACTGGCCAGGCACCCCAATGGGGACTCCCACCCTGAAGGGTGTGACCAGCTGCAAACAGCCATCATCCCCTCACCCAGGCTGGCCAGGCACCCCAGTGGGGACCCCCACCCTGATCCAGGACACCCTTCAGGGCAAACCAGCCGGCCCCCACTCATGCACCAGGCCTCTATCCTATATAGTAAAAGGGTAATATGCCTCCCAGCACCGGGATCAGCGGAGCCGTGAGGCCTCCTGGCACCGGGATCAGCGTGACAGGGGCAGCGCCCAAACCCCCTGATCGCCCTGCGGCTCTGTGTGTGACAGGGGGTAGGGCCACAACCTCCCTATCCGCCCTGCTCTGTTCCTGACAGGGGAAGGCGCCCCAACCCCCTGATCAGCCCTGCTCTGTGCCTGATAGGGGGGAGCGCCCCAACCCCCTGATTGCCCTGCGGCTCTGTGTGTGACAGGGTGCGGTGCCCCAGCCACCCCCCCGCCCCCCCACGGGCCCTGCGCTGTGTGTGACGGGGTAGAGCCATAACCTCCCCATCGGCCCTGCCCTGAGTGTGACAGGGTGTGGCGCCCCAACCCCCTGATCCGCCCTGCTCTGTGTGTGACAGGGGGAGCTCCCCAACCCCCTGATCGACCCTACTCTGTGCGTGACAGGGTACGGAGCCCCAAACCCCTGATGGGCCCTGCTCTGTGCATGACAGGGGGTGGTGCCGCAACCTCCCCATCGACCCTGCCTTGAGTGTGACAGGGGTGGTGCCCCAACCCCCCATTCGGCCCTACCCTGAGCGTGACTGAGGGTGGCATCGCAACCTCCCATTCTGCCCTGCTCTGTGCATGACAGGGGGCGGCGCCCCAACTCCCCAATTGGCCCTGCTCTGAGCCCAACCAGGGGCTGCACCTAGGGATTGGGCCTGCCCTCTGCCACCCGGGAGCAGGCCTAAGGCAGCAGGTTGTTATTTCCCGAGGGGTCCCAGACTGCGAGAGGGCACAGGCCAGGCAGAGGGACCCCTCCTCTCCCCCGAGTGCATAAATTTTTGTGCACCGGGCCTCTAGTCTATACTAATAAAAGGGTAGTATGCTAATTAGATTGGGAGACCTTCTGGATGTCCTTCCAGACAAAGCCATGGTCATGGGGCCGAGGCAGAGGTGATTAGGGGTGATCAGGCCAGCAGGGGGGGCATTTGGGGACATGCAGGCTGGTGGGGGGGGGGGCAGTTAGGGGCAAGTAGGCTGACAGGCAGGTGATTAGGAGCAATCAGGCCAGCAGGCAGGTGAACGGTTAGGGCCCAGCAGTTCTGGATTGCAAGATGGAGGACTGACTGCCTATTTAGGCCTTGGGTTTAGGGCCTACACTGGCAGTCGGACATCCCTCCAGGGGTCCCAGATTGGAGAGGGTGCAGGCTGGGCTGAGGTACACCCCTCCATGCATGAATTTCGTGTACTGGGCCACTAGTCTATCTATCTATATAATAGAGGAATATGCCAATTTGCTGGGACGCTGTAACATCATGACCAAACAGCGGGGACCTGAGGCTGCATGGCACCTGGCTGGGGTGAGGGACTTCAGGCCAAGACCCCACCCAGCAGGGCTTGACAGCGGACCTCAGGCCATGCCCCTGCCCTGGCAACAGGCTGGGAGACCTCAGGCTGCGCCTCCTGCCCCAGTGCCAGGCTAGGAGATCTCAGGCCATACCCCCCTCCCCAGCACCATGTTAGGGACCTCAGGCTGTGCCCCCTCTTATGCCACCCTCACCACCTGGCAGGACTTGATCGTGGATCTCAGGCCATGCCCCTCACCCCGGTGCCAGGACTGGAGACCTCAGGGTGCACTCCCCTGCCCAGTGGGGCTTGACAGGGGACCTCAGGCCATGCTCCCAGTCCCAGTGCCGGGCCGGGGGACCTGAGGCTGTGCCCCCCCCCCCACCCGGCACTGGGCTGGGGGACCTGAGGCTGCGCCCCCATCTGGAGGGGCTTGACAGGGGTGGGGCCGGTCATGTCTGGGTCTCACCCAATGGGGGTGGGGCTGGCCGGGTCTGAGTCTCCTGCATTTTCTAAGCACGTGCAGGTGGTGGGCAGGGACTTGACTCTGGGTCCCACGGTGCATCCCAGACTCTGACAGGAGGGAGATTTTCATATACATTTTACTAATTTTCTTTCATCTCTGATACTTCTAGTATAGAGAAAGGGCAAATAGCAATATCAAAATATTTCCTCTAATTCCCTTTTAATGTGCACAAATTTTGTGCACCGGGCCGCTAGTATTTCTAATAAAAATCTTCCATAAAAGAATTCATAAACTTATATATCTTCATGAGTGAGAACCTAAGGAAGAAGTAATACCTAATTTACAAGTGCAAGAGAACATGAAGTGGTAACTGTGATATGAAAACATGATAAAGATAAAAGAAAAATTATATGCCACTCCCAATAATGAATTACAATTAAATATTCTTAAAAAATTACCAAATTAAACCAATATATTCAACAAACAGATGCATCAAAAAATAAAAATTTTATGTAATGTCCTGAATTCAAGTAACATAATTTCCCACCATAACAGTTCTGAGAGTACACTCTTTTGGGTGCCAATACAGAGCATGGGTTGTATGCTATGATCTTTGGCTTTGGAGGGTGGCAGGTTTCTCACTGGTTCCTTCAGCATTTGGTATTCATCAAGGAGGTCTACCTTTTACATGCCTCCTTAGATTGACATATGTCCCTCTGTAAATACTCAATCTCCAGGTAGTAGCCTAAGGTGAATGATGAACAATAGTCAGAGAAGGGTGGTACACAGATTCTTATCCCGTAAAAGGTTAGGACTCTGATTCCTGCTCCATTAGCAATAAGGTGCCCAGACTCTTGCCTGTCTTTGTCTACTGGCTTAGTCTGGGAACTGAAACATTCCAGAGTCTCCTTTTTGAATTGTAGTCTCTGATTCCTGCCTAGAAATTATCACTATTCTATGAGACTACAAATACTGTGTAGTAGTTTGATTTTTATTCATTTCAAGCCTTTTTGCTGCCCTGTATGTCAAAAGAAGTAGTTATTATTACCTAATAATCCTTTATTAAGAAACTAGAAATGTCTTCAATACTTTTGTAATTTCTGCTTTATAAACAGTCATTCCTTTTCTTTGCATCCCTAATACTGTTTGACTGCATCTTTCCCCTCCTCCATCAGTCTCTCTAGAGGTTTGTCTATTGTATTAGTCTTTATAAAATACCAACTGTGTACTCTGTTGATGAATGCTATTGTATGTTTATTTTTTTCTTATTTTGATTTCCTTCCTCCTTTCATTATCTTTATAGTTATTCTAATGAAGTACTAATTTTATAGCATTTATTTTCAGTCTTTATTTCTTTCCACTGTAGACATTTTAAATCCTAAATGTCCTTTGAAATCCTATTTTGACTTAATTTCATTAAGTTTTATCTGAACTTTTTTATTATAGTTAAAAACATATTGTAACATTTATGTTATTATTTCTTTTATCCACAAGTTGTTTTTTTATGTGGTCTCAAATCCTCTACTCTGTACTTTTTTTTTATATTTTATTGATTTTTCACAGAGAGGAAGGGAGAGAGATAGAGAGAGTTAGAAACATCGATGAGAGAGAAACATCGATCAGCTGCCTCCTGCACTTCTCCTATTGGGGATGTGCCCACAACCCAGGTACATGCCCTTGACCAGAATTGAACCTGGGACCTTTCAGTCTGCAGGCCGACGCTCTATCCACTGAGCCAAACCGGTTTCGGCAACTCTGTACTTTTTAATGTTACTTTTGTTATTGATTTCCAATTTAATTATGATGTCATCACATGTACTTATTCTTTTGTAATCTATGACCATGTAACTAAACTGGTCATTTGAAAAATACCCACCTGTGCTTGGAAAGAATACTTATCACTGGATGCAGGGTTATGCACATATACATGTTGGTACTGTTGTTCAAATAAATCCATAGCATTGCTTTATTTGCTTTACCACCAATACTTGTTCAGAATGTTGAAATCTCTCACTAGATTGAAGATGTTCTGTCCATTTCTTCTTACATGTACTAGTATATTAGTTTTTGCTCTATGTATGTTTCAACTATTTTAGGTGTTTGAAACTTAAAATTGTTAAAATGGTTAACATGAAATTTTGTCCCTAACAACAGATTTTCTATTTACATTTATTTTGTTTCATAGCATGAGAGTTATACTCACTTGCTCTGGGTTGGTATTGTAACTTGTTTTGTCTTTCTACATTTAATCTTTCTGTTTCCTCATAGTTAGCTGTATCTCCTTTACACAGTATATTATTGGGTTTTGTTCTTGTTTTATTTCATTGTTCCTATGTTATTTTTCCCCATGCTGCTGTTTTGTTTGCACTTTGGCCCTTGGAGAGTTCTTGCTTCCTACATACTCTGCGATACAGTAATACATATGTTTTTCTAAGTTGTACTTGCATGTTGCAGCCACAGTTCCGACCTGCTCTTGAAAATGTTCTTTTCAAGTTACAGTGTCTCCCTAGGGAGAGGCTTTCTATCTTCCATCTCCTACTCCCTTCGATTGAGGTTACCCAGGTTTGGCTTCCTGGCCTTAGATGTCTGTTCTCACACACTTGAAACACACAACTGTGTTGCCTGCCTGCACCAAGGCAAGCACTGGGCTGCTGTAGAGTAGGATGCTGTGTAGATACCTGCCTGCAGTTTTCTTGTGCTGCCTACGTAACAGGCTCCTATCTCTAATGAGCACTGCATACCTGGACATTAGTTAGCTTTTAAATTATTAAAATCTTTTTGCTAGCTAGGTGACTTTTTGCTTATGCCATTGCAGGAAGATGTCTTTGTTCTGTAATGTAGTATCATAGTTCATAGGAATGTAACCTTTACAGCATACATACTATCTCAAACTCTGAAATTCTCTGTGTAATTTTGTAACAACAATGTGTGTGTGTGTGTGTGTGTGTACATATAATCTATAGACTATATGCATATATATATCCTTTTCATCTTCTAGTCTTTGGTAAAAGATTGCAAGCAAATTAACTTACAGGGATGGAATGTATGGTAACACATACATTCATTACTACTATTTTTGAAGGAAAACAAGATCATCAGAATAGATTTCCATTATTATTCTAATCTACCTGATCTAGGTTTTCCAAAAAGGGAACAGTGAAGGAAGTCAAGTAGTTACTTATAAGCAGACTTTATTAGAAAGAAATCATTTATGCACAAAGCAATGCAAGACTTCCATTTTGACTCTCTTCTAGCTATTTTGAAAAGGTTCAGTCCAGATTCAAGATACCAATGAAAATTTAGACCTTACATCACCTGATGGATTTTCTGATTCCTTTGTTAATTTTCATAAAATAAGTTAATTGGGCACTTTAGGTATTCTTTTAAACAAGTTCTCCAATTAAAAGCCCCATTCCTTTGGGACAGTTTGCATCATGTAGCATCTATCTTTCTCCAGCATTCAAGTCTTAGGAACAGTGGATTTCTCCAAAACCACCTTTAATCCATTTATAGGTCCTTGAATGACATTTGATCATGATGCTTTTCAGGAAAGCATCAAGGAACAGGGCCTGGTCTCTTTAGAAGTCTTTGTTGGAGTCTAATGGGACCCCTGTCTGAATAGCCTAGACTGTATGTAAATCTTGCTTTGAGGTTATATGTGGCTTTTGTCCCCTAGCAGAAACGAGTTGGTTATATGCTCTATTCATTTTCTGAAGTGTGGGGTGGAGTGGGGAAAATGATGATATTAAAAGTTTATCTACCCCCCTGGTGAAAATACCCTGTGTTTTAATCTTTATAAAGATTTTTCCCTTTTGGATATACCTTATTGGATATATCTACAAGAAATTAAAATATAATAGGAAAACAAATAAAACATCAGTTCATATTAGTTCTCCCATAATATCTGGTTAGTGCAGGAAATATGGTTACATTTTGTTGACATTAAATAACCCAAGAGAGTGGTGTAATGGGGTTAACTCTAATATAAACTAATAGCTACCCATGCCCACCCCCTTTAAACTAAATCTGTTCCACCATATCTTCATATTTAATATTTCAGTTAAGGTTGAGGCAGCTTAAGTTATGTTCATGCATTTTTAAAAAGACTGAACAACCTCATTTTAGTATTTAAGTATTTGTGTGTGTGTGTGTGTGTGCGTGTGTGTGCGGGGGTGGATATATATATATATATATATATATATATATATATATATATATATCTTAAAATGCTTTTCTAGTATGCATGGATGTTATGTATCTTTTTCATTGGTTTTGCCAAACTGAATATTTTTCAACATAGAAAAGTTTCCTTTAATTATTTATTTGATCATTAATTTTGTTTCCATTGATCTTTAAATATTTTTCATTCCAAATGTTTCTCAGAAACCCTTATGATTCCGAGATTGATTTTTTTTTCTTATGGAATTTTACCTCTATTCTTTTTAAATGACCTCAACACCATTGGTGATATTCTCAAGTTATTCTTCCCATATTGCAGTTTTTCATGTCCACAGTATCAACTGTAACCAAGGTAATTTTTAGTTCTTCCATTGTGTGTCAAATATCTTCACACCACATTTTAGCTCAGACATGACCAGGAAGCATATGAACCAAGGAGATGCCCCCCGCCCCCCGCCCTGAGAAGCAGCATGGGGAGCAAACCTTGGGAGGACCTATGAAACTCCCTCAACTTCCAGTGGGTTCTCACTATTTATGCATAGACAGACCTATTGGCAATATGGGCTAAAGTCCTTTCTCCCTTTCTGAGACAAAGAGTAATGGTGTAGTGTTTCTCTTCTCTCTCCTCCATTATATGTGACATGTATCAGGATCTACCAGGTGTACCGTTTAATAATGCAGATTTTTTTCAATATATGGAGTTACAGATATGTTGATATACATGCGATTTGATAGGTATGCTATTTTGTTTTATTGACAGCAAGCTTCAAAACTTCATATGTCAAATTTTCTGAAGGTGTTAACATCATAGATATTTTTATGCTTGAAAATGTCAAATTTCGTGCCAGTGAAAGAGCATATGCAGGAAGTTTTAATTGATTACTTTATTTTGAAGAAAAGTGCTGCTGAAAGTTATTGTATATTTTGGGAAGCTTATGGTGAACATGCTCCATCTCAAGATACTTGTGAAAGCTGGTTTAAATGCTTTAAAAGTGATGATTTCGATGTGAAAGACAAAGAAAGTCCAGATCAACCAAAAAAGTTTGAAGACCAACAATTACAAGCATTATTGATGAAGATGCATGTCAAACTCAAAAACAACTTGCATAAAGATTAAATGTTGCTCAGCAAACAATTTCCAATCATTTACAAGCAATGGGAAAGTTTTTAAAGGAAGGAAAATGGGTGCCACATCAACTGAACTAAAGACAAATGGAAAACCAAAAGTCATCAGTAAAATGTTGCTTCAATGACATGAAAGAAAGTCTTTTTTGCATCGAATTGTGACTAGCAATGAAAAGTGGATTTATTTTGAGAATCCCAAACACACAAAATCATGGGTTGATCCAGTTCAACCATCAACATCAACTGCAAGGCCAAATCGCTTCAGAAAGAAGACAATGCTCTGCGTTTGGTGGGATCAGGAAGGTGTGGTGTATTATGAGCTTCTAAAACCAGGTGAAACCGTTAATGCTGATTGTTACCGACAACAAATAATCAATTTGAACCATATTAGATCATAAAACAACCAGAATGGTCCAGAAGACACGGCAAAGTAATTTTGCTTCATGATAACGCACCATCACACACTTCAAAACCAGTTAAAGACACGTTAAAAGATCTTGCCTGGGAAGTATTAACCCACGTGCTGTATTCACCAGAACTTGCTCCTTCAGATGACCACTTCTTCTGATCAACGGCACACGCACTTTCTGAGCAGCACTTTGAAACGTACGAAGAAGTGCAAAATTGGGTCTTTGAATGGTTTGCCTTCAAACAAGAAGGGTTCTATTGGGACGGTATCCACAAATTACCTGAAAGGTGGGGAAATGTGTAGCTAGTGATGGACATTACTTTGAATAAAGCACTTTTGATGTTTCTCTTGAAATTATTGTGTTTTCTTTGATTATAAAATCCGCATTATTAACCGGTACACCTGGTACTTCTGTACTTTACTCAAAGATCCTAAACTTAGTGCTGAGAAGTAAAATAATTTCTTTGGGGGAAGAGGTGGGTGCACTTTATGGAGATAAAGTTACTGTTTTGAAAAATGGAATATTTAGGAAGAAGTATATGGGTTAAGGAAAACAAAAGCATTGGGCTCTGGAAGATATTTGTTCAAGAACAACAGGCATTCACATGCTCTGTTTTTGCTAATGGCTTATTAATGTTTTGAAAGCCCCCTCTTCTCAATCAACATGGTTTCAGAGAGCCTATGGCAATAAATGTCACTCAAATGTGATTAATCAGAGCCTCGGAGTCCCCCAGGCCACACCAATTGCTTCAGAGATAGGCACATTATCTCTTCAGAGATTAAAAGTCATCATAAAAATTATGCTGAAATCTCTGAAAAAAAAAAGGCAAGTAGCAACTCTGTCTGGATTTGAAGCTGAGAAGTGTAGCTAAGCATTTCTGCCAAATCTCACTATTACAGGGAGTTTGAATCCAACATAGAAAAAAAGAAATTAAGACCTGAATACCTGTATGAGCCATAATTCAAATATTTGAATCCATCCTACATTAAGTCTACTCATTATAAGAAACAATCAATCACCTCTTTCTTCAGCAAGCATTGATTGTATTTACTCTCTTATGTGAAGACTCTTAACTAATATAGTCAGCTTAGATTATGGCAAGAGAAATATAAACAAATAAATAAGAAATATTAAAATTTCCAGATTGAAAATTGTAACATATCATATAGCATATAATTACATTCTCCACCTCATGTAGAAGTCACCTATTTGTAGGTTAATCTATGATACAGTACCCTCGAATGTAGCATATTTTCCTTCTGTTTAACCATTTTATGCAGGAACTATAAATAGCAAGAATCTTGCAAGGACAGAACCCAGGAAGACACTAGTGCTTACGTAATAGACTAAGGAGAAGTATTCAGTGAACCAGGCTAAGGGGAAAAAAGCAGCTGAAGATTTACTATAAAAGCCAGAAGACAGGCCTTCTAGGAAATATCCTTTGCTTATGAGGGAAACCTGACCAAAATATTTACCATTACATTAACTCTGATCTGAATTAGTAAAGTGATTTTCCTTACTCTACCAGGTTATCGTGTAGATTCCTTCTAATAAAATCATGCCTTCCTGATAAAGATGGTAGATTTTTTTTTTCATTATGAGTATAATATGTGTAATATGTATGCTTACCCTTAACAATCTTTATCCCTTAGAAAGAGACTTAAATTATGGTCTGTTAAGCTCCTAAAATCAGATTTTTTAATTATTTTAAGTTTCACTGCAGTTAAGGATTATTCTAAGTATGGCTATAGCTCACAATATATGAATTTCTTCTTCAAATAAAAGGGAAAAGTAGACTGGTGAAACAAAGGGAAGAAAAACATTGGTATTAGTCAGCTTGGGCTACCATACTAAAATAGCACGGACTAGATGGTTTAAATAACAGAATGGGGAAGAGAGATTGTTCTCATGATAATGCTTTTTATCTTGTGCTTTTTTATCTCTTTAATTTTATTTAATTTCAAATAAGTTATCATTTGCAAATGTGCAGAAAAAACAAACTTCAGTAAAAATTCACTAGAAAGGAGAAAAATGTGTGATTTTTTTTCTCACAGCAATGTCAGTAAAAGTCCTAAAGGTATCAAATTTGATTTCATATAGATAATTTAGTAAAAATTTTAATTTATGCTTCAGCAGGTATTGAAAAGTTCCTGTTCCTTTTTGATCTTTTGGCATATAGGTCATATAAACCACAGGTTTGAGCTTAGTTTTGGCTTAGCCTTTTTTTTTTTAATGTAAGCAGTAACACCATTAATATAATGATATGCCCTCTAATGCATATATAAAAATACTTTCTTGCCTATCCCTAAGAATCTTTACCAAGATAATAAAAGAAAAATCACATTGTTTACATTTACTTTTAGCATATCTGTGTGAAAAGATCAGTTCAAATTCTGAAATGTAAACTGGGTTAAATTAATGTGTTTTTATGTTTCTGTGTATGTGTGCACATATGTATAACTATACACATACACATAAACATATATAAATGTGTATGTATGGATTCATACATGCATATGTATTATTATCTATATATTGATGTATTCATATGAATGCACACATATGGTGTCAATTTTAATAATCTGGGAAACCTATGCCAAGATAAGATTACCGTATAATAAGTCTTTGGGGTAAACATTTGTAAAAGATAAAAGAAAAAAGGAACAGGAGGCGAGCAAAGGAGAACCAAGTGACAGTGCTGGCCTGACAGCTATGAAGGAAGTGATGCAAGGATAGAAAGAATGGATTAAGAAGAGTCTGTTACTGTATAGCACAACTCTGAGAGATTCTAAGCCAGGCTGATGGTGAATTCCATGAGAAAGAGTGCCCAGCGAGAGAGTTCTGCACAGCTGGCTCCAGTGTCTGTACCAAGCCCAGTTCTTAGATAGGAAACCACAGAGAGACTGAGGTCTTGGCTTCAATGCCATGATAGCTCCTGAAGGTACAGCATCAGAGAGCTGTCTGCCAACCACTCCTCTTGCAGCAGGTTCTCTCTTGAAGGTAGATGTGAGCCCAGGGCTGCCCCACACTCACATATATAAACACATTTTTTAGATTAGTCATTCCTCAGTCTTTCTGAACCTGATTATTTATGAAATTCCCAACTTATTATCTCTTCCCCGGGATTCTATAATGATTAAATGGAGTTTTGAAGAGTGATATGCATATATAACTAAAAATATTTCACATTCTTATTCAATTTGTATAGAATAAAGGTTATTTTATTTAATTACTATCATATTTCCAAGTTGGCTGATAGTTCCCTCATTTCTCTTGCCAAACAGATGGATTATTCTTGGATTCCTATTCTGTATTGTTGGATTTGTTAATAGTCCATTAACCATCAGAAACACAAAGGAGTTCTGTCGATGCCTGTGGTCAGAACAGCTTAGATCAGAGTTACATTAAAGAATCCAAGTGACTTGCTTATGATTCAAAGCCTCCCTCCGACTGCTTAGCTCCAAAGAGAGAAAAAGGGGTTGGCATAGATCCACCAGATAAATTTAGTTAGTGTTAGAACTGGAGTATGCAAATTCCCTGTGGAATAGGGCTACATGAAGCATCAGAACGAAGCAGAACAAAAATATTATTATGGATTGAATGTTAGTCTCCCCCCCCCCTTAAAAAAAAGTCATATGTTGAAGTTCTAGCCTTGGATGTTCTGGTATTAGAGGAAAGACCTGTGGGAGCTAATTAGGTTTAGATGAAGTCAGGAGGGTAAGGCCCTCGTGAAGAGATTAGTGCCCTAATATGAAAAGGAAGAGACCAGCGCTGGCTTTCTTTCTGCCGTGTGAGGACACAAAAGGAGGTAGCCATCTGCAAGCCAGGAAGAGAGCTCTCACTAGAACCCGACCTTGCTGGCACCCTGATAGGAATTTCCGTCTCCAGAACTGTGAGAAATAAATTTCTGTTGTTTAAGCCATGGTATTTGGATGTAGCATCAGGAGTTAAGACAGGCCTATATCAGAGAAGTGAGGGAGAGAAAGATGAGTCAACGATTTCTCTTTGTGGGTGACTCAATTATTGATATTTGGGACTAGAAAACCATGTTTTTGCTTTTGAAGGGAAAAATTACAAAAACACAAAGATGAAATGATGGTCAATTGAAAGCTTTAAAAATATCTCTCACTAATGTTTACATATAAAAACCTTTTTATCTTTTATAGATCAATATATTAGTTAATATTATTTAATGTTAAACAGGAGTATTTCTAAATTTTCATACAATCGTTCTTCAGGAGCTTCAGAAAAAAAGATAAAAAAAAAAAAACCAAACCCAAAACTCTCAGCCTTGTATAGTGAAACTAAAAAATCTGGATTGTTCAGAGAAAGTTCCAATAAGCATCTGAATGTGAAGTGCTTACACCACTGAACCTGCTGCAGTTCACTGATCTGCATGTGTGATGCAATGTGAAGTGTGCCTAGGGTGAACCTCTTTGAGCGCGGGATAATTTCTTTTCACTCTGGCCTTTAGTGCACTTTAATTCTTTCTACTCTGCCTTGTTCATACAAAGGATACCTTGACATAAAGAAAACCAGAAAACAAGTAGAAAAAATAGAAGCGCTCTGTTAAAACAACAACAGATTTCATTAGCATACTCTGCCTATACATGAACCCACATATAGTCCCAAGGAGTGAGTGATATATTTAACTATGTGAGTTAGTTCATTTTAATTAAAGGGAAATGTAGCCTTTTGATCTACGGAATAAACAATCTAACAATAGGAAAAATGCAATCTGTCGAGACATATTTGAGTTATTTTGCAGTAATTGGCTTGGCAGCAGCTTCAGTCACAGTATTCTGTTTCACAGATTGTCCCCAAATGAATAAAGGTTTGCTTTGAAATGTAATTAATATTACATTCAGCTGCAAGACATTCTCAGGTTGTCAAAGGAATTTGAAGGAGGTAGCTACAAAAAGTGAATAAAAAAAGTGAAATTGAAAAGTAAATTAAGTCAAATTAGTGACCACAAAGTAAAGTGGACCAATACAAAATGTGAGTGTCAGGAACTACATTTTCCCTTCAGTTCAATCTCCCACAGACATTAAAATTATGAATAAAACTAAATAATCCAAGGATATGCTTATTGACAATGAATAACTTATTTTATCATTTAAACATGAATGAGTATAGGTTTTATCTATGTGTGAATCCTAAAATGTAAAAGCTGTTCTATTATCTAATAACTGGAGGCCTGGTGCATGAAACTGTGCATGGGTATGGTCCCTAGGCCTAGCCTGCCATCAGGGCCATCTTCCCTGCTGCCGGCAGCCAGCCCTGCCTCCCACTACCACCCACCTGGTTCCCCATTCGCCATCCAGAGATGACAGCCTGAGAGCCAGGGGAGGGACCAAGAGATCAGCCATTCCTGCCCGCTCGCTGGCCCCACCCCTGAAATAAGCCAGTCAGAGAAAGATAAATATCACATGATCTCTGTGTTTGGAGCAACCAGTGGGGCAGGGGCCTTGGCCTAGCGCTGCCCACATCTCCTGCCACCCTCATCCCCTGTCCCCACTCACCATCGGCGATCAGAGCCTGCCAGCTGGGGAAAAGGGACTGAGAAGTGGTCAGTGCACCTCATAGTGACTGGTTGAGCAGTCGTTCTAGTCATTCTGCTGTTATGGTTACTGAGCTTTTATTATGTAGGATGAGATGGGATTACTGAGTCAAATGGGAGTTCCATTTTTAATTTTTTGAGGAAATGCCATACTGTTTTCCACAGTGGCTGCGTTAGTCTGCGTTCCTACCAGCAGTACCAGAGGGTTCCTTTTTTTTTTTTTAATATTTTATTGATTTTTCACAGTGAGGAAGGGAGAGGGATAGAGAGCCAGAAACATCGATGAGAGAGAAACATCGATCAGCTGCCTCCTGCACACTCCCCACTCGGGATGTGCCTGCAACCAAGGTACATGCCCTTGACCGGATTCGAACCTGGGACCCTTTAGTCCGCAGGCCGACGCTCCATCCACTGAGCCAAACCGGTTAGGGCCAGAGGGTTCCTTTTTCTCCGCATCCTTGCCAATACTTGTCCTTTGTTGATTTGTTGATGATTGCCATTCTGACAGGTGTAAGATAGTACCTCATCGTTGTTTTGATTTGCATTTTTCGGATGATTACTGACTTTGAGCATGTTTTCATAGTCTCTCAGCCTTCTGTATGTCCTATTTTGAAAGGTGTCTATTTAGGTCCTTTGTGCATTTTTTTTTTTAAATATATTTTATTGATTTTTTACAGAGAGGAAGGGAGAGAGATAGAGAGTTAGAAACATCGATGAGAGAGAAACATTGATCAGCTGCCTCCTGCACATCTCCCACTGGGGATGTGCCCGCAACCCAGGTACATGCCCTTGACCGGAATCGAACCTGGGACCTTTCAGTCCACAGGCCGATGCTCTATCCACTGAGCCAAACCGGTTCCGGCTCTTTGTGCATTTTTTAATTGAATTGTTTATCTTTCTTTTGTTAAGTTCTATGAGTTCCCTATAAATTTTGGAGATTAAACCCTTATCAGAGATAACATTGGCAAATATGTTCTCCCATGCAGTGGGCTTTCTTGTTGTTTTGAGAATGGTTTCTTTTGCTGTGCAGAAGCTTTTCATTTTGTTGTAGTCCCACTTGTTCATTTTCTCCCTTGTTTCCATTGCTCTAAGAGCTGTATCAGTAAAGATATTGCTATGACAAATGTATGCTATTTTGCTGCCGATGGCTTCTTCTAAGATTGTTATGGTTTCCCATCTTATGTTTAAGTCCTTTATCCATTTTGAGTTTATTTTTGTGTATAGTATAAGTTGGTGGTCTAGTTTCATTTTTTTTTGCATGTATCTGTCCAATTTTCCCAACACCATTTATTGAAGGGACTGTCTTGACTCCATTGTATGCTCTTGCCTCCTTTGTCAAATATTAATTGAGTATAACGGCTTGAGTTGATTTCTGGGTTCTCTGTTCTATTCCATTGGTCTATATGTCTGTTCTTGTGCCAGTACCAGGAAGTTTAGAGAACACTGGTTTTGTAATATAGCTTGATATCTAGCATTGTGATCCCTCCAGTAATCCCACTTCTAGGAATATATCCCAAGAAAACAGAAACACCAATCAGAAAGGACATATGCACCCCTTTGTTCATAGCAGCACAATTTACAATAGCTAAGATTTGGAAACAGCCTAAGTACCCATCAGCAGATGAGTGGATTAGAAAACTGTGTTACATCTACACAATGGAATACTATGCTTCTGTAAAAAAAGAAGAAACTCTTACCATTTGCAACAACATGGATGGAACTGGACAACATTATGCTAAATGAAATAAGCCGGTCAGAGAAAGATAAAATATCACATGATCTTACTCATTTGTGGAATATAATGAACAACATAATGATAAACAAAAACAGAACCAGAGTCATTGAAGCATTGAACAGGCTGTCCAACCTATGAGGGAAGGCGGGGCTAAAAGATCAACCAAAGAATTTGTATGCATGCATATGAGCATAACCAATGGACACAGATAGGGGGGTGAGGGAATGTGCTGGGGGTGGCCAGGGAGAGGTCAATGAGGAAAAAAGGAGACTTACATAATACATTAAACAATAAAGAACTTAAATTAAAAATGAAATAGATAAAGAAAAGACACCTATAGAAGAGAGAGAGAGAGAGAGAGAGAGAGAGAGAGAGAGAGAGAGGAAGAGAGAGAGAGAGAGAGAGAGAGAGAGAGAGAGAGAGAGAGAGAAGAGAGAGAGAGAGGAGAGAGAGAGAAGATCTCTGTTCCCAAAATACTCACAGTCAATATGTCAATATGCTACTCTTTCTTGCTTGGCATAGATTCAAAACCACTCGTCTATGAAGGCAGAACAGGCAATTTTTATTCTTATCTGCCTGTGCTTAATCTCACTGATTTGATTTCTCATTTTCCTTTATAATTTCTCAGAGTTAAAACACCGTTGTATCTAGGACTTTAAAGTATTTTCCATTCTGGTATTAAGGAAGTAGACCACCTTTATTGGGATTGGAAGTGAAGTGCTCATAGGCAATCGTTTACTAAAAGAATGCCAGGTGGAAAGCTCTTGCTTTCATTGAATTCTGTGTACATATGGCTTCTTCCAGCCAGTGAATGGTATTAGATCTTTGACACCATTGCATATCTGGTACAGCTTTTGATGTAGTGATAATAAAATTAAATTTGCATTATATTAAAAAATGAGATGAAGCAAATCTGAAGGTACAAGGCTCTAGCTATACTTAAGGAATCAAGTCCCCTGAATTCAGTAGGCATTGGCCAGTAATAATTGATAATCTACTTGCTGCAGACCTTTAATACATACTGAGTTTTACTGGCAAAGGGCATAAATCCTACTTATATGTATTCAATTACTAATACTCTAATTACAATATATTTCCATATTTTCCATAAGCCTAACTATTCTATTTTAGTAGGAGCTAATACAAAACACTCAGAACAAATAGGAATATACTAGTAGTTGCAGTTAATCAGCCTCAGAGATGCCCTACTAGCCTGAATATTTAAAACACCAAGGCCCATGATATACCAACAATTAAATATAAGTAATACTAATTGCACATACTGGTGGATTCTTAAATATATTTTCTCCTCATTTTGACTAGTGAATTTGTAAATACATTTGTATTTATTAGCCTTAAGAGAGTTGAATGTGATAGTTAATATAAAAACATATATAGTTAGAAAAATGTTGCCATTTACAAATAAGGACATATGGTTTATTAAAGAATAAGCATGTTTGTTGTTTTTTTCAATCTGGTCTACTGGCATTAGAGAGACAGTTTTTTCTCAGCCTTACATATATTAAAATTGATACACAAATACACAGAAATTTGGTGTTTGTGCATAGACAGTTTATATTAGAAAATTATTTTATTCTATGTTTAAATACCTTGAGTACTTCATATTCCCAATTAACCCTGT
Organism: Myotis nattereri; assembly: GCF_964212035.1. Classification (NCBI taxonomy): domain Eukaryota; kingdom Metazoa; phylum Chordata; class Mammalia; order Chiroptera; family Vespertilionidae; genus Myotis; species Myotis nattereri. Next base: position 158,333,923 of record NC_138075.1, read on the forward strand.
GTTTGGGGGACATATTTATCACCATTGTTAGATGACCTACAATTAGTTTCAACCTGTGATACCTGGAGAATTTGATAACACAAAGAAGTTTGGGAATGATATTTTGGAAGGAAAGAAAAAGGGGAAGATTGTAAATGTGGCTTTACTGTATATCCTAAATCTGGCTGGAAGGCCAGCTTTTGAACAAGCTGTTATTTTCCACATGGGAGTAGCATTGCTACAGTAAAATGCCAGATTTCATCCATCATAATGTCATGGCTCATATTAAAATGTCTTCAGGGACCAAAGGGAGGGATGAGCGAAAGACATCAAATCAATTTTCAGGCAATTGCTATGGTTTTCAGAAACTAAGCCCTATGTGATAGTGTTATGGCTCCACAAAGGGAGGTTATAAATAAGGTCCATACATCAAGGGAGGAAGTAATTTAGAAAAAGAAAGCTGATTTGACTTTTGTGTGAGTCTGAACATATGGTTAGGGCAAAGCTGGGTTATCATTCTATACATTCTTACAAGAGAATAGAACCAAATCAACACTTCAGAGAAATCAGCTAATTTTCAGGCTGGAGACCATACATCCTTTGAATCAGTTGATAAGGACTCGAGGTTATTCTGCATTTGTTTAATTAATTATTTAATTACAAGAAAATCTAGTCAAGCATTGTTATTTCGTGACTTTTTTAGCCAAGAACTAACCTCTTCTATATGAAGGCATCTTTTTTATATTTTTCTTCTTTATTGATTTCAGAGAGGAAGGGAGAGGGAGAGAGAGATAGAAACATAGATGATGAGAAAGAATCATTGATCAGCTGCCTTCTGCATGCCCCACACTTGGAATTGAGCCCACAACCCAGGCATGTGCCCTGACCAGGAATTGAACTGTGACCTCCTGGTTCATAGATCAATGCTCAACCACTGAGCCACACCTGCCGGGCATAGAGGCATCTTTTCCTTGGATGTTGGAGAAGAAGAATTGGCTCAATTAAGAGACCTGCAATGCACATAGCCTTTCATACATAAAATTTCTTCTTCTATTTTGAGCAATTTATTGTTAAATTGACATAAAGTGCTGCATCCTTATTTGTCAATAGTGCCTCTATCTGAACAACTTGTCATTCAAGAATTTAATCATCACCAAATAACCCTTGCATGGAAACACTGGGAAGGGGTGGAGGGGGGAGAGAGAACTTGGTGGCATTTCCATGTCCTAACTGGAAAAAAAAAGATATAAATAATGTTACATGATCTTTCTACCAGAATAAAAATTGAAATCTAAGTGTTTGCAACACTGCCATTTCCAATTGAGACATGAATTATGAAAATAGAGAAGATACCTTTCTTATAAGCTGTAGAATTACAGTAAATCAACATACACAACAAAAATACTTTCATCGATGCTCCTGATGTATAATTTTTGCCATGTAATTTGAAGAAGCGAAGCTTTGTAGAAGTACTAGACTTCAAATGCTCCAATTGTTACATGTTGGAAGAAGTGTCTCAGTGTCCTGATTATCACACTAAGTTAGCACATATCCCCACCCCAATGAAAGAGTTACTGTGGAGACATATTGATGATGTGTTAGTGGGTTTGCAATACCACATACAATTATGGAAGAGAGAGGCTAACAACATAATACACTTTTTAAAACTAAATGTGCAGTGATGATTAATAACGAGCCTAATTTGGGGGAGTGACCAACTACTCAAAGATTGAGGAAATGAGCAGCCTCAAAATTTTGCAGTAAGCAGCTCAGTTGGAAATAGTCTAATATTCATCTGTTAAAAAAATATTTTTCTTTTGCATTTTCAGTTATGCTTTGTTCACATGCAAATTAGGAATTTCATAGATTCTTAGAGGTCAAAATCAGTCAAGAAAGTCCAAATAGCTTTGAGTCAATGTAGATGTCTTATTTAACTGGATATAAACAAGGTTCTATTGTTTACCAAAAAATGAGTACTTGATGCACCATTAACATTAAAGTTGTTTTTGCTGTGTTTAATTTTGTAGTCATTTGATTTTCAATGTTAGTAGATTGATGCGATATAATTTTAGTCTTGTATTTAACAGAATAGATTCATTCAAAACATAAATACATGTGTTTATTAACAACATAACACACTGAATGAGCTACTCACTGGTTTAGGAAAATGAGTAATAGGAAGTAACAGAGCTATTTTCTAGAAGATTTTTATAAAATTCTCTGATCAGAGTTAAAGTAAAACAAGGACCTAATTATTGATGTATAATTTTATTAGAATATTCATTCTTAGTTTTCTATAGGTATCAAGAAATTCATAGATTACTAGAGAGCTACCATCATCTTACACATTCATCATCTGCCTTAGTTTTAAAACAATGAAGGAAACATTAAATCAAGAATCATTTCAGGATAATGTTTTTTTAAAATATATTTTTATTGATTTCAGAGAGGAAGGGAGAGGGAGAGAGAGATAGAAACATCAATGATGAGAGAGAATCATTGATTGGCTGCCTCCTGCACACTCCCCACTGGGGATCAAGCCCGCAACCTGGGCATATGCCCTGACCGGGAATCGAACCGGTGAGCTCTTGGTTTCTAGGTCGACGCTCTACCGCTGAGCTACACCCGGCTGGGCTCAGGATAATGTTTTGTATGTACTTGCTTTCCAAAAATGATGAGACTTTATATAAGTGAAAACATTATTTCTGTTGTTATATTATATCACTATTTTATTGTTTTTAATTAATAATGTATGCATATTATATATTTATTTTCAAATCTCATGATTCATTTATTAAGCAAACAATTATTGAGAGTTTGCTGTGCGAGATACTATAATATGTGCTGGGGTTACCATACGAATAAGGAATATTATTATTATTACCATTATAACTTATTGAAAATAACAAGTACTTTACATACCAAATTCAGTTAATGTTTATAACAGCACTATGGATTAGTAACTATTATTATCCCCACATGAAAGTAAACTTTTAAGAGCTTAGAGGGCCATGCCTAAGGTCACAAGGACTATAAACCCAGGACTTCCTGACACTGAATACTTGGCCATCCCAGCTGTTAGGAGCCATGTAATGAGATAAGGGTGATAAAAAGACTGTATAATTCAAACTGGAGCAGCTCAGTGAAAAAAAAAAAAGGCACATTGAACATGTCACTAACCTTTATGAAAGTTTTCATAATGATCACGGACATATTTTTGAGAAAACTTCATACATCTTTCTATGTTTCTTCTATCTCTGCATTGTTGAGAAGAATGTTGAATGGTGAGCTCAAATTTCTCAAGTGTCTTTTTTTTAAATATATTTTATTGATTTTTTACAGAGAGGAAGGGAGAGGAATAGAGAGTTAGAAACATCGATGAGAGAGAAACATCGATCAGCTGCCTCCTGCACACCCCCCACTGGGGATGTGCCCACAACCAAGGTACATGCCCTTGACCAGAATCGAACCTGGGACCCTTGAGTCCACAGGCCGATGCTCTATCCACTGAGCCAAACAGGTTAGGGCTCAAGTGTCTTTTTTTATGATAGATAAAGAATAGTTGTAATTGCTGGCATAAGAATGATTCTCCTGTAATAGTCCCATTTCAGTTTCAAGACTCTTATGCCTTTATGCTTATTAAGTAGTATGTGAAAGATACCCACCTGTGTGGAAACATGCTGGGTCTTGCATAATCCAAATTATACCAGAACATGGTTTGCTGCCCATTATTGGCTTTAATAAGCATGCATTCCATTGAACAGTGATATGGCCGTTAGAATAAAGAATGCTGAATTGGGAAACAAAAATAAGTGAAATGATGACAATTGCCCAAAGCATGGACTGAATCGAACATTGTGCTACTCTTTGATGTAATAAAATCAAGGTAGGTGGTTTGTTTATTTTAATGATTTGGGTTGCGTGAGAAGGTAGCAAAGTTTGAAGGGCAAAGAATCTAAAGTTAAATTATCTGGTTTGGATTTTAACTACACTGTTGGTTACTTAGGTAATCTTGACAAATTGTTTGTCACTCTAACCTCAAATTCTTTAATATGTCAAGTAGGAAAAATATCTCTCTTTCATTATTACTGTGATAATTAAATGAAATAATGTACATAAACCCTTTAGATGAGTGTCTGGAATTCAGTAAACACTTAAAAAATGGGGGGGGGGGACACTTTGCTATCATGAATCAGCAATGTAAATGAAAAGTTATAATATCTAGATTTAACCTCGGTGTATATGCTTAAAATGATGGCTCTGCATCTGAGAAGCAGGAAACATACTTTTGGGCAGTAAAAGGAATGGGAAGAATGGATTCAGGCTTTCATGATATAGCATTGATGCCAGTGAAGAATTAGAAAATTAAATGTCTTACTCCTCTGAAAATGTTCTTATCGCTATTTTCCTTTTTTTAGTCTCACCTGTACTATTTTTTTCATTGGTGTTTCCTTCTCTACTCCCATTCTTCTCTCATTTCTTGTTTCTCTGCTTTTCTGTTACTTCTTGCACCTTCCCTCCTTTTTAATCTGTTTCCTTTTCTGACTATTTTTTAACTATTAATACACTCTTCTTTTATTTTCATCCTGTTTTTTTCTTATTTCCTTTCTTGTTTTTTCTTCCCTCTCTCTCCTCTCTATTCTTGCTTTATCCTACTTTAATATTATTCTTTATCTAACCCCTTTATTATTTACATATATTCATACATGTAGCCAATCATCTAAAGTACTTTGCTACTCTGGGGAAAGGGTAATATTTTTGAAATATTAGCTATGCATTAACATCAACTTTTCCCTTCATTCACTCCTATCCCAAGGGTTTGCTTCCCTCTTAGGCAATAGAATAAAAGATCCACAAAAGTGACATATTTTTAAGTTTTAGTTTCAAAACTTACATTTAAAAGTAAAAGAGGGAGGAGTTAAAATATAAAACCTTTGAGTTCTATAAAAGAAACTCTGTGCTGGGGTGAGAAGAGTAGTAGAGAATAAGCAAGAAAGTGGGAAGCTAGTATGAATGATAAAGGGAATTCTTTCACTTCTTCACCTTTTTGGTCTAGGAGGAAACTGAAAAGGATGATAGATATTCTTTAAAATATGCACCACCATGAGTAGAAGAAATTGTATTTATTCCCTACTTGGCAATGTGGGAAATATCCACTTTTCCATGTGTCCTACACCATAATAGGATGACTCATAAGGAAATCAATGACTACCTTGATTTCAGAAAGGTACTGAGAAGCCTCATCACACCAGTGTGGTATTGTCGAGCAGGTAAACACTACTACCATAATGACAAGGAAGATAGATAGATAGGAAGAAAGCAGAAGATAGCCATGGTTCCAGAGCATTGTTAAGACTGCAAAGAGAGGGTAGGCTGTCCATTCAGTGGGCATTGTAGAATTTGGAAATCTTAGACACTGTTGATATGGGTGCTAATGAACAAAGACCATAATGGAATAAATTATACCTCTCAGTGAAAGCTAATATAGGATGGATCAAGGTCAAGCAGTGCTGTTATTTTTCCCCCCGTGAATTTCTTCACACCGCATAAATCCCTGAGGTTAGAATGAATCCCAAGGAGAAATAGATATGGGAAGAACATTGCTGAATCTGACAGAGCATACCAAGAAGTGCTGAGAGTAAGCTATAGCAGTGAAGTTGAAATGGAGACTCTAAATGGAAATTAATGCAGTTGGAGTCACACCAAGATGTGTGCTTTTAGAAAAGAAAGACAGCTACATCACAGTTTCCTGTTCTCTTGTGCCTGTGTTCATCACAATAATGACAGCACTTATGTGCTAGCTCATTTTGATAGTATTATAAACATATGTAATGTGCTGATTTTCAGATTGACAAACCCAATTAATAATTCTATTTTTCTTTTTTAAATCAAATTATCGGGGTAACATTAGTTAATAACGTTAAGTTCCAGGTGTATGATTCCGTAATGCATCATTTGTTAACTTTCACCTGTACAATTCTATAATATATCATCAGTGTCTACTTAAATAGCCCTAAACTTTGTGATGTTCACAAATGTTTACAATAGAAATCAGAATTATACCCAGATCACATTTTTTCATCCAATTCCCTTATTTGAGAAAGTGGGCACCATTAATATTATAGCAGGACTATAGTACCATTCTAGACACACCAGGATATATGTCTATTCTATTCTTAAGAAACATTTACACCATAAGGAATGTATAGTGGTGGTTTAGACACACAAAAAAATAATTGTTGGTATTAAGGAATAACCAACATTTTCAATAGAAAATTAAAAAATATTTGAATATTGTTTATACAAAAGCATTTTTTTGGCATCTTGCTATTTATTATTTTACTAGAGGCCTAATGCATGGAATTCATGCAAAGTGCTCAGCCCTCACAGCCCCACTCCTCACCCACTGGTCATTCCAGAAGGTCATCCCAGAAGGTTTTCCCGGAAGGTCTTTCCACCTTCCAGTCTAATTAACATATTAGCTCTTTATTATATAGGAAGAGTATAATATTTAAGTTCAAATACCTTAAATAAGTTAACTTAAATTTTAGTATATGTGAAAAGGTTTTATACTGGGGAAGACATATTATAGAATAAAAAAAGACAACATTCTACTTCAAAATATTTTACCCTTATTAATGCAGAAGCATTTTTATTTAATTGTCCAAAATAACAAGTGTGTATTTTCTTATATCTTGCACTAGTGGCCTGGTGCATGAAATTCATGCATGGGTGTGTGTGTGTGTGGGGGGGAGGTTCCCTCAGCCCAGCCTGCACCCTCTCCAATGGGGGACCCCTTGAGGGATGTCCGTCTGCTGGTCTAGGCCCAACAGACATCCTTCTCACAATCTGGGACCACTGGCTTCTAACTGCTCACCTGCCTGCCTGCCTGATCACCCCTAACTGCCTCTGCATGCCTGCCTGATTGCCCCTAACCCCTCTTCCTGACTGCCTGATCGTCCCTAACCTCTCTGCCTGCCTGCCTGATCTCCCCTAACTTCCCTCCCCTGCCAACCTGATCTTGCCCCCAATGGTCCTCCCCTGCTGGCCTGATCTTGTCCCCAACTTCCCTCCCCTGCTGGCCTGATCGCCCCTAACTGCCTCTGCCTCAGCCCCCAACACCATGGCTTTGTCTGGAAGGAAATAGGACATCCGGAAGATGGCCAGTCAACCCAGTGTAATTAGCATATTACCCTTTTATTAGTATAGATAAATTATATAGAATACAATTGCTTAAATGGGGCTGGAGGAAAAGCCTTTTTCAGCAGGAGGATATGCTTTTGGCAGACAAAAATACATAATCCCTATATCTGGACTGATAGCCAGCCATATGCACTATACTGCCAAACTGGTCATTAAAAATTTAACTGCTTTCTTACACCTTGCACCAAACAGCTGTTGCCCTTAAAACCCCTTCTCAGCCCCCACCTTAGGTTCTGCCTTTGCAGTTCACCCATATTAGGTTCTGATTGGTCAGTTTCTATGCCAGTCAGCATCAAAATCTCTACCTCCTAGACAGCCATTGGCTCCTTGAGGTTCACCCAGATTTGGTTCTGTTTGGTCGATTTCTATGCCAGTCAGCAACTCCGGGCCTACCTCCAGGTCTAATCAGAGAGGTGGGGCTGATCAACAGCCATTGCAGTGTGCTGGCGAGTGGGCTGAACTCATCTCTCTCTGAGAGAGAGAGAGGTGCGGTTGCTGGCGAGGCCCAGAGAGAGAGAGAGAAGCAGGATCAGACCGTGCTTCTCTCTCTCCGGGCCTCACCAGCAGCTGTGGTAGCCACTGATCAGCCCCACCTCTCTCGCTCCCTGAGAGGTCAGCAGTTCGGCCCACTTGCCAGTCCTTGCCCACCAGAGCCTGCTGTGCGTGCAGCCTGTTGTTGGGTAGAGTCTTTGGTCATTTGGGATATTATGGACTCTGGGTTTTTATATATTAGGATGCCTGTGAAATTTGTTAGTTTTAAAATAAAGTTTTGTATTGTTATTTTTATCTGTAGGGGTTATTTGAAATTCAATACAACATTTAAGTCTTTGATTTTTATAGATTTTTATTTAAAGTCAAAGAAACATTTATTTCAGCTTTAAATCTATTCAATGATTGAAACTATTGTATGAGGATGGTAGGAGATTTAAATCTTCTTCATATTGAATTGCAGATGACCATAATTTTTATTTACACATTGTGACAATGTCATATTTTAAGATCTTGACTAATATTATCCCATCTATATTTATGTTCCAGTAATAGAAAAGATTGATTTGTGTAGTATTTGAATGCCTTTTTCATAATTATTAGCAAGATATTGGTTGCTGTGATAAGCATTTTAGGGAGGAAGGTATTTTATCACATAGATTGTAGCAGCTTCTCTCACTTTACTGAAAGGCAGGCTTACCAGCATTGGGATGTGTTTTATAACATAACCTTCTTAATTACAGATAAGCAAGAAAATACGTGTTTCACATTCTCTGCAGAAATCTCAAATGTCTATTTAATATAGATAATGTATAGTGAATGCTTTCTAGGTATTGTGTTATCATAAGGAGTGGCATACCAGACATGGTTTGGAAAGAGAGGAACAATGGTTTCTTTTGCTTATTGGTCATTGTCTTAAAAGCGGAAGTTTGGCCCTGGCCAGTGTGGCTTAGTTGGTTCGGTGTCATACTGTGCACCAAAAGCTTGCCAGTTCCATTCCTGGTCAGGGCACATGTCCAGTTGCAGACTCACTCCCTAGCAGGGGGCATGTAGGAGGCAGCTGATCAATGTTACACTCTCACATCAATGTCTTTCTCTCTCTCTCTCTCTCTCTCTCTCTCTCTCTCTCTCTCTCTCTCTCTCTTTCTCTCTCTCTCTCTCTCCCCTCTCACTCCTCCCTTTCTCTTTCTCTAAAAACCAATATATAAAAATCAAAAAAGCTGATGTTTATAGGTAGGAACAAATGTGAACTATCAAAGTAGGATCACATTGAGAAATCTTATTAGGGTTTTCATTTCAAAATCACAGACTCCCTTCCTTCCCCCCACCCGCCTCAAGAATCATACAAAGTCATTGCGTTCTCCTCAGGTTAATGGCTCCTCTATTCTCTGCCCTTCCCAGCAGCACCCACATGGTGGCCTGCTCTTTGCCAGCAGCTAGCTCTTACCATTCATATTATTAGCAAAGTTATTTTAGTTATATTCTGATTGCACTCTTTTCTTTCTGCATGCTCTTTCCACCTAATTGCCCATTTATTCACCCTTCAAAGGCTTCTGTATGCACTCAGGAAGCCTATACTTGACTGTCCGGTGTGGAATAATTTATTTGCCTTATCTGGTTATCATGATCATGACTTAGAGTGCAAGGCAGAGTGTAGCACTGCGGCTTTTACCATAAAGCTCTTAGAAGCATGCAAGTGGGTTAAAAATAAACAATTAACCTAAAAATGTGTTGGCTTACAATATTTTTAATTTTGAGCAGCCAAGTCTGACCCTGCAACTCTTAGGATTAGAAAATTTTGAATACCGAATCCTATGAAATTCTGTTTTCATTGACCGAGCACTTTGCTTATCATGTTCTTTTCAATATCTATAGAAGAAAGCAGATGAATTTAGCCTGGATGAATATTGATTTGAAGTTTGATTCAAAACAAACTTTACACTTAGTTTTCCAAGAATATGTTAAAAGACTAAGTTATCACTAGAATATAAGTTCCATGAAGTCTGGGCTTTTTGACTCATTTATTCACTTGCCTGTCTGCCACATAGTAGTTGCTCAGTAGAAATTTGTTCAACAAATGAATCGTTCTCGATCTGCCTGCCTGAAACGGTATAAATCGCACACATACGTTTTGGTTTATCATGCCCTTCAAAGTAGCATTAAGTAGCTATCTACACAAAGCTCTGTTTTGGAAATAATAAAAACTACCCCTAGTTATTTTCTGTGTATTATCTGTTTGCCATGTAAAACATACAGTCATATCAAGAATGAATGGAAAGTAAAAAGCACTGAAGAAATAGAGTATTTTATAGGAATTTGGTAAAAATAGTATTTACAAATGTAAAGGTAAATTTCTTACCATAACATAGGCATATGTGCCTATATGCACACAGGAAAGGTGAATATGTTTACCCATTCTCTGCACTGCCTGAGATCCACTGAGCATGGATGACAGGCCTTTGAGTAGGATAAGGAAATCTGATGGGGAACTCAACTCTTCTTTACCTCTTACAGCTTATTTCAGAGCTTAAAAAAAACCACACTTGTGTACATATATTTCTAGTGGTTGAATGGAATGGGGAAAAATAGACTTCAGAACCTGCAATTGTACTTTCTAGGCAAAATTTTGAGAAACTAGCCTAATATATTTGCCTGGTAGGGAAAGAGAAAGTAAGCTAACCAGGAGAACAGAAGAACACTGGACAGCAGAATGGCAACAGTGGGGTTGGGGGATAGGAGTTAATGCGAGCAATTGTGAGAGCACTTCAGTAGCACCCAGCCACCTCATTTATGACAGTAAGAGGATTTGAGGAGACCACAGTACTTTTCTGAATTGCCTGAATGTTACTAATGTGGATGATAATATTAGCTCTGTCTTATGAAAGGCTGACTCTTATAATTAGCTCTTCATTTTGAATTTTGAGGAGCTTGTGTGCTTAATAAATCTTATCTCCACAACCAAGGTCTGCTTGAGCCGGAAAACCTTGCCTGGAGGACCTTCAGAGAGCAGATCATGACTCAATCTATCGAAAAAATGTGCCAGGATCTTGGTAGAGGGTACTGGGAAGTAGTGACATATTTCAAATACACGGCATTAATCTCTTATTAAATTATCTGTTGCCAGTATGTTAGGATTTATTCGTTCCTTTTAAATCATGCACTATGAGTTTTAAAAGACTCAGTGATAACTGTATTGGCAAGAAGGTATATTTATTTTTACATAACAGGTGTGTGTCTTTTTTTTTTAAGACACAACTAAAGAGATTATTTTAGCATAATAACAATTGAGAAATGAAACTGAAAGTGCATCCTATTGTGAAGAAAAGACCCCTGTAATGAAAACAAGCTCCCCTGAGACACTTACTAGAGTATTGATCCAAAAAGCATTTACTAGCCCAGTGGTTTACAACCCAGTTGCAAGGAGCTTTTTAAAAATTCTTCTATACCTCACCCCAGGCCAATTAACCTAGACTCTCCTGGTGTGGAGACCCAAAATAGTATCTTTAGAAACTCCTCAGTAGTTCTCATGTGCAGCCTGAGCAGGAAATTGATCAGACCTTTTTCTGATATATAACTTGCAAAGGAAGAGTATTCCCAAAGTTTGTGGAGCAGTTGTTTGCATTTGAGAATACACGCTCGCAAATGAACGATGTTGTACACTATGGTTAATTCCCCAGGCTTTTTCATAAAAGCCTAATTACGCCCAGTGTGTCTGAGGCTTAGTACTCTGCTAATGGAATTATAGAATGGAATCAACATGTATACTAATGTTCCTGCAAAAATAGGCTCTGAATTCTAAGAGGTTGGGAAAGAATAAAAAACAGTTCACTGCCTGCAGCCCTGGCAAGGAGCCCCACTTGGCTTCCCTCCTCTAACCCCTTCCCCGACCTGTCTGCACTTATATCCTCCAGTTGTGAGGAGATTTGAGGGCCCCAACAGTTTGTCGCTCCTGTCCCTCCTGTTCCTCTGCCAGGTAAGAGTTAACCTGCAAGCTGCAAGCTTCCCTCCCAAGGCCACGGCAGTGCTTCTTCTGGCCAGGACTTCTTTCTTTCTTGGCAAACATATAGAGGACCAAATACCCGTGTGTGTGTGTGTGTGTGTGTGTGTGTGTGTGTGTGTGTGTGTGTAGCTATTTGTTTTTACCTCCTCTACATTTTCTTACAGCTTTTTTTTTTTTTTTTTTAAAGTGATGAAGTTGTTTTCTGCTAACAAAGGGAAACAGACAAGGGACAAAAATCAGTTTTTCCTATGTTCATTCTTCCCCATAACATTTTTACACGATCTCATTAGTAAAACACCCATACATAGAATGGCCACACTGGCCCCGCAGTCCAGGTGTGGGGTGACATTCAACAGTGAGATGGGATGAGTGGACGGGGAAGTATGGGAGGAACAAGACCCTACTCAACAGTAGTCAGAGTAAATAAAAATGAAAACGAAAATGTGCAGAGGAGTTATGAGAGACAAAAAAGAGAAGTTTTATAGTCACTGAGTCGCCTAGATCCATTAGTTATTTTAAAAGAAGGGGTTTTATTTAGTAAAGAATAAAATGGATTAGAAAAATCAAAGTGAACACTGATCATAACATCCAACTGGATGTTAAAAAATGAATGTATACCACTAACCTCTATTCAAAAATACTGCATATTATTCAGATGAGTTGCTTTTGCTTTCTGTTATTCAGGTGTCTCCTCATACTCTTTTTCAGTATGATAATGGTTGGTATCTAGGTAGTCAAACCAAGATGGCAGTGTCTGGTGACCCCACCTCAACTAGGAGACAGTCCATCTCTACTTATATGAACACCTGTCCTTGGACAAGTCTACTCCTTTCTACATACCAAAGATGGAAAAATAGAGTTAGGAAAATCAGTAAAATTTCAATCTCATGGCTTATTGATTTTGTGGATTTTCTTATTTGTCCCTCTGGGAATTTCATTCCATGCCAATTGGCACAATTACGTATCCAACCATCTGTCCCGGGATTTGGAATGCTTTTAGTTTTTGAACGGACTGGCAATATGTCCAATCTGATTGATCTTGTCATTATTTTCTTTCAGTTGGAATTTATGATCTAATGATCAATTTGATCCCTAGAGAACATTAAAAATTGAACTGATTTACTTTTTTTTTTGATTCAATTTTGTCACAATAATCCAACTATTTCCCAGATATCTGACAACCAAATCAAGTGTTTTGGCCAGAACAAAATTAAGTATTAATATTAGATTGACTAGATACTATTATTTAATATGATACATAACCTGTCTTGAAAACCAAGAGTTTTCATACTATTATATCAATTTAGATTAAAAATGTGTCAAATGAATACAAATATCCAAATAGAAAAGATGTACAATATTTATTTAAAAATAGGTATTAAGCCCATCCTAGTTGCTAGGCACTTTAAACTGTATAGATGTTTTATTTCACCTTCATGGTAAATCCTTGAAGTGCAGTTAAAAAAATTGCTTAAAAAAATAGTAATTAAGAAAGGACTGGTATGTTTATACATACACACATGAGTTTGAGGTAATGCAGAGTGAATATAGGGAGGCCATTTGGGAAGACTGTGGCATTAGTTACCTATACTAGGGCAAGGAAAATGCTGGAGAGTAATGACAGATTTGAGAGGATTTTAGAAGGGAAAATGGATAGGACTTATACTATATTTGTTATTGGGGTAAGGAAAATAATTAAAATAGCATTATTTTGTCTCATGTACAAAGATTGATAGCAGTTCCATTCAGATACGGGGATTACTGAAAGAGAATCTGATTGTGACCAGTTTGAAATGGGTGATTCAGAAAGTGAAAATGTGCCTCATTTTTAGATATGCTGAGTTTGAAGTCCTTTTTTACAAAACCAAGAGCACCACAACTGTATTGTTGGGCATATAGTCTAAGTTTCAATGAGAAGTTGTGATGGAGATTATAAATATGCAAGTTATCTGGGTACTGATAGTAATTAAAACCAAGGGTGTGAAAAATAAGCTCTACAGATGAAGAATGAAATGAGAAGGTAAGAGGGCCAAGTACATGGCTGGGAGGATGCAACCATTTGATGTTAGGTGGTAAAGATAAAACTGAACAAAGACAAGAGAATGAGTGGCCATCTTGGTAGGAGGTACCAAGAGTGAACTGTAATGTGAAGTGTGGGTTTCAGGTGATTATGGTGTATCAATGCAGGGTCATCAGTTGTGCTACTCTGGTGGGGAATGCTGATAAGGAAGCAGAAGAGTAGGGGAGACAGGGGCGCAGGTAATATGTGAGAAATCTCTGTCTTCCCCTCAATTTTTCTGTGAACCTTAAACTGCTCTAAAACTGAGTTTTAATAATAACTTTTTAAATATTGGAGAAGACCAAAAATATATTGGATTAAATAGCTAACATAACAGAGTGGTTTTCAAGAAAGAGGTCATAGTGTCAGCTACTAGTGAGAAATCAGATAAACTGAGGACTAAAAATTGCCTGTTGAATGGACTGATATGATCAGGTGGAAAAAAATTGGAAATGATGAAGGATATAGGATTAAATATATATGTACTCAGTATCATGTTTTCCTAAACTGTTTTACAATACACTTGTGAAGATATTTCCATGTTGTTAAACATTTTTCTAGTTAATGCATAGATTATTAAATGCATTTTATGTTGTTGGCCATTATAAACAGTTCTATTAGGATCACCCTTATAACTCTGTCTTTATGAATATAAAGGAATTATGATATTATAATTATGCCCCTGGACTATATTTCTATGAGTGTAATTGCTATGTTAAAAGTTGTTCTATTTTTTAAATATGGAGAGTCATAATCACTGGAATGTTATTTCCAAACCATCTGAAATTAAGGCTTCATAGTCTCCTAATGTCTTTCCTTTGAGGAATGAAATAAGTCTAAGTTATTGTTTTCCCTTTGATTACACTTATTGAGGTTGGTCCATACATGCATCTGAAACTATTTTAAGTTGAATCACAATCTAAAACCCTTCCTTTCAGAAAACAATAACATGTTAATATTTAGTTGGTACTTACTATGTTGCAGGAAATCTTTTATGAGGATAGGTATAGATAGATAAATAGATAAAAATAAATAATACATGGTAGATAGATACTCATTTAATTCCCTTTTTCATTTTATTATTTCTCTAGATATTAAGCATAGTAGAGTTAGACTATTTTTGCACAGTAGGTTGAGTGAATTCTCACGTTCAATTCCAAGGAAAAAAAATTAGAGGATATAGACCCAAGTAATGGTGACATTTTATAAGGTGGAACATAGAATTAAGTTAGGGTTGGGGAAGAGCAGTAGACCAGCCTGTGTTCTCTATGGACATCCTAAGGTCAGAGAATTATTTGTATAAAATTTTGTATTCTACCATATGTTTCCAAAGAAATATCCTTTTTAATCTTTAAAAAATAAACTGTTGAAAAACATGTTATGTTTTCTACTAAGAAGAAGAAGGAATCAGAGGAGGAGAAGAAGGAGAAGGTAGGGAAGAGGAAATGAAGTTGAAGGGAAAGGGGAATTGCTTTACTTGAAATATAGTAATTATAAAGTTAAAAAATTGAAATGGTATAAGGGATTGAGCAGCATTCTCCAACAAAGAGAAGTGGCTTAGAGTATGAGAGTTTCTTCTGAAAGATCTTATTTCTTTTCCTTGGTGGAGACCAAAGTTGAAAAGCAAACAGATAGATGGCTTTCACTTTTATATCTGCATCCACATCTTTGCATATGGGAAGTTACAATATTAGTGAGAGATCCATTAGGAGAGCAAAGCAAATAGACCTTTTGGGTGGAATGGAAATAGGTACTAGCAGCTTTTTGCCAACCACTTAAAAAATAGAAGATATTTCTATTACAGTTTGTCTAAAATAAAAATTGAGAAAACTTATTTTAAATATCACCATAATAAATTAGATTTTAAGGTCTTTATGATAATTATAGGTAAATGATTCTGAGATTAACTTCTGAGAGTTACATCTAGTTGATTCATGGTAAAAGGCAGTATTTCTTGGTATGCATCTCATTTTGGTATTATCAAAACTATCTCAGACACATATTCATATCTCTTATCTTTACTTCTTAGGTTTCAAAGTCAGAAATGAAGTAAATGATCATTCTGGACTTTGTTTAACTGCTTTATTTGCTTTTATATAGTCCTAGAGAATGCTATTTTTTTTTTTTGTCCCAGGTTTCTGTGTTGGTTAATCGTGCTTCCCATAGTTGCTTTCCTCTATAGGAAATTATATGTAACACTTGGTAGCCATAGAAAATGTAGGAGACCACTACTTGAGATAATTTTTACTTGTGTGTTAAATGAAGGATTTTGATTAGATGTTTTAATATCTCTTCTAGCTTGAAAATGATATGATTCTTATTTTTACCACTTTGCACGCTTTATTTTTTTAAGTATTGCTTTAACACTCTTATGATAAAAGTGCTTTGCATATTGTTCCCAGTGTAGAATTTTAGCTTGTTCACACCCCAATTAGACCTCTTAAGGCTTGACTGTCCTGCAATGGAATAGTATTTCAGTTATGAATCATTCAGTAACAGAAATTAGAATGTGGTTTCTGAATCTTATATGTATATATATCCTATATAATAAAAGACTCATATGCAAATTTACCAAACAGCAGAACAACTGGTCACTATGATGCACACTAACCACCAGGGGGCAAATATTCAATGCAGGAGCTGCCCCCTGGTGTTCAGTGCGCTCCCACATGGGGAGTGCCGCTCAGCCAGAAGCCCTGAGGCAGGTTCATGACTGGTGAGAACAGTGGTGGTGGCCAGAGCCTCTCCCACCTCCACAGGAGTGGTAAGGGCTCCCAGACTGTGAAAGGGTGCAGGCAGGGCTGAGGGACGCCTCCCCCCCGCCCCCCAAGTGTATGAATTTTGTGCACTGGGCCTCTAGTCTTTATATATTAATACTAACATTACAAAGAAATGTGTGATTACTGCATTTGTCCCATAGCTCAAAATCAGCCCGATCATAATTGTTACTACTTATTTGTATGTTGATAATATTATAAAGACATTTGACTTATATTTTGCATTTCATTAAAAGGGAAAATTTACTGTGGTTTAAATCTCCATTTTTGGTTTGAAATAAAAATAAATTGCTTGTCTTTCATCTCTACATTCATCCTGTGAACATTTGCTGTCAGGGAGTGACTTTCTTACACAGTGATTGTGTTGGTTTGCTTCCAAATTGTGCTTCTGTGAAACTGAATTTGGTTTCATAATTTCAAACAGAATAGAAATAAGATGAATCTTATCTTATCTATCCTGAGAAAACTAAATTTGTTAATCCGCTGTGCCACAGAGTTAAATCAAAAGATTCAGACTTTGAGAAATTGTAATTCTAGTATCTGGAAACATATTGTTTCTGATTTCCTTTTTCCTTCTCTGCTATGTTAATGACATTTTAAATGACCTGAAGTAAGTAATGTAAATGCACCATTTCCCTTTAGTAAGTATTACTATGGAGCCTCACTGGGATTTGTATGAGTTGTTAATTTTTTTAGAGGCTGTACATGAAGGGTGCTTTAAAATTACATTTTATTATATATCAAATCTGAAAAAATTAAAGAGTTGAAACATAGATATTTCACTGTATTATCATATTAACCATGATTTTTTTTCTCACTTCCTTCTCTTCTACCACGTCATTTTGCCTTCATGTACCATCTTAGAGGAAAGCATCAGCCCTGTGAAAAGTATAAAGTATGCCACCAGCAAAAAAACTTTCTTAGTATTATTCATTCCTGACTACAGAATCATTATTAAGCAAAAGCTAATAATTTTAGAAATTAAACTAGTGATCCTGGAAAAGGTTCTCCATTAAAGAAGCTTCTTGCCGTGATACTTCCTTTGGAAAATCACACTTGTAGAGAGGATGGTGGCATCACTTTTATAACAAATACCTGTCCTTAGTGGTCAACTTTGGTAAATCATAAGGTTCTTAGGGTATATGGTTTTGTTAATGAGCCAAAGTTGAATGGCACTGGAATCTGTGTCCTTCTAAGTCGTGTAGCAGGTAGGAGTGAGAAGAACATCAAAGGTAATGGGAAGCATCAAAAGCCCAGCAGCAGCCCCCTTGTCTGCATCCTGTAGTCTGTAGAATTGTGTAATCATATCACACAATTAGAATAGTTCAGGTCTGCATGTGGTCACTACCCCGTGTGCCTGTCATGTCCTACACCTTTAGGACAAAGTCCTCTTGCTACATAATCAGATGACTTTTTTTTCTCTCCATATATTATTAACCTGCAGGCACCTCAAACTCAAGGTGCTCACTAATCTAATCCTATCCCCCCTCCTAACCTTCACCAACCATGAATCTCCTCTTGCATTCAGTATCCAAGTGAAGTACCTCCCTCCTGCCTGACTGCACAGGCACTCATCTTTGTGACCTCCTTCTCCCTCTCCCCTCACTGCCTTGCCACTGAGCACTGTCAGCCCTTCCTTCTTATTCCCCTGGAAGGCAGATCAAAGACAGGGGGAGCTCTGGAGCAAGACTTGCTGGCTTCGAACCTCAGCTTTAGCCTTTGGGCAGGCCTGCATTTGAGCCAATTTTCTCTTTAAATTCGAATCTTCTCAACTATAGAGAAATAGTACATGTACTATAGGAATTAATTTTTTTGTGACAATTTGATGACACAATACAGGGAAAATGCTGGGTCTAGCCTCTGATAATACTCAATACACGTGAAGTGTTTATATCATTAGCCCCACTCTCCATCTTACCCCAGTTCTGCCCTGTAACCACAGGTGTTTCACAGGAGGGCCACTTCAGTTGCTTCCTCATTGACCTCCTGCCTCAAGTCTCCACCAGGAGCCACTCTATTACCACCCTGCAGTCAGAGTGGTCTTTCTAAAATACAAGGGTGCTTGTGCACTTCCTGCTTAATACCCTCTTCATTGCCTGACACTCCAGCTTTCGATTTCATCTCCTAGAATGTACCATTCTCTCTTTCTGCCCAGGCTTTCACGTGCATTTCCGTGTCAGGAACATTTTCTTCACGTCCTTCCCTGACCAGGACCAATCCTAAGCATCCTTCCTCTTATTCTCTTTCCCCAGTTTTAGTTAGGTGCCTCTGCTGAGTGTTTTCCAGCACCAGCATTTATCAGAACACTTGCCTTGTGGTTCTGGGATTTTTATGAAAACAACCTCCCTCCTGCGACTGTTCTGTTTAGCGTCTATGCCCTGTGCACAGCCTCTGTCTTATACAAGGCAGCATTTATCTTATGGGGAATAAATGACCTGCAGGGATAACATAACATGTTTGCAGTCTTCATTGGACTTTCAAAATAGAATTTCCAAAGATGAGTCTTACTGGTATTCCCGGAAACATATAGAGACTTGTTCCCAGGAACATGTATGCCCTATGACCCTGATATTTAAATACGTTGGCGATACTTGTCATGTCAGTTATTTTTGACATTTTTCTCTTTTTTCAAGTGAGAAAACGAAGGAACAGAAAGTGGTTAAGTGAATTTGAATCATTTATCTAACTGGAAGGCAGTTCTCTTGCCGCTAGTTCACATCATTAGCAAGGAGAGGAGGAAGAAAGGAGCTCCAATTAATATAGCAGGTTGCAGAATCTGAGGAACCAAGAATACCCCTGCCTTGATGAGCAGATTCAAACCTCAGTGTCTTATTTTTGGGTTTAGGAGTCTGGAAAATGAGAGAGGCAGAAACACCAACAGTGTCGTCCTGTGCTGAAAATTGAAAAAAAAAAAAATGGTGCCAAATGCAACAGCCTTTGCAAGCACTGGGGAGGAAAAAGAAAACAGATCAGTCTTTTCAGCAATAACGACACATGTATAGAACAGCATTGCATTGACACAAATATATCAATAACACAAGTGTTTCAAAGGTGTTCTCCTCCAAAGAGTACTTTTATGTGCTTTAAACAATCCTACAGTGTAAAATAAAAGTTATGCTTGAACTGCATATTATGTATTTTTCCCCTTAAAAACCCACAAACTTGATTTGAGGACAAACTGTATTTTTTAATTACCTAACTAGAAGAGAATATTTTAGATATTTTTTTAGCTCCATTAAATATCAGTTCTGACTAAAAAAGCGTATGCCTAGGTGGGTGTTGATTAATGGTGCTAAGAACACTTTGTGTAGGATTTTATGCTAATTACCCTTTATACCCTAACCCGTGTCAATTTTAACAATCTAAATTAGCATTTTCTCCAAGGACTCAGGAATGTGAGAATTGTGAAATTGGCTCAGTAAGCTGAGTTAGCAGTGAGAAAATTGAGATGTTCTATATTTTTATATTAACATCTGCTGCTTGTTCAAAGCATGGTCCTTTCAAAGTGATGAAGACATCGAAAAAAATGAGAGATGGAGAGGTACATCATACTTTATTTTTTTTTAAATGTAATATTGGGCATTGTCATCAATGGTTCCATGTAATCATGGCTAGAATAATAGATTTTTGCTATACAATGTCTGAGAAATGTAGTTACAAATATTTTAGCTTTTGTTATTTTGGCACCTGGGTGATAGAATACACTCTCAAAGACATTTGGTTAAGAAAAAACATCAGCTTAAATTCCAGTAAAAATGAACTTTTATTTTTCAAGTAATTCAAGTAGGAAACACAGGCGTTTCCACATGGCGTTTTTATAATAAAACTAGAGGCCCAGTGCACTAAATTCATACACTTGGTGGGGGGGGGGGGGGTCCTTCAGCCTGGCCTGTGCCCTCTCGCAGTCCGGGAGCCCTTAGGGGATATCCGACTGATGGCTTAGTCCCGCACCCCGCATGAAGCAGGCCTAAGCCGACAGTCAGACAACCTTAGTGCTGCTGTGGAGGTGGGAAAGGTTCCCGCCACCACTGCTGCGCTCACCAGCTGTGAATCTGGCTTCTGGCTGAGCGGTGCTCCCCCTGTGGGAACATACTGACCACCAGGGGGCAGCTCCTGTGTTGAGCATCTGCCCCCTAGTGGTCAGTGTGCTTATAGTGAACAGTTGTTCTACCATTGGGCCAAAACCGGCTCTCTGACATCCCTCGAGGAGTCCCGGATTGTGAGAGGGTGCAGGCCAGGCGGAGGGACCCCACTGGTACATGCACAATCAGGGTGGGGGAAGTATACAGGAGGTTGGCCAACTAGGGAGGGGCTATGGGAGGGCTCCAGGATCTGTCTGGCTTGTCCTCACTCAGTCCTGATCACTGGACCCCAGCAGCAAGCTAACCTACCGGTTGGAGCGTCTGTCCCCTGGTGGTCAGTGCATGTCATAGGGAGCAGTTGAGTGGCCTTAGCATATCATTAGCATATTATGCTTTGATTGGTTGAACGGCCAACTGGACGACCTGACACTTAGAATATTAAGCTTTTATTATACAGGATGCCTAATCTCTTCAAGGAGGAAGATGTATAATAAACTATCTCGTAACACATTGCGTACCGCATAGAAATCTCTAAGACATACGCCAGGGACTGCATGTTTTTGGGCAAACTGCACGTTATTTAAATCTTCATAACTACAGATCATAATGCACTTTAGGTGTTGTTTTTCAATAATTATAACATTTTTATTTACAAAAACAATTAAACAATGAAAGTTCCTAGTACTTTTTTAACGTATGGTACTGCATAAAACATTTTCCTCTATGAAGAGGAACCAAACAAAATTTATGTAAGTATCTAGATTCGCTCCTTTTTCCATGGGTGGCACAAACTCTGCAGGCTCTCGTAGGAAATTTTTTCTTTCCACTCGCTGGAATACACGTAGGTTCATGCTGCTTCATATCACCTGACAACCTTTTGGGTGGATCTTTACGAGGTGCTCTCCTTGCACCCCCAAGGGAAGGGCTGGACAGAGTTGTCTCTGGTTCTGGAGAGCCTTCATTATTGTCATCCGTTATCCAGTCTCTCGCCACCAATAGCAGAAACTGTTTATATTTCATTTTTGCTTGTGGATTGAGGACGTTGTACACTCTCAATGACTTGAAAAGTCCACAGTTTCTAAGGTACAGCACTACTTTTTTTGTCCATTTCATCGTTTCCTTAGAATGGAACAACACGAAAGGAAGTGTATCAGTTTCGTTGGTTTCCTTCCTTTTTCTGAAAGAGGGAATTTCTAAAAGCGCCAGGAACTTGAAGACGAAGACTATTCGAATGACCAAAATACAATGTAACTGCAATGCTTTATGGGTTCGTGCAATTATATAGTTTTTCGTAGATTGACCTGCACGGTTTCCACCAATGAGATCGCTTCATTTAATGTGGACAAGACAGTGTGTTGACATCTAAGGCCCATAACAGATGGCGCATGAAAAACAAGAAAACTCGTGAGCGGTCCTTAACAGATGGCGCGCGAAACACGAGAAAGCTCGTAAGAGG
This sequence comes from Myotis nattereri, assembly GCF_964212035.1. NCBI lineage: Eukaryota > Metazoa > Chordata > Mammalia > Chiroptera > Vespertilionidae > Myotis > Myotis nattereri. The sequence goes on from NC_138075.1 coordinate 158,355,968, forward strand.
TACGAAAGGTGTTAAAATGGGATGTGGAATTAGACATTTAGAAAACAAAAAAAATAGTTGTCAACTGCATGGAGAAGAATATTCATTACCTTAATGATCTATTCCAGGTTTTGGAGTTTACCCAATTTCTTGTTATTATCATAATCTATAAGACCTAAGATATATACCACAATGTTAAGGTGTCATTTTATTTGAAGAAAAACTTTTCAGCTTCAGAAGAGTATTCAGGTGCTATGAAGTCAGGTGTAGAGCCAAGTAATTGCTTTGTTGTGAGCATATTATTGATGAAATCTGAACTATAGAATAATACTCAGTTCAAGGTTGAATGTGCCCAAAACACTGACTTATTCCCCAAATCCAAAATCTGTTACTGCTGACAGTTAAGAGTTGATACCTGGATGCAGATTGGTTTGGATTATTAATTAGTTGTTCTAGTTTCCCTAACATTCTGGGGAATACTTAAATGGTGGATCAAGACTTTTGTATATCCCACCAAGTTCTAGTATTACAAACAAATTTGAGAGGGAACAGCTGCCTCCCAAGACACTAGCCTAAGGGCCGCTCAGAGAGGCTGCAGGGGAGCATCAGCAGGCTACTGTCTGCTTAAAATGTCCTAGAGAATCTACTGACTCAATGAGAGTATGGAGGGCAGGCTCTGTATGGAAGTGGGCAGCACACTTGAGCAATGGTCAGTTGTGTTGCGTTCTGGCATTCCTCATTTGCTTTTCCTTCTCAACACAATCACTTGCTGTTCAACGCCTCTATTCTTGATACTCCATAGGCAGAACTGTGCTCCTTGGGATCTTATACATTCCATAATTATGCCATTTAGGCATTTGAAAGAGATGTATTGAAGGCAAATGGTTGTCATTGATCAGATGAGAGCACTTTGAAAGTGATATCTGCTGCTTACTTATTTTACTTTCCCAGAGTCTATACAGAGTAGAAATTTGTTTTTGAATGAATGAAAGACAGAATGAATGAATGAATGAATGAATGAACTTAATTTCCTTCTATCAAGGTCTTGGCAAGCTAAAATGCATGTGGTATCTTTCTTTTTTTACTTATGTGCTTGGGGGCTGCTAGGTATTCCAATAGTAATGAGTTTGGCCCCTATTCATTCTTTCATTAAAATAAAGCAGGCTTCCTGCCAAACCTGACTTTAATCTTGAAAATCTCTGTCTTCAGAATAAACTTTTGCCCTCTCTCCCAGCCAGAAAAACTTCAATCATTTTGCTTTTATTTTGAGGAAGAGCTGTGCTATCATTTTTCATATATAAAGATTTCAAAACCTCCAGGATCTTATTAAAAACTGGATCATAGACTTTGTAGGGGATTTGAAAACAAAATCATCCACAAATAAATACCAAAATACTACTTAATGCAGTTATCCTACTTAGGCATGAGAAATTAAATTTTTATTACATACACAAGAGATTGATACCTATACATGCCTAATGGCCTGAAAAATGCAGTGAAATGACTGAATTACTCAGTATGCCACATATATCTAATGAGGAAAAGTTGCACATTTTTCATCATTTTTTATTAATATAACATATATTCAGAACTGTACAAAGTGTTGCCTTCATTGCTTTCATTGAAGCCTTCACACGTCTGAAGTCTAAGCTATTTCTTGCAAACTTGATCTTTATTAAATATATGTGATTTACGTCTGTAGGCTTGAGAAAGGTCAAATTAATTTCATCGTAGTTTCACTTTCCACTGGCATCTGTTATGCAGCATGGTACCGCTGTTACAAATAAGGCTTCCTCCTAAGTCACAACATGGTGTCTTACATTATAGTCAGCACCATAAAAAGATCCCAGCTTCCATTCTAATCAGGCTCTTTGTCCCTGGCATGTCACATATGACCCTTTTTGAAGTTTGTTCTAATATGTTTTTATATTTCCAGGCATTATACATCAAAAGTTGATTTATAAGAAATAAACTCAAAGAACAGCACAGAAAACCACACACTCACTAATAAGATACAAGGAATTGCAAGCGTGAACTGGATTAGAATACTCCATGCCCCTATGTACAAAACTTGTGGTTTTCTAGAAGTCCACCTTTTTCAGTTACCTGTGCCTATCTACTGTAACACATCTGCTTTGCCTAAAATCATTAAAAGCTATTGAAACCAAATAAAATGTCAAAACACTTGGTGGGTCGGCTATGAATGATACAAATGCAAGGTTTCTATACTTGGGAGTTTAATCAACAAAATCTCAAAGTGGGTCTCAAACTTTAAAAAGCTGTTCGCAAGTAAATAGTGAGAAATAGAGAAAATGGCTCTTACTGGATTTTTTAAAACTCCAAATTAGTTTTTCTTTTATAATTATGTTATTTTTGCATTATATTTTCTTCCTGGTTGTTGTATTAATATAGATAAATTATGAAATTCTTTTCCTTATAGCAATTTCATCATTTTACAAAATGTTTGCCCTTTCTAAATATTTTTCAAGAGACTGTGTTGCATGTGTTAGTATCAAGACACATTATTTGAAAACAATGTCAATTTTATCTTTTTTCCTCTTATTTTGTTAAATCCAGTGCCTAAAACAACCAGGAAAATAAAAGCTAGTGTTAAGTACAGGTGTCTGGTTCTTTTTCCTGACTGTGAATAAAATATATCAGTAAATATATATTATACTTGTTACTTTAGATAACTTTTTAAGGAATAATTTTTAAATCACTTCCTTCTATTTCTATATGCTGTCTTTCTATTCCTATTCTATTCTGAATTCCTCTATTCCTATATGCTAAATTAAGAGTTTTTAAAGTGCCTTTGAAAAATTATTTTAACAGTATATTATTTTCCCTATGACCAAAGACAAGAGTAAACTATAAAAGAAATAATACTGGAAGAACAGAAATATGTATAGGGTAGAGAGGTCTACCTGGGCAGGAATGGTGGTTGTGAGGAAAACCTTCGTGTCCATGATTACTTAGATGCCTACTTTTTTTTAAACTAAATTTATTGGGGTGACATTTTTTAATGAGATTAACTTTACAATTTGAAATTAATAGAAATAATGTCTAATTTTCCTGGACATGCTCCCTTTACTTTGATTGGACCTCAAATGGACTAGAGGGAGACAAAATTAAAAGGGAAAAATCAGGTAAGCCTTATATAATAAAATTGTATTGATGTATGGAACTCAGAGCCCAGAAATGAGAATGTCTCAATAACACCAAAAAATACCCAAAATATCTATATATGCCACATACCTAACATCATAGCTATGCTATAAGCAGGAATAATGTTAAATGGAATGGGTTTCTGGAGCACTATGTCCATTTTTGAGGATAAGAATTCAATTGCAACTAGAAGAAGAAGAAAAAAAGGATCTTTGAGAATATGATGTGTCTTGAGAGTTGAATTAGTTTCCTAGAAAGACACTTTGTCATGCTTTTGGGTACTTTTAACCATTCCCAATTATTTTCATGCCCAACAGACACTATAAACCAAAGAGGGTAATTTTTACTGCCACTTGGCCAAAGCCTCATATAATTTGCTGAAACTGCCTGTGTCTTCATTTCCTCAAAATAAGGGGCCTTAATCCTGCTCTTCTCAGGAACAGTGGAAGTTATTTAGGATTCCTAGAGTACCACTTCAAGGAAGATTCTAGAGAAATAAAAAGAACAGAAAAAACATTAGCAAACCACTTACCAGACTCTATGTAGGACTTCTTTACTAAACTTCTCAAGATTCTACAGTTTTGGACTTAGAATATTTTTCCATCAGTTTTTCTGGTCAACTTTGTTAGGGATGTACATTTCTATTTATATGCACACTCAGACTGTCTAATCTCATGTGTCTAAAATTGATAAACGTGGATACAAATTTGGGAAGTACATGAAGAATAACAGCATGGGTGAAATTCTGGTATCCTAAAGTTAATCATGTGTAAGAATATAGCCAAAGTTTCAATATAAAAGTATTTGGCTCTGTCCATAAACAAGTCTTTTTTTTTAAAAAAAAAAAAAAAAGTAAATCACTTCTGTTATTTACTAAATGAAAATTAATTTGACTCTAGCACCCCATTCCTACTAGTTTTAAAGGACATTCCATCTTAGTAATTATTGTGGCTTTCTCTTCCTACCAAAGGTCAGACTCTAAGCCCAATAAGGGACCCAAAAATGGGAAGTGAACGAAATTTCCACTTCTTTATGCTTTCTGCTGACATACTTTTTTTTCCCAACAAATATTTTACAACACATGAGTAGACAGCATAGAACTTAAGTGCAAATTCTTCTAGACTTTGAATCTAAACTATAGCACAAAATAACTGGGAAACCTTGGGAGGGTTACTGAATTTCTCTTTTCTCAGTTTTAGTTAAGATAGCCCAATGGCACACTGTGAAAATTAATAAAAGTCTTTCCTATGGGCAGAGGCCTTGTCAAGAGAAGAGGTGGCTTGTTTTCCTGGAAAAGCTAGGAAAAATATCTCTGAATATGTGAGATTAGAGAGGGAAACTGAATAAAAAGAGTGTCTTTTTGACGGAGAGATATGAGGATATTGTGTCAGACAGAAGAGGACATGGCAAAACTTGATGTGAAAAAAAGATTATAAATAGAATTAGAATAAAGGGTCCTGGGGTAAGTGTGGAGAAATAGGTAGGAGCCAGATTGTGTACAGGCTTTAGATAATGGTTGTAATTTTACTTTCTTTACATGTATTTATTTTTTTAATTTTATTTTTCAATTAATGTTGGCATTTAATATTATTTTATATATTAGTTTCAGAAGTACAGCATAGTAGTTAGACAATTATATAATTTACAAAGTAATCCCTCTGATAATTAAAATACCCACCTGACACCATTCATAATTATTATAACACTACTAACCCAGTGCATGAAATTCATGCACATTAAAAGGGAATTAATTGCCCTAACCGGTTTGGCTCAGTGGATAGAGCATCAGCCTGCGGACTCAAGGGTCCCAGGTTTGATTCTGGTCAAGGGCATGTACCTTGGTTGCGGGCACATCCCCAGTGGGGAGTGTGCAGGAGGCAGCTGATCAATGTTTCTCTCTCATCGATGTTTCTCTCTATCCCTCTCCCTTCCTCTCTGTAAAAAATCAATAAAATATATATATTTTTTAAAAAGGCATTAATTAGCGGAGATATTTTAATATTGCTATTTGCCCTTTCTCTATAATAGAAGTGTGAGAGATGAAAGGAAATTAGTAAAATGTATATGAAAATCATATAAATTTATTAATAAATAAACAATAACTAAAGGATATATCAACAACAGAGGCATGATATAAAAACGACAAAAATATGATATAAAAATAACAGTGATGCAAACAATGACTGATAAAGTGATTAAACTTATTCTAATATCTCCCTGTAAACCACATTAAGAGTGAAAACACTTTCAGAGTGCTTGACTAATTTCCCTTGTGATGAAGTACTTAGAACTTTAACTATAACATCACATGCTCTTCAAACTCGAGAGAAAGCAACATATAACTGACCATGTGCAAAAATGGGTTCAGGTAGGAATATGCCTACTTTGTCTAGAGTTTGTCCTTGTGATTTATTAATAGTCATCACAAATGCTGGTATCACGGGAAACCGTCATCGAATCAATTTAAATGGGAGGCCAGTGTCAGATGGGGACAAATTAATTCTTGGAATCAGAACAGCCTCTCCCTCTGCAGACCCTGTTAATACTTCAGCTTCGATAATGTTAGGTCGTAATCTTTTGATAATAAATCTGGTACCATTACAAAGACCCCATTTACTATTGAGATTTTTCAATAGCATGATGATTGCACCCACTTTCAATTTTAATTTATGACACGGCATTCCCGAAGGAGTAATACTATTAAGAAATTCGATGGGAAAATTTCCTTTTCAGCATCATCTGTGGAATCATCACTCAAATATGTATGAAAATCTCCATCGAGTATATCCAAATTTTCTTCATTTAATTTTTGAACATGCTCATTTTTTGGACAAAGAATTGCACATTTAGATATATGTTTAATATTTTCTATAGCAGTGGTTCTCAACCTTGGCTGCACATTAGAATCACCTGGGAATCTTTTTAAAATCCTGATTCCTGGGCTTCATCCTCCGGAAATTGTTTCTTTGTTATGGGGTGGGGCCATAACATTAGTAACAAAGAAACAGAATTAGAACTTTATTGTGGGGAGCCGCTACAGTGTTTTGGACAGGTTCAAGCCTTGGACTGATAAGAGGGCACAGTCCTCTCATTGCCACGTGCAAGTCCCAGCTTGGAGGGCAGGGCCCTCCCTGCACAATTATAGCCAACAGCTGTAGTTGTAAGCTTGAACCTATGGTCCGAACACGTGGCCCCACGTGCCTGAGTGATGTAGGCTTGATAGAGTTCAGGTGCATGTAGTTGAGTAGGATTGAAACCCAGGAGAATGTTGTAAACATCTTGGTCACGCCCTTACTTTGCCTTGTAGCATCTGCTATAAAATAAAGGCATGGCTATGGGCGTGGTTGCTGTCTCTCAGAGAAGCAGCGTACCACCAAGACCCGGCTTTCATTCTCTTGTCTGTCTTTTCTAAGCCTTTCAGCCACCCCCACACAGGTTCGCCCTTGGCTGTGCTGGCATGGCACACTTTAGAAAGATATAATACCTCTACCCTCCCAGGATGGGTTCCTGCCTCGAACCCCGCCCTTACAGGAAACAGCTCCGGGAAACAGATTGGGGGAGGGCACAGCTGTTGCCAAGACAATGCCTGCAGGACTGACTTCCTTCCACTTGGTCGCGGCAGTTGTGGTCGTGATGAACACCACCCATGGTTTTTATATAAGTAGATTAACTATATTCCCTATACTGCACTTTACATCCCCATGACTCTTTTATAGCTGCCAATCTGTACTTCAATTACTCCCTTTAGTCTTCACCCAGCCCTCCAACCCCCTTCCCTCTTGCAACCATCAGGTTGCTCTCTGCCTCTATGAATCTGGTTTTTATTTTTTATTTTGTTCTTTAGATTTTCCCATACAAGTGAAATTATATGGTATTTGTCTTTCTCTGTCTGACTTATTTCATTTAGCACAATACCCTTTAGGTCCATCCATGTTGTCATAATTGGTAGATTTCATTCTTTTTTATGGCCACGTAATATCCATTGTCTATATGTACCACCACTTTTTACCCACTCATCTATTAATGGGCACTTGGGCTACTTCCATATCTTGGATGTTATAAATAGCACTGCAATGAACATAGGGGTGCGTATTCTCATTTTGTGAGAAATGCAAATTAAAACCACAATGAGCTTTCACCTTAACACCTGTCAGAATGGCTAGTATCAATAAATCAACAAACACTTGCTAATGAGGATGTGGAGAAAAGGGAACCCTGGTGCACTGTTTTTTGGAATGAAGATTGGTGCAGCCACAATGGAAAACAGTATGAAGGTCCTTCCAAAAATTAAGAATGGAACTGCTTTATGATTATAATTTCACTTGAGAAGAGGACTTTAGAAGTTTTGAAAGGAAAATGATATGACCTAATTTACATTAAAGAATAAAATTTATTTTGTAGAGTAGGTTGAAGGAAAGCCAGCATGGAGGACATTAGGAAGCTATAGCAGAGTATAGAGAGTGGCTGGTCTAGGGTAGAAGCAGTGAAGATGACAAAAGTGGAGAGAATGCATCTGAGAGGCAGAAATGACCAGTTTTGCTAAAAGGTTGATTGAGGAGAGGACTGGTGGGGTGAAGGAAGGGAGGAATCAAGGATGACTCCTAGCTAGTCATAATTGTTACTAAACAGACCTCAGGATTGAGACCATCAGAAAAACATCCTTTTATGGGGAGGGGATTTTGAAAAAAGTGTTCCACTAGCAAAGCATCTTTATTGTTTAAACCTAGAAGGGACAATTGAAGCTGGAAATATCATTTCAGGTGCCTTTATTCCAGTAGACAAAGTAGATAGCTGCAACCTAGTATCCATATGGAAATCAACTTAACTCCTGACTTTGAGGTGTATAGATGCATTGAATTACTTAGTGTGTCCTCAGTGGCATCTCCTTTTTTCCCCCTGAGCCCAAGGCAATCTCTTAAATTATCCCCTCAGAGCATTTTGTCTATAATTTGCTATCAGTTTTAGACCTATAGCATTTTATTTTCCCTCTGAGCAAGTCCCTGAAAATGTTCATTCATTCAGTAATTATGTAGCTCATCATTCAGTAATTATGTAAATCATTCTAGTTCATCATAGACTGCCCACTCTGGGCCCTGCAGTGTACTTATTAAGTAAAACCAGGCACGTTTCCTGAACCACATCCCATGCTTATACTCTAGAAAAAAAAGGTAGAAATCATTCCAATAGTAAGTGGTATAAAGGAAAGGTATTTGGCATTAGGAGAGCATTTAATCCACTGATTTGAGCAGCATGAGATGCCAGGAAAGGCTTCTCTGTGGAAGTCGTATTTGAATTTTGCCATATTTTAAATCTAAAGAGATGCCCAAATGTAAAATATGCACAGTTGAAACAAGGGAATTCAAAGCTGTGTGTTTCTGGAGTCAAGTTTTGTAGTCACCACTAAATAATCATAGGATGGCAGTCTAATTGAGTAGGTTACTTAGCAGCTATGGATTGTGGCTTTACTCTTAAGCTGCGTGCTTTTGAGCAGTGGACTTAAGTTGTCTCAGGGTCCTTTATTCATCTCTAAAAAGAGACAAGGATGGGCTTCAGAACTAAATGAGATAATATGTAAAAGGCTTAGCACAGAACTCAGGAATTGTGGATGCAGGATAAATTGTGGTTTTCCTCCCCGCTTTGTAGAACTGATGTTCATTCACTAATTTACTCAACAACTACTTATGAACTCCTGTAAGATGCTCATCTCCATGGAGGCAGGGGTCTGTGTGTCCATTTTAGAATTCTCTGCAGAGAACAGTGGCTGGATTCTCCTCGTATCTGTTCAATACATATGCTTAACTCTCTATTTGCTTTAATGGGACAGAGTCAGGCACTCATACTGAGGGTGGCATCTTAAAATGCATAGAAGCAAAAGTAAAGCACTTATTTCTAAAAGAAAAATCATAATAAATGGAAAGTTGATACTTTAAACAGGCCTAGGATATGAGAAAATCAGTAGAGGTATTGCTACACACAGCTAAATTGTACTGCTTTTGTTAACTATGTGGACTTGATTTTAAGCTTCATTTGAAATACTTCTTAATATGATTTCTGGTTCTGAATCAGCTGGCAGGGTACCTCTGGACCTGCCATGCTATTATCTTTTCTATACTTACTGATTTTTAAACATTCTCAGAAAATGAGACCCTTTTCTTAATATTTCTATAAATACTGGTCATGATGTTTTATTGTGTCCACTTTATTCTTTAGCTGAACTATTTTCAATTCTTTGGAGTGAGATTAAGCAAGAACATTGGGGAAGAGGGACAGGGAAATTAAACCAATGTTTGTCATGGTGACCATTTTCTAAGAACAAATCATATTAAGTACGTATAAGAAAAAGGTTATGCAGCACCAATCTAATCTAATAAAAGACAAACATCCAAATTGACCATACCTTTGCTACACCTTAAGCCATGCCCACAAGCCAATCAGACTGACTATATGCAAATTAACCCAACCAAGATGGCAGCCAGCAGCCACAGAGCTGGAGCAAGCAGGAGGCTTGGCTGCTCCAGTGATGGAGGAAGCCAAGCTTCCCGGCCAGCTCTGAGCTCCACTGAAGGCAACAAAGTTTCACTTATAGAAGATAAATAAACCCCAGATACCTGCTTTCAGCTGGCCGTGGCCATGTAGATGGAGCAAGCAGGAAGCCAAGCTTCCCGCCTGCCACAGGGCTCTGAGCTCCACTGAAGGCTACAAAGTTTCAATTATAGAAGGTAAATAAATCCCAGAATAAAAAAGAAAAAAAGAAAAAAAGGAGAGGCTGGGAGCTTCCATTGCCGGGGGGCTTGGCCAGTCTGAAAACAGATCTCAGCCCCTCACCCAGACTGGCCAGGCACCCCAGTTGGGAGCCCCCATCCTAAAGGGGGTGTGGCCAGCCTGAAAACAGCCTCAGCCCCTCACCCAGGCTGGCCAAATCTCCATGGGGTGAGGGCCCCCACTGGGGGGGCGCTTGACCAGCCTGCAAACAGCCATCAGCTCCTCACCCAGGCTGGCCAGGCACCCCAGTGGGGACCTCTACCCTGATCCGGGACACCCTTCAGGGCAAACCAGCCAGCCCCCACCCATGAACCAGGCCTCTATCCTATATAATAAAAGGTTAATATGCAAATTGACCCTAACAGCAGAACGACTGGGAATGACTGGTCACTATGACATACACTGACCACCAGGGGGCAGATGCTCAATGCAGGAGCTGCCCCCTGGTGGTCAGTGCACTCCCACAGGGGGAGCTCTGCTCAGCCACAAGCCAGGCTGATGGCTGCCAGTATAGCGGTGGTGGTGGGAGCCTCTCCTGCCTCCTCAGCAGCACTAAGGATGTCTGACTGCAGCTTAGGCCTGGTCTCCGCTGGCAAGTGGACATCCCCTGAGGGCTCCTGGGCTGCCAGAGGGATGTCTGATTGCCAGCTTAGGCCCAATCCCCCAGGGAGTGGGCCTAAGCCAGCAGGCGGTCATCCCCCAAGGGGTCCCAGACTACAAAAGAGCACAGGCCCGGCTGAGGGACACCCCCCACCCAAGTGCACACATTTTTGTGCACTGGTCCTCTAGTTCTTAAAATAAAAGGAAACAAAATTTTAAGGGAGTAAAGGTGGCATCTGAGAGGATGGCTTTCACCCAGTTTGTAGTTTTACAATCTAGGTTTTGTATGCAGTATATTTGGTTACTTTCATAGTTAAATGATGATAACGAGATATGTATCCTTATAGATTAGTCAAGTGTTCCTAAACTCTAAAGTTTCCACTGCAGTGATCTGAGGCTCTTTTATTTGATTTTACCCCTCAAGAAAGTGGAGATGAAATCGAGAGCACTTTCCTTCAAATGCTCTTCAAAATGAATGTTAAATCTTTATTTCTTTGGTTGAAAACACTTTGGGGCTTCCTCATTTAGTCTTTTCTTCCAAATATGGAGGTAAAAGCAGGTACAGTATTTGAATAGTCAATATATAATCATGCAAACATGGGTGCTAAGCCCTTGAGATCTACGTTCCAAAGTGCCCACATATATTACTGACTACTCCAGTGATATCCAAATGGAGCGTGGGCTTCCCAGGATGTACACTGAATGATTCATCTGGATTTAGAAAACTTTTTAAAGTTCTTTTTAAAGGACATATTAAAATTAAAGCATAATTTGCATTCATAGAAATGTACTCATGTAGCTTGATTCGTTTTGACAAATGCATATACTTGTGAAACCCACACACCTACCAAGGTGTTAATATTTCCATCACTCAACACAGCTCCCTTATGCCCATTTTCACTTAGATATCCCATCTCAAGCAACCACTTTTCTAAAGTGTATGAGGGTAGATTAGTTTGGTCTGGTTTCAAACCTCAATCTAAAAGAAACATAGACTCTATGTCCTTTGTGTTTTGCTTTTTTATCAAAGCATAATTTTTTATAGTCATCACTGCTGTTGCATGTCTTCATAGATTTTCCTTATATTGCTGAATAGAATTCCATAACATGCCTTGACTTGGTCACATATACAAAGTGTTCCAAAAAACATGTGTATATGCTGTAACAGCTGATAGCTCAATTTATGTTTCTTTTCAGACAGACTAAGCTTTGAGCGAAGGAAATTCAACCAAAATGCTACTAAAAGTTTGAAAATGTGGTTGAAATACAAACACTGGCTTTATAATTATTCAGAGTATGTGTAAATTTGGAGGGCCACAGAGTGTCCCAAAACTGTATATACACTTTAACAGCTGAGATCTCACTTAATTTTCACTCCTTTTCAGATTTAACTGATTTGAAATAATGGGTGAAGACAAACTAAGCTTTGAACAAAAGAAATTTATTTACTAGACTTTTTTTATGGGGATACATGAATATAAAGTTGACAGTACAAAACTGGCAACAATTGATGAATTGAGGGTGCACACATACCGAATGAAATGATTCTTGATGTTTGTGATTCCGTTGCTTCTCCTTATCAACAGTGCCTGGACCAGAATGGTCATCAGTTTGAAAACTGGGACTGGGGTTGACAAAAAAAAAAAAAAAAAAAAAAAAAAATGATTCATTTCTGTAGACTCTTTTAAATTTTAAAAATGAATAGTATCTTAATAAACGCTGACTTTTCGCCGAAACCGGTTTGGCTCAGTGGATAGAGTGTTGGCCTGCGGACTGAAAGGTCCCAGGTTTGATTCCGGTCAAGGGCATGTACCTGGGTTGCGGGCATGTACCTGGGTTGCGGGTATATCCCCAGTAGGAGATGTGCAGGAGGCAGCTGATCGATGTTTCTCTCTCGTCGATGTTTCTAACTCTCTATCTCTCTCCCTTCCTCTCTGTAAAAAATCAATAAAATATATTTAAAAAATAAATAAATAAATAAATAAATAAATGCTGACTTTATAATCATTCGAAGTCTGTATATATTTTGGGCACACCCTATATATTAGTGTTTGAGCCAGCCATTTTGTTCTCTGATTTTAGTTTGGCACATCTGCTATTTATTCCTTTGTTTTCTTTTGTCTTCCGATGGGTGAATTAAGGTTAGTTTTAAAATTCTACTGTATGTCCTCTCTGACTTTTTTTAAAATTTGAAAATAAATGTAGATTCACAGAAAGTTAAAAAAAAAAGATCCTGTGTAACCATAACTATAAGATATTCAATAAGAACATCTTATATAATATAACACAAAATTAAAACCAGAAAATGGACATTAGTCAATCCATAACCTTATTCAGATATCACTACCTGTGTGTGTGTGTAGTCCTGTGCAACTTTATCACATATGTAGATTAGTTTAGCCACCTCCACATTCAAGACACAAAACTGTTCTTTCACCACAAATATCCCTCATGCTACTCCTTCATAGTCAAATCCATCCTTCCACTTCTCCCTAACCCTAACCCCTGGCAAGCATGGCCATGTTTTGACATTTCAAGAATCTATACTAATAAAAGGGTAATATGCTAATTAAACCAGGTCAACTGGACATCTTCCAGCCATCCTGCCTTCCTTCCGGACAAAGCCATGGTGGCAGGGGGTGAGACAGAGGTGGTTAGGGGTGATCAGGCCAGCAGCGGGGAGCAGTTAGGGGTGATCAGGCTAGCAGGGGAGGGCAGTTAGGGGCAATCAGACAGGAAGGCAGGTGAGTGGTTAGGAGCCAGCATTCCCAGATTGTGAGAGGGATATCCAACTGCCGATTTAGGCATTGGGCCTAAATCAGCAAATGGACATCCCCGAGGGGTCCCGGATTGGTGAGGATGCAGGCCAGGCTGAGGGCCCCCCCTTATGCATGAATTTCATGCACCGGGCCTCTAGTCCTATATAATAAAAGCCTAACATGCTAAGTGTTCAGTCTACTGGTAGTCCGTTCAACCAATCAAAGCATAATATGCTAATGATATGCTAAGGCTGCTCAACCACACTCTGTGATAGGCACTGACCACCAGGGAACAGATGCTCTGACTGATAGGTTAGCTTGCTGCTGGGGTCTGGCTGATTGGGATTGAGCAAGATGGGCTGGACATGCCCTGGAGTCCTCCCGTGGTCTCTCCCAGCTGGCCAAACTCCTGTGTCCCTCCCCGGCCCTGATTGTGCACCGGTGGGGTCCCTCCACCTGGTCTGCACCCTCTCGCAACTTGGGATCCCTTGAGGGATGTCAGTGAGCTGGTTTTGACCGGAGCCCACAGGCCAGGCTGAGGGACCTCACTGGTGCATGAATTTGTGCACCAGGCCTCTAGTATTATATAAATTAAATGATACAGTATGTAACTTTTAAAAATTTGACATTTTTTCATTCCACATAATTTTGTTAAGGTCTATTCACATTGTTATTCTATCAATAGTCCATGCCTTATATTGCTGAGTAACATGGATGTGCCACTGTTTAACCATTCATCCTTTGAAGGACATTCAGATAGTTATCAGGTTTTAGCTGTTATAAATAAAGATGCTCTGAACATTAATGTACAAGCTTTTGCATAGACATAAATTCTCATTTCCTGGGGTAAATGTCCAGAAGCATAATTGCTAGGGTCTATGGAAAATGAAAAACTGCCAAACTATTTTCTAGAGTGGCTGTGCTATCATACATTTCTAGCAACAATATGAGAAATAAGATTTTTCACATTCTCACTAGCATGTGCTGCTAATGTAACTTAAAAAAAAAAAGCTGTTCTAATATGTGTTTTGTGATACCCCATTGTTGTCTTAATTTGTATTTATCTAATGGCTAATGATGCTGAACAGTTTTGGTGCTTATCTGCCATCTGAATATCCTGCTTGGTAAGATGTCTATTCATGTATTTTGCCCACTTTATAATTGTATTTACTTGTTTCTACTGTTTTATTCTGAGATTTCAATGTATATTCTAGATATGAGTCTTTTCTCAGATATTTGGTTAGCAAATATTTTATTCAAATCTATAGTTTGTCTCAATTATCATAACTTGGTATGTCTTAGAGCTAAAGTTTTAAATATTTATGATGTTCAATTTATTTTTTTTTTCTTTAATGGCTCATGGTTTTGATGTCATGTATTTGAACTCTACTAACTCATAGATCCTAGAGATTTTTTATTTTTTTTCTCCTAAGAATTTGATAATTTTATGCTTGACTTTTAAATCTAACATCCATTTGGAATTAATTTTTGTAATAAAATGATGAGGCTTAGGTCAAGACTTATTTATTTATTTTTGCCTATAAATATCCATTAGCTTAAGCACCATTTGTTAAAAAGACAATCCTCCCTCCCTTGAATTGCTTTTGTCCTTTTGGCAAAAGTCAGTTGACCATGTATGTGCAGGTCTATTTATGGTTTCTCTATTCCACTGATCTATCACTCCACCAGTATTACACTGTTTTAATTAATGTAGTTAGAGTAGTCTCCATTTACTGTGGTTTCACTTTTCTTAGTTTCAGGTACCTGCAGTCTATTAGAGTCTGAAAGTATTGAATGGAAAATTCCAGAAATAAGAAGTTTTCATTTGCATGCTGTTCTGAGTAGTGTGATGAACTCTCATGCCATCCCACTGGGAAATGAATTATCCCTTTGCCCAGAGTATCTGTGCTGTGAGTGCTACTTACCCGTTAGTCACTTAATGGGCCTGCAAGGTCATAAGATTTACTGTTACAGTAATGTAATGACTCCAAAGCACAAGAGTAGTAATGCTGGCAATTTGGATATCCCAAAAAGAACCCATAAAGTGTTGTTTGTTTTCATTTAGTGAAAAGTTAAGTATGGTACAATAAGATATTTTGAGAGAGACCAGATTTATATAACTCGTATTATAGTATATTACTCTAATTGGTCTATTTAATTTATTTTTATATGTTTTTATGAATTTCAGGGAGAGGAAGGAAGAAGGAAAGAGAGATGGAAAATCAATTCTGAGAGAGAATCATTGATTGGCTGCCTCCTGCATGCCCCTTACTGGTGATAGAGACAGTAAACCAGGCATATGCCTTGATGGGGAATTGAACCATGACCTCCTGGCTTAGGGGTCCACACTCAACCACTGAATCACATAGACTGGTCTGGTCTATTTTATTATTAGTTACTAGGGGCCCAGTACATGAATTCGTGCACCTTGAAAGGAACTGTGGGCTGCAAGGCTGCAGTGAGCACAAGAGCGGTTCTCGGCCCATCCTCTGCGCCCCTGCCCAGCCCCTTCGCTGTGGCCCCCAGTCTACCGTCTGCCGGCAGCCCCACTCCCATCGCCACCTCTCCCACGTGCTGACAGCACAGGCCCTGCTGGCACCCGCTGATGGTGTGGAGCAATTGGGGCCGGCTCCAGCAGTGGGTGCAAGTGGTGGCTGCTGCCCCAATTGCCCCTCAGGAGCATGGGGAGGTGGAGAAGCCCTCAGGGGCGATCAGGGCTGGCATCTGCTGCCCCTGATTGCCCCTCAGGAGTAGGGGAAGGTAAAACCCTGAGGGGAGATCAGAGTTGGCAGCTGCCACTTGCATCCACTGATGGCGTTGAGCGATTGGGGCTGAGGCCTCACAGTAGGCGCTGGGCACTGACAGTAGGTGCGAGCAATGGCTCCAGCGCCAGCAGCGGGTGTGAGTAGGGCCAGCACTGACATCAGGTCTGAGCACCAAGCAGAATCGTGGTGCACTGGAACAAAGAATTTTCAGTAACCACCAGAGGCTTGCCCCGATGACAGCAACCGGTGCCCCACCTTGGTCTGGCACCCCTGCTCACCTTCTTCACCATACCACTGTGGCTGACGCCTGCCAGTTTCCATGCTCTGCCGCCTGCTGCTGACGCCCTTCATGTTCCGCTCTCTGGTGGTCAGCGCATGTCTTAGCGACCAGTTGTTCTGCCATTCGGTCTATTTGCATATTAGGGTTTTATATATATAGACAAGTGTCCCAGTGCATGAAATTTGTGCACATTAAACGGGAATAATTACAGAAAATATTTTAATATTGCTATTTTGTTTCCATCTCTCCATCCCAGTATCTCCCAGTCTCTGTCTCTCTTTGTTTTTCTCAGCTGTCCTCCAGGCCTCCCTGCCTCCCTCTCTCCATCTTCCTCTATCCTGGCTGGGAGGGGGTGAGGCCAGTGGGGGAAGCTCCACCCTCTGCCCTCCCTGGGGCCTCATTCTGAGAGATGCTCTGAGAGCGAGCTGGGAGGGAGGGAAAGAAAGGGAGAAAAAGCTGTGAGCTGGTAGGTGCTGTGTGTGCCTGTGCGGTTGTGAGTGTGAGTGCCAGCCCCACCTCCCTCGGCCCCAGCCCCGCTGCCACAAGTCCCCACCCACCAGAGCCTGCTGGGTGCACAGCCTGGGCATTAGGTCGAGCCTTCGATTGTTTCAGATGTGACGGACCCTGGCTCTTTATATATATAGATTGTTAATCTCATACTATAACTAATTAATTAGTTAAACATTATCGTAAGTATGTATGTATAGGAAAGAACAGAGTAGGTATAGGATTCAGTACTATCCTTGGTTTCAGGCACCCACTGGGGTTTTGGATTATATCCCCTGCCAACAAGAGGGACTAGTGTATTTATACCTTGATATTAAGTTGTCCGATTCCTCTTATTTTCTTATTTTTTCAAGAGTTTTATTTATTTTAGTTGTATTGTCTTTCTATGAGAAATTTCAAACAAATTTGCCTAGTTCTACAAAACTATTTTGTTGAAATTGTGATAGGAATGAATACATCAGTTTGGAAGATAATTGACATACTATGCTTACTTTTCAATCCATGGACATGTTATGTCTCGCCATTTATTTCCATGTTCTATAATTTCTTCCTCAGCATTTTATAGTTTTCAGTATACCAGCTTTGTACATGCTTTCCTAGATTTGTAACTAAATATTCCTTTATTCATCTTTTCAGAAAATAGCTTTTAAGTATTTTTTTTTCTTTTTTCGGTTTGATTCTTATTCCACTGATTTATACTACAATTGTTATTATTTCTTTTTGTGTGTGTACTTGGGGTTTATTTTGCCTTTATTTTTGTCACTTAAGATGAAAGCATAGATATAATTTTTAATTTTTTTCTATTATAAGCATTTAGTATAATACATTTTCCTCTCAATATTGCATTAACTACATTCCACAAGTTTTATTCAGCTCTATATATGTTTTATTTCCTCTGACACTTCCTCTTTGACCTATGAATTAATTAGCTTACCATTTGGGGCTATTATGAATAAAGATGCAATGAACATTAATGGACATCTGCATGCAAAAAAATGAGTCTAGACACAGACCTCATATCTTTCACAGAAATTAGCTTAAGATGTCTTGTAGGCTTAAATGTAAAACACAAAATTATAAAACTTCTAGAGAATAACATATTGGGAGATTTTGATGGCTGTGGGTTTCACAATGACATTTTAGATACAACACCAAAAGCACAGTCCATGATGAAAAAAATAAGCTGGACTTCATTAAAATTAAAAACTTCCGCTCTGCAAGAGACATCATTAAGAAAATAAAGACAAGCCATATAATGGGAAAAAATATTATCAAAACACATATCTAATAAAGTATTGGCAAAAAAATCTTAAAATTCAACAAGAAAACAACTCAGTTTCTAAAATGAGCAAAACATCTGAGTCCCACCTCCTTCAAAGAAGACACACAAATGGCAAATAAGCAGTGAAAAGATGTAACACATCATATGTCAACAGGGAATTTAAAATAATAATGAGATAGCACTATACATCTATTAGAATAGCCCAAATCCTGCATGCTGGCAATACGAAATGTTGATGAGGATGTGGAGCCAAAGAAACTCTCAGTAATTGTTGGTGGGAATGTGAAACAGCCATTTTGGAAGACAGGTAGGCAGTTTCTTACCAAACTAAATATAGTCTTACCAAATAATACAGCAATCATGTTTCTAGGCATTTGTCCAAATGAGTTGAAACTTAGGGGGTCTACATGAAAATTTACACACAAATATTAATAGCAGCTTTATTCATAATTTCCAAAACTTGAAAGCAACTAAGGTGTCCTTCAGTTGATGAATGGGTAAGTAAACTGTGGTAGATCCACACAATGAGATCTATTATTCAAGACTAAAAATAAATGAGCTATCAATTCAAGAAAAGATATGTAGGAACTTTAAATGCATATTGCTAAAATGAGAGAAGCCAGTCTGAAAGGTTTTCTCCAGTGCCCCATCTGAGATATATATATTGCATCATTCTTGAAATCTTGAGGTCGCTAGCCATTCTGCTTTCTTCTTTCCACATTGGAAGCCTTTCTGAGTTTTTTCTTGTTTATGGTCAGGGAGTTTTAGTTGTAAGAGAGAGGAGTATCTTGAATGGGACTATTCCAACTTAGCCAGAACTGTAAATTTCTCTATCAACTTTTTAGTTGTGTCTTTCTTGATAAATTTTAGTGACTGCTCTGGTGATTATAATATACACCTTTAACTTATCATGACCTATCTTCAAAGAATATTCTACAGCTTAGTTAAAAGAAATAAATATTACAACAGTATGCTTGCAATTACCAATCTCCCAATATTTATACTCTTGTTATATACTGTTCTTTGAAATATAAGTTGAAAAATACATTTTAAAACATTTTACTGACTATACTTTTAAAGAGATTTAAAGATATCTGTATAAAGACAGGTAAATATTTTAAGTTCTTTGTATTTTCCAACATATTTATACTTTCTCACATTTCCATTCTTTCCTACAAAACCAAGAGTTTCTGCTATTACTTCTCAGCAGCTTAAATAACATGTTGGTTTTGTAACTGATATGTGCAGGAGATAAGTTGTTTTAGTTTTGTCTTTTTCAAAATATTTATATTTTGCCTTCACTTTTGAAGAATATTTTGAGGGTATAGAATTCTAGACTGACAACTTCTTTTAATGTGACTTCTTTGTCTTCTGACCTTTGTTGATTTGGTTGAAAAAACGGCCATTACTTTTATTGTTGTCCATTGGATTAATATACCCCATTGCCCTTTATATCTGGTTTTCAGCAGTTTGAATACAATATGTGGTTTCCTTTGTACTTCCTCACTTTGGTTTTGCTGAAATTCCTGGGCATTTGGTTGATATCTATTTTTTTTTATTTATTTATTTATTTATTTATTTATTTATTTATTTATTTATTTTTAGAGAGAGATAGGGAGAGAGAGAGAGAGAGAGAGAGAGAGAGAGAGAGAGAGAGAGAGAGAACCATAAATATGAGAGAGAAACATTGATCCATTGCCTTTTGTAAGCACCCTGACTAGGAATCGAACCCGCCACCCTTTGATGTATGGGATGATGCTCCAGTCAACTGAGCCACTCTGGTCAGGGCTGATTAATATATTTTATCAATTAAAATGTATATTGGCCATGGCTCTTCAAATATTTTTTCTGTCCCATTTTGTACTTTTTTTGTTGTTGATCCAGTAACAAATACAATTGACCTTGTATCTTGGATGGTCTTTTCCAAGACATTTTTATCTTTGTATCTAAATTTGGATAACCACTTTCTCCTACTCAGTTTAAGAATCAGAATGCCTTATTTTTCTCTATCCACCCTCAGAATTCAGCTGGTCTATGAACCTGCACTTCAGGTGAGGTTTGGTCTCTCAGTTTTTCTGGCCTCTTATAATCATGATCATGAGTGTTTGGTAAAGACTCATGGAGAATATTTGTCAGTTTTGTTCAAATTCTCTTAGTCTATGGGGTTCCAAAAAAGTCATAACCTGTAACAGTACAGACAGTCCTCAGGTTACATCAGACTTGACATATGTTGTTTTGTGGTTACATTGCCATCTCCCATTTATTTATAAAAAAAAGTTCCTTCATTTCGACGTATGTACATATGTGCTTTGTGTGTGTGTGTGTGTGTGTGTGTGTGTGTGTGTGTGTTTAAATTATTATTTATTTACCACAAGTAAAGGTCAGGGATTGTTATCTCTATTTTAATATTTTTTTTACTGTTTCACTTCATTACTGCTGTGTATGTGCTCCATGTGAGTGACGTAGGTGCTTATGTAGGTGGGTTCCGACTTATGGCAAAAATTACTTTATGTCATGTGGTAGGAATGGATCTCCAACATAACCCGAGGACCTACTGTATAGAGTTTCCTCAAAAAATTAAAAATGGAACTCCTATTTGACCCAGTCATCCCATTTCTAGGAATATATCTTAAGAAACCCAAAACACTCAACAGAAAGAATATATGCAGCCCAATATTCATAGCAGTGCAATTTACAATACCTAAGACTTGGAAATGGTCTAAGTGCCCATTATCAGGTGAGTGGATAAAAGACTGTAGTACATTTACATAATGGAATACTATGCTGCCATTAAAAAGAAAGAGCTCTTACCATTCGCAACAGCATGGATGGACCTGGAGAGCATTATGATGAGCAAAATAAGCCAGTCAGAGAAAGATAAGTATCACGTGATCTCTCTCATAAGTGGAATCTAATGAACCAAATAAACTGATGATCAAAAATAGACCCCAGGTCATAGAAGCATGAACAGACTCTTGAGGGAAGTTAGGGGAGGGTGGGTGGGAAGAGATCAACCAATAAACTTGTATGAATAGATACATAACCTGTGGACACAGAAAATGGTGTGGTGAGGGCCTGGGGACAGTGGGAGTGGGCTATAAGAGGTTTATGGGGCAGGGGGGAAGGAGGACCTATTTTATACTTTCAACAATAAAAATTAAAAAGAAAACACACACCTCATAACCTATAATCCAACTCTTCCTTTGTCTTTAAATTTTATTAAAGTTTGGCTATTTTATTCTTATCCATATCCATAGTAGCTCTCAATGTTCCAACAAACATGACAGTGGCCATGGATGTTTCCTCTCCCAGAAGGGCCCTTTCATTTTCTAGATACTAGTTCATCGGTGTCTGAGCATTGTTAGCTCTCTGATGTGCTACAACATTTTGGTATTGTAGATTATCCTGCCTGATTATCATTGTTATATTGGTGATTATATTTTCCTGAGATTTTCTATATTTTATACAGGAGAAGTATGTTTTTTTTAACTCTTCATTTTTCTTTTACATTTTGCAAATTTTATACTTCACATACATTAGCACATTACAAACAAAAAATTTATTTGTTTCCTACTCCTTTTTTTGACTCTAAAGTATATGATAACAATATTTGATACAGTATTAGTCAGAATAGACTAAACCATGCATAGGTTACCCATAAACTCTGAAATATCAATGATTTCAATAAATAGAAAATTGTTTCTTGTTCACAAAGGTTATTTAGAAGTAGGGGGGTGGTTTACTCAATGACTCATAATTCTGAGATCCTTCCATCATGAAATATAGAAAAGCAAAATTATATTAAACTCTATTATTAAAGAAACAAGTTTCAAAGTCATTACATTACTTCCGCTTATATTGCTTTGGTCAGAGCTTTATTGCAGGGTCCTGAATATAACTAGGCAAATAGAGTCTTTTTTTCAGTACAAGAAAAGAAAATCATGTGTAAAAACAGTCTTTTCTCTGCCAAAATTAGTAATGATAAATAGGGAAACTATTCTTAACAATGAAACTACATTGCTGTTACCCTTTCACTAATAATGTTTTTGTCAACTACTCTATTCTTAGCATCTTTCTTTATTTTGTGTATGTATGATTATATTCTATAAAATAATTATAATTTCTTTGCCGGCTGGCATGGCTCAGTGGTTGAATGACTACTTATGAACCACTGGTTTGAGTCCCAGTCAAGGCACATGCCCGGGTTGTGGGATCAATCCCCAGTAGGGGGCATGTAGGAAGCAGCCGATTAATGATTCTCTCTCACCATTGATGTTTCTATCTCTCTCTCCCTCTCCCTTCCTCCCTGGTACCAATAAAAATATATTTTAAAATGATTGCAGTTTCTTATTTTTATGTCTATTCATTTTTAATATATAAGTTAATAAATCAGTTCACTATTTATCAATGTATTAATGGATCTTATTCTGAGCTGCTATTAGTAAAAACTTAGAATACATTCCAATTAGAACAATCAGTTTAATATTATTTTAACTACTTGATGGAGCAACCTTTGCTTATATTTATTTAATACACTAAGAGAAGCTAGGTGTTTTATTAGATCTTTTTGGGTCTATAGGTACCTTCTGATTAGCACTTAAAGTGTTTTGGAATTAATCAGCTTGTCTACTTTTGTGAAAGTCAAGAATTTTCAACCACATCCTGATCATTCCTTAGCACATTTATAAATCAAGTGCAAAACTTTTTTTTAATGCTCATCTGAGGACATCCTTAGGGAGAGGAATAGGTGGGGAGAAAGAGAGGTGGGGGAGGGGGAGAGAAACATTGATCGGTTGCCTTCTATGTGCTTTGACCAGGGATCAAACCTGAAACTCCAGTATGTGTCCTGACCAGGAATGGAACTGACGACCTTCCAGTGCACAGGATGATGCTCAGCCAACTGAGCCACTCTGCCCAGGCAAGTGCAGCACATCTTAGGAAAAGATCACTGTGATGGGTCCTTGATATGGAAATATAGGTGAAGGTTACTTTGTGGATAGGTAGAAACATCACACCACATTTTTCCCACTTTATCCGAATAAACTGCAAGCTCTTAGAGCATAGCAGATCACCTAGCACACCCAGGTGTTTAAGAGATGTCTAATGAATGAGTCCTAATCTAATGAAAGCATTTATCATTGAAAATAATAATTGAAAAAAAGAGAGAGAGAGAAAAGTAGTATCTTAGGTCAAGTTTCCTAAAACAGACTCTAGGAGGAGAAGTCAAATGAAAGTGATTTATTAAGGAATAAAGGTCCAGTGCATGAAAATTTGTGCACTTCGGGCAGTGGGGGGCGGGTCCCTCAGCCTGGCCTTTCCCTCTAGCAGTCTGAGACCTCTCAGGGGATGTGCACCTGTCGGTTTAGGCCCATTCTCCAGGGGATTGGGCCTAAGACACCCTTAGCGTTGCTGAGGAGGCAAGAGGCTCCTGCCACCACCACTGTGCTCACAGCTGTCAGCCTGGCTTGTGGCTGAGCAGAGTTCCCCCTGTGGGAGCACACTGACCACCAGAGGGCAGCTCTTGCATTGAGTGTCTGCCCCCTGGAGGTCAGTGCTCATCATGGTAACTGGTAGTTCCTGGTCATTCCACTGTTAGGGTCAACTTGCATATTACCCTTTTATTATATAGACTATCCTCTGTGGGGAATCAGTAGGGAGTAGGGAATACAGGGTAGGGGAGGAGAGGAAATCAGGCAAGTGTATGAGTTTAGGCAAAATTCCAGTCTCAACCTAAGTCTGGCAGGGAAGTCCTGACTATAAATCATGGTTCAGGTTTTTTTCCTGACTGGAGGTAAGGGTGCTGGGCTTTCCTGCACTAAATGGTATAATTGTAACCTTCAAGGTGTCCGGGATGCAGACTCCAGTGTTGGCCAACTTTTTGAATGCTAAGTGTTTCCAGTAGCTCAAGGCAAGAACTCCTAAAAGAGTTTCAGGTGTGGGTTATTAGAAACTTAGGCATATAGGCACCAGAACAAAGTCTACAGAATAAGTATTCCAAAGACACTGAGCGCAGCATGAATTGTATGTGCTACAAGTGACAATAACTGCTTGATAACCAAAAGTTAAACAGGTTAGACACTGTAGGCACCCATTTTGGACAATAGAGAAGACAGGGAAGAGTTTTGACAGAGGTGAAGGTATGGAAATAAAGGACTGCAATGGAGATTCTACTGATATATCAGCTATAATTTATGATTCATCAGTAGATAGTAAATGTGTACTTTGTTTTCTTCCAAAGTATTTTATGTTCTTATAAATTTTATGAGTAAAAGTAACCAAAGCATATAAATTTACCTCATTGACTAAAAAAGAAAATAAACTTGCCTTTGACCAACCTAGTTAAAGAGGTTTTTCTCTTTAAACATGCAAGGCTTTTAGGAGGGAAAAAAATATATCCTGGAGTAGGCTCAATTTTCCTGAATCCCCAGTCAACTTGGTTTTAGACTTCTTGCTTTCTTACTGGTGATGAGCTAATGCAATTAGGTGCCTGGAGCTTGTCGTTTCTTTCTTAATAGGTTTCTGGGTTTGCCTACAGCTTCCTTAGCTGGAGAAGACTGTAATTCACTTGACATCAGTGGGTTATTTATAGAAACTTGGCTCAGGCTCTGCAACCTAGCTAAAACTGGGCTCTCTTAGTTCCTGTATAAAGACGTGTTTGCTGAAAATCTGTATGTGTTTGAATTGTAAAGTGCAAGTTGATGTGCTGCTTCCCTTTATATCAGGTTAATATTTCATGTTCACAAAATTGTAAGACAAGTTTTAACTCTCAAAGTTAGTTTTCTCACAAGAGGTTATAATTAGTTTTTTACTTTGCCCTTGTCACCTTTACCCTGACTCCCTGACTCTATATCCTGTTTCATGTAGTGTTTTTCTTTTTTGTTGTTGTTGTTGTTGTTAATCTCACTGGAGGATATTTTTCCACTGATTTTTTTTTTTTAGGGAGAGTGGGAGAGAGAGGGAAAAACAGAGGGAGACATCAATGTGAGAGAAACATAAATTGGTTGCCTCCTGCAGGGGCCCTGATTAGGGCCCCGGCTGGGGAGGAGCCTGCAACCAAGGTACACGCCCTTGACAGAATCAAACCTGGGACCCTTTGGTCCACAGGTCAATGCTTTATCCACTGAGCCAAACTGGCTAGGGCATAGTTTTTTCTTTTGAAGGTTGGTTTTTATTTCACCTTTTCCTTAAATATAGAATTGGGTTTGGATCTTAGTTGAATGATTTTCTAAGCATGGCTGACACATGCTTGGCAAATTTACTCTTGAGTGGCATTACCTAAACTGCTATAAATCATAAAGTTAAGAATTAGTACCATTGTGCATTATCTTCATTATGCCTTTGTATTATTTGAAGATATATTTAACATTATATATCTCTGGACTTAAACACTTACCAAGTATTGTAAAATTAAGAGATTCTTTGAAATCATAGGTTGAAATTTCTATTGAACTTTTAAATTTTATTTTAAGGTTGATCATAGTCATTAAAATGAAGCATTTTTGCTCTTTAAAAACATAATCTTGCCGAAACCGGTTTGGCTCAGTGGATAGAGCATCAGCCTGCGGACTGAGGGGTCCCAGGTTCGATTCCGGTCAAGGGCATGTACCTGGGTTGGGGCACATCCCCAGTGGGAGATGTGCAGGAGGCGGCTGATCGATGTTTCTCTCCCATTGATGTTTCTAACTCTCTATCTCTCTCCCTTCCTCTCTGTAAAAAATCAATAAAATATATTTTTTAAAAAAAACAAAAAAAACATAATCTTATTTTAAAGTCAGATAATCTTTTTTTACCTCCTTTGTCTAAATGTACCTAACTGTACATAAACTGTAACTAACATCCATGCAAAATGTCTTCCATTTTTATTCAGATTTTTACTAGCATAGTTCTGATATTGAGGCCCCACACATATTTTGGACTGTTCAATAGGGTTGGAGTCATTCTAATCTCAATTATTCTGTGTGTCTATTTTTCTGCCAATACTATAGTACTGTTTTAATGACTGTCGCTTTTTAGTATAATTTGAAATCAGGGAGTGTGATACCTCTGGCTTTGTTCTTTTCTCTCAGGATTGTTTGAACTATTTGGGGTATTTTGTGGTTCCATACAAATTTGAGGATTTTTTTTCTTCTATTTCTGTGAGTAGTTGGAATTTTTACAGGGATTGCATAATCAATCTATGTATTTCTTTGGGTAATATGACCATTTTAACAATGTTAATTCTTCTAATTATGAACACAGAATACCTTCCCATTTCTTTATGTCTGATTCAATTTTTTTCAATAGTGTCTTATAGTTTTCAGTGTATAAGTCTTCACCTCTTTTGTTAAGTTTATTTCTAGTTATTTTTTTTCTTTTTGTTGCAATTATAAATGGGACTTTTTTTTTCCATTTGTCTTCCTGAAATTTTGTTGTTAATACATAGAAATGCAGATTCTTATCTATTGATTTTGTATCCTGCAACTTTACTGCATTTGTTTATAATTTTTTTTTTTGTATATATGGTGGAATACTAGTCAGCCATAAGAAAGATTAACTATTGCCATTTGTAACTACTTGGAAGAATCTTGAGAGTCTTATACAAAGTGAAATAAGGCAGATAGAGAAGGACAAGAACCATATAATTTTACTCATATGTGAAATAAAAGACAAAAATCAACAAATGAACAGAGGGAACAAACAAACAAGCTAATAGATACAGAAAATAGAATAGGAATTACCAGAGAGGAAGGGTAATGGGGGGAGGAGTACAAAAAGGGTCACATACAAGATGAATAAAGGACACTAGACTTTGGGTGATAAGCACAAAATAGAGTATACATATGTCATATTATAAAGTTGTACAACTGAAAGTTATATAATGTTATTAAACAATGTTATCCCAATAAATGTAATGAAAAAGAGAAACCCACAATTTGCTCACCCGAGGATATTTTTCCCAAAATCTGAGACTGGGGCTGCTCTGTTTATATCTCATGGTCTGCCTCACTATCTATATGATCTGATTCTCTTTCCTGAAGAGGTGAAATGAATAATAGCTACACACTTTGGGTGGTTTCTTGAATGATGCATATGTAGTTTTTTAATTGGTGGGCAGACTGGATGTGAGGGTTGAAAAATCTGAGATGCAGTGAGAAATGAGTAAGATGGAAGCAGGGAGGAAAGTAAAGTCAGGATATGGAGAAAGTACCATCTGTGTTGCTCATGGCTTTGCTGACTTCTAGTTTTAGATCTCTCAGTGCCTCCTGGATGCCCAGAAATGAGGCACTCTGCTGCACTCTGCTTCCTACACATGCCCTCCCCTCTACCCTGAGCCTTTGTTTCTTCCTTGCCTCCCTCTTCTTCCTCCTCCTCCTCCTCCTCCTCCTCCTCCTCCTCCTCCTCCTTCTCCTTCTCCTCCTCCTCCTCCTCCTCCTCCTCCTCCTCCTCCTCCTCCTCCTCCTCCTCCTCCTCCTTCTCCTCCTCCTTCTCCTTCTCCTTCTCCTTCTCCTTCCTCCCTTCTTCTCCTCCTCCTTCTTCCTCTCTCTCTTCTTTCTTCTCTTCATCCTTTTTCTTCCTTTACCTGGTCCCTTCCCCTTCCTTCTCTCCTTCCTGTTCTTCTTCCTTATTTTATCCTTCTATTCTTATTTTCTCCTCCTCTTCCTTCACTTCTGCATTCTCCATTTTTTCCTTCTGTTTCTCCTTCTTATTCCCTAAGGCTTATTTATATCTTTGTGTTACTTGCAACTTTGCAACACACAAGACTTTTAAGATAGGTATTCCTTGTTTAACCAAGAGCTAGATTAAAATTTTGCAAGTGAATCTTTAAAGTAAGAGGAATTAGATTTATACTCAGAACTTACCGCACTAATTGAATGGCTTGTGTAGATCAGGTATTTTCATATATTTTAGTTAGCACTATTAGAAACCTTAAAAGGTTACCATTTCTATTTTACAATGAGGAAACAAAAGCTCAGAAAATTAAGTTATTTTTCCAAGGTCACATGTATGATTCAAATTCTTGTGTCTAGACTTCTTTCCACCCAATTACCTTGCTACTCCCCTTAAGGGCTCAATGGTCCCAAACGAGGATTTTATAAACATATCCCTTAATTTCATATGTATAACAGTTAGAAATGTTTATCATTCAAAGCAAGTGGTAAGCATACCATTTTTTATTCACTGAATTACAGAAAATATAACTTCAGGTATTAATTTTAAATCACTGTTGAGCATGGGCATAAAACTGCCAAGCCTCCCCTTCATTCTCGCTTGCTATCAAGTCCATCAGGATTAAAACTGCCTTACTCAGATGACCTTGTAATGGTGCTTCTTTTACTTGGCTTGTGACTGCCAGAGCCTCATGATACTGTGATACCAATGACTCAGTGGATTCAGTCTGAGTGGTTTATTTATTTGTTTGTTTATTCCTATATTATAGTATAATCAGGATAATAAATCTTTCATTAGCATTGACCATATATTTGTTTTGTAAGTATTGACAATTAATAGATAAGCTATGTATAGAGTTTTTTATGAATTTTAAACCTCATTATGTTTTTTGGAAATGATATGTCCAGCTGGTAACCAAGCTGCAATATTCTTAATGATATGTCCAACAAGAGTGATAGGAATAGACCAGGCTGAAGCATAATCTCCAAATGGCTAACATAACTTCTTTTAAAATATCACTACATATTTTAGCATTTATAACACTAGTCCCACTTTTCTTTTGTGCCTTGAAAACAAAGATTATTGCAATTTCACATATTGTCTCAGCTTCTAGACAGCATCTAATCTGAATAAGAACCCACACCCCATTCTTCTTCAGAATCATCCAGCCCAAGTCCAGACCTTCTATATTCTATTTGTTTCACAAGTCATTCAGTCCAGGGTCATGGTTAGGTTTTGCTATTTTTTGCACAACTAAGAAAAATATTTTGCTGCCAAAATATGGAATATTTCTTACCACTTAGAATTTTTATTTTATTTTATGCTTAATCAAAGAGCTATTTAATTTAGACATTGTTTTATAATCATTATTATATTTTTGTGTATATTAAGTAGAAAATATTGGAAAATGCATTAACTAGAGGGTTTCTAAACCTCTTCACATTCAAAATTCAAGTTTTCCAAATCAACTTGAGGCTCAGCAGCATAAATATCAGTCAATTTTCTTTATCCCCATGTAATATTATCCCTGTTAGGGTCACCGAAGGAAGAATGCAAAGTGGTAAGGAATTACAAATTTACTAGTGGCCTGGTGCACGAAATTCATGCACATTAAAAGGGAATTAATTAGAGGAAATACTTTAATATTGCTATTTTCTCTTTGCCAGGGCAGGTACGTGAGTCTCACATCCTGGGGCCTGTTGCCGGGGCTGGGGATGCAAGCCTCAAGTCCCCGGGGCCAGCGCAGGGGGTGGAAAAGCGAGCCTCATGTCCCCAGGCCTGTTGTCAGGGGCGGGGATGCAAGCCTCAAGTCCCTGGGCGTTACAAGTCCCCACCCACCAATACTGCAACTCCCCGCCCACCCACTCCAGCTGTACAAGCAGCCTGTTGATCGGTTGGTCATGACGGTGTCCTAACCAATTTGAATATTACCCTATTATTAGATAGATTAGGTCATGTGGATACCAGATGGATTTAGTCCCCAAAACGGTGCTAGCCCCCAAAGACAGGGAGTCAGAGGTTTTTAAAGGATTCTAGGTAGGTTTTTTCTGGGTGGAGAAGTCTCTGTGCAGGTCTGGCTTCTGGGAAAGTCTGGAGGAGACAGGTAATAGTCTTAATAAGTGGAATGTGGTCTAAGCAAGTGGAATGTCCATTATGAAGTGGCCTACAGGTCAGTTCCCAGGGGAAGGGATATCAATTCAATTATTTGATCAGACCTAACAATCCCCTTTGTTATTAAGATTATTGGTGCAGCGTTTCTTAAATGGGTCTGCACTATATTGTCTCTAATATTCTACAAGTGGAAATGCTGGCATTTAAAAAATCTTGTCAGATACATTGATAATAACAGGTATATCCGACTACCATATAGCCACCACAGATTGTAAAATATGTCCCATTTTTCAAAATGTTATACTATTTTGAAAAGGTGCATTTTAGAATCAGTGAAATACGGTGTTAGTTTTCATCTCTGACATCCTTGCTATAAGGTGTTGTGGTTTAAAGAAAGAAGTTTCAGACAAGTGCATACATTTATTACCATGCAGGCAAAGGAAAAGCCTGCAAAAAGAAGCCCTTTTAGGTAACCAGGAAGTCAGCTAACCTTCTGGTAGAAGTTGTGAGACAAAATCTTCTAGTAAGTAGCCACACAAAGGCCACAGAAGATCACAATTCCAACCTGGGCCTCCATTTCAAAGTTAGAAAAATATGAATTACACACATTCTATACACTATTTAAACCAGAATAGTAGTGCCTCTACAAAATTTCTATCTAAAACACATATCTGTACATACTGAATTTTCACAATAAAAAATCATTTCTAAATTCCGGCATGCTAATGGAAATACCATTGCTGCCCTGGCTTGTGTATATCCACTTAGAGTACAAATGTTAAATTATAAATTCTACAATGTTATAATTTAAAAGCAAATTGCATACTATTAATGTGGAAGAATTATAAGGAAAATTACAGACAGTGCAAAAGATGTATAATTTGATTGGTCATTTCTTTAGTGAAATGGAGATGCTTGACTGGTGGAAACACTATTCTTTGTAGCCTTGCTTCTCTAGTTTCTTAAATACTATCAAATGTTGAACAAAATGTTTAGAAATCTTTCTCTTTGACTCTTCCTTAAACTGCAGTCATTATTTTAGGAGAATAAATTGGCCCTCTTTCCCTTGTATTTTATATAAGGGCCCAAATCATGCCAGGAAAATGTGCCCCAAACCATAACACTGCCCCCACCAGCTTGAAGGGTTGTACTGATGCATGTGGGGTGCATGCTTTCATGCTGTTTCCACCAAATTCTCACTCTGCCATCTGCCTGATGCAACTGGAAACGTGATTCATCGGACCACATGTCTTTTTCCAATGCTCGACTGTCCAATCCTTGTGTTCCTGTGCAAATTGGAGAAGTTTTATCTTGGTAACTGCAGACAGCAAAGGTATTCAAACAGGCCTTCAGCTGTTTTGCTGATACTTGCTCCATGGCTCTGAGCACCAACAATCATCCCACGTTCAAAGGCTGTTAAATCGCCTTGTTTACCCATATCTTCAGAAAAAAATCACTTCTACTGTCATGGTAAACAGCCTACTTCCCTATTTATAATGGTCTGGCCCTCTAGCAACTTCAGCTTGAAATTATAGCTAATTTGCCTACAAATGTCAGGTGGTCATAATAACCTGACCACTCAGTGTATATATATATGCCTAAGCGACTGTTATGACCAAACAACTGGAATGACCAGAACAACCAGTCAACCAGTCACTGTGATGCACACTGACCACCAGGGGGCAGACGCTGCCCCCTGGTAGTCAGTGAGCTCCCACAGGCAACCTCCCGTGGTCCCTCACCCCTGCCAGCTGGTCCCCCAAATAGGTCCCAATCACCAGCCCAGCCGAGAGACCCCACCCATGCACGAATTCATGCACTGGGCTTCTAATATATATAATATATGATACATTTAGCATACGTAAATACTAAATAAATTACCCAATATTATAAATAGTCTGCTAAAATCTTAAATCAAGAATTGAGGTCACAAGAACATGATAGATTTCTAAGACTATTTTTATAATTCTTATACTTCTCAAAAGTCATCTCATTTCATTAATATCAACCATAGGGCTCAGGACCATTGGCCATGACAATAAGCCAGGAAAAGCACTGGAGGCCATGTGGTCTGTGACAGGTGTAGTTCTCTGGGGAACTACAGCCTTCAGTTTGGTAAGCAGAGATGGCCTAGAATCCATGGAGCATCACTCTGTCCTTCCAGCAGATCTGAAGAACACACTCCTCTTTCTTCCCACTTAGAAATGGGAACTTCAACCCTCCAAATCAGAAACATGAAACGTTTTCCCAAATAACCTCATGCCATATGTAGTAAAATGTTCTTAGGACACAATCATTTTTGACAATATATATAATTTTTTTCCTGGAATTTTTAAAACCAGCAAAATCTGGCATAATTACCCAGGCCTAGAGAAGCCTTAGTTCAAGTTTAAAGATGGTATAACTTTTATAGATTTCCAGCGGGGGGAGGGGAGAGACATCTTATAAGTGATTGCCACTAGACACTTAATTCTAAGAAAGAAGCAGATGCCCTCCTTCAGAGGAAAACAGAGAGCCGTGTTCTTGCCTTTTCCTCAGTAAAAACCTTTATTAAAATACTAGAGGCACAATGCACGAAATTTATGCACTCAGGGGGTTGGGTCCCAGTCCAGCCTGCACCCTCTCAGTCTGGGAGCCCTCGAGCGATGTCAGACTGACAACTGAGTCCTGCTCCCACCAGGCCTAAGCTTGCTGTTGGACATCCTAAGCCAGCCGTGGGCAAACTACGGCCCGCGGGCTGGATCCGGCCCGTTTGAAATGAATAAAACTATTGAAAAAAAAAGACCGTACCCATTTATGTAATGATGTTTACTTTGAATTTATATTAGTTCACACAAACACTCCATCCATGCTTTTGTTCCGGCCCTCCGGTCCAGTTTAAGAATCCATTGTGGCCCTCGAGTCACAAAGTTTGCCCACCCCTGTCCTCAGCACTGCTGTGAAGACAGGAGACGTCTCGCCACTACTGCTACACTCTCCAGCTGTGAGCCAGGCTTCTGGCTGAGCAGCACTCCCCCTGTGGGAGTGCACTGACCACCAGGGGGCAGCTCCTGCATTGAGCGTCTGCCCCCTGGTGGTCAGTGCATGTCATAGTGACTGGTCTTCCGCCATTTGGTCTATTTGCAGATTAGCCTTTTATTATATAGGATTCTTGATTTTTGTTACCAGAAAACCAAGGATTATTTATATATTCTCAAAGTCAGTATATCCACTTTGTAACAATTTCTTGGTAGTTATGGTTTGCCTCTAACTGGGCTACTCTCCATGATTTACAACCCTTTTGTCTAATAATGTTTCATTATTTACATCCATGTTACTGTTGTTTTTTTCTCAAAATATTTATTAGAACCAGTATTTCTGGACACCTTCGTATACCAAATATAACAGAATTGCTCTAAGTTAGACTTCATAAGGTCTGAAACTGCTTTACAATCCAATTTTAACCCATCATGTAGATTATATATGGACTCTATATATTCTACCACCAAAATATACCCTTATCTCATTCCCTCCTCTGCTCATTTCTTGTCTTTTTTCATCTGGATGACTAAAGTATCCATTAATCTAATTTCTTTTTTTCTTTTTTTTTCTTTTTTTGCATTTATTTTGACCTGGCTCATTTTAATCCATTCATTACACTCTGATTCTGAACTAGGGACAATTTGGCCTCTAGATGACATTTGATCATGTCTGAATAGATTTTTTGGTTGTCACAGTTGGAAGTAAAGGACCACTACTGGCATTTAGTGTGTAGAAACCATGGAGCCTACTAAACATCCTATAATGCACAAGACAGCACAACAAATAATTCTCAGCTCAAAATAATAATAGTGCTGAGGTGCTGGGGTGAGAGAGCTTTGTCTATACTGCCCCACTTCTGCTCTTCCCCTGTCCACATGCACTGTGTCAGTTTTTTCAAATGGATCTGTGATAGTGCCCTGCTTACTTTTGTTATACAACTTTCTGCATAATGTTGTTTTTAAAATATGTTTCATAATCTGCCTTTTCCCCCAGAATATAAACATTTGATGCTTAGCACCTAGTATAATAATTTTTATATTATAGCTGCTCATTAAACTTTAATTGTATTAAGTGGGACAGGCTCATTTGTATGTTGTATGTGGTTGTGTATATAGGTAATTCTGAAGAAGCAATATATGGAAAAGTGACTTTAACATTAAATTAATAGCTATGCAAATGTTAATTCTGCTACACCTAGAGGGCCTCACAAAACGCTGGGAAAATTTCTTAAAAATACGTTTTGTGTTTCATTGAATTACTATGGGTTACATTTCATAATAGCTCACGATGAACCAATACATGTCATAAGGATGTGATATGGCTATTACTTTTTATGTATGAGCACAGTTCATCTTTATTATAGACTGAAAACAGTATTTCAAACTATTTTAGAATAATATCCAGTTAAGTGAGTCAAACCTGCCACAGTTCTGGCCTGAGAATCAGAATTACAGAACAAAAGATAATTCAGTTAGAAAAAGCCCATATACCCCACACCCTTGAGTGCCCTTGAGTGCAGGGAAGTCAGGTATTATTGTTTTCACTTTTTAAATTATGTGTTCATGAACATTTGGATGCTGGCAGAAATTTACAATGATGATACATTTTTAAGATAGGGTTTAAATCCAAAACCATCACACATTTAATTTTCATAGATCATTGATGCAAATAGTTGTTGCTTTTTAAGAGTTAGTTCATTGTTTCCTCCCCCATTAACCATTTTATTCCTTTGGCATGCAACAAGATATAGTGCAAAGATCACTGACTTTAGCATCAGAAAACTCTGGCTTTGAAAGACAGTCTTACTGGATGACCTAGAGCAGGGATCAGAAAATTTTATTCTGTAAAGGGACAAATAGTAAAAATTTTTGTCTTGCGGTGCTTGTAGTCTCCATTGCAAAAATATTCAGTTCTTCCTCTGTACAAAGAAGCCATAGACAATATGTAAATGACTGGGCATAACTGCATTCCCATACAAAACCAGGTGGTATGCAAATGTGGACGATAGGCCACAGTTTGCCGATCTCTCATGGAGAGGAAATTACTGTACTTCTCATCTATCAAGTGGAGGCATTAGAGCTTAGGTATGAAGTAACTCAAAGTAACTGAGAATGTAAGTAACATACATATGAAAGGATGTAGTCCATTATAGACACTAAATGTAGCTATTGTTAGGATGGAGACAAGCAAATGAATGCTTAAGCTCATTTATACAATATTCTTTTGGCAAGTCCATGAGAGAAAGTTCATTATTTAAGTAACAAAAGACTGAGATTATAAGGTAACTTCAGTGTTAATGATATTCATGTCAAAAGTTTTCTATTCAAAGGTCTGTATCTTGAAGCATTAGTATAAATTTTTCCTTCAAAAAGAATAGAAAATTTGAACTTAATCTTTTAAGAAAATAGTACAGAAAGCAATTGGATTCTCTAAGCCTAAGGAAGTTTCATTATTACAAAACAGAAAAAAAGTTGTTTATTTTATAAACTGTTTTGCCACTGGTAATTACTGAATACTTCTTTAATGGCTCATAATGAATTCCATGCCTTTTCTAAGAATTACGTTGCTCCCAGAGTTATATGGATTAAGTTATGTATATTTAACTTAAAAATTAGCATCACTTTGGGGAATCTGTCTCTGTCCCCTCAACATTTCATGAATAAATCAGCTAGATTTTTGAAAAAATGCATAAATATATAAAATACTCTTTAGCACATTTATTTTAATACATAAACAGCGTTCACAGATAGTTGAACTTTTCTTGACTTCAGCTTGCAAAATTTTAAAAGAAAATGAAATACAATTGTGAGCAGATACATGTCTGATACTTTGCTCTATGCTTTGTTTATATATTGTGCCATGTGAATACACATCTATCTCAATTTAAAATTTAAATGTTTTCTATTACCTCTCTTACATCAAACTAATGGATGTTTTCTAGACAGATACCTTCTGAAATTGCAAAAAAGAATATAGCCATTTTAAAGGATTCTACTTTGTGGATTCAGTGCTAACCCCCACCCATAAATTCTATACACTTTACTAATTATATACAAACTAGAGGCCCGGTGCACAAAAATTTGTGCACTCGGGGGGGGGCGAGGGGGGTCCCTCAGCCCGGCCTGTGCCCTCTCGCAGTCTGGGACCCCTCGGGAGATAACAACCTGCTGGCTTAGGCCTTCTCCCGGGTGGCAGAGGGCAGGCCCAATCCCTAGGTGTAGCCCCTGGTCGGGCTCAGAGCAGGGCTGATTGGGGAGTTGGGGCGCCACCCCCTGTTATGCACAGAGCAGGGTGATTGGGAGGTTGTGATGCCACCCTCAGTCACGCTCAGGATAGGGCCAATTGGGGGGTTGGGGCACCATCCCCTGTCCCACTCAAGGCAGGGTCGATGGGTAGGTTGCGGCGCCACACCCTGTGATGCACAGAACAGGGCCAATCAGAGGGTTGGGGTGCTGCCCCCTGTCACGTACAGAGCAGGGCCCATCAGGGATTGGGGTGCCACACCCTGTCACACACAGAGCCGCAAGGCGATCAGGGGGTCTGGACGCTGCCCCCTGTCACGCTGATCCCGGTGCTGGGAGGCCTCGCGGCTCCACTGATCCCGGTGCTGGGAGGCACATTACCCTTTTACTATATAGGATAGAGGCCTGGTGCACGGGTGGGTGCCGGCTAGTTTGCCCTGAAGGGTGTCCTGGATCAGGGTGGGGGCCTGGGTGAGGGGATGATGGCTGTTTGCAGCTGGTCACACACCCTTCAGGGTGGGGGTCCCCACTGGGGTGCCTGGCCAGTCTGGGTGAGGAGCTGAGGGCTGTTTTCAGGCTGGGGGTGACTGAAGCTCCCAAACACTCCTTTTTTTCTTTTTTTTATTCTGGGCCAGCTTTAGCTGTGAGGCTTGGCTCCAGCTCTTAGGCCTCCGCTGCTGAAAGTAGGTTTCTGGCCTTTGCTTACAATGTTACCATCCTGCTGGCTGAAGCCGGGCGGACTAAAGTAGGTTTCTGGGGTTTTGTTTAGCTTCTATATTTGTTACATAGTTGCTTAGAGTTGCAGCTCAGAGGCCTGCAGCGGCAGGCGGGGAACGTTGGAGTCCTCCATCACTGAAGCAAGCAAGCCTCATGCTAGTTTCAAGCTGCCTGGCTGCCGGCCGCCATCTTGGCTGGCAGTTAATTTGCATATTGCCCTGATTAGCCAATGGGAAGGGTAGCGGTAGTACGCCAATTACCATGTTTCTCTTTTATTAGATAGGATATCTATTTTGTTTTTCAAATCCTCACCTGAGGATATGTTTATCGATTTTAGAGAGAGGAAGGGAGAAAGAGAGAAACATTGATCTATTGCCTTTTGTACCCACCATGACCAGGAATCAAACCAACAACCTTTTTGGTTTACAGGACAATGCTCCAACCAACCAAGCCATCCAGCCGGGGCTACAAATGTCTACTTTCAAAATGCCTGACAGTCATTTCCTAAATCGATCAAATTACTGTGATTACTGAGATGTTTCAGCATGTCTAGTCTTGTTTTATGTTGAGGAATTATTTTTTTTTCAGGAAAATAATTTTTATTAGATTTTCTGTTCATTAGCCTGGAAAAATATGGATAAGACAGTATAAGAAAAATACATCATACCCTGGATTTGACTCTGTTGAGAATCCTTCTAAAATCTTATGCCTATCTAAATTCTATGCTAATGATTTCAGATTAAAGGTTTGTTCCCGTGAAGACCTATTTAACTCGTTCTACACTATGGAACTACACAGTGCCACCAAAACCAGTGATATTTTAATGTTATATTTCAGGAAAATAAGAATGAATCAGCATAAATTCTTGATTACCACTATTGTACAAAAGGAAGTTAATCTAAATAAAGCAAATAATCCTCAGAGTGTGAGTGTTAGAACATCAATTGTGTGTCTATGCAATTGGTCTACTTGATATTCTGGACTCACATTCCTCTAGCTCTCACATCTTCTACATTTGAAACTACTTGTAAATAGAACAACTCCATTCTATCCTGGATGCATTATGTAGAGTTGAATCGAGTAGAATGGAAGAAGCTCCGGGTATACCTTATCGAACATCATTCTTCTTATAATTCCTCTGTGAGTGCCTGGTTCACACCTAGGCAGTCAATGAGCCACAGAGAGACTTTGCTCTCCTTAGGGATGCAGCAACACAAACAAGCAAAGAAAGTTTCTAGGAGGCTACGCTTACCATTGGTAGCTTAGAACCCATGGAATCCAACAGTTTCTCTTAAAGTAGACAAAAATAATCATACGCTATAGTATACTATAAAATGTTTTTTTTGTTGTTTTTTTTTTAAATATATTTTATTGATTTTTTACAGAGAGGAAGGGAGAGAGATAGAGAGCCAGAAACATCGATGAGAGAGAAACATCAATCAGCTGCCTCCTACACATCTCCTACTGGGGATATGCCTGCAACCCAGGTACATGGCCTTGACCGGAATCGAACCTGGGACCTTTCAGTCCGCAGGCCGACGCTCTATCCACTGAGCCAAGCCGGTTTCGGCTATAAAATGTTTTTTAATGCCTAAGGATATTACATATCTTTCTTAACAGTCAGGGATAATATCCTCTACAGAATATGTTTTACTGTCGAATGCATGTGTATTAAGTAAGTGATCAACAGCCTTACAACTTACTCTTCATTCAGTAATCTACTTTCTTGGAAGTAAATTTTATTCAAGCAGGGAGTCTTCTTTAACTACCATTCACATAAAAAACCAAAACAAAACACCTCTAAATCACTATCGTACATAGATTAGACCACTGCAAAAATAATAACTTACACCTTATATTTAGCAGTTCCACAATTTCAGCCCTCCAGAAGTTAAGACAATTTTGTTATGTCTCAATAATTATTGACATTTTCCTTGCCAAGAAGTTCTAGAAGGCTTTATCTGCACTGGTGATACCTACTTCAAAGGAGATAGCCATTCATCCAATTCCATTAAAGCATAAATTAAATAATCTAATTACTTTCTCAATTACCTTTTTAATTCAAAGCTTACCTTGAATAACCTCTTCCAATAGACCCACATCATTTTTTCTTTGAAGGACTTCAAGAAGCTATGATTTTAAAGTTCTTTCAAAGTGCATTCAACTTTTTTTTTTTTTCCCTCTGAGCCTACTTCTTTATTATTTCCTACCTAGCCATGATTATTAGATTTTTTTTTCCTGATATATATCGCTGCATAACAAACTGTCCTGAAATTGAGTGGTTTAAAATAACAACAATCACTTATTTTGCTCACAGATATTCAATTTGACAAGTTTGGTGGGAAAGACTTACCTCTGCTCAAGGCAGCTGAATCTGAGGGCCCAGAGATCTGCTTCCACTTAGACTCAGGAAGCCACCCCTTGCTACTTATTGGCTGTTGTCTGGAAGGTCAGATAAGACTGAGGACTGGAGGGCCTATCTTCTTCTTGGTTTGAGACTCCATGTGGTCTGAGCTTCTAATAGCTTGGGGTCCAAAGGTGAGCATCCCAAGACAGAGCCCGGTAGAAAGCTGTGCTGACTTTTTTATGATTAGTTTACAAACTCTCATAGCAAGACTTTCTCTGCAGGTGTAGGTGGAGGCAGTCACAAACATCTATCGAGTTTCTAGGATTAAAAACTTAGACTTCTCCTCTTGATGGAGGAGTGGCAAGGTTCTGGAAGAGCATGTGGGATAGTAGATATTATTATGACCTTTTGTTGGGCGGGGAGGGGGAACCTATCACACAATTACTATTATTATTAAGGCAATTTTACCCATTGGGACAATTCAGATGTTTTGTAAAAGTTCTTTCCAACTCCTACACTCTGAGCAGCCCTGGTCTTTCCTCTCACTAAACTCTGGGTACCTGAAATATCTTTTACCCACTTAATCAGAGATAATTAGAGTACATTTGTATGATCTTATTGGGTATTCTAAAGAAATGAAGCATCTACTGCTAATGGTAGTGGGAAAGTTATCTGCAGACAAACTCTGTGAAGAGAAGAAAAAATGTTTTGTTCCTGCATCTCTCTTCTCTTATAGTGGCAAAATGCAAACAGCTTGAATATTACACTTAAGTGTATTAAATATCCTTTTAACTACTTTCAGTCTATTGCAAGAGCTTAAGAATCTTGAATTTAGGGCCCTGTGTGGTGTTTTACCGCTTGATTTCCAACACTAGGGGAAGATAGCTAGGGGGAGTATCAATGAGCTTATCAGAATATAAAAATTCTGTTATCAGAATACAAATTCACCATGGCATTAGACAAAGCAGCTTTCAATTTTCTAATCCATTCAAGCAAACTGACTAATCCCAAGAAAATAGCAAAGCATATTTACAAAATAACGCACCATGCCCAGCTGTGCAAGCAATGGACTATCTGTCTAAACTGATGAGCTCAGTTTTCTCTCTTGAATTGGAGTGAATTTGATTTCTCTTCTGGCTTGGATTGCCTTGTTAGGCCAATACAACTTCATAATTCAGTGCATGAATTTCTAAAGTGATGGCTAAGTACTTCAGCGTACCACTGTTTGAAGCAGTTGTCTTTCTAAAATAAAAATATTGTCAGGATAATTAAACAATAAATACATAGAATTGTGTAAGGAGATTATAATTATAAAGGTTGGTAGATTCTTAAAGTAGAATTAGGGCAGAAACCTCCTAAGGTCACCTATCACAAAATCCACTCATTTTTTAAGACACTATTCAGATTTTCAGGATATCTTTCTTATGGTATTTTCAACAAAGTTTCCAAAAATAATTCATTCCAAGCAAAAAGAAAAAAAAAGTATATTATTTACAATTTGAGAATATATGTTTTCTTTATCAAGAATGGCATACTTCATTTAAAAATTATAATCGTTTATTCTACAGGTATGACATATATGTGCAATATAAGGAATACCAATCAACAAATACATGTGTATGCAATGTATCTAGCTAAATGAATAGAACTTTGTCAATATTGTTGCAAATCCCCTGTGGGCATCTTTTGGATTTTATCCCAGTCTCTCCTCTCTGGAAGCAATTACCATCTTGATTTTTTTTCTAATAATTGTCTATTAAAATTAATTTGATGACTTTTTTGTTTAGTTTTGATATTTTGTCACCTAGATAAAAATGAAACATATATATGTTATTTATATATGTATTTCCAGTTTCCATATATATAATGTATATATACATACGTATTTCTTTGACTTTTTATCTTTAACTTCACATAGTATATAAGTATCATATTTCTTTGCATGATTGCAATTATGTTACTGCTGGCATTTGAATTGTTTACAACCTATGGTCTTATAAATGATGTGACTATGTACAATGCTCAATATGTCTCCTTATGGGAATGGATGTAAGTTTCTTTTTCTTTTCAGTATGCATTTGCAAGGGTTTTATTGGTCTTATTCCAGTGACTACCAGAAACAGCGTTTTTGCATTCACATGCTTCAAAAGTCTTTATGGAGGAGGACACTGGTATAATGGGTGTCCTATGGGAATCCAATACTTAGAACCTCCCTGGTAACTTCCTGGTGGAGGTGACCTCATAGCTTGGTCTCTTTATCAGAGGAGACACTCACTGTGTCTTAAATTTTTGAGGTAAGAATTGAGCAAGGCCTTTTTGGTTGTTTTTTGTTTTTTTATCCAGTGAAAAAACTGCAAATTTTATTAATTTTTTTTTTTCTTGTAGAAGTTAGTGAAAGAATTATACTCGTTAAAGTTGTAACTTCTTATGTTGATCAAAAACTGGCCTACTCTCAGCCTTCTTTCTTAGGGTAAGTTTTAATTGGCATCCATAGAGCAGATAATGAGCCAATATAAAATATCTGCCAAGTTGTTCCTAAGGTTAAAAGTCCATGAAATAGGTACTAGAAGCTACCATGCCTCTGGGACAGATTTTTTCAAGTGGGATGCTAGACCAGGATATATGGGTGGTAAATGCAAGCTGGGATGGTCCTTTTTAGTGAAGTTAACGTGTGAATATAAGTTTCTTTAGGGTCATAGAGTGTATATTTGTTCAGCTTTACTTAGTAATAATTGCTTTCTGAAAAATGTGTAATTTACACTCTTACCACTTGGTCATGGTGT
This sequence comes from Myotis nattereri, assembly GCF_964212035.1. Lineage (NCBI taxonomy): Eukaryota > Metazoa > Chordata > Mammalia > Chiroptera > Vespertilionidae > Myotis > Myotis nattereri. Next base: position 158,397,937 of record NC_138075.1, read on the forward strand.
ATGATCTGTTTAATGTCTTGTTGGGTGTGATTTGCTAATATTTTATTGAAGATTTTAGCATCTTTGTTCATCAGAAATATTCACCTGTAGTTCTCTTCCTTTGTAGTGTCTTTATCTGATTTTGGGATTAGGGTAATGCTGGCCTCATAGAAAGAGCTTGGAAGTGTTCCTTCTTAAATTTTTTGGAAAAGTCTGAGGAGGATAGGTATTAGTTCTTTGAATGTTTGGTAAAAATCCCTCGGTGAGGCTGTCCAGGGATTAGTTTGCTGGCAGTTTTTATTTTATTTTTTTATTACTGTTTCAATTTCATTGGTAGTTATCCGTCTTTTCAAATTCTTTTATTCTTCTTGATAGAGTTTTGGGAGATTGTATTTTTCTAGGAATATGTCCATTTTGTAAAGTTGTCCAGTTTGTTGGAAGAGAGTTGTTCGTAGTATTTTTTTATAATCTTTACTAGAGGCCCGGTGCATGAAATTTGTGCAGGGGGTGGTGGGGGGACCCTCAGCCCAGCCTACACCCTCTCTAATCCGGGGCCCCGGGACCCCTTGGGGGATGTCTGACTGCCGATCCCTCTCACAATCCGGGACCACTGGCTCCTAACTGCTCACCTGCCTGCCTGCCTAATCACCCCCAACTTCCCCCCCTGCAGGCCTGATCACCCCCAACAGCCCCACCTGCCGGCCTGGTCACCCTTAACTGTACCCCCTGACAATATGGTTGCCTCCAACTGCCCCCCTGCCCTGCTGGCATGGTCACCCCCAACTGCCCCCCTGCTGGCCTGGTCGCCCCCAACTGTCCCCACTGTTGTCCTAGTTGCCCCCAACTGCCCCCCTGCCAGCCTGGTCTCCCCCAACTGCCCCCCTGCTGGCCTGGTTGCCCCTCACTACCCCGCCTGCCGGCCTGGTTGCCAACAACTGCACCTTCTGCCAGCCTGGTCACCCCTCACTGCCCACCTCTGCCAGCCTAGTCACCCCTCACTGCGCCCCCTGCTGGCCTGGTCACCCCATACAGCCTGCTGATAAGTCGTTTGGTCGCCCCTCACTGCCTTCTCTGATGGCCTCCTTGCCCCACACAACCTGCTGTTCAGTTGTTTGGTCATCCCTCACTAACCCCCCTGCCAGCCTGGTCACTCCACGCAGCCTGCTTGTTCAGTCGTTTGGTTGTCCCTCACTGCCCCCCTGCCAGCTTGGTCACCCCACACAGCCTGCTGCTCAGTTGTTTGGTCATCCCTCACTGACCCCCCTGCCGGCCTTGTTGCCCCACTCAGCCTGTTCAGTCATCTGTTCAGTTGACCATTTGGTTGTGATGGCCCCTGGCGCGCTCTCTCTCTCTCTCTCTCTCTCTCTCTCTCTCTCTCTCTCTCTCTATATATATATATATATATATATATATATATTTTTTTTTTTTTTTTTTTTTTTTTTTTTCTGTGGGGTTGGTTGTTACTTCATCTCTTTCATTTCTGATTTTGTTTATTTGGGTCCTCTCTCTTTGTTTCTTTGTGAGCCTGGCTAGAGGTTGATCAATCTTGTTTATCCTTTCAAAGAACCAGCTCTTAATTCTATTGATCTTTTGTATTCTTTTTTGTTTGTTTTTTGGTCTCTATGTCATTTATTTCTGCTCTGATCTTTATTATTTCCTTCCTTCTACTACTCTGGGCTTTTCTTGTTTCTCTCCTTCTAATTCTTTAAGTTGTGGGGTTAGATAAATTATTACTAGTTTTCCTTGTTTTCTGAGGTAGGCCTGTAGTGCTATGAACTTCCCTCTCAGGATTGCTTTCACTTTGTCCAATAGATTTTGGATTGTTCTGTTTTCATTGTAATTTGTTTCCAGGATGTTTTTTTTATTTCTTCTTTGATCTCTTTGGTAACCCAATCATTGTTTAATAGCATGCTATTTAGTCTTCATTTTTTTCATTTTCTTTTATTGTTTTTATTGCAGTTGATTTCTAATTGTATGCCATTGTGATCTGAGAAGATGCTTGATATCATGTCTATCTTCTTGAATTTGAAGAGACTTAGCCTGCATCCTAATATGTGGTCTATCTTTAAAAATGTCCCATGTGCACTTGAGAAGAATGTCTGTTCTGTAGCTTTGGGGTAAAATGTTCTGAAGATGTCAATTAGTCCATCTAATCTACTGAGTCATTTAGGTTTGTTGTTTTCTTGTTCATTTTTTGTCTAGAAGATTTATCCAGGCATTAAAATCCCCTACTATGCTGTCAATTTCTCCCTTGATATTCCAGAAGGTTTTTTTTTTTTTTTTAATGTATTTGGGTGTTCCTGTATTGGGTGCATATATGTTTATCAGAGTTATATCCTCTTGTTGTATCAATCCCTCTAGTAATGTGGCCTTCCTTATCTCTTGTATGACCTTCACTTTGAGGTCTATTTTGCCAGATATAAGTATTGCTACCCCAGCTTTTTTTTCATTTCCAATTGCCAGAAAAAATTTTTTTATCCCTTCACTTTAAGCCTGTGTGAGTCCTTTATTCCAAGATGGGTCTCTTATAGACAGTATATATGTGTGTGTGTGTATATATATATATATATATATATATATATATATATATATATGTATATATATAGTTTTCTTATCCATTTAGGCACCCTATGTCTTTTGATTTGGGCATTTAATTTATTTACATTTAAGGTTGTTATTAACTAGTGACCCGTTGCACGGATTCGTGCACATTGAAAGGAAATTAATTAGAAGGCAGCCTGCAGTGTGGGACTGGGCAAGACAGGCTGGAAACGCCCTGGAGCCAACTTCCCATGGTTCCTCCCCAGCCAGCCACACCTAGGGTGGCACTGCAGCTTGAAGGGCATCTGTGGAGTGAGTGGATTCCCTCCAGCAGGTGGGGGACCCTTGGCCTGGTCTTTGGGAATTGGGCTGAAACCAGCAGTCCAACATTCCTCAAAGGGTCCCGGAGTTCAAGAGGGCTCTGCAAAGTTGTACATCAGCTGAAAACCACCACTGACAAGTCACCGCAGCTCGGCAACTGCTATGTGGAGCCCTGTCCCCTGGTGGTGAGTGAGCGTCATACATACAGACCAGTCAGATGGTTGCTTAGCCTTTTATGTATATAGATAGGTACTTGTTTGTGGCCATTCTTATATTTTACATCTGTGTTTCTCCTCTTTCTAGTCCTACTTATTTCACCAGTTTCATTAGGATTTCTTGCATTGCTGGTTTGGTGGTAATAAAGTCCCCTAGCCTGCTTTTGTCTGTGAAGCTCCTGATATCCCCTTTAATTTTAAATGCTAGCCTTGCTGAATAGAGTATTCTTGGATTTAGTCCCTCGGTTTTCATTACTTTGTATACTTCATTCCATTCTCTTCTGGCCTGATGTATTCTGTTGAGAAATCAGTTGATAGTCTAATGGTAGATCCCTTGTGGATTACTTTCTGTCTCTCTCTTGCAGCTCTTAAGATTCTTTCTTTGACGTTAATGTTTGCCATTGTAAGTATGATGTATCATGATGTGGGTCTTTTTGGGTTCATATTGTTTGGGACTCTCTGTGCTTGTGTGACACCCTCCCCCTCCTCCATCAGGGACATTTTCTGTCATTTCTTCATATAGGTTTTCTATTTCTTTCTCAACTTCTACTGGGTGGGGGGGGAGGTTGAATCTGTAGAGGAAGAACTTAAATATAAAAAATAGGGCTTGCCAAGACCGGTTTGGCTCAGTGGATAGAGCGTCGGCCTGCAGACTGCAGGGTCCCAGGTTCGATTCCAGTCGAGGGCATGTACCTGGGTTGCGGGCATATCTCCAGTGGGAGATGTGCAGGAGGCAGCTGATCGATGTTTCTCTCTCATCGATGTTTCTAACTCTCTATCTCTCTCCCTTCCTCTCTGTAAAAAATCAATAAAATATATTAAAAAAAATAGGGCTAAGGAATTGAATGAAGAGGGGTAGGACCACAGTTTAGTATAGAGCAGTGAGAAAGAGAATGAGTCAATAATAAGAAAAAAATAGAATACATTTTTAAAAATGTTTGTTTATTTATTTATTTATTTATTTATTTATTGAAAGGGAGAATAGAAGAGAGAGCATATAGGCCTGAATTTATGAGGTAAAACTAATTAAATAATTAGAAGAAGAAAATAGCAAACGAGGAGAGGAAAAGTTGAGCAGCAAAAAAGTGAACTGAGATGGGGAAATGGAGTAGGAGCAGGGAAGAGGAAATTGTATATATGAATAAGCCAAAAGAGACTACAATAATAACACATCAATAAAGCAGATAAAGAAAATCAATTTTTAACAAGAGGGAAAAGAAAAGAGAGAGAAAATGTAAAGCAGGGAAAGGAGAAGAAAAATCATGATAAAAAAAAGGGAGATACAAGGAAGAAAAAGGTGAAAGAAAGAAAAAAAGTAAAATAACAATAAAAATAAGATAAAATAATATAAATTTTATAAAATAAGATATAATAGTTTTTTTTTTTTCAAATTATAAAAATAAAAAAAGTAAAGTGTCATTGGCTTTAACTGCATTTTAATGCCTCATAGGGGCTGGTTTAGGCCCCATGCTCCTGTTCTGTCTGCCAGTTCTGGGCTTCCAGTTAGGTAGTTAGACGCTGACCACTGTCAGGCACTGTCTTTGGCACTTAGCTCCCTGTTGAAGCTCTAAGTGATCCACTGCTCCTCTGCTTGTGTCTATCTCTGTAGGCCTTAGCTGCAAGCAGGCGGGACCAATCTGCCTGCTTTGCCTGCCAGCTGTCAATCTTAACCACTCCAGTGTCTGTTTCCAGCAGGGCTTTAGGTGGTGGTGGGGGGTGGGGGGGTGCTGTTTCCATCATATGGATGTTTTTCCCCTGATCCAGAGCTACTGCTCCGCCAGTGACCCAAAACATTACTCTGGCCTTGATTGGTCAGAGATCCTTGTAGGAGACCAGTGGGACTGGCTGGCAACCTGAGATTTTATCAGTCTGGTTCCCAGAATAGTGGGGTGGACAGGCCCCTCCTCCAACCCAGTCACTGAGGGCTCTTTGGGGCTATTCAGAGCCTTTGTTTCCTTTGTATTTTCTTTCTTTTTGTTCCTCAAAATGCAGGCAGGGTGAGACAGGCTGTGTTACCTGCCTTCAGGCTACTGGGAGGGGCTCAAGCTACAGGAGATAATGGCAGCTTAGGGTTAGAATGTTAGGAATGTCCCAATGCCAGAGTCCTGGCCAGCTCCCTGCCCTGCTTCCCTCCCTAGCCTCTCCTCTGGCTCCACAAATCTGTGCCTCTCCCTCCTCTGCAGCCTCAGGTAAGTTCTTGCAACTGAAAAATCCTATGTTCTGGGTTTATGGAGTAAAAGCAAAGACAAAACAAAAGCAAAACAACCACAAAAATGCAGGTTTTTCTTCCACTGGCACCATGCTGCTCGGGCTACCTTTCAGGCTGCCTTTCAGAGCTGGGGTCTTAGTTCCAGATTACCCAGACACCAGCAGCCCTGTGGCTTTTCTTTTTCTCAGCTGGGTATCATACCTATTGCAAAGGGATGCGGCTTGGGTGCAATGCAGCTTCTAACTCTCCCTCCAGGCCTGGTGGCCTGGTGTCCCTCTCCACCCCAGATCCTAGTTCCTACCATTCTCCAGGCAGCCTTTGCCCTTCTTGTTGAAAATTGTTTCCTCAGCTGTGTCTAATTTGTTAATTCCAGGTAGATGTTCTCCAATTTAGCTGCTTTTCCGGTCTGGCCCTGGGACAAGGTGTGTGATACCTGTGCTTATTTGGCCACCATTTTCTTCTCCCCTAGTAAAGATTTATTTAAAAAAGAAAGAAAGAAAATGCCACTTAGGAGTCAAAATTAGAATAGTTATTAATAAAGACTTAAGTGTATGTGCAAAACATTGATATGGTGATCAACAGATTACAAACTGTAATGTAATCACTTAAAAAAATATCCATACCTAAATGGAAGGCAGATCAATGAAAAATGAATATACATAACAATAATCCTTTAAAAAAAGAAATGTGTTATTTACTAGCAATGGACTTTGGCTTTCTGTAATACCCTATGAGCCTATAGTCAATGCTTATGGTACAATTTTAAAAACAGATAATGCATACTTACAATACAAAGATGCCAACATAATTACATGGCATTTATTAAAGCAGACCAGTACAAGAAAAGACACGACTTTCAATTTAAATGCATTAAGATTTGCCTCTCTTAACATTTTCTTGGAAATAAAAGGGAAAAAATTACATTATCTTTTTTTTTCTGTTGTGTGTGTGTGTGTGTGTGTCTGTGTGTGTGTGTGGCAGTATTACATATTATAGAAACAATTCACTACTCATGGAAAAAAAGACTCAAGCCAATTTCAGAATATTTCAGATATTAAATACTGCAACTTGAATCTAAGTTCCATAAAATGGTCAGTGAAGAATAGATAGTACATAAAATTGTAGCCTGTATTGAGCAAAAAATTAGTCCTTTTAATAACTAAATTCTGTATTGGCAACACAAGCAGTCAGCCTTATTATTTTATTTTATTTTTGTTACTTTCACCGAAGGATATTTGTTCCCATTGATTTTTAGAGAGAGTGGAATAGAGTAGAAGAGACAGAAAGAGAGAGAAACATCGATGTGAGAGACACCTCAAAGGTTGCCTCCTGCAACTGAGATACTTGCCCTTGACCAGAATCAAACCCACAACCCTTCAGTCCTTGGGCTGACACAATAACCACTGAGCCAAACCAGGGTGTAATCTGCCCTTTAAAAGGTATTAAGGAAAACTAGTCAAAATATTGGTAATTTATCTTTTCCAATATGGTTGTCTCTGGAAATATGTTTTGCAGATAATAATAGTTTGCACAGTTGCACCTTAAAACCCTAACACAGCCATGCACACAGACTTGCCAGTATGCATCAAAACGGTATTTCACTTCCAATTTCTTAAGGTATCTTTCTGCAATCAAACATAAGTATCTTCTTCATCTGTCTGTAGTAAAGCATTTAGGTGCATACTCACATACGGAATTTCTTGATAGACTGGTTAAAATATCAAAAGGTAAGAATCTACTTTTTTTCATAATACCCTCAGAAAGATTTTCTTCAACTATAAAATGCCATCTCATAAAGAAGGTGAACTCAAGGCTCAAGGAATAGGTTATGCTTTTGTATTTCTCTCAAAATATGAGGAACTAGCAGACAAATGTAGTAACAGTAATTTATTTTTGAAGCACAGGTAATATGTGATTTTCTTAATATTTTTCTCCAAAAGGAAAAAAAAAAGTCAGTTGAGTTTTCAGGGCATAGAATTTAAAGCTGTTTTCTTATGTTCAAAATATAAAATCAAAATTGAGACAGACCTGTACCAACTAGGATGTGCCTCAACTCTAGGGAAACTGCTTTCTTCCTTTTATGAGGCTAGATGGTAAAATGTAAGCATCATTCATTCATATATATATATATATATATATATATATATATATATATTTTTCTTTTTGCCAAATGCTATCAATTATGGCTATTATGTTATTTCACAAAAGTGCCTGATTTGTCTGCTTTCTGAAGGGTGAGCGATCAATGGTTGGCTGACTGCAATGTGTGTTGATTCATTCAGCAGGAGAGTTAAATAAAATACAATTTTACCCACATCAATGCCTTTGACTTCAAAATCCGCTTTCTAACCCTTGACATGTCAGTGTAAACTGTTCTTTCTCTCGTGTGCTGACAGGGAAACCTCACTGCCGTTAGATTTCTAATGCACGGTGCTGCCTCAGTGGCAGGGTATCGCTGATGGAACCGTTCTAACAGGACTGGGAGGCGCAGCCTCTGAGCGCCTGTGCTCATTTGCTTGGCGACCCCTTCAATGAAGGGCGATGAAGTGCTTGTTACTTTTCAAGTTTCTCAGAGACAGAGAGACTCCCATAAGCTCTCCGGAGATGGTTTTAAGAGAAGTTATTTTAAAACCACCATGACTTGTCTATGGAAGATGAGTTTTACATAATTGTATCCACTGGTGGTGCGCCAGCCCATGTTGTTTCTCTAACTGGAGAGTTTATGTATGTGCACAAACATATCTTTGCTTTAATAAGCTTGGTAGTGTTACTTCAAATAGAAACAAACATAACAGAGGTAATGATTTTGTGACAAACAATTCTTTCCAATTGGTAGCACAGGTAATTTATTTTAGAAACAGTGAACCATGTCTACTATATTGTACAACCCCACTGGAATGCAAGTCCTAAATCAGAATGTAAATTACAAGAAATCAGAGCTTGTTCTGTCCTGTTTACCATTGTATGAGAAGCAGGTAGTCTAGCAACTGGCCTATATATGTAGGTGCTCAGTGTGTTGAATCAATGATATCACAATTCATTTAAGGAATTGCAAAATTCTTTATTTAAACTATTCTGGCATAGTATTAGTGTTATTTGATTTATTTTTCTTCCGATGACTTTAGAACCTACAATGTAAATTTTTTATGGTAAATTATGGCCTTAATTTGTCTCTCAGTCATTTGTTTTACTATTATTAAAATTATTATTAATATTCACACTAATTTCTAATAAGAGAAAATGAGTGAAGAATAAAATATAGCCCTTTATTTTTGGAATATTCTTCAGATTAATATTGTCTTTTATTTTAGACCAAGCATGTCAAACTCATAGCCTGTGGGCTGCATCTGGCCCACAGCTAATATTTTTGCAGCCCTGCCAATATAACTGTATGTAAGAAATGTTTTAATAAAATTTTTGTAACTTAATTTTTACAATATCCTGTCGTACATAATTATTAATAACGAACTACAATGTTCTCTAATGACTGATTACTAAATTGTGTTACATTCATTTTCCTTACATGCCTTATGCGCAGGCACACCATTTCTCTCCACTAATACTAGCAGCAAATATTTTAGCAGCAAATACTAGCCACGTCATTAGTCTTGGGCTGACTTGTTTGGTGTGCGCAACAGGAAATATTTCGCTTTCCAAAAACAAGAAACATAGGTTCATTTGTGTTATGCTTATTAATTTGTGCAGTTATTCAGTGCCTGGTAAATTAATGTTAAAGAAAGAATACTAATTTTTATTAAAATTTTCTATTGTTTTATGCTAATGACTACTCATTTATTTCAGCCTTTTGTATTCAGCATGCCTCTATCAAAATAAACCTACGTTTCTGTGAAAATTAAAGCTTTTGTTTTTTGTTTTTTTTACGGCCCATAATCTTAAACCTTGTTAATTTGGCTCATGTTAGCCTTTGAGTTTGACATGCTTGTTTTAGACCTGTAGCTGATAGTGTTGTATCATAAATCAGCAAGATAGATATGAGACTCCTTAATGAGCCAATTAATTAGGAGCCTTTATTCGCACGGGCCCAGAGGGAGATGTTTTCCAGATCTCTGAATGCCGACATAGAGGAAGTTTTCCGAATTTATACTTTTTGAGCTTCTTTGCAGATTTCACAAAGAGCTCTGTGTAGGTTATTGTTACAGACAGTTTGTAACCTTGAATACATAATGAACCAATACTTGGCGTAAGAATATGGGAATTATTATCAGTATCAGTATTAGCTTGTTATGTCAGATGGCTAGCTTGCTAGGTCAGACAGAAAAGTTTTTATCTTTTCCTATTATTCAAACTAAAACAGTTATTTTATAGAATAAGGGACTATCTAAAAATAAGAGTTGACCTACAGAATAAGAGACGAAGAATAACAGAGTAGTTCAAACAGCAGTTTTCTAAAGGAGGAATTACTATGCTTCAGATTGAGTAGTCAAGATTAAGATTTGATGGCATGTGAGGCCATCCCAGTAGGGCTCTGTAAGTAGAACTACAGCATATAGTTTTAAGAAACTATGGATTCATATTAATATATCAAATTCAAATCCAATACCAAAGGGTTTGTTCTCAGAGTTCCACCTTTGAATCTTTCTTTTCTCACAGCGAAATGTCACTATATTTATTCATTCCCTACATTGTAAAATACATACAAAAGTGTTTCAGAATTATTCATGGGTTATTTAGAAAGGTATTGTTTAATTTCTAAATATTTAATGGTGGTTTTTTTTGCAATATTATTTTGTACGTGATTTCTTTCTTTTTTTTTTTTTTTAATCCTCACCCAAAGATATTTTTCCATTGCTTTTTAGAGAGAGTGGAGGGAGGGGGAGAGACAGAGTTAGAGAAACATCTATGTGAGAGAGACACATTGATTGGTTGCCTCCCACATATGTTTCGACCAGGGCTGAGGTTTAGGCCTGCAACCTAGGTATAGTCCCTTGACAGAAATCGAGCTGGGGAGAGACCCTTCAGTCTGCAGGCTAACCGCTCTATCCACTGAGCCAAACTAGCTAGAGCTGTTACTGATTTCTAATTGAATGAACGAGCACTTCTTTTTTCTAAGTTCATTATGGATTTTTTTCTATTGCTATGTACTCAAATGTATATACTGACCTTGCTTCAGTAATATCTCCTAGTGTTTTAATGCCATCCAGTAAATTTTTCATTGCATTGCAAATTTTCCAAATTTTCTCCTCATTATGTTCATGTTTTTCTTTAAATTGTTGAGCATGTTTTTAGTAGCAATTTAGAAGTCCTTGTCCTCTATTTCTAGCATCTGTCTTTTACCATTTATTGATTTTTCCATGTTGAGTCACATTTTCCAATATTTTGAAAAATGTTACCTCTTTGAATATCTATATGTTCTTGTCTTCTGTAATAAAGAATAAAAACATTTTTGGTGGACCTGGAGGGCATCATGCTAAGAGACATTAGTCAGACTGAGCAAGTCTAATACTGTATGATCTCCCTTATCCTGTATGTGGAATCTAACAAAAAACCCCCACACAAAACAAGACCCAGAGAAGAGAGTGCTGGTTGCCAGAGGCAGGAAGTGAATAGTTGGAATAAATGGGTAAAGGGGGTCAAAAGGTAAAAAAAGAAAAAATTGTTATTAGACACTTAAATTACTTGAAGATCAAGCTGTCCAAGTGGTGCTTTAAAACATACTTAGGTCAGGGTTTGGAATAGCCTTTACTCTAGGAAATTCCGTCTCCACTATACTAAGTCATGACCTTTCTGTGTTGTCTATTCAGTACCTGGGATGTTCGAAGAGATTTCTGAATCCTGGCTGTTTGAACTCAAAGTCTCAGAGCCTTATGAGAGCTCTAGAAATTGTTCAGCTTACAGCTCTTCAGTAGCACTTTGCTTAAATTTGTGGAGGTTCACTCTACACAAGTGCTGCTTAATATTTAGCAACAGACTCAAGAGAACCTTTATGCAGATGTTCAAATATCTTTATCTGCATAGTTCATTTCTCTCTGGTAGCCTGCCCTGGCAATTCCATCTGCTTCAGCTTTCCAGAATGCCAATCTCTGCTTCCTCAATGCAGTTAGATCATCAGGATCTGCTTGAGATTATTCTCTCTACAAGGAAGTCTGATACATGCCTCCAGGGAAAAATCCAGTGATCATAGGATTTGCTCCTTTGTGTCCTTTGTCTCATGGATCACAACCTTAAGTTGCCTATTGTCCAATTCCTAAAAACAGTTATTTCATATTTTTCCATAAACAGTTGTTTTAGGATAAGGTATACCAGTTACTTTAAGATGATCAGAAAGAGTTCTTTTTATACTGTCATTTATTATTTATTTATTTTTATTTATTACATAATCCTCAGCCAAGGATATGTGTTTTGTCTTTTTATAATTGACTTTTAGAGAGAGGAAGAAAGAGAGACATCCATATGAGAGAGAAACATTGGTTGGTTTTCTCCCATAGGCTCCCTAACCAACTGGGGGTCAAACCCACAAAGTGTATATGTGCCCTGACTGGGAATCTAACCTGCCCCATATTGGTTTAAGCCAACTAGGCAGTGCTATACTGTTATTTAGTTTTCATGTTTTAATTTTTTGAATATATAAATATTTACATTTTCAAAATTCAAAACTATAATTCACAATGTAAACTCATGGAAGTATCACCCTCATCCTTAGTCTTCTATTCCCTTTCTGTCTTCCATAAATGTCCGTTCTTACTAGATTCTGGTTTCTCATTAGTGCGTGTTTTTATTTTTTACCCATATAAGCAAATACTAATTTAAAAAAATTATCTCTCTTCTATAAAAATATAGCATGCTTTATATAATCCTTGCACTTGTTTTTTTTTCAGTTATAAATTATAGAGATATAAGAGATATTCATCTTATAATTCCATCTCACTCTTTATATTTGCATAATATTTCACTTTTGATATATGCCATAGTTCATTCAACTACTCTAATATTTTGCTTATGCTAATAATGTTCTGTATGTTGTTTTGTATTTGTGGAGAAATGTCTTCAGGTAAATTTCTAGAAATAAGTTTTCTGGGACAAAAGGCAAATGCAAAATTAGTTTTGTTATACTTTACCAAACTTCTCTCTATAGATGTTATACCATTATGTGTTTGTGTGTGTGTGTGTGTGTGTGTGTGTGTGTGTTTGGCATGTAGATGTTATACCATTTTATATTCACAGCAGAGAAGTATGTCAGTACCTACATACTTATTATTTAAAGACTTTGCTTAATATATCATGAAAGTGTTTATGGAGTTTTTTATATAGTTCATTTGAAAGAACAAGCAAGAGTAGCTGGAACATCACTAAAGAAACAGAAATGATGAGTTAGAACACAAATAGTTATTAAAACATATAAATGCTCTATAATAAAAACTTTGGTTTTATCACAGATCTCTTTGTAAGCAGTGAACCTTAAAGGTGAATATGCATATATCCTACTCTAAACATCATTTGTTAAATTACTAAATTTTTTTACATGTATATAAGAACTAGAAGCCCGATGCACGAAATTCGTGCAAGGGGCTCGGCCCTCGGAGCCCTGGCTTCATCAGGAAGGTCGTCAGGAAGGATGTCTGCTCTAATTAGTATATTATGCTTTTATTTTTATAGATTTATGTAGCACTGTCATGTGAAATAGTGAAAATCTAAGAACATCCAAAATGGACCTTAAAGTAAAAATGTTTAAAAACTGATATAATTTTATATAGCAGAGCAAGTGAATGAGCATATATTCATCCATGGAATAACATGGATAAACCTTGGAAACAATAGTTAGAACACAATATTAAGTAAAAAAAAAAAGCTAAAGTCAGAAGACTATTATTGTTTGGTAATTTTATAAACCTAAAAAAAGCAAAATCAAATTTTATATATTTTAATTTGTGTAATATTTAGTAAAGTTTTATAAAATAACTGAGAAACAGTGAATAGAAAATTCAGAAGAGTGTTTGTCTCAAGGAGATGTAAGAAATTAGAAAAAAAGCATATCTATAATAATAAAAGTGTAATATGCTAATTACACCAGCCGTCCTTCCAGACAACCTTCCAGATGAAGCTGGGGCTGTGAGGGAAGCCTGGGTCCTGGGTGCCTGCTGGCGGCCAGAGGGAAGCTCAGGTCCCGGGTGCCAGAGGGAAGCCAGTGCCAGCAGCTGGGGAAAGGAAAGCCTACTCTTGCACGAATTTCCTGCATCAGGCCTCTAGTAGTACATAAAACACAAAAGTTGCAGAACTCAGTTCTGCAATTTAAAAATAACCCCCATTATACATTTTTAAGTATTTTCCCCATTGATTTGACCCTGGAACCCTTTTTACTTAGTGTCCATTAGCATACTGAGAATGCTAGTGCTCCACCATAAACTCATGCAAATTAGAGCACTGATAAACTAGCCTTGCTCTCAAGAGTTTCATAGAGGCAGGCAGAGTAAAGGTCAAAGACCCAGCCAGGTAAGAAGCATGACAGATGATTTCTAGTATTAGCGGGGTGATACAAATCACTATATTGTATACCTGAAACTAATTTAACGAATATAAGATGGTATACCACTATGTTAAAATTAATTAATTAATAATTAATTAAAACATAAATTAAAAAGAAGAAAAGTGTAATGTGATGAAGGGTCCAGAGGACCCTTCATTTTTTGTGCTTTCTCTTTGTCAAGGTTTTAGGTAAGAGCCACATGACTTATGGAGGAAATTGGTTTAATGTAGCACAAAATGAGAAAAAAAAAACAGATAAAATGAAACAGTGACCAGTTCTAAAACTCCTGTTGCTTTTAGTGACCAATAAATAAGTCTAAATTCGAAATGAAATTGTCACACTCCTTTGAGATGGCACCAAGTACTTCATATCATCACCTATAGCCCGTTCCTAACACATGGAGAAATCAGATTTTTTTATAGCCATCATAAAACATAAAAAGTAAGCATAAAAAGGTATAGGAGGCTCACTAGCAATTATCCCCATATCTGAATATTTATTGTGTGGCTAAAAGAACATTTGGTGGTATGATAAATGATTCCTATATTTCTCCTTTTCTCATAATGTGATTTTTAAATTAGTCCCACATTTCACAAGTGTTCCCCATATGTTTTCAAGTATAATGTTGCCTCTTCTGACCTGTGACGCTGATTATAGTCAAAAGACATGCCTTCACATAAACTTAAACATTCCTTTTTATTATTATTATTGATTTTAGAGAGAGGGAGAGAGAAAGAAACATCTATGTGAGCGAAAAATATCAATGGGTTGCCTCCCGTTTGTGCCCACTTGCGACCTGGGTATGTGCCCTGGCTGGAAATCGGACCCTCGACCCTTTGATGCATGGGATGATGCTCCAGCCAACTGAGCATCACACCAGCCAGAACTAAAATTAAGCATTGTTAATAGCAAGCTTTGCTACCAGGAAAAACAACAACAGCAACAAACAAAAATGAACCTTCCTTTTTTACTCAGCATTACACAAACAAGTCATATGTAATTCTCTGAAGTGAACGTGCCATAAAAGCTATATACATTCTTTCAGCTAAATTGGCAGCATAAGGCTGTATTACAAATATGAATAATGCTTTTCTGCAGGGGTGTTTAGGGCTATACAAATACAGTGTAGAGACATTTTTTTTCTATACTTATAGGATAAGACATTACAAGAAATCATGACTATTTATTTTGAAAGATAAAACTGTTGGGTTATAGCATTTTAATATGGTGAACTGAAGCTAGCATTTATTTTACTGCACTTCACATCTCTAATTTACACACTCTCAGAAATAAATTCCATACTGAAGCTTATTGATATCATCTCTATAAAGTGAAATCTCAAAAAAAAAATGTATGTCACCTTATTTAATGAAAAATCAGGGAATGAAATTATTCTTGGAGACACTTTAAATGGTCAATCAGGTATAATTTAACTATTGCCTGGATATCTTTACACTACTGGCGATTATAGGATGTGCTTTCAGAAGAAATGTTTTGTTGATTCCTTTTTATTCTACAGAGAACTTATTGACAGTGTTTACAACATGCCACACTACACTGTTTGCACTAAAACAATTCAACAATACAGTGTTAAAATGTTGTCTAGGATCTACAGGGAATATGTTAATTCTCCTCCTATCTCCCTGCTGGTTTACTGGTTCTCAAAGATCTCTGTGTAGTAGAATGCCTATGTGATTAAAAAAATTGATATGCTATTAAGAGTTCTGTAAAGAGTTGTTACTGTAATCCTATTAAATGTTGGGTACATATGATGTAAATATGTCTTATGTATTTTTTACAACATACTTATAACAAAAAATAATTATCTGGCCTTAAAAATTACCTGGGCATTATTCTTTTTTTTGTCTGGCAATCCTAACTCTAGAAATATACCATACATGTATTCTTATGTTGGTCTCTAGGTAAAGCACAAATGAAGAATAAAGATATTACTGTTTTTGGTTGGGGCTATAGTGTTATCTTACATTTCAAATCCTGTTACTAAACTTTGTATAACTAAATCTTTCTTAAGTTTAACTGATTTGTAGTTCATAATACTTTAGAGAATGGTTAGGAAACATTTTCCATCTTACAATTATATTTGGTTTTTCAGGGAGAAATTTTATAATCCTTTCCCAAATGTATTTAACTTCATCCAGAAACTAAGAAGCAGAAGCATTACCAGCACATTTCAGAGTCAATTTAACCCCATCGCGATGAACATGATTATTTCATACATAGGAAGAAATAATCTTTGAAATAAATATCTTAATCCTGACACTCAATTCTCTATAGCTAACTTTACATAAAAACAACCCTACAATAAATTCAACATCTGTTCTATTTCCTTTATGTTCTCCATACATTATATACATTCTCCCATTTCCTTAAGTTTTTTTTTATTTTTAAATCATTTTATTTTTCAATTACAGTTGACATACATTATTATGTTAGCTTAAGGTGTACACCCCAATGATCAGACATTATATAACTTACTAAGTGCTCATCACAATAAATCTCACAGCCATCTGACATCATACATAGTTCTTAAAATATTATTGACGATATTCCCTCTGTTGTACTCTACACCCCCATGACTATTCTGTAATAATCAGTTTGTACTTCTTAATCCCTTCACCTTTTCAACCATCTCTCCAATGCTCCCTCCCATATGGCAGACATCACAATGTTCTCTGTATGTATGAGTCTGTTTCTTTTCTGCTTGTTTATTTATTTGGGGTTTTCTTTGTTTATTTTTATTTTACTTTACCTTTTATAACTTTTTAATTTTTTTTTTAAACTTACGGGTTGAGCCCAGCTGGTGCATCTCAGTTATTGAGTGTTGACCCATAAACCAGGAGGTCATGGTTCAATTTCCAGTCATGACATCTGCCTGGGTTACGGGCTCAATCCTCAGTGGAGGGCATATAAGAGGCAGCCAGTCTCTCTCATCATTGATGCTTCTCTCTCTTTTTCCTTCTCCCTTTCTCTCTCTGAAATCAATGAAAAGATATTTTTAAAAAATGTATTAGGGTCAACATTATCATATAGGCTTTGAGTGTACATCTCCATGACACATGATTTGTACATTGCACTGTGTGCCCACTACCCAAAGCCAAAACATAATTTTGTCTTTTAGATTCAATTGTTGATAGATATGATATGTATCTATTGCCATTTTGGTATTCAGATTTTTCATCTTTTTCCTTCTTCTTCTTCTTAAAGAAGACCGGTTAACATTTTATGAAATACTGGTTTGGAGGTGATGAACTCCTTTAGCTTATTCTTGTTTGTGAAGCTCTTTATCTGTCCTTCGATTCCAAATGATAACTTTGCTGGGTAGAGTAATCTTGGTTGTAGGTTCTTGCTTTACATAACTTTGCATATTTCTTGCCAATCCCTTCTGGCCTAAAATGTTTTTGTTGAGAAATCAGCTAACATTTGATTCTATGTCATCACTGATATTTAGTTGCTTTCTCTGTGGAATCTTACTTGTACAACTAGTTTACAAGATCACTAAAAGGGAGGCTAGCCTTCTTATTAAACACCACACACAGCATATCAGCTCCAGTATATGCTCCCATATTTCTTTTTTTTTAAATTTTGTTTTATTGCTTAAAGTATTACAAAGAGTATTATATATGTCTCCCCCCCCCCCCCCACACACACACCCCTTGACATTCCCCTGGCCTCCCCTACCCCCCAGTGTCTTATGTCCATTGGTTATGCTTATATGCATGAATACAAGTCCTTAGGTTGATCTCTCACCCCGCCCCTCCCACCCTCCCATACTTCTTTGAGTCTCTGTTCATTTATCTTCATTCTTTTATTACTCTGTTCTTCTGACTACATAATCTCCATTGATCTCTCTTCAAGTCTGCTCATTTTTTTCTTCTGCCAGTTCACATTTACTGATGGACCTTTGTAGAAATTTTATTTTTCCATTTCAGTTATTGTATATTTATATTCCAAACTATCATTCTTTTCAAATAATCTCTATATCTTTATTAATACCCTTTTTTATGTTACGTAGCCACCATACTCTCTTTTACATCTTAAATTATAATTTTTAAACAAATTTATAATGGCTCATTGAAGTCATTGTCTGTTAAATCTGACATCTGATTACTCTTTTTGGCAGGTTTTTGTTTTGTTTTACTTCTTTTTCCCCAATATATCTTATACTTTCTTGTTTCTTTGCAAATATCATATTTGTTTTACTGGAAAATGAACATTTTAGATGACATATTGTGCAATTCTTAATACTTATTCCCTGAACATACCCACTGTCCCCACCCCCAAGTCCAGGGCTCACAGTCACACTCATGACAGTGGTTTTGGCAGGGCTCTCTTTGGTTGTCTCTTTCCATCACACACACACACACATATAAAGCCCCACTAATTGCCAACTAATTGCTCAATTTGGCAAAAATTGCTTCATAGACTAATGTGTTCAAATTAAGCTCCTTTGAAAAGACAGTTCCTGAGGTCAGTATTTGAGAATTTTTCCTGAACTTGGAAAGACTCTTCCTAGCTGTCTCTTTCCTCCATTTCTCTCTAGTAAACAAGCTGGCCTACAGTTTCACCCAAGACTTTAACAATCAATCAATTGCTTTCATCACAACTTCCGTTGTTTAGAAAATGCCCTTTTGGGGGCTCTCTATTCTGTCTTTTCTTTGATCAGAATCATGCTGTCTTGGTACAAACTGTCCTGATTTGCAGCTTATGATTAGTATTGTTGTTGGGTAGTATCAGTCCTCTTACTTTGCTGTATATATATATATATATATATATATATATATATATGTGTGTGTATATATATATATACACATACATATATATATATACATTTTTTTTTTTACAGAGAGGAAGGGAGAGGAATAGAGAGTTAGAAACATTGATGAGAGAGAAACATCGATCAGCTGCCTCCTGCACACCCCCTACGGGGGATGTACCCTCAACCAAGGTACATGCCCTTGACCAGAATCGAATCTGGGACCTTCAGTCCGCAGGCCAACGCTCTATCCACTGAGCCAAATCAGTTAGGGCCTACTTTGCTATTCTTAAGTATTGTGTTGACTATTGTAGATATGTTCCCCTTGCATATATACTTAGAATCAGTTTGTGAATATGTATGAAATAACCTGCTGGTATTTTGTTTGGAATTACATTGAAGATGCAAAGAAATAGTTTTTTTTCCAATAACATTGAGTTTTCCTATCTGTGAACAAAGAATATCTCTTGAAATATTTATTTATATTCTTTGGTTTGTGTTGTGTTTTTTAAATTGGAACTCTGTAGTTTTCTGCATAAAGATCTTTTATATATTTATTAGATTTCTTCCTAATAGATTTTCTTTTTTCTTTTTTAATGTTAATGTAAATGATGTTTTATTTATTTCATATTTCAATGTTTTATTGATGATTGATTTAATAGTCCCCAAGAACACACTCAGGAATGCTGAATTATTAGAAGGGCTTGAAAAACCCAGAAAAACTTTTATAATCATAGTTATCATTTATTACAGTAAAAGGCTACACATTCAGTTAGCAAAGGCATGTAGGGTACAACCTGTGAGAGAACAAGTACAAGCTTCAGGGGTATTCCCCTGGTGGAGTCACACAGGTACACTTAATTTTCTCAGCAACAATATGTGACAATATGTTCAAAGTGTTGCCAACCAGGTAAGGTCAGCCAAGCTTGGTGTTCAGTGATTTACTGGAGGTAAGTCACATAGGCATGCAGTGTGACTGACCTTATCTACTCAGACTCCAACTTCCCTGAGAAAAACCTTTGTTCACCATAAATTACATCTGTTAGCATAGATTGTCTGATCCATTTGGCACCATTCAATCTAAAGCATCAGGTGTATCAAAAATAATATCATAAAACACTTTTTCAGCATAAACTATCTGATAGTAAGTATAGCATGTCTCCAGACCTCAGCCACAGAAAAGCACTCTAATCAGAAAGAATATTCTAAGATTTTATAGCTTATCACCAGGATCCAAGCAATTTCTGATTCTAAAAACAGTGCTTTATGATAAACCCTCAGCTAATATCATACTCAATGGTGAAAACCTGAAAGCTTTTTCTCTAAGATCAGGAACAAGGCAAGGATGCCCACTCTCACCACTCTTATTCAACATAGTGCTGACAGTCCTAGCCAGAGCAATAAGGCAGGAGAAAAAATTCAAAGGCATCCAAAGAGGGAAGGAAGAAGTCAAACTGTCACTCTTTATAGGTGATATGCTTCTGTATATAGAAAATTCTAAAGACACTACAAAAAAAACCTATTAGGAACAATAAACTAATACAGTCAAGTTGCAGGATACAAAATCAATGTGCAAAAATCCATTGCCTACCTGTATACTAACCACAAAACATCAGAAAAAGAAATGAAGAAAACAATTCCTTTTGAAATTGCAACCAAAAGAATAAAATACTTAGGAATAAATTTAACAAAGAACATGGAAGACTATATACTGGATATTGCAAAGCATTATTAAAAGAGATAGAAAAAGACAAAGCAAAAAGGAAAAATATCCTATGATCCTGGATTAATAACATAATTAATATGGCCATATTACTCCATGCAATCTCCATAAAAAACCCAATGTCATTAAAAAAAAATAGAACAAGCAATCATCAGATTTGTATGGAACCACAAAAGACACTGAATAGCCAAAGCAATTCTGAGAAAAAAAGAACAAAGCTGGAGGTATCACACTACCTGACTCCAAATTATACTGTAGAGCTACGATATTCAAAACAGATAAATACAGATTAGAATTATCAGAATTTCTTTGTCATGACTGGTGTACCTGCCCATTCTATTCCATGTGACAGGCTTTCTCAATTCTGATACAACTGACATTTTGAGAGCGATGGATAATTCCTTGTTGTGGAGAGCTGAGCCATCCTATGCTTTATAGAGTGTTTAGTAGCATTCCAGGCCTCTACCCTCTGGATGTTACACAATGGTGAAAACCAAAAGTCTTTCCAGATATTGACATATGCCCCTGGGAGACAAATTTATCTGTCAGAAGCCAATTCCAGCATGACAGCAGGGCTGAATCAGGGAATGGCTGATGGCATTTCCCCAAACCTGAATAGTATAGTACATTAAATTGATTGTTTGCTGCCAGACAAGCTCAGGGCATCTTAATCTACATGTTATTGTCTCCTACTGGCCAAACACCTGAACAGCCGTAGGCTAATTCATTCTGACAATGGACTCTGTATACTAGTGGTTCTCAACCTTGGCTGCACATTAGAATCTTTTCTAATCTGGGAATCTTTTTAGAATCCTGATTTCCGGGCCTCATCCTCCGGAAATTCTGTTTCTTTGTTACTAATGTTGTGGCCCCACCCCATAACAAAGAAACAGAATTTCCAGAGGATGAGGCCCAGAAATCAGGATTTTAGAAAGATTCCCAGGTGATTCTAATGTGCAGCCAAGTTTGAGAACCACTGCTGTATACAAAACTCTGACCCTTTGAAGTATACATCTCTGCCTCGCCTCAGGACAATTTGTGTCAATAAAAAGCATGGGTTCCTGAGATGAGGAGATATTAGTTTCCTTTAAACTAGGCTCCTCTGACCCCCAAATGTTTTTCAAAATTATATTTCATCTCTGGACTCCTATTTAATCTACGCACAGCCTTCTCCAGATTTCCTGAACCCTTCTTGATGCCGGAACAAGAACCCCAGCATTCATCTATAGTTGAAAACTGCCATATGAAAGTTAGAATCAAAAGGAAATGGTAGTTCTAGGTCTTAATTCCATTCTTACACCATCTAAAAGGTATGTTATAGCCAGAGAGAGACGATGCCTATGAGTGACATAACAAATGTATTTATTAAACTCTGCAACACCTTAGAAATCAGACGACGTTCCCTTCGAACCTTGAAGTGCTCAACACTCAGGGGAGGAATCCATTTTTTTTTTCTTCTCTAGAGACAGAACTGGCAGTGCCAGTGGGCATAGTGATCAGTAGAGTTTTGTGCCTGTGGATTGTCAGAGCTGCAGAGGTGAAATGGGGCTCAAGGCAGACTCTGAACCAGCAGCAGCAGTAGTCATCAGCAGCAGTGAGTCACAAGCTACCGAAGCATTAACAGTGACACTGGGATACAGCAAATAGCATATAGACAGAAGGTGCCTAAGGCTAAGTTTCCAAGGCACCTACAAATGATAGTGGCTGGTTAAAGCTTCAAATGGCCAGAGTGATCTGTGCTTAAGACTAAGCTTAGATCCAAAGACATGATTTGTAGGAGAAGCACTGCTAAAGTGGGTAAGGAGCCCAACTTTGACACTAAGGACAGGAGACTCCCCTGAAATAGCCCAGCTATATGTGAAGGGGAAGGGAAAGCTACCTTAAAGTGGGCTTCAATCCTGAGGAGCTAAGTAGGGGAAATAACACAGCAAACTCTGGCCATTAAAATTAAAATAGGCTTATTTGAATTCATAAGCAATTCAGAACTAGGAAAAGTAGGGTTATGTACAAATAAATACATGAATTCAGTAGTTCACAGTAGTAATAATAAATGAAGTCCTAGAGCGACTCTTTATTATATACATCATGACTACCAAGAAAAATCAAAAACTGATTAAGTCATGATTTTTTCTTCATTTTAATAAATTTATGCTTAAATGAACTTATGATTCTATCCTATCAGTGTCTAGTTCAAGTCCACTTGATCCTTTGAAGGTACAATGCAATTTTTTATCTGTGATTATATTATTTATGAGGCTTGTCATACATAATTTAATATCTGATTAAAGTACAATGATTTCAAACATGGAATATTAAGAAAAGATATGAAGTGTGGAAATAAGTTAGGAAAATCACAGCTAATCAACCTCACTTAGCATATAGTATCAACTATTTAGTGGCCCAATAGCAATCTTTAACAACTAGTGCAAATTTTTCAGATGCAAATGATGGTAAAGTGAGACTTCATAATATGGCATAGTGATTATACATATTTACAGTCTCTCCTGTAAACGCCATTAAAATGACAGTAAGATAATGAAGGCATAAATTCACAAAGGCAATGAGAAAAAAAGAAGAGATAATAACCAGTAAGTGATTTTAACTGTTTTCAGATGTAGAAGGGACGGAAGAGCTATCACTCTTTTGGTTAGAGGAGGAAGTTATAACTTGGGTGACTACAGAGGTTGATACCAGTAAGAGGCAAATCTACTTTTACCCATAGAATCTCCCAAGTGTTCAGGATTTAGATATTTAATTTATCTTTGGAGTGAGTGTAGGTCATGTGTTAAATGAAAAATAGGGCCACCTCCATCATGATAAATACATGTGAATACT
The DNA here is from genome assembly GCF_964212035.1 of Myotis nattereri. Taxonomy (NCBI): domain Eukaryota; kingdom Metazoa; phylum Chordata; class Mammalia; order Chiroptera; family Vespertilionidae; genus Myotis; species Myotis nattereri. Next base: position 158,421,016 of record NC_138075.1, read on the forward strand.
TTTAAAATATTTTTGCAAATTTTTAAAATCAATAAGGGAAAGCCCATTGCATGGGAGAACAAATTTGCCAATGGTATCACCAATAAGGGTTTAATCTCCAACATTTACAGGGAACTCATACAACTTAACAAAAGGAAGATAAACAACCCAATCAAAAAATGGGCAATGGACCTAAATAGATACTTTTCTAAAGAAGGCAGAAGGAAGGCCAAGAGACATATGGAAACATGCTCAAAGACACTAATCATCCGAGAGATGCAAATCAAAATGACAATGCGGTACCATCTCACATCTGTCAGAATGGCTATCATCAACAAATCAACAAATGACAAGTGCTGGCGAGGATGAGGAGAAAAAAGGAACCTGCTTGCACTGCTGGTGGGAATGCAAACTGGTGCAGCCACTGTGGAGAACAGTATGGAGTTTCCTCAAAAAACTAAAACTGGAACTCCCATTTGACCCAGTGATCCCACTTCTAGGAATATATCCCAAGAAACCAGAAACACCAATTAGAAAGGATATATACACCCCTATATTTATAGTGGCACAATTCACCATAGCTAATATTCTGAAACAGCCTAAGTGCCCATCAGTAGATGAGTAGATTAAAAAACTGTGGTACATCTACACAATGGAATACTATGCTGCGGTAAAAAAAAAAAAAAAAAAAGGAATTCTTACCATTTGCAACAGCATGGATGGAACTGGAGAGCATCATGCTAAGTGAAATAAGCCAGTCAGAGAAATAAGCCAGTAAATATTACATGATCTCACTCATTTATGGAATATAATGAACAATATAAACTGATGAACAAAAACAGATCCAGAGACAGAGAAGTAGCGATCAGACCATCAAACCTCAGAGGGAAGGTAGTGGGAGGTGGGGTAAGGGGGAGAGATCAACCAAAGGACTTGAATGCATGCATATAAGCCTAACCAATGGGCACAGACAACAGAGGGGTGAGGGCATGAGTAGAGGGGTTAGAGGGGTAATGGGAGTTTAAGGACACATATGTAATACCTTAATCAATAAAGAAATTAAAAAATAAATAAAATCAATAAGGGAAATATTACATTCATCATATATGGCCTAGCCCATATTCACCTTATAATAACAATAAACACATACCCCCTATCAGCCATGGAATTGCTGGAATGTCCTGAGGAGAGACTCCTCTTTGTAAAGTGAGAAATATGTGCTGGCTTGGTAAATTGGTTCTCTATTGCAGTTATTTTTAACCAGTATGCTGCAGGAATTTTTAAAACATGCAGTACCTGACTATTTAGTTAGGGGCACTAACTTCTTTTTTCTTAGATTGTCATATAAGAAAAATGACAACTTGCTCTAGCCACTTTGGCTCATTGTTGGCTCAGTGGATAGATTGTTGGCCTGGAGACCAAAGGGTTCCGGATTTGATTCTGGACAAGGGCACATACCTTGGTTGCAGTCTCCTCCCCTTCCTGAGTCCTGGTCTGGGCTCATGCAGAAGGCAACCAATTGATGTGTTCCTCTCACATCATTTTTCTCTGTCTTCTCTCTTCCATTATCTAAAAATTAATGGAAAAATAACCTCAGGTGAGGATTAAAAAAGAAAGAAAGACAACAGCCAACAATAATAGCCATCTACTGTAAATGAATCAAAAGTATACATATTTTTTTCACGTTGGCAAAAATATAATTTTCGGTATGCTGCAGAATTTTAGTAATCCTATCTAATAAAGAGGGAATATGCTAATTGATCCTCACACTGTTGCAGAGATGGCGCACCCACAGCCAATGAGGGAGTATGCTAATTGACTGCCCCACCCTCAAAGATGGCAGTGCCCACAGCCACAAGATGGCGGCGCCTGGACCCACAGCCACCCAGCCACCCAGGGCTGGCCCAAGGAGCAGGCAAGCCTCAGATGTCGGATGCCCAGATGCCCAGGGATGCCTGAGCCTCAGGTAACCAGGGCCAGCCAAGGCTTGCACTGCCAGCAGTGGCAGCAGCAGAGGTGTGATGGTGCAGCGCCTTCCCATGATTGCCGGGTCGCCTCCCGTCCCTGAGGGCTCCCAGACTGTGAGAGAGGCAGGCCAGGCTGAGGGACCCGCCCCCTCCAGTGCGTGAATTTTCACGCACCAGGCCTCTAGTTACTTTAAGTGTGCCATGAGATGAAAAAGGTTGAAAATGATTGCTCTAATGCAGCCGTGGGCAAACTATGGTCCGCGGGCCAGATCTGGCCCATTTGAAATGAATAAAACTATTGAAAAAAAAGACCGTACCCTTTTATGTAATGATATTTACTTTGAATTCATATTAGTTCACACAAACACTCCATCCATGCTTTTGTTCCGGCCCTCCGGTCCAGTTTAAGAACCCATTGTAGCCCTCGAATCAAAAAGTTTACCCACCCCTGCTCTAATGTGATCAAATCAGATATAGTTGTACTTGACTTAACCATGGCTGTACAAAATCAAAGGTTCTGGGACACAAGGCTTCTGATAATATTTACCAAACAGGCTCTTGATTATTAATAGGTTTCCTGGATATACCAGGGACCCCTGACCATCTGCCCCCAGAATGTAGCCAGCTCAGCAAATGTCCAATCAACTGTGAATTAGCTCCCAGTTTCATGTGTTTTGGGGGAAGCAAAACAATTGTTCGAGTTTGATCACTTCCGAATGAGTGAACTATGAAAGATCCACCCATGACTATAACTATGGCAACCTTTTGTAAAGAATTTCCTCAGATAGCCAATCTGGGTTTCCTCTTACAAGTACCTGTTTCCCTAAACTGACATTGCAACAGGTACAATAAAATCCAGCCTCACACTGATTTATTTACCTTGTCTTCTAAGGGTATTGCCTTTCCCATGAAAGATCCTGGATCCTTGTTCTTTAATGAATAGAAGAGGTGAGTAGAGGATATAGAAAATGACAGAATAGATGGTGGGATATAGATACAAGTAAGACACCATGTATTATTTGTTTCAAGGCAATGTTCCTTTACTATGACTGTAAATAAAGAGTCAGAGGGAAAAAAAAAACAAACCACAAGGAACAAAACCCCCAAAAAACCAAACAAACGAAAAACAAGAGATTGGTTGAAAATGGATTTGGAATTATTAGACTAGACAATTAATGCTTCTATTAGTGGGAGACTGAAACAAATTGAATGAAATTGGGCCTTGGTGATATGAGAGACAGAGTATGAGGAGACATGGGAGAAGACATGGAGAAGAAGAGACAAGTGTTGAAAATAAAGATCAAATAAAAACCTACATAGGCAATTGGGTATCCAGCTCTTTGGCTCTACCCATTTCTACAAAGGAAGTACCAGGTGTACTGGTTAATAATGCAGATTTTGAAATCAAAGAAAACATGATAATTTCAAGAGAAACACCAAAAGTGCTTTATTCAAAGTGATGTCCATCACTAGCTACACTTTTCCCCATCTTTCAGGTAATTTGTGGATACCGTCCCAATAGAACTTTTCTTGTTTTGAGGCAAACCATTCAGAGACCCAATTTTCCACTTCATCATACGTTTTGAAGGGCTGCTCAGAAAGTGCATGTGCCATCAGTTGGAACAAGTGGTAATCTGAAGGAGCAAGGTCTGGTAAATACAGCGGGTGGGTTAATATTTCCCAGGCAAGATCTGTTAACGTGTCTTTAACTGTTTTTTGAAGTGTGTGATGGTGTGTCATCATGAAGCACAATTACTTTGCTTTGTCTTCTGGACAATTCTGGTCGTTTCATGACCAAAGCATGGTTAAAATTGATTATTTGCTGTTGGTAGCGATCAGTATTAATGGTTTCACCTGTTTTTTTTAAATTAAATCATTATTGTTCAGATTATTACAGTTGTTCCTCTTTTTCCCCCCATAGCTCCCCTCCACTCAGTTCCCACCCCACCTCTGCCCTTACTACCCCGAATGTCCTCATTCAAAGGTGTACAATTTTTGTCCAGTCTCTTCCTGCACCCCCCATACACTTTCCCCCTGAGAATTGTCAGTCCACTCCTTTTCTATGCCCCTGATTCTAATATATTCACCAGTTTATTCTGTTCATCAGATTTTTTATTCAATTGATTTTTAGATTCACTTGCTGATAGATATGTATTTGTTGTTCATAATTTTAATCTTTACCATTATCTTCTTCCTCTTCTTAAAGGATACCTTTCAGCATTTCATATAATGCTGGTTTGGTGGTGATGAACTCCTTTAGCTTTTTCTTATCTGTGAAGCTCTTTATGATCATCAATTCTGAATGATAGCTTTGCTGGGTAAAGTAATCTTGGTTGTAGTTTCTTGCTATTCATCACTTTGAATATTTTTTGCCACTCCCTTCTGGCTTGCATAGTTTCTGTTGAGAAATCAGCTGACAGTCATATGGGTACTCCCTTGTAGGTAACTGACTGTCTTTCTCTTGCTGCTTTTAAGATTCTCTCTTTGTCTTTTGCTCTTGGCATTTTAATGATGATGTGTCTTGGTGTGGTCCTCTTTGGATTCCTTTTGTTTGGGGTTTTCTGTGCTCCCTGGACTTGTAAGTCTATTTCTTTCACCAGGTAGGGGAAGTTTTCTGTCATTATTTCTTCAAATAGGTTTTCAATATCTTGTTCTCTCTCTCTTCTTCTGGCACCCCCATAATTCGGATGTTGGTATGCTTGAAGTTGTCCCCGAGGCTCCTTACACTATCTTCATATTTGTGGGGTCTTTTTTCTTTTTGCTCTCTGGTTGGGTGTTTTTTGCTTCTTCATATATCAAATCTTTGACTTGATTCTTGCGATCCTCTTGTCTGCTGTTGGATCTCTGTATATTATTCCTTATTTTAGTCAGTGTATGATTAATTTCTAATTGGTCCTTTTACATATCGTCAAGGGTCTCACTAGATTTATCGAGGTTACTCAATAAATTTATTGGCGGTTTCTAGAAAATTCTTGAAAAACCTTATAACCATGGTTTTGAACTCTATATAGAGTAGTTTGCTTTCCTCCATTTCTGTAATCTGTGACCTGTTTCTTTGTCTCCGCATTTTGGCTGCTTCCCTGTGTTGATAGAGTGGCTTTCTATGCTAGGTGTCCTATAGGGCCCAGTGGCTCAGCCTCTCCAATTGCCTGAGGTGGACACTCTTGGTGCACCCCTTTGTGGGCTTTGTGCACAATCTTATTGTAGTTAAGCCTTGTTTGTTGTTGGTATCACTGGGAGGAATTGACCTCCAGGCCAATTGGCTATGAGAATCAGCTGTGTCTATGGTGGGAGAACTTCTGTGCTGGAGACACCATTATGGGGTAAGACTTGCTTCAGTGGGGCTTTGGTGCTCACTGAGTCTGCCCCCTGAGTGCGTTCCTTATGGATCTGAGGAGTTGTAATCTGGATGGTCCCACTCTGTCCACTGGGTACACTGGCTCTTGGATCACTATGGAGGTGCTAATTTAGCCTCTGCCTGAGGCTACACAGCAGGAGTTATGGAGAGATCTGAAGATTCGTCTTCTTTGCTTTGGGTTGGAGGTGCCCAGATGAGGCCCAGCTGTGAAGCATGCAAGCTGCTGTGGGGCCTTGGGCCTTCTTTTGGATGTCCTGGGTCTCTCTTACCCAGCTGTAGTATGTTAGGTAATTTTAGATCACAAAGGGCCAGGCCATTCATATGCAAAAGCCTCTGTGCACAGCTTGTGTGGGGCGGGGTCTGAGGGAATCAACAGGGTGGAGCAAACAGCTATGGCTGATCCTCATCCCTGCCCTAAGAGGCCCCAGGTCTCAGTGTCCCACGGTAATCGGTAATCGCTGCAAGCACCTCTGAGAGAAAGCTGCCCTCGAGTTCCGCCCAATGCCAGACAGTCCAGGGGAGTGCCAGACAGTTCAGTTTCTGCCCATATGTATCTAGGTCCCCAGAGACTGGCCCAGAACTGGAGTTCAGAGCAGTTGGGAGCTTATGTCTCCCTCCCGATTGAAAAAGACAACCGCCTCCTCAGTTGCCAGACCTTTCTGCATGCACTTTACTCTGAACTTTACTTCTGCACCTCCTCTGAGTCTCAGTGTGCTTTTCTCTTTCCTTCTAGTTGTAGAATTTCCACTCAGCCAGCCTTCCTGTGGTTCTGGATGATGTCTGTTTTGTCTTTTAGTTGTAGTTTTGAAATGGTTGTGCAAGGCAGCAATTTCAGGTGTTTACCTATGCCGCCATCTTGGTTTCTCCTGTTACAGTTTTTCTCACCTGGTTTTAGAAGCTCAGAATACACCACACCTTCCTGATCCCACCAAACACAGAGCATTGTCTTCTTTCCTAAGTGATTTGGCCTTGCAGTCCATGTTGATGGTTGCCCTGGATCAACCCATAATTTTGTGTGTTTGGAATTCTCAAAATAAATCCACTTTTCATTGCCTGTCACAATTCAATGCAAAAAACACTTTCTTTCATGCCATTGAAGCAACATTTTACTGATGACTTTTGGTTTTCCATTTGTCTTTCATTCAGTTGATGTGGCACCCATTTTCCTTCCTTTAAAATCTTTCCTATTGCTTGTAAATGATTGGAAATTGTTTGCTGAGAAATGTTTAATCTTTCTGCAAGTTTTTTTGAGTTTGACAGGCATCTTCATTTAATAATGCTTGTCATTGTTGGTCTTCAAATTTTTTCGGTAGACCTGGACATTCTTTGTCTTTCACATCAAAATCACCACTTTTAAAGCATTTGAACCAGTGCTCACAAGTATCTTGAGATGGAGCATGTTCACCATAAGCTTCCTGAAGTATTCTGCAGCACTTTTTTTCAAAATAAAGCAATGAATTATAACTTCCTGCAAATGCTCTTTTTTGGGCATGAAATTCGACATTTTCAAGCGTAAAAATATCTATGATGTTAACATCTTCAGCAAATTTGACACATGAAGTTTTGAAGCTTGTTGTCAATACAACAAAATAGCGTACATATCAAATCTCATATATAGCAACCTAAGTGTAACTCCTATTGAAAAAATCCGCATTATTAACTTGTATACCTAGTAGCTTGGATTATATCTCGTTTTAATTAGGGCATAACATTTGAGGACTAAATTAAACCACCCCAGAGAAAGGAGCATCTATATATTAAACATTGTTTTATCCTTAATAAAAATAAACAACTAGTTTTTCATACATTCATACTACAGTAAACCCATCAATAAGCCTTGACTTCTTATACAGAAAGTCCAATCATATTTTAATGCCTCACTCTTTAAAGATAATTCTCTTATAAAACTCTGGGAAAATAGCATAGGAGAAAACTTGGATGACTGCTATAGTGATGTCTTTTTAGATAGAATACTAAGACACAATTCAAGAAAGAAATAAAAAGTTGGATTTTATTAATTAAAGTCTGCTCTGTGACAGATAGTGTCAAGAGAATTAGAAGGCAAGTCACATTCTGGGAGAAAATGTTTGCAAAAAACATATCTGATAAAGGATTGTTATCCAAATTATGCAAAGAAAACTATAACTCAATAATAAGAAAACAGATAACCCCAGTTTAAAAATGGGCTAAGACCTTAGCAAACACCTCACCAGAGAAGATATACAATTAGAAAATAGCCATATGAAAAGACGCAGCACATCTTAGGTCATCAGGAAAATTAAAATGAAAACAATGAGATGTCACTACATACCTATTAGAATGGGCAAAGTCCGAAACAATGACACTACCAAATGCTAACAAGGAAGTGGAGCAACAGGAACTCCCCACTAATTGCTGAATGCAAAATAGAACATCTACTTGAGAAGACAGTTTGCAATTTCTTAGAAAGCTAAACAGACTCTTGCCATACAATCAAGTAACCCTACCTCTTGACATTTATCCAAAGGAGTTGAAAAACTTATGTCTGCACAAAAACCTGCACATGGGTGTTTACAGCAGTTGACAAAATTGAAAGTAACTAATGTATCCCTCAGTAGATGATTGGATAAATAAACTGGGGTATATCCAGAACTCAAAGGAATATCCACCTAGATTCCTAAGTTATACTGAGTATCTCTCATCATAAATTTAAATAAATGCAAACCATAGTATCCTATATACTAAAGAGGTGATATGCAAATTCACCTCACGCCCTTACAAGGTAGCTGCCTATGACCAGGCCATCAGGGGGGTTAGTGAGGGACAATCAAAGGACTGAACAAGCAGGCTGCGTGGGATGGCAAGGCTGGTAGGAAGATTAGTGAGGAACAACCAGACCGGTGTGGGGGGCAGTTAGGGGCGACCAGGCTGGCAGGGAGGAGGCAGTTAGGGGTGACGAGGCAGGGAGGCAGGTGAGCAATTAGGAACCAGCAGTCTAGGATTGTGAGAGGAATGTCCGACTGCCGTTTTCAGCCCAATTCCTGAGGGGTCCCAGATTAGAGAGGGTACAGACTGAGCTGAGGGGACTCACCTCCCATGCATGAATTTCGTGCACCAGGCCTCTAGTATTATTATAAACTGTCAGGACATCAGTTTACAGAAAAATAAGCAGACGTATGAATGACACTAGAAGTAGACATTTGCCTTTCTTTTTTGACTCTCTGGGTCAATTAAAATTATTCAAATCATATTACCAGCGTAAATATATGCTAAATTTCTGTGTAAGTTCTTTCTTCATGTAGTGATTGAGTGTGAGATATGGAGCATATCCCACATAATTGTATACAATAATGCTTAGTACCTTGTGTTTAATAAATTTTACCATACGTCATCTTTTAGTTCAGTATTATCTTTCATGGTTTTATTTAGACTAGGTCATATGTAATCTAGCGACAAATACTTTTGTTTATAGAGAAATTCAATATTTCTCTTCACTTTTTGTCTTTGGTATCATCACTATATTTTATACATAATTTATCAACATTTATATCAATTATTTTGTTATCTGGTAGAGTTTACAAGGTGTACTCTATCACAGAAGAATTGAATTGAGAAGACAAGGTAAAAAGAAAAGGTAAAAAATATAATTAAATCGAGTTTAAATAAAGGAACAAAGGTAGAAATAAAAAAATATGCACTAATAAGTGCTGGCCATCCTAGCAGAAATCTAATCTAATAAAAGAGAAACGTGCAAATTGACCATAACTTCGCTATGCCCCAAGCCACACCCACCAGCCAATCAGAGCAACTATATGCAAATTAACCCAACCAAGATGGTGGCTGGCAGCCACGGAGCTGGAGCAAGCAGCAGGCTTGGTTGCCCCAGCGATGGAGGAAGCCAAGCTTCCTGCCTGCCCTGGCCAGGTGTGGCCTCGGCTAAAGGCAACAAAATTTCCATTATAGAAGATAAATAAATCCCAGATACCTGCTTCTAGCCAGCCTCCACTGGGAGCTTGGGTGGCTGGGGGCTGTGACCAGCCTGCAAACAGCCATCTTCCCCTCACCCAGGATGGCCACACCCTCATGGGGTGAGGGTCCCCGCTGGGGGCTTTGCCAGCCTGAAAACAGCCATCAGCCACTCACCCAGGCTGGCCAGCCACTCCAGCAGGGACCCCCACCCTGAAGGTGGTGTGGCCAGTCTGAAAACAGCCCTCAGCCCCTCACCCAGGCTGGCCAGGAACCCCAGCAGGAGCCCAGACCCTGATCCAGGACACCCTTCAGGGAAAACCAGCCGGCCCTCACCCATGCACCAGGCCTCTGTCCTATATAATAAAAGGGCAATATGCAAATTGACTCAAACAGCAGAACGACTATAAATGACTGGTCACTATGACACACACTAACCACCAGGGAGCAGATGCTCAATGCAGGAGCTGCCCCCTGGTGGTCAGTGCGCTCCCACAGGGGGGGAGCTCTGCTCAGCCACAAGCCAGGCTGATGGTTGCCAGTACAGCGGTGGTGGTGGGAGCCTCTCCCGCCTCCTCAGCAGTGCTAAGGATGTCCTACTGCAGCTTAGGCCTGCTCCCTGCTGGCTAGTGGACATCCCCCTAGGGCTCCTGGGCTGCCAGAGGGATGTCTGACTGCCAGCTTAGGCCCGATCCCCTGGGATCGGGCCTAAGCCAGCAGGTGGTCATCGTCTGAGGGGTCCAAGACTGCGAGAGGGCACAGGCTGGGCTGAGGGACCCCCTCACTCTGAGTACACAAATTTTTGTGCACCGGGCCTCTAGTATAAGTATAAAAATATATCTTTAAAAACAATAGTATAACACATTTCTAAAACTCTGTATAGCATAGGAATATTTTTAAGATACAAGAATTTTAATTTGTTCTTCTGCAAATAAGAAGCTTCTTAAATTGAAGCGATTAAAATCTGAATCTTTCCATAAAGAACAAAATTAATGTCCAATAGTTAAGACATAGGGTTCTGATAATAATATTATTTATAGTATATATATATAAAATTTGAATATGCAAGATCCACTCCATAAACTATTATAATACCAATGAAGATTTCTGTGTTTATAAAGCTAATAAGACCAGTTTAAAAGCTTAGTAAATATATTTAGGGCACAATCAGGCTACAATCTGTATTGCAAATAGCAGTTCAATACAAAATAACCTAGTAAACTTTAAATGTGGGCACATAACCTTACTTTCCAGTATAATAATAGTTTAGACACTATATTTAGAGAATTTTAAAAACATAAACATTCACAGAGGATTTTTTTTCAGTGTGTGCAATGGATACTTTAATAATTCCAGAGGCCATTAAATTACATCACATTAAATTACATTACAGTAATTTGGGTTTTAAAGATTCTTTTTACATCCAAAGGCAGTTAAAATTTTGGAATAGAAACCATGTGATAAAGAGCTCTCACTAGAAATATTTAACAATTAATCTCTAGATCACACAATGAGTTTCTATCAGTCAGCATCAGATGATTTCATTCATTTGTGGAATTTAATGAGCAAAATAAACAAGCAAAATATTGATAGACTCATAGAGAGCAAACTGACAGTTGTTGCAGGTGGGGCTGGTTGGGGAGTGGAGGGATTGAGCAAAATAGAAAAAAAAAGAAAGAAAAAAGTCATGCACTGGGACAATATTGTGGTGATTGTCAGGGAGAGGAGGGAACGAGGAGGGGATGTAAGGGGTGAGGAGCATAAAGGGGGTATAAATAATGATGAACAGAGACTTTATTTAGGGTGGTAAGCACATAATACAGTGTATAGATGATGTGTTGTAAAACTTTGTACCTGAAACCTATATTATTTTTTTAACTAGTGTCACCCCAATAAGTTCAATAAAAAGAGAAAAAAAGTATTATAAACCAAAGTTCCTGTTATGAAGAGCATTGCTTAAATAGAACTGTTCTGTGCTCCCATGTGTGTGGTGGCAGAGCAAATTTGATATGTTCTTCAATTTTAACTTCTTTGCCTTTTGGACACTGATCTAAGGTAGATTTCCATATTTCCTGAAAGTGTGGTGAGGGAAATATTCTGTGGAATGAAATATGGGTAGATGACTTACAGCATTTATATACTACTAGAGGCACGGTACACAAAATTTGTGCCCTGGGGAGGTGGTGGGTGTCCCTCAGCCCAGCCTGTACCCTCTCCAATCTGGGACCCCTTGGGGGATGCCCCTCTTACAATCCGGGACTGCTGGCTCCCAACCACTCGCCTGCCTGATTGCCCCTAACTGCTTCTGCCTGACAGCCTGATCACCCCCTAACCACTCCCCTGTCAGCCTGATCGATGCCTAACTGCTCCCCCGCTGGCCTGATTGCCCCCAACTGCCCTCCTCTGCTGGCCTGATCCCCCCTAACTGCCCTCCCCTGCAGGCCTGGTTGCCCACAACTGCCCTCCCCTGCCGGCCATCTTGTGGGGACCATCTTTAGACCACATGGGGTTGGCCATCTTGTGCCACATGGGGGTGGCCATCTTGTTCGAGGGTGTGATGGTCAATTTGCATATTACCGCTCTATTATATAGGATTTCCTAACCCTTCCTAAGTAGATCTCCATGCTGGCTGTAGAAAGGATGGCAGAACCAGTGATAGAAGGAAGGTTCCTAGGTGACTCCCATTTTCTACCCACCCTGCCACTCAGTTACCCACATTATACTCTGGTGTGAGCACAAAATAAACCTTTATTTTGTTAAGCCAAAGTTATTTTGAGTTATTTGTCATTAAAGTTAGTATAACCTCACAAGTAACCATCTCATTATTTTTTACTTAAAAGTACTTCTACAATTTTAATAGAAAAGGAATACTTTAATGACTACTATGATGGCTATAAGCAAAAAGATGGACAATAACTAGTATTGACAAAGATGTGGAGAAGTTAGAATCCTCATGCATTGCTGGTGGAAATGTAAACTGGTGCAGTCACTGTAGAAGACAGCATGAAAATTCCTCAAAATTTTCAATATAGAGTTACCAACTTGTTCCTCGCAGCACGGGCCCCAGGACCCCAATTCTCTGGGCAGGAGGCAACACCAAGCATCAGTGACTTAACTGTGTTTCTTATCACCTGCGCCTGGGATCCCTGATTCTCTGTGCATTCATACTAAGAACTAGTGACTCCAATTCTTGGTGCATGTGCACACAGGGACCCTGATTCTCAATGCAAGTCTGCGCAAAGCAACAGAGACTCTGATACTGGATTCTTGGGGAACTCTGACTCCTGGCGCACGCTAGGGGGCTCTGATTTTCAACACACTCCGGGGGGGGGGTCTCTGTTTCAGCATGGTGCAGGCAGGGTCCCTGATTCTAAGTGTGCACATGAGGACACATTGAGCCCTGGTAACGCTGACTCTGAGCGAGCCTGGTTCCCACCAACCCACCACAACCACACATCTTAGTGTCAGAGCTCTTCAGTGACACTAGGGTGGTGCGAAGCTCCCACTGCATACGGCCCAGGCCTGTGCAACTTGACGTTTGAACCATCTGGAGATAGAATGGGGAGACAACACAGCCCCCAGAGGAAAGAAAATGAGGAGTCACCAAGAAAGGAAATTAATGAAATTGAAGCATGCAACATGACAGAAAAAGAATTCAGAGTAATGGTTTTACAATTCATTCACCGGATGGATGAGAAAACCAACAACATATGCAAGAATCAGGAAGAAATGAAAAGTGATATAGCTACAATCAAAAACACCATGGAAGGAGAAACTAAGATGGCGGCATAGGTAAACGCCGGGAAATTGCTGCCTCCCACAACAATATCAAAAATACAACAAAAATACAAAACAGATATCATCCAGAACTACAGGAAGGCTGGCTGAGTGGAAATTCTACAACTAGAAGTAAAGAAAAGCACACTGAGAGTCAGAGGAGCTGCGGAAGTAAAGTGCAGAGGTACGGAGGCCAGCGCGCGTGGAAAGGGGCTGGTACCTGAGGACGTGGCGGTCTTTTTGAATCGGGAGAGAGTCACAAGCTCCCAACTGCTCTGAACTCTGGTTCTGGGATGTCTCTGGGGACCCAGGACTCATACGGGGAGAAACTGGACTGTCTGGCAGCAGGCAGAACTCTGAACTTGAGGGCGGCTTTCCCTCAGAGGTGCTTGCAGCAATTAAATTACCAGGACACTGAGATGCGTGGCCCCTTAAGGCAGGGCTGGTGATCCGCCATAGCTGCTTGCTCAGCCCTTGGATTCCCTGAGACCCTGCCCCACCCAGGCTGCAGCAGAGGCTTTTGCATATGAATGCCCGGCCCTTTGCAACCTAAAAATAACCTAACAAACTGCAGCTGGGCCAGACAGACCCAGAACTTCAAGAGAAGGCCCAAGGCACCACAGCAGCTTGCATTGCTTTACAGCTTGGCCTCATTGGGGCACCTCCAAACTCCAAAAAAGGAAGAGGAATCTGCAGTTCTCTTCGTAGCTCCTGCCGGGTAACCTTAGGAAGAGGCTAGATTAGCACCTCCTTAGTGATCCAAGAGCCAGTGTACCCAGTTGTCAGAGGGGGACCATCTGGATTACAACTCCTCAGATCCATAAGGGACACACTCAGGGGGCAGACTCAGTGAGCACCAAAGCCCCACTGAAGCAAGTCTTGCCCCAGAAGGGTGTCCTCAGTACCGAAGTTCTCCCACTGCAGACACAGCTGATTCTCACTGCCAATTTGCCTGGAGGTCAATTCCTCCCAGTGATCCTACAACAATCAAGGCATAACTACAACAAGACTGTGCACAAAGCCCACAAGGGGGTTAATCAAGAGTGTACACCTCAGGTAACTGGGGAGGCTTGAGCCACTGGGCCCTACAGGACACCTAGCACACAAAACCACTCTACCAACACAGAAGCATAAAAAATGCGGAGACAAAGAAACAGGTCACAAATGACAGAAATGGAGGAAAGCAAACTACTGGATATAGAGTTCAAAACCACACTTCTAAGGTTTTTCAAGAATTTTATGGAAACCGCCGATAAATTTAGTGAGACGCTGGAGGATATGAAAAAAGACCAACTAGAAATTAAGCATACTGCTGGGGTTCAACCCCAGCAGGTCCAGGGGTCCCCAAAGGTGAGGACGGAGTCGACGAAGAAGGAATGACATGGAGACAGCGTTCAGTTGATCAGCAGCCTAGCCAGGATCTCTAGCCAAGTTCTGGTCAGGATCTCCAGTGAAGTTCTGGTTAGGATCTCCAGCCAGGTTCTGTGTCCATGTTCTCTTGCTAGGTTCTCCAGCCAGGTTCTCCAGGTTCTCCAGCCAGGTTTTGTAGCCAGGTTCTGTCTAGGTTCTCCAGCCAAGTTCTGTAGCCAGGTTCTGTCCAGGATCTTTTGCCATGTTCTCTCGCTAGGTTCTGTCTCTAGGTTCTGTACTAGTTTCTGTCCAGGATCTTTTGCCATGTTCTCTCGCTAGGTTCTGTCTCTAGGTTCTGTCTCTAGTTTCTGTCCAGGATCTTTTGCCATGTTCTCTCCAGTGAAGTTCTTCTGTCTCTAGGTTCTGTGTAGGTTCTGTGTCTAGGTTCTGTATCCTGTTGTCTTGTTACATCTGTATTTATACCAGTTGATTCCTATCCTATCAATCTCTATTCCAAAGGTTAGGGCGTTTCTTATCTCCATTCCAGGGAGTAAAGATTATGTAGCTTAAGCATGATTGTTCATAGTTAAAGTGATTAATTACCACCCTGGCACTTAGTTAAGGGGTTTTATTCCCTCCCTAACTTCAGGGGAAAATCCCTACCTGGGGAAACAACCTTTCTCAGAGAGGTGACCTTGGTTAAAACACATAGTGCCAAGAAGGTGGGCAAACATATTAAGAACAATATGCCATATATGCCAGGTCCCTTGAAACAGCAAGTATGGACCGGCTCCCAGTAGCATACACTGACTGAAATAAAGAATAATATACAGAGATCCAACAGCAGACAAGAGGATCCCAAGAATCAAGTCAAAGATTTGAAATACAAAGAAAAAAAAATACCCAACCGAAAAAGAAAAAAGAAAAAAGATTCCAAAATTATGAAGATAGTGTAAGGAGCCTCTGGGACAACTTCAAGCATACCAACATCAGAATTATAGGGTTACCAGAAGAAGAGAGAGGGCAAGATATTGAAAACCTATTTGAAGAAATAATGACAGAAAACTTCCCCTACCTGGTGAAAGAAATAGACTTAGAAGTCCAGGAAGCGCAGAGAACCCCAAACAAAATGAATCCAAAGAGGACCACACCAAGACACATCATAATTAAAATTCCAAAAGCAAAAGACAAAGAGAGAATCTTAAAAACAGCAAGAGAAAGACGGTCAACAAGGGAGTACCCATACAACTGTCAGCTGATTTCTCAACAGAAACCATGCAGGCCAGAAGAGAGTGGCAAGAAATATTCAAAATGATGAATAGCAAGAACCTACAACCAAGATTACTTTATCCAGCAAAGCTATCATTCAGAATAGAAGGTCAGATAAGGAGCTTCACAGATAAGGAAAAGCTAAAGGAGTTCATCACCACTAAACCATCATTATATGAAATGCTGAAAGGTATTCTTTAAGAAGAGGAAGAAGAAAAAGGAACTCTTACCATTTGCCACAGCATGGATGGAACTGGAGAGCGGATAAATACCACATGATCTCACTCATTTGTGGAATATAATGAACAACATAAACTGATGAACAAGGGCTGATCCAGAGATGGAGAGGCATTGATTGGACTGTCAGGCCTTGGAGGGAAGGTAGGGGAGGGTGGGGGTAAGGGGGAAAGATCAACCAAAGGACTTATATGCAAGGATATAGGCCTTACCAATGGACACGGACAACGGGGGGGGGGGGGGTGTGGGGATGAGGGGGGGGAGGGTAGGGGGCAACGTGGGGATAAGGACACATATATAACATCTTAATCAATAAAAAGTATATTAAAACAAACAAACAAACAAAAAACACCATGGAAGGTTTCAACAGTAGACTAGAAGAAGCAGAGGACCAAATTAGTGAGTTAGAAGATAAGGTAGAGAAACAAGCTCAATCTGAACAGCAACTGGAGAAAAAAATTAAAAAACAGGAGGAGAACCTAAGGGAGCTTTGGGACAGCATGAAATGAAGTAACATACGCATAATAAGGCTGCCAGAAGGACAAGAAGAGCAGCAAGGATTAGAAAATCTATTTGAAGAAATAATGACAGAAAACTTCCCAGATATGGGGAAGAAAAAAGTTACACAAGTACAGAGAGTCCTAAGCAAGATGAACCCCAAAAGACCCACACCAAGATACGTTATAAGAACAATGGCAAATGTACACGACAAAGAGAGAATCTTAAAGGCTGCAAGAGAGAGACAGAGTGTTACCTACAAAGGATCCCCCATCAGATTATCAAGTGATTTCTCAACAGAAACACATCAAGCTAGAAGGGAATGAAAGGAGGTATACAAAGTGTTGCAAAGCAAAGGACTGAATCCAAGAATACTCTATCCACCAAGACTATAAATCAAAATTGAAGGGGAAATCAGGAGCTTTGCAGACAAAAAAAGGCTAAGGGAGTTTATCACTACCAAGCCAGCAATGCAAGAAATGCTAAAGGGAATGCTGCAAAAAGAAGAAATATAAAGGTAAGAAAGAACACAGGCACAAAAATATAAATGACTACAACCAAGTACCTTTCAATAATAACTTTAAATGTAAATGGACTAAATGCTCCAATCAAAAGACATTGAGTGGCTGAATGGATAAAAAGAAATGACCCACATATATGCTGTCTACAAGAGACCCACCTCAGAATAAGGGACTCACACAGACTGAAAGTGAAGGAATGGAAAAATATCTTTCCGGCAAATGGGAATGAAAAAAAAGCTGTGGTAGCAATACTTATATCTGACAAAATATACCTCAAAGTGAAGGCCATAACAAGAGATAAGGATGACCACTTCATAATAATAAAGGGATCGTTACAACAATAGGATATAACCCTGATAAACATGTATGTACCCAACTCAGAAGCACCCAAATACATAAAAAAACCTCCTGGAAAATAACAAGGGAGAGATCAACAACAACACAATCATAGTAGAGGACTTAAACACACCACTGACATCACTAGATAAATCCTCTAGAAAAAAAAAAAATCAGCAAAGAAACAGCAATCCTAAATGACTCACTAGATCAAATGGACTTAATTGACATCTTCAGAACATTTCACCCCTAAACCACGGAATATACGTTCTCAAGTGCACATGGGACATTTTCATAAATAGCCCACATATTGGGTCACAAGCAAAATCTCCCCAAATTCAAGAAGATTGAAATCATACCAAGCATCTTCTCAGACCACAATGGCATATTATTAGAAATAAACTACAATAAAAACAATCCCAAAAACTCAAACACTTGGAAGTTGAATAGCATGCTACTAAATAATGATTGGGTTACCAATGAGATCAAAGAAGAAATTAAAAACAACCTGGAAACTAATGACAATAACAGCACAACAATCCAAAATCTATGGGACACAATAAAAGCAGTCCTAAGAGGGAAGTTTATAGCACTACAGGCTACATCAAAAAAACAAGAAAAAATGATAGTAAATCACCTAACTCTACAACTCAAAGAATTAGATAGAGAACAACAAGAAAAGCCCAGAGTGAGCAGAAGGAAGGAGATAATAAAGATCAGAGCAGAAATAAATGACATAGAGACCAAAACAACAATACAAAAGATCAATGAAACCAAGAGCTGGTTCTTTGAAAGGATAAATAAGATTGATGAGCCTCTAGCCACGCTCACCAAGAAGCAAAGAGAGAGGACTCAAATAAACAAAATCAGAAATGAAAGAGGTGAAATAACAACAGACCCCACAGAAATTCAAAGAATTGTTAAAAAATACTCTGAACAACTACTCTACTCTAACAAACTAGACAACCTGGAGGAAATGGACAAATTCCTAGAAAAATACAATCTTCCAAAACTCAATCCAGAAGAATCTAAAAATCTCAATAGGCCAATAACTACAGAAGAAATTGAAGCAGTCATCAAAAAGCTTCCAGCAAACAAAAGCCCGGGGCCCGATGGCTTCACAGGGGAGTTTTACCAAACGTTCAAGGAAGAACTAAAACCTATCCTCCTCAGACTATTCCAAAAAACTCAAGAGGAAGGAACACTTCCCAGCTCATTCTATGAAACCAGCATCACCCTAATACCAAAATCAGATAGAGACAACACAATGAAAGAGAATTATAGGCCAATATCCTTCATGAACACAGAAGAAAAAATACTCAACAAATTTCTAGCAAATCAGATCCAGCATTACATCAGAAAGATCATACACCATGACCAAGTAGGATTTATCCCTGGGAAGCAAGGATGGTATAATATTCGCAAATCAATAAATGTGATACATCACATAAACGAATTGAGAGATAAAAATTATATAGTCATATCAATTGATGCAGAAAAAGCATTTGACAAAATTCAACACCCTTTCTTGATAAAAACTTTCAGCAAGGTGGGAATAGAAGGATCATACCTCAACATAATAAAAGCCATATATGAAAAACCCATAGCCAACATCATAATCAATGGGCAAAAACTAAAACCATGTCCCCTGAGAACAGGAACAAGACAGGGATGCCCCCTCTCACCACTCCTGTTCAACATAGTACTGGAAGTACTAGCCATTGTGATCAGACAAGAAGAAGAAATAAAAGGCATCCAAATTGGAAAAGAAGAAGTAAAAGTGTCTTTATTTGCAGATGACATGATACTGTACATAGAAAAGCCTAAAGACTCCATCCAAAAATTATTAGACTTAATAAAGGAATTCGGCAATATAGCAGGATACAAAATTAATGCCTAGAAATCTCAGGCATTTCTATATACCAATAGTGAACTTATAGAAAGGGAGACTAAAAAAGAAATCCCATTTACCATCACCCCCCAAAAATTAAGATACCTAGGAATAAACTTAACTAAGGAGGTAAAAGACTTATACGTGGAAACCTACAGGACACTGAAAAAAGAGATAGAGGAAGACATAAACAGATGGAAGAACATACCGTGTTCATGGATTGGTAGAATCAACATCATCAAAATGTCCATACTACCCAAAGCAATCGATAGATTCAATGCAACCCCCATTAAATTACCAACGGCATATTTCACAGATCTAGAACGAACGTTTCAAAAATTCATCTGGATTAAAAAAAAAGACTTCAAATAGCTGCAGCAATCCTGAGAAAGAAGAACAAAGTAGGTGGGATCTCAATACCAGATATCAAGTTGTATTACAAAGCCACTGTTCTTAAAACAGCTTGGTACTGGCACAAGAACAGATATATAGATCAATGGAATAGAATAGAGAACAAAGAAATCGACCCAAACCACTATGCCCAATTAATATTCAACAAAGGAGGCAAGAGCATACAATGGAGTCAAGGCAGTCTCTTCAATAAATGGTGTTGGGAAAATTGGACAGATACATGCAACAAGATGAAACTATACCACCAAATTATGCCATACACAAAAATAAACTCAAAATAGATAAAGGACTTAAACGTAAGACAGGAAACCATAAAAATATTAGAGGAATCCACAGGCGATGAAATCACAAACATATGCCGAAGGAATTTCTTCTCTGATAATGCTCCTAGGGCAATGGAAACTAAAGAGCAAATAAACAAATGGGACCACATCAAAATAAAAAATTTTCGCACAGCAAAGGAAACCATCAACAAAACAACAAGAAAGCCCACTGCAGTGAGAACATATTTGCCAATGATATCACCGGTAGGGGTTTAATCTCCAACATTTACAGGGAACTCACGCAACTTAACAAAAGGAAGATAAACAATCCAATCAAAAAATGGGCAACGGACCTAAATAGACACTTTTCAAAAGAGGACATACAGAAGGCCGAAAGACATATGAAAACATGCTCAAAGTCACTAATTATACGAGAAATGAAAATCAAAATGACAATGCGGTATCATCTCACACCTGTCAGAATGGCTATCATCAACAAATCATCAAACAAGTGTTGGAGAGGATGTGGAGAAAAAGGAACCCTTCTGCACTGCTGGTGGGAATGCAGACTGGTGCAGCCACTGTGGAGAACAGTATGGAATTACCTCAAAAAATTAAAAATGCAACTCCCATTTGACCCAGTGATTCCATTTCTAGGAATATATCCCAAGAAGCCAGAAGCACCAATCAGAAAGGATATATGCACCCCTATGTTCGTAGCAGCACAATTCACCATAGCTCAGATTTGGAAACAGCCTAAGTGTCCATCAGCAGATGATTGGATTAAAAAACTGTGGTACATCTACACAATGGAATACTATGCTGCGGTAAAAAATAAGGAATTATTGCCATTTTCGACAGCATGGATGGAACTGTAGAGCTGAAATATGCTAAGTGAAATAAGCCAGTCAGAGAGAGATAAATACCACATGATCTCACTCATTTGTGGAATATAGAGAACAACATAGACTGATGAACAGGGACAGATCCAAAGACAGAGAAACAGTGATCAGACTATCAATCACCCAAGGGAAACTAGGGGAGGGAAGGGGTAAGGGGGAGAGATCAACTAAAGGACTTGTATGCATGCATATAAGCCAAACCAATGGACATGGACAACAGGGGGATGAGAGCATGAGTGGCAGGGGGGAGGTGGGGAGGTTGGGGGTTAATGGGAAATGAGAACACATTTGTAATACCTTAACCAATAAAAAACTAAAATAAAAATAAAAAGATAAAAAAAATATTCAAACCCTTAAAGGATTGTCAAATTTGATTTTACCAAAAGATTATATATTAAAGTGTATTATACAGGAACATAGGCTAGTAAACTTCAGTTCTTATGATTAAAAGATGTTTGTTTATTTTTTATTTGTTTGTTTGTTTGTTTTTAAAACCTGATTAATATAACATAATTATTTTACTAGAAAAGAGCTAACCAAAATAAGGCTTATTTTCTAACTTTATTTGTCCTTAGATGTGGAAAGCTAATGACACTAATTGGATTTCTTCTATAACTCTTCCTCAGTATTTTGATATAAGTTATTTACCCTCTGTTTAGGGAGGCAAAATGCAAAAACCTTAAATTTTCAATGGTAACCAAAAAATAAACAGCCAATATTTCTTAGATTGACATTTATGAACACACTTTACATGTAATTTTACTTTTAAAAAAATATACATTCAGCAAAGTACAAGAGACCTTTTGTAATAAAAGCTAAGAGCAGGTGAATTAAACTTTAGTCATCAATGTTATAATATTTTATGTTATTTTAAAACTAGATGTATGGTGCATTAAATTTGTGCACTGGGGTGCTGTCCTTCAGCCCAGCCTGTACCCTCTCCAATCTGGGACCCCTTGAGAGATGTCTACTGCCCGTTTAGGCCTGATCCCACTGGGCAGTCAGACATCCCTCTCACAATCCAGGACTGCTGGCTCCCAACCACTTGCCTGCCTGCCTGCCTGATTGCCCCTAACTGCTTCTGCCTGCCAGCCTGACCACCCCCTAACCACTCCCCTGCCAGCCTATTGAGGCCTAACTACTCTCCTGCTGGCCTAATTGCCCCTGACTGCCCTCCACTGCAGTTTGGGTCCCCCCTAACTGCCCTCCCTTGCAGTCTTGGTCACCCCCAACTTCCCTCCCCTGTAGGCCTGGGTCCCCCTCAACTGTCCTCCCCCGCTGGCCTTCTTGTGTCCACATGGGGGTGGCCATCTTTGATCACATGGGGCGGCCATCTTGTGTGTTGGAGTGATGGTCTATTTGCATATTACCTCTTTATTATATAGGAAGGATATCTAGAACAGGCAAATACATAGAGAGATAGATTAGTCAAGCAGTGGTTCTCAACCTCTGGCCCTTTAAATACAGTTCCTCATGTTGTGACCCAACCATAAAATCATTTTCGTTGCTACTTCATCACTGTCATGTTGCTACTGTGATGAATCGTCATGTAAATATCTGAAATGCAGGATGGTCTTAGGCGACCCCTGTGAAAGGGTTGTTTGACCGCCGAAGGGGTCGCGACCCACAGGTTGAGAACCACTGGATTAGTGGTTGCTTAGGGTGAAAGACAGGAGGACAGGGAGGGGAATGGAGCTTGGCACTTAATGGGTTTGAGTTGTTTTTAGGGGAGATGAAAAGGAAATATTTTAAAATCAGATTGTAGTGATTGCTGTACACTGAAACATTGAATTGTGTAATTTAAATGGGTACATTGCATAGTATGTGAATTATATCTCAAACATTTTTATTAAAAGGAAGAAAGGAGATGGGGACACTGACTCTTGTCTGGATGATTTGCTACTCATTGGAATACATCATGTTGCAATGTTTTACTTCCCATCTTAGACTTAAGAGGGGTTTTTAAATCAGGAGTTTTCTGACTTTAGTTATTGTGGGGTTTTTTTTGTGGTAACTTCTCAGGTGGGAAACCTGAGAAAAAGAGAAAAAGCAGGGTCTCTGTGAAGAGAAAGTATATTCATTGACAATTGGTCCAGAAGTTAAGGCTAAAGAGTGGGAATAGCTAGCGAGACATTTTTTTGTGGCAATGAATAACAGGTTTATTTGCTGCATTGGTAAGGTTGAAATTTAATTACCGAATTCTTTGTCTGTTCTTTTACCCTTAAACCTTCAATACAAGTCTGGTATTAGTGGCACTTTGGAATACTGAAGGAACAGTGGCAATATTGCAAGAATTTGAATTGGTGACCAGTAGTAAAAGCAGAGCATTTCTGACATAGAGTTGAAAGCTATTATTGAAACTAGAATGGCAGGGCTTTAAATTGGACTGGCTCAGAAGTAAATATAAACCAAACTATTTTCTAAGAAATGAGATTCTAAAATAGGATTAGATTATCCTTCTAAATAATATATTTTGATGAATTAGATATGTATTTAATACAAGTATAAGTCTGCACACAAACTACTCAGACCTCTGAAAATATTTAGATGCTAGAAAATGCTCTATATTTGGCAGGTCTTATTGGTTTTAAAAGATATTCACTTTCTTTAATAAGGTAAATTAATAGGGATATAGTCATTCAGCTAAAAAGAAATGAAATTAGAGCCTTTAATAGAATTTCCCATACAGATCAGGACATGTTATAGGCAGATTCTGAATATGGCTGTTAACAATTTCTCCCTTCCCTGTACGTGTGTTCCGACCTCTCTTGTCAAGAAGTGAAGTCTATTCCCCGACCCTTGAACATGGCCTGAAAACGTGATCTGCTTTGACACTGAACCTAGCTTTTGAGTGGCTTGGCAGCTTCTGCTTTTGCTCTACTTGGTGAAGTGGATTGCCAGAAAGAAGTGAGGAAAAACATTAGAGGTACTCTTTAAGCATCAGAAACTTCCTGAAGGCCTTTGGGGAAGCCTGGCCCTGCTTCTTTAATTTCTTATGAAAATCTTTTTTATTGTCTATGTTTTTCTTTGAGAAGAGAAGGACATGTACGGTAGGCACTGCTGGACCTTCTCCCTCAGGTAAAATATATGCCCAGGAGTTGCTTCCTGCAGTTGTGTTACTAAATGAGTGTCCTAGATAATGATCATAATTTTCTCCATGATTGCTCTCACTAAAAGGGAAAACCAGAAGTTAAAAGATTTCTCTAGTCTCCTCTAACTTATAATTTATCCCGAAAGCTGAAAGAAAAGCATGTCCCAGATGACACAGCAGTAACCCTTTTCCATCAGGTGTTCCTGTACTTGAAGTTCTGTAGATATATAATCTAAAGTAACTATGCCTGCTCTGGAGAAATGAATTGATTCAGTGGTAGCCTATGTCATCACAAACTCATTTCTGATTGTGAAATTGCTTTTAATTTTTTAAAATGAATATAGGGAAGTAGAAAGAACAGTAGGAAAAGAGGACACTGAGCGGAAAAGATTCAAATACTCTGCTTACTCTTTCTCTCTTTATATTTGCAGGGTCAGCTTTTTCCCTCCATGGCCGGATCACTGTTGAAAAAATTTAAAATTGTACCTCCTCAGACTAGTCTGATATAAAGGAAAGGCTATGAGAAATAGAGAAAGCCCATACTGTGTTCTTGCTTCCTCTTTTTTACTTATTTATAAACCAAGAATATAATACATTATTTCAAAAACAAAAAATGAATATACTTTTTAAATGATACATAAGTTGCCTTTTCCCATAAATGTAAATACTACCTTAGTATTTAGTAAATATAGATTTTAAGAGATGCATTTTGGGAAAATATAGTGCCTAGGACAAAGATGGCTAATACATTTTAGTTTACATGCCACTGATAAATGGATAGTGATTCCAGCAAGGTTGAGTTATAGACTTAACATTGCTAGTGTGAAAAAGTATCACGATTAATTATATCTACAATAGATACAAAATAACATGCTAATAATGTTATTTCTGTTCTGTGGTAGTTAACACCTGAATTAGAAAATCAGACATATAGAAAACAGGAGTCATCAATTTCAAAAAGTTAACCAACAGGAAAAATGGATATTCTAACAGGAAAATGGCTTATAGAGGCTTGTTTGTTGGTATGGCTGGAAATTTAATTATTTTTAAAAATGCATAACTAACTACTGTCATGGCCGGTGTGTCGTAAGTGTTCCCCTCCACGTCCTGCGTGGTTCAGGGTTCGGGTCTGGAAGAGGAGCCGCACAACAAATGAAATAGAAAAGACACGAGAATAATTTGGGAATATTGGGGGACCAGGCGGGAGAGTCCAACTCAAGAGGAAGGACTTCCACTGTGCTCAGGCCTCACCAAGCTTTTTATAGTGAGGGGTAAACAAGGCAGTGGTTACCAAAGTTACACTTTTCTTGTGAGTTTCACTTGTTTACACCATGGTTATACTTCCTGCACTTCCTCAGCCCATTAGATTCCCAGATAAGATCTAGGGAGTGTTATAAGGTCAAGCCTAATTAAGCTAAGAGGATTGTGCCCTCTAAGCTAGGACTTGTTTGTGACTTTGCCAGCAGGTCAGTCCGAGGCTTAACCCTATATTAGTTTCCCACACCGGTGGGGCTCTGTAGTTGAAGTGTTGGCCCACACACCTAGGGGTCATGGGTTCAATTCCCAGTCAAGAGCATGTACCTGGTTTAAAGATTGGATACTGGCCCTGGTCTGGGAGCTTGTGGGAGGCTACCAACTGATGTGTCTTTCTCACATTAATGTTTCTAACTCTCTCTCCCTCTCCTTCCTCCCTTCTACTCTCTAAAAAACAATGGGAAAATACGCTTGGATGAGAATTAATAATAATAACAACAACAAAAATACATAACTACTTTTACCAAATGGCAGGTATGAAAAAATATTAGGCAAAAGGAGATTTGTGGTACATGATACCTTTTAGTTGAATTTTAAGAGTAGCATGCATTCTCCTAGGCCCAACTCAAAATAACAATATTGCCAACTGTTGGACCAAGAGTCCAAAAATATATTTGAATGATCTATAGCACAAACACATTTATAGATGATGATGCAATGTCCTGTGACAATATTTTTCCTCTGAACTCTGAGACTATAAGCAAGTTAATATTCTTTGATTGAGGAGTATCTTCTTATATTTAATATATCTACTTCTTTTTACATCAGATAACAAAGGAGAGAATACAGAATTTCCAGAGAAATGGAAGGCAGGATTCATATGTAAGAAACATTCCTGATGGATGTGGTCCATGAAAGAGGAAACACAAGTAGGAACATAGCTGGGGTGAAAGGAAGGCAAAGGCATGGAAGGTGTGCATACAATTTTTTTTCTTCAACATGGCTACGTTGAGAAAAGGGTAACAATATACATACTAGTACATACACATAAATTTACTCCATAGCAAATAAATACAGAAGTTGAGTAGCAATGAGTGTTGGGCATAGCATTGTTCATAGGTATTTACAGATATAGATTAATATTAATAATAGGAAATGCACAGATCTCAATGTAACCAAGAGTCTCAGCCTCGTGGCTATTAATATTCAGAATTATGAAAGAATCTGTCTTCACTAACACCTCATCAATGTCTTGGAGAATAAGAAATAAGCTATTTCTATTACTGGTGTGCAGTAATAGAAAGATAGAAAAGCAAGGATCAGGAATAATGCATAAAACAGAGAATGTTTAAGTGAGCGAGCTACAAATGGCTTTGCAAAGCATGGCAATGTAATGCCTAAGGAGTTGGGAGAATCTTTGGTTGGAGATTCTGAAGGGATTTTCAGGGAGCCTCAAAAGTATTGGTTCAGATACTATAAAATTCATATATGATGGCTGCGTATCCTTCCAGCTATACTTTCACTGTGATTTATTCTCACAGCAAAGTGAAACTAAGTTGTTTATGGTAGGAATATAAAGATTTTCTGACAATAGTTTTCTTAAGAGCAGCCTATTGGAGGACTTTGAATACTTTCAGCTTCATGGAAAGACCTTTTATAATAAATTGTGTTTTTCATGTTAAACAGGAATCTTCAAAAGAAGGTGTTAACATAATTGACGTATGATAAGTTTGACAGTAAGTGTCATTATCAGAGTCCCACTGACAGCTTTCTGATGTTAAAAAAAAATATTCTTCCTACACAGGCACAAAGCCTCTTATGGTATCTAAAAATTTTCACCCACTATATTAATATTCTACATCTGCCCCTTCATTTTGAAAGTTACCCAAGTTAAATGGTTTTCACGATATTTAGGCTTTTTAATCTATTGAACAAAGATGCAGTGCTCTCTGGTATTCAATATAGAGGGAATACAAAAATTTAAAGGATGAGATGAAAGATAAAAATATGAGAAGACCTTCTCGTGTTTGCCTCCTGCATACCAATGCCTCACCTTGGATGCACAGTAGGATGAACAGCCTCCACTTTGAATATTATTGGTGCAAGTAATGTGAAAAGCATGGATAAATAAGAAGTCAGATAAATCCATGTCATTCAAAGTTTTCCTAAATTTAGCATAAAACCAAGATGTGTTTTCCAAATGAATTATTCTTATTTTTAGCCTTCTTTAAAGATAGAGTATCACATAATTGAGAAATTCACCACCTCTACATACAAAATGCTAAATTTCATATACTGAAAAATTTAATTATTTCCTGTTAGAGTTTTCTGGATTTCTGAGTTTTGTTTTATAAATAAATGATTAGTGCAAATGTTCAATAAAGCAACAAAAGTACTTTAAAAGAATTAAGTGCTGATGTGTTGGCAAGTAAATCTTGAAAAGAAAAATTTGTCATTAAAAAAAAAAGAGAGAGAGAGACGAGTGGAACAGAAAACAGCACCAAAATGAAATTCTGTAAAAACAAAACAAACAAACAAAACCCTGCAATTAGACCAATTCTGATTTTTTAAATCAGGACACATGACTTTGAAATGTCAAGGGGAAACCAGTTAAAATTCAACAAGAAGAAAGAGTTAGGAAGGAGTGCTATGACAAAAACTTGGCTCAGTCATATTTTCCTCCACAAGTAGTATCTTACAAAGGATAAAAGTTAGCAAAAGTTGCCCTAACTGGTTTGGCTCAGTGGATAGAGCGTCGGCCTGCGGACTGAAAGGTCCCAGGTTTGATTCCGGTCAAGGGCATGTGCCTTGGTTGCGGGCACATCCCCAGTGGGAGGTGTGCAGGAGGCAGCTGATTGATGTTTCTAACTCTCTATTCCTCTCCCTTTCTCTCTGTAAAAAATCAATAAAATATTTTAAAAAAAATAAAATAAAAGCCCACTCTTTAAAAAAAAAAAAGTTAGCGAAAGTTGAATTTTTTTTTAAGTTCATGCTCTGTGTAAAATTTCTAAATTGCTTACACTATTATGAATATTACACTTAAATGTTGCAGTTCTAAACACACACAATCAAAGCAGGTACTGGAAGTAAGCCAAAAATAAGTAAGTAAATCCTTCTATTATGAGGTATAAATTGCATTGAGTGGTTCATTAATCTGATGAAATGAGCCAATTGCTTTAACATCATTTGACACAATTTCAGAATATATAATCTGGTCTACCAGTTTATTATTTTTTCTATCATTCATAAGACCTATGGGAGTACATATTCCATTATATTTTTTTCATTTCCCAAAATGAAAGATTAAGATGAAATTATTTAGTTATTGTCCCTCCTGGCCAGTCCATTTGTTTGCCTGACTCCCTTCCCTGATCTCACAATGCTAATCAATATATCTGGGAAAATCATTCATAAAATCAAAATAATTCTCTAAACCATAATAATATAGTTCCTATATTTATTAATATATTTATTCAACAAGTATTCATTGACATTAAGTGTTAGTCTTCCACATTACCAGCCTCACAGTGAAATTTGGGTAAATAAATACGCAAAAAGGTAAATAGCATATGGAATACAGATATGTGATAGCCTGAATACAATTTAGAAAATTGAGAAAACTCTAGTGGTAAGGCTATACATATTCATAGTTAACTAAAGGAATGACCAGCTAAAATATAATGGGAATAAGTCAGATATAGAGAAAAGGACACAAAAAAAGTAACAAGACATCAGATTGAGTCATAACTGCCACTGACCGCTGTGTGACCTTGGGCAAGTAACTTAAAAATTCTGAATTTTAGTTTTTGATTGATTATGGGAGAGGAGAGAGAGAGAGAGAGAGAGAGAGAGAGAGAGAAACACCTACTTCCCAAGCTTTTTGTAGAGAGTCAATAATGATTTCTATCTTCTCTAATGGTGGGATCATAATATGGAATAGTTCTCCCACTAAAGAAGCCTAGAAATGTTTCCAAACCAAGGTCTAGGAGAAGACAGCTGAGATCTAGAGAAGCGAGTTTGGCATTCGAGGATGATTTTCCCCTGGGGATTTTTGTCAGTCTGGAGAAGATCAGCAGGTATCTGAGCATCTAAGAAGTTATTTTTGACGTATTCACAGTATTCTGAGAGTGCGAGTTGGAATACAGAGCTAGTCAAGGTGTGGGTTATGACAAACCCCATGTGCTTTGTGTTAGGATCCTGAACGTTGCATCATAGAAAAAAAGAATAAAATAGATATAGAATTGTCCTAGCAGAGAGTGAAATCACTTTCAAAAACTTCTAATCCTAAGGGTGGAGAAGTAATTACTAACTGTTGGTGCCTCTGAGCATCTGCTGGAAATAAATCTAAATCTACCAATCTTACTCTTAAATTATATCTGGAAACAAATGTTTCAAATAAAGATGGTCAAAATAATGAAAATAAGTAGGTACACATAAAAGTGAGAAAAATGAACCGTGAACAGGAATAGCACAATATCGCCAATGAAGGTCCCAATTTTAGTTATCAGACATAGTAATTAATAAAATAATATGCCTACTATGCTTAAAGAGAAAAAAAAAACACACACACAACTTTAGAGCTTCAGAATATTTCACCATTATAAAAAAGGACATGGAAGATGCCTAAATATGACAAATAGATATGCTTGAACCAAACAATTAAAAAACCCGGTATAGGATATCAAAGGAAAGTTTTAGCATCTGATTAAATACACTGAAAAGAGAATTCTCAATCTGGAAACTAAGTCAAAAGAAAATAACCATAATGAAGCATGTGAGAAAAATAAAGACTAGAGGATAAGAGACATAAAAATGTAGCAAAAGCAGAACATAAAATATTGTAAAAAATGTAAATAAGGCCTTACCTAGAATATACGTATGTAGGAGTCCAGTAAATAATTTTTGTGAGGCCCCTCTTTATATAAGCAAGTTGATTAAAATTTTAAGAAATGATGGGTTCCTGGTGAGTTACTGATAAATAATTAGAATAATTGGCAGAGAAGAGGTACTTTTGTACTTGTTTCTCATTCAGTCAGTGTCTGTGAAGGTATGTTTACAGCATCCAGGTCTGGGAACCTTTTCTTAATGTTTGTTTTTGTCAAATGGAGGGTTCCTGGCTAACTTTGTGTGGGAACCATGCCAGGTCCCCAGATAGTCAAGGCTGGTGGGAGCACAAAGGCTTGTTATCAATACGCCAGAATGACCAAAGGCCGCTCTGGGATGACCCTAAACAGAATGTCCAAGGACTCTGAGCCCGGGAATCCTAATCAGGCCAAGATACCATGAGCGGGTGCAAGGACTCAAGGTACACTGCCCTTCTGTAGCAAATATGATTGATGTCACTGTTGGCAAGAAGCCTTGTTTGTCTAAGTAGTGTAAAAGTAGGTTACTGGCCAGCTAGTTAGCAGAGGAGGCTGAGGCGGGAGTGAGAAGAAGTCTGCTGGGGTATGGAGAGAGAGCAGCTAGGATGAAATGTGTGAAGAAGTCTGCTGGAAAGAGCAGCTGGGCAGGAGAGACCGGAGAAGCTGCTGAGCAGGAGAGCTCAGGTATCGCTATGATGTGAGGCGGTGAGTCTAGGAGGCAGCGTGCGGCTGCTCAGATAATAGCTGTGGGTACAGAGAATGATGCTGCTTAATGGGAAATATATATGCTCACCAGTTGGTGTCTGGCTGCCTGCCCGTATGGACTTCCCTGTGGGGACTGTTGTTGTCTGATGGCTATATGGCCACTGGCTTCTGCAATTAAGACTCATTTTTACACACCCACCACCTCTCATGGCTTCTCCGTCTAAGACCCAGCATCCGAGGAGGTCCAGCCCCAGGCCGAGGGGCTCTGACCCAGCACCTGTATCTGGTGAGCAGAGGATAAAGGGGGAACTTGGACTAAGTTCCCAACAGTTAGTACAGTGGGCAGGGTTCAAGCAGGAACCAGCCTGGTGTTGTCAGATAGGAGAATTCAGAAGAATACATGGACTCACATCCATTCCCAACAGCTCAGAGCACCAGACCTCCTGCAGGGCTCCCGCTGCATGCTCTGACACTTTGTATCTCTTCCTGTGAGAAAAAAGTTAATAACACCAACTTTTGCCTTGGCTCTCAGAAACTGATTGTATTGAAACAATACCATTTATTCCTTTGTATATACCAATTATATTTAAATCAATATTTCAGTAAGTAACAAGAATATGAACTTAGGTATTTATAGTGAGAATAAATAGAAAGCCTATAATATGTCTTGAAATGTACTGAACTCTTGATAAAGATTTTGTAGAGTAGTATAATGTGTTGAACAAATATAAGGATGGTTGGATTATGCAAGCTCTAAGGAAACTTGATTCTAGAACAGGGGTGGGCAAACTTTTTGACTCGGGGGCCACAATGGGTTCTTAAACTGGACCGGAGGGCCGGAACAAAAGCATGGATGGAGTGTTTGTGTGAACTAATATAAATTCAAAGTAAACATCATTACATAAAAGGGTACGGTCTTTTTTTTTTTTTTTTTTTTTTTAGTTTTATTCATTTCAAATGGGCCGGATCTGGCCCGCGGGCCGTAGTTTGCCCACGGCTGTTCTAGAACATAACTACGAATTTAAGTAAAATATGATAAATTGTATGCAGTATTTATACACAATGACATTTAAATTTTGGTTGTGAGAGGTTGTAATCCTTTGGAAGAATCCAGCAAGATTAATTGGAACACGTGGAGGCATTGGAGATTGGCCTTAAAGGGAGATTCAACTTTACAGTCCCAGAGAGTGGCTCAGAGTATCTTTTATAGAAAATGAAAAAAAAAAAATGAGTACAAGTGGAAAGTCAGTTGTTATATTCAGAGAATAGACTTGGGAGACTGAACAGATTTGATTTGTTAATACATCAGAAGTTCCTGGGAGAAGATCAGGGAATTGTGATCTAGAAAACTAATCTGGCAGAAACACATAGGATGAATGTGACTTGTGAGTTTCCAGGAATGAGGAGACCTATTAGAAATCCATTGCTTTTCCCCCAGGTAACAGTATGGGCTCTAATTGGAATGTTAGTAATGGACACTGAATTCTTTAAGAAAATGTAGTTAGAAAACATTCCCCCAAGCAGATTTGCAGCTCTATTATTAATAAGTAGAATAGTGAAAAATTTGATTTTCTCATGGAGAGGTTAGAAAAACTAGCCTCTCTATATAATAATTCCCTAAGCCCAGATTTTAGTGACAACCAAGAAACCAGGCTGAATAAATTTAAGCTTCACTCTAATATTCCTAGTGTCATAGAAACACGTAGCTCTGCCCTACTTTTTCTCAATATGAGGGACTTCTTGGATTACTAGTGTCCATTATAATTTTGAAAATTATTCCAACCCACAATATTAGTTTAATTCCAGTAACCTAAAAAAAAGAAATCTTGAAGTTTGCCCAGAGGCCATAAAAGATGAGGTGTCTAAAAAAACCCTAAATGAGAAAGGATATTTGCCTCAGACTTCGGAGAATTATAGCAGAAAAGACAGCAATAGTTTTTTCCTTTCAATGGGAATCTTTCAAATGAATAGATGCTGTCTTCTCTGATGGTGTCATTGCCAAAGGTATTGAGGATTTCAGTGTTAGAAACAGTTATACTGTCCTGACATTATTGGAAGTAATGAAATGGTGAACGATATGGGGTCTTTGTTTGAAAAATCAACTATGTTAAGATTTTTTTCAAAAAAAGGCACATATATGTGTACACTTATATACCTATGTACACATGTATTCAGGTATATATTTTCAGTATCTGTACATTTAGGAATTAGTGATTTTAATTGAGATATAATTGCCATAGACCATTATATTAGTTTCAGGTGTACAACTTAGCGATTAGATATTAGTATATATTATAAAATAATCACCACAATAAGTCTAGTTAACATCTGTCACCACACTTAGTTATAATTTTTTTCCTTGTGGTGAGAACTTTTAAGATCTGCTCTCTCAGTAGCTTTCAAATATATTGTACCAAAAAATATATTGTACACTGTTGGTGGGAATGTACATTGGTGTAGCCACTTTGTAAAATACTATGGAAGTTATTAAAAAAATTAGAAATAGCGTAGTATTCCATTGTATAGACGTACCACCATTTTTAATCCTCTCATCTGCTGATGGGCACGTAGGTTGTTTCCAAATCTTAGCTATTGTAAATTGTGCTGCTATGAACATAGGGGTGCATATATCCTTTCTGACTGGTGTTTCTAGTTTCTTGGGATATATTCCTAGAAGTGGGATTACTGGGTCAAATGGCAGTTCCATTTTTAACTTTTTGAGGAAACTCCATACTGTTTTCCACAGTGGCTGCACCAGTCTGCATTCCCACCAGCAGTGCACGAGGGTTCCTTTTTCTCCGCACCCTCTCCAGCACTTGTCGTTTATTGATTTGTTGATGATAGCCATTCTGACAGGTGTGAGATGGTACCTCATTGTCATTTTGATTTGCATAACTCGGATGATTAGTGATTTTGAGCATGTTTTTATATGTCTCTTGGTCTTCTGTATGTCCTTTTTCGAAAACTTTTATCATTTGCAACAGCATCAATGGATCTGGAGAGCATTATGCTAAGCTAAATAAGCCAGTCCGAGAAAGATAAATATCATATGATCTCACTCATATGTGGATATAATGAACAACATAAACTGATGAACAAAAATAGAACCAGAGACAGAGAAACACCGAGCGGACTGTCAAACTTCAGAGGAAAGGCAGGGGATTGGGGTGTGTGTGTGTGGGGGGGGGGAGTGTGTGGGGACGGGGCTAAGAGATCAACCAAAGTACTTGCATGCATACATATTAGCATAACCAATGGACACAGACACTGGGGTGGTGGGGACTTGTCCTGGGGGGTGGGAGTGGCTGGGGAGGGGTCAATGGTGGAAAAAGGAAACATATGTAACAGTTTAAACAATAAAAAAGAAAAAAAAGAAAGAGTGAATCTAACAAACACAATTGAAGCTTGACACTAAAGGGTAGACGTTTAGTTCAATTTATATAAAATATTAAAAATAGGAAAAAATAACCTGTGCTTCTAAAAAGTCAGGGATAATGGTTATTCTCCATGGACACTGACTGGAAATAGCAGGAAGGGTTCTTCTGGGGCGCTGGTAACAATGTGCTCCTTTATCTGGGTGCCATTATAATAATCTATGTTCTTAATTTTGCATACATATGTTATATAAATACATATATACACATCTGTATATACATTTTACACACCTAATTAATATACCTAATTATGTATTCTAAAGTATCTCCATATGTATATATAAATATGTAAATAAAGTTTTCCAAAATATTTTAAATCATTTAACTTTTAATGTCCATAGCTTCAGCCAAAGACATATAGTTGATATTTATTTCATGAAAATTAAATTCAGTAGCATTGATGAGCATATTATCAGAGTCCTCCAGAGAAACAACATCAATAGGATATATATATATATAAAATAAGGTTTATTGTAAGGAATTGGCTCACATAATTATGGAGGGTGAGAATTCCCACAATCTACTGTCTGCAGAGGCCCAGAAAGCAGGAGGTGCAGTTTGAAGTTCTGAGAGCTGATGGTGTAGATTCCAGTCCAAGTCTGAGAGTCTTAAAACCAGAGTGCCGAGGGCAGGAGAAGATGATTACTCCATTCAGCTAGTCAGGCCAGAGTATTCAGCCTTCCTCAGCCTTTTTGTTCTGTTCAAGCCCTCAAGGAATTGGTTGATGCGCAGGCACATTGGAAGGTCATCTGTTTACTTCAGTTTCTTAACTCAAATGCTAATCTTTTCTGGAAACACTCTCACAGGGACACCCACAAATAATGTCTAGCTGGACACCTGGGCATCCCATGTCCCAGTGAAGTAGACATATAAAATTAAACATCACAGTGAGTAAAATTTTCTGTTAAAAGTGTCTATTTTCTTTGTAAGTAAAAATTAATTTTGGGCCTAAATTTTATGAATATTTAACATGTAGTTGTTTTCCCCTAGACTATATTTGTTTCTTATTCGTAATGCATACTTATGGTCACTGAAGATAAAATAAATACAGGGAAAAAATAATCCAATCACCCTCAGAAACGTACTAAAATCATTTAGTTTCATGGACATGCCAATCTATATACCAGTATTCATTCATTTAAAATATTTGTTGATATTTGAGTTTCTGCCAAGCCATGTATCAAATGCTTCAGGTACAATGGTGAGCAATAAGAAACACAGTTGCCATCACTAGCCTACATTCTACCGTGGGTGGAGGGCAGAAAATACTCACACAGTCACCTAAAAGTAAACCTAACATTAAAATTGTGATGAGTGTTACAAAAAAAGAGACAAATGCTATGAGAGAAAACAAAGGGACATTTGACCAGTTGAGGTCCAATTACTGGGTTGTGACCTAGAAGAATAGGAAATAACTATTTTAAAAGACAGAGAAATAGAAAGCCAGGCAGAGGAAACAGCATATGCAAAAAAAAATAGGATGCAGCATGACTGCTTCCAAGAAAAGAAAAGGCCCCTGTGGATGGAGCATAGGGATCTGGTTGTCAAGCTGTCGTGCATCAGAATTTCTTAGAGGGCTGGAGAAAATACACACTGTTGGTCCTCGCACTCCAGCAGAGTTTCTGATTTAGTAGGTTTGGGTGGGGCTGGAAACGTGTGCTTCTGATAATTTCCTAGGTAGTATTTATGCTGCTGGTCTAAAAATCATACTTAGGAAACAATTGGTCTAGAGGAAATGTGGTTTGGCATGAGGCTTAGTGGGAGTCAGACCTCTTAAACTTTAGAATACATGTTAGAAAATGGGTTTGCTGTTGTTGTTCTAAAAAAATAAAAAAAGGACGGAACTAAAGTATTCTAAGTGTTGGGTTGGCATGATACAATATGTTTTGACTACATTATCCCATACTGGTATGCACATGAATTAATGCTCTGGGAATGAGTAGGCTATTGTAACACTCTAGGTAAGGGTTGATAGTAGCTTGAAGTATGATAACGTTGATGAACATAGACATGTACATATCAGAGATATTTTGTGATGAATTGGATATGTCTGGTAAAGAAAGACAGAGACTAACAATGATGCCTAGATTTCTAGCTCTCAAAACTGAATGGTTGAAGGTGTCATGCACTGAAGTAGACAATATTGGATGATCAAAGATCACTTAATTTAGTTCTGATCAAGTGAAGTTGGAATGCCTTTGGAACATCTAAGTGAAGATATTAAGCATGCAGGTTTGATCTACCAGTCCAGAGTTCTCAATGTTCAGAGAATTAGCATGTGCAGGTAGGTGTCACCTGAGATTTGGTTGTTACAAACCTGAGTTGGTCTAGAAAGATAATGTAAAGGAAGAAGAAATAAAAGGTCTGAGGACTGATGCTAAAGGAATGTCCACATTCATCAGCCAAGGAAAGGTGATGAGCCAACAAATGAGACAGGAAAGGTTGCTAGAGATGTGGGAAGAAACCAGGAGTGTGTGGTGCCACAAAATTCAAGGGAAGAAACACATCCAGTAAGATAAAGACTTTTCAAGAAGTGCATCAAATGACAGAAAAAAGTAGGATAGGGTAGTTGCTGTAAAGGATATTGGGAACAAGGGAGATTGATTGAGACCAGAGAAATAAGCATGCTGGAAAGCTAATGAAATGATTCAATTCCAAGGGAGAGTTAAGGACAATGGAGCTCTAAAATGTTACACTTTCTGGCACATCTCTCTCTCTCTGTCTCTGTCTCCTCTCTCTCCCTCTCTCACACACACTCACCTACATTGTGTGCGCATGTACACACAAGCACACACATTAATTTTACTAATGTAAAGGGTAGTATCTTGTTTGAAATTGCATTTTATTACTGATTTAGTTGAATCTTTTAACAAACTCCTTATTAACCATTTGCATTACATTTTTGAATGTAAATTGCCTATTAATATCCTTAGTGTATTATTATTTTTTATTAAAGATCCATTGTTTCTTATTATTTTGTGAGAACACATTGTATATTAAAGCTATTCTTGCCCTAACCAGTTTGGCTCAGCGGATAGAGCATCGGCCTGCGGACTCAAGGGTCCCAGGTTTGATTCCGGTGAAGGGCATGTACCTTGGTTGCGGGCACATCCCCAGTGGGGAGTGTGCAGGAGGCAGCTGATCGATGTTTCTCTCTCATCGATGTTTCTAACTCTCTATCCCTCTCTCTTTCTCTCTGTAAAAAAAATCAATAAAATATATTTTTAAAAAAGCTATTGTTTATTTATGTTACAGTTTTTTCTTTTTCATTTATCCTTGATTATTTGTATTGTACAAGTCCTTAAAAATGTCATTTAATCAAAACTATCCAACCTGTCCTTTGGGTCTATGACTTTGTTGCCAATCTAAAAACACATTTCCCACATAAAAATTATATGAATATTCAAAACTATCTTAATTATTTTAATACTTTATTTTTATATTTTGAATTCATCTTGTATTTATATTTCATAAGTGTATGAAAGAAATTTGCTTACTTTTTTCCTCCTGGATACTTAACCAGTTTTTCCTAGCAAATACTGTATATTTTTAAACATCTGTTTGAAATGTCTAAACTTTAGACTCTAAAGGGTAATGTCAAATTCTGAACCTATTTTGTCACTTTGGAATTTTCTATGTTCAAGTCAAAATGCCTATGCCTTTGGACGATCCCATTAAGAAAGCTTGACTGAATTCAAAAGCCACTGTGCATTTCTTCACAAAATACATTTTTTTCTCTTAACCCAATTGACTTACTAAATTTACCTTAAAAAAAATGCCACACACACACACACACACACACACACACCTAGAAAGTTGACCTACATTGTATATACCCTTCTGTTTAAAGAAATGTGCTACATGGAAAATTGTCTTTCTATTCTGGTTATCCTATAGTAATTCTGAATATATATAAGACTATATTTTGACTCTTGGTACTTTTACAAATTACTTTTATTCTTTAGAATATTTATTTTGCACCTAAATAATAAAAATTTATTCATCATGGGATAACTAAAGATGTTTTAATTACAAGGGTACAATGCAAAAGATATATTTTTAGCACTCATACTTAGAAATACATGTTTCATTTACAGTTTTCTTTATTCTCCTCTTCAAAAGGTATGATATTTGAAATTACACAATGATAATAAATAGATGCTGTATACTAGTAAAGTCCAAGAATTATGAATGGTGTAGAGTGGAATGTAAAAGGCCACCTCTTTTGCCCATCTCCCTTCTTGGTTATCAATGTAAAGTTCTTCATGACTAATGTGTAGATAAACACACTTGCTTTTTGTATTTTTTTACATAAATGAATTCAACGTGAATACATTTTTTCACTCAATAATGTGTCTTAAGCATTTAGTACATGAGTAAGACTAAGTCTACTTTATTGTTTTTAATGGCCACATAGTATTCTAGAGTATCATAATTTACCTAGAACTATAAGATAATATTTATGAGAATTGGGATTTGTTTTCTTTCTCTATTATAATGTTGCAAAAGACGCTAAACTTTCTTCCTGATTGGTCTCCCTGAGACAGTTCTTGCTCCTCAGGCTTCCTTCATGCAGTAGTCCGGTTGACTCTGCCAGCCTTGTCTGAGCATAACTCCCAAGTTGTTCCTATGATGGAAGACAGCCCCTGCATTGCCTGGACTTGCATTCCCTCCCTCACTCATCTCCTTTACTTCTCCTCACTCAGCTGCATTGATGTTCACTGAGCACCACAACATGTTCCAGTCTTTACATCTTTACCCATATTGCATGGAATGCTCAGTCATCCAACATCTAAATGTTATTGTCATTGTTATTGTTTTGTTTTCTAGAAGTTTTTCTCAAATGGTATCACAGTGAGGCCTTACTTGGTTGTCCCATCTAAAGTTGCAATATCTATAGTAATAAAAGGGTAATATGCTAATTAGACTGGACATCTTCCAGACATCCATCTGGACGTCCTTCCAGACAAAGCCATGGTGGCGGGGTCTGAGGCAGAGGCAGTTAGGGTCGATCAGGCTGGCAGGGGAGAGCACTTAGGGGTGACCAGGCTGGCAGAGGAGGGCAATTAGGGGCAACCAGACCAGCAGGAGAGGGCAGTCAGAGGAGAACCTGCTTGCAGGGGAGGGCAGTTAGGGGCAATAAGGCAGGCAGGCAGAGGCGGTTAGAGGTGATCAGGCAGGCAGGCAGGTAAGTGGTTAGGAGCCAACAGTCCCAGATTGCGAGAGGGATGTCCTGGATTGGAAAGGGTGCAGGCTGGGCTGAGGGACTCCCCCCACCTCCCTCGTTGTGCATGAATTTTGTGCACCGGGCCTCTAGTATTTCTTAATAATTTGTGATCTTATTCCCTGCACAGTTATTTTTCTCCTTAGCACTTACTACCTTATATACTGTAGGTGATAAATGTGACTTATTTATCTTGTTTATTGCCTGTTCCTCCCAGACAGGGGTAGATGTTTGTCTGTTTTATTTCTGCGGTATTGCTTCTGGATCCATACACTCTAAAAACACTCCTAATATATAGTTGTCATTCAGTGTATGAATTTGTTCATATGTGTGCATTATTCTATACAATATATTCCTAGGAGTGAAAATATTAATAGGAAAAGTATGTTCGCTTTAAATTCTGATGGCTCAGCAGTGTAATGTCAATTACATTTACACTGATAGT
This sequence comes from Myotis nattereri, assembly GCF_964212035.1. Classification (NCBI taxonomy): domain Eukaryota; kingdom Metazoa; phylum Chordata; class Mammalia; order Chiroptera; family Vespertilionidae; genus Myotis; species Myotis nattereri. The sequence goes on from NC_138075.1 coordinate 158,460,735, forward strand.
TATGACAGTGACCATTTCTTCATATTGTTGCCAGTAATGGATATTTAAAATCATTTTTAATCTTTGTTATTTAATAAATATAAAAGATTTCATTGTTAAAATAAATATTTGATTACTTATGAAGAAAGTATTTCTTATATTTTCTAACTCCATTCTATATATTACATTAATCTTTTATTTCTTTGTCTATTTTTTATTTCATTTGCTTTATTGAAACTGTTTATACATCTTTGGGTATAATTCCTATGGTTGATATATAGTTTGTAAATATATTCTCCCATCATAATGCATGAGTTTAGTCTTTATCAAAATGCTTTACTCCTTCATAAAGAAATTTCTGATTATTATTTATTTAGAATTTTTTCTTCCATAAATTAAATTTTGCATTTTCCTGGTTCCTGGGATATAGTTTCTTTTAATGCTTTTATACTTTTGTGTTTAGTTCTCACACATGCCTGGACTTTGTTGTTTTGGGGGGGTGGGTAGGTATATAAATAATATAGTATGGCTTTTTTGCTAAAATTTTATTATTGAAAGATGATCTCCAAGTGTTATTTTTTTTTTCCCCTCAGCATGCTTAAAGGATATTAGTTGTCAATGTTTTCAGAAATAAAAATTGTATTCATGTTTAACAGATGTGGATATTCTGAGGCACTGATATTACATACACTAGAGTAGAAAAAAAGACACTTTTTATATACATTTGAAAACATTTTATTGAAATATATTCTCTTGCAGGATTTCATGCTTTTGACAGCTGAACAGAACTTCATAGACCCAGGCTGGCCATCAGTACTTTGATTTTTGCGATGCCTTTATTTAATAGGCCTGAAATATTGATTAACATTTACAGATTCAATTCCAAGCTCTTGCCAGAGGTTAGGGAGAGCCAGAGTGAGCTGTTCATGCCAGTCAAATGCTAAGGTGTAATGAAATTCCCCACCGTGCTTGTCAACTTATCCTCTGCACAGGTCATTTCCCACATGGTCTCTGGTGTTGAAAGAAACCATTTCCACTTCAAATATTTCATAGACAATTTGGACAAATGATATGGCACTAATATTGTGTTCTTTACCCTGCTGTGGAGAATTGAGTCGACTCCATTACATAGTAATGTTCTTTTGAAAGAGCCTTATCAGCCTAGAAGGGCTCATAGGCAGCTCCAGGACAGCCACAACTTCCAGGTGGATTGCGGCATTTCATTAGTGTACGCAGTTCATTTCCAAGTTTCAGGCACTGAGGATTCAAAACTGAATAAGTACAAAAGTCCTGAGCATTTACCTTAGTTTGTTGATCCTACATACTTACTGATCCAGTCGTGTGCGGGGTTGAACCCTTGTTTCTTTTTTCTAATCAATTGTGTGTGTGTGTTTAATCTTTATTGTTGAAAATATTACATATGCCTTCTTTTTCCCCCCCACTGACCTCTTCTAGCCGGTCCCCACCTCCCACCCCAGGCCTTCACTCCCCTATTGTCTGTATCCATGGGTTATGCATATATGCTTACAAGTTCCTTGGTTGATCTCTTTCCTCCCACCCACCCACACCTTCCCTCTGAGGTAAGTCTGTCCCATGCTTATATGCCTCTGGATCTATTTTCTTCATCAGTTTATTTTGTTCATTAGATTCCAAATATGAATGAGATCATGTGAAACTTATCTTTCTCTGACTGGCTTATTGTGCTTAGTATAATGCTCTCCAGGTCCCTCCATGCTAATCAACTGCTTTTCAAATCCTTCTTGCCACTTTCAGATTCCAGCTAAAAGGCCTTGGAAACATGTCCAGGACTTTATTCAGCCATTCTTGAGATCACTCTCATATCACTGATTGGGAAACTACTAGCTGATTGATTTCTTTCTTCTCAAGAAATTATATAATTTAAAAATACATGTTTAAAATATTTTCTTATTCTCCTTTCCCTAAAATGATATAACAATATATGTGTAAATAAGTTGTATGGCCATGGTAGAAATGCTGGAATTCACCCAGAGAGTAAACTATTTAAGACATGGATAACTATTTGGGATATCTTTAAATAAGCAAGCAGAATTTCTACCTAAGGAGTAGTTAATTAATATCATACAGTTTGCAACTGAATATGGTTGTTTATTTAAAAGGGGAGAGGTATTGGACACACACACACACACACACACACACACACACACACACACTTACATCACTTTAAAAAAAAAGGGGAGAGGTATTGATGGAGAAACCAAGATGGCGGCATAGGTAAACACTAGAAATTGCTGCCTTGCACAACCACTTCAAAAATACAAATAAAATACAAAACAGACATCACCCAGAAACACAGGAAGGCTGGCTGAGTGAAAATTCTACAACTAGAAGGAAAGAGAAAAGCACACTGAGTCTCAGAGGAGGTGCGGAAGTAAAGTGCAGAGCTACAGAGGCGCACACAGCAAGGGCTGGCAACTGAGGACACGGTTGTCTTTTTCAATCGGGAGGGAATCTAAAGCTCCCGACTGCTCTGAACTCCAGTTCCGGGCGAGTCTCTGGGGACCCAGACTCATACGGGGAGAAACTGCACTGTCTGGCATCAGTCGGAACTTGCAGGCGGCTTTATCTCAGAGGTGCTTGCAGCCATTACCAGGACACTGAGAAGCCTGGCCTCTTAGGGCAGGGCTGAGGATCAGCCATTGCTGTTTGCTCGACCCTGTTGATTCCCTGAGACCCGCCCCACCCAGGCTGTTCACAGAGGCTTTTGTATATGAATGGCTTGGCCCTTTGCAGTCTAAAAATTACCTAACAAACTGCAGCTGGGTCAGAGAGACCCAGAGGATCCAAAAGAAGCCCAAGGCCCCACAGCAGCTTGCAATCCTTCACAGCTGGGCCTCATCTGGGCACCTCCAAACCCCAAAGAAGAGGAATCTTCAGATCCTTCCAGAGCTCCTGCTGGGTAGCCTCAGGCAGAGGCTAAATTAGCACCTCCTTAGAGATCCAAGAGCCAGTGTACCCAGTGGTCAGAGTGGGACCATCCAGATTACAACTCCTCAGATCCATAAGGGACACATTCATGGGGCAGACTCAGTGAAGATAGTGTAAGGAACCTCTGGGACAACTTCAAGCATACCAACATCCGAATTTTTGGGGTTCCAGAAGAAGAGAGAGAGCAAGATATTGAAAACCTATTTGAAGAAATAATGACAGAAAACTTACCCCACCTGGTGAAAGAAATGGACTTACAGGTCCAAGAAGCATGGAGAACCCCAAACAAAAGGAATCCAAAGAGGACCACACCAAGACACATCATAATTAAAATGTCAAGAGCAAAAGACAAAGAGAGAATCTTAAAAGCAGCAAGAGAAAGAAACTCAGTTACCTACAAGGGAGTACCCATACGACTGTCAGCTGATTTCTCAACAGAAACTATGCAGGCCAGAAGGGAGTGGCAAGAAATATTCAAAGTGATGAATAGCAAGAACCTACAACCAAGATTACTTTATCCAGCAAAGCTATCATTCAGAATTGAAGATCAGATAAAGAGCTTCACAGATAAGGAAAAGCTAAAGGAGTTCATCACCACCAAACCAGTATTATATGAAATGCTGAAAGGTTTTCCTTTAAGAAGAGGAAGAAGAAGAAAAAGGTAAAGATACAAATTATGAACAACAAATACACATCTATCAGCAAGTGAATCTAAAAATCAAGTGAATAAATAATTGAATGAACAGAATGAACTGGTGATAATAATAGAATCAGGGGCATAGAAAGGGAGTGGACTGACTATTCTCGGGGGGGCGGGGAAGGGGTGTGGGGGGTGCGGGAAGAGACTGGGCAAAAATTGTACACCTATGGATGAGGACAGTGGGGGGGGGGTAAGGGCAGAGGGTGGGGTGGGAACCGAGTGGAGGGAAGCTATGGGGGGAAAAAAGAGGAACAACTGTAATAATCTGAACAATAAAGATTTAATAAAAATTAAAAAAAGGGGGAGAGGTATTAAAAAATAACCCATCAAAACAAATGATATTTGTTTTATTGGAAATAGTCTAGGAGGACATTTTAATGCACTTTGGATAATCAGATAGACCCCATTGTTGTAAAGGGTGTGTGCATGTATTGGTGTGAGTGCCACATCCATTTTCTTAAAGAAGCCATTTGGAAAGATTCAGAGCAGCTCTAAAATTGGTCTGTGACTCTTTCCTTTTGCTCACAACTGTTTACTGAATGACAGACACTCTGCCAGTAAAATCAAGTATTTGGGTTTAGTGATTTTTTTTTTCTTGGACTTGGGATTGGACTGGATATATAAAGTGGGCTTTCTGCTGGAACAGCTGAAAAGGTGTTTGTGTCCATCCAGGAAATATGACATGGTCTTGCTAGATCTAAAAACGGTTGGCAGTTTTCCAGGAAAGTCATAAAATCAGCAAATAGCTTCTGACGATATAGCCACACCGAAGGAAACACCAACACAACAAAAATTTTGCCCGGTAGGCATGGGCTCCATGTCACATGCCTCTGCAAGGAAAAGACCATTTGTAAACAACCTGAGCTCCACTCCTGCATTGGATAGGAAGAAGCATGTAGGAAACACAGAATTATGAACTTCCCAAGAAGAGGACATACTTCCAAATTAGATCAGAGTAACCTGAGAGATTGTGAAGCCAGGAGGCAAATAGTTATTGGATGCCAGCCTCTTGGAATGTATGTTGCTTTGTTTCAGAGAAAAAGAATTCTATGGCCTTGATGTCATCACCTATGTTGGCAAGCCTATCTTTTTTTAAAAAATATTTTATTGATTTTTTACAGAGAGGAAAGGAGAGGGATAGAGAGTTAGAAACATCGATGAGAGAGAAAAATCGATCAGCTGCCTCCTGCACACCCCCTACTGGAGATGTGTCTGCAACCAAGGTACATGCCCTTGACTAGAATTGAACCCGGGACCCTTCAGTCCGCAGGCCAACGCTCCATCCACTGAGCCAAACCGGTCAGGGCGGCAAGCCTATCTTATTCCATTCCTTCCCATCCGTAATATTGAGCATAATTGTCTCCACCTTTAGCTGGGCAGCACTTCATAGTAGCGTTTGCCAGATTGCTTACTCTAGTAAAAAAAAAAATCTATGCTCCAGATAATTAAACTAAGGAGGTTAGAAATAAAAAGCATCCTCCAATATCATGTTTCCTGAAGTGCTAATCTCTGAAAAGTATAGACTTTCACCAACATACTCCATCAAAAATAAAAATTAACACAAGTGAACAAAAAATACATAAAAACTATCAATCATTCTCAAATTATTTTTTCTTCTGGTATTTGGCCTGTGTTGTATTTGCCCTTGCCTATAACACAGTCAATGCAATTTTAAGTATGTTGACATTATCAGAACCCACGTCACCTCTGGCTATAGTTATTCTATGGGCATGATTTCTAACTGTTTTGCTATAGGCAAAATTCTTAGGTAGGCTACAAATGGATGACTGGGCAAAGGTATATAAATCAAATATAATGAATGCAAATTCATAGTGTCAAATGCATTTAGCCAGGAATAGAATAAGGTGGAAGGAGTTTGGATTTGATTATTATTTTTAATTTTCTTTTCCTTGAGCTTTGTTATGTTATTAACTAGTTTCTGAAAGAAGTGAGCTCCTTTACTCATGGGGTGGTAGGGCAGCAGTAATGACTGTGCCGGGGGAACTGGATTTCAAGGTATATAATCTTCTCTGTACAGTTACTCACTACATATTCCTGTGGCCCAGAGCAATTATCTTTTCCCCTCTATATCTAAGTCTCTTCATGCCCATAATCATCAAAAGACAGAAATAGACAGAGGTCATATTCTGGGAACCAGGGAAGCACAGGGAAAATAAAAATACCACTAGAGATGCTATTAGGAGAACAGGCTTGTCTTTAAACTTTGTCAGCACTGCAGCTCAGAAAAGTTTACCATTGTGAAGTCAGCACTGCAGCACTGAGTAGACATTAATAAGCAGAGAAAGAGCATTCCTAGTTTAAGGGAGTTGGTCATTGTGTTTGTTTTATTGTTATTCAAGGGGCACTTTTAATACACACTGAAACAATAGATCACAGTTTAAAGAAATCTATTAAGTTGCCATTTTCAATTAGATAGACTTGTACTTATTAATGTAAGTCAGGCCAGGCAGGCCTCTATCATAAAGGGAGGCAGGTTCCATGGTAAACTACATGTGGGTAACTGTTAAACAAACAAAAAACATATTTCTGTAGGATTTCTCAAAGCTTTTAATATGTCCTTTTTCTAAGAGGGAGTACAGCTTAAAGAATTTCTCTGTCGCTTTTTTGTAACTACCAATTTGTACTTAATCCCTTCACCATTTTTCTTTCAGTCTCCCAAATTCCCCTCCCTTCTGGAAAACAGTCCACTCTCTGTGTCTATGAGTCTCTTTCAATTTTGTTTGTTCATTTATTTTGTTCTTTAGATTCCACATATGAATGAAATCACATGGTACTTGTCTTTCTCTGACTGACTTATTTCACTTAGCATAATACTCTCTAGGTCCGTCCATGTTACTGAAAATAGCGAGGAAAACACTGTGTAAAGTATGATTGTCTAACCATTAAGCTGTACTACTGAATCTAATACAAAACAATATTGAAAGTAAACCATAAATGAAAAATACTTTTTACAAAATAATTTCCAAAATTTACCCAATCATGGAACTTTTTTCCTCCCACAAAATCAATGTTTTAAGGTACATCTCTGTAATACAGAGCAAAGTTTAGAACACGTTAAAAAGATTCACTCAAAGCAGCTATTAGATTTCACCTGTATTTTCCAGGAAATCAGAAGTCAAAGGATTTAGAATCCCAGCTGAAACTTGGAACAAGTTTTGTTTTGTTTAGTTTACTTTATTCTCTTCTTCATAATTTTGTCTTCATCTTTATCTTCTTTTAGGGGAGGATAGATTCTTAAGTTATTTTTCTGATATTTCCCTGGTTCTAAGACCCTGCATGCACTTACTACATAACAGACTTTGTCTAGACTTAACCATTTGCTGACTGCAGACTTCCATTTGACTTTTCCTTTGACAGCTAGAGCTTAAGGATTTCAAGAAAAATCCACCATATTCTCTCCTCTTTTGTGCAGGATAAAAAGAGAAAATAGGAACACAAAAAAATCAAAGAATAACCCTAGCTGGTTTGGCTAAGTGGATAGAGAGTCAGCCCAGGACAGAAGGGTCCTGGGTTTGATTCCAGTCAAGCGCACATGCCAGGGTTGTGGAATTGGTCCCCAGTGTGGGGCGTACAGGAGGCAGCTGATATTTCTATCTCTCCCTCTCCCTTCTTCTCTGAAATCAATATGACTATTTAAAAAAATAAAAGAATATTATACTAAAGTGCCATAAATATCTGTTTCATTGAATGCTAGAGCAAAAAAAGAAAAAAAGAAAAAGAATTGTTTTACTTCAATAAGAATCTCTCTCAACTAACAAGTGACTGGGTGCCCATGGGAATCCCTTTGTGTGTTACAGAAGACTGCCTATGCTCAAGGTAGATCAAAACGTAGCCTCTGAGTTAGACAGATGACAGCTGCTCTGGGCTGAGCTGTGCTGTGCTGGGCTGAGCAGTTACAGGAAGATTGCTAAGGGAGTGATGTTGCTCTGCACCATTTTATTATAAACTAGAGGTCCGGTGCACGAAATCTGTGCTGTCCCCTCAACCCAACCTGCACCCTCTCCATCTGGGACCACTCAAGGGATGTCTGACTGCTGGTATAGGCCCAATCCCTCTCACAATCCAGGACCGCTGACTCCTAACTGCTCACCTGCCTGCCTTCCTGATCGCCCCTAACTGCCCCCTCTGCCTGCTGGCCTGATCACCCCTTGTTGCCCCCCTGCTGGCCTTGTCATTCCCAACTACCCCCCTTCCAGCCTGGTTGCCTCCAATTGCCCCCCCTGCTGGCCTGGTCACCCCCAACTGCCTCCCCCTGCCGACCTGGTTGCCCCACGCAACCTGCTGTTTTGTCATTACTGTAACAGAGTCCCAGACAGTTTGCATATCCCTCTATTATTAATATAGATGTGGATGGTTTCTATGTGTCATAGTGTACTATAATCCACATATAATTACTATCACTACTATTTATGTGCATGCATTTTTTAGTAATTTTAACTACTGTTATTTTTTTAATTATATTTTTGTAATTTTGGATTTTATCTTACATGTGGATTGAATCTCTCTTTTATTTTTTATTTTTATTTTTTTAATATATTTTATTGATTTTTTTACAGAAAGGAAGGGAGAGGGATAGAGAGTTAGAAACATCGACGAGGGAGAAGCATCGATCAGCTGCCTCCTGCACACCCCCAACTGGGGATGTGCCCGCAACCAAGGTACATGCCCTTGACTGGAATCGAACCTGGGACTCTTCAGTCCCCAGGCCGACGCTCTATCCAGTGAGCCAAACCGGCTAGGGCTGAATCTCTCTTTTATTTGTACATCTCTCACATTTTCTCTTTCTCCTTTCCTGTAGGTTTTTCAGTGAGATTTTAAAGTTTATCATCTATATCAATAATCATTTCCTCTATCATCTTTTGTCTGTGGAGGTATCCCTCCCAATTTTTAATTTGGCAGTCATATTTCTCTTCTCTTCCAAATTTTAAATATCTTTTTTCTTTAAAATGATGAAATAGTTGAATTGATATATTTTCTCAAGCTTGTTAGAACTCATCTCTGAATTGATCTGTGTTCTCTGCTATATCCAATATGTCTCTTTTGGAGGACTGAATTCCTCTTGTTTAACAAAATGGCCCCTTCTTTTTTATCCACTTGACTTGTTATACATGCAATGGATTTTATCATCTTCCCATTTAGTGGGAAGCACAGCTGGGCTAGTTTTGTTAAATAGAGACCCTTCCTTGGAAAAGAATTCTGTCTACTCTGTACTCTCATTTCTGACTTCAGTGCATAGAGTTCTCATCCAATCCCAAAGGACAGATTTCCTGACTGCATTGTGACCGTCCACTCCAGGAGTCATTCCAATGCTTGCCAGGCCTTCTAGCAATGCATTCATGAAGAGATTTTTTTCACTTACCTTAGTTTATTGTTCTTTATTCTTCCAAAGTAATGGTGTTTGAGGAGTGAATGGATTTTATCTATGTTACCTATATGTATTTCTGGTTGGTCCTTTATGCCTCTTTCATTACATTCCCATCTTCACTCCACCTAGAAGGAATTTTAAATTTCTGACAGGTTGTAGTCATTCTTCTTTATTTCCAGTCTTTCTCTGAGACTATCAGTGGCAGAGGGAGAGATTGGATGCTGAGAGGGTGTTGACTAACTGCCGCCAGAATTATTTCCTCCCTCTAAATCAGAGACCACCTCATTCATTCCCCATCTTTCTTCTCTAATTGCTCTGTTATGGATTGAATGTTTTTGTCCCTGCAAAATTCATATGTTGACGCTCTAACCCCCATTTAGTAGTATTTGGAGGTAGGTTCTTTGGCAGTAACTAGTTTTAGGTGAAGTCATACGAGTGGGGGCCTCTCTCCCTGTTGTGTGAGGACACTTCAGGAAAGCAGCCATCTGCAAGCCAGGAAGAGAGCTTTCACCAGAACATAACCACGCTGCCACCCTGATCTCAGACATCCAGCTTCCAGAACTGTGAGAAAATACATTTCTGTTTTTTTAGCTGCTCAGTTTTTGGCATTTTGTTATTGCAACCTGAGATGGCTAAGACGTGTTTCTTCTTTGTCTCTTTTTTGTTAACAAATATTTGTTGAGCCTGAAGCATGTCCCACGCCCTGTTCTAAACAAAGAACACAGTGGGAAAACAAACAAGCAAAGAAACAAGCACACAACAAACAACAACAACAAAAGCATAGCCCTTATGGAGAGTAAATTGTAGGGAGTGCTATATAATGTATGTTAGATGGCGGCATATACTATGGAAAAAATATAGCAATAAAGGGCGATGAGAATTCAGAGGGGGAAATTGTTTTCCTAACAAAGTGACACTTGCATAGAGAGCCAAAAGATGAGAAGGGATAAGGAGGAAGTTATGGGAAAAAAAGGTTTCCAGGAAGGAGGAACATCAAGTTTAAAGGCCCATACATAAAAACATGCTCGATGTGTTTATAGAACAGCAGGGGGGCCCATGGGTGTGCAGTGCAATGAGGGTAAGTAGTAAGTGAATGCAGGGAATTAGTTAGCACCACCCTAATTTCCCTAGAGCATAATAATAGTGCTGTACCTTTGCTCAAAACCTTCAGTGGTTTGTAATTGCCTGAAGAATACGTTTCAAATTCTTTACCATGGCATCAAAAGTCTTGCTCAGACTGGAACTTCCAATATGTTGTGTCTCATTTCTTCACCCTTCTTAATTCTCCACTCTGGTTACATTCAACATTTTCCCAGACAATTCCATGCAGATTCCTAACTCATCGTGGCTTCCCCATAAATTCCCTTTACCTACCAAAGTTGGTCCAGCTCAGATGCTACCTTTTCTACCTGACACCTTCCTCCAATGACTGTGGGTCAACTTAATCACTCCTACCTCTGTTCATCCATAGTGATTTTGACTATATTGAACCCCTGATTTAATTGTTCCCTACACTTTAAATTGACAGTTACATGGATGTTTTTCCTACCAAATTATAAGCTTCCTAGGTCAAGGCCTACTGCATCTCTAAAATATCTCTTTGCTTAAAGAGAACTAACTCTAAACCAATTATGTTTGTAATCTTTCATCAAGAAACTGGTCAAAATTAATTAAGAATTCATTTCCCTAAACAAAGGTATCTGTAACCAGGTGGCATCTCATAGTCTTTCCATCATCACAGTGCTGCATTCCCATAGACAATTTAAGAGATGTGAAATCTGACTATAGATTCAGTCTGAATATTACACTAGATTACCTGAGATTCCACGGTAAATAAGAAGATTATTCATAGCCCCTATCTCTTAGAAGCCCAAATTTAAAAATTTATAACATAACACCATTTGAAGTCCTTATGCTTTTTACATTAAATTTTTAAATTACACTTATTGGGATGACATTGGCTAATAAAATTATATAGGTTTCAAGTATGCAATTCTTTTTTTAAAAATATATTTTATTGATTTTTTACAGAGAGGAAGGGAGAGAGATAGAGAGTTAGAAACATCGATGAGAGAGAAACATCGATCAGCCGCCTCCTGCACATCTCCTACTGGGGATATGCCCGCAACCCAGGTATATGCCCCTGACTGGAATCGAACCTGGGACCTTTCAGTCCGCAAGCCGATGCTCTATCCACTGAGCCAAACCGGTTTCAGCTCAAGTATGCAATTCTATGATACATCATCTGTATGTTGCATTGTGTGTCCACCATCCAAAGTCAAATCGCCTTCCATCACACCTTTTATGCTTTATTACCCCAAACCCCCTTCCATGTACATCTTATTTGATGTTCATTAGAAGTCTGTGTTTATGAGTTTTTGTTTGTTTGTTCTTGATTTTTTTTTTTGATTTCAGTTTTACACACCACATATAAATGAAATCATATGGTTCTTGACTTTTTCTGTCTGATTCTGTTTTGCATGATATTCTCAAGATCTATCCATGTTGTTGCAAATGAAAGCATTTCATCTTTCTTGTGTCTAAGTAATATTCCATTGCATATATATATCACATCTTTATCCATATGGGCAAATAATTTTTGACAAAAGAGCTCAAAATGTACAATGGAGAAAAGAAAGCCTCTTTAATAAATGGTGTTGAGAAAATTGGAAAGCTGCATACAAACAAATGAAACTAGATTATTTGTCTCTACAAAAACTAACTCAAAATGGGATCAAAGACCTAAATATGGGACTTGAAATGATAAATCTCATAGAAGAAAACATAGGTATTGAACATATGGACCTTGGTTTTGGAGAGGATTTTATAAATTTGACCCCAAAGGCAAGGGAAGTAAAGGCAAAATAGATGAACGCGAGTGGATCAAACTAATCTATATATGTAAAAGCCTAAATGACCAAACGATTAGTCAACCGGCTGCTATGACATGCACTGACCACCAGGAGGCAGACACTCAAAGCAGGAGCTGCCCCCTGGTGGTCAGTGCACTCCCACAGCAGGAGCACTGCTCAACTGACTGACCTGTCCCCGTGGCCCACCAGCCTGGCAGCAGCCACTCACTCCCTCAGTAGTTCTGCAGGTCCAATCTCTGGAGAACAGGACAGGCACCAACAGATGGGTACCACTGGCACGATCCCGACAGTGCCACAGGCCTCCTGGAAGTCAGTCTCGGGCACCATGGCCACTTCCCCTCTGTAGATGCTCTGCAAGGAAAAAACAATGTAAAAGTGGCTGCCAGGTGGCTCCTAACAACTAGCGTTGATGGACCTGATCCCAGTCCAGCAATGGCATCCCCTGTCCAACTGGAGGGAAGATCACATCCCACACCCGCCCCCCTCCCCACACACACACACACACTCCCTCGGGATGGGCACCAGACTTAGAGCTCATGGATCATGGAGGCAGGAGGCTCTCCCAATCAGGACTGACTGGGTGTGAGCCCATGGCAGGCGCAGCAGGGCTGGGAAGAGTGGGAGTGACAGGCAGGAGCAACAGGTGGCATTGGACTGTGGGTTTCAGCCTTATTCCTGCAGGCCACCCTGAGGGACCCCACCCATGAACAAATTCGTACAATGGGCCTCTAGTTTTCATTATAAGAGAGGTAGCTTCAGGAATTAGCCTCTGAATTACTACAACTTTAGATAACCTCAAATGAATATTATTCACAACTTCCAGGGAACTAAAGATTCCAATAGTTTAGAAGGGCTGAAAATAATTGGCAACTCTATGGAAGTACTTAAGATACTGGATAAAACACCTGCCACTGTTGCAGGAGAAGCATGTTTTCTAAAGAATTCCTGTTGCCTGCCATTCTCACTTCTTCTGTACCAAGTATTCACCGAAAGTAGAAAATGTTTGTGTACTAGCTCATGCTTCTGTTCAAATGCGGACAGAGCCAACAGATTTGGCACTGAAACTAACAAAAATTACCACAACAAAAACAAACAATACTTCTTCAATTTAAAATTTCCCTTCAAAACCCATATCTTTTCTACATGAAAATCTACCTCAGTAACCTCAATTGGATACATGTCTATAAGTTAGCTTGCAGGTAGATTTGCATTTGTATTTTATGTGATTCACTGTCCATTATTGCAAATTTTGTTTACAAATATGACCAAATATCTAGCTATGTAATGGAAATATTGAAAACTGCTTTGAAGTGATACCTGTCAAGAATAGTCAAATACAAAAGGAAAATGAAGCCAAAAAAGAGACATTGCTGCATCCCTCTGGCTCCTCTAAACCACCCCCTCCTATTTTCTTCCAACACACTCACACACACACAATCTCACATACACCACGAATATATTTGAAATTCAACACAAGTGAAAAAATATGTTGTCTCAGAGTTTTATTCAGAAAGATAATAGCTTTTTGCCACAGTGAAATTAAACAAACAGGCTGCTGACAAAAAAAAGTAAACCTTATTCTAGCAAACCCAACAAATTCAAATGTATTGTTCTCTACTAAATACCCAAGAATAGTTCAATTCATATACAAATGAAGAAATTAGCTTTAAAAATTAAAAATCTAAAGGTGATCATTATAAACTTGAGAGTATGATTCTTCATTTGATGCATACCGCAGAAGAGTCACCTTCCTTTTCTAAAAGCCTCTCCTAATGTTTTTTCCAGCAAATATAAATTCAGTTGAACTTTTCAGGAAGAAAGCTTATTGAAAACGTTAAATGGAAGCATCTATGAGGTAGGATGACACCATGAAAGGATCTCTGACTTGAAAATAGCTTTTATGTATTATAGTGTTCATTATTCTCTATAACCTTCCTGGAGCTTAGTATCCTCTAAAAGGTGGTATTAGAATGAGATATTTTCTATAACCTTTTGAGCTCTGGTATTTGATTTTTTAAATACTACTAGAGGCCTGGTGCATGAAATTCATGTACTCGAGGGGGTGGTGTCCTTCTATCCTGCATGCACCCTCTCACAGTCCGGGAACCTTTGGAGAATGTCCAACTGATGCAGAGGCAGGCAAGGCTGAGCAGCACTCCCGCTGTGGGAGCACACTTACCATCAGGGGCAGCTCCTGCATTGAGCATCTGCCCCCTGGTACAGTGCACATTATAGCAACTGGTTGGTTGATTTGCATATTAGCCTTTTATTATACTATAATAATTATAGTATAAGTATATAATATATAGTATATATTATACTATATAATAAAAGGCTAATATGCAAATCAACCAAATGGCAAGACAAATGGTCTCTATGATGCACACTGACCACCAGGGGGCAGACAATCAACTCAGGAGCTGTCAGTCAGACATCCCCTGAGGGCTCCAGGACTGTGAGAGGGCACAAGCCGGGCTGAGGGACCCTCCCCAACTCAGAGTGCACAAATTTCGTGCACCGGGCCTCTAGTACAGGATAATGGAGATATTATATATAATGGGAGACTATTATAGTATGAGAGATAATCATAAGATAGCAGCATCAACATCATCTGGGAATTGTAGAAATGCACATTCCCTGGCCCTGCCTGAGATCTACAGACCAGACCCTGTGTGGATGGACCCACACTCCAGTTTTAGCAAGGCTTCAAGGTGATTCTGATGCCTGCTCACACTAAGAACCACTGATGTGAGGTCAACTTTGAGATTTCACACTGCTAATGTCATGGTGGTGTCGGTTAAGTAAGAAGAGTTATACTAACTCTAGATTAAGAAGGGTACAGCTGGGGTAGATGGGAAGGGGAGGAACAGCTCAGAAGCCCCAGAGTAAGAAAGCTCTGGGCTAGAGGGGTTGGGCTGAGTAAACATTAGAGGCCATTTTGCAATAGGCCTTATGCTTGCTTTATAACTCACACCATTCCCTGGTGTTGGAAACATTCTTTCTTTTTTAAATTAATATAGTACTAGATGATTAGCATTCTAAATGCAGTCTGAGTACCTCTGGCTATTTTTAGTTTGGTCCTCAAGCAGATGTCACCAGAATTTTATATCTAGTCATTAATAGCTTATTCGTATGGTTTTATAAATACAGCAGGTCCTTGCATAACATCGTTTTGCTCAACTTTGTTTTGTTATAGAGTTGATGAGATGCAATAGGAACTTAACTCTTGTTTATATCAATTAGCCTGGGTAAAATTAGTTTCATTTTACAGGCATAGCTCAAAGATACTGTGGGTTTGGTTCCAGATCACCACAATAAAGCTAGTCACACAAATTTTTTGGTTTGCAGTGTATATAAAAGTGATGTTTACAGGATACAGTATGCCATAGAATTGTCTAAAAAAAACAAAATACATACCTAAATTAAAAATAGTTCATGGGTAAACCATGTTAACCATAATCTGAGCTAGTTATAACCTTTTTTCTAAAAAAAACAAAACCAGCACACAATATCTATGAAGCACAATAAAACAAGGTATACATGTATGTGGTTTTGCCACAGTTCCAAGTACCTATCAACAAAGTTAAGTGAGAACTTTAACAGGCCAGTGGCTCTGGATTCTCACATGACCCCGGACTTAACCTGGGAAAGGACTCTGCTTGATGCAGATGGTTAGGTGTTCCTGCCACTACCTATCTCAGATCACTCTATCATTTTAAGTTTTGCCCCTTTTGATACTGAAAGGGTATTTATTACTCAACTAGTGGCCTGGTGCACAAAATTTGTGTACCGAGGGGGTGGTTCCCTCAGCCCAGCTTGTACCCTCTCCAATCAGGGATCCCTTGTCGGATCTGGCCTAAACAGGCAATCGGATATCCCTCTCACAATCTGGGACTGCTGGCTCCTACCACTTACTTGTCTGCCTGCCTGATCGCCCCTAACTGCTTCTGCCTGTCTGATTGCCCCTAACCCCTCTGCCTGCCTGCCTGATCACCCCTAACCTCTCTGCCTGCCTGCCTGATTGCCCCTAACTGCCTCTGCCTGCCTGATCACCCCTAAATGCCCTCCCCTGCTGGCCTGATCTTGCCCCCAACTGCCCTCCCCTGCTGGAAAATTTGGTTCTGATTGGTCAGTTTCTATGCCAGTCAGAGTCAAAAACTCTACCTCCTAGGTAGCCATTGGCTCCTCACAGTTCACCCAGATTTGGTTCCGAGTGGTCAGTTTCTATGCCAGTCAGCATCTGCGGGCCTATCTCTGGGCCTGATCAGAGAAGCAGGGCTGATCAGCAGCCCCTGTGGAGGCCCGGAGAGAAAGAGAAAGAAAGGCGTGGCTGCTGGCGAAGCCCAGAGAGAAAGAGAGTGGCAACGGTTGATCAACAGCTGCCACGGAGGCTGCGGATCAAACCCTGCCTCTCTGTCCGAGCCTCTCTCTGGGCCTGATCCGCAGCCCCCTCGGCAGTCAGTGCTGGGTCACTGCGCCTGCACTGGTGGCAGTCAGTGTGGGTCACCACAGGAACCCAGCACTGACTGCAGGACTGACTTCCAGTGTTCAGTCGAGCCTTCAGTCAGTCATTACAGATCCTGGGTTTTTATATATTAGGATGATTGTTGGTCTGATTGAAGGGTGTCTGTTGCCATTTGGTGGCCTCCCACTTTGGACTAAGGCCATAGAAAAAAATGTGCATTCACTGTGCTTGCTGACTCCAGCACAGCTCATCTCAAACAGTGCCCAGTACTGCTGTGGCTATAGGGGCCTCTTTGATCTGCTGAAATCTGTCATCCCATCACAGTTCTTCAGTAGATCTCACAAGGTCTGGCTGTGTCCAGACACAGAGTCCACAGTTTCTCAGCATTTCATTAGCATCCCCACATCTTCCGCCCGAAGCCTATGGACTTCACCATCCAGCTCACTCAGAGGCTCACAGTTTTGTTCTTGGTGTCAGTGGCACAGACTGAGTCCTGCTGAAGGAATGCATCTTTCTACAGAAGTGGTTTTTACACTAGGCCATTTTAATTTACCTTGGGAAGGGAGGCCTGCCCCGCCAGTAATAATATTTCATATTTCCCATCAAATCCAGTTACGCAGAGGAAGCAAACATGTTAATGTTTAGTTGTTCTGGGATTAGGAAAATAAAATGTACTGTGATCACTGCTTTGCTATATCAGACAAAGTTGATGAGTGTATGGGTGTACATGTTTTCCTTTTGAGAACCAGCTAATAATAAGGCATTTCAAGATAAAGATTTTTTTGAGGAAGTAAAAGAAAGTAAAACTGCAATATCTTTTGTGAGTACATTTACCCCAAGGCATTTATCATAAAAAGCACTTTGTTTCTGATTACATGACTCTGACAGCCGGGATAAGGAAGCAATCACATTGGGAAATTGTCAGACACTATCACAGGCTCCTTTGGCTTACAACAGTTTTGCCTTTTTTCTTCTTCTGACCAAAACTCTTGGTTCAATTCCATTTGAATGTCAACAATAAAAAACATAGCAAAGGCTTCATGAGCAAATGTTCAAACATCGGGGGAAAATAATCAAAGGACAGTTATTCTTATGTACTCGCCTAAAGATATATATCGCTGTTTGATGTGCACATACAATTTATAATGACCTTTCACAAAGCTAAAGTGATCAGAACAAGAAAACGCATCATTTGAAATATTTGGGAAGAAAGTTTTATATCATCCTTTCATGACGATAGAACTGTTTGTCTCGTTTCCTAAAACAGGCTTCTAGTTGTAACTTAAAGAAAATAAAGATGACAGTCCTAGGTCATCAATCATGTCTAATGATCACTCTGATTTTAACAATGAGGAAACAGAGACACGAGTGGGCACAGATGGGCAACAAGTCAGAGATGACCTTGTAAGTCAGTATTACCAGATCGAACTGATCCCCAAAGGCCTCTTCTTTTTGTGCTTCAGCTGCTAGCTTGTGTGAGCTTTTTAGTTTAGTTATGTCCGGGATAAACTTTTTGAAAGCATATCATAGCATGCAACCCAGCAGGGTTTGAATGTGATTAGACCCAAGTGAAGCACCATTATAAATAGGAGGCATGTTCAAATGACATGACATTTTGAGTGAGTGCCCAACTTAGACCCCAGGGTGTTTGGCTTTGCGTTTGTATTTGTTTCTTTGATTCTTAAACTGATTTCTTTTCAGAAGAAAATGTGCTTTCCTGAAACAGCTAACAGGATGTTTCATAGGTCACATGCTATTTTCAGGACCAGGGAAGAACAGCATGTGTTATGGATGAAGTGAAAAACATCATTGCTGAGTTTGCCAGGCTCTGTAATCGCAGGTCAAGGCATTACCTTTGAGTTTGTTTTTTAATTCTTAAGTTTCCTTTCTTTTTTCCTTTGATGACTACCTTGCAGGTTTTCTTCACCAATCAACCTTGATGCAGTCACTCACAATCTCTTTTTGCACTTTAAAGGTACAATATGCTAATAAATCCAAACCTTCTACTGCCTGTTGGGCTGGAACTTGGTCCTATTATTCTAATTCATCTCAACCAATTCATTGCAGTAGATGTCCATGCTATGCACGAAGCCCCATGCCAGCCACTATTTGAAGACTGTTTTTAAACTCAATGTTTCGATCATATCTCCCTCAAAAGCTCGACATATAATATGTCCTCATCACATAAATAAAAATTAATATATTTGCTTTATAAAGTGTATAATTAGATATGCTGAAGTGTTTGGGGGCTGTGTTATTATGGAAACAATTGACTGGACAATCTACAGTATTATTTAAAATATTATTATTGGGGGGGGGGCACCTTGTCTGTGTCATATCCTTGCTTTAAATGAGTTTTTCCTTAATAGCCAAAACATCACATTTAAAATGGTTACTATGAAAGATTATGCAAGGAGTTGACTGTTAAATTCACTATAAAGTTGCTATTAAACTGCATTTTGGTAGAGTCAATCAAAAGACAACATTTGTATGTGACTAATAGCTCTAAAATCATAGCATATTAAGGTTATAATTAGAGGAGGGCGACTAGAATTTGTTGACTAGCTTTTATGTTCCATGTGACTCCAGTTTGCTTCCCTTTTGAGTTCCTACATCCAATACCCACTTTTTATAAAGATATTGATAATGGAGTCAAGAGCATTAATTCAACATTTTACACATGCGTCAGGAGGAAAGCATGAGGACTCTTGATATCAATCTCCTCCTCTATTCACTACTGTGTGATACCATTCATCACCCCTGTTGTACATGAGCCTACTGGTATTCTTATTTTGAAAAAAGAAAAAAGTTTAATTCTCTCATCCGCTCCATCTCCAATTAAAGATTTATCCCATCTGGAATCACAGATTTTTATTTGTTTGTTTCATTCAAAATTACTTCAATTTGATTTTAATTCTTTATTCCTGTGAAGACCAAAATCTTTATAACTCGGGCTATAACATCATAGCTATAGTTAGTTATAGCATCATGGAAATTATAGAAACCAAAAGAAAATCTTCATAGGTTACAGTGCTGAAGATTACGTTTTTGTGTGATTTTAGCATAGAGAGTTCTTCTTGGTAAGTGTAAAATGCTGCATATGTACAGAGAACTTGTCAGCTAAAAATGCTTGAGGCTTTAGTCTGCATTTCAACAGGATGTGTATGAGCAGATGTTTATTTCAACACTTCATCAGTTGAGCCATTACTGTATATTTTTTGCCTAAAGAGTAAGAAGATAATGCTGAAATGGATGAAGGAGTGAACAATGAAAGACACAATGTTATCCAGATTGCTTAAAAAAATGTAGGCAGAAGAAGTGTGTAAGAATGAATAAAATAATGATTAGCAGTGCAATTTTTTTAAATATATTTTATTGATTTTTCACAGAGAGGAAGGGAGAGAGATAGAAAGTTAGAAACATCGATGAGAGAGAAACATCGATCAGCTGCCTCCCGCACATCTCCCACTGGGGATGTGCCCACAACCCAGGTACATGCCCCTGACCGGAATTGAACCTGGGACCTTTCAGTCCGCAGGCCGACGCTCTATCCACTGAGCCAAACTGGTTTCGGCGAGCAGTGCAATTTTTTCATGTAGATGGTCATTCTCTTTGTGTTGCTCTTAAATAGTTGGTTCTTTGAAAGAGTTCCTTAAGAAGAGAATTAAGCACTGATCTTAATTATTATATAAGGACTACCAGTAGGAAAGGGGCCTAATTTTAGGATTCAGGAATATCAGGGTGCAAAGACATCTTTGACATCAATGATTTTGAAGAGACATAACTGATTTGGCAGAAAAAAGTGGAAATGAACATTGAGTACCTACCAGTATATCAGTATATCAAACTTTTCAGAAAGTTTAAATAATGTAGCATGGTCATTAAGCTAGTAAGGGACATAATGTGGGACTCCAGGGGTGTATAACTCCTCATTCACTATATCATGCCCCTTTCACAAAACATGTTAGAGTTGGTATTACCAACAAGAGGCAGGAAACTGCTTTGTTCTTAGGGTAATAACCTCCAAGGGTGGGAAAGATGGAAGGAAGTAGAGAAATCTGCAGTTAGAGGCAGGGGTGATATTCTAAATGTTTAATACTGCACAGGCTAATTTATCAGAAAGGATACTAACATCAAACAACTATAGAGATGTACCAGTGCTTTCCAGAGAGAGAGGGGGAAAGAGAGAGAGAGAGAGAGAGAGAGAGAGAGAGAGAGAGAGAATCTAGACATTCAAAACCACTATTCTCCCTTTCAAGAGCTTCTGATGGTAAAATAAGTTTATATAACCTGACTAGAGGCCCAGTGCACAAAAAGGTAGGGTCCCTAGGCCTGGCTGGCGATCAGGGCCAATCGAGGCCTCCCTTCTCCCTGCTGCCAGCTGCCAGCCAGGGCCTTCCTTCACTCCACACTGCCCCCTGGTGGTCAGTGCATGTGATAACGAGCAGTTGAACTCCTGAGGGGACAATTTGCATATTAGCCTTTTATTATATAGGATATTTTCCTCATTGTCTTATTTTTCTGTTCATTGGTACTCAGTATACTTTTTTGATTTGTATTTATTTGTCTCTTCAAATATTGGTGTTTTCTTTATTCCAACCTCCAACCTCTTCATTTGTATTTTACTTACCCTCCCCCTTTTGGGGATACCATTCTTTTCTGAGGAAAGGTGACTTCCAACTCTTCCAATTTTTTGTTTCTTAAATTGATCATAACCACTTCTCATGCTGTCACATGCACAACAGGATTTCTACTCTTCCTGCATCACCTACTTCAGCAATGTACCACTTGGTCATCCTTGACCCTTTTCTCACCTTCACATCCATTTCCTATATATCAACAATTACTCTTTTCTCTATTTTGCTCCTTGTCTACCCAGACTTCTATATCTTATTGCCAAAGTTTTGGACATTGTCTTGTCATCACTAACTTAGATAAATTCAGTCATCTCCTAATGCATCTTGTTGTGTCCACTCTTGCTCAGATCACTCTATCTTCCACACTGGTACAGGAGAGCATTCTTTAAAGCACAGAAACAGTTAGGTGACCCTCCTCTTTTATTTCCACCTTTCTAACATTCACTGTGACTCAGAAGTGAGTTTGTTTAGGTTTGCTTCCTTCATTTAATTGAGAGAAAAATTAATTTTAACTTGAAAAGCTATGGGTAATATTTTTGGATGGGTAAGGAAATCATAATATTTTAAAAGCACTTGTCAGATAAAAATGCACCTTAGCAATAGCACAAAGAAAACTTATTGCCTATAGATGAAATTAATCAGTCCACAAAATTTTAATAATTAAATGAGGAGCCTATTGCAGAACTAAATTGGAAATATGGTAAAAATAAATCAGAGGAGCACCTATTAAATTAAACTTAATTGAACTAGATTAAGCTGAATTCAAAGTGATTAGGCCAAGGCTGACATCATTATGAATTTTAATAATAATAATGTTTATTGAACACCTAGTTGATATAGGGTATGACAAAGTCCCTTCCCCTGAGTTTGTCATCCAAATTAGAGAGGGAGACTAAAAGTCTGCTGAAAAAGTAAAAAGGAGAAATATACCTGAGGGAAATTAGTTCTAATACAACTGACTCAATAGGAGAAGAGTTTAGAGTTTTAATGGAAGTACATAATTTAAAAGAATGTTAAATTCTTTGAGGTTATTGAAGGGATGAAAAAAGCCCTGGAATTTTATCCTAAAAAGATAGTTACTGATGAGGTGAAAAAGTGTTTGTGAATTTTAGTAGAAAGGAAAATTTAAGAAAATAAAATTACAAGATGTGATGAACTAAGAGGAAAAATACATATATCACTTCACTTGGTGGGAAATAAGGCTTAATGACTCTATTATCCTATATAATAAAAGCCTAATATGCAAATCAACTGACCGGCAAACGACTGGTCACTATGATGCACACTGACCACCAGGGGGCAGACACTCAATACAGGAGCTGCAACCAGCCCACATGCTCCAGGCCAGCCAAGGCAGGTTCCAATTGCCCGCCAGTCACCTCACAGATTGGCCCTGGTCTCCAGCCAGGCCAAGGGACCCTACCCATGCATGAATGTCATGCACCAGGCCTCTAGTTATATATATGGAATTTTTTAATCTCCTAAATTTTCATCATAGCATATGGTTGCCCATAGATTATTTTTACTTTTTAAATCAAGACTTTATTTTTATGCCAGTTTAAAGTTCACAGAAAATTGAGGAGAGGAAACAGAATTTTCCCATATACCCCTGCCACAAAACATGTATAGCCTTCCCCATTATCAGCATTTCCACCAGAGTGGTACATTTATTATAATCAACTAGAGGCCCAGTGCACAAAAATTTGTGCACTTGGGAGGAGGGGCCGATGGGGAGGTTATGGCTCTACCCCGTCACACACAGAGCAGGGCCCATGGGGAGGGGGGGGTTGGGGTGCTGCACCCTGTCACACACAGAGCAGGGCCGATCAGCGGGTTGGGGCGCCACACCCTGTCACACACAGAGCCGCAGGGCGATTAGGCAGTTGGGGAGCTCCCCCCTATCAGGCACAGAGTAGGGCCGATCAGGGGGTTGGGGTGCCTTCCCCTGTAATGAACAGAGCAGGGCGGATAGGGAGTTTGGGCACTGCCCCCTGTCATGCTGATCCCGGTGCTGGGAGGCCTTGCGGCTCCGCTGATCCTGGTGCTGGGAGGCAATTACCCTTTTACTATATAGAATAGAGGCCTGGTGCATGGGAGGGGCTGGCTGGTTTGCCCTGAAGGGTGTCCTGGACCAGGGTGGGGGTCCCCACTGGGGTGCCTGGCCAGTCTGGCTGAGGGGCTGAGGACTGTTTTTTCAGGCTGGGACTGAAGCTCCCAACTGCTCCTTTTTTTCTTTTTTTTTTTCTTTTTTATTCTGGGCCAGCTTTAGCTCTGAGGCCTCGGCTGCTGAAAACAGGTTTCTGGCCTTTGTTTACCATCTGTATTTGATACAATGTTGTGGTCCGGCTGGCTGAAGCCCCGCTGAGTAAAGCAGGTTTCTGGGTTTTTTTTAGCTTCTATATTCGCAACATAGTTGCTTAGAGTTGCAGCTGAGAGGCCGGCAAGTCAGGCGGGGAACGTTGGAGTTCTCCGTCACTGAAGCAAGCAAGCCTCCCTGTTCGCATCAGCTGCCTGGCTGCAGGCCTCCATCTTGGCTGCCAGTTAATTTGCATACCTTGGCCCTACTCTGTGAGTGACAGGGGGATTAGCCAATGGGAAGGGTAGCGATCGTACGCCAATTACCATGTTTCTCTTTTATTAGTGTAGATGATTCTACATTGACAATTATAATATCCCAGAATCCACAGTTTATATTTCAGTTTACTCTTGGTGTTCTACTATTCATTAATTCTTTCTACTCTATTTTGAATCTGAGTAAAGTTAAGTTAATTATTTATTTATTTTAGCTTTTAATACTAACTTAATTAATTTATTTATTTTCTAATAATCATTATTTTGAGGCATGATTAAAAAGATTATTTTTCTTTTGCCTCTTATAAATGCGCTGAAAAGCATAATTCCAAAGAATATTTCTGGGAGTATCTTGAGCGAAGACAGCATCTTTGAAATAAATAAGAAGTTTTTCAGAATACCACATCAAAAAATAAAGCTTATTATCCCTTAGGCACAACTTTCAAAGATAAACACAAAGTTGTCAGGAGTAGTAGTTTTTCAATTGCTAATGTCTGCTGCTTTCTCTTTAAAAATCCTCTTTGTCACTAGAGGAATGAGCACTCTCTTTACCTTGATCTCTTTCCTCTCCTGCGTCATATGGGAAAGGAGGCATACCTGCCTTTCTCAAGCTTCGACCAATGGTCTTTCAGCTGTTCCTCGGGGAAGATGTTAGCAGTTTATTCATTAGAAAATTTGTGCACAGGGAGTGGGCCACTCAGCCCAGCCTGCACCCTCTCCAATCTGGGACCCCTTGGGGGACGTCCGACTGCCGGTTTAGGCCTGATCCCAGCATCGGGACTAAACTGGCACTTGGACATCCCTCTCACAATCCTGGACTGCTGGCTTATAATCGCTCACCTGCCTGCCTGCCTGGTTGCCCCTAATTGCCCAAACCGCCAGCCTGATAACCCCTCACTACCTCTGTGTGCCCACCTGATCACCCCTAACTGCCCCCGCTGCTGGCCTGTTTGCCCCCAACTGCCCCCCACTGCCAGCCAGGTTGCCCCCAACTGCCCCCTCTCTGCCAGCCTGGTTGCCCCCAACTGCTCCCCCCTGCCAGCCTAGTCACCCCCCCTTCCCTCCCGCCAGCCTAATCACCCCCAATTGCCCTACCTGCCAGCCTCGTTGCCCCCAATGCCCCCCCCCCAGCCAATCTGGTCACCTCTTACTGCCCCCTCTGCTGGCCTGGTTGCCCCCAACTGCCCCCCTCTGCCCTCCTGGTTTTCCCCATCTTCCCCCTCTGCTGGCCTGGTTGTCCCCAACTGCACCCCCCTCCACTGCCAGACTGGTTGCCCCTCATGGCCCCCCTGCCAGCCTGGTTGCCCCATGCAGCCTGCTTGTTCAGTCATTTGGTCCCTCACTAAACCCCCTGCTGGCCTGGTTGTAGACAGCCATCTTGTGAGAGTGTGAGGGTTAATTTGCATATTACGTCTTTATTATATAGGACTAGTGTCAATCATTGATTCAAATAGAATGATTCCCTCTTATAAAAGGAAGTCTTCAATAAACCAGATATATAATGGCTATGTGACCAATTTTATGGTTCTACAACAGACAGACTTCCCTCTCTTCTAAGAATAAAGATGCACTTCCCCACTCTCAAGAGGTTCCTTAAGGATGCAGAAAAAAATTACAAATTTAGGCTAGCTTGAGAAAAACATTGTGATTTCTAAGCATAGGGAAATATTGTACACATATTAGAAATGTGATGAGTTAGTAAAATTATATGAGAGCAAGTATGTAAATCATAAACTCTTGGCTCCATCCCCCCAGTGGTATGAAGATTATAATTTTTCTAAAATTAAAAGTAAATACCAAAAGGTAACATAGAAGAAAACTTAGGTGATTTTGACTTTGGTAATGACTTTTTGATACAACACCAAAATGACACTCCATGAAAGGTTGATAAGTTGGACTTCATCAAAATCAAATATGTCTTCTCTGTGAAAGTCACTGTTAAGAGAATAAAAATAAAATCCACAGACTGGAAGAAAATATTCAAAGAACACATATCTGAAAAGTAACTTACTTTGAAAACATGCAAAGAGCCCCTAAAACTCAACAATAAGTCAACAAGCAATTAAAGTGAGTAAAAATATATGAACTCATAAATATAGACAGATGCTACATAAGCATATGTAAAGGTGCTCAACATCATATATCATTAGGGACTGAAAATTAAAATGAGAGTGTGATACCACCACATACTTGTTAGAATGGCGAAAGTCCAAAACACTGATAACGTAACATCAATTGCTGGTGTGAATGTCGAGCAACAGGAACTATATTTCACTGATGGTGAGAAAGCCAAATGGTAAAGCCACTTTGGAAAACTGTATGGTAGTTTCTCACAGAGCTAATAGAGGATTACCACACATCCAGCAATTGTGCTCCTAGGTATTTACCCAAATGATTAGAACATGTATGCCCATTGAAAAACCTGCACACGAATAGATACAGAAGCTTAATTTCTAATTGCCAAGCTTGGAAACAATGTAGACAACCTTCAATAGGTGAATGGCTAAATAAATTATAGAATATTCATAATGCAGTATTATTTAGTGATACAAAAAAGATCTGTCAAGTCACAAAAAGGCATGGAGAAACCTTAAATGCATGTTACTAAATGAGAGAAGCCAGTCAGTTTGATTTCAACTATACTACATTTTGGAAAGGCAAAAGTATAGAAATAGCAAAGAGATCCATATTTGCCAGGAGTTCATCATGAGAAGTTGAATAGGTAGACACAGGATTTTTACAGAAATAAAACTATTCTATTGGATACTGTAATGGTGAGTACATGACGTTATGCGTTTGCCAAACTCCACAGAACTGTATAACACAGTGAACCCAAATGTAAATGATAGTCTTTGGTTAATAATAGTATAATACTAGTTCATCAATTGTAACAAATGTACTGCAAAATGTTAATAATAGGTAAACAAGAGGTATGGGGAGAAGGAATATATAGAAACTCTGTATTTTCTGCTCAATTTTTGTGTGAACCTAAAATTGCTCAAAAAAATAAAGTCTATCAAAAATAAATATTCTGCCCTGACCCATGTGGCTCAATGGATTGAATATTTTCCCATGTATCAAGAGGTCACCAGTTTGATTCACTATCAGGACACATGAACAGGTTGGGGGCTTGATCCCCAGTAGAGGGTGTGCAGGCAGCCAATCAATGTTTCTCTCTTATGGATGTTTCTATCTCTTTCTACTTCTCCCTTCCTCTCTCTCTTAAATCAATTTTAAAATCTTGTTAAAAATTAAACAAATAAATAAAAACACTATCAGCTCCAAGTCACGAAGAGTCCTAATACTATCATGTCCAATATTTCTGTGTATTCCTAAATTATATTTGTATCTGAGGGTCCACATGCACAATAAAGGAATTCAGAGTAGGGTAGAAATTCTCTGATAAAAACATTAGTGATTTAGTCTGACAGAGGACATATTTTTATTAGAGATGATTTTTGTTTGCTTTGTACGTGTGTGTGTGTGTGTGTGTGTGTGTGTGTGTGTGTGTTTGTCTTTGCAAACAACAAGATGTCATTTAATATTCTGAAACAGATGTTCGTCAAATGTTTTTACCTACTGACTGTCAAAGTACTCAAGACATATAATATCATCACACCAATATAATTTATTTTTGTTAAGGTAGTTTGCCTTAAGTTACTAAAACAGATTTAGTACTTTAAATGTAGAATTGAACTGATGGTTGGGTAGGCAATAGGATATCCAAGTTGCTCAAAATGTCCAGCGTTCAAAACTATCATAATGAGCCAGATAAACAGGGGGCAGAAGAAATCAGTTGGTTTATTGTTGTCTCCTCTATAAATTAGGTTTTCAGTAACTTAAGTTACAAAAGGCAAAAATTGATGGAAAGATTTGGCAATATAAAGACCATGGGAACCTCATATGATGGTTTCTGATAATAAAATAAATAATGAGTTAGATAACAAATAAACTTTAAAATGTCAGTAGCTTAATAAACTAAATGTATTTTTTTTTATTCATATAAAGAACATAATCATTGGATGTGTTGAAGGGTGAGTTTTAGATTCACACAGTCATTCAAGACCCGGACTGATGAAGTTTTTGTCATTTTCAATGTGAACCTCCTACAGTCATCACATATGTTACTACCCATCTAAAGAATAACAAAAGAGAGAAAAAGTAACACATGGAAAGATTTTGGGGTCAAATACATATTCCTTTTCCCCATATTTCATTGGCTGAAATTTACTCACATGGGCACCTCTAAGTACAAGGGAGGCTGGGAAATATGTGTGTAAAGAAAATTAGTGTGTTGATAAATAGAGAGAGATGTAGATATAGGTATAATCTCCCAAGTACCTACATTTTACTTATTACATATATTAACTAATGCTTCTGGTAAGAAGATAGAAATGGAGTGGTATTGAGGATACTATATATAGAATTTGATTAATGAAACAAGAGTGAATCTTTCCATGACAACATGTCATGTCTTGAGGAATATAATTAACACATCTCTCTGTAGCTGAGATAAAAATACATACAAAAAAGAGAAAGTTAGTTAGGGTAATCCTACTAAAAATATATGGATTTTTTTCCTCAATGTATTGGGGAGAAACATCTTAAGATTCTTTCTATCATTTTAAGTTCTGTCAATTTTTTCTCTTTCCCAGGAGAGCTAATTTCCCACTGCAGTCTTGAGTCATGACAGATAATTAGGAAATTTGGTCAGGTTTTTGCAGTGTCATATTTCTGCAATTTTTGTATTGTTATAAAATAGCTGCAGGGGAGACATGCATACAAAAAATGAATAATAAGGGTAAGAGTTCATTAGCCTAAAGTATAATTTTATTGTTTTCCATCTGTTGTAGTTATGAAAATAAACTCTTCTGTACTCTCATCAGCAAGATAAATCATCAGAAAGATACTGTGTCTTGCTACTTATCTTTGTTACATGTTATAAATAAGAGCATCTTATCTGTATGGCTGTTTTTCTTTTTCCCTTAGGAGCAGAGCCATTGCAGTCTCCCCATTAGAAGTCATTTCCCCGCCCAAACCAACATAGCTTGAGGGAATAGTATTCCTTTAAACTTAATCATTACTGCGTATGGGATTTAGATTTGCATTTGCACATATTTCCAAGGTGACTGAAAAAAACATTATTTTAAGAAAAGAACAATTTAAATAACATAGTTTTGGAGACATGTTTTTTTCTCTGCATATTTATTCAGAATAATGTATGTGCTTTATTTTGAGAGTGTTAGAGTACTCCAGGGGTATCCTTCAACTGCATTTCATGGTGACAAACAACTGAGTCAAGAAATGCAAGGACTATTCTTCCTCTCTTTCATACTCCTGTTATCTAAGCTGCTGAAAGTTTCCTTCAAGCATGCACTGATTATTTTAGAATAGTGAGGAGTGATGTCATTGTGCTGAAGATCAGCTGCCTTAACTCAAAGTTTATTGTCTCTAAGTTAAGGAAAAGACCTAACTTTGGTACTGATGATGTAAAAAAGAAAAACTAAGGTTTTCTCTCTACAGCATTATTTGTATCTTTTTCTTTTAAAAAATAAGAAAAATTAATGGTTCTTTATTGGCTCCTATTTTATTGTACAATGCACGTTTAATAGACTTAATTTTTAGAGCAGCTTCAGGTTTACAGAAAATTGACCATAAGAAATTTTTCTTATACACCCATTCCCCAGACGTGCATAGATACCCCACCCATTACTAGCATCCCCCACCAGAGTTGTGCATTTCTTACAAATGATAAGCATACATTGACGCATCATTGTCACCCTAAGTCCATAGTTCATGTTAATATTCATTCTTGATGTAGCTTATGTGGGTTTGAACAAATAAGTAATGGCACATATACAACATATCCCATCATACACAACAGTTTTACTGTACTAAAAATCCTAGGTTCTGCATTTGTTCATCCCTCCTTTCCCTCCAAACTCTAAAAGCGACTGACCTCATTATTTTCTCCATGGTTTTGCCTTTTCTAGCATGTTATATTGTATGCAGCCTTTTCAGATTGGCTTCTTACACTTAGTTATATGCATTTAAGTATTTTCTATGTCTTTTTATGGCTTGATATCAAGTTTATTTATCTTGAGTGCCAAATAATATTCCATTACTGGATGTCCCACAGTTTATCCCTTCATTTACTAAAAAACATCTTGGTTTACTTCCAAGTTTTGGCAGTTATGAATAAAGCTGCTATAAACATCTGTATGCATACAATGTATTTTTCATTATTAGTGGGAGATTTTTGAAGAAGCTCTAGAAATTATATGGTCTAGTGATTTTCTCAAGTTTAATTTTCAGAAGTCTCTTGAGAAATGTCTTATAATACAGATTCCTTATTCTATGAATAAAAATATCCAGGGATAAGGCCAAGGACACTCTAATTTCAACAAGTTTCTTAAATATCTCCAGTCATCAGCCAGACTTGGGACAGACTGCTCCTGGCAACTCATTAATTTTAGGGAGACATGACACAGAGAGCTTAAGTCATATAACCAGCAAGTGGCAGAGTCAGGCAGGAATAAAAAGTCTTCTTGTTTTTAATTCTCACATTCACATTAATTAGAAATGTGAGAACAGGGTCTCTTTTCTATTATACATGATAAAAGCATGTAAGCATGTTGACTTTTTTATTGTTGTTTATTAATCCTCACATGAGGATATTTTTCCATTGATTTTTTTTCTTTTTTTTAGAGAGAGAGAGAGAATAGAAGGGAGGGAGGGAAAGGGAGAGAGAATATTAGAGAGAGAAACATCTATGGGAGAGAGACCCATATGTGCCCCAGAACAGGGCAGGGAGTTGAACCTGAAACCCAGGTATATGCCCTTGATGGGAAATCAAACCCATGACCTTTCTGTGTGCTGGCTGATGCTCTAACCACTTAGTAACACCAGCCAGGGCTAAAAACATGTTGATTTTATAGGAATGCAATAATGCATTTTCTGTACCTTAACACTATGTGAAGACCAAACAAAGTAGTGAAAATTCACCCTTAATTCAAGGTATTCTAAGTGGACTTAACCTCTAGCAAAATAGAATACTGCGAATTTTCCTCCTTGGGGCCCCTTAGTCAATCTGTGAAGATGACTGCTTAAATGTTTTGATTTTCAACATTTCTCAATTTAGGGTATTTGAGCTAAGGGTGCCTGCCACTTGAAATTCTCTAAAGACAGTGACATGAGTTAGATTTCCAGGGAATTATACACTGAGGGTATATACCATGAAGAAGCCAACTGTTAGCTAATGGAGGTGTGATTAAAGTTCTTTTCACATTTTTATAATTGCATATTTTTCTCTACAACGAAGATCAGTTGAACAATACCTTGCTGTTCCATTTGAGCCCTTATCCTCAGACCTTCAAAACCCATAATAGTTTGGTTTTATAGTTTTAGCTGAATCCTATGATGTATAATATATGTGATTTTTAAAATGTTTTTATAATAACTTATATACTGTTTACAGCTCTGTAAACATGTGAAAATAGAGTTAGCTTTAGAAAATAATGGAAAGATTACAGAGTCCCCCGTTTCAAATCATTCTGCATAGGGCATCTCAAAATAGAGAGGAAATTATCAGTTCTCTTTACTTGGGCACCTCAAAGAGGGGATGACTTACAGGACAATAAAATGTATGAAATGATAGTAACTGCTTTGTGACCAATGTGAGAGAATAAGGAACAAGAAATTCTGAATGGTGCAAAATACTTTTTTAAAAATGTAAAATGTAATCATTCTTTAGCTTCCTCAAAGGGTTGAAGAACCATTTGATAAATAACTTACATGACATGTTTCAGAACTGTCATGTATGGCTGTGCAGGCTATGAAATACAAAACTTCTGGGTGTGTTGTTCACTGGGACTTCAGTGTAAAAGAGGCAATACAGGGCCCTGACTCCTATGGTTAGGCAAGAAAGACGGGTAGTCTTTAACTAATTTTCTTTTTAAAAATTGACTGATGTTTAACCTTGTTGCTCTTCATTTCAAACTGGCTATTTATTTGTTGTGAGAGCTTAAATTAGGTACTTCTTTGTACAAATGTCTTAAACTTATTTAGGTAAATAGAGATTTCTTATTATAAAAATGGCTATTATCTTATTTTGCATAATTGGCACAGGAGTGGAATTGTTGAATTAAATGGTTTAATGAAGAGCATTTAGACATTTTAGAAGAAGCCATCCTATATAATAAAAGGCCAGTGACCATAACGGTGTAAGACTAGAATGACTGACTGACCAACCAGTCACTATGAGGTGGACTTACCTCCTCTCGGTCCCTCCCCCCATCCCGCATGCTCTGATTGCTGGGTGGACAACAGGGAACCATGGGGACCTGGGGTGGGTGTCGTTGTCAGGGCAGGACTGTGAACTGGTGAGCGGGTGGAATGGCTGACCTCTTGGTCCCCAACCCCACCCCAGCCCACAGGCTCTTATAGATCACCAGATGGCAAACAGGAAACCAAGGTGGGTGTTGATGGTGGCAGGGCAGGACTGGGGACTGGTGAACAGGCAGAAGATGGCCCCGATCGCAGGCTAGGCCTATGGACCCTACCTGTGCATGATTTCGTGCACTGGGCCTCTAGTCTAAAATAATCCTTTTGTTTAGAGTTAATCTGAAATATTTTGTGTATCCAGTATTTTTATTGAAAATTAGGTAACTTTAGAAAATTATGCTGTATTGCCTGGATAATGTTATATTCCTGTGTATGCATTTATTTAGGTAATATATGCCACATATTTATATGTGATAACATCTAGCCCAGCCGTGGGCAAACTATGGCCCGCGGACTGGATCCGGCCCGTTTGAAATGAATAAAACTAAAAAAAAAAAGACCGTACCCTTTTATGTAATGATGTTTACTTTGAATTTATATTAGTTCACACAAACACTCTATCCATGCTTTTGTTCTGGCCCTCCGGTCCAGTTTAAGAACCCATTGTGGCCCTCGAGTCAAAAAGTTTGCCCACCCCTGATCTAGCCAATGTTTTATGTGGATATTTCCTGGTGTGTTTTGTATGGTATGTCATAGCAATGCAATTTTCATCTTTTATAATACAAATACAAATTTTTCTTTATGAATAAATGACTCAAGTTGACAGCTTGTACTGGAATGTATTTATAGCAGCCTAATATTGACTGGAAATACCTTCTAAATCTGCTTCATAATTTTAGAAAATCTAATATTTTAAACCAATGCCAATTTTAAGATGAAATCACCTACAGTGGTAGGTTAGGGTAGAGAAGATTTCAAATATCTAATCTTCCAGTAGAACTAGTGTCTCTAGATTTCTTAGAATATTGTGGTTGTTTAGCCATAATGTTTTTACATGAAGACTCAAATTTAAATGAAATTAAAACCTTTAAAAAGGTATTTTCTGTGTTTCTAGCTTTACATTTGGTCTTAAAGACAAGAGTGAGAGTTAATTTATATTGATTTATTTATAGACTTTCTTTTCTCTACAAAGAATGTTTGGAGGTTTATAAAATTGCCTGCAATAAATTGGAAAACTGCAACTATAGTCCTGTGGCAAAGGAATATAAAGAGGATTTCAACTTTGCAGGCATTATGGGAATGTCATGATTAATATTCTTTTGTTGTTGTTGTTATTCCTCACCTGAGGATAGTTTTCCATTGCTTTTTAGAGAGAGTGGAAGGGAGGGGGAAGACAGAGAGAGAGAGAGAGAGCGAGAGACATCAATGTGAGAGAGATACATTGATAGATTGCCTCCCACATGCACCCTGGGCAGGGCAAGGGATGGAGCCTTGACCCAGAATCAAACCCAGGATTCTTCAGTCAGCTGGCCCATGCTCTATCCACTGAACCAAAACAGCTAGGGCATGATTAAGATTCTTAAGGAATATTTGGAAAATTCTGAGCAGCCACTGAAAATATTTCACTAGGTTAAGACTACCAGATTTTAGTTTCCAAATTGAAGTTGTGATCAGTATACTAGAGGTCCAGTGCACAAAATATGTGCACCAGTGGGTCCCTCAGCCTGGCCTGTGCCCTCTTGCAATCCAGGTCCCCTCTGGGGATGTAGCAGTGCTCAAAGTGGAAGGCAGCTGGGGAGGAGCCTGAGCCGGGGCCGGGCGCCACACCATTCCCACTCATCCTGGCCCCACTGTGCCTGCTGTGACTGTGCTAGCCAGTTGTGAGCCAGCTTCTGGCTGAGTGGTGCTCCCACTGTGGGAGCGCACTGACCACCAGGGGGCAGCTCCTGCATTGCGCTTCTGCCCCCTGGTGGTCAGTGCGCATCATAGCCACCAGTCGACCAGTCATTCAGTCAAGTGGTCGTAATGGTCACTTAGGCTTTTATATATATAGATATAATTATATATATATAGATATATATAATTCCATAGAGGCAGTAGTGGAATTTCATGGTTAACTTGGTAGAAGATAGTGTCTCATTATTATTCTTACTGGTTTTGGTTTAGTTTTAATCCAAGATATACTTTGTTACATAGATTTTGTAAATGATGAGAACAGTGACAGCTCAGGTAGTAATCAATAAGACCAAGTGTCATTTTGTAACTAGGCTTGGTCAATATAAAGTGAGAAATCATTACTAATATTTTATTTCTAGTCATGGTAATAGAAATACTCAAAGAGTAACCCTTAACATTTTGGAAAGTTTATTTTTGCTAGGTCATACTAAAGTTTTATTTTAGTGTCTCAGCTATGGCTAACTTTTGTAACAGGAGAACCAGGTAAAAATTGACTAGCTTCATGAAGGCTTGAAACTTTTAATATATATATATGTGTATATATATATATATATATATATATATATATATATATATATATATATTTGATTGCAGAGAGAAAGGGAGAGGGAAAAAGATAGAAACATCAATGATGAGAGAGAATCATTGATTGGCTGCCTCCTACATTCCCCCTACAGGGGATCAAGCCCAGCAACCTGGGCATATGCCCTTTACTGGAATCAAACCCGGTACCTCTTAGTCTGCAGGCCAACGCTCTATCTACCGAGCCCAACTGGCTAGGACTTATTATATTTTTGAAGTCAGCACATCACTTTCTCTCTTACATGAAATCACCATTCACCCAATACTCAATGTAGGAAAGATGCATTCAAATTTGACAACTTCTTTCTCATCCTACACATTTAGCACCATTCCTATCAGTTCTACCTTATCAATATCCTCTTATTTATGAGAAAGTAAATGCATCATTCTCTACCATTATATTTTAATTTATTACTCAGAGTCAACACAACAGGTTGGAATGTAACTACTGTTTATGCCTATTGCCACTGCCTGTTCGCTGTCATTCAAAACCAGTGAGATGATTAGATGATGTTAGATCTTTGGACACGGTAACTAGTTAGGTTAGGCAACTATTATCTGAACCAGTGAGTGATTTTGTGTTTTTTTCTTGTTGTTTATTAATATCATGAATAGAGAATTCATGGCTTACGTAGAGAGTTTTGCATATTTACACAAAATTTGTCTGCACTACCTCATAATGCCTCCCAAGTTGCTTTCTAAGATAGCAAGCTTACCTCCTTCTGTCTTTAGGCTCCCTTAGTGCTCTATTGAAACCCTGTGGACTCAAAGCCAGAGACATCATTATATTCTCGAGGATCTTGTGTTCATGGTTCCTCAGAGCATCCAACTAAGTACAATGTAGCCCTGAGCAGTAAGATCTAGGAGAGCTGTCAGATGGGGAGGTCATTAAAATGTGCTGGAAAGTAGAAGAGAAGCCTCTCAGTTCTCTCCTGCATCATCTATGTCTGATACTAATGGGAAAAACTGATCCCACGTGAATTCTTTCACAAGTCGGGGAGGGACATAATTAGTGTTAGTGTCTTGCAAAATTTCACTCCTCCAACTCATGCTATATCTTGCTGAACTGAGAGAAAAGCCCCTAGAAGTTGGATTTATAAAAACATGAAATAGAATCATGGCTCTCATGTTTTACAAATATAATTGTAGGAAAGGAGGAAGGCGGACATTTATGTGTTCAGAACTGTCCTAATATCTGGGTAGGACACAGGTAGAATGTAACCAGAGGTCATGTATAGGCCTAACACAAACCAGGCATATTTAATCTACTCCAAAAGTCCAGGCCTCTTAATTAAGGACCACTGTACTGAAGGCAGGATACATGATTTCTATTTTTTTTTTAACATTTCAGATAATAAACTCATGAAAAACAGGTCCATTAAATTTGTGAATTCTGATTTCTTCCTGCTTTTTTTCTTTCATTCTTATACTTTGCTATACCGTATTTACAATCCTTTTACATGTATCTACACTAATAAAAGGGAAAGATGCAAATTGACCATACCTCCATGATGCCCACCAGCCAATCAGGAGTGGGTATGCAAATTAACCCAACAAAGATGGTGGATTAATTTGCATACATGGGCACCAAGGGGTCAGGGACAGGGTGGCGCCAAGTGGACTGGGTCCCGGAGACCGGCGCCACACCCGCAGGCTCCTGGGACCATCACTGCCCCAGGAGGCGAGGGCAGCCGCACCAAGCCATGCCTGCAGGCTTCCAGGACCATCGCCGGCCCCTGGAAGCAAGAGAAGCTGCACAGCTTGACAGCAGACAGCAGGGCCTGCTTGGCCATTGACAGGGCAACTTGGGAGCAGACAAGTGGGGCCACAGGTAGCTCCCAGCACGGCCTGCTCGGCCATCGCTGCAGTGTGAAGCAGGCAGGCCACGCAGAGAGCAGAGAACCATGGGGAGCGGGCCTAAGCCATCAGTAAGACATCCCCTGAAGGTTCCCGGATTGGAGGGGTTGCAGGTCAGGCTGAGGGACACCCCAACCCCGTGCATGAATTTCATGCACTGGGCCTCTAGTTATATATATAACTAGAGGCCCAGTGCACAAAAATTTGTGCACTCGGGGGGAGGGTGTCCTGCAGTCCAGCCTGTGCCCTCTCAGTCTGGGACCCCTCGGGAGATAAGGACCTGCTGGCTTAGGCCTGCTCCCGGGTGGCAGAGGGCAGGCCCAATCCCTAGGTGCAGCCCCTGGTTGGGCTCAGAGCAGGGCCGATTGGGGAGTTGGGGCGCTGCCCCCTGTCATGCACAGAGCAGGGCGGATCAGGAGGTTGCGATGTCACCCTCAGTCACACTCAAGGTAGGGCCGATTGGGGGGTTGGGGGACCGCCCGTCACACTCAAGGCAGGGTCGATGGGGAGGTTGCGGCGCCACCCCTGTCACGCACAGAGCAGGGCCCATCAGGGGGTTGGGGAGCTCCCCACTGTCACTCACAGAGTAGGGCTGATAGGGGAGATGGGGCACTGCCCCCTGTCACACACAGAGCAGGGCGGATCAGGGGGTTCGGGCGCCACCCTCTATCACCCACAGAGCAAGGCCAATCAGGGGGTTGGGGAGCCGCCACTGTCACACTCAGGGCAGGGCCGATGGGGAGGTTATGGCTCTACCCCATCACACACAGATTAGGGCCCGTTGGGGGGGCGTGTTGGGGCGCTGCACCCTGTCACACACAGAGCAGGGCCGGTCTTGGGGTTGGGGCACCGCAGCCTGTCACACACAGAGCCGCAGGGCAATCAGGGGGTTTGGGCGCTGCCCCCAGTCATGCTGATCCCAGTGCCGGGAGGCCTCGCGGCTCCGCTGATCCTGGTGCTGGGAGGCATATTACTCTTTTACTATATAGGATAGAGGCCTGGTGCACTGGTGGGGGTGGGCTTGTTTGCCCTGAAGGGTGTCCTGGATCAGGGTGGGGGTCCCCACTGGGTTGCCTGGCCAGTCTGGATTAGGGTATGATGGCTGTTTGCAGCTGGTCACACACCCTTCAGGGTGGCGGTCCTGCTTGGGTGCCTGACCAGCCTGGATGAGGGGATGTTGGCTGTTTGCAGCTTGTCACACCCCCTTCAGGGTGGGGGTCCCCACTGGGGTGCCTGGCCAGTCTGGGTGAGGGGCTGAGGGCTGTTTTCAGGCTGGCGGGTGACTGAAGCTCCCAACTGCTCCTTTTTTTTCTTTTTGTTTTTATTCTGGGCCAGCTTTAGCTCTGGCTCCAGCTCTGAGGCCTCTGCTGCTGAAAGCAGGTATCTGGTTTGTTCGGGTTCTATAATCGAAACACTGTATCAACTCCAGCTCTGAGATCCCGGCGGGCTGAAAGCAGGTTTCTGGGTTTTTTTTTAGCCTCTATATTTGTAACAATGTTTCAAACTGTAAGCTCAGAGGCCGGCAAGGTGGGCAGGGAATGTTGGAGTCCTCCGTCACTGAAGCAAGCAAGCCTCTTGTTAGCTTCAAGCTGCCTGGCTGCCGGCTGCCATCTTGGCTGGCAGTTAATTTGCATATCGCCCTGATTAGCCAATGGGAAGGGTAGCAGATGTACGGCTAATTACCATGTTTCTCTTTTATTAGATAGGATATAAAACACAACATATATCTGTATATTTGTTTTTATTGACATATAACATATCTGACATTATTTAGTATGCATATATTTATATTAAAACTAGAGGCCTGGTACACAAATTTGTGCACAGGTGGGATCCCTTGGATTGGCCTGCAGAGATCAGGCCCCAGCTCACTGTTTGAAAAATATTTTAATAGGAGTATACTTAAATTTTCATTTTTATCCTACTTTCCCCCATATTTATTTTTATTATTTAACATCTACTTAATTTATTCTAAAAAGCAATGCTAATAGAAAGAACAAAGGAATTATTTTGAAAACTGTATGTGACCACTAAATTTTACAAACATTGCATGTTTTGTTATATGGGCTACATCTATGTTATACTTAACCATGACTGTCTTTATTCAAAATCTGCAATCTGATGAAAACAAAGATATTGATGCTCAATCTAGAGAATAATTATTTGTTTTTTAAATAATTATTCCTGAAGTACTAGTAATCAATAAAGTATGATCCAACATAAGGTTAATAAGAACTTTTTGATGTAGACAATATCATAATTTTGCTGTTCAAATATAATCTATACTTTTTCTTTACCATACATTTAGTTATGCCATGAAGTACTTTTATAAACGCAATAAGAAAAATATGTACAATTTGTAATCATTAAAAAAGATATGCATCACATTTAATTTGTTCCATGTCAAATTCTTATTTCTTTCTGTGCTTCCCACCCATAAGTTTTAACTTTTTTGTATTATTTTTTTTTTCTGAAAGAGAAAGTTATCTGATTCTGAATGGTAATCTTCCTGCAGATGTAAGGAACTGCAGAGAAGACTATGTTTCAAATCCAAAAGCCATGACTTTAAGAATATCAAAAATAACTCTTATCTAAGTTATTTCCAATAAAATCAGCCCTGGCACCTTGAAAAGTATAACTCTATCCTGCCAAGAATTTCTTTCCAACTAGTGAATGTGACAGGAAGTGAGATTTAAGGAAAATATTTTTCTCATTCTGGAATTCTACCATTAGTCCACATGAGTTGAGAACTCAACATGTTTTATGACATCTGAAAAAAAATTACTGTTATGTTATATCATGTAGCTTTTAAGAGCCACTAACAATCTCTTAGTTGATTGGATTAATTGGACAATTGAAAAACATCTTCTGAGTGTTCAAACATCATCAAATGACATTAAAGCTCCACGACATTAGAAAGTATTGCTTAATAATATAATAACCACGCAAGAGGAGATTTTCAGAATAGAAAATGAAGTCTGTCACTAGGCTCTCCCACTGGAGTAGGCTGACTTTTCTTAAAAAACAGTATTTTACAGCTCCCTGAAGAGCTATGAATCCTGGGTCTGCCAAAAGAGATTAAGCAGTTGGTTCACAAGATAAGAGCTCTACAGGGAAAACATTTAGGGTCCAATTAAGTTTGGATGTCGGCAAAACTAACTGGAAAGAAGGTCCATGATGCCAGTTGATTGGGGAGGATTTACAGTGACTGCAGACTGCTGGGTAAGTGCTAAATA
The DNA here is from genome assembly GCF_964212035.1 of Myotis nattereri. Taxonomy (NCBI): domain Eukaryota; kingdom Metazoa; phylum Chordata; class Mammalia; order Chiroptera; family Vespertilionidae; genus Myotis; species Myotis nattereri. Next base: position 158,500,227 of record NC_138075.1, read on the forward strand.
GCAGGTCATCTCAAAGACTTCTTCATCTCTGAGCTGAGTAGCCATTCAATTGCCCTTCAAGTGTCACACAATTATTTTCATGGACTCTTGGAGTCCTGCCAGGTCATCTTGCTATCTTTCTAACAAATTTTAGAATGCCCTTTAAGTAACCCTGAGAAAAAGCTAACCAGCATTTTACTTAAACTCTTCCGATGATGGGGAGCTCACTATTTCACAAAGCAAAATTATTTTTTTTAATAATTTATTTACAGATTCTAGTTTAGATTGAACTGATTTGACTTATGTTTTATACTGAACTGGTTGTACCTTAGAGTTCAAAAATGAAGGCAATATATACATACATGAGAAACCTTCAAATATTTAAAGACATGCTGGGGTTTGAATTTTGGCTCTTCTGCCTGCTAGCTGTGTGACCTTGGATAATTTGTCCTGTCTTTATTTCCTCATTTATATAGTAATAAGAAATAGTAAGAGTACTTATTTTAGAGAGTCAGTTAGAGGATTAAAAGCCCAACACATAGTATTTAACTAAAGGTATACTTTATATATTTAATCCTTCAATAGCCTCCTCCTTATATCTACTGCTAGAGAAACAAAATCTCTCTGACCTTGCAGAGTTTTCTTTGTAATGAAGTAAAAAATAGTTGTGCACTAACAATAAAGGGTGCTGAGTGCTCTGAGAGAAGGCGTGCAGTGCTGGGGACTATGAACAAGACAACAAACAGTTCCAATGGGGATCCAGGAACAGTTCCCAGCAGAAGTGAGGTTTAAGATGGAATTAGAGGGATGTTGAATTGACCAAGTGAAATAGAAATGAAATTAAATGGTCCTAAGTAGATGGAATAACACATAAAATAAGCTAAGAGGTAAAGGGAAGAACAAAGGTTAAAAAATAAAGACTGCCGAAACCTGTTTGGCTCAGTGGATAGAGCATCGGCCTGAGGACTGAGGGGTCCCAGGTTCGATTCCGGTCAAGGGCATGTACCTGGGTTGCGGGCACATCCCCAGTGGGAGATGTGCAGGAGGCAGCTGATCGATGTTTCTCTCTCATCAATGTTTCTGGCTCTCTATCTCTCTCCCTTCCTCTCTGTAGAAAGTCAATATAATATATTAAAAAAAATAAAGACTGTTTAGTATGGCTGGTGTGTAGTGTGTCAAGCTATGAGTGATGATAATAATGTAGCTCAAGTTTAGGAAGTGGCCTCATAAGCCATGTTAACTAAGGATAATGAGAAACTATTGAAAGATTATTTTTAAAGTAGTGACCAGATTTGTAGAAAGGGAATAATATGAAGATTTTTCAGATGCAATGATGCATTGTGAGAGAATAAAGTTATCAAACTTCATAGTCCTGTTGGTGCCCAAGAGACCTTGGGACATTAGAGGGCCATAACGTATACACTATTATCTTACCCCAAAATGTTATGTAGCCCATAAGTCCCAGGTTTTTTTCATGACAGTCCCAATTTACACCCATAGTCAGAGCTATTTTTCTTTAGTATTTTTCAAAATACTGATTCAAATGAATATATGCACCCCTTGAATGTTTGATGCTGAGCTTTTTATAATAATAATTATCATTTTCTTGGGAAACTTGGCTGTACTGAGTTCAGGTGAGTTCATATATATATGGCTGTGGGAGAGGGTGGCTGAAGCAAATGGAAGAGAAAATCAGTGGAGAAGGCCCTATGTGTTATAGTATTGGATTGTTTTGGGATAATGACAAGCTTTAGGGCAGAAGGAAAACCAGAAATCTGGTGTTAAAGTCTTTAATAAATAAGGGATAGTGCCCAAAGTCTTAAAAATGCAGCAGTGAAAAGGTGTGGGGACAGTGTTCTTAAAGATGTGTACTGCACAGAGCCAGGAATTTTCCATAGGGATTAAGAGATGATCTGGACAGAGCGGCCAAAGCATCCATGCATTTATCCTGCTTGGCTCTATGACCTGTGAGAGGTTCAGTGAGGTGAGCAGAGATGCAAAGAATAGTGAGGGGCTCCTGAAATGAATGGAGAGCCTAGTGAAAGGAGAAGTGGGATTGTCTTGCCCCTACTGAGTGAACACAAAGATGTTGGTGATTTGCCACAGAGTGGACTTAAAGGCAGAGTGAGGATTGGTAGAGCTTAACGATGTACTCCTTTTATGACCAATACTATCAGAGGCCGGATGCATGACATTCGTGCAAGAGTAGGCCTTCCTTGCCCCAGCTGCCGACACCAGCTTGCCTCTAGCACTCGGGACCCAGACTTCCTCCGGCCGCTGGCAGGCACCTGGGACCTGGGCTTCCCTTGCAGCCCCGGCTTCATCCGGAAAGTTGACCGGAAGGACATTCGGAAGGACATCTGGTCCAATTAGCATATTATGCTTTTATTATTATAGATGTATGGAGAGTTTCAAAATTTATGGCACATTTGTAGAGATTTCACAATGTAATCTTTACAACAGCACCGGGAAGTTAGAGTAGAGTGGCTAGCATTATTTAGAAATGAGGAACCTAGGTTTAAGAGAAGGTAAATAATTGCCAGCTGTTAAGAGGCAGAGGGAGGATTTGAACATAAATCTTCTAACTTCCAGCTCCATGTTTTTCCATATGATTGTATTACATAAATAGAAATGGTGATATCATTTCAGATTCACTTTGGTTTTATAAAATGGAGGATGACTTTTTGTCTTCTATAGTCTGGATTATGCCAGATTTCCAGAGTTGGTGATTTTGCCTCCAGGAAATTCCCAAGCTTATTTGCAGAGGAAGAATGATGACCCTGGCAAAATCAATACCAGTGATTCCCTTTATGCCAAGAGGACCTCTAAACTTTAAATATAAAGCTTTTACAATGTACCCATCTTTGTACCCACCCAACAATTTATTGAGGAATAGAAATGTTGACTACTTCCTCTTCACTTAATCCATGATAAGAAAAGTGAATATAATGATTCTTTCTGAGGTAATCTTGTCATATTTAGAAACTCTCTGTAGAAACACCATAGGCTCTTGAAGTTGGGCTAGAATCTTATTTTTTTTTTAACCTGGATCTGCAGATATTCACCCTAACCCATTATATTTTCACATGGAACTTTCCTATATAATTTAAATTTTTACTTTGTATTTGGTTAATGTCATGGTAACAAATTGCATAAGTTAACCCATGAATCTATAGAATAGTAATTATTTATATGCATGGATTGTAATTGAAGAGTCAGCCACCAATTGGCAAAGACAGGCTGTAGGTTAATGTCTTTCTCTTATATCTGCCCTTTACCTCATCCCCATTTCCACCATATACTAGTAGGTTTTTTAGCTTCATGAGATTAGAGGCTCTGCTATAATCGTCAACTATCCTCTAGAGGCTCTGCTATAATTGTCAACTATCCTCAGCAACTCAATGAGGCTCTGCTATAATCATCTACTATCCTCAGCAACTCAAATATGCACTTAGTTGATTGATTGTTAAATGGGTTACCTCATTCATTCTTTAGTTATGTATTTATCTTAACAATATAGGGAAGGTAACAGAAAAGGGTGTCAAGCCCTAAAACAGCCAATTCAAGTTTTTATTGCACACTATCTTCATCTTTAATACAATAAACTCTCCTCTGAGCCTTTTTATGAAGAGAACTGTGAAAATATTATCAAATTTGGAATACTATAGGCTGTACACAAAGTGGTATTTTCCCAGTGGGCTAACTATAATCCATCTTTCAAGGCATGTAGTTCCAAAAAATATATTATTGAGAGGAAATACCCTTTTTTAGCTGTGACTTCAACTTCCTTGTGACCTTATCTATTTCAGAATATTTTTCTTCTGATATATAGGTCAGATTTTCCAAGTTAGAATTCATTTGTTATGTCCTGCCTATTTTTCAATTCTCCATGGGCCTTAAAAGAATTTTTATTATTTTGCATTGTTCCTGATTGGTGTTCATACCATTTCCTTCTCACATATCATCTGCAGATGTTATTAATATTTGGCTTCTACTCACTCTTGGATTATTTGAAAAGATGTCACATTCAAACAGACCTCGCATCAACATTTACAATCCCTTTGGTTTTCTCCTCATTTGAAATGAAGTCACATCAGTTTTCATTATGTTGTCCTAAATGCTGTGCCAATTCTAGACTCATGAAACAATGATTATATTTAAACAAATATGAGCTCTTAAGTACCTCAATAATTTCAAGACAACAGGCCCTCCTTAAGTTATAATAAAATATCATCTTCCCAGTATCTCTCCTCTTGGCTCACCTTAACATCATTAAGTTCTTATCTATTTCTTTGGAAAGAAAAATTCCCTAATCCCTACTTCCTGCTGACTGTCAGAAAATTTTCTCTTTCATTTATAAAAAATAATGTATCTAATGAAATGTTTTTCTTTGTTTCTTTTATATGTACAAGATTAAAGTTTGATTAACTGGCCATTGAGCTATGGATTACTGCTCTTGTGTTTTGTACATACAGGAAATAAAATTATATATATATATATATATATATATATATATATATATATAGTAATCCAACATATAACCTTCCCAATTTTAGAAGACTTTTCAAAAATAATTGCCAGTGCTCCAGCAACTTCATTAGCTAATCCCTTAACACCCTAGTGAGTATGTCATCCAGAGCCACAGAAATGATACAATTCAGTAATCTCAGAGGAAATTGGGTCAGATTCTTTGCAGCATCTTAGATTTCTTTTTTTTTTCTTTTTTTTTGCCATTTTTACTATTTTTATCAAGTTCTGTTTTTTTCTACTTTTCAACTCCTTTAAACAGATTTCTCGTACTTTAATTTTTCTCTCAAGCATGTGTTCTCTCGGGCTTTCAACACTCTGGACTTCAATGTAGCACCTCTCTTTCCCCTACTAATTAAGGAACCAGCTTCACCTTTTCAGCCACTAACATGTTGTCAGTAAAGAGATTTTGATGTGACAAGTTATCTTAAAAACATTCTGCTTTTATGGATAATAGCATGCTTAAATTTTTCCTAGGTGAAAAATAAAATGGATTTTAAATTTTTAGTATTAGATCATGTAAATATCATATGATTGCTCATGCATTAATCTTTTAAATATTACTTAGAAAGTTATACATTTTCTTGCTGGCATACTTTTCAGTCTTTTAAACCTATACCTGTGAATTATTTTTAGCACTATATGAACAATGAAAAATATCATACACTAGTAAAAGCAGCCCAAACTTACCTCTTTACTGAGTATTTGAAAACATTTAAAAATAATACTATTTTATGTACATTTATAAAATTATAAATCATGTTCAATTTGGTGTATACATATAAGCAAGGTCATCTGAAAATACATACTTTAAATAAGATGTGATTATGAACCACTTACTGAAATATACCCTTAATATTAATCTTTAGAGTGAAAATATAAAACGAAAGCATTTATTTTAACATTTTGGTTGAATTTTTCAATTGTCTACTTCTGCTTAAGTTCTAGAAAATGAACTATGTGTTGATTACTTTAATTAATTCCTCTTCTTTGATGTAAAAATAGTCTAAGTAGAATTATTGAAATAATAATTAGATTTTAAACTACCCAACACCTTTAATCCATGATTTATACTACAAAACATAACATTAAATCTCTAGTATGCCACTTAAATCTGCATAGTAAGTCTTAAAGCACCTACTTTCTAAGTGATATATACATAGAATTCTAAATTTAAACAGTATATGGATTTTCATAAACTTGCTAAATAACTTTTAAAATTTTAATTAGTAGTAGTAATTTAAATTTGGAAGGCCTTGTGTTGTAATCTTATAATTACTGTCTGTTCTCCTTTTTGAGAAACTGCAGCCCATTTCACTATGGATTATTATTTTAGTCCCTTAAATCTACATAGGCATCAAATCATAAGATAAAAAAATCAATCTCTGTTTCTGTGTTGAAGATTGTTAATTTTATGATAAGTAGCTTGTATCTCAAATAATGTATTTTTATTTTATTAAGTGATTTTAAAGACACAAAGGTTTGGACCAAAGGAATTAGTTTCACCACTAAATTGCAATGATTTGGGGGTTAGAACAAGATTTTTAAAAATTAATATACTTTAGCCCTAGCCAGTTTGGATCAGTGGATAGAGCATCGGCCATGGGACAGAAGAGTATTGGGTTCGATTCTCGTCAAGGGCACGTACCTTAGTTGCAGCCTTAATCCCTGTCCCTGAACAGGGCTTGTGTAGGAGGCAACCAATCAATGTGTCTCTCGCATATCCATGTTTCTCTCTCTCTGTCCCTCCCCCCTCCCTTCCACTCTCTCTAAAAATCAATGGAAAAATATCCTCAGGTGAGTATTATAAAATGTTAATATACTTTATTTTAGTGCATTTTTCAGGTCACTGTAATATTGATTGAAAAGTACAGAGTTCCAATGATATGTCCTGTCTCCCACACATACACAACCTTCCCCACTATCAACATCCTACACCAGAGTGGTACATTTGTTAAAATCAGTTAGCCTACATTGACACATCAACCCCCCCCCCAAAAAAAAAAAAATCCATAGTTTGTATTAGGATTCATTCTTGGTGCTGTCTATTCTATAGGTTTTGACAAATGTATAATGACATATATCTTTATATTAATTTTTTTACATATGGATATCCAGTTGTTCCCTTAAAAATTATTCCCTCTACCCTCCTCTTCCAGAATCACGAGGGGATTTTTTAATATTTTCCTATGCCCCGTTTTTTTATATAATATTTACTGTGAAAACCTAGTAGAGCTCCGAGAGGTAAATCCTTTGACTGGGTCTGCCTGGAATTTTTACAGACTTGTCCATATTGAGTCTCCAGCACTTCATCTATTATAGTTCAGTTTCACTACCCAGCACTGGTTCCCACATAATTTCTTCTTGTGGGTTTCTACTCCAGTAATTTTGGTTCTGTGTGGACCTGTGTCTTGAATCTTGTGGCAGCAGTTAGCCTTGTGACCTCATTCTCTGACAGATACAAGAAGAGCTGTTGGTTTTCAGTTTGTTCAGATTTTTATTCATTAGGATAGTTGGCAACTTTCAAGTTCCTGACATGCTGTACTAGAAACCAGAAGTTAGAAGGCCTTTTTTTAATGTAAGTCCTTAAATACTTTGAAAACCCTAAACCTTCATTCATGATTTCCTGTCACGAGAACTCTAGCATCCACTTTCTATAATGTACTTACTATGATGGAATTTCAGGTGTCATTAATAAAACAAAAACTTTTAATGTAAATATCAAATATTGTTCAATAATCAATTGGGAAGCAGAAATGAGGATCATTATACTGTCTGCATGTTTGGAACATATTTACTATGACAAGCTCTGTGCTGCTTTTATTATATGATGGTTTGTTGAAAGTGATAAAGCATAAAATGAATGTTCTGTTATTATCTGGTGATGAACCTGAGATTTGTTTTCTTTCTTTGGAAACCATAAGACTTACTTATATTTCTGGGAAGCTCTTGTGAAGACTGAACTAAAAGATCCCCCAAATTACCACTACTTAGTTGGATTTCTAGGGAAGCAGATGAAAGTAGTCTGCAAAAAGCCCTTACTGTATATAGTGCTATGCTATGGCACTTTAGAGGATATAGAAGCATACCAGATACTATCTTCTTTCAGGGATTTACATTCTAGGAGGAGAGACTCAATATAAACCTAAATATCTATAATAAAAAAAAAAAGTGGTAAGGGGCATAGGAAAAATAAGTGGAAAGAGCTCTCTGACTTGAGTGCCTGGATAAAAGGGACTTGTAGAGCTAAGGGTGACTGAGCCGCTATAACAGTGGGAGCCACTCTGTGTGAAGTCAGTGATGAGAAAATGCTTGAGAGGAAAGCACACTGTGTCCCTAGGAAATAGCAAGTTAGTAACATCGGTTGGATCTTGGTTGCCTTTCAGAAAATGATGATGGCAAAGTTTGCATCATCAGGTTGAGGGAAAATGATGGATGGCCTAGAACACCAGGCCAAGGTATTTATATTTAGTTTACTTGGCACTGTAGGGTCACTGGAAGGTTACCAATGTTTAGCAAATATCAAAAAATCTACACTGTTACCAGAGACTGACTGATATCTCTTCTACATCTGGAGAAACTGAGAATGAGAGATGAATTAACATGCCCAAGATTGCCCATAGTAAGAACAAGCAGACCTTAAATGTTTGAGTGTACTAATTGTGCTCACAACTTTCAAGCGCAATCCCAAAGGTCTGTGGCCTATAGAAAATTGTGATTTTTATACGGCACTTATTTTAATCACAGACGGGGAGGCTCTGGTAGAAGAACCAATCTCACAGGCTCTGGTAGAAGAACCAGTCTCATTTTGTTTTTGTTATAACACTGGAAGATACGCATTATTATATCCATTGTGTAGCTGAGAACAATACTTGCTGTAGTGAAATGTATGAATTTGAGTATCCAGGAAGATCTTGAGGTTAAATCTCTGGTGAATGTCAATGAAATACTTTAATAAGTTTTTTGGTCCCCCTCTTATCCTTCAAGCCCCTTTTATCACAATTTCTCCTTTGACCAGCTGTTCCTTAAGAAAATTAATTCCTCAAAGGTGTGAGACATGAATTGGCATTGAATGTGAGAATGGGTGAAATAGGTGCTTGATGCAGCCAGCTCTGATAAACAACCCTGCCTTTGTTCGTGCTGTCCTCTCTGCCTGGAACAGATTCACCAAACACGCTGTTGTTCTTCAAATGCAGCTTCCTCCATTTTGGACTAAGCCCTCTCCTCCCAACTGCGGATCCTCTGAAATAGGGGCGTCTATCTTAAGTATTGTTGCATCCCCTCATTGCAGACCCTGAAGTAGAAATTCAAGTGCAATTTATTTATTTGAGAGACATAAGAAATATTGTGGAAGTGGGGAATGAATACAGAAACAGGAAGGCAGCCAATAAAGGGTGTTTTGTAGAGCCAACTTCCACAGTAGGCAATGGAAATTCAATCCCACGGGGAAACTTTAGAAAACAGTGTAAAATGCTCCCCTTGGATTATACCAATACAGAGATGTGTGAGCTGAAATTTTATATAGCAATTTCCATCAGTTGCTGATTATGAGTTACTTACAGGGCATGAGTTGCATGGCACCTATGGCCTGCAGTGTATGTGGGCAGAGGACCTGTGGTAATTAAAACCAAACCAAACCAAACCAAAAAACCCAGGTATGAGGTGCTGATTCTGCAGTTTAACATCAGCCAGATTATACTATCTTTTTTAAAAATATGTTTTTATTGATTTCAGAGAAGAAAGGAGAGGGAGAGAGAGAGAGAAACATCAATAATGAGATAGAATCATTGATCGGCTGCCTCCTGCATGCGCCACACTGGGGAGTGAGCCCACAACCCGGGCATGTGCCTTAACTGGGAATCGAACTGTGACATCCCGGTTCATAGCTTGATGTTCAACCACTAAGCCACACAGGCCAGGCCAGATTATACTATCTCGATAGGGCCTGAGGGACATGGGTGGGGCACAGGCAACATTTGCGATAGTGTGCAATAGTTTGTGGTTGTTCTTAGCAGAGCAAGTGACCAGATATGAAAAGTACAGGAGACTCTGAAACTGAGAGGATAGAATTGGGCCACCAGGCCTCTGTCCCAGAAGTGAAATCCCCTGTAGAGAATACCAAAATGCGAAATGTCAGCCCTTCTGTATAGCAGATATTCTCCTAACCCACTTGTCAGCAGTACAAGAGCATTGGGTTGCTTTTTAACAGTAGAGCTGGTGGGTTTGTGTCACACTCCATCATCTTGCCTTGGACAGCTTGATTAATTTTGAACAAATGTTCGCAGAACAGTCAAACAGAAATAAAAGGAATGAGAAAAGCTAATGAGCCATAAAAGATACTGACAAAGGCTGCAAATGAGTCTATATGCTCCTTTTCCATCTTAAATAATCATTTGCATTGATTGAGAATTTCTCGTTATCATTCAGATAGTCAACATTTAGGATTGCACTTTCTCTCTATTCATGGAAGTATTCACAATAGCCGCTTCAGTTCAATTGGACCAATATGTTTTTTAGTCACATGTGAGTATAAAGTGAGGAAAAAAAGACTACTTGTCAGTCATAATTCTGAATTTTGCTAAGCAGTAGTTTAGAATTTTAGCTTTGATGTCACATGGACTTAGTTTTTTTATTCCTGATTCACCATTAAATTGGTTACTTGCTGTGTAACTTTGGGCAAATAACTCTATCTAAATTATGACTTTTTCATCTATAAAGTGGGTAAAATGATAGTGATACCTATCCCATAGGATTAAAGAAATAATGCACATTGAATATTATTGCCTGAGATATAGTAAGAGCTTAGTAGTCTTCATTCTAAAGTTTACTTAGCTGTTGTAGTTGAAATGGTGGTAGCCATGGTTGTATTAATAATGGTATTGCTACTGTGCTATTCCCTTCCACTGCTTAATGCACTGGAAAGAACATGGATTTTCAAGAGAAACAACCCTAAATTTTAATTCTACTTATGAATATAGTTGTGTGTATATCTGAGTGTTTGTAAGCATCATGCTAAGAAATGCTTACAAAATGCCAAGCACTATTTAGAACTGAATAAAAACTGAGAGTTCAATACATATGAGACCCTTTTTATTTCATCTTCAGTAGATCCAAAGGCAAACAATTCCTAGAGAGTATTTAAAAATGTATTCTTATTATTTGTTTTTGATATTTCTATCATAAAAGGAAAATTTGAAACTTTTCATCTGTTCTGTAAGCCAGTTGACTATGGTATTGAAGAAGCAATCTTTGAAATCTAGCAGTTGTTCATCCACCAAAATAATTTTAGCCTCAGAGACTATGACTTAAGAACCCATGAACACAAGGTGTGCCATGACCCAAATTAAAAAAAAAAAACATAATAAAGAAAAAAATCTCATCACCAGTATGGGAGATAAATGGCAGGTAAATACATATAATTTGGAAATACAGTTCAAGGCAAGTTCAGATAAGTTCCAGGTCTAAAACCATTATCATAATGTGAAACGGTTTCTTGTTCTAATCAGTAACTCTTTTGGGTGGGAGTGCACCTTTTGACTCTATGTCATCACTTCACAAAACATAAAATATTTAACCACTTGTGAAGAAAAATTGGCAGAGGAAAAATTGTTTTGTTCTGAATTAGAGGTGGATAATGCTTTGTGAAAATAAGGACTTTAATGATTCACTAGATGATGGAAACATATTCATTTATGTCCAGTATACCTCATAATTTTAGTGTGTAATTTATATGCTGTGATAAAAGTTGTCTTAATACTTTCATGGTAGAAGTTGCTACCAATATATATTATAACTTTTTCCGAAAGGTGAGTTTTGCTCTAATATATTTTCATACACTTATTGCAGAAAATATTTTCTTTTCTAAAAAAGTTAACTATGTTTTCTTCTTTTACAATGTGTTTTATAGTAAATGTTATTAATATGTTATTTTCATGAAATATATCATATTGCAGAATGAGATCTTGCTTTGCATTAAATTTTTTTTTAAAATAATGAACCTCAATGAAAGACGAATAAAGAGGCTGCTATGGGGTCTAATTGCTACCGCTGTGTCTCAAACAGATTGCATCCTCTTTTTGGTGCTCAGTTTCCCCAGTTTTTCAGTATATTCCATAGGAAAGCTACCTATCAACCCAAAAAGCTAGAATTAGGACTCAGGATTGTTTCTCTCCAAAAATCAATGTTCTTTTCACTTGTACTAGGAAACTGAAGGGAATAGTTATTTTTTTCAAAGTCTTTCTAGGTATGTGTGTGTGTGTTTTTATGACAGAGAAAGTCTAGGTAATATTCACAATTAGGAGGATTATATAGCACATGCTTGTGTATTGTTTCTGTTTGTCTCCATATCAGTTAGAGATGTTAACATAGAAGGCACACAGAAGTAACCTACATGCGTTACCTCTATGGAATGCAAACAATGAATTGAGGCAGACTATTTTTATTTACTTCATGATGAACACTTCTAGGTTTTGGCAAATCAAAGTTATATAGCATGGCAGATATTGCCACCATTCACCTCTTCTTATCTTGTTTCTAGTGTACTTTAGGTTTTGTACTTGCACATTTCCTTCCATATACTGACCTTGTCATTAGGCATAGCTATGGGACTTTGTTCAAAAAATGTAAGTGAAAATAATGTTTGTCACTTTGGGGCAGAAGCATCTCATGCTGATACACAAATTTCCACCTGTCTTCTGCTCTTGCTCTAGCTATCATCAATGCCTGTGTTGGCATGGAGAAGTTATATTGACCCACCAATTGGAGGTCACCTGTCTTGGTAAGTGATCTCAGTCCATAACAAATCTTGCCTATAGAAGTAATTAGCTAACCTTGTTTTAAGGTCTACAGATTTTGGAATTCTTTATTATTGCAGGATGATTCAACTGATTATGACTAATAAATATGGACATGAAATATGATGATTTATTTGTCCCCAAAGTAGCAGTTTAAGTAATGAGTAGGCAGTTGCAGCCTCAACATTCAAGCATTGCACTAGAGAAGTTAAATCCCATAGTTTTAAAATTGCTTTATACTCTCCCTCTTCAGGCAGTACTCTGACTATAGAAATATAAAAGAATATAAATTCATGATTATAATTTCTCATCTCAAAGTAGAAGTTCAAACCTGATAATTATATTATCAAAATGGAAAGACAAATAATAAGTATTTCACAGGACTCTAAATAGACGAAAGCTATTTTTTTTAATATGATGACAGTTTAAGAATGTTCTCATCAAATCCCTTGGATTTTAGAATGAGTTTTTCTAAACATTGCAAGTCTTATTTGAGTTTATTTTTAATATATAAATTATATTTTTATAAATAAAAGGAAGCTTCTGTGTACTTGTTTGTTACTATATAAAAATGGTGGCTATATTTTTATCATATTGGGAAGATGTATTTGGAATATCCTGTCTTAAATTATAATCTATGTGATATATTAAATTTCTTGTTGTAGGGCTCTCATTAACACCTTAAAGATATAGACAGTACCCTCTTGAGCAGCTGAAATTAAAGTTCAATGGCATTGCCAAAACATTAAAACACCATGGACAGAAAATTCAAATAGTACTTTCAAATAAGAGCCCCACTTCACATGTCAGAAGAGCAGATGCTTTCATTTTCAGGTGCCTTAATACAAGACTAACATTGCCATTAAGCTATTTTTCTAATGTAGGTACCAATCCAAGCCCTGTTCTAGTGTTTATCATAGTAAAGACTGATTTATTTAATTATTAAGGATTCCTCATTGCCAGTGCCTAATAGGCATATTAGATTTTATATGAAATGAAAAAATTCTTAATTTTTGCCAATTTTTTCCATAGCTAAGCTTTTCTTCCAGGTGGGATATAGTTTAGAACTCTTTATTTCTAGTCACAAGCATTTAAGAGTTAAGAGCTCAACAGTTACTCTTTTTTTTATTTTCCAAAGGAATAAATCTGTAAGAAAGAAACATTATTGAATAATTCCTTCATGTAATTGAATATCTTTCTCTTTGTGAAAGTAAAGGATGCTTAATGTAGAACACTTTTAAATTTTAAAAATTGATTAAGAAAAATTATAAATGCTAATAAAAATAATAGCCACAACAGCCTAAGTAAGAAAATCATATGATAGTATTAATTAATTCAGAAAAAGTAAGCAATCATTTATGATAAAGACCATCTCTCTTTCTCTTTCTTTTTTTAAATTAATTCTCATCCAAGGATATATTTCCATTGATTTTTAGAGAGAGTGGAAGGGAGGGGTAGAGACAGAGAGAGAGAAACATCGATATAAGACACATGCATGCACCCTGACCAGAGCCTGGGATCTAGCCTGCAACTGAGGTACATGCCCTTGTCCAGAATCAATCCTGGGACCCTTCAGTCCATAGGCTGATACACTTATCCCCTGACAAATCATCTAGGGCAAAGACTATCGTTTTAAAAACTTATGGCTAATATACATAATGGTAGGAAATTGAATACTCTTAGGCCCGGGAAGGCAAATAAAAACATGGATGTCCTATTCAACATCATAATGTAAGTCCTAGTCAGTACAATCCTATATAATAAAAGGGTAATATGCAAATAGACCGAACAGCAGAACAACTGGTCGCTATGAAGCACACTGACCACCAGAGGGCAGACACTCAATGCAGGAGCTGCCCCCTGGTGGTCAGTGCACTCCCATAGGGGGAGCACCACTCAGCCAGAAGCCCTGAGCCAGGCTGATGGCTGGTGAGCACAGTGGCAGTGGTGGGAGCCTCTCCCGAGTGCACAAATCTCATGCACTGGGCCTCTAGTAAGACAATAAAAGGCAATAATGTACCAATTGGGAAAGAAGACATAATTAATTTTTTAAGCAAATGACTTGATTGGCTATATAGAAAATACCCCAAAATAGCAGGGGAAAAAAAATCTCCTGGAACTAATTGCAAATATGGCAAAGTTACAGGATACCAAGTTAGTATACAAAAAAAAAACCAAAAAAGCCATTGATTGCCTATATAACAACATACAATTGAAAATATAAATGAAAAACAAAATGTCATTTACATTAACACAAATAAAATGAGATACTCAGGTATAAAATATTATGTGCAGGATCTATATGTAGAAAAGTTCAAAACTAATGAAAGTAATAAAAAGTATGTCTAAATAAATGGAGAGATATTCTCTTTTCATGGATTGGAAGACTCAATGTTGCAAAGATGTCAATTCTCCCTAACTGCTCTATAGAATCTGTGCAATACAACTCGCAATTGTAGAGAGCTAATATGAAGATATTGACAGACATATTCTACAGTGTCATAGTCTGTGAACTACTGAGCAAAATAGAGACAGACTCATAGATACAGAGAAGACAGACAGCTTTGTTGTGTGTGCTGGATGGGGTTTGGGGGTGTTGAGAGGGGGGAGGGCTTGAGAAAAGAGAGAGAGAGAAAACTCATGGACATGTACAACAGTGTGGTGATTGCAGGGGTAGAAGAAAGGGAAGGATGGAGGTGGAAGAGGGCATAGAGGGGATATATGTGATAGAAAATCCTATATAAGGCTAATATGCAAATTGACTGATTGGTGGAATCACTGGTAGCTTTGACATGCACTGACCACTAGGGGGTCAGATGCTCAATGCAGGAGCTGCCCCCTGGTGGTCAGTGAGCTCCCACAGGGGGAGCGCTGCTCAGCCAGAAGCGGGGCTCATGGATGGCGAGCACCGCAGCAGTGGCAGGAGCTTCTCCCGCCTTCGCTGCAGCACTAAGGATCTCCAACTGACGGCTTAGGCCCACTCCCTGCCATCAGTCGGACATTCCCTGAGGGATCCTGGACTGCAAAAGGGTGCAGGCCAGGCTGAGGGACCCCCCACCCGAGTGCACAAATTTTGTGCACTGAGCCTCTAGTATAAAATAATAAAGAAAGGAAAAGATTTAGAACAGGTCTTTTGAAGACCTATTAAAGATCCAAATTGATGGGCTGACATTATGTGACTTCAAGACTTACTCTAAAGCTACAGTGAACAAGATAATGCAATATGACAAAATAACAGAATAGAGAGCCTAGAAATAGACCCACACAAACATAGCTACCTGATCTTTGGCAAAGGGGAAATGGCAATTTAATGGAAAATGACTGTCTTTTCAAGATACGATGGTGGGACATTCATATACAAAATAATATTAATAATATAATAATAGCAATAATCTAGACACAACTTTACTCCTTTCACAAAGATTAACTAAAATAGATCATAAACTATATTGTTGACACTCTGGAGAAACAAGATGGACTCCCACTCAAAATTTGGTTTACATGCCAAGATTGATGAAGCCACGTACACACCAAGAGAATACAAGAATATTTATTACAGCTAGGCCAGATAGGCTTGAGAAAAAAGGGAAAGAATATCGGCATGGGTTTTTATGGTGGTAAAACAGGGGGCCCAGGGCGTGGGTGATTTGACCTTCCTCCCAACAGCAAAGGAGAGGGCACCTGGGCTTTCTTATCAGCTTGTCCAGGTATGAAGCAGACCAGGAAGAGAGCAAGTGAGGCTTAAAAGCTGTCAGCACACACCAAAAACTGCCATCCAACTATTGCAACTTACCCCTGCTGTTTAACTAATGACTGAAACGTGCCCTTTTATATTTTATTGATTTTGAACTTACGAAAGCCAGGATGACGCCCTATGTGATCTGCAGCATGAAGCCACTAGGGAAGGTAAAGGTTTTGTGAAGGTAAGGTTTGTATATTCTAAGAAGTTAAATGAGTGCCTAAGTCACTATCAGTAATGTCTGGAACTCCATAGGGGATAAGAAATGTTTTTATGAGGCCTTGTATGATGGCTTTAGTACATGTAGAGACAGGTACCTTTACTTATATTTTGGGTATCTGTGTGGCAAGGGTTTCTCAGAGTTATTTTCCCCAAAGTGGTCAACTTTATTTATTTTTTAAAATCTTTATTATAAGTCCCTCTTTCCCCTCCATTGACCTCTTCCAGCCCACTCCTGAAACTTGTTGCATCGCCATGTTGGGAAATTGTGAGAAGCTGTGGTAAGAAATTTTGTATATCATTTCAAAAGCAATAGAGAAAGGTGGAAAGCTTTTAATGAGTAGGTGAAAGTAAAAAGGATTTTAGTTTAGAAAGATTCCTGGATAATTAGAAATGGGTTGGAATGGAGCAACTTTAAACAGGAATTGTTGTTGCTCCCCTTGTCTGGATCTGATGGTCAGGCCACCGACAATGTTTTAAGACTGTAAAAATCTGCAGAGGAGACTAATTATTGGCTGGGGCATCCAGTACTAAGGTGTCTGCCTGAAGTTAGGTTAATTGTACTGATGTTTGGATCTGATTCTTTATTAGGGACATCCTGGTTAATGACGAACACCTGGAGTTCTTCTGTGAGCACCATCACATGCAGTCCTGGTGATACTATCTGCGAAGTATATGAATCTCTAGTGTTATTCACTCAGTTGATCCGAAGAGATCAACTAGCCAATCAGACTGGAAGAAGGGTGACCTCCTCTAGCACTGTGACATTTTTTAAGGGTCTGAGGGCAAGAGAGGCCACCCAGTCACACGAGAAGGAAGACTATGCAATGTGAGAAAATGTAGGGCATCTCATAAGTTGTGAGAAAGAACTTCTGAAAGAAGTTGGTGAAATTAGGAGAAGATGGCGGCGATATAGGCAGATGTATCCCAGGTCGTGTCCCGGAGAAGTTGGGCTTTGCTTAGGTGATTTTGGTAAAGATTCAAAGAAGCAGAGATGTTCTCTGCATTGGTGATATCAGGAAACAGGGATTAATTCTATTATTGGGGATATTAATCAATCTTTTGTTTAAGTTGCCGACGTTAGGCAGAAGGAAGGGTATAGTTAGTATTTTGTAGTGTGCGCAGTGACCTTGCTTATCTCTGATTAAACAAAAATATGAAGGGTGTTAAGTTGGTCTCATTTTATCATGGACACACAGTAGCCTTGTCTGATGTTGTTCTGTGAAATTGAACAGAGCACCAAGGCCTCGGTGTGAGTGAAATATGAAATATGAAGGAAACACACAGGCATAATACACATATCGCTTGAGAAAAAGCAAGCATAATTTTTAAATGAGGAAAGACATTGGCAAATAATATTTCAGATACATTATTACTTAAGAAACTTTTATTACAGGCTGTTGAGACTGTCAGACACTGAAAAATCCTTCTGTTACTGATATGCAAACTCTCTGACTTACCTTACTTTCAATGTAACAGCTACAATCTTTTGATTTCATTTGTTCTCTAAAAGAGAGAAAACTTGTTGCATGGCCATGTTGGGAAATTGTGAGGGGCTGTGGTAAGAAATTTTGTATATCATTTCAAAAGCAATAGAGAAAGGTGGAAAGCTTTTAATGAGTAGGTGAAAGTAAAAAGGATTTTAGTTTAGAAAGATTCCTGGATAATTAGAAATGGGTTGGAATGGAGCAAAACAAGAAACAAAGGCAAGGTAGGAGGTTAGTCATGATGCACTGTCAGTGTTACAAGGATGAGGACTTTATTAAGTGGGGAGTAAGAGAGAGGAAAGCCTTAATGGTGTTCTCATTTTAACAATAATCTTCTATAAATATAACTTCATTTAAGTAATCATAATGGTGATGGTAGTAAAAGTCCAGCGACAGCTGTTAATTGAAGGCAGTATTGTCATTTTATCCCATTCTTGCCTCTTTTTCATTCATGAGTATTGGTTTCCTCACCTGGGACCAGTAGGTCATTGAAAGTTATCTGTAAAATGTGGGTTAGAGAAACTACCTGTTCCTTCTGATTCATTTGTTAAACCAACCATGGATCCACTTATGGGCTGAATAAGTGCTTTTCTCATTGAAACAGGTTCATCTTCTGGCAGTAGTATGTTCCATTGAATAAATAGGTTATCACCCAAAACTGAGTGCAGCCCTGTCCTAATTCTCATACTCAAAAGTGAATGCCTTCTCCTTTTTCAGTGTTCAGTGATTTTTAATTTCCTGTGTTTTTTTTAAGTTTTTTTTTATTTACTTAGTGGCCACAGCAACACAGTATAAACAAAAGTAAATAAATATGCTCTTGAAAGGCACATTTTGAAAACATACACTCTTATCAATTACTGGAAGAAGGAAATTAACTATCACCACTATAACATTCAATATTTTTTGAGCATTTGAGCAACACACTTAAGGGAAATGGATAAAAGCCCTGGTGAATAAGAAAACAGTTTAAAAATCAGGCCCCTGCTGTCAGATTTTTGTGATAGATGACAAGAGAAAGAGTAGCATCCCTAACGGAAATTATGGGACTCCCTCTAAAACTGCCTTAATGGAATTATGAAGTTATATGTGCATCCCAAGGTAAAGGGGGTGAATGACCAAAGAAACCAAGTGCTATTTGTAATTGACCCATGGTGATTTGGGACTTTGAAATTTTGCTTCCTATGAATGCTCATTTATTAAAATATTGAATGAAAAGGAAAAATAAGTTTTACAAATCTAAGAGAGGAACAGTCATTTGTCAGTTGCAAATGTTAATAATAACAACTAAAATAATAACAATAGCTTCTGTGATATTTTAGGCTCCGTGGAAGGCCCTTTATAGATGCCATGCTATCATATGCTAGACAATAATGTAAGGTTTTATAGAAGATAAAACTGAAATTAAGAGAGGCTAAGTAAATGTGTACTGTAAAGGGCACATATCAGTAAGTCATGTTCCTCATTGATTTATACAGTTGTGATTCCAGTCCTCATTCATGCCACTTTATTGGTATTTAGACAAACTTGACTAGAATGATTAGTTAATTTAATAACATTTTATTGAGCATGAAATTTATGCTAAGTATTGGTCACTAAGGATTTCTTAAATGAAAAGAATGGTGCAGAGACTAAAGCCTTTTCAATAAAGTTCTGTAAGTAATTGGGCAATCACAGTTAAGATGAAATCGCTTATGCAAAATGCAAAAGATATATAAAACCTCAACTAGAGGAGGTGAGTACTTAGCTAATTTAATGCTCAAGTTCTGTTTTTCCTAGCTTCTTTTCTTCAGTGACTCAGTTAGAATAAAACAGATTTTACATTACTGAGATGTTCTCTATAAGAGATTGATAATGCCAACAGAAGAGAAATTCCCCATAAATAAGCAGAACTAGTCTGTGGGCACAAAATGTTACTTTTCCCACTCTCAAAATGCTACATATTGCAATGCTTCCTTATTGCTTTAATAAAACAAAAATTTACATGAATAAAGCATGACCGTGTACTAGAAATATTACTGAGTAGAGCTCCAGTGTAAGTTTAGAATTAGATTTCCCAGCTGCCATGCAGAAATGTATTATGTGAAGGGGTTAGGCAGTACTGGAGCTTCCGATTTCCTCTCTATTGACATGAGTGGTGCTGGAAACCAGTCTTGTGAGATTCAAATACCAGCCTTTGCACATCAGTGCTTTCCCCATTTTTGATCACAGAAACTTCAGAAGGCAGCTCTCTTGCATCTCTGAGAAAAGATCACTTCTTCTGATCTGGCACTTTAAAGAGAAAGATATATTCCTTCATTCTCTGGTTTATTTCAGGATGCAGCATTTATATTCTAATAGTGAAGGGCTAGAGAGCTCTGATGTGAATATTTTTCCCTCTCTGACATAGTTATCGTTTTATTACTGGTCTCAATCATTCCTTTTCTTTTACTTACCTAATAAAAACAAAGCACTACCTGCCCCCCACACCTCAAAAAGATGAGATTTGAATGACATATTCTTAAAATGTTTCTTTAACACTTCTTTTTCTACTTTAATCAATTTAGAAGCTGCAAAAATTGAAAGCTTTGATTTTTAAAGTGCCATCTTCAAAAGCCAATTTCTGACATTAAATGAAAATCATATCCAACATAATAGCTAGCTTAATACAGCCTATTATTTTTATAAAAATCTCTACTTTTATTTTAGCAGCCTATTCTAGTTTTATGTTCATGAAATATACACAGCATTAAGAACAATTTTTAAATTCCATGTCCCTACTAATTCTTAAAGTAAAAGTGGTAATTCTACTTTCCATTTTCTAGTCATACTTTTTTTGAAAAACTTAGATTTTAATACATATTGACATTTTTTAAAATATGTTTTTATTGATTTCAGAGAGAGGAAGGGAGAGGAAGAGAGAGATAGAAACATCAATGATGAGAGAGAATTATTGATTAGCTGCCTTTCATGCCCCCCACTGGGCACTGAGCCTAAAACCCAGGCATTTGCCCTGATCAGGAATAGAATTGTGACCTCCTGGTTCATAGGTTGAAGCTCAACCACTGAACCACACCATCCTATGTTCTTTATACTATGATTATATTTGCCTAGTATTAGAAAGGTATTTTTAGAATGAATCATAGTCATGTTCATACATGAGCACATTAAGTCAATGTGTTTCATTTGTTTTGTTTTCATAGTTTACATTCCAGGATTATTTGAATTCCTGTTTTGATTTTGTTTAGATGATATATGTTGTTAATATTATCTGTTTTAATTTGGGAATTTGTATAAAATATCAAATTTAATTAAACACACATTTAGTAAAAACAATATTCAATCTTTAGAAATTTGTTTTAGACAAAGAAATAAAGACTTTTCATCTTTATAGCCTCTTAATTTTGCAGAGATATATGATATGTCCATAGAAATATCTATGTACAAGTGACTTGGTAGGACCCTTGGATGTTAGCAGTAGAAACTCACTTGGGGTAACATAAGCATCCTATCTAATAAAGAGGGAATATGCTAATTGACCCTCAAACCATTGTAAATATGGCGGCATCCACAGCCAATAAGTAGGGAATATGCTAATTGACTGCCACGCCCTCAAAGATGGCGGCACCCACAGCTGAAAGATGGTGGCACCCAGTCCCCTCAGCCCTGCTGGGGCGGCAGGTGCGCAGCAAGGCTGGGTCCACCTGCAGGCGGGCCTGGCCACTCCGTGTGCCTGCATCCAGAGTCCCCCAGTCCCTTCAGCCCCCCAGCCACCCAGAGCAGGCCCGAGGAGCAGGCAAGCCTCAGATGGCGGCTGCCCAGCTGCCCAGGGCCGCCCGAAGCTCAGGTAACCAGGGCCAGCTGAGGCTTGCACTGCCAGCAGTGGCAGCAGCAGAGGTGTGATGGGGTGTTGCCTTGCCCTGATTTCTGGGTCGCCTCCTGGCCCCGAGGGCTCCCGGACTGTGAGAGGGGGCAGGCTGGGCTTAGGGACCCCCCCCCTCCAGTGCATGAATTTCATGCACCAGGCCTCTAGTATAAATATATTAATAGTTTAGGGATAAGATTCATTATATTGTCAATTCAGGAATGAACCTCAGGATTCACAGGAATCAGTTGGCTCTTTTGAGTAGCAGTAATTAATGAGCCATCTTTTTAGGCAGCTGCCAAGTTTAAACTTTTTAAAATTTTTCAATATCCTGGTCACACTTATCTTTATTGGACTTGATGTATCTCACTTGATTTCTTTGCTCATCATTGGCCCAGAAAGTCAAGGACCCGTATTCACAGTTTCAAAACAGTGCAAACTGGACTTCATCTTTTGACAATGCTGTAATATCTTATGAAAGATGAGCATTCCCCATAAGATAAAAAATATAAAATATATAAAAAACATACAAAAATTTGAGAGCATCATAGAGATCTATGGAAGCTATAGAACTTGAGTAGCTACAATATTTAAACTCAAGTATTGCAGCACTATTTTTGAAACTTTCAATATGGGACTCTGACTTCACTTGCCCAATGATGGGAAAAAAGTCAAGTGAGACACAGTAAGTCCAGAAATCTGAGTTTTGAACAGGGTATTAGAGAGAGAATAGGGGAATATAAGCCTACATTCTTAGAGCCACATTTTCTCTAAGGACATTTACTGATTCTTGGTGGATATATAGAGGTTACAAGACAAAAGTTAAAGATTACCTAAACACTATGGAGAAGCCGAGCACCAGCAGTATTTTAGACCATCTGAAGGATACAGGAAGACAAATTTGGAGTTTATGGTTGCCAGGACAGCTCAACTTGGAGACACTAAAATCCTCATAAAAAGTGGCATGCGTAGAAATGAGTTCTGTGTGTGGCAGACTTTTGTGCAAGGAATTTGTCATATTCCTAAAATGTACAGAGAAAGAGATGAAAAAGCTAGAGAGAAAGGCAGCTAATATCAGATTAGATATTTTTATTGTTTCCTGGTATAAAAGACACAGAAATTGAGTTCAGAGCCTCCTTTCAATGCCAATGAGAGCCCAATAATCACTTCAGGCTCTCACTGGGGGCTGCTGGTGAGTTGTACTCTGAAACTGCAAATTAACCAGAGCCTTCCCAAACTGTATCTAGTCCTGAATCAGGGTAGAACCTGATTATATTAGGGTGACATATCCAGAGCCTACATGCTATCACAGGATGAAAAAAAATCTCTTCGGAGGAAGGTTAAATTATCCCAACCTATAATGCATCAAATATAATATGTTTCATGCATAGAAAATTACCTGTTGTACTAAAAACCAGGAACAAATAATTAAAAAAAAAAGACCAGTTAAGGAAAACAAATCTACACATGATCCAAGCACAAAAATTGCTAAGATGTGTAATTTCTCTAGAGCTAGAATGCCAATTAATTGCTTAGAAACAAAATATAAAAATGGAATATATTGAAAGCAAAAACTAAATACATTACTTTAATGCAGATAGGAATCAGGAGAAAACTGGCACACTAAAGATAGAACAACAAAAATTATTTGAAAGCTGAAACACAGAGAGCACAAAAGAAGGAAAATTTAGAGAACTACCCTCTGTGCACATGTTAGTGAACCTTATAAAAGCCAAACACTAAGAGAAATCTATCTTTTTTTTTTGTTTTTTGTTTTTTGCATTTGTCAACATGTGTTCTTTGGATAATACTACCTTTTTAAATTTAAATTCTTTATTGTTTAAAGTATTACATAAGTCTCCTTTTTCTACCATTGATCTCTCCCTGGCCAGCCCACCCCACCCCAGCACATGCCCTCACCTCCAGGCCCCACCCTGTCTGTGTTCATTGGTTATGTTCATATGGATGGATACAAATCCTTTGGTTGATCTCTTACCTCTCACCCCGCGCCTTCCCTCATAGGTTGGACAGTCTGTTCGATGCTTCTATGACTCTGGTTTTATTTTTGTTCATCAGTTTATATTGTTCATTATATTCCACAAATGAGTGAGATCATGTGATATTTATCTTTCTCTGACTGGCTTATTTCACTTGGCATAATGCTCTCCAGTTCCATCCATGCTGTTGCAAATAGTAAGAATTCCTTCTTTTTTACAGCAGCATAGTATTCCATTGTGTAGATGTACCACCATTTTTAATCCTCTCATCTGCTGATGGGGACATAGGTTGTTTCCAAATCTTAGCTATTATAAATTGTGCTGCTATGAACATAGGGGTGCATATATCCTTTTTGGTTGGTGTTTGGTGTTTCTAGTTTCTTGGGATATATTCCTAGAAGTGAGATCACTGGGTCAAATGGGAGTTCCATTTTTAGTTTTTTGAGGAAACTCCATACTGTTCTCCACAGTGGCTGCATCAGTCTGCATTCCCACCAGCAGTGCACGAGGGTTCCTTTTTCTCCGCATCCTCGCCAACACTTGTCATTTGTTGATTTGTTGATGATAGCCATTTTGACAGGTGTGAGATGATACCGTATTGTTTTGATTTGCATCTCTCAGATAATTAATAACTTTGATCATGTTTTCATATGTCTCTTGGCCTTCTATATGTACTAAGAGAAATCTTAAAAACAAATGGAGTGAAAAGGAGCAAAAAGAAACATCCTATATAATAAAAGCCTAATATGCAAATTGTTCCCTCGACTGGGAGTTCGACAGAGGCCCCCTCCTCCTGCCCAGCCTCACCCTAGCTGGTGGTGGCAGGTAGCCAGGGGAAGGAAGACCCTGGCCTGCAGCTGGCATCTACTAGAGACCCTCCCCATGCAGAATTTCATGCACTAGGTCTCTAGTTGGTTAATATGATTTTACTAGTGGCCCAGTCCATGGATTTGTGCACATTGAAAGGAAATTAATTGGAAGAAATATTTTAATATTTCTATTTGCCCTTTCTCTATAATAGAAGTGTCAGAGATGAAAGAAAATCAGTAAAATGTATGTGAAAATAATATATAAATTGATTAATAAATAAACGATAACAACATGATATAACAACAACAAAGACATGATATAAAAACAAAAAAAATGATATAAAAATAATATTGATAAAAACAGTGACTGATAAATTGATTAAACTTATTCTAATATGTCCCTGTATACCACATTAATATAAAAACACTTTCAGAGTGCATGACTAATTTCCTTTGTGGTGAAGTATTTACAACTTTAACTCAATGTCACATGCTCTTCAAACTTGAGAGAAAGCAGCATATAACTGACCATGTGTGAAAACGGATTTAGGTAGGAATATTCTTACTCTGTCTAGAGTTTGTCCTTGTAACTTATTAATAGTCACCACAAATGCTGGTATCACAGGAAACTGTCTTTGAATTAATTTAAATGGGAGGCCAGTGTCAGACCAGGACAAATCAATTCTTGAAATCAGAACAACCTCCGCATATTCTGTTAATACTTCAGCTTCGATTATGTTAGGTCACAATCTTTTGATAATAAATCTAGTACCATTACAAAGACCCCATTTACTATTAAGATTTCTCAGTAGCATGATGATTGTGCCTACTTTCAATTTTAATTTATGACACAGTATTCCTGAATGAATAATACTATTAAGAAATTCGATGGGAAAATTTTCCTTTATAGCATCAGCAATTGAATCAATGAAATCATCACTCAAATAGGTGTGAAAATTTCCATCATGTATAATTAAAATTTCTTCACTTAATTTATGAACATGCTTATTTTCCTCAAAAGATGACAGAAGTATTATCATTTTACCAATCGACACATTGTCATTTTCAAATCTAGATGAGAAATAATCCATTAAACCACTATATTTTTTAACTCTCAACTTAGAATTGTTTGTTTAATGAAATTTATCCAATTGGCTTCCATTTTTTTAAATATGAATTGACAATATACTGCTGAGTAAATTTTCCTGCATTTAAAATAGGATTGAACATGTCCTGGACAGAAAGATGAAATCCATATAATACTGCATTTGTGTGACTTGTGTCCTCACATTTCGTCTAGTATTAATGTCAATTGCACTGCCATCTCTGAGTCTTGATGCAATATCCATTCCCCATCCTTTTTCACCATCTGGAAAAAGAATAGGATATGTCATTGCATCTAATGTAGGAAACAGGATACTGATTTGTTTCATTTTAGTGGCATTCTGATTATTGGGATCTGGTTTGCAGTGAAAGCAAATTCACCATCATCAATGACAGATCTAAACACACGCGTGCAATTGGTGCCAGCAAGAGTTTTATATGTATCATGCATGCACAGTTCAACATTTATTTTTAAATTGCCAGTGTGCATCATATATACTGGTCAGTTGGTCAGATGGACAGATGGTCAGTCACTTAGCCTTTTATATATATAGACTAGAGGCCCAATGCACGAATTCATACATGGGTGGGGTCTGGCTGGCCTGGCCCCAATTGGGGTGGATTGGGGATGGGCCTGTGGGGAGGAGGAGACGGTGGGAGGTTGGCTGGCCAGCCCACCCCTGATCAGGGCTATCAGGGCCAGGCTGGCCAAGGGCTGGGGCTGCAGGAGGTTGGCCAGCCAACCCTACCCCTGTTGGGGCCGGTTCGCTGGCCGCAGTGGACATCATAGCGACCAGTCATTCCAGTCGTTCTGGCGTTCTGGTCACTGGCTTTTTACATATATAGATAGGTTTCAGGGGTACATTTCTATGTTACAAGATATGTATAATGCACTGTGTACCTATCACCCAAAATCAAATCTTCTGCTATAACCATGGACTAGGACCTCATTAACCCTCTACTCCCTTCTCTCTGGCAACTACTACATTGCTCTTTGTGTCCAAGAGTTTCTATTTTATATCCCACATATGAGTAAAATCATATGGTTCTTAGCTTTTTCTGACTGACTTATTTCACGTAGTATAATGTTCTCAAGGTTCATTCATGTTGTTGAAAGTGGTAGTATTTCATTCTTTCTTAAGGAAAAGTAGTATTCCATTGTGTGTATGTAACATGTCTTCTTTATCCAGTCCTCTATCACAGGACACTTTGGTTGTTTCCATGTCTTGGCCAAGATGAATAATGCTGCAATGAAAATAGGGGTGCTTATATCTTTGCAAATACATGTAATATTTGATTTGCTAGTATTTTATTTAGGATTTTTGCATGTGTATTCATCAGTGATATTGGTCTTTAGTTTTCCTTTTTGTGCTATCCTTTCAGGGTTTTGATATCAGGGTTATATTGGCCTCATAAAATGTGCTAGGAAGTATTGCCTCTTACTCAATTTTTGGAAGATTTTGAGAAGGTTAGTTTTTAAATCTTCTTTGAATGTTTTTTAGAATTCACTGGTGAAGCCATCCAGCACTGGACATTTATCTTTTGGGAGATTTTTGATGGTTACTTCAATTTCCTCACTGCTGAATGATCTACTTAGATATTCCAATTTTTCATTAATTAGTCCAAGAACTTTATATGTTTCCAGGAACCTATCCCTTTCTTCTAGGTTATTAACTTTGGTGGCATATAGTCTTTCTAGTACTAGTACATAATATTCTAGTACTAGAGGCCCAGTGCACAAAATTCAAGCACAGGGGGCGGTGGGCGAGGGGGGAGATTCCTCAGCTTGGCCTGAACTCTCTCCAATCCAGGATCCCTCTCGCAATCTGGAACCACTGGCTCCTAACCACTCACCTGCCTGCCAGCCTGATGCCCTGAACTGCTCCCCTGTCTACCCGATGGCCCTAATCGCTCTCCCCTGCCGGCCTGATCCCCCTAACTGCCTATCTGCTCTCCCTTCCTCTCTGCGCCCTTCAGACCCCCAGTGTAGGCATGCTGAGAGCTCTCCGCTGTGGCACCGCCCCCATCATGATTAGTCGTTATGTGATGACGTCCCAGCCAATTTGCGTAATCCTCTGTTATTAGTATTGATGATCCTTTGTATGTCTGTGATGTCTGTGGTGACTTGTCCTCTCTCCCTTCTGATTTTGTTTATGAGTCTTTTCCCTTTTTTCTTTAGTGAGCCTAGTCAGGGGTATATAAATTTTATTAATATTTTTCAAAGAAACAGTTCTTTGTTTTATTAATTTTTGTATAGTCTTTTTATTCTCTATTTCATTCAATTCTGTTCTAATTTTTATTATTTCCTCTTTTCTGCTGACTTTGGGTTGCTTTTTTTCTTCTTTTTCTAGTTATTTAAGATGTGATGTTAAGTTGTTTACTTGGTATTTCTCTTATTTCTTGAGATAGGCCTGTAATGATAAAAACACTACTCCTATAACTGCTTTCACTGCATCCCAGAAGTTTTTATATGTTGTACTGTCAATCTCATTTATCTCTATATATCTTTTGATCTCATATTTTATTTCTTCTTTGACCCAGTCATTTTTAGTAGTATGTTGTTTAATATCCACTTATTTGTGGGTTTCTTTATGTCCTTTTTTACAATTGATTTCTATTTGCAAGTCATCATTGTTGGAGAATATATAATTTCAATCTTCTTGAATTTATTGATACTAGTTTTGTGACCCAACATATGGTCATTCCTTGAGAATGTTCCATGTGCACTGGAGAAGAATGTATATTCTAATATTCTGAGATGAAAGGTTCTATGAATGTCAATTATTTTCATTTGGTCTAGTGTTTCATTTAAAGTTGATAGTCCTTTATTGATTTTCTATTTGGTTTATTTATCTAGAGCTGTCAATGGAGTATTAAGGTCCCCAACTATGATTATGTTTTGATCTGTTTCTCCCTTTAATTCTGTGAGTAGTTGTTTTATATATTTCAGTGCTCCCAGGTTGGGCATATATATATTAAGAAGCGTTATGTTTTCTTTTATCATTATAAAGTGTCCATCTTTGTGTTTTATTGTCTTTAAATCTATTTTGTCAGATATAAGTATGGCTACACCTGTTTTTCAGTGGATGTGATTTGTTTGGAGAATCATTTTCCACCCCTTTATTTAGAATCTACCTTTGTCTTTGTAGCTTAGATGTATCTTTTATAGGCAGCATATGGTAGGGTTTTGGCTTTTGATCCACTCTGCTACTCTGTGCCTCTTTATTGATGAATTCAGAACATTTACATATAGGGTAATTATTGATGTATGGGGATTTCCTTTAGCCATTTTATCTTTTGGGGGTTTTTTTGGTAGCTCTGTGTCACCATTGTTTTGTTTCTCCTTTGCGTTTCTATTTATTTTTGCTTGGTGCTATTCATACTTCTTTCCTCCCTTTCCTCATTTTTTAAGGTATGTGTCCTGGTTTGGGGATTTGTGTGTGTGGTTATCATTAGGTTTATAAAAAATGAAGTTGCATATATAGCGTAGGTTTTTAGTTTTTATTTTGAGTGCATCTGATCTTCATCCTCCTTTGCCAGCTCAAACCTTTACCCCTTTCCCTTTTATGTTTTTGCTGTCAGAAATTGTCCCTGTTTATGCTGTATGTTTTTTGGTGATCTTAAGTATAGTGTTATAACCTAATGTTGTTTGTTTCAGGTAGAATAACTCCCTTGAGTATTTCCTACAATGGAGGTTTTCTGGGGGTCTTCTCTCAGCTTCTGTATGTCTGGTAATATCTTTATTTCTTCTTCATATTTAAAAGATAATTTTGCTGTGTATATTATTATGGCTGGTAATTTCTCTCTTTCAAACAATTAAATATTTGGTTCCACTCTTTTCTGGCTTGTAGAGTTTCTGCTGAGAAGTCAGATGAAATCATGATGGGTTTTCCTTTGTAGGTCATTGCTTCTTATCCCTGGCTGTTTTGAGAATGTTTTCCTTATCATTATTTTTTGACAGGTTTTATACAAAGTGCCTTGTAGAGGGCCTCTTTGAATTAAGGTAACTAGGTGTCTGTTTGCTTCTTGGATTCAAGGATCTAGTTCTTTCCATAGTTTTGGAAGTTCTTATCCACTATTAGTTTGAATAGACTCTCCCTCCCCATCTCCCTCTCTTCCTCTTCTAGAATGCCTATTTTCTACCATTGTTTTTTTCTGATGGAGATTCATACTTCTCATAGAGCGCTTTCATTTTTCTTTATGCTTGTGTCTTCTTCTTCCCTCTACCCTCTTTCTAGATTTCTGTCTTCAATAATAGTGATACTTTCCTCCATTTGGTTTCCTCTGTTTTCTATGCTTAGCCTTCTTCTTTTTTTTTTTTTAATTTCAAGTCTTTATTGTTTAAAGTATTACATTTATCTCCTTTTTCTCCCATTGACCTCTCCCCAGCCATTCACACTCCCCATCACATGCCCTCACCTGCCTACAGTCTATTTCCATGGGTTATGCTTATATGCATGAATACAAGTCCTTTGATTGATCTCTTACATCTCCCCTCCCCTGCCTTTCCTCTGACGTTGGGCAATCTGTTTGAAGCTTCTATGTCTCTGGATCTATTTTTGTTCATCACTTTATGCTGTTCTTTTACTCCACAAATGAGTGAGATTATGTGATATTTATCTTATTCCAACTGGCTTATTTTGCTTAGCATAATGCTCTCCAAGTGCATCCATGCTGTTGTGAATGGTAAGAGTTCCTTCTTTGTTACAGAAGCGTAGTGTTCCATTGTGTAGCTGTACCACCATGTTTTTAATCCATTAATCTGCTGATGGGCACTTAAGCTGTTTCCAAATCTTAGCTATGGTGCATTGTGCTGCTATAAACATAGGGGTGCATATATCCTTTCTGATTGGTGTTTCTATTTTCTTTGGATATATTCCTAGAAGTGGGATTACTGGGTCAAATGGAAGTTCCATTTTTAATTTTTTGAGGAAATGCCATGTTTTTCCACAGTGGCGGCACCAGTCTGCATTCTCACGAGCTGTGCAAAAGGGTTCCTTTTTCTCTGCATCCTCACCAGCACTTCTCATTTGTTGATGATAGCCATTCTGACAGGTGTGAGATGGTACCTCATTGTCATTTTGATTTGCATCACTCAGATGATTGGTGACTTTGAGCATGTTTTCATATGACCCTTGGCCTTCTATATGTCCACTTTTGAAAAGCGTCTAAGTCCTTTGCCCATTTTTCAATTGGATTGTTTATCTTCCTTTTGTTAAGATGTATGATTTTTCTATAAATTTTGGATATTAGGCCCTTATCGTATATAACATTGGCAAATACGTTCTCCCATCCAGTGGTCTTCTTGTTGTTTTGTGAATGGTTTCTTTTGCTGTGCAGAAGCTTTTTATTTTGATGTAGTTCCATTTGTTTATTTTCTCCTTAGTTTCCATTGCCCTAGGAGCTGTATTGGTAAAGATATTGCTATGACATATACCTGTTATTTTGCTGCCTATGGGTTCTTCTAAGATTTTTATGGTTTCCCATCTTATGTTTAAGTCCTTTATCCATTTTGAGTTTATTTTAGTGTATGGTGTAAGTTGGTGATCTAGTTTCATTTTTTGCATGTATCTGTCCAATTTTCCCAACACCATTTATTGCAGAGACTGTCTTGACTCCATTATATGCTCTCGCCTTCATTGTCAAATAGCAATTGAGCATAATGGCTTGGGTCGATTTCTGGGTTATCTGTTCTGTCCCATTGGCCTATATGTCTGTTCTTGTTCCAGTATCAGGCAGTTTTGAGAACAATGGCCTTGTAATATAGCTTGATATTTGGTATTGGTATCCCTCCAACTTTGTACTTCTTTCTCAGGATTGCTGGGCTATTCGTGTGTGTTTTTTGTTGTTGTTGTTGTTTTGTTTGTTTGTTTGTTTGTTGTATTCCATATGAATTTTTGGAGAGTTTGTTCTAGATCTCTCCAAATACCCATGAAATATGCCATTGGAATCTTAATACAGATAGCATTAAATATATAGATGCTTTTGGTAGTATGGGCATTTTAGTGATGTTAAGTCTACCAATCCAAGAACACAGTATATTCTTCCATTTGTTTATGTCTTCCTCTATCCCTTTTTTCAATGTCCTGTAGTTTCCTTAGTACAGGTGTTTTACCTCCTTAGTAAAGTTTATTCCTACATATCTTATTTTTTGTTGTTGTTGCTGTGGTAAATGGGATTTTATTGTTTGTTTCTCTTTCTGTGAGTTCATTATTGGTGTATAAAAAAGCCATAGATTCCTGTGTGTTAATTTTGTATCCTGCTACATTGCTGAATTTATTTATTAAATCTAGTAAGTTTTTGATGGAGTTTTTAGGATTTTCTATGTACAATATCATTTCATCTATAAATAAGGACAGTTTTACTTCTTCTTTTCCAATTTAGATGCCTTTTATTTCTTCTTATCTGATCGCTATGGCTAGCACTTCCAGTACTATGTTGAAGAGGAGACATCCAGATCAGGGCTTTTGTTTGCTGTGAGTTTTTTTTAGTATTGCTTCAATTTCACCAGTAGTTATTGGACTATAAAGTTTTTTTTTGTTCTTCCTGCTTGAGTTTTGGAAACTTGTATTTTTTAAAGAATATGTCCATTTTGTCTAGGTTGTCCAGTTTGTTGGAGTAGAGTTGTTCATAGTATTTATTTTTAATCCTTTGTATGACTGTGGGATCAGTTGTTACTTCACTTCTTTCATTTCTGATTTTGTTTATTTGGGTACTCTCTCTTTGTTTCTTGGTGAACTTGGCTAATGGTTCATCAATCTTGTTTATCCTTTCAAAGAACCAGCTCTTCATTTTATTTATATTTATTTTGTTTTTGTTTTTTATTTTTTGGTCTCTAAGTTGTTTATTTCATCTCTGATATATATTATTTTCTTCATTCTGCTTACTCTGGGCTTTTCTTGTTGCTCTCTCTCTAATTCTTTAAGCAGTAGAGTTAGATAATTTAATACCATATTTCTTGTTTTTTGAAGTAGGCTTGTAGAGCTATGAACTTCCCTCTTGGGACTGCTTCCCTATGTCCCGTAGATTTTGGATTGTTGTGTTTTCATTCTCGTTTGTTTCCAGGATGCTTTTTATTTCTTCTTTGGTCTCATTAGTAACCCAATCATTGTTTAACAGCATGCTATTTAGCTTCCAATTGTTTTTTTTTTTCTTTTTTTATTGTTGTTAATTTCTAATTTTATGCCATTGTGATCTAAAAAGATGCTTGAAATGATTTCTTTATTCTTGAATTTGAAGAGACTTTGCCTATATCCCAATATGTGGTCTATCTTTAAAAATGTCCCATGTGGACTTGTGAAGAATGTATATTATGTACTTTTTTGGTGAAATGTTCTGAAGATGTCAATTTATTCCATCTGATTTAGTGAGTCATTTTGAATTGATGTTTCTTTGCTGATTTTTTGTTTAGAGAATTTATCAAGTGGTGTCAATGGGGTATTAAAATCCCCTAGTATGATTGTGTTGCTGTTGATCTCTCCCTTGATATCTTCCAGAAGATTTTTTATGTATTTGGGAGCTCCTATATTGGGTGCATATATATGTACCAGAGTTATATCCTTTTGTTGAGTTGCTCCCTTTAGCCTTTGGGAGTGGCCCTCCTTACCTCTCTTTATGGCCTTCACCTTGAGGTCCATTCTGTCATGTAGAAGAATTGCTACCCATCTTCTTTTTTTTCATTTCCATTTGAATGAAAATATTTTTTTTTTCCTTTCCTTCACTATCAGTCTGTGTGAGTCCTGTATTCTCAGGTGGGTCTCTTGTAGACAGCAAATATAAGTTGTGTTTTTTTATCCATTCAGCGACCCTATGTCAGCTGTGGGCAAACTATGGCCCGTGGGCCGGATCTGGCCCATTTGAAATGAATAAAACTATTGAAAAAAAAAGACCATACCCTTTTATGTAATGATGTTTACTTTGAATTTTATATTAGTTCACACAAACACTCCATCCATGCTTTTGTTCCGGCCCTCCGGTCCAGTTTAAGAACCCATTGTGGCCCTTGAGTCAAAAAGTTTGCCCACCCTTGCCCTATGTCTTTTCATTGGAACATTTAATCCAATTACATTTAAGATTATTATTGACTAAGAGCCTGGTGCACAAAATTCTTGCACTGAGGGAGCAAGGGACATCCCTCAGCCCAGCCGTGGGGAGCAGGCCTAAGCCACAGTCTGGCCTCCCTCTGCAGGAGGCAACCATGCTGATCAGGGGAAGGCACAAGCCCCATCACCCTGCTGCTGCAGCTGCTGCCAGCCACCGCAGCCGCCAAGGTGCTTTCATCAACATGGACTCCAGTCCCTTTATCATAAAAAAAGGGCAACTTTCTTTAGGCATTTTCAAGATGTGTCTTTCATAGGTATGACATTTCTTTCTTTCTTCCTTTCTTCCTTTCTTTCTTTCTTTCTTTCTTTCTTTCTTTCTTTCTTTCTTTCTTTCTTTCTTTCTTTCTTTCTCTCTCTCTCTCTCTCTCTCTCTCTCTCTCTCTCTCTCTCTCTCTCTCTCTCTTCTTTCTTTCTTTTTTATCTCCACCTGAGGATATGTTTCCATTGATTTTTAGAGAGTGTGGAAGAGAGAGGGAGAGACAGAGAGAAAAATCAATGTGAGAGGGACACTTTGGTTGCCTCCTGCATGAGCCCTGACCTGGGCCCCAGCCAGGGAGGAGCCTGTAACCTAGGTACATGCCCTTGACCAGAATCCAATCCAGACCCTGCAGTCGGCAGGCCAAGGCTCTATCCACTGAGCCAAACTGGCTAGGGCAGGGTATGATATTTCTTAGTCCCTCCAGCAGCAGACCTTCGTTTTTTCCTCCAGGAGTGTCGTGGAAAAACCCTAGATCACCTTCTTGGATTCTTATAACCCAGGTTACCAAGAACCCTGCAAGTGGCAGAGTACAGGGAGCTTAGCCAATGCACGGTCAGCAAAGGTGTTTATGCTTGAACAGGTTTGGCTCAGTGGATAGAGCATTGGCCTGCAGACTGAAGGGTCCTGGGTTTGATTCCTGTTAAGGGCATGTACCTTGGTTGGGGGCACATCCCCAGTGGGGAGTGTGCAGGAGGTAGCTGATCAATGTTTCTCTCATCAAGGTTTCTGACAGTCTATCCCTCTCCCCTCTTCTCTGTAAAAAATCAATAAAATATATTTTTTTTAAAAAAAGAAAAGAAAATATTTTTTCCTCTGCAGCCCATGCACAGAGGATCCCCTGTGTTGTGTTACTGGGCTAGGGGCATGTCCCTGGATGCCAGGGGCACGCCCCCAATCCCGGCAGCCCCGCGTTGGCTGTGTCCACGGGCTGGGGGGCATGGATCTCATGGACATGGTGCGCAGTGGCTTCCGGGGGCACACCCCCAAGCCTGGTGGCCCTGTGTTTGCTGGTTCCACTGGGCTGGGGGGCATAGACCTGTGCCGATTGGTGCAGGCACACGTGCAATCAGCTGTGGGGCAGGAACCATTCACTGTGTCTGCGGGCTGGGGGACGTGGATCCCGTGGACACGGCTCAAGGCAGCTACCAGGGGCACACCCCCAATATTGGCAGCTCCGTCATCGCTGTGTTCTCCAGTCTGGGGGGCATGGACCCAGGCCACTTGGTGCCCCGGCCGCTTGTCTCGGGACCCAGCCCACTCGGCGCCCTCAGCTTCTTGTCAGAGCACCCAGCCCACTCAGCGCCCACCAGCCTCCTTGGTGTCCCAAGACCCAAGACACTTGGAAGTTCCCACCCCACCCCATGGCCACTTGCGCTTGGCACCCTGGGAGCTTGTCCCGGGACCCAGCCTGCTTGGCACCCCTGGCCGCTTGTCCCAAGATCCAGGCTGCTTGGCATCAGTGCCCGTAGGCCACTCCTGGCCAGGGCATTCTGGATCTCCGACCACTCAGGGCCTACGCATGGGCCTACAGGCTCGGAGCGGACTGGGTCCCGAGCATGTTCCTGGGACCCAGGCCGCTTGGTGCCCACATATGCAAATTAACCTGCCATCTTTGTTGGGTTAATTTGCATACTCACTCCTGATTGGCTAGTGGGCATCGTGGAAGGATGGTCAATTTGCATCTTTCTCTTTTATTATATAGGATAGTTACTTATTTGTTGCCATTTTTATTCTTTATGCCTGTGTTCCTTCTTCCCTTTATGTTACTTTTTTTTTTTTTTTTTTTTACAGTAGTCCCTTTAGCATTGCTTGCATGGTTCAGTATAGAGGAGGTAGAGAGAGAATGATTGAATAAGAATTGGTTGTAATAAACACCCTCAGCCTTTTTTTTTTTTGTCTATGAAGCTTCTGATTTTACCTTCAATTTTGAATGATAGCCTTCCTGGGTATAGTATTCTTGGATTCAGTCCCTTGCTTTGCATCACGTTGTATATTTCATTCCATTCCTTTCTGGCCTGATGTGTTTCTTTTGAGAAATCAGTTGATAGTCAAATGGTAAATCCAAGAGGTAACTTTCTGTCACTCTATGGCAACCTTTAATATTCTTACTTTGTTGTTGATGTTTCCCAATTTAATTATAATGTGTCTTGGTGTTGGTCTTTTGTGGTTCATCTTTTTTGGGACTCTGTGTGCTCTTTGGACTTGTCTAACATTTTCTTCCCCAAATCAGGGAAGTTTTCTCTCATTATTACTTCAAACAGGTTTTCTATTCCTTGCTCTTTTTCCTCTCCTTCTGGCACCTCTAATATGCAAATGTTGTTTCATTTCATGTTGTCCCAAAGCTTCCTTAGTCTCTCCTCCTGCTTTTTAAGTCTTTTATTCCAGTTGCTGCTGTGTTTTGTTGTTTTTTCTACCTTGTTTTCTCACTTGCTGATTGGTCCTCAGCTTCTAGTCTACTGTTGAAACTTTCCATTGTTTTCTTTATTGCAGCTATATCATTCTTCATTTCTTCTTGATTCTTACATGTTGTTGAATTTGTCTTCCATTCTTTTCAGCATCTTTATAACCATTGCTCTGAATTCTTTCTCTGACAAATTTCTTGCCTCCATTTCATTTATTTCCTTTGCTAGTTATTATTCCTTTTCTGTTGTATGGGGATTGTTTCTATGTCTTCCTATTTCCTATTTCTTTGTGGTTGATTCTTTGTATTAGATCAAACTTCTTTGTCAGCCATATTTTTCTGAGTTTGTCTTATATAGTGGATGTTTTGTGATACCCAGTGATTCAATTTTTCAGTTCTTTTGGGTGGGTATTCTAGGGATGCCCCCTACTTGGGATATTTGTGTTCTTTTTGTGTAGTTAGGTCTTGAGTGTTATTGTTCCATTTGTGGATGGAGTCTCCTCTCAGGGTGTCTGGTTATGTGGCTCACTCTCTACCATGTTGACTGAACAACACAATATACAACTCAACAAGACACAACACAAAGGGGACAAAACATGAATGTACTCAGGAAACTTATAACCCCAATAAAAGTGACCATAAGGTAAAAGAGAATTAGGAGAGAGTAAAGAGAGCAAAAATGATATAGAGAAAAGAAAAAAAAAGGTAAGAGAAAAAAGAAGAAAAAATATATAAATATGGGGAGAAAACACCACAAAACAACCAAATAAACCAAACAAATGCAAAGAAAAAATACTCAGAAAAAGGGGGGGTGGACAGCATCTGTAGAGGAGGAGCTTATATTCAGAAAGTAAGGTTAAGGAATTGAATGAATAGTGGAAGGTCCACGGTTCAGTATAGAGGAGGTAGAGAGAGAATGATTGAATAAAAAGAAAATAAAAATGAAAAAAGAAATAAAAAGATAAAACAAAAAATAAAAATATATATTTAGTGTAGCTATGTTTTTATTCATTTATTTTTGGAGAAGGAGAATAGAGGAGAGTGCAAATGGGCTTGAGTTTAGAGAGTTAAACTAATTAAGCAATTAGGAGACAAAGATAGTGAGAGAGTAGAGAAAAAACAGAAGCATAATAAAATTGACTAGTGAAGAAAGAGAAAAGAGGAGGGTGCATGGACTTGGAATAGGGGAGAAGAAATTAGATATATGAGTAAACCAACAGAGGCTATAATAATACTATCATGTCAATAAAGTAGATAAAAAAGATCAATTTTTAACAAGGGGTAAAAAGAAATATAAGAGAAAAACTAAAGTGGGGATAGGAGAAGCAAAAACAGGACAAAAAAGGGATAAGTGAAAAAGAAAAGGATGGGAAAAAAGGAAAAAAATAATATAAAATAACAATTAAAAATAAAGCAAAAAAATAAATAAAAGATAAAAAAATTTAAGTTTTGTTATTATATCAATTTACTTATAATATTGTGTGAGTTAACACCCATACTTAATTTGGATCATTCAAAATAATGACATTTAGTAAGGTGGAAATTATTAACAAGGGAGATAATTTTTGCCAATAAGTTAATATCTTGAATGTTCAAATAATGCTTCAGAAATTATTCTCAGAAACTATAGAACATTTCTCTTATTTGGGTATGACAACTTGAACGCACTGTCATTAATTTCAACCTGTTTAGAAAAACCTCAGCTGTATGACTTTATACTTGTATGTTAATGTCATACTTGAGAAATGTTTATATCTCATGAATCAAGCACCTTTCATTACAGAAACATACTTAGAGATTGGACTTTAGATTTGGACTGAGGAATCCTTGAGTCCTTATTCTTTCAACTATCAGCTGTATGATGATGTCTTAAAGTTACTTAAAATTTGTACATCTTCGTTTTTTCTTTGGTGAAAATACTGCGCACCACACAGCGTTGAGGATTGAATGGGAGAATGTATAATAAGTCTTTGATAAATGTCATCTTAGAGGTGGGTTCATTAGAAAAATTTTCCTGATAGCAAAGTACTTTCTTATAATAAGAATTCAAAGAATACAGAAATATAACAAAAAATTCAATAGCTGCTTCACTTTCCTCCAACTCTACTGATAGAGTCAAGTGGTAACCACTCTTAACAATTTGGTTTGTATTTGACCTTGTAAATATTTCACTTCTTATTCTTTTTTTATTCTTTATTGATTAAAGTATTACATAAAAAATAAAAAAGTGAAGTGTTGTTCACTTCAGCCAAGTTTTAATGCCCCAGGGGGGGCTGCTTTAAAACCCCACTCTTCCGTTCTGTCTGCCACTTCTGAGTTTCCTTTTAGGTAGTCAGCACCATGTTGAAGTTCCAAGTGATCACTGCCCCTCTGTTTGTGTCTATCTCCATGGCCTTGGCTGTAAGCTGGCAGGACCAATTTTCCCACTTTACCTCTCTGCCTTCTGTCAATCTTAATCACTCAATCACCTGTTTCTAACAGGGCTTTAGGTTGAGGTGGTGCTGTATTGCTTTGTAGGAATGAACGGCCTCTTTTCAACCCAGTCCCTGAGGGCTTTTTGGGGCTATTCAGAGTCTAGATATAGCTGTTTTGGGGTCCCTGGGAGGGGCTGGCTCTTCAGTAGAAAAATGGCTGCTTAGGTCCAGATGGTGCCAGATTACTGGTCACCTCTCCCTGTTTTGTTCCTCTCTATAGCCTCTCTGCAGACTCCACAAATATGCACCTCCACCTGCATTGCAGCCGCAAGTGATTGTTTGTAATTGAAAGGTCCTATGTACTGGGTTTAGTGAATAAAGTCAAGGACAAAAAGGAGGCAAAACAACCATGTGACTGTGAGTTTCTCTCCCCCTGGCACTGCATGGCTTGGGCAGCTCTTCATGCCATTCTTCTGGGGTCAGCATCTCTTGGCTGTGGGCTTAAATATATATTCCCTAGCTCCCAGCAGTCCTGTAACTTCCTTACCACAGTTGGATGTTACTCCTGTCCCCAAGGGAGATGTATTTGGTGCTGTGCAGCTTCTATCTGACCCTCTTGGACTGGTGATCGCGTGTCTCTCTCCAGCCAAGATCCGCAATCCTAGTGCTCTCCAGGTGTCCTCTGCCCTTTTCAGCTGTAAATTGTCTCACCAGCTATGTCTAATTCGCCAATTCTGTGTGAATGTTATTTGATTTAGTTGCTCTTTCTATCTGCTCCGGGACAAGGTGCAGGAAATGTCTGCCTATTTGGTCACCATTTTTCTGAACACTCAATCTTCTTAATGTTTCATTTCCAGGATTTCTGATTGGTTATTTTTTTAACTTTCAATTTCATTTGTAAAGTACTTATTTTGTGAATTGATTTCTTTACTGAATACATTGACTTGCTTGTCTGTATTTTCTTGCACCTCATTGAGTATTTTCAGAACTGCAATCTTGAAATCTCTGTCATTTATACCATATACTAGAGGCCCATTGCAGGAAGATTCCTGCAGAAATAGCGTTTCTTTGGGCCTATTCCTGCAATAATAGGGCTTCCTGCCGCTGGAGCAAAGCAGAGAAGGGGCTTCGCTCCCTTCTCCACTGCCTCACTCCCTCTTGTATCTGCTGCCTCAGCTCTGCTTCCGTGTCTGCTGCCTCGGCTCCACTCCCATCTCCGCTGCCTCAGCTCCCAACCTTCTCCACCATTTCGCTTCCTTCTGCAGAGCTTGGCTTCCTTCTACCCTGTCTTCAGTCTTCCCTCCGCGTCTGCATATGTAAATTAACCGCCATCTTTTTTGGGGTTAATTTGCATACTTATCCTGATTGGCTGGTGAGCGTATGGGAGTGACACCAATTTGCTTGTTTCTCTTTTATTAGTGTAGATTTCCATGTGTTCCAGTTTGCTTTCTGGGATTTTTCATTTTCCTTCTGATCTATTTCCTAATTCAGGTGCTAGTTTTATATTTCTGTTTAATTTATAAAAAATTAAATATTAAGAATCCCATAGATCCCAGGCAAAATTTTACCTTTTCATCATTGAGCTTTTTAAAAAAACATATAATAAACGTCATTTTCATTAGCATTTTTATGTTCTTTAGATGGAACATGAAACATATATGAGGCAATATTAATTATCTAGAGGCACATTTATACTAGTAATTCAAATAAAAGCTATTATATTAAAGAGATATGTATCTTTTAGAATGACAATGGCATTCCAACAAAATAAGAGCGACAAAATCAAACAGAAGTTCCAGAGATTTCAAGTGTATTGTATCACATTTAGCCTCTGAGAAATCTTATCACTTATCTATTGAAAGTGGAGAAATGCTGTCTGAAAAAGAAAATCTGAATGATGACTTTATTTCTTCAAGTCTAAGTTGAGTATTCTGATCTCCATCTGTTCTCTAATGAGTTGATGACAGGACAAGGAAAAAAAAACACAGTTATGTGACAATAGGGAGAGATTTGGCAAAGGCATAAGAAAAATTTGAAAAAATAAATGTTTTGAATATCAAATTTCACCAAATACCTTACATATTCTTTCTAACTTTAAAGGATGATAAGATCAGTCAAAAAGTTTGATCCACCTAAAATACCACAGTTTAGAAAGAATCCAATTTAGTTCTTGCCTTGCCTAAAATGATAAGCATTCAACCCTAGACATTTAAAAAAATAGATTCCCTTATTTTGGAATTATATTACATTCTTTAAGAGGAAAAAAAGCCTACATTTCCAGGTTTTATTTGATTAATAAGACATTTGCTTAATAATGACATAACTAGTGAGAATAAAGTCACTAATTTGATTTATAATTAATAAATGCATTATATAAGTTTCTGTTCTCTACATACACATATGATCAAGCTAAAGAAAAATTAACGTTAATAGTGTTATTTATAAATACTAAATATTAGTATTAATAATGATGTTGGAGTAACATGGTAACAGTAATCTCATAGGAGTTTATAAACTAGTATTGTTAACAGTTTTTAAGTCTTTAATTCTTAATCAATTCATATTTCATTTTTATTAATCCATGAATCAGTTTGTTATTAGGAAAAACAGACTTTATTGACTATTGAGACATTCATGAGCAAATCTCATATTAACATCTACAATGAGAACGTACTATTTTCTTATTTACATTTATAAGTCATTGTGACTAAAGGGCTAATTAAAATATTATTTTAAACATTGACCATTTCAATAAATTTGCATCTATTTGCCAGTCTCCAAATAATTTGTCCTTTGGAAATAGATCCTCTTTAAATGTTTTGAAAAAATTTATGCCAACTGCATGCAGTTTTAATTACAATTTATAGTCTTGTGTTTAAATTGCATTTTAAACTAATTCGGTTTCTTCTTGAAGTTAATTAACTAATTGGGAGAATGGTTCTTGGTACAACTGAGATAATAGAGCAGATGTGGACATTTATTGACATCTCTTGGAAGCAACCCAAACTTAGACTTCTTTCTCTTTGTGATGCTAAACTAACCTTAACAAGCATGTATTTCCTCAGGGTGAGAGCTGTCACTCATATGTTTTTGGGGACACTGAGCAAAAGTCAGAGTAGACAATTGTGATTTTATTAGCTTCAAGCTTTTGAGTTAATACTAATAGTACTTTTTACATAAATTCTGCTGTTGGATGCTAGCATTCTACAAGTAAAAGGAGATGATAGGGATCATATTCTCATCTTAATGACTTAAAATAGTAATTTCTTTAGCTCAGACTTAATATCTCATTCAATTATTCAATCATATTTCCTTCAAGTAATAGAGACCTACAAATAATGCCCCTGATGAAAAGCAGTGAGTCCTACTATAAGGATGTTAATAGTTACACATTTGACACATTCCCTGTATAGAATTCAAACTCTTTCACTCTTTTCTTTCTATTTCCTCTCTTAGTAGGCATCTCAGTGAGATGTGGGAGAACAAATGTTTGAGCATACATGGTCCTCATTATTGAAAATGTAGTAAGTAGATGTTTAATTTATGTTGGCTTTATGATAATTATACCAACAAGTACTCTACAGGTATCATTTTACTTAACCCAAACAACAATATATGACACTGTTGAGTGATAGCATTCTTCCCACAGTTGAAGAAAGTGGAGTGCAGGGAGGATAGGTCATTTTTCCAAGGTCCCATTTGGAGCAAATTTGCAACTCAGGAGTCACATTTAAGTAGTCTGAAATCAGAAACCAATTTTAAAAATATATATTTGGCATATGTATTTGCATAGGCATGCATAACCTTTTACATTCTGCTGTTTTTACTTAAAATGACATCAGCATTCCTCAAATTTATATAGTCTTATACCATGTGCTAAAAAATGAGGCATTTCCACTGAAATTAATATTGCATAGGATGTTATTCAATATTTCAGTAATGATTCTCAATAGTTCAATTTCTATGCAGAAAGAAATGTAACTTTAACATAGAAAAAACCATATAAATTTTCCAGATCCTGAACAGCCTAAGGATTTATGTAAGCTTTTTTATTTTTATTTATTTTATTTTTTTTGTGGGCACTAACACTGTATTCCTAACAATGTTAAAACAATAAACTAGTTGTTTGAATAATAGCTGATTAAAAGTCTAGATATGAAAATTTTGCTCTTGGTAATTAGAAGCTCTTGCTAGTATTAGGGGAAAAGTATCATGTTCATCATTTTGCAAGTGGACCAGGTTACAACACATTTTTAATATGGGAACCTGTTATTCTTTAGTGGAAGGAATTTATGTTTAGAATAAATAGATATATTTAAATGCTATCTTATATAATAAAGAGGTAATATTCAAATTGACCATCACACCCTCACAAAGTAGGCTGTCTTTGACCAGGCCAGCAGGGGGGTTAGTGAGGGACAACCAAACAACTGAACAAGCAGGCTGCATGGGGCAACCTGGTTGGCAGGGGGCTTAGTGAAGGACTATCAAACAATTGGACAAGCAGGCTGTGTGGGGCAACCAGGCTGGCAGGAGGGTTAGTGAAGGGTGACCAGGCTGGCAGGGGGGGCAGTTGGCGGCGACCAGGCCAGCAGGGGGTGCAGTTGGGGG
Organism: Myotis nattereri; assembly: GCF_964212035.1. NCBI lineage: Eukaryota > Metazoa > Chordata > Mammalia > Chiroptera > Vespertilionidae > Myotis > Myotis nattereri. The sequence continues at coordinate 158,543,509 of NC_138075.1, forward strand.
CAATCAGGTTGGCAGCAGGGGACAGTTAGGGGAAACCAGGCCAGCAGAGGAGGGCAGTAAGAGGCAAACCAGGCTGGCAGGGGGGCAGTTAGGGGTAATCAGGCTGTCACACAGAGGCAGTGAGAGGTGATCAGGCTGATGGGGTGGGGGCAGTTAGGGGTGACCAGGCAGGCAAGCAGGTGAGTGATTAGGAGCCAGCATTCCAGGATTGTGAGAAGGATGTCTTTCTACACCGGCAGTTGGACATCCCCCAAAAGGTCCCAGATTGGAGAGGGTGCAGGCTGGGCTGAGGGGACTCCCAAACCCGGTGCTCAAATTTTGTGCACCAGGCCTCTAGTTTATAATAGAACTAGAGGCCTGGTGCAAAAAATTTTTGCACTGGTGGGTGGGGTCAGGTGTCCCTCAGCCCGACCTGTGCCCTCTCTTGTCTGGGACCCCTTGGAAGATAACCACCTGCTGAATTAGGCCCACTACCCGGGTCTCAGATGGTAGGCCCTCTGCTGCGCTGCCCTGCCCCGCTGCCCACCGCACATGGCAGGCCTGGCGGGCAGTGAGGCAGGCCGGGCAGATCACGATCTGCCGTGCCCCACTGGCCGCTGAACCGTGCACAGGTATGGCAGGCCCGGTGGGCGGTGGGATGGAGCATGGGGCAGGCGCATTGCAATCCGCCCCGCCCCGCCCTGCCGGCTGCCAGGCTGTGCACATGGACAGCAGGACCAGCGGGCGGCGGGGCAGGGCGGGGCATGGGGCGGGCAGATCGTGATCTGCCATCTCTCACCCGCCAGCCGCCAGGCCACGCACACGAGCTGCAGGCCCAGCGGTCGGTGGGGCGGGGCGGGGAGTGGCAGATTGCGATGCGCCATGCCCCGCCCCGCCACCCTCCAGGCTGCTCACATGGACGGCAGGCCTCGTGGGCAGTGGGGCGGATGGATCACACTGTGCCGCCCCGCCTGCAGTATGCAAATTTAACAGCCATCTTTGTAGGGTTAATTTGCATACTCTTCTGATTGGCTGATGGGCGTAGCAAAGGTACAGTCAATTAACATCTTTGTCTTTTCTTAGTGTAGATGTTATGTTTGGTATGAGTATAATATGTTAGTTATTGAGTACCTAAGAATGATAGGAAAAGGACATCTTCATTCATCCCCTAGCCACATATATAAAATAGTTTTCTGACATCAGGAAATTATTCAGTTAATATTGTTTGTCTTTTAACTAGGACACAAAGGATTTTTTCCTACATATAAACTAACTAAATTAATATTCCAATCTATGCTGTAAATCACTGAACCTAAAATATTTAGAGTAGTGGTTCCCAACCTTTTTTTTCCAGCCCCCAACCTAAGCATCTCTAAAATGCTGGTGTCCCCATTTGGCATACAATTTTTATTTTTTTAAAAGTGAACTCTTATTCACATGGAGAAAGCCTAAGAGGCCATTAACTTGGTCTAAACAAGATTCCAAAGAATATGCCATCATGAAAGAGAAAAATAAAAGAATGAAAGGATAGTTGAAGTGCTAAGGAAAAAATCACTAAGAAATTGTTAAAAAAAAATAATAGTAATATGAAGTGATATGAAAAAATAGTGAATAAAGTTTCAAAACATAATAGAGAACTGAAATGCATAAATATGTCACAATATATATTTATATACTATATATGAGGCCCCTAGAACCAAAAGAAATGCAAAAAATTCACTGTTAATAACTCACTCTCAAATTACCCCCCTTAAAAATCAAATTGCTCCCCTCTTGTATGTGTGCCCCATGTTGGAAACCACTGATTTAGAGTATACATTGAAAATCAGAACCATGGACAGCACACCCCATTAGAGAACTTCATTATAAAGACCAGAGGCCTGCTGCAGGTCCCTTGGCCTGGCTTGTGGGGATTGGCCAATATTGGCAGTCCTCCATCGCCTGAGGGATGTAGTAGTGCCCTAAGCAGCAGGCAGCCGGGGAGGAGCCTGAGCCCAGGCAAGGCAGGGCACTGTAGGTCCTGCTTATCTCGGCCCCACTATGCCTGCCACCGCAACTGCTCGGTAGGCTAGCTGAAGTCTCTTAGGGTGATACTGACATGACCATGACTGAGAAGCGGCTGTGGGCTCGCGCCCAATCAGTCTCAATGCTGGTCCCCATCCTGGTCCTGGTCTGGATCAGGAAAGGGCACAAAGGGGGAGTGTCCACGGGAGAGGCTCTCACTGCTGTAGCAGCGCTCGCCAGCCATGAGCCCAGCATCAGGCACCCATTGGTCAGCTGAGTGGTGCTCCCACTCTGGGAGTGCACTGATCACCAGGGGGCAGCTCCTGATTGAGCATCTGCCCCCTGGTGGTCAGTGTGCATCGTAGTGACTGGTCAACTGGTTGAGTGGTTGACCAGTCGACCGGTCGCTTAGGCTTTTTATACACACACACACACACACACACACACACACACACACACACACACATACTAGAGACCCGGTGCATGAATTTCATGCATGGGGGGGGTTTCCCTCAGTCCAGCTGGCACCTTCTCCAATCTGGGACCCCTCGAGGGGTATCCGACTGCCCGTTTAGGCCCAATCCCAGTGGGCTTCCAACCCCTGGCTCCCAACCACTGGCTTCTAACTGCTCGCCTGTCTGCCTGCCTGATTGCCCCTAACTGCTTCTGCCTGCCAGACTGATCACTCCCTAACCACTCCCCTGCCAGCCTGATCGACACCTAACTGCTCTCCTGCTAGCCTGATTGCCCCTAACTTCCCTTCCATGCAGGGCTGGTCCCCCTCAACTGCCCTCCCCTGCAGGCCTAGTCCCCCCCAACTGCCCTCCCCTGCAGGCCTGGTCCCCCCTAACTGCCCTCCCCTGCAGTCCTGGGTCCCCACCAACTGTCCTCCCCTGCTGGCCTGATCACCCACAACTGCCCTCCCCTTCAGGCCTTCTTGTGGTGGCCATCTTGTGTCCACATGGGGGCGGCCATCTTTGACCACATGAGGTGGCCATCTTGTGTGTTGGAGTGATGGTCAATTTGCATATCACCTCTTTATTATATAGGATAGGTGACTAAATGCCATAGAATGCTCTAAAGCTTAGATCATTTAACTGGTAAATGGCCATCATAACAAATTCATTAGAATGGGAGGAGAGAAGAAAGACAAAAGTAAGCCAAAAGTAAGTAATAGAGACTATTCAAATGAGTTGTGTTTTTTTCACATCCAGTGCAAGTTCCCCCTTATGTTTCAAACTCTATTTTTTTTTCTACATGCCTTGTATGTGTGAGTCAGTTTCTTAAAAGTCACTAGTACTACAATACAAGTTTTGTAGATATGGTTAGCCTTTGGTTTTGTATTTGTGGCAGAAACAAGCCTATCAGTGCTTTGATGCTCCTGTACTCTGTTTCACTGACATACACTAGGCTGGCATCCCGTGACACTCTTCTTGGGCATTCATGTATATCAGGTTTGGTACTCTTACTGTCAGCTTGATAGGCTCACTAAATAGCTGAGGATTGATCCAGAAGCAACTATTCTCTATTCTCTACAACTTGTTGGAAGATTTTTATGTAACATACCAGATGAAAGCCATTTGGGGAGTGGCAATGATTATACTCACGTTTAATTGTCTTTCCATTCCCTTTTCCCATCAACTAACATTTTCTGTCCCTTTTTTCCTTCACTTTCTCTCAAAACATTTAAGTTTACTCACAATATAGTTCAGCAAGAACACTGTACTGTATTGTGAGTGCTCTTTAGTCTAATCTACTCTCTTGAGATTAAATACATATTTTAATGAAGCCAAACTGGCAATTGTTAGATGAATTGAGTGCCCAAGACATATAAACCATACCTAAACTCTCTGATTCCTCAAATTATGTTTGGGACCATCAGAGATCATTGATCATTTGGAAGGGGAAAAAAGCTGAATTAAAAGAAATTTAAGAATGTAATGTAATGAGACAAAGGCATAGAAAAACACATTTAATGTATTTCCTATGGATGTGGTACTTTTATACTGATTATATTATCTAAATACATGAGGTAATTATTCAGCAACTTTAGAACTCTGACCCCAGAGTTCAGTCTCACTTCCCATGAGAGCTGCCTATAAGGCTTTATTTTAGTGTGATTATGATATAATTTAGCCTCTAAGTACATATGTGAGCCAAAAGGCTACATTTTATGGACTCATTATTAGAGGCTTGAGGGAAAAAAGCATAGATAAAATTATCATCTACAATTTGGATGGTTATTTTTAAAATATGAGTGAGCAATGACAGCATGTTTTTTTCAGTAGGAGAAATTATCATTCAACCTTAGTTTTGTTTTGTTTTTTCACCTAGAAAAACAGTACATTCTGCTGAATCCTTTTGGTCTATCAATATTAGAGGTAATGTAATAGAATTCAAAATGCTTATTATTTTAAGAGAATATGTGTTCCATTAACTTTCATTGCTAATGAGGTCATAAAGGATAAAAAGAAGAAAAAATCATGGGGGAAATAAAATCAGCACTTTTTTAGAGATTAGGAATCTAAAAAGATTGTAATTGAGCCCCTCATGCATTTCACTAAATGTAAAGATGGAGGTTCATTGAACTCTTTTTATTTTTTGTTTTGACTTTTTATGTTGAGATAAACAAGTTATTGTGTGCCCTTCACCCAGTTTCCCCCAATAGTTACAACTTACATAATTATAGTACACCATCAAAATAAAAAAATTGGCATTGATACAATATATGTGCATAATTCTGTGGCATTTTGTCACATATATAGATTCATATAATGACCACATCAAACATTTTGTATAAACCATTCTCAAGCATTCTTATTCCCAGTCCCATTTCAACACCCATTCCAACAAAAAGAAGAAAGAAAAACACTTACACTAGCTATATTCATTGATTTGCTTCAGAAGCATGTCATGATAAGGGGAAGGGAAGACTTTCAAACAATTCAGTTATATTGTACAGGGACACTGTTATTTATGTACCCATATTATAGAAACTGTTCTGTCCAGGTACCCTTTACCAGCCTTGTGTTCTGCCTAATCATCCTATTTGTGATAAGTTAAATCATTGTGTATGTGGGAGTCTCATGTTCATTTACAAATGTTGAGAACTGTTATAAAATATTGAACTATATTCACCTAGCAACAAAAAGTTTGAATGAAATGGTATTAGTAGCAAGATAGTAACTGTATCTGAATTATAAAATATCACTTCAGAACATTCTAAATTTTAACATGGGGAGATATAAGAATTGTGGGACTAAAGGATTAATTATTATTCAGGGGAATAATTTTGTATAAAAGATGTCATACATACAGTGAACTGTTAGAGGGACTGAATAACTGAAGGAAGATATTAATATAGCTTTATTACATTTTAATTCTGACTCAGCATTTGAAATAAAATCACAAATTCAAATGCTCAACAACTTATACAGCTCTGGAAACTTGAAGAAACTGCAGCAAGAGACAACATAATCAAGTTACAGCCAGTGGTAAGAAGAAAACTTTAAAACCAGCAAAAGAAAATGGACACATTATATAAAAAGAGCAAAGAAAAAGATCACAACAGATTTCTCCTTGGAAACAATGCAAATAAGAAAATGGTAGAATAACATCTTTATTATACTAGAAAATAATCAGTCTAGACTTCTATATGCAGCAAAAAGATTTTTCAGAAATAAAGGTAAAATGGAAACATTTTCAGTCATAGAAAAGCTGAAAGAATTTATCATAAGCAGACCTGCAGATATAAGCATAAATATCAGATATAAATATAATCTGATACCATATAAATATAAATCTACATAAGGAATGTAAAGAACTAGAAATGGTAAGTACAAAGGTAAATATAAAATGTTCTTTTTTATTAAATAAATGTCTTAAAGAGAAAATGCACTGTTTAAAACAAAAATAATAACAATGTGCTGTGGGGTTTAAAAATGCACATAAATAAAATGTAGGGCAACAATACACACAGATTAACTAAGGAGAAGTTAAAAGAATGTGTGTTTGAAGGGTTCTTAAACTATATGTGTAATGGTATAGTACCACTTTTGGTAGGCTTTCATAGGTTAAAGATGTATACTGTGTAGACTATAGTAACTATGAAAACACCTAAGAAAGAGGTATAGTTAATAAGACAGCGAAGGAGATTAAATGGAATCATAAAAAATGCCCCTATGATACAAAAGACAGCAAAAAATAAAAAAGAAGCATAAGGGACAAAGGACAAATAAGACAAAGAGAAATTACACTGCAAGATGAAAGACTTTCTAGCCCTGTTGGATCAATACTCTAGTAAATGTAAATAGTTTCACCGTCCCAATTAAAATTAGATATTGAGAGATTGTTTTTATAAAAGCCTGACCCAAACATATCCTGTCTATTATCATTCTTTTTTAAAAATTCTCCCCCAAGAATATGTTTCATATTCTGCCTATAAAAATTTGACTTTAAATATGAAGACACAAATGTGTAAAAGTAGAAGATAAAAAAAGATATACTAAGCTAACACTGTTCAAAAGAAAGTGGAAGTAACTATATTAGTACCAGATTTCAGAGCAAAGAATATTTTTTTTTAAATATATTTTATTGATTTTTTACAGAGAGGAAGGGAGAGAGATAGAGAGTTAGAAACATTGGTGGGAGAGAAAAATCAATCAGCTGCCTCCTGCACATCTCCTACTGGGGATGTGCCCGCAACCCAGGTACATGCCCTTGACCGGAATCGAACCTGGGACCCCTCAGTCCGCAGGCCGACGCTCTATCCACTGAGCCAAACGGGTTTCGGCCAGAGCAAAGAATATTAACAGGACAAAAGAAGCATTATTTGATAATGATAGAAGTGTCAATTCACCAAAAAGAAATAATAATTCTAAATTTGAATGAACTTGATAATAAAGCTTCAAAGTCCATAAAGCAAAAAATGTTAGAACATCAAAGAAAATAGATAAGCCCATGTTCTTCTTTCAATAACTGATGGAATAAGTAGACAGTAAATCAGTAAAGATGTAGACGACTTGAACAACACTACCAATCAACATAACCTAATTGGTATTCATAGAAGACTCCAACTAACATCAGAACACAATTTTTTTTCCCAAGGGCACAAGGAAAATTTATAATGATTAACCATTTTCTGGACCATAACAAGATCTCAAGTTAAAAGGTTCAAGTCATAAAATGTGTGTTCTCGCACAACAGTACAAATAAATTAGGACTGAATTATGGAAAGATAACACAATAACTAAATAACACATGTCTAAATAATTCCTAGATCAAAGAAGAAACTCAAAAGAAAATGAGAACTTTGAACTGAATGAAAACAAAAGCAGAATATAAAATTTGTGGGATGCAGCTACAGAAGTGCTTAGAGGAAAATTTATAACATTAAAAAGCCTATATTAGAAAAAGTGAAATGTGTTAAATCAACTACCTCAGTTTTCACCTTAAAAATTGGGAAAAAAGAATAATAAACCCCCAAGTGATCAGAGGAGTGGAAATAAGTATGATCAGAGGAAAATGCAATGAAATGGAAGATAGAAAACAATCCTATATAATGAAACCCTAATATGCTAAGTGTCCTGTCATCCAGTCGGCCCTTCAACCAATCAAAGCATAATATGCTAATGATATGCTAAGGCTGCTCGACCACTCGCTATGATGTCCACTGACCACCAGGGGCAGACAGTCGACCAGTAGATCAGTCGCTATGACATGCACTTACCACCATGGGACAGATGCTCTGACCGATAAAGCTGGGGTCTGGCCGATCCGGACTGAGCAAAAAGGACCCGTCATGCCCTGGAGCCCTGCCACAGTCCCTCCCTGGCTGGCCAACCTCCCGCGTCCCTCCCCTGCCCCAATCGTGCACAAGTGGGGTCCCTCAGCCTGGCCTGTGCCCTCTCGCAATCCGGGACCCCTCAGGGGATGTCGGAGAGCCACTTTCGGCCCAAACCCACAGGCCAGGCTGAGGGACCCAAATTTATGCAACAGGACTCCAGTAGAAAATATAAGTGAAATGAAAAGCTGTATCTTTGAAGAAGTAAAAATTGATAAACCTCTCCCAGATTAGTCAAGACAATAAGGTGAAAATACAAATTATTGATATCAGGAAATAGGTGGGTGACATGACAAAAGCTTCTACAGAGGTTTAAAGAATAATAATCAATGTTATCAGCAGCTTTATGCCAATAAATTACACAAATTAAATGAAATGAGCAAATTCCTTGAAAGATGTGAACTACCCACTGAGGAAAAATTAGCTAACATAACTAGCTCTTTTTTCTATTAAAGACTAGAGGCCCAGTGCACCAGGGGGTTGGGGGGTGGTCCCTCAGCCCTGCCATGATCAGGGCCTATTGGGCTTTTCTTCCCCCTGGCTGCTGCCACCGCTTGCCATCTGTGCGGCGCTGCTCCCCCCTCCCCCGCTGCTGGTCACCTCCCTCTGTGGGCGACAAGCATGGGGTGCGATCACTTGGCTGGCCTGGGCCTCCCTCTGTGGGGCGATCAATTGCAGGGGCCCCAGATATATCGCCCAGCAGAGGGAGGCCCCGCCCACCTGACCAGGGCTTGCGATCAATCGATGCGCAGAGGGTGGCCCAGGCCTCCCTCTTTGGGGCAATCAATCACGGACCCCCCCCCCCCGGATCACCCCACAGAGAGTGGCCTGGGCCTTCCTCTGCAGGGCAATTGTGGGGTGATAGTGGGGCCCCCTGACTAATCACATCGCACCTGCCTTGGCTGGCCTGGCACCAGTGCATGTCATAGCGTGGTTGTCTGGAAGATCATCCAGAGGGTCGTTCTGCAGTTCAGTCAATTTGCATATTACACTTTTATTATTATAGATATTACTTTTGATTTTTTTAAAAAACAAACCCTCCTAGTCCTAGCCAGTTAAGCTCAGTGGATAGAGTGTTGGCCTGCAGACCAAAGGGTCCCGGGTTTGATTCTGGTTAAGGACATGTACTTGGGTTGCAGGCTCCTCCCTGGCCCAGTCCCTGGTTGTGGCTTGTGATGGAGGCAACCAATCGATGTGTTTCTCTCACATCTATCTTTCTCTTGTCTTTCCCTCTCTTCCATTCTCTCTAAAAATCAATGGGAAAATATCCTCAGGTGAGGATTTAAAACAAACAAACAAACAAACCAAAAACAAACAAACAAAAAAACCTCCCATAGCAAAAACTTCAGGCCCAGAGGGCATCAATGATAAAGTCTAACAAATGTTTGAGGGAAAAATATTATTTCTATGAAAACTCAGAAAATTGAAGAGAAAATGATACTTTTTCCACTTATTTTATGACATCCATACTATAAGACCAAAATGAGACAAAGGCACTATAAGAAATAACTCAGAGCCAATATCCCTCATGAAAATAGGAAAAAAAAATTAACAAGTAGAATTCAAGAATATATAAAAATCCTTATGAATAAGTTTAGTTTATCACAGAAGTACAGCTTTATTTAATATTTTTTAAAATTATTATAATTAACTCTATTAAGAAACTTTTAAAAAAAGCATATGATCTTCACAAGGGAAGAATAAGCATTTCATAAAATCCAACACTATTTCCTGATAAAACCTCTCAGCAAACTAGGAATAGACATAAACTATCTAAACCCAATAAAAGACATGTGCTAGAAACATAGCTAATGACATACTTAATGGTAAAAGACTGAATGTTTTTCTCCTACAATGAGTTACAAGGAAAAGATGTCTATTCTTATCATTTCTATTTAACATTGTAGTAAGTTTCTAGCATGTGCAACAAGACAAAAAGAAATAAAGGGCAGTTAGATCAGAAAGAAACAAAAACTGTAGTTTTTCAGATACATGATTGTCTCTGTAGAATATCCAATGTAACCTAGAAAAATAGTACCTGACCTAATTAATGCATTTAGAAAGATTGCAGGATTCTATCAGTACACGGAAACCAACTGTATCCCTGTATTCTCTGAAATCAATAAAAATATATTTAAAAAGAAAAATATTACCACTTATAAGGGTATATATCATGTTAAGTGATATATTACCCCAAAATTAATTAAAAGAAAAAGACAAATCAACTACTTGAAATATTTTAAATGAATATATTTCTATCTTTGGATAAAATATATATATATAGGTATTAATTTTTAAATGGTAAAAATTTATTTTGGAAATAAAGCTCATATTACATAAAAAAGCAAACCAGTTATAATTGCATCAAAGGTATAAAGAACTTTGAGAAAAATTGTCAAAATGTATACAAGGCCTGTTCACTGAAAATTTCAAAGCATTTCTCAAGGAAATTAAAGAACATATAAATAAATTGAGCAATATATCATGTGTATTGATTGGAATATGCAATATTATTTAGATGCCAATTCCCCCCAAATTATCTATAAATTTAATATAATCCTAAGTTTAAAGAATTCAAATTGACAAGCTATTCTAATATTCATATTAAAATTAAAAGGATTTAAAAGAACCCATTGAATGCTTTTTAATGTCAAGCATTTAACAACTGTCAGATGGCTAGGTATAGCTCAGCCCTCTTCACTGTGTTTCCAGTTCATATATCCAATTGTATAGTTGACATCACCTCTTAGATATTTGGACATCTATAACTTGACATATCCAAACCTGTGCCTTTGATCTCTCGTACATTTGCTCCACTGAGAGAACCTTCTGAATCAATTCAGGGTAACTACATCATTTTAGTTACTCAGGTCAAAAATCTCATAGTCATCTTTGACTTCTCTCTTTATTTTACACCACATTCAGTGCTTTGGGACATCCTTTTAACTGTACCATCAGGATATATGCAGAATCTGGCCTCTTCTCAGTATTTCCAATGCTAACCACACTAGGCAGGCAATTATTTGTTTGATTTAGAGAATATACCTATATATCCTATGTAATAATAATCCCTTAATGTTTTTTGTCAAAATGTTATCTATCTATCCTTCTACCTATCTATATTTCCATATGTTTACATTATGTTTACATTAATAGATTCAAATGTATCTGTATTTTCCTTTAAGTTTTGCCTTTTGTGACTTGTTCAGAAAAATATTTATAAATCTGATTTAATAAAACATATTTTTCTGTCTTATTTTCAGATTTTAAATGTTTGCCTTTCATAATTATGTCTGTAATTTCTTGAAATGCCATATTATAGTACCATTTGTAACTTTTTAGCCAAGACCCAGTAGAAAGCAAAGACTGGATTAGGATTAAGGCACAATACTTGTTTGCAAGATACAACTTAAGGTAATAAGTGTGAGGATAAAATGAAAGTAAGGTGAGGAAAGATGTGAAGTAATGCTGCATAAGGCGTTGTCATGCGGGCTAATGCTGCCCCCAATGAACTGCTAAGACACACAGCTTCCTCCAGGCTTGTCTGACAAGGATACAATATCAAATACCTTGGAATTATCTATAGGAGGGAGGAGGGAGAGGAAATACACCTACCTGCCTGCTCTCCCCTTCTATTGGTCTATGATGTTCACACCACAGAGAGCTAACTGCCCCCGCCCTCTATGCTGGGGTTATATCTCCAACCCTGAGAAATTCTCAGGAAGCTAAATTTTGAGCTGTGCAGTAGGATGTATAAACAATGTAAAAAAAAAAAAATCCACCAGAAAGGAGAATGAGCAGACATAATAAATGCAAGATTCTGAACCCAACCACCTAGCAGTAATAAAATACTATGCAAAAGTATTCTAATAATGGAATACTTCACATATTTTCTTTCATCACTTTCATTTTTTTCTCATCTTCATTACCTCTGCTTGCATCTTGCTAGTAATGATCATTAATACAATTAAAAGTTTAGAATTTTAAGAGAGTTCTAAAAATGGATAGAAATAACAATGAAAGGATGAGAAATAAGAGTCATATACCAAAAAGAATCAAATGGAGCTTTAAGAAATAAAAAAAAAATCATTAAAGTTTTAAAATGTATGAATTACTTACATTCAAATTAGACACAGCTAAAGAAAAAGCTAGTGAGTTTGGAGACAAGTATAAACAAAATATCGAGAATAATACCTTAGAAATATAAAGAGATGAAAAATATAAAAATGTGCTTAAGAAATAGAATAAAATAAGAAGGCTGGGGGTGTGTTTCTATAATAGCTCAGATGAAGTGACAGAAAGAATATAATTAATTTCCAAAGAGATGATTTTTCATTTGTGAATGCTTGTTTCATTTTTATATCCAAAGTAGAGTATTTCTGCCAATAAGTAGATACTAGTCTTATAACTTTTAAAGTTACTGTCTAAAATATAAGCTTCTTGAGGGAAAGGGCACTGTCTCATGCTTCTGTAGCTTTATCTCTTCTAATAGCTGTTAATTAATATTTACTTTTTTATAATATAAACAGTCTGGACAATGGATATGCAACCTTTCTATAAGTGTCAGAGGATATCCTAGCAGATTACACACATTACTAGTTTAACCCACACATGTAAAAGCCATGGGAATATGCTCTTTAGATCTCCCTCTGGAAGAACCTTGCATGAGGAGCTAGTTAGCTGACAGCATTGAAATCCACCACAGCATTCACATTGAGATCAGGTTCTTCCCATTGCAGTCAAGCTCCCAGCCAGTGGCTAAGTATGTCAGGGGTAGTAGGGCCTGGGCATACTGACCACATGAAGCTCCTCTCATGGGCCATCTTTGCTCTGGGGCTCACTGACCTGGCTGAGACTTTCTCAGAGTTACACTGCAATCAGAGACTCCTCTTATCCAATCCTCCCTCCTACCTACTCCCCCAATATATTTAGTTTCTAACATGATGCCCTGCAGTGATGGGCACCCAATAAATACTTGTTAACTGTTTTAAATAAATTGGGAATTTTATAACTGTTGTCAAATATTTAGAAGGCTGGCCAATGAATAGAAATCAGTCTCTCTGTGCCATTACAAGATGGTCATTGTATTAGTCGGGGTACACTAAGTTGCTGTAACAAAGATATTTTAAAACACAGTAGACCGATGATAGGCAAATATATATTTATTGAATAAATGCATAAAGACTATTACAAGTTATGTACTTGAATCTAAAATGACTAGGAAATATACCTCTATTTCAACAAGAGAAATTTTATTTACTTTATTTTCCTTTTTATTGAATTTATTGTGGTGACACTGGTTAACTAAACTATACAGGTTTCAGGTGCACAATTCCACAACACATCATCTGTACACTGTACTGTGAGTTCACCAACCCAAGTCAAGTCTCCTCCCACCACCATTTATCGCCCCCCCCCCCCTCCTCTACCTCCACTCAGCCTCCTCTCTCAGGCAATCCCCACACAGTTTTCCATGTTCATGAGTTTTCTCTCTTTTTTATTTTTTTCTCCATTCCCTCCACCACCCTCACCTAGCCCCAAACCCCTCCTTCCAGCCTGCTCTCTGTCTATGGGTCTGTCTCTATTTTGCTTGATAGTTTATTTTGTTCATTAGATTCCACATCTGAGTGAAGGTGCTTATCTTTCTCTGACTGGCTTATTTAACTTAGCATAATCCTCTCCAGGTTCATCTATGCTGTTGCAAAGGGTAAGATTTCCTTTTTGTTTATGGCCCAGTAGTATTCAATTGTGTAATTGTACCACAGCTTTTTTATGCACTCATCTACTGATGGGCACCTGGGCTGTTTCCAAATGTTGGCTATTATAAATAATGCTGCAATTAACATAGAGGTGCAAATATTCTTTTGAACTAATATTTTAGGTTTCTTCTGGTATATTCCCAGAAGTAGAATTGCTGGGTCATAAGGCAGTTCCATTTTTAATTTTTTCCAGTAACTCCATACTGCTTTCCACAGTGGCTGTACCATTCTTCATTCCCACCAACAGTTCAACAAGGGGGATTTTAGATAAACATTCAACACTTAAAATGCTCAGATTTTGTATTGCAAAATAGTTTTCTACATCTGAAAAGGTAATGCATAAACATGAAACAAAAATATATGTTTAGTGTATTTTTTTTGTCATTTCTCAAAGCTTATAACAGTTCTTTCTCTCCTAAAGTCACAGAAATGATGAATTTTTTTGTGGGTTTTTTTGCAAACACACAATAAATATAAGCTGATTGTTATACATTACTATCCCTCACTTAAATTTGAGTCTTTGTTCAGCTTATAAATTCAAAGTTATTATGTAAATTTAAAATATTCCAAAAGTAAATAACTTTCATATAATGTCATGTTTCTAGAGGAGAACATTTTCCACCTTCTCTATCTATATCACTTTCTGGTAATTAATATTATTCCCATTTCTCTGACTTACACTAGGGATTGAGTGGCAGAAGATAAATATTGACAATTGCATATTCTCCCTTCCACCACCTCCCACCCTCATTCTCTCTGTCGCTGACTCTCTCTCTCTCTCTCTCTCTCTCTCTCTCTCTCTCTCTCTCTCTCTCTCCCTCTCTCTCTCTCTCGTTCTCTGTCACACACACACACACACACACACACACACACACACACACACACACACACGGCTTGTCTCTCCTCTCTTTCAAACTCCCTCCCTTCTTTTCCTCCTTTGTGGGGAAACCTGGCACTTGGTTGGAATGTCTGTAAGGAGGATTCTCCAAAAGGTCAGGGGCCCCTGGGGAGACCTTGCTGAAAGTGGCAGCCCCTACCTTGACTTTTCCAAACAAGTCCGATTCCCCGGGTGTTTTGCTAGAATCTCTATGTTTAGTCTTTTAGACCCCACCTTATAGAAGCATATAATTTCTCAAGGATACTTACCCTGCTAATTGTATCTAGAGGTTAATTTTAGGTCAGGCTGTTACGACAATAAAGAGCCAACGAGGCCAGTGAACAGGACTGCTTTTACTACTGAAGTAAAAGAATCCCTTAGCCCTCTCTTTCACAGAAACCTGTGTTGGAGGAATCTGTTCATCTGTCACTCGGGGGCTGCTGGTCAGCCCCAGCACTCCTTGTTCTCTCTAACCCTACTAAACCCATTCCATTCATCCTATTTGTATACTTTGTCAAATTTCTTCCTCTGAATTATTACCAATATTTTCTTTATTCCTCAAGCCTAAATTATTAAAGTATCAGTCCATACCTAAATATAGCAGTGACAGGATATACAAGTTATAGAAAATTCATGGAGAAGTAAGGAAAAGATAAAATAGAGCTAATGGAAAATAATATTTTTCTATATTTAATAACTGATAGAAATATCCAGAAACAATGGTCTTGGTAAAACTTCTCTCTTTATTCTTTTTTCTACCTTTTCCTTACCTTCCTGCTTTTATCAGGTTTTAAAAAATACCTGGTTAAATTTTTATCCAGCATATTCTAGTGTACCAAATACACGTACGAATACATGTGTTGTTATTTTATCATCTATAATACATGGGTTATGTTGTTCCAGTGAAAAATGAAAGTCAACTCCACTCAATGATATTTTTGGAAAAATGCATTATCTACAGAAGTAATAATATAGATTCAGATATATCCTGAAGCAACAATTTTGGTTTTTACAGCAGAATCTATTTAAGATTTTAAATAACTTGTGTCTTTAAGAATATAACGTTTGCTCATGTAAGTAAAACAGAATAGTTATTGTAGAGGTCCCTCATGAAAGCGAGGGCCTTACTTTAATGTCAGTAACATTTTGAGAAGATGAAATCAGAGAGCAGAACATATCATTCACTTATAGATGGAGAGGCTACGTATGGCCTAGTGAGTAGAGAAATTGGTTATGTCATTCCATGTGCACCACTGATATACTGAGTCACTGTTGAAAGAGCCCCCATTTTTCACCACACTAACTTGATTCCTACACTTATGCAATATTTCTCCATCAAAACCAACACTTTATTTTGTCAGATTTGACCCATCAATTTGATAATTCCATATATATATCAATGGGAGAGTTACACATTTGTTCTCAGAGATAACCCGTAAGAATATCTTGTGTCTAAAAGCAACATCTTGGTGCCTGTATTTGTCCTTTTTGTGCCATACCTCTGAAACCTACATGGACCTAGGGCTGCAGAATTAGCTTTAAACATCCAGCTGTCAAATAGCTCAGGTGACCTTCATGAAATAATTTCATTTTCCTGAGCTCAATCTTTCCTCTGTAAAGTGAGAGAATTAGATTAAATGATGGTTAAGATTCTTCCAACTGTTCCTTTCCTTAAAAGAAAACCTTGTACCAAGGGCCAAGAAGTAGGTCACATGGGATACAACTTATTCCCTGAAGTAGCAAACATTTTTGGTGAAAGAAGTAAACATTGGAAGCATAGTCTTCTTTGATTTACAATCCTCCTGAAAGCTAGAATAATAATGGCACACAGTGTTTCAGAGAAACACAGAAAAGGCAAACCTCAGACTTATCTTACAGTGGGGTAGAAAAATAGCTCCTCCCTCTGGGATACTCTACCACATATCATCTCTCCTATATAATATTTTTTTAATTAAGATGTTCTACCAGTATATTCCCAAACCATCTGTCACTTGATCTTAGCATTAGTGATACTGCAGTGTAGTATTTTTTCCATCTTTATTGTGGCAAGATAAACATAAAATTTATAATCTTAACCATTCTAAAGTGTATAGTTCAGTGATACTAAATATGTTTAGCTGGTTTGGCTCAGTGGATAGAGTGTCGGCCTGTGGACTAAAGGGTCTCAGGTTCGATCCTGTCAAGGGCACATGCCCGGGTTGTGGGCTTGATCCCCAGTAGGGGACGTGCAGGAGGCAGTTGATCAATGATTCTCTCTCATCATTGATGTTTCTATCTCCCTCTCCCTTCCTCTTTGAAATAAATAAAAATATATTAAAATATATATATATATATATATATATATATATATATATATATATATAATGTGCAACCATCACCACCATACATCTCCATAACTCTTTTCACCTGTAAAACTTAAATTCTATACCCATTAAAAAATAACTTATCATTCTCTCCCTTCACGACGACAACCATTTTACTTCCTCTCTATGAATGTATGTGTGACTGGCTTATTTCACTTAGCATAATATCTTCAAGATTCATCCATGTTGTAGCATATTGCAGAATTTCCTTTCTTTTTAAGGCTGAATAATATTCCAGTGTATACCACATTTTGCTTATTTATTCATCTGTTGATGGACACTTAAGTTGCTTCCACATTTTAGCTATTGTGAATAATGCTATTAAGAACTTGAATGTCACGGTGGCCAAAGCAAGGAAACAACCAAAGTGTCCTGTGATAGAGTACTGGATAAAGAAAATGTGGTACACAGACACAAGGGAATACTATTCAGCCATAAGAAAGGATGAAATAGCTCCATTTGCAGCAACATGGATGGATCTTGAGAATATTGTGCTAAGTGAAATAAGTCAGTCAGAAAAAGCTAAAAACCATATGATTTCACTCATATGTGGTATAGCAATGATGGAAAACAGAATGACAGTTCCTCAAAAAATTAAGAATTGAGTTACCATAAGACCCAGCAATACCTCTTTTGGTTATCTACCAAAAATACTCAACATCATCTATTTGCAAAGATATATGCACCTCTATATTCATTGCAGCATACTCATGGTGGCCAAGACATGGAGACAACCAAAGTGTCCTTTGATAAGTGATTGGATAAAGAAGATGTTGTACAGTCATGGTTGGATGGCCCAGTTGTTTGGAGTGTCCGCCTACACACCAAAATGTTGTGAGTTCAGTTCCTGGTCAGGGCACACACCTAGGTTGCCAGTTTGATCCCCGGTTTGGGTGCATATGGGAGGCAGCTAGTCAATGTTTCTCTCTCACATTGATGTCTCTCTCTCTCTCCCCCCCCCCTTCTCCCTCTCTATCTCCCTCCCCTTCTCTCCTTAAAATCAATAAAAACATATCACCAAGGTGAGGTTTTAAAAATAAAAAAGAATATGTGGTACATATATACTCTGGAATACTACTCAGCCATAAAAAGATGAAATAATGCCATTTGCAACAACAAGGATGGGCCTTGAGGATATTATTCTAAGTGAAATAAGTCAGTCAGAAAAAGCTAAGAACCATATGATTTCACTCATATGTGGGATACACAAATGAAACTCACAGACCCAGACAACAGTATGGTGGTTACCTGAGGGAAAGGGGTAGGGCTGCATAGAGGGTTAAGGGGGCCAATATATGATAACATGATGACAAAGGATGATTTGACTTTGGATGGTGGCCAAACAATGCAATACACAGATCATGTATCATAGAAATGTACACTTGAAACCTATACTATCTTATTAAACAATGTCACGTTAATAAACAAGTTAAAAATGCTGGATAAATAAGGCTAAACAGATTTATCTACTACAGGACACATTGAGCATTTCAATAAACTACTATGTATTATAAATCTCAAGAGGGTGAAAACTGTGGTACAACTACACAAAAGAATACTACGCTGCTGTAAAAAGGAAGAATTCCTACCATTTGCAACAGCATGGATGGACCTGGAGAGCATGATGCTAAGTGAAATAAATCAGTCAGAGAAAGATAAATATCACATGATCTCACTCATTTGTGGAATATGATAAACAAAAACAGATACAGAGACAGAGAATCATCAATCAGATCATCAAACCTCCTAGGGAAGGCAGGGGAGGGTGAGGGAAGGGGTAGAGATCAACCAAAGAACTTGTATGCATGCATATAGGCCTAACCAATGGACACAGACACTAGAGGGGTGAGGGCATGAGTGTGGAGGTGGGGGGCCAATGGGGGTATGTAATACCTTAATCAATAAAGAAAATAAAATATTAAAAAATAAGCCAGAAACAGAAAGACAAATACTACATGATATTACTTACATTAGTAGTCTAAAATAGTGAAATTCATAGAAGCAAAGAGTAGAATGATAGTTTCCAGGAGATGGGAGGAGGTAGGAACAGGGAGGTATTAGTCAAAGAGTACAAAGTTTTAGTTATGCAAGATGAATAAGTCCTAGAGATCTACTGTAGAGCAAAGTTCCTATAATATACCGTCTTGTCATTTTTAGAAAAATATTAAGAAGGTAAATCTTACGTTATGTGTTCCTATCAATAATAATCATAATAATCATAATAATAATAATAATAATAACAGCAACAACGACAGCAACAACAGAATGGGAGGAAACTTTTGGAAGTGATGGCTATGTTTGTGGCATAAATAATGTTGATTTCACAGGTGTGTACTTATCTCCAAACTCATCAAGTTGTATACATTAAATATGTACTACTTTTTGTATGTCCATCATACTTCAACAAAGTGGTTTCAATGTTAAAAAATAAATAAATAAAATTAAGAAAACTATATGGAGGGTACATATGTTATTACCCTCAGGGAGTAGATATAGCTAGCTTTACTTTAGATAATCGCTGCTCTCATTAGTACTAGCAGCAGAGATTCCTCCTGAGGGAGGTAAGGAGTTAGAGATGTCCTGAAATAAGTCTGGTTCCATATTAACTTGTAGTGTTTTTATTTGGCTTTCCCCCAAAAGATCTAAAAATGGGCTAGTCACAAATGAAAAATTTCCAGCCAGCCAGTATCCAGCATCATGAAGCTTGAAGCAGCCTGAATTGCAGGGCTGATGGGAAAGGTAATGCCAGGATCACCCAGACTAACAGGGTAGCATCTATGAAATCATGGCACCGAACTGCCATCTATAAAGCAGAGCTATTTAAGAGAACACTGGACATAAGAGACGGTTCTCAGCAGGACACATTTCTCAAAATCATGGCATGTGAGAATTAAAAGGGACATGTAGTTTACTTAGAAATGGCTCACAGTTGGGAGCAGACCTCAAGGCAAAGCAGCTAGATTCTTTATCCCTGCTATCTCCACACCAGCTAGCAGTTTATTAATATTGAGCATTTGATTTATTTGATGCCTGGATTATCCCACGACATTCTTGTATTTTTTTATGTTTTATCAATTCATTTTGTAGTTAATAAAATTAATGGACTCAGAAGTAAGGGGAATTACAAAATATCCAAGACACTATGCCAACTTGTGTGAGGATAAGATCAAAACTGTGTGCCCTTTTACTACAGTACTCTGTCTTACTAATTTTCCATCACGTCAAGGACAAAAAAATATCCTTTCTGAATATTTTGCTTAGCCCTCAGACCTATGTTTGGAGTGGGAAATATAATATTTATAGCTTCTGGAGTTAAGAAATGAGGTACTTATATTTTGTTTCTGGTCAAGCAGTTCATTTTCCTGGGTGAATTCTGAAGTTAAATTCCATCTAAAATATTAACTTACTAGTTCTGAAAAATAAGCTCTTAAGCAATTTGACTCAGAACATGTTTTCTTGACAGAGTGCTTGTCCCTGACTGGTTACCTATTCATAGCCCTGGTGCCCACAAACTAAAATGCATGCTCTGCTTTCTCTTGAGTCCAGGTTTTTATTGTGCCATGTGTCACAAAATTGGATATTTCATTCTCTAACAACTCAGGCCATTAAATAAAATTCTGAATCTTTTTTCTTTTCCTTTTTCTTGCATAAGCCCTTCCTGCACTAGTGTTAGTTTGTCATTCTCTTAGTATTAGCCTCTTTTCAGCATTAGCTCACTTCCTTCCATCACAAAAATCAGAGTTTCTTACAGAACTGAATTTATTTATGGATTGGAATGGTACACATACATTCCCTCTTTCATTCTAACCTTAGATGTAAATTTCACAAGTCTTTTTCTTAATACTTGTCAAAAATTAATCCAAATTGGAAATGTCAAATGTTTTTGGAGATGATTATAAAATTGAAATAACAGCTTGGATGGTGTAAATTAATTCAAATTTATGGTCATGTTATATTTAGGAAGCTGTATCTAGTATCTAGTTTGACACTGAAAGTAAAAATACTTCACCAATTCTTTATTCAATTACAGAGCCTTCCTGTTTATTTATTTTTTTACACTACATAATAAAACCCATTAAACATAGTTTATGTTATAGTGTTTTAAAACACATGCTGGCTTTTTACTATCTTTTATATTTTTAATATGCTTTTATTGATTTTAGAGAGAGGAGAAGGGAGAGGGAAAGAGAAAAACATTAATGTGAGAGAGAAACATCAATTGTTTGCCTCCTGCACACCTCCCACTGGGGACTGAGCTGCAACCCAGGCATGTGCCCTGACCAGGAATCAAACCATCAACTTTTGCCCTAACTGGTTTGGCTCAGTGGATAGAGCATCGGCCTGTGGACTGAAGTGTCCCAGGTTTGATTCTGGTCAAAGGCATGTACCTTGGTTGCAGGCACATCCCCAGTAGGGGGTTTGCAGGAGGCAGCTAATTGATGTTTCTCTCTCATCAATGTTTCTAACTCTCTATCCCTCTCCCTTCTTCTCTATAAAAAATCAATAAAAATATATTTTTAAGAAAACAAAAAAAAAATCCACTTTTTGGTGCATAGGATGATGCTCATCCAGCCTAGCCACACAGGCATGGCAAGCTGTTTACTATATTTTAAACCATTAAGCCTTATCCCTCTTAAATGGGCTTAAGATTATGAAGAGGGAGATATCAGAGGTATCAGGTACTGAGAATAGTAAGAAAAGTTTATCCTTTTAATGTACCTAAAAACCATTCTGAACTTTCTACAATAGCCATAAAAGAGATCAGCCTCAATTCCTGGGTCTAGCCTTTATATCCCAGCATCCATTAAGTACTCATTCATTTAAAAAAGAATGTTTAAAACATCTAAACACTTTTTTCTCAATTATGGCACAGAATGAGAATTGTAAGAAATCAATAGCAAGATGGCCTTACCAGAAACATATGGAAACAGTAATCTTAGAAATCATACCTTTTGCATTAGTGAGGAAAAGAAAAGGCGTCCTGTTTTCACAATATTTAATATCTATAATAATAAAAGGGTAATATGCTAATTAGACTGGATGTCATACCAGATGTCCTTCTGGACGAAGCCAGGACCGGTGGGAAGCCCAGAACCCAGGTGCCAGAGGGAAGCTGGTGCCGACAACGGGGGAAGGAAGGCCTACTCTTGCATGAATTTCGTGCATCGGGCCTCTAGCATATTATACTTAAAAATTTACGAAGAGTTATAAGGTATGAAAATGAGATTTTAAGTGGTAATTTTAGAGATTAAACTAGCATTTCTATGATTGCATAACTATAGAAAATTCACTATTGGAGAATTCCACAAGGTGACTAGTTATGAGATCTATGTAAAATAACAAATAGCTCTCTATAGTCCCACAAATCAATTGGACATATAATAGTAAAAATACATTATTCATAATAGAAACAAAATTATAAAATATATAAATATAAGCATATCAATAAATTTACAAGACTTTTATTTTTAAAGAGCCATATATTATGGCTAATGGACATGGAAAAATATATGAATATGTGAAAAAAGAAGAATGCTTATAACTTAGAAGATATATAAAATTTTAATTTTTTAAAAAATAATCTTGGAATGTGATAGAATTCATTTAAAAAATTTCAAACAGAAATTTTCATAAATTTGCAATGCTAACTCAATAATTTATTAAATGTAAAAACTAGCCAAAAGCTTTTGAAAAAAACAAAGGCAGACAATTCTTACTCTATGAGATATAAAAATGTATCATAAAACTATGTGTGACATAATTCAGTAATATTTGTACAGAAATAAGCAAATATATCACTGGACAAAAAATAGGTAGATCATAAGTAGATTCATAAACATATATGTATACTTATATGTATATGTAAATTTGGAATATGAAAATGATGACATTACAAATTACTAAGGAAAAATGACCTAGTCAATAAAGGGTATTAGACAACTTTTGTCATATAAACATCTAATTTTATGGGAATGTTTTCTAAACACAGAAATAAATTCCAGTTAGACCTAAATGTAAAATAAAGAAGTCAAAACAAATAAGAAAAATAAAACTATTAAATTAGTGTGAAAAATTATGGGATATCCAGAACATGAAATTCATAAGGAAAAGATTGATATTTTATTTTTAGCTATCCCTAGTCAATTTGATACATTTGATGGTATCAAAATATAAACATCTTTGTAACAAATTATGCCATAAATAAAATTAAAATACAAGAAACAAGGTGGGAGAAAATGTTTATTACATATAAACCAGAGGTAAAATATTGTACATATATAAATTAGTAGATTTGTATTGGTTATTTATATATAAGTATATATAAATCAATAAACATGTTCAATAACACAGCAGAAAATATGGTAAAAATTTGTAAAAGGAAATAAGAGATAATAAAAATGTCAAAAAGACATTAAAGACTAACTAATTACTAAGGAAATGCAGGAACAATAAAAAACATCAATTCACAAATAAATTGACATTCTAAAAAATGAATAGTAAGTGAAGTTTTGTGTAAATAAATCCACATTATGGAATGCTAGGCAGAAGTCTTAAAGAGTGAAGTAGTTCTACACATACAGACATGAAAAGATCTCTAGGGCAAAAAATTTAATCTAAATTCGGTCCGATTCAATACATTCTGGGTGAAAATTTATTTCTACTACGTTATATTGGAAGTATGAGCAAAAAGAAAAAAAAATGCAAGCACTCAGAGGATGAACTTTAACTCTAGAGGACTGCAGAAGATGTACTAGTAAACCTATAAACCATTGCTAAAATGAGTGAATGTTTGACGGACAGAAAATACTGGCTAGGACTTCTAGAAAGAGGCCGTACTCTCAACCCAAACCCTTTATAATTGCTTCCTTAACCTTCCCTGTCAGTCCTGCCAGCTCATCCATAATTAATCCCCAACCACCCTCTACTCCCAGGTCATGCTCTTACATGCCTTCTTGCTTGTACCAATCTATTTTTCTCTACTTAATATACCCCTTCATCTCTCCCTTCCTATTTTCCTGCTTAATTTCCACTTCTACTTATTTAGGGCTTTCTTCATAACTTTTTTGACCCCCATCAACTCTCTCTGAACTTTCTTATTTCCTCAAGCTTTCTTTTTCCCATGAACTTGATTGTACAGCTTGAAATCCCAAATAAAGTGGATTAAAGAAATTGATTTTTAATAAAAATTGGTAAAATATTGATAATAAAAATTAATTAAACTCACCATACAGCATGTGCATGGTTGTGTGTTTTAATGAACAAATCTAAAAAGTGAAATATTAAGGAAAGATCCTGAACAGTTTTGTAAAACTCATGTTAATTTTGTAAATAATGTAATGGCAGAATTAGTATGTAAACATTATTTACTACCTCACTTCCCACTTGAAGTCATTCCACAGGAGGGAACATTTTCTTGGTAAACACACATAGTTGTAAAGATTTTTTTCCTTTTCTGGAAATCAGGAACACTGCTAATGTCTCTTTCTTTTGTTACATTTACACATGTCAAAAAAAAGTTAGGGAACTTATAAGGTAAAATTTATGGACTTGCAATATTAAAAACAAGAATTTAAAAAATATTGATGTTCTCCCTTGGGCATTAGACTGCAAAGTTGAGAATAAAAATGTCCCAAAAGTTTAAAACATATGACAAGCAGATCAGTACATTTTTTTCTCCTGTTATCAAGATTTGAAAAAGTTAAATCTATTGCGGAATATAAGAAAAAAGAAGAAAGGAAAGCAATATAAGTTTAATCATTACTGAAAAAATATTCATCATATATAATAATGTAAATATCTAATAAAATTGTCTTGCCACTCAGTAAAGAATATTCTAACTAAGCAAAAGGATTTCAAAGTCCAAGGGAATAGAGATGATAAGTGACAAAGCAAACAAGAAAGCTACATAAAAGAAAGAAAAATAAATTTGAATGTATTAGAACAGTTTATTTATTTCAGGCATTATCAGTCAATTTCAATTAGCTTATTCAGTTTAATCTAGGTTGATGCTTAGGTTATTGAGACACTAAAGTAACCTATGTAGACTAGAACCATTGTCATAAGTTAAGGGTTTGTATAGATGTGATACCTAAACTCTGCAAGTCTAGTGACTTCCTATTCCCTCATGCCCTTTTTATAAGGAAATGGCCACTGATTGTTGAAGTATAACAACATCGTCTAGATTTAGATGACTAATTGTGCATAAAAATCATATTTGGGGCTGGTCATGTAATACCTCAAAGCACTTGTGTTTGTTTAATGTGTTGGAGGTGTTATTAGAGGAAGATGGGTCTTTTTTTTTTTTAAATTTATTGCTTAAAGTATTACAAAGGGTATTACATATGTGTCCATTTTATCCCCCCGCCCTAGACAGTCCCCTAGCCTCCCCTATCCCCCAATGTCTTATGTCCACTGGTTATGCTTATATGCATGCATACAAGTCCTTTAGTTGATCTCTTACCCCCCTACCTCCTACCCCCCAACCCTCCCTGGCCTTCCCGCTGCAGTTTGACAATCTGTTTGAGGCAGCTCTGCCTCTGTATCTATTATTGTTCAAAAGTTTATAATGGTCTCTATTATCCATGAATGAGTGAGATCATGTGGTATTTCTCCTTCATTGACTGGCTTATTTCACTTAGCATAATGCTCTCCAGTTCCATCCATGACGTTGCAAATGGTAAGAGTTCCTTCCTTTTTAGAGCAGCATAGTATTCCATCGTGTAGATGTACCACAGTTTTCTAATCCATTCATCTACTGATGGGCACTTAGGCTGTTTCCAGATCTTAGCTATGGTGAATTGGGCTGCTATGAACATAGGGGTGCATATAGCCTTTCTGATTGGTGTTTCTGGTTTCTTGGGATATATTCCTAGGAGTGGGATCACAGGGTCAAATGGGAGTTCCATTTTCAGTTTTTTAAGGAAACTCCATACTGTCTTCCATAGTGGCTGCACCAGTCTGCATTCCCACCAGCAGTGCACAAGTGTTCCTTTTTCTCCACATCCTCTCCAGCACTTGTCGTTTGTTGATTTGTTGATGATAGCCAGTCTGACAGGTGTGAGATGGTATCTCATTGTTGTTTTGATTTGCATCTCTCGGATGATTAGTGACTTTGAGCATGTTTTCATATGTCTCTTGGCTTTCTGAATGTCCTCTTTTGAAAGGTGTCTATTTAGGTCCTTTGCCCATTTTTTGATTGGATTATTTATCTTCCTTTTGTTGAGTTGTATGAGTTCCCTATAAATTTTGGAGATTAGGCCCTTATCAGATATGACATTGGCAAATATGTTTTCCCACACAGTGGGTTTTCTCGTTGTTTTGTTGATGGTTTCTTTTGCTGTGCAGAAGCTTTTTATTTTGATGTAGTCCCATTTGTTCATTTTCTCTTTAGTTTCAAGTGCCCTAGGAGCTGTATCAGTGAAGAAATTGCTTCGGCATATGTCTGAGATTTTGTTGCCTTTGGATTCTTCTAGAATTTTTATGGTTTCCTGTTGTACATTTAAGTCCTTTATCCATTTTGAGTTTATTTTTGTGTATGGTGTAAGTTGGTGGTCTAGTTTCATTTTCTTGCATATATCTGTCCAATTTTCCCAACACCATTTATTGAAGAGACTATCTTGGCTCCATTGTATGTTCTTGCCTCCTCTGTCAAATATTAATTGAGCATATTGGTTCGGGCCGATTTCTGGGCTCTCTATTCTATTCCATTGATCTATATGCCTATTCTTGTGCCAGTACCAGGCAGTTTTGAGAACAGTGGCTTTGTAATACAACTTAATATCTGGTATTGAGATCCCACCTACTTTGGTCTTTTTCAGGATTGCTGTAGCTATTCGAAGTCTTTTTTTATTCCAGATGAATTTTTGGAGAGTTCGTTCTAGATCTCTGAAGTATGCCATTGGTATTTTAATGGGAAGTACGTTGAATTTATAGATTGCTTTGGGTAGTATGGACATTTTAATGATGTTGATTCTACCAATCCATGAACACAGTATGTTCTTCCATCTGTTTATGTCTTCCTCTATATCTTTTTTCAACGTCCTGTAGTTTTCTGAGTAGAGGTCTTTTACCTCTTTAGTTAAGTTTATTCCTAGGTAGCTTAATTTTTTTGGTGCGATGGTAAACAGGATTGTTTTTATAATCTCTCTTTCTGAAAGTTCACTATTGGTGTATAGAAATGCCTCAGATTTCTTGGGGTTAATTTTGTATCCTACTACATTGCCAAATTCATGTATTAAGTCTAGTAGCTTTTTGATGGAGTCTCTAGGGTTTTGTATGCATAATATCATGTCGTCTGCAAATAAGGACAGTTTTACTTCCTCTTTTCCAATTTGAATGCCTTTTATTTCTTCTTCTTGCCGAATTGCAATGGCTAACACTTCCAGTACTATGTTGAACAGGAGTGGTGAGAGGGGGCATCCCTGTCTTGTTCCTGTTCTTAGGGCAAATGGTGTTAGTTTTAGTCCATTGAGTATGATGTTGGCAGTGGGCCTGTCATATATGGCTTTTATTATGTTGAGGTATGATCCTTCTACTCCCACCTTGCTGAGAGCTTTTATCAAAAATGGGTGTTGAATTTTGTCAAATGCTTTTTCTGCATCAATTGATATGACCATGTGGTTTTTTTCTTTCAATTTGTTTATGTGATGTATCACGTTTATTGATTTGCGGATATTGTACCATCCTTGCATCCCTGGGATAAATCCTACTTGGTCATGGTGTATGATCTTTCTGATGTACTGCTGGATCCGATTTGCTAAGATTTTGTTGAGGATTTTGGCATCTATGTTCATGAGGGATATTGGTTTGTAATTCTCCTTCATTGTGTTGTCTTTACCTGGTTTTGGTATTAGGGTGATGCTGGCTTCATAGAATGAGCTTGGAAGTGTTCCTTCCTCTTGAATTTTTTGGAATAGTCTGAGGAGGATAGGTTTTAGTTCTTCCTTGAATGTTTGGTAAAACTCCCCTGTGAAGCCGTCTGGTCCTGGGCTTTTGTTTGCTGTAAGCTTTTTGATGACTGCTTCAATTTCTTCCATAGTTATTGGCCTGTTGAGATTTTTAGATTCTTCCTGATTAAGTTTTGGAATGTTGTATTTTTCTAGGAATTTGTCCATTTCCTCCAGGTTGTCTAGTTTGTTGGAGTAGAGCTGTCCATAGTATTTTTTAACAATCATTTGTATTTCTGTGGGGTCTGTTGTTATTTCGCCTCTATCGTTTCTGATTTTGTTTATTTGGGTCCTCTCTCTTTGCTTCTTGGTGAGTCTGGCTAGAGGTTTGTCAATCTTGTTTATCCTTTCAAAGAACCAGCTCCTGGTTTCATTGATTTTCTGTATTGTTTTTTTGGTCTCTATGTCATTTATTTCTGCTCTAATCTTTATTATCTCCTTCCTTCTGCTCACTCTGGGGTTTTCTTGTTGCTCTCTTTCTAATTCTTTGAGTTGTAGAGTTAGCTGATTTACTACCATTTTTTCTTGTTTTTTGAGATAGGCCTGTAGAGCTATAACTTCCCTCTCAGGACTGCTTTCATTGTGTCCCATAGGTTTTGGATTGTTGTGTTTTCATTGTCATTAGTTTCCAGGATGTTTCGAATTTCTTCTTTGATTTCATTGGTAACCCAATCAATATTTAATAGCATGCTATTCAGCTTCCAGGTGTTTGAGTATTTTGGGTTGTTTTTATTGTAGTTTATTTCTAATATTATGCCATCGTGGTCTGCAAAGACACTTTTTATGATTTCAATCTTCTTGAATTTGTGGATACTTTGCTTGTGACCCAATATATGGTCTATTTTTGAATATGTCTTATGAGCATTTGAGTAGAATGTATATTCCCTGGCTTTGGGGTGAAGTGTTCTGAAGATGTCTGTTAAGTCCATCTCATCTAGTGAGTCATTTAGGATTGCTGTTTCTTTGCTGATTGTTTGTCTAGAGGATTTATCCAGTGTTGTCAGTGGTGTATTAAAGTCCCCGACTATGATTGTATTGTTGTCGATCTCTCCTTTGATATCTTCCAGGAGTTTTTTTTTATGAATTTGGGTGCTCCTGCATTGGGTGCATATATGTTTACCAGAGTTATATCTTCTTGTTGTATTGATCCCTTTAGTATTATGAAGTGGCCTTCCTTATCTCTTGTTATGGCCTTCACTTTGAGGTCTATCTTGTCCGATATAAGTATTGCTACCCCAGCTTTCTTTTCCTTTCCATTTGCCTGAAAGATATTTTTCCATCCTTTCACTTTCAGTCTGTGTGAGTCCCTTCTAATGAGGTGGGTTTCTTGTAGACAGCAGATGTATGGGTCATGTTTTTTTATCCATTCAGCCACTTGATGTCTTTTGTTTGGAGCATTTAGACCGTTTACGTTTAAAGTTATTATTGAAAGGTACTTGTTTGTAGCCATTTCTGTTTTTCTGTGGCTGTTTTCTTTCTTTGCTTTTTATTTCTTATTTTTATACCAGTCCCTTTAGCATTCCTTGCATTGCTGGCTTGGTGGTGATAAACTCCCTTAGCCTTTTTTTGTCTGTGAAGCTTCTTATTTCCCCTTCAAGTTTGAATGATAGCCTTGCTGGATAGAGTATCCTTGGATTCAGACCTTTGCTTTGCATCACTTTGTAAATTTCTGTCCATTCTTTTCTGGCCTGATGTGTTTCTGTTGAGAAATCATTTGACAATCTAATGGGAGATCCCTTGTATGTAACTTTCCGTCTCTCTCTTACAGCCTGTAAGATTCTCTCTTTGTCCTGAACATTTGCCATGGTAATTATGATGTGTCTTGGTATGGGTCTTTTCGGGTTCACCTTGTTTGGGACTCTCTGGGCTTGTGTGACTCTTTTCTTCCCCACCTCAGGGAAGTTTTCTGATATTATTTCTTCTAATAGGTTTTCTAATCCTTGTTCATCCTTCTGTTGTTCTGGTACCCCTATTATTCGTATGTTGTTTCGTTTCATGTTGTCCCAAAGCTCCCTTAGGCTCTCCTCCTGTCTTTTAATTTTTTTCTCCAATTGCAGTACATTTGGGTGTGTTTTGCTTCCTTGTCTTCTAATTCACTAATTCGGTCCTCCGCTTCTCCTAGTCTACTGTTGATACTTTCAATGGAGTTTTTCATTGCAGCTATATCACTCTTCATTTCTTCTTGGGTCTTACTTAAGTTGTTGATTTTTCCATCTGTTTCTTCTAGCTTCTTCCATATGTTATCGATTTTTTCATCTGTTTCTTCTTGCTTCTTGCAGAGGTTGTCGATTTTTCCTCCATCCGGTTTATGCACTCTAGGACCCTTATTCTGAATTCTTTGTCTGTCATGTTGCATGCCTCTGTATTACTTAGCTGCTTTTCTGGAGAGTCCTCCTTCTCTTTCCTTTGGGGGTTTCTTTGTCTACCCATGTTTGATCTCACTGACATATCTATACGTTGAGTCGTTCAGTGGTTGCTCCCTTGGTGGCAGTGACTCCTTGGTCTGTGGTTGCTCTTCGGGCGGTTGCGGTAGCAGCTGCTCTTCAGTTGGCAGCAGCTCCTCTGGTGGGTGCTGTTCACAGCTGTGGTGGCTCTTCTGGCTGGTGGGGCGAGGTTTCACGTACAGCTGCTGTTCCTCAGCAGAGGGTGTTGGTGCTCAGGAGGTTGCTGTTTCTTGGATCTGCTGCGTTGATTTAAAGGCACAAAATACAACACAACAAGGCACCACGTACCAGGCACTATACACAGATATATTCACGATATTAATAACCCCAAATAAAGGTGACCACCTGAATTAAGAGAATTAGGGGATAAGGAAGAAGGAAGAGAAAAAGATAAAAGAGAAAAAAGAAAAGAAAAGTAGGGACCAAAAAAAGGAGTGCAAAAATGAAATTGGGAAAAAGGAGGGGGGAAAATAAAAGCGAGAAAAGAAAAGAAAAAAAAAAAGTGCGAAAGGAGAGAATGAAGTGGAAGAGGGGAAGAGACTTTTTTATATGAGGAGAATACTCCTATAGAACAGCCATTAATCCCAACAAATTCCAGCAACAGCTCCCTGGAGATGAATGCAAACTAGAAACAACCAATAATATAACGATGAAAATAGAATGGAGAACACTAATCCCAAAATAAAATAAAGAGAAAATAAAATGGCACTTTAAAAAAAATGGTAAAATGGTAGCAGTAATAATACTGGTTAAAAATAAGAAGGTAGTAATTAAAAGGGTAAAATCAGGTGATGGAAAAAAGAAGAAAAAAAAAGAAAAAAAAAGAAGAAAATAAAAAAAATAAAAAAAAATGGTTTCTTAGATAAAAGGTGAAAAAAGAAAAAAAAAATTGCAGTAGTGAAGGTCCTTCGGTTCTTCTATTCTTCAGTGTGGCTCGCCTTAGACCTGCCAGGTATCCAGGAGAGTGTTGAGTTTCCCTGCGATACACTGTTCCTCTGTGTTGTAAACCACAGTCCTTATTTTAAAGCAAGCCGCATTTGTTTCCCAGACTGCCTTATTTTGTGTTTAGCAAAGAGTCAGTTTGTGGGTCAGCCTCTGGGTGGCAGTGTTCTGGGGTTGGCCTCTGAGGCTATAGGGCCTCTCTGTCCAGTGGAAGTTCACTGCCCAGAGCTGGCTGCGCAATAGTTAGTTACTGGAGCTGTGTTGTTGCTGGGATTGAAAATCCCTCCATAGGCCTGACCCTGTTAACTCGCAGGGACTGATCAGGTTATTTTAATCCTTGATCTCCTACAGGGTGGAATCTGGGTGTGGCTGTGCTCCTTGCCTGGGGGCTGGGGGGAGGAGTCTCACTCTCCGGAGAGAATGGCTGCCCCAGTCCTGGGCTCAGGGGTGTCTCAGCACTCAATTCGCTGCCACCTC
Organism: Myotis nattereri; assembly: GCF_964212035.1. Taxonomy (NCBI): domain Eukaryota; kingdom Metazoa; phylum Chordata; class Mammalia; order Chiroptera; family Vespertilionidae; genus Myotis; species Myotis nattereri. Next base: position 158,575,142 of record NC_138075.1, read on the forward strand.
TCCCGGCCCCCCTCTCTCTTCAGTCTCTCCCCAGATTCCACTCCTCCGCACACTCTCCCTCTCTTCAGCACAGGTGAGTGTCTGTATCCGAAATGTCCCATGAACAGGATTCAGTGAAAACAAACAAACAAACGCCGGCCACGGAAACGGAAAAGGCTTGGTTTCTGTAAGCTTCTTCTCTTACCGGGACTGCATGGTCTGGTCAGCTCTTCAGGCTGCCCCCTTTAGGCTCAGTCCTCTGTGATCACAGAACCCAGCTCTCAATTCCCCCGGCGGCGCCAGGAATCCCGCGGTTCTCCTTTCCCCCGTCAGGGGCTGTGCCTGTCCCAAGGGACGCGGCTGTCTCGAAGATGGGTCTTGAAATAGGTTCTTCCACCATATATGGGAAAGGAATTTCAGGGACACATGCAAAGAAGAATTTGAAATTTGAGCAATAGTGACAAGATCTATTTAAGCGCCTTTGAAAAGGCTGCCACACTCGGCAAGGCACTTTCCAGGCAGGTCCAAGCAGCAGGATCTGGTTGAAGTTGTCAATCTGCCCCCAGATACACCACACCTGGTGTCTCTGGTGGTTCAGCTCTGTCTTGCTGCAGGAGAAGTCCAGCTTCTGGAGCAGTAGGCCTACATTTGGGCTTTCCAGGCCCAGGAGGGTCAACAGGGCCCAGAGCAATAATACCCTTACAACAGAGGCTGATCTTGAGAAAGTTACTTAACTTCCTTGTGCCTTAGTCCCTGACTGAACGCCCACTGCCAAGGCTTGATGGCACCCGGGTTGCCATGGGCACAGTGCTCTGGCCTGTGAGGCTGAGAGAGACTGGAGCCTTTGTTAAATTTCCCTGTATTTCCTTGGGCTTGAGAGAGAGCAGGCTTTCTTTCAAACTATCCAATCTCTTTCCTGGCTTTTCCCAGGCTTGCATCCTTATCCTCTTCGATCTTTTCCCTAGATATTCCCAGGTTTGTCTCCTCCCCTTTCTGGTTACCATTTTGGTTTCTACTGCATTTGTACTCATTAAACTTCCCTCTCACCCTTTCTCCCTCCCTTTTATCCTAGTTAATCTGGGGGAACTGGCCTGTTTTCCCCTGGGATGATTGGAAAGCCAGTCTTTCCTGGCCACTTGGAAGTTAATCCATTTGGCAGAGGGATTCTGGCTATTCCCTAGAGAGTCTGTGAAACTATAGTTTCCTAACTTAATCAGACTCAGCTAGTTTTCTCCCTTCTCCTTTGTTAATTCCTAACTAACTGCTTCTATGCTAATAGAGGTTTCAGTATACCCTTTAGGTGCCTGGATTAATACATCATTAACAGAAACCTTTCAATCCAGACAGATATGAAGATAAGATGTTGCTAAATTAATGACATTCATGATTTTTGTAAAACAAAACAAACAAAAAACTTAGTAACAATGTCAAAACAGTTATATATTTGAAAGTTATATATTGATTTCTATTGTTAAAATGGATTCCAATGTACAAACTACTAACTCAACAAAAGTCAATAACTCCTTTCACTTCACAGTGTGCCTTTAAAACAGCTTTCCAAAGATTGAATGTTTAATTTAGGACAGGTCCCTAATAGTCGCTGCCTTAGTTAAGAGGACAGAATATATATTGGCAGAAAAAAGAGAGGGACATTCTAACTAATGGTGATGTTTGTGCATTCTGAGATCTAGACATTAGGCTACTTTGGATAGTAGCCTAATAAATTAAAACTTCCTTAAAGCTAATATTTTCTTTTACTCCCAAGTTCCAAGGTATGTAAAAGTGTCAACCCTGAATATGAAACGTATTTGTCAATTTTAGTTTTAATTTTGTGGGGGAGCTAGGGTGTCCTTAACATGAAAGGGTTTTCTTTATTATTTTGCCATTAAAACACCAGAGAATTCAATAGCCCCCACCTCACTAGAAGCTTCACTCACATTATGAAATTGCTTAAGACCCTACCTGGTTCTAGTCTCAGCTTTCAAAGAAACATGCCCATTGTGTAATTTCTACTGTAGAACAAGATCAAATAAGACTTTCTTTTTCTTTTTTTTTTCTTTCTTTTTTTTTTTTATTAAGCCCTTCTCCTTAACCAAAGGAACTATGCAAGTACCACTTGTTAATAGAGAAGTACTTTAATGTCATTAGTAATCATGTTTATATATTATCAGAAATAGTTCCTTTAGTCTGTGGAAAGGGGCCACATGGTGACCTGACAAGCTCAGGGGAGGCCTGCATGGCAGTCTTGCTAACTCAGAGACCTAGACCATCCACAAAGGATGGTCTGAAATTAAACTTTAACTGAAGGCAGTTACGGTGGTAGTTACATCCGTTAACTTCACTGACAGGGTTGACCTTTGCCTTAACTGAGCCTATCTGTCTTTTTGCATCTATGATAACATACCCTTGAAATGTTTGGGTCACTTGTAACTTCCCTTTTTCTGGACCCCCTGGGGCACAACAAAATGTGCTGGGTGCCAGGACAGATACCACAAATTCCTTCATCATCATGTTAATTGTTCCTTCACCCACCTAAGTATGTGTCTATCATTTTACTTCTTATCCAATCCCAGGGGTTTCCCCACTTTGCTTTCTCCTGCCTCTCTAGTCTATCACCAATGGTTTTCATGTAACCCACCTATGTCCCTTTGCTTTGATTGCAATGTATAAATACAGATGTAACCCACCATTCTTGGGAGCATTATCTCAATTCATTGAGGTTCTGCTTCCCGGCATATGTCGATAGTTTGGCTCAAATAAACTCACAAAAATTCTTTACAGGTTTCAATGTTATTTACGTTAACAAGTCTCACACTATATCTGAAATGTCATTTAGTAATAAATATGAAATATAATTGAGTGTTTATTTTCAGTTCTTATTCAAGAAATTCTATAAACCACTCATTTTTTAAAAACTGTCACAATTTCACAAATATGAAAACACTCTTTTCTTATTCTTTTCTGCCAACTCTGGTACTTTTCCTTAAAGAATTTAAAAAGGATAATCTAATCACCCTAAAGGAAATGCATTTTATTTTTACCTACTCTAAAATTTAAAAATTCTTTCAGTTTTCTTTTACAAGAAAAGTTTAATGAGGCATATTTGCTTGTTTCCATGGTATTTCAAAAGAGGATTACTTACTGAAGGCAAAAGTTGTGTACAAAAAACAACAAACCTTTGCAATAAGAGATAAACTTTACTTTTCAAATAAATTTCATAGGGCAGTATTTACTCATTTATAATCTATAAAACAATGCCAGTCATTTTTAATGTTATTCAAAGATCAGTTTTCCTTGAAAAAAGTAAAAGTGGTAATAAATTTTATCATATAATTTCATCATATAACACAATCTGTCACTACAAAATGCAAAAATATCCCATCTTAGTAACCAATGTTTTGTCTTTGATTCAATAACTAAGCATGCTGAGGTTTTGTGTGTGTTACAGAAATTGCCAATACCATATTAGTTTAATTTTGAACTCAGACACTTGCAAGTCCAGTCACACTTGAGGAAGATTTTTCTAGGAGCAACATGTATTATGCTACTCAGACTCTCTTTTACCTCCAGAGTACATATTGGTGATATGCTTTATAATTTTTATAAGCATTTTGATAAGCTTTGAAGTTTAAAATACAAAGTAATTAATTCAAAGATTTCTATAACCACTCATACAGGGATATTACAGTGTCACATTTATATCTTTTAATGATAATTGAATACTATTTAATACTAGTCTCTCTTTTACTATTTCAAATTGAGTGGGCAAGAGGTTATATGTAAGTGGGAAAGCAGATGTTGAGCTTACATATGTCTGATGTCATAGATCTTGTTTTAGCATGTCTGAAAATAAGAATACAAAGCTGGAGAAATGTTATTTTGTTGAAGGTAATTCAGTACATAGACAATGGATTATATATCAACAAAACAAAACAAAGTATAAATCATTAGTAAATGTCAATTTTATGAGGCAATATGCTCTAATAGAAAGAAACCTTAAATTGAAATTAAAAGGAATGGATTTTTTATTCTAAATTTGCCATTTAGTAGAAATACAAAGTCTTGAGCCTTAGTTTCCTTATTTGTAAGATGGTAATGGATGGGATGGATTAATTGGTTGATATCTAAAATGCATTTAAATTAAGGCTAATGTAAATTATGGGAAGGGGGAGTGGTCAGTAGGCCTTATCTCTCTGGTTGTTAAATAGAGCTCAAAGGTTAGGAAGAAAAGAAAGACCACAGAAAGAGGAGGTTTCACAGAAAGTAGAGTGTTGTACCTTTACCCTGTCCTTGTGCAGTCAGAAGACCCCAAAGTCAACCAGAGAAGGGCTGAAGACTGGCTGATCAACCATTCAGATCATCTTGTTTGTGAAGATGCCAGCTACTACACAAAGAGAACGTCCAAAGAAGCCAAATTAAATTGCCCATTGGTGATTTAAAACCAGACAAATAGAAGTTAAAATGTGAAAAACCAATTCCATTCAAGAACTATTGCAATACCGGAAAAGAGACATCAGTATAAAAGTGGGCTCAATTCCAAATATAATAAGAACAAGTGGGGATTTACAGAGAAGGAACAAAGAGATGGGTTGATGGATGGGAAATTACCAAGAGGAGGCATCAAGGGTGGGAGGAATTCTCACTAAATGTGCTATAGATGGAAGTGGTATGTCCACCAGTGGAAGTGGGGGCTCCCTTTCCCCACTGGGTGCTGAGGGTCATGTTCTTACGATATCTTGAGAAAAGTAATGTTCTAAGACTTGCATGGGAGAATGAGTGATTTTTATTTGCATAAAGTTATCTCACTCAGTTTCTAAATTCCCATTACCCTTAAACCAGTCCTGGAAAATGTGAAACTGAGGATTCAGCAGCTAAAGGCAAAGCCAGTGTCCAGAGTTCCTGTTCCACAGTGGAGCTGAGTCTGGCAGGGCATCAGGCTAGCGGCAGTGCATTAGTCCATTGTGTGTGGGGTTGACATGGCTATGGGCTAATTGGGCAAGTGCAGAGTGTGAGAGCCCTACAAGCCAGGAGTTAGGTGTGAGCAGCAAGAGAGAAGGGAAAGAGGACCAAGAGAGGGACCTCTCTTTGTTCTGGAGTTTATGTATCTCAGATTTTTTGCCCTTGCAGTGGCCATACCTATTCTGGCCATGACGTACTCCTAGGTGTGACTGACAGAAAATCACCTTTTCTATATCATTCACACTTTACTGGGCATGCATCTTATTCTTTCTTTCTCCAGTCCCTTCTCCAGGATCTGTGGGGGAACAGCCCTGGAGAGTGTTAAACTGCAGACTCCTGGCACAAAAGGCATGCCCACATTATCTGGCCTTCCCTTTGCTCCTTTCCTGTTAATTAATTAATAACTGGGTTAATTACAAATGAACCTAACAAGATTTTTGTTGAAGGCAGGCCAGTATGAGCAGAGACCACCAGGGATATATTTTATTGAAATGGGAATTTTGGTCTGGAAATGTGTGCTGTTCCCCTGGGCAGGATGGTTCCTGGGTTATTTGTTCGTTGGAATCGAAGAATGAAACCAGACGGATGGTGGTATAGCAAAGGTCGAAATTTATTGAGAAACAAACACAGACTCCCACATGGGGAGGGTGAAAGAGTCCCACAGAGTCCCCTTTTCCACAATTTATAAAGGCTACAGTTTTTTGTGCTTCGGTATCCCCTCTGATTGGTCACTATTCACATTTGATTTGGTCATGATAGCAACTCCTGAGCTCAAGTCTCACATGAAGTACGTGAGGTTCCCTCCTTTTCCCTTATTGTTCTACTGTTCCCTGTGGGTTTTCCTTCCTCCCTCTTTGAATGAGGAGCTTCCTTCCCTTTATTCTGTAAACTAGAGGCCCGGTGCACAAAATTTGTGCATGGGAAGGGGGTCTCCTCAGGTTGGCCTGCACCCTCTCCAATGTGGGACCCCTTAGGACCTCTGGATCCTAATCACTCACCTGCCTGCTGGCCTGATCCCCCTAACTGCTCTCCCCTGCCTGCCTAATCACCTCTAACCACCTCTGCCTTGGCCCCTGTGGGTTTGTGTCTCCGATCCAGACTTCAGAAGCCCCAGCACCAAGGTGGCGGGGCTTGGGGCTGCTGGTTGCAGGGCCCCCCCTGCGGGTTTGTGTTTCTGATCCAACACCCAGCAGCCCCAGCACCACGGTGGCGGGGCTTGGGGCTGCTGGGTGCTGGCCTCCCTGTGTGTTTGTGTCTCCCATCTGGCCCCAAGCAGCCCCAAGGACTGCCCGGCCACTCTGGCATCGCCATCTTTGCTGGGTTAATTTGCATACTCATCCAGATTGGCTGGTGGGCATAGCACAGTGATGACCAATTTGCATGTTTCTCTTTTATTAGTGTAGATGTGTACGTTTTGCCACTCTCAGCTTCCTTATCTATGGAAATATAACCTCCGCCACTCCCAGCTCCCTTGTCTTATGGAAATATATCCTTTTGCAGCTCTGCAGCCCTGTGCTTTTTCCAAGGACCCCTTAATTCCTAAAATTTCCTAAACTTGGCTATTTCACCCCTAAAAATTCCTTTCACTATCAGCTGTGGAAGTTAGTTAGATATCAAGGGAGATGTCTTCATAAACTTAGAATTCTTGCTAAAACTGAGCAATACAGAGCCAGCAATAATGGGAGTGAAGATGGAGGCCTCACCGAGGAAAGGGTTCAGAGGAGCCTGACTAAAGCTTGGTCAAAGAGCAATCTGTCAGGAACAAGCAGTGTACATAACAGGGCACAGAGAAGCACAAGAATAACTAAGGGCCGTCACCCAAGAAGGGCAATTCCAGCCTCAGAATAGATATTAAAGTTGTTTTAAGAATGAATGAAAAACCTAAGCAAATATGTGGGTCTAATAACAATTATACACAACAAACACATAGATGTGTATTTCTGCTGTTATTGTCCTTGCCATTGTTCTTCCCTATCAGAAGAAACAAATTGTTTGTTGGCTTTACAATGAATGTCCTTATTAAAATTCAGATTCCAGAAGCTCTCTTCAGAATAGACCAACGCCATTCATATATATATATATATATATATATATATATATATATATATATATATTAAAGAATAAGGTTTGTTGAAATGTTCTGAGGAAGAAAGAAAATTAAAACTTGTTCAACTAAAGTGTTAAATATTCTCCACTATTTAGAGCTAGAAACTTCTCGGCATGGGTTGAGCTGAATTTCAAAACCATTGTCATTCCTAAGACAACCTGTAGTTTTAAATGACTAGGCTGTCAGCCTTTCAGCTCTCTGCATTTGCCTTTTCAGCTTTAGTGAATAGTAACAATTACATTGCAAACAGCATGTTATTTCCAACTGTTTTTTTGACAGAAATCTTTGTGTTATAAATATTGCAAACTTGACTTCATTTTCATGATTCATTTTTTATGTAAATCTTAATAGTTGAGACTTTTTAAAGGCTTCAATATAATTGGTCTTTAAAATAGTATCACATCAGAAAACTTGATAAACAGAATACTAAAAAGTGTTTGTATAGATTTAGAAACAATTTTTAACATACAACTGTTAGTTACATGAGAAGACTTTTTAAGGGTTAAAATTCGCTGATTGGGGGAAGCAATGCAATTTGGAAAAGGGAACCAGGGAAATTATACTTTTTTTTTAAAGAATGTGTTGCCATGTCTCTATTCTTAGATTGATTTGTCTTACATGTATCCAATTAAAAATATTTCTGAAAGAAAACAGACTTTAAGAAGAAAGAATTTTTGTGTTATAAAGCACAGTAAGCTTGGAAACAGCACTGGAATAAGCCAGACCCTTGGAAATGTTTATCTTTCCAGTTGATTTAAATGTTTAGCAACTACAGATCTTTCAAGATCTAAGAAAAAAACAGTAGGATCGAAGCCTATGTTCCAATGAAAAAAAATGCTCTTAAATATCTAAAACAGACTTTTGTTAGCACAGAAGTATCTAGCTTTTGGAGTAAATGTGTAGTTATATATATATATATATATATATATATATATATATATATATATATATTCCTCATTATATATATATATGTGGAGGAGTTTGAATTGGATGTATCATATGATCTTTTTCAACTTTAACATTGTGGTTCTAGTAAGTGGTTTTAGTAAGATTTTACTGAGCCCTAAGTGTGTACAAGGCAATGCTTTTTGTAAAAGGAGGGATAAGTGAATGATGGATACAAATATTTCAGCCATTGACCAAGAGGGCTTTAAAGTTCCACTCACCTTGACTAAACTTTGGACAGGTTTCTTCAAGACTATAGGTCCTTGAACTCCCTTTGCAACATTCACTTTATAAAACTCTCAGTTGTAAATTAGTTCACTGCCTATTTCAGATGTAAATATTCCAGCTTCTTTTAATTTTATAACCCAAGAATGCCTTTCTCAAGAAGCTGGAAACCATCATTGTGAAATGTAATTTTCCAAAAAGATAATATTGTTTGATAAATATTTCCCCATCTCTGGGGGTGGATAGGGGTCTAACTTTTACCTATGAAAGAAATTCCAAATCCAAAGAAAGATTTAAAGAGTTTATTTAAGCCAAAGGCAGAGGGCCAAACCTGGAAGCAAAATCTCAGAGGGTTGAGAAGACTCCTTTAAAACTCCCACATGGCTTTTCCACACTATTATACCATAAACTGTACCTAGGGCCTATCAGCAACATCCCAAGCATTATAATCCCACCTTTTCCAGATACCCTCATCTAAACCTCATTCATGTTCTGCTTTTTCCTTCCTCCTCTGAGAAAAGATGAAGAATCTTATGGAGGAAATGGTTCCTTAGACAAGAACCATCAATATTTATCAGCAGATTGTTTTTATTATCTTTAGGGGAAATGCACAGTAAGTATCACTAAAGACTACGCTCTCATCAACGCTTTCCTGATCTAGCTTTGTATTGTAGCCACTATGCTAATCCCCAAATTTTCAGCTTTTTATCCCTCCAAGATATTTTGCACTACACTTAGACATATTACACAAGAAATTGGGAGAACGTTAGCTACCAGATAAAATCCAATTTTTCCGGTCTCACTTGAAACACACCTCAAGTTCTTTGTTCAAATGTATTGTCTATCACTCAGCAATAGTCAAACTTAATTTTAACCAGAAGGGTCTATTCAGTTTTATCTGTTTCTGTTCTCCTCTTTCTCATTTTCTGACTTTTTTACACTATTTCCTCTCAACCCTATTTGTATAAATATTACTCAAATTTCAAATTTAATTCAGGTTTAAAACTAATAAATCAGGGGTGGGTGGGGTCATGGGGGGATAAGGACACATATGTAATACCTTAAGCAATAAAGAAAAAAAAAAACAGCAAAAATAAGGAACAAAAACAAAAAACCCTAATAAACCATCCTTTATTTTATCCATTTATATTTTCAGTGGTCTGGATTCTCTACCCTTTTTGAAAGTATACAAATCATGCTTGTCACAGAGTTGGCCCTTAATTGTCTCTACATATGTTGTATATTTTGATTGGATTGTTTATCTTCCTTTTGTTAAGTTGTATGAATGCCCTATAAATTTTGGAGATTAAAACCTTATTATATGTATCATTGACAAATATGTTCTCCCATGCAGTGGAATCTTGTTGTTTTGTTGATAGTTTCTTTTGCTGTGCAGAAGCTTTTTATTTTGATGTAGTCTCATTTGTATTTTTTTCTCCTTAGTTTCCATTGTCCTAGGACCTTGGTTAGCAAACCGCGGGTCGCGAGCCACATGTGGTCCCTTAAGTGTGGCCACGAAGTTTCAATCACACTGTACGTGCATGCCCGCACGTGGTATTTTGTGGAAGAGCCACACTCAAGGGGCCGCAGTTTGCAGACCACTGTCCTAGGAGATATGTGAGTAAACATATTGCTACAAGATATTTCTGATATTTTGCTGCCTATGGAATCTTCTAAGATTTTTGTGATTTCCCACCTTGCATTTAAGTCTTATCCATTTTGGGTTTATTTTTGTGTATAGTGTAAATTGGTGGTCTAGTTTCATTTTTTTTGCATCTATCTGTCCAATTTTCCCAATGCCATTTATTGAAGAGACTGTCTTGACTCCATTGTATGCTCTTGCCTCCTTTGTCAAATATTAGTTGAGCATAATGGCTTGGGTTGATTTCTGGATTCTCTGTTCTGTTCTATTGATCTATATGTGTGTTCTGTGCCAGTATTACGCCATTTTGAAAACAGTGGCCTTGTAATAGAGCTTGATATCTGGTATTGTGATTCCTCCAACTTTGTTCTTTCTTAGGATTGCTGCGGCTATTTGTTTGTTGTTGTTGTTGTTATTTTTAATTCCATATAAATTTTGGAGAGTTTGCTCTAGGTCTGTGAAATATGCCTTTGGTATTTTAATGGGGATTGCATTGAATCTATAGATTGCTATGGGTAATATGGACATTTCAATGATGTTGATTCGACCAATCCATAAACACAGTATATCCTTCCATTTGTTTATATCTTCCTCTATCTCTTATTTCAATGATCTGTAGTTTTTTTAGTACAGGTCTTTTACCTCCTTAGTTAAATTTATTCCTAGGTATCTTAATTTTTTTGTTTTTGCAATGATAAAAGGGATTTTTTGTTTTGGTTTGTTTTTTTCTCTCTGTGAATTCAATATTGGGGTATAAAAGTGCCTTAGATTTCTGGGTGTTAATTTTGTATCCTGCTACATTGCCAAATTCATTTATTAAATCTAGTAGTTTATTGAAAGATGTTGCATGTACAGTATCAAGGCATCTGCAAGCAATGACAGTTTTACTTCTTCTTTTCCAATTTGGATGCCTTTTATTTTTTCTTCTTGTCTGATTACTATGGCTAGCACTTCCAATACTATGTCAAACAGGAGTGGTGAGAGTGGGCATCCCTGACTTGTTCTTGTTCTTAGGGGAAATGGTTTTAGTATGTGCCCATTAAGTAAGATGTTGGCTGTAGGTTTCTCATATAAGGCTTTTATTATGTTGAGGAATGATCCTTTTATTCCCACTTTGCTTAGAGTTTTTATCAAAAAACTATGTTAGATTTTGTCAAGTGCTTTTTTTGCACCAATTGATATGATGGTATGGTTTTTGTCTTTCAATTTGTTTATGTGATGTATCACGTTTATTGATTTGCAGATATTGTACCAGCCTTGCATCCCTAGAATAAATCCCACTTGGTCATGGTGTATGATCTTTTTAATGTATTGTTGGATGTGATTTGCTAATACTTTATTGAGGATTTTAGCATCTATGTTCATAAGGAATATTGACCTGTAGTTCTCTTCCTCTGTAGTGTCTTTATCTGTTTTTGGTATTATGGTGACTCTGACTTCACAGAAGGAGCTTGAAAGTATTTATTCCTCTTGAATTTTTTGGAATAGTTTGAGGAGGGTAGGTTGTATTTCTTCTTTGAATGTTTAATAAAACTCCCCTGTGAAGCCATCTGAACCAGGGCTTTTGTTTGATGGAAGTTTTTTGATTACTGCTTCAATTTCCTCAGCATGTCTTAAGAATCTTTGTTTGTCATTAACGTTTGTCATTGTAATTATGAGGTGTCTCAGTGTGGGTCTGTTAGAGTTCATCTTATTTGGGACTCTCTGTGCTTGTGTGACATTTTTCTTCCCCAAGTCATGTAAGTTTTCTATCATTATTTCTTCAAATAGGTTTTCTATTCCTTGCTCCTCTTCTTGACTTTCTGGCACCCCTATTATGCAGATTTACTTCATTTCATATTGTCCCAAAGCTCCCTTAAACTCTCCTGCTTTTTAATTTTTTTTCCAATTGCTCTTCTGATTGGGTTTCTTTTTCTATGCTGTCTTCTAGCTCACCGATTGTTGAGCATCCGTTACTCTGAATTCTTTCTCTGACATATTGCCTGCCTCCATTTCATTTAGTGCCTTTCCTGGCAATTCCTCCTTTCCTTTCCTTTGTGAATTGTTTCTCTGTCTCCCCATTTTTGCTCTCTTTCCAGCACTAGGCACCCTGCTTGGGGCTTGAGAGGTTGAAGTCCCTGTCAGCCCAATGTTCCAGAAATTATTAGTCCAGAGGCTGGGCCTGCCTTGATTCTCACATCTTTATTGTCTGTGCTCAGAGTTGTATCCCCTTCACCCATGGATCTGGTCCTTCAGTTGTCTGCTTCAGATACTCAGGGTGGCAGGAGCACATGCACAGTTCCTCTTGTGTGTGATTCCCTATGAGGACACAGAGCCCTCTATAATGTAATTTGCTCTGTAGCCCCAGCACCAATGGCAGGGTGGTGCCCTAAGTCCCCCTGGCAGTGCACTTGTAGTGCAGTCCTGAGGCCCCTGGCTGGGTATACCAGATTGCTTTGGGTGGTCCCGGCAGCACTCTTTTGTGGCCCAGAGTGAGGCACATGCTGGGTTCCTCCAGGTCACCCCCACAGTAAATCCATGGGCTCAGGTTGAGCTGAGGCAGGTTATTCTGGGTCACATAGCCCATGCTCTCCTGTGGCCTGGAGTGTGACTTGGTTGCTCTGGGTTGCCCCAGCAGTAGGTCCCAGGGTTTGTGGTGGAGTGGGCACCTAGTGGCTCAGGGTCAGACTGGCAGCACAGTTCTGGAGCCCAGGGCAATGTTGTGGCCCAGATCTACTCCTGGCTTTCACTCTAAGCAGGATTGTGGAGCTGAATCCTGGGATGCTGGATCCTGGTGGGCTGGTAGGAGGCCTGATGCAGTAAGTAACTCTGGTGCGTGCTCACTGCAGATGTCTAGGAGCCTGCCGGGCCACTCACTGCCAGGGAACCATGGTGGTTCCACAAGGGTTATGGCTGGCAAACAGCATTCTCCAGGCATACTCTGCCCTTTCTTATTGAAAATTGTCTCCTCAGCTGTGTCTAATTTGTTAATTCTGGGTGGATATTCTCTGATTTAGTTGTTTTTATGGCCTGGCCCCAGGAGAGGTGCACAACACTTTTGCCTATTCGGCCACTATTTTCTTCTCCATAATTATCTTTTTTGTATTTATCAACTCAGTAGAAATGGCACCACTCTCCTGATACTGATAATATATCTATTGTCTTTGCATTCCCCACATAGAAGTTGTTTATTTTATTGGTCTGATCAAAGAACCAGCCTTTCATTTTATTAATTTTCTTTTTTTAATTTAAATTCTTTATTGTTTAAAGTATTATGTAAGTCTCTTTTTTCCCCATCGACCTCTCGCTGTTCACTCCCACCCTTCAATACGTGCCCTTACCCAAACACTGTCTATGTTCTCCCCTGCTGGCCATCTTGTGGTGGCCATCTTGTGATGACATGGAGTCGACCATATTGTGATGACATGGGGTGTAGCCACCTTGTGATGACATGGGCATGGCCATCTTGTGACCACATGGGAGGGGCCATCTTGTGAGTGCATAATGGTCAATTTGTATATTACCTCTTTATTATATAGGATGAATCATCTTTTCACATGATTGTCAACTATATATTTTCTTTGGTAAGTTAACTGTTCATATCTTTTACCCAAATATATATGTTTTTTTTTAAATTTTGTAGCTTATGTTTCCATTTTCTTGGTCGATTCCCTCTTATAAATATTAAATAATTACAGATATGGCCTTTTACTAGTATATTTAACAATGTAATTGCCAATTCAGGTGTTCTTTATTTCTTTGTATAGAGCTGTATTTTTTAAAATATAGTTTTTCTTCCACCTTTATTTGTTCATACAATGTACCTGCTGGTATTGAATGCTTTCAACTTTTATAGGACTAAAAACTGCTCATTTTGCCTTTATCTGAAAGATATTTGCATTCAGTACAGTGATCTAGCCTGACAAGTTTTGGTTTGTTTTTCTTTTTAATCACTTCAGTACTTTGAATTTGTTGCTCCATTGTCAATTGTCATGCATTGGTTCTGATGAGAAGTCTGTTATTATTCTGATATTTGTGTTTTTTGGTTCATGGATATTTTGAATCTGTGTTATGATTATTTTCATTCAAATTTGAAATTTGAAGGATTATTTCTTAAAATAATAACATTCTCAAACATGTGCTGAGTTTTTTCCATATTAAAATACTATTTTAATGTTCTTGTCTACTTACTCTATCATGTGTGCCATTTCTGAGTAGGTTTTTATGGACTATAATTTCTCTTAATTGTGAAAAATATTTTTCTACTCCTTTGAATGACTAATAATTTTTCTATTGGATCTCACTCATTATGTGCTGGATATCTTTGCATTCCGATAAATTCTCAAAAATTTTTAGGGAGATTTGTTTAAGTTGCTAGGAAATTAATGTATTCATGTCTTGCTTTTTCATGTTTGTAACATGAGACCAGAGCAGTATTTATCTAGGATTAACTCTATCCACTGCCAAGGCAAAGCTTTTCTGAGTGCTCTATGTGAAACAGAGGAGTCAGATGGGATCAGGCAGTTTAGGGTAAGAGCCACAGGGAGGGAAGATGGTAAAGAGGATATGAACCACTTGGTCAAGATGTGAGGAGGATAGGCAGAATGTACCAGTCAACCATAGAGCTGTCCTTACCCCTGAACCTAAGAGTGGGAACTAAAAGTGGGGAGATGAGGGCAAAAGGAGATTGGTTACTGCTTTTTTGAAAGAGACAATAGAGGGCAAGAGCAGGAAATATAATCCCTTAGACTAGGGAGCTTCTGTGGCCATCCTTTTTGGGGCCTCTGTCGCATGCTGAAAGCTTTGTTACTTTTGCCATAATAAACTTCACTTCGCTTTTGCTTACCCCTTCTATGTCCATGAATTCACTGGTTGATTTCTCATGACAATGAGCCCAACAGCTCACACTCAAGTCTCAATACTCTGTGAATTATGAGGTTTTTCACTGTGGCTTGTGGGAAAAGAAATGAACCTTAGCTATAGGGATTGACCCTTTTAATCATTGTAACAGTACTTTTTTCAGACACAGTTCATGCTCTCACATTCATTCACTAATCAGTATTCAGCTGAACACTTGAGGGGGATCTTCAAAGATTTCTCTTTGTCCTTTGAACTTTACACATATTTCCTAACTAGAATTCCAGCTTTATCTCATCCTCCAAAGAAACCTCTGGGCACTGCCATCATTCCCCATCTAATGCTATGGCCTGGAAACTCTCACTTGGCAGTACACTGAGGAATTCAAGGGCGTATCTCATTTGTTTCTTGTATCTCATGAATCATTGTCCTGTTGCCTGATGTCCAATTTCTTTAAAATCATTTTTCTTATATATTTTACCTTTTTTTCTTAGTTGTCTCTGGTGGGATATTAAAGTCTGGCCTGTGATTTCATCTGGGTTGTAAACATAAATGTCTCTTATTTTTAAAGCCAGTGCAAGTTGTGTTTCTATCATTCCATGCTAATTACTTATTTTAGATTTTGCTGTGTTTGAATATTTATGTTAACAGAAAATATTGAAATTCTAAAAATGCGACATCTAAACATATTTGACTTTCAAATTGCAATAGCTACAGTCCAGTAACCTACTGTTTTTAAATGAACTCTCACTGTACATTTTAAAAAGTACTTAAAGTGGATTGACTGGTATGGCTCAGAAGGTCGGGTTATCATCGGTCGCTATTTTGATTCCCAGTCAGAGCATATACACAGGTTACAGATTTGATCCCCAGTCAGGGCATGTTCTGGAGGCAACTGGTTGATGTTTCTTCTCTCACTCTCTCTCCCTCTTCCTTACTGGCTCTCTAAAAAAATACATAAAGACATTTCCTCAGGTGAGGATTAAAAACAAATTCTCAAAAAAATTAGCCTAAAGCAAAATTTAAGCACATGTTTGTTTGTTTTTTTCTTTTTATATGTAGTATTTAAAAATAAATCTTGATATGGTTGTGAAGTGTTATAGGTTTTCATTAAAGAACAAGTTAGTTGTTTTTGGGGGGATGGAACAACTTCTAGGAAGTCCTCTCTGAAGACAAATGCCTTTTGAGGTCCATTCAAGGGTCTTTTACACTCGGTAATATTAAAACCTGCCTTTGTTGCTAATTTTTATGCTCTCATAGATAGTTTTTTGCCATAACAACTCAAATGTAATACATTTTTAAGTTTTGTCTAGGTCTACATAAAACACATAATTTCAAAAATTTACCTTTGTGAACTAAAAGGTAACACACGCTAACCTGACTAGCTCAGGGAAGGCCTGTGTGGTGGACTTGCAAACTCAGAGACCTAAAGTAACCACAAAGGGTGGTCTGAAACTAATTTTTTTTTAACTGAAAGGCAGTTTACTAGTATGGTGGGTAGTCATGTCCTAGGCCAGTATCTTCCCTGACAATGGGCAACATTTACCTTAATGGAGCTGTTGGAAAGCACGGGAGACTTGTTTGGAAAGTTTGTAAGGAGGACATTCTGAGAAAAGGGAAGTGTGTGGAAGGCTGCCTGCCCTGTTTATCGAAATTCTGACTTAGGGGAGTGTCAAAGGTAGTGCCCCTAATTATTCCTTGACCTTTCCAAGCAAGTCTGTGCATGTGCAGACCCCCAGGTGTTTACTGGAATCCTTATGCTTAATCTCTGGATGCCAGTGCCTAGAGGACAATGTAAACATGTGTCCTCCCAAGATTACTCACCCTATTAATTGTATCTAAAAGATAAACATTATCTCAAACTGCTGCTAATAAAAGCCTAAGGAGGTAGGTAATCGAGGTGGCCTGGCTCCTTCAGCCAGGCTGTCCCTTAGTCCTCTCTTTCACAGCAAATGTGTCGGAGTAATCCATTCATCTGTTGCTTGGGGTCTGCTGGTCAGCCCCAGCACTGAGCCTCTGTTGTCTTTTTGCATCGACGATGGCATATCGTTGGAATGTCAAAATAATTTTCCTTTTCCAGGACTCCTTAAAGCACAGGCACTGCTCTGCAGAGTCCACACATCAAGTCATTGTTATTAAATTAATTGTTGTCTGTTAACTATCCTGTACCCACCTAAATAAAATATATATATATGTGTGTCTATCATTTTACTTTTATCAAATCCCAGAGGTTTCCCCACTTTGCTTTCTCCCACCTCCCTAATCTATGGATTTCAAAGAACCCATTATGTCTCCTCTTTTGATTGTAATATATAAAACAAGGTGAAAAATGCCATTCTTCAGAGCATTATCTCAATCCATTGAGATTCTGCTTCCTGGTAGTTGTCCACAGTTTGACTCAAATAAACTCAAAGAAATTCTTCACAGGTTTGAGTGTTTCTTTCATTAATACCTTAAGTTGTTAAACTGCCTTATCAATATTCACATTACTACTAGATTTGTAAATATAGTAAAGATAGAGGAGGCTTCAGTAATCAGAAAATCAATGTCTAGAAATATCTTCCAATAATTGAAATATAAAAAAGCATCCCAAAACAGTTTCCATTTAATAGGTAATAGTTTAACACACAATAACAATAGATGCTTAAGAGTATTTTGATTGCCAAGCAGCTCTACTTACAACCAAATCACTTTCACTGTTTGATTTTCCTTCCTTCTTTTCTTCCTTGTTTCACCCCTTGCTTCCTTCCTTCCTTGAATCCTTAGGGGGATGTTGAATAATGGTGCTGAATTATAATGATTAAGCATAATGTAAAGTAACACCTGGAAGGTTTTCATTACAACACAAATAAAGTGGAAAACACTTACTTTAGATCATTTCTCCTCCCCCTCTTTTTCCCCAATTGATAGTGCTAAGAATGATTTTAGAGTCCTATCAATATATGTCTCACAAATACATAAACAATGAAAAACATTCAAAGCAATTATTCAGGTAATGGAGACCTTAAAATTCCTAGTTTTATGTAACATTTAAAGATAAAAAATGACTCAAAATTGTTTTTGGTTAAATTATTGAGATCTATGTCTCATCTGCACTGTGCTTTATGCATACAAGTATATCTTGATTTTTTTATTGGCGTCCTCTTCCACTCCAGTTAGGTTAAAGTTTTCTAATTGATTTGACTAGGATCTCATAAGTTCATTTATATATTTACAACAAGACAGTTATCACGTACTAAAATAAACTTTGACAAATGACAAACCTGAAAACTTTTTTCTTCTTGAATAGTGGCTAAGCTGAAACAGACTTCTGGATTTAATTAGCTCTAAAGTTGACATCGGAGTATGTGTATGTATGTTAATATAGCTATATAGAGATGTCCAGTCTCATACCTTTTTTCAAATTTTCATCCACTGAGCAGTTTTGTAAAATAGATGCTGTTTATTATGTCTTTACCTTATCCAAGTTGATGCTAATTTTAGAAGTCAATGAGAAACATTGACTCTAAAAGCTAAAAGCCTTTGACAAATTAAATGTAGCAAAGAAGACATCAGAATATTACAAGAGTCTATTGGAAATACATCTGCTCATTGGTTCTTGTATAGTCTTCTTTCTGCAGAGATCTATATTTATGCATGTTACTTGTTTGCTTTCTTAGATCTATAAAGTATACCTATATCCATCAGTCTGACAAATGTATTACCTTATACACCAAAGGAGAATTTTATCAGGAGAATTTTAATGGCCTGTAGCTATTGAACACAACTTCTATTAATGACCACTGCTTTAAAACAGCTTTTAAAGCACCATTCAAGAAAATCAGAAAAATTGAGTACAATGTGTATTTTTCATTTAAAATAAGGTACTCTTTATAGAACAAAAATACAGATATCCCCAACTTTATTACTGAATTTAAATTGTGATTCATTAAGAAATGTCATAATTCTTATATCTAACACTTGAAGAAATCTTTAAACTTAAAAATAGAAAAAAGATGTGATAAAATTATACCACTCGGGGAACTAGGGGAAGTTAAGTAACTCTTATTACAACACTTCATATTCAAAAGTACAACTGTAATCTCAAAGTTTCCCAAAATGTTTTCCTTCACTATGTGTATAGTACTTTAATGAAGTTTTAATTTTCACACACACACACACACACACACACACACACACACACACACACACCATGAAGTAGGTAATCTTAGCAATGTTCTACTAATGAGAAAACTAAAGCTTGGGTAGAATCAGTATATTGACCAAATGTATACAATTGACATTTGACCTAGGACATTTCTACTAACCAAGTTTTGTGTGGTGTTTTGTTGTTTTGTTTTTTTTTCCTTTTAGTTACACAATATGCTTTCAATTGAGTAATAGAGAGTGGTGATATAAATGACATAAGTGAGGGCTTTAATATGGTAGGTTGTAATAAACAAGGATTCAAATATTTCCTGGTACATATTTGGCATTACATGAAATAATGGATAAATAAATTGAACCTCAAGAGAAAGATATACACGTCTTCATAAAGTTTTCCATTCTCTTTCTCCCCTTGCCTTTCTTATTCTACTAGAGGCTCAGTGCACAAAATTTTGTGCACTGGAGGAGGGGGTCCCTCAGCCAGCTTGCCCCCTATCACATACTGGGAGCCCTCAGGGGATGTCCTACTCCCTGCTCCCTGCTCCCTGCTCCCCTTGGGGAGCGGGCCTAAGCCACAGTCTGGCCTCCCTTGGGAGGAGACCAGGGTGATCAGGGGAAGGCACCAGTCCCATCACCCCGCTGTTGCAGCCACTGTCAGTCACCGCAGCCACCAAGGTGTTTTCATCAACACGGACTCCAGTCCCTTTACCATGAAAAAATGACAACTTTCTTTAGGCATTTTCAAGATGTGTCTCTCATAGGCTATGACATTTGTTTCTTTCTTTCTTTTTTTATCCTCACCTGAGGATATGTTTCCATTGATTTTTAGAGAATGTGGAAGAGAAAGGGAAAGACATAGAGAAACATCAAAGTGAGAGGAACACTTTGATTGGTTGCCTCCTGCATGAGCCCTGACCTTGGCCCAGGCCAGGGAGGAGCCTGCAACCTAGGTACATGTCCTTAGTCAGAATTTAACCCAGACCCAGCAGTGGGAAGGCCAAGGCATTATCCACTGAGAAAAACCAGCTAGGACAGGATATGACATTTCTTAACCCTCCAGCAGCGGACCTTCCTTTTTTTCTCCAGAAGTGTGGTAAAAAACCCTAGATCACCTATTTGGATTCTTATTACCCAAGTTACTAAGAATATTACCAGTGACATACAGAAAGCTAAGCCAATGAGCAGTCAGAAAAGGTGTTTCCTCTGTAGTTCACATCAATTGCCGGCTTGGCCCCTGCCCAGGCCTAACGCCTCTGGCCGAGTCATTAGCCCTGGGCAGGGAACCTCCAGCTCCCTCAGTCATTGGCTCAGCCCCTGTTCCCCATGATTGCTGGCTCTGCCCCTGCTCCCCGCCATCACCAGCTCCCTCTCTGCTCCCCACAATCGCTGGCTCCGCCCCTGCACAGGCCTTACGCCTCTGGCCAAGGCCTTAGGCCTGGGCAGGGGACCCCCAGGTCCCACCATTGCCAGCTCTGCCCCTGCTACCTGTGATCTCTGGCACCACCCCTGCCCAGACCTAAGGCCTCTGGTGGAGGCATTAGGCCTGGGCAGGGGACCCCCAGCTCCCCGTGATTGCCGACTCTACCCCTGCCCATACCTAACACCTCTGGCCAAGGTGTTAGGCCTGGGCAGGGGACCCCCAGCTCTCCGTGATCTCCCGGTCGGCCCCTGCATAGGCCTAATGACTCTGACCGAGGCATTAGGCCCTTGCAGGGGACCCCCAGCTCCCCATGATCGCCAACTCTGCCCCTGCTCCCCATGATCGCTGGCTCCGCCCCTGCCCAGGCCTAACGCCTCTGGCCAAGGTGTTAGGCCTGGACAGGGGACCCCCAGCTCCCTGCAATTGAGGGCTCTACTCCTGCTCCCCACCATTGCTGGCTCCCCCCTGCTCCCCACCATCATCTCCGCCCATGCCCAGGCCTGATGCTTCTGACCGAAGCGTCAGGCCTGTGCAGGGGACCTCTCAGCTCTGATTGCAGGCTCCGATAGCCAATAGCCACTGGGTGCCTACGTATGCAAATTAACCACCATCTTTGTTGGCAGTTAATTTGCATATCACACTGATTAGCCAATTGGAGGTGTAGAGAAGGTACGGTCAATTACCCTGTTTGTCTATTATTAGATAGGATAGTATTTAATAATATATCATTGTAAGAAAATAAAACAAATGTAAAAGTTCATAATAATAGTTATCAAGCACCCTTGTTGCAAAAGTTATAAACCCATTTTATTTCAGAGTATTTTCAAACCACTATGCTTGACAAATCACCTTGCATTTTCAGTATAAACAATGAAGAGAGTTTGTTTATAGATTTTTATGTTAATAAAAGTCACTTAAATGTCCACCGCAACTGCAGCATTGCACTGAGATTTTAATAAAATAATTTGCTTTTACTTTCTATTATATTCTTTTTAGTGGCTTAATTAAAATTCCATTATTAAATTCTTGAAATTTAGTTCAAACTAGACCATAAAGGTAGTTAATTGCATTAATTAGAAGTTCTTTTACTATTTCAAAACTGCAACTGTATTTCAAGTGCTTATTTTTGTGTTTTTAATCTGAAGATTAGATATTATTCCTAACTTTAAAAAAAACCTGAGTGATTTCTCTTTTCTTTTTAATCTTATGACTCAATAATTTATTACTTTTATAATTAAATACATATTTTAGGGATACTAATTCCATTCAAATAATTAAGTATTACATGCAAATGCAATGTTAAATAAAAGTTAAATTATCATTTAGCACCAAAGGTTATATTAAAAAATGTTACTCTCTTCTTTTCATTCTCCTGTCTATCCTTTCATTTCCCAATACAAGAAACTGATTATTTAACATTTTTTAATTCATTGTGAGAGCATTGATTGGCTGCCTTCTGCATGCTCCGCACCATGGATAGAGCCCAAAAACCAGGCATGTGCCCCAACCAGGAATCAAACCACCAACCCTTCAGTGTATGGGATGATGCCCAGCCAACTGAGCCACACTGGCCAGGGCCAGAAGCTATTTCAAAATAACCAATTAGCTTCCCATGTTTTCGTGGGCTTCTGATGGCTCCAATGACCCCTTTCCCAGGCTAGACTGACAGGCCTCTAAGGCCAAGCACCTCCCCCTCCACAATTTTGGCTTTACTGCTCATGTCCTTATCATCCCCTTGTTCTATCCCTTCCCCCAGTGCTCTGCAGGGGAATGGACTGATGGGGGAGTGTGAAGCTTTATCTTCCTAGTGAAGCAATAGGCCTCTGCTTCTTAACTAAATATGCTCAACAATGTCAGACTCTTCCTTTGCTTCATTTCCCATCAATAATTAGCTAATTATGATAACAGTTTCAGGACAAATAGGTTTTTTGTTCTTTCTTTGGAATCTTCTACTTGCAGATGCTTAGGTTTGACTGCTGTGACACATGCACATATGCATACACACACACTCATATGCATGCACACATGTGCAAATGTATTGGAAGCCAACACTTGTCTCCATTCTCTTTGAGTGCTCTCCTCTGCTACCAGAGGCCGGAAGCTGGCTGGAAAAAATATGTTCCAGCATTCTGTAGTAGCAGTGTTCTGATTTAGGTTATACCAATAAGAGCCATGTGTCCAAGTTTTTGAAGTGGAAGAGAAGCAAAAATCATCATCATGGATACATGGGTTTGAAAATGACAGACATGAAGTTTAGCCAGTGGTTTCCTGGCATTCTGTTACAATTGTGCACTTCAGTGCTGAAGGCAATTGATTCTTGATTTTCTCTTATTGGTGCAATTTTCTCATGTCCTTAAATACTTCAAGTAATAGATTACCTGACCTTCACTTTCCCAGACTTGTACATATTATAAACCCCTGTTTTCCTCAATGAAATCTCTTCCTGGATCAAAACTATAAATTCCCTCCATTTGGTGATTTTTTCAGCTTTTCTACTCCATTTTCATTTTATACCATGCTTTGTTTTTAGACATAATCCTTAATTTTATCAAAGATTTAAATTTCTGGTTCTCAAATGTTTAAAAATTATCTTAGCAGTGATTTATTCAAAGGTTAACTGAATACCAGATCTTTGCCAACTAAGAGAACATTAAAGAACCAATAAGCCATTTCATCACTCACTATTTTAATTAACCCTCACATATAAAAATAGTTAAACTAGTAGATCAAATAACAACTTCAGTAAGTACTGAAGGAATTTGTGGAGAAAATACACAATTAAGGGACACTGCAGAGAGCAGTTGGGACTCAAAGGAGACCCTTGATAAAAGTACTTTTGGGATAGGTGTAGAGAATGGTGGGCATGAAAAGTGAAAAAATGAGTATCAGCAAAGACTTGGACTTAGAAGTAATTATAGCAAGTTAGAAGTATTATGAATAAGATAGAATGAGAAATTACTGATGACCTGAAAAACCAGGCCAGAAATATTTTTATAAGAAATGGATGTTGAAGATTATCAATCAGAGTAGATGGCATGGAATGAGTGTATTTAGAGAAAACTAGTTTAGTCTCTGTTAGCTGGCACTGATGTCAGCTATGCCTCAGAGTTCCTGGTTTCATTTAAAAAGTATTAAAGTTAATGGCCAAGAGAGAGGCATATGGAGTCAGGGTGGGTCAGGTACCTAGAACTCCAGGGATGCTATTACATAAAATAAAATGTGCAGAAGGAAGGTGGGCAAAAAAGAACCAAAACAAAGACATTTGTCTGACTTTTTGTCCAATGACATATCCAAGAAATCTATGGGACTTCAGAAACTGAAGGCAAAAATTTATTATTATAACTTTGGTTCTTTATTGCCTAATGGCTACTATACCAGTTGTCTCTATGGTGTCTGAGCAACTCTACATCCCTTAATGGACTATTCCTCATGTCTCCAAAGGATCCTCTCCCGTGCCTACAAGATCTATCATTTTCAGTACCATTTTTACTAGCACAAAAGACAGAATACACAGAGGGTCCTAAATGTGAGTCCTCTTAGGAACTGAGGAATAGAAATCAAAAGGAAAAGAGAGGCACCAAAGATGTAACAAGAACTCTGAGTCTAGAAAAGAATAAAAGAAACAGGCAAAGTAGAGCTACAGTTCATTCAAGGATGAGGTCCTACACTTATTTTTACCCATGTTAACTTTGAGGTGTTAGTGACAGCAGGATTTCTGAGTGTAGTAATTTACGTTTGTTCTAGAAGTTGGAAGAAATAATGGAAAGAAATATTGTGATAGGTGGATGGAAAAAGATTCTTCTAGAATCACAATTTCTCAATGCTGTACTGCCCAATGCTCCCTTTTTCAGAACAGGTATTTTGCAATGCCTATTTATGATCCTGAAATGACATCCACAGATTATAGAACCTGCCTAGGCCCATTTTAAAATTAATGCAACTATAATATAAAGTAGCATGAAAAGAAATAATCCTATCTAATAAAGAGGGAATATGCAAATTGACCCTCACACCATCACAAAGATGGCAGCGCCCGCCCATAGCCACAAGATGGCGGCGCCCAGTCCCCTCAGCCCTGCTGGGGCCACGCCGCTTTCCTACAGCTGGAGTCCACAGTCCTGCCAGTCTGGCTGCGCTGCTTGCCTGCTGCTGGAGTCCCCAGACCCACCAGTCCAGCCACGCCGCTTGCCTGCCACTGGAGTCCCTGGTCCTTTCAGCCCCACTGCTGGAGTCCCCAATCCTTTCAGCCCTGCCAAGGTGCCTGGGAGGGGCATCTGGAGTTCCCAATCTTTTCAGTTTCTGCGGCCCCTGGACCGGAAGTGGAAGCTGAGAGTGCGAGGAGCACCAGGAATGCTGGGAATCGTGGTTCTGGTAGTGGACACTTTGTGCAATCTCCTAGACACTCGAGCGAAGTGAGCCTGGAGCAAGTCACTGTTGTGGATGAGGGATGGAGGGAAAGCAAAGGTGAGAGACATAAGTAAAGTCAGAGTCAAGGAAAAATTAAAAGGAAGATATCCTGCAACTTCTAGGAAATCTCCACCAATGGAGCAAAGAAAAAAAAAAAGAAGAGCTCTATTATTCTGTGAGCACCAAACCAGACTGGGCTGGGTTCTCACACAATTCACTCATATGATTGCAAATACAGACAGAAACTTCACTCTTTTATGTAGCCAGGCAGATACAATGCACACCATGCACGTTTTCATGGAAGAGGACTTAACGGCACCATTTGCTATACACCCTTTGGTAAGTCACTTTTTTGGTGGCCATCAGTGTTAGTTAATTGCCATAATGAAGAGTAAAAATTAAAACTTTTCTATCTCTATGACAAGCAGGTCCTTACAGTTTAGAGCAAGATAGCTATCTATAACAATAAAAATGTAATATGAGGGACGATCAGGCAGACAGGCAGAGGGGTTAGGGCAGCCATGTGCAAACTATGGCCCGCAGGCCAGATCCGGCCCATTTGAAATGAATAAAACTATTGAAAAAAAAAGACCGTACCCTTTTATGTAATGATGTTTACTTTGAATTTATATTAGTTCACACAAACACTCCATCCATGCTTTTGTTCCGGCCCTCTGGTCCAGTTTAAGAACCCATTGTGGCCCTCAAGTCAAAAAGTTTGCCCACCCCTGGGTTAGGGGCAATGAGGCAGGCAGGCGAGTGGTTAGGGGCAATCAGGCAGGCAGGCGAGAACTTAGGGGTGATCACACAGGCAGGCAGAGACAGTAAGGGGCGATCAGGCAGGCAAGCAGAGTGGTTAGGGGCAATGAGGCAGGCAGGCAGAGGTGGTTAGGGGCAATGAGGCAGGCAAGCAGAGTGGTTAGGGGCAATGAAGCAGGCTGGCAGGCAAGCAGCTAGGAGCCAGCAGTCCCGGATTGTGAGAGGGTGCAAGCAGGGCTGAAGGACTGCCCCCCACCACCACCCCCATGCATGAATTTTGTGTACGGGGCCTCTAGTAAAATAATATGTGTCTCCACATGCAAATCCTTAGGCAGACTACTGTAGAAAACACAGGGAAGTCTTCAGGTTGTTTGCGTATATATGAGGAATAACCAGAAATATGGTAGCTTCACACAAGCAAATAGAGGTACATTATTTTGGTTATTTAAGTGTCATGAATGTAATTGTCATAGCTGGCATACTTTTCTGGAAATGGAGAACAATTCTTGATCAAGTTCTAAAGGAAAAAATATATTTTTCCTCAGTTTACATGTTAGTTGCATTTTTGTAAAATTTAGTATACATGAAAAGCATACAATAAGATATATTTGCATGTAAATGGAGTGATAGTCCCAATTATAAATGAGTTTTGCATCTAAATAAATATCTAGGAGGACATTACAAGGTCTTGTATGATGTGGGACAACATGTATTTTTATTTTTTATATTTTAAATGTATCTTTATTGTTGAAAATATACAGATAACCATGTATTTTAAAACATTTAATGTTTCTGCATGGCCTTGCAATGTAATTAGCATTGACGACCAACATTAGGACAGGAAAAAAGTCTCCACAAATTCCAAAAATCTTTCTGGGGAGTGGTACCAATTCAGTTATTAATCTCTTTTTGGAACATTCAGAGAGTGGGACTGAGATGAATATGATTAGATCCAGGAAATACTTATTGTGATTATTCATCCTTAAAGCCATATTCTCTAAATTATTTTTCCTGCAATATTTGCACTTTCTTTCTTCTAAAGTCCCTTCATTCACATCATTTTTCTCCCCCATATAATATTTCTCAGGCTTTGCATTTCATCTAAACCAAGTGCACAGAAATAGAATTACTGGGTCAACATCTTTAGAGATTACCTTCATTTAGAACCCAAGAAAGCTAACCCAGAAATTACGTAGTTTTTCCCAGTTGTAAGCAGAATTTCAAGGGGAAGAACTCATTTTTTTTTTTTAGCTGATGGTTTACGGTATTTTTAGCCACATATTTGAAATACATAGTTTCAATTATTTCTGCAATGATGAAAAATATCACAGTAATGTTCTGCAAATTATAGAACATGAAAACACCTGACACTTCTAGCCCTTGGCTATAACTCCACTAATTCTGATACTTCAGTCCTGAATTCTCTACCCAGCTGCTATCTGGTAAGCTTGTTCACATACAGGTATGTATCTGCTCAAACTTTGCACAACTTTTATTTCTTGATGCACATCTTTTTTTTTAAACACTCATTCATAATGTGTTTTAGCTATCGTTGGTTGTAGTTTCTTTGTTGATGTTAGTAATTACTTGTATATTATATCAAAACAAAGTCAAATCTATTCATCCTATGTCCTCTTCTAGAGGCTTTACTACTACAAAAACTTCTGTTAATTTATTTCCCTCATTTATATTTTTCATATAATGATCTCTTTCCTCATCTTGCCCATAATCCTGGATAGTGATTATATACTATGTCCCAGAATTGGGAGAAATAATTGTATTTCAGTGTAAAATGGTATTTTGATTTTATAATCAAGAATTACTAAATATAGCTTTCCCATTTGTACATACATGTATATTTATACCTGTATACACATGTATATAACTGTGTATACATATAAACACATGTCTATAAACATGCATGTATATAAATGTGACGTGCAAGGTCATATAGCAAGATTAGATCGTCGTCTCAATTTTGCCACTGACTGCTCATCCACTGCTTTTTTAACCAGGCAAAGAATCCCATGGGGCTTTTGGATGATACAATATATCCAAAAGAGCCTCTTTCATTAGAATAGATTTGTATAGAAAACTGATTTAACCAAAGATTTTCCTTTTACCAAACATATATAATTTTAAATAGCCAAACCCTAGTATAGAGGAACAGCTGCCCTCTGTCACTTCTTCATTAGAAAAGAAACTTCTATATGGACAAGGCGACTCCCATTCAGGGTGCTTATAATTTTCAGAAGAAGCATGCAATGTCTGTAATTTATCTTTCTTCCAGCTGTGACCTATATATGGAGTGTTTTGTTTTTCCTTCTTTTCCCCACACAACTTTGCTTAACTTCCTAACTTTGGTTACTATTGACATATTTTTATGAATGCTTTTATAGTTAGAGGGAAAGATGGGATATTCATGTCAGACCCACTATTTGCCATTCTGGGGTGATTCATCACTATGGCAAAACAGTGTGGAGAGAAATAGAATCACAGCCTATGCGACCTGATAGCTTCAAGCATCTAGTCCTGGTCTCAACCTCCACCTAGAAAAGAAAAAAAAAAACACACACACACACAAAAACAACCCCCCCCCCAAACAAACATGAAAAGATTGTGCTTAGGATGTTTTTGTTTATTCAGACAGTGTACCTTTAATGATACCACATTGATTTTGTAATGTTTAATTTAAAAGGGCAGTCAGGCTAGTACATAATCTTGTGTCCAATAAAGACAGGGTTATTTATATGGCAAAACAACAGATGAAATGTAAAAGTTCCAATTGACTAATAAGTACATAATTCAAGCCAAATCACATTAGGGAGCACGCGTAGGCTCCAGCACAAAACATCCCAAGGGACTGTGACAAGGATCACTTTGCATTGAAATCAAACCTACTGGTACACCAATTACAGAGAATTCTCAGTATTTGGATTGTTTTAAAGAACTCAGTCTCTATGAGAATTCATTCCTGCTTCCTGACCAGAGAAAGAAACTACTCTACCCATGCTTTTTGTAGCTGTAACTGTCATTTCTTCAAATTATATGGTGGCAACAATACAGCCTTTATCATAGGGTTATTATGAGTATTGATAAAACAGGTATACAAAGTGCTTAGAATACTGCCTATCACACCACATTTAATAGATGGCTGTCCTTTTTCTTTTATTTTATTCATTCATTCAATAGATAATTATTAAGTGTCTCCTTACTGCTGGGTGTTGGGTTCCAGGCAAACAATATTGATTGAAATAGACAAATTCCATGTTGTAGGTAGGAAGGAGGTGGGGTCATAAACAAAATAAGCAGAGACTTGAAGAATGGGAGGGAGGGAGTTCCGAGGATGTCTCAGGAAGAGCAGCGTAGCCAGACAGAGAAGATGCAAAGGTCCTGAACCTGGATAGTGATTTCTTGCTTGGAGTTCAAGTCAATGTTAAATCCAAGTCGAAGGGATGAATGGCAATAAGGAAAAAGGGAAGGAAGAAGTTTTTTTAAAAGAGAACATTTAATTCACATATAGATGCAACATATTGGGCACTTTTTGTTAGTGCTCACTTGATCCAGAGTAAGTACAAAATAAACATTTTAAATAAATTTTTAAATATCTACACTATAGTGAGTACTTACTGCATGCTAGATACAGTTCTAAACATATTTATGTAATAGTAAATGTTTAATCATATCATTAGTAAAATGTCATAAACTTTAAGCAGCTAGATTGATAATATTTATTAAACAGCCAATAACCTAAATATGTGTTTATTTTCATGAATATCCAATATTTCTTTCTATTTTTGATGGTTACTAAATAATTTTCAGAATTGCAGTAGATATCATGGCTTCACCTATATACTTGCCAAGCAGTCTCATGACATCCTACCTTCATTGGCCCAAGTCAGGGGATTGTTTCACCAATGAATAGTTTGAATTAAATTTATAAGGAAAGAATGGACTCATATTCCACAAATCTAAAATAAAATCACCTACTTTTACTCTAAGCACTTCCCCTGTTTAGCTTTAATCATTTATAAGAAAAAAAAGGCCTTTATTCCCCAGAATCATCATTGTATTGTTGTTTCAAACTCTTTCTTCCCCTTTCCTCTCAGGTGAACCTGTCATACCCAATCCTTTGGTCCTTCTGTTTGTTCTCACACTATCTCTTTTAGAGGGCCTTTCCTCATCAATCCTACAGCCATATTCAAGTCCAAGATCACTTTCATTTTTTTATCTTGTAAATCATCAAAATCATTATAACCTCTAAAGGCAACCTGTTTCTTTTTTAATATTTTTAAATATGTTTTTATTGATGTTAAGTGGAGGGAGAGAGAGATAGAAACTCGAGTGATGAGAGAGAATCATGGGTGGGCTGCCTCCTGCACGTCCCCTACTGGGGATCAAGCCCACAATCCGGGCATGTGCTCTGACAGGTAATCAAACTCTGACCTCCTAGTTCATGGTTCAACACTCAGCCACTGAGCCACACTGGCCAGGGATAAAGGCAACCTGCTTTTAATTCACTAACAATCTATTCAATAAAAATGACAGCTTCTAATTTTCTCTTGGATTGTATCTGAACTCTTTATTTACTCATTTTTCTATCAGCAGGGAATGCTAATTTTGTGTCTATGCTCAGCATTAGTTACAAAGATAGAAAATTATATCAGGTCATAATATAAAAAGCTTCTATTCTTAAACTGATAGGATGCAAGTTGATTGGACACAATTAAAGTCTGAGCAGAATAAATAGCACACTGTTATAAATGTTCTGGTATCAAGTGAGATTTTCTAATTTAGTAACCACATAATTATCAAGCACCTTTTACATGGCTCACAGTTTATTTGCTAAAGCTTCAATAAGTTCCAAATGGCAATTTGGGGGTAGGGGATTGCTTTGAAACTTACGTTTTTGTTCACCATAGTACTTGTAATGATATTATGCTCTCCTTATGAATTTAGTAATTAGATCATTTGAGTTCTGTCGCTAATTATGTTTATAATCTTAAGAAAATATTTTAAATCCTTGAATGCTGGCTGGATTAGATCTTCTATAAACTCTTATCAAGCTCTAAATATCTGTGGTCCTACCTTGAGAGGATAATCAGATAACTCCCCAAAAAGTGTCACAGATGGCTCATAACAAGTATCCATCAACAGAAGATTGGCTAAATAAATAATGGCATATTATAATTATGGAATTAATATTATTTTTAGTAACTATCCAGTATCTATTAACTGCCATTCACTATTGAAAGCAAAACAATTTATAAGTCATGTATAGTATGACCTCATGTATGAAGGCTATTAACCACAGTGAAAATTTCAGTAATCTATAGGCAGAAGAATTTCAGATAAATTCTAATTTCCTCTTTATATTTTCTTCATTGTTTGATTAGTTTCTCAATGTCCCTGAATCATTTTTGGATTCAGATAAAACAGCTATCTAAATGTTGGAAAATGTAAAATTGACTACATTAGATTATCAAAATAAACATAAAATATAACCCTATTATTATGTAAATGAATGTGCTATCCCTTTAGGTATTTCAGAGCTTCCTCAACTTATCTATACTTAGAACAAAAATCCCATTTCATTCAAATATTAAAACATTCTAATGGAAAAGGGAAAATGATAATGCAAATATTTGTCTTTTATCATGATTATGGCTTTCTTGTCTGAGTCTTTCAAACACTGAAGTCATTTTCTAAGGCAATGGAATAAGTCAATAAGAGAAAAACTGTTTCTCAGTATACTAATCTCTCACTTCTTTTTATTTATTGGTCATAATAGGCAATTAGCTCATTAAGGAGATCTCCTTGAGTGCCTCATGTGGAAAAGTGAGCTGCTTTATTTCTTCTCTCTGCCTTATCCTATATAATAAAGAGTTAATATGCAAATTAACCCTCACACCATCACAAGATGGCTGTGCACACAGTGGAGGTGGGGTTCCATTAATGAGAACCCTTCAGGCCATGCCCCCCACCCCAGTGCCAGACTTGGGGACCTCAGGCCACATCCTCCGTGCTGGTGCTGGGCCAAGGGACCTCAGGCCATGACCCCACCCAGCTGGGCTTGATGGAGAACCTCAAAGCGTGACACCCCAGCCCAGTCTGGGGGACCTCAGGCCGCACCCCCCGCCCCTGTGGGGCTTGACAGGGGTGGGGCCGGCTGGGTCTGGGTCTCACGTGATTTAGAGGTGCACGTGGGTGGGCAGGGACTTGACTCTGGGTCCTGCAGCATGCCCCATACTCTGATAGAAGGAAGATTTTCATATACATTTTACTAATTTTTTTTCATCTCTAACATTTCTATTATAGAGAAAGGGCAAATAGCAATATTAAAATATTTCCTCTAATTAATTCCCTTTTAATGTGCATGAATTTTGTGCACCAGGCCACTAGTTAAGTAAAAAACAGCAAAAGGTTCGGAGTCATTGCACCTGAATCCAATTGACAAAGCCATTTTCAGTTTCAAAGTGGGCTCGTTTAGCTGTTCAGTCATCACTGCTTGAACATTCTCTATTCCCAATTTAGAGAGGCAAAAATATATGGCTAATTATTCTCATAGCAACAACAATAACACCAATTATAATTCTTAAAAGAACTGAAGAGATAGAAGTACAGATAAGACTCACAAAGACAAGTTGATGGTGGGAGTAATTTCAAATGTTAAAACCATGAACCTTCACAGACTTTTCCTTTTGAAAATAATGTCAATAAAAAATGTATAAAGGATCAAATTATCCCCATTAAATCTATTGGAGGTGGAAGAGTCATCATTTGTGTCATCATAGTTATTCCCACTCCCAAGGGCCTTTGCCAGCTTCCTGTTTGTAGCTGTCAAACCCCATCTTCTTCCCAATTAAAAAAAAACAAAAAAAAAACAAAAAAAAAGCTCGGCCAGGCCAGTGTGGCCCAGTGGTTGAGCATTGACCAATGAACCAGGAGGTCACGATTCGATTCCCAGTCAGGGCACATGCCTGGGTTGTTGGCTCAATCCCCAGTAAGGGGTATGCAGGAGGCAGCCAATCAATGATTCTCTCCCATCATTGATGTTTCTATCTCTCTCACCTTCTCCCTTCTTCTCTGAAATCAATAAAAATATTTTAAAAAAATAGAGATCAGTAGCAACTCTAAAGAAATGAAAGCTAAGAAAGAAAATATATTATTCATTCAAAAGAATTTATCTTTGTATTACTTTATGGATGCTAAATAATAGTGAAATATTAGTGAGAAACCATCAATTGTAGGTAAATGCTTTTATCCACAAATGTACATAAATATGTTTCTTTCTATTTTAATTGTAAAGTCAAAGAAAACTTGTATGCTACATTAGTAATAGTAACACAAAGGACATTATCTTCTGTGATGGCGAACCTATGACACGCGTGTCAGAGGTGACACGTGAACTCATATTTTTGGTTGATTTTTCTTTGTTAAATGACATTTAAATATATAAAATAAATATCAAAAATATAAATCTTTGTTTTACTATGGTTGCAAATATCAAAAAATTTCTATATGAGACACGGCACCAGAGTTAAGTTAGGGTTTTTCAAAATGCTGACAAGCCGAGCTCAAAAGGTTCACCATCACTGATCTAGACTATACTTTTAATCCAGTCCTCAAATATTTGATAAATCAGTAAACAACAATTTTAAACATTTTTTATTGTATTTTATTTTTAATCCCCATCCAAGGATATGTTTATTGATTTTAGAGAGACAAAGGGAGAGAGATAGAGGAAGGGAGAGAAACATCAATGTGAGAAGCACAGATACGCTGCCTTCCATACCCGCCTTGACTGGGTGGACCCCATAACCTAGGTATGTGCACTGATCAGGAATCGAACTTGCAACCTTTTGGTGCACCCGACGATCTTCCAACCAACTTAGCCACACCAGCCAGGGAGCAATAGTTCGTTGTTTGTTTGTTTTTTCTTTCAAAGTTGTGCTTTATATTTAATGTCAATAAGGTTGGCTTTAATTTACAATCTACTAAGACTGCAAAAAAGATATATATATGTATATAATCAATTCTGTATATATAGAGTCCAAATAGTAGGAGGGACCATGGAAAATATGAAAATGATATGCTTGTTGAAACAGTGAAATGTATTATCAGGAATGAAAATCTTTTCTCTTACCCTTTGTTCTCTATTTCTATTGAAAGACACTAGTTTTCTCAGATGGTTTAAGGAGGCTGCCATACTAAAAACTCTTCATTATTAGGAGTAAATTAGCAGTAGAAATGGGTATCCTTTGGACGTGGTCAGTTTAGGCTACTATCACAATGTACCATACTAGTCGACTGGGTGGCTTATAATCAGCAAAAATGTATTTCTCACAGTTCTGGAAGCTAGAATTTTGAGATCCAGGTATCATCATGGTGGGATTCAAATGAGAGCTCTCTCTGGTTGCAGACTGCTGACTTCTCATTGTATCCAAACTATATGTAAAAAAAGCAAGCTAGCTTTCTGGCCTTTTCTTAGAAGGATGCTATTCTTCTTCATGAGGGTTTCACTTTCCTGACTTAATCACCTCCCAAAGGCCCCACCTCCATATATCATCTCTTTGGGGGCTAGGATTTCAATTTAGGAATTGATGTCAGGTGAGACACAGACATGCAGTCCATTCAGTTTTGGGAATGGGTGAGGGGTGGGAAGCGATTAACCAAAGAACTTGTATGCATATACGAATTACCTATGAACACAAACAATAGGGTAGTGAAGACCTGGGGTGGGGTGGGAACTGGGTAGAGGGGGGCACTGGAGGAAAAAAAAAAGGGACATCTGTAATATTCTCAACAATAAAGGTTTGGTTTTTTTAAGAAAAAGAAATAAAAGAAAAAATGAACTGGTAAGACCTTGTTCCCTCTAACAAGAACATACATCCTGGATACCAATGAGCACAGAGATATAGATGCCCAACACATTGTTCAGGACCTCTGTAAAAGAACTAAGTATTTAATTGATTTAGGCAAAAATTAGGCTACTTCTCTGCTATTTAAGCTGCAATGACTTCCTACCATTTTCTTTTAATGCTCTCAGTGCCTTCTGGAAATAATGCCAAGGGACTTTGTTGCCATATGTCTGAGATGCAGGCCTTTCTGAGTGGCACCCAAAGGCATTTGCTAAGGACCCACCCCTACGCATACCACTTTTCTCTCTCTCTTTCTTTCTGCCTGTTCCTCACTCCCCCACGTGCCCAACCTCCTACCACTCTCCCTCAAATGTTCTGTAGCTGTCAGCTTTCTTTTATAGAAATAAGTGAAATTATAATGAGATAAGAGTTAGATGTGCCGGAGATAAAAAGAAAGACTTTAAGGAAATAAAAAAAAAAAAAGAGGGAATTGCTGCAGTCTTTGAAAGCTTTAAGAGTAGGAAGGAGATAGATGAAGGGGCTTATTCTGCCCAGAAAGCTCTCTCCTTTCACATTTAACTCCCAAAATATCTCTGATCATTTCCCAGGGAGCTGGTGCCAAATTAAACTGGGTCCAAACAATAGTTCACTGTGGGGCTGAAAAAAGTCCAGACCGGAGGAGGCTTTCCTTCTGTGTCCTAAATGGCCATGACCTCTGAGTTGTCAGTTATGACTCCTGACCTCTTCATGAAGTTTTTCATGGAGAACAGATGCTGTAGTCATATAAGATGAGTAATTCTTGAGGTCTAACTGTAGTTAATAAAACTGTATTGTGTACTGGAAATTTTCTAAAAAAGTTGATTTTAGGTGTTCTTACCACACACACAAAAGGTAAATGTGTGAGGAAACGGATAATGTACATGAGCTAATTAACATATCCTTTTCATCACACATTTATTTTTCTGTGCATATATATATATATATTAAAACAGTAAATTTATAAATTTTAATTTAATTTTTAAACAAATTTATGTGTATATACATTAAAATATGATGTATATGTATATTAAGACATAAAATACATGTTTTAATATACATATATAAAAGCTTTTTATATATGTACTAGTGGCCCGGTACATGAAACTCATGCATGAGGCGGGGGTTCCCTCAGCCCAGCCGGCACTCTCTCCAATCGGAGCCCTTTTGGGGGATGTCCGACTGTCCAGCAGCCGGACATCCCTCTCACAATCAGGGACCGCTGGCTCCCAACCACTCACCTGCCTGCCTGCCTGATCGTACCTAACTGCCTCTGCCTGCCTGCATGATCACCCCTAAGTGCCTCTGCCTGCCTGATCATCCCTAACTGCCTCTGCCTGCCTGCCTGATCACCCCTAAGTGCCTCTGCCTGCCTGCCTGATCGCCCCCAACTGCTCTACCCTGCCAGCCTAATCTCCCTCCCAAATGTTCTCCCCTGCTGTCCTGATCTCGCCCCCAACTGCCTCCGCCTGTCTGATCATCTCTAACTGCCCTCCCTGCCAGCCTGATCTTGCCCCCAACTGCCCTCCCTGCCAGCCTGATCTTGCCCCCAACTGCCCTCCCTGCCAGCCTGATCTTGCCCAGTCTCTGTCTCTCTTTGTTTTTCTCAGCAGTCCTCTAGGCCTCCCTGCCTCCCTCTTCCTCTTTTCCAGCTGGGAGGGGTGGGGCCAGTGGGGGCTGCTCCAACCTCTGCCAGCCCTCCCTTCAATCCAAGCCTCTTCAGGCCCAGTCTGTTTTGTTTTCTCATTCTGAGAGAGGCTCTGAGAGTGAGCTCTGAGGGAGGGAAGAAAGGGAGAAAAGGCTGTGAGCTGGTGGGTGCTTTGTGTGTCTGTGCATATGTGTGGTTGTGAGTGAGTGTGAGGCCACCCCGCCTCCGCTGTCCCTGTCTCTGCTGCCACAGGTCCCCACCC
The DNA here is from genome assembly GCF_964212035.1 of Myotis nattereri. NCBI lineage: Eukaryota > Metazoa > Chordata > Mammalia > Chiroptera > Vespertilionidae > Myotis > Myotis nattereri. Next base: position 158,611,374 of record NC_138075.1, read on the forward strand.
ACCAGAGCCTGCTGCATGTGCTGCCTGGTCGTTAGGTCAAGTCTCCAGTCGTTGTGGATGGATGGGCCCAGGGTTTTTTATATATTAGGATATTAAAACATGTTGTACTCTTTAAATTTATACAACTCATTTAACTTTAACAATAAATACATATTTAATAAATAAAAAGAGAGAGCAGATACCGCCCTACTTCCTGATTTTTGTAAGATAGCCAGTGATTTGTGTACTTAGATAGGATAGTCTGGCTCTGATTGGTAACTAAAATGGTTTATTTCCACATCCAGAGAACCTGACTTTTAGAGCTTTGAAAGAACTTAGAGATAATAATCATAATAGCAAGCATTTGTATAATGCTGTCGATTTCCCAAAATGCAATCATCTTTCTCTCCTTTGATTTCCCCCCCAACAGCCTTATAAACCTATTATCATTTTACAGATGACAAAATGATTAAAGTTACATCGTAAATGGTAGATCAAGGTCTGAAGCCTACTTCTTCCACTTTAAAATATACCATTTTATAGGTGATACAGTCTAGGTTGAAGAAGGTTAAGTGACTTGCACAGATCTTATGCCTAAAATTAGAGGCAAAGCAGACGTGGGAACCCCAGGCTTCCTGATCCTGATCTGGAAGCCATGCCTCTCTAAATTCTGGCTCAAGGGATTGTTTCAGTGTGACTGTGTGCAGTTTACTGAGATAAGAAAGGTTTGAAGTGGAAGGATACAAGTTTAACTTGAATATAATGATGTTGGCCTGTCTATAGTGGAGTTAAATGGAATTCCATCAGCTATATGGAACCAGTGTTCATGGGAGATACTTGGACAAGAATTCATGAGAGTTGGAGGGTAGTGCATTGAGTTAGAAGGGAAATGGATTTATAATTCAGTGCTGGGAAATAATATCATAGGCAGGAGGCAATGTCTGTGAATAAGAATGAGAAGAGATAAACAGATAACTGGCTAAATTGGAAAAGAGATTTTTATCTGCAATCCTGACATTTTAAAAATGATCTGCAGATTAAGTTTGGTAACTCCTTTGGCAGCAAAGCCTGACCTCAACTGACAAGAGTAATGCACACTGAATTCCAGAGCTTTTTCTTGATTTATCATAATAAAGAGACATACCTGGAAAATTACCTGGGATTGGAATAAAGGACCATAACTCTATGCTGATCTCAATCTATCATATGCACCAATCAAGCGAAAGTCAAATGGGTGGTAATGGTTTTAGCCACCCTGCCTCTATAAAGATGTAGGTGAGGACACAGCCCTCCTCCTCTTCTGCAGCGTCAGGTATTGCTTTGGATGGACCAGTATTTGTCCCTTCCTATCAGAACTCTATGCTGAAGAGATCAAAAAGCCATTGCTGGAGGTAGTGCTCCCACCTCTACACCTGGAAACTCAGGAAATTCCTAAGGGAAGGGTCTGAGATACCCCTCACCTTATTGTGAACTTGACTTGAACCCATACTTTCTTTTAATCTAACGACCCCCTTGAGTCTCACATTAGTGCACAGATCATAGTAGCAGCCTGGATCCCCAGGAATGAATGTTAGTTCAGAGTCACACTGACAGTTCTGACAGGATTTTTTCCCTTTTTCCACTATGCACTTATCCTGGGTGTTCCTCACATGTTTTACAGAGCCTGTGCTAAAGGTTGCCGGTAACTTCTTCTTTTATTCTGAGTTTGTGAACTGACTCATGTCTCAAAATTAAGTGAGAAGTTGTGACTTCAATGAGGTCTCTTAAACAAGGCTATTTTGTTTGCCAACTCCTAATTTTCTCATTACACAAATCTTGTAGAAAAACCTCATGGACCCCCTGAGCATGCAGTACAGGTAGGGAAGCACCCAGGCTGCTGTCTGTCCTGGTCACCTCACACCCCTTATCTCTGCCAGTTCAGTGCCAGTTTTTGGATCTTTGGAAATTCAGATAACTAATTTTTAAAAATTTTATTTACTGATGGAGAGAGAGAGAGAGAGAGAGAGAGAGAGAGAGAGAGAGAGAGAGAGAGAGAAATGTTAATTTGTTGTTCCACTTATTTATGCATTTCATTCATCGTTTGGTTCTGACAGAAGATTGAAACCACAACCTTGGTTATTGGGACAATGCTCCAGTCAACTGAGCTACCTGGCCAGGGCTCAGAAAACTCATTTTACCTCAGAAGCCAAGAACGTCCAAATGCAGTCATGAAGTTCTTCCCAACGAGTTGTCTCACTACCCTCACTTTCCACAAGTACCCCTCAGAGACTTGGAATGGTTCCATCTCTGATCCTTTCAAGGGCTACAGACTGATCTCAGGTGTGTGGGGGATAAAGCCATCCTATAATTTTTTCTCTGTGGATATATGGATAATTTCTCCTATTATATTCCAAAAGATTGCTTGCATATTATCTTCACTAACACATTTTTAAAGAATTGGAATTTGGGTTCATGAAATAAAGATGCAGCAGAGATTTTTTGGAGCCCGGTTCTGTGATATTGTGCTGTATGCATTGGGTGTGGGCCCCTACCTTGATGAGAGTGTACACACACTTACATTGAGCCAGGCAACTAGTTAAAATTCTGAAGCTGGCTTTAAACTGCCATCGTTTGGGTCAGAGGCTTTAAATCAGCTACAGGTACTTCGATCTCAGGGGCTGACTATACTTTGTCCTCCACACGTAAGTGCCTATTTCTGTACAAGAACAGATTTAAGGAAAGGCCCTTGTGTGTCTTCAAAACTCAGGCCACAGATCAGAGCCAAAAGGCCCGATGGTCTAAGTCAAGGAAGGGATAGAGGAGGGGCAGTCTTAAAGGCTTTGGTAAAATAAATAATAAATAAATAAATAAATAAATTAATTAATTAATTAATGGGGCCACATGGTTCATTAGCAGGCTTGAACTCCTTCTTCAGTGTCAGGACCCCAGAGGAAGACTGTCTCAGTTTATTACCTTAGCTTTCTTTAAGGAGACATATTTAGAGCAAATAGGTATTCGGTATCCAGAGTGAATATTTTATTAACACTCAGTTCTCTACATGACAGAATCATTTTCTATAATAACCATCTAATAATCAGTATAATAAGTATTTTTGTTTATTCTTTACTTGTAAAATACATTTAATACATCAAAGGGAAGGATAATTTCCCATTTTGAAAATATTTTAATTCAGCAAAATAGTTCATGGATGAACTAAAGTTTAGGCTTACTAATAAAAAGATGACATCCCCCAGTTGGCACTCCATTTAATCCTTGCAAACATCAGACACAAATGAAAACTTAAGTATTTGCACATGCAAAGTCAGAGAAAATGAAGTTCGTCTCTTTGCCTTTGTGATCACTGTGCCATCATGTTTATCTGAATCTGTGGGTTTAAGTGCAGGATTGTGTAATACCAAAGGGGTATCTGGGGTACAAATTGCACCGGATACAAACTTGAACAATTCCAAGTATTTACACACTTGCTTTTGAAACAAATCTATGTAAGTCTGTCTATATCAGGGGCTGATTATTTACATGTGGGTGTTCAGTTTACCTTCCAGGTAAAATACAATGTTTATTACAGAACAAATAAGACTATGCAAATATAAAGCATTAATATTATTAAAACAAAGGTAGCAATTGCCTTGAACTTAGACCAGCAACATATTTTATCAGAAGGAATATTTTATTACTGACATTGCTTAGAATTGCTGATAAACGGTAATAATAAAAAGTAGGCCAAATTTTAGTAAGTTTAATTATGGCTCATGATTTTTTTAAGGCATTGCGTTGTTTGAAACCAGGCAGACTGACCTCACCACCCTGTTATTGGGATGTCAATGGTTAAGCAAGAGTTCTGTGGGGAAAGAAAAGATTTTATCAGCATTTTAAGCATTAGGAATGAGAAAAAGTATTTGCCATTTTTAAGTTAGTTTATGTGGCTGGATTGTGAACCATAGTAAAAATTCTAAAGTAAAAAATAGTAGAGTTGTGATTTTAAATTATTAATTCCTGGCCCAGGGAGGAAGTATGAATGGGGGAAGTCTGTGGAGGTCTCTCCTGATCCAGCACTCCTGTAATTATATGAATAAGTCCCCCAAGTCTGGGGCTCAGTATTAGCAAGCATCCCTGACTAATGGGCCTACTGCTGTGTTTTCCTAGGGGTCTCTATCAGTTCTCCACCTATTGAAACAGGTGATATACTTGCCTCCAAGTTTACCCTGCGTTTCCTTTCTAGGAATATTCATCAGCTGGGCAGGGAAATCGAGTTTATTTATGGGGGAGCCCTTCAGACACATGGTTACTATTACATCCAGGATTCACTCAACTAATCATGCAAAAAAATGTAGAATCTGCTCTATCTACTCCAGTTAGCACAACTAGTCAGGAATCCCTGATCAATGAGTCTCTACTGGTAAATTTAGCCTGACCAAGATAATACTTTAACCCTCTTTGGTTGAATTGATTTTGACACGCATTCCACATATTTTTGTGGAAATAAAATTAATAATAAAATTAATAAATATAGGGGATTTGTCAGCTTTCTCTTCCCAAAGTGGAGTCTACAGTTACGCTGCTCCTGGCACATGCTGGGATCTGGTTCCAGTCAGTAGTTTTGAAACAATGAGAGCTGGTTACCACCAGGGCAGGAACAAAATTGCCTTCCCCTCCAAGTGACCACAAATAATGTTATTCCTAGTCTTTGCAAGGATAGATAAATCACTCCAGATAGAAGGGTCACTGCTCATTTCACAAAAGGAATTAATGAGCGTTTGGGTGCTACCAAGGATGGGGGCAAGAATAATTCAGGGAACTCTGAATTTTCTTAAGAGTTCCTTAGGATACCATTCCAATTCCCTGGATCATACACTTTCCTAATAAATGTCCTAAAAATTCTCATGGGAGACCTTATGAGACTGTAAATTTAAGTAAGCTTATAACCATGGAGTCCATTGGCTCAGCCTTTCTGGAGCAGCAAGTAAAACCATATTTCATCCTCCATGTGGCAAGAAATGAAAGATTCTTTCAGCACAGTCATAGAAAATCAATCTATAACTTGTTTAGAGGACTTAGGAACTTCAGATTGGCAGTTCTTTTTCTTCAGCTTTTCAACACTTTGTTAAAAACAGCCATCCCATTCACAGTCCTTGAATTCGGCCTCTCTTCCAGGCAGAGTCCACTCAGTCCCCTAAAGTTTTGCCTCTAATGGCACTTCCCTTCAGGTAACTGTCAGAGATAATTACATTATTTCTTCACCAGTACTTGCCATGAAGTGCTAAGGTTGGATTCCCCAATCCTAGCTGATTTGTATTGCCTTCAGCTCTAACCAGGCTATAAAACCAATTCCAGCTCTCCTCTATACTGTGCAGCCACTCCTGGAATCAATTTCTGTGTCAGTCTGAAAAGAGTTTTAGTTGCTAGCAACCAAACCAACTTGGATAATTCAAGCAGAAAATAAAGGTTTTGAAAGGCTGTTAAGGTGTTCACGTGCTTACTGGGAATGCTGGAGAGCCAGTCAGAAAATGTTAGGGACAACAGAGGGACTCTTAATGAAAATACTGTCCTGGTCCATGCTTGTGGGGCATATCTGCTGCCTTTCCTGAGAACATGATATTACAGTTTGTTCTGTGGATGTGCCCATCATGGACCTCAGAGGCCCCTGTTGGCACTCTTGACACTTCTACATCTTGTTGTATATTTCTAGCTCAACATTCAAAGCATGTCCAATTGGTGGCATAGAGAAGCTTCAAAAGCAAGATGTTTGAGTTCTTAGTTTCTTTAGCAGGAGGCAGATTCTGCTCCCCACCAGACCATACAGGGTAAGGAATTCTGTGAACATTGGGAAGAGGACTGCTGAAAACCAGCCAGTGTTTACTATGCCCTCATTCTCTGACCCAGCTATACTGGCCACCTTCTTCCTCTGTCTGGAACTTTTCTAGCTCCTTTTCTTCTTAGGAGTTTCATTGGGGATTCTCTTCCCCAAATCTTCCTATGACTGACTTATCGTCATACCTACCCCAACTTAAACATCAGCTGCTCAAATTGGCCTTCATCAACTACCCTATGTAAAGGATACCCCTGCCCTTGCCTATCTCCTTCAATCACTCTCTACCCTGAGATTTCTCCTCATCATCTGAAATTATCTAATGTAAGTGCTAAAGGGCTTATTCCATGCCTTTCTAATCAATAAATTGTCAGGATGTCAAAGGTTGTGTCTGTGACCTTATTTATATTACTTTCCCCATGGAACCCACAGCATCAAGGATAGTGACTTCACATATCAGAGTTCAAATTGGTATTTAGAGAATAAATAAATTAATCAAGATCCCAGTCCGGAAGAGGCAAAGACCTCCTGTGGAATCCGAGGCCTGGAAAGAGCTGTGAAGCTGGGACCTCCCATAACTCTGATGTGTGTTATCATTTCCCTTCATTCTTTCCAAGATAATACTCAGCATGAGCAACAGCTCTGGAGCTCAGCCTGAGTCCAAATACTGCATGCTTGTGAGAGATTTTAAAAATAGAAAAGGCCACATCAATGCTAAGCCTTATCCTCAGTGTATGTGGATTGTTCTGCAGGCACCACTTTCTGGCCAAAGTACACATTTTTATGTGATGTAGAGATCCCACTGAGTAAATCATTATTACAGTATATACTGTTTTGTGGCAATTTTTGGTTGAAAGGCTGAACTCTGTGTGCCTTAATGGTATGTACATTTGACATGCTCTGGGCAATGTTATAAATTTCGACATCCGGGGTTTTTATCGCTTACCTTATGCAATTAAACATATGTCCTAGAGTCGCTGAAAGGGTCAGACATCATAAAGCATCCTAAAGGTGAGTCCCAGTGATTCTGGGACACCAGGCAAAATTTCCAGGGATAACTGGAGAGGGCAATTCCCATACACTGCTTCTTTTCACTTGACACGCATATCACAAAGTAAATGATAATTTGCTTAAAACAATTGTGTTTGGCTTTGGACTTTGAATTTCACCAAACAACAGAAGTGTGTTGTTCAAAGACTGCAGTTGTGAAATGAGAGTCCTCTCATCTCTGCCATTACTTAAATTGAATGCCCTGGGCAAGTCATTTTACCACCATGAACTACAGAATATTTAATAAAGTGATATATAAGGTCACATGGTACTGATATTCCTGCTCTTTGGGCTCCAGGAAGTGACCTCTACATTGCCTGTTCATGATTTGGACATCAAACTTGGTTTGATTTTGAAAAGTACTATGTCTAAATTCTATTTTTTAACCTTTATCCGAGGATATGTTTTTATTGATTTTAGAGAGAGGGGAAGAGAGAAAAGAGAGAGTGTGAGAGAGAAACATTGATGTGAGAGAGAAACATCGACCAGGTATCTCCAGTATTTGCCCCAATTGGGGATCAAAGCTGTAACCTAGGTATGTGCCCTGCCTGGGAACCAAACCCATAACCTTTTAGTGTCCGGGATGACACTGCAACCAAGTGAGCCACCGGGCCAAAGCCTAACTGCTATTTTTTGACATTCGTTTCCTTCCTTGTGAATGACAAAGGCAGTCTCTTTTTAGAGCAGTGGTTCTCAACCTGTGGGTCGCGACCCCTTTGGCGGTCGAACGACCCTTTCACAGGGGTCGCCTAAGACCATCCTGCATGTCAGATATTTACATTACGATTCATAACAGTAGCAACATTACAGTTATGAAGTAGCAACGAAAATAATTTTATGGTTGGGTCACAACATCAGGAACTGTATTTAAAGGGCCAGAAGGTTGAGAACCAGAGGTTTTCCCCTTCATAGATGTGTTGTCTATTAACTTAAGCCACATAAATATTTTAGATTTCCAGTCTGGAAATGTTTTTTTTTCGTTTGCGTGTAGCCAGTGATATGAATCCAGGCAATGACGTTTGAAATCCCCTTCTGATCACTGCTTCATTTAGCTTTGATCCAGGAGAGGCTTGCCATCATCTTTAGAAATTCCTTCTCTTTTTGTTAGCTCTGCAGAAAACCATCTCCATTCTTATTACTTTGCTTTATCAGTGATTACAACCTAAGCCCCTGATGTCACTGTGAGAAGCTCCTGATCAGCTGTGGCTGATTAGCCCCCAGGAGGAGAGGGGCGAAGGCAATGTGAGCAGCTCTGGTTTTGCTTTTAGGGGGAGGCAGCTGAGCTCAGCTGCCAAGTTGATAAGGAGCAGAGAATCGTGCACCATCCAAGCAGAAAACTCAGAGTCTCAAAAATTGCTAAGGCAGAGAATGGCCTAAGATGCATGTGACTAGTTCTGAGCATATGGGCTCAAGTCAGAGCAGAAAATTTTAGGGCAAATTGTTTTCTTGTGCCAATTAGAAATCCTTGTAGCATTCATTTGACTGGCAAGCTGATATTACTTGAGATTTCTCAGATGCATGTATCTCATGTATGACATAGGATATTTTTACCCTTAAATCCACATGATCTCAAAGGGAAGTTATAAAGATAGAGCCATAGCAATATTTCTGGGGTATAATTTAGTCACTGAGGCCAAAGCTCCCTTGTATGTCCTATCCCATCCCCTATTCACTCCACTGAGAACTGTGACCTCTCCTTCCCTTATCTGCTCCCAATATTTGTAATTAATTAAAATTGTCAAATTCACTGAACATGCATCAAAGAGCCTTTTCCATGGGATACATGAAGCAAACTTTGCTTGCTGCAAACTTTTCAAGATGATGAAGCCCAGAGATCCTGTAAGTTTCTACCACTTGCAGCTGTTTTAAAAATAAAAACCATAAATGGATAGGAAAAGATCCATTGTCCCTCCAGTCATTGACTCTGTGATGAAGCTGTTCAACTCGAAGCTAAGGTAAATTTATGTATTAGTATTATATGGTTACACATCTTTCCCACAAAATAAATGACAGTTTAATAATGTATTTGACTTGCTGCAGAAATACAAACAGAACTTGGGCTTCTTGGAGGCACCTACCGTCTCACAGTAGGTCCTTTAAGGAGGCACTGACTCACCTCTTCTACTTTTATTCCTTGCAACTCTGGCAGCATTTAGCCAATACCACACCCAACCTGGAAGTGTCTGACAGTCCTGTTCTCGCTCCTGAGTATTTTTAAGTGACTGTTATGTATTCTGATATTTATCTGAATTTCCCCTATTGTGTTGATAAAAAGTATGCTCCACCATGGAAGGAAATGTAGAGTCTGTTCCTCATTTCCTGGGTTTTTGGAACAGAACTGGATGGTATCTCAGGATCCCCAGTTAGTGTGATAAAATGAAAAGCTGGCGGCTTTCCTAGCATTTGTGCAGGGAAGAACAGCCACCTCCCCTCCATCCTGTTAGGCTAGTGAAAATGGAATATCATCTTAGGGAAGGGCTCAGCGTCTAATACTGGATGGCTAGATTGGCCCCAACTCTACCACCTTCTAGTTTGGGCAGGTGACTTGGATTCTATGTGTTGCAATTTTCTAAAGTACAAAGTGGACATGGCAATAATAGAAACTGTCTTAAAGTTGGGTTGAAGGTTAGGTGGGTTAAAATATAAGTGTTTAGAACAGTGCTTGGCACATGGTAAGCACTACATAAGTGTTTGCTATTATTATCATGTAATATAGCAACGTTTTACTTAAGTTAGCCACTCAGGGGCAGAAGTCACTTGTAAGTTCATACTTTATATAATGTCTATCATGACTAGACATTTCATTCCATTTGTACTATGACTGTAACATCAGTAGAAAAATAATTTTGCCCCATTTTTACCCATTAAAATATTCTTCACTTTAAGCTATGAAGTTAAATAAAGTAGGAAAATTATATAAATAGTTAAGTTTACTGAGTGCCTACAACTTGGTCAGACATAGTCCAACATCTAAGGACTAATGTTGAAGAAGTTCTAATGTGTATGCTCTTAATAATTGTATACTTAATTAGAGATACATAATATAAATAGATATTTTATTGAAAATTGTGTGATATAATAGTTGTTTACTGTAGCGATGGTGGCATAGGAGAGAGTAGAAAGAGTAAAGACTTTTAACTGGAGGAAATAAGGGAGGACTTCACAGAGGAGGTGTTATTTTTGAATAGCTTTTGAAGAAAATGTCAGATGTCTCTAAAAAGAAGATAGAAGCAATGACATTTGAGAGGACATGTTTGGTGACTTCTAGCTAGATTTACTCTTGTGACTAGTCTATTGTCATCAGTTAATAATGCCTATCACCTCTGGGAGTGCTGAGACCAAGGCCCAGACAAACACACCTCTCTTAGTGTTCTGAAGCAAATTAGTGCTTCGTGGATGTGCTGGGGTTGTCCTGGGCAGAGCCCTGTTACCTAAAAGAGTAGTTCTTTCATTTCTGTCGTCTCATCTAGTGCTCTGTGGCAAGGAAAAATATACATACACTAACCTCAAACCCAGCAGGAGACAGCAAAGGGAGAGAGTGATATCAAATGAAGCAACATGTAACACTAATCAGAAAAAAAAAAATAATTGCAAAGACTTTAAGGTCCACCAAACATTGCCTTTTTCAGGAATTAATCGGCTTCCATTCTTTTCTACCTATTATCAATGAAGCTCCATTTATATCCTAAAATATTTGAATGCACCTGATATCCAAGAGAATACTATCAGCAGTCAGCCCCTTTGCCTTTGAAAGTAAAATGCTGATCCCTGAAACGTTCTGTCCATTACAGTTTCCAGAGCTTTGTTCACCTCTTCTCCAACAGCACAAAGACAAACCATTTTGGAACTATTTTTAAAACATCCAGAAAATTATTACCCTCCTGACTGTCAGTGCATAAGAAAGCCCAAGATTGAGTTTCTTTGAAATAGATTCAGCCTACTCTAATTTGTTTTGTTCCTTTGGAAATGATTCAAGAACAAAAATACATTTATCTTTTCTTTTTTTTCTTGTGTGTTTTATGAAAAATTATTTTTTTCAGGGCATTTTCTAAAAGTAAACAACCAGTTTGAGAGGAAGATGTACCCCCTGCCCACACACATATGTGGCCTCCTCAGTTACCACTCCCAAGAGGGGTATATTATTTTAACAAGGATGGAGCTAAGTTGACATACCCTAGTCACCCAGAGTCCATATTTCACCTTACAGTCCACTCTTGAGGTTCTATGGATTTGGATAAATATATGGTGGCAAATGTCTGTGATTACACTATCATGCAGAGTATTTTCACTGCCCTAAAAATTCTCTGTGTTCTCTGTTCTTCTCTCCTCACCTCTCCCCCGCCCCAACCACAAGCCCTGACATTCACTTACCTTTTTATTATCTCCATAGTTTTGTCTTTTCCAGAATGTCGTACAGTTGGAATCATATGGTATGTGGCCTTTTTTTTTTAGATTTGCTTATATCACTTAGTAATATGCATTTAAGCTTCCTTCATATCTTTCCATGGCTTGATAGATAATTTGTTTAGTGCTAAGTAATAACCCATTGTCTGGATGTAATATATATATATATATATTAGAGGCCTGATGCATGAAATTTGTGCAAGAGTAGGCCTTCCTTTCCCCGGCTGCCAGCACTGGCTTCCCTCTGGCACCCAAGACCTGGGCTTCTCTCTGGCATCCAGGCACCCAGGACCCTGGCTTCCCCCACAGCCCCAGCTTTGTCTGGAAGGTTGTTTGGAAAGATGTCTGGTCTAATTACCATATTACACTTTTAATATATATATATATATATATATATATATATATATATATATTCTGGTGCATGAATTTATGCATGGGTGGGGCTATCTATATATATATATATATATATATATATATACAAAACCCTAATATGCAAATAGACAGAATGGCAGAACAACCGAACAACCAAACATCTGGTCGCTATGATGTGTGCTGAGCACCAGGGGGCACGCGCAGAACATCGCAGAACATGGCAGGCATTGGCAGCAGGCAGCAGAGCATGGCACATGGCAGGTGTTGGCCAGGGTGGAATGGTGGAGCAGGTGAGCAAGGGCGCCAGACCAAGGCAGGATGAGTGCCAATCCCTGTCATCGGGGCAAGCCTCTGGTGGTAACTGAAAATTCGTTGCTCCTGTGCACCATGGTCCTGCCAGGCACTCGTACCTGCTGCCAGCACTGGCACCACTTGCGCCTGTTGCCGGCGCTGGGGCTGCCGTTCATACCCACTGCCGGCACCAGAGCCACAGCTTGCACCTGCTGCCAGCACCCAGTGCCGGTCTCAATTGCTCGGCACTATCAACGGATATGAGCAGGGCCTTCTGGCCCTAATCGCCCCACTGGGCTTCTCCACCTCCCCCTGCTCCCGAGGGGTAATCAGGGCCTGCAGCTGCCTCTTGCACCCGCTGCCAGCAAATGACCCTGCTTGCACCCACGGTCGGCACCAGAGCTGCTGCTCACACCCACTGCTGGCGCCCAGCATGGTTCCAATCGCTCAGTGCTGTCAGCGGGTGTGAGTGGGGGCTGCTGCGCCCCTGAGAGTTTCTCCACCTTCCCCTGCTTCTGAGGAGAAATCAGAGCTGCAGATGCCACTCGCACCCGCTGCTGGCGCCGGCCCCTATAGCTCCACGCTGTCAGTGCTTGTGAGCAGAGGTGGAGGGAAAGGGGCTGCCAGCAGACTGGGGCCGTGGCAGGAGAGGCTGGCCAGGGACATGGAAGATGGGCGGAGACCCGCCCCTGTGACCACTGCAGCCTCCTGGCCCACAGTTCCTTTCAAGGTGCACGAAATCGTGCACTAGGCCCCTAGTTATGAATACAGCTAATATAAATACCCATGTGTAGATTTCTGTCTAGACATGTTTTAATTTTATTTGGGTAAATAACAAGGAGCACTATTGGGAGATTGTATGGTGAAAATATGTTTAGTTTTATAAGAAACCACCAAACTGTCTTCCAACGTGGCTGTATTATTTTTGCATTCACACCAACAATGAATGAAAGTTTCCTTGCTGTAATCCTCATCAACATTTGGTGTTGTTAGTGTTCCAAATTTTGACTATTTTAACAGGTGTATAATGATATTTAATTGTTGTTTTAATTTGCATTTCCCTGATGACAAAAGATGTGGAGCATCTTTTTTCTTATGCTAATTTGCCCCTGTATGTTTTTTGGTGAGTTATCTGTTAAATTCCTTGGTCCATATTGGGTTTTTTGTTTTCTTAGTGTTGAGTTTTAAGAATTCTTTGTATATTTTGGAAAAGAGTCCTTTATCAGATATATATTTTGCAAATATTTTCTTCCAGTCTGTGCTTTGTCTTCTCATTCTCTTCATGTTGCATTTCAAAAACAGAAGTCTTTAATTTTAATAAAGCCCAGCTTATTCATTTTTTTACATAGATTATGTTTTTGGTATTGTACTAAGAAAGTATTTCCATACCTAAAGTCATTTTGGCTTTCTCCTATGTTATCTTCTAGGAGTTGTATAGCTTTGCATTTACATTAGGCCTATGATTCATTTTGAGTTCATTTTTGTGCAGGGTGTAAGGTCTTTGTCTGGCTTCATGTTTTTGCAAGTGGATGCCCAGTTTTTCCAGCACCATTTGTTGAAGAGACTATCTTTCCTCCTTTGTCAAAGATAAGTTGACTAAATTTATGGGAGTCAATTTCTGGGCTCTCTATTCTATTCCATTGGTCTGTTTGTCTATTCCTTCACCAACAACATACTGTCCTGATTACTGTACTTTATAGTAAGTTTTGACATCAAGTAGAATCAGTCTGCTAGATTTATTCTTCTCCTTCAATATTGTGTTGGTTATTCTGGGTCTTTTGGTTATTCCAAGTGAACTTCAGGATAAGTTTGTTGATATCCATCAAATAACTTGCTAGCATTTTGATTGAGATTTCTCATTATTTTTTACAATGATTACAACTGTGCTGTCTAATACAGTAGCCACTAGAAGGGGCTAATGAGCCCTTTAAAAATACCTGGTTCAAATTAACATGTTCTATATGCTTTTAAAATGGACACAGAACATTAAAGACCAAAGATAAAAACTAATGAACAATATATTATTGTTTTTATATGGATTGCATGTTTAAATGACTATGTTTGGTTTATGTTCATATAATAAAATAATATATTAAAATTAAGTTAAAAATTTCTTTTAATTTTTCTTAATATGGTTCCTAGAAAATGGAAAATTGACTATGCAGCTCACATTATGCTTATATTGGACCAGGAGAGCCTGGAAAAGCAGCTGTACTCTGCTTTCATTACTAATACTCTTAATAGCTGATTGGCTTGAACATCAAGGATAGTTTGTAGAAAAATAACTTTAACATAGACTTCAATATCCTGCCAGTATTTCTAAGTAATCTAGAAAAGTCCTCAAAAGTCTCTTAGTAATTCTGTTAAAATTATCTTTATCACATGAAGACATCTCAAACTGGAATCCCTCATTTAAGTTATGAACTATGGTAGGCACTATGGATTGTCTAACCGCACTTATAGTCTTAAGTGTCCTCTTACTTTATACTTTACACTATTTTAAACATTTATCTTTATTGTTAAAAGTATTACTTATGTTGCCTTTTCTGCCCACTGACCCCCTTTACCCTGCACCCACACAGCCCCCTCCCAGGCCTTTACTGCACTATTATCTGTATCCATGGGTTGTGCATATGGGTTCTTTTCCTGCCTATTCCCTGTCTCTCTCCTGAGATTCATTAGTCTGTTGCATGCTTCCATGTCTCTGGATCGATTTTGCTCATCAGTTTATTTTGTTTATTAGATTCTACACATAAGTAAGATCATGTGATACTGGTCTTTCTCTGACTGGTTTATTTCAGTTAACATAATACTCTCCAGGTCCATCCATGCTGTTTCAAAGGGTAAGAGATCCTTCTTTATCACAGCTACATAGTATCCCATTATATAAATGTACCACATCTTTTTTTTTTATAAATATACTAGGGGCCCGGTGCACGAAATTCGTGCACTGGGTGTGTGGGGGGGGGGAGAGTGTCCCTCAGCCCAGCCTGCCTCCTCTCACATACTGGGAGCCCTCAGGCGTTGACCCCCATCACTCTCCGATCTCCTGATCGGCCCCTTGCCCAGGCCTGACGCCTCGGCCAGAGGTGTCAGGCTTGGACAGGGGACCCCCATCTCCCCCCGATCACTGACTCTGGCCGCCGCCCAGGCCTGAGGCCTCTAGCCCAGGAATCATGCCTGGGCAGGGGACTCCCATCTCCCTCTGATCGCTTGCTCCACCCCCCGCCCAAGCCTTGCTCCACCCCCCGCCCAGGCTTCAGGCCTGGGCAAGGGGACCATCATATCCCCCCAATCCCCGGCTCCGCCCCCCACCCAGGCCTGATGCCTCAGCCAGAGGAGTTGACCCTCATCACCCTCCGATCACCAATCACCAGATCGGCCCCTTGACCAGGCCTGAGGCCTCCGGCAGAGGTGTCAGGCCTGGGCAGGGGACCCCCAGCTCCCCGCGGTTGCAGTCTCCGTCCCTGCCCAGGCCTGACACCTCTGGCCTAGGCGTCCGGCCCAGGCAGCGGGGACCTGCAGTGGCAGCGGGGGGCGCCGCGATCGTGGGCTTCGCTTTAGACCCAGGCAAGGGACCCCTAGCTCCTGGGACTGCCAGCTTCGACTGTGCCCAGCTCCCATCGCTGGCTCCACCCCTACATCCTGCTATCACTGGCCAGGGCAGCAAAAGTGCCTGATTCTCCGATCATGGCTGGGGGGCAGGGCAAAGGCGGCCCCAGGGCTGCCTTTGCCCTGCCCCCCAGCTCTTAGCTCCCCCCTGGGTTTCCGATCACTGTCAGTGGCAGGGGGCTTCTTCCTGCTTTCCCTTTCGCCTCCCTGCATTGTGCCTACATATGCAAATTAGCCGCCATCTTGTTGGCAGTTAACTGCCAATCTTAGTTGGCAGTTAATTTGCATATAGCCCTGATTAGCCAATGAAAAAGGTATCGCCGTACGCCAATTACCATTTTCCTCTTTTATTAGTGTAGATTTTATTGATTTTTTACAGAGAGGAAGGGAGAGAGATAGAGAGTTAGAAACATTGATGAGAGAGAAACATTGATCAGCTGCCTCCCGCACACTCCCCACTGGGGATGTGCCCGCAACCAAGGTACATGCCCTTGACCAGAATCAAACCTGGGACCCTTGAGTCTGCAGGCTGACACTCTATCCACTGAGCCAAACCGGTTAAGGCTGTACCACATCTTTTTATCCACATCTACTGATGGGCACTTGGGCTGTTTCTAGATCTTAGCTATTGTAAATTGTGCTGCTATGAACATAGGGGTGCACATATCCTTTCTGATTGGTGTTTCTGATTTCTTGGGATATATTCCTAGAAGTAGGATCACTGGATCAAATGGCAGTTCCATTTTTAATTTTTTGAGGAAACTCCATATTGTTTTCCACAGTGGCTGCATCAGTCTGTATTCTCACCATCAGTGTACTAAGGTTCCCTTTTCTCCACATCCTCACCAGCACTTTTCACTTGTTGATTTGTTGATGGTAGCCCTCTGGGTGTGAGGTGATACCTCCTTGTCATTTTAATTTGCATCTCTGATGAATAGCGACTTTGAGCATCTTTCATATGTGTATTGGCCATCTTTATGTCCTCTTTGGAGAAGTGTCTAGGTTCTTAGCCAATTTTTTAATTGGAATATTTGCCTTTCTTTTGTTAAGTTATATACTCCAAGTCAAAAAAACAAACAAAAAACCTCTCTTACTCAGGCTTTCCATGTAGCACAGTATATCCAAATAACACAATTTTATCCAGTGAGACATAGCTGAAGCCTGCTGTATGGTATTTTAATAAATCTTTTTATTTTCTGACAAAGAAAGTATAGTTGTACCTCCTATAATCCTTTCTCTTTTCTCTCTTTATTTAAGTCCTTTGCCCATTTTTTAAATTGTAATGTTTGCCTACATTTCTCTAATGTAGATGTGTTGCCTAACACTTTTGTATCCAACTTGGGCCTAGGAAGTCACTCAACTTCAGACTAATTGTAATATGTGAAAGTAATTTGCTGGTTGTATAAGCTGCTGTAAGTAAGGTTTTCTGTTATTTGCAGCTGAACATATTCTCAACATTGAAGCAATTATTCCTTGAGTGTCTGGCCTCGGAACCTTGGTGCCATTATTGACTGCCTCCTCTCCCCAAACTGAGCCCTGCCATTTATCCACATTGTTATCTGTCCCAGGCACTCCTGCCTCTTCAGTCTCATTCTTGACACCACAGTGCAATCCCTCATTATATAGTTCCTACAAAGAGTTAGAGATGTCACTTTCCTCTTCAAACCTTTTAAAACAATTCTCCACTTCTAATCAAATGAAGAGCAAATGACCTAACCTGGCAAGTAATTCAAGGTCCTCTACAGTTTGTTCATAACTTACCTTTCTAGACTAAACTGTCCCCCTTCACAAACATATACTTTTTATCCCATTCACATTGATTTTCTTTTTTTTTTAAATATATTTTTATTGATTTTGGAGAGAGGAAAGGAGAGAGAGGTAGAAACATCAATGATGATCAGTTGCCTCTTGCAAGAGACCCCTACTGGGGATTGAACCTGCAATTCAGTCATGTGCCCTTATTGGGACTCTAACCAGCAACCCCTTGTTGCATTAGACAATGCTCAACCAACTCAGCAACACCAGCCAGGCTCACATCAAGGTTTTAAGAGTCTCCCTATGTTACTCCCCCACATCTTACATTACACCTCTGTCTCTGTCTGGGATACTTTGCACTGTGGAAAGTATCTCCATTGCACTGTGGAAAGCCAGTCCATATTTTAAAAGCCAGGTGATATATTACACTGCCCTGGTCACATTCTCTGATTCCTCTCTAGCAAAAGTGCTCTCTCCCTTCCTGTAGCTCTCTTGTCATGCACAAATTGTACTAAGGCCCAGAAATATATAGCAAGCATTATGCAAGGTATTAGGAATAATGAGTAGGACACAGTCCTGGCCATTGGTATGTGGAGGAGACATAAAAAGATAATTTCAATAAACGAAGATCAATTAGCATAACCTGGAGAGTCAGATTTTGAGAAGGTGATTCCTGAGGCAAAATGAAGAATTAGTGAGCAAGTAAAGAAGCAGGCAAGTTCTTTCCAGACAGAAGAAACAGTATGAGCAAAAGTCAATAGACGAGCAACACCATGAAGGGTTTAATGAACTGTTAGCACTTGGCAGTTGCTTAAGTTTCCTTTCAGTCAAGGATCAAGCTTTATAGAGATGAAGAACAATTGGATGGGAGAAAATGTCCTCAGGTTTGTTTTGGTGGCAAATATTTTTTTTTTCTTATGACAAAGTTATTAGAAATGTTTAATTTAAAAAAAAAAAAGAAAAGAAAACACAAAATGACCAGTACTTGTAATTTGGTAAAATTGTCAATCTCCGGTGGATATTTGTATTAATAAAAATATACACAAATATGTTAATTCTTATTTACTAAACTGAGATGATAGTATATGTATAATAATGATGAGATAATGTGGATCAATTCTTATATTGTAAGAAAAAAATGAGTTAATTCATCAAGATTTCACAAACTGTTGTAACAAATCAGGTCTAAAACCTCAGCTGGTTAGCACAATGGAAGTGTGTCTAGTGTATTTAACAGGCCAATGCCAGCCTTTCTTCTTGAATGGTTCTCCTCCAGGTAGTGATTTGGAGATCCCTCTCACTCTATATTGGGGCTCCATCTTCCTCAATACAGTTCCCAGGATCACCTTTTCACTATTCTCTCCAATTTGAAAATAAAACATAGGAACCTTGTGTAGATGGTCACTTCTACATCATTTCTGCTCACATTGCTGTAGTTGCAACTTCCTAAGTGTAAGGACAGTTTGTGTATGTGATTGCATCCTGAGTCCTAGAGACATAACAGGCTGGGACATGTGGGGCAATTAATGGGTAAATTAATTTAACTCAGTGGACAGGTGATGCGTCTGTGCTAAAAACTTAAGAGGTTAATATATTGTATTAAAAGAACAAAACTATATATTATACTTATATCTCTTTTATCCTCTAAAGCCATTTAATTTTATTCATTTATTGATTCACTCCTTAAATTCAACTAACATCCACTAAGCACTTAATATAACCGAGGCATAGTATCAGGAGTAATTGCAAAGAGACACATATCAGAGATATTGATATGGAATAATTTGTCTCTCCATCTGCTAGAGTGCTTGTTCCAAAGTTGTTTCTCACCAACTTTGTTCATTTGTTGAATTAATTATTCTATAATTGGTCAATCCACCACTACAAAATGCACTGTTATAGGACGCAATGATTAGCACAGAGGTGACATAGCTTGACAATATTTTATATTGTATTGGTCTATTTAAATTTCAAAAAGCTGCTCTGGGTGTATTTTGGCTATTTGTTGAAGAGATAAAAACCTCATAAACAGATTTGCTTCCACTGTTCATTAATTCCTTAGCTAAATACGAAAACACCTAGGACAGTGCCAATACCAAAGGAACACTCAATTATATGCTATTTAATGAGGGTGATGACAATAAAAGTTACAAGTCTGGAAAATGAATAGCAATGCTATGATCCCATTTTAACAATCTGGTTGGTTCTTTAAAATTTCTACATTTAGGAATTGGAATTTTTCTTCTTTTTTTCCTAAAGATTATTTTCTAAAGGAATCAGAATTGTGGCTATCTACTATGGCAGTTATAATTCTCTTGTTGGTAATAGGTTCTTTCTGAAAGAACTACTGTATGAGTGTTAGTGAGGTAACCATAAAGTGAAAAAAAAATTAAAAATGAAATGCCATGAAAATAATGAATCAGCAAGAAATATTACTTATAACTATGGCACAATAAATTTATGCTTTGGCATACTCTCCTGAATGATATAAATATAGAACGATAATAGGTACAATCTAAATGAAATCGTCAATAGGATATCTTTAGCTTCATGAGTAAGATAGACAATTCTGTGAATGCAAAGATTGCTGAAAACTAAAAGCTGTAAGAATGGCAGCAGTGGAAGCTATAAGGTTGGTTCCTGCCAGGAAACAAGCCTGAGTGTTATATACCGGATAGCGTAGGAAGGTAAAGACCTACACTGGAAGCTAGGGGTTAGGATGGTCCTGAACAATATACAAGGAAGGTTGGATAACTGCCACTGCAGGAGTCCACGACTTCATAGGAAACTCAGGGCCTGCATAGGCCAGAAGACAAAGATGAATTCTGATAACAAGAAAGTGGGACAAAACAGCATTTATCTGTGAATAGGTTTATAAGTATCCCAATATCACTGCAGAGGATCCTGAAACCTAGCTCTTGCCTGGGGGCTATGAACAATCAGGTGGAGGAAATATCCAAACTTTGAGGTAAGAAAAAGCAGACAAAATTCAAAACATAGTTCTGCACTTAAAACAAAATGAGTTTTTAAGCCAAAATTTCAAGTATCTGAAAAAATTACTAAGATGTAATATCACAGATTAATCATAGGTACATATTTAAGTTCAGATATGGCTTTTTTCATTTGCAGGATTTAAAAATATATTAAATAAAATTTTAATGCTCAAAGTGATAAAAGACATAATTCCTTAATTCCTTAAAAGAAATGATTATTTATATATAAAATAATACTTCTGTTCCTTAAAAAGAAGTAAAGGTCATGAAACAAAAACAAAAATTGTATAAGAACTTAAAAATAGTATTTGTATATTAAAGATGAAAAGCATAGTTTTTGAAATTATATATATATATATATATATATATATATATATATATTAGTATAGAACTATGTGCCAGAGTATTCATGAATTGAAAAATTTACCCAAAATTCAGAACAATTAAAATAAAAATATAAAGGAGTAATCAATTTCTATGGGGAAGAGAATAGATCAAGATGTTACAGAACATTTTTATTAGATTTGCAGAAAGAGTGTGATAGTTATGTGTCAACTGTTAAGCTACAGTATCCAGTTATTTGATCAAATAGCAGTTTGGATATTGCTGTGCAGTTATTTTGTTAATGTGATAACATTCATGATCAGATTACTTTAGGTAAAGCATTTTACTTCCATAATAGGGTAGGCTTCATCCAGTCAGTTGAAGGCCTTTAAAAGAAAAAATGTTTCCCAGAAAAGAAGGAATTCTGTCTCAAGGTTGCAACAAAAAATTCTACCTGAGTTTCCAAACTATTTTCCTATCATGTGGATTTCAGACTCAGGAGTACAACAGCAACTCTTACCTGAATTTCCAGCCTCCAACCTGCCCTACACATTTCTGAGTTGCCAGCCCCCACAATTGCATTAGCTAATTCCTTCAACAAATTTCTTCTCTCTCTTTATATATACTATTGACTCTGCTTCTCTGAAGAACCACAATTGAAACAAATAGAATGGAGAAGATGGAATGAGACCCATGTTTGATAAGTACGTAGAGCAGAAATCAATGAAATCAATAGAAAAAATTAACAAAACAACAAGTTTTATGAAAGATCAATACACTCAATAAGCTTCTCTCTAGGCAAGCAAACTAAGGAAAAAAGTAAAAAGACATGAGTTACTCATATCAGAGTTAAGGAGGGGTCATCATTACAAATCCCATGACATCAAAAGGATAAAAAAGGAACATTATGAATAATTCTATGCCCACAAATTTGATAGGCTATATAAAATGGACCAATTCCTTGAAACATACAATCTGCCAAAAATCACAAGAGAAGAAATGGATAATCTGAATAGGTCTATAACTATTAAGGAAATTGAATTGATAATTAATAACTTCCCAGAACAGAAAACAGTAAGCCCAGAGATAAGGTGTTCACTGCTGAATTCTACCAAACTTTTAAGGAAGAAACTATACCAATCATCTGCAATCTCTTCTAAAAGATGGAAGCAGAGGGAATACCTCCTAACTCACGTGTAGGGCCAGCATTACCCTACTAACTAAAACAAGACATTGAAACTCTGGATATTTTCATAACTTGCCCAATGCCACATGGCTAATAAGTGAAAGAGCCAGAATTTGAACTTGAATCAATCAAGTTTCAAACTCCATGTTTTTTTCTGGATACTCGGCTACACCACAGTCAGATTTGGCATCTCCATGCATTCATTGCTCTTCTCACACTTTGCCTTTCTGATTGTTGAGCCTCTGAGCCTAGAGCTGAACCATTATTTTATTTATTTTTTTTACTTCTCTTGATCAGGTTTTTAACCAAAATTTGAAAACCTAACTCTGGCAATCTGTATTTCTTTTTATTTATTTATTAGAGGCCCAGTGCATGAAATTTGTGCATGGGGTGGGTGGGGGTAAGTCCCTCAACCTGGCCTGTAACCTCTCACAATCCAGGATCCCTCAGGGGAGGTTCCACGACTGTTGGACATCCCTCTCACAATCCAGGACCGCTGGCTCCTAACTGCTCACCTGCCTGCCTACCTGATCCCCCCTAACCACACTGACTGACTGCCTGGTCACCCTAACCATACTGCTTGCCTGCCTGATCTCCCCTAACCACTCTGCCTGACTGCCTGACTGCCCCTAACCACACTGCCTGCCTGATCGCCCCTAACCACTCTGCCTGATTGCCCCTAACTGCTTCTGCCTACCAGCCTGATCGCCCCCTAACAGCTCCCCTGCCAGCCTGATTGACACCAAACTGCTCCCCTGCTGGCCTGGTCACCCCAACTTCCCTCCCCTGCCAGCCTGATCACCCTCAACTGTCCTTCCCTGCTGGCCTATTTGCCCCCAACTGCCCTCCCCTCCCAGCCTGATCACCCACAACTGCCCTCTCCTGCCGGCCATCTTGTGATGACATGAGGGGGGTCATCTTGTGATGACGTGAGGGTGACCACCTTGTGGTTGCCATCTTGTGATAATGTTGCATGAGGATGTGACACCACCTAGGCTTTTATTTTATAGGATAATAATCTAAATATCACATCTCATTGCCATTTTCTTGTTTATAATTTATTGCAATTATATTAAAATAAAGTAACTCAACAACATTATATCTCATCAGAACACACATTCATTGATAAGATTTTGCTTTCCTGGAATTTTCCTTAAGACATAATCTTCAAAAACCTGCTTGTACTGCATACCTACTAGAATTACCTGAATGTCTTAAGAAGAAAATTGACAATATCAAGTATTGGTGAAGATGCCTAACAAGTGCAATTCTCACAAACTGCTGGTGGGAACGTAAAATGGCACAACCACATTGGAAAACAGTTTGACGGTTTCTTATAAAGTTGAATATGCATTCACCTTATGGCCCAGAATCCCACTACTAGGTATTTACCCAAGGGAAATAAAAACATGTGTCCACACAAAAACATGCAAGCCGACACTTAGAGTTTAGTAATTATTCATAGTTGCCCCCAAACAGAAGCAACCCAAATGCTCATGAATCAATAAGTAGTATATCCATGTAATGAAATCCTATTCAGCAATAAAATTGCACTACCAATACATTTGGTAACAGAAATAAATCTCAACTGCATAATGTTAAGCTAAGACAAATTTAAAAAGTTATATAAGAACATTTATATGAGATTCTGAAAAAGAAAAACTAATATAACAAAATATACATTGTGATTTCTTGGGGTATGATTAGGGGTAGGAGGTTGTCTGAAAAAGGGCATAGGAGAAGGTTTAGTGGGTTAGGGGAATTAGGGAGAGGCTGGTAAAAGACTACAAACGTTCAGTGATAAGATGAATAAGGTCTGAGGATCAAAGGTATAGCATGATAGCAATAATACTGAATTATATCATTGAAATTTACTAAGAGAGTAGAACTCAAATATGTTCTCATAAAAATAAATAAATAGGTAAATATGTGAGATAATGAATGTATTAAATCAATTATACATAGATCAAATTAATACATTATATGCATAAATATCCTAAAATTTGACTTGTCAATTATACATCAACTAGAGGCCCAGTGCACAAAATTTGTGCATGGCCAGGGGAGGATCCCCTCAGCCCAGCCTGCACCGTCTCCAATCCAGGACCCTTCAGGATATGTGCAACCTCCCTCTCACAATCCTGGACCGCTGGCTACTCACAGCTCACCTGCCATCCTGCCTGATTGCCCCTAACTGTCCCCTTGCCAACCTGATCACCCCTAACCACCTCTGCCTGCTGGCCTGATCGCCCCTCACTGTACCCCCTGCTGGCTTGATCTTCCCACGCAGCCTGCTGCTCGGGCGTTTGGTTGCCCCTCACTAACCCCCCTGACAGCCTGGTCACCCCATGCAGCATGACCGATCGTCTGTTTGGTTGTTTCAGTTGTGACGGAGGCTTAGGCTTTTATACAGATAGATAAATCTGAGGAAAAATTGCTGTGCACAATATTGAGGAACAAGACATCCCTTGGTTAGACATGGGCAGGTGAAGTGGTGTGGGACTAACATGGTGCCTCTCTGTAATTAAAACCTTCCTCAGAAATTAAATTCAACTTAAAATTTTGACATGAAAATCTTGACTGCACTATGAAATACATTAGCCTTTAGAATTTATTTTTGGGAAATATCTACACTAACATACTGGAATAACTTAAAGAGAGGAATGTATGCCCATATATGTCTTAGTGAATAACTGGGCCAAAGGAAAACATATTTATCACATAAGATTATAAATTCTTAATAAAATGAATATTTCCTTTTTTGTCTCATAAGCTTATGAGGCTTTACCTCTGGGAAATTTGTAATTTATGCCAAAAAGGTAAAAATAATATTTTTGTTTTCATGAGTTCGTTTCTTTTTTTTTTTTTTAATAAAGGGATTACAGTACCAATGTGAAATTTGCTACTTCAGCATTGCCGTCATTATAATAAATAAGGACATGCTTATTTGCTCTATTGATTGGTAGAAAAAAATAAAGGACATTAATACTATGATATTAACATGGCCACTTGCCACTTTTGTATTCATGGACCCATCCTGCAAGATCTCAAGAAAAAGAGGCCTTGCAACTGACCACCTAGGTTGAATAATGACCTAAGTACTAAAAAATGGTCATTTCATTCTGATGTATTCTCTTTTCTCATTTGTTGTATCTGTCTAGAACCTCAATTTTATTATGAAAGTTGGAATGGTAACTGATAATTACATTAGGTAAATATCTCCTGAGGTTAAACATCACTTCAAGAACTAATGTCTCTTTCAGATAATTTTAGAGTTAATACTATCTCAACTCCTTATATTGAAAAATGTACTGAAGAGTTTTAAAGCTGTGTCCATTTGAGCTTATAGGTATGTATGATTATGTTTCTAGGCATCTACGGTTTCAATCAATAGAGGGGGTTCCCTTTTCTTCAGTAAATTATTCATTTTTTTCTACATACTAGAACGTTGTATGCATTCTCGATATTTTCATCAGATCTATTTTTTTCAGTTCATTATTTTTCTGTATTTTAGATCTATTATAAACTAGCTAGTGAGATTTTAATTTTATTGATTACAATTTTTGTTATTGTGTATGTCTTTTCTTTTTGAAAATAATTTTGGTCTTTTTATAAGTAGATTGTTTCTCCTCATACTACAATACTTTATGTCTTTGCCATTTAACATTTATTTATAATCTCCATCTAATATTTACATATATGAGGTTCTTGAGGTATAATCATGTTGCTTCTTATGTGAGATTAATTTTACCTAACTGAGGTTTGGGGTGAATGTGTTTCCCT
The DNA here is from genome assembly GCF_964212035.1 of Myotis nattereri. Lineage (NCBI taxonomy): Eukaryota > Metazoa > Chordata > Mammalia > Chiroptera > Vespertilionidae > Myotis > Myotis nattereri. The sequence continues at coordinate 158,636,929 of NC_138075.1, forward strand.
TATGAAAAGTTTTCACTTGCTTCTACCAATTAATTCAGAGCTATTTTCAGCCTGGGACCACTTTTTAATGTTAATTTCCAGCCCAAGATTTTTTCTAACTTGCAGATATCAAGTTAGAGCAAGATTGGAAGCCCAAATCTTTTTGATATTAGGTCTAAGACCACCTATTCTTAAGATAAACCATTTTATTTGCACTAAGAAACTGAGCCAAGAAAGTCATGTTTTCCTATTGTCTTAATCTGTTTGACTGAGGGGCATCTTTTCTATTCTACCTTTTCATTGAGAATATAATCATCAAAACTAAGGATTTGGGGAAAGATCTAAATGTCAACTCTATTTCAGGTAGGACCAAGAACTCATCTTTTGTTACCCATGGCCATTAAAATTCTAAATTCTTGGTAATCAAGGCCAGAAATCTTCCCATGAAAACCTATTTATCAATCCATTTTGCTACTCTGCTTTCAATTTTTTTATCCTAGAAGATTTCCCTTACTTTCATGTAAGCTTACTTAATATAAATCTTAACAAATGATATATTTATTCAAAGTTTTTCTTTGCTTTGTTATTGGAGTTTTATCAAATTATATAGTATAAACATAATCACATCAATATAAACATATCTAGTCATAAACAAAAATATTTATTAGGAATATTCTAATGTTCTTATATATTTAGCTTCTCATAACTTGGTATCCTTATCATTCATCTCATCTCCTAAAACATCATGCTTTCTGGCTCCATCATTATTCTATGGTAGTGTAGTTTTCTTCCCTCTTTTCCCCTTAGATAAACTCTATTCCATTAAAAATGTAGCATCTATAGATACTTTAGCTGCAACTATAGACATAATAAAAGGGGTATGATTTTAATACACATATAATGAATATTGAACTTCTTCATTAACACTCTACACTAGAGTAATTGAAAATCATGGCACTGTTTTTAAATATTTTACTTTCTTCACCTGAAATTCAGAGAAGTTATAACACAACTTCTCTGTAGTGCTTCAATATGTCTCTTGAAATTTTTAGAAGTGCCACCCAAATTATTAATGCTAACTATATTATTGCTGAAAGAAAAGCTAAGAACACCTTGAATATCAAGTTCCTGATGCTTTAAATGACATGACATAGTCCATTTTTGGTAATTGCTATTGAAACCAAATTGGTCAAAGTATTTATTCCAAGACTGCCATGATGGTATTTTCAGTTTTGGGCCATATTTCATTATCTTTTTAGCCATTAACACAGCTATTTGAACAGTGGTATATATACCATGCTAATGATCGTTGAGATTCAGAGACATACTCTGCTGTAAAAATAGTATGAGTAGTTAAGAGAAGTAAAAATTATAGTGTGAGAGGAATGTGAGTGAAGGTAACAGGTGGAGGCTCAGTAGGCACTTCTGTGTCAGAGTTCAGCAACATGAACAACAATCAACAGTCCTTGTATTGCACAGACAAAGCCAATCTGAGCATCAGCATCACATAAGTATAAATTTAGCTTGGATTTCAGATTTTGAAAAGAATAGGTAAATAGGAAAGAAGCAGTACCATTATTTCTAAGTCATAATTATCACTTGCAAGGGACTTAAGAGAAGTAGTAAATAAAGGTCAAAACACAATTGAATTGAAGTCAATCTGGCAAGAGACTGGTTGAAAATTTTGGTGGCCAATCCACACTGTAAGGTTAGTTTTTGTATTCCCTTTGTTAAAGCCCGCACTGATTACAAAAACTAACTTCCCTGGGTCCTTCTCATGCATTTTTCTGTATCTACATAGCCTTGCCTTTTGTCCCTTCATCTTTCTACTTCTGTTGACACATAGCTAATTATTCGGTTTTATTTTAATCAGGTAAGACACTGGATAAGTAGTGTTTGTTAGTCTTGTTGGATTTATGCATAATTATAACACACATTTTAGTATATAATGTTAGATCACTCCATTTTCATTTGCTTACTATTGAAAGAGGAAATTTTTATTAATCCATATTTATAAGTATGATAAGCAGTGTAGATGAATTAGCTTATAGAGTAAAATATGATTTCAATAATAGCTACAACTAGTTCTTATATGTTAAAAATATAGTTAGGATTATTAGATAATAACTCTTAATAAATTGAATGTGTTTTTATTAACAATTCCTCAAGTTTTTAATTAGTACTATTTTTGGAGACTGGTTTTATGTTTCAGGCATTTATGTTAGAAAAAAATCTTTTTCATTATACTGCACAACTATGCTTTTCAAGAAACTGCCACAATTATCTTTGCTTCTTATAATTGTTTTAAATTTATATATGAAGCTAATGTTGTATAATGGAACCTCAGTTTGTAGATTTATACCCAGAAAACTCTGGAAAGTCTTTCATCCCAGAGATGTAAGTAAATAGTTAGTGACCAATTTAAAAACAAATGAAGGCATTGGCTCTGCATTTATTTAAATAACACATTTTCTGCATCACATACCCAAAGTGTCCTTCTCAATGGGAAACATAAATCTCTTTATCTACACAAACCATTGTTGCACTTTTTCCCCTTTTACCATTAATTCTGAGCTAAAATTACCATGTGAATTAGATTAATAATCATCTAGAAAAATATTGACATTTATATTGTTAGTCAAAGCTTCATTTTTATTCACAGTGTTCTTGCTAGGAAAGAACTATACAGGCAGACCTATGAAGTGATATAACTTGGGAATAAAATTTCTCTAAATTCTATTTTTTTTATCTTTCCATTTCACTTTTAGAGTGCTCAGAAATCACTATCTGCTAGGCTCTTAGCTACCTTTAGTTCTTTACTGTCCACTCAAAACTACTACTGTTCTGTCTCTGTGAATGCCTCTGTGACTCACACAAAGAATGTTTATACTTAAAAAAGTGACACCTTTATTATATGTGACTTTTAATGTTACACATGCAAAATCAAATACCAGATCTTGATTATTTTTTATGTTTAATAGAAGTGGTAGATGTATAGGAAATGCCAAAGAAAATGCCCCACATGGTATTTCTATTTAGTTTTGGAGTCTGTTATTTATTGGTTTTAGTACTAAAGGATAATAATTGTAGACAATTGTATTATTCTACCTAATTATTTTCTATGAAAGGTTATATTTTATGAGACAGTTTGTTCTGATTTGAAGCATATTGAACAAAATAACTTTAAGAAGCCAAGTTAGTAAGTTGAAAGACTGTCTGTTTCTATTTTATATCACTGCAAAAGAATACTTCTAAAAGAATAAGGATTGAACTTGTCTTTGGACTTTAAAATAAGCTACTATGCTTCAGTTGAATGGTTTGAGGCACAGTGAATTAAGCTTAATAAAGTCTTTCAAATCCTCAGTGTAAAAGTAATGAGTGTGCAGGAACATTCTAGTGAAGGGCAAATTTATGTTTGCAACAACAAGCTTTTCTTCCCTTTGTGGTTAGAAGTATTTTCAATTGTTAAGGTGAAAATAAAAATGCCAGGAAAAAAATCATGTTTAGCTTGGAAGTTTGGTGCTCTGGAAACCAGGGGACTGATTAGCAGGGTATCTTTTATCCTAAAGAATGTCACATGCCCACACATAGTGTATATGAGATGCATGAATTGCTTCTTCTTACATCCTCTCCTCCCCTGAGTGGGAAGGCGTAGGTGAGAGGGTCAAGTGTAATTAGGTCTTCCTGCAAAGCTCTCTTGGGGAGGTCTGGTAGAGCCCTCCCAGGTGGGGTTTAAGGCTGACTGGCAGGGCTGGCTGCTCGGAGATGTAGTAACAAGATTTTGGTCCTAATCAAAAGCAAATAAAATGTCACATCACAAAGGAATTATACTTGAGTGTCCCCTGTGATAAGTAGCACTCATTAATAAACTTGAAACTATGAAAGTAAAACGTATTAGTTGTCACCTTAAAAGGAGGATTCAAAACTTTTGTGAGAATGTTTGCAAAATCCTATTTGCCATTCCCAGCCTCTTCTGGCATACCTTATTACAACATGAAACTTTCAAGAAGAGAGGACAGGAAAAACTACTTTTATTTGACTTGCTGGAATTTTGAGTGGAGACTTATTCCTATTCATACTTGATTCTAAAGTATTCATACAAACCCACTGCCCTTTTTATGAAATTTTTCCACTTTATGGATGACTCTCTTCTGGTGGGCATCAAATCATGTGTGGGGAATATGTAAAGTATGTCTGCAAACAATTATTGACACAATCACATGTACCAATGAACATGTAAATAGTTGTGAATTACAAGTGACTTTTTTAGCTATAAAAATGCCATTATCTAATTAGTGCTTATTTATAGCTACTAAAATTTTGAATAAAGGCCTAATCAACACTTTGGTAATGTCTTCATTACCACAACCAAAATTTTTCACCCCTGAGAAGGAAAGGATCAGTGAGTCAATATTTTTCATTTTGCTTCTCCAGAACCTCTAAATATAATCCATTTCATTTACTCTTCTTTGCTCTTTCTCTAGATACCTTCCTTCTTAAATTTAACAAATATTTCTCAGTTAGCAAATAAAATACTGTATTTGACATTACAGGAAATAAAAAAAAATAAAGAGGTATTTGCTCTATAATAATTTATATTAATTGGAAGGCTCTTTATGTACACTCTTTTCTCTCTCGGATAGAGAACAGCCATGCTTGCTTGTTCTTGCATTTGTTTTATTACAAACACCCACCTCTGCATTTTTGTGTTTATCATTCATGCTCCCTTGGAATGGCCTAAACTCCTCTAAGACATAGTCTTTCAAATGCCATCTCAAGTCTCACCCTCTCTGTGAATCTTTACTTGCACCAATCATATCTTCCTTTTTCAACAAAAGGTATTTTTAATACCACTCTGCTCTGCATTATTTTATCTTTTAAGCATAGACCCTATCTTTATAAATTGATTATTAATTATTAACAAGTAACACTGATTTTTTTGACTTGCAAATTATATATATATATATATATATATATATATATATATATATATATACACACTAGAGGCCTGATGAACAAAATTTGTGCATGGGTAGGGTCTCTAGGTCTGGCCGGTGATCAGGGCTGATCTGTGGGGTGACTGGCAGGGCAATCGGGGGTCTCCTGTTGGGACCGACCTGGGCTGGTCTGGTGCCTCCCACTCGCCAGCCTCGCCCCCCCCCCCCCACCTTCCTATCCCCTGCTGCTGTTGCCGCTGGTTGCCTCCCTCTGCAGGAGGTGGCCAGCAGGGTGATCGTGGGGGGGGGGAGGGGGGCGGGTGCTGGCACCCACCTTGGCTGGCCTGGGGCCTGTGGGCTGGGGGCAGCTGCTGGCATCTGCCCCCTGGTGGTCGGTCCACTGTTTGATTGATTTGCATATTAGGCTTTTATTATATAGAATATATATATATATATATATATATATATATATATATATATATAATTTCAGAGAGGAAGGGAAAGGGCGAATCATTGATTGGCTGCCTCCTGCATGCCCCCAACTGCAGATTGAGTCTGCAACCCAGGCATGTGCCCTGACCGCAATCAAACCCAGGACACTTCATTCTGTAGGCTGACACTCTATCCACTGAGCAAAACCGGCTAGGGCTGACTTGCAAATTTTTAACAATAGAAGAGAATTAAACAATGGAAACTTGAATCACAGAATGCAGGAAGGATGTCATCTTAAATTATTTTTTCCCTTCCTTCATGTTCCATTGGTAACAGAAATGCCTGGTCCACGTATTTTAGATTCATTGTCATATATGTGGTGTTGTTTTATGGTTGTATACACAATTGTTTAAATGGATGCTTAATAAACAGATGTAAAATTTTAGCAACCTGTCACCAGGTGGTGACAAAGTCACAGTGGTCCACAGTTTCAGCCATCTCAACTGTAAGTCATAAACACACTTGAATTCATAACAATATTACACAATCATATGCATGTAATCTCAGATTATTTTCTTGACATTTTCTCTCGTAAATTCTGAAAGTACACAAGTAACCATGCACTCAGATTGGAAGACTTTCTTCTGTTCTCTGGCCATGTAAGACACACACTCATATATGTACCAATTTCTTCTCTCATTCAGCTCTCAGAGACCTGAACGTGTCAAAAGTTTGGCTTCCATTTTTTCTCTCAGTTAAAAATTACTGACACATTCTTGATTCTTGTGAAAACTTACCCTCTTTTCTTTAAATGTCAGAAGGAGAAAAGATAAAAAATACAATAAATCTCTATTCAAATTTTAAAATAATTTATAAATTTACATCTATTATTTCACAATTAAAAGGAGGAATTTGGCTTCTGGTTTAAGGCCTCTTATTCTATGGTTTGGTCTCACTCTTTCAAACTTACCTACCATACTGAAATATTATATAAGCCAGTTAATATGCTCCAGTTGCTGTCCTCTAAACATATCCCACATTTTTCAGATTTGTACCTTTATAAGGGTGTATATTCCATGTTTTCTGTGCCAATCAGAATCTCACCATCATGTCAGGTACTGTCCAAATGTCACCATCTTCATAAAACTTTCCTGAAGTCCACAGCTCTTTGGGATTCTTTCCTCTCCTAAATGCTTTTATCAGTTTCTTTCTTTCTTTCTTTCTTTCTTTCTTTCTTTCTTTCTTTCTTTCTTTCTTTCTTTCATTTTTTCTTTCTTTCTTTCTTTCTTTCTTTCTTTCTTTCTTTCTTTCTTTCTTTTAAATAATACATTTGTGTTGTTGTTTTTTAATATATATATATATATATATATATATATATATATATATATATATATATTGACTTCAGAGAGGAAGGCAGAAGGAGATAGAGATAGAAACATCCATGATGAGAGAGAATCATTGATCAGCTGCCTCCTGCAAGTCCCCCACTGGGGATCAAGCCCAAAACCCGGGCATGTGCCCTTGACCGGAATCGAACCTGGGACCTTTCAGTTCACAGGCCAATGCTCTGTCCACTGAGGCAAACTGGCTAGGGCTTATGGCAACCAAGTATTGTACATATTTTCATAGCCTTGTTTTACTTCCTGTGGAACATAGAGCATCATATAACATAGTCCAAGCTAATGTCTCCTCTGATAGATCTCCCTGTATCAGGCTTTGTCCTGTTCATCACACAAGAACTCAATGATCTAATATGAACAGAAACATTATATACATCATCACTTAGCTTTTGAATTGCCTTGGGTTATAGATACTCTATTAAAAATGGACTTAAAAATTTTAGAAGAGAAATTAGAGAAGTCTTTATTACGTATACACACATGCACACAGTTTTAACTATATCTGTTCGGATATAGGACACACATTTTTGGACAACTATTTTAAGGTTTTTAAATGTTTCACACTAAGTGGGAAAACAGAGGGAAAAGAGATCTTGTTTTTTAGATTTTAGACTAGTCAGAATTTACTAATGGATTTTTTTAAATGGAAATTTAGAAGATATTGTGTGACAGACCAGAGGATACACTGAAAGGGCATGAAGGGAAATTTGAGGTGGTAGGGAGCAAGGAATCACTAACGTGATAGATTAGATAGAAAAGTGGGGGGAAAAAGTTCATATAAATAAATTAGTGGCTGAATTAAATTATTGCATGTATGCTTAGGAAGCTTGAATTATATGTAGAAGACAAGTGGGTATAAGTAGAATGATTTAAAGAGAAAAATTATATTTATAAAGTGGGAGAAATGTGTGGTTTTACAGTAAAGCATTTTAAGTACATAAGAATGAAAGGGGAAAAAGTCATATACAGTTATAAAAAATGAAGTTTCCTTAATAAAAATGTGAAAATCAAGCATAGAAAATGATTCATTGCTGAATGAAGGGCAAGCCACAGATCTCTAAAAGTCATCTCAGTTTGTTGACCTTTGTAGATTGAAGAACAAATAGAAAATGCCAACAGGGCATCCACAATCAGCACAAAGGAAGGCAAAGTTATTAGAAGAGCCATAGATTTAAGCTACTATTGTGCAAAAAAAATCTTTAAAATGACAAGGACCATAGTACTGGGAAAACAAAACTAGGAATGATTTTTAAAAGTGGCTAAAATTATATGCATCTCCATTGTAAAATTCTTTAGAATTTAATCTAACTAATATAATTTTTAGAATATATCTAATAAATATACATCTAAAATATATTTTTAAAAGTATTTTATTTCTAATAATATATTTAAGAATTTATTTTAGCAATTACATGTTTACATTTATATATTAGGATAAGACATCTTTATTTTTATCACAATCTTTATCATAATCTTTGTGATTATGGTCAAACCTCTTATTTTTTTTTGTTTTTATTTTCTTTATCTGTAAAATATGAGTAGTACTGCCCACTGATTACAATACTTGGACGAGCTTGTCAACAAGTAAACCTTTGATAAATTTGATTCTATATTGTACTGCTTTGTAAATAATACCCCCTCACACTTAGTAAAGATAGTTTTTATTTGAATATTTAACAGTGTGTTAATTTTTCAATATACTGCTATAGTGCATGACTTTTGAAGTTTAGTTCAAGCTTAGAAACTAGGCTTTCTAAAAAATTAAAGGTCTGGTTCTTCAACAACCTTATTTCATCTCCTATAGATCTCTTTTACTCTCACCCTCCAAAACAGCCTTCACATCACCACACCCAACATTACCATTAGTTACTTAAGAGTAGAAATATTTTCTTTTTCAGGAACAAGGTAGTTTTAATTGAATAAAGAAGAATCCATCTAGGATACAAAATCAGCAAAGCAAATAAAAAAGAACAAGATTGCCCTAACCGGTTTGGCTCAGTGGATAGAGCATCGGCCTGGGGACTGAAGGGTCCCGGGTTCGATTCCGGTCAAGGGCATGTACCTTGGTTGTGGGCACATACTCAGTAGGAAGTGTGCAGGAGGCAGCTGATTGATGTTTCTCTCTCATCGATGTTTCTAACTCTCTATCCCTCTCCCTTCCTCTCTGTAAAAAATCAATAAAATATATTTTTAAAAAAAGAATAAGATCAACCAGGACATATTTTGGCTTTTAAGGTTTATATGTAAGATGTTGTACCACGATGATTTATTTATTCTTGAAAACCTATGGTGTATGTGTGTGTGAACTCTTGTGAAAGCAACCATGTGATTATATAAAATTTAACTGCTTAAAAGCCCTAGAATGCAGCCTCATATATGAAAACCAATGAAACTGATGACATGCTTCATGGTTGTAATGGCTTCTCATTTGGCCCAAACAACTAATCCATTAAAACTTGTTGAATCAAAACATAGCAGCTGGGCCCAGCTGCAGTGGCTCAGTAGTTGAGCATTAACATATAAACTGAGAGGTTACAGTTTGATTCCTGGTCAGGGCACATGCCCAGGTTGCAGGCTCAATCCCTGGGACATGCAGGAAGCAGCTGATCAATGATTCTCTCTCATCATTGATGTTTCTATCTTTCCCACCCTCTCCCTTCTTCTCTGAAATCAATTTAAAAAATAAAAAATATGTATTTTTAAAAATAATGATAAAATCCTTTATTATTTGTAAAATCCTACAGTCAGTTTTTTACAAATAATAATATTACTATATTATAACTAGCAGAGTTAATTGAAAAAACTATTAGAAGTGTTCAATATTATGAGACTAAAGGAGTAAAACTATATGATCATATAATACATGTATGTAAAACTCTAATCACATTTTAAAATTTCTTAGCAATTACAGAATGAAAGGGAATTACTTACTAGTACATTGATAATGATCAATACCAAAAATGTATACCAAACATTATGTTTAATAATGAAACATTAGAGACAATCTCTTTAAAAACTGGATAATAATAAAAAAAAGTCTGCTATCACTGTTGCTTTTCAACACTAGCTGAAAAATCTAGCCAGTGCTATAGGACAAGAAAAGTAATTAAAGTGATGATAAATTGAGAGGGCAGATGCAAAAGGCCAAGTTCTCTGAAGAGAAACATTAGGGAAATTGTTAGAATTAATAATTCTGAGAAAAGGGCAGAAATTAGGTTAGTATATAGCCTGAAGAGAGTTTACAGAAATCAAAACAAGGAAAGGGAACCCAAACAGATCTCAGTAACTTCCTTGAGTTGAAGAAATATAATTGGGAGCTCCGGTTGGCCTGGCAGCTGGAGATTCCAAGACTTAGTTGCAGATAGGAGAGAGTTGCAGAAAGGAGCTCGAGTCATCAGCAGAGGATCAGCCTTATTTGGTCTGATAAGTAGTAATCAGTGTAGGTTTGTAAGGAAAGTATCCTAGGATGGGATAAGTACCATCTGAAGGGAGTGGGATTTCACAAAAGTAGTTTACATTGGAGCACGATCAACATTTAAAATAACACACAATACATATGGAATATTGAGCAAAAAGAAAAAAAAAGAGACAGAGAAAACTCACAATCACAGACAATAGTGTGATGATTGCAGCAGGGAAGGGTTTAGGAGGAGGTGGAGGAGGGTATAGGAAGAATAAATGGTGATGGGAAAAAATTAACGTAAAAAAATAAATAGGGAATCAGGTAGAGAGTGACTCAGTAGTGAGGAAAAATTAGCCTTAAAGTTTTCTCTGTTCATCTGATAAAGCTTAAAAGCAAACATCAAAAAGATCAAGCTCTATAGAAATAATTTACCAATTTGACAGAATAAAATTCAAGAATGTTTTTATTTTTTTAAAAAAAATACTTGACTAACCACAACTCAATAATGAAAAATCCACATCTGTCATCTCTTCAAAAATTAACATGCATGCAGAGAAGCAAAAATATATGACAAACTGAAGAGAAAAATAAATCAAAACTAAACCAGACTTTTTCTGGTCTATCATGTAATGAGCTTGAAACCAATAATAAACATGTTTCCTTAGATTTATTAGAGAACTTAGCTCACTGGGTATACTTTTGTTTCTAAATTGGAGAAACTGGGGAACACATAGGATTGCAGTTTACTAGAGCAGAAGTTCAGGAACAGAAGCTCACTACAAGAGCCAGTACCAGATTCCTTTTACCCAGAACATCAAGTCCAGCTTTCTATGAAACAATTATAAGACATATTAAAGACAAAAGAACCCCATTTAAAGAGACAGAACAAACATCAGAACCAGGTTCAGATATGGCAGACATTAAAACTAAATAAGGTAAAAAAAAGAGTAGAAAACAAAACCAAATAAAAAAGAAACAAAGAACAGGAAGGAATAGAAAATGGCAATATACATGGTAAAATAAATTTTACTATATTAACAATTATTTTAAATGTGAATAGCCTAAATATACCAATTAAAAGACAGAGATTATCAGAGATCAGAGTGTATTAAAAAATTCCAGCTATATATTGTTAACAATAACACATTTTTTTGCTTTTTAATTAAATTAAATTAATTTATTTTCTTTATGGATTAAGGTATTACACATGTGTCCTTATCCCTCCATTGTCACCCCCCACCCACTCATGCCCTCATCCCCCCAGTGTCTGTGTCCATTGGTTAGGCTTATATGCATGCATACAAGTCCTTTGGTTGATCTCTTCCCCTTACCCCCACCCTCCCCTGCCTTCCCTCTGAGATTTGACGGTCTGATCGATGCTTCTCTGTCTCTGGATCTGTTTGTGCTCATCAGTTCATGTTGTTCATTATATTCCACAAATGAGTGAGTTCATGTGATATTTATCTTTCTCCAACTGACTTATTTCACTTGGCATAATGCTCTCCAGGTCCATCCATGCTGTTGCAAATGGTAGGAGTTCCTTCCTTTTTACAGCAGCGTAGTATTCCATTGTGTTGATGTACCACCATTTTTTAATCCGCTCATTTGCTGATGGGCGCTTAGGCTATTTCAAAATCTTAGCTATTGTAATTTGTGCTGCTATGAACATAGGGGTGCATATATCCTTTCTGATTGGTGTTTCTACGTTTTTAATTAAAAGACAGATATAAAATAAAGGGAGAGACAGTAATATGCCATGCTAACAATAATAAAAAGAAAACTGAAATAGCTACATTATTTTCAGCAAAGCCAGAGCAAGAGAAATTCTCAGGAAGATGAAGGTTATTACATTGTGATAGTTTATCTTCAGGAAACTTAAAAATCTTTAATATGTATGTACTTAACAAGGGAACATCAGAATAAGTAAGGTAAAAATTGACAGTACTGCAAGAACTAGATGAACCCACTATCATAACCAGAGACTTCAACATGCCTCTATCAAGAACTGAAATATCTAGTAGGCAGAAAACGGGTAAGGACATAGTTGAACTCAACAGTGCCATCAGTCAACCAGATGTAATAGACATCTGTAGACTACAACATTCAACAAGAGCAGAATACATTTTCTTCTCAAGCTCGCATGAAACGTTAACTGATCTAGACTACATCGTGGGACATAAAATGTACCTTAAAATATGTAAGAGTATATAAATCATAAAAATATGCTCTCAAATAAGAATGGAATTGAGCTAGAAACCAATAACAAAAAATAGCTGGAAATTCCAAAATATTTGAAGATTAAACAATACACTTATAATTAACCCACGGGTCAAAGAAGTCTCAAGAGAAATCTAAAAATATTTCTAGCCAAATAGAAATGAAAATAAAATACCACATTTGTTTGCTATTCCAGGAACAATCCTTAAAGGGAATTTATATCAGTGAATGCATATATTAGAAAAGAAGAAAGATCAAAAAATTAATAATCTAAGCTTGCCCCTTAAAAAACTAGAAAATATAGAGCACATTAAATGCAAAATAAGCAGAGTAAAATAAATAATAAAGATTAACCAAGGTGTATATCAATGAAATTGAAAATAATCAATAGAGAAAAACAGTAAATCCAAAAACTGGCTCTTTAGAAAAAGCATTAAACTTGATAAATTGTGATAACTAAGGAGAAGGTAGAGAAGGCACAAATTACTAATATCAAAAGAAAATTTACCATCACTATTGAGCATTTGTAGATTAAAAAAATACTAGAGTAATATTATAAACAAGTCTATGGCCATAAATTGATAATCTAGATAAAAGAGACTAATTCCTTGAAAATATGTAATCTACAAAAACACACACTAGAAGATAAAGGCTATCAGAATAGGCTTTTATTTATTAAAAATAAATAATTTTTTAAAAAATAATTCTTTATTGTTGAAAGAATTACATATGTCCCTTTTCCCCCTTGATTATCCCCCCCCCTCCAGCCCCAGGCCTTCCCCACCCTATTGCCTATGCCCAACTGTTATGCATATATGCATTCAAGGTCTTTGGTTGATTACCTCCCACCCACCCACCCTCCCCTGCCTTCCCTCTAAGATTCTGCTTTCATGCTTCCATGTCTCTGGATCCACTCAGTTCATCAGTTTATTTTGTTACTTACATTCTACATATGAATGCAATCATGTGATACTTGTATTTCTCTGACTGACTTATTTCACTTAGCATGATACTTTCCAGGTCCCTCCATGCTGTCTCAAAGGGTAAGAGATTCTTCATTTTTACTGCTGCATAGTATCCCGTGATATAAATGTACCACAGCTTTTTTATCCACTCATCTATTGATGGGCACTTGGGCTGTTTCCAAATCTTAGCTATTGTAAATTGTGCTGCTATGAACATAGGAGTGCATGCATTCTTTCTGATTGGTGCTTTGGGTTTCTTAAGACATATTCCTAGAAATGGTATCACTGTATCAAATGATAGATTCATATTTTATTTGTTGAGGAAATTCCATACTACTCCCTATAATATTTACACCAGTCTGAAAAAAAGAGAAAATAAAACAATAATTAATAATCTTCTCAAATAGAAAGCATTAGGCTTAGATGGGTTCACTGGGAAGTGTACCAAATGTTTAAGGAAATATTTATGTCAATTACATACAATTTGTTACAGAAACTAAAAGCTGAGGAAATGCTTTCTAAATCATTACCTGGGACCAGCATTGTCCTAATACCATAACCAGATAAATATATAAAAGGAAGGAAAACTATAGAACAACATTTCTCATGAACATGGGTGAATATTCCTTGACAAAATAGTATGAAATTGAATTCAACAATGTAGCAAATAAATTATGCACCATAACCAATTAGAATTTAATTCAGGTGTGTGGAGTTGTTTCAACATTTGAAAATTAATTAATATAGTCCATCACATTAATAAGCTAAAGAAGAAAAATCACATGATCATATTAAAAGGAACAAGAAAAAAAGCATGGGGATCAACCTTAAGTAATAGTATCTTAAATGTGTGTATGTTTTTCTCATAAGTAAAGAAAATGTGAACTTAGACTGTAACCGCCTGGGTTGTGCAGCACCACACTGCACACTGCTGTCCCAGGTGGAGAATGTATGTGCTGCCATCCTACCTGCAGCTTCCTGGGCACCGTGTGACTGCAGAGGCTCTGGAGTTTCATCTCCCCTGTTACGGTGCATGAGGCAGTAGTGAAAGCTCTTAGACTGTCCTTTGCTGCTTGAGGTGACTCTCTATGAAGAAACAATACAACTAGTTCTAGTATACACACTGCACTCTTGTGAGGTCTCAAATATCTCATTTGCCCAGTGACCAGACCAAACTGTTAACTCTTTTCTATTCATTTACTTGTAAAAAGTTAATAAAGCATTCAAAAGCTAAAAAAAAAAAAAAAAAAAAAAAAAAAAAAAGAGTTGACAAAAGCCAGCACTCATTCATGGTAAAACCTCTCAACAAACTAAGAATAAATGGGAACATCCTCAGTTTGATAAAAAAAAAAAAAAATCGACAAAAAGCCCAAAGCTAACATCAAATTTAATAATGAGAAAGGTATACAGATTGAGACGGAAGAAATACAACGAACTTTGTCTATAGATGACATGACTTTCCATGTAGAAAATGACAAACATTAAAAACAAATAAAACCCTCCTCGAACTAACAAATGATTAAAACAAGGCTATAGGATATGAAGTTAAAATACAAAAGACAATTTATTTTTATATACTAATAATGTAATTTTCCAATTAGAAAATAGACATTTTTTACATTAACACCTAAAATGACATACTTAGGAATAAATCTAACAAAATAGGATTAAGATTTATATGAGGAAAATTACAGTGGAATAAATCTAAGAAGAACCAAATTAAATAATTGTCCCATATTCTTGGATTGGAAGGCTCAATGTAAAGATAGCAATTCCTTACAACTTGATCTCTTTCAATAAAAATTCCAGAAAAAATCTCAGCAAGTTATTTTATATATATATATCTATAAATTTCTTCTAAAGTTTATATGTAATTGCAATTGTTCCAGAATAGTCAAGACATTATTGATGGAGAACAGTCAGAGAACCACCCTCCCTGACTTAAAATACATACTATAAGACTACAGTCATCAAGACAGTGTGGTATGGCAAAAGAATAAACAAATATATTAATAGAACATAATAAAGAGCCCAGATTTATAACCACACAAATACAGTTGACTTATGTTGGAACAAGGAGCAAAGACAATTTAATGGAGAAAAGATAGGTGGAACAACTATACATCTGATGTAAAAATATAAACCTAGACACATTCAGAGTTTTCATAAAAATTAATTAAAAAATGTGACATATCCCTAAGTTAAAGCACTATAAAAATTCCTAGAAGATAACATAGGTGAAAATTTAGGTTCAGCAATGACTTTTTTAGATAGAATATCAAAACCATGTACTTTAAAAGATAATATCAATAAGTGGGACTTCATTAAAATCTAAACATTTCACTCAATTAAAGAAATTATGAAAATCCAAGCAACAGACTAAGAAAAAATATTTGTAAAACAAATATAACTTGAAGGCCTGGTATCAAAAATAAAATGAAATTAGCCTGACCAGTTATCTCTGTTGGTTAGAGTGTCATCCCAATAAACGAAGGTTGTGGGTTTGGTCCCTAATCAGGGCACTACAAGAATCAACAAACGAATGCATAAATAATTGGAACATCAAATCGATGTATCTCTTCCTTTCTCTCTTTTTCATTGTCTCAAGTCCATCAATAAAAATAATAAATTAAATTAAGTAAACCTCATTTTTTAACAATAGGAAAACAAACAACTCAATTGAAAAAGGGCAAAACATTTATACAAACACATAAATGTATCACCAAATATGCCAAAGAAACATGAAAATATGCTCAACATCATTTGCCATTAGCAATTACAAATTAAAAGTACAATGAAATACTACTACTACTACTACTACTACTACTAAACACCTATTAGAATAACTAAAATTGAAGAAAAAAAAAAAAAAACAACAATACCAAATGCAGGTGAGGATGTGGAGCAACAGGAACTCTCATTCATTGTGGGCAGGAAGGCAAAATGGTACAACCACTTTGGAAGAAAGTTTGACAGTTTATCACAAACCGAAACATGTTTCCATACAATCTGTCAATCATGTTCCTTGGTAGTGACCCAAATGAGCTGAGAACGTATGTCTACATACAAACATGAACATGAATATTTATAGAACCTTTATTTATAGTTGCCAAAACTTGAAGGCAACCAACATGTTCTTTAGTAGGTGAATGGATTTGCAAATCTGATATATCTACTCAATGTAATATTATTCAGTGTTAAAAAGAAATGAGCTATCAAGACATGAAAGGCATGGCCTTATAGCTCATACTGCTGAGTGCATACTGCTGAATGAAAAAAGCCAATCGGAGAAGGCTACATAAAGCATGATTTTAAATGTATAATATTCTACAAAGATAAAAGTACAGTAATAGTAGAAAGATCAGTGGTTGACAATAGTATTTACAGAGGGTGGAAGGGATAATACATAGTTCACAGGAGCTTTTTAAGGAAGTGAAACTATCTATATATATAAAAGCCTAAGTGACCATTATGACTGAATGACCAGAACGACTGGAATGACCTGTCGACCTGTCGCTATGATGTGCACTGACCACCAGGGGACTGATGCTCAATGCAGGAGCTGCCCTTGGGTGGTTAGTGAACTTCTACAGCCAACCTCCTGCGGCCCCTTCCCCTGCCAGCCAACCTCTCATGGCCCTGATTGGCCCCGATCACCAGCCAGGCCGAGGGACCCCACCCGTACATGAATTCATGCACTGGGCCTCTTGCTCTCTATAATGCTCTAATGACAAGTGAATTCTTGTCACTGCACATTTGTCAAAACTCATAGATGATACATAACAAGAGTAAACTCTAATGGAAACTATGGAATTTAGTATGTAATAATGCATTAATACTTTTTACTCAAATTTTCTTTCAGTCAAAACCTGCTCTAGCCCTTGCTGGTTTGGTTCAATGGATAGAGTGTCAGCCCAAGGACTGAAAGTTCCCGGGTTCGATTCCAGTCAAGGGTGCACATACCTCACTTGCAGGATTGATTGGGCCCTGGTTGAGGTGCTTGCAGGAGGCAAGCAATCGATGTGTCTCTTTCAAATCAATGCTTCTCTCTCTGTGTCTCTGTCCTTTCTGTCCATTTTTTCCAATGGAAAAAATATCCTCAGGTGAGGATTAACCAAAAAACCCTGCTCTAAACACTAGTCCATTTTTTTAAATTAAATCTTTATTGTTCAGATTATTACAATTGTTCCTCTTTTTTCCCCCTATAGCTCCCCTCCACCCAGTTCCCACCCCATGCTCTGCCCTTACCCCTCCCACTGTCCTCATCCATAGGTGTACGATTTTTTTCCAGTCTCTTCCCGCACCCACCACACCCCTTTCCCCCCGAGAATTGTCAGTCCACTCCACTTCTATGCCCCTGATTCTATTATATTCACCAATTTATTCTGTTCATCAGATTATTTATTCACTTGATTTTTAGATTCACTTGTTGATAGATGTGTATTTGTTCATAATTTGTATCTTTACCTTTCTCTTCTTCTTCCTCTTCTTAAAGGATACCTTTCAGCATTTCATATAATACTGGTTTGGTAGTGATGAACTCCTTTAGCTTTTTCTTATCTGTGAAGCTCTTTATCTGGCCTTCAATTCTGAATGATAGCTTTGCTGGATAAAGTAATTTGGTTGTAGGTTCTTGCTATTCATCACTTTGAATATTTCTTGCCACTCCCTTCTGGCCTGGATAGTTTCTATTGAGAAATCAGCTGACAGTCATATGGGTACTCCCTTGTAGGTAACTGACTGTTTTTCTCTTGCTGCTTTTAAGATTCTCTCTTTGTCTTTTGCATTGGCATTTTAATTATGATGTGTCTTGGTGTGGTCCTCTTTGGATTCCTTTTGTTTGGGGTTCTCTGTACTTCCTGGACTTGTAAGTCTATTTCTTTCACCAGGTAGGGGAAGTTTTCTATCATTATTTCTTCAAATAGGTTTTCAATATCTTGCTTTCTCTCTTCTTCTGGTACCCCCATAATTCGGATATTGGTGCTCTTGAAGTTGTCCCAGAGGCTCCTTACACTATTTTCATATTTATGGATTTTTTTTCTTTTTGTTTTTCTGTTTGGGTGTTTTTGCTTCTTCATATTTCAAATCTTTGACTTGATTCTTGTGATCCTCTAGTCTGCTGTTGGATCTCTGTATAATATTCTTTATTTCAGTCAGTGTATGCTTAATTTCTAGTTGGTCCTTTTTCATATCCTCAGGGGTCTCACTAGATTTATCGAGGTTCTCACTAAATTTATTGGCGGTTTCTAGAAAATTCTTGAAAAACCTTATAATCATGGTTTTGAACTCCATATCTAGTAGTTTGCTTTCCTCCATTTCTGTCATTTGTGACCTGTTTCTTTATCTCTGCATTCTGCTTCCCTGTCTTGATAGAGTGGCTTTCTGTGCTAGGTGTCCTATATGGCCCAGTGGCTCAGCCTCCCCAATTACCTGAGGGGACACTCTTGGTGCACCCCATTGTGGGCTTTGTGCACCAAGTTAAGCCTTGATTGTTGTTGGTATCACTGGGAGGCATTGACCTCCAGGTCAATTGGCTGTGAGAATCAGCTGTGTCTACGGTGGGAGAACTTCTGTGCTGCAGACACCCTTATGGGGTAAGACTTGCTTCAATGGGGCTTTGGTGCTCACTGAGTCTGCCCCCTGAGTGTGTCCCATGTGGATCTGAGGAGTTGTAATCTGGATGGTCCCACTCTGACCACTAGGTACACTGGCTCTTGGATCTCTAAGGAGGTGCTAATTTAGCCTCTGCCTAAGGCTACCCAGCAGGAGCTATGGAAAGATCTGCAGATTCCTCTTCTTTGTTTGGGGTTTGGAGGTACCCAAATGAGGCCCAGCTGTGAAGCAATGCAAGTTTCTGTGGGGCCTTGGGCCTTCTTTTGGATGTTCTGGGTCTCTCTGACCCAGCTGCAGTTTGTTAGGTAATTTTAGATTGCAAAGGGCCAGGCCCTCTCATATGCAAAAGCCTCTGCACACAGCTTAGGTGGGGCAGGATTTCAGGGAATCAACAGGGTAGAGTTAACAGCTATGGCTGATCCTCAGCCCTGCCCTAAGAGGCCTCGGGTCTCAGTGTCCAGTGGTAATCACTCTGAGAGAAAACTGCCCTTGAGTTCTGCCCTATGCCAGACAGTGCAGTTTCTCCCCGTATGAGTCTGGGTCCCCAGAGACTCACCTGGAACTGAAGTTCAGAGCAGTTGGGAGCTTGTGTCTCCTTCCTGATTGAAAAAGACAACCATGTCCTCAGTTGCCAGCCCTTTCTGCGAGTGCCTCCATACCTCTGCACTTTACTTCCGCACCTCCTCTCTCAGTGTGCTTTTCTCTTTCCTTCTAGTTGTAGAATTTCCACTCAGCCAGCCTTCCTGTGGTTCTGGTTGATGTCTGTTTTGTCTTTTAGTTGTATTTTTTAAATGGTTGTGCAAGGCAGCAATGTCAGGTATTTACCTATACTGCCATCTTCTCTGAGCAGACTCCCACTAGTCCATTTTTGAAAACCGACTCCAAAATACCACAAATGATAGAGTTAGTAGACAAGAACATTAAAATAGGTGTTGTGATTAAATTTATGTTTATAAAGATAAGAATTGATTTTTTGTCAAGTAGAAAAATGGAAATTTATTGTACAGAATTAAATGTAAATTTAATAGAAAAAATGCAATGCCTGCGATAAACAAATACACTACTATAAAGGGATAAACAAAAAATTAGACAGTGGGAAAAAAAAACACACCAGTAAACTTAAAGATATAAAATTTATCCAAAATTAAATGAGAACACAAATAATTAAAGAGAGCATTTCATATGTTGGTATTATAATGGGACTTAGGAAATAAAAAATAAACAGAAGAAAGTTAAATATAAAACAGGAAATGATAAAGCCATAAAAATTGTCTACTGATAATTCAGGCCAAAGTTATAGCCCAAGAAGTTCCAAAAACTCAATTTCTTCTTCCTACATTGTCTCTAGGTACTATAGATTGTCCTGTCAAAAATGTATTAACTGGTTTTCTTTTTAAGGCACCATCACTGAGGAAGGAATTGTCTTATTACTTCCAGTGAGGAGGAGTCATCCATGACTGAGAATTTTAGCTGTGCCTCTACTGATAATAACTAAAAGATAGAGGAGCAGAAACAAGAAATGAAAAAGAAATTGGTGATATACACTTCACTTCCAGAAATTGAACAAGGTTGCCTTAACTTGCATGTTTCAAAAGTTTGATTACAAAACAGAGTCTATTTTTTGTTTCCTAATTTATTCTTAGATGTTCACTCTAGCCATTCTTTAATTGGATAATAGCCATTTTCTCACAGAGAAATGCTTATTTTAGTAACCTGAACAACATTCAGGTTTAGGGTTGCTGACTCTGCTGCAATTTAAATAACTCTTTAGCAGCATTACTGCTTTTTATTGATACTCTGATCTACTGGTGGTTCATATTTCTGATAGAACTATAAAGTCAGGCAGATATATTCTTGTCAAGATTGTTACTATAGATGTTTTATCACTTACAGACATTAAAGACAAAAAATATGACAAAAGTTAAGGTCCCTAAAAACAGAATGAAAGATTGGGCAAATTTTATAAGATTGCGTTATTTGAGTAGACACCAGGGGAATATTTACTGGTTGGAGAAGTGAGAAATTTATAGCATATACTAAAATTTAAGAGGTACACATGGTGAGTCTAAAAAAGAGCACAGATTTAAAAGAATCATGTTAGGAAGGTTAGAGGTCAGACTATGCTTTGGAAAATGAGAAAAACAAGAATTATTTGGATAAAGAAAATCCAAAAATGATTAAATGTCACAGTTTCCAATTCCAAAAATGATAAAATGTCACATTTATGACATTGATATAAAGCTCAAAGTCAGTATGACTCCTTAATTCCTCTTTCCTCCATATTACCTAATTAATCAGTTTCTTTCAGCCTCAAAAATTATTTTTTCTTTTTAGAAATCCTACAGTTATAGTCATATTTCACATGCATATGATAATTTCCTGATTATGACAGTAAAGCAAATTTTTGATACCTGAGAACTGACCTTATGGCTTAGAAATATGTGCTGCTATAGTTGTCCAATGCATCTCTCTCAAACTCAAATCCAATATATCATTTCTTTCATGTAAAAATATTGATAGCTCCTTCTCTCTCTCTCTCTCTTTTTCCATCCCCTTCATTAACCTATACTTCCTTTCTTGAAAATTCACTTCTTAATCCATAACCCAGCAAGGTGAGGATGCCTGGGGACAGAGAGAAGCTATAGGAAGTTAGGAAGAGAGAGGGAGCTGAGTGGCTCTAAGGGGATGTTAAAGATAGCAGGTGAGAGCTTGTTGGAGCTGTGGGGTGTCCTGCTGTGAGATGCCTGAACCAGAGGGATGAGGAAGGCATCCATTCAAGGTGTGGGGCCAGGGGCAAGATATGCAAGCCATGGTACAGTGAAGAGGAAGTCTGTGTGGGCCTCGGAGTGAAAGAGGATCCTGTTACATATGTGAAACAAAGTAAGGAAGGTAACCCTGCGGAAGACTGCCCACCACAAAAATTTAAGCACAAGGGTGACAGGGGCTTTCTTATTAGGGACTAGGCTGGCCCTATGTTTCTGAGCCCAGGCAGAGTGAGGAGGGCTTTATGCTCATGGGTGCTGGTGGTGGCAGCCCATGGAGGGCATTGGAGCCAGAGTAGGGTGAGGAGATTACTGGTGGGGTTGATGTGGGCAGGCTTGATGGCAAATATATATATATATATATATATATATATATATATATATATATATATATTGGTACATACAGAAAAATTAATCAAATAAGTAAATAAGGATAATGAGAGTCACACTTATTAATCCAAGAGAATTACAATCAGAAAAGAACCAGGTTGATTCTAGGTATAGGGCAGGAAAATTATAAGGTGATATTAGAATATCTTATTTATAAAAGTGTGGATATATGTTTTCAAAAATTGAGAGAAATAAATAAAAGGACACAAGTGCCAGCTTGAAGGTGTTCCCATTGGTTGGAGCATCAAAATAAATAATATCAAGTGCTCTGGCCAGTATGGCTCAGTTGGTGAGGTGCCATCCTATGCACCATGAGATTGCCAGTTTGGGGCCTATTCCCAGGTGGGGGTCCTGCAGGAGGCAGATGATTGATATTGTACTTTCACGTCAGTGTTTTCTCTCTCCTTTTCCCTTCCTCTCTCATTGAAAAATCAGTAAATTATTCTGTAAAGAAATAATAACAAGAAATTATAACTAACTAAAGAACTTATATGCATATATACATTTCCCATGGACACAGACATTGGGGTGGTGAATGTTGGGATGGGTGGGAACTGTGTGGAGGGGGGCCACAGGGGGAGGAATATGTGATAATCTCAATAATAAAGATAAATTTTAAAAACCTCATAAAATAGGACTCCAGGGATAAATTAAAATTTGATAATGGGAAATATACATGTCTAGAAATACACCTTCCCTACAAAATGTTTATTAATTTCATATAATGAGAAAGTAACTTCACAGTAGAAAAGTTTGATAGATACCACCTAAATGAAGTGATCAAATTTCATATCACCCATTTGAGGACAAATCAAAAGCATGTGTGCCATGTGATAAGATGCAATGAGAAGAACCATTATCACTTAAGTAAAATTTCTGTCAATGATGCAAAACCTGATTATAGTCACAGAGAGACATCAGAGAGAAACCAGCTGAGAAATATTCTACTCAGTAACTGTCCTGTAATCTTCAAAAGTGTTAAAGGCAAGGAAACAAAGGAAAAACTAAGGAAATACTGCTTAGTTTTGCACATGCATTTAAAATAATGGCAGTTAACCCTGATAGTGCATTCTAATAATTTATGACTTGTTCTTTTCTCCCCAGAATATATATATATATATATTAAATTGACATGTTATATTTCCAAGGCTCACTGCCTATAACACCTAACGTCTAACATATGGCCTGTTCTCAAATATATTTTGAATACATGAAGGAATATTCTGTGTCAACAAAAAGTGTTTTGTATGTCATAACTATCAGCCCTTTGATGAGTGCCAGCTATATTTCAATTAGATGAGGAGATAGATATACTACTGAACAAAATGTGGCTGCTAGCAAACTATTTAACACAGATAATATTTTATAATATATTTTAATATTTTTCTGGTAGACGATCATAAGGAAACCCATTGCTTTGTGTTTTGACTTGCTGCCAACAGCTGCCATCTCCTAGACTATTCCTATAGATAGCAGTTGAGGTTATGAAGGGAAAATTTGGGGTTAATAATGAAGGCATTAAATTACACCTGCATTGTCAAGAGCCTCTTGGGGAATGCATTTATTATGTCTCCACCTGATTTTGGTTGAGTCAGTGTCAATAGTATAGCAGTTGATGGAGCTACACACTGACTGGCCTCAACTCTCCTGCCTGTAGCTACATGAAAAGATGTTTTATGGGAGCAGCGTTCTAGGTATTACAGCACACTACTGATTATTCTAAAGAGTAATGCATCACAAAACAACTTTCATCTGACTATAGAGAAAAATCCATTTTTTGATTGCTGGGGTTCTTGTCCCGGCATCAAGAAGGGTTCAGGAATCTGGAGAAGGCTGTGCATAGATTAAATAGGAATCTGGGGACTAATAAAGAGTCGGGAGATGAGATATAATTTTGAAAGGCATTGGGGGTCAGAGGAGCTTAGCTAAAGGAGCTAAGTTCTAAGGTCTTAAGTCTAAGGTCTTAGGTTCTCTCTGTCCCAGGACCCCATGCTTTTTATTAACACAGCTTACCCTGAGGCAAGGCAGAGATATACACTTCAAAGGGTCAGGGTTTGATACAGAGTCCATTGTCAGAATGGGAGAATTAGCCTACAGGTTCTTCAGGTGTTTGGCCAGTAGGAGGCAATAACATGTAGATTAAAATGCCCTTTAACTGTCTGGCAGCCACAATCAGTTTCCTATTCAGGTTTGGGGAAATGCCTTTAGCCATTCCCAACAGCTGATTACATGTATGACTCAATCCTGTTGAGTCCCCAAGTCTCATCAACCTTTCGATGAAACTCTTGAAATTATGACATGCTGGAATTGGTTTCCAGCATTTGATGTTACAAACAATGTAGAAAATGACAATCAATTGATAGGTTTTCCCATTGAACCATCTGTGAAACGATCTGACCCACTGATGATGGTGTATTTAGATTCATTAACCTAGGATTTCATTCATGAGGTATACTGGAATGAGCTGTCAAATTGTATGTGAGTTATTGAGATATGAGTTTCTTTAAGCTCATTAATTTTCAAAAGTTATTTAGAAGCCTTCCAGGTTTTTCAATAAGCCCACACTGTAGCCATATCCTGTGGAAAGGGAGTAGAGACCAAGGAGATTACTTCTATTTACATAACTTAGAGATTTGGTGTCAGCCTTCAGTTTGAAGTCCAACTCTACTGATTCTTACCAGTATGAACTTGTTAGAAAAGCTCTGTGTATCTGCACAAATGCAGGAAATATTTCTAAATTCAATTGTTGTATGGATTATATATAACAAAGGCAAAGATTTAAAATAAATGAAATGTATTCCTTATGTTATTTTATAGGACTTAGGTAAACTAAGCTTTTATTTGCAAATGAAAAACTTTCTTTCTGGTCCTAAAATTATATTAATCCATGTAGAGTTTTATCATATGCCAAATTTATTATTTACCTGTCTTTGTCTTTTTGTAATGATTCTCTATTGGATATTTGCATCATATATATACTACAAAGTTATAGCAACACATTGCAATATAACTTTAGGCTTGTCCAGTCAAACTCTTGAGAGAATATGTTGGAAAGAGGTGTGAAGAGGAAGAGGAGAGTGAGAAAGAGAGAAAGCGAGAGCGAGAGTGAGAGCGAGAGCGAGAGCGAGAGCGAGCGAGAGAGAGAGAGAGAGAGAGAGAGAGAAAGAGAGAGAGAGAACAGATTACCATAATGTTGATTTTGAGACTTCTTAGAAAGATAGATTAGTGATGTAAAAATATGTTGTGGCCTGTAAAAACAAGAAAGAGCCCCATTTCTCTGTTGTTATCAGGGTCCTCATGATTAATATTTAGTAAATCTAGAAGATGAAAAGAGATCCCCTTCTCTCTTGAGAATTAACTTCATAAATTGATATCATAAGGATTTGCTTGACCTGCAAATCAAGCTTATTTTATAAAGTTATTTCTTTATTAAGGCAAAGTATCTGTATCCATCAGAATAGCTAGATATGTTGTATTAAGAAACAGCCTCAAAAACATTAAAAATATATTTCTTATTCTTGATCTCCTATCTTATACATAGTACACAGGGCAGAGCCTCTTTTTGGTGTCTCCCTGTCATTCCCCATATTAACATGTGAATGTGCAATCTCTGACCCAAGAGGAGAGGAAGATGCAGAATTATTTCTCAGTACCCACATCCCATTGTGAAAACAAGTCACAAGGTCATTTAACATCAAGGTATCAGGTGCAATCTTATGTATCCACAACTGAAAAACCAGCAAACTTACTAAGGAGCAGCAAGAACTACCAGGTAGCCATTGTAGCCTGGAAAATTTTGCATCTTCAATGTGGTCACAGACTAGTAGGATAGGCAATGTGGTATTGAATAGACCCATTATTTGTATAATATTTAATTTTATTTTATCTCTAAGTGTGATTTCAATTAAAGTGTTGTTTTAATCCATCTAGTGATGACTTCTGAACAAAATAATTTTTTTTCTGAAGGTTTTCTGAATGAAAAAAATTTAAATTATTTATAGTTTAAAGTATTATATGCCTCCTTCCCCCCCCTCCCCCCACTGACATCTCCCTGGCTGCTACCACCCCTAGCACATGCCCTCACCCCCTACTGTATGTGTCCATTGTTATGCCTATATACATTCATAAAAGCCCTTTGCTTGACCTGTAAACCCCACCCTCCCTTGCCTTCCCTCTGAGGTTTTACAGTCTGTTTGATGCTTCTCTGTCTCTGGTCTATTTTTGTTCATCAGTTTATGTTGTTCATTATATTCCACAAATCAGTGATATCATGTGATACTCATCTTTCTTTGACTGGCTTATTTTGCTTAGCATAATGCTCTCCAGGTCTCTCCATGCTGTTGCAATTGGTAAGAGTTCTTTCTTTTTAACAGCAGCATAGTATTCCATTGTGAATTGTGCTGCTATGAACATAGGGGTGCATATATTCTTTCTGATTGGTGTTTCTTGGGATATATTCCTGAAAGTGGGATTACTGGGTCAAATGGGAGTTCCATTTTTAGTTTTTTGAGGAAACTCCATACTGTTCTCCACAGTGGCTGCACTAGTCTGCATTCCCACCAGCAGTGCACAAGGGTTCCTTTTTCTCCACATCCTCGCCAGCACTTGTCATTTGTTGATTTGTTAATGATACCCATTCTGACAGGTGTGAGATGGTACCGCACTGTCATTTTGATTAGGATCTCTTGGATGATTAGTGACTTTGAGTATGTTTTCATATGTCTCTTGGCCTTCTGTATGTCCACTTTTGAAAAGCGTCTATTTAGGTCCTTTGCCCATTTTTTTGTTTGGGCTGTTTATCTTCCTTTTGTTAAGATGTATGAGTTCCCTATAAATTTTGGAGATTAAATCCTTATTGACTGTAACATTGGCAAATATGTTCTTCCATGCAGTGGGCTCTCTTGTTATTTTGATTGTTTCTTTTCTGAATGAAATTTTTTTATTTGTATTAACTCAGTTGAGTCATTCTACTACATATACTGGACATTTATTCTATTAATAGGAAAAAATTTCTTTCTTTTTTTTTTTGGAATAGTAGTATATTTTTATTTATTTTTATTTTTTAATTTTATTTTATTATTTTTTTTAATTTATTGCTTAAAGTATTACAAAGGGTATTACATATGTGTCCATTTTATCCCCCCGCCCTAGACAGTCCCCTAGCCTCCCCTATCCACCAATGTTTTATGTCCACTGGTTATGCTTATATGCATGCATACAAGTCCTTTAGTTGATCTCTTACCCCCCTACCTCCTGCCCCCCAACCCTCCCCGGCCTTCCCGCTGCAGTTTGACAATCTGTTTGAGGCAGCTCTGCCTCTGTATCTATTATAATCTTTTTCTTTAGACTTCACTGTCATTAAACATCAAAAATTATCAAAGCATATTCTAATGTTTGGATATTCTATTCTTTGAACAGTAATAGAAAAACAAAAGAAATCTCAAACTTTACAAGCATGTTGTCAAAACTTTTAAGTGTCAACCTGATGGGCATAAATATAATTAAGATAACTGCTGCTTATATGGAGGATACATATTTTATTACTTAAAAATCCTTTACATGCAGAAAGCAGAAGAAAGTGAATCACAGACTTATTTGTAAAAATGTGAACATTTGAGATGATAGAAAGTTATTTCCTTCTGAATGATTAACCTTATCCTATCTAATAAAAGAGTAATAAGCAAATTAACCATAACTCCATGACAAAGATGGCGGGGCCCATAGCGGTGGGGCAGGATGCTGGCAGTGTCAACCTGGCAACATGAGTACAGCAGGCATTGCCTCAGCGATCCACCAGCAGGAAAGCACGGCCCGCAGGCAGCACCCAGCAGGGCCTGCAGGCAGCACCCCACCCTGGCCACAGCTCAAGGGAGAGAACAACACACAGGCGAGGCCAGGAGCCTGAGAGATCAACACAGAGGGGCACCTGCTTCACGCCTCCAGGGTGTGGCTGGAGGCAGGTCCCCAGCAGACACACACCACACACACACACACACACACACACACACACACACACACACGGGGTGCCTGCTCTGAGCCTCCAGTGCAGCTGGGGGCAGGCCCCCAGTGGACACACACACACACACACACACACACACACACAGGGCGCCAGCCCCAAGCCTCTCCTGTCAGACTGTGGCCGTCAGTATGACATCCACTGAGGGCTCCCAGACTGTGAGAGGGGCAGGATGGGCTGAGGAACCCCCACCCCCCAGTACACGAATTTCATGCACCAGGCCTCTTGTAGTTTATAAATTCATGGACATTGAAAATAAATATGAAATCTACTTAATGGAGGTATATGTTTGTTTATGAGTATAGCATCAGTGTCTCTATAGATGACACTTTCCTACCATATCAAATATAAACACTCTTCTTTTAGTATCAATATGTATGTTAAAGAATACTTTGTCCCTAACCGGTTTGGCTCAGTGGATAGAGCATCGGCCTGTGGACTGAAGGGTCCCAGGTTCAATTTTGCTCAAGGGCATGTACCTTGGTTGCAGGCACATACATCCCTAGTAGTAGGTGTGCAGGAGGTAGTTGATCGATGTTTCTCTCTCATCAATGTTTCTAACTCTCTATCCCTCTCCCTTCCTCTCTGTAAAAATATCAATAAAATATATTTTTTTTTAAAGAATACTTTGAGAATAGTAAAGAGAATTGAAATTGCAACAGTGATACTTTGATTTACTGAGAGTTTGTGAATTGTTAAGGCTAATTGCTGTACCCTTTGGCAAACACTGATTCTGTTGACAGAGTTTCTAATTTCAAACTTAGAAAAGCCACAAAGTGTGATTGTTAATATTCTTTTTTCTTCACTCTTTTAAATAAAACAACATTTCTAGAATGAGGAAAGACTTAAGCATCTACCTATATTTGCCAAATATGTTAATACATTAAAGATAATTATATACCAGTGCTATTGTTCCTATACTAATTTCTTTTTTTATATTCACAAGTAACATTTATCATCAATTGTTTAAAAATCTTCAGAATTACCTGTGTGTTAATTTTGAAATATAACATTCTTATACACTCAGGGTCTGTGTAAATCAGATAAGGAATTTTACAATA
Source organism: Myotis nattereri (assembly GCF_964212035.1). NCBI lineage: Eukaryota > Metazoa > Chordata > Mammalia > Chiroptera > Vespertilionidae > Myotis > Myotis nattereri. The sequence continues at coordinate 158,666,104 of NC_138075.1, forward strand.
TATTTTTGAAACCAGCTGTGTCTTTATGCTGGCATTAGAAGTGGATCTTTGAATAGTTTTTCAATGATATGAAAGCAGTAGACCTTAGATTTAAGCAGTGGTGGTAACAAGATCAATTAGAAAGGCATCATTGCTTCTTTGTTCTAGATACATTGTATTTTCCAAAGTCATCTCACACTGCAAATGCACTTATAAGTCTTTGTCTACTTACTGAGAGAGGCAACATGGCTCAGTGGTCTAAAATAACAGGCTGGAAGATCAAGGACTATGAGTTCTAATGTTATATTGGAAAAAAAAGCAAGAATGTTGTTTGGGTTTCTTAGAATCCTTTAAAAAATGCTCCTTTAATATTGTGTTCCATTTGTTCTTTTCTCTTTTGTTATCGTTCAGGTGGCATTTATTATATGGGTCATGGATACAAAAGTAAAAGTCAAGGCTGTCCCAATGACTAAAAGACATGATGGAAACACATAGAGATGGATCTTGTAGAGGCAGGGGTGTCCTTGTTTAATATCTAGAAGATTCTCAAAATAGTGGAAAAGTAAGTTGGGCTTAATAGAAGGAACAGAATGCAATTCTTAAAAAAGGTTTAGAAAGCTGTGGTAAAAGCAGTGGGTTATTGTAAAATTGAAACTATGAGAATATTTATGTAATACTAATTTAAAATATAGTGAGGATATGCCCCATTGGAGATGTCCATTTCCTTCTAGATTTTTCTAAAACTGTCAGAATAACTCATTCAAATATCAAGTTTCCTTCTTAGATCATATGCAAATTTTAGTGTGTTCTGCTGAGTTGAATCTGTAAACATACTAGTATACCTTTTTTTTTTTCTCTTCATGCTTGATGTTGGCTTTTGACATTCTTTCATGAAATTAAAAATAAACTATTCAGTAAAAGCAAACTTGAAACGGAGCCAAATAAATGCTGAGTAGAAACAAGCTTCAGTGGTTTCTGACAGATGAGAGCTGGATTTTCTACTCTGATTTATAAGGCAAGGCCAAAGCACTCTCTCCTATCAATCTTAATAGGCAGTGGAAATCATTTCCGAAATCACAACATGCACCTTGCAAAAATTTTCTTTCTGTTACTTTTGAAGGCTTCCTTAAAGACCCTAAAATATAATTAATCTCAAGTGCAACCATATATGTTTATCTGCCCTGGATTGATATTAAGCTTTATTTTAAAAGATCCACAGTAAAAATTCAGGTGTGACTTGAAGTGTTATATGTCATGGGAAAGGATTCTATGATATAAACATGATGTAAGTTACCAATAAGAGCTTAATCAATGCAAATATTAAAAGTAAAATATTTATATGGTTCAGCCTATTGTTTAATTCCAAGTGAAGTTATTTTATAATGTCAAAAGAAACTCTGAGCTGAAATAATTTAGGAACCATAAACAATAGAAAAATAGATAATCATATTCATGTAAACACTATGATTACAGTGTTTGCTCATCCTCCTTCAGGAAAAACCTAAGTTGGTGTGATTAAATGATGGATACGTTTTATTTACTTGGTATCTGATCTCAGTGGAATCATACCAAATTTCTCATCTTGGAAATTTTTTTTAATGTGCTGAATTGTTCAACATTACCTTATCAGAATAAATGTCTTCCTTCTATTAGTAATAGCTCACCAAAAAAAATTTAGTGCAGGTTTATAGAAAAGTTTGTCAACATTTTGGCTCTTTTTAATCAGTGAATATCCATTTCAGAACAGTATTTCTAACTTTTTCATGGTTGATTACTTTTCCAGAAGTCTTAAAGCATTAAAAGTATTTTATGAACAGTGTTAAAACTGCAAACACTTCCATAGTTACCAGACAAATTTCATTGCTCAGAAGTGCCTAACTCATGAATCTTCATATTGAAATTCATAGGAATTTAGTAAGACAGCAAAGTTTGAAATGAATTCTTGTTAATGTAGTAATTTTATGTTATTTAGGCAACCATTACCTTCACAGGATTAAAAAAAAAATCATTAATGATAAAAAATATTTTTAGAATAGTAAGCATTCAACAATTATTAATTCTCTTTAGGCCTGGGAGGAAACTGATTAATCATGTTCTAATCCAATAATGTCCCAAAGGTAGTGATTTTATTGCAGCACCTCTCATAGCTATCTTAGAAATCAAAGTCATTCTATTTCAATCTTCTTGTTTTCAAAAGTGGAAAACTCTGGTCCTGCTGAAGTGATTAGACCAAAATTGCATAGCTAATACCTGATAGAGGACAGAAATCGAAGTTTGTTTGTTTTTTAACCAAATCTACGATGCTATTTTCAAATCAGATTACACCATGTCCTTTGTCTGTTTTTTTTTTTTTGTATTAAAATAACTGAAAACTAATGCAATCAAATAGAAACTGTGATCTATGTTTCATTTTTATTAAAAATGTATATACTGACCTTTTGAGAATTTGACAAGAAATATCTTTGTTCTGATGCTGTCTGTCACACACACACACACACACACACACACACACACACACACAGGCTCACTTGATTTCTTTCTCTGAAGGTTGTAATAGCCTTCTTTTTGGAATTCTTATATTTAAGCTCATCACACCACCCTTTCTGCTTCTTGATCTTAGCCAGTTCTCAATCAGTCCTTCCCTCCACACTACTTTCAATTCAATCTTTCTAGAATAAGAACTTAACCACGTTTCCCCTCTAATCAAAATTCATCAAGTGTCTCACACATAGCATATAAAATTCTTGCTGATAAGGCCATTGCCATGCTGTTGAGCCAAACATTGTTCCATTTTTTCCTTGATAATTTAAGAGACTATTATTTTGGAGTAATTTTAGTTTTACACAAAGGTTACAATGATAGCCCAATCATAGACCCTTCACCCAGTTTCCCCTAAGATAAACATCTTAACTTACCAAGGTATATTTAAAAAGCTAAAAAAACCAATAGTGATACATGACTATGCACTAAATGCCAGATTTTATTCAGATTGTACAAGTTTTCACCTAATGTCATTTTCCTGTTCCAGGATTCAATCCAGGGTACTAGATAGCATCGTTTCATCATATGTCTTTAGTCACTTCTGACAGTTTCTGTCTTTACTTATTTGTCTTGACCTTCACAGTTTTGAGTATTAGTCAGAATTTGTAGGGTACTCCTTGACTTGGGTTTATCTGTAGTTTCCCTCATGATTAGATTAGGGTTATAGGTTTGGGGAAGAACAGCAGTGATGAAGTGTCTCTCTCATCTTCTCATACCTGGGGGTTCATAATATTACCATAACTTGGTTAATCTTGGTGACTTGGTCAAGGTAGTGTTAGCCAGGTTTCTCTGCCATAAAGTTACTGTTTTTCCCTGGCCATCCATATTCTATTCTTTGGAAGTTGAGGAGTGTACTTGTCCATCGAGGGTGGTCCTCCTTCTGGTCTATAGACTTCTGAACATAGGAGATCTTCATTATTATCTCATGACCAATGGTTTATGAGAACAGTGACAATGTGTATGTGGGAAGGGTTAAAGGAGGACGCTCACCCCATTCCAGTATTCTGAGGTCCTAAGAAAGTGAACCAGAGGGCCTCATTTGTTCCTATGGCTCCATCTGGGGGAGCCCAGAGGAAGAGATGCGTGTTAGCTGTATGGGTGCTCAGCTGGTTGCTCAGCCACATGATGAAAACCCAACCCAGACAACAGATTCAGAATATTTGCTGTTGGCAGAGCCAAGGGGAGTCGGTGCTATTTCTCTGAAGACAGATTCCTCAGCAATGGAGATACAGAGTAAGGTTGAATAATGCCACCCCCGTCCAATTCACAAACACACCACCTACATGAAGAGGATTCTTGCAGCAGAGGCAGTCAGCACCAGATGGAACCAGCCCCGACAGCAAAGTCAAGTATGTAAGGGGGCCTCCACTGCCCCGGCTGTCTGGCACACACCCCAGCCGAAGTCCTGTGAGGCCATTCCAGGCTGAGTTCAGGGAAGAGTAGCACTGAACTCTAAATGCATTATTGCACAGAAGTTTTAAAAATGACAGGACGGTGGAGCAAGACATCAGCAAAACAATTACATGTGTATTTTTATTTCACCACCAGACTGTTTATTCCTTGGAGTTAGAAACTATAGTGTTTACTTTATATTCACAGCCTTTGTCAAGACTTTTCCAGAGTGTTTGGAAATGACTGGAAGTTGTTTTGTATGTTTTTGTTGTTGTTGTTGTTGTTTTATTTTCTGTTTTAGTTGTCACAATGATTAGGGAATGCTCAAAGCTTTTAGTTGGTAAGGACCAATAATTCTAAATGGCTTACAAGATAGTGCTGCACAGTGAATGAATGAATGATCTATTGTTTATATGATAAATACAAACACATTTTTCTAATAATGGGACATATGGCTTCCAGAGCAAATGGAAAGGTTTTTAAACCGTGAAAACTCAAACATTAATAAAAAAATAAAGCCATACTTTGCATAGGACAAAGAGGTAATCTACCACCTTCTATAGTCCCATTTTAGTGTGAAATTTATTAATTTGTTTGCTAAATTATAGACCACATTTTTAATTAACAACAATTACCTATTTTTTTCTTTAAGTATACCTTCCAAAGTCTCTCCCCAATTCACACCCACACTGTCCTAAAATTGGAATTTCTATCTATTGTACCTCTTTCTTTTTCCATCTAACCTCTTCCTTAATATCACTTCCCCCCATCTTCAGTCTATCTTCAATCATCTAAATCTAACATTACTGTAAAGTTGCTGTTAGGAAATATGGATCCAAATATAATACGGCTCTGTGTTTTATTTCTGTTACCCAACATGCTCAGCTTATTCCATCCGCATGCTTGCCAGAGCCTCTGAGTATGCAGATTTGTCCTCTTGTTCTTCTTAGTGAAATGTGCTTAAGGAAGGATGCACCTACCTAACCCTAACATGATAGGAAAGAGAGGGAGGCAGGAGCGGAGAGAGCTGACATTTCTTAACAAAGTCACTATGATCTCCTATTAAGTGTCAATGCCTTGGTCTTTTTTCTTCTGTCAAAATTGTGCATGCATGTGATTCCAGCTTTCTTTACAAGGGGAGCCATGACCCCCATAGGGCCTCCATCTGTCTGTTTGGAGCAGGTGGTGTTAGCAGTTCACCATGGTTATAGCTCGTTAGAAGATGTGCTGACATTGATTTCAGTTCTTCACATTCAATTATTTTCTTCAATCCTGTTTAGCTATACATTGATGGAATCTGTGATATAATAAAAGAAAAATAAATTTTCTATATTTAAGATATGCTATTACATAAATGTAAACTACTGAGACTCAGGGATATCAGGAGGTACGGCTTCGGAGGCAGCACTTAAATAGAGAACAGTCTACTTGAAATCTTGCTGTAATTCAAACAGTCAATAGACTTTTACCTGACCAGTAGCCAACACTCCAACCCCAAACAAACAGGAAAGTATTGGAAATTCTTCAGAATTTCTTTTTTCTCTCCCTCCCCTTCCTTCCTTCCTCCTCCTCCTCCTCTTCCTCCTCCTCCTCCTCCTCCCCCTTCTTCTTCTTCTCCTTCTTCTTCTTCTTCTTCTTCTTCTTCTTCTTCTTCTTCTTCTTCTTCTTCTTCTTCTCTCTCTCTCTCTCTCTCTCTCTCTCTCTCTCTCTCTCTCTCTCTCCCTCTCCCTCTCTCCCTTTCTCTCTCCCTCTCTCTTCCTTCTTCCCTTTCCTCCCCTTCTCTTTCTTCCCCTCTCCCCTTGCTTCCACTCCACTCCCCTCTCATCCCCTCTTCTCTTCTCTTCCTTGGAGTTAGAAACTTTCTTTCTGCCAGAATCGAAAAGTCTGTATTTTCAGTCAAATCAGATTTAAAGCATGACTAGAAATAGCATGAGTACTGGCATATTGGGACATTTTAATTCTTAAAAGTTCCAGCTGGAAATTCAACAAAAAAATGTTCTCTTGGCACCTCCCAAGAAATGTCGCAGGTTTCTGAACAGCAGCTGAAGTAGAGAAAAGGATGGGAACCCACCACCACCAAAACAATAACAAAAATCAGCGATGGAAATGTATTGGTATCTAAGGCTCAGCTTTTTTATTTTTTAAGTTGCAGCAGGAGAACTATCTCAATTCCACAGACTACAGATGGACAGAAACAGATTTGAGAAAGGTTTCCTAGTTAAAAAACCAGCACCAGCGGGAATATTATGCATTATCCTAAAACAGTGATGGCGAACCTTTTGAGCTTGGCGTGTCAGCATTTTGAAAAACCCTAACTTAACTCTGGTGCCATGTCTCATATAGAAATTTTTTGATATTTGCAAACATAGTAAAACAAAGATTTATATTTTTGATATTTATTTTATATATTTAAATGCCATTTAACAAAGAAAGATCAACCAAAAAATGAGTTCGCATGTCACCTCTGACACGCGTGTCATAGGTTCGCCATCACTGTCCTAAAACCTTTAATTCCATGCCCATGTCGGCCAGATGCCCCTCACCAGTGAATTTGCATCGCCACTTGGAATAGGCAGTGTGTGAATAGGGCTCCCCAAACACATTTCCTCCTCCACAAAACATCAAGCTGGAGGGAGGAGCACCGTGGTTTAGTTCACAGTTTAGAAAGCTCTTGTTGCCAGGAAGGAAACAGATTAACCAAAGAAGATATATGCATGTATGCCTAGTCCCTGGACACAGGCAATAGTGAAGTGAAGGCCTGGGGTGAGGCAGAGGTTGGATGGAGGGGGCAAAGGAGAGGGAAATGAGGGCATCTGTAATAGTGTCAACAATGTAAAAGAAAGAAAGTTCTTGCCACAATCTCATGGCCACTGGCTATTCTCGATGCCCCTGACACGTTTACATCTGGAATATTCTAAGAATTTGTGTTCACAATGAGCTGTCCTTGCTGTTCAAAACTACGTCTGTACATGGTGTATCACAGACTCTGATGATCTTTTCACATTAGAATTTCATTCATATTATTTATATCTAGTTCATTGCCTTCTTGGAATGCTTGAGAAACCGTTCAGTATCATGTTTCTCTGAAAATGTACCTTTGTAGCGGTGTCCTGTCTGTCTTCTTTTGAATTGGATTTGAGTCTGGCCTCTGCATACTAGTATGTGTGTGTCTGGGCAGCTATGTGTGTCTGTGTGCACCTCTCGGTCTGTGTGTTTTCTGTTTGAGTGCCTGTGTCTTTGAATATCTGACTCTGTGTGTGTGTGTGTGTGTGTGTGTGTGTGTCGGGGAGTGGGGGACATTGTACTGGGGATACTACATGAGAATGTAAACTACATGGAGATGCCACAGAGGTTTTTCTGTATGATCATGTGGTGGCCTGACATGTCACAAAGCTCCCCAAACAGATATTCTTCTCAGCAAACACATAAAGAAATGCTCAGCAGGTGCTATTTTCTCAGTCTGGAGAAGGGATAACATTTCCCAGTAGGGCACAGTGTAATGAATCAGATGACAATATAGCACAGTGGTTTTCGAAGGAGAAAATGCTCTGGAAAATTAACACTTTGCAACAATACAAAGATTAACACCCCCAAACCTTGCCCTAGAAGGGCAGAGGAACCCTGCGTGCACATGGGCGGCTTTGACTCTCAAATAATGATCTCTCTGATATGGTAATATCGCCGCTACCATGGCTCCAAAAGCACAGGGCTAATTGTACGGTGTCAGATGGTAGGTGTGTCGGTGGTAAAATTTTAAAAGGCACATCAAGCAGCTTTCTACAGCATAATAGGCCCTGATTAGCCAGCCGTGTGGCGTGGCAGCAGTGTGCTTCGCCACCGACTGTTAGCAGCAAGTGCTGAGGCCGACTTGAGCTGCAGGAAAACACCGTGTTCTCGGGGATAAGGTGGCTGCAGCTCCAGTGTTTTTTGCAGGATTCAGCCATTGCTCTGGGAAACAATGGGGTGGGGAGCCGCCACAAAGCTCACCTGCCAGGCTTCTCAGATGCCTGGTTGTCACATTCTGCTCAGCTCTGGTTTTGGGATTAGGGTGATGCTCGCTTCATAGGAAGAGCTTGGAAGTGTGCCTTCCTCTTGAATTTTTTGAAATAGTCTGAGAAGGATTGGCTTTAGTTCTTCTTTGAATGTTCGGTAAAACTCCCCTGTGAAGTCATCCAGTCCAGGGCTTTTGTTTGCTGGAAGCTTTTTGATGACTGTTTCAATTTCATCAATAGTTATCGGCCTATTCAGGTTGTTTTATTATTATTATTATTATTATTATTATTATTATTTATTATTCGTCCTGATTGAGTTTTGGAAGCGTAACAAATTTCCTTTGGAAAATCATTTTTTCTATGGATGAACGTCACAAATGTACCATACATTGTCTGAGTTTTGTCCTATCTTTATATATTTCTGTTGGCCGCTTGTATGAGGATAAACTAGGGTGAAGGAACAAAGAAACTGAGACGTGGAAGTAGTCAGGGTGAGAGAAGTGTTCAGGAATCCAAGCTTCTTCCGTCCTGTGGTTACTCCTGTAGGAATAATTCACGGTGGTCCACAATCACTGAGTTTATGGACCAGACAGACCTAAACATGGCGTATACACTCCCACTTACCTCCCATTTGAGGGCCCTAATTCAGATGAACACATCTAACGGCATGGAAGATTTGGAGACTTAGTTTAGCTTTAGACCCAAAGGAGGGGTCAAACATTTTTGGCTAGCTAGCTGCTAGTTTCTGTCAAGTAATCCATAATGCAGTGGTTCTCAACCTTCTGGCCCTTTAAATACAGTTCCTTATGCTGTGACCCAACCATGAAATTATTTTCGTTGCTACTTCATAACTGTAATGTTACTACTGTTATGAATCGTAATGTAAATATCTGATATGCAGGATGGTCTTAAGCGACCCCTGTGAAAGGGTCATTCAACTGCCAAAAGGGTCGTGACCCACAGGTTGAGAACTGCTGCTATAATGTTCTTGTAATCTCTTTAATACCCCAAGTTCTCTCAGTTAGGATCCCCTTCCATCTTAACCTTCTCAGTTTTAGACAGATTCCAAAGGCCTTTGTACACATATATGAAAATTCATTTAAACATCTGGGTGAAAAGTTGTGATTTTGACTCAAGCAACCATTGCTCTCCTACTCATCATGGCCAACTATTGCATTTGTTTGATCAAGTTACTCCAGAAAATCAGTTTTATTCATAAATAGTACTCATTCAAAATTGCTCAAATGACCAATAGGGGCAATAGCCTTAGCTCTCATTTTTATTGACAATGTTTATTCTTGAGGATATTTTTAAGATACCAATATATTTGTGGCCCATTCAGGATAAAAATTATTCCCTTATCGTCATCAAAACACTGTGAATATTGTAGTTGTGTGTGATTCAGTAGGATGAACACTAAATTAGAAATTAGGAAAGAGTGGATTTAGTTTCAGAACTGCCACTTGTTTTCCATGGAAATATGGAAAGGTGATTGGTCTTTCTTAGCTTACATTCCCTCATCTGTAAATGAGAACTTTGTCTCTCTGATTTCACAGAGTTATGGTGGGAAAGGTATGTGAATGTGCTTTGAAAACCACAGCTCAGGTATCAAGGGTGGTAATCTTAGTTATATTCACATGAGAAGATAACAGATCAACATTTGTTGAGCTCCTAATTTGTTCAGATTCTCTGCAAGGCACTCTAGAGTGATAAGCATGTATTGGGAGCCATAAGTTAAGTGTTCAAGATAAAAGAAACAGGCACAAAATTTGATGAAAGATAAAAGATAGAGGCTCAAAGAAAATATGAAAGCAATTGCAAACTAAAACAGCTTGGCAGAGCTGAGAGGATGCTGATCTTTTGATCAATGTGGTGTGGAATGAATGAGAGCCTCTCTGATCACCTCTGCTGCAGCATGTGACCCATGCCTTGAACTAACCAACACTGTGGAAGTTGCTGGTCCCACATCGGATTCGCTGTGTGCATCACTTGGTTTTACAAAGTCAGTAAGGGTTTCCTTAAAGGACCCAGGCCCTGGACCTTCTGTGAGTATTGTCAGGACAGGGGTGAGGCTAAATTATTAATGTGAAAACTATATTTCTGCTGTGTCTGAGCATCCATGTACAACTTTCAAAATATCCACAGAGCTGCAGAGGACATATTGCATTGTAATGTGTACAGTACAACAGACTTTGCTTATGAGTTAAAAAATAGTTCAAATGATTACCAGCATGTACAATAATTTGCCTCCTGGGAAAATATGACAGCAAGATGAGGCAGTAGCCAGGATGACAAAAATAACCATACCAGGCTAAAGTTTGGCTCACTAACCAGTGCAAAAACTGGATGATTTTATAGATGCTAGGACATTGTTATATTGCAGGAGCTATTGTACTATAATTATTTCTGACTTGTGTCTTTTGGGGGTCCTTTAATAATTTCAAGTGTGCTACTAAGAATTCTAGTATTTAAAAGTGTGCTGCCAATGCAGAAATGCTGAAAATAACCACAGATATTAGAAGAAAAAGATATTGGCTAATCTATAGTAATAAAAGCATAATAAGCTAATTAGACTGGACAGCCAAACGACCTTCTGGAAGTCCTTCTGGACGAAGCCACAGTGCAGGGGGCCAAGGCAGAGGCAGTTAGGTGAGATGAGGTGGCAGGCAATCAGTTAGGGTGATCAAGGAAGCAGGCAGAGTGGTTAGGGGTGATCAGGCAGGCAGGCAAGAAGTTAAGGGCAATGAGGAAGGCAGACAGAGGAATTAGAGATGATTAGGCAGGCAGGAAGAATGGTTAGGGGCAATCAGGCAGGCAGGCAGAGGTGGTTAGGGGCAATGAGGCAGGCAGGCAGAGTGATTAGGGGTGATCAGGCAGGAAGATGCCAGCGGTTAGGAGCCAGAAGTCCCAGATTGCAAGAGGGACATTTCCCACGGGGTCCCAGGTTGCGAGAGGGTGCAGGCTGGGCTTAAGGATCCCCTCTGTGCATGAATTTCATGCACCAGTCCTCTAGTATCCTATATAATAAAGAGGTAATATGCAAATTGACCATCATGCCCTCACACAAAGATGGCCGCCCCCATGTGGTCAAAAATGGCCACCTCCATGTGGTCACAAGATGGCCACCACAAGATGGCCAGCAAGGGAGGGAAGTTAGGGGTGACCAGGCTGGCAGGGGAGGGCAGTTGGGGGCAATTGGGCCAGCAGGGGAGCAGTTAGGCATCAATCAGGCTGGCAGGGGAGTGGTTAGGGGGTGATCAGGCTGGCAGGCAGAAGTGGTTAGGGGAAATCAGGCAGGCAGGCAGGCAAGCGGTTAGGAGCCAGCAGTCTTGGATTGTGAGAGGGATCCCAGATTGGACAGGGTGCAGGCTGGGCTGAGGGACACCCCCCACCCCCACACACACACACACACACACACACACACCCAGAATTGTGTGCACTGGGCCTCTAGTTTAATAATAATACTTTATTGCTTAGGCTATATAACTTCTGGATCAAATATATACAGGCTGAGGCAAATGTAGGTTTACCATTGTGAGTTTGTGAAGAGTTGATTCTTGTATTATTATTTATTAATTTTATATTATTTTCCTAAGAACAACTGTAAATCTACTTTTGCCCAACCCTGTATATATTTTCATTAGTACAATAGAGCTTTCATTCTTACTCATTGAAAGTCTATTGGTTTCTAGAATAGGGATATGGACTTTGTTCCAAGTGTTTATTTAGGAATCTAAGCTGTTGAAGATTATCATTTTTCTTTTCTTTTTAAAAAATATGTTTATTGAATTTATTGGGGATAGATTGGTTAATAAAATTATATAGGTTTCAAGTGTACAGCTTTATAAGTCATCATCTGTATGTTGTATTACCTCTTCACTTCCCAAAGTCTAGTCACCACTATCCCCATTACCTTCTTTTGTCTGCTCCATACCCCTTTCCTTATGGTAATCATCATACTGATGTCTGTGTGTGAGTTGTATTTTGCTTAATACCTCACCTATTTCACTTAGCCCCCCCAACCTCCCCATCATTGACAGTCTATTCTCTGTCATTTTTCAAGACATAGCTTTCAAGTTTACTCCAGACATTAACATCTAACCAGCGGATATAGATGTTTGTATGGGATTGTTTTATGAGTTAGAGCCAAAATCATAACTCTTACATATATGGCCACATCAACTTCAAAGGATGCTTTGAAATATTACATATCTGTGCACCCAAAAGAAAAATAAAGTTGTAAAGACAAAATAATTAGAGTTTGTTTGACATATGAACTAACATTTATATAGTTCCTGTACATTATAAATCTCTTTCATCTGCTTTGACTCTTTGGATTACACATGAGTAAAAGTCTCCAATAATCTAAATTCAAGTTCCCTAACTTGAACTCCAAAACCCATTTTCTTTCTCTGTATGATTTCCTGCCCTCCCCTTGCCACGTGCTTTAGTTGGAAAAAGAAAAATACAGGAATTAATGGATCCTACCTTAAAATTTCTTAAAAGCAAGCGTGTAAATAAATCTGCTTAGGGATCTATCAATAAATACAATCTAATATATTGACAGGCCAAAAACAATGAGACTTGGTCAGATAGTTCATCTTAAGACACTACTCACAGAGTATTTACTTAGCCTGAGACCAGAGGTTTCTGACTAGGTTTTCAGTAAGATTTCTTGGAATGGTGATTGTTCTACACATAGCTCTGGGAGCCATTTCTTGTCCTAATCTTGAGAATGGGTTCCACCAAAAACTGCTTCCATTCCTGGCTTCTGCTATACCCTCAAACAGTGAGTCATGGAGCACACCAAAAGCAGAACAGCCCAGGAGGAAAAACAAACAAAAAATAGACACAATAACCTCCAGAGAAAAAAAATAGGTTTAATAGTTTTAGATTCAACCAACACATATTGATAACTTATAGAAAGTAGACAGTGCAGACAATTTCACACATATTATTTTGTTTGTTCAAATAAAATTATGTAGCAGCAGAATAGGATTTGTATTGTCTGGAGGTATAAATTATTTATGTTATCCTTGGATGTCTTTAGTATGGGCAAATGATATTTGGCTTCAGTATTTTTTGCTGCTTGTTGCAAACTTTCCAAAAGTAGGGCATTATTTTTTTAATAAAACCATAGATCATGAGCAGGAAAAAAGAGCAAAAGCACATCTGCTTTACCCATCTACTTTCAGGAACGAGTGTTTTTCTCATCCTGACTACGAGCGAGTTACGCTTTTAAGCCACAGGATATTCGTGTGATAAAGGATAGTACTAATAACCTTTCCCTGTTTCTGGTGAAAGTTAGCTGTAAGCATGCAATGTGTATTGTGTTCTCTAAATTGTAAAGCACTGTGCAATTACCAGGTGGTATCTGACCACAGTTGAAGGCATGAGCCTAGTGAGACTCAGTGTAAACAGACCTTCTAGGTTGAAGAGGCAGGTAGGAGAAAATGAAAACCTAGACTCATCACTTCTAGGACCACCTGGTATTGGACCTGAACTTTAATTGGTTTGTTAATTCAAATGACTTGAACAGAATTTTCACAGTTTCTTTTGATCTTTCCCAAGATTAAAGTGGACAAACTATCAACCAAAATCATTTTGTTCCCTGGATAAAAGCAGCAGCAGTGACAGCATTTTCTACTGAGCAGCTGTCCGCCCCCCCACCCCCGCCCCCCGAACCATTGTTTGTGCATTTAAATCACAAACATTTCAAGGGGCTCCAAATTAGCTCTATTGGGTAAGCCCTTGAACAGGATACGCACATGCACTATTTAGAAAATTGAAGCCTTTGCATCTTCTTCCACAAAGTGGCAAAATGGCAGCAATTTGTATGGGGCAAATTCTAGGGATTACTATGGTATGTTTTTGCCCTGTGACAAAATAGACATTAACTTCCTCTTATATTCTCACTGCAGTTAGTGTCGGGAATCCATGTCTGTGGGTCAACTTGGGGAATTCGCTTCATATTCTGGTAAGAATGAGCCAGTAATAATTTGGAACACAGAATTTTGGCTGAAAAAAGAGACACTCGAAGCAAGGTTTTTAAATAAATAGGGGGAAAGCAGTACATTGGCAAGTGTGCCCAAAGTCATTGTGGCATTAGGGGCATTTTGATCAATTGAAATAACAAAGTAATTAACACCTGCTGTGGGTTACAACAGTGGATGAGGGAAAATTGCCTTTTGCTTGGAAGCCTCTCCTTCCACAATTGCTGTATGGTAGGAGAAATCGAAAGATCAATGTGCTTGCATGCAGAGCTCTAACACAAAGAAGAGCCCTGCAGAATATGTCTACCAATTTATATATATATATATATATATATATACTAGAGGCCCAGTGCATGAAATTCACTCACTGGGGGAGGGGAGGTACCCTCACCCAGGTCTGTTCCCTCTCACAGTCCGGGACCCCTCGGGGGATTTCTGCCTGCTGGCTTAGGCCCAGTCTTCCCAGGGGATTGAGCCTAAGCCGGAAGTTAGACATCCCTCTCACAGTCTGGGGCTCTCGTAGTCCAAGACCCCTCATTCCTTACCGCCCACCTGCAACAGAGGCGGGAGAGGCTCCCACCACCACCACTGTGCTCTCCAGCTTGAGCCTGGCTTCTGATTGAGTGGAGCTTCCCTTGTGAGAGTGCACTGACCACCAGGGGGCAGCTCCTGTGTTAAGTGTCTGCCCCCTGGTGGTCAGTTCACATCATAGCAACCCATCATACCACTGTTCAGTCAATTTGCATATTAGGGTTTTATTATATAGGATATTCTTGCACTTTTCCTTGATAAAAGACATTTAAAGGCTATACCAACTGATACTTAGATATGCTGGACATTTTCTCTCTTAGATGTAGATTTCCATTAATTAAAAAATAGAGTCTTCTTGTGTCAGTGAACAATGTTCTTCAAAAAACTGAAATTCTGGACTGAATTCTACACCCCCATCTTTATATGTTGAAAGCCTGACCCTCAGTATATCAGAATGTAACCATACAGGGGTGGGCAAAAATAGGTTTACCACTGTAAGTATGTGAAATACAGAACGTATTTTTTTATTATTATTTATTTATTAGTTAGTTATTGGTATTATTTTTAATATTTGTTAATATTATTATTTTGTATCCTTACTTATGATTTATCTGTTAGTAATGATGGCTGATAAATAAACCAAGTTTTTCCCACCCCTGTTTTTGGAGATGGGGATCTTTAAAGAGATAATTAAGTTAAAGTGAGAGTAGTAGTGGGCAGTAATCCAGTAGGACTGATGTCCTTATAAGAAGAAGGCACAAAGAACAGATCTTGTGAGGACAAAGTGAGAAGACTGCGTCTACAAGCCAAGAAGAAAATGCTCAGCATATTCTAGCCCTAGTGACACCTTGATCTCAGACTTCTAGTCTCCAGAATTATGAGAAAATAAATTTCTATTGTTTAAATAACCCAGTCTGTGCTATTTTGTTATGACAGCCTAGTAAACAAATACATCTGATTTCCCAAGAAGGACATCATGTCTGAACCCACTATTTTATTCTTTTGATTGAAATTATTGGTAATATTTGAAAGATACCTTGTAGATATACAGGAAGATACTTGGGATGAATAAGTGAAAAGATGGTGTTTTGCTACCAAGATGTAAGCAAGATACTGAACTCTGGCATCTCTTTACTAAAGAGGGATATATATTTTTTTTTTTTCCCGTGCAAGAAAATATAATCCCCTATATATTCTCCTACCCGAAAGGCCAGCCCAAGATTTGAAACCTACCTAGTTGGTGGCAACAAGCCCAGAAAAGTGAGGCTTGGGAAAAAATAATACCTAATATATATATTAGACTAAAGGCCTGGTGCACGAATTTGTGCAGGGGGGGGGGGCGGCGAGGGACCACGGAAGTTGGCTGGCAGGCCCCGAACTAGTTGTGTAGATGTGCTGAGGTAGCGGCAAGCAAAGACTACATACAGAGTGCCCCAAAACAGCCTGAACACCAGCTACACTCTGAGGGGAAAATACAGCTCGACTTTGCTGCCCACACTCCAGCCGCCTCACTCTCCCTGGGGTGGAGTTGCTGACAGACAGACAGGTCATCTCTCCTACCTCAGCCACACATTTTCTCAGGGCTCTGCCCCCAGGCATGATAGGTAGCTGACTTTGGTCAATGGTGGTGCACCACCATGGGAGCTCTAGTCAATCAGTGGTTGGGAACTCGCGGGGCTGACCTAGAAGTGGCTGAGGAGGACAAAAAGGTGAGCAGCACAGGGTGGTGGCAAAGGTAAGATGGTCGTGGTGCTTACTTCATGTCTTTGCAGTTAGGCTTCTGCCTTGCCCCTTCTGCCCCCTCTGAGCTGCTACTCTGTCTCAATCAGTGTCGGGGTCTCTCGCCTCCTACAGGCTTCCCGGACTCAGATTCTCCAGTGCCCAGAGCCTTAGCCAGGGGAAGGGACTGGCCATGGGGAGGGACCACAGGGGGTTGGCTGTGGGAACACACTGACCACCAGAGGGCAATTCTTGCATTGAGCGTCTGCTCCCTGGTGGTCAGTGAAAGTCATAGTGACCGGTCGTTCCAGTCATTCTGGTTGTTTGGTTGTAATGGTCGCTTAGGTATATATAGAGGCCCAGTGCACAAAATTCATCATGGGAGGGGGGTCCCTCAGCTTGGCCTGCACCCTTTCCCAATCCGGGACTGCTGGCTCCTAACTGCTAGCCTGCCTGCCTGCCTGATCTCTCCTAATCCCTCTGCCTGCCTGCCTGATTGCCCCTAACTGCTCACCTGCCTACCTGATAGCCTCTAACTGCCTCTGCCTGCCAGCCTGATCACCTCTAACCACTCTGCCCGCCTGCCTGATCACCCCTAACCAGTCTGCCTGCCTGATCACCCCTAACTGCCCCTGCCTCAGCTCCCACCACTGTTGCTTCATCAGGAAGGTCATACAGAAGGACGTTCAGAATGATGTCCAGAAGGTCATGTGGCTATCTGGTCTAATTAGCATATTACACTTTTATTATTATAGATAAATATATCTTTCCACTATACTAAAAATCATCACTGACATTTTGGAATAGGAAAGGTAATAAAAATAATATGAAATTATAAATTTTATTAATAAGCAAAAGACTGGATTTTGCATTTTGTTGAAAAAGCTCAACCTTCAAATCAGGAAAGCTGAAGTTTTGCCTAGAGTCTAGTATTACATAATTGATATGTTTTAGATATATATATATTTTTTATTTTCTTGGGGGCTTCATTCAGTTTCTTCTCATGCTCTTTAAGCTGTGATAGTCTTTAATTTCTGATTTTGCCTTTTTTTTTTTTTACAAATGAATAGTATGTTTTAAATATTAGGTTTAAGTTTGTACACTATTTTACTACTACATACTTGCTAGTCTATTTTCTTGTAGCATATAAAAATACATATTTGTTGAAGACATTTAAAAAGGAGGAAAATGTCACATATACTGTCACTTCGCAGAAAAATAACATAAAACTAAAGTATTTATTTCAAGTTGTTTTCTATGTTTAAGAGTAGGCACACATCCCTGCATTGTTTTCCCATATTGGTAGAACAGTTATCTTAAAACAATGATTTATAACCTGATTTTTACTGAATACTTTATTACCCATATTTGCAACATGATGAATAATCAAAAGCGAGGCACACCAAATATTTCTGGTTCTCCTGATTTCATGTACATGGTAGGCTCCTTGAAACACTGGGGTTCACATGAAGCCAGTGAAGTGGAAGTGGAAGTAACTATGCGACATCATTTAATTTCCAGAATGTAACTCACCAAAGTTATTTTTCTTTCAGCCATGGAACTGGCAAGGGTCAAGACGTTCCTGTTCTATTATCCTGGGTATTAGATTTTTATTGCTACGCTAACAAATCAGCACCACCTTAATGTCTTTAAACAGCACAAATTTATTCTCTTACATTTATGAACTCCAGAAATTTAAAATGAGTATTACAGGCCTAAAATTCAAGACATTGGCAGAATTGTGCTTCCTCTGGAGACCCCATGGGAAACTTCATTTTCTGGCCTCTTCCAGAATCTAGTGTTGCAATCCTTGACTCGTGATTTGTTCCTGCATCTTTAAGACCATCAGCGAAGCATCTTCTCTCTCTGACACTGCTTCTCTTTGCTTTTGTCATACCACCTTTTTCTCTTCTGTCTGTACTCAGTCTCTCTTTACTTCCTCTTATAAGGACACTTGTGATTCCATTTAGGCCCCACTTGGATAATCCAAGAACAATTTCCCCATCTCAAGATCCTTAATCACATCTACAATGACCCTTTTCCACATGAGGTACCATTTACAGAATTCCAGAGATTTGGATCTGGATACCATTGGGGAACATTATTCAGCCCACCATGGACATGAGGTGTGAACAATAGGAAAATCTACATTGCCATAAGCCACTAGGATTTGAAAGTTTATTGTTATCACAACATAACTTGGGACATACTAACCACTAAAAGTATAATTTAATTTTCTTTGATAATTTTACTTCTAATGACTGAATCTTTTTTAAAAAAACCCTGTCATATAACTATATAATAGTTAATTTAATAATTATCCTATGGGAATTCAGTTGTGTCTAATGTGTCAGTAAATAACCTAATAGGTAAATCATTATGCACATCTTTCATTACCCCCTTGGAGAAAAGTTCTAGCTAATGAACCTCAGGATCAAAGGGTGTACGGTATATACCTCTCAGAATGTTCCCTATGGTTAAAGGGCTTCCAGAAATGTTATGCCCTGTGACACCTCACCTTTAACCCTGAAGCAGAACCACTGATGTTCACCCTCTCTTAGGGAAGACTTTTGAAAAAGACAAGGCAAACAGCCCCTAAGAATTTTAGCTGGTTCAATATGATAAACTTGGGAAATTGAACTGATCAATCCCATGTGAAGTTATTCAATTCTCTTGTTGATTAGACTGAATAAGATGTGTGTGGGGAGGGGGTGTATATTTCATGGTTCTGTTTCTCAAAAGACCTATACTAGTGAATTTTCCTGTGCATAGAAATGTGAGGAGTAAAGGGGATAGGGGAGAGGGTGAATACCAAATAGAAATCACTAAATATATAACCTTGATTGAATGGAAAAGCAGAGAGAACCACATACATTGATTTTTTTTTTCTTTTTTAGTGGGGAAGGCCTGTGTTACAAATGTCACCTATGTTTTCAGTGGCTTCTTTTCTTTTCTCGCCCCTTTGCAACTCTTGAAAGCTATCCACTTTTGTTTGCAGGATTGGTTCTCTGCTGGGAGAAAGATAATTCTGTTGGGCCAATGGAGTGGTGACTTCCCCTCCGCCCCATCAATCACTGGGGTGGAGATGACAAAGCACAGCAACTCAGCCCCCATCTCAGCAGGAACGAAGTGTATCATCTGCCCAAACACCTGATCTCCACTTGCCAGGGCTGAGACCATCCAAGAGCCCTAGGAAGGCAGATGTCAAAAGGAGATGCTGCCAGGTGGGGATGGCAGTAATTTTTCCATAAATTGACTATTTCTCCTTTTGTCCGCCCCCCGCTCCACCCCTGTCATACTTTCCAGTATTATTTAGAACAGTCATTTCAACCTTAGTCTGTTTGATCACCTGCCCCCTTTGTCAGACCTGGTGAGCCATTTGGTGTGATGGCAGGGGCCATCTGTGCTGTTAGAATGAAGCTCTTTTTCATTGCTCACCTGTCTCTCCCGTTCCAGAGATTCTTGGCTTAGGGGAGTCAGGTGCCTCACTTTTCTGGGCTTGTTGCCACCAACTAGGTAGGTTTCAAATCTTGGGCTGGCCTTTCGGGTAGGAGAATCTATAGGGGATTATATTTTCTTGGCAATTTCCTTTTCATTTCCAGAATACTGAAATGTACTTGGCTGCACCCCTTGGCTTACTCCAGTGAACCCTCTACTTTAAAGGATTAGCTCTTATCCTAAAAGTCTGGTCAACCCAAGCAAATGAAATTTCACATGAACTGAACAACAGGGAGTGATGAATGAACTCCTCTCCATTTCTTGGGAAAAAATAAAAATTCATGCTGAGGAGTGCAATTAAGATTATTGCAGAGGGGGTTCCAGCTTTTAAAACACTATTAACAGATACTCAGGCCTATAGAATACCCTCAGTGAAGTATGCACCACTCACACTGTTTCAGAATTTCTTGGGTCACATATGCTTTCATTTTATGTAAAAAGCAAGTTTAGAAAACCAAAGTTCTTCACTTTTGGAACAAATATAGAGAAACCTGTTTTATAAAAATGTATCACCTGGGAAAAATTATCCCCATATAATCCAGAAACTACATGACTTTATCAGTTTTCTACCATGGATTGATTTTCTCTTTAAAAATTTTCCAAAGTTCAGTACAATTAGTGGTTAAATTGAAATATTTTAAAATCTCAAAACTATTTGGCTGTATTTTCACAACATGAAAAGAACCTTTTTAGGGAAAAGAACAATAATCCACCCTAGAAAACTGGGTTCATAACTTATCTCTATCTCATGGATGCTCTTAACAAATTCCTTAAAACTGTATTCTCCTTTCTTCATTTGCATTTAAACCAAGGGAAAATAATGTTTCTCTTTTCCCTAGCTCATAGTAATGCCATATGCATAAAAGTAATGAATAATTATGAAAACCATTGCAGTATTATGAAAATGAAAAGAAAATGTAATAAATCTTCATTTATCTTCACACTTTTAATTTAGACAATATAGGGGGGAATACTTCTGAAATTTACATTTGTATTGTATGGAAAGAAGTAGTTTGAAAGGGTGAATGGAATTACTAGAAGAACCTATTTAAGAAATACATATAATTAAAAGCTCTTGAGTAATTACTTAAAAGTAAAAGATGAATATATTCAAATTAACTGCCTATTGACACAACCATACATTAAAAAAGACAATTTGTTATATTAAATTAATTAGTAAGGTAATGTATAAATTCTAGAAATTGTTTTTTAGCATTTTTCCCATCTCCATTTTACAACTTGCCTATAATGTGACATAAAAAATCATATTTGTATTTTTCATTAAATTAAGCAAAGAAATCACAGCTTACATTGTAATGAAAGGTTACCTGTAAACATGCAATGAATTTGGTTGTAAAACAGCATGTTATGGTACTATAAAAAGGGAGCATTTAATTATCACTAATAGAATTTAAGTTGGACTTTATTTTTTAAAGTATATTTTTTGAATTTTTTTACAGGTAGAAAGGGAGAGGGACAGAGAGTTAGAAACATCGATGAGAGAGAAACATCGATCAGCTGCCTCTTGCACATCCCCTAGTGGGGATGTGCCCACAACCAAGGTACATGCCCTTGACCGGAATCGAACCCAGAACCCTTCAGTCCGTAGGCTGAAGCTCTATCCACTGAGCCAAACAGGTCAGGGCTTAAGTTGGACTTTAGAAATGAGTAGAATTTTAGCCACATAGATGTGGGGGGAGGGAGGAAGCTTTTTGAAGGGACTGCATAAAAAGAAATCATGCAAGTGTGCGATGTATTAAGAAACTGCCTAATAGGTCATCATTGTTGGATAATAATATACAAAAATGTAAATAATCAGGAGCAACTATGAAAAATAGAGCATGTGACATGGACCTGCTTTGGGTGCCATAATATCAAGTTTAGAATTTATTCTGATGAACATGAGGACATCTGGGTAATCTTAAAAGGTGATATAATGAGATATATGATTTTGAAAAAAGATATGTGATTTCAGGGTTAGACATGAGTATAACCTCAAACATGTAGAAAAGTACAAAGTTCTTGTTAGGTTCAGGGATGGGGAATCAGCAAAGGGTGAATTTTATTGGGCAACCCATGAGGCCACATGGAAGAAGCCCTAAAATGAAGCAGTCCATCAAACCAGCAACATCCAAATTATATGTTTCAAAGATTGAAACATTGAGAAAAAGTTGAGAATTTTTCTGTGTTGGTACTAAGGTAACTAAGAAGATAATCTGTGGTCACAAAAATGGAGAATATTGTTTAACTCTCCAAAATGTATAAAATCAGAATAGATTAGGGTTGAGGGAAAACCAAACAAACTTATAAAAAATGGGTCAGGGCTGGGGAATCCACAAGAAGAGTCAGTGAAGGAACTCAAGAAGGTGTCTCCAAGAGAAAATTAAATAGTACCTGGAATGCTTGTAAAGGCAAGGAAAAGATAATTCATGGGGGGAAGTTCTCAAAACTTTCAGATGCCACAGATGAGGATTAAGCCATTGGTACTTGATAAGTATAAAGACATTGATGACCTTCCTAAGCACAATTACAGAGGAGAGAATGAGAAGACAAAATGGACGGCAGGGAGCAGAGAAATCAGAAAGGGATTGAACAAGAAACGCCATAGAGAATAGGTATTTTCCTCTTAAAAATAAAGGCAGACAATGGAGATTGGACAATTTTCTGGAGATTGGAAAAATGTATTACCTATCTATGGAGTTTTGAAGTAATAACAAAACAAAAAAAAAAGGAGAAATTAACATAATTTGTAATGTTTGTGTTTGTTTTGTTTTTGTTTTTTTTCATTGAAATTGTAGCTCCATCCATGGAAATGAGTGAGAGCAGGGTGCCTTGCTCTAAACTTTCTAAAGTTTAGAAATTTCAGACTGTTGAATGGGCTAGGGCAGTGGTCGGCAAACCGTGGCTCGCGAGCCACATGCGGCTCTTTGGCCCCTTGAGTGTGGCTCTTCCACAAAATACCACATGCACGCACGTACAGTGCGATTGAAACTTCATGACCCATGCGCAGAAGTCGGTTTTTGGCCCAGGCGAGTCTATTTTGAAGAAGTGGTGTTAGAAGAAGTGGGGGGTGTCGGTCGGTCAGGCGACAGGAGACACTGCGCAGGCGGGCCACGGGAGACGCAGCGCGGGGGAGGCGCGCGCGATTCATGCAGGAGCTGAGTGAGCCAGTCAGTCAGCAGTCTCACTGTGCAGTGGTTAGTGCTAGTCGCGTCTGCAAATCGTGCACGGGTGACAAAAGTACCTACTCAAAGCATAAAGTTACCTGTATTTTTCCAACCAGCTGCAAATCCTACAGGTATTTTTGTCATCAATTTAAGAATTGTAATTATTTTGTGTTGGTGGCTTTATTATTATAAAATGAAACATTTTTTTTAGGTGCCTTGTTTGATATGGCTACAAAGAAGAAGCAAAGAAAAACGAAAGACGAAAAAGGTGAATTTAAAGTTGAATGAACCTAGACTTTCGCATTTATTCAAAACTTAAATGGCCTTCTAACCTGTCATTTGTCAGGAAAAATTGGCTCATAACAAGAAATCAAATTTGGAGAGACACTTTACAACTAAACACGTGTCATTTAGTACTAAATATCCTGTCGGTGATGCAAGGAAGAAAGCAGTTGAGGAAGTTCAGAAGAGTCAAGAAAAATCAAGCTCTGTATTTAATTACTGGATGCAATCTTCCAACAATGTTAAAATTGCAAGTTTTGTGGTTAGTCAAGAGATTGCTAAGAGAGGAAAACCATATACAGACAGCGAATACATAAAAAGTTGTTTTATAAATGCATCCGAAGAGCTATTTCAGGATTTTAAGAAAAACAGATATTCTAAAAAAAAATATTAAAGAGTTACCATTGTCTGCTAAAACAGTGAAAGATAGAACAGTCAAAATGTCTTCGAATATAACCAAGCAGCAAGTCGAAGATCTTAACTTGGTTTCAGCTTTATCAATAGCAGTTGATGAGTCTTGTGACAGAAATGATACAGCTCAAGTTTCACTTTTTGTATGATTTGTTTCATCTACAGGTCCTAAAGAAGAACTTTTAGGATTATTGCCACTCAAAGTTCAAACACGTGGAGAGGATATAGCAAATGCTGTAATTGAGTGCATTGAAAAACATCATATTCCGCTCGATAAAATTGTCTCAATTTCAACAGATGGGTCAAAAAGTATGACCGGAATAAGAAACGGGTTTGTTGCTATTTTGAAAGAAAAAATTAATCACGAGATACTTACCATTGCATCATTCATCAAGAAGCGCTTTGTGCGCAGACATTTCCAGAAGAAATTTGCAAAGTTATGGAATTGGTGATTAAGATTATCAACTCCATTATAGCTAAAGCTCTTAATCATCGCCAATTAAAGAATTTTTAGTTGAAATGGAGAGTGAGTACACAGATCTGCTGCTGCATAACAAGATACATTGGTTATCAAGAGGAAACGTTTTGAAACGTTTCACTTCCTTATTAACAGAAATTAAAGCATTTCTCCTTGAGAAGGGTGTTCACTATCCAGAACTAACGAACGATCAGTGGATCCAAAAGTTTTATGTCATGGTAGACGTTACATCTCATCTAAATCAGCTTAATTGTAAACTACAGGGGAAAGGAAACATAGTTTTTCAATGTTAGAAGAAGTTATTTCATTCAAAAACAAATTATCTCTTTTTGCTCAAGATTTTGAAAGAGAAAGTTTGATTCACTTTCCAAGCCTGTTGAAACATCGCCAAGAAAATAATTCTGATATTGACATTTGCTATTTCAAAACAACACTTTTAAATATGAGGGAAGCTTTTCTCAACAGGTTTCAGGAATTCAGAAACAGCAAAGCGATGTTAGCCTTTGTTAAAAAACCTCTCAATGCTACTGTAACAGAATTAATTTTTTCTCCATTTAACATTGACATTGGCAATTTTGAAATGCAATTGCTGGATTTAAAAAACAGAACTGTGGAGCTCGAAATTTGAACGTCTTTGTGCTGATATAGAAATATTGGAGAAAAACAAATGTGAACTTAGTTCATGCACAAGCGGTCTGCTTTGAAAGACCTGGAGGAGGAAGACATGTTGATT
The DNA here is from genome assembly GCF_964212035.1 of Myotis nattereri. Lineage (NCBI taxonomy): Eukaryota > Metazoa > Chordata > Mammalia > Chiroptera > Vespertilionidae > Myotis > Myotis nattereri. Next base: position 158,690,820 of record NC_138075.1, read on the forward strand.
TTTAACACCTGGAATAGCATTCCTGACTCATATAATCAACTGAAAAACTAGCGTTTGCTGTTCTTTCCTTATTCCGGTCTACATATTTATGCGAACAATCATTTTCAAGCATGAACCTTATCGAGAGTAAATTGAGAAGTCGTCTTATTGATGAGAACCTGGAATCGTGCCTAAAATTAAAAATAACAACATACAAACCGGACTTACCCAAACTTTCTAAGGAGATGCAAGGCCATTGTTCACATTAGTGTTTGTTAGTCATTGTCATGATTTAATTTTATGGATATTATAAGGTAAATTGTAAGGAATTTAATTTTATCAATAAATAATATCATTATTAAGTATGATATCAAGTTTTATTCAACGTACCTATAGTTTAACTAAGACTTAAAACTAAGTAAAGTTTATTAAGTTAATTTTAGGGAACATTGTGGAGTGAAAGAAGATGTAGTGTCGAGGATTGAGAAAGGTATGTTGAGATGGTTTGGACATATAGAGAGGATGAACGAAAAGAGACAGACGAAACAAGTATACAAGACAAGTGTGGATGGGAGAGTTGGAAGGGGTTGACCTCAGCGAACGTACCTCAATCAGATTGAGGACATTTTTAGCAAAGGCTAGCTTAGGAGTACCCTAATTCAGTTAATAACAATGTACCTACCTATATAGTTTAAGTTTAAAAAATTTGGCTCTCAAAAGAAATTTCAATCGTTGTACTGTTGATATTTGGCTCTGTTGACTAATGAGTTTGCCAACCACTGGGCTAGGGAATTAAGTAAGAATAAAAGAAGTATTGGCTACTATCATCTAGAACAAAACTGATATTGCATCACATTATAACCAGATAACCAAGAGGTCCAGGCTGCATGTCACTACTTCAGCCAATTAAGCAGAGACAGGGTTGAATCATATGTAAGCATTTATTCCAATACTGCCGGCAGTATGGGAGAGCAGCAAGTCATCCACAAATATCTGCTCTGCCCTCCCCATAAGCTAGCTGCTTATATTGGGTAGAAGGACAAAGATTATGTGGGAAAGTAGGAATTACAGGCATGGAAAGGTAGGCACAGGATAATCATTACAGATTACAAGTCATGTAGGCTGGGTGCAGGGCCAAAGGGAGTCACAGAGGGTGGTGCCTCTGGGTGCCCCGGGACCAGATTACAGGTAATTGGGGCTGGGGGTTGTAAGGAGCAGATGCCTCCAGGACTATATTATTTCAGCCACGAGGTTGTAAATCTTTCCATAATGATAGGCAGTTCTATGGACAGGAGGATGGACTATATTCCGATGTTAGCTCCCATGTCCCAGGGCGTAAAACTTCCAGCCAGGTGAGGATGTGCTTTCTCTAATCAAAACAGAACCATCATAGTTAACAGAGCATGATTAATATTTCTTATAATTGTAGCTGGTCCCCAATATTCTATTTCTGCCCTCTAACAACATGACTACATTGTGTTTTATTATGCATAATGATCTTTTATCTTTTTATAAAAGTAAGACATGTACAGCCTGAAAAAGATAAAAAGATTATACTGCTAAAAATAAATTATTTATCAATTTATCAACTTACCAATGTGAGTGTGCTGCAGATAAGCTGCCAGGCAGCAAGGGAGAATGAATAGCCAGGCACTCAGAGGATTCAGAAAGAACACCTTTATTTGCAGATGCACTAGTGCTGCAACTCAGAGGAGTCAGTCTCCAAAGCCTGAGCATTGAATGTAGTGTGTTCTCATGTTAAATAACCCTAAGTTCTTTGTTTCGTAACTTCTGGGCTCTGTGGCAGGCATTACAGCCCCTGTGGGTTGGAATGGGGGAAATGAGATGACACCCAAAGGCCTGGCCTGGATAGTGCCAGCACTGTCAACCCCCTCTGAGGGTTGTGTATGGTTCATGACTTATGGCCTCTGTAAAATGGAAGTATTCCGGGAAACGGGTTCTGCAAGGCTGGATATGCATTAACGATAAGAATGGGGCTTAACTATATACTAGCAAGAATGTGCTTCAGAATACCGGTTACTGGGCACAGATGCAGATTGCTAGCCCCCCAGTTGTTTTATATTCCCTCTCAAGTGTGTGTGTGTAAGGGTGATTGATGTATATTGTAAGAGTCATGGCAGGAAAAAGATGGCACACTACTCAAATGTGGTTAATAAGAGTTCATTTACAAAGATGTTGGTAGGGTAAAGGGATATAAGGAAGAATTAGTAAAGTATCCTAGAGATGAAGTACCCTAGAGCTAGTCACAGGCTGGGGAAAGTTGGGCTGCTGAGAAGGAAAGAGAAGATAGCATTATTGAAAAAATAGTGAGATACATAGCTTTAGAGAGGACCATTCAGTAGGAGCTGTGCTGATGGTAAGTCTGGGTAATTCCACCCAGATAAGCCATTTGCTAGTTGGGTAGAGTAGATCTAGAGCAGTGGTTCTCAACCTGTGGGTCGCGACCCCTTTGGGGGGTCGATTGACCCTTTCACAGGGGTCGCCTAAGACCATCGGAAAACACATATTGAATATATAATTACATATTGTTTTTTGATTAACCACTATGCTTTAATTTCGTTCAATTTGTAACAATGAAAATACATCCTACATATCAGATATTTACATTATAATTCATAACCGTAGCAAAATTACAGTTATGAAGTAGCAATGAAAATAATTTTATGGTTGGGGGTCACCACAACATGAGGAACTGTATTAAAGGGTCGCGGCATTAGGAAGGTTGAGAACCACTGATCTAGAAGGACCAACAGATAATAAAGAATAACATACAGTGTTTTGGGGGGGATTGGGATTCAGCATCTCTGAAGCAGAAACAAAGAAAGCGATGGTTGAGTTTAAGACCCAGTGTCTTAAATTGAGGAGGGTGTGTGTGTGTGTGTGTAGGGAAGAGCAGTAGGATTTGAGTGGGAGACAAAGGAATTGAAAGGACCATAAGAAAAGCTTAAATATCACAGACCAAGTCCAACAGTGTTTGAGAAACAATTGTTCAAGTTCAATAAGACAAGAATTGTTGTTTTCTTTTTATCATTAAATGGATGGAGTAGCAATAGTCTACTGGACCTAGAAATTCCTTCACTGGGCTGGACATTATTTTGGTCTTTTGGAGGAAAAGAGTAAAGACAAGTCTGGTATAAAGTTACTAAAACATTCTAGTTAAAATGCAAATGAGACTCTGATTATTGCTGTAAATGCATTTTTTCCATATTTTTACTTTTTTGAATTAAAATGTCTTACAGTCAAAGACACTTTGACATATAGGAAGTATTGGAGTGGAGAAGTTATGAAAAAAGAGAAACAAGAAAAGCTGAGGTTGACATAATTATTAAAACAAATTTTCAATCAAAATGTGTCTGAATATTTTTTGGCAGATGCTTATTGATGCAAATTGAAAGGAAGATTGAGTAAGCAGATTTCCATTTAAAACTTAATTAAATTAAGACAACATTAGTCCAATCTTTTTGAATTTTCAGTAAAGAGGTGGCAAATCTAAGCTATAACTAATGAAAAGAGGGGAAAAATTAAGAAGCAGCTTACCTTATTTTCAATTTATCTCTTCCAGCCCAAATGAGAGATGAGAAAAGAAGAATAGTTCCCTAGAGATTTCTGGTGGCATCTTTGGAATTGCATCAATTATATTTATGCCAGTAGCATCCACTGCTATAATGTCCACACATTTTTATATTTATTTTATTTTATTTATTTATTTATTTTCCAGGAGTAACCTTTTTTAAATCTTTATTGTTGAGAGTTTTACAGATGTCCCCTTTTCCCCCCTCCACCCAGTTTCCACCCCACCTCAGGCCCTCTCCACGGTATTGTCTGTGTCAATAGGTAATGCATATATGCACATAAGATCTTTTCTTAATCTCTTCCTCCCCCTTCTCCTCCCCATAGTTTTCAGAAAACTCCATGTTATCAGCCTTGCATATATTAGAAAGGCAAAGAAATCTTGGTAGAGGAACTCAGTACTACAGAAACCTAGCTTTGAAATCTAAGAATTGTGGAGTGGATGTGATTATTCTAGTCTCTAGTTAATCAGGTTTTCTTATTCCATTCCAAATACTGGGAAACTAACTAGTTTTATGGTTGCCTTCTGTAAAATCTGTTTTAGTCCATCAATGTGAACATTCTGTTGTAGACTGTAGGTAGACTTAAAAAATGTATATATGTCAGTCTCTGATACCCAGAGCTTAAGTTACTTACACGTAAAATTATATTGAACATCATTATAAATCCTGCTTTATTCAAGGCATAGAGTTACAGAGATATAATGCAGCCTCTCCCTGTTAGGATTTTGCATTATATTATTAGAAGCAGTTATGTAAATAAGAAAGCATCATACAAGTTACCCACGCTATGATTCCAGCAGACATCAATGTACCTTGGGAGGTTAACCACCCAGGAAGTGCCTGGGGATATCTTTAGTAAGCTGACTCAATGCGAGTCCAAGAAAACATGAGCAAAGTATGGTTTTTAGTTTTTGTTTAAATTCTGAGATCAGATTTAGATTCTCTTGTATCTCTGTGATCTGGTATAAATCTTATTCAGATTTTTTAAAACAAGTGGGTCAGAAATAATATATACTCCAAAATCATTTTAATATAAATATTCACACCTAAGTACAGGTCTATTAATAACAGGAAATAGAAAGATTTTGAAAAACTCTGAGATAAAAGTTGATGTTATTAAATTATATTTAACATACATGCATTGGGAGCTTATGTGCAAAAATCCTATATTATGTTGTATAAATGTATTTATACAAAGGCAAACTCCTTGATTTCAGGTGCTTTATGTTATGCCCAGAGTTCGGGGTCCCCAATAATCCACCACCAGGGAGCCTCTTCTGATGCAAAAGCAAGGAGTCTTTATTAATCAAACCTAGGTTTGGCTCCCAGCCTCTGTCCAACACAGCCGTAAGGAGAGAGAGCGTGTCCCAGGAGAACAAAGGTTATATAGGGCTAGTTATTTGGGTGGGCTTAGGGGGTGATGTGGGTTACAGAGATTGGTCATTTAGGTCAGGGTTTTTCATCAGGGTCTTACAGCACAAAGGTCAGGAAGTGACCAGCACATTCTGAGGCTTGGGCCGTCCCCCACTATAGCCTTATCAGGACCTTAGCTGCATTCCTGGAGCTTCATTGGTCCACTCAGGTGGTGGTTGGGGGAGTTAGGACAATACCGGCGTTCTTGTGGTCACCCAGAAAAGGAGGGGGCTTGGGCTGAGGGCCCAGCCCTACAAGGCAAGATAGAGGAGAGGGAGGAGAGTATGTTTCTGCTTTGTCCTTTCACTTTACATTTGAGAAAGTAAGATGCACTCACAGTAGTACAGTCTGTTTCCAAAAAAGTTTGTGAGCGTAGTTATGTGCAGGTACAAAAGAGCCATAATCTAATTGTAGAAAGAGCAAAATTTCTCTTGAGGAGAACTTAAGAAGTTTCTTAGAGGAAATAAGGGTTTCTATTCATATTGTTTGAATAATTTTCTCAGCCACAGTGACACAGTTGTACCAGTGATGGATTGTACTGATCCATTTGGGTCCAGGATCCACTAAGTAAAGATCATAAATTCATACATTGAGGATCATGCACATGTGTGCAATCCCTAACAATGCAGTAATTTGAAACTCCCATGCTCAAATCAACTGTGCCTTTGACCTCAATATCCCATGGAATCTTTTCACACTATGGTGGTAACAGATACCACTGAGTCCCAACCAGTGGAAGAGCGGGGTCTCTGAATTATACATCATTTGCAAAGTATTTTATCTACTCAGAAACCTCTAACACAAGCAATAGAGGTGTATCTACCAGTAGATATGACTTTTTTTCAAGCAGGTAACAAGTAAAGAAAAATGGGTTGAGGGTAACTGAAACCAATTGGCTAGAATAAAAAAGATTGAAGGCATGCCTGAGGTTTAGGTTCCTTCCGATCCTGTTTACTGGAATTGGCAGGAAATGCAAATGCCTCATCTTTTCAGACAGTGGACTAACTCAGTCAGGCACTGGGATCCTTATGACACTATGGGAACTTCAAATCTTCACAGTATCCTCACTATGAAATGGGACCAATTGGCCAATCAAAGCTCATTGAGTAAATGAAAAATGACTGGGCAGATTGATTTTTTAAAAGAGCAAGTAGAAAGTGCCATATAAATGTTAAATAATCATAGTAAATTTCTAGACACTATGGCAAGTAGCATTACATAAAGGCTAAATAGATGAGGGCCTTTTTGATTTGCATTTAATTTTTAAAAAAGAGAATTTTTAGAGTAATTTTTTGTTTATACACTACAGCTTCTAAAGGCCAAAAATCTTGTTTGTGTCTCTGGAGCTCTGTGAAACTCTTGATTGAAATTAAATGTATCATCTGGTTTCTGTGTGGGTTTTACTTGAACAAAGAGAGTGAGTAGATTCTCCACTCTGCAAAAGCAGATGAGACATCTCTGTACTTTTTCTAATGCAAAATTTCACTGCCTGTTGCCATGAGAAATAAAATTATGCTTTCACATAAAAACTTAATAGGGTAGCTTTCTAGTATTTGTAATGAAAAGACACAATGGTAAAGGTGTGAACTTATTTCTATTTATGATTATTGCGCACTGAACCTGTTTACAACTATGAAAGCAGTGAAAATGTGTCTGAGCACAAGAAATTCAATTGTATATATCTCTGCTCTAATAATGGGTTTATAAAATTTTTGTTTACATTTTTGAAATTGAACACTAACCTTAGTTGTCACATAAAGGACAGTTGCCCCAAAGAGTCATTTGTAACCACAATGAGGGAGAGAAAAGTGAGCTTTTGTTATAATAAGCCCTAAGAGCATGGGGGTTGTTTGTTTCTATATCATAACCCTACCTATTGAATACATCACCATTATAATATTTTTCTTCTCATTAGATCAAAATGTAATAAAAATATTTTAATTATTATCTAAATAAGGCATGCCATTCTTATCTGTATCCTTCAAGATTTAAATAATAAAAGAAAATATTACTTTTTTGGTAAACTCTTTTTGTTAATTATCTCCTTTATGAAAATTAGACTTGCTTCCTTCTTTGCAGATTGCTAAAGAGATACCCAGCGTCTCCTGATGCCCACATTTTAAATAGTGGTTTGGACACAACTGTAAGGATGGCGGTAAAACACGAGCAATTCTACCATTCACCTCCATTGTCTAAGAAAGATGTTGACATTGTGTTCTAGAACCATGTGGACAATTGAGAAATACAACCTTCAGGCAGAGAAATTGGACAGGGTAGGTTTCATGGGGGCGCTACTTAGAAGAATCCTCCAAATGGTTTAGTGATCTGCCATCACCACTTTGAAATTCTTAATAATTTATAATCAGGAGAGCCTGCATTTTCAAATTGCACTGGGACCTGCAAATTATGTAGCTGGTCTCGATTTGGGGTTATACATTGTATCCGCCAGGAAATCTGGGACATGTTAACTTCATGGACAGATCTCTACATTTTGGTATCAAGGTATCCTGGTCTTATTTTGATATTAAGAGGCAGATTTGCTCTTTTCTCTAGAGAGTGTAGGGAAACTCGAGTTTTTATAGGTACCTTATAACCTACTTCCTCTTGGTATTTCCAAGGTGCAAAGGAGGAAAGAAGTAAAATATGCCTTGCATTGGAATACCCAAGGCCTGGAAAAATGAGCCAAACTCAGAACCCTCCCAGCAGTAATCAATTGGAAAAACAACAAAGGTGAATTAAATAATTATTGTTAAAAAAGAAAATAAGTTCATCAAAGTCTACCTTTACTGCAAACAAAGCTTTTAAAATTCCTCCTTCATTGTTTCCAACTCCATGAGTTTTGCTATCTCTGTAACCTTAAAATTATGTTTGCATTGCACTAGATAGTTCCTTACACTAGTTAAAATATGGTCTTCCCAAGTTGCAATTGGATATTAAATTTTATTTTGAATCATTCACATCTATTTTTGTTGTTAATCCTCACCTGAGAATATTTTTTCCATTGACTTTTAGAGAGAGTGGAAGGGAGTGAGGAAAAAGAGAGAGAGAGAAACATCAATGTGAGTGAAACGCATCTATTGGTTGCCTATTGTATGCACCCCAACTGGGGCTGGGGATCATACCTGCAACCCAGGTACATGCCCTTGACCGGGAATCGAACCCACAACCCTGCCATGCTTGGGCCAATGCTCCATCCACTTAGGCACACCAGCCAGGACTCTCCACATCTAATTTGCTAGTACTTCTCTCCTCTTCTTCCTCTCCTCCTCACCCACACCCAGAATATTTTGCATTTTATGTATTTGCCTCCTTCACTAGACAATGAAGACATCAAAGGCAAGAGGATTTCACGTTTTACACTCCAGTTCATTGCACAGAATAGGCTTTCAGAGGGTATTCAATTGACTGAATAGTTCCATTGTCAACTTAGGAAAACCCTGAATTAATTCAATTAATTAATTAAAACTCTGAAATAAATCTATGAAATTTTCTAAAGAGAAACAATATGATTCCATTACTAAGCATTCTCTTCATTGTTTTTATGCCATACATCTGTAATTAAGGCTAAATCCCACTTGGTTAAAAAAAAAAAAAGCATTTAATTGTTTTAAAGAGACCAAAAAAAAATATTTTAGGCAAAAGAGCAAAGGACAACCATCTGCTCATTAGCAAGCACTAAACAAATACTTAAGAACTGAATGTCTGAACAGAAACGATTGCCTTCACTTGGATACTATTAGCAATAATCATAACTGTAAACGCATAGAGCATACCGTGTGGCACAGGCATCACTACATGTTTTATAATATGTGTAACCTCAATTAATTCTTAGAATAACCCTAAGAAGGAGATAACATAGCTACCCTAATCTACAAATGAGAAAACTGATATAAAAATATAAAGAGAGATTCAATAATTTACCTGAGGTCACCTAGATAATGACGGGTAGAGATAGGATTTAAAGCTGGGCAGTTTACCTCCAGAGTTTATGGTCTTAACCCAGATTAGGTTTTATTGTGAAAAGATTCACTCTCTTTCCCTACTAGACCCATTCCTATGTGACTTCCTTTGGCCAATTAAACATGAGTGGGAATGACAGGTGCCGCTTCTGAGCAGAAGATTTAAGAAGCATCATATAGCCCTAGCCCGTTAGGCTCAGTGGAAAAAGTGTCATCCCATGGATTGAAAGGTCCTGGGTTTGATTCTGGTCAAGGGCATGTACCTCAGTCGAATGCTTGACCCCTGGCCCTGGTGAAGTGCGTGTGGAGGCAACCAATTGTGTCTTTCATATTGATGTTTCTCTCTCTGTGTGTCTCCCTCCCTTCTACTCAGTCTAAAAATCAATGGAAAAAATTCCTCAGGTGAGGATTAAAAAAAAAAGGATCATGCAGTTTCTTCCTCCATTTTTTCTTTCCCTTTGTTGGAGACAAACAATATCTTATATCATGGTTGTTCCTTCATCCTAGAATGGGTCCTAGAATGAAGAATCAAAGGTAATCCATGATACATCTTTAATGTTAGGGCAAAATTGCTATTTGCTGTAAGTCAGCGAAGTGTGAACAGTGGTATGAACATGAGATTCTGATTTCAACTCCTTTTGATGTATACCCAGAAGTGGATTTGCTGCAGCACATAGTAATCCCACCTTTAACTTTTTAAAGAACTGCCATGCTATTTTCTATAGTGACTGCACCATTTTGTATTCCCACCAACAGTGCAGAGGGGGTCCCATTTTTCCATATCCTTAGCAACAGTTATTTTTTTCTGATTTTTTCATAACAGCCACCCTAAGCAGTGTGAAGTGGCATCTCATTGTGATTTTGATTTTCATAATTACTAGTGTACATATCTGAAAATGGCATTAGTCAATTTTTATTCTTTTGCCGCCAAACCATCTCTCTTCCTCTCCACTTCTTTACCTAACTGGACAGAACAACCAAGTTTAGTGTTAGAAATCTTGGCAATGGAAAATCCCCATAACTACCACTGCGCACATGCACTCTGGGATACCTCCTAACAAAAACATAAAAATACAACTGTCATTGTGAAGTGGCTGTTACCCTCCACATCTTCTGAAAGTGGCTTCACTCCCTTCAGTAACTAGCATTTCCCAGATATCAGATGTGCCAATTCTATTGCTATTCCTGCCTTTATTAATTCAAATTCAGGAGCTTATTAGAATGAATTTGTATATCAGCAGGCCCAAAATTCAGTAAAATTGAACTTGGCTCCAATGTGTGCTGTTTCTGATGTATTGGCCAAGAAGAAAGTTTTCCCCTTATCTATTTGATCCCTGATTATTGCTTTTGTAGAAGTTGCATTTTAGTCAGCAGATTTTAGTGTGGCTTGATGTATTCTATTTTACTAAATTAATATTGGGTTAAAAAAGGAATATTAGCTCTGATACTTGTGTATACATAATGATCAGATAAAAGACAGTGTACCTGATGTGAAAAGTCAGACATTTTTTCCTCATTTTGTAACTCCTCTTTTTATTGAGAAAGCTATTTTATACTCCTCTTTGTGGGGACTAATGCAAATTGTGTGTGTGTTTTTATAAAGACTTAATGCTTTAGAGCAGTTTTAGGTTAACTACAGGTTTGAAAGAGAGATACAGAGTTTAGCCTATATCTCCTAGACCCACACATGTATAACCTTCTCTATTATCAACATCATTCACATGGTACATATTTACTAAAGATGAACTTACACTGACACATCATAATCACCCAAAATTCATAGTTTACACTAGGTTCAACTTTGTGTTTTACATTCTATGGGTTTGGACAAATGTATAATGCTATATATACATCATTATGTCATACAGAGTATTTTTACTATCCTAAAATTCTTGTGTGTTCTGCTTATTCATCTCTCTGCCTACCCAAACCCATGGAAAACATTAATCTTTTTATTGTCTCCATAAGATTGCCTTTTCTATTTTATTTATTTATTTATTTAAATCTATTTTATAGATTTTTTTACAGAGAGGAAGGGAGAGGGATAGAGAGTTAGAAACATCGATGAGAGAAAAAAAATCGATCAGCTGCCTCCTGCACACCCCCTACTGGGGATGTGCCTGCAACCAAGGTACATGCCCCTAACTGGAATTGAACCTGGGACCTCTCCATCTGCAGGCCAATGCTCTATCCACTGAGCCAAACCGGTCAGGGCAAGATTACCTTTTTTAGAATGTCATCTAGTTAAAAATTATATAGTATGTAGCCTTTTCAAGCTGGCTTCTTTCACTTAGTAACATGCATTTAAAGTTTTCTATCACATGGTAGCTCATATCCATTGTCTAGATATACTGAAACTAATTTACACATTCACCTACTGAAACACATCTTGTTTGTCTCCAAATTTTGGCAATTATGAGTAAAGCTGCTATAAACATGTGTTAGGGTTTGTACGAACAAAATTTTCAACTCCTTTGGGTAAATACCAAGAAGCACAATTGCTAGATTGTATGACAAGAATATGTTTAATTTTGTGAGATATCACTAACCTGTCTTCCAAATAGGCTGTATTATCTCATATTTCCACCAGCAATGAATGAGAGTTTCTGTTGCTCCATATCCTTGCCAGCATTTGGTGTCCTCCGTGTCCTGGACTTTGGTCCTAATAGGAGTGTAATGGTAACTTACTGTTTTAATTTGCAGTTCCCTCATGACATATGATGTGGAATTTATTTTAATATGATTATTTACCATGTGTATATCTTCTTTGGTGAGGTGTTAAGGTCTTAGGCCCATTTTTAATAGGGTGTTTTGTTGTTGTTGTGTGTGTTTTGTTTGTGTGTTTTTTTGTGGAGTTTTAAGAGTTCTTTGTAAATTTTGTGTAACAGTCCTTTATGAGATGTGTCCTTTGAAGATATTTTCTCCCAGTCCCCACACGGGATGGAGCTTGCAAATCCGATATGTGCCCTGACCTGGAATCGAACTGTTACCTCCTGGTTCATAGGTTGATGCTCAACCACTGAACCACACTGGCCAGCGTCATCTGTATGTTTGTGTAGATAATATAGAGAGTAAAAGAAGGTGCTGCGAATGGGTCTTTAGTAATACGGTGCTGAGGTGTGGAGGAGGGGATCTGTTCTACAGTCCTATGGTCAGGTCCTAATCTTTTAGTGGTCTCTTGCCTCTGGACAGTAAATTAAGTGTTCCTCTTATTTTTTTTACCCCACTGAGGTAGGGCAGGATGGCTACAATGGGCTGGAGCTGAGAATTTCCCTTCCACAGGTGCCAGTTCTGTCTGCTGATGGCCCAGCAGGTTAAGCTCAGGTTAATTAGTTTCACCTAAAAGCCGAAGAGACGCCTGCTATGGCATATTTCAAAGTGGTTCATTTTCACCTTCTGGGCTAGAGCCTGGGGGGACTTTTCTCTGATATTTACCTCGGAGGGGAAGCTGGTTGACCTCCTGAAGGTAAGTCTGTCAATATTCTGGGTGACCTTCTATGACAAGGTCCCTCTTGAGTTTTAACGCTTCAGTTGAAGTTCGTGTCCTGCCTTCAGCTTCTCCTCCTGCATCTCTGATCTAGCCAAGCCCTGACGACCAGTGTTCACTTCTCTTTCTCCCCAATCTTCTCTGGGTCCCCCCATCTCTTGTGAATTCAAAAAGAGTTGTTGAGTTTTCAATCTGTTTAGATTTTAATTTTTTTCAGTTACAGTTTGCTTTTAATATTATTTGGTATTAGTTTTAGGTGTATTAGACAATTATACTTTACAATATGGTCCCCAATATTTCCAGTACCCACCTGCCACCGGTACATGGTTATTACAATACTGTTGACTACATTCCCTATGCTGTTTTTACACCCCTGTGACTGTTTTGTAACTACCAGTTTGTACTTCTCAATTCCTTCACGGTTTTTACCGAGTCCCCCAAACCTCCTCCCCTCTGGCAACCGTCAGTCTGTCCTCTGTATCTGTGAGTCAGTTTCTGTTTTGTTTGTTTATTTTGTTCTTTAGATTCCACATGCAAGTTAAATCATATGGCATTTATCTTTCTCTGTCTGACTTATTTCACTTAGCATACTTGTTCAGTGGAGTGGTGCTTCCCAAGCTACTGACATATGGAACAGAAAAGTGGGAGTTAAATTATGTTTTTATGTCAGTTTTGTTACATGTTTTTTGGGGAATTTTATTAGGAAAGTTGCCAGTTGAATGGAGAAAAGTACTGACATTTGGAGGCAGCCACCTGATTTGAAAACTGCCTCTATTGTTTGCTAATTGATTGCAGTTGGACGTCTCAGAGCTCAACTCCTTTAGTTATATAAAAATGAATATAACTCATTGGTTTGATCTGTGCATCAAATGAGATCATTTATATCCAGAGAAAAGTTCTGTGCCTCTCACATAGTAGGTTCTTGAAAAACATTTATTTCTTTTTTGCCCACATTACATTTAGATCTTTTTTAATAGGTAAGAAATATGACTCAGGCATAAGAGAATAGGAGAAAAATATAGTTTGTATCTGCAAAATAATCATTAGTGCAAAAGTAAAATTAAAATCCAGGGCCCCAAAGACCTAGTTTAACTTCTTTAATATGTGCTTATGTAGGACCTGAAATGGGGGGAGGAGGAATTGTTTATATATATAATACTATTTATATAGGAAGCCTGTCCATTTTCTATTTATGCCCTTTTGACTTAAACTCAGATTATGTCAGAAAAAACTTGAATCGATAACACCATCTCATAATCCTCTAACTAACCATTGTTCTTTCTTCAAGCTTTGGAGGAAGTTTAAAATGTGTCCTGTCCACAAACAGCTACTGAGCACTCTGTCATTTAGTCAATGACATCTGCGTTAAAGCTGACATGGAGGAAAGCTGTTCACTGCCAGCTCCTTCACTCTTGCCCTTTCCTCTTCTTCACCCCATTCCCAGTCCCTTCCATGCATTCCAAATCATCTCATTTATAGTGAGGTGGAGGTGAAAAGGGTAAATATAAAAGGAACTTAAGATTTTAACACATCATTGCCATTTGATATGCGTGCCACTGATGAGCTAACATAACTGAATGAGCAATGATCAAATTGGTGAGTGAATTTCCAATACTTGCTGCCCATTCCTGTTCACATTTCAACCTTCTGTTTCATGATCTCCCATGATATGCTGATATAGGAAAAGTTTTGCTTGCAGGCTAGTTATTGAAATTCTAAAAATCTATGTATGTTCTCGTGCATATTTAAAAACTTAAATACAGCATTACATATTTTAAAAGAAATAATACATAATCAATATCACATAAGATTATGGTGAATTGGAATATTTTGTAGCATGGCTTGTTAACTTTGTTTTAACGATTCATCAATTCATGCACACCCAATTTGAAAGAAATCACATAAAAAGCTGTTTGTTGGTATGGAAAGATTGAAAAAAAATGCATTTTATGAGAACTTTCTAATTATATTTAGAAAAATCACTATACTGCTTTTGTTGTTCCAAATTCAGAATATTTATCATGATCTCAGCTTCACCCCCATAAAATTATGTATAAGATGGGAAAAGACAGGCAGGCCTAAAGGATTAGGAAGACTTCTCCCCAAACCAATACTTACAAATTTTGATTGCCCTGGAAATTTTATAACCCAGCAAATGGCTCAATCATAATATTTAATATTTGTGAAGGGAGTCTCTTTTTTTTTTTAAGAGGGAGAAAAGTGATTATGAACATAGATACATTTTCAGGCAGTTTTAGAAAATGAGATGGGTCTGGATACCCATGAGAGGATTATGCCACTTGTCAAGTATTGTCTTTCCTAAAGGCAGATGTAAAAATGGGATATTGACTTCATAATTTGTGAACCTGCTGGATACATCAAGAGAAAGAGTCAGGCTAGAGGCCTGTTTATCACCCAGCCCTGCTAAATTCCCTCCTTGACTGAAAGTCTTCCTCCAGTGTAGTGGCAGCTCAGATTCAGGGTCTGGTCACCCCAAACATTCCTGCTTCTTTTTTCTGAAAGCACAGTTACTCAAGCTAAAGGCTCCAGCCCCTTTGAAGAAGGAAAGGAGGGGGATTGACAAAACACACTCATGACTGCCTAGCGGGATATTTCCTCAGGAGGACCTGCCATCATCCCTACTACAGAGGGTGTTTGCAGAGCTCTCCAAGAATGGCAGTGCTCCCCTCACAAAAGTTTGCTCCACGATTCTGTGAAGTGTCCTCTGAGGCTTCCCAGGATATGGATGAGTCAGTCACAAATATACATTAGATTTCTACTCTAACATTCCTGTTTCTCTAAGCCTTTAGCTGTATTTCTTTACATTATAGCAAGGAAATTGCACATCTCAGCTTCTCTTAATGCTGATCATTATGGCCATTTTAGTCAACTATGTGAGCAAATTGTAAGGGCCTTTCCCAATTGCTTAAGCTAACATATGGAATCCATAAAGAATACCTATAGTGGTATATTTGGCAATTCCAATCTTGATTTTCTCCACCTTGGAAATACATTTATATTCTACTTCTGTACATATGTTAATTTCTGCTGATGAAAACTAACCAAATTTAGCAGTTTTTTTTTTTTTTCACTGAGTTGACTTTCCCATGTCTCCTGGTCAGGTTATATTTGACTCTCATGTGGATCTGAAGGCCATGAGGGATGAAAGTGTGGATTTTTTTAAATGAGCATTCCCTTACAATGGAAGATCATTACAGTACCCTCATGCTATGAGAAGCCACTTCCTCAGAAACAGGAGGAACAGTATCTGCTGGTGAGAAAGGCATAAGGGATTTATAGGGATGTCAAGACACTCAGATTCATCTGAATCTATTATCATTCATATTCATTGCAATTCTCAGGTACCATTATTTTCCTGTCAATGCCCTAACAGTTACAAAAGAAATTTGGTAAGGATGAGAAACCAAGTCATAACTTGGAGCCAAAAGACATTATTTTGTGATAATCATAGAATTTACTTTCCCACATCTCTCAGCTTGTGCCTGGAAGTATTCACGTTCATGCTACCACTTCTCTAATGCAATAAAGAATAGCATGCTCCACTGTACCAGTAGCAACATTCCCAACATAGACGTACTTTGAATCAGTCCCTTTGTTTTCTATAGGCACATTATTTTATTTAAGGAAACATTTTGGACTTACTCTTTTAAAAAATAGCCCATTGTGGACATTGTAATAGGTTATGGTAGATAATTAAAGTAATAAAGTAGATGCTAGTGTTCTCTGCTCAAATGTAATCTCAGTGTGTTGCGTTTTGGAAGCAAATCTTGTGTTAGACACATGCTTAAAATTCAGGGTTTTGCCACCAAATAATTAGATGTCAGCTTTAAAAAAAGCTTAATCTAAATTCTTTGACTAAATGTAAATATCAGAGGCAGCCCAATCTAGCACACAATTCAGTTTCTTATATACTGATTACAATGCATTAATTAAAAATAGGCTGATATTTTAAGAACAAAATCACAATTAGCTGAAAAAAAGGGACTTCAAGTAAATATAACCTGTGTCTTATTACTATTCTTAAGATCATCAGACACTTTCTTACAATATTCCCTGAAACTCTAACTTCTTTGAACCCTCTGTTGTATTCCATCTATTTCTGACCAATTTAAGGTTTTAATAGCTTATAACAATGCATTTAATAGAAAGAAGACATTAATTTTCAGCCTTGGCATTTCTATTTATCTCTAGAGTCATTCTCCATTCACAGTTGACAAGGGATATAAGACTGGGTTTCTGCTTCTAGTAGCTATTTCTTATATCCCATCTCTGTTTTCTTGCCATTCCTTGATGAGAAAAGCAGTCAATGTATTATTCTTGCTGAAAAATGGAAAAATGTACAATTGTGTCAGTATACTTGATTTCCTCATGGTGATCTATTGCAATCGATGAAAATTTCCCTTGCAAACAAGTCTACTAAGGTCATTCTTCATATCTCTTGCTCCTCATCAATGACACTTTTACATAGGTTACTAAAGAAAACACATGTAGCCAACTACCTCCAAGTAATTTCATTCTATCAACTAGGTTTCTGACCAAAAGTCAGAACAAATTTTCTCCCTTAAATAATTTAAAAGTAATTAAAAATGAAATAAATTATAATCAAAAATAATAGAATTCATTTATTTAAAATTGAAAATATTATGCCAAACTTGAGGTAGGATTGTGTGAAGAAAACTCTAGAGCAGTTTTGCTATGTGTAAGTATTATGACTAGAGTATTCTCTTGAAATAAAAAAGAATAGCTTTCAGTATCTCATAATCTGGGACACGATGGTCAGCCAGTACTTACATAGTCTAGTCTTAGAGATGAAATCATAAGATATCTTGGACAAATTCATAAACAGAGAGTTTTGAGAAAAGTGGACATGTTGCAAATAAAATAAAAATCCCCGCTAGTTAATTTTTCACTGCCAACTGCTAGACAACGTTAATTTTTAAGAAAATATGGTTTCAGAAAGCCTGGAATTTTAATTTTTTCCAACGTATTTCTCCGGGTTTAATTAGTAGTCAGTAAAGTCCTTAAATGTTTAATAGTGGTTTGGTTATATGTTATCTCCTTCCAATCCAGGGACATAGCACCATCTTTAAACATATTTAAATGAAATTTAAATACTTTAAAATTTGCAACCCAAAGTGTATGTTTTTAAAAGCTGTAATTTAAGAGGCTCCATGGCTTTGTCTGGAACAGATGCGTGAGAACAACCTGAAAGGCAGTACATTTAACAGTGAAACATCCGATGATGAAATGGTGTATGTATTTATAGTACTTACATTGTTCTCCAGCTCTTTATATAACTACCTTTTCACTTTGGGATTTTTTTCATGGTGTATGTTGTGATCTTATCTGTTTGCTTTTCTTTTCTTTGGGGACAATGGGTTATTTAGTAGCTCTTTTTAAAATGTGTTTAAGGATGTGCATTTTAAGTCTTTTTCTACTATTATTTGCTTGATTTCCTCTCTGTAGCATCTTTCCTTTATAAAGCAAACAAAGAAAATAATTTTGGGTTTGGGTATAAGAAAGAATCTTGTAATATGAATGACTATAGGACAACCCAGGAGAAGTTTTAAGTAGTATTTTAAAAGGGTTTGTCAGACATTCATGTGTTTTCTTTTTTTATTTATCATAAAATTAATAATATTAAGAATTACTAATAGAAATAGTTTTATTATAATAACAATTATAATAATTACTTATAATTATTATTACAATAAATTATAATCCTTTACTTTGAAGCCACTATTCTCAGTGCTTTATATATATGTAAATAGGTACATATTGTATTTAATCCTCACAGTGACTTAGAATGTAAATATTATTATTACTTTCATCTACAGATGAAGGATGAAGGGAGGCTAAGCATGGTCAAAGCATGAAAGAGCTGAGAAAGTAGCCCAATTATATATGACAGAAAGCCCTGTGAAGTTAATGACAAAGAACATGAGCAGTAGATAATAAGAATTAGTCTGTATTTTGCAACAGCTATAGATTGAAAGGAAAACAATGGTGAAAGTAGTAACAGAAGTCATAATAATAATAACTACTTCACTGTTTCTAGTAAGGACCAATTAATGGCCAGGAATCAATCTAGGCACTTCACATCCTATATAATAAAGAGCTAATATGCTAACTAGACTGGACAGCGGAACAACCTTGTGGAACGACCTTCTGAAATGACCAGTGGGCAAGGGGTAGGGCTTTGAGGCAGCAGAGGCTGTAAGGCAGCCAGGGCTGTGAAGCAGTCAGGGCTGTGAGGGCCAAGGCAGCCAGGGCTGCAAAGGCCTACTCTTGCATGAATTTTGTGCATCAGGCCTCTAGTCCTATATAATAAAAGCCTAATAATGCTAAGTGTCCGGTTGTCCAGTCAGCCATTCAACCATCAAAGCATAATATGCTAATGATATGCTAAGGCCACTCAAACACTCGCTATGATGTGCACTGACCACCAGGAGCAGACGCTCCAATAGACTAGTAGGTTAGCTTGCTGTTGGAGTCCAGCTGATTGGGACTGAGGGAGATGGGCCGGGCATGCCCTGGAGCCCTCCCGCGATCCCTTCCCAAATGGCCACCCTCCCACATCCCTTCCCAGCCCCAATCATGCACCGGTGGGGTCTTTTGGCCTGGCCTGCACCCTCTCACAATCTGGGACCACCCGGGGGATGTCTGAGAGCCACTTTTGGCCTGATCTTGCAGGCCAGGCCAAGGGACCCCACTGGTGCACGAATCCATGCACTGGGACTGTACTAAAGTATATTTATCTTCCTAATGACCCAGAGAAATGGCATTATTATTCCCAGTTTAAAATCACAAAATTAAAGTCAGAAAAAGCAGGCATCTCATTCAACATTACATAGTTAGCATATTACAGGTGCTGGAGTCCAACTGAGATACGGGTGCCAAATTCTATACTTAATTTTCTGTCCCATTGTGAGCTGCCTTTCTTCTATACTTGTGTTTTCATCTCAAAAACTGCCTGCTGAAAGAAATTTTCTTTTAAATGTTAGAATAATGTGACATTTATACAGCATGGTGATCCCAAAAATTATTATATTTAAAGACTTACTCATCTCAATACCAATCGTTTCAGTAAAAAAAAAACGAAAAAAAAACAAGAAAAAAAAAACCAAACTTCTTGAAAATAATGAAGGGCTAGCCAAGGTGTGAAAATCTATCTTAAGTCCCAAATCTCTTAGGGATCAATAATATTCTCATTGGACAAGAATAAAAAGTATGACATTAGGTCACCAAAATTTTGAGATTCCTCATAAAACTAATAGAAAATAGAGCAAAAGAAATGTAAGCTTATCCCTTAGGGCTTCATCTGAAGGCAGGATTTAGTACAATGAATAGTAGCATGCAGGCCAAATTATTAGGTAGCAACCTAGTAATGGGACCAAAGCTGCTGAAGCTGCTTTTTGGGATATTTATTTAAAAAACAAACAAACAAACAAAAAAAAAACACACAGAAGACTCAGAAAGAAACTTTGATTCTTCCCCCAACTCCTGCCCAAAAGGTTCACACAGAGGAACCTACTTCAGAAAGGAGAGTTAAGGAAGCACCATAGCCTAAGTTGAATTAAATGGGCTAAACAAGAGTGCTTCAGGCAGGTGCCTGTTAGCTGGCTACCCCCTGTGTTCTGTTGTTTCACTGGGGGGCATTTTCCTTCCAGGGTGTTCTGCTCTTCCTCAACTACTTGTAAATCTCCCATTCTCACTTCTGAAATCTAATGCCCCATTCCTACCTTTCTCCTTTGTCAAAAAATGTCTTGAATATGCAGTGCTGCCTCAGATGCAAATGAGGAGCAGCATGTTAAGGACAACTGCAGGAACGGTGAGCCTTGTTATAAAGTGGCAAAGAACTCCACTGACACCTATTCTAGTGTTTTGTGGAAGGTAGAACTTGTGAGCAATTAAATAGGATATTTAGCTCAGGATATTTCTGAACAAGTATTGAGGCAGGTTGGGGGGGGGGTGGGTAATGTCGGGGGGGGGCGGAAGGAGGAACATCCGTTAATACTTTCAATATTAAAGATAAATCGAAAAAAAAGTATGACTTGGTTTCTCCCAAACACTTATAGAAAAGAGAGAGATAATTTGAAGAAATAAACTTAAGCACAAATGAACCAGGACTTTATGATTTGGAAAATTATCAGCCTCTTCATATAGCAAAAGAAATGAGGAAGCTTATTCTGAAGAGAATATTAAGGGTATAGTTGAAAACATTTTGATAAAGAGATCATGGGTTTAACTTATGAATTGAATAAACCAACAATAGAGATGGCATTATACAAGCAGAAATATTGCCAGTTTGAATTAAAGGGAACAGTGAAGGTGAGGCAGAATTAAGAAAGGCTGTCAGAGATAGCTTAACAGTCAAAGTTTAATACATGGGCATGGGGAATTCACATAATGTCCATATTTCTAGCACCTCAAAATTATTTTGGCCACTACCCATTATTCATTTCCAAAGCCTCTTTCACATGGTTAGGTATTCATTTCAACAGCATCCCACTTCTCAGCTTCAAAACCAGTCTTGGTTAGTTTAAGCTTCTATAACAAAATACCAAAGACTCAATGGCTCAAACAACAGAAATGTATGTCTCCCAATAATGAAGACTGGAAGTCTAAGATCAGGATGCCAACAGTTTGATTCTGATGAAAGGTCTTTTGCTGGCCTATGGAGGGTCACCTTATCACTGTCTTACATGGTGAAAAAAAAAAAAGCAAGCTCTCTGGTGTCTCTTCTTACTGAGCACAAATTCCATCATTAGAGTTCTAACCTTATGGCTCCATCTAAACCTAAACACCTATCAAAGGCCAATCTCCAAATACCACCACGTTGGAGATTTAGAACTTCAAGATATTCCTTTTGGGGGGAGACACAAGCATTCAGTCCAAAATGCATACATATATACACATATATACAAGTGTTGATAAATAGATTATATATACTCTACATATTTTGCTAATTATAGATGCAGAAATAACATTAGTAGAATCAGATATAAAAATAGGGATGACATCTCCTTTCACTCTTGCTTATATATAGCACATAAGCTGTTTGTGAAACAGCTGGCAGAAGTGTTACTTTCTCTTCTAGTGTGAAACTTAGACTTAGCATGATGAAATCAGCCATTTGTTCCTACTCAGCATTACAGATAGGCTGACAGCAAAAGCACCCAAAAGTGAGCTTCCTGTTTCTCCTTAGAGGAGACTGAGCAATATCCCATAGCATTACCTTAAATTGTAAATTTGTCATCACTGGCCATTGTAGAACCAACCCTCTCAATTTGTTTTTTATAAAGGTATTGGAAAATAATTTCATTTTCAGAATGCTTTCATAGAAATAATTGTGAATATGTAAAACTGTATAATCTCTCTAAGTACTTCCATTTCAGGGTTATTTACATTGGTAAAATAGTTGAGATATCAAATGGTGAATGTTTAAATAAACCATAGGGTAGCAATATATCAACTGCTATGGAGCCATTAAAATGGCAATTTTATTTAAACAAATGAGATAATAGGAACAGAACAATAAGTCAGAGGATGGGATAGGAAAAAAAATTGGTAAAGAGAACATAAACAACTACTTTCCTTTCCCACCATAATCTCTGTGAAATGCTAGGTAATAAATTGTTTTAAGGAAAACAAAAGTAATAACTGCACTGGAAAACAAGGAAAGACACTGGTAGAAAAGAAAATTTCTGAACAATTTCTAAGAGCTAGACGTGAGATCAGAATCACAGAAAAGTAAGAATGGAGGAAATGAAAATCCAAAACTCATGCAGAAAGGGAGCATGGTTGCTTAATAGCAGTTTTAGGGAAGCTCAAAGCTCAGAATTACCTGGAGCATTAGGAAACCAATTTGAAATTGAAAAGAAAAATGCAGTATGACAATAAGTCATGATTTATTCAACCTCAACACATTTGGATTGAGCAGGGGCAATGTGTCAGCATGTGGACAAGCCCCAGATAACACTCTTGAGTGCAAAGCTGAAGTAGTGCCCACGTCAGTCCAGATCCTGAGAAGGGAGAAGCAACTATATGCTCAAGGCAGGCTTTCCATCACAATCACCAGATGCCGGTTCCTGTAGTCAAAACCATTATCAGCTAAACCTGGTGAGGCAAATATCACAGAGGAACACAATATGGTAACCAAGAATAAAAAAATAAATAAAAATTATAGAGGGATAACAAATTGGCACCTAAGAAAACAATGCTTTAATTTCAAACTGAACACCTCAAAATAAGTTTAGCTAATATCTTTTTGTGATGTGTGTAAAATATGGAAACTTAAGCATGTTTTAAAAATAAAATCTCAGTTGAATTGAGTTGAATATCAAATAAAGTATTTCTCCAGAATTATAAACATTAAGTATATAAAAATAAAGAGGTACCTAGGATATATCTAAAAATTCTAAATACCATTCAGTAGCAGAATATTTTGAAAAACTAAATTTATGACATAATAGTGAGACTGGACATATGACTAAAAATAGAATCTATCAAAGATTATGAAACTACTTGAGGCCCAGTGCATGAAATTCATGAATGGGTAGAGTCCCTAGGCCTGGCCCATTATCAGGGCTAATATGTGGAGCGACCAGCAGGGTGATTGGGGGGCCCCTGATGGCACCCGCCTTGGCTACAGGCTGGAAGCAGCTCCTGCATTGAGCATCTGCCCCCTGATGGTCAGTGCACGTAATAATGACCAGTCATTCCACTGGTTGTTCTGCCTTTCAGTTGATTTGCATAATAGGCTTTTATTATATAGGACTTTAATAGCAGCAAATGAAACTCTTGGGAGTAAAGAGAAATGAATTGTATAACCTTAATGACTGGATTAGATCCAAGATGAAAACATGTAACAAAAGAATTGTTAAACTGAAGCATATTATGCAAAAAGAGAATTGCAAAAATCCTAGGAAAACAAAGATGGGGGCAGGGGAAGAAAAAGAGTTTGACACACTGAAAATCAGAATAAAAAATAAATATTCCATTGTTTCAGAGGAAATTTAAAAGAGAAGGGGGGCATGGATATACCTAAAATATAATAGTTAAAAGTTTCCCTAAAATTGTTAAAATTTACCAATCTTTAGATTTTGGAATTCCAACAAAATCCAAACAAGAAAAAAGAGAAGGCAAGGCAGGGACGAAGGAGGAAGAGAGAAGAAAATCCCTAATGTTCATACCTAAACATGTACCAGTGAAGCTATAGAACACCAGTGAAAAGTGTTAAGTGAATTCAGTCACAGAAATTGCACTCATCATCTACAAGGGAACAACATTAGACAGATAGCTGACTATACAACAGCAACAGCGGAAGCTAGAACACAGTTCTTCAATTTATGCAGAAAGAATGCAGGAAATAAGTGTTTACTTTCAACTCTGTACCAATCTGAAGTTTTTATTGCTATTTATTATTATTATTATTATTATTATTATTATTATTAGCGTGAAACAAGGGCAACTTCAAACAAAAACAGAGAGAGACTGGTTACCAGCACAGCTTCAACTTCTAGAAAGTCTAAAATGCAAAAAGGAATGGTGAACAAAGATGTTGAAAAATCTTTAAGGAGATCAAAATAAACATTGATTGTATCAAATAACACTTTATTTTTTAAATTAAATCTTTTTTGTTGAAAGTATTACATATGTCTCTCTTTTTTCCCCCATTGACCCTTTCTACCTGCTCTCACTTCCCATACCAGGCCTTCACCACCCTATCATCTGTGTCCATAGGTTATACATATATGCAGACAAGTTCTTTGGTTGATCACTTCCCACCCACCCACCCTCTCCTGCCTTCCCTCTGAGATTTGACAGTCTGTTCCATGCTTCTATGTCTCTGGGTCTATTTTCTTCATCAGTTTATTTTGTTCATTAGATTTAAAATATAAGTGAGATCATGTGATACTTGTCTTTCTCTGACTGGCTTATTTCACTTAGCATAATATTCTCCAGGTCCATTCAAGTCTCAAACAATACTTTAAAAGAAAAAATTAGACCATAGTATCATATAAATTGGGAAGTGAGTTCATTTAAGTTAAAACTTTATAAAGTTCTTGAACTAATAAAGATACATATAAAAGTATACTGTTAAAATCTGTAGAAAATTGTAGCCTCCAACTTCCAAGTACCTAAAAAAAAAAGAAGTTAAACAAGAAGAAAATTGACACAATTATAATGGAAGATATCAAGAAAACAAGCAAACAAAAAAAGATGAGAAAAAAGAACAGAAAAACAAGGACAAGTAAACAGAAAACAATAAGAAAGAAGAAATGCTCATTCAATCAGGAGGGAACATGAGAAAGGGAAAAGAAAGGGTAGGTTTCAGGAAGAGTAGGAACTATTTAATACAATGGTAGAAATGAAGCAGAAATCAAATAAACGTAAATGCATTAAATGCTCTAGGGAAAAAACAATCTCTGAACCGATTGAAAAATTACTAATTGATGTTTCCAAGTACACATTGTGGGATTCGGTTTGCTGTTTATTTTTTTTTTTAATCTATGTTCATGAGTGATATTACTAAAATGTATTTTTCTTTCTTTATATGTTTTTTAACCTAATTTTGTTAACAAAGTTATATTAGCTTCATGAAATGAGTTTATGCTGTACTCTCCCCTTCCCCATTTTTTTCCTTACTCTTGGGAATCTCTATAATAATAAAAGGCTAATATGCAAATGGTTGTCATGCCCTCACACTGCAATGACCAATCAGCAGGAGGCTGCGTCCCTGCCTGGCGCCATCCGGGGACGTGACTGATGCTGCATCCCTGCCCAGTGCCTGCTGGGGATGTGACACCCTGGCAGGGCTTGACAGGGGTGGGGCTGGCCAGGTCTGGGTCTCATGCGATTTCAAGGCGCATGCAGGTGGACAGGGACTTGACTCTGGGTCCCGTGGTGCACCCCAGACTCTGACAGGAGGGAGGAGAGAGCCAGCTATCCACACCCAGGACCCACATAGCAGGATGGCGGAGGTTAGGGGCAATCAGACCAGCTGAGGAGAGCAGTTAGGGGTGATCAGGCCAGCAGGGGAACAGTTAAGGGCATCAGGCTGGCAGGCATAAACAGTTAGGGGTGATCAGGTAGACAGGCAGGCAAGCAGTTAGGAGCCAGCAATCCCAGATTGGAGAGGGTACAGGCCAGGCTGAGGGACCAACACCCTCCCGTGCACAAATTTTGTGCACCAGGCCTCTAGTTTGTATAATATTGGAATATCTCTCCCTTGAATATCATCTTTAAGATGCCTAAAAAGTCATATGGGCCTACAATGTTTTACTAATTTTGTTTCTTGTTGTTGAAGGATAAATTCTTATCAATGGATGGAACATCTTTAATCATGAGAAAGCTCTTCAGGTTTTCTATTCTTATGATTTGGTGACTTATATTTTCTAAGAAATGGCAATTTTTGTCAATTCAAATTTGTAATAAGGTATTTTTTCATGTATTACTTAAAACTTCTACTAAATTAATTATAGCTATAATTAATCTTCCTTTACATTTCTAATATTTTTATCTGTGCTGTTTTTTGATTCTTGATTTCTCAGGCCAAAGATTTATCTACTTTATTAGTCTTTGTTAAGAATTAGCTTTCTGCCCTAACTGGTTTGGCTCAGTGGATAGAGCGTCAGCCTGCGGACTCAAGGGTCCCATGTTCGATTCCGGTCAAGGGATGTTTCTAACTCTCTATCCTTCTCCCTTCCTCTCTGTAAAAAATCAATAAAATATATTTAAAAAAAAAGAATTAGCTTTCTTCTTGACCATCCTTTATTTTCAATGTAATTAATTTCTGCTTGTATCTTTATCTTTTTTTTCTCTTCAAATTTTATTGGCTTTACTTTATTCTTTTATTGAGGGAGGGAAAAACTTAAGTAAGGATATGGAAATCTAATCTAGTCTATCTCTGCTATTCTGTCACTTACTAGTCATCGGAAAATTTAGGTAAATCTCCTGGACCTGAGTATCCTCATTGTATAGGAGAGGTTGCCAATCCTTCCTCCTATATCATCAAGTTTAGACCAAAACCAAAAAATAATAATTATGAATTTATATGGTTTTAATAATTACTTGTTTAAAACATTAGTTTTGGAAAACCAGTTAGAATATGTATAAATTTTCAATCATTGTAAGCTTACCTATAAAATTGATCAATCTCAAAGTGCCTTTACTATACTTTAATATTGCTTAAATCTGAAAAAAGTCCTTTTACTATTAACTTAAAAATTCATTGTTTTATTAATTATACATTCAAAGGATTTAATTACTTATCTTATACTAAGATACATAGAGTTGTGTGAATTTCACAAAGTTATATAAATACAAAAGGAATAGTCTATTTCTATTCCATAAAAGGAAATTAAATATTTGGAAAATTTTCTTGAATGATGTTTTGCACATTCCTTGAAAGGCATTTTATTAAAACACCATACAAATTAAATTCTTAAATTAACATTGATACCCCTTCCTTAAGGGAAGTACATTTAAAATTAAATTTGTGTGTGATTACCTCAAACATAGCCTTATTAACAGCCACCTAGATATTTGTGAGTTTTCATGCATTAAATTTTTGTTCCAGATCATTCACGGTTTGTTAATTGGTGTGATACTTGATGAATATTGATGGTGCATACTGTGGAAATAATTTCCATATGAAAGGTGGGAGAAGTTTTTTCTGGCCAGGCAAAACTCTGGAAATAAAAACAGAAGAATTCTAAAAGACTGAACTTAGAATGTGAGTTGACCCTCTTGTTTATTTAACAGTTAAGAATGGATGCCAGATTATAGCTGAATACTTTAATGATGTCCAAAACAAATTAGGAAATTTGTTGATTTATTAAGGCCCTGTTTAAATGTTTAATGTGTAGGTTAGATGTTTACTTTAATTAAATGAGATGTTCAGGCCTTAGAAAAAATCTAGATTTAAATTAGCTTCTTAAATACTATGTCCTAAGAGTGTTTAATTTCTCACTTTACATCTTTTACAGTAGATAGATAGATTAAGCCAATATGTTTGTATAGGAAAGACATTAATCAACTCACAGGATCTTCTTTAGCCAGCATATGATTGTTATTTATCAAGATGATGAATCCACAAATTACTGTGTTTATAATAAGCATTATTGAAAATTTAATGAAATTGGAGTCTCCCCAATGTCTCTACCCTCATAGAATAACATATTAAATGCTCAATAAGTACTTTTAAAAATTATCTCTTTAATATTTTTCTTAAAAACTGACACTGTGGTAGATAGATGCCATTTAGGCATTATCTCTTTAATCTTCACCTCTTCACTGTAAATCTGTATAATCCTAACATTCTACCTGAAGAAACTAAGACTTGAGAAGCTAACTTGCTCATTGTTTTAGTTCCAGGATCATGTTACTTAGGTAGCCAGAACCTTCTTGGAATTATGAGTAGAATATACAAATGGAGATATTTTAAAGGTATCTTAGCTATTTCATCTCAGATAATAACAAAAACAAAGAAGTAGATTATGTATGATGTGGCACAGTCCCAACAACTTCTTTCCTTAAAATTCAATCTTACTTTCTAAGGTACCATCTTTACAAACCCACTACTTTTATCTCATGTTAATTTTGTACCCTTAATTACTCTATAATGCTCATAAAAGAGAGAGTTGATAGCAATGAAACAAAACAAAACAAAAAAGGAGTGTGTGTGTGTGGGGGATGTGTATTAAAGTCACTTTTCTAATTCTTACATATATTTTGGCAGCAAAATTCCCACCCCTCTCTCCCAGAGCTATCCTTGATTTATGGTCAATTTGCATTATTTATCTTTGGCCTCCCATGAGTTTAGGTGTGCCTTTATTTTTTTAAACATATGCCAGTGCTTGCCACTAATGCACTGTCTACTTCATCTGTTAACCAATAAAAGTTAATTAGCTCCATAAATTACACCCAGCACAGCTACTGAGTAGTTAGTCCAGAACTCAATTTCCAAGTCTAATTCTTTTCTCAAACACAACATTTCTCTTGAGATATCAGTCCTTTGTAGTCTAACCATATGCATTATTCTTGATGGAAATATAACTTTAAAATATATATATAGGATATTAGCACTGCCAAGAGGACTAGGGCATTTTACATATCCTGAAATCATACTGGGTTTGAAATAAGTTAAGCACTCCAGACAATTTTCTGAATTCCAAACATATCCTTTTCTGCTCCTATCATGTAGTAGCAAGCCAATTACTTATTGAAAGCCAACCTTTTTCCAGCTTCCTCTCTCCTCCCCGAAGGACTCATGAACAAAGCAGTCATGGTGGCATTCAAGCTCAGCAACATAGATTTTAATTATTCAAAACTGGTCTGGATAGAGCCACCTCTGAGTGTCTCACTTGCCAACAGCTGGGACTGAAATGAAATGTCCAATATGGTTCCATTCTTTGGGATCACCAGCCAGCCACAAGGACAGAATGATTACTTTCAACTGCTTCCATCATGAAAGAGGAAATTGTTTACTCTCACTACAAAGTCACACTAGATATGGGCTTACCTTACCTGCTGGAAATTTTTCCACCGAAAGCGTATCTGTAGATTTACAGAATGTCTTAATCACGGTCATGGTATGTATTTCTTGCTTCTGATGAGACAACTCCACTGCTGCCTAACAAACCAATTCAACTCTTAATGGTTGATAAAAATAATCATTTTATTATCTTTCATGATGGTGTAATTGCTCAGTTGGTTAATTTTTCTGTTTTAAGTGGTTTCCTTTGGTATGGCAGCATGGGGCATCTTTTCAAGGCTGGATTATCTAAGCTGTCTGCCACCTAATGGGTGAATGTGTTAAAGGTTGAACTGGCGTGGCCGGGCTTCTCTCTCTACATAGTTTCAATGTCTTGATTCTTCATGTGGCTCTCTCTATAAAGGTGGTCCAATTTCTCAGGTGTCAGCTCAAGACTCACAAAATCAGAAAAAGGAAAATTTACCTGGTTTTCTTAAGGTTTACATTCAGAACTATCTCAAAGTTTTCAAAGCATTTACACACCAGCACAGTTTCAAGGGGAGGAAAAACAAATTTTAACAAATTTTGCTTCTACAAGGGAGCAGCAAGATAAAAAAAAAAATGACACATTTAATCCATCACAGGGAGGAAGATATTCAAGGCAGAATCAAGAGAACTTGCTTAGATTCTAAAGATTAACTGTGAGTATACCAAACTCTAGCATGACTCAATTATCAAGGCAGGAAACATGTAGAAGTAGGTTTGGAAAGGAATAGTCATTAGTTCTGTTTCAGATTTGTTGAGTTTAAGTTCCTGTGAGATAGCCAGATGAAAATATTAAGCAGGAGGAATCTACTTGGGTGTGGAACCCAAAAGAGAGGTCTGGGGTACAGAGTTGGTAAAATCATGAATCATGATGGTAATTATAGCAATGTTTCTGGGTGAGGCCACTTCCTATCAGGAGATTACAGAGGAAGAAAAAAAAGAAGGTTTACATGTTATGCTCTGGGAACTCAGTCATTTAAAGATTTGGTGATAGGGTGGGGAGAATTCATAAGCACTTAAGAAATAAAAGTCATGAAGATAAAAAAAAACAACAAGCCTCAAGGGAATATGCCATAAATTCTGAAGATAATGATTTAAGAATATGAGTCTACGAAAACACAAAGGATGTTTTCGGGGGAGAGATTTGAGTCATCAGAGGAATCAGGAGTACAGACAGGTGACAAGTAGATAAATACTGTTTGGAAGAGTGTCACGATGTGCATATAGGTTGTGAAATTTTATATTACTGACACTCTAACAAGTTCCCCTGCCACAGCTTCATTCATGCTAACAGAAGACATGAGACTTCAACAGAGATGAGCATTGTGTTCACAACACTTGCATCGATTCTCCAACTCCCACAGGTGACACTGTACTCACAGTGTTACAGGATAAGCATCCTGAGCTTAGGTTACCCAAATCCTTCTTAATGGGCAGTAAGCATTCTTGTTTTCTGCTCAAAAGGAAGAGGTCATCTATCTGCTGGAGGCTAATTCCAGCAGGTCATAAATGAAGAAGTTCATCAAAAGGTTGATGGAACTTGGGGCTTCAGCAGGGCTGAAAATCTGCATGTTATTACCTGCTCCTGGAAGAGCTGAGGGCAGTTCCCCCAACCTGACCAAACCTGACCTTTGATATGTATATCTGCTTTGCTATAGGGCAAAATGTGTTAATAAAGAGCTAAGGGTCCAGAGAGTCGGTGAACTTAGTTACTAAAGCTAAGCCTTCCCTGGCTCCCCAAAAATGCCTCCGAAATTTATATTTATATTTCATACCTAGTTTATTTAATTTACTTGAAGCCCCTTCTCCAGATTCCTGAACCCTAATAGATGTAGGATAACACCCCGGCATTTATCTCTTCCAAAATTATATACTATATGACCATCCTTACAAATGTGATCTGGAACAAAGTCCACCTCTCCCAAGACATTCATAAACACAAGAGATACATGGAGAATTGTCTCAACTGAGGGAGCTGTGGACGAAAGGGGCCACACGCTGACCTGACAAGCTCAGGGAAGGCCTGCGTGGCAGCCTAGCAGACTCAGAGACCTAAAGTAACCACAAAAGATGGTCTGAAATTAAACTTTGACTAAAAGCAGTTATGGTGGGCAGTTATGTCCTAAGCCAGTATCTTCACTGACAAGATCAACTTTGATCCTTACTGAGCCCATTTGCCTTTTTGCCTCTAAGATAACATTCCTTTGAAGTGTCTGGGTAACTTGTAACTTCCCTTTTTCTGGAACCCCTGGGGCATAACCAAATGTTCTGGGTGCCAGGGCAGATACTACAAATTCCTTCATTATCATGTTAATTGATCCTGCACCCACCTAAGTATGTGTCCATCATTTTACTTTTTATCCTATCACAGAGGTTTCCCCGCTTCACTTAATCCCACCTCCTTAAATCTGTCACCAATGAATTTCATGTATAAATACGAATGTAACCCTGCCATTCTCCGGAGCACTATCTCAATTCATTGAGGTTCTGCTTCCCGGCATATGTCGACAGTTTGGCTCAAATAAACTCACAAAAATTCTTTACAGGTTTCAATGGTTTTTTTTACGTTAACATTAATTGGCGTAGTCGTGGCAGGATTCCAAAGAAGCTCACCCGGTACCACCTTGCGGGCTCGGACTCGGTGCTAGGATCCAGCAAGGGGCCCATTGAGCCCCGCCGGCTCCCCGCCGTACCAAGTGAACTTGGGTGAGTTTTCTCTTGGATCCAGAACCTTCCCTTCCTTTGGTGGAAGGTCGGACTTTATTTGAGCTGTTTTAAAATCCTCGAGGTGGAATTGGGGTTGATTAGGACCCCAGGTTAAGGGTTCACAGCGGAACCTAGGCTAAGGCAGGACTGGAGGAAAAAATGGGTGGCTGGTTTTGATTTCGGCTCTTCAGACTAGAATTGCTTTCTGAGAGTCTGAGCAAATAAGAAAACCTTCACTGTATAAATGGCTTATCTAGGGGGCCACCTTAAGGCTTGGTCTGCCCGGGCCCTAAACCTTTCCTGTGGTTTTAGACAGCCGGGAGAGAAACTGAGGCCACATTTGACCCACTGCATAACATGTCTAGAAAGTTTGCTCAGACTACAGATATTCAATAATAATAAAAAATTAACATGGGAAATTGTGCCTCCAAGGCCAGAAACTCCCGAGACACCAGCCCTCATTTAATACTCCTGATAGGAAGCCTTTACTTGCAAGTACTTTAAAATATTAACTGAGAAATGGCTAAAATGCAGTTTGTTTGGGGTACCTATGTTAATATTTTGCATGCAGAAATTAGAAAATGCCGGCTCTGAAATTAAACTGAATGAGTACATGGGAAGCATATCTTGATTTGAAAATTGGAAGCTTCTAGAGAAAAGCACAGGAAAAATTTATTCTAATAAGATGGAATTTAATAAAATTTTAGAGACTGTCTCAGAACTATTCTGAAGTTAATTAATGTCTACACCCTGTTTTTCCTTTAGCCCATTGTTTGTTTGTTTTTTGAATAGTCCATTGGGAATATACTGAAATTCTAGAGAAGGGAAGTTCCTGAACCAGGGACAAAAGACACTGCTTTGGTAGTTTCTAATGCTGGACATTCTTTGCTGTAAACTTTAGTGTGTTCTGTGCGCCTTGATGTTTTTGTGTCTTTGTTGTAGTGAAATAGGAAAAAATTTTAAAATGTCTTTCTATTAATCATGACTTTGGGAAAATACGCCATTTGAGTCATTTGCTGAAACTTCCCCAAAGCAGGATGTGGGGAAGGGGAGAAGGGAACTCATGGTGGTCCAATATGGACGCCTCCTCCCCAAGTATTCTGATTTAAAATCTCCTTCTCGTAATTGAAAAGTTTTACAAAATTTAAAAATGCGTCTGGTACTTCTGTTCACATGTAAAGAGAAAAGCTGGTTTAAAACTAATGCGCGCAATTGTCCTCTTTTTGGACATTTAGATAGAGTTTTAAACTGGAGTCTCTTCACACATGTACAGAATAAAACCCAAGACTGATTATTTCTTAGAAAAAAAAAATGGCGAATTTTACCCAGGGAAGAAATGCAGGCTTGTTCTAGCAACAAGCCTCCAAAAGAAAATTCAGTAAAATTGTCTCTGTTACAAAAATTTGCCGAAGTAAATGACTTAATAATAATAATTGGATTTGAATCTCAAGAAATTATGTAGCTACAAATTTGCTTCTTGACTTTCCCCAGAGAAAAATGGTCGTTTTAAAGTCAAGGGATGGGCCAGGCCTGTTTTGCCAGCCTCAGGTGTGGTTTTCCAGAGCTGCTGGGAACTTGAGACCTTAGAGTTTACTGAGTCAAATGATAAAAACTTATGTCTAGGTATTTTGAAGTGACATAATACATAATGTTGATCTGAGTATGCCTCGTACGAAATCTAGAGGGTAGAATTGAATCTGTTGGTTGATTGTGTCTTATATTTTTGAAGTTTATTCTTAAAAATGTTACTGATGTTAAGGTTCGGGTTGAATTGGGAGAAATGTGTAGCTGTGGTAGCTAGATGCCTAAAATGTAGAAATTTTTGAGAAAATAATTTTTGCTTTCTCTGAAATAATTAGGAATTCAAAATATGCTGCTTATTGGTCTGAAAAAGAAAGAAAGAAAGAAAGAGGATTAACTCTGTGATCTCAACTGAAATTCTTAATACAAAAAAAAACAGTTTAAATTTAATTGCAAAGAACTCGCAGAGCCAGGTGCAGACAGGAGGCTC
Source organism: Myotis nattereri (assembly GCF_964212035.1). NCBI lineage: Eukaryota > Metazoa > Chordata > Mammalia > Chiroptera > Vespertilionidae > Myotis > Myotis nattereri. The sequence goes on from NC_138075.1 coordinate 158,724,514, forward strand.
TCAATGGGGTAGGGTAGCAGCTGCCCCGTCAGGGAATGGACAGCCAAGAGTCAGGATCCCCATGGGGGCATCTGCCAGTGATGCTCTGGTGTTTGCTTTTCACAGATTGGGAGTTTATGAATTATTTTCAATGCTGAAAACACTGCTTGCAATAAGCCATGTGCCTCATTTTAAAATCTTACATATTTATATTATAGAAAAGCAAAGTTTTTATCAAATCTACAACCATGCCACCTTTAAATTTTGTCATTTGTGGACAGCTTTATTCTGATGCATTTGTAAGGTATATTATATGTTTAGAAAAACCCATGAAAAGGACTCTGACTTAATCTAAATTGCAGGTTTTTAAGCAGGTCATATCTTTGAACTGGATGAAGATTTATAGAACTTCAAGGAATAACTGAATTCAAAACCTACTGGCAAATAATCGGGATAAACAAAAATAACTATGGGACTAAATGAATTAAGGATAATTATTCTTATGACTGTTTAAAATATTGTTGACTTTTAAATCTTTTGTTTCCCAAATATAAGGAAAAGTAAAGAGCAGACATTCTGCATTATAGGAACTTACAAAATTGGTAATAGATTCATTTCACAGTGCACTTCCGGGCGACGAAGATTTCAAAGATCATGGCTTACAACCAGGAGATTTGGTGTGTTGGAAAAGATACCAAATAAAAGACTTTCTCCAACCTCGTTGGAGACGACCTTACCAGGTATTACTAACTAACCCATGTGCAGCCAAACTTAAAGGAGTTAGCTTTGGATTCACATTTCTCATTTGAAAAAGGCACCTGACTGTGAATGGACATCTACTTCCATCTCTGACACCCATCTCCATCTGGAGCGGAGATCAAAGACTTTTCAAGGACCAGAAACAGCAGAGGTCTTTCAAGGATGAGAAGTTGCTGACCACGAAGGCAGACAGCTATCCCAAGATGACGTCAAAAAGGCCTGTATACTCACAAACTGATATTGCTAGCTGTGGTGATTCAAAGTTTTTAATGGGGAATGTTATCTGTCTTTATTGTTTAAGTATGTGTCTTTGTTTAAAATTATTTAGCTAGTAAAATTTCTGTTTGTGTCTCTTAAAAAAAAAATGAATGTATTACTAATCTGAGGAATGTTAATTATTTACATGTCACCTAAAAATTAAGGCTAAGAGTTCTAACTAACTGGAAAGTATGGCTTAGGTGTGATGGAGGAAGGTAAAGAGAAATACTTAATGGAAGGTCTGAGGCATGGCTATGCATTTTTGAAGGACAGAGAAAGAGGGTTTGAAGGCTAATTTGAAAGTGTGAAATGTATGAAGGTTTTGTATGTAATGAGAAGGAAAAGAGAAATGTTAAAAGAAAGTTGAATGCATGATAGGCCAGTAAGCTGAAACAAGTAAAATAGGGAAACTGAGCAGAAATCCTATCTTCCTTAAACCAAGGACACTTGGGAGTAAATAATTTGCATTTGCCTCCCTAAACAAAGGTTAAATCATTTATGTCAATCTGATTAGTGTTATTTGCTGTCCACACCCAAGGACAAATGAAGTTAAAAAAAATTAAGCCTTATTTTGATTAGTTCTTTTAGAATGTATGTTAAGGAATTTTAAAATTGCTCAGACCTTGCTGCCTTGGGTCGGGTTCTGCGTGTGTAAGAAGGGACAGAGTAAGGTTTAGCAGCAGGAGTGAAGAGGCAGGCAGGGCAGGAGCAGGCCAGAAGAAGCTGGAAAGGCCATCCAAACCACCCAGCGCTATCGGCCAGAGCCGCCTGAGGCAGACCTCCTCGGACTGACAACAGCTGACTCTGACTGGGACAGACTGGGCTCTTTCCAAATGGGCCCCCATGAGTCGATGGTTGAAATGAAAATCGGGGGCCAGACTGGGAACTTTATGGTTGATACAGGGGCAGAGCACTCGGTAGTTACTCAGAAGGTAGCTCCCCTCTCAGGACAGGAAGTCACCATTATTGGAGCTACCGGGACCACAGCTGCAGACTGTTCTGCCACCCCCTCTGATGTCAGTTAGGCGGCCACCAGGTGGTTCATAAATTCCTGTGTTTGCCAGAATGCCTGTACCCCTTTCTTGGATGTGATCTCTTACAGAAATTACAAGCCACCCATAAGCCTGTTCGAGACGCCCTGCGAGTGCCACCTCGGACTCTGTACATCCTTTCCAGCCTGGGGACTCGGTGTGGGTAAAGAAGCTCACTACCTAAGGACTCACCCCAACTTGAAAAGGACTATACACTGTCGCCCTGCTGACGGCATCCAGACCTGGCTACACCACTCCCAGCTCCTGCACCAGGAAACGGCCTTGATCCCGGCAGCCAGCGGCCTCACCCGTGAGAGCCAGGAGGAGGCTCGACGTCCGCAAGAGTGGAACTGGACTTCAGTGAGGACAGTACTAATGGGGACCATGGCACTAGGGCACTTGGTAACTGTAAGACCATTTTTTTTTTCTAGCCAGTGAGAAAGTCCAGGGACAAGTGGGGCTAGATGCACAAGGGGACAGAAGAGCAGGAACAGAATAGAGAATGCCCCTAAAATAAGTGGGGTGAGTAAATGAAAATTAAATGTGCCAAACTGGCAGTTTAGAAAAATTAATTCGGTCTAACTACTTGTAGTTAGAGGGTAGTACAATCCCCTAACTAGTAAAGATGAGTCCATGATTTGGCTCATGTACATAAAACCAGTAGGGAATGAAGTGTGGTACATATTTGCTTTGCTTAGCAGTGGAAAAGTTATTTGATTTTCTGAATTGTATACATCATCCCATTCAATTGAATGACCATCCCATTGATTGTTATCTTACTGGTTTTGGAAAGCACGTTCTTCTGTACCTGGGAAACAGGACAGCGCAATTATCCTAGGTTGTTTTAGTGACCACAGATAATGCATTCCAGTTGACTCAGTGGTCCCAAGGCCAGGGCAGCACAATTACTCTAAATTTAATGAGTTCCTGGCAACTCAGTGGTCTCAAGACCCGAGGGCTCTGGATAAGGTGTTTCTGTCAATCCAGTGACCCCGAGACCCAGAACTATAATTCTGCTTCTGTAAACTGTTCTTTTGCAAACCAGGTTCCTCATTCCAAACCCTGGGATGTAACCAAGACCTTTGTGATTTTTGTGTTCATGATATGTAAATGTTATACTAGATGCAGAAAAGCAAAACTTAAGACAAATAGCAAAAAGACTCGGATCATGATGGCTCAAAAATTAGAAATGATCCAGAATACTTTTTAACCAGGACGTATAGGACCTGACTGCCTCCCATTTACCTGCCCTTTTTTAAATAATAATAATTCGACCTTAAATGCCATCTAAGGTTATGGTCTTGCCCCATCCCCAGTGGTCCACCTGTTCAGCAAGACATGCTGACACTGAGACATCCTAGGAATGAGCCTTCCTAGCACCGTGGGACTCCGTTATCCAACCAAAAGGTTGGTCATCAATGCATCCTTTGGATTGATTTATGACCAAAAGGGGGATGTGTGGACGAAAGGGGCCACACGCTGACCTGACAAGCTCAGGGAAGGCCTGCGTGGCAGCCTAGCAGACTCAGAGACCTAAAGTAACCACAAAAGATGGTCTGAAATTAAACTTTGACTAAAAGCAGTTATGGTGGGCAGTTATGTCCTAAGCCAGTATCTTCACTGACAAGATCAACTTTGATCCTTACTGAGCCCATTTGCCTTTTTGCCTCTAAGATAACATTCCTTTGAAGTGTCTGGGTAACTTGTAACTTCCCTTTTTCTGGAACCCCTGGGGCATAACCAAATGTTCTGGGTGCCAGGGCAGATACTACAAATTCCTTCATTATCATGTTAATTGATCCTGCACCCACCTAAGTATGTGTCCATCATTTTACTTTTTATCCTATCACAGAGGTTTCCCCGCTTCACTTAATCCCACCTCCTTAAATCTGTCACCAATGAATTTCATGTATAAATACGAATGTAACCCTGCCATTCTCCGGAGCACTATCTCAATTCATTGAGGTTCTGCTTCCCGGCATATGTCGACAGTTTGGCTCAAATAAACTCACAAAAATTCTTTACAGGTTTCAATGGTTTTTTTTACGTTAACAGAGCCCAGAACAATGGTGACTAGCTGAGTAAAACAGACTTAACAAACATTTAGTGTTGACAGTCTTCTGGGACTTTGTGGGTATTTAGAACTAATAGAATTCAGAGACAGTCAAGAAGTTCCCCTGATTATAATATGCACATAAGTATTTTAATTTCTATTTGTCCATGGGGTGGTCAGATGTGAAAATAGCAAAGAGTTTACCTGGAGATGCAGACATATTGGGTCATAAAATAGTGATTTAGAGCATTATTTCTGGAGGCAGACTGCCTGGAACCAACTAGTGAATTTTATTTCATCTAAATTAAGATTTCTTTTAAATAGAAAACATCAAATGAGTGATAAACATATTTTATATGTTTATATAAAAATGTATTTGTATATATATGTATATTATATATGATAACATATGCTTACAAAATTAGAGTGGAATAAAACCTTTGAGTGGGAGAAGAATGAAAGAAATTGAGAAACAGAGGGGATTATAATCAAACAAAAAAGGGACTCATGATGATACCAAGTTGAGATTTGAAAAATTATTTACTCAGTGCTGCTGAGATCCAATTTTTTTATGGAAAGAGAAATAGAGAAGCAGGAAGATAGAAACAAAAAGATGGACATGTCTCAAACAAAGGAAAATATTTTATACCAAGGAATATTTTTTAGCTTCATAATGACTTTGAGGAAGACCATACACTTAAAACAGATAGGAGTAACATAGGGCTTTCTGGATGTCATTTTCATCTGTGCTTCTAAGTCATCCTCCTCTGTTCATAGAAGTACCAGTTCTTGTTTAAGCATCTTGCTAGTCTTTGGTTTACACTGTGGCTTCATCCTAGAAGAGTGGAAAGGTAGAACGGGGATATTGCTATCCTCCAAAGTCCAAAGCATACAACTCATCGCATTTTATTTATTTCATCTGCCTATGTATTGTTGGTACACCACTTGCTTGCTGAAAATATTGCTTCTTGAGTTTGGGGGATAGGATAAGGAAAAGAGACTTTCCATCCTAAAACTAGTATTGCTGCTTTGCTTCTTCACACATAGGCATTATGAATTTTCACCCAGCTTTTCTGAGTATTTCAAGAACTACTATAATTATTTTGCCAGCATTTTTCAAATATGCATTCGTTTTGCTTTTTTCCATAATGTGTGAAACTTCATCAGAGGGGAAAAAAAAAAAAAAAAAAAAAACTCTTTAAGAAAAATGTGGCGTGTGTTTCCTGATTCACTGGTGAGATGCCCAGTGCTTTTTGGTTCAAATCCCTTAATTAAAAGGACGTGTTTGGTGGATGATTGGTACAGGTTTTATTTTTGAAAAATTAAAAGAAACTTCTGAATAAGTAAGATAAGAGGACCTCCTATTTCTATATTTATGTAGTAAAATACAACATAGAGGGTAAGCCATGGGGGTGTAAGCACAGGAAATATAGTCAATCATATCAGAATAACTTTGTACAGTGACAGATAGTTGCTAGGACTTATCGTGGTAATCACATCATATATGTCCAATCACTATGCTGTACACGTGAAACTAATATTATATACGAATTACCCTTTAATAAGAATTATAAATAAATTAAAAAAAAATTAAAAAGAGAACACAACATCTATATTGTCCCCTTACAATTGATCCTTGCCCAACACATTTTTCTATCACTCAAATGAAGGAAAAGGGGGAGCCTTGCCCTCAGTCACAGGTGTGAACAGCATGAGCAGGTGAGCTGAGAGTTGGAAAACCTACACCTCAGCAGGACTATTTCTCTGAAACAATTTGCCCCAGTACATGTGCTGCTGTCAGGTCTAAAGAAGATTTTTAGATCTCTGGTTCTAATCATTCATGTTTCTTATCCCTAAAAGTTTAGTCTCATTGCTAAAAAATGTATGTTTGAAAAAATTCCTTCAGCCTGTTTATAATTAGAGTTAGCCTGCTAAAAGGCCAGTTGTCATAAAATTTCAATAAGCTCAGACTTTCCTCACAGTACCACCTGCCCTAGAACACTAGACACTTTAGAGCAGTGGTTCTCAACCTCAGCTGCACATTAGAATCACCTAGGAATCTTTTTAAAATCCTGATTTCTGAGCCTCAGTCTCCGGAAATTCTGTTCCTTTGTTATGGGGTGAGGCCGCAGCATTAGTAACAAAGAAACAGAATTTCTGGAGGATGAGGCCCAGAAATCAGGATTTTAAAAAGATTCCCAGGTGATTCTAATGTTCAGCCAAGGTTGAGAACCACTGCTTTAGAGAAACTGCAAGGTATCCAGGACGAACTATAGTTTGCAGGAGAAGATACTCTCATAAATCTCATCTTTGCTGCTTATGAGCGGTATGAACATAGACAAATTTTAAAAGTTCTATGAGATCCTCCATGACTACAAAAGTGGAGGTCATACTATGTATGTTCCTTAACACATAGCAGACTACCAGGCCTGTAGTAGGGTATTCCAGCATTATTTTTTTTTCCTACTGTTGTTATAATAGTTGAAGCCTTCATTTCTATTGACTAAAAGCTTATCTAAACTATTCATGATTTAGTTCCTTATCTTCTCTCTTTCTCTCTCTCTCTCTCTCTCTCTCTCTCTCTCTCTCTCTCTCTCTATATATATATATATATATATATATATATATATATTTGGTAAACCCTTTATTCATTACTTTTATTGGGAAGAGGAGGGCATAGTATCTTTAAACACTAGAAGAGGAGGAATATTTGATGTTAAGAATTTTTTGAATAGCCTATGCCTTTTTAAAACCATAGATACTGTGTAGTAGTACTATAATAATTATAAAAGTTATTCCACAATTCAAAGGTTGAGGTTGAAGAATGTAATCTTTTTTTTTTTCTTTTTTTCCTCCACCAAATTTAATGTACTCTGTCTGAGACTCCTGGCTGAGAACAAAGATGCAATCACTATCATTATCTGGGTGGCTTCATTCCTTCCACTGTATGAAACAAGAACCCCTAGCTTACATTGCTAGGGTAGAGCCCAGTCTCTGCATCTACCATGTTGCCCACCTTCATCAGTATTTCATGAGGCACTGGCTCCAACTATTTGCCAAGCACTGGCGCTGAGCGAGCCTCTCCCCACAGGCAGACGCTCACCCACCTTCTCTCAAGGCCTCTGTGCTTGGTGCCTATCTGAAGTCATGCCACCTCCTGGGGGACGTGCACAATCCAGGCTATGACTAGTAGTGACAAAACCTTGCCATGGAGGTGCTGCTCTCCAAATTCTCTCTTCTTAAGATTGGCCCACATCTATCTCTTAAACTTTAGACTTTTTTCTCAAAAACAAAAGTCTGGATGGAGGTTGCCTTTGTGTAATTGCCAATTTGTTTGTGGCCAGCTAGTAACAAGTTGATAATAGCTATTTGAAGAAAAAGACCTCATAACTCAAAAACCAAAACACAATTTTGGGGGAATGTGAGAGAGAAAATACCTCCCATTTTTTTCTGACCTTTTCAGCAAGGAGATAATGCAACACTCTCCCAATATGTTAGCTGACCCTTTTCTGATAACCTCTTTAGTGCAGCACTTTATTAGCATGCCAGTAGAGCTTACAACATAATTTCTAATTTTTTAAAATAAAATTTCCTGGTAGTTCCCCTCTTCAATATCTTAAAGTTGAGAAAATTGAAGTGCAGAGACTTTTAGTGGTTTATCAATGTCCACAAATCTAGTATATGATGGAACAAATATTTAAGCACTCTTTTTTGAATGCATCCCATTATGTTCCCATCAGAGAACCATCATGCCCATCATCCTTTTAATGTAACATTCAATGCAGATGTATCAGTGGAAGTTTCAGATTACCTCAGGTGTGAGACTTTTAGATTTATTTTGACTGAAACCTTATAGTCAGAAGCTGGAAAATACACCCTCACTAGTTTTATCAGACTTCACTTTAAAGCAATGGTTCTCAACCTTCCTAATGTTGTGGTGACCCCCAATTTCATTGTTACAAATTGAATATAATTAAAGCATAGTGATTAATCACAAAAACAATATGTAATTATATATGTTTTTTCCGATGGTCTTAGGCGACCCCTGTGAAAGGGTCGTTCGACCCCCAAAGGGGTCGCGACCCACAAGTTGAGAACCTCTGCTTTAAAGCAATATGACCATAATATATTAAAGGGAAGTGTAATTGAAAGAAAGAAAAATAAATAGAAAATGGTCTGTTTTTTCTAAAATAGTTTTTTAGCATCTCCTTAGGAGTGGCTAAATGACTTACAAATGAAGAGTGTATCTATCAAGACCACAAATGTATGTTTAATTGTCCTTTGTTGAAATAGCCCGCCTATGACATGTTCTTGTACAGTTGTTATGCTATTGTTACTTATGACTTGGTTTGCCATACATTGTATGTAACATTGGTGTGTTGGTCTAATGTCTGATGAGTATATCTTCAGTGATCTAGATTTTTTACATAGGGTTCTGTGATCACTCTAGATCAGTGGTTCTCAACCTTCTGGCCTTTTAAATACAGTTCTTCATGTTGTGACCCAACCATAAAATTATTTTCGTTGCTACTTCATAACTGTAATGTTGCTACTGTTATGAATCGTAATGTAAATATCTGATATGCAGGATGGTCTTAGGCGACCACCTGTGAAAGGATAATTCGACCGCCAAAGAGGTCACGACCCACAGGTTGAGAAACACTGCTCTAGATGGTAGGACCTACATACAGGTATAAGTACTATTGAAAAGTCTGTAATTAGGTTTCCTAGTTTGTAAACATAGGTCTACTACCAGGTGATATTACATTAGATAAATTATAAAATATTCCTTAGCCTCAATTTCATAAACTTTAAGGTTATGGTAATAATATCAACTCCATAGAATTGTGTAAGGGCCAGATTAGTAGCAAATGTAATTGATGTGGGCCAGCATGAATATTATATGTTTGCTATGAAAAAAAGGAACAAAGCACTATCACAGCCATTCCATCAAAGCCCTAAATTCCTATAGCAATTTACCTGATCAGGAATCTTCTTTTCTTTAGGCTTATGCCCTCAGTTTTAGTTCAGCTTTCTGTCCTTTCAGGAGACTGCCCTAGATATAGCTCTTCCTTAGAGCTCTATATGGAATGTAGACTTATTGGTTTCTCAAAAATCATGTGTAAAAAGACGACCTGTTTTCACTACAAAAGTGACATCTTGTTCATCCTGGAGTGAACTTTGTGTAATACTCAAGGGTCCTTGACTTGTCTTTCCTAACACTTTAGATGTACTGTATTGTCTTCAAACCTTGTTTAAAAGATTATAAAGGCCCCCCCACCCAAAAAAAAAAGGACAAAAAAGCCACTAATTTTAAGGCTCTCCTGAAGCTGTCATTTTTTTTCTTTCTTAATTTTTAGTTCATGCCAGAGAGGCACTGGGGTTCATTATGCAAATTAAAATGACTTATGCACAACCCAAATTACTTTAGCTTATACTAATGAGTGCTAGATAAGACAGAATGAACATAAAATTGCATCAAGGGTATTTAGGAATAACTGCCCAACTGAAAGAGTAATTAGGTAAATTGTAAGGAAAGCTATGGAGAGGTTGTTAAAATAATACATCACAACTTCAATCTTTTTTAAAAATATGTTCCCCAGCTAATATATAGTACATTTGAACTGTATATGTGAGCAAGAAACCTTTCAGAATATTAAGCAACTGTGAACTTGCTAAGGTGTGGTCTTGACTAGAAGAGGGGATTCTGTCTTCTACAGCCCCAGTCTTCAGGGCAAGAGTCCCATTCTACTCCCAAAGCCTACAAAGCTGGTGACTAGATGTCAGTGAAATGTACCTAACAGAGTTAGAATCTCCTGAAAGCATTGACTCTTCCAGAAACATGTAACTCTTTATCAAACACATGAGTCACCCAAGCCATATGGGAGTTCAGACCTAAATGAAAGTGCCAAGGACCCCCCAAAGCAGAAGAAGCATATGCTAGAGTTATAACCAAAGCACACAGAGGTTTTGTAGAGCATGCCCCTCCCTTCAGGAATTCTCAGTTTGGAGGCCCGGCTTGTTGACCCTTTCGGAGCATATTAGGAAGGGTTCAATTTCTAAGAAAAGAATCCATTTCAGATACTTTAAGGAGAAAGACATTTTACTTTTTGATGAAGTTTGTGCAGAAATGGTTTCAAGTGACTTAAAACTAGTTCAGAGAAGAAGGAAACAAATTCTAGGCTAAGGTTCCAGGAATGACTTCCAAGCCACATTGCAAAACTGAGGCACCAGTTGCTACTGCATCTACCACAACCAGAAATGTGTAGACCAGAAAAGTGTCAGGAAAGGTTCTGGATCTAGGAAGACACAGTATCTGCTACAGTCCACTCTCAATGCATGCCCCCAACTCCTGTCCCTTTAAAATTTGACTCCTTAAAATACAGGACTCAAGGAGAGAATCTGATTGGCAGACCCTGAAGCACATCTGAGAACCCTAGCTACAGGAGTATTGGACATAGAGTTTTTAGCTTGTCAGGTTCTGTGTACTAGAAGGCCTAGTATGACAATGCATATTGAATAAGCATGTTTATAGTATCTGCCAAAATGCCATTGAAAATCCAAGGTGATCCTGATCTTATGGAGTATGAGTCCAAGAAACAAAGGAGTGAAACCTGCATCTCTTTATTATTATTATTGTTCTTTGTTGTTTCAAGTATTACATATAGTATGATATATGTCTCCTTTTTCCCTCATTGACCTCTCCCTGGCCACCATCACCCCTGAGCACATGCCCTCACCTCCCTGGTTCTGTGTCCATTGGTTATGCTTATATGCATGCACACAAGTCCTTTGGTTGATCTCTTACCCCTCCGTTCCTCCCCTGCCTTTCCTCTGAAGTTTAGTGGTCAGTTCAATGCGTCTCTGACTCTGGATCTATTTTGGTTCATCAGTTTATGTTGTTCATTATATCCCACAAATGAGTAAGATCATGTGATATTTATATTTCTCCAACTGGCTTATTTCATTTATCATAATGCTCTCTAGGTCCATCTATGCTGTTGCAAATGGTAAGAGTTCCTTCTTTTTTACAGCAGCCTAATATTCCGTCTGTTTTTAATCCACTCATCTGCTGATAGGCACTTAAGCTGTTTCCAAATCTTAGCTATTTTATAAATTGTGCTGCTATGAACATAGGAGTGCATATATCCTTTCTGATTGGTGTTTTTGGTTTCTTGGGATATATTCCTAGAAGTGGGATCACTGGGTCAAATGGAAGTTGAACTTTTGAGGAAATCCATGCTGTTCTCCACAGTGGCTGTACCAGTCTGCATTCCCATCAGCAATGCACAAGGGTTCCTTTTTCTCCACATCCTTGCTGGCACTTGATTTGTTGATGATAGGTGTGAGATGGTCTCACTGTCTTTTTGATTTGCATATCTTGGATGATTAGTGTCTTTGAACATGTTTTCATTTATCTCTCGACTTCTGTATGTCCTCTTTCAAAAAGAGTCTATTTATGTCCTTTGCCCATTTTTTTTATTGGATTATTTATCTTCCTTATGTTAAGTTATATGAGTTCTCTGTAAATTTTGAAGATTAAATCCTTATTGGAAATAACATTGGTAAATATGTTCTCCCACGCAGTGGGCTTTCTTCTTGTTTTGCTGGTGGTTTCTTTTGCTGCACGGAGGCTTTTTATTTTGATAGAGTCCCATTTGTTTATTTTGTCTTTCGTCTCCATTGTCCTAGAAGCTGTATCAGTAAAGATATTGCTACGACATGTATAATATTTTTCTGCCTGTGGATTCTTCTAAAATTGTTATGGTTTCCCATCTTACATTTAAGTCCTTTACCATTTTGAGTTTATTTTTGTGTATGGTGTAAGTTGGTGGATTAGTTTCCTTTTTTGCATCTATCCGTCCAATTTTCCCAACACCATTTATTGAAGAGACTGTCTTGACTCCATTGTATGCTCTTGCCTCCTTTGTCAAACATTAATTGAGCATAATGGCTTGGGTCAATTTCTGGATCCTCTGGTTTGTTCCATCACTTTATTTATCTGTTCTTGTGCCAGTACCAGGCATTTTTTATAATAGTGGCTTTGTAATATAGCTTTATATCTGATATTGTGATCCCAACTTTGTTCTTCTTTCTCAAGATTGCTGCAGCAATTCGGGGACTTTTTTACCCCATATGAATTTTTGGAGAGTTTGTTCTACGTCTGTGAAATATGTCATTGGTATTTTAATGGGGATTACATTGAATCTATAGATTTTTTGGGGTAGTATGGACATTTTAATGATGTTGATTCTACCAATCTATGAACACGGTATATTCTTCAATTTGTTTATGTCTTCCTCTATCTCTTTTTTCAATGTCCTGTCATTTTCTGAGTACAGGTATTTTACCTCCTTAGTTAAGTTTATTCCTAGGTATCTTAATTTTGTTGTTGTTGCATGGTAAATGGGATTTTTTGTTTGTTTCTCTTTCTGTGAATTCATTATTTGTGTATAAAAAAGCCATAGATTTCTGGTGTTAATTCTGTATCCTGCTACATTGCCAAATTCATTTGTTAAGTCTATTAGGTTTTTGAGGGAGTCTTTGGGATGTTCTTTGTACAATATCATGTCATCTGCGAATAATGACAGTTTTACTTCTTCTTTTCAAATTTGGATACCTTTTATTTCTTCTTCTTGTCTGATTGCTATGGCTAGCATTTCCACTACTATGTCAAACATGAATGGTCAGAGTGGGCATCCCTGTATTGTTCCTGTTCTTAGGGGAAATGGTCTTAGTTTTTGCCCATTGAGTACGATGATGGCTGTAGGTTTGTCATATAAGGCTTTTATTATGTTGAGGTATGATCCATCCATTCCCACTTTGCTGAGAGTTTTAATCAAGAAAGGGTGTTGGATTTTGTCAAACGCTTTTTCTGCTTCAATTGAGATCATTATGTTATTTTTATCTCTCAATTTGTTTATTTGATATATCATGTTTATTGATTTTCAGATATTGTACCATCTTTGCATCCCCAGAATAAATCTCACTTGGTCATGTTGTATGATCTTTCTAATGTAATGCTGGATCTGATTTTCTAGAATCTTGTTGAGGATTTTAGCATCTGTGTTCATCAGGTATATGACCTGTAATTCTCTTTCTTTGTAGTGTCTTTATCTGGTTTTGGGATGAGGGTAATGCTGGCTTCATAGAAAAAGCTTGGCAGTGTTCCTCCCTCTTAAATTTTTTGGAATAGTCTGAGGAGGACTGGTTTTTAGTTTATCTTTGTTTGGTAAAACTTCCCTGTGAAGCCATCTGGCCCAGGGATCTTGTTTGCAGTAACTTTATTGATGACTGCATAAATTTCTCCCATAGTTATTGGCCTAGTCAGACTTTTTTATTCTTCCTGATTGAGTTTTGGAAGGTTGTATTTTTTCTAGGAATATGTCCATTTCTTCTAGGTTGATCAGTTGTTGGAATCGAGTTGTTCATAGTATATTTTTTCACAATCCTTTGTATTTCTGTGGGGTCTATTGTTATTCCACCTCTTTCATTTCTGATTTTGTTCATTTGGGTCCTCTCTCTTTGCTTCTTGGTGAGGTTGGCCAGAGTTTCATCAATCTTGTTTATCCTTTCAAAGAACCAGCTCCCGGTTTTATTGATCTTTTGTATTGTTTTGTTTTTGTGTTTGTGTTTTTTGATTTTTGGTGTCTATGTCATTTATTTCCCCTCTGATCTTTATTATTTCCTTCCTTCTTCTCTCTCTGGGATTTGATTGTTGTTCTCTTTCTAATTCTTTAAGTTGTAAAGTTAGATAATTTATTACCAGTTTTTCTTGTGTATTTTTGTTTGTTTGTTTGTTTTTTGAGGTAGGCCTATAATGCTATGAACATCCCTCTCAGGACTACTTTCACTGTATCCCATAAATTTTGGATTGTTGTGATTTCATTGTCATTTGTTTCTAGGATGTTTTTTATTTCTTCTTTGGTTTTTTTGGTAACCCAATCATCCTATATAATAACAGCCTAATATGCTAAGTGTCCAATCGTCTAGTTGTCCAACCAATCAAAGTACAATATGCTAATGATATGCTAAGGCAGCTCAACTGCTCACTGTGATGTGCACTGACCACCAGGGCGCAGACAATCAACTGGTCAACCAGTCATTATGATGTGCACTGCCCACTAGGGGGCAGATGATCCAACTGATAGGTTAGCTTGCTGCTGGGGTCTGGCCATTCGGGACTGAGTGAGATGGCCAGACACACCCTGGGGCCCTCCACGGTCCCTCCCTGGCTGGCCAACCTCCTACATCCCTCCATGGTCCTGATTGTGTACCAGTGGGGTCCCTTGACCTGGCCTGAGCCCTCTTAGAATCTGGGACCCCTCAGGGGCAGTCAGAGAGCTGGTTTCTTCCCAATCCAGCAGGCCAGGCCAATGGACCCCACTGGTGCACAAATTCATGCACTGGGCCTCTAGTTGTTTAATAACATGCTATTTAGTTTCCAAGTGCTTGAATATTTTTATTGTTTTAATTGTAGTTTATTTCTAATATTATGCCATTTGTGATCTGAGGAGATGCTTGATATGATTTCAGTATTCTTGAATTTGAAGAGACTTTGCCTGTGTCCCAATATGTGGTCTGTCTTTGAAAATGCCACATGTGCAATTGAGAAGAATGTATATTCTGTAGCTTTGTGGTTAAATGTTCTGAAGATGTCTATTAAGTCCATCTGATCTAGTGAGTCATTTATGATTGCTTTTTCTTTTCTGATTTTTGGACTAGAGGATTTGTCCAGTGATGTCAATGGGTATTAAAGTCCCCTACTATGATTATATTGCTGTTGATCTCTCTGATGATATCATCCAGAAAATTTTGTTGTTCTTGTTGTTTTTTGTTTGTTTGTTTGTTTGTTTTTAATGTATTTGGGTGCTCCTGCATTGGATGCATATACGTTTACCAGAGTTATATCCTCTTGTTGCATCGATCCCTTTAGTATTATGAAGTGGCCTTCCTTATCCCTTTTTATGGCCTTCACTTTGAGATCTATTTTGTCAGATATAAATATTGCTATGTCAACTGTTTTTTGTTGTTGTTGTTGTTTTCTTTTTATTTCCATTTGCCTGAAAGATATTTTTCCATCCCTTCGCTTTCAGTCTTGTGTGACTCTTGTTCTGAAATGGGTCTCTTGTAGACAGCAGATATATGGGTCATGTTTTCTAACCTATTCAGCCACTTGATGTCTTTTGGTTGGAGCATTTATTCCATTTACATTGAATGTTATTATAGATGTGTGCCCCAGTGCATGGATTCGTGCACATGGGAGGAAATTAATTAGAAGGTGGCTGGCAGGGCAGGACTGGGCAAGATGGGCCAGACGTGCCCTGGAGCCAACCACCCACAGTCCCTCCCTGGTCAACTGCACCTGGGGCAACACCATGGACCGAGGGGTGTCTGTGGAGTGAGCAGAGTCCCTCCAGCAGGTGGGATCCCTCAGCCTGGTCTGTGGGGATTGAGCCAAAACCAGCTTTCCTAGAGCTTCCAAAAGGTCTCAAATTGTGAGAAGATGGGTCTTGAGTGATGCACTCCAGAATCGGGCTCCCTACTCTCTGGTTCCAGGGTGTGTCACACAAGCTGCTCAGCAGCTCCTGTGTTGATCATCTGCCCCCTGGTGGTCATTTTTCATCATAGCTACTGGTCGGATGATCGCTTAGCCTTTTAGGTAGATAGATAGATAGATAGATAGATAGATAGATAGATAGATAAATAAATAATAGATAGATAGATATGTATTTGTTTGTAGCCTATTTTCTGTGGCTCTGTTCCTTCTTCCCTTTCTATTTCTTCTTTTTACAATAGTCCCTTTAGCATTTTTTGCATTGCTGGCTTGGTAGTGATAAATTCCCTTAGCCCTTTTCTATCTGGGAAGCTCCTGATTTTCCCTTCCATTTTGAATGATAGCCTTGCTGGATAGAGTATTCTTGGATTCATTCCCTTGCTTTGCATAATTTTTTATACTTCCTTCCATTCCTTTCTGTCCTGATGTGTTTCTGTTGAGAAATCATTAGATAATCTAATTGGAGATCTCTTGTAGGTAACGTCTCTCTCTTGCAGCCTATAAGATTCTGTCTTTGTCATTAACGTTTGCCATTGTAATTGTAATGTGTCTTGGTGTGTCTTTTTGGTTTATCTTGTTTGGACTCTCTGTGCTTGTGTGATTTTTTTCTTCCCCAAATTAGATAAATTTTCTGTCATTATTTTTTCAAATAGGTTTTCTAATACTTTCTCCTCTTCTTGTAATTCTGGCACCCCTATTCTGGAACCCCTATTATAATTCATTTCATGTTGTCTCAAAACTCTCTTAGGCTCTCTTCTTTTTAATTTTTTTCTCCAATTGCTGTTCAGATTGGGTGTTTTTTCTTCCCTGTCTTCTAATTCGCTAATTCTGTCCTCAGCTTATTCTAGTCTACTGTTGAAACAGTCCATGGTGTTTCTTATTGTACTTATATCTTTCTTTATTTTCTCTTGATTCTTACATAAGTTGTTGATTTTATCATCCAGCCAGTTCAGTAACTTTATTACCCTTACTCTGAATTCTTTTTCTGACATATTTCATGCCTCCTTTTCAGTTAGTACTTTTTCTGGCAACTCCTCCTTTTCTTTCCTTTGGGGGTTGTTTCTTTGTCAACCCATTTTTGCTCTCACCAAAGCATTTAGGTTCCATGTTGTGCGGGGCCTGTGGCTGCAAGGGCAGGCTTGGCAGAAGAGTTGAGCTCTCTGAGACAACTTGGAGGAGTCTGGCATCCTCCAAGATACCAGGATGCACTGGGCCTTGGGTTAAAGCAGTGGGCGTGGCAGGCTAGTCATGCAGTTGCAGATCCCAGGGCCAAAGAGGCAGGCTGGTGGGAGGGGAGCATACTCCGGAACTCACAGTATCCTGTGACTGGGGAGGCTGGAGTCTCAGTGTCCATGAGTCTGCAGCTGAGGTAGCAGGTCTTTTGCTGGAGTGGCTATAGGTTCCGGGGTGGTGTCTAATGCCATTCTGGGTGGTGATGAGGCTGGGCTCCTAGTCACAGCAGCTCTCCCTTCAAATGGCATGGTTACTGTGTCAAAGCCAACCCAGGAGTGATTGCAGTAGTAGCAGGGGATCCCCGTCTACACACACCACACATGTCCACATACTCGCCTTTCATCCCCTTGTTCACACACTCCCTTCCTCACTCCCATCCTGCCAGCTGCCATCTTCTGTTGCCCCCAAACCAGTATATCTTGAGGGAAGGAAATAGTATGGGGGAAAGTAGACCCATCCACATTTGAGGGGAAGGTATCTCTCTTTGTTAGTATTTGCATAGTACTTCTCTCTGAGTTTGTGGTATTTGGTAAAAATGAATTTCACTTCCATCCCTACTAACAATGGCTTTTTTGCCATGCCAATGTTCATAAAGTCGTCTTTATAAGGGGTTCTTTCAGAGGTTTTTAAAGGGAAGCATATTTGGGCACAAGAAGAAAGGGTAAGGGGAGGCATTAAGAATAACCACTACAACCATAGAAGGTTTTCTAATTATTTTAATATTAAATATGACTAGTCAACCTTATAATAGAGTTAAAGAGCATCAAATAAGCTTGTTGATTATAATAAGAATAGCTAATATTTTAAACAATTGAATAGTAGAGAAACATGAGAGTTCCATTCTAAAGTTGGCTCATAAAGTTACAATTATGTATAGTCAAATAAATCTTGAAACTTTTCAAATCACCTATAAACTGCTGTATAGTGTATGACATATGTGTTTATATGTAGTCCTACAGTGGAGTTCTGAGATTAGTATCAACTGAACTAAATAAAAGAAGACATAAAAGGAAAATCTTCACTGAGATGTCTGGGCATCAAACTAATGTCCTTTGGAAAATAATAAAATTCTAAAAAGTGACTGTAACTTAGACAAATAATTTTAAGTGTTCCTATTTGCCTGAAGGGATTACTCATTTTTTTATTAAGAACAATAATTGCAATATATGTGAGTATGTGTTGTTATGAGGATTAATTCATATACATTGTTACATCTTAGAAAGAGTACAAAATCAGCCCTGAAATTATTGTGTGCCATGGAAATATACAACTACTTGCAATGAAGATAGAACTTAAAAAGTTTGAATATTATTTCTGATTCTATCATTAATAATAACCTTACAAAATGACATTCCCAATACTTTTCCTTATCACAGTTTTCCTTTTGCAAAATGGGGTCAAAACCACAGGTTCCATCACCTCTAATAACTTCTGTGTTATTAGAGTGAATTTTCTAATCCACCTGCCTGTAAGACCTTCTGCAACATGGCCATTTCACAAAGCAGTTTCTATCCCTTATTATTTAGCTCAGTACTCACTTCTTCAGGTGATCTATCATCTGAAATGATCCTATAGAATACATTATAATTACATCTATTAAAGTTTGAACTACTTATTTTAATTGTTTACTTGCTTATCTTTAGTCTAGAAAGTTCATTGTGATAATTGTCTTTTTACTTCTATTACAATGCTTGGTTAATACAAATGCTTAGTAAAGGTATTTTCAAAAAGTGGAAGAGAAACCAATAGAATCTTAGGAAAGAAAGGAAAAAAAATCAATTTCTGATTTAGTGCTGGAATTGCTTTATAATATTATTGATTTATGGATTTCAGGTTTTTCTATTTAATAAAATGAAAGTCCATATTCTTTTAAAAAATGTAATCCTCACCTGAGGATATACATATATATTTTTATTTATTTTAGAGAGACAGGAAAGGGGAGGGGAAGAGAGAAAGGGAGAGAGAGACATTGATGTAAGAGAGAAACATCAATCTGTTGCCTTCCATACAGGCCTTGACTAGTGATTGAACCCATAACCTAGGTATGTACCCTTGATGAGGAATCAAACCTGCAACCTTTCAGTGTACAGACAATGCTTCAATCAACTAAGCTGCCCGGACAGGGCAAAAATGCACATTCATGTACAACTTGTATCATTACATATTCCTTAAATTAAATGAATGGTACCTCACCCTAATTTCAAAACGTACTATATATTGAAGAAAATTAGATTGGGAATATTTTAGTTCTATTTTAGTTAACATAAGACCTCATCTTTGAGCTCAAGAAGCTCTTAAGTTAGCAGAGAAAACAGGCAGGAAGACAAGTAATGATAACATTTATGTTTACCAAGCATGTTATGATTTAAAAGTGAAGGTCTTTCCTATGAGTCCAAGGGGTTGCTTCAATATATCATTTCCATGGTACCCTGAGTGATGACTAGTAGATTATGTAGAAACTTTTACCAGATGGCACCCCAGATGTATCACATAAGAATAACAATAACAGCACGTTTATTATATGCTAGGCACTATTCTAAGCAATTTATACCATTGAATTATTTTCACGGAGATAGCACAGTGAGGTTGGTACTGAGACACTAGCATGCAGCAGGGCCAGAGTTTCCAGGGTGGCAGTCTGGCACTTGAGTTTGCATGCTTAGTCACCATGTCACACTGCACGAGAGAAGCCCTTTCCAATGAGAGCGTCATAAAAAAGAAAATGTCATTTACTTGGATTCTGCTGCTAGTTTAAGCCAAAAGAAAGTAGGGAAACAATATCTGGAACCAGATAAATACCGATTTTATATGTTGGAAGTTTGAACAATTATATGAATACAGAAGTTCTCTAGAAGAAGATGATCCTTGAGTGGAGGGGTGCCCATTTAATGCTATTGTCAATGTAAGATCACACAGAAGATAAACTGAAATAGAATCCAACTGATGGAAGAAGAAACCCTGCACAGAAAGGACCACACACAGTCACCATAAGTTACATCTATCAAATGGTTGTGTCGGTTGATTGGTGGAGACAAAGTAGGGTACATTACACACAAACACACACAGTATATAGAGATTACATCCACTGTCCTAAAAAATATGCATTGAATGTTTCCACAACATTAATAATAGCCATGGAAAAGCCAGCATCAAAGAATGATAGTTTTTTAGTAGCAGTCAAGATTCTGGGACCCAGAAGGGACAGATCACGTAAGCAGCACATCTCATTAACTGATGCTTGTACATAGTGTTCCTTCCCACATGGTGTGTGACACATTGTGACACCACATATCACACTCTGTTTGTATGATGTTATGGAAACAGAAGGCAAAGGCCACTGGGAGCTTCACAGAAAATCAATGCATTCTTCTCATGACGGGCCTTCAAATATTCATCTTCCTGAGGCCTTTCTTCTCCAGCTTAATTATTCTCTTGTCATACAGGTTTATCCTCGACAGACATGAATTCCTGGCCTTTCACTATTCTATTCATATCCTCTTAATATGGTCTCATTGGCAATTTCTCCCTTCAAACAACCCAGAATTGAATGCAATCCTGCCCATGTATCCGTGCGATGTACAAAAAGCTGATTTATTCTCTGACCTGGAATCCCTTACCCAGTTCTATTATTGTAGCCCAAGTTGGCATTCGCTATTGTGATCTGTTGCATTTCCTGTTACAGTATATTAACCTTTTAGACATTTTCATATGAATCAATATTAATTTAGGTCTCCTCCACTCTGGAACTTATTTCATCTTGTCAGGGGTCTGACTATCTTTCTGATTCAGGGTAATTATAGGAGTTTGGTTGGTATCTCTTCATAGTAAATCAAATGGGTAACCTCAGTTTTCAATCATTCATAAATTTACTAAGTAGATCTTTATTAACAGTAAATTGTTACTAAAAATGTCAAACCTGTGGTAATTATTACATTCTTTGAAATATTTAGAGGAAAACTCATAAGTAGAAGACATATTTTAGTGTATTTACATTTAATGTTATTATTAATATGGTGGTGTTAAATCTATCGTATTGTATTCTCATTGTCCTCTGATATCTGTTCATTTATTCTTTATTCTTCCGCTTTATTTTGGTTTATCAAATATCTTTTGGTAATTTAGTCCAATTTCTCTACTGTTTTTTTTTTGTTTTTTTTTATCCAAACTACTTTGTATAATTTTTTAACCTAGTTTCTTTGGGAATACAGTATATATGTTGATGATAATATTATACTACTTAGTGATTAATGTAAGATTTTTATAACATGGAATTCCATTTATATCTCTTCCTTTATTTATAGTCTTGTTTATGTGCCCATATATTCATCATTTCTGTAGATTATTTAATGTATTTATCATAGTTGTTTAAAAAAATCCCCTGCATGCTAATGCATATGTATTTTACTTCTGGAGGTCTATTTTTACAAACTAATTTTTCTCCTTATATATCTTCTTTGAAAAAAATATGGATTATATCTTGTTGAGATTCTGTATTCTATTATCCTACTCTGAAAAAATTTTATTCCAGTACACAGTTAAGTTGCTGCAAATCAAATTAGACTGGTAGAAGTTTGGTTTTTAAACTTTGTTAAGGTGGATTTGTTTTAGTTTTGTCCTTAATCTTGAATACCTTAGTCCTTGGGTATTACTTTTATCACTTTTGGGGTTTGAATGAAAAGCCAAAAATATGTACTAGCCCTCTCTAATTTGATGAGACCTGAATTCTTAATTCAGTCTTCTATGTGGAATCCAGTTGCTAAAACCCCTGTCAGCTCTTTCAGCGCTAAACTTCTGTCATCCTCCTGAGCTCCTAGTGTCTTGCCTCACACAAACACCA
Source organism: Myotis nattereri (assembly GCF_964212035.1). Classification (NCBI taxonomy): domain Eukaryota; kingdom Metazoa; phylum Chordata; class Mammalia; order Chiroptera; family Vespertilionidae; genus Myotis; species Myotis nattereri. The sequence continues at coordinate 158,746,221 of NC_138075.1, forward strand.
TTCAAAGTCTGAAGTATTTGAAGGGAGTTTATATGACAAGTTTATATGAAGTATTTGAAGGGAGCTTCTACTTCAGTGGTTCTATTCTTTTGGGGATTCTCCTACTTCTCAGTTTCTAGCCACTCTGCATCCCCAGACTCTGTCCTTTTGTACACTAGGCTAATCAAGCTGTGTCTTCCTGCTTGATTTCATCTACCCCTGGAAAAACTAGAGATTTCCTGTAGAAGAAAAAATATACAGTAATCCCCCTTATCTGTGATTTTGCTTCCCAAGGTTTTTGTTTCCTGTAGTCAAGTGTGGTATGAAATATTAAATGGAAAATTTTAAAAACAAACAATTCATACGTTTCAAGTTGTGCACTGTTCTGAGTAGTATGATGAAATCTCACTCAGTCCTGCTTGGTCCCACCCGAGATATGAATCCCTTTGCCCAGTATCTCCATGTTGTGTTCGTTTTCCACCCTTTAGTCACTTAATCACTCACTAGGTTATCAGATCAGCTGTTGGAATATCACAGTGCTTGTGTTCAAGTAACACTTCAAAAAAATTTTTTTAATTGATTGATTTTTAGAGAGAGAGAGAAGGGAGGGAGGGAAAGAGAGAAATACCAGTTTGTTGTTCCACTTATGTACGCATTTATTGGTTGATACTTGTATGTGCCCTGACCAAGGATCAAACCCCCAACCTTGGTATATAGGGTGAACATTCTAACCAACTGAGCCAGGACCTCGCCTAACTCTTATAGTAGCCTAATGGTACATCACAATGCCTACGTCACTTACCTCACTTCATCTCATCCCATAGGCATTGTATCATCACACATCATCACAAAAAGAAGGGTGAGTAGAGTATAATAGGATATTTTGAGATAGACCACATTCACATAACTTTTATACAGTATATTATATTCGTTCTATTTTATTATTTATTATTGTTCATCTCTAATAGTACCTAATTTATAAATTAAACTTTATTATAGGTTAGTTTATGTAGGCAAAATTTAGTAAATATAGGGTTTGGCACCACCTACAGTTTCAGACATCCACTAGGGGATATTGGGATGTATCCCTGTGGGTAGGGGGACTATTGTATTACATAGGTCTCACCCACTGTGGTTTTCCTACCATTAAGAATTGAACCCCCTCCAGTTTCACTCTCTAGTGCCTTCAAACACCTTTTTAAATATATTTGTTATCAGCAAAAGAACTGGCCTAATACATACTATTCTTCAGTTACTGAAAATCAGAACCCCATGATATATTTAAAATATGAATTAATATTTATCTAAAAGAATGACTTATATTTGCAAGGGAAGTAGATACAGTAGAAAGATTTGGCTCTGAATCACTGTTCTAACTTGGATTACATTTGTGACTGCAGGAAAGTTGCTTCGTCTGTAAACTTTGTTTTCTCTCTAAATATAGTCCTTTTCTCAAAAGAAAAAAAATAGTTTCTTATCCCCTCCCTCAAATACCAGGCAGAGAAGAGCTCTAAGAGTTAATATAGTTCCTCAGGTTGCCTAAAGGATGTGAGAAATGAACATATACTGTAAGAATCTGATTCATTAAGTTCTACAAATAATAATGTATAACCTTACTTATTTTTCATTCTTGCTCTTGACTTTGCCTCCTTCCTGGGAAGGGGGTTGAGGGCCAGAGAAATCAAGGTGACAGTTGCCTTCCCTAATAATTTTTAACTGTAAGTAAAGGTGATGCTGCTGCTATATCTGCTCGCATTTTCATTAAATCCTCTTTAAGGAAAAAGTAGAGAAATAGAAAGTGATGGGTTTTTTTGGGGGGGGAAACATAAGCTACAAAGAAAGTTATGATAGTGACATGTTTAGAGGGAGAATTGTTTTTCTGTTTAGAATATTGTGGAGAAGGATTGGTACCTTAACAGAGGATAATAAGTCATGTCTGTGTGACTCCTCCAGAAGTTATTTTCCAACCTGTGTCCTGTGGTAATTTTTAGTCCTCCTAATTTATTCTCTGTATAAATAATACTAGTTTATACAAGTTATATTTATTATTAGGATAAATTACTTGTGAAATGTTGGGTATTGAATCTTATAAACCAGAATTTAAATTTGTGATAAATTTATATTTCTAAAATTTTGAGCTTCCCTATTCCATGATTTTATTTTTCCATCTTTACACAAACTAAGCAGAAAACTAAAATTAAGAATGAAATTGGGAACAAAGATTGTGGTTTCCTAAACTTACACTTCGGGTTTATATGCTTCAGTTTGGCAGGAAGAGGTAAGAGGCCATAATGGAGAGCCCTGGAGTGATGACACTACAGCACCACAAAGAGGACTTCCCCCTTTCATTAGAGAAAAGAAAAGCAACGATACCCCTCAAAACTCTTTTTCAGATACATTTATATATTAAATAAATTATTTTGAATATAGGGTAAAAAGGAAGGTATTTCAGTCAGGAGAAACCTACTTGTGCAAAAAAATAGACATGGAGAGAAAAAGAGAGGGAAGGAGGGGAAAGTAACAAAGAACAGAGAACACTGGAATGATAAAACTACTGAAATACCAAGAAGATAAAATGTTATTGTATCATGAAACAAAGTTATGTCAAAGAAAAACAGTAATCAGAGAGTTGGGTGTGAATCTTGAATTTGCCTAATTCTTCATGTAATCATGGAAATTACTTTTTTAGTTGTAACTTTTTCATCAGTAAAAATAAGAATATATTTAAAAATCTCTCTCTCTATCTTTCTCTCTCTCTCTCTCTCTCTCTCTCTCTCTCTCTCTCTCTCTCTCTATATATATATATATATATATATATATATATATATATATATCCTATATAATAAAAACCTAATATGCTAAGTGTCCAGTTGTCCAGTTGTCCATTCAACCAATCAAAGCATAATATGCTAATGATATGCTAAGACTGCTCAACCGCTCACTATGATGTGCACTTACCACGGGTCATACTGTTGACTGGTCAACCAGTAGCTATAACATACACTGACCACCAGGGGGAAGATGCTCCAACTGGTAGGTTAGCTTGCTGCTGGGTTCCAGCCAATTGGGACTGAGCGAGACAGGCCAGACATGCCCTGGAGCCCTCCTGAAGTCCCTCCCCAGCTGGCCAACCTCCTGCTTCCCTCCCTGGCACTGATCGTGCACCTGTGGGGTCCCTCAGCCTGGCTTGTGCCCTCTTGCAATCTAGGCTGTGGGACCCCCTCCCCCGAGTGCACAAATTTCGTGCATCGGGCCTTTAGTGTGTGTGTGTGTGTATATATATATATATACTCTTTTTCAGATACATTTATACATTTATATATATACACACACACACACACTAGAGGCCCGGTGCACGAAATTCATGCGGGGGGGGGGGGGGATATCCCTCAGCCCAGCTTGCACCCTCTCCCATGTGGGACCCCTGGAATGATGTCCTACTGCAGGTTTACAGGGATCAGGCCTAAACTGGCAGTCAGACATCCCTCTCCCAATCTGGGACTGCTGGCTCCAAACTGCTCGCCTGCCTGCCTGCCTGATTGCCCCTAACCACTCTGCCTGTCAGCCTGCTCACCCCCAACTGCCTCCCACTGACAGCCTGCTTGCCCCCAAATGCTCCCCTCTGCCAGCCTGCTCATCCCCAACTCCCCCCCCCCCCCTGCTGGTCTGCTTGCCCCCACCTCCCCTCCCCACTGGCCTGCTCACCCCCAACTGCCCCCCTGCTGGCCTGCTCACTCCAAACTGCCCCCCCCCACAATCCTGATCACCCCCAACTGACCCCCTCTGATGGCCTGCTCACCCCCAACTGGCCCCCCTGCTGTTCTGCTCAGCCCCAACTGCCCACCTCCCGCCAGCCTGATCTCCTCAATGCCCCCCACCACCGACCTGATCACCCACAACTTCCCTCCCCTCTTGACCTCTAGCAGCCTCTACCTTGGCCCTGCCACCATGGCTTTGTCCAGAAGAATGTCTGAAAGGTCTCCTGGAAGGTCTCCCAGTCTAATTAGCATATTACCCTTTTATTAATATAGAGGCCTAGTACATGGGTGGGGGCTGCCTGGTTTGCCCTGAAGGGTGTCCCAGCTCAGTATGGGGGTTCCCTTGGGGCATGGGGTGGCCTGGGTGAGGGTCCTGTGGTGGTTTTCAGGCCAGCCACACCCCCATGGGGTGAGGGTCCCAGCTGGGGGGCGTGGCAGCCTGGGTGAGGGGCTGAGGGCTGTTTTCAAGCTGGCCACACCCCCTTCAGGGTGGGGGTCCTCACTGGGGTGCCTGGCCAGCCTGAGTGAGGGGCTGATGGCTGTTTGCAGGCTGGCCACGCCCCCCAGTGGGGACCTTCACTCCATGGGGATGTGGCAAGCCTTGGTGAGGGGCTGAGGGCTGTTTTCAGGCTGGTCACACCCCCTTTAGGGTGGGGGTCCTTCTGGGGTGCCTGGCCAGCCTAGGTGAGGGGCTGAGGGCCATATTCAGCTGGCCAGGCCCCCTAGCGACCCAGGTACCCCAGCCCCTCCTTGAGCGGAGCCCAGGCCCCCAGCCACTCCTTCAGCAGCAGCCAGGTCAGGCAGGAAGCTTGGCTTCCTCCATCACCAGGGGCAACACAAGCCTCTTGCTTACTCCAGCTCCATGGCCACTGCCATCTTTGTTAGGTTATTTTGCATACTCAGCCTGATTGGCTGGTAGGCTTAGTGGAGGGATGGTCAATTTGCATGTTTCTCTTTTATTAGTGTAGATGTTATTATAGAGATTAAATTAGTTAACCATTGTGAAAATATATGCCACAATATCATATGGGACAATTTCAATAGGTAGAATGCAGATGAGTTAATGAAATCAATAAGCCAAACTTCCAAATTCATTCTTGTTTTGACATATGCTTTTGCTAGTTTTTCTGAGACAGGAAGAATATGTATTTGTCTCCATTGTCAATATAAGTTGTTTTTATCCAATATATAATTATCCCGCATAATACAGTTCTATTACTAAAGTTATTTTAGCATTTTGTGTTTTCCAATAAAAATATAGTATTTCATTTTCTGAATTTTAAACAGTAAGTTGAAAACCTACTGCTGCAAAATATATTTTTGAAATTATGTATTTTGATAAAGGTCAGAGCTAAAGAGATGGCTACAGTTGTTAGTGTTCAAATCCTAAGTGATGTTCCAGGTGTTAAAACAGTACTTGAGCTAATTAATTCACTTATCCCTTTGATCAAAGCACTGGAAGGTTTAGCAGCAATGTTCACTTGATCTGACCTCCTGAAGACTGAAGCTACTAGTTTCATCCCTTCTTTATCTGCATTTTACTGAAAATGTATTGACCTAAACCATTTTATCCAGGCAACGTTATACAACTCTGTCAACCACCTTCTAAGGTGGGAACTATTTTCTCTTCACCAAAATGGTAGCTGAGGTTCAGTAACTTTTCTCAAAGTTACAAAGCCAGCAAGAGGCAGAGCTGGATATAAAATCTACCGCTTGAGGATCAGAGCTCCATTATTGCATACACCCACTTCAAGTGGGAGGTCATGGAAATTTCAGTGGTTTCTATATTGGGTAAGGAAATCAGAGAAACACACACTGTGTTTGTTCTAACCCTCCCAACCTGGCCCTTTCAGAGTTTTGTAAGTTGGAAATGTGTGAAACAGAATACAGAAGGATGAGAAAGTAAGCCACAAAGTGGCAGACCTGTGAGTGAGTGACTGTGTACGTGCCATCATCTGTGTAAATCAGAAGGACTTCCAACATAGAAACCCCAACTTCTCTTCCCTCAATTGCTTCCTAAACACATTGACTGAAAACCCTGAGTCTCTGCGCAGTTCCCTAATGTCAGCAGTGTGAGTGGCCTCAGAGTACCCAGTGTAAGAAGTTCTCTTGAATATGTTAACCAAACAAAAGTTTTGTGCACATTATTAAACAAATTATTTCACAGAAGTACAGGCAGTTAATGGTTGGAATAAATACCAGGTCAGTTTTTCAGAGGAAAGAGGGATTTCTATTTAAATGCTGGGTAAATATTGCCTGTGTAGATGAGTATATTTTGGCTTGTATCTTACCCTTAACCTTTCAGGAGGTTATTACCTACCCATATTTTGGTACCCCACTCAGCCCCCTGTATTTTTATGTCATCTAATATAATAGTGAAACCAAAGTAATCCTGGGTGCCTCCATAAGGTTAATTGTCAGCAACTAGGTTTTCATAAATGCAGATTGGGGTGGATGAAACTGAGTAAGTTGCCAAAGACCTCACAGGAAAACCATGAAGGACTAAGTTAAGGATTAAGGATATCTAGTTAATTATTTACTCTATGTAGTGATCCAGTTTCATCCATTCATGGCTCAATAAAATATTTGTTGAGGATAAAATAGTAAATAAAATGATTCAGCTTTGTCCTCTTAAAAGGAGTAGAGTCAAGTGATTATGCAAATACAGTGCATAGGATATGATCCTTAATAATACAACATGCTTTGATAGCCCATAGAGGGACAGCTGTCTTGAGAAGGATAAAGGGGACTTTTGGTGGAGTTGGTGATGAAAATGGGCTTTAATAGAAAAATAGGGGATTTACTGAGAAAGAACCGATGGGAAGAAACACTATGAAGAGAAGAACATGAGTTCTGCTAGCACTTACTCTCTTTAGAGTATCTCAAATACAAACTATTGATAGCTTACATTTCCACTGAGTGCTGATAATGTGTCAGACAAGTTTCCAGTGTTGTCTCCAGTGCCCTTAGCAGCACAGCAGTAGGTATTTTTTTTCTTTCTTTTTACAAGGAGATTGAAGTAAATATTTGTGAACCATCAGTGTGCTGGTAGTAATTAAAGCCATAGAGGGTTTGATGTAGAAAGTGAAAAAAGAAGAGGGTTTATGGAAGGTTCTGAGAAATATTACAAAATAGGCAGAGAATGAATAAGTAAAATGATGTAAGGAAAGCACCATATAATGGAAATAAAGAAAAAGTTCACGTGAACATGGGAGTGGTCACCAGACCAGAAGTCAGTGACTAGGAAGACTGAGTCTCTGGACAGGGAGTGAGTGCCATCTTTCAGGGAGCTGAAGAAAAAAATGAAAGAAAAAAAAACCCCAGTAAATAAAAAAGTAGAGACAGTGAGAAGAACAAAATTCATTCAAATACCAGGCGGAGAACAGAGATAGCAGTATAAAAGTTCAATGTGGGTTTGGCAGTTTTGTTAAATTGTAGGCAGTATATTTATTGGAAGGTGCCTAGGGGAGCTGAAGAGGCTAGGAACTGAATCCAAGCAGGCATTGGCTGAGCTGAGGGACATCTATCTATCTATCTATCATCTATCTATCATCTATCATGTATCTATGGCTAAGTGTTTGTCCAACCATCCGACCAGTAGCTATGACACACACTGACCACCAGGGGACAGATGCTCAACACAGGAGCTGCCAAGCTGCAGTGACTTGGAAGTAGTTGTTCTCAGATGACACCCCCGGGAACCAGAGAGGAGGGAACCTGATTCTGGGTATGTCACCCAGAATGCTTCGGTGCATGGATTCATGCACACTGAAAGGAAATTAATTAGAATGTATGTCACCCGAGAACCACCCTCTCACAATCCGGGACCCCTCGGGGGATGTCAGAGAGCCAGTTTCAGCCTGATCCCCACAGGCCAGGTTGAGGGACCCCACCTGCCAGAGGGACCCCACTCACTCAGAAGACACCCTTCGAGCCATGGCGCCACCCCAGGTGGGGCAGGCTGGGGAGGGACTGGGGGAGGTTGGCTCCAGGGTGTGTCTGGCCCATCTTTCCCAGTCCTGCCCCGCCAGTCACCTTCTAATTAATTTCCTTTCAATGTGCATGAATCCATGCACCGAAGCACTGGTTTCTTTATAATAGCAGGAAGGAAGGAGAGGTTTGCTGTGTATATGGGTAGGTGTATATACTCGACATCCTCTGTCATAAATCCTACTCTTCATGAGTAAGGTATAACAACATTCGGTCAAGTAATGAATTAGTCAACCACATCCACCCCAAATCAATTGAAATTCATGGAGATATTGAGTTGTGTTTTCTTGCTTCATGTTTACAGTCAGTCACATACTGGTTAGTATTTACTTTCAGTTGTAAGGAACATTTTTTAAAATCAAGAGTGAGCATAAAATTAACATATTCCATCAGCTCATTTATTCATATTTCCTATTTGGTCACTGTTCTTAAACAATGGGAAATGCCATTAGTATTTCCTACCAATGTTAGTGTGTTGAATTCAGAGGCAGATGGAGAAGTTGGGTGACTTAGAAATAGCTTCAAAGCAATCACATGTACACCATTTTGGTTCATATATTGGAATCCGTTTTGTTCAGCATTGCCACTGAAGTTATTTTTGGAACATCATATGGATTTTTTATTGAAACATCTGTGTTAACTTTTATTATCCCTCGTCTGCTTTGTAATTTTGGAAACAGATATAAAGAACGAGCAACCCAAAGCACAGTAATATAGTGGGAAGCATCCTTCATAAGTCAATTGAGGAATTTAATAATCTCTTTAGAAATAAGCTCTGCAGCTATGAGAAAAATGTGTGGGTTAAAGGCCTTCCAATTAAGAGAGGTTTCTCTGTGGATTTATAGGCTGGTGGTTCACTCTTCCTGTTCATGTTTCCATAGCAACTGTCAGGTAGATTTTCTGCTACTTGCTAGGAAGTTGGAAATGTTGAGTCTGGTTGAGCCTTTTCAATTCAGTGAAGCTTAAATGAAATTCTTTTCAAGGAACTGGCATTTAGCTTGGGTCATTTATTCATATCTAGAAGAAGAAAAAATCAATTAAATAATCAAATGTGCAAATTTTTATTGAGATTATTTTTGGTACATATTTTGTGCTGTAATCTATTCTTAATGCGAGGGTACTAAAGGTTTGAAGGGCTGCAGCTGGCCTCTTCACCATCTGATGGCTTGTGGCTTTAATTACAGCTCAAGACATAGGAAGGCATGCCTTTTTCTGCTCTACTTTTGCAAGCTATAATCACCCCTGGTGATATTCAGATGCAAACTAGGATTCAGGAGACTCATTAGGTTTAGACACCTATACTGCATGAAATACAATTCACAACCTTTTATTCTTTTATTTTCCTGTACTATTGGTTATTAGAATTACAACATTGTAAATACATAATTTATATATCATTATTTAAATCTCTTGGGAGTACAGTATCTTCATTTTCCCTTGAGATTAAGCCCACCTGGTGTCACTCACTATAGTTTATTTCAACCCACATTGACTGATGTCTGACAGCTCTATGTAGGATGGTGGCCTTTAATTCTTAAAAATATATCAAGCATGTAGGTGGGCAAAGTGAGCACTCATTCCATTATTCTTTATGTAACATACAGTATATGCTACATGAAGGACAGACATCTAAGAGGCATTGTTTAATGGGTTCTTTTGTTAGCATTGTTGCTCACTGGCACAGAAAGAACAGCCTCTACACAAAATAAGGCATAGTTCTTATTTCACACTGTGGTTCTATTTATAGACCAGCTCCCCTATGGACATTTTTATAAGACATATTATTTGCAACAATGGCTTTGAATCCAGATTTCAGTTCATTTTGTTCTATCCCTCTTCTTTTCCCTTGTCATTTGTAGATCATACCTTTACCTATTATAGTGATGCTTCATATTATCTATAATTGATCATTGGTAAAAATACAAATAAAACAAAGAAGGGAGAGGAGGAGGAAAAAGAGGGGGAGAGAGAAAGAGAGAGAGAAAGGAGGGAGGAGAGGGGAGAGGGGAGAAGGGGGGAGAGATTTCTTTTTTAAAAAGTCAGAGTTGAAATGTCTTTTACTTACTTGCCTTGCCTCGTCTTATTTTCTCCCTCTTTGGTCTAGAAACTGTGCTTTCTTCTATTAAGTTAAATAAAAACTTTCTGAGAAGAGCAACTGAAGCTGAAGGAAGCTCACTCTTCAGTCATTATACTAGGAAGTAGAAATGAAGTCTCTCAGCCCTGCTCTCAACTTTATTTACTCTAAACAGGGGACAATTTTCTCTTAGAATAAATCGTACTTAGAGTTGCACAGCTCCATCGGGAGGTGCACCTATACCCCGGAGCAGAGATAAAGAAAAAAGTGAGATTCTGAATGTTTGCTGGGATGTAGAGAACTTGCTTAATTATAGAAATATTCTAAAATATGTAAATGCATAAAGGAATAGATTGTTTGACCACAGAGATCATTCTGACTCTTGCTTTGACATTTGGAAACAGAGGCATTCTAGGTAAAATGATGGAGAGGCATTATTGCTTTGGGGGGAACAGCAATAATTAAATTTTGGCTGCTACTACTTAGGGTACAAAGAGAGGCTAACTCTGCTTCTGGCATTTAGACATTGGATCAGAGCTTTCCTCTACCTTCTCCTCCAAGTCAGGAGAGAAGGAAGAGGTGGAAGAAACCAGCCCATGTGGTCAATCATGTGACCAGGCTGAGGACAAACAGTTGAGAGGGTCACTTCTCCAACCTCACTGCTGATCCTTAGATGACTATGGATTTAGTTCAGTAGGTGGGCCCTCCCAGGTCCTCCTTGTCATTGAATTTACCTCCCTATGCCTAGTCCTCGAGGCCATGGCTCCTACTAGTAGCTCTAATCTAGTCTGAGTCTCTGATTCCAGAACTTTGTTCCTGAAAAAAAAAATTGAGTTTTTTTCTGAGTGGGCCTCAGATACACTTCTTGGGTTTCACAGTAAGATAACTTCTCCAGCACTTCCTCTCCCCTCTAGCTCCAGCTGATGGCAAGTGCTTTACTTAGCACTGCTGTGATCTGTCACTTAATGGGCTAAGACACTTTATTCCTCCTCCTCACCTCTCCACTCCCCTATCTTCATCTCCATTATTCTATCCTGATTTTTCTAGCCTCCTCTTTATTGAAGGCTGTTGCCCCAGTCCTTCTGCTCTGGGCTAGCTCATTCTTCACTTTTTCTCCTAACATCAGTCAAGTGTTCATTCTCAGATCATCACCACCCCTTACTCCACACCCCTCCACCCACACACACTAAGGCTCTGCTTACATACCCATTAAGTGTTAGTAAGAGTTCTCTTTAGCCCAGGCAAGCTTCCCTCTGATGTGTGCTTTTTTCAGAATTCTGCACACTCAATTATTAGTTATGAGGTCTTAGGCAAGTTACTTAACTTCTCTAAGCCTCAGTTCCTGCATCTCTGGAATGGATACAGTTGTACCCATAAATCATATAATTGCTGTGGAAATTAAATTAGTTGATTCATGTAAACTCTGTAGAACAGTGTGTGGCTCCAGAAAGTACTTAATAAATATTAACTTTTATTATTGTGTAGGTGGGAATTTTGGGTTGCAAAGAACTCACGCTTTGCATTCATAGATATGTGTTTGAATCTCTTCTCTGCCATTTACTGCCTATATTACCTTAAGCATGTTTTTAGAATTTACTGAACATGTTTCCCTTCCAGTAGAATGAGGAAAATTATAGCTCCCTACTACAACTATTAGGGGCATTAGCTGAGGAGAGGGAGTGGGGGGGGGGGTGTTGATATCCAGATATAATGTTCATCTCAAAGTAATAATTTTCTTTCCTCCTTAAGCATGTTGGTTTTCCAAAACTTTAATTAATTATTACTTTTATCTAGTGTGCCTAAAACAATAACTCATAACCTTTCTCCATCTTACTTTCTCATTTCTTAAAAATGATCCATCTTTCTTCTCTCATCCTTAGGAAAATCTATTTCCTCAAGGTCACAGATCTTAGAATACCAAAAGGCAGGCGATCTGCCCTCCAGCTCCTTCCCCCTTACAAAGCTGGATGTATATTTTTACTAGTAAGAGGACTCTTCTAATAGCAAAGGAGCATTTCTACTCACTGGGGTAGAATGGCAAGCCATGAAGAAAGTTTGCTTTACCAGAGGGAGGGAAGTGGAGATTCAGAGCACCCCGTCTTCTGAGCACCCCCAACCCCATGGAGCCTACTCCTGACTCCAAGTATGAAGTTATCCTACTGTTAGAGCTGTGAAGCCTGAGGGATAGTCTATGCCCCATTCTCGGCATCCTTATCTCAGTTTTACATTTTAGGTTTTTCAATTATTTCATCAATCCCGGATGTGGTCCTAATTCCCTTGTTAGGCTTGCAGTCTCTGTGAGTGCCAACTTTGAAATTATTCTCGTCAAATCTGCCCTTTCCAGATTTGCTAACTGGAAGATCAGAGCTTTCTGCGGAAGAAAAGACTTCCTGGCTCAATGCGTCAGCTCCTTTTCATGTAGCCGGGTCTTTCAATTTGTAGCGGAACCCCTGCAGCACTATAGAGAAAAGACGGTATGTCTGAAACTCTGAACTGCGGTCACCCCGTCTTCCATTATGTTTCCACAGTCTTTCTATAAAAAGTCGCCAAACCAAGGGTCTGAGATCTGACACCTGAAATGGTTACAGTCACTCAAAGGCTCCCCTTTTCCTGTCTCTTGCCGATTGACCCCATCCCGTTGTGGTTTCAGTACACAGCCCACGACTCTATATTTAGGGTGATGACCAGCCATAGACCAGGTCTACAGGCTCCAAACACTGCTCACTCCTCTCTTGGACAGCTTCCCCTGTGAGTTTGACGTTAGGCTCAGAACTATATTCCTATCTCAGTTAGGCCACTTGTTCTATGATATTATACACTTTCCTGCACTTTCTGAGGTTTCATGCCCTACAAAATAATAAACAACAGTGACAGCTAATATCATTGAGTCCTTGCTGTCTTCCAGATATTACTCTATGTATTTTCTCTGTGAATGTGTGGGTACACCAATGCCTTTAAACCTCACCACAATCTTATGAATGAGGTCCTTTGGTAAGACAGGAAATTGAAGGCCAAACTCTCTCAGGTGGTAAATGGTAGAGTTTCAATGCCAACTCAGATGGTCTTGCTACAGAGCCCATGTGTTCAATCATAAGCTACTTATTTGAAATATATACAACTATGGTTGAGTCTCATTATCCACAGTGGTTATGGTCTGTAAAGACACCCTGAACATTGTCCCAAATATCTGCCTACCTCAGAAGCTCATGACTCTCCAAACTGGACCATCATCAAGTATCAGAAGATTCAGTGCAAATTCCTTACTTTTTCACCTACACCCTCTTTCTTCCATTTGCTAATTCTGTTGAATAATAGCAAGTAGTAGTCACTGGTCTATTTCACAGACCCTTGGTAAGGATCAGGTTAGAAAGTGACAATGTATTTTCAGAAGCATAAAATGCTATGCAAAGGTAAAACAATTTATTTGCGGTTACTACCATGGATAACTCATAGTATTCATGCTCTAAAAATCAGCAATTTACTAATGCATAGGGGAAATAATATGTATCTGTTCATTTTCAGACAGAAAAAGGTTTTTGGAATAATGAGTATCATATTTCTATAATCACCAGTTGGAGTCTATAGAATCGGATCACATCTTATAGTCATTTGGATATTGGTCTTTGACAGTAACTCCAAGACAACTGGAGCAGACAGAAAGACATCCTAGTCTGAGGTTTTTGAGATTCCCTGAATGTGCATGGATCATTTTTAATGGAAATGTCATACTTGATATTTACAAAACCATCACAGAGACCAGCCACTGCTCTTAAATGCCTCTTTTCTTTGCAAAGCACAAGTGGTCATCACATTAAACAGCCAATCATGCAGTCCAACCCTGCACACACAGCAATATATTTTTCAAGCATATAAGAAGGCTGTAAGAGATAACTTTAACTCTCTCAGATTCAGAATCTGTTCCTGTTTTCTTTTTTTTCAAAAATTAAGTAAGACATGTGTCATTCAGGAGGCCATTGTAAATAGATACTGAACATTTCATCCCTCAAGTACTCATATGAACACTTAGCCTATATTGGTTAATGACCAGAGCGATTCCCCATGCCTAGGTGATTTCCTACTGGTAAGTGAGGTGTTGGTGGGGCATACGTATTCATCTGAGCCATTAGAATTCAATTTACTGCCTTCCTGCTCCTAGAGCAGACTGTAACCAGCATAGCTGGCCATGTCTGCCCCAACGCTAAATGGCACCCAATGGAATGAAGGAGTGCTGGAATGTGCTTCCCTGAGAGAAGAACAGGCTAGCAAACAGTGAGTTCATCAAGGGAATAACAGAACCTAGGGGTTGTCCTTTTCCTCTTTCCCTAATACTCCAAATATCCTTTTTTAGTTAATACCATGTGGTTCTGGGGCTCAGTGTCCCCACCCAGCATCCGATTCTTCCACCTGGGAATGCTGGTGTACACAGAAATAGCATCCTGAAACTGCTCTCCTCTGCTACTCAAGGAACAGGAAGATAGCTTTTGATGACATTCTTCCTCCCTTTTTCAGATTTTGCACTGCTTTTTGTTCCAGAGTTCTGTGTTTTCTCTTTGTTTTAAGTTTGATTCAAAATGGGTTGTCTAGTAAAAACTAGAAAAATGTATGTCTAGAAAAACATATCCTTTTCATTTGAAAAGAGTTGGCAGAAAGTTATAACAAGAAGTAATGATATCACATTAATAAATTGCACTGCCTGATAATTAAGCCTATCAAGAGGTTGGCCTTCTCTACTCAGGGAAGTTTGATGCCAGGTACTGAGGATTCAAAGATGGTAACAACCTGTTCCTCATCGTAGGATGGTTCCATAGGCTGAAGGCAAAGGGCAGATTCCATAGGGTGGTTAGTGCTTTTGTAAAGGTTAGTAGCAATCACTGCAGAAGCAAAGAGAAAGGGAACCAGCCTGGAATTCAGGGAGACTTCCTGGAAGAGACATTGACTGCCCACATATTGAAAGGGTAGTAGGAATTCATCAGACAAAGATGTGAGAAGGGAAATTCCAGGAAAGAGGAATTGCACAAGGGAAGGTACAGAGTTATGAAGAACATTTATGTACAGTGAATACCAAGCAACTTAGAATCACTAGAGAACAGTAGCATTTTGGAGAATGAAGGAAAGTGAAGGTGCAGGGGGAAGCAGCAGCCAGGTAAAGGTTATGTGCAGGTGTTTCACTTTATTTTTAGTCAATGGGAGCTGCTTAAGAGGTTTGGGTGAAAAAATGAGAGAATAGAAGTTTGGTGTTAAAGTCAGTGCTACCTTGCCATCACTCTGAAGCAGCCAAGACCAGAGGAGGAAGAGTGGGTGTAGGTGGGAGGGAGAGAGAGAAGTGAGGAAACTAACATAGTTGTGCAAATAGGAGGGGATGAGGGGTTATCTAGGAAAGTTATAGTCAGAAAGAAGATAAACAACAGGTTCCAGAAATAATTAGGAGGCAAAACCATAATCAGTTAGGACAGTGGT
Organism: Myotis nattereri; assembly: GCF_964212035.1. NCBI lineage: Eukaryota > Metazoa > Chordata > Mammalia > Chiroptera > Vespertilionidae > Myotis > Myotis nattereri. Next base: position 158,761,479 of record NC_138075.1, read on the forward strand.
TCTCAACCTTCCTAATGCCGCGACCCTTTAATACAGTTCCTCATGTTGTGGTGACCTCCAACCATAAAATTATTTTCGTTGCTACTTCATAACTGTAATTTTGCTACTGTTATGAATTGTAATGTAAATATCTGATATGCAGGATGCATTTTCATTGTTACAAATTGAACATAATTAAAGCATAGTGATTAATCACAAAAACCATATGTAATTATATATGTGTTTTCCTATGGTCTTAGGCGACCCCTGTGAAAGGGTCATTCGAGTCCCAAAGGGTCAAGACCCACAGGTTGAGAACCGCCGAGTTAGGAGTTTATTGGTTGTTGTTAAGAAGTGAGTCCTGAAAGAGAGGTATAAAATGGTCATGGTGTTCCTGGTTTCTCTGGGTGGGTGGTACTGCCATTTATGGGAATAAGCTAGGAAAAAAAATCCTTAGGGCTGGTTGGATAGCATAACTTCAGCTGAAGAGCATGTGCAACATCCAAATAGAGTTGAATATTTAGATGAAATTCTATGTCTAAAGCCCAAGAGAAATGCATAGAATCCAATTTTAGCACTTTTTTTTTTTAGCACAGTAATGCTTGGTGACTCTAAATTTATGATCTGCATGTTTAAATCCAATATTTAAAGAACTACCTTAAATTCTCCATTAACCACTATAATAATGGTATGGTTATCATTTCAATAGCTGTAATTCTTCTGGCTTCTTGAGGATTACTTTCCTGTTTCCTTTAATGGTAAATATTTTTTGCAATGAGGTAATTTCTGGCTATTGATTTCTTATTTGCTTAAAAATGTAAGATGTGCTCATTTGTGACTGGAAATTATATATTAAAAAAGGAAAGCATTCAGCATGCAAAAGATAATGTGCATATTTCTAAGTTTCTGATATTGTTCCCTTACAATAAATCTGACTTCCCTTTCAGATTCAAATAACAAAAACAAAATATTATTCATTCTACACTAGAAAGTTTCATATTATTTAGAAATATATGGCAGTTGATGTTTTTTTGTGAATAGTTCAATGACATTTTATTAAGAATCTTCAATTCCCATTTGATCATATTCTTTCAAATATCTTAGATGATTATAAAAATATTCTTCTAGACATTGATGCAAAAGTTTATTATAAAATATATCAGCTTTTTTTTCTATGATAAAAATAAGTGAATCTGTAACTGTTGTTGCTATGGTAACTAACATTTTTATATATTGAGAAAGAACATAATGCATTTCTATTCTTCTGATATTTGTCTCTATATATACAAGAGCATATACTTGGGGTGACTTTAAGTCAAGCAGACTTTGGAACAGGCCCTCTTGTAGCTATTGTGTACCATCATCCTTACATAGAGACAGATGCCATCAGACCTGGGTCTTATTTAGTTTGGTGGACATGAATTGTACATTATGCAAGAAAGGAATTGATCACTGTTTTTTATTTTTTAAATATATTTTATTGATTTTTTACAGAGAGGAAGAGAGAGGGACAGTTAGAAACATTGATGAGAGAGAAACATCGATCAGCTGCTTCCTGCACACCTCCTACTGGGGATGTGCCCACAACCAAGTTACATGCCCATGACCAGAATCAAAACTGGACTGGAGGGTCTAGTCCACAGGCCGATGCTCTATCCACTGAGCCAAACCGGTTAGGGCCATGGTCGGCAAACTGCGGCTTGCGAGCTACATACAGCTCTTTGACCCCTTGAGTTGGGCTCTTCCTAAGCCTTAGGAGTAGCCTAATTAAGTTAATAACAATGTACCTACCTATATAGTTTAAGTTTAAAAAATTTGGCTCTCAAAAGAAATTTCAATCGTTGCACTGTTGATATTTGGCTCTGTTGACTAATGAGTTTGCCGACCACTGGTAGGGCAATCACTGTTATTTTTAAAGAAGCTTGGAAAGCATTCCTAATAAGATATTTATACTTCAACTGTTTGAAGAATTCTACAAATATCTCAAAGTTGCTTTTTAAATATGCTTCAAGTCTGAAAAACAAATCTGAATCACCTATCAGCCTGAGTCCTAGGTTGACTCTAAATCAGGCACATTGCACATATATTCATTCATTAACAAATACTTATGACAGCTTTCGAAGTATAGAATCCCAGCTAGATTAGTAATTTAGAGGAAGTAATAGCTACATACCATATAATTATACAAACTATTCAAAATGATATGTGCCAGGATGTCTTGTTCCTCATCGTAGAATACAAAGGACATTATAGGAATAATTATAGGAATGGATGAGGGTCAACTAAATTAGCCTGAAGTCATCAAGGAAGATGTGGGACAGATTAGGGAAGGCAATGCATGAATAACATCCTATCTAATAAAAGAGAAACATGGTGATTAGCCATACCTCTGCTACCGTTCCCATTGGCTAATCAGGGCGATATGCAAATTAACTGCCAGCCAAGATGGTGGCCGGCAGCCAGGCAGCTTGAAGCAAACATGAGGCTTACTTGCTTCAGTGATGGAGGAAGCCAACGTTCCCTGTTCCCCGCCTGCCACTGCTGGCCTCTGAGCTTGCAGTTTGAAACATTGTTACAAATATAGAATCTAAACAAACTCCAGTAACCTGCTCTCAGCCAGCCGGGATCTCAGAGCTGGAGTTGAAACAGTGTTTTGATTATAGAACCCAAACAAACCAGATACCTCTTTCAGCAGCCGAGGTCTCAGAGCTGGAACCAAGCCTCAGAGCTAAAGCTGGCCAGAATAAAAAAAAAAGAAAAAAAGGAGCGGTTGGGAGCTTCAGTCACCCGCCAGCCTGAAAACAGCCCTCAGCCCCTCACCCAGACTGGCCAGGCACCCCAGTGGGGACCCCCACCCTGAAGAGTGTGTGACCAGCTGCAAACAGCCATCATCCCCTCATCCAGGCTGGCCAGGCACCCCAGTTGGGACCCCACCCTGATCCAGAACACCCTTCAGGGCAAACCAGCTGGTACCCACCCATGCACCAGGCCTCTATCCTATATAGTAAAAGGGTAATATGCCTCCCAGCACCGGGATCAGCAGAGCCGCGAGGCCTCCTGTCACCGGATCAGCATGACAGGGGCCAGTGCCCAAACCCCCTGATCACCCTGCGGCTCTGTGTGTGCCAGGGGGCAGGGCCACAACCTCCCTATCCGCCCTGCTCTGTTCGTGACAGGGGAAGGCGCCCCAACCCCCTGATCAGCCCTGCTCTGTGCCTGATAAGGGGGAACTCCCCAACCCCCTGATTGCCCTGCAGCTCTGTGTATGACAGGGTGCAGAGCCCCAACCCCCCACCCCATCGGCCCTGTCCTGAGTGTGACAGGGGGCGGCGCCCCAACTCCCCAATCAGCCCTGCTCTGAGCCGGACCAGGGGCTGCACCTAGGGATTGGGCCTTCCCTCTGCCACCTGGGAGCAGGCCTAAGCCAGCAGGTCGTTATCTCCCAAGGGGTCCCAGACTGCGAGAGGGCACAGGCCAGGCTGAGGGACCCCACTGTCCCCCAAGTGCACAAATTTTTGTGCACTGGGCCTCTAATCCATATATATAAAAGGCTAAGCAATTGGCCAACCGGCTGGTAGGTACGATGTGCACTGACCACCAGGGGGCAGATACTCAATGCAGGAGCTGCAGAGCGACAGTAACTTTTCAGAGTGCCCTTTTGCACTCAGGGACCCCTCAGGAGATGTCGGATTGCCAGTTTTTGCCCAATCCCCGCAGGCCAGGCAGTGGGACCCCACCTGCCAGAGGGAACCCACACTCACTCCACAGATGCCCTTTGAGCCCCAGTGACACCCCAGGTGTGGCTGGCCGGGGAAGGACCGCTGGAGGTTGGCTCCAGGTCATGTCTGGCCCATCTTGCCCAGTCCCACCCTGCCAGCCACCTTCTAATTAATTTCCTTTCAATGTGCATAAATCTGTGCATCGGGCTCTAGTTTTAAATAATGTCTTACCCTGTGGGACATTTTTTTAAGTTATTAAATTTATTAGGGTAATATCAGTTAACAAAATTAACCAATAAGATATTTGTGTCTAAAAAAATTAATGCTTATGTAGACAACCAAGCTAACATTTAACAAATACAACAAAGAATATTCATTACTAGCATGTACTTACAAACTAATTTGTGTGTGTATTTGTGTAGAAAAAAACAAACCAAAGCAGTTCAGTTTAGCTATATTTATTGAACTTGTATTATGTATCTGACCCTGGCTAGATTCAGTGATGACTCCCAAGGGGTTCAGTTTTGTGAAACTTAAACATCCTTACTAAGGTTTGATGTAGTAGTTCCAGCTCTTGGAACATATCTATTTAAATACAGTGGGGCCTTGACTTACGAGTTTAATTCGTTCCGAGACCGAGCTCATTAAGGAGCTCGTTAAGGAGATCATTAACTCAAATTACTCTATCAACTCAATGCAAACAATCGGCCGAGAGACAGCTGGTATCTCAAAAAACTTGTTAGTCGGAACACTCGTAAGTCAAGGCCCCATTGTAGTTAATAATCATGAATGTGTACATAGATACAGTAACTAGGGTTTTTAATGGAACACTATTAGTAAAAGTGAAAAAAACACCATTAACCAAAATGTCCCAGAATGGTGATTGATTGAATCTATAAATATAAAAGCCTAAATGACCAAATGACTGGTTGACCGGTCGCTATGATACTCAATGCAGGAGCTGTCCCCTGGTGGTCAGTGAGCTCCCACAGCAGGAGTGCCGCTCAGCTGACCAACAGGCACCAGATGCAGGGCTCATAGCTGCCACCACAGCCTGTAGACCACAGCGGAGTGGCAGTGAGCCTACCAAGCAGCAGCGGGGCTGGGATGAGCAGCAGTGGCAGGCAGGAGTGGCAGGCGGCATTGGACTGCCAGTTCTGGCCTGATCCCCGCAGGCTATGCCAAGGGATCCCACCAGTGCACGAATCTGTGCACCAGGTCTCTAGTAAATTATAATATACATTGTGTATTTGTTGTTGTGAAATAAAATTTTTATTTATTACATAATTTTCATTAAAATATTTATTCTCATGAAATATTTTCATCAAAAAGTTTTAGTAAACTAATCATAGTCAATAGGTACAGTGTGCCTATAATTTTGAATGTCCTAAGTTCTCTGCTACTCTGAGATAACTCATAGTGATATTGCATATATTGTATTTTGTTCTTTTAAAATGCATTTTGTTTGTAAAACTAAATTGAAATATAGAGGCCAAAACATGTGAAGAAGAGGACAAAAACATTTGAACATGTGGCCTATTAGGAAAGATTTAGCAGTGGGTATCAAGTCTCTTAGAAGAGAAGAATTCAGCTTGTATGATATTGTTATAAAACTGGCATAAGAAAACTAGAATAAGTTATAAAGAATTAGAATAAATTGGCATATAGCCTAAGAAACTAAGAAACGTGGCAGAAGAAGGAAAAGAACAAGACATGAAGACACCGGAGATTAGCACTTTGATTATTAATCTAAGATTTCTGGCTTTGATAGTCAGCCAGAAGATAGAAAAACTGATCAGGAGAACAAAGGGAGGCTCAGGCAGAGAGGAAAAGGCTTTCTGAGGAAGTGAAGAGTGCTGTTGGGCCTCTAAAACAGTGGTGGGTAAACTATGGCCTGCCAGTTTTGTCGAAGACATGAGATAAGATATTTTAAGTGGTTAGAAAAAAATCCAAAGAATATTATTTCTTCATATGTGAAAATATGAGATGCAAATTTCAGTGTCAATAAATAGTTTTATTGGCACACTGCCATGCTTATTGTTTAAGTATTACCATGGATACTTTCGCACCACAAGGCAGAGTTAATCAGTCACAACACATCACCCATAAGCTTTAAAATATGTACTATCTGGTTCTCTGAAGGAAGTTTTCTGACCCCTGACCTAAAGACTATAAAGGAGACAAGAAAGAACAAGAAAATATTTAAGAAGGAAAATAAATGAGGATGGCTTGCTTGAAGTCACGCATAAAGGAGAATTGTAAAAGTTAAGTAATTGCTATTCAGGATTTAGAAGGTATGGAAGATTAGAGCCTTGATTCCACACACAGCTTTATTACCCATTGGCTCCTCACCAGCTCCCATGATCCCTGAAGTCATACTCAATCCCACACTGTATCAAGGGTCTTCTGTTCAGTCTAACCTATTAATCTCTAGTATAATCAAGGCTCTTTTGATTTTAAGAATCAGAACTCTTTCCTAATTATCTCTAATGAAAAGACAAATTTGTGTATAGTCATATGGAAGCTCAACAAAATGAAGTTCAATTTGACCTCATAGGAACATGAAAACCACAAGGTTCTAAGGTCCTAGTTTATTTATCCCTTTCCCTCAGGGTCCTGTATTTTTTATTTTATTTTTTTATTTTTCAAAGAAAAGTTTATGAATCAAGGAAGTTCCAACTGAGAAAATGTGAGCATTCAGGATGCCTCAAATCCACTTGCTTACTGGACTGAGTTAGGGTTTTTTTTTTTTTTAAGATTGTAAAGGGGAATAGAATAGGGAGTTAGGGTGAATTTCTATGTAAAAGAAAGGGGAAGCTGACAAAGTGCCCTTAGATTGGGATTAAACTACTGCCAATTAGACAGAGCAACCCTGAGTCAGGAATTCCAAAATTCCCATCAGCAGAAAGAAAGCTTAGACAATAGGGAAGGTCTTTCACAGCAGGTGTGATTTAAAGCAGGTAAGATTTTTTTTAATATATATATATATTTCAGAGAGGAAGCAAGAGGGTAAGAGAGATAGAAATATCAATGATGAGAGAGAATCATTGATCAGCTGCCTTCTTGCATTCCCCACACTGGGGATCAAACACACAACCCAGGCTTGTGCCCTGACCAGTAATTGAATCATAACCTCCTGGTTCATAGGTTGATGCCTATGAGCCATGAAGGTTGGGCTAAAGCAGGTAAGATTTAAGAAGCATGGATACTGAGAGCCTGTCCCTCCACAAACCAATGAATAGACTCTCCAAATGGTCACAGAAAGTTCAGAACTCTTGAAGCTAACGAAGTGCTCACTGTAACCACAAAGATTTTCAATCAACAAAAAATATACATTAAAAAATTGTGAACTACACAAAGTTTGTGGTTCCTTTACTTGGGCCCATCCCCTACTTCCCAGCTTAGAGGTGCCTTGAAGAAAGCAGACCACACTCGGGAACAGGCCACTGCTACTGTAGGGAGCTAAAAGTACCTTATTACCCAATCCTTGTGGTTGCCTGTGTTGACCTGTCTGGTGATACCCTGAAGGACCAACTAAGGGACTTGTCTTTTTTCACCTCCCTTTGATGTTTCCTAGCACCCAGGCAGCTATCTGGGGGCTTTCAGCCCATAATATGTCTGCTGGTAAATATGTATATTGCCAGCAGAGAAAATAAGTCAGCATTAAGGCAAACAAACCAGTTGCCAAAACCTTTGGTGGAAGACTGAAAACAAAGACTTGCAGCAATTCAGGGAGCCATGGATTCAAGAAAAGTGGCTGAATCTCAGTGAGGATGTAACTATTCCCCTGCAGCTGAGCCCTCACCATTAATTGCTATCACACACACCCTTTAGGACTAGTTGTGCCTTAGCTTGTTTAATCTGTTTGTTCTGTTGTAACCAAAAGTTGGTTAATATTCTAAACTTAAGACTCAATAAGTTTGCAACTGGAATCAATAACCTGTTACCTGCCACTCAACAATCTCAATAAAACTATAAATAACGTCTTAGCACAATGTCTTTGTCCTTCCTCATAGAAAATAAAGAGAAAAGGATCAGGGGCCATGATTTACAGAAGAGGGTAGAAACCAAGACCACCCCTATAGGTATGCATGCGACCATCATCAGACTGTGTTTCCAAGTGAGCATGGTGAGCTTTCCTCAAAGAACTGTACTTTCTCTTTCTTTACTCATTGAAGACTGACTTTCCCTGCTCATTCTCTAATTTTCATATGTCTAAAGATGGCGTCCAACTCAATGTCTCGAGGTAACGTGTCTGCCTTAGAACCTAGCATCAAAACTGGACTGTCCTTCTGCACCCCTCCTCTTCAGATTACTTGGGGGAAACTAAGGAAGGGCTTCCCCCCCTTTCTTTTGTTTTTTTTTTTTTTTCTTTTTAGTATGTTGATATGGTGCATGGTATTATTTAATTTCCAGCCCTTTCAATTCTCCTTTGCATTTCTGGTTTAAATACCACTTAATCAGGATGTATCACCATTTTAGGCACTGCTAGTTTGAACTTACTGATATGTTGTGTGTCTATGTTCATTGGGTATAAGGGTCGATATATGCATCAGGGAAATGACCTTATAGAATGAGTTGTGAACTGTTTCCTCTTTTACTTCCTGGAAGGGTTTGTACAGAGTTGGTGCTATTTCTTTCTTTATAAAAATTTAATTTATTGTTGAAAGTATTACAGATGTCTCCTTTTTCCCCCATTGACCCCTTCCATCCCACTCTTAACCCCTCCTCCGGCCTTATGTCAGTCAGGTGATTAATTGCATTGGTGAAGGTGTGACCTCTCAACTAATCAACAGTAGTGGGGCTGGTGAGTTACAAAGCCCACACACACTTAGTAGGGCCTAACTTTGGGTAGACAATGATAACTAAGGGAAGAAAATGGTAAAATGCATATTACATACATAGAGGGAAACCTTTCCTTCAAACTTCAGCTCGATGCATCTCTTCTGAAAAGCCTTCACTTATTATACAATCTTATTTAAATGCCTTTTCTCTGCACTTCCAGAACACCTTGGTCATACCTTAAGGTCAAAGCTCATCGTTATCATTTGGGTCACTCCCACATGTCCAAAACACAATATGCAATTAATAAAAGCAACTGAAAGGATTAGTTCATATACAAATAGATAACAAGCACTGTGTGAACAAATTCAGGCAAGGTGGATTGAGATAGGATTAGACATTTTTGAGGATGTTCAAATTTAATTAATCAATTGTGAGCTACACTTTATAAACCCTAAATATATATTATTTTAGAAAAGAAAAAAAATTGTGTGAAGGATAAAAATAATTTTCGTAGGTTAAATTATTGCATTTAAGTGTAAGGCTGATTCAATATTCAAAATTTAATCAATGTAATTTACCATAATAACAGACTTAAGAGAAAAAAAAACAATTATCATAGTAACTTTCAAAATCTTATAGCAGATCAGAAGTAAAAGGGAATTTTCTCCACCTGATAAAAAGCATCTACTTTAAAAATTCTGTTGTTAACAAAAGGAAATACGGAATAATTTTCCCTAAGACCAGGGACAAGACAAAAATGTCCTCTTAACACTCCTATTCAAAATCATACTGGCAGTCCCAGGCAGTGTAAAAAGGCATATTAAAAACTTCTAAAAGATGCCGAAACCGGTTTTGCTCAGTGGATAGAGCGTTGGCCTGCGGACTGAGAGGTCCCAGGTTCGATTCCGGTCAAGGGCATGTACCTGGGTTGCGGGCATATCCCCAGTAGGAGATGTGCAGGAGGCAGCTGATCGATATCTCTCTCTCATCGATGTTTCTGACTCTCTATCTCTCTCTCTTCCTCTCTGTGAAAAAATCAATAAAATATATTAAAAAAAAAAACTTCTAAAAGAGTCTTTAAAAACACTCTGAGAACTAATAAGTCATTTTGAAAAAGTCACAAGATACAAGGTCAATATATATTTTTATATACTAGTACTAGCATACCAGTAAATAACATTTATAATAGCATCAAATAAAGCAATAATTAGGTAGAAATCTAAAAAATAAATGAAGCATCTGCATGCTGACAACTAAAAAAGCAATTAAATATATCAAAGATCTAAATAATTAGATAGTGATACCTTGTTTAAGGAATAGCAGTATCAATATTGTTAACATGTCAATTCTTGCCAAATTGAACAATAGGTTTAACCCAATCCCAGTCAAAATTTCATCAGAATTTTGGTGACTGTCACGAACTAATTCTAAAATTTATATAGAAAGGCAAAGCAAATAAAATAGTGAAAACAACTTCTGACAAAGAACTTCTATCCAGAATACATTAAAAAAAAATTCTCAAAACTCAACAGAAAAACAGCACCCAAACAAAAATCTCAATTTAAAAAAGTGGGAAAAATATTTGAACAGATACTTAACCACAAGAGATATACAGATGGCAAATGAGCACATGAAACAGATGCTCAAAGCCATTCGTCATTTGGGAAATGCACATTAAACCACAATGAGATACCATTATAAATATATCAAAATGGCTATTATCAGTACTAATATGCTGACAATACCAAACGCTGGCAAAGATTTGGAACAAGTGGAATTCTCATACACTACTTGTGATAATGCAAATTGGTACAGCAACTTTAGAAAACATTTTGGCCAGACTCATAGATACAGAGAAGATTTAACAACTGCCAATAGCAGGGAGTTGAGGGGATGGGTGAAACAGGTGAAGGGATTAGAACAGATTGGTAGTTACTGAATAGTCATGGAATGTAAAGTACAGCATAAGTAATCCTATATAATAACAGAGGAATATGCAAATTTTCTGTTACACCATAATGTCACAGCCCTCTGCTCAGACAGCTGCAAGGCCCGGGGTAGGATAGGATACAATAGGAGAGAATGAGAAAGGAGAGGGAGAGGAAGGCAGGCCTGCATGCAGACAGGCCAAGAGGAGAAACAGAAATATAGAAAGGGAATAAGGAAAAGATGCAGGAATGGAAAAGGGAAGGAAATGTGGGGCTGCACATGGGAGGGGGTGGTGGCTGCAGGGGGCAGAGCAGGTGCGCCTGGCAAGGGGTGGTACACAGGCAGCACAGAGCGGGGAGCCCCTCCCAGATGCTGGAGGAGGGCAGTGGCCTCCTGTGCGGGCCATTGGCAGGTCCCAGGACAGAGGGGTGGATGGTCCTAGGCCTTCCGGGTGGAGGCGCTCCTGCTTCATGGCAGCAGCGCCCAGGCTGCACAGGCCTCAACCAATTTCACTGGGCTGGGCATCCCAGGCAGGGAATGGGAGCAGGATGGCAGTAGGGAGGCGGGAGAAGGGGGCAGTGAACACCTGGCCGGGGCTGAGCCCTGGGCTGGGGGTTAATGCCCCCTCTCCCTTCCCCGTCCCCCCAACAGAAACTTTAAAATGGGAAGGAGGGAGGGAAGAGCTTTATAAAGGAGTCAGTAGAGAGCAGCGTAAAGAAGGAAAGAGGATGTATGAGTGAACTGTAGGTACTATAATGAAAATCAAGTATAGTTGTGTACTGGGGACAGATTTTAAAAGTAAGAGTCAGAAAAGAAAAAAAGATAAATGGTAGTGAATGATTAGGCAGGCAGGTAGATAGATATTAAAACAATGGAAGTAGAGAAGAATGTATGGGAGAGGTAGGATGAGAGAGAAAGAAGGAGGGAAGAAAAGTTTTAAAGGGTAGCTGATACAGCTTAAAAGGAGAATGGGAAGAAGGAGGAATGGGGGAGGGAGCAAAGCAGGTCCGAGGGAGGAAGTAAAGAAAAAAATTAAGGTGGGAAGGAAGGAAAAGGGGAGGGTGGGCAGGGGTAAAGATAAAGGAAAGAAGGAATGTGGGGAAGGAGGGAGGGTAGGGGAAAGATGGGAAGAAGGATGATGGAACAGAAGTGGGAAATAAGGAGGAAAGAAAAGTTTATAAATGATGAGTCAGTAGGAAAAAGTGTTACATAAAGAAGAGAGAAAATTTGTGTGAGAGGGAGAAGCCAATAAGGAAGTCAAATACAATTGTGTGTGAAAGGGATAAGATTTAAAAAAAAAAAAAAAAGTTAATAGGGGCAACCAGGCTGGCAGGGGAGGGCAATTAGGAGTGACCAGGCTGGCAGGGCAGGGCAGTTAGGGGGATTAGGCAGGCAAGCAGCATGGTTAGGGCAGGCAGTCAGGTGAGTGGTTAGGAGCTAGAGGTCCGGGATTGTGAGAGGGATGTCCAACTGCCAATTGGACATTCCCAGAGGCTCCCAGATTGGAGAGGGTGCAGACTGGGCTGAGGGACCCCTGCTTCCCATGCACAAATTTTGTGCACCAGGCCTCTAGTATAGTCAATAATATTGTAATAACTGTGTATGGTGTCAGATGGGTACTAGATTTATCAGGGTGATCACTTTCTAAGTTATATAAATGTAGAATCACTGTTTTTCACTTGAAACTAATATAATATTGTACGCCAACTATAATTGAAAAAAATAAAAAGAAAACATTTTGGCAATTTCTTATAAAGCTAAATAGATACTTACCATATGATTTAGCAATCCTATTCCTTAATATTTACCCTAGCAAAGAGAAAACTTAAACATTCTCACACAAGAAGTGTCAATGTTGAATTGGGGGAGGGGGACTGGGGCAAAATAAATAAATAAATAAATAAATAAATAAATAAATAAATAAAAGAAATGTCAATGTGAGGTCAGCACCACTCAGAGCATGATAATTTGTCAATGTTTAAATTTGATCAGAATAAAGAAAATATATAAAGATTTAGTTAAATTGATAGAAAAAAATAGTTGACTACAAATTTTCCTTAAAATAGTTAAGATGTAAATTTTATGTTGTGTATTTTATCACAATTAAAAATTCAAAACAACATGTAAAGATAACAATATTAAAATACCAAAATCCCCCAAAATTTTTTATTTAAAATTAGAAATTATGAGCATTAAAATAAAAATAAATATGTGCTAATTTATCCTTATGTAGCATAGCAGAAAACAAAGTTAATTGTTTGGCCAGTAATTTAGATAAATATCATTGGTAGAGTAGATTTAATTTTTTAAATTCCCAATCTCTTTTTTATTTTTTTATTTTTTTTTTATTTTATTTTAAATATATTTTATTGATTTTCCACAGAGAGGAAGGGAGAGAGACAGAGAGCTAGAAACATCAATGAGAGAGAAACATCGATCAGCTGCCTCCTGCACATCTCCCACTGGGGATGTGCCCGCAACCCAAGCACATGCCCTTGACTGGAATCGAACCCGGGACCCCTCAGTCCGCAGGCCGACACTCCATCCACTGAGCCAAACCGGCTTCGGCCCAATCATTTTTTTAAAAATAAATCTTTATTGTTGAAAGTATTACATACTTTCCTTTTTTTCCTTCACTGCCCTCTTCCATCCCCCACCTTCACAAGCCTTCACCACTCTATTGTCTGTGTCTATGGGTTTTGAATATATTCATATGAGTTCATTGGTTGATCTCTTCCCTCCCTCAACCCTCCCTTGCCTTTCCTCTGAGGTTTGTCAGTCTGTTCAATGTTTTTATGTCTCTGGGTCTATTTTTGTTCATCAGTTTAGGTTGTTCATTAATTTCCACATATGAGGTAGGTCATGTGATACTGATCTTTCTCTGACTGGCTGATTTTGCTTAGCATAATGCTCTCTAGGTCCATCCAATCTCTCACATCAATTATATCATGAAATTGTGAGGATTGCCTACTGTATATTTCATGAACAAATAAGCTAAGAGTTTGGTCGTTATTATAGAAATGCGCACTGATTGAGACATTTTTGGCCCTACCCTTGTAAAGACTTTTATGAATGCTTTGAACTGCACCCTGCTGGTTTTTGCAGAACTGAGTATGTTCCACCTGCTTAGTATGCTCAGGAGGTTACCACAGTGGTCTGCGTTATGGATTATCAGCCTATCATTAGGGTTGATAAGACTAATATTCCACCATGGGTTTGTTTTGTGGGTTTGTTTGTTTTTTTTTTACTGTCCTCATTTTATAATGAAGTTCAGCAGATTTTAGAAGTTTAAACCTGCTGGTACAGTTAATATTTTTTTTTCCAGTTACAAAGCTAACTAGATAAAAATTCCCAAGACCCTACCCAGATTCCGACAAAGCAGTGAGATGGGAATTTGCCTGTTTTCCTTCCCTGTGTCTAATGCTTTTGTCCTCTTGAATGGTACAACTATCCTGTGCACTATTTTTCTATTTTTAGCCCAGGCAATTTAACTCCAGGCAGGTGGTTCTATTGAAAGATAAACAAACCTGTAACAAACCCCCACTGGTTTGTAAATGGCTAACTGTGCTGACATGACAGGTTGCAGGTGACTGAACCCATCCAGGGATGTTGGTCATTTACTACAGGGCTGCGGACCCCACAGTGCCTTTGGCCAAGGAACAGCTGGTGCTCTCAGCATTTTTATCTCTTAACAAAACTCAAAATCAATGGTCATACAAATTGGTTTACAGCATCAGGTGGGGTTTCATCTAATACACCAAACTCCAAAAAAATATCACTTATACTCCCTTTGCCTAATGTGCTTATCGATTGCTGTGGGTCTTTTAGAAGATTTTGCTGAACACCCTTCCCTTTGAAAATATGATTTTGTCCAGCTGGAGTGACCTCAGGGGTCTCAGAGACACAGGCCTCCTCACTTCCTATTGCTTGCTTTTCTGTCTGCCCACCACTGTGTATTATATGAAAGAAGCAGATACAGGTTGACAAGAAGTCCTCTCTCAGGAATGTATTTCTGCATGCTCTTTTTGAATTTTTCATTTCCATCTATGGTTTCATTTTATCTTTTTACCACCCAAATTTATGAACTGACATTTGATCATCTTACCTCCTGATTAAGTGAACCACTACAATATGAGCTATTTTTGTGGCCACTAATGCATTCTTCACCATTATGTTTTGACTGTTTTCATTGGAGGCTTCTCCTCTTGTTTATGTAAATATGAAGAATGTCTACTGGCAAGTAGCATCTTTCCAATGTATGCCGAGTCCAGTGCACAGATAGCTACGGTTCATCAAGGAAATGGGGACACTGCCCTTGAAAAGCATAAACAGGAAATAAGTACACAATTAATTACAATATAGTTGGTATGTATGGATGTGGCACAGAAATGATACTTTGTAGTATTGAATGCATTTTTAGACGTGAAAGGGATAAATTGTGGCAGCAGATGTTTTAAGTGCCAAAACACAGAGGAATTTACAGAATGATGGTGGAGCCTCTGGGAAAAAACAAAACAAAAAACAGGATCACCTGAATTTTATTTTAAGAGAACATTCTAGTAGAAGTATGGAGGCTGAGTTTGAGACAGAGGAGAACTCAGGCCAATAATATGATCTACTGTGTTGCATTCATTATTCAAGAGAGAGACTAGGCCAAGAGCAGTGGATATAGTAAGATGTACCTGAAAGCGTTTAAGAAGCATTTTTTAAAATCCTAGGTTTTCAGCTCTGAAGTCAGTGTAGGTAGGTAACAGACAGGCACAAGTTCCAGAACAAAATCTATCATTTTATTTGTGCTTAATACTTAATATTATAATGAGATGATAGAAGACAGGTTAGCAACGATATTCAAGCACAAAGTGAAAACAGCATGAATACTACTCAGTTGTTGAGCTAGTGTAGTTCACAACAGGAGAAATTTAGGAAGGATATAAGATTTAAGATTGGATAAAACTTTCTTAACTTTTAACTACTAATATTCTTGATCAGTAAGTTGTAGACATATATAGGCACATTATTTCTTACCTATCAGAATGTCTTACATTTAGACTTTTATGAATAATGGACAGCAAAACCTATCAACTCTGCTTTACTATCTTTTGAAAGAAAAGGAAATGAGTTGCATGTTTTCTAAAGAGAAATTTTGTTACGTATACTTCTCTTATTTTCCAGAGAGTAAGCTTATTTATTATATATATACTAGAGGCCTGGTGCACGAAATTCGTTACTGGGGGGCGGGGTGTCTCTCAGCCCAGCCTGCACCCTCTCTAATCTGGGACCCCTCGGGGGATGTCCAACTGCTGTGGGATCAGGCCTAAACCAGCAGTTGGACATCCCTCTCACAATCCAGGACTGCTGGCTCCCAGCTGCTCACCTGCCTGCCTGCCTGATCACCCCCTAACCCAGGGGTGGGCAAACTTTTTGACTCGAGGGCCACAATGGGTTCTTAAACTGGACCGGAGGGCCGGAACAAAAGCATGGATGGAGTGTTTGTGTGAACTAATATAAATTCAAAGTAAACATCATTACATAAAAGGGTACGGTCTTTTTTTTTTTTTTCAGTTTTATTCATTTCAAACGGGCCGGATCCGGCCCCCGGGCCGTAGTTTGCCCACAGCTGCCCTAACCACTCCCCTGCCAGCCTGATCGCCCCCAACTGCCCTCCCCTGCTGGCCTGGTCCCTCCCCTGCAGGCCTGGTCACCCCCAACTGCCCTCCCCTGCCGGCCTGGTCCCTCCCCTGCAGGCCTGGTTGCCCCCAACTGCCCTCCCCTGCTGGCCTGGTCCCTCTCCTGCAGGCCTGGTCGCCCCCAACTGCCCTCCCCTGCTCGCCCACAACTGCCCTCCCCTGCTGGCCATCTTATGACCACATGGGGGCATCCATCTTGTATGAGTGTGTGATGGTCAATTTGCATATTACCTCTTTATTATATAGGATATATTACTTTATTGAATTTATTGGGGCGACATTGGTTAATAAACTTACATAGGGTTCAGTTATACAATTCTATAATACATCATCTGTATATTGTATTGTGTGTTCACTGACACAAGTTAAGTCTCCTTCCATCATCATTTATCATCCTTTTACCCTCTTCTACCTCCCCAACCCCCCTTTCCCTCTTGTAATCCCCATACTGTTGTCTGTGTCTATGAGTTTTGTTTTTTGTTTTGTCTTTACTTTCCTTAATCCCTTCACCATTTTCATCCAGCCTCCAACCTCCTTTCTCTCTCACAGCTGTCAGCCTGTTCTCTGTATTCCTGAGTCTGTTTCTATTTAGTTTGTTAATTTATTTTGTTCATTTGACTCTAAATATAAGTGAGATCGTATGGTACTTGTCTCTCTCTGATTGGCTTATTTCACTTAGCATAATATGTTCCAGGTCCATCCATGCTGTGGAAAAGGGCAAGATTTCCTTCTTTTTATGGCTGAGTAGTATTCCATTGGGTAAATGTACCACAGCTCTTTTATCCACTCATCTATTGATGGGCACTTGGGCTGTTTCCAAATCTTAGCTATAGTAAATAACACTGCAATGAACATAGGAGTACATATATTCTTTTGATTTAGTATTTCATCTTTCTTTAAAAATATTTCAAGAAATGCAATGCTGCCATAAGGCAGTTCAATTTGTAATCTTTTGAGGTAACTCCATACTGTTTTCCACAGTGGTTGCACCAATCTGCATTCCCACTAAGTGTGCACTAGGGTTCCCTTTTCTCCACATCCTTGACAACACTTGTTCTTTGTTGATTTATTGATGATCGTTGTGAGGTGATATCTCATTGTTGTTTTAATTTGCATTTCTCCGGTGATTAGTGGCATTATCTATTTGGGGTATTAAGCCCTTATCAGATGTATTGGTGAATATCTTTTCCATTCAGGGGGTTGTCTTTTCATTTTGTTCATAGTTTCCTTTTCTCTGCAAACACTTTTAAGTTTGATGTAGTCCCATTTGTTTATTTTTTTTTCTTTTGTTTCTCTTTCCTGAGGTGATATATCAGGAAAAAAAATATTACTACAAAAAATGTTCCAGATTTTACTGCCTATGTTTTCTTCTAGAATTTTTATGGTTTCTAGTCCAACATTTTTTTTAATTCACTTTGAGTTTACTCTTGTGTATAGTTTAACAAAGTGGTCTAGTTTCTTTCTTTCTTTCTTTCTTTCTTTCTTTCTTTCTTTCTTTCTTTTTTTTCACATATCTGTCCAATTATTCTGAACACCATTTATTGAATAGACCATCTTTTCCCAATCATCAAATACTAATTGTCTATGAAACCATGGGTTTATTTCTGGGCTCTCTATTCTGGTCTTTGATCTATATTTCTGTTTTTAGGCCAGTACCATGCTGTTTTTATTACTATGGCCTTGTAGTATAGTTTGATGTCAAGTGGTATCATTTCTCCAGCTTTGTTCTTTCTCAAGATTTTTGTGGCTATTCAGAGATTTTTTTGTGGTTGCATATACACTTTTGGAATATTTGTTCAAGTTCTGTGAAATAATCCCTGGGATTTACATTGAATCTATACATTGTTTGGGGTAATATGGACATTTTAATATTAATTCTTCCTATCCATGAGCATGATATATACTTCTACTTACTTGTATCTTCTTCAATTTCTTCAGTGTCTTATACTTTTCTGAGTACAGGTCTTTTACATCCTTGGTTAAATTTATTCCTAGGTATTTTATTCTTTTTGAAGCAGTTGTGAATGGGATTTTTTTCTTAGTTTCCCCTTCTGATAGTTCATTATTGGTGTATAAAAATGCAACTGATTTTTGGATATTTATTTTGTATCCTTCTACTTTACTAAATTTGTCAGTTCTAGTAGTTTTGTGGTATAATCTTTAGGGTCCTCTTTATACATTATCATGCCATCTCAAAATAATTACAGTTTTACTTTTTCCTTTCTAATCTTATGTTCCATGTTAAATTTACATTGTCCTAGTTTCCTGTGTCATGGTAGGCAGCTACAATCTTTAACAAAAAAAAGAAAAAAAGAAAAAAAAAGTAAAACCATAAACCTGAAGTTTTCATAGGATAAGTTATGACACTACAAAGCCATGATTGGCAGTCATCATATTCTTCCACTATTATCCATTCCAGTTTGCTCTCACTATCTATTATACTTCTCCAGGTCTAAGCTGTTTGTCCCGTCAGGTAACCTGGAATCATTTCTGAAGGATCTGAGTTAATGTACACTCCTTGAGTTGTGGTTGGTTCAGATGGCCATTCATACCTACCACCAGGGAGGGAAGCACCAGGAAGTTCCCAGTAACTCCTATGAGTTCTAGACATTCTTCTATCTGCTTCATTATATAGGAACTAGTGCCCTGGTGCACAAAATTCATGCACATTAAAAGGAAATTAATTAGAGGAAATATTTTAACATTGCTATTTGCCCTTTCTCTATAATAGAAGAGTCAGAGATGAAAAAAAATAGTAAAATGTATATGAAAATTGCCCTCCTGTCAGAGTCTGGGGCATGCCGCCGGACCCAGAGTCAAGTCCTCGCCTCCCTGCGCGTGCCTTGAAATCACATGAGACCCAGACCCATTGGCCCCACCCCCATCAAGCCCTGCAGGGAGGGGGGCACAGCCTTAGGTCCCCCATCAAGTCCCACCTGGCAGGGGGCATGGCCTCATATCCCCCATCAAGCCTTGCCAGGCGGGGGGTGTGGCCTCAGGTCCCCCAGTTCCTGTGCAGGGGTGGGGGTGGTGGCCTCAGGTCCCCTGGCCCTGGTGCAAGGGTGCAAGGGCTCAAGGGCATGAGGATGTGAGGGCATGATGGCCATTTGCATATTCGCTCTTTATTATATAGGATAACCTTATATCTTTATGATAACAAGGGTCAATTTCTCTTGCCAACACAGGAATTTTTTATGACTGTTGGAATACTGACATGAGGAGCCTAAAATGACTATGTGGCAGTTATTGATGTAGGTTTATTGGAATCCTTTTTGTGTCTCCTGAAATAAATCCCTTTCTACCACAACTGATTTATATTAATGAGGAGTATATTAATTAGGTGACTTTTAGAAAACTCCTAAGGTTGAGGGCTGGTTGCCAGGAGAGTCAACCATGTGATTAGAGTGTTGGAACTTTCAGTTCTACACCCCTGTCTTCCAGAGGGGGAAAGGGGTTGGAGGTTGAATCAATCACCAAAGGCTAATGATTTAATCAAGCGTGGCTTAGTGGTGAAACTTCCAAAAAACCCGAAAGGGTGACATCTGGGAGCTTCCTAGTCGGTGAGCACATGCAAATGAAAACTCCATGCCCTTTCCCCATCCCTTGCCTTTTGCATCTCTTCCATCTGGCTGTTTCTCACTTACATCCTTTTATAATAAATCAGTGATCTAGTAAGTAAAACATTTCTCTGAGTTCTGTGAGCTTCTCTAGCAAATAAATCAAAACCAAAGAGCAGGTTGTGAGAACCTGTGATCTATAGCCAGTCTGTCAGAAATATACATGATAACATGGGCTTGCCATTGGCATCTGTAGTTTCCAGGCAGATCGTGTGAGAACAAAGTTTAATTCTTGGACACTCAGAGCTGGGGTCTGAGAATTGCTTGTTGATTGTGGGGAAAACCCACCCCCACAAACATTGAAATTGGTTTCAGATCACCTTTTAATTAGACAGAATTATCCAAAGATAATCAAATACATCTAATAATCAGATCTGGTTATACCCCTTTCCTTATTATGCTCTGTTAAATGGCCTTAGGGAAGGAATGGGAAGTACAATTTTACTATATATTCTTTCTGTTACATTTCAGAGCCCTTCTGTTGGGAGCTCATGTTCTTTTTCAATAAATGGGCTCTGGGTCTGAGGAATTTTCTCATTTCTGGAGTGAAAGGAATGGATCATGATTTTCCATTGCAATAAGTGACATCTGCCTTCTCCTTCCTTGCTCTTGATTTCTTGTTATTGTTCTTATAAATTCCAGTGGGACCTTTGTTGTTAGCTTACCTATCACACACAAGTCTCTTCAAGTCAAGACCCCCTGGTTGCCATTCTGATTTTGCTACATGTTACAGTAATTATATTAATTCTGACTCTAATGGTTAAATGCTATCACTTGGCCTTGAAATATCCTAGAATCCTTTTTATATCAAAGACACTAAGAAGCTCAATATCAAATCAGCCTCTCCACTCTCAAGTCTGAATTACAAGGTATAGTCACCATTGAACTTTCTCCACATATAAAACACGATTGAGATTAAAAAGAGATATATCAATGTTTATTTTATAAAGACAAGAGTAGAGCACTTGACTGAGTGTGGAGAAAGCTCATCTCTGGAATGAGAGGAAGAAATGTTGATTTGGAAGTGATTCTTATCCATGTCTGACATAAGTAAGAGAAAGGTCCTTAACATATTCCTCCCTACTGACAGTATGAAGAAGTTCTTGCTATCTCTCTTCATTTGCTAGCTAAAGAATTACATTTTCCTCTCCAAGTAACATCTAACTGGTAGAATATATGGTGATAAAATTGGTTAGATATGGAGTGTGAAGGCAATTTTAATATTGAATTTATTTAGTTCAGAACAGTTCTTTTTGTACATATAAGGGCAACGTAAGCAAATCAATTCCATCTGATTAAGCTCACTTTACATGGTTAATGTACCATGGAACACTCTTTCTCCTCTGGTGCTTTTCCCAAAGATCACAGGAAGCGCATTTAGATGTTCACTTTGCATGTCACCCGGATGCATACAAAGTCCAATAGATTCAAAAGAAACATTGCATTCAATTATTTCAGCTTCAAGTTCAAAGGCTCATCATGTATGATAAAAAAAACCAAACGAAATGATAAGATGCAGTGTCACATTTTATTTAACATCTAAATCCACTCACAACAAGTTAATATCTAATTCATTGTAGCCTGACTGTATACTCATATGGCATAGCTCCTTAGGGAAAGAACAAAAAGCTCAAAGAACCTGGAGGTGACAACTGTAATAGGAAGTTACAAATGATTAAGAGCAGTGATTCTCAACCTTGGTTATATTTTATAATCACCTGGGGAGCTAGCAAAATTCCCAATTCCCTGGCCTTACCCCAAATTAATTAATTCAGACTTTCTGGGGTAAGGACCCAGCCATCAATATTTTTTAAAGCTCCCCAGGTAATTCCAATGTATAAGCAAATTTGAGATCCTATGACTTAGAGAGTAGTTCTTACACACACTTCAAATCACGTAGAAGGCTAGTTAGAACTCTGATTACTGGGCCCCATGCCCAGGGTTTCTCAATCATTAGGTGAAGAATTTGCATTTCAAAAAAGTTCCAAGGTGCTGTTCTTGCTGCTGATTCAGGGACTACACTTTGAGAACTGCTGCTTTAGAACTCATGAACCTCAGATAAGAAGTAAATCCTATGAGGTTGCCATTGATATGGTGCTGGAAAGATGAAAAAAGCATACCTCTCAGTAATTCTAATGGGAGAAGGAAACAAAATCCTCTACTACATTGGAGTTCTGTAGGAGCCAGATAAACTGATCTAAATAAATAAATGTTCCAGTAATAGAAACCTGAAATGTTATAGACGAAAAAACTCAAGAAGTATGAGAACTTAAGTATGGATGTGGGGCTGGAGAGGACAGAGGAATATATTTGTGCTTTAAAATATTTGGACCAAATAAGGAAGGAACAAAAATCTAAATCTAAATCTTTATTAGTTAGGCAAACTCGAACAAATTATTTTACAGGTGGCTTTCATTGCCACATTAATGGAACAAAACGAACTAGGAAATATATATATATATGAAACCCTAAGCAACTGTTCAGCCATGCGACCATTTGACTGGTAGCTATGATGTGCACTGACCAGCAAGGGCAGACACTCAATGCACAAGCATGGAAATGGAACAGGTTGATGAATTTCAGAGAGAAGGGAGTAGGGGGAAGGTGGTAAAAGATTAACCAAAGATCTTATATGCATACCAAGGCCCTTGGCCTAACCTGAGGGGATCAGGTCAAAACTGGCAGTCCAACATTCCCTGAGGGGTCCCAGATTGTGAGAGGGCACAGGCCAGGCCGAGGGATTCATGCACCGGGCTCTAGTCTCTAATAATGATGATAATGATTTTATATTTGAACTAGAGGCCTGGTGCCGAGTTCGTGCACAGGAGGGCAGGGGGTCCCTCGACCAGGCCTGACCTTCTCGCAATCTGGGACCCCTCAGTGGAAGTCCACAGGATTCCTAAACCAGCAGTCAGACTCCGCTCTCACAATCCATGACTGCTGGCCTGCCTGCCTGCCTGCCTGATCACCCCTACCCACTTGCCTGCCTGCCTGATCACCCTTAACCCCTCTGACTGACTGCCTGATTGCCCCTACCCACTTGCCTGCCTGCCTGATCACCCCTAACCACTCGCCTGCCTGCCTGATCACCCCTAAACGCATCTGCCTTGGCCCCCGCCACCATGGCTTCATCCAGAATGATGACTGGAAGGTTGTTTAGCTGTCTGGTCTAATTAGTATGTTATGCTTTTATTTTTATAAATTGGTCTTGGAATATATTTCACATAGTATATTATTATTTACATTTTTATGTTCTGAAAATTTGAAATTTTTCTTAAAACATAGCTAAGGTTCACACAGAGAAGGATCTATTTCAGTTTCTACTCCTACCCTCTACTGATAACAAGATTGGATAAAATTGCAGTATGGTGCCTATACAGAGTGTCCCAAAAAATGTATAACCACTTTAACAGCTGATAGCTCAATTTTGAAAATGAAATGTTTTTCAATAAACACTGCCTTTATAATTACCCAAAGTGGTCTTTTTATTGTGTCTGCAGCTCTGCCTCTTCCAAAATGACGTATAGTTGAAATCATATAGTAGTACTGTGTAGCCTTTTCAGATTGACTTCTTTCATTTAGTAATATGCATTTAAGGTTCTTTCATGTCTTTCAATGGCTTGAAAGTTCATTTCATTTTTAGTGCTGAATAATCTATTGTCTTTATGTACAACCTTTTATTTATCCATTCACCTAGTTAAGGATATTTTTATTGCTTTCATGTTTTGGCAATTATAAATAAAGTTGCTACAAATATTCATGAACAGGTTTTTATGTGGATGTAAGTTTTCAAATTCTCTTGGTAAATACTATGAAGTGCCATTTTAAAATTTTATGGTACTAATATGTTTAGTTTGGTAAAAAAAATGCCAAATTGTCTTTCAAATTGGTTATACCATTTTGCATTCCCACCAGCAATGCATGAGAGTTCCTGTTGCTCCATATTCTTGCCAGCATTTGGTGTTGACAATGTACTGGATTTTGGCCACTGTAACAGGTGTATAGTGATATGTCATTATTGTTTTATTTTATTTTTCAATTTCATTTGACATTCAATATTATTTTATATTAGTTTTAGTTGTATAGTATAGTGGTTAGATAATCATAATTTACAAAGCGATCCCCCTGATATTTCAGGTACACACCTGGCACTATACTTATTACAATATTATTGACTATATTCTCTATGCTGTACTTTATGTCTTGTGAATACTTCATAAATACCAATTTGTACTTCTTATTCCATTCTTTACCTCTTTCACCCAGCTATCCCCCAACCCTCCCCTCTGGCAACCATTGGTTAGTTTTCTATATCTGTGAATCTTTTTCTGTTTGTTTTTTCATTTATATTGTAATTTAAATTTCACATGTAAGTGAAATCTCATAGTATTTACCTAAATCTGTCTGACTTATTTCACTTAGGATGTTATCCCCTAGGTTCATACATGCTGTTAGAAATGGTAAGATTTCCTTTTCTTTAATGGCCTACTGATATTCCATTGTATATATGTACCACCAGTTTTTTGTTCACTTGTCTGTTGATGGGTACTACTTGGTTGCTTCTATACCTGGGCTATCTAATCTAATAAAAGACAAACGTGCAAATTGACCATACCTTCACTATGCCTTAAGCCATGCCCACCAGCCAATGAGAGCAACTATATGCTAATTAATGCAACCAAGATGGCAGCCAGCAGCCACAGAGCTGAAGCAAGCAGGAGGAGTGGTTGCTCCAGAGATGGAGGAAGCCAAGCTTCCTGGCCAGCTCTGAGCTCCACTGAAGGCAGCAAAGTTTCAATTATAGAAGATAAATAAACCCCAGATACCTGCTTTCAGCCGGCGGTGGCCATGGAGCTGGAGCAAGCAGGAGCCGGCTCTGAGCTCCACTAAAGGCAACAAAGTTTCAATTATAGAAGGTAAATAAATCCCAGAATAAAAGAGAAAGAAAGAAAAAAGGCGAGGCTAGGAGCTTCTGTCACCGAGGGGCGTTGGCCAGCCTGAAAACGCCCCTCAGCCCCTCCCCCAGACTGGCCAGGCACCCTAGTGGGGACCCCCCACCCTAAAGGAGGTGTGGCCAGCCTGAAAACAGCCATCAGCCCCTCACCCAGGCTGGCCAAACCTCCATGGGGAGAGGGTCCCCATTGGGGTGGGGGGGGGGCTTGACCAGCCTTCAAACAGCCATCAGCCCCTCACCCAGGCTTGCCAGGCACCTCAGTGGGGACCCCCACCCTGAAGGGGGTGTGACCAGCCTGCAAACAGCCCTCAGCCCCTCACCCAGGCTGGCCAGGCACCCCAGCGGGACCCCCACCTGATCCGGGACACCCTTCAGGGCAAATCAGCTGGCCCCCACCTGTGCACCAGGCCTCTATCCTATATAATAAAAGGGTAATATGCAAACTGACCCTAACAGCAGAAAGACTGGGAATGACTGGTCACTATGACACACACTGACCACCAGGGGGCAGACGCTCAATGCAGGAACTGCCCCCTGGTGGTCAGTGCACTCCCACAGGTAGAGCTCTGCTCAGCCACAAGCCAGGCTGACAGCTGCCAGTACAGTGGTGGTGGTAGGAGCCTCTCCCACCTTCTCAGCAGCGCTAAGGATGTCCGACTGCAGCTTAGGCCTACTCCCCACTGGCAAGTGGACATCCCCCAAGGGCTCCCATGCTGCCAGAGTGATGTCTGACTCCCAGCTTAGGCCCAATTCCTCAGGGAGCGGGCCTAAACCAGCAGGTGGTCATCCCCCAAGGGGTCCCAGACTGCGAGAGGGCACACGCCAGGCTTAGGGACCCTCCTGAGTGCACAAATTTTTGTGCACCAGGCCTCTAGTTGTAAATAACACTGCAATAGACATGGGAATGCATCTATTCTTTCAAATCAGTGCTTTGGGTTTCTTCAGATATATACCCAGAAGTGGAATTGCTAAGTCATAAGGTAGTTATACTTTTAATTTTTTTTGAGGAACCTATATAGTGTTTTCCATCGTGGCTCCACCACCAATTTGTAATCCCATCAACCATCAACTGTGCAGGAGGGTTCCCTTTTCTCTACATTCTCACCAATATTTGTTGTTTGTTTATTTATTGATGAGAGCCATTCTGATAGGTGTGAGGTGATATCTTGTTGTGGTTTTAATTTGCATTGCTCTGATGATTAGTGACATTGAGTACCTTTTCATATATCTGTCTATTGGTCATCTGTGTGTCCTCTTTGGAGAAGTATCTATTTATGTTACTATTGTTTTAATTTGCATTCCCTGATGACATATAATGTAGAACATCTTTTCATATGCTGATTTGCAATCTGTTTATCTTCTGTGATAAGGTGTAATTTAAGATCTTTAGCCCATTTTTTTTAATTGAGGTTGTTTTCTTATTATTAAATTTTGTGTTCTTTGTATTTTTTGGATAACAGTCCTTTATCAGATGTGTGTTCTGCAAATTTCTCCCAGGATGTGGCATGTCATCTCATTCTCTTCATGTTGCATCTTCCAAGAAGAATTTTTTATTTACTTTTATTTTTTTATGGATATGCCTTTGGTGTTGTATCTGAAAAGTTATCACCATACCCAAGGCCACCTAGATTTTCTCCCATTTATCTTCTAGAAATTTTATAGTTTCATGTTTTACATGTAGGTCTGTGATCCATTTTGAGTAAATTTTTGTGAAGGGTGCAAGGTTTGTGTCTAGATTTGTTTATCTGTTTTTTTGCATATTGATGTCCAGTTGTTCCAGCAATACTTGTTATAGAGACTATCTTTTCTCCATTGTATTACCTCTGCTACTTAGTCAAGGATCAGTTGACTATTTTTAAGGATCTATATCTGCGCTCTATTCTTTACTATTGCTCTATTTGTGTGTATTTTTCCCTTCAATACCACACTTTCTTGATTACTGTAGCTATAGAGTAGGTCTTGAAGTCAGGTATTGTCAGTCCTCTAACTTTGTTCATCTTCTTTAGTACCCCATGGGCTGTTCTGGGAATTTTTCCTCCTCATATAGAATCAGTTTGTCAATATCTACAAAATAACTTGGGACTTGATTGTAAATGACTTAAATCTAAAAATCAAGCTATGGAGAACTGACATCTTTCTATCCATTAGCATGTTACATATATATTCATTAATCTATTTATTTTTGTTATCAGAGTCTTATAATTTTTCTTTGCCTTTAGTACTCTTTTTAAAGATGGGGGTCACTCAGACCTGAAACAAATCCTAAAAGTTACAATGATGGGGAATAAGTTCTGTGTTTCTAAATTTGGTTTCTAGGAGGATGTTGATCGTATGAATATAATATATAAGAATATAACAACTAGGGTATGGCTTTTGGAGGAGAGGTAAACAATTTATGGCAATTTCTGAAGTCCTGTGAAGACTCTGAGGATGCTATGACTGTTAACAAAACAAAAAATATAAATGAATAAATAAATAAATAAATCTTGCTGATATCATGAGAGAGTAAGTTGGAAATACCCGTATTAGAGCTGTGTTCCAGATGCCTGAAGTGAATTACAACTCTCTCTACATTAAACAAGTTACTTTAATTTCTTAAAAGACCAGAAAATTAGTACAGTATGAAGGAACCTACCTCCCAGTGAAAATACATTTAATTAGTAGAACTTTAAAAGTTGCTTTCCTCATATTAATTATTCAATTTGTAGCTTTCTGAACAGTCATTATAACATCTTAACAAGAATGTACAGAAGAAAACAATAAACAGAAAATTCAATGTAGTATAATATGACTAAACTTGAAAATATTATGCAATATATCATTATACTGAGCTAATTCTACTAGAGTTTTTTTTCTTATAACTATAATTCCCTTTAATGCTATAGTAAAGTCCTAAGATAATGTAACTTCATTTTAAAATGAAGTCATTTCTGCACTGCCGGGAGCCGGTCCATCCTTGCTGTTTCAAGGGACCTGGCATATATGGCATACTGTTCTTAATATGTTTGCTCACCTTCTTGGCGCTGTGTTTTAACCAAGGTCACCTCTCTGAGAAAGGTTGTTTCCCCAGGTAGGGATTTTCCCCCGAAGTTAGGGAGGGAATAAAACCCCTTAACTAAGTGCCAGGCGGGTAGTTAATCACTTTAACTAGGAACAATCATGCTTAAGCTACATAATCTTTACTCCCTGGAATGGAGATAAGAAACGCCCTAACCTTTGGAATAGAGATTGATAGGATTGAATCAACTGGTATAAATACAGATGTAACAAGACAACAAGAGACAGAACTTAGAAGACAGAACTTAGAAAACAGAACCTAGACACAGAACCTACACAGAACCTAGAGACAGAAGAACTTCGCTGGAGAGAACATGGCAAAAGATCCTGGACAGAAACTGGCCACAGAACCTAGAGACAGAACCTAGCGAGAGAACATGGCAAAAGATCCTAGACAGAAGCTGGACACAGAACCTAGAGACAGAACCTAGCAAGAGAACCTGGCTGAAGAACCTAGAGACAGAACCTGGCTACAGAACCTGGATAGAACATGGCAAGAGAACCTGACTAGAACCTGGTGACTGAACCTGGCTGAAGAACCTGGACAGAACCTGGCTGGAGAACCTAGCAAGAGAACATGGACACAGAACCTGGCTGGAGATCCTAACCAGAACTTCGCTGGAGATCCTGAACAGAACTTGGCTGGAGATCCTGGCTAGAGATCCTGGCTAGGCTGCTGATCAACTGAATGCTGTCTCCCTAGCATTCCTTCTTCGCCAACTCCGTCCACACCTTTGGGGACCCCTGGACCTGCAGGACTGTACAGCGGGGAGTGATCCCTTGAGGAAACATGATCTCAAGTTTTCCTTTCCTTTCCTCTCCTTTCCTCTCCTTTCCTCTCCTTTCTTTTCCTTTCCTTTCCTTTCCTTCCCTTTCCTTTCCTTTCCTTTCCTTTCCTTTCCTTTCCTTTCCTTTCCTTTCCTTTCCTTCCCTTTCCTTCCCTTCCCTTCCCTTCCCTTCCCTTCCCTTCCCTTCCCTTTCCTTTCCTTTCCTTTCCTTCCCTTTCCTTTCCTTTCCTTTCCTTTCCTTTCCTTTCCTTTCCTTTCCTTTCCTTTCCTTTCCTCTCCTCTCCTCTCTTCTCCTCTCCTCTCTTCTCCTCTCCTCTCTTCTCCTCTCCTCTCCTCTCCCTTTTTCTTTCCTTCTTTCTTTCTTTCTTTCTTTCTTTCTTTCTTTCTTTCTTTCTTTCTTTCTTTCTTCAGCAAAATTATGCCAGGTAAAGTATAGATAATGTTTTAAAAATCACAACTCATCCACAGTGAAGTCTCTGTGTTAAATTGAGAAATAGTCAAAGCATAAAAAAAGAAAAAATACAGCAGAGTTCCTTTAGATTAGTAAACAGGTTATGCAATGCTGAAATTATTCTGAAGTATGCAATGTATAGATTTCCCATTTCTTTGAAAAAGAGAAATCTCTTGAATTTGGTGGAGAAGGGTTCTTTTTTTTTCTTCGTATTTAGGAGTTGTCAAATTTAATTTGCCTCTAAAATAATCATGTATCCTAATTTAATTTATGGATGACTCTGAGTAACTGGGAACTCAAATGCTCTTAATTACAAGCCATTTCCTCCTTATCCTATATAATAAAAGGGTTATATGCAAATTAACCATCACTCCATCACAAAGATGGTGGTGCCCATAGCCACAAGATGGCACTCCCAGTCCCCTCAGCCCTGCTGGAATCCCCCAGTCCTGGGGGGTGGGGCAGCCATTGAGAGGAGGCAGTGTGAGCAGCCTGGCGGAATGCATGCTTTGTTGCCACAGCGATGAGGCAAGCTTTCCGCCACTGCTGCGGAGGGCCTCTGGCCAGCAGAGGGCCTCTGGGCAGTGGGTGCATAGCGGCCTGGATGAGACGCTTGCTTCATCACTGTGGCAACTAGGCAAGCGTCCTGCCCCAGCTGCAGAGGATCTCTGGGCAGTGTGTGTGGAGTGGCAGGGGTGGGACACTTGCTTTGTTGCCACTGCAATGAGGCAAGCATGCCGCCCCAGCCGCAGAGAGCCTCTGGGCTGCAGAGAGCCTCTGGGCAGTGGGAGTGGAGCAACCAGGCCCTGCAGAGAGCAGAGAACCACAGGGAGTGGGCATAAGCCATCAAGGCTTTTGGATTGGAGAGGGCTCCTCTGAGGGCTCCCAGATTGAAGAGGGTGCAGGTCAGGCTGAGGGATCCACCCCCCAATGCATGAATTTTATGCACTGGGACTCTAGTGTTAAGAAAACATCGAACTTTTCTATTCAAAATGCACAACTGTTTGCAAATTACCCTAGCCACTAATAGTCTGGTGCAGTGTATCTCAGGATTGCCCAGTGCCACTCAGCATTGTTTTCCTAAACATGAAGCGGGGAAGAGAAGCCAGAGTTCTCCAGGCTCATCTACTAGGAAAAGTCAGGAACTATAGTAGCTATTCCTTCTTTTGGAACTGGCATCAGAGAATGCAGGAGGGCAACATACACAATACATGGCATACAGTTGTCTCAGAATGTCATCATCACTGAGTCTTTAATAAGTCAGGCAAGCAACAACATCTGGAAGCTGGGTTCTGGCAAAGAGAACCAGAAGAAGAAATGTGCACAATGTAAAATATGCAGTTATTTCAAATTGTAGTTATTGCTGGAAACATTCAGAAGTGTGGCTTGTGTGGCTTGTGTGGTTTGGAGTTAGGGGTAGTTTCTCAAGATCTGGAAAGAACAAGACAACAAAGGTGTTAAGAGACAGGTGTTCTTAGGCAGGCTATCAGACAGATACTCTGGAACAGGGACAAGAATGGATTCTTGCTTAAACTTAAATGATTCAAGTTGAAGAATTCTACTCCAAAAATGCCAAAATAAAACTTGAAGTCAGCTTTGGCTGGGAAGCACTGAAGGAGTCCACTGGGAACTGAATTCTGAGAAATAGAACTAAATCTGAAAACATAGTGATTATGATAAGGCCTCAAAAACAATAATACAGGAAGAAAGTAGAGAAGGGAGAAGGAAGAGGAGGATGGAGTAGAAGAATAGAATGAGAAAGGGGGAAATATTTTGTGATCCTTTATTCTGTACTAGGAACTGTTGTAAGCATTTTATCTACATTCACTCATTGACTCCTCCCAATTCTATTATAGTAAGTTGGATGGTGGACCCTCGAAAGATATGTTCTTTACCCCTGAACAGTGAACGTTATCTGATTTTTGTGGGGGAAAAGGTCTTTATAGATGTAATTAAGTTAAGGATATTGAGATGAGATCAACCTGGATTGCCCAGTATGTCCTAAGTCATTTAAGGGAGATACAGAAAAGGCAGAGAGAGGAGGAGGAGAGAGTATAAAACTGGAGGTTGAGACTGGAGTGATGCAGCCACAAGCCAAGGCATGCCAACATCTACCAGAAGAGTAAAGTAACGGAATCTCCCCTAGAGCATTTGGAGGAAGTGTACACCTTCTGAGGCCTGGATTTTGGACTTCTTACCTTGACAACTGTGAACAGTTGAATTTCTGTAGTTTTAAGTAGAAATTTGTTACAGCAGATGCAGAAAAGTAACACACCCATGAAGTAGATTCCACCATTGTCCATATTTTATAGATGAGGAAGCTCAGCCTCAGAAAGTATGAGAGAGATGCTCAAGATTACCTGGTTATCAGGTGTCTGGGAAAGTACTGGAATCCAAGCAATCTAGCTTTAGAGCCAATATCCTCCATCCCTACACTGCATTATCAATTTACAAAACCATGAGAATTACTTAGTACATGATCATATAAGGAGGCTGGAGCTGCTTTCCAGCTTTCATCAAAGGTCAGAAAATAGTAAAGGTTAAAACTTGCAAGTTATAGTGACTAGCTATGGAAAACTGGGGAGATAGGAGATGAGGAAATGATGTAGGGGGTATAACTGCTCTAATAATTAAAAATCTGTTGAGTGCTCTTATTGGGCTCACATAATCAACAAAGATTTAAAACCATTAAGCATAGTTTAAAAAATATAATACAAATCCCGGAAATGATCAAAAATATTAATCCAATGGAAAGTTCTTAAATATCATTAACACATGTAGTTATAGAGATTTATCATCTCTTTTGTAAAAAAAACAAAAACAAATCAAAAACAAAACAAAAAAACAAAACAGTTTCCTTAACATTACTAAATTGGCTCAGGAAGGGTTAAAATATCTGTGTTATTAAAATAAAAATTACAAATAGGATGTTTTAGTGGAACTTAAACAGTTGGACCTGAATTTATGGACCCTAAGAGCACAAATCTAAAGATCTGATTCCAAGATTCAGGAGTCAAGAAATGAAGTATAGAGTGAAGTTATAAAATGTACATGCAACCTAGCTTTCATCAGGGGTTACCTGGTCCCTTGAAAATTTGTTTTCCTCTACTTTATTTGCCAAAATGCTCTATGCCACCTAATTTGCCACTTTATGTCTTTAAATTTTTGCATATGAGCGGGGGAATGAGCAGTGGTTAATGGTCAATATTTAACAACCATCTTTCCACAAAAATACCTTATTTTATAGCACTTGCCAGTGTCTATGTATGCTGTACTTTCATCATGGTCAATTTCAAGCTACCAGAATGCCAGCACTAAATCTGGAGAAGGGAAGAGATACACAGTCACACACCATTATGTTGTATTTCTACCATACTGATGGCAGTAGACATAATGAACATCAAGTACTATTAATAGATAATAGAATGATTAGCAGATGATGTTTTGAGTATTTATTACTTCTGTCTTTAATACAATTTATTTAGTTATGTTTGTCATTTACTTTTTAATAATGGCTATATTTAACAAGAATCTCTGAAAATTTAATAATTAATTCTCTTGAACCAATGCAACCTGGCTCTGGCACACACTGGGACTAGGATATGTGTTTCTAATCATCTTTGTCTTTGAATTACTATTTCTGCTTGGCTTAGATTTTGGATTAGTTCACCATTCCATACCTACTGCCCCTGTGTAACCTCACTCAAAACTCATTCTGAACCCTACTATTTCAAGTTGTTATTCTCTAAAATATGATTGATAAATGCTAGATGATTAATAGGTATTTACAAATATTTGGTCATGATTGGGGTTTTTATATTAGAATAACTTATACAACTAAAATTTAATGTTAGAATATTTTCAGTCATAAAAGTTATGTAGCTACCCTGAGCCATGTAATTTCTCTCTAATGACCTATCTTTATAGATTTCTCCTTGATTTGTAGACAACTTCCCTTTTTTTCCCTCTTGTTTATTCCTAACTAAAAATCCTGTTAATTTATTGTACAAGGTATATTTGTTAGCACTCTTACCTAGTCACTTTCCAAGACATTCCCCACAAACCTCAACATTTTATATCTGAAGAAATTTATCAAGGTATTGTTTAACGTAAGTGGTTCTCAGTCTAAGAGGAATCATGGAGCTATTTGGTAAAATAATATTGCTGATGCTTGCCACAACAATAAGAGAGAGTAAGAACCACTTCATCATCAGGAACCACGATAAGGTGGGTCCTCAGAGACTTTGGTGGTCACAAGAACAGAAAAGATATTCAGAACTAGCAGATGCCAGGGAAAATCAGTGGAAGGAAGGCAGAGCAGAAAGTGGTTGAGTTCACATAGGCATCAGGAGTCCATAGGCCATCCTCAGATGAAGACAAGATTCTCACTCAGGAAAGCACTTGTAATATGCTTCCTGTTTCATCACAAAATATATGCAACCCAGCCTACAGAGATGCAAAAATCAGAGAGCAGAAAACTGTATGGCCTTTGAAAAGAGAAATGGTAATATGTCTCTACATGCTCATTACATGCTTCTAGAGTAGACCAAGCAATGTTATTATCTTCATGTCACCCATACTACTCAGCACAGATTATTTAATAACTCTAGACTTTAATTTATGAATAAAGTAGTTCAAGCAAACATTCAGTATACCTGTGGACACCACAAAGGAGCTGCATTGCCCACCTGCAGGCAATGCTGTTTACACAGTCATTATGAATGACAATTCCAGGCAGGCTGCCATTCTTCATATTAGAAACTTATAAAACGCTAAATTAACAACATGTGTAATCTCTATTGCCTTAACTATAATATATAACTAAGTCTCTGTTATATAAATAATAATATTTCTGATGTCAGAGAGTATAAGAAACATAGAATAATCCTTTACTATATGAAAGTAGCCCATCAATTTCAGTTTGTCCCAAATTCTTGTTTTCCCTATTATAATTTCAACAGATGCATCTTATGTCATTGAGATAATTCCAATTTTTATATAAAAATAAATTAGTAGTCCTTAAGACATGAATGTATATTTCTGTAATCACAGAGTATTACAGAATATAAGCACATTACCTGACTTCTGTGAAAATAATCCTGTCTTATTGCATTTCATATAAGAGAAGAACACGCTATATTAGACATGGCATAATAGGCATATTAGTTTGAAATCCATTTCAGGTAAAATTTCCATTTTCTAAAGCTTCGTTGGATATCAGAACTGCAACAGTGCAGTCAGACATCAAAATAAAAGTTTGTTTCTAAGGCATACAAAGGGAGACTCTATTGGGCCTTTTCTTAGTTGTTTACATAGAGCAGATGTTTAATGCACATTCCCTTTACAAATAATATACTTTTCTTCTTCTTTTTATGCCAAGAGGGGCATATTGTGGACTTATCAACTCTATTTCCTATGAGTAAAATGTATTTGTACCTGTATGGACCTAATTTTCTCTATTTGCATTTGAATGAAACATGAGAGGTTCTTAATGACATTTAATGGTATCTAAAATGCACTCTTGGTGGTAAGTGTGCTTCTTAAATGTGCCCATTATTTAAATTTGTTCTTATGAAGCCTGCTTCCCATATTTGGCTCTAGGTTGTGAGCTTTTTGAAGGTATGAATGCATACTATTGTTTTTTGTATATAATCAGATATAAACATTTAATAGATGTTCATAAATATTTGTTGAATGAATAGGATTGCAATAAGTCTACACATGAGCCCAAATGGCAGAGCTATTTAACCTATTTAACAGAAAACTAAAAAATTTGATAGGACTGCAAAGTCAAAATCAACAGCTGAATGTGAGAAAGTTGGTACAGAGGAAAAGAATAACACAGATTCTCTTCCCACAGGTAGTACTCTGATGCAAAAGAAAAAAGAAAAATGAAAGGGAGGAAGAAATGAAGGGAGCAAGGAAAGGAAAGGAGGAAGAAAGGGAAGTAGGGGAGAAAGAGAGAGGGAGGAAAAGAAAATAAGTATTCATATTTTCTTCCTGCTAAAAGACAAAGTTTGGGGGAAAGTCTAAATGTGAAGACTTATTTATATCTTATTGTGAGAACACAAATAAATATAACTTTATATGTAGAAATAATATAAGACAAATTCTTACATTTATCCTCTTGCTTAATGGTCAGAAATTTATGAACACATTAATTTAATAAAATTTTTATTTAATCTTATAACATGCCACCTCTTTAGAAATATGATGCTATTAGTTTTTTTGCTCAGACACCATGCCCATAGTTTAGGAGGCAAAAAATTGAATGTCACTTACAGAATTAATTCTATATGAATTGTCATGCATTGTTGAAACATGGATAGTTAAGCAAAAGATTTTTAAATTCCCAAATTTCTTGCCCACCTTAAATATAAGCAAAGATGTTTTATATCTTTAACTAGAGGCCTGCGGGATTGGGCTGAAACTGGCTCTCCGACATCCCCTGAGGGGTCCCAGACTGAGAGAGGGTACAAGCCAGGCCGAGGGACCCCACAGATGCGCTATCGCACTGACAAGGCAGGGAGGAATACAGGAGGTTGGCCAGCCAGGGAGGGACCACGGGAGGGCTCCAGGGCTTGTCCAGCCCATCTCGCTCAGTCCCAATCGGCTGGACCCCAGCAGCAAGCTAACCTATCAGTGGGAGCATCTGCCCCCTGGTGATTAGTGCACTTCATGGCAAGTGGTTGAGCAGCCTTAGCATATCATTAGCATATTGTGCTTTGATCAGTTAAACAGCCGTCTGTTCAACCGATACTTAGCATATTAGGCTTTTATTATATAGTACTGGTTTTTTAATTGCAATTATTGATCATGGGGTAGATTCAGTAATTTTTCTTCTTAATTATAAAAATAAAAAATATTGACTAGCTCTTGAGACTTCATCT
The DNA here is from genome assembly GCF_964212035.1 of Myotis nattereri. NCBI lineage: Eukaryota > Metazoa > Chordata > Mammalia > Chiroptera > Vespertilionidae > Myotis > Myotis nattereri. Next base: position 158,797,335 of record NC_138075.1, read on the forward strand.
TAAATTAAATATCACTTTCATCCATATTATGTAGTCCAAGCATGTCAAACTCATGACCGACGGGCCCCATGCCACATTTATTTGGCCCATGTTAGCCTTTGAGTTTGACATGCTTGATGTAATCCATTCAATACCCATATATTCAAGTTTAAATTTGGGAAGGGAGCTTAGCATGAGAGATACAGAGATGAGAGATGTGGTTCCTGACTTGAATTAACCTATAGTCTAATGAGGAAAACGAAGTAACAAAAACAAAGATCACAGCCTAAAGAAATTAGGGAACATTTCCTGGGAAAAGAACTTGATTTTTCAGCTGCAGGAAGTGTAATTAGCCAACTTCTTCTAGCTGCAATGTCTTTTTAATTTTTATTGTATTTATTGGGGTGACATTGGCTAATAAATTTTATAGGTTTCAAGTGTACAGTTCCGTAATACATCATCTTTATATTGTATTGTGTGTTCACCACCAAAATCAAGTTTTTTCCCCATCACCATTTATCCCCATTTACCAGTACTCTCTTCTACCTGCCTCCACCCCCCTTTCCCTCTGGTAATCACCAAACTGTCATTTGTGAGGTTTTTTTCCCCTTCATGGTCGGTAATAGTGTTTGAGTTGAGAGCATACTTATCCCGAATAGCCCCAACCAGAGACTGACAAGGCTATAGCAATAGGCTTTGGTCATTTCTGCCCAACATGGGATTCTTCTGATAGTCAGTCTCCAGTGCTGAGTTCCCTGCTGGGTTGATTTAGATTCTGTAAGTATGAGATAATACTTCACTGTGGTTTTTATTTGCATTACCCTGATAATTAATGATATTATGTACATTTTATATATCTGCTGGCCATCTGTATGTCTTCTTTGGGAAAATATCTATTCAGATCTTTTGACCATTTTTTTAATTAGCTGGGTTTATTTTTTCTATCAAGTTGTTTGAAGTTTTTTTAAAAATACGTTTTGGATATTAACCACTTCCTAAATATGTGATCTTCAAACATTTTCTTCTATTCAGTAGGTTGCCTTTTTATTTTATTGATGTTTCCTTTGATGTATAGAAGCTTTTTAGTTTTATGTAGTCATACTTAATGATTTTTGCCTTTGTTGGCTTTGCTTTTGGTGTCAAAACCAAAACAAACAAAAAAAATCACCAAGACCAATGTCAAAGAACTTATTGCCTATATTTTCGTCTAAATGCTTTTTTAAAAAAATGTTTCTATCTATTTTAGAGAGAGAGAGGAAGAGAAACATCAATCAGTTGTCTTACTCTGGGCATGTGCCCTGACCAGGAATCAAACCAGCAACATTCTGGTGCACTGGACAATGCTCAACCAACTGAGCCACACAAGCCAGGGCTCTTATTAGGAGTTTTATGGTTCAGGTCTTACATTTAACTCTCAAAACCATTTTGAGATAATTTTTGTATATGGAAAAAGATAGTGGTCTTGTTTCATTTCTTTGCAAGTGACTCCAGTTTTTCCAACACGATCATTTAAGAAACTGTTCTTTCCCTATTGTATATTGTTGCTACTTTTTCATATATTAATTGACTATGTATGCATGGGTTTATTTCTTGGCTCTCTGTTCTGTTCCATTGGTCTATGTGTCTGTTTTTATGTCAATAGTATACTGTTTTGATTACTGAAGCTCTGCAATATAGTTTGAAATCAGGGTGCATGATGCCTCCAGCTTTGCTCTTCTTTCTCATGATTGCTTTGGCTATTTAGGGATTTTTTTGGTTGCATAAAAGTTTTTAAATTTGTTCTATTTAGGTACAAAATTCTATTGAAATTTTGATAGCAATTACCTCAAACTATAGATTTCTTTGAGTAGTATTACATTTAAATAATATTAATTCTCCCAACCCATTATTACAGAATATATTTTTCAATTTCTTTCAATGTCTTGTAGTTTCAGTGTAAAAATCTTCCACTCCTTTGTTAATTTATTACCAGATATTTTATTTTCTGATTCAGTTGTAAATGGAATTGTTTTCTTAATTTCTCTCTTTAGTTATTTGTTATTAGTGTATAGAAATGCAACTAATCTTATATATGAATTTTTGTATTCTATAACTTTCCTGAATTATCTGTTCTAAAGTGTTTTGATAAAGTCTTTCAAATGTTCTATATGTATATGTCACCTGCCAATAGAGACCATTTTGCTTTTTCCTTTCTAATTTGAACACTTTTTTTTTTTTTTTTTTTTTTTTTTTTGCCTAACTGCTCTAACGAGGATGGCCAAGGCTATGTGGTGAAAGTGGGCAGGCATCCTTGACTTGTAACTGGTATTAGAGGAAAACCTTTCAGCTTTCATCATTGTATATGATGTTAGCTCTGTGGGCTTGTTATATAGGGCCTTTGTTATATTCAGGAATGTTCCATATTTACCCTCTATACCCTCTTTGATGATATTTTTATTATAGATTGATGTTATAAGATCATATTTTCTAAACCCTCTTTTAGAACACATGACACAACAATTTTGTTACTTTTATGGGTGTCTATAGACAGTCTAGAAAAGGCAGTGAGTATGACAACATGTTGGGGTTTTGTGATATTTTAACTTTTAATAGAATAATTAAGTAGGATATTTGAATTGAAGCCTATCCCTAAAGTAAATGATTGTCTTAAGTATGGGAACTATTCACTAACAACAACGCTATAATACTAAATTGTTTTATCTGAATAAATGTAAAGCCCAGGTAAAAACATAGACATAAAATTCATATAATTGAAAGCCAGTGAATAATATATAAAAACACTAGTGGCAGAAAATAAAGGCTTTCATGTTGTTCAAATAGCATACATATTCCTTTCAAGTTAGCCCCATGTTTATTCATATGCCAAACTTGAATGACTTTTTAGTGTATATATAATTTAAATACAATTTAGCATTTATAACCTCTGTATCACGTTATTTCAGAGAGTAGGAACATGAATAGTTCAAATAAAAAATTATTATATATTTTGAATGAAATATTATATCTATTTAGAAATCAGTCTGGGCTATAGATTGTTTCCCTCTGACATCTGGAGGCATCAAGTTCATTCTTCTATGTAATTTCATGTCCATACAGGCTGCTTAATTTGCAACTTAGTTGAACTAGTATCATTGCAAAGCAATTCCACTGTGATGGTTTTAACAACTGTAATAATATTTCATACACAGTTGGCTCATAGAAATGGTAACTGATAGTAACTGGCTGAAATTCCCACCCAGTGCTAAAATTCTTTGGCAATTGGCCATTCAGATTCCATTTGAATTCAGTGATGGAGACCTCACTACCTGATGAGGTGGTGCCTTTATGGTTTGATAGCTCCAGATTTTAGGCAATGCTATAGCATTTAAATATTCACAAAGTCCAGCATATTTCTTGGCAGTTAACTTATGGCAGAAATAAAGTGATTGATAAGAATAAAATAATAATAGTTTATATTAATGCTCTTTGCACATAGTATGAATTTTACAATAGAACATAAGCTGTATGAACAAAGGTTACACTGTGCGTCTCATTAGGAAAGACAAAGCACCCAAGAATTAAAACTAACATAAAGTGCCTTTTCTACCCTAGTACAAGGTTCCATGCTTAAATCTCAAAAGTTCACACAGACTGAAACTGAAGGGATGGAAAAATATCTTTCAGGCAAATGGAAACGAAAAAAAAAAACTGGGGTAGCAATACTTATATCTGACAAAATAGACATCAAAGTGAAGGCCATAACAAGAGATAAGGGAGGCCACTTCATAATACTAAAGGGATTGATACAACAAGAGGATATAACCCTGATAAACATATATGCACCCAGTGCAGGAGCACCCAAATACATTAAAAAAAACCTCCTGGAAGATATCAAGGGAGAGATCAACAACAATACAATCATAGTAGGGACTTTAATACCCCACTGACATCACTGGATAAATCCTTTAGACAAAAATATAAGCAAAGAGACACCAATCCTAAATGACTCACTAGATCACATGGACTTAATTAACATCTTCAGAACATTTCACCCCAAAGCCACGGAATATACATTCATCTCAAGTGCGCATGGCACATTTTCAAAGATAGACCATATATTGGGTCACGAGCAAAGTCTCTCCAAATTCAAGAAGATTGAAATCATATCAAGCATCTTCTCAGACCACAATCGCATAATATTAGAAATAAACTACAATAAAAACAATCAAAAAAATTCAAACACTTGGAAGCTGAATAGCATGCTATTAAACAATGATTGGGTTACCAAAGAGATCAAAGAAGAAACTAAAAATATCCTGGAAATGAATGACAATGAAAATAAAACAATCCAAAATCTATGGGAAACAATGAAAGCAGTCCTGAGAGGGAATCTTATAGCTCTACAGGCCTACCTCAAGAAATAAGAAAAAATGGTAGTAAATCATCTAACTCTACAACTTAAAGAATTAGAAAAAGAGCAAAAAGAAAAGCCCAGAGTTAGCAGAAAGAAATAGTAAAGATCAGAGCAGAAATAAATGACATAGAGACCAAAAACAAACAAACAAAAATACAAAATATTAATGAAACCAAGAGCTGGTCCTTTGAAAGGATAAGCAAGATTGATGAACCTCTAGCCAGGCACACCAAAAAGCAAAGAGAGAGGACCCAAATAAGCAAAATAATAAATGAGAGAGGTGAAATATCAACAGACCCCACAGAAATACAAAGGATTGTTAAAAAAATACTATGAACAACTCTATTCCAACAAACTAGACAACATGGAGGAAATGGACATATTCCTAGAAAAATACAACCTTCCAAAACTCAATCAGGAAGAATCTAAAAATCTCAATAGGATGATAACTATGGAGAAATTGAAGCAGTCCTCAAAAAGCTTCCAGCAAACCAAAGCCAAGGGCCAGATGACTTCAGAGTGGAGTTTTACCAAACATTCAAGGAAGAACTAAAACCTATCCTCCTCAGACTATTCCAAAAAATTTGAGAGGAAGGGATACTTCCAAGCTCATTCTTTAAATCCAGCATTACCCTAATACCAAAACCAGATAAAGACAACAAATTAAAGAGAATTACAGGCCAATAAGCCTCATGAACATAGATTCCAAAATTCTCAACAAAAGTCTAGCAAATCAAATCCAGAATTACATCAGAAAGATCACACACCAAGATCAAGTAGAATTTATCCCAGGGATGCAAGGATGGTACAATACCTGCAAATCAATAAACGTGATACATCACATAAACAAATTGAGAGATAAAAATCATATTGTCATATCAATTGATGCAAAAAAAGCATTTGACTAAATCCAACACCATTTCTTGATAAAAATCCTCAGCAAAATGGGAATAGAGGGATCATACCTCAACATAATAAAAGCCTTATACGACAAACCTACAGCCAACATCATACTCAATGGGCAAAAACTAAAATCATTTCACCTAAAAACAGGAATGAGACAGGTGATTCCCACTTTAACCACTCCTGTTTGACATAGTTGTGGAAGTGCTAGCCATAGCAATTAGACAAGAATAAGAAATAAAAAATATCTAAATTGGAGAAGAAGACATAAAACTGTCATTATTCACAGATGACATGATACTATACATAGAAAACCCTATAGACTCCATCAAAAAATTATTAGACTTAATAAATGAATTTGGCAATGTAGCAGGATACAAAATTAATGCCAAGAAATCTATGGCATTTATGTACACCAATAGTGAACTTACAAAAAGAGAGACTAAAATAACAATGCCATTTACCATCGCACCAAAAAAAAATAAGATATCTAGAAATAAACTTAACTAAGGAGGTAAAAGACCTATACTTGGAAAACTACGGGACACTGAAAAAAGGGATAGAGGAAGACATAAACAGATGGAAGAACATACCGTGTCCATGGATTGGTAGAATCAACATCATTAAAATGTCCATACTACCCAAAGCAATCTATAAATTCAATGCACTCCCCATTAAAATACCAGTGGCATATTTCACAGACCTAGAATGAACTCTCCAAAAATTCATCTGAAATAAAAAAGACCCCAAATAGCTGCAGCAATCTTGAGAAAGAAGAACAAAGTAGGAGGGATCTAGATACCAGATATCAAGCTGTATTACAAAGCCTCTGTTCCCAATACTGCCTGGTACTGGCACAAGAACAGACATATAGACCAATGGAATATACCAGAGAATGCAGAAATCAACCCAAACCACTATGCTCAATTAATATTTGACCAAGGAGGCAAGATTATACAATGGAGTCAAGACAGCCTCTTAAATAAATGGTGTTGGGAAAATTGGACAGATACATGCAAAAAAAGAAAAGAAAAGAAAAGAAAGAAACTAGACCACCAAATTACGCCATACACAAAAATAAACTAAAAATGGATAAAGGACTTAAACGTAAGATGGGAAACCATAAAAATACTAGAGGAATCCACAGGCATATGCCAAAGCAATTTCATAAAACTGTCATTATTCGCAGATGACATGATATCGTACATAGAAAACCCAAAGGACTATGTCGAACAGGAATGGTGAAAGCGGGCATCCCTGTCTCATTCCTGTTCTTAGGTGAAATGGTTTTAGTTTCTGCCCATTGAGTATGATGTTGGCGGTAGGTTTGTCGTATAAGGCTTTTATTATGTTGAGGTATGATCCCTGTATTTCCATTTTGCTGATGGTTTTTCATCAAGAAAGGGTGTGGGATTTTGATATATGCTGAAGCAATTTCTTCACTTTACAGCTCCCAGGGCAATAGAAACTAAAGAGAAAATAAACAAATGGGACTACATCAAAATAAAAAGCTTTTGCACAGCAAAGGAAACCATCAACAAAATAACAAGAAAGCCCACTGCTTGGGAGAACATATTTGTCAATGTTATCACTGATAAGGGTTTAATCTCCAACATTTACAGGGAACTCATACAACTTAACAAAAGGAAGATAAACAACCCAATCAAAAAATGGACAACGGACCTAAATAGATACTTTTCAAAAGAAGACATAAGGAAGGCCAAGAGACATATGAAAACATGTTCAAATTAACTAATCATCTGAGAGATGCAAATCAATACGACAGTGCAGTACCATCTCACACCTGTCAGAATGGCTATCATCAACAAATGAACAAACGACAAGTGCTGGCAAGGATGTGGAGAAAAAGGAATCCTCCTGCACTGCTGGTGAGAATATAGCCACTGTGGAGAACAGTATGGAGTTTCCTCCAAAAACTGAAAATGGAACTCCCATTTGACCCAGTGATCCCACTTCTAGGAATATATCCCAAGAAACTAGAAACACCAATCAGAAAGGATATATGCACCCTTATGTTCATAGCAGCACAATTTACCATAGCTAAGATTTGGAATCAGCCTAAGTGCCCATCAGTAGATGAGTGGATTAAAAACTATGGTACATCTACACATTGGAATACTACGCTGCAGTAAAAAAAGAAGGAATTCTTATCATTTGCAACAGCATGGATGGAACTGGAGAGCATTATGCTAAGTGAAAGTCAGAGAAAGATAAATATCACATGATCTCACTCACTTATGGAATTTAAAGAAAAACATAAACTGATGAATAAAAACAGATCCAGAGACAGAGAAGCATCGATCAGATCGTCAAACCTCAGAGGGAAGGTATGGGAGGGTGGGGATAAGGGTGAGAGATCAAGCAAAGGACTTTTATGCATGCATATAGCCTAACCAATGGACACGGACACCAGGGGGGTGAGGGCATGAGTGGAGGAGGTGGGGGGCAATGGGGCAATAACAACACATATATAATACCTTAATAAAGAAAAAAATAAATCTCAAAAGTTCTAGCAATTAGCTACTTATGTTCTTGCCCCTAAACACTCAACTGCTCTTTGCCACCCCACATCCTTGTCCCAGTTGGTAGTATGACCTCTTTTGGATTGTTCTTACTTAAGGATTCAAATATACCATCTCGACATTATAATGATTCCTGATTTTGAATGATCAAACTCCTGGTTCTGCATGAGAGACTCAAGGCTCTCTGCTAACCACCTTTGTAGGTAGCCTATTAATGAGAAAAACTATATGGAAATATTTAGCGAGGATAATGAGCGCAAAAAAAAATAGAAGGATAGAAACATTAAAGCAACTGACGAACTACATGAACCATAACTAAAGATGAGTGACGATAGAGAGCCGAATCTCAGTGTTTACATTTAAAATTACCACTTTTCTCCTTAGGTGAGCCAACTTTGGATTGAAATTATGTAGTAGAAGAAAGTGGCATATCTGGACAATAATGTGTGCTTGTCATGTTAATTGGATATCCTTAATATTTCTTATCTGGAATTTCAGCCTCAGAAATAAAGTTCAAGCACATAGCCATTGCATGATGTTCCACTGAGGCATGGGTGGCCCTGATGTAGGTGGGTGTCTCAGGAGATCATTATCTGGCTGGAAGTACTTTAAGAAGAATGTCTGTGGCAGAGATCTGAGGAGCTCACAAAATTCAGAGCAGAGTGTTTGGATCTGTAATTCAAAAACTTTTGACAAATTCTTCAAGGTGTGGAGGGAAGAATTACAAAGATTCCAGTTCCCAGCTTCCCGTGTTCCCCTGCAGAGTTTCCATTGATTTCAAGGACGTGCCAGGCTTGCATCAACTCTGTGGGGCATGAACCCAGGTGAGAAATGGACCAAAGACAGGAAAAAGGAAAGGCTGAACTAGAGAAAAGAAAAGTTCTGTGGATAAATTTTAGTACAAAAGAGTGCCCTTTTTTTCTGACCCACCTGAGTGCTAATGCAACAGATATAAGCATCCATCATATATTTATAAAGCATGTTTATAATATAAACCAGATCGTATATAAGGTATAGCTACGCATGTTTATATAGCATATACAGAATAAAGAAAATGCCTATGTTCTTTTTTTTCCTCTGAGAAATTTACCCTGAAGGAAAGTGGGCTAGGAGCAGTAAGGATATTAGAGAATGCCACAATAAATCCTTGTGTTTTTTCTTACCAATTAACCACTGTTGCCTATTTTTTCATCAGTGAGTTCATAATGAGAGATACCACATTATTCAAATTGATTTAGGGCCTGAGTAATAAAAGCTTAAAGAGTGAGAGGTTAGCTGGGGAAAATGTATTTTTATATGAAGGCTTTGTAGAACAGGTATATCTGTAAGTCTTAAATTGTAGCATTTATTTGTGTGCATTTTGTGGCATGGGAATTTATTTTTTAAGTTTTATTCAGGTAACAATTTATCCCAAATTGTTTATGAAATGACTTTCTTTTCCCAGTAATGCAGAGTGGTATCTCTCTCATGTTCAGTTCCCATATATGCTTGGGTCCATTTCTGGCTCTTCACTGAGTGTCATTTGTCTACTTTCTACTCTTATGCTATAACTTCAAAATAAATATTGAAATATTGTGGTGACCCAAACATAGACACACATCTCTTCTTTAAAACTGGTTGGTATTTGTTTTGTCAAGTAAATTTAAGATCACATGGCCAAATTCCACTAAAACTTTATAGGGAGTTTACCTTAAAGTACATTTAGATTATATAATAATTTGAGTTCATATCTAGTATGTACTATTTAGTTTTCATACTGATTAACATATAATCAGAAGAGAATTTCCATAGATTCCAAAGAGCACAGCTACTTGGCTACCAATGTTGGCATCACCACACTCTATATGTTGCTGTAGATGAACTATTCTTCTCATCTGAAACCAATACTACCCATTTTGTACTCTTTTGCCTTATCAAGCACATCTCTCCAGCAATTCTATTCTCTTTTTTTTTTTTACATCTCTCCAGATTTTTTCCCATTAAAATGCCATTTCTGCCATCTTAAAAAAATACCTCCTTTTGACCTCATTTCTCCCTCCAGTTCCCTATTTGCATATGACACAAAATTATTCACGAGCATAGTTTTGAATAACTCTAATTCCTCTCCTTATAATCACCCTAAAACTCATTTAAATGAAATTTTCTCACCAATCCATTAAAACTGTTCTTGTCAGTATGGTCATATTCAGTTGAGTTTCTATTTTTCTAGGAAATTTTCAAATATATTAGCATATAATAATTTGTTATAGAATTATCTAATCTTTTAAATGTTGCTAACATATGTAGAGTGATTTTGTCTATTATTTCCACCATGTTCCTCTGTTTTTTCCCTTTCTTTTCAAAGAATGAATATTTTTCTAAATTGATGATTTAAAATCAATTTTTACTCTTACCTTTAACATTTTTCTTTGTTGTTTTACTTTCTTTGGAATCATTTTGCTAATCTTTTTTTTCTACAGATTCAAACTTAATTTTGTCATTTTAAATATTTTTTTCTAATGAAAATATTTCTTTTTCTAAAAATTTTACTTGGGGTAATTTATTACCATTAGTTTCAAAATATTTTCTAATTTTTAATATTTTTTTCTGTCGCTTATGAGCTACTTTGACATGCACTGTATCTCTAATTTTCAAACATAAAATTATCTATTATCATTTAAATTTTTACTTTATTGCCTGGAGGTCAGATAATATGCTCAATCTTGTTAAACTCCTTTGAAATGTGTTATAATCTATACAAATAAAAGCCTAGGTGGTCCTTGTGTGTGACGTCATCACAAGATGGCCACCATAAAGATGGCCACCACAAATGGCTGCCACAAGATGTCCATGCACTCTGCAGAGGCAGGGCCCGGCGGCCATTCCACATGATGAGGCCTGCGGGTCCTGCGGCTCTGCGCAGCATGGAGGAGGCCAGTCCTGGCGGAGGAGGCAAGTCGCCACAGGGGAGGGCAGTTGGGGGTGATTGGGATGGCAGGGGAGCAGTTAGGTGTCAATCAGGCCAGCAGGGGAGCAGTTAGGGGGTGATCAGGCTGGCAGGCAGAAGTAGTTAGGGCAATCAGGCAGGCAGGCAGGTGAGCGGTAGGAGCCAGTGGTCCCAGATTGTGAGAGGGATGTCCAACTGCCGGGGATGTCCAACTGGCAGTTGGACATCCCGACTGACAGTCGGACATCCCCCGAGGAGTCCCGGATTGGAGAGGTGCAGGCTGGGCTGTGGGGACCCACCCAACCCCCTGCACACATTCCATGCACCAGGCCACTAATTTGCTTTATAATCTAGCATATGATCAAACTCTGTACATCTTTTATGTGAACTTCAAATGAATGTATATTGTGTAGTATTAGAGTGCAGAACTTTATGTAAGTCACTAGACAAAGTTTGATAATTATGATGTTCAAATATTCTACATTCTTCATTATTTTTTGCTTAATTATTCTGTCAGTTACTAAGATAATTTTGTTAGAATCTCCATTTGTGAGATTCCATGTAACAAATAAGAAAAAGATAAATGAAAGAAATACTGTGGGATTGATTGGAAATGTATTGAATTTATAGATTAATTTGGGAAGAATTTCAAATATTGAGTCTGCCAATCTACAAACATGGTACTCAAGGTAATTATTTAGATTTTTTTAAAAAAACAGCATTCATTTAAATCTCCACCAAATGCTAACTTGACCTTGATGTGACTGATGCTGATTGTGCAGAGGAGTATTAGGAGGAGGGCAGAACAGAAAGGCAGGAGACTATTTCTTTCACCAGGTAGGGGAAGTTTTCTGTCATTATTTCTTCAAATAGGTTTTCAATAACTTACAAGTCCAGGAAGCGCAGAGAACCCCAAACAAAAGGAATCCAAAGAGGACCACACCAAGACACATCATAATTAAAATGCCAAGAGCAAAAGACAAAGAGAGAATTTTAAAAGCAGTAAGAGAAAAACAGTCAGTTACCTACAAGGGAGTACCCATACGACTGTCAGCTGATTTCTCAACAGAAACTTTGCAGGCCAGAAGGGAGTGGCAAGAAATATTCAAAGTGATGAATGCCAAGAACCTACAACTAAGATTACTTTATCCAGCAAAGCTATCATTCAGAATTGATGGTCAGATAAAGAGCTTCACAGATAAGAAAAAGCTAAGAGTTCATCACCACCAAACCAGTATTATATGAAATACTGAAAGGTATCCTTTAAGAAGAGGAAGAAGAAAAAGATAAAGATACAAATTTTGAACAACAAATACACATCTACCAACAAGTGAATCTGAAAATCAAGTGAATAATATGATGAACAGAATGAACTGGTGATTATAATAGAATCAGGGGCATAGAAAGGGAGTGGACTGACTATTCTTGGGGGGGAAAGGGGTGAGGTGGATGCGGGAAGAACCTGGACAAAAATCGTGCACCTATGGATGAGGACAGTGGGTGGGGAGTGAGGGAGGAGGGTGGGGTGGGAACTGGGTGGAGGGGAGTTATGGGGGGAAAATAGGAACAACTGTAATCATCTGAACAGTAAAGATTTAATAATAATAATAAAAAAAGGCAGGAGAGTGTTACTTTTCTAAACTGTGGTTCCCTAAGCTCTCACTATTTAGACCCTAAGCCTCATCTAAGAGGACAGTGAGGGGAGAGATTCTTTTCTTAATAGTTATTTACTTGGCCATTATAGAGTCTTCTCTTTTTCTTTTTCCAACTTTCATTTCTAAGTTTTATTGAATTGATTGGGGTGACATTGGTTAATAAAATTATGTAGGTTTCAGATATACAGTTCTATAATTGAACTCACTAACTGCAATTTTAGCCAAAAGTCTTTGCACATATTTTAGGTTTATTTTATGTTTATTTAAGCTATCAAGGTTTTAATCTTTAAAAAATTACTCTTTTTTGTTTTTCTGATATGTAAAAATATAATTAATTTTTTTTATATAAGCCTTGTATCCAAAAACTTTGGTAATTTTAATTATTAATCTTAATATTTAATTTGTAGATCTTTGTGTTTTTAACATATACAATTGTATAATGTGCAAAACTATTATATTCTCCTTTTCCCCATCCTTACAATTTTATTTCTCTTTACTTGCTGAGACTAGAATGTAATGATAAATAAAGCTGGTGAGAAAGGCTATCTTTGTCTCATTCCAAACCACAGGAAAGTCTCTACAATATTTCACTATTTTTTATTTTCTTTATTGATTAAAGTATTACATATGTGTCCTTCCCCACCCCCCCTTGCCTCCCCACTCCCTCGCTCATGCTCTCACCCCACAGGAGTCTGTGTTCATTGGTTTGGCTTATATGCATGCATACAAGTCCTTTGGTTGATCTCTCCTCCTTACCCCCACCCTCCCCTACCTTCCCTTTGAGGTTTGACAGTCTGATGGATGCTTCTCATAATTACATGCTTGCTGTAGGATTTTTCTAGATTCTCTACATTATATTAAGGCACTCTGCTCCTATTACTGGTTTGCTAAGAGGTTTTTGGCCTAAATTAATGTAGTGTTCTATCAAAGGCTTTTTCTTCATATATTGGAATGATCATATGATTTTTTTTCTTTGTTTTCCTTCTTGTCTATGTGGTGAATTGCATTATCTGTTTTCAAATGTTAAACAACTAACTGCAAATGCCTGACATAAACTCAATTTGGTTAAGATGTAGCTCCATTGCATATTGCTAGAATATATCTTTTAATATTTTATTAGGATTTTTGTATCTACACTCAAGAGGTGATGGCTTGTGATAGTGCTTTCTTATAATGTCGTTTTCAAATTTTAGGTTTTTTAAAATTCTCACCTGAGGATTTTTTTTCATTGATTTTTTTTTAAGAGAGTGGAAAGGACAGGAGAAAGGGAGAAAGAGAGAAGCATTGATGTGAGAGAGACACATCGATTGATTGCCTCCCACATACACCCTGACCAGCTGGGGATGCTTATTTTTCAACTACAGTAACTAAAATACAGGTTGCTATTGGGAAAAGGACAGAAACTAGACAAATGGAACAGAACAGAGAGTTCACAGGCAGACGAACATTTGATTTATGGCCAAGTTGATAGTGCAATGTGGTGCAGAAAGCATTATCTAGTAATAAGTATGTGGGTGAATAGGGCATCTTTGTGGAAAAAAATATTATGAGCCCTACCTTCTATCATATACAAAATATCAGTTCCAGATGCACTATACACCTAAATGTGAAAGGTAAAATATATATCAAAATTCTAGAGAATATGGGGCAATCTATTCTTGATCCTGAGGTAGGCAAAAATTTATTAAATAGGATATATAAAGCATCAACTATAAAGGAAAACTTTGATAAATTGGAATCTATTAAAATTAAGAGCTTCTATTCAAAAAGACAACAATAAGAGAGTAAATAGCAAACTACAGAGAGAGCATCAATCCTCATTTTTCCTAGATTTCACACTTGTGAATTTGCTTAATACCATTTTTCACTTGCAACCCCAGAATCAATACTCCCAGTGCTTTCGTAGTCATATACAGACATGTGCAGAGTCGCAACATTTTGAGTCACTCAAAGTGCACATTCCCAGCTGAGGCCAAACAAAGTGACTCTACCTTCTTGTTTTAGCTCTCATAATGTAATGAAGTGTCCTTTTCCCAGGATATTTAGTTCATATTTTTTGCATTTTGAGGGGGTTTTTGTTTTTTATTTTGCTGTTTCAAATGTCCCTGAAGCAGAGTGTCAAATTGCTGCTTATTGTTCAAAGTTCAAGAATGATGTTCTGTGCATTATTTATAAAATGCATGTTAGACAAACTTCATAGACATGAGTTATAGTACTATTGGCCTTGAGTTTAATGTTTCATTCTGTTTTTTAATCCTCACTGGATGATATTGAGAGAGAAAGATAGAGAGAAGAACATTGATGTAAGACAGAAACATTGATTGTGTGCCTCCTGCACGTGCCCGACAAGGAATCAAACCTGCCACCTTTTGTGTACAGGATAATGCTCCAACTAACTGAGCCACCCTGCTAGGGTGGCCAAGAGTTTAATGATAATAAATCAACAATATATACCAAAAGAAATATATTTACACAGGAAACACATAGAATAATGTGATATATCAATCAGTTGACAAAAACGTTGTGACCAGAGGCTTGCAGGAACCTAACCCTGTATTTCATATAGGAGCAGTGGTTCATCATTCGTTAACTCCGTCTTCATGATGACTTTATAGAACATAATTATTTCAAATAACAAGAATTCACTGTATGTGTAATACACAGGTTTTATAAAAACTCATTTTCCTAATATATGACAAAGTCTTATAAAACAATAAGAAAATAATAGGCATCCTAATATAAACATAGGCAAAACACTGTACAGATATTTCATGGAAATAAATACCCAAGTGATGAGTGTCCTTATGGAATGGTGGACTCTAAAGTATATGCCTTATCTATTCCCTGTCCCTCAGTTTCACTCAGAAAAATGATAATCTATAATTTGGATAATATAAAGTTATTTTAAAATAATGATTTGAGCTTGGTGGGTTTTTAATGCAAATATATTGTGCTATCTTTACAGCAGTATGTTCTATGAACAATGGGGGAGCCATGTCTATGGGTCTTCGCTCATGGATTTCCCCGCATTCCTTAGCTTGCTGCAGTACTAACCCTAATTCCCTGCCCAGCTAAAGTCTCAACTGATATGATGAAAGATTAACCATGTGACTATAATTATTCAGTCAATCAAATATCACTTGAGTTCTATAATCTATTTGCAGAGCTTAAAAAGTGTCTGAAATAATATTTGCTGAAATTCATATAATAATTAAATGTATAGGGTTTTAATTCATGGTTTTAGTATTTCTCTAAGAAAACTAGAGGCCCGGTGCATGAAAATTCATGCACTGGGGGGGGGGGGTCCCTCAGCCCAGCCTGCCCCCTCTCATAGTCCAGGAGCCCGCAGGGCTGGGAGGCAACCTGGCCATCAGGGGAAGGCAAAACCCCCATCACACCTCTGCTGCTGCAAGCCTTGGCTGGTCCTCGTTACCTGAGCTTTGGGCAGCCCTGGGCAGCTGGGCAGCTGACATCCAAGATTTGCCTGTGCCTTGGGCATCAGCTGGGCAGCGGATATCTGAGGCTTGCCTGTACCTCGGGCCAGCCCTGGGCAGCTGGGGGGCTAAGGGCAGGTCCAGCCACACCTGTGGCTATGAGTGCTGCCATCTTTGTGATAGTGTGATGGTCAAATTGCATATTCTTTCTTTATTAGATAGGATAATGGGAATTATAAAATTCTTGTGCAAAATCATGAATAAATAAAATATTTTATCAAATTATACCTAGACAGGTTTGTCAGGCCTCTTTTTTAAAATAGATCTTTGCTCATTTCAGAGAGGAAAAAAGAGGGAGAGGGGGAGCGGGAGGAGGAGGAGGAAAGGGAGGGGGAGAGGGAGAGGGAGCGAGAGAGGAAGATGATGATGAGGAATAATCAATTGACTGCCTCCTGCACCACCCCTACTGGGGATCAAGCCTGCAACCCCGGTATGTGCCCTGACCTGGCATCAAATTGTGACTTCCTGGTTCATCTGTCGACCACTCAACCACTGAGCCACTCTGGCTGAGTTGTCAGGGCCTCTTTGAAACTGCTATTTGCTTTGCCGTTGCTGGGTCTTTGCTCACGGATTTCCCCACATTCCTCTGCTTGCTGCAGTATTAACCCTAACTCACTGCCCAGCTGAAAATGTTACTACTCTTTGCTCTTTTCTGGTGTACCTAGGCGTAATTTCTTCTGCTTCTTAGCTTCCATTGTACATTTCAGACTTTTAGCCCTTTCCTTTCAGTTTGGCAAAATATACATAATTATTTATGTGTAATCCCCGTAGTTCCAATCTCACATAGAGACTTAAAACTTGAGAAGTATTCAATAAGTACATAACAATTTAAAGAAAAATTACTTGCTCTATAAAATAAGTTTTGCCCTAGCCGGTTTGGCTCACTGGATCGAGTGTCAGCCTGGGGACTGAAGGGTCCCAGGTTCGATTCCGGTCAAGGGCATGTACCTTGTTTGCGGGCACAACCCCAGTAGGGGGTGTGGAGGATGCAGCTGATTGATGCTTCTCTCTCATCAATGTTTCTAACTCTCTATCCCTCTCCCTTCCTCTCTGTAAAAAATCAATAAAATATATTAAAAGAATAAAATAAAATAAGTTTTAATCATAGTTTTCTAGGGAATGAAAAATCTCCCAAAGAATATAGGGAATAAATAGAGCAAAAACAAAGAAAATTCTCAACAACAAAAGAAAATAAGCAGTGCAAAGTAGACAAAAGCAGTTACGGACAATGTGTGATCAGGTAAAATAAGTTCCTTTTCATTGTACCTTTTCCCTCTATATCCATCTCTTCCTAGTTTTCCTGTTACTGGATTTTCTTGCTTGGCTTCCACCTTTCACTCTGCCTTTGATTTCTGAGTTCCTTTTTCCCCACCCACCTGGCTTAGGCTCATGCCAATAAGAGCTAAGACTGACCGTGGCCAATGCCCGGCCTCTGGATATCTGTGCTTTCATCACCTGCACTTTCCCTATCCCACACACTATGAAGTTTAGTGCCATGTGAGCTCCGAGAGCACCTGACCAGTGTGACATGAGACAAAAAACAAAACAAAAAACATTTTCCTGCCTACCTTTAATGAAGCAGCATTTCTTACCCCCTCCCCAAATTTTCATAGACAGTTGACTGAAAAACAATTTCACATACCACTGATGAAACTTTCTAATGTAAGGAAGTCAGTCGATTGTTTACCAGTAAGAACAGTGTCTCTGAAAAACCATTAATCCCTCAGAGCAATTTAAATCAAATTTCTTATATTTATCCCAATAGATTAATACTTTCATTTTCTGCACACATAAATAAACATATTATTGGAAGTTTTAAGTTTTAAATTGGATGGGTCACTGGTCTGCTGGAATAGAGAGAGAATAAATAAATAACACAGCACCTCACGGAGTGCCTGAGGCAAAAGCTGATTAACGTTAGTGGATGATGATGTTTAAAGCAATATTTTCTTTCTCCTTGCTTTTGAGAGAATGCACCATCCTAATGCTCTGGAGACAGCTGTTTTTTCTCATGGCAACAGCTGGAGCTATGGTACCCTGTGGGCAACATCAGATCACTTCATGGACCATGTATTTCCCAGGAGAAATGCAAACAAAGGACACATCAAAGGAAATGACACAATAGGGCAAATAATCTAATGGTGCCATCCAACTTGTTTTAAGCCCAACCTCGGGAAAAATCCTGCCTTGCTTAAATTCTATCACACTGATAATATACACATCTGATTAAAGATCCATCCCCATCAGTGCCATAATTACAACCATCATCAAAGACCTGGAATGAATAGCTACAGAGCCAGGGCCAGGTGGTGGGCTCAGGGGACACACAGAGGATGAGACACACACCCAGCCTTCTTCCCTGGAGCTCCAGATCCACACTTCTTTTTTTAAAATATATGTTATTGATTTTTTACAGAGAGGAAGGAAGTGGGATAGAGAGTTAGAAACATCGGTGAGAGAGAAACATCGATCAGCTGCCTCATGCACACTCCCCACTGGGGATGTGCCCGCAACCAAGGTACATGCCCTTGATTGGAATCGAACCTGGAACCCTTGAGTCTGCAGGCCAATGCTCTATCCGCTGACCCAAACTGGTTAGGGCAAGATCCACACTTCTGATTGCCTGCTGGGCAGTTGCCTCAGATGATCCTACAAGTACAAATGTGCAAAAATTTAACTTAAAACGTCTAAAATAAACTTTTATCTTTAAATTTCCATACAGCTTCTCTGCTTCCTGTTCCATTCCTTTCCTTGTTAATGGCACCAGCATTCACCAAGGTAATCAAGGTACAAATGTAGGCATGATTAGATGCTTGCCCCACACCTCTCATTCACCAGCTTCTTTAGTTATGTCACCTAAGTAGTTCTTTATAACCAACTAGAGGCCCGGTGCACAAAAATTTGTGCACTCGGGGGGGAGGGGAGTCCCTCAGCCCGGCCTGTGCCCTCTTGCACTCTGGGACCCCTCAAGAGATAACACCCTGCTGGCTTAGGCCTGCTCCCGGGTGGCAGAGGGCAGGCCCAATCCCTAGGCGCAGCCCCTGGTCGGGCTCAGAGCAGGGCCCATTGGGGAGTTGGGGCGCCGCCCCCTGTCATACACAGAGCAGGGCGATCCGGAGGTTGTGATTCCACCCTCAGTCACTCTCAGGGTAGGGCAGATTGGGGGGTTGGGGCACCATCCCGTCACACTCAAGGCAGGGTCGATGGAGAGGTTGCGGTGCCACCCCCTGTCACGCACAGAGCAGGGCCAATCAGGGGGTTGGGGCATTTCCCCCTGTCACAGAGCAGGGCCCATCAGGGGGGTTGGGGATCTGTACCCTGCCACGCACAGAGCAGGGCCAATCAGGAGGTTGGGGCGCAGCCCCCTGTCACACACAGAGCAGGGCTGATCAGGGGGTTAGGGTGCCGCCACTCTCACACTCAGGGCAGTGCCTATGGGGAGGTTATGGCTCTACCCTGTCACACACAGAGCAGGGCCAGTAGGGGGGGTTTGGGGTGCCACACCCTGTCACACACAGAGCAGCACCAATCAGGGGGTTGAGGCACCGAACCCTGTCACACACAGAGCCGCAGGGCGATCAGGGGATTTGGGCACTGCCCCCTGTCACGCTGATCCCGGTGCTGGGAGGCCTCGCGGCTCCACTGATCCCAGTGCTGGGAGGCATATTACCCTTTTACTATATAGGATAGAGGCCTGGTGCATGGGTGGGTGCTGGCTGGTTTGCCCTGAAGGGTGTCCTGGATCAGGGTGGGGGTCCCCACTGGGGTGCCTGGCCAGTCTGGGTGAGGGGCTGAGGGCTGTTTTCAGGCTGGTCACACACCCTTCAGGGTGGGGATCCCCACTGGGGTGCCTGGCCAGTCTGGGTGAGGGGCTGAGGGCTGTTTTCAGGCTAGGGGTGACTGAAGCTCCCAACCGCTCCTTTTTTTCTTTTTTTTCTTTTTTTTATTCTGGGCCAGCTTTAGCTTTGAGGCTTGGCTCCAGCTCTTAGGCCTCCGCTGCTGAAAGTAGGTTTCTGGCCTTTGCTTACAATGTTGCGATCCTGCTGGCTGAAGCCTGGCAGGTTTCTGGGGTTTTGTTTAGCTTCTATGTTTGTTACATAGTTGATTGCAGCTCAGAGGCCTGCAGCGGCAGGAGGGGAACGTTGGAGTCCTCCGTCACTGAAGCAAGCAAGCCTCATGTTAGTTTCAAGCTGCCTGGCTGCCGGCTGCCATCTTGACTGGCAGTTAATTTGCATATTGCCCTGATTAGCCAATGGGAAGGGTAGCGGTCGTACGCCAATTACCATGTTTCTCTTTTATTAGATAGGATTGCCACCTCCTTAGTCATTTCTTATTCAATTTACTGCAAATGTACCATGTGTTAACACATTCAGGCTGCTTTAACCTAAAGCAGACTCAAATAACAAACATTTATCTCTCACAATTCTGGAGGCTCAGTAGTCCAAGATCAACACCCCAGCAGATGCTGTGTTTGGTGAAGACCCACTTCCTAGTTCATAGACATCATTTTGCTATGTCCTTCTATGGCAGAAAGGGTAAGAGAACTCTTGGGTACAATTTATAAAGTCATAATCCCATTCGTGAGGGCTCCACCCTCAAGACCTAATTACCTCCTAATACCACCATCTTGGAATCTATGATTCCAACATACGAATTTGGGGGAGGACACAAACATTCATTCCACAGCATTCACCTTCATTCTCATGCTCCTGCAATCCATTTTTTATGCTGCACCAAAAATTAATACTTTCTATTACTCACTTGCACAAACCATTGCATAACTTCCTTTGGCCTTAGGATAAAAATCCAAGCTCTTTAGCATAATAGACAAAACCCTTAATCATCTGAGTCCAAGACTTATCTCCTACTGATCACCACCATTTTAAATAGTATGCTCTACTGGTACTGAACTACTTTCATTCTCCAAATGGGTCAGATATTACATGTTTCAGTCTTTTTCACATGCTTGCCTTCTGTCTGAAATACAATTATCCTTTCCCTTTCCCTACTCTTCACTAAGACACATCAATATATCCCTAGCTTATCACAGATGTCACATGTCCAAGGACCATTTCCTACACCTCTTCCTTTAGCCCTTCTACCTGTTCCTTTGGCCTTACTTCAGCGGTTGTTCTTATTCTACTCAGCTTGGAAAGAATGTCAGCCTCCTTATCTATATATTAAACTGTTTAATGGGATCCAGGGACCATGTCTTGGATATTTATCCCTGGCACCTCACACAGTCTCTGACATGTAATAGGTACAGAATAAATATTTTAAACTGAGTGGAATTGAATTGATCTGAATTACAATCTTATGGCTAAGGGAGTGCATGCAAATAAAAGATTCAAATGCAAAGTGCCAAACAAGGGCTCATAGCTGCTCAAAAGACTGAGTGGGCTAGGGGGAGTGGATGAGATAGGACATTTGATAGTATCAGTGTTGCATTCATGGGCTCTTATGTTCATTCATTTTGGCCTCCACAGAGATACTGTAAGTGTGGAAATGAATGATAGCAAAATGCAGAGATAGTAGCAGCAGGCCCCTCTTCTGATATGTAATGTGTTCTTTAAAGGACTTGGAAAGTTAGGCAACAGAGGTGTCTGTGTGTGCTTCTGTTGGGGACAGAAGGGGTAATTTTATTCCCACAAAGGTAGGAAACTAGAACTTCTCACATTTATGTTTCTTCTATTGTGACAACCACTGCTTCATCCCCTATCATGGAACATAGTTTTACAGGTATGAACAAATAACTACTATCCCAATCTGAAGTACATTCCTGTGGGTCACTTTGCCAATATCCAGCATTAATCTAAGGACAATACATGGAAACTCATCTTGCATTATCTACCCATGAGGGTGAACCAGAGACACTTCTGTCAGATCCAAGAGTCAGCCTGTAAAACAGATGGCCACTTTTGTCCATAGAGCATTAAGAGACACCTTTATGGCAGTTTTGGAAAAACATTTTGTCCTTTTTTTCCAGCCTTCACCTTTTCAATAATGATGAGTTCCAATTGTGAACATCCTATTGCAAAATAAAGAATTTTAATTGGTTTATTTATTTATTCTTTTTAAATATTTTTATTGATTTAATAGAAGAAGAGAGAGAGAGCTAGAAACATCAATGATGAGATGCAGCCACACACTGGAGACCGAGATCACAACCCAGGCAAGTGTTCTGACCAGGAATGGAACCATGACCTCCTGGTTCATAGGTCGATGCTCAACCGTTGAGCTACGCCGGACAGGCTATTTACTTATTCTTTAACCAGAAAGCTAAATACTGGATAGCCTCATGCAAATTTTGACACCTGTCAATCTATAGTGTTAGTTTGTTCAGGCACCACTTCTCTTTAAACCCAGGCAGCCCTTCATCTAACTAAAAATGTCACAGATGTCAACCAGAGTAGGAGAGTGCTCTAGCTATCCCAGAAAACAAGGGATTCTGAGTATCTTGCACAGACTCCCTGCCCTTCCTTCCCCTGATGGCTTCTAATCTTTGAACCTGTCTTAAGGGAGCTCACCAGTTCCTAGAATATAAGTGGGAACTGTCTTTCTTGTTCATAATTAATTGTTGGCTGGGGCCATAATGGCTGAATTTCCTACATGCTCTTGAATAAACAAATGAATGGCTGCCTGAGTGAAGGGCCCCAACTCTTTCTTCCCTTATCACAGGGCTGTGACTGGAAGAGGAGGTAGGAAGACATGAACCTTTTGTGAGGAGAGGAAGTTGCCTCTCACCGAAAGAAAACTGCTACAGAACACAACTTGTGATTAAGCCAGCTCCAGACTTATGGGTTTAATTTAGAGACCATCACCTTTCAGAACTTGCCCATGTCCTCACTTTGTCTCCTGCACCCCTCAGAGCCAGGACTCAGCTTGGTTTAAACAAAACAAACAAACAAATAAACAAATACAACACAACACAACATAGCCCTGTTGACTGAAGCTCAGCTTTCCTCCCATAAAGAACTTCTCTTGCGCAGAGCTCCGTTAGAAGGCCTGAAATGTTCATTCTTCCATGAGCCCTAATAACTAAATCCTGCAAAAGAAAGGTAGTATAAGTGTGTCAGTACCTATTGTATGAAGTGGAAAGTTGTGGAAAGTTGAAAGTGTGACAGCCACAGGCAATGTGCATATAGTTTTGTTGAGAAAATTTCCTCTAATTTGAAAAAAAACGTCGTGTCAGCCTTCCTGGGCATGGAAAGCCATTTCCTTTTCTGCCAGGAAATTCAGTCTTGCAGTTCTGACCTGAGGAGATGGTGTTATTTCTTTATTGAAGCTAGAACCTGCTTAGTGATTATTTGTTCACTGGAGGCCTTGCAAGATCATATAGGAAAGAGTCACCATCCTATACCCAAATACAACCCACTGTTCTAGTCTTGTTTAGACTACATACAAACCATATTCAATGGAAGTACACAGACTTTTTTAGTCAACAGTTAAGTAGGGTCAAATATTTGTCTTTATCAGAAGGCCAGAGGGGGGGAAGGAGAGGCCTGGGTCTAGGTGGGTAAAGGGGGGGACATCTGTAATAGTGTAATAAATAAATACATTAATTAATACATTTTATCAGATAAAGAAACAAATGAAAAAATATCAGGAATACACACACAAAATGGATTGTTTACCCTGTCATCAGGAAGCAAACCACTATCTTGTTAAGTAAATGGTGCTTTCACAAATTATCCTATGAAGAGGTTCCTCATCTTTAAAGTATCTCTTTGAGGAACTGAGGACATGGGTTGTATTTTCTCCAAGTTAAAAAAGAAGTTCTTCAAGGTTGAACATTTTTCATTGCAAATGTAACATTGAACTCATGGTTGTGAAAGTGGACCCTAGTGTCACGGTGACTAACATAATTTTATCACAGAATCTGAACAAAATCTAGACTCAGAAATACTCCATGAAATTCTACAGCTGTTCTAATACCAGGTGGCTCACCTTCGCCTTTTATTTCCAGTTATTTATTGTTAAAATATTTTGCAAATTACTTTCATTAATGACCAAATGAATACACAAGTAAATGAAAAATTAGATTAGTGTTTTAAAACCGATGCCTTAACACATTTATTAGTCGATTTAATAGATGTTCACTGAATATATTTCATGTTCAAACTCTTTATCAGGGTGAGGGCAGTGTGTTGAAGGGTTCAGGAGGAAGCAAAGGGAATAAGATAACAGTCCTGCTTGCTAGGTTCTTGCACCATAGTAGAGGGAATTAGAGTGGAATACAAAGAATTAAGTATGAGGCAGAATGTCAGATGTACTATGAGAAATGTACCCAAAATGCCAGGGTGGGGTTAGAGAATGGGTAATTCATATCCAGTTAGTGAGAGTAAAGAAGACAACGCAGAATATCACATTTGAATTAGATCTCACAATGTTACCTGGGATATGATGAAAGAATGTAAATCATAGAATAGTATGAAAAAGGATGTCAAATCAGAAAAGTGAAGGGTAATTCCATAGACCCTCAGAGAGTTTACATACTTACCCTATAAAATTCAGTGTGTAATTCCTCTGTAGAGAGGATTCCCAGCTTTCATCAAAATCACGAAGGACGTATTTGGTTTTATTTGAACATTAAGATTATACAGTGTCATCTACATAAAATTCATGTTTTGCTCTTTGGTGAAACAACAACAGCAAAGTTCCCATAAGTTCATGTTTATGAACCCTCTAGTGCAGATCTTATAATAGCAAGATATTTGAGTTATTTAATGTGCAACACACATGTTACCCTATGAATAGTTAAGGTATAAAATCAACAATAGCCAAAAAGGAAACATTTGCAACCTCTTCATTTTTAAATCAAGAAAAAGGGACTTTGAGAGGTGATGGGTGATCAAAATCACCCGGGCTTATTACTAGATAGAAGTAAGGCTAATTTTTATAGAACCCTTCTTAAAAATATGTGAAGAATAGATTTGCATTTACTAGGCAGTCTGAAGTAATTAAACTGTTTTTGGACAATGAGTGTGTATAAATATGTCTGGCAGAACTCTTAGTTTTATTGGAGAGGGCAGAACCTAGACTCAAGAAGGCCAATTGAAAATATATTGCAATGGCTCAAATAGAACTAAATATGATCTAAATCAGAATGATGGCAGAGCAAATGAAAAGGAGGTAGTAGATTCAAAACACTTAATGCTGGTGAACTCCGCAACATTTAGAATGGAATAGATATGGAATGGCAAAGAAGAGGCAGATGCCCCAGATGACTTAGAGATTTCACTCTTGTAAACTGAGAGAAAATCTTTTTAAATTTTTTCAATTATAGTTTATATTCAATATTATTTTATATTACTTTCAGGGGTATAGCATAGTGGTTAAACAATCGTATACTTTACAAAGTATTCCTCAGATATTTTCAGTACTCTTGAAGTATGTAACACGTGGGAGAGTCAGTTTCAGGAGGAAGTGAAATTTAGTTTGGGTATGCACGGTTTGATTAACAAAATGAATTTGCCAACTTTGTAACACCATTTATGGCTCTACAGTTAGTTTTCAATAGAGAAATGGCAACAGTCCAGTAAAGAAATGGCAACAGCCTAGTTTCATGATCAGAGCTGACATCCATTTATTGGTCTCATACTGACTTCCTACTAGGGTAACAGCATCATGTGAAAATAATAGAATGCAGTTAACTGAGTATGTCTTGTGGTCATTACATGGAATAGTAGATGTAGAAAAAATCAGAAGAAATTTTATATTGCATATAGTTTATGAGTATTTATTATTATAGCTACATCAATCTGTACAACTTATAAAAATCATGATACTGACTCATTACATATTTAATAAGCTCCTCTGATATACCAATGACTGTAATAGATGTTTTTAAGGGAGAGTGCAAAAAATAGTAAGACATAATTCTGAACTTTAAGTGACAGGTAGTTTAGTTAGAATTGTCAGAAATAAATGCAATCACTTATTTCATATTGATGCCATATTGTTTAAATCCAAAGTGCTGGAAGCCTTGTAAAATACGCATATTCCTTTTGCTCTTCCCTTTAAAAGAATTTCCTTCTATTAGAATTTGAAGGCTGGTGAGGAGCAGCTGAAAAGCCAAAAACAAACCTTGTCACTATATGATAAAAAGAAACACATGCGGTCTTGTTCCTTCAGCTTTGCGCTTCTCCATGAAGTTGATGGTGGCCTTTGGCTGTAAGAGTAAAATAATCTAGTTTCAGTCTACAGGTATGTGTTCTGAGTTCCAACAGTGATCCAATATGGACTGTCTTAGTATCTGATTATTCTTAGTTCAATGTCTGGGCAAACACATGAGACTCGACACATCACTCCACCTTAAACTCTCTAATTTCTGTCCTGTGTGAGAGGTGTACTTCTTCAATATTCTTGAATTTCTACTTTAAGCGTCTCTCTCTGTTCACTCAACTTTTTTTTTTTTTTTTTTTTTTTTACTTTTCTATCCTATTGACTATACAAGTTTTACTTTTCTTTCAGTTACACTTCCTTAAGGTCAGAGTGAAACTAAGAGACTAAGAATTAAACAGTAAAACCAGGGTGGGCGCTATTTTCTGACTCTCCTCCCACCATGCCTCTTGTCCTACTGCAAGCTGCGGGTTTCTCTGAAGAGATTCCAGCATTTGTTGAAACCCTAGAGCTCTGGACCAACAGCTGGCATATGTCATAATTACTGTAGAGTTGAACTCTTCTGAAAGCATTGAAACATAATGAGATTTGCCTGAAAAATTATTAGTAGCACATCTTAAAGACTTCGATCAAGTTTTGCCTGTTCTTATTCAAAAGTGTTAAATATGTTAATGGTGTGGCTTGAGACAAGAATACTCTTCCTGCAAGTGTGAATGGCACAGAAATCAATTTGTGGAAGCAAGAACATCTGAACTGTAAATACCAGTGTATGTGGTGCTGTTGTCAGCAAGTGGAGTTGTTTAGAGAGCAATAATAACCTCTCCCTGATGGTTGGACTGACAACAAAAGGGCATGTCTCAGGGGACTAAATGAGCTTCAAATGATAATCATACCTGAAACTGTGTATCTTAACCCCTTTATTTCAATACCCCATCTTACTGAGGCTTCCAGCAGTTAAGGCTTTCCTTCATAGGAGCAGATGGCCTCCTGGAAAGTAGCTTTGCCTATCTGAAGGCAGTAGACTATAATTACTAAAAAGTTAGTGATCCGGAGTGAGATGATTTTATCTTGAATTAAATTTCACTTGTCACTTACTAGTTGCTTGACCTTAAACATTATTTAAACCAAGATGTCCTCATCTGTATAATGAGGGTAACAATCAGCTTTGCTTTAGAAGGTTTATGACAATTAGATACATTTAAATTGCTTAGCAAAGTGCCTGGCTCTTAACAAATACTCAATAATATTGCTATTGTTATTATTATTAATTGTTATTATTCATCCTAAATTTCTTATAGAGTATTAAGCCATCTATCCATGAAACATCTCCCCTAGTGACTCATTTCAGTAACCCCTCTGACATATTGATGTATCTTCCTTCTCCAAGACTTTGCTTCTGTGTGTTGATCTACAGTCCTGTGCCACTCCACTCATACCTACTTGAATCCTGCTACCATGATTGTGTAACATGAAATTTGTGGCAACTGATTGACTCACCCTCTTCTTCTATTTCTGACATTTGGTTATGTCTAACTCAGAGTTGTATCTTTTCTAGCATCACCTTCTTAAAAAGAATCATGTGTGTATGTGCTTTACCCTGCCAACAGGAATGATTACATTCTATGTCACCCCCACACTTTATTAATTTGAAACCAACTAAGGAAATGAAATTAGACTTTTAGAAGTATAATTGGAAAATGAAATCTTCCACAAAGACAGTACTTTGAAACATAATTAATTTTTTCAGTTTAAGGACATAGTTTGCTATTTAAACTTACAGAAGGAAAAGAAAAACCTTTTAATGATTCCTACTTTTTAAAAAAAGGAAAGGGGATTTGCTAAAGTCAATGTATAGGTCCATAAAGGTGAATCATTATCCCTAAAGTTGGATCATGGAAGTAACAGTTTGTTAATCTATTTTTAATATGGATTCCTCCCTAAGAAATATATAGTCTAGCAAGAGAAATCATGTGTATGTAAACATAACATAAGGCAGAAAATTGGTTATAGAAGATGTTTAAGATAAAGTGTTAAGGGAGCTCTGAGGAGAAAAAATAAATTTCCCAATATAAAATCAGAATAGGCTTAGAAATTGAGCTGGGTCTTGAAGAATTAGGTTATGTGATTATGTCTTGCATATTTGTTGAGTACATTACACAAGTGTAGTGTATACAGTCAGTGAGTTTGTCTGTGGTTAACTGTCAAGCTCCCTGTCGTCCTATCATACAATTTCTATTTTATCTTTCTACCCTAAATATTCCTAAATCAACTAATGGTATCCTGAATATTTGGTTGCCTTATTTTTCTATATAATAAAAGCCAGCAATTGTTTTCTCTAAAGAGCCAGATAGTAAATATTTTAGCCTTTGCAGTCCATACAATTGCAGCTACTCAGTCCTGATGTAGTGTAAAAGAAGCCATAAACAACATGTAAGTGATGTGCATGGTTGTTTTCAAACAAAACCATGTTTACAAAAACAGATGCCAAGCCAGATTTGGCCTATGGAGGGGGTGGGAGGTGATAGTTATTAATTTCTGGTCTAAAACATAGGCTTACTGATCAGTCCAAATAAAATATTTCTGTTATTTGATATTCATGAAAATGAAACTATAACAAATAGGGAATCAGCATTCCTACTAGCCCGAATACCTAGCTGTCAATAACAATAAAGGTCCTGGCATTTTACTCTAATTGCAAGTGCATACTTTAGCCCAGTGGTCGGCAAACCGTGGCTCGTGAGCCACATGCGGCTCTTTGGCCCCTTGAGTGTGGCTCTTCCACGAAATACCACGTGCGGGTGCACACGTACAGTGCGATTGAAACTTCGTGGCCCATGCGCAGAAGTCGGTTTTCGGCCTGGGTGGGTCTATTTTGAAGAAGTGGTGTTAGAAGAAGTAGGGGGGTGTCGGTCGGTCAAGCAATAGGAGATGCAGCACAGGCGGGCCACGGGATATGCAGCGCGGGGGAGGTACATTGTTTTGAGGTACATTCCCTGAGGTTGACCCCTTCCAACTCTCCCATCCACACCCATCAATCTGAAACAAGTATACAAGACGAGTGTGGATGGGAGAGCTGGGAGGGGTTGACCTCAGCGAACGTACCTCAATCAGATTGAGGACGTTCTTAGCAAAGACCAGCTTAGGAGTACCCTAATTAAGTTAATAACAATGTACCTACCTATATACTTTAAGTTTAAAAAATTTGGCTCTCAAAAGAAATTTCAATTGTTGTACTGTTGATATTTGGCTGTCTTGACTAATGAGTTTGCCGACCACTGCTTTAGCCTGACACATTTTTAAGGATATTGGTGTAAGACACAAGATTTCTGGGTCAGAAACAAAGGAAAATTTATTACTAACAGTCATTGCAGAGTCAGAGCATCAGTATTTCTTGTTCCACTTCCCCACATGTTAATTCTCACATGGCATCACAAAAAGAGCTAGGTAATAACTGTACACAAGGAAAAGAAAACCGGAGTTTAGAGAACACGAATCTTTTATAATGAGCAATAAGCCTGCCTGACATTTTCCCCTGTGAGATACGTTAACTTTATTACACTAAACAGTAACTATGTCTGCCCTTTGCTCTGGAGAGAGATACCATCCCTAGTTTTCAAATATGTTTAGCATACATGGATTCTTGAATAGTAATGCAGAACAAAAGCTGATAGCACCTCTATCTGTGAGACATGCAACTGCCAAAGAGTCATGGAGAATTGTCTGCTATCCCAGCATCCCAAATTATCCCCATGCTTTTGCAGGTCTTGAATCCTTCAATAGAAATGCAGGGTTAAATGAGACACACTTCAATTTAAATGTCCCAGAACTTACCAAAACAAGTATGTAAAAATGTAGAAGCACGCTGGACCTTTTTAATTTAAGACCCAAGCTAATCAAGAACAATGATGGTCATCAGCTCTTTTTCTGTCCCATCCCTGGAACTATATTTCTTCAAATGGTATTACATTAAGGAGATCCAAGATGATGGCAGAGTAAATGGAATCTACACAAACCCCCCTCAGGACCAAACCGGAATTATAACTAAATTACAGAAAAATAATTCTAAATAACCAATTGAAGATTAGTTGGAGAGAAGAATTATAACAAAGGACTTACAGAAGAAACCACATGGAGACTGGTAGGAAATGCAGAAGTTCAAGAGAGCTGTCCAAACTCTCATAGATGGAACTGAAGTTTTGGAAGGATATCTCAACTGTTGGATGTTCCCCGTGAGCAGGGTTCCCCTGAAGCAATGTTTGCTTCAAGGAGAAGGAGAAGGAGAAGGAGAAAAAGAACAGAGGAACATAGTTAAAAAAATAAAATGGCAATAAATACAAACCTATCAATAATCACTTTAAATGTAAGTGGCTTAAATGCTCCAATCAAAAGACAGAGGATTGCTGAATGGATATAAAACAAGATCCACAGATATACTGTCTTCAAGAGACCCAAGTCAGAATGAAAGATACACATAAACTAAAAGTAAAGGGATGGAAAAATAAACTTCATGCAAATGGGGAAAAAAAGCTGGGTTAGCAATACTTATATGTGACAAAATAGACTTTATAACCTAGGCTATAGTAAGAGACAAAAAAAAAAGGAAACTACAACGGCAAAGAAAGCAATCCAACAACAGTATATAATCCTTATAAACATGTATGCACCCAACATAGGAGCACCTAAATAGGTCATGCAAATCTTGATGGACATAAAGTGAGAGATTGACTGTATTTCAGTCATGGTAGAGATTTTACTATCCCATTTATGTCAATGGGTAGATCTTCCAGGAAGAAAATCATAAAGTAGACAGTGGTCTTAAATGACACAAGAGATCAAATGGATTGATTTGATATCTTCAGATCATTTCACTCCAAAGAAGCAGAATATGTATTCTTTTCAAGCACACATGGAATATTTTCTAAGTTGGACCACATAGTCAAACATAAATAAGTCTCAGTAAATTTCAAAAGAATTAAATCATACCAAGCATCTTCTCTTAACATAATTCTATGAAAGTAGAAATAAATCACAAGAAGAAAGCTGAAAACACAGCAAAATATTGAGTCTATATAATAAGTTACTAAACAATGAATGGGTTAACAATGAGATCAAAAAAGAAATCACAACTACCAGAAAACAAAGGAAAGTGAACATACAACAACCCAAAATCTGTGGGACACAGAAAAAGCACTCGTAAGACAGAAATTTATAGCATTAGAGGCCTATATCAAGAAATAAGGTAAAGCTCAAATATCCAATCTAATTTTGCACTTAAAGGAACTTAGAACAAAAAAACAAAGCTCCAAGTGAGTAGAAGGAAAGAAATAATAAACATCAGAACAGAAATAAACAAAATAGAGTATTAAAAAAATGCTAAAGTTAAATGAAACCAAGAGCTGGTTCTTTGAAAAGATAAACAAGATCGACAAAACTTTAACTCATCAAAGGTGTGTGTGTGTGTGTGAGAGAGAGAGAGAGAGAGAGAGAGAGAGAGAGAGAGAGAGAGAGAAGAGAAGAGAAGAGAAGAGAAGAGAAGAGAAGAGAAGAGAAGAGAAGAGAAGAGAAGAGAAGAGAAGAGAAGAGAGGAGAGAGAGGATCTTCCCTATTCAGAAACCTTAGCTGATTGTAGCATCGTCCCATGCACCAAAAAGGTATGGGTTCACATCCCTGTCAGAGCACATACTTACCTTGCAGGTTAGATCCCCATTCAGGCATGAATGGGCGACAACCAATCAATGTTTCTCACTCACATCAATATTTCTTTATCTCTCTCACTCATCCCCTTTCTCTCTCCCTAAAATTACTAAACATATCCTTGGGTGAGGATTTTTTTAAAAAGAGGATTCAAATAAATAAAATCAGAAATGAAAGAGAAGTAACAAATGATACTAAAAAAATACAAAAGATTGTAAC
The DNA here is from genome assembly GCF_964212035.1 of Myotis nattereri. Taxonomy (NCBI): domain Eukaryota; kingdom Metazoa; phylum Chordata; class Mammalia; order Chiroptera; family Vespertilionidae; genus Myotis; species Myotis nattereri. Next base: position 158,829,263 of record NC_138075.1, read on the forward strand.
AAAATATTATGAACAACTATATGCCAACAAATGGAATAACCTGGATTCAATTGGATAAATTCCTAGAAACATACAGTCTCCCAAAACTGAATCAGGAAGAATAAGAAAATCTGAATAGACAGATTACAACTTGTGAAATTGAAACAGTAATAAAATAAAACTCCCATCAAACAAAAGCCCTGGCCCACATGGCTTCACAGATGAATTTTACCAAGTTTTCAAAGAACTAACATCTATATTCTTAAACTATTCCAACAAATTCAAGAGGAAGACTCCCATGCTCACTTGATGACACTAACATCATCCTATTTTCAAAACCAGATAAAGAGTCTACTATTTGCGTGCCACTTATTTAACAAAGAAAGAAAATTATAGGTCAATATCCCTGATGAATATAGATACTAAAATCCTCAATAAAAATTAGCAAACCAAATCCAGTAATAACTTAAAAAGATCATACACAATGATCAAGTGGGAATTCTTTCAGGGAGGCAAGGTTTGTGCAATATCCGCACATCAGTAAATGTGATGCACCATGTAAACAAAATGAAGGATAAAAACTACATGATCATATCAATAGATGCAGAAAAAGCATTTGATAAAATCCAGCACCCATTTATGATAAAAACTCTCAGAAAAGTGGGAATAAAGGAAATATACCCCAATGTAATAAAGGCCATATATAACAAAAACCACAGCCATCACCATACTTGATGGGCAAAAACTATAAGCATTCCCCTTAAGACTGGTACCAAGACAGGAATATCTGCTTTCACCACTATTATTGAACACTAGAGGCCTGGCGCATGAAATCGTGCACAGGTATAGTCCCTAGGCCTAGCCTGTGATCAGGGCCATCTTGCCACCACCCACCCTGGTTCCCTATTTGCCATCTGGTGATAGGAGCCTGCAGGCGGGGGAGGGGGAGGGACAAGAGGTCGGCCATTGCTGCCTGCTTGCCAGCCCCCTCCTGGCCACGGGTTGCCCTCTGTATGTGGGCGAATGGCAGGGTGGGGGCCTTGGCCTGGTGCCACCCATATCCCCCGCCACCCACCCCGGTTCCCATTTGCCATTGGCAATAGGAGCCTGCGGGCTGGGGAAAGGGACCAAAAGGTGGTCAGTGCACCTCATAGTGACTGGTCAAGTGGTCATTCTGGTTGTTCTGCTATTATGGTCACTGGGCTTTTATTATATAGGATAGGATAGCACTGGAAATACTAGCCACAGCAATCAGACAAGAAGAAGTTTGCAGGTAACATGATACTGTACAGAGAGAACCCTAAAGATTCTATCAAAAACTACTCTGATTGATAAATGAATTAAGCTAAGCAGCAGGATACAAAATAAATATCCAGAAATCAGTTGTATTGTTTAAAAAATAATAATGAACTACCAGAAAGTAAAACAAAAAAAGTAATCCCATTTATAATTGCTTCAAAAAGGATAAAATACATAAGAATAAACTTACCAAGGATGTAAAAGGCCTGTACTGAGAAAATTATAATACACTGAAGAAAGAAATTGAAGAAGATACAAATAAGTGGAAACATATCTGTGTGCATGGATAGGAAGAATTAATATCATTAAAATGTCCATACTACCCAAAGCAATCTATAGATCCAATGCAATTCCTATCAAGATTCCACTGGCATATTTCACAGAACTAGATCAAATACCCCAAAAATGTATATGGAAATACAAAAGACCCCAAATAGCAATAGCAGTTTTGAGAAAAAAGCAAGTTTGGAGGAATCATTCAACCTAATAAACTGTACTACACGGCCACAGTAATTTAAACAGCATGGTACTGGCATACAAACAGACAGATCAATGGAACAGAATAGACACCAGAAACAAGCCCATGACTTTATAGTCAATTAATATTTGGTAAAAGAGGCAAAAAATACAATGGGATAAATACAGTCTATTTAATAAATAGTGTTGGGAAAATTGGACAGATATATGCAAAAATATGAAACTAGGCTACTTTCTTACACCTCACATAAGAATAAACTCAAATGGATTATAAACTTAAATGTTAGACTCAAAACCATAAAAATTCTAGAAGAAAATATAGGCAGTAAAATCTCAAACATTTCTCATAGCAACATTTTTTTCTGATGTATCTACTTGGGCAAGGGGGAAAAAAAGAAAAACCTCAAATGGGACTACATCAAACTAAAAAGTTTTTGCATAGCAAAGGAAACTATCAACAGAATGAAAAGACAACCCACTCAATGGGAGTACATATTTGCCAATACATCTGATAAGGGCTTAATATAAAAAATGTATAAAGAACTAATAAAACTCAACACCAAAAAACCAAACAATCCAATTAAAAAAATGGGCAAAGGACCTGAGTAGTAACTTATCCAAGAGGACATACGGATGGCCAATAGACATATGAAAAGATGCTCAACATCACTAATCATCAGAGAAATACAAATTAAAACCACTATGAGATATCACCTCACACCTGTCAAAATGGTTGTCACCAATAAATCATCAAACAACAAGTGTTGGTGAGGATGTGGAGAAAAGGGAACCCTAGTGCACTGTGGTGGGAATGCTGATTGGTGCAGCTACTGTGGGAAGTAGTACAGATTTCCTCAAAAAATTAAAAGTGGATCTGCCTTATGACCCAGCAATTCCATTTCTGGGAATATATCCAAAGAATTCCAAAACACTAATTCAAAACAATATATGTACTGCTATGTTCATTGCAGCATCATTTACAATAGCCAAGATTGGGAAGCAGCCCAAGTGCCTTTCAGTAGGTGAGTGGATAAAAAAGCTATGGTACATTTACACATGGAATACTACTCATCAGTAAAAAGGAGAAAATTTTACCCTTTGTGACAGTATAGATCAAGGGTCCTCAAACTTTTTTTTTTTAAATATATTTTATTGATTTTTTACAGAGAGGAAAGGAGAGAGATAGAGAGCTAGAAACATCGATGAGAGAGAAACATCGATTAGCTGCCTCCTGCACATCTCCCACTGGGGATGCGCCCGCAACCCAGGTACATGCCCTTGACCGGAATCGAACCCGGGACCTCTCAGTCCGCAGGCCGACGCTCTATCCACTGAGCCAAACCAGTTTCGGCAAGGGTCCTCAAACTTTTTAAACAGGGGGCCAGTTCACTGTCCCTCAGACCGTTGGAGGGCTGGACTATAGTTTAAAAAAAACTATGAACAAATTCCTATGCACACAGCACATAACTTATTTTGAAGTAAAAAAACAAAACTGGAACAAATACAATATTTGTATTTGCATGTGGCCCACGGGCCGTAGTTTGAGGACCCCTGGTATAGATGGACCTGAAGAGTATTATGCTAAGTGAATAAGCTAATCATAGAAAGACAAGTACTGCATGACTTCACTCATATGTGGAATCTAATGAACAAACTGAACTAAGAAGCAAAATTGAGACAGACTCAAGAGAGCACGCTGACAATTGGGGGCAGGGGTGGGGTGGAGGGATTGAGCAAAAAAGATAAAAAGAGAGAAATAACTCCTGGACATGGACAACAGTGTGGTGACTGCTGGGGGAGGGAGGTGGGGTCAGTTGGAAGAGGGTGTAGGGGGATTAGTGGTGATTTCAAAAAATAAAATAAAAAATAAGGAATAGATATCTGCACAAAAAGAGATTACATTAAAATCAAACTATTTAAATTCCACTTATTTAACTACTAGAGGACCGGTGGGGGGTGGGGGGTCCTTCATCCCGGCCTGCGCCCACTTGCCTGGGACCCCTTGGGGGATGACCACCTGTTAACTTAGACCCACTCCCCGGGGGATCAGGCCTAAGCTTGCAGTCAAACATCCTTCTGGCAGCCAGGGACCCCTCAGGGGATGTCCGACTAAAGGCTTAGGCCCCCAAGGAATTGGGCCTAAACCATTAGTTGGACATTCTTAGTGCTGCCATGGAGGTGGGAGAGGCTCCTGCCACCACCTCTGCGCTGGCCAGCCATGAGCCAGCTTCTGGCTGAGTGGCACTCCCCATATGGAAGTGCAATGACCACTAGGGGGCAGCTCCTGCATTGAGCGTCTGCCCCCTGGTGGCCAGTGCACATCATAGCAACTGGCCATTCTCTTTAAATTTTTATTTTCAGATAAGTGCTTATAACTGCACTATTATATATTTTCTATCATATCATTTAGAATTAAGATATGTTTTAATTGAACCCTTGTAAGTTTTAGCACAATTTAATAAATTATGCTAGAAGCAATTAGGAGATTTTTCATGTAATGCTGATACATTTCAATTAATATTTTATTAATTTTTAAGTTTCTAATATTTTAATTTGAAATAATCTCATACATGTAAAAAAACTATAAAATACTACAGCATATTATATGTACCCTTCACCCAATTTATTAGGTGTTAATAATTTAAACATAACCATTATACAACTAACAAAATTTGGAATATATTTTTCTTATAATCTCTTTAATGTTACTTACTCCATTTACTTTGTTTTGGTTAATCTTCACCCAATGATATTTTTCCATTGAATTTTAGAGAGAGTGAAGGGAAAGGGAGAGACACATTAATTGGTTGCCTCCTGCACATGCTCTGATAGGGACTGGGGATCAAGCCAGCAACTGAGGTACATGCCCTTGACTGGAATCGAACCGGGGACCCTTCAGTCCAAGGGCTAATGCTCTATCCACTGAGGAAAACAGGCTGCAGCTTCATTCATTTACTTTTAATCTATATGTGTCCTTATATTTAAAGTGGGTTTTGTTTTTGTTTCACCCTCATAATCTGTCTTTTAATTGGTGCATTTATGCCACTGACTTTCAGAGTGCTTACTGATAGAGTTACTGCCATATATGGTTGCTCCTGGGGCTTGTGGGGCCAGCGTGCCTGCAGCTGGGGCCAGATCCAGTCCCGGGCGGCAAGCAAGTGGCTTCTGGTGTCACTCACGGGGCCTGGATGGCAGCTGGTGCTGGCGGCTCACACTGTCCCACCCTGCCTGCAGTATGCAAATTAGCTGCCATCTTTGTTGGCGGTTAATTTGTATATCTCGCTGATTAGCCTATGGGAGGCGTAGCAAAGGTACGGTCAATTATCATTTTTGGCTATTATTAGATAGGATGGTTTTATACATGTGTATATAGGTTTGTATATGTGTATACATATATGTAAAAGTGTCCTTTTTGTACTTATCAGACTTTACTGGAAAAATTATATGAAACTGAAAATAAGTTAAAATGCCTCAAATTTTAAGTAAATTAACTAGAATTTCAAATTTTTTTTATAAGAGACACCTTCTTAAGAATGTTTAAATTTAAATTAGAATCTCTATAATCACATTGCTTGGTAAGAGATGACCTATACTTTTCACAATTTGCAATACTGGGAAATAACGATAGATGTACATAGAACTAAGCTGACCAGGAACAATAGACAGAATTAAAACATTTCTTAATTTTAAATTTTATTTCTTTTTCAAGCAAAATATCTCACATATTTATTACTGAACCAGTCTACCAACAAAGAGGCTTTGAAATAAATTAAAAAGCCATTATTTTCTCAGTAACACATATTCAGATAGTGGTGGCTGTTTCAATTTGGTATAACAAGATGTTAATGACCTTGATGCAGCATAAACATATGAACCATTCCTTATGGACCTACCTTGGCTCTTCTCCAATGTCTATTTCTGAATTGTACTTGATTTTATCACCCGTTTTTCATAAAAATCCATGAGAAGAAATGCAAAATCCTGCTTCCCTTTCTTGGCCAGGAATTGCTTGTGAGAAGACATGTGAGAAAGAAGGCCAACCGGTCATGAAGGGGGTCCATAACTGCAGAGAAAGGGAGGGATGTTCAATAATTTTTTTAACAGACTACATTTTGAAATGCAATGCCAAGGATATTTTATAGAAATGAACAATGTGTGAATTTTGCTCTCGTAGTCACTCTTTAGGCCTTTGCACATTGCTATGACAGTATACTACATTCTATGGAGGAAGCAGGGTGTAGGATTACGATCAGCCCTTGCAAAAGGCGCTATGCACCATCAGGACGCATACCCCATACACATGGATACGCAGAATGCATAAACATGAGAGCAGCCTGGTCCATGACAAGCAGAATGCTAATGACTGGGAACTGAGAGAAAGGTGCCTTGTGCTACTCTGCTCCCTTCCAAGAACACATTTGTGTCTACTTTACACAGTTCGCGGAATACGAGCAGAAATGTGCATGTGTGCAAAGGGCAAAATGATGTAGGTGTGTGTGTGTCCACTTCTAACTATCCTCCTTACCCCCTTGACTCTTTGGGAAACATATACATAGTTACTGTGAAACTTCAGCCATTTTTAGCTTGAACTAAAGACAACTGATTCATTTGACAGATATTGAATCATGTCGTTCCTGTGTATAGGAATTCTTCAAGTATGTCCCTGTTTATAGGTATGGACATCAAGATTCCCACAAAATGCTATTGATGTGTTACTGTCACGCATCATGGAAATACTAGAGAGGATTTGGCGATGAGAAAACACAGCTGTGGCAGGCAGCAGGTTTAAAGTTTTACTTTCACCATGCTTGCACTTTGTTCTGCTTTTAGAAGCAGCATGACGCCAATCACATTTAAATCAGATGGAAACCTGAATCTTCATATTAATTAAAGTTCAATGGATTCTTTATAAAGAATACATGAAAAGATTAGTAGTGATGGAGATAGAGGCAGGTCACGTGAGGTGGATTTTCTGCAGATTAACTGTGGCTGAGTTGAACTTCCTCCTGGGTTTTTTGGACTGATTCCAAATTTAGAAAGAGATTGACAAACAATGTTACTTTATTCTGCCTGTGTTTTTATTGTTGTTGTTTTGGTTTTGTTTTGTTTTTTCTCTTGTGAAGAGGAGCACAAACTAAGGGAGAAGAAATGCTTCCAATGAGTAATGATGTAGACAAGGTCGTGTGTGTGTGTGTGTGTGTGTGTGTGTGTGTGTACTATGGTTCTCCCATGAAATAACAAATATTTGAAGGGGGAAAAAGCTGCTCTGTGTGCATGTATCTCTAGCAACATAAGACAAGAAACATTATAGTCTCCCCCCCACCCCCCCAAATTCCCTATTTCAGCTATTAACAGGTGCCTGTGACTGCCGCCTGAGGATTCCATTAAAGCAGAACCTGCCCAAGTTCCTATATCATCACCAGGTAATCAGCTAAATCCATCTGAGTTTAATTATTAATTTTCTAACTCATAAATCAAAATTGTTAAAACTGTATTTGGCAGAGGGATAGATAAAAAATAAATCAATACTATGTAGGTGTGTATAGTCTTACTAAAATCTAAATTTGAACTCAAAAGAAATTCAAATTATGCCTCCAATGGACTGCCTGTTACCAATTCTAAAGATTTATAGAATCTGTCACTCTGAGTGGGTGAGTTAGCTTTTGTTCTTTTTCTGGCCTCCTTGGGTTCTGCCTGTCCCCATCCTGTCAGCTGTCTTCTTCCCATATGGTTTCCAGAATGATCCTGTCTATAGAATGTACAGAGATTCTCTGTGCCCTTATGAGCATCAGATTTCTAATGCCTAGGGCTTTCCACTTTCACAATCACTGCTGCTATAGTTACTGCTAGTTATTACTATTAATGTGCCTACTTTATCTATCTGTCTCTTTGTATTTGGACTGCTCATTACAATACAATGGTCTCTAGTTAGGAAAACCTAAATTATGCTTTTAATCTTTCACACTTTGCTTTTGGTGCACCAATCTGTGATGGCCCCTGTTTCCCCACATTGAATTAATTCCTCTTGCGATCCTGTTTAAATCTCCTTTCTCAAGGCTTTGCTAGCTGTTTGATCAGTTGGCATAATCAAAGTGGAGTTTAAGATATTCCGTCCTTAGGACACAATATATTTCTTGACAGTGATTCTCCAGTTATAGAGCAAGTACTGGTAATAGTACATAAAAATAAACCAGGTATGACGGAATTTACAAAGTCATTAGTGAGGCATTAACAAAAATCACATAAATATAAAATTGTGTTAACATTTTAAAAAAGGAAAAGCAAAAGCTTAGGTTTTTATCATGGTGGAACTGAGATTCTTTGATGTGGTGATTGGTTAAAATAAGACCTGTAAATGTTATGAACTATAGCTCTGGTCACTGAGCAATGTGATTCCACTAGACACATCTGCCTTCCTTACCATCTTATCCTCACATTGTAATTGTACCTCTATTGCTATATAACACAAAAAACATTGTACCCTGTTCTTGTGTTTTTGATAAGAATGAATTGAATGGTTTCCAAGGACAGTGCCTCTCTGAAATGCTTCTCCCCAGAAAACCATTGAAATTTATCACTGCTGTTTGTTACTATTTTTTTTTTAAATGCCCCAAACATCAAGGCAATGGAACAGTGAGTAACATGTCCATGTAAATATGCATTTGAAGAGCTGACATAATAACAAAAATTGTCTTTTAAACATTTTACTATTTTATGCTTCTATCTATATGATGAAAGTCTAAATGGACATTACAGTGGAATGACCAGAACGACTGGTCACCATGATGCTCACTGACCACTAGGGGGCAGACGCTCAATGCAGGAGCTTCCCCCTGATGGTCAATGCACTCCCACAGTGGGAGCGCCACTCAGCCAGAAGCCAGGCTCATGGTTGGTGAGCACAGTGGTGATGGCAGGAGCCTCTCTCACCTCTGCGGCAGCGCTAAGGAGCAGCTAGCCAAGCAGTAAGAAGCAGCGATCAGGCAGGCGATAAGGAGCAAGGGGTCCCGTACTGCGAGAAGGTGCAGGCCAGGCTGAGGGCCCCCCATTGCACAAATTTCGTGCACCAGGCCTCTAGTATTATAATAACACTAGAGGCCCGGTACACAAAATTCATGCACTGGTGGGATGTCCCTCAGCCCAGCCTGCAGCCTTCCAATCTGGGAACCCTCGGGGGATGTCCAACTGCTGGTTTAGGATATCGGCAGTCAGATATCCCTCTCACACTCTGGGACTGCTGGCTTGTAACGACTTCTGCCTGCCAGCCTGATCACCCACTAACCGCTCCCCTGCTAGCCTGATTAACACCCAACTGCTCCCCTGCCAACCCAATCGCCCCCAATTGTCCTCCGCTGCCAGTTTGATCACATCCCCAACTGCCCTCCCCTGAAGGCCCGATCCCCCCCGCAACTGCCCTCCTCTGCTAGCCAATTTGGTTCTGATTGGTCGGTTTCCATGCCAGTAAGCATCAAAATCTCTGCCTCCTATGCAGCCATTGGCTCCTCACGCTTCACCCAGATTTGGTTCTGATTGGTCAGTTTCTATGCCAGTCAGCATCACTGGGCCTATCAATGAGGCCTGATCAGAAAGGTGGGGCTAATCAGCAGCCCTGGTGGAGGCCTGGAGAGAAATGGAGGCATGGCTGCTGGCGAGACCGGGAGAAAAAGAGAGAGGCAAGTGCTGATCAACAGATGCCACAGAGGCTATGGATCAGACCCTGCTTCTCTCTTCAGGCCTCTCTCCAGGCCTGATCTGTAGCCCCCTCAGCAGTCAGTCCTGGATCACCACGCCCACTGCCATAGCTGTCAGTGCTGGGTCACCACGGGGACCCAGTGCTGACTACAGGACTGACTTCTGGTTTGTTGAGCCTCTGGTTATGACGGACTCACGGTTTTTATATATTAGGATATCATTGAATTGCCATAAGCAAATAAGACAACTGCTGGTTGGGTTTAAAGAAGCATGGTATTACCTACAGAACTCTAAATCATTGGAGTAGACAGGGACTTTTAAAAAACTAAAAAAAAGCCGAAACCGGTTTGGCTCAGTGGATAGAGCGTCGGCTTGTGGACTGAAAGGTCCCAGGTTCGATTCTGGTCAAGGGCATGTACCTGGGTTGTGGGCACATCCCCAGTAGGGGATGTGCAGGAGGCAGCTGATCGATGTTTCTCTCTCATCAATGTTTCTGACTCTCTATCTCTCTCCCTTCCTCTCTGTAAAAAATCAATAAAATATATATAAAAAAAAATAAATAAATAAACTTCTTTAAAAAAAAAACTAAAAAAAAATGATCTAATGATGTATAAGTTAAAAAATAAGAAACAAAGACAGGAAAAGAGCAATAAAATAGGAAGGGAGCTTGGTAGGCTATATGAAGTAGAAATGAGCAGCATTAAACTTTCAATCATGCAATTTGGTTGCAATTTTTTAAAGTCCAGTAAATAATTTATCTGATAGAAAATCTGGTACACTAAATAATTAGAAAAAATAAAGTTTCATGATATTTTATCAGTGGTATTTATTACTTGAGAAATAATATAAAACCCATTTTGTTCTCCCTCTCGATTTCATCTAACTTGTTTAGCACTTAGTGAAACAGACAAGTAAATAATCCTAACTGAGACAGATGATAAATTCTGTAGAGATAAAATGTTTTTTTCAAATACTAAAGGTCAAAAAATGTATTTATAGCATAAGAGTAAATCTAACTCAAAGGAAAATAATTTTGAGTGGTAATTATGTGCCTGTCATTATTCTCAACTGGTATGCCCTTAGTCAGCAAAATTAGAGTTAACTCTCTAAAAAATAGTAAAATCAAAATATGTGAAGAATGGCTATTTATAGTGAATGCTTGAGCTTTTAAAAATCATGATGGTTTGGCTATAGCTGGTTTGGCTAGTGGATAGAAAGTCAGTCCACGAACTGAAGAGTCATGGGTTTGATTTTGAACAAGGGCACATACCTGGATTGCAGGCTCAATCCCTGAGGTTGAGGGTCAGGTGCATGAGGGAGGCAGCCAATTGATGTGTCACTCTCACATCAATGTATATATATCTCTCTCTGTCTCTCCCCCTCCCTTCCACTCTCTCTAAAAATCAGTGGAAAAATATCCTCGGGAGAGGATTAACAAAAAAATTCATGATGGTTTGTTTGTACTGACATATAATAAGAAATAAAACATTGGTTTTCAAAATTGTTTTTTAATACTCAATGATAAATTTGAATAAAACCAGCCACCATGAATCTTCTGTACTCACTCTGAATCATCATAAACAGGGCACTTATGCCTTCCTTGACTTTAATAGTAAAAGACATGAGGGAAATGTTTTATTTGATAATAATTGAAAACCTTGGTATTGAGCAAATTTATTTCCTACCATTATACTTTTTTATGGATTGAGTGCAATACATTTTCTAATCCATCATTCAAAGGCTATGTTCATTAATCAATTTGGAATGTACTTTTCTTTCTAGCATTGCTTTTTTTTTGTAAGAAAAAAGAGAGAATAGAAAAATCTTTAAAATTACATATGTATTTTCTATTTTATGATTATTCAACCAAATGAAAATATGGTTTTATATTGTTGTTTCTTTGAGAGAGGGAGAAAAGCTAACTATTTCTATCTTGTCTCTTTCATCCTATAGAATTAATGTTTGTGTCCCCTCAAAATTCACAGGTTGAAACTTAACCTCCAGTATGATGGTATTAGGAGGTTGGGCATTTGGGAGGTTATTATATCATCAGTTTGGAATCCTCATGGTGGGATTAGTGCCCTTATAATAGAGATACTACAGAGTCCCTGGGCCCTTTCCACAAGGTAAGGACATAATGAATATATTATTCTATGAACCTGGAAGCAGGCTCCCATCAGATAGGAATCTGTCAGAGCCTTAATCTTGAATTTTCAGCCTCCATAACTGTGAGAAATAAATTTCTGTTGTTTATAAGCCAGCCAGTCTATGATATTCTCTTTAGTAGCCTCAATGGACTAAGATAGTGTCTGATGTAATATACTAGAGGCCCGGTGCATGAATTCGTGCATGGGTGGGGTCCCTAGTCCTGGCCAGCAATCTGGTCAATCAAGTCCGGGCCAATCAGGGCCTGCCGGCCAGGGGAAGGGACAAGGCACAGGAGTTTGGCCTCCAGCCCTGAGAAGGAAGCAGGTCCTTGGCCGCCCTAGGAAAGGGGTCACATCCACTGCCACCCACTCCCAGTTCCCTGTCCCAGTGTGGGGCCCAAAGGCCCCAGTGGGATTGGAAGAGGAGGCAAAGGTTTCCAAACCGGGCACAGAAGGAATGGATGCAGCATGTTGACACCGGCGCCATACCACCTCACGGTTGGTTTCTTGCCTCCTCTCCTCCTTCCCTCACCTTCACAAGGCAACCACAGCAGGCGGGCGGCAGAGCAATAGGGGCCTGCTGGCTGGGGAGAGGAACAGGGCTTGGGAGGTTGGCCATTGGCACCAAGGAAAGAGCCGGCCCTCAACACCACTGAGAAAGAGGCCGCGTCTACCACCACCCACTCCCGGTTACCAGTCCCAGCCTGGGCTGAAGGCCCCAGTGGGGTAGGGAGAGGAGGCAATAGTTACCAGGATGGGGGCTGACACCACTGGCTGGCCAGCCATGGGAGATTGGATGTGGGAGCACACTGACTACCAGGGGCAGCTCCTACATTGAGCGTCTGCCCCCCTGGTGGTCAGTGTGCATCATAGCAACTGGTCAACCAGTCATTCTGGTCTCTTGTTTGTAATGGTTGCTTAGGAATTTATATATACACTAGAGGCCTGGTGCACAAAAATTTGTGCACTGGCGGGGGGGTGTGTCCCTCAGCCCCACTTGTGCCCTCTCACAGTCTGAGACCCCTCAGGAGATAACGACCTGCTGGCTTAGGCCTGCTCCCAGGTGGCAGAGGGCAGGCCCAATCCCTAGGTGCAGCCCCTGGTCGGGCTCAGAGCAGGGTCGACTGGGGAGTTGGGGCACTGCCCCCTGTCATGCACAGAGCAGGCGGACCAGGAGGTTGTGATGCCACCCCCAGTCACGCTCAGGGTAGGGCCGATTGGGGGGTTGGGGCGCCGCCCTCGTCACACTCAAGGCAGGGTCAATGGGGAGGTTGCGGTGTCCCCCCCCATCATGCACAGAGCAGGGCCGATCAGGGGGTTGGGGCGCTGCCCCCTGTCACGCAGAGCAGGGCCGATAGGGGAGTTGGGGCACTGCCCACTGTCACACATAGAAGCAGGGCCAATCAGGGGGTTGGGGCACTCCCCCCTGTCACACTCAGGGCAGGGTCATTGGGGGGGTTGGGCTGCCTTCCCCTGTCACAAACAGAGCAGGGTGGATAGGAAGGTTGTGTCCCCGCCCCCTTTCACACACAGAGCCACAGAGCAATCAGGGGGTTTGGGCACTGCCCCCTGTCATGCTGCTCCAGAGGCCAGGAGGCCTTGCGGCTCCGCTGATCCCAGTGCTGGGAGGCATATTATCCTTTTACTATATAGGATAGAGGCCTGGTGCACGGGTGGGGGCCGGCTGGTTTTCCCTGAAGGGTGTCCTGGATCAGGGTGGGGGTCCCGCTTGGTTGCCTGGCCAGCCTGGATGAGGGGATGATGGCTGTTTGCAGCTGGTCACACCCCCTTCAGGGTGAGGGTCCCCACTGGGATGCCTGGCCAGTCTGGGTGAGGGGCTGAGGGCCATTTTCAGGCTGGCAGATAACTGAAGCTCCCAACCGCTCCTTTTTTTCTTTTTTTTAATTCTGGGATTTATTTTCCTTCTATGGCTGTCACTGGAGCTGAGAGCTGGCTTTAGCTCTGAGGCTCGGCTCCAGCTCTGAGGCCTCGGCTGCTGAAGGCAGGTATCTGGGTTTGTTTGGCTTCTATAATTGAAACACTGTTGCAACTCCAGCTCTGCCGGCTGGCTGAAAGCATGGGGTTTGTTTAGCTCAGGGGTGGGCAAACTTTTTGACTCAAGGGCCACAATGGGTTCTTAAACTAGTCCGGAGGGCCGGAACAAAAGCATGGATGGAGTGTTTGTGTGAACTAATACATGTTAATAATGATGCTGGTGAAGGAGCAGAGGGTAGAGCAAGAGAACCCTCCGCTCTTTCGGCTCTGCGGGCTGGATAGAACAGCCAAACGGGCCGGATCCGGCCCAAGAGCCGTAGTTTGCCCACGGCTGGTTTAGCTTCTATAATTGCAACATTGTTTCTTAGAGTGCAAGCTCAGAGCCCAGCAGCGGCAGGCGGGGAACCTTGGCTTCCTCCTTCACTGGAGCAAGCAAGCCTCCTGTTCGCTTCAGCTGCCTGGCTGCCGGCCGCCATCTTGGTTGGCAGTTAATTTGCATATAGCCCTGATTAGCCAATGGGAAGCATGTCAGAGGTATGGTTAATTACCATGTTTGTCTATTATTAAATAGGATATTTTAGTGGCCCAGTGCACAAAATTTGTGCATGGGAGGGAGGGTGTCCCTCAGCCCAGCCTGTACCCTCTCCAATCTGGGACCCCTCAGGGGATGTCCAACTGCCAGTTTAGCAGGCTGGCAGGGGGCCAGTTGGGACCTGATCATGCCTAAACCAGCAGTGGGACATCTCTCTCACAGTCCGGGACTGCTGGCTCTTAACCACTCACCTGCCTGCCTGCCTGATCACCCCTAACCACTCTGCCTGCCAGCCTGATCACCCCTAACTGCCCCCCCCCTTGCTGGCCTGCTTGCCCCCAACTGCCCCCTCTGCCAGCCTGATCACCCCTGACTGCTCCCCTGCCAGTCTTCTCACCCCCAACTGCCCCTCCTGCCAGCCTCACCTCCAAGTGCCCCCCTGCCAGCCTGACTCCTCCCAACTGTCCCCCCGCTGGCCCGCTCACCTCCAACTCCCCCCTGCCAGTGAGCTCTCCCCCAACTGATCCCCCTTCTGGCCTGATCGCCTCCAACTGCCCCCACTGCCAGCCAGCTCACCCCAACTGCTCTTCGCCGGCCTGTTCACCCACAACTGCCCTCCCTTCTGGCCTGCTTTCCTCCAACTACCCCCAACCCCACGCCAGCCAGCTCTCCCAGATCTGCCCTTCTGCCAACCTGCTTGACCCCAACTGCCCCCTCTTCCAGCCTGATCACCCCACCTGCTCCCCCTGCTGGTCTGCTCACCTCCAACTGCCCCCCCCCCCCACTGCTGACCAGCTCACCTCCAACTACACCCCCTGCCAGCCTGATCACCTCTAACTGCCTCTGTCTTGGCCCCACCATCATGGCTTTGTCCAGAAAGATGTCCGGAAGGTCTCCTGGTCTTTTATTAGTACAGATAGATATGTAGTAATAGAAGGTCAAAACAAATAATAAATAGAATATTAACGAAGTATGTTATTAAAAGAATACCAAGTATTTAGTTAATTTTTAGCAATTCTCTACAGGAAATTGGAAGATTGGAGCCTCTGGGTTAAGCCTTATTTAGTATCACAGCTTTAAGGACTCCATTTCTTTGCAGCCTCTGCTCTCAGAGTGGAGGATAAGCATAATAAGACTTGTGCTCATATGCAAATCACTCATTCAAGGAAAATATTTTGGAAAGGAGAAAAACTTTTCTTCCATTTACGCTGAAGGAGTAATGCTCTTGCATATCAATAATGGAATAAACCCTGATTATTTTTTCATTTTGATTTGCCTGAAATATATTTTTCTATCCCTTCACTTTTAGTCTCTGTGAGTCTCTTGTTCTGAGGTGGGTCTCTTGTAGACTGCATACATATGGGTCATGTTTTCTTATCCATTCAGCCACTCAGCTCCTTTTGATTGAAGCACTTAGTCCATTTACATTTAAAGTTATTATTGATAGGTATTTGTTTGTAGTCATTTTTATTTTTTGTGCCTGTGTTCTTTCTCCCCCTCCCCCCCCTTTTTTTTTCTTTTTAAACAGTCCCTTTAGCATTTCTTTCATTGCTGGCTTGGTAGTGATAAACTTCCTTAGCCTTTTTTTTTTTTTTTTTTTTTTTTTATCTGTGAAGCTACTGATTTCCCCTTCAATTTTGAATGATAGCTTGCTGGATAGAGTATTTTTGGATCCAGTCCCTTGCATCACTTTGATAACTTCCTTCCATTTATTTCCTGCCTGATGTGTTTCTGTTGAGAAATCATTTGATAATTTAATGGGAGATCCCTTGTAGGTAACTTTCTGTCTCTCTCTTGCAGCCTTTAATATTCTCTCTTTGTCATTAACATTTGCCATTTTAATTATGATGTGTCTGGTGTGGGTCTTTTGGGTTCACCTTCTTTGGGACTCTCCTTGCTTGTGTACTTTTTTTCTTCCCTAAATCAGGGAATTTTTCTGACATTATATCTTCAAATAGGTTTTCTAAACCTTGCTCCTCTTCTTTTCATACCAGCGCCCCTATGATGCATATGTTGCTTTGTTTCATGTTGTCCCAAAGCTCCTTCAAGTTCTCCTCCTGTCTTGATTTTTTTTCTGCAATTGCAGTTCAGATTGGGTGAGTTTTGCTTCCCTGTTTTCTAATTCGATAATTTGGTCCTCCACTTCCCTAGTCTACTGTCTAAAGATTTCATAGTGGTTTTTATTGTAGCTATATCACTCTTTATGTCCTCCTGATTCTTACATACATTGCTGATTTTCTCATCCATCTGGTTTATAAACAGTATGACCCTAATTCTGAATTCCTTTTCTGACATATTGCATGCCTCCATTTTATTTAGTTCATTTTCTGGCGAGTCCTTCTTTTCTTTGTCTCCCCATTTGGCTCTCTTTCTGGCCCTGGACTACCTGCTTTGTGTCCAAGGGGTCAACACCCCTCACAGTCCAATGGTTCTGGATGCGATAGCCCTGGGGTCATGTCAAAAATTCATCTGGAATAAAGCCCCTGAAGAGCCATAGCAATCTTGAGAAAGAAGAACAAAGTCGGAGGGATCACAATACCAGATATTAAGCTATACTACAAAGGCACTGTTCTCGAAACTGCCTGGTACTTGCATAAGAACAGACATATAGACCAATGGAACAGAACAGAGAACCCATAAATTGACCCAAGCCATTATGTTCAATTAATATTTGACAAAGTAGGCAAGAGCATATAATTGAGTCAAGACAGTCTCACCAATAAATGGTGTTGGAAAAAGTGGACAGACACATGCAAAAAAATGAAACTAGACCACCAATTTACACCATACACAAAACTAAACTCAAAATGGACTAAGGACTTAAACATAAGATGGGAAATCATAAATATCTTAGAAGAAGCCATGGGTAGCAAAATAGCAGACATTTGTCATAGCAATATCTTTACTAATACAGCTACTAGGGCACTGGAAACTAAGAAGAAAATAAACAAATGGGACTACATCAAAATAAAAAGCTTCTGCACAGCAAAAGAAAACATCAACAAAGCAACAAGAAAGCCCATTGCATGGGAGAACATATGTTATCTCCGATAAGTGTTTAATCTCTCAAATTTATAGGAAACTCATACAACTTAACAAAAGAAACATAACAATCCAATTAAAAAAATAGGCAAATGACCTAAATAGACACTTTTTGAAAGTGGAAATACAGAAGGCCAAGAGACATATGAAAACATCCTCAAAGTCACTAATAATCTGAGAGATACAAATCAAAACGACAATGAAGTATCATTTCACACCTGTCAGAATGGCTATCATCAACAAATCAACAAACGATAAGTGCTGGAGAGGATCAGAGAAAAAGAAATATTCTTACACTGCTGGTGGGAATGCAGACTGGTACAGCCACTGTGGAAAACAGTATGGCATTTCCTCAAAAATTAAAAATGGAACTTCCATTTGACCCAATAATCCCACTTCTTGGAATCTATCCCAAGAAAACAGAAACACCAATCAGAAAGGAAATATGCACCCCTATGTTCATAGCAGCACAATTCACCATAGCTAAGATTTGGAAATAGCCCAAGTTCCCATCCACAGATGAGTGGATTAGAAAATTGTGGTACATCAACACAATGAAATACTACACTGCTACAAAAAATAAAAGAATTCTTACCATTTGCAACAGCATGGATGGAACTGGAGAGCATTATGCTAAATGAAATAAGCCAGTCAGAGAAAGATAAATATCACATGATCTCACTCATTTGTGGAATATAATGAACAACATAAACTGATGAACAAAAATAGAACCAGAGTCATAGAAGCATCAGACTGTGCAACCTATGAGGGAAGGCGGGGTTGAAGGGGTAAGAGATCAAACAAAGGACTTGTATGCATGCATATAAGCATAACGAATGGGCACAGACTTGGCAGGGGTGGGGGTGAGGGCATATGCTGGAGGATGGGGGCAGCCAGGAAGAAGTCAATGGTGGGTGGAGGAGACTTATGTAATACTTTAAACAATAAAGCATTTATATAAAAAATTAAAAAAGAATGGAATGAACCAATTAATTTATGAAAACTTTTGTGCAGACCAAAGATAATTTCTATTCTAGTTGAGGACACTAGTGAATAATAATAGCAGTTGTTTCTTTACTGTCTACTTTGTATCTACTGTTCTGTGTCCTTATCTTTAATTCTGCAATCATTTTCCAGCCAAATTTTAATGAGCAAAATAAGATTTAAAGAGGTTAATGATGCAGACAAAGACAAAGAATTAGTAATTTTTAAAGCTAGACTTCAACAGAACTGGGTTTTTCTGTTATACAAATAAGAACTATAAAAGCGCCTTTATAAATATATTAGAAGCCCAGGTGAAATATCATGGCCCTGCCCACCCATGTGGCCTAATTGTGCTCACATCCCCTCCCATCCGTGCACGCCCCACCCACCCACCTGCCACCCTGCTGTCCTTGCAGCCCCGCCCATCCATGCTTGTATTTGGTGGTTATGGCATTAGGGCCACAGGCTTTTTATATATAGAGAGATTTTATTAATAAATATATATATTAATATTTAGTTTGTAAGTGATAGTACTTGCTTATACAAAAAGGGAGAGAGTTTATTTTTAAAATAGTCCAATATATTGTGGAATTAAAAAAGAGAAATAGAGTTGGGCTCAGGAAAAACCAGAAGCATAAATGATATCAAAACTCTCTCTTCATTTTAATGTTTTTGCTCCTTTTTAATTTTTCCTCTTTCCCTTCCTCTCTCTCTCTCTCTCTCTCTCTCTCTCTCTCTCTCTCTCTCATTGATGACATACTACCTTTCATTTTCTAATCCAGATTACAATATTCAGAATGATCTGTAATGTCAAAGCTGTTTTTCTTACAGACATCATCTGAGTTCTAAATTCACCTGCCCCCTGATGGGGTTAGCTTGAATGAATTCTAAATCTACCTACCTCCTGGAAGGGCTAAGCTGGAGCCAGCATGAGTCTTATACCTTCTTCTGAACCAATTAGCTATATCAGTGAGCATAGGGTTATATATACAAAAGAGATCACAATGGCACTAATGTGAATTATGGTTGTAAATCCCAAAATTGAGGTATAGATCTCTAGGTGTAAAAGCTTATAAATGTCACAATTCTATACATTTAAATTACTTCTACATTGTCAGTTGTGAATAGTAGTCTCATTAACTTATCCATCTGCTCTTCAAGACCTTAAGGCATATAGGCCAGTCCTCCTTGACTCACCACAAATCAACGATCAGTTTAAGATGTTTTCAGAGTTTGGACTCATGAAGCATTTCCACTGTATTTGGCATGACTTATTGAGTACACTGATAGAAGCTGCCAAAATGTGCAGAGTGTCTTTGGCAGAAGAAAAAAACAGATGGTCCCATCAAATGGATCACGTACATGGGCATTAAATTAGATTTGAAGAGAAAAGAGTGATATCTACCTAGGGAATATGTTTTAAAGGGTTAAGTAGCTCTGTTATCATAAGCTCAATCATAAACCTTCAAGAGACTGGTTATGAATTTCAGCATATAGGCTGGATTCCAGATATTGAGAAAATGACAGGAAAGAATGTTTCATGATTAGAAACACTACAACAGAGCTGCTGGGGGCTATGAAGTGGATGACATATCACAATGGAAAAGGGCGTCAGACATGAGCAAGCAATTTTATAGGCTTCCATCAAATGCTTTAGAGACTTTATACTATAAAGCAGTGGTTCTCAACCTTCCTAATGCCACGACCCTTTAATACAGTTCCTCTTGTTGTGGTGACCCCCAACCATAAAATTTTCGTTGCTATTTCACAACTGTAATTTTGTTACTGTTTTGAATCGTAATGTAAATATCTGATATGCAGGATATATTTAGGCGACCCCTATGAAAGGGTCGTTCGACCCCCATGAAAGGGTCGTTCGACCCCCAAAGGGGTCGCGACCCACAGGTTGAGAACCGCTGCTTTATAGCATAAAGAGAACTTGTAGATCCTTCAGTCTGAACCCTTCATTTAGCAGTGAGGAAACTGATGTCAAAAGGGGCAAGTCTTCAGTGGCAGTTCTCTTAATGACAAGGATTGTGCTCTTCTTTCTAGTATTAAACAGGAACTTGGAGTTAATAATCTAAAAGGAAAATAATCTGCTGGGTAAGACTACCTTCATATGAATTCATCCAGCACTGCTTTGCCTAATAGCCACTTTGCTTCTCGTATGCCCTCCTGGTTTAGTGATTCACGTCATAAATGCAGGAGTACTGTTCTAATTTTGGGACAGGACTAAGTCCAAAATCCAAGTTATGGTTTAAAGAAGCGGATAAAAACACATGTGTGAGAAGACACTTAATAAAGAAACACAGTGACCTGAGCATTAAAGGACAGAGCTTCTCAATTACTGTGGCCCAGTGGTTCAGTGTCAACCTATGGGCCAGGAGGTCCCAGTTCAACTCCTGGTAGGGGCACATGCCTGGGTTTTGGGCTTCATCCCCGGTAGGAGGGAGTGTGGAAGGCAGCCGATTGATAATTCCTCTGATCATTAATGTTTTGTCCCTCTCTCCCTCCCTCTTCCTCTCTGAAATCAATCTATATGTGAAAGCCTAAGTGACCATTCGACTGTTTGACCATTCAACCATTCAACTGGCAGCTATGACGTGCACCGACCACCAGGGGGCAAAAGCTCAACGCACAGGCATGGAAACATGGAGCAGACTGATGAATCTCAGAGGGAAGGGGAGAGGGGGAGGGAAGGAAGAGATTAACCAAAGATATTATATGCATACTAGAGGCCTGGTGCAGGGGTTTGTGCACTGGTGGGATTTCTGGGCCTGGCCTGTGAGAATTGTGCCAAAACTGGTCCAGTGTAGGGTCCCTCATGCATCGGAAGGGTCCCTTGGCCTGGCCAGTGGGGATTGGGCCGAAACTGGCAGTCCAACATCCCCTGAAGGATCCTGGATTGTGAGAGGGTGCAAACCAGGTTGAGGACCCCACTGGTACACAAATATCATGCACTGGACCTCTAGTATATAATAAAAGACAGGGCTAACACAAGCCTCCTACTATTAATTAATATATCAGATGGGTCAGAGTTGATTGTTGACATCCATACTTCTCCTCCACAGCACAGAGTCACCCTGAAGAGTAACTGTCCCTTCAGGGACTGCATTTCCCAGCTGTCCTTATATTATGACCAGAATGAGAACAGAAGTGATGCATGTACTATCTCTAGCCAAGAGGGTTAAGAAACAGTATACTCTTTCTTGCTGTCTATTGGCTGGAATCCGAGGCCTCTAGAGCCCTGAAATATGATGGAGCTACAAGTGGGAAAGAGCATAGGTCCCTATATAACAGCATGGAGGACAGTTTTCCAGAATCCAAGAAGATCCATATTCCATTGTTACTTTTGCAAGAAATAAACCTCAGCATGACTACATTACTGAACGTTTGGGGTTATTTGTTAAAGCAGCTAAAATTACTGCAATTGATAAAATAGACTGTTTCCTTATGTGGATGCTGTGTTGGATATGTCTGACAATGCATGATAATTGGCCATGTATTTGAATAAAGTAGGCCTATTAGAAATGTATAATGTGGTGGAATTACAGACCTGAGCATCTTGTTAGTTTTCCAGCATTTCTTTGGAGCTTCAGAGCTGATCTGTCTTTGTATATCAGAAAATAAAGCTTTACACTACAATGACAGAATTTGATGTCATTGTTTGAGTCAAAGAATATTATTAGAGTGAGATTTCCAAAGAACTATTGGGGATTACATAAACTTGAAGAATTTTTAACATGCTTCTCTGGGTCTTCCCCTTTGTTAGGGTCAAAATAGTCTCATTTGTTTGTGACCAAAAAAAAAAAAAAAAAATCTCAGAAAAGATGACCAAGGCACTTAAGCATCCCAACAAGTAGAACACAGCCTCAAATAGTATTAAGATAGTAAAAGGCATACAGAATATCATATCAAGACAGCACCCTGGCAGTCATATTGCCTTCATTTTACAAAGGAGAAAACTGGCTTTAGTTTGTAATGTCACTCAGCTAACAAATGACTGAAAAATTTTGAAGCCCCTGACATTTACCTGAAAATGAGAGTTTTCCACTATGAAACACTATATCTAGTTTGAAATTTATCACAAATTCTTATTTTCTTTTAGTTATCTCTTCTCTCCTTTATGTCTCAGACTAGTTTCTTTCACTGACTTATGTACATGGGGGGCTTATGCATACCTAATATAGATCTTTTCTAAGTACATAAGCTTTATATAACAACTAGAGGCCCAGTGCACAAAATTTGTGCACTTGGGGGGTGTCCCTCAACCTGGCCTGAGCCTCTCAGAGGCCAGGAGCCCTTGGGGGATGTCCAACTGATGGCTTAGACCCGCTCCCTGCCATCAGTTGGACATCCTTAGTGCTGCTACGGAGGCAGGAGAGGCTCTTGCCACTGCTATTGCACTCAACAGCCATAAGCCAAACTTTTGGCTCAGTGGCACTCCCCCTGTGGGAACGCACTGACCTCCAGGGGGCAGCTCCTGTGTTGAGTGTCTTCCCCCTGGTGGTCAGTGCATGTCATAGCAACTGGTTGTTCCATTGTTTGGTCAATTTGCATATTAGCCATTTATTACATAGGACTAGAGGCCCGGTGCATGACATTCATGCACTGGGGGGTTGGCAGGGTTCCCACAGCTCAGTCTGCCCCCTCTCACAGTCCAGGACCCCTTTGGGGATGTCTGCCTGCCGGCTTAGGCCAGCTTAACATCCCTGAGGGGTCCTTAGCACTGACACAGAGGCAAGAGAGGCTCCCGCCACTACCGCTGCACTCTCCAGCTATGAGCCCGGCTTCTGGCTGAGTGGCACTTCCCCTATGGGATCCCACTGACCACCAGAGGGCAGGTCCTACATTGAGCCTGTACCAACTGGTATTCAGTGGGCGTCATAGCAACCGGTTGTTCCACCATTGGTCGATTTGCATATTAGGGTTTTATTATATAGGATGTTTACTTTTTAGATTCTTCAAAGCTGTTATAGAGAAGTATACTTTTCCTTGCCACCAAATATTCCTTTGAATAATGTAAAAGTATAACTTTAGTATGTCCATATTAAACCAGGAAAAACTTTAATGGTACACAAGAATGTTGGAGGAACTTCTTCAAGTTCCTTCTAATATCCATTCTATGAGAGATGGGATGACTTGCACAAAAACTTCTCCAAACTGGCACTGATACCTGAAATTCTTGATTTTGTGTCTTGTACTTAGTTTCTTAAGTTAGAAGGAACAGTAGCTATGTTATCCATATCATCCAGTATTTTGTTGTTGTTGTTAAATAGTGTGTTTGAAAATTGACATTGTTACCTTTTGCATAATGAAGGCACATGATGAGTTGTGGAGAAAAAAAAATATTCATTTTTGTTTTACTTCTAAAGTGAAAGATATCATGTTCTTAATAACATGATCTCAAGTAGAAGTAAAGAAAGTAAGAGTTATGCTTAAGTTATAAAGTGAGAAGATGCATGGATTCCTGAGCTATAGCTGTTGCCAAGAGCCTGGAAGCCACTACACTGAAATATTGTAAACAAACAAGAGGAAAATAGACATGTGATGGATCCATGAATGTAGGAGCAATCTAAACCTACCAAAAGGAGAGACACTCAACAACTAGATAGACAGTGTTTGTGGATGAACATCAGGCAGGCCCTATTCCTTGACCATCTCCTATGACCAAAATGGAGGCTATGCATGAGCCCACTGATTCTATTTTAATTATATTTATTGAGGTGACATCCTATCTAATAAAAGAGAAACATGGTAATTAGTGTACGACCGCTACCCTTCCCATTGGCTAATCAGGGCAATATGCAAATTAACTGCCAGCCAAGATGGAGGCCGGCAGCCAGGCCAACTAACATGAGGCTTGCTTGCTTCAGTGACGGAGGACTCCAACGTTCCCCGCCTGCCGCCTGCCGCTGCAGGCCTCTGACCTGCAACTCTAAGCAACTATGTAACAAATATAGAAGCTAAACAAAACCCCAGAAACCCTCTTTAGTCCGCCGGGCTTCAGCCAGCAGGATCGCAACATTGTAAACAAAGGCCAGAAACCACTTTCAGCAGCGGAGGCCTAAGAGCTGGAGCCAAGCCTCAAAGCTAAAGCTGGCCCAGAATAAAAAAAGAAAAAAAAAGAAAAAAAGGAGCGGTTGGGAGCTTCCGTCACCCGCCAGCCTGAAAACAGCCCTCAGCCCCTCACCCAGACTGGCCAGGCACCCCAGTGGGGACCCCCACCCTAAAGGGTGTGTGACCAGCTGCAAACAGCCATCATCCCCTCACCCAGGCTGGCCAGGCACCCCAGTGGGGACCCCCACCCTGATCCAGGACACCCTTCAGGGCAAACCAGCCAGCCCCACCCATGCACCAGGGCTCTATCCTATATAGTAAAAGGGTAATATGCCTCCCAGCACCGGGATCAGTGGAGCTGCGAGGCCTCCCAGCACCGGGATCCGCGTGACAGGGGGCAGCGCCCAAACCCCCTGATCGCCCTGCGGCTCTGGGTGTCACAGGCGGCGGGGCCACAACCTCCCTATCCGCCCTGCTCTGTGCCTGATGGGGGGAGCTCCCCAACCCCCGGATGGCCCTGCGGCTCTGTGTGTGACAGGTTGTGGTGCCCCAATCCCCGCCCCCCCATGGGCCCTGCTCTGTGTGCGATGGGGTAGAGCCATAATCTCCCCATCGGCCCTGCCCTGAGTGTGAGAGTGGCGGCGCCCCAACCCCCTGATTGGCCCTGCTCTGTGCATGACAGGGGGCAGCGCCCCAACCCCCTGATGGGTCCTGCTCTGTGCATGACAGGGGGCAGCGCCCCAACCCCCTGATTGGCCCTGCTCTGTGCATGACAGCGTACAGAGCCCCAACCCTGCTGATAGGCCCTGCTCTGTGAGTGACAGGGGGCATTGCCCCAACCCCCTGATTGGCCCTGCTCTGTGCATGACAGGGGGTGGGGCCGCAACCTCCCCATCAACCCTGCCTTGAGTGTGACAGGGGACGGAGCTCCAACCCCCCAATCGGCCCTACCCTGAGCGTGACTGAGGGTGGCATCGCAACCTCCCGATCCACCCTGCTCTGTGCATGACAGGGGGCAGTGCCCCAAATCCCCAATCGGCCCTGCTCTGAGCCAGACCAGGGGCTGCACCTAGGGATAGGGCCTGCCCTCTGCCACCCGGGAGCAGGCCTAAGCCAGCAGGTCGTTATCTCCCGAGGGGTCCCAGACTGCGAGAGGGCACAGGCCGGGCTGAGGGTCCTCCCTCCCCGCCGAGTGCACAAATTTTTGTGCACCGGGCCTCTAGTCTATATATAAAATCCTAAGTAACTGAATAACTGAACGACCAGTCACTATGATGCGCACTGACCACCAGGGGGCAGATGCTCAATGCAGGAGCTGTCCCCTCTTGGTCAGTGCGCTCCCACAGTGGGAGCACCACTCAGCTGACCAAGGGGCATCAGATGCAGTGCTCACAGCTGATGAGTGCTGCTGTGGCAGCGTAAGCCTCTCCTGATCAGGATTGATGGTGCGAGCCCATGGCAGGCACAGCAGGTCCATGATGAGTGGGAGCCACAGACAGGAGTAGCAGGCGGTGTTGGAGTGTGGTTTTGGCCCAATTCCTGCTGGCCAGTGGGGATTGGGCCAAAACTGGCAGTCCGACATACACTGGGGGTCCCAGATTGCGAGAGGGTGCAAGCTGAGGGACCCCACCAGTGCACGAATCCATGCACTGGGCCTCTAGTTGATTAATAAAATTATATAAGTTTCAGGTGTACTTTTCTATAGTGCAGCATCTATACATTGTATTGTATGTTCACCACCCCAAGTAAAGTTGCCTTCCATCACCATTTATCCCCCTTTACCCTCTTCTACCTGCCCCACCCTCTTTCCTTCTGGTAATTATGATACTGTTATCTGTCTATGGTTTTCTTTATTTGCTTAATCCTTTCAAGTTTTCACCCAGCCCACTGATTCTTTTTCACCAAGACACTTTCTCACAAATGCATGACTATCTTTGCTGTTCTGAAATAACCAATCCTGTCAGCAGCAAAGCCCAAACCTAGTTCTCAATATGATACCCTCATGCAAGAAAGGCAGCCAATCATGGGATAATATCTATTACATTAGACACCTCCTATCCCAGGACTGATAATGAGCATATTGATTTTCCTTATGTACTCTCAGTGTAAGGAAACTGAGTTATATAACACTTAGCTTTCCAATTCATGAACATTTATCTATTTTTTTTTAGATTTTTTTTATCAGCTCTCAATAAAATCTCATTTGGCTTTATTCTTGTCATGCACAAAATTAGACTTATTTCTTTTTTCAGATTCATTTACAAATATCCTATTGTTGATAATCTACACTAATAAAAGAGAAAAATGGTAATTGGCGTACGGTGATACCGTTTTCATTGGCTAATCAGGGCTATATGCAAATTAACTGCCAACTAAGATTGGCAGTTAACTGCCAACTAAGATTGGCAGTTAACTGCCAACAAGATGGCAGCTAATTTGCATATGTAGGTACAATGCAGGGAGGCGAAAGGGAAAGCAGGAAGAAGCCCCCTGCCACTGACAGTGATCTGAAACCCAGGGGGGAGGTAAGAGCTGGGGGGCAGGGCAAAGGCGGCCCTGGGGCCGCCTTTGCCCTGCCCCCCAGCCATGATCGGAGAATCAGGCGCCTTTGCCACCCTGGCCAGTGATAGCAGGAAGTAGGGGTGGAGCCAGCGATGGGAGCTGGGCACGGTCGAAGCTGGCAGTCCCAGGAGCTAGGGGTCCCTTGCCTGGGCCTAAAGCGGAGCTCACGATCGCGGTGCCCCCCGCTGCCACTGTGGGTCCCCGCTGCCTGGGCCAGACGCCTAGGCCAGAGGCGTTAGGCCTGGGCAGGGGCGGAGACTGCAACCGCGGGGAGCTGGGGGTCCCCTGCCCAGGCCTGACACCTCTGCCGGAGGCCTCAGGCCTGGTCAAGGGGCCGATCCGGTGATTGGTGATCGGAGGGTGATGAGGGTCAACTCCTCTGGCTGAGGCATCAGGCCTGGGCGGGAGGCGGAGCCGGGGATTGGGGAGGATATGATGGTCCCCTTGCCTAGGCCTGAAGCCTGGGTCAGAGGCATCAGGCTTGGGTGGGGGGGTGGAGCAAGCGATCAGAGGGAGATGGGAGTCCCCTGCCCAGGCATGATTCCTGGGCCAGAGGCCTCAGGCCTGGGCGGCGGCCAGAGCCAGTGATCGGGGAGAGATGGGGGTCCCCTGTCCAAGCCTGACACCTCTGGCGAAGGCATCAGGCCTGGGCAAGGTGCCGATCAGGCGATTGGAGGGTGATGGGGGTCAACGCCTGAGGGCTCCCAGTATGTGAGAGGGGGCAGGCTGGGCTGAGGGACACTCCCCCCCCCCCCCACACACACACCTAGTGCACGAATTTCATGCACCGGGCCCCTAGTAATTAATAAGTAGATTGATTTTCATTTTCTTCACACACAATCATGTCTTCTGTAATAAGAGAATTTCTCATTCTTACACCTCTGCATCTACTTTATTTTCATTTTATAGGGTCTAGGAGGGCATCCAATACAAAGCTCAAACAATATGATGATATTAGATATTTCTTAGGGACTTTTTAAAAAAGTTTTTAGCATTAAGAAAGGCTTTGTGGTGGGAGGAGAGGTCAATGGGGAAAAGGGGAACATATGTAATACTTTCAACAATAAAGGTTAAAAAAATTGAATGATATTTTTAGGCTATCCTTTATTAAATAGACATGCCCTAGTTTTCTAAGAATATAAATAAGAACTGGTGTTAAAATTAGTTTAGTTTTACATTTATTAAGTTGATCATATAGTTATCTTTAAGTCTACTAATAAGATGATTATATTATATATGCATATATACGTATATGTAAACTTGGTCTGTTTCATACAATATGGGATTATATTGTTTTAAGATGTTTTGGATATATGTTCACAATTGAGACTGGATTCAGAAATTTTCTGGTCTCATGTAATAAGTTGAGAGTATTTTCACTTTCTACCATTTTCTAAAAGAAGTAGAATAAAGTGAAATGATCTTTCCTTCAAAATTTTGTAGAATTCACTGTGAAAATTGACACTAGTCTCTATGGATGGATGGATCTATTTCCATGCTCTCTGTTTTGTTTCATTGATCACTTTCTCTATCCTTGGGCAAATACCACACTGTCTACTGCTTAATAATAGGTTTTTACACCTTGTAAAA
Organism: Myotis nattereri; assembly: GCF_964212035.1. Taxonomy (NCBI): domain Eukaryota; kingdom Metazoa; phylum Chordata; class Mammalia; order Chiroptera; family Vespertilionidae; genus Myotis; species Myotis nattereri. The sequence continues at coordinate 158,857,622 of NC_138075.1, forward strand.
CAACACTATGCAAACATACATATTTTATCCTTAATTAGAAATTTTTAAAATTTTTCTTTTGAGCTGTGTGACCTTTATGGGAAGTTTTATGAGATTATATATTTTAATCTTCACCATAGCATTTGTTTATTGATTTTGAGATAGAGAGAGAGAGAGAGAGAGAGAGAGAGAGAGAGAGAGAGAGAGAGAGACTGATGTGAAAGAGAAACACTGATGGGTTGCCTTGTGTTTGAGGCCCAACCAGGAATTGAACCTACAATCTAGGTGTGTACCCTGACTGATAATGGAACCTGCAACCCTTTGGTGTATGCGTTGAGACTCCAACTAACTAAGCCACCTGGCCAAGGCTCATGAGATTATCTTTAATACTAATTTTATTGCTGTGGTTATAATAAAAGTATGTTTCCTATTTATTCTTGAGCGTTCTGCAATAACTTATTTTTTTCTAAGAATTAATCTATTTGGTCCAAGTTTTCCAATTTAAGGGCGCCAAATTGTTCATGATATTCTCTAATTATATTTTCATTCTCCTGTTTCTAATTATGTCCCCTTTTGTTGCTAATATTGTTCATTTAACAAGCAGTTTGTCAGTTTCATTATCCTTTTGAAGAAACAATTATTAAGTTTTTGAACAGCTGGTATCTATCTTTATGTTCTACCAGTATGTCATTGTTTCTAATCTTTGGTTTATTTATTGCCCTTTTATATTTCTTTTTACTTTAATTATCCCCAAATATAAACATTCATGATTCTCAACTTCCCTCAGTTTACTATTATTACTGCATTCAGCATGTATTGGTTTATAATTTTAATTTATTTCATTATACTTTTATTTTACTAAATTCTAATCCTATATAATAAGAGCCCTAATATGCTAAGTGCCCAGTTGTCTAGTCGGTCGTTCAACTAATCAAAGTGTAATATGCTAATGATATGCTAAGGCAGCTCAACCACTCACTATATGTAAACTGACCACCAGGGGGCAGACAGTTGACCAAACAGTCGCTATGACATGCACTGACCACCAGGGGGCAGATGCTCCAACTGATAGGTTAGCTTGCTGCTGGGGTCTGGCCAATCGAGACTGAGCGAGACAGGCCGGACATACCATGGAGCCCTCCCACATTACCTCCCCTGCTGGCCAACCTCTTGTGTCCCTCCCTCACCCCAATCATGCACTGGTGGGGTCCCTTGGCCTGGCCGGCTCCTTCTTGCAATCCAGGACCCTTCAAGGGCTGTCAGAGAGCCAGTTTCAGCCCAATCCCGTAGGTCAGGCCGAGGGACCCCACTGGTGCACAAATGCATGCACTGGGTCTCCAGTTATTTACAAATTTTATTGTGATTTTTAAATTAAAATAGGAGTTACTTAGTGTATATTAATTTGAAAATATAAAAACATGAAAATTATCACATAATCTTACGATAACAAGATATTTCAATCTGATAAAGAAAAAAGGAACAAAACTGATAGAATTTAATAGTTCAAACCTCTACATTTCTTAATAAAAATGTAAACTTGTCTATAAGGACACTTAAGTTTGAAAACTTGAAATAATATTCACAAAATATAAAGTTCAATATCTTTAATATATGAAAGCTCTCACTAGTTAATAAGAACATGAGTATCAAAACAGAAAGTTAGGAAAAACATGAAAACAAACTCCCAACAAGATATATAAATGACTAATATCAATGAAAAAAGGTCTTTAAATAATCTAGAAAACAAATTGAATAAAAATATATGTAATTGTAATTTATCTATCAAATTAATAAAGCCTTTAAAAATAAAGAATTCTCATATGTCAATATTTTATTGTAAATTAGTTTAATTTTCTTGGAAGGAAATTTAGTCTATTTGGTTTTGACATGTAATATATGTCAAAACCTTGAGAATTGTGTATATCTTTTGCCTTATAAATTTAACTAAGGCAAAAATAATAATAATGAGAGAAGATCTTACTGGCAAGAATGTTCATTTTACCATATTTTAAAATATATTTTTATTAATTTTAGAGAGGAAGGGAGAGGAAGAGAGAGATAGAAACATCAATGATGAGAGAGAATCATTGATTGGCTGCCTTCTGCATGTCCCCCACTGGGAAATGAACCCACACCTGGGCATGTGCCCTTGACTAGCATCGAACTTGGGATCCTTTAGTCCACAGGCCAATGCTCTATCCACTGAGCAAACTAGCTCGGTCCATTTTACCATATTTTTAAAACAATATGGTAATTGATGCATCACATTAATATTAATATTAAAATAGTGGATAATATAAATTCACCCAAGCTAGGGCTCAAGGTCATGTCTAAATGACCTCATCAACATTTATTCACTGTTAGCATGGACTGGACCTCAAAAATAATTCCATTTATTTGTGTATTATATGTTTGGGCCTACTTTAAAATGCATGGAAGTTTGCAAATTATTACTTCTAGGTGAATAGTATGTTTTATTATTATCTAGTGATCCTCTCTATCCTCAATATATTTTGTCTTAAAGTACATTTTTATATGAATATACCCATTGATCTTTATTTTACTTTCTGTTTTCTTATGTATCTTTTTTTATCTTTTTCCTTACAGCTTTTTCATTTTATATGATAGCGTTTAAAGCTATAGCTTTTGATATTTTATTGAAAAATCTTTTTTTAATAACTTTAGCTCATCCACATTTATTATAATTATTATTTTGGAATTCCTTCCATTGCAATCTTTTAAGACTTCTTTTTCTCACTTTTTTTGGGATGAACAAGATATTGATTCTAATAATGGACTTTGTAGCCTCGTCCTGAATCTGCTACTTAGTAGCTTTAAGAAATTACATGTCACACTCACTTGATCTATAAAATGAGGATAGTGGTAAACCCATAAAGTTGTGTTGAAGGATTCAGTGAATTATAATGTGTAAAGTGATTAGACTGTGCCTGCGTTGTACAATTACAATTCTTTCTCTTTTATAACTTTTTCATTTTGTTTGTTTGCCTATTTTATTTTCCATATTTCCCTCTACTGATTTAAAATTTAAGCTCCCTAAATCAATTTTTTAGTGACTGCCTCTAAAATTTTCCATAGATGTTTAACTTAATAAATGTAAAAAACAAATAAAGCCTTTCTAGTTTGTTTATTTTTACTGCTAACTAGTATTTCATTGTATGAATCGCCAAAATTTGATTACACATAATCTGTTAAACATATTCTTATTTTAGTTTTTGGTTATTGTGAATAAGTCAATTATTAACATCAAGTATAATTGTTTTGAGGATATGTATTTTTATTGATTGATCTTAGTAAAATTTCTGAGTGTGGAATTGCAGAGCAATTGGGTAGGCACATATTTATGTCATAAAATATTTCAGACTGTACATTTTTTCTTGTAATGTCTATGTCAGGCTTTGTTATTACAGTCATGATAGCTTCATAAAATTAATTGAGGAATATCCTGTTCTCGCCCATTTTGAAAACATTTGTGTAAAAATGGACATTATTCATTTGATAGGGTTCAGTAAGTGTATCTCAGTCTGGATATTTTTTTTTTTTTTGCAGAAAGATATAGTATTATAATTATATTAATATTTTTAATAATAAAGACTTGCTGGTTTCTATTTCTCCCAGTGTCTGGTTAATATAATTTTTTCAAAGCCTTTGTAAGTTTTTATCTGATTTCTTACTGACATTAGTTTTAGATATTTTCTTATTCTTACAAGGTCTATAAAATGTGTTATAATACTGCTAATTTTTTTCTATATTTTTTTATCTTTTGAAATGCACTAAGTCTTATTTAAAGCCCAGGAGTCAGTATATCAGTGACTGTTTCATGTACCCTTAAAAAAATTTTTTTAAAACGTATCCTTCAGTTACTGGGTGTAATGTTCTGAGGTCTGATCTTCTATATCCTTATTGATTTCTTGTCTACTTGGTCAAACCATTTCTGAGAGAAGAGTCAAAATCTCTAATTCCACCTTTAAATTTGGTCTATTTCTCTCTGTAGTTCTATGAGCTTTGCTTCATATTTTTTTACCTTGATTTGTATTTTGGCACATACACATTTAGGATTGTATGTTTTCCTGTTGAGTTTAGCTTTTTATCAGTATAACATATCCCCTTCTATCTCTGCCAATACTTCTTATCTGGAAATATACATAGTTTGCTATACATTTAGCACTTTATATGCTTTCATAAATTTCATTATTTTTATATGCTTAATGTTTCCATAGTACTAGAATATACCTTAGTTATTCTGTTACTTTAAACCTAGTTGTATCTTATTTTAAAGCAAATCTCATAGATTGCATTTTGTTGCTTCTTACTTTTTTAGTCCAATAATCTCTATTCTTTAATCAGAGTGTTTGATTCATTTACATTTAATGTAGTTATTGATATATTTTGGATTAATTCTACCATCTTTCTACTTGTTTAATCTCTGTCCTATCCATTGTTGCTCAGTTGTTTGTATCTTATGCCTTCTTTTGGGTTAAATAAATATACATATTTATTTTCTTGCCTGTTATAATTTCTACAGAATATGCAAGGATGCTGGTTAGTATGGGTAATCAGGTATAATAAGTCGGGTTAATGTCTTTTTTTTAAAGAATGTTGAATTTTGTTAAAACACAAAGTTAATTTTTTGGCATCATTACTCAATTTTGTTGTAGCTTACTTTTAGGCTTTGTTAAGAAATATTACAGTAAATTTTGGGGCATCATTGTTATCCCTAAGGTATAACCATGCTGGTATTATCAGCTGAATTCTAAAGGTGTTCACAAGGTCCTTCCATTAAAATTGGGTCAGAGTACCAGCATTTCCTAGAACTGTGCAATCTCTCGGTTCCACTCTCAAACTTTTAGCAGCCACTCTCTGCTAGGCAATGCAGAATTTCACCCTCGCCTTAAGCAAGCAACTCATGAGTTTCTCTCTTCATTGCTTCCTCCTCCTGGCAACCTGTCCTGCAAATTTCAGCTGCTTCAATAGCTTTGAACTGTGTTCTCAGCCTTCTCATGCCTGCGAGACCATGATGCTCTGCTTTAGCGCTACTTTTTTGCATTTGGGAGTCTCTCCCTGGGCAGAGAATTGAGGTGAATATGGTGCTCACTACATGTGTTCCCTTCTCTCTGGGATAACAGTCCCGAGTTGCCTATAGTTTAATGTTTGAAAACAGTTTTTTTCAGACATTCTACTGTTTCATAACTGTTCATGGAAGGAAGGTTACTACAACAGTTAGTTCTTGAATCATGGATGGAAGTTGAAGCCTCCTTTAAAAATATTTTCGCTTTAAAAAAATATTTTCTTTTTGTCTTCATTTTGTATCATTGTAAATTTTTAAATTCATTTTATTTGGGTGCTTCCTGAAGCTGTGGTTTTATATTTTTCATCATGAAATAGCTGGAAAATGTTCATATATTATTCCTTCAAATATTGCCCTTCATTGATTCTCTCTATTCTTATCTCCTGGGACTCTTATAGTATATATGTTAAAATTTCCTATTCTCATCCAATATTTCAGCTGATTTAAGTTGCTTGCTAGGTCAGCAATACCAATACTTTTTCATTCCTGAGGGATCTGGAGCTTTTGTTGTCTTGCTCTTGTCTTGCTGTGGTTGCTGTGATTGCCTGCTTACTCTATTGTGGGCATGCAAGTGCATACTTATGAGACTTGATCCTGTAAACCAACAATATAGTCCTCGGTGTATAGTGCTTAAAAACTAAAAGAAGTATGTAGCAGCGAACATGTGCTTCTTATCACAGCAAAATAACAGAAATGTGGAACAGATAATAGATGACATTGAAACCAAAAGCAAATGACAAAAAATCTAGAAACAGCCCAAATACTTTTCAGTGGGAGATTAGACAAACAATTATGTTGTATGAACAATGAAATAGTCTACATGAGTGCCTATTCATTATCTAGAGCTATAATATCGGCATGCTTATTGGATAGTTAATACTGAGTGAAACAACAAATTTCAGAAGGCCCAATACAGCTTGGTATCATTTATATAAAGCTCAAAAATAAGCACAAATAACATTATATTTTGGGAAGGATAGGTTGGAGGTGTTCACAGCACAACAACCCTCCCATTGAGAAGAATGTGAAGGTTCAGATACGTTATACACGTAAAACACTTAAATATGCCATAGAGCTGTAGAAGCAATAAGGACTAAAGAGAGTCAAATTCTAAAGAGGAGACCATCTTTCAGGAGTGGGATGAGGAGCTGGGCTAGCTGTGGAGTCCATTTTCAATCCTGGGCATGTGTCAGGTACTAAGAATCTGAACTGGACCCAGACAGAGCACTACCCTGGGAAGAAAATATGCAGAGATTTTATTGTGAATGATGTTCTTATACTTTCTCATACTACTCTATAGTTTTGAATATATTCATTTAAATGTTTATTACATAGTACTCTTTCTAAATAAATTTTGATAGTTTTAAAATTATTAGTCTTGATCATTTTACTTTGTCTATTAACAGACTCATTTTGTTTTCCCCTTAATTCACTTAAATGTGAAGAAATTTTTAAATATTCTAAATTCATTTGAGTAAAGTTGTCCATTCCTTTGTTCCCTTTGAATGTGACAATTCTATTTCCATTTCCCTAATTTCTTCTTTACTTATTTTCTTTTTTCTCTTAAGGATGTCACTTCTTCTTGGAAGCCATCTCTAATCCCTCAAGTCTTAGTTGGAACTATACTTTCTTTGTCTTCCTGTATTGTACTACTAGAGGCCCAGTGCTCAAAAATTTGTGCACTCTGGGGGGGGGGGGTGTCCTTCAGCCCAGCCTGTGCCCATTCACAGTCCAGGACCCCTTGGGGGATGTCCACCTGTCGACTTAGGCCCACTCCCCGGGGGATCAGGCCTAAGTTTGCAGTCAGACATCCTTCTGGCAGCCAGGGAGCCCTAGGGGGATGTCCAACTAAAGGCTTAGGCCCCCAAGGGATCGGCTCTAAACCGTTAGTTGGACATTCTTAGTGCTGTCATGGAGGTGGGAGAGGCTCCTGCCATCACCACTGCACTGGCCAGCCATGAGCCAGCTTCTGGTTGAGTGGCACTCCCCATGTGGAAGTGCACTGACCACCAGGGGGCAGCTCCTGCATTGAGCGTCTGCCCCCTGGTGACCAGTGAGCATCATAGCAACTGGTCATTCTGCCATTCGGTCAATTTGCATATTAGCCTTTTATTATAATTATATAGGATGTCCCTATTTCCCCCCTTTTGCTCCCTCTACCCAGCTTTTGCTCCCCATTTCTCTCTGGCCATCACCCTACTGTTGTCTGTGTCCATGGGGTTGTGCAAATATTTTCTTTGGCTAATCCCTTCTTTAAATTCACTTCTTTAAATTTTTATTTTCAGATAAGTGCTTATAACTGCACTATTATATATTTTCTATCATATCATTTAGAATTAAGATATTTTTTAATTGAACCCTTGTAAGTTTTAGCACAATTTAATAAATTATGCTAGAAGCAATTAGGAGATTTTTCATGTAATGCAGATACATTTCAATTAATATTTTATTAATTTTTAATTTTTTAATATTTTAATTTGAAATAATCTCATACATGTAAAAAAAAACTATAAAATACTATAGCATATTATATTACCTTTCACCCAATTTCTTAGGTGTTAATAATTTAAACATAACCATTATACAACTAACAAAATTTGGAATATATTTTTCTTATAATCTCTTTAATGTTACTTACTCCATTTACTTTGTTTTTGTTAATCTTCACCCAATGATATTTTTCCACTGAATTTTAGAGAGAGTGAAGGGAAAGGGAGAGACACATTGATTGGTTGCCTCCTGCACATGCTCTGATAGGGACTGGGGATCAAGCCAGCAACTGAGGTACATGCCCTTGACTGGAATCGAACTGGGAACCCTTCAGTCCATGGAAAAATGCTCTATCCACTGAGAAAAACAGGCTGCAGCTTAATTCATTTACTTTTAATCTATATGTGTCCTTATATTTAAAGTGGGTTTTGTTTTTGATTCACCCTCATAATCTGTCTTTTAATTGGTGCATTTATGCCACTGACTTTCAGAGTGCTTACTGATAGAGTTACTACCATATCAGGCGGCTTCTGGTGCTTCTGGGGTGGGCATGCCTTGCTGCCCAGGGATCCGCTGATCAGGTCCCGGGTGACAAGGCACGGCCGACTGCTGGGAGCTTCTGGGGCGGGTGTGCCTTGCTGCCCTGGGACCCACCGATGGCGTCCCCAGCAGCCGGCCTGCCCTGGATGGCAGTGCATTGGCTGTAAGCGCTGTCCCGCCCTGCCTGTAGTATGTAAATTAGCCACCTTCTTTGTTGGTGGTTAATTTGCATATCACGCTTATTAGCCAATGGGAGGCATAGCAAAGATACAGTCAATTACCATGTTTGTCTATTATTAGATAGGATACTTTCCCCATTATTACACTCACTATCACAATTGTCTGTTAACTTGTCTTCATGCCATTAGCCTGTGAGCAGATATTGAGTCTTGTTCTCAGTTGTATTTTTAGTGACTAAGAAGGTGCCTGGCACAAATTGTGTGCTTGATATTTGTTTAATTGATTTGTTAATTGCTGTTTTCCTTGTTTGTTTTAGGGCTGAGGTGAAGCATTTGATTATTCATTTTTCCACATAAAATGATAATCACTTGCACTTTGAAGTGAGGTTTGGCCCACGTATGACCAAAATCAGGCCCAGTGAATATAAAATATAAATGTTTGTGTCGAGAAAGTTGTTTAATACAACATTCTGGGACGTCTCCATGAGAATCTATGAGAGAAGTGCCTCTCCAATTTCCCACCTCAAAGATCTGTACTTCTGCTAAACAACTGTTTTTTTCTCATCTTAGGAAGAGTATGACACAGGAAGCTGGGTTTTCTGCTTCACCTTTTTTGGGGAAGCTTAAATCTAATTGCAGTACCTCCACCAAAGGTATACAATAAATAGTATCATTGTGTTTATTAATTTAATTGCTGTTTTTCTTTTGTATTTGTACCCTTATTTTTCCCTCTTGTCCATATCTTTACATTGTATTTTACATTGTCGAAACATTGTATGTTTCCCTCAAAACTACCTTAAATCCCTTTTAACCATGCAAGGTAAATTATCATCAGGGTAGTATAGTATTGTTGACGAAATTCCCAGCACTTCAACCTATTTTAGATGCTGCTAGCAGATTTGTCTTTCAGTAATACTTATATAATAATGTCTTGATTCTGCTTAATATACTTCAGTGACTTCCCCTTGCTTCTGAGACACTAGCTTCTTAAGAAGTTGCACTTGGATCTTCATGGCATCATTTCTCCATGCACTTTTGATATTTGATAATTTAAGCACATCATGTCATTTGACAGAACAATTTGGAAAATAAAATATACAAATAAATTTTTATGACAATATACTGGTTTATCTTTCCACCAAAATTATAAAGTAAAACATTTTCCTTTCACAATAGTGAGCTTAGGCATAGCTATTCTTGTTTTTTATTTTGTTTGTTTGTTTTTCAACAATGATATATATTGAACTGTGTTTGGAAAGAAGTGGAAATTCTAGAAAGTTTATCTGATGGTGCACAAAACAGGGAGCAAGAGAGAGCATGAAGATATAACCATCAATTATTCAACTGATCATTTTAACATGCTACTCCTTATATATGTAAGTTGAGTCCTGGAAAACTACACCTGCAATCCCCAAGTTTGAAGCCCTTTAAATGAAAGAAAAGTGTTAAATTATTCCAGAAAAAAAATAATATTTTCAGGATTTAAGTCTAATCTTTTCTACTGTGTCACCCCCTTTGTTTTTCTTCCTACATTTAAAACAAAAACTATGTCACTTCTGGTAATTACAGAAAATCATGGCTTGAGAAAAATAACTCTGTTCTTCTCACTAGTGGCTTGATAAGAAATTATGAGTTTTGTTATAAATTGCAATATCCCTACATCAAAGTGACAAATTCATTTGATTCTGCCTGACTAACAGAATCAGAAAATAGATGTGAAAGAGCATTTTGCAGAGCAACTTTTGTATGGGAGGGTTCAACTTCCTTATAAGTCGGTTATAAGGATCTTAATTTGAGAAAAATCGTAAGCTACAATAGGTCTGAAACAAGGGTAGAATAATCCCAGTTCAGATCAGTATGAAATTACATAGTACCATATGATCTCACTTATATGTGGAATTTAATGAATAAAATAAACTGACGAACAAAATAGAAACAGAGGCATGGATACATGAAACAGCCTGACAGCTGTCAGAGGGAAGAGGTGTGTGTGTGTGTGTGTATGTGTGTATGTGTGTGTGTGTGTGTGTGTGTGTGTGTGTGTGTGTAGAGGGACTGAATAAGAGAAGGTGATGAGATTAGCCAAAGAACATAACCCATAGACAACAGTTTGGTGATGGCCAGAGGGAAGGGAGGGTGGAGGCTGGGAGGAGGTGAGGGAATAGGATGGGGGAATGAGGACATCTGTAATAGTGTCAACAATAAAAATAAAGTTTAAAAAAAATATAGTGCACCATTTGAAACAACATCATACATTTACACTGTGTGATTTCTAAGATATTTATTTAAATATAAGGTACATTAAAGTGCACTTCATGTATATGTATTTGCTTAGCCAACAAACATTTTCTCAGACTATTAGGTGTGCCATAAAATTGTCTCCTTTGAAATGATACACATATATAGTACCTGCCAAATTGAATGCCATATGTTGGTAAGAGATACTTATAAATGCATTTATGTACATTTGTTATCTTCTCTGCCATATCAAAGTTTTCTCTACATGATACAGAAAGATTTCTAACATAAAGCTTAAAATTCAATTGTATATATTCCAAATAGATTGGAAGTAGGGACCTTTAAGTCTAGTTTTTCATATCCCTTATTTGCCTACTTAAAACCTAAACTAAACTGCATTGCCAGATAGGACTGCAGGAAGATGGTAAATAAGTTCTAATTAAATTAAAGTGTGTGTTTTTAACTCCATGAAATGTTGCCCTTTTTTCACCCATGCCATCTGGCAGTTGATACCACCACTACAATGAAATTGCTTTGCGAATAGCCTTCAACTTGCTATTTCTGTTTCTTTCTTTTTTTAACATATGTTTTCATTTAATAATTATTTATTGTTGAAAGTATTACATATGTACCCTCGTTTTCCCCCATTGACCCCTTCCAGCCTGCCACCACTACACCCCACCCCTCACCCCCTGCCCTAGGCCTTCATCACCCTATTGTCTGTGTCTATGGGTTATGTATATATGCATAGAAGGTCTTTGGTTGGTTACCTCCCATCCACCCACCCTCCCCCGCCTTCCCTCTGAGATTCTGCACTCTGTTCTATGCTTACATGTCTCTGGATCCACTCCGTTCATCAGCTTATTTTATTACTTAGATTCCACATGTGAGTGAGATCATGTGATACTTTCTCTGACTGACTTATTTCGCTTAGCATGATACTCTCCAGGTCCCTCCATGCTGTCACAAAGGGTAAGAGATTTTTCTTTTATATTGCTGCATAGTATTCATGGTATAAATGTACCACAGCTTTTTTATCCACTCATTTCCTGATGGGCACTTAGGTTGTTTCCAGATCTTAGCTATTATAAATTGTGCTGCTATGAACATAGGGGTGCATACATTCTTGTTGATTGGTGCTTTGGGTTTCTTAGGATATATTCCTTGAAGTGGGATCACTGGGTCAAATGGCAGTTCCATATTTAACTTTTTGAGGAAACTCCATACTGTTTTCCATAATGGTTTCACCATTCTACATTCCCACCAGCAGTGTACTAGGGTTCCCTTTGCTCCACATCCTCACCAGAAATTATTTTTGCTAATTTGTTGATGGTAGCCATTCTGACAGGTGTGAGTTGATACCTCATTGATGTTTTAATTTGCATTTCTCTGATGATTTGCATCCTTTTGAGGATTTGTTTTTATATATCTCTTGGCCATCTGTATGACCTCTTTGGAGAAGTGTCTATTTAGGTCCTTTGCCCATTTATTAATTGTACTGTTTGTATTCCTTTTATTAAGTTGTATGAATTCCTTATATATTTTTGATATTAACCCTTTATCAGATATATCATTGCCAAATATGTTCTTCCATACAATGGGCTCTCTTATCATTTTGTTGATCATCTCTTTTGCTGTGCAGAAGGTTTTTTTTTATTTTTTATTTTGATGTAGTTCCATTTATTTATTTTCTCCTTAGTTTCTTTTAGTAGATGTATCTGTAAACATATTGCTATGAGAGATGTCTGCCAATGGTTTCTTCTAGGATTTTTTTTTTGGTTTCACAACTTATATTTAAGTCTTTTATCTATTTTGAGTTCATTCTTGTGTATGGTGTAAGTTAGTAGTCTAGTTTCATTTTTTTTTTTTTTTGCTTGTATCTGTCCAATTTTCTCAACACCATTTATTGAAGAGACTGTCTTCACTCCATTGTATGTTCTTGTATCCTTTGTCAAATATTAATTGAGTGTAATGGATTGGGTCAATTTCTGGGTTCCCTGTTCTGTTCCATTGATCTATAAGCCTGTTCTTGTGCCAGCACCAGGCTGTCTTCATTACAGTGGCTTTGTATTATAGCCTGAAATCTGGTATAGTGATTTCTCCAAATCTGGTATAGTGATTTGTTTTTCTTTCTCAAAATTGCTGCAGATACAACTTAAAGAAATAGAAAGAGAACAACAAGAATATACCAGAGTCAGTAGAAGGAAAGAAGTAGTAAAGATTAGAGCAGAAATAAATAATAAAGAGACTTAAAAAAATACAAAAAGTCAAAGCAACCAAGAACTGTTCTTTGAAAAGACAAACCAAATTCATAAACCATTAACCAAACTCATCAAGAAACAAAGAGAGAGGACTCAAATAAATAAATAAAATGAGAAATGAAAGTGGAGAAGTAACCACTGGCATCACAGAAATACAAAGGATTGTAAGAAAATACTATGAACAGCTATATGCCAACAAGCTGGGCAATGTGGATGTAATAAAAAATTCCTAGAAAAATACAACCTCCCAAAACTTAATCAGGAGGAATCAGAAAACCTGAATAGGCCAATAACAACTGATAAAATAGGAGCAGTAATCAAAAATCTCTAAGCAAGCAAAAGCCCAAGTCCTGATGGCTTGACAGGGGAGTTTTACCAAACATTCAAAGAAGAACTAACACCTATACTCCTCAAACTACTTCAAAAAATTGAAGAGGAAGGAACATTTCCAAACTCTTTTTATGAAGCCAGCATTATCCTAATTCCAAAACCAGATAAAGACACTACAAAAAAAGAGAATTGCAGGCCAATATCCCTGATGAACATAGGTGCTAAAATCCTCAACAACATATTAGCAAATCGCATCCAGCAATATATTAAAAATATCATACACGTGACCAAGTGGGATTTATTCCAGGGATGAAAGGCTGGTACAATATTCGCAAACAAATAAATGTGATACATCACATAAATAAATTGAAAGACAAAAATCACATAATCATATCAATAGATGCAAAAAAGCATTGGACAAAATCCAACACCCTTTTTTGATAAAAACTCTCAGTAAAGTGGGAATAGAGGGAATATGTCTCCAAATGATAAAGGCCATATATGACAAAACTACAGCCAAAATCATACTCAATGGGCAAAAACAAAAACTATTTCCCCTAAGACAGGAACAAGACAGGGATGTCTGCTTTCACCACTCTTATTCAACATAGCACTGGAAGTCCTAGCCACAGTGATCATACAAGAAGAATAAATAAAAGGCATCCAAATTGTAAAGGAGGGAGTAAAACTGTCATTATTCACAGATGACATATTGACATAGAAAACACTAAATACTCCACCAAAAATCTACTAAATTAAATAAATTAATTTGGCAATGTAGCAGGATACAAAAGCAACACCCAAAAAACAATGGCTTTTTTATACACCAATAATGATTCTCAGAAAGAGAAACTAAACAAGCAATTCCATTTACCATGACAACAAAAAAATTAAGATACTTAGGAATAAACTTAACTACGGAGGTAAAAGACCTGTACTCAGAAAACTACAGGATGTTGAAAAAAGAGATAGAGCCGAAACCGGTTTGGCTCGGTGGACAGAGCGTCGGCCTGCGGACTGAAGGGTCCCAGGTTCGATTCCGGTCAAGGGCATGTACCTGGGTTGTGGGCACATCCCCAGTAGGGGGTGTGCAGGAGGCAGCTGATCGATGTTTCTCTCTCATCGATGTTTCTGACTCTCTATCCCTTTCCTTTCCTCTCTGTAAAAAATAAATAAAATATATTAAAAAAAAAAAAAAAAGAAAAAAGAGATAGAAGAAGATATAAACTAGTGAAAGAATATACCGTGTTCATGGATTGGTAGGATCAACATCATTAAAATGTCCATACCACCCAAGGCAATCTACAGATTCAATGCAGTCCATATTAAAATAGCAATGGCATATTTCACAGAGCTAGGACAAATACTCCAAAAATTTATATGGAATAAAAAAATACCCCAAATACTTGCTATTTTGTATTAATATTGTCTAGTCTATTCCAGTTCCGATTATAAATATTTGCAATCTTTGCAGAATTGGATGTCCTCAAGTAATCCAAATCATCTTGCTTAAATTATTTTATCCCACTTTGTTCCATATTCCTTCTTGCTGCTGGTTTCATTGCTCAATCTGTCACTTGAGTTCCTCCTCCTTTGCCATCCCAGGAATCCTTCTCTGATTTTCTGGCATTCTCTTGAAGATCTCATTATGTGCTTTCTGTTACAGGCTCATGATTTTCATCACTATGTTTCTCCACTGCTCACTTACCTGAGAGCTAAACCCAGAGAAATTGGCCATCTTCCCTACTCTTTCCAACCAAGTTTCTGATTAAACATGTTCCAAGCGGCCTCGCCATCTTCCTGACTATGCTAAACTTGAAGCTCCCTGCAGCCTCCACAGAATGAATAGTGCTGCTAGCCACCTCTTATCTAAGTGAGAAGTCACCGCTCCTCTTTGGCACCGAATGGTTCTGATACTATTCAAAGAGCTCCATGTCATTCTGTTCTGTCCTTGGTTGGTATAGGGATTGCAGTTTCCTTGGGCTTTTACTTTCACTTAACTTTCTCAAAATACAATGTCTTATAACTGATTTGTAAGGAATTTGCATTGCTTCTTTCCAATATGCTCTGCAAAGTTCTAGCAGCCAGTTTAACCAGGTGATGCACTTTTCTATAAAATGTTCTAGTTCTTTACATATGTCTCAAACTCAGGTATTTTCATTTACATTTTCCATGGCTTACATTGTTCTCTGGTTATATCTTGTTTGTTATTATACCTATTAGAGGAGTAATGTATACTTTCAGTTCAGAAATAGAAATTAATAGTTTCCCATTATAAAATGACAATGATACTTTGTACATCACCTGTTCCCAGCACCTCTATTAAAGGGACCATGATGTTTAATGATTTGAGCCAACTCTCATATGGGCTGCCTTTCTCTTCGGAATAGAATTCACTCTGAAAGTGTAGTCCATTTGTAGTATGTTTGCTTGTCTATAAGTGCCCATCTGCAGATGAGTGGATTAAAAAACTGTGGTACATCTACACAATGGAATACTACACTGCAGTTAAAAAAGAAGGAATTCTTACCATTTGAAATAGCATGGATGGAACTGGAGAACATTATGCTAAGGGAAATAAGCCAGTCAGAGAAAGATAAATATCTCATGATCTCATTCATTTATGGAATATAATTAACAACATAAACTGATGAACAAAAACAGATCCAGAGACAGAAGCATCAATCAGATGCTCAAACCTCAGAGGGAAGGTAGGGTGGAGGGAAAGGGGAAAGATCAACCAAAGGACTTGGATGCATGCATATAAGCATAACCAATGGACACAGACACCAGGGGGGTGAGGGCATGAGTGGGGGGTGAGGGGGCAATGGGGGGATAAGGACACATATGTAATAACTTAATCAATAAAGAAATTAAAAAATAAATAAAAGAAAAAGAGATTTTTAAATTAAAAAAAAAGAATGTGGCAGGCAACAAGATAGACATGACCAATGGAAGTTTAAAATATTCTTCTGGTATTTGTTCTATCCTAGGCTAAATATCAATTTCTGAGATGATCTGATTGTAATTTACACTAGAGGCCCAGTGCACAAAATTTGTGCACTGGGGAGGGGGGGGTCCCCCAGGCAGCCTGCATCCTCTCCAATCTGGGACCCCTTGAGGGATGTCCGACTGCCGGTTTAGGCCTGATCCCTGGGATCAGGCCTAACCGGCAGTCGGACATCCCTCTCACAATCTGGGACTGCTGGCTCCCAACTGCTCACCTGCCTGCCTGCCTGATCACCCCCTAACTGCTCCCCTGCCAGCCTGATTGACGCCTTACTGCTCCCCTGCCAGTCTGATTACTCCCAAACGCCCTCTTGCTAGCCTGGTCACCCCTACTGCCCTCCCCTTCTGTCCCAGTCACCCCTAACTACCCTCCCCTGCTGGCCATCTTGTGGCTGTGGGCACCACCATCTTTGAGGCCATGGCAGTTAATTAGCATATTCCCTCCTTATTGGCTGTGGGTGCCGCCATATTTGCGACAGCATGAGGTCAATTAGCATATTCCCCTCTTTATTAGATAGGATACCCAGACTATACTGTCCACAACCCTGTATGTACTTGTTTCCAAAGAAAATGATTGTGAAAATCTCTTAATATCTGGAAGTCTATGTGTGTGTATTTTTTATTGATTTTAAAGAGGGAGGGAAAGAGAGAGAGAAGAAGAAGCAGAAGAAGCAGGAGGGAGAGAGAGGGAGAGAGAGAAAGAGAGACATCTATGTGAGAGAGAATATCGATTGGTTGCCTTCCATATGTGCCCTATAGGTATAGAACCTACAACCTAAGTATGTGCCTTGACCTGGAACCACACCCAACATCTTCTGGTACACAGAGTGATGCTCCAACCATGAGACATACCAGCTAGGGCTGTGTGTGTATTTTTAAAAACTGAAATTAATTTTTTCATAAATTTAATAAAATTAATTTAACAATGGAAATATTATTCAAAAGATAACCAAAGAGTAGTAAACCATTTTTATGACAGTGGTAAGATATTTTTCTGGTTAATCAGATTAAAGGGATTAATAATGACAGCGATGTGTTAGAGTAAATGTGAGCATTTTCTCAGAATTCTATTGAAATTAACAAAAACATTATTCATTGACTGTTATAGTTATTAAGACATCAGGGTCACAATATAACATCCATTAGTCAGTGTTTTGCAGCCACAAAGACAAAATAATAAAATCACACTGAACACAGTTGATTTAGAATGAGGGAGACATTTACCAAAAACAATAAAAATAATTTAAAAATATTCAATAAGTTTGAGAAATATTTCATTGTCAATTATAACACAAAAGGTAAAATGTATTATACTTAAGAAATCAACTAGCATTACCCATGCTGATGTTAAGTTTCTCTGAGCACAAACATTTACTAAAGACTATTCCTTCTCTAAAATTCAGTGTCAGGGCTTTTTATTTGATTAAGACTAATATTCTGCTAATTGTAATTAGCAATGAGAACCATAAAAATATTTTTTCTTCTTCATTTAAAATAGATATTTTCAGCCCAGCTGTTGTGGCCCAGTTGTTGACCATCAACCTATTAACCAGGAAGTCACAGTTTGATTCCTGGCCAGGGCACATGCCTGCGTTGTGAGCTTGATCCCCAGTGGGGGGCTTGCAGAAAAAAGCCAATCAGTAAATCTCTCTCATGACTGATGTTTCTATTTCTCTCTCCATTTCTCTTCCTCTCTGAAATCAATACAAATATTTAAATTAAATAAAATAAAACAGATTTCCAGAATATAGACCAACATGCGCTGCTCTGTGCATATTTGTATAGTATCTAAAACTAGAGGCCCTGTTCATGAAATTCATGCACTCAGCAGAGGAGGGGTCCCTAGCCAGGCCTGTGCCCTCTCACACTCCAGGGGGATGTCTGATTGCTGGCTTAGGCCTGGGAGCAGGCCTAAGCCGGCAGTCAGACATGCTTAGCGCTGCCATAGAGAGGCTCCCACCACTGCCACTGTGCTTGCCAGCCATGAGCCTGGCTTAGGGCTTCTGGCTGAGCAGTGCTGCCCCTGTGGGAGTGGACTGACCACCAGGGGGCAATTCCTGCATTGAGTGTTTGTATCCTGGTGGTCAGTGTGTGTCATAGCAACCAGTTGTTCCACTGTTCAGTCAATTTGCATATTATCCTTTCATTATATACTAGAGGCCCAGTGCAAAAAATTTGTGCATTGGGGGGTCCCTCAGCCAAGCCTGTGCCCTCTTGCAGTCTGGGATCCCTCAGGGGATGTCCACCTGCTGGCTTAGGCCTGCTCCCCGGGAGATCAGGCCTAAGCTGGCAGTCAGACATCCCTCTGGCAGCCCGGGAGCCCTCGGGGGATGTCCACTTGCCAGCGGGGAGCAGGCCTAAGCTTCAGTCGGACATCCTTAGCACTGCTGAGGATGCGGGAGAGGCTCTCACAACCAACACTGCACTGGCATCCATCAGCCTGGCTTGTGGTTGAGCAGAGCTCCCCCTGTGGGAGCACACTGACTACCAGTGGGCAGCTTCTGCGTTGAGCGTCTGCCCCCTGGTGGTCAGTGTGTGTCATAGTGATTAGTCATTCCCAGTCATTCTGCAGTTAGGGTCAATTTGCATATTACCCTTTTATTATATAGGGTAGAGGCCTGGTGCACGGGTGGACGCTGGCTGGTTTGCCCTGAAGGGTGTCCCGGATCAGGGGGGGAGTTCCTGCTGGGGTGCCTGGCCAGCCTGGGTGAGGGGCTGAGGACCGTTTTCAGACTGGCCACCCCCCCTTCAGGGTGGGGGTCCCCACTGGGGTTCCTGGCCAGCCTGGGTAAGGGGCTGAGGGTTGTTTTCAGGCTGGCCACGCCCCAGGCAACCAAGCTCCCAGCCTCTCCTTTTGGGCTGGAAGCAGGTATCTGGGATTTATTTATCTTCTATAATTGAAACTTTGTAGCCTTGAATGGAGCCAGGGCCAGCCAGGGCAGGCAGGAAGCTTGGCTTCCTACATCAACGGGGGCAACCCAAGCCTCCTGCTTGCTCCAGCTCCGTGGCCGCCGCCATCTTAGTTGGGTTAATTTGCATACTTGCTCCTGATTGGCTGGTGGGCGTGGCTTATGGGTGTGGTGGAGTGGTGGAGTGATGGTTAATTTGCATGTTTCTCTTTTATTAGTGTAGGCTAGAGCCTGATGCACAACATTTGTGCATGGGTGGGGTCCCTAGGCTTGGCCGGAGATCAGGGACTATTAGGGCCATCTCACCAAGTCTCAATTGGTGCCAGGCTGTCTGGGGCCTGCCAGCTGCTGGATGGGCTCTGCCTATCAGGGCCTGACAGATTGGGGGAGAGACAGGGAGGGGCCATGGGAGGTTTGCCGGCTTTTGGGAGGCACTGGTGGAGGTTGGCTGGCCATGGGAGGTTGTCTGTGGGAGCAAACTTACCACCTGGGGAAGCTCCTGTGTTGAGCGTCTGCCCCCTAGTTGTCAGTGAACACCATAGCAACTGGTTGACTGGCCATTTCACTAATTCCAGTCATTCTGGTTGTTCAGTCGTAATGGTTGCTTAGGCTTTTATATATAGAGAATATTATTTAAGTGTTATGTTACAATGATACCAAATTATTTAATATTACCATCCTATATAATAAAAGCCTAATATGTTAAGTTCCCGGTTGTCCAGTCATCTGTTCGATCAATCAAAGCATAATATGCTAATGATATGCTAAGGCTGCTTAACCGCTCGCTATGACATGCACTGACCACCAGGGGGCAGACAATCGACTGGTTGACCAGTCGCGATGATGTGCACTGACCACCAGGGGGCAGACACTGACTGGTAGGTTAACTTGCTGTTGGGATGCAGCTGATTGGGACTGAGCAAGATGGGTTGGACATGCCCTGGAGCCCTCCTATGGTCCCTTCTTGGCTGGCCAACTTCCCACATCCCTCCCAGGCCCCAATCGTGAATCAGTGGGGTCCCTTGGCCTGGCCTGTGCCCTCTTGCAATCTGGGAACCCTCGGGGGATGTCAGAGAGCTGGTTTCAACCCGATTCCACAGGCCAGGCCGAGAGACCCCACTGGTGCACAAATTTGTGCACCAGGCCTCTAGTATTAGTCATAAAAATTTGTAACTATAAAGTGAGATACCAGTTTAAAAGAACCATTATCATTTTTTCAGCTCTATGTATTTTTTCTTCTCTATAATTTTTTCTTCTACATATTTTCAGCTCTACATATCTTTCTGGCCCTCTTTTTTAAAAGAAAACTATTTAGAAAATGTCACGTGAAATTACAGAATGCTTCAGGAAAATAAAATCTCTTTTCAATTAAATCTTTTGAAAAATATACACATCACACTTTCCAAGTCAAGGCATGAGTTGGTTTTATTGCATTTTATGCTGTGACAAAGTACCATAATTAGTACGTTGGTGTAATTTACCACTGCTTCATTAAAGCTGATTGCCTAACTACCTGGGAAGTTAACACGGCTTCTGGAGTACTTGACCTACCTTATATTTCTACCCTACCCTACAGCTGTTTGTGGGAGTTCAACAAAGGCATTTGTTGCAGAAAAAGAAATAATCCAGATAAAGGTTTTAATACAAGAAAAATATGTCCTTTTGTTATTTGCTTCCGTGGTTCTTTCAATTTTTAGTGGGTTGGATTTTATGATGAGACCTCAATGACTACATAGAGGTCTGGTACTCTGTTAATTTTTTACCCATTTATGAAACTAAATCATGTATATTTAATTTATATTATTAATCATTTCTCTTCTTAAAAATCTGACTTAAATTAAAATTAAAAAAAAGAAAAAAAATCCCCCCCCCACCAATGTTCATGTCCCAACCCCTGAATCCTATGAATATATTACCTTATATGACAAAAGGCGCTTTGCTGTAACTCACCTCATCTCAGGTAAATTGGGTCAAGCATATCAGAAGTAACATATGACAGTAAGTTCACATTGTTTCATTTATCTAACCCAGTGGTCAACAAACTGCGACTCGCGAGCCACATGCGGCACTTTGGCCCCTTGAGTGTGGCTCTTCCACAAAATACCACGTGTGGGCGTGCATGTACAGTGCGATTGAAACTTCGTGGCCCATGCGCAGAAGTCGGTATTTTGTGGAAGAACCACACTCAAGGGGCCAAAGAGCCGCATGTGGCTCACGAGCCACAGTTTGCTGACCACTGATCTAACCAGTAAAATAGGAGAGTCTAAATATATTTATAAAGTTCATTAAAGTCCATTAAGTCATATCCATTCTTGATTTTCAGGGTTCTACAAGTTATGCAGAAATAGTGAAGTTCATTTAAATGGCTTGAGGTAGGGATAAGAAAATTTTTTAAAAAATATAAAAACTAAGAGACAAAAGTAGATTAAATGCTGTTGTGTCAATAAGAGTAACTTTCATGATTTCTTCCGTTGCAAAGAACCATGTGCATTTTGTCTTTTACTCGCCAATCACCCCACCCCCCAACTAAGTGACAGGAAACATCCATCAGCATGGAACTCATGGTAAAGCATTAGAAGGATCTAGCAAAAATCCAAATCTTAATAGGAGAACCAATGCTATGTACCATTACAGAATCAGTGCTTCAGATCAGGAGGCAAACCTATAGATAGCGCATACTACATGCACGCTTGAAATAACGTTAGTACCAATGTAGTCAGTCTATAACAGCCTCATCTGAAATGAACATTTAGAAAACAACCAAAAAAACTCATTGTAAATTCTGGGTAAGCGATTTACATTCTGACAGAAGGGTGGGCTGTATGGTGTGCTGCACATTAAGGAACAGTTTTACGTTTGTTGCTAAAATTAAAGTGGTTTTCTATTGGACTCACCTGAAGTTAAATTGGAAAAGTAGACCACATTTATCTATACGATTTTTAGATCTTTCTCCAAATCATAAATATGAAAATGAACACTTTGGATTTGGTTGCAAAGGCTGTTTGCATTAATATTTGATCCTTCTGGGAAGTGTCTGGTGTTATGGAATCTTCTTTCTAGGCCCTCTATCCCTTGAATAATTCTCAACACTACATGCTCAAAAAAGAGATATCAAAGGAGAAGTAAAAGCCCTGGTATATTGACATTCCCATTATTCCTGGAAATTTCAGTGTTTATGAATTAAAGGAAAAGTCAGGAGAGAATGTGTCTTGGGAGAGAGGACAGGACAGTAAGGAATGCAACGGACAGCAGTAAGCAGGGAACAATAGCAAAAATACAAATAATAATAATAACTATAATTATTATTCAGCTTTAGAAAAAGACAAAAACAAAAGGAAAAACACCCAACCACTAATCAGACCCCATTACCAGGAGCTGTGGTGAAGCAATTAAAATGGAAGGGAATTACATGCAGATGCTCCAAATAAAAATGTAGAATACCTTTCCACTGATGATTTTTAGTTTTCAGGACAAGTGAGACCCAAGCTGCAGACAGAATGGTCCCAGCATGCTTGTTGCCTTTTTTTGTTTGCACAGTAGCTGTCAATTCCAGGCTTGCAGGTAGTGGAACCCAGCAGGAAGAAGGGGCGGGACCCAACGATGCAGACTGAACTGAGAGCAAATTTAAATTACTGAGCCTTTTTTCCCCTTTTTTATTTTTCTACTCTGCGACAAACTGAAAAGATTCCAGCACGCTAATTTAACCACCCTGCTTCTTCTTTACTTTCCCCCCACCCCTGCTTCCAGGATAATTAAAAGAGAAACCTGTAAAGGCAACATTCCTGGGAGCGAGTTGGTGCTGCAACGTGCTGGTAAGAAAACGAATTTAATTTTTAAAAATCTTTTCTTTTGCTTTTTATTTTTTTAAAAGAGCTGAAGGCTTTGTCTGTCTAATGCAGTCATAAGCGTGGCTTCCCTGCCGTGAGGGGTTAGCATGTAATGAAAAGGTGTAATTGCCTGATATGTGACCTTCGCGTCATACTTATAATGGGTGATAACAGCATTCCTGTGTCCCCTGATGATGCTGCTCTCTGCGAATTGACTGGCTGCCCAGTTGCAACAGGGCTAAGATTGTCACACTGTGGCAATTTGTTGATCTTTTAGGGTTGTCGTTTCAGTGTCCTGTCAGGGAGAATTCTTGAGTTGTCCAAGTTACTTCCTTGCAGGGGTGTTATGGGTTTTAATAGGTGTGTGAGAGACCATAACTGTTTCGTTGTTTACTTATCAAACAGGAAGTGTAATGATGGAACTTTTTTTAAGTTACACTGTATTGTCCAAGACTTCCTGAGCACAGATAAAGAAACAGACTAAAGTGAGTGCTGAGTAAAGGTATTTTAATACCTTTCATCTGGAACTAGCCGGGAGTTGATTAGACAGTCAACTGTAGAGAACCTAGATCATTAGGGACTTTGAACTTGGGATACTAACTTTATTCTTTAAAAGGACTAATTTTAATTCAACCCAATTAAATCCAACAAGTATTTCTGTACACTCTGCTTGGCACCGGTACTGACAGAGTTCATGCCTGTTGTTCTGTTATGAGGAGAAACTGAAGCTAGATGGTGTAAATTTTCAGAAACTAGCTATTTTCACTACTGTTAAAGCTGATCAAGCCATTTAAGAAACACTTCAAAATGCATGACTGTTGACTATGAGATTAAGTTCAGCAGGTTAAATCTCTTACCATCTATTCCTTTTGTGCATGTAAATTTTGTTGATGTCAATTTGCAACTATGGTCAGTGAATTTTCGACTGCGTTATAATATTATAAAGAAGAAAACAGGAATCTTCTCTTTCTTGCAAACCAAACATGTCATTTGAGAATATATCCATGTGGCAAACTTTTTTTTTGAGATTACCCAGATTCTATCTTCATAAGCTAGTAGACACATGGAAAGATTTAGACTTGTCAATAAGTTTGCTTGGATTTGTGTCAAGAATCTTAGGAACAGCCTGGCCAATGTAGACTTATGATCCAGGTCACAGTTAGATTCCCGGTCAAGGCACATGCCTGGGTTGTAGGCTGAGTTCCCAGTAGGAGGCAGCTGATCAATGATTCTCTCTCAGCATTGATGTTTCAATCTCTCTCTCCCTCTCCCTTCTCCTCTTAAATAAATAAAAATAGATTTAAGAAATGAACCTTTGGAACAAAGATATTCTCTTCTCTTCTCTTCTCTTCTCTTCTCTTCTCTTCTCTCTCTCTCTCTCTCTCTCTCTCTCTCTCTCTCGCTCTCTTTAAAAACACATAAAATGTCAAGGGATATTTTCTGTTGTTCTCCAGTGTTTATAAACTATGATAGTTTGGTGTTGCTTTTTAATAGATAATTAAAAATGTAATGGGAGAGCATAAAAAAAATGCAGGTACCAATTGTCCATTAGCAATGTTTTCTGAAGAAAAAGCCTCCTATGAATGTGGGAAGATTGGATGCCATTTGCATCTGATCGAGAATGTGGCATTCCATACACTGGTAAAATCTGACTGCTAGACTCTGTAGCTATTCTAATTGTGTCATTTTTACACTTAACAGCTCTGCACTGTGCTCTCCTCCCCTGAGTCCTCACCAATGCTCCCAGATCGCTTTAAATGTCTAAAAAGACCTTGGAACATTAGAAAGTGTCAATTGTTAGAATAATTTCTGTCTCATACAACAAGAGATAATACTATGGATTTAATAGTTCATTTTTTAAAATCTGTTTTTTATCTACCAGTAACTGTCTACTAGGGACATTTCAGTTATAATTGGAATAAATGGTTGCCCAGTAACAAGCAAGTAACTCTGAAGCTACTTTCCATAGAATCAGTGACTAGAAATAGCTACAAAGAGCTAAATGCAAGTCAAATCACAGCACGTTGCTTTAATTTTTTAAAGATTCACTCCAATTTTACCTTTCTACTTAAACTCTTAAATGTTCTACTCAGTTTCTAATTGACCAAAATCTCATGTGTGAAAAATAAAGGCCAATAAACCTTTGGGGGAGGGTGTCTTCCTGATTCAAAATAAGAATGAGTGCAGATAAGCAGAACCTCTCAAACTAGGAGTGGTAACAAGATTCCGGGCTAGCAATACCACTATATGGGAAGAACTGCCATCATCTCTTACGGAACGTAATGTGAAATTATGGGTTTCACTGTAGGACTCTGTCATTTGAACCAGTAATCAATCCATAATACTATAGATTGCTGCAGTTATATTCTTTCCCCATTAATAAATATTGAATAACACCAAAGTTACTTTCGTTAGATTTTATCCTATTTTTTTAATAGAAAAGGAATCAGGAATAAGCGCAGATTCTGATATCTAAGCATAAAGAATATCAGATTATCGTTTCTTCCTCCCTCTCTGAAGTGCTCTGACTTTACAATCTGAAGAGCAAAATTCTTTCACAGTAGTTCTGCATTTGTCATTTAGCCCTTGTGGCGTTGGGGACTAGTTTTCACCTTCTAATTGCACAGGTGTTGAAATGGAATATGCCTTATGGAGAGAGTAAACAGTTATTTTACACAGACATACAAACAGACAAAATTGCACATGATGCCAGAATGAAAATACAAAGTCACCATAAAAATACAAAGTAATGCTTTCTGAAAATATGACACTTAATATTTGCTCAATTTATTATAAATGTATACTGAGTGTCAATCATGTTAACCTATGGGAAATTGAAAAATGAAAAAGCCATATATTGCCCATCAAGAGAATGACCATGTAGTAGATATTCAACTGGTAAATTAGAAAGTGTGCTTTAATTAAGTAGCCCATGATGAAAATAGTATTGTTTTAGGCTCTCTGGATCATGAGAAATTAAAACATATTGCTTCTAACCTCTCAGAACTGGCATATTCTTTACTTCCCACCTTTGCTTCAGTTCTTTTTCAATGGCATATGTATTTTCTATTGTGTTTTTTTAAAAAAATATTATTGTACAAAGAGTCTTAGTATCTGTATTTTTTTAATATAAAAGAAAAGAAGCAAGAGCCATTTGCTTAAATATCAGTATATATCCATCCTAATCCCTAATTATCCACGGATACGTTGCTTAATCTTCTTAGGCCTCTGTCTCCTCATCTTTACAAAGAGGAAGTGGCCCCATCCAACAGTAAAATGTTTTTATTCCATCTAGCTGAACATGGGTGACTTTAAAGGAAGATAAAGAGTATGTTACTTATGTGGCTTAGTGGTTTAAACAAAGTACAAGGGAATTATCAATGAATGAACTACAAGTCCTAGCCTCTGCATTTGTGCAGAGTTGATATGTGCTTATGCCAGTCCTTGATTTCAATACCTATTCTCTCTATGCTGACGTGGTCATGCTCACAAGACCAGAGAGAAACATTGCAATGGAACAACAATAATGTATATAAAGAATGAAAATGCTTCCACATGTGACCCAAGAAAATAAAAATAATCTCTCTCTCCTTAAAACTAAAATGTATAGCAATGCTTTTCTTTTTTAATTTATGTAACACTAGAGGCCTGGTGCATGAAATTTGTGCACAGGTAGGGTCCCTAAGCCTGGCCAGCAACCAGGACTAATCAGGTTCCCTGCCTCCCAGCCTCCCCGCTTCCTCTTTCCCTCACTCCCTTAGCACCCCGCCATCGCCACTGGTCACCCACCATGTTCCACACTGCCTCTGGTGTTCAGCACACATCATAGCAAGCAATTGCACTCCCAATCTCCCGCTCGAACTCCCGAGGGGACACTTTGCATATATTAGCCTTTTATATATATACTAGGAGCCCGGTGCACAAAATTTGTGCACTGGAGGGGGGGTGTCCCACAGCCCAGCCTGCACACTCTTTAATCTGGAACCCCTCAAGGGATGTCTGACTGCCCACTTAGTTGGACATCCCTCTCACAATTCAGGACTGTTGGCTCCCAATCGCTCGCCTGCCAGCCTGCCTGATTGCCCCTAACTGCTTCTGCCTGCCAGCTTGATCACCCCATAACCACTCCCCTGCCAGCCTGATTGATGCCTAACTGTTCCCTTGCTGGCCTGATCGCCTCCAACTGCCCTCCCCTGCTGGCCCAGTAACCCCCAACTGCCCTATCCTGCTGGCCTGGTCACCCACAACTGCTCTCCCCTACAGGCCATCTTGTGGCAGCCATCTTTTTAAAAAATATATATTTTATTGATTTTTTAGAGAGAGAAAGGGAGAGGGATAGAGAATTAAAAACATCAATAAGAGAGAGACACATCGATCAGCTGCCTCCTGCACACCCCCCAATGGGGATGTGCCCGCAACCAAGGTACATGCCCTTGACCGGAATCGAACCTTGGACCATTCAGTCTGCAGGCCGACACTCTATCCACTGAGCCAAACCAGTTAGGGCTGTGGCAGCCATCTTATGGCCACATGGGGGTGGCCATCTTTGACCACATGGGGGCGGCCAACTTGTGTGTTGGAGTGATGGTCAATTTGCATACTGGTCATGACTACTTAGCATATCAGAGCTAATTAGCATATCCCTCTCTTATTGTGTTGGAGTGATGGTCAGTTTGCCTACTGGTCATGACTAATTAGCATATCTGGTCGTGACTGTGAGGACGTCAGGACCAATTTGCACATTACCCTTTTATTAGTATAGACTAGTGGCCCAGTGCACGAAATTCGTGCACAGGGCGGCGGGGTGCCCCTCAGCACAGCCTGCACCTGCTCCAATCTGGGGTCCCAAAGAGATCGGGCCTAAACTGACAATCATACATTCCTCTTGCAATCCAGGACCACTGGATCCTAAACACTCATTTGCCTGCCTGCCTGATTGCCCCTAACCACTCTGCATGCTAGCCTTCTTTCCCCCAACTGCCATACCCCCACCCCCGCTGGCCTGCTCGCCTCCAACTGCCACCCCTCTGCTGGCCTGTTTTCCCCCAACTGCCCACCCCTTCTGACCTGATCACCCCTAACCACCTCTGCCTTGGCCCTGCCACCATGGCTTTGACTGGAAGGATGTCCAGAAGGTCTCCAGGTCTAATTAGCATATTACCCTTTTATTAGTATAGATATAAATTGGTTAATAACATTATATAAATTCCAGGTATACAATATTATAATTTGACTAGAGGCCTAGTGCATGAAATTCATGCTTGGGGGGTTAGTCCCTCAGCCCAACCTGCACCCTCTCCAATCTGGGACATCCCTCTTGCAATCTGGGACTGCTGGCTCCTAACCACTCACCTGCCTGCCTGCCTGATCACCCCTACCCCTCTACCTGCCAGCCTAATCACCCCTAACCTCCCTCCCCTGCTGGCCTGGTCACCCCTAACTGCCTCTGCCTCAGACCCTGCCACCATGGCTTTTTCTGAAAGGAGGACCAGACGACTGGAAGATGTCTGGTCAACCTGGTCTAATTAGCATATTACCCTTTTATTAGTATAGATATCAGTATACTCTATTTTGTGCTCACCACAAAAAGTCTACTTTCCATCCATTACCATAAATTTTATCCCCTTTCCCATTTCGCCCTCTCCCCACATCCTTTCCTTTCTGGTAACCACCATTCTGTGATATCTATGAATTTGTTTTGTTTATTTTTATCTTTTTTAATCTATATTTTTGATGATTTTAGAGAGGAAGGGAGAAGGAGAGAGAAACAGCAATTATAAAAGAGAATCATTAATCAGCTACCTCCTGCATGCTCCACACTGGTGATCAAACCCACAACCTGGGCATATGCCCTGACCTGGAATGGAACCATGACCTCCTGGTTCATAGGTCAACATGCAACCACTGAGCAATACCAGCCAGGCTATTTGTTACCTTTTTGTTTTATATTCCACATATGAGTAAAATTATGTTTTTGTCCCTTTTTTTTTTGTCTGAGTTATTACACTTAGCAAAATACCCTCAGGATACATATTATTTTGTTGCAAATGGAAATATTTTATCCTTTTTTATGGCAGAGTAGTATTCCAAGCAATGCTTTGCTTCAAGACATAAAATATTCTTAGGTGTATATTAATACCTATTTCTGACACTTTAGTGAAATATTTTTAAAGTCAGTTTACAGCCTATCCTATCTAATAATAGACAAACATGGTAATTAACCGTACCTTCGACATGCTTCCCATTGGCTAATCAGGGCGATATGCAAATTAACTGCCAACCACGATGGCGGCCGGTAGCCAGGCAGCTGAAGCAAACAGGAGGCTTGCTTGCTCCAGTGATGGAGGAAGCCAAGGTTCCCCGCCTGCCACTGCAGGCCTCTGAGCTGCACTCTAAGAAACAATGTTGCAATTATAGACACTAAACAAACCCCAGAAACCTGCTTTCAGCCAGCCGGCCTCGGAGCTGGAGCTGCAACAGTGTTTCAATTACAGAAGCCAAACAAACCCAGATACCTGCTTTCAGCAGCCGAAGTCTCAGAGCTGGAGCCGAGCCTCAGAGCTAAAACTGGCTCTCACTTCCAATGATAGCCATAGAAGGTAAATGAATCCCAGAATAAAAAAAAAAGAAAAAGAGGAGCGGTTGGGAGCTTCAGTCACCCGCCAGCCAGAAAATGGCCCTCAACCCCTCACCTCACCCAGACTGGCCAGGCACCCCAGTGAGGACCCCCACCCTGAAGGGTGTGTGACCAGCTGCAAACAGCCATCACCCCCTCATCCAGGCTGGCCAGGCACCCAAGCGGGACCCCAACCCTGATCCGGGACACCCTTCAGGGAAAACTAGATGGCCCCCACCCGTGCACCAGGCCTCTATCCTATATAGTAAAAGGGTAATGTGAAAACTGACCCTAACAGCAGAAGGACTGGGAATGACTGGTCACTATCACACACACTGACCACCAGGGGGAGATGCTCAATGCAGGAGCTGCCCTCTGGTGGTCAGGGTGCTCTCACATGGGAGGAGCTCTGCTCAGACACAACCCAGGCTGATGGCTGCCAGTACAGCGGTGGTGGTGGGAGCCTCTTCTGCCTCCTCAGTAGCGCTATGGATGTCTGACTGCAGTTTAGGCCTGCTCCCCACTGGCAAGTGGACATCCCCCTAGGGCTCCTGGGCTGCCAGAGGGATGTCTGATTGCCATCTTAGGCCCAATCCCCGGGGGAGAGGGCCTAAGCCAGCAGGTTGTTATCTCCCGATGGGTCCCAGACTGCGAGAGGGCACAGGCCGGGCTGAGGGACCCCCCCCTCCCCCACGAGTGCACAAATTTTTGTGCACCGGGCCTCTAGTACTTTAATAATGTAAAATATATGATAAATATAAATTTAGATTATTTCTAATGCCTATTTCTAAAAATTTTGTAAATAATATATATATATTATTTGAGTATATATACATATATATAATTATTTGAGTAAATATAAAACTGCTTAGTTATACTGTATCTCCTAATCCTGCCACCCTGGTTTCCTTTTATTCTATGCATATGAGAAACTAGTTTACATCTTTTTCTTTATTCCCACCCACATAGTAATTAATCTTTAAGAATCCCAGGTTGATGGGAGGATGTGGAGGAGACATTAGTTGGTCTTAGATTTTTTCTGTCAGAAGACCAGCTAGACTGAAGGACTTGTGATTTCTTCATTGGTTCATTTATTTATTCATTCAAAATTTGTTCTTAAGTGTCAGTTCTATAAAAGGCACTGATATACCCTCATTAAAGAAAAAGACATGGTTCCTGTCCTCATGAAGCTTAAACTATAAGACAATTTTAAACAAATTACCACAAAATTTATAATTATGAGTGGTATTAAGTACTATTAAGGAAAAATTCAGCCGAAACTGGTTTGGCTCAGTGGATAGAGCGTCGGCCTGCGGACTGAAAGGTCCCAGGTTCGATTCCGGTCAGGGGCATGTACCTGGGTTGTGAGCATATCCCTAGTAGGAGATGTGCAGGAGGCAGCTGATCGATGTTTCTCTCTCATCGATGTTTCTAACTCTCTGTCTCTCTCCCTTCCTCTCTGTAAAAAATCAATAAAATATATTAAAAAAAAAAAAGGAAAAATTCAAATACTGATGTTTGGGAGTAGGGAAAGATGTTCTAACCCAAAAGTATAGATGTACATTCTTTCTAAAGTTAAAAAAAAATACACATTTCTATTCCCTCATGCATTTGGGTAGCAACGTTAAAGAAGTTCTTTGCTTACCTGGATTATTGTAATGACTTCCTAACTGTCCCCATGCTTCTACCTCAGCATCTTTTTTAAAGATTGAATTTATTGGTGTAACATTGGTTTAGAAAACCACACAGGTTTCAAGTGTACAAGTCAACGAAACATTATCTGCACACTGCATTGTGCGCCCATCACCCCAAGTGAAGTATCTTTCCATTCCCATTCCCTAAACCCTTTGCCTCCTCCACTTATCCTTCAACCCCCTTCCCCTCTGGCTATCACCACACTATTGTCTGCTTCTATGTGTAATACATGTGGACAGAAAAACTGTGGTACATTTGCACAATCCTATCTAATAATAGACAAACATGGTAATTGACCGTACCTTCGCTATGCCTCCCATTGGCTAATCAGCATGATATGCTAATTAATTGCCAACAAAGATGACAGCTAATTTGCATACTGCAGGCAGGATGGGACAGCACCTTCCCACCTGCCCCGCCTCCATCCGGGCCTGCTATCTGCGACCCGGGGCACCGCGCGTCCGTGTGCGACCCGACCTGGGGTGGCTGGGCGGGGCAGCAGCGATTGACTGGCCCACCCAGGCATCCCGTGTGTGACCTGACCCGGGGCGGCGCCCCAACCACCGGATCGGCCCTGCAGTGTGTGCGACCTGGGGAGGCGGGGCAGGCACCGAGGGATCGGGCCTGCCATCTGCCACCTGGGGAGCGGGCCTAAGCCAGCAGGTGGTTATCCCCCCAGACTATGAGAGGGCACAAGTCTGGCTGAGGGACACCGCCCCCACTCCACCTCCCCCACCAGTGCACAAATTTTTGTGCACTGGGCCTCTACTAGAATAAAATAAAATAGGAAATCTTACCTTTTGCAACAACATGGATGGACCTGGAGATTATTATGTTAAGTGAAATAAGCCCATCAGAGAAAGACAGATACTGTAAGATCTCACTTAGATGTGAAATATAATGAATAAAATAAATTGATGAACAAAATAGAATCAGAGACATGGTTACATGGAACAGACTGCTGTCAGAGGGTAAGGGGTTTGGGGGGCTGGATGAAAAAGGTGAAGGGATTGCCCCAACCTCTTTTTAATACAGCACCATGAGTGGTCCATTAGAAATAGAAGTCAGATTATGTCACTCCTCTAGTCAAACCCTGACATAAAAATACCTAGACTCCCATTTGACCCAGTGATCCCACTTCTAGGAATATATCCCAAGAAATCAGAAACACCAGTCAGAAAGGACAATCATCCCTATGTTCATAGCAGCACAATTTACCATAGCTAAGACTTGGAAACAACCTAAGTGTCCATCAGAAGATGAATGAATTAAAAATTGGTGGTACATCTACATAATGAAATACTATGCTGCTATAAAAAAGAAAAGAAAAGAAGGAATGCTTATCATTTGCAACAGCATGGATGGACCTGGAGAGCATTATGCTAAGCAAAATAAACCAGTCAGAGAAAGATAAATATCACGTGATCTCACTCATTTGTGGAATATAATGAGCAACATAAACGCATGAACAAAGATAGATCCAGAGACACAGAAGCATTGAACAGATCATCCAACCTCAGAGGGCAGGCAGTGGGGGGAGGGAGTTGTAAGAGATCAACCAAAGGACTTGTATGCATGCATATAAGCATAACCAATGGGCACAGACACTAGGGAAGTGAGGGCATGTGCTGTGGTGGTGGTGGTGGGGGTGGGTGGGTGGGGGGGATGGCCGGGAAGAGGTAATGGGGTTAAAAGGAGACATATGTAATACTTCAAACAATAAAGAATTTTTTTTAAAAAAATGTAATTAAATAAAAGGATACTTAGATACTAATAGCAATGGTTGCTTGGAAGAAGGGAAATGGGATTCCTGGTGCTCAGGGGTGAGAGAAAGGGCTTGCATTTACTCTATACATTTCTATATACTTTTGCACCTTTAAAATTGAAAATACCCATGCACTACCAACTTGATTAAATACATGATTTTAATTAAACTGATATTTTACAAAAGTATCTCCAATGCTTTCCATCATAGAGTAAAAGTCTGACTTATAAAGGTCTTTAAGGTCTACGTTAGAGTGAGTATATAATTTTTCATTTAAATCAGAGCACTTTTGAGAGTGAAAAGTGATAATATTAACAATTACCACTGGACAACCAGCATAATGCAGAGGTGTCCAGGGCCAACATATACCAAGGCCTGTATATCGCTGTAACTCTCTTGCCTGATTTGTAAGACACCCTGTACTACAGCCACATTCACCCGTGCTGATGAAGACAGAGGCAGTGAACACATGATAAAATCAGAGGTGATAAGATGCGAGGAGTGGATTTCATAAAAGAGATGGCAAGTGAGGACGGTAATGGAAAGACTTCTGATGTTCTACTTGTGTAAAAAATCTACTAGATTGTGGGCTGGCTCATCTGGAATAAGTTAGATCTTTCTTAACCTGTAACTCTGGCTTCACTCGGATTTCTGGATTACTTTCTTAGGGGACTAGTTGGCGTGAATAGTCATGAGTGATCTAACAAGTGATAGTCATCTGAAACAAAACAACATTCAAAGGAATTGGGAAACATTTTACTAAAGTTTTTACAACCACATCGTACAATGTGTCATTTTCTATGTATATATATTTTTATTGTTGACATATTACAGGCATCCCCCTCCCCCCATTGTTTTTCTTCCCTCTACCCCTCTCTGCCAAGCCTCTACCTCCCCAAGGTTTTCACCACACTCTATGTATTTTTTAAAGTAGCTTTTGAGCAATACATTTAGGATTCCTGAGAATCTACTAGTTACAGGATGATATGAGCAGGACATGGAGAAATGAACAAACGTTCTTTTGTCCATCTCTGATTCTATAATATTTGTATGTAAAAACACCACTTTGTTTTAAAGACTATGTTAAAGAGAGATAATACTCTCTAAGTAGTCATCTTCTGTAAAGGTTATTAGAAGAAAATAAGGGTGTGGTGACATGCTTTTCTGGTAAAGAGATACTTCTTGATATTTTTATTATGCTGAGCCTATTATTTATCTGACCTATTTAATGAGGGGTTGAGAGTGAATAAAAAAAAAAATCTGCCCTAATTTTGAAAGATATTTGGAAAGGGCTTTAATCAATTAAATTGATTTGTAATTTACATACAATATGCTCTACCCATAAGTGTACTGTTTGATGAGCTTTCATTAGCATGCCCACCCTTGAAACCACTACAGCAATAAGGTACAGACATTCCACCCATAGGATTGCAGTCAAGCCTATCCTTCACACATTGCCTTTAGGCAACCACTTTTTTGCTGTCAGAATAGATTAATTTTGCATTTTATAAACTTATGTGTAAATGCAATCATACAGTATATACTCTTTTGTGTCTGGCATCTTTCATTTAAAATAATGCCTTTGAGATTTATATGTTATGTACATCAGTAGATCTTTTATTGCTGAGTGACATTCCATTGTGTGGATATGCCATAATTTGTTTATCTATTCACATCTGAGTAGTTTCCATTGGGAGTTATGAGCAAAGTTGTACGAACCTTTATATTCAAATCTTTATGTGGCCATAGGTGTTTGTTTCTCTCAGGTAAATACCTAAAATTGAAAATGCTGAGTCTTATGATAGGTGTATGTTGACTTAATTAGGAAAAACCAAGCAGTTTTTCAAAGTGTGTAAAAGGAATACAAGAGAGTTCCAACTGCTGCACATCTTTGCTAACATTCTAATGGGTATGTGGTGATATCGCACTGTGGCTTTAATCAGCATTCTCCTGAGAAGTAATGATATGGAGCATCTCTTCAGATATCCATTCGTTTCCTGTGAAGTGTCCACATTTTTTGTCCACTTTTTATTGTCCTGTGTGTTCTCTTTTTATTGAGTTGTAGTTCTTTGCATATTTTTTATGGTTCATACGTTTTGTGTTCTCTCTAAAAAAGAAAATAACAAAGATTGTTTTACCCATGTTTTCCTCTATAAGTTTTATAATTTTAGTTTTTATTATAATTGCTATCTTTGGTATGAAATAAAAATAAGTTTTATTTTTTTTATACAAACATCCAATTACTTTAGCATCATTACTGGAAAACTTACTGTGTCCCTCATTTAATTACATTGGACCATTTACCAAAATCAATTGATCATATATATGTTGGCCATTTTCTGGAATCCCTATTCTGTACTATTTAGTTACTTATCTATGTTTCCACTGCACTGTACTGACTGATTACCCTAGCTAGTAATCTTGAAAACATGTAGAGTAAGTTCTCCAATTTTGTTTTTCTTTTTCAAAATGTCCTTGGCTATTCTAAGTTGTTTCCATTTCCATATAAATGTTAGAATTACCTTGCATTTTTTTGCCAAATAAAAAGACTGCTGAAATTTTTATTCGAGTTGCATTAAATATATAGGTCAATTTATAAAACTGACATTTTAACTAAATCGAGTCTTCAGTCTATAAACATTTATTAGTTGATCTTCATTTATTTATTCTTTAGCCTTAGAAATGGGTTGTAATTTTGAGTATTTTTGTTAAATTTATTCTTAAATATGTGTAATATTTTTGTTAAATGTTTTCCTAAATATGTGATTTTTGGGATGTTAATTAAGCAGAATTGTGTTTTTTATTTCATCTTCAAACTTTTGTTGCTGTTATATGTAAATACTATTGGTTTTTGTATACACACCTCCTGGATAGATATGTTAACAAATGCATTTATTAGTTTTGGTGGGTGTTTTTTACATATATGTTTCTTAGGATTTTATAAATACCCTCTCAACTCTGATCAAAACCACTCATCTTTTCTAATCTATATTTGTTTTATTTATTTTCCTAACTGATTAAAATAGCTAAGTTTGCAGTAAAATATCAAATAGAAATAAAGTGAACATATTTGAGTTATTTTCAATTTTAGGGGAAAACACATTCAGTTTTGTTTTTTTTTCCAGAGTATGGTTTTAATTGAGGGCTTTTTACGTATACCCTGGATCACATAAGAAAGTTCCTTTCTATTTCTAGTTTGCTAAGAGTTTGTACAATAAAAGGGTATTGTCATTTTACATACTGAGAATTTGATTTGCTAATATTTTATTGAGGATTTTTGTGTTTCTGTGTATGAGGGATACTGGTTGGCACCTTTATTTTCTTGTAATGTCTTTGTCTAGTGTGCTCTCAGAGTAATACTGATCTCATAAAATAGGTTTGGAAATATTTCTTCCTCCTTTATTTTATGGAAGATTTTGTGTAGAATTAGTAGTTTTTGTCTTAAATGTATGATAGACTATAGCTATCTGGGCCTGAAGTTTTCTTTGTAGAAAGACTTTTAGTTACAAATTCAATTTCATTTATTTAAATTTTCTGTTTCCTTTTATATTAGCTTTGGTAATTTATGTTATTTAAAGATATTTGTATATTTCATTTGAGTTATCGCAATCCTATATAATAAAAGCCCAACGACCATAACGGTGTAACAACCGGAATGACCGCTCGACCAGTCACTATGAGGTGCATTGACCACCTCTCGGTCCCTCCCCCCGGCCTGCAAGCTCCGATTACAGCATGGCGAATGGGGAACCATGGGGAACCGGGTGGGTGGCAGCGGGATGGGACTGGGGACTGGCAAGCGGACAGAAGATGGCCCTGATCACAGGCTAGGCCTAGGGACCCTACCCATGCATGATTTTGTGCACTGGGCCTCTAGTTACATAAAATGTTCATGTCCCCTTATCCTCTGAATGTTGTAGGATCTGTGGTAGTATCTACTTTTTCTTAATATTAGTACTTTCTCTTTTCTATCTCTTTAAAAACATCAATCTATTAGTTTTCTACTTCTACTATAGCAAATTGCCACAAACATAGTGTTTTAAACAATATAAGTTTATTTCTTTATTAGAGGCCTGATGCATGAAATTCATGCAAGAGTAGGCCTTCCTTCACCCAGCTGCTGGCACCAGCTTCCCTCTGGCACCTGGGACCAGGCTTCCCTCCAGCTGCTGGCAGGCACCCAGGATCTGGGTTTCTCTCACAGCCCGGGCTTCATCTGGAAGCTCATCCGGTCTAAGTGGCATATTACACTTTTATTATTATAGACTAGAGGCCTAGTGCACAAATTCATGCACAGGTAGTTCCCTTGGTGGCCTGCAGACATCGGACCAAAACCCACAGTCCCACACCACCTGCAGCTCCTACCTGCCACTCGCACTCATCCTGGATCTACAGTGCCTGCCACAGGCTTGCGCCCAATCATTCCCAATCGGGAGAGGCTCGCGCCACCTCACCAGCCATGAGCCCTGCATCTGGCGGCCACCTGAGGGGCGTGGCCTGTAGGATTGGGCTGAAACCAGCTCTCTGACATTGCCCGAGGGGTTCCGGATTGCGAGAGGGCACTCTCCAGGCCGAGGGACCCCACAATTGCATGATCGGGGCCGGAGAGGGACTGCAGGAGGGCTCCAGGGCATGTCCAGCTCATCTTGCTCAGTCCAGATCAGCTGGACCCCAGCAGCAAGCTAACCTACCGGTTGCAGTGTCTGCCCTGGTGGTCAGTGCACATAATAGTGACTGGTCAACCGATTTACTGTCTGCCTCCTGGTGGTAGTGCATGTCATAGCAAGTGGTTGAGTGGCCTAGCATATCATTAGCATATTACACTTGGTTGAACAGTCGACTCGTCACCGGATGACTGGACACTTAGCATATTAGGCTTTTATTATATAGGATAGTTTATTATAAGTCTGACACCAATCTCACAAGACTCAAGTCATAGTGTCAGCAGAGCCACATTTATTTCAGGACACTCTAGTGGAGGATCCCTTTTCTCATTCATTTGGATTGTTGGCAAAACTGAATTCCTTGTAGGACTGAGATTCCCATTTCTCTGTTGTTATAATGGACAGTCATTTCCAGCTTCTAAAAATCATTTACATTCTTTAGCT
Organism: Myotis nattereri; assembly: GCF_964212035.1. NCBI lineage: Eukaryota > Metazoa > Chordata > Mammalia > Chiroptera > Vespertilionidae > Myotis > Myotis nattereri. The sequence goes on from NC_138075.1 coordinate 158,895,654, forward strand.
TATAGGTTCCTTTCTCAATCTTCAAGCAAGCAATGATGGGTCAGGTTTATCTTACACTTCAAATCTCCCTTCCTTCTTCTTCTGTCTCACCTCCTAACCTAACTGGAAAAGATTCTTCACTTTTAGGGACCCAGTGTAACGAGACTGGGCTGACCTAGAGAGTTCAAGATAATCTCCCCTTTCCAAGTTTCACACTATTATTCACAATTGCCATCTAAAGTCACATATAGGGTGGGTCAAAGTAGGTTTACAGTTGTGAATACATGAAACAGTTTAATCTTGTATTATTATTTATAAATGGTTGTATTATTTTTCATGTGAACACATAAACCTACTTTTGCCCACCCTGTTTTTATAGGTTCTAGGGATTAATGAATAAAATCTTTGGGGGTACCCTCCAGAAGCTTTCATATTGATTTGAGCGTTTCCTTTTTTTCTTAATATATATTTTTATTTTATTTTATTTTTTAATATATTTTATTGATTTTTTACAGAGAGGAAGGGAGAGAGATAGAGAGTTAGAAACATTGATGAGAGAGAAACATCGATCAGCTGCCTCCTGCACATCTCCCACTGGGGATGTCCCCGCAACCCAGGTACATGCACTTGACCGGAATCGAACCCGGGACCTCTCAGTCCACAGGCCGACACTCTATCCACTGAGCCAAACCAGTTTCGGCTCTTAATATATATTTTTAAAGCTATAAATTTCCTTCTAACTACCACATTAGCCATACCTCACAAAAATTTAATTACTTTTATTGATTATTATTATTTTATTCTAAATAATTTTAATTTTTTATTGCTTCTTTTCCTATTTTTTAAGTGTGTTTAATTTTTAGATATTTGGATCTTTTCTACATGTATTGTTTTTGCTGATTTCTAGTTTAGTTCCCTTCTGGTCAGGGAACTTAATATAATTTTAAATGTATGTCCTAACATATGGCTTACTTTGGTGAAAATTTCAAATATTTATTAAAAGAATGTTTATTCTACAGTAGTGTTCTATAATTACCATTTAGATTAGTAGTCTCCTTCTGATCTTATCGTTTCTTTCTGGTTTTTTGTTTGCTTTATCAGTTACTGAGAGTCAGATAAAGTCTTCATTCATGATAGTAGATTTTTCTATTTCTCCTCTTAGTTTTTTTGGAGTTTGCTCCATGTATTTTGAATCTTTATTAGGTGTATATGCATTTATAGTATAGTTGTTATAGGTTATTGTTGTATTGTCTTTTTCATTATGAAGTCTCTTTTTTCCTATAGAAGTACTTTGTTTTTATTAACTTCTTTCTTTTGTGTTAATCAGATGTTTTCAAATTTTTATTTCAATGTATTTATTGTCTTACTAGTTATATCTCTCTGAGTTTTACTCTATGATTGCTTAGGAATTATAATATTCATTTTCAACTTAATATTGTTAATTTTTCAACACTATATTTAACTTTTTAGCTATTGTTGCCATACACTGCATTTCCATTTACATCCAGTATGAACTCATCAATAAGTTGTATGGGTTTTTTTGCTTTAAACAATCATTTTTCTTTTAAAGAGATTTGAAGAAAGGCATACATTTATATAACTTAAACATCTTACTTTTCATTATTTGTAATATAATTTTTCTGGTACTTCATTTATCTGAACCCCAACTGGACCCCAGCAGAAAGCTAACCTACTGGTCAGAGTGTCTGCCCCCTAGTGGTCAGTGCACATCATAGTGACTGGTCGAAGGGTCAAACACTTAGCATATTAGGCTTTCATTATATAGGATTTAGGGTTCACCCTTTCTATAGTTTCTTTACTTCTAAGAATTTCCTCTAAATAAAGCTTCTGTGGCATATCCTTAGGATTTCACTTTTGACACTCCAAATCCCTGAGGCTTCAGCTTTCTAATGCTGTGTTTCATGCAACTGGAAAATGTATTCAGCTTAAAAAGCAGCAAAATTATATATCTTGACCCATGCTTCTTTTATCTTTCAAAAGTTGATTCTTTTCTGACCTCTTCCTGCTTTTTTACCAGGCCCCACAGTATTTGCCCTCACCATGCACAGTTTATCTTCTGTCACCAGACACTATGGACTTTTTGGTTTCATTCCTCTACAGTTATCTTGCTCTAAAGACTTTTTTTTTTTCATTTCAAGTGCTTTTCCAGCCCTGATTTCAAAAAATTTGCTGACCAGTCTGCATATTTCAACCACCATTTTCCTCTGCTCTAGCCAGGGGATTGGGAAATAAACAATACGTATGTTCTATAATTATGTGTGTGTATGTGTGTTTTTTTTTACTGTTTCATTGCTTAAAGTATTACAAAGGGTATTACATATGTGTCCTTTTTTTTCCCTGCCCTTGACAATCCCCTGGCCTCCCCTACCCTCCAGTGTCTTATGTCCATTGGTTATGTTTATATGCATGCATACAAGTCCTTCGGTTGATCTCTTACCCCCCTCCCTCCTGCCCCCCAACCCTCCCTGGCCTTCCTGCTGCAGTTTGACAATCAGTTTGAGGCAGCTCTGCCTCTGTATCTATTTTTGTTCATAAGCTTATAATGGTCTATATTATCCATGAATGAGTGAGATCATGTGGTATTTTTCCTTCATTGACTGGCTTATTTCACTTAGCATAATGCTCTCCAGTGTTTTTTTCAAGAATAAATTCTCTCAAGCTTTGGTCTATAATTGGACACATCCCAGTATCTTTAAACACATATCTATGGCCAATATGGCTCAGTTGGTTGGAGTTTTGTCCCATACACCGAAAGGTTGGATTCCCAGTCAGAGCACGTACCTAGGTTTTGGGTTCGATCCCAGGTCAGGGTGTGTACAAGGAGGCAACCAATCAATGTTTCTCTCTCTCACTCTCCCTCATCCTTCCTCTTTCTCTAAAATCAATTAAAAAAACAACAACAACATATTCTTGGGTAAGAATTTTTTAAAAATTGACATGACTATAAGTGCCTTTTGTAGGCATATTTGTGAATTCTCTGTGTTTGATTTGTCACAGGTATTCTTTAAAATGTAGGAAATAAACTATACAAAGAGGGATTTTTTAAACTTTTTCAAGTATGTCAATTTTAAACATGCCCTTTTGTCATTATACTCTGTTATTAAATAGTTAATATGCTCACATATCACTCATTTTAAGAATTGGAAGCCTTAAATTTCATAAAAAGCTCTGTGAATTAACAGCATTGTGAGATCTTTGCCATTGTACTTTTGGGTACTGCTGCGGGTTGTATTGTGTTTCCCTCCCCGCCCCTCTCCCCGCCCCCCCCAAATAAGATAAGTTGAAGTCTTAATTCCCAGTACCTCACCTTGTGACCTCATTGGAAATAGAGTCATTGCAGATGGAATTGGTAAAGTTAAAACGAAGTCATCCTAGTGTAAAATGGGCTCTTAATATGGTATAACCAGTGTCCTTATAAATATAGTGATGTGAAGACAAAGATTAGAGTTATGTAGCTGCAAATCAAGGAACATCAGGGATGGCTGGCAAACCACCAGAAGTTAGAAAGAGGCAAGAAAGGATTCATTCCTTTGTAGGTTTCAGGAGGAGCATAGCCTTGCTAACACCTTGATTTTGAACTTCTAGCCTAGCCTTCAGCACTGTGAGACAACACATTGAGACAACATTTCTGTTGGTTTAAGCCACCCAGTTTGTGGTACTTTTTTACAACAACTCTCAACCCTAGGAAAATAATAAAGGTGCTATTCCTAGGTATGCATTTTGCAGATTTTAGTAAACATAGACACTTTTCTAAGAAAAAGTCTTAAGAGTGAAATCCCGGTGAGGATGATATATGCCATAATGTGTTGCAGAGATGTTTGGTTGTTCTTGCTGTTCTTGAGGCATTATTTTAATGAAATGGTTATATGCCTATATTTGCCTATCATTATTTATTATGCAACTCAAGGGGAATACATTAAGTCATTGAAGATAAAACTGAGTGAGGCTCCTTATGCTAAACTCTTTGTCCAGAGCCACATACTAAACCCTTGTAAGAGCTTAAAAAAGGAGAAGCATGTCATTTTTCACTCTCAATTTGTCCTCTAAACTACATCTGAGTCATTGAACATCAAATATCTGATATGTAACACTGATTTTTAACAACTAAAATATTTAACATCTAAAATGGAAAGAGTTTGAATTCAAACAAACTAGGAATTATATCTTTAAAAATTATTGTGTGTATTTTGAATTTTATCACCGTGCTATTTTCTGTAAGATTGTCAAGGAAGATCTCTCAGGGAAAGGTAACATATTCTAGAGTGATGAGAGACAGGAAGTCAGAGGATATCTCAGAGCCAAAGGAAACAGCATATAAAATAGCAGTGTAGCAAGAACACGCATAAAAGAGTAAGCTATCAGCATGACTGGAGCAGAATAGCAATGAGAAGAGTGGTAGGAAAGGACACGGGTCAGACCCTGTGGGTAGAGGTTTGCTAACTTTTTCTTTAAAAAAACTAGATAGTAAACATTTTAGGCTTTGCAGGCCATACTGTCTATGTAGCAACAACTCAACTCTGCACTGTAGTTGAATGAAAGCAAACATGGGCAATATGTAAATGAATAAACATGGCTGTGTTTCAATAAAAGTTTAGTTATTGACACAGAAATTTAAATTGTATATAATGTTCATGTGACAACCATTTAAAAATTTGAAAACCATTCTTAGCTCATGAGCTGTAGAAAAAACAAAACACAAAAACCAATATTTGCCATCGTGTCCTGTGGGGTGTTGTAGGACATGGTGAGGATTTAGGATAAAATTCCCTGCATGAGAAGAAATCATTGGGAGTGTTTTGAACTGAAAAGTGACAAGATACAATATTTATTTTTAAAGGATTACAGTGTATGTTGTATGGTGGAGAATAGCCTGTTGAAGAAAGACACATGGCAGTAAGCAGAATAGTTAGGTTAGTTCTGTAAAGATGATGAGGCCAAGACTAAGATGTTAGCCCTGGAGGTGGTCAAAACAGGGCAGCCTTAAGACATAATTCAAAAGTATCTCAGAGGGAAGGCAGGGTGGGGAGAGATTAATCTGGGAATTTATATGCACATATGCACTGCCCATGGACACAGACAATAGTGTGGTAAAGGCCTGGGAGGGGCGGGTGCAGGGTAGAGGGGATCAGTAAAGATAAAAATTTTTAAAAAGTAGATCTGAAAGATTTTGCTCATGAATAGGGAAGGTACCCCCAACACAGGAAATATGAAGAAGAGGAGAACTAAGATGTCAAAGTCAGAACATCCAAAGCAGTATTCTAGAAAACAGTTTAGGAGCTATCTAATTGGAAACAGTACTTATGAGCAATATTTTGAACAACTCCCTAAAGTTACATTTCTAAAGCACTTTTCTATAAGCACAATAATGCCTTCCCTGTACATCTCTCTGATGGGATAGGGTATTTATTATTATAACCACTCTAAAAATGAAGCTGTGGGCACAAGGGATTATAGAAATTTTTCAGAAGCATGCAGTAGGTGCCTATTGTCCTCTGGTTTCATGTTCTCAGACACCATGACCACAGCCTTTTTTACCACATTAGTCTGCCTCTGCCTCACTCAGATAGATGTAGATGTTCAAAAAGGCAATGGCACTGAGTTATCAATGTCCCAAGTCAGGTATTGGCAGAATTACTCAAGCTCTTGTGCTTGGCCACTCAGAGAAAAAAAAAAAAACAATAGAAAAATAATTTTCTCTTTTTACTTCCAGATCAACTTTTCAGGGTGGCATTATCATGTAGAAAGAAACAAAAATGCAATTATATAAGTTGACAGCCTTTTTGTGGGTAACAAGTGTAATTCAAATCATTGGTTTAAAAGAACATAGAACCCATTCTGTAAAAATTGAAATATTTCCCCCCCTAACTCATATGCTCAATATATGTTGTTCTTATAGGTAATTTAAGTCTAACAAAAAAAAAAATGTTTCTGGTTACTTGTAAACACTTCATTCAGACAATCTCTGTATATTTTATGAATAAAAGCTAACATTTAAATTATGAGCCCTTAAACTTCCAATTTTGTATAATTAAGATAATGGAGTTCATTTTTCTTTGAGTAAGCAGACATTTTCTTTTCTTCTTTGTATATAGTATTCCACTTTTAAGCGATTTAGGTTCTCTTTTGTAAGGGTTTTGATAATTATTTTTTATTTTGTATACTATCACTTCTGAGTGACTGTGGTACCTGGTTCTACTACAGTTTGCTGCTTTCCAATACTAAGATTGTTGGGTTCTTGTGCTCTAATACCTATTCTGAGACAGAGAGTTGGTTATCAGAGATTAGTAAGAAGCAATTGAAAAATAACTTAAAAATTTTTCTCAACTCAAGAATGTCCATGGCAAAATCCCATGATTTCAACTTGCTTCACTGTCATAATATTCATGTTTATAAAGGAGGTTGTTGTTTGTAATTACTCTGCAGCTCTACTTTCTTATATAACTTTAATCAAGCCCTTGAGTTCCTTGGTATGTACCCAGAAGAGTTGAAAACCTATCACCACACAAAAACCTGCACACCGATGTTTATAGCAGCTTGATTCATAATTGCCAAAGCAACCAAGATGTCCCTTACTAGGTGAATGGATAAATTGTGGTATATCCAGCAATGTGAAAGAAGCCAATCTGAAAAGGCTGCATACTGTATGATTCCAACTGTATAACATTCTGGGAAAGACAAAACTAGAGAGATAGTAAAAATATTAGTTGTTTCTAGAGGTTGGAGGGTAAGCAATGATTAGGCAGAGCACAGAAGGTTTTAGGACAGTGAAACTACTCTGTATGATGCTATAATGGTGGATACATATCATTGAATATTTGTCCAAACCCATAGAATCAACAAACATCAAGAATGAATTCGAGTATGAACTACTAGAGGCCCCTCAGGGGATGTAGCAGTGCGCCAAGTGTCAGGTGGTGAGGGAGGAGCCTGAATCAGGGCTGGGAGCCAAGTGGCAGGTGGTGAGGGAGGAGCCTGAATCAGGGCTGGGAGCTGCTTGCGCTCATCCGGGCCACTGAGGAACCCGGCTTCTGGCTGAGTGGCGCTCCCCCTGTAAGAGTGCACTTGACCACCAGAGGGAAGCTCCTATGTTGAGCATCTGCCCCCTGGTCATCAGTGTGCATCATAGCGACCCGTCATTCTGATTGTTCCACCCGTTATGGCCACTTAAGCTTTTATTATATAGGCTAGAAGCCTGGTACATGAATATGTGCACCAGTGGGGTCCCTCTGTCTGGCCTATGTGATTGGGCCAAAACCAGCTCTCTGACATCCCCCAAGAGGTCCTGGATTGCAAGAGGGTGCAGGCCAGGCTGAGGGACCCCACTAGTGCAAGATCAGGGCCAGGGAGGGATGCAGGAGGTTGGCCAGCCGAGGAGGGGCTGCAGGAGGACTCCAGGGCATGTCTGGCCTGTCTCACTCAGTCCTGGTTGGCCAGACCCCAGCAGCAAGCTAACCTACTGGTCTGAGTGTCTGCCCCTTGGTGGTCAGTGTACATCATAGCGACTGGTTGACCAGTTGACTGTCCCCTGGTGGTCAGTGCACGTCATAACGAACAGTTAAGTGGCCTTAGCATATCATTAACATATTACGCTTTGACTGGTTGAATGGCCGACCAGTCGACAGGACACTTGCATATTAGGCTTTTATTATATAGGATGGACACTATGTAATGATGATGTATCAATGTAGGTTCATTGATTATAACATACATACCACTCTGGTGGGGGGTGGTGGTAGTGGGTCAGGGAGGCTATGCATGTTTGTGTGGGTGGACAGGAAGTATAGGAAAAATTACGCTTCCTTCTTTTCAATTTTTCTGTGAACTAAAACTGCTCTAAAAAATTTGAGTCTTTAAAAGTGTAAGATTATTGGAGATAATGGATAATTAAAATTACTGTTCTGTCCCCCCTATATTGGTGCTGCTTTTGATGCAGAGGGTTTTTGCATGACTGCTGAAATATAATGAGTTGGCCCAGAAATGTTTTATCTCTCTGGTTTGCCCAAGTCATATTCATAACTAAGTAGGTAGAGAAAATGGAAATACCTGTTGAGCATTCAGACATCCAAAATTATGGAGGTAATCCTTTGTTAATTAAAAGCCTGGTCAATCCATGTCCTACCTTCTTGCCTCAATACTTTTCTTGGCAGAGCATTATCATTATATAATATTCCTAAAAAGTAAACATGATTAACAGACCCTTCAGCTGAAAATGTTTCTATATTGTTAAGCGTTGTAAAGAAAAAGCAAGACAGAGGGGAAAAAAGGAAGGAGTTTGATAGGGAGGAAAGAGGAGAGAGAGAAATATGAAACAGAAAATGTATTCCCATAGCTCCTAGAATAGTTATAATCTGGCTCTTGAGAGACAAACTTTACCAATTTATGAATTAAAGAATTCATAAATTTATTCTTTATAAATTAAAGTATTTTAAACTCTATACATAGAATACTTCAATAACTTATATTATTTTAGTAAGAATATTAATGCATGTTACCCAAGAAAAATAAACTTTGCATATAATGTGGCAGGTTATTTATATCCTGAGAATAGCTGTAATGCAATTATTGCTATGAGCATAAGACTCTTTTACAGGTGTTTTGATTCAGTATTCTTATTGTTGAATCACTGCCAAGCATCAATTAAATATCACACAAACTAGTTTCCATAAGAGCAGTTTTCCTACATAGAAAAGCATGGCCTTCAAGAAAAATCATGGCCATCAGTTTATCTATCTTTTGTCTGATAGAAGATTATGTTCTGCAGCACGTAAATTGCTTTTGTCAGCAGGTAAGCCAAGACGTGGCTGGGAAAAACTGTGGATGCCAATACTATTTATTTCTCTATTACCTTATAGGATTCCACCTACAAAAAGTTGAAATCTGGCCAACATTAGGCTGTTTTTAGTTTTTGAAGCTTACAACTGCAGTTATACTTTTTTATTATAAAATAATATATTGCATGTTTTGTACATTTGATTTGTGTTTACTGAGATTCAAACATTTATCAGAAAATTCCTAATTGTGAAAGAAGAACCTAATGTACACATTTCTCTTTACAGCATCTAATGCAGTTTAGGCATCTATGTATATAAAAGGCTAAGCTACTGTCCAACCATCCAACTGGTAGCTATGACATGCAATGACCTCCAGGGGACAGATGCTCTGACCAGTAGCTATGATGTGCACTGACCACCAAGGGGCAGATGCTCAATTCAGGAGCTGCTGAGCTGCAGTGACTTGGCAATGGCGTTTCTTGGGTGATGCACCCCAGAACCAGAGAGGAGGAAGCCCGATTCCTGGGTGTGACACCTGAGAACTGCCCTCTCTCAATCTGGGACCCCTCAGGGGATGTCAGAGAGCCAGTTTTGGCCTGATCCCCACAGGCAAGGCCGAGGGACTCCATCTGCCGGAGGGACCCCACTCACTCTGCAGATGCCCTTCAAGCTGCAGCACTGCCCCAGGTGTGGCCAGCCTGGAAGGAACCACGGGAAGTTGGCTACAGGGCGTGTCTGGCCCATCTTGCCCAGTCCCTCCCCACCAGCCATCTTCTACTTAATTTCCTTTCAATGTGCATGAATCCATGCACTGGGGCACTAGTTGTTATTATATCTAATTTTAGATTTAAAAAACAGAGAAGTTAAATCCCTCTTTAAATTTGTCCAAAACGAAAAAAGAGAATTATATAATAATTAGAGGAAAATATATTTTTGAGTTTTATTTGGATTCATCAGGAATATAATGCATGAGAGAGAATTCTAAATAAATTATTAAATCTGAATAACATTGCAGGGTCTGTGGTTATAAGATTTAGTAGCTCATGGACACAATAGATCATGCTTTTCTTTAGCCCCACACATTTCTGGAAGCAGACCTCCATCACTTCTGTCTGGAACAATTTTAGCTGTAAAAGCATTCACAATAAAGTGCAAATTACTAACAGCAGTTGAATATTTTATCTGGTTTGGGAACAACCAGAGGGTAAAAGTATAAAGAATTGGTTAAAGTAATTGGTTTCCTTTGATATGGTTTGATAAAACTGGACAATTTCTTCATTTCTTTTTAAAATATATATTTATTGTCCCATTTTACCTGGAAATATCCCCTCCCCAGACCTTCCCAGCACTATTTTCTGTCCATGGATTATGCATATATGCATGTAAGTTCATTGGTTAATCTCTTCTTGCCCCCCCGCGCCACTTCTCTCTGAATTGTGTCAGTCTGTTGCATGCTTCAATATCTCTGGATCTACTTTATTCATCAGATTATTTTGTTCATTAGATTCCACATCTGAGTGAGATCATGTGACACTTGTCTTTCTTTGACTGGCTTATTGTTCATGTTCCAATATCTCATTGGCAAACAACTTGTACATCCCTGATTTCTTATACCACTTCCTTTATCCTCAAGCAAGGACTGCCTTTCACATTCTGCAATAGGTGGAGAAGTAAAAGGGTGCCATCTTTCTACATTTCCCTCAGTATTTATTAGTAATAGTTTATCTGGATTGATATGCAAACTGCATAAAAGTTGTGATGGAAAAGAGTTAAGTATCATGACTACTTCATCAACTTGTCTATAATTCTCCCTACTAAAAACAGGCCCTACTTGTTCTAAGATGAGATCTTGTAAGTTGTGATTAAGAACATGATCTATGGGATCAAACCAATCCAGGTTAAATCTCAGGTCTTCCAGTGGACCTTGGGCCACTTATTTAATATTTCCAACCTTCAGCTTAATCACTTTGAAAATTAAAATATTAACACTTCCTCAAAGATTCATTGTTCAGAATAAATGACATAAAGTGTTCAGTCCTGTAACTTAATGGCTTCTTAATAAATGGAAATAATAATTATTATTCACATTTTAACCTTGTTCACCTTTTTCTGTGCAAAGAAAGCTTAACTGAGCATTAAAAATATTAACCAAGCATTATTAAGCTTGACCTATAGATTTGGTCTGGGTCCCAGGATCTCACTTTTCATTTCTAGTGTCTAGAATTTTTGTGGACTCTGGGCCTTGCCTGGGCCATGGAGTTATAGTTCTCAGCTCTTTCTCCACTGAATAGTTCAATGGTGTGTAATTTTTTAATAAACAGAGCATTTTTCCAAGTGAAATTATATATACAAGCCCAATATATAAAAGTCAAAAGAAGAGTTACTCTAGTTTCACACTACAGGCCTCAGAGTAATGTTGCAAGGACCCCAGACTTCCATCAATCCCTTTAGAAAACCCCTGGTTGGTAAATCCCCTTGACCTTAGTTCATTGTTGAAGTTCACTAAAGAACAAGCTTTCCCACTTTCTAACTCAATTCCTTTCTTTGCATGCAGATACCTACAGCTTAAGCTCTACTGGCCCAGCCTAGTGCTCCTTCAGTTTGAGGTTAAGTCATAGCAATACTGGGATATACTCCTTATTGGAATCACTAGAGGTACAGATGAGATATTTGTATTTTAACTAGTTTCCCAAGTGAGTCTGAGACTACCTCATTTGAGAATCATTGCTATAAAGGACAAGAAGGTCAAGGTTTCCTAACTCCCAAATTAAAGGAAATTAAACGCATTTTGTATGGAGCTTAAGCATTTGAAGGTGGTTGTTTAACAACTACTTCAAAGAGTCATCTATATTCCAATAAATCCTTCTTTTCTAAACATTCCATTAGCTTATTTTTATCTCCAAATATCATTAATCATGTTTTATTACTTACACATCAATATTATTCAGATGATGAGGAATCTTGCCCAGTGTATTTTGAAAGGAGAAATATTTTAATGGAACGCTATATCCTGTTTTTTTCTTTTCATTCAGTTCAGTCATCTCCTTAGAGATTTCTTCCTTGACCACTGAATTCATAGCAGCGAACAAGACATTCACCTCCACATCAACATTTTTATTTTCTGTATATCATATTTTGCTATGTATTTCATGTTTACTTACTTATGACCTTAATTGTGTATTTTCTTACTAGAGGCCTGTTGCACAAAGAGATTTGTGCAATAGGCCTTCCCTTCCTCTGGCTGCCGGCACTGGTTTTCCTCTGGCACCCGGGACCCAGGCCTTTGCTCTGGCCGGAGCCTTCAGTCTTCACTGCTCTGGCCGGAGCCCCCTTCAGTCTTCAATGCTCCAGCCGGAGCCACCTTCAGTCTTCGCTCTGCAGCTTTGTGCCTATGTATACAAATTAACCGCCATCTTTGTTGGGTTAATTTGCATACTCTCCTGATTGGCTGGTGAGTGTAGCGGAGGGATGGTTAATTTACATGTTTGTCTATTATTAGGTAAGATTGGTTGTTACTAGTGTTAGACTTTGCTCTGTGAGCACTGGGACTTTGTCTTCCACCAAGTGCCTGGCTATTTGGGCTCATAATAAGTATTTATTGAATGAAGAATGAATTCATAAACTAGTGAAGTGAGCTTTTGCTTTTAACTACCATAAAAAGAATCTGGGGCAGGGGGCAGGAGTGAGGGAGGAGTCAGAAATGCATGACAAAGAAAAAATTCTCTCAGTAACAATTTAACTCTGAAGCTGAGGTAATGGACTTTCTTACTCTCCATTTTCCCCTTTTGAGTTGGTCATTTTAGACTCAGAGATATCATCCCATTAACAGATATTCTGGAAGGGCTAAGATATTGTCAGTACTTTTCCATTTGGATTACATATGATGCTATTGGAAAATTTATAATTGGGTCAGTGAGACTTGAGAAGATGATGAAGGACAACAATATCATTTCTTTCTTTGAAGAGCTCAAGATTTTATGGGATGATTTTTTCCCCCTTTTAATAGTAAATTGTTGACTCATTTCTATAGTATAGAGGAAATCATGCAAATGTTATGCCTCATTTTCCTTCTAATAACTCAAAATAATTATTCCCTGGCACAAGTGTGGGCTTAGTGGCACATGAAATAATACAGTATCAGGTCTCATTGCATATGGAAAAGGTCCAATTTAGGCAAAAGTTATTTCTAGCAATGCATGATTCTGAATCCTCAATTGCCATGTTTTGGATCTTCTTAAACTTATTAATGTTAAGAATTGTTTTTCCTATATCTTTAAGCACATATAGGAATTAGCATTGTAGGAACTGCTGTAAGTGGGTGAACAATAATTATTTACACATGTACTCTGAAAAAGAACTGCAAGTTGTTTGCACATTAAATGTCTTTGAGAAGATTATTCCACTTTAGAAACTGGTGATTGTATTTATACCTTTCATTTCATGAAGAAAACCTCTGTTTAGAAAGATAACTGTTCCCAAATATCACAATGCATATATTAATTTTTGAAGCATAAATTATTATGAATACACAGAGTATGTGAAATGTATGTTATGATTAATGTGCAACAGAAGATTTATAAAACCCACAGAATTTAAAATATGAAAAAATTGGTTTAAAATATATGGTTTTGTAAGATTATTGTTCTGCTAAATATCAATAGGTGTTGGTTGCATAGGCCAATCAATGTAAGAAATTTTGGGTTAAACACTATTAAGAAGGCTGGAGCTCCAGTGGCGCAATCGGTTAGCGCGCAGTACTTACAAGAAGGTTACTTTACTGTAGAATATCACATAAACTTAAATATGCTAATAGGCATTGTGACTATTCAAGACAGCAATAAAGTTTGTATTATTTGTCAAATTCACACTAAAGAAAATTTTCTTTTTCAAACAATACTTTTAAATTGTCTATAATTTATGATGCTTTGACATCTTGGGCGGCCTTGCTAATTCTTGACAGACTGCTCTTCCCAGGACTCTAATTCTTCCTTTTTTTTTTTAATCCTCACCCAAGGATATGTTTTTATTGATTTTTGGAGAGGGTGAAGTTGTCTTCCTTATACACCCTGACCAGGGATCGAACCGAAAGGTTTTGACGTATGGAAGATGCTCCTACCAACTGACCCTCCCAGCCAGGGCCTAGCTAATTTTTAAAGACAGTAAATCTTCTGGCCATCTTAGCCCATTTGGGCTGCTATAATAAAATATTGTGGACTGGGTGGCTTATAACCAACAGAAATGTATGGCTCGCATTTCTGGAGGCTGGAAGTCCAAAATCAATCATGGTCTTCTTATGGTGAGGATCCTCTTCCTGGCTCACAGCTTACACCTTCCTCCCTTTGTCCTCATGTGGCAGAAGGCGCTAGGGACCTCTCTGGGGTCCCTTCCACTAATTCCATTCATGAGGGCTCTGCTCACACAGCCTCAGCATCTCCCAAAGGCCCAACCTCTTAATGCCATCACATTGGAGGTTAGGATTTCAACATATTAATTTGAGGTAAACACAGACACTCAGACCATCACGCCTGCAAACATCTGCAAAAACATATACAAACCAAGCAATCACCAGTCCACCCTCCAACTACCTCCCTTTTCTAATTCTCACACATTGGGCCAATATTTCCCCTGTTCCAAATCACCCCAGAACTAGGTACTAGACAACCAGGGGCCAATGTTATGGCCCACTGAAATTATTTAAACTATCCAATCCTAAGGCTGTGCTAGCCTTCCTTGCACCTTCCTTCCTGTGGAACAAAACATAGGCTCTGAGACTTGCATTCCTGTCACTCTTCTGCCTTCTGACAAAGCCTGGTGCTTTCCCCTCCATGTCCTGGTGTGCCCTCTTCTCTTGGAAACTGTAAGTGACAAAAACTCCCTCCAATGGCATTGACCTCTCTGTCATCACTCAGCCACCTACACGTGAAGTAAGTTTTACATTAGCCAATTTTACCCTCACAATATGAAGAAGACATATTTGCCCATAAATAAAATCAACCAGTTTGACCAAGTTCAAGATTGCTCACTGTCTTTGGTTTTGCTTCACCTTAGTTAGTGAAATGAAAAGAGAAGTCAGGTCTTCCTAAGATTAGTTTCATTTTATATCCATTCCATCTACCAGCCTAGTCTAAAGACTTCAGTTTGTCCAATGAGAAAATGAAAGAAGGACTCCAAAAAGGCAATTCAAAGCATTGTACATAGAAAATGTTTACTCCTGAACTTTACAAGTTATAAAATTGTATTTCTCAAGAGAGCTGTCAATAGCATACTTGTGATCTTTTTGTGGGTTAGGAATATGAGATATTCTCCTATCTATATACAACTAGCCATTGTTTGCTCATTTTAATGATCAAAAAAAGTAACTTTGCCCTAACCGGTTTGGCTCAGTGGATAGAGCGTCGGCCTGCGGACTCAAGGGTCCCAGGTTCGATTCCAACCAAGGGCATGTACCTTGGTTGTGGGCACATCCCCAGTGGGGAGTGTGCAGGAGGCAGCTGATCGATGTTTCTTTCTCATCGATGTTTCTAACTCCTTATTCCTCTCCCTTCCTCTCTGTAAAAAATAAATAAAATATATTTTTTTAAAAAGTGACTTGACTTCCATCATGTGAAGAGTCTAAAAATTAAACATACCAAATAAAACACTGACATAAATCATATGTCAATCTTAATTAGTACACCTAATAATTAGACAGGGAGTATATGTGCTTTTCTGGATATGGGTTTTGGTTTGTAATTGTGCATTCCCAATTAGTCATAAGGAAGAGGGAATATTCCAATAGAGTTATGAGTCCTTTGTTTAATTGTTCTTTTTAGATAGCTTCTTGATGGTGCTTCATGGTCATATCTCTTTATGTACTCCTTCGGATGCTACCAGGAATTGCCCTCAAGAGACACTATAACATTTCACTGGTGCATTAGAGTAATAATTTTCACGCGGTCTGTTAAAGTGATTGGCCTCACATGAGAGTCAATTCTACATCTCTTTATTCAGTCATTGATAATAGATTTAATTACGTGGCCTTCCATTTCTTAGCTTCATTGCTAAAATAAAATTCACGCTGTTACAGCATAATCTTTATTAAAATGTTAAGAGCAATGATGAGTAATGCAAAGGACCTGCACTTGTAAGGCATGACTGTCCAGAGCTGACGTTTTCATTTTCTTGTTCAACAGATGCTCTACCCTTTATATTTCAATATACCATAGGAATCTCTTCCCATGGGGTTTGCAGTGGGAAGTTTCTGCGTATGTATACACTTATAAGCTTGGGATATTTCTTCTCCTCTGAACAAGTCTTCAGGTGACATTTGTGAGTGATCAGACAAATACATGTAAGCTGGCATGCACAAAGCAATCCAGTGAATCATTCCCCTTAAGAAATATGAGGGAAAAGTTGTCACTCTTCGTGCAGTGAAAGAAAATCATCTCTGTTCTATTTGTGGCACTGGCAGCTTTGTTCTAACAATGTTCACAGCACACCCACCTCATGAGATGGTATGTGGATGAATACAACCTTCTTTGCAGCGTGCTTTGTGTTTATAAAGCACCCCTTCCCAGAATCCTCCCAGGGGCGGTGCAACAATTGTCACTGAAATTAACTGTCTCTTTCCTGCCCATTTCTGAAAGAGGCATAACAGTGCAAAGCCAAATTTCAGAACCTCAGGATAATCAAGATGAATAGGAAGCTTATTTGTGTTAAAAAAAAATCTGGAGATTGCAATGTAGGGAAATACAGGAGAGCAAATGAGATTACCCACATAATTGTCAGTGTTTATGATCAGAAACTTTCCTTGCTATAGTTGGCAGTGATGTGAAGAAAGACACCATTTTAAAATGAGTTAATTGCTTTTATTGGAGCAGAGTAGAATTAGAATTATAGAATTGGAAAATAGCAGCATCTGGAAATTGAAGAAACCTTATAGCTTCTGCAGGATTATCCTCTTAATTCTCCTGAAAGGTCAGAGAGCCTCCAAGGGTGTGTGGATGAGCTGAGAGTGGGGAAATTAGGGTTCTAATCTTCTTGCTGCCAAATTTGGACTAGACAGAGCAATAAGAAAGACAATGAACAGATACTGTGAACACAGAAGGAAAGAACCCAGACCGTTCCTGTTCTGACTGATTCATTAAGCATACCCCGACACGCAAACACATACACACTCACAAGAAAGCTTAGATGCTGGCCTCTGCGATGGCTTTTTAATACCATGATTTAGTTATTTGTGATTTAGAGACAGCAACTGCTAAACATCAGAGCTAAAACGAGTCTTTCATAATAAAGTGTATTTTTTGTCTTCTGTACAAAAGCAGCATACACATTTCATACCACTGAATACTATTTTATTTAAGGTTTCCTATCTTTATAGTGTATTCTATAAAATATTCTTTAAAAATAATTGTGGTAAACATGCCCGGGTTAGTTCCTCTGGGGTTTCTGCATGAATTTAGGAAGCTGTTGCCAGGAGGTTTAAAGCAGATCCAACAGCGATGAGGAAGAATTAGCTGAAGGTCAGACAATGGAAAAGGGTCCTAAAAGCACTTATAAAGAACTCAAGGCAGCAAGTTGGTAAGTAGGTCAACTACATTTTCTGTCCCTTCCTCCCTTAATTTCCCCCAATAGGAAATAAAATTTCCCTTTCTGTAGTATATGCATAGGGATGTTTGTCATTTGACTAGAGGATGTATAAGCATTTTCCACTTGAGTCGTGGGGTGAGGCTGTTTCAGAAGTGGAGAGGATTTCTTCTATGGTTTCTGGAATGGCTCTCAGAGAGCAACATGTGGCTGCTGCAATGTCTTATTTTGCTCTTTCCAGACACCTCTTCTTGGTTTGTATTTTCAATTTTTTAAAATTATTATTACACATGAGTTGCCAGTGTCTCACTCCCAGCACAGATGGAAAGGGCCAAGTCACCATGTGAGAAGTCAGGGCCACATTAAGGCTGGGTGGTTATTGTCAAAAGCTTCCTTCTCTTATGTCTCAGCTTTTGAAAAGCCAAACTGCTTATTTCTTCTGAATGGTTTGTCTCATGGATTGGAGTGGATCTGAAGGTTTGTATTTTACCTCCATAAATTTCAGTATAAACATACCAAAGTACATTTGTTTGTGTTTTTGACTGTGGGTAGTTTTAGACTGGATTTTTTTCATGATTTCTATGGTCCCACCTTTCTATTGGATATTACGCTACTGTATCTACATTCTGAAGAAAGGGAACTGCTTTGGTTCTTTCTTTAACTTTGGCTATTATATAAAGAAACAAAACATTTTACTTTGATGTGTGTTTGAGAAGCTATTGAAATAACAATAGTCTATTTAACTGGTAAATTACAATGAATCATTTAGAAATTATACATTATATCCACATTTATATTAAATTAGTACATCATGATTAAAGGTCTTATAATGAATACCAAATGAATTAGTAATGATGGTTTTCATGCATAACCATTTAAATAATACAAAAATATTTGTAGCAAAATAGGAATGAGAAATTGAAGTAAGGTAAGTTGTATTTGTAATACAACAGTCACAAACTTTTATTTATGACTTTTTTAGGTCCCTGTTTTTGCTTTAAAATTTTTTATTGAATGATTTCTTTTATATAATAATGAAAGCCAGTGTATTATTTATTACATAAGCAAATCCCAATAAATAGTTTGTGGGGAGCCAAACATCCCTAAAGTAGAAATAAACCAGTTATAGTCTACTGCTATGAAACATTCATTTTAGTAAGCCAACTTGATTTATTATTTATTTTTAAAAGCATTTGATAGGAGCATTTTCTTATTATATTGCCTAACAACTCAGTAAAGTGGAGCCATTAATCCTAGTCTTCATTCTGAAAGAAATATATAGCCACCAAAACAAATGACTGAACTAGTTAAATATTTGAAAAACATGGGCGTAGAGTCAAACTATCCAGATTCTAGAAGTTATTCATTCAGTGTATAACTTGGTCAGATTATCTAACTTTTGGTCCTCAGTTTTATCATCTGTAAGAATGGAAATAAAAATACTTACCACATAGATTTATGTTCAGAAGCAAATTAGATGGTTTCTGGAGAGTGTTTTGCCTGGTGCCTGGTACCTAGATTTATTAAATCTTATTGAGTACTTGGCCATAGACCGTTATGTACTACATATGCACTTTACATGTATTTTGTCATTTAATCATCACACAGTTACAAATATTCCCATTTTATAGATACTAAAACACAAAGAGATTAACTGCTCAATAAATGACAGGTAATATTACTATTATGATAGTGTTTCGACATTTTTATCATTGTATCCACTGTCTCTCAACATAAAGATTTATCTCTATGGGAATCTGTGGGAATCTGTATATATAAAAACAGGTAATATGCAAATTAGCCAAGACGCCATAACAGTCAGGATGGGTCAGGAGGAGGCTGCGGGCACAGGTGAGGCCCAGAGTGGAGACAGACAGAGACAGGGGGGGATGCCCAAGCTGCTGTGCTGCTGCGCCGGCTCAGGCAGCCCCGGAGGGGACACAGGAAGGGGGGCATGGGGGGCTTGGGGCAGCAGTCAGGCCTGGGTCCATGGTGGCTGGTGCTGCAGCAAGTCAGGCCCAGGTCCCGGCCACTGGCAGCACCAGTCAGGCCTGACTTCTGCAACGGCCTTAGAAGTAGGTAGAGGACAGACCACTGAGGGTCTTATATACCATAGCAGGGAGCTTAGATTTTATTCCACAGAAGGAAGAAAAGTGAAGAATGTCAAGCATGGGAGCATCCTGGTCTTGCTTTCATTTTAAGTGAACCATTCTGGTGGCTGTGGGAAGGATAAATTTAGACAGCTGCAGTGTTTTGGGGCCCAAGAAAAAGAGAGACTGATGTTGGGGACTAGGACTAGACAGAGGCAGTGGATCAGAGACATATTTATGAGGAAACCTGATGGAACTATTTGGCTGATTACACAGGGATGAAACCAAACAAAGCAAATGGTATTAGCCCAGGTTTTCCAGTTTGGGCAACTTCGTTGAATGAGTGATTCTAATTATTGGGAGAAGGTACTGAGGAAAAGGAACAGTGTAAGGGAGCTTGCTTAGTTCAGCAATAGCCAAACAATTAGGACAGGAGACAGACTTAGTGCTCTTTCTTTGCTGCAATGTTTGTTTTTCTGCCTTCAGCCACCACCATGGAAGGGTAATGTGCCATCTTTTCTCCTAATCTAGGATATTATCTATCTACTACACATTCCTATCACATAAATTAGCTTTCCTGCATGATCCCTTAAAATTCTTATCAAAGTCACTCAATGCTCTGTGAGTATGGGGAGTTTCAAGATGTGGAAACATTATGAGTCTACATAGATTGATAAAGAGATATTGGGTGCTCAATTTTTAACAAGAAAAATCAGATACTGAATGTGGGCCTGCCAGAGACATAATTTTAATGAGCCAATGTCTCTTTACTGAAGTGCCACACTTCAAAAGAGATCCTCGCAAATAATACAATGCATAACACTCATCTGGGTTGCCTGTTAAAATGTAGGACCACACCTTGAAAAACATTCCTTCTAGAGCTCATTTTGGTGGATAAATCTTTCTCCAAGTAAAGCAATCCTATATAATAAAAGTGTAGTATGCAAATCGACCAAATGGCAGAACAACTGGTCAGTGGGGGGCAGGGCCGGTGAGCAGGTGTCACCAGGCCAGCTAAGGTGCATGCCAGCAGGCATAGGGAGGGGACAGCAATGGGGTGGGGGAGCGGCAGCAACCAGTGGCAGTGGGCGATGGGGGCTGGTGCCATCCCCTGATCGCCCACCTGGACACCTCCTGCAGAGGGAGGCCATGGGTGGCAGCAGCGGTGGGGCAATTCAGGGCAGGGCTGTCCAACACCATCCCCAGATAGGTCTGCTGGGGTTGCCTCCCACAGAGGGAGGCCACCAGTGGCTGTGGCACAATTGGGGATGGGGCCGGCCACTCACTGCCTGCACCATACCAATCGGCCCACTGGTCACCTCCTGCAGAGGGAGGCCAGACTATGGCTTAGGCCTGCTCCCTGCTCCCCTAAACCACCAGTAGGACATCCCTGAGGGATCCCAGACTGTGAGAGGGGGCAGACTGAGCTGAGGGACCCCCCCTCCCCGCCCACCCAGTGCACAAATTTTGTGCACCAGGCCTCTAGTACAGTATAAAGAAATTAAACAGATATATTCTTAGAAATTGATACTAATTTGAACCAGCAAATTACTATAGGTTCCATTCTTTTTCTTTAAGGAAAAACAATCACATAGAGAATAGGTGTTTTTGTTCAAAATCCTCAGCAAAGACAGAGATGATATACTTGAACATTCTCCCCAACTGAAAGTGGCAACATTGTGAGTGGGGGAGTGGTGATGGTAGCTAAATTAACTTCCAAGAAAAGCCATGGGAGTCCCTGTCAAATCTTCATTAAATCATCAGAGAACACAGTTCCACATGGACCTTAAACACCCAGTCCTGCAAAATGCCTCTAGGAGCACCATTACATCTCATGTATGAGTAACGTATTTTCAAACCAACTTTTTCACTAAAAGTCCCCTTCATGTAATCCACACTGTGCAGAACATAAATATTGAAGGATAATAGTTTAACCTAATAAGAATGACACCTCAGCTCTGTAAAGTACCTCTCTTAACAAAGAGTCAAAACATGTTAGTCCTGTCACAGCCTTTACCCAGAGTGACAACCAGCCCCTGGATTAAAAAAATTTAATTAGAAAAGTCTATGTATACTGACAGTGCACTGAGATTCCTCACCTCTGACCATGTAGAAACTAGACACATTTTTCTGTGTCAGCTCAGCCTAGCATTCATTATTTTGATAGCATCCAATCATGTTGTGTTTTTCATGTATCTTCTCTCATTTGTTAATTTACATCATTTAATCATTTCAGTTAGGGCCCCCCAAATATTCACATAATTCAATGAGTATGCAGCACTCAATTTCATTAAACTTGGATTTCTATATAAGCCAGTCAAGTAAAAATAACAATTGTAGTTAAAGATTACCATCTAGACATCACATACCAAAACATTTTGCCACTTTTAGGGCAATACTTGGGATTTTCAATATGCTGAAGAAATTTTATCATAAAGTAGACCATGGATTATTTGAAAGCAATTAAAATTTAAATGTGAGAAAAGTGAGTAAAATGGCAAGATTTCAGGAGTAAAGTTGATTATTTCAATTCAATAGCTTCATAAACTCTATAATTTCAGCAACATAATTCGTTTTCCATTTGTTTTCTTTTTTTATTGTTGACACTATTAACAGATGTCGCCTATCCCTCTTCCTTTGCCCTCTTCACCCAACCCTCCCCCTGTCCCCCACTGGCCTTCACCAACTGTTGTCTGTGTCTAATTTTCAATCTACATGAGTATATCCCAGATTAGGGGGAAAGTGTGGCAGATTTATATTTATACATGCATACCAGGCACATTATTTAGAACAAACTTCCAGTTTTGTAACAATTTGGTGCAGAGGTTCAGAGTATTCAGAGCTTCTAGGGTTCCAGGGCAGAGTACAGAGTGTTTTATGGCATGATAATTCTTTGTTAGTTATCTGAAAAATCACATTTGATGATCCTTCCAATAAAATTCCCTGGCATGGCATGTCATGAGGAAACACATCACTCTTGCCATATTGTCATGGAATAAAAATACTAAAATACTTGAATTTTAATAAATTGTTCATCATTTTTGAGACTAATGTCCATTTGATATTAAGACACGGGTAATATGAGCCTTTGATTTGCCTGATTACAGATAGCAAAATAGGTCAGTTTTGTCCAGATTGGAAACAATCCTATCGTTAAAAATTATGGGGGGGAGGGGGGCAGAGACTGTAGTTGGAAATTTCGGTTTGAAAACTTGCAAAACT
The DNA here is from genome assembly GCF_964212035.1 of Myotis nattereri. Lineage (NCBI taxonomy): Eukaryota > Metazoa > Chordata > Mammalia > Chiroptera > Vespertilionidae > Myotis > Myotis nattereri. Next base: position 158,918,305 of record NC_138075.1, read on the forward strand.
GCTGTGAGCAGAAATCACTTTTATCCTTTATCACATGACATCTGCCAGTTCGCCTAGTAGGACTATTCTCTGGAAAATGTCCTTCTCTGAACCATAAAGTTTTACTGAGGTGACATTTTGGACTTCGTTCAGTCAGACACACTAATGAGTGCTCATTAAAGTCAAGCCTATCTTTAATGATTTTGGAGAAGAAAATATATTTTTAAAGAAATGGAAGTGCCTTCTTGTGATAATGTCTGTTCAGAGAGACAGCACATACACAATAATTTTGAAATTATTCATGCATACATACACTCATATACAATAATGTAAAAATATAGATAAGTGATAGATAAATAGATAGATAATTAGAATAAAAAATAAAGAAAAGGAGGCAGAAGTGAAGGATGTAGGAATGTGTGGGTAAGTTATGAATTACTAGAAGGATCTGGACTGAGAATGATCCTCTTGTTCCTATGAGGTAAATTGGATTGTCATCATGTGGAAACCATAAATCTGAAATTGATACAAGTTACCCAAGGCAATTAGTAAAGAAAGGCTATGTGGAACTGAAGATAAACCTTCATACAAAAAGAAGAGTCTTAGAATGGGAGATATTTCACCTCCAAAAGATGACCTCCCAAGCTGAAAATAAGAAGGTCATATAAAAATACAGCATTATTTGGGTAGATGATATGAAGTTTTTACAAAATTAATCATTATTTGCTCTCCTGTGACTATTATAAACAAAAAGAAAAAGAAAATCAATACTATTTAAATGTCTATAGGGGCAAGCTAAAGAATACTTAAATCTCATCACAATTAGAAAACCACTTGATTCTGCCTGCGCTGAGGCAGTTTATCTCCCAAGATCAAGGTTAGAGAAACTTGCTTGGCAAGAAAATTTCCTCAAGAATAATCAAATGAGTTTAGGTACTTCAATCCAGCCCCTTCCCTAACATTAACATCTATTCAATGCATTGTATTCAGTGTGCTTCAAAAACTCCATCCAGACATATTCAATAAAGGCAGAATTGTCTTGCACAGAAATTACCCTTGTTTGCATTGCATATCCACTCTAAAATATGACTAAATGAAGTCTCCAGCAGCATCTCCAGTAGAAATAGTTTTAATTCACTTGGTACTCTTTTGTTCTTTCTCTTCAATATCTTCAGAAGATAATCTTCCTTCTAATTTCTCTTAAAAACATAGGAAGAGGGCCCTATGTTTCCCCGACTATGAGTGGCAACTCGACTGTATTTCTAATCTTAGGATTTTCTCAGCTGAACTCAACTGTTTATGGTAAGTTTCTTGCTTTCGTGAAAGAGTATTTGTGAATCATTTTGGAATGTGAATTCCTATCTCGTCTCTGAAACAAAAGTGTCTTTTACATTCACACACAAAACCAGTGTGCTCTTTTTGCTCTGTTAAACAGGCAATTCAGTTAAACCAAATGATCAAAGTGATTGAACTACCTGGAATTTTCTAGAACTACCTCATTCTTATTTGAGAAACATTTATACCTCCCTCATCTCTTCCTTTGTCCACCATTTCTCAAGTACATCTTAATAAAATAATAAAAAAATTTATGTTGCATATAAACCCATATGGTCATGTTTTCATGAATATATACATCAGATCAGTTTCTTTGGTCTTTTTTCTTTTTTCCTTGGATTTTCATATTCCACTCTTTCCTCTTCCTTTTCTCATCCCTTTCTCTCTCCCTCTCACTGCTTGTGCTATTCCATTCTCCACCCCTTCTGAGGTAATATAGTGACTAAGAATTTATTCTTTCCTTAATTTCCCTCATGGCAAGGACTATTATCAGTAATACCACTATGGCATAACTTCATTAAGCACTTGATTGCACCTCTCAAAAAATAAATCTCTGCAACTTATCATCTATTTTTTATTGAATTTATTCAAGTGACATTGGTTAATCAAATTATATAGGTTTCAAGTGTATAATTCTGTAATACATCATGTGTATATTGTGTTGTTCACCGTTCAAAGTCAAGTCTCCTTCCATCACCATTTATCTCCTCTTTATACTCTTTTACCTCCCCTATACCTCATTCCCTCATACTATTCTTATCCACACAGGACCAGCCTTAGTTTACATCTTTCTCATCTCTAAACTGGTTACATGACAGCCTACCTCCAGCCTTCCCACCTCTTATCCATTTTCCACACAGCAGGAAGACAGTGAACTCTCTAAACCAAACTACTCAGTCTCTCTCCCTAGCTTAAAATCCTGTAATATCAAGCCTTGTTTGGGCATGTAAAACTGTAGCTACTGTGGAAAGCCATATGGCAGTTCCTCAAAAAATTAAACATAGAATTACAATATCATCCATCAATTTCACTTTTTATGTTTTTAAATAATAGAGCTTTCTCAAAGACTGTTACCACCAAATGCCTCTGGAAATGGGGAGGAGACATTTTTGTTGTTAATCTGCACCCTAGGCTATTTTTCCATTGATTCTTTTTTTAGCGAGAGTGCAAGGGAGGGGGAGAAACACAGAGAAACATCAATGTGAGAGACACACAGCGATTGGTTGCCTCCCACAAGCACCCCTATCAGAGCCAGGATGGAACCTGCAACTGAGGTACTTGCCCTTGACCTGATTTGAACCCTCCCCACCCCCAGACCATGAAGTCTGAGAGCCAATACTCCATCCACTGAGCCAAACCAGCCAGGGCAGCAATTTTACTTTTGAGTACATATCCAAAGGAAACAAAATCACTATTCTAAAGAAATACCCATACCCCCATGTTCATAGTAGCATTACTCACAATACCCAAAAGATGAAAGCAACCCAAGTTCATCCACTGGAGAATGAATAAAATGTGGTACATACATATAGTGAATATTAGTCACTATTAAACAGAAGGGAGCCTGGCCCAGGGTGTCTCAGTGGTTGAGCATCATCCTATGAACCAGGAGGTCATGATTTGATTCCCGGTCAGGGCACATACCTGGATGCCAGATTGATCCTCAGTAGGGGGCCTGCAGGAGGAAGCTGATCAATGATTCTCTCTCATCACTGACGTTTCTATCTCTCTGAAATCAATAAAAATATATTAAAAAATAAAAATAAAGGAAATTCTGATACATGATACAACATTGGTGAATCTTGAAGACATTGTACTGAGTGAAATAGCCAGTCATAAAAAAAAACCAAATATTGTATGATTCCAATTATATGAAAAAACTATAGTCAAATTCATAGAGAAAACAAAGTAAAATGTTGCTTGCCAGGGGCTGGAGTAAAGGAGAAATGGAGATTTATTATTTAATGGGTAAAGAGTTTCAGTTTTGCAAGAAGGAAAAAGTTCTGGAGATGGATGGTAGTGATAGTTGCACAACAAGGTAAATGTGCTTAATGCCACCAAATGTACAGTTAAAAATCATTAAAACAATAAATTTTGTTATATATATTTTACCACAATGAGTTCAATCTCATGGCAGTTAGTACACAGCTCAAATGTCTTAATAAGCCATTGCCTTCTCTGTGCCCACATTGCTTCAATTCTGCTGCTGATGCTTCTTCTGCCTAAAAAGTGCCACTTTGCCAACCTACCTCTGGCCTTTTCCTGACAACATGAAGCAGCATATATGCTCACCCCTTGAGGACCCAATGGTTCCTTCTTCTCAGGGCCCTACAGCATTACTACAGTGAAATCCCTGAGGTTTATGCTAATATCTCCCACAATAGAGGGTGAATGCTGAAAAGTAGAGCAGTCTTTGCCAGCACAGAGCCTGTGCTTCATAAACATTGAGTGAGTGAATGAATTTTAATCTTGTACTATCTACCATTCTGTAAGAATCACCATATGTCCAGTTGACTACTTTTCCTTTAAAAAGGCACTAAAAGACAGTTGCCACAAGATAAATAGAAGTAGATTTTGAAATATTGGAATTAATAATGTTTTCCTTTAAAGTCAAATTGGATTGATATAAGCACTTCCATTCCTAAGGCTATATGGACATTTTGTTACTGATTGATAAAATGTGAAAAGTGAGTAACCCAATGTCTTGACCATTCCCAAAGAAATGGCATTGAAATACCACAGTATATTCCAAATTCTCTTAATATTGGAGTCATTCATTTTCCATAACTCATCTTACAAATGGGAAAATTGATACATACAAAATCTAATTGATTTGTTCTAATTAGTTTAAAAAAGCAATAGGTACATTATTGGAAGATTTGACATTTTCTTCTTCAGCTTATTATTTTATTTATATGTAAAAATTACTCACCATGATATTCTATAGTAAAGTTCTCATAAACACTAAATAAATCAGTAAGGATTTATTGAACATCTATTATGTATTCAGCCCAGTACTTGGCACAGGAGAGTGAGTGGAGGGAGATTATGTAAAAGGCATAGTTCATGTTCCCAAAATGTTTATTATCTCAATGTTACAATCATTATCAAAGACCTGTATGAGAGGTATAATATGATTAAACTCCGGACTTTTGATATCTCAGACAAGCATTCATATGAATCTATTAGAGGCCTGGTGCACAAAATTCACATATGGGTGCAGTCCCTAGTCCTGGCTGGTGATCGAAGCTCAAGTGTCTGGCATGGAAGGGCAGGTCTCAGCTAACCTCTGGGCCCTGGGTAGCACTTGGGCCACTGGACCCCCACATCCCCCCCTCTGCCTGAGTCATGGCACCCAAGTCCTCACGTGGAGATGCGGTGAGCGCAGCCGAGTACCGCAGGCCGGGGTGCAGCATGGGCCTCTGGGCTGCCCAGTGGCGCTGCAAGGCAGCTGGGAAGGCAGCGGGCTCTCTCCCAGCCAGCCTCACAGACCAGCTCCTGCTCAAACCCACGGGGAGCCTGACCGGCACCTACAGTCCCAGCGGCTGTGGCCCAGCTCACCTGGAAGAGTCTGTGCAGGTGAGGGTCGGGCTCCGGCACCTGAGCACAGGGTCTTCTCCAGGCGCATGAGCCCTAGTGTCCTGGGGGAAGGAAGCAGGGAGAGTGAGAGCGAGCTCAGCAGACACCCTGCATCCTCATCGCATCTCCGTCCCTGTCGCCCCCACCCGGGTGCCCACCCCCACTTCCCCATCTCAGTCCGAGTCCTGGCCCCAATCAGGAGATCAGGGCTTGCCGGCTGGCCAACATCCTGGTTCCTCCTCCCGGCCAGCCCTGATCAGGGGATCAAGGCCTGCCAGCTGGGGGGAGGAGCCAACCACCACTATGGCAGGTGGGTGGCAGGCCAATTCGGGCCTGCTGGCCTGGGGGAGAGACCCAGGAGGTTAGCCACTGGCCCCAAAGAGGGAGCCAGCCTTCAGTCCCCCTGGGAAAGGGGCCACGTCTGCTGCCACCCCAATTAGGCGATGGGGCTCTGCCAACCAGGGGTTGGGACCAGGAGGTTGTCCGGCAGGCCCCATCCAGTGATTGGGGCCTGCCAGCTGGGGGCAGCTCCTGCATTGAACGTCTGCCTTCTGGTGGTCAGTGCATGTCATAGCAAGCAGTTGAGCGGCCTTAGCATATCATTAGCATATTACACTTTTATTGGTTGAATGGCCGACTAGTCGATCGGACAGTTAGCATATTAGGCTTTTATTATATAGGATACATACAACAAAGTAGATCAATTTAGCTGAACAGCAATAAAAGAAACCCATCTAGGGTGTATTAGGATACCATCTGCTAGAATTATTTTAAGTTAATATTAGTCTATAAGCAATTAAGGATTGCATTCAAAGTCTACCTTACCTCATTAAAATAATTTTTCCTTTGTAAATAAGAGAATCAAGAACAAAGTTCACATTATATGGAGAACATTAGATAGCTATTCACCATGTCAGTAAATAGCTGTGCAGCTTTAATATGTTGGATAGTAAAAGGAAAATTACCCTTTCCACTCTGTATCTCAAAAAAGCCCCTTAACCAAGAACTAGTACAGAACCTAAGGTTATCAAAGCAGCTTTATCTGTTGAAGACCTCAAAGGTATCTGGAAAATCACCCATATTTTAATAAATGTTCCCTGTACTTGAGCACAGCACAGTCCACAGACAACCAGAACTGTTCCACTGAGCACCTCGTGCTTTCTCCCTTCATTAAAAAAAAAGATTAAAATTTCTAGCAGAAGTTTTCCTGTGGGAGCCACTGGGTTGAGTGGAGTGGGGCCTTCTCCTCTCCCTGCCATGGTGTGTGCTCATCTGTTGAAATCAATAATATATATATATATATATATATATATATATATATATATATATATAGTGGCCAGATTATTATGACCGGCCAGATTATTATGGCCACCCCATCAGTTCTTCCTTGGGCCACCTTTGCCTTCAATACTGCTGCGATTCTTCTTGGCATTGACTCCGTGAGATGTTGAAAGGTGATGCGAGGAATCTGACACCATGCCTGATGAATAGCACTGTCCAGTTCTGTGAGATCTGATGGTTGTGGAACCAGCTGCTAGATGGCTCTTTTAACTTCGTCCCACAAATGCTTAATTGGATTGAGATCTGGTGATTGTGGGGGCCACCTAAGCAAGATAAAGTCTCCCTCATGTTCTTGAAACCACTCCTGCACAATACAAGCACCATGGCATGGCGCATTGTCTTGTTGGATGAAGCCATCTCCATTGGGATACGCCATCAACATGACAGAATGAACTCAATCAGCAGTGATACTTAGGTGTGTTGTGCTATTCAGACGTTGTTCCACACGAATTAAAGGACCCAAATCATGCCAGGAAAACATGCCCCAAACCATAACACTGCCCCCACCAGCTTGAATGTTGTATTCATGCATGTGGGCTGCATGCTTTCATGCTGTTTCCGCCAAATTCTCCCTCTGCCATCTGCATGATGCAACTGGAAACATGATTCATCGGACCACATGACTTTTTTCCAATGCTCGACTGTCCAATCCTTGTGTTCCTGTGCGAATTGGAGACGTTTTATCTTGGTAACTGCAGACAGCAAAGGTGTTTGAACAGGTCTTTGGCTCCCATATCCCATAGGATGCAGTGTATGGCTAATTTGCCTACAAACGTCAGGTGGTCATAATAATCTGGCCACTCACGTTCAAATATATCCCATGTTCAAAGGCTGTTAAATCGTGTTGTTTACCCATACCTTCAGAAAAAAATCACTTCTACTGTCGCGGTAAACAACCTGCTTCCCTATTTATAATGGTCTGGCCCTCTAGCAACTTCAGAGCGAAATTATAGCTAATTTGCCTACAGATGTCAGGTGGTCATAATAATCTGGCCACTCAGTGTGTGTGTGTGTGTGTGTGTTTGTGTGTGTGTGTCTGTGTGTGTGTCTCTGTGTGTGTATGTGTCTCTGTGTGTGTATGTGTGTGTCTGTGTGTATGTATGTGTGTGTGTGTGTGTGTGTGTGTGTGTGTGTGTAAAGGAAAGAAACTTAAGGCCTGGATTGACATAAAAAAGGTCTATGCCTCTCAGCAAATGAGAGCTGGAAAGGGCAAAATGAGAAACCTATCCAGCACAGGGGACCTTGCGTCATCTGTAATGAGGACAACAGTATCATCAAAGCCTTCAGAAACATCCCTGAAATTACCTGCTTAATATAAGCAAACTGAACATTTTGAAACTTGCTCCTAGTGGGCATGTGGGCTGTTTCTGCGTTTGGACTGAAAGTGCTTTCCGCAAGTTAGATGGCTATATGGCACTTGGCGTAGAGCTGCCTCCCTCATAAGAAGTAACTACAACCTTCCCATGCACACGATGCTCAATGCACACCGAAGCAGAATCGTGATAAGCCCAGGACCCAAAGAGCCCTCTGTGCACCGCACAGGAAAACTCATCGCAGAATCCTGAAGAAGACTCCCCTGAAAAACCTGAGCATCATGTGGAACCTAAATCCCTATGCAAAGACCATTCTTCTCTAGGCCAAGAACCATACTCTCCAGGTGGATAAAGCAGCAGCAACTCTAGAAACCAAATCACATGAGAAGGGGGTTCTAGGCAAGAAGCCTGTGGTCGGGAAGGAAGGAAAGAAGGCTGTCGGCATCAAGAAGCAGAATCCGCCTTTGGTGGGAGAGAGGCTGCATCTACCAAGAAACCAGCCGCGGAGAAGAAGCCTGCAGAAAAGAAACCCACCACAGAAGGAAAGAAGCCTGTGGCAAAACTTAAATTCGTTTCTTCGATAAAGGTCAGTCACTTTGGACGGCTAATTTTGAAGAAAACCACGATCAAAGATATAAATAAATAAGCATTCCTAGTAGATGAAATAGCTATCTGTTGTTTTCTGACAGTGCCACAGTCAAAATGACTCCAATTAACCATTTTGGACTGTGTGTGTGTGTGTGTGTGTGTGTGTGTGTGTGTGTGTGTGTGGAGACAGACACATTTGGGCACTTCTATTTGCTGTATTCTTCAATGGCTCCTTCCGTCCCAGCAGAGCAAACTCACTAGTTAGACTTGATCCACATTTCCCAGGAAATAGTGTATACAATCTAATTGAAATAAAAGTATTTATTTCTATTAAATAGAGTGATATTTCAATTTGTCACTCTTTAAGTAGTTACATTTAACATTTATCATCATGTAAATAGTAGTAATATATTGGTCATTTAATAACAGTAACAATGTTTAATAGCCATGGTAATGTATTGATCATTTTGTTCATGCCAGACCTTACTAATTGCTTACATGCATTTCCTTATTTAATCTCTGAAACAAAACCTATGAGGTGGGTTTTGCCCATATCTCTATTTTATACAGAAGGAAAGTGAGGCTTGGAGAGTTAAGTAATTTGCCCAAAGCCATACAGTTAATAAACAGAAGAGTTTAGAGGAATTCAAACAGATCTGTACAGCTCCAAATCCTGATTTTTTTAATAAGCCACTCCTTTCTTTTATGGCAAATAAAGTTGCTTCATTTATTCAGTAAATACCATTGAAAGATGATTCTATGTAAGCCTTTTATCTCTCTCACATCTGTCTACTTATTTCCATCAATACCACCCCTCCTTTGGAAGGTACCTATATTTCTTACCTATACTCTGATAGTGGTATCCTAGTTAATTGTTTTTTTTTTCTTAGCTTTGTCCTTGAAACCTGGTTGCTCTTAATGCTCTTTATATTTTTACCTCATGTTCCCAAAGCCCTAGCACAGGACCTGGCACACAGTGGGTACTCACTAAGCATCTGTTGCTGAATACTTGTTTGGATGGATACATACATGAATAGTGATGGCTCTTGCCCCAAAGCAGGTTGACAGACAAAAGGAAAGAAAACATATATTTATTCCTATAACACAAGATAGAAACTGAAGGTCTTTATGATAAACAAGACTGAAATCGTCCCCCAGTGAATGCTACCTGCTCCTTTGTGCCTCTCGCCCTCCAGGATCTGGAGTGTGTAACACCCCTAACTATAGTCAAAGGTCTGTGATAAATGCAACAGGGAAGGCGGGGTGACCACGAATTGGAGGCAGGGATCAATGGTGAAGGGAGATGGGGTGGTAAAAGAAAGTAAGGGGGGAAAAGAAAAGACGAGAGCACCAAAGCGTAACTCTTGGGGACATACCTGCATTTATGAAGCAGAGGGCCAAGAACAAGAGAACATAAACAGAGACAGAAATGGAGAGACACAGGTTTATGGTAGGGTTGGCAGCTCATTTATGAAAGTGTTAAGTTTGAAAGGCCAATGACCTATCCAAAGGCAGATTATGACTAGACAGCTTGCAGCCCCGTATTAATGAGAACCAGGGGAGGGCAGCATTATTGAAACTGGGAAAGGAGGTGGGTGGTCAGGCCAAAAGTGGCAGATTGGCTAACAATGGGGAAACAGGGCCAAGTCTCTTGGATGATTAAGAGAGAACACTTGGAGCTCAACTACTCTGACTGCCAGTGGTTGCAAAATGAGTAAGAGATGAGGAAGAAAAATGTGCCACATAAGATCGCAGTTAGATGAGCGGGACTAGACACATACTGTGCATGATGCCTTCTAAGTTCACGAGACAATGCCTTTTGGAGAAGCTTTATTTGGCTGAGTGTAGTCAAGCTTCCCCTTCCTCTACCCTCTTGCCCATCACAGAGCTAATAGCTAATGCAGAGCCACGCTGCTGGAAGGCGCTGTGTAACAACAACAAGCCATGTGAGTGAGAGTGTTAAATCCATGAAAAATTAGGGAGTAGGGATTTGCATCTAAATTTTGATTACCCCATTTCATTAAAAAGGTCATTTGCACGCAAACTAATGTAACGCAATTAATGGTCTCATTAAACTATTTACTTACAAATTAGAGAAGGACCAGAAGGAGGTGGGAGAGAGTTGCAGGCAGAAGAAAGGGCAGGAGAAACATACAAGTTTGGCGTTTTTCTAGCCCTCCTGGTTCTCTGTCACTGAAATCCAGATGTGAAAAGTCAAAGAGAGACTACATTTTGTCTTTCCTACTCTTTTACAACCACTACCCACCTATGAACAACTGGGTCTCCCCAAAGCATTCTACCAACAGGAGAGTAATTTAAATTAATTTTGTTTCTTTAAAAAGAAACACATCCAGAAGGAGGGGTAAACTTACTAGTAATTTGCACCTGATTATATACTGCTCTAGTTTCTTCGCTTGGTAACTTGGATGGGCAGGTTAAATTGGGGCAAGGGTGGGAAAGGAAGGGAAGAGTGCTAATGCGGGTCTCTCAAATGGAAGCAGGCTGGGATGAGATTGCACAGAATGGTAATCCCGCACCAGTAATGGTGATTTCAGGCACCAGAAACCACGACTAGGGCAAGAGTGGGACATACGTGGAGGCAGGTGAAGTCAGTCTACGTTTCACTTTTGCTAAGTGTAAGTTCCATGAACCATGAGGGTAAACGTCAGCCTCACCATATAAGCTAGAACAAGGAACAGTGTTTCCGTAACGTTTACTTGAGGCATGGGAACTGCAACCTGTAAATTGAAGCTTCTATTTCAAATCTCATTTGTGCATTAAATAATAATCATGTGGCATTTGGGGGTAAGATCTATTTTACTTTGTTGCCTGGAACATTATTACTTAGGGTATTCACTTAGCTTTTTATTGTTGAATTGAACTTTTAATTGACATTGTTGTAGATTCATGTACAGCTGTAAGACATAATACAGAGAGATCCCATCTATTTTTTAATTTATCTTTATTTGTGAAAATATAACAGATGTCACCCTTCCCCTCCCCATTAGCCCCCTCACCCTGGTTCCACCTCCAGCCCCAGGCCTTACCACACTATTGTCTGTGTCCATGGGTTATACATATATGCATATGAGTTCTTTGGTTAATCTCTTCCCCTGCCAATTCCCCTGTCCTTGGATGGGAGCACCCTCAGGCTCATTTATTTGTTTATGAATGTCTAATTATTTTAACACAATTGAATGCTCTGCATTTTTATCAAAAATCAATTTGGCATATTTGCATTGGTCTAATTCAGGGTTCTTTACTATTCTATTCCATGGATCTAGGCATTTCTTGTTCTACCAATAACACAAAGTTTTAATTATCATAGCTATGTAATAGATATTGTAATCAGTTAGACTGATTCCTCCCACTGAATCCTTTTTCAGAATTGTTTTAGATAATATTCTGGTTTCTTCACCTTTACACATAAATTTTAGAATAATATTGTTTATATATACAAAAAACTGTGGTTTACATAGGAATTGCATTTCACTTACTTATCAACTTAGGCAGAATTGACATCTTTACTATGTGGAGTCATTCAATCAGTGATCATAGTATGTCTCTCCATTTACTTAGATTTTCTTTGAATTCTTTCATCAGCATTATACACTTTTAAATGTATTACTCCTATTCATGTTTTGTTAAATCTATGTGAAGTATATTGAAGTTTGTTGTCTATCATTTGCAAATGATATTGTAGTTTTAACTTTAGTGTCCATCTGTTCATTGCTAGTAGTTCTAATACAATTCATTTTTATATGTTTATCTTATATTCTGTAACCTTGCTAAACATACTACTTCTAGGAGGTTTTGCTTGTATATACTTTAGGTTTTTCTATATAGGCCATAATATCATATGAGAGTACGATATTTTTGTTTCTTCCATTCTGATCTTTATGTCTTTCTCTGCCTTAGTAAACTGGCAAAAAATTTCTAGCACTGTATTGAATATGAATGAAGAGCAGACATCTTTTTCTTGCTATTGATCCCAGGGAGAAAGGATTCAGTCCTTAATAACTAAATATAGTGTTTGTTGTAGGTTTTTTGTAATGTTCTTTATCAAGTAAGGAAGTTGTCCTCTATTCATCTTTTCCTAAAAGTTTTTGTCATAAATAATTGGCAAATATTTTCTGCATCAGTTGTTGCTATCATTTTATTTATTTATTTATTTCTGGTCTGCCAATATGGTGTATTACATTAATTAAATGTCAGATATTGAATGAGGTTTGCATCCCTAAAATTAACTCTACTTGGCCTTGATGTATAATTCTTTTTAATATATTGCTGAATTCTAACTCCTAATATTTTATTAAGGATTTTTGTATTATATTCATGAAGAAAATTTGTCTTCAGTTTTCTTTCTGTGAATTGTCTTTGTCCAATTTTGATAACACCAGCTTCATGAAAAGAATTGGGAAATGTTTCCTGCTATTCTGTTTTTTGGTTTTGTTTTTTGGGGGAAGAGATAGTGTAGAATTGATATTAATTCATTTTTATGTATTTGGTTTTGATATCAGGGTCCCAAATTCTCTTGTGAAATCATCAGGGCCTGGAAATTGTCTTTAGAGAATAATTTAAAATATAACTTAATAGTTATACAGCTATACAAACTTTTCATGTTGGCTGAATTGTGGTTATTTGTTTGTTGAGGAAGTGGTCCATTTCATCAAAGTTTTCCAATATATTGGTGTGTAAAGTTTTTTGCAGTATTTTATTATTGTTCTTTTCATGTCTGTAGGTTGTGTATTTATGTCTCCTGTTTCATTTCTGATATTGGTAATTTACATACTCTTTTTTTCATCCTTGCTAGATATTTCACAGTTTATTTTTAAAATGCTATATTATTTACATACTTTTTCTTTCAATGTTTTATGTTCTTTATTATTTTCTTCTTTTTTTACTTGCTTTGAGTTTATTTGGCTCTGCTATTGATAGGTCCTTGAGGTGAAAATATAGATTATTGATTTGAGACTTTACTTCTTTTCTAATTATGCATTTAATGTGCTAAAAATTTCTCTCCCCACACTGTTCTAGCTGTGTCCCATAAATTTTGATATGCAGTGCATCAATTATTATTCAGTACAATATTTAGTATTTCCTTTGATATTTCCCCATGGCCTATGGATTATTTAGAAGTAGGCTGTTTAGTTTTAATAAGTTTAGATATTTTTATTATCTTTCCCAAATTCATTCTAGTTTGATTACATTGTTATTGGAGAACACACTGTATAATTTCAGTGCTGTGATTGATGGTATTGTTAAATTCTTCTATATCTTTGCAGACTTTCTGTCTAGTTGTTCTATCAGTGTCTTCTCATATTTGTTTTATACATAATACCCAGGAACTCCAGCAGGAGGAATAAGGAAAAGTACATCTATTCCATCTTTCCGGAAGAAGTCAGTCTTCACTTATACTTAAAAATAGTTTTACTTTGAATCAATTGTTAAACCTCTTGCAACAGTAAAATCAAGAAGAAAAACTTCTGGGTGGTGGCACATGGTGCAATATACGTATCTTGTGACATAGAAACCTTTACCTGAAACCTATATGATCATCTCGACCAATGTCACCCCAATAAATTTAATTTTAAAAAAGAAAATACAAAGAATCAAATTATATTTTAATAACAGGGCATGTATTTAAAATAATTCATACCCAACACTAGAATTAATAAAATGTACTACTCTATGTTAAAAAAAAAAGAAGAAAATCTTCTTTAGGGTGTCCATTTTAGTAAGAAATTATCAGTTCTTTATCCTTGAGTCCTGTACTCTTTTACTTTTCACCCACCTCTCATCAAATTCTCAGAATGATTATGTTGGGAGTGTTGCAGCCTTGTGTGTGTGTGTGTGTATGTGTGTGTGCACGTGCATGCCCACACATATGTATGTCTAGTGATAAATAATCCAATTCATAGAGAATCTATACTGCTAACCGATTTTGCAGTGAGTAGGACTCTTAAAGGCCTCTTCAGATAGTATCAAAAGCTTCTCAAATATTTGTTTCTCTTCTAATACCAAAGTAGCATACCAGAAATCATTTGGTAGAACTTGACTTCCAGAGACAGCCACCATACTGACCCACCCATTCCCTACCCCACTCTAGTTTTCATTAAGAAAGAGAGAAGGTCCAGGACTTGACAAAACTTAAGGAAGAGAAGAGACTTCAGAAATTAACATTAGGAAACAGTTCTAACCCAGGGCTATGGAAGAATACATACATGGAGCACCTATCATTTGCCACACCACTCCATGTCCCGTGCATATTAAAATCATCTTCCATAGAGGAGATTCGGACAAGGGCTATACTTTAACCAGATGGTGGATATTTGGGGATGTTTGGTATTCAGATTATACGTTTGGTCATAAGCAATTCGCTGTCTTACTTCAGCTGCTCCTGCCTCAAGTCTTAAGGACTTCAACATTACATTAAAATGACCCCTTTTCTTTTCTTTCTTCTTATTTTTCAGTAGCCTGGCTGTAGTTATTTCCTGATTCTATAGCATCTAAGTCCAAAACATGAAAGGCAGCATCTAATCCTACCTCTATTAACATCTAGAAATACTTCAAGGAAACAACAATTTTGAAAAGCAAAATACCTAACAGCATTTGCACCAATTTGTGGAATATCTGACACTACCACCAATTTCAAAGGCCTATTTGTTTTATTTATTTTTCCTTCAAAGCTGCATTGTGCTAAGTGATGGAATCACTTTACCAACCTCACCCTACCCCTTTTGGGAGGGAGAGCATGGAAACCATTTGCCAAAATGCACAGGCTAGAGGTTGAATATTTTCCAGGTCCCACTTTACAATTGCCAATATGAAAGGGAATAAGTAGCTACTTCATCTTCCTAAATAAATCCGTGTCCCTGCAATGACACCACATTACCAGAAAAAACAGGGCATACCTGGATATCATTTTTTGGCACATTTAAACTCTGAGTATAAATGAAATAAAACAAGCTGGAGAAACCAATAAACTCTGTGCCTATTTGGAAAATACTGTTCTCAAAGTCTAAAGAGGCCAGCTGCAACTGCAAAAAAACAAAACAAAACACACACACACACACACACACACACACACACACAAACACAAACAAACAAAACAAAACAAAAAAAAACAAAAAAAAACCACAGTACAAATATTAGGAATTAGTCCTGGGATTAATCATAACCATATAATTCAGAGGATACGGTATTCCTCAGCATAATCCCATGCAGTTAAGTTAGTGGGTAGAGAGGAAGTGGTAATAAAAAAAAAATTGCCAAATAAGTGCATCACCAAAACTGCATTGAAAATTTATGGTAATTGGGATGGGAAACAGAGGAAGTTGTGGCAAGAGCAGGATGTGTAATATCATGTGGCATTCATCTGAATGTCTTTAAATTTCAGTTTCCTTTATCCAAATGAAGGCTGACACCATATAACCACATTTTGGGGAGAAAGGTATAAGGGAGAATGGTGCTAAAAATTTGAGATCAGATATAATCACTAATATTAAAAGTCCTCAAATTTAGCAGAAGTTTGAAGGAGTAAAGTCCTATTCCAGAAGTACCATTTAATTTCATCTGTAGCTTTCTCAATCAATAGTAGACTGGTGATAAAATAAAGTGAAATAACCAGCTTTCCACAGTGTTTACCTTTAGTTTTATGTATTACATAAGGCACCAGGGGAAAGAGCACTTAGAAAAAAATTAAAATTAAAAAGCCATAACAACTTGGGAATGCTACCTAAGGCTTACACTGGTCCAAACTGGAACTCTTAGAAAGTGTCTGTGCTGTCTCACACAGAAAAATTAAAAATTCATGTGTTTTGCAATTGGCAGCCAAATTGTGCATCCTGCCTCCAGCAGATAAGCCCTGAGGGTTGCGCAATGCTGTCTAGCAGGTAAAAGGAAAGCCACTGACCCCACTGAGCTACTCGCAGTCCTACTCACACATGAAAATACCAGATGGATTGAAAGTGACAGACCTAATAAGCAACTTCCCAAATCTGCATGAACCTAATTGCAGAAAATCCTTAGTGCAGCTGCTTCCATTTGCTTTCTCAAATCCTTAAGCCAAATAACCTAGATCAGAGAGCCTCAGCATGCACTTGAACTGCTCAAGCCATCTTTAATGTGCTGTCGGTCAGATTTCTCTAAACCATGGCCCCAATTAGGAATTATTCAAGGAGGTTTTCCAATATTCCACAGAAAAGAATGTCAGGAATATTGGTTAAGCCTGTATCTAATTGCTTATCGTTTCAATACTTTCTTCACCCAAATTTCATAAAAGAAAGAGAAGCATATTTTCTATTAATGAAATAATAATGATCAAATGTCTTAAATCCTAAGGTGGCTGTATAGTTGGGCAAGCTGAGAACATTCTTTCACTGAGAAATATGTAGTTTTTTTCAGAATTAGACACACTCAGGGATAAAAAACTTTAACTTTATTTCCTACTGATGTGTTAATTCCCCTTATATAAATGACTTGAGGTACTGGAAGAATTAGAGGTGGCTGCAGTGAGATGGGACATGATGGATTCATGAAGTTTTCTTTGAGTAAATTTTTCTATTTCTATCATGTCTACTTGTGACATTCTACTACAGAAATATTTCCAGCCCATCCCAGGAGGAAAACCTTCATTTAGAGAATAATCTTTGAGACTTTCCTGCCATTCTTTGGCAGATTTTCTTCAAGATTAACCATATGTCCCGCCAACACACTATTTTAGCTTTGGTGCAGTCTTGGAAAAGTGGGACAGTGACCACTGCAGTCCCACTCCAGGAAATCTCCGTGGTACCTTAACACATTCCTGGAGGACTCAAAGAATTAAGTGTTTTCAGTTGCCCTATCAACATGCACAACAGTGAGTTAGAAGGTGGAATGGACTCCAGTGACTCTGCATCGATCTGGCCAATGAACTTGATTTGTGCTATGTCAGCAACCAAGGTGAAACATCTGCACAGGCATTTCTACATGACCAAGGAAGAGTTCGGCTTCTGAACCTGTGTCCTTGCCCATGCATAACACTACTAGATGCTTTCCCCCTTTTCTAGAAAATAAGTTAAAATTATATTGCCATTAATATTAATTTATTAGTGATTTCTTGGTTGAGTATTCATTTTAGTGATGACCCCTCTACATGCACTCTGCATCATGATAGTCATGTTTATTCACAAACCTCGAAATGCTGTTAGCCTGAATGAAAAGTTGACATTTTCACTGATGAAAAGTCAGTCATTAATAGTTGATTCAGAAAGGCTCCTAGCTCCTCCCGCATCTACCTACCTAGAAAAATAAGTTCTCAGCAGAGCTTCTTTTAGGTTGTACTATTCAGAGATGTGGTACTGGAAACATGAGAATGAGGAGAGTTGTATATAAAATATCAAAATCTTTTAAACTTATTTTTACCTGACAAAATGTTTATCTTCCCTGGAGTGATGTTTTATCAGGTTTTTGTTTTTTGTTTTTTTTAATTTAGTCATTCATTTATTTACCAAATACTTATAGGAACCGATACTGTATGGGGCTGTGTTCTTGTCACTGGGGCGGTAGCAGTGAACAAAATGGATTTAATACAGCTCTACTTAGGATTTATGTTCTAGCAGAAGTTTTACAGACAGTGAACAAATACATAAATGATGAATTTTTAGGTAGTGATAGCATCAAAAAGAAAGTAACAGCAGTAAGAAAATGTGTGGGTGAGGTGATGGGATGACCATTGTAGATCATATCCAAGGAGGTAATATCTGAGCAGAGATCTCAATAAGAAAGGAGTGAGCCATGCACAGAGCTCAGGTACAAGTCTTCTAGATAAAAGAAATAGCAAATGCACAGGGATTGAAGAGAGAATGAGCATGGGATGTTTCCAGAATAGAAAGGCCAGGGAACTAATGGGTGATGGATAAGGGAGAGGAGGAGCTCAGAAGGACATGGAGGCCCTGTAGGCCTGTGAGGGAGTATGGATGAAGTTGTGCATTAGACAGACAGCGATTCAAGGGTTTTTAACCCATATCTGTTTCTAAAAACATATTATTCTGACTGTTTGCAAAATAGTATGTCACTATACATATATAATCCTATATACTAAAAGCCCAACGACTGAACGGTGGAATGACCAGAATGACTGGTCAACCAGTCACTATGACGCACACTGACCACCAGAGGGCAGACGCTCAATGCAGGAGCTGCCCCCTGGTGGTCAGTGTGCTACCACCATGGGAGCACCACTTGGCTGACTGGGATAAGCAGCCTGCGAACCCCCAGCCCACGGATAGGAACCTTGCCTCCTTCCCCCAGGCTTCTCCTCCTTGCTCCCTTCTGCCTCCTCCAGAAGCCCGCAGGCCATGCAGAGCTGCCGCCGGGCTTGCAGAGCTGACCCTAGAGAGGCTGGGAGATGGGTTTGTGGCCACAGCAGAACTGAGGCCTACTCTGCTGCTTCAGATTGCTAATGTCCCTGGGCCCGCCCCTACAGGGTCCCCTGGAGAGGTGAGTGCTCCGGCTCCACTGAAAATGCCGGACCGGGGAGCAGCTGCTCAGAGGGTAGGTCCACAGCTGCTTGGCTGACCTGGATGAGCAGTGCTCCCACCACAGGCTGATCCCCACAGGCCATGCCTGGACCCCACCCCCACCCCCAGTGCATGAATCCCATGCACTGGGCCTCTAGTAAGTAAATAAAGTCAACATTTGAAGCCCCCCTAGCATGGGGCTTTTTGTCTGTGGGACAGTGTGTGTGTGTGTGTGTGTGTGTGTGTGTGTGTGTGTGTGTGTATCTGTGTAGTGGTAATCAATACAGAACTGCAACTGCTCTCCTGAGCTGGGACATTAGTTCTACCATGATACCTTGGATAAGTTATATCAACCTATCTGTGCTTCAGTTTCCTCATCTATACATGAAAAAAAAAATCACCTATTTTAAGGGTTGTTGTAAAAATTAAAGGAATAAATATAAACCACTTAGAACAGCCTATAACCCACAATAAGGACCATAAAAAGGCTTACTATAATTTTTTAATTGTTTTATTGCTTAAAGTATTACAAAGAGTATTACATATGTGTCCTTTTTTTGTTGCCCTTGACAATCCCCTGGCCTCCTCTACCCCCCAGTGTCTTATGTCCATTGGTTATGCTTATATGCATGCATACAAGTCCTTTGGTTGATCTCTTACCCACCCACCTCCTGCCCTCCCACCCTCCCTGGCCTTCCCACTGTAGTTTGATAGTCTGTTCGAGGCTGCTCTGCCTCTGTATCTATTTTTGTTCATAAATTTATAATGGTCTTTATTATCCATAAATGAGTGAGATCATGTAGTATTTTTCCTTCATTGACTGGCTTATTTCACTTAGCATAATGCTCTCCAGTTCCATCCATGCTGTTGCAAATGGTAAGAATTCCTTCTTTTTTACAGCAGCATAGTATTCCATCGTGTAGATGTACCACAGTTTTATAACCCATTCATCTACTGATGGACACTTAAGCTGTTTCCAGATCTTAGCTATGGTGAATTGTGCTGTTATGAATATAGGGGTGCATATATCCTTATAATTTTTTTTCTTTATTGAGGTTAATGCTTTGCAATCATGGTTTCTCTTTCAAATTGATTAAAATATTTTTCAATACAAGAATTGTGTATTTTTCCTCTAACTTGTTTTTATAGAACCAACAAGAGATTGCAATTATTAGACCTTGAATAGATAGGTATCTGCTGAATTAAATTATTATAACCTTAAATCACATGTGTATTGAAACAGATCTATTCCTAAAGGACCATGAGAGTCTGTCAAAGTTACCCTAATTTTTCTTTCTGGTTATTCAATTTTTATAAACTAAGTAGCTCTTTGTATCAAGGTAGAAATAAAGTAAACAATTTAGAAATTTTCTGTCATCAATCAGCATGCCTCCCCTTCATTTTATCTTCCTACAGTTGGAACTCAGTAAATATTAGTGTTTCTGATGGCAAAATCTATAGTGACAGGACTTAGAATTCAGGACACCAAGTGTCAATAGTTCCATACCATTACGTCAGGAAAAAATGATTTCTTTACTATCATGCATATAATGTCTTCCTTCTGGAAGGTTCAGTGCAGATACTTCTGGGAACTCTAAACAGGATCAATTAAAGACATTTTGGTTTCTTCTTCTTGGAAGCTCCTGCCCTCCTGTTAAACCCACAGTCAACTCTTTAGTTTCTTCTTGGAATTTTCTTTGTCATCAGAAGATGGAAAGATCAGCTATTATTCTTAGTGGGAAGACAAGTCAACACTCTTGCCTCTCTAGTAAACTTAAAATAAATACTCTTCTGATAATTTTAGCCTATTTCTTTTCTAAGAAGATACATTTTGCTTAAAAGGGAGGCTCAACCATTCAGTAGTGCACCTGACACAATGAAAAGGATGTGAAGGTGGCTGTTTTCTAGAGGTCCTCTGGGACACCCACTCTTTTGTTTACAGATTATGGCACAATGATAATAATCAGTGTCCATTAAGAGATTCAAGCTAAGCGTGAATAATGGACCAAATGGTGGGTACCTTAATACCTGAACAGTTCAGGAGGCCTGGGGATTTTTGTCCCTTTCTTCTGAGTTTGCTATGCCATACTTAAGAAAGGACATTACCCTACCAACTCTAGCTATCAAAGGGCCATGATGTCACAACCAGATCACCCTCACACCAGTCCTGATTTGTTGAAAGGGCAGCATTTCCTTTAGCCTTCTATATCAACTTGTTAAGGTCAGAATATTTTCCCCTTTTTTCTATTTCAAAACTTTATAAGAAGAAGATGAAATCTATCAACTCATAGGAGTAAATGCTTTTGTCAAATTAAATAAAATTCTTCTTCATTCAGTATAAAGTAAGAGAGAGAAATGCCAAAAACAAGAGTAATACAGAAAACTGTTCATCCTATGATCTCAAGATTGTTTTAGCAGAGCCTCCCACTCATAATAGTTCAAATTACAGTAACATAGCCAAGATGATAGCATCATTTCATCTAAAAGATATAACATAAGTTTGTTACAAAGCATCTACTTCCTTTAAAGACTTTCAATTTTTAAAAATACAAACATTCAAAATTCACTTTGCTACAGACCCTCCCACCCTCCAAATTAACTCCAAAGAAAGGGCAAAAGTAATGTATGTAAGCAAAGCCTGGGTTCCTTCTCTAAACAAAAGCCTAGCTGCTTCCTCTTGCCAGCAGACCTCCCACCATCCATCACCTCCTCGAACACCCTAAAGCCATCCACTTCTTATGGTTGCCTCCTGACAGCTCATTCACATTCTATGCCAAGTACACAGAACCCCTGAGGGCTTTAGAAGATGTTATCCCTAGGTCCTCAGGGAATGTTTGCAAATATAAAGTTTTTGATGTCAAATATTCTGGAATGAGAGACGGTAAAACTCAGTTTGGAATAGTGGAAAGGAAGAAATTTATTGAGAGAAATGGCCCTAGACTAGCTATAGACTCATCCATTCATGGGATTGGTTTTCAATCATTTGGTTAAGAACACAACTGGCCTACTGATGGGTGATAATTAAACTGAATCAAATATGGATTTTGTTATGAAGTAATAGTCATATGTTCATAAAAATCCAGTTGAAGTATAAAATAAAGTAAAATAAAATAAAATAAAAAAGACATGGCCCCTCCTACTCCACAGTAACCCACTGAAAGAACACTAACACATGAGGCAACAAGCACAAGGCAGATAAGATGATCAAGTGCCAGAAGCTTCATGGTCCAGAAAGTGTCCTAAGGGCAGTGCCATGTGTCCTGGCTGAGAGCAGAGGCTTAAGATGAGGCAGGAAGAGTCGATAAGCTTGTGGATTCGTTACCTGGTGAGGAGAGCAGCTGGTGTGATTGAAAATAGTTGGGGGTCTGAGATAGCCACATTGGCAAGAGAGATGCTTTTTAGATCATGTTCCAAAGAAAACAAGTAGCCAAAGATTGTTTGAACCTTGGCTTAAACATAGAACTAAGGACTCAAGAACATGCATGAGTGCTAATTCCTGAAACTGCCATTGTCACCATTTGGTGCGATTCAAATTATTGCACCCAATAAATTGTACCCTCCATTCCCTCATCAGCAAAATCAGGATGACTTCTGGATGCTTTGCAAAGCACAGCTATTTGGCATTGATGAAAAAGAAGGAGTTACAGAAGAGATAATATACATGTGTAATAGCAGCAAGGACCAAAACGCTTTGCCTGTGGCATTTTGACTTGAAAGGAGATATGAAAATACCGACAATAGTGTGGTGAAGGCCTGGGGCAGGGGGCAGGGGTGGGCGAGAAGGCGTTAATGGGGGGGGAGGAAAGGGGACATGTGTAAAACTTTCAACAATAAAGATTTTGAAAATAAATAAATAGGCAAATAAACAAAATAATAAAACAAAAAAACCCAAGTATGGTGAGAGGGTACTGAACACATGAAACACTCTCTGAGCTGTCTGTCCACAGCTGGACTCTGCACAGTATCTGATCACGTTTTATACACATCATGCCAAGTCTTCACTACTAATTCCATATATGTAATGAAGCTGGCATGCACTAGCTGTGTAAACTCATGAAATCACATAGTTATGCTGTGTATTAAAATCAGCCATATTTATACAATGAGATCATCCCAAATCCTCCTCGAAGTTACATCATGTATTGTCTTAATTGCTCTCACTAAAAGTCATTAATTTGATCTGAAATCTCTCCTACTACTGCATAATTTTCAAACACTAATATATAGCACTTGAACATTTCTATTTAATAATTAGGAAAAATGAACCTCATTCCACCTGGTAAAAGAGAAATCAAGTGACCTTGACAGGGGCCAGCAGGATTATTTGAATTCAAAACATCCCTTTTAGCCCAGTATCCCACTGTGCCTTGCTATTACTCTATTATCATCATTGCTAACTTCATGTTAAACAAAGGGAAAAAAGGTAGCACGGAGGGAATTTGTGACTACTCAAGGTCACAACGCCAAGTTAGAAAGATCTTGGGAGCTTCTATGTAAACTTTTTTTTTACTTTTTTTCTTTATTGATTAAGATGTTACACATGTGTCCTATTATCAGTCACTACACTAGTTTTCTCCTCTGAAAAGTAGTGATTACATATTTCATGGATTCTAAGATCAGATTTTTTTCTTATTGAACATCTCTGCAACAGGGAAACATCCTAACAACTACTGGTGTAGCATATTGCAGTGGGCAGTACCTTTTCTTGCTTAGTGGTAAATGAAATAACGCTGGGTCTTAAAAACCATGCATCTTAGATTTGGTAAGAGACAATAATAATAACCAGCTCTGGTGAGAATACGTGAGAGGGCTGTAAATATGAAGAATATGAATATGCAAATGATGAGACTGAGGAGGCTACTCCAACAAAGGAAACTTATTCAGTGGCTGGAATTTGCTACGTGGATGAAAAATTAACTTAAAAAAGTCCTCACATCTTGGTCTAGCACCAACTTTTGGAACGCACGACTGACACCTTTAAAATACCTGGCCACAAGTAAGGAATAAGCATTGCTCAGTCAGTGCAAAAAAAAAAAAAAAAACAATCAGAAACTTCACGGAATATATCTGAAGTCTATTATTTAAATCCAAATTCCACATTAGCTTGTCATGATGATATGTTTGACAAGTGCATGTGAGGATTCTGACACCAAGGAAGTTTCCAATATACTTTTACTCTATGAAAAAATAAATGTAAAATACATAAATGTGTTTCTAAATTGCCACTGTTTATTTTGAGAAATAAAACATTCATCATCTTCAAATTCTGTACTTCTGTACACTGATTGCTATGTAGTAAGGGTGAGGGTAACAGCAAATTATAGTCAACTCGGCAGCCCAGATAAACTGCAGCTGTTTCCAGTTCTGTTTCTGCAACATCCGTAGTGGAATTCAGAATTTACTGAGAGCTGGCTTTTCTCATTTTCCTGGCAAAGGAACTGCTGGCTTAATTACCCTTGGGGGTCCTGTGTAAATTATGTCCCTAGATGTGGAGAGAGAAGATGGCAGAAAATAAATATTCAGCAGCATTAAGGGAAAGAGAGAGAGAGAGAGAGAGAGAGAGAGAGAGAGAGAGAGAACAGAAAAATTCATCTCTGCTGAGTTTGCATTTCCTCCCTCGACTCCTCTGAAGCTTGGAAGGGGACACGTTCCCCTAGTCCTGGATAAAATCATCAGTTCTGCCACAGCCCACTCAGTGCAGGAGCATCTTTCTCAGCCTGGTATCTACATGCACTATGATCAAACAAGCCCGGCCTTGTGTGGCTGTGTTTAACTCCATTTATCTAACACAGGCCGGCTTTCCCACCCTTTGAGGGACCCCCGTGATCTTGTACATGGCCTCACTCGTTGTTGAAAGCTAAAACTGCTAGAGAGATGCATGAAAAATTCACAAATTAATTAAGATGTGAATGTATTAATTTCTGCCATGAAATATCCACCAGGGACATAATAATATCTAACATTCGTTGAAGTTTGCTCCCTGCCATTTATCTCATCCAAGCTTCAGTCACTGTGGTCATCCGCAGGCATTATTGGGAGTATCCTTTACTCTGTGACTGGACTTTGGAACAGCTTGAGGAGAATTGAAATAAGATACAGGCATCCCAGTCTGGGTGGTAACTGCCCTGAAGGAGAAAGAGGTGGAGCCAGTTTTCATCCAAACCCAGGCTGTCTGCCCTTGAGTTCACTCTTTTAGCCAATGTATGCACGTTTTGCCTTCCTGGTATGAGAATTCTGGGTATGAAGAAGGACATGAGAGTATAGTGAGAAAAGTGGGGAGGCTGTCAACCCTTCACAATCCTGACTTTGGTCAGCTCAGCTCATATAGTAAGAAATACAGTGGGGCCTTGACTTATGAGTTTAATTCGTTCTGAGACCGAGCTTGTTAAGGAGCTCGTTAACTCAAATTACTCTGTCAACTCAATGCAAAAAATCGGCCGAGAGACAGCTGGTATCTCAAAAAACTCGTTAGTCGGGACACTCGTAAGTCGTAAGTCAAGGCCCCACTGTATGATGTTTTGACATGTGACTCTCTCCTGGAGTTCAGGCTGACACTCAGAGCCCGTATTTCACCTTTGAAGCCTGAATACCTTAGTCAAGTGCATTGAAGACATCAGCAAGTGCTAATGTCAGACATCTCATGAAATGAGCCCAGTTTTAGGGAGCAATTTTGATTGGCAGCACTAAAAAGGGAGGCGAAGGGAGCAGGACGAGGGCGTAGTCTCAGTAGGTGCTGAAGTGCTGCCATAACTCTCCACAAGAGCTCTGACACTCTTCCAGAAGCAATCCCACTCTGGCAATTATGTGGGAGAGGGCTGTGCTTTGCACAGAGCGTGCGATCCTGCTGAGGAATTATGCAGTTAATGTGCTAGAAAATCTTTTATAAAATGGCATTTCCTTCACTGGCTTTCTAGCCGCCCACACCTGGGGTGTGCCAGTTTTTCGTACAAATACAATGGCCTCGCTAGCATTATTGTATTTCATTTCCATTGAAAAGGTGACAAGTCGTGTCATAACCACCCACTATCTTCTTGAAACCCACCCAGCTATCTGGACACCCCAATCACACTTAGCATCTCCTCCTGTCATTAATAGACCAGGGCGGTCTCTCAGCAACAACACCTAACCCATCTTCTACTCTCATGGGAAAATGATGCTTCCCTTTTTGTCACTTCTTTATCTTTCTCTCTGATCTTAATTAAAATTGTTGTGAGCAGGTGTGAGAAGGTGATGCTTTCCCTAGGTCCAGAACTATACTTAGAAATGGCCCTAAGACAAACATTGAACTTACACCAGCCCAGATTTCACACAAACATGTGTACATTAATTGTGTCTGATTGAAACGACTGTGATAAAGGAAAAATACAATACAAAGCAGGATATATGTGCCTGTAATTTGGTATGCCACTGTGTGTGTGACCTTGGAGAAGGGACTTAATCTCTACGGGCTCTAGTTTTCTCTTAGATGTTGGGAGAGGACTATACTGGAGGATGTTTATGAACCCTTTGAATGTAATGATCCTGTAATTCCAAACACTACAAGAGGAGGAGTTCTCTCTTACCTTGAGCTGAAAAGTATTAATCAAAACTCAGTAAAATTTTTAATTAAGTACTAAGTGGTGATGCACAGAACCTGAAAGAAGCTAAATATTTGAACCCAGTGTTGGTACATACCTTTACCTGATGGATGTCAGAGTAGATATAGCACATTACAAGGTGGCAAGAGACACAAAAGGCAGCATACTCAAGGAACATCCTATCAGTGACCCAGGCCCCCGAGGTGCAGAAGAGGACAGAGAAGCTGAGAGGCTACCATCTAAGATTGATTTCCCCAGGTGGATAGGGAAGCACTTTGCTGGGAGCCAGACACATGCGGTGAGGCCAACCGAGCTTTCCAAGTGGACAAAAATTTGTCAAGAGTTCAATCCGAAAGGAGTCAGGAGGGGGATAAATAAGAGCCAAGTTTTAGTAAAAAATAGCAGAAGTGCACTAAGTCAACAAAAAAGCAAAACAACATCAAATAGGATGATCTGCGGCTCAATATGAATACGGGGCTAAGGGAAGTCTGGCATAGATATTAGGGAGATAGGCCAACTAGCAAACTAGAAACAGAATTTAGCATAAGGGGAGTTGCTAAACTACCAGAATAGGAGTTGGGCAAGTTACTTGGCTGTTTGGGGGCAGGTTCCATGTATTTTTGAAGCAGAACCTCTACTGATCTCTAGAAACAATTATTTAAAGGGTCAGGCTCAGGAAATCCTGTTAAAACAGAGACATATGTATACTTTGGATAAATCTTCTAAGCAAATAAATGCGGCTAATATTAGGCTAAATAAAAAAATAAAAATTCAGACTATGAGTGAATGAATTGGAACTTTAATAAATGAAATGACCACAACATTACTTTTGACAGCTTTTGTTATCATATGTTAGATGTGTCTGCATTAGTACCATTTAGGATAACATTGCAGAAGCATTGGAACTTCACAAGTCAATAGCTAATTTGACTTCCTTGTAGGAGAAAAAGAAAAGAAAAATAATCCTGACAGATGTATTCCATGAAAGCAAAGTGCTGAAAATTAAAGAATGTCTGTAATGTTCCTGTCAGGTCCCATTCTCCTCAAGAAAGCTTTCTTATAGGTGAACAAATGCAGTTTTTTCCATTGATAAAAACCACCTCCCAGATGCTGAGCTAGGCCAGGCTGAAAGGCCTGTCCTGTCTTCAAAGCTAATGAGAACATGGAGTTAGACCTGGTTAAACCAGCAAACATTTAGTTCTGGAGATACCTATGAGACACAGGTGAATCAGTGAGGCTCTCTGCCTCCTAGTTACTCTAGAGTGACAGATGTGGTCTTTGTAGCCCAAGGGATATAAGGAGGCCTCCAGTCTAGATGAGCCCAGGAAATTCTGGCTGGTTAAGCAGGAGAGGGGTCCCATGCCCTTAGCACCCCCCCCCCCCCGCTCCACCCTTATTACTAGCTGAGGAAATCCAAACCACAGTTACAAACTTCACTGCTCTGTATTTCACTTCAGAATTGGGTCTACTAAATCTTTCAGTTCATCGGGTCAGGCAATAGACAAAATATTTGAATGTGCTTCACATTTTAAAAACTATATGACAACATTAGACTGTCCCCTGACAACTGTATAAGCATGTATTTAAAGATCTATGGAGAATCCCAATATTTCTCCCAATTTTCAGGGCAGTGGGAAAGGACCAGAAGAGCTGGTGTGAAAGCCCTTTCATACCTGACACTCTGTCCAACTGTCACTAAAATCAACCAACGTTATTACTGAAAACTCTAGATTACCCAGACCATGGCCAAACGACAAGCCTGCTGGGTCAGTGTAGGTTAACTTTCCAGAACATGCTTGAATACTTTAAAATTTTTGCCAAGCACTATATACCATAAGAGCCAAATATTCTTATTCTCCAGCACTTGAGAGCTTGTCCTCAAGCTTTCACCCAGCTAGTGATTCTATGGAAAGCAAAACCCACGCTGAGTTTTAAGCTGCCAGGAGAAAATGACATGCAAAGGGAAAATGAGGGCACAATGCTGAAGGCAAGGGTAAGGGAATAGGGCACGTGTGATATGGGGACAGAGCCGGAAAGCCAAAGCACAATATGAGATGCAACTAGCAAGAGAAACAAAGGGCAGCTAGACAATATTTCACAAATACATTAGAAACAAGACAAAGGAGAATGTAGACCCACTAATTAGGAGGGAGGGAAAACAAATAGCAGATGCATGAGAAGGCTTGAGCTTTTAATACCTATTATGCTCCAGGCTTCACAAAATGGTTAGCTATCATCAGAAGCTGAATATAAACCACAGTAATGAGCATATGGGGGGGGGGGAAGAAGTTTAAATGGAAACCAAACAGATTAGTAACTACTTAGTCAAGCTCCATGGTTTCAAATCTGGCCCTGACAAGAGCCAGAGTGTTTAGAAATAAAACTAGCTTCTGAAATTCAAGTTCCTGTAAAAAATTCTGTTGAAGGAGTGGGAAGATTTCAGGTGGCTAAGTCTGAGGCAAATGCATGGTCAGCATTGAGCAAGAGGAAATGAGAGGTGGCTGGAAACAAAAGCAATGACCCCGGAAAGGGGCATGAGTGTCCCTACTGAGTGACACTCAAAGTTAGTTAAATAGATAGACTTATCTACCCCAGACCAAGCACAGAAGTGAGGGAATCTCAACTGGCCAGGGTACCACGGTAGACAAGACCTTGAGATGAGGCCCTGGAAGTGCCACACTTCAAAATAGAGTCACCATGTCTTCATGTAAATGTCAGACACTTGGCCAAAGAAGGCAAAAGTGGGAGCCTAAAATGGCGCTGGGAACGTCAGATGGAGAGTATAATTGGGGGCTGGGGGAGGAGAGCAAGCCTGGTAAGCTGAGTTAAGGACCTTTCATTTTCAGATCAATATACTTGAAATAGCTTGCATCCCTACCCTGTGTCATGCCTTGCGCTGTGCTAATTACTTCGTATGTATTTTTTAACTTAATATTCTCAATAACCAAATAAGATAGGCACTGTTATGGTTTATATTTTATAAACTCTAAACATCACTGGGTATCAGATCCTTCATGTAAATGATCTAAAGATCAGTGTAAGAAAGTGGTTGCATTTATCTGTCTATTTGCTCACTCTAAGCTGCATATTCTATACAACCTCTTTGATTTGTTAACTAAAGCAAAGTATGTGTAATTCAGTTTATTATATTATTTTGCCATCTACATGTAATTCCCAGGGTTTCTTCAAGATGTTAATGCTACTTTTTTATATAATTCTATTTATTTCAGAAAGGTAGAGGGAGAGATAAATAGAAATATCAATGATGAGAGAGAATCATTGACTAGCTGCCTCCTGCATGCCCCCCACTGGAGATCGAGCCCTCAACCTGGGCATGTGCCCTTGACCAGAATCAAACCTTCAATCCACAGGGTGACTCTCTATACACTGAGCCAAACCAGCTAGGGCTGCTACTTAAAAAAAAAACAAACACAAAACATAAGCAGATGTGTTACTTTTAACAAAAAATATGAGGCAGAATTATCACATCCTTTCCCAACTACCAGATAAAGAAGAAGAAATGAACAGGGGTAACCAGGCAGTGATGGTCTATATTGGCTGCAGTTAATGAAAGAAAATGGCCATAGTTTTGCAAGGACCTTCCAAGTGGCAGCATCTTGGGGAGGTCACTCTTATCTGAGGGCAAGGATGACAAAAATAAGCAAGCCCCTCACATTTTCTGTACCCTTGACAAATGTTGTGAAATAATTATAGCACTCTCTATCTTGGAGTCCATGGGCCCCTAAAGTTCTTTTCTGCATACAAGATTCCGTTTGCTAAAATACAAGTACCTTATAGAGTAATTCTTCTTGGTATCAAGGTATCTTGGGCATCAAATGAACTGTCAGGATGTTTGATGAACATGGACTCAGGAAATAAAATTCCTGGCTTGATTTTTTAAAATTTATTTATTCAACAAACACTGGTAAATGTTGAGCTCAAACAGACACATGGATTTCTTTACCATAGCACTTCTCAATCTTTAACATGCTGATTTGAATTGTAAGTCTACTTAAATTGGACATAGCATACAGAATTTCCCAAACTTGGAGACCATTGGGACCATCTTCCCACAAAGCTTGTAACATCCTATAGGGAACTCCACGGTTCATATTTTTGAAAGGTCAATAGCATTTTCCTGTCAGGGAACCAAAGGTTATTGTTAATTATACTCAGTGTGTTTCTTGCTTGGATGACATTAGCACAATGGTCAGACTAAGATAAGTTTAAAACAAAGTCAGGCAAACAGAAAAGATGCTCAATGCTGAGGTCCAGACTAAAGGGTTGGAACTCTTTCAATCTCTCCTGCTGAGAATGGGGCCACCCTATGGAAAGGCAAAGAAGTCCATCTCCGGGAGATGAATTGGGGAGGATCTGGCAGCCAAGAATGACTCAATGGATAAACCCTGATGGATTACTATTGTCCAATTTTCCTTTTTATGTGCATGATGCAGTTACTTCAGGCCCTTGAGTTTTAATGCAATTTATTGGATCACAACACTCTTTAGTAACATTCCATTCTTGCTTGAGCATACATATGTCTTTCAATGTGTTTATAGGAGCATTTTAGGTGCTTTAGCTGAAGGCACTTTAAACCATTTCTCAGAGTGGGTTAGTCTGCAGATGGCCACTTATAGCCATTGTACTTCAACTTCTTTTAATTGTCAAAGATGACTTGTGCCCAGATTTTGGAGGCATTTTCTTTAGAGTGATGTATACACTCAACTATATGTTGCTGGGGATCTACTGAAACTTTGTTAACTTAGTATAAAACTAACATAGAAGACCCCGTTAGTGTGCACCACCAAAGCTGTCATTTCCCAGTGTCAAAATAAAAAAAAATCCATCCTTGTGGTTGGGCTAGGGTCATCATCCATCCATCCAATGTCCACTCAGCATTCATTCATTTGTCAAATATTTATTGAGCACAATTCTTCATTATTACTAGAGATGCAACAGGCAAAACAGATACAGTCTGTGTCCTCACAGAGCTGATGGTCTTGTGCAAGGTCAGCAGTGGAGCTGTGCAAGAGTGAGGACAGAGCCTCCGATGCTGGAGCCCAGGATTACCCAGTTTCCATTGCATATGTGAATTACTTCATACTTCAGTCTGGTTGGTCTCACAAAACACGGGATCATCTTAAACCTTAGAACGACACCATCTAGTTTCCAATGCAAGTCCTGCAGCCAGCAAAGTTACTACAACCCTTAGTTTCTGTACATAAACTGTGTTAATGATTAATGCAGGTTTAAATTCAATTTTGCACACACAAGTAGATATGTAATTTCTATTTATATCTATTTATCCGGAAGGATTTTCAATGAATGAAACCTATAGATAGTTGGTACTTAATAAGAAATGTGAAAAGATGTAAAAAAATAAAATAAAATGAGAGGAATAAGAAAAAACTAGAGTGGCAAAGTATGTGGGGACTTTTAAGAGACCTTTTGCTCTTGGGATAATGTATTTTTCAGAGGGTAGAGTTCATTAGAAAAGTTTGAAAGACTGTCTCATGTGTGTGTGTGTGTGTGTGTGTGTGTGTGTGAGTGTGTGCATGCCTGGGTGTGTTTGCATAAATCCAAAGGAAAAATAATCTTCTCCAAGGAGGTTCAGAGGCCTTGAGGCTCAATCAGTTTCTGCTTTATGTGAACACAAGATGAACAGACTCTTGAAAAAAATGCTCAAGCATTATTAACACAGGATTGAGATTTGGTTACTGCCACCGCCATTCGCATACACACAAAATTACACTGAAGGCAATTCATGACCTAAATTTTAAGTTGATTCAAAGTAAAATTTACTTTCAAGAATAATGATTTGGGAGACTGTCCTTAGGAATGACAGAATTTCACTCTGGAATACCTTTAGGAATGGGTAAATGGCTTTCTTAAGAGATTGCAAACACTATCTTCTATTTCCTATCACAGCATAATTTAAATGATGCCTCACACTCTGAGAATGTGAGCATATACTTTTGAGCTAATAAATTACCAAGGTAGTTTTATAACTTTGGATGTAACTTAAGAGCTTTTGTTTAGAAGTACAGGCTGTGTATTTCTTGAGAAGAGGGACAGTATCTACTACTTATTTAGATAAGTACCTGAAGGACTAGAAAAATCTCTTATGGACAGTGAAAGTTAAGTCCTTGTGTATTTGAATATATGCATATATTTCTGATAACATCATTGCCCTAGACCTAACAATAGAGGGTTCTGAAGTGGTGCTATATTTCTGAGTTGCTCAGCTCTTTAAAAAAATAGCTGTTAAAATTTTGCTTAATGAATATGTTATATATTGTATCTGGTTATAATCTAATTATACACATCCATTTCTTCTCTCACTACAAGTATACTAGAGAATATAAAATAATAAATTTTAGCATGGCAAACAATATTCTCATAAAACTCACTGTAATTCAATACATAAATTCCCCTAAATATCTCTTTTCTGGAATTACAACTTCAGATAAAGTTATATGGAGAAACATCACAAGTAATGTCACAAAAGAGCACATGGGACTGGCCTTCTTGCCTGTCTGATGACTTCTTTAGTCAGCTCCTCTGTACACCATCAACTGTTACTGTTTGATGGGCTTCCCTCTGTCATCATCACTTGCCAACCCCATAATTTTTCAGGGTGACTTCATACACAGCCGATGCTGATGGCTTCTAAACCAGTTATCAGGTCCAAACATGCATATCCAGGTGCCTGCTGGACTGCTCCACCGGACAACCAGCAGACACAAACTCCACAAGTCCATGCTGAGCTCATCACCCATCACCTGGTCTCTTAGCCACTTTCTGTTCTTCTTTTATGGAATAAATGTTTGTTGAATAATTGAATTAAGGATTTTTAACAGTTACTAAATGAATGTCATATAGAAGACAAATATTTATATAATGAGACAAGCTGGTTGGAGTATTTTTAAACAGAGTTGGTTCTTCTACAATCTCTGGAAACCACAGGTTAGTTAAATGCCTTAAAACTGAACTTCTAGTCATCTGAGCAAAGAAACAAATTGCAGGCTAGGACCAGAGGAGACCACAGTTCATATAAACTATTTATGGCATTTTCTTTTGAACCATCCAAGAAAAGTGTTATCGTTTCATTACAAGCCAGACAAAATCTAGTTGTGTTTCTTTACACACACACTTTCTTATGTTTACTTACATAAAAGTAAAACAAGTCAGTTAATAGTTGGCTGAGCATCTTCCACCACTGCAGTAGTAATGATGTCACACCCCAGTGATGTCTGAAGCCATGAATCTGGACTACTCTTTGTTAACCAACCTACAGGGTAGAATATTGTGTTAATGCATGATGCTCCTTTTAAGATAATATACACCACAGAGTATGTGGAGTTATTTGCTTTTCCAAGTAACTCCAATAGTTGAGTTTTTCTAAATGATGCTCGTATTTCTTTTATGAGTCTTTAACTTGTTACTTAGCGGGAACTCCAGAAGGCTTTCTGGCTAACATCCAAGGAATCTCAACCAGTGATTGAGGAAACAATTATTGCTTCCAGTGTGAGACAATAGTTCTTTACAGGAAGAAAGGGACTGTTGTTTGCATAGCTTTTCTTTCCTCTGGGGTTTTGACACTGTCACTAGTATGTGCATGGACAGAGACAAACTGTCATGAAGGAGTCACTGCAAAGAGTCCAAAGTGGCCAACACTCCTTGACTTGTCTCTATAACCTCATTCAAGAAAAGCTTTCATTTCAGGAAGGGCAGAAAATTGACTCTATGACAGGTATGCAGAGCTTTTACTTTTAGTTTTTTTTTTAAATATACTTTGTATTTATTTCAGAGAGGAAGAGAGAAGGAGAGAGAGAGTTGGAAATATCAATGATGAGAAAGAATCATTGATTAGCTGCCTCCTGCATGCCCCCTATGGGGAACCAAGCCTGCAACCTGGACAAGTGCCCTGACCGGGAATCGAATCATGACTTCCTGGTTCATAGGTCGATGCTCAACCACTGAGCCACTCCTGCCAGGCTTTCTTTTAGTTTTGATAAGATTTTTTCCTACATTATATCCTTCTGTCCCCAAAGAAATTAAACAATTTACCCCAAGATCACAGTTAACCGATGCCCTCAAATTAGAGCCCAGGACGACACACGTCTAGCTCATTGTGCAACATCCCTAAACAAACCGCCCCATTGGATTTAATTTTAATTCACAGATTCTTGAATTTTCACACTTTGCGATATACCCCTTTTCTTTATTATCACAAAACAAATGTACCTGGAAGGGATAAGTAGTATCACCAAACTCTCTGGGAGTAGATGATGATAAGATGAAAGACATAGAGAATAAAAGGCAGTTTGCCAGAAGGGCAAAAGGAAGCCAGGTGTGAAGGCTTAGAAATGGGATCCTAGTACAGCAGACACTTGTGGTCTTCCTCACTATCATGTTTGTAGCCATTGACATTGACATTTAATATTATTATTGAAGATTTTCTGTGAAACAAACACTATTTAAATAACATTACAAGAGAGGCCTCAAGCTTAGAGGACTGACTCTTGAACCTAAGAAATTAGTATACTAATCCATCTTCCTAAATCGGCAGAAGACTTTGGGAGTAACTAATCCTATAGCATGGACCCCACTCGGGAGTCTGTCTGCGATGCAGGCGTGTATCAATGCTGAATTGATGTTCAGCTCACACCTGTTGTAGTCCATTTTTCTCCACTTTCTTCAATTACTATGGTACTCACACTCCTGAAAAGAGCCTTTGTGCTATTGCACATGGAAATGTTTGTTTAAGTTCCTTTATCACCAAGCAAATGAAACAAAAGTGCAAATGGGGCCTTAGTTAAAGAAGTGTATTTTGATCTTAAAAGGAGAATATTGTCCTGAAAAACAGTATTCCTATTATTAGTAGTAGTTTTATTTTGACACTAGCTTTATCCAGAAAAATCTATCACAGCATAGCCAAGAATGGTAATTGAATGTGAAATTGATTTTTATTATATCTAATAAAAAGCAACTCTTACTATTATTACAAATTGCCCATAATTATAATTGTCTAGAGACTTCTTTATCAGTCTGAGTGGGATAGACATAAGCTACATGTACAATAACACTTCCTATCTATGAGTTAAATATGTACACTCATTACTGGCAATGTAAATTAGCATTATAGCGAATATAGTCTATTTCACTCTCCTGGACAGAGTCTAATACTGCTGATGAGAGATATTTAGTAGGCAAGTCATTTATTTCTGTTCTGTAACATCCAGAGGTTCATAAATGGTGGCCCTGGTATATTCTTTCTAGTTAATGGAGATCCTGTCAGCCTTTCACATCAGAGCTTGGTTCATAAAATATTAAGCAGCTGTCATGCTCTTTGTGTACATCAGTCTTAAAGATTAGTAAACTATTTACTAGCCATATTTTGGAGAACACTTATTTTATGATCATGTCATCCAGCCACCTTCACATCCAGTTCCTTGGTGGACAGCTAATGTAGATTAAATCTACCCCATCTCAGTTAAGAACACTAACAAATTCCAATGTAAAGACAACAAAAGCACTCTATTCCAGAGTATTCATCATCAACACTGAACCAGATCCCAAGGCAGTGCCAGCATCTCCAAGCTGTGGCTTAGCAAGTACTTAAGGACTATTGTCCATCATCAACACAATATCCAAGCTTTGTAGGAGATGATCAATTTCTAGAGTTATTTTGCTACCTCCATGGGAGATGAGATGGATGTTTATGTTCTTTTCCTATTCAAGTCCCTCCCCCCACTACACACACACACACACACACACACACACACACACACACACAAGCACTGATACCCAGGGACACTCTGTTTCAGTGTCTAGAAGCCCTCCTCTGCCTGGCAGATTGAGGATGCAGGGAAGGTTAAGCCATCTGGGGAAGGGACCATTCTTAATTGCTATGTAACTATCACTTATTGAAGCCTGGTTATTTACAAAGTTGTTTGAAAACAGTGAGTGCTGGGATGGGATGGGTGTTTTGAATGAGGAAAATTTTCTGAAGCAGCAAATGCAGCAAGCTATTCACTAATTCTTACTAAAAAACTATTTTCAGTGTTGAGTTGCTACTATTCTTTTATCCCAGGTGCAGAAGAATGGTCTCTTTAATGTCATGTCTTCAAATTACATAGGAGTAAACCAGGGGGTCGACCTACACCTGGAGCTGATGATTGCACATAGTATTTATAATGCAAAGCAGCTAATTAAGATGATGGTCAAGTGGTAGTTTTCTGGTGGTATTAGCGCAGAAAATCAGGGTTGTGTCTCTATTTTCTTTTACGCTGTACAGTATCAGCAAGCTAAAAGCTAATGGTTAATTTCAGCACCAGATGGCTAGCTCATCTAAGAAATGCATTTGCATTTACCTATCATCTCAGTCTAAACTGGTGTTCTTACACCACACTCTCTCAAAATAGGATGTGAGGATCTTGTATTCCAGAATCCACTGGAGACATTTGTAAAATACAGATTCCTTTATCTCACTCTGAACTTATTGAGTTAGGTTCCAGGAATCTGCATGTTACCAGTGTCTCCCAGGTGATTTTGATGGACACCATGTGTAAAAAAATCACTCTCTAAGGTAATTGACCCAAGTATTATAGTGCCTTCATAATAACAAAATAACCAGCACCAAGAGTCCTAAAAAGGAAAAATACTGTTTACCAGGCTCTGATACCTGACCGCATGCTCCAGATCCAGGCCCCAGATCCTATTCCTGATCACTCTTTCAGGCACCTCTTTAGGCAACTTTGAACTCTGACATCAACCCTGCATCTCCCACGCTGAACCAGCTCTGCCCAGGCCAGGGGCGCTAGGCAAGGCACTCTGTTCACTTAGGGCTGAGATGTCCTTACCTGTGAATTCTGCAGGAGGAGGCTGCTGTTTACATTCTCTATGTTCTATTTCATTTTCACTTCTTTTTTAATAAATTGTGAATCAGAATTAATTGCCTGTATTAAAATTTCCTTGAAAACACTGTTTAATTGGAAAGATGGCAGTTAGCACTCTTTAGTCCAGTGGAGGCCCCCAGCATGCCACAGCACTCCAACCCCACTGACAGTACTGCCGTCCCAGTAATGGCTGCATCTACTCTACCGAAAGGGGAAAGTAGGCAAGCAGAGAGCTGAGCATCACTAGGTGAAGATGGTTGAGAGAGAAGAAAATACACAATATTTTAAGTCTTAAGTATTCTGAATATGCCTAACAGTCAATGCAGTAAAATGTCCTCAAGGTCCTCAAAAGACAGGCAACATCTTTTCAGTCCCCATTGTCACCATTGTGGTTAAGTGTTAGAGTGGACAGGTCTTTTTAAAAAGTTCAGTTGAACCCTAGCTGTTTTGTCTCAGTGGATAGAGCATCAGCCTGCCAACTGGGGAGTGGTCCCTGGTTTTATTTCAGTCAAGGGCACATGCCTGGGTTGCAGGCTCGATCCCCCATAAGGGGGAGAGGGGATCCAGCATGCAGGAGGCAGCTGGTCAATGATTCTTTCTCGTCATTGATGTTTCTGTCCCTCTCTCCCTTTCTCTTTCTCTCTGAAATCAATAGAAATATATGAAAAAAAAGTTCAGTTGAGCCCCTGCCAGTGTGGCTCAGTTGGTTGGAGTGCTGGCCTGTGCACTGAAAAGCCGTGGGTTCTTGGTCAGGGCACACGTCCAGGTTTCATGTTTCATCCCTGGTGGGGCTGAGAGGCATTTGGTTGATGTACCTCCCTCTGTCTCACCTCTATTCCCCTCCTATTCTCCCTCTAAAACCAATGAAAATACTTTAAAAAAAAAGTTCAGTTGATACTATTATAAAACGCCTTAGTCATACATTTGGAAAGTCTTTAGTAATCATTTATTCCAATAATTTAATTAAAATTTAAACCACACATCTGTTTGAAAACATATCTGCAGAGATAGAGGGGCTTGTTCTTGGGATGGTGATTGACAGGGAGAAGCAGATTGACTTGGCATGTATGTAGAACTCATTAATCTTCTTCAAGTACATTCCAGGAAACATGGAGTTCTCTCCACAAGCTGTTACCAAAACAGCACATTTATTTGCACAGTTGGAATTCTAATAGTTTAAGTGGAAGTTACAAGTTAAGGGAGAGAGGGATACTCTCATGTGATTAAGTTTCCCATGATTATACAACCTAATGCTGTAAACAGGGCACCGCATGTTAAATAATATCACAGTGTTTTCCCAGTTGCTGCGGTTTTAGTATATAATAGGCTATAGCTGATTGTAAGGTCAGCCTTAGATGTCATTTGATAGATGTTGATCCTTGAATGTTAGAGTATTTTGTAAATCCTTTAGGTATCAATATGTGTATTTCAAAAAAATCATTTAATCACTAGAGATCTGGGAGCTTTCTGAGTTATCTTAGTATATCATTGGGAGATTAGATGCTACAATGATACAAGAGGGGGAAAATTAAAATGCAGCTATCATTTTGTTGAAGAAGGAAATCAGTCAATCTGAAACAAATGTAGAGCAGCTGCCCTCAAATAGACGTCCTCCAATATATTGGCGGGAGGTTTGGGCTGATGGAATTTTCATGAACTTAGCTTTCTGGCTTTCTCTGAATGCTGTCTCTGCAGATTTAAATCCATCTTACTTCAGAATGCTGGGTTTATAACTGAGAAGAAGTAGTGCAGATGGCTAAATTATCCTTGCTTGTTCAAAACCATGACAACTTACTATAATATAGCTTTAAGCACCTGAATTTAATTAGACTACATTTGAATGTGGAAAGTATGATTTACAATATGTGCTTCAATATGGAGACGTGTTTTGATTTCAGGTTGTCATTTATTATTTTAGCTATAAATGTTGATCAAACAGACTTTGTTTTGTCTTTTAATGAAGACTGTCTTAAGGGTCAGTGGGAATGGGGTGTACTGCCCAATATTTAAAGTATATAAATTTTGGAAGAGCCAGAACAATTTTTTCTTATAATCATGACACAAATCTTTACTGATTATTGTGGGAATGTAGGAAGACACACTAACAATTTTGAAGTACTTATGAAGGGTCATTAGTTTTTTGTTTTTTTTTAATATATTTTATTGATTTTCTACAGAGACGGAGGGAGAGGAATAGAGAGTTAGAAACATCGATCAGCTGCCTCCTGCACACCCCCTATTGGGGATGTGCCCACAACCAAGGTACATGCCCTTGACCTGAATCGAACCTGGGACCTTTCAGTCCGCAGGCTGATGCTCTATCCACTGAGCCAAACTGGTTAGGGCAAAGGGTCATTAGTTTTTTTAGAGTTATTACATTTTTTAAAATGTCAGGTATATTGAGGTTTAATTTACATAAACAAAAATCATTCTTTTTTATGTATCTTCCAATGATTTTTTTCTTTTTCAATTACAGTTGACATTCAGTATTATTTTATATTAGTTTCAGGTGTTCAGGTGTACAGCAGAGTGGTTAAATATTTATATAATTTTTTTAATGCTTGGGAGTCATTTTATATTTTTAATTTTTTAAAATAATTCTTTATTGTTGAAAGTATTAC
This sequence comes from Myotis nattereri, assembly GCF_964212035.1. Lineage (NCBI taxonomy): Eukaryota > Metazoa > Chordata > Mammalia > Chiroptera > Vespertilionidae > Myotis > Myotis nattereri. The sequence continues at coordinate 158,958,041 of NC_138075.1, forward strand.
ATATGTCCCCTTCCCCCCCATCCCCCATTCACTCCCTCCAGCCTGCAACCTGCCCCTCACCCCAGGCCTTCACCTCCCTATTGTCTGTTTCCACTGGTTATGCAAACATGCATACAAGGTTCTTGGTTGATTACCTCCCATCCCCCCGACCTTGCCTCCGAGATTCTGCATTCTGATCCATGCTTCCATGTTTCTGAATCCACTCCATACATCAGTTTATTTTGTTAATTAGACTCCACATATGAATAAGATCATGTGATGCTTATCTTTTTCTGACTGACTTCTTTCACTTAGCATGATACTCTCCAGGTACCTCCATGCTGTCTTAAAGGGTAAGTACATATAAACATACCTCAGTTTTTTTATCCACTCATCTACTGATGGACACTTAGGTTGTTTCCAGATCTTAGCTATTGTAAATTGTGCCACTATGAACATAGGGGTGCATACATTCATTCTGATTGGTGTTTCAGGTTTCTTAGGATGTATTCCTAGAAGTGGGATCACTGGGTCAAATGGCAGTTCCATTTTTAGTTTTTGAGGAAACTCCATACTGTTTTTCACAGAGGCTGAACCAGTCTGAATTCCCACCAGCAGTATATGAGGGTTCCCTTTTCTCCACATCCTTGCCAGCACTTATCATTTGTTGATTTCTTGATGGTAGCCTTTCTGATAGGTGTGAGGTAATATCTCATTGCCATTTTAATTTGCATCTCTGATGATCAGTGACTTTTTTTCTTATGTCTCTTGGCTATCTGTATATCCACTTTGGAGAAGTATCTATTTAGATACTTTGCCCATTTTTTATTTGGATTGTTTGTCTTTCTTTTGTTAAGCTGTATGAGTTTCTTACATATTTTGAATACTAACACTTTCTCAGGTATATCATTGCTAAATATGTTCTTCCATACAGTAGGCTCCCTTTTCATTTTGTTGATGGTTCCTCTTGCTGTACAGAAGTGTTTTTATTTAGATGTAGGATTTTTATAGTTTCACAACTTACATTTAAGTCTTTTTTTCCATTTTGAGTTTATTATCGTGTATGGTGTAAGTTGGTGGTCTAGTTTCATTTTTTCCATGTTTCTGTCCAATTTTCCCAACACCATTTATTGAAGAGACTCTCTTGACTCCATTGCATTCTCTTGCCTCCTTTGTCAAATATTAATTGAGCCATAATGCCTTGGGTTGATTTCTGGGTTCTCTGTTCTATTCCATTGATCAATATGCCTGTTCTTGTGCCAGTACCAGGCTGTTTTGATTACAGTGGCTTTGTAGTATAACTTGAAATCTAATATGGTGATTCCTCCAACTTTGTTCTTCTTTCTCAAGATTGCTGCAGCTGTTCAGGGTCTTTTTTGGTTCCATATGAATTTTTGAAGTATTTGTTCTAGATCTGTGAAATATGCTGTTGGTATTTTAATAGGGATTGCATTGAATCTGTACATTGCGTTGAGTAGTATGGACATTTTAATGATGTTGATTCTACAAATCCATGAACACAGTATATTCTTCCACTTGTTTATATCTTCTTCTATCTCTTTTTTCAACATCCTGTAGTTTTACGAGTACAAATCTTTTGCCTCCTTGGTTAAGTCTATTTCTAAGTATCTTAATTTATTTGTTGCATTGATAATTGGGATTGCTTGTTTAGTTTTTCTTTCTGTGAGTTCATTATTGGTTTATAAAAATGCCACCACTTTTTGGGTGTTGATTTTGTATCCTACTACATTGCCAAACTCATTTATTAAATCTAGTAGTTTTTTGTTGGTGTCTTTAGTGTTTTCTATGGACAATATCATGTCATCTGAGAATAATGACAGTTTTACCTATCCTCCTTTCCAATCTGGATGCCATTTATTTCTTCTTCTTGCCTGATCGCACTTGGCTAGCACTTCTAATACTATATTGAACAAGAGTGGTGAAAGAGGACATCCCTATCTTGTTCCTATTTTTAGAGGAAATGGTTTTAGTTTTTTCCCATTGAGTATGATGTTCACTGTAGGTTTGTCATATATGACATTTATCATGTTGAGATATACTTCCCCTATTCTCACTTTTCTGAGAGTTTTTATCCAAAATGGATGTTGAATTTAGTCAAATGCTTTTTCTGTGTCTATTAATATGATCATGTGATTTTTGTCTTTCAGTTTATTTATGTGATGTATCATGTTTATTGATTTGCAAATATTGTACCAGCTTTGCATCCCTGGAATAAATCTCACTTAGTCATGGTGTATAATCTCTTTAATATATTGCTGGATCTGATTTGCTAATATTTTGTTGAGGATTTTAGCATCTGTGTTCATCAGGGATATTGGCCTTAATTCTCCTTCTTTGTAATGTCTTCATCTGGTTTTGCAATTAGGGTAATGCTGGCTTCATAGAAAGAGCTTGGAAGTGTTCCTGCCTCTTGTATTTTTTGGAGCAGTTTGAGAAGTATAGGTGTTAGTTCTTCTTTGAATGTTTGGTAAAACTGCCCTATGAAGCCATCCAGACCTGGGCTTTTGTTTGCTATAAGTTTTGTATTACTGATTCTATTTCATCAGATATTATTGGCCTATTCAGGTTTTCTGATTCCTCCTGATTCTGTTTTGGGAGATTGTATTTTTCTAGGAATTTGTCCATTTCATCCACATTGTCCAGCTTGTTGCCATATAGCTGTTCATAGTATTTTCTTACAATCCTTTGTATTTCTGTGGTGTCAGTGGTTACTTCTCCACTTTCATTTCTGATTTTATTTATTTGGGTCCTCTCTGTTTCTTGGTGAGTCTGGCTAACAGTTCATCTATTTTGTTTATCCTTCAAGGAACCAGTTCTTGTTTTCATTTATTTTTTGCATCATTTTTTTAGTCTCTATGTATTTATTTCTGTTCTAATATTTATTATATCCTTCCTTCCACTTACTCTGGGCTTTTATTGTTGTTCTCTTTCTAGTTCATTAAGTGGTGGGGTTAAATAGTTTATTGTTTATTTTGCTTGTTTTTTGAGGTAGGTCTGTAGTGCTATGCACTTCCCTCTCAAGATTGCTTTTGCTGTGTCCCAAAGATTTTGGGTTGTTGTGTGTTCATGTGATTTTTCATTTGTTTCCAGGAAGTTTTTTATTTCTATCTTGATCTCATGGATAACCCATTTATTGTTTAATAACATGCTACTTAGTCTCCATGTGTTTGAATTTTTTGGGTGTTTTACTGTAATTGATTTCTAATTTCATTCCACTGTGATCTGAGAAGATGCTTGATATGATTTCAATCTTCTTGAACTTGTAGAGACTTGTTTTGTGGCCTAATATGTGGTCTATCTTCATGAATGATCCATGTGCACTTGAGAAGAATCTATATTCTTCAGCTTGGGGGTGAAATATTCTATAAATGTCAATAAAATCTATCTGATTCAGTGTGTCCTTAAGATTCACTGTTTCCTTGTCAAGTTTTTGTCTGGATGATCCATCCATTGAAGTCAGCAGGGTGTTAAAGTACCCTATTATGACTGTACTAGTAGCCTGGTACAAAAATTCATGCACATTGAAAGGAAATTAATTAGAAGAAATATTTTAATATCGCTATTCACCCTTTCTCAAATTCACGATCAACAATGACAAATCAAAACACATGCATGCAATTGGCGCCAGTGAGAGCTTTATATGTATCGCACATGGATAAGTCAACTTAGCCTTTTATAAATATAGAAAAAAAAACTTGCTTAATAAGACCTGCTTTCTGATTTAGCTAAACTTTTTCCAGCTCCATGAAGCACCCCAACTTTTCTTTCAAGTAATTGTCAGCAACACAGCAGTAAATATCAACACGAAGCAGATTATTATTGTAGATCACGCAGGGAGAACAAAGGGTAAAATATTTAACTATAGCATTGTTTGACTATATTATGAACAGTGAGAAAACCTGAAGTCATTTTCAAGATCCACCATTTCTTAGTTCTTCTCATTTGGGTCAAGTTTCAAAACTTTCTAAATCTTCGTTTTTTGACCAATGAAAAGAAAATAAGATTCAACTGAGTCCTATGTAACTACTCTGAGACTTCTGTGAGGATCAAATGAGATGAGGCATGGGAAAACGCTTCACAGACATTTGGTTAAAGTGTAAAATGTTTATACCTAGCTATAAAGCAAGTCATGTTCCTGGGCTGAAGAAACTCCAAGGAGGCTAGTTGCTAGGGAAAGGAAGCAGGGCATTGCTACATGATGTCATTACCTGGTGCCCACAACCACTGTTTCTGGGCTGGGCTGGGCTGTGCCGCATTTTGCTCCATGGGGTCTTGGCAGAGTAGACTACGTTTGGTGGGGTGCTGCTCTGGGGTGGTGGCAGGGCCTGTGTCCCACTTGGGGGAAGCCAAGTATTGCTTTATGGGCGCCAAGTCCATGATGCCATTTCTCTGTAAATGGTCGGTGTGCGTCACAGCAGCTCCTACATTGAGCATCTGCCTCCTGGTGGTTAGTGTGCACTATAGCAACCAGTCAGATAGATACAACATATTAGACTCTTATATATATATAGATTATTGTCCATCTCTCCTTTGAAGTCCTCTAGAAGGTTTTGTTATTTTTTGATTTTTAATTTAGATGTTCCTTTATTGGAAACATTTAAGTTTTCCAGGGTTATATACTCTTATTGTATTTATCCCTTTAGTATTTTGTAGTGACCTTTGCTGTCTCTTATGATGGCCTTCATTTGAAGTCTATTTTGTCAGATATGAGTATTGCTATGCCAGCTTTTTTTTCTTTTCCATTTGAATGGAAAAATATTTTTCATCCCTTCACTCTCATACTATGTGTCTTTTGTTCTGAGGTGGGTCTCTTGTAGACAGCATATAGTTGGGTCATGTTTTTGTATTCATTCAGCTACCCTATTCCTTTTGATTGGAGCACTTAATTCATTTACATTTAGGATTATTATTAACTAGAGGCCCGGGGCACAAAAATTTGTGCACTTGGGGGGGAGGGTGGGGGGGGGAGCAGTGTCCCTCAGCCCGGCCTGTGCCCTCTCGCAGTCTGAGACCCCTCAGGGGATGACCACCTGCTGGCTTAGGCCCGCTCCCCAGGGGATTGGGCCTAAGATGGCAATCAGACATCCCTCTGGCAGTCTAGCAGCCCTCGGGGGATGTCCACTTGCCAGCGGGGAGCAGGCCTAAACTTCAGTCGGACATCTTTAGCGCTTATGAGGAGGCAGGAGAGGCTCCCACCACCACCACTGTATGGGCAGCCATCAGCCTGGCTTGTGGCTGAGCAGAGCTCCTCCCATGTGAGAACTCCTTGACCACCAGAGGGCAGCTTCTGCATTGAGCGTCTGCCCCCTGGTGGTCAGTGTGTGTCATAGTGACCAGTCATTCCCAGTCCTTCTGCTGTTAGGGTCAGTTTCCATATTACTGGTTTACTATATAGGATAGAGGCCTGGTGCATGGGTGGGGACCAGCTGGTTTGCCCTGAAGGGTGTCCCAGATCAGGGTGGGGGTCCTGCTTGGGTGCCTGGCCAGCCTGGATGAGGGGATGATGGCTGTTTGCAGCTGGTCACACCCCCTTCAGGGTAGGGGTCCCCACTGGGGTGCCTGGCCAGTCTGGGTGATGGGCTGAGGGCTGTTTTCAGGCTGGTGGGCGACTGAAGCTCCCAGCCTCTCCTTTTTTCTTTTCTTTTTTTATTCTGGGATTAATTTACCTTCTATAGCTGTCACTGGAGCTGAGAGCAGGCTCCAGCTCTGAGGCCGTTGCCGGCTGAAAGCAGGTACCTGGGTTTGTTTAGATTCTATAATTGAAACTCTGTTGCCATCACTGGCTGCTCTAAGCTCTGAGGCCACGCTGGCTGAAAGCAGGTTTCTGGGGTTTGTTTAGGTTCTATAATTGCAACATTGTTTCATCCGGAGCTCAGAGCTGAGCTGCGGCAGGTGGGAATGTTGACTTCCTCCATCACTGGAGTAAGGAAGCCTCATGTTCATGTTCGCTTCAGCTGCCTGGCTGCTGGCTGCCTTCTTGGCTGGCAGTTAATTTGCATATCTTGCTGATTAGCCAACGGGGAAGGCAGCGAAGTTATGGTTAATTACCATGTTTCTCTATTATTAGATAGGATAGGTACTTATTTATTATCATTTTTATTATGTATGTCTAAGTTTTTCTATTTCTTTTTCTCAGTACAGCAATCCCTTTAGCACAGTGGTTCTCAACCTTCTGGCCCTTTAAATACAGTTCCTCATGTTGTGACCCAACCATAAAATTATTTTCGTTGCTACTTCATAGCTATAATGTTGCTACTATTATGAATCATAATGTAAATATCTGATATGCAGGATGGTCTTTGGCGACCCCTGTGAAAGGGTCATTCGACTGCCAAGGGGGTCGCGATCCACAGGTTGAGAACCACTGTTAGCATTTCTTGTAATGTTGGTTTGGTGGTGATGTACTCCTTTAGCCTTTTTGTTTTGTTTTGTTGTTGTTGTTGTCTGGGAATCTCTTTATTTGACTATTTATTTTGAATGATAGCCTTGCTGGATATAGTAATTTTGTTTTCAGATCCTTGCTTTCCATTGCCTTGTGTAATTCATGCCATTCTCTTCTAGCCTGTAGAATTTCTGATGAGAAATTAGGTGTCAAGATTATTGGATCTCCTTTGTAGATAACAATTTTCTTTTCTCTTGCTACCTTTAAGATCCTCTCTTTTGGGGGGGGGGGCAATTGGGGCAAAAAAGAGACATATGTAATACTTAAACAATAAAAAAAAACCCACAATTCTCTCTTTGTCTTTAATTTTTGACAATTTTATTATGATGTGTCTGGGCGTGGGGCTGTTTGGGTTCTTCTTGCTTGGGGTTCTCTGTGCCTCCTGGACTTATGTGACATTTTCTTTTACCAGTTGGGGAAGTTTTCTGCCATTATTTCTTCAAACACTTCTTTTATCCCTTCCTCCTTTTCTGCCTCTTCTGCCACACTTGCTATTCGAGTATTGTTACATTTCATGTTGTCCCACAGCTCTCTTAAGCTGTTCTCCTGTTTGTTTGTTTGTGTGTGTGTGTGTGCTTTTTTTTTTGTTTTCTAATTGAGTGATTTTTTTCAACCCTGTCTTCTAATTCACTGATTTGATCCCCAGCTCCCCCTAATCTGCTGTGTATTCCTTCCACTATGTTCTTTATTTGTGCTATGTCATTCTTTATTTCTGTTTTAATATTACTATATGTTTTCTCATGTTGTTGAGCATCTTTATCATCATTACTCTGAAATCTTGTTTCAGATAAATTTCTTATCTCGGTTTCATTTATCTCTTCTTCTGGAGAATTCTCTAGTTCTTTCATGTGGGGCTTGTTTCTTTGTTTCCTTATTTTGACTGCCTGGTTGGTTTTGTGACTATGTATTACATAGATCTGCTATGTCTCTCAATTTCTAGTTAGGACAGTGTTGAACACTGTTCCTGACTAATTAGATCAGGCAAAGACTCAAAGACTCCAGAGACTGCCTCTGCCTACAGACTGATAGGATTCCAACTTGAATTGCCCTCAGGCAATTGTCCTCAGGTGTGGTGAGAGTTTTTTCAATAGGGTGGGGCAGTTGCTTCTGCCTGGAGGCTAATTGTTATTTTTAGTCTCTTAAGTGGCCTCAGGAACTCCACACTGGGGCAAGGTATTTTCCAATGGTGTGGGTCAGCTGTTTTCCCCTAAGGCCACCTGTATAGCAAATGTCTGTGTGGGAAAGATGTCCTCTGCTGCATGAGGGAATGACAGAGCATAAGAAACCTGCTGTCTACCTCCTGAGCTCTAACCCCAAAGCCCCCAATCCTGACTTATACTTGCACAGCTCCAGTCCACTCTTCCCTCTCTCTGCTGGAGCACAAGGTGGGTAGCTCTACAGAGAATTTTGTGAATTGGCCCTTTAAGAGTGTGCCTGAATTTCCTGTTATCTCTCCCTGGCAGACAGCAAACTCACTGCTTTTTACAGCCAGATATTATGTGGGTACCATTCTCAGTTCTGGTGCTCTCTGCTGGGGGACCCAACTTAGGGGTTAGACTACAGAGTTCTCAGTGACAGCCCCCCACAGCTGAGATATCTCTCCAGAACTTCAGTTGCTAACTGTGAGTACCTGGCCAGCCCTTTTGTGCCTCCACCTCTTCTATCAATCTCTATGGGGTCTCCATTTTCGGTCATTAGGAATCAGGGTTCTCTCTAGTGAGTCTTCTGTTGATTATTCAGGAAGTTTTTCTGTATTTTAGTTGCAATTCCAGTGTGTTTCTAGGTGCATGTCCCTGCAGCATCCACTTACTCCACCAACATTTTTAATCTCCTGACATTTATATAATTTATGAACCAATCCCCTAGTACTTACCTGATATCATACATAGTTATTACAATATTATTGACTCCATCTCCTATGCTGTGCTTTATATCCTATGACTGTGTTGGAACTATCAATTTTTACTTCTTAATCCCTTAACCTTTTTACCTAGAACCCAACCCCCACCTTCTTATCTGGCAACCATCAGTTTGTTCTCTGTATCTATGGGTCATTAATTTTTTTATGATAGCATTTCCAAAACTTTATTAAGGCCTTTTAAAAACTGAAACTAGACCTTATGAATTTCTTCACCTTTGAGTAACTTATTAGAGAAAAACATAGTGTGTAGTGCAGTCAGACAAATTCTGTTTTGAATCTTGACTCCACAACTGACTAGCTGTATAACCTTGGGCAAATGGCTTAACCACTCTGACAGAGAGGGATTATTCACAAATGATGGAGAAATAGAATCAGAGATAATGGGGCACAGATTATGCCCAGACAGGGCAGTCTCTTAGAGGAAATAACTAATTAGTTCGCATCTATGTATGTTGAATCTGAGATGCTGGTGCACCATTCAGGAAAAGGTATATGACAGGCAGTGAGGAATTGGGGTCCAGGAGAAAGCGGGAGTATACAGATGTGTACTTGGAAATTACTGGCAGATAATATTTGAATGTATGGAAGTGAATGAAATCACCAAAGGAAATAATATAAAGAAAAAAAGAATAATTAAAGATATCCTTGGAAAATTGAAAGGTCACTAGCAATGAAAGAAACCAAGAAAGGACAATCTGAACATAGGAAGAAGTTCAAGATACTACCATTTCATGTGGTGTTTGAATGGGAGAAAGTAGACCACAAGATCAAATGCTTTCAAGTGGTTAAAAAACAGACTGGAAAAATAAAAGGCAAGAGGTTAGCAGTAAGTATAGTAAGAAAAAACAGGAACTAAGTATAGACAGCTTTTAAGAAGTTTTGAGTTAAAGGAGAGGTGACAAATAGCAATATGGTTTGAAGCAATTCAGAGAAGTTCTTTTAAAGTTGGGAGACCAGAGTATGTTTGTTGATGGGCAAAGGACTAGAGAGAAAGAGAAATTGATTGAGAGTTGCCACTGAACCAAGAAAGAAATAAGGTGAGGGACAAAGAGTTTGGGTAACCTTGGAAAAGAGAGACTCCTCTCTGAGCCAGAGAGAGGAAGGATGAAGAGAGATACCGATAAATGCTATGACAGTTCACTAAATTGAATTTCTCTCCCCTCACTTCTCTGTTGTTCTGTGCCCTGTCTCTCTATCCCCCTCCTAAATACACACACACACACACACACACTCACACCCCAGATATTAAGAAAAATTCTATTTTTGAGAAGAACAGAATGTGTTAATTTTTAAGAAATGGTTAACTTCAGGCCCTTGAGGTATTTCTGTGAAAGAAAACCAGAGGTCATCCTAGTACATCCCTGTGGCCTGAAAACACTGATAAACTTTGATAAAGGGAACAATGTAATTCTTTCCCCTAGTAGTTTTTGCCCTGCACCTATGAGGCTGGCCAGTGTAGAAGGTGACCCTTTGCTGGACCAACTTTAGAGGGAAAATGTATGGATTTCAAAGAACAAAGACTCTCCGTCTCTGTGCTACTTTTGGATTTCACTCATCACCATTGCAGCAAGAGGAGAAGCTGGGACAGGTATTTCACTCCCACTATCCAGGCAGAAAGTCAAGACACAGAAAGAAACTTGCTCTAAACTAGGGCCGCATGATGCTTGGCTGCTGGAGCTACACAGAAAACTCTGAACTCCAACTCCTAAGTGATTAATTTTATTTCTACACTGTGTCACTGCTTTTACTCAGATTGCATTGAGAATGCCTCCCAGATAGAAATTTTACCACTGGGCATTAGAACCATGTGCAAAGTCCATCACTGAAAAAGGCTGAGGCATAATAGAACACATTTGAAATAGCTCAGCAAATACACATGTTCAGTTACAGGAGCTTTCAAAGTAAATGACTTGGCTACTTGAAGCAGAAAGTAAGAAAATAAGCCAGGCTAAATAAGGAAGTTCTTTCTAGATTTTTATTTCTCTCCCCTTGGGTAGTCAGGGAAGATTGCCAGGTGTAGTTCTAGCAAATTGAGGAAACAGATTACTGCAACAGAGGTAAAGGGAGAACTGGACTTTCCTGACTCCCTTGTTTGTGTGTGTGTGTGTGTGTGTGTGTGTTGTTGTTGTTGTTGTTTTTTAATATTTATACTCTAATTATCTCCAAACAACATCAACAGAGTAATAATTCCTCTTACTCCAGTGTCTCAATTTTGAAAATCAGTGCTGCTGTTAAGAGTCCCGCAACTTCTCAGCTTTTCTTGCTGGAGGCAACCTTCCTGGGTTAGGTAAAGGACTTCAAGATGAAGTTTTAATTCTGTGTCACGGTCCAAGGTGTTTCATTGCAAAGTCTGGAAGCATGCATGTCAGCACATACAAGACACCAATAAACAGAGGTCTGGGTTCAACTTAATGTGATACAATGGCCTGCATGCTCCTGGCTTTCAATGCCACTTTATTCTTATCTCCTGCACACAATTCTGGGCTTCAGGCTCTGACACTGAGATCTTCCCAGGAACTTTTTGGTTCGGGAGTTGTTCACAGTAGTCTTTAAGAAAAATCACATGGATTGCCTATTTTCCAGCCAGATATTTAAACTGGACTTGCCTTTTGACAGAGCAAAAGGGCTCTTTTTAATTCCTAAGTTTTAGAAGGTCTGTCGACCGACACAGTGATTCATGACTGAACAGGAGGACGTTGCAGAACAGCAGGGAAAGAGAGTTTGATCCTTTAGTCCAAACCAGGGAATATTACCAATGATAAATTCTTCAGATAACTTCCTGATGGACATAAATGAAAAATCTGCACAGAAAGCACAGGATTCCTTTCAGGGAAGGGACCCATCTATTTCCACTAATAATTAAAACACATGAGGTGACAGGACTGAGTCCACTGTGAAAATCCTGGCCAGGTTAAGTGGTAGATTTCATGATGCTGGTGTCTATTCTCCTGCATCCTCCCTAATGACCCATATACACCCTGAAGAACTGATTGTCTTCTTACTATTCTCAACCCTACGAAGTTCATTTGATGCCCACTGAAGTTCCTACTCACCTCACAACCCAAAAGACCCATACATGTATGTAAAGCCTTAGTGATATCAAATTTCAGAATTCTTCCTAGATTAGTTAATAATATTATATACTAATTCAGATAAATTTGTGAATAAATGTCAACAGTTTCAAGTGCTGCCTTTCCTAGATAGAATTTACATCTTGTAGGTTTTATACCTGATAATTTAGGTCAAAGGAAGGAATCAGAGGACAATGGATTTAATTGTAACAGGGCTGGTAAAAAATAATTACCACTAGAACCTAGAATAGATAGTGTTCTAGGTGTTTAATGGATATCATGTCACCTAACTTGCATCTACCTTATTATGCAAATCCAGTTAGCATCCCCATTTATAGATGAGGAACTGACACACAGAGGGTTAAGTAACTTACCAAAGGCTCCACAGCCAGCAAGTGTAGAGAACTGTATTCAAAGACAAGTAAGTGTGGGTCTGTAGCCCCATACCTAATTGCTATATAGCACAATGGGAAAAGAACATTTGGTGATGTGCAAATAAATGAAGATGAAGCCAATGAAAATAGAAAAAGGCTATTTATTGAGCTGTTATTAAATATCAATATCTATATCAATTGATATATATTGATATATATATATATATATATATATATATATATATATATATGACCCTAATGTGCAAATAGACTGAACGATGGAACAACCAAACAACTAAACAACTGAACAACCAGTCACTATGATGTACGCTGACCACCAGGGGGTGCGTGGGGAACATAGCGGACGTCTGCAGCAGGCGGCAGAGCACGGAACATGGCAGGTGTTGATGCGGTGGGAGGGTGGAGCAGGTGAAAAGAGATGCCATACCAAGGTGGGGCGCCAGTAGCTGTCATCGGGGTGAGCCTCTGGTGGTTACTGAAAATTCTTTGCTCCAGCACACTGTGGTCCCACCCAATACTCACACCTGCTGCTGGTGCTGGAGCTACCACTCGCACCCACTGCCTGCTCCTGGCGCCAGCCTCAATTGCTCAGCGCTGTCAGTGGGTGCAAGTGGTGGCTGCCAGCCCCAATCACCCCTCAGGGCTTCTCTACCTCCCCCTACCCCTGAGGAGTGATTGGGGCTGGCAGTCACCGCTCACACCCACTGCCAGTGCTAGCCCCGCTCACACCTGCAGCCAGCACCAGAGCCACTGCTCACAACTGCTGCTGGTGCCTGGTGCCGGTCCTGAGCACTCGGTGCCCATCGGCAGGTGTGAGCGGTGGCTGCTGGCCCTGATTGCCCCTGAAGGCTTCTCCACCTCCCCCTGCTCCTGAGGGATGATCCCACCCGCTGAAAGTGCCAGCCCCAATTGCTTCACACCATCAGCGGATGTGAGTGGGGTCTGGAGTGGGGCTGCTGGCAAACAGGTGACTGGGGGAGGGGGGTGGTGCAGCAGGCGGGGGGCTCAAAGGATGGGCTGATACCTGCCCCTGTGCCCACTGCAGCGTGGTGGCCCACAGTTCCTTTCAATGTGCATGAATTCGTGCACTCGGCCCCTAGTATCTATATAAATATACTAGGGGCCCGGTGCACGAAATTCGTGCACTGGGTGTGTGTGTGTGGGGGGGAGTGTCCCTCAGCCCAGCCTGCCCCCTCTCACATACTGGGAGTCCTCAGGCGTTGACCCCCATCACCCTCTGATCACCTGATCGGCCCCTTGCCCAGGCCTGAGGCCTCTGGCCCAGGAATCATGCCTGCGCAGGGGACCCCCATCTCCCTCTGATCGCTTGCTCCACCCCCCGCCCAAGCCTGACGCCTCTGACCCAGGCTTCAGGCCTGGGCAAGGGGACCATCATATCCCCCCAATCCCCGGCTCTGCCCCCCACCCAGGCCTGATGCCTCGGCCAGAGGAGTTGACCCTCATCACCCTCCGATCACCAATCACCGGATCGGCCCCTTGACCAGGCCTGAGGCCTCCGGCAGAGGTGTCAGGCCTGGGCAGGGGACCCCCAGCTCCCCTCGGTTGCAGGCTCCGCCCCTGCCCAGGCCTAACGCCTCTGGCTGAGGCGTCCGGCTCGGGCAGCGGAGACCCGAAGCTGCAGCAGCCCCGCGATCGTGGGCTCTGCTTTAGGCCCAGGCAAGGGACCCCTAGCTCCTGGGACTGCCAGTTTTGACCTTGCCCAGCTCCCATCCCTGGCTCCACCCCTACTTCCTGCTATCACTGGCCAGGGCAGCAAAGGCGCCTGATTCTCCCATCATGGCTAGGGGGCAGGGAAAAAGGCTGCCCCAGGGCCGCCTTTTCCCTGCCCCCCAGCTCTTAGCTCCCCCCTGGGTTTCCGCTCACTGTCAGTGGCAGGGGGCTTCTTCCTGCTTTCCCTTTCGCCTCCCTGCATTGTGCCTACATATGCAAATTAACCGCCATCTTGTTGGCAGTTAACTGCCAATCTTAGTTGACAGTTAACTGCCAATCATAGTTGGCAGTTAACTGCCAATCATAGTTGGCAGTTAACTGCCAATCATAGTTGGCAGTTAATTTGCATATAGCCCTGATTAGCCAATGAAAAGGGTATCGTCGTACGCCAATTACCATTTTTCTCTTTTATTAGTGTAGATATGTAAAAAGAGCAGGTCAATGTCTTTTGTGTTTTGGCCCAGACTCAAAGGCAAGGAGAGAAGTAGGAGGGCATTATAGAGGAAAAGTAGGAAGGCTCCAGGGATGCACTGATTGGAGGCTGTTGGTATAGGGAAGCTGTAGGTGGGCTAACTAGAAGTGAACTTCCTATGTGATTAGTTAGAGGTGCATACTTGTCTTTTTCTGGTTAGTCCTAAGTTGGAAACATACAAAAATTAGGAAAGCTATCACTTATTGATCAAGCCCTGATCATTTTAGGTCAATTGTTATAAGGGTTCGTGCACTCGTGTTTGACTTCCTGGACTATGTTCTGGAAATAGTAATTTGATTCCTTACAAGTCTGACTTGGAAGGTAGCTTCCTGAGCTGGTTACTGAAGATAAGGGGTGGGTTTCTTGGACTGATTGCTGCAGATAGTAAGTCATAGTTCTATTTTTATATGTAATCTGGTCATTGTCACTCTGTATATTCAATCTCTCATGCAGAAGAGTCCTCTGGACTCATTCATTTGCCTCCAGCGTGGAAGGAGGCCTCCTGCTGGAAAGGGATCTTCAGCTAGCAGCAGGGTTTTTTACTGAAGCAGGTTGGTGAATTAGGTTGAAGTCTTGATTTCTGGCAAAAAGATATCTGTTGTGTTTCTTTGTGCTGATCTCTCCTATGTTGCTTAATATTTGCCTGGCAGAGAAATTGTTATTTCTAATCATGCCCCCAAAGTTAACGTCAAAGGCTGGCCAAGGTCCTAGCTGGTAAAGAAGGAAGGGAGAACATTCTCTTTCCATTTCCTCTGCGTAAGCTAAAACGCAAATCTCAAAATTATCGCACAAGTGAATTCAGCCGTTGGTCACCTGCACAGCAGCTTCTAACCTTTCATTAAGTTAGCAGATGGTTCTGTTTGCAAGAGGACCAAGCATATCCCAGAGAACCTCAAATATAAGTAATACAGGCAGGCAGTAAATGTGTCCTGAGCACATACTCTTTGCTCATTGTGATAAAGGAAGTAGAATATAATGCCTCTGCTTCAGAGGGCCCTACAGCTTTTATGTGTGATGCCATTTTTCATTGACTAGAGCGAATGATAAACAAATTCAACACTAAGCATCCAGTGAGTTTTGCCTTGAGAAATACATGAGCCCCTAATGAGATATGGCTCTAGCTGTGATTTTATTGCCTCTTTCTAACACGAAGTTAATATGAAAGTGCTTGCATTTGGGGACATGAATCAATTACATACCCACAACAACTACAGATGTATGTGACATTAAAGGTATGCCAGCATGCTATCTATTATAAATGTTCTGATGTAACAAATGCCAGGGATTAGTGTTAAAATCGGATTCTCATACAAAATAAACAATGGATCCTTCTAGCCACCAGGTGAGCACAAACCCAGAGAAGTACATTCCCCATTGGCAGTGTAGGTGAAATGCTGGTGAAGGCATGAGGTGATTGGTCAAGGCCATGGTCTTACTCCCCTGGTCAGGGAGCAATTTGGGACCAGTGAAAGGGTCACAGGAGAGCAGATATAAAGACTATTTTGTTACTTAATGTGCAGTTTGACTAACCTGGGTTCTAACCTGATTCAGTTACTACTTAGTGGAGTGACTTTGGGAAAATTGCTTCCCTTTTGGGGCTTCAATGGACATTATACCTGACAGAGCTACCTTGGTAATATATGTGTGATATTTTTTATAGATTTGTGCAGAGGCCGGTAAAGTGTTTTAAATAAAAATAATCCATGTAGAAAACTATTAGTATAATAGTACTAGTATACATTAAAATGATGGCTACATAGAAGAAAAAATGAGTGGAAGATTAAAGGAAGAAAAGGACAAGCCTAGAATTTTGCAACTCTTTCTCACCATTAACTATGGAGACAGAGATAACAGAGAAGAGAATTTTCCTTTTATAAGCCACAAAGGTAACAGAAAAAGGAGTGTAAGAGATCACTCTCTAACCAGTGTTGAAGCCAAGTTGGATATTCCTTCCAATAGCACATATAGAAAATAATACCCTGATTTGATATTCTGCTGGTGGAAAGTGGCGACATAACCTCAGTCCAGTCTTTCAGGGACACTTGAATGAATGTCTATGTGTCTACATGTGAAAGAAAAGATTTTGACCAGCTATCCTTTTTATTCTTATGCCTGAAGTGCCTGGCTTCCTAATAACTGTAATACACAGATCTCAATGGGTATTCTGCTTCTCTTTGATGGACACATAGAACTAAGCAGTCAGCCCTGGCAACTTGTCAGCTCTCCATGATCACTTGATGCATAAAATGAGAGACCACAATAACACCTGCGAGATTGTGCTTTCTATTTTTAAAGTAAGGATTCCCATTGCTACCTTAAAACATTCATTTGTGATTTATTTTGAAAGCTATACATGATCTGTGAGATACATGTGGGCAGTTGTGTGTGTGTGTGTGTGTGTGTGTGTGTGTGTGTGTAAAAAGATGAAATTACACACACATCCCTGCTCAGGTTACAGAGGTTACTCTCAGATATAAATATTCCACTTAAATGTGGTATGGCTTGTAATCCTGTAACCAGATTAACTCGACATCTGCCTACAGTCAAAAGAAACCCAAACAAGGTCCACTACAAAAGAAATGGCACCAAGAATGTTTCTCTAAATAAGAAAAAAGATGTTTTAATTAATGAAAAATTATGTCCTGTCTTATAACCAATTTGTGGGTCACCCACTGCATTATGCTCAACAATGATCCTGAAAAAAAAATAAAATAAAACACAAAGCCACAAATAAAGTGATGCTTTTGTTACATTTCTTGACTTCTAATCATAATTTCTTATTGGGTTGATATTATCCTAAGAATAGAAATAGATATATAATCTTTTTATGGTAAGAAAGAGTAAACTTTCAAATAGAAGACAATTATTTTTTAAAAGAGAGAGAAGTTCAATATACCACATCTTTTTTAATTCACTCATCTACTGATGGGTACTTGGGCTATTTTCAGATCTTAGCTATTATAACATGTGTTGCTATAAACATAGGGGTGCATACATTTTTTTCTGATTGGTGTTTCAGGTTTCTTAGGATATATTCCTAGAATATATAAGTTCAATAGCTAAGATCTGAAAATATCCCAAGTACCCATCAGTAGATGAGTGAATTAAAAAAGATGTGGTATATTTATATCATGGAATACTATGCATCAGTAAAAAAGAAGAATCTCTTACCCTTTGAGACAGCATGGAGGGACCTGGAGAGTATCATGCTAAGTGAAATAAGTCAGTCAGAGAAAGACAAATATCACATAATCTCACCCATATATGGAATCTAAGTAACAAAATAAACTGATGAACGGTGTGGATCCAGAGACATGGAAGCATGGAACAGAGTGAAGAATCTCAGAGGGAAATCAGGGAAGGGTGGGTGGATGGGAGATAATCAACCAAAGACCTTGTATGCATATATGCATAACCCGTGGACACAGACAGGGGGTGGTGAAGGCCTGGGGCAGTGGGCAGGGGCAGGCTAGAGGGGGTCAGTGGGGGGAAAAGAGGACATATGTAATGCTTTCAAAAATAAAGATTTATTAACAAAAGGAAAAAAAAAACATATCCTTGGATGAGGATTAAGGAAAATAAAAGAAATCATTCCAATAGATGCATGAGTCCTGGCTGAAGCAGTCCTTAAATGAAGAGTGTATCAAAATAAGGCATGTCTGTGGTTAAAGGCACTGAGACAAGTGGGAATATGCCCCCAGAGGAGAAGTATAATGTTGGCTCTATTCCTAGAGAATGGTATCAATCAATTCAATGAGAGGTTCCAATAGCAGACCCTGTGCTGAGAACCCTCAGGATATAGGGTGACTCTGAGAAGAGTCAGGGAAAAAAATTTGACAAGCACTTCAAAAAATTATTCATATCTAAGGTACCTGGTACCAATAATCCACTCAAAATAGCTTTAGAAGTACTGGGGCTATATATCCAATGGTGGTTATCTGCAAAATTGTTGTTAAACACTTAATACCATTGCTACAGATTGCCATACAATGGGTGTTATGCAAATTCACACAGTGCAGGGTAATGTGGCACTCATCACCAAATGATCTCTCTATTGATAATTTTACCCACCAAATTTTGATAAAGAACCTATAAAGAATAGAGCATGTGCTTTTGTTCACAGAGTGCAGACATCTTTTTGAAGAGATATTAATTTGGACTAGATCAATGCAGATTATGGGGAGAGAGTTTTCATGGTATTGGTGAATTTAAGTCCAGGACACTTAGTTAGATGAACTCTGTACTTTTAATGGTAAACTGACCACATCTATAGTAATAAAAGGGTAATATGCTAACTAGACTGGACATCATTCTGGTCATCCTTCCTGACAAAGCCAGAGCTGGAAGGAAGCAGCCCAGTTCCTGGGTACCAATGGGAAGCCAGTGCTGGAAGCTGGGGAAAGGAAGGCCTACTCTTGAACGAATTCCATGCTTCGGGCCTCTATTTATAAAGAAACTGGTTGTAAGTGTTTGAGTGAGTCAAGCATGTTCCACTTCTACTCTGAAGGTCATGTACTGTGGGGCAAGGAGCCAGCTCATCCAGATAATTACATGCCATAATTACTCTCTGGTTAAGAACACAATATATTACAATGGATTTATAAGTTGTAGGTACATTATTTTCCTGACTTGTGTTTTTAGAAAGTACTTAACACAAACCTTACACACACACACACACACACACACACACACACACACACACACACACACACACAAAGAGGAGAAAGGGAATGCAAGTACCTAATGTACATTTTCCCCCCATAATTGTTCCTTGAAACTTTATTTTCAAGGAAGCAACTATGAATGAAATAATTTTATGTGTATGTTGGAGAGTGGGGATGTTAGGAGAGACAAGTGTTTTTAATCTTGACCCCACTCAAAACTTGCCTATCAAGAAATATCCATTATAATGTCCTGGCTGACGTGGCTCATTTGGTTGGAGTTTCATCCCATACACCAAAAGGTGGCAGGTTCAATTCCTGGTGAGGGCACATACCCGGTTGTGAGTTCAATGATCCCTAGTCAAGGCCCATATGGGAGGCAACCAATCAACGTTTTTTTATTGTTTCTCTCTCTCCATCTCTCTATCTCTCTCTCCTCTTTCTCTCCCTTCCGCTCTCTCTCAAATCAATAAAAACGTATCCTTGGTAAGGATTAAAAATAATAATAAAATAAGAAATATCCATTATGAGCTTTTTTATTGTTTTACCTGAGCAGCAATCCACCTGAGACCATCTGACCAGCCAAGCTGTAAACTGAGTTGCCACACCACACAATAGTTACCATAATTGGTTCTACAACGGTAAGAAATATGTTTTGGACAGCAGGGGATTTTATTTCCACTGACTTTCTCCTTCAACAAAAAATTAACAAATAAATGTTGGCTTGCCTCCCAAATGTATACAACAGGACATTCAAAAGCAAAGCACAGAAACAGGAGGTCCTATGTCTTTTAGCTCAGTGTCTGTTTAAGTGTATAGAGCAGTTGCCTCTTTTTCTCAGGGAGTCACCCATGTGAGAGCCACTTGGTCTCTGTGGAAATCTCATCACTGTTGGGCCCTTCTCCCAAGAAATATCATTGCCTTTGTTCTTAAAACACCACAGAATACAAGTAGCCTGACAGTGCAATAATTTTTTTCACCTCAGTGAAAAATTCTATTTTAATGTCTATTTTTCTGAATAGCTTATTCATCAAATCTGTAAAATTATTAGGTCTATTGTTCTCTAACCTTTTCTATTGAGCAAGTTTTGCTTTATTCTATATAAAATATTTATGATTCCACTCTTTAAGAGCTAACATTTTATCATGTGACATAGAATAAAAGCATATGCACAAATTATCACATTTACATGCAGAGATAAATATCATTCATAAAAGGTGTGGCTCTATTTAAAAGCTTATTTTGGAGTTTACCTTCTATAGAAAGAATAGGCAGCAAGTTGCTTGTGCTATTGCTCTGGGGATGTTTTAATTATTAAAAACAAAAACAAAAAAACAAAAAACAAAAAAAACTTTGCATGGCAAGAAAAAAAAGAAAGAAGGTGACAAATAAATGGGAGCGAGTTATAGGGCATAGAACCCTGGATGATCAGCCAGGGGCTATTGGTTCCAGTCCTGACTCCAGCACTAATGAGCTTGTGACTGTGGGACATCATTTAATCTTTCTTGGCCCCAGTTCCCTCATCTATTAAATGGGCTAGAGAGTCTCCAAAGTCCCTCCCACCCTAACATACAATCCAAAATCATTCATTGTCAACCTCCCTATTTATAATTACTATTGCAAGCATGCATTTGCTGGTTCTTATTGCTTCTTCCTGAAGGGGATTTGTTATCATCTCAGCTTCAGATTTCAACCTTCCACTGCCTAAACACCAAGGTAATCATTCAGCCTTTCCAAGTACAGAGAGTAATTCTAATTGGAGAGACAAAGCTTTAAGTGATTCTAATAAGGTTTTATTTTTAATTATGTATATTCTAATCAATATCCTGAGAGTAGAAATACTGCAGCACATTTGACATATTTGAACTTTAACAACTTGACCAGAAGCATCATTATTTTATGGTTATGGGAATCACAGTATTTTTAAAAATTATATATAAACTGATGGCCCGGTGCATGGATCCATGTACATTGAAAGGAAACTAATTAGAAGAAATATTTTAATATTGCTATTCACCCTTTCTCTATAATAGAAGTGTCAACCAAATTCACGATCAACAATGACAGATTGAAACACACATGTGCAATTGGAGTCAGTGAGAGCTTTATATGCATCACACTCGTGAGAGTCAACTTAGCCTTTTATAGATATAAAATACACTTGCTTAATAAGACCTGCTTTCTGATTTAGCTAAACTTTTTCCAGCCCAGTGAAGCACCCCAACTTCTCTTTCAGGTAATTGTCAGCAACACAGCAGTAAATATCAACACGAAGCAGATTATTATTGTAGATCACACAGGGAGAACAAAGGGTAAAATATTTAACTGTAGCAGTGTTTCACTATATCCTGCCTGCACAGTGAGAAAACCTGAAGTCATTTTCAAGGTCCACCATTTCTTACTTCTTTTCAGTCAGGTGGAGTTTCTAAGCTTTCTAAATCTCCGTTTTTCAACCAATGAAAATAAAATAAAATTCCACCGAGTAGCTACTATTAACGACTCTGAGACTTCTGTGAAGATCAAATGAAATGAGGCATGGGAAAACGCTTCACAGACATTTTGTTAAATATGTTTACACCTGACTATAAAGCAAGTCATGTTCCTGGGCTGAAGAAACTCCAAGGAGGCTAGTCGCTAGGGAGAGGACGCTGGGCATTACTACATGATTTCATTACCTGGTGCCCACAGCCACTGTTTCTGAGCTGGGCTGGGCTGTGTGCCGCATTTTGTGCCATGGGGTCTGGCAGCCAGCATCGGCTGCAATTTGGTGGGGTGTCGCTCTGGGGTGGTGGTGGGGCCTGTGTCCCACTTGGGGGAAGCCGAGTGTTGCTTTATGGGTGCCAAGTCCGTGGTGCCGTTTCTCTGTGAATGGCCAGTGCACATCATGATAGGTCCTGTGTTGAATGTCTTCCTCCTGGTGGTCAGTGCACATCATAGCGACTGGTTGGGCAGACACATCATAATATATATGTAGTTTTTATCTTCCAGGGTGGATCAAGAATTTTCCCTGGACTAAGATTAGATCATGATTTCTTATTTCTTAGAAAAGTGATCAAAGTTGTCTTAATGTCTCTTTTGATATTGGGTTTAAGCTATTTTAGTTTTTCTAAGTAAATGTCTATTGTTTATCTTGTACTTCTTTTTCATGCCATATAGTACCTTGAATTGTATAAGTATGTTTAGTGTGGAGAAACATGCTATTTTAATGATTAATAAAGTAAATAAAAAGCAATTTGTGACTTGTTCCTCTTGATCAACCTCAATTACAAAAAAACAAAACAAAAAACCCTTCATTCTGGACAGAGATTAAATAAGATTGAGTGTGAATTTGTTTCTTAGCATCTTGTTGGGCAGTTAACAGTTGTTACAAAGGGATCAGCAGATGGCAGTAGGAAGTTTAGATTTCATCTCATGGAGCAGAAAGACATGGACTTTGGGTCAGGACTTTTTTGTTCTGGCTCTGTCAGCTTATACCAAAGTAGGGGTCCAGTGCACAAAATTCATGCATGGCGGGGGGGGGGGGTCCCTCAGCCCAACCTGCACACTCTCCAATCTGGGAGCCCTCAGGAGATGTCCAACTGCCAGTTTAGATATAAAATAAACTTAGGGATCAGGCCTAAACTGGCAGTTGGACATCCATCTCGCAATCCGGGACCTCTGACTCCTAACAGTTCACCTGCCTGCCTGCCCTAACCACTCTGCCTGCCTGCCTGATCCCCCTAAATGCCCTGCCTTGTTTGCCTGGTCAATCCTAACTGCCCTCCCCTGCTGGCCTGGTTGCCCCTATTAACTTTTTTTTTTTTTTAATCTTATCCTGTTCACACACAATTGTATTTGACTTCCTTATTGGCTTCTTCCTGTCACATAATTTTTCTCTCTCCTTTATGTAACACTTTTTCCTATTCACTCATCATTTATAAACTTTTCTTTCCTCCTTATTTCCCACTTCTGTTCCATCATCCTCCTTCCCATCTTTCTCCTACCCTCCCTCCCTCCCCACATTCCTTCTTTCCTTTATCTTTACCCCTCCTCCCTCCCCTTTTCCTTCCTTCCCACCTTAATTTTTTTCTTCACTTCCTCCCTTGGACCTGCTTTGCTCCCTCCCCCATTTCTTCCTTCTTCCCATTCTCCTTTTAAGCTCTACCAGCTCGTCTTTAAAACTTTTCTTCCCTCCCTCTTTCTCTCTCATCCACATTCCTCTCTACTTACTTCCACTGTTTTAATATCCATCTACCTGCCTAATTATTCACTATCATTTATCTTTTTTCTTTTCTGACTCTTACTTTTAAAATCTGTCTCCAGTACACAACTATACTTGATTTTCATTATAGCTCCTACAGTTCACTCATACATCCTCTTTCCTTCTTTAACTCTGCTATCTACTGACTCCTTTATAAAGTTCTTCTCTCCCTCCTTTCCATCTTAAAGCTTGCATTGTGGGGGGGTGGGGGGGAGGTGTTAACTCCCAGACCAGGACTCAGCCACTGCCAGGCATTCGCCGCGCCCCCCTTCCCCGACCTCCCCGCCACTGTCCTGCTCCCATTCCCTGCCCAGGACACCTGGCCCAGCGAGGGTGGCTGAGGCCCGTGCAGCCCAGGTGTTGCTGACACGAAGCAGGAGTGTCTCCCCCAAAAAGGCCTCTGACCATCCTCCACTCCATCCCGGACCCTTGGGTGCCTCCCAGCCAATGGCCGCCACTGCCCTCCTCCCGTGTCTGGGTGGGGCTCCCCGCTCCACTCTGTCTGCACCCTGTCTCTAGCCAGGCACACCTGCTCTGTCCCACTGCCATCGCCACCCCCTCCTGAGTGCAGTTTCCTTCCCCTCCTATTGTATCCTATCCCGGGCCTTGCGGCTGCCTGAGCAAAGGGCAGGCATGCAGCCTTCTGATCCAGTCATGATGTGATGCTGCAATGGACAAATTTGCATATTCCTCTATTATTAGATTAGATATTTTGTGTCTCTGACCCTCAGGTTCTCATTTATAAAATGGAGAGACAGAGGCAGTTAGAGAAGATGTCTTGGGTAGTATATTAGTTTGGTAGGGCTTCCAGAACAACATTTATTTTTTCATGGTTCTGGAGACTAGAAGTCCAAGACCAAGGTGTGGGCAGGATTAGCTTCTTTTGAGGCTTCCCTCCTTGGCTTGGGGATGGCTGCCTTCCCTCTGTGTTGTCACCACTGTCCTGCTATGTGCATGTGTCTGATATCATTCTCTCTTTGTCCACAATTTCCCTTCTTATAAGGACTCAGTTCTGTTGGATTAGGACCCACCTTAAAGACCTCACTTTTACTTCATTACCTATTTAAAGATTTTATGTTCAAATACAGTCACATTTTGGGAGGTGAAGACTTCAACATATGGATTTGGGGGGGAACAGAGTTTTTGGGAAACATTCTGAGATGCTATCTACATGCAGCAGATTTATGGGGCAGGGATGGGAAATCTCAGAAACAAAAAGCAAAAAGAAGTGAGGGAAGCAAGAGTGGGCAGTGGGAGAATTTGAACCAGATAGAGTCGTAACGAATGTCTGCATTGATCTCACATCGAGCTTTGGAGCTAGGATGGCCCTTGAGAGTTATCCTGAGTTGGGCAGGGGGGCGGGGTCTTTGCACCTTGACGTTAATGTCAAGGAAAGGCGCACCCTCCAGGGGAGGAAAGGAGGAGTATCCTTGGGCCAGGAAACTTCCCTCATTTGAAGGTTATTTGTCTAAGCCTTCAGCTTGCTTTGGTCTTGAAAGAGGAAAGCAGGGTGGTGTGCACAAGTCCATTAAAGAGCTAAATGCCAATTTGACCATCATATAGAAATGTGATGAGGACTTGCTGAGGCAAGTATAATCCTTGGCAGGTGGTGGGATCTCTATTGACATCATTTCCCTTCCGTGGTCCCAATCTTCCCGTTCCACAAGCCCCTTCCTTAACAGCAAGATCCTCAATCAGCGGGAAATCCTGGCCTCCCACACACCTCTACTTAATGTGTTTCTGCTGAATAGGGACAGAGTCCCAGGGAGCTGGTTTTCAGGGACTTTCTAGTGTTGATGTTTAGCTTCCCTCCCCTCTGACCTCCCTTCTGTCATCCAGATAGATCAAATCCACAATCCATAAACTATCTGAACTCTTTATAAAAGGAGCTCTTCAGGGAGCTGCATGCTGTTCCCATACAAAGCTCAGTAATTTTCAGGGTGTTTTTTTTATTATGATGATTATTTTTAATAATACCCTACATTTAACATTTCCCATTTGCAGAGCCATGGAGAAGAGCCTGTGGAACATAAAGCGCAGTGAGCACAGGAGGAAAACAAAAGAGGAGTGGGTGGGTTCAGACAAAGAGGTTGCCTTGTATCTCTGACACAAGGCTTTGTGGCGGATGTTGATCAGTGCAAATGAAAATCCAAGGGGGAGAGCCACGTGCCTCTCCAAACTGTGAAATAATGCTTCGCGGCAGTGAGTCCTTGGGAGGAGGAACAGTTAGGCTTAGAGAGAAGCTAGATGGCAGCCCATTGTTACAGAAGATGTAACCTAGCAATGAATGGATGGGGAGAAAGAAGTGACTTTAAATAAAGAAAGGCTATGTGTGGAAGTGAAAGAAACATATAGTATTCTGCTTTTCTCAGCTTTTCCTAATGGAAACTAGGAGGACATAAATGGAGATTTGCTCCATGTGTTTGTTCTCCCAAGGACAAGACCTCCTGTGGCCTGTACTTCAATACTACCTGGACATGGATCCTATTTCCAGGTGTTAACTCACACTCACAACATAAAGTAGGATAAAAAAGCAAAATGGTTCAAGCCATGAAAGGAAACAGTTTGTTCTGACCTCCCATGAGCCTCCTGCATGGTGAGGGGGCGGCAGGAGAGAGTTATATCCTTGTAATGGACATACGGGAGAAAAGGCTCTTTCACATTAAGTGACTCGGGGATCAGAGACACTCCCAAGGCAGCATTTGGCTTATTGGGCCACCATTTCCCTTCTGACATCGTTCACTAATTCCTCATTTAATTAGTTAGCTCAGGCTTCCATAACAAAATACCACAGACTTAAAAAACAGACATTTATTTCTCCCAGCCTCAGAGCCTGGGATTCCAAAACCCAGGTACCATCAGATTCTGTTTCACATTGAGCTTCTCTATCTAGATTTCACATAGCTGCTTTCTCACTGTGTCCTTGCAAAAGTTAAAAGAGGGAGAAAGGCAGTAAGCACCCTGGTGTCTTTTATTTTAAGGGCACTAATCCAATCAAGAGAGTCCCACCTCAGGACCTTATCTAACCCTAATTACCCCCCAAAGGCCCCACCTCCTGATTCCATCCCATTGGGGAGGGAGGGAGGGCTTCAACACCTGAAAATGGTGAGGGACAAGATTCAGTCCAAGCACCTTTTATGCTAGAGAGAGAAGAAAGTGGGGATACTCTCTGAGAGATAACATAGTTAGGAAAGTAAAAAACTTCCCCAAAGACTTGACTTAGCCAGAATCTGAGAGATGAGCAGAGGACAACTAGGAAAGAGCATTTGAGGCAACTGAGCAGTATGAGCAGAGGCCCCAGGAGAGAAACAAGGCATGTTCAAAGCCTGAAGAAGGCATTGCATCTGGAGCAGAAAGCTCAGGAAAGTGAAATGGGCAAAGGGTTGTTGGGGGCCAGACCTGGCAGGGCCTTACCAGGCCTGCTAAGGAGCTGTCATTACCCAGCACAATGTGAATCCTCTGAAAAAAATTTGCACATTTAAAGTTTCCCATCTGCAGAGCTCTGGAGAAGAGCATGTGATCATATTTACCGTTTGAGATTGTCCTGCCTCCATTGTGAAGAAGAAGCTAAAAAGTGACCTGAGTTGGAAAAGATACTGGTATACAGCTGGGAATAATTGCAATAATCCATGCAGGAGATGGCGATGGCTCGGACGAGAATAGTGATGGTAGGAAAGATGTGTGAACTGACCCAGGAGTTATTGAAGAGGAGGGGACATGGTTTGGCAATAGATTAGATACTGGGGACAATGGGGAGGGAATTAGATATTAGAGCCCTGGCTGGTTAGTTCAGGCTCGGTTGGTTAGAGTGTTGTCTCAAGACACCAAGGTTGTGGGTTTGATCTCCAGTCAGGGCATATAGAAGAAGCAAAATCTCTATCATCTATCTATCTATCTATCTATATCTATCTATCTATCTATCTATCTATCTATCTATCTATCTATCAATCTCTGTCAAATCAATAAGTAAAAAATAAAGATCTCAATATCCTTGACACCTGACAGAAGAATCGGGCCCAGATGCGTGCATTTGGTACATTTCAGATCTTATACCCCTCAGTCTTCATGTGGAGCCCCAGGGCATACCTCCCATAATTAGAAAGCACATATTTCCCATGGCCTTGGCAAGTCCTTGGCCAGTTTGCTCTCAGACCTCCTCTTGACCCTTCTCCTGCTCTACTCTACATGCAGAGAGGTTGGTTCTGCAGTCTTGGTTTTCCAAGCTCGCTCCTGGATGCTTTTGGCCACTGGGAGGCCCTCTAGAGCAGTGGTTCTCAACCTTGGCTGCACATTAGAATCACCCGGGAATCTTTTTAAAATCCTGATTTCTGGGCCTCATCCTCCGGAAATTCTGTTTCTTTGTTACTAATGGTGTGGCCCCACCCCATAACAAAGAAACAGAATTTCCGGAGGATGAGGCCCAGAAATCAGGATTTTAAAAAGATTCCCGGGTGATTCTAATGTGCAGCCGAGGTTGAGAACCACTGCTATAGAGTACAGTGGGGCCTTGACTTACGAGTGTCCCGACTAACGAGTTTCTTGAGATACCAGCTGTCTCTCGGCTGATTTTTTGCATTGAGTTGACAGAGTAATTTGAGTTAACGAGCTCCTTAACGAGCTCGATCTCAGAACGAATTAAACTCGTAAGTCAAGGCGCCACTGTATAGGGCAGGAAGAAGAAAAATGTGGATACATCTCCAAGTCTCAGGAAGTATCTATCCTCTGGGATTCCAGCTCCTGCAGAACAGGTCTGCCTTGATAGTCTGGCCCTCTGCTCCCAGGACACTACTTTTCCTTATTGTGCCCCAGACTAAGAGTCATAGTGATTTTCTGCAGTTACCAATCTCCAGGTGATTTCACTCTCCCCAACATGGCTTCTCAACTCTTTCATTGCTTATATAACTATTTCCCCGAATTAGCATCCATCTGTTTGCCAGGTTTGACCTTATTTTATGCAATTCTGAAAGTCACTAAGACCAGAAATACAACTCTTCCAACCACTTATCAATGCCTGAAATTCATTTGTTTCCTCCTCTATGAAATAGAAGACTTAAGAAGCAAATAATCTGAGGAGACTTTACAAATTGAATTACTCACAGGACATGGTATTTTTCCCCTCATAGATCAGTATATATTTGGTATAAGTAGACAACAGTCTGCAGTGGGGTGGGTAGAGGAGTGCTAACAAGAATCACAGGGAGAAGGACAAGGACTAAGGAAGGTAGAAAAAAAAGTGTAACATGCTAAAGATTTACTTATTTCAAAATTTGCCACAGGCAAGCCACAGGGTGACACCATTGCTGAACATATATTGGAAAGAATGACACCCAA
The DNA here is from genome assembly GCF_964212035.1 of Myotis nattereri. Taxonomy (NCBI): domain Eukaryota; kingdom Metazoa; phylum Chordata; class Mammalia; order Chiroptera; family Vespertilionidae; genus Myotis; species Myotis nattereri. Next base: position 158,986,305 of record NC_138075.1, read on the forward strand.
GTGTTAGGTGAGCTAACAATTAAACAAATAAATGTAGGATCTCAAGAGGAAAGTTATAAAGCTCCATTAGCAAAGAGAAGCGTATGAGACCAAATGTCTGTTCTGTTTATTTTTTAACTTTATCTATGGTCAAGTTAAAATAATTTCCATCTGAAGTCTATATATACCAAGCTATGATAGCCAATCAGTCTCCATTCTATACTGAATGTCGTTTACAAAAAAACATGTGTTTATATAGTCTACATTTCACTAGTAGACACATGCCTAACATACTGGGGCAGGGAACTAAAGCATGAATCCAGGGTATTTTTGTTCAGAGCTTTTAACACTCATGAGGATAATTCTAGTGTAATACAAAATTGGATTTGCTTCGTTGTAAATATAACCTGTGTTTTAGCGATCTGTGGTATGAATGACTCAGGTTGTGGCTTTTACTATTTTTTATTGAATTTTTTGGGGTGACTCTGGTTAACAAAATTATGGATGCACACACACAATAAAGTCCACAGATGAAGTGCTGTGGACTTGTGGCTTTTAGAAATAGCTCACATTTATTATATCACTTGGTACATTGAACAAGCCAAATTCTGCAACCCCTGCACCTCCCTTTATGACGTCTCTCTAGTCTCTCTCTCTCTCTCTCTCTCTCTCTCTCTCTCTCTCTCTCTCTCTCTCTCTTCCATCTTATAAACACTGTTAATGCAAGATGTTATAGTAAAGTTCAGTAAACTACAACACATGCCTTGCATACATGAATGAGAGCCTCACCTGGCTCTCAGTTGCCATGACCCTTGCTGTTCCATATTCGGACTCTTCAGGATTTATGTGATTGTAGACAATCCCTCATCACTCTCATAGTGAAATGAGAGATAGAAGAAAAATGAGACAGAGATGTGTATATATGTGCTTATTACATGTATACATAGTAGTTTATTGAACTTCACGAAGCTTTCTGACCACGCCATTGATGATTTGGGAAATGCAACATTTCCTCTGGGAGATGTGAAGTGTAGGAAAATAAAATGAGATTGGTAGTCTGTACTTAAATGTGTCGAGTAAAAGCTCTTAATAAAAAAATGTTTAGACCGTACACTTTTTAATGGATGACATCAATTATAATACAGGTTTCCATATATTCATTTCTGTATCAGTTTTTATTTTTATTTACTCATTCCTTCATAAAGTATTCAGATGCCAAGTATGAACTGGTAACCTCCTGTGTCATTGTGCTCAGTGCCAGTCTTCACGCCCACAGCACCTACAGTCTGTATCTGTGCTGTCTGAGACAGCAGTCACCGGCCACCTATGGCTACTGAGCACTTTCAGTGTCGCTAGTCTGAATTGAGAAGTGCAGTAGTGTAAAATGCACATTGGATTTCTTTGAGATTTAGTATAAAAATTAAGTAAAATCGTTCATGAATAATTTTTAATTGGTTTTCCTTTTTTCTATATTGATGAAGGTATTACATATGTGTCCTTATCGCTCCATTGTCCCCCCTCCCCCACTCATGCCCTCACCAAGTCCTTTGGTTGATCTCTCCCCCTTATCCCCACCCTCCCCTACCTTCCCTCTGAGGTTTGATGGTCTGATCAATGCTTCTCTGTCTCTGGATCTGTTTTCATGAATAATTTTTATGTTGCTTACATGTTGAAGTAATTACATAGATTACATATACTTTTAACTGTTAAAAATATATGTTGAAAATTAATTTTAAATTTTTATTTTTATCTTTTTAATGTGGCTACTAATAAACTAAAAAAATACACATGCTGCTAAGGGCAGTTTAAAAAATAATCACTACCTGATGACAGGTTATAATAAGCACTATGAAATTCAAACCCCTTCCACTACGAACGTGAAGCATGTCTGACCACGTCATTGGTGATTTGGGAAATACAACATTTCCTCTGGGTGATGTGAAGTATAGTAAAATAAAATGAGATTGGTAGCCAGAGAAATGTGACTCTGAATCTAGTACTCACTAGCTCTGTGGCCCTCAAAAAGTTATTAAACTTGCTGAATCTTAATTGACTCATCAGTTAAACACCCCACAGGATTGGAGACATAGTTAGGGTAATGAAGGTAAAGTACCTAGTTCAATGCTTGACATATACTAGCTGCTCAAAAATAATACCAATTATTTTGTTTGTTTTTCTCTAATCAAGTATGTAGGGGGGACAAGTGGGTAACACAGGACTGATTTTGCAATAGTGTCACCAACTCAAGCAGCCTCAAAGGCCCTGATACACAGTGGAAATCATATACTGATGCATATTGAGGGAAATGCCCCACTAGCGAAGTATTACTTGGTTAGGGCTCACTTCACCCTTTGTTAATTTCAAAACATATAAATTTCCAACCCATTCAAATGTCCTACCTGGGAATTACAAGGTAGCATTTATGCCAATGGCATAATAAGAGACATGAGCAAGGTCTTAGTCCCTCTGCTCAGAGGTAGACTTAATACTTTCACCTGCCAGCCACATTCTGCCCATGTGACTAAGGCCTCCATAACCTTAGCCATGATCTTTGGTGAGCTGCTCTAGAAGTATAACAATATGTGCTGAAATTATTATTGAATGCAAATATACCATTCTATGAAGATTTAGAAGTCTGTGATAGTTCTCTGTATTTCTAAAAAAACATACTACAAGGCCATCTACATACTGCTTTAAGTTGGATTACAAACAATTAACCAAGTAAAAGAGGAAATCTTGAAGGAAGGCTCAGTGTCAGAAAATCGTCAATCTGATTTATATCTATTGTGACTCTGGGCAGGTTTCCCAAAACGCAGGTCAACTTTCCAAGAATAACTGTCATTTAATAGTAAGCTACAGACTATCCAAAAGGGAATTTGAATCTGAATCCATTCTTTCTAAGGTATGTAGCTCTCCTCTTCCTTTTTCTTTCCCCAGGAGAAGGGTAGCTAGGCATAAATCAAAAATAGGCATTCTAAAAAATGCATGCTATCATTGCTTGAAACACAGAATTTATTTTCCACATTGCTACAATATTTTGTATGCCTCTGGAACATACTGAAGTGTTACTAATAGAGAACCTAACGATCTACTATTTCTGTGGGGAAATCAGTCCACCATCTAACTTTAGTCAACCATACACTCCTTTGTACACTGATGGGATCAGGAATATAATTATCTCACCTGCCACACCCTTCTTTGATTCTCTCACTTATTTCTTCCACCTATAAAGAAATTTTTAGCTTTTTCTCTCTCCTACACACCCATGTCCAATTGCTCTTTCCCCATCCTGGTTATCCTGCAACCTGAAAGTAGAAGACTTGCTTATCTGATTGGTTAGCATTCCAGGACATTTATCAGGGTATTATCACTTGCATGGATTACTATTTTTTAAGAGGTATCCAGACATGTTCCATGTTTTTTTTCTTCCACCTCTTTCATTCAACAGATATTTTAGTGCCTTCACCATCCCAGGTACTGTTTTAGTTGCTAAGATAAATAAATGAACAAAACAGACCAAAATCCCTTTCTTAATGGAATTTGTATTTTAGTTCTGAATGATCTTTAATCAACAAGCTCAATAACTTAAAAATTAAATACCTCAGATGATGATCAGTGCTAAAGAGAAAAATAATGCAGAGAAATGAGAGGGTTGTAGGAGTTTCACTTTAAGTCAGAACAGATGAGTACAATATCACCTAGAGGTGGCTTTTTGACCTAGAATCTAGGTTTAGGAACAGACACTTTGCTCCTTCCTTCTCCTTGACTTCATTCCTTCATGTGGCTGGCTAGAGAGTGGTGTAACCTCAAGATTAAATTCTGCAATAAAATTCTAAACTGTGTGCTCCAATTCCAGCATCTACCAGAGGGCTTCATATCTACTAACATGACTAATCAACCCTGTTCATTGCCTAGTATTCCCTTGGGAATTTCCCCAATGTTAGCAGGGCAGGATTTTAGAAATGCTGGCGTTTCAGCTATAATAGCTACAAAATACACAAACACAACACTCTCACACTCTGGCATCATCCTCTCTCCAGCTCGTTGGGTAGGGAGGGAGAGCAAAATCCCAATATATAACTGTGAATGATGACTTCTGCAGCCAGGCCTGAGTTTCTAGTTCAGTGAAGAATGAAAAGGAGTGGTTCTGTGCAATTTCAGATAAACAAACATAAGCACTTTGTTTCACTGATAACTGATGTTTTATTGACAGTCCTACATTTTAACACTTTTCTAAAAAATTTGCATCTATCATTTTATTTTATCTTCATGAAAATTTTGTTACATGTGTATAATTATCCACTTCTCTCAGTTTTTTAAATTTTTTATTAATTAAGGTATTACAAATGTGTCTTTATCCCCCCCATTGTCTCCTCATCTCCTAGTCTTGCCCTCACCCTTACCCCCTGTTGTCTGCATCCATCACTTATACTTATATGCATGCATACAAGTCTTTTGGTTGATCTCTCTCTCTTACCCCCACCCTCCCCTACCTTCCCTCTGAGGTTTGAGCATCTGATAGATGCTTCTCTGTCTCTAGATCTGTTTTTGTTCATCAGTTTATGTTGTTCATTATAATCCACAAATGAATAAGATAAAATCATGTGATATTTATCTTTCTCTGACTGACTTATTTCACTTAGCATAATGCTCTCCAGCTCCATCCATGCTGTTGCAAATGGTAGGAGTTCCTTCCTTTTTACTGGGGCATAGTATTCCATTGCATAGATGTGCCAAAGTTTTTTAATCCACTCATCTGCTGATGGGCACTTAGGCTGATTCCAAATCTTAGCTATTGTTAATTGTGCTGCTAAGAATATAGGGGTGCATATATCCTTTCTGATTGGTGTTTCTGGTTTCTTGGGATATATTCCTAGAAGTGGGATCACTGGGTCAAATGGGAGTTCCATTTTCAGTTTTTTGAAGAAACTCCATACTGTTCTCCACAGTGGCTGCACCAGTGTGCATTCCCACCAGCAGTGCACAAGTGTTCCTTTTTCTCCGAATCCTCACCAGCATTTGTCATTTGTTGATTTGTTGATGATAGCCATTCTGACAGGTGTGAGATGGTACCTCATTGTTGTTTTGATTTGCATCTCTTGGATGATTAGTGACTTTGAGCATGTTTTCATATGTCTCTTGGCATTCCGTATGTCCTCTTTCGAAAAGTATCTATTTAGAACTGTTGCCCATTTTTTGATTGGGTTGTTTGTCTTCCTTCTGTTAAGTTGCATAAGTTCCCTGTAAATGTTGGAGATTAAACCCTTATCAGAGATATCGTTGACAAATATGTTCTCCCATGCAGTGGGTTTTCTTGTTGTTTGTTAATGGTTTCTTTTTCCACTTCTCTCATTTGAAGAAGCTAGAGCATAGAGAAGTTGAGGAACTTGTAGATGGTAATGGCAGATCTAAGACGCTCACCTAAGCCATCTGGCTTCAGGGCATTCATTTAGATACCATGCAGTATTGGCCCTGAAATACCAAATGTGGTGGCTTTAAAGGAAAGGCTCTCACTGGTGAAGTTACCCACACAAGCTTTAATTCCTCAAGGTTCTATGGGATTCATTGTCCCTCACTCTCCCTTCTCTCTTCCCTTTCCTTCCCTTTAATTTCTTCCTAATTCCTTCCAGTTAAGGATACTCTCCCTCTCAGGATCTCCAAAGACGAATAGCTTTTTCCTCTACGCAGCACAAAAACCTTTGGGAACTCTTTCTAATGCTTTTTCTAAACGCTAGTAACAAAGATAAAGAGACAGAAGGTAGATATTTTCTTTCCAGAACACTTCCTCCTTACCACCTCTCTCTTCTCTCTTACATTCTCCTGAGAATGACAGTTAACACTGTAGGGAAGGGACGACTGTGTGTTTTATTCCCTTCTACCCTCTGAGGTTCTCCAGTGGAGGCCCTATAAATTGGACTGAAAAAAAGACAGAATAAGAGAAAAGCAAACAGAAGTTTAACATGAGCATCATGCATTTACATGGGATACCTAGTGATGAGTAGTCAAAGGGAGTGAAGATGTATAGTCTAGGCACCTAACTTAGTGGAGAAAGGGAGGAGAGAAAGGCCCTTATGGAAAAGCAAATGACTTTTGGAAAGATAAGGCCCTTAGGAGAATAGATTGGAGACCTAGTAATTTGTGACAATGTCTGGACGTGATGCCAGAAGAGGTTAGAATTGTCTGAGGAAGGGATTTATGACAATTGAGTTCTTCAGTGGAGGTTCTGCTTTTAGGCAGATAGGGATTTCAGGAACTCAGATGTCTCAAAATCATTCTTATGTCAAAGTGGCATAAATTTGGGGGATGGCATGTCCTGATCCCCTTCACAATGTAAACAAATGTTTGGGAAGTGCCTTCTTTCCAAAAACCCGGGTATGTGGCCCACAGTGTCTCTGGATGAGGGGGGAAGAGTTGGATGAGGAGTCTGTTGGCCACTGGGAGAGAGAAAGGCTTACCCTTCTAGCTTTTGAACCCTTGTTCTTTGTCTCTTCCAAGGCTTCTATCAACAGTCCTACCTAGAGGGCACCCAATCTGAAATGGTCTTGGGTGAGAGATAAGGTGCTAGGATAAAAAACTGTGATAATGAAAGGGAGGAGAGAGCACCTAAAAAATTACTGATCCTTGGTTATAAGTCATTCTTAAATCACTATTCAAATATAGGACACATACTAAGACTGTGTAATCTATGAATGAACATTCTGTAGGGTGTGCATTCTGTCAGCTTGGGGTCATACAAAGGTGACAAAGCTCAGCTTTCCCCTTTAAAGATCTCCAATACAGATAAAACTAATTAATTTCCTTAAAAAATATTTAACATTCTCATTGTTGAGGTTTGTGAGAGGTGATTAAAAGTGCTGATTTCGATAGAAATGTATCATTATTACACTCTGTTCAACAGACAGGAGTGTTGCTCAAGGCTTGTGGCTTGATGCTAGGCATTTTGGGTGTTTTTTCTATTAAAAATTGCAAGCAAAAGTGTAACATATTAGGCTAGTTTATCGCATTAAAAATAAAATCTTTCTCTTTTCCATCCTTTTCCTCCCCACGTTTTGCCTCCAATATCTCTGTGTGAATATGAACCACTTCCAAACAAGTTAAACTTGAAGATCTACTTAGTTTCTCGGGCTCATTACCAAGGATTTAAAACCTCTCTATTCATTCACCAACAATGGTTTCCATGGCAATTACTGCAACACATGACATCCCCTGCAGCTCTGCTTAAAAATGCACCAGCAGAAATGGCTACACATCAACACATTCATAGGAAAAGCTAGGCTAGGCAGGTCTCCTCACTGGCACTGAGCATAAGAAATTAATTTTTATTTTAAAAGATAAATCAATCATTTTGATTTCTTTGTGTAATATTGATTTTCTCCTCTTTTTATTTCAACCTATCACACATGTGAAGATATGATCTTATAGCAAATCACTTTAATTGCATTTATGTGAAAGTGGCCAAAGATGAAGACAAAGTGTTTACCATAATGTCCATAACCCTTTACCCCCTTCATCTGTTTCTGACTCTAGTCATTACTCCTAGCCCTTTCCCCTTCCAAGAGAGACATAAATTCTAAAAGAATAAGTAAAATGCCAAAGTAGAAGCACAAATCTAGCAGAGAATCATGATTTATACAATCTGTCCACCCTTTCTATCTTCAACCAAGAAACCATAGTAAAAGCTCTGCATGAATCATTTCATCGCATGCATATGAGATTTATATTTTTACCATGGTACAAATTAAAAAAAAAAATGCATGTTCAGAAAGATAAAGGAATTGAGTCAGAATTGATATTTTTTAAACCCAATTGGCCCAGCTCCAGAACCCATGCTCTTGAATTAATTGATAAAGAGACTTATTCTCTCACTCAGGTTTCAGTGAAGATAAAGTGGCGAGAGGAGTGCAGTCAAGAGATCTAGGCTATTATCTGAGCTCTTGAGAGTCCCTATATCCCGTTTGGGATCATCTTAAACAAGTAACTGCAGCATTACTCCTTCCTTTTTCTGAGAAATGTTAATAGTGATGTTGACCTGCTTTCCTGGGTCATGTAACAAGAGACTGTGCAATAAACAATAGGTGAGAGTTTTGAAATGTTAAGTAATGAAGGTGACCAGAAACTTTCAGAGATAGACCTACGCACAGGGAAGACAGAGAGGAAATGTACACAATATAAATGATTTAAAATGAATAGGAAAAAGGGGCTTGCCCAAAGAGAATGCATAGTGTAATTTAATTACCTTCATTCTATCAAGTCCTAAACGGATGTGCTGGATGAGAAATCATGTCCAGATTCTGATTTCTGCGAGACCTGGCTCTAGAGATGTAAAGGTGCCTCGTGAGGAGACAATCTAAGTCATTTCTGGCTGTTTCTGGTCCAAGAATATATAAGTATATAAAACCCTGGAAAACTTTATGTGTGTGCATTAATTTCTCTGCAAGGAAGAATTTTTGACTTGGAGGTTTTCTTTTTAGCAAGCATCAGTTATTTTCAGCTTGGGAGCCTGAGTGCATAATCATTAAGTAAGGAGCTATATTAGTTTCATATGAAGGTAATAGTTAGGCTTATCTAATTTTGCATTTGTTTTACTTAGGTTCAGTCCTTAATGATGTATGATACCTTTAATTAAGGGTCAGTAATTAATGAGGCAGTTGAGGTTACCATACTTGACTTTACACTTTAGTTAGCAGAAACTAGTCATGGTGGTAACTTTGCATCATTTTCTCCTTTTCCTGCACTTTGGAGATTATCTAAAAGATAGCTTTGGAAATAGCACAGAACTGTGTCTCGACACATACTCACCTATATATTTATGTCACAAGCATTTATTCAGTAACTAAGGATACAAAACAGAGTCCTGCATGGTCCTTACATTCAAGGAAGTAGGGGTCTAGGCATAACCATAACAGATATTAACAGGCATCATTTAAAAAGAACTATCGTCGATGTGATGAAGCTGGGGCCCAAAGACTTGAGGATTTCACTTATATGGAAAATGTGTAGAAAAAATGTGTCTCAATTGCCAATGATTGTTCCAAGCTCTATCAAGACAGTATCAAATAAAGGCACTTGGGAATTTTAATTTTCAGAAAAAACATTAAGCAATCACATTTTACAAACTTTTAGATTGGTCATTTTTGCCCATAGCTTACATATATGGATTATAACTGAATTTTACAGTGGGTCTAAATGACTAGATTTTTGCTGTTTGGGGATATTTTAAAAAAAACACTTTAGGAAATTGGTTTAGCTTCTTGGAAATAAATAACTCTTCTAGAATGTGTTTCTTATACATAGATCCACTTAAATGTTTATGTTTTTGCAGATTATACAAGCTATAGTCAAAACGCATGAATGGCATTTTGGCTTTCAGAGACATTCCTGTTTAAATGTAACTATGCATCAGTATACATATTTAAATATTGGTCACATCTGCTACTAAAAGTGAAGAGGGTCATTACAAAGAGGAGAGTGGTCATTTAGAGAATATAATCTTGATATATAAAAGGCTAAAACTTCCAGATCAGTTTATTCTAAACTAAATAATAGATACAACTAAATTTGATGAGTCAAATAAACATCTATAATAATACAAGGATAATATGCTAATTAGACCAGACAACCTTCCAGATGAAGCCGGGGCCGAGGGAAGCCCAGGCCCTGGGTGCCTGCAGGCGGCCGGAGGGAAGCTAGCCCAGGTCACGGGTGCCAGAGGGAAGCCAGTACCAGCAGCTGGGGGAAGGAAAGCCTACTCTTGCACAAATTTCGTGCATCGGGCCTCCAGTTCCCTATATTGCTCAATTCAGTTTTAATGTTACAAGAACTGAAGAGAGACACTAAGGGAAAGTTTATCTTAAAACTAAAGAATCATGTAAGATTTCCAACAAACACATAAGGAAAAGTGCATTGACTATAATTCAGAAGACCTTGGATAGAATCCCAAGTTGTCATTTATAGTGGTTTCCTCCTATCCTCAGAGGATATATTTCACCATCGACAGTGGATGCCTGAAACCATGGATAGTACTGAAATATATATACACACACTAGGTTTACCTATACCTATGAGAAAGTTTAATATATAACTCAGGCACAGAAGAGATTAAGAACAACTAATAATAAAATTAAACAATTATAACAATAAAATAAGTGTTACTTGAATGCAAGCACTGTGATATCATAACAGTCCATCTGATAACGCAGATGACTGCTAAATGACTGACAAGCAGCGAGTTTATGTAGCACGCATATACTAGACAAGGGATGATTCACATTCTGGACAGGACAGAGTGGGATAGCACACATTTTTATCACACTGCTTAGAAGAGCGGTTCTCAACCTGTGGGTCGCGACCCCTTTGGCGGTCGAATGACCCTTTCACAGGGGTCGCCTAAGACCATCCTGCATATCAGATATTTACATTATGATTCATAACAGTAGCAACATTACAGTTACGAAGTAGCAACGAAAATAATTTTATGGTTGGGTCACAACATGAGGAACTGTATTTAAAGGGCCAGAAGGTTGAAAACCACTGGCTTAGAATAATATATAAGTTAAAATGTAGAATTGTTTGTTTCTGAGATTTTCCATTTAGTATTTTTGGACTTCAGTTAACCATGAGTAATTGAAATCATAAAAAGTAAAATTGCAGATAAGGGCGGGAGTACTGTATAGATCAAGTCAGCCTTGGTAAGTGTTAAAGTTGAGTTCCCTGGAGAAGCCAACTCTAAAGTAGAGATTAACCTAGAGGAGCTTTGCCAGGGTCCAACCCCAGCAGGTCCAGGGGTTCCCAAAGGCGCAGACGGAGTCGGCGAAGAAGGAATGACATGGAGGCAGCGTTCAGTTGATCAGCAGCCTAGCCAGGATCTCTAGCCAGGATCTCCAGCCAAGTTCTGGTTCGGATCTCCAGCTAGGTTCTGTGTCTATGTTCTCTTGCTAGGTTCCCCAGGTTCTCCATCCAGGTTCTGTAGCCATGTTCCCTCGCTAGGTTCTCCAGCCAGGTTCTGCAGGTTCTCCAGCCAGGCTCAGTCACCAGGTTCTAGTCAGGTTCTCTTGCCAATTTCTGTAGTCAGGCTCAGTCCAGGATCTTTTGCCATGTTCTCTAGCTAGGTTCTGTCTCTAGGTTCTGAGGCCAGTTTCTGTCCAGGATCTTTTGCCATGTTCTCTCCAGCGAAGTTCTTCTGCCCCTAGAGAACGTTCTGTGTAGGTTCTATGCCTAGGTTCTGTCTCTCTTGGTTCTCTCTTCTAAGGTCTTCTTACATCTGTATTTATACCAGTTGATTCCAATCCTATCAATCTCTATTCCAAAGGTTAGAGCATTTCTTATCTCCATTCCAGGGAGTAAAGATTATGTAGCTTAAGCATGATTGTTCGTAGTTAAAGTGATTAATTACCCGCCTGGCACTTAGTTAAGAGGTTTTATTCCCTCCCTAACTTCAGGGGAAAATCCCTACCTGGGGAAACAACCTTTCTCAGAGACCTTGGTTAAAACACATAGTGCCAAGAAGGTGAGCAAACATATTAAGAACAGTATGCCATATATGCCAGGTCCCTTGAAACAGCAAGCATGGACCGGCTCCCGGCAGAGCTTCAGTTAGGGGTGCAGTTGGGAACAACATCCAGAGAAAGGAAAGGAAGAAAAGGGATAGAAGCAAAATTAGGCAGAGAGAGTAGAGCTTTTCTGCTGTTTCAATAGAGGCTTCCATTGGCTCTACTAGAAACTCTGAAGCTGGGACGGCCCTTCAAAATGGTCTTGAGTTTAGGTGAGGGACCAGGCTTCATAACTCCCACACTGATTATTCATTGGATGGGGCCTCCCTGGAAGGGGCCCTGACTTTGGGCATTGTGTCTCCCGTCAGCAAAGGCAAAAGCAAAGATCCACCTGCCATAGCTGCAAGAGGATAAAGTGTCAAAAAGGGTCTGATTTTTTCTTAAGTTTTTTTGCAAGGTATTGAGTAGAGAGAAAGGGAAGGGTGAGTTAGGAGAAAATGGATAAATGAATAAGCATGTTTCCTGTCAAGGATTAGCAAACTAGAGACCTCAGTTCAACCCAGCATCTGTTTTTGTAAATAAAGTTTTACACATCCATGCCCACTTGGTTACTTATTGTCTATGGCTGATTTCACACTACAACTTGAGTACTTGTGATAGAGAATTTATGTCCCACAAAGCCTAAATGTTTTACTACCTGGACCTCTACAATAAAAGTCTGCTGACCCTGGTTTAGAGGAAGCAAGATGGAATGGGATACAGTGTAGATCTGATGAAGCTCCCCTTTGAAAATAGCAGGTGCCCTTTGGGGGATATAATGTGAAAGAAGATATACAGACAGGTAGGTTTGTGGATTTGAGGATGTGGAAGAGAAAAAATGTTCCATTTCAGTAGCTTTTAATTTCTAAGTGACAAATAGGAGTGTGAGGGGAGGAGTTCGAAATGTTGAAAAGAGAATGGAGGTTTTGAAGTTCTTGGTTTGGAGAGTAAAAAGTTAATTTTATCCAGAAGTAAAGTAGAATCAAAAGTGGTGGTATTGAGTACCCAATTGGAGTGGGTAGCCATAAATTTAAAGTTATAAATTTATGCTTTCCCATTACTTGCTACTCAGTTGGAACCCAGGCTCCAGAAAGGGGGTCTCTACCTCACTTGCACTTTCCAAATCTAGCATGGATGTACTTCACTGGTTGAATCTAAATCACATATGGGAAAGAGTTTACATCCTCACCTGATAAAAGGAAGAAGAAATGGCAGGTGGGGAAACCAATCTGGTATGCACCATGATGAGATGCCAAATGTGAAAAGGTTGCTGACCTGAGAACTATGAGTCTGTTGAGTTGTCAAGGAGAAGAGAAAGGCCCCAGCGGCAGAAAGTGAATCAAATCACCTTCTGGATCAATGGTCTGTTGAGCCCTAAACACCATTGTAAGACTTGTTTCTAAGTTTCGCACCCAAGAAGCAGTGGGGAGGCAACTGTTAGATTAGAATTAGTGACAAGAAAGTGAGAAACAGAGAATAAAAAAACTTCAATTCAAAATTAACCTAGCAACCTAAATTTAGTCTATGAAAGTTAGCAACAAGATCAGCAATTGGAACACAAATTCACTGCTGGTGAAATTGACTATGTGTTGAGAATATTCCAAAGATAAATGAGTGAATAGTAACTTTAAAAGTATAATAATTTTTAAAAGAAAATTGACTAAAAGTAGATGAAAGTAAAAGAGGTCCACTTAAAAACTATGAATTAAAAATATGATTACTATTTTCTTTTAAATCCACAGAAGCCATAAATACAAAAATAGCATAGTTAAGTAGAGAATTAGTAAATTGGAACTCATACTGAGAAAATCACCAAGTATACTAATAGAATGTAAACAAGAAGCTAGAAGTTGTAGAATATAGCTTGAGAGGCCTTTACATCAGAAGTAGAGAATGCAGGAATAATGGCAAAACATTTGGAGACTTCTGAAATTTTTGCAAAAAGTAAAAAGATAAGTAGCTGTTCATAGATGGAATGTGCACTGTGGATACAAAGTTCAAATAAAATGAACCCACACTGAGATGAGTTGTAATTAAATAAAAGCACATCAAGAATAACGTTAACATCTTAAGAGCTTTTAGAGAGAAAATGAAGATGACTTAAAAGAAACAGACAAGTACACTACTATCAGAATTATTATAAACAGTAACATAATGTTTTCAGCAGTAAATGCCATGCTAACTTCAGAGAACTGAAGAAAAACATAAATGGCAACAAGAATCCTATGTCTAGATTGACTAGAATTTTTTTAATGACAGCAAAACAAAATATCCAGACATTCAAAAACAGAGTTTTTACCACCACAAACCTTTACTAAAACTATTACTGAAGAATGCACTGCAAAAGAATAAAAAGTGGATATATAGTTGGCATGGGATAAAAGAAAAAGTGCACTGAGCCATGGATTTAAATGTTGACAAATATTAATCACTGTTGACAGTAAAAAGAAAAGGTAAATTCAGTCACCCAGAAAATACATTTTTTCTCCAAAATCTGTGTATTTTAAACAGCTCAAGAGTTGACAGAAAAAGTGTAAATAGTTGGGCTTTTATCACATGAATTCAAGAGCAGGAGAGAGAGGTAAGATTGTTGTGTACCAGAGAGTAGAAATGATGGTGGGCTATGAGTTGTAAATGGAGTTACAAAGAAAGTGAAGGCATCTCAGCAATGGTAAATAAGCCAAATGGTGGGATCATTAGGAGTTCTCAGTGTGGTCAAGGAAATATTGCAGTCAGGTTGCTTGTAGGATAGTATATAAGGCTGGGTCAAAGAGTGGATCTTTATAGTATATTTCAGAAGTATTGTTCTGAGGGGTGGCCATGGGTATGAGTCATAAAGTGAGGCAAAAAAAAATTAAAAATGAGGTATAGAGAGTGACAGAGTTCTATCATTCCTCAGAATGAATGGGAGAAGGAATGGAGGAGAAGGCAGAGGATCAAGTCTCTGATGAGTGCATAGAGTAACAATGTGATCTGTACATGACAGCAATAAGGAGGAGGAGAAGGAATAGCCTGATGGAGTAGGGTGTTGAAAGAACCTGGGTATTGCCATGAGGAGAAGCTCTTAAATGGGGTGATGTTTAAATTTGCTCTGTAGAATGAGTCTTTCAAGGGTTCCTACTTGCAAGGCTTAACCTACATGTAGAGGAAGTGAAAACATTCATTTTTTATTGTTAAGGACAGTTTAAGGACTACTGAGTTCCCTTGCTCTTTCTAGATGTTACTAGATTAAATCTTATGACAATTTCAGAATACTTTGATGGGATTTTATGCCTTGTTTGCATTATTTTACAATTCCATGAGTATCCAAGGGTATGGAATTATATATTATTCATTAGGGAAGTAATCTCCACCAAAAGAGATTCAGAATTTTTTCATCAAGGAATTTACAGTCCAATTAATTGCAAAAAATACATCACTGAGTGCATGCACTTGTATTTTTATTTTTTTAGTGATTATATGCTTATCCTATATAATAAAAGCCTAATATGCAAATAGACAGAATGGCAGACCAACTGAACAACCAAACAACCAGTTGCTATGATGTGCACTGACCACCAGGGGGCAGGCACGGGACATGGTGGGTGTTGGCAGCAGGCAGCAGAGTGCGGAACATGGCAGGCATTGGCTGTGACTGGATGGTGAAGTAAGTGAGCAGAGGTGCCAGACCAAAGTGAGGAGCTGGTCACTGTCATCAGGGCGAGCCTCTGGTGGTTACTGAAAATTCTTTGCTCCTGCACCCAGTGATGGTGCCAGAGCTGTCACTGGCACCTGCTGCTGGCTCCCGGCACCAGTCCCAATTGCTCAGCACCGTCAGTGGGTGTGAGCAGTGGCTGCCAGCCCTGATTGCTCCTGAGGGCTTCTCCACCTCCCCCAGCTCCTGAGGGATGATTGGGGCAGCAGCCACCACTCGCACCTGCTGATGGTGCTGGCCCTGCTTGCACCCGCTGCTGGCGCTAGCCCCAATCGCTCCGCACTGTCAGCAGATGCGTGCAGGGCTGGTGCTGTCAGCACGTGTGAGTGGCAGCAGCAGGAGCAGGGCTGCCAGCAGACAGGGTTCTGGGGCCATGTTGGGAGCAGCTAGGCGGGGGCTCAGAGGATGGGCTGAGACCTGCCCCTGTGCCTACTGCAGCCTCTCAGCCCACAGTTCGTTACAAGGTGCACGAATTTGTGCACAGGGGCCCTAGTTATAAATAAAACTAGAAGCCCAATGCACAAAATTCATATGGGGGGGGGGCATCCCTCAGCCTGGCCTGTGCCCTCTCGCAACCTGGGACCCCTCGCTCCTAACTGCCTGTCTGCTCACTCCTTACCTCTTGGCTTGCAGCTCCTTAGCACTGCCACAAAGGCAGGAGAGGCTTCCACCACCGCTGCTGCACTTGCCAGCCATGAGCCGGCTTCTGACTGAGTGGCGATTCTGCTGTGGGAGCACACTGACCACCAAGGAGTAGTTCTTGCATTGAGCATCTGCCCCCTGGTGGTCAGTGTGCATCATAGTGACCAGTCTTTTTGGTTGTTCAGCAATAAGGATCATTGGGCTTTTATTATATAGACTAGAGGCCTGGTGCAGGAAATTCGTGCACTAGAGTGGGGTCCCTCAGCTTGGCCTATGTCCTCTTGCAGTCCAGAGCCCTGCAATTGATTGCCCCACAGAGGGAGGCCCCCTCCCACCCACTGCAGTTCGCCAGTCTGTGACCCCCCCCAATTGATCACCCTGCTGATGGTGGCCTGGACTTCCCTCTGTGGGGCAATTGTGAGGCAATGGCGGAGCCCTCCAACCAATTGCATTGCACTCACCTTGGCTGGCCTGCTGCCATTGTGTTTCATAGTGTGGTTGTCTAGATGTTCATTCTGCTGTTTGGCCGTTTGGTTGATTTGCATATTACACTTTTATTAGTATAGATATGCAAACATTTCATATGTAGATGAAATATGTTAATAATATAAATTTAAATCTGTAATTTAAGGCTCAGATTAAACAAGGTATAGCACATTCTGATTAATCAAGTATTTTAGGTTAACATGATTAAAAATAGTCAAGCAGAACTATTTATTGAAGTCCTTTCATATATAGAATAATGTTTTCAGTGTCATAGGTGAAAAAAAAAGTTTAAGACAATGTCCCTGCTTCCAGAATTTTAGTTTATATATTTTAAATATATATAATCCTATCAAATAATAGACAAACATGGTAACTAACCATACCTCCGACACGCTTCCCATTGGCTAATCAGGGCGATATGCAAATTAACTGCCAACCGAGATGGTGGCCGGCAGCCAGGCAGCTGAAGTGAACAGGAGGCTTGCTTGCTCCAGTGATGGAGGAAGCCAAGGTTCCCACCTGCTGCCACCCAGCTCTGAGCTGCACTCTAAGCAACTATGTTGCAATTATAGAAGCTAAACAATCCCCAGAAACCTGCTTTCAGCAGCCGAGGTCTCAGAGCTGGAGCCGAGCCTCAGAGCTAAAGCCGGCTCTCAGCTCCAGTAACAGCCATAGAAGGTAAATAAATCCCAGAATAAAAAAAAAAGAAAAAAAGGAGCGGTTGGGAGCTTCAGTCACCCGCCAGCCTGAAAACAGCCCTCAGCCCCTCACCCAGACTGGCCAGGAACCCCAGTGGGGACCCCCACCCTGAAGGGGGTGTGACCAGCTGCAAACAGCCATCATCCCCTCATCCAGGCTGGCCAGGCACCCAAGCGGGATCCCCACCCTGATCCGGGACACCCTTCAGGGCAAACCAGCCGGCCCCCACCCGTGCACCAGGCCTCTATGCTATATAGTAACAGGATAATAAGCAAACTGACCCTAACAGCAGAAAGACTGGGAATGACTGGTCACTATGACACACACTGACCACCGGGGGGCAGATGCTCAATGCAGGAGCTGCCCTCTGGTGGTCAGGGTGCTCTCACATGGGAGGAGCTCTGTTCAGCCACAAGCCAGTCTGATGGCTGCCAGCACAGTGGTGGTGGTGGGAGCCTCTCCTGCCTCCTCAGCAGTGCTAAGGATGTCCAACTGCAGTTTAGGCCTGCTCCCCACTGGCAAGTGGACATCCCCCGAGGGCTGTTGGGCTGCCACAGGGATGTCTGATTGCCATCTTAGGCCCAATCCCCCGGGGAGCGGGCCTAAGCCAGCAGGTGGTCATCCCCTTAGGGGTCCCAGACTGCGAGAGGGCACAGGCCGGGCTGAGAAACCCCCCCTTCCCCCAATTGCACAAATTTTTGTGCACCGGGCCTCTAGTATTTTATAAAAGCCAAAGCACATTACATTCTAAATCAGCCGTGGGCAAACTACAGCCCTCAGGCTGGATCCGGCCCATTTGAAATGTATAAAACTAAAAAAAAAAAAAAAGACCATACCCTTTTATGTAATGATGTTTACTTTGAATTTATATTAGTTCACACAAACACTCCATCCATGCTTTTGTTCCGGCCCTCCGGTCCAGTTTAAGAATCCATTGTGGCCCTCGAGTCAAAAAGTTTGCCCACCCCTGGAAGTATTATTCAGATTATTTTTAGAATTTCTCTGGATGTTCAGAGTAGAAAAGGGTAAATATGGTCAGAGCTGGTCAAAGAGAACTTCAGAGAAGTATTTTAAAGAGAAATTGCAAAGTTAAAAATGGATTGATTAAAAATTTGGAAAAAGATATGCGGAAGACATTTCACAGAACAAACATTCTTAAATAAAGGGTCTTTGTATGGGAATAATGGGAAATGTAGATTATATGGTAAAAGGCTTTGAATATCAAGAACATTAACCCCAAAATATTTGGTGCTAACGAAAGGCTTTGGGGCCGATAAATAACATTGTGGAGGCAGCAGTGTAGGACCAGTTACTGGTGACAACATACAACAAGGATTGTGTAAGGGAGACATGAAGCTGTTAGTGGCGTAGTGCAGTGCTCAGCATGGAGAGATATAGGCCTAATCCTGAGGTAAGGAGAAAAGTGAAAAAGAGGTTGTGGGAGCCACACCAGGTCCCCAGATGGTCAAGGCCAATGGGAGCACAGAGGCCTTGTTATCAATACACCAGAATGGACAAAGGCCACTCTCAGCATGAGCTTAATCAGGATGTCCAAGGACTCTGAGCCTGGGAACCATAATCAGGCCAATTGGTATAGTCGGCAGGATCCAGATGATGTACAGATGTGCCGATTGGACTAAGTTCCTAACAGTTAATACAGTGGGCAGGGTTCAAGGAAGAACCAGCCCTGACATAGTCGGAAAGAATTTAGAAGAATATAATGGACTCAGAGCCACTCAGAGCAGTAGTGCTGAGCAATGATCCTGCTGGTTCTGACAGTGGTTGAATACAAAAGGCATTATGATCAAACAGCAGACTTTGTTACTAATTATTAGCAATGAAGTCACAACAAAGAATAAATCAGGGACTCAAAAGAGTCCAAGAAGAGTTGAGTTTAAGCAAAAAAATTATGGTATTTTTCATGAAAATAGTGGGAAGTAGAAAAGAAAGCTATTTTAGCTTAAACTAAGTATTCTTGTATTGTGAAGAATAATAGCTACAAACAACCCTAAAATGAGTAGCTAACAGTGTGTATATTAATGTTTTATCTCAAGCAAATAGCTTTTTAGTTTGTTAATATTAGAAATGCTAATTGCATCTAATAACTTAAAAAACAGCTTTAACGGTGGATAAACAAATAGAAGAACAATTTATCACCATGCCAGACAAAATGTTTCACTGAGTCAGTTGTTCATAATCACAGCAAAAAATGAATTAACAAATAGCCATTACTTCTTAGTTCATTCTTGATGGACACCAGATACTAAGAAAATGAGAACATATATATATAAAAAAAACAACCAATATAGCCCTGGCTGGGTTGCTCAGTTGGCTGGAGTGTTGTCCCATACACCAAAAGGTGGTGGGTTCAGTTCTTGGTCAGGGCACATACCTATGTTGTGGGTTCAATCCCTATTCAGAGTGTGTGTGGGAGGCAACCAATCAGTGTTTCTCTTTCACATTGAGGTTTCTCTCTCTCCAAAAATCAATGAAATGTTTAAAAAGTCCAATGTAGAATAAGATCCAAATCATGAAGGAAATCTTAGCAAATCCATTCTGTGTGTTTAGTTTATACTTATTATTTTGCTTTATTTACAAAAGTTGTTGGCCCTGGTTAATTGGTATTTTATATGAAGTACTGACCAAAGTTGCTTCATGTTGGATATTTATTCTTGTAAAGAAATTTTCATTTGCAAATTATCTGATCCAGACAGGTTTTTCTTTTGTCGACTGTTTATGTGCTATGTCAGGATTTTTTTCTCCCAATGCAGGATCTATTCTACTACCATGCAAAATCACTGTGATTTCTCTGTCTGACCGAACATCAAATAGCAACAGTGTGTTCCAAGAATTAAAAGCTTAGTTTTCCTCTGACTACTAAGGTCATGTCTTTAATTTTTTAGGTCAATACATCCAATTAAAACAGGTTTAGTAGAGAATAGACAATGAAAGGGGAAAGGCTTTCAATGGACAAGATATTCACTTGTCTTAAGTTATAGAAATAAGAGGAAAATAAAATTTATTAGTTGCTCTGCTGTGAGTGTTGGGCACTCTAAATAAAATTCAATGATTCAAAAAACAATTTTCAAGATAACATCAAAGGAATTTTGTGGCCCCTGGCAAGGTCAAGAATAATAAACAGACATTATCTCCAGATTTGGAGGAGTAAATCATATCAAAGTGATTTTAAATCAAATCAAAGTGGACGTCTTATCAGTCTCATGGACTAATACAAAAGGTTCTGCATTTTTAACCCTTCACAAAACCTGAAAAACTCAACATTTACAGCATCCGGCATCCCACTGCTTTGTTATCTGGCTAGGCCTTTAGCCCAGAGTTCCTCTGTTTCTCCCATGCCCAGAACTCCAAGAGCCCTGTGACATCCTTGTAGGGAGAGAGAAACCACATCAGGGCTTCAGGCTGAAAGAGAAGTTAAAGAACATTTCAGAAGGGTCAGATGACTGGGTTGAACTGACTTAAAGTTTCCTTCCATTGCGCCTTCCTCTAAGTTCATAGTTAACATGGCACAGGAGATTGCCCTGATTAAATTTTTTAGTTTTTTTTTTAACAAGTTGCACAATGAACAAAACATTTTCTTTCTCGGACCCATGTTTGGACATTTTATACACCCGTGCAAGAAGACATCAATCCCAGAAAAGGCTCCTTATTCTCTTAATCAGCTAGTTGGTACATTATTACTGTGAATTCCCCAGTGGATGGGTTAGGGAGATGTGTCTTGGTTCTGCTACTTATAAATGTGTGAAATCAAGCAAATTTTTTAAACACCATAGGTCTTGGTTCCTCATCTGTAAAAATAGTGTTTGCTCCAAAGAGCTGTGAAAATGAAATTGGAGCTAACACATATAATACATTTAGCCCAGTGGTTCTCCCCCTCCAAGTGCTCAATAAATGTCAGCTGTTATTATGTGGTTACTCTGTGAGCCTACTTTAATTCACAATGAAAACTTGATAGTATCAAAATAATACTCTACTTTTGTGCAATTGCCTTAATTTCCCTGGGATGACTATACATAGACATAAATTGATTATGTATTGCCAATATTGTGCCTTTACTCATGCTATTTTCCTTTTTTTGGAATATGCATTAACCATCCCTCCACCAAACTATAAAACTTGGCATACTATTTACCTCATTCAGGATGCTTTCTCTGGCTCACGCAATTCTATCTACTCTGATCCTTTCTCTCATGCCTCATCTATTTAATAGTTATTTATGCAATGTATGCTACATTATCCTGAATAACCTACATAAAATAAACTAACATTGGAGTTACTCCTGCCATTAGCATATTTAATTGTGTAGTAAAGGAAATATAGTGTTGCTTATGCATGTGTGAGTGAGAAATCAGTTTTCATTTTAGAAACCAAACAGGAAGAGGCTACTCTATCCCCAAAGGGGTTTACAGATCTATTTCCATTACCACAGCAAGACGGAAATCTCTAATCACACAAGGAGAAGGCATCTATCAAAGCAGAGGTCTCAGATCATAGCAGAGAGAAACTCAGAGGCAGAATACTGTACTTTGAACAAGTGCGTAAACAAAGCCTAAATAGGGGCCTCAAGCAAGAAGGAAACTGCCTTTGGCCTGTAGTAATGATGGGAATATGACAGGACACAGGGAAGATGGTCTAGACCAGCGGTTCTCAACCTGTGGGTCGCGACCTCTTTGGCGGTCGAACGACCCTTTCACAGGGGTCACCTAAGACCATCCTGCATATCAGATATTTACATGACGATTCATAACAGTAGCAACATGACAGTTATGAAGTAGCAATGACAATAATTTTATGGTTGGGTCACAACATGAGAAACTGTATTTAAAGGGCCAGAAGGTTGAGAACCACTTGTCTAGACTGTCTCTGATCTGCTCGCTGACCTCCATGCTGTGGGTTACACAGGGTGTCCCAATAAATGTACACACAATGTCTGTAGATTCTATTACACTTTGAAAATGAAATGAATTTTAATAAACACTGCCTTTATAATTATTCAAAGTGTGCATACATTTTTTGGATACCCTATATGTCCTAGTGAAAAGGAGCTGGAGGTACAGAAATTACTTCAGACGTGGGCAAACTACAGCCCGCAGGCCGGATCCGGCCCGTTTGAAATGAATAAAACTAAAAAAAAAAAAAAAAAAGACCGTACCCTTTTATGTAATGATGTTTACTTTGAATTTATATTAGTTCACACAAACACTCCATCCATGCTTTTGTTCCGGCCCTCCGGTCCAGTTTAAGAACCCATTGTGGCCCTCGAGTCAAAAAGTTTGCCCACCTCTGACTTAGCTCTTCAGGTGTTTTCAGTAGGAGTAAACATATATTTTGTTCTTATTGTGAAATTTGTCCAGTTATTCTCAACAAAACGATTTATCAGTTTTCATGAGGTCTTTAATTTTCATGCATCAGAGAAATAATCTAATGTGTGCAAATATTTAGGGTTTGTCCTATAAGACTATTTCAAGTGGAATATTGATTTACAAAGTGGGCAAGGTACCCTACGATCATACTCAAACCACACAATATAATTGTCCTAACCAGATATGCTTCTCTCTGAATTCTTTCAATGCAATTGCATTTTTCATTACAAAGACTTAAGTTGTTCATGTTTCATATATTTATTTGGTCCTTTCATGGGTTCAGACACTCCTTAGGCATTCAAATATTTATGTTAATTTCTTCCTATAAAACCTAAGACTAACTTTATTTTATATTGTTCATTTTAACACTCAGTATTTTCATATGTTGTTAAGATTAATAACTTTTACAACCATTAGCTGTTTATCTTGTACATATCTTGGCTCTTCAATGACATTGCTATGGCTAGGTCTCAGACATAGGAATTCTTTTTCCTGCTTTTGAAAATTTCAAAATGATTGGCAGTTCTCTATTCATAGTAGAGCATATATTTTTGTTTAATAAACAATCAAAGAAACAAATGTATAAAAGAACAAATAAGCATTGTAAGATGAAAACAGGGTTTTTATTTTTTGGAATTTCAAACTGGACATCTAGAAGAACAGAAATCCCATCAAAATCCTTCAGGGGAGTGTTATAAATTTAGTGTTTGTGAATCAATAAGGATGAAAATGTGTGATTTAAATTCATTGGGGAACATACATGTAAGAGCTGTTTTATTCATTGTCTTTCAATGTTCTTCATGTCACTGTCTTTCTTCAGGGGACAGAGGAAGCCTCATTTTGGCTTTGACTGAGTATTTCCTCAAGGATCAGTATAGATGGTATGGTGATTACTTCAGATGACTTTTTCATTGTGTTGAATTTGTTACTGGCCTTAGAACTTCTGTTCTAAGTTTTGGGCATTGAACCTTCGTTCTAAGCTTTCCACACTGGACTTAGACTATTGCATAGTTTTGGTATTAAGAGAAAAAGAAAAAGAAAACATATAACCTAGAATAAACTCTTCCTACCACCTTGAAGAGGCGGCATCTTTGAGAGAGGGTAAATATAGGCAATATCTTAACATGGCAATGCTGCTCTAGAATAATAAGAATATTCAGCCTTTGGCACCATACTATTCCCTTCAGAATACATTTGAGGGATTTTTCATCACTTTTTGGAAACATTCATTATTAGATACTACAGAATACTTAAAAGATCCAAATACTTAGAAAATAAAATTGTTTTTGAGTGTTATCTGCAAAGCAAAAAAGATATGGCCAGAACACATTGAGGTGTTGATGGAATGTCTTATAAATAGAATACAGATGCGGGGGGGAGAGATTTTAATTGTAGGAAAATATAAATAAAAAAGGTAGATATGGATTGACATCTGGGGATTCAAGAACATTTTGGAAAGGGTTTTCATAATTTATGCTCTCCTGCTACACAACAATGATAGTTACCACACAAGGAAAATGCATTTAAAGCTTTGTCCTTAAAAAAAGGAAAAATGCATCACAAATGTGTTTTCATATAAAATTTACAATGAGAGAATGAGTTGGCAAGGTCAAGCCATTTGAGAAGCTAGTAGTCACTCTTGATTTCATCAATAGAGGGAAAACTTTATGCAGAGGAAAGGAGAGAAGGAGGAGGGACCTATTCTTTTCCCAGAGTCATTTTGTGCACTTTGCAAGGATTAGTTTATTTAATATTGCTGGTCCTAAAGCTCTGACTTCAATAAATTAGTACAAGGCAAAGATCATAATACATGCAAAAAATAGACTCTAGATCATTGTATTTCACAGTTTTCAAGCTTATTCTTCTTGGCAATTAGGCCTCCTGAGAATCAAAGACAAAGCAATGGAAATGGCTGAACATACTGCATTCTGTTGGATTGGTAAATATTTACTGTATTACTGAGCCAATGGTGAATTGATCTTATAGTGACTGCATAAACCATGTAGAAATCAATAGAATTGTCTGAATGCAAACAGTAGAAAATAATTTCTATTTATAAATTATTCTTCCTTGTGGTAACGTCTATGGGAAGGTTCTAGTTTTAGGGAAATGGATTTTTTTTTTTAAGTCACAATTGCACCTCCATAGTTATAGCTCTTTGGTGGTCCTTGTGGCTTAGAGTGGTCATTACTGTCTGCATGTTAGAGATAATGTGTTTTTAGTTATAAAATATTGGTGAATTATGCATATTTTAATCTCTTGACAAAGATGTCAGTATGTGCACATAATGATGTTGTGAAAGATACACGGCATTTACAAGCTAATGGGTAGCATTCACTGAACATAGGAGTTGGCCCTATTCATTCAATTTGGTTATACTTGCTCCCCAAATATTAGTTGAATATTAGTCTAAGTATAATTTTAGCTGTAATTTGTGTATTTAAAGCAGTTCTAGAATTAGCCAATCATCTTAGTCAAGAAACAATCTATGAAAGCCAAGTTGGAAATAGGGCCAATTTTGATCCATTCCCTGTCAAGAGGACACCTTGATGGAGAAGCCCGAAGCCCTGGAACCTGGATTGACCATTGCAAATAGGAGATGACAGTCAAGATGAAAAATGACGAGATGACTTTGGCAGGGATGGAAATTACGTCAATAGTACTCAGAAAAGCTGACACACTGACACAAGTAACAGAAAAAACTACTCTGTCACCCTTCCTTACCTCACATGTTCATGCAGACATTTTAGTCACATGTGGTTTTAACAAGAATGACTGAGATGGAGACAGAAGTTGGCAACCACTACCATGATCATTGCAGGAGATGAATTCTATAAAACCATACTCAAATTCTTTTAAAAAATCAAGAAAATATCTAGTCTAAAGATTTGGTAATTATTAAGACACCTTCCCATACTTCAGTTAAAGATAAAAGTCACATGTTCCAACCAGTAGGAGCAAGATGAACTCATTCTTGAAAACATTTCCCTGGTTCTCTCTATAACCCCATAAAGATTCTTTTCCAATCAAACTTAATTTCTACTTTACCCAATTTTGTTGCATGCTACCCTGTGTTTGTGAATCCCAACGTGGTGTTAAGATAGGTATTTTAACTAGTTGATGTAATGTTTCTTCAGAAAATCCCTTACAAGACTTTAAAGGTTGCATCAAAACTTAAATATATCAATGAAACTAGTTGTTAAATAGCTTTTGATTATGTGCCTTTGGTGAGGCTTTTAATCATTTTTAAGTAACCAGGATATTAGAAAGGTTGCTGGTATTTTTGTTAATGCCTGACATTGCTTCTTACAATTCAAATATTTTTTCATAGAAATATATAAATTAAGCATAGGCAGGAATCTTAGTGATTATGGAGTTCAGGCTTCTTACTTTAGTGATGAACATATTCTTCATTACCCAGAATTTTCTCCTAACCAGCTCTCCTAATCCTTTCCAATTCCAGTGAACAATCATGTTATTATATTTGTTTATTTTGTAATTTCTTTAGTCATACACATTCTCTCAGACTTTCAAGCAATCAATAAGCACTTTGTTGCATACTCATAATATTCTTTGAACTATGTTAGCTGACCTAAAGATTGCAGATGAACTATTTACTAAATAGTTATTTTTTTGATATTTTCCTAAAATCATTATAATCTGAGAAATCGAGGTAAAATAAATGAAGGAATGGAGACCACTGGGTTACAAGCTTCTCCTATATTTTGTCAGTTTCTGCCTTCAACAAAAAGTGGTGGTGACATCACAGATTTGTTTTACTAAATCTATAAGACTTACAAAGAAGGAAGTAATGGTTTCATTCTATACAAAGGTGATTAAACCACATCTGGAATAAAATGTTCAGTCTTGGACTCCTCAATTTAGGAGGAGTTGGGCAAGCCACAATGTGTTAAGAGGCTAAAGAACAATACTAATATTATGTAGCATAAAGAAAGATTGAAGGATAATATGCACTTTAGCCTAAAGAAGAAGGGATATAGGAGGATAATGAAAGATGTCTTCAAATATTTTGCAGTGCAATTGTGTGAAAGAGAATTAAGCTCCTACAGATATGTGTAACCTGAATGTCTCTAAAATCACCAACCCAGAAGTATAAATAAGGTCCCATTGATACCAGAAATATATTTTTCTGCCACAACTACTGCAGGGTTTTACCCCTCACCTCAGATTTATTTCTGTTTATGCATGTATATCCTCAGAGTATTTTATAATTTGTCACCATTTGCCCCCTCATGCCTTTTCCTGCTCTTCCCTCCATTGTCCGTTAACCTCACGATGGAAGTACTTCACATCTACCAATGCTGCCGGTAGAAACACAATTTCTCTACCAAGGATGTGTTCTCTTGATGCCCCAAAGCTTCAAAAATGTTCAAATGCAAAAATATATGAGCAGCTGAAGTTGCTTCTGTGTTGATCTAAATGAGGAGATAATCCCCCCTCCCAATAAAGCACAAGACCTGGAATCTGGGGCAAAACTGGAGACCAGATTCTCTCCCATCACACCCAAGGCAGCTCACCAAAAATGTCTCTTTTCTGAAAGCCTTCCATAAAATCTATTCATAGATCACAGCACCTGAATAAGAGGACGAAGGCCAGCATGAGCTCCTCACACCCAGTTATGATCGAGCTTGGACCAGAGAAAGCTAGGACTGATGAGAGGAAGCTTCTGGGAGATGCTTCAGTATAAGGGAAGACTAGTCCATAATTGGGGGTTTTAGCAGATCCAATGTGCTACCTTGAGAGAATTTTCCCCACCACTATTTCTGTTCCAGTATATATTCAGGAGCACCGTTGGCAAGTTGTCTGGAGAGGATCCAAGCAGCAAATGAGTGTTTGGACTAGATAACCTTGAAGATTCCTTCTGACTCCAAGACTGTAGGAGTCTAAAGTTGTCTACTCACCTTGTACAATGAGCTAGGATGTTGGTGATGGAGATCGATCAGTAGGGCAATGATAACACATCATCACCATAGGCCTAAAAACAAATGAACACAAGGTGTCAGGATGTTTTCATGCCCTCTTCCATGTGTTAGCCTTAGTGCTGCTTCTCTAAGCATGATGTGTAGACCTTGCAGCAGAATCACCTGCTAAGCTTATTAGAAATTTAGATTCTTGGGGTGAAAGCTTAGGAGCCACTCTTTAAAGCCACACTATCCAATAGAACTTTCTGCAATGCTGAAAATGTTTCATCATCTTCAATCCAGTAACCACAAACCACAGGAATATGTTGAGCATTTCAGATGTGTCTGGTGTGATTAAGGAACTGCATTTTTAAGTTTAGTTCATTTTAATCAATTTAAATTTGAATAGCTATGTGTGGCTAGCAGCTACCATGTTGAACAGAGTAGTT
The DNA here is from genome assembly GCF_964212035.1 of Myotis nattereri. Lineage (NCBI taxonomy): Eukaryota > Metazoa > Chordata > Mammalia > Chiroptera > Vespertilionidae > Myotis > Myotis nattereri. Next base: position 159,014,085 of record NC_138075.1, read on the forward strand.
CCAAAGTCTTAGAAGAAGAAAGCTTAGAGAAAACTAAGTTTGTGATATATAGGAATAAAGGTGAGCAATTGAAGGAAAACATGAGCTCAGATCAAGGTTGCAGCAAATATTAAACAAATAACAGGAAAGGACCTTATATATCATCTAATACAATTTCCCACACCCCTTTACTATGGTTCTGGAACCCTTTGAGAATTATTGCAAGCAATAGATATTCACAGTCAGTAATATATGCTCATTCTAATTCATATGATAAATTTATATGAGGTTTTGGAGCAGGAGAGTTAGAGAATCCTTAAAACTCTTCCACTGTCCCCTTTCCAAACCACAAATCCCTGACTAGAAATTCCTGATGTAGTAAAATACCCCTCTGTCTATAGACAGAAAACTAAAACACAGAGTTTCAGGATTAGCCCAAAGTCATTCATTTATCATTAAACTTGGTTTCTATTGTCTCCCTCTCCTGTCTTCTGTACATCTTCTTTACTATAGGTCATGTAAACTTCACATTTTTATATGAATAGCAGAACTAGCTAAGATTTATACACACAAAAATCAGCTGGGTTCAGCTGGGTGTGTTGGAATGAGCACACTTGGATTTATTTGGAAGTGCAGTGTTTTTTGCAACACTAATGCTCTCCTGTTTTGGGAAATGAAGTTACCTTTAGCTCAATAGTCCAACTGCAGGAAGAACAACGAAGTGCTTTTGATTATCTTTCCTTTCTCTTATAAAAATAAAATGTGGTTAAAATGAATCAATAAAGAGAAGTCTTGCTCCTCAGTGTTTGATTAGGGGAGCCTTTATCCAATTGATTTTCTAAGCTCTTAGTCATATTGCAGAAAGGTCCCCGTACATTTCAGGAGTATTAACTGTTAAAAATAGTTTTCAGTTGCTGGGAAAATACCAATTTGCAGCAATAGGAAAGAAAAATTTAGCATGACTGTTTACATATATTGAAAGAGAATGTTAACATCACCTTGAGCTATCTGTTGTTTGCTTGTATGTGTGAAGAGAGAAAAACCAATGCTTAAATTAATACATCACTTGGAAGTAACTAGCATTTGCTATTGTATGTTCATAAATATTAATCTAGAGAGATAATTAGCTCTTTAAATTTTACAATTAGCCTTTCAGAAAAGAAGTGGATTCTAATAAAAATAAGGCATGCTTTTAAGCTTCTCCACTGCAAATGTTTTCACTAACAACTCAGAGGCAGGGACTGTCTTTTTTTAATTTTTTCCTGAAATAGTCATGCTTTACACTTATTTCATCTCTCCCTTGAGATCATAACCTTGCAACAGGGAAAATAGGTTTTCTATTCTTAAATCTAGTTACCATATATTTTTAAAAATCTTTTTCTTTCTTTTTTCTCTGAAATACCCTGGGATAATAAAAAGGTCATAGTTCACTTTATAGAAGATTGCTCCAATTCAGGCCATCTGAACTCTACAAAAGTTTGTCACCCAGGTGAAATCAATAAGTTTGTGTTTGCATGCTTTTCTGCATGTAGTGATTTTAAGTAATACTCTAGTCCTTAAATCTGAGCCTGAAGTCCTACAATTCAATGTTAGTCACAAACTGGGAAGATGTCGGTCCTAAAGACATTGTCAGTACTCTCTTTTATAAATTAAGAAGAGTAGTGAGAAAACTATTCAACTGGAAGTCAGCAGTGGTGAATTCTGGTTTAATGAGTTAACTAGTATAAACTTGAACAAATTGTATAAATCTTTTCTTTGAAATTAAGTGTCAGCTTGATTAGTGGATTCCTTATCTGTCTGTACATTTGAATCTATTGAATACAGATTCCTGGGCCCCTCTCTAGCACTACTAGAGAATTTATTTAAGTTAGAATTTCCGAAGAGTGGGGCCCATGAATTTTTTGTTGTTGAAAACAAGTTCACCTAATAGTTCTCAGATACCCAAAGGAACCAAATGAATTGTATATGGCAGCTAATGAACCCAATGGCTTTTACTGTTCCTTCCTGTTCTAAACATCTATGATTGAAATATTCCCAGGAACTGGTGCAGGGGACAGGGCTCTGGAAGAAAGAGGTTGCTAATTGGGTCACACAAATAAAATACAAAATATGAGTAGGACCAGGGGTGGGCTGCAGCCTTTCCTATTTACTCATGGCTGTTCCTTTTTTAAAATATATATATATATTATTGATTTTTTACAGAGAGAAAGGGAGAGGGATAGAGAGTTAGAAACATCGATGAGAGAGAAACATTGATCAGCTGCCTCCTGCACACCCCCTACTGAGGATGTGCCCGAAACCAAGGTACATACCCCTGACCCCTGATGGGAATCGAACCTGGGACTCTTCAGTCCCCAGGCCGACGCTCTATCCAGTGAGCCAAACCAGCCAGGGCTGTTTCTTATCTATATAATGAAAATGGTTGTAAGACTGGTCAAACATTTTATGGAGGCAGCCTACAAAATTCCCAAGTTGGGGAACAGTTCCTTTGTGTCATATAAACTATAACTGATTGGTGGTGAAGCCTAGAACCCCATGTTAAGAAGAACAGTAAAGGTAAGTCTAGAGCCAGCTGAGAAAGATCACCAAGATGTATAGTTAATGGAGTAGTTACATTAGCATTATATGCTTTCCTTTTAGACACTGCAAGAGGTCTGAAACCCACAGACTTCAAAGTCAGCCTAGATTCAAATCTAAGCCTTATGATCCATGGCCATGGCCTATGGAGGTCTGCTCCCCTCTCTCCACATTCATTAAAAAATAGGGGTAATAAAACTTACAAAGTAGTTTGAGGACTACATCAATAATGTTTCAAAAGTTCATAACATAGCTAGCACCAAAAAGGTAAAAACATATTCTTCACTCTCCACTTCCCTCAAGCAAAGGATTCATTATCTGCCCCATCGACATAGCTCCCAGTGAAGCCAGTACAATATAATACCTGGAACATGAGAGATACTTGAATAATACAAATGGATGGTGAATGGATAATAACAGTATTATTTTCTCTATGTCTTTTGCTTCTAAAATAATGACTAAGGCTCTGGACCTCTCTTGGACACTAGGATCAGTGTCTCAGGACATGTGAGGCCACTAAACTGATGTTCATTCACCTCCAGGGTGATGAAACCACTGTTTGGCCTGAAGTGTAGGACACTGGGACACAGGCAAACACACACACACACACACACACACACACACACACACACACCATCCTGCTGTAACTTCTCTCTATTTGGAGTGGAGGAGTGGGGAGATAAAGCTTCTTAAAGTGAGTTCTGTGGGGCTTTATTTATTTATTTGTTTATTTATTTATTTATTTATTTGGCAACTGGGGTCAAGGAAAGATCGGTTATTTGGAATTCAGAGATAATCCTTAACCCTTGATTTTAGCCTTTATTTTTAACATTTCATAGAGAAACTTATGAGCAAACTCACCCTAGAGCAAGAGAAACCAAGAACCAGAACAAATTACAAATGGAGTTATCAGACTCAACTGGATAGTAAGTTATATGATAAAGGCAAAATTATCAGCCCCAGATCAAGAATAAGTGCATAGTGACAGGCAGAATGTCACCAGGCTATTTTCATCTCTGCTTTTCTTTTGGTCAATTTCTTGCACTTTTACTACCAGCAACACTAAAGGAGCCCAGGGCTTTCTTGTGCCATCTTCAGCCTCTCTCAATATCCCACATGGCAGCCCAAACAGGCCTGCTCTTCACAGCAAAGCCCTGCCACATCCCTGGCTCTACATTAAATCCACCTGCCAAACTTTTAGGAAATACCAAGGTCTGGTCCCTCTATAATCAGTTAAATCAAACCTTCATAAGTTCTTCAGCTGACTCTGCCGTGCAGCTATGTTTAGGCTCTGGACATTTCTTTCTTTCCTTGTCTTTTTTCACCAGAACTTGTTTGTCTGTGTACCATTCTTTCAAGCCCTATTTCCTTCTAAGGAAAAATACACAACTAGGGACTATGGGAGCAGGAAAATAAACTTGTTTATCTCTACTAAGAGCAAAAGAAATGCAAATTAGAACAATGAGAGAGACCTCTTTACTGGTCACATTGACAATTTCTTAGAATATTTAATTCCTAGTATGCACAAGAATATGATAAAACATGCAATCTCATATACCTTTAAGTGAGTATATTAAATGTTCTGACAAAAAGGAAAAGTATGTCCTTCCTGCATAGCTCAGTGGTTGAGCGTTGACCTATGAACCAGGAAGTCACAGTTACAATCCTGGTCAATGCCCAGCTTACAAGCTCAATTCCCAGTGTGGGGCGTGCAGGAGGCAGCCAATCAATGATCTTCTCTCATCATTGATGTTTCTAACTCTCTCTCCCTCTCCCTTCCTCTCTGAAATCAATAAAAATATATTTTAAAAAGAAAAAGCATCACATAATCAGGAAAACAAACATGTATTTTTATTACAAATTGCTATAGAACTGGAAGTTTAATCTGTTCCATATTAAACTTATTTACAGATAACATATTTTCACTTTTTCAGGAACCTGACTTTCATTAGGACAGAGGGTTTCCATAAATTAAGTCTGTGGCATTTCAGAGAGAGAAGATAATTCTGCAGAGAAGGCATTTCCCAGCCTCTCCACTACCACTGCCAGGAGCAGCTTTCTTCACCAGCAGCTGGAACACAAATGCTCTCCTGCACTCACTGTCAGACATGGGATTCTGGCTTAGTACACACACACACACACACACACATACACGCACACGCACACACGCGCACGCACGCGTGCACGCGCCCTCTTGTAATTGTATATATATTTGTTACATTAAATTCACCCAGTCAGCAGTTTCTGCTCTAAACAGTCCCTGGAGTCTAAAGAAAAAAAAGTCTGTAATCAACATACTACTTTCAAGTACAGCATACCGACCTATCTATAAAAGAAAATTAAGTAAAACCGGTAATTATAACTAGAGTACAACCTTTCAACATAGTCAATGAGAAATTCAATTTGCTTAAAATAATGAGCTACTCTGGCAGGAACAATCTGTTCGTGCGCTGTTCCCAAGAGCCTCGGGAGGGAAACAGGCCCTGCCTGACATTTGATACTATCTGTCAGTTTATCAACTCTGTCTCAGGGTGAATTTTGCCATGTTGCTAGGAGGTTTGGGATGGAGACAAAAAGAAAGAAATCTCTTGTCTCTCTTCTACCAGTTACAGGAAAGCGGTTAGAAAATGAATTCAGATTTCTATTTTGAACACATGAGCAAGATAAATAATCTCCCTCTGACCTATTTAGGGTGGGTTTAAGTTAATTGCCTTCCACTCTTCTGCACCATAATCCAAACCAAAGGGTTAACATCTCTGAGATATATACTAGCTCACAGCCCTCTTTGCCTAAAGTTCATTTGATGTTTTCTTGTTGAGTTCATATCTTATTGAGGTAAGATGAAAACATATAAAAGTTGAATTAAAGAATGTCCACACAAGCCACTATCTACTATTTTGGGTGCCTTTCCCTAGGTAACTACAGCCTACCTTCAGATTTTCTCTCTTCCTTCCTTCCTTCCTTCCTTCCTTCCTTCCTTCCTTCCTTCCTTCCTTTATTCATTCATTTACTCACTCAAGTTTTACTGGCTACTATTAAGTGTCAACCACTCTGCTAGATGTTGGCAGAAAATAAAAAAAGAGTGAACAAAATATAGACCATGTCTTCAGAAACCCCAGTGTCTACCAGGGGAGTAGACCCATAAACAGACCATTCTAAAATTATTTTGAAGCATGGTGATAGGAGTTTTTGAGAATGGTTAGAAGAGGCGCCTAACACAGCCACATAGAGAAGGGTTAAGAGAAAGTGTCAAAAAGGAAATAAAAAGATAAAATTGAAACCACAGCTATATAACACAATGACTCAATATTTGTATATATTGCAAAATGATCATCACAATAAATCTAGTTAACACCCATCACCACACATAGTTAAAAATTTATTTCTTGTGATGAGAAATTTTAAGTTCTACTCTCTTAAAAACTTTCAAATATAAAATAGATTATTATTAACTACTAGTGCCCTAGAGCACGGATTAGTGAACATTGAGAGATAATTAATTAGAAGGTAGTCAGCAAGGCAGGAGGTTGAGAAGGGCTGGACACTCCCTCCCTGGCTTGCCGCACCTGGGACGGCATCTGTGGAGTGAGCGGGGTCCCTCCAGCAGGTGGGGTCCTTTGGCCTGGCCTGCGTGGATTGGGCCAAAACTGGCTCTCTGACATCCCCCAAGGGGTCCCGGATTGCAAGAGGGCGGTTCTCGGGTGATGCACCCTGGAATCAGGCTCCCTTCTCTCTGGTTCCAGGTGCATCACCTGAGAACTACAGCTGCCAAGTCACCTCAGCTCAGCAGCTCCTGCATTGAGCATTTGCTCCCTAGTGGTCATTGCGTATCATAGCTTCCAGTCGAATGGTTGGAAAATCAGATGGTCAATTAGACTTTTATATGTATAGATAGCCATTGTGCTATAAATTATATCCCCAGGACTTACTTAGTTTATAAGTAGAAGTTTGTGCCTTTTGATCCCCTTCACCCATTTTTGCCCCCTCTCGACTCCCCACATCTGGGTACCACTGATTGATTCTCTGAATCTACAAGCTCAGTTTATTATTATTTTTATTTAACCCATATAAACGAGATCAGACAGGATCTGTCTTTCTCTATTTGTCTGTCTTATTTCACTTAGCATAATACACTTAAGGTCCATCCATGCTAGCAAGATTATATATATGATGTCACACTTTATTCATTCATCCAATGAAGGATACTTACGTTGTTTCTATAACTTGCCTATTGTAAATAATGCTCAGTGAACAAGATTGTGTATATATCTTTTTGAGTTAGTGTTTTCATCTTTTTGGAATAATTACACAGAAGTGAAATTTCTGGATCTTATGGTAGTTCTATTTTTAATTTTTCGAGGACCCTCCATACTGTTTTCCATAATGGCTGCACCAATTTTCATTCCTACCAACAGTGCACAAGAGTTGTTTTTTTCCCCTACATCCTTGCCAACAGTTGCTATTTCTTATCTTTATGATAATATTCATTCTAACAGGTGTGAAGTGCTATTTTATTGTGGTTTTGTTTTGCATTTCTTTCATGAATAGTGATATTGAGCAACTTTCTATGTTCCTCTTTCCCATCTGTATGCCTTTTTTGGAAAAAAATGTTTATTCAGATTATGTGCCCATTTTTTAGTGGATTGTGTTTTGTTGCTATTGAGTTAAATTAGTTCTTTATATATTTTTTATATTAACCCTTTATCAGATATATAATTTACAAATATTTTCTCCTGTTTAGTAGGTTGCATTTTCATTTTATTGATGGCTTTCTTTGCTATGCAGAAGTGTTTTAGCTTTATGTAGTCCCATTTGTTTATTTTTGCTTTTGTTGCATTTGCTTTTGGTGTCAAATCCGAAATTCATTACCAAAACCAATGTCAAGGAGATTACCACCTATGTTTTCTTCTAGGAGTTTAATGGTGTCAAGTCTGACATTCAAGTTTTTAATCTATTTCTGTGTATGGTGTAAGATAATCTTCCAGTTACATTCATTTGCATGTAGCCTTCCAGTTTTGCCAACATCATTTATTTCCCCACTGTATATTCTTGGCTCCTTTGTTACAATTAAATTTATTACATATTCATTTCTATTTGTATGTGGGCTCTCATTCTGTTCCATTGATCTGTGTGCCTATTTTTATGTAAATACTATATTGTTTTGATTACTATAACTTTGTAATATAGTTTGAAATCAGGGAGCATGATGTCTCCAGCTTTGTTCTTTCTTCTTAATTAAGATTGCTTTCATTATTTGGGGTCTTGCGTTTTTATACAAATTTTAGAATTGTTCTATTTCTTTTAAAAATGCTATTGGAATTTTGATAGGGATTGCTTTGAATCTGTAAATTACTTGGTTATTAACACTATTGATTCTTCCATTTCACGAGCACAGAATATCTTTCCAATTATTTGTGTCTTTAATTTCTTTCATCAATGTCTTACAGTGTTCAGCATACATTATTAGTGAATAGAAATGCAACATATTTTTGTATATTGATTTTGTATCCTGCAACTTTACTGAATTTATTTATTGGTTCTAACAGTTTTGAGGGGGTGTAGTTGGTCGAGTCTTTAGGGTTTTCTATATATAATATCATGCCATCTTCAACTAGTGACAGTTTTAGTTCTTCCTTTCTGATTGGATGACTTCTATTTCTTTCTCTTGCCTAATTGTGCTGACTAGAACTTTCAATACTATGTTGTTTAAAAGTGGACAGAAAAAAAAAAGTGGACAGAGTAGCCATCTTTGTCTTGTTCCTGATCTTAGAGGAAAAGCTCTCAGCTTTTCATCACTGAGTATGATGTTAGTTATGGACTTTTCATATTTATATTTTATTTATATTTTAAGGAGACAAACCAGAAAACTATGACTTCAGAGAAATCATCAACTCTGTGATAGAAGTTCATTCTCTGAAGATAGACTGACCTGAATTATTATTTTGTTGCCACTGCATTCTAAATATGTGACTTTGAGCAAGTTCCTTGACCTCTCTGCAAGCCTCAGTTTTTCCATCTACCCACTGGAGATAATGACAACAAATTCCTATCCTGTAGGGTTTTAGTGAGTTTTATATGAGATAAGACATATGAAGCACTTCAGCATAGTCTAAAGCTTGTGACAAGCACCCATTAAGCATTAGCCATCATTACTATTTATTATTATTGATTTGAGGAGTAGTTAGAACCCAGATGCACAATTTCAGGTTAGAGATGACAAAAGCCAGAAATTGGCAATAGTAGTTGAGGCAGAAAAGAGAGGATAGATTTGAGAAATATTAGGGGTTACCATTGGAATAAAAAGGATATTGACTGTATGTAGAACTCTAAAAAGAAGGAAGATCCAAGAGAAATCTGCAGATTTTCTAGACTAGGTTGCTGAGTACACTGCTACTAATTAATATAGCTAATATAGGAGGGAAAGCTTATTTTCTAAGGAAAAAATGATGAGTTGTATGTGAGGTGAGTTGGAGATGCCTATGGCAGTCTAGGCAGTTGGGCATCCATTGGACAGATACTGTGAGTTTAGGTTCAAGCCTACATGTAGCCAGTCATACAGTATGGAGGGGGGAAAAAACAGCCTCTATCTTTAAATTCTAACTATGATTGTAGGTAAAGGGTCATCGTTTTAGAGGAGAATAGAACCTATCTACACTAATAAAAGAGAAAAATGGTAATTGGCGTACGGCGCTACACTTTTCATTGGCTAATCAGGGCTATATGCAAATTAACTGCCAACTAAGATGGCAGTTAACTGCCAACAAAGATGGCGGCTAATTTGCATATGTAGGCAAAATGCAGGGAGGCGAAAGGGAAAGCAGGAAGAAGCCCCCTGCCACTGACAGTGATCAGAAACCCAGGGGGGAGTTAAGACGTGGGGGGCAGGGCAAAGGCGGCCCTGGGGGGCCGCCTTTGCCCTGCCCCCCAGCCATGATCGGAGAATCAGGCACCTTTGCCGCCCTGGCCAGTGATAGCAGGAAGTAGGGGTGGAGCCAGTGATGGGAGTTGGGCACGGTCGAAGCTGGCAGTCCCGGGAGCTAGGGGTCCCTTGCCTGGGCCTAAAGTGGAGCCCACAATCGCGGGGCCGCTGCAGCTGCGGGTCCCTGCTGCCTGAGCCAGACGCCTCACCCAGAGGCGTCCTGCAGGGGCAGGGGCGGAGCCCGCGCGATCGCGGCGCCCCCCACTGCCACTGCGGGTCCCCGCTGCTCGGGCCGGACACCTAGGCCAGAGGCGTTAGGCCTGGGCAAGGGCGAAGCCTGCAACCGCGGAGAGCTGGGGGTCCCCTGCCCAGGCCTGACACCTCTGCCTCAGGACTGGTCAAGGGGCCGATCCAGTTTTTGGTGATTGGAGGGTGATGAGGGTCAACTCCTTTGGCCAAGGCATCAGGCCTGGGCAGGAGGCTGGGGGTCCCCTGCCCAGGCCTGATGCCTGGGCCAGAAGCATCAGGCCTGGGTGGGGGGCGGAGTTGGGGATTGGAGGGATATGATGGTCCCCTTGCCCAGGCCTGAAGCCTGGGCCAGAGGCCTCAGGCCTGGGCGGCATCCAGAGCCAGTGATCGGGGGAGATGGGGGTCCCCTGTCCAAGCCTGACACCTCTGGAGGAGGCATCAGCCCTGGGCAAAGGGCCGATCAGGTGATCGGAGGGTGATGGGGGTCTACACCTCTGGCCGAGGCATCAGGCCTGGGCAAGGGGCCGATCCTGCGATTGGAGGGTGATGGGGTTCAACGCCTGAGGGCTCCCAGTATGTGAGAGGGGGCAGGCTGGGCTGAAGGACACTCCCCCCCACACACACACCCAGTGCACGAATTTCGTGCACCGGGCCCCTAGTTTCTTTATAAAACTCAAGCCCTAATAAGCAAATGTAGGTGGCTGGAATCCCTTGTCTTGTTCAGTGTTATTTAACTGACTTTAGTTTCCCTAAAAATAAGACAGAGCTTACCTTGTCATCCAATCAGAGGTTTCCATTGTAAGGGGCTAAATTAGGGGAAATGTTCTTAAGCAGATAAGACCAAAATGAGGGAAGGGAAGCAGATACCTGAGGAAGAGGGAGAGGATTTTGCTTTCTATAAGAGGGAACAGCTATTCAAGACTGCTCAAAACAAGGGCACTGCAGATTTCCAATCAAGTGATGAGACTCCAGAGTCATGAGGCAGGACATAAAGAAAACTACAGCTTTGCTTAAGAATTGTAGAGCTTTTACTGGAAGAGTGTTGAGTACCAGGTCATTTTTTTTAATTCTCTGAACCCTAATTCTCAGAACTCTGGGACATCTAGAAGAACTCCATCTCTTTCTCTGGTGGAGGCCATAGAGTCTTCTAGGCAGAAGCGATTTCAGAGGGTAGACTAGTTGCCCTCCTTTGATATCTTGAAGATTTTCTCCAGACAGCATAATGGAAGTGGCCAGTACCTCTGGCCTTGGCATTGGACAAACAAAATAGTTTTCAGACATGCTAGTGTATAGGGCAAAGGATCTGGAAATAGTGACCCACTAGGTCATTAGTTCTTAAACTGATGAAAACCAGGGACCTCCTCACCAAGAAAAATTCACGTTCACATACAATTACCCATACAATTTCAGTGCTTGCAAAAGATGCTTAAAGGCAAACCAAGGAAAACCTGAGGATCAGAGGATCAAAAGTTAACAACCTGACACAGAAAGGGGGTTGGAGGGAGCACACAATTTACCAGATAATTGAGTCCTGATTTGGAAGAGTTGTGCAGGAAATAGATCAGGACAAGGATATGCAAGAAATGAACAATTTCACTATGATGATAGCTGGAATGACTGAGAGATTTAATAATGACATGCTGAAAGTAGTTAATGAAAACTATCATTACTGCTCCATTTTGGTATTATGGGTACTGAAGCTAATGGGATTGAGCTTGGTGAAAAAAAAATAAGGATTTTTGGAATTTGAGAAAGGATTCCAACTTCTATCTGTACAAAAATTAGCAATACCAAATTCAAGTCTGTATTGCTTTGAAAGAGGAAGAAAGTTAATTTTCACTTTTGGGAGGGTTTCCATTATCATTACAGGGTAGTCCTCCCACTCTGTGCATTTGTCTCAAATTTGCACGTGGCTCGGTGTCCTTCCAGGGAACATTGTGTGCATGAGGCTTGGGTCTGCTTTGCTGTGGTGGGTGGGCAGCAATCTGTGCAGCAGGAGACCCAGTTGCTACTGCAAAGAGCGTAGGTGTCCCAATAGCATCAGACAGTTCTGTGTACAAAGCAAATTGGAGCCTAGAGGACACAGTTCAAGTCCTCTCGGGATACTTCACAACTTCTAGCTTTAATTAAGAGTTTGAAGTTCTCTGGTGTGGGCTCCTGCTCAGCACACCCCTGTGTATTTTTTTGTTTTGTTTTGTTAATCCTCACCTGAGGATAATTTTCCATTGATTTTTAGGGAGAGAGAGAGAAAGACAGAGAGAAACTGAACCCTTATGAGAGGGTGTAGATATCCTCTTCCTGAGCTACCTCTCTGACTTCTCTCAGATTCTCCCAATGTGAGAAAAACATCAATTGGTTGCTTCCTGCACAACCCCTAACCAGGGTCTGGGCCAGGGAGGAGCCTACAACCCAGGTATGTGCCCTTGACCAGAATCAAACCTGGGACCCTTTGGTCCACAGGCTGATACCCTATACACTAAGCCACTGGTCAGCAAACCGTGGCTCGTGAGCCACATGTGGCTCTTTGGCCCCTTGAGTGTGGCTCTTCCACAAAATACCACGTGTGGGCACGCACATACAGTGCGATTGACACTTCGTGGCCCATGCGCAGAAGTCGGTTTTCGGAAAGGAGATAGATAAACAAGTATACAAGACGAGTGTGGATGGGAGAGTTGGAAGGGGACGACCTCAGCAAACGTACCTCAATCAGATTGAGGACGATTTTAGCAAAGGCCAGCTTAAGAGTACCCTAATTAAGTTAATAACAATGTACCGACCTATATAGTTTAAGTTTAAAAAATTTGGCTCTCAAAAGAAATTTCAATCGTTGTACTGTTGATATTTGGCTCTGTTGACTAATGACTTTGCCGACCACTGCACTAAGCCAAACCAGCTAGGGCTTTAAAGGGGATATAAGCCATGGTCTCATTGCTCTTTCTTCCTCTTGTTGAGCATTTTCCATCTTTTCCTCTCTTCAGGTTGAATTATAGGTTTGAAATGTGTGAGGATTGCACGAAATTCAGACATAAGGGTTCAGCCTCACTGTGAGTGTAGATATCCTTTTCCTGAGCTACCTCTCTGACTTCTCTCAGATTCTCCCACTGTACTTCCTCCTCCACGGCCCACTGAAATACAGCCATTCCTCAAAGCTCACACAAGAGACCAACTCCTCTCAGACATCCACTACTACCAAAACACCAAAGCTATGTCCAAAGCCTGCCCATGTTGTGGTCACCTGTTGGATTACCCCAGAGCATCCTCTCTTCAGGTTAGAAGACTATAAAACTGAATCCCTCTCCTCCTGTCAAACCAAATCTGAGTTTCTTAAGTGTGTTAATCAAGGATAGAAAGAGACATGCTTCCAGTAACTTAAATGTTGGAAGGAGATAGAGATGATTCAATCTAAGAGAAGGAGGCACCCAATAAGTTAGACAAGTTGCATGTGGAAATGCAGTGAACTGTAGTTGTCCATATTGAACTCTGAATGAGGGTGCATCTGCAAATGCCATTCTGAACAATGGGAATATTTTTAAATAAGACTTGAGGGTATAATTTCTTTTTGTCTTATACCAAAATCTTCTAGAAAGTAAACTGAAGCCATACATCTGACCCTGCTGTGGATATCGGACTGCCAGTTTTGGCCCAATCACTGCAGGCCAGGCCGAGGGACCCTGCTCACTCCGCAGAAACCCTTAGAGCCCTGGCACTGCCCCAGGTGCTGCTGGCCCGGGAGGGACCATGGGAGGTTGGCTCCAGGGCAGGTCTGGCCCATCTTGCCCAGTCCCGCCCCACCTGCCACCTTCTCATTAATTTATTTTCAATGCACAGGAATCTGTGCACTGGGCCTCTAGTTGAGTAATGATGATAAGCCACACTACTAAATCCTTTCCAGGCAGGCACAAATGTGACATAGACAAATCAACTCTAATGAACAAGAGGACATTTTGGATAATAACCTTTTGATATTACATAGTAATTATAATTAACTTCAAAGGACTAGTGTGTGATATACAGTCCTTTCAAAAATCCTTGTAGTGGAGTCCAAGTTAATGGTAAGATTGGACAAATTAATGCAATTAAGTGGCACAACATTAACAAAAATCACATTTCAAGTGCTCTGATCCCTAGGCCTCTTCTACCACAAAGCTCAATGTTTTTCAATCTTTCTCAAGTGCTTGTTCTAATGACTCAGACACACTTGAGTATAGATTGAGCAACATATTGTCCAAGTAAATATTTTCTCTTAAATATTCCCTTGTGTATTAAAAAAGAAAATGGTTTCTAAGATTAACACATATATATCACTTCTCAATGAAATCCAGGTATGAGCCCTTTATTTTATTGAACGTAGTTTAAGGAGACACCTTTTATGCAAAGAGGATATCACTTATCAATACAGTGCTCTCTGGTGAAAGGGTACCCCTTGGTGCCTGGACGAAAAAGCTTTTTGAATAATACTTTCTCTTAAACTGATAGAAGTGTTGAGTCCTGAGAGGATTGGAGTCCTAATGAATGGAACACTTCTACAGCATTTTATTTCAAATCTCATATTCCACCTGAATATTTAGTGTGAGACGCTGGTATACCCAGTGATGGTGTTTTGGAATCTCAGAAAGGTATGAATAAAATATGAACATATCTATTACATGTGGTCTCAGTCTCCCCTCATGAAAGACCCTTTATAGATTAATGTCACTCATCATCCTTTCAGAGGAGCTTTTTAAACTTTTACTGCAGTTCTTTAGGGACTTGGCAATGGGTTATGTAAAATGGCTGTGACTCATGTTGGACAGCTGTGATAATCAATACTGAGATGTGAAACCCAAACACTGCAGCAAATGCCTTGTGTCATGCAGCTGTGGTGTGGGAAGCAGCTGGGGTCTCTGACCTGACAGCACGTGGGTCAGGGGCCACTGATCTCAGTTACAGAGTCACAGTACATACACATTTGGTTGGGAGGGTATTCGGATCTGTGCAAATTGTTGTGAATATATGCAGGTATTCAGAGCACACTACTTAGATGAACTCAACTAAAGCTAAAAATCTTAGGCATGATGAACAATCTGGAGGACTTTGTCAACTTTTGAAAATCAGGGCTGATTTTCTAAATTGTGCACAATTCAGCATTTTGCTTCTCTTCCTTCCCCATGCCCACTTCTGGGATTGATTTTTAAGCCGACTGGTATACTGGATGAAAATAATTAACTAATATGAAATTTGAAGAATAGTTTATATGGTCTGAATAATTGTGTCCCACAAATTTCATATGTTGAAATTTTCAACCCCAAAGTGATAGTATTTAGAGGTGGAGCCTTTGGAGGATAGATCCCTCATTAATGGGTTCAGTGCCCTTATTTTTTTAAAAAAGACCTCCCTAGCCTCCTCCACAGTGTGAGAATACAGTGAGAAGTTGGCAGTCTGCACTGGGAAGAGGGCTCTCACCAGAATACAACCAGGCCAGCACCCTGATCTTGGACTTTCAGACCCCAGAACTGTGAGCAATACATTGTGCTATTCATAAGACACACAGTATGTGGCATTAGGTCATAGCAGCCCCAATAGGACAAAACAACAGCATAGAAAAGTCATTAAGAACAATGGCTTTGGATGAGATTTTATTTTTATTTTTTATTTTTTTAATATATTTTATTGATTTTTTACAGAGAGGAAGAGAGAGAGATAGAGAGTCAGAAACATCGATGAGAGAGAAACATCGACCAGCCGCCTCCTGCACATCCCCCACCGGGGATGTGCCCGCAACCCAGGTACATGCCCTTGACCGGAATCGAACCTGGGACCTTTCAGTCCGCAGGCCGACGCTCTATCCACTGAGCCAAACTGGTTTCGGCTGGATGAGATTTTAATTGAAATTTTGGCATTGCCCTTTTATACACTGACATGAACCTGTCAGAGTCTCTTAAACGAATCATGAGAATTCTTGTGTTTTCCATTCTTAGGCTTGTGGCCAATCACGAGAATTCTTTAAAAAGAGATTAGCTTGTAAGAATATGTAATAAATAACTTCAAAATGCAATGGGTATTTAATTTTAAAGCATGCCTTTAACATTTATGTAAAACTTTTTTTGTACTCATTCAATAGAAACTCATCTGGCCACTGGGTAAAGCTAGCAATAAAACTACTGGTACACAATGTGTTAACTTCTCTGAGATTCAAGTTTCTTACCTGTAAAATCCCTCTTGAGTTACTAAGAGGATTAAATGAGATGATTCACTAAAAGCACTTAGCACTGTGCTTGGCTCCAAATATCTACTTAATACATATTAGCAATCTCTGACGTTTACTGACAGTAAACAAAGTCATATTATTCTGTTTCTGAATTCCAGTTGACATCATTAAGTGTGCCCATCAAAACTGTAAAACTATGGGAAGTTGACATTAGCTTTGAAGCTGGTAGGCGTGCAAAGGAGAAAATAGAATGCATGCCGTAAAAGGGTGAAAAGATTATCACTGTGCTCTTTGCTGCCAAACCACCTGTGACATGTTTTTTAATTTTTTTCTGCTTTCTGAATTGTTTAGTCTCTGCCCCCTTTCTTTCTCTGCCTTAATGCTGACCTCCTGCACAAATGCGCTATGACGTTTTTAACAGTTATTATCAGTTGATGCGATGGGGTCTAATGGACACTGGCTACTCTGTCATCAGGAGAATGCAGAGTAATTCGTGCATCCCAAGAGGGGCGCTCAAGAAAAGAGAAAGCTGGTTTATGATTTGAAGATCTAGACTCTGCAGAGCAAGCCTTTATTTAAGGGTAATTTTCTCAATTGGCATTCACAGGGAGTCAATTACCAAAATCTATTTTGAAAACTTGTTAACAGGAGCCTGGTCCGTCTCTGAAGTCCTTTGGATGACCACAGCATGTAACATGTCCGGTTGTCATTCTCTTTAGTATTCTTGTAATTGAAAGGATTAAAATGATTTTTGCTTATAGTTGTTGTTTTTTTAAAGAAAAGATTTGTATAAAAACAGAAACATGGAAGTTGCGTGCATGGTGATGCTATTTGTAGCCATGGAAACAAATAAAATCCCAAAGTAGAAAAGGAAGCATGAAATCTGGGTGCAGACCTTTGGGGAAAGCCTTCGCTCAGATGATGGATAGAGGAAGAGGAGACAAACCTAATAGTCTAAGACAGAGAAAAATCAATATATTTATAATTGACACATAAGACAGAGGAAGGGACAACATTTGAACAGCGATTTTCAAATATTTTTTTAGACACAGATCCTTCTCCTCAAAGGATTTTACACAGAGTTAGATAAATAAACTAACAAGAACAAAATGGTAGGACTTACTATGTGGCATTTTGAAGCACTCATTATCAAGTCACTTATTTAAATGTGCAACCTATAAAATAGGTACTTTATTACTTTGTTATATTTGCTTATTTTACAGATAAGCAAACTGAAGCACAAAGAAATGAAATAATCTGTCCAAAGTCGCACAGTCTTTAAGGGGTAAATCCAGAATTTGGATCCAGAATGACTGACTCAGGGTGAGAAAAAGATATGGAGGAGGAGAAATGGGTCTTAAAGAGGCCAGAGCAGCAGCCAGACCAGGATAAATGGGGAACAATAGAGAAGAGTAATCTCTTAACTCCAAGAAGTTCAGCCAGTATTTTAACTATTAGAACTCCCTTATCTCCTCATTGTTCACAACCAAATGCAATGTTAATTTCCCTGCGGAAGAGAGTCCCAGTCTCCAGCCTCTCTGTAGTGGTTCAACCCAAATCTAAAAAAAAAAAAAAAAAAAAAAGTTTCCAGGGGGAATGGAAGGAAATGGAGAGAAAATCACTTAAAATCATTGTTATTTTGACAGGGAGAGCAGAGAAGGGGAGTAACAGCTGAGGAAATGAGAGGATGGTGCTATAAAGTTTGTAGTATGTCTCTAATCAGGTTGGTAGTATTTAATAAGGAAGCACAAAGAACTTTGATAGCCCCAACCCACACTGCACACCAAAATCCTGCACGTAAGGGGAAAACAGACCCTACTCCTTAAAATTTGGCCCAGGAAAGCACATAGTGAATGAGGATCATTTAAACTGCACTTGCTTTCTCTTCAAAACATTCTTTCTCTAACCTTTTAAATGTCAAACTTACTGCATTGTAAATCTAAGGAATGGCCCATCTGTGCTCTATTCCCTCTTTCAAACAAAAAACAAACTTAGCTCCTAAATTTGCATTGTCTTAATATCAGTTTGGCTTAAGCATCTGGTTTCTTAATTCCTGGAGGTGGTGGCTGCACCCACTGTGACAGGCTGTGTACATGGGTTTTCCCTGAATTTCCCAAGGCTTTGCTGACCTTGCACAGTTTTACAAAGTCACTGAAACCTGGCTTCAAGTCTGGGCTCCTTAAATACAGACACTCACTCTTACTCATGTCTGTTCACACCCCTCCCCCCCACAAAAAAAAAAAATCCACTACAGGTTCATGCACAAAGTTGATACTCAATCACTTTTTAAAAATAGAACTGGCTCAGTGGTTGAGAGTCAGCCTCTGAACCAATAGGTCAGGATTCAATTCCTGGTCAGGATGCATGCCCAGGTTGTGGGTTCCATCCCTAGGAGGGGCCATGCAGGAGGCATCCAATCGATTATTCGTTCTCACCATTGATATTTTTTTAATATTTTTCCCTTTATTGAATAAGATATTACAAATGTGTCCTTATCCCCCCAATGTCCCCTCATCCCCCTAATTCTGCCCTCATCTCTATTGATATTTCTATCTCTCCCTCCTTCTCCCTTCCTCTCTCTGAAATCAATTAAAAAAAAAATAGAACTGAATTGCCTAAAGTAATATTAAAAAGCAGCAGGTACTGTGACTTGAAAATCCTTTATATTTAGGTAAATTCATTTCCATTTAACAAATATTTTGCTGTCTACTGTATACCAAATTTTAGATTTGTTAATGAGGTTTTCAAAATTAATAACAATGTTTTAATTTGGGCAATGATTTTTTTTCTCCCCAAACCTGGAGGAAGATAAGAGAGTTTTATTTCCTAACATGATGTTCAGCTGTTTTTTGATTGATTGACACTTGGTGAGCACACATCCATTTATAAAACACAGGCAGGCATCACAAAAATATCTGTGATGGCACCAGGGAGCTGGTGTTTTGTTTTTGTCAGCTCGTCACAAATGAGCCACAAAATGGATAAACCATAGGCGGATAATTTACAGATAATGTTTCCTGTATTTTCCTGACTGATATAGTTTGGGGGATTTAGAATTGCCCCTAACACATGAGACTGTGCATAGCAAAGAGAAACACAAAGAGGGAATATACATTTGCATTTAAACATATTTGGGAACTCAAATGCATCTTTGCCAAGTAGTCATAAAGCTGCTCTTACACCAGCATTTTTATCATCACACCATAACCATAAATCCTTAATTCCATTTTTTATTAATTCTCCCTAAGAGATGAGTCATATAAATGTATGCAGATTGAAACACCTAGTAGATCTCTAATAGTGCCCTGCTCTATTGGATGGAGAATTGGAATTTCAGTCTTGAAAGGAGACTTAACTTTGTTTTAAAGCAATGTTAAGTGTACTAGGAAGGCCCAAATAGTTCCATGTAGCTCCAAAATAAGAAAAATAGCCAAGAGGACAATGAACTGGAGGTAGAATTATTTTCCATATATTTTGCAAATCTAGGAAATGCATTCTCCATTCAAACCACAAAATGAATGGACAGCTAAGGGAGCAAGCCAGAGATGAAAGCTCAAATTGCTTTTACCTTGGGGCCACTGTCTTCTGCCTCTCAGGATGCATTTCAATCTAAATTCTCTATTTATTTTGGGAGAGTGGGGAGGAAAGGAGGCTAATTGTCACAAAGTGGATTTCATTGCTAATCTTATCACCAGAACTAAACATTGAACTTAAATAAAACTTGCAATATTTTATTGTAAAAAATTTCACTTTCTGAATAAAATAAGGATAAACCTCTTTTCTCAAATAGTCTTCTAATAAACCTCTAAGCCTTTAATATTTCTGTAGAAAGTGGTCAAATTTCTTACTGCCTAAAGACAAAGTAAGGAAGCAATGTCTTGGATATTTTCACACACAGAGATACACAAATCAGCCTCACAAAGAAAGCCTTTAACTTACAAATTAATAATATATTTCATCATATAAATGATAAAGGTTGGAACACTTCAGAGAGGGATAAAATTAAGAGCTTGTTTAGGAGATTTACAAGGAAAAGCTAACTCTCATAATTAAACAAATTAGCTTAAGGCTCTATATATTTAGCATTTTTTTCTTGTGGTTGACTAGAAATTAATGAAAACAAAGGTTCTGGTCAAAGAGAAGTTTGGTGGCTACAAAGTCTTGGCCAAAAGGATAAAAATTGTTGAAATATTAGATTCAGTGGGTTTACTTCCTATGAACTGAGTAAAATGACCTCTAAGATTCTTCATAGTAGAAGTAATAATAATAATTCACTGATTCATTATGTAAGTTATGGTAAGTAAGCCAGGGAACAAACATAAGTGCTTAGGAAAATTTACAAAATTTTTCTTTCTCTCAAGAGCTACTCCACTAGATTTGACTAGAATTATCTACCTACCCTAGCCAGCATCCAATCAGCTAGCAACACAGAAGTCACAAACAGATAAGGAGTAAAATAGTCAGATAAGCATATCTAACTTCTCTTTTGTTAACACATGTTTTATTTAAATTAATAATTACTGATGAGGATACCTTTAGCCTTGTATTGAGAATGGAAATATTTTATGTTTATCCTTTAAATGTGTGTATTTTGTGACACTATTCTATTACTGTCTTTCTAAGAATAATGTTAGAAATAAAAATACAGAATCCCAACTACAGAATGAAGTTTTGGATTTTCCACGTGATCAAGAAAACCTCTGCCTTTACAGTTGAACCACCCCTAATATGATTACTCCTTTGGCTGGCTTATTGGTCAAATCAGAGGGCATGGCTGATTCTGTGGTTTACCACAGCGTCAAAGCTAAAGTCAGCAGAGAGC
Source organism: Myotis nattereri (assembly GCF_964212035.1). Classification (NCBI taxonomy): domain Eukaryota; kingdom Metazoa; phylum Chordata; class Mammalia; order Chiroptera; family Vespertilionidae; genus Myotis; species Myotis nattereri. The sequence continues at coordinate 159,034,818 of NC_138075.1, forward strand.
ACTGACTGAACCGCACCATGGCCCATTTGAGCACACTAGGCAAGCATGTTTACTTTGAGCAGAGTCCAGGAAATAAAGATTGTGTGGGTTTGCAAAATGTTCTGTAAAACTCCAGGCAAGTACATAGGGTCACATTAGCCACATGAGAAAGAGAAAGGTGATATAGCAAGTGGAAGGCTTGCTTTTGGAAGTTTTGCTTTAATCAGTCCAAAGGACTTAGTACAGAAAGAAAATACAATGAATTATTTGGAACGTCACTAGAGCCTCATCAATTGCTAGCCTGTAAATGTGAGCCAAAAAGCCTTTGCATCATGTGCCTGAAATGCATGATCTATGCTGAATGTTCTGCCAATACCTTCAGGGCTATAAGTCATTTTACAACCCGCCATGTGACTCAGAGAGTTGGAAAGCACTGGTGTTCTGTTGTGCTCGATGCTTTTTCCCATTCCCCTCCCATTCCTTTCTGTCCCAACCTTTCTTTCCCCTTTAAACTGAGTAGAACGGGCCTTGGATTTCAGAGATTTACCAAGGGGCTGCTACAATTCACCAGCTGTGTTGGGTTCTGCACGTTAAGACACATTTAATGGAATATCTGCAGCACCAAGATATCTTGGCCGGTTTCACTCCTCCAGGGGTGCTTGGGAGGTTTTAGACTGTGATGGAAAATTCCCTGGACAGAGAATTAAAGACCTGAATTTTAGTCCCAGTCCTAAAACGAAAGGCAATTACATAATTTTTGAGCATAAATTTCCTTTATAAATCAACATATTGCTACTGATTCATGGTTAGTTGAGAATGAGATTTCAATTGGACATGATTTACTAATGATAAATTGAGGAGAAGCAGGTACCATAGCCACTCTTTGGCTAATGGCACATATTTTCACAAGTTACAGGTGTCTATCATGGCATTGTATGGGGTTCCAATCAACAAACTGGGCTCCTTGTAACATGTTCTAACCAACTGACATTTTATGAAATAAGTTATATTGGTCTCTTTTTGAGCTGTACCTCGAATCACTTTGGAGTAGCTAGAGTAAAAATAGAATACTGAAATAATAATTTATTTGATAAAATTGGAATGGGCTAGCTCTGATAAAGACTGGAAACACCTGGTTTCTCATTTATCTGGAGCTACCTGGATTTGTGGAAGGATGTCAAAACTGAAAGATAACAGATTAGGATTTTAGACAGGATCTGTTAAGAATAAACTGTGTAAACTAGGGAAAGGTTATGCCCATGTTATTCTCAAGTTCTTTCTAGATCTGAAATTCATGACTATTTTAATCAAAGGAGCTATGGAGGGAAAATGTCACTGATGCTGTCTTTAAACACCCTTATGGGATTCCATGTTCCCCAAAGATATTTCAAAGCTATTTAATGCTAGAAGGTGACCCTTGACCTAGAGCAATTTTACTTCCTTACTCAGTTCATAACCTTAGTAATATTCCTAACACTGAAATATTCAGTGAAGATCGCTCATCAACCAACCGCTTGAAATGAGTAATGTAAGTGCCCTTTGGTACACTCATCATGTGTTTTTGTTCAGGTGCTTCATTTTCCACAGTGTTACATTTTATTTATGTAAAGAGAATGTTAAAAATAGGAAACGGCAGCGAAATGAGCTACCTGACAGCCTAACAAAATGCCTGCCACAGGAATTGTGACTTCCATTTGTAACTGGTGGGCTTAAGCTACAAGTACTGAAATGACAGGTTATTTCTTTGATAGATCGCAAAGCCAACCATGGGTAGAATCCCGTTCTGAAAAAGCAGCAGGTGTTTTTCCCTCATCCTGATTGGGAGCCCCCAAAATACAAAGGTATCAATAAAAAAAAAAACATTGTAAAGAAAGGCAGTTAAATACTGTTTCTCTGTTCATTTTAAACCAAGACCACTAGGTAAATGTTCTTTCTCAGATGCAAGATGTTAGGGAAGAAGTAAAATTTTAAAACCTAGTGAGTGACTCATTTTCAATCAGGCTCAATTCCCTCCCCATGATCACTGAAAATGAGAGTCCAGGCATTTTAAAGTGACGTAGATTCTGTTTCTTGGATACCAACAAAGGAAAGGTCTAAATAGTTGAATAAGGAAAAGTATATGTTATAACTTTGCTACATCCTGGAAATCCATAGAATTACACAAAAGATATTTGGTTTGGGGATTTCCAGCTTAAAGTAGCCATTTGATTTAGATGAGAGAGAGAATTTTTGAATACCAGATGTATTTACATTCAGACATTTACATTCAGATTAATACTGGCCAGGAGACCCAAAATCATTCATCCTTAGCAACTGTCTGTCCATTACTTTAGGGAGAGAGAAAAAACATCCTGGACTTAGTGCATCCCACAGGATACTTAATTAGTTCCAAAGACAAAATCAGACACTAGTGATGCCTCTGCGATTTCATCTGAGAGTTTGAGGGGTTGAATGGATCTGGGAGCCAGACTATTTCATCATCTTTAATGAGTGTTCTTTAGGGCAAGATTAAAATTCTATCCAGGTTGAATTGGAGGCAAGGGAAAACAATCTGGATGAAATCAAAGCAAATGAGGCCTGACCTCATAGACAGCGCTCAACTCTTGTTCTACAAGCAATACTTTCCCAGGTCTCCAAACTCTCTCCAGCCCAACCACTTGCCTAATGTGTAGGTCCAGAATCACACTGAGACCAAAGAGATGGCATGAGTTAAGGAGTCTCAGAGAAGCTCTGACCTTGCCAATATCTTCTCCACTTTCTGGAATTCCTCAGTGTATAGGAGTAATTCTGAACTAAAAATAACTATCTAGAAATACCTATCACAAACGCCGGCTGAGTCAAGGGGCCCCCTGAGTATCTATATGTATAGATACTCAGCAGGCTTACATTAGAAATTTTAAATGCCCTGGAGATGGGCATGACTGTGATTTATGAGTTGAGAACATTAGCCTACATAGGCAAGGACTAAAAAGCAGTCTTCTTGCAAATGTGATCTCCACTGAGAGAGCCACTGATCTTGCCCACCTTAAATGAACAATTTCCACCACATTATCCTATAATTTTGGAGTCAGCTCAGTCTGAGTGTTCATGTAGTCTACTCTGTTCTGCCTATATTCCAGGTGAGGGAACTAAATCCAGAGGGGGGAAAAAAAAACATGTATTAACCAAGATCACACAGATTTAGAGACGATAGCCAAAGCCAGAAGCCAGTTATTTTGTTTCTGATTCAGTAAGCATTCTACTTTGCTACCACCTGCACTGCCATTGTCAATTTGTTTATGTAGCATCCATCATGTATGTCAGTGGTTCTCAACCTGTGGGTCGCGAACAATGAAAATACATCCTGCATATCAGATATTTACATTACGATTCATAACAGTAGCAAAATTACAGTTATGAAGTAGCAACGAAAATAATTTTATGGTTGGGGTCACCACAACATGAGGAACTGTATTAAAGGGTCACGGCATTAGGAAGGTTGAGAACCACTGATGTATGTCATGAAATATGGTCCCACTGCAATAAGTGGTAGTGAAGCTGGAATGAGAAAGTGGTACCCAGAGCTGCATTTAGAACAGAGGAAAAGGTTAATAGATGTGTCCTTTACCAAGGATCTTTTATCACCTGAGTATCTGAACCACTGTCTTTGTGTCACAAGTAAAGGCTTTGAATAGCTGATGAGAATATTGTGGTTGCAAGGGAAGAGGGTAATCAAGAGGAGTGGGTGCATGGAGGAATAAGAAGTGCAGGAGTGGGGAAGTTTAAGCAAACTTTCCTGGGGCCAGCTCTATCCCTACTAATAGAATCAACAGACTCTTCTGACAAAAGAACAGATAATTGGCTCTTAAAGACTTTTTAAAGAACAGATGGGAGGTAGGAGTTGAGAACTCTATTCTGGGATTGCAGTAATCACTGTAGATGCTGTGGTTTTTGCCAAATCATCCAACTGGCTTGTGACTCAGTTCTCTCCATCTGCTAATGTGCTAAAACCATCTTCTGCACCTACTTGCCTCATAGATATGCTTTGAGGAACAACATTTCAAAGCCTCTCAGAGACTTTGGATTAATTTAAATTAATCCTCAAGGTACAAGAAACCCAACTAGTCACTATTGTGAAAGGGGAAATTAGTTTTAACTTTTGGAGTCAATGAGTTTCTGAGGTCCTTTCAAAAGGTAAACATTATTTTCAAAAGGACAATTGATCTTTGACCAATTCCTGTGGATCAATACATTTTGCTGTGCATCATATCAATTAAGATAATTAGTATAGGCTGAAATACCCTTTAATATTTTGATCAAAACTAAAAGGCAGCAACAATATGAACCTTGTTCTTATCGGTCAGTTAAATAAGATCTATCACAATGAATATGCTAGGAGCTTGACTGAATGTGTCACTACACCCAGCATTACTAATTAGAGCTGCATCTTTAAGATATTCATTGTTTTAAAAAATGAAAATATTCTTTTTGTACCACTGATGATACATCTTCACATTCCTCCTCCCTCAATGCTGCCTTAAAATGATGCCAAACAAAATTTTTCATTCTAAATTTTGAGCATGTGTGAAAATGATTTTATTCTGTGAGTGGATGGTAACATTTTTTTAGAGTTGACATTATTTGACAGTTCATTTAAAATGATTATTGCTCCTAGTTGTTTTTGCTAATGTGAGATAACTTCAAAATCTTAAATTTCCCTTTAGACAAGCTTATACACTTTTTGAGATAGAAGTTAGAAGTTTAAAGAAAGAAAATTTCCTTGATTGAACTCCTCTTAACTTACAGAAAATTTTTCTTTTGTGCTAATAAAGGTTTGTGTTTACGTGATATCAAAACAGAAAACAGTGGATTCAGAAAGGTTAAGAAAAATACTTTGGGATAGAGAAAACCAGGTAACTCTCTCAGCGTCTCACATTTAGACCACCGATAGTGGTTCAGTGAAAGAAAATGGTAGAATTCTGGGTAAAGAAAAGAAAGATGAAGTTGATGACAGAGCCAGCAGACATTTTTGAAAGTCAATATTGGTACAAAGAAAGCAAGCCAGGAACTAAAAGACCACACAGTGGCCTAGGACTGAATTACTTTCTGTCTCTCAGGGATGAGATAGCAGAGGTAAGATGATGAGTTTGGAGGGGGCATTTCCACATGTGCCACTGTATTGTACTATAGTCCAACTAGTATGCTGTGAGTTAGAAAGGAGAGGCTGGAATTACCCTGGTGTCATGAAGTCAGGTGTATTACTCTGTTCCCCCTGAGTAACTATGTGTGGGAGGAAGGCACTGTCACAGGCCTGGTGTAGATATGCCAGAGCCAAGAAGGCAGCCAGAGGCCTGTGCACCTCAGTTTACTGCATGGAATCTAGGAGATCTCTGTAGCTGGTGAGTCCTTCTAAGGCTGGTCCTATAGTCAGACACAGAGTCCCATTGGGAGATAGCTCAGCAAGCAGTTGTCCTAACTTCCTTCACTGAGTTACTTTAAGAGAACTTTGCATGTTTCTGCATCATCTCATTTGACCTTGCTTCTTTGAGATGTAAAGATGTCACTTCCAGCTTACTTACCTTGGCAAAGCATGGCACCATGGTTACATTAGTAATGCCTTCTAGAACCCCAAAATCACCAACACTTGAAATGAAGATACAGTTGGAATAAGCCATATTTATAAAATACATAACTGAGATCACTTCCAATTACTGCCCCTAAAAATCCAATGTAGCATCCTTTCCTTAAATGAATCCTGAAAATCAGTGTCATTTCTGTCCATGTCTAATTTGATTTCCTGATTTGGTTAGAGATTAATGATAATGATGCCAGACACACATGAGGCCCTTTAATTATATACAAATAATCAAAAGTGCATGTGCATGCATATATACATACATAATATTATATATACATATATAATCACTTTTTATAATTCTATTTTATTATCACCCAGCTGTCTTAAAAAGGCAAGCTATTTGTGAGAAGGAAGACCAGGCAGGAATTTAGTATAGCCCATCATAACTGGGGAGGGGCAGGAAGCAGGGATTCTGTATTCATTTGTACATTATCTAAACATTAATTCCTGACTCCAAAGAGAGCTGTTGTTTCAGTGTAATGCTAATTTGAGGGGAGGAAAGAAGCACCCTATCTACTTGTGATGGTATTGTGTAGCAGAAACAATCAGTCAGAAAAATGAAAATGTCCCTTCCAGTCCAATTGTTGCAATACTAGGTAGCCCCACCCATAAAAATATGGCAGTGCTTCTATCCAAACTATGGCCAGTGCTATTCTCATAAAGGAAATAACTTTTAAAAGGCCTCATTATACTAACTGTAAGATTCCAGCTATGTTACATTCTTGAAAAGGCAAAACTATGGAGACAGTGAAAAAAAAAATTAGTGTTTGCCAGGGGATGAGAGGGATGAATTGAATAGAGCACAGAGGACTTTTAGAGCAGTGAAACTACTTTGTGTGACACTATAATGGTAGATACATGTCATTATCCAGCGGTTCTCAACCTGTGGGTCGTGACCCCTTTGGCGGTCGAACGACCCTTTCACAGGGGTGGCCTAAGACCATCCTACATATCAGATATTTACATTACAATTTATAACAGTAGCAACATTACAGTTATGAAGTAGCAACGAAAATAATTTTATGGTTGGGTCACAACATGAGGAACTGTATTTAAAGGGCCAGAAGGTTGAGAACCACTGCTATGTTTGTCTAAACCCATAGAATGAACCCAAGGGTGAACCCAAAGATAAACTGTGGACTTGGGGTGAACAGATGTGTCAATGTAGGTTCATCAGTTATAACAAATACATAACTCTGGTGGGGTTATATGTCAAACCTCTGTACTTCTGCTTGATTTTGCTGTGAACCTAAAACTGCACTGAAAAGTCTACTGTTTGGGGGCCCCATTGGGAGAAAAATGCCTGTTTGCCTTATGGATTAACAAATCCAGTTGTACATTTCATCTTCTTTGGTTACTTTCCCCAGAAAATAATAAAATGGTAAGCTTTTCTATGGATTGTGTGAAGAGGAGGAAGTACAAAGTAATAGGCAAAACACACACACACACATACATGTGAGTTCTACTATCAGATCTGTTCCTAATTAGCTATGTGACCTTAAGCATCCCATCACCAAACAATTACTAAGAATTCTATGTGCTAAGAATTCTGCTAGATGCAGGGACATACAAGCCAGAGAGAGAAAAGGGCAAATAAATCATTCTGATTAACAGAAGCAAGTGACTTACTCTTCCTGAACAGAGGGAACACTATTTGCAATGATATTAAAGTTCTGCAGCACAAGATACTAATAGGATGATAGAGGGAGGGTGAGCCATAATGAGCAAGCCTTTTAATTCCCCCAGATCTCAGTTACACATCTCTTTTAAAGTAATTGATTTGTACTGGACACCCTTCTTTCTGCTAACCCTACGATACCCTTTGTTACTCCAATTTGGAGTCACCACATCTAATCAATTTACATGAACTTTCAAAGCCAGAATCATTTATTGGGTTTCCTTGACTTGGCAAAGGTGACTGATAACTCTATTCTGACAAAAAGCCTTGTTTTCTGCAAATAGGAAGGTCTTGTTAATGTTTGAGTTCCAAGGACAGTCCTAGCTGGACACTGCAATCAACAGTCATATAAGAGCAATTGTTTTAATTACCCAATTAACATGAAGTAATGGGTTTATGGAAAAATACAATAGCATGAGAAGAAGCAAAACAGTGTAATGGAGCCTGTATCAATGTCAAAAATAACAAAGTCTTAACTTTTAAAAAGCAGATTTTTTTTGGTATTTCTTTTTTCACAAATCATGAAACAAATCTCAAATAGAATGACAAAGAGTGTTCTCTCTCTCAGTAGTAAAAATGAGGGTGGGCCATGTGGGGGAAAGGAATATTACTGTTGCTTGACAACATTAAGCTCAGAAAATATCAAAAAGCAAAGAGAGTTTAAAATGGGTATTTACATATAATATCCATGCATATTTACACTTAATATTATATTGGATTTAATTTTATTACTTTCTAGAAGGCAATTTGGAGAAAAATAAACACAGTGGAATGTTATCTCATTGCCATGCAGAATCAATATAATCACATGGCTGATATAAACTCATAAGAAAATGCTTCTGACATTTCATCGGAGCTTCTTAATTTAGTATTTACAATGCCTGTGTGAAATGATATAGTAATTTTATTGTTTAATTATGGAGATGGCAGAATGTAGCCGATTCCTGACTTTTCCACCTTAATTACTATTAGCCTACTCTCAAACTGTTGAATGTGGAAGGATATGTTGGTCTCCTGTTAGGGTTGCTATTGCTCAGATTTAAAATAATTTGTGATTCTCCATGAAACTGCTCTTTAAAAAAAGCTTTTTCTCTCCAATATGTGGACTTTTATTATGAGCAATAATGGAACACAGGGGTATAATTATGGTGAAATAATCACAGTACAAAATAAAAATGATGCTTTGGAGCACCATAACCCTCCTGAAATGATTCTTCATCTTGCTGATGTCCCTTAGATTTATTGCTCCTTCCTGTTAGGTGATCAGGTCTTTGGGAAATGGGGTCTGAATTTTTGTTATTACACTCCATGTGCATAATTTTTAATGACATCATTTGCACCAGCAAATATATAATAAAGGATAAGTCAATATGAGGGGACAAACAAATGCCTTGGCCCTCTCCCCAACTAATATAGAATGCATGAACATGGGCTGTAACCCAGAGTAATGAATGTGGAAAGGAGACAGGGCTTGTGTTTCTAAAGTAATTTGGATTTGAGTATCTGGGTTAACTGAACCCTAGGGTTGATGAGGTTGGCCAGATATCGCCTTTTTCCTCCATTGCTCCTTGGGTAATTTTAGCAATTCTTATTATGCCCTTGAATTTAGCACCAGTTAGATGACCATTAGCACTTCTACACTACTAGAGTAATAGAAGCATTACTTCCCACACCCCACCCCTGCATTTCTCTCCAAATAAGCAATTATTCCCATTCCTGGGACATAGGCCCCACTCAGAAACCAGTGTGAAATATAAGGCTCTCCCCCAGCAGCAATTTCCATAAGGCAATCTCCACAGAAGTTGTTATTCTGATGTTAAAGGCAGATTTGTCTTATGGCAAATGGCTCCATTTAAACAAAACAAAACAATAGTAATAAAATTCCACTGTCTCCAGAACTGATAGTGAGTGATTAACATTCCCCACAAATTCACAGTGGCTGCCACAAGGAACTCAGCAAGGGGGGAATGATTGAGTCGCTTATTCAAAAATAAAAATGAACAGGGTGTCAGGTTGACAGGGAGAGATATGAGTCCAGCCTTATCTTCATGTTATTGCCCTTGCCAGTTGCTATCACACTATTAAGATAAATCAAGTTATCCGGGTTTATAAGCTACTGATTGGAAGTTGGATAGTGAATTCAGGATTTTTCTCTCTGAGTATTGGCTTAGCCCAAAGATGAGTCGGTAAATGAAAAATCTATTCTCTAGGAAACAGACATAAGGAAAAAAACTAAAGCACTTAGGTAGCTACTCAGAATTTTTACCATAAAATGGTGGGTAGTGAGTGATCATGTGATGGGAACTGGTGAAGAGGGGAGCTCTGAAGAGTTTGATGGTATCTATAGACATAATTAAATAAGGGTTCAATTTAGTCACTGTGGCTACTATTCCCCAGCCCCTAGGAGCCATCTTCCCATCAATAAATGAGGCCTAGTAAGTTCTAGTCCTTGTTATCCATGCGACCTTTTGTTGTAATTTCTGAAAACATGAAGTGGAGATAAAAATACTTAATGCAATTATTGGGGAGACAAGCTATGTATCTAAATATAGTTGTTCCCCATTCTTTGTTGATTCTATGTTGTCAATTGGCCTACTCACTAAAATTATTTGTAACCCTCAAATTAATACTTTGTAGTCATTTATTAACACGCATAGAACAGCAAAAAATTTTGAGTTACCAGATGTACATGTTCCAAGCTGTGCCTTCTTGTCTTAGCTCCCATAACGTAAATAAGTATTCTCTTCCAGGTCTATTGTATGCCTTGTTTTCTGCATTTTTGTGCTTTGTGTTGGTAATGTTGCTGTTTAAAATGGCCCCCAAGCATAAAGTTCTGAAGTGCAAGAAGTCTTTAATATTCCTTACAGAGAAAACATGCATTAGGGTAGATCAGCTTCATTCAGGTGCAAGTTATAGTGCTGTTGGCCAAGAGTTTGATGTTAATGAATCAACAATGTATATAGTAAATGTAGTGTCTTCAAACAGAAACATGGGTGTCTTTAAATTTTAAACACATAAACAAGGTTATGTATTGGTTGGTTGATAAAAACGTGACCAGAGTCTCCCCCACAAACTCTAACCAGCTTGACTCTGCCCAGATCCCTCAAACCTTTTTTTTTTTTTTTTTTTGCTTAAAGTATTACAAAGGGTATTACATATGTGTCCTTTTTTTTTTTCCGCCCTTGACAATTCCCTGGCCTCCCCTACCCCCCAGTGTCTTATGTCCACTGGTTATGCTTATATGCATGCATACCAGTCCTTCGGTTGATCTCTTACCCCCCTCCCTCCTGCCCCCCAACCCTCCCCGACCTTCCCACTGCAGTTTGACAATCTGTTTGAGGCAGCTCTGCCTCTGTATCTATTATTGTTCAAAAGTTTATAATGGTCTCTATTATCCATGAATGAGTAAGATCATGTGGTATTTTTCCTTCATTGACTGGCTTATTTCACTTAGCATAATGCTCTCCAGTTCCATCCATGCCGTTGCAAATGGTAAGAGTTCCTTCTTTTTTATAGCAGCATAGTATTCCATCTTGTAGATGTACCACAGTTTTCTAATCCATTCATCTACTGATGGGCACTTAGGCTGTTTCCAGATCTTAGCTATGGTGAACTGTGCTACTATGAACATAGGGGTGCATATATCCTTTCTGATTGGTGTTTCTGGTTTCTTGGGATATATTCCTAGGAGAGGGATCACAGGGTAAAATGGGAGTTCCATTTTTAGTTTTTTGAGGAAACTCCATACTGTCTTCCACAGTGGCAGCACCAGTCTGCATTCCCACCAGCAGTGCACAAGGGTTCCTTTTTCTCCACATCCTCTCCAGCACTTGTCATTTGTTGATTTGTTGATGATAGCCAGTCTGACAGGTGTCAGATGGTACCTCATTGTTGTTTTGATTTGCATCTCTCGGATGATTAGTGACTTTGAGCATGTTTTCATATGTCTCTTGGCTTTCTGAATATCCTCTTTTGAAAGGTGTCTACTTAGGTCCTTTGCCCATTTTTTGATTGGATTGTTTATCTTCCTTTTGTTAAGTTGTATGAGTGCCCTATAAATTTTGGAGATTAGGCCCTTATCAGATATGACATTGGCAAATATGTTTTCCCACACAGTGGGTTTTCTTGTTGTTTTCTTGATGGTTTCCTTTGCTGTGCAGAAGCTTTTTATTTTTATGTAGTCCCATTTGTTCATTTTCTCTTTAGTTTCAAGTGCCCTAGGAGCTGTATCAGTGAAGAAATTGCTTCGGCATATGTCTGAGATTTTGTTGCCTTTGGATTCTTCTAGAATTTTTATGGTTTCCTGTCGTACATTTAAGTCCTTTATCCATTTTGAGTTTATTTTTGTGTATGGTGTAAGTTGGTGGTCTAGTTTCATTTTCTTGCATATATCTGTCCAATTTTCCCAACACCATTTATTGAAGAGACTATCCTGGCTCCATTGTATGTTCTTGCCTCCTTTGTCAAATATTAATTGAGCATATTGGTTCGGGCCGATTTCTGGGCTCCTTATTCTATTCCATTGATCTATATGTCTATTCTCATGCCAGTACCAGGCAGTTTTGAGAACAGTGGCTTTGTAATACAGCTTGGTATCTGGTATTGTGATCCCACCTACTTTGTTCTTTCTCAGGCTTGCTGCAGCTATTCGGGGTCTTTTTTTTATTCCAGATGAATTTTTGGAGAGTTCGTTCTAGATCTGTGAAGTATGTCATTGGTATTTTAATGGGAAGTGCGTTGAATTTATAGATTGCTTTGGGTAGTATGGACATTTTAATGATGTTGATTCTACCAATCCATGAACACAATATGTTCTTCCATCTGTTTATGTCTTCCTCTATCTCTTTTTTCAACGTCCTGTAGTTTTCTGAGTAGAGGTCTTTTACCTCTTTAGCTAAGTTTATTCCTAGGTAGCTTAGTTTTTTTGGTGTGATGGTAAATGGGATTGTTTTTATAATCTCTCTTTCTGAAAGTTCACTATTGGTGTATAGAAATGCCTCAGATTTCTTGGGGTTAATTTTGTATCCTGCTACATTGCCAAATTCATGTATTAAGTCTAGTAGTTTTTTGATGGAGTCTCTAGGGTTTTGTATATATAATATCATGTCGTCTGCAAATAAGGACAGTTTTACTTCCTCTTTTCCAATTTGGATGCCTTTTGTTTCTTCTTCTTGTCTAATTACAATGGCTAATACTTCCAGTACTATGCTGAACAGGAGTGGTGAGAGTGGGCATCCCTGTCTTGTTCCTGTTCTTAGGGGAAATGGTGTTAGTTTTTGTCCATTGAGTATGATGTTGGCTGTGGGCCCCTCAGACCTTTTTTTTTTTTTTTTTTGCCACCACCATCTCATGCCTGAATTACTGCTACATCCTACTCTAGTTCCTAGAATTGAATCTTTTCAACCTATTATCTAAAATCAAGCTTGATGGATCTTTTATATATATATATATATATATATATATATATATATATATATATATATATATTTTATTGATTAAGATGTTACATATGTGTACCCTCTACCCCCCCCCCTCCGCTCATGCCCTCACCCCCCCGTTGTCCGTGTCCATTGGTTAGGCCTATATGCTTGCATATAAGTCCTTTGGTTGATCTTTCCCCCTTGCCCCCACCCTCCCCTACCTTCCCTCCAAGGCCCGACAGTCCAATCAATGCCTCTCCATCTCTGGATCAGTCCTTGTTCATCAGTTTATGTTGTTCATTATATTCCACAAATGAGTGAGATCCTGTGGTATTTATCCGCTCTCCAGTTCCATCCATGCTGTGGCAAATGGTAAGAGTTCCTTTTTCTTCTACCTCTTCTTAAAGAATACCTTTCAGCATTTCATATAATGCTGGTTTGGTGGTGATGAACTCCTTTAGCTTTTTCTTATCCGTGAAGCTCTTTATCTGACCTTCCATTCTGAACGATAGCTTTGCTGGATAAAGTAATCTTGGTTGCAGGTTCTTGCTATTCATCTCTTTGAATATTTCTTGCCACTCTCTTCTGGCCTGCGTGGTTTCTGTTGAGAAATCAGCTGACAGTCGAATGGGTACTCCCTTGTAGGTAACTGACTGTCTTTCTCTTGCTGCTTTTAAGATTCTCTCTTTATCTTTTGCTCTTGGCATTTTAATTATGATGTGTCTTGGTGTGGTCCTCTTTGGATTCCTTTTGTTTGGGGTTCTCTGCGCTTCCTGGACTTGTAAGTCCATTTCTTTCACCAGGTGGGGGAAGTTTTCTGTCATTATTTCTTCAAAAAGGTTTTCAATATCTTGCCCTCTCTCTCCTTCTGGTACCCCTATAATTCTGATGTTGGTACGCTTGAAGTTGTCCCAGAGGTTCCTTACACTATCTTCATATTTTTTGAATCTCTTTTCTTTTTTCTTTTTCGGTTGGGTATTTTTTGTTTCTTTGTATTTCAAATCTTTGACTTGATTCTTGGGATCCTCTTGTCTGCTGTTGGATCTCTGTAAATTATTCGTTATTTCAGTCAGTGTATGCTTAATTTCTAGTTGGTCCTTTTTCATGTCCTCCATGGTCTCACTATACTCATTGAGGGATTCATTAAATTTATCGGCGGTTTCCATAAAATTCTTGAAAAACCTTATAAACGTGGCCTTGAACTCTATATCCAGTCGTTTGCTTTCCTCCTTTTCTGCCATTCGTGACCTGTTTCTTTGTCTCCGCATTTTGGCTGCTTCCCTGTGTTGATAGAGTGGCCCTGCACGCCAGGTGTCCTGTAGGGCCCAGTGGCTCAGCCTCCCCAGTTACCTGGGGTGGACACTCTTGGTGCACTCTTGGTGCCTTGGTTGTTGTAGGATCACTGGGAGGAATTGACCTCCAGGCCAACCGGCTGTGGGAATCAGCCGTGTCTGAAGTGGGAGAATGGTCCCCCTCTGACCACTGGGCACAGTGGCTCCTGGATCTAAGGAGGTGCTAATTCAGTCTCTGCCTGAGGCCACACAGCAGGAGCCACGAAGAGGCTCAGCTGTGAAGCAATGCAAGCCGCTGCGGGGCTCTGCCTGGCTCGGCTGCAATTAGGTACATTCACATGCAAAAGCCTCTGCCACAGCCTGGGTGGGGCGGGGTCTCAGGGAGTCAAAGGGCGGAGAAAGAAGCTATGGCTGATTCTCCACCTGGAGTCGCGCGTCTCAGTGTCCCGGTAACGGCTGCAAGCACCTCTGAGGGAAAGCTGCCCTCAAGTTCGCCCGCTGCCGCCTGACAGACCAGCTTCTCCCCGTATGAGTCCTGGGTCCCCAGAGACTCGCCGGAACCGGAGTTCAGAGCAGTCAGGAGCTTGTGATTCAAAAAGACAGCCGCGTCCTCAGGTGCCACCCCCTTTCCACGCGCGCGAGCCCCCGCCGTACCTCTGCACTTCACCTCCGCAGCTCCTCTGGCTCTCAGCGTGCCCCTCTTTTCTTCTAGTTGTAGAAGTTACACTCAGCCAGCCTTCCTGTTGTTCTGGACGATGTTTGCTCCGTCCTTTGCGGTATTTTTCAATTGTTGTGTGAGGCGACTATTTCCCGGTGTTTATCTATGCCGCCATCTTAGTTTCTCCAAGCTTGATGGATCTTTTCAAAGTATAACGTTGATACTTAAAACCATTCAATGTCCCTAGAAATAAACCCATTTCAAAATGCCTAATGAATTGGGCCATTCTTTCTACCCAAACTCTTCTTCAATTTCCCCACTTTGGTTCAATGTCCTATATTTTCCTTAAAAGTGGGTATGCTACCTATCACCTCAGGTCCTTTGCACTTCCTAGACTATGGCTTTCTGGCTCAATATAAAATTTGCCTCATGGAACCCCATTTGTCTTTTGCATATCTAATGAGCATCATCCAGGAAGTTGCCCCATGGGTTCAGTCTTCTGCCATGGGAGTAAAAAGCACCCCAAACAATCCCCATCACATGGTTTCTCACAGTGCACTGTACCAACCCCCATCAGACTGCAAGTTTCTTGAGGACAGGAACTTCCCTTTGTCTGTCACAGTATCCCCAAGGCCCACCACAAGGTGTGGCATATAGTAAGTAGGATTTCAATAAGTATTTGTTAAAGTACTCTGCCCCTTACCAGCTGTAGAAAAAACACTCGGACTTTGAGTATCAGTTTCAAATGTGTAAATTCATGCCCACAAATCTTACAGAACATCTTGCACTGGTAATCATTGGGCTAACTTCAGTCTATCGGTTTATTGAGCAAATGCACACAGTGTTGTCTCTAAAGATCGATGTGAATTCCTCAGGGAGAGCGTGCCTTTCCAGTTCACCCCCACCCCACCCCCGCATTTGCCCCTCCCTGTAGTCTGACCTTCCTGGCTCTGCCTGTTCTTGAAGGTATTATAGTTTTTGACCACTGACTTATAGGATTGCTTGAGATGAAAGAAACGTAATGAGGCAGAGAACATTGTATTATCTAAACAGTTAGCACTAGAATCCCTTTTAGTAGGAAAATTGTTTCTGCTTGGAAAAACATTTTCACAAGAGTTTGGAGTAGAAATTGAGACCCCTGGGACTCAGGTACCATCTGATGCCAAGGTTCTGGAGGAAAGGAAAGAATTTCTCTGTATAGGAAGAAAAGAGAATTTAGAGTTATTAGTGATGACAAGGATGAGGAATAGGATTGACAAAAGGACTAACAGAGAAGGAAGAAAAAACCCACAAGATATCAAAAGGACCCTAACCAGTTTGGCTCAGTGGATAGAACGTTGGCCTGTGGACTGAAGGGTCCTGGGTTTGATTCCGGTCAAGGGCATGTACCTGGGTTGCGGGCTCATCCCCAGTAGGGGGTGTGCAGGAGGCAGCTGATCGATGTTTCTCTCTCATCAATGCTTCTAACTCTCTATCCCTCTCCCTTCCTCTCTAAAAAATCAATAAAATATACTTTTTTAAAAAAGAAGAAATATTACTAAAAAAAAAAAAAAAAGATATCAAATGGAATACTTTAGGGAAAAGGTGGCAATTTTGACCCAGCAGCCAGATTCATTTTTTGTTTATGTTATTGAAGCTGTATTGAACACAGCCATGATCTGTTTGCATATCATCTACAGCTGCTTTCCTGCTATAAGGGAAGGTCTGAGTGGTTGTGATAGAGACCATATGGTCCACAAAGCCTAAAATAGTTCCTCTTTGGCCATGCACTGAAGTTTGCTGAGCCTTGATCTAGGGAAATAGCCAATAGGCAAACCCTTCACTTGTTAGAGTGGCTAAACAAAAGTTTTTCAATCAAAAAGGCCCAATGTGCAGTTATTGAGTGTGCAATGTAAACATCCTCTGCCTCCTTAATTCTTTGGGAAGAGCTAGTTTGTACATGAAGCTTTTATAGATAAGACTTTGTATGGCAAGTTTGAAGAAAAGTTGAATTTTACATTCAAGACAAAGGAGCATATTCTTATAAATGGAAACAGTTTATGTGGCCATGAAAGCTATGACTTCTGCTCATAATGCTCTAGAAATCTCTCTCAGGAATTGAGTAGGCTATAGAGGATTGTAGAGGAGGCATGCTAAATTCAAATCCTCCCCCCAGCCCCCCCGCTCTTCTGTCTCCTGAGGGAGGAAAGGATGACTGACATGAGTTACATGTGTAAATGCTCAGCACAGTGCCTGGTGCATACGGGCATTCAAAACACAGCAGGAGCCCTGGCCAAGTTGCTCAGTTTGTTAGAGCATCTTCCCAATACGCCAAGGTTGCAGGTTCAATCCCCAGTCAAGGCACATAGAAGAATCAACCAATGAATGCATAAATAAGTGGGACAACAAATCAGTCTCTCTCCCCCTCCCCTACTTTCTCTCCTTCTCTCTCTAAAATCAATAAAATAAAATAAAACCCAGCAGGAATTATTATTATTATCATTATTTAGCTCCTCTTGCCATTTCTTTTAAAGTTGAGAAAATGGAGGACAAAAACAAGAAGCAGCTCCACAAAGAATCTGAAAAAACTCACAATGAAATACACCATTAGTTGACCCTTGAACAATGAAAGGGTTAGCAGCATCGAGTCCCCCTCTCTACACAGTCAAAAATCCTTGTATAATTTTTGAGTCCCCCAAACCTTAAATACTAATATACTACAATTGACCAGAAACATAAACAGTCAATTAACACATATTTTGTATGTTATATACATTATATACTATATTCTCACAATAAAGTAAGTTACAGAAAAGAAAATGTTCTTAAGAAAAACATAAGGAAAAGAACATATATTTACAGTGTTCATTGAAATAATAATTCATGTACAAGTGGACTTGTGCAGTTCAAACCCATGTTAAAGGGTCAACTGTATCACACAAATATGTATGCGTGATATTAAGATTAAATCCAAAAAGAAGGGCTCAAGTATACTTGCTATGAGAACAAAGATGGCCACTGTGATTGAACCTTAAATTGACTCTAAACTTTCTTATACTCAGGATATATAAGAAATACAGTATACGATAAGAGTCTCTCCTCTTAGGAGAAGAAAGATGAGTCATTACTAGAAAAATAGTTTCCTCAGCTTTAAATTCTCAGAGGAGTTTCTCACATTGGGCCTTCCGAGTACTTGGAGCAGCAGAATGGAAAGCAGAGTGCTTCCCAGGCTGCCTACACTGTGCACCATGTGAAGTTTTCCGAACGTGTCCATCCCTAGGCTTGCACCTACCTATTCGCCATCTCTAGGGCTGAGACCCAGACGTCCCTGATAAAATCACCATGGGTGACTCTTAGGTAAGCCAGGAAAGTCCATTTTCTGATTTAGAAAATTATAGAAGCAGATTTCAAATGAATATATTTTTGGGTAAGAGACTTTTTTAACATTTAAAATTTTTTTTCAATTTATTTTGTAATTACAGTTGATATCCAAAATTATATTGCTTTCAGGTACACAACATAGTGATTAGATATTTACATAACTTGTAAACAATCACTCTAACAAGCCTAGTATTCATCTTTCACCATACATAGTTGTTACAATATTATTGACTATATTCCCCAAGCGGTATTTTACATCTCCATGACTGTTTTTGTTACTGACAATTTGCACTTTAACTTTTTCATCCATCCTCCAGCCCCCCTCCCATCTGGTGACTATCAATTTGTTCTCTGTATCTATGAGTCTGTTTCTGTTTTGTTTGTTAATTTATTTTATATTTAGATTCCACATATAAATAAAATCACATGGTATTTGTCTTTCTCTCTCTCACTTATTTTACTTAGTATAATACCCACTAGGTCCATCCATGTTGTTGCTAATGGCACCATTACTTTTATGGCTGAGTAGTATTCCATTGTACATATGCACCACATCTTCTTTATCCATTCATGTATCCATGGACACTTAGGTTACTTCCATATCTTGGCCATTGTCAGTTATGCTGCAATAAAGATAGGGGTGCATATATATTTTCAGATTAGTGTTTTGAATTTTTTTCAGCTAAATACCTAGAAGTATAATTTCTGGGTCATTATGGTAGTTCTATTTTTAATTTTTTTGAGGAACATCTATACTATTTTTCATAGTGCCTTCCCCAGTTAACAGCCCCATCAGCAGTGAACAAGTGTTCCCTGTTCTCCGCATCTTCATCAACACTGTTAATTTATTGATGATAGCCATTCTGAAAGGTGTAAGGTGGTGTCTCATTATGGTTTTAATTTGGATTTCTCTGATAATTAGTGATATTGAGCATCTTTTTCATATGTCTGTTGACCATCTGTGTGTCCTCTAAAGAAATATTTATTCAGGTCCTCTGCCCATTTTTTAAAAGGTTTGTTTCTTTAAAGATATGTTTCTATTGATTTTAGAGAGAGGAAGGGAGAGGGAGAGAGATAGAAACATCAATGATGAGAGAGAATCATTAATCCTGCATGCCCTCTACTGGAATAGAGCTGGAAACCTAGGCATGTGCCCTGACTGGGAATCGAACCATGACCTCCTGGTTCATGGGTCAACGCTCAACCACTGAGCCACACCGGCTGGACAGATTGTTTCTTTTTGTTATTGTTAAGTTGTATGAGTCCCTTACATATTTTGGATATTAAACCCTTATCAGATGTATCATTGGTGAGTATCTTCTCCCGTTTAATAGGTTGCCTATTTGTTTTGTTGATTGTTTCCTTTGCTTTTAAAAAAAATTTTAGTTTGATATAGTTCCATTTGTTTATTTTTTTTCTCTTCTTTCCCTTGCTTGAGGAGACATAGCCAAAAAATAAAATATTGCTAAAATCCATGTCAAGTAGTTTACTGCCTATGTTTTCTTCTATGAGTTTTATGGTTTCAGATTAAACCTCTGAAAGGCGGAGTGATTCCTTAAAAATGCTCGGGTCGCTGCCATGGATTGGCGAAAGAACTGAGCATTTGAAAGTTGAGATAAAGGTTAGTAATGGGACTAAGGAGTGGACTCCGGGCAGGATGTGTGTTTGTGTACCTGGTTTCAAAATAGTGCCTGGAGCCCTCTTTACGACCATAAGCAACCTTGCTTTAAACAATTTGATGAAATGTTTTCATTCAGCTGGGAGATGCAGCCTGTGGAATCTGCTTCTATAAATTATAGCACGGCCATCTCTAATTCAAAACTTATCTGCAGAGAGCATCTAGGGTTCTTCTTATCTCCAGAGGGCAGCAAATGTGGATAATCTGTGTCATAAACACACACCAGAAATAGCTCCATATTTTGTCTTACTAAAAGTAGAAGGGTAGTTTGCAAGTAGATTGTAGAGTAATCATTTAATTTCCTCTGCGTTATCTCTACCAAAACTGTATTCTAATTCTGCAAAGATGCGAATTTTAGCAGTGGGAAATTATGTCATGTTGGCAGTATTTTAATGTCATCACGCCTCTTTCCCTTGGGCAGAGTTGGCTATCACTGCATTTTCCCGAGCCAGGATGTAACCAAAGGCCACTGCAAAAGGAAGGTCCCTGGAAACAGCCTGCCAACCTGGATCTGAGGGGAAGCCTATCAGAGCTTTAGTATTAAGAAGTGGGAGGAGCCAACAGGAACCAGAGATAATGAAGGGGAAAGGCAGCCTGAAATAATGAGGATGATGAGGATAAGAGAAAGTTTATATTTATTGAGGATTTATAATGTGTCTGACACTGTAGTAAGTGCTTTATTTCATCAAATGCTTAACACAACTCTATGCGAAACGGTCTATTATATCAAATTTACTGATCAGGAAGTTGAGATGCAGGGAAGTTAAGTGGACTGCCAAGTGTCAGCCAATGAGTAAAGTTGGCACACTTGGCCTAGAACCTAGGCAATTTGACTATAGAGTGATGTACTTAACCCCACACCCAAGAAGGTAGAGAGCCCATCTGATCTGTTAAGTCTGATAAAACTGGACACAAGCCTTTCTGGACTGAACTGTCATTTCTCCATTTCTATTGGTTATTTATTCAGTGTTTTTTCTTTGCATGCCTCTGACCTGGAATGAGAAAGGACAGAGTGTTCTCGGCAGCACTAGTGTCATGCACTCTTGGTCCCCGTGTTCCCCATGGGCAACAAACAGATCCCTTTCCCCATGGCCTTTGCTTCATTTTCAGCATCTCCTCTGTTTCAGTGACTGTTGGCATGGTTCATAGCTGAGCTTGTGTACAAATTTCTACAAATACCAGGAATCTGCGCTGTGACAATTTCTAAACAGAAAGTCCTTTTAGCACCTTTAACCTTTCACCTTTGATCCAGTACATATGCACTGCACTGGAACAAAGTCACTGCACATACATAATCACTCTGTAATACATTATATTATTCTAGTCACCTAAAAGATTTGGTCTGCATTTACACAATCAAAATGATTGTCATTTCAGTACAACCAATTAGTAAATCTAGCTACCTTAATCAGTTCACATCACACTGAAATAATTTTGTCAATCGATGCATAATGGCTTGTAAAAATGACCCCAATTAATGCTGCACCATGTTTTCAGCATATAAACCTAGTTGTGATGTTATTACATATGTTGACTGCAGAAAACCCTTAGAAATAGTTTCAAATACCAATAGGTCTAAAAATCTGTGAATAACATACTATACTCAGGTGTCTTCCTGGATTTTGACAAATTAATCATACTGAGCACTGAGATTTTTGAGAGATTACTGCACCACTAAAATAACTATCCATAATAATAAAAGTGTAATATTCTAATTAGACCAGACATCCTTCTGGATGTCCTTTCAAATGAAGCCGGGGCTGCAAGGGACGCCTGGGTCCTGGGTGCCAGAGGGAAGCTGGTGCTGGCAGCCAAGAGAAGGAAGGCATACTCTTGCATGAATTTTGTGCACCAGGTCTCTAGTCAGATAATAATCTCCCTCCAGGGAATGAGGGAGAAAGTGCAAATGCAGGGTCATAAGGAGGCAGAAGGCAGGAGGAAAGGTCCTGGTTCTACAGCTTCTGTTAACAATAAAATAAGATGTCACACAGACACCTAGATTCTTGGCTAATGGCTTTTACCCACAGAACCATTACCAAGTCTAAGTGGTTGAGAATATTTATTTGAGTTTACCCCCCAAATATAATACACAATAGATTAAACAAAGTAACTAAAAAAATTCAGTCTTTGGACTGCCCTTCTGTGACTTCATTTTCCCCTTAAAGTTTTCAATGTTTAGTTTTCAGTTTAATTTTATAGCAACTGAGTCATAAGGAGGTGGGAGATTTTCCCTAATCATGTAGGTATAGTGCTGATAGAAGAGACAAATAAAAAATGTCCCCCATGTGGCCTTTAATCCACTTGCTGTGTTATCATTTGCCTGCCTTCTAAGTGTCATGGTGGGCAATCTTTCTATGAAAATATGGCCATAATAACCAGAAGAACAGCAGCTATAGTTCATTGACCTTGTACTATGTGAGGCTGCATTGTGAATTAATTCATTTAATGTTCATGGTAAGCTTTTCTAAGGTACTTTAGGGGATATTAATATCAATCCCATTTTACACAGGAGGCAACTTTGCATAAGTTGGAAGCACAATAATAATGTCTTATATTCTCATGGAACAAAAAGCATCATGCTTTGCTGGATCAGCTGGAAATGGTGTAAATTTCAAAACTTCAAATCTTGATGCTCTGAACAGCTAAGTTTCCTCATAATGAAATAACCTAAGGGCCAAAGTAAAAACCTGCCATTTGATCATTTGTGACTCAGGCTGGGTTTAGAAAGTGTCCTTGTAGGGCCAGCTTCCTTGAGCTTCCCTTTCTTCCTTGCAGCTTTCCCTTCAATCCACAGCCTGAGCTCTCTCTCTACATTTGGGCTTTTCATCCATTCTCTCTTGAAGAAATGAGAAGGCACAAGGCACACGCAATATCCTCCTGAGCTCCAGCGGATCCAAGTGTTCACATGTCACTGAGCCGGCAGCATTTGGTTCATTCTCTGCAATTCATTTTTCTTTTAAAGCTCTAGCCGTTGCATCTATTTCATGTGGTATTTTTTCTCTAAAAATACCAAGTTGTCTGCTAACAAGAGTCAAGCCTGTGACATTGCAGTTACATCTGGTTTCACTTTCCACCAGAGTCCTGCTTTCACCTAGAAAGAGAACATTTTGGTATTTGCTCTCAACTGGAACCATAATAAAAAGCTCACGTAGACTTGAATTTATTTTCATTAAATTTGTGTACTTGCATGCTTGCACCAACTTGTGAAGTATGTTGGTTGCTTTATTGATTTACAGTATATTCCAGGTTTGAAGCTTCAGAATCACACCTTCTCCAAACTGCTCAGGAATTACATCAGGGTTGTCATTCATATGAAAGGGAAGGGTTATTGTCAAGGCAAGACATACTAGTATGTATTCAAGTGAAAATGAATTTGTATTAGTAATCAGTATGGATTAAATGAAGTAAGACTGATCCAGGGTAGTAAATCTGCCAGATTTAAGTGAGTTTCATATGCAGTTAACATCATGTAAATTTCCTAAATGTGATTAACAGCCTCATGCATGTGAGACCGATCCATCAGCTACTGACAAAGCTTTCATCAGTGAATGAAAAAAAGAAAAAAATAGGTCACAAATAAACAGGTTTTCTTGAATTCTACCTCTAGGGTTTTGTTTTTGTGCTATGGATTTTTATTCTTTATATTTTTTTCTTATTTTAGACCTTAAGGTGTAATGCTTTTAAGGGTGGCTATATTATGCAGTGGAAACAGAATGACTTTTCAACTTGGTAGCTCCCATACAAGGCAGCAGTATATTTTCTATTTGGGGTACTTCATTGACAGCTTATTAAAATATGCTGTCTCTTATGTATATTAATTGTGGAGTCCACAATTCCTGAAAAGAAATCAATCTCTAATCAATTACTTGTTTGCAATATAATTATTATTGACTAAAGGCCTGTTGCACAAAATTCCTTCACAGGTAGGGTCTCTAGGCCTGATCAGCAATCAGGGCCAATCTGTGGGGTGACTGGAGGGGCAATCAGGGGGGCCCTCACCTTGGCTGGCCTGGGGCCTGTGGGCTAGGGGCAGCTCCTACATTGAGCGTCTGCCCCCTGGTGGTCAATGCACATCATAGCGACCAGTTGTTCCGCCAGTCATTCCACCTTCGATTTGCATATTAGACTTTTATTATATAGGAATTTTTTTAGAGAGGATGGGTGAGGGAGAGAAAGAGAGAGAAACATTGATCTGAGAAAGAGAAACATTGATCAATTGCCTCCTGATTGGAGATCAAAACCAAAACCTAGGCGTATGCCCTGATCAGGAACTGAGCTGATGACCTTTCAGTGTATGGGAGAATGCTCTGCCAACTGAGCCATACCAACCAGGGCTGCAATAGAATTTTAAGATGCTGAGTATTTTTCTCTGTCATCACCACATGTGTACTAATTTCCTATAAAGTATTACAGGACTCAGGGGCCTTGGATTATTTGATGGGTTTGGGTTTGTTTTTGTGTTTTTTTTTTTACTTGTTTGTTTGTTTGTTTGTTTATGTTTTTAGCATTTCTTAAACCCTAGCATGGGACTTTGTGAAATAAGCATAAGTTGTTGGAAAGTCTCTCTTACTCCAAACTCTAGGTCTCTGTCATTTAAGGAGCCCCTGCTACATGGCTCTGATAACTAAGCAAAGAACTTGTCAGTAGAATTCAAGTCAGAGAATCACCCAATAAAAATGTAAGTGGGATCTCCACAGCTCCCTAAAAGAGCCTTGTCTTATGCCTGAAAGAAGGCAAACAAACTGGCATTCAGAGCAAGAATTGCGAGTTAGGTTCATAAGACTTCACATCTCTCAGGGCCTCACACTTTCCAATGAAACCTCTGAATAAATGTATATACCTTTGGAGGGAAAGGTTAGAGTGCAGATTTTGGCGAGTTCTTTAGGGATGATTAGAATATACTTATGTCTAAATGTCACTGCTTGTTGACTAATATTAAATGAGTGAGTGGTCTCAGTACTGCCTCCCAGGGTCCTCCCTGGGCCCAGGGAGTTGATATCTGAGAGTAGAGCAAGGATAAATACTACAGGAGGTCAGAGTTCCCTAGAGTGCAGGCCTGCAGAGGGCTGAGGCAGAGCCCTAAATTATTAAAGTGCCTCTTTTCTGTCTAGCATGATATATATTCCAAAACTCTTTCACATGTTTTTCTCATGTGTGCTTCACCACCTGACTGTAGGCAATTGATGGTCTCAGTGGACAGTGACACTGGGTAGCATGCAGCATGAGGAAGGAGTGAATGTGTGTGATGCAAATCAGACCCCACCCTGAACCAAGCAGACCCAGCACTTGTTCTGGTTTCCAGGGTCTCTGAAGGTCTCAAACACTTCAGCACCTTCCCTTTGAAGGAAACTTTCTACATGACCTGTAAAAAATTGGATTCTTTTTTATTCTCTACTAGAGGCCTGGTACACAAAAATTTGTGCATTCGGGGAGAGGGTCCCTCAGCCTGGCCTGTGCCCTCTCATAGTCGGGGACCCCTTAAGGGATGTCCACCTGCTGGCTTAGGCCTGCTCCCTGGGGGATCAGGCCTAAACTGGCAGTCAGACATCCCTCTGGCAGCCTGGGAGCCCTAAGGGGATGTCCACTTACCAGTAGGGAGAAAGCCTAAGCTGCAGTCGGACATCCTTGGCACTGCTGAGGAGGTGGGAGAGGCTCCCGCCACCACCGCTGTGCTGGCAGCCATCAGCCTGGCTTGTGGCTGAGCACAGCTCCGCCTGTGGGAGCACACTGATCACCAGGGGGCAGCTCCTGCATTGAGCGTCTGCCCCCTGGTGGTCAGTGTGTGTCATAGTGACCAGTCATTCCCAGTCGTTCTGCTGTTAGGGTAAATTTGCATATTACCCTTTTATTATATAGGATAGAGGTCTGGTGCACGGGTGAGGGCCAGCTGGTTTGCCCTGAAGGATGTGCTGGATCAGGGTGGGGGTCCTGCTGGGGTGCCTGGACAGCCTGGATGAGGGGCTAAGGGCTGTTTTCAGACTGGCCACACCTCCTTTAGGGTGGGGTTCCCCACTGGGGTGCCTGGCCAGCCTGGGTGAGAGGCTGATGGCTGTTTGGAGGCTGGCCAAGCCCCCAGCAAGGACCCTCACCCCATGGGGGTGTGGCCAGCCTGGGTGAGGGGCTGATGGCCATTTTCAGGCTGGCCACCCCCCCCCCCCCCCCCGGCAATCCAAGCTCCCAGCCTCTCCATTTTTTTTCTTTCTTTTTTTTTTTTTTCCGACGGGCTGGAAGCAGGTATCTGGGATTTATTTATCTTCTATAATTGAAACTTTGTAGCCTTGAGCAGAGCCCAGGGCCAGCCAGGGCAGGTGGGAAGCTTGGCTTCCTCCATCACTGGGGGCAACCTAAACCTCCTGCTTGCTCCAGCTCCGTGGCCAATGCCATCTTAGTTGGGTTAATTTGCATACTCACTCCTGATTGGCTGGTGGGTGTGGCTTGTGGGTGTAGCGGAGTGGCAGAGTGATGGTTAATTTGCATGTTTCTCTTTTATTAGTGTAGATTTGAAAATAAGCTTCAGAGCAGTAGGACCATTTATATACAAATTCTTCATCGCTACATTCCAAGTGTTTAATATATTTGGATGCTGTGGATGCCTAATTCTTATTTAACCCTCTTAAAAACAATACCACATGCAATTTCAAACTTTTTATCAAGATCAGGTGTTATAGAGCCAAATATATTACTATTATGTAGATTAAGCTGCTCCCATTCCAGTAAAGAAAGCAGAGGAAAAGAGGGAAAGAATCTCATTTACAGAGCACTTACCATATGTCAGCTACTCTGCTAGATCCTTTCTGTGTGTGTGTGTTCCACCAATCCTTCCAAAAAGTGTATGAAGTGAGGAGGATAAGCTCCACTTTAGAAATGAAATAAATCAAGTGCCAGAGGTATTAAGTAGCTTATCCAAGTCTCTGAGCTAAAAGTGGTGACACCAATACTTAACATGCTTGACTATGAAACTTTTCTCTCTACCAGTCTGCCTTCCCATAAATTTGTGTCTATAGAAAAAAATGATCCCCAGAAAAGGAACATGACTATATATAAGAATATCATGTTCTAATATCAAGACCCTAAAGCGTCTAAAGTGTAGAGAGTATCCACATTTTTAATCCAATGCATTAATTAACTGTGCTGCAAAGATGAGGTATTCCATTCTTCCTAGAAAGGTGGTTAATGCCCAGTCTCCCACTTCCTGGACTCTGGTCAGTAATTGTCCCAAACTTCTCCAGCACCCTGACCTTACACCTCTGCTCCAAACATTTCTTGGTTCTGATCTTCTTTGTCCTCTTACTCTCTGGTTCATTCTCCTATCCTCTGATAGTAGCCCCAAGTCAATACCCCCCCCTTTTTTTTAGAAGAAAACTGTGAAAGGCACTCCCATTCCTGGAATCCAGCTTACAATTTATTGACTAATGTGTACATTTGCTTTTTAATGTTAGGGTCTTTATATTCCCTAGAAATCTCCATATTGTTTTTAGCCTTCATTTTAAAATTTGATTTCCTTAAGTTTAATTAAGGCTCCCTTTACATCATCTTAGATAAACATCTAACTATCATGCTTTCTGCAACATAAATTTCAAAAATAATTATTATTTGAGTTACATTCTTTTTGGATTACATGAACCAATATACTTTGGGAATAGCAATCTCTCCAACAAAGGAATTGGTGTGCTTAAAGATAGCAAAATTCTTCCAGTGAAATACGTTCTAGTGAAAATGTTGGAGTGCCCATGTACTCCATTTCAAATTACTAATTGGAGATATTTGTTTTAAGAATCTGGACACATTGCACATGATGTCATGTTATGCAGGTGCTCTTTGCATAAGTGAACCTTTACAAAGCACAAATGAAGACAAAATATCAAGCTTTTGTAAAGCTATTAAACAATAGCCTATTAGTTGTCTTGGCCCTGAAGGAATTTTACCTAATGTTTTATTTCTTACAAATCTGTACCTACTATTATTCTATGTGCTCCCATTTCAGAAGATAGATAATGAAAGAATAATGGAATAATTTATTGCCAAGCAAGACACTCCATCTGCTTTTGTTTGTTACTTTTTCCCAACTCATCTCCCACATTTCCCAAATGCTTCCTCTAATGCAATAATTTTCCTTTAACACAGACCTATGATTTTAATCAGCCCATCTGCATGGCTCTGTCCGGGGGAAGGGATTGAGGAATTAGCATTTGTTCATTTCATATTTTGAATGTAAGGGCACTCAAAGTACACAGTTGCCTTATGAGACTTGGAATTAGCAATTGTAGACACCATCCAACAGTCTGCAATCCTCATCCACTTTTTATTTTGCTCAATCAGGGTTGTTCTAAATATTAAGCAAAGGATTGTGTATCATCTTGGAAGAGAGATAATTCTTACAACTCACTGTCTGTATTGGACACCACTCAGATTCAATAGTGACTGGTCCCCTAGCTATAAAAAGAATCCAAAATCACGAGTAAATGTGACAGCACTCTAGTGATTAGTTGAAACCAGACCCACTAGGTACAGATTGTCATTGTAGCTATTCAACCAACAGTTGGTAAAATGAGTGAGATTTAAACAGGAGTAAACATGGAAACTGTTAACTGTTAACAGATCTTAACCCATAAGATCTTATGGGTTAGAAGGGAAATTAATGAGTGGGAGAAATGACATATGAAAAGAAATTGACTGATATCACTAAGCACTTATGGCATATGCAATACATTTGAATTACTGAAATTATAAGAACTGCAGAAAATATAATTGCAAATAAAACAACTGCATATATTAAACATTATAGCTAAGACTTCAAAGAGATGACTCCCACTCTCCTCTTATCTCTAATTCCCCTACACAAAGAGTACATTTTAATGCCTCATTAGATAAAATGTGATGTCACAGAGTGATAGTTGCCAGGGAGCTCTAATTTGAAATTGCCAATATTATATACCTTAAGATTCTCAACTGTAAGGCAGTATTAAAACCCTTCTTCCTGAATTTCCTTAATAAAAAAACACAGCTGTGAGCATTCACTCAAATATGTACTTATCGTGTTTTATTCCGATGAGTAATCACTTCCAGATTCAGCCTGGCATTTGGAACTTTGTTTCTAAATGGAAGACTTTAGAATGAACAAAGCCACCTTTCCTCATTAGAAACAAAGCCAAAGTCATGGTGAATTTGAGCAAACTACGCTGAAGCTAACAAAAAAAGCTAGTTAGGAAGCATGTACACATGTTTGGAAATTATAATTTGGACCTGATACTCTTCTATTTGTTCACAAAAGTAACTAAAAGCCTCGACACAAACCTACCACATCCATCCCAGAAATGTTCTTCACATCTGTCTCTATGTCATGCCAATCGGAAAGATGTCAGCTTTAGAAAAATTTAGAATCTCCCAAAAAGCAGGGATAAAGAACAGGCATCCCAACATAAACTAGTAGACTAATGACTTAAAACTTGAAAATAAAAGTACCTAAGATACTTAAAAATAAGAAATATCTAATTTTACTTTTTGTTAGGGAAAGATGAGGGAAGCTGTATATTCCTGAAATGTGAATGAATTAAGATTTTAGTGAATCACCATACCTTTTCTTTCTTGTAAGACCATCACATTTGACGTTCTGCTCCTCTTTTGAGTTCTTAATATCAAAATTTTCCCCAGTATAGGTGAAATTCTATTTCTGAAGGAAGATTGGTATTCTACAAAATGGAGATAAGAAAATGGGAAAGCATTGAACAAAAATGCCAACTAATGTTCAAAGCTGTGATGCAAGGCAAAGTGGATTGGCATCTTGGTTTGCCTCTTACCAACTACATCAAATGATTGTGATGATACATACCTCTTAGTGTTATGAAGAATAAATGAAATATCTATGTGAAATGCTTAGCACAATGCTCACCACACGTTCTTTTGGCTCCCACATACCAACCCATTCTCATTCCAGCTCTCCCTTTCTGCTTTCAAATGCCAAAATGTCTTAGGCTATAGTTTCATAACTAAAAACAAATTGGAGAAGTTATTATTTCTGAATTTATTTCAAGACATAAGTCTGATCCATACCTTCACACACTAGAGCAAGGCAGATGTTTCATTCGTTTTTCTTAGAAATATAGATACAAAGGGTGGGGTGCGGTGAGGGATGAAATGGGTATCATATTCATTGTTCAACCTTGTAAGTAATCACCTGGCTCATCCAATGATTTCTCTGATGTTCACACCTAGTTCTAGAAACCTCACATTGTATATTCAGTAAGCACAATTTTCTTTCTAATTTCCCCTAAAAGTTAAAAAAAAAAAGTACAAGATTCTAGTATATGAAAGAGGAAATAATCTAGGAAAGGTGAGAGTGAAGTGGAGGTGCTCTGTCATCTGGCAATCAGATTATTGTAACAACCAACCCTCAAGTCTAATTTGTCTGCTACAGTTCTATTAAAATTGCTAACACTTAGTAAACCTGAACTCTTCATAAGAACCCTAAACCTCCTTTTTGTTTATTATTTGTGTCTTCCAATCTTGTTTTAAATATTTATTTTAATCATTTTAATAGAGGATAACTATGAAATTCACAAGACAGAAAGGAAGTCTTCTTCCTACCTCTTGTACTAAAGGCAACCATTATTGCCAAGAATCTACAATATTTTTTCAGACTAATATTATGCACACAAAAAGGCACAAATATAAATGTCAATGTGAGCATGAGATAAACATTGTTCTGCACCTAAACCTTGCATTTTTTATTTAACAATATACCTTGTAGCTTGCTCCAAATTAGTCATAGAGAGATGCCTCATACTTTATCAAGGCTGCATAGTATTCCATTGTATGGATGCAACAACCTTTTTTTTAAAACCTAGTTCTCTATTTATAAGCATTAAAGTCATATCCTAATATATAAAAGGCCAGGGTTGTAACAACTGATCACAACCCGGAAGTCCTTCAGTCAGTGCTGGGTTGCCTGGTGACCCAGCACTGACTTCCCAGGGGGATGATACCCAGAGAGAGAGGCAGGGTCTGATCCACAGCCTCAGTGGCAGCTATTGATCAGTACTTGCCTCTCTCTTTCTCTCCCTCTTTCTTTCTGAGCTTGGCCAGCAGCCAGGCTTTTCTTTCTCTCCTGGCCTCCACCTGTAGGCTGCTGTTCAGCCCCACCTCTTAAATCAGGTTCAGAGATAGGCTCAGAGATGCTGACTGGCATAGGAACCGACCAATCAAAACCAAATGTGAGTGCTGTGAAGAACCAGTGGTTGCCTAGGAGGTGAAGTGGAGCTTCTGAAGCTGACTGGCATTGAAACTGACCAATCAGAACCAAATCTGGGTGCTATGGGGAGCCAATGGCTGCCTAGGAGGTGGGGCTGTGGATGCTGGCATAGAAACTGACCAATCAGAACCAAATTGGCCAGCAGAGGAGGGCAGTTGGGGGCAAGATCAGGCCTTTAGTTGGGGTCTAGATTAGGCCAGCAAGAGAGGGCAGTTGAAGGCAACCAGGCTGGAGGGAAGGTCAGTTAAGGGTCATCTGGCTGACAGGAAGAGTGGTTAGGGACAATCAGGCAGGCAGGCAGGTGAGCAGTTAGGAGCCAACAGCTCCAGATTGCAAGAAGGATGTCCGACTTCCGGTTTAGGCCCAATCCCTAAACCGGTAGTTGGACATCCCCCAAAGGGTCCCCAATTGGAGAGGGTGCAGGCTAGGCTGAGGGAACCCCCCCTCCATGCATTAATTTTATGCACCGGGCCTCTAGGTTCTATCATAATCATCATCATCATTAATTATTACAGAAACTATTTAAGGGCTATATTTGTGTCTAACTCATTGAACATTTGAATATAACTGTAAGACAAATTTACAGAAATTAAATTAGTGGTTCAAAGACAATGGAAATTTTTTTTGAAAGGTAGATACTTAGCAAATTACTTCCACAAAGGCTTTGTCAGTTATACCATCAGAAATGCAGGAAAGTTTCTATTTCCCTATATCTTATCAACATTATTTGTAGGTTGTTTTGATTTTTGCTGATCTATGAAAATAATCTCTCAGTGTAATGTTTGCTTGCTTGGTATCTTTTTGTATGTTTCTATTCCCTTTTATGTGCTTTCTTTTACATCCATTGCTCATGTTTCTATTGGCTTGTTAGTGTTTATATTGATTTATATCTTTTTATATTAAAAATAATAACTTCATCATATGAATTACAACTATCTTTTTAGACTTTGCTATTCACCTTTAGTATTTGATACTTTTGACCACATAGAAAATGTTTTTATTTTTATGTACCTAAGTTTTTTATTTTCACCTTCTACATCTTCTGGACTTTGTGTCACATTGGTAATACCTTTCCTACTCTGAGATTATTAGGTTTTTTTTAGTAGTATTTTAAGTTTTTTAATATTTAAAAAAATTGACTTTTCTACTATGTATATTTGTGTAAAGAGTGAGGTAGAGGTGTAATATTTTCAAAATATATATCCATTTTTATTTAATAAAGGTTACATCTTTTACCACTGATTTAAAATACTGTTTTTTATCATATATTAAATCCTTGTATGTATTGGGCTTATTCCTAAATATCTACTCTGTTCCAATTGTCTGTCTGACTATTCAAGTACTAGAATCACCAGTTTTTATTATTGTAGCTTTATAATATACTAGAGGCCCAGTGCATGAATTCATGCACCAGTGGGGACCCTCGGCCTGGCATGCGGGATTGGGCCAAAACTGGCTCTCCAAAACCCCCAAGGGGTCCCGGATTGTGAAAGGGTGCAGGCCAGGCCAAGGGACTCCACGGGGCATGATCAGGGCCAGGGAGAGATTCAGGAGGTTGGCCAGCCGACGAGGGACCCCAGGAGGACTCCAAGGCGTATCCAGCCCATCTCACTCAGTCCCAATCAGCCAGACCCCCTGCAGCAGGCTAACCTAACAGTTGGAGGGTCTGCCTCCTGGTGGTCAGTGCATGCCATAGCAACCACTTGACTGACTGCCCCCTGGTGGTCAGTGCACATCATAGTGAGCAGTTGAGTGGCCTTAGCATATCATGAGCATAATACACTTTGGTTGAATGGCCGACCGGTGGAACAGACACCTAGCATATTGGGCTTTTATTATATAGGATTTTAGTAAGTAATAAGGTAGTCTACTCCCTATTTCTCTGGACAATTTCCCAAGAAGTTGTGCTTTTCAATGTTTAAAAATTTTCTTTATGTGTATTATGCACATCTTATTAATTCTGTTCCTAGGTATGTTCTCAATTTGGGGGTGTGTCTATAAATAGAGATTTTAATTATATCATACTTTTATATTTATTGTTGGTTGTATGTATGAAGACTATTCATTTCTGTATATTAATTTTTCACCATTTTATTGAATATCATAATGTTTGTGTTAGTTTGTCAGCTGATTTCTTTTGGTAAGTAAATAATATACCAACAGTAAATATGTCCTCTTAATTTGCTTATTAGATTCTATTAATCAGAATATGGTAGGTTATGAAGCAATTCTTACCATCCCCAAATTCTTAGAGGTTTAGCACAAGTTTATTTGGTATCCAACCAAAGTGTGCTGTGGGTCCAGGTAATTCTCCAGGACAGCAATCCTCTATGTGTTGGCTTGGCATTCCAGTTGGCATGAACCTTATAGCACCTTCATATTAACACATGATTCCATGGAGACTATGCACTGAAGAGATGGACAACAAGCTGGGTATCAGCAGTTAAACCCCGTAGGCGATGTGTCACTTCTGAGTACATTTCACTGCTCAAAGCAAGTGACAGGCTACACTCAAATCCAAGGGATAGGGAAGGGTTACCTTACTTCACACCTGGAAGTGGAGACAATTAGGATACAATGCAGGCCCCTTCTCCCTTACTTCTGTTGTCCAAGTTAACAAATTTTCCAGTTGTCCTCAGCAGAATTAGGTCCTTAATGTATTTGTCATCCTATAAGTAAAACATATACATGTGAATGTTTCAAAATTTTACTTCAAATCTTGCTGAAAGGAATTCTTATTAAAGTTTAAATGTACCTGAGGAATGATTCCAAGCCCATCTCCCTTTCTGTGTGGAAGGTCCCATGTACCAGTCTACCCGTGTTTCTTCCAGGGTCTCTCCCACATTCTGATCTTATCCCACTGTAAGGTTTGTCTCCTTGACTTTTTCTTCCATGTTTTATCCCTTTAATTCTAGTTAAAGTCTCTACCTCAGGGAGGCAGGGGTAATGAGGAGAGAGATTCTATTATTTTACGTACTGTGCATTAGATAAAATCTTTGTGTATAAAATATATGTAGGAAGGAAATGTATGTGTGTATACATACATGTATATTTGCCTTCTCTATCTGTTCTCCTCAAAATCCACAACATAAAAAATAAACATATTCAAGTGTCTCTAAATTATTAGCAAAATAAATAATGCTGACATAGGAGAGGAGTGATATTACATATGTATGAAAAGATTTTTAGGCATTTTCTTTAAATTCTTTCTATATACAAGGTAGTCACTTGATTGGTAAATAGTATCAGTAGGACCTTTAGGTTCTTTCTTTTCAGTGGTTGGCATGGTGACTATCTGTAATAATAAGAGTGTAATATGCTAATTAGACTGGATGTCCTTCTGGATGACCTTCTAGACAAAGCTGGGTCTGCGAGGGAAGCCTAGGTCCCGGGTGCCAGAGGGAAGCCAGTGCCAGCAGCGAGGTGAAGGAAGGCCTACTCTTGCACTAATTTCGTACATCGGGCCTCTAGTCATAATATAATTTCTGACAACTCATTTTTTTAAGAATTCCTATTATCTACTAGAGAAACTCCTTTTTTGTCATACCCATTTGGGCCTATCTAAACAGAAATATATATGTGACAAACATCCTAAAGACAAGGTTATTGGGCAAAAATTGTTTTTTACATAAGCAATATATCAGAGAACCTAAAGGAATACAATTTTAACACTTCCAAAATACTATCTCAATGACCAATTAGTCAAAGTTTATATTTGCATTATTTCCTTCTGATCAATAATATATTCACAAGAAAATATATTTTTTAAATCTCTACATGATCAAAACAATATATAATTGCTACTTCACTTGACATCCTTTGGAACAGAGCTAATATTTGGCTTTTCAACTTGTAATAAATACTTTCCTCTCTATTCTCTTCTGATTGTGTGATAATTAACACCAAGGAAGGACAAGTTTAACTATATATGACAGATATTTATTTAAAATACCTTCTGCTGCATATATTAACATTTTTCTTTCTTCTTCTTAAAGTAGCCTTGAGTTCAACAATAAAATGAGATTCACATTTCTGTTATGTTAATAGCCCCATGCCAGGGCAGAATATGTTATATCAGAGGAAGTCAGTGAGTAGCATCACAATAGTGTGTTTACTGCATTGGGCAATTTAAGTAGAGAAGATGCTATGGAAATATGGCATCCTCAATCTCCCCTGCTGTCACCAGGTTCAAATGTGGAAGTTATATCCAAGCCAACTAACAGTAATCCATTAGATCAGTGCTCAATATTCAGTTTGTTTCTAATTTCTGAATTAGAAATTAGAAATGCCCACCTCTTGAGAATCTCCACCCTAATATCATTGGGCTCAATAATTTAAGTATGTCTATTGTCAAAAAGACCTTCCATGTGAAGTTAATCTGTACGAGAGATGATGGGGAGTGTCTCACCAAATTCTGGAAACCTAGATTTATGAATCACATGCATGCTTCACAGTGAAATTATTAGGATAAAGAAAAACAAGTGTTGTTTGCATGTTAGGATATATGTTTTAAAATGTATCTCTTCCTAGGGAAAATATATAGGTGGAACACACCGTCAATTCTACAAGCAAAAAATGTTCAAGGTGATATCATGATGAATGTAGAAATGAGACTGGGGTTCAGAGAGTTCTGATAGCCACACGGCTTGTAGGCAGTGGCACATCCATTGGAGCCCACTGCCCTCACCCACCCACACCCATTTTTCCCATTCTACCTCATGAGTGAACAACCCCTGGTAAGTTATTACAGGAAAACTACAAGTGTTGCAGTAAAGCCTGCATCCTGTAGGGATTTACTGTGCCCACTCACAACATACTGTGGTGTCCAGAAAGCCAGGCACAGTGACAGGAAGATAATTTATTTTTTTGTTTTGTTTCAGCACTAGGTTTGGGACTAGAACCTGAGTTTTCTCAGATCCCAGACCAGAGCAGTTTCCCCAGCACTGGGGAGTCTTCCTTTCCACACAGAAAGAGTACATCCCACAGCCATTGCATTCGAGCTTGTTTTTTCTCAGAGCAGGGAAACATTCTGGACAGCATTGGCTCTGATAAGAGGTGGTCAGAGAAGAACCTGGTTCCATCATTCAAAAGTTAGAGAACATAGTGTTTTCAGAACTCTGATGCATCATCGTCTCAATACCGCAAAGCGGGAAACTCCCAGCAAATGTAACTGTGGGAAAACCACTCTATTTCAGTGGTCCTGTGATCACAGCAGCTATGTGAAACAATCTGATTTCACCTCTCAAATCAACAGTGAGCCTCAAATGACTTGAACTTGTCCTAGGATCTCTGCTCTGCTCACATTAACTTGAATAGAACATTGTTGGCCCCGTTTGGTCCTTTGCATCAAATCTTCATGGTTGCAGCTGCACTAAATTCCACATCCTGAATAGGTTTAAGTAGACTTTCTGATGTCCTAAAAAGAAGCATCTTATTTACAAGGTTCAATAATAATTAACAATTATACTTATTTTTTTTAAAAAAGAAAAGAACAATCATAAGGTTATTATTTACTAGAGGCCCAGTGCACAAAATTTGTACGGGGGGATGGGGGGAGCTCAGTCTGGCTTGCACCCTCTCGCAATCTAGGACCACTGGCTCCTAAACACTCTCCTGCCTGCCTGTCTGATTGCTCCTAACCACTCTACCTGCCTGCCTAATTGCCCCTAACCATTCTGCCTGCCTGCCTGATCACCACTAACCACATTGCCTGCCTGCCTGATCACCACTAACTACTCTGCCTGCCTGCCTGATCACCACTAACTACTCTGCCTGCCTGATCATCTCTAACCACCTCTGCCTTGGCCCCTGCTGCTGCAGCTTCACCTGAAAAGACATCCAGAAGGTCATTTAGCTGTCTGGTCTAATTAGCATAGTATGATTTTATTATTATAGATGGTTTCCCCTTTAGTTCAATTGTTGAATCGTTCATAAAAAAGAGAATCTTGAGAAATATTTTGTTTAATTAAGGGCACTAACAAGGATAAAGTGAAGTATCTTTAAATATTGTAAACAGTGTTGCCAGCGTCTTTCTGGTATATAGAATATAACACCTACTGAGCTGTTTTTTTTTTTCTGTTTTTTTTTTCACTTATATAAATTAATGCAACCAGATAAGCATCATTGACACTTATTACTAAAGGGCCTCAACTTATATAAATGGATCCTTTCAGCTTGTGTATCCTCTGCTGCAAGCCTATAGTTAATTTTACCATCAAAGGCTCCATTCATTAATTAATACCTTCATGAACCCATTGATTCACTCATCCGTCCATCCATTCATTCAGTCATCAATGAGGGAGAAATTGGCACATAAAAAGAGCTTGGAACTGTGAAATAATCTGTATAATACCTACTGGAAGGTCATGAATATCATGAATAAGGTTAATTTCAGATTCTCTGTTTGAGACATGAATGGAAAGAAACATAGCATTTGCTCCTCTAAGATTAGACTTTTTTTCCTAAAAATTTTAATTTAAAATTGTTAATTAAAATATAGCAGACATATAGCATTTTATTAGTTTCAGATAATTTGATATTTGTATATATTATGAAATGATCACTACAATAAATTTAGTTAAACCCTTATCATATATAGTTACAATATTTTCTTAAGTGAATTTTTAATCAACTTAATATCATATAATCTCACTCATTTGTGGATAATAATGAGCAACATAAACTGATGAACAAAAACAGATCCAGAGACAGAAGCATCTATCAGATGCTCAAAGCTCAGAGGGAAGGTAGGGAAGGCTGAGGGTAAGGAGGAGAGATCAACCAAAGGACTTATATGTATTTATATAAGCATAACCAATTGTCACAGACACCAGGGGGTGAGGGAATGAATGGGTTTGGGGGGGGGGGTGAGCAATGGGAGGATAAGGACACATATGTAATACCTTAATCAATAAAGAAAAATATATCATTTTTTAAAATTTTTAATTGAATTTATTAGGGTGACATTGGTTAATGAAATTATACAGGTTTCAGGTATACAATTATGTGATACATCATATGTATATTGTGTGTTTACCACTCCAAGTCAAGTATCCTTCCATCACCATTTATTCCCCCCTTTTCTTTCTTCTACTCCCCACATCCCCTCCCTCTGATAATGACTATACTGTTATCTGTGTCCATGAGTATTTTTTTTAATTCTTTATTGTGTAAAGTACTACATACATTATTACATATGTCTCCTTTTCCCCCCATTGACTTCTCCCCAGCCACACCCATCCCCCAGCACATGCCCTCACCACCCTAGTGTCTGTGTCCATTGGTGAGGCTTATATGCATGCACACAAGTCCTTTAGTTGATCTTTTAGTGGCCCCTCACCCCTGTCTTCCCTTTGACGTTTGATGGTTTGTTCAATGCTCCTAGATCTATTTTTGTTCATCAGCTAATGTTTTGCATTATATTACACAAATTAGTGAGATCCTGTGATATTTATCTTTCTCCTAGTGGCTTATTTCGCTTAACATAATGCAGTTCCATCCATGTTGTTGCAAATGGTAAGAGTTTTTTTCTTTGTTATAGCAGCGTAGTATTCCATTGTGTAGATGTACCACCATTTTTTAATGCATTCATCTGCTGATGGGCGCTTAGGCTGTTTCCAAATCTTAGCTAATGTAAATTGTGCTGCTATGAACATGCGGGTGCATATGTCCTTTCTGATTGGTGTTTCTGGTTTCTTGGGATATAGTCCTAAAAGTGGGATTACTGGGTCAAATGGAAGTTCCATTTTAGTTTTTTTAGGAAACTCCATGCTGTTTTCCACAGTGGCTGCACCAGTCTGCATTCCCACCAGCAGTGCACAAAGTTTCCCTTTTCTCCACATCCTCGTCAGTACTTGTCATTTGTCCATTTGTTGTTGTTTGATAGCCATTCTGTCTGGTGTGAGATGTTATCTCATTGTTGTTTTGATTTGTGTCTCCCGGGTGATTAGTGACTTTGAGCATGTTTTCATATGTCTCTTGGCCTTCTGTATGTTTACTTTCCAAAACTGTCCTTTTAAGTCCTTTGCCCATTTTTTGATTGGATTGTTTATCTTCTTTTTGTTAAGATGTATGAGTTCCCTATAAATGTTGGAGATTAGCCCCTTATCTGATATAACATTGGCAAATATGCTCTCCCATGCAGTGAGCTTTCTTGTTTTGTTGATGGTTTCTGTTGCTGTGCAGAAGCTTTTTATTTTGATGCAGTCCCATTTGTTTATTTTCTCCTTAATTTCCATTGTCCTGGGAGCTGTGTCAGTAAAGATATATTGCTACAACATATGTCTGATATTTTTCTTCCTATGGATTCTTCTTAGATTTTTATGGATTCCCATCTTACATTTTTAAGTCTTTTATCCATTTTGAGTTTATTTTTGTGTATGGTGTAAGTTGGTGGTCTTGCCTCCATTGTATGCTATTGCCTCCTTTGTCAAATATTATTGAAAATAATGGCGTGGGTCGATTTCTGGGTTCTGTTCTGTTCCATTGCTCTATATGCCTGTTCTTGTGCCAGTACCAGGCTGTTCTGAGTACAGTGGCTTTGTGGTATAACCTGAGATCTGGTATGGTGATTCCTCCAACTCTGTTCTTTCTCAACTTTGCTGCAGCTATTTATGATATTAATTATAGTCACCATGCTGTACATTACATTCGCAGGATTTATTTATTTTATAATGGGAAATTTCCACATTTTGACCACTTTCACCCCCCACCCCCACCCTACCTCTGGCAACCACCAATCCATTCTCTGTATCTATGAGTTAGGTGTGTGTGTTTTTTTTAATTCCACATATAAATGAGACACCATGGTATTTGTCTTATTTCACTTAGAATAATGCCCTCAAGGTCCATCTATGTTGTTACAAATGGCAGGATTTCCTTCTTTTCATGGCTGAAAAAAAATACCACTGTGTACATGTACCACATTTTCTTTATCCATTCATCCATCGATGAACTCTTAGGTTGCATCCATGTCTTGGCTATTGTAAATAATGCTGAGATGACCATGAAAGGTGCAAATATCTTTTCAAGTTAGGATTTGATTTTGTTGGTTTTTGCTAAAATCCAAAGAAAAACTTTTAATATCAGACTGGCTACCACTTTATGATCATAAAAAAGCTAAGATATAGCCTAGAAAAGTGTGCAGTTGTTCTGGATTGTATGATTAACATGGGCATTGTGAAATTCTTCCTAAGTAATTGAATACTCTAAGTGTTTTGAGCATTTTCAATAGCTGACATTATTGTTAACTTGTGGCATATGGTGCTTCTAATTATGACAAAAGAAATATTTTCCAATCTTGACTATTCCAAAAATTGCACTATATCTTTTGAGAAAATTATCTCTTTGGATACTGGAATAGTTGTTGCAATTTATAGTACTTGTACCATTTTGCAAATGTTCTTTTTTAAATTAAATATTTAATGAAAAACATGTTTGGTTTATTTTTAAATTTTGGAGGACATATCTACTCTCACAAATTATTGATGCAAATGAGTTTATTCTTTTATTTTTACTATTTCCACTTAGACTTTGTTTAAACTGTATTTGTAAAAGAGTTCACAATAAATAAACTTTAATTGTTCTGACAATAGCTTTAAATTTTTTCAAAAATATTACTGGAATAATGAACGAGCTCAAGGCAGTCCCCGGTTGACATTTGATAATGTGTTTTCTTTAGTGTAGTTTCTTGTTGGGGCAGATAATTACCAAGAGTTAATTCCAAAAGTGAGGACTTCCCTGTTGTCTATACCAAGCAAATAAGATTCACTAGGGGCAGTAAATGAAAGTAAGACTGTGGGAGAAGATGTTATCAAGGCCAGACTCCTTTCTTATTATTCCTCCTATGTATGCCCTGCTTCAGCCACAGGAATAGCTTCCATTCCTGGAATAGGTCACAACTTCCTGTCTTTGTGCAAACTCTTCTTTCTACCTGCAGCACCGTCTTCCAATCCTGTGGATTAACAAAAGCTTGCTCATCAAGCAAGCTGCATTTCAAATGTTATCTCTTCCAAAAGACTTTCCTGATTCCTTAATTAATTATCCCTTCCAGACTCTCCGCATGCTATTTTCACCCTGATTTAACACTATTTTCATTATACATTTATTTTCCTTTATTTGTGCCATTATTTATATATGTCTCTCCAATGTGATCTTAAATATGCTAAAAATAAAAACGTTATTCTCTCTGTGTATCCTTGTGCCCCTAAACAATGTTTTGACCATATTAGGTGTTCAGTAAACGATTGGCTTCAATCATTTGTGCAATTATGTGAAGACATTATTTCCCCCCTTTATGTCTTTGTCCATGCTGTTGTTCCTTCTGGCTGGGATACCTTCTCTCAAGCCCTACACCCTACTCTACCCAACTCTCACTCAGGACCTCCCGGATTATCATGCCCCTGTATTAACCTTTTTGGATTTTTACCTTCTCCTGCACTGTCAGGAAAGATCTGAGTCTTTCTTCTACACTTCCATAGAAATCTATGATTCCTCAATCATGTCAGGAAATGCCTGATTCTATAATGGCTTATTTAAAAAGTGGTCTTAGTCAATAATCTTGTGATTTCCTTGCAAACAGAAATCATTTCTAGCATGTTTGAATTTTTTTTTTTTTTTTAATTTTTTTATTGCTTAAAGTATTACAAAGGGTATTACATATGTGTCCATTTTATCCCCCCGCCCTAGACAGTCCCCCAGCCTCCCCTATCCCCCAGTGTCTTATGTCCATTGGTTATGCTTATACACATGCATACAAGTCCTTTAGTTGATCTCTTACCCCCCTACCTCCTGCCCCCCAACCCTCCCCGGCCTTCCCACTGCAGTTTGACAATCTGTTTGAGGCAGCTCTGCCTCTGAATCTATTATTGTTCAAAAGTTTATAATGGTCTCTATTATCCATGAATGAGTGAGATCATGTGGTATTTTTCCTTCATTGACTGGCTTATTTCACTTAGCATAATGCTCTCCAGTTCCATCCATGACGTTGCAAATGGTAAGAGTTCCTTCCTTTTTAGAGCAGCATAGTATTCCATCGTGTAGATGTACCACAGTTTTCTAATCCATTCATCTACTGATGGGCACTTAGGCTGTTTCCAGATCTTAGCTATGGCGAATTGTGCTGCTATGAACATAGGGGTGCATATATCTTTTCTGGTTGGTGTTTCTGGTTTCTTGGGATATATTCCTAGAAGTGGGATCACAGGGTCAAATGGGAGTTCCATTTTCATGTTTGAATTTTTAAGCCCAGCATAGTAGACACTCAATAAATATTTGCTAAATGAAATAGATGGATGGGTGGACCCAGTTGTGGCAGTGGGTGGCACACCTCACAGACTTCTTTGTTTTCTTCCATACTTTCCTTAACACTCAATTCTACCTACTCGGTTTTAAGGAACAAAGAGATTCTAATTGGCTAGAAGTCAATTATATGAGTACTAGTGGCCCAGTGCACAAATTTGTGCACCTTGAAAGGAACTGTGGGCTATGAGGCTGCAGTGGGCACAGGGGCAGGTCTTGGCCCATCCTCCATGCCCCTGCCTAACCCCTCCCACCATGGCCCCTGGTCCCCTCTCTTCTGTCAGCCCCACTCCTGCCACCCCTGCTCCCACCCACTGACAGACCAGTCCCTTTCACACCCGTTGATGGCACAGAGCGATGAGGGCTGGTGCCGTCAGCAGGTGCGAGGGGCAGCTGCTGCCCCAATCACATCTCAGGAGCAGGGAGAGGTGCAGAAGCCCCCAGGGATGATTGGGGTCGGCAGCTGTTGCTTGCACCTGCTGAAAGTGCCAAGTGATCGATACCAGTGCTGGCAGCAGGTACAAGTGGGGCCATCACTGGCAGTGGGTGAGAGAGATGGCTGCCAGCCCTCATCGCCCCTCAGGAGCAGGGAGAGCTGGAGAAGACAGTGACTGGCACCCCGCCTTGGTCTGGTGCCCCCACTCACGTGCTCCACCATCCCGCCATGACCAACGCCCGCCATGTTCTGCGTGCGCCCCCTCGTGGTCAGCACACATCATAGCCACTGTTTGTTCTGTTGTTCGGTTGTTCCGCCATTCAGTCTATTTGCATATTAGGGTTTTATGTATATGATATACCTTCATTAAGGAAAAAAGAAATGTTTTAAAATCTTTGACTGGCCCAGCTGATATGTCTCAGAGGTTGAGCACCGACCTATGAACCAAGAGGTCACGGTTTGATTCCCAGTCAGGGCACATGCCCAGGATGCCGGCTTGATCATCAGTGGGAGACATGCAGAAGGCAGTCAATCAATGATTATCTCTCATCATTGATGTTTCTATCTCTCTCTCCCTCCCCCTTCCTCTCTTAAATAAATAAAAATATGTATGTTAAAAATATCTGACTGGGAATATAAGCAACACTATTAAGAACTTGTGCTACATCATCCTTAATTATATGTTACTGGAAATCCTGGATAAATACAAAATTTTACCAATTTCTCATAGTCTGAGCTCATCAACAACAATAATATTTTCATTTGGAAGGCAGCAGGTAGTTGTATAAAAAATTACAGACTTTGTATACAGGCAAATCAAGTTTTAAATTGTATAAATTCACTTCCTAACAGACCTTAAGCGAGTTACTTAGTCTCAATTTATTCATCTGTACAATGGTAATAATGTAGTACTTTGTCATATTGTTCTTAGGAAGTAAACATATATGTCTGTACTTGGCACAGTGTCTAGAACATGCTAAGTATTATTTTTCTTCTCAGTAGCAATAAAGTGTTAAAGAGTTTTAAAAACAGATATTTCATTATCTATGCTGTCTCACATTTCTCACCCAACTTTCTATTATCATTTTTAGATTGAAATGGGCTGAAATAAATATCAATATTAAACTCAATAAACCTCAGGCAGTATCAGGTCTCCCTCCTTGTTTTCATGACATATCGTGCATTTTCTGCTGTTGTATCATTTTTCATGCTGTTTATTTTAATAAGCCTCCAAACCAGATCAAAACCCCTTGAGAAGAAGGACACAGCTTTTATTTCTGATTCCGAGTGCCTAGTAAAGGCCTGACAGTAAATGGTCAGTAAGTGATTGATTCACTCATTCATTTATTCAATAGCCAATCAAGATCATCCTAGAATAAAAAAAGAAAACAGGAATTCTGCTACACATAGACAGAAGAGCTGAAACAGGTGATTCCCTTTGCCTTGGAAAGGATATTCATAAGAGTCCCAGAACTGTCCACTTTAAAAAAAAAAATTATCTGAGGCAAGTTTTCGTCCCTCTCACACCACTATTGCCCCATACCTTGCCACAATAGTGGCAGAGCAAAAAGGACTTTGGACAGGTCACACCAACTATCCTACTCTGAACCACTTCTCCAGGAAGGTCCCAAAGCCAAACTCAGATTACCTTAAAAACCTGCATTACCCTACAGACAGGAGTGTTGCATGGTTGTTGCATTAATAATGATGTCACAGCCAGACTAAGGATGTCTTTCTAGCAAAGAGCAAACGGGGAAAATGAAACAACTAGGGAGAGAAAGTGTTTATTGAAATGCAAATGAATCCTTTGTGCAAGTGCCTTAG
Organism: Myotis nattereri; assembly: GCF_964212035.1. Classification (NCBI taxonomy): domain Eukaryota; kingdom Metazoa; phylum Chordata; class Mammalia; order Chiroptera; family Vespertilionidae; genus Myotis; species Myotis nattereri. The sequence goes on from NC_138075.1 coordinate 159,079,306, forward strand.
AGCTCCTCAAAAAGAAAATCTGTTAGAAGAGAGCATTTGTGTTTCTCCCTCCCTTGCTTATCTCTACAGTGTTATAGGGAACAAATAATATGAAAATATATAAATTCTGGAGACAGAATATTTATTTTAAAAACGCATACTTCCTCTAAAATTAGCAATATATATAGTAAATGTTCCCAGAAGAGTAATTTAATGTTGGTTCAAAATCATTCTTTTTTCCCAATGGGTCCTTGGACAGCAGGAGTGCAGGTAGAGCCGGCCCCTTCCTAGAAGCCGTTGCTGGGAGTGCCTGTTGACATCCCCAGGCCTGGCAGGCCATCTGAACTCCGTGCTGTCACTCCACATGGGTTGCCTCTCAGACAGCCTGGCAGCTTCTTCCCAGGCTTGGAGAGCAAGGACACGCCTCATCTTCACTCTGGTAAACAGCAGTTGTGAGAATTGGAGCTGGCACAGCCCTTTGAGTTCTGCAGATGAGAAAGTTCTCTTGAAATGTAAAATATTAAAAACTGTTTTAAGATCATGAGGCGACAGTCACTGGGAGGCTGATGGGGCCAGCAGAAGAGATGTGTGTTTCTTCATCCCAGTCCAGTGAGACCTTTTCAGGCTCATATTTCTGACAATTATTTAATTTTTGTAAATGTGAGTTTTGGAGAAGTTGGAGCACAGAGTTTTAAATATTTTCTCGGTTTATACTGGACTCTGTTATCAAATGCTCTCTTTTATTTGTCATGGACCCTATGGACCAACATCTAAATATTGTTCCTGCTACGGAAGAAACCATCTGGGCTTTTCCATCAACCTAACCCGGCTTCTCCTAGAACTGAAATGGAATATCACTCGTTTACTTTCTGTTTTTATGTACCCTCTGAAATTCTAGATTCTTTAGTCATAAGCGGCAATTCCTTATCTCCATTTGCATTTTGAACATCTGATATGGTTACAATTAAATCGTTTATAAATAGTAAACTCATGTAGTCCCTAGTCAGAAATAAGCACTTTCTCTCCATCTTCCAAAAGATAACTTCTTGGATATTGTCTTAGCCCTGAGGTAAAATGCAAGATTATGGACATCCTTCCATTCTGTCCCCCACGCCCCAACTTTGCTTTGTTTTTGATCAGGGACCAAGAGGTTTTACCCTAGGGCTAGTAAGATGCTATTGCAATGTAGGCTTTCTTCACAAAATCATGTCTTCTCTCTACCACCCCATGATAAATAGGATCTGTACTGCCTGACACTGGTGAACAATGGGTGGAATGGATATTAGAAAAATCTCATTTATCTTCTGCTTTGTTTCTTGATAGGGGTCCTTGTCACTGGAGCTGTTGTGTGACCAGCTGAGGAAAGGGCAACTCATTAGTTTTTCTTATCAAGATAGCAGGGTCGCTTTAAGCAGCAAAGCACTTACATTTTAGATTCAATTAGGAAACTGCGTTGTGTGTGTGTGTGTGCATTCACTTCAGAGCCCCTGTTTTGAGATGGAGTAGTGTCTCACAGATTCGGCGTTCACCGCAGTGGGAACCAGTGGACCACCCACTTGAACTCCTTGACCACCTCCACGGGGGATGGGCTGGCTGGTCAGCACCCTGTCATCGGGTCCCATTGTTTTATAGGAAACAGAGTCCATCTGAGCAGGTACAGGAAGCAGAAGGCCATCGGCACATTGAGGGATGCTCATGGATTTCTTTTCTGAGGTAGTTGGACTCAAAATTAAACAAAAGCCCTTTTTCTGAAGCTTCCCTTGGTTTCCTCAGCCCCCTCTCACACCCGGGGCTCTCTTGACAAGTGTGCTTTTCAGAACGCCTCACAGTTGCCACCTGGACAACAGGGAGAATGTCAACAAATCAGCAGTATTTCTAATATGTCAGAGGGAATTCAACTTTTTCACACCATTTCGAAAATCATAGTGACAGGTGAAATGGGACAACTGTGCGTCAGGCCACGAGTTGGTAAATGTAGCCGACACACTAAGAGAGAGCTCCTCTGCTCCAGCAGCTGAGAATACAAACCAAAGTGGAAACATCCTGCCAGGGTTGTGAGTGATCTCCTGGGGATACTGCCTCTTCTGAAAACACAGTGATTTCTTTCAGGACAGTAGGATGCCATGTAGCTCACTTGTTGAGTGGCTGTGGTAAGTAATTGGCTAGCAAGGTAGAATCCCCTCTTATGGAATGCTGTTGAACTCCCTCTTGTCATTCACTTTCCTTGGAATAGTCACCACTCATGACTCATCCTCTTCACAGTTATAATGAAGAAATGATTTGCTTGATGGTGGATAGGCTCTCAGAGTGCTGCATGAGTGTTGTTCACTGAGTTACCCCTATGTCTAGCAGATGTCTGATGGAAAAAAGGCACTCAGTACATTTCTTTGTGAATGGACTAATGTCTGCCTGCAAAGATGTTCCTGTCTAAACTTTATTTCCCTTGTTGAAGAAACTCCAGTCTGACATTCTATGGGACTTCCGTGTAGGGTGACTGAATCCAGCTTCTGGCTTTGGGGACTGATATCAGGGCTCTAGCTTCCTGGGGCCTCAGTTTATTCTCATATGATAAGTAGTGTTAACTCAAGCTTTCCCAGATGTTCTAATCCTAGTCCCTCAGGGAGCTTGACAGTTTACACTTACCTGAATGTGCAAATTCTCAAAAAACGGTTAATACATAAGTTTGCTAACAATTTATTATGTTGTGTTGGTCCTATTTTTTTCTTTCAGTCAGGGCATCTGAGACCACCTGAGGACCACAAAGAGTCAGGGGTCTTGAGTAAAAAAAAAAGGGAGGTAGAAAAATCACCCAAACCAAAATTCACCTACTTCACAAGTTTCCCAATTACCCATCAGTAAACACCCACAAATAAAGGCAGAGTACATTCCTGGTAAGCATGAAATCCAACAAACCCATGCAAATGAAAGCCATACCTAATGGATACTAATTCCACAATTTTTCCATAAAACATAGGTCTGTCATGAGTCGCCTCATACGAGTGCTTGGTTCCCCGCACATGGTTATTTGACCCCTTACTTTGCTCCCACATTATTTCACCAAGTACCTTCCATCGCTACAGCACTTGACAATGTTCAATATTAGAGTAGTCACATCCATGTTCATGCATAATTAAGTAATGGATTAGATACTCCAAAAATTGAAATAACTGCTACAACTTCCAAGGCTAGAAAAATTACCCAAATCCAGTATTACTTGCTGGGTTTTGTTTCATGGAATATTTATGACAAGCGCTGATAAAATATTAAACCAGGCTGTTCTGACTAGAAACAGGTGTCACTGAGGTGGAGCTTGCTTGGCATTTGTTTGCAAGAGCTCTTCTCTGATACACGGGCCTGGCTTTGCACTTGCCTTATCAGCTCTGCTATTTTAATGCTAAGAATGAAGAAATGGACCCCAGAAGGGTGAGTGGCTTGCTCCGCATTAATGAATTATCCCTACTTTTCAGTCAGCTGTACACATCCTGCCCATTATATTTGCCGTCAAGCCCCCTCATTGGTGTGAATAAAGATGAAGGGAGAAATATATCATATTTCCTGCCATCGGATATCTCCATGATCTTATAAATATGGTCATGGGAACATAATTGATTTCCCCTTCATCTTGGATTCAGCCCTGAAATCTGAGTTTGATGACCTGGCTCCATTCCATAGCGCACAGCCCATCCCTTGCCCCCTCCCTCACTTCACACCCAACTCCTCTTGTCTCATTTCTCCTCCAAACTAAACCCTAAGCCTCCTACAGGGCTTGACTGAAGCATCACCAACTGTAAGATATTCTTGCTAACCTGGTCCCTGAGGTTTCCTGCCCATTGAACCCACTCCCACACCGCCCCATGTGTGGGAGTGCACAAATATCACTGCCTGTTCCTAACAACTGTTTTTCAAATTGATCTCAACTCTTCTGTGTGTTTTTAACCAATAAAGAATAAGTTTTGAATGCAAACATAAATGTGGGTCAGGTTTTGCCATCAAATTCCAAAGCCATTTTCTCTATAGCTGACGTGTAGCTCTTGCTTGGTGAAGATTTAGATGACTTATCAATAAATGATGAATACAAATCAAGACCACCATTTGAATAGACCCTGCTTTTTATCCAGTGACTCCATAGCCAGCACTTCTCAAGAGTTTCCCCCTGACACAGTGGATGTACTCATCCCTAGGATTTTGGGATATACACTGAAAAGACAGACAACATAAAACATTTTAAGCCTCTTGCTTTGTTTTAAAACTTCATGTGAACATTTTATCTTTCATGATTAACCTTCTCATTTTCAATTTTTAAATGTTTTAAATTACTCACCATTAAGTAAAAAGACCAGTCTAAAAAAAAAAAAAAAAAAGATCTCATGGGTCTACAATACCAGATTGAAAAACTAGAATGTCGTTGAACATGACCCTTTCCACCTTTCAGTAAAAGAGGCGAGACATTTGTTCTTAACTCCTTGTTATAGGAGAGAAAATAGATCCTCAGTTTGATTCACTTCCCTGAGTGACAGATTAGTGACATGTCAGGATTCAAACCCAAGTGTGGGAACTCCAAACCTCCTGCAAAAATGTATTTGCTCTTCAAGAAGTCTTCCTGTGCCACTGGCCTAATCTTATATGACACTGTGTCTTTTACCTACCACTGGCTACCTAGAAGCAGAGCAGTGAAAGGCACTGCCCATTGCCCCGCACTACCGTCCCCATGCTCATGCTGGCTCACTCCACTGGAAACCCACACCCAGCTCTCAGCCTGGTCCCTTTGGCAGCCTCATTCCTCATCCAAACTAGAAACCCTGGGGAAGCTCTACAGACTCTCTCTCTATTCCCATCTCATAGCTCCCTGGAGCACATTATTGGCCTCGTTATTATCATGCCTCTATGTTTTTTGTTTGTTTGTTTTGTTTTGTTTTTTATAAATAAGCTATAAAGCCTTTGGTCATAGTAATAAGATCTTCTGCACCTTCGTGCCATTCCTCTCAGCTCAGTGTCTGGCTTTTTGTAATGCTCTTCTCTTTGAGTTTATCAAATGAATGAGCTAGCTTCCTCATTTCCCAAGACTGGGCAGGGAGAGTTGGAGTGGGTTTTAAAAAAAAACAACAAAAAAACATGAACCATTTCCCCAAAAGCCAAAGCTGAAAATAACTTCAACAACGAATCACAGCGCAGTGTCACTCCAACCCAGGCCACAGCTTTCCCTCTCACTGTAGGTAATGACATACAGAATTCTTAAAGGACTAATGGTTTAGATCCTAAATGAGCCAGGTATGTACTCTGATTTCCTCTTACTGGTGAAAAATATTTTACAGTTTTGTAATTTTGCTTCTTAATATCCAAGATGATTGACCATACCACCCAGCAGCCTGAAGGAAGACATCCTTACATGTCATGATTATTTATCCCAAAATATCAGAACAATTGTATTTGAAATTTGATTTTCTCAAAAATATTCCTATAACTGCCTTCCCTTTGATTGAATGACTGGAATAGGAGGGAGGGACAGGCTGCTTCCAGGCCTGTCACTTTCCCATCACTCTGCTTCTCCCCCACCCCCAAGAGAGCCATGGAATTGAAATGTTGCATGTCCCTCATCTTTTCTTATGATATATTGTAACTTCTCAAGGCTTGAGATTTCAATCCTGGATTTTGAGCTGATAGGCAAAAACTGATTTCCTATATATTCCACTTTGAAAGAGGTACTATGTCTGAAGAAACCATTATCCTCTGATATTTTTACTCTGGTGAAACCATGGATCCTCGCAGATAATCCTACACATACTTACACACTCTTCAACGCCAAGAATGGCGAGGCTTTCATTTTTCTAAATGACCTAATAAATCAAAGGTAACTGCATTTTCTGAATATACTCGCCTTCACAAGCAGGTTTATTTTTCTATAGGGAAGGTTGGAAATTGTTATAAATGGTTGGGGAATGCATCTTCTCTTTCATAATTTACTTTTATATTTTCTTGTATGTTATTCAGGTCAATTTCTTCTGGGGCGGGGGACACGGGGGGTGGGGGGGGGATGAGCTAGACCATCCCCAAGGTGGTGTTTATATGTTTCACATGTAGATACATACTATAGAGAGGCAAATAGCATCAGAGGCCACACAGTTGTCTTAGCAGACAGTTTTAACTCACAGGCATCACCTGTGTGTAATAAAAGACTTGCGGAGCAGATTCTAAGTTGAATCTGGAGGTGTAACGATTCATAATTCTAGAAGGAACAAGCAGATTCCCATTGCCCCAGATATCTCTGGAGTTCCCAAAACTCTGGGTCCTGACTGCACACTTGCCAGCATGGGAAAGACCCAGCCTGCAGTGTACATAAACTGAAAATCCCTAGCCAGGCCCACTTGCTTTTAGGGGATTCTCTGTCGCCTGAGAGTCTGCACTCAGATCCCCTGGATTGTGGCAATCCTCCTGCCCACTGCTGCCACCTCCACATTGGTCTCTGGGGAGCGGGGGTGATTTAAATGGCCATTTAGATCAAATCCTGAGACAGCCCAACAAAGATATCCACCCTGCCATAATCTGCTCGTTCTCCACGGAGAGGCTGGGCTTAGCTCCTGGAACGCCAATCGCACTGCAATCTGCTGAAAACATCTACACTGTTGAACATCCACACTGTTCCCACAAATGTGGAATCCAAGGAATAATAAAAAGCAATGCAAAGTACAGTGTCCCTTAGTAGTATTTTATTAAAGCCTCAATTTGAGGCAATAAGAGATATTTGAAAATAAAAAATCAAACAAAGAAAGCACTGTGCCACACCAGCACGACCAAGGGTTATCCTGAGTGTGTGTGTGTGTGTGTGTGTGTGGTGGTGGGGGGGGGGGGGTGGTGGTAAAAGGATTAAGGAAAGACAGACAAGAGAGTAATAGCTGGGTCTCGGTGGGACACTGCTCCCTGATGAGGAGACAACAGTGCCCTCAAGCCGTGTCTTTATTTTATAGCAGATGCCACGAGGCAAAGTAGGGGCGTGATCAAGTTGTTTATAGCATTCTCGTGAGTTTCAACCTCACTTAACTACATGCACCCGAACTCTATCACAAGGCCCGTGGGGCTACGTGTTTGGACCATAGGTTCAAGCTTACAACCACAGCCGTTGGCTATAATTGTGCTGGGAGGGCCCTGCCCTCCAGCTGGGACTTGCAAGTGTCAATGAGAGGACCCTGTCCTTTCATTAGTCCGAGGCTTGAACCTGGCCAAAACACTGTACCCGCGCCTCACAAAGCACAACCAAAAGCCCCTTGGATGTATTGTGAGTATTCTATCAAAGTGTTCACTTCTATAAAAAGAACCTACAAAGAGCAAGATATCTTAATAAGGGAATAAAATTATTTTCATTGAGCATATTCACACTTCAGCTATCCATTTTCTACTCATTTGACTCAAATTCTGTGTTAAAAATTAATTAGCATAATTTTTCAAAAAGTTGAAGATATGCATATCCTGAATATATTCCTAAAGGTGCACAGAGAGGCCTACATAAAAATATACATACAGCATTATTTTAAGAGGAAAAAGAAGAAATAACCTAAGTATCTCCTAAATAGGAGAATGAATTTTATTAAAACAAAATGAAATACCAAACAGGATTTAAAAATGAAATAGCATCACAAGATACTGTTTCACATTCTCTGGGATAGCTATGATAAAAAAGACAGAAAGTAATATATGTTGGCAAGGATGTGGCGAAATTGGAATCCTCATATATTGTTGATAGGAATGGAAAATAGTGCAGCCACTTTAGAAAAATAGCTTGGAAGTTCCAAAAAATGTTTAAAATAGAGTTACCATCTGACCCAGCAATTCCACTCGTGGGTATATGATACCATATGTCCACTCTAAAACTTATGCATGAATGTTCATAGCAACATTATACAGAATAGTGAAAAATGGAAACCATCCAAATATCCATCAACTGATGAATGGATATATAAAAGTGGTATAAGCATACAATGGAATATTACTTAGACATGAAAAGAAATAAATTACTGATGCATGCTGCAACATGGATGAACCTTGAAAATGTTACATGAAGGAAACTAGATATATAAGGCCAAATGATATATAAGTTCATTTATTTGAAACTAGAGGCACAGTGCACGAAATTCTTGCACAGAGTGGGGTTCCTAAGCTGGCCTGCACCCTCTCCAATCTGGGACCCCTCGGGATTGGGCCTAAACCAGCAGACAGACATCCCTCTCGCAATCTGGGATGACTGGCTCCTAACCATTCACCTGCCTGCCTGCCTGATTGCCCCTAACCCCTTTGCTTGCCAGCCTGATTGCCCCTACCTTGCCCCCCTGCCTGCCTGATCACCCCTAACCTCTCTGCCTGCCTGCCTGATCGCCCCTAACTGGGTCAGTGGTGCCTGCCGGGCTGTCTCAGAGGATGTGGCTTAGGTTAGGTCCTGTCCTTTGGCGACTTTAGGAGGGGAGGCCATGTCCTCCACTCCCCACTTTGACTCAGGGACGGAAGTTCTCCTTGCTCTCTGGCCTCATAACTCAGTGGATCATGGTGGGATGCGGCAGGCAGGCGGCTTTTGAGGTCACACACAGGGGCCTGGATGGTGGCTCGTGCCAGCTCATGCTGTCCCGCCCTGCCTACAGTATGCAAATTAGCCACATCTTTGTTGGAAGTTAATTTGCATATCGTGCTGATTAGCCAATGGGAGGCATAGCAAAGGTATGGTCAATTACCATCTTTGTCTATTATTAGATAGGATAGAATTGCTTAAAGTGGGGGGAGTTTTTTTCAGCAGGAGGAGATGCTCTTGGCAGACAAAAACACATAATTCCTATATCTGGACTGATAGCCAGCCATATGCACTATACTGCCAAACCAATCATTAAAAAATTGAATCATTTTCCTATACCTTACACCAAACAGTTGTTGCCCTTAAAACCCTCCTCAGCCCCCACCTTAGGTTCTGCCTTCACAGGTCACCCAGAGTAGGTTCTGATTGGTAGGTTTCTATTCCAGTCAGTGTCAAAAGCTCCACCTCCTAGGCAGCCATTGGCTCCTCACAATTCACCCAGATTTGGTTCTGATTGGTTGGTTCCTAGGCCAGTCAGCATCTCTAGGCCTATCTCTGGGCCTGATCATAGAGGCAGGGCTGATCAGCAGCAGCCCTAGGCTGTTGGCCAGTGGGCTGAACTGCTGACCTCTGGGAGAGAGAGAGAGGTTTGGCTGCTGGCGAGGCCTGGAGAGAGAAGCAGGGTCTGATCACTCTGCTTCTCTGATCACCCTGTTTCTCTCTCTGGGCCTTGCCAGCAGCCACTGCCATGGCTGATCAGTTCTACCTCTCTCTCCCTCTGAGAGGTCAACAGTTCAGCTTGCTTGCCTGCTGTGTTCGCAGCCTGGCATTCGGTTGAGCTTTTGGTCATTGTGGATGTTATGGACCCTGGGTTTTTATATATACTAGGATATCTAGAAGAGGCAAATCTACACAGACAAAAAGTAACTTTGGTGATGTGCAGCTTTGTGAGGAGGAGGAGTGATTGCTAATGGGTACAGAATTTATTTTAGGGAGGGATGAAAATCTTCTAAGATTCAATTGTGATGATGGTTGCACATCCCTGTGATTATATGTTAAAAAATTGAATTGTATTCTTTAAATGGGTGAATTGTAAGATGTATTAATTACATCCCAATAAAGCTACTTTTTAAGTTACAAAGGAAAAAATGTTATCAACATGATTAATTCCTACAACATAATGTTGAGTAATAAATGAAAAAGGCTGCATATAATATAACTAGAGACCCAGTGCATGAATTCATGCACAGGTGGGGTCCCTTGGCCTGGCTGGTGATTGAGGCCTATTGGAGGGCTGGCTGGCTAAGGGGTGGGCCTGCAAGAGGTTGACCAGCCAGGGGGAGGGACCATGGGAGATTAGCCAACCAGCCCCCCAGTTGGGGCCATCAGGGGTGCCGGCCAGCAGGAGGGAGGAACTGCAGGAGGTTGGCCTGCTGGCCCCTCTCATCAGGGCCTAGGGCAGCCGTGGGCAAACTATGGCCCACAGGCCAAATCCGGCCCGTTTGAAATGAATAAAACTATTGAAAAAAAGACCATACCCTTTTATGTAATGATGTTTACTTTGAATTTATATTAGTTCACACAAACACTCCATCCATGCTTTTGTTCCGGCCCTCCGGTCCAGTTTAAGAACCCATTGTGGCCCTCGAGTCAAAAAGTTTGCCCACCCCTGGCCTAGGGGGAGAGACCACAGGAGGTTGCTCAGCTGGCCCCCAATTGGGGCCTATGGGGAAGCTGGCCAGCCGGGGATGGGGAGGGGCCACAGGTGGTTGGCTGGCCGGCCAGAGGGGGAGGGCCCATGGGAGGTTGACTGGCTCAGGGAAGGAGCCCTTGGAGGTTGGCCAATGGGGTGGTAAGGGCTGTGGGAGGTTGGCTGGCCAGGGGAAGGGGCTGCAGGAGGTTGGCTAGCTGGCTGAAGAGGGGGAGGGGCCATAGGAGTTCGGCTTTGGGAGTGCACTGACCTCCAGGGGGCAGCTCCCACATAGTGACCAGTCATAGTGACTGGTCGATCAGTCGTTCTGGTCATTCCCTTCATTTGGTCATAAAGGTCACTTAGGCTTTTATATATAGATAAAATTATATATATATATATATATATATATATATATATATATATATGCAACCATCCAACCATCAACTGTTCAACTGTTTGACCATTTGACCAGTAGCTATGATGCACATTGACCACCAGGGGCCAATGCTCAATGCATAGACATGGAAACATGGAACAGACTGATGAATCTCAGATGGAAGGGGGAAGAGGGTAGGGCGGTAAGAGATTAACTAAGATCTTATATGCATACTAGAGGCCCGGTGCACAGATCCGTGCATTGGTGGGGCCCCTTGGCTTGGCCTACAGGGATCGGGCTGAAACCAGCCCAGTGCACATATTAATAAACCAGTGGGGTCCCTCGCCTGGCCTGTGGGGATCAGGCTAAAACCAGCAGTCCGACATCCCCCGAGGGGTCCTGCATTGCGAGAGGGTGCAGGCCAGGCCGAGGGACTCTACCAATGCACAAATCCATGCACTGGGCCTCTAGTATTTATATAAAATATAAATATATACCAAACAATACTACATTAGTATTAGGTATGTATATGCATATATAATAAAGGGGAGAAAAGAGGAGGAAGAAGGAGAAGCTTTTCTTAGAGAGTTAGTACAGAAGGTTTCCAACTCCATTGGTAGTATCGTATTTCTTAAGTTTGGTTGAGGATACAAGATATTCATTATAGTGTCCTTTATGCATTTTAATTTTTAAGCAATATTATAACAGAAATAATAATAATTACTAATAAGCACAATCATCCAGGAAGGGCAGCTGTATTTTATCAGAACCTTCTTTGCCCTATTATTAGTTTTCTGTCCCATTAGGTTTATATTGAGTTGTAAAATCAAAGAAAAGTTAAATTTCCTATTATTTTTTTGGCTGGAACTTTAATATCCCATTATACTAGCAAAACTCAAAGGAAATTAGCAAATATATCCCCACATTTGCCTTATAAAATGTCAAGGCTTTAAGTTTGTTTTTTTGGTTTTTTTTTGCTATTGCCCTGTTGAAAATGGTTACTAATAATTTTCTATCTGATTCTCTCTTCTAAAATCCAAATTCCAGACTTTAAAATTGTGGGCCACTGGGATCATTGTGCCTCCCTCACCCCCTTATTTGCTTATCTCAATCTTCTGCTGTTTGACCTTAAGAGTGGTGAAGTATATGGTCCAACATAGATTGTCAAACAATTGCTTAATCATTCTTCTTTAGACCACTTCTACACTCTTTGAGATATTTAATTTTAAATCTGGAATCCAGAATAATATTGAAATTGTTATAAGAAGGATCATCCTTTCGCTATTTAATGACTGTTTTGTTTTTATTAAGAAAATCTGCACATGTTGGGTCTGGGACCAAATCGACTACAGACTGTCTAAGCAACTTTGTGCATTCATCTGATAGGAAACCCAAATCTTGGCCTGGTTGCCAATTTATATGAATGCTTTTATCATTAAGGTATTTTAAGCCTATTATGCATCTTTCAAAATTTTTGCTATAGATAAAGACTTACATTCAGGAAGTTTAAACATAAAATATATTCCATGTTGTTACAGTTTCTGAATATATGAGCATATTCTATATAGATCGTTCATGTTTCTTTTCCAAATCAAGTATTTAACATTTTAACTGGGCTGATAGATTTTCCTCTTTACAGAGTCTAGATGATTGGAACTTGCCATGTTCTAGGACTTTGTCCATCTTGCCTGAATAATACAGAGAAAAGAAAATGTCGAGGTCTCTTGGAGATTTTAGAACCTTCTAGCAAGATGAAGGAGCATTTTCTGTAGTTTGAGGAGCATCTATAGTGTTTTACCTAGCGGTGATATTGAACTCATAAATGCATCTGCATAACTGAGATGCTAAGAAAATAAATGCTTAAGAATTGTTTGACTTCTGATTATTAGAAAAAGCAAGCATAAGCTATCTAGTTTCTTGCTGGAAAAAAAATGCTGTTCAAATTATTTTGTTGAATATAAAATGACCTTAAGAGCTTGATTATAAGGGTTTTTGTTCTTTAATGTTTTCTTGACCTGTCTAATACCTCAATTCATAAAGAAAACAATAGCCTGATTAAGGAGATTGTTCCCTATATACAAATAATTGGTCACTGTTTTCATAGTGAGAGAATCTTCTTCCAATCAGGTTAGTCAGTGAATTGTTTGCTCTTTAATTAAATATATATGTTTTTAAGTCTAAAATGCACTCGGTGTTGTAATATTTTTAAAAATTTCAAAGTGAATACAGTCATGCACCCCATAATAATGTTTTGGTCAATAACAGACAATATATATGATGGTTGCATAAGAATAAAATGGAGTTGAAAAATTCATATTACCTAGTGACTTTGTAGCACAGTACATTATTCAGATGTTTGGGGTGATGCTGATGTAAACAAACCTACCACACTGCCAGTCCTATAAAAGTATAGCACTTATAATTATGTACAATATATATTGCTTGATAATGACAATAAACTGCTATGTTACTGGTTTATGTACTTACTGTACTACACTTTATATCATTATTTTAGAATGTATTCTTTCTACTTGTTAAAAAGGTTTGCTGTAAAATAATATGCTGTATATGCAGCAGCTTCATACATCTCCTTTACCATGTCTATTGATTGCATCATTTTCTCTTGTGCTTGATTTAATCTTGTGTAGTTTTTTTTTTTTTTCATCATGGCCTGTAAGACTATAAAATCCACTGCTAACATTGCCAGTAAGAGGCCATTGAGTGATTGACCTGGAAGTGAAATTAAAACTGCTTAAGGATTACGAAGGGGGGAAATCAAGGCTGCTCATTCATTTCAGGCATGTCCTATTTCGCCATAGCTATGATTGTGAAGAACAACAGTGATGAAAGCTGTTAAAGAAGTTGCTTCGTTGAGGGCAAAGAGACTGATATAAATTTGAAGTGTGCCTTTATCAGACATGGAGAAACTTCTAGTGACCTGGATTAAAGACCAGACACAGAAACTATCCTTCTCAGCACCATGACGATCATGGCCAAAACAAAAATATTTTTTAACATGTTAAAAATAAAAGACTAGGCCTGACTACAACATTGCATTTACTGCTAGCTCTGGGTGGTTTAAATGATTCAAGCGTTATTATTCATTACATAATGTGAAAGTGAGTGGTGAGCTGAGTGCTGATGTGAAGGCAGCTGAAGAATTTTTGGAAACTCTAGATAAGCTGATTGTGGAAGAAAATTACTTGAAAGAGCAAATGTTCAACATGAATGACACCTCCCTTTTCTGGAAACGATGCCTGAAAGGACCTTCATCCTTAAGGACGCTAAATCAATGCCAGGTTTCAAGGCATTTAAGGACAGGATAACAGTTTTTCCTGGTTACCGGCTACAAATTGAAACCGTTTGTGATCTGGCACCGTGAGAACCCCGGGGCCTTTAAGCATATCAATACGCACAAGCTGCCAGGGGACTACAAATAATCCTGTAAAAGTTACTTTCCTTTAGTGACTTACCTGTTCTGTCAAAACTCCTGAAAAAAGAAACCCATTCTCTCCCTCCCCTTGTCCTTCTCTTGTTCTTCTTGTCTTCAAATCTCTTCCCTTATTATGGTGTTTAAGGATGAAATCCATCTTGGGCAAGATTAAGAAACTGGTGAAATTTCTAGTTTCATCTGGTCCATTGAAATGACTTCAAGGTTATGGCCTCCCCTCCAGATCCCAGATCCTTCCTGGTCACTCTCCACCCTAACCAGAATCAGCTCCCCGAGCACAGATCTAAGCTTATCAGTGTGAGGCTCCTTTGGTGTCTTCGGGTCTGGTGCCCTTTCAATGATATACAAGATTTTTTTTTCTTGGCCTCAACCAGCCTTTTGTTTGGTCAGTCCCACCAACTTTACCTTTCAGCTATTCAGAATCTCCAAAATGGTCTCAGGATAACTTACACCTTTATTCTGTGGTAGGCTGCATAACGCCCTTCCCCAGGAATGTGCACATCAACTCCCCAAACTCTGGAATATATTACTGTACATGTTAATGGGAATTTTGCAATAGTGATTAAGTTAAGAATCTTGAGATGGGGAAATCTTCCTGGCCTATCTAGAAGTGTCCTCAATGGTATCACAGGGCCTTTAAAGAATGAGGTAGGAGGGAGTGAGGGAAAGTATGCCATGTGATGGCAAAAGAAGAGCATAGGTGATGTGACAATGAAAGCAGAGGTCAAAGGTTGAGACTTGAAGATGCTGCACTGCTGCCTCTAAAGATGGAGGAAGGGTCTAGAAGACAAGTAGTGCAGGCAGCTTCTAGGAACTGGAGACGATAAGGAAACAGACTTGATTTTGACCCCCAAAATCAAACTTTTCCAGTAATCTTTGCTATTATCCTGAGTCGCTAATCTGATAAAGCATAATTTTAATGGATGATCATGACTTAGATATATCACCTTCCCAGAAAATAATAATAGTGAGGGATGATGTTATAGCAACACTGCACGGTTGATATTATCCCAAATTAGAAATTATGAGGAGGAGGCTGAAGAGGAATAAGAAAACTGGCCAAAGTGAGAGTATGTTGCAGCAAAGGTGCTGATTTTCCTAAATCCAGAATCCTCATACTTTAACAGTACCGCACTGTCTCTTGTGGTTTACTAACACCTTGGGTGTCCTAGCACAAGCATCACTTTCTTTAGCAAGCTTGTCCTAGTATCCCAGATGGATTTTTCTATCCTTCTCAGTTCAGCATCTGCTGTGCCCAGTACAGTACTTACTTCTACCACAAGTCTTTTATCTCCATAATTATTACAATCAGTTCCTTCAACACATTCTTTGAGGCTGAGAAAATGTCTTATTTTTCTTTATATTTCTGGCATCTTTCAGGACTTGCAATGCTGTTAAGTAAACCACAAATGTTGGCTGGAAGAAAATGAATGAATGATGGGACTTTTTATATTTTTGCAAATTGTCATCAAAGAATATGACCTATTGCTTTTTAAAAGCAATCTAGAGAATTAATTCTCTCTCTCTCTCTCTCTCTCTCTCTCTCTCTCTCTCTCTCTCTCTCTCTCTCCACTCTTTAGAATACGTAAATGCAGAGGGAGAGGGATGCTAAAATATTGCAACCAAACACTTCACTTTGATCTGTCTTTGAGCTAACTTCCTCATAGTTTCTGTTCAACACAAGTTTATGATCAAAATAAAACTCAGAAAATGATGTTTCTCCCATGTACTTTTTTAAATTAAAGGATAATTTACGTACAGTGAAAGGGGCAGGTTTTCATTGTGTTCTCCCATCAGTTGTAATGAATGCAAATCAGCAAATTATTTCTATCACCCTAGAAATTCCTACCTGCCCCCTTCCAGTCACTTCCATGTCTTCCTGTGAAGTAATCACTGATCTCACTTCTGTCACTTGGGATTGGTTTTGTCTATTTCAGACATCCATTTAAATTGAACCGAATGGTGTTCACTTTCTTGTGTCTGCCTTCTTTCACTCACCATAGTAATTTTGAGACTCACCTATGCCGTTGCATGGGTCGGCAGTTCATTTTCTCTATTGCTGAGTTCTATTCCATTTTAGGAACACAGCACAGCTTACATTTCCTTTCTTCAGTTGATGGGCATCTGGGTTGTTTTGAGGTTTTGGCTTTTATGAATAAATCTACTGTGACTATTCATGTGCAACACATTATGTTTTCATCTCTCTTGGATAAATACCTAGGGATAGAATTGCTGGTTTGCACTGTAAACATATATTTGCATTTTGCCAGAGGGAGTATATACATCTACATTTTAAGATGTTCAAGGACAATGTAAATTATTACAATTGTCCTATGACTGTTAGTGCCTTGCAATAGTAGGATTATTTGCCATGTATCTCATTCCCGTGCAGTGGAGGCAGAGACTGGGATTCTTATGGAGGTGATATATTGAGAGAGTGCTTGTGAAAGAAAACCGAAAGGGAGTGAGGGAAGCAAGGGAGGGGAGGGAAGACGATAAGCAAAGAGGTGGTTTTTGCTGAAGCCCAACCATAACCTTATCCCATTGAAAGCTCTGGAGCATGTCATCTTATGGTAGGAGAGCTGGGACCTTTGTACCTCACACTACAGCTGGTTGTTTGTTGAAGACAGCCCCCTCCAGGTGGGTGAAATTTGCATGTGGGAAGAAACCTCTCAGGCATCTCTTGGCTTGAGAGACTTCTGTGGGGATCAAGAGCAATTCATTGAAGAAGGGAGCAGTTGGGAGACCTAATAACTCACAGCAACTGGGGAATGGGAACACAGCCTGATAAAGGGGATCTAGGTGGGGCTCTAACAGTATCCACTCTACCAGGTCAGTAACTAGAACACATAAATCCTCTCCATGCCACAATTTACCTGCACTTGTTAAGGATATTACTATCACACACACACACAAAATCACCCAGACATTAATTTGAAAGATTCACCTCCATGGTCCAGATCATGTAGTTCTAGATGACAGATATCTGTCCAGGCTTAGTGCATACCTCAAAACCTGCATGGCTTCTCAAGGAGTAAAAAGCCAACAGTGGCCGCCACCCTTTGAACTTCTACCTGGTGACTTGCACTTCAAGGATGGCTGCCCTGAAATCTTTTAGCACTGATCTAGCTCCTAGTATCCTGGAGCTTTAGTCACCATTTAATATTGCAGATTTGTAGGTCTAGCAGGCTTGACAAGCATATGAGGAAGGATATGACTTGTGATCTGAAAGAAATGTATGTGCCCAAGGAGTTTCATCTTGCACTAAAACTGACTCCTCCTCTATAGACCTGTCTTTGGAGCAAGTGGTGTCTTTCTGTGAGAGATATGTGAATCCTAAATCGACAAAAATAGGTATAAAAGTAAAGAACAAAAGGTCACAAAATGGCAAAAATAAATAATGTATCTTCTTTTTGGTCAAACCTGTAATAGCGAAGGGATCCATAGGCAAAGGGGACTTAGAAACCACCCGATGATCTTTGACCCTGTAGCATCGCTTTCCGGCTTTCCGACGTGTTAATTGGAGTGAACATTAAGCACTTGCTAAAAAGAGAGGAATGTCACGACAGCATCGTAATGCTTCCATGGCAACTCAATGTCAAGATGTCATTCCATGATCCTGTGGCACTCTGTAAGAAGAAAAGCTCATTCCAGCTTCTCAATCTCACTGCTATTCTGGAGGGTCTTACTGACAGCAATATAAGGAGCTATTGTTCCACTTCTTAGAAATGAGATAGTGGTAGGAACAAGAGCTGTTATTGAAAACTCATCATAGTTTATTATTTCCATCAAAGAAAAGAAGGAAGTCCTCAGGCAGGCCTAGCTGAAATATTACAGGGGCTAAAGGTGAACTTGAAAAACCTTTCATTTTAAGCTTGCAGCTGCTGTGTACACTTAAAATACTGTGAGGAAGAACTTGCCTGAGAACAACAACCATGAAATGGAGCAACATTTATTAATCTTTGGTTATTTCTCCATGGTTGTTCAGGAGCAAGCAGCCACAAGTTAATATTTAGGGCCATGTAAGTGGAATAGCCTCATAAGCTGGGACTTCTCTGCAGTTTACCCAAAAGAATAAAAGCATAGGAAAAAATGTGGGCTATTCACACACTGAATAAGAAGAAGTGATCTTTAGGGAGTCACACATATTGTTTAAATTTTGGTCATTCTCAAATTTCTATGACATTGATTTTGGCTAATAAAGCTGTCCAATCCCTTTGATAACTGTGGCCCAAAGAATGTCTATGTCAGCAACTGAACCAAGGGGAAAACAGGCAAGAAGATATACCTAAAGTTTATTATTTATCATTTAATGCCCGATTGTTAGAAAAAAAAAGAGTAAGACAGTTTGTAGATACAGGAAATTACATGGTAAGACGATAAGAAAAGCCTCAGATGGTTGACCCATTGAGAAGTCTCTTACGACTGACTTATTGTTTGAAATAACTGATTAGTGATATCAGAGACTCATGTCCCTGGCCCTGGATATCTATCCCTTCCCTGAGAGATGAATCATAGCATGTAGCAGAAATATTATTATATTTCTAACTCAAAGGTAGTGACATGTAATGGAATGATAGCACAAATAGATTCTTCAGTGTGTCATCTTCAGTTTAGTACCAGTAGTTAACCTATTGGAACAAAAACAATCCATATTGTTATAAGTGGCATTTTGAAAGAGATATCAACTTTGAAAACTCACATTTATTTAGCCTTATGGAGCTTATCTCAAAGAACTTTGAACTCTCAAAACAAATTAGTTTAAGAATAAAAACCATTGAAGATATATGCATATTAACATCCTTACAATTAAAAAAATCATGAGTTCATTCAAAATCTGGATCAAAGACAGGTAGACAAAAGTACAAAAGCACAGTTTTGATGGTCCTAGCAGATCACAAGCTAAAGATAAATTTTTAGCAACTAAAATGGTAGACATATTGATATAATAATGTTAACAACAACAGTATGTATTCAGAATGAGATGAGTCAGGAAGAAAACCACTACTTGCTTTCAATATTCATTGTAACACTCTTTATTGCAACCATTTTGGGGCACAAACTTTTAAAAAAATGGATATTGAAATATAAATACAAAGGGGAATGAGACACACTCCGTGACAAAAGGTTAATGATAATGGAGGTGTTTTAACTTGGAAAAGTAAAGCTAAAAAACTAACCTCACAGCAACCCTTGGATATTTGAAGCAATAGTACAGAGAAGATATACAGAAAATTTTCTTTATTTTTGTTAAGAATAAGCCAAAGAGAAAGTGCAGAAGCAGACTGGCTAGAAATTGCTGCACATACTTTTCATTTTAATACTGGGATGGGCTATCAAGGGAAAGTTTGGGATCCTAGAGATCTTTAAAAATAGCTAGATAGAAAACATACCAGGATAGAAAACCTTCTAAACGATTTGCCTTCAGTTCTGCAAAGCACACAATAAACTGAAGAGGAATTTTGTGTTCATCTTCATGGTACTAGCCCCAAGTGTGTGATTTAGGAGAATCTGTCTTCATATGCATAACTTGTACTTGAATTCTTTCTCTCAGAAAGTTGGATATGAGTCGTGTAAAAATTTACTGAAATAGTTATGACATTTTTTGAAACTGCAGGGAGAGATTCACATTAACTACATAAATGAAAGTCATTCTAAAAAATCAAATATACCCAAGGAAAATAACAATACCAACAAATGAAGCCAGTGTGAAGCCACTCAGCACTGTGGTACTGGATTAATCACATTGCTCTTTGAGAATTTAAAGCTTTTAATCATGTAGTGCTGCAGTCTTTGGTTAAAATTCATGGGCATTTTATGGGTTTATTTTGACCCCCAGGATCCATGTACTGCACACTAAGTACAATGAAAACCAGTTAAGAATAAAGAATAAAAATTAATGTCAAACTGAATAAAGGAGCTGAAAAGGTCAAAACTTGTTCCTGGGGTCAAGGCATATGCTTGCCTGTGGAAAAGACCACAGTAACCAAAATTAAACAGAGAGCTTATATCTATAAATTTGTGGAAATAGCAAAATTATCTGCAAATCAGATTTCAATAGCTCAGTGGCACAAACACATAGAATATATTATGGATATATGTTAACATGTGTAGAATCAAGAAAGACATTTCTATTTTTTCTTGGAATCCAAATACCTTAAAATATCTCTTTGATTATCAATCCTCAAGAAGATGGAGAATAGGACCCCTCAGAAGACCCATGTCTACCTTAAATGTAGAAACCTACCAGCAGGCATTAAAATTTTATTATCTTATGATCTACAGGGTACTTATTTTATAATTGAAAATACACATAAAGCTTATATAATAGAGAATATATGATTATATTTATTTAATCCAAATGTCAATCCATTGCAAATTAGTTTTAAAAGAAGGGGGATTCTATAATTTTACAAATTATCCTATATAATAAAGATGTAATATACAAATGGTTGTTATGCCCTGAAGCATAAGGACTGACTGCATAACAACCAGATCATGGATCAGCAGGAGGGTGGGGAAGTGAGCTACAAGCGGGCGGTGGAGAGCTACAGGAGGGGGCAGGGCAGCAAGCTATGAGGTGGGGGTGGGGCGGAGCGAGCTACAGGAGGGTGGGGCAGTGGGTGGAGAGCTATTGGCGAGCTACTGGGGCATGGATTCATGAGCAGGGCTACTAGTTTATTAATAAACACTAGGATTCAGGATTGCTCAGGGAGGTAGGATTGGATACATCAACATCTTGCAAATTATTCCTAAATGTTAATGTCCACCAATAAAGTCATTTTGTGGAAAAATTCTAAGGAAAAAGGAAAAAAAAAGTTCTGCATAGACTATTTGTTCAAGTTTATTCCACACAATCACAAGCAGTTGAAGATCCACGAATGAAGCCAAGTCTGTGCCTACATTAAGGGTGTTGTCTATCCTGCCGTACCCATGTGACTCTGATGGTTGGGGTCCTTCTCAGCAGGCTTCATCCTTCTCCCTGCTTGAAAAGGGCAGAATATTCTTCCATTGGTTTTGTCACCACCCTGGCTAGGTTCTAGGCATCTTAGCTTTCCTTTCTTTCATAGTCATTGTCTGTGTTTCCAAATCTGTTCTTCAACCTGACAGTGCAAGTTTATTCTTTCCATTCAGGACCCTCAGAGCTTTAACATTTGCCTATTCCAGATGAAAAGAACCAGCCAAGCACCAGTGACTACCTGTGTTCTATTGTAGATTCCACTAGTCAAACCAGTTCCTGGTGGAAGGACCTCCATTGGCTTGGCGTCTCCCCAGGGAAAATGAGTCAGGGGAGGGCAGTTCACTGATAGGTATCCAGCACAGCCCCAGATAGCCAAACACTGGTGTAGCTCTGCTTTCAACCTCTTCATCCCCACCATAACCTCCAGCAATCCCCACCATGTTTGCCCCGTTAGCATAGTAGGAGGAAGCAGGATGGTTCTCAAATGGTAATGGGAGCAGCAGATGAAGAGGAAGGAAAGCCTTTAAATGATTTTTCTCAGAAACAGCCAAGATCCCCACCTGAGGAGGAAGGCTGTGTGCCATCAAGAAAGAAGTTAGTTCACCTTGTACCCTATTTGAGAATGTGTTTGCTTGATTGCTTGTTTATTTTTAGCACACATATGCATACACACACACACACACATCACCATACATTATAAGCCAGGGGCCCTCCAATAAATTAGATGGGAATGTGATGAAGGTGGAATAATAGAAGGGAAAATGAATATGCATTCTGGGCAATCCAAATGAATCCATTTCATTTGAAGACATTTTTAAGATGGCAGGTTGAAAGGCACCATTGCTATTTAAGTGAATTGGTCATCTGGCATCTGGCAGATGCAGTTATGGTTACTATTTCTCAAACAGCTGACCTAAAAATATGCAATAGAATCAAGAAAAATGTCAGGGGTCAGGTTCTTATTTTAGTAACTGCCTATATCAGTGTATTTTGTGAAAATCGATGAAGCATTTGTTTTAGAAGAAAGAACATATTCAAAATGTATTCCTACGTTTAGCTCCTTCCAAGTGACTGAAAGAAGCGTCTGTGTTAGTGACTGCGGGCTAATGTTCTCAGGTGTCCACATGTTGAAATGGAGGTGCTTTGAAGCCCAAAAAGCCACAGGAATAGTTACCAATCTAGTCACAACTATAAATTGGTGTTGAAATATTTCTTATACCTTAAAGAGCATGTAATCTGGAGTTATTGAGTATGTTCCCCACATTTCAAGGAGCTTTTTTATTTTTATCTGCAGGAATAATGTTATACTTATTGATGGATCTTTTAAGCACTCTGCAGTGTGTGTGCTTATGCAAATCGATTTTTCAAAGGTGCCTCTGTGAGTGCACATGCATTAGCCCCCAATCTACTGGAACACCTGGAATAAGTGCACAGGTGAAATCAGATGAAGGTCAGATTGAAACACAATTGAGCCTTTCTGCTCGCTCAGGGCATAGCTTATACCATTTTTCAGTCAGGAGTATTCTGGACATCTTAGAATAACAGTTCTGTTTAGCTTTTTACCCTTAAAACTAACCCCATGATTCTCTGCACACCCTTGCCATGAGCACAACCCTTTTGACCACATTAGCTGCTCAAATTATGTCCCTCAATAGGGCACAGATTCACAAAAGCAGCCATGCCAGTCAGTTTTATTTACTGTTCAAAAGGATGAAATGGACCTTTCAGGCAAAACAGCAGCTTAAAGGGAAAGACTGAGGTACCTGGAGATTGAGAATGAGCATCTCTATAGTTTTGCAAATTGCTTTCAACATTCACATTTTAAAAGTTATAGTGCAGCATAGTTAACATTCATTAAACTGCGCATATTTAAAATGTACAATTTGGTAAATTTTATTTTATCCCTGAGACCATGACCACAGTCAACACAACATGGCACTTTCTCTCGGGGTTTCTTTTTAAATTTTTTAAAACATTTTTATTGATTTCAGAGAGGAAGGGAGAGGAAGAAATAGAAGCATCAATGATGAGAGAGAAACATTGATCAGCTGCTTCCTACATGCCATAAACTGGGGATTAAGCCAGCAACCCACGCATACAGCCTAAACATAAACTGAACAGTGGCCTCCTGGTTTTTAGGTTGACATTCAACCACTGAACCACACTGGCTGGGCCCTTGGGGTTTCTTTTTTATCCTTCCCCCCACCACTCCCTGCACTCTTCAACCCCATTCCACAATTTATAACCTTAATCTGCTATAAACAGAACACCTGCTGGAACACCCCACCTTCTGGATTGGACTGATTGCTTCTTCTTGGTGACATTTAGTGGATTCCTCTATAGCTCACATTTCCTATAAAGTGGAAGGTATATCTAAAGGTCTGATGAAGACACATTATGCATTGTGAGCTGAAAATAGCATATGTATTTTATGAGGCATCACATCAAACACACTTAATATCTGGTTGGCCCACCTATTTCTATATTACTTTCTCTGATACCAGTTTTTATTTGCTGTTGTATTTTTGTTCTTTGCTTTTAAGGATGTTTTTTGTTTCAAGTTGCATGCAAACAAATCTAGCCACATGAATGTGAATATTGTTTGGGTTATACTTAAGGGAGTTTTAATGTTGCCTCTATTACAAAAGATTTTAATATTCACCCTATTAACTCCTCACTGTGAAAAGAGGAAGCCTCGTAGGGAGTTGGTGGCAGTAGACATGAATGCGGCTCTCTCGTGGAAAGCAATGTGGCCTTTGGACAATTTACATTTTTTCCTCTGAGCTTCAGTGTCTCACCTGCAAAATAGAGATTAAAATGTCATCCCCAAATACCTGAAAGGTTTGTTATACAAACCAAAATAGATAATACATGGGTTGATGTTTTGTGAAGAGTAAAGTCCTAATCAAATAATATTTTTATTATGCTGATGTTCCTTTGAGATAAAGAGGAATTCTAAGTATTATATTGCACAGGCAGATAAATAGAAACACAGAGAGAACAAGTGACTACAAACCCAGAGAACAGAATGGTATCTTCTTGGATCCCACCACTATAATGGATACTGATTTGAAATTAGTGATGCCTTAATACAGTGGTTCTCAACCTTGGCTGCAAATTCTTTCATGAATTTGGCTCCTGACTCCTACTAGGCAGTGGTTCTCAACCTTGGCTGCACATTAGAATCACCTGGGAATCTTTTGAAAATCCTGATTTCTGGGCCTCATCCTCCGGAAATTCTTTTTCTTTATTATGGGGTGGGGCCACAACATTAGTAACAAAGAAACAGAATTTTCGGAGGATGAGGCCCAGAAATCAGGATTTTCAAAAGATTCCCAGGTGATTCTAATGTGCAGCCAAGGTTGAGAACCACTGCCTTAGTAGGAGTCAGGAGCCAAATTCATTAAAGGACAATAGTCTACAGCTGTATCATCGCTTTCCCTTCAAAAAATGCAGTCTACAGATCACCCAAACCGGATTATGTATTTTCTTAACACACCCTTGCTTAACTGCCATTGCTAATGCCACCTCTTCCATGATATCATTTATTCTCACAAGATATAATTTCCTTTCCTGCTGAACCATAGACAATTTAAAATGAACTACACATTTTTCATAGTATCATTGCTACTGATTGAAGATTGCATGCCTCTTGGACATAAGGACTGACTTATACACATGCCTTACACACAGCATATACTCAACATATATTTATTTAATTAAATTAAATTGACTTTCAATCCCAGACTGAGTTTCCAGTGAGAGTACTAACATCCTTACTTGCTGGCCAGCCCAGCTGTGACCATTGAAAAACAAACACATCACTTACCAAATAACAAAATTATGATTAAAAATTGATAAAAAGTAAAATAGGTTGTTTATAGTTTAGCTCTTACAGTTTTAATAACTATGAATGCCAAATTTAAATTAGGGGAATTAAATTGACACTGCATAATTAATCATTATTCTAAGGGCTGGATGAGCTAAATACTTAACCTTTAATTGCCTCCATTTATTAACAATATAAAGTCTTTTAGTATAGTCAAAAAAATTAAAAAGCAGACCAGTTTGGGCCAGCTGCTCACGGTTTTATTGGACAGCTGTAAGGTAATGACAACTGTGTCAAGGCATGATCTGGGGGGAAAAACCTGCCAAGATTATTCTCTAGGGACATTAGTGTATCCATTTACACGATGTTACTAAAGTACTTTGGAGAGTCACATCAAGATATCCTCAAAATTATAAAAAAACTAAGTAGGTGCCATTTATACAATGGCCAAGGGAGCCTTAGCTTGTGGACAGAGCCATGGGGTGCAACTTTTCTACTGAGTCATAGAGTGTGTGCTTGCTAAAATGTTCTGGCATTAAGCACATGAATATATGGTGACAATAGAAACCAACAGCCCTTTCAGAAGCCTAGAAGCAGTTCTGTTTGAGCTACAGGACAAAGAAACTTAGTGTTTCTCTAAGGTTCTTGGAGACCAGCTGTATCAGAATGACTTAGGTACTTATTGAAAATGTATATCCCTGAGGCCCCAACACACCATACTGATTCAATCTCTCTGGAGTGGAACCCAGGACTCAGAGCTTCTACACAAGTTCTTTTAAATGATTGTCACGCATAATGACATTTGAGAACTGCCCTTTGTGTGTTCCAGCTCTGCCTGCAACAGTATGTGGTGGTGCCACCATGTGGTGTGTTCTGTACAGCCATATTCTTTACTCGAAAGCAGCCTGGTGTTTAGTACTTTAAATGCCCCAAATGTAGCCAACTCAGGCTTTGGAGGATCCTAACTGGTATCTGCTAAACAATGAAACCAGTTGCCACAGGGTCAATTTGATTGAGTTGTTCAGTTGGCCAGAACAAGCCAGTAATCAATGAATAGCCTGATTATTTAGGGCCACATGAACAATAGCATCAGGTGAAGCCAGGTACTGCAATTACCAGGGATTGACTTGTGACAGTCAATCCAGGTGACTTGAAAAAGGCAGTCATGCTATAAGACGACCCAGTGAGTTTCTGCCTTCAGTCTACATGTATCCCTCCGTCTGTCTGAGCGGACCACTGATGGAGGGAGGTCTATGGCAAAATGCTGCTTCTTTAGCATACTTTCACTCTTCTACTCAGCTGGTTACCAGCCATCTTTATCATCTTTTTTCCTTTGTGACCTATAATTATATTATTTTATAGGAGATACCCTTCCCCCAACATCTAGCAAAGATGTTTCCAAACTGGGTTGACTTGTAGGTTATTAGTAAAGGTCAATAAATTCCATCTGATACCTTAAAGAAGTTAAATGAATACTTAAAATTATTTCACATTACTGTGACTGTATTACAAGATCTCTATTTTGGGGCTTCCAGCTCTGTCAGACATTAAGCAATGGCAATTGCAAAAGAAGTTCAAGGACCTGGCAGTTAGGAAACAAGCTTTGTCTGAGCTGCTCTTCCTACATAGAGATGATGGTGGTCTTTCTATGTGTGTAGTGTAGACGTGAAATGACGGCACAAAGACCAGACACTGAGCCTGAAAAGATCTCTTTGGGTGCAAGGGACCGACGGTTAATGGGTTCAAATCCTCCTTATAGTCAACCAATGTAAAATTGTTTACTGAGGCACACATTAGTCCCAGAACTGAGAGAAGTGCTGAAAAGGGGAGAGAAATCACAGTTCCCACTGTGGGGGAAATTACAGTCACTGTTCTGAGCATATGTAACTCTCCTGGGTAGTGGAGGTTTGGAGGTCATTGACTCTAACCTTTACAGGCAGGGTTCATTTTGCTGCAACCTAGTCATAAAAGAGACATCACATTCACTGTTCCAAGAGATACATGTAAGCAATGGAACAGAATTCCTAATACAGTGGAAGTTAACAATCAATGTTTTATCACACAACCATGACAATTGTGATCATAATCTTGGAATAACTAAGTGAGTTATTCCTTCATGGAAAATAGGTAATAGTTCTTGAGCAATGAAACCAAGGACAAAATAGCAATCATTTGTGTAGCTGAATACACTGCTACACTGGATCCTGTGTGTGTGCGTTTGTGTGTGTGTGTGTGTGTGGTGGGGGGGCGTTATTTAAAGTAATGTACTCTGTGGAGAGTTTTTTTCCTCTTTTTTAAATAGTGAGATATTATAAATTCGCAATTATACATAAATGCATATATACAGATTAAAAAGAATTATATATTAATATCTATTTAGCCACTATCAGGTGAAGAAATATAATATTGCTACCACCCTAGAAATCACATGTTATGCCAGCACCCAACCTTGGTAACGACTACCATGATTTTTGTGATGTGTGTGTATGTATGTATGTGCAGATACAAATAAGAAATGTATATACACTGCGTTTTTTTCAGAGGTCTCCAAGACTACCCTCACTTATCACACCAGTTGCAAGTGAGGAGTTCCCTAAAACCAGCCTCTGTTTCTATAATTTCCTGGAAGAACTCACAGACTTCCTCAAAGCTGTTATGCTCACAATTATGCTTTATTACAAGGAAAAGGGAGAGATTAAAATCAGCCAACCCCTGGAGCAGGCTCCAGAGGGTTCCATGAGCAAAACTTTAGTGGTCCCTCCCATTGAAGTTGTGTGGGCAGTGCTTACCTCTCCCGGAAAGGATGTGCCACAGTTTGTACTGACCACCATAGCCTACCCAAGCCTTGGTGTCCAGAGTTTTATTTGAGGTTCAGTCACAAGAACATTGTTGGCCATTTACAGGGCTGACCTTGTAAATATCTCCAGCAGTCAAGTTGATACTGTTTGGTCCAAGGCCCCATCTAGGGGTCATACATCCCATTGGTGGCATATATTATCTGGTACAGCCAAGATCTCCAGGTAAACAATGACATTCTTATCAGACAAGATAGTCTAAGGGTTTAAAAATTCTCTCCCAAGAGCCAAGAACAAAGGCCAGACCTTTCTTTGAGCAAAGTTAAGTCTTCACTAAAAAATATGGTTGGGTTGTGCCTGATTTTGATCTTCATATAAATGCTTATGCATTATATGCATTATATGCATACTTCAAATAAATATGTAAACCTTTTGGACTTCATATAAATGATTTCATGTGCACTTATATATTGTTTTGCTTCTCTCAAGAATTTTTCTCATTCCATGTTGAGTAAATGTTCTAGACATTCTTAGCAAATATTAAGGAGAATCTTGAAGTCTTATCTACACTAATAAAAGAGAAACATGGTAATTGGCATACGACTGCTACCCTTTTCATTGGTTAATCAGTGAGATATGCAAATTAACTGTCAGCCAAGATGGCGGCCGGCAGCCAGGCAGCTTGAAACTAACATGAGGATTGCTTGCCTCAGTGACGGAGGAAACCAACGTTCACTGCCTGCGGCTACAGGCCTCTGAGCGGGCAGTTTAAGAAACTCTGTAACAAATACCACCAGACTTCAGCCAGCAGATTCGCAACATTGTAAGCAAAGGCCGGAAACCTACTTTCAGCCACGGGAGGCCTAAGAACTGGAGCCAAGCCTCAAGCTAAAGCTGGCCCAGAATAAAAAAAAAAAAAAAAAAGGAGCAGTTGGGAGCTTCAGTCACCCACAGCCTGAAAACAGCCCTCAGCCCCTCACCCAGACTGGCCAGGCACCCCAGTGGGGACCCCCACACTGAAGGGTGTGTGACCAGCTGCAAACAGCCATCATCCCCTCACCCAGGCTGGCCAGGCACCCCAGTGGGGACCCCCACCCTGATCCAGGACACCCTTCAGGGAAAACCAGCCAGCCCCACCCATGCACCAGGCCTCTACCCTATATAGTAAAAGGGTAATATGCCTCCCAGCACCGGGATCAGCATGACAGGGGGCAGCGCCCAAACCCCCTGATCACCCTGCGGCTCTGTGTGTGACAGGGGGCGGGGCCACAACCTCCCTATCTGCCCTGCTCTGTGCCTGATGGGGGGAGCTCCCCAACCCCCTCCCCCTCCCACGGGCCCTGTTCTGTGTGTGATGGGGTAGAGCCATAACCTCCCCATCGGCCCTGCCCTGAGTGTGACAGTGGCGGCGCCCCAACCCCCTGATGGGCCCTGCTCTGTGTGTGAGGTGGGCAGTGCCCCAACCCCCTGATTGGCCCTGCTCTGTGCGTGACCGAGGGTGGCCCCGCAACCTCCCCATCGACCCTGCCTTGAGCGTGACAGGGGGCGGTGCCCCAACCCCCCAATCGGCCCTACCCTGAGCGTGACTGAGGGTGGCATCACAACCTCCCAATCTCCCTGCTCTGTGCATGACAGGGGGTGGCGCCCCAACTCCCCAATCAGCCCTGCTCTGAGCCCGACCAGGGGCTGCACCTAGGGATTGGGCCTGCCCTCTGCCACCCGGGAGCAGGCCTAAGCCAGCAGGTCGTTATCTCCCGAGGGGTCCCAGACTGCGAGAGGGCACAGGCCGGGCTGAGGGACCCCCCTCCCCCCCGAGTGCACAAATTTTTGTGCATCGGGCCTCTAGTTATAAAATAAAAAGGAGATTTGCTGTAACTATAGTACAGCAATGAAACCACTCTAGAACTTGCTGCACAAATAGCCAAGTACTCCATTTATTCATTAGTGTCCCCCTTATGAATTTTAGTGAGCAATCTAAATGACTCCAGAATGAAATGCAGTCCTTTTTAATGGCCTGAAAAGCTATTGCTGGCCTGCCTATATGATCAGCTTAAGTTATTAGTATCTCATCACTTTACCTCTCAATACCCACAAGGAAGATAAAATCAACTATAGCCTAAGACAGGGGTCAATACATTTTCCTTAAAAGACAAAGTAGTACATATTTTAAGATTTGAAGGTCATATTCTGTGTTATAACCTAACCTCTGCCATTGTGGATAAGAGCAACCATACACAACATATAAATTGTGTCTTATGTTCCAATAAAACTTTATTTATGAACACCAAAATTTAAATTTTGTGTAATTTTCACATGCTATGAAATATTATTTTTCTTTTGATTTTTTCAGTTGTTTAATAAGGGAAAAACCATTATTTGAGTCATATAAAAAAAAGGTAGCAGACTGGATATAGTCCCCAAGCTCTAGTTTGTCAACCCCTGGTTAGGCCAATGGATTTGAGGATTCTAGATTGGAGTTCAAGATTTCCATTTATAATAGAATATTCTTCCCTGCTCCTTATTTGTCAATCTTACTCCACTGACAACCACAAAAATTAATTGTAAGTCATCGAAAACATTTTAGACCCACTTTGTATTGCTTGGCAAAAACAATTTTCACAATAAGCAATTTTACAGTAAAGCATTGGACCAGAACAACTAGCTAATGTTCTAGATTTTGCCACATAAATAAAACAAACTAAGCAGATTCTCATAATAATCTTCTGACATTAAGTTCCTAGATAACATTTCTGTTGCAGAAAAAGGGCATTCATTTTCATCCTATCACACAATTCAATTGATATAAATAAAATAAAAGGTATACAGCAGGTATCAAAAATTCCAAGTTAACATAATAGACAAACCCTAGTCAAACTCTCACTGGCATGGATGTGATAACAATCAGAAATCAATAATAGAGCATTATCATTTTACTCTGATGAGAACTGAACAAGTCCCCACTACTAAATTTCACTCCTGCCTTCACATTAGGTCAATGAGCATAATGAGTAATTTGCAAGAGCAAATAGAAGAATATTCATCTCATTTGCTAAATTGTTATACTTTTAATTCCTACTTTTTCTTTAACAAAAATTATTTTTAAAAATTATGTTAGCCTAGAATATCTTTCTCAAATTAATGGACTTAACTTAATTACTTCTACTTTTTTCATCTTTAGGGCTACAGAACTAGAGAAGAAGTGATCCAGCCAAGCAGGTAGGTGCTTGCTTCTTTTGCAGACTTACTGTGGAATACCTACTAAAAGGTAGAGATGGTGGTTGACTCATGTGGATCAATTTTCTGTCGTTTATGCTTTCTGGTAAATAAGCATGTCTAATGGTTCCCTTTGGGTTTTTCTCTCCTGGATTTTGTTTATTGTTGAGTGTGATTCGCTGTCTCTTTGGACCACATTGTTGGATATTGGCATTTCTGTATGACCATTTGATTCCACATTCCAAATACTTTTGTTTTATTGTGTTTATCCAAAACATTGGCTTCTTTTAAAAATATATTTTTTGAATAAGGTTATTGGAAGGTTGTTTAGAAAATTAGGTCTATGGGTATGGGTAGAAGCAATATACTATATGCCAGTCCCGTCATCCCTCAACTGATTAGAGGGCACCTACTCCCAGTGACTCTGAGTCACCTACTGCCTGTTCATAATACTCAGAAGGACTCTATGGAAAGAGATCATATTTTATTTTTTTCTTTTCTGTGACTTTGAATATAAAAATAGCAATACTTAAATTTAAAGGAATAATTAATTCTCCTTCTTAAATAATTTAATACAGGGGCACTTTCC
This sequence comes from Myotis nattereri, assembly GCF_964212035.1. Classification (NCBI taxonomy): domain Eukaryota; kingdom Metazoa; phylum Chordata; class Mammalia; order Chiroptera; family Vespertilionidae; genus Myotis; species Myotis nattereri. The sequence continues at coordinate 159,110,743 of NC_138075.1, forward strand.
CCAGTGTAATATTTCTATAGCTAGACTTGATAAAGATTTATGCACTGCCCATTTTTCAAGACAGCCGGGAAAATGCACACAAACTAATCAACCATTTTAAGTCATCCTCACCAATAGGCTTTTCAGAATCTTTTTTCTTCTCTTAGGTTTTTAAATGTCATTGCAATTGAATTTTGAGGACCACAAACTCTGGAATGTTGTTACTGATAAATGACTCCTATGAATAGCAATTTCATTCATTCGAGTTTTTACAGTTATTTTGGTTTTGTTGATTTTCATGCTTGTATTTTTTTTTATTTTTTCAATACATTCCACTTTTCTGTTTCTTTCAATATTTTTAATCCAATTACCAGCCCTGTAAATAAGCATTTGCCACATCTACAGTAGGTGCACTGAACTGTGAGTAGAAGTGAATTTTGATTACAGACAGGCTAATTTTCAAGGGACAAGAGGAACAAAATGCAGTGAACTGCATAAAAGAATAATGGTAAATACCTTGTTAGGTGACATATGGCACAGATTTATAGCACAGATGGGAAAGGAAAAAGTTACTCAATCCAAAAAATACATATGTATTGCATGGATAGGAATTGCTATCTGGCTCTTTTATGATCTGCTTGGTTATAAAAAGAAAAATATTTTATACATTTTATTGCTCAAGGGTGTTTTTTAATATTAGGATTAGCCTCTCTAATTGACAGGGTGACAAAAAGCAATTTAGATTCTTTAAAACCCTAGAGTTTTGTCAACCAGGCCAATGGCAAAACCATTAAGCAAGAGTGTTTCCAGGATTTTGGCATTTTCAATTTCTTATCCTTGTTCTTATTTCTCAGTCCCCTTTCTTCACCTATTTTTAGAATTTGTAGTCTCTACTTACACACACACATGCACACACACTCACATGCATACAACTGTGCATGCACACACAAATCTCACATGCTTCTTATATTTTGAGGTATGATTACTAATGTCTTAGTGAGTTATTTTTATTACAGCCTCATATATTATCTGGCATTTATGCCTTATGATAAAGGGAGGAGCCAACAGATTAGCCAATATTCTAGGGAGTCCAGGGACCATCATGGATCCCCTGAAATCATGGGGTCTCACTACAAAGTGGGTTGCTCCTTCATCAATGTGAAAGCTGACCAAGATTATCTGTTGGAGGCAGAGTCAAAACAAAGTGAGTGTGCAACACTAGATGTCACTGGTTTTATGGGCCCATTCTTACCTAGGATGAGTGAGAGGTATGGGGGAAGGGATGGAAAGCCCTTACCATTGGCAGAGGACTCAGTCAAAATAAGATGAAAAATAACAAGAGCTTTGTCAGATTAGGCCCCTTCCATCACAATAAGAGAATATCCTGTTTTGAAGCTTCTAAATCAGCGTAACAAGGTTCATAGGCTACAGTCTTCAAGGGAACCAGCAAGTACCTAATAGTCATAACACTAGAAATTATTTCACTGTTCCTCAATCATTGTGAGCTAAGATTCTTACATAATGATGAATTCTCAGCAAAGCTAACAAAGACTGGGGATTTAAGCACAAATAACCACCAGAGACCAAAATATCAGTTTCTTAGAAGAAAAGAAGAACTTTCAAGGATTGTCAGAGCAAGTTAGTGCAATGAATGGAAAGCGGGTAAACTTAATTTTCTATGTGCACAGTGTGGACTTGATGAGCCTCTGGGAATGAGCAGCCAGAGATATATAGATCAGCTCAAACTTGGACCCTGTCCTCCTCTCTTCAGAGGCCAAAGGAAACTGCATCAAACATCTACCTTCGGCTGGTTTCATACAGCATAAACTGACTGTACTAAGTAATGCAGCTTAACACTTTTTTAGTTCTTTAGGCAAACATTAAATCATAGAACTTTGCACAGTATTTAAGAGACATTTAGCTGCCAAAGGATGAATAAAATGAGTGATTTAGACACTGAAATCTAAAGCTTGGTGCCACTTTTATTTTCTCATTTCATTATACATTATAAAATAGAGAGCTTATAATGACAATCACACACACTGTATTTTGTGAATTCACTTCTAAGAATAACAGGATGCATTTTAGACAGACTATATAGTGTGTATACAAGTAGACCATGGGACTTTTGACTTTGGTATCAACAGTTTTACATAATGTCTCAGTGGCCTAGAGCTAAAGAGTCAGGAGATGTTCATTTGAATTGGACTTAATTTGGGGCTGACTTATATCCTAGAACCCCTGTTGATAAATAAGACGGTTGAGGATATGGGTGTGAAGCAGTCTGTTTCCTTATAGACTAAGGGCACTTGTGTGCTAGGGAAAGAGAGGGAGCACAAGTAAGACTTCAGTAAATAGAAACTGACATTTAGAAGGTGCATAATCTAATTTGGTTTTCTACATTGGTCAAATTCACTGAATAATTGCTGAGCAGGCCTCTTCCTTTACTTGAGGGGTCAGAGGAAAGAGGCCAGTTCAGAATGGTAATGGTGGGGCGAGGGCTGGGCTGCCCTCTGTGGTTCTCCTCAGTCACAGCAGCTCCGCAAGCCATGGCTCCGTATTTAGGCCCCTGCTGCATGACAGGGAGTCTTAGTTACAATTCCTCTGTCAACATGGTGACAATTTTGTAAGAAGCTGGACTTCATTGTTGGCACGTAGTATCAGAGTCTTTTCATTTGCTGCTAAGGTGGAGGAGTGTTTTGCTTTGCATGGCCCTATGCTTTTTGCAGATTAGCTGGAAAGGAGTTTGAAGTTATCACCAGGGAAGTCTAAATCAGGTAGCTTTAACAGGAAATTTAATTGCTGAAAAAAATAACACCTTAACTCTGTGTGTGTGTGTTTGTGTGTGTGTGTGTGTGTGTGTGTGTGTGTTTCACACCTCTTGTTCACTCATCCCTTTTGCGGTCAAGCAGGGCAAACTTCCCATCATATCCTTAGGTTGGTCTACCTCTAATGCTCCAATGACTGGTGCTGTGATGTGGTTTTTTCATCTGTATTTGGGAGACTGAGTTTGCCTTGATTTTACATTCTTGATTACACCTTAAATAATAGTTCTTCTACCTAAATTTCCGACCTCTTGTAATTATGTACTACTTAACCCTTATTTCAGCCCTTATTTCAGGAAACTAGCCCTCACCTCTAATGTATTGTGGTTCTCTTCCTAGACCTGATTTATGCCCAAGGACCACTGTCCCTTTCCTGTCCTCAGGTCTGTGAAAACATGCTATGCTTAAACCCAGGGGCCTTTTTCCATTTTAGTGTTTCACAGAAGAGTCTCTTGTAGAATCACTGCTCAGATGGGCATAGTTATAAAGTACTAATACTGTGCTTCTGAGCTGTTTTTTTAATGGATGCCTGCAGTCTTTGCCCAAAAGGACTACCAGGGAAATACTAAAGGTTAACTTGCCTCCACCTCAGACTTTCTACTGAAATTAGAGAGCTCATTTGAGAGATAAATTTGTTCTTTAAAAATTTATTTTCTCTGCATTCATTTTCTCTTTCTATAAATGGGAACCTGGGATCTCATAAAACAGAATTAAAATTATCAAATACTATTGAACCAACCTAATGAAAATTTTAACCAAAAGTCATTGTAAATTAGGTATGTGCTATCCTGAGGACACAAGTCTTTGTAAAGTAGGTATTGTTCCTATGTAAACTCATGAATGGGGACTTTCTTGAATAAATTACTTCTTAATAACATCAGAGAGTCATTGGCTGGGTAAATATCTCCCTAGGGTATTCACTGAGGTTCTTGAATTTAAATGTTCAATAGAATTTCATATTTGTCACCTTTACTAACGAGTTTTCCTTCATGAAATCATTATTAGCATGAGAAAGTTAAATTTTTTGTCCAGTTTTTAGAGTTAATGCAGTCTAAAAGATCTTGAGGGATTAGAATTTTTCCTCTGGGAATGCAACGTTTACATAATTTCTACTGCCCCAACATTTACTTTCCCCAGTCTACTGTCAATTTACTACCTGAGGCAGGAGGGAAAAAATGATCAGAACCACCAAGTGTCTGGGAATTTCTGCTAGGAGGAGGAATGGGCCCTCTCAAAGAACCAGAAAGCAAAATCATGTCTTCCATTCTAACATGTGCTTTAAGCATCTGAAACCTTTACTGTTGTCCTTTCTAGTCACATATGCCCAGCAAGGGCTATGGTGGCTGCTACATATATAACACTAGGTTCGATTCCCTGAATTTTAAAAGCCAGCTTGGTTATGCTTATTCTGGAGTTTTTTTGGGTTTTTTTAATGTAGGATTTTAGCTGTATTTATTTTATTTCAACATGGCAGCACATGCATTAAATGTTCTCATATCAAGGTAAGAGTTGTAGGTCCTGTAATTTCAGCTCAGAATTACCTAGATACCCCATTCCGCAGAACCCTGGGAGGTAGAAGATTAAATGCTTGCTTATAAACAGACCTGAACTGCTTCTTTCACATAGGGCATATCAGGGCTATGCTGTGAGATTTCACAGAGGCCACTCCCATGACCACTCAAAAGAAAGATGCAAACAGATTGTCATCACTGTTTTCCTGTGCTGCCCAAATTCTACCCAAGCTCCTCCTGTTTGGGGCTAACTATATTCTCTCATTTACAGGTGACTTATACCACAATGGGCAAAGTCAATAGGGTTTTTGCTGCATGCGTATGTCAGGGAAAGTCCTGGGTGCAACATGGGACCTTCCATGCATTGCTCCCTGACCACTAAGTATTTATAGCGCCTTTATAAGGTTTACAGCATTTAGCTTTCCTGAAAATGGAATCAGCACCTTAACACTAATCCATGATGTCTTTTAATTAGATTTCTATTGATTTTTAGAGAGAGAGAGCAAGGAACAGAGAGAGAGAGAAATATCTACCAACTGCCTCCTGCGTGCCCCCTACTAGGCATGGAACTCACCACCTGGGCATGTGCCCTGACCAGGAATGGAACCAGCAACCTTTTGGTACAGGTGATGACATAAAACCAACTGAGCCACACCAGACAGGGTTAATTCATGATGATTTGATTGGAAGGGAGAAAAAAAGTGATACCCTTCTAAGTGCCATATTTTTATCACCTTTGTAGTATATAAGGTCAAAAAACATTTATTTTGTATATTTAAGAAAACCATAACATGAATAATTAAAACTAGAATTTGAACATACTTAATATTACTATAAAAATTTTAACAGATAGACTAATGATATTCACAGCAGTTACTCAAAGATGGTTTTATGTGAGTGAATTTGCTCCTAAGCAAACATTCAAGAAGGCATACAGATCACTATGGCACAGGTTTGCAAAGAACCCAGCTTAGCGAATAGTTGAGTGTGTACCCCAACCTCCACAAAGAAAATTCTATATTCAGCCAAAGATTTTAAACAGAAGTGGAAGTTGTTTCCACATTATGCTACAGATTCATTGAAATACATATATTCTAACAAAATTCTATATATATATATACAGAACATTTTTCTACTGAATTTCAAATCAAATCAAGTCAAATCTGACTGAAATCAAATATAAATCCCCATAGAAAATATTTCCCAGGTTGAGTCATTCAACAAGTATAAGTTGAGAACAATCTAAGCACCAGACAGATTTTAGTGGCAGGAGTCAGAGTAGAGGAATTGAGAATGAGGTTTAAACAGTGAGTGGCTCAGGGCAGCAGAGTTGGACATGCACACAAGGTTGCTGGGTACTGCAGTCTCTGGTCAATACTGTGGTTTCTCTTTGTATCATTTCTACAAACTTGAACTCTCTCCTCTTCTTCATTATCTTCCAAGACTGTAAGGATTTCCAGAAGATCCTCTAACCTCATATTTGAAATTTCTTTTGACTGTTTGCTTACAATATCTGTGTTTCTGCTGTCAATCTTGATGTAGAATGTTGACCAGTACAAAATTCCCTTATGTTTGAGACTTGAGTTATACAAAACAAGTATCTTTCCTGTCTATCGATTCTTTATAATTAAAATAGTCAATTTATCTTATTTAATGAATTATTCATATCTATGACAAAGCAGTATCCTATATAAAATGCTGATTTCCCAAAATAAAAGTAACAAACTAAATCAAGAATGTCTACTGCTCCCATCAGTGTATACCCTATATTGGTTGGCAGTAGTGATGGTATACCAGAATGCAAAATCCAAGATCAACCTCCTTGAAGCTACATGTCCTTAGGGAAATTTTATTTTCTTGCCTCAGTTTCCTTTGTAAAAAAAAAAAAAGAAGAAAAGAAAAAGGAGAATCACAGTATTTTCTATCCCATAGTATGGTTTTGTGGATTAGATAATAAAGTACATTTAAGATGCTTGGTATCATCACTGAGACATATTGTTATTATGACATCCTGCCTTAGAACACAGCAAAAGAAGTAGCTATCAACTTGAAGCAAGAATCCTGTTGAGTTCTGCGGGAAGTTGAATATAACACCTGATGGTAGAGCATAATAAATAGCAAGATGGGAACACCAACAACAAGGCCTGGGAATCTCCAACATGGTAGTGTTTTCATGCAGGATGTTTACAAGAGCACAGAGGTGTGTAGAATTGGTGATAAACTAACAAACAGCTCTTGGATGACAGCCATTCATTGCAAGTAAGGAGGATCACAGAAAACCCATCTCACCCAAACAATGCTTAGGGTAGGTGTAAGAACTGGGAGTTGTATAGACAGACAAACTCTCTAGCTATCTGTGAGGGGTGGTGAGGCAACCTCAAGCCCCAGCATAGTACCAGTCATTTCATTTCATAGATCCTAGAAATTTGTCTAATATGACAGTGAACCTATGGTGTAACATTCACTTTAACTGGAAGATGTCTAGGAAAATATCTTAAGCCAGTGGAATTATTCATGAAGCTCAGAATGGTAGAACGGTTCTGCAAAGCAGGCTACACCTGTTACATCATTCAAATTAACTGACTTCCTCACTATACCATATCAGTAACAGTACCTCCATTTCTTAAGGTGTGGGGAGGGTTAAGTGACAAAGATAAAACCTGAAAGTAATTTATGCAAAATAAATATACACATGTCTAACATTGTTTTCTTTGTTTTTCATCATTCCATCTACTTAAAAAAAGGGAGAAACCCTATGGTTTTGCAGAATTACATATCCATTAGTTCTCAGGATAACCCACCCAAACCATGTAGCAGCCCTCTCAGTAAACCACAGGCCTGGGGCTCTGGTCCAACAACGTGCTTGTGCAACAAATGCATTTTGAGCTCACTGCTCCCAACTGATTTCTGTTTTATTCTATCTCACTTTACAGAAGAGGTAGCAATGAAAGATTTCCCATTGCATCCATCTATTTATTATTAAAGAAAACAGCAAAAGATTGTGCTAAAATTAAAGAGCCATTTTCACACATGCCAACACAGAAAGTAGTGTGGTCTGAAGTCAGTCTTTTCAACAGCATCCACATAGCGCTATCTCTATTTTAAGCATCACTCTTGATTATAAAATTCAGCAGTGAATTCTGTCTTTGCAACTAACATGCAGTGTGGTTTTAAGTAAATATATATAATATTCCGGTAAATTTTTATATATAACACAATATCTATAATGTATATTTAGCATATAAGTAGAATACACTAGTAAAATAGTATATATACAGTATATATATATATATATATACATTACATCTACTTTATATTATATATACTGCATATATAATATATCTACTATAAACTCTAGTTTATAATAGGTATCCTCTATACTATATTAAGTATATATAGTAAATATCTGCTACATATTTGACCTCTTATAGGATATCTATATACATTTTAATTTCTTCATAATAAAATGTCCTTACTTTCCTCACAGATTTTTTATGCAAATATCATAGAAGATGCAAAAGATCCTTTGAAAAATTAAATATTATCCAATTATGCTGCACATTTCTTTGTGTATAAATATGCACACATACTTATCAAACTTACCAAAAAAAATACTATGTGTTTTTAAGACAATTCAGTTTAAGTTACTTCCTTTCTGGTCAATAAATTAACTATAATAATAATTATCAATCAGAATAGAAGGAAATTTCTACAAAACTTTTCAGAGCTCCAGTATAATTTGTCAGTCCTGTACATAAGTTGGTTGATATTATAAGTACTTCTTATTGAAGCCCCTGGGCCAGGCAGTATGCTAGAGCAGGGGATGTCAATGATGAGTGATTCATATGCAGTCCTTGTCCTTGTGGAGATGGGTACTTACACGTTTGGTAAATAATGGCACAAATAGATGTATAATTCCAAACTGTCTCAGCGCTGTAATGGGTACGAATAGAGCACATAACGAGGGAATGGGTCCCAATCATCCAAGCATTCCCTGAGGAAGTGGCTTTTGCTCCAACATCTGAAGGGTGATTTGATGGGAGGTTGGGGCCCAGAATGTGAGGAAGTAGGCGGGGAGGGGGGAGGGCTGCCTTTCCAGGCAGAGGGAGCATCAGGCATCCCTTTTGAGGAGATGGTTGCTTGAAGTAGAGTGGTTGCTTGAAGTAGAGTGGTTGCATGGTGGATGAACTGGAATGATAAACTGATTCTGGCTTTCAATTGGAGTGGAGATCTGTGTTTTCTAAATGGCAGCTCTGGTGAGTGATTGTGAAGAATAGAATGCTATCTTCAAATATTTTCCAGATTTCACATTTTCACCTTCATCTTAGGGGAGACTAGTCTTAAACATATAGAAATGGCATCTAAATAATTAAATGTTGACATTTCAATAATTCCAGAAAAAAAACTCAACCTTACCTTAAACTGAAATTATGGTCCCTGCTAGATATCTGATATTCCAGACAAGAGGTCTACTCCTTTGGCTTTAATGCTTTGTTCCTGGGGCAGGCTAAAAGGAGTTACTTGGGGCAGGGGGAAGGGGGACATATATAATACTTTCAACAATAAAGATTTAATTTAAAAATAACATTAAGAATAAAATGATAGAAATAAAGAACTAAAGTTTTTAAAAGGTAGCACATAAACCTCATCTGTCAATTATACTTTATTAAGGATCACTGACTCCTTCCATGGAAAGAGGTTTTGTTTAGGAAGAGACAGAATAAAAACCAAATATAGAAATATGGGTAGGGTGGAATGACTAACAGCTGGAGAAGGGAAAAGAAGAAAATGAGAATGTCCAAAAACAAAATACACAGACTGTAGTGTTTATTCTGATCACCAACCACTCTGTGTGTGGAAAGCTTGCAAGAAGCTTCCAAACTCCAAGTTCTGGCATCATTATTCCTTCTGTTGTATCTCAACTCAAAGATCCAATCTGGGCTTCTCCCTTTTTCCTACCGTAATAAATAACAACTCTGAAACCTAAGCTAAGATTTATCAGGGGCACTCAGATATAGCAACTCATTAAAGCTCAAAGTAGTCTCTGCCTTTTTCCTGGAATAGAAAAGGGAGGAGGGCATTTGTGAGCCTCGTGAGCAGACTAGAGCTGCTTCTGACCTGCTCAGAAGGATTAGACAGACAAAACCTAAACACAGAGAAAGATGCAAATGTCCCCAGGAACTGGGACACATATGAGTCTCAGCTCCAAATGTCAATTACTGGAAGTCTCCAGAGCCTGGTTAAAAATAGATATGCAGGTTTCTTTGTTCACATGTCAGAAAGGGGCATCCCATCAAGTCAGATTCCCATCACCTTCTTTTTACCCAATAGCTGAGGTGTCAACCATTTGCAACTGTGAATCTTGGTTACAGTGCTGTCACAGGGTCTAAATTAGCATGTGCCCTTTCAATTATATCCAGATACCAGCATCTCCAGGTTTTCACAGAATGTGCATGATACGGGACACACAGAGACATAATATGTGTAAACTTTGTTATAACTAGCCCTCCACCCACCCACCCACCCACCCACCCAAACAGACTCCGTTTGGTTTGTGCAGAGAGAATAGGGGCAGGGAGCAGTTACAATTGCTGTCAGGCAAGTTAGGCAAACCAGGAGGCGGGACCGGGTGGAGATGGGAGAGAGAGCCACATCTCATTTTCTATTTCTGCTGCCACCTCACTAAGGGACCTTAGAAAGTCCCTCACACTGCATTTCCCCTCTTCTCCATACTTAGGTGAATCCCTAGATCCCCACTTTTGGCCAACAAATATTGTACAAATGAATGAGACTCAGACTGAAGGACTCATGAACTTCTCCTGCTAACTGTGCTTAAATTTGCGGTCAACTCCAAATTAGACTTGGTAATTGAAGGAGCTGCATACCGATATCCCCAAATAACAGACAATTTAAAAGTTGTTTTTGACTTGATTCCAGTTGGCAATGTTTGATTTTTGAGGGGAGCTGAGGATTTGCTTCCCTAATTACTTTTAGCTTAATCCAGTATTAAACTTGTATGTGTTCTATTTTGTGAGCCCTGCCTTGCTTGAAACAGAAAGATATGGAATAGGAAGGAGATGCCCAAAATGTAAATTCACCACTAAAAAGGGAAATATACAACAAATTAACAAGTTAAAAATTGTCCATTGCCGGGAGCCGGTCCATGCTTGCTGTTTCAAGGGACCTGACATATATGGCATACTGTTCTTAATATGTTTGCTCACCTTCTTGGCACTATGTGTTTTAACCAAGGTCTCTGAGAAAGGTTGTTTCCCCAGGTAGGGATTTTCCCCTGAAGTTAGGGAGGGAATAAAACCTCTTAACTAAGTGCCAGGCGGGTAATTAATCACTTTAACTACGAACAATCATGCTTAAGCTACATAATCTTTACTCCCTGGAATGGAGATAAGAAACGCCCTAACCTTTGAAATAGAGATTGGTAGGATTGGAATCAACTGGTATAAATACAGATGTAAGAAGACAGAATGAAGAGAGACAGAAATTGGCACAGAACCTACACAGAACGTTCTCTAGAGACAGAAGAACTTCGCTGGAGAGAACATGGCAAAAGATCCTGAACAGAAACTGGCCTCAGAACCTAGAGACAGAACCTAGCGAGAGAACATGGCAAAAGATCCTGGACTGAACCTGACTACAGAAATTGGCAAGAGAACCTGACTAGAACCTGGCTACTGAACCTGGCTGGAGAACCTGGACAGAACCTGGCTAGAGATCCTAAGCAGAACTTCAAGAGATCCTGGCTGGAGAACCTGGACAGAACCCGGCTGGAGAACCTAGCGAGGGAACATGGCTACAGAACCTGGCTGGAGAACCTGGAGAACCTGGCTGGAGAACCTAGCAAGAGACCATGGACACAGAACCTGGCTGGAGATCCTAAACAGAACTTCGCTGGAGATCCAGACCAGAACTTGGCTGGAGATCCTGGCTAGGCTGCTGATCAACTGAACGCTGTCTCCGTGTCATTCCTTCTTCGCCGACTCCGTCCACACCTTTGGGGACCCCTGGACCTGCTGGGGTTGGACCCCAGCAGTCCATAAATATAGGTTTAACTTTAGAGAGAGCAATGTGGTGGTATGTTTAATTTGTTATTTTTGCCAGAAGTTTCATTGTCACTTAATGGACTCCTTTATGTGCCTCTCAACAATAAGCCTTTGAAATGGACCCTTGCTGAAAGGTAAACACACCACCCTCACTAGCTCAAATGAAGCACTCTGGTTTGGGGACACCTTCACCAACCTTGTTACAGCTCTGCAGTAGTTCCACAGATAAGCAAGCATTTTTCAGAACTCGTCTTCCCTCTATAAACCATTCCAGATCCACTTTTGATGGTGAATAGAATTCATTAGAGTAATTTTATTCCCCTGTCCATTTTCTAACATAAATGTCCTTCCCCCAAATATGTACAAAATAAAAGATCTACTAAAACTGACTCCTTTTCAAACCATGTCTGGTGTTTACCCAGAAGGACTGCCCTTTTCCTCCTGAGAGCTCCAGCAATTCTGCTCTCTCCTGGGGACCCAGCCAATCTTCTCAGAACCTACAGGCATTGTAAAGCACTACCTTTGGCCTCCTCGGTCCTGCCCTTCGGATTCGTTTGAAGAACAGCTAACAAGTTTACAGTCCTTGCCAAGTGCTGAGAACCGAACCCTTCATGTAGATTAACTCAGTTAATCACAACTCTGTAGATCCTTTTATTACGGGAATTTTACAGAAGGAGAAAACTGAGTATTGGGTGAGACATTAAAGTAAATTTCAGTACAGAGCACAGCTAGGATGGGATAGAGTGAGAAGTCACACCCAGCATGCTGATTCCAAGGCTCATGCTTCTACTCTATACCTCCACCTAACAGTGAGACCATCCCTACCTTGTCCTGGAATCTACACTGATCCTCACTACTGTGGCCCAACTAAGGACCCAGGCTACAATATTAAAGATTCAGCCCAAAACACAGCTTTTCATGGGTCCTTTAAACTATCAGTGATCTTGCAATGGCTCGCAATCCTTATTTACAGCAGAATGTCTGCAGATGGGTAATGGTGAGGTCTCTTCTGCTTCAAAAGACCCATGATTGCAGAGGAAAAAATATTATGCTAATGCTAAATGGCAACCAGAAGATGGGTTAAACTATCTTCTTATCTTAGTTCCTCACCCTGCATTTGCAGAAGAACTTCCGTGGTTCTCAGTTCAGTACTCTGTAAGTCAGATAATTATTTGAAACCCTCTGCAGTCCCAAAGCTATCTCTGCACAAAGATTTAATGCCTGAGTTCCATAGTGAGATTTCTGATTACCCAGACTTCATTATCTTTATGAAACAAGCAACAATCCATTTACTGGTATACAGGAAAGTTTTATCATAAACTGTTAAGTCTAAACTGCCATTGTCAAAACAAATGGATAAAGTATATTGTGTGATTTACTTTTCTTGATTTTTTCTGTCTGTTTGTCTACCCATTCATCTACAAAATTTGGTAATTCACAATGGGGCTCTCTGTCATTAGTCTGAATTAGTAAGTTTCTACTACATTTTAGAAATCAAATTGAAGTCCTCAGGAGGTTGAAATGCTTGAAATTATCTAAATGATTTTCATTACCAGACCTCAGATTTTATTAAATATGTTATTACTTTTCAGAAATAATGAATTATAATATAATAATTAATAATCAAACATCAAGGAGTACTATATTTCCTACTACAGAGTTAAATGGTGATGGTCAGCAGCATGGCAGTGGAGTCCACTCTCAGGTTTCTATAGTCTGAACTTGATGGAGAATTTGGGCTGAGTTAATTCCCCTGCTAGCACCCTACTATCTCCCTCATCCTGCTGATGTCCTGGCACTTTGTGTCTATTGGGTCTCAGCACAGGCTCTTATCCATGAAATAGAAGTTTCAACAATGTTCATAGTATTTAATGCTAAGAAACTGCCACTGTTCCCTTTAAAATGCCCTCCTGACCATTCCAGAAGACACGAAGAAGCTTATGTAAGAATTCATGTCGCCCTGGCCAGTTTGGCTCAGTGGTTAGAGTGTCGGACTGCAGACTGAAGGGTCCCAGGTTCAATTCTGGTCAAGGGCATGTACCTTGCTTGTGGGCACATGCCCAGTAGGGGTTGTGCAGGAGGCAGCTGATCAATGTTTCTCTCTCATCAATGTTTCTAACTCTCTATCCCTCTCCCTTCCTCTCTGTAAAAAATCAATAAAATATATGGAAAAAAAGAATTCATGTCTTTATTCTTCCCTCTTATCCATCCAACTCCACTTCCCTTCCAGATTCTTCCATGAATGAACATAAAGTTACAGAATAGATTGTGACGCTCTCTGTGCGGATATGTGCAACCCATTTTCTTCTCCTTTCTCCTCTTGCTCCGCATCTCTAAAGGAAACTCCTCCATATCATGGTGTAACTCTCCAAAGCATTTGTGTTCCTGCTACAAAATGAAAGGCTATATTTGAACTTCAAGGTGGGGGTAGGTGCAGTCAGTAATGGTAGTACTGGGTAAAAAACATATACACAAAAATCTAACATGGAGCCTCAAACTTCTTGCTTACTCACTTAGCACTTTGGAGGTTAGAAAAAGGCTATGAGTTTGGCTCAGATCTTTTCTGCAAAGCACCTTGGACTATGTTTTGCTTCCCTGCTGAAATCTTTTAACTTTTTTAATTTGCCAATTATTCTAGGTGTTGTCTCTTCCATTCCTCCTGTCCCCCATTGGTATTTTGGCCTGATCGGGTTTCATACTCTCACTCTTCCTCCAGGAAGCCAAGCCTGGGCTGGGGTCCCTTCGTAGTGCACATCTCCCAGTGGTACTTGATGAGTCCTGGTGCTTTGATGGTATCCTCCATGTGGGCCATACACTCTGAGGGCAGGAACCATATTTGATTGTTCGTCTTTATCCTTAGTACCTAACATAATACTCATCAAATTTTTGTTTCATGAAAGTGGGTAAATGAATAGATGGATGACAGTGACGCAGGGAAAGTTTGAATGATTTCCTCCCTCTGTTCATACCACTACCCCTGGTCCAGATAGCCCTGCAGCCCTTCTCATCCTGCTGGAGCCTTCCATCAATGTCCTCCACTTATAGTATCTTAACTCAGAGTGTTTTCTATGAAGTGAAGCCTCCAGCCTTCAGAACACTCAAGGATGGGAAGAGAAAGCATGTGCAGAAATAGAAAGAATCTATCCAATAGGAGACTATTGTAAAATTCATGGGACCCTCTGTAAAATGGGGAGCAGGACTCCAGGTTTTTCAAAGAGCCAGATGTCAGAATCAAATACTAAAAATGATATTGGTTGCAGGGGTGGGGGTGCAAAGTAAGGGGAACTAGCCCATGGAATTATGGAATCAAGTGAATTTAGTGACACTGACTATAGATATAAAAAAATTTGACAAAATTAGAAAATATGTATTAAAAATATGTTTTAAAAATATGTATTAAAAACTTTAGTGACACTGACTATAGATATAAAATATTGACCAAATTAGAAAATATGTATTAAAAACAAATTAGAAAATATGTATTAATTATAACACAAATTGAATTAATTTGCATAAATTGCTTACAAATTTTGCCTAAACATGATGCTGTAAAATAATAATTTTATTTTACAAAATATACAAGTCAATGTTTACCCTTGTGGTCAGCCTTTTATTAGTGGAATGACAAAACCAACATATACATTTTTTTCTTCTTCAATTATCTGTGAATTTAGCTTGGTCAACTCTCACAACTTTAAAAATCTATGGAGAACTCTATCTATGCATATGTTGAATTTTGCACCATTAAATGTTTTAAATAATGAAATTAGCTTTATCTAAATGGTTTCTCCATTTGGGAATAAAGTGGTAGCAACTGACAAACCTTTTTCATCAGAACCTACCTTTAACTTGTCTAAACTTAATTCAACCAAAATAAATTAGAACTTCAAATGTAACCAATTTTATAAATGACAAAGAGAGAACTTTTGCCAAATCTCCTAACCCAACTAGATCTTTTAGGAAAACCAAGTCCAAAATTAGCTAGGGCTAATCACATAACCAACCCATCATCAACAGCATCTCACCACCCTCACTAGACTCACATCATTTAGAGCACACTCCCTTTTTCAGCTTGTACCTTTACAGTAATAAAAGTCATGGGCATCAGTTTGGTATGGAAGGAAGGTACCTGAATTATAAGTACTATTTAACAGGATATCAACCAAATACAACCAAACTTTTAGTCATTCCTGATAATGGGAATCAAGTGAGCACATGTATTAAAATTCTCAAGTAGTTCATAATCCTTCCTTGAGTACAGTGGGGCCTTGACTTATGAGTTTAATTTGTTCTGAGACTGAGCTCATTAAGGAGCTCGTTAACTCAAATTACTCTATCAACTCAATGCAAAAAATCGGCCGAGAAACAGCTGGTATCTCAAAAAACGCGTTAGTCGGGGCACTCGTAAGTCAAGGCCCCACTGTATATTTCTGTTGAGCATGAATGAATCTTAAAGATATCCACCTAGATTAGTGGTCGGCAAATTCATTAGTCACCAGAGCCAAATATCAACAGTACTTCTTCAAAATAGACTCGCCCAGGCCGAAAACCGACTTCTGTGCATGGGCCACGAAGTGTCAATCACACTGTACGTGCGCCTGCACGTGGTATTTTGTGGAAGAGCCACACTCAAGGGGCCAAAGAACAGCATGTGGCTCGTGAGCCACAGTTTGCCGACCACTGACCTAGATGATTCTCTCAGATTAGGTATTAGGAAACTAAGATCCAAAGAACTCAAGTGAATTGTCAAAGCTCACAGAAGCAGAGAGCGGCAGTCAAGAATAATACTCAAGTCTCCAGATACATAGTCCAGTGACCTTTCACTGCCTAGATTTTACAATGTTAAACTTTATAGTTTCACCAAAACTTTAGGCAGAGAGATTTGCCAGCCATATAAAGATTTCCTCAGTCTTCTACTGATTTGAATGAAAGAATTATTGATAAAGCAGATGAAAATATCAAAGAGAAAACTCAAAATTTTACAAGTAAGAGAACAACTAGTTCATCAAGACTGACCTACAAGTCAGATTTTAATCTTCCAAAAACAAGCCAGTTTTACAATAAAGTTTAATCCTGGAATCAAAACTAAAATCATGAGTTCTGACTTTTGGGTTGATTGACTCTTCTCTCATATATCAATTTTGGTTAAATATTCAAAATCATTGGAAATACTGGCTGTTTGATTATAATACTCTGGTTGAAATATAAATAATAACTCTACTTTAGGGCATAATTACAGAAGCCAGACTCTATAATCAGTGCACAATTTGATCTAGAAATCCTCTAATGAAGTATGTATCCTCTGTCTAGCTGTTTTATTTAATGTCAGCAAAATCCTAGACATCTGATTTAAGTAGGGTCTTTTGATTATGTCACATAGGGTGAAAATAAATTTCTTTCTTTTATTTAAGGTAGGAAAAATTGTTCAACCAAATGAGGTTAATGTTGGATAATTTAAATGATAGTTGTCATTAAATACTTGTATGGTGAGAATGTTAGATGAATTTCTTGTTAATGTAGAGGCAAAAATAGTTTAAAAGATGGCTGAAATACAGGGAGATAAATTTTTGGTTTGTGTGGAAAACACAATCCCTCCTTCTAAGAACTGATCAACAATATAAATGACCAGCCATGAGAATCTGTGAGCAACTAGCCACTGCAGAAGCAGAAGCAGAAGCAGAAGCAGCAGAAGCAGAAGCATACTGGATGACAGTCTGTCAAGATGGTGTAAATGGGATTCCTGCATTGGGTGGTTGGATTGAGCAAAATGATCTCCTTTTCACTTATTCCCTTCTAATAGCAGGCATTATACAATTCAGCTTTCATCCATTGATTTTAATAAGGTTTGAAGTATTAGTTTAATCAACCATTACTAAGTAGCTAAATTTGTACTTTGCTAGACATTGTAGAGAGAGCTTCAGGGACATGGACTTAATCCTTACAAACTTAGATATATGTACACAAACATTGAGATAGGTCTGAGTTCACATTCTGTGCTTTTGGGATCATCTAAGGAAAGGAAATCATGAAAACTTTGAGTGTTTGAAGCCGGAGCAAAATCAAATGCCATAAAAAAAGAAATATCATTGTATTGTTAAATAAAATTTTCCTGTGGCACAATACCTCGTAACACTGGCTTGGTCCACAAGCCAAGAAACATAGGATCATATTTAGATACTATAATGGACATATGTTATAAATAAATACACAGGTAAAATCTCATAGGTAGAACAAACTCCAGAATCCCATCGTCTTTCTTTATAGATGAGGAAATTAAGACTCAAGAAGGTGAATGACTTCCCTACCATCTCATGGGATTATTATGGTGCTGAAGGACTGAGTCCTGTTTCTAGCCAAACTAATTAGCTTATGTAAAGGCTAATGTCCTGAGACATAAGACAATGGCATTAAGTGGTTCTGAAGAAGGAAAAGCAAACAAATGACTTGGCATGCATAAAATACCCCCAAATTAAAACATAACAAAAATCATGTCAGTGCACAAAGCTTGTAAGAAAGAAGAAAATGTTATAGAGCTTCTTGATAAGAAAACTCGGTGACTCAAGAAAGAAGAGGAAATCATAGGGAAGAAGTTATAGATTATTTCATTTTAGAGCTATTTCTCTTGTTTTTCTCTTTTTGTTAACTCTTTGTGAGATCATTCCTTAGAATCTTATATAAATGGAATTATTGAGATAAGAATTAAATCTAACACACAGGATTAAAATGATATTTAGGTTAAGAAATAATAATTCTGTTAGCATATCGGTATTCACCTTGAACCTTACACACACACACACACACACGCTAAATTTTTGTCTAAAAATGAAGTCATCATTACATAAACTCCATAAAGGCAAAGGTTATTCCTGTCCTGTGGTCTTTAAACTGACTGCCCTGCAAGGTGTTATATACATAATATATGTTTAATAAATACTCATATATGAAAAGGATGGTGATGATAATAACCTTTGCCAAATGCCAATTACAGGACATCCAGTCAAAGCTTCATGGATCAATACATCAGCAGAAAGAAAGCAGCAAATGGAATTAAAATAATGTATCTGTTTGTTCATTGTTAATGGCTGCTATGAATTTGAATTAGGCCAGTAATTGCTTCCCTGATATGAGAGCAAAATGCCAAGGTAAAGACTGTAATTAAAATTCAGAAAGAATGTAGGCCCAGAGTATGGGGATGCCTTAGAAAAGAAATATCATTTCCTCTGTCCCTTTTCCAAATCTTTTCCTAATTTCTTAGAATTCTTTGCTCTCAAAATTCTTTATTTAATTTTTTTATCTCTCTCCTCCCATTACTTTATCTATTTATCAGCTATTATTCCCAATTATGAAGCCAGTGAAATTCTTGTGTTTAAAGAATTCTACTTCTTTTCTGAGAAAAGTTAGGAAATAGGAAGTGTTAAAAAAATTCAACTAAGTAAATTTGAAGTTCTAATTGCTTTATTCAGTGATTCATGAGTCAGGCCACATCCTAGCTAACAAATATAAAGGTGCTCCCAAGGGCTGTAGAAAAGCAAAGGCTTTTATAAAGGCAGAGAAGGAGAGGGACAAGGACGTTTTCTACCAAAAAGCAGATTGTTTCAGGCTTAGATCACTTTCCTATAGGGGGTAGGAGTCAGTCAGGGCACTTTACCTCACTTTTGTGAGTCAGGTGACTCCAAATTGACTGGTTAAAGGTTACATTACTGGGAAAGTCTGGAACTGAAATTAGGTATTAAGCTTTGGTTTGCTGATATGAGGCTTAGCATCAGCAACTCCAGGTTGGGCCTATTACTTCTCTTCCAACTGCCCCACCAGCAATAAAAGGAGTCCTGATGAGGACAGTGTGGAAAGACCTCTGAGATACTCAATTTTTAAAATAAGACTTACTATGCCAGCTCCTCTGAATCCAAGGGGAGACAAGTTGCCTTTGTCATATCTGATCACTGCTTAATAGGGAAGGCAAGAATATGGCTGACCATTTTATGTCCAAAGGAAACCAACTGACGGAGCTGCATCCATCAAGAAATAAAGAATAGTAATTATAACAAATTTTGAAATCAAACACTCAGATTTTTCTGATTCCAATTAGTTGAACTCAATCTGTGACATCTTACTGCTTTTACTAGCTTGAAATATGATTAGTTGGTATATCTTAGAACGTCCTCAATTTCCTCTCAAAATCACAGGATTCCACAAGGAAAATAAGTGTCCTCAAAGGAAGCTGATGGCTTGGGGTTTGGTGAATAATGCTAAGAGTATTTGCTTTGTTCATTGCTTGCCTCATGACTGCTAGCTCTGTGCTGGATTCTACCACCCTATAATAATGTTTTGACTGGGACTCCACAATGTAGTCATGAAAACTCACAGAGTCCAACCTGCCCCTTTGCAAGGACTTAACCCCTTGTAGCACTAAAAGAATGCTTTAAATAGCAAATGTAAAACAGTCTTCCACCCCAAGGTATGGGGCACAGGAACAGTACATTTGAAACAGAATAGTGGCCTTAACTGGTTTGGCTCAGTGGATAGAGCGTCAGCCTGCAGACTCAAGGTTCCCAGGTTCGATTCCGGACAAGGGCATGTACCTTGGTTATGGGCACATACCCAGTAGGGAGTGTGTAGGAGGCAGCCGATCAATGTTTCTAACTCTCTATCCCTTTCCCTTCCTCTCTGTAAAAAATCAATAAAATATATTTTTTAAAAAAGAAACAGAATTGTGGCTGGACAAATGCATTTCTCAAAGTAAAATCTTCAGGCAGGTTGTGGTTGTTACAATAATAAAGTGGAGTATAGAAATATATTTGAAAAAGGCTTCATTGTCTAGGGATAATTAATGTCCCAGGCAAAAATTTTCTAAGACTATCATTTCGTATTTAATTACAAATAACTAGAGGCCAGGTTCATGAATTCGTGCATGGGTGGGGTCCCAAAGGTGTGTGTGTTGGGGGGGCGGGGGGGAATGAGGAACCTGGATGAGCTTGCCTACCCAGGATCTGGATCTGTCCCACTGAAGTTGTCACCGGTTGTCGGGAGTCACCTGGTGGCTGCTTTTATATCCTTTCTTCCTTGCGGAGCATCTAAGGAAGGGAAGCGGATGTGGTGCCTGAGGCCAACTTCCAGAAGGTCAGTGCTGTGGGGATTGTGCCCGTGGTGCTGGCCCATTGGTGCCTGACCCATTGTTCGGAGATTGGCCTGCAGGCCTACTGAGGGAGTGAGTGGCTACCTCCGGTCTATCAGCTGAGCAGCACTCCCACTGTGGGAGTGCACAGACCACCAGGGTGCAGCTTCTGCATTGAGCGTCTGCCCTCTGGTGGTCAGTGCGTGTCACAGCGACCGGTCTACCAGTCATAACGGTCACTTAGGCTTTTATATAGAGAGATTACAAGGACACGGGAAGCACAGTTTTATCGGAGAGCATCACATATTTAGAAGCATGTATTAAGCATATGCTGCATGTATAGCACTTTCTTATACGAATAACCGAGTCCAACAGAAGTATGTTTCTGATCTTGTATATGATTAAGGAAAGAACTGTTTGGTTGAAAATCAATTGCATTGGATACCTACTACCTGGTGAGCTTTAAATCTGAATTTGATTATGGGGGTTTTTTGTGTGTTTCTTTTTAGAATGACTTTAAAATGTCAAATATTATCTCAGGAGCAGAAGGGTTTTGTTTGTTTGTTTGTTTTAATTAATCTTTATTGTTCAAAATATTACAGATGTCCTTTTTTTTTTTCCATTGACCTCCCTCTCCTCCCCATTACCATCCCTCCCCAGCCTTCACCCCACTATTGTCTGTGTCCATGGGTTATGCATATTTGCATATAAGTTCTTTGATTGATCTTTTCGCTCCCCTCTCTACCTCCTTTCCTCTGAAGATCCCCAGTCTGTTGAATGCTTCTATGACTCTAGATCTATTTTGTTTTTATTAGCAATATCAGTGACACAAAAACTTCACAATAAATGCTAAAGTGCATTCATGGAATCGATAGTAAGCTATTGGCACTTCTGTGTACTTCCCATGGAACAGCTTTCCCATTTTCTTTTTACAAATGTGAAACCAATAGCATAAATTTGAGGCATTGGTAATGTTAGGTTCAGGTATTACAGTCGAGAAAACGAGCTAACAGGATGGTACTCTCCATCCATTTTAAAATTAAGACTAATTCTGAAAATTAAGTATGATTTTTAGTTTTCTTTATGTCAGAGTTTTCAACCTGGACATTATTGGCATTTGGCGTCAGATATTTCTTTGCTGTGGGGCACTGTCCTGTGGGTTGTAGGAGAGTTAGCGGTATCCTGACCTCTACCCTCAAAATGCCACAGCAGTCCCTCCAGTGCCAACCAAAACTGCCTCTGTCTCCAGACACGGCCAACTATCCTCTGGAAGCACCATCCCTTCCCCATTAAGAACCTCTGCTGTATTTTGATGTCTAATTGTATAAGTCACTATTGCCCATAAGAGAAAATATTGAATTCAATACATCATGTTTGCTGTAAGCTTAACCAAGAAATCTCATAGACAGGGAGCTATAACTTTATGGAATTTATACTGTTATTGACTCCCAGGCTTCTTTTCCTAAGAAAAGGATGAAAGGCATTGAGTGTGCTCATGCCAGGGTTGCCTTTCTGAGTCACAGTGGATGCCAGGTCCAGCACTAACCTTCCCTGAGCAGAGACAACCTGGAGCAGTTGCTCTAATCTGCACACCTGGGGGTAGTTATAATGACTAACCATTTTACCATGAAAATAAGTGAGGGGTAAGTGAGTGTCTTTAGTCTACAGCCAGTTTTCCTGATTGGAGGATGCCAACCTGTTTACCTCTGGATTTCCAAGGAAGTGAATGTGATAGGTGTACTGAGTTTAAGCAGTCCTCAACTTTTCAAGGCCTTCATTTTCCTGTTTATAAAACGTTTTGTGGCCCTAAATTCTCTGACTTTTCTCATTTCAAAGGTTTTTAGCATGTCTCTATAGGTTAGCAAGTTCCCTGGAGATTGGTAAGATATAACTACAAAGAACTGGAATCTAGCAGGACAGGGAAAGTGCAATGCTTTTGGTTGGCGGGTCTGCTGATACTCAGGCTTACATTACAGATCAACCCCTAGATAATCCATTAGATAAGATTTGCATTCTCACAAGATACAAGAATTTTTGAAGTGAACAGTTCTTACTTAATATTTCAGCACTTGTCATGATTGAGGGAGTATACTCTTCTCTAATCATTTTCTTCTCTTGACTTCTATGATCTACATTTGCCTGGTTTTCCTACTATACAACAGGCTCTTTTCTCCTAAGCTCCTTGACTGGATTTTTCTTTCTACAAAACCTATAAATATTTCAGGGTTTGCAGGACTCTGCCCTCAGGCCTCCTCTCCTTATATCCACTCCTCCTGTGTGATCTTATCCAGCCCCATGGTTTCAGATTCAATCCATATATCAGTGATTTACTTCCCCAGCCTAGACCACTCACTGAGGTCTGTC
This sequence comes from Myotis nattereri, assembly GCF_964212035.1. Classification (NCBI taxonomy): domain Eukaryota; kingdom Metazoa; phylum Chordata; class Mammalia; order Chiroptera; family Vespertilionidae; genus Myotis; species Myotis nattereri. The sequence continues at coordinate 159,133,595 of NC_138075.1, forward strand.
CTCTTTTATCCAACTCCTACATGACATCTTCATCTAAATAACTAGTGGGCATCTCCAGCTCAAGGTGCAACAGTTAATTTTTCGTATGCACTACTATCTTCTAGTCCACTCACACTCCAGTGTTCTCAAAAATCTACAAGTCCTTTTTTTTTTTGCTTCACACTCATATGGAGCTCTCCAAAATATATTCCTAACCCAACCACTGCTGGCCTTGTACACTCTTGTACCCCAGTGCAAACCTCTGGCACCGCTCCTCTGGGTCAAGGCTATAGTCTTTGAAACTATTGCTCTGTCAACAGAGTATTTCTAAAGCTTTAAATCCTTTGTGTTTCCCATTATACTTGGAATGAAATCCAACCCTTACTAAAATCTGCAAAGCCTCCAAAACCTGCCCTCACCTCTCCCATCTCTCCCTCCCCCTCACTTACAACACAGTTGTCACACTGACCTTGCTTCTGGCACACACACAACACATCTGGTTTTGATCACAAGGTCTTTTTGCCTGCTGTTCCTCATGTTTGTGACACTCATTCCCCAAATCCTTGTAAGGTGCCCTCTTCTCATCATTAAAGTCTCAACTGTAGTGGGCCCTCCTCAAAAGGCCTTTCCACCTGTTAAAGCAGCTCCCACCTCCATCCAAGTGGAACACTCACCTTTTATCTTATTCATAGTATGTATTCTTGAAATTATCTTTTTATTTGGTCCCATGTCTATTGTCCACTCTCATGTGGAATACATGCCTTTTGCTGGCAGTGAATATATTTTTTCAATGCTATATACCTGTAGCCTATAACAGTGCCTGGCACATAGAAAGGTTAAATAAACACTTGTGGGATGACTATCTAGAAAGTTAAATGCTGTCTAATAAGCCAACTGCTTGGCTCTATCACATGACTACCTACCTACTGACAGACTACATTTGTCCATTTTGAGACCCGAAGATAATCCTAAATTTCCCTTCAGTCGTTTTAAGACCCATATATTAACTAATCAGGTAAACTCCTGTTTTCAGATAGCTTGCTTCAAATGCTGGTGTGTCATGCAATCCTGCTTTCATAATTTTTCTTACTTCTAAGACCCAGTGATGCTGGTCTTATACAATTTTATCAAGAATGAATCATCGTGAATTAATCGAACTAGCACCAAAAGAAAATATGGGTATACATACTTTGAGAGCAAAGAGATCAACCAAAGACTACTTTCAGACAATGTTTAGATGGTGATTAAAAATGTAAACATCAAATATCAACATCAAATATTTTTGGACCACTAGAAAATATGAAATTTCCTTTAAGAGCAGCCTTTAAATTGAAGCTCATTTTTTACATTTATATCGATGTCATTATGTCTCTAGTTATTTCATTATTAACAACGTCATCAGCATTATTGTTGTTAAAAGAAATTTTGAACTGGGAAAACAAAGAAAGCATGTTGCAGAGTTGCCAATATTGACCTGAAATATAAAAATGAGGTGGTAGCTAAATTATAACTAATTAAAGACTAGCCATCAGAATTAGGATGCCCTGTTGATTAGGAATGTTCAATTTCAAGAAGAAAAGAAAGTGTGAACTAGGGGGGAAAAATCACATAATCTTTCTTGCATCTTTCTACAGTTTGGCAAGTAAATGAAATTCACACCAATTGAGATCAAGGATGCCTGTAGGCTGACACAATAAAGGAAGGTTTTATATGCCCATATGACACATTGACAGAATTACAATCATTTCAGTACTAGAAGGAAAGGGAATTTTTGATGAGTTCCTTACAAGGAATATCTTTTAACCATAGGGAAAATAACTTCTCAAAAATATGAAAGTGGGCATGTTAAAATGTTTTCTTTTTTATCCACATGCTTATATTTTAATTGGCAAATAATTATGTTAGCTTAAATCTACAATGCGCTCTTCCTCTTTTATCCCCATACCATATAAACAAAGACATTTTAAAAGTCACAGATTCTAAAAAGCCCAACTTATTGAAAATAGTTATATTACTATCAGAGTAACAAATTTTTCTCTACTGTCAAGGTTCATCTGGCTGTTCTAATACTCAAATAGACATGAGACAGATTAGTAAAAGAAAATAACCAAATTTAGTGTATACATATGTATGGGAACCCTGCATACATGAAAGAGTCAAAGACCCCACATGCAGGAGAGGTTCAGAGATAGAAAAGGGGATGGAGGTATATAAGACATCTGAGCTAGAGATGAGGTAATGCACTTTGAGGGCTTCAAAGGGTCACTGCAGGATTATAAGAAGAGCAGATATCTATAATATATATGAGCCTAAGCGACTGTTATGACCGAACGACTGGAACAACCAGTTGCTATGATGCACACTGACCACCAGGGGGCAGATGCACAATGCAAGAGCTGCCCCCTTTCAGTCAGTGCGCTCCCACAGCCAACCTCCTGTGGCCCCTCTTCCCTGCCAGCCACCCCTCCCCCTCCTGATAAGCCCCAATTGGGGGGCCAGCTGGCCACCCTCCTGTGGTCCCTCCCTGTGGATGGCCGGCCCCCTCCCTCCTGATAGGCCAGGCTGAGGGACCCCCCACCTATGCACAAATTCATGAACCAGGACCCTAGTTTAGTAAATAAAAGTTTGCCCTGCCATACAAGTGGGTTGGAAAAGTTATTTCTGATAATCTTCTATGGGCAAGGCCTCTAATTCAAATTCTTTTAGGCAGTTAAGGGTGGGCGCACAGAAGTTTCTCCTGAGTACGGTTTTAAATTTGTGTTTAGCTCAAACCAGTCTGCATACTGCAGAGGCAAAAGCTGGAGTAACTTGTTCTGAAATCCCCACATTACAAAAGGGTTTTATTCCTTCCATGTAAAAGATTCATCTCTGGATGACTTGTAAGGAGCTCTCCTGTGTTTTTAAGTGTTCAGTTGGAGATTATGACTGAACCTAGATGACAGGAGGAAATTTAAAGTTCACATTCTAGAAGGCATAGCCAATTGAAGAGCTCTCAGAAATAAAAATAAAGCACCTCCAAAATCATTAAACATGTCAATGAGAAAGTAAGTTAACATTTTAAAAACTTCATAGATCATTTTTAAAAATGATATAAAAAAAGGACATTGGTAGTTCATCAAATACCAGGAAGCAGAGAAAATAGACCCTCTGCTTTCTCAGAAACTGGTAACAAAAAAAAACGTATTTTTTCATACTATGTCCATAGAATTTTCAACACTCCAGCCTCCAATACATAAGCCAGACAATCAAATTGCATATCTATAATAATAAAAGGGTAATATGCTAATTAGACCAGACATCATTCCAGACATCCTTCCGGATGAAGCCAGAACAGGAGGGAAACCCAGGTCCCAGGTGCCAGAGGGAAGCAGGTGCCAGCAGCCAGAGGAAGGAAGGCCTACTCTTGCACAAATTTCATGCATCAGGACTCTAGTAGGAAATAAGTTTTCACATATCAAGACTCTTTGGCTCGGTGTTCAGTAATCTCCTTTTACTATTTAAAAATTTATCTTTGACCCCCTCAACTCCACATGTGCCCCCTCCTCCAAGACTAAACAATTTTATTGGCCAGAGATTACTTTTCACTGTTTTATTAAAGCATATTTTTCAATATTTACCATTAACTACCTTTATAATTAAAAGTTCAAAATCCTAGTTACCTTTATTAATTTGTTTCATAAAATTGTGGGTTCGGATAGTGGGTATAAATCACTATAGCACTGTTCTATGAAACCAAACATACCTGACACATTTGTCAAAAACTCTGATAGAAGAGCTGGTGACCAGGATTGAATTTGACTCCCATTACATAACCATCATTTCCTCAGCAGTAAAATAACTCATCTATCAGTTTTCCTGATAGAGTTACTATAATAATTAGGTGGACTGAGCTATCTAGAAACTCTCTGAGAAGCATAAATAGCTATACATAAAGCTAGGAGAAATAATGGTATCTAACACTGATATTGGATTTACATTTATAAGCAACAGATGATTAGAAAGTTCTTCCATGGAGTCCATGAAAGATTGATCTTCCTCATTTGTGGTTATGGCTCACTATCTCTGCCACGTGACTTGTTCTTTTGAAACCAGCTACAGTTAATAGAGTCCAAATATGATTTGCTCTGTATCTTAAAAACAAAATTCATTAGTTAGAAAAATTCTATTTGAACATCATGAGAAACCATGTGGAAGGAAATAAGAAGGTATTTAGCTGATTTTCCTCGCTGGCCCGTGGATCTGAGCATGGATAGAAATTCTATTACTACTAGCACTTAAGAGCAATTTTGATCAATTATATTTTTCTATTAGTATTCAAAAGATGCAGATCAGAATTCATGAAAGTTTTATAGTATATGCACTTTCTGTTTTGAAAACCTACTGACAGCAATTATTTAAAAAACAATTCCTTCAAGGTTTTGTTTTTTTCATTGAGACAGGTCAAGTTCTCTTCTCTGTTTTTATTTTAAGCCCAGGTGGTCACCATACTGAATGTCACAGACCAAAGTGGTCCATTCCAACTAGAACACTAGCAAAGAGGCTCTATTGTTGGAACTTTCCTCGTTCCTGCAGTATTTGGTTTTTTGTTTGTTTTTTGCTTTTATTACCATGCCCAAAGTTCATACCTAAATCTCATGACCCAAATGCTTTAATTATGCTTGCCATAACTAATCAATATCAGTGAGATGGTTCCATAACTTGATAAAGCAGAGAAAGCATGGATGTCTATAATCAGGATAAACCATGGGGGCATGTGAATCAGTTTTTATCAGAGACTCAGTGGGACCATAATGTATTCTTTCAATCTGTACAAAGGTGGTAGCAGGAAGCTATTTTATAGATTTCTTGGTAATCTGAGCTGATGTTATACTTGTTACAGGACTTTTCCAATAAAATAAAAACACAGCAGGATAAAAAAGATACAATTGGTGATTTTATAACAGTCAATAAAAGCATGACTCTATAGTAATGGAAAATTTGTTCATGAATCGTGAAGTATCAGTGCTCAGTTGGTGTGGTAATAAAATAATTTGTGTCCTGCCACTGGAACTTTTTTTACTGTGCTAGCATGTACCTTTAATTTACTGTTGTTTTTTTTTTTCTTCCCTTTGAGAGAGGAGTTACCAAAGGCAATGAAACTTATTAAGAAAATAATGTATCTTAGTCAAACACAGACACCTAATCAAAACAGCCTCTTAAATGGCTTTTTAAACTACTTTATAAGCCATTACTTTTATTCATGAAAGAAATTTTCAGCCCATTATGTGAAAAATAAATTTATATTTAGTTCTTTCATGTAAATGAGAATGAACCATTTTATGTATAAAATAGTTAACCTCGTGCCTCCCAAATTAAGAGCTTTCATTACCTTTTAAGTCACATGTTAAATGCAAAAAGAATAAATCACCATTTTATGTGAGCATTTAAATGAAAGCAAAAAAAAAAAAAAAAAGCAAAGACAAAGGAACCAGGGTCATTTGGGGGAAGAGGGCAGAAATAATATGATATTCTATTTGAACCATCAAAGTATATTCTATCCAAAAGGTTTATTCCCAACCCTTTCCAAAGGGAATGCTATTTTGCAGGTTTCTTTGAGTGTCTTTGTGGATATCAATTTGCTAGGAAAACTTGCTTCTCCCTTACCTTACCCCAGGGTTCCCAATTATTACAAATAATTAAAATAATGGAAGAATCCGGTTTCCTAGTGAGGTGATTGATACTGTCAATTTTATAAATTGTGATTATTCTCCCTCGGTGACCAGATGCATTTATTTAAATTGTGACTTTATATTTGCTATTAAAGACAGGGAGAGAAGATAATTTTTAACTCTAGAATATAGGAAATAAAATCTGGAAGGGAGCAGAAGCCTCTTATAAATGCTTTCTTGCCAGAAAACTAATCCAATTTTCTTTTAATTTCTAAGGTTTTAAATAAACAAATCTGAGAGCCATAATTGAAAATATGGGTGCTATCTTGTTCTTACCAGGAACCAAGAGAACACTAGCAAATTTGAATTAAAGACACCTTTATTCTGTCTACTCTTTTGCCCTGACATTCCTACCCATGAGTATAGTATGTCTTACCAATCATTTTTATGTGATGGAAAAGCTTTAAAGCGCCCAGCAGCATAGATCATGAGAATGTTGCCATAAAACTCCACTACACTGTGTGGTGCTAATCAATATCACAGTCCTGGTCAGCTGTTCTGCTTAGTTTGCCTTCCTTCATATTGGTCTGTCTCCCTCCTCCTCTGGGCTGATTGCAGACTAGCCAGACCAAGGGGACAGGACAGAAGCAATATCAAAACACCTGCAATCCAGCCGGCAGTATTTGCAGGACCCTCAGAAGTAGAGTAGGAGCAGCTCTGCTGACTGTGTTTGCACAATTAACACAATGTTAAATGTGCAAACAGAGCTGGAGTGCAGACAACATGCTGCTGCAAACACAATCATGGTCACACAAGAACTGAGTGGTGCCTTGCTCAAGGCAGCTGTAGGGTTAGTTTTCCCACCCTCGACTCACTTACTTTTGAAAAAACAGCTGTATGGGAGGCTCACCAGACTCCTGCTGAAGAGTGTGGCTGAAACCTAGGTGTCACTAGGAAGTCTCCTCCAAAAAGCCAACCAAAGTTAGGCCACCAAAGACTATGCCCTGTGCAGCTCTTGTATCCTCCTCACACAGAGGAAAAAGGCCAGAGCAGCAGGTTTCCTATAAATACCAGAGAATTTATCACCCTTGGATAGTGAACCAGATTGCCCTCTATACCAACTCCCCAGATTTCTTTAGCCTGAATATTTGAAGATTTTTGTAATTTAAATTTTTAAAAAGTATTAAAATGACTATTTAAATATTCCCATTGATTCTAAGGAAGCCTGTCTAACTTCTTTCCAGAATAATGAATTATTGGAATCTTTATATTGCTTTTGTGTGTTGTATGACAGTGGCCAAGAGCTCCCTTCAAGTCTATGAACTGAATTATGACACCAGAGCCAAATTTTCTGAGCTCCTTTCCAGATAGTTTTATTATCTAGCTGTGTGACCTTAACATCTCTTAGTCTCATGTAATCTGAAGAGGAGGAATTTAAGGAGTCCCTACTCCATAGGGTGCTTAAAAAGATGGATAGAGGTAAAATTGTTAGCATGGCATGAATCAGCATACAGTAAGCACTCAATAAATGTTAGCTATTGATTCTGATTTGGGGCATTATAGCAATCCATAATCTAATCTGAAAAGGACAGGAGCAGTTATTTGCAGTCTAGTGACAGCCATCCAGTTAGTCACAGTTATGGGCTTATCATTAGCCCCTTCATCTGCCTGAATTTCATCATCTTAGGGGATCTTGTTCAATCTTATGATACAATTTAGCCCAGTGGAGTGATGCAATCAGTCTTCTTTTCATTAAATCAGGAAAATGTGATGGTGAATACTGGGCTTTGGGCAGTCAGAGGCCCTGGGACTCTAGGTTTGGCTTAACCACTGGGAAGAACACGTGGAAGTAACTCATTTATGAACAGAGATAGCAGTAATCCCACTTATTTTGTAGGTTTAGTTTATTAAACAAAAATTTAATGAATGATTATATTAACTATAGAATACTGGACATAAAGGACTGTTATCTTATTCAGTAGCATACTGCCTGCCCACCACTAATTTGCCTGCTTCCTCCCTGCTTTTAAAACTGTCTTCAACATCCAATGTCTTGAGATAGTCTTCACTGCCTGCACCACTCTTGGAAACCCTACTATACCATAGTACAAATGATTGCATGAGATCACTTTTGTAAAACAACTAACAAATAATAGGACAGCATCTTCAGATACTAGATCCCTTCCCTAATTCACTTGTCCACCTACATCTGTATCCCTTCCTTGGGAGGAACAATGGTACAGAATCTGGGGCACACAGATTTTGAGAAGACAGGGGCAATGCCAAGGATCAAATTATCATAGCATGTAGAGTTGACTGGGTGGTCTTGGTTAAAAAAATAATAAAAACATCTGGAGATAATATGAGAAGCTGAAGAGTACCATTGAGGTCTCCAAATTGATTCCTGGATTCAATTCCAAGGAGGGGAGTGAAGGAGTGGTTTCTCCACACATCTACAAACAATTCCCAGATCAGCATGGTATCCAAGAATTCAACTATATCCTAACACTATCTACCCTGAGATAGACTCAGTTTCCACAGGGTAAGGGTTTAGTCCTATAAGACTGTCCCTTCCTCCCCAACACACCCACACAAGCACAGTTCAGACTTTGGTTGCAAGTCCAGGCTCTTACCTGTGCTTCTGGCTATCAATTGAGGATTCCCACAATCCTCTCTACTTGAGTTCAATTAACTTACCAGAATTGCTCACAGAACTCAATAAAACTCATTTACTGATTAAATTACCATTTATTACAAAAGGATATTAAAACATACAAATCAGCAGCCAGATGAAGAAATACATAGGTACATAAGATAGGTTCCAAACAAAGGAGTTTCTGTCCTCATGGAGCTTGGGGCCCCAGACAGTGGTACATGAAAGTGTTTTGGTTCCCCAACACAGAATCTCTCCAAAACCCTTTCTTTTGGGTTTCATGGAGGTTTCATTACATAGGCATGATTTGATAAACTCATTGGCCAGTAATGATTGATTCAAACTTCAGCCCCTCCCCTTCCTTGGAGGTGGGGGTGAGGGGATGGGACTGAAAGATCCAACCCTCTAATCACATGGTTGGTTCTCCTGGCACCCAGCCCCCAATCCTTAGGTACTTTCCAAAACTCACATCATTAACATAACAAACTACCTTGATTATTTTCAACACTTAGGAAATTTCAAACTGTGAGCCAGGAATTGTAGACAAAGACCAAATATACATGAGAAATATATTTTGGTCATCTGAATGAATAAATAACAAAACACACAATATAAATCTCTTTATTCAAAGTAGCCCTTGTTAATCCTGAGTTCAGTCATCATTTAATCTGGACTCAAGTAATCTTTATTTATTTACTGAGAGCCTACCATGAGCCATGCGCCAGAAGACTCTTTGCATATCATGTTTCTCACCCTCACAACCACACTTGGGATTATACATTGTCCCTGGTCTCTAGAAGAGGAAACAAGGTTTAGAGAGGTACAATAGGCCCCAAGCTCACACGGGGATTGAATGGCAGAGTCTGTATTCAAACTGGGGGCACAGAAACCCAACCTCTTCCCCTATTCCACAGTCTTCACTGTGGGGCAGAGATGTTCGGCCCAAGTCACCTTGATGAGCAACTGTTGCCAAACGACAATAAAATAAGAGAAATAAAATTTTATGAAAGCCAGTTGCGGGGGTGGGGGGAGAATGCGTGCAAATCCTAAAACTATCATTTAAAACCCCTCTGGATGGTCCTAGCCAGTTTGGCTCAATAGATAGAGCATTGGCCTATGGACTGAAGGGTCCTGGGTTTGATTTCAGTCAAGTGCACATGCCTGGGTTGCAGGCTCAACCCCTGTAGGGGGACTGCAGGCGACAGCTGATCAATGATTCTCTCTCATCATTGATGTTTCTATCTCTCTCTCCCTTTCTCTCTGAAATCAATAGAAATATATATTTTTTAAAATAATAATATTAAAAAAAATCCCCACTGGATGTAAAACAAAATGTTCTTCCCGGTAACAGATTAATAAAATAATTAAGCCATGTTAATCAGGTAATGTTTTTGTCAACTTAGTGTGAGTAAAGCATTCTAGCACAGATTGCAATTTCTGCTTAGAGACTATAAACATTTGCATTTTATGAGTTTTTAAAAGCATTTCTTATTTCAAATTCAAGGCCTTAATGTCACATACAACTGCATTTGACAAAAAGTTATTCCTGTGCTATTTGGAAAGAAAACCCAAATCCTGGATTTTGGCAGAGGTTTAGAGTAGGGTGAGATCAATCTGTAAAAGTAGCCAAATAGATCTAGCTTGAAATATTAATCATTTATGTACCCCTACTTAATATATTTTACCCCGAGTTAAAATGCACTAAAATCTCACTTGGAATTTTACAGCAATCTATACTCAACCATCAAATATTTAGTGTCTGTTTAGGAAAAGTAATTGGTAGAACGCAAAGCTACTATTTATTCTGTTTGATTAATGTTTACCAAGTGGAAGTTTTGGAACAAAATACATCAGTGTTCCACACTCGCTGATGGTCCTTCTACTTATCAGTACCTTATCTCCTGATGCTGCTTTCCATAATCCTTTGACAATGGAGCACAATGATTATTTTCTTGAATTAATTTTTAATTTCTGTAAAGAATTTGCATTTCCACTGAACAACAGATGTATCACCTTTCAAAATCCACTCTAGATTAACATATCCTCTTCTCACTGCATTTGCCTTCTCCTCACAACCACTGGGGACAGTCAGCTGTAACAGAGAGCAGCATTCCTCTTTTCCTGATGCCTCTCTTTGCATTACTTCAGGTGAATGCTATAATCTCTGGGGGCAGCCAAGCACCTCGCACATGCTATAGGTTCAGGATTTGATGACTGAATTAATGAGCTTCCTTATATGATAATGGAGTCCATCCTGCTGATTAAACAAGGCATAGTCTAGGCATGACACCTGATCTGCCATGACCAGTCATCCTATGATGACCAGAACAGTTAAGAATAACTTGTGTGAGTTAATTGAATGTCCTCACTGTATTTCCAGAAGCAAGTGTTAGCATTTTCTTTTGCAATACCTTTGATTATCTAGGCTTGGGCAAGGTGACGGCCGTAGTGAGGTTTAGGGACAAACTAAAATATAATAAGGAAAGGCCTTTTCTGTCCTGACAAAGAAATGATACTTCTCTTCTTCAATTTTGGGTGTTGATATTAATCTTATTTTGATTCTTCTAAAAAGAAAATCTGAAGTCTTCACTGTACTGTACAATTGATTCCTTCCTCATAAATGTTCATGTACTATGACGACCATGTGTTTTGCCTTTTCTCTGTATTTTAATTAAATGTTGTCTAAGAGGAACAATATTTTTTTACTCAGCTGATGTCAATTGGGAAGACTAATCAGCCCTAGATTGATCTTTTTTTTTTTCTTTTTTAATGTGACTCTGTACCTGGTTCATGCTTTCCTTGGGACAGTTGTTCTTGTTGTTTTCATGGGAAGCATTACATGATGAATATATTAAAGTAAGTATAGCTCTTTCAAAAATAAAAAGGTCCAATATTCCTTGACTTTTGGGAACCTGAGACAAGAGAGCTCCTGGTCCAAAAGATTTTCTAAGTCATGTCCCTGCCATCCTAGAAGGGAAATTCTCAGTGGCTACCCAAACAGGTCTGATGAAAGAGAGATTCTATATCAGAGATTGGTAAGGACTCCTCAGCATTTTGCAAATGTGTCTTCAGTCCTTAGTTAATTATCTTTTGAATAATGTTTGAGTTGCTGGAAATTGTTCCAGAAATTCCAAACGGTTCACCAATTAGCATGTACCTTAAAATGTGAATCAGTTTTTTGGAACATGTTTAAGCCATCTAGAGTGTCCTACATCTTACATAATCCGGGTTTTTAAAACATAAAACCACACTATCTATATGAAAAAAGAGAATGGGGGATGCTAGGGAGAAAAAGTGAACAAAGCACAGAGAGCCCCTGGAAAGGACCTGTGTGCCATCTGGGAAAAGAGAGAGCGAATTCTAGAGGAGAAAACTAAGAGCACTAATGTATATTTCAAGAACAGCCAAGGCATTTGCAAATGACTAGTTATATTTGTTTAAAACCACATCTCATTGGCAGTATTCTTCACTTCTTGGTCAGATAGTTGCTCTAAATATTATTTTAAGGATAGTAAGAAGATGAAGACAAGGTGTTTCTCTTTTTTTCTGTTAAAGCAAGCATGATACTTGATCTTTAAAGAGCCAGTAACATTATATGTCAATCTATTAAGACAAAGCAATCTAGAATTAACGTGTTGATATATTCAGTAAATGAACATTTGAGCTCCTCTCACTTTTGTCCCAAGCCACGGACTATGATGGCTGACTTGGGGCTGCAGAGACATCCAGCCCTACCCTTTAACTTTACAACTGCAGTAAATCACCTCATCTCTGTATTAAAAAAAAGTTATCTTCCTTTTATTTTGAGTGAAAACAAATCAAAAACAAAGATATAAACACGTGGATAGTGATTGTGACACGTTTTTACTCCGCTGCCATCTCTCTAAAATTCTTGCCTCCTGTGAATGTTTCTAGCCCAGCAGTTTCTATATAAGTGGCTCACAGTGGCCCCATGGAATTGACTTAATGGTTGTGTCTTTTGGGATATGTATAAGAGACATTAATTTTTATATAGATGTAGAAAGCTCAGAAAGATGTATAATTTTTAGCTTAATCCTAAAATTCACAGCTCTACTTAAAACAGTTTGTCCTGACTAATAGAACTACTTCTCAACCCCGGTTTTATGCTGCTTTGAAAACCTGTTCAATCTCAGCACTAACCTTTGTGAATTATTCTTTGGTGTACTGTTGCTTTTACCAGAAGTCCAATCCTTAGCTCAATTATTGACTGTAATTTCCCTAAGGGTAGCTTTCTTTCTGTATTACTGAAAAATCAATGTTTTTGTTTCTGAATATGAATCAAAAAGTGACTCTAATTAGCCACCACTAACAGTGATAATAATAACTACATTGGTAAGTGCTTACATTTATATAGGATATTATTTGTATCAAAGGAGGATAGAGTCCATCTCCCGTTTGACAGGGTGATAAACCCGATCACAGTGATGGATTCAAGCTCCTGGAGTGAAATGTAGTAGCTACTAAATAGTCCACAGCAGTACAAGATTGAAGGGTAAAGAACAAAAAAGATTTATTTATTGCCTCATGGAATGTATATCCACTGCTGGTGGTCCCTCTTAGACTGCCAGAAAAAAAATACCAATTTGCTTGTAACAGGATTCACTTCTAGTCACTTGTGTTTCCACGTTGGATGCAGTGTTGGAACGTGTGTTCAAATGAGACAATCACAGGCTTAGAACCAGAAGAACCGGCTCTCTAACTCCACTTCTTCCACTTACGAGCTTATCAACTTGGGCCCAGAATACAACCTCCGTGAGCAGCATTGCAGCATTGTCCCTGTGGGGTAAATGCAAGATGAGATGATGACTGTCTTGGTGGGATGTTATGAGTTTTAAGTGATGTACAATATTTGGGCTGCCTGGTATGTGTTTTAATACTCCACATGTGATCATTACTGACGGAGGACAGTAAGGAATTGGCATTCAGGATTGAGAGTGGAGCTGTGACTCTTTTCCATTGTATTGGCTGGTTACTGTCTACAAGTTTTTTTCTCTTGCCAATTTGCCCCTTTCCTGGTCTTTTGGCTAGAGAACAGATCTTTCTTCTGACAATTTTTTTGGGGAAAAATTCTGAAGCATTCGCCTTGATTTCTACCTTTATAAGCATCTTATATAAAACATAAGTTGATCTTTTAATAATTACAAATAATGCTATAATGTCCGTCATAACTGCACAGTAGAGTAGGTACAGATGCAGTCGGGGATTAGCTCCCACTGTAAGTTGAATCCAAAATATTATTTCAGACAAAAAATATATAGTTTCCTGCAGTAGTTAAATCTGTTTGCTTTCATTTTCCTATGCCAATTTTGTTTTTCTATGCAGCCACTTATTCTAACATTATTAGAGGATTTTATACCTCCTTCCCAATCCTTCCCACATTGTTCCTAAACCACTCCACTATGTATTAATATTGAACTCACCTCCTAGCTGGCTTTATAAATCCTCATCAGCAAAATCACAGAACACCTTGATTGCTTTATAAAGAAAAACAAGGTGCAATCTTAAAGGTTGCTTTATGGTTTACAATAACTTTGTCAAATAGAGAATATTTTCTATTTAATCTAATTCATTTTTATGGGGCACTACAATAAGCCAGGCACTGATCTGCTAGGGACACCAAGATGAATAAGATCCTCCCCCAAGTTGTCTGCAGAGGACTGAGGAGGAGGTCACACACACGTAAGGCCAGGTGAAGGCAGCATGACTAATGCTGGCCTGGGTTGGGAGAAAGGGGTTGGGAGAGCCTCAGAGTAGAGGTGACCTTTAATCTGGATCTAGAAATATGAGGAGGATTTTTATTTTGTTTCAGAGGAATAAAGGGCTAGAGAAAAAAAAATGTATGCATGAGCACAGGGACAGGAGAGCACCCAGAGAAGCTCAGGGTTTGGCACAGTGCCTGCTGCTCTGGAGATTCTCAGCAGGTCTTCGCAGAGGTATCGATTAAGGTTGCATGGTGAATAGGAGAGGGTAGGACACAGTTAAAGAATTTCGTAAAACGTTTCTTCTTTGTCTTTTTATACTTCATTAAGCACCTTTACTGTGTTCTTTCTTTTCACCTGACTCAGGTATGTAGTCATAAGATATGCACACTGCAAACTGCACAAAGTGAGAATTTACTCTCTTAGGAAAGCAGACTATAAGCAGGTTTTATCTCTCTCTTTTTTTAAGTCGTAAGAACTGAACTGGTTAAATTATTTTGTCGCTTCTAAATGTGGAATATAGTTGAGTTCTGGAGGGGAAAAGAATTGATTGCCATAACAAGGTCTACTGCTAAACTGAACATATGTTGCTCATAATGTCACTTTCTAAATCAATGAAATTATCATTATAGAACATGTCGACAAATTAGACATGTAAAGTGCCGGCTGTATGTGGGAGAGATGTAATTTGGCTCCATAAAAAGAAAATTAAACAATAAAATATCATTGACAGATGTAGTTAGCTAAAGGTTTTGAGGTTTAAATACCAATTTGTGGGGGAAAATTATGCAGACAAACTGAGAGTACTAGATAAAAATACCAGTCTTCACAGGAGAGGAAAATTCAGTCTTTTGACCAGATGTTCTAAGACTTTCACTGTGGCCTTTTTTAACAGATGGGTATGCTGACAGTTCCTAACTTTTTCAAAGCCAAATAAAGTAGGTTAGTGATGATAAAAGAATAAAGCCAATTAAATATATAGTTCACATCTCTCATTTGAAAGAGTAGATTCGGTTAGATTAGGAAGGCCAGGTCCTTCCTCACAGGGCTTCTTCAAGCAGAATTTGTCTTGTGTTTCTCTCCTTAGAATGCAACATGCCAAAAAGCCACAGGTTTCTACATTTTTGTAGTTGTGGTTACTTAATTCCTAACAATAGTAGCACCGTGACATTATATGAGAGTCTTAAAGATAGTATAAAAATTAAGCAACACCGTTATTGATGGTCAGCTGATTGTTATTACTATGAAAGCGGTGTATTGGACATTACTTGGATAGTAAAACAAGTGAAAGTTAATCTTCTTTTATACTCCACTACAAAGGTTATTCCTACTGAGTTTCAGATTTATAACAGCCTTAGCTTGAAACATAGGTGCGCCCACGCTTTTCTCAGTGTCGAAGGCTGAGACCAAGCAATGGAATAGAAGGAGTAGGAAACACTTGGCGGTGGCTTTGACAAAATATTCAGCATCACCTGTAGAGTAAGATGGTGAACATGACATATACTGAGATTATAGAAACAGTATGAGAATGTTTTAGCATCAATGAGATTTATTAAGGGACTTCTTCCATCTTTTCAACACCCTCTGCTTTTATTTTTCTCCACTCTGCCCACTCATCCTGGGAAGCAATAGTGGGTTCATCCTTTGTCCTCTAGCACTCAGCACAGTAACTTGCACATACCAGGTAGTAGTAACTAAATGAACACATGTTGAAGTAACTTACAGATGGATAGAGGCAGAGAAGAAAGAAGATTAAAATATTTCCCAAAATATTTTCTACTCCTTATATTCCTGTTTATAAAATAATTCTGCCTTGCATGTTCCAGGCACTTGGGAGGGTTGTAATTCTGACCCCCATATAGTTGATAGGAGCTGCATGAGCAGGACTGCTACCTACCAAGCAGTTGTGAGGGGAAGTGCCCCGAGTCACTTCCAGGCTGTACTCTCTAGTTGCTGGTGTGAGACCCAGCAGAATGTTCTTTCCCTTTCTCGGTGCTCTTGCTAGTTGCTCTGTCAACCTGAATCCCAGGTTAAGTAAGCCCAAGCTAACATATGGGTGGACACAATGCATTAGTGAGAAATAACTGTTTGTCCCTGAGATGTTGCTGGGTGGTCAATAGGCAACGATAGAGTGGCCACTAATATTTCCTAGGAAACATTGCTTCTCTTACTAAAATGCCACATGAGCCTGGCTGGTGTGGCTTAGCTGGTTGAGCCTTGTCCCAGGCACCAGAAGGAGACCAGTTCAATTCCCAGTGTGGACACAGGTCCGGGTTGCAGGCTGGATTCCCAGCAGGGGACGTACGTGTAGGAAGCAGCCGATCGATGTTTCTGCATCTCTCTCCCTCTCTCTTCCTCTCATTGAAATCAATTTTAAAACTTTTTTTAAATGGCACATCTTTGAAAATATCTTACCCTCACTCCCAATCTCCATCCTATTTCCAAAAGAGCAGAGTTAATTGAATGTTAAATATTGCAGTAGTCCATACCTCAAGATTTTTGTCCCATGGAAAAATTCTTTCCAAAGTGGGCTATATGCTAATGAGACAAGGATGATTCTGCAGAAGATTACACATATTCACAGACACACACTACATCCTAAGTAACTTTATTTGCTCTTCTTAGTCAAAATAGAAAAACATGCTGATATAAATAGCGGGATGATCATGGTCATTCAGGTAGATACTATTTTCTTGAGTTTCCATGACTAATGGAAATTGATGGTTACATTATATTTCACACACCATAATAGCAAAAAATGACGAAATTATATAAGTGGGAAGAAATGAGGATTTAACATAAATGACATTGCCATCTGAAAGTTGTGGGTAGAAAACTTCTCCCAGCATCTGTTACAGAAATATGGAAATTGATATTTTTAAATGCAGTGTGAAATGTGAAAAAAGAGATAAAATGTGGTTAGTCCATATTTGAGGATTCTTGCTTGTCAAAAATAGCATGTCCAAAAAGAAAACCTTCTAAAAAGGTTACCCCTCAGAATACTGCCACCAATATGCATTTTCAATAAATGGTGTATTTCATATTTCCATGCAACATTCAGCATTACAAACCTAATGCCCCAAGACAACCCAAAAAGAACAGAGAAGGAATGTACCAGTACATATATGTAACCTCCAGACTGTGTGAAAGAAGCCATATTTCAGCAGGAAGGTCAGGACCAGGGAGTCTATACCCAAAATCCCAATAAAGATAAAGAATTTATAACAGGGGTCATTTCACCAGCAATGGAAATTAAGAAGGAAACATCAAGCAATGAGGAATGTGATGTAGCATAGAATACAGATGACCCCTGAACAGCACAGGGTCAGGACACCAACCCCCAATATAGTCAAAAATCTGTGTATAACTTTTGTGTCCCCAAAAACTTAGTCACTTATAGTTTACTGTAGACTGGAAGCCTTGCCAATAACAAACAGTCCATTAACACTCATTTTTGTGTTATATGTACTATATGCTATCTTCTTATAATAAACCAAAATCCCAGGTTAATTAAGCCCAAGCTAACACATGGGTGGGCACAATGCATTAGTGAGAAGCTAGAGAAAAGAAAATGTGAAGAAAATCATAAAGAAAAGAAAATCCATTTATAGTACTATAGGTATTTCTTTTTAAATCCTTATCTAAGTGAACCCTAACAGTTGAAACCCATGTTGTTCATGAGCCAACTATAATTATCTCCTAAAAGTTAACTATAGGACCATTATTTTTAATATCAAAAACAGCATCATAGTGTAATCCAATAACAATTAACCAAAGGATGGAGACCACACTCCTCAGGGGAAAAGAGAGGGTTTGAAGCATGTTTAAGCACCTGTGTCTGTTTGCCCAAGGTGAAGTATATACCTAAGCCTATTTTGCCTGTCAATATATAAGCCAGTCAGAGAAAGACAAGTATCACATGATCTCGCTCATATGTGGAATCTAATGGACAAAACAAACTGATGAACAAAGTACATCCAGAGACATGGAAGCCTAAAACAGACTTGAATCTCAGAAGGAAGGCAGATGGGTGGGTGGGTGGAAAGATATCAACCAAAGAACTTGTAAGCATATATGCATAATCCATGGACACGGACAATAGGGTGGTGAAGGCCTGAGGTGGGGAGTAGAGGCAGGCTAGAAGAGATCAATGAGGGGGGAAAAGGGGACATATATAATACTTTCAACAATATAACAACAATAAATTTTAAAAAATAAAATAAAATACACCCCATAAAAATAAACTTGCTATTCTTGTCTAGATCTGCATGTAGCAGATCCATAATTTATATTTTTCCTTCAAACTTTTCCTCCTTCTATCTGTCAATAAAGATATATGTTTCCACTTCAGTCTTCAAAGAAACAAACTTTGAGTATGTAAGGAATTAGGAAGTGTGGCCAGGTGAGCAGCAGGAAGCAGACATAGCCCATGGAAAACATCTCACCTGAGACCCAGGTCATCCAGGGACATCCAGGGATGCTTCTAGGTTTTGTGAGTCCTAAAACTTAAAGTTGGTAGACCCTCTTTTAGAATAATATAAAATGACAAAAATAAAATAACTTAAAAGTGTCTATTTAGAAAGAGAAATCATAGGAGATTTTAAAAATTTAAGTATTAAAAACCCAGAAAGATACCATACGTGTATTTATTTGTAACTGTTTCACATATCTCAATAAAACCATTTCCCCAGAATGATTTTTTGCCTTCATAGTCTTTGATCACTTTTTGATATGATAACAACCTTGTGTTCTTTTTTATGAAGAAAATGGAAAGGTATCCAGTCTTCCAGGATGACTGATCAGAAACTGGTGGGGATTATTATTGCTAATGTGAGTTCTTCCAGGCTCACAACTTGTCATTGGTAACAGCATGTACATATTTAGGATTGTAATTAAATTTGGGAGAACCTCTTCAATTTTCTTTTCTAATGAGGTGTAAGACTTGGAAGAATTTTCTACAGCAGAGTCTCTGGATCTGCACATTTCACATCCTGTTTTTCCTCCAGCTCCCACATATGTTGGATGCAGGGTGCTGTTAAGAAATAGTTATGTCCTGATTGGATCTCTGTCCGTGCATCAGTAGGTTGCAGTGTGAGATGGGTTGGCCAAGCATGCATAGGAGCAGTCCTGGGAACCTTTCCTAATCTGGTATTCTTGGCAAATTAACTGTGCACATAAGTAACTAACTGTGAACCACATAAACACAGTACATCCCTCTATTTGCAGCTCAGCCTCCCTTTCACTAGAACCCAAAAGTATATGGGGCTATCCCAGCAATACAAGAGTGGGTAAGACAAAAGAAAAGGACAGCTGAGTGGGAAAAAGTAACTCTCTTAATCATTGTCACCATAATATCTCATTTAAAAAAAATGTTTTTAAATGTTTCTCTTTTTTAATGTTTTTATTTATTTATTTATTTAGAGAGAGAGAGGTGCATAGAAACATCAATGTGGGAAACATCCATCAGTTGCCTCCCACATGTACTCAGACCTCAGATTGAACCTGCACCCCTCATATCTGTCCTGACCCGGAATCAAACCGGCAACCTTTCAGTGCATGAGACAACGTTAAACCAACTCAGCCACACTGGCAAGGGCTCATTTAAATAAAATTTTACAAACATATGGTCCTGTATAATAGGGTAGCCAATCATCTCAGTTTGCCAGGACAGTCCCAGTTTTATTACTGAAAGTCCTGCATCCAAAAACCCTTTAGTCCCAGGCAAAGAAGAACAATTGGTCACCCTATTTTGTGAACACATTTCCAGGGCACTGTGATGCAAGAAGATGGTTGGTATTATTTCAATCTTCTTGAATTTGTTAAGACTTATTTTGTGTCTTAACATGTGGTCTGTCTTTGAGAATGTTCCATGTGCACTTAAGAAGAATGTATATTCTGCTGCTTTGGGATGAGATGTTCTGTAAATATTAATTAAATTCATCTAATCTAGTATGTCATTTAAGGTTGCTGTTTACTTGTTGATATGATGTCTGGAAGATCTATCAAGTGAAGTCAGTGGGATGTTAAAGTCCCCTGCTATGATTGTATTGCTATCAATCTCTCCTTTAAATCTCTCTTATACATATGGTCCTATATTGGGTGCATATGTGTTTACAGGGGTCATATTTTCTTGTTGGATCAATCCATTTATTATTATGTAGTGACCTTGTCTCTTTTTATGAACTTTGTTTTGAAGTCTATTTTGTCATATCTGAGTTTTTGCTATCCCAGTTTTATTATTGTTTCCATTTGCATGATTTTTTTTTCAGCCCTTCACTTTCAATCTGTGTGAATCTTTTGTCCTGAGGTAAGTCTCTTGTACACAGCATGTATATGGGTTTTCTTATCCATTCAGCCACCCTATGTCTTTTGATTGGAGCATTTAGTACACTAAATTTAAGATTATTATTGATAGGTACTTACTATTGCCATTTCTTTTCTTTATGCCTTTGTACCTTTCTTTCTATGTTGTTTCTTCTTCTTCTTCTTCTTCTTCTTCTTCTTCTTCTTCTTCTTCTTCTTCTTCTTCTTCTTCTTCTTCTTCTCCTTCGTCTTCTTCTTCTTAAAACAGTCTCTTTAATATTTCTTGCAATGCTAGTTTGGTGGTAATACACTGCTTTATTCTTCCTTTTTCTCAGAAGCTCTTTATTTCACTTTCAAGTTTAAATGATAGCATTGTTGGATAGAATAGTCTCAGATTTAGGTCCTTGCTTTTCATTACTTTGAATACTTCAAGTCAATCCCTTCTGGCCTGAAGGGTTTCTGTTGAGAAATAAGGTAACAATCTAATGGGAACTCCCTTGAAGGTAACTTTCTGTCACTCTCTTGCTGCCTTTAAACTTCTGTCTTTGTCTTTACCGTTTGTGATTTTAAATATAATGTGTTTTGGTATAGGCCTCATTGGGTTAATCTTGATTGAGACTTTCTGTGCTTTCTGTACTTGTGTGACATTTTCCTTCACCAGGTTAGAGAAGTTTTTTGTCATTATTTTATTATACAGGTTCTGTATTTATTGCTCACTTTCTTCTCATTATGGTACCCCTTTGATGAGGATGTACTTACATTTCATTTTGTACAAAAATTCCCTTCAATTATCATCCTGCTTTTCAATTCTTTTTTTAAAAACTATATTTTATTGATATTTTACAGAGAGGAAGGGAGAGGGATAGAGAGTTAGAAACATCAGTGAGAGACAAGCATTGATCAGCTGCCTCCTGCACACCCCCGACTGGGGATGTGCCTGCAACCAAGGCACATGCCCTTGGCCGGAATCGAACCCTCAGTCCGCAGTCCAACGTGCTATTAAGTGAGCCAAACAGCTAGGGCTCTTTTTTCTTTTTGCTTCTCTAGTTGAGCTGTTTCTCTGCCTTGTCTTCTAATATGCTGATTTGATCCTCTGCTTCATACAATCTACTTTTAATTCCTTCCAGAGTATTATTGGTGTCAGATAAGGTATTTTTTATTTCTGACTGGTTCTTATTCATGGTTTCTATTTTATTTTTCATGCAGTTGTAGTTCCCACTAATTTCCTTGTAATTCTCACTAAATTAATTGAGCACCCTTATAGCCATTACTTTGAACTCTATATCTGATAAATTGCTTGCCTCCATTTCATTTAGCTCTTTTCTGGAACTTCCTCCTTTTCTTTCATTTGGGGGTTGTTTCTTTGTCTTCCCATTTTTACTATCTCATTGTGTTTGTTTTTATGTATTAGATAGACTGCTATGCCTCCCAGTCTTCAAGGGCTGGCGTTATGTAATAAGCATCCTGTGAGACCCAGTGGTGCAGTCTCTTTGATCTCCTGAGCTGGATGCTCTAAGAATGTCCCATGTGTAGGTTACTGGGTAATTAGGTCTAAATTGTTGTTGTCCCATTCATGGGTGAGATCTCCCTTCAGGCTGGCTGACACTGAGGCTCAACCCTGACCACATCATGCAAACTGCTATGCAGGTGTTTTGAAGTTTTTTTGTGTATGAGGGGGACTATCTTGCATGTTGTGATGAATGCAAACCTAGAATTAATAGAAAGCAACATTTGTAGCCTGTCCCATTATATACAGATGTCAGGTAGATTCTGAATAGTCAGTAATTCTCTAAATCACAGAAGAGGAATCTACATTCTCTCCCAACGCCTTGATGTGCAGTTCCACTTCACTTCTATATTTCCATTTCCTTTGTCTTGGCAATTATTATTACAGTCTATTAATAACCTCAGGGTCCAACTGACTTCCATGAATATATGACTTCAATATTTTATTTTATTTTATTTTTTAAAAAATATATTTTATTGAGTTTTTACAGAGAGGAAAGGAGAGGGATAGAGAGTTAGAAACATCGATGAGAGAGAAACATCGATCAGCTGCCTCCTGCACCCCTCCTACTGGGGATGTGCCAGCAACCAAGGTACATGCCCTTGACTGGAATCGAACCTGGGACCTTTCAGTCTGCAGGCTGATGCTCTATCCACTGAGCCAAACCAGTTAGGGCATGACTTCAATATTTTAGTGTGAAGTCAATAGTAAAAAAATTTTAAAAGTTAAATTCTGAGTTTAACTTTACAGTAAACTTTTCAGAATCTTATCTGTGTGATAGTTCATGAACTATTCCTATGTAGCAGTATTTTGTGGTAAAAATGCCAATATAAATACAGAAACACAAGAGCTAAATTATTTTTATGAAATTTATCACCTCAGAGAAAGTGACCATGATATCTTTTATATCAAAAACAACCTTGTAACTAAAAACCTTGGAATTAATAGTTTGAAAGGGACCTCATAATGTACACAATTAATAATTTGCAAGAAAACTTGAGTTGAAGATGCTATGTATTTCACTTTATACTATCAACAAATACCCTCGATCATTTCAATGCTTAATACCATGCCATCCAAGAAGTTGTTTCTTATTTTTAACTAAACTTTATTCTGCTGTAACATGAACCCATTTGTATTGCTTGCATCCCAACAGTGATAATAAATGGTCAACAACTTCCTCAGAATATTTCATACCCTTGTGGACAATTATTGCCCTATTACCTGTCCTAGTCTAAATGTAACAATATTATCTTTTCGATATTTATGAGAGAAGCAGGGTGACAGACTGAATATAAGCCGTATGATGGCTCACTTGCCACTATCTTTGATGTGCCTTAAATTCAATAATACTCGCTATATACCCAATGTAAAGCCAATAAACACCTGCTAAATGAATAAGCCTGCCAAAAGCTCAATGTATGAATTAAGATAAGTCACCAAACCAAAACTGGATTAATCATTCTCATTCCTTTGAAATAAAGGAATTACATTAAATTTTCTTGAACACCTTTTCCTATCCTGAAGTTCTGCCATTTTAGAATCTTTATTTTTTTTTTTTTCATTCTTTGTCCTGGATTATTTCTGGACAGCCCAAACAAAATACAAAACCCTAAGAAAAGGACCCAGTCCAATGTACTGACAGGGTTTTATCCTTGCCGCTTGTGTTATTTTATTAAAAGGCCATTAAAGCCTACTTGCTTTTAAAATAAAAGTGCTGGGAATGTAGTCCACTGTGTAGTTCAGAATTTCTTTCTCTAAAATTAGTTTGTTTTTTCTTTTGCAAATCTCCTGTTTTGCATACTCTGGTTACAGAGATTATCAAGCATGTTAAATTGACAAAATCTGAAATTCTGTAAATCAACATCTGATAAAAATAATCCATAGTAATAAATAATAACAAGAGAGAGAGATTGGGTTTCTGTTTTTGTGTTTGTTTGTTTGACTGCTTGTTTTGGCTCACAAAGTCATCCCTATACAGTGAGATGATTTATTTGGAGGAAAAGAAAGAGAAATAACCTTAAGCCCAGTCTTTTTTTTGTTGAATTTATAGGGATCACATTGGTTAATAAAATTATATGGGTTTAAGATGTACAGTTCTCAATCTTTTCAGTAGCCAAAATATGTAGGATTCAGTTAATAAGATGATTTAATCATTTTAAAAAAAAAGAAACCACCCAAATCAATCTGTTTAATAGTTTCATATGAGCTCTGACTAATAATTTTGAGCAGGATGATGCAGCACCTGGCACACAAGTTTCTAATACTCTAGGGATGTAAGGAGTCTGTGCTGAGGGAATTGAGAATAAGCTGAATTGCCATTGGACAGGTGAGACACGAGACTACCCTTGCTGAGCTAGAGGTCAAAGATTCATTCCAAGGAGGTTCTAAAAATATCAGCTCTAACCTGCCAGGTGACCTAGCCATGGAAAACCTCATTGGAGCCCCACTAGATCTGACCATAACTGGAGCTCTTAAAAACTTTTCCCATCAGAAAGTATCAAGAATGAAAATAAGATATATACCTACCACTTCAAGTAAGTTCCTGTACCTGCAACAGTTTTTCAGATGAGCTAGTTTCTTTGATCATCAAGCAGTAATATTAATGCTACCAACACAAATGAGGAAAATGTATAAATCAATGTTTTTCACATTATGTATCATAAAATTGAGTCACAATAAACATTTTTAAGACAAAATAAAATATCAAATATAAAAAATAAGTCAATGTGCCTTTCAAATGGCACAACTGAATCCCACAGAGAAAATTACTCGTGGTATGAGCTGCCCCTATCTGTGTAATTATAAATTATAAATAAGTAAAGTAATTAAAGATTAATTCCAAATCTCAGTAGGCCCTCTGACAGATTGGCCATCTGGTTGTTCCTGCGATGTTTAAAGAACCTTGGTACTTATATGTCCCAAGACCTTTTAAAGAGAAAAAGTGCAAGAAGTTTTAGCATTTTATTCTTTAATGTATTTATTTGTCCCATCTAACTATTGCCTAGTCAGAGTTTTCTGATGAGCCTGTTTAATGTTTAATGGCTCATGTAATAATATAATTCTCTTTAATTATATATATATATATATATATATATATATATATATATATAGAGAGAGAGAGAGAGAGAGAGAGAGAGAGAGAGAGAGAGAATTCAGGAGGTTCCAGTACTTTATATTATTCCTTTGTCACCTCAAGTGTGATAAATATCTTTGTATGAAGAATTACTAAGTCACATCAAAAGATAGATCTAGTATCTCACACAGAATTATCTCTGAACAGCTCTTTCCGATGCTTTTTTAATGTTCTCCTTATCCTCTGTAATGTATTTCTGCCAGGATTCAAAACTAGCAGAAAACTGTCAGCTGTCTGAATGTTGTCACTTTTATCTCCCTATTGCTCCTCATGTCAAGGTGGGACGCTATGTATAGCAGGCAAGGTTACATTCATTAGCAGTCATTCAGACAGCCTTCAGCAGTACAGAGGGTCTTCCCGTTCGTTGCCCCTTCCCTTCCCATCACCCAACTCCCTCCCTCAGAATAAATGCTTTTAGCACTTCTTCTCTTTCCAGTCCTACATTCTGCGTTTCCCCCACTTGATAGCAAGTTAAAGTGGTGTAAGAAAGAATGGAATGTCATATGCATGTTACCTTTTTATTTTGATGACCTTGAGCCAAGCTTAAAAGAGAAACACCCAGCCATAATCTAACAGCCCATTTTAAGACATGGCACATATCCCATTAAGGAGCTTGGCTCTCTCCTCTGTTAGGAAGCTTCCAATGGCCTTCTATTACACTGAGAATAAAAGGTAAACTCTTTGCACACCCTACACAATTGGGCCTCTATCCATCCACCACTCTAACATTATCTTGCATCATGCATATCATGCTCAATCACTCCAGCCACACAAAAGTGATGTAGAGAAATGGCATGCTCTCACTGTTACATGTTTGCTGCTGAGACTATGGTTTGCCATAGATATTCTGGAGATCCATTTTATACTATGCATCAAAAGCCTCGCTCTTCATATACTATGACCAACAATTCATTCCTTGTTTTTTTGTTTGTTTTTTATCCAAAAGAAATAATCAGTGATACATTCAGAAATAAATATTCTAGGTTAGAATGGACTGCAAGGTTTTTTAAAGTAATTAAAAATTTAAATCCCTCTACATATCTACCTAAAAAGAAATTATTTAACTAAACTGCAATACACTAATAATTCTGAAACCATTAAAATTAAACTGTATCCTTAAGTGTGAAATGTGCATAGTGACTTCCTTCCAAAAAGTGCCATATGAAAAAGTGGGGAAATGTGTAATTTTTACAGTGAAGAAGCCTGATGAACAATATCCAGGTGATCAATGTCAATACCTACATGTTGACATGAACCATGTTGATAATATGTACTCTTGATATGTTATGAGAATGGCAATTTACTTCTGTGGTCTTCCTCCAATATAAGATTATTCCAATCTTATCTTGAGAAAATATCAAATTCTAATAGAGGGATTTCCTACAACATACCTGACTAGTAATTCTCAAAGCTGTCACATTCATGAAAGGTAAACAAAGTCTGAGAAACTGTCACAGTCTAGAGCAGCGGTTCTCAACTTGTGGGTCGCGACCCCTTTGGGAGTCGAATGACCCTTTCACAGGGGTAGCCTAAGACCATCAGAAAACACATATATAATTACATATTGTTTTTGTGATTAATCACTATGCTTTAATTATGTTCAATTTATAACAATGAAAATACATCCTAAATATCAGACATTTATATTATGATTCATAACAGTAGCAAAATGACAGTTATGAAGTAGCAACGAAAATAATTTTGTGGTTGGGGGTCACCACAACATGAGGAACTGTATTAAAGGGTCGTGGCATTAGGGAGGTTGAGAACCACTGGTCTAGAGGAACCTGAGGAGACACAATAAGTAAATGTAATGTGGTATCCTGGAGGGGATCTAGAAACAGAAAAAGGAAATTAGGCTAAATTTTTTAAATCTAAATAAGGTATGGACTTTAATTAGCAATAATGTATTAATATTGGTTCAATAACTGTGACAGATGTACCATACTAATGTAAAATGTTAATAGTAGGAAAACTGGGTATGGTATATGAGAATTCTTTGAATTCTATTCTCATTTTTTCCATAAATCTAAAACACTTCTAGAAATTAAGGCCTGTTTTTATAATTTATCTTTTAATTACAATTGACATATAATATTATATTAATATTAAGTGTAAAACAATGTGATTAGACTTCTATAAACCTTATGAAGTGATCATCCCAATAACCCTTGTACCCATCGACACCATACATAGTTATTACAGTATTATTGACCATATTCCCTGTGCTATACTCTATATCCCTGTAACTGTATTTATAACTGGATATCTGTACTTCTTTAGAAAAAGTATTTCTTTTCCCCTGTTTATATATTTATATTGATATGAACTTGTGCCATTCTATGGGTTATTATCCAATACTGTTGCTCAAATTTTCTGGACTTTGCCATTAGGAACACTTTGGTTTGACTCCTTTGTTTTATTGACATGCTTCCGTCAGTTCTGCAGCAATTGCTTACTTATGGCACCACAAGATGTTCCAGGCTCCTCTTATATTTCTCTGCTCCAACCCTGAAATCACTCACCTCTCCAAGGAACTCTGGTTTCTTTTATTGTAAAATAGTGTTTAGAAACCAAAATCTAGACCCAAGATAGTACAATTAATATTGGAAAATCATTGCTTCTAGGACCTCTAAACAAAGGAAATATATATGAGCTCACATGTACACACAAATATCTATAGTTCTATACCATATAGTTGTGTAGATAGATAGATAGATAAAAATATAACACCACAGATTTATTTCACCTTTCTTGCTTATAACCTCTTTCTCCAACAGTGAAAAAACTAGTCTTTGTCATCTACAGTTTATTCACTTATTTATCCAATCCTGATGTATATGTAAAGTAGTTTCAGAACTGCTAACAAATATAACAAATTTAATGATTGAAATGTGTATGCTTTGTTTTGGGCCTTTAGTTTTACAGTATGCAATCAAAATTTTTTTCCAAAATGACATTTGTTATTTCTTTTCTTTCTCATCCACTTCAGTATGGTTCTGTTATCAATTTATAACACATTTTCAAATTCACTTGTTATTGCTAATATTTCATTTTGAGTTTTCCACACATTTTGGTTTTATTATTTATTTATTTATTTATTTATTTATTTATTTATTTATTTATTTTTGTTTCTTGGGTATGTGAACCAACACTGTGGTTCTAAGAGTCAGAGATATTCAAGAGGTACACTCAGAAGCATCAGTCCCTCCTCATCAAACTGTCCATTCCCATTCTCCCTCCACCTTTCCCACCCAGTCTGATTTGGGAAACCAATCTCTTTACTTCCTGGTTTATCTCTACTGTAATTTTCAGTAGAGCCAATACTTGTGTATTTTTTTATATCTCTCTCTTTTTTACATGAAGGTAGCATACTATAGATTCTCTTTTATACTTTGCTCTTTTCTCTTAATAGTATATTCTGGAAATTTTCTATCAGTTCAGAAAAATCCCCCTCAGTCTTTTTTGTATATTAGTACAGTTCTTCATCGTGTGGTTATACAATACTTTATTCAATTATTCTCTGATATATGGGTATATAGATTGCTTCTGATATTTTGCAATTATGAACAATTCTATAAGAAATAACCATAGGCCTATATATTTCCATATTGTTGTAGGTAATCTCCAGAGTAAATTCCTAGAAAGTGGGACTTCCATGTCAAACGATAAATGCATACCACATGTTCATTGCAGCATTATTTACAATAGCCAAGATTTTGATGTAGCCCAAGTGCCATTAGTGGATGAGTGGCTAAAAAAGCTGTAGTACATTTACACCATGGAACACTACACACCTGTAAAAACGAAGGGAATCTTAGCTTTTGCAACAGCATGTCTATATGGTTTTATTCTTACATTTAGATCCATATTCAAGTTAAAGTTTATTCCAATGTATGGTCACACATGCCTTTTCCAGCATCTCATAAGAACATGTTCACTCAAGTGAAATCACCTTTGAATAAATCTGGTTAGGTAAAGGTGTAGCATTGCTTTAGCTATGGAGAGAACAAAATTGTTAGAGGCAAAGCCAGTGCTTACTACAATTCACAGTATGGTTGAGTCTCTACCTGCCTCTCAGCCTCTTTTCTATAAAAACAGGGCCATTTCCCTCCCCTGGCCAGGGTCTTGTGCCTCACTGTAAATGTACATTATGGCAAGACTTCTGATCTCTATTAGCAAAAAAGGAGAGTGGCAGCTTCCTGCAAAGGAGAGATTCAAGTTGATGTTCTTTGACTTGAGGTTGGAATCTTAACTTTGTGGTGAAACATTATGAAAGTTATTCACTAGGTATTTCTGTCTTTGCTCTTATGGAATCTACTATTACATTAATTAATCCTTGATTTAAATACTTTTATTTAAGACTGTTTCAGTTTCTAGGAAAGTGGTGAAGGGCACAGTCTTGGCTCCCATGGGATTTGCCTCCTAGTTCAAAAGATATTTTTTCACAGTTCCTAGATTCCTTGGATTTCTTAGTAGTCTCAGTCTTACTCCCCAAAAAGTACCTCCAAACTTGGAAAGCACCCAGGGATGCCCACTGGGATTAGTATGAGTGCAGTGACAGCCTCCCTTGGAATATTTAGAGGCAAAGCACGCTTCTTTAGGCTGGAAGAAATTGGAGCATTTTTTTCTGGGGAAAAAAAAGACAACTTATAGGTGTATACAGTAATACAGTTTTTTCTGTAGAGTGTTCCATGGTGTGCAGCCAGATAGAGGACTGCCCTTTGAGGAACTGAGACTAGCTCTGATCTCTAAATGGCTACATATAGTTGACCCATTATCACCCTGATGAGAAGACACCATCTGCCCAAACTCACATTTGAGGATCCCCTCACTGACAGGCAACTTCCAAATGCAATGAATTTTTTATTGGAAAATACTATTGTTCCATTTTGTCTCTTTCCCACTCATTTAATGTACAAGCAGTAACTTTGTCTGCGTGATGTTCTACTCCTGTTGTTTATCCCACACCTGAAGTCTTAATTCTGTTTGTGACATTTTAACCCATAAGCAGTTGCTATGGAAATGATTAGAATGTCATACACAAAGGATTATTGCCTTTGGTTGGGTACCTTCCAGACAGGGTACCCAACCCGGAGCGCATTATTTAAGGCAAATATTCTAATAAGAAATTAGAGAGAAAATAGATTTGTAGAATCATAAGTACATTGATGTAAGTAAAATGCTCCTGTCCAGTATTGCTGGTTAGCTCTGATAATCCTAAGGTGTGACAAACAGAGGTGCAATTTTTCTTAGTAACTCCTTTTCCTTATTCACATTAATTGTGTTCTATCCAGTTTTTTAAATGTTTGTAGGTTGCTGTTTTTTCTAAAAAATTCAGATAAGATAGTTTTACAAATATCTGCTACAGTGAAAATGACCCAAAGCTACTCAAAGATACTCTAAAATCTCAAGCTCATATAAGTACGTACAAATATTATCAGCTCAATGCACCACCTACATATTGAAAATAGTATTAGAAGCTGCACTCTCTTCTAAATACATTTCTTCTCTTTGAGGTTAAAAATATCAGTGTTATTTTACATCCTGAATCATTCAAATGCATATAATTTCAGTGGCTGAAAACGTTAGGTGTAATTATTCACATTTGCAAGAGACATGAAGAAATCTGTTGGTCATAAATTAGCAGTAATCGGATATGCAATTTAGCACTTATTTATTTTAGTGCATTTCCAAAGTGTTTAAAGACTACTTTTCAAAGCAACTCTCCATGATATTTACTCTTTCCCAATTAAGGGAAAGTTGGCACAGTGATTATATTTTCATAATCCCTACCCACCATCTCTAGCCATTAAATACCACTGTGGGTGGCACACATATCTCATCCCATCCATCCAGCATCTCACCCTCCATGTCAATTCCCAAAAGCCTATGCAATGAGATGTTGTATTTTTTTTACTTCAAAATCTGCATTTATATATGTGCCTGTTGTGCTGGTAAAAATAATCCTATTTATCAGCTACTTATTGAGTACTTACTAAGAGTTAGGTCCTTTGTAGTCTGACATTTAGCTGGCCAATACAGTGTTAATTTTTGTCCCTCATGCTCTGACTTACAAGTGATTTGTAAGCCAGAGTGGGCCTCAGTGAAGAGGAAGGATCTTTTCCTACCTAAACCCTCCCTCTACCTAAATTGGAAGCCAATTAGCAACTTTACTGCTTTCAGATTACCAACATTTCCTGGTATATGGTTCATACATTGTTCTCAAAATGCTCCACTCATCTCCAGACATGACCACAGACAGCATCAGGGCTCAGGAAAGCCAGTGCAGAGACGTGAATATTAGTTTATTCCTGTGGGAGAAGCTTCTCCATAAAAGATATGTGGAATGTGTTTGCTGTCAAATCTGTCAAAAGTATGCCATGTGAAGCTATAGGAGGAAAAAATACTCTGATAGGAACTGAAGAGACATTTGCAAAGAGGCCTGTTTTGCAGACATGGCCTACTTGTGATTTTTTTTTTCCCTTATCATCACTGAGCAAGCGAGCAGAAAAGTTACAGAACTGGGGTTCAAACTCATGTGCAAAATAACACTATAATGGTCAAAACTGCTGCTTCATCTCCTTGATGTCTTGCTAAATTATTTCCCCTTCTTTACTTATACCTCTTTGTATAGTTTTCAAATTTCTAGCTCATGTGAATTTGTTCAATCTCTGCTCCTAGATCCATGTAAATATTTTCACATGTTCATCCAAATTTTTCTTTGTCTACACCCTTACTGAGCTCTCTTTGATGTGGAGAACTTGGCTGATCCTTCCCAGCAAAGCAGCATGCTTCCTCCTGGGGGGCTGAGTGGTGTGTGTGTGTGTGTGTGTGTGTGTGTGTGTGTGTGTGTGTGTGTATTTAACCTCCTCCTAACTGGCCTGCTTGCCAAAACTTAGTATAATTTTAAACCAGTTTCATTTCCCTCCAGTGAATATATTTCAAAGACCACCTATCTTGGTTCTGCTTCACTGTTGATGGATTTTTTTCTGCTGGCCTCTGTTGAATGGAGAAACACTCCTCTAAAATGACTATGGAACAGTCCCCCGAACATCAATGCTCCCTGTCTTTGACCTGGATGTAGGTATCTTTGGGTAAGTCTCATAACCCTTGGTAACTTCCCAATACTTTTATGCTTGAACAGGGATGATATTCTGGTCATCCCATTTCTTTTATGCTAAAGGAGGGCAAAATATTTTTTAATGTTGCCTGCAACATGTTGATATTTCCTACCTGTCATTCAGATTGGATGACATAGACATGGAAATGAATATTCTTAAAGATAGTGTCCCTATTTTGCATTAGTGCCTGATTATTAATTCCCCAAACTGCTTAGCATCTGTCTGTGCCATTTCTCATTTTAATTAGAGGGACAGTCCAGGGCATAAATCCTTTTGTCACCTAAATTTTAGCCATTCATCTAAGGCAAATCAGCTGCCTTGCCTTTTGCTGCTTTCTTTCACTGTTTTACTTTTCAATCTTGTTGCAGCAGGATTGGTTATTATGAAAACTGAATAATCTGTGTTCTTGAAGGGCAACAAAGAAATCTACAGAAAACCCAATAACTGAGAATATGGTGAATATTGACACAGACTTTAGAAATAAGATATTTAATACTCGGTTATACATTTATTTGGTAAAACGTGTTATAATCATCCTGCTTGCATGTGAAAAATACCAGAATATGACTAGTGCTGGCAGCCTCTTGGAAAGATGCTGCGTCAAAAAGCTCAGCCAAGGCCCTGGCCCTGGAGGGTAGCTCAGCTGGTTAGAGCATCGTTCCGATACCCCAAATTGTGGGTTTGACCCCCAGTCAAAGCACATACAAAAAGCAACCAATGTATGCATAAATAAGTGGGACAACAAATCAATGTTTCTTTCTCCCTTTATCTCTATCTGTAGAATCAATTAAAAAAATACTTAGCCAGAAATGGGACCTAGATATATGATTAATTAGCCATCCTATACAGCTTTCTAATTCAAAAAATTTAAAAAAGTTAAGTGAATTATTTTAACTTGAACCAAACCTGAAAAATAAGTTTCAGTGCATGTTGTAAGAGAATTCTCATTATGCTTCTGATGATGTTATGTCTCTTTGTTCAGAACTGAATAGAAAGCAACAATCACTGTGAAGCATTTTTCTTTTTAATTTTCAAAACCTGTTACTCAATCTCTTAGACCTCAAAATTGGGGATTGGGATGATATTGATTTTAGAGTTGCTATTCTTAATAAAAATAAAGTAATTATATTTTTCAAGTAGTGGAATCATAATGTAAATATCTCACACACATAAAAAATAGATAACTATCATATTACCACTGAACCATGTTCCTGAACAGTTTTACAAGTAGAGCCTTAGCTGCCTGGTATCACCATGCATGAAGCAGATAAATGTAAGAGAAGGAAATGATTGTGCCAACCTCTGAGTGAGAGGTGGGTGGCATCAGAGTGCAGCGCCTCCATAAGCAATGGCTATCTTGAAGTGCTTAGAAACTATATGAATTTATTAAATGGTAGTCACTTTTTTCGGGAGAGAATGTTTTTAGGGAACTTTGAAAAAATACTGGAATGGTTCCTATGGCTGTCCAACTAGGAAAAGATCCATCTTTCAGAGCCTGTCAGCAGGTGGACCTATAGATGGCTTGTTCTAAGGTATCACTCCAGCAACAAATATCATTGAAAGGTCTCCTACATGCCATGTACTGTGCTAGGCATTCAATAAAACACCATAAATAAAATAGATACTATGGCCCCTTAGAGTTTTCAGTCATGTGAGGGAGACAACGAATAAATAAGTAAATCAATAAATAAGCGTATTTACAAAGTATGGTAAGTACAGTGAAGGAAATGAAAAGGGTACATTGATAGAGTGTTATAGAAGTGGCATACTGAAATATGAGAAGGATCATCTTTGTCAAGGGTAACAGTGAAGGGGGAGACACAGAGCAAAAAGGATAGCCTATCAGTGGTCGGCAAACTATGGCTTGCGAGCCACATGCGGCTCTTTGACCCCTTGAGTGTGGCTCTTCCTAAGCCTTAGGAGTACCCTAATTAAGTTAATAACAATGTACCTACCTATATAGTTTAAGTTTAAAAAATTTGGCTCTCAAAAGAAATTTCAGTTGTTGTACTGTTGATATTTGGCTCTGTTGACTAATGAGTTTGCCGACCAGTGGCCTAGGTGATGCTCTGAGAAGGATACTAAAGGGCCTGTGTGCAAATGAGGTAGTGCCTTATAAGCCATGGTAAGGAGTCTGAGATTGTGTTTTATTAAAAATGCTAAGTGAACAGGTCAGTATTGTATTGTCTTCAAAAGAGGAGGGGCATGAGCCTCTCCCTGGAAGAGGCCAATAGTGGAAATGGGAGGTTCAGAAAGAAGGACTCACCAGTGAACTGATGATGGTGCCTTGGGTCAGTGGGTAGCTGTGGTGATGAGAAAAGTGGATGGATTGGAAGTGATTCTGTACAGAAAGCAACAGGACTTCCAAGTGATAGAGATAACAGTGTTAGGGATGATTCCCAGTTTTCTGCTTTGACAAAATGTGTGAATTGTGGCCCAATTTGCTAAAATGGGGAGGAGGGAAAGAGACAGGTGATTTTTTTGTTTATTTTATGGGAGATTCATGTCAGTTATTAAGAGTTCAGTATGTGGGTGTGCTTAGTTTGAGATGCCTGTAAGATAATCAAGTAAAATGTCAAATAGTCCCTTGGATATTCAGTTTACAAATAGTTATTTAATAACGACTTCGTGTCATACAATGTTCAATTATGAGGAAGATGATTTTGCATGTAGGAGAAGTTTGGGCTTGATAAAAAATCAACTGAGCCCTGCCTATGTGTCTCAGTTGGTTGGAGCATCATCTTGTGCATCAAAGTGTCGCAGGTTCAATTCCCACTCAGGGCACATACTCTGGTTATGGGTTCAATCCCCAGTTGGGGCACATGTAGGAAGCGACCAATCAATGTTACTCTCTCACATTGATGTTTCTCGATCTCCCCCTTTCTCTCTCTCTATAATTCAATAAAAACATATCATTGGGTGAGGATTAAAAAAATAAAATCAATTTAGAGATGCTTAGTGCTGGCTTCATTAGAAGTACACATGGCTTTCTGCTGCCCCTCTAATAGGACATGAGACCTGTCATGACTAGCTGAAAGTTACTAAGTACTCCTGAAGAAGGAGATAAATTACAGCTTTATATACTACCCATCAAACTGTGGATTAAATGGCACCTGACTGACTAGAGTCAGTTAACTCAATATGCAAAGAATACTATCACTTATTTATAATAGCAAAATATTGATACAATCTAAATATGTAGCACAGAAGGAAAGATTAAGTAGGGTATCCTATATAATAAAAGGCTAATATGCAAATAGACTGAACAGGGAAACAAACAACCGGTTGCTATGACGTGCCCTGACCACCAGGGGGCGTGCGCAGAACATGGTGGACTTTGGCAGCAGGTGGCAGAACATGGAACATGGTGGGCATTGGCCATGGTGGGATGGTGGAGCAGGTGAGCAGGGGTGCCAGACCAAGGCAGGGCGCCAGTCGCTGTCATTGGGGCGAGCCTCTGGTGGTTACTGAAAATTCTTTGCTCCTGCATGCCATGGTCCTCCCTGGTGCTCACGCCTGCTGCCGGTGCTGGCCCTGCTCACACCCATTGCCGGCACCCAGCGCCAGCCCCGATCACTCGTGCCCTCAGCGGGTGCCAGTGGCAACTGCCAACCTCAATTGCCCCATAGGGCTTCTCCACCTCCCCCTGCTCCTGAGGGGCGATCAGGGCAGCAGCCGCCATTAGAATCTGCTGACAGTGCCGGCTCTGCTTGCACCCACTGCTGGTAACAACCCCAATTGCTCCATGCCATCAGCAGGTGTGAGCGGGGCTGGTACAGTCAGCACATGGGAGCAGCAGCAGCGGGAAAGGAGCTGCCAGCAGACAGGGGGTGGGGGAGGAGGGCCACAGCAGGAGGGGCCAGGTGGGGGCATGGAGGATGGGCCGAGACCCGCCCCCATGCCCAGCACAGCCTCTTGGTCCACAGTTCCTTTCAAGATGCACAAATTCGTGCCCTGGGCCCCTAGTATGTATTCCTATAAAAGAATGTTAAGCCCAACTGGTGTGACTCAGTGGTTCAGTGTTGACCTATGAACCAGAAGATCACAGTTGGATTCCCAGTCAGGGCACATGCCTGGTTTCAAGGGTTGATCCCAGTGGGGGTGTGCAGTACATAGTCAATCAATGATTCTCTCTCATCATTGATGTTTCTCTCTCTCTTCCTCTCTTCCTCTTTGAAATTAATAAAGATATATTTATAAAATAATGTTAAGCACTCATAATATATTTGGAAAAATATTTAATGAGACAAGATAAAATATTTAATAGCATGAAGTAATATTTTAAATATTTAAATGAAAAGTAGGTTAGTAAGTCACATCTATAATGTGATTTTAGCTTTCTTTAAAGACAAAGTAATATATGCATAGAAAAAAGATGAAGGAAATGAGTAAAAATGTCAATTATAGTTATCAATAGCTGATGAGATTTAAAATGAGTTTCGTATTTTCTCTATGCTTTTGAGTATTTTCAAAATGTTTTATAATGAAACTATTTTACAGTTCTAAGTGGAAGGCGTTGGTGTTTATTTGAGAGAAAAGAGAACCATGATAGGAACTTTGGGAAATAGGAGGAACAAGTCAATATGACTCCTATTGTAAGTTACATGAATAGACTAGATCTGTGAAAAACAGGTCTATTATTTCCTCTTACGTTAAGGGATCAGCACTTCTGTATATTATAGCCAGGATATCATATGGAGAGGCCTTGTAGAGAAAGTATACCAAAAATTTGAGAGATATTTTCCACAAGAGCAGGAAAATAAGATAACATGTGAAATTGTTATCGTTAATTAACATTTATTGTGCACTTATGTATCAGGCACTCTTTTTACATATTTTGCATTTAAGAAAGAAAATTGGAGAATGTTAAATGTACACTAAATTAATTTGTATTAAACACCATTCCTTTACTTGCTCTGATGTAAAAAAAAAAAATGGAAAAGTTTAATTATTAAACTAGTACATACATGCAATATATGTGTGTTCCATCTACATATTAAGTAATTAAGACAAAGTTAAAATTTAATTTAAAATGTTGTCACTAATTCTAACTGCAACGATAAGCTGGAAGAATATAGTGGTTGTCACCTGCCTGTCTGTTGATTCATCATTAATTAAAGCCCAGGTGGTAAAGATGTCCTTGAAACTGAAGCAGTGAGACAAGGCTCCAATGTAGTTGCCATGGGTGCAAACAGTGAGGTCCCTAGAGTCTTTAAATTTATTCCATTCTCATTCCAACTTAGATACTAGATTTATAAAATCCAAGTCCCTTTGTTAAAGCATATACGAAGACCTACAAAAATAACACACATCACTTTTCAAAATAATTGTTTCAGATTTCAGAAACATTTCAGTGATATCTAGAAATCCCTGAATATTTATTGGATTTTTACAGAACCTAGCAGGCTTATAATCCCACTAGAAGCCCGGTGCATGAGTTTGTGCATGGGTGGGGTCCCTCAGCCTGACCTGTGATTGGGCCTATCAGGGCTGGTCAGCCAGGGAGAGGGACCGCGGGAGGATGGCTGTGGGAGCACACTGACCACCAGGGGGAAACTCCTGCATTGAGCATCTGACCTCTGGTGGTCAGTGTGTGTCATAGCTACTGGCCCATTATCTGGTCTTAATAGTCACTTAGGCTTTTATTTATATACTAGAGGCCCGGTGCACAAAAATTTGTGTACTCGGCGGGGAAGGGGGGGCCCCTCAGCCTGGCCTGTGCCCTCTCGCAGTCTGGGACCCCTCAGGAGATAACACCCTGCTGGCTTAGGCCTGCTTCCAGGTGGCAGAGGGCAGGCCCAATCCCTAGGTGCAGCCCCTGGTCGGGCTCAGAGCAGGGCCGATTGGGGAGTTGGGGCACCACCCCCTGTCATGCACAGAGCAGGGTGGATCAGGAGGTTGCGATGCTACCCTCAGTCACGCACAGAGCAGGGCCGATCAGGGGGTTGGGGCGCCACCCTCTATCACCCACAGAGCAGGGTTGATCAGGGGGTTGGGGTGCCGCCACTCTCACACTCAGGGCAGGGCCGATGGGGAGGTTATGGCTCTACCCTGTCACACACAGAGCAGGGCCCATCAGAGGGTTGGGGAGCTCCCCCATATCAGGCACAGAGCAGGGCTGATCAGGAGGTTGGGGCGCCTACCCCTGTCACGAACAGAGCAGGGCCGATAGGGAGGTTGTGCCCCCCACCTCATCACACACAGAGCCACAGGGCGATCAGGGGGTTTGGGCGCTGCCCCCTGTCACGCGGATCCCGGTGCCGTGAGGCCTCTCGGCTACACTTATCCCGGTGCTGGGAGGCATATTACCCTTTTACTATATAGGATAGAGGCCTGGTGCATGGGTGGGGCTGGCTGGTTTGCCCTGAAGGGTGTCCTGGACCAGGATGCAGGTCCCCACTGGGGTGCCTGGCCAGTCTGGGTGAGGGAATGATGGCTGTTTGCAGCTGGTCACACACCCATCAGGGTGGGGGTCCCCACTGGGGTGCCTGGCCAGTCTGGGTGAGGGGCTAAGGGCTGTTTTTAGGCTCGTGGGTGACTGAAGCTCCCAACTGCTCCTTTTTTTCTTTTTTTTTTATTCTGGGCCAGCTTTAGCTCTGGCTCCAGCTCTGAGGCCTCTCTCTGCTGCTGAAAGCAGGTATCTGGTTTGTTTGGGTTCTATAATCGAAACAATGTACAACTCCAGCTCTGAGATCCTGGCTCGCTGAAAGCAGGTTTCTGGGGGTTTGTTTAGCTTCTATATTTATTACAATGTTTCAAACTGCAGATTCAGAGGCCGGCAAGGCAGGCGGGGAACGTTGGTTTCCTCCATCACTGAAGCAAGCAAGCCTCATGTTAGTTTCAAGCTGCCTGGCTGCCGGCCGCCATCTTGGCTGGCAGTAAATTTACATATCGCCCTGATTAGCCAATGGGAAGGGTAGCAGTTGTACTCTAATTACCATATTTCTCTTTTATTAGATAGGATATAGTGCTAGGAATATCTTCATCACAAGGAAATAGTGGTGTGTTGAGTTTGTAGGGAATTTTTATGTAATCTTATAATACTGTTTTAGGGTCTATTTATAAATCAGATTTTCTGAGAGCCTCCCCCCCTATTCTTTTGCTAAAAAATAAGTGTCCTATAAGTGGGATCACTGGGTCAAATGGCAGTTCCATATTTAATTTTTTGAGAAAACTCCATACTGTTTTCCATAATGACTATACAAGTCTGCATTCCCACAGCAGTGAACTAGGTTTCCCTTTTCTCAACATCCTCACCAGCACTTGTTTGTTGATTTGTTGATGGTAGCCATTCTGGTAGGTGTGAGGTGATACTTCATTGTGGTTTTACTTTGCATCTCTATAATGATTACTAACTTTTTTTCATATGACCCTTGGCCATCTGTATGTCTTCTTTCAAGATTGTCTATTTAGGACCTAAGAACCCTTGACACCAATTAGAAAGAATATATGTACCCATATATTCATAGCAGTGCTATTTACAGTAGCTAAGGTCTGGAAACATCCCAAGTGCCCCTCAGTAGATGAATGGATAAAAAAGCTGTGGTACATTTATACCATGGAATACCATGCAGCTGAAAGAAAGAAGGATCTCTTACCCTTTGAGACAGCATGGAGGGACCTGGAGAGTATTATGCTAAGTCAGAGAAAGACAAGATCACATGATCTCACTCATATGTGGAATCTAATGAACAAAATAAATTGATAAACAAAATAGATCCAGAGTCATGGAAGCGTGGAGCAGACCAAAGAATCTTAGAGGGAGGCAGGGAGACTGGCATTGGGAAGATATTAACCAAAGAACATATATGCATAAGCCATAGACACAGACAATAGTGCGGTGAAGGCCTGGAGAGAGGGAAGGGCTGGGGGAAAGGGTTCAATGGGAGTAAAAGGGGGACATCTGTAATACTTTCCACCATAAAGATCAATTTAAAACAAAAAGTGTCACTGCCTTATGAACAATTGCACCAAATGGAGAGACTGCTTTCAGAGGACATTTGCTTTAAAGCAAGGCCTGCTCAAGGTGGAGGAGTGACCATTCTAAAAACTAAAAGAACATAATTCCAATTCAGTTATAAATCCATGTCTGAGATGGAATCAAGCTTGCATCTGAGAGGAACAGAATTAAAATATAACCCCCTCAGAGGCAAACTAGACCACCACAGACAGAGCCCCTCCATATCAGCCATCTTGGAACTCTGCCCAGAGGGTGCCTTTTGCCTTTCTCTCCCACAGCCCTTTTGAGATCTTCATGGTGATGAGGCAAAGCATTGAATTCTCTCTCAGTACTGATGAAAGTACCTCCCTTTCAGAGCTAACATTTCAGGACTAAGCTTTATTAATTTTGACACCCTGCTCAGAGAGGAATACAATGAAAATAGATCAGCACAAATGTTGCACTGATTTTGAAAAAATTAACTTAATATTTTACTTCAATGAGTCCAAATTAGGTGTGTTGGAGAAAGAATAATATTTCCAATTTACGAGAGAAATTTTGTAATTGAGTGAGAAATTAAATACTCAAGTGTGGTTTCCGGTACTTATGTATTCTTATGTTGCTCTTCTGGCCTCATTTTCTTTCATTAAAGTTTGAAATATATTCCTAAATCAAATATACCAATATCATTACTGAGAAAAGATGTGCCAGTAACAACAAATTATAACC
Organism: Myotis nattereri; assembly: GCF_964212035.1. Taxonomy (NCBI): domain Eukaryota; kingdom Metazoa; phylum Chordata; class Mammalia; order Chiroptera; family Vespertilionidae; genus Myotis; species Myotis nattereri. The sequence goes on from NC_138075.1 coordinate 159,174,333, forward strand.
GCCTTAGGTCATTGAACTGACAAAGGTGAGGTTTTACCTAACCCACTGGTGCTCTAACTGAAAACACTCAAGTGGTTGCAGGGACATGTTGATATCAGCATTTGAAACAATAGGGCATATACCAAATCCAAACACTGTTCCATTTAACTTGTTCTCCTCTTGGGAGAGACTCTGGCCGTAACCCAACCCATGAATACCCCTGGATGTTATCTGTCACTATCAACACTGCTAATCTATCCTTCACATTGTGGAATACTCCTGCTCTAAGATGCCACTAGGAGCAAGGGGACAGCTGGAGTTTTAAATAAAGTTGGTTCTAGAAATAGGACATGGCAGGAATGAGATCCTTCATTGTTTCTGTATATGTCAAGATATTTCTGGAGATCTAAAAGAATTCAGGCTAAATAATTTACTGGTATTACCCAGGGAAGGAAAAAGTGCTGGTAGTAAAAATATTTCCACAACGATAGGCATTAAAAATGAAATACTGAGCCTCAAAATTATCCTATTGGTAATTCCTGGATTAGAAGACTCTTGGTTCACATATAAACAAACCAACATTACATGTTTACATACATTACAGTTGACCACAAACATAATATAATGTACCTAAAGACAGTGTTTTACAATTGATGTGATCCATTAGCAAGTTGTGAAATCAATGTTGTGAGCTGAAACTTTTCCCTTTTTATTTTTAAATAGATTTATAGAATTAAAATGTATCAGAGTGCATTTTATATTAAAAAAGTAAATATGGCTTAATAAAATGCTCATTTCTGTGTGTATGTATTGGGTAGGTATGTATATTATATTACAATGTGAAATAAAATTTAAAGCCACTATCATAGGAAATTTATGTTTCTGTGATAATAATGAGTCACAGTTTAAAAATTTCTCTCTAAAATTGAATTCTAACTTCCAAAGCTCCCTGTATATGCCTGTGTGTGAGAGAGATTATGCAACAGAAAGTCAAACACACAAAAATATGTTACCATGGAGTTCCAGTTATTTCCATATCATTTCCAGCCCTCTCAGAAGTAGCAGAATATCCTCTTCTCTGGTAGCATTATGGAAATCTGCTAATGAACAGTGTTTTATGAAGAGTGAACCCATTCCAATCTACACAGCAATAGAAATCAATAAAATAACAAGAGTGCCCACTCCATGGGAGAACATATCTGCCAATGATATATCCAGTAAGGGGTTAACCTCCAAAATCTACAAGAAACTCATAGTGTGGTGATAAAGTTAACAAAAGGAAGATAAACAATCCAATTAAAAAATGGGCATAGGATCTCAAAAGACACTTCTCCAAAATGGACATATAGAAGGCCAAAAGACATATGAAAAAGTGCTCAAAGTCACTGATCACCTGAGAGATGCAAACCAAAATGACAATGAGGTACCACCTCACACCTGTAAGAATGGTTATCATTAATAAATCAACAAACAACAAGTGCTGGTGAGGATGCGGAAAAAAGGAAATGTGTGCACTGCTGATAGGAATGCAGACTAGTGCAGCCACTGTAGAAAACAATTTGGAGTTTCCTCAAAAAATTAAAAATGGAACTTGTATTTGACCCAGAGATCCAACTTCTAGGAATATATCCCAAAAACTCAGAAACATCAATCAGAAAGGATATATGCACCCCTATGTTCATAGCAGCACAATTTACCATAGCTAAGCTTTGGAAACAGCCTAAGTGCCCAACAGCAGATGAGTGGATTAAAAAACTATCATACATCTATACAATGGAATACTATCCTATATAATAAGAAAGTAATATGCTAATTATCCATTACACCGTAATGTCACAACCAATCTATAAGTGGTGGAGAGCTACAGGAGGGTGGGGCAGCAAGCTACGAGCAGAGAGCTACCAGCGGTGGTGGGCAGGTGGCCAGCTGAGGCAAGCGGCAGCAAGCTACTCATGCACAGATTCATGCACAGGGCTACTAGTGTAGCTGTAAAAAAGAAAGAACTCTTACCATTTGCAATAGCATGGATGGACCTAGAAAGCAGAAAGCATCATGCTAAGCAAAATAAGCCAGTCAGAGAAAGATAAGCATCACATTATCTCACCCATATGTGGAATCTAATGACCAACATATACTGATGGACAAAATAGACCGTGGGACATGGAAACATCGAACAGACTGTCAAACCTCAGAGGGAAGGCAAGGGAAGTTAGAGGAGGGAAGAGATCAATCAATGAACTCATGCATAATATGCATAACCCAAGGACACAGACAGTGGGTGGTGAAGGCTTGGAGGAAAGGGGGAGGGAGAGGGCAATGGTAGGGAGGGGAGATATGTAACACTTTCAACAGTAAAAATTTATTTAAAAAAAAGAAAAGTGAACCCATTCCCAAAAAAGAAATATGGTCAAGGGAAACACAACACCATGTTAATTGATTGATTGGCACTTTATTCCTGGGCAACTAAACAAGAGTAGCATTTCTGTTTCTTATATAAAGACATTCAGAATTTTTTTGGAAGAACTTATAGGATGAGCAGTTGATTTTATAAACTATAAAAAAATTTGTGAGGTCCCTACATTGAGGAGGCAGTCACATGCCCCTGACTTCCCAAATTAAAACTAAAGTTATGCAATAGACAATAAAAGAAATAGGGCCTTCCTAAGGTTATGTACATAATTCCAGGGCAAAATGTATGACACCTAGAAACAGGCCTCATCGCTTAACATAGATGTTTAATTTGAATGTTTGATAAATACTTATAGTAAGGGTTTATTATAAATAAGCTGTTCATCAGATTAAATGCATGGATTTAATTAAATTGCTGCTTGTTGAGACATGTTTTATTGCTGTTACTATAAGCAAATAACACATAAAGTTTGTTTGGAGAATTGTGCTTTTTTTAAACATTTGACTTGAAAAGCATTTTAAATGAACCATTTAAATTATAAAGTAGAATCATTATTCTTCATCTTCTTTAAGATACTAGAGGAGAAATGAGGACACCAGACCAGCCTCTAGTGATGGAAATAAGTAAGCAGGATAATAAATAAATGGCTTTGGAGTGAATTCTGCTGTCTTAGGATTTGATGAGATAAGGGGTGCTTAGTCACAGGTCTATTTTTGTTGTTCATGGGTTCTTTAGATCTTTTTCAAGAGGCGTCAACCATTTTTGCCAAACTTAGTCTCCTGCTACATTCTAGCCCCAGCCCTCCTTGCAGATCTGAACTCTTACGTGTTCTTTGAAGCCCCAAGTCTCTCTGCCACTCTCACACCTCTCCTGATTATCAAAGGTGTAAGTGATAAGATCCTCTAGAATTCCTGAGCCATGAATTATCTACTTCAATCATTTGACAATAGGATTATACTTTGTGTATTGTGCTAGTTATTACTGATTTTTAAAACTTAGATACTTTGTTTCCCTAAATGGATTAAATGCTTCCTTTGAGCAGTCACCATCTTTAGTGAATTCAAAGATAATACTAATCAGTAACATTAAATTTATTCCAAGTTCATGTCAACAAAAGACAAACACTTGGATGAAAACTGGAAAGAGAAACAAAGAAAACATAAGGAGTGATAAAATGTGGGTTTATAATCTCAAAATGTCATTAAAATATTCACAATAGGATATCTGGAGAATTAATAGGTAATTAGCAGATAAGAATGTAACCTTTTATCATTTTATACCAGATATTTGGGGTTAGAGTAACAGTATGTGTTTCTTCCATTCTCATATGTATCTTCTATTGCCTCTTTTTCATCATATACTAATATTCCAGTTACTTAGGAATTATTTAGGATGACTCTGGTTGCAAGTAATAGAAATTGGTGCCAACAATAAAGGCATTCACTGGCTTAAAGCATGGGCAATACAGAAGTAGGACAGGTTTCGATTTGCCTTAATCTACTGACTTTGTAGATTTTCCTGTGATTCATTTGGTTCTGCCATCCCGTGTCTGCTGACTTTCCCTCAGATTGGTCATAAGATAGTGGCAATAGTTCCATGGCAAGTATTTGCACATGACAAATTGTTCAAAGGGAAAAGAAAATGGGACACTTTTATCATCTTCCCCAGAACAACAGGGTAGAACTTTCCTAAGATGATCCTGCATGTGATATCCCAGTGCAAGTTATATCATGTGACACCTCCTAGGAACTTAACCAGACCAATCACACCCACTCTTGCAGCTGTGAGTGGGCCATGATTCACCTAAGAGACCTGAGCTGAGTGGAAAAAAAGAAGATACGTTAACAAAACTGGGTTCTCTTGAAAAAAAAAAAATGAAAAAAAAAAGATGCTGAAAGGCAACCAAAAAATATCCCCACTCCAATTTTTCAGAAAGTATTTTCTTTCCAAAAAGAACCTAAACATACCGTTCTAATGATCACCTCTCTGTTTCTCAGTGTATGTGTTGGCTTTGTTAAATATAAATGCTTCCTGTATTTCCCACAATAATCTCACAGACATATCCTTGGGTAAAACTAATAAATATTTAATTATTTTGGAGGAACCCATCCTATCTAATAATAGACAAACATGGTAATTGACCATACCTTAGCTACACCTCTCATTGGCTAATCAGCAAGATATGCAAATTAACCCAACCAAGATGGCGGCCGGCAGCCACGCAGCTGGAGCGAGCAGGAGGCTTGCTTGCTCCAGTGATGGAGGAAGCCAAGGTTCCCTCCTGCTGTGGCCCAGCTCTGAGCTCTGAAAGCAACAAAGTTTCAATTATATAAGCTAAACAAACCCCAGATACCTGCTTTCAGCAGGCCGTGGCCTCAGAGGTGGAGCGAGCAGGAGCCCGTCCCTCAGCTCCAGTGACGGCAACAAAGTTTCAATTATAGAAGTTAAGTAAATTCCAGAATAAAAAAGAAAGAAAAAAAGGAGAGACTGGGAGCTTTAGTCACCGGCCAGGCCAGCCTGAAAACGGCCCTCAGCCCCTCACCCAGACTGGCCAGCCACCCCAGTGGGGACCCCCACCCTGATCTGGGACACCCTTCAGGGCAAACCAGCCGGCCGCCACCTGTGCACCAGGCCTCTATCCTATATAGTAAAAGGGTAATATGCAAACTGACCCTAACAGCAGAACGACTGGGAATAACTGGTCACTATGACACACACTGACCACCAGGGGGCAGACAATCAATGCAGGAGCTGCCCTCTGGTGGTCTGTGTACTCCCACATGGGGGAGCTCTGCTCAGCCACAAGCCAGGCTGATGTCTGCCAGTATAGCGGTGGTGGTGGAAGCCTCTCCTGCCTCCTCAGCAGTGCTAAGAATGTCCTACTGCAGCTTAGGTCTGCTCTCTGCTGGCAAGTGGACATCCCCTGAGGGCTGCCAGGCTGCCAGAGGGATGTCTGATTGCCAGCTTAGGTCCAATCCCCTGGGGAGCAAGCCTAAACCAGCAGGTGGTCATCCCCCGAAGGGTCCCAGAATGCGAGAGGACACAGGCCGGGCTGAGGGATCATTCCCCCCACCCCCAGTGCACAAATTTTTGTGCACCAGGCCTCTAGTTTCATATAACATCACTAATAACATTTCCTTTGTATTCAGCATACCTAAATCACCAGGAACATGGTGATTCACCAAAAATGCTGATGCTATTTCTTTCCATTCATATGTATTTTCTTTTGGAAAAATGTTATACTTTACAAATCATTTACTATTTTGATGCAGCAACCCTATAAAAGTTGCTCAGCCTATGTTAAAAGTGTTTAAGAGCCATAACTGGTTTAGCTCAGTGGATAGAGTGTCGGCCTGCGGAGTGAAGGGTCCCAGGTTCAATTCCCACCAAGGGCATGTAGTTGCGGGCACATCCCCAGTAGGCAGTGTGCAGGAGACAGCTGATTGATGTTTCTCTCTCATTGATGTTTCCAATCTCTATCCCTCTCCTTTCCTCTCTGTAAAAAATCAATAAGATATTTTTTTTTTAAAAAAAAAAGTGTTTAAGAACATTTAGTTCATTGATTACTAATGATAAAAGTAATCTCTCACTATTGCAATGATAGTTTTTCATAGTAAGGAAATTTCATTTTCATCTCTTCATGTATAAGGGATAAAATAAGAAAATACCACCCTGGCTGGTTATCTCAGTGGTTAGAGCGCCAGCCTGCCAAGCAATGGGTCCTAGGTTCAATTTCCAGTCAAGGGCATGTATTTCATTTGCAGGCTTGATCCCGGGCCCCGGTCACGGCATATGTGGGAGGCAACCAGTCAATATGTCTTTCTCACATCAATGTTTTTCTCTCTCTCTCTCCCCTCCATTCCACTCTCCCTAAAAATTGGAAAAAAAATATCCTCAGGTGAGGATTAATAACAAAGACAAAAGAAAACCCTATGCTTATAAGCATTAGCCCATAATATCAAATAGTCTCGTTATTAGATATTTAATATAGAATTATTAGGTTTAGAATACAATTTTTTTCACCTGAAAATAAAAGCACACTCACAATTTTTAACTAGAGATTTTATTTTCACTTCTCATAAATTAATATTATATTACCTCTTGATTTATAAAGCATATATTATATTACATAAATTTATTTTATATATGTTTAGTAATTTTTTTAGTGAACATCAGAGGTACTTCACAGGAAGTAAATTTCTAGTGAATATGTCTCTCTGATATGTTGACTTTTAATGTCTCAGTGGTATTGATTCAAATTAAATTAACTGGTGATAATATTTTTATTGATTATTTCATTTTTTTCTTGAATTATCATTTTATTAAATTTCATTTTTGATTAGTAATTTTCTAGGAATCATTGTCCTAGAACAGTATGAATATCAAGATCCTATAAATCAGACTAACTAAAAAGAATCAATAGGTTTTGTTAATCACTAGACAAAACGCCAATATACATAATAATAAAAAACTATTAATTCATTGAAGTCAGCAATGGCAACAACAAATACATATACATACTAGGACACACGTGCATATATGCATGCGTGTCTGTCTGTCTCTCTATCTTTATGTATGTAAATGAAAGGAGATAAAACCAAATGAAAAAGAAAAAGGAATGATTAAGAAATATATGAAAAGTGATTCAACATCCTATATAAATAAGCTACATGATTGAATACATACCAGTGATATAACACAGTAATGCATAATGGCAAATTACTTTTCTACTATAAATTGAAAGCAATGTAGAGAGAAATAGAAGGCGCAGTTCTTGCCCTTGTTATCCTGCCACTGAATCTGTTATAAGACCATTTTATTTTATATAGTTTAAAATGTGTAAAGAATTTTGAGGAAGCAAAGTTTGTAAACGAGGCCCCTTGTAGGCACAAATTGTTTGAGCCCCAGGACTTTCCATTTATTGATGGGTTCAGATGCCTGCACTCTTCCTACAGGCATCACAAATAAAGTGTTGTTAACAGTTGAATGATATTGACAGAGCTATCAGCAATTTGTGGATTTTCATTTTGAACTGTGGCATCCAGAATAAGTTGAAGCAGAAATAATATCTCTGTGTTGAAAGATTTCAAACTCCTTTTATTGATAGGTGAAATACTGGGCTAGAAATAAGTGACTGAAGAACGCTTTGAGAGGGCAAAATAACAACTGGATGGCTAACTACAGTTGTGGAAGGGAAAAACAAGAGGAAGGAAAAAGAAAATAGCCTTGTGTTGGTGTATTATGCTTCAGTCCACCTTAGGCTCTTTATCTACTTTCATCAGGTTTTGCCTCTCTGCCTTTATTCTCTTCAGAACTCTAGAAGGAATTATCAGCAACTCAACCCTTTGGCAACACTTAGTGAGAAATGCTAGGAGGTTAGCGAGATGAACCAGTGTAATGACATCTTCCTGCCTGGAACAAAGATATCATTCATCATCGTTTAAGTAGACACACAATGTTGCTGGACAAAACTCAGCCATGAATGACATCAATGTCCCACAGTGAGTTGACCCTTGTCCCAGTGTCTACATGGAGTGGGGATCTCAGGGCTGGATAGTGTGATCCTTGCTAGAACTTCTGGGAAAATTAATGAGCTAAATTAGTTGGTTAATTATCTGTATCATTGAACTTGGTGCCTTAATGGGAAAAGATAGTTCAGACATGGCATGTCTGTAAGCAAGAAATGATAATGTGGCTTATATGCCATAACTGACAGACTTGACTGCACTTAAATAATGTGGAATAAAATAATCCATCCACTCCAAAATAAGTGTCTCCATTTTCTTCCTTTATTTCATACATTTCTTGTTCCGGCTTATGCCTCACTCAGTTTCCTTAAAATCTATACAGCTTTCCTTCTAACTTCATTTGTCTTTTGATTGATACTGTCTTTGTTGAACAAAGCTACTCAGAAAGCTTTCTCTATCCCCTACGTGTCAGACAGTCCTCTGAATGTTTATAACCTTGCCAAAAGCTGAAGTTCTCCTCAGTTAGCATGGGTCTTTGCTTCACAGTGACATGGGAATCTAATTGTTGACTGCTTCATAACATGGTTTTGCCATGCATTCTCTGAGCCTGAGCATAACATACAATTCGTCATTAAAGCCAAATCCCAAAGGCATAGTACTCAACGAAACCACAATGAAACAAGAACATAAAAATGCTAAGCCTGACACACACACCCCTACAATAAAGCAGATATCAGTGAGTATTGAGTAAACTCAGTCACCACACTCGACAGCTACCATGGCTCACACTGGGCTTTGCCCCCAACTAAAGTCACATGGTTTAGCAACATATAGGAGGAGAATTACCATTATCATAGAAGGTTCTGTTACTGTAGACAGTCAGGGAACGCTGGGGAGTCTCCCCCACTGGCCAAGATGGTGCAGGGGGAGGTGATTACACTGAGCAGGGAAATAGCTAGAAAAACAGAGCCCCAATGAACCGAAGCTAGAAAGATGAATGGATGGGGCCCCAGTGCATCAAAAGCTAGCAAGATAATCGGATAGGAAAAAAACCCGCTTCTCCCTATTCCTATAAGAACCTCGGGCTTGAGCAAGAAGGTGAGATGGTCTTTGAGACCAGAGTCCACCATTCTCCCAGGTCACAGTACTTGAATACACACACCTCTTCCTTTTGCATCAGCACCTGTCTCATGAGTTGGCTTTCATTGTGATAGGCAGCCAAACATGCATTTTCGGTTACAGTACTTCCAGTAGTTTACAAGTCTAACAATTTATTATCTCTTCTTCATGAAAAGTAAAAGTATTCAATATGAGATACCATGGTTTTCCTAAATACATGCCTCTTGGAAAACCACACAGAGCAAACATTATATTCTTGAAAAGACGTGCTATTTCAAATAGAAATAGTAGCTCAAATAGCCAAGTTTTTATCAGCTTTACCATTGTTCACCTGATCCTTACCCTTTCTGACCTGGCACATCAGAATTCCTCCTATTCCCTGAGAACATGGGACTATAGGTATCATATGCTATTGCCCTTTGATCCTCCACATGATCCAGACTGATGAATGGGGAAGAGATTCAGCTACTATTACTTGGTTTGGTATTTGAATGTACAGGAAGAACCAGACATTTAATTGTCTCATTCATTCACTTAAAAAATTATTATTAATTTATTTACCAAATGGTGCATACCTTGTATAAGCCCTGCTTAACTTAAAAGATGCAAATAATTTAGACGGATAAAACTTATGGTATGGTATGGGAGAAGGATATTAGGGCATTAAATGTAATTACAAAAGCAGTAAATTAATGATGCCGACAATTGGAGCTGTAATGGGGAAGCAGGGGTGCTGTGACTCTGGGAATACGGGAACTCAGGAAGACTTCCCAAGGGAAGTGACATATCATATGAGTCCTGAAAGTTGTATAGAACTTTTCCAGGCAAAGGCAGAAAAAGGCCAAGAGTGTTTTTATCAGAAAGAACTGTCTGTAACAGTGTTGAGGAGAGAAAGAACCCAGTGTGTGGGAGGAACAGAGAAAAAACTCCCAGCCAGGCATGGAGAATGAGAAAGATCAAGATAAGGCTAATGATATTGACAAAGGTCACATCATGCAAGGCTTTCTCCTACTCCCGAAGGAGTTTGGATTTATCTTAAGAGCAATAAGAAGTCATTGAAGAATTTTAGGTTAAGTGGTAAATCTATAAAATAAAAGGCTAATATGCAAATTGACCAAATGGAGGGATGACCAGTTGCTATGACAATCACTGACCACCAGAGGGCATACACTCAAAGGAGGAGCTGCCCCTTGGTGGTCAGTGCACTCCCAGAGTGGGAGTACCACTCACCCAGAAGCCCTGAGCCAGGCTCAAGGCTGACGAGTGCAGCAGCAGTAGTAGGACCATCTTCTGTCTCCATGGCAGCATGAAGGATGTCCAACTGATGCCTTAGGCCTGTGATGATGAACCTTTTGAGCTCGGCGTGTCAGCATTTTGAAAAACCCTAACTTAACTCTGGTGCTGTGTCACATATAGAAATTTTTTGATATTTGCAACCATAGTAAAACAAAGACTTATATTTTTGATATTTATTGTATATATTTAAATGCCATTTAACAAAGAAAAATCAACCAAAAAAATGAGTTCACGTCTCACCTCTGACATGTGTGTCATAGGTTCACCATCACTGGCTTAGGCCCTGTGGGGAGCAGGCCTAAGCCGTCAGTTGGACATCCCCCGAGGGCTTCTGGACTGCGAGAGGGCAAAGGCTGGGCTGAGGGACCTCCCCGAGTGCATAAATTTAATGCACCGGGCCTCTAGTATGATATAATGACCATTTTAAAAGATCACTCAGTGCTTTATGCAGCATGGGCTTTGGTGGTGACAATTAAAAGTCTGCAAATCAGTTTAATCAAGTGTCTTAATATGATGACCTGAATTAAGTAACAATATACATGGAAAGAAGTAAACAGCTGCAATAAATACCTAAGAATTGCAATAGGCTGAAATTGACGATTTGGGGAATGTGGGGAAAGGGAGACAGAAAGGAAGATAATGGCAGGTGAAACTAAAACATATAGCATTTTTGTCTTTTGAGCCATTTTTGCAGTTGTGTGGTTATTCAAACTATGGAGCTGTTTGAAATAGAATTAAGCTTAAGCATGGGAACAGAGGCTCAATGTATTCTCACTAGACAGACATATAAAATCCAGCTGGAAAAAGACTGTTAGGACATAGAGAAAGGGGGAGGAAGATTAAAAATGCAAAACAGAAGGAAACTGTCTCCTTTCATATTTATTTGTGACAGGTGAGGCAGTCCATCAAATCACCTGAACCGTGGAGAATTGTGCTATTGTATTAATTACTCTCTTTAGTGACTCTCTGAGCTTTGGACTATTTAAGTTCCAGGATGAGAAAGCACTAATGGATATGGCATTGTAGAAGTAATGAATTAGTATTTCATGCTGTGCTGCTGTCTGAGAGTTTTAAATGGTAACCCACAGACTAGCAGCATCCCATGCTTTTAGTGTTCATTCAGCCATTCACTCCTATTAGTAACAGAGCAACTCTGGGCTCATGTAAAAATTCAAAAAGAACGAAAAGGAAAGTAGATGTCAGTGGGACACTTCAGGAAGATTAACATGCTTTGCTGTGAGGCTGTTTATGATTCACTGTATTGTGTACATTGACAATAAAACTCCAATAGTTCATATTTGAAAGGGAAGTCATGGGTCCTTTGAAAATTCCAAAACAAAGAAGCTTTGAATGAGTTGTTTTAAGAGGTGTACTTTCCACAAAAAAAATTCATTTGGCAAATTGGCACTGGCCACATACTGTGCCTTCACACTCAAATTTCTATTGGCCTAACCTGGGCTTCCATGTACATCACAAGTATAAACAAACATGCTTATAGCAGAATATTTTGGAGCTCCAACACAATTGTTCATGAAAACCTAATCAAACAATAGAGGAGCTCTGTGCTCCGCACAAAGTGACTTCTGAGAAGAGGCAAGGCCAAGGGCTTCAAGAACAGGAAGGAGACTGAAGATCACCGAGAAAGGCACCGGGCTTAGGTTAATGTCAGAAAAAGCACATATAAAATGCTTCGCTTGTCTCATTATCTGACTTTTCCATTCCCTTTATTGATCCTTTATAATGTTATAAATTATTGTGCCAATACTGCTTTAAACTGTCCTGAATTGGGAGACCCAGTCAGGAAGAAAAAGGCATCCCCCACTTTTCAGTCATGTCTGTCTCACTCCCACTGCCTGTGAGTCATCTGCTTCTAGATCTTCTGTACAAGCTAAATATCTGTTTCAGATCTCTGAATCATTTCTTCCATTCTGCCTTGGCTGTGCTCCCCCAGAAAGCAAAGCCTGAGGCAAAAGCTTATGTGTAGTATTTTCTTAGGGAGTGCAATCCCAGGAAGGCAGGATTGATAAGAAAAGAGAAGTGACAAGGGAAGGTGAGACTCAGTACAAGAACAGGTGATCATTACCCAGCTGTCCACCTTTGGGGATTGAGTGTCACTGATGGCTTGATCTTATAGGACTGGTGTCCAAGGAGTCATATGATCAACTGTAACTTCAGACCCTGTGTCTGGGGGAGGAGGAAGGAAACATTTATCTGCCAGCTCTCACTTCCCACTGGTCAGTGCTCACTTCATGGGATAACCACCCCATACTTCTGATTTGCACAAGGGTAGCACTAGGCAGATCTCAAAAACTCTCTTGCTTCAGTTTTTCCAAAAATAAAAGGCCCAGGGCAGGAGGCTAGAGTGCTTGGTGCAATGATGGAAGGTGCTTTTTGGTTATTCCTGCATGAAATTGGCCAGAATCCCATGAAGGCTGATTATATAAGAGCAGGAAAGCCAGAGCCAGTGGCTTGGGCCCTGGAGTTAGGGAGTCTGTCAGACTTTTCCAGGCCCTTGCCTTTTATTGACTTCCCTGTTACAATTTGGGCTTCATTGCTAGAAGAACAAGATTCCCTGAGAGTACATATGAAACCAATCAAGGCAGCAGCCAGCCTCAATCTCTGAGGACCTGAAGTTAAAAAGTAGGTGAAGCAAACTACAGTCCTCACTCCTGCACTTGGCCTGGAGGCAATGACTGATAACTCCCCACCACCCATTCCACATTGCCCTTCTGCTCAGCCAGCACTGAGACTTCTCCGTGTGGCTTACCTAGAGGACTGACCCACACTTCTGTCTTTTCCCTGTCAGGCAATTGTCCATTTTTCATCACCATCACTCAGCATCAAAGTACAAGAGATACTCCAGTGAATCTTGGATTCCAGATATATTTCCCCTGCCTCATTGTGCAGCAGCCCTCCTAGATCCTCTTAAAAGATAGAACTACGAATTTACAGTAACTACTATATTGGCCTCTGACACACTGACCTGAGAAACCAAGTGCCCTGTGGAAGTGTCCCAACCACCAATCCTGGAAACAGGAACTTCTAACCTGGTAGAAGTTAAGATTGCAGGGCGGCAAACATCAATTATACAGTTTGGTCATTGGGTAATGATAAGAGGGACCAATTCTATTTCTGCCCCTTTGGTTCCAGGAATCATATATTCTAACAGCTGAGAACACAATATATATGACACCGGTTAGTATGAACTGCATGTATACTAATGTATATAGGATCACACACTGACCTGTAGGGTGTTTCTCTAAACTGGTGCCTTAATTGAGCCTTTAATAGGCCAGTCCTATAAGGCCAGCTCTTTGAGGTGATGAGTCACAGAATAGCAAGAAGATTATCTTGCTGTGTGTCCATCATTATACTTCTTTTGCCATAAAATGTGTCTGAGATGACCTTGTATGGGACTGATCAATAGGTTGAGGCCTTGAGAAGAGGGATGGTGAACCAGATATGGAGAATATGAGGGTTCTGAGAAGGGCAAACTGCCGTCTTCATCAGAATGAAAGGGTCTGGTGTAAGAGACTGCCCCATTGTGCAATAGTCCTCCTAGCTCCTCTTATAAGATGAAGCTATAAATTTACAACCATCTAATAGGGCTCCTTGAGAAATGGTGCATGTGAGATCTCAGTATCAGCCTCTGCTGCTAGAAGGCTGACTATCCAGAAGTAGCAATAGCTAGATCAGTCTTGGTGAGGTACCCCATGCCATCAGACTCATGTTTAATCTTCATTCCTAACACCATGGCCACTCTGTTCATGGCCAAGGTCCATTACACCTTCACTGGGGTTGCCAAAGATTCAGATTCTGGATGACATCACAGAAGGAGTCATCCTGTCCCCTGATTTTTGAGATACTGCCCCATGGGCATGACCATGCGACACAAACATCTGCATATTTTGTGCCCACACACATATGCCCATCCACATGTGTCTTCCCTAGAACCTCATGTCCATGATTCTCCAATCTTTTTCCTTCTAAGCCCCTGACTAATCAACCAATTCATCTGTCTTTCCCAATGGTATATATATATATATATATATATATATATATATATATATATATATATATCTCCATATCTCTGGCCATTTCTCCATCAGTACAACAGGAGTAACTAAGTGTATTGCATAAAGTTCTGTACAGTGAGGGTATCTCCCTTCATCATTGTGTTTTTGGGGTATGCTTGATTGGCACTGAAATGTAAAACTATTCTAATTTTTGCTAACACCAATATATCCTGCTGACATAGCAGTAAACTGTAAATTACTTTCAACACATTTAGTTGATCATAAACACCCACCAACATCACCACCACCATAATGCTGGAGGTGTACATAGAAGGACAGGTATTAGTACTTCAGAAGTAAATGACAAGATAGAATGGTCCACCTCTTCATGTAATTCACGTTTTCTGGATCTGCTTAGGCCTGATCCCAAATCTAGAGTTTCTAAAATACCATCGTGAGGGTATTTAAGGGCCACACCTGGCACCAACTATCTCATCCTAGGTCCCCCAGAAAGTATAGCCTGGGGTTAAAGCAATAATAATTAAATATAAGCTTATATGTCACTGCTTTAATAGGAAGTACAATGCAAGGGAAATAGAGGGAGTGAAGCAGAGAAAAAGAGAGCACCTACCTAGAGGGTGTTAATCACCAGACCATTGTTCGGTGTTCCGTATAATTGATTTCTCAGTCTCATAAGTTTCATCTTCAGACAACCCATCTGTGGGATGCAGGGGGTAAGAATTTATCTGCCAGCTCCCATATCCAATTGCTCAAAGCAGTTGCTTCCAGTCTTCTGGGGTTGCACATGCGTGGGTCCTTGATGCATGTGATCATCTTACACCTCAGTCCCAGGGTGGAGGATAAGAGGTAACATGGTTGGAACATGAGGCAGAGTTCTAACAAGTTGAAGCTCCATGAATTTGATTGGAGCTCATAAAGAGTTTTCTGAAGCAACTACTGGGCAGGAATAAGTGGCCAAATGCTCTGGGAACAAGTAAGGCCTAGAGGAACTGGCTGTCTGATACAGGATTTTATTTTTTTTTTACCTTTTTCATTTCCCTCTCTAGATCCCACTTTTATTCCCCTCCAAGCCCCACCCTGATTTCTTATAGATCTATATCCCTACAAATCACTGTTATCTTCAGTGATAATACTGTACTCTTCCCTCAATCCTTCCTTCTACCCCCAAATATATGCTCTACTGTACATGAAATTATAAAATAAGCAAAGGGAGTTTTTGTCTTCTCACTTCTTAATTTTTCTGTGTTATATTCATTCTTTTGGTATTGTCTTGCCAATATATCTACAGTTCAGTACAATATATATTTATTACAAGCTTGGCATTTGTACGGTGGAATAAGAATATAGAGATTAAAGATGTGGGCCTTGTCCTGATCAGTTTACAGTCTATGAGGAGAAATACTAGAAAAGTGGGACATTTCTCCTAACCTGGAGTACTAACCAATGTTTCCTGGAAAAGGTGACTTTCTGAGCTGAATCTTAAAGGAGGAGTAGGAATTGATCCAGAAAAGAACAATGAAAATGCATTCCAAGGACAGAGGGTCACCTGACCAAGGCACAGAGGCTAGCACAAGGTCAGAAAAAACTGGAATCAGTTCTATGTTACTTGCACATAAAATATGATACAGTGACTGGCTAATGGGTAGTAGATCATGAGGGATCTTTCATATCATAATAAGGAACCATGTATGTATTCAGTAATGCCAATCCACAGTTAAATTTTAAACAGAAAGGGTAACAGTCAGAATTAACTGGCTGAGGCATAGAGGATCAACTTATAGCAGCATCAGGGAGACAACTTGTAGAGGTAATACAATTTCCCAAGCAAAGGATAATGAAGGTCAGAACTAGTAATGAGGTTACAGAGGGTTAAAGAGAAAGAATGAGGTTAGAGATATGTTTAAGTAGTAATATCAGCAAAGTTTTATAAGCAATTAGATATAGAGATTGAGGAGAACAGAGGTATTTTGGGTAGTTCAAAGGTTTTTGAGTTGGGTTCCTAAGTGGATGTGATATAGGTTTGTCAGAAAAGATCCAATTAGTTCTGGATTTGTTAAGATTGATATGCCCATGGGATATCCAAATGAATGTCTAGGAGCAAGCCATACTGGAAATATTTGGGAACCATCAGTATGAATTTGGTGGTTAAAATGTAAGAATTTGAGATCACCCAAAATAAGGGAGTATTAGAAGGGAGGAGAAGAATGGGTCATAAATATATTTTATTGGATTCAATGTATAAAGAGTGGGCAGGAAAAAAGCTACCCACAAAAAGAAAGAGTGGGAATGTGAAGAGAGATAAAACAGGACCCAAGGAAGAGTTTATTTTTTATTATTTTTTACTAGAGGCCCGGTGCATGAATTCATGCACCACTGGGGTCCCTTGGCCTGGCCTGCAGGGATCGGACTGAAACCAGCTCTCCAACATCCCCTGAGGGTCCCGGATTGCGAGGGGACACTCTGCAAAGTTGCTGTCACTCAGCAGCTCCTGCCCCCTGGTGGTCATTGTGTGTCATAGCTACTGGCTGGTCAGCCGGTTGCTTAAGCTTTTATATACATAGATTGATTTCAGAGAGGAAGGGAAAAGGAGAGAGAGATGGAAACATTAATGATAAGAGAGAATCATTGATTGACCTGAGCATGTGCTCTTGACTGGAATCAAACCAAGGACCCTTCAGTCTGCAGGCTGATGTTCTATCCACTGAGTTAAACCAGCTAGGGCTCAAGGAAGAGTTTTGAAGAGAATAGAGAGGCCAGCCGTGAACAAGCAGAGGAAAGCTTCACTCTCTGAGAATAGAGAAAGATAAGTAGAAATTCAAGTCTACATGCAGATAAATTTGATATTAGAGTTGGCAATTTGGATGGCCCCAGTTTTCTGGGGAATGAAGGATATGATGGGCATGAGGGTTGAGTGGGTAGCTTCATTAGAACAGGGCAGGTATGGCTAGTCTCTGATGGTTATGAGGTAAAGTGATAGCATGATAAATCGAAGGTTTGTGGGCAGCCTTGAGGATAAGCAGATGATATACACCATCAATTTTGTGGAGTGTCTTTACACAAAATTCTCAACAGTAAAGAGCAGCTGGCAAGCAGGAGGGAATAAAGCAAAATAGGGGAATGATGGAGGACTGATATCTAGTGAGCTAGGGCACTAGTAGAATGAGGTTACAAAGTAGTTCAAGCAGCTTTATGCTCTAGCCTAGTAGGGGAAGAGATTGAGAAAAAAATTAAGAAAATCATGAACTAGAAGAATGAGACTGAAGAGAAGTTATAATAAAATGAGAATGTGGAAAAGCTGAGAATGTAGAATAGATTATGGTCAGAAAATGAAATATGAGTTTTAAATCATCCTTAACTAGAGTGGGCCCTGCTGTAATTCCATGTTCCACCTCTCTACCCCACATCGTATACCCCATTAGTGCCAGCCCCAATTCATTTCTTCTTCATCAAATTGTATTTATCCTGTATCTCATGCTTTTAAAATCCAGCTAAAAGAACTAGACTAATCTGTTGAACTAATTCATGATAATATATTGATTGTTGATGAATGCTTGCTATTTAGCCATTCCAGAAAATACACTCCCAATGATAATGTTTTAAAACAGTGTTCCGTAACTAGAGATGGAGCAGAAAGTCCTTTCTGGTACTGTTTTATTAATACACTACTTCCCCATCCTGGGCTCCATCCTAAGAAATTCTGATTCTGTTGCTCTGGGATCAGAACTAGACATAAGAATTTTTGCAAGCACCTCCAATAAAGAGGTAGGTCAATGGAAAAGCAACTGGGTTGTAGATGAACTTTTCTCCAGCTCCTCAAATCAATAACTTGTATATGTACTTGACTTTGGTAGTTACTGTTCTTGTCTCTTCATGAAGCTTTTCTATGCCCCCTCCTCTGGTTTTTATCTTCCCCTGACCCAATTTGCAGTAGCCTAGGACCATGGTTGGCAAACTGCGGCTCGCAAGCCACTTGCAGCTCTTTGGCCCCTTGAGTGTGGCTCTTCCTAAGCCTTAGGAGTACCCTAATTAAGTTAATAACAATGTACCTACCTATATAGTTTAAGTTTTAAAAATTTGGCTCTCAAAAGAAATTTCAATCGTTGTACTGTTGATATTTGGCTCTATTGACTAATGAGTTTGCCGACCACTGGCCCTAGGAAACTTTGGTATCGTTTTCTCTGGATACAATGAGACATACTGACCAAACAGAGTCAGTCTGGTTTTCTTTGGGGGAAAAGGGGGGGTTAGATTCAGAAATAGATTTGGAAGTCATTCTTTACAGTTGTGTTGTTAATCTAGCTAATCTAGTATAAATCTCAGGCCACTTTCCCAGATGTTAGTAGTAGTCTGTCTATGGAAGGAAGCCAAGCAGAGGTAAGTACAATTACATGAGTCGCTAATCCTGGCCCTGGTTGTGGTTCTTGAAGTTCTTCCTTTAATCCTGTGTACTGTCCCAATATTCTCCCCACTTATGGGAGCCAAAAGTATCAATTTTAGGCACTTGCAACCAAAAAAGCCCTGATTAATACATATAGGTAAGGCAGACCCTTCCTAAGTACACCATTGCCATTCACTTCTCTGGGTTCCTTTAGCTGTGTGGACAAGAAGACTTTTACAATTACAAATCCTATTAGAGCAGAAAGAGTAGACCCTCATTATTGTGACTAACCAACAAGAATGGAAATTAGGAAAAAGTTCTAGATTGTAGAAAAGATTTTATGAAAAGTAATATTACATTCAAGAACAAAAACAGCCTTGGCCAGGTAGCTCTGTTGGTTAGAGAATCACTATAATACACTAAGGTTGCAGGTTCGATCCCAATCAGGGCACATATAAGAAGCAACCAATTAATACATAAATAAGAGGAACAACAAATTGATGTTTTTTCTCTCTCTCTCTCCCCCTTTGTTTCATATATATATATATATATATATATATATATATATATATATATATATATATAGAGAGAGAGAGAGAGAGAGAGAGAGAGATGATGATATAGAGATAGAGATAGAGATACGTGTGTGTGTTTGTGTGTGTGTGTGTGTGTGTGTGTGTGTGTGCGCGCGCACTTTACAGGTGATAGCTCAATTGATGTTTCTTTCTTTTCAGATTTAACCCACTGGAATTACTAATTATTCAAAGTGTGTATGCACTTTTGGAGGACGTCCTGTATATATAGAGTAAAAACAACTAGAACTAGCATAAGAGTTTCCTGAGGACCTGTTTTTAGTGGATAAATAGAAAGATAGTGTGGCGTAGCAGTGACTTTGGAAATTTGCTTTCTGATCTTGATTTTGCTATAATCCAGTTAAATAATATTGGGTAAATCTTTTGAGCTCTCTGTTCTTATTTCAACTGTAAAATGTAAATTATGTGAGTCTATATTTTTTTTATCAGTTTTAACTTATTAAATATAAAATACATAAATAGAAACATTAAATAATTTTGTGTTTAACGTTGCATAAGACTAGTTTGGTTTTCCCTCTTTTATCTTTTTTTTTTTTTTTTTTTTTTACTTATTCTTCGTTAATCCTCAACTGCAGCCATTTTTCCATTGATTTTTAGAGAAAGAAACATCAATGTGAGAGAAACTCACCTATTCGTTGCCTCCCGAAAGCATTCCAACTGGGCCGGGGACCAAGGAATCAAACTTGGGACCCTTCAGTCCATGGGCCAAAGCGCTATCCACTGAGAAACACTGCGTAGGACTCTTTTATCTTTTTATATTCTATTAATTTGCTAAGCAAATGTTTGTGATACTCATGCAGTGTATGTCAGCCTAGTCCCAAACTGAACATTCACAAATTAGAGTCTGAATCAACGAACTTGGGATGTACCCAAGTGAACAGGTGGAATTAGTGCTATCACAGAGGGAACTGTGAGAAATCTCTATCAATGGCCAACAGCTATAAACTCACCATTGCTTCTTATTTCTCCTTAAGGCAGAGCTATAGAGGAGATGCTTTGGATTTCCCTTTAAATTGTCCCCATGAGATAATTAAACACAGATCCTTTATTTCCTAGGAAGTCTCCCACATGGGTAAAAGATGTGAAAGATCAAGGCAACATATGTGAAAATGTGTCAAGTAAAAAGAAAACTCACTTATTTGAACATCTTAAATAATCAAGATTAAAAAAAAAAAGAGAGAGAATACCCAGGGAGTCATGAAAAGTTAGCTCTAGGCCAGAGAAATGTTGCTTTTAATTTCTATACAGTAGAGAAAAATTTAGCACATGAATACCATTTCATTAAAAGGTATACCTTTAAAGATTTATATTATCAAACTAGGGGCCCAGTGCACAAATCCGTACACCTTGAAAGGAACTGTGGGCCGTGAGGCTGCGGTGGGCACAGGGGTGGGTCTTGGCCCATCCTCCATGTCCCCTCCCAGGCTCTCCCACCGTGCCCCCCTGGTCCCCTGTCTGCCAGCAGTCCTTCTCCTGCCACCATTGCCCCCATGTGCTGACAGCACCTGCCCTGCTTCCACCCACTGATGGTGCAGAGTGATTGGGGCCAGTGCCAGCAGTGGGTGCAAGTGGTGGCTGCTGCCCCAATCACCCCTCAGGAGCAGGGGGAGGTGGAGAAGCCCTCAGGGGTGATCAGGGCCTGCAGCCACTGCTTGCACTTGCTGAAGGTGCCAAGTGATCAGGACCAGCGCCAGGTGCCAGCAGCAAGTGTGAGCGGCAGCTCTGGTGATGGCTGAGGGTGTGAGCAGGGCCAGTGCTGGCAGCAGGTGCAAGCGCTGGGGGGGACCATGGCACGTGGGAGCAAAGAATTTTCAGTAACCGCCAGAGGCTCGCCCCAATGACAATGACTTGTTCCCTATCTTAGTCTGGTGCCCCCACTCACCTGCTTCACCATCACGCCATGGATAACACCCACCAAGTTCCATGCGCACACCCTGGTGGTCAGAACACATCATAGCGTCCAGTTGTTTGGATGTTCAGTTGTTTGGTTGTTCAGTTGTTCCGCCATTCAGTCTATTTGCATATTAGGGTTTTATATGTATAGATTTGAATGAGGAAGATAGCATTAAGTAGTTTAAATTGTCTGACATATGCTAATTTAGCATTTATTTGCTAAATAGTATCTTTCACTTGCTGTAAAAATATGTAGAACATCTCATTAAACACAAATATGGTGTAGATTTCAAAAGACTATGAAACAAAGAAGGGAAAAATAACCCCACCTTTATTTTGCCCACTTTTTAAGACTATTCTCAATACATAGCTCATTGTGTCCCATGTGCCCAAACAAGTCTCTCTAAGGAGCCAATCACTGCAGGCATTATTACAAGCATAAACAAAGGTATAAAAATTGAAAGTGAGAAATTCTGCTACAGCTTTTCATACTGAAACACAAACTGAAAGGCTTTTGCTTCATTTTGTAGTTTAGGCTCCAGCATTATTTTTGCTGGTTTGGTTTAGTTATGGCATTGAAAATTCCTATAGGCATTTTTACCCATAAGGGCTTATTCCTTTGATTTAAAGCTTAGCATATTGCATCAGTAAAAATAAGCCATTAGAACAACTTAAGGCTCACTATTTGAGCAGAATGCTGGGTTTGAACTTGGTCAACCTGATACATTTGTTCCTTGACTTCAGTGGTTTTGCAAACCTGGCTGCATATTAGAATTGAGTAAGGCACAGACATCAATGTTTCTTAAAACCCAGACCCCCATCCTGCCATTCTGTGATTCTTCATCCTTGGCTTTGACCTTTCCCCTATCAATAAGTGCTCTCCTCTCTTCACTTCCTCCCCTACCTGACCCAGACCCCACTGCCCATCTTTTCCATCACTTTCCTCCCAAGAATTACCATAAGCCTACATTTCCAGTTCAGTCCCACACTCACCATTTTCTATTCCCATGGACAGAATGAGCTGAGATCCGTGCTACCAGTGAGTCACAGTCCCATAAACTGGGCCTTCAATACTGCCTGGAAACTTTTTAAAAGTTATCTTTATGTGTTGCTTCCACTTTTCAATCAACCAAGAAATGTTCATTGAACATATACTTGACATTGTTTTCGATGCTGAAAATATAATTTTGAACACCACAGGGGAGCTTATATTTCATGAAGGAACATGTAACAAATATAGACAAATAAACAAATTGCTTATACAGAGGGCTGATGCACACTATGAAGAAACTAAAATTGTATCATGTGGTAAGAGGGTGACAGTGGATTGTATTTGGTGGTGTGTCTCCTCATTGCTCAGAGAAGACTTTCCGGTGAGGGGACTTTTGAGTTAAGACATGAAATATGAGGAGACAGGCCTAAAAGTATCTGGAGAAGAGCACTTCAGGCCAAAGACAAGCAAATGCAAAGACCCTAGAATAACTATGAGCTTGGTATGTTTGAAGGGCAGAAAGGAGGCCCCTGTGGTAACAGAGTGGTCAAGTGATAAAGTAGGGAAATGGCGTCACAGAGATAGGCAAGGGACAGATCGTGGGGACCTGTTAGCTCATGGGGAAAATGTCTGATTTTATTCAAGTGCATTGGGAGGTTCAGGGAGCTTTTAAGCAGGGGCCCCACATGATCAGACGATGGCTTCTTTATGTTCCATTCACTCATTGGCCTCTGGCTCTCGTTCCATCATTCTTCTCACAATAATTTGGCAAAGGCCACTGTATCCTCCTTGTGGCTAAGTCTACTGCATTCTCTTCACTTCTACTCCATGGCATTGGTCCCCATCACCTTCGTCCTGAAACCTTCATTGGCCTTCGTCCTGAAACCTTTCTCCTGTGACTTCCACAACACCACCCTCTCCAGAATTTAATTCATCCATTCTATCCACTGTCCGACTTCTCTGTCTCCTTTGTGGAATTCTCTTTTCTAGTCACCCTTAATGGTTAGTATTCCTCAGTATTATGTCCTGGGCTCTGATTTTGACTTGCTTCAATTTTTTTTTTCTATTCCACAGGTTTTAAATACATCTCTGAGTATTGGCTTCAGCCCAGATCTCTCTCCCAGGATCTGGGCCAGTGTGTACAATCAGTCTCTCTGCATCCTCACATGGATGTCTCCAGCATTACATTTTCATATTCTAAACTAAATTCATAAGTGTCTCTTCATTGCAGAGCCTCCTTCTACACTTCCTTAAAGAATGCCACTTCATTTAACAAGTTTCTCAGGCTGGACTTAAATATGTCATATCTGAGTCCTCTCTCTCCCTCACCCTTAACATCTGATGAGTCCCTTAGTTCAGTCTGATACTACCTTCATAGCAACTTTCTATTCAACCTAATTTCCTCCTCCCACACTGCCTCAATTCAGATCCTCTCTTATCTCTTGCCTTGTCAACCTCATACTTTGTGAATGGTCTTCCTGCCTCAAGTCTCATGCACCGGGCCTCTAGTATGTATATACATTCTTTGGTTAATCTCTTTTTCCCCCTCCACCTTCTGCCCCAAGAAATGTCAGTCTGTTCCATGCCTCCATGCCTCTGCACCTATTTTGTTTGTCAGTTTATTGTGTTCATTAGACTTCTCTGGCCATTTTTAATCAGAGGGCAGACACCCAAAGCGCCTCAGTGTTATCAGGTCAGCAATCCAGCTCAGTTACTCTAGAGATCTGTCCCTTCAGACCTAAGAAAGTCGTTTGATAATGGAGGGAAACACTTGGAAAGCCAAGGAGCCCAAACATCTGTGGCTGTATTTGCAAGGGTTTCTGTGCATGACAACATTATCTAGAATCCTACACATCAATACAACTCTTATTAGTTTAACTTGTCAATGGGTTTATTACAGACTCTGAATAACTGTTCCACTTGGGGCTCAGCAGGTTTCAAAAAGCAATACACCTTGTTGAGGAAACATTCTACTCCTCTTGAGTCATCACAGTAACACTAAGAAATCAAGTAATTCCATCAATGAAAGCATTTTGAGGAAAAGAACCCACATACCAAACAGCTAGTGTCCAGTGTCCTCTCCCTTGCCAGTAAACAGTACCGACCGAAGCACATAAAATGGTAGCAGTTTTTTGTTCTTTTTTCCTCAGTATCTCATCTTGAATGCTCCACTTTGTGAGGCAGAACATACTCACTTTCCTTTGCCTTCTTGGAGCCAAACAACCATTCAGATTTTTTATGGCCTCAGCTCAGTAAATCTGAGGTTTCATAGCCATGCTACCCTCAAAGGCAGTGATGAGTCAGGCTGAGCCCTTAATTTATTTTGGGAGAACAATAGATTTAGGTGGAGTTGGATGCCTGAACTTCAACCAAGGATACCCCCCTCTTATTAGTTTTGTGGCCTCGAGTGTTTAAATACACTCTCTGATTTACATTTTATTTAGTAGATCTAAAGGGCTGGGAAGACTGGGAAGTAGAGTGTCTATGAATGTTATAAGCTTTAAAATCATATACACATTTAAGGTATAGTCTTATCTATTTTTTTCCCCAGAAAAATAAGGAATTTCCTCTCTCTAGGGCTTTTTGCAACTTCTCGCTTATGATAACTTCTTTCAGTTGGCATAACGTATTTGTTATTAGTTGAATTGTGTCCCCCCCCCCCAATATTAAATCCCTACACCCTAGAACCTGTGGACATAGGATCTTTGTAGGTTATTCCATTAAGATAAGATCATTAGGAAGAACCTTAATCTAATATGCCTGTGTCCTAATCAAAGGGGGAAATTTGAATGTAGAGATGGAGAAACATGAAGAAAGGAGACGGCCATCTACAAGCTAGAAATGCGGGAGGCTGGGAGGGAAGCCTGAAACAGATTCTCCCTCTCAGCCCTAGAAGGAACCAACCTTGCTGTTACTTTGATCTTGAACTTAGAGTCCCCAGATGTGAGATAATAAATTGATGTTGTGTAAGCCATTCAGTTTGTGGTATTTTGTTATGGAAGCTTCAGGAAATGAATTCCTACTAATTTTCAGAAGACTGACAGGCCCTGCACAGAAGTTCTGGGTGACAATCTTTTCAGTCTTCCACAGAGCTGTTCCAAAGCAAAACAAGAACTGAAGGTCATGATCTCACACTGGCTGCCTTGGGGCCATGTCTCCGGGGTTTAGATGGCTTAAGATATTTAGCTGCACACACCTAGACCCATTTCATCTGCCTTCCAGTACCCTCACTGCCTCCGCCAGATGTCGTATCGGCAGGCTTGGATCTGTGAATACACACAACCAAACCTCAGTGTTTAATTACATAATTTTAAGTTTTTCAAGCACAATTCCACTGCATTTGAATACTGAAACCATTACAAAGCATTATTGTAAAATATAAAATTTAGATTCATGAAAATTCCCTGTGCCCTTGACTCAAGTGTGAATTATAGCCTGTCCTCGTCTTGACTCCTTGTGGTGGGCAATGAAGTCCATGTGGCACAGTGTTATCAACTCAACCACACATTAGAGTTGCCTGGAAGTTTTTAAAAATACTAATGCTTGGATGGTACCGCCCTCCGAGATTCTATTCCAGTTTCATCTGGAGGGTGTCCTGCCGTTGGTATGATAAAGTTCTGAGCCAAGGTTGAGAACCCCTGATGAAGGGTGGGTTCTGTGGTCAGCCGCAGGTGAGTTTGAACCACTGCTGCGCTGTTTAATGCTATTTTGGGCTTGCTCCCATTCCCTAATATGTGAAACAAGGGCAATAATAATACATACCTCATAGTGCTTATGTGAGCATAAAAAGAGGTAATGCATATAAAATTATTGGCCCATATTAAGTGTTATCAAGAATAAACATTCCCCCTTTAAACTGTCTACAAGTGGATTTGTGGCCATGCTGGGAATTTAGAGAGGCAGGAAAAATGATCCTAGGCAACCACATCACAAAGGCACACAGTTGGCCAATCATAAAACTTAGATCTGGATGATGTCTTTTATTATTATTATTGATTTCAGAGAGGAGGGGAAAGGGAGAGAGAAATAGAAACATCAATGATGAGAAAGAATCATTGATTGGCTGCCTCCTACACGCCCCACATTGGGGATAGAGCCTGCAACCCTGGCATGTGCCCTGACCGGAATTGTACCATGACATCCTGGTTCATAGGTTGACTCTCAACCATTGAGCCATCCAGCCAGGCAAGGATAGAAAGTCTTCAATCATACCTTATGACTCACCTGAAAAATAAATTCCTACAATGGGTTAATTCTTTTAAAAGGAAATTAGAGAGTAGAAACCCTGGAACCATTGCTATATTTCTCCATTGGCTAAACCAAGTTTTCTATACTCTGTGATTCAACTCAAAGAATGGAAAGCAAGTTAACAGAACACATTTGTTTTCTGACCTCATTTGGAGGAGGTCACAGGGAAGTAAGAAGAGGATTGGGGAGATACATGTCCATACTGGTCAGATGGTCTGCCATCTCACCTGAAAAGTGATTGGGAGTAGGAAGCAATCGATAATTAAGCAAAGTTTCAATGATAAACATAGTGAATTTAACCTCTCTGCATCCTCTGCCACTTCAGGAAATATTTACCTCTATTCCTTTCCATCTTTATTTTCCTATAAGGATTGTATTATTAAAATGCATTAAAGGAAAGGCTATAGAGTAATCTATCCCCACTTTCATAGCAAACTCATCATCTCAGAAAACTATTTTCAAGTTTTAAAGTGAGAAATTTTTATATACATACTCTGTAGAAAGAAAACATGAGCAAAATGGGGCAAGAAGTACATTATGTGGTTTGTGTTATAACTTTAATATGTGTTAACTATTCAGTTATAAAAAGTTCCTCCTTGCATTTGTAATTATAAACTGACATACTCATTTAAACATTGTCAACGATATCAGAATTCTCACTTTTGAATGCTTCAGTGGGAAGAAAGCCCTCAAGGTTTGATATCACACATAAAAAAAAAAGTTTTCTCATTTTAAAGGTTATATCAAGCCTTTCTTTGAAAATGAATTATACTATGTCCTGGTCCAATGACGTCATCCTAATAGCTAGGATACACTTGTTTTGATGCTGTACTAATTTGAACATTTTTTTCTTTTTACTCAATACTTTTAAAAACATAATATGCTTCCAGTAAAATAGAGGAATTAAAAAAAAAAAGCTAAAAATGAAAGCCAGATTTTTCTCTCTGTTTTTCCAGTTTTTCTAACACACCAGCTTTATAAACAAGAGAAATGGTCCAACCATCTTGTTTCTAAGAAGCCTCACCCTTTAAACATAAGACACCCGGAGGGGGAGGTGCAAAAAGATTATTGTATGTGTGCAGTAGTGATTCTGTAATTAATTTGTTGTGAGCTTTGTCAAAAGCATTCTTTGTGCTTACAGACAGGGAGGGCTTTGTAGTTTTTGCCAGTTATTTTATCATAACCCTCAATCGGCTGAGCCTATTACATTCTTTCTTTTCTAGATTTAGTACTATACTTGTGACTGCATTCCTTTCTCCTTTTTTAAATCCCCTTTTGTAGGGTGACTATCCAGAGAAGCCTGTGTCTGAGAGATGGCATGACAGTGCTAATTAAACCTTAAAGCTTTCTATTCTCTCAAAGCCACGCCTGTCCAAACACTTAGGGGATGTTCTAATATTTTAAATAAAAGACACTTTGGCCAGTGAACTGCTAAAATTGTACCAGCAATGGAGTCTAGTACTAGAATAAAAAAATTTCTTAATATCACCTAGCTATAATTGGAAGGGTAGATAGGATTTAAAGGACAAAAGAAAAATGCAGATGAAATTAGGGCAAGATGATTAGGTTATGTCTCAAGGGAGTAAAAAAATAAGATAAATGTTTAAACCCCTGTTTTCCAAAGAAGCTTCTGACAGCTTAGAAATAATGATTTCATAAATAATAACATGATCTATAACTATGTAGAAGTGTGGACATATTTAGAAATATAAGATCAGAGACAAACTGCAGAAGAGGACGCTTCATATTTTAAAAAACAACTTTATATCTCCTAAGAGGATTAATAAATAGAAAAAATAATATGACAATAGGTCACACTTTTCTGTTTATAAAAAGAAATAGATGGAGAGAACTTAGAAAACAGAAAAAGTATAAAGAAAATGAAATTAAAATGATTGAAATTATGTAATATTGTATTATTTTTGTATTTCATTGCCAGTCATTTTTGCATTCATACACATAAGTGTGAATGGTGGAAGTCACAAATTTGAAGCCCCTTGATGTGCTTTGTTTTGTCTTCACAGTATGTTCAGGGTGTCCCAAAAATTGTATACACACTCTAACAGCTGACAGCTCAGTTTTGAAAATGAAATGTATTTTAATAAACATTGCCTTTGTAATTATTCAAAGTATGTTTATACATTTGGGGGGACAACCTCTATATACACCTTTTAGATAGGATGGTGATGATAGATCATAGACAGACAGATGATAGATAGATAGATAGATAGATAGATAGATAGATAGATAGTCAGATATAAAATGTTGAGTCAACAATTAAAAATTAGAATTTATGCCCTAGCCTGTTTGGCTCAGTGGATAGAGCATCAGCCCTCAAACTGGAGAGTCCTGGATTTGATTCCAGTCAAGGGCAGGTACCTAGATTGCAGGCTCAATCTCAAGCCCTGGTCAGGGTGCATACGGGAGGCAACCAATCCATGTGTCTCTCACACATCCATGTTTCTCTCTCTGTGTCTCTCCCCCTCCCTTCAACTCTCTAAAAAAATAAAATAAAATAAATGAAAAAACATCCTCAGGTGAGGATTAACAAAACAAAAAATTAGAGTCCACATAAAAAAATAAGATTTATGTCATCTCTGAATCAAGTGCAGATTTGGACACACTGCCGTGACAAGAACAGGTGAGAACTAGATAGGGTACCTGTCCTCAGGGGCCTCCTTCTCCAGGAAGCCCCACTCCTACCTCTGCATCCTATTCCTTAATCTGATGCTGAATTCTCATTGACAGTGATTATTCTTTCTTGCAGTAAAGAGAAAAGTTGAGTGAGGGGCAGGGGGGACAAAGATAATTGTAAAAGAGAAAGCTAGACAAAGAAGGCTGAATGTTTCTTGAAAAACTGGAGAAAGGAAGATTATTGAATTTTAAAAGACATCTTCCCTGCCAGCATTACTCACTATTATACCAATGTGGACTCTTGGCAATTGAGTTTACAACCCTGGTAGCAATGCCAAATATTGATAATGCATCATATACAACATGTTATGACCTGCTTTTTTCACTTATTTTATTGTGAACATCTTTCAAACTTATTCCACCAAAACATGGTTTTCAAGGGTTCATAATATCCCAATTGTATACAGACATATTTTTTAATACACCTTTAATTGTTGGATTTTTAAGTTGCCTCTAATAGCTCATTAATGGAATTAGTACTGCAATAAATTGTCTTCTATATAAATCTTAAAAACAAAAATTTTAAAAGTATAATTCATTAACAAATGGAAGAAATATTTAAACTTTTTAAATACATACCATCAAATTACTTTCTGAACAGCATTTAAACATTCATATATGAATGGACACATTTAATCGTATCTCATTCTGCCATAAAATATAATCTTCTAAAAGTGTTTATTAATTCAAAAGGTAAAACACTGTATATATCTCATTTTAAACTTTTATTTCTAGGATTCTTATAGAGATATTACATACATGTTTTTATTTGAATTTCTCCTGTATATTATTGTTGTTGGCATTTGCCCACAATTTTCTAGTATTACATCCACAGAGTTTGGCTCCATTATACATGCATATGTTTCTTAATTTGTTTTTCATATTTCAATGTTATGTATGTTTTGACAAATGGAATTTTATGTAGTAAAATGTAAAACTTTTCTTCATGTTTTTAATATTTGCTCTTATTTAAAAATTGTCTTTATAATTTATTTTACTTAAAAAGCAGAGAAATTTATTAAGACAAAGGCTTGCCTCCCGTAGAGTATCCTCTAATTATCTGTAACAGTTTTTACATTTAGTTCTTCAATTTATCTACTATTTTTGTTTGTTTGTTTCTAATATGAATTGAGAGCCTAATATTTTTACCTCCATATAGTCTCCACAGTTTTTCAAATGATATTAGTTGAGTCATTATTCTAGTTCTTCTATTATATGTCCTTTCATTATTTTTCTATTCATGGAAAAGTATAAATACTGTGTTTAATTTTGTACCAATAGAGTCCTGTGATAATTATTGTCTGAGTATGTCTTCTTTCCTTTTTTCCTCTTAGAAATATCTCCTTCACAATTGTACTTACATGCATATAGTTTTGTTTGTTTGTTTGTTTTTATTTTTACTAGAGGCCTGGTGCACAAGATTTGTGCACAGGGGGCGGGGTGGGGGATCCCTCAGCCCGGCCCACACCCTCTTGCAGTCTGGGAGCCCTCAGGGGATGTCCAACTGATCCAACTGATGGCTTAGGTCCACTCCCAAGCAGTCAGTTGTACAGCCTTAGCGCTGCCATGGAGGTGGGAGAGGCTCCTGCCACCGCTGCGCTTGCCAGCCATGCTGGGTTCTGGCTGAGTGGCATTCCCCCTGTGGGAGCGCACTGACCACCAGGGGGCAGCTCCTGTGTTGATTGTATGCCTCCTGGTGGTCAGTGCACATCATAGCAACCGGTTATTGTGCCGTTAGGTCGATTTGCATATTACCCTTTTTATTATATAGGACTAGAGGCCCATGCACAAATTTGTGCACCAATGACTTACGGGATTGGGCTGAAATCGGCTCTCTGACATCCCCCACAGGGTCCCGGATTACGAGAGGGTGCAGGCCAGGCCAAGGGACCCCACTGATGTATGATTGAGGCTGGGGAGGGATGCGGGAGGCTGGCCAGCTGGGGAGGGATCATAGGAGGGCTCCAGGGCGTGTCCAGCCCATCTCGCTCAGTTCCAATCGGCTGGACCCCAGAAGCAAGCTAACCTACCAGTCGGAGCATCTGCCCACTGGTGGTCAGTGCGCATCATAGCAACTGGTCTACCTGTTGACTATCTGTCCCCTGACTATCACCCCTGAGGGCTTCTTCACATCCCCTTGCTCCTGAGGGGTGATCGGAACAGCAGCAGCCTCTCACACCCACTGCTGGCACTGGCCCTAGTCACTCTGCACTGTCAGTGGAGTACATGGCCCTAGTCACTCTGTACATGTCATAGAGTGGTTGAGTGGCCTCATCATATCATTAGCATATTACACTTTGATTGGTTGAATGGACGACCGGACACTTAGTATATTAGGCTTTTATTATACAGGATTTTTAAGAGTACTACAGACATAAGTTTTAGTTTATATGGTGAATAATAATTTCCCTCTGAGCACCTGAAGAGCTGTATGACTTTTGTTGCCAACACACTCAAAGACTTTGATCCTTTGTAAGCTTTGGTAGAGTATGTATAAATCATACAGAGATGATAATTAGAGGGGATATTGTTTTCTCCTTTAAATGAACAATTAGGGATGGATGTTTAGAAAGGAAAGTATGAAGGAAAGTGAGTAGTCATCATCCTATATATTAAAAAGCTAATATGCAAATAGACCAAATGGCGGAACAACCTAACAACCAGTCACTATGATGTGCGCTGACCATGAGGAGGCACATGCGGAACATGGCGGGCATTGGCAGCAGGCGGCAGAGTGCGGAACATGGCAGGCACTGGTTGCTGTCATCAGGACGAGCCTCTGGTGGTTACTGAAAATTCTTCCCTCCTGCATGCTGTGGTCCTACCTGGTGCTTGCTCCCACTGCTGGCAACAGCCCCGCTTACACCCACAGCCAGCAGCAGAGCCACCACTCACACCAGCTGCCAGCTTCTGGCACTAGTCCCAATCACTTGGCACCATCAGCAGGTGTGAGCAGCTGCTGGCCCTGGTCACCACTGAGGGCTTCTTCACATCCCCTTGCTCCTGAGGGGTGATCGGAACAGCAGCAGCCTCTCACACCCACTGCTGGCACTGGCCCTAGTCATTCTGCACTGTCAGTGGGTGTGAGCGGGGCTGGCGCCATCAGTGCATGGAAGCAGCGGCTGTGGGGGCAGGGCTGCCAGCAGACAGGGGACTGGGAGCCACAGTGGGAGGGGCTGGGCAGGGGCGCGGAGGATGGGCCGAGACCCGCTCCTGTGCCCAATGCAGTCTCGTGGCCCGCAGTTTCTTTCAAGGTGCACAAATTCATGCACTGGATCCTACTATTACTATAGTTACCTAACTTGGAAAAGACAGTTTTAAAGGGAGGTGAATGGATAATCAATACATCTTCAGTGATCTAAAAAAAATAAACACAGGGTTTTGCCTTCTGCCTTGATATGTTCATGGCCAAGTTTTATTTAAATTGTGATGCTCATTAATTGAATTCTCCAGTGAAATTGCATCTATGATATTAAAAATGCTTTCCCCTTCTTTCTGATTGCCCATGAGAGGATGCCCATTGTGCATGCATGAGAGTGTGACTCTAAAGCCAGACTGCTTAGTTTCAGATCATGCCACCTCCTCATTACAAAAATCATTTACCCTCCTTATGCTTTAGTTCCTCATCTGTAAAATAAAAATAGCGTGTGCATCATAGGTTGCTATGAGGATTATGTAAGTTCATTTCTGTAAAGCCTTTAAACAGTTCCTGATACATAGTAATTGCCATGTGTTTGTTAAATCAATGAAATTTCCCTCTATTTTCATGTCTAGGCCCTTTTATTTACAAAACTGTGTCTCAATTGTTTAGTGATAGTGATCTAAAAAGATGCTTATGTACACTAGAGAAAATTAATAGAAGCCCTCCAAAATATTTTGTAATCTAAATGGTTTTTCGGGAAAAATACATTTGGACATTTTAAATTGTGGCAAGCTGCAGTTTTGCTTTCCTTTCTCTAATGTAGAAGAGGAATCAGTAAATAAAATAGAAATGAGAGGAACCAGTTGGAGCTATGTCACACTTGCTAATTACCACTTTACCAGTCAACAAAGAAGTATTTTCAATGAACTCAAGTTCCAATTTAATAAATGACTTAAAAATTTCTCATTAAATGGTGACTTTAGGATTGTTGAACATCAGGTGGTTTTTAAGTTCATTGATCTTAATTTTTCATTATTTACTAAAATAGTGTGTATTTTTTCTTTTTTATCAACAATATAAATGGTTATAGTTCCTATTCACCTGGGCTCATGTAAGCCTTAGTTCAATACAGATCCTAAAACTAGTCTTTAAATGACTCAGTAAATTGTTTTCTTATTATTGTGGGATACTTTTCATCAGTACTCCTTAGAGCAGTGATGGCGAACCTTTTGAGCTCGGTGTGTCAGCATTTTGAAAAACCCTAACTTAACTCTGGTGCTGTGCCACATATAGAAATTTTTTGATATTTGCAACCATAGTAAAACAAAGACTTATATTTTTGATATTTATTTTATATATTTAAATGCCATTTAACAAAGAAAAATCAATCCAAAAAAATGAGTTCGCGTGTCACCTCTGACACGCGTGTCATAGGTTTGCCATCACTGCCTTAGAGTGTGGAAAGCAGACCAATGCTGATCTGCGGATTGTTTGTTTATAATAAATTATAACAAATTTGTAACAATTAGGAGTAAGAATTTAGAGACATAACAATTTTATGGAGTAATTTTATGTCTAATAGTCAAATAATTTAAAAAATGGGGCCCTGGCTGGTGTGGCTTGTTGATTGGGCATCGTCTCATGCACCAAAAGGTTGCCAGTTAGATTCCTGGTCAGGCATGTAGGAGGCATAGATCAATGTTTCACACTCTCTCTATCCCTCTCTCTCTAAAAATAAATTTTTAAAAATAATAAAAATAACTAAAAATTGGGGGTTACACATAAATTTGTAATTCAATTTTATTGTATTTTGCAAAAGTATTGATAAGCAACATATTGGAAATTTAAAAAAAAAAAAAAGAAACCTGATCATTCACTATGGTGAGAGGCACTGCCTTACCTATTAGACTAATTGGAAAATGCTTTGACATGTTAGTGGAGCATTTGATTGCCAAATAAACACTTTATACAGTCAATCCATAATCAATATTTTTGTTTGTTGTGGTTACCACTGAATTAAATGAACAAGTCATTAAGTATTTAAATCTGTGTCTTCAAGTGAATTTGTTGCACTCTTTAATTCCACTTAGGTCTGCTGGTTTTTCCTTCGAGGGTAACAATGGAAAGCTTATCTATTTCATTTAGTGATTCAGGATTTGTGGTTAGGCAGTCCTTCCCCATGAGCAGATGTTGACATTGCTGCATTGACTGGAGACTTGGCAACACTGATTTTGCTCTAAAACTCAGATTCCCTCTTAAAACCCTGTGAGGAGTCCTGTCTTTAGGCACACAAACACCTGAGTAATCTGAAACTGCCATTTAAAGAAAACAAAACAAAAAACGATTATAAAATCAATGTTGCAGGTTTTATTCCCTGGCCTGGGATATGGGACTATCTGAACAATGCATCTTCCTTCTGGCCATTCCTTTGTCCCTCTTGGTAGAAGCCCTAGTGCTAACAAAAACAGACTGGATATTAAAAGAAGGACATTACTCATCTTTTAAAAATCTCATCTTCCTTGGCAGTACAGGAGTTAAAGCTCTATTTTTTTTCCACTGTATGTACCAAATTTGGCCTGTGATTCCTTTGAATGGCATGAAAAGCAGCAGGCTGGGTGTGAGTCTTCTCTCCTCTCTTCCTTTCTCACTTTTAAAATATGCCTGGCAAAGGCTCAGCGCTCCCCCTCCCCCAGCTCCAATCCATTTTGCCCTCCTGCTCAGCTGACTAGGACTCAATGAAAGACACATTCCTTCTCAATTGTTAGGAGGGCCTTGGCCTGGTGGAAAATATTCCATACATCTGTAGACGCTAAGTAACAGCACATTTGGTCTTCCCCGCGCTTAGCAGGTTTTGTAGCTGTCTCTTTAGAGACCCTGAAGATTTTTTAAAATTTCCATAATAGCATTTTTTTTTAGTATCCCATAATAGCAATTCTCAACTCATTGTCAAAGCACCTAAACACAGACCTTTGCTCATAGCGTTTTCATTGTATCGGTTCTTGTGCGTCAAACAGGAAAGCACTTGAAATCCCATTAAAGTTACAAGTGAATGCATTTATTTTAAAAGGGGAGGAAAAACTCCATCTTTGGAAGTGTGTCTCTATAGACATCCTTAAAGTGAAAATATGTACAATGCACATTCTATGTAACTGAAGATGAATGATTAACCGTTCAAGTGCAAATTTCTTATGGTAGGAGCTGATGCTTGGTTCAAAAACAAGAAAACACAGCAGCTGAGTTAACTGCCAAGTCACTGTATAAAGTAAATAGAGAGATGCTCCCAAATTTCATAAAACATGAGCTTCAGTGCTTCTGAGCACATCAATCTTATCAACACTTAAAATGCAATCAGCTAGCCAGTCTAAAGACAAGAAGGCTGTGTGTCATTTCCTTATTTCCGATACTGGAAGACAGACATGTTTTAATCATATCACTGCTTTGTTGAAAAAGCAACCTGAAGTAGGGCTTTTTATGTTTGGCTTATCATAGCTAATACAATTTTTACAAAGCTTTAAGAACCTTTAAATAAATGTATTTTGATGCCTAGTTAATGACATTGGAACACCTTTACAAAAATCCATAAAAGAAAAATGATAATCACAGTGATGTTGCCATTTTTATTTAAAAGTCAGTCGAGCATCAGGTTGCCATATTTGGCAAGTAAAAACACAAGACATGGGGTTAAAGTTGAAGTTCAGATAATATACAAATGATTGGGGTTTTTTTGGGTTTTTTTTTTTGTTTGTTTGTTTTTTACTGTAAATGTGTTCCATTCAATATTTGGGGCATACTTTCACTAAGAATGACCTGTTTTTCTGAAATCCCACTTTAACAGAGGGCGCTGCACTTTATCTGGCAACCCTTGTTTATCAGCCTTGCCACTCCGTGGTGTGCTATGAAAAGCATGCAAAGCTGGATCCTATTTCGAGGGTCAAGAACAAGTGCTGGAGTTTCTAAGCTCACTCCAT
Source organism: Myotis nattereri (assembly GCF_964212035.1). Classification (NCBI taxonomy): domain Eukaryota; kingdom Metazoa; phylum Chordata; class Mammalia; order Chiroptera; family Vespertilionidae; genus Myotis; species Myotis nattereri. Next base: position 159,210,549 of record NC_138075.1, read on the forward strand.
CTGCCAACTTTAAAACTCTGGCACATCCGAAGACCAGGAACACTTCTTTAACAGAAGTAGAATGCATTTCCAATTAGACATTTCCGTTTCTTAAAGGGAGAGAGAGACCCTACCCACTTGAGAAAAAGGTTCCAAGCTGGCAAGGAAGAAAAAGAAAAATCTGGAACAAGCAGGAGGGGAAATTTTATCAGGAAGTAACTGAGTTGGGCACAAATAAGTTTGAGGCAAGAAAATGAAACACTTAGCTTAATCAGATTCCTAGGAATCAGGAATTGGAGATGAAGAGAGAGAAAATGAAAATAGGGCATAAAGAAACATTTTCCATTTTTCCCTAGGAAGGGTGTGTGTTTTTTTGGTTTTTTGTTTTTGTTTTGTTTTTGTTTTTTGATTTTTAATTCCTGATGATCAGAAAGTTAGACATTTTATTGGAGAGAAATTTCCTGAGACATCATCCCTCTATTTCTGAAACTCTAATATTTAATAGTTCGTCCAACAGAAACCAATAGTTTTCCTTCTTCCTTTGGCTGATTCATACCTCCAGGTGCTTCCTGCTCCTCTGTATCCTATAAGATGAGTTCCCACAGATCCACACCTTTAACTCCAATGACATTGCCCACAATCATATGAAAGCCCACCTGGGATGGTGCATGACCAGGGTAGATTTTCTGCTTGCTAGCTCTGTCTTAGCATTTCCCAGGGTGCTCTGTGAGCGCCTGCGTCTGCTAGGAAATGCAGATGCCTTGGCTCCTGCTGGTGTCTCCTCACTGAGATTCTGCATTTCAATTTGTGTCCTGGTGACTCTAATCCCAATACATGTGGAATTCACAGGCTCATAGGGTTTGTGGCTCAGGGCATGGGGTGTTGTTTGTTTGGATGAAAGAGGTATAAACAGTGGGTTGCTTTTGGTTTGGATTTGGATTTTGGTTTTGGATTCTGTATTTGAGGAAAAGGATGGGTATCAAAGATTTTATTTATATGAAAAGGAGAATTATAAGTCTTGCTGATGGTAATAGTAGAACAATCATGAATGTTGCTTTAAATGGATTGATTCACTTTTTTTTTTTAACACATTGGGACCATTCAGAAAAGCCAAGCATTAAAGAGCCATTATAAGCAACAACAAAATTAGATTTTTAAAGGGGTAAATTTGTCAAAATGTAAGAAAAAGAAGATAAAGGAAATGAAATCTTGTAATTCATATCACAACACAGAGGAAAATCTATGTTTCTGAAGGTTAGTCCTAACCTTTTAGTTTTATGTATAGAAAGTTTATTACTGCTTTTCCTGAGTTACAGATAAATAGTTGGCCCCATTTTTGGATGGGGCAGTCTTTTTTTGTTTGTTTGTTTGTTTGTTTTTAGTGATCACCCTCATAGTTGAAGGTGAGTGGTGAATCATTCTGATTGTCTTTTTCTTGGTAAGAAATGGATCCATTTGATCTGAAGCTGTTCAGAATCAGGGAATGCTTAGGGGAACAGGAGAAGGAAACCTGCAAGCTATAAAGCCTGGAATTAATCTAAGCCTGTTAAGAAAACACTTGATCTTCAAAATTAAGAAAGAGACAAGCAAATTCGACCCATTTAATACAACCTTTAAAAGATCAGTTAACTCCCTCACATCAAATACTTTTAGGAAGTGGATTTCAAAGTGTGTCCTCCTTAGGAGTGAAAGCACAAGATTTATGCAATCTCTCTTACTCACCCTTAACCTGATCCCAACCCCAGTCCTACCCCCAAACAGATGCACTCACTCTGCTTCAATATTTCTGCAGTGGTAGCTCCAGTGAGGTCCCAGAGACACACCTTCTAGGACCCACATACACCCTGCGCATGACTACCTCAGACCAGTTGCTTTCTTCTACATGTGCAAAGGTCCTAATGTGTGTTAACAAAATAGGGGTGCTCCTGGTAACTCACCCCATTAACAAATTAGTTATTAGGACGGAAACAGTTAACACACCCAAAGAAATTAGAACAGTGCCTAGTACCTGGTAATAAACTTTCACTATTATTTGTTTCTGTTCTTGGACTGGGTACAAGATTTTATTCAAGGGAAAGTTTCTACTGCCTTTAAGAAGTTTTTGGAAGGCCTACTGCTTCGAAACAGTATTTCATAATTTATGAGCATGCTTTTGTCCTTTTGTCCTTTGGCTGAAAGCTAAGTCCCTCCCCCTTTCATCCATTAACCCTGAACTCCAAGGGTTAAAGACATATCCCCTTCCTTTCCCAGATGTGGGCTCAGGGGTGTGGTGGTTAATGATATAAGGATGATGTCATTACAGTACTAGAAACTATTGCATTATAATCTGTTGTTTTTCTCTTGCTAGCTTTTTAAAGGGAGAAACATTTTATTCATTATCTAAGCTTTCAGAACCCTTTGGAGGTACACTCTGCACAAATGCTGTTATTATCACCCACACTCGGTGAAGTACTTGGGGATTAGAAGCGTTATGTAAATGTTTACACATTATTACACTGTGGCCCAAGATCCACAGTGGGACAGCAAAGACAGCCGGGAAAGAAGCAAGAAGCCCCAGAAAGTCAATGGTTTTTGTGAAAGGTATGAAATTCTCTTTAATTTTAGCATAAAAATAGTTGCATTTCTGAAGAGTAATTTTATAGCCATTAAGGAAAGTACATATGGCTGTAAAAGAAAAAACATCTAAACGGAGAATTTGCTGCATACTTTAAGGATAGGGTTCTTAGAGAAAAGGCTACTAGGGACTGGATTTAAAATGCTGGGAGGGGCATTTGGAATTGACTGGAAGAACTTCCTGGCAATAAAAGCATGTTTCCCGAAGCTGTCACCACCTCTTTCCCTATGGAAGGAACAGATTCTCTTACTCGGTAGGTTCCGCCTGAAGGCAAAAGCTTGGAACCCTGACTCCCAGCTGATGATTTTAATTAGTAAGGTCATTACAGAACATTGAATCACACCATGTTCTCTTCAAATCTTTCCTCTTCCTCCTAGGGAAGGTCTCGGGTTAGTGCAAGGGTGTCCTGAACACCCCTAACACTGGCTAGACTCTTTTTAACCAAGAGAAGCAAAGATCGGTGTCTTTACCTGGTCCGGGTGTCTAGGTAAATCATAATTGTTGTGTTAGGCCAGTGAAGCTGACTTTCCATGTATGGTAATGATCTTAAAAATTCCTTTTAAAGTAAGTGTGAGAAAAAGAGGAATCTGTTATCAAGAGACACTACCAGACCAAGTACAGCGCCTGTGGCATGACATGTAATGAAAATCTTGATGACCTGAGGAACCAAGGTCTGGCCGTGCCTGGACTAGTTGATTTCACAGTCTTCAAATCCTAGGATCCTGCGAGGACAGGGGAAGCGCCTGGGCTGCAGAGTCTTAGGTAGGGCCCGGGAAAGCACAGGCAGTGCCCATGACAATAAGAAATCCATACACTCAGGAAGGATCTACATCCGCACGGGCAGCACTGTGGGCACTGAAGACAAACAGTCCGGCTCTTGATATTTAAAAAATATCTGCTATGAACCGCTTCAGATGATTGCCGAAAGGATGTTCAGTTTTAAATAAAGGGCAAAAGATACACAAGTTGAAGGAGAAAAGCCACGCCCCTTTTTCTCAATGTTTAGAAAGATTCTACACCCTCCCCTCTTCATGTTATTTAAAAACACAAGAAAAAGAGAAGGAGGGGAGAAAAGCAGTGTAGCAAAATCTCTGCCAGAAAACACAGTAAATTCTAGCTTGTTAGCAGCCCAGTTCCAAATTATTTTTAAAAAACAAATCCTAACAGTCATGTAGTTACAGCTTCTGAGGGAAGCTCTAAGCCCAAGGCTGGTGTCCCAGAAACACACACACATGCACACACACACACACACACATACACACAAAGAAACCTAACCAGTCTTCTGACAGGAATCTGAAAGCAAAATCTCCGAGGCAGCAGCAATGCCCCAGAGGAGGAGAGGGCTGCAGCTTGCAGTAATCTGTAAATGATTGCGGGTAAAGTCTGGAGGCTTCAGGCTTGATCTGTGTTTGTTCCAAAAGAAAGCCAAGGAGGACGGTGTTAATAAAGAGAGATTTAACGGAGAGCTGTGCTTGGAATAAAGTGGGCTACAAAAAGGTCAAATTTGATCAGTTGGAGCAGATTACAAGGGCTTTAAACGGTGGTGTGGAGAAATGAGCCAGGGCTGGGAAGGAATATAGCACAAGATTGATTTGGGGGGTGGAGAAAAGCCAGGACAAGTGCTTATCAATCCTAGAAGTAAGAAGAGCTGTGCTGGGCGCCCCATGGCTCTGGCCTGAGCCAAGAAGCAGGCTGGCTGGTTTCTCCCCCTGCACCCACCCCTTCTCCCCTCTTCTCGGATTGGATTCGCCTTCAGCTGCCTCTTAGACAATGGTTTCCTTAATCTCTGACTTGGATCCACTCAAAGACTGGAAAGTTTTAAGGTAGGCCTGCTTTCTTTCTCTCCCATCGCTGTTGCAGTTCAGGGCCAAGTTCCTCCCCACCCCGCCCCAATTAAGGAGCGCTGGATGAGAAGCGAAATGCCTGTGGTGGCTTTCAGCGACCACCAGATCTGCGTGGAGGAGCACTCCTTTTCCTCAGGGCCACAACCCCAGCAGTTGTGCAAAGCGAGGCGTGAGAAGTCCTCAGTCTCACTCTGAGAGGGGAATGCGGTGCATTTTAATGAGCGTGTGCGCAGTCTTACTGAAATGATTTCTGACACCAGCTCAGTCCCAGGAACCTGTTCTCATATTTATTATTGTGTTTCATGGGGCCCTGACGAGATGAGAGGGGATGCAGCAAACTTTTTGGGACTTCAGATTAAAAAAAAAAAAGCAAACTATTTCCAGAAAGCATTATTTATTCCTGCTCTTCTTTTTACAATCTGTGGAAATACGTTCCTCCTAGGTCCTCTCCTTCTCCCCAGGTCAAATTTGGAAAAGCTAGAAAAACTCAGCTGACCTTAACACTGAATGAGTAGAACTTATAAAATGAGGTCTTTCTCTGAATGCTCCTAAAAAATGTGAACTCTGATCTTGGCATCTCTCAGCGGCCCAGGAAAATTAAAACCAAGGAGCTCAATGTGGCAACAGTCATGTATGTATTCCCTCCACCTGAGTCTCAGCCTACGCTTTTTGCAGAGTTCACAATGAATTCAAAGGTTTAGCATAACACCAAATGGTATTTCCCAGGAAAAAAAGCACTCATGACAAGTTTTAATATATAAAAAAGTAAAATTAAGGGATTTTTATCAAAAGTGATTCTATAAAATATCAAATTGTTCTAAATATCTACCCCAAAACATGGTTCCATTGGAACTAAATATAGAATTAGAAGAATGTGTGTTTCTGGGATCTCTTTTTCCTGACGTTTATCTTGAACTAGAGGCCCAGTGCACAAATTTGTGCACAGTTGTCGTCCCTGGGGGTAGCCTGCAGAGATTGGACCCCAGCTTGAACATCCAGCCTCGAAGCCCCACCTGGAACCCTGCCTTGGCCTGGCCCAACCCTCTCACCTGTTCCACCATCCCACTTGCGGGGCGATCAATCCAGGCCGGGCGCTCCACCTGGCTCCCTTAGCACCTGGGAGCTGGGCAGCAGCTCTACCCCCTGACACTGATGGTCACTGTCTGTGGGGCAATCAGCGGGGCAATTGGGCCCCCGCTTGCACCCTCCTTGGCCTGGCGCCACCCGCTCACCTGCTCCACCATCCCATCACAGTTCTGCTTTTATCGGGGCCCATTGGGGCTGGTAGTGCCTCCACTGTTGCCCGCTGCCAGTGCCACCTTGCTGATACCTGCCATGTTCCATGTCAACCCCTGGTGGTTAGCACATGTCATAGCAAGAGGTCAAACTCCCAGTCTCCAGGTCAAAGACCACCTGAGGGGACAATTTGCATATTAGGCTTTTATTATATAGGATTACTTAGCTATAACTTATTTCCCTCTCATTAAGTCTGCCTTTTTGTTTGTTTACTGTTTTTTTAAGCAACAATATTATACAAAAGAGCAAATAGAAAAGAAAATACCCAATATCCATCTTAATGATTTTCTTGCTTTCTAGAACTCTTTTTGTACTGGTATATGTGTTGTAGATCATATTGTATGTGCTATTTTATAATCTGCTTAGTTTTTCCAGATAAATATCAAACATATTTTCATGTTTCTGTTTACCATTCATAACCATGATTTTAATGGCTAAATAAAGCACCATAATGTTGCTGTACATTATTTACTAAATTATCATTTATTGAAAATTTTGATTGGCTCCAGTCCTTGATTTGTATTAACAACAACACAGTGAACATCTTTATGCATATAGATTTTTTGCTTTCATTAAATAATTCCAAGTATTTCTAGGTGGAAAGGCACAGTTTTCTGGGTCTGCCAGTGATGTTTTTTTTTTTCTGTTTATAGATTTAAATTTTATTTGTAACTGAGAGATGGTAAAGTACTTCTACAAATGTTCTTACAATGCTGCTTTAGAATGAATTTCATTCTCTTTTCCTTTAACTGGAAATTTCTAAAATTAAAATATTTCTTAACAATGCTTTTTAAAAATCATTTTTGGTGATTACCTTATTAATATTATTGCACAAGTAGATAAGGTTGGCCCTAGCTTTAAGAATGTGTGGGACAGCCCTAACTGATTTGGCTCAGTGGATAGAGTGTCGGCCTGTGGACTGAAGGGTCGCAAATTCAATTCCGGTCAAGGGCATGTACCTTGGTTGTGGGCACATCCCCATTAGGGGGTGTGCAGGAGGCAGCTGATCAATGTTTCTCTCTCATCAATGTTTCTAACTCTCTATCCCTCTCCCTTCCTCTCTGTAAAAAAAAAATCTATAAAATATATTTTAAAAAAATTTGTGGGACAATACAACTTTTGATGATGCAGCCCTTAAAAGTCCTTTTTGGATGATGATCCCAGTTCTTAACCCATTTAAATATCAGTCATAATGTTGCCTTTTCCCTAATGTGTCCCTAACATAAGTGAAATTTACTTTATGACTACAGTAAGTAAAGCTTCCCAAACTTGGATTGGCAAGACCTGACAAAGATATAAATTTTTGCATTGACCACTTTGGGTATGCCAGGCTCATTGTCTTCACCTCTTCTTGGCAAGCACAATTTTATCATCCTTTTAACTGTGTGTAATGCTTTCCAGAAGTAAAGGGGATAGTATTTATGAATTGCATTTTATATTCCTTAATTGTTTACAATGAGGAATTTTGTTTGGCTAACTCTGATTCATTGAACCAGTCAGTCACTGACAATGAGTCTCTGTCATCATATGTGAGAGAATCAAAGATATAACATGGCCTTATAAATGGGACAACTAGCCGGAGAATGAAGATGTGTGTGCTGATGCCATACAGGGTTGTATGTGATATGACTTACATCAATAAAATGCTTTAGACATCCCAGAGGGGAGAGACCCCATTCCGGTCAGGAAAAGGAGCAGTGTTACTGCCCTTGTCTGATTAATAAATGAGCAGAATGCTTAATTTATGACAGTGGAAAGGTTTCAAACCTGGAATGTTTTCCGATGTTGCCTCCAGGTATGCAGCCTGGAATTCTGCCAAACCTGTTGCTCTTGAAAAGTGATCGCAAGGAACAACTTTTTAAATCTGCTGACACCATAATTTAGTGTTTAAAGATATGATCTGCTGCTGGGCTACAAGTTCAGGTCATAAACCTTTCTCAGGAACTGTATATGTCATTCTAGGTATATTTTGTCAAATGGAAAAATCAAGTCAGTGAGTCATGCTCTTGGCTGTTTTAATGTCTATGTTAAGGGGCATTAAAGAAATCTAACTTCCATTCGAAAACATGCCAATAATTTTCAACAGTAAGACTCTCCTCTTGACCATTGAGAAAGGACAAACACAAAAGTTTCACTCAAGGAAAACATTCAAAATCAGCTAAATCAATAAAAAGTATTCTTAGTGCACAGAAGAAATAGGAAATGACAATTTAGTAGACCTCAGATTAAAAGAATTAAGAAATAAAACACCCTGGCAATATGATTAATACAAGATTGAATGTTTATAGGTGTTACTTGAGGGGAAAATAGTTGACAGTGAGGGAGAGTTAACAGAGGGTGAACCTCTGAATTCCTGGCCTTTGCTATATGCGTCTAGCCCCTGCATCACCTCGTTGGAAGAGTCTAGAAAACCCCAAATCTAGTTTAACTCTACCATTTAGAGATGAAGGCATTGAGCATAGACTAGATGAGGTCACAGAATTCATTAACGGAACAAGTTGCTGCTACACCCTTCTCTTGAACTCCATCATGTTGGCTGAGGGATTTTATTCACCTTCTCTTCCCTTCCCATCTCTCCTCCCACCATTTAAGACAGCTCAACCTAGGCTTCTCCTCTGAGTTCCCAGACTTCTCAGCACAGCCAATGGTATGTCTTAAAGATGACTTGAGCTCAACAGGCTGTGAACTATATATATAATCTCCGCCAAGAACTGATTCCTTTCTGGTGCTCACAAGCTAGAGTTACAGAGCAATCCAGCCAGGTACTCAAATTGGAAAGCTAGGCATCCTCCATGAGCCCCCACGTTCTCACTTAATTACATCCACACTGTCACCATCTCCTGTTGATTTCAACTCCTAAACATCTACAGGCTCTTCACTTGTCTCCGTCTTTCCTTGCTATCATCTTGTTGTTTAGAACTCCGTACGACTTCCTAACACATCTCCCTGCTTCAGTTCTTGCTCTCACAGTCTATTTTCCACACAAGAGGAATGAAAAAAACTTCAAAAGACATAAATCATATGGTGTGGCTTTTCTATTTAAAAGCCTCCCATTACTATTCAAATAACCTGCAAGACTCCATCTGACTTAGCCCTGACTATCTCTCCAGCCTTATCTCCTCCCTCTCCCCACAGATCATGTTGCTCCAGCCACTTTGGTCTTCTGTCTCTTCCTCAGACAAGTCAAGGTTATGTTGGACTTAGGATATTTTCACAAGCTACTCCCCTCCCTACCTGGAAATCTTTGCTATGGCAGGGCAGGATGCTGCTTATCATACAAATCGTAGCTCAGATGTCACCTCCTCAGTGAAGTCGTCCCAGACCCCACAATTAAAGTCATTCAAAAGCTACTCTCTAGCATATCTCCCTGATAGGTTGAACCATATACAATTGCCAATATTCAACCATTTTTGACCCATTTAAAAAAAACACCTCAATCTCACATGATTTAATTAGCATTCTCCTCACAGCACTTACCAGTACCTACTATTTTCACATGTACTTATTTATTATCTCTCTGTCTCATTAGAATATATGGTTTGTGTGGTTAATTGGATATACCCAGTACCTAAAATATTTCTGGCACATAACAGATAATGAATGAGTGAGTGAATGAATGAAGCACTCACTATTTGTCTCTCTCATCAACTTTACCTTCCCTAAGGCCAAAGGCTTTGCCTATTTTGTTCACACTCTAATGCCAGTATTTACTGCAGTAGTGGTGGTATGTTATGTGTAATGAATGAATGAATGAATAACTCACTTCTAACTCCCAACTTACTATTTCTATCTCCAAGTCCTCATTTCCATTCCAATAAGTAAAGTGTCTGAATTTGATAACATGGAAAATTTTTAAATTGTCTGATAGACATCTATTATTCAAGCAGAATTCATTCCTTCTACACAAGAGAATGATCAAGATTGGGATCATTCTTCTATAAAGGCAAGATAGTAAATACTTGATAAACTTCTTCTATAAAGGCAAGATAGTAAATACTTAGTTTTTGGTGGCCACAGAATTTCTATTGCAATGATTCACCCAGACTGCCCATTAAAGTGAAAGTAGCCACAATATGTAAGTAACTAAGCTTAGGTGCAACTCAATAAAACTTTATTTACAAAAATAGGCAGTGGGCTGGACATGGCCCATGTGCCACTGTCTACCACTCATATATATATTATCTAGGCTAAAGATCTGACCATGAGAAAATAGAAGTGTTTTTTGGTGTATAATTGGAAAGAAGTTTTCGATTTCACATGACTAAGTACATTTCATAAATTTGCCTTGTTATTGGGGGAAAAGATTTTAAAGATCTTGGTAATATTTCAAAGCTCAAACATGTTTTAGGTCATGAATATTTAATCTCCCAAAGATGATTATAGCCTGGATAAAATGTACAGCTTACTATATCCCTGAAATTTTTGGATGAGCCTTCATGCTGTATAACAAAACACACTTTGCTCTCTTCCCTTTCTGGGTGCGCAAGAAACTCCCATTAATGAGAACAGCACATGGTGATTGAGAAAATAGACCAGATCCTGACATGGTTGGCCTTCTTTCTTTGTTTTTCATTGCTTTCTCTAGCTCATTTAGGGGAAATGCCTGATAAATCTCCCAAGATAAATTCCAAATTCACAGAGGAAAGCGTGCTGTGTACTTTTGAATGAATGCCATGTGTAGAGACTCTTCAGCTCACATTGCATGACAACTTGGAGATATTTGGGGTAAGGAGAGGTTATGTGGAAGCTCTGTTGGTGTCCACTGAGGGAAGGCTGCACTCTGAAGTTCAGGTGTTAGTCTTCCTAGAGGATGAGATAATAATTATGAATGCTTTCTATATGCCAGGTATTATGCTAAGTGCTTTATATTTTTAATATGTCATTTAATATTTGCAACAACCCTATGAAGTAGGTGCTCCATTTTGTCACAATGTGAACTTGGTCTTTACTGAGCCAGAGCACTTAAAAATGATGCTATATACTGTCCTGACATAGCACCTTTCCTTGGTACATTGGAAACTTGACAACACATGTTGCCTTAACTATGCCTCAGGTAGGAAAAATTTGCACCACATTATTCTTCCTTTTCCCACAGGAAAGTCTGAAGAATCATGACCTACTTAGCATAGGGTATTTAAAAAAAAAAAACCTTTGGAAGAGCAGGAGGAATTAGACTATGAGAAAGAGAAGATTCTATAATAATTCTCTAGGTAGACTGAATTACAGTATATGTTTATGAAAGTGAATACAAGATCTGGGTCTCTTAAATAATTTATTATATTAGAGAATAATCTATTTTTCACAAAGCATAAGTAATGTAGCACGTGATATAACCAATAATGACAAAGACTATTATAAAATCACATAAAAATGCCATTGCATTTTCATCTCATTCTAAAAAAATAAAAATGCCCTCATGAGTTATTTCTGCTTCATTGACACAAATAATCACTAGAAAAATATTCACTTGAGAATTACTTTTCCCCCTTCTGACTGGGTCTATTTCCCTAGTGGGCTGAACCAGCACAGTATCAAGGACAATATCACCAAATTCAGATCATTTGACTTCTCTGTTAAAAGAAACACAATAAGAAATTCCTCGTGTTATCAGTAAATATCTCCCAAAGGTCATAGACCACAGTGAAGCTATTTTCCCAAAACAGAGGAGAACCACCTAACACTTTTATTCCACCATTTGGGAATTAAAAAAAAAATCAGAACGTGTCACTTGCTTCCCTACACTCTCCAAGTATGTGCTCAGGCTCAAAATCCCAGAACACTAGAATCATATGCTATAGATAGTGTGTGCTGTAGGAGAGGACTCTGTGTGCACATTTTCTGTCTGTTCTCATGCAGAATCTCTTTGTTTACCTGCACTCTGTATTTTAATGCAACAGGAAGAGGTACATCAAGAGCTCAACTAATCCACTCTCCTTTCTTCAATTCTATTTTTAAAAAATCTCTACTCCCCACACCACTAGTTTTTCATGAAGGCATGGACTGTCTTTTTTATCACTGTGTCTCCAGCAGTGTCTAGTCCTGATCCAGGTTTGTTACTTCCTAATTTAAGCTGAGAACTTTCCACTAAACCTTCCTTGCTGCTATCCCACCTTCCAAAAGAGAGATGTCCTTCCCCTGAATGCTTAGAGCTCTGAATCTAAACCTGAGATCTTCAAATGCAAGTGCATATTTTCTTTTTTGTAATATATATATAGATACAGATGTAGATATAGATAAATATATACATACAAATATAGATATAGGTATAGGTATAAATAGATATAGATATAGATGATATAGATATAGATAGATATAGATATAGATATAGATATAGATATAGATATAGATATAGATATAGATAGATATAGATATCCTATATAATAAAAGAGTAATATGCAAATCAACTGAACAGCAAAATGAGTGGTCGCTATGACTCTCACTGATCACCAAGGGGCGGGCAGACAATGCAAGAGCTGTCCTCTGGTGGTCAGTGCACTCCCACATGGGGAGTGACACTTAGCCAGAAGCCTGGCTGATGGCTGGCAAAAGCAGCAGCAGTAGTGGGAGCCTCTCCCACCTCTGCAGCAGCGCTAAGAATGGCAACTGCCATCTTAGGCCTGCTGTCAGTCAGACATCTCCCGAGGGCTCCGAGGCTGCAAAAGGGTGCAGGCTGGGCTGAAGGACACCCTCCCCTCCCCGCCCCCTGCGGAGTGCACGAATGTCGTGCACTGGGCCTCTAGTAGATATATATCTTTGTTCCATTAGTATGCTATAAACTCTCTGAAGATAGATAAGGTCCATATCCAATTCATCATTGTGTCCACTTGCATCCTTCATATCACTAGACACTGCATTTTGCCCAGCCAGTACTTGAATGGACATCAGTACATTCCTCATTATAAGATGAGAGATTGAACCAGATTATATATCTAAGGAGCTCCATTCATAAAATTATACGATCAGTGAGATAGAACAAAGAAGCATTCTCCCACAGATCCTGAGTCCCACCTCTGAGCCATACCATGAAACCTTTGCCCATACTGTAGAGTTTTTCTGGAAACCAACTAATTCTCTTTATATTGATCCTCATTTTCCTTCAAAGATCTTTTATTCCAAATCTTTCTGTAGAATTGATAGACTGAACTATAAATCTGTTTTCAGATGTTTTATCTCTGAGCTAGGGCTATAAAGTAAATCAGCTGTTGCAGGGATGCGTTCTGCTAACACCTACTGACATTAGCAGTCATGTGACTATCCCTATGGGCTGAGTATGGGCTGAGTATTACAATCTAACCAGATTGCAGGTGTTATCCTTAACCATGGCTTTGGAATTATATTTTGTTTTTCATGGCACTAGTTTTTCATTCTTTTTTTTAATTTTTTTTAAATATATTTTATTGATTTTTTACAGAGAGGAAGGGAGAGAGATAGAGAGTTAGAAACATCGATGAGAGAGAAACATCAATCAGCTGCCTCCTGCACATCTCCCACTGGGGATATGCCCGCAACCCAGGTACATGCCCTTGACCGGAATCGAACCCGGGACCTTTCAGTCCGCAGGCCGACACTCTATCCACTGAGCCAAACGGTCGGCAAGTTTTTCATTCTTATAGAGACACAAATACCTAAGCCAGAAAGAATTGTTAAAGGCCCATGGAAACCACAATGTTATATATTTTATCATGTTTCCTGGTGGATAAGTGAAAGATTTTGTAAACTGGAAAATTGTTGTCCTCATTTAAGTTTGGCATTTATAAATGGAGCCTCATGCTTCTTCTGAGCCTTGGCAAATGACTTCCCACCATCATTATCTTCATTATTGACCATAACAGCCATTAATAAATGTCCAAAAGCTGGAATACTCTTCCCTTCTTCTCCATGAAAACACATGTTTAAAAGGTTTGTTCTAACCTGAGCTCCTCGGTGTAACTTTGCCTAACAATCCTATTCAAATTGTCCGCTTGCCTCCTTGTAACTTCCTCAACACTTAGTTATCACTCTCCAGAGATGTAGCTGAAGTAACTATTTGAAATGTGGATTTTTTTCAAATATAATTAATATATGATGTTATCTTAGTTTCAGGTATACAACATAATGATTCAATATTTGTATTACTTGGGAAATGAGCACCATAATAAATCCAGTTAACATCCATTACCACATACTTACAAATTTGTTTTCTTGTGATGAGAATGTTTAAAAGAAGGAATTCTTACCATTTGCAATAGCATGGATGGAACTGGAGAGCATTATGCTAAGTGAAATAAGCCAGTCAATGAAAGAAAAATACCACATGATTTCATTCATTTATGGATAATTAAGACCATTATAAACTGATGAACAAAAATAGATACAGAGGCAGAGCAACATAGAACAGACTGTCAAACTACAGTGGATAGGCTAGGGAGGGTTGGGGGCGGGGGTAAGAGATCAGCTGAAGGACTTGTATGCATGCATATAAGCATAACCAATGGACACAAGACACTGGGGGGTATGGGAGGCTAGGGGAAGGTCAAGGGGAGAAAAAAAAGGGGGACATATATAATACTCTTTGGAATACTTTAAGCAATAAAACAAAAATAAAATAAAATTAAATTTAAAAAAAAGAATGTTTAAAACTTACTCCTAGCAACTTTCAAATATACAACATGGTTTCATTAACTATAGTCACCATGCTGTACACATCCCCAGGACTTACTCATTTTATAATGAAAAGTTTGTACCTTTTGACCCCCTTTTCCCATTTCAAACCCCCATCTCTGGCTACCACTAACTAGTCTATTCTCTATATCCATGAACCTAAAAGCTCAATTTGTTTTTTATGTTGTTTTTAGATTCAACATATAAATGAGATAATATAGTATTTTCCTTTTTCTGTCTGACTTATTTAATTTGGCATAATGCCTTCAAGTTCCATCTATGTTGTTGCAAATGGCAAGAATTAATTCTTTTTTATGGCTAAATGATATTCTACTGTGTATTTAAACCACATCTTCTTTATCCATTTATCTATCGATGGATACTTATGTTGTCTTCATATCTTGACAATCTATACTAATAAAAAGGTAATATGCTAATTAGACCAGATCAACCAGATATCTTCCAGACATCCACCATCCTTCTGGACAAAGCCAGAGTGGTGGGGGCCAAGGCAGAGGTGGTTAGGGGAAATCAGGCCAGCAGGGAAGAGCAGTTAGGGGAAATCAGGCTGGCAGGGAAGCAAACAGTTAGGGGCGTGATCAGGCTGGTGGGTGAGCAAGCAGTTAGGGGCAAGATCAGGTCAGCAGGGGAGCAGTTAGGGGCATCAGGCCGGCAGGCAGAGGCAATTAGGGGCCAGCAGTCCTGGGCTGTGAAAGGGATGTCCGAGGGGCCCCGGATTGGAGAGGGTGCAGGCCAGGCTGAGGGACACACACACCCCCCCCCCCCCCGCCACCCCTGTGCACAAATTTCATACACTGGGCCTCTAGTTGTAAATAATGCTGCAATAAACATGGGGGTGCAAATACTGTTTTCAGTTAGTGTTGTCATTATTTTCATTATTTTGGTTATATACCCAGAGCATATTTCTGAGTTATATATATAATGGGTCTATTTTTAATTTTTTGAGGAACCTCCATACCGTTTTCCATGGCTGCACCAATTTTCAATCCCACCAACAATGCTCAAGAGTTCAATTTTATCCATATCCTTACCAACACTTGTTTTTCTTTCTGATAATGGACATTCTAACAAGTGTGAGGTGTTATCTCATTATGGTTTTGATTTGTATTTCCCTAATGGCTAGTGATGGTGAGCCCTTCTTTATGTACCTGCTGGCCATCTGTATGTCTTCTTTGGAGAAATGTCTATTCAAATTATCTGCCCATTTTTATTTTTAAAAAATATATTTTTATTTATTTCAGAGAGGAAGGGAAAGGGAGAAAGAGACAGACACATCAGTGATGACAGAGAATCATTGATCAGCTGCCTCCTACACCTCCCCCCACATACACACACACACTGGGAATGGAGCCCACAACTTAGTTATGTACCCTGCCTGGGAATAGAACTGTGAACTCCTGGTTCATAGGTTGATGATCAACCACTGAGCCACACCAGATGGGTTAATCTGCCCATTTTTAAATTGGATTATTTGTTGGTTCTTTTTGTTTGTTTTTTGTATTGGGTTGAGTTCTTTATATATTTTGGATATATATTAATATATATATATATATATATATATATATATATATATATACATACATATATGATTTTCAAATACTTTCTGCCATTTGGTCAGTATCCTTTTCATCTTGTTGATAGTTTCCTTTGTAGTACAAAATGGAATGTGTTTTTTATTTACTTATATATTTCTTTGGGTTACAGAGTAACTTCCATGAAAGCAGAAACCACATGAGAATGCCACTCCGGTAGAGTGTTTATGAAATATGCACATTTGCAAAACATAAAAAATATAATTCTTTTACACAGAGATGGAAAAAGTAAGATTGGGTACTATTAAATGATTAAATGGCATTTTGCTTAGGAATCAAAGAATATTTGGGTCCTGAGGTAGACCCCTCATGTCCAAATTTCCAGGGGGACTAAGGATAGAGGTACCAAGATGGAGCCCATCAGTTTCTTAACTGAGGATTCTGAAAAACATTTGTTGAAAATAGTTAGCCAGCCTTCTCCACAGTTTTGCCAAACCCTGACTCTGATGGCCTGAGAAAAACAATGGCAAATTGAGAAGTAGTTGTGTATAATTAAATGTGCATTGGTTCAAAACGCCAATATATATAAATTGAACGAGTTGGCCTGGGCTATTAGGACACCCATTTTCCCCTTACTAATCTAGATGGTCCCAAATGATTTCTGCTCTGTTTTAAACTGAAACCTCAGTCTATTAGTTAGGCATGTTTCAGTTGTATGTAACCAAACATTGAATATTTCAGGTCCATTTTACAGTGATCTGAACCAAGGGTTGGCAAATTTTCTCTATGAAGGACCAGTTAGTAAATATGTTTGGCTTTGCTGACAAACCATATGGTCTCTGTCACAACTACTTAACTCTGCCATTGTAGCACAAAAGCAGCCAGAGGCAATATATAAATTAATGGGCAAGATGGGATTCCAATAAAATTCTACTTAACAAAACAGGCAGAGGTCTGGATTTGGCCCACAGGCCACTTTGCTGACTACTAGGTTAGCCAGTGAACCATATATGCTCCATTGAGATTTAGACCTTTCAGAGCCAAACAGCCAGGTCAGCAAGAGGGAAATTAGACCAGAGAAATCAGCAGAGAAAATGTTCCGTATGTGTTATGTACTGATCTGACCTGACCTGCACTGGGCTTTAGCCCCTGGGAAGAAGAGAGTGTACAAAGAGTGAAGAGGGAGAGTTGGACTTTCTGTGACCCAGGATCACCTTTCACTTCGGCTATATGGAGGCAAGAGCACACTGCCTTTTAAGGAAGAGCCATCACTTGTAACCCATCTGACCTTGACAATGACCTGGAATCTCATCAAGGCATAGCAGGAACTCATCCCACTGGGGAAGGGGACAGATTTTGAAAAGAGGGATGGAAGAAAACAGGATCCTTGAAAAACCTGGCCTAAGGGGATTATAGGAGTTGTGGAAGGAAGGCAGCTGGGATAATTTATTGTCTAATGCCCTGGAGGGCCAAAAAATGACTTCTGAGGAAATAAAACTTGACTCTCCATGCCTTTGGTCTGTATCCACAATTGCTGTCTTCATTACCACAAAATCAACCTCTTCTTTAGGATGTGGTTAGGCATTTTATTATTAAACAAAAAGAAAGCTCATTCCAGGATTGAATGCTAGATTGAAAACATGCATGATCATAACAAGCAAAGATATTTGCATCTCATAAAAGCCTCCTTTTCTGTTTATAACAGGTACCTCTTTGCCCCCATGGTGATGGGTCATTCATCATAATCACCACAAAACAAAAATGGAATTTTTTATTTTTTATTTTTTTTAAAAAAAATGGAATTTTTAAAGATATGTAGGATTACCAACTGCCCCTGGCCAAATGAAGTAACATGGCATTTCCAACTTCCTTGTACTTTAGAAGGTTCTTCAGAGAGATCTATCATTTATAAGCTTCCTATGAATTTAAACCAACATAATTTGACATCAGGGAACTTACATTTTAAGACTTACTTCTAGTGTAGAGAGGGGAGGGCAGGGAGCAGAAGGATGCAGGCATCAGAAGCTTGATGAGGCCTCCTCTGTCCCCATAGGTTCTACCTTGAAGGACTGAGTCGGGAATACTCAGGTGTGAGCCAAGTTCCTGTGTGTGTGTGTGTGTGTGTGTGTGTGTGTGTGTGTGTGTGTGAGAAAGAGAGGGGGGGGGCACAAGTTTGAGAGCTTTCTCTACTCTTGAATCTTAATCAATTACCACTTTATAATAAATTACCCTTAAATTACTAGATCAAAAGAATCAGTGTTCTTTATCAAAGAACTAGAATTATATAAAAAAGGACTTTAAGAAAATCCCTGAAGAGGGAAGTGGTTTGAGGAAGAATTTCTTTCTTAAAGACATTAATTTCATGACATCATCCTCCCAAATGGCAAAAACCCTCTTGAGCACCTGCCCTGGCTCAGATGCCACTCAGGTCCCCTCCTGACTGTGGCCTTTGTCCTCCTCCTCCTCCTTCCCCTCCCCCTCCTGGAGCAGGAGGCAGGTTTCAGCTCTGGGCACTGGCATTGTGATGAGGGACAGGTAGTGGCAGGATGGAGCAGTGCTGCATAAGGCATAGTTTTCTCAATATTTCTGTAGGAAAGGAAGGGTCCTCATTTTCCTCATTTTCATCTTCCATCTTCATAAGTGGAGTGAGTGTGTTTGAGGAACACAGCTCTTGAGGACATGGATTTTGTAAAGCCTGTGTCCCCAGCCTGGAGGAGTATTTGCATCACTATCTTCTCATTACCCAAGGCGTTTAAGGCGTTTTTCATTTATTAAACGTATCTTGGGTATCTTGGGCAGAGCTTCTTTTTTTTTTTTTTTTTTTTTTTTTTTTTTTTTTTTTTTTTTTTTTTTTACAGAGAGGGATAGAGAGTTAGAAACATCAATTAGAGAGAAACATCAATTAGAGAGAAACATCGATCAGCTGCCTCCTGCACACTCCCTACTGGGGATGTGCCTGCAACTAAGGTACATGCCCTTGACTGGAATCGATCCTGGGACCTTTCAGTCTTCAAGCTGACGCTCTATCCATTGAGCCAAACCAGTAAGGCTTGGGCAGAGCTCTTATAATGGAACTAGTTTGTGATGCTTTTGAAACCTGGTTTTGAGCTCTGTCCACAATCAGGCAGAGCTCTCTAGAGGAGAAAGCTATGTTAAGCTTTACTTCTCTAGTAAATTTTTTTGTTTGTTTGCTGCTATGAAACTGGTTTCCTCCTCTTTGCTTATTCTCTGCAGGTCACCATTCAGTATGTCAGCAGCATCACCAGCACGCTCAAACAGCCCATTAGATGGGAGTCAGAGAGAAATATTTTGCATATAAGCTTCCAACATCATCAAAAAAAGTGGAGTAAGAGGATTTGAAGTTCTGAACTCTATTTCATAGCTTGGGTTTTTCTCCCCGGTAATTGACTTTAAATCCCTTTTGATCAGTATTTCTAACTCTTTTGCCAATGTTTTTTTCTTTATAAAAACAGTGAATGTTCTTTTAACTTGTGGTCACAGCATCCTCCCCCATCGATATTTTACTTTCATTGACCCCTGCAACTGTATTTGCTCAGAACTTTAATCTCGCAACCATAAAATAAAAGCTTAAACCACATCTTGAGGCAGTAGGTTTCTGCTTTTGCCATTGGTACACTTGTAGGGTTTTGTTACTGAGAATTCAGATGAGGAAAAAATAAACCTGTCCTAGAAGGTCAGGAAAGATGCCCCAATGTTCCACAAATCTATTGATTTACATTTTGACTTCTCTTTATATGTGATTTAAAAACTAATCGAAGGTAAATTTAGTTAATTTTGTGTTATAAGATGATTCTGAAAGCTGCCTCTCTGCTTATGACTTTAAAGAAATCTCTGTTTAAAAAGATATTTGCTGAAAACTTAATCTACCTGATTATAGCAATCAGGATGCTTCAGGTATAGAGAGTGTATTTTGCAAATGCACGGTCTAATTATGATATGCTCTGTGTCCCCTTTTCTTATCATTATATTTCCCTGCATTATGCACATACTGAATAGCCAAAGAGCTATCTGTAAGGGGGAAATGAATAAGTGGAAAATTAAATGTCCAGCTCAGTAGTGACAAGTCTCTGTACAGATATTGAACACAAGTCATACCTTAAAAACACAGCCCATTCTTCTGAGGGGCCTTGAATAAACAAACTTAGTATTAGTCAAGCTAATCATAAGGTACTAATTTGCTGCCTTGCTTTTCCATTAAAGTCTCCCTAGGTGATTCTATATAACAATTGGGTTTGGTGTATTCCAGATTTTAAGCAATGGATTAAAGTTAAGCAGATATTCTTTTTAAAAGACAGCATGTGACCAGAGTCTGTACTAGAATTTTCAACATGAAAACCTTTAGTATGGAAAAGATAAAAAATGTTAATACGCACTACTCTGACCCTTCCTTAAGAAAGGAAATTGGGAGTTGGAAAAAGAAATTGAAGTCTGTAGGTCAGAGTTATGTGGTGTCAGCAATTCAGACAGGTGACTTGGAAAGTGGTTCTGGAAGTTTCTAAATGGTACACAACAAACATGGCAGTCATTGGTGAGGCAGAGATTGGTGAGGAAAATTGATGCTTCTCATGAGTTAGAGCGTGTGGACACATCTGTCTGGCTTTTTTTGTCCTGAATTTTGGGTATGGACACTATTATGTAGTAAAATAATGTTAATGAACCTGCTCCCTTTTTCAGCATTACTTATGCTAATTTGCTCCTGAAGCCTACTATGTGGAAGGAGAGTGGGCTTCAGAGCAAGGTGAACCTGAATTCAGATCCAGCCTGTCACTTAATAGCTCTGTGACCTGAAGCAAGTGTTGATCTGAGGTGGCCTACCTTGAAGACGTGCTGTTAGCTCACAGGTGATCTTTATAAAACCCCTGGCACACTGTTCTCACTCACTCACTCATTCACTCACTCACTCACTCAATAAACAAGCTAGTTGTGCCGTCAATGTTACTTATACATAAAATGAAACACTTCTGGTATTCCTAGGGTTTACTTTGGAGTAAATAACATTGTTCTGGCAGCATCTTTTCAGAAACTGTATTTTGAGGCTACCAGGCAAAATGTTAAGAGGTAATCATATGCCATTAGTTTTGTGTCAGTAAACAGTTCTGAGACCTGTAGGTACACATTCAGTGACCCTGACATCTGACCTGCCAGAATGAGATCGCCAAGTTGCAGACACGGGCATAGCAATTCCATGTAGCAGCTACCAAGCAGATCCTGCTTCCCAACCCCTCAAATTGTATATCTAAAAGAAGGGTTTTCTCACTAGAGATGAGGTTCAGCTTCCAATAAAGATATAACCATAGAAACTACTTACTTGCAGGGACAGATAATAAAAAAGCAGTCAGCCTATCTCCTGTAGTCTGAAGAAGGTCCCAACTTTCAGAGCTCCAATAAGCAGCATGACTTTTCCCAGGTGGGGAGCTGAACTTCTGAACTATGGTCTGCTGGGCTTGCTCTGCGTCCATAGGGGTGGCTTGGGGGGTGGGGGGGGTGAGTATTTCCTTTGGTAGAGGTGTGTTTAGTTGATATTGGTCATAGCATGCCACCAAGTAGACTAACCAGGAAGGTTCCAGATGAGCAATATGGGAGGAGCCCAGATTGGAGCTAATTGTGGTTGGTGCATTTAACTGGTTGTGTGATCCTTGATAAATCCATGACTTCCCTGAGCTTTTTACTCTTACCTATAAAAAGGAGATAATACCTATTCTATGTATCACTCCAGGTAATTGGATATTCAAATTATAGTAATATGAAACATATTCAAAATAACAATTGCTTTGATTTGATTTTAGTTGTATTTTAAATTTTATTTTTAGAACTACATTAACCCTTTTCGGTCCAACCTGGAGGCTGACTCGACAGACCAGGCGCTAGGAGTAGGTCCAATGTCGAGCAATAAGAACATTAAAAAGTTCAACATTCAATCCCATCAATTAATTTGGACCAGACTGTTTGAATTCCAAAAATAACATTGGACCACAAAGGGTTAAAGGAGAATGTGAAGCCCTAGCTGGTTTTGCTCAGTGGATAGAGCATCAGCCTGCAGCTGAAGGGTCCCAGGTTTGATTCCGGTCAAGGGCACTTGCCTGAGTTTCAGGCTTGATCCTCAGTAGGGGACATGCAGGAGGCAGCCGATCAATTATTCTCTCATATTGATGTTTCTATCTCTCTTTCCCTCTCTGAAATAAATATAAATATATTTTTTAAAAAGGAGAATGTGAAATATTTATGTTTAGCAAAAGGGACTTGAGTAAAATAAGATCAGAAACAGTGCTCTGTGGTAACTGGATATGTAGAAAAAGTGCCAAAATCAGTCTGGCTCAAAAGCTGAAAACTGGATTTTAGCTTGAGCTTAGCATGAAACTGCTTTTGCTGAATCCTAATGGCCAAATCCAGTGGCCTCATTTTAATCCTCATTGTACTTGAACTCTTCAGAAGCATTAACACTTTTGATTCACCCCTTTTTCCTTAAAGCAGTAGTTCTCAACCTTCCTAATGCTGCGACCCTTTAATACAGTTCCTTATGTTGTCGTGACCCCCAACCATAAAATTATTTTCATTGCTACTTCATAACTGTAATTTCATTGCTACTTCATAACTGTAAATATCTGATAGACAGGATGTATTTTCATTGTTACAAATTGAACATAATTAAAGCATAGTGATTAATCACAAAAACAATATGTAATTATATATGTGTTTTCGGATGGTCTTAGGCAACCCCTGTGAAAGGGTCGTTCAACTCACAAAGGGGTCTCGACCCACAGGTTGAGAACCACTGCCTTAAAGAGTTCCCTGTCTTGGCTAAGAGATTACCTTCCTTCAGTCTCTCTTCTATGATCATTATTTCTTCCTCTCCTTCACAAGCTGCTCCTCTATATATCTAGGCTTTATCTTTGACTTTATTTTCTTTCATTCACCATGATGTCAATCAGCTCTCCAAGAGGCTGAATGGAATTTGCAGAAGTGTTTTGTTTTGCTGCTAGGCTGTTTTGTTTTAATCTGATTCTGCATACCTTACAGAAGAGCACACATTCTCCAGTTCACACCTACAGCCACTTGCCTCCTACTTCATTATTTCACATGCACCTTTTCTGGGTGGTCCCTGGAGGCATTTGAGCTTGCAATTTTTCTCTGTACTTGCCCGCTTAGCACTGCAAAGTTTCAAGTACATGTGCACAATGACTCCCAGTTTCAACTTCTCTCTGAAAAGTATTTTGCATATTCCACCACCTACCTGGGTATTCTATGGAGATCTGAAAATAAAATCTAACCATGTCCCAAACTGAATTCATCTGCCCAACTTTTCACATTGTCCAGCTCTCTTCTCTACTTTGATCAACAACTTTATTCATCTCCTTGTTCTTCCTCATTAGAAACCATGGACTTGTTCATTTAGCCTGTGTTTTTACTCAAGCATTTATTGAGCGCTTAGTATGTACCAGGCTATGTGTTAGAGAATTCAGTGGTGATCATAAAGACCTGGCCTCTGCATCATGGCATTTACCACTGTTAGGGTCACCGAAGGAGGAATACATGAGGTCGAAGTGGTGAGGGATCATGAATTTATTAGATCATCTGCAAACCAGATGAGCTGAGCCCCAAAATGGCATCAGCACCCAAAGATGGGGGGGAGTCAGAGTTGTTTTAAAGGACATTGGCATTTTTCTGGGCGGAGAATTCTCTGTGCAGGTCCAGATCCTGGGAAGGTCCAGAGGAGAAAGATAATGATCTTAGCAAGTGGAATATTGTCTAAGCCAGTGGTCGGCAAACTCATTAGTCAACAGAGCCAAATATCAACAGTACAACAGTTGAAATTTCTTTTGAGAGCCAAATTTTTTAAACTTATACTATATAGGTAGGTACATTGTTATTAACTTAATTAGGGTACTCCTAAGGCTTAGGAAGAGCCACACTCAAGGGGCCAAAGAGCCGCATGTGGCTCGTGAGTCGCAGTTTGCTGACTACGGGACTCTAAGCGAAAGGGAATGTCCATTGTGAAGTGGCCTAAAGGTCAGTTCCCAGGTGATGGGTATTGATTTAATTATTTTATCAAACCTGACAATCATCTAGTCAGAAACAAAAACATTTATGAGATAATATAAAAATAAATGCAAAATTGTACCTGTGCTAAGGGGTAAATAATAGGTTTACCAGTTAATAATGCAGATTTTTTTCAATAGATGGAGTTACACATATGTTGATACATATATGCAATTTGATGTGTATGCTATTTTGTTGTATTGACAGCAAACTTCAAAACTTCATATGTCAAATTTGCTGAAGGTGTTAACATCATAGATATTTTTACACTTAAAAATGTCAAATTATGTGCCAAAAAAAGCATTTGCAGGAAGTTTTAATTCATTATTTTGAAGAAAAAGTTATTGTATACTTCAAGAAGCTTAGGGTAAACATGTTCCATCTCAAGATACTTGTGAACGCTGGTTTAAACACTTTAAAAGTAATTATTTCAGTGTAAAAGACAAAGAGCATCCAGGTCAACCAAAAAAGTTTGAAGACCAACAATTACAAGCATTATTAGATGAAGATGCGTGTCTAACTCAAAAACAACTTGCAGAAAGATTAAACGTTGCTCAGCAGTTTTCGATCATTTACAGGCAATGGGAAAGATTTTAAAGGAAGGAAAATGGGTACCACATCAACTGAACGAAAGACAAATGGAAAATTGAAAAGTCATCAGTAAAATGTTGCTTCAACAGCATGAAAGAACATCTTTTTTGCATCGAGTTGTGACTGGCGATGAAATGTGGATTTATTTTGAGAATCCCAAATGCACAAAATCATGGGTTGATCCAGGTCAACCATCAACATCGACTGCAAGGCCAAATCGCTTCGGAAAGAAGACAATGCTCTGCGTTTGGTGGGATCAGGAAGGTGTGGTGCATTATGAGCTTCTAAAACCAGGTAAAACCATTAATACTAATCACTACCAACAACAAATAATGAATTTGAACCACGCTTTGATCAGGAAACCACCAGAGTGTTCCAGAAGACACAGCAAAGAAATTTTGCTTCATGATGACGCACCATCACACACTTCAAAACCAGTTAAAGACACGTTAAAAGATCTTGCCTGAGAAGTATTAACCCACCCATCATATTCACCAGACCTTGCTCCTTCAGATGACCACTTGTTCCAATCGATGGCACACGCACTTTCTGAGCAGCACTTCAGAACATACGAAGAAGTGGAAAATTGGGTCTCTGGTTTGCCTCAAAACAAGAAAAGTTTTATTGGGATGGTATCCACAAATTACCTGAAAGATGGGGTAAATGTGTAGCTAGCAATGGACATTACTTTGAATAAAGAACTTTTGATGTTTCTCTTGAAATTATCGTATTTTTTTGATTACAAAATCTGCCATTATTAACCGGTACGCCTAGTAGAGACTACACAGTGCTATGAATTATGTAGGGCTTCCGACCCAGTTAGGGATGCAGGAAAGGCACTCCTATGTAAAACTAAGGTCAGAACATGATGTGGCACAAAGTGAAGGAGAAGATGTTAAGACACATTCTAGGCCACATTGAGGATTTTGTTCTTTCAGCCTAAGAACACTGGAAAGCACTCAAACAGTTATCAAAAGAAAGAGATGCTATGAAGAGATTTATGTTACTGAAAGTTCATTCTCACAGTAGGAGGGAGAGTGAGTCTGGATGTGGGAGGAGCATTTTGGAGGCTATTGTGGATATCCAGGCCAGAGAAGATAGTAATTTGTGGTGGGACAATTGCAAGGAGACTGGAGATAATGGACAGATTCAAATGATACTTAAGAAATAAAATCTAAGGATTTTGAGTGATGTTAGATATGAAAGTGAGAAAAAAAAGAAAGTATCAAGGACACCACATGGGTTTCTGGCATGGTCAAAATGTCATTCACTGAGATTGAATCCTGTAAGAGAATCAAATTGGGGTTGATTTTGGACATCTGAGTTTGAGGTACATCTAATATACCTAAGAAGACATTTCAAGCTGTGAGCTGAATGTATAGATCTGGAGTTCTAAGCAGATGGCTGGAGAAATCTACTTATAATTCATTTGTGTAGAAGAGGAAATAGAAGGCATATGTGATAGTTGGATGCATCTATGTGGCATTGGCATGGAAAGAGAAGAGGATCTAAGACAGAGGCCTGAAAAATGCCAATCACCAATGGCTTAGCTCCTGTCTCTCACCACGTATAATTGTCATTAATTCACTTTCTTGGAAGTACCTCCTAAGTTAAGGTTCTCGTCTTTCTTACTCCCCCTGCCATATGGAGGTCCTCATCATTACTCTCAAATGCTGTTAGATTACAGCAGGGCTTATCCCAGACCTTCCAACACAGCTACCCAGTTATTTTCTTAAAAGAATAGTGTGATCCTGTTTCTTCACTACTCAAAGCTTCCGGGGCTTCCCGTGCTCTCTGAGCACACTATTTAAATATCTGTCCAGCAGGCATCGCATTGTACTATAGCTACTTATTCAAGAGCCTTTGTTTCCTCCCCAGCTGGAGTACAAGAAGCTCTCTAATAGAGGTGATTGGACATTCCCCACCTTTGCATCTGCAAAGCCTGAAAAGGCATTTGGCATCGAAGAGGTGTGCAATGATGCGAACTCTGCTGCCCTCTGACTTTGACCAAATAAAATCCTGTCATCTACTTCTGCCTTCATTTTCTTCTGTACAAACATAGATAATAGCTATTGGCTTTCTAACTACTACCTCAGGGGCACATTTTGCTACCAGTTCAAGAGATCTCCCTGCCTAAAGGAGGGGAGTTATAGAAACATGCTTACAAGAAATAACAGTAATACATTTGCAATCATGCATTTTTAAGTCAATAGTTAAAGCTGCTTTACTAGTTTAGGCATGACACTATTTTTACTCAAAATAAAAGGCCTTCAAAACCCCATCGGATTAAATTCCACAGATAAATTATATGGGTTCAGTGAGAAAAAGTTCAAACTTCAATTTGAAGAACCTCAGGAGAAAGATGTTTTTAAGCAATTAACTATCTGTACTGATATGTAAAACCGATTTACTATTTCCCCCAATTTAGGTTCTTTCTCTATTCTCTTTTCATATGCAAGAGACATAACTAGAGATAGAGACACACAGAGAGATAAATAACATTTTAAAATATATTTTGAAGCCTAGTTATCTGGAATAAAGTAATTAGGTTACTTAATTACTAAATATTTTTATTTTTTGTCTTGATTGGAAAAGAGCTGGTTGCCTAGGATTGATGTATTTGGAATAATCTACTTAGAAAGAAAATTTTTGTCCATTTCTAGGATTTGTGAGGCAATGATGGATACAGATAAATCCAAAATGGAATTTTAGAAAGTATTTACTTACTTGATAAGAGCTTAGATGTATTCAGGCTCTTGAAAATAAGATATTTTTTTTTAAGTTGGAACAAAAAGGCCCTTAAAATGACACATGTAATTCTATTCTTGTTGTTTCCTTGAAGAAAAAATCACAATCAGATAGCACTTTTTAAAGCATATTTTTGGTACACAGAAACATAAAGAAAAAAAAAAACATAGCCTGTATCCTCTAGAGTTCTAATTAAAAAGAAATGTATAATTAGACTATAGTTGAAATTACATATTATGTCAAAATTCAATAAGCACTGCCTTAAAGCAGTTCAGCTGTACTAATTTTGCACTCACAGACCTTTCTGGCAATCTTATGGGATGAGGAGGGAAGAGTAAGAATCAGAGCACTGGTAGGAATGGAATTGGCTTATAGGGCTAGAACCCCATCTGGGTTATAGAAATAAGGAGTCACAATTCACCTCATGCTATGACCTTCCAGATTTAAGATTTCCCTCTTCCTCTACACATAATGCATTTTAAACTATAGGCAAGAGAAATATAGATACTTTTTTAACTGAACTGTATGTGTGTATCTGTGTGTGTGTGTGCATAGTTTTCTGATTTGAAAATCAAATGTTTTTGTGTGTGTTTTCCTACTGACAAAAGTGGAGTGACTGAGTTGTATTAAATATCTATAAAATCCTTCAAAACCATTTTATGCATTTGAAAATAATAAGCTAAATATGGTGGAGATAATAATATTAATAATCAAACCTTTATAATTGTAGTATCACCTGCCATTTAAATAATAACCACATGCTAAGCCCCGTTCTCTACACACACTTTAAATCTTTCATCTCAGTCCATCCAGAGTGGCTTAGTTGGTTGAGCATCCTCCCATGCACCAAAGGGTTGCAGTTCAATTCCCAGTCAGGACACATACCTGAGTTTCTGATCCCTGATCAGGGAGCAGGAACATGTGGAGGGCAGTTGATCGATGTCTCTCTCTCTCTGTCTCTCTCTCTCTGTCTCTCTCTCTCTGTCTCTCTGTCTCTCTGTCTCTCTCTCTCTCGCTCTCTCTCTCACTCTTTCTCCCTCTCTGTCTCTTTCTCCCTCTCTCTCTCTTCCTGCCTCTCTCTGGGCATGTCCTTGCAACAACCCATGAAGCAGGTACCATCATCATCCCCGTTTTATAGAGAAAAATAAAACTTGCCCAAACTCATACCATTAGTTTGTATGCTTATTTTATATCTTTTGATAAATGAACAATAACTACATTAAGCAATATATATATATATATATATATATATATATATATATATATATATGTACATATAATTGCGCATACACACACCACACACACATGCACGCACACACACGGTGTTTTATGGCTGATAGAATTGAAACTCACCACACTAAGAGATTCTAGTTCATTTCCCTTCAAGTACCATTTAGAATTCATTTCTATAATACAAATAATCTTAGTTATTAAAGTTTAAAAGTAGAAAGTCTAGCATATTAAAATCTATGTAGGAACTTTATAAAAACCCTTTGTTTTATCATCTAAATAATGAGCTGTGTTATATGGGTAACCCATACTAAGGAATGTTATTAATACTAGTAGTGTATGGTTGTTATTTATTTGGCTGACAAAGACATAATTTCCCAGAATTTTCTTTTTCTCTCATATCACAATATTTCTCACCTGTCAATTGTATCAACAGAACCCCAACATTCCAAATGCCTATCTGGAACCTGAGATACTTTGCCAAAACTCTGCAAAGAATAAAAGTAAACTAAACTTGAGAATGTGAAATTCTTGTCAAACCAGCCTTCACATCGCAGACATTCCCTCTTCCTTAGCCACCCATGCCTTGGGGATGATTATTATGCAGAGTCTTTTACTGGAGCATTAACACTATTAATGTAAAGCCATACTTTTAGGAAGAATGTAAAGTGTAAAGCCACTTAAAATGACCATTTGCTTAAGCAATGTCAGAAATATTTAGTCTCTGTTGCAGAACAGACTTGTGAGCCAACCTCAGCTGAAGGAGGTCAGCTCAGATATGTGCCTGCACGCTCAAGCTGCCAAAAAACATAAGAAAATGTTTAGCACAATGAATCGCAAGTTGAAGGTTTCGGCTCTCATGGAAAGTTAACTCTCCAGCACTCACTCCCACCTCTGGTGACGAGGGAAAGTCGGGGAAATAGCATGGAGCGGAGCCACCTAATGGAAATATTTCATCAGGCAGTGACCTTTCTGTTTGTCATTGTTTATCTTCGCTGCTTTCTTGGGCATACTGTTTTAATAAGCATTTGTAATTTTAATCTGCACAAGCATTTTAATAGTTTCCAAAGAGACTCGGAGACTCAGTTGAGCTGTTTCGCAATTGGAAAGTGGTGTTTATTTGGAGATGGCTCTAGTAGGATCATTAGCTTCCATCCCCCTGGTGTTCCCTGTATGATTTCAGTGGGTCTTTTTCGGGAAGGATGCCAATGTTTTATGCTTCCAACCGTGATATTAAGATTTCTGTGTTTCTATAAACTTTCATAACTGTACTGTTAATGTTTGCACACGTGTTTAAATAGGCCTGATATTTTTACTTTGTAGGGGTCAGTCCTTCAGGAGTTATGTCACCTGTCTAGATACCTGGAGCATTAGTGTACCTCTCCCCGCGGCCGCAGGGCATAGCAGTCAAGAGCACTGAGGGCGCCAGCTGTGCATCCACCTGGCTAGGAAACTTCCAGTAAATCCCTTTTCTTCCCAGCCTCTGTTTTATCTGTAAAATGATCAACTTAAACCAAATCATCTCTCAGAGCTGGAGCTCTGATTATACGATGCGTGTAAACTCATCGCCAAAGAATATCTTAAGGTTTTGGGGTAGGTTGCTCGTACAGAGATGTTTTAGGAATAATAATAACATTATCTTCCTCTAATGAGCATGTAGTCGGTACAGTCTCTAATATTAATCATTACTGATTTTGGATTAAGGGGCTTTATTAAACAAATGCCAAGGTAATTAAACCACAAGAGGTTTGGTTTCTGATAAATTAAAACCTCTCATTTGAGCATTAATTTATTATTAAAATTAAACAGTTTACTCCTACTTTCACGGAATAAATTTCATGTAAATATTTAACAAATATTAATTGGATGGGGAAAATCATTCATCTTTCCAGGGTCCCCATTTTTCTTGAGCCTGGTCCTCCTTTGAGAAAGATCATCATTATTCCCACTGGACAGGTAAGGAAGCCAAGGAGCTTGGAGGCTGTGTAACCTGCTCAGTTACTCATCCACATGTGGCCAGGATGGGCTTCATACCCACAGGACTCATGCTCTCATGGTTATGAGATTTAGCAAACAAAAATATAGGACATCCAGTTAAATTTGAAATTCAGATTAGCAATAAATAAGTTTTAGTATAAGTATGTCTCAAACATTGCATGGGAATACTTATGCCTAAAAAATATTTGTCATTCATCTGAATTTCAAATTGAACTGGGCATCCTATGTCTTGATTGGGCAACCCGATCTATGACAGAATTCTCTGATGGAATCTGATCTCCAGGCTTTGGTAGATGCACTGGGAATGAACAGGAGGAGGCCCTATTTCTGGAAAGTTTGAAATCTGATTGATGAAACTGAAACAATAAATAGAGTGAATATGGAAGTATTCACAAGAGTATCTGAGTAGCCTTAGAAAATAAAGAAATTTGTGTACCTTAGGGCCTTCTTGCCTTTGGGGTCTAGAATTTGTACTGCCATAGACACCAAAGCGGTTTGTACAAAATAATCATGAGAAGCAAATTTATAGAATTTCAATGTTGAGAAGTGAGTGGCCTCAAGAATCCATAGATTCAGATCCCTCATTTTATAAGTGAGGACACACTATACACAAAGTCAAAGCTAGTTGGGACTGAAATACAAAGACCTGATTCCCTTCCCCAGAACCTTTCAGGGAATGGCAAGTGAAGGAATTTTCTAGGTGGCATGAGATTAATCAGATAGAACTATAATGGCATGGCTTCCTGGAAATGTTACTCTGATCAAACTGTTTTTGTAGGTAGTTAAGTAGGTAATTCTACTATCTTGACACAGATTCCTGGGCCACTGAAGGGCAGTTTTTCTTCATTTTGCAGATATTTTTATATTTTCCTGAACAGATACTACTGTCCACCCATGAATTTTCAGGAGCTAAATATCTAAATATCAGCAAAATAATATTTACCCAGATACTTTTGCCCTTCTTCCCTTATTTTACTAACACGCTAAGAATTATTTCATAGCCAATACTCTAACCTCCAGTAATGTCTGCTTCAGAAAATAGGGGAAAAAGAAAACAAAAGTAAATCATTTGCAACCTTGAGAACAGACCACTCTGGAAAAGCATTAGGCAAGAGAAAGTGTTTAAAAATAGCTAAACAGGATTTATCCATAGATTTTACTAATTTATCATATCCTTGACCCTAGCTACCAAAGGTGGGTATACTAGCCCTACCTCTGGAAAAAGAAGTCATTTATGGTCGCTAGGGTACCACAGTGGAACTGAATTTGCTTGAGAATAATAGTTCTTAAGACATTTTTCAAAGGTACTCATGTGTCATATCTAGTATTGATTTTATTTTTCTCTATGCCAAGAATATTGTTACCCAAAAACATGTGTGTGTTTTAATGAATGTGTATGTGTTTATTACAAAGATGAGATGATGAAAGCAAAGAATGAAAATCATGAGTATAAAAGTGTGAATTACAAATATCACTTGTCACTAGTGCAAATGTCTCTCCAGAGTATAATAAAACACCTTTGAAAAGAAAACTAATTTGGATTAGGGAAATATAAAACAAAACCACAAGATACTACCTCACACCCATTAGGATGGAATTATCAAAAGAATATAGGAAGTGTTGCCCAGGATGTGGAGAAATAAGAAATCTTGTACACTGCTATTGGGACTGTAAAATAGTGCAGCCACCATAGAAAAGAGTATGGCAATTCTTCAAAAACTTAAAAATAGAATTACCAAACGATCCAAAAATTCCACTCTGGTTTGCACCCAAAAGAACTGAAAGCAGGGACTGAAAGAGAAATTTCAATACGCATGTTCAAAGTAGCTTGTTCACAATAGCCAAAAGTTGGAAGCAACCCAAGTATCCATCAAAAGATGAATGGATAAATAAAATGTAGTATATACATACAATAGATAGAATATTATTCAGCCTTGAAAAAAAGGAATTTTTGACACATGCTACACTATGGGTGAACCTTGAAAGCATTATTCTGAGTGAAATAAGTCAGTCACAAAAAGACAAACATATGAAATACTTAGAATAGTCAATTTTATAGAGACAGAAATAGTAGGTGCAAGGGATGCAGGGTGAGGAGAATAGGGAGTTGTTGTTTAATGGACATAGAGTTTTCTAAGATGAAAAGAGTTCTGGAGATTAGTTGTACAACAATGGGAATGAACTGAATGCTACTGAACTGTATATTTAAAAGTGGTTAGGATAATGAATTTTATGTCATGTATATTTTATCATAATTAAAACTA
Organism: Myotis nattereri; assembly: GCF_964212035.1. Taxonomy (NCBI): domain Eukaryota; kingdom Metazoa; phylum Chordata; class Mammalia; order Chiroptera; family Vespertilionidae; genus Myotis; species Myotis nattereri. Next base: position 159,243,364 of record NC_138075.1, read on the forward strand.
ATCAAATAAGTAAGTGGATAAATAAGTCTAATGTGGTCATTTACAAATTTACTGAACCAATATTTATTGAACATCTATCTATTATGTTCTAAACAATATTCTACACCAAGAATGTCCAGTACTAAGACTGATACTCTGAGGTTCAGTGGTGGGCATTTAGTCAATAATTGTGGAATGAAGTGAATGAATTAAATAACAAGTAAATACATAGGCTCACTGGAAATGATGCTGTGTTTATCATAGGCATAAAGAGAAAGGGAGGTTGAAGAAGTTCGGCAATTATTATGTATTTGCCTTCTATCAGAGTCCACTAAGTCACAAAATGCAAGGTAGCACCTGCCTCCCAGAAACTCCAAGTCTAGATGAGGAAGTAAAAATGAAATCACAAGAAATTGTAATGTGAATTACAAGTTATGATCCTCAGAATTAACTCATAAAAATTATCTCCTATATAGAGGAATGGTTCATTATTATCAATCTCACCTTCTTATTTTTGTTATCTTATCAGTGTATATGGACTAACATTTATCTTGAATATTGACTTTTCAACCCGCCCATGCTGTCCACTTTTGATTTGTTTATTTAAAAAATATATTTTTATTAATTTCAGTGATGAAGAGAGAAAATCATCCATCAGTTGCCTCCTGCACACCCACTACTGGGATTTGAGCCCACAACCCAGGCATGTGCCCTGACCAGGAATCAAATCTTGACCTTCTGGTTCATAGGTTGATGCTCAACCACTGAACCACACTGGCCAGGCTGATTCTTTTTTAAAAATATATTTATTGATTTCAGAGAGGAAGGGAGAAAGACAGGGATATAGAAACATGATGAGAGAAGATCATTGATTGTCTGTCTCCTGCATTTCCCCTCCTAGGGATCAAACCTGCAACCCAGGCATGTGCCCTTGGCCGGAATCAAACCTAGGACTCTTCAGTCCACAGGCTAATCCTCTATCCACTAAGCCAAGCTAGCTAGGGCTGATTCATTTTTTATGAAGCTAAAATAAGCAAGAAAAGAATTATATGATTACAAAAACAGTTCTTGGTATTTGTTTATTAACAACAGAATTGTTTAAAAGTACTTTTTATTGAAAATCAGTTCCACCCTGGCCAGTTTGGCTCGGTGGATAGAGCGTTGGCCTGCGGACTGAAGGGTCTGGTCAAGGGCATGTACCTTGATTGTGGGCACATCCCTGGTAGGGGATGTGCAGGAAGCAGCTGATCGATGTTTCTCTCTCATCGATGTTTCTAACTCTCTATCCCTCTCCCTTCCTCTCTGTAAAAAAAATCAATAAAATATATTTTAAAAAAAGAAAAGAAAATCAGTTCCTAATTAAGGAGTCAGGAAACCTTTATCTTTGACTCTACCTAATTATTAACAAGCGGTACACCTTGACTGGATATATCACATTTTCTCTGAGACTCATTTTATTTTTTTAACTATTTTTATTGCTGACAGTATTACAGATGTCCCCATTTTCCCCACCTTTGCCCACCTGCACCCAGCTCCCAAACCCCCTCCCTCTGACCATCACCACACTGAGACACATTTTAGGATTCATCATGTTGTTAGACTTCTGGAGAAGGTTCTTTCCAGAAATGACTTTTTATTAGTTAATGAATTTGAAATTTTGGTTGCTTCTAAGCACTTTGTACATAAGAGATTGGTATAGAGATAGAGACAGAGACAGAGACAGAGACAGAGACAGAGATAGAGACATAGAGATAGAGATGATACATATATATTTTTTAAATCCCTAATCATTTTCTGGAATTTGGACTTAATATCTTCATTTCTAATCAGAAGTTAATCCAAAGGGATTGGCCCTGTCAGATTTATAGGTACAACAAGCTTTGGGATGTCAGGTACAAGATTTCTTCTGATTACCACTCTACTGAAATCTTTTAAAATGTACTTTTGCTTCTAAGCCTTGTACAGCCAACATTGCCAGAGGTAAAAAAAAAAAAAAAAAAAAAAAAAGGGTGGGGGGAGCGACTGAGGTGATTGGGACACAGGTGCACACAGAGACCGGGCAGAGCTGAGATGGCTGACTATTGGCCCTGCAGAGGCTGACTTCCTGGGATGTGATGCATATGTTTGAATGGAGTCCCTCAACTTCCCATGTGTTTGCTTAATCTTTGGAACTAAGTAATATCGTTTTAATGTGCAATTGCCTTTTGTAAAATACAATCGGAGCAACCCATAACCCACTGGCCAAGTTCTAATTGTTTCTCCCCATCATGATTTCTGTCTTATTTACTTCTCTGCCTGCCTGGCATCAGTATAGAAAGGTTATTGAACGATAGCCAGACAAGGGTCAAGATATGGCAATTTTCACTGAGAAATTTTCTACGACTCCTTTCTTAAAACTGCATGGGTGATCTACAGTAATAGAAGTCTTCCCACTTGGATACATAAAAGCAATTGTTTAGTCTAGGCTGTGCAAAGGTTTCCAAAGGGTAATACAAATTGTGGGCTATTCAATGGCATGGATTAAAAAAAAGATCAACAGGAAGCTATTGTAGAATTACAATTATAATACAAACAGTATTTATTACAGGTTGTTGGAGTCTGGCTTAGGATGCAATCATAGCTATTTCATAGCAATAGTCTTTACTTCAATTCCATTTTATTTCCTGAAAGCTTTAAAAAATGTAACATAGTTCATATACTGTGTCACCCCATAATGAAGCCAAGTAAAATTGACTCCTCATTTTATGTTATTCTTCCTTGGGTCCTTGAAGGATTTTTTTTTTTTAATTAATAGCTTACAATCCACTCCTTTTCTTTTTACAGAACTTCCCACTCCTGATGCCCTGTGGGAAAGACTAAGAAAAATAATAAAGGGACTGTGGGAGAGAAGTCAGTCAAAAACAAGCCCTCTAAACTCAAGGGGCTTTATTCTTTTAAATATCTTTTTTATTTTACATAAAGAATATTCACATAGAGAAATCAAGAGATTTATAATTTCCATTATTTGGTTAGAAGCACCACACAAGTACATACTTCCTGTGTGTTAGTCATTTTTCGTTGCTTAGCTGCAAAACACAAATATATTGCAAAACTATTTTATTTTCAACACAATTGTACCCATCTGTCAAAGAATCCACTCCCCTAACTTGTTTTTAATATGTTAAAAGCAATGAACGTCACCATATCAAATTCCAAATCCCTGATTGCTCCAACCTTGCTTAACTTTCTGTTTGATCCCTGGTGTAGCTTAAATGTTGGGTTTCTCTGAGGCTGCATGAAAGAATTGCATAAAATAAACCTAAAGACCTGGAAATGGGCAGTGGTGGTATCCTGAAAGAACTCCCCCCTTCCCCCCACCCTCCACCACCCCCTGAAGCCAGTAGAACAAAGAAATAAACGTTCTTATATGCTGGGATGAATTAAATTCCCAATTGCAAATTTCAAGTATGTTAGCATTATTGTAGAACAAATTGCTCCAGTGTTGACTTCTGATGGTGTAATGAGTATTCTGAGATACTTGAATATGATCCCAGATTCCCCGGTGTTTACCTCCTCAGGGTTGGCTGAGGGTCATGGCTAACACAAAGGGCAGCAAAGGCGCTTCTGGAACAGGGTTCACAGAGCCACTCTGTCTTCCCTGTGCCATGTGGTGGGCACAGTTTCATGTGCCCAGCTTCTTACAAGGTCCTGGGCCTGAAGACATGATTCAATAAATCCTAAAGTGCTGGATGAAGGATGGGAATGTGACAACAAGTTCAGCTTTCTTGGACTTGTCCTGTCCACAGTGTAGGGATATTGACAACTCTTTATTCTTCCCTGTACAAAGGGACCCAACTCACAAAGACGCTTTAGGGACCTGTGATGTTGTACTCAAATACTCAAAGCTGACCTCTACCTAGATGACCTACCCCATAGCAATATCTCCCCAAGAAAATGAGTGCAGTGTCCGATGTGTTGGCTAAGTGTACAATATCTGAGGAACTTTGTACAAATGGGTTCAAGACAAGAATTCTACAGCTACTCACAGATACATGTGAATGACCTCGGGGCCTCTTGTAATATTCCAGGTGTGAAGACAAAAGGGATCACCAGCAGCACAGTAATCATCTTTAAAAAGCAACAAAGTAGGTCCAGGATCTTCTTTTGCATGTTACATTGCACTCAACTACTTTACAAATGTCATTCTGACTAGAACAAAGGGGAGAGTAACCCTTTCTAAGAGTGAGTATAGCTTCGTGCCCGGCATGAAGGTGAATCAGTTCAGTAAAACAGTGGTGGCCAATTAATAAGTTGACTACATAGTCTATAATTCAGGGTCATGGACCCATCTTGATTTCAGGATCTTCTCCTTAGGGTCTTTGCTAATAGCCTCAAAGTTACTTCTTTCTTCCCCAGTGCCTTGTTTTTAAAGTGGAAATATTGTTAAAAATAAAAAATGAAAAACAATAATAAAAAAAAAAACCCTTCTGCGAACATGCATCCATGGCACTAGAATTGGTGGAGAGAAAAGATGAAATGCAAATTCAGCCTATTACTTAAAAATAGTAAATAAGATGTCTGGCTTATAACGACTAGCTCTCTCAACTATCTAGGAATCATCCTAGGACACAATTTTAGAGTTCTCCATGCCAGATATATTAACAACATATCCAATTTTGAAGTTTTTAGCCTAATATAAAAACAGAAGTGTATAAATAAATACTTTTAACATGAGTTCTGCAAAGAAAAAAATAGAACAAAGAGAAAAAGTGAAGCCACTTCTTACCCTTCAGAGTTTTGAGGATCTATTTTCATGCATGATAATGCCTTATGTTTATGATTTGTCTTCTCTCCAAAAATCATTGTCTCTTCTGAATTATGGCAGGTAGCCCATTCTAATCAACATGGTTAATGTAAATGAAGCAATAGAAGACATAATTCAAAACCACAACTAATTTAAAAAGGCATTTATGCTTGATTCTGGAATATACATTGTATTTTTCCTTCCCAGTTGTGTTTATTAGACTGATGTTCAGTTTGAACTCCTCCATAGCACACAGCCACTGACTGTATAAAGAAGCTGCCAAGATATCTCCTATGGCCAGGATAGTGCCAAACCAAGATTAAGAACTTGCTGTAAATAAGCTACAAAATGGGTAATTAGGAGCAGATAGCATATCTCATTTGTTCTCACACTATCCCTTGAAACTAGGTAGAAATATAAGCAAGGATTTTGAATCACGAAGATCACCACAGAAAGTGTGGGAACAGACCTGAGTTAGAAAGAATGAAGAGTCAGTTGGATTTTAAATACACAAGGGCCATGGCCCTTCTGGACCCTGAGTATTACCTAATTTTAATTTTCACAGCAGCACAGAGTTCTTATCCCCATTTTACAGAAGATTCCAAGAATTTGAGAGGCCAGTTACCATGCCAAGGATGTACATCCATATGGAGTGGCAGATCTGGAAATTATACCCAAGTTTTTACATGATCCCAAAGGCTTTCCTTTTTTTAATAAGAACTAGGAAGCTCACCAAACATCTTAAATGTCAAATTTGGTTTTCTGTGATATACAATAAAATTATAGAATTCATTAACAGCCCAAAAGGAAACCTGATATATTTATGATATAGTCCTAATCATTCCTATCAGATTCCCAATAGCCGAATAGTTCAGGGTGTTTTTATCCTGCTTTCCTTAAATTCTGTCTGCTTTACCTTCTTAATATCTCTCATGTTTGTGCTCTTTATATAAGTAGCTGGAATACAAGTCACTGGGCTATTGTATTAGCCTCCTAACTTTAGCTTTGTATCTTGGACTACCTATGCCTTGTGGCCAGATTAATTTTTACATGTTTGAGACCTTCCCATGCATCAGCCCCTGAATTTATATGTCATTTGGAAGCCCTATCCTTTTGGAGTTTATGATCTAGTGGGGCAAAGAGTCAAAATCATGTAAACAAATATGTAATTATGTGAGCATTGAGATCTAAAGGATATAAATAGGATGTTGAGATAAAGAACAGTGAGAAACCTACTTAAATAAGGACGGCCAGGGAAGGCAACTCTGGAGTGGTGATATTTAAGCTCTGAAGGAGCTGATCTTATAACAAGTCAAGAGTAAGTATTAAAGGCAACAACAGTGTGTGAAAAGCTCCGAGACAGAGATTATCTTGTCTGGCTGCATCTTGATGGACAAAGGGGAATGTATCATAACATGAGATAGAAAAAGTGAGCATGAGTTCAATCGTAAAAGGCCTTGTAGTTCATGTCAGAGTTTTGTGTTTTGTTCCATGTGAGATGGAAGTCATTGTCAGTTAGGGTTTCTGTATGATGAGACTTATGTTTTAGGTTCTGAAAGAAAGCTGGTGTGATTGAAGTATAAAGAGCAAGGGGAAATTGAAGCAAGATGAGGCCAGAGATGGTGATGGAACATTCTAGGCAGGGTACATTTATCCTAGGAGCCACAGGAAGCCATAGACATATTTTAAATAGGAGAGGACTTGACCAGATTTGTTATGGCAGAGGAAAAGGACTGAGGTAAATGAGAGAGAGGGTGTAAGAAGACCAGTTAGGAGACTGTTTTAAATGTCTATGCCAGAGATAACATAATGGCTTGGACTAGGGCAATGTAAAAGTGTGGACAAATTTCAGATGATTTAACAAGTTTTTTATTTACTTATTTTTTAAATGTTTTTTCTTTTGTAGTTAGAAAAAATAACATCTACTCTCTAGCAAATTTTAAGTGTACAGTACAATATTAATAACTATATAGCCTATGTTGTACTTAATATATCTCTAGAACTGTATATCCTGCATAATTGAAACTTTGTACCTTTTGGCAATACCTCTGCATTCTTCCCATACTCAGCCCCTAGTACCATTCTGCCCTTGATTTTATGATTTTGGCTATTTTAGATTCCTCATATCAGTGGGATCATATAAGATTTGTCTTTCTGTGTCTGAGTGGTGAGGTAAAGGGCAGAATCAAGGATGATGCTCAGGTTTCTGTATAGAACTAGGAAGAGGGTAGTGCCATTTATGAAAATGTGGAATATTGGGAAACAATTTGAAGAGGAGGCGACCAAGAGACCAAAGCTGGAGTGTTAAATTTGAGATAGCTCTTACATAACTCCTAGGCATCCACACAAAGGGTCATGTAGGCAACTGTATCTGTAAGAATGGAATTCAGAGAAGGATTCTGGGCTAGAGATATAAATTGTGGCATAAAAATCAAACATATAGAAATGAGCCATCCTACGGGAATGAATGAGGTCAACTAGGGAGAGAGTATAGAGAAAAAGAAGAAAACTGAGAGGGTGGACAAGAAGAACCCCATTATCTAAAGATTGGATATAGAAAGAAGATCAATCAAAGAAGAGTCGCCAGACAGATGAGGAGAAAATCAGGAAAGGGTGGTGTTACAGAAGCTAATAGAAAACATCGTTTCATGGGGGAGCGATCAATAGCAGAGTTAAATGCTGCTGAGGAACTGGAACTAAAACTAGAAGTGTGACTTATTAGAAATGACAACAGTGGGGTAGATAATTACCAGTGGAGAGGTGGCTGTGCAGAAGTCATTCTGGAAAGAATGGAGAGAAAAAACGAGGAGACAGTGTGTACGGGCAAATCACTGCTTAACATTCTATTTAATCCTATTCTGTCACTTCTGTAGTGAGAAACTATAGATGGCTCCCTACTTACTGCCTGTACATAATATCCACATTCCCTAGCCTCATTTTGCACTTGCCTTCCATAAGAATACTACATTCTGGTTAAGCTGACTTAATCTTACTACTTTCTTTCCTCTCCACTTCTGCCCACAATAAATTCCTAACCCAGGAATTCCCTGCTCACTTCTGTGAGACCCAGCTCCTGCATGGAGTCTTTCATGATTGCCCTGATTGTTTTATCCCCTGAATTTTTATAGCACATTCTGTCTATACCCACTGTTGTGGCATTTATTTATGTTATCTTTCATGCCTTATCTTACCAAATGGTCAGATTACAATGCACATTACATTTATCATTTTCCCAACACAAAATATTACAATATTAGTACACAATATTAATTGTCTAAAAGGTGGTGGCATTTGCCACTCATCAACTCCTAATTTGGAGTAAATGTTATGGAAAACAGGAACTACCCATACACCTCCCAGATTCTGCCCAAGGAAAAATACTGCAAAAGTGACAAGATCCTGATCTGGTGACCATGTTCTGTTTTGTTTTTAAATAAACTTTTTTAAAAAAACTTTAAAGTAGTTTTAAATTTATAGAAAAATTGCCAAGATAGTAGTAGAGTTTTCATATACACCATGCCTAGTTTCCACTATTATTAACATCTTATATTAGTATGAAACATTTGTTACAGTTAAGCCAATATTATTATACATTATTATTTATTATTATTACTAGAGGCCCAGTGCACAAAAATTTGTGCACTCGGGGTGGGGGGTGGTCCCTCAGCCTGACCTGTGCCCTCTCGCAGTCTGGGACCCTTCGGGGGATGACCACCTGCTGGCTTAGGCCTGCTCCCCGGGGGATTGGGCCTAAGCTAGCAATCAGACATCCCTCTGGCAGCCCGGCAGCCCTTGGGGCATGTCCACTTGCCAGCAGAGAGCAGACCTAAGCTGCAGTCGGACATCCTTAGTGCTGCTGAGGAGGCAGGAGAGGCTCCCACCACCACTGCTGTACTGGCAGCCATCAGCCTGGCTTGTGGATGAACAGAGCTCCTCCATGTGGGAGCACACTGACCACCAGAGGGCAGCTCCTGCATTGAGCATCTGCCCCCTGGTTGTCAGTGTGTGTCATAGTGACCAGTCATTCCTCATTCCCAGTCTTTCTGCTGTTAGGGTCAGTTTGCATATTACCCTTTTACTACATAGGATAGAGACCTGGTGCACGGGTGGGGGCCGGCTGGTTTGCCCTGAAGGGTGTCCCAGATCAGGGTGGGGGTCCCGCTTGGGTGCCTGGCTAGCCTGGGTGAGGGGCTGATGGCTGTTTGCAGCTGGTCACACCCCCTTTAGGGTGGGGGTCCCCACTGGGGTGCCTGGCCAGCCTGGATGAGGGGCTGATGGCTGTTTTCAGGCTGGCCACACCCCCTTTAGGGTGGGGGTCCCCACTGGGGTGCCTGGCCAGTCTGGGTGAGGGGCTGAGGGTCGTTTTCAGGCTGACTGGAGACTGAAGCTCCCAGCCTCTCCTTTTTTTCTTTTGTTTTTTATTCTGGGATTTATTTACCTTCTATAATTGAAACTTTGTTGCTGTCACTGCTCTGAGGCCACAGCCTGCTGAAAGCAGGTATCTGGGGTTTGTTTAGCTTCTATAATTGAAACTTAGTTGCTTTCAGAGCTCAGAGCTGGGCCGCGGCAGGCGGGGAACCTTGGTTTCCCCCATCACTAGAGCAAGCTTCAGCTGCATGACTGCCGGCCACCATCTTGGTTGGCAGTTAATTTGCATATCACCCTGATTAGCCAATGGGAAGCATAGTGGAGGTATGGTTAATTACCCTTTTTGTCTTTTATTAGATAGGATTATTACCTAATGTCCATACTTCATCCAGATTTCTTTAGGTTTTTGTTTGTTTTGTTTGTTTTATATTTTGTTTTGTTTGTGTGTTGTTTGCATGTTGTTGTTTTTTACCCAATGTCTCTTTCCTCTTCCAAGATCCCACCCTGGATATCACATTACATTTAGTCATCAAGCCTCCTTAGTCTCCTCTTGACTGTGAAAGTTTCTCAGATTTTCTTGTTTTTGATGACATTGGCAGTTTTGAGGCATAGTTGTCAGGTCTTTTGTAGAGTGACCCTATTAATTTGTCTAGTGTTCTTCTCATGATGAAACTGGGATTACGGGTTTTGGGGAAAAAGACTACATAGGCAAAATGCTACCATTATCATCACATCATATCAAGTGTACATACAATCTATAAAGTTTGTGACTGTTGATGTTGACCTTGATCACCTAGTGTTTGCCACGTTTCTCCACTACAGATTTGTTCTTTTCCCCCTTTCCATACTGTGCTCTTTGGAAAGAAGTCAATGTGCAGCCCACACGTAAAGAGTAGAGAGTTATGCTCCACCTACTTGAGGGCAGTGTTATCTGCAAAATTATTTGGAATTCTTCTGCATGGGAGATTTGTCTCTCATTCTCCATTTATTAGTTATTAAACAATTTATATCATGGATATTTATTTTATACTTTGGATTATAACTCAATATGACTTTATTTTGTTGCTAAAATTGTTCCAACTTTGGCCATTAGGAGTTCTTTTAGTTGTCTCCTATGTCCTTAGAGATATCTCCTTCTTTGTGTTTTATGTTTTGTTTTGTTGTTGTTGTATTTTGAATACTTCTTCTTCAAACACAAAATCTTCTATGTGTATTGTGTGTATTTCCTGCCCCAGTTCTACAATCAGCCATTTCTCTAAGGATTCCTGGTTCCATTTATGGGGGAATGGGATTAGAAAACAAGATCATGGTGCAAGGTATACTCATTGCTACTGTGTTGTCATCGCATCTAGGCCTCAGCTGACAGCAAAGAAATATGTGTATATCTTAACCCATGCATATATTTTAATATATTTTAAATATATTTTTGTTGATAGTATTGCGATATCTTCAATTCCCCCACTTATCCCTCACCTCCCAGCTCCTAGCCCCTGCTCCATGTCTTCACTTCCCTATTGCCCATGTCCATGGGCTATGCATATAAGTCTATAAGTTCTTTGGTTTATCTCTAAATATTTCTATAGGTAACTATCTATGGCGCTACTAAGTTAAACATAAGTTCATACTAATGTCTCCAGCTCTAATCTGTTATCTTCTACCCTTGTTTATTTGCAAACTCCTACTCTATCAGTGAGACACCTGGCTCTCACCTTATGCCTTCCATTTACTTAAATGTCCAGTTTCACATGTATAGTGGTTTCAGGATGTCAACCCATACTTATACTCCATTGGGAAACAACTATAGCAACTAGCGTACCATGCTTCTGTACAGGTTCTTTTGCCTTTAGTCTTGCAGATTCCACTCATTTGCATCATTTTTGTCACATTCTGAATTCCATCTGATATCCCCTTAACTCCTAAGTGATTTTTAAAATTTGCATAAATTAAAGTTCACTCTTTGTTTGCTGTAAATTTCTAAGGGTTTTGACCAATGCAGTGTCATGTATCTATCATTGCAACATCATGCATTATAGTTTGACCACCCCAAAATTTCCCCTGTGCTTCACCTAATCAACCTCCCACCATAATCCCTACAACTATTGATAGTTTACTATCTCCATATTTTTGGCTTTTCCAGAATGTTGTATACATAATATTATACATAATGTAGACTTTTCAGACTAGCTCCTTTCAATTCACAATATGCATTTAAGATTCATTCATGTATTTTCAAAGCAATTTGATAGCTCATTCTTTTTATTATTGAACAGTATGCCGGTACATAGATGTACCTGTTGAAGGACATCTTAGTTGCTTCCAACTTTTGCCAATTATGAATAAAACTGCTACAAACCTTCATGTGGGCATAATTTTTGGATCAGTTGCGTAAATACCTAGGAGCATAGCTGGATCATAAGCTAAGACTGTGGTTAGCTTTGTAAAAAACTACCAAATTCTCTTAGAAAATGATTGTACCATTTTGTATTTCCACCAGCAATGAACGAGCATTTCTGTTGCTTCACATCTTCACCAGCAATTAAAAATGTTTGTTCTTTGGATTTTAGTCATTCTAAAACATGTATAGTGGTATCTCATGTTCTTTAATTGGCATTTCCCAAATGACAAATTATATTGGGTACTTACTTCCCATGTGTAGATATTTTTCAATGAGGTGTCTATTCAGATCTTCTGCTCTTTTGTAATTAAGTTGCCTATTTTATTGCTAAGTTGTAATAGTTCTTATATATTTGGATACAAGTCCTTTATCAGGTATATTTTGCAAATATATTTTTCCAATCAGTGGCTTATCTTTTATCTTTTCATTCCCTTAATAGTATCTTTCTTAAAATAGAAGTTTTTAATTATAATCAAATCCAAATTATTTTTTTTTCTTTCACGGGTGATTTTCATGTTTTATGTATTAAAAAATCCTTGTCACCAAATCCAAAGTCATATAAATTTTCTCTTATGTTTTCTTCTAGAAGTGTTATAGTTTTGTTTTTTATATGAGTTGAGTTTTTGGAAGGTATAGGACTGGGTCTAGATTCATTTATGTGTAGATGGATATCCAGTTGTTCCAACACCATTTGTTGAAAAGAGTGTCTTTCTGTATTATATTCCCTTTGTACCTTAAAAAATCTGTTGATATCTGTGTGGGTCTGTCTTAGCTTTCCATTTAGTTTCATTGATCTCTAATTCTTTTCTTCTACCACTACCATACTATCTTGATTATTGTAGCTTAATTATAAGCCTTAAAATTGGGTAATATGGATCCTCCAACTTTGTTTTTCCTATTTAATGTCATTTTGGCTCTTCTAGTTTTTTTGCATTTTGATACAAATTTTAGAAACAGTATACTGATAGTCCAAAATAACTTGCTGGGATTTTGATTGAGATTGCATTAAATCTATAGATCAAGTTGGGAGCATTTGCCATCTTAATATTGAGACTTTTAAACCATGGACTCAGACTGTCTCTGAACTTATTTAAAATTTCCTTCATCAGTGTGTTGTAGTTATCTGTATACATGTCCTGTTTTGTTAAACTATTGCATTTTTCTTGGTACTATTGCAAATGTTTTTTATTTCAAATTTTAGTAGGTATATAGGAAAACATGCTTTTTGTATATTGATCTTATATCTTACAATTTTGCTATATTTTCTTAGTTCCAGATTTTTTTAGATTCCTTGTAATTTTCTACATAGACAATCATCTTGTCTATGAATAAGAATGGTTTTATTTCTTCCTTCTGATTTGTATACCTTTTATTTCTTTTTATTGTCTCTTTCTCCATTAGCTAGGACTTCCAGTATTATATTGAATTGAAATGATGTGAGAGAACATCCTTGCTTTTTTCCTGATCTTAGGATGAAGGTGTCCAGTGTTTCACTATTAAGAAGGATGTCAACTGCAGGGGTATTTTGCAGATGTACTTTATCGAGTTAAAATTTCCCAATATATATTTTCTTTTTCAAGAGAGTATTGTTTTTCAAAACATGAACCGGTGTTAGAATTTTGAAATGCTTTATACACAGAAACTGATATGATCATGTGATTTTTCTGTTTTAGCCTTTTATTATGGTACTAGAGGTCTGGTGCACAGATTTGTGCACTGGTGGGGTCCCTTGGCCTGGCCTTTGGGGATCTGGCCAAAACCGGCTCTCTGACATCACCCAAGGGGTCCTGGATTGCGAGAAGGCGCAGGCCAGGCCAAGGGATTTGTGCACCGGGTCTATAGTATGCATATAAGATCTTTGGTTAATCTCTTCCTGACCTCCCCCCTTCCCTCTGAGATTCATCAGTCTGTTCCATATTTCCATGCCTATGGTTTCCACTCCTGCATTGAGCATCTGCCCCCTGGTGGTCAGTGCACATCATAGCTACCGGCTGGTTGCTTAGGCTTTTATATATATAGATATTACATTGATTGATTTTTTAAATATTAAACCAGCCTTTAATAACTGAAATAAATCCACTTGGTTATTGTGTATATTTTGACACATTGTTGGATTTCATCTGTTAATATTTTGATGAAGACTTTTGTATTTATTTTCATGACAGTTATTGATCTATAGTTATCTTTCTTATATTGTGTTTATCTGGTTTTGAGACTGGGATAATACTGACCTCCTAGAATGAGGTAGGAAGTGTTTTCTCTGCTTTTATTTTCTGGAAAATAATGTGGAAAATTGGTATTATTTCTTTCATAAATGCTTGGTAGGATTCATCTATGAAGCCACTTGGACCTGATTTTTTAAAAAGATGATTAATAATGGGCTAAATTTCTTTAATAGATATAGAGCTATTTAGGGCATGTGTTTTCATGTGAGTTTTAGTAACTTGTGTCTTTCAAGGAGTTGGTCCCTATAATCTAAGTAATCTTATTTGTAGTCATAGGGTTGTTTGAAATATTTCTTTATTATCCTTTTAATGTAAATGGAATCAGTAATGGTGATCCATCTTTTATTTCTGATATTGGCAATTTGTGTCCTCTGTCTTTTATTCTATTTTATTCCACCTGAAATAAATCCATTTGACTATGGTGTATATTTTTAATACATTGGTAAAATTAATATATATACTTAATAAAATAAATAATCTTATTTATTTTTTTCCAAAAGAAAACACAAAACAGCTTTTGGTGTTTTTTGTTGGTGGTGGTGCTGGGTTTTTGTTTGTTTGTTTGTTTATTTATTCATATTTTACATATTTTCTTTTTTATTAATAAATCTTTATTGTTCAGATTGTTACAGATGTTCCTCTTTTTTCCCCCATTGCTCCCCTCTAGCCGGTTCCCACCCCACCCCATGCCCTTACTCACCACCTCCCACTGTCCTCGTCCATAGATGCAAGATTTTTCTCCAATTTCTTCCCATACTCCCCACACCCCTTTCCCCCTGGAAATTGTCAGTCCACTCCCTTTCTATGCCCCTGACTCTATTATATTCACCAGTTTATTCTGTTCATCAGATTTTTTATTCACTTGATTTTTAGAATCACTTGTTGATATGTATATGTTGTCACTTTGTTGTGCATAATTGTTATCGTAACCATTTTCTTCTTCTTCCTCTTCTTAAAGAATACCCTTCTTAAAGAATACTGGTTTGGTGGTGATGAATTCCTTTAGCTTTTTCTTGTCTGTGAAGCTCTTTATCTCACCTTCAATTCTAAATGATAGCTTTTCTGGGTAGAGTAATCTTGGTTGTAGGTTCTTGCTATTCATCACTTTGAATATTTCTTGCCACTCCCTTCTGGCATGCATGGTTTCTGTTGAGAAATCAGCTGACAGTCATATAGGTACTACCTTGTAGGTAACTAACTGTTTTTCTCTTGCTGCTTTTAAGATTCTCTCTTTGTCTTTTGCCCTTGGCGTTTTAATTATGATGTGTCTTGGTGTGGTCCTCTTTGGATTCCTTTTGTTTGGGATTCTCTGCACTTCCTTGACTTGTAAGTCTATTTCTTTCACCAGGTCTGGGAAGTTTTCTGTCATTATTTCTTCAAATAGGTTTTCAATATCTTGCCCTCTCTCTTCTTCTGGCACCCTCATAATTCAGATGTTGGTACACTTGAAGTAGTCCCAGAGGCTCCTTACACTATCTTCATATTTTTGGATTTTTTTTTAGTCTGCTTTTGGATCTCTGTATAATATTCTTTATTTCAGTCAGTGTATGCTTAATTTCTGATTGGTCCTTTTTCATGTTCTTGAGGGTCTCAATAAATTTCTTGGAGGTTTCTAGAAGATTCTTGAGTAACCTTATAACAGTAGTTTTGAACTCTATATCCAGTATTTTGCTTTCACCCATTTCTTTCATTTGTGACTTGTTTCTTTGTCTCCACATTTTGGCTGCTTCCCTGTGTTGATAGAGTGGCCTTGTGTGGTAGGTGTCCTATAGGGCCCAGTGGCTCAGCCTCCTTAATCACCTGAGGTGGACACGCTTGGTGCACCCCTTTGTGGGCTGGGTGCACAATCCTGTTGTAGTTAAGCCTTGATTGTTGTTGGTATCACTGGGAGGAATTGACCTCTAGGCCAATTGGCTGTGAGGATCAGCTGTATCTACAATGGAAGAACTGCTGTGCTAGAGACACTCTTATGGGGCAGGACTTGCTTCAGTGGGGCTTTGGTGCTCACTGAGTCTGCCCCTTGAGTGTGTGTCGCTTATGGATGTGAAGAGTTGTAATCTGGTATGGTCTCACACTGACCACTAGGTACACTGGCTCTTGGATCTCCAAGGAGGTGCTAAGTCAGCCACTGCTTGAGGCCAACCAGCAGGAGCTACATAGAGATCTGAAGATTCCTCCTCTTTGTTTGGGGTTTGGAAGTGCCCAATGAGGCCCAGCTGTGAAGCAAGGCAGGTTGCTGCTGCTGAGCCATAGGCCTTATTTTGGAAGCTCTGGAGCTCTCTGACCCAGCTGCAGTTTGTTAGGTTTTATGCTATGAAAGGATGGGCCATTCATATGCAAAAGCCGCTGCGCACAGCTTGGGTGGGGTTGTAAATTGGGTGGGGCAAGGTCTCTGGGAACCAGTGGTGTGGAGCAAGCAGCAATGGCTGCCAGTCTGCCCTGCATCGGAGAGGTCCCTGTGTCTCTGCAATCTGCACCCCTGAGCAGGAACAATGATTGCTGTGAGCACCTCTAAAAGAAAGCTGCCCTCATGTTCTGGCCTGATGCAAGATAGTCCAGTTTCTTCCCATATGAGTCTAGGTTCCCAGAATCTCGCCCAGAACTGGAGTTCAGATCAATCGGGAACTTGTATCTCCCTCCCGATTGAAAAAAACAACAATAGTGCACCCAGTTGCCAGACCATTTTGCACACGCCTCTGTACCTCTGCACCTCCACAACTCCATACCTCTGCACCTCCTACCAGTCTCAATGTGCTTTTTTCTTTCTTTCTAGTTGTGGAACTTCCACTCAGCCAGCTTTCCTGTGGTTTTGGATGATCGATGTTTTGTCTTTTAGTTGTAGTTTTGATATGGTTGTGAGAGGCAGCAAGTACATGTTTTTACTTATGCTGCCATCTTGGTTCCTCTTCCAGCTTTTGGTTTTATTTATTTTCTTTATTGTTTTTCTATTTTCAATCATTGATTTCTAGCCTAAATTTTTTAGTATTTCTTTTCTTCTGCTTGCTTTTATCTTGAATTGTTCTTCTTTCTTTAGTTTCATAAAGTGAAGTCAGTTATTATTTCAGATATTTCTTCTTTATTAATATATTCATTTAGTACTATAAATCTCCCTTTAAGGAATGCTTTTGCTGCATACCACAAAATTTTGTAAGTTGTATATTTATTTAAGTGAGATTACTTTAAGTATCTTAAGGCTGCTTATTCAACCCATGGCTTATTTAGAAGTGTGTTGTTTAATTTCCAAAAATTGGGGGATTTTATAGCTATCTTTTGGATATTGATTTAGTTTAATTCTATTTTAGTCTGATAACATATTTTCTATGACTTTTATTCATCTAAATTTAAGATGTATGTTATGGCCCAGAATGTGTTCTATTTTGGTGAATGTTCCATATAAGTTTGGGAAGTGTATTCTGCTGTTTCTGGATGAAGTATTCTATAAATGTCAATTAGATCAAGTTGATGATAGTACTGTTCCAATCAATATATCTCTACTGATTTTCTGCTTGCTTGATCTATCACCTATTGACAGAAGGATATGAATCAATGACCATGTTTTGATATTTGAAACAAAATCACCCCTCCCCCAACACTGCAGATCCAATTTCTCCTTGGATCCAGTCAGTTGTCTTTCCATGACTTATAAAAATTAATATCCTTGACAGGTGATGGTAGTCAATTCCTTGGCATAAGGGTTATGAAAAAAAATAGGTTGAACATCCACTTGTGGAAGATACTGTGAAAGGGAATCATGAAGCAGGTCAAAATTGAATTATGATTCCTAAGATCCCTCTCACTCTGGGATTCTGGATTCTCTTAGTGATATTTTTACTTGACTTTTCTACTTCTTTGTTCTCATTCTTGTTCCTGCTTCACAGTTTTTCTATTTTTTTCTTCAGTAATAGAAGTTATCTGTTAAATGAAATCTAATATGAGACCTCTGACCAATATACAAGAGTACATTTATTGGGAGACCTAGTGTGTCAAATATTTTTCTATATGAATGCCTGTCTGAAAACATTCAGAACAAGGGGAAAGCAAGCCATACCCTCCAGTGAGCCAGACAAAGTGGATAGTCTGTAAAAGTTGGAGAAAGGGAATGAGTCTTTATTAATACTTCTGGCCAAAACTGCTGCCTTCTGAGAGAGAGAGAGAGAGAGAGAGAGAGAGAGAGAGAGAGAGAGAGACTCCCTAAGACACCTGAACTTTTTATGTCAAAGATTCTGCTAAGTGGGGAGAAATAGTGCAGAGAAGACTTGATCTGCTATTTGCACTTTTGTCCCCAGAAAAATGAGAAGCCTGGGGAAACATTGACAGATGACTCCTTTATAATGTCTGCAAGTCAGTCATACAAATTAACAAATGCCTAATGGTAAAGACATTTCCTAAGCCTTTCCTCATTGAGTTTTCTTGGGATTCTCTGACTTTAGGAAATTTTAACTATGTCTTATGTCCATGAGGAAGAAGGGTTTGGTTAGGGTTAGCATAAAAATTTGTCACAAAGCCTGACATATGACCTGACAAAGGGAAATAAAATCTGCGATCAGAGTTGTCTTGGAAACTGAGGAAAGTACAGGTGCTATTTATTACTCACCTCTCTCTCCCACAAGGACTTCCTTTTGAGAAAGAGCCTTGTAACTATTCATTAGTTCTCAGAGCTTCATGTTAGATGGATGAATAACTAGAATTTTCATTCTCTTCTTGTAGACAAGAATGAGAAAGAGCAAGGTTTTAATTATTTGCTCAAGGATAGGACTGGTCTTCTAATTCCAGTTCCTGTTCACTGCCTAAACAGTTTCATAGCCTGTAATATTTAAATTACTGCTTAAATGTTTTATTTAATGATGAGTGACTTTTGCCATCATAGATGGGAAATAGCTTTGGCCATTTTCTTGGTTGAATAACCAGAGTCTCTGAGAGGGTAGCCTTATTCTTCGAGGACCTCAAATGAGAAATCTATTTTAAACATGTGTCCAAGTGCAAATTAGCTTTCTTAAAAGGAGAAAGAAAAAAAAACAGTCCTAGTTTCGAGTGCATTAGCCTTCAGCTATGGCTCCAAAGAAAATGGGAGTTGTTTTGCAAATAGCACCATATTATGGTGATATTATTTGTGGAAACTCTCTAAAACTTTAAAACAAGATAAAATAATAAAACAAAACAAAATTACACACACACACACACACACAGTTGTGGCTAAAAGTCTGCCATGCATTTCTGAGCGATATCTTCCAAGATAAATACTGTCTTGGGAAACGCTGTCAAAAAGGGATTCTAATAGCAGAAGATAAAATTGGATACATCTAACCATTTGGTTCAGTGATGTGCAATTCATTAATTCAATAGAGTAAGTCAAGATGTAAGTGTGTCTATGTACCTCAGTTTCCTCATCTGTAAATTTGTTTATTCTGATTTGGACAGCTCCTCCCATAGAAGCAGGCATTTCCTTTGAGAAACCATTTTGAATACACAATGAGGAATCTGCTCTCCCCTCCACTTCTGCTAATACTGGGCATTTTCATGTAAACTCACACTTTGAACAATTATAAAGACTGTTTATTAAAATGCATTTCATTTTCAAAATTGAGCTATCAGGTATTAAAGTGTGTGTATATTTTGGGGGACACCCTGTATATAGTACAGCCTTCTTATATCCTGAGGTGTCGGTGCTGTGTCCCAGCTTCTTTGTGCTCTCCAGGACCTGACTGACAATGAAATCTTTCCACTTGCCACCCAGAGTCTTGCACAGATGTTCCCTGTATCAACAGAGCAGCAGCTGCTGCCTGGTCAATGTGAGTCAAAGGAATCTGCTGGTGTCTTTTCATCTTGGCAAATACTGTTCGGATAAGCAAATACCATTCCAAAAATCCCAGAAGAATCTATGAATGTGATCGTTTCCTTGTCACTTTCTGTTCAGGAACTTGTCTTCATTTTGATGTTTTTATCACCTGATCTAAAAGGGATCCAGAAATTCTGAGAAAAAGCAAGAATAGCCTTCAGAGTTGACTGTAATGTGCTAAGCCATGCTGGGAGCCTGAATGGTCCAGATCTGTACTGGATGTTTCAGAATTGAGTTTAACGTTAACACAAAGCAGAAGGACACGCTTGTAGGTCTGCCTGCAAGCAGAGTGCGGTGCATATGAATCTTGAGATCAAGCTCTATTTTGCTGAAATGAGGTTAGAAAACAATCTAAAGAAAAGTTTTATTTTCCTAAAATAAAAATTGAGTTTGGGTGTCAAACTATTGTCCATGCTGTTTAAATAAGATCTGAGCACTTTCAAGTGATGGCAACTTTCAGGTTTCTCTTTGTAATTCCTTCTTGCAATTTCACTGTGCCTCCTCACCTAAGGTTAAGAAAGCTACCTCTAGTGTGATTTCTTTCATTGCCTATGTATTTGATGTACAATTTTGATAACTAAGTCCATTATTAGTCTTGAAGAAGATAGTCTAAAAACACTAAGCAGTACCTTAATATTTTATTTGCAGGAGATACATATATATTATATATATAAACATGTATGTATATGTATAAACAAAAGTGGAAGATATAATATGTAGTAATATGTATATAAATATAATAATGTATAGTATATATTATATAGGAGTATATATTATATACAAATAATTTTATATATAAATTTATATTTATATATTTTTATAGGTAAAGAGAAGAGGAAGAAAAAGCACTGCATTAGGTGCAAAGTAGACTATGCTAATCCTGTCATAAAGATAATTTTAAATGTCATTTCAATTCTCCCTCATCAGTCTGTAAAATAATGATGATACTGTCTAACCTATGTGCATCATCAGCTCAAATGAGAAAATGTTTCAAGGAAAAATGTAAATGTGAAGCTTGGGTGGAACCTCCCCCCTTGATGTGCACATGTGTGAAGAAATACACATGTTCCAGGGCAGGCACCTCTCTCTGTAAACCTTCACAGGATTTGAAGCAAATACAATATAAAGAAATTTCAGATTCACATTTCTAAAAGGGAGGGTGGCTTGTTGAAAAAAAAAAGTGCCATTATAGAATGACTTTCACCATCAAGTTCTAGTAAAATTTGAAACGTTTCCATTTTCAGGAGCATATCTATTGTAGAAAGCAGAATGTATGTTTTAAAGCAGTAGTTCTTGTCCTTCGTTTTTCACAGAATCGCTTGGCCCCATCCCAGAAATTCTCAGTCACTGGGTCTCAGCTAAGACTCAGGTATGATGCAGTTTTAAGCTCCTTCGGGATTCTAATGGGCAGCCAGATTTCATAGCAGAATTATCTCTGAGTAGAAGATACAATATTTAACACACATCCAGGGAAAAGTGACAACACTGAAATGACTACACTCAAGTCAATATTGTGAGCATCAAATTTTAAACAGCAGAAGACTATCAGAGCACATACTACATAGGATGATCTCTCTCTCTCTCTCTCTCTCTCTCTCTCTCTCTCTCTCTCTCTCTCTCTCTTCTCTCCCTCCCTCCTCTCTCTGCTTTTCCCTCTCCCCACCTCCCTAACTCTTCATTCTTTCTCTACTTTTCCTTACCCTCCAGGTATGCAAGTCCGTCAGATAGCTGGAGATTATGATTTCCTGCTACATTGTGCATATCAGTTCATATTAAATCCTTTAGAGAAAATTTGATTTCTTTTTCCTATGGAACTGCCCTTTTAAACAAGTGCATTTTCGATAAAAGCTTTTCTATTTGATCTGTTGACTACCTCTTCATTGCAATAAAAATAGTATGGCTCTGAATAAGTTTGAATGCCCTCAAGTTAGGGAGTGGAACCATTTTGTACACCTAATGTTCATGCTGATTCCTTTCCCCTTTGTGTATTGCAAGCTTTAAAATTAGCAACAGTGACTTGAATGTTGTGATGAAATTATTTTATGTATCACGCTTCTTAAGAGGATGACATGTGAAACTTTAAAAATTGCTAAAGATTAGGAATATTGTTTTTCACCAGAAGACACTTCATGAGAAATTAAAGCTTGGCTTAAGTTTATGAATTAGATTAAGACAGAAGTCTTTAATTAGAGCAGTTTAGAGCCACACATAACAGAAGGCTAGCTTTGGCAAGAGTTGTGTTTTCTCCCACCTTCTGGAAGGCTCCCATGGTGTTGTGGGATTTTGCTGGTCTCTTTTCTTCAGAGTAGGAGGGGGAGTGTTTGTTTTGGACTTCCTGTGACCTGGGTCATCCTCCCAGGCTAGTGGGGGAGACAGAAAAGAGACATCAAAAGACCAGGTTCCTATTCCTGCCTCTATCAATCAAGTAAATTGAAAAGGCCATTTTATTTGTCTATCAAGTTTTGTCAACCATCTAGGAAATGGTGATTATTGCAATGAGCTTGAGAGGGAGTCTGAGAGGGGATGCCACAATGTTTCGGGTAGCAGCTTAGCCCCATGTTTAAGGAGTCCCTCTCTTCCCCAGTCCATGTCTGTTGACTGCCCTCACGTTGTCTCAGTAGAGATTGCCCAGGTATGGGGGGTAAAGGGGAAAAATCACCAGAACAACCTTCCTGTCTGCTATAGACTGAATGTCTGTGCACCCCCCCTCTCCTCAAAATGTTGAAGCCCTAATCTCCAAGATGCTGGCTTTCGCAGGTGGGGCCTTGGGGAGGTAATTAGGATTAGCTGAGGTCAGGAAGGCGGTGCCCCCATGATGGGATTATCAACTTGACAGGAAGAGGAAGAACCAAAGTTTGTGCTCTCTCTACTATGTGAGGACACAGCAAGAAGGGAACCTTGAGAAGAAGAGGGATCTCACCAGACACCCAATCTGCAGGTGCTTTGATCTTGGACTTCCAGCCCCCATAACTGTGAGAAGTAAATTTCTATTGTTTATTAGCCACCCAGCCCATTTGCAGTAGCCTGAGCTGACTAAAACAGTCTTTATCCTTGACTCCTCATTATTCTTCTGTATTAGTAGAGTTCATAATCGTAAACAAGAAAATCCAGTAGGGCTATTGTTCCCCCTTATTTTTTGTAATAACTTTAAACTTATAGAAAAATCACAAGACTAGTACAAATAATATCATATGACTACCAGATTTTCTATTTCTTAACATTTTGTCATATTTGCTTTATCACTCTTTCTATACATACACTTTTCTGAATCATTTGAGAATAAGTTACAAACCCAAATCCCTTTATTCCTAAGTTGTTCGGTGTATATTTACTAACAACAAGAATATTTTGTTATATAACCATAGTACAATTATCAAAATCAGGAAATTAATGTGAAACAGTACTATGAAACATTCTGCCTTATTCAAAATTCTCCAGTTGTCTGAATAATGTCTCATATATAAAAAAGTGTTTTATCTATTATATGTGGCTAAAATATTTCTGTATTGGTATATATATAAATATTTATGTCTAAATATATTGATATTTTTAAGCCACACACACAGCTTTCAAAAATTGGATAATTGAAGTGACAAGGGAAATTATTAAATAATAAGACAGTTTGATAATCTCCAAAAAGGACAGACAGCTATACTCTGAAGCTATAAAACTAGGGGGAAAAGCCCAAATGAGTGACAGAAAAAAAACAATGCTTCACTGCTTGGCACCCATGCACTTGGGACTGAATTCTAGAATGCTGCTATGGCTACCCCGGAAGATGTTTGAAAGAGTGAATTGCTCATACATGGCCATCTGCTTTTATTGTTCACTTCTGAATTCAAGGCCTTCGTAACTATGCCTGATTGGTAAAAACTAAGACACAGGTCATTACCTCAGCTTTAAGAAGAGATGGGAATGCAAGTTTTCTGGCTTTTTCCTGTGATCTTATAATGTGGGAAATTATCAACAACATGTAGGAAGGGGGTTCAAAGATGCTGGGCTGTGACAAGGATAATAGTAGCAACACCAATTGCAAACAATAACACCTAACATAACTGGTCATGCCTTACACACTAGACATTCTTTGAAATATTTTGCTTTTTAAATGCAATGAATCCTTATAGCAACCCAATGAGGTGGGCAATATTATTGTCCCTAGTTTATCAATAAGGTAACTGAGGCACAGAGATATTTAGTATGTTGCCCCAAATTACTAAAAAGTAAGAAGCAGAAACCAAATTCATATAGGTTCTTAAGCCTCATAACTTCCTTTTGAAAACATGTACTACAAAATAGTTTGGCAGTTTTTCATAAATTCAGCAATTACATTCTTGGGCATCTATCCCAGAAGATGAAAACTTAACTTCCCACAACAAATGTTCATAGCAGGTTTTTGGTACCAGACTTGCCCTCCCACCATAAACAGCAAATGATGATAGAACAATTAGACATCCATATGCAAAAACTGATCTTTGATCCTCATGCCAAATTTTAAAAATGTATTCAAAATGATCACAGACCAAAATATGAAATTAAAGCAATAAAACTCCTGGAAAAAAGGCATCAGAGTAAATCTTTACGGCTTTGTGCAGGCAAAGATTTCTTAGATATGACTCTAAAACCATAATCCAAAAGTTGATAAATTGGACTTCACTAAAATAAAGCATAACAACATTTAAAAAGTCTTATTTTTGAAAATTATCATTATGAGAAGGAAGAGACAAGCAACAGGATGGGAAAAAATATTTGCAGATTATATCTTTGATAAAAGAATTATATCCTGATTATATAAAGAACTCTCAAGCCCTAACTGGTTTGGCTCAGTGGATAGAGCATCAGCCTGCAGACTGAAGGGTCGCAGGTTCGAGTCCCGTCAAGGGCATGTATCTTGGTTGGGGGCACATCCCCAGTGGGGAGTGTGCAGAGGCAGCTGATCAATGTTTCTAACTCTCTATCCCTCTCCCTTCCTCTCTGTAAAAAATCAATAAAATATATTTTTAAAAAAAGAACTCTCAAAATGCAACAATAAGAAAACAAATTACCCAGTTTTTAAAAATAGACAAAAGATTTTAACAGGCACATCCCCAAAGAAATTATTCCCAACATCATAAGTCATTAGAAAATGCCAATTAAAACTAGAATGAACTACCCCTGCCACTTGTTAGAATGGCTACAATTAAACAATCATTTCAAGTGTTGGTGAGAATGTGAAGGACCTGGGATGCTCTTACACCACTGGTGGAAATGCAAAATGATACAGTAAATTAGAAGACAGTTTGGTAGTTTCTTAACAAGTTAAATATACAGCTGCCATCTCATGCAACCATCTACTCCCAAGTGCTAATGCAAGAGAAAAAAAATTATATTTCCTTACAAAAATGTGTACTTGAATGTTCATAGCAGCGTTATCTGTAATAGCCAAAACTGGAAATAACTTGGATGTCTTTCAACGGGTGAATGTTTGAATCAACTGTACTACATCCGTACCATGGAATACTACTATTCAGCAACAAAAAGAAATAGATTAGCTATTTATACAACAACTTGAATGGATATCAAGAGAATTATGCTGAACAACAAAAAAAAGCCAGTTCCAAAGGTTATATTCTACATGATTCCATTAATATAAATTCTTGACAAAATTATAGAATTAGAGAACAGATTGGTGATTGCCACTCAGGGACAGGATGAGGCACAAGAAAGGTGTAAGATTATAAAGAACAACATGATAAATTCTTGTTGGATTGAACTGTTCTGTTTCTTTATTATAGTGATGAATACACAACCTTACATGTGTGATAATATTGCATAAAACTAAACATGCACACATAAATGAATGATAAAAACTGGGGAAATCTGAGTAAGATTCATGGATTGTATTGATGTCAATATCATAGCTGTGATATCATACTTAAGTTTTGCAAATGTTACCATTGGAGGAGGATGGTTAAAGGGGAAAAGATCTCTGTATTAATTCTTATAACTGGATATGAATCTATAATTATTTCAAAATGAAAATTTTCATTTAAAAAGCATATATATATATATATATATATATATATATATATATATATATACAACAGCATGAGATGAAATACCTTTATTCAGGTCTTCAGTTTTCAGAAACTGACATTGGAAGCAAGACAGGAGACATACAGGTTATTTTTGTGTATTCTTTATTTAGAACATAGGATTAACATTTTAATTTTACTTGGATGCAGGACAGTTTGTACATATATAATGCAACCATCAATCCTCATTTTCACTTTGGCTTTTACATCTTTATCAGTCTTAGATTCTTGGTTGCAATAAGAACAAGTGTAATTATTAGGCAAAACAGGATATTTAGTGAAAGGATCTGGTGAGCTCATAGAATCCTCTGGAAGGTGACAAAACCAGTTTTGGGAATTCTGAGCAGAAACAAAAGCAGTTCTGGAGATTGAGGAAACAGAACTTCATAAATACAGTGGTCTCATGGTAGCTGGGTGGCAGGTAGGTGGGTGGCATGGTGGCTGGGAAGAATGCACTCCATGCATTTTAAGTAAAAACATCACTTACTCATGGTCAAAGTCTAGCAAAAAATTCTTCCCATTGAAGGACTTCCATCACGTGCACTCCTCCTGGCCACATAGAGACAGTGAGACCAAGGACCTGGCCCTCTTGGTCTTCTTAATGAGGTGGGTGCCAGAATTTACCACTGGGTATGAGGAGGGGTCAGAGGCTTCCCTAGAAACAATAGGAGGCAATTAGAAAGGGGAAATGAATGCTGGCTGACCACGTGATGATGAATGCCTGCTAACAAGGGTGTTAAAGGGGAGAACAAGATTTACACATACAGGGTAGGGCAAAAGTGTGTTTACAGTTATTCATATGGAAAATAATACAATAATTAACAAATAATACTCCAAGAATAAACTGTTTCAAATCATAGTTTATCACTGTAAACCTACTTTTGCTACTCCCTTATATAAAAGGAATGTGGTATTTAAAGAATGCTAAAAGGCATCTTTTCTCTGCCCCAAATTCCTTCTTTGTGTAGTGTGATGTGACTACAAGCACGATATTGTGCCAGACCTACAAATAGCTCCTTCTGAATGACCATTTACTCTAGAAATGAATATACAAGTACCAGTCAGCTAAAAGGCCACAGGTAAGAAATTGATTTGATTCAAACATAACCCAAATAAACCTCAGGGTCCACATAGCCTATTCTTGGCACAATAACTCATTCAAAGGAACACCATCCAGGAACTAAAAAGAATTACTGGAAAAATGATTCCAATTTTATTTGCATTTCCCTCAGAAAGATTAAGTGAATTGTGTTCAATTCATAACCCACAGTATTTCCCCAAGCTCCTTTCCTCGTTTCTCTCCTCTCTACTTTTCCACTACACAGCAAACCTGAGCACTCTTTCTCTAACTTTCAACTCTCAAATCCAAATCCATTTTCATCTCTCATCTCTCTGTCAACTGATTTCCCTCTTTTATCTATAAACTAGAGGCCCAGGGCACAGATTCATGCATTGGTGGGGTCCCTCGGCCTGGCCTGTGAGGATCAGGCTGAAACTGGCTCTCCGACATCCCCTGGAATTGGGCTCCCTCCTCTCTGGTTCCGGGTGTGTCACCTGAGAACCCCAGCTGCCAAGTCACCACAGATTGGCAGCTCCTGCATTGAGCGTCTGCCCCCTGGTGGTCATTGAGCATTATAGCTACCAGTCGGTGAGTTGAACGGTCAGACAGTCACTTAGGCTTTTATATAGAGAGATATTAAACCATCTAAATGCAAATCAGTTATCACCACTGCTCACCTCATCCCACCCAAATCCAGTAGGTGATTTGAGGGCCAAGGGCACTTGGGGAACAAGGAGAATGAAGAACCCTATTATTCACTCATAATAATTTTGGGTCCTCTTACATGAGGATTTAATCATATCTAAGTGGCAGAAGGTGGATCCCAGGTGAGGTATATTAACAACAGAATCCTCCTGTCAGGCAGGCAAGAGTAAGACCACATCATCAACACAGTGAGGGTCAAACTCAGCCAAGTAGACAAAAGTCTTCTCAGACCTTTGCCCCCTAACAGGAAACTTCATCTTTGGGTCATAATTGTAGATCCACCTGCCTCTTTCTGGTTCCTGAATTGTTACCACTTAGTGCAACTGGATTCCAGTCACAGTGAGAATCTGTGCACAACGCACAAGCTTTATATATTTTCACAGTGCTCACTTCAAGGGTCTTCAGGCCCCCTATGCACATCAAGATGTCCATTTGGCATCTCTTCTCCCAGTCACTTCCTCCACCTTGTGATTCGAAGGTGCTCTTAGCTTTCCCATCTGCAAGTGTGATCAGGTGTAAAAGAGGATGGGATACCAAAGTGACACTGCTGTCATCTAGGATGGACTTCCTGCAGCTGACATGTGTACACACAACAGCAAGGTACGGTCTGCTCATCTAAATCCATTGGCACCAGGGTGAGAGCCAAGAACAGGGGCTCTGATAACTGGAAATATAGTGCCCTGTCATCAAAGACTAGCAGAGAATAGAAAGGTTTAATCCTTTCAATATCCCTGGCACATCATCCTACACAGATTGCGACTTTAAAAGGTTTAGCTACCAGACTTGGATACAGCCTGTTTCTGACATATACAAAGAAAGAAAGCTTCCCATTCATTGTGCTACAGAGGCTTCAACAGAGAGGAAAAGAATCAAGGTAGTTAACTTTAACTCATTTATTACCATGACAACAGTTCCCAAATTTTTTTTCATGGAATACTAGAATCCTTGGAGGTATTAACAGGCACTAATGTTCAGCATTAATTCCAACTTAGTATTTACCAAGTTCCTTTCCTATTATGTAGCAGGCATGATTCTAAGCTCAGTAGGTCCATCAATGAACAAAAGAGACAAAAATAAGGAAAGATGATAAGGAAATCTCAGTTTGGGGAAACTGGATCTAAGAATAATTCCAGTAAGGGTATTTGGAGGATAAAAAAAAAAAAAAAAAAAAAAAAACTAAATTCATTAGACTTTTTTGGTGGATGGTATCTAATGTCTTCCCACTTAGTTAATCTTTCCAGAGAACTTAAAATTTATAAACGCAAGACACAAATATGTGAGCCAGGACTTCCACCACCTAGGGAGGAGAAAAGAAGGAAGTTGGTATTTCAGTAACAAGCTATTGTTGACAAACTAATTATATTTTATTTAATCTTAACACTAACCCTATTTGTGGTATCAATCACATTTTATATACAAAATTGCATTGGTTTTCCAAACTAGAAAACAATAGAATGTTAATGTTTTATTTTTAAAAGCAACCAGTTGACCAGCATAAAACACAGAATTTCTCCACAATCATTCAAACATAGCATTTTTTAAAAATCTTTTATTTGATTCTTCTGAATATAGAGATACTCAAAAGAAAATTTCTGCATAGTGAAACAGAGAGATTAAATATTTAAAGGCTTATAATTGAGTAAGAAAAAATGATTCCATTTTTACCAAAGGTAAGGAACAAATGCTTTATTATAAAAGGTGGGACAAAAGAAAATTAACAGCTGTTTGTATAGAAAATAATACAATAATTACTAAATAATAATACAAGAATAAACACTGTGTTTTGTGTACTCACAACTGTAAATGTACTTTTGCCCAACCTATATTTGCTGCTTTGCTCACTCAAATAATTTGATCAAAGAATAAATAATGGACATAGTTTTTGTTAGATATTAATATTTACTTTATTATTAATTTTACTTTATTATTAATTTTAATTAAATTTTACTTTTTTATTCTGACTTATTAGCACCTTTAACTCTGAGTTAATAGATAAAGTTACCATCCTCTTTATTAAATTCAACCCCTCTACTCATGTACTGCTTTATATCCATTTTTATATTTTCGAAGGATTTGGTTCCAAAATATCATTTCTTTCAAGTATTCCCAGATTTCCCCTCTTAATTGGATTATTCTCATTGGCATATGACATTACTATATTATCTTCCATTTTCAAATAAATAAATAATCTTCTGGATTTCCACTTGCATACTCAAAGAAAAATTAGTAATGGACTTGGCCTCCCATCATAAAGAGTTCAAAAATTGGACAAAATACGTAAATCAAATTTGTTTGGATATTGGACAACTGGCATCACAGGATTCTAATTCCTTAGAGGATGGAATCAAGTGAGGTAAGCCCCATGATCACCCCAGATTTCTGCCTGTAGGCACTTTCTGGACTGTGGCGCAGGAAGGGGGACCACAAGCAGGTAACAGCAGTCTCAATGAGTTGAGAAGACAAAGATTTGAGTTTGGAGACACGTAGTAGCTGACATTTTAGGTGTAAAAAAATCACACAAATATACAGAAAAGAAGGAGCTTTGCAGAGAAGGAGCTCCCAAAATTTATGAAATAGCCCAGAGTCTTTGGCTGAATGCTGAACTTCTCATATATTGGATGAATCTCCACAAGGCTGGGAAAAGAAAAACCAGGTATCCTGTAAGTTAAAAAATTTACAGAGTTCTTAGGAGGCTGGGAATGGTTTGAATTCCAACCAAATGGAATGGAGAGACTTTGTTGAACACCAGAACTATGCAAAAGATACCCCAAAAGGGCTACTTCTTAGTATTAGAACCAAACTAGTTTTGGAGTAAGAGCTGCTGTTGATTCACCCTAATAATGCTAACTAACAAATCTCAAAGGATCAAGCAGGCCCACCAAATAATTGCCCATCAAAACACACTTTAAAGAAGGACAATCGAGTAACATTAAAAATGTCCTACATTCCATCAAAAGTTATTAAATGTACAAAGAGGCACAAAAATATAATCCATAGTCAAAAGAAAAATTAACCAATAGAAAAGGACCCAGGGAAGACAATGATGATAAAATTAACAGGAAAGGACTTTAAAACATCTATTATAAGTACATTCAATAATTTAAAGGAAAACATGACTGTAATAAGAAAAACAGAATATTTTAATTACAACCAAAGAGCATTTCTAGATTTGAAAAACACGCTTTCTAATTAAAAAAAAAAATCACTAAGTGGGCTTACTAGCAGATTAGAAACTATCAGAGAAAATATCAATGAATTTAAAGGCATAGAAATAGAAATTATCTAAAGTCAGATAGAAACTCAGAGAGAATAAATACTTGGAAAAAAAAGTGAACAGAGCTACATTGAGCTATGGACCAATTCTAAGTGGCCTTAAATAAAATTTGGAGTCAGAGTGAAGTAAGGGTAGAATAAATAGTTGGTGAAATAATGAGTGAAAAATTTCAAAACAAACCCACAAAACCAAGATTGTCACAAATACCAAGCAGAGATGGGAAGGTTACCTTAGGCCTCTCTCTACCTGGTCTCTCATCATCCAGTAGACTATTCCTGGCTTGCTTAAATGGTAAAAGGTGTAAAGAGAGAGGGAAAATCCCAGTGTATGACTACTTTTTTTATTGTTTAAAGTATTACATATAATAGTACATATGTCTCCTTTTGTATGACTACTTATTAAGATAATGCTTGTGCCCCATTTTCTAGTGTTTCATTAGCACAGCAAGTCAGTCAAAGGCTAGAGAGTATACTCTACCTTTTTATTATTTTGTTGTTGTTAATCCTCACCAAGGATATATTTTTCATTGATTTTTTTTAGCAAAATTAGAAGGCAGGGTGGGAGGAGGGAGAGAGACATCGATTGGTTGCCTCCCTCCCATATGCTCCCTGACTGGGGCCAGGGATTGAACCTGAAACCCAGGTATGTGCCCTTGATCAGGAATCAAACCCATGATCCTACAGAGTGTAGGCCAATGCTCCAACCACTGAGCCACACCAGCCAGGGCTATACTCTATATTTTGATGAGAGAAACAGCAAAGTCACATTTCAAAGAGACAGGCATAATGAGATAGAAAGAGTAAATGGCTATCAGCAATCTACCCAGTCACTCTTTCAGAGAAGTCTTCAGGACCATCGCATCTATGTTCCCTTCCACATCTCATCACACTTTTTTTTATATTCTTGTTTTAGTTTCCTGACTCACACTTACAATTAATCAAAATTATATTAAATTTTAATTTATCTACTTTATTAGAATATAAAATCCATGATATTCTGTCTTTTCCAATACATTATTTCCAGTGCTGGCACATAGTACATAGTCAACAAATAGTTGTTGGATGAATGAAAAAAATGCAGGAATATATATTCTAAGAAGTACATAGGATGTACAGTCTGTACTTTTCAAGAGGACACAAAATTATATCATCCCTTTAAATCAATTAAATAATTTAGACTGCCAGGAGAGTTTAGAAACCTAAACTTAGGTTAGGACAATATGGTCTATTTATTTATTTTACAATTTTATGTACCCACAAAAAAGCCTAATAACTAACAGATAATAACAAGTAAATGTTTATCTTTCTTTGAAGGACTGACTTTTTGAGAGAAAATTCAAAATCCTAAGCTGGCACTGTAAGAACCGAACTTTTTCAAAAAGTCTTATGACAAATATATGGGTTATTGTTACTTTTCTGTTATACTTAGTCACTCAATTTTGAAAACAAATGTGATTTTAAAGACCTAAAAGAAAGTCATCTATATATATAAAAGCCTAAGCATCCGAATGACCGAACGACTGGTCAACTGGTCAGTATGATGCACACTAACCACCAGGGGGCAAACGCTCAATGCAGAAGCTGCCCCCTGGTGGTCAGTGTGCTCCCACAGCGGGAGCACTGCTCAGCTAACTGATGGGCACCTGAAGCAGGGCTCACAGCTGGCCACCGCAGCCTGGAGACCGCAGCGAGCCTACTGAGCAGCGGCAGCAGGCACAGCAGGGCTGGGATGAGCAAGAGCGGCAAACAGGAGTGGCAGGCGGCATTGGACTGCTGGTTTCAGTCAGATCCCCCCAAGCTATGCCAAGGGACCCCACTGGTGCACAAATCCATGCACCAGGCCTCTAGTTAAACAATAAAAAATAAATTATACATTTCCTTAAAAATTAACAGTCAGACCAAATATTGGCTGAGGGCTCAGGTTGGTCAGAGTGACTAATTTTCATTACCCTGATTAGATTCTAATTTCAGGATTTCTTAATCAAAAGTGATTAAGTATTCTTATTTTGTCAGTGAAGAGGAAGGGACCAAGGAAGTAAGTATTGACAATCCTTTGGAACAGAAAGATCTCACCATTTTTCATTTTCCTCCTTTGCTAAGAAAACATGGAATTTATGACTAGCCACCATAGTATATGACTCTTACCTGGTCTGAAAAGAGAACGGGAGAGAAATTTAGAGAGAAGAGGACCTGATTCTTCAATTGATAGTGTTTCATATAGAAAATTTTTTCTAGTTAATCTGCCATCCTGGCAAATAATCTCACAATACACACACACACACACACACACACACACATCTTTTTATACTAGCCAGAGTTCTTTGATTCAGAGAATTCAAAAAAACTCTATGTATGGCCTATCTCTGTTGATCAGTTAGGCCATATGTTACACAATAATGTTTCTTATTCTTACTAGGATTGTTGAGATCTGTAGCATACACACATTTAGACGTTTATCATTTCGATTTACATAGAAGTATAAATGTTACTAGTTATTATCAGTAAAATAATGTTATTCTCTAAGATAAATTTCTAACCAAGCAGTTCTCAAATGTTTTTAATCTTGGTCCTTTTTTACTTTTAAAATTTTTGAGGATCCCAAAGAGTATTTGTTTGTTATGTCTGTCAATTTATACCTTATAAATTAAAACAGGAAATTTAAAAGGCTTTATGAATTCATTCAATATAATAATAAGTCCATTACATACTAATTTTTAAGAAAAGTATTATTTCTTGATACTTGTAATCAATAATTATATTTTTCAGAAAATAGTGTTTAAAGTGACATTATTTTACTGTCTTGGAAACCCTTTTTATATTTTATATAATAAGGCAACTGGGTCATCACATATAGTTCGGCATTCGCTCTGTTGCAATATCACACACCATGCAGCCTCTAGAAATCAGTGTGCTCATGACAGAATGATCTGAAAAACAGCAAATCAAATGTTAATATCACTATGAAAATAGTTTGACTTCATAAACATCCTAAAAGGGTGTCTGAGCCCCACAGGCAACCTCTGGCCACACTTTCAGAATGTCCGTCCTAAACAGTTCAAAGAACAGTTTTCTTTGACGGTAATCTCCTGATGGCAATTGTATGACTCATAAAAAAAGGAATGAAATGTTATCAAATGTATAAGAGAAAAAAGTAAACTATTATTTTGGTTTCTATGATAAATGTCAATTTTAATTCATTTGATAAAATTTATATGATGAGACTTGGTACATTTTTATAAACAAAAAATATAACTGCATGGTGTTGTGAAAGCTAATGGTCCCTGGGATGTGTCTCAGCTTTTAAAGGTGCCGTAAGTAAGTCTATCAGAAGAGTTAGCCTCCAGCCACTCCAACCACCAATCAATAACTCTGTGCTTTCCCAATCCCCCTCCTTACCTGTATATTCCTAATATCTTCAAGAATTGGAACTTCCTCCTTTAAAATTATAAACTTACTTTCTTCTAAAGTGAAAAGTGTTCAAGCTTTCTCTCTTAAAAATTCTTATTCTCCTAGGAGGCGTGTGCAAGGCAAATAAAAATTACTTTTTTTGTGAAACTAAGACAGAGAAAATTAGTATGCTCAAAGGTAGGCAAAGGCTCTTGACTCCCTAACCATTATTAATTAGAAATAGTCTTTAAAACACAATAGGTCTAATGAAAGCAGTTGGCAGAGGGAACCTATTATTATTTTTATTCTCATTGTGTCCAGCTCTCCAAAAACGCTTACAGTCAAGTTCTTGGGACATTTTAATGAAAATAAAGCTTCATATTAGCACATAATTTCTATCCCTGAGCATATACTTCCTTGGAAACATTCATATATAGTTTTTAGACTATAAGTTAGACAGATGACAATGAATAGAGGACATTTAAACATGCAGTGGCTCTAATATTCTGAGTTTTGGTAACTAGTTGTGAACAAATTATCACCAAGCTTAGCATCTTAAAACAATGATTTTATTTTGCTCACACTTTTATAGGTGAGGCATTCAAGAAGGACTTGGCTATGTAGTTTTCCCTGAGGGTCTTTCATGTTGGCTGAACTGTAACATGATCTGAAGGCTCAACTGGGGTAAAAAAAAAAAAAAAAAAAAAACACACACACAATTTGGCTCACTCATCTGTTGATATTCATCAGCTGGAACTCACCTAGGCTGTCAATCAGAATTGTCTATATGTGGACTTTCCAGTGTGACAGCTTCAAACTTCTTATGTACCCCTCCTCCTACCACACACTAAAACAAGCATCTTAAGAGAACTAGGCAGAAGCCTCTTGGCTTTTTATGACCCAGCCTCAGAATTCACTTAGCTTCACTTCCATAGTACTCTATTGGTTACAAGCAAGTCATTAAAGTCAACCCAGATTCAAGAGGAGGGTACAGACCCTTCCTTTCAGTGAGAGGAATGCTTAATAGTTTGCAGACATGCTTTAAAAGCGATACACCATATAACGTTGAAAGTGCCAATCTTAATATTTTTAAGTTAACAGAAATATTTCCCATGAAGACTATGTAATGTAACATTAATTCTATCTTTATTATAATTAAAAACATTTATGATCATATGAAAACAACTTATGCTCAAAATTCTTATTTCAATTCTGTTAAAAATGTTGTAGTCTATGTAAAGGAAGCAACCTTTTTCGGAAAACACTCTAAAGAATTCTTTTTTTTCCCTAAAGTTAATTTGTTAAAAGCTGCAGATTATTAGGCTGTTGATAGAGTCACTGTTAAAGTAAGTATTATTGTGTTAACAATTGTTCAAATAAGCTCTGAGTCAGGAAACTTCTGAGGGAAGGATATTTCACTCTTCTAATTGATGAAAACATACACATGAAGGGAACATTTGTATATTGTCAACAAAAGGTTGACCAATGTAGCCTCATTTTCATTATGGAAGTAAAAAGGGACAGTGAATAAAACATAAACACACACACACACACACACAAAAAAAAAAAAAAAAAAAAAAAAAAAAAAAAACCTCTATGCAGAATTACAAGCACTCCAAATGTTGACAATAAATGTAAGCCAAAACAAAAAGTGAACATCACTTATGAGTTGAAAGACGCTGTAAAGGCTTTGAAACTGTGTTGTCCTAATGTTTCGGAGTTGAACCAGATCCAGGACAGATTCATGGTGGAGACAGAATTTAGGGTAAATTGAAATGAACTATTCTAATGTAGGACTGAGAATTAGAGCAAAGTTAAGTTGAAATGCATAGTAATTTATAGAGACAATATGCTACTTCTCTTTCATTTTAGATGCAGAAAATTTGTCATAAGAAAAAGCTTGAAAATAAATCCCCATGTCATTTTTTAGATCAAAAGTTCCCCTTTATCCATTGGTCTGGATTCTTGCCATCACTTCCTAACTATGCTCTATGATTTCTTACCCTGGGCAACAAAATTATTCTTTTCAAGCCTAAGCCAGTGTCACAATTTTCCAGATAAAAGCAAGGGGCCTTAGGATGACCAGTGAGGCTCTTCATGAACAACCACAGCAATTTCAATAGAACCTTCTACTGGAACCACCCACAGGGAGTGGTGTGTATACATATTATAACAAGAACAATATGTGAGTTAGTGTTACTTTTCTTCACCATTTTTCAGCTGTTCAGATGAACCCAAATAAGGAGAAAGAAGGAACTTTCCTATAGGTGGCATTTTCCATTGTCAAAGAACAAATAACACCAGCAAAACCAATTGTATTAACTTTTCAGGCAAGAAAACATGTACCAGTGAAGAAATACTCTGAGTAGTTGGTTGGAAGAAAATGTCAGTAGTCTTTAAGTATTGGGAGTGGGACCATTCATAGTGATTATGTCAATTAAAAATTGAAAACTAGCACTCTAGAGAGAATGGAATTAATCCCTAGGTCTGTACAGGATTAATTTTAAAAGTTCTGTTACTTACCAGTGGCCCAGTGCACGGATTCATGCACTTTGAAAGGAAAATAATTAGAAGAAACATTTTAATATTTAACATTTGATTTTGTATTCCACATGGTCCATGTACCATATTTGATTTTACAATTTGAAAAAGTTGAGGACATTGGTCTTCATTTGGAATTTCTACCTTAACTATACAGTCAGTGCCGTGTTCCGTTTGTAATTTGGATTCACTATCTAATATCAATAATATGTGAGCGTGAGGCAGTCCATGTTTCTGAAATTCAGTGACATTAAT
Source organism: Myotis nattereri (assembly GCF_964212035.1). Lineage (NCBI taxonomy): Eukaryota > Metazoa > Chordata > Mammalia > Chiroptera > Vespertilionidae > Myotis > Myotis nattereri. The sequence continues at coordinate 159,280,242 of NC_138075.1, forward strand.
TTTTGCTGTAACTTTGCCAAATAAATCAAATTTACAGATATCATTTTTTTAAATATATTTTATTGATTTTTTACAGAGAGGAAGGGAGAGAGATAGAGAGTCAGAAACATCGATGAGAGAGAAACATCGATCAGCTGCCTCCTGCACATCTCCCACTGGGGATGTGCCTGCAACCCAGGTACATGCCCTTGACCGGAATTGAACCTGGGACCCTTCAGTCCGCAGGCCGACGCTCCATCCACTGAGCCAAACCGGTTCCGGCTACAGATATCATTTAAAAGAGCATTCAGCTTAATATTAAAAACCCTGGATACCAAGTCAGGTCTGTTTTCAACTTTTTGCCAGCATTGTAAATTATTTGTAATATCTGCCCATTTGGGGTTGCACATCATGGTTAGGAATAAATCGGGCTTGCCATACTTCATTACCATTGCCATAGCATCCTGATATCGCTGCTGCATATTTCTGGAACTACCCTCAAAAGACGATGGAAGTATTATCATTTTACCAATCAGCACATTGTGATTTTCAGATCTAGATGTGAGATAATCCATCAAACCCCTTTACTTTTCAACTCTCAACTTAGATTGGTTTGCTTTAATGAAATTTATCCTATTGGCTTCCATTTTTTAATATGAATGGACAATATACTGTTGAGTTAATTTTCCTGCATTTAAAATAGGATTGAACACGTCCCAGACAGAAAGATGAAATCCATAATACTGCATTTGTGTGACTCATGTCCTTACATTTTGTCTGGTATTATTGTTGATTACACTGTAGTCTCTGAGTCTTAATGCAATATTCGTTCCCCGGCCTTTTTCACCATGTGGAAAAAGAATAGGATATGTCATTGCATCTAATGTAGGAAACAGGATACTAATTTGTTTCATTTTAGTGGCATTCGGATTATTGGGATCTGGTTTACAATGAATGAGCAGGTCCCTTTCAAAAGGAGGTTCTCCATCTTCGTTTCTGAATATGACAGCAACCTTGGTTACACGGGGATAATTATATCTACCCGGATCAACTATTATGATTATATTTAATCATCATTGCTACTTCCATGGGTGCAATATCTTCTGCTGCTGCTTCAGATTGGGCTTCCTTTTCTACCTCAGGTAGCATCTTGTACCATTTTGTTAATTCATTTATTTTATGCATGAGGTTGTTGATGTTGATCATGAGTCTTTCTGAGCAACCTTGGTTTTCTGGCATCGCTAATCTTTTACTCATTGCTTTGGCAGTGTCTAAAATGTAGAGTTGAGCAAACTTCTGAAAACACCATCTGAAGGATGTGTAAAGTTCCAGTATGGTGATAATCTTGACCATGTATTCTAAAACAGTATGGCCCATATCCTGATGGCGATGTAATATTTGCACCCATTGAAGCAAAAGCAAAAGAGCTATTTATAGAATGAATATTTTCCATAAAATTTTTACTGTCAGAGTCTTCGTTTATCATTAATTTTTTAAAATATGCCAGGTATTCTGGAAATTTTATATCATTTGGACAAACTTTACCTTTGCTGCAACATTGAGTAAATTTTCCATCAGATGGTTTTTCAATGAAGAAATTTAGTGATAGACAAAATTGATATGTAACAGTCATTCCACCACAACTATGTTCACTAATTTCATCTTCATTTACGTCATTTTTGCGGGGAAGGAAGTTCCTACCAGTATTGGTAGTACTTGTTGATGACAGTTTTTCAGACATATTCTGTTGATGATGACGCTTTCTTTCGGCTGCAAAGGTACATTGTGCCAATAGTTGGTCTTCAGACATTCTGGTGATGACACCAGTTTCTTTCAGCTGCAGAGGTACAATTTGAGTGGGCCGGCAAGGGAGTGAATGCAGGAGATTGGGATGCCTGGAAGGGACTACAGGAGGGCTTCAGGGTGTGTCCAGCCCCGTCTCACCCCTGCAGCCCAGCTTGCACCCCCAGCCTCACAGCCCTGCAGCCCCGCCTGGCACTCCACCTTGGCCTGGCGCCACCCACTCACCTGCGCCACCATCCCGCCGCAGTCCTGCTCTCATTGGGGCTCTTTGGGGCCAGCAGTGCCTCCACTGCCGCCCGCTGCCAGCACCACATCTCCGACACCAGTCATGTTCCAAGCTGACCGCTGGTGGTCAGCGCATGTCATAGTGAGCAGTAGAACTCCCGGTCTCCTAGTCGAACTCCTAAGGGGACAATTTGCATATTAGGCATATATATAGATTCGTCAGGAAAGAGATTTCAAGTAGATCCAGTAAAGTCTGCTGTTCTAGGTCACTCAAAATTTGTTGTCAGCTTCAGCTGTTAGAACCAGTTGTAATAAAGCACAGCACTGCATTTTGATACCTCCCAGGCAAGGGCTTTTGTAAGTAGGAAATTTTCCCTTTGGCCATGTAGAGGAGAAGAAAAGAGGGAAAGACAAGGAGAATGGTGCTGGTGCAGGACAATGGAATCTAAGATGACTTAACAGGAAAGTGATGACAAGAGGCTGAAAGAGAATGCGCCCCGTGTGTTGGGCAGTAGTTCTCTATCCATTTGAAGGACAATACCTTCCCAAAACAGTGATGTTTCGGGTATCTGGGTTTAAAGCCCAGCTCTGACTTTTCTAGCTATGGGACTTTGGGCAAATTTGCAAATCTCTCTCAACCTCAGTTTTCTCATCTGTCAAATGGAGCCAGGTGCTTGTGAGGATAAAGGTAGATACTCATGTAAACATTTATTATAGTAGTTAGCACACAATAAGGGGTCAATAAAAACTTGCTGAGTGATTGGAAAAGAAGTGTTTATTTATATAAATGCACACACACACACACACACACACACACACACACACACACATATATATACAATACACACACACTCTTGTCTAGTATTCTGGCTCTGCCAACAACCACTTTTTTACTCTGGACAAATCACTTTAACATTTGGGCACAGTTTCTACACCCAGTTGCCTATTAGATCTAAGAGAAGAACCAGTTTATGTCTTAGTCATTGCATTAGCACCTCACACATACTTCTGCCACAATATTTATTGAAATCATGTATGCACTTCTTTCCCCTCTATACTAAGCTATTTGAGGGCAGAGACCATGTATCAATTAGTTCACGCTACCATATGTAAATACCACAGCCCGAGTTACTTAAACAACAGATGTTTATTTCTCATCGTCCTGGATGCTTTGAAGTCTAGGACTATAAGGAGCCTTCAGATTCAGTTCCTAGTGAGAGCTTTCTTCCTGGCTTGCAGAGGGCTGCCTTCTCACTGTGTTCTAAAGAGAAAGTGAGAGAGTGAGTAAGCTCTGCCTTCTCCCTTTTGATGAGACACTAATCCCATCATGAGGGCCCCACCCTCGGGGCCTCATCTAATCTTAATGACCTCCCAAAGGCCCATCTTAAAATACCACCACATTGGGGGTTAGAATTTATGTTTATGGACTTAGGGACAAAATAAGCGCTCCTCCCATAATAGACTAAATGTAATATTTATGTCCGCAGGACTTCATGTGCCATTTGTTTCCCAGGAGAAGCTTGTTGAAATTTTAAAGCCCCATATTTGTCCCTAAATTCTATCATCTAAAAGTAATGAAAAAATATATATTCACAATATGGTAGGTTCCCCTTATATAAAATAAAAGAACCTGGAGTATTTTCAAAATATCATAGTGTGGTGTTTTGATATAAGAAAGCTTAATTTGCTATATCATTGCATATTCATTTAACAATTCCATTTTAATAAGTGCACTTGGAAGGAAAAAATTAGAAAAATTATTTTTCCCTGTTAGGTAATTTTCATTCCCTAAACAGAGCAACCATTAAAACAGAATTTAGCATGTGCCTCACTTTCATCTGTTCTCAATAGGAAATAAGGTCAGTTTCATACTGTATTCAAAAGAAAATATGGAAGGAAGGCTTCTGGTGACTAACATAACACCTGCTAATGTTTAATGGGATTATCACCTAAGCCACCTGATAAAGAATGTCACAAAACAGAGTTCAAGTGCTGTGGAGGTTTTGTTCATGCTTTTGTTCTGTCTCAAAATATCACCCTGCATTTCAACACCAAGTTATTACATATTCATCTCTTTTAATTCTCCCCAAAATAAAAAACACATTAATGTATTCCCATTTAATAGAAACAGAACAAGATAAAAGGCTTCTATTTTTAATGAAACCTTCCAAATCTATATAAAAGTTCTGAGATGACTCAAATAGTTTTATTACCCATTATATTCACATCTAAGTCATTCTCAGTAAGTTTTTTAGCGCATGAATGGAAAAAATATTAATATAGTTTAGTGTACTAAGTAACAGTTCAAAATCCCCAAGTTTGCCTGGCCTACCAGATAAAATTTTTGTGTCTTATTTCAAACCTACTAGGTTGAAATTCTCTGAGGATTATGTTTTCATTCATATTCCTAGTAACATTTTCTTTCATCGTGATAACTCATTAATTTGTGTTACTATCCTAAAGCAAAATGAGGGAGAAAGAACAATGCAGGAATTATTTGAAAACTGGACTGAAAAAAAAAGCAAAAAGATGAACTGGGAGGATGGGCCTGTCTGGCCTTCGACTATAATATACTAGCTACACTATTGGGCAAATAGGGGAGGTTAATACTAGTATTTTTTGAGCGATTGACTGATTTAGCATTCTTTTCAGTGCCAATATGATAATGTTTGAAAACTAAAGAAGGAAGGAATATGGACATTTTGGAGTGAATTTCAGGTCCTATGATTTCCAAGGAGCAGGGTTGAGCGATCCATTCCTCTTCACCACAGCTCGCTGAGAAGAGACCAAAGACAACCAGTTTTCCCCTCTTAAAATCATCTTCTCACAGTTCATCTTTTTTTCAATTCCATAGTTGCTACAGAACCTCCATCTTAAATGGAGTGAACTTTGCTTACTTCAGCTTGTTTTGTTGCCTTTTTCCTTCAGTCTTGGAATGTTCTGGCACAGGAAAGAGGGCAAAGTCTATCTTCACATGTAATACATCATTTATGTTGAATCCAACAGTTGTGCTTTATGCAGCTAATAAAAGTGTGGTGAAATGATGTTCTACTCATGTCCTCTGCAGAATAAGGCATACATTAATAAAATATGTAACAAAATTAAATTCTCTTTCTTGGGGTAAACTGAGCATAGAGCAGGGGTGAGAAGTGGTGTGCTGGAAAATGTTTAACAACCCGCTCTCTGGGCAACAAAAGCCCTGATGTGCAGTGTCTGCAGATTTCTGTGCTGTGAATGTACCACCATGGCCAATTTCAAGCTACCAAGGTGATGTCACTGATCACAGATAAAAAGAGAGATGCTCCCAATTAGCTCTCACAAGAGGATAGGAGCCAGCTCCAGCACACCACTGGACAAATAGATCTTCAGTTTAGCCCTCCATTGTGAATTACCTTCCCACCCAGGATGTTTAAAAATTACTCACAAATAGCTGGTTTGGATTTTTAATTTATTAGTCTTTAAATATTATATAGGTAAAACACTTAATTCCTTGTAAGATTATAAATATCCAAACATATGAAAGAATTCAATAATATGGTATTTCTGTATCTCTCTAGAGACTTTCTCAGTCCTTTCTCTCACATAGCTCATCTTTTGACCTCTAATTTCTACACCTCCTTTTCATTCACTTCTTTTGTCAGGTCTCTTCTGGTTCCATTTCCTTTCCCTGCACAGGCTAAAATCCATGGTCCATTGCTTCAACTAATACCTACCAGAACCCACAACTTTCTCATGCTCTCTTCCCTCCCCACCTACTCTTTAAAATTTTTCAGTCCACTCATATGATTTCTCTTTTCCTAACTGGAATAGCTGAGCACAGATTGGGAAAATCCCAACCCAAGGCAGATGGTTTTATAACTTACAGTATCACCATGGCCTTCAAATATGTCAGTGAACTTTTGCTGGGTTCTGTTTCCAGTTGCACATATGTGATACTCTAAATATTAATCCCCGTTTAAAACCCACTACCTTATCTTTGTCTCTTTCTTACCAAGCAATATTGCTCCCAAATTCTGTCTTCTCATTTCTCAATCATTCAATCTGTAAATGTATCCATAATCTTACTTGTTCTTGTCTCTTGTCTGCCTTCTTCTTGTCAAAGCCAAATTGTTCTATCTGTGTTTTGGTACTGGTTCCAGTTATCTGTTCCTGGTTAGTATACCACTCCAAATGTTAGTGGCTTTAAAACCATTTATTATCTCTTGTGGTTCTGTGGGCTGACTGAGGTCACATGGGCATTGCTCACTGGGCTCTCTCATGCAGGTGAAGTCAGATCTTGGCTGGGGCTATAGTCATCAGAGGCCTTGAATGAACTTGATATTCCAGATGGTACCTTCCATGGCTGGCATTTGATGCTGGCTGTAGGCTAGGAGCTCTGCTGGGGTGTGACTAAAGCAACTCCATGTGTCCTTCCATGTGGCTCTGCTTCAGTGGTTTACAGAACACCAGTAAATCACTGAGAAGCTGTAAGGAATTCATACATGAACCAACCCTGTGTGAACCATTCAGATCTTCTGGTTCCCAATGTAAAGCTGTTTCAACCTACATGTATATATGTGTGTATACATATGTGCATGTGTGTACATATATGTATGTATATTTTGTGTGTGTGTATATATATATATATATATATATATATATATATATATATACAGGGTGTCCCAAAAATGTACACACACTTTGACTAATTATTAATTCCAATGGTTTAAATCTCAAAAGAAAGAAATATCAATTGAGTTATCAGTTGTAAAGTGTGTATACATTTTTATATATAAATGCCACATCTCAGAAGCAGAAGTTCCCAAATTAGCAAAATCCCTTCTACAAATCTTTGTTTCTTTTTATTTCCATTTTTTAAATTTCAACCTTAGATCCATGTCATCTTAACTCATCACCTGCCCAGCTAGGCATCAGTGTACATCTGCTGCATCCCAAGCAGAACCAGAGCAAAGTGCAGCCTGCCAGCCTGAAAACAGTCTCCACAGAGTGAAGAGTGATTTACTGCCTCTTTTTTGTCAATGCATCTTGGTTGCCTCCAGCCTCGTTGATTTTCTCTAGACATTACTGGACTTCGGAAAGCAGTGGCCCACAGTACACAGGAGGCAGAATGCACTTCACCCCACCCCCAGCTTGCGGGGGAGAGCAACTCCCTGCTATTGCACCATAAATAATTTAAAAATCTCTTCCAGGCAACACAGTCAAGATGCAGATTTAATTTATTCCCTGGGAGGACTAAAGGTGGATATATAGATCTGGTTCACAGTCAAGCTCAGTTGGGGACAGTAGTTTCTTTCAAAATGTGTCAAACTTACAGAGCTCATGCCCTCAGGTCTAGCGCTGGACTTCATTGCAAGAATGGTTGGGGGTTATTTTGCTTTGTTTTATTTTGTTCTTCCTGAGTGCTCGCCATTAGGGAAAGAAACCTTATTCTACAACAGAAAGGGAAATAAGACTAATAGAACTGCGTGGCATTTTGTTCACAGAAAAAATGTATGCACGGATTCTAATGTGGTTGGTGACAATGGGATGGGGGTCGGATTAACTGGGGGTCAGGGACAAAGAATAATGGACACACAGCTAAAACACCCAAAAATACTTGGTTCACTATTAAATACAAAATTGAATGAGTTGATTTCTACACATTAACCTTCTATCAATGTTTTATGAAAAATATTTTGCATTTTAAAGAAGCATATATTTTAAAGATCTCTGACCTGCCTTCAAATTCCCACTTTAGAAACTGCTTAATGGTTTTCATGTGAAGTATTTCCTTTTGGAAAGTATGCCTTTTACTCTTCCTCCCCACCCCCCCTCAGCATCCACTATGAGGGCATTTGCAAACTATGTAGAGTATGAATGGAGCCTTTTTGACAAGTACTTAATAATATCAAGCTTTTGTTTGCAAGGCTGGGTTGTTATGACTGTATTCCTAAGGAAGCTTGTTAAGTTTTGGAAAGACTATACAACTGGGACCTGTCCCTCTGACCTCTGAGGTGATTTGAGGAAGTGACTTCAACAAATTAACTTCTCAACTGTTTCAAAATGACTTTGAGATAGAGAGTTAAGGAAGTCATTGCAGAAGTTCAAAGTAGTGATGTTCGGCTGAACGCTTTACAAATTTTTAAGTACATTTTTCCAAGTCATGGGAAATCATTCCAAATAATGTCATCTGATTCACTCCACACAGCTCAGCTGTCAGCTGACTGCAAACATTTATGGTTCCCATTAAGACCTTAGAGGAATGAGATAAGAGGTACTTCTCCATCTACACTGATAAAAGTCTAAGGCTGTGTTGACTCTATTATAAACATGTAAAATAAACTCACAGAAACAACCAGCACAACAAAGAAGATAATTCTAACAACATTTTAAAAGCTCTTCCATAGACTCCTGGGCTTTTTGGCTTTCTGGGCACATAGCATGAGGAAAGGGGAGGATTTTGTCCTTTTGGTGAAACCTCTTGCCAGAGAGGACTTGTAACATGGAAAATTATGTTATTTATGGAATGATATGTGCTTTGTATTACACATACAGAATCTGGGGGAGAATGCATTTGGGAAGGACTCTGAGTTCCCCTTTACAAGGTGTTTATTCCAAGAATTTCTGGGTGACCCTTTTGGGTAGCTAAAATAAAACACAAACTTAAACCATTTAAATTTCTCTCCCACTTGTACTGAGTCAGCTCTCCTAATTCAGTGTGCATTTGTGCAAATGTGCACACATCCATACACATTGCTGTATGTATACACATATATTGTACCAAGCTGGCCAATGCAATATTTATGTTTGTACTTTGAGCTGCCTAAGATTTTGTCATAAAATCTAAGCCTGCTGTAGGGGAGAGAGCACATAAAACTTTCATGACTAGTATAAAAAATACAAAATGTTATCATTAATATTTAATAAAATTTGCAGCACTCAATGAGCAAAATCAATGTTTTTTAATTAAGTTATTCATTTGTAATACGAGCTGTACATTGTTGTGTGTTAGCATGGAATTTAGTAGGTTGAACTTAAAATAAATAAATAAATAAATCTAATGTTATAGCCCTTGGGGTGACGGTATTAGTAATAAAACTCTTAATTGGTTGCCTTGCTTTGATAAGCAAACAGGGTTTCTTCAGTGACAACATCTTGTATTCCAAGGTGCTATATGAGTCTGAAGTTGGATGCTGGCCAAGGTGTTTAAAAAGATGAATTGCAGCTCAGAGTATTTATAACAGGTATCTCCATGCTCCTAGCATATTGTCTGTTCGCATCAGGTCTCTTTAATAAGAAATGGGGACAGCTGAGGGGTGGAAGTTTATATAACATGAGTAGGTTTTTTAACCAAGGTTTTAGAGCCATCATATGTTAAAGAAATTAGAAATAAACCAAAGGCTTATTCATCTCTCCACCTCTACCTTACTGTGACACTCATTTTTCCCACCTGTTGTCTCTGTCCAGTTCTCCTTTCCTCATTGTTGATTTTCACACTCTCACTCCTTAGTCTGGCCTTCTTTCTGAGGGTGTAGAGGAAACAGTTTCCTAGAGCATTGTACTGGGTGGTACAATGTTTTTTCCTTATAACCATTCAAAATACAGGTTTGGTTGGCATGATTTTAACCCAGCCTCTGTATAGCCCCTAAACTAACTTGATTGAACTGCTCATGGATATGGCATATTCAAAACCATACCACTGTATTTAAAATACACTTTACCCATATTGCAGGGGAAAGAAAATACCTTCCCTGTACTATACAGAGGTGTCCTTACTAGTTGTTAAACATGAGTTGAAAACTGACTAAAGACTTCTGACACAGGCTTTTCAAGGGTTGAAGGAGGAAAGGGCATTTTATTCCATCAACCATAATTATTAGAAAAACACAAATTATTGGTATAATTTATAAATGCAAAAAATTTAGACCCATTTTATTATACACTAGAGGCCGGATGCATGAAATTCATGCAATGTTCTTGGCCCTGGCCCCCGCCTGCTGCCACTGCCATGGCCGGGGGCATCTGCCGCCTCTGCTGCAGCCCCTGCCTGCTGTAACTTTGTCTAGAAGGAAGGATGTCCAAAAGGACATCCAGTATACTTAGCATATTATGCTTTTACCAGTATTATTATATATTAGTGTTAATTAAATATAAAATCTACCTAGTGGGGGCATTATGAAATCCCTGAAGGCTCAATGTGAACAAAATAACTTAGAATGAATAAAAAACAATATACATTGCTATGATGTGGTGTGTAGAATTTGGAATTAACTTCATAACTTCTAAGGAGTAAGCAAAATGGGACATGAATCTGGATAAATGCTCTAAATTCACTAATAATATGAAATTAAAAGTGTGAGGGACAATTTTGATTTATGAGGGAAGCCACAAAAAATTTTGGTTTGCTTTAAAAATCTCAAGAAATAAATATCAGATGAAAACTGGATTTAATTAGCATAGATCAAAGATGATTTCCTGATCAAAATGATCAAGAATAGTTAATATAGACCCTCGGAGGTTTAGGATAATGTGGGGAGAAAGTGTGCTAGCTTACAGTTTGCTCAGCTTTTTTTGTTGTTTATTGAAATGTGTCAACTTTATTGCTAATGTTTCACTGAAGGTTCGTTCTTCATTTCTTCAATATAGAATTCAATTTAAAATAAAACCTGATATTCCATCTCAAAGTTTCAATTCCCACCAGAAGTATAATTCAATTAAGTTCCAAATATTTCTTTTAAAAATACAAAATAAAATCATTCTTTCTACATATGCTATTTCTGCTCAGTTCCAAAAGGATAAAAAACTGTGTTTGTTTAGTTTTGGTTCATCTATCACTTTGTACATTTTTATGGATTTTTATGTGTAATCACATTTTCAGAGGGGATTTTTATAAAGTCTGCTCCATTTCTGCAGTTATTATCTTTCAGCCTTAAAATTATAAAAATTGATACACAATCTTTGGTTTCTCTCTCCTTGGAAAAGTGATAGGTAGCCATTCATCATTCACTGTGACAAGGAAAGCTCACTTTGTTTACTGTAGTGAAAGATGACTTTTACTCCTGCTTCCCCTCTTCTCCCTTCTTACTAACAATGGTGGTGATGATGATCTTAGTGGTTCTGATGTGTGTGTTGGAGTGGGAGGTTGGGGATAGCATCTTATTTCTAAGCCTCAGAAATAATCTGCATCTTTCTTCTAAAAGCTCAATAAAATGGGTCATTTTAAAGGAATTTATAAAAGAACTCAGACTTCCATCTGCCTATCCTGTTGAAGCCACTCTCCATACATTTCTCCCACCTGCCTCTCTCTACCAATTTGCTCTTTACGAGATGATGGCTCTATCACACATAAAATTCTGCCTTTTTCACTTAACTATATGACAGCCGCTCTCTGTGGTTCTGGGGCAGATTTAATGGTGCATTTATATTCCTTTCAAACTTGAACACAGCAAGAGAAAACCTACCCACAGGGATCATAAGTACTGGTGGCATTTGTGGAGATCTGAAAGCTTTGCATATGGTGTTCTATTTACCAGAGCCATTCCAAAGTGTTATAATTAATACACAATTGTGCTTTCCAGGTGTCAGCTGGGCATGGGTGAGGTTAAGAATCATTTTTATGCTTTTGTTGAGGCTCATTTTAATCTCTGTTGGAGCAAAGGGCCATAAAAAAAAAACTTAACATATGGGGTGGACAAAAGTGGGTTTATAATTTAATACAATTAAATAATACAATAATTTGTAAATAATAAAATAAGAATAAACTCTGTGTTTCATGTACTCACAACTGTAAACCTACTTTTGCCCACCAATGAAGGAAGAGGAAGACAAGGAGCAAACACTTCCTGTGGGTGCACCGGTTCCCTTTAATGAAACCTCGAGTCTAAGCTCCTCTATAGTACTGTCTGCTCACCTTCACAACTCTGAGGTCCAGGCTTCTTTCCCCTCTTTGAGTCGATGGTACATGAAGATCTTTTTTTTTAATATATTTTATTGGTTTTTTACAGAGAGGAAGGGAGAGGGATAGAGAGTAAGAAACATCGATGAGAGAGAAACATCGATTCAGGTGCCTCCTGCACATCTCCCCACTGGGGATGTGCCCGCAACCAAGGTGCATGGCCTTGACCAGAATCGAACCTGGGACCTTTCAGTCCGCAGGCCAACGCTCTATCCACTGAGCCAAACCGGTTAGGGCGGTACATGAAGATCTTGTAGGCAAATGTCCAATGAGCCTTCCTAGACCAGAATCTTGCCCTAAAAGCACCTTCTGCAGTTGTACAGATGTACTCAATTTTGGTCGAGTTTCCTCAGGATGGTGGTGTGTGCTGACCAGGCTTTCCTTTTCATGGGTGAGTGGAGAATTTTCTGAGTAACAATACATAACCACTTGTGGAGGAGAAAGTGTCTGTTTCCAATTAGAATTGAAATCACATAATTGTTTATGACAGAAAGCATGATTTCTTTTTCTACAAACACACAGATGAAAGCAGCTTTGTCCCAGCATCTCCGTGTCTCTTTCAAGCTCTAGGTGAAGACCAGGGTCAGGGGAAATGAAGAGCTACGACCGCATTGCCGCTGAGTCCCTCACACACATTGTCTGGAAAAATAAACAAAGATTGTTATCCTTTACTTTTCACATGTCTAACTCCCAGGCCTATCCCACATCCGTTTTGTTTTTGCAAGCATGCACCAGGGGCCATTAATTACTTGTTTCTCTATATCCAGGGGAATAACTGGGGAAATTGTACCCACAGGTAGATATCCGTTAGGTAATCAAATGAAAACAGTTAATTCTAAGCCAGCACAGTGATGTTCTTCCTTATAATGGAAGGTAAACACTGTGCCACTTTTCTCACACAGCTGAACATTTTGAAAAGAGGCTGGCAAATCCAACTCCGTGCATCTATCAAGGACAGAAAAATGATGCTGGCTGCTCCTCTCTCTCCCCTAGTACCCACCCCTCAACATTTTTCATTGCCGGGGTTCTTGTTCCAGCATTAAGGAGGGTTCAGCAATCTGCAAAAGGGGTTGTGTGTAACTTAATAAAGAGTCCAGAGATGAAATATAATTTTGAAAGGCATTTGGGGGTCAGAGGAGCCTGGTTAAAGAAACTAAGGTCTCCTCATCTCAGGACCCCATGCTTTTTATTAACACAAATTGTCCTGAGGCGAGGTGGAGATATACGCTTCAAAGAGTAGGGTTTCGTATACAGAGTCCATTGTCGGACTGGAAGAATCAGGCTATGGCTGTTCAGGTGTTTGGCCAGTAGGAAGCAATAACATGTAGATTAAGATGCCCTGAGCTGTCTGGCAGCTAGCAATCAATTTAATGCATCATTTTCAGGTTTGGGGAAATGACCTCAGCCATTCCCAACAGGTAGCAACATATATGACTCAGCCCTTGTTGAGTCCCCAAGTTCCATCAACCTTTTGATGAAACTCTTGCAATTATGACATGCTGAAATTGGCTCCCGGTATTTCATATCTACAAAAGAAGCCATACTACACACTGGCTAATGCTACCTGGTTAAACCCAAACTCAAACTGAACTGGAACTTCACTTTGGCCTATCCACTTAAAAAGGGGAATTAAATTGGATAGAGCTGAATTGTTGCGAATCTCCTTCTTGACATGGTTCTTACCATAGATTTTCAGCATTGTCCATAAAATATGGTATTGAATTTACCAATACTTTGCCAGGAAGCCCAGCATTGAAACCATCCTAAATGGATAGATGGCAATTCTGTTTTTTAAAGTTCTCTAGGAAAAGGGTCCATGGGACAACTGTTTAAATCATTTGATACTGAGTTCAGGAATCTCTCCTTCTGCCTGATCTGAATTCCTTCCAATTAAACGAAATCCCCACTATTTCATGTCCCATTCGGCCTTCTACATGCAAATAAATGCTGCTTCTCTCCAACTCTCCTTCAATATCTATAATCATTTTCCTAAGCCTTCTCCAGGTTGAATGTTTCCAATGTTTTCAAACAGTTGTTCTGCCCCCTCCCACCTGCCACCCCACCAACCCCACACATTTTGTGGACTCTCTTGTCTAGCCACAGAGATGACCATCTTCATAATTAGAAAAACTGACATCTAACCTCCTGAGAAATATGACACAGAATAAACTCAAGCAGTTCAATTTCATTTTTAAATTCATTTGGCAAATATTTATTCAGCCTGCTATGTAGAAAATGTGCTCAATCTAATGGGAGTCAGGAAGGGTGCGATAAGGTTCCTATCATCAAGGACCGTAAATCTTGAGTCTGTGAATAGCTAAATAAAAGAACATGGTCATGAGTCCAGCAGTAGAATAAGGAAAGGCAGGTCCCTGTTCATTGAAGAAAGATTGGTCTCTTATAAATTCCATGGAGACCTTCAGGGACTAGGCATACCAGGGAGGATAAAGATGGGGTTGGGGTTTGGGAAGCGTTATTTTTTTCCATGCCTACTGGTAATGGGACACAAGCTGTGGTTTCTCCGGTCTTATCTTACAAGTAGGTGGAAAGGTAGGCGCACTTGCATTTTAGGCCTGCATAGTCCAAACAAATAGACAATTGGGGCAATAGGTGTACTCTAGAAATTCTTGAGTCTCATTTCTTAGGATGGTCAAATAAAGGAGGATTCCAAGGAGCACATCTCCTTATCCACATCCTTTTACAAACTGTGATTCTAGCCTGAACCTGCACAGGACGGCCCAGTTTCTGAAGCATGAAGAGCAGACTGGGGGAAAATAAAGGAAGACCTATAAGATTACACATCCCTGACATTACCATCTTCAGAGGAGCTGCAACCGGGCCAGAACCAGCAGAAGTAGAAATAGGTCTCCGAGAGGGATGTGAGGGAACAGATGCCTTGGGAGAGGAGGAAATGACATTTGCTTCTGACCCCACAGACGAGGATCTGAATAACACCTCCTGTCCAAACAAAGGGTGACTGCCAGGGAAGAAATGTGGACAAAGCAGCATGTCTTTGGGGCCTGACAGGGCTGTGTGGCTGGCTGTTCAGGACCCACAGAGGACACTCACACAACACCAGTTTAAGCACAGTACTTCTGATGTTTGCACTTAAATTGGGTGATGATTTTTGGTTTAAGATCTATAGACAGATTTTTTTTTTTTTTGCATCGTGTTAAGGAAGATTACTTTTGATCCCCTTTTACCTAAAGTTTTTTTTTTTTACACCTGTTTATGGAATCTCTGAATTAATAGATTACCAAATATAAACATCCTTACCTCTTGATGGCAAACCATACGAATTTCTTGAGTTATGATTCCTTTATTCTATATCAAGTGTGATTTCCTGTGACTTTACTTAGAATATTTTTACATCTCTCCTCATAAGGAAAATGTCTTTAATTTCCTTCCTTCTCTTTCAGATTTTGATAGTAGAATATGCTAATTTCACCACATAAACTGGTTATATGTTACATTTTTCTATTTTTGGAACAAATTATATTGTAGGGACTGATTGGTTCTTTTTTAAATAACTTTCTTTTTTTTTAATTTTGTGTTGAATTTATTGGAGTGATGTTGGTTAATACATTTATGTAGTTTCAAGTGTAGAATTCTATAATACATCATCTGTATATTGTATTGTGTGTTCACTACCCAAAGTCAAGTCTCCTTCTATCACCATTTATCCCCCCTTTTCTCTCTTCCACCTCTCCCCACCCCCTTTTGTTCTGGAAATCACCATACTGTTGTCTGTGTTTATGAATTTGTATGGTTTGTTGTGTTGTTTTGTTTTGTTTTGTTTCGTTTTTGCTTAACCCCTTCATCTTTTTCAGCCAACCCATCCCTCTCCTCTCTGAAAACTGTCATTCTGTTCTCTATATCTGTGGGTCTGTTTCTATTTTGTTTGCTTGTTTATTTTGTTCATTTGATTCCATTGGTTCTTAAAAGCTTGATTTTGTTAAAAGGTGGAGCGTTTAAGAAATAAAAACCTCACCAGTAAAACTGATATTTGAGTCTAGGAAGGATATTTTTCCTACTTATTTCTTGGTTTCATTCTTTTTTCAGGTCCACTGATGTAAAATTAACAAATATAATTGCAAGATATTTAAAGTGTACAATGTGGTGATTTGTTATACATATATATTGCGAAAGGGTCCCCCACATTGAATTATTTAATACAGCCATCACCTCACCTATTTCCTTTTTTAAATGCTAAATAATATACTTTTGTGTGTATATATTACATCTCTTTTATCTATGTATCCATCAACAAACTCTTGGGGTGTTTCCGTACCTTGGATATTGTGAACAATGCTGCTATAACTGTGACAGTATAGATATCTTTTCGAGATAATGACTTTGTTTCCTTTGGATATGTACCCAGAGGAGGGATTGTCAGATCATATGATAGTTCCATTTTTAATTTTTTGAGGAACCTCCATAATGTTTTCCATAGCGATTATACCAGATTACATTCCTACCAACAGCACACCTTTTCTCTACATCCATGCCAGCATGTTATCTCATCTTTGGATAACAAATATTTCAACAGGCATGAGCAATACCTCATTGTGGTTTTGATTAGCATTTTCCTGATGATTAGTAATGTTGAGCACTTTTGTATTTACCTTTTGGTCATGTGTATGTCTTCTTTTGAAAAACATATCTATTTAGGTCCTCTGCTCATTTTTTATTGTTTTTATTTATGTATGTATTTATTTTGCCATCAAATTGTATGTGTTTCTTTATATTTTGGATAGTAAATCCTTACCAAATAAGTGGTTTGCAAATATGTTCTCCTATTCTGTAGATTACCTTTCATTTGGTTTCCCTTGCTGTGTGGAAGCTTTTAAATTTAATGAAGCCCCTTTTGTTCATTTTTGCCTGTTGCCTTTCTTCTTGTCAAATTAAAAAAAATATTGCCAATCAAAGTCTTGAAGACCTTACCACCTGTTTTCTTCTAGGAGGTTTACAGTTCGCAGTCTTAAACTTAAGTTTTTAATCACTTTGAGTTGGATTTTTGTGTTTGGTGTCAGATAAGGTCCAGTTTCATTCTTTTGCATGTGGCTGTTAATGGTTTTCATTGCTGTGCAGAAGCTTTAGTTTGATGTAGTCCCATTTGTTGATTTTTGCTTTTGTTGCCTGTGTGCCTTTCTTGATTTGCTTTTCTTCCCCAAATAATCAGTTCATTGGTTTCTGAATTAATTTTTGTTTTTCCTTTCTATAATTATCTTTTATAGCCTTCTGTTTTATCATCTTTTTGTTACTCTCAGAGATATAATGCTTATTTTCACTCATTATTTAATAAATCTACTCCATTTGCAAATTTTATATGTTCTTTTTAACACTTTTATTCTCTAATAGTTTGTAAATATTTTATCTTTAAGAATATTTAGTGGGGACATTTTGCATTGTTTTGTTTTAGATTTCCAACTGATTTGGTATGTTTGCTTAAATTAAATTTTTCATTATTTTCTGGTTTTATTGCATTATAGGCAGAATCTATGACCTTTAAATTTTATTTTTTAAATGAATTTTAAATTTTTTGATAATGTATTTATTGGATCAAGGTTTTTGCTACAATTCCATAATGGTTGCCTTATATAATACAAAGTTGAGTAGGTGTACTTATTCAATTATATCTATGTTATGATATTTAAATCATACCTCCTTGCCTTTTTTTTTTATTCTTCACCTGACAAAAACTCTCTGAGAGAGATGTAATTTTCACAGAATTTTGTTTTGTCCATTTCTCTTATTTCTAATTTTTTTATTTATTGAGATGCTACCTGAATTGTCATCTGTGTGTTTGAAAATTTCTTTGAGGATTTTTAACTTTTAATAATGAAAATGAGGCTATTTCTTATTTAATGTTTTTTGTCCTGAGTTCAGATTTGGCTTGAAGTATTATTTTCACCTCTGCTTCTTTTTATTTGTGGATGCCTGGTATATATTAGCTCATCTTTCATTTCTTTTTTTTTCTTTTAAACATTTATCTGTCCTTTTGTTTCCCTTAAAAGCAGTTTATTGTTGGATTTTGTTTTTAACAGATTCTCAGAGTCTTCATTTTTAAAGGGGATCTCAAATTTTGCTCAAAATTGATTTTCTGTCTGAAGCAAAATGTTTGAACAAACTCCTATTGTGTTATTTTATACATTCCATGTTTTTGTGCCTTATTCTTTCATAATTTTCTGCTTTTTTGCTTTTATTTTTTTTCAGTGATAGGGGCGGTACATTACTGGAAGGTAGACAAGCTTTATTTACTATACTGGCATGATTCAGGAACTATTATTTTAGTTTCTTCCCATGTATAATGAGAAATTTATAGTGCTTTTTATTTTTCTCACTTTCTGACTAATCTTTGTGGGATATAGAATTCCACACCCTGATAATTACTCATTTATAACTTTTATTTTAAAATTGTTAATTGTTACAACAAATATATATTTTTTCTTTCAAAAATTATTATTTTTAAATTTATTTTTACAAAGGGAGGTAAAAAGAGGAAGAGACAAAGAGAAGCATTGATGTGAGAGCAAAACATCAATTGGCTACCTCCTGCACACCCGGTATCACGCATCAAGCCCACAGCCCAGGCATGTGCCCTGACCAGGAATCGAACTGGCAATCTTTCAGTGCACAGAACAATGCCCAACCAAGTGAGCCACACCAGCCAAGGCTCAAAAATTATTGTTAACATTCATACTTAATTTTGCAACTTTATAACTATTATTTCAATGTATTTAATGGGTTTAACTTGTTGAATTGCTCACCACAGTCTGTTCATACCTTGACTTTCCCATGCTGAATTTCTTGTCTTAGATTCATCTTACTTATAACTAGAATATATTTGCATAAATTTTTAGAACTGGTACATGGATGATATATTTTCAGAGACCTTGCATATCCAAGATGACTTACTATTACTTTAAAATCTGAAAGCCATCTGGCTATGTACAGAATTCATGAGTAACCACTTATCCCTTCAGAAAAAAAAGTTCTACTTTATTTTTTCCTAGAATTTGCATTTGAGAAAGAGAAATCTGAGCAAAAGAGGCTTTCTTTTATTAGAATAGCAAATATTCCAAACCACTGCCCAAATATTAGTTAAATTAGACAAAGGTAAGTCCATCATCCACATTAAACATAATTAAAATTTTTTATATATATTTTAGTTCTGTTTATTTTTTAAGGAAGTAAAAATGTTAAGAGTTAGATAAATTTTCAATCTGATTTTTTATTGCAATATAATCCTTTAGTCTTGACATTCTATTTTTTGAAAATATATGTTTATTGATTTCAGAGAGGAAGGGAGAGGGAGAGAGAGATAGAAACATCAATAATGAAAATCATGATTGGCTGCCTCCTACATGCCCCCTATTGGGGATCAGGCCTGCAACCTGGGCATGTGCCCTTGATCAGAATCAAACCTGGGACCCTTCAGTTCACAGGCCAAAGCTCTATGCAATGACCAAACCAGCTAGCCCTAGTCTTGACATTTTAAAAATTTCAGTATGTGTCCCTTTACCCTCAATATTCTTTTCTGGAACACAGATGAATATTTTTCTGTTGACTCATTTTTCTTAGTTCAAAAAAATGTTAACCTAATTTTTTGGTCCATTTTAAGATGCCACAAAATGTAATATACATACATCATTGATTTATTCATATACTAGAGGCCCGGTGCACAAAATTTGTGCATGGGGGTGGAGGGCGTCTCTCAGCCTGGCCTGCAATGACACAAGAGTTCCATGGCCGGCCTGGCCATAGGCCCTCCACAGCCAGGTGCAGAACACTTGCCTCGTTGGTATGGCAATGAAGCAAGCATTCCGCCAGGCCGCTCACACTGCCTGCTCTCAGCAGCTGCCCCCCTGGGACTGGGGGACTCCAGCAGGGCTGAGAGGACTGGGCACCATCATCTTTGTGATGGAGTGACAGCTAATTTGCATATTACCTTTTTATTAGATAGGATAATTGAATTATGTGTATATCTAATATACACACATAATATGTGATACATATATACGTGTGTGTGTGTGTGTGTATCTATATATACATATATATATACTAGTGGCCCAGTGCACGAAATTCGTGCGGGGGGGGGGGGCTCCCTCAGCCCAGCCTGCACCCTCTCTAATCAGGGAACCCTTGGGGGATGTCCGACTGCTGGTTTAGGCTCGATCCCTGGGATCCCCCTAACTGGCATCCGGACATCCCTCTTGCAATCTGGGACCACTGGCTCCTAACTGCTCACCTGCCTGCAGACCTGATCTCCCTAACTGCTCTCCCTGCTGGTCTGACCCCTCTAACTGCTCTCCCCTGCCAGCCTGATTGTCCTAACTGCTCTCCCCTGCCAGCCTGATTGTCCTAACTGCTCTCCCCTGCTGGCTTGATCCCCCTAACTGCTCTCCCCTGCCAGCCTGATCGCCCCTAACCACCTCTGCCTCGGCCCTGCCACCATGGCTTTGACCAAAAGGACATCCAGAAAGCTGTCTGGAAGTTGTTTGTTCTAATTAGCACATTACCCTTTTATTAGTATAGATTGATTTCAGAGAGGGAGGGAGATAGAAACATCAATGATGAGAATCATTGACTGACTGCCTCCTGCACAGCCCACACTGGGGATCAAACCCATAACCCAGGCATGTGCCCTGACCAGGAATTGAACTCTGGGCCCTTCAGTCCTCAGGCAAAGGCTCTATCCATTGAGCAACACTGGCCATGGATACACTTTCCCTTTCCACTGGGACGTGTTCTGTTTGCTGGAGCTGAAACACTGAAGTTGTCTCACTGGGGCAGAGTGGGGTGCAGTGGGTTGGAGTAGGTGAAGCCCCCTGAAAGCTGGAGAGGGGCCTTGTTTAACAGCCAGATTATTTCATGGCTGTGCTGCCTCACAGTTGAATGGCCACACTGTTGGGCTGTGCTATTGTCAGTGGGAGTTTACACAACTGAACTGTCTGCACGGATAGCTTCCTCGTCACCACACCCCCAAGCTGGGGGTTCTTCCTAGGGTTGAAGTGACACTGACCACCCTTGGTTGGTAGCCCAATCGGTCACTTTGGAAAGAGAAGTGGGGAATCCTGATTTTACGTGAATGCTCCAATTCCTTAAGTTGGCAACTAATGCGAACTTCAGATGTTTGGGCCAAACTGGAGAGGTGGTCAGGTCTGGTGTCCAGGCCACTGGGACCCTAGGCGTCTGGGCAGGTGAAGGGGTTAGGGGTACGCTTGGGTAATTCTGATGTCACCCCACTTGGTTTTTTGGTTTTTTTTCCCCACTGATCACAATTTATTATAATCTGTTGGCAGCATAGATAGATATTAGTTACC
Source organism: Myotis nattereri (assembly GCF_964212035.1). Lineage (NCBI taxonomy): Eukaryota > Metazoa > Chordata > Mammalia > Chiroptera > Vespertilionidae > Myotis > Myotis nattereri. Next base: position 159,301,509 of record NC_138075.1, read on the forward strand.
AGAACTATGTCTTCATAGAAGTGGACAGTATGTAGCCATTCTATGGGGAACTGTGTGCACTTAAGCATCAGCATGATCTTTCAGTTTCTTTTTTTTGTTGTTGTTAATGAAAATAAGCTTTATTACATCAAGTAATAAATACATACAAAGATGCAAACACTATTAGTCACTGTCTTCCAGATGTTTGGATCCACTGATGGGAAAGGTGGAACTGAAATGTACATACATCCTTAGGGGAATTTTCAGGGGTCCTTGTCGGGTGAGGTTCAATAAATTGCTCTTTCTTCTGTATTTATAATTTGTGCATTTTAAAGATTGGCTTCAAAGTACTAATAGTCATGCAAATGCTTAAGCAAAAAAAAAGGTTACATTGAAAAGAATTTATACTGTGTGGTGAATGGGCACTGGCTACTAAAGTGCTGCCTCAGGACTCACTGAAACAAACCCTCAGAGTTGGATCAGCTCAGAAGAGAAACATAAAGAACCATGTGAGTAACAGAAATGTATCCAGAAGAGAAACACGTATCTGGGAGGCCAACTACAGTTTGCTGTGATAGGTAACTGACATGCATCATGTAAATCAATGCTTAAAAAAAACACACAAAATGCCCTAGGTAGTTCCTAACTAATATGTAAATCTAATAACTGCAAAAATCTCTTCTCCATCTCAGAGATGGGAGGTTCAGAGCCTGATGAACCACGGGAGGGGCACGGGGAGGAGAAACCAAGCTGTTAAAATTATGAAACCAAGTTTCATCTGAAGGGGTGCAAGCATGAGCTGTCACTTCTTGGAAGAAGAGGGAAAGCCTTTCACGCTGACTTAGGGGCTAGGACATGGTGTTCTGCTCCATCTCATCCAAGCACTCGTGAACCAGCCCTGTAGTGTGGATGATGCCTCGTTTCAGTCTCTCCATCGCACTCTTGCTGCCCGCTTATGTGAGTCAGATCTCCTTCCCTAGTTCTTCGATGATGACCAGGAGCTCAGCATATTTGTTCTGGGGCACCTGGCTGTTCTCTGTTCCCTGCGTGTTAGAGATGGTGGTCCTAGTCACTCAGCAGCTGGCGGTACTGGGAAGACGTTGCCATGCTGGTGGAAGATGGGTGAACACTCCCAGAGGCTTTGATGGAGGTGGCGGACATGTGCATGGTCAAGTTCGGTTTGTAAGACATCCCCCCCCACCCCCCGCCTCCTGCTGCAGGGCACAGGCAGGGGTCCGGGGGTACCAGCTGGCCTGCACCCGGGCTCTCTCTGCCCCTGATCGCCATGGCGATCATGGGGTAGCAGGCCAGCCAGCACCCACAGCCCCCGGGAGTGACGGCTGGCCTGTGCAGCCGATCTCTCTGCCACTGATCACCATGGCGATCACTGGGTAGCAGGCCAGCTGGCACCCACAGCCCCGGGGGTCCAGTGGTGCTGGCTGGCCTGGCTGGGGCTCTCTCTTCCCCCAATCGCCATGGCGATCATGGGGAAGCAGGCCAGCCGGCACCGGGGCTCTCTCTGCCCCAGTCGCCATGACCCCCAGGGGTGCCGGCTGGCCTGCGCCAGGGCTCTCTCTGCCCCCAATGCCATGGCGATCACGGGGAAGCAGCTCTCTCTGCCTCCCATCTACAATGCAATCACTGATCAGCGGCCATCTTTGCCAGCCCCCCACCTCTTGCCTGCCGGCTGGGTTTCCGATCCCTTTCGCTTCCCAGCATTGCGGCTATGTATGCAAATTAACCGCCATCTTTGTTGGCAGTTAACCGCCATCTTGGCTGGCAGTTAATTTGCATATCGCCCTGATTAGCTAATGGGAAGGGTAGCGGATGTACGGCTAATTACCATGTTTCTCTTTTATTAGATAGGATATATATATATATATATATATATATATATATATATATATATATTAGAGGCCTGGTGCACAAAAATTTGTGCACTCGGTGGGGAGGGAGTCCCTCAGCCCAGCCTGTGCCCTCTCACAGTCTGGTACCGCTCAGGAGATGACCACCTGCTGGCTTAGGCCTGCTCCCCGGGGGATTGGGCCTAAGCTAGCAATCAGACATCCCTCTGGCAGCCCAGCAGCCCTCAGGGGATGTCCACTTGCCAGCGGGGAGCAGACCTAAGCTGCAGTCAGACATCCTTAGCGCTGTTGAGGAGGCAGGAGAGGCTCCCACCACCACCACCACTATACTGGCAGCCATCAGCCTGGCTTATGGCTGAGCAGAGCTCCTCCACGTGGGAGCTCACTGACCACCAAAGGGCAGCTCCTGCATTGAGCATTTGCCCCCTGGTGGTCAGTGTGTGTCATAGTGACCAGTCATTCCCAGTCTTTCTGCTGTTAGGGTCAGTTTGCATATTACCCTTTTACTATATAGGATAGAGGCCTGGTGCACGGGTCGGGGCCGGCTGGTTTTCCCTGAAGAGTGTCCTGGATCAGGGTGGGGGTCCCGCTTGGGTGCCTGGCCAGCCTGGGTGAGGGGCTGATGGCTGTTTGCATCTAGTCGCACCCCCTTTAGGGTGGACGTCCCCACTGGGGTGCCTGGCCAGTCTGGGTGAGGGGCTGAGGGCCGTTTTCAGGCTGGCCGGTGACTGAAGCTCCCAGCCTCTCCTTTTTTTCTCTTTTTTTTTTAAATCTGGGATTTATTTACCTTCTATAATTGAAACTTTGTTGCCGTCACTGGAGCTGAGAGCTGGCTCTTGCTCGCTCCAGCTCTGAGGCCACGACCTGCTGAAAGCAGGTATCTGGGGTTTGTTTAGCTTCTATAATTGAAAGTTAGTTGCTTTCAGAGCTCAGAGCTGAGCCGCGGCAGGCGGGGAACCTTGGCTTCCTCCATCACTGGAGCAAGCAAGCCTCCTGCTCGCTTCAGCTGCATGGCTGCCTGCTGCCATCTTGATTGGCAGTTAATTTGCATATCTCGCTGATTAGCCAATGGGAAGCGTAGCAAAGGTACAGTCAATTACCCTCTTTGTCTTTCATTAGATAGGATATGTATATATGTATATATGACACATAAGAAGATAACCTCTGCTTTAAGAACTATTAAAAAGTCTATGTGGAAGAGGGGAAATTATCTTAGCATCACAAAGCTATGGCATTGCATATCTATTTTTTCTTTCTGTTTCTTGGGAATATGGAATTACTATTTATAGGATTACCAAGTGTTTGTATTTGATATTTTTCACTTAGTCGTTACTTTCCTATAAATTATCTGTAATTTTTTTCTTAGCATCATTGTACTCAGTCAATTCTGTTTGTTCATTGCTTTAAATACACATTTTCATTTACTCTGGTATATGTGTTTATTTTTGTGCATGACTTTCTTCTCTCTCAGCTGCCTTTTCACACTTTGTCTAGATTCCTCCCCTTTAATATTTTAATCTCTTACTTTATAAACTGCATGCTTCCTTTAGTTCTATAGTGTATAATTTTACATAATGATGATGATGATGACAATGAAAGCAAGCAATGGACACTTCCTTTGTGAAGAGCATTATGTGTGTTAATTCATCTAATCTTCGTACCACGTGGTGATATTATGCTCTCCATTTCATAAATAAGAAATCTGAGTCCAAATAGCTAAATAACTAATAGAAGAAAAAGCTAGAATATGAGACCAGAAATTTGGCATCCAACTCCCCACTTTTAACCATGAACCTATAGTATGAGTGCCACACTGTGTAATGCTTTCCACCTGTAGGACTATGGATTCTATTTTTTTATGCTAGCACTTTTTTTCATACACCCCCCAACACACACACATTAAATATTTGTTTTGTTTTTGCATACTGATTCTCAAAGCAAGAAAGATGTGCCTACACCCAGTGTTTGTCTGCTGACAGATTTATGGTCCAGAGTCTACCTGGTGCTGCTAGAATCCCTTTTCCAGATCTGAAGCTTGATAGGCAATTGTTGGGTATATGTCACACATCATTTTTGCTGCCTAATAGTTGTTTGTCCAATATGATCCTACTTCATTGAGTTTCCTAAGTCTAGGCATGACTAGATATTATTTCTTCTTCAATATGGTCTACCTCTTTGGCAGTTTTAGATAATTTGTGCTAAAGACTAGTGATATTTTCAATTGATAGCTTTCTTTACTAGGGCTGCTGCACTTTTGCATCTTTTCATGTGCTTTGAAGGACTTGCAGAAAAAGCGGGCAAAAGGTGAACCTGGCATAGCTAGCAGATCACCTTCATCAGTCTTGTCTCATAAAATAAAGCCATGAGCAAAAAAAGGAAAGAACACTCAATGAGAAGAAGGGGGAGAAAAGATAGAAAGCACAGAATCTGTGGGTGACCCTCGTATTGCTTAAATTCCCATTGCATCGGGTAGTGGAAGTGTAGTTTCCCTCATAGTTTGTTTTCTTACTTTTACCTCCACTCTCATCACCTGACCACAAAGGAGAAGGGTTCCATTGTCACTACATTACTTGCCTGAGCAGGGAAGGTAGTTTATATTACTTTAATTTTCATTCATAGCTATGAAAATATGCCCTCTCTTTCTCATGAAATTCATTATTGCAGAATCCCACTGCTAACATGAACAAATTGAATGATTCCATTGGGTTTTATTGCTCCAGGAAGCAATTCCTTCAATTGATGAGAAAGGCTCTATAATATACTAAAAGAGAAAAATATAATTCTTAATGACAAGGATGCTCCCATGTGAATTTCCTCTCCAAAGGCTTTCTTGTAAATTGGGCCCTTAATATATAAAGTGTATTTTATTATTCTACACTTATTATTCTTTCATCATTCTATTATTCCAAATTTTTAAATACTGAATTAAAGTCATCACTTTCTGGGTACAACACTAAACTTTGGACCATTCTCTTGTCCCTCAATATAATCTCAGGCTAAGTAGGCTCTGATATATGATCTTGTGACTATATGGTGAAGCTCATTTTACCTCTAGTTTATGAACTCTGGATATTGGAGGATGGCAAAAGTGCTTATTGTCATTCTCCCTGTTTTTTAAAATACTAGTTCCACGCTTTTTAATTAAGATAAGATAATACTGGGAGTAAAAAGTAGCTTACTTTCATTTTTATATTTTAACAGGCCATCTTAAGATATCCATCAATACACTCATTTTGCTAGAGAGTAACAGATACATTCACTCTTTCATGGATAGCATGCATACCTATGGCACTTACCCTCGGAAAGCTTTGCAAATTTAAATACCGACAAGAGGAGCAAATGTATATTAAAAATAAACAAACTGCCAAGCAATACTAGTACATGAGACTGTATGTTAACAGAGTTTCGTGGTGTTTCTTTCTAGTTTCAAAATTCCTCATAGAAATTGGACATTAATAAATAAAATTTGAGAAGTACAGCATTTTTCATTTTCCCAAATTTCACTTTCTGCTTTATAAGGAAAAGAAAATGTTTATTTGGTGGCGATGTTGAGATGGCCCAAGAGGACCCTGTTTGAGATGTGTGTTCTGCATATGAGCTGGCACTCTTTGTTCTTTCCGACCCATTACCATCAGAGGGGCTGCTGCCCAGAAGAGCATTTTTAGGCACATCTGCAATGAACTGTGTGCTCCTCCTGTTGGGTCATTCACAGGAGTCCCGGGATGGGGGTGAGAGGGGAGGCTACTGTGACACTGCGATGGGAAGGTGGCCTGTTCGGTGCTGCCACATGCCCTGTCGCTGTGGTTGAGATGACGCTGAGCCCAAAGGTGTCCAAAGAGGTTTTGTCTTGGTGGGAAGGAAGGAGGGGAGGAGAAGGATAGGTTAAACCAGATCAAATTGCTGATATTGGACCATTTTTACCTGCAAAGATGACTATTTCATACGGCTTAACTTAATACAGTCCCTGCTGTGGCCAGTATGAAAGAGATGACTTGGGCTAGGGCTCTCTCATCATGATTTCCCTCCCCCCGCTCCTCCTCCTCTTCCTCCTCCTCCTCCTCTTCACCTTTTTCTTCTCTTGCTTCCTCTCATGCCGCTCCTCTTCTTCTTGTCATGGTTGTTTGGGAATGTGATTTAGGAATTAGCGAGGAACCCCATAACCTTTACCTCTCTCTTTTTCCCCCATTATATTTTGAAAACAAACAAACAGTGAAAATACAGCCAAGGCTGAGAAATAAGCAGTCATCTCCAGGGCCCTTCTCTGGTTTCACAGGTCTGTAACAGTGACTCCATGAAAAAGAACTACAACTAAGTGGGAGTTTGCTGAGAGCGGGAGCTGTGCTTCCCAGGGGCTGATGGAAAAGCAGCACCAGTGCATGCCTGCTGCTGGCAGTGAGGCTTGGCCATTTAGATGGTGACCAGTGATGTTTCTTACCCCAGTTCCTAACTTAACCACTGTCCATTGCTAATGCTGCAGTGTTTTTTTTTAAAGGTCAAGGTCTCAGTGCACACAAATCTGAATGGCAGTGCACTTTCAGAATTCCCTACTTTTTTTTTTAATATATTTTATTGATTTTTTACAGAGAGGAAGGGAGAGAGATAGAGAGTTAGAAACATCGATGAGAGAGAAACATCGATCAGCTGCCTCCTGCACATCCCCCACTGGGGAAGTGCCTGCAACCCAGGTACATGCCCTTGACCGGAATCGAACCTGGGACCTTTCAGTCCGCAGGCCGACGCTCTATCTGCTGAGCCAAACCGGCTTTGGCAGAATTCCCTACTTTTTAATTTTATTATGTTCAAAGTGAAGTCTATCTTCTTTAGTGTGATATTTAAGGCTATGAACATAACTTATCCTACACTCTCAACACACACACACACACACACACACACACACACACACATTTCTTGACTCCTTGCCACTTCTAGAATATGTCTTTGTACTTAAATGACCACAACTCTTTACTCATAATGTTTTCCTGAAATTGAGAAAATCTAAATAAATTACGGTACAGATGCAGTCCTGTATTTACTTATACAGGGTAACACTGCATGCTACTTTTGGTTCCTTGGTCTTTGTTGGGTCAGGTGATTACCCATGTATATGCATGTATCTATAGGTTATTGACTGTTGCATTCTCGGCTCATGGGATAGGATCTGGCACATGGTAAGTGGTTTTTAACATTAAATAATAGATCTTTATAGATAACTAGAAGCCCGGTGCACAAAAATTTGTGCACTCAGGGGAGGGGGGTGCCTCAGCCCGGCCGTGCCTTCTCGCAGTCTGTGACTCCTCAGGGAATGACCACCTGCTGGCTTAGGCCCGCTCCCCAGGGTATTGGGCCTAAGATGGCAATCAGACATCCCTCTGGCAGCCCGGCAGCCCTCGGGGGATGTCCACTTGCCAGAGGGGAGCAGGCCTAAACTGCAGTCGGACATCCTTAGCGCTGTTGAGGAGGCAGGAGAGGCTCCCACCACTACCACTGTACTGGCAGCCATCAGCTTGGCTTGTGGCTAAGCAGAGCTCCTCCCATGTTAGAGCACCCTGACCACCAGAGGGCAGCTCCTGCATTGAGCATCTGCCCCCTCGTGGTCAGTGTGTGTCATAGTGACCAGTCATTCCCAGTCCTTCTGCTGTTAGGGTCAGTTTGCATATTACCCTTTTACTATATAGGATAGAGGCCTGGTGCACGGGTGGGGGCCAGCTGGTTTGCCCTGAAGGGTGTCCTGGATCAGGGTGGGGGTCCTGCTTGGGTGCCTATCCAGCCTGGATGAAGAGATGATGGCTGTTTGCAGCTGGTCATACCCCCTTCAGGGAGGGGGTCCCCACTGGGGTGCCTGGCCAGTCTGGGTGAGGGGCTGAGGGCCATTTTCAGCTTGGCGGGTCACTGAAGCTCCCAACTTCTCCTTTTTTTCTTTTTTCTTTTATTCTGGTATTTATTTACCTTCTATGGCTGTCACTGGAACTGAGAGCTGGCTTTAGCTCTGAGGCTTGGCTCCAGCTCTGAGACCTCGGCTGCTGAAAGCAGGTATCTGGTTTTGTTTGGCTTCTATAATTGAAACACTGTTGCAGCTCCAACTCTGAGGCCCAGCTGGCTGAAAGCAGGTTTATGGGGTTTGTTTAGCTTCTATAATTGCAACATTGTTTCTAAGAGTGCAGCTCAGAGCCCAGCAGCAGCAGGCAGGGAACCTTGGCTTCCTCCATCACTGGAGCAAGCAAGCCTCCTGTTTGCTTCAACTGCCTGGCTGCCGGCCACCATCTTGGTTGGCAGTTAATTTGCATATCGCCCTGATTAGCCAATGGGAAGCATGTCGGAGGTATGGTTAATTACCATGTTTTTCTATTATTAGATAGGATATGTAGGTATTTGCTTTATACTAAGGCATATATTAAAGAAAAATGTTTTCTAGGAGTACTACCAAATGAAGCAAAACAAAGTTATCAATGGTAGGTGATTGATCTTTAAAATTATATAAGAAATGTCAGAAGTACAGTTCCCATCTGAATCTGGAATCTAGGCTCCAGATTGACAGGAAACAAGCACAAGACAGAAATGTTATTGTGTTGAGGAATTTATGTAGTTGAGAATCGGTTTCCTTTACCTTTCCAGCTTCTAGGAGCCTTTTGCATTCCTTGGCTCATGGCCCTTCCTCCATCTTCAAAGCTAGCAGAGGAGCATCTTCAAATCTCCTTTTCTGTCCAACCTCACTTCTTCTCTGACTGAATTTCCCGCCCCCTTCTTTCCCTTGTAAGGATCCTTGTGATAATGTTGCACTTACTTGGATAATCCAGGATAAAGTCCCATCTCAGTATCCTCAATGTAATCACATCTTGAAGTCTCCTTTGCTGTGTAAAGTAACATAGTCACAGGCTCCAAGGATGAGGGCATGGGTATTTTGGGAGGGCTATTATCCTGAACCACATCTCATGACCTCAGAAAGAGCTGTCTTCCCAGGTATTCCAATAAATTGGGCAGATAGTCTTTTATATTTGTAAATCAATGTTCTACCCAGGGTCATTTCCCCTTCCTTTCTTCTTCTTTCCTTCCTTCCTTTCTCTCTTTCCTTCTTTCCTTTCTGCCTTCCTCCCTTTGCCCCTTTCTGTAGACCCTATTGAATCTCTGCTGAGGAACAGGTACTGTTTTAATACTATCCACAGAAGTCACTTGGCCAACTCCCCTTTGGCTGTCCCTTCAAGACAAAGCTATTAGTATTCAGATGCCACCCAACTTTGGAATTCCTTGTAGGAATTCCAAACAAGTTTGAGCATCATTGTGTTAGAGCACGTACTGAACACCTCAAAATCCAGAATTATGGCAAAGTGCTAACAGAGGGGCTGCCCTCCTGATACTTACACTTCTTGACAGATAAGACTATTGCAAAGTGCTAATCAAAGACTAGTCTGACAACCAAACAAGCATCGAACAGTGCCGTGCATTAAAAAAGTAAAGGAGGAACGTGTTGCTGTTATTTATAATCTGCTTGTGGCATGCCAACCAAGAAGCTGTCACAGGAATTGCATTTCTAGACAGGGTGGGATTTGCGGGTGGTGGCAGGACACAGATTTTTGTCTGGCTGTCACAGCTTCCTGAATTTGCAGTTTAGAATGGATGCCTCTGCAGCCTCTCTTAAGGCTTAAACTCCTGTCGCTAGGTCTAAAATAACTGAGGACTGGCAGAATCCTGGAGCTATTCCTTCCAGGATTTGTAGTGATATTATTTTTTTCTAAACCCCACTTGTGGAATGCTGAATGCCAATCCAACTGGCAAAGGCATCTGATAAGAGCATATCATCCTGAAAGCATTTCTGACAGTCAGTGTCACTATGCATCTTTTTTATCACCCTCCTTTTTACAAGGTATCACAGATAGCACACGAAGTTCAACTGTGATTAATAGGACTCTCTCACCATTGACTTCACTGGGCTCCAGCCTATGAAAAAAAATGTGGCTGCTGATAAATCTCAGATGATAAGAGCTGTGTTATATAAGCAGTTTGGGCAGGCATTTCAGTACATATTATGACATGGTGGTAGTTTGCAACACTCAGTTGAATCGACAAGGCCTTTTGTTCCATTGATTTTGCTAAGCATCTGTACAGGGAAGCTAAAAAGTACTTCTAGTATGAAACCCATGTATACACAATAGATATTAGACTATTTGGCTGCTGGTACATTGGTTTTTTGGAACCATTTCCTGAGTATTATATATACACTGAAAAGGTTTTTCTAGGTGTCCTTTTAATTTTTTTCTTAGCTATTATTAATATGTCAAAGCTTCTGGTGGAACACAAAGTTAAAAAATTAAAAATTGTCTAGGAAAGTCCTGAGAGCAAAGACAGATGCAGTTGTTCTGTTTCAACTTGCGATGCTCCAGCTATGTAGGGGGGGTGCTCTGGTTAGCATGTCAAGTTGTATATGTGCTTAAGATTTAAGGATGAAATGGCAAATTATTTAGGTTACTAAATTTCTAAATGACAAGAGGTTTAAGTGGTAGAAAAATATCACCTCGGATTTATGTGGGCATAAAGAAAACTCCTTCAAAGCATGACTTGTTTACTGGAAACATTCTGAAGGAAATTTAATTGTGCACACCGGGTATTACGGGGCACGGAGATGGCCTTCCAGAGAATTGAAGTCTGTTGTGGGGCAACTTGGAGGAGCAGTTTACATCTCGAACCATAACTTCAAGCACAGGTAAAAATCATTTGGTTATAGAGCAGGATGTAATGATTAGGACCAGTTATGTAAATGAGTTCTGAGGTTTATGAACATAACACGTGGAGAGCAGAGCCTTGCATTTGAAAGGCCTTCTCCAGCAGCCCTCACCTGTGTTCCATGAACCCAGGACTGAAGCCACACTAGAAAGACTGCATGCCCCTCACTTGAACTTTTTCACGCCTCGCGCCTTTGCTAGAACCATCCCTTTGGACCATCTATTTATCTTTTAAGGCCCAGAACAAAGACTTCATCCAAACTAGTGAGTATCCCTTTTCTGAAGTCCATTAGTGCATTGTACATACTTCTTTTATAAATTCATTGTTGTTTATCTACAACACTAGAGGCCCAATGTACGAAATCCGTGCAAGAGTAGGCCTTCCTTCCCCCAGCTGCCGACACTGGCTTCCCTCTGGCACCCGGGACCCAGGCTTCCCTTGCAGTCCCAGCTTCATCCGGAAGAATGTCAAATCTAATTAGCATATTACACTTTTATTATTATAGATGATCTGTTCCCCACCTCCCTATCCTCATAGATTGTGTGTTTCTTGGGCCTTGATACCCCCGGCCCCCGTGACTTCACCTTTGTATTTCTGCCCTGCCCAAGCAAACCATAGACTCCTGGTGAGTGCTTATTCAGTGACAGAATGAATTTGGGCCCAGAGAAGAGACACCAGATCTTCAATGGGATAGTCCATCACCCTCCTTACATTTCTTATTTAGTCAAAGAATGTAAAACTATTATAATAAAATCTTCCCCGATGAAGAAAGCAGAAAAAGGTTGTAGAACTTAAAATCCTCTAATATAAAATGTTCATGTGGGCAGATCCAACAGAGAAGAAACTAAGCCTAGGGGATTTTCACTCTGAAATCCATGGATTTTCTTTCTTGTTGTTTTCACCTCTTCCCAGTAATTCCATGTGATGGAGACATTTTGCTGGGGTTAATCTACACGTAATGAAGTTTCAAAGAAATCATATACTGTACTCTCCTTATCAAGCCCCAGGGATTTTCCTTTCTGGGCAGCATGATACAAAACAGTGATAAATAAGCTGATGTTTATCACTGTTAGTAATACTTTCCTTTACTTTTCTTTTCCCATCCCCAAAACAAGCATGTATTCTTGAGAGTGGTTTCTTTATCAAAATTAGAGGTTTTGCACACATTCTGTCAAGACTGGAGAATTTTTGATAAACAGAAACATGAAAGATCCAGATCATAAATTTTATTTCAAAAGACCTCCCTTGGCTTCAAGCTCATGTCAATCTGACCTTTGCTTCCTAATACAAATAATGGGCAAATATCCAGGTCTAGCCTGAGCTTGAGCCCTGAGATCAAGAACTCAGCTCTGCTACCTCCAACCACATACCTGCTGGCCAAGAAATCATAAGCACCCTTCCCTCTGGAATTGCAGCAGAAGAGTATAGCACAGAGAGTCCTCCAAAGTACCAGGATTTCAAACCTGGTCCTGATTATAACAAAAGTAAATAGCCCATCTGGAATCCTCAGAAGTGCTTAGAGAATGTAGAGTCTCTTCCATGCTTGATAAATTTGGGGACGTTACAGCAAGGAGAGTCTTACACAAATGCTGGTCAACGTTAAACTTGATCCTCCTAAAATCAGAAGAACACAGATTCCTGAGATGTAAAGAATGGGGTCAAAGTGATGAGAAGGAAGTTTGTTTCTGCCTAGTATCAATTTTCCCCAAAATCCCAAATGAAATATAAATGTGATTGATTTTCATGACTTTTTTCTGTCTGGTTTCAAGATTAAAGTAATATTAAAGATTAAAGAGTATTCAATCAACTATTAGCCAGAATTCTGGAAATTGGTGGTATTCCCACATAGCTTTATATCTAAATCTGTAATTCTCAGGGAGAATTGTCCACATCATGGGGATGAGGGATGGAGAAAGGACCACAGATTTGGAGTTTGAGGACATAGAACTGCACATCCCCTTTGCCACTTACTATCTGCATTGTACAAAAGCAATATACAAGACTGGCTGAGATCCATAGGATGTCTTGGAAAAAGTGTTTTGTGAACATAATATGAAAGTGCCCTGTAAGCATAATATAAAAGCATTCAATTGTTCATAATTACAACTAATCCTTAAACATGTAGCTTTATAATTGTACTGATTTTTCCAACCAATCTGATTAACACAAATGTGATTTTGTGTATTACTTACCCATTTGTTGAAAGAAAACACCTTTGAAGCCTAAGTACCTCTCTTTCTTGGAAGGTGGGATGTTTACTGAGAGAGGAGAGCTCTGCTTTTGGTTGCTCTGCACAACATTGTGCAAGATGGCACCTTTCATTTCCACCACAGAAACGGGAGAAGAAAAATGATGACAGAAAAGAGCACTGTGGGGAAGCTTGAGATTCAGAGTGATTTTCTCTTCTGTTTAAAAATATTTCCAGAAGATTAGACATACATACCTTAGTGTAAATCATTTTTGGATGGCCTGTTTAGGATTATTCATAGTGCTTTTCCTGTACATTAGTGAGAGTAACTAGGAATTAATTGTGGTGGTAACTCTCTCAGATAGAAGTCCCTAACCAAAGCAGGCAGGCCATTTGGGTGGGGAGCAAATAAGACTTACCTGACCCTGATAGCCAAACTCCATGAAAGAATTGCTATTCCTTCCTCTCAAAGAGATTTGGAAATAGCTATTAGTGTTGGAGATTAAAACCTGAGACGAAATCTAAAAGCTTTTTCTTTCATCATTATCATCAATCTATGCTAATAAGAGGATAATATGCTAATTAGACCAGACATCTTCCAGGAGACCTTCCAGACATCCTTCCAGACAAAGCCATGGTGGTAGGGCCGAGGCAGAGGCAGTTAGGGGTGATCAGGCCAGCAGGGGAGAGCAGTTAGGGGAATCAGGCCGGCAGGGGAAAGCCGATAGGGCAGTGGTTCTCAATTTTCTGGCCCTTTAAATACAGTTCCTCATGTTGTGACCCAACCATAAAATTATTTTTGTTGCTACTTCATAACTGTAATGTTGCTACTGTTATGAATCATAATGTAAATATCTGATATGCAGGATGGTCTTAGGCGACCCCTGTGAAAGGGTCGTTCAATTGCCAAAGGGGTCGCGACCCACAGGTTGAGAACCGCTGTGTTGGGGGGGTCAGGCTGGCAGGGGATAGCAGTTAGGGGGATCAGCCTGGCAGAGGAGAACAGTTAGGGCGATCAGGCCAGCAGGCAGAGGCGATTCGGGGTGACCAGGCAGGCAGAGGTGGTTAGGGGCAATCAGGTAAGCAGGCAGAGTGACCTCTAGTAATCTACACTAATAAAAGAGAAAAATGGTAATTGGCGTACGGCGATACCTTTTTCATTGGCTAATCAGAGCTATATGCAAATTAACTGCCAACTAAGATTGGCAGTTAACTGCCAACAAGATGGCAGTTAATTTGCATATGTAGGCACAATGCAGGGAGGCGAAAAGGAAAGCAGGAAGAAGCCCCCTGCCACTGACAGTGATCGGAAACCCAGGGGGGAGCTAAGAGCTGGGGGGCAGGGCAAAGGTGGCCCTGGGGCCGCCTTTGCCCTGCCCCCCAGCCATGATCGGAGAATCAGGTGCCTTTTCCGCCCTGGCCAGTGATAGCAGGAAGTAGGGCTGGAGCCAGCGATGGGAGCTGGGCACGGTCGAAGCTGGCAGTCCCAGGAGCTAGGGGTCCCTTGCCTTGGCCTAAAGCGAAGCCCACGATCGCGGGGCCGCTGCAGCTGCGGGTCCCCGCTGCCCGGGCTGGACGCCTAGGTCAGGTGTGTTAGGCCTGGGCAGGGGCGGAGCCTGCAACCGCGGGGAGCTGGGGGTCCCCTGCCCAGGCCTGACACCTCTGCCGGAGGCCTCAGGCCTGGTCAAGGGGCCGATCTGGTGATTGGTGATCGGAGGGTGATGAGGGTCAACTCCTCTGGCCGAGGCATCAGGCCTGGGCGGGGGGCTGGGGGTCCACTGCCCAGGCCTGATGCCTGGGCCAGAGGCATCAGGCCTGGGTGGGGGCCGGAGCCGGGGGTTGGGGGGATATGATGGTCCCCTTGCCCAGGCCTGAAGCCTGGGTCAGAGGTGTCAGGCTTGGGCGGGGGGTGGAGCAAGCGATCAGAGGGAGATGGGGGTCCCCTGCCCAGGGATGATTCCTGGGCCAGAGGCCTCAGGCCTGGGCGGGGGCCAGAGCCAGTGATCGGGGGGAGATGGAGGTCCCCTGTCCAAGCCTGACACCTCTGGCGGAGGCATCAGGCCTGGGCAAGGGGCAGAGCCAGCAATCGGAGGGGTTTGGGGGTCCCCTGCCCAGGCCTGACGCCTGGGCCAGAGGCATCAGGCCTGGGCTGGGGGCAGAACCAGTGATGGGGGGAAATGAGGGTCCCCTGCCCAGGCCTGAAGCCTCTGTCAGAGGCGTCAGGCCTGGGCAAGGGGCTGATCCTGCGATTGGAGGGTGATGTGGGTCAACGCCTGAGGGCTCCCAGTATGTGAGAGGGGGCAGGCTGGGCTGAGGGACACTCCCCCCCCACACACACCCAGTGCACGAATTTCGTGCACCGGGCCCCTAGTCTATAATAATAAAAGCATAATATGCTAATTAGACCAGACATTCCTTCCGGATGACCTTTCGGATATAGCTGGGGCTGCAAGGGAAGCACCGAGTCCTGGGTGCCAGAGGAAAGCCGATGCCAGCAGCCAGGAGAAGGAAGGCCTACTCTTGCATGAATTTCGTGCATCGGACCTCTAGTAATAACAATAATAATAATAGCAACAGACAAATTTTACTAAATTTCTTCTATGTGCCAGATGCAGCCCCAGGTACTTACATACATAAGCTCATGTAATTTCACCCTTACAACCCAGAGGGGTATGTATCATACTCCCCATTTTTCAAATGAACAAAGAGCAGCTCATGTTATTGATATAATAACAATGACAGCTTTTGAAGAGACAGAGCTGGTACTTCAACCCAGATCCAACTTCAGGCCTCACTTTATTCCACTACTCCATGCTGCTTCAGTGTTTATTAGCTAGATGAGCTAGATGGGTGGATTTACACAGCTACAGGTCTTGAGGTCAAATAACCTCTGGCTTCACATCTCAGTTCTGTCACTTATTACCTCTGTGGTCTTGGAAGAGTCTCTTAATCGCTCTAAGCCTGTTGTTTCATTTGTAAAGTGTTGTTATTATTTGGCCTTCAATCCTCACGGGGTCACTGGGAGGGGCACATGACGCAATGTACAGTGAGTGCAAGAAGATACAAGGTCTCCTTGTGAAACTTCCCTCACAGTGGTATTGTTTGCAAGGCTTATTCTTAGAAATGTATTTTCTTAAAGATTTTGTATTATTCTAAGACATGGGCATTTATCAAGGAGTAGAAGCAATGATATACAATAAAACCTTTATTTAATTAGAGCCTACATAAATAGGCACTCTTAATTATCTACACTTTTTTGTTGTGTTTTCCTTGAACTCATCTTTTGAGAGTAAGGACACAATTAGTAAGAAAATAAGTAAACAGTAGGGGTTTGCTAAAAATCCAAACAGCATCTCAGGTCTTTCTAGGGTCACAATCCGAGACTGTTAGGGCAGGCTGTTCCCCAGTGTCCACCGATGTCCAGTCACTGGTCCAATGTCTCTTCGCCGCCATGAAGCCTGAAAGCCAGGTTCCTGTGCGCTTTCTATCATGTCCCCCGCATTTCTATCCCACCTCCTTGGCCGGATTTTAAGCCCGCACAGATGTTCAGAGTGACTGCGCTCCAGATCCACTCCATGCGCATGGGGAGGCGGAGGTTTCTGTTCCTGTAGAGTGTGCTTATTCGTGGTGACTTGGTTCATTGTATAAACACTTTCAACCACAGAGGCTGGAAATAGAAATCTAATTATCAAAACGTTCCATTATACA
The DNA here is from genome assembly GCF_964212035.1 of Myotis nattereri. Taxonomy (NCBI): domain Eukaryota; kingdom Metazoa; phylum Chordata; class Mammalia; order Chiroptera; family Vespertilionidae; genus Myotis; species Myotis nattereri. The sequence goes on from NC_138075.1 coordinate 159,317,964, forward strand.
AACAGTTTCATTCATATTTCTTTTTAAAATTGTTGTTACTTGCCTTATAAATAATGGCAAAACAAGTTCACATGGTGGTTTGAACTGTCTGGGACACATAATGAACTGGAATTAGTCATTCTCACAATGCAATATTTGGCTCTGCATATTGCCCAAATTCACTAGAAAACTGCCAATCACACTACTACATTCTGTAGATCCATCCATCACAGAGGAAAGCATTGTGCAGGATTATAGAATATTAAAAAAGCACATGAAGGTGATTTAATTGTTATTGTGTAAGGCAAACACAGAGAAATGTTGTGTTTGAAGAGGAGGAGTAGGTCTAGTCATTCCTGACTTTCCGGTGGAGGGAATAGTCTTGAAAGAACAGAGCAAGGGCCAAAAAGTAGAATGGGGGTGTCATTTTTCCTGGTCCTTATTTTCTTATGATTGTTTCATCTTGATCATTTCCTTTCAAACACTGACTCCTTTGTGGCATCCTGGATAGCAGGAGAACAGAAGATTCTAACATTTTGTTTTGAAGCAAGGATTAGAATTAACTGCCCTTTAAATACAGTAACAAATTAATCCAGCCGAAGTCCCAATGAGAAAGTTCAGTCAAATTCTTATTTCCCAGATATGGGTATTTCACACAGAGATGCAAGAGAGGGTAAATTACTTGCTCAAGGACACACAGCAAGTTACTGAGCAGCTTGGAAGCAATTACACATACAGAACGATCTTAATTAGTTGAGCCCTACGATGATAGAAGTGTCATGATTTCTGAGGCATCCAGCAGTTCTCTGCGGTCCCAGTGGTTGCCATATCAACTGCCATGAGGATGGGAGCCACCAGCCTAAGCCGAGGAGTCAAACAGGAGCAGAATGCAAGAATTATGAGGGCACTGAACCCCCACTACATTCTTGTCCGCAGCTGCAGGACCTAAATGAAACTGTGGCCTTGGTCTACAATGCAAGGTTCCCAGAGCAAACCAAGGCTAGGAAAGTAAGCACTGGGTGCTCTTCATGTTTCTGGAATCAAAGCTCTTAGACCAGAATGACTGTAGTAACTATAATGAATATGAATCAGAACCAAAGATAATTTCAGCAAAATACGTTTTAACCTGATTCTCAGAGGGCGAAGAACGTCCAAGTGACAGATTTTTCATTTGGGGCCAAAAACAATTGAAGGTAACCCTGGAAGCTTAACTAACTTTTTGGGCCAGAGGCCAAAACTTGCAGCTCAAAAAAGAGCATAATATGAGCTTTAAAATGGATTATAAAGAGTCAAATAGAATAAAAGTGGGGTCTGAGTATGAGTCAGTAGCATGTTACTGGGTTTCCTGAGATGAATCATCTGACCAGGTCAATAGCATCAACATGATATTTTTAATGTAATGTCTAAAATTGCTAAGCTTTGATATTGTAAGTAGCCTGAATACATAGTGAGAGTCTACGAGTAACTTGATTTTGCTGGCATTGTTCTAAAGCGGATCTTCTTTATCAAAGCCACAGATACGTGGGGCAGTTTTAAAGATAATGTGAAAATTCCTCTAGCATTGGGACTTCACAGTTACCGGTTTATATCACCTTTCATTCATAATAGAAGTCTAGTTGATAGGCAGTTGGTTATAAAGGCTTGTCTGAACTTAGGAAAGGGGTGATTAACTAAAAATAGTAATCTACTTTGATGAAATATAAAGTTAGCTGCCTGAAAAAATATCTGTATTAAATATGGACAACCTATCAGGCACAATGTTGTTAAATGGTACTAAGTCAATTCCCACATTTATTCTGCTACCCTGTGGTGAATCCCCTGTCTTACCCCTGATGAATCCACTCTGATGACCAACCCACTGGAAATCTAACATGATTTCATGTTCTCCCTTTAGAAGCTAGAAAATATCTGTCCATTGAGAAACCCAAAGTTGTATTTTTAAAGAATTTCTCCTACATTGCTCACATCTGTATTCTCTAGGCAATACCACAGAAGTAATCATAATGGCTAACATTTATTGAGAATTGAATGATGGTTGCTACGTGCCTAGCACTGTGCTGAGTTTATTAGCATATGATATCACATTGAATCCTCACAATAGTCCAGATTTACCTACATTTTATGGATGAGGACACTGAGGTGGAAAGGGGAGATAACTTGCCCAAGGTAACACAGCTGAGACAGAAGCAAGATGTGAATCTAGGTGGTCGGACTCTTGACCATTATTGTACCTCCTCCTAACATCCTTCATGGACTTTCCCTATAAAGCTATTTTCCTATGAAAGAAATATTAGTCATCTTGATGTGAACTTGACAGGGTTAGCTATGCTACACATTTTAATTTGAACTGTAATTGTGAAATGTAAAGCTTATTTTCCAATTAAAGACAAGATCGTAGGAGGATTTCTGCTTCTGACCAAGATGGAGTAACACGGACTAGATTTACCTTTCTGTCTGATGATGAAACAATTTTTAAAAGTACAAAGTATATTTCATAAAAATAATAAAAATTAAATACATTTTTGAAAAAGAGAAACAGCGTGCAAGGCACAAGACAATGATCCTCAAGGAATGACAAACAAATGAGGTGACAGGATGAAATGGAGGAAGACTGATGGACTTCCCGGATCCCACAAGCAGGAAACGGACTGATAGAACTACTCCACTACAAACATGCTCTATTCTTCCAGAAAATGTAAGAATAACACTGAGTATGCAGAGACCTATGCAAAGGGCAGAGCAGCAGACACAGAGGAGAGGCTAGTGAGCCTCCATGGGCTTCAGAGGTGGGTTCACAGGATCTCTGACAGCCCAAAGGAGGCAGGAGCTGGTTCAGCCTTCATGGGCCCAGAAGGTGGATCAAGCCTTAGAGAATTATTCTTAGGCCCTAAAACCTAATGGAACTTGCCCTAATAGATTGCAAACTTATCTAGACTAGTGGCCCCAGTTATTCCTTCATTTTTTTCTCTCTCTTTCTCTCTCTCTCTCTCTCTCTCTCTCTCTCTCTCTCTCTTTCTCTCTCTCTCTCTCTCTCTCTCTCTCTCTCTCTCTCTCTCTCTCTCTCTCTCTCTCTTTTTGAATGGGGAATGACTACCTTACACCTGTCCACCATTGTACTTTGAAAGCAGATAACTTATTTTCCAGTATCACAGATCCACACATGGATAGGAATCTCCCCAGAATGGATGATACCCAGAATCTCACCCATACCCAATTTATAGTATTTATATGATGCTATTTAGAACTTTTTTGAGGTGATGAGATTTTAAATTTAAAGTTAATTCTAGAATGGTTTAAGACTTTGGGGTGTTAAAATGAGGTGAATGTATTTTACAAGTGATATAGATATAAATTTGGGGGTCCAGAGGGCAGACTATACTGCATTGAAGAGTGTCCCCTCAAAATCATGTCTACCAATAACCTCAGAATGTGGCTTTATTTGGAAATAGGGTATTTGAAGATATAACTAGTTACGATAAAATCACACTGGATTAGTGTGGGCCCTAAATCCAATATGACTTGTGTCCTTATAAAAAGAAGAGAGGAGCTTTTGCCAAGTAGCTCAGTTGGTTGGAGCATCGTCCTGTACACCAAAATGGTGTGGGTTAGATTCCAGGTCAGGCATATACCTAGATTTGGGGTTCAATTTCCAGTCGGGCGTGTACAGGAGGCAACTGATAAATGTTTCTCTCTTCTCTTTCTCTCTCTCTCCCCCTCTTCCCTCCTCTCTCTCTAAAAATCAATGAAAACATACCCTCAGGTAAGGATTTAAAAGGATAAAAAATAAATAAAAAGAAGGGAGGCAACACATAGGAAAGATGAACATGTGAAAATAGAGGCATAGACTAGAATGATGTGAGCCACACATTTTCTAGTATTTTGTTATATCACACCTAAAAACCAAATACACCATGATAATATTAATCAAAAGAAAGTTGGAATGGCTCTATCACTAGTATGAATACTACCAGAGATAAAGAAGGTCATTTGGTTATGATAAAGGGGTCAATTCATAATTGATTAAGAAGACATGCCAATCCTTAACTTTTATACATCTAATAACAGAGATTCAAAGTACATGAAGTAAAAATTGATAGGGGAAATAGATCCACTATTAGATCCACTCAGAGATTTCAATAATCCTCTCTCAAAATGGATAGAACAAATAGACATGAAATCAGTGACAGTAGAAGAGAAGTGAACAACACTTGAGGCAACTTGACCTAATTGACATTTATAGACCATTACACTCAACAACAAAATTCATATTCTTTTTAAATGTATCTGGAACATTTAACAAAACAGACCATTCTCTGCACCATAAAATAGCTTTCAATGAGTTTAAAGTATTCAAGTGATAAAAAACAGTGCACACTTTAACAAAATAGAATTGAATTAGAAATAACAGAAAATCTCCAAATATTTGAAATGAAAGTAATATACTTCTAAATAATCCAGGTGTCAAATAAATCAAAAGGAAAATTAGAAAATATTTTAAACTGAGTAAAAATAAAAACACAGCATATCAAAATTTGTGGGATGCCACTAAAACAGTATTATGGGGAACTTTTTAGTACTAAATGCCTATGTTAGAAACAAACAAAAAAAAGTCTTCAATCAATGACTATAATTTCCAGATTAAGAAACTATTAAAGAAAGCTAAGTAAGCACAAACTAAATAGAAGAAATGAAACAATAAAGATGAGAGTAAAATAGATACCAGAAAGACAGCAGAGAAAATCATTGAGACCAAATGCTGGTTTGTTGGAGATCAATAAAATTGCTAAACCTCTAGTTAGACTAATTATGGGGAAAATAATTTAATAATGATAAAAATGAAAGATATGACATAATTAAATTTCTATAGATACCTAACAGAAAAATAAGAGACACTATTAATAACTTTAAGTCAATATATTAAACATTTAGATTAGGGGCCAGCAAACTAGAAAAAGGCCACACAGTAAAAATTTTAGTCTTTGAAGGCCACATATGGTATATGCCACACATTTATTTTTCAATTGTTAAAAATGTAAAAACAAGTTCTTATTTTGCAGGCTGTAGGCCAACTGCTGACTTAGATGAAATAGACAAAGTCCTTGAAAGACAGATTACTCAAACTCAAGAAGAAATAAATAACCTGAATAGCCCCGTATATAATAAGAATTGAATTTGTAGTTAAAAACTTTCTCACAAAGAAAACTCCAGACTCAGAAGGTTTACTGGTAAAATCTATCAGATATTTAAGGAAGAACGAATACAATTCTATACAAACTCTTCCAGAACATTAGAAAAGAGGGAATACTTTCCAATTTATTCTATAAGACCAGCATCACCCTAGTACCAAAACCAAATAAAGAAAATAGGAAAACTAAGATCAATATCTACTTGAACATAGATGCAAAAATGCTAAACCATATTTTAGCATATTGAATCCAATAGTATGTAAAGAGGAAAATTCATGATGACCAAGTGGATTTTAAGCAAGGCTTGCAAATTTTAAAATAATTTCATGTAGCCCTGGCCGGTGTTCTCAGTGGTTAGAGTGTCAGCTTGTGCACCCAAGGCTCACAGGGTCTATTCCAGGTCAAGGGCCTGTGTTGCAAGTCAGGGCAAGTGGGGAAGGCAACCAATCAATGTGTCTCACATCAATGTTTCTCTCTCTCCCCCTCTCTCCCTCCCTTTTACTCTCTGAAAAGCAATGGAAAAAATATACTCAGGTGAGGGTTAAAAGAAATAAAAACATTTTTAAAAGTAATTTAATGCAATTCACTGTATTGGCAAACTAAAAAAAAAGTATATGATCATCTAATAGGTACAGAAAAAGTATTTGACAAAATTCAACATTTATTCCTGAAAGAAAAATAAAACTCTCAACACACTAGAAATAGACAGAAACTTCCTCAACCTCATATGCAAAAAATGCCCATTATTATCAGACTTAATAGTGAAAGACAATGATTTTCGTCTAAGGTCAGGATCAAGACAATGATGTCTGCCTCTCCCTTTCTATTTCACATTATACTGGAGATTCTAACCAGTGCAATTAAGAAAACTCTACTATGGTCCAACCAGCTTGGCTCAGTGGTTAAGCACTGACCTATGGACTAGGAGGTCATGGTTTGATTCCCAGTCAGGGGTAGGGGGCTCAATCCCCAATCAATCTCTCTCTCTCTCTCTCTCTCTCTCTCTCTCTCTCTCTCTCTCCCTCCCTCCCTCCCTCCCTCCCTCCCTCCCTCCCTCCCTCCCTTCCTCCCTCCCTCCCTCCCTCTTTCTTCCTCCCTGAAATCAATTAAAACATACTTTAGAAAAAAAAAAGAAGAAAACTTTACTATGAAAGACAGTATAAAGGACATGTGTATGAAAAAGGAAGAACTGAAATTGTCTTTTTAAAAGCAACATGATTGTCTATAGAATCTACAAAGAAGCTACTAAAACTAACAAATAAGCTTATAATTTGGCAGGATATAAGATTCACATGTGAAAGTAAATTGTATTTCTATGAACTACCCCATTTATGAATTTATGATACCACCAAAAATTTAAATGTTTGGGAATAAGTCCAACAAGAGAGATAAATATCTATACACTGAAAACCACAAAAATTGAGGAGAGAAATTAGAGAAGACCTAAATAAATGGAGAGAACATCAATTCATGGAGCAGAAGACTCAATATTGTTCTGGTGTCATTTCTCTCTGAATAAATCTATAAATGTATTGCAGAGCCAACCAAGTCCCAGGATAATTTTTTGGTAGAAAAAATGGCTGAAAATTATTTGGAATTGAAACAGGCCTAAAATAACCAAAATAACTTTGGGGAAAAAAAAGAACAAAGTTAAAAGGCTAACACTATACGACTTCAAGGCGTATTATCAAACTTCAGTAATCAAACAGTATGAAATTGACACAAACATAGACAAATAGCTGAAGGGAACAGAAAAGAGAGCCCAGAAAGAGATCCGTACATATATAGACAACTGATTTTCAACAAAGGTGCAAAGACAACTTAGTGGAAAATGATGTTTTTCAATATATGATGCTGGACCAATTAGACATCCACATGTAAAAAGGAAATAAACTTTGATCCTTGTACTACATAAAATAATTAATTCAAAATTATCACAAGACTAAATATAAAACTTAAAACTATAGCACTTCTAAGAGAAAATATTGGAGAAAATCTTTGTGACTTTGGGTAGACAAAGATTTCTTAGATATAATTCTAAAAAGAATGATCCAAAAGCTGGTAAATTAAAATTATTCTTTTTGAGAAAAACAGTAAGAGACTGGAAAGATAAGTCACAGACTAGAAGAAAACCTTTGTAAATTATAATTTGAGAAAGAACACTGGACATTTAACAATAAGAAAGCAAACAAACCAATTTATAAAAAATTGGGCAAAAGATTTGAACAGGTAACTAACTTCTCCAAAGAAGATATACAGATGTCAAATAAACACATAAAAAGATTCTCAACATTATTAGTTGCTAGAGGCCTGGTGCATGAATTTGGGCATGGGTGGGGTTCCTCAGGCTGGCCAGTGATTAGGGCCCATCGTGGCCAGGCTGGCCGGGGGGAGGGGCCACAGGAGGTTGGCCACCGGCCCCCTCCATTGGGGCCAATCGGGGCTGGCCAGCTGTGGAGAGTTACAGGGGAAGTTGGCTGTGGGAGCACACTGACCACCAGGGGGCAACTCCTGCATTGAGTGTCTGCCCCCTGGTGGTCAGTGAGCATCATAGCAACCAGTCATTCAGTTCATTCATTCATAATGGTCACTTAGGCATATATATCCTATATAATAAAAGGGTAATATGCAAATTGACTCTAACAGCAAAATGAGCAGAATGACCACTGGACCAGTCACTATAAGGCGCACTGACACCCCTCTTGGTCCCTTTCCCCGGCCAGCAGGCTCTGATCACCTGATGGCCACCCACTGTGGGGGCAGAGCCAGCAAGCAGTAGGGAACAGCCAACCTTTCAGTCCCTTCCCCCAGCCATCAGGCACTGATCACCCAATAGCGAACGGGAACCGGGGGATGGGTGGAGGTGGGGGGCAGGGATAGCTGTGGGCAGCTGGGGAATATGGCCCTGATCGCAGGCCAGTCCTAGGGACCATACCGGTGCACAAATTTTGTGCGCTGGGCCTCTAGTGTGTATATATTTGTGCACCGGTGGGGGCCGGAGGGGGGGGGGTCCCCTCAGCCCAGCCTGCACCCTCTCCAATCCAGGAGCCCATGGGGGATGTCCGACTGCCAGTTTAGGCCTGATCCCAGGCAGTCAGACAACCCTCTCACAATACTAGACTGCTGACTCCTAACTGCTCACCTGCCTGCCAGTCTGTTTGTCCCTAACTGCACCCCTGCCAGCCAGATACCTCAACTGCCCCCCCTACCAACCAGGTTTCCCCTAACTTCCCCCTGCTGCCAGTCTGGTTGCCCCTCACTGTCCCTCCTGCCAGCCTAGTCACCCCTAACTGGCTCCCCTGCTGGCCGGATCACCCCTAACTGCCTCTGCCTGCTGTCCAGGTTGCCCCTAACTGCCCCCCACTTCCAGCCTGATCACCCCTTGCTGCCCCCCCCTGCCAGCCTGGTCACCCCTCACTGCCCCCCCTGCCAGCCTGGTCGCCCTCAACTACCCCCCTGCTGGCCTGGTCACCCCTAACTGTCCCCCTCTGCCAACCTGATTGCCCCACACAGCCTGCTGTTTGGTCATTTGGTCATCCCTCACTATATATATATTAGGGAAATCCATATTAAATCTATAATGAACTATCACTATAACCTATTAGAATGGCTAAAATTTAAAGTCCTGATCATACCAAATTATGGTGAGAGGGGAAGTACTGGAACTGTCAGTCATATATCCCCATACACTGATGGTAGAATGTGAAGTGTTATAGTCACTAAAAAACAGTTTGGCAATTTCTTAACAAGTTAAAATATACCTACCATATGATGCAGTCATTCCACTCCTAGATGTTTACCCAAGAGGAAGGAAATCATACAATGTTCATCCAAAGATATGTACATGAATGTTTATAGCAGTTTTATTTGTAATAATTAAAAGATGGAAACAACCCACATGTCTATCAAGAAGAGAATGGATAAACAAACTGTGGCATATTCGTACAATGGAATGCTACTCATCAGTAGAACAGAATGTACTATTATTGATATAGGCTCAACATGTATGAATCTCAAAATGATTATGCTAAGTAGAAGAAGCCAGACAAAGAAAAGTAATATTGTATGATTCTATTTATATCAAATTCTAGGGAATGCGAACTAGTGTAGAGTGACAGAAAGCAGGTCAGAGTTACTTGGGGGATGAGGCAGGCTGGAAGAGATTACAGTTGAAGCAAAAAGGCACTTTGGGGGTTGATGGGTACATTCATTAACTTGATTGTGGCAATAGTTTCATGGGTGTTTACCTATGTTGAATCTGACCAAATCACATACTATAAGTATATGCAGGTTATTACATGTCAATTGTATGTTAAGAGGGCAGATCAGAACTCTTCCTAAAGTAAGAGAAGGTGGGGAGGAGGAGAGTAGGAAGGAGGGGGGGAAATTTCAGACCTCAGAGAAGCAGTTTGGGAGATTAGGTTAGTAAGAGGAAAGGGAGAATTTCCTTGAAGTTCCCCACCATCATTTCCTAATCTGACTATTCATATAAGCAAACTGACAGGTTCCACTGGGATGCTTGCTCAGAGGGTTCCATTCAAATTTACTTTCTACAACTTTTCTGTGATATTTGTGAATCATCAGGGTTTTATCTACTCCAGATTGTTAGATGAAAAAGTGAATGACTACATCTAGAACCCAGGCCACAACTGACATCTAGGATTTATTAGTATAAATTCTACCTTACTCTCTGCTGAACCCTCACTGTAGAGAATTGATTTTCAATAAGCAAACCTAATTTATGAAAATACAAATTTATAGAACAAGTAAGAGATTGATAACATTCATTACCAAAACAGTCCCCAAAGGGCTCTTTTAAATACAAAAGCTTCTTGGGGGCACCTAAAATTGGTTCAATATATTTTTAATGGATTTTCACAGGAAACTAGAAACTACATCTTTTTGGGGTTCAGGGGGAGGGGGACAGATGCTGTTATTTTTTTTTAACAAGTGGTGTCCATACAGTTGCAGGGAGTTAAAATTAAAAGACATGAAAGCAGATTTTTTTAAAAAAATATTATATCAGAGGCAGAAATGATCTGTCACAGATGATAATAATACTGGTTGTCTCTTCAAATCCATTACAAACAATACCTACATACTCTTAAACCAGCCTTACCAAGCAAAATGAAGTTTTGAATAAGCTATTTTGAATGGGCCTCACTGGTCATAGGTCTCCAGCCTACATCTCCCCCAAACTCCCGGCCTGGCAGCTCTTGGTGGAGATGGACCTGGGAGTAGAGCTGCGCCCCTGCAGAGGGGCTTCTGGGGGGTTCCATAGCGCCCCAAGCGGACAGGAGGCCACTGAGCAGCTGTTGGGAGGGACCTGCTCACTGGCCTTGCCAGTGGTGCTGGTCCGCAGGCCTCTGCACACCCCAACACAATGAGCAACCGGCTTGGGCTGTGGCTGGACCTGGCTGGGCTGCGCGTGAGGTGAGTGTGTCCTCCCCAACCCCACAGGCGACTGTCACCAGGGGAAGGCAGGTTGCACACAGAGCACCTGCTACCGCAGTGCCATCTTGGATCCCAGCCTGTGGAGGCCCTCCCCACCCTCACCCCACTCTGGGGAAACAAGACAGAGGGTGGGTGCCCAGCTCCTGCTGCCCTTCCGAGAAAGAATGCAGTCTGCTGGGGCACCATAGTGAGCCCTGGCACCTCGTCCTGGAGCGCTGGGGGGCTCTGCTGCTGCCTGGAAGTGACACTCCACCATCTGGGCCCTCAGGTTGGCTGGGCAGCCCTTTATAAAAACAAATTTTACATGTAAGACTGAAACTTTCTATGCCCGCCACCTGCCTTTCCTCAGAGGCTCTACTACCCACCTGCTGAATTTCCTTCCAGTCCCGTTTCTAGGCATTTCTCACTCAGACGAACCCCTGAAACACCTTGTTCTGCGATTGTTTTAAACATCAACCGTGTAAAACACAACGTATTATTCTAGAACTCATTCTTTTTATCATTCAACAGGCCTGAGAATTCTATTCTATCCATGCCTGAGAATTCTGTTCGCTCTATCCATGCCTGAGAATGTCTATCCACAGACAGCCACCTCATTCTTCCTAACTGCCCCATAGATATTGCAGTCTGGAGATGGCCCAGTTTATTTAGTCATTTCTTTACTTATGGGCATTGAGATTGTTCAGTTACACACGGTGCTGTGATGAATGGCCATGCCATCCCTTCTTGCACATTTGGGTAAGGATGATACCAGAAGTAGTTTAAAATAACCCTGAACCCTAGACTTGAGCCTGAGAAATGCCATTTGACCCCATTTCTGCTCTCAGTACCACCACTACATACAGATCTTTTTTATAGAAAGTATCTATGTCTGAGAACCACTTTGCTTACAGATCTAGAAGTAAACTTAGGGCGTGACATTTGTTTTCTTAGATCCTTGTTCCTCTTACTGTGGCTGTTAGAGTGCTATAGAGATCCACACAGATTATCATCCTATGCTTGATGTCTTTTGAACATGATTAGCCATGTGCTATTTTGTTTTCTTGTTTTAAGCATTCATTTTAGAGTTGGACAGGCCTGGATTCAAATATAGATGATTTCTCTAAGTCTTAGTTTCCTTATCTGAAAAACAGGCATCATTATAACTAACAGTTGTGGAGAATGAAAGAGAATTTATGTAAAGTACTAAGCAAAGTGATTAAAACATAGGAAGTAGTTAGTAATTGATGGGTGTTAGGGGATAAATGATAAATTTTTATAATATAAATTACATCCAAGTCTATTTTAGTATTTTGAATACTGATGGTTTTTTCACAGGAGCAATTTCTCAGTGTATTAGCATCTTTAATACTAATGGATGGGATTGCACTTATACACCCCCAAACAACTACACTTGTCCTTTTAGGCTTATCCTTATTGCTTTTAAGATTTACTCTAAGTGTGTTAAGCTATTCAATAATCTCAAGACTGTAAAGGAGTTTAGGAGATGATCTGTTCCAACCCTCCCCCCCCGCCCCCCCCCCACACACACACACACACACTCCATTTCCAGGTGCACATCCTTTGTATAACAATTAATTTCCCAGGACAGCTAATTCAACCAGATAAGTGGTGAAAATATCCTTAATTTCCAGACTTGTATTACCCAATTTCCTTCTATCTTCAAAGTCAACTAGGTGATTAATTTTCAATTATTCCCAACATAAGTGGAACTGAAAAAAAAAAAAACCCTCTATACCTATCCAATATATTCAATTTATTGAGCATTTTACAACTCTCTGTTCTGGGTGCTGGTGGCGGAGATGGACAAGAAGTCATCCCTGCCCTCAGGTACTTTACAGTCTTCCTGAGAAGACAATGGGGAAGTGGCTCTGAGTCAGAGTCCAGATTATGAGAAGGTAGCATTTCACTGATCCTAAAAGTCTAATATTAACTGGGCACTTACTAAAGGAGAGACAGGTTGGTCACAATCCAGGGACTTCTTAGTTTTTGTACTGCATAGTTTGGGCCCTGCATAAATATGTAGTAAGTAAACAAAGAGGCAGTGTTCTCTATTATAGAACTAGAGAACACACCTTTCTAACAAAAGCAGGGTTGTTGTTTTCTTTGCCTAATCTTGAGCAAGAAAACATGCTCTACAAATACGGAATTCATTTTTTATTAAAAGATACCACACACGTATGCACACACTAAAAGGGAAAATTTTTTATAGCTTGCAGCAGGCCTAGAGATTTAAATACTGAAACCTTCAATTTGTACCAATAATTCATATACAGCTACATGGGGTGAAAAAGGTTAATGATGAATTTTTTTAAGTGTGTTCCATTGACTATAAATGGCAGATCTGACAGTTAAAACAAAAATTGTTCCTGAAGAAACTTTAGTCAAACTAATTATTGGAGACGTTATAAGGATGTATAATTATATTCTTCACCTTTAAAAAAAAGTTTTATTACAAATGTGCTTTTAAAGAACAAGTACAGAAATAAAAGCTGTAATTGTTCTTAATTATAGCTAACTGTAATTGCACTCAATTGCAATATGCTGAATATCACCAATGGCTCAAGAAATCCTGGCATACAGGCAGTGCACCCACTTTCATGAGATGAGGTATAGTTTTCTGAATATTCTGTTATGTATAATTTAGCTCTTTTACTGTTGATTTCATTTCTGTTGGTTTGATTTATTTATTTTTTTAGTGATTGTAGAGATAGAATTGTCATCTATGAATGTGTGAAAGGTTGGAGATTTCATCTGGGTTTGGTTCAAAATTCCCATTGACACAAAAATGACATATTGGCAATTGTTAAATGAGCAATATTGATAAGACCCACTATGGCTGAATACACAGATTTGAATTTTCAGAGATAGTGATGAATAACACATTTAGTTTACCCAGCAGGGTCCAAGAAGTGACCTGGAAAATATGAAGGATCTAAAATGTCATTAACTACCCCTCTGTGGATAGCGCTCAGAGTCATGGAATTTCAAATGGGTTAATTTAAGTAGGATGATGGCTTCTGTGAATGGGAGCGTTTTTTTCACCTGACTCCCCTGTGCTAAGAACTCAAATTGAGTGCTGTGTTTTGACCTATACCTCTTATGTTCCTGCCTATCTTTATGGTGAGAAAGGCTGTGCCTGAGTTCCTGATGTTTTACCAAAAACTCTTGCCCAGCCAGTGTTGCTCAGTGGTTGAGCATCAACCTATGAACCAGGAGGTCACTGTTAAATTCCCAGTCAGGGCGCATGCCCAGATTGCAGGCTCGATCCCCTGCAGGGGGCATGCAGGAGGCAGCGGATCAGTGATTCTCTCTCATCATTGATGTTTCTCTTCCTCTCTGAAATCAATAAAAATTCTTGAACCTCATGGCAACCCACTTAACTCTTCTGTGAAATGAGGTAATAGTAACCATCCTGTATTTCACTGAGAACTGAGAAGAGTAGGTTTAAAAAAAACACACAGTGCACACACTATTGTCGGAAAGAAGCAGCTTCTTCAACTTCAGGAGAAAGAAGCATTTTGTGATGTGTTTATAGCCACTTTTCTGAAAAGTGAAAAATAATGAACCAAAAAAACAATATTCCCCCATATCACATCAGAACAACCTTTATTACTGTTCCATTTCCATGGATGGCTGCTACAAGCTTTCAACCCCATAGCCAGTCAGCTTTGACATAATTTCTGGTGCATTTCTTAATTTAAAAACGGGGGGTGCTCAGTGCCTTGGCCTGAACCCCATTCCTGGCAACAGGTTGGAAGTTGGGGCCTCATAGAGAAAAGCCCTCTGAGGAGATGTCCTTTTGGCAGAGCTCATGGCTACACTACTCCCCAAATAGAAGCATCTATGTTCCTTCCTTTGGGTATCAGGTAGAAATAAACACAAGTCGGAAGTTCCAGCTTGTGTTTCTCAAAGCCCTACAGCACCCAGTGCTTGCAGGGTCTGCAGGTAGCTTCTGTGAATGGGGAGGAAGGAATCAGACTCAGGTAATCTCAAACAGAGCAGGAGTCTAGAGCTGGGGTAACCTGTCTCCATTTCTTTCATTGTCACCTCATCACATATGGAGTTTGATTGTGGCTGTCGGAAGCCACCTTCTTCTGCTTCAGTCCTCCATGGGTCCTGGCCCACTACTGTCCTCCCCAGGCCACACCCTATCCTGGAAAAGTGCAGAAAGTCCTGGAAGTACTCACATCTACTTCAAACTGGACAGTTTTTGCATCTTAGATTCTATAAGAAAAAACATCCTTCCTCTAGCTAAAATATGTTTATCAGTCATGACTTTGGCATTATTACACTATTGAAGTCTCTGGATTTGTTTTATTAAAAGCCTCTCCACTAGGGAATTGATCCTGGATGGGGTGGATAAAATCTTGCCCTGCTACCTCACAATTAGACATTCACTTGTGTAAGCCTTTGTTTGATGGCTTCCCCACCAAGATGCCCAACCTCCTGAAGGAGGAGTCTTTGTTTATTTATTCCCTGCTCAATCCCCAACACATGGAAACTGGCACATAGTAGGAGCTATAGAAATATTCATTGGGAAAATGAATAAATAAATGAACATTAGTGAATTCAATACCAATACTTCTCAGTTGATGGATTAGGCCATTAGTCAAACATTACATTGCAGGCTGGTATTTGCAAATCCCTCTTTGATCCAGAAATTATCTGGAATGAGGATGATTTTCTCTCATTAAAAAAACTTATTAGTGAGATTATGTCTCTGGGAGCTAATAGAGAAAAATTATTCTTTATAGCAAAATGGGCCTCCTTTTAAACTGATTTATCCAAGAAAAATTTTAATTTGATTAATGATTTTTGGAATATGTTCCCTTAAGAAGCCCACTTATGAATTGCAGGACAGCCTCCAGCACAATAATGAAGCCTTATTAAATGCAGAGGTCTTTTACTAACCTGGTACCCCTCCCCATGCAGAAACATAGTATTTGAAGAAAATACTCCTCTTTATTTTTATTTTTTGGAGAGATGTTTTGTTAACAATGCTTTTAAAAACCACACACACACAGCCTTACATGTACATTGTCTGTTTTTTGGTTGATTTTGCCTCTGCTTTTCTGTCTCTGAGAGCACAAGTTGGTAAATAGGACGTAAGGTGCCATTTCTAGGGCCTGCAACTGTCCCTCAGGGCTAGTTACGTTCGCCATTGCTAAAGTCTAAATAAGTGAGTTTTAATGAGCAGGAATTGTTCCTAATGGCTAAACGCAAGTCGTTCCTGGATCACATCATTGAACCGTGGTAGGTTCACAGAACATGAGTGTGGTGACTAATAGGTAAACTCAAGTGTTCCTGGAGACGTACTCCTCTCTTCCTAATGTCACCAGCAGCGTCTCCTCTTCAGGTGCATTTCTGAGCTAAGTGTCAAGATGACATTTTTGAAAGAAAACAAAACACCACCTGGAAATGATGGGACAGCAGTGCTATTTGAACAGTGGCCGCCTTCAGAGACGACAGTATGGCCTGTGGGCTGTTTTGCAGAATTAAGAGAAGCCTTTGGCAATTGTATTTTCAAGGCAGTTGAGCACAAGAACACAAACAAAGACACATAATAGTGGCTGGTTTATATAAGGAATACTAAAATAATCTAAAGAAGTCTTAAGTCAAGTAAAAGCTTAGCAAGGACTCTGAAAGGACTATTCAGAAGGATGCTGGATACATCAGTGATTAGGTGACATTAATATTGGTGCAGCAAGTCTCCTGACACCCCACATCCAAGGCAGGCCTGCTGCCTCGTGTAGGTCACTAGTTCTAACCCTCCCTTCCCCCAGTGCATTTCGGTTTCCTGAGGGACTTGGGACAAAAGTCCCATCTCCCCACAGTGGTGACCCTCAGCCTGAGCTAAATACCAAACGTGGTTTAAAGATAAACATCACCTTATAGACTTAATTTTTTAGCTAAGGGATGTGGAAGGGTTAATCCCTGTGAACACAGGGTAGGCAGAGGAAACCTGGAGGGGTCCCTCTTGTGAAGTTGGTCTGCAGTCAGGATCAAGGCTGTGAATGCCCCTGGCTGGTAGCTCATTCATTTCCACAGAGGAGTGGATTTGAGAGGCTGGCCAGCCTCTGTAGTGATGTGAAAGATCTCTGTCTACAGTTTTCTAAGAGATGGGGGGAGTTTATCTGAGGGTCTTGTCTCCCCTTTTAGTTTGTCAGTGTTTTGAATGTACAGATCCAGACCTATCATTTTTTAAGCCACAGTAACACCTAGTACTGTCTGCTCCATGCAGTGGGTACTGGGTGAGTACTTGCTGAAGAGAAGAGTGAAGTGAAATAACGCAAAGGAGAGAACCAGCATGGGGTTTAAGGTGGGAGGAGTTCAGGTGTTTCATGCAGTCATGTGTTCACTGAGTGTCCTTATCCGAGAGCCCTTTCTGACAACCCTATAGAAAATAATAGCATCCCATGACTCCCACTATTCCATTCTAGCCCCACCTCGTTTATGCTTCTTCCTAACATGTACTGTGGAAGGTAGTGTCGATCTCCCCCTTCCAGATTGTAAAGTTCCTACTAGCAGGACCATCGCTTTTTGTGGGTTTTCACTGCTCTAGCACAGAACCCAGACAAATGAATGAATGTGTAACACAGTCATTATATCTGTAGCTTGTATGTACTTGGTATCAGTGTAGAATAGCTAGCAAAAACGAGGGCTCTGCGGCCCGAATGCCAGGGTTCAACCCTGGCTCCGTCTGTCCCTAGCTGTGTGACTTTGGGAAGCAATTTAACATTTTTGTGTCGTGTTTTTCTCATCTCTATTGTGTTTTAATCATAGTGACAACTCCATGAGGCTTTTATGAGAATTAAGTGAGTGAACACATGTAAATGGCTGGTATTCAGTAAGTACCCAGCAAGTGTGTGTGTGTGTGTGTGTGTGTGTGTGTACATGCCACCATGTAATTGCTTGTATCTATATACAGACATACACACAGGTACACACACACACACACACACACACACTAATAGTGTAATCATATGAGTGAAAATTGAGGAAGGATAAAAGTGGGAGAGAAGAAATAAAGAACAGCCACAATAAAGAGAACATAGGGACTCATAAATGGGGGAGAGAAAGTGGGAGCAAGAGGAAGGAGCAGTGTCTGGGGCTTTCCTTATGTCATAAAGAACTTCGGTCTCTGAGGTGTTTGGGATTTCCCAGGGCTAAGGTTCACCGTATAAGACGTAGTCTGTCCTAAATTAATATATGGATTTGTAATGATGCCTTTAAGCTAGTCTTCTTGCCTTTGTATTATTTGGCATTAGATCCAACTTTCAAAGTCCACAATTTGCCCGAAGCCTGGTGACCAAAAAAAAAAAAGAAAAGAAAGGAAAGAAAAAAATCTGCTTGATTGTAATATTTTACCCTTAATTAAGCTAAAGAAAATTTCAGTCTTTCTACAACCAGAATGTTAAATCATTTGCAGGACAGGCAAGAAAAAAACAATGCATCTTAACACTTTTTAAAAGTCTTTGTGCTTTTGGAAGACTGGAAGGTACCATTGGAGAGAAACATTCCAGGTCTTAAAAATATTTCTCAGGCTGACACACAATTAGCATGGGGGCTCATGTCCTCTGTTTTATACTTGTCAGCTAATTTTGGAAACTGGCAAGCTGCACAGAAATAGATGGTGTGCCCTTGCTTCAACACTTCCTAAAAAAAGAACTGTTTGAATAGTTCAGGAAAGGCAAGGAAAGGAGCAGTGGAGGAAGAAAACTATTTTGGACAGCTGATCAAAACTGGCATCACTCTGCACTGGCAAACAGTCTACACATTTAAAATTAAAGTTTTTTTAAGGAACTCTAAATCTACAAAAACTGTGTAGGTACACATGGGACACTTGTCTGCTTTTAGAAAGACATTTGTCTCTACTGTTTTTTTAACTTTGATAAATTTAAATTTATAGCACAACTTGAAATATGCAGAGAACTTTACTCTTTGTCCCCATTGATGGTTGACCCAACCACTCTAGATCAAAGGGCAGCATTATTATTACAGTCTGGGACTTGGAGATCTGAGAGGCAGAAGGAATTGCCCAAGGATATGCAACCTATCAGAAGTGCACACCCTCCATCATTTTGGTCTGCTTCTTAGCCCCTAGGACAACTCTGTTTCTCAGAACATATAATTTCGCCTTGTCATTTTTTTCATCATTGTTTTCATTCAATTTTTAGCATTCTGCTCTCCTCTTGAAATCAGATTATCTTGGCAATGATAACTAAGGAAAGGAAATTAGTGCAATTAAACTCGAATACTGCTATCACAACAGCAGGCACTTTTAAAAAAATGAATTGAAGAGATTGGAATTACCTTCAAGTAGAAAACGTTTCATGGTTCTATTGCACTTATATTTACTGGGTGTCTGGTGTGTGCCAGCCACTGAGTATTTAAGTTTTTAAATAAGATGTGGTCTTTGGCTTAGGGGAGCTTTCAGTTGTGGGGAAATAAAAAGTACTCACGACTTAATACCCTGCATAATATCCTTTGCTGGGGTATAAACACTTGGAAAGAGGGTCAGGATCTGACTCATCTTGGTTCGCTTCAGAGCAACCAAGCATGGTGCGTGCTGAACATATTCGGAGAGCTCTGTGAGTATATCAGGTGACTAAGTATTAGTGATGAAGATCATTTATGGTTAGAAACCAATGTTAATAGTGGACATTGGAGCCTATAAAAATTCATTGAAAAAAAGCATGGTCTTATGGAACCTTCTTTTTTTATATACTTCATTTTTTAGAGCAGTTTTAGGTTCACAGCAAAATTGAAGGGAAGGTAGAGAGATTTCCCACATACCCCCTGTCATGACATGTGTACAGCCTCCCCCACTATCAACATCCCCCATCAGAGTTGAACCCTTGTTAGAATTGATGAACCTATATTGACACAAAATTTTTATCCAAAGTCCACAGTTGACATTAGGGTTCCCTCTTGGTGTTGTTCAGTCTATGTGTTTGGACAAATGTATAATGCCATGTATCTACCATTACATTATCATACAGAGTCATTTCACTGCCCTACAATTTTTTGTGTGGCACCTTCTGTAAGTCCTCTCAGTTGGGTTATGAAGGAGTTTTGTCTAGGTGAAGCATAGCACATTCTGCTAAATTTAGTTTCCTCGGGGCTTTTTTTTCTACAAAAGATATAAATTTTGAAAACGTGAATAATTCAGATTTGTTAGCAAGTGTAAACAGATAAAAGTGAATGATTCTTCATTTTAAAAGCTGTAGTGTTTTGCTGATATCAATAGTACCTATTGGTTGGTGAATCCTAGCAGCTTTCTTTGTATTTTTTAAAAGCATGGAGCTACATGCTCCAATGGAATCACCACATTTTTAGCTAACATGTTATCACTTAAACTGTGTTCATCCATTCATTTATGTGAACAAATACTTACTTTTCCTATGCAGTAATGTCTACAACTCTAATGTAACTTTTTGAAAAATATGTTTGTGTTGATTTTTAGAGCGACAGGAAGGGAGAGGGATTGAGATATAAGAACATCAATGAGAGAGGAATATTATCGATTAGCTTCTCCTGCACAGCCCCAGTACTGGGGATTGAGCCCAAAACCTGGGCACGTGTCCTGACCCAGAATCAAACCTGTGACCTATTGATTCAAGAGCGAATGCTCTTGAACCACTGAGCAACACCAGCCAGGCTCTAATGTAACTTTTTGAGTACATGGTTGTATGAAAGGTTTTCCCTCTGCTAGTGTTTACTGTATGAGAGCACACTTTCCCCACGGTTTATTTGTCTTTTGCTATAAAGATCAGGCCAGCACCTTTCCTTTCCATGTGTGATCTACTGAATGGAGTTAGGCACTGTCTTTTGTGCATAAATCACACCCACAATTCATTATATAGGAATTTCTGACTTATTTGTGAAGAGGAACAAAAATCAAAAAGACACTTGTCAAAATCTTTTCTTTCTTTCCCAGCATTTATTGTTGTCTTGCCTCTAGACCTAATTCAGCATCAGTTTTTCTTAAACAGATTTAAGAATCTTTCCAAAGAGTCCAACTTAGTTTTCAAAGAAACAACGTTTTTCAAATTCATAGTTTATCGGTTTTACATCATGTTTAATTAGATTTAAAAATTAGCATGAGTACCACTAACATAAATGGGTTGGGGAACAAACACAATGTACTCCTTGTGAGCATGCAAACAAACGTAGGTGGCAGGAGCCACAGTGAGACCGGCATTCTTGAAAGGGCTGTCACTATGTTTTTCCATGGGCATGGAGAGTGTTGGTTAATCTGGTAAGGCTTAGAAACAGAAGTCAATTATGGATCCTAAATTTTATTGCTCTATTGCTGTGGTTCTCCATTACAGCAGTTTTGACCCTAGGAGATATGTGACATTGTACAGAGACATTTTGATTGTCACAAATGGAAAAGGAAGGGAGTAGATACTACTGTGGGTAGAGCCCAACGATAATGCTAAACACCCTATAATGCACAGAACAGCCCCTCACAACAAAGGAATATCTGGCCCAAAATGCCAGTCTAGCACTAGTACCAGGTTGAGAAATGATATAAGTGGGCTTATGATAACGTATGTCCAAAATAGTTTTAAAAGATACCAAGGGGACTCATAATATTAAAATATGGATAATCTGGAAAGCAAAAATAAAGAGATAAAAGATTAGAAAGAAGGAAAGGTAATTACACCTCAACCCTAGGTTGTTGCTGTTACTATGATCAAGTTCTAAATGTAGATCTAACATTCAAGAGCAACAGAAGGTCAGAAAAGTTCATGAATTCATTCCTTACAAATTGAACACAGACTTAATGAGTATTCACATATGTTGGTCTCAAGTGACAGAATGAGAAATAATAAAATTTAAAAGATAGTTCTGTTGTGATAAATGTCATAAAGGCAGACGAAAAGGAAGGGTGTCTCTTTAGCTAGGGTGTCCACAATTCCAGCCTTAAGCAGACACTGAATTCTTGGAAGAGATGAATACAGGTGAAACATTCAGCAGTTCAGTGGACAAAGCTTTCAACTGTGGATTTTGCTGAATGAATGAATACTTTCTCTAAAAAGCCAGTTTCTATACCAATAAAAGCTGAAGGTTTAATATTGTATGATTATTTAGGAAAGAACATTTCTATAAGAGCTGAACTTAGAATCACTCATTTATTTAAGGCAGGATGATCCTACGGAAACCAGAATGCTCCTACAATACCCAGGTGCTATCACAAATAAATAGGAGAAAGTTCTAGAAGCCAGTAGGGCCCCAGACAGTTCATGAAGGAGGTCCTGTATTTGAATTGACAAGATGAATAAAGATAATGTGAGTTTAAAGCTGAGATTCCTGATCCATGGCTGGCATATTTTCTTGGGGAGGTTCATACGCCATCTACATTTGTACACCACATTTTGTGTGTGTATGAATGGGTATATCATTTTTTTTCTAGGTAAATTTTTTTCTAGATATATTTTTTTAAATTTTTTTTAATATATTTTATTGATTTTTTACAGAGAGGAAGGGAGAGAGATAGAGAGCCAGAAACATCGATGAGAGAGAAACATCGATCAGCTGCCTCCTACACATCTCCCACTGGGGATGTGCCCGCAACCCAGGTACATGCCCTTGACCGGAATCGAACCTGGGACCCCCCAGTCCGCAAGCCGACGCTCTATCCACCGAGCCAAACCGGTTTTGGCTCTAGATATATTTTTAATGAGATTTTTAAAGGGATCAAATGACCCAAATAAGTGGTTTTACTATTGTTTCTAAGAATTATGCTTTTTTGATAATACAACCATCAAATATCATTTTTACTTTATTTATTTTTTTACTACATTTATTAGCAGAAAAAAGGCTGTATTGTAAAGCTAAAAATTTTTACTGAAAGTGTGTCCATTCCATAATTAAGCTTAACAGAGAGACAGTAGTATCGTATCGTATAGTATAGTATAGTATAGTATAGTATAGTATAGTATAGTATAATCTGTATAGTCTTAGACAGATATACAGACAAATTATTGGTAAATTTCTCTTCTATGTCTACAATTCTCTTGACATAAGAATGTGAAACAAAAATCTGAGACTCTAAGGCAATGTGATCTGTGAATAGCACTCAGAGAAAGACAAGTCCAGGGGAAAAAAAGAGGGCTGTTGAGAAGCTGTGAAAAGAGAGATGAGCCTCAAATCTAAGAAACCAAATGATAACTTCATGAAAAGAGGATGGGGGAACCTCCTTGTTAGCAAATACTAAAAAAAAAAAATCATTATGAATGCTTAAATAAATAGGGTCAGCATTCAGCAAAGAATGAAAGTCTCATCACCTCATATGTAAATTGAATAGTAGAAACTCAGTAAATATTAAAAGCTTTTCCTCATGTTATTTATGAACCACTGAGAGGCTTTTCTCTCCCTGGAAGTTTCATCAAAATGATAATCTCTTTCTGGAATTCTTCAAATTGTCATTTCTTATTAAGATTATAAGATTACGGTTGCCTGGCCAGTGTGCTCAGTGGTTGAGCATGCTCCCATGCACCAGGAGGTTTCGGATTGGATCCCCTGTAGGGAGGCGTGCAGGAGACAGATGATTGATGTTCCTATCTCTCCCTCTCCCATCCTCTCTCTGAAATCAATAAAAAACATATTTTTTAAAAAAATATGTTACTAGTAATATCTAGGTGTCTAGGTTGTAAAAACCTAACATAAATATTTACCACTTAAGGTCAAATAAAAACATAACAGTATTTTATTTTATTTTTATTTATTTTTATTTTTTTGTAAATTAAATCTTTATTGTTCAGATTATTACATTTGTTCCTCATTTTCCCCCCCATAACTCCCCTTCTCCCAGTTCCCACCCCACTCTCCACCTTCACTGCCCACCCACTGTCCTCATCCATAGGTGCACGATTTTTGTCCAGTCTCTTCCCACATCTCCCACACCCCTTTCCCCCGCAAGAATAGTCAGTCCATTCCCTTTCTATGTCCCTGATTCTATTATAATCACTAGTTCATTCTGTTCATCAGATTATTTATTCACTTGATTCTTAGATTCACTTGTTGATAGATGCGTATTTGTTGTTCATAATTTGTATCTTTACCTTTTTCTTCTTCTTCCTTTTTTTAAAGGATACCTTTCAGCATTTCATATAATATTGGTTTGGTGGTGATGAACTCCTTTAGCTTTTCCTTATCTGTGCAGCTCTTAATCTGACCTTCAATTCTGAATGATAGCTTTGCTGGATAAAGTAATCTTGGTTGTAGGTTCTTGGCATTCATCACTTTGAATATTTCTTGCCACTCCCTTCTGGCTTGCAAAGTTTCTGTTGAGAAATCAGCTGACGTCTTATGGGTATTCCCTTGTAGGTAACTGAGTTTCTTTCTCTTGCTGCTTTTAAGATTCTCTCTTTGTCTTTTGCTCTTGGCATTTTAATTATGGTGTGTCTTGGTGTGGTCCTCTTTGGATTCCTTTTGTTTGGGGTTCTCTGTGCTTCCTGGACTTGTAAGTCTATTTCTTTCACCAGGTAGGGGAAGTTTTCTGTTATTATTTCTTCAAATAGGTTTTCAATATCTTGCTCTCTCTCATCTTCTGGCACCCCTATAATTCGGATGTTGGTATGCTTGAAGCTGTCCCAGAGGCTCCTTACACTATCTTTGTATTTTCGGATTCTTTTTTCATTTTGCTTTTCCGGTTGGGTGTTTTTTGCTTCTTCGCATTTCAAATCTTTGACTCGATTCTTACGTTCCTCTGGTCTGCTGTTGGGAGTCTGTATAATATTCTTTATTTCAGTCAGTGTGTGCTTAATTTCTAGTTGGTCCTTTATCACAACATCGAGGGTCTCATTAGATTTCTTGAAGATCTCACTATACTTATCGGCGGTCTCACCAGTGTTTTCGAGGGCCTTACTAAGTTTATCGGCGGCTTCTAGACAGTTCTTGAGAGACCTTAAAAGTGTGGTTTTGAACTCTATAGCCTCCATTTCTGTCAGTTGTGTCCTGTTTCTTTGTCTCCGCATTTTTTATGCTTTCTTGGTGCACCCCCTTGTGGTCTTTTTGCGCAGTCTTGTTGTAGTTAAGCCTTGATTGTTGTAGGTAATACTGGGGGTGATTTGACCTCCAGGCCAACTGGCTGTGAGAATCAGCTGTGTCTGCAGTGGGAGAACTTCTGTCCTCTAGGGAGGTGCTAATCTAGCCTCTGCCTGAGGCTAACCAGCAAATGCCTCCGTGCAAGGCTTGGACGGGGCAGGTCCCAGGGGATCAACAGGGTGGGCAGAGCGAGCAGTTATGGCTGCTCTCAGTCCCGTCCCCAGAGGCTCTGCCTCTCAGAGTCCTAGCAACCGCTGCAAACCTCGGAGAGAAAGCTGCCCTCGAGTTCTGACCGATGCCAGACAGCCCCGCTTCTCCCGTTTGAGTCTGGGTCCCCAGAGACTTGCCCGGAACTGGAGCTCAGAGCCTGAGACTCCCTCCAGATTGAAACAGACAACCGCACCCTCAGCCATCAGCCCGCTCCGCATGCACCTCCGTACCTTTGTATTTTCCGCACTGCACCTCCTCTGAGTCTCGGTATGCTTTTCTCTTTCCTTCTAGTTGTAGAATTTCCCCTCAGCCAGCCTTCCTGTGGTTCTGGGTGATGTCCGTTGCATCTTTTAGTTGTATTTTTGAAGTAGTTGTGCGAGGCAGCAATCTCCAGTGTTTACCTATGCCGCCATCTTGGTTTCTCGGTATTTTATTTTTTAAAAGAGAAAATATGTGTAATTAATTAAGTCTTTCTTCCAATATAAACTGCCAATTAGTAACAGAAAAGTAATCATATAATCCTCCTCTTTATGATATAATTAACATTTTTCTAAAGTGAGTCTTGCATGGATTTTTCTCCTTGGAACTTATGACTTTTGCAATTCAACAGATGATACATTAAGTTTGAATATACTTTTTTCCCTACAGAATCCTCAAATTTTTCTCTGAAAATGGTTTTATGAAGAGAGATGTCAACAGTGCTAAATTGAAAGCCATTTCCTTTGTTTTAATTTATACAAAACTGAATCATATTTTTGGCTCCCACTAAGTGGAAGGTCATTAGAGTGTAATTGTCCCATTAGTGACAGTCTGAAGATGTAGGCATAAAGCCATCAAGGATAAATTCATTTCACTGATCCTGTGGGGTTTGTCTTAATGTCTCTTCTGTTAGCTTTCCATAAATGTTGGACATTGTAGACAAAGATGAATTTATCTTCATTGAATGAAAATCAGTGAAGACTGGTCATATTCACAGTAAATTTAATTTTTTATCAGTTGGTTCCCAAGTGAATCATTGACAGGTGAGCAGTTTCATACTGATCATTGGAAGGTGATGTTCCTGCTTTGTTTTTGTTTCTTCCCCCCATCTCTTTCCAAAGTCATTTCTGTCTATGTTAATAATTTAAGAAAAGGAATTAGAGGACACTTGATAAAATGCTTTTTGCTGAACTCCCTGAATAGTACTTTGTTTTTCTACTTGATTCTCACAAGGAAAAGAGTAAATAATGTGGAGGGATGTGAGCTTTGTAGCTGTGGGGTCACTGGAACAAGTGTGATCTGGGGAAGAGCCTGATATGCACCGTGCCGGATATGCTCAGCTTCCTGCTAAAAAAGTGGTTATTTATACATATGGGATACTTATACATATGGGCTATTTATACATATGGGCTATTTATACATATGGGTTATTTATATATATATGCATTATTTATACATATGGGTTAGTTATACATAGGTGGGGTTTTTTTGTTGTTTTTTGTTTTTTAAGAGAACAGAAATTTATTGCATCACAATCCTATATCAAGGTATCAGAAGGGCCACCGCCCTCTGAGACTTTGGGTAGAATTCTTTCTTCCTTGCATCTTCCTTCTCCTCTCTTGTGAATCTATTATAGGTTTTTTGCTGTGTGGTTACTGGAGCTTATATAAAACTTCATCTAGATATAAAAGTCCATTTTACACTGACTACAACTTTGGTTTTATACAATAACTTCCCTTTTATTCCCTCCCCTTTATGTTGTTTTTTTTTTTCTTCTGGAAATACACAGACATTTTTAATGGAAGCAAAATGGGGCAACAGCATCACAGCCAACAGGGATTGAGCTCAGGCGAGGCAGGGCGGGTGCTGTGCCCGGGTCATGGAAGCCACAGCAGCCTGGCGGCACAGGAGGGAGAGGGAGTTGGGAGGGGGGTGGGGCCTGGCTATGGGGGGCCTGCGAGGAGCCCAGATTGCCAGCTTCATCCCTGGGGAGGAGTGGAGGCTCTGGCCCAGCTGGTTCTGTGAAAACCTCAAGGGTGGGCACCTGGCGGCTCCGAGTGGCTCCTCAGCTTAATTACTTAATCACACCCCGCGAGTAATCAATCAACCCATGAGTATTTAATCATAGCACGCTAGAGTGAGCCTTCGAGCTGGAGGTGGGCCGGGTGTGAGCTGGAGGTGGGCCGGGTGTGGCGTGATTTTTATTTTTTTGTTACAGGAAGGAAGAATTCAAAACTGTACACAGTGTGATTTCACTTATGGAAAAAATGCATATAGATATAAGCACATAGAAATAAATACTGAATGGTAATAAATTGAAATTCTTTCTATCTTATATAATTACAGGTGTGTTTTTTTTTTATTTTGGGGGGTTTTTTGTATTTTCCAAATTTTTACCAAAAAAAAAAAAAACTATGGATTTCTATATAATTCAAAATCATATTTGGATATTGAAAAGTAATATAAACATTTAATTGCAAATGATATTTAGAGAGAGCTGTCCATGGAAAGTGAAGGGAATCCCCACTCTAGCTGTCTAGTGCTGAAGTCTTAATTCCTAGATGAGAGCAAATTTCCTTTCTAAACCCTGGGACTCTGTATGACTATAAAGATGATATAGAGAATTGCTCCTTCCACATTTTATTGTCCACAAGAAATGGCTTTTAGAAGACCTTTCATTGTTGTTTTCTTCTAAGAAGGTTTTTATAAGAAAAGTAAATGTCAACTTTATTTTGGATCTTAATATTTCCAGAATGCCTAAACTCCATCGGATATACAGCCTAAATCTCCTCTTTCTTCTCTTTATTTTCCTTTCCCATTTACTCCTCTTTCCAGCTCTCCCTCCCTCCCTCTATCTCCTTTATAATGTCTAGGATGGTGTAGCTCTTAAATACTGTCCTCAGACAAACATGGTAGCTCTTTCTTTGATTTCTTCTATACTTAGCATCATGTTCAGAATAGCACCCTCTATTCAAAGACAACTTACAAGTATCAAAACTACAACTCAATTTCAGTTGCACTTTTACTATGTTTTCAAGCACTGTAGGACAAAATTCTATTTCTCTCCACACATACTCTCTCTCTCTCTCTCTCTCTCTCTCTCTCTCTCTCTCTCTCTCTCTCTCTCACACACACACACACACACACACAAAAAAAAAAAAAAAAAAACCCAGTATGTAAGAAGTCAACATGATATTGAGTCAAAAGAACATGTGTTGAACTCCTGCTTTCAGAGCAAATCCTCAGTCTATGTTGGGGCTGGAGCAGGAAGTAGAATCTGGCAATAGCCCACCACTAGAGATGGGGGAAAAAAGTGGTGGTAACTCATTAGCCATTTATTTCCCTTTTCTGTCTGTTAGTTTTGAGGACATCTGATGGAATAAACAACAAGAATAGCTATTCATGGATTGGGCAGTTGGGAAAGGTGTTCAGGGATGACACGAGAATGACCTTCATTGATAATGTTGATAATAAGTCATACACCGAACATTTTGTCAAAAACTTCCAAATAAAGATCTAGAGCTCCATGGAATATGAAAATGGAGTAACACCACCAGATGGTTGTACCTTTTTAATAGAAATCTCATTGGAAAAGTAAAACAAAAATGCTAGACTTTATTGCTTGCAAAGAAGTGTCTGGAGAGTAACCAAAGTTGTATTCTTCCTGTTGAAATCTGAGTTTTATCTTCTTGTTTTGTCTAAAGGTCTCTTGACAAAAGGCATCCCTTAATCATACACACCCAGGCCCCACCAAAGCAGTAAATCACCATCTGTCACTGTGTCACATGATTCACACCAGATTACTGGTTTATTATGAAAGACAGGACTCAGCCAAATGGAAGAGATGCCTAGGACAAGGTATATGGAGTTTCCATGCTCTCTCCAAGCACATCAGCCTCCAAGTTCAACCCAGAAGCCCTTGGAATTACACTTTAAATCCCTTCATCTAAAGTTGAGCCCACCTCCACTTTTAAAATATCTCAACATCAAGCTCTCCTCATCATCACTTCACATTGCTATCAAGAGCACATCTCTGATAGAAGGACAAGATATTGATTAGGAAAAATTCAGTGTTTAAATTTGTGTCTGGTCTAGTGACTTGTCTTTTGTGCCATTTGCATTATCATAAGCATCTGTCTTCAATAATTCCAACTGGTAGGACATTGTAACAAAGATGTGAAAAGCAGTCATTTGCCACTAAAAGAATTGGATTTTGTGCTGTATTTGTTCTTTTATAAACCTCAGATGACAGCATTAACACAAAGACACAACCTTAAAAAAATATGTTCCTGAATGATTCTTGGAAAGAGAAGACAGATGATTTGTTTAACTGAAAAATATCTAAAAAGATACTTTAGGATCCCCCCCCCCCCCCGCCGTTTCCTTCTATATGTTGTACATTTTTAAATTTTAATATTTTAAACTTAATTAAGTTCTACCACCAGGAAGCAGAGGCAGATATTTTGCATGTGTGTAAAATTTCCTTTGAAAATAACCATTGAAATATTTATGGGAATTAATCAGAAATGTGATTAATCAATATTGAATTCCTGAAGAGCTGCCTATACAGTATCTTTTGCACATATATGGTACTGTTATGCCTTGGAACATTATATTTTGGTTTTATTGAACACGTTTTTAGAATTTAACAAAATAAGCTCTTTATGTGTATCTTCTTTTTTCCCTCTAGAGAGACGACCACAGAGTTAGCTGGAAGCCTACCAAGGTGAGCAGATGTGCTGTGCTTATTCTGTGCCTGATCTCTGATGTTCCCATATAGAAGTGCTGTGTGCTCTTAGAGAGGACTTCTTAATTTTATCTTCCTCATATTGGATTTAAAACCTCATATTTCACTATGTAAATGCCAAAAACTGTGTGTGAGTCACATAGAAGTGATATAACCAAGAAGTGATGAGGGTGATGTCCACATATGACTTAGAGAAGTTCTCATTCCTTTAGAATAGATCCTGTACTTGGGGATGTGTAGATGAGCTATATTCTTCACAGGAATCATCAACATGCTTTTTCCTTTATTATATTCATGGAATTGGATTTTTTTCCTTCAGTATATCCATTATTGTTACTGTGTTCAAGGATTTATAGATTTATAAAAGAATCTTAAGCTTCCTCTAAAGCATTTGCATCATAGTTTTGATGATAATATAGATATGTTTGTATTTCTTATCATCACTGAATTAAACACTTAGTAATACAGTGGGGCCTTGACTTACGAGTTTAATTCGTTCCGTGATGGAGCTCGTAACTCAAATTACTCATATGTCAAATCAATTGTGAAAGAGTAGACACGTGATGCTGGGCTGATGTTGTGGCGTTCACTGTGACATTCACTGAGCCAACTAGTGGTGGGGTATCTGAAGCTGGCTCGTAACCCGAATTTTAGCTCGCAACTCAAAGCAAAAAATCGGCCAAGAGACGGCTCGTATCTCGAAAAACTCATTAGTCGGGACACTCGTAAGTCAAGGCCCCACTGTATTATCTCACCAGGGAAAGAAATCAATATATAAATGGTCAGTCTACTTTATGTATTTTTTATGTTTTGTCACTGTATGAAATAAGATATGATTAACAGGATGCAAATTATAGAGAGTCTCTATAAAAAATGATTACCACTATTTATTAGAAGAAAAAAGAAAAAGAAAGGAGTTTCAATTCTTTAAGAGATATTTTGCTGAGCATTGCATATAGCACCTAGCATCATGCCTTAGCTTTACAGGTGTTCAGTAACCATTTGTGAACAAATGAATAGGGCATAGGGTATTGGGAACTATTAGAAATGGAAAAACAAGAGAATCCTAATAATAAGAAAAAGAAGTGTGAACAGACTATGATAATGAACAGGGAATAGGAACCGTACATATCGTTACCATCTGTTACAGGAGATAAGCACATTCGGTTGCTTTTTTATGTAAAGAAAATCTTTGCTTATAGGATCATGATTAATATGGCCAAAAAATGGTTTCCTGTGATCCAAATATTTAAATTACTCCATGTCTTAATTCTCTGGATAACGTCCCAAAGAAACATTTCCACTGTGTGCTGGTTTGCGGGGTTAAAGCAGATGTGTGCTCTGGTGTATGTATCCCCTGTGTGTGTTTGTCATTGTGCCTTCCCTATGGAGAAGGTCCACTCTGAAGGCTTCAGCATCACATCATTTTCAGGGACAGAGAGTTGTGTATTTGCCCATGCCTGTGGTGAAGAAGTTAATCCCCAAATAAGGGAACAGAGAATGACTTTAAAACTTCTCTAGAATGGCTAAGCAGCGGACCACCCTCAGATGAGACCCACACAGAGCTGGAACATGCAGATACAAATTACTCAGATGTCTGAAAAATCTGGTGTACACCCTGAATTCTATTAAGCAACAATGCTTATTATTGTAAATACCAAGTGGCATTTCCTATATTCACTGCGAATTATCTCCTTTTGAAGCTAGTTTATTACTCCAGGGAGAGTTCTCTCTTTTCCTGAGTTTGGTGGGAGATATTTTAGTAATGAGCCTATTTTTTTTTCAAGAATGTTTGTTATTCTAATGTTGGATCATGTTGAAAATAAACATGACAATAATCCCATTCAAGCTGCAACTCTCAGTCGTGGTAATGGCATAGCAATAAGAGTGTGAGGAATATGTCAGTCAGTTATTTCTCAGTTGGCTTCTAATGGAACCTCAGGTATTCTTTTTACTTTCTCCACAGGCATTTTGGACATATTCATTCACAATTATGACCTTTCCTTACATTAACATAAAATAATACAATTATTTAATGATGAATACTTCTCTTGGCATTTGGAATATTTATTTTGGTAGCATTTGTTTGTTTGTACACTCTTGTGGAATGCAATCAGTTATTTAGCTTTCAGCCTTTTTTTTCAATTTCTTCAGCCTGTCACTGGGAAAGTGCAAGTGAGCCCTGGAAAACCTTGGTGCTGTTAAGAACAAGGCACCTGTAGTTATTTGGTTTGTTATTTTGTAGTTAATGATTTGTGGAACATGACGCTGGGGGTTTTGTCCTTTTAGTCCTAAAGTATGCTTATTATGTGACATCTAAGAAAAACAGAAAATTGCAATCCAGGCAACTGCTAACTGGTGATAGGAGGCTGGGAAGGAAGACAATGGCATTTTATAGCAGTTTTGTGGTTTGGTTTTCATCAGCCTTGACTGTCTTGAAATTTTCCGAAAGGCCATTTACAAATATTGCACAAGGATGGAGTATTTCAACTTTAATTGCTTTACATAGCCTTAATTTAAAGTAGCTGGCCGCTGGTTGATAATATTCTGTGAAACTGTCCCAATCGTGTGGTGGATCGTGTCTGGTAGTTAAACATCTTTGAAGTTGAAATGAGATACGTGCACAAGGTGTATGAACAGGCTGCAGGTTTGCTTTCCATTACTAATGATAAGCTACAGTGTTTCGGAGTTCTTGCCATTGCTGAAATTAAAGCATAGTCATAATATGTCACCAGGAAAATTACATTATATGAGCAACATGCACTAAGCATTGTACTTATAAATATTAAGACCAATGATCTTGTCGGGATTAAAACAAATATTTAAACTGGCTGCAGATAGTACTCATGCTGTCCTCCTTATCGGGAAGCGTGGCAGAAATGGGATGCATGCTTACATTTCTTGAACTGGGAAAAATATCACTTTCAATCTTACATGTGACTCCTCACTTCTGTTTTGCTGTGGCAAAGAACAATGTAGCCAACAGAACAATTATTGTTGTGTATTCCCCATTAAAGCATGTTTTTCAATAAGTTTTTTAATGGTGAGGAGTTTAGTTTCGGTAAATGTGTTTTAATTAAATGATGGTAATATCCCAATTGTTCAAAAGGAATGCAGGCATTAAATTAGTTATTATGAGCTTGGTTTTTAATGTAAATGGTGCCTATACAAAAATACAACTTTATTTTGGATAGCAGAGTAAATATTTAAACAAGGTTTATACTAACAGAGATTTTAATGTGATCTGCAATATTAGTAGCTGTTTTTGAAAAAGAGAGAGCATTTTAATTCCTTGTTAATATAGTCTACTGTTTCTCGACCTAAAGTAAACAGTATGGAAAATAAAGTGGCTTAATACACCTTAATAGAAGTAGCTTAAGTATTACAGCAGAGATCCACAAGCTGGTTCTTAAAGCACACCACTGAGAAGTCAGGGTAATTTTTGAAGAATATAAAGTATCGGTAAATGAAGCTTAAAATAATTAAGTGTATAAATCAGATGTCGTCTTTTACTAAATTTTAGCATAAAAAGTGGAGGCAGAGGCCAAAAAGTAAAGTTATGCAGGAAAAACTTAGCCTTTTTTTTCTTGTATTTTAACCTAATAACTTGATCTCTTTTTCTATGCCTTCTTTGAGGGGTCTAAGGAATATAAGCACTCAGTATAAGAAGCAGAACTCCCAATTCCTAGACTACCACTATTCACCATAGGATTACTGTTTGAGACATATTCATATGCATATCTACCAAAAAGATATGAACTGCCTGCTTTGTGTGTTTATCAGAGACAAAAGTCATTCATTGCATTGCAGTTTCCAAAATGCAGTTTTTGTCTTAAATCATTGAACTTTGTTATCCAAAATTTGAACTGAACAGATTCCATGTAGTGGAAGGGCAAGAGTGAAGTTTCTGATTGACCATATTTCTCAGTCATGGATTTGGCCGGTCAGGTATCAGTCAAAGATAACAAGAAAAGGAGGAGAATCAAAGTAAGTTCTGCTAGTTCAACTCACCACTTATGGGTCTAGAGGGGTTTTAAATTATATACTCTGTCTCCTGTGGAGGCCTTTAGTAGCTAACATAATCTCATATTTCTCATTGTCCTCAATACGAAGTGATGACTTCTGAAAGACCTTTAGAAATTAGAAGATAAAAATGTTAGTAACCAAAAGCAAAATAAGCAAGTGGGACTACATCAAGCTAAAAAACTGCTGCTCAGCAAAAAAAAAAAAAAAAAAAAAAAAAAAAAATCAACAAAAAGGGAACCTAATGAATGGGAGAAATATTTGCAAATCATATATCTTATATAATAAAAGGGTAATGTGCAAATAGACCAAACTGCAAAACAACCAAACAACCAATCAAAACATAATATGCTAATGATATGCTAAGGCTGCTCAACTGCTCACTATGACAGGCACTGACAACCAGGGGGCAGACAGTCAACTGGTCAACCAGTTGCTATGACATGCCCTGACCACAAGGGGGCAGATGCTCCAACCGGTAGGTTAGCTTGCTGCTGGTGTCCAGCTGATCAGGACTGAGCCCTCCCACAGTCCCTCCCCTGCCCAATCAAGCACCGGTGAGGTCCCTCAGCCTGGCCTGCGCCCTCTCAATCCGGGACCCCTTGGGGGATGTTGAAGAGGTGGTTTCAGCCCAATCCCACAGGCCACTCCCCTTGGGAGGGCACCAGAGGCAGGGCTTATGGCTGGCAAGCGCTGCTGTGGCAGCGCAAGCCTCTCCTAATCGGGACTGATTGGGCGTAAGCCCGCAGCAGGCACAGTGGGGCCGGGATGAACGGGAGCAGCAGGTAGGAGCTGCAGGCGGCATTGGACTGCAGGTTTTAGTCCAATCCCCTGCAGGCCACCCAGAGGTACCCCATCCATGCATGAATTCATGCACTGGATCTCTAATATATATATATATAATAAAGGATTAATATCCAAAATATATGAGGAACTTAAACAGCTCCATAGCAAAAAAAGCAAACAATCTGATTAAAAGTGGGCAGAGGAGCTGAATAGATATTCTTCCAAAGAAGACATCCCAGATGGCCAACAGGTACATTAAAAGATGTTCAACATCACAAATCATCAGGGAGATGCAAAGCAAAACCACATGAAATGTCATCTCACACCTGTTAGAATGGCTATCATATAAAAGACAAGAGATAACAAATGTTGGCAAGGATGTGGAGAAAAGGGGACCATTGTGCACTATTGATAGGAATGAATTGGTGCAGCCACTATGGAAAACTGTATGAAAGTTCCTCAAAAATTAAAACTGGAAGTACTATGGGATCCAGCTTCCGGGTATATACCCAAAGAAAATGAAAACAGGTTATGGAAGAGATATATGCACTCCCATGTTCATGGCAGCATTATTCACAATAGCCAAAATATAGAAAAAAAACCTGTCTGTCAGCAGATAAATGGATAAAGAAGGTGTGGCAAATATACATACAATGGAGTATTAGCCTTGAGAAAGAAGGAATTCTGCCATTGTGACAACATGGATGGACCTTGAGTGCATTATGCTAAGTGAAATAAGCCGGACAGAGAAAGACAAGTACTGCATGATATAACTTATATGTGGAATCTTAAAAAATAAATAAAATTGGTAGTTCCAGGCCAATCTCTTACTAATTAATCTAGATCAGATGAACATTTCCTGTCTTCTTTATAACCCCTAATAAAGAACAGTTCCCTCTGGTTCAATATTTACAGAATTTATCATTTATTCATTAATTCAGCAAAGGTGCATGGAGCACTAGCTATATGCTAGAATGCTTGTAGGCTCTGTGGTAGATAACAAACAAAACATCAGCCCTTCCCCTAAATAGTTTGATCTAGTGTCACAGATACAGACAATCATAGTGCTAGGTGGAACACTTAATGTCCTGAGTAGAAAGACATGTCAGTAAACTAAATGCACTAAGGGATTTCAGCAACAACATGGGCCACTTCTGATTGGAGGAAGCCAGGACAGCATCATGAATCAACATTCTGAGCAGATGGGTCAGGTTTAAATATGTGGCAGAGGAGGGAGCTGTGCACAGAGGGAATGTCATCATTAATGCCTACGGCGGGTATGCAGGGAATGTGTGTAGGGAACAGAAAGTAGTACCATCTTGTTGGATGGAGTGCAGAAGCAGGAAGGAGAGCTTAGGGGATGATTGGATGATGTGAAGGGTTTAGACACCTGTGTGAGGAGCCATTATTCTCTTTGATATTGTTCATCCAGGGAATGTTCTAAGCTGCTCCTTAAGAAGAGTAATCTGGGCAAATCAATAGAATAGATTTGGAGAAAGAAAAAGACTTGAAGTTCTTCATATAGAATTTCATGGCACTCCTGGGCCTTACAATCCTCAGAGCCCCTCTCTCTCCAGATTTACCACTTGGCTAATAATAAAATATAAGCCCTCTGGCTTAAGTGATTGGTTCCCAAACCTTACACCTTACACTCAATTCCCTGCTTCCAGCACCCAACCATCATATTGCATACTGACGCTGAGGCCACAGTCACAGTTGGTAAGATGTGTTCTCTCTTCCACCCTGCCTAAACCCCACCTCCTAACCTTATACAATGCATCCTTCACTCCTGGTCAATGACTGAATTCTTTCCTACATAAATATATATATTTCCTTTATTATTTTCTCAGGTTGAATCTATCTAACAGGCACTGTAGCTATATCAAGCTGGAAAATGCAAATTGAGTTTGTAGCTGTAGTTCAAGAGGTTGGAGAGGGCCCAGTGTTAATTCAGCATCCTGGTACAGTCCCTTTTTCTTCTCCGCCATCCTCAGCATGCTGGGCGTGGTGTGCTTCAAGCTCACAGTATTGCTGCAGCAGCTCCAGCTATCACATGGGGACCTGACCGCATCTAGTGAAGAAAGGCATCTCCTCTCAAGTATCTCTAGTTTAGGGAAGAATTTCCTGCCCATGTCTAAACTCTTAGAGAATGAAAATTGGACTTCTGGTGATTTGCAGCCTTTATAATGAGATGTATATTCTGCCATCAAGGAGGAAGGTAGGAATCTCGGTAGGGGAAATGGCTTGTACATACTTGAGGAATGGTATCTGCCACAGTTCCCTTGTGTCTTTTTCTTCTCAGCCTATTCCAGCCAGACTTCTGACCCTTTGATTCTATTAAACAGGCCTGGTCAAGATCAGTAGCAGCCTTCATCTAGCTAAAATCAAAGGCCATTTATCTCTTCTCTTGTTTGGTTTCTCATTCAAGATAGGGACTTCTTCCTTCTCCATGAAATGCCTCTTTGATTTCTGGGATACCAAACTCCCATTTTCTTCCTCTCTCACTGGCTATCCTTTCTCAATCTTTTTTTTTTAATATATTTTATTGATTTCTTACAGAGAGGAAGGGAGCGAGATAGAGAGTTAGAAACATCGATGAGAGAGAAACATCTATCAGCTGCCTCCTGCACATCCCCCACCGGGGATGTACCAGCAACCCAGGTACATGCCCTTGACCGGAATCAAACCTGGAACCCTTCAGTCCGCAGGCCGACGCTCTATCCACCGAGCCAAACCGGTTCCGGCCTTTCTCAATCTTTCTGCCTGTCCTTCCTCTTCTACTTGACTCTAAATGGTGAGGCAACCAGGTTTCCCTTGCCCACTTCTCTCTTTAATTGTAGAGGGTTGTGGAGAGAGATTTCATCTAGTTCCAGGGGTTTAAAGATCATCTTATATGGATAGTTTCCATTTTTATATCTCCAGCCCCAACTTCCTCCTTGAGCCTCAAATCTGAATATCCAGCTGTCAATTTAACATCAATACTTAGATATAATATCCTAAACTTGATGTGACCAAAAAAATAACTTTTGGAGGAACCAAGATGGCGGAGTAGGGAGTAGACCTGTGCGTGCTGCCTCCCACAACATCATTGAAACTACCAACTATAAGACAAACAACCACCATTCAGAACCATGGGGAAGTTGGCCCAGTGGAAGCTCTACAACTGGAAGGAAAGAAAGAAGCTCAGTGAGACTGAGTAGGAGCTATAGAGGCGCCAAAAACAGAGGTACACAGCCACGCACCAGGCGGGCTGCAACTGGATGCACGGGTGTTTTTTTTTCATTCAGAAGCGTTTACGAACCCTCAAATCCTCTGGGCTTGCTCGGGGCGGGTCTCTGAGGCCCCAGGCCCCACGGGGAGAGGCGGCACAGCCCTGCAGGGGTCGGAGAGCGGGGGAGGCTCTGGCGCAGCTGCTTGCTGGCACTGGGGGATGCGAAGTCCCGGTGTCCTGTAGAGGTGAGGAGCCATGGAAACGCCGCCATTGCTGTTTGCCCCGCCCTGGCGGCTTCCTGAGACCCAGCCCTAGTCAATTTACATCCCCATCCAAGCTGTGCCAGGTGCACAAAAAGACCCACCTGTGCTTTTGCAGCCTAACCCAACAAATTGCAGACTTCAACTCCTCACACCCATGGGAGACGCACTCAAGAAGCAGACCCAGGAGAACCAGGATAGCGGCATAAGGAAGAGACCTGTGTGTGCTGCCTCCCACAACAACATCGAGGCTACCAACTGTGGGACAAACAGCTATCATACGGAACCATGGGAAAGCTGGCCCAGTGGAGGCTCTACAACTGGAAGGAAAGAAAGAAGAGCATTGAGACTGAGTAGGATGTGCAGAGGCACCAAGTACAGAGCCCAACTCAGCAGGCTGCAGATTTTGGCTCCTCACATCTGGGAGGGATGCACTCGGGGGGTGGAGTCAGGTTTGGGGCAGGCCAGGGCCGGGCCTGGCTGGGCCTGCGATGTGGAACTGCTGTACCAGCAGGCGCACAAGCACGCCCACCGGTTCCAGTCTCGCGTGGGATGCTGGGGGACATCAGATGGGCAGTCTGTGTACTTGGTGGAGGGCGAAGTCCGAGCAGGCGTTCTGGATGTTCAGTTACCAGGAAAGTCTGGAGATTTTGTCTGGTGGGGAGCCGCCCAGCAGGGGACATAGTGCCAAACTTCGTGTTTCCCCTGTGAGGCTGGGACGGCCCCGGAAAGGTCAAGACTGCACCAGTGAGGTCGATACTGTCCCGATGAGGTCGGGACGGCCCCAGTGAGGTTGGGACAGCCCCGGTGAGGTTGAAATGGCCCTGGTGAAGTCGGAATGGCCCCGGTGAGGTCGGGACGGCCCCGGTGAGGTTGAGACAGCCCCAGTGGGGCAGGGATAGCCCCAGTGAGGTAGGGATGGCCCCAGTGAGGTCGGGACGGCCCTGATGAGGTTGGGATGGCCTCGGTGAGGTCAAGACGGCTCTGGTGAGGACGAAACAGCCCCAGTGAGACTGGGATGGCTCCAGTGAGATTGGGACAGATAATGGGGACCAGTATAGACTGATGAACAGGGGTAGATGCAGAGGCAGAGCAGCATTGAACAGACTGTCAAACTACAGTGGGAAGCCTGGGGAGGGTTTGGGGGGGGGGTGGGGGTTAAGAGATCAACCGAAGGACTTATATGCATGCATATAAGAATAACCAATGGACACAAGACACTAGGGGGTAGGGGCCAGGAGAATGTCAAGGGGGTGGGGGGGAATAACATTTGGATCCTAGCCATACCCTCATTACCACCATGCACCCAACTGCTCA
Source organism: Myotis nattereri (assembly GCF_964212035.1). NCBI lineage: Eukaryota > Metazoa > Chordata > Mammalia > Chiroptera > Vespertilionidae > Myotis > Myotis nattereri. The sequence continues at coordinate 159,357,177 of NC_138075.1, forward strand.
AATGAGAAACCTAGTGTTACTTATATTGCCTTTCTTTTTCTCACACTTAGCAGACCATCCATCAGCAAAGTCTTTGGCTGAACCTCCAAAATTTATCTCTAATTTTTCTACTTTCCCCATCTCTCTCTAATCCATTGGTTCTCAACCTGTGTGTCATGACCCCTTTGGGGGTCAAACGACCCTTTCACAGGGGTCGCCTAAGACCATCGGAAAACACATATATAATTACATATTGTTTTGTGATTAATCACTATGCTTTAATTATGTTCAATTTGTAATAATGAAAATACATCCTGCATATCAGATATTTACATTAAAATTCATAACAGTAGCAAAATTACAGTTATGAAGTAGCAACGAAAATAATTTTATGATTGGGGGTCACCACAACATGAGGAACTGTATTAAAGGGTCGAGGCATTAGGAAGGTTGAGAACCACTGCTCTAATCCATCATAAAGCCCCACTGTAACTATTAAAATGCCCCCCAACTGGTTCCTCATTTCCCTGTTGCAATGTAGTAGTCATCAATCAAACTCTCTGTTCTCTTCTTTTAAGGGCTCTAATCCCATAATGAGGAACTCCTCTTACAGCCTCATCTAAACCTAATCTCCCCCAAAGGCATTGTGGGTTAGAGCTTTAACATACGAATTTTGTGGAGGGAGGTTCACGCAAACATTCAGTCCATAACAGGGAAAGAGAGAGGGAGCTTTGAAGAAACTTTCTCCCACAGAGCCAGTGGTAGACCAGATATATGATTTCTGCCTTCTATCACCCTTCCCACTCTACTCACTGCTTTACATTCTTGGCACCCAAAAAAAAAAAACTCAACTTATTGGCTGAAAGCAATTAACCTAAATTTGTTACCAAGCTCTTTGGCTCCACTGTTGTTGAGTGTATATTGGTATAAAGGTTAAGGCATTGGGCTGTGGGCTCAGACACACTTGAATCTTGTGTCTGCCACTTCTTAGTCATGTGACTGTGAGCCAGTTAGTTAATATCTCTGTCTCCATGTTTCATTTGTGAATTTGGAAAAATTGTGATGCCCATCTTATAGTGCCACAATGAGGAGATAATCTATATAAAATATTTAGCTCAGAGCCTGGCAAACAATAAGCAAATTAATACAAGGTAGCTATTATAGTGGTTCATTCAAAGATAGCTTTATGCTACTTATTTTTATTAACACTTGGGTAGTGTCTATGTCCAAGACAAGACACCTGATTGCATTATAAGAAACAGCCTAGTGAATTGGTTCCACACATGTGCCCTGGAGCCTAATTCCAGCGTGTTCACATCCCAGTTTGGCCACTTAACTAGTTCTGTGACCTTTGTAAGTTTTTAACCTCTCTGTGCCTTGTTTTCTTCACCTATAAAATGAGGGGTAATACAGGCCCAAAAGTTCTGAGAATGAAATGAGATGATACATGTAAACTATTCAAAATAGTGCTTACTTTGTTATTTTAGTATAAGAAATTTGAGTTGTATACTAATTGAAATTTGAGATGGGCAATGAGGAATGTCAAGCCATAGGCTATATGAACCTCTAATTCAGATATTAATTATTCAGTGGCTACATTTTTGCTTTGCTATGAATGATTATTGATTTAGAACAAAAATACCCAAACATTAAATATAAAATTCCCTTGACCTTGTTGTAATACATGAAAATGACAATTACCCAAAGAAAGTATGTATGCAAATATTTCCCATCTATCATAGCCAGTTCTATCAGGAACATGATTTTCATTAATTCTCCAAATTACCTAAATCAAAACATTTCATTCTTTATAGATGTATATGAGTCCATAGTGACTGAATTAAATTACACTTGTTTTGTAATATAGTGTTCTGATGTGTAACAGACTATTAAAGGAACGATCTTTACAAGGAAAACTTTAGAATATTGTTAAGTTACTCACTGCGTGACCTATTTAAACTGCTCAGATTCTTCTTGTTGTAGACTGCATAATTAAATTTTAAATGGAACATGATAAAGAAATTATACTGGTGATCTCTAGAGATTTTGATACCCTGTTTTGCTCTTTATAAGAGTATAGCAAAGGCATACTTTAAAATTTAATAAAGGCCTGCCCTAATTTTTTTTTTTTCGTTTAGATTTTTCTCATTGGCTCAGTAATCCAAAGCTATGCTGTATTATCCACAAGTGCTACCTGAAATAAATAATCAGAATAAATATTCTACAAAGCACATTTATCCCAATTTTGAGAATTTCATTATTTGTGCATAAGAGCATTTGTAGAGCAGTTAGACTCCTTTAAGATAAAACCTGCCATATCCTGAATGTGTTACTGTACAGAATTGGAGCTTTATTCATTGTTTGTGGAAGTATTCATATCTTCAGAGTTTCTAGAGCAAGGGGATAGAAGATGGTTTTCATGGAAGATGTAATTTTGGAATTAGAATTTCTTGTTTGCTATGTAAAAGTTGCACCTCTTGAGAGGATGCAAGGGAGCACACACACACACACACACACACACACGCACACACACAAGTTGTGTGTACAACTTGCAGAAAGCAGAACCAATAGCAGAATAAAGGAGAATTCATGGCTTGAGCATTCTAACAGCCATTACAACCTCTTGGGTAATAATTTTGGGTCATATAACTTCCTGTCATTCTTTTTCCTTTGTATTTAAAGGGGCCCTGCCAAGATAAAATTCTGTGTTACATACAGCTATTTTATATTTACTTAATACCACTTTGTTGTATGAAAGCTTCTCTGGCCTCCTCAAAGGGATTCCGCTTTGAGATGTATATGAGTCCATAGTGTATATGACCACTGAGCTTTGACAGCACCAGGTGGGAGAGCTCCTCTTCCTGTTCAGGGTTGGTTTGCTTTCTGCATTTGCCTCCATGGGTGTTTGGAATTGTCAAGCTACCAAGAGCATGTAAATTAATAACATTCATTCTCATTTATGCGTACTTAACTTTATACCTTGTAAACCTTTCTTTTCAGATTAGGTTTTGTAAATGTTTCTATTATGTATTTCCCTTTTCCCTCTTTCTGGCACATGTACAGATTTCCTTTTGGGCCCAAACCACTCAAGCATCCTATGTTGTTTTCATTTTTCAAATAAGCAACATTAAACTCACATAGCACTTTATAAAACCAAACTGAAGCAGTGACACAGCCAACAGAGAAAATAAATTCACCATTTAGCCTGACTATTCATCCTTAGCCCTCTACTTGTATGGGTTCATCCCTATTCATCCCAAACCTACTAGATATAACTTTAAGGAGTATTCCTGAGCTATATAAAGGATTATAAAGAGCAATCTAGATTGGGAGCATTGTTATCCAGTGAATAAGTAGAAATTCTGTTTACTACCACAATACAGCATTTGAGACCCTCTCTCACCAGAATCAGACCTGTGGCTCTCAGGCTGGTATCTAGAAGTGTGTTACCTGGGGCTTACAATTCATTATAATGTATAGAGCTCTTCTTCCAAAGTAAAAGGAAATCATTCCCAAATTATACTTTTATTGAAATAGGTTTCTACGACTGGCTCACAACTAATTTAAATACTTAATGAATAATGAAGATGTATATGGACATAATAAAAAATGAAACCTCAAAATAAATCTGTGGATATTAATGATATCATTATTACTAGTTGCATCTTTGAGAACCTATATGAACAAGGGAATATATGGAAGATACAAGGCACAGTGATCCCTGTATTTAAGAACCAAAGATTCTAAAAGTAGAGATCTGATTTATAGTAAGAGAAAGTATGTTATTCCTTGGATCCCAGTGGAAGCACAGAGTCTGTCACATGATAAGATGAAAACATTTTTATTGAGTACATTAAGTACCGTATAAATTGAGTAAATATTTAAGTTCACAGGAGAGAGAGAGAACATATTTTGTATGGCAATTAGAAAAATATTACAATGGAAGGTATAGATCTTCTGGGAAAAGAAATAGCAGTAACAAAGCAAAGAGCAAGGACTATGGAGTGTCCAGAAGTGGAGATTCAGCCTGCTGGTTTCAACCAGATGATTTGTCGAGAGAATAATGAAATATGAAATTAATGAAGTCTATAGAAGCCAGCTTGTAAGCTTTAAAATGATAGAATAGCTTTGCTGTTGTTTTGCTTTGTTTTCTTTTCAGGAGGCCATTAGAGGCATTGAATATATTATTCAGAGGGTGTGTTGGCAAGGTTAATCAGATGGTGTCCTGCAGAATGCATTGCAATGGGAAGAGCTCCACCAGCCCAGAAACTCCCTGAGGACTAGAACCAAGTCCATTTTGCTCACTTTTTTATCCTAAATACCTAGCACAGAGCCTACAGCACAGAGTAGATGCTCAAATATTGGCCAAATGAATTAATGAGTAACTGGGAGATAAGGATTTTTCTAACTAGTCCATATTAGGATAATGAATACATGAAGTAAACTGGTCACTGTAGAAAAAAAAAGGCACTGGTTGATTACAGAAAATGGTGGGAAAACAAATCAATAAAACTTAGGTGATGAAGGAGAAAGCCAGTCCAAATGCTGGACATGTTTCCAGTTTGGGAATCCTATATAATAAAAGCCTAAATGCTTAGTGTCTGGTCATCCAGTTGTCTGTTCAACCAATCAAATCATAATATGCTAATGATATGCTAAGGCCACTTAACTGCTTACTGTGACGTGCACTGACCACCAAGGGGAAAATGCTCCGACCAGTTGGTTAGCTTGCTGCCAGTGTCCAGGCCAATCGGGACTGAGTGAGATGGGCTGGACATGCCCTGGAGCCCTCCCGCAGTCATCCCTGGCCCTCTTGCAATCCAGGACCACTGGGGGGATGTTGGAGAGCCAGTTTCAGCCCGATCCCACAGGCCAGGCCAACGGACCCCACTGTTGCACGAATTCATGCATTGGGCCTCTAGTGTCATAATAATTCCACCACAAATCATGGAGGTCTGCCAGAAGAGCTTACTGGGAAATATGAGCCTAGAAAGTGGGTTGTTTTATATTGAATTAGAGGCGAAGGCCAGATATCTAGATGAACATTTCTGGTGGAGGTTAGAGGCACTGTGGACATGGAACTGAAGGTTTGAGAGTCTGGGAATAAAGCATCTTGGAAGTAGTTTGCATGGAAGTTTTGTTGAAGACATTTTGTCCACAAAAATGGGTTTTGAAGTTGTCTTTTATGGTGGTATCCTTTGCCAAATTAGGCAAGATGCAAATTTGGAAGGGAATTCTTGAGGACAAATAATGTTGAACCAGTAATGAATGCAACACTCAAATGGCCTCTAATTCATTCTGGCAATTTCTCAGGAGAATAGAAAAAGGAGTTCTCTGGGGTGACTTACTTCCCCCTTTAAATGCCCTCCTCAGTTGCCATCTTGTGCCTGACTTTCACTATGAAAATTTGTACATGACCCTGATAGCAGAGTTATGCTGGCAACAGAATTGTGTTTGCTGCCTGCTCTCATTTGGCCTTTCTCATATTGGCCTGGTGCTTCTTGGCTAATCCATCATGTCTGAAGTTTCATGTCTTCTGGGTTTTTGCCCAAAGCTCTGGCAGCTGACAGCATTCAGTTGAGAAAGTCCTGTCCAAGTTCAACTTCCATGGTGCAAGAGTCTCCCTTTAATACCAGGGTAAATTGAAACACACATTGAATGCAACATTTTAGCTCTTCAGTTTGTAGGCTAGTTCCAGTATTGCTTAAATATTATAAATGAAAGAACAGAGATTATTTTGGGGATGATTTGGAACAATTTTCTGTGTAACAGTTAAGGAAAAATAGGTCATGAAGCAGTACCTGGTAGCTTGTATAGCATTAGCTTAGGGGTGGTTGAGCCATGAATATTTTAGATTTTGTTGACAATCATACAGGGATGCTTGTAAGGGTGAAAAGGTTATACTCCTGTTTCTAGATAGAATAAGGGACAATACTACTTTAGAATTAGAAAAGGAGGCCCTGTAAAAGGAACTGAGGCCTGGAGAACAAGATGAAGTCAAGGTGGTTGTCTTGAACTCTCATAAGCAGCAACTCTGCAAAGATTTCTCATGCGCTTCACTCCTCCCTTCCTCTTATTCTCTCATGGGAATCTCTCCCTTCTCTGATATGCATGTACATTGTAGCTGATATTTGTAAAGTAGAAAGAAGCAATAAAATCATTAGAAGGAACAAAGGTAAAGAAGTGGTTACTCTCACTCAATAAAAAACATAATGTAATAAATAATTTTTAAATAAGTAAATGCTTTTCCAAAAAAAAAAAAAAAAAAGAAAGAAAGAATGGTTCCTCTCAGAGGAGTAATAATTACATTTTAACATAAAAGTTGTCCAAGAGCACATGTAATCTGCATGAGAATTGTGCAAATATCCTATGTGAATGTTCTACCCCCCATGTACACCCAGATTTCTTTTTCGTATGTTGAACTTTAGAGCTCTATGGAACTTACATTGTATCATCACGTTTTACAGATGATTAGACTGAGCATGACAAACTCAAAAGCAAGTCCTCAAACTACACAATTTGCTCTTGCTGGACAAGCTGATATTTGCTTGGTGTAGGTGGAGTCCAGTTATTATTTCAGGGCCTATTTTGAGGCCATAGAACCAGAAACCCTTTTAGCTACTTTCTGGTTGTCTGCACCTCCCCCCACCCTCCATCTTTGGTAACTTCTGTCCTCCTTCCACACCTGCCCCCAGGGACAAAAACCTAATTTCCAGTATCCACACCAGAGCTTTGTTCTTGCTAAATGAAAGCAAAGTGCTGAAACAAGTGCTGATGTTAGCTATATGATGATGTACACAATAGTGTTTCTCAAATCTTAATGTGCATGTAAGTGGTCAGAGAATTTTGTTAAAATGAATGTTCTGATTCAGTTGGTCTGGGGTGTCACCCAAAATTTTCCATTTCTAGCAGCTCCCATAGGAGATCTGAGAATTCTGGTCTCTGGGCCACCCTATGAGCAAGAAAGGGACTGGGAAACCACACCCGTCACATCTTGTTCAAAAGATGTAATAGTCGCTTTCCAAGTTCTACATCCATACCTTTAGGAATATGATGCTTTTATTTATATTATTTTTATTTATATTATTCTACCTTACATCTTTGGTTGGATTGTTATTATTTACTTTTTCAGAAAATGCTACAAAGCATTTTGGAAACTGCCACTGCAGGAGTAATTTCTTTTCAAACTCTGAGTTTTTGTAAACTTGCTATAGACATCTGTGGATTGAAAAGAACTATATAAAGGCAATATTATGTTATTGAGTTGGTGCAAGTTTAGAATACAGTATCAATCAAGGTTTGACTTCCAATTCTGATTTTATGATGAGTAGCTATCATTGAAGCAGAGACCACAGTTTGGCTATTAGGAAGCTTTATTTTACATATATGAAGTCTTATTTATGTCAAGTAATTTAGTTCCCAGGTGTCCTCATTCTGTATCTGTGACTGTAGACAGACAGTATATGTCTAGGTAGTTTGACAGTATGAATATATATATATATATATAGATATAGATATAGATATAGATATAGATATAGATATAGATATAGATATAAATATAGATATATATACATATATATTATAGAATATATAGTATTATATACGTATATATTAATGCACATATATTATACATATATATGCATATTCAGGAATCAGCTTCAAAACTAAAGTCAGTTCACAGGCTATATAGCTGATTTGTGGAAACTGATATTTATGGACTACACAGATGTTAAAATTATCTTTGTTTTATTTATTCTGTAGGAAACTGCAAAGTGTTATAGAAGCAATTTTACTTCTCTCCTTTTGCCTCTATTTCCATTTATCTCATCCTATCCCCTCTACTAAAGTAAACTGGGGTGTCTTGTTACAGCAATCTAATTTGGGATGACTTGAGAGATAGGAAGAGAGACAGGTAACATTGAATATTCAGAATTCAGTAATGAAAAATAATCACTTTAGTGAAAGGCCAGCTGTTCTTTGTTTTCTAATAGGCATGTGATATTGATGAAAAATAGTGTTCAAGTAAACTTTACCAAGTAGAACTCATTTGATTCAGGGTATTATATTATTTTGCAGAATAGGAAATATTATTTAGGTTTAACAAAAAGCTAAACAGTACAGCCAATTCAAAGACCCAAATAACAAAGGATTATCTTTACATTTAGAGAATGAAAAATGCTGGGGCGTGATATTTATGTAAGACATTGCATCCTAATTCTTTCAAAAAAATATGCCTGTGTTTTCTACATTTTTCAAATTTCATTTGAATTAATGCTTTATGGATGTTTGTTAGTCTTAGGGGTATGTTAAAATGTCATTGCAAACAGGTCAGGCAACTTAGGTTTAGATGATTCTGGATTTAAATCCTCACATGCTTCTATTTTCTTAGTTGGAAAAAAAATGGAGTTTTGTGACAATTTGGAGTTACTTTTCTATATCTCCCCAATGAGTTTGCAAATTCAAGGAGCTTCCCCAAAAGCAGACTCTGAGACAAGGATTGGAGTCCAAGGACATGAGGGAGTGAGGAAGTGAGGCAGGGAGGGAGGGCAGCTAGGAAGCATATGTTCATGAGTAGGTTACTGCCTGGCAACAGGGACTGGAGCCCACTGGGACCCTGCTCCACTGAGGGACAATAGTTTTGATAATGCCTTATCCTTCAGTGGTTGACATCACTCCAGGTGTGCTCATTCTCGGGCAGTCTGTCTTCTCATGCTCAGGCCAGTCACTCCTAGGGCCAGAGAAAGCCCTCTCTAAAAGGCCGAAAGAGGCAAGAACTCAGAGGCTTTTAGGGAAGGATCTTCAGTTGACCTTCAGGGAAAATTCAGGGCATAAAAGCAGGGCATTGATAGTATCTATTTTATCAGTGTGATCACATTGTATTCCCAGCAACTGGTATAGTGCCTGGTACCTAGCAGATGCTTAGTTAGTATTTATTTGGTGAATGAAGGAAAGAAGGATGGGAGAGAAGAAGGGAGAAAAAATGCAGGATTCCAATAGAATTGGAAAAGCCAGCATTGGCCTCCTGTCAGCCAACAACTGTGTTAACCTCATAACTTACACTCAGGGTGGTCTTTTGTTCCCTTTTCTGGGGCCTGAGTGATATTCTACAGAAATCACCCCAGAGAAGGAAGGGGGCCTGAGAAAGCAGCATCAAGTTTATAGAGTTTGACACTATCAAAGAGTTAATAAGTTAGAAATATGTGTTCCTTGCCAGAAATATGATCAGAAAGAGTTTGCCAATGATTAGTTTCCTTTTTCCTGAAAGAGTAGAGAAATGTGCTACAGGGCCAACCTGGACCCAAAATACTGAAGTGTTTTCATGCCTAATGCTGTCTCTCTCCCTCAGCCTCCCGTGGCCCAGGCACTGGGTGGCAGACCAGTCACAGAGTGAGTGGGAATTCATCCACAAACACTTGCTTTCTTTAGCAGGACTCCTAGCTCCTCCTGACAATTTCCTCATACTGATTTATTGATTTAATTTTTTGTTGGCGATAGTGGTGGTTATAAAGTAAATTTACCCCAGAAAAAAGGGATTTGGGGAATTCATTAAGGCTAACATTGCACTTGGATGCTAGACTCACTTTCCATCTGCCCAAAACAGCTACATAAAAGAAGCAAGTGACACCAAGCTAGTGACAATGAACTGTTTCCTCCTTTTATTCTGTTGGGAAGGTGAGAATAGAAGGATATGAGTGTTGTTTTCCTCTTAATTGCTAACCTTGGAAATCAAAAGCCAAATGACCCTCACAAACACCATTTTTTGTCATCATGTTTGGATTTCAGCCATGTATTTCTCTTTTTTCAATTTGATTTAGGACTAAAAAGAAAAATTGTCTTGGATATATGTTTCCCTACTCTTGACCCTGCTTTTATGTAACAAATTAGCCCAAAACTTAGCAGCTTAAAACAACAAACATTTGTTATCTCACTTTCTCTGGTTCAGGAATCTGGGTATGGCTTTGCTGAGGGCTTATTCTCCCAGGTCTTTCACAAAGCTACAATCAAGGATTAGGCTGGGACTGCAATCTCATTTGAAAACTCAACTGGGGAAGGATCCACTTTCCAACTCATACACATGATTGCTGGAAGGATTTAGTTTCTACCAACTATTGGACTGGGAGCCTCAGTTCCTGGTTTTCTGTGGACCAGGGCTTCCCTCAGTTTCTGGTTTTCTGTGGACCAGGGCCTCCCTCAGTTCCTGGTTTTCTGTGGACCAGGGCCTCCCCTACTTTCTGGCCATGTAGGCTTCTCCATAAGGAAGCTGGCTCTCAGTGTAGCAAACAAGTAAGATGGCAGTCACAGTCTTTTTTAAACCTGATGTCCTAAGTGACATACATTACCTATTACTGTGTTCTCTTTGTCCTAAATGAGCCACAAGGTCCAACCCATACTCAGAGAAAGGCTAATACAAGGAAATGAGTAGGAGGTGTGAGGATCATTGAGAGTCATTACAGAGGCTGCTTATACAGGTACTAGAGGCCCAATGCACAGATTCATGCACCAGTGGGGTCCCTAGGCCTGGCCTGGGCCCTCTCACAATCCAGGACCCCTCAGGAGATGTTGGACTGCTGGTTTCGGCCCGATCCCCACAAGCCAGGCTGAGGGACCCCACCAGTGCACAAATCGTGCACTGGGCCTCTAGTATGTATGTAAGATCTTTGGTTAATCTCCTCCCACCCTACCCCCTTTTCTCTGAGATTCATCAGTCTATTCCATGTATCCATGCCTGTGCATTGAGCATCTGCCCCCTGGTGGTCAGTGTGCATCATAGCTACCCATCGAATGGTAGGCTTTTATATATATAATAGAGGCCCGGTGCACAAAAATTTGTGCACTCGGGGGGAAGGGGGGGGTCCCTCAGCCCGGCCTGTGCCCTCTCGCAGTCTGGGACCCCTCGGGAGATAACGCCCTGCTGGCTTAGGCCTGCTCCTGGGTGGCAAAGGGCAGGCCCAATCCCTAGGTGCAGCCCCTGGTCGGGCTCAGAGCAGGGCCAATTGGGGAGTTGGGGCGCCGCCCCCTGTCATGCACAGAGCAGGGCGGATCGGGAGGTTGCGATGCCACCCTCGGTCACACTCGGAGTAGGGCCAATTGGGGGGTTGGGGCACCGCTCCCTGTCACACTCAAGGCAGGGTCAATGGGGAGGTTGCAGCGCTACCCCCCTGTCATGCACAGAGCAGGGCCAATCAGGGGGTTGGGGCGCTGCCCCCTGTCATGCACAGAGCAGGGCCCATCAGGGGGTTGAGGAGCTCCCCCCTGTCACTCACAGAGTAGGGCCGATAGGGGAGTTGGGGCACCGCCCCCTGTCACCCACAGAGCAGGGCCAATCAGGGGGTTGGGGCGCCACCACTGTCACACTCAGGGCAGGGACGATGGGGAGGTTATGGCTCTACCCCATCACACACAGAGCAGGACACGTGGGGGGGAGGGCGGGGTTGGGACGCCGCCCTCTATCACCCACAGAGCAGGGCCGATCAGGGGGTTGGGGCGCTGCCACTCTCATACTCAGGGTAGGGCCGATGGGAAGGTTATGGCTCTACCCCATCACACACAGAGCAGGGCCCGTGAGGGGGTTGGGGGGGGTTGGGGCACCACACCCTGTCACACACAGAGCAGGGCCGATCAGGGGGTTTGGGTGCTTCCCCCGTCACGCTGATCCCAGTGCCGGGAGGCCTTGTGGCTCCGCTGATCCCGGTGCTGGGAGGCATATTACCCTTTTATTATATAGCATAGAGGCCTGGTGCATGGGTGGGGGCCAGCTGGTTTGCCCTGAAGGGTGTCCTGGATCAGGGTGGGGGTCCCCACTGGGGTGCCTGGCCATCCTGGGTGAGGGGATGATGGCTGTTTGCAGCTCATCACACACCCTTCAGGGTGGGGGTCCCCACTGGGGTGCCTGGCCAGTCTGGGTGAGGGGCTGAGGGCTGTTTTCAGGCTGTCGGGTGACTGAAGCTCCCAACAGCTCCTTTTTTTCTTTTCTTTTTTTTTAATTCTGGGCCAGCTTTAGCTCTGAGGCTTGGCTCCAGCTCTTAGGCCTTGGCTGCTGAAAGCAGGTATCTGGTTTGTTTGGGTTCTATAATAGAAACACTGTTTCAACTCCAGCTCTGAGATTCCGGCTGGCTGAAAGCAGGTTTCTGGGGTTTTGTTTAGCTTCTATATTTGTAACAATGTTTCAAACTGCAAGCTCAGAGGCCAGCACCGGTAGGCGGGGAACATTGGAGTCCTCCATCACTGAAGCAAGTAAGCCTCATGTTCGCTTCAAGCTGCCTGGCTGCCAGCCGCCATCTTGGCTGGCAGTTAATTTGCATATCTCCCTGATTAGCCAATTGGAAGGGTAGTGGATGTACGGCTAATTACCATGTTTCTCTTTTATTAGATAGGACTAGAGGCCTGGTGCACAAGGGTAAAGAAGAAAAACCATAGAGTCACAAGCAATGTGGTAATTATTTCTTCAATAATGGAAAATTGTCCCACTGTGGCTAGGAAGGAACTGGAGTTGCAGCCCAGGATAGGCTCAGGGCAGGCCCCATAAATCTGCTCTTATGGGTAAGAAAGAGGTATCACTATCAAACGACTACCTTGAGGGCCAGTGCTCTCCCATGGGGCTGAAGGAAGAGTTGGTTAAAGTTTGAAAGGAGTATGACATTCAGATCTGGAACCTAGATGAGATCTCAGGAGCAGAAGCTGAAGTGTGCACTCCTTAGTTGAATGAGTGAATTATGATAGGGAACAAGGGGGTGACTGACATAGAACTGGACTTAGAAAGTGTGGGATACTCTGGTAGGACTCTAGAACCTTGGGCAAAACATTTCTCAATGAACTAGTTCTCTTCCCTACCCAAGATGGCTCCTGAATGGACTCCGTAACTTGACCCTCTGCGGGTAGGCTTAAGGGAAGTGCTCTTCCCACAAAGGAGAAGGGAAGCTCAGTCTATACTCACTATGGAACAACTGTCAGCATGTCTTGGGCACATGTTGAACTGGTAAGTCAGGGTTCCTGTTCTAGCACTGGATTTATTTAGGTATGTGACTTGGAGCCTCTTCAGTCACTTTGCCTTATGGGGTATAGGTAGTTGATTTTCTGAATGAGAGATATGTCCCTTTCTCCCACCAATAAAATTTTACAAAGGTTGCCAGTGACCCAGATGTAGCTAAATCTAATCCCATGTGTAGACATGTCAGTACATATATTGCTTAGTCTCTTGGTAGCATTTGATACCCTTGACCACTTCGGCAGCTCAGTAATTATAATCACTGAGGAGCAGTGCAAAGGTGTATCCAGGAGAAGTATTGACCTAAGAAGTAAGAAGGTAGCCAGATGGGAGTGGACTTAGACATGAGTAGTAAGTGAGCAAGTCTAGATGATTCATTTAAGAAGCTCAACTTCAAAGGGGATAAGAAAGAAGCAGTTGTGGCTGGTGACTTTGAGGAAGAATGTATCTTAAAGACAGAATAAACATACACATTTTTAAGTGCATACAAAATGATAATGTGGTACCATCTCACACCTGTCAGAATGGCTATCATCAATAAATCAACAAACAACAAGTGCTGGTGAGGATTCGGAGAAAAAGGAACCCTCATGCACTGCTGGTGGGAATGCAGTCTGGTGCAGCCATTATGAAGAACAGTATGGAGTTTCCTCAAAAAACTAAAAATGGAACTCCCATTTGACCCAGTGATCCCACTTCTAGGAATATATCCCAAGAAACTAGAAACACCAATCAGAAAGGATATATGCACCCTTATGTTCATAGCAGCACGATTTACAATAGCTAAGATTTGGAAACAGCCTAAGTGCCCATCAGCAGATGAATGGATTAGAAAACTGTGGTACATCTACACACTGGAATACTACGCTGTGGTAAAAAAGAAGGAATTCTTACCTCTTGCAACAGCATGGATGGAACTGGAGTGCATTATGCTAAGCGAAATAAGCCAGTCAGAGAAAGATAAATATCACATGATCTCACTCATTTGTGGAATATAATGAACAACATAAACTGATGAATAAAAGAACAGATCCAGAAACAGAGAAACATCAATCCCTCCCTCCTACCTTGCCACCTGCACTTTAGCAGTAGGGTCACGTGCATGCAGGAGCACAGACAAGAAGAGAGGAAGAGGGGAACTCTGTCTAATGTGGCCAGGAAGAGAGCAGTTAGAGCTGGCAAGTCGGGGACGGCTTCATGGAGGAGGTAGGACTTGTTGTGCTCTTTGGAAATACTCAGGACTTAGGTGTTCAGGGGACGGGGGAAAACAGGTAGCAGGTGCTGCAAAATGGCATCCTGCCAGACTCTGGCATATGTCACCTGTCCTCACCAGAGCCTTTTGTCAGAGAAGTGACAAGATCTGTCTGCGGTCTTTTGGCTGGTAAGAGGAGGGGCCAGCTCCAGACCTGAGGCCTGTGTAGCCTGGAGGACCATGGGCCAAATGAGAGCCATGTGTCCTGGACATAGCTGGGCTCACCAGAACAGCTTCGATAGTGGTGAAATCTGTGCCTCGCTGACCCAATGGTGTCTGTAAGCCTGGGAGTGTCATTCCAGGGACACTGGAGGTGATGCTGTCTTTGTGAACCTCCGTATGCATCTGAGTGGCAAATGATGTTCATGGCAGTCACTGTGGATGCTGCATAGCTAATGTCCAAGAGTTAGTGACAGCAAGGGACTGTCAGCAGTGTCAGCAGCTGTTCCAGGATAGAAGCCCAGGAAGGTGGCAGTTAACTATGTTGACAAATTTCTGATGGGGCTATTACGGTATGGTAATGTGCATTCTGGAACAATATGTTTCCATCTTCTCCCCTTTCCCCCTGCTGGTTTGATTGAGAAAACCATAGCGACCAAAAGTGCAAGATTTATACAGATCGCATAGCAGGGAATTGGGTTATGAGCAGGGGGGCCCCTTTGGGAGGAATTTACCTTTTAAAACTAGAGGGGGAACAGGTGCTCTGGAAAAGGCTTATAACTTCATGAGGGTGGGGGTGGCATTCCTGGAGGGAAAGGTTACTTAGATTAACAACACTCTGTTGAAAATGATGACATCCTGGCTCTGCCATTAAAACAGGTGGCTGTCATTATGGCTGCTCGCTCGTAATGGGAAGATAATACAGGCAGAGAGAGATTTATATAGGCCCCAGAAAGATGAAATTGCACATAAAAGAGGAAACAAGGCATAAAGAGGGCCAACTGGGGGGATCCCTCTGCCCACAGGACTGCATGTGATACTCGTTAATGGCGCAGCATTTGTGTCTCTCTATCCAGAGGCTTACATTCCTACAGCGCTTCCATTTATTTAGGTCTATTCAATTAGCATTTGGGAAATATTTTCTTCCTCTTTGGATGTTTTTCTTCCATTTAGTAGAGTAGTAAGTGTAAAATTTTACTGGATATGACAAAAGTTGCCCCTCTTCTTTTCTGACAAATCGTGTTGGCTGGAAATTGGGTGTTGCCTCCGGATAATGATGAGGTCATCAAGGGTTCCCATACTAGGCGAGGCCATTGATGGGCTGTGTGGCCTATTTTTCTTTTTTTATATAAAAAGGTAAAGTTTAAAGAGGAAAAAAAAGGATGAAGTCTAAGAAATTATTTTCTATTTTAATAAACTCTTATATGGCACTAATTATTGCCAGGTACTGTTCTAATCATTTCATAAATGTTAACTAATTTAACACTAACAAGAACACTTTTAAAGTAAACACTGTCATTGTCTTCATTTGCAGTGACATGTCCAAGGTCACACAGCCAGTGAGTTGGGTTCCAGCCCAGGCAGACTTGCTCTGGAGGCCATGTTCCCAACCCCTACAACATACTGGCTGCACTGTACATATTTTGTTCATTTTCAGTTTTAAGGGTTATTTAAACTATTCACCTGTCCTCTCTCTGAGTCTCTCTTCTGGTAAAAACACATTTTAAAATCTCGGCATGTTAGATATTGTTGCATTAGGGGCCGGTAAGATACCAGAGTTGCACTTTAGCTTGAGCAGACCATGGTGTTTTCATTTCATTGGGGCGTCTTTAAAATGTGCAGCACATGTCACATTGAGACCTTCAGAGCCCTGCTCTGCTTGCTTTGTGTACAGTCAGAGCAGGTGGACTAACCTTTTAAATCGATTAGGATTGCCCATGCTCTCTCTCAAACATAAAAGATCAACCTAAAGTTTCATATGTGCTCACACACTTACTACAGTCAGCTCCCTTTCTACTTTTATATGCACAGTTGGGAGGATCTCTCTTTGGCCATCCTGAACATATTTTTCCTGGAGATTTAAAGCTGAGTGGGCACAGATGGAAGCAGGGTAATTTACCCTTTTCCTCCCCCTCCCTATTCACCATTTGACACAAGACATGAACAACTCTTTCGCCTTACAAGGCCTAGCCAGATTGCCGAGTAATTACCTTGATTTATGAGGGTGGGAGTAGAAGGTAGCACAAAACATAATTGTTAACTGAGTATGGTTGGATTATCACTACTGTAATTTGTAAGTTATTTCATGTTGTATAAATTACTTCAAGCATATTGAAGAAATAACAGTATCTTAATGTCTTTGTGGCCTCAGTGTCTAGAACAATGTCTGACTTTCAGTAGTTGTGGAATAAAGAAATTAATGAATAAATGAGTCCCTAGCAACTGAAGTCCTCCCTTCTAGAAAGATTTAAGAATACCTTTAACTTTCTGCTTTCAAGGTCATCTACATATATAAAAGTATAATATGCAAATCAACCAGACAGCAGAATGACAGATCTCTATGACATGCACTGACCACCAGGGGTCAGATGCTAAAAGCAGGAGCTGCCTCCAACCACAGACCCTGATCACCCAATAGCGCCCCCCCGCCCTCCCCCACCCCCCCACCCAGCAGGCTCCAATTGCTTGATGGGGGATGGGCAACTGGAGGTGGGTGGCGGTGAATGCAGGTGGCACCAGGCCAAGGCGGGTGCGAGCAAGCAGGGCCTCGATTGCCCCACTGGTCGCCCCACACACAAAGGGCAACAGGCATTGGCGGAAGGCAGGGCTGGCTGCTGACAGCTGGGGAAGATCAGCCCTGATCACAGGCCAGGCCTAGGGACCCTACCTGTGCATGAATTTCATGCACCAGGCCTCTAGTAGTGGTATAATAGGACAGAGATAGACATCTGTATCACAACTGTGCAAGACAAGTGCAGTGTGTTAGAAGAGACAGAAAATGCTTCCAGTTTGGAGCTCTAAGCAAGCCTCATACAGAGAGAACTGGAGAGAGCTGGGAGAGGATGTCTGGGACTTAGAGCATGAGACAGGAAGGCTCAGAATGTAGTCAGAAGTTTGCACATCCTCTGTCAGACAGTTAGATATGTACAGGTTATACAAGGGAATAATGAAGCTGGGGCCAGGTTTTGACACATTGTAGGGTGTAGTGACTACAAACTGGGGCCCATGTGTCTGGTACACTAGGCAGCAGGAACAGTGGAAGATTTTGAATCCAGGATCACAGCTTGCTCTGGCATGTGGAGCTCAGAGGAGTCTGGAGTGAGGGGCAAGTCTGAGGATTGTGACCAGTTAGGGGGCTATCAGAGTTGTCCTGGGGAAGGGAAACGGCAAGGAAGAGGGTGGCTGTGGGAATGGGAAGAAGTCTCTGAGGCATAATTTATAGGAATTAAAATTATTTGGTTGAGAGCAACAATCCAAGGAAGATTGAGTTACAACTAAAAGTCTGAACCAGAGTAACTGGTGGTTAAGAAACAGAGTGGCGGAAAGGAAGAGAGAGAAGCCGTGGAGTTGAGTTTGGTGGATGGGAAATAGGAAATCCTATCTTGCACTCTTGGAAGTTAGAGAGCGATGGGCCAAGAGTTACAGAGGCCACAGTCATCTCATCTCCATGGAAGTAGCAGTTAAGAGAATGACTCACAATCCTGGGGAGAAATAAGTGAGGTGAGGTTATGTGGGAATGAACTGTGCACAAGTCAGTCTTCCCATTAATGACTGCTGTGAAAAATAGCAGTCATTAATATTTTGTGAGCACAAGGTGGCCAAGACCAGAAACTCGCATTTCCTCAGTGGTGACCAGAATCTACCCCCATCCTCCCCAGTAGGTCTGCAGAGCTGCTCAGCTCAGGGCAAATGTTCACACTGACTTCAGAATGACTCCAGGTGGGAGGTCAGGCCTGCCCATCCCCACTGTCTGGTGAGCATAGTGGCAGTTATTGGGTTATTGGAGTTCAACAATCCTCTAACTGGTTTAGCTTGCCTTTGCCCTGAGTTCCTTAGTCTCTTCCCAACATAGCAACAATAATAATGATGTTATTAAAAATTTAGACCACGTCACTCCTCCCCTCAGACTCACCAGACTAAAAGCCACAGGCACTCCTGAGCATTTCAGAGCCCTCTGCAGTCCAGCCAGAAAGCTTTGCCTCATCACCGGCTGGTCTCCCCTTGGCCACCCTACTCCAGCTTGGCCAGCCCCTCTGTCCCCCTTGCTCCTCTCTCCCTCCTGCCTTGGGGCTTTTACAATGGAATGATCTTTGCTCAAATAAAGTCCTATCTCCCATCTTCACCTCTTTGTAGGACTTTCCATGAAGCCCCTATTTAAAATCACACTGCCACCCTGACCCACCCAAGTATTTCTTTCTCCCCCTCCCCACCCCACTGCCTCTTGCAATGACTTGCAGCGGTTCTCAACCTGTGGGTCGCGACCCCAGAAAATACATCCTGCATATCAGATATTTACATTACGATTCATAACAGTGGCAAAATTACAGTTATGAGGTAGCAACGAAAATAATTTTATGGTTGGGGGTCACGACAACATGAGGAACTGTATGAAAGGGTCGCGGCATTAGGAAGGCTGAGAACCACTCATAGAGCATGGACTCTGGCCTATACCGCACAGGGGGAATCTTGGCCCTTCTGTTTCCCAGATGCATGATCTTGGGTTGGTGGCATCAATCTCACAAGGCCTCAATATTCTCATCCGTAAAATGGGGATATAATAATAATGTTTAGGGAGAACAGAATAGGTTCACATATATAAAGTGCTTAGAACATTGACACACAAAATTCTCTAAAAGAGGTGGCGTTTATTATTCCATAGCATTTACCACCATTGGGCACACTACTAGTAAATACCTATGAGTTTATTTTTATTCATTAGTCTATCTCTTCCCACTAGACTGTTAGCACCACTAAGGCAGAAATTTTTATCTTTCGGCCGTATTGCCAGGGCCTATAATGGGACTTGGCATATACTAAGTGCTCAATTAATATGTGTTGAATTAATCATCAACAAATATTGTGTCTGTTTGCTTGATGTTGTCTTTAGGAAAAATAGAATTCATAAGTTGACAAAATCAGTTGGTCTGGGTAAGGGTTTTGCTATTAGATTCTAACTAGCCATTGCAACACAATTCCTTCTCTGAGGGTCCTCCAGATACTGAACTGCTTCCCACTTCTCAAAACATGGTTCTATGTGTAATACAAAAGACCCTTTGCTATAAGTCTGCTCTGGTACTTTGATCATTGGGTCTGCTAGCTTCCCCAATGCCATGTCTCAGTTCCCAGTACTTCCCAGAACCACTGTGAACCTTCTCATTCATTTGTTCATTCATGGGCCTGCCTCATGCCATAGATGATGTCGCTGAGCTGGTTATCAATCATCTTTGACAATAACCTCTGAGCCCTCATGCAACAAATTGTTTCCCAGGGTTGGTAGGATGGGCCTGAGTATAGAGCAGAAGTAGATTCTGGATATGTGATACCTTTTGCATGTACTGTGTTCTCTACCATTCACTGAAGTGCCACAAAATTGACACATAGCTAAAGGTAGTTTCAAACATCCCCCTGTGGGACAATCCAGTACCTGATTAAGGTGCCATTACTCATGCTCCCTGAAAGTCCCTCTAAATCTAATATCTTGTCAGAGAACACAGGCACCTCCAAATAGTTCATTTTCCCAACTAGCTTCTCCACAAGAGGCTGAAAGGTGGCATAGGCCTTGGGATCCAGTGAGGCATCCTCTCTAGCTGGACAAATTCCACGTGAAGAGTGCTAGTCCATTCTCCTCATGCCTCTCTGCCCATCTCCCAACATGATGCAGAAGACCTGACTCTGCACTAAACTTGGAACACAGTCTCACCACCACTGCTCTAGGCCTCACCAGCAGGGCGAGCTGGAAGGCAGTTCTCTTTGCTCCCAGCCTCCATCTGGCTCTAGCTGAAGGCACGTGGGATATGCAGTGGAAGTAAGCCTGATGCTGATCACTGACTTGATACTTCTCACACTAGGCTAATGATCAGAAGGGACTGGACTTAGTATAGATCCAAGATCCTGGCCTGCTACCACTAGGGTGTCCACTTCTCTCAGTTCCAACTGGGGGTGAGCCTCTGCATGTTTAAAAAAAACACAGGAAAGTGGGCAAGTTAACACATATGGAAGGACTTTTGGGAACCACTTCCAGAGCACAGCCTGGCTCCAGCTTGTTTGCCCATGATCCTACAATGACATATTCCTGTGCAGGCCTGAGACAGCCCTCCCCCCCCCCCCCCCCCCCGCCTCCCAGCAGAGCTCATGCTGCTTTCAGTTTCTCTACCACCAGGAAGTGATTGCATTTACATCTTGCCATTACTAGGTGTACTGGTTAATAATGGCAGATTCTGTAATCAAAGAAAACATCATAATTTCAAGAGAGACATCAAAAGTGCTTTATTCAAAGTAATGTCCATCGCTAGCTACACATTTCCCCATCTTTCAGGTAATTTGTGGATACCGTCCCAATAGAACTTTTCTTGTTTTGAGGCAAACCATTCAGAGACCCAATTTTCCACTTCTTCATACGTTCTGAAGTGCTGCTCAGAAAGTGCGTGTGCCATCGATCGGAACAAGTGGTAATCTGAAGGAGCAAGGTCTGGTGAATACAGCAGGTGGGTTAATACTTCCCAGGCAAGATCTCTTAACATGTCTTTAACTGGTTTTGAAGTGTGTGATGGTGTCTTATCATGAAGCAAAATTACTTTGCCATGTCTTCTGGCCCATTCTGGTTGTTTCACCATCAAAGCGTGGTTCAAATTGATTATTTGTTGTCAGTTGCAATCATAACACACCACACCTTCCTGATCCCACCAAACACAGAGCATTGTCATCTTTCCAAAGCGATTTGGCCTTGCAGTCAATGTTGATGGTCGACCTGGATCAACCCATGATTCTGTGCTTTTGGGATTCTCAAAATAAATCCACTTTTTATCGCCAGTCACAATTTGATGCAAAAAATACTTTCTCTTTTTGCCAGTGGAGCAACATTTTACTGATGACTTTTTGGTTTACCATTTGTCTTTCGTTCAGTTGATGTGCACCCATTTTCCTTCCTTTAAAATCTTTCCCATTGTTTTTAAATGATCAGAAATTGTTTAATCTTTTTCTGCAAGTTGTTTAATCTTTCTGCAAGTTGTTTTTAAGTTTGACATGCATCTTCATCCAATAATGCTTATAATTGTTGGTCTTCAAAATTCGACATTTTTAAGCATAAAAATATCTATGATGTTAACACCTTGACATTTGAAGTTTTGAAGCTTTCTGTCAATACAACAAAGTAGCATACATGTCAAATCGTATGTATATCAACATATGTGTAACTCTATCTATTGAAAAAAATCCACATTATTAACTGGTACACCCAGTAAGTGTCCTGTCCAAAGTAGGAGCAGAACACGGAATAGCTTCAGAAGGACGCTCTGTAAATTAGGCCTAGACCTCTGTTCCCTTGAAGGAAACAGTCAGGTGATCCCTAAACTTGGGGGCTGCTGCCAGAACCTCACACTGTCTTGTGATGGCACCGTCTTGTCTTGGCCATAAAACTGGATATCCTGATGTTTTATCAACCTTTTTATGTGTGTGGGCTTCAACCCTTTCTTCCTTTGACTGAGTTAGCTGTTTTCAGAACATTTCAGAGGGTCTTAAGGATGTTCAGAGGCCAAGGCTTAGTCGGCCATCAGTTGGAGATTAGGGGCTTATTCTCTCCACTGGCGCCATAGCTTACTTTGCGGCCAGTGGTCTGAACCTCTGAGCATGTCCCGTTCCCTTTAGACCTGGCCTTATCCCTCTTTAAGGCAAGCAAACTACCTTTCACAAGGCTGTCACATTTTACCTTCTCACTCATGGACCCTTTCAAATTCCCTATGGCCCTTAATGTGATTAGACCCCTACTGAAACTCCTGTCCCAGGCACTGGCTGGCTCTGGCTTCCTGCAAATGTTCTCAGTTGCCTCTATACTTATCCAAAATACGGAGTAACCAAAGGGGGAGCGACTCCTTTATGTATTCAACTACTGCTTAGACATCAGTTTCTCCAAATGAACATGCATACAGTAGATAAAAACCAGTACTTATTCACAGAGAATCAGAGGGGCAGGAGGGACAATCTTCAAAGGGAGGAAAATGAAAGTTGGGGTGAAAAATATTTAACATGTGTTATGGCCTAAATATTTGTGTCCCACCCCCAAATTTGTGTGTTGAAATCCTAACCCCCAAAGGTGACGATATAGTGGGTGGGGCCTTTGGGAGGTGATCAGGTCATGGGTGTAGAACCTACATGAATGAGATTAGTTCCCTTATAAAAGAGGCTCCAGAGGAACCCTCCACCTCTTTCATAATGCGAGGACAGTGTAAAGGTGTCACCTAAGAGCCAGGAGGAGGGACTTTAAGAGACCATGACCATGCTGGCACCTTGAACTTGGACTCCCCTGTCTCCAGAACTGTGAGAAATAAATTCCTGTTGCATATAAGCCACCCAACAAATACCTGTGGCATTTTGTTGCAGCAACCCAAACAGACTAAGACAGCATGAGAAGGCTCCCCTCCCAGAATTTGAGGGTGCTCCATACAGGTGTTCCCTCCTCTCTGAACCTACTTCATCCAACCTTCTATAAATTCATCTCCTTTCCCTATTCTTTCTCTCTTCTTTCATCTCTGTCCCATTCCCAAAGCCCCTACATTTTCTGGAACAACCTCTCAGTTCCGAATGAAGTGTGACTCTTAGGGAGCTCTCCCAAACCTTGCTTCACCACTGTGGACTAGAGAGAGGGACCCTGGGTGTAAAGTGGAGGACAGGATGGAGTGGACAGAGGATGGCAGGAGGCATCTCACTCAGGGGTGCGGACAGCTGTTCTTCTTTTTAACTTCACCTGGAAATTCACTCTGTTCACACCACAAGGCTCACCTTCTGGCTGAAAGCACTTCTCTTGCCTACATAAGAGACTCACATTCTTCAGGTTGGCAGAACTTTGACTTTTTTATGCTGAAGTATCATTTCTCCTTTTTCTGACCCTGGGTTGCAAGAAGGGCTTCTCTGATGACCTTGACGGTGCAGGGAGCCTGCCTCATCACTCCTGAGTTTATCCCCATCTGCAGCAGGGGGTTGGGGAAGGACCAGGGGTGGGCTGGTGGACATCCTTGTCTATCTTAATTGTTTCCAGGCTCCATGTTCCTCTGTGTTCTTGAACAGAGGGGAAGATTGAGCTGGGGAAGTGGCTTGATCTGAACGGTACGAGCACTCTGTATCTTTGAATTGCTAGAGCCTCAGAGAACATTACTGAGGGAACAGAGGCAACATACTGCAGGTGACAGCGTGGTGACTCCCCGCCCTTTAAGATCATCTGTTTCTGTCCATGGTATCAGCAAACAGTGTATCCGAGTCACTGGGGCAAGAGGTTTCATTCAACCTGTAGAGATTTCAGATGGGAGCCTGGACAAAGGGCAGAACCATGTGATGTTCTCGTAAACAGTAGCAGCCTCAGGGGGAGATGCGTGTGGTTTGTAATATTCTGTTCAGTTTGTTTGGGAGTGGGGAGCATGTATGATTTCTTTAATACTAGTAGGCCACCAGGGACAGCCCTTTCCAAGTATGGCAGAATTGCAAGGCTCTCACAAGGGAGCTATAAAGAGAGACTGTTTCTATGCTTTCCCACTAATGCCATCCTCTTTTGGAAATTGGATACCATTTACGTATTTATCGTTTTTTATATAAAATTGCAACTTATGTAATTAAATTGCCTCAGGGCAGAAGTACAAACCATAAAAGTTCAGTTAAAGTATATAAGACAGAACAGCAGCAGCTATCAGCACATATTTAAATACCTACCTTCATAACAAGAAGGGTTATTATGAAGCGAGGTCACGCATGGCGTTCTACTATGTAGGCCTGTTCCAAACAAAATAGAATTTCCGTGAACAGCTCCTCATAAGTCAAGTTTGAGAAGAGTCAGATTTTAGCTTTGTGTTATGAGTATATAGCAGCAGTTATTATCTCACAATAATATGATGGTAACTTGTAAAAATAGCTCATGTCCCATTGCTGACCTTCTGTATTCCTGATCTGCTATTTAGCCAGACCCTGGGTGCTTCTAAAAGCCAGTTACCACCCTAGCCGGTTTGGCTCAGTGGATAGAGGGTCGTCCTGCGGACTAAAGGGTCCCAGGTTCAATTCCAGTCAAGGGCACATGCCCAGGTTGCAGGCTCCATCCCCAGTGGGAAGCATGCAAGGGGCATCCAATCAATGATTCTCTCTCATCACTGATGTTTCTACCCCTCTCTCCCTCTTCCTTACTCTCTGAAATAAATAAAAATATATTTAAAAATAAAAAAATAAAAGCCAGTTACCAAAACCACCAGAAGAAATGCTTTAAGCCTATTGGCAGCTCACCTTCAGTGAGCTGAATAGTTCCAAATAGGTAGGCCCTAAATTTCTGCTCAGTGAACAGCCACCAGCGAAGGAGAATGGTGACTGGGTGGCGAGCGCAGCTTCATGCTGTTGTGCTCCTATGAGGATGCCAGTTGTGAAGGTTGAAACCACAGTCCTCCAATTCCATGCCTTCTGTTCAGTCTTTCCAGCTGAGCTGGTGTTTCCCCCATAAAGCCCACCCTTTTACCTTTGGGCACAGATGAAAGAAGGCAGCTTGTGCTTTTCCAATGAAATCACACTCCAGGGGCCTAGAGAGAGAAGAGAAAAAAAGAGGTTGTCTTCTGTTGTCTCCCCGCCCCCCTCCCCACCACACCCGGCCCTGCATCTCTTCCCTTTCGGCCCAGCAGCCCAGCTGTAATGAAGCCGTGGCCAGGCAAACACTTGGGAAGGGCATCCTGTACGCAGAGATGTCTGGGGCCAGTCTCTAAAAGCCGGATTTCCCTTCGTCCTCCACACTCTGAGTTTCTGAAGTTGTCTTACTGGCCCAGGCTCCACCCGCAGAGTGGAGGGCAAATAGAGTCAGGATGGCACCAAATGGGAGCAGTTTTCCAGGTGTGTGGCTGCCCCCGGGCATGGGAACCAAGGCCCCAGAGCTGTCCTGTGGGAGTCCAAGGAGAATATCTGCGGGCATCTTCTCACATCAGGAAACAGCAACAAGGGGTACTGCATCCAAATTACTGTCTGCGCTGCACATCCCGAGGAGAGAGTGTGTCATACAAACTCTTACTCCTTACCCGGCAGAGGTTTGCGCCTCTTATACGCGTTTCTCATCACAGCTGTGCAACCCAGACCAACTCAGAAAAGAGCCAGACTCCCAGCCCTTTGAAAAATGAGGTGTTGGGCCAGGCCCCAAATAGAGGAGCTACAGTTGCACGTGACTTTGAATACGGAGCCTCTTGAGGTGAAGAAGGCAACTGTTAGAGAAGGAAGACAGAGAGGGAAGAAGATAGACAGGAATTGGGAAGGTCGCGGGCAGAACCCCCTGGGAAGTGATATTCACTGGGGAGTCCCCGTCTCTGTTTATTGTCCCTTTCTCTACATAAATATTTTAACATTAATCACTGTCTAGCTACATCTATTTATTTATAAAGAATTAATGAGTGTGAGAAGGGCTGGGGAAAAAAGAGTTATATCTATTTAAGTGGCTACTTTAAAGTTATTTTTAACCAGGCATTTATTTGTAAAATGTAATTATGGCCTATGGTTTAGTGGGAGAAAAGTATAGTTTTAAGTTTTAAGCAAAGATAGAATGGAGAAGTGATGCCCTGATTGTTGTTCCCCATTTGGTCCACAGGTAATAATTTTCCTCATTCTTCCAATAATCATGAATCTAGAATAATCTGTATACTTTTCCAGGGCCCAGGTTTGGTGGTGGTAAAAGATGGTGCTAGAGAAAAAAAAACAGATTGGTGAGTTGTTTCAGATGTCTACATGATAGAAAAACAGTAATAAAAATGCCATCATCTACATATTGTAGAAAGATAGAACGCAATGCTCATCACGGATGAATGGTTACTCTCATTCTGTCCTCGAGCCATAATCAATTGTACATCATTAACAAGACAGAAAATCTTTACTAATTAGCTTTTATGATGATATTGTTATTGCACTGAGGCATTTAAAGCATTGGAGATAGAGGAGATAGGATGCCCACAAAAAAAGGAATTAATCGAGAGAGGAGGAAATAATGGCCCATCACCCATATCATCTTCAGAAATTTTCACTCACTGTTACCATCTGTAATTTTTAATTCAATTCACAGTGAAGATTAATATTTTTAGTAAATGAGTGACAACTGTTGAAAAGAGGGAGAAGAATATTGAGCGTGCTTTCACACTACGAAAATGGAAAGACATTCAGCTGTTGAAGTTATATAACAAGAATAATTGTTCATTTTCTCTTTGCTTGAAATCTTCAAGGATGTCTTTTTCCTACCCTCCATATAACCCCTTATAAATTGTTTTTCTATAAATATATGAAATAGAATTCAGCCAATTAAAAAAGAGTTTGATCCATACCTTCCGCCATTTTCATTGGATCAAAGATTTAAATGCAAAATATAAAACAATACATTTATCAGAAGAAGCCATGAAGAATTCTGGGGTGAAACAGCTTTTCATCAGAGTTAAAAGCTTTTTTAAAACTATGATTCAAAAACCAAAGCCATTTAAGAAATATGAGAAAAATTCAACTCCAAAAAAGAAAATTCTGCAAACTATCAAATACAGAACAAAATAGCAATAAGCAAAGTCAGAAATAAATGACAAGCTAGAAAAAAATATTTGCAATTCATATCACAGACCAAAGCCTGCTATCTCAAATATATAAAGAGCTGCTATAAATCAAAGTGACAAAGACCAACAAACCAATAGAGAAGCAGGAGGCAAGGGATATGAATAATCATTTCCCAGGAAAGGGTAGTCAGATTGTTCCAAAACATATGAAAATATGCACAATTGTTCACATAATAAGGTGAATGCAAATTAAACTACATGGAGATAGCACTTGATTATCAGATTGGCAAAGATCAGATAGTTTGACAAGAGATCGTGTTGATAGGGCCTTAAGAAACAGATTCATTGCTGATCTGAATATAAATTGGTACAAACTCTATGGAGAGTGATTTGGCAATTTCTAACAAAATAACAAATGTATAAACCCTCTGATCCAGTAATTCCACTTCTAGGAATTTAACTCACAGAAACATTTGTGTAAAAAGATTTATTTAAAAGTTATCCATTCCTGCATTGTTTGTAAAAGAAAATGCTAGAAAACAACCTAAGTGCCCCTCAATGGGGACTGGTTAAATCATAAGACATCAATTCAGTGCAATAGTATGTTTCTGTAGAATAAAAATGAGTATCTTTATGTGCAGACTTGGAAAAACATCCCCAAGATACATTGTTAAGTTAAAAAAAAATACAAAGGCAATATGTATTGAAGAGTACATAAATTAAATATGTTTTGTTCAAAAGGGGAAAAATACCATACAGGTATTCGTTGTTTTAAAAAGGCAAATAGAGCCCTAACCGGTTCGGCTCAGTGGATAGAGCTTCGGCCTGTGGACTGGAAGATCCCAGGTTTGATTCTGGTCAAGGGCGTGTATCTTGGTTGTGGGCACATCCCCAGTAGGAGGTGTGCAGGAGGCAGCTGATGGATGTTTCTAACTCTCTATCCCTCTCCCTCCTTCTCTGTAAAAAATCAATAAAATATATTTTAGAAAATAAATAAATAAAAAGGTAAATAGTAATTCATAGTTCTTAAAAGATTAACTCCCTGTTCCAAAGGCTCCAAGTAGCCAGTATTTCTCCCAACTCTATTATCTTTCCCCTTGGCTTGATCAATCTATATAAGGATAAGTAGACATTATTAAAGCATCATTTGTTGATTGGCTGCTAGAGCTTTCATAGATCAACCTTAAGCTTCACAACGCTTTCAGAAAGATGGTATGATCTCCAATTTAGAGGTAAGAAAACTGAGACTCAGAGAAGACAAGTAACTTCCTCAAGGCCACATGGCTAAGCAATGGTGAAGCCTGTGTTTGAACCTAAGTCTGTCTGAGCCTAAAGCGTGTGTGCCTCTCACTCAACCATAGAGAGCAAGCGTGCCTTGCCTGCCTCCAAGGGCCCTTGTGCTCTGCAGAACTGGAGTTTTCGCTTCTGGCTGGTGGACATTGCAGCTTCCTAGGCCCTCGCCCAAATCTATTGATGGAACCCAGAACAGAGCCTTTAGAGTGGGCTTTTTCATGCTCCTCAGATGAGCCTGATACAGGGCGGTTCAGAACCACTGCCACTCAGGAAGAGTAATAATAGCACACGGCCACATTCAATCATTTATTCATCAGACAACCATGTGAATTAGCAACTACTGTCATAGATGCAGTAGCTCGCCCTTAGAGAGAGAGATTGGCCCGGCTGGTGTAGCTCAGTGGTTGAGCATCAACCTATGAACCAGGAGGTAAGAGGTTCAATTCCTGGTCAGGGCACATGCCCGGGTTGTGAGTTTGATCCTGGTAGGGGGCATGTAGGAGGCAGTCAATCAATGATCCTCTCTCATCATTGATGTTTCTCTCTTTTACTCCCTCTCCCTGAAGTATATATATATATATATATATATATATATATATATATATATATATATCCATCCCATGTTTAAAGGCTGTTAAATTGCGTTGTTTACCCATATCTTCAGAAAAAAATCACTTCTGTCGTGGTAAACGACCTGCTTCCCTATTTATAATGGCCTGGCCCTCTAGCAACTTCAGCTCGAAATTATAGCTAATTTGCCTACAAACGTCAGGTGGTCATAATAATCTGGCCACTCAGTGTGTGTGTGTGTGTGTGTGTGTGTGTGTGTGTGTGTGTGTGTGTGTGTGTGTATTTATTTTTTTTTTAAAGAGAGAGATATTAAGTATTTAGCCCTGGTCACATAGCTAGTAATGGGATGCAGGCTGAGACTTAAGGCCAAATAGTCTGAATCCCAGGCTGTTATCCATTATACTATATTCTTAGGCACATGCTATGCTCCTATACAGTAATTGCATAAGATAAGACCTTGGGATATTGTTGTAGGGACATGCTGGTGTTCATGTGGGTTGAGGTAAAAGGACCCCAGGGGTTTCTTCCTGTTCCTCCTAAGGAAACCAGGCTCAGAGAGGCAAAGGGTGACAATAGTTTAAACACTTAACAGAACCCCCTGCGTCCTCCCAGGTCCATCACTGCAAATCAAGTCATCATTTGGAATTGTTCTGCCCTACGTTAGGAAAGATTACACTTGTTAGAAAGAAATGGGAAAGAAAGGGCAACAGAGAATCTATTTGCCCTGGTGTTTAATGTTGTCTTCCGTGGATGGATCAGTTTACAGACATTTTTATAGCAACATCCTTCTTCCTTTTTTTCTGTGTTTGATGGGGAGCTTACCGAACGTCGATACGGAGTTATTTTACTTTATGGCTGCCACAAAACTGCTCTTAATAAGAACTGAAAGAAAGGGGAGTGAAAGCTTATGGTCTTTCCACTCTATTTCTTCAAGAGAGGCCCGTACTCAAAGTTTTAGGGTTTTAAGACTCTTTTTAGAGAAAATGCTTTGCTGTCACAAGTGCACAGTGTTCCGGGCGCCATATGTACTTGCATATTTCTCTCCCTTTGTGGCAGTAATTTTCCCCTGGGTGGTGGCTGTTCAATGGGCCCAATCTTGGAAATAGCCCACACTTGGAACAAATCCTACTCCTGCCTCTTCTAAGCAGTGTTACCTGAAGCAATTGTCTTAACTTCTCTGAACTGTGGCTGTTAAACTTCTCTGCCATGATATTAAATACTATCTACAGGGCAGGGTGTGAGGCAGGCAGTTCAGTGGTCTGCCACGTGTCAAGCACCCACCAAAGCATTTTGTACATTGTATAGATGCCCCTGACGTTTTAGATCCTCTTCTAATGACACAAACTCAGTGACCAGCCCCAGCTCCATTCTCTGTGCACGCAGGGTTAAGTCTAATCTTCCACAGGGCACTTTCCCAGTATTTAAAAGCAACCATCTTCTTCAAATTCTCTCTTTGCTTCAACCCTCTGGAGTTCTTGACTTTTTCTGTGTATGATAATTAGTCTATTTATCACTTAACCAGCTTTCCCACTAATTCACACAAACTGGTTTATGTATTTAGCTGGTTAATTTATTGAAAGAAGTTTGTTACTAGTTATGCTATAAGGTACTGGTTAATTTATTGAAAGAAGTTTATTACTAGTTATGCTACCTTAGAGCTGTGATAGAATTAGCATTCTTTTTGTGTGTATGTGTCCTCAGGGAGCTATTCACTCTCTGAAGGATGATCCCAGAATGCCTTTTGTTTGAATGTAAAAGGATGAATCGATTCACCTGTGAAGTAATGTGAGCGAAGGCCTGAGAAACCCCTTGGGATTAACCAGGTTGTACTTTAAGCAACCATTCAGGCCTAGTGGATTGTTGAATAGTGCTTGTTCTCTCTCTCAATCTCTCTCTCTCTCTCTCTCTCTCTCTCTCTCTCTCGCTCTCGCTCTCGCTCTCGCTCTCTCGCTCTCTCACTCTTTCGCTCTTTCTCTCCCTCCCTCTCCATCTCTCTTCTTCTCTGAAATCAATAAAAATTTTTTTTAAATATCCAGCTTTAAATAATCCATAGTCCAAAAAGGTATACAAACTCTATCCTCCCTTACCTCTTACCAGGAGACTACTCTAAATGATGACTTCTACTCTCCCACCTCATAGTAAAATGACAGGTAATTGCTCAAGTTGTACAGCTTTTATCTGTATGCAATACAGCTCTTCAAAAGAGTTTGTAGCTGAGGGACAGAAACCTTTTCCACACAAACTCAGTTTCTTCAACTTCCTAATTGGAAGATCATATCGGGATCACAGTTTTCTACTTCATTTACTTTGCACCATGGCATGAAGATATGATGAGACTAAACACGAGAATCACTTCAAATGGTTCAGAAGAAAGTCATTTTGTGAAGTATTGTTAGTGTCACTGTGCTCATTATGTGTTTCAGAGGAGTGTGGGGACTTCAGGAATGTTTATGAAGTGTTCAGCCGGCTGGGATGAAGTAGACAGATTAAATGTGAATGATTCTTTAGGAGTAACTCGTTGAGGCTGGCTGGAAGCTGTACTTCATCAAAGAAATGTTTAGACAAAAATAAGCATGTATCTGTCTCTTTGTCCATCTGTCTAGAGAGCGGGGTGTTTATAGGGAATTTGAGCACGTTTCAACAAGAAAGAGAAGCTCGTTCAAGCATGAGGGAGATGTTTCACTGAAATCTGCTCCTGGCTTCTTCCCAGTTAGTGCTTTTCCCAGGCTTTGCAGCTGAATTCTCAGGGACCTCTCCTCAGAGGTACTCTGTGTACCAGTCCATCTGCTTCCAGAAAGAACCACATTTTAAAAGGGGAACACAGAACAAACAGTGGAGCCAGGGAGATGGAAGTGAGAAACCCAGCCATCTGCCTGAGATATTTGGCTCCCTAGCCTGAGGTTCTCCAGAGCAAGCACGTGGAACATGGAGCGTCCTGGCAAGCCCGTGACAGAGGGCCTCTGATTCCAAACTGCCCTGCCCTCCACTCTGAAGTGTCACCTCATTGCTCTGTGTTTCAAATATGCTAGAAAACAAGGAACAGGGCCACAATATCACTACAGTGCATGTAGGTACTGTGCTTCCGTGCATGTCAAAACTGGGCCAAGACATTTTTCTAGTCCCAGCTTAATATGCCATGGACTGCATGTGCACATCCCCCAAAACTCACCTGTTGAAGTCCTAATCCCCAATATGGTGGTATTGGGAAGCAGGGCCTTTTGGAAAGTGATGAGGGTAGAGCCCCCGTTGAATAGGATTAATATTCTTACAAGAAAAGAAAAGTGAGAGATGATCTCCCTTATCCATGTGAGGACACAGTACAAAGACAGCCATCTGCAAACCAGGAAGAAGGCCCTCACTAAGGACCCAGCCCTGCTGGCAGCCTGATCGCAGACTTCTAGCCTCCAGAACTCAGAAATAAATGTCTGTGGTTTAAACCACCCTAACTGTGGTGACTTTGTTATAGAAGCCCAAAGGAACCAAGACAAAGCCCTTTTATGGCACTTCACAATGATGGCTTTCTGCATATCACTCATCAAGGCCATCCATTTTATTATGGCCCCCTAGTTCCTCTATGGTATTTTCCTTTAAATGGGAGATGGGAGACGGTGATCAGCCTACACGACCATTATGACTGGATGATCCGGCCGGTAACTATGACGTGCACTGACCACCAGGGGGAAGACGCTCAACACAGGAGCTGCCCCCTGGTGGTCAGTGTGCTCCCATAGCCAACTTCTAGCAGCTGGCCAACCTCCTGTGGTCCCTCTCCCCGACTCCCCACACTCCCCCCTAACTGGCTGGCTGGCCTCAATCACCGGCCAGGCCAAGGGACCCCACCCGTGCATGAATTCTGCACTGGGCCTCTAGTCTTTCATAAATATTTACTGAACTTTTGAAATACTTTGAGTTCTGCTCAGAAGAAAACAAATACTTTAAAAATGGTTATATGCATTTCACAAGGGAGACTGATAAGGCTCCAACTGGATGATTTGTCCAACGTGGAGAACCATGCTGGGATTCCAGGGGTGTTCTTAAAGTCCCAGCCTGTGCTGTTCAGTGTAGTTCTACCATCTTCCTACGATTAAATATTACATCTTTCCTCCTTGGATATTTCTGGTCTATCTGCAGAAGGTGTTGTCATCACATCATTATTGTCTGGCCTTTTCAGAGACAGAGGATGACCCCATACCCCAGAGGGAGTTACCTTAGATTATTTTCCTTTGTAAAAAAATGTTTTTCAGTCTTCTGGATGAAAAAGCATGAGGTAGGTGCAAACTGTTACAGCATCGAATTATCGTTTTCCTTTTCAATTAGCACCAGTAGCTGTCACCTTGTGTGACCCAAACTGAAAAAAGGATTATCATCAACAGGCTTTTATTCCAACACAGTGGCTACCTACATACACATGAAGCTGTCAGGATTCCTGCTACCAGCTTCAAAACTCTCCAGCCACTGCATTTTGGATTTTGCAGCCAGATAGTAAGCTTCTTAGACAACCTTTCAGCATGCACACACTCCTTCCGGGGGGGATACTGGAGGTCTAAAAGCAGAAGATGTTTGCAACTGGAAGGCTCTCTGTTATGTGTGCTGCAGGAACAATGGTGGAAGAATGGAAAGCAACTCCTCACTTCATTCCTACCCACCTTTAGTGTCTGAGTCTTCTTCTCTCAAATCTTTATATCACTCAAACCACTTGAAGCCAGTACTCTTTGAGGCACTGAACCAATGGACTGTAAAAATGCAAAGAAGAAAACCCAACTAACTGGTACTCCTGTTTTGTCAATAACCCATACAGCAGAAACAATATGCTGTTAAAGCCGTTGTTAGAATATCCTGTCAAATAGAAACCTCTATTAATTGATATAACCATACTTCACTGGACATAGTGAAAACTGGGGATCATATGGTGACCAGAAGGCAAGGAAACATTAGAAAATTTCTTCATCAAGGAAAGATTCAAATAAGTTTAGCATTCTCTTAGTCTTGAGTGTGTTTCATTGCATTCTACATCTTGCAAATTGGTAATGCATACCCAACACTTTTGGTAGTACCTTATTCCGTACCTTATCAAGTACGGAATGCTTGATATAACCTCATGTTTCACTTCTTAACAGAGTAGGATAGCAGAGACATCTTGCTATATATTGCTGATTATACTGCTCAAGGAAAAGTGAGGTCATTCTCCTTTGTTATAGGGAACCTAGTAGGTAAGAGTTAGAATCTGACTCCTTTTTCTTGTTAATTGGGCATTAGCTTTCTGATTTAAGTACACTAGGCATATTTTGGAGGGAGGTATTATAACTGTTGTGCCCCAGCCGGATGACTTCCTGCTTCTGAATTTCTCAAAGTATAGCATTCTCTTTGGCTAATGGTATTCAAGAGTACATAGCAAGGATGGGACTCCCTCTCATTGCTCGATCTCTGCCTGTTTCTGTAGCTCAGCCCCCAGATGCTCAATGGACTTTGAATCCCAATATGATCCTCTTGCAATTAATTGTTTTTAGGCCCGAGGAAGGCCAAAGAGTTAATTTGGAATTGAGAGACTCCTGTTCTTTTTCAAAAAAAAAAAAAGTAAGTTTTTTAAGTAGGTGAGGGGATTGGAGTAGGGAGATAATGATCTTCAGTTTTAAAGGAGACCCAGAGGAAAGCTGACCTCATTTTATTGACAGAAGATTACACTGTGTATTTATAGTTTGAAATATTGACTTCTTGAAGAGAAAAAAAACAACACAAAAAATACATTGTAAACTGGTACCATATTAAAGACGGAGTGCCAGACATTTCCATCCAGGTAAATTTTTTCATTTGACTTATTTAACAGTGGTGCCCGTAACACTGAAGATTTAGTTTAGTTTTCTTTTTTAAAGATATTTGAAATTTTTTACATATCATTTAATTGGGGCTTTTTAAGTTCATTTTTAATGTCTTCCTGAATATACTTTTTCCTCTCCCTTCTCCCCACCCGGATCTTTTTTCCAATTCAAGTATGAATAAAATACAAAATCTAATAAAAAATTAGATAAGGCTCTTTCTTCTCTCCCATGTTTAACCCACAAGCCTCATGCTATGACATAGTGGAGACTTCAGATGAAACAAAATGGGGTGTGGGTATCAATCCCATAGCCCTGCTCTGTCCCCAGTCCCAGAGCTCTACTCTGAAGCGCTCTTGGAGCCACCGCTTGTTAGAGGAGAACACCATCATTCTGCCATAAGAGGCTTTCTGCTTGAAGTAACAGAGAAAATAGAATGTCACAGAAATCTCTTTTTCAACAACTAGAGTGAGAAAATGGAGGGGAGAAGAGAGAGGATAGGAGGCCTCCAAAAGTGAGCCAAACCCTTGGCTAATGCTGGAGTAGGTTCTACCCTATTGTGTGGGTGTCTGAACCCTGTGTTTCAAGTGTCATGTCCTCATCAAATGTGAGATGCCATCTTGGTAAGTTAAGTGGATTACCCTCCTCTATAAGTAAATTCTGTTTTAGTCTACACAGAGAATTTTCTTCAGTTCCACACTTAAGGTTGTCCTTTAGCCTGTTTGCTTAATGGGGCCTTTAACATTTCCCACCAAGGGTTAGAGCTGTTCTTTGAAATTTGTCATAGTATATATACAAGCAATCCATGAAGCTGAACACCGGAGAAACTTATGTGAAGAATTGGAAGGGAGCCCTGACTAGTGTGGCTCCGTTGGTTAGATTGTTGTCCCATATACCAAAATGTTGCAGATTTGATTCCCAGTCAGGACACATACACAGGTTGGCAGGTTTGATTCCTGGTTGGGGCACGTGCACGGGAGGCCAACTGATCTTTCACTCTCACATCAATGTTTTTCTCTCTCTCTCCCTCTCCCTTTCTCTCTCTCTAAAATCAATAGGAAAAGCATGTCCTCAGATGAGGATTAAAAATAATAATAGCAATAAATTAATTTTTTTTTAAAGAATTGGAGGGGAGCACACACTGGCTAGCTTTTCCCAGACAGTGTGAAATCTCTATATAGTTCCTCTATATGTGGACATCTATTTATAGGTTCATTGTATCATATATATATAGGGTGACCCAAAAAATGTATACACATTTTGATGATTATGATGTCAGTATTTATTACCACACAGTTCATTTTCAAAGTTTAAAAGAATCTACAGAAATGAATTTTTTTTTGCAATGCCTGTTTTCAAACTGATGACCATCCTGGTCCAGGCACTGCTGATGACACAAAGCAATGGAATTGCAAACATCAAGAATAACTTTGTTTGGTATTTGTGCGTCCTCAATTCATCAACCATTGCCAATTTTGTACTGTAAACTTTATCTTTTATTATCCCCATAAAAAGGTCTAGTGGATGAATTTTCTTTGTTCAATGTTTAGTCTGACTTCACTCATTATTTCAAATCAACTAAATCTGTGTCCCCTCAAAAAAGTGTATACACACTTTGAATAATTATAAAGGCAGTGTTTGTACTTCAACTGTGTTTTCAAACTTCCAGTAGCATTTTAGGATGACTTTTCTTTCTTCAAAGCTTAGTCTGGCTGAAAAGAAAGAAGTATTACTTGAGCTATCAGCTGTTAAAGTGTGTATACATATTTTTGGGACACCGTGTGTGTGTGTGTGAGAGAGAGAGAGAGAGAGAGAGAGAGAGAGAGAGAGAGAGAGAGAATTATTAGTCTTGGGAGTTTTTAATCATTGCTTTATTGGAAAATGATAAAGTAGCTCATGAGCTCGGACTTAATTTATGAATTTGGGGAAGAGTGCTGAATTGAAGTCAGAGTGAATGTCATATACATACATAAAGTGGATAAAGGTGCCCATCTAAGGTGAAGAGAGGGGTTTAGCTTTCTGAAGCTGTTACCCTGATCATGTTGATCCCAATTTAATGCAACAATTAATTTTCAGTTTTTTCTACTCCAATATATTCAACTATCCTCTAGACACTCCTCATGAACAAGGTTATTGAGTTCCTTCGATATTCACAATTGTCTCTAAAAATTCAGAAAGATTCTCTTCTACACCGAAATCTAAATTCTAATAGAGACTGAAATCTAAATTCTAATGCCATATGCTCCCATTCAGCCTGAAAGCATAAATTAGAATCAAGGAGATACTAGACTAAATGTCTTCATTAGCATCATAATGCATGACCAGTAGAAAAGAAATAGCAACATTTGGATAATATTATTTTCAAGTATTGCACAAATTTATAATTAAAATCTTTGGAAGTCAAGGTGTTTCTTTAACTTGCTACAGAAATTCTAAAATCTTTTATTCAGGCTCCCTCGTCCCCATCCTAAATGCAGTGTTAATGGTGAATTTTATGTCTATGAAAGTGCTTTATGTTTATCAGAACCTAGTGCTAAAGAAATTGAAGCTATTTGGACTGATGTTATCAGTGATTAAGGGATAAACTGACCACTTTTTGAAGGTGATTTAACACTTTCAGAGCTTTAAGATGTCATTTACTACCTTGGAAATGGTAATTCAGTAAATGATACTTTTGTAACTTAAAAGAATTAATGACCGCCCAAAGTGAGCACATTATTCCTTTTTTAGTTTTAGGATCAGGCTTATAGAGTTATATGTGAGGCCATCCACTTTTCAAAGGGGGTTGATTCTATGTCATTGCAGCAACTTAAAAAAATATATATCATCTTGAGAGTAAAAAAGCCTGGGGCTTTTGATTTGTCTGTTGGACATTTTCCGGACAAATCTACAGAAGGAATAAGAAAATCAATTTTTTTAAATTTGAATGTGAACATCCCCTTCTCCTATTGTCTTTTTAGAATCAACAAAATCATTCAGCCTCTCATGCAGAGAGACCAAACAATAATAATAACATATCTAACTTTCTTTCCCATTCAGTGTTTCATTCAGTGTTCACAAAATGCTTTCACATCCCACTATCTCGCAGTGTCAATTATGAATTAGCTATGAAGAGCTTTTTCCTGGTCAATAAGAAAAGATTTTAGCTTAACCCTGGCTGGTGTTAATCTATGGTCAGAGCGTTGGCTCATGCATGGAAGGGTCTCGGTTTAAATCCAGGTCAAGGGCACAAATCTGGTTTGCAGGTTCGTTCCCTGCACATTGATGTTTCCCTCTGTCTCTCTCTGTCGCTCCCTCTCTCTGGAAAGGCAGTGTGTCCCCGAAAAATGTGTCCAGTGAGAATTAACCAAAAAAGGGGGAAGAAAAGATTTTAGTTAGGCAGGAAAAAGCTCTCTTAACTCTCACAGTGGTATAATACTGGCCAGATTTCCTAAAAAAGGCTGTGGAGTCATTGTCTTTGATGATAAAAACAAAGCACATTTAGAAACACAGTTAAATATACCTCAACCCAATTCTTGGGGTCCAGGGAAAATGGCACTAACCTCTTATTTATCATTTACTATAAGAACATCTTGCCTTCCCATTGATACTGTTATAAAAATCTAGTTGTTTTGAACAGGAAAGAGGTAAACATAAGACTAGAAAATATAGGCATGTCATTTATACAGTTTTGCTAATTTAACATTTCCATGTCTGTTCCCCACTGATTGATAGGGAAGGGACTGAACAAAGGCAGTTTAGACGCATGCCCAGTGAGGTCTGAATGATGTGGACAGGTGTTTATCTGTCAGTCACACCTGGGAGCACGTCGGTGGCCAGAATAGGAATGGTCACTGCAAGGATGGAAAATGTGACTATTTAAACTGCTGAACAAAGGAGTGCTCTCGCTCTCTCTGGAGCACCAGGTTCCTGGCTCCCTTGCACCCATGTGCCCCATTGCCTTGTGGACTCCACACAATGGACTAACGGACTTTAACTAACTGATGCTGAACTAGACCCAGCTGCAACATGGAACAGAAACTGGATGCTGATCTTGCTTTTGGCTCTTCTAGAACTCCAGATGCCCCTCTTTCAGGACTGGGTTAAGGGGCATGGGACTTTGCAACCCAAGGATGTAACTCCATGCAAATAAAGCCTTTTACCACATTTCTCCTGTGGGGGCTTCTGAAAATGCTTATTTAATCAGTATCCCAAGAACTCCACTAGTGTTAGAGAAATTGGACCCTCAAATTTCTCCCACAACATCATCAATATTAATTATATATTTGTAAAGCAAATGTTGAATCATACCCAAACAGATATAACCCAATGAATATGGGGCTCTCTCTTGAATGTCCTGTGGTACTGTTTGATTTCCACAATTTTAACTATTTATGGTATATCAGTTTTCTGTTAATTTCGTGTGTGTGAGTTTCCCCAAATTGATGGAAAACTCTTAAAAGACAAGACTCATTCTTGGAGCTATTTTTGTACTCTCCATAAGGATTATGACAAATAGAACAGCTTTAATTGACTCATGATTGATCCAGTTTCTGGCCTAAAGATAGTAGATACATGAGATCAGTGGTTCCCAAACTTGAGCATGGATCAGAGGGCTTGTTGAAGCACAGTTCTGGGCCCCACCCTCAAAGATTCTGATTTAGGAAGTATGGAGTGGGGTGGATAATTTGTGTTTCTAATGATTCCCAGGTAATGCTAATGCTACTGGTCCTAAGACCACAATTTGAGAATCGTTGCATTAGATTCATGTTTAAGGTCTCCTTCAAATTTTACTTGATGATACTTAAGATTTGTGCCAACTTTTAATTGGTATTGAAGAGCACACAGCAACATTATTCATAAAACAAATGCACTTAAACCGGAAAGTTAAAAGTTAGGAACTTACTGCTAAATGCACAAGTTAAAAGTCCTAAAAGAAATTAGGCTGGGCTTCAGATATAATAGGCTATGAATGAATAATTCTAACTGATTAATGATAATGATAATTTTCTAAATGAGGATGTATCCCACATCATTAGCTATTACCCAACTTATGAATAGATCATATTTCACAGTTTTGGGGGGGCATGTTGTCTGAAACTCAAAATGTATTTTGCCACAGAAGAATTTTGATAAGCAACTGTACAGATGTCTCTCTGATTCAATTTACCCAAGCATAATAGTACTATGGTTCCTGATCCTGAATTTCTAAGGGGAAACTGTAAGTTTTACAGGCTTATATCACCACCAACTAAATAGAGTACTGGATAGAAGACCAGGAAGGAAGGAGATTGAAGTTCCATTTTGAACAAACTAAGTCTGAGTTTCCTTTGCTACATCCAGGTGATGCCCACTATCTCCACCTCAGTGCAACAAACTGCTGGTTTCCTTTTGTCCTTCCCTTTTTGTCACCCAGACAGTGATGGGGAGGCTGATGGTGCCTTTTTCCATGGCTGGGTCAATGAGACTCCCATAGAGGGGTTGAAGAGTTCATAAACCACTGAGGACACCTCTCATCTTTTTCATAATCCCTATATTTGCTTCCAAAGGACCAGTAATAGACAGGCCTATTAGATATTTCAGCACAACTTACCTTTGACCCCTCTCTTACCTTCTCCATAGGCTTCCTACAAGACAATCCTTCCCTTTTTCTTTGCTTATTCATAGTTACAAAAGGACTTAGAGCAGATAAAGATGTGTTGGGGATACCCATTCCCCTATAGTACAGGGGGAAACCACAATCACCTGGATTTGAGCAGGTGCTCTACATTGAGAGGCAGCAGAATGTGTGGGGTTAGATTATTGAGGAATGTGACAGGACCAGGTGACCAGAGAAGGACCAGGATAGTTGCTGTGCATCAATGAGTTCGTATCAGTCCTATAGTCCTGTGTCATTGCATGAACCTCCTCAGAACTTAAACTGAATTCCAGGAAACACCGGTTCTCTATCATTTTGGGATAATGGAAAAGAGTAGAAGAAAGGAATCACTGTTGTCAAGTCAGACACCTTATTCACATTATTTAGGGTGTACAGAATAGCTATTCCAAATTGGCCATTTGTGAGCCAGGGAATTTCTGAGAAAACTCTCTCTCTCTCTCTCTCTCTCTCTCTCTCTCTCTCTCTCTCTCTCTAATACTTGAATGGATTTCACTGATTACTAATGCATACTTTCCTATACCTGATTTCAAGTAGAATTATAGACTCTATGAGTCTGGGTACTTTGAGAAGTAAGCACCAAGAGGGAAACAAACATGTAGGGATTTTATTAGG
The DNA here is from genome assembly GCF_964212035.1 of Myotis nattereri. Classification (NCBI taxonomy): domain Eukaryota; kingdom Metazoa; phylum Chordata; class Mammalia; order Chiroptera; family Vespertilionidae; genus Myotis; species Myotis nattereri. The sequence goes on from NC_138075.1 coordinate 159,398,008, forward strand.
GGGAATACTAGTGTGAGAAAATGGGGAAGAAGCCAGAAAGACTGAGTGGCCGGACTGCAATGCCAGACCCCGAGGGAAGGGAAGGTTGAAGGGAAGCATCTGAAACCCAAGTTCAGTCTGAGGAAGGTTCTTCAAGTCCTTGAGCAAACTTGACCATCAGAGCCATTGTGTGTCCCCCAGAAATGGGCCTGCCTTCATATATCCCTTCTCTATTAATGGCTGGAGCAGCCAATGGAACACATGACCAAGAGCAAAAATGCTGATGGATTTCAGAGCACAGCTACTGGGTCCTTTATCTTTTTGCCTCCTACAGTGGGAGTTCTATGAGGTATGTGTCTTTCACATAGACCAATAGCCAAAGTGTCTTGGGTAAATGTAGAAGTTGTGCTTTGCAATGGGGATGGTATGTTATTGATTACTAAAGGGAAAAAAAAAGATGTTTCATTATCTTTAGTACTTATAAAGAAGAAAGCATAGGTCATTAAAATCCACCATTCTGAAAATTTTAGTTTAAGCCAACCTTAATATCTCTAGACTGGTATTAAGAGCTGGTGAAGAAGAGCAAAATGAACTGCCTTGGGCTCCATTTTCCCTCAGTGATTAATGAAAGGGCACCAAAATGCCACAGAGTTTGAAACAAGAGGGAGGGGGTGAGCATGGGGTAGGGGAGGGCTGGAAAAAGCACCAACTTAGTAATTGCTGCTTAATAATCAAGAATCGGCAGTGCATCTTTTTTTTTTTTTTTTGATTGCTAAAATTTTCACTCTTTTGATCCAGAAAAAAATCTTGGCCTTTAAATATGGAGCACCTAATTTTTCATTTTATAAATAATCTGTGTTCCGTTCCACTGGGTGGAATGCATAATGATGTTTAGAATACCAGCTGCCACCTAGCGATGTTCCCAAAGTGAAATATACATACATCCTGCTGGATTTTAAATTATGTAAATAATTTGCTTTCTGTCTCTTCTGATGTTGAAATGGAGAAATGAGGAGTTATGATTTCCAAAACATAATGGGTAGTGTATATTTTATGCTGTTTGTAAGAGGTGGAGATGCACGGGGAGTAGGGTTCCTCTGAGATAATTTTTGAAAAGCTTAACTAGTGGGAAGGCCCCGTGATGATGCATGTGCATCGTATTCTAACTGTATCACACTTCACCCTGTTCTTTTTCTTTTTTCCTCACTCTGTTCTTTTAGGCTTAAAATAATGTGGAACAAAAATGACAGCATATCAATGAATTTTGCTGAAAAAAGTGATAAATGACATTCAATCATCAGAGTGGGACGGTTGCCTAATGTTTAGTATTATTTGGGGGGCAGGGGGAAGAATACATACACGTCTAAGGACTGGAGTTGAAAATTAATGATAAGATAATGACTTAGAATAAAAGGCCTTTTTTTTCTTGTTCAGAATGAAAGTATATTAACCAGCTCTACTAATACACAAATGAGATTAACAAAGACTTAATTTTTCTGAGATGGAGAACAGCTAAGATAATGATAATTATTATGACAAAAATATCCAAGGACAGTTTCAACATATGGGACTTATCAAAGCCCAAAAGCTTGGAGTGAGTTCCTATGGGTCTCAGGCTCCAGGTACAGTAAGCAGTGAGGTGTCTGGAAGAACTGGAACTATGATGGGCTTCCAGTATTGCAGGAGGTTCATTTTCTCAGTGAAATGGAGATTTAGCCATTAAATAGAGCCATTAATTGCCTGTAGATCAACCAGAATATACCCTTAATTTACATAATAATGAGCACTTCCTTCCCTCGTCTCCCTACCTCTGGTGCAGGCAAGCGTACTCTCTCACTCAGAGACACACACACTCATTTATGCAGCTATTGTATAAGAAGGAAGGTCCTGGCCACTGTGGCTCAGCTGATTGGTGCATTGTGGTGTGCACCAAAGGGTCCAGGTTTTGATTCCCAGGTTGTGGGTTTGATCCCTGGTCAGGGCATGTATACAGAGGCAACCAATCCATATTTCTCTCTTGCATCGAAGTTTCTCTCCTCCTTCCCTCTGAAAATCAATGAAAACATATCCTTGGGTGAGAATTTTTTTAAAAAAATTTAAAGCAAGGAATGGTCTCTATACCTCTTTGCCAATACTTATGAAATACAGTTAATACCACTGAACTAATGCATAGTTACTTGAGATTTATAAGCTTTTATAAGCTTTACTTAAGCTTTTCCCGCATGGAAGATGCTGAATTATCTGTGGCAATTAAAGAAATGTACATTTAATGGTCCTATTTTCAATAGGAAGTTGCCTGATACTGTCTTGCCACCTAACAATTGTTTAAATACTTGTTTGGGATGGGAACCAACTTTCCCCCGCTGTAGTCTAACAAGGAAGGGTCATCAAGCTGCTGAGTGGGGCAGCTTTCTGATTAAAACTATATCTTTAAAATGGAATAATTTCCATTTCTGTTATTATTTTTAATATGACTTAAGCTAAATAATTGAAGTGTAATGTTATAAAGGAAAACAGCTGAGGAGCTTCTGCTTATGCAGTTCGCTTAGAACAAAATGTTTTGCAGAAATGTCTTTTGAATATGTCCAAACCCCAACATTGACACTTTCTCCAAAAACAGGAAGTAGCTTTTGGATTGTTGCTTGGAATTGCACAGGCAAGAAAACCACTTAAAAAAATTGTGTTTAAAACTATCGCCCAAAATACTGATTAATTCATATCTTTAAGTGGCAAACAGTAGTCACTCAGAACAACTCTCATTTTCTTGTCTAGAAAGGATGTGATTTCAACAAAGTGAAAAACACTATTTTGTTCAGATCTACTCCACTCTTCTTGTTCAAGATTCTGGTTTTGCATACGTTGCTTGACTCAACTCAGTTCAAGATTAGCAAAATGAACAACATGTACTCATAAGATTTTGGTTTGTTTTGGCTTGGCTTGTGTACTTATACTCTTCAATTCACCAAAATTTAATTGTGTGTTTCTTTTTTCATTTTACTAGAAAATTTGGGTTGTGAAACTTTAGATGTTGGGAATCCTATATAATAAAAGGGTAATATGCAAATAGACTGAATGGCAGAACAACTGAACAACCAATCAAGCAAAATATGCTAATGATATGCTAAGGCTGCTCAACCGTTCACTATGACATGCACTGACCACCAGGGGGTAGATGCTCCAACTGGTAGGTTAGCTTGCTGCTGGGTCTGCCTGATCAGGACTGAGCGAGATGCGCCAGACATGCCCTGGAGCCCTCCCGCAGTCCCTCCCCCGCCCCATCATGCATTGGTGAGGTCCCTCATCCTCGCCTGCACCCTCTCACAATCCAGGACCCCTTGGGGGATGTCAGAGAGCTGGTTTCAGCCCAATCCTGCAGGCCACTCCCCTTGGGAGGGCGCCAGAATCAGGACTCATGGCTGCTGAGTGCTGCTGTGGCAGCATGAGCCTCTCCCAATTGGGAATGATTGGGCGCAAGCCTGCAGCAGGCACAGTGGGGATGGGATGAGCGGGAGCAGCAGGTAGGAGCTGTAAGCAGCTTTAGACTGTGGGTTTCAGCCCCATCCCTGCAGGCCACCCAGAGGGACCCCACCCATGCACGAATTCGTGCAATGGACCTCTAGTTAAATAATAATGATATGCTAAGAGCCCCAAATTACAAATGAACCCATGGATGATGTGTGTTGGTGTTAAGGATCCTGTAATCAATTAGACATCCTGTTCCATGGAACCACCTACATGCAATGAGAAAAGAATTGGCTAAAACTGAAAAGTGCTTGGATTCTAGTCCCAAATGTCCTTCCGTGGACACACTCTTCTTTAGTGTTCCATACATTTTCTTCTGGCTCCTGTCCCTTTGCAGTGGCTTTCGTTTCCTGATTAACTTTCTTCTCTGCTCCTTTGCTCCTTCCAGGCCCAAGTCAAAGGCTACCTCTTGCAAGGAGCCTTAACAACGCCCCTCCCCACCCAATCAATCCTGAGCTTCTCCTCCCCTGTATTCTCATAGATCGGTACTTTATTTTCATGTGAACACTCCTCATAGTCCATCTTAACGTGGGATTCCTTCCCATATCTTCAATACCCTGCTCCAGCACTTCTCCCTTCTACCCTACTCTCTCACCCCTCATAATTTTGGCTTTTCTTTCTCTCTAATTTTTGTCTTTTCAGGCTATAAATTTGCACAAAGGTCTCTCATCCTGAAATGTCCTACTGATGCTACATCCTCTCTAATTCCTATCCTATCTTTCAAAACAATCTTTTGAAAGAGTAACCAACATGCACTGTTTTCACATCCTCACTTCTTATTTACTAGTCAGTCCTTTGTCACCTTGCCTCTGTCCTTACTGCTCCACTAAAAGTGCTCTGCTAGAGGTAATCAGTGATGTGCTAATTGTTAAAATACAGTCCTTTATGAGTAAACATAGAGTGGATCTTTCTGTGGTACCAGTATCACAGACAATATCTGGTTTAGGGAAGCTCATGCTAGGTTTTCCCAAAATATGGTCCAAGGAACATGAGTTTTGAGGGATAGGAATAGGTTTTATGTAAAATGAAGAGTTCTGTTGTCAGATAATTTTAGAAAGCTCTGCATATAATAATCGCCTTTAAAGATTTGCAATACAAATTAGCAAGCTAATTTTCCTTTAATTTGTAAAACTCATTATAAAACTAAGAATATCCTTTGGGAAATGCTCTTCAAACTTGATTCCTTCATTTCTCTTCTCTCCTGGTCCTCTGATCCCTCTGATTGTCCTCCTAATTCTCCTCTTGTTATTGGTACTTCCCAGCATTCTACTTTGAGCTAGTACTCTCTTTCTATATATTTTTCTCCTTGGGTGAGCTCATTCATTATCTATGGTTTTAATTATCTCCTAAATGTTGATAATTTCCCAACTATGTCTCCAGACTCACATATCCAGTTTTCTAACCATACGGCTCCACCTGGATGCTCCTCAGGCAATTCACACTCAACATGTCTCAATTGATATGTCTATTTTCACTCCCCCTCCTCATTTTTTTACCTATTTCTGCTCCTGAATATATGATATCAGTTAATGGTACTCAGAAAGTCACCCTCATCAGAAAATATGGGGGCACAGTTAATTTCTCCTGTGGCTTTATTCCCAATTCAGTCAACACTGCCAGGCTGTCACTACAGGGTGATCATGTGATCCATGGAAATATGGGAACAGAGAATGGAGAGTTTCTCTAATGGCAAAGGACAAAGCAGTAGAAAACAGAGCGTGCTTCCAGACGGGATGACTCCAGGGGCCCCAGCTCACCCTGACATGCCATCTCAGTAGAGTGCGCATTCCACTAAGTGTAAGAATTTAGCCCATGACATTTTAAAAGGGTATTGTAGCCTGGCACCCACCCACGCCCGGCTATTCTGGAGACCATCCTTATAAGCCTGCCTACTCACCATGTGGATAAAGCCTGGTGGGAGTGGGAAGATAAGCCACCAGCTCCTTAGATACAGGCTTGATATAAAATGATGACAGCTTGACCCAAGCTTTCTTCTTACGTCCCTGGGTTCCACTGCCATCCTGATTTGGGCTTTTGCTTTACAACTCCATTTTTGGTGCCTTCCCCACACTTCATTTTTATTTTCTCATCAGACATACAGTGATTATAGGACTTTGTAGACAAATGGAACCTCATCGACTTGGGGTCAGACACACTGGTGTTTATATCCCAGACCTCCCACTTCGGCTCATGTGACCTTGGACAGGGCCTTTTGAATTCTCTGTAAATGGGGGAGCAGAGAGGATTGAAAGAGATAATTCATGTTACATGACTAGCACGTGGTGGTCACTCAGTACTTAGTGGTTTTATCACTTCTGTTAGATTCGCTTCCTGGACTGGGTCTTTTCTATATCCCTTCCTTCACCAGAACTGGCAGATCACACATGTAAGTAATATGGCTCATAATTCCCTCAAAATATTCTCATTGTACTTAAAAGTTTTCACATAATTTCCTCTCTACATGCTGGGAAGGTGTTAGAGACAGTAAGCCTGAAATTCAATACTTATATAAAGAAAACATACAAGGTATTTAGAGTCTCCATAAGATAAACCGGATTTGGGCTTTAAAGCCTTATTTGAGTCTCACACATAATAAAAATCTATGAAATGTAATTGATCAAACTCAAGGAGATGAAGAGTCATACAGACTCTGCTGGGATTTGAACTTGAGGTTTTAAATAGCCTCGGCATAGCAAACCTGAAGCTTAGTGCACTAAGCCATGCCCTCTGGCTATGATATTATATATAGAAAGTTAATGTCCATGAAAAGAGAAGAAGGCTTACTATAGTGATATTTCTCTAGTCCCATCTCTCAACTATGGTAGCTAAGCTGAAAATACCATTTTCAAGAAACACTGGGTCTTGTCTAGTGAAATTCTCATGAAGACGGAAGTTAATTTTCAGTTTACGCTGTAGAGTCAAGCTTCTGTTTTTACCATAAAGGCAAAATGTATGCTGATTTTGACATGTTCCAACTCAAAACTTTAGCTTCTCATATTGACAGGACACTATTTATCTGAAAATGAGTAAATGTCACTTGTAATTAACACGGGATTGAGGGTGAAGAAGAAAGCCAGCAAGTTTTAGTTTTCATGGATAGTAAAATGTATAGACAATGCTGTTTCTCAACTCCTTCCTAGCTGTGTGGCTTTGGAGACATTATTTAAGTGATTTCTTTTCCCTAGTGAAAAGATCCAGGGATCAGAAGTTTAAAGATCTAATTTCTAAGGTCAGGTCCACAGACTGACCACTCAATTTCAATTTGCCTTCCTTGGAGAATGGGAACAACATCTAACTCATGGAGATCTTAGGCTTGAATTTGTTATACTGAAAAACATGTGTAAGTGATTGATGAAAGGGAATTTGATTATCACTTGAAGCTAACATTTTCCCATACCTCCTAAATGCCACATGGACTTACGTATGGCAAACGACACGGCCACAGTTACACAGTTGGTCACGTACTGAGACATGTCTACAATGTGGATCTTCTGAGTACAATCTAATGCTTCTTCCAAGCATTTTAGAAAATAATATTGCACACAGAGTCCGTGCCTGCATTTATCTCCATGAAATGAATACATCTTATGTCAGGTTTGGTGTTTCTTTCTATGTTAAGCTCTGTTCCCCTTTTCCACACCTTTAGTTTCAGGAAGGGGAACTTGAAATCATCTTTAATTTCCCTCCCTTTTTCTCCCATTCCCTTTCCTGGGTTCAAGACCTATTTTCCAATCCAGGGTTCCTAATCGGCCCAGTGACACAATGAAGCTAATGAGGCTTTGGAAATTGCAGAGTGCTTGTAGACATAAGGTATTGATCACCAGCACTGTGACTAATATTGTAATTATTGAATGTTACTTTCTCTCACCTTTTACAATCTGGCTTCTAGAAATTGCCCCTCTCTTCCCCCAAGGGAAATGCTGCTCATTTGCAACCCTGCTTCTCTCCTTGGGCCCCATCATGTACGTGTCAGTTCTCATCATTTACTGGGCGTTTTCCAGGTAACTGTTCTTCCTGCCCTGCTCAGCCACAGTCTTTGCTGCTGTCCTTGTCACTGAGTTATTTTTGAGTGCAGCTTCCACCTACAGATCTGTGTCCTGGAAAGACACTAAAAAGTTCCTCCGGTTAATTTCCTTCTGTCAGGAGTATTGCCCTGATTTGGACCAACTCTTGACAGCTTCCCACAGGCAGACACCTGCAGAAACCTGCCTGTAGCCACAGGTGGATCCCAGGATCTGCACAAGCTCTAAAGCTCCTTTCAGACGTTTAAGTGAGGATGCAAACTCACCCATTCCCCTGAAACTGTTGTGGAAAATTGAGGGGAACTTTAGCTGCACACAAGTCATTTCATTATTCAAAGGGAACAGCAGCAAAAGCCCAGGACATCTGTTGTTTCAGATGCATTTACACAGATATTTCATGATGCAGCAGGTCCAATGGTGTTTGTGTAATTTTTCCAAAGACTGTATCAACAGGGAATATTTTTAGTCTCTGGTGAATACTGTGCATGGTAGACTTATCATTGACATCTGCCTGGTTCACATGGAACCACAGAGATTTTTCAAAACAAAACTGTTGCAAAGGATATTTAAACCCAGAATGTCACTTGGGAATAAAATGTTCCCTTCTCTGACTGTCTTTCCTGGTGCGAAATGTACAAATTTTAAAGATTAGGAGAAAGTCCATTTAGATATTCTGAAGCACAGAAATGGAGAGAATGCATTTTTCTGAATGTCATCCCTCTCTGAAATTATGGGGGGAAACTTTGCAATTTTTCTTGAAGAAAAATGGAAGGATTTTATACATTGTCTTCCCTGGGCTTATTCAGGTACATCATTGCATACTTGGCAGTTCAATGTTGTATGCCCTGGAATGGATTAGACTCAAATTCTGCCTCCATTGCGTCACAGGTATGTGGCCTTGAACACAATGTCTAAATCCTCAAGGCTCAGATTCTGCCTCTGTAAAATGGAGATCTTGATAGTCCCCATCCCCTACAATTGCTGTGAGCAATAACTGTCTTACCTACAAAGAGTTAAAACCAGTGTCCTGATATAGGAAATGCTCAATAAATGTTAGCTACTATTTTGCTATTACTCTGAAGTGAATATGCTAAAGAGGGTATAAGTGATTTTTTTTTCCTTCAGAGAAAGGTGGTTAACTATAGATAATATTTTGAAGTTGATAATAGATTTACAAAAATATTCCTATGCAATCATCATACTTAAAAGACTTCTGGAGACCCAGTTTTATATCATAGTCAGTTCTTCAGGAAACAAATACCCAGTACTTAGCAAAATCCATCTGGCATAGTCGAACCATTTCATAACCTACTTGTAGCTTGATAATGTAAAATGTTGGGGGAAAGCATTCAAACGTTAATCAAACTTGATTTGCTTCTTTTTAACAAGCTACCTCAAGATATTTTGATTGTATTTATGTTTTTATTGAAGACATCGACTGGTGGCCAATTAGGGAGGCAAGGACGGAAGCATTCTGTATAGCCCTTAGGTCTCTGGGGTGTTTTGTATATTTTCAAGACACAAAGGTGATAGGCGACTGGCAATTACAAGTGAATCAGTGTCCAGAATAATTGTCTGAATTGGAACTCAAAAATTGTATTACACATGCCAAGAATGCAATAAAAACAATTTGGAATATTATAGTAGCTTATGAATGGAATACCAGAGCCATATCTAGCAATTGCCTAGGAAGAGTGGGACAGGAATAATTGGCAAGACGCAACACTTCCGATTTGTTGGAGGCTATTACCCTAAGCCTGGAAACTGAATATGAAGAGAGAAGAAAAAGAGTTATAAATATAGAAAGGGACCATTTTAAAAGCTGCTGTCCAATAACATCAGTATTACTGATGCATAAGAGAAAATTTAACACAAACATTCATGAGCAAGGAGAGCCTTATGTAAGCATATTTGATGCCTTTTGAGAAGTCAGAAACTAGACAGTTTTGGCTCCTTGCCTGGATCAGTTCATGGTTTCCTCATGGCCCATTTCCAGGATTCCAGCCGTCTTATTTCCAAAATCCTGAAAGCTAGACTCTAGCTCCAACTTCCACCAGTTTTCTGCCCTTGAAGTACTTCTGTTTACTCTTGGCTCCAGTTTGGTCACCATTTTCCAGGAGAAAGGTGACAGAAACACAGGGAGATGGAGGTGGAGTGTGCTTGAGTCCCTCCGGCACTCCCAGGTCTTTCACAAGTGAGGGTATCCTCTCTGTTCTCTTGGCTCTATGCATGTGCCTTCCAACCCTCTAGATAAGATCTGATTGACACACTTCAGATTGTCAGCCCAAGAAGGCATGACAGGGGAGAGCCATGGGAATTGCTTAATAATCCTTATGGTAATAACAAGTATAATGAAAACCACATTGGATTATAATTTTACAACTTGCAAAGTGCTTCAGCTAAAAAGCAAATCAAGCTTTATGATGCTGGTAAGAGCAAGCAGAACATCAGAACATATCTGTTGAAACTTCTGAAATGGGGGATAATGGAGTATTGTTAATAAACTGGAAGAGGAAAACTCTATGATTGCAAAGATCTTAGTAACTATGTTTCTGTCCCTTTTTGATAAAAATAGATTATTTTTTATTAGCATGGTTGTTTTAAGAAAGTCAAAGGGCATCGTTTTCAGAGAAAATGTTGACAGCACTTGCCCAGGCAAAGCAGAAGGTGATAAATAAGGCAGTGTTAGGGAAGCACTCAGCAAGCCAGCACACTAGGCCCCATAATTCAACTAAAAGATATCTCACTTTTTTTCTAATAAGTTGATAAAAACAGACGGAAGAGAAAGGAATACAAGGAGAGAGAAAGAGAAATTGCAATAACTTCAAATGTCAAAGAACAATAACAGCAGAGGAGCAATCAAAGATTGCACTTAGATTTTCAAGTGTACAACAGAGCACTGTTAACTACAGACACAGTTCTCAAACAGCTGATCACTAGAAGGTATTCATTTTGCATAACTGAAATTTTATACCCACTGATTAGCAACTCTCCATTTCCTCTTCCCCCCAGGGCCTGGCAACCACATTCTACTCTTTCCTTCTATGATTTTACTATTTAGATACCTCATATAAGTGGAATCATGCAAAATCTGTCCTTTTGCGACTGGCTTATTTCACTTAGCATTATGTCCTCAAAGTTGTTGATTCATGTTGGCACATATTGTAGAATTATTTTTTAAGGCTGAATAATATGTGTGTGTGTGTGTGCATATATTTTATTTATCCATTTATCCATTAATAGCCATTTATGTTGTTTCCATGTCTTGACTATAATGAATAGTGAACATGGGAATGCTAATATCTCTTTGATATCCTGATTTCAATTTTTTTTTAAATCCTCACCCAAGGATATTTTTCTATTGATTTTTAGAGGGAGTAGAATAGAGAGGGAAAGACAGAGAGAAATATCAATGTGATAGAAACAAATCAATCGGTTGCCTTCTGCACAAGCTCCAACCAGAGCCCAGGCCAGGGAAGAGCCTGCAACCGAGATACGTGCCCTTGACTGGAATCAAACCTGGGACCCTTCAGTCCGTAGGCCGATGCTCTATCAACCAAGCCAAACCAGCTAGGGCTCAATTCTTTCTGATATATACACCCAGAAGTGAGATTGCTGGATTGATCATATGATAATTCTATTTTTAATTTTTTAGGATCCTCCATACTGTTTTTCATAGCAACAGTGCCTTTTGGCACTCCCACCAATAGTGATCAAGGTTTAGAGTTTCTCCACATTCTTCCCTTTGCTTGTTGTCTTTTGGTTTTTTATATAATAGCCATACTAACAGGTGGGAGGTGATATCTCATTGTGGTTTTGTTTTGCATTCCCCTGATGATTACTGATGTTGAGCATCTTGTCATGTACCCATTGACTATTTGTATACTTTCTTTAGAGAAATGACTATCTAAGTCATTAGTCCATTTTTAATCCAGCTATTAGGTGTTTTTTTTTTGGGGGGCGGGGGGGGTTCTTTTGTTTGTTTGTTTGCTTGTTTGTTTTGCTATTGAGCAGTAGGAGTTCCTTTTATATATTTACTAGAGGCCCAGTGCATGAAAACTCATGCACTGGATGGGGGGTCCTTCAGCCCAGCCTAACCCCCTCTCACAGTCCGGGAGCCCTCAGGGATGGGAGGCGACCCGGCAATCAGGGGAAGGTGATGCCCTATCACACATCTGCTGCTGCCACTGTCGGCAGCACAAGCCTTGGCCGGCTCTGGTTACCTGAGCCTCAGGTGGCCCTGGACAGCTGGGCAGCCACCATCCGAGGCTTGCCTGAACTTTGGGCCAGCCCTGGGTGGCTGGGGGGCTGAGGGGACTGGGGGACTCCTGAGGCAGGCACGCAGAATGGCTGAACCTGCCTGGGGGCAGGCCTGGCCTTGCCGTGTGCCTGCTGCCCTGGCGGGGCTGAGGGGACTGGGCACCGCCATCTTGTGGCTGTGGGCGCCACCATCTTTGAGGGTGTGGCAGTCAGTTAGTATATTCCCTCCTTATTGGCTGTGGGTACTGCCATCTTTGTGATGGTGTGAGGGTCAATTAGCATATTCCCTCTTTATTAGATAGGATTGGAAGTTAACTTCTTATTAGATACATGGTTATAAAATATTCTTCTTCCATTCCATAGGTTACTTTTTCACTCTGTTGGTTGTTTCCTTGGCTGTGCAGAAGTTTTGGGACCTTTTTTTTTTTAATCTTATAGCACACACAAAAGTCAATTTAAATGGATTAAAGACCTAAACATAGGACCTGAAGTGGTGAAAGCATTGAGGAAAAGCTTCATGACATTGGTCTTGGCAGTGATTTCACGAATACCAGTATGACATCAAAAGCAGAGGCGACAAAAGCAAAAGTAGGCATATGGGACTATATCAAGCCTTGGTTGAATTTCATTTTCTACCTTTTCCAATGCTTATGCTCTATTGTGTTGCACACTAGTTTCCCTCCCCATATTATAGAGATTTATTTTTACAGATGTCATTGTTTATTTAAGAGAAGCTGGGGTTTTTATCCTCTTCCTTCCCAAGATGGGACCCATCATTTTTACAAGGATTATTATATTTATAAGTCCTTCTTGGATGTGAGACTCAGGTATATCTCTATTTTTACTGTGTCCTACAAAGTCTGCGTTCTCTGTGGCCCAGTTCTCTTACTTCCTGCGCTCTACCTAGCTGCCTCTGCTCAGCTGTGCTGGCCTCTGGCTGGTTCTCAGCAATCCCCAGCTCGTTCCTGCCTCAGGAGTCTTTACTTGCTCTTTCCCGTCACTGGAATGCTATTCCCATGGCTCCTGTGCTCTCCCCCCACCAAACCCCCAACACCCTTGTCAGTCAAGTATCTGCTCTAATGTTACTCCTTCAGAAAGGCCTTCCTTTATCAGCATATATAAAATGCCCCTTAACCCACCCTCACTCCTCTCATCATTTATTCTCCTTTTCTCTTAATGCCACTTCTCATTCTTACCCATCATGAGATCATATATTAATTGGTGTATATCAGAATCCTAATCTACTACCTCATGGGGGCTCTAGGTTGGTGGCACATCAGGGCCCCAGGATCTTGTGATGTATTAACTGAATTTCCAGAGCTGGTATATATTAGATGCCTGAAAAATATTGTCACATGAAGGAATGTTTCCCACTTATTTCATTCCCTTCTTTCACTTTATTATATAGACTTCTATAGAATACCTGTAATCAGAGGTCTTTTTTCTTTAGGCAGTGTGCATGTGGGAATGGTGTGACTTGTTGAGAGGTCGAGTGGGAAATGAGCTCTCTAGAGCATTGGTTCTCAACCTTCTGGGCCTTTAAATACAGTTCCTCATGTTTTGACCCAACCATAAAATTATTTTCATTGCTACTTCGTAACTGTAATGTTGCTACTGTTATGAATCATAATGTAAATATCTGATATGCAGGATGGTCTTAGGCGACCCCTGTGAAAGGGTCGTTTGTCCGCCAAAGGGGTTGCGACCCACAGGTTGAGAACTGCTGCTCTAGACTATACCCACCTGTCAAAACATTCATTGGCTTTTACCACACACTCAGCAATACCCTACTGAAGCTGCATTTTGAGAGCACTGAAAAGTCGTAGCTGGAAGAAGTAAGGTGCATATAGTCTAATACATTCAAAGTTGGAGAATCTGCATCTCCAGTAATTTGCACAAGTTAATAAGTGCTTCACAGGGTGGCGTCTATATTTTATTTAAATATATTTTTATTTAAAATATATATATGCACAACGGTCTGGTGATATTCTTATAAAATGTAGGTATTTTTAACAATGCTGGCCATAGCTATTCCCCTTTCTAGGACTTTGCTAATTTTATTATATTCTACTAGTACACTAATCCTTTCCCACTGATTTATTGTAGAAATAAGAATAGTTAACATTTGTGGGTACTTTCTATGGGCCAGGCATTGTCACTCTTTTTATACATTTCCTCATTTAATCCTCTCTACTCTATTAGACAGGTAAAATTATATTATTCTCATCTTACTAATGAGAAAACTGAGACTTGGAGAAGCCACACGGTTACTCAGGATTTAAACCGTGGTCTGTCACATACCTAAGCCTCTGCTCCCAACTGTTTTGTGGACCACTTCCTCTACTTTCTGTCACCCTGGCAATCAAAATTCTTTGGCACGTGAAGTCACATAGAAATTACAGGTGGAGGTGTAAGAGGTCTTATGATGACCCAGGACCACCCCCTCTACACACACACAAACACACACACACACACACACACACACATGCCCCTCATGTTATATTTCTAAACTGACAAAAGAAAATCAGTTTCAAGATAACTTAGAAATGAATCATTAGCTGCTACAGAAATTTCTGAACCTGGCTATGTTGGGGCCACAATTGAAGTTAATCAAGCAGCTGTGGGTACCTGAATGGAACCCAACCCTGCCAGGCTCAAGGCCCAAGAATAAGGAGATGTGGCCAGAGCAAACAGGAATGAGGTCCGGAAAGAGCTCCTCATCAGATCAGAGGATGTTCAGAAATAATATATAACAGCTTATTACCCTGTACTTTCAGCTTTGATCTGAAGGGAAGAAGTTGGTTCTGTCTCCAGACTAGATTCATTTTTTCACCTGAAGCATATTCATTCAGGCAACCTGAGTGTTACATTTTCCCACAGCTATTTTAAAGCTAATTAATTTATCAAGCACATGCCAGTTTTTTCATTCTTGTTCACAACTACCTCGAATCTTCAATTTTTAAAATGATTTTGGTTTTGAAGTTTCTTTTATTTCTTATGGTCTGCTAGAGCTTTCCTCACTTTTTTCATGCCTGAAATTTTAGGGGAATACTGTACTTCTAGATTTATTCATTTAAATTGTGTCAAAAAGTGTGTTGTCAGGATTCTATGCTGAAGAAGTCCTTTACCCCAGCAGTTTGCTGTATTAATGGGGTTATTAACCCTTCACTGACTTCAGGGCTGCCTCTTAATTCAGCAGGTTAGCTGAGGTACTAATTTATTTTAAATCTTTACTAGAGGCCCGATGCATGAAATTTGTCCAAGAGTAGGCCTTTGCAGCCCTGGCTGCTGCCTTGGCCCACACAGCCCTGGCTTCATCCGGAAGGCCTTTGCAGCCCTGGCTGCTGCCTTGGCCCACACAGCCCTGGCTTCATCCGGAAGGTCATCCTGATGGTCGTTCTGCTGTTTTGCCATTTGGTCAATTTGCATATTACACTTTTATTATTATAGATTGTTGAAAGTATTACATGTGTCCCCTTTTTCTCCCACTGACCGCTTATAGCCCACCCCCAGCTCCCACCCCAGGCCTTCACCACCCTACTATCTGTGTCCATGGGTTATGCATAGATGCATACAAGTTCTTTGGTTGATCTCTTCCCTGCCACCCACCCATCTTCCATGATTTAAGCCCTTTTTATAATTATTTGTCCCAGTTTTTTCAGAAAGTAACTTCAGATACATGGGCTTGTACAAGATGGAACTCTTAAATAAAATTAGTGATACATTTGAACAATGTATTTTAAACATGTTCACTTAAATACCACATGCAATACATGTACACATCATAGTACAAACTAAGGGTGTTTGGGAGATGCTATTCATAAGTAACCTGAGCCTGAGTTGATACATCCTCCCTAACTTAACATTTACTTGGTTAATTTGATTGGGAACTCTTAAAAAATAAAATTAGCCTTAACAACCAAAGAGTAAATACATACATAGTATGGTTCTTCTTTGGACCCAACAATTCAATCTACAATGTTTACTGAGTGCCCTGTGTTGTGGTAGGGGCTATGGAGATACAAATTTTTTAATATAGATTTTTATTCTTGTGCTCAAGGACTTAAGACCAGCATTTCAATTTGCATGTATCTCTAACTTCAATTACTGAGCCATTACATTAAGAATGGAAAACTTGCCCTGGCCAGTCTTGTTAAGTGGTTAGAGTGTCGACCTGTGTGCAGACTGAAGGATCATGGTTTGGATTCCAATTAAGGGCATGTACCTGGGTTGCAAGCTCATTCCCCAGCTGTTGGGAGGCAACCAATCGATATGTCTCTCTCACATCAATGTCTCTCTCTCTCTCTCACTCACTCTTTCTCCCTCTCTCTCCCCATACCCCACACACACACACACACATACACACACACACTCTGTAAAAAACAAAAAATCAATGGGAAAAAAATCAATGGGGAAAATATCCTTGGATGAGGATTAACAACAACAACAATAAAAAGAATGAAAAACTCATCTATGTGAGTTTTGCAGATGTTTTTAAGGCCTCAGGATTGTAGAGATCATGCAAAGGAACAATAACACTTATGAAGTATCTATTATGTGACAGGTTCTTGACAAATGTTCCATTACTCTATCTTTGCAACCTTTATGTAAGGTATGCATTAGCCCCAATTTACAGATGAAACTTACTCAGGGAAACTCAAAGGGTTAGTGAGTCAAAAATTGGCACCAAGCTCAAACTTACTCTGAAACCCTATTCTTTCCAGTGTACTTCACATTCAATCATAAAATACAAAATTTAAGATTAGATACCTGTTTAAGAGAATGAGTGCAAGTGGCCAAATAGAATAAGTAAGACTCTAAACTAGCTGTTTTGCTTTGACTATCTGGCTTCTTTAACTGACTACAGCTACGAGATGAACAGATCATTGGAAAGTGCCTGAATTACCTTAGGTTATGTGGACATATGCCTGATGCAGTTTTATTCTGACTAATTATACTTAATTTTAGGTGTATAATAGCTCCTAGTTTAGTTGGTGTCGTAGAGGGGATGCTTCCAGTTGTGTGTGTTCACTAGTCCTTAGAACTGGACAGCTGTGCCCCCTTTAAAGAAACTCTGTTCAGCCCTAACCAGTTTTGCTCAGTGGATAGAGCCTCAGCCTATGAACTGAAAGGTCCCAGGTTCGATTCCGGTCAAGGGCATGTACCTTGGTTGCTGGCACATCCCCAGTAGGGGGTGTGCAGAAGGCAGCTGATCGATGTTTCTCTCTCATTGATGTTTCTAACTCTCTATCCCTCTCCTTTCCTCTCTGTAAAAAACCAACAAAATATATTTTTAAAAATTAATATAAATAAATAAATAAGTAAAATGATTGTTCATAATGAAAAAAAGAAAAAGAAACTCTGTTTAGGAAAGTCGGGCTCATAGAACTACACTAGGAAATAATCATTTGCTGACAAAACCACTATTCTTTCTTAAAGGTAGTCACCCCAAATTTCATTTCATTAGTTGGATCCTCTAGTATATTTAAAATATTACTTTAGCATATGAATGTGAATTACACTTCTTTTTGAAAATATATCTGTTATTTCATATCTTCTAAAACTTTGGGAGGAAATGTAATATGTTGCCCATACTTCTTTTCCAACTTCTGAAGAAGCATTTTGACTGGAAATTAGATAAAATTTATTTTATACATATTATACATGAAGGTGTTTAAACTGTAATTGTATGCTATTTGAAGGAAATGTTCTTTCAATAGAATGAAGATTGACCTACTCAGGAATATTAAAATGTATAGGGATTCACACTTTTATGATAATATTTTATCATTTTGAAACTTATTCTTAATAGACCCCCACATTACAATTCTGTAAAGTAGTTTCATTTTCTTTAACAACCATTAATAGCTAATAGAGGTAAAAAAAAAATAAGGCTTTAAATAGATCATTAAAGTACACTTAAGTAATTTAAAATTGACAATTAAGTCAGCATGGCAACGCATTATCATAAGTTTGATAGGTCTGCCTTTTTAAGAAGTACTGAGAAGAAAGGGCCCCTTTGTAAGACACCCCACTGCAGACTATTCTTGCATTTTAATTGATCACAAAGAGCGCATTGTCTTCGTATATGTGCTTGGTAATCATCTCTTACAAGTTTCCTTTTGTAAGGCTTTTTGATGCTGTGTGTGGGAGTTTGGTTCATGCTAGAAACAGTGTCCTTGGTGAGATTGGGAATGACCAGCAGCCAATTTTAAACCTTCCTCTTTGCCATTGTCATGATACTTAAAATAGTTAGAGCTTTACTCTTTGAAAGCCCAGATTCCTCATTTTCTCTTTCCTTCTCCTTTTCCTTCCTCTCTTTAAAGGCCAATGAATGTGTACTAAGGAGGCTACTTCTCCATGTTACCATGACGATGGCCACACTGATGGGGAATGGTCCATTCCTGAGCAGCCAATGGGCATTGCCCTTATCCTGTCAAACTATAAAAGAAGCTTGCAGACTATATTTGTTTGTTAGATTTGGACTCTTTTTCTTTGTCCTAGGATTGTGGATGTAGCATCTATAAATTATTATTAAAATAGTGCCTATGTTGAGGTCAAAATACAGAAGTATAACTCCATTTGAGAGGGAATTCTAATCATTCATATAGTTTTCTTCCTCAGGTGGAATTCTAAATATTTATTAGATAACTGATTAATTTGAACTTTTCTGTATTTCCTTATGCCATGCAACAACAATGGAATTATCCATTTAGTGTAAACCTTAAAAAACACAGAATTTATATTTCAAACTATAAAAACAAAAAATTAAAAAGATTAATTTCCATATAATTTGCTACACTCTAAGATAGGTCAAAGTACCAATAGAGCTTATTCCCTCTAATATCTAAGAAAGATATTTTATAATATGGGCATAGTCAAGTTTTATGTGAGGTTGACTACTTTTATAAAGATGTATCTGCTTTATTATATCTTCCTGCTATTAAGTAATGTATATATTTTATGAGTTTTAATGTGAGATAAATGCTTCACATTAAAGGTGGAAAGGATAATGGATTATTTTAAAGTAGTTTTTAAAATGTTGAAATTAGTTACATATTGATACCCAATCAGTATAAATTAAAATTTTGATTTAGCTAGAAAGGAGAAAGGAGTCTTGCATAATCAGAATAAGTATTTTATACTGTAGTGTAGTTCCATGCATACAACAGCTACTCGGTGACTTTATTTATTTTTTTAATCCTCCTGTGAGGATGTTTTTATTGATTTTAGAGAAGAGGGAGAAAGAGAGAGAGAGAGAGAAAGGAGAGAGAGAGAGAGAGAGAGAGAGAGAGAGAGAGAGAGAGAGAGAGAGAGAGAGAGAGAGAGAGAGAGAGAGAGAGAGAGAGAGAGAGAGAGAGAGAGAGAGAGAGAAACATGGATGTGAGAGAACAACATCAATTGGCTGCCTCCCACGTGTGCTAGGTCTGTGTCCTGAGACTTAGAATCAAACCCTCAAACTTTTTGGCATATAGGCCAACACTCCAACTACCTGAGCCACCAGTTGGGCTCAGTGATTTTTTTAAATTAAATCGAGTTAATGAATTTAAGGAGTTCAAACCACAGAGTGTAATTGGTAATTCAACAGACCTCCATGTCTGCCTCACTGCAGTGAAGCCAGACTCGCTGACAGGAATGTGTGAAGTGTGAGCAGTGAGACTGCATGGTCGCGTATTGCCATATAAAACCGGTAATATGAGCCTATAAAAGGGGGGCACTGCACTCAGAGTAGGCCCTAGGGGCTCTCAGCAGCAGTAGGAAGCTGCAAATCCATGGGGTAACTGATGAAAATGGTCACAGAATGCTTTAGGGGTGGATCAATGGTTTATTTCATGGGAAGAAGACAAAAGTCTCAGAGATTTTCTGAAGGTCAGCCATGGACAGACTTCTTGGCAGAGGTGATCTTTAATTTTTAAACCCCGCCATCTCAATTTGGTTCGACTGCTGAAATGTGCTTCAAGGTATTAATGAAGACTGGCAAGGTGTAGAGATGTTTGACTGCAAACAGGCAGCAGAATGGCTGAGCACTTTAAAATATCTGGTGTGTCAGTAGTAAAAACATTTTAACTGACCTTCAGAGATTTCTATTTTCCCATCTCTGATAGAGCACGAAAACCTCACTAATTCAAAACAGTTCTTCCTAAAACTGGAGAATTCCCCAAATCTAAACTATTTTTATAAATATTATAATAAACTAAGGCAAGCATATAGTACTTAGCTGAATTAAGTGTGTTAAATGAAAGCAGATATGGCAGAGCTATATCAACTGTGTTTCCTAAACTTTAACATTTCAAGTTACATAATTTACTTTTTAACATTTTACTCAAAAATAATAACAAGTCCTTTGGGATTTCCATTTAACATGGTGTTTTGTCTCTGGCCCTTGACATCATTCAAAGGTAGAGCTCATGTGGAGAATCATTCTCTGTAACTATTTATGGTGTATACCAAGAATAAAATAATATTTTAGTTTTGGAAAATGTGTTCCTATAATGCATCCATCACCTTACGAGGTCAATAAGAAAAAAATGACCTCAAAAGACACTCAATAAAATTCAACCCTTATTCCTAAGAGGGGGAAACCTCTTAGAAAACCAGGAATACAAAGGAACTTCCAACACGTAATAAAAGATAGCTATCTTAAACCAACCAGTGGATGAGAGATAAGCAAGGGTGCAAATTCTCATCATTCATTTAATTATGTCTGGAAGCTCTGGTTATAGCAATAAGATATGGAACTGAAATGACATATTCTCAGAGGAAACACAAAGATAAAAACTTGATCATTGCACAGGATATGATAGAAACATGAAAAAAAACAACAAAACAACCAACTAAAAATCTCTAAGAATGTAAGGAGTGTGAGATAAAAGTGGTTTAGATTAGGCCTGGCCAGTGCGGCTCACTTGCTCAGAGCATCCTGGGCACCAAAAGGCCACCAGTTCCATTCCTGGTTAGAGCACATGCTCAGGTTGCAGGCTCAATCCCTGGTAGGGGGTGTGCCCCAGGCAGCCGTTCTGCTCTCACATTAATGTTTCTCTCTCTCCAAAAAACAAAAAAATAGATTTTGAAATGTTTTAGATCAATAACTCTCCTTTAAATCAGTAGTAACAGATGTGGAAACTATTCGAAGAAAACGTTAAGTCCTCCTAGAAAGAGAAAGAAATTAAGATTTCAGTAAATTTAAGGCGTGTTTAAAAAATAAAAAGGGAAGTACTATAAAGATATTAAGTTTTCCCAAATAAATCCAAGGGCTCACTTCAAATACCAGTCACCAAAACATCTAGAATTTTTTTTGAATGGACAAGGTTATTCAAAACTTCAAGTTGAACTTCCTTTTGCAAGGGGAGAGTAATAATTAGGGTAACTTACCATACTAGATGTTATAAAACACAGCTACCAAGTTTTTCTGCTTAAAACAGTGAGGTACCAACGTAACAAATGACAAGAGATTCAGTAGCACTGAGTCTAATGCATCAACATAAACGTCACACACCAAAACCACGGGACAGGAATGGATCACCTAGTAAACAATGCTGCCTACTTGTGAAAGAGGGAAATCTCAGGTTGGAGCTTTCTCTCCAAAATAATCTTAGATGAATGAAATAGTACAAATAAAAACCAACAAAATACAAAGGTAATGGTTAATCTAGTTTCAGGGTAGGTAAGACCTTTCTTTCATGTAAAAAAGAAAATTATAGGGGAAATTATGGAAATATTTAATTACATAGAAATTTTAAAACTCAGTACCAGAATAATTGTTTTAAATTAAAAATAAATGATGATCATGAAAAAAATGTATAAATCCTTTTGTAAGCATTAAAATAAGAAATATATAGAACGGCTACAACTGAATTAAAAAATCACTAGTAATTGCCTAAGGCACATAAACTGGCCATTCATAAAGGAGACAGGCAAATGACAGTAAACACTGAGGGAAATATTTATCTTCATTAGAAAGAAATGCAAATAAAATCTGAGATAGTAGGTTTCGTTCCTTACAGTTGCAAATATAAAATTAAGTTAAAGTCAGTATGTTTGAAAGCATGGCAAGTCACGCATTCTTATCCTGTGGGAGAGTGTCAACCAGTGCCAATCTTCTGCAAAGCAGTATAGTAATATATGTTAAGACTCAGTTCATGTTACTTTCTTCTCTCAGAAGAAAATGTAAAGAATGAAATGTTACCTCACTATTTAATTTGCATTTCTTCCTAATGAAGATCAATATTTTTCCCAATGTTTACTGTCATTTGTTGCTGTTGTTTTTTATGAATGGTCAGTTTATGTACCACTATGCTGTGGACCTGAAACTAATACAAAATAATAATGCATGTAAACAGTAATTGAAAAATATATTTAAAGAATTTTCATCTCAATGTTACATATAAAAATGAAAATTTAGAAACATTGTTAATATATAATCTTAGGGAAGTAGTTAAATAAATTTTAGCACATCAATTAAATGAAATAACATGTAATCCTTGGAAAACATTTTTTCAAAAATAATTACTTATGGGAGAGAAATAGCTCATGATGTTTTTAAAAAGGGACTAAAAACTATAGGATCAACACAACACCAGTTTTATATAAACAGATGAAGTTTATTAATTGAAAATTACCTAAAGGAAATATATCGATAGTTGAATAATTTTTTCCCAGTCGGATTTAGGTAATAATAATCAACCGAAGGACTTGTATCCATGCATATAAGCATAACCAATGGACATAAGACACTGAGGGGTAGGGGAGGCCAGGGGATTGTCAAGGGCGGGGGGGGGGGAAGGACACATATGTAATACCCTTTGTAATACTTTAGGCAATAAATCAATAAAAAAATAATTTTTCTTTTTACTTATCTACATTTCCCAACAAAATTATGAATATGAATTTTTTTCATAATCAGTACAAATACACCCTAACTGGTTTGGCTCAATGGATAGAGTGTTGGCCCGCAGACTCAAGGGTCCCAGGTTCCATTTGGTCAAGGGCACATGCCTGGGTTGCGGGCTCAGTCCCCAGTAGGGAGCATGCAAGAGGCAGGCGATCAATGATTCTCTCTCATCATTGATGTTTCTATCTCTCCCTCCCTATCCCTTCCTTTCTGAAATCAATAAAAAATAAATAAATGTTATTTTTAAAAGGATCACAATCTGTGTCTATATTTTCACTAAGTTTGAGTTAACAGCATCTAACTTAGGAACGTTTTAATAGTAAAGATTTAATAGTATGATATGTGCTCAGTGAGAATTCAGTATAGTATATTGATAAGTTATATTTGTAGAGAGATGCTAAATATAGGCTAAAAACAAGGCAATTGTTTCCCATAAATATTTAGATAAATAATTGTTATAAGACAAGTTTTGTGTCAGCCTGAAACAGCCTGGAAATAGGGTTCAGCACATTGCTCACAAATACCCCAACTGGCACACTTTTCTATGTATGTCAACATGGTTTGGGTATCATTCAGGGTGGTGTATGTTCCCAGAGGTTTTGTTCAACCCCAATGGCTTTGCAGATGTTCAGCCAATGAGCCTCCATTTACAGATTCCTGGGAAATGCTCTTCTCATTTATAGAAGTGGGAATGAACAGGTGCTTACAGAATCTTTCTGTCTTTCTGAGGGGTGTGTGTGTGTGTGTGTGTGTGTGTGTGTGTGTGTGTGTGTGTGTGTTTTCTTATGAAATATTCCTTTTGAAGTTCAGAGCTTAGGCAGAGAAAGCATGAATTTGGTGGGTGTAACTTTCAAACAGCACCTTTAATCTCCTGTTATGATTAGCACCAAACAGTATGCAAACTATTTTTTATTCTCCAAAACACAGTGGAATGTGTGTGCCTGTGGTATTGGATGTGCATGCATACACTTGTGTTGTTTGCTCAATGTAAGACAAAAGTTTGAAAAGTTCAACTGCAAACACTAATAAATTTGACATCCTTCAGGCTGTTTCTCAGGAGGAGCAATTCTCATGGCAGGTCCATGACACATGCTCCACGGAAATGTGACAAGGGTCTCAGCTAGGAGGACTGCTGCTGAGGGGAACTGCTTTCATCTCCCAAGTGTTTTGCCCTGGATGCATAGACCTTTAGTGACCAGGCTGGGAGCTTCAGATACAGTGTCACACCACCCTTTCAACAACAGAGAATGAAAACGATCTGTGGGTCCAGGGGGCTATAAACTGACCACATCAGATTAGATGATTACGGAGACACAATCACCTGAAGGAAGAATAGGAATTACTTCCCAGGAATTTTGTTTTCTTAATATTTTCTGAAGGAGGTTCAGGGTTTTCAACTATTGTCATTTTCCCTAATATTATACATGGCTACAGACCGGCACTGCATCTTTTAATGCCAGCTGCTCCCAAAGACTTGTGCAAGTTTAGAGTAGGAAAAAAAAAAAAAACTCTTTGAAGATGACTAGAGTAACATGGAACCTCTGTGGCCTTTTGAACATTTGATCATCCTATCCTACATAATAAAAGGCTAATATGTAAATCTACCAAATGGCAGAAGGACCGGTCGCTATGACACACACTGACCACCATGAGGCAGACGCTTAACACAGAAGCTGCCCCCTGGTGGTCAGTGCACTCCCTGGGAGCGCTGCTCAGCCAGAAGCCGGGCTCATGGCTAACAAGAGCAGCAGAGGTGGTGGGAGCCTCTCCTGCCTCCGCAGCAGTGCTAAAGATGTCCGACTGACGGCTTAGGCCCGTCAGTCAGACATCCCCCAAGGGCTCTTAGACTGTGAGAGGGTGCAGGCTGGGCTGAGGGACCTCCCCTAAGTGCACAAATTTTCTGCACTGGGCCTCTAGTCAGAAAATAAACATCAGGTATTCTATTATATGATTGTGCATGGACCACATTCTGCTTATACTTGCTTCTAGACTTGCTCCCCTCATTCCCACCCTATGCACCTCTGTCAGTTTCTTCTTCCTAACACCCCCTTGTGTGATGCCTCCCTCCATGTGGTCCTTTGATCATCTGGTCATTTGTTTATTCTAGTATGCAACAAACACCTATGTTTTTATAGATTTTTTGTTGATATTTTATAGAGAGAGTAAAGGAGAAGGGGAGAGAGAGAAACATTGATGCAAAAGAGAAACATTGATCGGCTGTCTCCCCAGCTATGTGCCCTGACAGGGAATCAATCAATTGGACCACACTGGCCAGGGCTACAACAAACATTTATTGAACACATACTATGTATGTATTAGGCATCTTAGTAGGCATTAGAGAAATGGAAATCGTCACTGTGGTCCCTGGTCTCAAGGAGCCAACACTGGAAATCGGGCACAGTAAAGAAAAGTAATTTACTAGTCAGTTGCTGTGAGAATGCTGCATACTACTTACTTACTCAACAGTACAGTGGTTTGAAACAACACTTATTCTTACATTTGTGAGTCTGCGGGTCAATTGTGGTTTGGCAGATTAGGTTGGGAGGCTCTCTTTCAGGCTGAGTCAGCTGTGCTTGGCTCTGGAGGGTGCATTGGGCTCAGATCTTTTCTATGTGTGTTTGTTCTGAGGCCCTAGGGCATGCCTTTTTCATAGCAGGTCACATAGTGTAAAAACCCAAACTAAACCACACAAGCACATTTAATATAATGCCTTCTAACTTTTTAAAAATATATATATATTTTTATTGATTTCAGGGAGGAAGGCAGAGGGAGAGAATGATAGAAACATTAATGATGAGAGAGAGTCACCGATCAGCTCCCTCCTGAACGCCACCAACTGGGGATCAAGCTAGCAACCCGCGCATGTGCCGTTGACCAGAATTGAACCTGGGTCCCTTCAGTCCAGAGGCCAATGCTCTATCCACTGAGCCAAACCAGCTAGGGCATGTCTGCTAACTTTTTAACAGCTGAAGCAAGTCACATTGTCAAGCCTGATGTCAATGGAGTAGGGAAATATATTTCACCTATGCTAGTGCACTACAAGGTCGGATGATAGAGGCAGGGCATGAAGAATTGGCAAGATAATCTAATCTACCAAACAAATTATGACAATAAAGTATAATAAATGGTGCAAGAGAATTATACTTAAGATTTGGAGAAAGTACAGAGACATATCTAAAAAGAGGAGGAGTATATTAGGGTCAACCAGAGAAGCAGGGGCAGTAGGATAGACAGATGAATGATAGGTGGGTGGATAGATGAAAGATAGATAGATAGATAGATAGATAGATAGATAGATAGATAGATAGATGATAGATAAATAGATAGATGATAGATGATAGATAGATAGTTGTTATAGGGATTTGACTTCACACAGTGGTGGCAATGGGTTAGGAAGCCTCTGTAAAGGTTTTTCCTCCGCATCTGATGCTGGAAGTTGATGCCCACAGGCCAAACAGTCAAGAAAAGAAGGTGGGCCGAAACCGGTTTGGCTCAGTGGATAGAGCATCGGCTTGTGGACTGAAGGGTCCCAGGTTCGATTCCGGTCAAGGGCATGTACCTGGGTTGCGGGCACATCCCCAGTGGGAGATGTGCAGGAGGCAGCTGATCGATGTTCCTCTCTTATCGATGTTTCTGGCTCTCTATCTTTCTCCCTTCCTCTCTGTAAAAAGTCAATAAAATATATTTTTTTAAAAAAATAAAATTTAAAAAAAGAAAAAAAAAGAAAAGAAGGTGGAAGTAAAGTGGGGGGAGGTCAAGGGCAGGCTATAATTCAGAAACGTGAGCTGGAACCCCTCAAAGATGGACTGAAACAAATGTCAGGTCTTGTTGTCTCTGCCTTGGGGACCTTGGTGATAGGGGTTAACACTCACAACCTGGCCCAGAAATCAGAGACACTCAGGAAGGATCAGGGGAGGGTAAAGGAGTTGCAGGCCCAGCACATCAGAACAATGGCAATTGCTTCCCTTCTGTTCTTTACCTATCCCAAGAATCTTCCTTGTGGCATACTCTCACCAGAAACATTAAAAAAAAAAAAAAGAAAGCCCTGGTGAGTGTGGCTCTGTTGGTTGGAGTGTTGTCCCATGCACTGAAAGGTGTTGGGTTAAATTCCTGGTCAGGGCACATACCCAGGTTGCAGGATGCAGGTTTGATCCTCGGTTGGGGTGTGTAGGGGAAGGGGGAGTAACAAATGATTGATATTTCTCTCTCTCTCCCTCTCCTTTCCTCTCTCTGTAAAATCAATAAAAACATATCCTCAGGTGAGGACCCTATCTAATAAAAGAGAAACATGGTAATTGGCATACGACCGCTACCTTTCCCATTGGCTAATCAGGGCGATATGCAAATTAACTGCCAGCCAAGATGGCAGCCGGCAGCCAGGCAACTTGAAACTAACATGAGGCTTGCTTGCTTCAGTGACGGAGGACTCCAACGTTCCCCGCCTGCCTTGCTGGCCTCTGAGCCTGCAGTTTAAGAAACATTGTAACAAATATAGAAGCTAAACAAAACCCCAGAAACCAGCTTTCAGCGAGCCAGGATCTCAGAGTGGGAGTTGATACAGAGTTTCGATTATAGAACCTAAACAAACCAGATACCTGCTTTCAGCAGCAGAGGCCTCAGAGCTGGAGCCAGAGCTAAAGCTGGCCCAGAATAAAAGAAAAGAAAAGAAAAAAAGGAGCAGTTCGGAGCTTCAGTCACCCGCCACCCTGAAAACAGCCCTCAGCCCCTCACCCAGACTGGCCAGGCACCCCAGTGGGGCCCCCCACCCTGAAGGGTGTGTGACCAGCTGCAAACAGCCATCATCCCCTCATCCAGGCTGGCCAGGCACCCCAGTGGGGACCCTCACCCTGATCCAGGACACCCTTCAGGGCAAACCAGCCAGCCCCCACCCATGCACCAGGCCTCTATTCTATATAGTAAAAGGGTAATATGCCTCCCAGCATCGGGATCAGCGGAGCTGCGAGGCCTCCAGACACCGGGATCAGCGTGACAAGGGGCAGCGCCCAAACCCCCTGATCGCCCTGCTGCTCTGTGTGTGACAGGGAGTGGGACCACAACCTCCCTATTGGCCCTGCTCTGTTCATGACAGGGGAAGGCGCCCTAACCCCCTGATCGGCCCTGCTCTGTGCCTGATAGGGGGGGGCTCCCCAACCCCCTGATCGCCCTGCTGCTCTGTGTGTGACAGAGGGAGGGGCCACAACCTCCCTATCGGCCCTGCTCTGTTCCTGACAGGGGAAGGCACCCCAACTCCCTGATCGGCCCTGCTCTGTGCCTGATAGGGGGGAGCTCCCCAACCCCCTGATCACCCTGTGGCTCTGTGTGTGACAGGGTGTGGTGCCCCAACACCCCCCCCCCCAACGGGCCCTGCTCTGTGTGTGACAGGGTAGAGCCATAACCTCCCCATCGGCCCTGCCCTGAGTGTGAGAGTGGTGGTGCCCCAACCGCCTGATCGGCCCTGCTCTGTGTGTGACAGGGGGCGGTGCCCCAACTCCCCTATTGGCCCTACTCTGTGAGTGACAGGGGGAGCTCCTCAACCCCCTGATAGGCCCTGCTCTGTGAGTGACAGGGGGGAGCTCCCCAACCCCCTGATGGGCCCTGCTCTGTGCGTGACAGCGGGGAGCTCCCCAACCCCCTGATTGACCCTGCTCTGTGCATGACAGGGGGTGGTGCCACAACCTCCCCATCGACCCTGCCTTGAGTGTGACTGGAGGTGGTGCCCCAACCCCCCAATTGGCCCTACCCTGAGCATGACTGAGGGTGGCATCGCAACCTCCCAATCCACCCTGCTCTGTTCCTGACAGGGGAAGGCGCCCCAACCCCCTGATTAGCCCTGCTCTGTTCCTAATAGGGGGGAGCTCCCCAACCCCCTGATCGGCCCTGCTCTGTGTGTGACAGGGGGCGGTGCCCCAACTCCCATATAGGCCCTACTCTGTGAGTGACGGGGGAGCTCCTCAACCCCCTGATGGGCCCTGCTCTGTGAGTGACAGGGGAGAGCTCCCCAACCCCCTGATCAACCCTGCTCTGTGCATGACAGGGGGGAGCTCCCCAACCCCCTGATTGACCTGTCTCTGTGCATGACAGGGTGGAGCTTCCCAAACCCCTGATCGGCCCTGCTCTGTGCGTGATAGGGGGCAGCGCCCCAACCCCCTGATTGGCCCTGCTCTGTGCGTGACAGGGGTTGGTGCCACAACCTCCCCATCAACCCTGCCTTGAGTGTGACAGGGGGCGGTGCCCCAACCCCCCAATCGGCCCTACCCTGAGTGTGACTGAGGGTGGCATCGCAACCTCCCAATCCACCCTGCTCTGTGCATGACAGGGGCGGCGCCCCAACTCCCCAATCGGCCCTGCTCTGAGCCCAACCAGGGGCTGCACCTAGGGATTGGGCCTGCCCTCTGCCACCTGGGAGCAGGCCTAAGCCAGCAGGGCGTTATCTCCCGAGGGGTCCCAGACTGCAAGAGGGCACAGGCCGGGCTGAGGGACCCCCCCCTCCCCCCCGAGTGCACAAATTTTTGTGCACTGGGCCTCTAGTTTAAAAAATAAAAAAAATAAAGTGAATTCTGGGAAATGTGGCTCAGCCTAGCCAAGTTTACACATTACAGAGCCAGCACAAGAGAAATCTAATTTCAGTATGAGGAAGAATAGATTAGGAAATGCTTTAAGGGACGGTGGTATGTGAACTGAAGTGAGTATTTGAGGATGAGCAGCAGGTAACCAGGAAGGAGAAATGGCAATTCAGGCAGGCAAAGGCATGGGAAAGGTAAGGCTCAGTAATACGGAAGGTCCTGGTGTGGAAGCCCAACAACCAAAGCCACCAGGAACACACCCCAAGTCAATGTCATGTTTAACTTTGCCCTAGCAAAGGAGCATGCACACCAAGGGTATGGGGCATCTTAGAACAAGGAAGTGGGAAGGGACTTAGTATAGATGCAGGGCTTGTGCACATGCTAAGGACGTTTTAAGGAAGTGGGAGTCAGTTCTCAATTGTGTGTGTTTAAGAAGCATAGAGTATTGTTATGGACTGTTATGGACTGGATTGTGTTTCTCCCCATCTCACAAAATTCATATATTAAAGTTCTAACCCCCAGTATCTCATAATTTAACTGTATTTGAAGATAGGGCCTTTAAGGAGGTAATTAATGTTAATGAGACCATAAGGGTAATAAGACTGGGTTCTTATAAGAAGAGGAAGACACTCCAGGAATGTATGTGCACAGAGGAAAGGCTATGTGGGGACACAGAGAGAAGGTGGCTGTCTGCAAGTCAAGGAGAGAGTCCTCATGAGAAACCAAACCTGCTGACATCTTGATCTTGGGCTTCCAGCCCCCCAAACCATGAAGAAATAGATTTCTGTTAAGCCACCCTGTCCGCACTATTTTGGTATAGCATCCCTAGCTGACTAATCCAGGCATCTTGGCAGTTTTATCTAAGAGATTAGGAAGATTAAAGCAGACCTGGACATCACTAGGAAATAAGCAATTGGAGATACTTCATTATTTTTGTAGTTGCAATGTCTTTGCTTTTCTCTTGCTCTACAGCGGTCTCAGAGTCTGATTATATCTATGTTCTGTAAGAGTTGTTTATGAGTTGGAAACATTATGGCCTACCCATCAGCTACCAGCTGCCAGAGCTGTTTCTAACTTTCTCATTGGCATATTTGGAGAGGATTCTCATTTACTGATCCAGAAATTACACTGAATCCCTATTGCTTATTATGTTGAATCCAGATTCCTTTGCTCAGTTTACAAGGTTCACAGTCTGGCCTCACTCTTCCTAATTTCTTTTATTGACATTTGTCAATACTTGTGCTACTTTATATAGACTTTCTTTTCACTGTCTCCCACATAAACTATCTTTAGTCTGAGTCTGGTCTCCCCTGCTTGGGGTGTCCTTACACTTACCCTTCGTGGCCTCCCCAAATGGAATCATACTCTTCAAGATTGTCTCAAATCTTAATCCTCCATGAAAGACTCTCAGATTACTCCAGCCAACTCTTATCTCTCCTTCCTTGGAACTCTTATGGCTCATTAACTACTGCAGTAGTAGACACTGTATTGTTCTTCGTTTCATATGGATAAATTCTGTCTTTCTAACATGATCATTATTTCCTGAGGGCAGGGGCGATGACTAGTCCTTCTTTTGAATTCAATTTTAAATAACTAACATTGTTCCCTCCCCCCCCCCCAAAAAAAAGGTGTGGTTGATTTATTTCATCACATTTTTAAAAACTGGGCCCATATTTTGACATTTTTGTATTTCCTTGCTTCTGAGGTGATGTCCTCAAACTATCCATGTATTCAGCCAGCAAGCATTTTTGAACATGTATTTTTGTGCTCAGCAATTGACGTTTCAGCTGAATCCTGAAGGATATGCAGAAATAAACCTGGTGAGGGAAAGAGGGACAAACATCAGGAGAATTTTGCATGAGTAAGAAACAACATGAACAAATGCACAGAGGCAAGAGTAATCAGGTATGTGAGGACTCAAAAGAGGTTTATGGAGAAAAAGTATAGTGTGCCAGGTGAGAAAACCTGCAATATAGGTAGGTCTTATGAACCAAATTATGTGGCTTGGACTTCATCTTCAGGGCAAGGGGAAAGCTCTATTGAGTTCTAAGCAGGAGGCAACTATGAACATATTAGAGACATAACTCATGCAAGTGTGTAGCATGGATCAGAGCTGGTGAAACTACAGAAAGAGACTCCTTGGGAACCCTGAGAGCCCGAATTAGGATAGCATAGATGGCAAAAAGTAGGTGGGTTCCAGAGAAAGTATTATTCAACTGGCTCTTTGTCTCTCAGGCAGTTTTTACTCATAAGCATTCTAGTTCTTACATATTTACTAGGGGCCCAGTGCACGAAACTGTGCACAGATGGGGTCCCTTGGCCTGGCCAGCGATGGGGGCTGATCGGAGCCATCTGGCCCAGTCCCAATCAGGACTGGCCGGCCAGAGGAGGGACCCACGGGAGGTTGGCTGTGGGAGCATACTGATCACCAGGGGGTAGCTCCTGCATTGAGTATCTGCCCCCTGGTGGTCAGTGCACATCATAGTGGCCAGTAGACTCGTCATTCGGTCGTTCAGTCTTTCAGTCACTTAGGCTTCTCTCTATATAGAATATGCATCAAGTCATGCTTGGGTTGTGGAATGAAAAACAAACCCAAAGTTGTATTGATCTGGGTAGGATGTTCTCTCTGTAAATATACTTCTGGATACTTTTCTCTAAGTATATGATACTTCATTAAAAAGTTTAAAACAGTTGACCCAGGAACTGTTATCCAAGTCTAGAATTTATAGTTCCTGATAACTTTTAGAATCCTCATCTGGAAAAATTCTCAGACACCTTCAAAAAAACTACCTTTGCTGGCCCAGTTGGCGTGGCTCAGTGGTTGAGCATCAACCTATGAACCAGGAGGTCACAATTCCATTCCCTGTTGGGGCATGTGCCTGAGTTTCAGGCTTGATCCCCAGTGTGGGGTGTGCAGGAGGCAGCCAACCAATGATTCTCTCTCATCATTGATATTTCAATCTCTCTCTCTCTCTCTCTCTCTCTCTCTCTCTCTCTCTCTCTCTCCCTTCCTCTCTGAAATCAGTAAAAATATATGTAAAAAACAAACAAACAAAAGATCTTTGTTGCTGCCTTCTTGAACTGTTGGACCCGGGCAGAATTTGGGAAGCCTATGAGCTTGTTCTGCGCTGTTGCCTTCCTGTTCTGCATGCTGGCTGTGAAGATGCAGGTGTGGAAGTAGTCTGCTTCCCTTTCAGACTAAGCTGCCTTCTAGAGTTATTGCCCCAGTTCTTGACTGACTCCTGAAACTTTCTTAACTTTCTTGCTTCTCATTTGTACTGCCCTGCTTTTTCATTTAGCATCTAAACAAAAAATTCATGAGCTCATATACAGCAAGGTAGCTCAAAAGTTGATAAGCATATGTTTTCTCCCTTCAGCTAAGTTTCAGCCATTCAGTGATGTATCCGGACCTCTCTTTCACTGGCACATCCTCCTTCACCTCCTCAATTTTTGATTTGCCCTGGGGTTCTGGTCTTGGTTTGTTTCTCATTTTTCCCCCTTCAGCACTCCTCCTGGCCGATCTCGTCCATGCAGTAAGTAGTTCAGCTGCCTACTCTACTTGGAAGACCTGCCTGCAGGCATCTCAAGCTCAGTTTGTCCCCAATGGAATCAGTTACCTTCCCCATCTACCCTATTTTGCCTTTTTTGTTGTTTGTTTTCATCTCAGTTAGCAGTGTCATCATTTGCCAAATTGTCCATTTTAGAAACATCAGAATTATCTTCAACTCATCTGTTTTCTCCATTCTACCTATTCAGTTGTCTCTATTTAATGATTCTGGCACTAAAATACATGTTTACCCCCTTACTTCTGAGGCACAGGGAAGAGAGCTAAGCCTGACGAACATCTATCTCTGCCACTTACCGCAAATCAGTTTGGCCCTTTCGTCATCTCCCAGGCCCCAGTGTACTCACTTGTGTAATATGGACGATACTGACTTAGTGGATTGCTCTGGTGATGGGTGATTTATGCAGAGTCTAGAACTGAGGCCAACAAGTAGGCAATAGTCCATGAATGCAAGCACTGACCTCGCAGGCCACACCATCTCCTAGTCAACAATGGCTTCCCCACTGCCTCCCTGATTCCAGACTTTCTCTGTTCTCCTTCATGCTTCATCTGAAACCAGAGTTAACTTTCTAGTTAACTGTGATGGACTCTATTGCCAGTGGTTAGTGTGGATTGCCATGTCTTTTCCCCCTCAACTCCAAACTACCTGCCTCATCTTCATCACCCATTGGCCTCTAGGAACTTTCCTTTGAAGATCATGACTTACTCATGTTCTTAAAACATTTTCATTTATACCATAACAATACATGTGTAACAGGAATAGAGAAGTCAAAGTAATGTTTAGCCTGAAACATAAAACAGAATAAAATTAATGCACTTTTAAAAGTGAGGATACATCTCATTAGGAACCGACTTAAGGCAATAAGTGTGGCGTTTAATAGCGTTTACTGGTTTGTTTTGGTTTCAATAGCAGACAGAGGATGGAACTCATAAGAAGATAACTTGCTGTAGGTCCCTGGGGATTCCAGTGAGGTGAGAGAGGAGTAAGCAGGACATCTCTATGAGAAAGGGAGTGACTCGCGTTTTTAAATATATGTTTTGATTGATTTTAGAGACAGAGGAAGGAAGAGAGAGAGAGAAACATCAACTAGATGCCTGCTGCACGGCCCCTACTGGGCATCAAGCCTGCAACCTGGGCATTTGCCCTGACCCAGAATTGAACCAGCTACCTTTTTGTGCATGGAAGACATGCTCAACCAACTGAGCCACACTGGCCAGAGTGTGACTCACTAATTTTTGAAGTTATGGCACCATTAACTAAAGAGTTAAACACATAGCATAGATCTACTCCTGAAAATGAGCAAAGCAAAAATTAGACCAACTTCTGATTCTTTTTCCTTGCTCATAAGGACACTGGCTTTTTCTAAGATACACAAAAATCACCCTCCAACTAACATTGCCCTTAATTCTGGAAGTTTTTTCCACTCATCTTATCTTCAATGGCCTACCTACTTGTAGTTCATCAACTCCCAAACGTCAGCATTATGGAAAGTAATAAGGGAAATATATGAATTTATTGCTTCATTTTCTGTGTGCCCATATAAATGGTGCTTTAAAGTTGAAAATAAATAAATAAATAAAGCAGCAAGCTTATCATTTCATCTCAAGGAATGTGTAAAGTCCTTAAAGTCAGGAACAAGATCTTCCTGTCCTCAATCCTTCTAGCCTAATGACTGCTCATAGTTGAGCAAGGTAAATTTTTTACCCTTTATGTCATACTAGACGCTTGGTGCACGAATTCATGCATGGGTGGGGTCCCTCCACCAGGCCTGTGATCGGGGCCAATTGGGGCCATCTGGCCCAGTCCTGATCACGGTGGATTGGGGCCAGCTGATTGGGGAGAGGGGCTGTGGGAGGTTGGCCAGCCACAGGAGATTGGCTGTGGGAGCACAATGACCACCAGGGGGCAGCTCCTGCATTTAGAATCTTCCCCCTGGTGGTCAGTGTGCATCATAGTGACCAGCTGTTCGGTCATTCAGTCATTTGGTTGCTTAGGCTTTTATATGTGTAGATAGCTGTAAGCCACTGAGATTAGGTCACTTAACAAAAAGAATGCTTCACAGAGAAATCCAGCCATTGAACAAATGTTTATTAAGTGTCTACCATTTGCCATACATTATGCTAAAGTGGTGATAAAATGGAGTAAGTTCCTGTTTTTATGCGACTTAGCTGCAGATGCAGGAAAGAGGTTATAAACAAGTATATAAGTAGATAATGTAATTTCAGAGAGTGATACAAACAGAAATATAACATTTAAAGCACCTGCACATTCAGTAAGAGCTGTGAACATGTTATGGTTGTTTTGAAAGCATCTTTCCCAGACCATCTGGGCTTCTCTTTCATCACTGTCATATAATCACACGAATTCCAATCTTGGTCCACTTCCTTGCAAGGAAAACTCATCTACTCCACCCACAGCCTTCATCACACTTGTGCTCTTGACTTCTTAGGATTCCATAATATCAAAACCACAGGAAACAGGGAGTTCCCAAGTGCACCAAACTCTCCATGTCCATTGAAGACTCATGAATAATAGTCAAGTTACAGAATCTCTCTGAAATGGCAGTTTGAGCAGGTAGAAAGGTGGCTGTATGTGCATTTGTCTCTCTTAAAAATAGCAGTAATAAACTTGCTCATCTCCCATGCAAATGTTGATGCCTAACTTAATGTATAGCCAGTCACCTGTAGCCTTCTCAGGGTTTCCCATTTGCCTGAGGGTGGCTGTTGGCAAAGCATTAGGCCAAAAATAATCGCTCAATTGTGAACATGTTATTTGAT
Organism: Myotis nattereri; assembly: GCF_964212035.1. NCBI lineage: Eukaryota > Metazoa > Chordata > Mammalia > Chiroptera > Vespertilionidae > Myotis > Myotis nattereri. The sequence goes on from NC_138075.1 coordinate 159,433,588, forward strand.
AAGCTGTAAGAGTTCACTGACCAAAATCAGTTATTTTAACAACTAGGCTATTTATGTTGTTCTATTGTCATGGGAAATTCTTTAGTTTCTTCATTCTGTCTTCAACAAACCTTTCCCTGTGTACACAGAAAGAGTTCTCCAAACCCACTTCATGGATTCTGTTTTCATAACTCCTTTCCTTTATACACTGAGTGGCCAGATTATTGCGACCATCTGACATTTGAAGGCAAATTAGCCGTACACTGCATCATATGGGATATGGAAACCGAAAGCCTGTTCAAACACCTTTGCTGTCTGCAGTTACCAAGATAAAACGTCTCCAATTCGCACAGGAACACAAGGATTGGACAGTCGAGCATTGGAAAAAAGTCATGTGGTCCGATGAATCACGTTTCCAGTAGCACCATGCAGATGGCAGAGGGAGAATTTGGCAGAAACTGCATGAAAGCATGTACCCCACATGCATGAGTACAACCCTTCAAGCTGATGGGGGCAGTGTTATGGTTTGGGGCATGTTTTCCTGGCATGATTTGGGCCCTTTAATTCATGTGGAACAACATCTGAATAGCACAACATACCTAAGTGTCGTTGCTGATCAAGTTCATCCTATCATGTTGATGGCATATCCCAATGGAGATGGCTTCTTCCAACAAGACAATGTGCCATGCCACGGTGCTCGTATTGTGCAGGAGTGGTTTCAAGAACATGAGGGAGACTTTAACTTGCTTAGGTGGCCCCCACAATCACCAGATCTCAATCCAATTGAGCATTTGTGGGACAAAGTTAAAAGAGCCATCAGGCAGCTGGTTCCACAACCATCAGATCTCACAGACCTGGACAGTGCTATTCATCAGGCATGGTGTCAGATTCCTCGCATCACCTTTCAACATTGTGTGGAGTCAATACCAAGAAGAATCACCACAGTATTGAAGGCAAAAAGTTGCACAACAAAGTACTGATGGGGTGGTCATAATAATCTGGCCACTCAGTATATAGCAAGCAGTCATTATTCCTCTTTATAATAATACCTCTTAAATGTTATCTAGTGTCTATTTTCAAGTAGCTTCTTGGAGCTCTATGTACTTTACAGCTTATTATTTACACCTACTTATTGATAAAGATGACACTTTATATAATTTTAAGGGGCTTTACAATTATTCTTGCTAATCACTCATCCACATGCCCCACTCATTCTAGAAAACATCACCATTTTGAAGATGATTAAGTAGTCCCACAACTTAGGGGAGGAATATCTGTTTGGAACTTAGGGCCCATGGAATTGTTACTAAGATAGTGGCCTCCTGCTTATAAATGTGACTTGGGGGTAATTTTTTGAGTGCTCAGGTGCAAGGAACTCATGTTACATAGATCCTCAGATTGTATCAAACCTTCTCCTTACTAATGCTGCTGAAGTGTCACTTTAAGCCATCTGTCAGTTTTATGTTTCGGGTTGTGATTTGTGATTCCTACATCCTTTTGGCTTTGGAGGGTTTTCCCCTCGAGGCAAGGGGGAGCACTGAAGTCTGGAAGAACAGGATTGCTCCGTATTCCATTCATTCCATCTTCTGTCGAGTGTTGCTCTGGGCTTGCCCCTGTGCTCACACAGCACTGCCTTTCCTCAGTTTGCCCTTTGAGACCCTTCCTCAGAGGCTGACAAAGATGGTCAGAAGAACTTTGGATCTTCTGCTCGATACCAGCTCTGGGTGGGAATTTATCCACTGACACACAGACTTATCAACTTGACTGAGCACCTACTGTGTGTCAAGCACCGAGTATGCCGGAAATCATTTCTTGTAGACTTCAGTCATTGCTTCATATTTACTTCACAAATTCTCTATGTATTCTTTCCATCTTTCATAAGAACAAGGCATTTTTCTTAATTAAACCTGGCGATTCTTGGTATCTGTCCCCCCAAAATTCGTATGTTGAAATCCTAAAGCCTTAGGCAATGGTATTAGGAGGTGATTAGATCATGAGGGTAAAGCTCTCATTCATGGGATTAGTGCTATTATACAAGAGACCCCACAGTGTTCCCAAGCCCCTTTTGCCATGTGAGTACTGAGCAAGAAGGTGCCAGCTGGCACCTTGATCTTGGACTTCCAGACTCCAGAACTGTGAAAAATAAATGCTTGTTGTTTATAAGCCACCTAGTCTGTGGTATTTTGTTAGAGCAGCCTGAATGAACTAAGACAGGATGTGAAACTAACAACTAAAAGGATGTAATGAATGTCCTTGGTACCTCTACATTCCAGAGTGTTCTTTTGGGATGGGAATCTGAGAGGCACTTTAGATTTTTTTAGTTTTCTGTCCATCAAAGAACTAATCTTTCCTTCCCGACCCTACTCCAGCGCATATTATGCACTTCCATTGAAATGGTACTTTCTATTACCTTGGCAATGTAAATGTCCAAATTCGAGACAAGATAGGCATACAAGGCAGAAAAAGTTGGCATTGTTAATGTTGCATTTAGAAATTTAGCTTTTTATTGTAGAAATTACCTATAACATGTGAGTGCACCTGTAATATACCTTTAAAAATGTTTTAGGAAACAAGAAATTTGGCTGATTCCAGCTCACCCCTATAGCACTTTCCCAGTTTTGCCCTCACTAAGTTTGCATTTATAGCTAACCATTTAATTTACAAAGTTAAAAACATCTTTTTGGATGTAGAGAACTTTGAGATAAACTGAGTTTTTGTTGTCCTTTGCTAATTATCTCTGTAATACTTTTCAAAAAATTTTCCCTACAAAGTTAGTAATCAGGATTGTTAAAAATTAACTGCAATGGTAAATAACCCCCCAAAGAATAATTTGTCCCCCAAAGTGCTTAGTTTATCTATTTTTAATTCACCCTTCATTTGAAAAAACTTTTTGAAAGGAATCTCTCTATATATAAAACCCTAATATGCAAATAGACCAAGCAGCTGACAACAGAACAACTGGTCGCTATGATGTGCACTAACCACCAGGGGGCACACAGAACATGGCAGGCGTCGACCATGGTGGGATGGTGGAGCAGGTGAGCTGGGGTGCCAGACCAAGGCGGGGCGCTGGTCACTGTCATCGGGCTGAGCCTCTGGTGGTTACTAAAAATTATTTGCTCCTGTGTGCAGCGGTCACGCCTAGCACTCGCACCTGCTGCCAGCAGGGCTCCCACTGCCTCATCCACTGCCAGCACCCAGCTCCAGCCCTGATCACTCAGCACCATCAGCGGGTGCAAGCGGTGGCTGGTGGCCCTGATCGCTCCTCAGGGCCTCTCCACCTCCCCCTGCTCCTGAGGGGCGATTGGGGCAGCAGCACCTCTTGCACCCACTGCCAGTGACAGCCCTATTCACACCTGCAGCCAGTGCCAGAGCCACTGCTCACACCCACTGCCAGTGCCTGGCACGTCCCGATTGCTTGGCACCGTCAGCAGGTGTGAGCAACGGCTGCCCCCAATCACCCCTGAGGGCTTCTCCACCTCCCCCTGCTCCTGAGGGGTGATAGGGGCAGCAGCCTCCACTCTCACCTGCTGGTGGCTGGTCCCAACTACTCCGTTCGGTCAGCCAGTGTGAGCGCGCCTGGGCCATCAGCGTGTGGGAGCTGCAGTGGTGGGAACAAGGCTGCTGACAGGACCAGGCACCGTGGTGGGAGGGGCACTCAGGATGGGCCAAGACCCGCCCCTGTGCCCACCCCAGCCTGGCGGCCCACAGTTCCTTTCAAAGTGCACCTTCTGTGGGCAAGTTGCTCCATCTTTCTGCACTTGAACTTTTTCAGCTGAAGAAGTAATAGCACCAGCTCTGCCCACCCCACAGCATTGTTATGGGGATTAAATGAGCTGACAAATGTGAAAGGGTCTTGAAATTTAAAACATAACGGCATGAAAAGAATTCTCAGTGTTGTTCGCTGTGCCAACTATATGCCTGAATGAGAATAAAAAGAGTGTGTTTTTTTATTTGTGCATACACGTCATGAAAACTACATAAAGGAATTTTGAAAATAAAATACAGATGACCTTTGAACAATGTGAGGGTAAAGGGACACAGTCAAAAATCCACATGTAGCTTTTGACTCCCAAAACACTTAATTACTAAGAGCCTACTGTTATATGTATTATGTACTGTATCCTTAGAGTAAAGTAAGCTAGAGAAAAGAAAATGTTATTAAGAGAATTTTAAGGAAGAGGAAATGCATGTACATTACTGTATTTATTGGGGAACAAAATCTGCTTATAAGTGGACCTATGTAGGTCAAACCCCTATTATTCAAGGGTCAACTGTGGCCTCTCTCCAAAGTTCCAATAGTTAACAATAAAATCATTTCTTTTTTTTTTAAATATATTTTATTGATTTTTTACAGAGAGAAGGGAGAGAGATAGAGAGTCAGAAACATCGATGAGAGAGAAACATCGATCAGCTGCCCCCTGCACATCCCCCACTGGGGAAGCGCCCACAACCCAGGCACATGCCCTTGACTGGAATCAAACCCGGGACCCCTCAGTCCGCAGGCTGACGCTCCATCCACTGAGCCAAACCGGTTTCGGCATCATTTCTTTATTTAATTAATATTTATTAAGCACCAGCTAGCGCCAAGTTATTCGATTGGGTGGATTAAGAAGTACCAAGATTAATGAATGTGGATTTGGAAACAAAGACTTACAATACAACATGTAAATGTCAGAAATGACATACCTTCTTTCCATTCACTCATCTTTATAAGCACAAGTTCAGCACATAAAACTGGTGGGTGTAAGACCTTCAATCTGTCAATAGTAGAGTTTAGACAAGTACTACACTCTTACCTTGATAGCCCTCTCATTATTTAGGTACCTAGACTAAAAAGGACGTGGAGAGAAAAGAAAATATTTATTGGTTTGGCTCAATTCCTGTCCTTACTACTATGGACCCATAATTCATGTCATCATAGGAATAGCCTCATGTCCTGGCTTCTAAGGCTAAGACTCTATTTATGGGTAAGCAGGAGCATTATCGTTATCTTAGGACTTGCCTCACAGTTCAGGCCACACTAGAAATTGGAGTGTTAAGAAAAGAGATTTCTGTCTGAGCAGCATATTTTTACCTTTCTATCACAGACAAAACTGTGGCCAATGGCAGTTCACTCAGCCTGCTTTTTATTAATATTGGTGGTGACGGAACACACCCAGTTTCATTACCAGCTCTTCAGGTGCTTTCAAACATAATGGCTTTTGTCTCCCCCATTTAAGTGCTGGGGTGAGGAGAGCTACAGAGCGGTGAAGGGACAGCTGTCTCAGCACCCGCCCCGGGAGCAGCGCGAACCCTTTATCTCCAAGGTCTCTCTAGTCCTAAACTCATTTACATGAGGTTCATCTGGCTCCCAAAGAACATCTTAGATTTTAGATACTCTTTTCCAGGCAAGGTCATTCATATGTATATATTCATTCCATAACTTTCACATGCCGTAATGAACGGAGGAAATGTAAACATATGGTTGTCTTAGGGACAGGACTCTCATTTCCCTATTTGACCTTTGCCCACTTATTCATCATGTTACCTTCCTTCCTTCCAGAAATAGCGGTGGTGACTGCTACCGGCCACCTTGGCTTATGGGCCTCAATCCAGTGGATAATCTAAGCAAGATTACTGTGCAGTGGAGAGTAAAGAACCTTCATTCCCCTGAAGGGTGGACTCCATTTCCCTAGCTGTGGGTCAAGACTAAGTTCAGAGGTCAGAGACCTAGCAAGATAGTGGGGTGTATTTCAGGTCTTCAATAGGAAGGAATCGGAGTGAAGCACACCCTTATTTCCCTTCCCCACCATTATTCCCACGAAAGGACCCCCGGTTAGTACTGAGGAGCCTGATTGTGGTGATGGAGGACAGGTGGGGACGTGGAGCCTGGGAGTGAGGACACCAGGACTCAGTGATCCAGATCTGTTTCGGGCTGCGTTCTGCGTTGTTCCATCCAAACTGAGAGCACTCTTGGCTTCCCGTCAGCTCACACCTCCTGGAGCGGTGCCTTAGTCTGCACTTTTGGACGACTGCCTATTCTGTCTGTAGCATCTCATCTTTTCTCTGTGTGTTTAACTTGCTGTTTTCTTGGCTAATCTGCATGGAATTCTTCTAATTCCAATAAACTGCAGTGCAATGTGTATTTCCCTGGCTAACAATATGCTAAGCCCAGTGAGTATAATGAAGTAGGGAAGCCGGTTTTTCTTATTTGGGAAAAGAGTGCCGAGTTGGTCTTTTGAGGCAGATGCTCCAGTGCCAGGCAGGACTTCAGTGTGACCAAACAATCTTTGCATCGCCTGCCTCCTTTAGATGCCCTGCTTCAGGTCAATCATGGCTCTGATCGGCAGGAACTCTGGTGCCCACAGAGTTAAAATATTTCCCAGGTCCCCAGTCCCTGTCCTCCGCATCCACGACCCAGGGTGGGGCTAAGGGTCTTGACCTTGTCACTCTTCCTGAGGACAAGAGCAGAGGAATTGATGAATCCAACTGTGAATTCCGTGTCCCGGAAAAAAAAAAGAAGCAAAAATCCTTTCCAGCACAACAACTGATCCAAATCTTCTCTTAGTCATCCGTGTTGCTTGCTGGTAGCTGAGAGCAAAAAGAAAACGTGAACTTGGCTTTGCTATTAAATGTAGAGGAGCAAGGTAAACGAGTCCCTTATTTTCCTTTCCAAATTTTTAAGATGGTAATTAGGAGAACTAGCACCAGGCAGGCCTGAGTGAATACAAACAAGACCCCTATAGGCAGTGCAGTGTACTAATGTAAAAATATGCCTAGACAACGTAACTTGTCAGAGAGGATTATTTCTACTTAGTGAGTCTGCAGGAGCCCCTTTGCTCCACCATTCAGAATGTGACTAGAGAAGAGTGTGGGGCAAGAGAGAGAGAGAGAGAAGAAGAAGGAGGGAGGGAGGGAGGGAGAGCGCGCATTAGTGAACAGCTACTGTGGCATTGATGTTTGAGCGCACTTCTGAACTGGCTTTGTTGAGACTATCAGTGTCTCAGTGCAGAAAGCATGCGCTGTCCCAAATCCGCTGTTACTATGAGAAATGAGGAGCTGCTTTTAAGGTATGTTCGGTGGCCTTTGTTTTAATGTGTCTTTTTCTCGTTTCCAGAGCTGGTTGAAACAATAATCCTGCTCTGAAGCAAGTATCTTAGAAGAGGGGGGAAAAAATGTAGAGAGAGAGGAAGAGAGAGAGGGAAACAAAATTGAGACCAAGAGACTGGGAGAAAGAGAGAGCAAGCGAGAGGAAGGACAAGGACTGCTGCTGCGTGCGAGTTCTATTTGCAGGAGTTGCCTTTTGAAAGCATATCATGTTTTTGCTCCCTGCGATTTGTGAGTGGCCAGTGGCTCATTTTAAAGGCTCCGAATCTGGCTCTTGGTTTGTCTTTTCCTTTGCAATGTCTAAGCCTCTTTCCTTATTATGCACTCTGCATGGAGTAATGACCGAAAAAGGAGCTAAAGAGACCCCATATTAGACTTGCGTTCCAAATACCGCTCTAATCTGGACTTAGCCTACCTAGATAGTCCTTCTGTGTTACCAGGTTTGGATCACTTTATCCTGTTTGCCAAAATGTGTACCTTTTAAAGACCTCTGTTCATGCATGGCGTCCTGGGTCCCTATGTATTGAAAACAAATATTTGTTTCCTGTATCTGTGTTAGGGTTCTATCGCATACCAAGAATGAGCCACCACTGACCTTTTGGGAAGCAGAGAAAGAATTATGAGAGATTTGGCATCCTGCTTTGAAAAATGTAGTCTTTTGTTTATTTGCTAGCAGACATTGTAGCACTGAATACATCTTTGGGTCTGACAATGGGACCCGTTGAACAATGGAGCTGTCAAACTAGCTTAATGCATGTCTGGGCCCTTTTTTTTCTTTTTCTTTCTCAACGCCCTTTTTATCTGCTATAATCTTGTTTGTATAGACTATACGGAATGAATAGCTTTTGGTACTGCTTGTTTGTGGTCTTGTGCTTTTAAAAAATTTAATATCTGCCGTTCATAGAGCTTTTTGCATTTTGCAGCTATGTTGGTTGGATTAAGTTAAAGATTTATTGCTTACCTCTCTGTTAACTACAGAAAGAAATGTATTGATTGAGACTGCTTGTAATACCATTATCATTCTGGCAAATACCTTGTTATCAGACATGCCTCTACAGTATTTATGCTTGGGGATTTAAAATTTGTCTATTTGGTGGGCTTACAGAATGTAGCAAGAAAGAAGTTAAGAGAAATATTTCTGTGTTGAAGTAAATTATAATTTTTCATCTTGATCTCCTCTTTTGACATACAAATAGAGAAATGGTGTAGAAATTCAAAGATAAGTGAGAACTTTTGCCCTTATTATTTTGGTCACAAACTATTATTATATAGTCTGTTAAGTTAAAGGTCTCTGTGGAACATATTGATTTCTGATATATGGTTATGTGCTCATAAAAATGCATTTCCATGAAGGGCAAACATTTCTCACATACATCCTCAATTTTTTTTTCTTTTTATGACATAAGCATCTATTTCTAATGTGAAAACAGTGAGACTTCAAAAAGAGAAAATGGAAAAATCTGTTTTGAACTTCTCATAATATTAAAATCGCTTTTATTCTCAAAATATATATAAAAGAATGGACCTTACAATATTAAATGGTGCCCTGGCCAGTTTGGCTCAGTGGATAGAGCGTCAGCCTGTGAATTGAAAGGTCCCAGGTTCAATTCCGGTCAAGGGCACATGCCCGGGTTGTGGGCTCGATCCCCAGGGGGGAACTTGCAGGAGGCAGCCGATCCATGATTCTCTCTCTCTATCATGGATGTTTCTATCTCTCTCTCCCTCTTCCTTCCTCTCTGAAATCAATAAAAATATATTTAAAAAATAATATTAAATGGTAATTTATTCACATGACAATCATCACATTGAGATTGGTTTCTGTAAATAATATTTTTTTTACCTAGCATTTTAATGTTTTGTTTTATTTAGCTGCTTGTGCCAGAGCAGTATTTTGAAAAATATCAGTAAATTTATGGAGAGAGATTAAGGACCTAATTTTTAAAAAAAGAAGGAGACTCATTTTAAAGGGCAAAATTTAAAGATATTTAGTTACAATTATTTCCTCTTAGATTATATTATGGTTTAAATTAGTGAAAATACTGGTAAAAAAAGGAACAAGATATATTCTTTATGAAAATACAGTTATGAAATAGTAACTGTTTTTTAGAGTTTGGACTTACATTTTAATTTATTAAACTTAAGTTGAAATGTTATGAAATACTTAACTCAGAATAATTTAAATTAATGTTACAGGCTAAAAAAAATTGCCTTCTTAAGTATAGATTTTTCTATGGACAATATTTTCAGAGCCTGTGTGGACCCAAACGTATCTGCAATATAATGATATTTTTAAAGTTATCCATTGTGAATAGAATGGATTTTAAATGCGTACTTATTATGTTCTCTTACTCCCAATGGGATCTGAACTGCTCACTCCATCGGGTATGCCAATAATTGCTTTTAGGATGAGCTCATAAAAGGTAATTGGTGAAGCTTTATAACTGAAGCTGGCCCACTGTTACTAGCACACCTAGATGCTGCTTTCATGGGAAATTTTTATTCCAAAGCAAAGGTTGCAAGCAAATTTTGTGTGTGTGTGTGGTTTGGAAGAAAAATAGTTCCCTGTGCTCCTTAGCTGCCTGTCAGTAGCACACTGAAATAAAGAGATAACTTGGGAACCTCCATGTTGAATTTTTGACTAAATTATAATTATTTCCCTGAGATCTATTCACTTGGATTTCTAGGTGGTCTTGAGATCCCCTTTTCAGCATTCCACATCCATATTCTCTTTTCCTTTAGCCTGCTGGGGAAGGTAGGAGGTTGCCTAAAGTTGGCAAACTTGTCTGCATCTATGTTCACAACAGTAACAAGATGTGTAATCTGTATCTTGCCATCAGTGTGCTGATCCCCCTCCATAGTGACCTAAAGAAATGTCAAAGTACATTTTAATTCTAAGCCAGGACTTGCAGAAAAGAAATAGCAAAAGATTCAAACCGGGAAAATGGCTTCTTTCAATAGAGTGACCAGTGCACCCTTCACACACAAGCCTCCGGAATACCCACGTAGCCATGCTCAGCAGGCCACAGGCTGAGATCTGTAACTTCGATGTATTGGTATTCCTTTATTTGTTAAAATAAAACCTCACCCTTTTCTCTCTCTCTTTTTTTTTTTTAACAGTCGTGTATACAATAGCAAAATATTCTTCTGGGACTGAAAATCAAAGAAGAACATTTGATTAATATGCATATCTGGAACTTTATAGCAAGTACAGATTGTGCTTGAATAGGTAGGAAGTCATTCTAAGAGTGAATCAATACTAATTATTGTAATCAGGGGGGTTAATTAGGTGAGAATGTGGCTGATGGGAAGTTCATTGCTCAGAGCCCTGGAAATACCCAGGTTGATGAAAAGAAAGGCAGGATGCAAAAGGAAGAGTGCGGTGTAGGAATGATTGCTCCGACTCGGGGGTCAGTGTTCTCAGAGGCGAAGCACACCTGATTTGGTGTGATCGTGGTAGTGAGGAAATTAGAAATCTCCAAGTTAGGTCCTCGCGTAGAGATTTCTGTGAAAGTCATTGGAACTGCCGCTTGTTTAGTGGCATCTCGCCCAGATCCATAGCATCTTTCTGCACCTCTTCAAACAGTAACAAGTACAGTCTATTCCATTGCAATCATGCCTTTGATCATCCTTATTAGCCTTCCTGAATTTCTTTCTACGGTTTGGTGATTCCTGGGGATTTCCCCTTTCATAAAACTATTGATTGCTTCTGTAATGTTTATTGGCTTTGGGAATTTTCTGAACTCACAGTGACTTTTTTTTTTCTGTAGGAAAGATGAGGCGGCAGTGGTTTGGAGAGGATTAAAGCCTGTGGCATTTTCCTTAAGGGACTTGGGGAAGAGGGTGTCAGAGGAAGGAAAGCATATGTGAGGTTTTAATGTTGTAGCCCATTAAGACTGGAAATGAAGTGTCCTAGAGCTGCAGCACCTTTCTGATCATGTGACACCAAACTACAGAGATTGGGCTGAGATGGAAGCCAGACATACGTGTAAGAGTGTGTGTGTGTGTGTGTGTGTGTGTGTGTGTGTGTGTGGTTAACCCTGACTTGTGATGAGGTACACTTGGTTCCCAAACGCAGTCTTCTGCTTCACGTGATTATCTTTAAGGATTATCATGCACAGGTATGTTTGTCTTCTCCATAGCATTCTCCTCCCTGTGGGACTCATCCCAAGCCCATTTCCTTGTATGTCAAGGCCATCAGAGTAAACGGAAACTGGCATCTGTGGGGAGAGGATGACAGTGGCCCAGAGTGACAGGTATTACCAGGACAGCTCGAGCTGCCACCTCAGCCCATTCCAAGTTGACCCACCCATTACTGGCTGCTTAGGACTGTGATGAATCACTGGAGTTTATGAAGCAGGACTTGCCAACATGCCCTGGGAGCAAAAGAAACACTAGAATTTTCCTGTAAAATCATTCTGTTCAACCCGCTTTGTTGTCTTGGCCAAGAAGAGCTGTCCGGGGCTTTTTAAATGCCTGTCTTGAGAAAGGTGGCAGCTGCAGTCCGTAAAACTCTGCTGAAACCTATGGATGGCATTGCTGGCTTTTAGCTGGCGTGTGAACAGACTAGAATGGGCACAGCTGTGCCTGATGCAGACATGGATCAGATGCTTCTCACCCTCCCGGGATGCTGCGCATCTCAGTAATTCAAGGGCCTTGCAATGTGGTTGCCTTTGTCATGGCATTCCTTTGTTAATATCTTGGTCTGGGACCCCCGCTCTCTTTTGGGTTCTGTGAGACGGCTCCCTGCTCATTCAGAGGTGACTTAAGAAGCGCTTCTGTAAATGAAAAGTGCGCTGAGTTGGGGGTGGTTGGCGTGAGTTCCTGGTGGCAGCAGTTAGGGTTCCTTTGACCTTCTCTTTGGAAACTGACTTGATGAAAAGGGGTGGAGACCGCGTTCCGAGCCCCAGTGCCTACTCTCCATCAACCAGAACCGTCCTCTTCCCTCTGGTTTAGATTGTGGGTCTCAGACGTTGAAGTGTCAGCGGAAACTCTAATGCTATAGAACAATAACATTGAGACTGGCTTTCTCTTTCTTCCCGCCTGCCAGTTCCAGGTGTAAACAAAGATTGGAGGGTGTGAGTGTTATGCTTGGAGGTAAGAAATAACATCAAAATTTATTAACCATCGACTCTATGCCTGGCACTATACGAGGTGGTTTCTTTTATCTTTTCTAATTTAATTCTTACATATATCCGAGAGGTCTGTTATTCCCATTTTAAAGCTGAACAAACTGAGCTCGAGAAAGGTAAAGTAATAGGCCTAGAGACACAGCTTGTAGTGGAAGGGATTCTAACTCAGGGCTCAAACAACTCTTTCCTTGGCCAACTTGAAAGTGTAACAATTGGATATTTGACACATAAAAGTCAAGTCTTCCTCTGGGCCTGCATGCCCACTGTGGACTTTGATTGGTACACACCTCCTGGTTTTGCCACTGAGTAAGCTGTGAATTCAGAAAGGGAAAAGAAAGCGAACGAAATCTCAGCAGTGTTTTGCTTCTGAGTTCTGACCACAACTCCCCTCTGTGTCCCGGCTTGTTCATGAGGTCTTTGAATTAAAGCATCTTTGAATTAAAGCGTCCTAAGCCTCACGTTTCTCAGGCTTTAATCTGTATAATGGGAACAAATGTTGGAAGGAATAATGGAGTGCTTTAAAGCTTTATGAAGTTGAAACATGACTTTTTATCTGTATGCATGGCCAAAATATGTCATGCTGGGATCATAACAAATCTGGCAATAAAGACATATTGTGCTCAATATAGGACAGAGCCTCAGCCATCAAGAAGCTCACAGCAGTTGTGAGACAGAGCAGTGGGTAAGAAAGTATCAAGTGGTGTAATGCAGAGGAGGGGGACATTGAACTAGGCCTTGAAGGACCGCTGAGTAAGGAGGAGAGGGAAGATGTTCTTAGAACACCTTGGTCTTATCTTTCTATTGAAAAGAGCAAAACAAAATCTTCAGCCTCGTCACCTTTCTTTTTCAGATTCTCAATGTCATTCACATCTCTCCTTCTCTCTAACCTTACCACATTCCTATGAAATAGGACAAATGTAGCTATTAGCCTCCAGAGAGTATGGGGAAACTAAGTGATTGGGTAACACAAAGGTTTATACTCAGCAGTAGAGACAAGATGAGAGAATACATTCCACTTAGCTTGGGTAGGTAGCTACACCACTTTTCCATGAAGATTTTAGGTAGGTTTTTTGTTTGTTTGTTTTTTAAGAGAAAGGGACACACAATCTTTTTTTTTTTCCTAATGGACTCCATGGGAATTAGCATCAAAAGCAAGCTTAAATAAAAAGCCACTTGGGATCTTTTGAAAACCTCTATCATAAGCTAAAAATGGCTAGAGATTTGAACCATATTGTAGGGAAAAAAATAAATTTCCTGTGCTCAAAACCTTAATGTATTTTCAACCTCCATGTCACATTAATAGCTTGGTTATATAATTGCAGTGGGAATAATTAGGCTAACACATTGTACTTCTTATCTGAGGATCATGGTAGGTGTTGATTTTCCAGCCAGTCATCCCTACAAGGAAATGAGGGCCACCCATGTGACAAAGGTCTAGTGAGGAATCAGAAAATTAAATGGCGTTCCCTGCATCCATCAACTCTGTGGCAGAATCACATGCAGAATGCAACAGGTGTGGTTCTTAAATCGTATAATCTTTTTCACTCAGTTTGAAAGCAGCATTTGCCTTAAAGAGTCTAGTCTGCATGCACCATATCAGATGACTTCTGATCCTCGTAACCAGAAGCTCTTTGATGGGGCTCTGTCATCAGCGTGGATAAAGTAGATTCATGCATTTTGTTTTGCAGAACCCCAGGCTTTTGCTCTCTAATCCTCACTCTAATTCATTTGTTCAGGGAAAGGAGAGACATACAGGCAAATGGGGCTGTCATGCCTGCAGAGATTTCCTCTCAAGTTGAGATTGTGATTCTTGTCAAGGGCTGCCTAGGGCCGTGGTCGGCAAACTGCGGCTAGTGAGCCACATGCGGCTCTTTGGCCCCTTGAGTGTGGCTCTTCCTAAGCCTTAGGAGTACCCTAATTAAGTTAATAACAATGTACCTACCTATATAGTTTAAGTTTAAAAAATTGGGCTCTCAAAAGAAATTTCAATCGTTGCACTGTTGATAGTTGGCTCTGTTGACTAAAGAGTTTGCCGACCACTGGACTCTAGGGCAACCCCCCTCCCCCTTAGACTAAAACTTCCATTGCGCTTTCTTTCACCCCCACCTGTTGCTGGTTTCTCTCTGGACCTAGTATTTTGCCTGCTACTGTATCCACCCAGCTGCTGCCACTCAGCTGTTGTCCTCCATCAAGCAACCATTTCTCTTTTTTAAATTTAACAACACGTGACAGTAAGATGAGAACTTTGGGCCAGTTGGGGAAAACCTTTTGTGGGGGTGGGAGTGTTGAAGGGCAGATTGCCAAGAACTAAAACCCTCATTCTGATAGGTATAAATGTTGTTCCTACCGCCAGCCTGGCACCAGATAAGGGTGCCTGGTATAGTCTGACAAATCTCGGCATCTTCAAGAGGCCACTGAAGCATTCCTTCAGAGTTTTTTTTTTTTTTTTTTCCCTGGGTGCCTTTGTGTACAAATCGCCATGCTGGACAGACAAGCCTTGTTTGTCTCCCCATCCTTTCTCCATTCTCCTTCCCAATTTTCACATCCGACTTACTCACTTTGTGGGACACAATCGTACAGCCTCCCCCTCCCACCCCTTGTCTGGAAGGAAGCCCAACTCCAGAGACAGCTGTTCTTAGGTCGGAAATCAGCCTTGGTCAAGGCTAAAGCAAACTTGATTTTTCTGGCAGATAAGCAGCCCACAACAACTCATTTCACTTTTGTAGTCACCTGCCTCTTCAGACACCAGCTGTAGAGGGAAGCTTCTGGTATTGTCTGGCTTCCATTTGAGAGAGAGAGCGAGAGAAAAGAGAAAGCCTAGGGTGGGGGGAACAAAGAAGGCAGCAGCGGTGTAATGGAGAAAGAAGGAAAAAGGAAAAGCAAGTTAGAGAGGGAAGTGATGAGCTGGCTGGGCTCTGGGTCTGTCAGATCCCCAGTGTTAACCTTTCATCCCCTGGGAATGGAAGCTTCTGAAAACCCTAGAAGGGCACCGCATTTGAGAGCCAGAAGGTATGTATGCAAAGAATGATCTTCAGGTTGAGGGCCTCTTCAGAAGGGAGATAAATTCAACAGTATGTGTTTTTGCTCTATTAAAAACAGATTCAGAAAAATACAATATTGCAAAAAGCCAGTAGCAGCTGTTCTCAAGGGAGAGTGACTATTTAAAATTCCCGTAAAAATGTAAAATATGAATTTAATAACGATCTCATCTTTATTGGCATTTAATTTCACTTAAGTTGTTTTAAGACTGTGATAAAATCTCCATTCCAGAAGGTTTCAAAAGTGTGTGGGGGGAGATAATAAGGCGATAATTTTGAACTTATGATTGGTGATGTATTTATTTTTTAGATGATACTTTTATGAAGCTAAGAAAATATATATTTACAATGTCTCACTTAAGGATCTGTTTGTTTGTTTCCAAGTTGCTAATAAAACTGGGTAAACCAGAACAATCCCATGGCCACAAAGTCAGATACTCTCTCAGGTACTTAAAATTCATGCAGATTTCAGTTTTATTGGCTGGAAATGATGGGAAATCCCCTTATAGGGCCTCTATTTCCTGCTCCAAATGGCTTTGAGCACACTGGGCTTTATTTTATTTTATTTTTTTTAACATAAACCAAATAGCTATGTTAATAAAATTTGAATTTGGAAATGGGACAGGGGAAAGATGTTTTGGATTCTTGTTTGTAATGATGAGCCAGAAGTGAGGAGGGGAAAAACCCTTTTATGAAGGTGGCTTTTTGAGTAGACAAAGTAGTGCTGGTTCATCTATAGTCACGTAGCTGATAGGTTGCTTTTAAAGAGATTACGATGCATAAAGTTATGTGTAGGAATATTTTTTAATGGAGATCTGTCATAAAATAGACAGGGTTGTCTGCAGGAGAAGAACATTCTACAGATGAAACACCAGTCTCTAAGTTGTCATATATGCATGTACAAAGATGATGAAAGGTCTGTAGTTGAGGGACTGCATTCTGGTTCATTGATTGAGGGGGGGTGACAGGAATAGGATTGTTTGATTTCAAGCAGTGTGTACTCTATGTACAAATGCATTTATTAGCATTCTGTTTCTATTGAGGGTTTTGTTCTTTTTTAAAAAATGCCGGTGATAATTCAGTGCTCAAACAATGACATTGGACAAAACTCAGTTTGAGATGAGGCATGAGGGGGAAAGGGGTTTGCTGAAACAGCACAGTGCACCCCACTGCCTTGGAAGGCCTCATATAAAAATGAGGTCATTCAGAAACTTTCCCTTGAAGAGCTTCCAATTCTTGAATTGCCTTTTGTTTGGGAAATGAATAGCAAGTTGATTAAAAAAAGAAGAAGAAAAAAAAAAGGAGACAATTAGGGAAGGTAGGGGGATGGGCCTAGGGATGAGCTTGAGGTTTTTCTGCAACGAAGCTAAAACTATGAGGAACGTCATGGTTCCCGACAGCTCTGTCCTTCACGGTGTCACCAACCAGGTGGCATCCACAAGAGGAGCCTGCTAATGGCCCCATCCTCTCTCACTGCTGTTAGTAAGATCCTTGGCTATAAAATAGCTTCATTGAACCCGAATGTTCAACAGCCCCCAGTGGAGCTGTCTGCCAAATAACTCCAACTGCCAAAACATGCTACCTGGTGGCTCATTACTGCACGAAAACTTAAAAAGGGGCCCCACTGAGCTGTGTTCAGATATATACATATTTGCCTTCTGTCAAAGCATTGAAATGAAAAATTTAAGCTTTTCATCAGGTGGTATTTGGTTGGGTTTTTGTTTTGTTTTTGGTTTTCTGCTCAAACCTTTGAAATTTATGTACATATGCTGATATCATGGAAACAAAACCCTATGGGATGTGTGTGTATGTGTGTGTGAGTGTGTGTTTTGTTTCTCCCTGGCACCTACATCAAGTGCATTCGCTACATTACTTGTGTATTTGGCTGCCAAACTATTTAAACTCAACCGTATACCATAAGCTTTCCTTGGCTCATGCCGTCACTGTATCCCACATAAGAGTGATCTTTCACATTTGACCCCAGTTTTGCTTCTCACTCTAAATGGTAAAGCAAGTGTGCTTTGAAAACTCTGGTACACTAGCTGTTGAATAAGGCAATAACCTATGCACTTGTAATTCTTTCTCTATGACCTACTTACACACTACTTCACCCTCCTTATAGTATGATTAAAAGCTTCTTTGAATCCACCATCGCCTCCAGGGATTGGAGGCAAGAATTTAACAAACTGCTGAGAAGGCTTAAGTCAGTAAGAGGGCTTCCCTACAGCTTCTCCCAACTAATTCACATGCAATTAAGGGGAAAATAAATATTTCAGAAGTGTACATGTTAATGAAGCCTTTTCTACCTTATGGAATGTAGACATAGATGGAGCTTTATTCCAGAGCTGATTTGAAAATATTTTTTCTTTTGATTAATGCAGTTGTGCTCTGCTTCTGTTCATTCATTTTAA
Organism: Myotis nattereri; assembly: GCF_964212035.1. NCBI lineage: Eukaryota > Metazoa > Chordata > Mammalia > Chiroptera > Vespertilionidae > Myotis > Myotis nattereri. Next base: position 159,451,234 of record NC_138075.1, read on the forward strand.
AATAAATTTGTTACATAGTCAGCTCATTATATACATTTGGGATTTATGTAAATAATGGGTAGAAAACCAAGAACTGTCAAGGTTTGTCTCATTTATCCAGCTAATTATTAAAATCATTGAAAGACCAACAGAATTCTTAAAATTTTAAAGGTAGCCTGCAGTAGCTGAGGGAGGGATAAATGTAACCTAGTATTATTACGAAAAGTTTGGGCATTTTGAATGTACAAATTCATTTTATTGCACCTGCTTTTCAATTCCTTAAGAATCTAGACCTGGTTCCTCAGAAAGGCAATGCTTTCAAATGAAGGTTAGTCCTAGCCTTACATTCAATGCTCTTGGAATTGGAATTATCTTGGTCAAAAGCCAGATATACTGTTCAGCTGAAGAAGGAAACGGAGTGAATTATGTATGTTTGGCCTTAATTGAATACTCCAGGCCTGTTACTCTATATTGCTCAATGCATCAAGCCTGGATTTAAATTGCTATGTAAATTTAAATTGGTATATACATATCTATTTTCCTTCATAACCTCTAAAGATGGTCAATTCTCATTACCACACGAGATATTGGTGAGAAAAAAAATATTTTTCCTCCATATTGTGATGTCTGATACATTTAGCTACAAGCAGTACATTTACACGTGACTAAATTGTTTAACCCCCTGGCTACCGTGATTACCAAGAGGCAAACTATTAACGTGAGCTCTGCGATTTATGAGGTTGCTTTAGAATGTGAATTAGTCCATGAAGTAGTTTTACATACTTGTGACGTTGTGAAAAGTTCAGTTTCATCCAAATAACCAAACAATAAAACAATAATGAGAATGCTAAATTAGAATGCCACCATTATACATCATTTATCTTTTAAGAATTTGAGCAAATCACCTGGAAAAATCAAACTCACCTGCTTCTATTTACTTGTAAGTGTCTTGTCATTTTTCTCAATTCCTATCAGTAAATCAGTCACAAATCTGAAATGGGTATTTAAGCTTCGTGGCCATGTAGACCTCTGTTCCATGAAGTCACTGTTGCTTTTTTAATCCTTGTATTAAATACTAGGAACTGGCAAATTCATGATTTATCTTTTTAAAAGAAAACATGATTTATTACTGTTTCTTATTTCCATTCCTTTATAATTATTCGTGTTTCCAAGATCATACAAAAGGAATCATAACTGTACAGAGATTGATTCGTCTTTCTCCTTAAAGCTCTGAGATAAGTCCCGGAATGTCACTTGGGCCATTTATGAGATATTTACTTTGGCTAAACCACGAATCCTATTTCAGTTATTTTGGTTCATTCACACACAGACAAGCGTATCACACCCACACCGAGAGCATGCAAACCTTTGGGATGATTCTCTCTCCAGTGACTTTGGGATATGGTTTTGACCAGCCCGTGAACTAGGCTTTGGCCACACAGTGGCAGGAAACCTAGCATCGCTTCTTGGGCCTTTTGCCAGCGCCTGGAAACGGGGAATTAAGAGGAACAGGGCAGACTCCGAGCGTTGAGTATCTCTAGAAGATGCTCTGGGACCCTAGGAAAAGTCGGGCTATTTTTAAAGCCGGTGAGCTCAGCAGCCCCAGCCGCCTGCCTGGGGCAGGTCCCTCCCCCGGGCGGGCCCTCAGGGGTTAAGCGGCGGCGCGCGGGCGCGGAGCTCCGCCTCCGCTCCCCGCACCTGGCGCTCCGCAGCCCGCGGCCTCGGCTCCGGCTTTCGGAGGGGATTGGCGGAGCGCGGGAGGGGGAGAATGTGACAAGTGCCGGCTCGGGCGGCTGCCGCGGGGAGGCCGCGCGCACCTGTCCCTGCCCGTCTCGCCGGCCGCGGCCGCTCGGACGCGCGCACCGCCGCCGCCCCCCGCCCGCCCTCCGAGCGCCTCGTGCGCCGCCAACATGACTTCTGCCTTCAAGCTGGATTTCCTCCCGGACATGATGGTCGAGGGGCGCCTGCTAGTTCCGGACCGAATGTGAGTGGGGTCCCACGGGGACGGGGGGTCGCGCGGGCGTTCTCCCCGCGACCCCGAGCGGGCGGCCTTGGCCAAGTCGCCTTCCGAAGCCCCGAGGAGGGAGAGGCAAGCGCGGCGGCTCCGCTGCCCGGGGAACGCGAGTGGAGACTCCGGATCAGCCGCCGCCTCGGGGCTTCGGAGCCGGCGCGGGGCTTGGGGAGGAGGGAGAGCGTCCTGACCGGCCGAGCGGCGCGGAGACGGGGGTCCGGGATCGGGTTCGCGGAACCGGCGAGCCAGGCCAGCGAGGAACGGCCGGCGGGGCGCGGTGTCCGAGGGTCTGGGCTCGGGGATGGCCAGCGGGGCGCGGCGTCCCGGGGAGGAGAGCGCGCGTGCACGCTCGTGCCATTGGAATTGCGGGGCTGTGGGAGCTCCGGTGACCCCTTTAAAGATCCCTTCTTACCATATTATCCGCTCTTCTGACTTTCCATTTGCCAAGATTCCTTTCCTGCGGTGGGAGAGTGGGAGGAAGAAGAGGGAAGAAAGAAAAAAAAGGGGAGGGGGCGGTTAATTATAAAGCATTACAATAGCCAGGTGTGCTCTCTGGCAGAAATTAGTGGTAATTTTTACGTAATCGTGGTGGTTTTGTCTGGGATGCAGCCTATAATTTAATAATTAATGTGCTTCTGGTTGTTTGACATGTCGTCAAACGAGGGTAGTTTATTGGGAGAAGTAGGGAGCTGGGATTCCTGAGGAAAGGGAAGTATGCCTCATTTTTATCTGGTTGGTTAGTCTTGACGGTGCCTGAGCTGGTAAGAGAAACTTTGATCCCCTCAGCAGGACCTCTCTGTGTGCCAGGCGTGTGGTGGAAGGAAAACCTGAAGAGAGAGACCAGGGAGTGCCAGAAGTGGGTCTGAAAGGTCTGTGTCCATTTAGAACTGGAATATGTGAGATTGCCAATTACCGGGCAAGATTTTTGGTAGTGAGTCCAGGCTACAATTAATCTAGGGAAAAGGGACTGCTATCCTTGGTAAGAGTCCACATAGAATGTTCCCTATTCTGCACACTGTTAAGACTTAACATCCATATTCTTTCTGGCACATTACTGTACTTGTAGCAATTTTCATGCCATTCCGAGCTTTATGATCCATTTCCCTGGCAACTAACTTTCCCCTACGGTGCTAGATTCTTTTTCTTGTATGTTAAATGTTATGAGTTGAGAGATTCTTGAGAAACTCCGCAGCGGCCAATTATTTGAGCCCCTAGGAATTTTTTTTTTTTTTTAATGGGGGCAGGGGATGATAGTTATCTGTTAAATGAGAATTGTCTTTTCACTCGATATTAAGAACATTAACTTGCTTGTACACACGATCAGGTTCATTATCTCAACTAAGGTAATCAGATAATATAAATTAAAATATTGAATTTCTTTTTGGCAGTTTTCTCAGAGAAATTAATCTTGGTTAGTAACATTTCCATGATACTTGTTTTAAAAGGGCTCCGTCTTGTCCTCCTTAAATGTGTGTGTGTGTGTGTGTGTGTGCTATATAGATATATAATAGATGTTTGCACATTAGCTTTTGAAAGTTTTGTGTGTTTTTTCCTCTCCAGAGGAATGTGGGGCTGAACTGAAGGATTGGCTTATCATGATTTTGAATTTCTGGTCACCTGCTATGTAAGTGGCCATAATATATCTAGCTAATGAATGCTCTATGAATTTAAAGTGTTAGTGGCCTCTGAAAGGTGCTGTCTCTTGTCAGTTAAATTATGAAAGTTTAATTTGTCCTTTTCATTAGGTGGATAAAGGTGGCTTGTTCAAAATATTTGCTCTGAGTAGAGCCTTTGTATTTTAGCCACAGAATATCCATACAAATCCTAAGGTCACTTCTACCCCACTTCTCTTCCAGATGTTAGTTGTTTCCAAATGATGTCCTTTGGCATCAAACTTAAATTGTTTTCAGGGTTTGCCAACTATTGCTTAATTGACCTTTTACAAATAGAGGAAAAGTAGAGGATATGTAAATGACGATCTTCTTATTTGTCTCCTTAGCCCTGAGAATACTGTACCATGTTTACGAAAGAGTTTGCAATTAGCTCACATTAGAAACTAACGTTGGGGATATTGAAGGGTGTGGGGGAGGGCATTGATCAATTGAAAATACTTTGGCCACATTCATACTGTTGATATGATAGCTGTGTGGCTTTAATGTTGTCCAGACTGGTTATCATGTATGGTATATTGCCCCTTGCATTGAATTTCAGTTGACTAGATATTGGCCTGTTCCTATAAGGAAGTTAAATAAAGCATAGGGGCTTTACTTGTGCTGATTTCTTTTAGAGCAGTAGGATGTATTTTTGATGGCATTTTCCCAGGAGAATGAATACATTAGATAAGTTTGTAAGATGTAATATGTTTGAGTCCTGGAGGCAGATGAATAAATAGCTTTGGAGATGAATTATTACGCTTCATGGCCCCACAAGCCATCCAGTGTTTAAAAAGTCCAGGTCACTGAAGGCTCTATGGTGGTATAGAATTATTAGGACATATGCTTCTAAGTCTTGGGGTTTTAATATTCATTAATAAACTGTAAGTGGAAATGGACCCTTTAAATTATCTTAACTAGTAAAGTTTTGTTGTATCAAGTGCAATAAAGATGAAAATAAAATAGGAACTATTTTTTTGTTTTTTTTTTTAAATCTGTTCTAAACTGGGGTAGCTGGTTTTGGATTGGTCTTGGGGGTTTCCTCCCTTGTCTCACCTTTTTAATGATCATATATGCATTTAGGGTTTCTAAAAGCTTTTTAAAATTTTGAACAAAAATATAAGAAATAATATCTCGGAAGTAAGAAATTACAGATGGGAAAATCTATAAATGCAACTGCAAAAGTACTAATTCAGATTGTGAGAAGAAGCTACCAATAAATTAAAATGAAATCTTATTTTTCCCCCCCACAATCGGTAAGTAACCTTATTGAAAAATGACAAAAGTTATCCTGAGTGTATATTCATCAATTTGGTGAATTCCCCTGCTGTTCATTAAATCCTTCCAAGTATAAGGATAACTAAGAATATCTATTTGTGTCTAATTGAACTGAAACTTGGTTCTAGGGTTGTCATTGTTAAAGTTGAAAGGGGCGTTAGAGACCATCTCATCGGCCCTTGTTTTATAGATTAAGAAATTATTAGAGGGACAACTCGACCAGTCCAAGAAGGCAACATAATTACTGCTTTCCTCTTTTCCTCCCTGATAGGCCAAAAACGTGAGTCATTAATTGAATGCCTGCTATGTCTCAAGACACTGTATCTACAGTCTCTAACCTTCACAGTAGATCTGCAGCGTGGTTATTACACTCATTACACAGGTGATCCTTAAAGAGGTGACATGCTTGCCTGTGCCCCATAGGCAGGAAGTGGAAAAGCTGTGGATGGCTTGTGGGTGTGTGTTACATAAATGCATGCTCACATGTTAATTCGAGAGAAGAGAGATCAGTGAACTAAATAGGCCTTTATTTTTGTCAGAAAAACAAAATGGTGCCACGTGGGAATGATTGAGCATTATAGGAAATGCATACCAAGTTTTCAGACTTCACTATCTAATTTTATTTAAATTGAGTTTATTCTCTGATTTGACTCAAATTTGCACTGTATTCCATATTTCAGTTAACTAAAGAGAATCTGTTTTAATTAAAAATATATTTTTGTTTATACAGTACCAGCAAAATGAAAGTCAGAAGCAGTGTGTCCTTTTTTTTTTTTTTTTTTTAGATGGCATTTAAAGTGTTTTTGGAAAATGCCATTATAAATAATAAAGTACAGAGATTACTGAGATTTATCACCTGATCCATGATGGTCATGAGAGAAAATTAAAACGAGGAGACTCCAAAGAAAAGATCTATGCATATAGTTCTTTAAAGATATTTTTAAAATATTTTTTCAGGTGGGACTTCTCAGGTAACACTGCATATTTTCATATCACCTGCCTCCTGAGACCCAAAACTCACCCCACATCGGCATTTAGAACACTAATGTTATCTTTGATCTGGGTAAGAGGTATTACTTTACTTGTTAAGTCTTGCTGTTTAATTGTAATTTGCTGGATTGAGGTTACTTTGGCATCTGTTGTGGAGATGCAGGGAACTGGGGGGGGGACAAGAACCTTGCAAAAACAAGTTAAAAAGGACATAGGATTTTCAGATATGAACCTAGTAATTAAGATTTCATGGGACCACTTAGAATGTTTTTCACCTCAGTGTTTTTCCTACCCGACAACAGCAATAATAACAGTATATTTGGCCTCTGATAAAAGACTGCATTTGTACTCTCCATCCCCCGCCTTTTCTTTTTAACACAACCCCCCAAACTTTTCTTTTTAACACAACCCCCCAAACTTTTCTTTCTCTTTACCCCTTACTTGTGGTTTGTTTCTTACAATTTAAAGACTCATTCACTTCTTATAAAAAAACAAGTAATGTTTGGGCAGACACAATAATCTGATAAACTGTCAGACAGCCAGCACACATATGATGTAGGTATTTGTGCCAGAATTTGGGTGGAGTTCCTTGAGGAGGCTTATGGGTAGACTCAGGAGACCAAATATCAACAGGGGTCTGATGTCACCGTAGTGAATGAAAGACAAACCTCACACTGCTAAACAACACTGTGAACATCCCTTACCGTGTTGGCATTTCAGTGGGAACTTGATATTTTCAAGGAGTTGCAAGGAGAGGAGTTACGAAGCCATTCATGTGTTGCACTTCCTGTGCTGAACTTCACCCAAACTTCACCTGTATTTCCAGTTTAGAGTGTTAATGCCAGCAGGTTCTGTTCTTTTCAGGGGAGGGTCCCATTTTGCTTTTTGTTCGAAGATTAGGACAAGACAAAGGAGTCAGCCATTTGTCCATATAGGATGTGTTCTAGGAAACTGCAGAAGGGAGTGCTGGGAAGGTGGTACCGATTGGCAGTTCATCAGCACCTGCACGTGCTCATGCACTCGTGTCTGTGCCACTACCGGGGAGGGATGGTAATCTAACAAAGCCAACATCAGCCCTGTGCTACTTGTGTAGCAGAGCAGAAAATGTACTTTTATTTTTCCCTAAGAAAAAGCTCTTGCTCAATCTAAGAGAAATGGAGTTGTGCACTCCTGGAAAAACCTTTGAGGGAAACAAAAACCAATTAGCTCAGTAAATGTGCCGCTCTCAGGTAATTGTCAAATAATTATTCCCCTTCAGCGTCATCACTGTGTAATTGTGCCATCCAATATTCTGCTCTGAATGTGGATGGGAAGGGATGGAAACCTCACTTCCCTCCTGGGATTTCCTTTTTCATTTACTGCGAGCCTGAGACTCCTCTTAAAGGACTTTTAAAAGAAAGGGGAGACTTTGAGCCTCTTTCCTCTTCCCATTTGTCGTAAGTCACAACAGAAAGTGGTTACTCCCACTAGCTTTATGGAAATGCAATTCCAGTTATGCAGCTGAAATGCCAGTGAGCCTGTCTGAGATTTCCACTGTCGCTCTGCGACACCCAGAGCTTTATGAACGGTCTGTTTTCGGAAGTGCAGGTTGTATATTATGCTCTGAGACTGAGAGCGATGTTTTCAAATCGGCTGATGATGTAAAATGGAATGCTAATAAATATGTAATCATATGGCTCTCAAAATGACAGATGAGTACAAATTCGGGTGTATTTTTTTGTTGTTGTTAAATTTTAATTACTCCTTGGAATGAATGCCTCAAAGCTAACTTGCCAGCAAATTATTAGACTCATTTTTCCCCCTCCTGAAGATGTATGTAAATTAAGTTTAGGCTGCATGTGGACTAAACTAAAATACCATTTCAGTTTATTATTCTGGACTTTTCCACCAGACTCATTTGGCTTTTTACATAAGGTCAGATTTTAAATAAAGAAATCTATTCTGATGAGACCTCAGTTTAAATGAGTTGTGCTCCCTTTTTTGAAGGGTCGTATAGATAGATGACCTATACATAGGATTTCTTTGACTAATTGTGCTTTAAAGAGGGGAATGCAGAATGTTTTGATTTTACGCCTTAGGAATGAGAGAAATCAAGGAGCCTTTTCTCTTTAATGAAACCGTATGGTTCTCTCTGTTATGGCCACAGAAATAAGTTCCCACAACCCACCCACCAGCTGCTTTGTCTGACATTTATAGGCTCAAATAAGACTGGCGATTTCCTACTTTCACATGTGATGGTGTTGACTCACTCCTCAGAGGGAATACAGTTAATTTCAGTTGATTTATTTAACACTTTGACATAACTTTGGACAGCGTGAAACTTTTTATTTTTTTAGTGCCATAGGAGTGAATAGTTCTTCAGCTTCCATCGTAGGATAAAAAATTCTATGATGTTATGCTGAAAGGCTTATTTTCCAGGCTTTCTCTAAAGTTCATAGCTTGACTTAGGCTCATTAAATTTTAAGGTGGTATTTTATATTCTTTTCCATGAATTATGTCTCTATTTCTTAGTCCTCCCCTGAAGCAGGAAAGTTGTACCACATTTATCTGATACAGACTCAGTCCTGTAGGCTAAAAGAGCAAAATATGTTTTTATTGACCTGGCTGTGGTCAACAGACATAAAATATGTGTACACACGTACACACACACACACACGCACAGACACGTATATATGGAAAACTACTTATTGGGCATAATGCTTTACCTTCTTGAAATAACTTACATTTAATGGTCTTTGGCTATAAAAGTTACGAAACTGTTGCACATCATAATATGTATTCACATATTATTACCTTTGTAACTGAAAGATTAAAGATTCAGGAAGGTTTAACATCTTGACCAAAGATATGCTTCAAATTAATGATACAGCAGAAAATTGGTCTCAGGACTAGATTTTGACTCTTTGGCCCAGAAGCTCAGAGTGGCTTCTATTAAAGGTGTGAAAAGAAGTTCACTCTGGTAATCCTGTCACACCTGACTGGGTGACAAGCTTGACCCAGTTTAGTGACCCCGTCTATCCTTGCTGCAAACTCCCTGGACCTGGGGCCATTTCTAGTTCTCAGTTACAGTGAAGATGTTGCTACTGTTGAGATATTTTAGGTTTAGAATAGGAAGAAAGAAAGACTTTTCCCAGGAAAATCTGGACAGTAAGACCTTAAATTGATTCTTGGGTAGACACAGCTGGCCCTGGCCAGACCAAATTTCTGGCTGCTGCCCCATTTTATGTGACCCATTTATATTAACTCATAGCTTCCTGTCACTATTGAAAGGAATCCTTGAAATTGTGATTGTGTCTAATGGGCAACCAGCACATAAACTGAGGTTCTCAAAAGGCTGAAGTTAAAGGAGATTGATGGACCTACGAGGGGGCAGATGGGTGTAAACCAATTTAAACACGCACGATCGCTCTCACACCCAGCTCTTTTCTCTCTGCATCTCCAGAGTAAGACAATGGGTGTCACCCAAGTGAACAAATACAGGTTGAAATCTGACATATCATTTCCCCTTGGAAACTCTTAGAGGAATAACAAAGGGGAAAGCTGCTATGAAAAAGCATAAAGAAGGAGGAAAGCTTTTGGTATAAAGGTTGTATGTGTATTTTGTTAGGTTGCTTTTTCTTCTTCCCTCCTGAGTCTTTGTGTCCCAGCTTAGATTCCTGTAGGTCATGAAGAGTATAGCTATTTTTGATGTTTTCTTTCTGCCTTTTTTATATTTTCCTGACTTTGTATCTTTTCACTCTTCTCTAAGATGAAATGGACTTTTCTAACCCCAGTTTATTATCCGTTCCTGAGTTGTTTTCTAAATTTCAAGAGAAGGGGGCCACATCTGTCCCCCACACAGTTCTGAGAATTGGCGCCCTGAGAGGGGGACGGTCTCTGAACAGCTCCGTCACCACTGGGAGTAAAATTCCACTGGAGCAGCTGCATGTTTCTGCGCATAAAACTGTATTTTGACTTCTTCCTACATTATGGAAGGGGAGTTGAGTTTTCTGGTGGAGCATAAGGGTAGCATATTTCAGAATGATTAACTTTATGGATGTCACTGTCGTGGCCAGCTATATTTGGCTCTGCTGCAGCTGTGTTTGCTTTCTCAAAATTGTCACCAGGAGGCCTCCAACTGCAATTATTCCCTTCCGTCATGCTGGTAACATCTTTCCTTGCGACTCCCGTTGTCCACCCAGCCATCTTTCCCGGTGTCAGGATTTAAAGGCAACACACAAGTCCTTTGAAAAGCCCAAATGCTGGCTAATACCATGGCAGCTCTATCTCAAGGTGATTTCTTCATATGAAGTCATCTTTATTTTACATCATCATACTCCCTGTCAGGATCCTTTCTTTTCACAAAAAGCCACGATTTTCCTGATCCTTCTTTTCCTCCTTTTCTCTTACTCTTGGATGTCAAAAAAAGTCACTTCCGGCATCTACTGATGGGCAGTGTCCCTTCCTTTTCTTTGTGAAGAGGGCCTCAGAGCATGCTTTCACTTCTGCCTGCTAGAGGTGCCTTAGAAACCCTGTGTGCAGAGGAGGTTGAGGGAAAACATTTTTTTTTTTCTTCATGGAACACTTGCCATTGAATTTACTTTCTCTCAGGAAGAATCTAGGAAACATTTATTTTTCTTCATACAGAAATCATTTTAAGTCCATGGGCTGTTGGGTGAATTTTAACTTTTAGCTAGAAATCACTTCCTCTTGGATTGTTTCTGCTTGCGGGGGACACTCCCCCTGCCCTGGGATCTGCTCCTGTGCCACGGAATGGAATCACTAGGAAGACTGCTCTGGGCCTCTCCAGCTGGGGGTCAGAAGGTAGATCTTCACGGCTGAGCATCCTTCACGAAGCAGCAGCCTCGTGCGTCGTTCTCTTGGCTGTCTTCTGACTCGTTCCATTCCCCTTCAGATCTCAGTTGACTTGTCAGGATTTCTCATCTAGAAAATAAGGATAATAAGACATGCTTCTTGCCTGTCCCACAGTATTACTGCGAAGCTCATACTGGGAAAGGAATGACAACCTAAATATTTTATGGCTTCATGGTACTTAAAAGTGACCACAAGTTCATCTGCATTGCCTGGGAGAATCAAATACAGTGGAACTTCATTACAACTGGCCAGCTAATGTTTCCCCCCTTGGAACATTCGTGCTTTATAAAGTCGCAGCCGAAAACCCAGTCTCAGCCAATAATGCAGTATTGCTCCCATATAAAGTCTCAGAAAATGCTCCATCCCCAGGACACCATTAAGAAGATGGATTTTCTTTTCTCTCCTCTTTCTGCATGGTGATGGAGAAATAAAATGCAGTTTGTGGGCCAACAGCTGTGAACTTGTGGTCAGACCTTCCCTTTTGGAATGGGGTGAAACAAAAAGCAATATCTCCCTGTCCGTTATCCCCCGATGCAGGTTCTGCAAGAGCCCATCCCTAACCAGCTGAAACCGATTTTGATTTTCTTATGGGATGAGAATTAGCCACACAATATGAAGGCTGGTTCTCACATAACAGGACTCCTAGCCCCTCAGAAACACCTAGGCCATTAAGAGAACAATTTTGATGGTATGAATATGGAGGGGGAATTTCATAGACCTGCCTCCTAATGGCCTCACTGGGAGCTCAGGTCACGAAGCCTGGAGAACAAAGGAGGAGGAGGAGTGGAGTCTCCGAGGAAGGAAACCATTTGGAGAAAGAATTAGTGATTTTTGCCTTAAGAGGTGGCGCAGGGGGTGTAGGGTATGTATCCAGGTGGTGCCTAGCTGCAGGATGCATCGAAGTTATTCTGTTCTTGTGCTTCAACAAGCAGGCGCTAGTTTCTGCTGACACAGCCATTAGGGTCCTTGAAATCTAAGAGATCAGAGCCACCATGGTTAGTGGGAAGATTTGCTTTGCACATTGAAGTGCTTTGATTTGTTAGATCAGATGTGATGAGATTCAGTTGGGAAGCTTAAAGCATGATCTGAGGTCTTTGTTGAGGAACTACCTCCCTACCTGGCCGGCCAGGGGAACACTCAGCATCTACTCTGGCTAAGAAGTGATGTTGGCTCTGAGAAACTCCCCAGGCCGTGAATGTGACCTCCAAACTTAAGGATCCCTTGCCTCACATAACAGAACACTTTGCATTAGGGGGAGCCAGGGCCGGCACTGAAGGCAGTGGGGACGTAAGCAATAGCAGAGATTACTGCTGTTTCTGAGATGGGGAAGGAAAACTAGCCAAGCCTAGCAAAGTTGGCAAAAAGATGGGAGTCTGCCACCCAGATACTAGAAATGTTTCTGTACAAATTAATTGGTACTTTGTAATCAGCACATTTCAGTGTCTACGAAGTCTAAGTTTATTGGCAGTCTTTCAGTGAGCCAAGATTTTGTGTTCAGCTATTGCAAAAGGTGACTAAAATGGGACTGTTAGCCTCACAAGCTACGTGAAAGCCTTTTTCCTTGCCTCTAACTATGTCTTGTTTTTCAGCCTATTCAGAACATAATTCTTTTGATCCACATTGATTTCTAGTTGTCTATTCAATAAAACGATATAGACCCAGAAGCCAACAAATGTTTTCTCGCATCAACAAAACTGTAATTCAGTGACAATCAAATATTTTTTGGTGTGTATGTTTCTCCTATTTCTGATGACTCACACTTTAAAGGACACTGCCTTCCCAATGGTTCATGTTCTGAAATATTTTATAATATCACTTGTTGTTGATTTAGAGCATAATGTGGGACAGCCATTTGGCTAAGGGATTTATATAAATTATCGGTCATTTCCAGACACATGTTGCAAGGTAAGTTGTATCACTCCTATTTTGCTGGTGGGGAAATCGAGTTCTAAAAGGTGGTAGCACTGAATGTTCGAGCCTGTGTCTGTCTATCTGTCTCTGTCCATTTGCAAAGCCTGAGATCACAGTTTGGCCCAGGAGGTTGCTTGTAAGTCTTTTGGGGGGAGATTCTTAGATCCTTTTAAGACCATAAACAGGTTGAATTTGTGGAGATGTTGGTGAATTGGCAGCTGAATGGGTGGATTTGAGTGTGAAATATAGTTTCTTAGCTGCGTCCTGATAATCTGCTTATTCTGTGCTCTTGCACATAAATTGCTTGTTCTTGGTTTTTTAGTTCATAGCCAGACCACTTTCTGAGTCTAGGAGGCAAGAGTGTTGTAAGAGATGTCAGTAGAATGAGGCACCATAGCAATGTGATGTCAAGATCTCCTAATGCCTGAGGCAGACTCTCACTTAACTGCTGAGATAAGGAAGCAATTAACATGGAATGTTAAGGTGAATTCCCATTCTTCATTTAAGATACCTGTATATTTAATGAAAAGGTTTTTTTTAAGGATTTCATTTAGAAAATCTGGATTTCCTTCCATTTACTTCCCACGGTGAACACTTGGCCTTTCTCAGGGGCCCTCCAGCCCACAGCCTTCTTGTGAATTAGAAAAAGGTTTTCAGGTGGAGTTAGGTCTTCTCTGTCCCCCTTAATTGGTGACTTTATGCAGAATCCTTTCTAGAGTTACATGCACTTCTACATCCTTCTTCATAAGTGGGTCAAAATAAGTAGAGTCTCTGAGCAAGATGACAAATGGATTTAAGTGATGGACAGTTGTGACCCACCCAATTCTGGTACCCAGTCCATTTCAAGTATCAGTACATGTTTGAACTCTCTATAGGATTCTGGATTTTCAGCAAGTCATAGATATTTGTTTCATGTGTAGACACCCAATGTAAAGGAAGGGGTACTAGAAAAGTTAGAGTAGAATTCATGTATGGGTTGGCCTCATCCACAAACCATTCCCAATATTAGCTTGTCGAAATGCATTGGCGGGAGACAAGCATCATAACCTAAGAGGATGTGATTTCAGTGGAGTTTTCATGCCCTGTGTGCTTATTGTATTCTTGCTACTGATGCAAACATTATCTATAATTACATTTTCAAGTGACTGAAAATTGTAGGCTTTGTTGAACAAAAATACAGCCAAAGAATGGAATGTATATCTGCTCCACCCTCATTATAAGGCTTTCAGAAATCAGCTGATAAGGCCCAATACCACATCTCTCAACGACGTGATGCCAGTTCCATTCTCTGGTGTTTGAACACTTTGTTGAAGTCCTGGGTTCTCAATGAGGATCATATAATTGGAGAAGATGCTATTACTCTTCTGGCACTTCAGTTGCTCCGTTGTCGACTTGACCACAGCAGCACCTCCTCTCACAAACCCTCTTTTTTCAGGATGTAAAACAGGAAACGACATTTGATTGAGACCCAAGCATGATGGGCCAAGCTGAGAGAGTTGGTTGGGATCCAGACACTGTTGCTGCCCCAGGGCAGGTGCTGTTGCACCCTGTGACAGCACATTGTCTTTATGATGCCCTCCTCCCATGAAAACAAAACCATTGCTCCTGCAGGAATCTACGGTAATGTGGACTCTTCCCTTGGTCTTGAATTCTGGCTGCGGGACAAGAAAAATTCCTGAACAATTTTGTTCTTCCAGACCAGTGATGGCGAACCTTTTGAGCTCGGCGTGTCAGCATTTTGAAAAATCCTAACTTAACTCTGGTGCCGTGTCACATATAGAAAGTTTTTGATCTTTGCAACCAGAGTAAAACAAAGAATTATATTTTTGATATTTATTTTATATATTTAAATGCCATCTAACGAAGAAAAATCAACCAAAAAAATGAGTTCACGCGTGTCATAGGTTCGCCATCACTGTTAGACACTAGATAAGACCTTATTTCTAATTTCAGTGAGAGCTTAAACCACTTGGAATTTTAAGAGCGAGAGAGAGAGCCTGAAATGTTATACCTTAGTGTTTTGCTCATCATTGATTAGCATTTTAAAATCCAAGGAACCCATGTGATAGAAAATGCTCCTTGGCTTTGAGTGGAAAGCAGATGGGGGAAAAATGATGATGACCTTGTGAGTATTATTCTGTTTCTAAGGCATTAAATTTGTCACATGTGAAGGTTCACAATGTTATAACTCTGAAAAACTAAAATAAATTATAGTGACGGTTTAAACTAAAACAGAAGGAGAAACTTACTTGACTAAGGTTGCTAAGAAAACCCACAAACCACCTCAGATTCTGCTGAGTCCTGCTCTGACACGTAGGACAAAGATGTTAGCAAACACAGAAGGGCGGGTTCTAATGAAATTGTGAACAGTTGAAATCCATTTTGGTGTATGCCTAGTTACTTTTTAGTTCTTTTTCTGACATAAATGTAGTTGGGGTTCTGGCAGGCCAGTTTATACAGTACTATGAAAGTTAGCAACCATTTTCAGTATTTGTACCATTCATAGGTGACTGGATAACTTTGGGATCCAAGTTCAGTGTAATACAACACATCAACAAGGGTTGTGGGATTTTTTTTTTTTAATGTAAATGGACTGTTGGAGCTTTTGAAACAAGGCCTCGGCAGACATAGCCAGTCTCCATAATATAATTGCCCAATTGTGAGTTATAAATAAATGAGGGCAACTCAATTTGTGTCTTTCATGAATTCCCTCTGTGAATTACCACTACTCTCTCTTATGTTCAGGGCACTGTTTTTGACAGGTTATGTGTTTATGTTTCTAAGTGCCTGGGCTTTTGATAGTTTGGATTCTTAACCAATCAGCAACTCACTTTAAGAAATGTAATTAGCTGAGAACCAAAGTAAATTAGCGTTTAAGGTTATCTAATTCCCGGGGTTTCTTGTTTGCCTCTCCAGTAGCAAATTGATTCCACTGTGGTGTGAGCACATGGTGGTTGTACAGTTTGAAACACAGATTCAATAGTTAAAATTAAGTTGGACAGCTGAGGAGTTGAGGATTTATGAGTCACACTGACCGGCTATTTGGCGGAATCGATTCGTTCTTCTGTCGTCATGTGGAAACCACCTAGACATTTTCTGTGCTGAGAGTCAGGTTCCTTTTTTTGCCCCGTCGTGCCTGCCAGTGATCAAGAGTTGCAGCTTATATTAAGTAAGCTCCATTCTCAACACAGATATTGAAAGTATCACGATGTACAGGTTGTTGCCTGTGCTAGGGGTTACACCATTTTATAAAGTGTTCACAAAATAGTTATTACTTTAAGTCCGACATCTGTTGCTCTGAGCTTTAGTTGATCACTATTGATTGTTTATTTTTTGGAGAAACACAGGTTTAACATGAAGGATCTGCCCTGTTGTGTTTTGGGCTATGTAAGATTAATAAAGGATTTTCTTGTTCTTGAAACAAGAATGTAACTGTTCCATCTTTCTAAAGACCTTCATTCTTCATCCTGTACCTTGGATGAGATGAACATTACAATATTGCCTCATCCAGGTTTTGACATTTCTAGATCCTTCCTAGATTCCTTAAAATAACATTTCAGAACACAGTAGAGGAAGTAGTCTCCTGGTGGATGTGCGTGTACATGAACACTTTTACAGTCTTGACCATTTGGATTGTAGAATCCAGGTAGCTTGAGAGATGGGAGAAAAGTCAGCATTGATCGAAGCTGGTAATATTACAGTTCTTTCCCACCTAGAAAGCTCCAAGAGAAGTAGTGCCTACCTCCTTCAGTAGGTCAGACGGGCCCTGGTGTGATCCACAGACTTCATTGCTCAGGCAGAGACATCGTTTGCTTCCTGAACTCCCTTTTGATGAGTTCTGTAATTTATTCTAGATCTAGAATCCCGAGAACAAATAGGTACGGATGAAAGGAAGCCGATGGGTAGCAGCTACTTGATTGGCATTGCAGATAGGACCTCAAGCTTTTTCATGCTCTTGGCACTCAAGATACAGTGAGTCTGTGCCCTAGTTTCCTGTAACACTTTCTCATACCAGTTGTCCTGGCATCGTCCTTAACGGCGCCCCCTTTCACTCGAAAAAGTGAGTGTTGAATGAATGATGTGGTCCCTTCTCATGCCAGACCTGTATCTCTAGCTTTCTTAAACACAGAGTGGGGCAAAAGTAGGTTTACAGTTGTTTGTATGAAAAATAACACAATAATTAATACAATAATTAATAAATAATGATGTAGGAATGAACTCTGTGTTTCGAGTACTCACAACTGTAAACCTACTTTCCCCTCCCCACCCTGTATAAATGTATTTGCCAGCTTTTAAATGACTATGCATAGGACTAACCCAGCCTTTCTACAGACATGGTTGGTTATCCATGCTTTTAAATTTCCAGGAAAAGTAATTTCTAGCCTCTCCTTCTCTGACCCGTTCCCTTACCAAAGTCCTTGTAAATAGAAAAATTACTCAAAATGTAACAGAGGTCTGGTTGGTGTTTCTACTGTGTTGGTACCCTGCCGGGCACTTTGGGATGTGATGTCTAATTAACTTACATTTCTTTCTGACCTAAATCTCTTGTGCTGGAAATTTCTGTGGACAGCTTTGTCTAAACACTCTTCCCTAGCACCTGGGCTCAGTGTCGGAGGACTCTGGGATGAGACTTTGAGGGCAGCCTGTCCATTCATCCCATTCCATTCATGAAATAACGACTCCATTCTGGAAACCTCACATAGGAGGAAGCTCAGTTGCTTCTGTTAACTTTTAACTGCAGTGTGACCAGAGCCAGAAAATGACCTGATGATTCGGCCTCTGTTTGTTCTCCCACTGTCCTTCATGGAACAGTAATGGAAGAGCCCCTAGTTATGACACCAGAGTGCCCAGCTTGATTCTTGAATTTTACCCTCTGCCTATTTTCACTCTCTTCAGTGCTCATTGGTCTTTCCCACCCAGTGCTGGAATTTCAGAGGATTGGTGAAACGTGTGCATCTAAAATCGATTTCCTGATTTTACATTTATACCCAGCTGTTTGTTATTCAGGGCAGCCATCAGCATGGGAGTCTCAGCGGACCATGTAATGTGCAGCTGTAGCCAGATGTAACGCTTCTGCTCCTAAATGCTTCCGTTAGAAGCTTAGAGAGCCAGGCTAGAGGCTGCTGATAACCGAGTTGCCTGCAGTAATTTACTCTCTGGAGCTACACAAATTCTGCATGGCAATTGTATTTCATGACCAACAAGCAGAGCAATGTTTGTGATCTCTTTCCCTGGTAGTAATGTTGACATTGTATATATCAAGTTTATCTGCACTGTTATGAAAGGTACTTGTACAGCTAATTCAAACCACAGGAAGCTGTCTGATCTGTATGCATACAGCAAGCTTGTACTCAAGAAACATCAGCCAGGATTCATATCAAACCTTGGCCTAGATTAAAATAGGTTCATAAACTAGTCTCTTGAACAGAAGATTTCTAAAGGAAAATAACTTTAGGATCATTTCTCTTCAGTCTACACTCAAACCTTGTTTCTCATTTGCATTTATTATTCAGATCTGTGTTTCCTTTTGTATTGGTGTGATGTGTCTTTGTTTAGAGGCTACAGCTTCTACTAAATTTAATTACTTCCCTTCAAGGCTTTAAATTGAGGGCAGGTCTATTAATTGCTAATTACTTTCCCTTGCCATTTACACAGCGAAGGTACAAGTTACTAATTGAGGGTCCCTTCTGTACAATGACAAGAGGCTTCTTCACAATATTTACCTTTATTTGGGGGCCAATTTTTATTTATCTAATCTTTTTTAAACATAAAAGTGGGCATTTTAATGCTATATTGGCCATTCCTCTGGACCAATGTTGTTGAGAGATCCTGGAGAAGGATTGGGAATCATATTTGGCTCTGTGTCGCCATCTGGTGGTGCCTTGATCTCTTTTAGCCTCCTTACACCGGTTTCTCATGGGAAGATGGTATCCCTGGGTCTGTTGCTTTGCTAGTTTTACCCCACAGCCTCTCTGGGGATTTAAAATTAGCCTTGTTCCTCACTGGTGACAGAGAGAGGCATCAGTATGGCCTGGTGCTTTTTATGTCATTAAGTGTTCATTGCATGTGTGCTAGATGTTTGGCAGTTTTGACTATCTCCTTAAAATTCCTCACTTGCCCTCTGTGTTAATGTGGTTCTTTTTCCATTTCTGTTTCTTCTTATCTCTCATCTCCCCACACCCAGTTCTTCCTGCCTCCTGACTGTGGGCACCTTCTGTTACTCACTCTTTGGCTCCCAGCTTGTCCTTCTCAACCTTCCCTTTCTAGGAAGCTGATATCCTCAACTACCCTACCATAGCTGATTGGGGTAGGGGAAGGGGAAGCTATGTCTCAACATTTGAATGTTATTTCTGTCTGGATGGGTTTCTACCTGGATATACTTCTGCCTCAATAGTCTGGGCTCAGAGTCAGTCATAGGAGGTGGTGGATGGAGCCTGTCCATCAGGGATGGCTACTTCCTGAGTGCTCTTGGGCTGGCCACAGTCCCATTTCAGCAATTTATTAAGAGCATTATGAATCCCAGGAAGGGTTTTATAATTTATAGAAAGAACAGTAAGACTTGTCTCTTCATTTATTTGACTCAGTATTTCACAAATAAAATTACTTTCCAGCCCAGCTTTGGACTATTTAATTTTCTTCCTGACCTTTTAATCTTTGCTTTGAAATGTATCTGCTGATACTTGGCTTTTGTGTTGTGATGGTACTCCTGTTACATAGTGCTAAAACTTTAATTTAAAAAAACAACATAAAGGTGTAAAGAGCAAGAATCAGGATATAGATTGAATTAATCGATAGTGGCACAGTGAAAAGCTTTAGAACCCTTGTTATTACTGGGAAGTTTAGGTTTAAAGCAAAACCAAAGTAATTTGAGTTTGTGGTTATAGTTGGGTTTTGTAAAAATGTTCTACAGTGCCTAGAACTTCAGGTCACTATCCATGAAGTTATAAGCCTACCATCTTGGATAGTTATATTGGGCAGAGGAGCCAAAGCCTGCATGGGGGATGCTGTGTGTCCCTCTGTCCCTGGAGGGGTTTGCCTCTGAGAAGAGCAACCCACACTAGCAAGGATGAGCACGGGCCAGGGTTCAGGAGGGACCGACAGTTCAGCCCTTTCCCCACACAGATCCAGGCTCTTCTTTGTTGAATTCTCTTGCGTAGCCTCTGGCCTCTCTCCCTAAGAGAAAAGTGCATGTCTTCTAGAGAGAACCTGTGTAAGGTGGTGTGCACTGGGTTACATATGGCTGGGTTGTGCTGGTGGAGGTATGTGGTGTGTGAAATTGAGTGGTCTTTCAAACTGTAGTGCTTATTAAGTTATTGATGGATGGTTGTGGACTCAGACAGGTGGGAAGATAATCTTATTAGAAAGTGATTACTCTTCTACCAGAATGCATTAAAAGAGTAGTAGTTATGGTGCTGGGACAATAAGAATTCTGACAGGATTTCTGTGATGAACCAAACATTATGCAGTCCACAGCTATAAAAATTCATTCTGGAGTGAAACATATAATATCCTGTGCAGCACAGTTTCGTACATATTACACATATGAATTTACATATCATGCAGAAATTACGAAGAGGTGGAAGAAGACATCTCAAGGATTATCCTTTTAAAGTGTGCTATAACCTTTTTATAAATATCTCACAAAAACTATTTTAATATTTGGAGCTCTGTGAGTGGGCTTGAAATAATATTTCAAATTATACAGGTTGAGTTTATTTTTATTAAAATATTTCTAACAGCAGTGAAACTCACTTATAAAACATGATTTTGGAATTAAAAATGGGAAACTTTACAAATTATTTGAAATGGAGGTAGGTAGGACCTTCTGTAGGAAGCCAACGGCCTTGTCTTCTCTTTCCATCTCGCACCCACCACCCTAAGCCGAGTGCGCTCTGCTCCCACGGTGTCCTGTACGTGTGTGTGCACGCACACATGAACCATGCTGCTCTTAATGGCATTTGCCACGCAGGTAATGGGAGCATTCTTAGTTCTCTTCAGTCTCTCCCATTGCACTGTAGGGCCCTGAAAGCAGAAACCAAGATTCAGTGAGCCTTATGGCCACAGCACCTAGCATTGAACGTGTCCCAGCATAGGTGCAGGATGGAGAAAGTCAAGAACTAACATTGCCAGTATTAAAATGAACTGAGCAAATTCCCATGGAGCACCTACCATATGCTGGGATGTAGGACATAATGACAAAAAGTGTTTCGTGGAACCTGACATCAGTACTTAACTGAAATCCTCGAATTCAGACTCTGAGGATGGGAAGTGCCTGACACCGGACATCAGTGCTTAGTCATTTATCTCAAGAGACACTGCTCTGCTCGTTCTGTATTTGTCCACATACATGTTATATCCCTTATGTAAGCTTTATAAGATTCTGAATACACATTGTTGAAGGAAACCTTTTGAGTCACACTTTATTTTTAAAGCTTTATTTAAAGCCACTCAGTGGAAAATAGATGATAACTGTGCTTCATAATTTTGGTCATTGAAGTAGGAACTTACATATCAGGGTTTGTTTTTTATTTTTTTGCTAGTTTTATAACAAAATAAGGAATAATTGTGAATTTATCACATTGTACCCTTTTATGCCCGTGCTCCTGGAGGAGACCATGGGCCTATGCCTTTCAAATGTGCAGGGAGAGAGATTTTAAAATTTAGAATGTAGTATATGTTGGGGGCTGAGGTGAAGAGGACTGTAGTGTTATCATCTCTATTATGCTTTCATCAAGCTAATGTTACTATGTCACCTCTACAGGAAGGATTACAAAAACATCCTAGGGATGGAGAAGAACAAAATGTGTTGACAGTCTGCATTGCAAATTGATTTTTAATAGAAGACTTCTCATTTCCTGGGAGTTCAGAGTCTTGTAGGGAAATGGTCAATTTTTAAACATTTTATACTTTTCATGTTATTGACAAGGGGAACGCATGATTCTTCTAAGGAAACTGGGACAGGAGAAAGGGAAATAATTTCTATTCCAGTGCAAGACAGAACAAAGGGGTGACATTCATGTACCTGATGGCCTCTTCACTACGTTCTCCTTGCGATTTGTTGCCAACACGATGGAGATCATTCAAAAGAAGCATTAATAAGACTTAGACACAGAGTGTTGGAGGAGAAATAAAATAGGTTCTTGGTTATATAAACACACCAACTTAGGTTTAGTGCTTGATAAGATCTTAATTTTCTGTAACATTTTCACGGATAATTTGCATCATATAGTAAAACAATAATTTATAGAAACTCTAAAGGTATAATTTGTATGGAATTTTAATTATGGAGCAACAGAACTCTTAGCCACTGGGCAAAAACTCTTGTGTCCTATATTTCCTGTGTAGTAACTTATTTTGCTGCAATTACTTATCGTTCTGGTCTAGTTGGTCTCTTCCTTTTTCCAATATAATAATTTTAGTTGTTATTTCTTGGTTCAGCAAACATTTATTAAATGCCTGCCTATGTGCCAGTTACTAATCTTGGTGCTGGGAAGATCCTGCATCCTCAAAGTTGTATCCCCATTTATAAAAAAAGATAAATTTGTTTTCACCTAATTTGGGCGTTCACTTCTTTTGAACATTTCACCTTGGTGCCTTCTGTCACTAATAGTGTCTCAATCTATTTGGGCTGCTAAAACAAAATACCATAGTGTGAGCAGCTTATATAACAAACATTTATTTCACACAATTCTGGAGGCTGGGAAGTTCAAGATGAAAGTGCCTGCACATTTGGTTCTTGGTGGGGTTTGCTTCCTGGATTGCACACAAATAACTTTTTGCTCTATCCTCACATGGCAGAGAGAACACTCTGGTCTCTCCTCCTGTTCTTACAAGGGCACCAATCCCATCATGGGAGCCCCCACGCTCATGACCTCATCCAACCATAATCACCTCCCTGAGGCTCCACCTCTAAAACCATCACTTCAGGGGGGTTAGGGCTTCAGCATATGATTTTGAGGGGAACACATTCTGTCCATAAGGAATAATGAATGATACTACCAAGACACAGAGCACACCCCAAGAGAGGGATGGAGGGACCACAATCTACACTCGTAAACAGAATAGAGTTGGGACCGTGGTAGTGTAACATCAAGACTGACCAGCTAGAAATAGTGGTTTACTCTCAACACACATTCTTTGGGATTTCCCTTTCCAACTTGGAGCAGGAGCACTCAGAAAGCCATACCAGAGAAAATTCCCAAACTCTCTCATTTCATGACGCTCAGAAAATAACTAAAATTGCAAATATAGATGGTATGACCATCACAAGACTTCATATTGAAAGTAGGACTTGTATTTCTTAGTTCTCTCAGCACATCTTTAATTTCTGGTCAAACAAATTCCACAAACTTTTTTCATTTGGTTTTTAAGATGATTTTTCTTAGGAAAAGTACCCCGTGTAAAGAGATTTCTCTGGGCCTTTTCCCACGATGTTTGCCCAGCAGGTTCTCTGTAGCCCTTTCATCAGAACATAATAGCAATCCCTTTGGAATGGAGTGCATCCTGGAGAGTTGGCAGTGAGTAAGCTGATGTGTTTGTATGTTCACAGTCCATTACTATAGATATAAAAATAATTCTGTCAGGATTATTTAGATTTTTCTTTATTTTTCCTAGCTTTAGTTTTTTATGCTTAGTCCCATTATTCTGTATCTAGAGTTTACTAAAATTAGTTATATTATGATCGACTCTTTGGGGACAGTTATTAGTACATGGTTAGTGATGAGTAGAGTCAGGATAAACTAGACTATGACAAACTGTTTTTGCATGATCAGGATTTTTTAAATTTATTTTTTGTTAATCCTCACTAGAAAATATTTTTTTCCATTGACTGTTAAGAGAGAGTGGAAGGGAGGAGAGGGGTGGGAGAGAGAGAGAGAAACATTAATGTGAGAGAGGCACATTGATTAGTTAGCTTCTACACACGCCCCAACTGGGGCCAGGGATTGAACCTACAACTCAGGTATATGCCCTTGACTGAGAATCAAACCTGTGACCCTTCTGTATGCAGGCTAACACTTAGCAACACTGGCCAGCGCCTGAACTTTATTAATGAAGAGAAAAGGAAAGCTGGGGGCTTAGCACTATGATTTTTTAAAATTTATTTTTCAATTACAGTTTACATTTAATATTATTTGGCTTAGCAAAGGAAATTTTATATTCCTGTGGTTTCCTTTAATATTTCTGTTTTTATTCCATAGTATGCACTGTATTTAATTCAGAGCTTTATAAAGCTGCTGCCATTGCTTTAAGTTGAATGTTTTAAACTGTGCACTCAAAGGTTCGAGTTCTCTGGAAGCAAAGGTCATAGTCAAGGTGGAAAT
Organism: Myotis nattereri; assembly: GCF_964212035.1. NCBI lineage: Eukaryota > Metazoa > Chordata > Mammalia > Chiroptera > Vespertilionidae > Myotis > Myotis nattereri. Next base: position 159,475,230 of record NC_138075.1, read on the forward strand.
GAGAACACGATTGGCAGGCATCATGGCCATCCCAGCAAACAAATGATTTCACAGTCCCTCTTGAATTGGAAGAACCACATGGATGTTTCTCCTAACAACAGATTTAGCCTCATTTTCTTTCCTTTTATCTGAGGAGCTGTGGCTGGCTGTCCTTCCCTCACCCCTCTAGTCTCATTCTTGTTTGGTTGGTTGTTGTTTTTCATCTTACAAAGATATAATTTGCATACCATCATAGTCACCCTTCTAAGTGAACAATTCATTGGTTTTAAGTATATTCACTGTGCAAGAATCATGACTGTTTTCAGAACACTTTCATCAACCCCAAAAGAAACCCCATATACCCCTCCTTAGTTGTCACCTCCCAGGGCCCACTCCCATTCCACTAGCCCCTGGGAAACCGCTCATCCATTTCTGTGCCTATGGATTTGTCTCTTCAGTACAGCTTGTTCATTTGTTCATAAGTTGATGGACATTTAGGTTGTTTTGGTTGTTATGAATATTGCTGCTATGAACATCCATGCACAAGAGTTTGAACATATATTTTAAGTTCTTGGGTATATGCTGGGTCATATGGTAATTCTATGTTTAACTTTTTGAGAAATTGCCAAACTGTTTCCAAAGTGAATGCACCATTTTACCTTGCTACCAGCAGTATGCTTAAGGTTCTAATTTCTCCACATCTTTGACAGCCCTTGTTAATGTCTGTCGCAGTGTCATTCTTAGTTATGCTTATTTTGTAGATGAGAAGGGTAAGATAGCAAAGGCAAACCAAGGTCACAGGCAGGGCCAGGGATGGAATTCATCTTCTGTTCATACTCACCATTCTTTCTGCCACACTGTTTCAGGAAAAACCGGATGAGACAATAAAAATTGTTCTGGAATTATCTTTGTGTTTCCCCAGTATAAGAGTAGAGCCAGTGGTGTGTCTCTTGACCTCTGCCTTTTCTCTTGAATAAGCAACCGCTTCCTCTTGTCCCCAACTTGAATGTGTTTAAGGCACTCAGACTTGACTTGTCCCAATTCCAACTCTAGATCTCCCCCTGTCTCCATCTCACTCAATGGTACCAAGGTGCTCCATGCAAAAACTTTCCATGATTTTTAACTCTCTTTCCCTCATTCTCCACATCCAGTCCATCAGCAAGGCCTGTGGTGGGTTCTGTGTTCATCTCACTGTCACTCCTATCCGCACCATTTCTTTCTCACTACCCTGACCACATCACAGTCCTCTCACCTGGACTTCAGAGCATGCCGATTCCCCGCCCACACCCAGTGGCTTCCTTTCAAGTCCAGAAATAAATCCAATGTCCCTGCACTGTCTTAGCCCTGACTGCCCCACTGCGCCCAGTTCCTGTCGTCTTCTGCTTACTTCACTCTCCCCGCCGTGGCTTCTTTGCCGTCGGAAATGCCAACCTGTTCTCCTTTTGGCACTTCTCGCTTGCTGTCCTCTCTATCCTGACCCCTCCTCCCTGGAATGTTCTGCACCTCATCCCTTGAATGCCCTGCATTGGCATGCACCCTCATTTCCTGCGTCTACCTGAAATGTCACCTCATCAGAAGAATGCCCCTGACCTCCATTATAAAGAGAGCAGCCCATCCCTTTCTAGCTTCTCACCCTACATGACAGCTCTCGCTATTTGATAACATACACGTTAAGTTTATTTGCTTATTTGTTTATTCTCTGTTTTGTTTACTGGGAAGTAAGCTCTGAGGTGGTAGCACCTCTGCAAATTTGGCTTACTGCCATGTCCTCGTCCCCTGGAACAGCACTTCCTTAGCACACTATGGTACTCAGTAAATGACTGTGGAATGAGCAGGTTATCTTATTCTTTCTGGCCTCACTCAGGATCCTTTGCTGTCAACTATATTAGGTAAGCTTTGAATCTTTCCTACATTCTGCCAAAGACTTCCATATATTTATGTATCAACTAGAGGCCTGGTGCATGAAATTTGTGCACAGGTAGGGTCCCTAGGCCTGGCCAGCGATCAGGGCCAATCAGGGCCTTCTGGCTGCCGGCTGGGACCTTCCTTCCCTGGCTGCTGACTGCTGGCTGGGGCCTTCCTTCATTTGGTGCCGCCCTCTGGTGGTCAGTGCATGTCATAAGTGAGCGCTCAAACTCCTGGTCTCCCGGAAGAACTGCCAAGGGGACACTTTGCATATTAGCCTTTTATATATATATATATGTACTAGAGGTCTGGTGCACAAAAATTCATGCACTGGAGGGGTTCCCTCAGATTGGCCTGCCCCCTCTCACAGTCTGGGACCCCTCAGGGGATGTCCTACTGATGACTGCAGTCTGGCCTCCCTCTGCGGGAGGCCACCGGCCGATCAGGGGAAGGCACTGTCCCCATCACCCCCTCGCTGCTGCTGCCTCTGGACTCCCTCTGCAGGAGGCGACCCGGCCAATCAGGGGAAGGTAATGCCCCCATCACACCTCTGCTGCAGCCACTGCCAGCCGCTGCAGCCGCCTGAGCCTCAGCCTGACACTGCCTGGCAGCGGTAGCTGCCAATCACGGCTTGCCTGAGCCTCAGGCAGCTGCTGCAGCTTTGTCCGGAAGGACGTTGGAAGGATGTCTGCCCTAATTAGCATGTTATCCTTTCATTAGTACAGATAGGTATGTGTAAGCCTTTCTGCAGCACAGTTTCTTCATATACACGTTTGCAATAATGTGAGGCAGGTGCTCTGAGGCCTCATTTGAAAAATGTTTTCCCCCCAAGTATTGAAGATTATGATTATATTATTGTCATTTTTATTACTCAATCTGGGTTTAATACATTATAACAGTATGGCCCCTATCAGCCAAGTACGTGATAATAGCCTTATATTATAATACCCTAGGACATAATATTGTAATGTAATAATGTCTTATTACCATGGTTCTAATAAGAATCTCACTTATACACACATAGAGCTCTGCTATTTTTATAATAAATATCCAGGGGTAAGAATCTGCTGTTGAGAATATTGTGTAAAACGTAAAACAGCACAAGGGATATCAACAAAATACGTCCATACATATGTTGTACATTCGTAGTTTTATTCTTTCCTCTGGCTATGCTGCACATTGTTACCTACAACTCTCTCTTGTTCAGGTGCCTTCTAGCCTTCCTCTTGTCCGTTTATTCCATTTCATGAAATTGCCCAAAATAAGTGAAGCTAATATTAACTTGGTTGAAAGTAATGTTCTAGTGCAGGGGTGGGCAAACTTTTTGACTCGAGGGCCACAATGGGTTCTTAAACTAGACCGGAGGGCCGGAACAAAAGCATGGATGGAGTGTTTGTGTGAACTAATATAAATTCAAAGTAAACATCATTACATAAAAGGGTACGGTCTTTTTTTTTTTTTTTTTTAGTTTTATTCATTTCAAACGGGCCGCATCCGGGGGGCCGTAGTTTGCCCACGGCTGTTCTAGTGCCTCCCACTACACTACATGATTCAAGAGGATGGAATGCAGTGGGATGAGTTCCTGCTCTTTACAGCAGGGTTACCTGAGCTTGAATCTTAACCTGAGTAAGCACTGTGTGTCAGTGAGGTGCACTCTTTCTAAGTCTTTTATCTTCAATTTTCTCACCTGTCAAATGGGGTGACTAAGAGTAAGTAGCTCCTTCGTAAGGTTGCATGAGAATTAAATGAGATTATTTATACCAAGTACCTAGCACTGAATAAAATGTGCAACCAATGTTAACTATGATTATTACTACTATTGGTATCTTAAAACATTTGTACACTGCGTGTGAAGAAATAAATATTCTTTAGCAAAGTGATGCTAGAATGACTATCAGGTAAAGAGTAGTAAAAGGGCTTTCAATAGGGCAATAAAATGCAAATGTATTCCCATCGCTTTTCCTCCCCAGAACTGTAATTCATTCCGGCTGGCTGGAAATAACAAATATAACACAGATAGAGACCCCCTTAAGGTACCATATATGTTTATAGCCTATTTAAAGAACAAAAATGGGTTTTCCTGTAGCACTGAATCTTGGCCGAGATGCTCCGAATACTCATTAGCTTCTGCGCTGGTTTAGTTGTTATAATGAAAGTTCACGTTCTTTCCTCTTCTTACAAAAGCCTCTGGGGGTGGAGGTGAGAGAAACAAAATAGAATGTAAAATGCCTTGGGTTTGTTTTCAAAGGCAACACCTGATCAGAAAGAGTCTGCATTTGAATGAGACTGACAGCGCTGTAGACTCTGGCGCGGTGTTGTGATGCGCACTGTTTAATGATTTCATGCTTTCTGGACTAGCCTGGATGCCAGTGGTTCTCAAACATAACCTCGCCCGAGAATCACTGCAGAGCTGTTGTCAAGCCTGAATGCAGGGTCCACTCCCAGATGTGCTGATGCCCTGGGTCCAAGGCAGGGCTGAGAATTTACGTTTCGAACGAGTTCCCAGTTGATTCTGCTGCTGGTGGTCAGGAAATCAGACATTGCAGAGCACACAGCTTGCAACTTGAGATGTCCCCAGAGCGCTGGGCTCAGAACTGGGCACAGAGTATGCACTCAATAAATACTTGTTGGTTTGCTGCATCTAATGACACCAAAATGAAATATAAAGGGAAGATAAGTATATTAAGGCTCTCATTAGGCACACTGCCTGATTCTCATTAAGACTGTCCTGATTTCTTTTATGTCCTGGGCATGTGGGCGCAGTGCTCATTTTCATGGTGTCTGTGTCCCTGAGGTGCTGTTGTTTTCATCTACTCCACGTTTCTCCTCATTGACCCTTTCCTTTCTTGACTCATTTCAGACTGAACAGAATCCTCAGGATGAATACATGAATGAGAACCCTTATTCCTCCCAGAGAGTTTGTAGAAGTCCCTCATCATTAATCTCATTTCACTCTGTCTCTCCACCCTATTCACACAGAGCTGAAACTCTGTGGCTTTGTTTTCTAAAATGTTAAATGTTATTGCAATTGCCTTGACTAAGCTGACATCTGATGGAGTCACTGGGGAGAAGAGAAAGATTTATAGAGAAGCAATACAAAACAGATTGAATTTGTAGAGGAAGGGTTGTTTGGGATTACGATATTGCCAAACTCACCGCTGATTTCACTCACATTTTTCTGAGTGTGAGCACGTGGATATTTCTTCACCAGAAAAGAATTTGGCGGGTTTTGCAGGCGGCGGGGGGGAGGGGGGGTGGGGGGGGAGGAGAGAGGAGGGGAGGTGTTGTTTTGCACATGCTTTGGAGGCTTTCTATTTGAGCATCAACAAATTTTAGAGGAAAGTGATGTTTTCTTTCGTTAAAATAGAAAAATATAGTCTCTGTAAGTTTGTTTTTGCTGGCCCATTATTACTGACAAGAAGAGCCTTTTCTGCAAACACATTAAAGACCTTTAAATATCTTTTCCACCGTTTCTGAGTATGACTTTCGCTCTTTGCTCTCAGCCAACAAACATATAGGGTCAGTTTTTAGATTAGTGTTTTGCAAAGAAACTTCATGGATCACAGGGAGGGTGCTAAATGAATGAAAAGGATTCTGTGGCAAAAATGAAGAAACCTTACAAACTCAGGTGTAGACCAAGTTAAGCAGGTGTCTTGCGTACTGTAATTCAGGGCCATCAGGCTCCGTGGATAAAAGAGAGGGCAGGGCGCTCCTGAAGTCTCTGTGGCCGGGAGCTTCGGCAGAGCCTCTCGTGGCGGCAGTGCTGACAGACTCGGGCAAGCACGTGTGAAGATCGCGTGGCACTCTCCTGGTATCGTCATCTCTGACCCCCAAAGGGGCCTCAGAGGTATTCTAGCTCCTCTTTCTGTGTAGTCAGATATGATGGACAACATTGTGGTTCCTTTTTGAAGCAGAAAAAGAAAGTCTTTTTTTAAATAGAAAATTTACTAAAGAGATCATGATGGTCAGTAATTTTGTCATTCCCTGAAGGGCCCCATGCTTCTACCAAACGCTGATTCGGGGTTAATTTTTCCTGGAAGGATAGACATTTACATTCTGTATTTTTATATTTAGGAATAATTTCACTGCCCAATTCACCCAGCATTCTGTTGGCCAAATTTCTCCAGGACTTCAACTCCAGGATGTAACACTGGAGAAAGGTCAGGGTTTTTTTTTTTGTTTTTGTTTTTTTTCTCCCAGGGATCAGCTTTCAAAATTATGGAACATTCAACTTAATATTAATTTGAGACTCATTCATAGTTTAAACAAGCCCATGAAGCCATGTATCCAAATGTAAGAATTGCTGCTTTTGTGTCTGTACTGTTTCAAGTTCATTGTTTTTCCCAGACTCCTCCTCTTAAGACCCACCCTTAGGGCTGCATTCTAGTTAGCAATACTCGGCCTGTCATGTCGCTCTTGTCAGTCACCAGAAAATGTCAAGGAAGTGCAGTTCGAGTGGTGGAGGCCATTACTCTCTGGACACTGTCGCAGGAAAGGAGTTTTATAGCTGAAGGTTATTAACAGCACTGGCAATAGAAAGATTGACATCGTTTTTCCATTGCATTTCGTCTGTTGCTTCTTTTTTAAAAATTGGCAATGAACAGAATATGCATCTGTAGCTGTTTCGGTAGTGCATATAGAGGTGGTGAAAGATGAAGCCAAGCCTACATTTTATAAAGAGATGTTGGCCTTCTGAACATAAAGCATTCTCAGTTACCTGGTGCAATCGAATTTTTCGTTTCAGGGTGGTTATTTGTGACAGTGAATGCGTCAGTGCCACCATCCCTATTTTCCCTGTTACCCTCACCTCCACCCCCACCCCCCCACTATGTGAGGAATACTGGCATCTGGAAGGAGTTAGATCACCCCCATTTGCTAGCAATATTATGTTTGTTAAGAGCCACTGAACTGTGAAAACACATCCATAAAACATCAAAGGTAGACATTAGGAACACAATCTCCTTCCTCTCTTCTTGAGGGGCGATCCAAGCTTTCTTCATTGTGATGCGTTACAGAGCACTGTCATTGTCTGTTTCAGCCAATCTGGTTCTTATTCCATGACTGTCATTACACGTGCAGGTATATGAATTATTTGCTCAAAAACTACAAGATGCACACAGACAAAAATGTGTTGCATGTGAATGTTCTGAGTACAGAATATCTAATTTATATAAATGACAGGGAGCACAACATTATTGAAATTGTCAGGGAAACAACAATTAGGTGCTTTACGGCCCTTTCTTTATCTCTTCGTGCTGCCTTGATGTATTAGAAACTGGATGAACTTCAAAATATGTACAGAATTGAGTGAGATCTTGGGTGTAACCTATTACCCTGAAAAATTGGCAAGAAGGAAATCATGTCTTGTGTTCTGTGTGTTATGTAACTGTGAACAGACTGTTCTGTTAAAAAAAAAAAGTCTTTACTTTTCCTTTGCTGAAAAAAAAAATAAACTTCAGCCTTGTTTGTGATAACTGCACTGGCTGGTGTGCTTTTTCATTATTTTTGAACTGCATCCCTCCATATGCTTTTACCCAACAACTTCCCAAGTGTTTAGATCATAGATGTGAGCTGGGATTGAGAGTCACAGCAACTTGACTTTTAACAATATTTTCATTATTTGGAAGATTACAGCATGTTCAGATGTGCGGGGTTCTATCATTGCTTCACTGCTGCAATCTAATGTCAACAGGTTGTGCTGGTCCAGATGCCCTTGTTTGTATCTAATCATTTTGTGGCAAAAATAGATGGGAGAGGTTAAGGGCACGGTCTGTGAAAACATGGCGTGCCTGGGCTTTGATTTTCCAGAGCCTGAATCTCTTAATAACCTGCCTTTATTTTGTGCTTTCCATTCCCTTTTCTTTTTTCTAACAAGTTGGCATTTTTTGGTCCTTCCTCTCCTTTGTTTTATTTCTGACCTTTTTCCTTTCCAAAGCAACAAAATTTACTTTATCATTTTGTTTCTGCATTTCTCCTTTTCTGCACCATCCCATGCTTCCAGTATAGACTCAGACTCCCAAGAATTTAGACTAGAAAGATCCACGGAGACACTGTTCATTATAATGTCCTGCTTGCCACCTTCTGGTGGTGGGGGTGTTTTTTTGTTTTCTTTGAATGGGCTGTGTATGCACTCCTGGGATTATGGGGAGAAAAATGCTAAATGTGATAACCTTCACAAAATATCTCTGCACAGTTGGGAGGAGAGTAGATTATCACAAAGGGAACCTCATGAGAACATGACCAATCTGGTGGACTGCTGATGTCCTCGTGGATCTCTGTGGTTTGTAAGAAACATTGCTGGTCCCTCCATTGTGCCACCTGTGGGTTAGGAGCTGGGTGCTTCGTGGCTTCCTCAGGATCTGAGGCTCAGCTGGCTGTCACACTCAGTCCCTCCCTGGGGTTTGCTGACAGAGTGGCCTCCTGCTGAGGGCAGGGAACTGCATGGCCAGGGGAGGAGTTAATGGGCCACAGAAAATGACTCTCAGAGAACAGAATGTAGTCTGTGTTTCAAACTCTTTATCCCTGCATTTGGCAGAGAGAAATCCAGTGTAATGATCTTAAAACTGCCCTGCTTGCGCTGCTCTCTTTTGAATGGTGAGAGAAAACGCCACATTTAAAAGTCATTACAACACATTGTTTTACCATCGTGTTGGTCTTGGGGTTCAGGTACTTCCGGGTCATGCATGAGACATTCAGCACGACAGCAGAAATGGTCCTGTAGGAGACGGTTGTATTGGGGCAGTTGGCCCTGCTTGAGCCTGGGTGTTAGGTCTAATCTGGTTCTTGTGGACTGGGTCAGCTACGACGGGACCAGTTCTCACCGACTCACAGTTGTGTGCAGACACTTTTATACATTCCTATTCCCGCCGATGTGTTTTCTTTAGTAGTGGGTTGAGCACTGGGTTCCATAGGCCTGTGTCTCATCATTCCTCACATCCCTTTTCCAACATTACCCCTCTGTCCCTTAGACTGTTGTGCCCATCTCCAGGCCCTTCCACACAGCATGGCCAGATCACTCATCTTAAGGCCGTCTAGTGGGGCCATGCCTCTTCTCAGAACACCAGTGGTTGCCCTGACCTCCGTCACTCAGAGCTCTGCACACCATCTTATCTGTCACCTCTTTGCCCACTAACCCAGTAACCATGTCTCTCACTTGCCTCCTGCCTCTGTCCTGACTCCTTCTGGTAAAGCTCCCACCTGTGAGGGAAGGAGAGTTGAACAAAACCCCACACCATGAGAGAACCTCGCCTGTTTTCCGGGGCTGTGTCCCCTTCCAGCGGCCAGCTGACTGAGGACACTGACTGACTGGCATTGTCTTCTGTAAAGCAGAGGGCAGCGGTTAGATGCAGGAGGGGAAGGGTCTAGGAGAGGTAAAGATTCTGAGCTATATCTCTGGCATCTTTGTTTTCTAGTTTTTCTTCAAAAGACTCTCCTCAAAGAGGCCAGCCTTTGTAAAAGAAGACTTGCATTGGGTTGATTAGGGGCTGTACAATGAGGTGGATGCTCTGTGGAAAACATCCCCTCTACTACATTTCACATGAAATGCGTACTTACACTTGGAATAGTGAAAATAACTGAAACATACAGTTCTCTTTTGAATATCCATTTACTTATGGAAAAATATTTAAATCCAGCAGGGTTCTAGCCTATATTCTTTTGTACTTGTCTCTCCAACTCAGCTGGCTTTGGTAAAACATAATAACTAAATGGGGCACAGTTATGAAACTCAACCTGGTGATTCCCCTTCCGTGTATATTGCACACCCACTAGTGTGACAGGCTCCACACTCGAATTTCACAACAGACGAGGCTTGCACTTGAGAGGAAACCTGCTATTAAATAATCACACAGATAAGTAATTACAAACTAGTTTAAGATGTATAAACAAGGGATGTGTCTTCATTGGTGACCGAACTGGTCAAGGAGATGAAATGTTTAAGCTTCCTGTTAAAAAAGCTCTAAGTTGCCTATGACATAGGATTGCCAGACAACTTAATGGCCCTAACTGCTTTCTGGACTTTTAAGATTTTTGATCTCATGTGTGTTGTGTGCACATATGTGTGTGTTTGTTGTTAATATTTTCTGCTTTGCTTAATTGGGCCTGTAGAAGACTTAACCAGTAGAGACCATTCCCTTTTTTCAAAGACATTGCAAACTTTAGTTCAGATAATCAAGTTTTTAGTTGCTATGATTCAGTCTTGCTTGACCCAGGCACCTAAGATAGACTTTTTTTTTAAATACTACAATCAAACTCTAGGTTGTTCTTTGGTCCTAAGAACCACCAGACTAGAAAGTGCTGATGCACATCCACGCTTTCTGAGGAGATGGTCATTGTTGCAAGGGCCTGGGGTGCTGCCCTGTGAGTTTATCAGATGGGGCCTTTACAACTGTTGAGAGCCAAGCAGTGCTATATGTTTAAAAATGAAAAACAAACTGCAGATATATAAAATACAATTCACTTTACATAATTGCATGGTCTTGGTGGTTGGCACTTCTCTGGATCCTTATTATATCATTGGACGCTATCCTTTACAAAGAGATATTCCTTACAAAGAAGGCTCTTTCACATCAGTGTTTTGTTTGATCCCGGCAAAAACTCTGTGAATTAGACAATGTTGTTATTACAGTGGGATTTAGAGGATGAAAGTGGAGCCCAGGAAGATTGAGTAAGTGGATTTAGGTGCTACAGCTAGTAAGTCATGTGGCAGAGGTCTTCTCATTTCAAAATATAGTATTTTTTCCACAATATCACACAACCTCTCTACGCTAACTCTTTGGAGCTTGTTCCTCTTCTTAGAGTGACATGCCTTGTTGTCTGATTTAACTTTTCTCCTGACTGGAGCCCAAATTATTATTTTTTATTTTTTTATTCTTTTTTTTTAATTAAATCTTTATTATTCAGATTATTACATTTGTTCCTCTTTTTTCCCCCATAACTCCCCTCCTCCCAGTTCCCGCCCCACCCTCCGCCCTCACTCCCCACCCACTGTCCTCATCCATAGGTGCACGAGTTTTGTTCAGTCTCTTCCCGAATTCCCTTTCTATGTCCCTGATTCTGTTATAATCACCAGTTCATTCTGTTCATCAGATTATTTATTCACTTGATTCTTAGATTCACTTGTTGATAGATGCATATTTGTTGTTCATAATTTGTAGCTTTACCTTTCTCTTCTTCCTCTTTTTAAAAGATACCTTTCAGCATTTCATATAATACTGGTTTGGTGGTGATGAACTCCTTTAGCTTTTCCTTATCTGTGAAGCTCTTTATCTGACCTTCAATTCTGAATGATAGCTTTGCTGGATAAAGTAATCTTGGCTGTAGGTTCTTGGTATTCATCACTTTGAATATTTCTTGCCACTCCCTTCTGGCTTGCAAAGTTTCTGTTGAGAAATCAGCTGACAGTCGTATGGTATTCCCCTGTAGGTAACTGAGTTTCTTTCTCTTGCTGCTTTTAAGATTCTCTCTTTGTCTTTTGCTCTTGGCATTTTAATTATGATGTGTCTTGGTGTGGTCCTCTTTGGATTCCTTTTGTTTGGAGTTCTCTGCACTTCCTGGACCTGTAAGTCTATTTCTTTCACCAGGTGGGGGAAGTTTTCTGTTATTATTTCTTCAAATAGGTTTTCAATATCTTGCTCTCTCTCATCTTCTGGCACCCCTATAATTCTGATGTTGGTACGCTTGAAGCTGTCCCAGAGGCTCCTTACACTATCTTCATATTTTCGGATTCTTTTTTCATTTTGGTTTTCCGGTTGGGTGTTTTTTGCTTCTTCACATTTCAAATCTTTGCCTTGATTCTTGCGCTCCTCTGGTCTGCTGTTGGGAGTCTGTATAATATTCTTTATTTCAGTCAGTGTATGCTTAATTTCTAGTTGGTTCTTTATCACAACATCAAGGGTCTCATTAGATTTCTTGAGGATCTCACTACATTTATCGGCAGTTTTTAGAAAATTATTGAAAGACCTTAAAAGTGTGGTTTTGAGCTCTATATCTTCCATTTCTGACCTTTGCGTCCTGTTTCTTTGTCTCCGCATTTTTTTATGTTTTCGTGGTGCACCCCCTAGTGGTCTTTGTGCACAATCTTGTTGTAGTTAAGCCTTGATTGTTGTAGGTAATACTAGAGGGGATTTGAGCTCCAGGCCAAGTGGCTGTGAGAATCAGTTGTGTCTGCAGTGAGAGAACTTCTGTCCTCTGGGGAGGTGCTAATCTAGCCTTTGCCTGAGGCTATCCAGCAAATGGCTCTGTGCAGGGCTTGGGCTGGGCGGGTCCCAGGGGATCAACAGGGTGGGCTGAGCGAGCAGTTATGGCTGCTCTCAGTCCCGTCCCAGGGGCTCTGCCTCTCAGAGTCCCAGCAACCGCTGCAAACCTTGGAGAGAAAGCTGCCTTCGAGTTCCGACTGAAGCCAGACTCCCATTTGAGTCTGAGTCCCTAGAGACTTGCCCAGATCTGGAGCTCAGCGTCTGAGACTCCCTCCCGATTGAAAACGCCAACCGCGCCCTCCGCCGCCAGCCACCTCCTCACCTTAGTATTTGACTTCAGCACTGCGCCTCCTCTGAGTCTCGGTATGCTATTCTCTTTCCTCCTAGTTGTAGGACTTCCACTCAGCCAGCCTTCCTGTGGTTCTGGATGATGTCCGTTCCGTCTTTTAGTTGTATTTTTGAAGTGGTTGTTCGAGGCAGCAAACTCCGGTGTTAACCTATGCCGCCATCTTGGTTCTCCCTCTGATTGGTCGACAAATTATTATTTTTCAAATGTTGTCTTTTTCATTGCAATCTTGTGGAATTGGGTTCCTTATTTCAAAGATTTGTCTTTTATGGAAAACCAAGGTCATAATAGTGTAAGTTGTATTCTCACAGGTTGGAGCAGTCCTTTAGAAGAATCCAATTCATTTATGCCTTTAAATTATCAACCATAAACACTGTAATTATGTGACACATTCTGTGGACATTAAGCATTATTTTTAATAGTATAGTCACTTTCCCAACAAAATGTCACACAAGACCATTCTTTTGTTCCTTGGATCAAATGTTAGTTTTTCTTCACTAGACCATCTCTTCAATTAAGTAGATAGATGCTCTGGTCTTGTTCGGGATTTTCTAGTGCACAGATCCTTTCCTAAAATCATCGTCGGTCCTTTGTTTTTCACCCTAGAGACACCCAAGGAAATAAAATGTATTCAAACGTATTCAAAATCAACTTTAACTATGTCTTGTGGCTGGATTAGGAAGAAACATCTCATGTTATCTTTTTTTCTCTCTCCCATTTGTAGACTAAAAGAATTTTTTCTTTTACATCAACAAATTTCTGTCATTTTTTTCCTAAGAAATGTGTTTGAAAAAGACTGAACCAATCCTGACTGGGTGACTCAGTTGGTTGGAGCATCATCCCATACACCAAAAGGTTGTGGGTTGGATTCCGGATCAGGGCACATAACTAGGTACTAGGTTGCAGGTTTGATCCCCGGTCAGGCACTTACGGGAGGCAACCAATCAGTGTTTCTCTCTGTCTCCTGCCCTCCCCCCCCTCCCCATCTCTAAAATCATATCCTCAGGTGAAGATTAAAAAAAAAAAAAAAGACAACCAATTTATTTGAGCAGCCATAGCCATACTCTAATTTCTGTCTATATTAGTTAATCTTGAATATACTTTGGCAGTTCTCTTTATAATTTTTGTTAATAATATTATTATAAGTAATGGAACCACATTTGGGTAATTCGGAAAAGAAAGAAAAATAAATGCTACATTTTGGTACTGCTCAAACATAGTCACAATCTTAACCTTGATGTATAATGGCTGTCTTTAGAAAGCAACAGATTATTTAACTCAACTCCTCAAAAGGTTGAGAAGTGAGGAGGCAATGTCCATAAGACAGTTAGTACAGAACCTGACACATGGACGTAGGCCTTTAAGGCTCTGATGAGTCCTACAAGCCTGGTGCACATTTAAGTGGCGGAATGCCTTTCTTTCCATTGCGCCCTTCCCTCACCAGTGCTCTCAGTGTTCGTCTTCCCTTGTCTTATTTTACCCTCCCCTCGTTACCTCGGTGTCATTAGCAAGAGGCAGTTGATATTTAGGGCAGTGGTTCTTATACTGGGAGGGGTGTGCACTGGTGCTAAGATTATATTCTGACAGGGAAGGAGGACATTTTTAAAAACCTGTCATCAGCTTTTATCAACTTCTAAAAGGAGGCAACCTCAGTGTCTGTTAGTAGGGCTGTCTTTTAATTAATTTCAATTTTTGAAAAATCTGCATCATCCTTATTGATCTCATTTCACAACGGATCATGGAAACTGTGGACTGGCACTGCATAGATGAACTGTGAAGATCAAATGAAGGTCAAGACGAGAGTTAAGGTACTGTTAAGGGAAGACTATAAACTCCTTTTACTACATATTTATTTATTCATAGATTTAGGGTATGAGAAATAAATCCATGAGCTATAATAGATGGTGAAAATCGATTGAATTGTTGATATTACCATAATGGTCATAACTTACATGTCATGTGTTTATATGTCATTTATACAAATTTCCTGTTGCCTAAAATAACTGAAAATATTTCTAGGAAAGGTGTCAACTCATGTTTCATCTGTCTTTTCTCCTTGTGTATTTTTCTAGTGCAGAGTGAATGTGGTAAACTCAGATACACATTCACACAAAACAAATAGGTAGACCTGACATTTGTAAAGCGCCTTTAGGAGTCCAAGTTCATTTTTATTCTGTTATATTTAATACTCCATTATAATAAGAGTACTTTATAAATAGGACAAATTCCTGTTTCTACTGAGTTTTCCAATTGGAATAACTGAGGGAAGAAAAATAAAGGGAATGATTTGACTGACAAAGTATAATTTCAAATGGAATAGTTTTTTTTAAAAAATATATTTTATTGATTTTTTACAGAGAGGAAGGGAGAGAGATAGAGAGTTAGAAACATCGATGAGAGAGAAACATCCATCAGCTGCCTCCTGCACATCACCTACTGGGGATATGCCCGCAACCCAGGTACATGCCCTTGACCGGAATCGAACCTGGGACCTTTCAGTCCGCAGGCCGACGCTCTATCCACTGAGCCAAACCGGTTTCGGCCAAATGGAATAGTTTTAATAGAGGTACAGAATGCAAGTTCATGCAAGTACATTTTCTCTGTCATCCATGTGCCCTTGTTTTTCATGCGCTCTCAAGTGGATGAGTGGGATAGGTGTGCAGATCTTCAATGTTTCCGTAAGATCTCTTCTGCCAGGAGGTCACGGTTTGATTCTCAGTCAGGGCACGTGCCTGGGTTGCAGGCTCCATCCCCAATAGGGGACTTGCAGGAGGCAGCCGATCCATGATTCTCTATCATGGATGTTTCTATCTCTCACTCCCTCTCCCTTCCTCTCTGAAATCAATAAAAATATATTTTTAAAAAAGATCTGTTCTAACACTGATATCCTGTGGAATAGGTTCTGAAGTGGAAAAACTTTTTTTTTTTTTTTCTAAACATGACCTTGTTTGGATCCTACTTGCTTACTCAAACTCTTGATGGCATTTAGAAAGCTTGGCTCATTCAGAAACCCAGGCCCCCCCCTCCCCCCCCCCCCCCAGGAAAACTCTTGCTTCCTTTCCCCTCTCTCACCTGGAGGCTCCCCTGTCTAGCCATTTCTAAAGGTTCCTTTTCAGTCCCAACTGCTGTATTTAAATCCATCTCCAGCACTCACTACAAGCAATGCTCAAATCTGCTTTTGTCTTTGAAAACAAAGCTTTAAAAGTAGCCAGGGGAGCCACACAGAAGAGTGATTTTGTGACAGTGGCCTAAATCCAAGCAGTGCATTTAGAAAGACTTTTTGTTTTAAACAGAATTTGCTTCAGCATGTTTGTCCATGAGCTCTGTACAGATTTTAAAAATTGGAAGGAAACTGGAGATTTTTGTTAATGATAGAAATATATGTGCACCATGGTACATTATATTCCTCAATAATATAAATCTATCAAAATGCACTTTATAATCATACAAATAATTCACTCTGCATATAGAATGTCCCCTTTCACACTCCGTATTATTTTTAGGATCTTTATGTAAATGGGGCTTTGATGTTCCTATAGGATATGAATAGTTAGATCTTCTGCCTTTTCTACTAAAATGAGTAGGTGGCTAATGGTATGCCTTGTAGTTTGCAATCAATTAGGTAATAATGGTTTATTAAATGTGTACAAGTTTCTTAGTACTGTGGCAGTCTTTGTACCAGATAAAGAGAAGTACATGATTCTATTATCAGCATAAATTCCATAAAATGCATTCATGATGCAAATTGAGAAAGAGGAGGGAGAGAGAGATGGAGACACACAGACAGGGATGGGGGGATGAGGGGCGGGTCCTGGGTCTTGGAGGAACTCTTGTGCAGGGAGGGAAAGCCGTTGAATTGTACAGGAAGGGAGTCAAGGGTTAGACAGTAAGGATGAAATGTTCACCAAGAGTGCCGGCGTGTTTCTGGATGGAAGCATCACAAAACATTGAAGACGAATAGGAGAGGACACTAAGAGCCGGTGCCAGAGTGAATCCTTTTGATCCCTCAGGACATTTCAGTCAAAGAAAAAATTAGAAGTCAGCAAGGCACAGACATTAGAAATGATTCTGTATCTTAGAGTAAAAGATCAAGTCACAGGACTGGGGGAATTTTCTACCTAGTCAAGAGGGAGGCCTGGAGGGGGACAATCAGGTCCCAAGTCTAAGTTTCCAACCACACACTACGGTGGGAGCCCCCCTCTGGGGGAGGGAGAGGGTTTTGAACCGCTGAGTGAGCTGTCCAGTCACCTGCTCTGAACTGAATCCTGAAGGGTAGGCCCAGGGGAGGCTGTGCTAAGATTAGCAAGCAGCCCGGCCAGGAGGCTCTGGAACCGTCTGCAGAACAGAAATATCTTCCCTGATGAAAACGCCATTTCTAGAGGCAGCAGGTCCCAGACCTGCCTTGAGGTGAGATGCAGATGGAGCTAATGAGCCCAGGCAGGAGAAGGTGCAGATGGCCACACACCCCCACCCCCACCCCAGGAAGGGGAGCAGGGATCACGCCCAGATCCGGTGCTCTGTGAGAGGAACCCCTTACCAGAGCAAACAGTCGTTTTTATGAATGCCTTGAAATACTGCCAGGCAATTACCTGGAGGAAATTTTCATTTAGCTAAATGTTAATCTGTAGAGAGAACAGAGAAAAAGGAAAAACAAGTTAATGGCATGATAAACAACTACTCACTATGGAACCTCTTATAAAGAAGCCCCAGACAGCCCTGGCCGGGGCTTAGGACATCAGCCCTCAGACTGAAGGGTCGTGGGTTCAATTCTGGCCAAGGGCTTGATCCCCAGCACTGGTCAGGGCATGTGAGGGAGGCAACCAATTGATACAGTCCTCTCACATTGATGTTTCTCTACTCCTCCCTTCCACTCTCTCTAAAAAAACCAATGGAAAAAATATCCTCAAGAAGCCCCAGACAGTCTTGTGGGAAGTTCATTTGAATAAGTGTTAATCCAAGAATGCTTGGCCTTTATGGGTACAAGCACTAATTATATGCTCAAAGCATTGAAATGTTATCCCTTTTTTGCTTCTGGTGAAGTCCGTGAAGTTGGCTTTTAAGTGTTAAGTGTCTAACTAGGGATGGTGAGTGTCAGAGTATTCCATGGGGAGTAAGCCTGACACCCTTAACTCCATATGATCAGAAAGATGCATTTTTAGGTATTGCATCCAACAAGATTATGACATTTTTTGCAGTCTACCACAAAGAACAATTATATTTAGCGGGACTAATTCTGCATTTTACTATTAGCAAGAGACGTTAGGCTGAATTTTCTTTTTTTTTTTTTGTCTAGATCTTAGATTGTCTGGAAATAAAAAGGAGGCTACACAAAATGAAAACACTTTATTCCCAACCAAATGGGAATATATTATCTGATGGGGAAAAAAAATTGAAATGTAGTGTTAAAATCCCGTCTTGGGACCCCAGAGAATTCGCATGCCCAGGCTAGGTTTTAATATTTAAATACAATGCAAAGGAGGATAAATAAAACAGAGACCAGGCTCGCCTCAGCTCAGCCGTGTAATAACGTGTGAAGCACTGTCTGCAAATTGCCCTGTAGGCGGAACGTGCTCAGTGGCTATGGCTCTGCTGTATGTTTCCAGTTTTAAAGCATTCATTGCAGTGGGTTACACTGTATGTCCTTCCCACTTCACCTCTACTGGCTTTGAGTGCTGTTCCAGTGCTTTATAGTAAAGGGTAAAGCATTATTTTCAACCACCCATACGAGCCAGCTGGGTGAGGCTTATCGTATTTAGTACATGAGAAAATGAAGTTCCAGACACCAGTGAACAGAACGGCCGCTGGAATACAGGTGTCTGAGCCTCATTCACCGCTTTTCCTTCATGTGGCCTCACCAGGTGATGCTGCTGTTTTTATGAGTCAGCCAAGGTAATATGCGTTCTGATCCTTAGTCCGTGACTTTTTGCCTTGTTGTGAATCTGATGTCTATTTTAGGTGGAGATCCTGTGCTTGAGTCTGTCTTTACTGTGGGTTCCAGGATGTGGCCTGCCTCACAGAAATTCAGGGAGTCTTGAGCCATTTCATTTTAGTGGAAAACACATCAATGAGAGCCCTTACTGAATAGGCGCTCTGGAAAGTAGGCGCTTTCCTTAGAGCCAGGGGAAGTGTTTCTCTTACATAGCGAGTCCTTCTCAAGGCTGAGTCTGTTTGAAGGAGAACTCAGGTGTAATGGTGGAAACACGTCCCCTGTGATGGCCTTCGTTTCCCTTGCATTGAGGATTTTAAATCTTGAAAGGAAGGCAGAGTCCAAAGAAAGAGTTGTGCAACTACAATAAGCATGCAACCACACTCTCCAAGTTCACAGCTGTCAGGACAGAGGGAGGATGCAAGAATTCTGCCAGCCAGGAAGAGCCTGGCCTCAACGTAAGGAAACAACTCTGGGCCGCCCAAACCCATTGCGTTGAACATGTGACATTTCTCAAACATGAAACGTTTTCATCTTCTGACAGTGTGCCTCAGTGAGGGCACCAGACCTTAGCATTGGAATTATTTGAGTTTATCTGGTTAAGCACAGGTTTCAGCTTTCAGATGCTGAAGCTTGGCACAGTATAGGCACTTAGAAATAGTTGACTTAGCCATAGCTCTTTTTCTTGGATTCTCTTCCTTTAAAATCTTATCGGAAACACATCTTTGCAATTAGGCTTTTGCTCAGAATGGACGAGGAAGAGAGATCTAGTCAAAGTTGGGGGTGGAGACTGTTGGCCACCTGTGAACGAAAACAGTGTTTGAAAACTCAAATTCCATGTTGTCTCAAGTCTCTGAACAGACCTGTGCTCTCAGAGGTACCTACAGTGATTTAACTTCCTTCTAATGCCTGTGATAACACGGAGTACACCTTGTAATTGAATTCTGCCCATAGGTATTGAATGAACATCACTCAACTCTCCCAGTATTGGGAAGCCCAGGAATCCACTTTCCCACCACCATATCTTAATGATCCAAAAGGCATTGTGCACCTGCAGAGGAGTGAGCTACCCCTATATAAGATTTGGTTGTTACAATCAAATAAATATAGGCAAGGTCTAATTTAGAAGTATTTTATATGGTGGGGTTTCTTAATGTTATAATGTTCTCTGCATTTTATAACTGCAGACCTGCTGCCTTGACCTTTCTCCTTTGCCATTCTTAGACTTCGAGTGCCCCCTTTCTTTGATGTAATTTGAGATAGAATATTTAGGAACATACTACATGTAAAGAGGGCTCTCTTTTATGTGTTTGCTTCCCATTTGATATCTATGAAGTGATTTGAAATCATTAAATGAGAAATGCTGATTTCAGATGGTCAGGCAACTATAACACGTGATTTATCTGTGAAATCTGGGCAGAAACATGAAGACATTGACATATGAGCTGGAGGATTTTATTTATCAATTTTTATTTAAAAGCACCATTGTGTGTCAGGTACTGAGCCTAGCATTTCTACTTCAAAGTAATTTGGGGTCGCATTTTAAGTGTAAGCATCATGGGTATAAGGTTTATTTCTTGACTTAATATGAAATAAAATGGTCTTAGAACATACTTATAGATCTTAAATTTAAATATTTAGATTCTGGCCTGGCTGGCGTGGCTCAGTGGTTGAGCGCCAAACTATGAACCAGGAGGTTATGATTCAATTCCGGTCAAGGCACACACCTGGATTGCAGGCTCGATCCGATCCCCAGTGTGGAGAGTGCAGGAGGCAGCTGATCAATGATTCTCTCTCTCTCTCTCTCTCTCTCTCTCTCTCTCTCTCTCTCTCTCTCTCTTTGAAATCAATAAAAATATATTTAAAAAAATAAAATAAATACTCAGATTAAACACTGTCTAAATCAGTGGTTCTCAACCTTGGCTGCACATTAGAATCACCTGGGAATCGTTTTAAAATCCTGATTTCTGGGCCTCATCCTCCGGAAATTCTGTTTCTTTGTTACTAATGTTGTGGCCCCACCCCATAACAAAGAAACAGAATTTCCAGAGGATGAGGCCCAGAAATCAGGATTTTAAAAAGATTCCCAGGTGATTCTAATGTGCAGCCAAGGTTGAGAACCACTGGTCTAAATGTTACATGAGTGTGGCAAATGCCTGCTTTTTCTTTTGCTTGTCAATATGGATAAAACATTATGTAAAAATGTTTACATTTACACATTTAGTGTTATATAGATCAGTGTTCTTCATTTTTGGCTATGTATTAGAATGACCTGGGTAAGTTTTTAAAAATACTCATGCTTAGGTCCTGCTCTGACCAGTTAAGTTAAGCTATCTGAAAGGTGGAACCTGAACATTTGGGGGGGGGGGGCAGAGAAGGGGTTTTAGGGCGATTTGTGCCTTTTATATTCCATGTAGATAATTGCTCCTGAAGAAAAGTGTTCATCTTAATGGCATTGTATTCACTCAACTGAACTACAGGGAGCCCTTTATTCACGAGTCAGTTCAGCAAATACGTTAAGGGTCACTGTGTATCAGACAGTATTCCAGCCCCTGCTGGGAAAGACTTGATCCCCTCCTCCTGGAGGTTATATTTTTTGATTTTGGCAAAAGATCGTTTATTGAATCTTTTCAAAGTCTGAATGTAGCACTAACAGGATCATCTTGTTCCATTGGTAGATTTAACCTCATTCTCAAGTCTGGGCTAGGTTGTCAGAATCGGTTCAGAGTGCTTGACACTTCTGACTTTTGGTTATTGTTTCTTCTCAACCATATTCAGTATTTGGATGAATTCACTATTTCCAGCAAGTCACTCTGTGCTGTGCGTCCCTCGCGCTGTTCTGTGGTCATTTAACCAAAGAATCATTTTTGTTTGCCTGTTTATAAAGAAACAAAGAGTACATTGCTTTTATTTTTCTAGAAACCTAAGCTTCAGAGTTAAAATCAAACAGCAGTTCTTGGTTAAAAAAACAAAAACGTTTAATACCGCGGAAGAAGTAGTAGGTAAACCAGTAGTATCAGTTAAATGATATGATTCATTGTATAAGTAAACCCATCATTCGAGTGAGACTTTAAATTATTCTGGTATTTTAAATTGTTCTGCCTCAAACCAAGTGTAACTACTATAGTTCCTTCTGCATCTGATACCAGTATTTTCCCTCTTCCCCACCCTCCCAATAACTGTCTACAATCTTGATATATAGAGCATGAACACCGGAGATAAAATGCACGTGCAATTAGGCAGAGACACTTAGCTGACCTAAATAGCAGTTCATTCATGAGATAATGTGACCTGCAGTCATAGAGATGAAAATCTGTTGCTTGAGCTGGGGTAAACCTGGCATAGTGCAACCTCAGTGCTCAGAGAATTGTCTAAAATTAGATCAGGCAGAAAAATACTGCAAAAGCTTTGTAGACCTGGTCTCAATTTCAGGAATATCTTTTTCTCAAGATGTGTATGTAGTTTATTCCAGGTAATCCTTAAAGCTCATCCTTATTAGTATGAAGAGCCTTGGTCTCAAAGGAATTCAGCAATTAAGCAATTTATATATTTTAAGATTAGTCTTCTGTTTATAACGTGGGAATCACACCTTCTGTGAAAGAGTTTCCTCTTTGGAGATGGTCGATGTATGTTGGGAATTTTTTGATGGGCACAAGTTTGACTATCGTTGCCATTTTCAGAGAATCTGTACTTGTCCTAGAAACCAGGACTGTATTGTGTATGCAACTGTATTTTTCTTAATCATGATGATTACTTGTCCAAAAATGTGAAATTATCTTTTTGTGTAATTAGGTTTCTTCTAGTATATTGCTAAAGGGACATTCCTTACCATTGAAACTATCTCAGATTTTTTCCCCCCAACAGAGATGGATAGAGATAAATTCCATGCACAAGTTCTTTTACTACCTGGTAAAAAATGTAATGTGATGGTTAGAGGATTGCTGAGTCATTTAAATCATAAGGGACTTTAGTCATTGTTTTGATGTATCCAAGTCAGAACTGGAAAAAGGCAGGAATGAGGTTTTCTTCTTTGAACCAGTGTGAGGAAACGTAAAGGAAATCTGAAATAGTAAGCTGGGGCTCTATTCAACAAATATTTATGGAGCATCAATGAACAAGACAGACAAGTCCCCCTGCCCTTTTGGAGCATACAATCCATTGGGAGAAATAGAAACTGGACTCTAAGTAAAATAACTAATTTATATTAGGAGGTGATGAGTTCCATGGGGGGCTGGGGACTGAAATCAGAGGAGGGAGATTGAGAATGCCAGATTTTGTCGGGGGAGGGCTACAGTCTTAAATAAGATGTCAGAATGGCTTCATCAAGGAGATGTTGGAACAAAAATAAGTAGGATATGGGGGATTTAACCAGGTGGTCATGTGGCATAAACAATCCAGGCAGCAGGTACAGTTGGTGGAAGCACCCAGAGTGTGTCTGGCAGGTTGGAGGAAGAGCCGGAGGTTAGTGTGGCCAGATTGGAGGGAGTAGGCGGAACTAGGAGATCAGTCACAGAGCTGAAGGGGTCCAGACCACTAGGGTCTGGTGGGCCTTGTTGAAGACATTGGCTTTGCTCCTAGTGATGAGTGATGTGGAAAGCCCTTGGAAGTGTTTGAGCAGAGGGACTCCTGTGTGTCTTAGCACCCATCAGATGTTTAGTAATTGCTTTTTATTCATAAACTAGAGGCCCAGTGCATGACATTCGTGCTCTAGGGGTGGGGGAGTCCCTCAGCTCGGCCTGCACTCTCTCACAGTCCGGGACCCCCCAGGGTCCTTAGCGCTGCCAGAGGGCAGCTCCTGCATTGAACGTCTGCCCCCTGGTGGTCAGTGCATGTCATAGCAACTGGTCATTCTGCCAATTGGTCTATTTGCATATTAGAGTTTTATTATATAGGATTATATAGGACAAGAGGCCTGGTGCATGATATTCATGCAGGGAGGTGGGGGAAGGGTGTCCCTCAGCCCAGCCTGTGCCCTCTTGCAATCCGGGACCCCGTGGGTAGGGTCCCTAGACCTGGCCAGCGATCAGAGCCTTTTGGGACTTTCCTTCCCCCGGCTGCAGGTAGATGGCCCCGCCCCCTGCCACTGCCACTGTTTGCCATCTGTGCGTGGCTGCCCCCCTCTGAGGGTGCGATTGCTTGGCTGGCCTGGGTCTCCCTCTGCGGGGTGATCGCTGGCTGGCCCCACACAACCGCCACAGCATCACTGGCCGTTGGCTGGGCCCTCCCTCTGTGGGGTGATTGATCGCCCTGCAGAAGGAGGCCCCACCCACCCACTGCAGTGCTGCCAGCTGGGTGGCCCGGGCCTTCCTTTGTGGCTGCCGGCCGGGAGGCCTGGGGCGATCGATCACGGGGCTCCGCGATCAATCGCAGCACAGAGGGAGGTCTCACCCACCTGCCGCAGTGCCACCGGCCAGGTAGTTTGGGCCTCCCTCTTTGGGGTGATCATGAAACTATCCACCCCCCCCCCGCCCCCCGCATCGATAGCCCTGCCAGCCGGTGGCCTGGGCCTCCCTCTGCGGCACAATCATGGGGCGATGGCGGGGCCTCCCGACCAATCGCATTGCACTTGCCTTGGCTGGCCTGGCACCAGTGCATGTCATAGCGTGGTCATCCGGAAGGTCATCCAAATGGTTGTTCTATTGTTCGGTCATTCGGTTGATTGCATACTATGCTTTTATTATTATAGATTTCATATCATGTCTGGAACCACCCACTTTTTCCTTCATTTTTGTCTCAAACAAATAGGACAATGGCTAACATTTGCTGTGTTGGGTAAATTGCCAATCACTATATGTAGATTGTACCCCTGTAACCCTTACAAGTTTAAACAACTGTTATCATTTCCATTTTATAGGTAAGGAAATTGAGATGTAGCATAAATGACTTACCCAAGGATCTTGGGTCACGTAAGTGGCAGAGTTAGTATTCAAGCTCGGCAGTTTTCTTCAGAGTCCTGGTGCTTAACCACTGTGGTAAAACACCTGTGCCCCCTTGCCCTACGTCAGCTTCAGACCTGCTGTTGAGCAGCTCATGGATTCATCAGCCCCCTGCCTTTCCACTCCACAGACCTGGTTGCCTGAGGACCATGTAAGGTCAACCTAGGAGTGCACATGGGTTGTACCATGTGGCTCTCTGTGTTTGCCAGGAATTAGAAGTGGGAGCTGTTACTGCTTGTGTCAGAGTCATCTGTGGGATTTTATCCTCATATATAAAAATCTAGGGGCCGTCACAACCTAAACGACCAGACGGACAACCTAACAGCAGGCTGGTGGCAGGAGGGGGCTGTGGGTTCATGTCCAAAACAACCAAACAAATGGTCACCAGAAGGTGCATGGAGGCGGGGCACCTCGCACACGTGGCGGGAGGCAGGGGGGCGGGAGGAGGGAGGCGGGGCATCAGTCTGGGTCCTGCCTCTTGCTGGTGTGGTGGGAGTCAGTCTGGGGAAACTTCCTCAGACTTGCTTGGTGCTGGGACTGGATGCATCTGAGCTCACAGCAGACTCCGTGGAGCTTCCTGGTGGCCGAGGGTTCAGAGCCCGAGTGCGGGCATGTGGGTGTGTGCATGATTGTGGACCTGAGTGACACACACTCACACACACACAGTCACATGCTCGCACCCACACAGGGCCCTCGGCCTCGCCACCCACGTCTCCCGGGATTCACCCTCCAGCCTGGATCCTCCTGGTCCTGCGCCCGGTGGCCTGTCCCCGCTTAAGGTTTCTCAGTAACACAATGTACAGGATTCGGGAGTCAGTACTGGGAGCGATGGTGTGGTCTCCCCACCACCCACTGTCCCTACCCACCTGCCCAGGGAAGGGGACAGGGAAGGGCGCTGGGGGCTCTTAACGCTCAGGGCTCGTGAGGACATGGCCAGAGGGGAACATGGCCAAGCTATCCCGCCCCATGTGCCTTGCCCCAGACCTGGAGGGCAGGGGACATCTGGGCACACTCCTCTCGCAGCTGGGAGGGTCCCTGCTATGCTTCCACCTCCTTGAGAAACTTTGCTTTTCCAGCTCTGTCCCCGCAGGGAGCCGTAGGGGTGCTGGATCCCTTTCCTTCCTTCAAAAGTGCCCTGAAAAGCATGCAGATAGCTATGCCAGAAAGGGGTTGCTCAAGTTCAGCAAGAGTTTGTGATTTGCCGAAGGCACGCTGAACAGTTTTCTCTTACCCCGTTTGTGGGAGTGTAATCTGATTTAAAACCAATGGACTAAACAAGCAGAAGCACTTTTAGAAAGTCAGTTTGGAAATGTGGATCAAAATTCAAGTGAATTAGCTTTGGACCCCTCTCTGCTGTGGCAACGGCCTAATCAGACATTCCCTTTTATAGGGCTGGTTTCCTTTTCTCCTTTGTCCAAACCAAGCATCTCCAACAAAAGGATATTAACCAAGCAATCCTAACAACAAGTTTTGTTGCCGACTGCAACTTATGCACTTTTACGCAAATGTTGTTGCTTTCAAGCCTACCAGGTTGTATTTCAAAACTTTTATTATTCTGCAACTTGACCATTTTTTTATTTGCTTAAAATATTCTAGAATATTTTAAATACAGAAAAGTAGAAAATAGTATGCCAAATATTTATACTAATAAAAGGGTAATATGCTAATTAGACCTGACATCTTCCGGACATCCTTCCGGAGAAAGCCATGGTGGTGGGGGCCGAGGCAGAGGTGGTTAGGGGCAACCAGGCCAGCAGGGGAGAGAAGTTAGGGGCGACCAGGCCAGCAAGGGAGGGCAGTTAGGGCAACCAGGCTGACTGGGGAGGGAAGTGAGGGGCAACCAGGCAGGCAGATAGGTGAGCGGTTAGGAGCCGGAGGTCCCAGATTACGAGAGGGATCCCTGTGGGATCGGGCCTAAACAGGCAGTCGGACATCTCCTGAGGGGTCCCAGAATGGAGAGGGTACAGGCTGGGCTGAGGGACCCCTCCCCCCTGATGCATGAATTTCGTGCACCAGGCCTCTAGTCAAGTTATAATCTCCCAGGTGTAAGTTTCCTATGTGCCAGAATGTGGGAAGGGGAAGATGAAGAGATCCATGTGTATGTAGTGAATGAAGAAACTCAGTAGTGCTGGGTCCCTCCCCATTGAGTCCACTGGTATAGATGTTGCTGGGTTGCAAACAGAACACATGGGGTGACCCTTTTCTTGGGTCTGCAGGAACCATCATCTGGCACAATGGATTCTCTTGCCTACAGGTAACATTATCATGAGGGAGTTAAATTTGCAACTTTCACTCCTCTCTCAATTGCCTTCTACATCCAGTTATTAGTCTTGTAATGTCACTCTAACCTTTTTATGGACCTTAATGATATTGTCTCATGAATTTGCGTTTGCACTTGAAAGGAGGAACCTAAGCATCTAATAGAAATGTATGAGGTGAAATGAGTTCTAAGGAGGGAACCATTATAACGTCTTGCAGGAGGACATAAATGTGTACATTTTAGACAGATTTAAAAACACTGGGCTTACTTTCCTTCATCATCTTTTATGGAAACAAGCATTGTGATAGCCAGTGGAAATATATTTTTGAGGTGATGGTAAAAGGCAAACCCCTCATTGGGGAACTTTCAGATTTTGCTAAGGAAAACTTCCTCACAAATGTATGGCATCTATAATACATTGTTATTAATACATTGGAGCTGACTTCCTGTTTTCCAAGGAAAATGAAAATGCAGGTTAGTGTCTCTGTGGTATAGATTCCAATCTATAATAATCTATAATAATAAAAGCGTAATATGCTAATTAGACTGGGCTTCCTTCCGGATGAAGCCACAGGGGCAGGGGCCAAGTCCCTTGCACAAATTTCATGCATCGGGCCTCTAGTTTTAAATAAGATCCTACACACAAGGCAAAGAAAGTACAGGCTTTGCAAAAATATTAAAAACTAACAAAAGAAAAACCTCCACAGATAAATTAAATCTAAATATTGATTTAAATGAAATCATAGTTCCTTAGACAATACCACCTAGAACCCATTGTTTCCCAAGCAAGAAAGTCTGTCTTCTGGATAGTTATAAAAGAAACTAGAGGCCCAGTGCACGAAATTCATGCACTCAGGGATGGGCCCTCAGCCCAACCTGCATCCTCTCACAGTCCCGGAGCCCTCTGGGGATGTCTGACTGATGGCTTAGGCCCACTCCCCAGGGGAAGTGGGCTTAAGCTCGCAGCCGGACATCCTTAGCACTGCCGTGGAGGTGAGAGAGGCTCCCACTACCACTGCAGCACTTGCCAGCCGTGAGCCAGCTTCTCGCTAGCCATGAGCTGGCTTCTGTCTCCTGCATTGAGTGTCTGCCCCCTGGTGGTCAGTGCACATCATAGCGACCGGTCATTCTGCCTTTTGGTTGATTTGCATATTAGCCTTTTATTATATAGGATAGAAATGCTTTCCTTGTGTATGTTTGGGTGGAATGGAGAGATCACAGGTCAGAGTCAGATCAGGCCTGGATTTGAATCTATTTTTTCTGTTTATTGATGCTGTGACCTTGGGCAAATTATTTAGCCTTCTGAATCCAAGTTTCTCATCTGTGAAATGAAAGTAATATTCACTTTATAAGATACTGAAAATTTGAAAACAAAACAATACATGTAAATCACCTGTCCACAGTAGCTACTTAGATCATGTGGTTGGTGGGATTTGGGGGAGGGAGAGAATGAAAATATGTCATAATACGAAAGGGAAAAATTAGGAAACAATAATGGGCACTTATAGGCATTTCTCATAGTGTAGAGAGAAAAAACCTGAGTTGGGATTCATATCCTAAGATCCCCATGGGGAACCTACTATGTGCCATGCTTTATTCTAGGTGCTGAGAATGCACTGGAGATCAGAATCATAAATAGTCTCTGCCCTCATGATATGCACCATTTGGTGAGAGAACAGACATTGATTACATACTAATGAGACCAATAAATGTCACATTGTAACTGTGCTTAGTGCTGTGGAAGGGGAAAATGATGTTATAAAAATGAATAAGGACATTTGACATAATTGGGAAGAGTTTCAGAAAACCTTCCCTGAAAAAAGGAGCAACAATGCTGATAACTTAAATGTGAGTAGGTGCCTTTAACCCTATCAGGGCCCATTGGGCCCCATTTTGGTTTTGAAATTTCTTGTTTGAACAGTCTTAACTATTTTTACAGATTGCTATCTCATAAATTTATCTTTCTTAGAGGTCTTCCAAAGAACAAAGAAAAGTTATTTATTTCTTTTAAAGCAGGAAACAACTCATTCTGTCATACTATTACACATGGTCCCATTGGACTCTTGTAAATCTAAGATACATCATACAATCATAGTGATCTTATCTTTCCTGTATCTTAACATTTTGCTGTTTTATCATCTGAGAATTAGCTCACCATTACTCATTAGACATTCCCAACCATGCTAAAACAAACACACAAAAATGGTAAAAATGGCAAGAAAGGCAAAGAATGATGGAATCATCTATAAAGATGATGCAATATTGAAATAAAAGTTCACTATTATGTTATCCCTGAGTTTTCTTTCTGCATTACTCACAGTTTTACTTCATCTTTCAAGAAGATATAAAAGAAGTCTAGAGACTTTGTACTTTTTAAAACCTTTAATTGAACATAGGTAATCATTTAGAATTTTCTTCTATAATACCAAAGAGAGGAAAGTTAATAGAAATATATCTCACGAGTATTACATATTCAGGAAATAAATGCAAGAAGATATATAGAAGCACTCTAGACTCTAATGAGGATGGTGAAATTGATTCTATAAGTGACATCTCAGACTGATTCTTCTTAAAAAGGTATCCTAGATGAATTTTCCCTAACTCAGGATTCAGTGATTCAGTAGTACATTTCAAAGTACTAAAAGGAAATATGGTACTCTTATCCAGTTAGTAATTCAGTAGGAAGTGCTTCATTATACATGTGCAGCAAAAACCTCCATCAGCCTGGCCTGTGTGGATCAGTTGGGTGAGCATCATCCCGTGCATCAGGAGGTCAGGGCACGTGCCTGTTGCAGGCTTGATCCCCAGTAGTCCCAGTAGAGGGCATGCAGGAGGCAGCCTATGGATGTTTCTCTCTCATCCATGTTTCTATCCTTCTCCCTTCCTCTCTCTGAAATCAATTTTTTAAAAAAAGTCCTGTATTATCCTGTTTTGCGGAAAGCACATTTGACAATATTCTTTTGTCTTTTAAGATGTTTATACACCAAAAATTTACTTCATGTGTTTCATAAGTGGACAAATGTCAGTGTATATACAAAGGTGGTAGAAAGAAACAGATCATATAAAAATGAAAAAAGAAATCATTGGATTGGCTTCTCATGGGTGTTACTAAATAAAAAAATGATACTGTTGTACAATTATTGAGCCAAGAATGCGACTATCCTCTTATCAGCAAGATTATTTGCCATCAGAATGTTAAGGATACTGTGTTTTGATGATGTAACTTCAAGGAGTAATGACAGGTTAGAACTTATTAGAGATGTATTGGAAACCTGAAATCAGCATTTGCAAGATGAGTATGTTTCAGCACATATGCTGAGCACTCAGTTGAATTCGAAGGATGTTGCCCATTTTGGGTACCTTCAAAGCCAGGAAAAATATGGAATACAAATTTGCTATTTAAGTCTTTATTAACATTTTAATAAGGTTATTTTTACCCTCCCTGTATTCTTCTATATTCATTAATGTCATTCAAAAAAAAAGTTTTAAAAATGTAAAGGGGCCATTGAACAGAAATGGTAAATGGTGATGATTATTTTTCTTGAAAAATAGAGGGTTCAGCAGGCAAAAAAGTGAGGGAAGAGAATTTCAGGCTGAGGGAACAGCGCTTGCCAAAGTTCCGAGGTAGGAGAGAGAACTATTTCAAGAACTAAACAAAAGCCATGTGGCTGGAATGCAAGGAAGGCAGGATAGCAGGAGAGGGCGGTGTGGCTGGGGAAAGGAGTGAGGACTCATGCTGTTGAGCATTTTCTCTTCATCCCAAGAGCAAAGGAGCCAACCAAGGATTTTAAGCAACGGACTGACCTTTATCACATTTGCATTTCAATAAATGAAGCTGCATTTGAGGTGATTTTTGAAGTATCCCAAGTGAGATATCAAGTAGACAGCCATGTATGTGAGAGGTTTCTGGGCTGGACATTTTAAGCTGTGATTCATCCACAGTTAGTTCAGTTGAACAATCTTTAGTTACTAATAGCTTGATCAGTGTGAAACCAGCCAAGGGAGAGAATGAAGTGAGAGAAGATCCAGGACCCAGTCTCTGGGACGACCAGCTATTTTTGTCCCTGAAGAGAAGATGAGCTTGTAGAGGAGACAGGGGAAGGAGGACCGACCAGTGGCCTACAAGAAAACCTGGAGAGTGTTGTGCGAAGGAAGATGGAGGAAGTGAAGGTTACATGAGTACATGAGCGAGGGGTCCACAGCATTGATTGCTGCTGGGATGGGGGTGGGAGTGAGCTTTAAAAATTGCTTTTGAATTGAGCAATGTAGAGATTTTTGGTACACCTTAGTGAGAGATATTTCAGTAAAGCAAACAGGCCAGATGGAATTAGTTACGGAATAGAAAGTGAGGAAAGAGAGACAGCCTAGATAACGGCTTTAAGAAATGTGTCTGTGTGAAGGGAACAGAGAAAAAAGACACAGTAATATCAAATAGCCAGATAATAACTATGACAGTGAACTTAACTCATTTTAATCTTGTTTATGTTTTTATTTATCAAGGCAGATTTTGTTTCATTGTTAATCAGAGTGCACTGAAATAGAAATGTTGAGTTTATGAAGGCAGCGGTGGCTTGGAGGTGGTCCTGCTTGTTATATTGTTTTGATTTCACAGTGGGATCAGGCCCACCCAAGTATAGCTGGGATCACAAATTCCATGTAAAACAGAAGAAAGAGTTGACAGAGGTGAGGTAGAGCCATACTGTTCTTTGGTTCTTTTCTAGGGTTTTCTTCAGGATCAAAGTCCCTTTTTAATACCCATTTTCAGCCTATAGAAGGCACTATTTTGAAAGAATTGTGCCTTTTTCTTTCCTAGAGTTTTGTTCCTTTTCTGCATCTCTCTAAAGGTAACTCACAGAAGCTCTTTTAATTGCATGTGACAAGGTGTTACTTTGCCTTGCGGGGAAATTTATGGTGTCACAGTGAATGGTGTTAGGACTGAGGCATTTGTTTTCTGCACGTTGGCCAGACCACTGTC
Source organism: Myotis nattereri (assembly GCF_964212035.1). Classification (NCBI taxonomy): domain Eukaryota; kingdom Metazoa; phylum Chordata; class Mammalia; order Chiroptera; family Vespertilionidae; genus Myotis; species Myotis nattereri. Next base: position 159,506,753 of record NC_138075.1, read on the forward strand.
AGAGTGGAACTTCTGATGCCTGCACTCACTCTGTGAGGCTGGAACGTGACACTGGCCTCTGTGTGTCTGTTCTTTATAAGCTTCACTTTTGCGTATTCAGGTCTGAGTACCGACCACCCCCATCCTGGTGGTATTTCAGACTGGGGCCTGGGGGCAAAATGATGTTGATGTTCTTTCCTAAATATGAACTTTACTCTGACTGAATTTTAAAACAAAGATTTGCAATGAGGTACCCTCTGCCATAGATACACAAACGTATAGTCATCCCCTTATCCGTGGGGATATGTTCCAGGACCCCCAGTGAATGCCTGAAACAGTGGCTAGTACTGAACCCTATATATACTATTGTTTTTCTATATATGCATACTTATGATAAAGTTTAATTTATAAATTATGCACAGTAAGAGATTAACAACAACAATAATAAAAAAGAACATTATAGCAGTGTACTGTAAAAATGTCATGTGAATATGGTCTCTCTTTCCCCTCTCAAAATATTATATTGCAGTGCACTTACCTTTCTTCTTGTGGTGACATGAGATGATACAATGCCTTGTGATGAGATGAAGTGAGGCGAATCATGAAGGCATTGTGATGCAGTGTTAGGCTACTATTGACCTTCCGAAAATACGTAACAAACACTTTACCCTTCTCTTTGGCATGTCTGACTTACCAGCATCAGTACTCTTGGGCTTTGGGGCCATTACTCAGTAAAATAAGGGTGACAAGCACTGTGATCCCAGGGCAGTCGGTCTGGTGCCCGAGGTGGCTCCTCAGTGACGAAGGAGTGAGGAGCTTCTGCAGCGTGGAGACTCCGGACAAGGTGATGATTCATGTTCCAGGCAGGACGGAGTCAGATGGTGAGAGATTTCATCACGCTACTCAGAGCAGCGGGCAACTTAAAACTTATGAATTGTTTATTTCTGGAATTTTCCATTTAGTATTTTGCAACCATGATTGACCATGAGTAGCTGAAACTGTGGAGAATAACAACATGGATAAGGAGGAACTACGGTAGTTTTCTACTCCTATGGAGTTCACAGATGGTAACTAAGTTTAAAAGACACCTTGCACTAGTATGTATCATGAGACTGATATCTATTTGGTTGATACCCTTTTTAGTGAATTCATTTTTCCCATTATACATCACAGGCACATTAGGGATGGAAGCAAATGTCCCTGAAATACATAAAATTCATTTTGAAACATAAAAGTCAAAGAAAATAACATTTAAAATAAGTAGATTAAACAGCCATACTGTTCTTTGGTTCTTTTTTGGCCCAGTGTATGAAAATTGTGCATTGGGAGGGAGGGTCCCTCAGCCCAGCCTGTACCCTCTCACAGTCCAGGATCCCTCAGAGGATGTCCGCCTGCTGGCTAAGGCCTAAGCCGGCAGTCAGACATTCCTCTCGCAGATCCGGGCTCTTGAAGTCTGGGACCCCTTGCTCCTTACCACCTGCCTGCAACCGAGGCGGGAGAGGCTCCCACCACTGCCGCTGCGCTCACTGAGCTCACCAGCTGTGAGCCTGGTGGCACTTCCCCTGTGGGAGAGCACTGACTACCAGGGGGCAGCTCCTGCGTGGGGGCAGGGAGGTTAGCCAGCTGGAGAGGGACCGCAGGAAGGCTCCAGGGTGTGTCCGGCCCATCTCTCTCAGTCCCAATCAGTCGGACTCCAGCAACAAGCTAACCTACCGGTCAGAGTGTCTACCCCCAGGTGGTCAGTGTACGTCATAGTGACTGGTCAACCGGTTGACTGTTTTCCCCCTGGTGGTCAACGCACATCATAGGGAGTGTTTGAGGGACCTTAACATATCATTAGCATATTATGCTTTGATTGGTTGAATGGCCAACCGGATGACTGGACACTTAGCATAGTAGGCTTTTATTATATAGGATGTAAATTATAATACCCTTATATGTGCATTAAACAAAATATATTACACAAATTATAAATTATGTTACAAATTATATAATTACACATTTTATAATATAATTAACATTAATATAATTATTAGAATATTAATATACAATTTATAGCCGTGATACTTAAAAAAACATTTAAAATCTCAAAAGTTAAAATATAGTGGAATGCCCTCCAGCAGTGTGATTTTAGTATGTGTCACAGATTGCTCTCACTGTGAACGCAACTGTGGCCATTTGGTTTCAAATTCCTGTAGCATTTTCCTCTGAGAAGGCTTTCTTTAGGGGGGAGGGGAGGAATGGGTCTTCTCCCCCAATTATCATGATTGTGTTTTTTCAGATAACTTTTACTAGGAATAACCATACATTTCTTTAAAACCGAGGGATGAAAATAGAAGCAAGGAATGAAAATTCCAGTGAACTTTTAGGAATCTCTGCAACATATATCAGTATGGAAGGTTTTCTAGCATTTGGTATACATTGCTAAAAAAAAAAAAAAAAAACACCCCAAAATCCATGTGAGTAAATCTGAAAGCCCTTATTGACTTTATTCAATGATTCATGAATCGGACAGCTTTCAGTCTAGCAGCTAGAAAGGAGCTCTGAGGAGCTGTACCAGTTGAAAGACTTTTATAGGCAGAAGGCAGCAGGAGCCAGGAAGCCACCGGAGCTGAAAAGGTGGGTTGGTTGTTGCAGAGTCACTTTCCTTTGGGGATGGCAGGGTCAGGCAGATTACCTCACCAGGCCGTTCCTGACTGACAGGTTTAAGAGTCCATTTTTGGAAAAGCCAAAAATGTAATGAAGGCTTGGCTGATGATGTGGGGCTTAGCATAAGCAACTCCATTTTGAGCCTGTTAACTTGTTTTCAACAATACAAAAGTTTAATGAATTACCGGCTTGTGATATGTTGTAAGAATAGCCAAATCTGCTACCCACTCTCTATCAGGCACTGCGCCTACACACTTTGTATGCAGACTGTTTGATTTCTAATGAAAAGATGTTTATATTTGACTCTGCTGTAGTTTTCTGGTGAGAGATTGTCATAGCATTAAATGGCCTTGTGCTCCTCAGCCTACCGATCGTAGGCACACCCACCTCGCTGAAGAGGCGACCTGTCCCCCCCCCCCCCCCCCCCCGTGCAGGTAAGAGAAGGTGACAGAATAGTGACATGGAAACCCACATGTGTACTTTGTGTTTTACATAGTTTTGTGAAGCAAAGTTATGATCTAATTCAGAATTTATTTACAGTCATTATTTTGGCATTTACATTTAAAATAATTAGGAAAATATTTTTAAAATGTAACCAAATGTAAAATAAGTGAGAGAAATTAATTTTCGTGACATAGAGTTGGAAACTTGGGGTTTAAAAGACTATTTTAGAGAAATTATTTCCAGCCTCTGAGCCCAAGGCCCCAGAGGAGTTATTACAAGTTCTAAAACCCTTGAACACATTAAGCATTTTCTGTAGATGGAGGTGTATGTGAGTGTATGTTTGTTATAACATTTGTCCAATCTGTTTTGTTGCTATCTTGATTAGTAAAATAAATAATTAGTAAAATACAAAACTAAGTTTGAATCACAATGCTCAGTGCAAAGTAGCTTTATAACCTTTTATATTTTCTTCAGTCATCGGATACCAGAAGTTCAACTATTACACAGAAGGGGGGTAAATTTAAATATATATATTCAAAAAGGGTGGGAATTACCATTCAAGGAAGTTTCTAAAAAATAGCCAAAGACTGGAAATGACTTAGTGACTTTGGCTTCTAACCTGGTTCTCCATTCTTAGAAAGTAAACCAGCTTTTTCTAAGTAAAATGTTGTCATTGAAATGAATAACCCAGTTCTCAAAATATCTTAGCACTGCCTTAGAAGCAACTTGGAATTAAAGGGAAAGATTTCCAGCCATTGTCTGGTTGCTGTTCTTTTGGTTCCCTGAGTAATAATAAGTGTGAAATAAATTACCTCAGTCTTTGCATCATGCTGAAAGAGCCCTCATTCTATTCACTGATGTGATTGGCAACACTGTGTATGCAAAGACAAAGCATGTGGCACAAAAATATACCAAACGCATTGGTATGCCACAAAAGGCATACCACAAAAGGCATAACTTGTGCATTACAGATCGGAATGATCCAATTGGCATAGCTCTATTTGAACCTCTGCCTAGGAAAACACCCATTTCTTTAGTAAAAAATCACTGTGATCTTGCCCAGCTATAGGAACAGTGGGTCATTCTGTGGTCACACATCCAAAACAAAACAGTTTGGTCTCCAAAGGGCAAGTTAGTTAAAACTCTAAGTCACTTATTGGAATTTCGGAACGTCATTTCTCATAGAAATGCTTTACATTCAGGTTCCCAATTGGATTATTTTAGAAACCCTCTTTGACTTAGAAGGGAATGGAAAAATATTTTTGATAATATTCTCACTTGTTAAGGAAAGATGTTCCTCTGTTCTAATGACTCAGCCCTAAAAGTGAACGATCTTCCTTTCCTTGCCAAGCATGGCATGGCTGTCCCCTTCCTTTGCCACTACTTCTGTGTGGCAGAAGCATGGAGGAGCCCCCATCATGTTGGTCTCCATTTATAAGGGATGCTCATAAGTCACCTGAACATGTTTTTATTTCCTTTGCAAAGTAGTTGAAGAAAGCATAGTGCCCACTTCACCTGGAGCTTTTAGCATCCCCTCAGTTCAATTCTTAGAATTCTTAGAAATTCTTAGTAAGAAATTCTTAGCAACAGGGATTGGCATTCATAAAGGATCCGGGCAAGTAGATACTATGAAGTTTCAGTCAGGAACTTTGTAGGCAAGAAAAACTTTACTAATGTTAGAACAAAATCTCAATTAGCTGACATCTTTAATGTACTGCTCACATTAACATCTAAGAATGAGCAAAACAGAAAAGGTTTTTTTCTCTCTGTTTTAGTTAAAAGACATGTAAAAAATGATGCAGGAGCACATTCTTAATGTGAGAAAACACTGATTAATTCAGAATATTAGCTTGTTTAAGGAAACTTTTGAATTATTTAGAAAGAAAAGTCACGATCCCTTGTTTTTTTAAAAAAAGTCCAGTTAGATTGCTGATAGACATAAAAAAGCAGAGAGATGTGTTTTCAAAAAGTGGCTGGAATATTTATTGTCCTAGACGGAGGGCGTTTGACCTGGATGACAGATATACCAAGCTTAACTCAAGCAAACTTGGCTCCTGGCTGAGGAAGAATATTGGGGGATAAAGATAATGCTCTATGGGGCATTTATCTTAGAATCCTAAGTGATAGAGTCCACATTTAGCAGCAAGCAAAAAAGAACAGAATTTTTCATCTGCACAGTGGAAAAGAAAAGGGAGATGCTGTGAGGCTCATTTGCATTGCAAGGAGGTAGGCAGGCTGTATTATACAGCAAGACGCGGATAAATACGGCCGGAGGGCTTTAACTGTGCACTGCCTGCTTTAATATCTGGGAGCAGATCTAGATCCACAGCTGCTTTCCAATGGTTGACTGTTTTCTTCGGTGAACCTTATGAGAATGTTTTACAACCCAGAATTAAGTTAAGCAGTGATTGATAACAAGGAAAGTTTGAGTTAGCAATGCAACACGTAGTACCTAGCATTCTCTTTCACAGGAACACTGGCTGTAGAGGAAATGGTATACTGAACCTCTGTTGGTATGTACAAAAAAATGTGGGTGCATTCAGAGGTTTGTGAGACAAGAAGCATTGCTTGGATGGTGGGCATTATCTGTTTTCAGCTTCCTAAACCTGAGGAAAATTTAAATTAACTGGTGTGAGCTCCACAAATCAAGGCATTGGTAGTCAGTGGTAGAATTTCAAGCTTAAAGGGGATTGACCAGAGGACAACTTGCCTTGCAAATCTAACTTGGTTACTGGTAGCATGTAGTTTTACAGAAAAAAAAGGTTGTCGTAACAAGAGAGACTGTGAAAAAGTATTGAATGTGTAGATTTGATCGGGCTTTATATTCTCGCTCTGCCATTTAATGCTCCATAACCTTAGGCAAGTCACTTGATTTTTCTGGGCCTCCATTTATTCACCTATAAAATGGTGATTTCCCAAGTCCTTTGCAGTTTTAAAAACCGTTAACTCTGAGATGTGTTAATGTCTCCTTAGTGATGTAGTTCATAGATGCCTAGGGTTATCATCATAAATATCAGATTTTTAGTGTATAGAATGGTTGTAGGAACAATGTGTGAAACGATGGGAGGTGGATCTGCCAACAGTCACCGCAAAAGAGTTACCTTGCACTGGTTTTATTTGATTAAAGCTTTCGTGATGACTGAGTGCCAATATTCTTTCATCTCACGGCCAAGTTCAGATGCAGTAAGGACTTACTACACTATAAAAAAATGCTAAATAATCCCAAGTGGGTCAGTTCTGATTGGTCCCATTTTTTAAGGTGTTCTGATAAGGTTTGTATCACTAGAGATTCAACACTATAAATGCGAGCAAAACACCAAAAGTAATTAGGGCAACTGGTCAGCATTAGAAACTTCTATCTTCCAAGTACTTGCGAATGTGTATTCTCCCTCCTGGAAAATAAGGCAAGTCTTCTGAGCTGTATTAAAAAAATATGTATTATTAGTTCTATTAGTAAAATTTGAAGTTGAACCCAGAAAGTCATTGTTTTCTAAGTTATTTATTGCTGAGTATGTTAAACAGGGTAAGCCTCTTGACAGATGAATTATGAACAGTTCGTGCATAATCTTAACCATACCATACACATAAACATAAAGTTAATTTCAGTTGTACAGAATCCAGTCCCAGTGCTCCAGAAGTTGTTGTGAGAGTAGAAGAAAAGTATAGACAAGTCTGATTTTCAAACTGTTACATCAGGATGTAGACATAAATAATACTTATGAAAGCATATTAGGAGTTTTGCAATTAAAGCCCCAAGTAATCCTTGAGAAAAGCATATCAAAGGGAATGAAAAGTACAAATTAGTGTTTGGGAAATAACCTGCTTAGGTCGACTGGAGCAGACCATTTTCTGCGAGTTCAAGGTCATTCCCTCTTACATCCTTTACATTTCATCCATTTAAGTTTTGAATGCCTTCCCTTGGAGGGCAATTTCACAGTCTAATAGGTAGAGGTATTTGGGAGTTTCTTTAAGACATTCAGCCTAAATTTTCTTTTAATTTCCTCTTCCAATTTCTACATAATTGCTCTTCCCTGGTATTATCCTGAAAGGAGTTTGTGGGGAATGTATGCAATGGGAAACAGAGTTCAACAGCATTGCTCTCTTGGGTGCTACAAATTTCACCTTTCATAAATGTATGCTTTGCTCAGAGAAAATGATTACAAAGGTAATGAACTCACTGCTTTTCCAGAGTTGAACCTGATATAACTGGAAGAGAGAAATTCCCTCGGTGTGTATTTTTCTGGCCCCACTCTAGTACCTGACCCATTTTCTAGTCACCAGTTTCACTTTTGAATCTTCTTCCTTTTTAAGTTCTCTATCTTCCAAAACCTACCCAGACCCACTCCAAACCTACTACTCAGAAATGTGACACTACAGTGTTATATACCCATGAAAAGCTTGTTGAATGAATAATTCTGTCAGATCACAGAAGTGTGGCTGGTTCTGTCTCCTCATGCACTGCCTACAGAAAATAGAAAAGTAATCCAAGCCTGGCCAGTGTGGCTCAGTGGTTGAATGTCAACCTATAAACCAGGAGGTCACGGTTCGATTCTTGTTCAGGGCATATGCCTGGGTTGCAGGCTCAATCCCCAGTTTGGGGAGTGCAGGAGGCAGCCAATCAATGATTCTCTCTCATCGTTGATGTTTCAATCTCTCTCTCTACCTTCCTCTCTGAAATCAATAAAAAGATATTTTTTTAAAAGAAAAATACTCCAAGGCAGCCATTCTTTATTCTCTCACCTCTTACATGTTCTTGTCGTAGGCAGAAAAGATGACAAACCTTTGGATGCTCAGTAGATAAGATCTGAAAGTGAGGATGCTTTTGGGCGTGTCTTTCCTTTCAGAGCATCATACTGCTCCTATCTTCAGTATAAATGTGATATGGTTAGAGCATTAAGTAAGCAAATACTTTTGGACCAAAAGAGATTTGTTTTACAATTGATTAATTCACTAGAGCAGATAGCCTACTTTCAACTGTCATTTGTATTCCGAGTATACAGTGGAGGTGTGATAGTGCTGTGTGTCCATCATGGACTGAATGTATAAAACCACCCTGCCTCCTCTGTTTTGCCTCCCTGCCCTCACTGTGGTATTAAGGTACTCTTTGCATCTGTTGGCCTAGAAGTAAAAATTAAAATGTTCTTAAAACTTGTTCAGAGGGATAGGGAAGGAAGGACATCTGAAAAATATATAAATTCGTAAGATTTTAGGATCGAATTGAAATAAAGTCCTATCACATAAATGATCTCTTATTCCAAATAATTTCTGCAGACCTTGGTTTTAGTGTACACCCAGTTTTATGGGTTGATGTACAGCTGTCGCCAAAATGAAAATACGAGTGAAATGCAGGTCAATGTAATTTAGCTATTCAAAGTAGAAAGAGAAGTTGTCACCCAGGCCTCTTTCTTGGGTCAGCATTTTGCTGTCACCTGGCTGTATCATTGTATGTGATCAGAATTACCACAATGCAGTGCAAAGAGCTATAACATTTAGTAATAAAAATTAGGCTGTTTGTACCACTCCTAACACCAAAAAAAAAAAAAAAAAAAAAGAATCTGGCTGAATAATCAAGGTTATAAACCATTATCAATTGCTTCCTGATTAGTAAATGTTTTGCCACATTCACGAGAGCTAGTAAGGTAGAATAAAAAGAGTTTTGCCCTTGGCAGACACTAATTTCAAATGCTGGCTTTGCTGTTAAATGTCACCTTATGCAAGTCATTTAACTTTTCACAGCCTTAATTTCTCCATCTAAAGAAAAATGGAGAAACAGGCTTATTATGAGAATTAAGTGGGGTAATGTATAAAAGGTCCAAGTAGGGGCCCTGTTGATGTTCACTTTGCTTTTTTTTGTCTCTGTTTAGTAAATCTGTATATTTACAAGTCTTTTGCCATTATTAATGGACTATGCCTTAGTTTGTGCCCATTTCTAGTTCATCTTGATTTCTCAGTAAATGTTCATGGATTGAGTTAGTGGATGTGGCCATTATTTCCTCTACTAGAGGCCCGGTGCATGAAATTCGTGCACGGGGGCAGGGGGAGGGGGCAGTCCCTCAGCCCAGCCTGCTTCCCTTAACATCTGGGTAAGGAGAAGAAGTGCTGTTCTGGAGAGTGGTGGATGGCCCTCACTGGGACAGTGTTCAATTTGAGTCAAAGTCCTAATATTCACTTAGTGAAAAGGAAATTGTGTGAACCTTGATTTGAGGCAGGTCTGTTGTCATTAGAATCAAGTCTAGCTGCTGCCAGTTCCTGGAGGCGGGCTACAGCTGTCTGCTTCAGCCGCCTTTTGTTTTTAGTTTCTAAGTTGGCTCTGTTGGATGAATTAGTTTAGTATTTATTTGAGGGGGAAAAAATCATTTGTTGAATTTCTGAAACGTTGTTTCAGCAGCCATTTCGTAGAAATTAAACTTAAAAAAAAAGTATTGTTGAAATAAAAAGATACTTATTTTGGAGGAGGGCAACTCAACTTTTAACAAATACTTTAGTAAAGAGAAGAATCACTAATTTATCTTTTTTTAAACACATAAGATTTTTCGTATACTAGGGCATAGTCTCATGTTAAGAACATCAGCTGGAAAGTCAGAGGCTTTGAAGCAGCCACCTTTTACCTGATTTCCTATCGACTGACTAGCTTGGCAAAGGACCAACATGGGGCGAGGAAGAATTGAAAGAGTACCTCTTGAAAATCCAAGTTCAACTAGCATCCAAGTTCACTTTTTTACATTTTACATCAACGAAGTCACACCTGGGACAATTTGAGTCTTAAAAACTGGGTAATGGATGTTGGGACAAGAGCATTTACATTCCCTATAGCCAACTGCGGCTCGCGAGCCACATGCGGCTCTTTGGCCCCTTGAGTGTGGCTCTTCCTAAGCCTTAGGAGTACCCTAATTAAGTTAATAACAGTGTACCTACCTATATAGTTTAAGTTTAAAAAATTTGGCTCTCAAAAGAAATTGTACTGTTGATATTTGGCTCTGTTGACTAATGAGTTTGCCGACCACTGCCCTATAGCATTTGTTCCCAGGAAAGATGGAAGTTCTACTTGAAGACCCTCTTTCACTATTTTGGCACTATGGTTTCAAATACCAGCCAGAACCTGAGAGGGTTGAGATAGGAAAAAAGAGAATTCATTAAACTGACACATTGGAACCTCTCAAAGGTTCTCATGGGTGATTTGGAAATGGATGAAAATGTGGACAAGGGTATTGGGTTGCTTGGTTTTATTTTTCTCTGAAGTGCTGACAGTCCTCTTGCCCACTCTGGTGAATAAGCACTATCAGCGGGTTTCCACTGTGCACCAGCGAGGCATCCTTGTTGTTGTTCTTCTTAGGAAAGAAAGGCTTTCGGGGCATGTCAGGCATTTACGGATGCATTTCCTTGGATTCTAATTTCCCTTTATCCCGGTGCTTTCTTTCATACATTTTTAACTCAGGGAAGAAAAACAGAACAAGCTTTATTCTGGGGCCAATGCACCACCCTGACCTACTTTGCTTTCCCTGAAGGGACTTTCAAAATTCCCTGTAATTTTTGGCCAGTTTATCACAAAATGGTCAATATACTATTGAACTGGGGGGCTGGGACTCTGAATTCCTTGTTTCTAGTCATAGCCAGGGTTCTATGGAGGAGAGACGTAAAGAAGGTAGCACGTCATGGACTTTAGTCCTGTCTACCTTCTTACCCTCCCCACCCCTGCTTAACCCACAAGCTCTCTCAGAGTTCAAAACCAGTTACTTCCCCAAAATGATATCCATCCTTTACTTCCGTGAGCAGAGGACCCTAGAGAAAAGTCTGTCCACTTTCAGGCAATGGGTGAACTATCTTTTCTTTTGAAATAATGGGAGCGATGAGTCCCATGACCTGGCCCAGGTCTTTCTCTCTAAACTCTATTCCCTCCATGTTTTCTAGATCCCCAGATCACTTAGCTGCGTATCAGCAGCAAAGTCTTGGCGGCTGATGTGGTCAAGGCAGTGTGCTAGGTTTCTCTGCAGAGTGGAGCACACACCGACTAGGAGACGGAACACTTGGGTTCCAGATTCCACTGTGATGTGAGCCGCTGAGAAACTGCGTGTCAGTCACACCTGCCTGGCTCTCTTCTCTCACCTGTAAGATGAAGGGAATGCTTCGCTGAGCCCCGAGGTCCTTTCCGGGTCTTAAAGCGCTGTGATTTTCTGATGACCAATCTCTGGAGCCAGTTATTTCACACTTCCAAATTTAAGCTGAAAACAAAATTCTTTCCATTCTCAGCAAGAAGCACATGGCAGGCTCTGAGGAGTGGCGTGGTTTGTGCTCAGTTGTCTCATCATGACAGGTGTTTATTGTAGCAGCAGCGGAGGCCAGACCTCCAAGCAAACACATCAAAGCCTTGCCGCCCTTTGGAGTGTGTGTCTTGAACAGCCCCTTTGCATCTAACAACTCGCTTTTATGAAATCACTCTTGTCTGAACATTATTTAGAACAGGGTTTCACTTCATATTAATGTCTCCAAATAGATACCAGGTAAAGAATTCCATTTATATAAGAAAAAAAATGTTCCTGCTCACAGAAGAGCCACTTGTGAAGATGGATCCCAACACCAGGTCCCATCCCAACAAGCATTATTCCTTCAGCTGTGGTTTTTATTCTGTCCTGACTGGCAGTGAGGTCAGAGGCCCCTTCTGCCCGTACCATGGAATCTGTGGACGGCTGACAGCTCTGTTGGGAAAATAAAAACTAGCTGGTAAAAGGCCTGTTGTCATGTTGACAGATACCCATTACTGGGGACTGTGGCAACTGGTAAATTCCTAATAACAAAAAGCAAATGTGTATTTCTGCTTCTTGACTCACTTCGAGAATGGCTTATAGGAACCTGTGAACTTAAACGCAATTGAATTTAAATAATAGAGAGGTGGAGAGGCCAGTGGAGACTGGTGTTAAGGGTAGTGTGATGACTGTCATGTGTATTTCTGTCATCGAGGTGAGTGAGAAAGTGCAAAATCACTAGCCTGAGTGACTGAAACTGACTTGAGTTTTACATGAAAGCTTTTAGGAGGGTGCTGCTGTGTGCCCTCTCTCAACCCTCCGCTTTTCCCGTCTTCTTCCCACGTGCCCGACCCCACTTTTCCTGAAGTGGTGAGAAATGCGTTTGTCCCTTGACCCTGCAGCCAAGTTTCGTGGTCAAGAGCAAGGGCTCTGCGGTCAGACAGCTTGAATGGACTCTTAGTTCCATCAGCTCTCTATCTGGGCAAGCCACTTCCCTCCGAGGCACCTCAGTGTCTTCATCTTTCAAAGGGGAGTGAATAGCCCTGGCCGGTTCGGCTCAGTGGATAGAGCATCGGACTGAAGGGTCCCAGGTTCGGTTCCGGTCAAGGCACATCCTTGGTTGCAGGCACATCCCCAGTGGGGGGTGTGCAGGAGGCAGCTGATCGATGTTTCTCTCTCATCGATGTTTCTAACTAACTCTCTATCCCTCTCCCTTCCTCTCTGTAAAAAATCAATAAAATATATTAAAAAAAAGGGGGGGGGGGTGAATAATGCTTTTCTCATTTGGTGACAAGGAGGATTAAATCGGAACTGATGGTGAGGGCTTGGAAGCCGATGCTGTCCTATAGTAACCACATCTTCACTCCGTGCTTCCCACTGCCCATCTCAACAAATACAACACGGGCCGTTTGAGACTTTAGTTACCGTTATCTCCACCAGTGAGCTGAACCCTGTGCTGGGGGTTCAGAGCAGTTCCCAGCCAATCGTGAAGATGCAGTGTGTGCTGGCTGTCAGTGGTCTGAGCAAATAGTTTGGGGTCGGAGAAAAGAAACACCTAGATCTTTCATTTCCCTCCAGAACAGCGAAGGATCCAGAAGGATCCACCTTCTTGTTCTCTAATTGGATATAACCCCAAGTAGTGAAATAATTAAATCTCTCACTTATATTGAGCAGCAGCTTTGTGAATGGATGGTATAATCCAGGAACTGGAGGGGAAACAAACATTAATTAAGACATACGCATCGTCTTTTTTATCTTGTTGGATAAATAGAGGAATTGACTGTATCTCGGAGTAAATATGGATTAGAGATGGCCTCTATGCCTAGGGTCTTATTGGGCTGAATGAAGGGGCGCACCAGCACCCAACTAAGTGTGGTGGGCAGGCTGCTACATTAGAGGTGCAGAAGGCTTTGGGGGCACCGAGAAGGGAAAAATGAATGTCATTTGGAAAGGTGGAAGATGACAGCTTGGAATTTGACTTGGGCCTAAAAAGAAATGGATAGTATGTTAATGATCAGAGTCAGGAGTAGGATTGGGAGACAGGAATCAAGAAGTCAGACTTTTGAATTCACAAGTGATATAATTCAGAAGCAGTAATTTCTGCTTTTAAGTGGAAAACACATTGCTGAAAAGAAACTAGCCAGTTTGCTGTTGGTATAGTCATCTCAGACTGTATACGATAATTAACTCACAAGTCTCTGGGAAAAGAATAAAAGCAGCGGGGGGCAGGGGGGAACTAAGTTTTGCCAAGACAATGGGGAAAATTACGGTCTAGGACGTATAAACCTCTTCACCAAAAAGTTCGTTACCATGTAACTGCTAAGGTCATCAGTATGGTACTGTTCCTCCTCCTAAATTCACAGAAAGACAAGTGTAACTGTGTATGTGGTACCATCTTTAAAGACATCTGAGATCATTTTCTAATTCTGTATTTTGTGGATAGAAAAACTAGACCCAAAGATAGAAAGTGCCTTGACCAACATCATACCTCATTGGTTAGTGACTGATCTGGGTCCAGAAGCCAGACCTTTCAGCTCTGAATTTGGGGTTCATCCATTATACCCTCCTTCTGTCCATTGACAGAACTGGCAATTTATAGGTTGATATGGATTAAGAGTCCAGGGGATTTTAAGTACATCTCCACTGACACATGGTTATTTAAAACTAATAACAGCCAACATTTATGACGTTTACCTAAATACTTGTACATATTTTAATTCGTTTAACCCATCACAATGACCTTGTGACATTGGTACTCTTACTTTCTGAGGTTCACAGATGGTGAGGTGCAAATGGTTTATGTGGCCAGAGGTGGGGTGTGTTCCTCAGCTGGGATGCAGGCATTGGGGCTCAGGGTCTTTGCCCCTACCCAGCACCTTATTCTGCTTCCTCCAAGTGAGTGCTGGTCATTGGGAGCTTTTTGTCCCTTCTTCCTATCCATCTTTTGTCAGAAGCTGGCTTTGTAATTTCATTATTAACTTCATAGTTGGTACAGTACAGTGGCAATACCACTCAGGTTTCCTTTGCATCCTGGATCACTGTTCCATTTCCAGTGGTGCATAGGATTCAGAACTGTCCTCGGTCGATCCAGAAATTTGGGACAGAATGGTGGCAACAGTTTTTCCACGTACAACATCTCTATCAGCCACAGGGCAATTCCACAGAGGAAGAGAGCAGCACCTCCCTGGCTGGGCAAGTGATTGAAAAAACTCCCTTGGCATTTGCAGCAATAGCATCCATATTTTACACTCCCTCAAGACTAAATCTTGATTTTGGGAGAGGATGCTTAAGTGGGCAATATTATTTGTTTGTGGTCCCTGGGCCATGGAGGGTGTGAGCTAAACACTCCCTCACTGTGTCTAAAGCAGGATAGGGACTAGACTCCAACATTATTATGTGGAATAAAACATAATTGGGAGAGGTGGGACTGAGCAATCCACAATGTTTGATAACATTGAAAGAGCTTTTTTCCTCTTCCACAGTTAATCCATATCTCCATTTGCATTTGTAAAAAAAAAAAAACTCCTGACAGCACCAACACAAGGAGAGAAATGCACAGCCTGAGCAATAAATCTCCGAGGCATTCAGCAAGTGCCACAGGGCTCATTAATCTTGGTTATTCCCCGGAATAGATAACTTCACAAATCAGCTATTATTCCTAATCACGCACATAAAGATAGCGGACAGATAATAGCTTCCTGCATGGCAAGACCAAAATAAAATTTCAGTTAAAAATATATTTCTGAAAATTCCAGGGAAAGGTATTTTCTTCTGCCTTCTTAAAGGGGCCAGAGGAGATGGGGAAGCAACCACCAAAAGAGAAATTGATCCTTGAAGAATGGGCTTTTATAAGGAATTGGGTGTGTTTGATTTTCTTGGCGATGCCAGCAAGCCTGTGTGTATCACTGCATCAGTGTGAGGTGGGTTTGAGAGACTGGGTGATAGGGGATGAAAGAATTGTGCAGTTCCAGCCTCAGGTGGAGTTTAAGAAGAATTTGCAAGGACCAATAAGAAGTGCAGGGATGTCAGGGACATTCTGTATCAGTAAAGTTGGCACTTGGATATCAGGAGTTTTTGCTGGGTTTGATGAATTCATTTTTCTTCACAGAGTAGATGGATTACCATAGGAATGGTCTTCAGATTCCAGCCACCAAACAGAATGTACAACTATGAAAGGGCTTATAGGTGACATACTTGGGAAGGGTGTGGACAATAGCATGTTTTTATGATCAGGTGAGACTACATTATCTTACACCTAAAAGCTCCCAGCTCTTTGGCAAGGGGAAAAATCATGTATCAAATTAAGTGCTGGAAAGAGTGTTAACTAAAGTTGTCCAAGTGAAGGACATTAGCAACCAGCTTCCCGTCCTCAATTATGACTTTCTGAAGGCACTGAATTGAGAAGGAAAGACTTTATCATACAACAGTAAACTGCCCTGTCTATTACTTTACTAACATACTAGGGGCCCAATGCACAAATTCGTGCACCTTGAAAGGAACTGTGGGCTGCAAGGCTGCAGTGGGCACAGGGGTGGGTCTCAGCCCATCCTCCACGCTCCCACCCAGCCCCTCCTACTGCGGCCCCCGGTCCCCTGTCTGCCAGAAGCCCCACTCCCGCTGCCACTACTCCCATGCACTGACAGCGCCAGCCCCGCTTGCACCCGCTGACGGCACGGAGTGATTGGGGCTGGTGCCAGCAATGTGTGTGAGCAGCAATGCAAGCAGTGGCTGCTGCCCCAATCGCCCCTCAGGAACAGGGGGGAGTGGAGAAGCCCCCAGGGGCGATCGGTGCGGCAGCCGCTGCTCGCACCCACTGGCAGCACCAAGTGATTGGGACTGGCGCCGGGCACTGGCTGCAGGTACAAGTGGGGCTAGTGCCGGCAGTAGATGCAAGTGGCCTCTCCAGCGCTGGCAGCGGGTGTGAGAGATGGCTGCCAGCCCTGATCGCCCCTCAGGAGCAGGGGAAGGTGGGGAATTCCTAAGGGTGATTGGGGCTGGCAGGCACTGCTCTCACCTGCTGATGGTGCTGAGCGATCAGGGCCTGGGCTGGCCGCGGGTGCAAGTGGCAGATGTGAGTGCTGGGCAGGACCGTGGTGCGCGGGAGCAAAGAATTTTCAGTAACCACCAGAGGCTTGCCCTGATGACAGCAACCGGCACCCTGTGTTGGTCTGGCGCCCCCACTCACCTGCTCCACCATCCCACCGTGACTGACGCCCGCCATGTTCCATGCGTGCCCCCTGGTGGTCAGCACACACCATAGCAACTGGTGTTTGGTTGTTCTGCCATTTGGACTATTTGCATATTAGGGTTTTATATATATAGATAGGTGCCAGTGAATTGCAGCAGGGCCTGGAATGAGATGTGCCACACTTATGATGGGATTTGAGTCATTATTCAGTCAGCAGGAATGATTGACTTATAAGAACAACACGTACCATAAAAACAGGGTCTGGTAATGCACGTCTTTTAAACCCAACTGCATTACCAGATGTAGCATCTTACCCTGCTTCCCCCAGATGGGAGCTGGTCATTGGGAGCTTTTTGTCCCTTCCTCCCAGCCACCTTTGGATTGCAAATACCTGTTCTTTTACAGTCCTCTTCTCCAGGCACCTACCGTTAAAATTTAACTATAAACTCCTCTTTTTACCTAAAATGAAGTACTTCTTTCTCAGACCTTCCAAAGGAGGAAGTGGAGGTAGTCATTCCATGACCTCCTACCTTATTTGCATTTATTAAGTGTTAAGGCAGAAGAATTTCCAGACCAGGTGATCACACTTCTTTCCTGCTAATGAAGTCCGAGTTTCTGGTATGTTCCCAGCAGTGACAGAAAGGCTGAGTGTTCTTCAATGGCACAGCAGTGGGTCCGGGGCTGGGGAAAGAGAGATGTCCAAGACATGATCTGTGCTTTGAATGAACTCGGCAGTCCGATAGCGGAGGGGATGTAAAGACAAATATTTGTACAGGAGGAAAGATGGGGCACGCAAGAGTAAAGGTAATTATGTGCTGGGGACAGTGAGGCAGGCCTGTGTGCTGAAGGAGGCGTAAACCGATGCCCCTGACTGAGAGGAAAAGACACTCGAGGCAGAGTCGACAGCATGAGAGAGGCAAAGCCATGGACACATCTTGGAGGTCTCGGGAGTATAGTGACTGACTAATCCAGTTGGGTTGGAACGAGCAGTGAAAATGGGAGGTAAGTCAGAGAATGTAAGTGTAGGCCACATTATAGAGGACTTGTTCCATAGACTTCAGAGATCTATGAAAGCAGCGGTCGCCAACCGGTGGTCCGTGAGGTCCGAAAGGTTGACGACCACTGTATTAAAGGGATTTTAGCAGGGGAATGATGTGGTTAGACCTGTGGTTTCAAAAAGATTGATTCAGCAACATACAGAATGGAGGGAGAGCATAGAAGCAGAGCCAGTGTGTGTATCCGTGCTCACTAGACTTGTAAAATGATTACCTGCGTCACCTCAGCTGTGTAATGGATAGGAAACATTCATTGGACGACAGGGGACATTCAGAATTGGTGGTTTTGCTGCACAACAAATCATCTCAAACTTTGTGGCTGAAAACAACAACTACATCATTATGGAATCTGAGGGTCAGGAATTTGGACAGGATGTGTCTCTGAGGGCTTATGTCTGCTCCTTGAGGTCTGGGGCCTCTGCTGGAGAAATTTAAATGACTGGTGGCAACTCAAGGCTGAGGACTGGGATCATCTGGAGCCTTCTTCAAATTCCCATGTCTGTGTGAAAGGTAAATAGTGCTGGTTAAAGAGGTCAGGGCAGATTTTAATCACTAATATGTTATTGCAATATGGAGAGAGTCCAGTGTGAACTGAACTCAACTTCATTTCGTACAGAGGTGACTGGGCATTCCAAAGGGAGAGTGAGGGAACAGGGAAGGGGTGAGAGGCAGTTCACAGTCAGGGAAATTGGAAATTACAAAAAGCAGGAAGGAGGGTTTGGTCCACATAAAACCCGTCTGGATTTGTTAACTGGCTCTGATGGAATTTAGACCCCTTACCTCCCACTGAGGCTGGGAGATAGAGACCCTATCTTCAGATGTTGCCTGGAACAAAAGGCATATTCTTTGGTATCCTTGAGGTTTCCCAGGTAGATATTTTAAGGGGGACAGGAGTTACCCTGGGGATGGAGGTGTTGAAACTCCATTAGTGCTTGTTAAAGTCTTCACAGGCTGGCGTAGGGCCGAGTGGAGGAAGGGCTCAGAGGAGCCTGGCTGGAGTTTATTCCAGGAGAGGATCTTTGTCATCTGACACCTGGGATGGGGTAACTCAAAAGCTGGGCTCAGCTGGACCTGGTGATTGAAGTGCATGCATGGCCCCTCCATGCAGCAAGGCTTCTGGGGCGGGGGGGGGGGGGGGGAAGAGAGAAAGAGAGAGAGAGAGAGAGAGAGAGAGAGAGAGAGAGAGAGAGAGAGAACGCGTGCACTTCTGTAGGGAGAGCCTTTGAGTAGAACCAACCGGGCAAGAGCTGCAGGCTCCTCTAACCCAGGTTCCAGTCACAGTGCTCCTTCTGCCACTTCTGCTGCTTATAAGAGAGTCAATAAAGCCAGCCAGCTCCAGCGGGGAGAACTGGGCTCCCTCTCGGAGGGTGGTGGGAGGTCATGTTTCAGAGGAGCATGTGGGACAGGGGTGATGATTGCAGCCACCTTTGGCAAACACAGTGTGTCATGGTGGAGGTTGGCAGTTGACAGCAGCAAAAATGATTAATTCAGTTTTGCACTGGCTCAGTTTGAGGCAGCCATAGGACTTTGGAGGTGAAAAGGGCACAGTAATTTAAAATGGAGGAATTATGCTCTAGACTGGAGATAAGGAATAATGTCCAGGAAGAGGGTGTGTGCTGAGAAGGTGGCAAGGACAAGCTTGGCTCCTTCTGGCATCCTACATGGAGAAGGCAAGATGAGGAGCCCGGGAAGGGGCAGTGGACCCGGGAGAATATAGTCCTGGACTCTGAATGGAGGGAGAGTTGTAGAAGGGAGTCGTTTTGGTGGCTGGCTGGAGGCAGAAGCCAGAGAGCAAAAGGTAAAGGAGTAAGGAGACAGTGCAAAGGTAGAAAAGCAATTAGAAGTAGCCGGACCTCACAAAGGGTACTGTGAAATTCAAACTGTCGTCATTTTAAGTTACATCAATATGTAAAGAAAATATATGCCACACAAGCTAGGAACGTGGGGAGGCCTGGAAGAGGAGGAAGAAAAGTATGAGCGAGGTTAAAAATCAAACCAACAGCCATACATGCCTATCTCAACTTTATAATGTCATTACATTGGGCATCACCGTGGAGCTGTTCCGAACATCAAGCAAACTTTTAAACAAACCCAGTACTCCTTCTAATCCACATATATCAAACAATGGAACGATTTTGTATTGACCAGGGAACAGCTTCCTTACGTGCATATCCAGGCCCTTTTTTTCCAGCTGAACCAGCCAGTCAGTTTTGTTAACGTGGCTCAGACTGTCAGTGTGATCACTCATTTCTTGATCTGTTTTACGGCTCGAACCCCAGGATGGCTAATTAATAAGGTCAACCTGTGATATGATTATGATAGCCTCAGACTGCATCTCTACCACTCAGACTAAATGAGCTCTTCTGAGGTTGAGTCGGTCTTTCCCATCATTGTCATGGGCAATTAGTAGCCACTTAGGATTGGTTACAGTTCATTTCTGCTAATGGTATTAGGAGGAGACCCTCTGGACCATGTGACAGTCCACGTGAGTTCTCAGACACTGGACGTCCAAGTGGTAGATGGGAAGCCATTTCATTTTCCAGGCCCTCGTGGAACACTAGGTCTGGCGGATTCCGGTGCTTTATTTGCATTCATGTTTATGAAAACGCGTCTTTATGGCAAATTAACTTGCTGGAGACCTAGCTGCCTGACTGAATTGAATTGAGAGTAGTAACTTTACACTAAGTACATAACAATGACAACAATGGTGTGTTATTTTAGAAATCTGGGAATGTGTCTTCTTTTTCTAAAATGCCGTCATTTGTAAGAGTAGCTTTGGAAGGAAAGCGTGTGAGAATCAGCTGTCTTTTATGCAGGTTCCAGTGACTGAGTTATGCATCCATTTGTGGGCAAAGGGCTGCATTGTTTTTGGAAATCACCTTGTGGGTCTCTTCTCTTCCTCATTCTTATTATAATGAACTTGGGAATGTTTAGTAGATCGGGTGACTCAAAATGGTTGAATGTTTTCCAACCTTCTCATACTGAAGTGGTTGACAGTAAAGCTTCCATAGCAACCAGCCTTTTCCTGAAAACATTTTCTCTGGAAAGGGAAACAAGCCAAAGGAAAGCAAGAGCCATGTCTCTGTGTTAAATACATTTGCTGATTTATTCTTAAAGGTAAAAAAGGCAGCGTTTCAAGCACTGTGGGAAAAGACCGCCTGCTGAGTGTCCCTGCCAGAATGTCTGTCACTTGGTTTCTGAATGTTCCCAAGGAAGAATATGGCCCTGGCAGATACACCTTAAACATCAGATAAACACACGTGAGACTTTTCGGCATACACTCCTAGAGTAGGGGACGTTGGCAAGAATTCTAGTGCAAAGCCATGAAGGATACACGGCAGTTGTTTTAATTGAATATCATTTGTACATTAATTAATGTGTCCGTTCTAATTTCCTGAAATGGCAAATAATGATGTGTGAAAACAGTATAATTACATTTTGATATTTTTGGAAGAGTCATAACTAGATTCGATGTGCTTTTGATCTGGAAAGTTATTTATTATTCTTATCCATCATTCATCCTTTTTAATTGCATTTATATTCATTTGCGGTTTTTCTTTTTTAATTCTGCGCTGAGATTGGCACCGGCCCCGACACATTGCCCAGTAAGACTTTGTGCAGGGGATTGACGTGATGGGGTTTCTTCCTGGGCTTGTTAGCAAAACACTAGTTAGTGCACATGCACACAAACGCACTCAAACACGCAGGCTTATTAAGCGGAGCTGGCGACTTCATTAAAATGAGAACCTTGGTGTCGTGTGGAAGTAGCCAGCTGTCTGGTTGTCTGCTGTGTAATTCCGGAATCTGTCACGTGGATTGGAATCTGAGCGCTGTCACAGAGCTGCCCATGCTTCAGCCCTCCCGTGTGCAGTTTATTCTCTCCTTTGCCTTATGATGGTTTTACCTGTAACCAGGCTGCGGCTCAGGGATGTTTTAATCTGTGCCCCGCAGATGGCCGGGGCAGTGAGGTTTACCAGAGGCCTGGAAACTTCTCTGTCTTTTGCTTACATTTTCACAGCGACAGGGAGTTGTCACTTGGAGACAGCCTCTCAGCTTGGGAAAAGGCCCCCTTGCCTGAAAGAGGTGGTGATGGAATTTCTGTCTGGAGGCCGGAAAAGGAGAGTGTCGGAGGCAGAAGTGCGACACTCTTCAGTCGGAGAAGCCGGGCTTCAGCATCCATCATAACGACAGGAGACACTTTGAAATGCAGTTCCTACAAAATAGGAGACCAGCACTTAGACTCAGGAAGCCCGTGATGGAACAGCTTGTGAAACTCCTCAGTGAAAAAGGATGCATTATTTTAGCTGATTTGTTGAGTAAAACTTTTTTAAATTTAAAAAAAAAAAAATTTGTTTGAACATTTTGCCATTTTCATTCCATATTCTCTTGAAAGTACGTTTGCACATCGCAGCCTTAGGTATTAATAGCTCCTTTTAGGGCATCTGGCCTTTGTACTGATAATCAGTTCTGATTCTGCAAAGGCAAATCGGTAACCTCATATTGACCTGCATTTGTTCCAATGGCTTTCTGCACCAAATGCAGAGGAGATGCAGTTACTTCTAACACTAAACAACTAAGGCTTAAATAATGCATTTCAGCAAGTAGTCTATTAGAACAGCTCCCTTGAGAAGTGTTATGTTATGAGTGGATTCTGCATTCAAAATATCCATTTTGTGGCTTCCCTCCCACTAATTACTTCTTTCTTTGTCTCACCTCTAATTTGCATCATTTAAGCAGAAGAGAGGGCATCTAGTTGGCTGCTTCCCCTTCACAAATCCCTGCACTTAATCCCTGCAACTGTAATGTTGACTTAAGCTCATTTCTGTTAAGGAAAACTGCATGGCCAAGGAAAAGATGCTTGCTAATAGTTAATCGCTACATCTAATTACCAAGAAAAGTAAATCACTAAAAACAAATTATCTTAAATAAAGTGGAAAGTAAAAGCAGTTACAAAGAGGCAAAGTTCTGCCATCTCTCAAGTCTGTGTCATGTGCTAATTGAAGGTCCACTGGGTTTGGATGGATGGCCAAACTGGGGGTTGGCAAAGCTTTTCCCCATGGAACCCCTTTTTGAGGCATTGATCCAAAATGATGAAAAAGGAAAACCAAAAACAAAACACAACACCATCGTAGATTCTAACAGGTATAAGCATCTTTTGACAATTAGAAAGCCACAGGCACACTTTCAGTTTGGCTCTATGGACCTACTCACACATTCTTCTCCTTCTTAGCCCAGGATGATGGAAATGACTTTCAGATCGCTGTAACCCTAATTTAAATAAACTGAAAAGTAATGAGAATATTATACTTGACTTTAATCTGAAAAGGTCTGAAACAAACTTTTACTAACCAAATCTTCCTCCTCCTTGCCTTTTATTTAGAACTACCTACTGTGTTTTCAAATGCATGCCAATCTTCCGATGTTAATGCCAACAACAAAGTGAAGGTTTCAAAAAAATGTGGTCCGAGGAATACTATTGTTCCTACAAAATTCTCCTGATCATGTTTTAATTTGACACTTTCCATATTTTTCTATTTAGTGTAATTTACTGATTTATAATATTTCCTATACGTATCTCCACAAAAGTAGGGGTGACCATTCCATTCATTTTTTTGTGTGGTATGCCTGTGGGTATCATAATAAAAACTAAGAAGACAGAATTATTTCATTGAAACTTTGATGTATGACATTTGCCATTAAAAATGCTTATATCTTTTCTTTTTAACTACATATCCATAAAGGAGTTGCCATTTGCTTTTTAAGTTCTTTGTCTATTCTTGATATAGATGAAGAAAGATCAGAAAGTTTTAAAGTTTCTGAGTTGGAGGGTATAGGACAGCCGTGGGCAAACTATGGCCCCGCGGGCCAGATCCCGCCTGTTTGAAATGAATAAAACTAAAAAAAAAAAAAAAAAAGACCGTACCCTTTTATGTAATGATGTTTACTTTGAATTTATATTAGTTCACACAAACACTCCATCCATGCTTTTGTTCCGGCCCTCCGGTCCAGTTTAAGAACCCATTGTGGCCCTCGAGTCAAAAAGTTTGCCCACCCCTGGTATAGGAGAAGAGAGATGGTGGGAGATGGAAGCTGGTCTGGGAAAATTTAAATACCTAATAAACGGACCTGCTTTATTCAAATGATTCATTACCTAGAATTAGTTGAGACCCCCCACTCTTAGAAGATTCCACTCTATCCTGAACTTCAGCACCATAGGATTTGAAGGAGTCCAGTGTTCTGTTTTAGTAGCTAGGTCTCATGTCACCTTTACTGTCTGTCTGTCTTAGACCTTATGCCTCAATTCAGAAATCTGTCTTTGCCTCTTTTTTTTTTAACCAGGTTCCCACATATTCCATGTAGCATAGCCCATCCATCCATTTCTGCTTTTAGAATCCCAAGTTTCCATGGCATTTTCTAACACTGTGCTCAGCCTACTAGGAACACCCTCATTAACTGGTAAACTCTGCCACCAGGATCCCTGTCATCGGGGCCTTCCCAGATCGCAGTAGGCTGGTCCCGTTCCAGATTCTGACCTTCTGAGGCGTCACCCAGCCTGCCACTCGCCACGTGAAACTCTAACATAGTGAGCCACACGAAGCTGGGTGTTGCACTTCAGTCCTAAAGTCTGACAAGCACGGAGCACTCGCCAGAGGCGAGGAGGCCTTGTCCGTGAACCACATGCAGCCCCAGGTACTGGTCAGAAGAGCAAATTCAGGATAATTATTCAAAGAAAGGCAGAGTTAGTGAAGGTTTCGAGTTTTGTCATTTTGAAGGGTAAAGTGTATTTTGGATTGAATGGACCTCTTAGGACTGGGGGGAAAGAAGCTGGTTAGTAGAATTCGCTGTGGACAGAGCCACCACATTTTCTTTCTGTGAAGGGTAGGGATCCCGCGTGCTCTTGGCTCTGCTTCACCCAGGAGCCGTAGGCGGGGGTCTACAAATCTTAACAAGAAAAGGTGTATGTCCAATGCTGCCATGTTCTCTGGCCCATTCACTCCTGGATCAGGAGCAGCTGGGCATCGGCTCAAACCCCAGTGGATTGGAGAGGAATCAGGGCGCTAGCCTTGGGGGAGGAATTACAGAGGAAGGAGGACATAGGGGAGAAGAAAGAGGAAAATGGATAAGGAAGGGGATGAAAGAGGAGATGATTAACACCGAAAACATGTCTATCTCTTTAGAATGGAGACTCTTATTTATATTGGGCTCTCGTTACTTTTCTATTGAAGACAACTCATGATATACCAATATGTATAAGAATTATGTTGTTTTCTCTGTGAAAATAATAAAAGCCCTACTAAAACAGTCTGTCTCAGTGATTTTCACCCTTTTTTATCTCATGGTGCATACAAACTAATTACTAAATTCTGCGGCACACCAAAAATATGTTCTTTGCCGATCTGACAAAAAAGTGATGATATTGACTGATTTAAGATAATAATAATAATAATCATAGTAGCTACTCTTTTTGCTCAAAAGTGACTTTTTAAAAAAATCAAAATCAGGTGCCTATACTTACATATAAGGATTTCTGGTACCAAGAATTAACCAATCAGACCCAACCTTATTATGTGACGTGACCAATAAGATACAGCTCAGTTATATGTCCTATATATGGTTTAAGGCAGGGCATTCACACCAGACATTTATTGTGTTGATGTCATTTTTTTTTTTTGTCAATCTAAGGGAAAGAGGTCAGTGCCCTTGAATAGTTTAAAAATTCTTACAGCACACCAGTTGAAATTCACTTGTCTGATGCCTCTTTTCTGTAGATTGGGCCTCCCTCTACCTCATCTGTGTGGTTAATTTCTTTGAACCAATAGGCAACTGATTTCACTGAAGCTGGACTCTGCCTGGGGTGATAATATTACTTGGGCAGTTGCCTAGAGGTGAGAGCCTGCAAGTTCTTCATACTTCTCCCATCCCTTCAGTGTGAGTACAGTCCAGGAACAGAATATATAAAACTGGGCTTAGTTTAAAATCTAGATAATGGACAGATGTGCAAATAGTGTTGTACGATATGAAACACAGGGGTGGCTGCAGGTGAAAGTTTGGAGATAGAATTGGGACCGTCCAGGGGCAAAGTGATAATCCTCTATCACAAGCCAGCCCATTTTTCACAACCTGCAGACTGTGCTAGTCAGTAGGAAGAAACTATTTGAAAACCAAGGGATATGTGAAATGTGACTTTATGAGGAAATGAATGTACTCTCAGAATACCCTCACCTTTTTAATAGCAGTATGTTGCATGGGCTGTTCTGTTCTTCAGTAAAAATGATTAATAGTCCCCATCCATCACATTGTACAGTATGGTATGGTACATCTGAGTAGCAGAGAGCTTATAAAATATACTTGGCAATAAGTCACGAAAACATTCGTATTTTTTAATAACATTTTTGAAGGAGAAAAATCTGTTTTTCAATAAATTCTGGCATGGCTTCCCTCCAGATTTTATTTCTCATTTAAAATTATCTTGGGGTCGATTTTTTTCCCCTGTTCATTGGCTTTTTACTGGTTTCTGCCTAAGACAAATAACATTTCAGAGCCGATTAAAAAGAGGAATAGGGCATGGGCAGAGAATTCCCAGTTTCCTTCTATTTCTGCTTTTTGGTTGTGATGGAATTAGCACCAATGTAGTCACTTAAATTTCACTGAAATTTTATAGTCACTGTTACTCGTGATCAGGTAAAATTATTTCTCAACTCAACACCTTGCTCTTTTATTGCCTATATATTTGGCTTTTCTTAGAGAAATATTTTACTTATATTTACTGCTGTGTAAATTAGTCTTTTTTATAAAGGGGTAGGTTGCTACCATTTTTAAAGGTAGAATACTGAATTTATTATATTTACATAGTTATCCCTATTACTGGAAACTAACCATCCCTACTTATTAAAAAAACAGAACTTATAATTACAGTGCCTAATTGTCCAGAGTCAACAAGTGAATGCTGTAGAATAGCAGCTGAGGGTGATACTAAGTGTAGAAAATCTCTCCCTTGTTTCATTCTTAAGATGTTAACACAATATTACTAATAAGTGACATCGGGTCTTCTTTGTTCACAGCCAGATGTGAGTTCCTAATAAATATAAGTAGTGTATACTGTCTAGGAAATGAAAAGGAACTTTTAGAAGTCCTTGAAATTCATTCTAATATCTGAAAGAAAAGATGACACTTAACCCCATCTTTCATTCTTCACACCCTCACTACCTATTAAACATTAAATCTATGACTATAATAATAAACAGCGCCTGCCCAGAAAGAGGTCCCATACCCTTTAATAATATGAGATATTTTTAAAGCAAGGAAAAAGTTGCTAGCACACATATGTAAACATTCAGAGCCAGTGAACAGGTACTGTGGGGAAGGTGGGGAAAGCTCACTCTTCTTTGTTCACTGTGATGGGAGGTCTCATAAACCAGCTGTTGGAGTTTCTTCTCTTCTAGGAAATGGAAATTTCATTCAGTGAAAACCTGCATTATGGACACAGATAATAGTGCAATGAAGGCCTGGGAGGTGGTCAATGGTGGTGTTGGAGAAAGGGGGACATTTGTAGTACTTTCAACAATAAAGGTAAATTTTTTGAAAATGTAGATGGCAAAATGGTGGAAAATCTGGGCAAAGAGAAAGAAGGCACTCTTTCCACTAATTACCCTGGGTGCTGTCTCATTAGATTTTGAGGCTTGGTTGTTTCTAAAATATTTTGTTGTTGAATCCTTCATAATTGGACATTTGAGAGATTTTTAAAAGGAAAAGCCCATAGGACTTTGTGATGGATTGCATAGGGAAGGTGAGAGTGGAAGGCATAAATGATGCTGCATACAGGAGGGTTTCTGTGTCCTTGAATGAATGATGGTGATAGTCAAGCAGAAGGCTAGTCTCTGGGAGGGAACCAGGTTTGAACGAGAATGATCAGGAGTGTTAGGTTTCAGGTATGAGGAGTGAGATGCCATACTTCAAGACATCTCAGTGGTGATGTTCAGTAGGAGTTGGGTGTATGGATCTGGACTACAAGGCAAGGCCTGGGTGAAGATATAGATTGTGACGATGTGTATATAGGAATAATTTCAGTAGAGTGTGATTGAGATCTAAATGACTCATCAGCTGGTAAGAAGATGGGCCTGCACAGAAGGTAAAGGAATAGCCCAGGAAGTAGGGACAATTCCAGGACAGGTATGTCACAGAACCCAAGTCAGGAGAATATTTCAAGGCCAGAGGAATTGGCAGCCCAGACAATGGAATGTGAGACTTTCTCAATTAATTCACACAGTTAAATAGATGTTGGCAACATCAGAGTCTAAACTCCTTTGTAGAAAATCATCTGTGCTTTCTAAACAGAAGGATTCACCATGGCTGGCTGGTATGTTTTTATCACCATGACACAACAGAAACCCTTCTGTCCTCTAAATACCAAGCATCATTCCTCCCTCGCCTGGAATAATTTTGCTTTAATATCACCCAGTGGGAAATCTATCTAGTTTATTGCGCCATTCTTTCTATCTTATATGGGATCATAATGATCTTCCCTTTTGTTGACAATTTGGATAATGACATTTCGATATTATTGCTGAGGTATCCTGGTTTAAAGCAGTTTCCTGGGAGAAAGTATCAAACTCCCAAAATAAAGTTGGAGTCCAAGTTTAATAAATATATTTTAAGAATGGTGTGCTATGTATAAGCAGTTGGGCCTCTATTGAAATAATTCTAATGATAGGACTCTTACTAGAGCTATGATGGTTGAGGAAAATGAATGTCCTCCCTCAATTTACTTACCTCACTGAAGTTTCAAAGTTTGATACAGTTTGTCAGACTGTAACCCGGTGAATCCATTGCATAAGCAGAAATAAATTCATAAGAATAGCAATGTTGTTTACTGAAGCTTTTCAGTCTATGACAAAAATAGAACTTCAATAGATTGCAAGATGTTTTCCCCAACACGCCCATTTTTAAAGCATCGATTAAAAGAAAAAGATATTAACTGTTTGTTTGGGGGGATATGAGGTAAGAAAAAATGTAGATGTCTAAGCAATTGTCGGTTCATGGAGTAAGTAACTTTACTTTTCCCATATGTAAATAATCTCTGCTATAGCTGAAGATAGGACAAAAGCATATGCTATTGATTCTGTTGGCAAGTTAAACTCTGTCTTACTCTTGAGTCTTGCTAATGCTAAAGAGTCTTCAGGTTTTAAAAAATGTGGACTTATCTTCTAGCATTAGAAGCAGATGGTTGCCTGTAACCTTTCGGGGGGGGGGAGGTGCTATTTTCACCTGAAACTGGGCACTATTATCCCCTGGCCCCAAGTTCAGCCACCCTTGAGGCTTTAGACATCATCCATATTGCACTGATTTCCAAATCTTAATCTCAAGCCCCACTTTTTACTTGAATTTTAGTAATTCTCTATTGGAAATGTCTACCTCTGTCTCCCACAAGCAGTCATATTTCATGTAAAATGGAATTTGAAGCTCCCTCTCTTAATTTGTTTCTACAGAAGTTGTACAAAATAATCCAAGCAATTCTCTCCCTCAGTACCCATAGCTCATGAGACCCTTGGTCCCATATTTATTTCTTCCTAATTACACTGTAAAAAACCAGTCCCCTTCTTTTCATTGTGCAGAGAGAGATCGCCTCTTCCTTGCACATTGGCAGTAATCGGCACCTCCCTGCCTCCACATTGAAGTCACTGATTTTTCTAAAATGTGAGTCCCATCACATCACTTCCTGTTTGAAATTCTGCGGTGCCTTCCCTTTGTCTCCTGGATGAAGTTTCAAATTCTTAGCATGTCCTACAGGTTCTTCCCAGTGAGGCTCCAACTGCTTCGTTAGCAACTCGTATCTGCTCCTCACCCAGCTAGACAAAACCATGTGCCAGCATTTGAAGAAGTCCATACCTTGTCCCAGCCAACCTCACAGCCGCGCTTCCACCTTGGAGCTTCTGTTCATCACTTAAGATCCACCTCTGATGTAATGTTGCCCTGATGGCTTCCTATACATTCAGAACTAAACTCTCCCTTTATGTTTTTCCATGATATTGTGTATGCACCGAGTGAATACATTTTTAATACATTTAATTAACACTTTACAAGAGGCAATATAGCCTGGTGCCTTTTAAAAACCATAAGATTTTTAATCCATTTGAAACCTGAGCTCTGAATCTCATTTACTCATCTGTAAAATGAGACTCTAGTATACCTATCTCAGAGGGTGATCAGAATTATCTGATATAAATTGAATAAAGCACTTGGATCAGTAAGTCCAATACTGTGCCTGGGACACATTTATTTGCGGTGGTGGTGATGTTTATCTTTCTCTTGAGATTGTGGGTTCCAATAACTGGTCCTTAGTAGAAGCTCAATAAATACTCAATGAATAGAAAACAAGTGAGTGAATTCACATATGAATGTAGTTTTGTCGGCCCGAAGATTACAATAAGAACCATTCTAAGACATGATAATATTATTGGGATCAGAAGGCTAAATTTATTGGATACTTTAAAATTGGATGAGCAAACTGTAATAATTCCTAAATTTATCCTCCTGAAATGTGAGAAATTGGGGTTATGTTTTTTATGCTCATTCACTCTGTTTTCATTCAGCAAAGCCTGGGAGATATTTCGACAAAGAAATATGGACTGACCTCACCCTTTGGCTCTTAGGATTTGATCTCCAGCTTTAATCTGATTATCACTGATGTTGACTGCTCTTCATATCATACCATGTTTAATATGCCATTAATTATATCAGGTTACACAATTCCATATATTTAGAGGAAAGTAATTTTGAAAGAGTTTAATTCTTCTAGTATTTCTTTTGCTTGCCTTTTTCATGCCCTATAAACTATAATAATCCTCTGTCAGATGGCCTAATAACTCTATAATTTTCAGATTTAAAAAAAAAATCTGGTTTTCAATTTTCAGGAAACGACATGCAAAATGTTCTGATGAGGTTTACCTCATGAACTTTACCTATTTACCAGGAATAGTGAGACCTAAGAAATAACCTTGAACTAAGAAAAAAATCCACCGTACAAAGAAAAAAGATCATTAAAAACAAGTGGCAGTTCATGTTCTAATAATGTTCTTTGGAGTTGATATGTGGAAGAACCTTTTGAGGAAATAATGGGATGTTCTGAGCCTTAGCATCAGTGTGTATAGTTGGAGTACAGATTGGTTCCGTAGCGTGGGACAGGCGCAGGTGACTTGGTGAGGAATACGGAACAGGAGAGATTGGAGCCACTGCCAGGTCACCTTCTCTGAAGTTCCACATTTAAAGAGTGAAAACCCTGGTCCAACTGAGATGGAGTTGGGACAATCATCTTCTTTCCAACCCTTTGATTTCATGACTAGCCAAATTAAAACAGTAATTCAAATACCCATCCAGTTGGGTTGTGGAATGGGGACCGAAACTTTAAGTCCAGAGCAATCAAGACACTTCCCAGTTTCCACTGGGTGAAACCTAAGGGTCTATAGTAGTGAGCAGGGCACAGCTTCCGGAGCCAGACCATCTGGGTTTGATTCAGGTCTTGCAGCTTTCTAGCTGTGACTTTGACTCAGTTCAGTTCTTTAGGGTTCAGTTTTCTCATCAGTAAAATGGAATGATTAATCACCTTTGTCAGAGAGGTGTGGTGGAAAATAATTGAGATTATGTGTTTATAAAACTGTGCAGTAGCTTCAGCACAGAATCAGAAGTGGGAGCTGATTTTTCTATTGCCTTTCATGGTGAGTCAGCTAGGACTTCATTTATCTCCAAAATACCAGTGACCCCTGGATACCTCTTCAGCCCCTGCCCTTTTTAACATCCAGTTGTGTTTTACAACTACCCACTACAGGTCAACACTTTGTTTTCTTTTGGGCTCTGTATACCTCTACCTAATTCATTTTCTCTCCTCTGTTCCACTCTAAATGTTCTCGTTCTCCCATGTTTCTTTAGTCAGTTCAGTCACTCTCCAGCACACTGGGCTTCTTGTGCTTCTTCAATCACCTAATGCCCATGTCTGCCCCAGGGCCTTTGCACATGCTCTCCCCTGGGCCTACAATGCTCTTCCCCATGCAACACTTAACTTGGAGGCTCTCTCACTTGGTTTAGATTTCTGCCACAATGTTAGATCTTTCTTGACTACTCTCTACAATATTACATCCCAGTCACACTCTACCTCCTACCTGTTTTTATAGGGTTGTTGTTGTTTTTTTTTATAACCTGTACTATTACCTGCTACAATATGTTGTTTACTTTCAGATTCTTTTTCTTGGAAAAAAACAAAAACAAAAAAATAAAAAAACAAAAAACTCAGAACAAAGCATATAAAAGTAGTACCTTACCTGTTTTGATAGAAAATTCTGGCTTTATATATTTCAAGGAATTGACATAAGGTCCTTATCAATCCTACATATGTACCTTATCAGATATGCCCAGATCATTTTAAGATGGTCCTAGCCACTTTAAAGACAGACTTAAGCAGAAAAGGACATTTAAACTCAGAACTTAATCATCTTGGTACTTTTAATATTAATCTTAGGACATGAGCAATACTCATTTCCATAGAACTATGGAATGAGGACAAGGACTGTTATCCTCAGAGTATTTGATGTGGATGTTTTAAGCAAGGATATGAAAGTTAATATAAATTAAACCATGAATACTATATGGAGCAGACAATCATTGCTTGTTTTTGTCATCTTGATAGGAGATAACATCTGAGCAGGGAACCGGGAGTCAGAGTTACAGGTATATTCACTTTAAAAGGAGTAATTGCCCTCAGGACCATGACTACCCAACGACACAGGCATCTTCTCAATTCTGGCTTACTCTAAACTTTCTTTCACACAACTTGTTGGGTCCTTGCCTGCTTGAATATCTTCCTACCACAGGTGAACCAGTGACTCTCCTTCCCCTGCCCCCTTTCCTCTGCTGGTTCCAAAGGGAGCTGAGCCCTCCAGGTCCCTCTTGAATTGGGCTCATGCTTGTTTTAAGCTGGGACTTACATTCTCATTATTGGCCTGCTCTGCACGATGACCAGTTTCCTCTGTGGCTCAGGGCAGTCTCACACACTGTCCCACTTGGCAGTGAGTGACTGACAATAGCAGGGTCCCCATCTTAGCTGTCTAGAAAGGCCTGGCAGGCAGTGCAAGCAGAAAGGAGGGCTGGGTGGGACCTGTGGCAAAGCCAAGGCCACACTGATGTGAGAAGGCAGCCCCAGCAGTTCCAGGCAGAACTGGTAGGCGGGCCATGGTCTCAGACTTTTCCAGTTTTCCACAAGAACCAGTAATCTAGACTTAATGTAAAACCTAGTATTGGCAGCTAGTTCAATAACATGGCCTAAACTTGGGACCTTTGCTCTTGCAAATAGACTTTACACTTTGCCTAAGGTTCACTCTAACAGAAAGTATTCCAGGTCATCGTGCTACTCCCAGGATAAGGAAAGTTGGTTTGGGCTAAGAAAATATATGTGTGTGTACATGTGCATTTGTGCATGTGCGGATAGATAGATAAATAGATAGATGAATAGATACATTATTAGATGTGTGTGTGTGCACACGCGCGCACACACACACACACATATTTATACTTCTGAGCTTCTAGGAATCTTTCCCATTTACCAATAGCTATCTTCCCTTTTTCAAGAGTCCCATCAATTTGGGAGCTGAAGTGGTAAGCCTGTCAGAGATTATAGGAGTCACAACATATCCATAGTAGAACTGGTTTTAGTTTGCATCTACACCTACTACAATCTGAAGTGTCTGATGTATATTCTTTTTACCAATTAAAAACACTCTTTATTGAGGTATAATTGACATCTAAAAATCTGTATTTAATGTATATAATTTGATGAGTTCAGAAATAAGTATATACCAGTGAAATCATCACCACAGCCAATGCCACAAACATATTAACCTCCAAACGTTTTCTTCTGTCATACACACACACACACACACACACACACACACACACACACACGTGTTAAGAACACTTAAGATCTGTCTAATCTCTTAACAATACAGGATGGCTGACTGTAGGCTCTGTGCTGTACAGCAGATCTCTCAGGTGACTGATCTGTATAACTAGAACCTTGTGCCCTTTTTCTAGCCCTTCTCCTTTCAAAGAGATCTTAATCTGGCCTGTTTTTTTAAAACATTCTCATTCAAGACATTTATTCAGCTTCGATTTAATTCTCCATCTCAAAGAGAAATAATGATACCTACCTATTTTGAATAGTAAATTATTGTGTATACAGTTTTCTAGTGAAAACCAATTAGTAAGTCAACATTTAACCATAATAGAAAACATATATCCCTTTGTTTTTAGAAATAAGTAACTACTTTTGTCAGTCCACAGAGTTGTTGAGCATTTGCTCTTCCTGACATTCAGGGGCGCTATGGAGAATAACCAAGTAGAATAATGGTTTATTAGTTAGAGCTTGAAAAGACAAGTGTGGGACAAATGAAGTATTAGACATAACCACTACCTATGAGCCAACAGGCATAATTTTCTTTTAAATTCTAACATTGCAGTGAAAAATAAACTATTTTTTAGTTCCATTATAATAGATATAAACAATACATAGGTATTAAAATGCATAAAAATAACAATTTAATTCAGCGTGAGAAAAGTGCAAATCTGCACAGAAGAGCTTATAGTGTTACTTGAGTTTGCACAGGTGGGTGAGCTGTAGTTCTTTTCCAACAGAAGACAGTGTATATTGGATGTGGAATATGACTTGGTGCATCCATGGTCCATGTTTGGGCTCTTGCTACCTCACAGACTAAGAAGAGAATTTTTCTGCCAAAGGTCCTATCATTTGTTTGTGGTTTTCGTTAGACCAACTGGGATCTATGTTGAATGGGTCTTTGAGTGTATGGGACTGTGTTGGGTTGCTTGTGTTCAAAGATTAATCATATTGATAATGCATTTTCTCCATAAAAATAAGTATTAGCTCTCACACGACACAAGGTGAAATAAAATCAATTTAGCAAAAACACAGACTATGTTATTCATGGATTTAGACCAGTGATGGCGAACCTCTGACACTCGAACTCACTTTTTTGGTTGATTTTTCTTTGTTAAATGGCATGTAAATATATAAAATAAATATCAAAAATATAAGTCTTTGTTTTACTATGGTTGCAAATATCAAAAAATTTCTATATGTGACACAGCACCAGAGTTAAGTTAGGGTTTTTCAAAATGCTGACACTCCGAGCTCAAAAGTTTCGCCATCACTGATTAGACTCAAGGATAATAAGTTAATGAGGGTTAATATTAAAAATATTATATATGCTGATGAAAAAGCAGCCCTAAATGTGAGCTGATTCTCTGTTTTCATAATGAAAAGGTACCAAAAGCTTTTTCATCAACATGAATATATAAACATAATGAATGTTAATATGATAGCCACTGTTTATTTGAACTGTATAATATGACTTTGGCTACATAATCACGTAAAATTATTTTATACAATATGTCAATTTAGAAACACTTCTCATTTCAGAAACAATTTTACTCAAATTCTTTGTTTTGACACAATGTCTTCATCTATGGGAGAGTCACCTTTTTTTGGTAAAAATATATTTCTTTTATTTATTTCAGAGAGGGGGGGAGAGGGAGAGAGATAGAAACATCAATGATGAAAGAGAATCATTGATTGGCTGCCTCCTGCACATCTCCTACTGGGGATCCAGCCCGTAATCCGGGCATGTGCCCTTGACTGGAATTGAACTCAGGACCCCTTAGTTCACAGCTGACACTCTGTCCACTGAGCCAAACCAGCCGGGCAAGAGTTACATTTTGAGACATCTAACAATTGTCCAAATTTAAGTCTTTTGAATAAAAATACCTTGAATTGCATATAATGCAATAATTGGGAATTTTATCTACAAACAGAATAATAGCTGCGTGAGAAACATCGAGACAGTTGCTTTTCATTGTCTCGTAAGACATATTTCTTATTTCCACAAGATAAACAACTTACTGAATTGCTTTATGAAAAAGTGATCTTCATAGTCTTGTTTACCTCCATCCACATTCCAACACAAAATAGGAAGATCCTAACTAGAAGAATAATGACCAAATCTGTACTAAAAGTCTTTGTCTCCTCTTCTGCTGGTTTCATCAGAAGCCTTATCAAATTCCTAGCATTGATTGCTTTATAACTAGTTCTTTTTTTTTTATTGAATTTATTGAGGTAACACCAGTTAACAAAATTATACAGGTTTTAGGTACACAATTCTACAACACATCATCTATACATTGTATTATGTGTTCACCACCCCAAGTTAAGTCTTCTCCCATCACCATTTATTTGGTAAATACTTTTTTTTTAAAGATGATTGAGTCTTTTAAAAATATATATGTTTTTATTGATTTCAGAAGAGGAAGGGAGAGGGAGAAAGAAACATCAATGAGAGAGAATCATTGATTAGCTGCCTCCTGCATGCCCCTTATTGAGGATCAAGCCTGCAACCCAGGCATGTGACCTTACCGGGAATCAAACCTGACCTCCTGGTCCATGGGTTGATGATGCTCAACCACTGAGCCACACTGGCCAGGCTATCTGGTAAATACTTATTAATTGAATGTCATGCTATCTTTTTTAAAATATATTTTTATTGATTTCAGAGAGGAAAGGAGAGGGAGAGAGAGATAGAAACATCAATGATGAGAGAGAATCATGGCTCGGCTGCCTCCTGAATGCCCCCTAGTGCGGATTGAGCCTGCAACCCCAGGCACGTGCCCTTGACCAGAATCGAACCTGGGTACTTCCAGTCCACAGGCTGACACTCTATCCAGTGAGCAAAACCGGTCAGAGCAAATGTCATGCTATATTTTAATTGGACATGTATGTCTGAAAAGTAAGCTATCATCTCTCATGCATCCTCTTTTAAAGTCTTTTGTTTTAGTGGTTTTGCCTCTTAGCCTTTGACCCTGTCTACATTCCAGTGTCTAAAGCAGTAACCACTCTTCAGCTGGTTCTCCCTTCTCCCACCCTGGTCAGGTGCACAGAGCTGGATCACAGAGTCATTCTCCTCTGCACGGCACATCACGTTATCAGGCCATACAAGGACCTCCTCATTTGGTTTGTTTCCCCTCTTGCATTCAGTGCTACCTCAGACGTATGTGTGTCCTTGAAAAACACAGGTTTGCATGAATGAATTTTGTAATATACATACATTGTATTATAGATTCTGGTTCTTTTTTTTTCAGTCAGTGCTGCTCTTAGAGCTACTTATGTTGCTGGATATGAGTCTTATTCATTCCTTCTGACAGTTATGTGGTATGCCATCATAAATCCTCCACATTCATTCATTTCCCTAGTAATAGTCACCCCCAGCTGCCTCCAATTCCCAGGTGTTCCAAAATACTACAGTGCTGAATATCCATGCCCTCTTCTGGCTTTGGGAGTGCGTTCCTGTGGGGTATAGTCTCAGGATTGTGGGGCATGAGCCCACTTAATTTCACTAAGTAGAAGATTGCTATACTTCTGTAGCATGAGGAAACCAGTTTATCCTCCTATCCTCCAGAATGAGGAAACCAGTTTATCCTCCTATCCTCCAGAATGAGGAAACCAGTTTATCCTCCTATCCTCCAGAATGAGGAAACCAGTTTATCCTCCTATCCTCCAGAATGAGGAAACCAGTCTGTCCTCCTATCCTCCAGAATGAGGAAACCAGTCTGTCCTCCCAGCAGCTGGGAATGAGCCTTGCTGTGTTCCCACATCTCCACATGGCAGTGTTTGAAGTTCTAGCTCTAGTCAGATAGCTGTATCATTGTCTCTGATTCCTAGAGAGATT
This sequence comes from Myotis nattereri, assembly GCF_964212035.1. Classification (NCBI taxonomy): domain Eukaryota; kingdom Metazoa; phylum Chordata; class Mammalia; order Chiroptera; family Vespertilionidae; genus Myotis; species Myotis nattereri. The sequence continues at coordinate 159,544,086 of NC_138075.1, forward strand.
AAACTTCTCACGTTCTGCTCAGCTGTTTGGATTTGTCCCTCTTTGAGTGGCCTGTACATATTTTATGCACATTTTCCTTTTGGGTTTCTTTTTTTCTCACCGATCTCTTACTTAGTCTGGATATGAATCCTTTGTTCATTTTTAGAGATAACAAATACCTTCTATCCATTTTTTCTGTCGTATTTTGTTGTAAACACCCTATCAATGTATTCCTTTATGACTTAGAAAAATCATGTTTAAGGAATCTTTCTTTATCTCAAGCGATCGAGAATGTTTTCCAGTAGCTGTTTCTGTTAGTTTCATAGTTGTATTTCATATCTAGATCTTCACAGCATTTGAAGGGGAGGTTTTTGGGGATTTGTTTTGTCTTTATGGCAGTGAGGTATTGACCCAACATTTTCTCTCTACAGTAAGCAGTTTTTACAATACAATCCCCTAAATAATTTATTTCCCTATAATTGATATTGCTACTTCTTTTGTATAACAAGTTGCCACATATACATGGATCCATTTTAGGAGCCTGATTCTGTTCTTAGAACAGCATACAGACTTGGGCATCTTAGGTCACTGGAATCCCTAGAACTTCAGACAGCTGGGGAATGGACTCAAGGAGTTTTCTATCTGGAATTTTAAAGCCCCAAGGCCTTTAAATATAATCTACTTCTTGCTCTCATTTTTTTAAAAAATATATTTTATTGGGTTTTTTTTTTTTTTTAGAGAGAGGAAGGGAGAGGGATAAACAGATAGAAAAATCAATGAGAGAACATTGATAGGCTGCTTCCTGCATGCCCCTTACTGGGGATCGAGCCCGAAACCCAGGCGTGTGCCCTGACCAGGAATTGAACCAGTGACCTCTTGGTTCATGGGTTAGCATTCAACCATTGAGCCACACTTAGCCGAGTGTGCTCTCATTTTTATATACAAGAGTCTGAAATTTAGATCAAAATGCTCAGAGTCACAGGCCAGTGGCAGGTGCAGGACTGTTACCGGTTTCCTCCTGCACAGCCCAGTGTCTTTTGAATTCCTCAGGCTGCCTCCCTGCTCTCCAGGGCAAAGCAGGTTGTTTTCAGCCTCCCTCTCTACTCCTGCATGTCACAGTTCTGTGGGTTTCCAGTGACTTTGTTGAATGACCTTCTTCAGTGACCAATGTGTTTTCTATTTAGGCTGGTGATTCTCCTTAACTACTGGGTGCAGATGTTTCATATCCTGCCTTCCCTTCTTCCTCCTTTCCTTCCTTCCTTTCTTCTTATGTAGCAAAAGGGAATTTATTGGTACCAGCCTAAGAAGCAGTTGAGAATCAAGGCAGACTGGAGAGCAAAGGTGACAGAACAGCCTCTTGGTGCTGTGTATTTTAATGTATGTCTCACAGAAAACATCTCCCTGGCATTGTTTCCTAGATGCACTGTGTTTATATGCATTACAAGGACAGGTTTGTCAGTGTGAAAATCTCTCTCTCTCTGTCTCTCCCTCTGTCTCTCTCATTCTTATTGAATGGAATAGAAAAAAAAAATTGTTATGAAACAAAGAATTTTAAGAAGCCATGCAACTCCTTCCATGTTCCCCCATCTTCTGCCTACGTCTAGAACAAACCCTGCCTGGGCACCTGCATTATTTCTTTGTCTTCCTCAACACTGGTAGATTCATGAGTGTATTAATCCATGTAATAGAAACAGAGGAGCTTTAATAAGGAGTAGTGTCCCACAGCGGAGAAGTCAGAGAGGAGAGGGAAGGGGGAGGCTCGGTGACTGCTGCTTACTGTCTGGTGACTAGTGAGGGAAGGCAGTGAGGCTGCCTGTGAGGCCTTGATGGGGTCCTCCGAGGTCATTGCCTTCTCAGCAGTGCACCAACAAAGGGCTGCTTCTTCCCGAACAATAGACTGAAGTGTGCCAAAGGGAGAGTCTCATCTGGTGCTCTTCCTACTCATGGCTCAGATCCCCAAGCCTGGCCTTCACCACCACCCCATGTAACGCCTTGACCCCCCCTCTAGCTAGGTCTCAGGCCCCTGGGAATACACTACAGCCACACACATTTGTACCCCTACTTTCAGAACTGCGTAAGCACTGGGGTGTGTGGCACGGTGCTGGGAGAGGGGCTGGCAGATTGGAAGACCATCAGTTCAGCTGCCCCCATGCTGCAAATGTTCACCTAGGACAGTGATGGTGAACCTATGACATGCATGTCAGAGGTGACATGCGAACTCATTTATTTGGTTGATTTTTCTTTGTTAAATGGCATTTAAATATCCTATCTAATAATAGACCAAAATGCAAATTGACCGTACCTTCGCTACGCCCACCATCGGCTAATCAGAGATATGCAAATTAACCGCCAACAAAGATGGCGACTAATTTGCAGATACCCGCTGGGAGTGAAGACTGAAGACAGCATCGAAGGAAGCCAAGCAACAGAGCCGAGGTAGCAGAGATGGGCGGGAGAGAAGCGGCAGAGACAGGTAGGGTAGGAGCGGCAGAGACAGGCGGGGTAGGTCCCCCAGAGCCGGAGCGGACACAGACAGGGACAGGGGGTCCAGCACCCAGCCTCTGCAGCCAAGTACAGGTCCAGAGAGGAGATGGCGGGCCCACATCCTGCAGAAGTGGCGCAGGTCCCTCCTGGCCCCCATGGACACCAGTGGCTTGCTTCTGCAGGAAGCTGAATAGGAAGCAGCACGGCTCCTGGCTGCAGTTCCTGCTGACACCCGCAGAAGCGGCAGGCGGCCTACTATGCGCAATATTGCGCGATGGGCTACTAGTATAAAATAAATTTCAAAAATATAAATCTTTGTTTTACTATGGTTGCAAATATCAAAAAATTTCTATATGTGACACGGCACCAGAGTTAAGTTAGGGTTTTTCAAAATGCTGACACGCCGAGCTCAAAGGGTTTGCCATCACTGGCCTAGGGCCTAGGGCAGGGGTGGGCAAACTTTTTGACTCAAGGGCCACAATGGGTTCTTAAACTGGACTGGAGGGCCGGAACAAAAGCATGGATGGAGTGTTTGTGTGAACTAATATAAATTCAAAGTAAACGTCATTACATAAAAGGGTACGGTCTTTTTTTTTTTTAGTTTTTTCATTTCAAAGGGGCCGGCTCTGGCCCGCGGGCCGTAGTTTGCCCACGGCTGGCCTAGGGCCTAGGCTGTGCTTTGCTGTTCTGTTGTCTGCCTCTGAAGTGGGAGCTGCCATCTGGGAGGGAATTGAACCCTTTGATGAAATAATACGTAGCATTCGTGGAATAATTTTTGACTCAGGGGCTCAAAAACCTTCTGGGCCTCTTAATATTAATCTTCGTTTTTCTGCTGGATATTTTATTTATTTTAAAATTTCGTGTTAAAGTTGGGGGAAAAAATGACCAAAACTATTAAACACCCGACTGCTCCGCTAGGTAGGTCATCTAGTGATACCTGAAGGTGGTAGCCCCGGACAGTAGGTGCCACATTTTGAGGCTTTTGTTGGTGGTGAACGTTCGTCAGTGTGGTTGAGAGGGATTCCTAAAAAGAGTCTGCTTAGTTTCTCTTTGATCCACCTTCAATGAAATCTGCCTCATAAACTAGGAAATGTTTTTCCTCCCAGCAAAGCCTAACAGAGTTGTAGAGGAAAGCTATTTTCAATTATAAAGAGGATTTATTTTTCTCTTTCTTTAAATGGGAGACCGTTCCTGGTTTATGGGTGGAAAAGGATTCCAAATGCTTGTCTGTCTGATGGGAAAGCTTTCTCCCTTTTACTAAGCAGCTTGCCCTCGTGTCATGGGGGTTACGGATGAAAAATGATGGAGATCGCACGGTTGGATCTTCCTGGGCTGTGTCTGTAGAACAGGCAAAATGCCCCGAGTTTGTGGCGCACACACCGAAGCTCAGTGTCTCCACAAGCAACTTGAGAACAGATCAGTACCTCAGACAGTAATACATTTTAGAAAGAGACTTCTCAACTAAAGCAGTGGAAGGTGCACTGTGTGAATTTGGTTGACTTGTAATATTCAAATATTTTGGGTAGGAGAGGCCAATTCTCTGACAAAAAGAGTCAGTGCAACCTGTGTGATAGACCTGGTTTTTGTAAAGCTAACACGCTAAGTATTTTAGGGATACTACAGAATAACATGTTTAAAATCTACTTACCTGTTTATTTCTTGTATCCGTTTTTGGCTTTTAAGGGGAGGGGCCCATATTGGCTCATTTAAATATATATATGAAGTCCTAGAGCAGAATTTTAGAAATGCTCTGTATCAGTGCGGATTCTGAGTTGACACTTTTTGACATACGGCATTTGTGTTGGACTTTAATGTCTTCTCAAGAAAATCTTGCTCTGTGGGCACTTTCATGTACTGCTTCACCTACAGTAAGCTTCTTCATTTCTTTAAGATGTAGTGCAGGAAGTGGAAGGCATCAGTGAGAGATCATTAACTAGGCTAGGGCCACACACAAAATTTGAGATTATGGTTTATTCGATATGGGAAAGAGAATCTAAAACTACTACAGGAGTTAAAGAAAGATGAGGCCAAACTGATTGCTGCTGAAGTGTATATATACATATATACATAATACACATACATATGTGTGTATGTCCCTAACCCTAATATCTCTCTCTCTCTCTCTCTCTCTCTCTCTCTCTCTCTCTCTCTCACACACACACACACACACACACACACACACACACACACACACACTCAAATTAGAAAGACTATAGTTACTGGTTGAACTAGTACTGATTCATCAATTTCCCAACTGGTAATGGAAAGGAAGGATTCAAAATGAGCTGTGTTTGTGGTTTCCTTGTTAGTTTATATATATTTTAATAGAAGTACAAACACACACACACACACACACACACACAACACAAAAAAGAAAAAAATAGAAATGGAAGTGTGGATAGCCAAAGCGATGCCTTTGTGTTTATTTAAGGAGGTTTCAAGTGGCAGTAAACTATGGACACCAATATTTATTTGGGGGAAAGCAGTAGTAATAGTCAATTTTAAAGTTAGACATCTGTGAGGCAAGAGAAGTTTGGGCAACAAAAATGGTTTATAGACAAAAACAGGGCAAGTGTAAATGAAATTATGATGGAATATTGTTTTGAAACTGAATCATAATAAGTAAAAGCTTTGCATTTCCAAATGTGTAGCTCATAGCTGAAGCCTGTGCCCCAACTTAAAATTACTTTATTGGCTTACTATCAGTATTTGGAAAGCCAGTGAACAAGGAAATGCAATTTTCAATTGCTTAGTAAATCAGTATCTTCTTATTTTAAAATACAGATGGTTTTAACTTGCATTTTAACCTGGAGGCCATGGTGATTCTTGTCAAGGTAACATGAGCATTTTATGTTTCTTGGAAAATGTTTCCAAAAGAAAAATCCTTCACTCATTGTTAAAATGGCCTTTTTCGGTTTTTTAAATTCATCAAGATTCCCATTATTAGCATCATCATTACTGTTAATATAATTATCATCACCACTAGATGGTGCATGGGGAATTGGGGGCACCGAATATTATAAGTTATTCTCCTGTATGCTATACTAATTGGCTGATCAGGGAATATAGAAATGTATCAGAGGGTGAAGGAAAGGGGGTGATAACATTCAATGGTCTTGTCTCATTAATTAAAATTACGCTGCAGAGAGAGTGGTGGAGGTAGGCATGGCAGGAGAGGCCGGCCCTCTTCCATGTTTGCATCTGCAAATATACATGGAATACTAAAGCAGGGAAATGATGTCTACATGATACAGTTGTCCTGTTTTGGAAGGAATATTCCTTAAATCGGAGTTGGAAGTGGCTTCTGCTTTTCTGGTGGAGCTGGGTTCTTGAGAATCCCTCATTAAACACAACAGTTTGTCTTGACCTGGGCCCCAGCAGGCCCCCCATGTGTAGAGTTGACTGAGTTGGGGGTCCTGGCTTGTCCACTCTGTGCAGCTGGCCCAGGAACATAAGAAATGAAATCAAGGTTCTGGATTAGACAGTGTCATTTGCCAGTACCATCCCTTCTTGTTTTTTATTTTTTCTACTAGTGATTTTGATAGACTTTCGGGAGTCTCTGCTGTCAGAAAGTGTACTGGCTTCTGGCTTCATGTGTAATATCTTGTGTCTGCCTTCCTCTAGACTAACACTATAAGTGGAAAGAATTATAGATGGTTCAATTAAAGTAGTAATTGAGCAAAAACAGCTCCTAAGAAATCCAATTCTGGCAAATGCCTCTATGCTTTGATTATTATGTCCCTCGCATTTCTCCTGCTTAATTTTTTAAAATGTGATATGATAGCTCAATTACAGATTCCCCATTTCTCATTTGTCTTTCTAGTCCTAGTGCCTAACACAGGGCCTGGCTCTCAGAACATATTGGGAGTAAACACAATGAAGGAGAGTGAATAAACACAATGAAGGAGAGTGAATAATGATAAAAAAAAAAAAAACTTTTAAAAGTGTTTTGAATATGAAATAATTTTTTTCTATCCACAAGCATAATAGGCCAATAGTATTTATGTAAAATTCCAGGGGGTGGGGGCGGAAACAGATGTGAAGGGATATTAATGAGAAACACTGAAAGTATCAGTAAATAGATAGCATATTGAAGACAATTTGACAGTTTTAGATATTATATCAGGCCTTTTTATTACACCAAATTTGGATAAGTCACACGTCACTTCATGGCTGTTTAAAACTAGCTAATGCTCTTACTTAGCTATACTCTCAGAGTCATAAATCAAAAGAAGACTTGAAATGAAGACACATGGATGGAATTTCAACACAGTACAGCTCTGCTCTTTGTGTGAGGTTGAGTGAGTGGGTAATTGTGGTGGATTTTGAAATGAAAAGATTCTTAGTAAATGATTGTCTAGTTGTAATGGGTTGACAAAAACTCTTTAATTCTTTAGAGTTGAGAAATTTTAAGTGTACCTTACAGACTTAGACTTCACAAAGATGTATATACTCTGGAAAGACCATTACCTTGTCCAAACACCCACAGCAGAATATGCAGTAATCTTAGCATAAACATAACATTTTAAGCTTTGCTTAGCTAAAACATACAACCAGTACATCAGAATTATGTCTTTCACTTCAGGTTATCAGTTCAGTAGGTAATTGACTGTCTGTATGTATTTCTGTCCATTTTGTATCTCCACTGCCCCCCCCTCCCCCCCCCCCCCCCCCGCAACATGTAGCATATAGCTTCTGGCACATAGTAGGGGCTTAATAAACATATTTGAATGGATGAATGCAAACTACACACCCAGAGAATGTCATTTTTCCTACATAAACCTTGCAGATGAACTTGTTGCAAATTGTTCAATATGCAGATTAACCACATGGGTCTATGGGGGTTAGTTAGGGAGCTAGGGCAGCGAGATGTATATACTAGTATATGCATGTATATACTAGTATGCACGTTAATATTTTTTCCTAGCTTCATTTTGATTGGTCACATCAAATCAGATACTAATGGATTTTCATGGGTTAAGAGGATGCGTGTCTTTATATCCAGCCACGCAGCTGCAGAGAACTTGGCACTCCAGGCGTTTAATAAATTTTTGTTGGGTGGTTGAGAAGCGGAGGGGACGGATGTATTGGGTCATTAAGAGTCCTTGCCCTTTCTCATATCGAAAAGGAAAGGCTTGCTTGTAGTAGGAGGGAGCCGAATCTGTGAGTCAGAGGGATCCATTATCCGCATCTGCTGAAGGGCTGTCAGATAGGAAGTAAATTTAGAGACCTACTTGTCCCTTTAGCTATTCATCACTATGGATTGGCTCCGGCGGCAGGCAGCCGTATTTTTAGAGACGCGAATGATATGGAATTTCTTCATGTACAGAACATTAGCTGATCCCATTACTCAGAGCTCCTCAAAAAGTCATAGCTGACACTTGACTGAGCTGCAGAGGAAAAACAATAGACCCAAGAAACAAAATACTAAAATGTGTGATGAAAATATAGGCAGATTCAAGTAGCTCATCACTACTGTTAACCCAATTTGGTGCTGCTAGTTGTCAGTGGTATTAAAAATCTAATTTTCATAGGGATTGATTTTTTGGTGTCTCTTCACCCTGTCAGAAAGTGAAAAATAGGTTGATTTCTTTGCACCTTGCACCACCCCCCTTTGAAAGATACTTGACGTCTCTGCTTTGACAATTGGTGTGAGAAGGCAGCACAAAGGACCGTTCCCCTATAGCATGACAGTGTCCGGAGGGGCCTTGCCGTCTTCCGACAGCAGCCAGTATGGTACTAGTATATCCTGGTTTCCAAAGCGTAAATGCAGGAAAATAGTAAATCATTTTTTAAATGGCCGTCATTCAGTGGGATGGTATTAGTAATTTTGAAGATAAAATCTTTTTAATTAATGCATTTGACCACAGATGTTTATAGATTATCCCTTCACAAGAGCCAAAGACCAAGCCCTATGCAATTGTACTGGCAGGAAGTGGCCAGATCTTATCCAGGGTAGATCCCTTTCACATGCATACTGTATGCATAAGGTCCCAGAAGGTGGGGTGATAACCAAAGCCTGGTGGTCAGGGCTATAGGTCTCAAGCCACAGTGCACTGGTGGAGGTGGTCACCATTTTGGCTGAAAGAGTTTCTATCTTTGATCAATCCATGTAATTATTTGGTGAAATAATTATTTGGTTAGTTTTCCAAGCCTCAGAGAGAGGAGAGACCCTAGTGAGTCTGGTAAATAAGTCGGATATCCTGGAGTGGTTGTTTTGCTTTTTAAAATCAATGAGGAAAGAGGCCTGTCTTCCTTTTGGTCATGTGATAAGGAAAAGTATCAGGATTCGTTAAAAGGAACTTTTAAGAAGGTGTCAGTGAGATGCTGTGTCTTAAAAATTTAGCTGTAAGCTGTTAATGACAGTTGGAGAAGAACTCTCCACATCAGAGTAATTTATTCAGCTACTTAGCCCCTGCTTATATAGCAGTCATTATATGGCAGATGCTATTTTAAATGCTTTACAGATGTTAACCCATTTAATTCACATGAGAGTCACATGAGGTAGGTTTTGTTATTGTCCTCATTTTAAAGATAAGAAACTTAGCCACAATTGGTTAAGAAATTTGCCAGGATCATACACCTGGTGATGGCAGAACTTGGATGTGAATCTGGGCGCTCTGGCTCAAGACTGTGCTTACATGCTTATTCCTTTCCCATCAAGTAACACAAGGCATGGTTTGTAAATCACATGACAACCAGGGATAGAGTTCCTTTTACTCCTGTACAGCGTATCTCTCCACTCATCTTATTAAACACCATTAAAAGACTTTGTTGAATGCCAGGTATGCTGGTTTAGAAGCCCCATCTTTGAGTTCTGACGTGTAGTAGCTGTGTGACTTTGGAAGAGTCACCTCTCTGAGTCGCCGTCATTGCCAGATGAGTATACCGATACGTTCTGTAAAATGTAAAACACTGTGAAAATTGGTTAGGCCGCATTCAGATAGACCAGTGATTCTCTAGTGATAACCTTGTCCTACGGGGCCTGGCTGTCTTCCTGTGGCCCCAGGCTTCCTGTTACTCCCTGTATGTGCGCAGGAGGCCACCTCTAGACCTAGGACTAATGTGAGGACATGCTGGACATTCATGATTAAAACAAAGACCAGGCTGTGACACTATCATGAAATAAACACGATCCCTGTTCACATTGCAATGGAGAACGGAGTCTTCATTCTGGGTGATAAATAGCACATTTGCTCAAATATTTTTTTAAATGCATGACTCTCCAGAGAGGGTACCTTTGAGCGGCTCTGCCACTGACCCTGAGTGATGTGATACTGAACTTCCAGCGCATCAGCTCAGGTTGAATGGTATTCATCTTAGCTCCTGGTTCTGATCTTGTAAGAGCTAACTCATGCATGCACAACATGATAGGCCATGTCACGCCTCACAGCCCTTTGCTGTGCTATCCTTTTATACATTTTTTATAAGGCAGAATGTATTCAAAGCATTCTGCCTCAAAAGGCATTTTGCTCTAATGGTTGTGTAGAAGTGTTTACACTCTGCTTCTATGTTTTTAAAAAACAAAAGGGTAATCAGAAGCATTTAATTGTCTTAGATGCTCTACAAATAGTAATTAAAAGCTCTCAGTTATGCAGAAGTATAAGCATGTCTGTGAATTAAATAAGGCCCGATGTCAAGCCTGATTTGCACAGCAAAGGTGATATATTTTTGCAGGGCCGAACTGAGGGCTCCTTGCCCAGTTGCATGATGAGTAAGCCCTGTTTTAAGTGATTGTTTATTCTTTATCCCTGTTCTCAGTAGTCCTGCTTCAGGGTGCAGTGTACTGTTTTCAGGATGTCCCCAGCTCTTGATTCTTGTTGTCATTGTAAGAGGCATGCTCAAAAACCATATTTATATCTTCTGTTCCCAAAGCTTTGAGTAACAATATTCAAGGATCTGTTACTTCTGTTAAAAGATTAGTGTACTTAATGAGTTCCTAAGGTCCCCAATTTCAGAGCTTTCAGTTTTTGCATGAGGTTATAGGTAGTCTCTGGAAAAGCTGATGTTATTAACTTTTGGATTCTTGGCCTTAAGTTTTCCCCACCAGTTCAACAGCCTCTCATTCGGATGTCCAGATAGATGTTAGACCAGATAGATGCATTAGCTCATCCTGTTCAAGGATAAGGAAATCAAAAGCCTGTCGTGTTATTTTACAGCTCAGGAGTCACTTCTCTTGTCCTTGATTCGTCTGAGCAGGAGACAAGAAGGTCAGCAAACCTTGATTCTATTTTGGGCCTGACCAAAGACTGGTTGTTTGACCTTTCACAAGCCACTTAACTTCTCTGTCACTCTCTGTGAAATGAGGATAGAGGAGCCCTGGTCCCCTGCCTGTCCCAGAGGGTGACTTCATAAAGAGAGGAGAGTGGAGAGGCTCACACAATGGGCTGCTGAAGGCACGTCCACTGTCTGGTTGACCAGATACACAAATGAGGCTGAAATTCAATGGAGACTAAGAATTTTTCTGTAAGAAGATGCATCAAAAAGGCAGTATAACCTTGTCACCTGTTTCTTTGTATTAATGAGGTATGATGGTCTAGAAGACATGGGGGGTTTTCCCCCTCTGAAACTAGATATCTTAAGTAAACTGAACAGATAAATTTGAGTGTTTGATAAAATAGAGCAATACACTGAGTTGGTGAAATTCAGGGGACATGTTTCCTAAGAGTCAGATTTTACTTTACTGCCATCCATCTTTCTTAAGGAACAGTCGATGTCAGCCACCTACCTCACAGCCAGCTAGGAAATGCCCTGTGGTTCAGGAGAGCGAACGTAATTTCTTGTGAAAGCATGTGACAAGCACTCTTCGTGGACTCTTTCATAGCGTTTTAAAAACGTGTGTTTTTTTAAATTTTGTTATACAACCAATCAAATTTATGGTTTCCTCTAACATAGTCTAACCATTAATAACTTATCCTGTCAATTTCAGGAGAAATGTCTTGTTCAGAAAAGTCATGTTCAGAAATGTCATGTTTGTACTATAAATATTTAGTTCTTTTATTGACAGAGTTTATATATTTTGATATTTAAAATATTTTACAGATTATATTTCAGAATTCAAAGCCCCATAAAGAAATGGATAAGGGATACAAATAGGCTTTTTGCAAAATAAAAAAAAATTTCTAATATACACATGCAAAAACCTTCAGCCTGATTCTGTAATGATCAAAGGGACTGGAACATTCTAATGGTCAAGAGGATAGCTATATCTGGGTTTAAGTCCTGACCCACACTATTTACGTGGCTGTTGGATTTTTCTCTCTTCTCTTTTGTTTATTAAGGTATTATGTATACACTACTTTATGTGTGCAGTTTGCTGCATTTTGATAATTGTGTATAATCTTGTAATGCCACTCAGTCCATTTCATTCTTTTTCATGCTTCAGTTTCCCAGAAGTCAGTTTTCCTGACATGTGCAGAATTTGTTTAGATGCAGGCACAGTGCTAATTCTACATGTGAATGGGCTCATTCAAGTCAGCAGATATTCATTGAGCACCTGTCATATGTCAGGCACTTTTGCCAGGTGCAGGGAATACTGTCTTCAAGGAGTTTCTGTAGCAGGAAGTATGGGTACTTGCAGTTGGAAAGTGCATATTTAATTACTAATCACACATTGATGAAGTAAAGGATAGCAGCTTAGTAATGCCAGGAAGCAGATATTCCCAGAATAATCAGTTTTTCAGGTGGACAGATTGTCCACATCCCCTATACTACCCCTTTCCTCCCTCAGTTACCGCCTCCCCCCCACCACCACCAACTTTCAGGAAGAAGAAAAACTTTGCTGGGTTTTACTCTAGATACTTCATGTTCTAACATGACTTCATTACTGATACTTCCATCATTGTTAAATAAGATATTTACCAAGAGAAAGTTAGACTTGAAGCTTACTTTACGTTATTTGGAAACATGCTAACCCCCATCATCTTTGAAATTGAAATTCATCTTTGAAATTGAAGTATCAAGCATCTCCAGAGACCCACCTCCAAGTACCAGCTTTCACTCCGGGAGCTCCCTTCAGACCTGAGACCTTGAGGCGCCTGTGCTTCCACCCTTCCTGCACCTGGGCCCAGGTTCTTCCTTCACCCACCCCTTCCCCAGCCCTCCCAGAACCTCCATCCACTTGGTGCTGTGGGCCCTTGATTTCCAAATTACTGTCTAGAGAAGGAAGAGGGCCATCAAGAGCCCTGCAGCAGCACTGGAGAGAGCGCCCAGCCTCTTACAAATACTTCACTGGTGCTCCTCTCTGAAGCCTGCAGTCCTTCAAGTGCAAAATTACTGCAGGTGTGGTTCAAACAGTGCTTGGATTGGCCAACCAGTGCCTCTCAAATCAACAGCTTTTAAGCGTGTCCATTTGCGCCTGTGCCGAGAGCTTGCAGGTAGATGTGCCGCCTATGAATGAGTTCAGTGCCTATGGTTTCCCTCTTGACTTAGACCACTAAGGCATGCTTCTGTCGGGTATAGAAGTGACCAACACAGACCCTGATCTGGCCTCAAAAGTTGGTAAGTCTGCACGATTGGACTTTTCAACTAAATGCTATTTTGAAAATTCAGAAGTAATAAAATTCCCACCAATTTCCAGGCATAGAAAACCAATTTCTCCCTTGATGGGTCCAATTACATGGTTGGTATAAAATTTTAAAGACCTAGCTCAGTGTTTTCTGAGGCTAGCCACTCTCTGTGAGCTTGTGAATATATAGGTCATGTAAGATGTCTGAGTATTTGTAGGTCAGGACTATTTGCATGAGAGAAATTAGGCAAACTCTTCTAATGCCAAACTATTAAGCACCCCTTTCCCTTATTCCCTTCCTCTATGACTCTCCTCCCCTTCTTCTTTCTTCTTCCTTCCTTCCCTAACAAATATTTAAGGCCTTACTACCATGCCAGGCTCCATGTAATGCTTGGCACACAGTAATCAACAACAACAAAGCTGGTTCACATTCTCATAGAGCTTGTGATCAAGTAGAGGAGGTAGACATTAGCCAAATCATCATGAAAATAATCACAAGTTACAGACTCTGGTTAGTGTGTGAGGAACACGTGGTGGTGCTGGTGCCGAGAGGCGAGTGTCTGTCCTTTCACTTGGGGGGAAATGGTTTTGCCATGTGTCTGTCTCTAAATGAAGGGTTGCCCCCACTGGGCTTTTTGCAGGCACTGTTTTTTTGGGAGGTCTTATTGTGAGTACATCACGCCCAGCATGCTAAGAGAAATGCTCTGATATCAGAGGAGAGTAAAGATTTTTATGACTTCCATGGAAACTATTATGCTTTTTACTAAGGAAGTTGACTCTGCCAGGAAGGGCTCATGCAGACTGATGAGGGAGGTTATTCTGTTCGTATTTGCCAGATAACAATAGCCTAGAACGATGGCAGAGTGTGAGGACGTTGTAAAGGCTGGGTGCACTTCAGATCCAGGTGAGAAGCTCCTGGCAGTTCAGGCATCTCTAGATACTGCCTCTGGCTTCTGTCCTGCCTTCCATCATAGTTGTTAAGAAGCCAGTGAATGGAACATCATTTTTGAAATGCACGGCCCTGTTGAGCACGAGGAGCAGTGTTTTTGGAAAATGGATCTTTGCAGTCAGTCCAAGGCTGTATACATGGGTCTTTTCTGAATGTGACATCCTGTTGTCCCTAGTACTGAGCAGAAAAGGCTTGCTTTGCAGCCTTACTTAACTATTCTCTCTCTTTTTCTGTAATAACGATGGCAACCATTAGAATAATATAAACCACTTACTAATCAGTTTAGTAACCAAGGACATCTGCTTTACACAATACGAAGCAAAATTAAGAAGGCTTTTATGATGTTCAGAAATTGCCTGTTAGACAAAGTCAAAAAACCTAATGGTAAAATCAATTGACTCTTTGTGCCAGTTTCCAACCAGCTGTCCCCTCCAAACAGTGACTGCACGAAGCCGCTGTTTCCGTGCTCATTCGAATGTCTTCAGAAAGTAATCCCGTCATAGGTAGCATTGCAAAATCTTCCTGATTCCATAACCTGGTGGTGGGAGTGGAGCCCCCTTTTCCCTCCGCCTCGTGGATTTGCTCATTGGGAGTCAGGAGGAATGGGCCTCTGAGGAACAAGCAGCCATGGAGAAAACCACATTGTCTCGCGCAGATCGGTTGCAGCTTGATTTGGGCATCTCAAGGATTGCGGATGGCCAAGCGCGGTGGCTTACAAAATGTAATTTTTGTCTTCAGGAAACTTATTATTTTGGACACAAAGATAGGAAGTTATTTTAGAGTCTGAAATTGCTGGCAAGAAGTTAATAACTGATCTAGGGGACCTGGAAGCAGGGCTCCTGGTCTGTGTAGGGTGAGAATTGGAGGAGGGGGGCAGCATCTGTCCAAGACCCGGCAGTGCAGTTGCAATATCTGGGGCCAAAACTTACAACTTTGAGACCCCGTCTCCCGGAAGTCACAAGAAAAGCAGAAAAGGGTAAATAAGTGTGACCCCTGGCGTTCCTCATTTGTTCCCAGGCCTTCAGTTTCCAGGTGCAGATTCATGGAATGAAAGTCATCGATGTGAAAGGAGGAGGCATCTTCCTTAGCCAGGAAGGGTCATGGTCTCCAAAGTGTCCTTGTCTCTAATGACATTCTGCTGGGCCACCTTCAAGTACAGGAAATGGGCTGCTTCTAAGGCCACACACCATTATCCAAGTCGCCAGGGCTTCCTGAACCACACTTCCTGTCTTCCAGCATTTTTTATTCGCCCTTTAGGATTAGTGTTCGGACACACTGTTCCTCTCATTATAGCCACTATAAAATCCATCCTACACCAGAAGCGAATGCGTTAAGAGCAGGGGGCCTGAGAAAACTCAGCCATGACTCTAAAACCATACACAGTTTGGGGAGCTCAGTTCAGAGGCAGGGTTTTGATGGGTGGCCAAGGATCGGAGTTTGGTGGTGATGCCATGTAATGTTGGCAAGGTCTCGGGTGCTGCAAACCACATTGGGCCAATCCCTTAACAGTGTGGGAAGCTTGCTGTTCACGGAAAGAGAACCAGCTGCTCCTGCCGTGCAGCACAGTGGCCGCCTTCTTCAGCGAGGGCACGGACAGATCGCAATCTGGAAGTGCTTCGCTCTGACAAAGCAGAAAGACATGGAAGCAATTATAAAGCTAATATATACAGAAACGTGGAAACATGTGTCTTCTCTCTCCACTCCCTCTCTTCCTCTTCTCTCGCCTTCCCCGCCCCCTTCTCTCTCTGAATGCCGAAAGGCTCGACATTTATGTGAACACACCTCCCGACACACACTCAGTGCAGCCGTGCCTGTCATTCTTGATGACTTTCCTGTGCAGTGAAATTGACTCTGTCTGTGTGCCCATTTGAACAGGGGATCATATCACTTAGCTTCTTTATCCCTGGTAAAGTGGGAAATGGGTTGGGATAAAGGTTGCTCTGTTGAAAATAAATTGCAATATAAATATGCGTGTAATTCAGTTCTGTTTTTTTCATATCAGAGAAAGGGACTCAGCATTTTATTTTATTTTTATTTTTTTTAAATATATTTTATTGATTTTTTACAGAGAGGAAGGGAGAGAGATAGAGAGCTAGAAACATCGATGAGAGAGAAACATCGATCAGCTGCCTCCTGCACATCTCTCACTGGGGATGTGCCCGCAACCCAGGCACATGCCCTTGACCGGAATTGAACCCGGGACCCTTCAGTCCGCAGGCCGACGCTCTATCCACCAAACCGGTTTTGGCAGGGACTCAGCATTTTAAAATGTAACGTTAAATGACAGTGTTTAACATTCTCCAAAATTTAGTGATCATTTTTGTCAGGCGAATAGGAAATTTCATAACGCGTTATCACTCATTCATTTATACAGCAGGCATTTGTTGATCTGCTATATTCCAGTCACTGTGATAAGCCCTGGATCTATAGTGGTTCATACAACATTCGTGGTCCCTCCTCTCATGGAGCTTACAGTCTGTCATATATGAAATTTCAAAAGGTATTCAACAGATTCAAATCCTGTTAATATGATTTCATAAATTCCTCTAATAATTACTTTCTGTAGCATGTGGACAGCATAATATTTCACTCTGATTCACATATGCTCATTTTAAAGAAAAGCATGAGGTTGTTTCCTGTAGGCCAGGATGGGGGGGGGAGAAAACACCCACTGAAATTACCTTTCTTGCCACAACAGGAAGGTCACCAATCTGCATAAGGCAGAATTTTCCCATGTTAATGCATGACATTGTTTTACAAGTAACTTCAATGTAAATGACTTCCTTTCTAATGGGAGCCACTTAGCTGGACCATTAAGGATGATGGTTTCAGGTTCAACAGGCTCTCTCTTGAAATTGACCTGATCAGTGGTGGAAATGGCCTCGAACTTACACAAATGGAGTGGGAGGACCTCGGGGCCCCAGGCAAATGCAGATCATTAAACAACAGGTGTCCTGCAAACCAAACTCCCGGGCTGGCATACACTCGGGGCCCCGAGTGGGAAAGAATGGTCATTTTTCTTTTGAGTGTAAAACTAACTTGGCTTGGACATAAATCTAAACATTTGTGAGCCAGGAATTGGAATTATTCAATGGCCTTTGTTATTTGGAGTGTGGCCATGGGGCAAAAAGCCCCTGAGTATGATGCATCGGTAAAGAGAGGCAGGCTTAGGATGGATAACTTGATAAAAGATGAGGGTTTCACACAAACAACCAACAGCTCAGAACAGATAGCTCAACCTTCACAACTAAATTTTGAAAATACTCCTGTAAAGGATTGAGTTCCCCCATTCACTCCCCTTTGTAATAAACTGATGATCTATTATCTAATAAAGCGCCTTCTTCATTTTAAGTCACTCTAAAATGGCACAGTGGTCCAGAGTTGATGCTATTAAAATAGTGATGGTAACGTTTTGTCACACTGCCTGTCACCTCTCAGTTCCGCTGTCCTACCTCCTTACTTTGTCACTATAGCCTTAAATCCCTGCTGTCCCCATTAAAGTGTCTACTTGTCTCCTAAAACTCATTTATAGTGTTTGTTTTGATGTCCTCCTTGGCAACTTAATTTATATGTCTGCGATTTTTCAGAGTAATACTCTGCGCTTGCTCTAATTTCCTGCGTTTTTAAAATCGCAGCCTTTGGGTTTGTGTGGCTTCTACCAATGTAAACCATTCATCTCATTTCTCTGTCAACACCCGCTTCTAATTTGCAGTCTATGTCCTCAAATTTTCTTTCCATCACTGAGAGTAACATCTTTCTGTCCATTTGACAGAGGTATTAAATCCTTCAACTCTGGTGGCTTGAGCCACTTTTCATCTCCTTTGAGTAACCAAAATGTGCCACCTAGAAAACGGTGACCACAGAAGGACAGTTCATCGATAATGGCCAGTGTCGTAGAAGAGAGTAATATCTGGACCTAAGTTTCCAGTTCTCCATTCTATATTTATTTCTATTATCTTTCATAGATTTTTCTGTAACAACCAAGGAATCTTGAATCCTTTCAGAACCAGATATCACCCCTGTACCTGTTAAGCACTTGCTTTTTCTCTCACACACGACTACTCATGTTTCAGGATATCAGCAGTGGACCAGTATACTTACAACAATGTCAATATAGCCCTTGCAGAGTGTAAGAGAGGGGTTTAACATAGCCCCCCAAATTTCCAAGGTAGCATTATGCATACAAGGAGATGCACATACATGTGTGTATGTTTTTGTAGCTATATCAGAATACAGTGATGATCTTTCCAACTGTTATCTGAATAAAACATTGAAACATTGGTGATACGTATTAAAAAATTGGTTTCCCTTCATTAACTTTGGTTGCGGCTAATATCATTTACAGAGCTAAAGCAATGATGTTGAGACATAAAATGTAATATATTAGTGAGAGGGTAGGAGAAAGCAGTCGTATCTGTGGACATGGAATGGGTCTTTGAGGTTTGGCAAATTTCATGTTATTAGTGGCCATTAGCATTTCATCTTTGTTATGGCCTTGTAATCTGAGTATTTGCCTGCATAATTTATTATGCACCCCCAGGAACATTCTCGCTCTTCAGTCATCCATTCTCATTCATACTTTAACCATTCATTCAACAAACTCTTTATGCCAGCATTGCTACAGTTCAAATTTCCCTAATACTAGACTTAGGGGGACAAAATTGTCTCATGGAATCAGTGAGGTGATAGGAGCCATGGCCATCATATCCGTTAAGTGTTTAAGTTTGGCCCCCTTCCCCTGGCCGACTTGGCTCAGTGAGTGGATGGAGCATCAGACTGAAGGGTCCCGGGTTTGATTCTGGTCAAGGGAACATGCCTGGGTTGCGGGCTTAATCCCCAATGGGGGGGGGGGGGCGCGGTGCAGAAGGCAACCAATCAATGATTCTCTCTTATCATTGATGTTTCTATCTCCCTCTTCCTTCCTCTCTGAAATCAATAAAAATATGTTTAAAAAAAAAAAGTTTGGCCCCCTCTTCACTTGCCACCACGAAGATTTTTCTTCCTCTGATGCTCCAAATCCCTTAATACTTATGTACTTATATGTATATATTTATTTGTAATATGTATTTGTATTAATGGCCCTGAGTCTTGAAGTATAAATGATTTTTATTTTTCTAATTGGATTACATGTGTTTGAGAGTACAGTGTGTTTGATTTATCTTTATTCCCCACATCACTACTAGCATAATCTTTTACATTCCTAAGTTTATATGTCTATGTACTTGTGTATTTGTAAGTGCTAAATAAATAATTGTACTTGAAACCCAGTCTGTTATTAGTTCACAAAATGTCAGTTACTTTCTTTTTCTGCTCTACCTTTGCACTAAATGTTGAAACTTAGAAAAAGGCAATCCATTTATTGTTAGAAATCTGCGGATCCCCTAAAACTGCATTCTTAGTGCATTTGCTTCTTAACAGAGATATTCGTTGACCATTCAAAATGAGATCCTTTGTTACACGTTAGTTGTGGTTTCTTAACCAAAAAAATAAATTAAAATGCCTCAAATTGCAATTTCACTGAAAAGACTTCACAGTAAAACAGCTTGGAAATTTGAATATTTGACTTTTCCAGAAACGTGGCAGGACCATAATTGAATTGGGGATAATGTTGACACACTGCCTCAGAAGCCTGAGGACAAGAAGATAATTTCAAAGATCACAGTGCCCTTTAACTATGTCCTAAAGGAAGCAGCTCTCCTATATGTTTGGTTTCGTGAAGGATACACTGTACCAAGAAGCATGAGGCCCCCTGGGGCTCATTATGGACCTGGTGCACTTGGTCACAGAAGAAGTGTCGTGACATTTTTACAGAATTCTGCTGCCCAATTTTAAGCTCTGAGATTCATCATTTCAGCTGAGAAAAGGTTTCAGTTAGTGGCTAGGGTTTATCCTGCACTTAATAGACCTGTTCTGAAAGCCGACTTTGACCCGTCTTCATAACTGGTTTGTGAAGTCCAAATATATCAAATAACAACCACCACAAATTTTGTGGACAAAGAATTTTTTTTATTAAACTTATTGGGGTGACATTGGTTAACAAGAGCACATGGGTTTCATTTCTAGGATGCATGACCTGTATATGGCATTATGTGCTCACCACCCAGTCAGATCATCTCCTGTCACTACATATTTGCCCCCTTTACCCTTTACTACTCCCCATACCCTTTCCTTCTGATAACCACCAAACTGCTGTCTGTGTCCATGAGATTTTGTTTGTTTGTTTTTCTTTCTTTTTTTATTTGTTGCTTCTAGCTTTATATCCCACATGAGTGAAATCATACAGTTCTTAACTTTTTCTGACTTATTTCTCTTAGCATGATATTCTCAAGGTTTATCCATGTTGTCGAAAATGGCAATATTTCTTTCTTTTAAGACTTTTTTTTATTGATTTCTAGAGAAGGTAGAGAGAGGGAGAGAGAGATCTATGTGAGAGCGAAACACTGACGGGCTGCCTCCTGCACGCACCCCCATCAGGAATCGAGTCCACAACCCTGCACCAGCTCTGACCTGGGATGAAACGGGCAATCTGTCGGTGCACAGGCAACACCCACCAACTGAGCCACGCCGGCCAGGGCAGATGGCAGTATTGCATCGTTTTATGGCTCAGTGTTCCAGTGTCTATATGTACCACATCTTCATTATCCAATCAGCTAATGAGGACACTTCAGTTGTTTCCATGTCTTGGCCACCGTGAATAATGCCGCAGTGAATGTAGGGATTCATATATCTTTGCGAATAAATGTTTTCAAATTTTTAAAGTAAATACTCAGAAGAGGGGTTGCTAGGTCAGATGGTAACTCCATTCTTCTTTCTTTAAGGAACTGCCATTCTGTTTCCCATAGTGGCTGTGCCAGTTTACATTCCCACCAGCAGTGAATGAGGGTTCCTTTTTCTCCACAACCTCTCCAACACTTGTCTTGTTGATAATAGCCAGTCTAACAAGTGTGAGGCGGTATCTCATTGTCGTTTTGATTTGCATTTTCCTAATAGCTAGAGAAGTTGAGCTTGTTTTCATCTATCTCTTGGCTATTTACATGTCTTCTTGGGAAAAGTGTCTTTTCAGGTCCTATGCCCGTTTTTAAATTGGATTGGTTTTTTCTTGGTGTTGAGTTGTATGAGTTTTTTTATATATTTTGGATATTAACCCTTTGACAGAGCTGTGGTTCGCTTGGTTGCCTTTTTCTTTTGTTGGTTTCTTTTGCTGTGCAGAACTTTTTAGTTTGACATAGTCCCATTCATTTATTTTTGCCTTTACTTTCCTTGCCTTTGGGGTCAAATTCGTAAAATCCTAAGACCAACGTCCATAAGTTAAGTACCTATGTTTTCTTCTATGTAATTTATTATTCCTGGTTTTATAGTTAGGTCTTTGATCCATTTTGAGTTAATTTTTGTATATAGGGACAAGCAGTAGTACAGTTTCATTTTTTTGCAGGTGATTTTCCAATTTTCCCGGGAAAATTTACTTAAAGAGGCTTTCTTTTCTTCATTGTATATTTTTGGTTCCTTGGACAGATTTTCTACCATTCTTAGGCCTCCTCCCCAGTATTGTCTATGACAGTGGTTCTCAACCTTGGCTGCACATTAGAATCACCTGGGAATCTTTTTAAAATCCTGATTTCTGGGCCTCATCCTCCGGGAATTCTGTTTCTTTGTTATGGGGTGGGGCCACAACATTAGTAACAAAGAAACAATTTCCGGAGCATGAGGCCCAAAAATCAGGATTTTAAAAAGATTCCCAGGTGATTCTAATGTGCAGCCAAGGTTGAGAACCACTGGTCTATGACCTGCATTCATAGGCTACCGTCGGCTACCCTCAGAACATTGTACACAGGCTGTACTTTGCACTAGTTACAGCTCAGTAATAAGTTGGCCTTGGTGATTTCTTCAAGGAAAAAGAGGAATTTATGATGAAAGAGA
The DNA here is from genome assembly GCF_964212035.1 of Myotis nattereri. Taxonomy (NCBI): domain Eukaryota; kingdom Metazoa; phylum Chordata; class Mammalia; order Chiroptera; family Vespertilionidae; genus Myotis; species Myotis nattereri. The sequence continues at coordinate 159,565,922 of NC_138075.1, forward strand.
GGTCGTTTAAAAGGTTTTCTCAGGGATCTAGTTTTGCAGCTGGTTAAAGCCAGTACTCCTAAATTACCAAGCAAAAATAAAATGATTGGTTTTCTATTTTTCATAGATATAATTATAGCAGAGTTTGAGTAATATTTTGGGTGGATGTTAAATTTTAAGTGTCAAATTCATGGATTAAACTCTAATTTAAAAGAGCAGAAGATTAGTAATTATTTAAACCTTTTTTTACACAAGGTATAGTTTATCTCTATCCAAATGTGTGTCCAGGTTAGTTATCTTCAGGTTTATCCTGTCCTTTTATCAATGTCTCTTGGTTTCTCCCTCCCTCCTGTTTTGTTTTGAAGAATTTTGCTACCAATTAAATATGTCCACCATTGTGTTGTCAAGACCAAGGAAGAAAAAGGAAAGATCATCCATGTTACTTCTTGCAAGAAATTTACTTTTTGCAAAAGATCTAATCTTTAAAATGAGCTTCTGGGTGGATATCCTTTTTCTTCATTTGTACCAGTTGTTACAAGCAGGACATGCTTTGAGGAGGGCAAAAGCCTGGTGTATTAGGAGGTAGAATATCAAGGGAAGGAAATATCAACATACTTTGGTCACGGTGAAGCTGAATCAGCTCAAGAGCACAGTAAAGGAATGCAAATGAACCACCTTCTTCTTCCAGCACATGTGGCAGTAGAGGCAGCACCTTAGAAACCCACAGGATCCTGAGTAATCAGGGACTGTGTGTTAAACAGTGACAGGGCCCAATGAAGTTGTCTTTGTGATATAAATTCTCAGTTGCAGAAGGTTACAGCTCATTCAAGATGTAATATCCATAATGCAGTCTGACAGCAACAAAATCACTCCACCAGCAAAAGACTGAAATGAAGAGCAATGCTAAATGTCCGTAAGAGAAGAAGTGACACAGTGTTATCTAATCACATGTCCAAAGGCCGTCAGAGAACACAGGAGAACAGGGCCACCAAGGGGACCTTTAGGCCACTGTTCATCGTGCACCCAAAATATTGGTCATTTATATAATGGAATTTGCTTTGTTTAGGCACCAGAAGAGTTTCCCAGACCCACAACAGAGCAGATAAGGACTGAGTAATCTCAGGGGCGGGACAGGTGGTTATCTATAGCAAAGCTACAGTGTTACGAAAGGCATGGCAGAACTGTTGGGCCAAATGTGAGTGTGAAAATGCCATTCATTAAAGCATGCAAGTATAACACTGCAAGGAGCGTAAAGAAGACAGCTGGGATACCTGTGTGATCTACTCTCGAAGACCAGCGAGCTTTCCATCATTAAACAGGAAACATCAAAGTTTAGGGAAGAAGGAAAACACCCCTAATTTTTCCTAAAGAGATCCTGCGTGCATAATGAACCATTAGGTAGAGAGGGGCCAGGTCAAATAACAGGTTTTGGAGCCATGAGTGGACAGATGTAGAAAACCTAGACTTCTTGCCTTAGATCTGAATTCTCTAACAAGGGTTGAGGAACCTTTGTTCTGGCAAGTGCCATTTGGATATTGATAACATCATTCACGGGCCATACAAAATTATCAACTTAAAAATTACCCTGCTATATTTGGTCAAACATTTAAGTAACTCACCCCTAATGCCTTGGTAGGGCCAGACCAAATGATTTCCCAGGCCTTATATGGCCCATGGGCTAGACGTTCCCCACCCCTACTAAACTGACCCTAAAAAGCTAGATCCATTAGGTGTCCCTCAGTTCAAATATTAATCCCCTCATTCAAATATTGATCCCCCATTCAAATGTTGTCCCCTCTCTCCGTTGATATACTGAATCTTTGATCCAACAGCTTCTGCTGTGGGACCAAGAAGAAAAATACAAGTTTCTTTAAGTTTCATAATTGAGAGGCCTGTGCAAGAATACTACATTTAATTGTGACAACAATGGTAATTGTGAAAGGGAAGTCATATATATATCGAAAAGTTATGGAATATGTTGTTAATGTCTGAAAAAAAAGTGCAAACATATTCCTTAAAAACAAAATGGGAAATGTGTACTAGGCTCTCCAAAACATATTCATATCACTTTATTTAATCCTCACTCCAATCCAGTGAGGATACAGAAAATCTGAATCTCAGAAGGGCCCAGTAACTTCTGTGCTGGAGACTATTCCCACCTGCCGCACCTGTCGCACCTGTCACTTTGGCCTGACTTCTTGTTCTCTGCCCATTAGTCTCTCTTCTGTGGAGCAGTGAAAGACATGGTTTTCTCTCAGAAGAAGAATTCCTTAGGACTGGACTGGAAAAGACCTTGAAATTGCTAAAGAATGCCCCCTCCCCAAGTTAGCAGGTGTTAACCAGAGAGTGAAAACCTCAACACGTGCACAACAAAGTTTGTGCTAATTTCACAGCTGCCTTTTCTCTGCACAGATAGGTTCTCTGTGTACTTTTTGCTTAGCATTGTGTGTCGTCGGTTATTTTCTACAGAGTGTGCAGTCACTAGCACAGCAATACTTGTGTATGTTGGACCAAGGATAACAGGACACTTTTTTTTAATATATTTTATTGATTTTTTACAGAGAGGAAGGGAGAGGGATAGAGAGTCAGAAACATCGATGAGAGAGAAACATCGATCAACTGCCTCCTACACACCCCCCACTGGAGATGTGCCCGCAACCAAGGTACATGCCCTTGACCGGAATCGAACCTGGGACCCTTGAGTCCGCAGGCCGATGCTCTATCCACTGAGCCAAATCGGTTAGGGCAACAGGACACTGTTTTAAAGAGAAGTGAGCACTGCTGTCCTCCCCTCTCTCCAGCCCGATTGAGGGATGCATTGCAGTCAAGTCCAGCGTTCGTGCCTGATGCAAAGGTGCTCCACTTAAAGAGAACTTTCCCACTTTCCTGTGAGTGTAAGGTTACTGTTCTCAGGGCTGTATTAGATCCCAGGGTCCTCCTTATTCGTAGTGGAAAGGTGTGGTGGGTTTCTTGTTCGACGCTGTGGAAGCACTGATGATGACAGAGCAGATAGTCAGATGCTGCCTCAGAAGTGCAGCCCTTTGGGTATGGGGGATGGTCCCTAGTTAAGTAGCACTCGTTTTTACCTGATGAATGCCGTGGGCATCACTGTGAGACTCCAAAATTATCATGTACTTTTTTCCCCTCTCAGCACTCCCCTTTCTTGAAATTATCACTAGTTGAGCCAGTCCTTCATGCTAGGGGTGTTCATGAAGGCAGGGACCAAGTACCCCTAGTTCATCACCGTCCCAGCATACCCACTATGTCGCAGACCTTCAGTAAACACCTGTTCAGTTACTGCATGGATGAATGCTTATTTCCTAAGTATTGGTGCTTCTGCTGGCTGTGCAGTCTGAAAAGTAGGACCTTCCTCCCAGCCTCTACCCATGCAGGCAGAGCCGTCCTGATTGGAAGAGGTAGGGTGACCTGGGAACCTAAGAGGTGCATGCCACTGTAATTTGAATTGAAACACTTTCCTTTTAAATAATAGAAATAGCTCTTGCCAGTGGCTTGAGAGGATATCATCCAAATCACACAGCCTCACGTCAGTGTTGTTGAAAGTCTTAGGTTCTCACGTGATCCTCAAATGCCCAGTTCTGCAGCAGCACGGAATTTTTGAAGGTTAAGTGTTTATATGGACTGATGCTTTGCGAGAAGGGTGACCCTGAGAAGAAGACTGGCATCTCTGGTCCTGACTCCCGTGCATTTTTCCTTCCAAGAAGTCACCTGCACCAACCAGTGCTGGTGTAATGTGCCATGACGTGGTTTTGTGCCCTCTCAATGGAAATACTGCCAATTTTTCTCCCGCGGTGCCATTGATGTCTCAGTTCTTGTTTTAACATAATGTATATGCAGTTTCTATATTAAATTTGCACACCTCTTTTTAGCAATTTCTTCCTTCTCTGACATGATGGAGGTCAGGAGCCTGGAACTACAAGTGCATGGCTTGTACATTATGTATCTTTTGCCTGGTCAAAAAAAAAAAAAAAAGAAAAGAAAAAGAAAATTGAACTCTCATTTATTAAGCATGCATTTCCCTGACTTGTCTTCATTATAGTTCACGACGTAGCAAACAGATTTTCCCAAATCAGCGCCTGTGAAATATGCTATCAGAAAGATCCTTGGCCCTGGCCGGTGTGGCTCAATTGGTTGGGTGTCATCCCTGTACACCAAAGGGTTGCTGATTTGATTCCCAGTCAGGGCACATGTTCAGGTTATGGGCTTGATCCCCAGTAGGGGGCGTGCAGGAGGCAGCCAATGAATGTTTGTTCTCACATCAGTGTTTATCTCCCTCTACCTTCCTCTGTCTTTAAAAATCAATGAAAACAATCTTCTAAAGAAAAAGAAAGACCCTTGCCTGAGAAATATTCTAAATATCTACAGTCATGTTTTTCTCCTTCTCAAGAGATCATAATATTTAAGGTCATAGGAAAGGCCTGCTCTCAGCTGCTTTATAAAATTCATCATGACTGTCCCCCTTTGCATTTTGGTCAAATAGCTTGGGCAGCCCTGGCCAAAGACCTTCCCCAGCATTATACTCGCAGCAGAGGGGTAATCTGTAAGTACCAGTGTCACTTGGCGCAGCGGTGCAGATGCTGGGATCTCTCTCTAGACCTGTGGAATCAAGCTTGAGGAGTGGAGCCCAGGATGTTTGTCCTTCTGCTGAGCTCCCAGGTGATGCTTGGCCCTTTGAGATCAGTTACAGCCATGCAGCAAATATTGATTATGGTTGGTTACGTCCCAGGCACTTCAACTAGTGGATGCTGGGACTAGAGAGATGCTCAAAAACAGATGTGGAGCCTGAATGTGCTGCTTTACACTTGTTTTGAGATGTGACTGAGCCTCATATGGAGAGGTTCAGAGAAATGCCTGCAAACCTGGAGGCGACATTTTCAGTCAATCAGCCAATTAACAAATATTTATTCAGTTCCTAGGAGAAAGGCATTGTGCTAAACACTTGAGATAATAGAGAATATACCATGGTTCCTGGGCTCGGAGGGTTTTCTAATCTGCTTGGGAAAACAGCATATGAAAAGTTAAACAAGAGAGAAGTCAAATCATTGAGTAGGACAATGCAAAAGAACCGCGGTCTGACACATGGCTGATTGTCGAGTGGTACTAGTGATAACATCCGTGTCTTGGATGTTACTCTTCCCTGTGCATCTTCTTCCATCTGGAATTTTCCCCACCTTGAGTCCATCCTACTTCCAGTATTTTGAAAAAAAATTAATGTATAATATTAAATATCACTCTTAAAGTAGTGCATATTACCAGAGAATATTTGGAGTTTTTGAAACCTTTGTTCCATATCTTCTGCGGACTTCACGTTGTCTAACTATAAAGCAAAGGTTCATTACCTAGTTATGTAAAGGTGTATTTAGATAAAATGGGAATTTTTTTTCTTAAAATGCCACCCAGTTTGAATGTGTGTGTATTTGTATAGGCACACAGTGTATGTGTATGAGTGTGTATGTATATACCTGTGTGAATAACAAATATTATATATTTGTTAAGTGTATACACACATTAAAAATCCAAGGAGAAAGAAGATATGCTTGGGAAATAAGTGGTTCCAGAATACATTAATTCACCTGAAAGTTAGGATACAAGAACTTTTTTCATTATTTGAGATATTAAAGATTGCTACAGGTTGGTTTTGTAGAGGAAACTGGAATATCCTCTCTAGGGAATTTTTAATAGGTCAGTAGACAACAGTGAGTTAGAAATGTTCTGTGTCATACTCTCCAATAACTCCCCTCCTGGGATCTCCAGGGCTCTGCCCTCTAGGACAGTGGTCGGCAAACTGCGGCTCACGAGCCACATGTGGCTCTTTGGCCCCTTGAGTGTGGCTCTTCCTAAGCTTTAGGAGTATCCTAATTAAGTTAATAACAATGTACCTACCTATATAGTTTAAGTTTAAAAAATTTGGCTCTCAAAAGAAATTTCAATCGTTGTACTGTTGATGTTTGGCTCTGTTGACTAATGAGTTTGCCGACCACTGCTCTAGGATGTAAGTGTTGGAATTTGAGGCACTTAAATGCTTTAAGTTGGATGCTTGTAAATCGCAGAGGGTGGAGACGTCATCAATACAGCTATGTGTCAGGGCTTTGGTTTAGAACAGTGGTTCCCAAACTTATTTGGCCTACCGCCCCCTTTCCAGAAAAAAATATTACTCAGCGCCCCCTGGAAATTATTTTTTTTTTAATTTTAATAGCAATTAAACGGAAAGATATATGCCCCCAAATGCACCTGTGGCCATCACCGCCCCCCCTGGATCGCTGCAGTGCCCACCAGGGGGCGGTAGCGCCCACTTTGGGAATCACTGGTTTAGAATCAGACCCTTGTCTGTTCATGGCAGGCTCTTTCACTCTGTGGCCATGGGACTTAGTTCTTAGACTCATTTTTCCCAACTATAAGGTGACCTGAACCAGAGTACTTATCTAATAGAGATATAGGAAATACTAAATAAGTTAAGATGTTAAGCACTTAACCAAAGGTCTGGCGAATTAAGCTTTCAATAAATATGAGCTTTGATTATTATATCACTATTTATTATTTGTTGGAAGAACCCATTGTACCATTATTTACGTGCCTTTGCCTAAAAAGTAAGACAAACTAGGTTCTACAAAATAACTGATCGGTCTTTTTCAACAACTGATTCTTCACGTATGTCAGCAATTTGGTACACTTTGTAAAAATAGAATTATCCATATTCTTTCAATTATCCAAAATCTTGTAATTATGGAGACAAGCTTCAAATGTGTTTTTGTAATCTATACCCAAAGAAGGGTATGAATTTACAGACGCGTAATTTAGTAGCTCATAGTGCGTACACCAACTAGTATATGCTCAATTTAGGATGGTGAAACTCATTTGAACAAAATTAGCCCCGTATGAAACGGCACTGAAGCAGAATCTGACAGTTCCCATAAAACAGGCCTGGAAATATTGACATTGATGATGGAATTTCCACTTCCCAGCAGCCGTTGTTTCTTGGAGCTGCTTACATATTAAATATTAGAACATTTCTAAAAAATAAACTGAGACACAAAGTCAAATGACCTTTGTCCTGAGGCTAACAGGCCTATGGACTCAGAGGGGACCTACCCATGCTGGGTGATGACACTCCCTAGGTGTTTGAGCCCTGGCTCTCGACCATCCAGGCCCAGCTTTCAGGGGACACATGGGGGACTTCTGAGCAACCATTGCTGTAAAAGCCACACAGCTCTCACAGTCTCGTCCTGTGTGTGTCTCTTCCTTTATCCACTCAGCAGACACACATCCCAAGAGCACAGCATGTGCAGGATTGTGCTGGGTGCCATGGGGATGAACACAAGGAAACTTACCTTCAAAGGATTTACAGTCTAACAAATAATTAGCCTGAAGACATGCTCCCAAATTTCTATTTTAAAAATACATTTTTGGCGGTTTGTGAATTATTTGTTCAGTGTATATCAAACCTTGTTTTCTTTAGGACACCAGGATACTAAAGTGAACGGCATGTTTCAATAGGAGATCATCTCTTACGTGTGTTAAACAAAGCCATGTTCTCCCTCCTAAGCAATTTATAATGGTTTCAGATGGAACCTTGGGTGCTGTGATTGAGAAAGGACATAACTTAACCAAGTCTAAGAGAGAAAGTTAATGCTTTTCATTTAGCGTAAGCCTGGAACGCATTCGAGGCATTAAGTGCAATGGTATGTGACTGAACTGATGGGAGTTAATATGTAATTACTGTTTTTTACAGTATGGTTATAGTGATTATATTCTATTTATTCTATTTTCCTCTGGAAATACAGCATAATGTAATTATAATTAATAACTCTGAAGATGGGCTCAATTACTTAAGTCATGAAAATGAATTACCATCATCACATTGAGAATTTTTCAACCATCCTGTATAGAGCCGACTATAGAAATACTAGTGCTTCTGAGAATGTTACTTGTAAAGAAACTGCAATGAATAAAAGCTGAATTTATGCTGGTATCAGTACCATTTTAAACAATAAAAAAATTACCAGAACGTTGTAGCTCGTGGTTACCTTTAAGTCTTTTTACATATTTTATGAAACTTCCACTTTAATTTGTAACTTTAAATTTTTTAAATATAAAAGGTGCATTTTGAGAAGCCTTATCTTTGCAAAATATACTTTAAAATAGTTTTAAAAGAGTGAAGAAAGAAACCCTGTTAAAATTCAGGATTATTTTTTAATCATTGGTCTTTTTGAGGAATATTTTTAAATGACAAAAAAAACCACATATTTATAAAATGGCATTATGTTCAAAAAGAGGCCATATTAATATTTCCTTATAAATATTTCAGTTACCTTTTGGGATGAAACCTTTACGCAGAGTATGTGATTTTTATGTAAAAGGGAAACCTACAGGGAAGAAGTTATCACCCAAGTTTGTGAATTGTTTCAGTGCGACTGTTATATACTTGTCCCTATTGTTATTCTGGAAGCTCCCTACAGCGCCATGACTCTCTCACAGAACTAACAGTCTTCATGGTTATAAACCCTATCAGACCTTTACCTTTTCCCTTTCTCTCTCCCCTCCACCCCCCATTTGGTTACTTGCCTTATCCCATAAATTTTAGCTCTACAAAGGCTATCCTCTTCTTTACTTAGTCCCCATTCCATTCCCAGCACCCTAAGTTAGGCCTCGTCATTCAATTATGTTTTATTCAACAACCCCCCCACCCTCAAGTCATGTATACCAGTCCTCTTCCTCTCCTCATGGCCGCTGTTACCACCTTTAATTTCTCATCCTCGTTATTTCCTAGAAGGTTAAAGGTAGACAGTTTCTTGGGGTTTCATTTAAAGTAAAAACTTTTTTTTTCAATCTTTAATTTCTTTATTGATTAAGGTATTATATATGTGACCTCATACCCCCATAAACCCCTATTACCCCCCCCCCCACTCATGCTCTCATCCCCCTGTTGTCTGTGTCCATTGGTTGGGCTTATATACATGCATACTAGTCCTTTGGTTGATCTCTCCCCCTTACCCCCACCCTCCCCTACTTTCCCTCTGAGGTTTGACGGTCTGATCGCTGCTTCTCTGTCTCTGGATCTGTCCTGTTCATCAGCCTATGTTGTTCACTGAATTCCACAAATGAATAAGATCATGTGGTATTTATCTTTCTCTGACTGGCTTATTTCACTTAGCATAATGCTCTCCTTTACTTCTTATGGGATGATGAGCCCAGCATACTTTGGGAAGCAGTGTCACTGCTCAGTCAGTTAATGGAAACTACGGAGCAGGAACTGAACTCGCCTTAACAGAAACCTAGCTGATAAGTTTGGACGGTTCCCCAGTGACAGGTACCCAGCAGGACAGGAATTATATTTTAGACTTTATCTTTTTGTTTTAAATATGTTTTTATTGAGTTTTAGAGAGGAAGGGAGAGAGATAGAGAGATAGAAACATTGATGAGAGAGGAACATCACTGATCCACTGCCTCCTACGCTCCCCCTACTGGGGATCGAGCCGCAACACAGGCATATGCCTTGACCAGGAATGGAACCAGCAGTCTCTTGATTCCTGGGTTGACGCTCAACCGCTGAGGCACACTGGCCAGACTAGACTCCATCTTTTGATGAGTGGCCCATTTCAGCAATCTGGTGTGCTTCTCTAGGAAATACTGTGAACCTGGAATAGTCTTCCATTCTGCCCCAGCTGCCTTTTAGCCTCAGGCACCTCACTTTTTCAGTGGTTTTATTCGCTTTGACTAGACTCGTATCATTTTATGAGAACATACTTTTAATCATGAAAAAATATTTTGAAATGTTGAAAAAGCGGACGAAAATACTGAGCTCTTTTCGTTTTGTCACATTTAGTTCTTTGACATTGAATGTCTTTGCATTTAAGTCCTAATAATTTTCTGAAATAATACCCATCGCTTATTTGCGTTAAAGATAGATTTTGATAACGTTTATTTAATTCATCCATAGAAGCGTTCCTTTAGTACTAAATTTTAAACACTCACCATGTGCCAGGCCTGTGCTAATCTCTGAGAATAAAAATCTGAAGTCATGGCCCTTTGTCAGGAAGCCTACCACCGAAGTCATATTTGTGTTGCTGTGGCACTTAGCACAGTGCCTCCAAACCAGTTCTAGAGCTAGGGGCAACCCAGGCATGTGCCCTTGGCCTGAATCGAACCTGGGACCCTTCGGTCCGCAGGCTGACGCTCTGTCTACTGAGCCAAGCCGGCTAGGGCAGATTTACATTCTTGAAAGATTCCTTGGGAGCCACGTGGAAAATGAATTAGTGTGATGGAGACTAGACAACCCTAGAGTGAGAGAAATACAAAGCAACAGGCCCTGGTTCCTCAGACCCTTTGCTGTTCGACTTTGAGTGCAGAATACTGAATCATTGCATATTCATTTAGTTCCTGGTGCATTTGTTTAGATCCTGATGCTGCCTTGACAAGTGAAGTTGGGAATTCAAAGAACTGTTGAACCTGGTTCCTGCCCTTAAGATCATCAGAGTCTAGTTGGGATGAAAGATAAAAACATGTATAGTATATTGTGTGTTAATAGTTTGCAGAGTACTTCACATACAATATACTTCTTCTGATTTTTAAATCAACAGTGATATGTCACATGATTACAGCTGACATTTCATTAATGGAATACTGCAGCCCATCTCTATCCATGTTCTGTGGCCTAGTTTGTAAGTAACGGAACTGCAGCTCCCACCATGGTCTTTGGACTCTTGGACAGGAGATCTTGCCACTAGGCAACACTCTCCCACTTGTTAAATAATATAATTAGGTAGCTGTATAGCTGTATATAAAAAGAAAATATATGAGATTACATAAAATGTGATTAGTCATCAGGTAGCTTACATAGGCAAGAAGTATGTGGGAAGTTTGGAGAAGAATTGATCCCTCCCCGTGTCTTGAATTGTAGTGTGCTTCTTGATGTGGTAGGGAGCCAATTCTAGGGTGAGAAGTGAATGGGCAGAATGTTTGTGCCCAATGCTTCTTGTAGGGGAAATAGGGAAAGAGCCAGAAGGACCAGTTGGATCCAATGTGAAGAACTTGAATGTCGGGATTAAAAGTGTATGGACCATCCTGAAGAGATTGGAGACTACAGGGGCTTAGCAATATGTCATTAGATAAAAGAAGTCCGCCATGGTGCATGGAGTGAATGGGCAGGTGAGATGTGAGGCCTGGCCAGTTGGGAAGAAATTGCTGTAAAGCCAAGGGGTGTCCTCCTTCCCTCCTGTGTCTTCAGTCCCTCCTGTTCTCCTTAGCATCCCTCTGTCACTTCCCCCTCAGCCCGTCACTTCTTAAGGTTCTTCTTTCTGTCACTTTTTCATGATTCTGATATCCAGCTCAATGAAATGTTTTTGCTGACTTTAATAATTGTGATTCCAGTACATTGAAAATCTCCAAACCCTTGAAATGCTAGAGATTTGCAGAAAAACACGGTCACTTCTCTTCAGGCCCTGGGGACTCTGCTGGTTTTTCTTTTCTTTAAAAATTTTTTTAATTGATTTTAGAAAGGAAGGGAGAGGGACATAGAAACATCAATGATGAGAGAGAATCATCGATCGGGGTATCGAACTGTGACCTCCTGGTTCATAGGTCGATGCTCAACCACTTAGTCACACCAGCTGGGCTGGCTTTCCCTTTCATTCCACATTAGATTGGGCATTGGCTTCCTTATCCTCATGTCAGACAGTTCTTCCCAGTGCTGTCTTTCCACCTTCATCAGCACTTAGAATACGCAGGTTCTGGATGATTTTCACCCAGGTGGATTAGTTGGAGGTGTTCTAATGGACATGTAATTTTTTTCCTCTCCCCTCATTTCTAATCTCTTGCATACCTCATTGGCTACTTCAGTCCCACTCACAGTTGAACATGTCCTGAAATGTTTTATTCCTCATTTCAGAATTCTTACCAAAGGCACCCATCTTACTCTAGACTCTGCATTAACCGTTCATTCCCTACAAACATCTCCTTACGTTTGGAAGTCTCCAGGTATATCTTTGAGATTTATTGCCATTTTTATCTTATATTTTATTGTTCATTCAAGCGTTTAAATATTTATTGAGCACCTTACTATACATCAGATACAATTCGAGGAGCTAGGAAAATATCGTTAACAAAAGATACACAAATTTATATCCTCATGCAGTCACATATTCTGTGACTACAGATAGCCACTAAACAAAGACGTAAGAAAATTGTCATTTTTATGAAAAGATATTTCTCTTCAAAGGCCAGACCTGACCTTTTTTAAAAAGAATTCTTTTTTAGAGTGGTGAAACATCTTTACCTTATTCCTCAAAAAAGGGGGAACTATTAAACGCACAGACCTGCAGGAGCCAGCCCCCTAAATAATATCCACAGCCACCGTCCACCCATGGAATCACTGCAGCGACTAAGCTGCCTGCAGCGTCGCCACAGTTAATGCGGGACCGCGTGTTACATTTTCTTTTCCTTCTAAGGTCCACTCTCAAGGCCTCCGGTTGGTGTGTGTCATATGGACATTATCTAGTGAAAATGCCACATTTCATAATGCTGGAACAAAGTTTCACCGTAATTGCCTCTGAAAGACACTCGCAGCTCTGGATTTACAGCTCAGTATCTCACTAATTTATGGCAAGGTCAGAAAAGCAGCAGGCTTGGGAGTAAGAGGAGAAAAAAAAAAAAAACCTGTCCTTCATGCTCATAATGATTTGTGCAGTGGGCAATTAGGCAAAATATACAAATTGTAGTTTGATGCTGTATTAATAGATTTAGCCATGGGATATAGAGTCATACGGAATGTCACCTTCTCAGGACAAAGCACAGTGCCACATGCAAAATTGTTACTGTTTGGCTCTTCACAATGGGCAGTATGTACTTCCCAATGAATTATAGTGTTTCTTTACTTTGTTCTACTGACTGGCTCTTTTGTTGGCTCAGTGTTGGGAAAGCCGATTACAAAACGTTAAAGGAAAGAAAGAAATTTAAGAAACAAACTTACAGAAACATTGACTGTTTTGGTGGTGGTGGTGGTGGTGGTGGTGATTTTTTTTAAAGGCCTCTCTACCCTGCCCCATGGTGAAGCCCTCAGGGACGTGCTGGCGGAGGAACAGGCCGTTGAAAAATACACTACACACTAAGCCTCTCTTGTTTATTTGCATGTTGAAGGCAAGGCAGCTTAATAGAATTTGAATATGACTAAATCCAGCCACTTAGCGTAACTGTCTGTATCCCTATAATGCAGTAGCCAAAGGTAATCTGCTTGTTAGGCACTTTCCTTTATGATCTCAGCAAGTCCCAGTTCTGGAAGCAAATGTTGTATTTACCATAATCCACGAGAGGGAACCGCCAGGGCTAAAAATACAAAACAGAACAAATGTAAAACAGTGCTGCCGCTCCAGTCCTGTAATTGGTCTATAAATGAGTCTCAGGCATCTGTGTGGCAGAGATACTTTTATGTATCTCTGAGAGAGCTGGCTGCGCTTCACATAGGTTTTCCAGGGCATCAGAATTCATAAGCGGCTCCGAAAGGCATTTTGTGCTGACCAGGCAAATCATAGCAGGTTGTATGCAAGACTCCCACGTTTGCAAACACAGTGCCTGGTGAGTGATTACATTTAATATGAGAATCAGGTAAAATTGTTTGCACAGAACCAATTGGTGGGGTGGAGATATTAAAGAGTAGAATTGCTCTGGGAAATCTATATTCTCCAATCAGCCACTGAAGAAAGGTGGGGATGCTGAGGCAGGAAGAAGAGGGTGAAGTGAGCTGTGGGTAGATGCGTGGTGACTACAGAGAGAGAATTGTAAATAGGGAACTCCCTTCAACCACAGATAAACCAAGTAGGGTTTAGAAAATTCAGCCAGACCTCGGCAGGCTAGAAGAAGTTGCTTAATTTATTTTTCTTCCTTTAGCATCATGATCAATATGGGTTAAGCTTTATTTAGCATTCTGAGGGCTTGGGATTGTGTTAGGCCATGTGGCTTCCATTTAAAATCTGGCTGATGTATGCTGCTGCTTATCTTGTGTGAGAAACAATTATATTCCTTACTCATTTATGCATTTTTAAAATTTTTCAGTTATTACTTAAAATTAGAGAACACTTTGAGAGCAGCTATACTCTTTCCAAGTGTTGTTAGGCATTTAAAATATCTTACTTGATCCTTACAACGGCCTTACTGTGTTTATTCTCTAGCTGAAGAATTTGCCTGGGATTGTGTCTCAAGAAAGCTGCAGAGCTGGGTTTGAATTTGAATCTGGCTGGCATCAAACCTTCCCCCTTTTCCATTCATTACACGTCCTAGAAGTATTTTGTAGTATTTTATAGACATGCAGCAAATCTGGAATGAATGAATGATTTGAATAATACTACTTTATTAATAGTATTTAAATGCATTTGTATGAAGTTTTCCAAAAGTACTCAACAAGCGTCTCATCAGGGTATATATTTTAAATCTCAGGAATATGTCTGTGTCTCTACACATATTGTAAAAGAGAGAGAGGAGGGTGGGGAGGGAGGGAGAGAAAGAATTACGCTTCAGGTTTGAGCAGTCAAACTTTTTAAAATTTAAATTTAAAATTCTTTCCAGCTTCAAGACATATAACATTGTGTAAATTTAAGGTGCATACTGTGATGATTTGAACAACCAAACTTTCATAATAATAAAAAGGGGAAGAAACATCCTTGTTACAATCTAAACAAGAAACTGTTTTGCCCCCTTCACTTTATGGTTATCCCTGGAGTGGCCTGCGCACCTACCATCCATCCTTAGCTGGCTGAAGGAAATCACACGTAAAGTGGATTCGGGGAGAATATCTTTGGATCACTGAACCACATTCCATCGTTCCCTGATGGCCACGTGCTCTCGTATTCTATCTGTGAGTTGTTGCTATTCACGTTTCCAAATAATGGAATCTTTCCTATAATCTAAGAGGTCTTTTCAGAATTCTTTCCTTCTGAAGCCAGAGCAGCCTTGACTCCCCTTATCATTCGATAGCTCCTCTTTCACTTACAACCCTCAGCCACATCTCAGTGTCTTTATCCACCTAGTACATCTTTGTCTGATCTCCTGATATCTCTTGGGTGAGAAAGGAAGGCGGTGTGGCAGCCAGCCCAAGGCCATGGCACATGAAGACAGACCTAGATGGGAAAGGATGTGTTCATTTAAAAGAAAAGGATGGAACCAAAATGGTAAATGTGGTTTTCTAAATTGGTATTCTGAATGAATGGAGCCTTAATTATTAGAAAGTGATTAGAAATTATTAGAATGTTAGGTGAGTGCTTGAACTAAGAGACAGATTACTGTATCCTGTTTACTTATCTGATCTATGAATTCATGCCAGCAGTGGTGGCACCGTCAGAAAGGTCGCATTTTAGTTGCTGTTGGAATGTTTAAGGAACTCTTGGTTTTAAGATTGTTAGCCTCAGAGGTAGCAGTAATTAAAAACCAATCCTACTTCCCGCCTTTTTTGTTCTTTTAATATGATGAGCCCCAAGAGCTTCTGTAGTCATTAAAAACTAAAATGCTTGTGCAAAGCTTGTCCCCATAAGCCTTTTTGAGCGTGGCCCCCCATGCATACCAACCAGGATGCCTTTGTTAAGCAGGGTAAGCCTGTTAAAACGATTGAGCCCAGTGTTTCATAATCGCATGGCAGTAGCTGAGAGGCACGTGGATTTCTCTTGCACGGAGGGTAGACTATAAGTTATAGAAACATACATAATCACTGTTGGCTAATTTTATTAGGAGGAAATTGCTCTGATTATAAGATCTCCGTGGTGTAGAGTGGAGATTTCAAGTTACTGTGTCACTTGAAAATTCATTTTCATGAACGCCTGACCACGAGTGTGTAAAGCTGCCAAGCAGAGCTGTGCCCGGGCCTCTCACGTGGTGAGATTTCCTTCTTCCCAGCAGGGCGGTGGCCACCATGGCAGCAAAGAGGGTCAGTCTCCCCCGTGGAGAGCAACACATCAGAATGATGATTGACCTGCCGGTGTCAGAAATACTACTTATGTGTTAGGTTAAATAAATCTTACATTAAAGGTAGACTAGAGTTTAGCACCATAGAAGCTGCCAAAAAAAAAAAAAAATGTTCTTGTTTATTTGAGTAAGTTAAGCAGCAGTGAAAGCGGGAATTGTATGGCAAGGACCTGGTTTAATAAGGAAGGGGCTTTTCCTAACTGCATTCTTTAAGATCCCTGTATTAAAAATTAACAAAATAAAAGGTATTCCAACCATACTAAAAATCAGTATAATAAGCAACAAAGAGATGCCACGCTATGATGCACTGTGCATCGTTCAGAGTTTGCCAGAGGTGGTCCTTGGGCTCATTTTCACGGTATAGAGCAGATGGAACTGCTTTTGCTGACTGGTTAAAACAGGCAAAGTGTAAATATTAGACCTGAATTTTGCCCAATGTGCTTCTTTCTCCTATCTTTAACCAGCAGAAATACAGGGCTGTAAATAATTGAAGCTGAGACTCAGCCAGGAGTAGAGACATATATGAATTTTAATAAAATCCAAGGACAGTTGATACTTTGGCCGGCTGGCAAAATGACACACTTTTTATATCGTGGGTCATGTTTTTGTGTCCTTTCTAATTCTTGAGATGCTTGGCTTCCTAAAATGACCATCTTTATTTAGATTAAGGACCCATTTAGAGTAGTTTTAATAATGTATGGTTTCATACATAAGTGGTTCCATAATTTATTTCACCATTATTCTCTGTCAGGGTTTTGAATGTTATTGTTAATTAAGGAGAAAGAGAGACTGTACAATGTCTCCCTCCAGCCAGTCCAGCTGGTTGCCCTTGTTTTTAATCGATTGTTGTCTTAAAAACAAAGCAAAAAAACAGCCCTAGTAGCCTGTCAATAATGGCCAGTTAGTGAATTAAAAATTGCCTCGGTAAATCTCATCATTCCAGGTTCACAGGTGAACTGCCTTGGCGCTGGAACCCATTTATCACAAGTAACCCATGTACCAGAGGAACTTTCTACTGATTTATGCCCAATCCCTCCCGCCCACACCTAAATTATTAACACAGATATTAAGGAGATCCCTTGCCTTCCTCCGCTGATGCAGTTTGATTTCCCCACCTGGCTGAAACCACAGAGTTTATGGTTTTCTGTCATCTAGCTGAAAATCCTAGAAGAACAAATTCTATCAATACAATGCACGAATATATGGCCAGCGGAGGTGGGATTTCCAGAAGCAGTGTCTGATATAAACACGGGGCTTTGCACTTTCTGAGTGTGGCCTCGGGACACATCTGGTGTTCCTGTTATTTCTAGATCTCTCCATGCTCGCACTGCACTCGGGGTCCCGAGAGCCGAGGTGGCCCGTTGCCAGCCGTCCGCAGAGATCAGGATGTGTTGGGTTGCTAATGAAAGCTCTGTGTGGAAGCTTCAAAAACAAGCCGGCCTGAAAGAACGAGTGCAGTTGTGGGTCCACTGTTAGGAAGTCACCTCACCCGGGACTCTCCCTGACCAGCGCACTCTGTCCCTCCGTGTTCGTTCGTTCCCGTGAACCCTCCGGCCAGCTGATATCCTTTCTGCTGTTCAGTAGCTCCTAGTTCTGTGGACACAGAAAACCTCCACAGTGATATATCCCAGCGGAAGTGTGGTTTCCAAAATTGATGCCGTATGACTCTGGGAGGGGAGTTGGAATCATTTCTATAGCTCTTTGGGTTGTTGTTTTTAATATTTCTGTATCTTCCTGTCCTGGATGACTTGCGAGGCTTCAGTGTCATTACTATTTCTGTTTCATTGTTGTTTTCAGTAATAACAACATAACAACAGCAAAAGACATAATCCAAGTCGTTTTGCTTTCCCTCAATCAGGCTTATGAAAAACAAGCAATCATGATGATTTTTCAAAGGAAACATGGAGCTGAAGGCACTCTATCACACTTATTGTGTTTTATACTTTCTGTGCTTTGGCAGTTACTAACTTTGTGACACTACTTCCATTGTAGTAAGTGTGTCTGTTTTTTACATAAATGTGACCCCGTCATCTCAATTTTAGAGCAGCTTACTGTCTATTCTACATTATTTTGGAACTACTTCT
This sequence comes from Myotis nattereri, assembly GCF_964212035.1. NCBI lineage: Eukaryota > Metazoa > Chordata > Mammalia > Chiroptera > Vespertilionidae > Myotis > Myotis nattereri. The sequence goes on from NC_138075.1 coordinate 159,583,945, forward strand.
TTCATAGTAGTTATTTTAATGACTCCATTGATATGAAAATTCCTCTTCAATTTATTTGATTGTCCTTATAGCATTCTCTGTAAAAATAAACATACGAACCTAAAGTCTAAAAGGTATTTGTAACATCTTTCAAAGCGTGTAATCCTGGTGGTCCACTCTTCCCTGCTTTCCCATCAGCAAAAGCCAAGGTGTCTCCACTTAATCAAATCTCTCAACATTAAACAACAAGAGGAAAACAAAAAATCCAGGCAGCGCTTTGTTTTCGGCTTTCACTTTTAAACTCACTAGTAGAGCTGTGCCACCCTTAAATTATAATCTCCTGTTTATTTCCCATGTGTAAAACCTCCTTCCCTTCCATGAGTCTATTTAGCAAATATTGTCAATTCTGGAAAATTATTATTGTAATTTCGGTTGCCCCAGTTTAGAGCTGTCATTTTAAAATTGAAGAACTGTCGTAATATGCTTCGTGTTGTTGTTATTAAAGATAACAGTAATTATTTCAATGATTTAAAAATACCAACAATAATAATTGCAGGTGACTTTTTCAGGTCTATATTTGAGTCCCCAACACCTTTCAAGAGCAATCATGAAAAGTTTAAGAGGAGCAACAATAAGTGAGGAGTACTGATCAAAGGAAAGTTGTTAAAAGATGAGGATGTTTAACTGATGAGACAAAGGCATGCTGTTTATAATCTCTTCGTTTCCATGACCACAGCTGTTTACTCACTCAGTTTTTAGTAACAGAGTATTGAGCTTTGATTTGCAACTGAAAAGTTTTCAGACTCAGGTCTCATAGTCAAAGTTGAGTTATTAAATTTAAACCTTGTCATTTTTCCTATGTATTCCCTGGATCCCAGTCATCAAATAGATCCTAGTGAAGAATCATATTGCTAATGCCTTGAGTTTTGTGTGCTTTTGAGTTTTATTTTTTCATGTGTTTTCCATGGTTGGGATAACAAGGAATGATACCGTGAGCACACATGAAGATGTTATAGGCTGTTGTTGTTGTTGATGATAGTCTGATATATGTGTGTTCTTGCATTTTGCCTGGAGGGAAGGAGATAGGAATTCCTGGCATTTGAATGAGGTGGATAGCATTTTGAACTCCAGGAGCCTTCTATCAGCTTCACCACTCCTGCAGACGTACCATAATGAATGCTTGGGGGACACTGTGTATGGCCATGAACCATGGTGTGGAACCCCTGCCTCTTGGCCAGAGGAGAACCTGAAGTTCTTGGTGCTCTGTGAGCTAAGCCAGAAACTGAAAGGAGTCCTGGGGCTGTTTCTTCTAACCACACCCTAACTTGAATCCTTGGGTCTTCACGACAACATGGTGAAATCAGCCCGGAAGGAAAGAATGTAGGGAAGGCCTCTTAGGAAAAGCAGAACAGCCTTTCTCCTTCAAACCAGAGCATCTGGCTGAGGACATTCATTTCCCTCCAGTCTCCCCTGGGTCTCACTCTGCCATGCTAGATGTGCAAAGATGGGTGAGGCACCACTCTCAGAGTGGGACGCAGCCCTAGTCCATTCTGCACCAGCCAGCCACATGGAGTTACAGGGGAGCACTCCAAAGAGAACAAGAAACGCTTTATGGGAAAATAAGAACCCGTGTGAGCTTCTTCAGATGCTGCACTGGAAGTTCCTACCCCAACACCAGGGCCTAGTTATATCCCAGACCTGGGGTTTAACCCCATTAATTTTCCTTCTGAAGAATGGAGTAGGGGGAAAGAAATCACGAGTGGTAGCAAGTGTGCAGTGATAGACTGAATGTTAGGGTCCCCCCAAAATTCGTGTTGAAATCTAACACCCAGAGTAATACTATTAATTGGGAGATGATTGGGTCCTGAGAGTAGGACTCTCATCATGGGATTAGTGGCCTTATAAAGAGACCCCAGAGAGCTCCCTCACCCCACCCCCCATGTGAGCACACAGCAAGGAGATGGCTGTTTGTAAACCAGGAAGTGGGTCTCACCCAACAACCAGTCTGCTGTGCCTTGATCTTAGATTTCCTGCTTCTAGAACTGCAAGAAGCAAATGCTCGTTGTTTATAAGCCACCCACTCTTATGGTATTTTTGTTATAGCAATTGAAAAACAAGGTAGGTAGAGGCGGATTTGAGCAGCTATCTGTTCCCACTGCAGAGTTGTAGCAGCAAAAAGAGTTGTCTCACTCCAGAAATACCTAGTCAGGTAGTCACTTCAAAGTGGACCAGACTTTGGACAGAAAACACACACACATACACACACACACACACCCCAAAACAAAACAAAACACCAAAAACAAAATAAAACCATGTGATACTTTGTTCAAGATCTTGGATATTTGGTTGGACAAGCTGTTACAACGAGAGATGTAAGGGCAGTGACAGTGTCTTACCTGGCACTCAATAAACAGATCTTTAATAATAAAGGAAAAGCCCTGGCCAGTGTCGCTCAGTTGGTTGAACATCGTCCCATGAACCAGGAGACCATGATTGGATTCCTGGTCAGGGCACATGCCTGGGTTTCGGGCTGGATACCCAGTAGGGGGTGTACAGGAGGCAACCAAAAAGTGATTCTCTCTCATCATTGATGTTTCTATCTCTCTTTCTCCCTTTCCCTTCCTCTCTGAAATCAATAAAAATATATTTTAAAAATAATAAAGAAAAAATATGCTGTGAATGAAATCATAATGGACACTATGGCGAGGTCAGAGAGCAGTTACTATAAATGAGGAGTAAATATGTATAGGTCTTTCTTTTGTGTTTCTGGAGAGACTTTGATTTGAAGAACTATCACCCTTTTAACTGTTCAGGGTTCTGAAGGATGTTCTTGAAGAAAACATAAATTTTTTTCTATTCCTAAGTCATCTTTTCCCAATAAAACTTATTTTTCCTTCACTTGCTCTTTGTAGAACTTAACCTTGAACTGTATGTAGTTCAAATTTTTACTGTCTCAACCTGTAAATTCAAAATGCATCAACCTTAACATAAAGCCATAGTTGTCAGTTTGGGGTTTTTTTACCTGAAAGTATTTCAGTGGCACGTGTTTGGTTATAGACTAGTCAAAGGTGGTTTTGGATTCTGGATTCTAGCAATTGAATCATAATTATCCAGCATCATAGAGAGAGGGAAGGCAGTGGCTTACTCAATCCAGTTACCTGAGGTTGGTTGTAGCATTTATTTCTCTGAAGCTCACAGTCCGCCATGGTCAGACTTAATGAGGTGAGCTCTTAGCTTCCATAAACAAAAGAGATTACTTTAACCACATCATAAGAAAAACTTCTGTCTGTTGCTGGGTAAAGTAAGGCATTTCTGGATGTCAGCTGAAGCATCGTTGAGAGCCATGATTGGTGCCTAATTTTCCCAAGAAACCAGTGATTACATTTTTTCTTATTCAGGTTGACCCACCAAAGTTAAGCCACTCTAGAAGGGTCTCTCCCTTCTCTTAAGTATAAATAGAAAGATATTTAATTTTTAATATTCTCTTCCAGGTTTTTTGACAGGTTATACATATGCTAATAGAAATAAGCTTATTATTTGAAGCACAGAGCTGCTTGTCACCGAAGCTTCATTAACACCGTTATCACTGCCTGACATTTATCTTATAATTTTCTAGAGCTGACTGTTGTGTCTCCATGGAAACCCAAATTGCAATTGAAACAAGTAGGATAATAAAGGCATCCACTGAGATTGACAGCATGCAAAGCCTGGCTACATTTGTTTATAGTTCCTTCAGTAGCTACAGCTAGAGATAGAGAATATACACTTTTGGTGCTTAGAAATTTAAAAAAAAAAAAGAAAAAAAAGATAACTCTTTTGTCATGTGTGATACCTGACTCTGGGTATATGGCAAGTTTACCATAATACTGTTCGTTCTCATGTTAGTAATTAGGTGGCTCACTTTTACGGGAATCATCTCAAAGCATTGTGAATATTGGATGTAAAATTAACTATGATTCTATTTGGATCCCAAAGGAAATTCTTCCTGGATGATTTTGACACAATGAAATGTTGGTCAGACCTTAACCTGGTGGTTCATGGTGTCTGATGGATTTCTTTCTAGACGTGGGGAGCAACCACACACCGGTGCCATTTCATTGTTCCCCCTTGATATAGAGGAACCTGTGCTCTTCTAAGTTCATGATTTCACATCAGTTTGGTTGGTGCCTCAAAGCAAAGAGTCATGAAACTGGAGTGGGTCCAGAGTGAATTAATCTGAAATTAATTTGATTTTGAAAGACTCCATCTGGCTATGTTTGGGAAAGGCAGTTAGACAGATATATAAACAAATCTATATTCATTGTGCCAGATGTAGTGTCAAAAAAATGAAGAAATGACTTTAAAAAAATGAGCTATGGGAATTTTGATATAATGATATTCTACCTCTTAGAATAACAACCATTATAATGTAGCACACAATCCTCTTTTTATTCTTGTTAGCGGGTTAGATCTGATGGGGTGTTTTGGTTTTTTTTAAGAAATAAGCAAATTAAATGTCAGAGCCTATTTTAATTGATGATTTAAGATGCTAAATGAAATTTATGACATACTCACAAAGTGGTGGTGGGGGGGCAGGACTATATGAATCAAAATGTGTTTGGTATTGATTTCATCTTAAGATGTGATTTAGGGATTTCAAAACTAGCAGAGTAGAATGTCATTTGGACTTTGCCTTTTGCTATGTAGTTTTGTAGCATGACAAATGTATGTTTGTATCATAGGGAACCAAACACAGAGCTGACATGCATAGAATTCTGGAAGTCTTCTCTGAGTCAATCTACAAACTTGGCACTATTCCTTTTTGTTATTTTTGCAAATTTCTTTAAGCAGAGTATCGGAGAGGCAACTCTTTGGATTGCTATCTAGGAATTTAGTACACTCATTGTAGAACATCTCATTGCCTTTTCTTATATTGGGACAGAAAGAGTCTAGAAAATTCATGATTAGTCTCTTGAATGGTATCACAGTCATCTCTTATGGGCCTTTCACTTCCAGTTTTTAAACCTCAAATATCATCTTTTGTCATGTCTTGAAGAGAATGAATTAAAGTTTACTTCTTGATCTGTGAACAAGCCTAGTGTACTTTAGGGAAACAAGCTCCCCAACGGCAACAACTCATTTCTCTGCAGGCCCCCTCCCACCTCCCTCACTTCTGCTAGCCAAGCAACAGCAAGAACAATGATAACAGGAGGTAAAAATAGGGCAGAATACTTAGCACAGATTTATTTCCCAAAAGCTGAAGCGTCTTGGCAAAATCGGTTGCTGCATTTAATGACAACAAATTAGATGCTACACAAAGCTTACATTTTGATACTCATGGGAGTGTTTGAGAAAGTAAAATCTGAGATACCTGGAGTCCCTGGGGAATGAAACAGGCTTATTAGCTAAGTTTGCAGTAGAGATGAAAGCTTATCCTTTATGGTACCAATTCTCTTTATTGTTTCATTTTAAAGAAATTCTTCTTAATAATAAATGATATATTTCCCTGCCTCCTTAAACAGAAGGTACTGAGCATTGAGCTCAATGTGACCCTTTAGCGAAGACAAGATTGTTGTTATGCAAATTAATTATTGTGCTACACTGCTGTCCTTGGGAAGGTCTGGGGAATATAAGTTGGCTGAGCTCTGAGTGGGCTTTCCCTGCTGGGCCCATTCAGATTCTCATGTGCGTTGGCCATCACTCCACGGGCCTCCTATTACAAGCCATCCTGTGTGCTCCCTCTGATCTCCTGTGGGTTTAAAATGCAGGTGACAAAGGCTGAAAAACCAGCATAACATTAGAAATCTCTGAGGAAGGGGTTGGGAAGTTCCCCAGAGGGTTTAAAGGGCATGACATCAGGGCAGGAACTTGGTGACACACATGTTGACAGCTCTGAAGTCCTTTATGTCTTAACTCTGTTGTTGGCATTTCACAAACACATGAGCTTGAAGGCATTACCAAAAAAAAAAAAGGAAACACATCTGAATCTAATAAATTAGGTTCGTCTACAGAATCACATTTCTTCACACATGGATTCCGTTTTCTGACCTAAGCTATAGTCATTAATATGACGTAATTAGGTACTATTTACTGTCAACTTTTGATTTTCTGGATCATTGGAAGAAGCAGTGACTTACTAATCTCTCACACATTTGTATCAAACCTTACACTGCTGGCTGCACCCTTGGGCTGGCATTCAATTTACGTTGTATTCCTTGATTACACATCATTTATGACGGGAGAAGGTTGGCCAAAAAACAGCTTGAGGAGAGACCAGCCTGAGATTCAATTCTGCCATTGTTAAATGATAAAATGAATAATGAATGGACAGATAATATTTAAGGGAAGGGTAGATAGAGTTCGGAATGCCAGGTGAGCACAAAGCTCAGTAAAGTCTGTCCTTTAGGTCAGAGTAGGAGACAGAGCTCTCTGAACAGTTTTGCAGTGGTTTTCGCATCAGGATAGCTGGGATGGCGACAGTGGCTATGTTGGAACAAGTGGACTCACTGGGCGTTTAGAGAAAAATGGGCATGTAACTCATTGGCAATGAGGTATATTGACCCTCAGATTGAATGGAACAGTACTAGATGGGACAACACAGTTTTTTATAATAATGGTGACGAATTGCGTGATGTGTGACTTAATTTTTTACAAATTGTAAGACTTCTTGCTGTATTAAATCTATTCATTCAGGAAATATGTACTGAGGATATCCTGAGACTGAGTTCAAGGCACTGTGCTCACCTTTCAAATGAGTTCTTCTCTGAACACCTGATGTAGCATTGCAATCCTACACCCAATACTCCCTGTCTTTCTTCCCTGCTTTATTTTTCTCCTTTGAAATGATTTCTTTCTAATCTCTTAGGTTTGCTTATTTCACTCATTTTATGCTCCCCTCTAGAATATAAGCTTCATACAGGTAATTTTACCTTATTTTATTAATTGCTGTCTTCCCTAGCACCTTAAATAATGCCTGGATTGTGGAATCACTTCATAAATACGTACTGAATTAATGATTAAGACATCCTTGTCCTCACAGTTTCAATCTCACCATGTAACTAACTGATCAGGAGCTCAGTAATATTGTTTCTATAGGTTCAGTGGTCAGAGAAGAATTAGAGATTAGACTAGCAATAACTCGGTGTTGAGTGTGTGTTCTGTGGAAGACACTGTCCCTCTTCTCAGACTTGGGGTAGGATGGGGTACAGTTTGAGCCAGTAAGAAAAACAGGGAAGTTGAACATGAAACCCAGTTGGAGGACAAGATTATCTTTGGATATGCTGAGTTTGAGGTGGGGCCAGACCTCTCTGTCAGCTGTAGCTATAGAAGATCGGATTAGAGGGTTGAATGGACATGCCCAGAGAAGTGATTTTCACATGAGTGGTAGTGAGTGACAGGAACATTGGAGAGATGGTCACCTCTGGAGGAATTAGCTCAGAGTAAAGCTCAAAGACGGGTGGGACTTTATGGATGGTAGTAGGTTCCCAGTTTATGGCATTGCAAGCCAGCCTAGGTCAGGGACTGGTCTGTGCCCCCAGTGTGAGGGCCAGCAGTGCACAGGATGGTCGTCCAGCCATGGGTCTGTGTGGACCCTCTGTCCAGTGTTGCACAGGCCCCCTGTCTCAAGTGCATGCTCGTGGGAGAGAAGCACCTGCTTTCTCTCAAGTCTCGGCACCCTGTCACAACCTGCTTTTTTCTTCAGTTACTTTCTTTCAGTCTCCTTGTCAACTCAGTAAAAGAGTACAGCTTATCATCCGTTGCCTCTGAATTTTTCACATTCCATTTAAAAATGTGACCACAGGGGTGAAGTGTGGTTTAGAATGCTGAATGCCAGTGCCCGCAGCCAAATTAGTCACTTGTTGCTGGCTTTCTGCAGGCCCTATCTCGCTCTCTTCTGCGCCTTATCCCTTTGTATTTTGGTTTTATGTTGTGCACATGTTTTGTCTCTTCTCATTGGCTGAGTAGCTTAAGGGCATTAATTGTTTATTTTTCAACTCTCTCCTTCACACCTTGCACCATGCCTGACGTAAAGTGAGTCTCAATAACTGTAATCCGAATTTAAGAAAAGGACCGCGTGTGAGAATAAAACTTAGGCGGGTTTAGTATTTCTTCAGTGGGTGGAGAGTGTTGAGAATCCTCTCTGGTTGCTTTCTCTTGCATGAATAAGTACCAGCAAAATGTTTTCTTTTAGACAGCTGTGAGCGCGGGGATTCTTTGCTTTGAGAAGCACAGTTGCTAAAACCCAGGTCCAGGGTACCTGGCACCATGTCTGTTTTGTTTGTGGCTCTCAGTGTACATCCCTTATTTTCATCATTTGCTGCTAGAATTGGACTTTTAGTAAAAATCAATTTTTAGTAAAAGTCAATATTCAGTTTGGGAAGTTCAGATGACTACTTAGTTTCCTCCCACATGTGTCTTTGTTTCATAAGGATTCATGTTTCAGTTAATTAATTGATGGGGGCGCATCTACAAGTACTTGCCCAAGCAAACAAGTGAGTTCTGCAGCAGTTAGCCATGGACACCAGAGCCTCCCTTCCTTTCCCCATCTGTAAAGTTGGGGCAGTAATCCTGACCTCAGCCACGAGGGGAGGATTAATTAATGTGCGCTCTTGGCGCACTTGGAAAATGTGAAGCCGATATAAATCTTCTGTGTGATTATTATTTCCCCATTGCCATTTCTGAAAGTTCATCTGAGAAACCTCTCCCTGTGCAAATGCCTTCTGCTCTGCTCTGCTCTGTAGTCCCCTGAACTATTTCTGATAAATCACCGAAGGAAATGAGTTCCCTGGACAGGGGTTATCCAGGGCTGCTGCCTCGCTGCCTTCCCAGCGAGGATCATTGTGTTTTCAGACTCCAGGTCCTGCCTGGATGCCTCCACATTTACTTCTTTGTGGGGGTGTTCCAGCTTTATGCCTTTTACTAGCGGTCAAGTTGAGGTAAGGTAATAAGGTTTCTCTTTCGCTTGGTGAATCCTAAGGCCTGTGTTTTGCAGCCTTTTCCTCAGAAATAGGGTTATGCTTCACCCTGTTAAACAAATGTACAGATGTCCCCTGATTCAGATTGGTTCAACTTGAGATTCTTCACCTTTCTGGCGGTGCAAAAGCAATATGCATAATAAATTACATGAGATATTTAATACTTTATTGTAAACTAGTGTCCCGGTGAACAGATTTGTGCACATTGAAAGGAAATTAATTAGAAGAAATATTTTAATGTTGTTCTTCGCCCTTTCTCTATAATAGAAGTGTCAACCAAAATCACGATCGGCAATGACAGATCGAAACACACGCCTGCGATTGGCACCAGCAAGAGCTTTATATGTATCACGCATGCACGAGTCAACTTAGCCTTTTATATATATAGAATAAACTTGCTTACCTATACCTGCTTTTTGATTTAGCTAAACTTTTTCCAGCCCAGTGAAGCATCCCAACTTCTCTTTCAGGTAATTGTCAGCAACAAAGCAGTAAATATCAACACAAAGCAGATTGTTATTGTAGATCACACAGGGAGAACAAAGGGTAAAACATTTAACTGTAGCAGTGTTTCACTATATATTCTGCACAGAGAGAAAGCCTGAAGTCATTTTCAAGGTCCACCATTTCTTCTTTTCAGTCGGGTCAAGTTTCTAAGCTTTCTAAATCTCCGTTTTCCAGCTAATGAAAAGAAAATAGGATTCTAACGAGTCTCCTATCTACCTACTCCAGGACTTCTGTGAGGTTCAAATGAGATGAGGCACATGAAAACGCTTCACAAACATTTGGTTAAACTGTAAATGTTCGCACCTGGCTATAAAGCAAGTTGTGTTCCTGGGTTGAAGAAACTCCAAGGAGGCTAGTCACTAGGAAGAGGAAGCCGGGAGTTGTTATGTGACATCATTACCTGATGCCCACAGCAACCATTTGGGGCTGGGCTGGGCTGTAGGCTGCATTTTGCACCATGGGGTCTGTGATTTGGTGGGGTGTCGCTCTGGGGTGGTGTCACGGCCTGTGTCCCACTTGAGGGAAGCTGAGTGTTGGTTTGTTAGTGCCAGGCCCATGGTGCTGTTTATATTTTATTTGATTTTTCATTTATTTATTTATTTTTTGTAAATATATTTTTATTGATTTCAGAGAGGAAGGGAGAGAGAGAGAGAGATAGAAACATCAATGATGAGAGAGAATCATTGGTTGGCTGCCTCCTGCAAGCCCCCTACTGGGGATCAAGCCCACAACCCAGGCATGTGCCCTTGATGGGAATCAAACCCAGGACCCTTCAGTCTGCAGGCTGATGTTCTATCCATTGAGTCAAACTGGCTAGGGTGGTGCTGTTTATTTTTAAATGGCCAGTGTGCATCATAGCAGCTCCTGCATTGAGTGTCTGCCCCCTGGTGGTCAGAGTGTGTCATAGCTACCAGTTGGACGGATGGACACTTAGCCTTTTATATATAGACTAGAGGCCCGGTGCACAAAAATTTGTGCACTCGGGGGGGAGGGGGATCCCTCAGCCCGGCCTGTGCCCTCTCGCAGTCTAGGACCCCTCAGGGGATGACCACCTGCTGGCTTAAGCCCGCTCCCCGGGGGATTGGGCCTAAGATGGCAATCAGACATTCCTCTGGCAGCCCAGCAGCCCTCGGGGGGATGTCCACTTGCCAGCAGGGAGCAGGCCTAAACTGCAGTCGGACATCCTTAGTGCTGCTGAGGAGGCAAGAGAGGCTCCCACCACCACCTCTGTACTGGCAGCCATCAGCCTGGCTTGTGGCTGAGCAGAGTTCCTCCCATGTGAGAGCACCCTGACCACCAGGGGGCAGCTCCTGCATTGAGCGTCTGCCCCCTGGTGATCAGTGTGTGTCATAGTGACCAGTCATTCCCAGTCTTTCTGCTGTTAGGGTCAGTTTGCATATTACCCTTTTACTATATAGGATAGAGGCCTGGTGCACGGGTGGGGGCCCGCTGGTTTGCCCTGAAGGGTGTACCGGATCAGGGTGGGGGTCCCGCTTGGGTGCCTGGCCAGCCTGGATGAGGGGATGATGGCTGTTTGCAGCTGGTCACACCCCCTTCAGGGTGGAGTTCCCCATTGGGGGGCCTGGCCAGCCTGGATGACGGGCTGATGGCTGTTTGCAGCTGGTCACATCCCCTTCAGGGTGGGGGTCCCCACTGGGGTCCCTGGCCAGTCTGGGTGAGGGGCTGAGGGCCGTTTTCAGGCTGGCAGGTGACTGAAGCTCCCAACCTCTCCTTTTTTTCTTTTTTTTTTTTTATTCTGGGATTTATTTACCTTCTATGGCTGTCACTAGAGCTGAGAGCCGGCTTTAGCTCTAAGGCTCGGCTCCAGCTCTGAGGCCTCCGCTGCTGAAAGCAGGTATCTGGGCCTTGTTTAGCTTCGATAATTGAAACACTGTTGCAACTCCAGCTCTGAGGCCCAGCTGGCTGAAAGCAGGTTTCTGGGGATTGTTTAGCTTCTGTAATTGCAACATAGTTGCTTAGAGTGCAGCTCCGAGCTGGGCAGCAGCAGGCGGGAACCGTGGCTTCCTCCATCACTGGAACAAGCAAGCCTCCTGTTCGCTTCAGCTGCCTGGCTGCCAGCCGCCATCTTGGTTGGCAGTTAATTTGCTAATCACCCTGATTAGCCAATGGGAAGCGTGTCAGAGGTACGGTTAATTACCATGTTTGTCTATTATTAGATGGGATAGATTAGGTTTTGCATTAGATGATTTTGCCCAAATGTAGTTAATGTAAGTGTTCTGAGCATGTTTACGGTAGGCAAGGCTAAGTTGTGATGTTAGGTAGGGTTAGGTATAGTACATGCATGTTCAACGTACAAGATTTTCAACTTACAGTGGGTTTATGGGAACATAACCCCATCATAAGTTGAGGATCATCTGTATAGCTTTTGGACCTCCAACCAAATACAATTTAACCTTAACTCCAGCAGTCCACCAGAATGCCTGTCACATATGTGTTCTTTCCCAGCTATCTGTGAATAAAACTTGTACATTCCTAATGAAATTTTATTTCAAATTTTGGCAAAGCATAGGGATGAACATATTGCATGTAAGTATACTTGTAGGAAACTGGAACATTTTCTTCAGAGGAGCACAAACTAATTTTTTTACAGTTTGAGCCCTTGGAGAAAGCCTTTGCCTCCTTCAGCTACTTAAGGTGGTGATTTTCAACCAGTGTCCTGCAGCAGGCACAGGTAAGCTGCAAGAATTTTTAAAATATGCAATACCTGACTAGTTATTCAGGGGCACTGACCTCTTTTCCCTTAAATTGTCAAATGAAAATTGACAACAGCCAACACAACAATAACTGTCCAGTGTGAATGAGTCAAAATGATACCTTTTTTTGTCAGATCCACAAAAAAATATAATTTTTGATGTGCTGTAGAATCTTACTAGTTTATGTGTGCCATGAGATGAGGAAGATTGAAAATCGCTGACTTAGGGTATCATCTGAGCCAGGAAATCATCTGTGAATTCAGCCGATTTTCAGAGGTCTCACCTCCGAGATTTTGGGGCCCCATTCTGTATTGGTGTGGCCACGATTCACAAGGCTTTGCTACACTTGGTAAGTGGTAACAATATCTTCCAGGTAAATACAGGAATGGCATTGGTTTGGTCTTCTTATTGGTGAGAAAGCATGTCCAGAGATTTCTGTTGAGCTTGCCAGAGTCACTCAGCAACCCAGGAGTCCCCAGGGTTAAGATGTAGCGGCGTCCGTCCGTTCATCCGTCCATCCGTTGGTGCCAGAGGCACTCTGTGGAAAGGCAGACAGATGAGGCTTTCTGAAATGAGAGGTGCAGTTCCCAGCGCAGGAGGTTGGATGACAGCTGATCCCTTCTTCTAAACTGAGAGGCTGTGGTGAGTGGAGAGGAGAGGGAAGAGGCTCCTGAGGAGGCCTAGTCTGAGGCTCTGGAATATTCTCTGCAGCGCAGGAAGGAGCTGCTGCTGTCCCCAGGTGCCACACTGCCAGCCAGTCGGGAGAGAATTCTGTCCTTAAATAATAACAATGACATGGACAATGTAGATGGGTCACAGTGTTGGATTTCATGCCCATCCTGTTGCCCACTAGACGGCACCAGGCCCATCACCAACTTCTTGCTGCTTTTCCCTCATTCGGCTCAGTCTTGGACAATTTCCTGTGATCATCAGACAGCGTTTCTTCATGTGCTCTTATTTAAGTACAGACGATTATTAGAAAACAATTCCCAGGCCTGTGAAAGAGTGGCCTGTCAGCTGACTGAAATGGTGGGACTGCGGTTGGGATATTAGGAAGAATTAGCACAAATTGAGAGAGATGATGCTCTGACAGCAACCCCAAGCCACCAGCCACCCAGTGGCTCTGTCTGAGCCTGCAGGCTGCATTCCCACAGTGTAGGTGACACTCGTCAGCTCCCCGGCCCATGCCTTAGTCACTTGTGAGCTAAATTGGACACAGACAGGGAATCATCCCAAGGTTTCAGGCAGCTGGTCATGTTACGTAAATTATCTTTTCCACATTATCATCATCTAGGTTCCAAACCATAACTATAGAATAAGCAAAATTAAGAGCCAGAAGGAAACTATTTTGCTCTTTGTTTTACAAGTAAGGAAACCAAGGTACAGAATGACTATATGATTTGTGTGGGATTCCATGCTTAATTGAATGCTGAACCATGACAGGTGCCCAGGCCTGCCAACCCACTGCCCCACTGTCCCACCAACGTTCTGTCGTGTGCTTCAAGCCTCCACGTCATTTTCCCGGCTCCTCATTCCCATTTTCCCAAAACAATCTCATGATGGAATAATATTTTAGTGAATGTCAGCTCCAATTAGTTTTTTTAAGGTATATATTAGCATTTAGAGCTATTTAGATTTTAAGTGAAGTAAAATTAAAAATTCAGTTTCCCAGGTGGACTAGACACTTTCAAGTCTTTAGAAGCCACATGTAACTAGTGGCTACCATATTGAGGGTACAGATTATAAGACATTTCCGTCATTGCACAGAGTAGGACAGAACTGATGCAGGATATTCCACAGAACAAAAAAAGTACAAAGGATAAAAAAGCATGTGAATAATAAGACTATTAAGTACCAGGGAGATTAGCTATCTTTCTACAGAATTTTTTTCAAGACAAGGCATCTTTGTGTGTTGGTTTTGGGTTTGAATGTCTTCTGGACGTGGCATTTTATGTCTTTTTTTCAGCATTAATATAATTATTTATAGCCACTTGACATTTCTCATACCCCTTTTGTAAGTTTGTTGTTCTTCCTTTTATGTAAATAAAGGAGATGTGATGCAGAAAGTTGCTGTCCAAGGAACTCAAAAAAGCACAAAAATATCAATTCTTTTGTTTCCATTCTCCAAAAGAAAACGTGCAATTCTCTGGGCCTTATAAAAGCTTGCTGTCCTGGAATTAATAATAGTAATAGTAATAATAATAATTTATTTTAATCAGTTATTATAATTTTGACATTTTGCTGCTTAGAGGAACCTCCAAGGATTTTGCATATCTTCTGTTGATCTACTTCTCTTTACTCCAAAATGGAGTAGGGAAGTAGGTCAATGCCTGTGCTGAAAGCAGAAAGTAAGCACTCTTATTTTCCGCCAAACATTGTGACATTTCCCTCTTGGCTCTGAGACTGATACCACCAGTGCCCACCGGCTTAGTGCTCCCTAACTTGTGATCTGGTTCCATATGGCATCTGTCCGGGGGGAGGAGCCTTATAGTTGGCTCTTTGCCAAGAGCAAAATCGTAATTGGCACTCAGGCTCTTGTTGCAGTTTGTCGGATTGGTGCCAGCAGAGATGTATGTGCCTGTGTCTGGGGCCTGCACATGGCCACTGAGTCCACAGGAAACGTCCCTCCAGAGCAGCAGTTCTCAACCTGTGGGTCACGACCCCTTTGGGGGTCGAAGGACCCTTTCACAGAGGTCGTCTACATACAACCTGCATATCAGATATTTACATTACGATTCATAACAGTAGCAAAATTACAGTTATGAAGTAGCAACGAAAATAATTTTATGGTTGGGGGTCACAACAACATGAGGAACTGTATTAAAGGGTCGCAGTGTTAGGAAGGTTGAGAACCACTGCCCTAGAGGAACCCAGTTTATGGAATGTTGAGCAGTGACAGGTGGCCTTCACATCTTCATGTGTCCAGATTCTGCAGGCACCTCTTCTAAGGGGTGTGACATAGGAAAAGTCACTTTACCTCCATGACGACTCTCAGTTACTTTATTTCCAAAATGGGGATAACGATTTCAACTTCCTGGAGCTGTCATGGTACTGGATGTCAAACACTTGGCAAAGGTTTCTAGAAAAGAGTAGGCCCTCGATAAATATTATTTGAATTAGAATTAATTCCTGTACTGTAGTGGGGTGAGTGCTGAGGAGGTCTGGGGAGTGCAGAGAAGCAAGTTAGTCTAATTTTCTAAGCATAATATCAGATTCTAGTAAATAGGTCTTACTGAGATTTGGAGTATCTGTTCCCATAATTATTCCTCTGAAGAGCACATTGGTTCTCCGTAGCCTCTGGCAAGTACCCCCAAAGGGTTAATTGTGGGACACAGTTTCTGGCTTCCTTAGAAGTGTCAGTGCTGGTAGCCCCATGAGGACAAAAGAAGTCAGTTAAGTCTCTGCTAGAAATGAGCCTCAGCCAGGCAGAAAGTTGGGAGTCCAAAGCAGGAGTTTGTGTGCATTAGAACAGAGTTAACTATGCTATTGCAATACAGGGGCGGGGGGGGGGGGGGGGCATGGGATTCAGCATCACATGGATGGGGGGTGGGGAGACCTACCTGTCCTACAGGGAAGCTTTCCTTGAGGAAGATGTACTCTTTTAGTCATTGTTGAATTTGTATAACAGCTAGAGGTCCTTGGATTTATTTAAGGAAGGAATTGTTATGCAAATATGATGCAAATATTTGGGATAGTTGTTTGCAAAATGCAAGTAGTTAGGAAGGGATTTGGATGTGGATGAGAGGCACTTATTGAGGTGACTGGGAATAGAGAGGAAGGGAATCTGTGGAGATGGAGACACCTATGTGATTAGTGAGGAAATGTGGGCTGTAAAGTAGTCCTAACAGACTCTTCAGTTCAGCATGTCTCACTGACAGAAAGAGGACAGGTGTGTGTCTTTCTTGCAGTGGTACCTTTTATTTGGCGCTGGGCTTCCAGGGACCCAGTATGTTTTGCTCTTGGCCTTGTCTTCTCATAGATTTGCTGTGAGCTGTACACTCTCCGTCAAAGGCAGACCTGATGCAATATTTGGCAACATGATGGATTAGAAATATTTTGTGCTTTGGGCCCAGGTTTGAATTCTGCTTCTATAATTTGTGAGCTGGTAATTTCAGGAAAGGAACTTATTTCTTAGATATGTGCATCTGGAAAATAATACTTTCACTACAGTTGTTACGAGGGTTAGAAATAATGTATGTAATGTAGCTAGCACACTATCTAGCTTATAAATGCTCATTAAAAGATACTTATTATTATTTAGGATATGAGTTGTGTTTGAGCCTATTCCATGAGAAAATTTGGAATGAAAAGTAGACATGTGATGGTCACTCATTTCCAGTGTGTCACAACTGCAAAGAAGAGGTTAAAAATATAAATAGCTAACACTTATTAGACACTTACTCTGGGCCCTTTCCTGTACTAAGCACATGACTGTAGGAGATGAAGTCTCTAGTCCCATTTTACAGATGAAGAGTCTGAGGCCCAGAGTGGCACAGTTAGGAAGTGGTGGTGCCATGATTCAGAGCCCATGCCCTGAGCTCCAACACCGCACTGCCTCAGGGTGATAAGAAGTCCCCAGGCATTTCTGAAATGGGAAGGGGGTTATAAATATGGACTCAGCAACATAAAGACCAAAAGTATAAGAAATATCCTCCATCTCCCCTCCTTTGCACTCCTCTATGGGTACATTTTTTGAGAAAGTAAAAATGCCCTCTCGTTTGGAGAGACATGACGGAATGCGTGCTCTAGAATTCTAAGTTTAGGTCCTGGGCCTGGTATACTCTCACCCGGCTCCTTCATTGTACTAACTGCTCTGTGCAGACTAAATGCACCAGCCCCATTTTTGAACTTCCGTTCTCTGTTAGCTGAGACCTGTGGCAATGCCTTCCTCTTTTCATTCTAGCTCATTGTCAACAGCACTAACCACAAGTCCTTCCTGCCCCAGAAACGAGTCTTGCCACACTCGAAGCTCTCACGGAGTTGTGAACACTACATTCTGCTCTGTGTAGGGCTCTGTCACCTCCACCCCACCAGGGTTAGCTCTTTGGGGTTAAAGTGTTGATTGAATTCTCAGAGGATGATTTGAAAAGAAATAAAGGTGCACAGGAACAAGATAAACGATTGATCTGTAATATAAACAAGCATTGCGTTACACCTAAATTGTTGCAAGAAGATTTTGTGCTCAATATTTTATTTAGCAGAACATGGTTTATAACAATAAGGTTGATTAGCGAAACTTCTAAAAGTGTTTCAAGCTACATGGTTTGATTGTTTATCTCACAAAGAGAAAAAAAAATAGAGTGGTAAAATAGGGCGATTGGAAGAAGTAGAAATTAAAGCCAGGTATTAGGGAAGAGTATTTGCCATCATTTTGAATACCTTGTTGTTATCACCCCAAGACTACATTGAGATGACACCTGCCAATTGCAGTGAAGTTTTAGTTTATGTGGTCCCTTTTTGATCTTTCTGCCTCTTGGGCTAGGGGCCGGAGGACGATCATGGACCTGACTCTGTAGATATTTTGTCTGCCAGGTGTGCAGTTATTTAGGCACATTTTATTTTCACGGTCTGAGATGCTAAACCAAGAGCACAGTACTGCAAATGCATGCTGCTCAGTGCATTCAGCCCTGCCTCTTGGCAGAGGAGGTGGGTTTAGGGAGCATTCAGAGGAGGGAAGACAAAGAGGATATGTGATTTTGCTTTATGATTTACTGAAGGTCAAACTGGGGGGAATCCCAATTAAAAAACGCACACCCTCATTATCATGTTTCATGATGGTGACTAGAATTGCAGGCTCTCTTCCAAATGGGGGCTTTTTAAGTCTTAAGGAAGATGGATATGTACAGGCTTATGTTCTTGCTTTTTGTATCATCCCCAAATATTTACTGAAGCTGGGAGAAGAAAAGGCAGACTTCCCTCTTCTCTCTTCCAAACGTGTGATTGTTTAGAACTCAAGTGCAACATCTGGAAGTCAGACACACAGAGAGCAATTTATGGAGTGTGAAAGATTTGAAATATTCAGTGTCCTTTAGCGGGAACTCAACTTTCTGCGGCTGCATTTTTTTTTTTTTTTTCCGGCACAAAGCAGGCAGTTCTGAGATCGCCTTTGCCTCTCTGAATTAAACCCTTTGTGCCTGGGTCCCATAAACAATGTGCTTTTTAAACGGGAGCCCCCTCCCCGCCCTGGCCCTTTTCTCCAGCGTAAGCAGCCAATCGGCTGCAGCCAGCCGCATTGCTGGAGCACTTTCCATTCTGAGCAGCAACAACGTACTAATTTGATGCACACATGGATGCCTCGCGCACTCTGCAAATTCATCCTCAGCATCTTGCATTAGTCATCTGACGGACTGCCAAGTGTTTCATTTTCTTTTCATGTGACTTTATCATTATCACCTCTCTTCTCCTCCCCCAAAAAAATCTCCAAAGAGGGGAGGGGAAGGGGAGCAATCCAGCAGAAATCCAGCCCTGCCTTTCTTTTCACTCGAGAGCCAGTGTGAGGCTGATAAGGCTGCAGATGCATTGATGGCAGCCTTGCAGAACGAGACCTGCACTTAACTTGCAGCTGCCTCCGAGCTGGGTTTCAAGATGTCCACGCCCCGGGTGACAGCCGGCGGGGCGCTGCCCTGGGCTCGGGCTGGGTGCTGAGCAGCAGCAGCCTGCAGTGCGAGCCCGCCGCCCTGCCACCGAGGAGCAACCTAATGGTGCCTGTGCTTTGTTTTAGTTCATCAAATTTCTACGACTCATTAGGCACTTTGCCCCACGCTCCTCTTCCTCCTCCTTCCGCCTCCCCGCCCCCACCCCGCTATTTTTTTTCTTCCTGTCCCTCACCGTGCAGCCCTAACTCTGGCTCCCGGTTCCCTTTTTGACAGTAACGGCACAGCCAACAAGATGAACGGCGCTTTGGATCACTCCGACCAGCCAGACCCAGATGCCATTAAGATGTTTGTCGGGCAGATCCCCAGGTCTTGGTCGGAAAAGGAGCTGAAAGAACTTTTTGAGCCTTACGGAGCTGTCTACCAGATCAACGTCCTCCGGGACCGGAGTCAGAACCCTCCCCAGAGTAAAGGTACAGTCCGCGGGGTGTGCGCGGTTGGGGGCCTTCCTGGGTGTCCTGGGCATCGCCGCGGGAGGGAGAACTGCGAGCGGGAGCCGCCTGCTGCCCCTGTGCCCGAGGCCAGCCCGGCTCCTCCCCGCGCCCCCGCCCGCCCGCCTCCCGGGCAGGTGGACGGAGCGGGCCTGGGACGCAGGAAAGGAGGAGCGGAGGGAGGGGCGCGGTCGCGCCTCTGTCCAGGCGCGTGATTGCTCTCCCGAGGTCACTTTCTAGGCAGCGCAGGCTCCTCTTCCCCGGTGGAGTGCCTGCCTCTCTAAGGAATCGTGTTTCTAGTCTTGCATTTCAGGAGTAACTCTTTCTGCCCCTACCTTCCCATTATTGCTCATGTAATTACAATTGCATTTCACTTTTCCGTAGCCCGTGGGGATCCTGAGATGCCTTATAAACAGTTGCTTATGATCCCACTGGTCTAAGGAATAAAGGACACACTTTTAGGAGGGATATCAATTATTGGGGTCTAGATGGACGTCTTTAGGTGAAGTATGCCTTCGGGGGCGGGAAGTAACGCCCTAGTGGCCTGAGATAGTTAGCACACCTTCCAAATGCTTGTGGTTTACGCCCTTACCAGTGCGAAGACTCACGTGTACAATCTGGTGGTTTCTCCTGCCTCCATTTTAAGATGAGGGTGATGTTGGGAGGGTGGGGGGACAGTTATTAAAATAGAGAGAAGCCAGAAGCCTCTGCACCACATTGAAGCTTCAGTGTATGAGAGTCGTCCTTTGCAAGCTCTGTGCAGACTGAATTTAACTCCTCTGCTGCCACTTGCTCTCTGTGGATATGTTAACCTTGCTTTAGTAATTTTGTTCTTTCTCTGTTCTTGATCTCTTGGTCTTTCTGCCCAGGGCTCCTCTGTCTTTCTGCGGGTCCACACTTCCTTTTTCTCTATATCTTCCTATCTCTGTCCGGCCTGTTATTTTATTTCTTTGTAGCCTCTCACAAGAGCTCCTGCAAGCTCATTAGGGAGCACATAAACATGAGCACACACTTGTCTCTGGGCCTCTTTCTTACTGTCAAGGTGAAGGGATGGGACTAAGTAACAATTAAAACCCTGATGGTCATGACTCTGAGAAAGGGGTCATCTCTTGTGCCCTATAGTTGCAGAGGTCTGATAGGATTTTTAGAACCTTTTAAGAAATGTAAAAGCCTAATACGTATTTTATAAAGGTGAGCAAACATACCTTCCGATTCCGTTCATAAGGCTCTCATTTTCTATCTCAAAATATAATCATGTACAGTAACACCAAGAGTACTTTCAAAAGAACATACATAAAATTTTGTCATCACACACTTGGTTGTCCCTAAACTTGAAAAATAGGACATTAGGTATATAAAACAGAAGGATTAAACCCATCACAAATTAGGGCAATGTTAAAAGAGCCTTTCTGAGTCATATTCCTAAACTGTTTACCTACATGTTTCCCAAATGGAAAATTCTAGAATTTGGTTTTTGATACTTAACCCCTACAGTATCCTACTTAGGAAAGACAGTATAATGCCCTGGCCTGGACTTAGCAAATGCGGGCCCCCCTACCATGCAGAATGACACCCACAGGAAACTAGGCCAGAGGCAGGAAACTAGTGCTTCAGAACAACAGCCACCCTTCATCCTTGGCTAGGAAAATGTGCCTCCAAATTTTAGTGAATTCCGCATTTTTCAACATGTCCTCTGGTAGAATGCTCAAAGCTCATTTCTTGCTGTGATGCCTGGTTACTTGCATTTTATCTTTGTATTCTATATGTGTTACTTTAGCCAGAAAGACCTTTCTCTCAGTCAAGTGAGTACTTGTACACGGCCTAGTTCTTTTACCATATTCTCTCTTTTTTCCTGATGTTCCTCAGAGCAGTCTCTTCATCAGGGTATGTTTGAGACTATACACTTCATTAACTTCTTTCACTGGGTTTTGTAACTAACTTCATTAAAATAGTTTGCATAAGCCCACGGTCTTAGAGGAAAAGGGACACATGGTACGGGCTTTTTGAGCCCATGCTCTGTACCAAGTCCTCTGTGAGAAGTTTTACATATGTTCTCTTCTGAGGTTCTTACTGAAATCCTGAAAGTAGGTGATATTAGCCACATTTTGCAGAGGAGGCTCCGAAAAAAAGAAATGTTAGCCCAGTTTGCGCAGCTAGAAAGAGGTAGAGTAGCAATTTGAGGACAGACCATCCGTCTTCATGTGCTGCGTACACCAGCTTGCTTCTCCGTGAGGTCAGGCCGCACGTCAGCCTTGCTCTGCCCCATTTCAGGGTTGGGTGAGAGGCCTTCTCCTTGACCACAGTGTTCCCCGGGTGAACACAAGGGAATTTTGCCCTTTAAGAGCAGGGTTGATTTGTTTGTGTCTTGGTGTTCCGTTTTTATGCCCATGGGTTTAGATTGTACATCACGCCAACTCATGGTATCATGGGATAGAAGCTACAGAAGAAATCATTCAAATCTTACCTTTGGAAAGATAGGTCAATTTCCATTACTGTGAACTCCAAGTCTCACATCAAATATTGCTAGAAGTACGTGGGCTGTCAGCCAAAGCCTGAAAGGGTTTTTGTTATACAGACATCTCTGTTGTAACGGTATTTGTTGTGATGGGATTTGAGCTGTATAATGACATTCCTCTTGGAGGATTACAGGCCTTAGCCGCTTACGTGTAGAGAGCAACAACCACCGCTTTGCTTTACACTGATACCTGTGCGTGTCATATGTCATTTACCTGTGTGTGTATGAAATAGGACCCCACATTTACATTTGTCCTGACTATACGGGCAGAGTACAGTTATCATGCTTTCTCATGGCTGATATCAGAGTTTCAGGAATCAGAATTTTGAAGGCATTCTCTAAATGTGGTTTAAGTGATCTAAGTGAGGCTTTTGGAGTGGCCTTGATTCATTGCCTTACTGACATCGATGATTCCAAGGAAGGAGACCAGGTCAGGGTATTCCCTAATCCAGGTGATACAGATGTTTCTCCCACATTGCCTCTGATATTCTGTTTAGTCTTGAGGCATGAAAACTTTGTTCCATTTTTTGAAATCATCCTTTAAGAGTTAGGCCCTAAGCTATCTGTTTCTTCTCCCTATAATTGTATTTGTTGATCATGTAGGCTCAGCCACTTAGGGGAACCTGGCTAAGTCAACGATCCCACCTATTAGGACTTATGGAGTGGATATCTTATTCCATGGTTATTGGCCAAGTATATAGATGATGAAAAATACCGCGTAGTAGTTAAAAGCATGGCTTTTAAAGTCAGACAAGCGTAACTTCAATTCCTGGCTCTACCACTCCTGAGTGTTGGCCTTGGGCACATTATTTAATCACATCTGAAAGTGGAGACAGTCCTCAGAGGGCTGCTGAAATGGAGTCATGCTTTCACAGAGCTGGAATATGGTAGGAGCTTATGATGGTGGTGGTGATTATTATTACAATTATTATCATCATCATCATCACTGTCCTCAAGAACTTGAAATCTAATAGGGACAAAGAGGCTAGCCAGTACACAGGTAACTAGAACCCAGAAGAATATGAAATAAGAGGAAGTAAGAAAGATATGAGCATATTTGAACTCTGGAAGTTCAGGGGAGGAATGAATAACTTAAAACTACGTTTAGGAAAAGATGGCATCTCTACCACATCTTGAATGAAAAAAAAAAAAGATTCCAATAAGTAAAAACAATGTTGGACATTACACATGGATAGACTGGCTTGATTCAGGAATGAAGGTAAGAAAATGCGGGGTGGCTTCTGGGAACTATGAATTCTCCCAGAGTCCAGAGGAAATGTGAAATACATGAACTGAAATGGAAGACGGGAAGGTCATGGTGTGTAATATAAGCTCGGTCCAGTTCTTAGAGGGCCTTAATTCTCAGGCTAAGATATTTGAATTTTATTTGCTAGATTTTCACAAGTCTGTGAAAGGGGAGAGGCTGAGAGATCGGTGCAGTGTGTTATCTGAAGTACATGGAGTTAAACAGGGAGGCTGTTTATCTGTCATGGCAACGGAGAGGGCTGAATTGAATGGCACAGACATGACCGGGTGGAAGGAAGAAAAACTTGATAACTAAATTGAGGCAATGATGACCAAGAGATTTTGGCTTAACTGGGAAAAATGGAAAAGCAGTCAGCAATGGTGGGAACAGGGAAGGAGAGGACTACTCAGTTCAGTTTTGATTATGTTGAGTGTAGGTGCCACAGGAGAGTCAAGAAGGATGCAGGCCAAGAAAAGCCATTGGACTTGGCTGTTGAGAGGACTTGAGAGCGCTTCAGAAGGGTGGAGGTCGGGCTTGGGAGAGGATTGCTAGGTTTATGTGCAGGCCTGTGAGTGGAGTCTGCCCTTTCTGGGAGTCTGGTCATGAAAGAAAGAGAGCTTAGATACAGCTTGTTTTTAAAACAAGAGATAAGAAGGCAGAGCAAAAAGTGATAGTGAAAGTGTAAGGATGATAGGGATCAGGGTCCTTATTGAGACCAGAGAAGTGGCTGAAGAGCACATGCGAAAGGGCGGAAAGAACCGACATTTGAGACAGCAGGGCAGTTAGGAGGAAGTAACAGAGAACTTCAGTCTAATGGGGGCGGGAAATAGACACTCAGTACAGATGCCTTCAGTCTTCTCAGCAGATAGCACATTGCTAAGAAGGCCGGGTGGAGTTGAAGACTTAAGAAGAATGGGAATGGTTTAAAATGACAGCTTTGGGAAAGCTGACAGGGGAAAGAGCAACAGGACGGACCCACTTATACCTGGGTGGTGTGGATTTGGAGTGGGCCTTAGTAGTGTGGCTCTGTGCCTGTCCCTCAGTGGGTGAGCAGAGAAACAGAATCATAGGGAACCTGAGTTGGAGATGTGGTGGAAGGTCAGGAAGGGTGCTGAAAGCATTAGAATGTTCTCTGAAGTCTAAGGTAGGGAAGCTGGTGAAGACAGAAGTTAGCTCCCGGTCTGGAGAAGAAGGAGAGGTTGAGGAGTTGGAGACCGTGGCTAAGGGACAGTGGAAGAGGTGGCAGGTCTAGAATGGTGTTCAGTGAGACCAAACTCAGAACCTGTAAGTGGTAGGGAAATTCTGTGCCGTGGATCATCACTCTCTTAATATTTTAATTTTCATCCAATACGCAACCCAGGTTCATAGCACCCTGTAAAAGCTTACTCTAATGACTGCTAGTTACCTTTGTCTAAGCTCAGTCGGCTAGGCTTTGCTCATCTGGTTTTACAGAAAGGAACACTTAGGAGCCTGTGCGAGTGATTAGAATAAAATCACTTGGCGTTTCAGACTGGAAGGTGGAACCGACCCTCGGCCCTGCCTATTGCTCCATTGATCCCATGTTACCCTCTCTGGTGACTTTTCAGCCAGAGAGCCAGAAATAGGAAGTAGCTTGTGTGGACTCTCACTGCGTGCCACAGGCTTGAGGGACAAAACTTCCCTTTTTCTAGAATTGTGCTCAGGTCATGGCGTAACTGCGGTGCAGCTGCAGCCCTCACAGTGCTTGGAGCCCAGAGTTTTCTGGGTGGAACAAAGATTAAATTCAAGGCTCCTCTGGGAAGGGTTATTAACTTTAAATCTCAAAAAAGCACCTTTTGTAGTGGTTCTGATGCTGTTACCAGTTCTTGTTCTTGATGGTCAGGCAGCAGTTGGGACGAGGGGACTGGCCTGGACAGCAGCTCGCCTTCCCCTTCGGTAATTTGATGCTTCTCCCCACCTCCACTGAGCTTAGACTGTGACAGAATATGAGTCCCTTCTTTCCATCGTAAAGGCTTGACTTCAGTCTTCAAGAATTCATTAATAAAATCTGAGTTTGTTCTAATCTCTTCCCAGTTCAGTACAATGGAAAAGTTTCTGGAGGATGAGATGGGATGGTCAGAATTAAGAGGGAGAGGAGGAGAGGAGAAGGCTGAAAGGCACCAACGCCTAATTTTACTCATTTCAGAATTTGGCAGGAGGACAGCCTTGAGGGCAGGAGATTCTTCTGTGCTCTGGTAGAATGAGAGCAGGCCCTGGAAAGTCAGGACACTTACAAAGTTCTGTCACAAGCTAGTTTAGAGAACGTGCCTCAGGTTTTTTATCCTTACAATAACAGTAATACCTACCCCAGAGTTGTTTGACATATTCTGTGAGAGAACAATGCGAATGCTGCTAGTCTAAAGGGAGTTGGTAATCTTATAAGCTTTATTCTTCTTTAAAATGTGGAAGGTTTGTAAAGAACATTTTTGACCTTTTTATTAATGGAATCATATTGGAGGAGTGCAGTGGGTGCCGAGAGGTTCATTTTCATATTTTATGTCTTTCCTTTATTTCTTTTTCTTTTTTTAAAAAAAAAAGGAACTGTCAGAAACTTCCCTTAAGTAATAGAAATGGACTTGGAGCCAGTTTTTTTAAGGCAATGTCATCTTGAAATCAGTAATTGAGGAAGAATTGAAAATGTGGGCAGATGAGCCAATTTTACATTTTAATGCATACAAGCAAGGGCTGGGATTTCTGCCCTGAATTTCTTGAAAACTAGGGTTGCTGCCCTAGATTTTCTGGGACAGTCCCAGTTCTGTTAGTGCTGCCTCCGTGGCCTACAGGAAGGATGCTTTTCATCCTGATTAACTTTACGTTAACAGAAATCACTGTGTAACTTATTACGACGTCTTTTCTTTGTAGGCCGTCCCAGGTCCTACCAGTTAACAGAAACACTGTCAGAATTTTTGTCTTCGTGCAGGATCCTTATCATATCCTTGGAAGAGATGGAGTCATTTGTTACATTATATAGTTGTGCTTTTTTTTAAAATTTAATATTTTTTTTCAAAATGGAGGTTTTAATTATTTCTACATACACAGATTGCACTTATAGAACTGAGATAAATGAGATTTTAAATAACTTTCTCTTTTAAGTTGTCGTGAGAAAAAAATCTCTTTAAATTCTCCACACCTGGTGCTTTGAGACCGGACCACGTCTGTCTTGCACAGAGCTGGGTTTCTGTTGTTTATATCAAAGAACAGCTTCTAGCCTGGCACATAGTATCTCTCCTGGGCACATTTTGAGTCTTAGATCTCTGGGGAGGAAAAAGAAGTGAAAGTGGGGGAGGGATAGAGAGGACACACCAGTAGAGCCCAAATCAAAGACAAAAAGAAATTACTTAAGGCTGCTTCTAACCATTTTTGTTTCCTTCTCCTCTGCCTGGGGGACATCAGCAGGTTCCCAATCCTCTTGTCCCCAGTGGACTTGCATTTCTGGCATTAAAGTCGCAAAAAATAAAGAAAATGGCTCTGGACAATAGGAGGACAGACTGTTGGAATTCCTCCAACACATATTACAGGTTGACTGAAAGAGCTTCGTCTGGGGCATCTCACCGTGTGGGGTTCTCGGGGTGCATTTATAGTTTGCTTAGAAGTCATAGTCTGCGTTTATTTGTGCCCAACGAGATTGCTCGACACTGGAGGTGCTTCACCATCCGTTACACAATGGTACCACTCTGGGTGGCCACCCTGTGGGTCATTATGAAACCAGCCTTTAGCAAGGAGAGGTCTAGTTTCCTACCCGGAAAGAGATGTGTTTCAATGGGTAACGCTATTAGTCACTCTAAATACATGTGCTTCACCTGGGAATTGGCTTCACGTGGCCTGCTCTCCCTCACTCACTCCCACTCCAGAGGCCCCAACGGGGTTGCAAAGTTTCCTTCCTTCTTCAAACTTTGCTTCTAGTAAAAATTTAAAATGCACCATAGCTAAGTTATATTTCAGAAGTGTTCAGAAGGTTAGGATTAAAAATATAAATAAAATCATCACATACCTTTTAAAGAAGTTTATTATCTGTAAAAAGTCCAACCATAGTAAACGCACAATGCTCTTAATGCAGTTAGTACCATTTTCTTATCTTGTGTTCATAAATTCTTAAAGGTCTGAATGTTCATTCCTGGACACGTGGCCACAGATGCTAAAGAGATTTCACCTTGAGGTCTCTGGTTCCTTCTTCCTTGTCCAAATTTCACTGGTCCTCAGCCCATTCACTCTCTTGCTTTGTTTTCTAATATTGGCTAGCTTAAACCTCTTACTAGAGCAACTCTCTCTC
This sequence comes from Myotis nattereri, assembly GCF_964212035.1. Classification (NCBI taxonomy): domain Eukaryota; kingdom Metazoa; phylum Chordata; class Mammalia; order Chiroptera; family Vespertilionidae; genus Myotis; species Myotis nattereri. The sequence continues at coordinate 159,611,232 of NC_138075.1, forward strand.
CAGCGAGACGTGTGTGTCAGGATGTACCATCATGAAATGCAGAACAGTCATTATGATCTTCAACACCATTGGAAGCTAAAAAGGGATGAAGAGAGAATTGGCCAAATGGGAAAAAGTAAAAACTAAACTGAAATAATATGGTTTAGCAACAGATTGGTATAGATTATATGCTCTGGTAACAGAAACGATGCTAGTGTGTTGGCTTTAAGGACAATTGGTCAAGAGATTTGAAAATGTTCTGGCTCAAACTGTGAAAATCAATGGAAAATCAGTTAGATATTAGGTATCTCAGTGCTACATTAGGTACCACAACTAGAGAAATTTTCAGTGAATTAGATCAAATAAATGTATAAAAGAATCTGGTTCTTCAAATATCTAAAGATATTTTCAGATCAGCTTTAGTGAGTACATGTGATGGAGAAAGGAACTTGGAAAAAAAAGGCACATGTGGCATGATGGATTATGATGTACTTGGATTTCACAAGGCCTCTTTCTGCTGAGTCACATTGACACATAGGTAGCAAAAAAAATTAAGATAAAACAGGTTTCACTATAAATGGAAAAGGGAGCTAGTTAGCTGAATGGGCAGATTATAATGGTAAAAACTAATGGGTCAAGGAGAATGGGGATGGCAAATGAAACACCACAGGAATTGGTATTGGGATCAATATTTTTTCACTTTCTATGTAAATGACTGAGAAAGCTGCCCCTAATCCAGTATCCACATTCTGGCATTAATTCAAATTGGAGAAACCAAATTGGAGACATATACTCTGGACAGTAATCAGTTTGAAGAATAATGTAATGAATTTCTCAGTTTCCATTAGAGGATCATAAATTAGAGTTCGAGAAATGAATTAAATGATTGAAACAGAATATCACTTAATACAGTCTATAAATGAACCGAAATCTGGACATTTTAAAGTGTTTTGGGGTCTGTTAGGCCTATGTAGGCCTAGTTCACAGCCTGACCTGTATGTGGATCAATACCTGTCTCCCCATAGTCATCTTCATGGTTGTGGCGGATAAGTCCATGAAATGCTGCTCTTTTGTTGCCTTCTTTTTAGTTTAAGGTAAGAAAAAAAATACTTCCCCAAACTTATGGTTTAATGGAAACAGCACCCAGCATCCCAGACATGGAGAGAGAGAGAGAGAGAGAGAGAGAGAGAGAGAGAGAGAGAGAGAGAGAGAGGAGAGAGACATCATAATAGGGAGAGTGAGGGTCATAACAAACAAGGCCTCAGACAAGTTAATGGTCAAATGCTAAATATTACAAATGAAGATACCAGACACCAAGTGTTAAGGGGCAGGTAATTCACCACTTATCACAGAGTGCTTTTCACTCCTATGTAGGCCACTGTGCCCAATATTAGGACACGTTACTGAAGATATATCAAGGAGATGGAGGTTTTCTGAGGGAGAGCAGCATGAGTCTCTAAGGTCCAGGAAGGTGAGCCCAGATGGAAAGGTCAGGAGGCTAACTTAAAAGGCCTGAGAGCATTGAGTCACAAGAATGAAAAGAGGGGAAAGCTGTAGCAAAACATAAAAGGAGGGATTGTGCTTTAAAAAAAGTTAGAAGAGAATACGATTGAAGTTTTGAAGATGCTAAAGTACAGTGTGAGGCTATATATAGATAAGCTCTTTACATTAATGCTAAACCCCAGGATTCTGCTGCTTATACTTAAAGTGTTGGAACGGCAGGAAAAGTGTAGAGTTTGAGCCAAACTTTTACACAGAAGAGGTGGTGAACTTAGAGAACATGATGAAAGTTAAGGAGAGGGTGGGGGCAGCCAACTACAGATCCCCAGGAGTGGACCTCTGGCCAGCGCTCTCCCAGGGCTAATGCCCAGCTCTTTTGTAAGAGGAATTTGGAGGGTAGGGTAGCCATGAAAGTCTTGGGTCCCATTTAATATTGAATTTCATGTAGAATAGAAAAAAATGAAAGGTTTGACACAGAAAGTTAAGTATTTACCAAAGTACCAGTCATGTGGCAATAAATATTTATCAGCTCCTGGTGTGTGTAAGGCATTGTACTTAGTGCTGAGAATATAAAGGTGAACAGGCCATGTTTTTTGCCCCAAAAGGAGAGAAGGTACTGAGAGCTATGAAAGACAGGACTTTATTTTTTTTAAACAGAGAGCCAGCTTTGGGTTAGCAGTGCCCATTTGATGCATGCGTGTGTGTGTGTGTGTGTGTGTTCTCCCTTGGAAAATATATTCAAGAGGCCTCAGGGACAGAGAATCCAGTGCTGTTCATACAATAAAGGTGAAATGAGAGTGTTACGAGAACCCAAGATCATGTGACGTAGGAGTCTGCCCCTTTCCCTTTCAGCAACCTGCCCTGTACATCCTTTTCCTTCTTCTTTCTCCTCCCTTTACAGGGGTGGGGAATGTCTGGCCTGCGGGCCCTGTAAGGCCCATGAGATCATTTAGTCTGACCCTGCCAAGGCATTAGGGTGAGTTAAATGCTTGGCCAAATATAGCAGTCTGACTTTTAAGTTGATAATTTTGTATGGCCCACAAATGATGTTATAAATATCCAAATGGCCCTTGGCAGAAAAAAGGTTTCCTACCCCTGTTTTAGGGAGTATAGGACAAGAAGAGGATACAGTTTCACTAAACAAATCTTTCTTGGGGTTCTCCATTAAATCTAAGGATGTGTAGTTTGCAGCCCTCCTCTTAGCATGACTAGGATGTTGGTAATGCGTCAGCTGGCCCTCACCACCCTCCTCCTGTGTAACAGTGTTTGGCACAGGATCCTGAAGAAGAGAGTCCGGCTGCTACCTGATAGAGCTTCATCCAGTTGACACCAATAGCCTTGCCCCTCATGGGAGGTACTTGTGTACATGTGCTCATATTTTTCAAACTTTGTGGTAACCTCGAATTTTATTTCTTTGCACATCATTTCTTCAAATGGCTGTGTCCACATAGCAGACTTGTGAGGAGTAAATTGTTTAAAGAATAGTAAATGTTCAGTTGCCTCATGCAGTGCCTGGGGGAAGGTGGGAACTGACCGGAGGATAGTAAGTCATATATGATAGATGTAGGAGAGGAAGACAAAGGTGAAAAATTAGCCGCGGCATAATGTTATCTTGATTTTGTGAAGTGTGTATTAGGAAGGGTTATTTTTTAATGTTTGTGCACAGAAACCTTCTGGTGCTTCTTTCTCAACTAGTTTGCCAGAAAACATTATACTGCACAGTTTAAATCAGCAGTCTGTGGGCAAAGAGAAAGCCCTGGTGGAATAAGGCGGCGGGATAGGCAATCAAGAAAAACAGGGGTCTGTGGGGAAAGAGTGTCGGAGAGTTGGCAAAACCAACACTTAAGACTCGGAATCAGACACCGGATTCCAAACCTCAGTAATTTTTCAGAATTTTTGATCCTAGTGTCCCTGGCCCTGAGGACAGTGGACTCTTTCAGAATAATTGCATGTTATGATTATCTTGCTTTGGCCCGAACTTCAGTGGACAGTCTATAACCACGGGAGGCCTCATGTCATGGCGCACAGCACACTGGACTGTGTTGATATTGCACTAGACTTCCTGTTTGGGATTTTCAGGTGTGGTTTGCTTTTATCTTCAGCACACAGAGCTTTCTGTATGATTTGTTCCAAGTTGACATTGTGGACCAGTTGACTAAACTCCCATCAACAAGATGATACTTTTGAGTTGTTTTTGAAAGTGTGTCAATTTTTTTCTCATTCTTTTACACGGCCTCTCTTACTCTCAGCTGCCCTCGGTTTTGAAGGTGGCTGATTGGAATTAGAGCAGCATTCTGTGACCATGAAGGGAGTGAAGTGTACTGACTTCCACAGCAGGACTCTCTCTGCCTCCTGAACTCTGACCATCCTCATGAAGATCATTTCCACACAGAGGCCAGCTCCTAACCTTCCCCTGCACCTACCCAGAATCACCTCGGGTTTCAGAGGCCTATGTGGGGTCACTCATTTCGGACACAGTATCATTAAAAGAGTCACAAGTGTGAAAAGGAAATTGGCACATTAACATCAGCTTTTGTACACATGAACATCCCTCTCTCTAAAAAAAAAAAAATTATATTATGAAGGCAGCCCTTACATGGCACTTAGTCTGTAAAGAAAGACTAAGTAAAGAAATATTGTAATAATTGATACCAACTCTGAGTAGTTTTGTTTTTTTTTTTAACATATAGTTAATGGAATCTAATAAAGAAGTAGAGTTTTTACTTTTCACTTTCTATGTTGCTTCTTAAAGATTCTCTAAGTCAGGTTGGTTGGTGTTTGTTTAGTTGGGTGTTTATGTGCGTGAATTTTATAGAAAGAATGGTGGGTTATTAAAGAGAGGATGTGAACCAAAATGTTTGCATGAGTGGAGAAAATGAAAAAGCATTGCTTAATTTGTACACTCTACTGCTTTTGCACTTCCCTCCTTTTGCACTTCCGTCAAGGAAGGGGGAAACAGACCCTCTTAGTTTCCCTGTCTAGACTGAATCAAATACCTTCCTGGCAAAACAGTAAATAGTGCTTCGGCTGTTTTAACTCTAGGACACTAATGAGTTGTCCAGGTAGATAAGGCATTTTGGACCATTGTTCTCCCCCCTTCTTTTTAGCACTCAACAATAACTTGTTCATTTAGGGTAAGAGTGCAAAGTAGCCCAAGGAAGGTTCAAGGGGACCTTTCTTGGCCTTCCCTGCCCAAATGCTTTCCCATTACTGTGATGGAAGCTGATGGGAGAGTACCAGGGCCCTTGGCAGCTCTGTCAGTCCCTGATTGAAGTCCGTATCCTGGTGGTGATCTTAGAAGACGGCCACTGTGTGGCTCTGTGAGCCAAAACCTACTTTGGGAAGACATGGCTTTGTGGTAGGATAAATGAGACAGTGTCTGTGAAGTGCTTGGAGGTGTTTTGTAAGGAGTCCGATGGATCAGCAAACATAGCGTTCTCCTCCAGGAGCTGCCGACATACTGCCTGCCCTCATCTCTCCCGCTCGCCTCAGTCCGACTGAGTAAGCAACCTGGGTGGGCAGAACAAGTTCATGCAGTTCCCATGCCCAGTCCTGTCTCCTCTTTGCCAAGTAGGCTGCTGAGTGTGATGCTCTCTTTGTGAAGTGGACATCTGTCTAATGGGAACTGGATTGCGACCACCAGTTCATTTTACGCAGGCCACCATACAGCTGCCAGATGGTGGCGGGTCTGAGCTTGTGTGCAAGTCCAACATGGCCTGCGTCCCACTGGAGGGGTGGGACAGTGATGGGCCCCTCCACTAAGCCCCTGTCCCTGCATAGGGCAGTGCTTCCAAGAGCCAAGGCTTTGCTCTAATCTCTTTGAAGGAAGAAAAAAGACTTAAGAAAAGGTAATGAATAAATTAGAGACACATTTTTTTTTTTTTAAATCAGGTCTTTTGGGTTTTCCTCTCTACCTAATTGTACTCTAATCTGTACTTAGGAGCATAGTGTTTAAGTGGGACATGTCAGGCTTTTACACCACAGATTAAATTCCAAGGCAAATGAAATGGTGACAGTTTAAGAGAGACAGGACGAGCCTGTGTCAAATGGCAGGGTGTGATTGTTGCGTGTAGACTCATCAGTAGTTGGAGGGCCTGCCACATATCTTCAGGATGCCATGCTGAGAACGCTAAGAAGATAAGAGAGGGGCACAGCTCTCTGTGGCTTCCCCCCCCCCCCTGCATTAGCTGAAGGGCTGCATGAAGATATGTAAAACTATTGGTTGGATCGCCCTAGCAACACAAAATGCTGTGTTGACACATATTCCATCACATGTTTGCAGTGAAAACACTGTATTTTTAGAACACTTCAAAGTGAGAAAACTGTTAAGCCATATCACATCCTCCCTTGCCCTCTGGCCACTTCCCCCACACCCCTAGGAATCGCCCCCACTTTATAGAAGGGGAACCTAAGACAAAGATTAAGTGATATTTTGAGCAACGCTGAGAATACCTGGGAAAATTGCTGATCTGGCCTTAAAATCTAATATATCCTTCGAAGTAATTTTTATAATGCTTCTTCTTCTTTTACCTACACCATGTGAGTCCTTTATGACCTTAACTCTAAGCCTTAATATTGTATATGGAGTTCAAAAGACAACTGAGTCGCCCATTTACTCTGCTGGCATTGATTCAAATAAAAATAGGCACAAAATACTGTACTGTAAAAATCAAAGCTCCAGGCACACTTTGAAAATCTTTTAGGACTTATAACACTTATTTTCATAGGTATCTTTCATGTGAGCAGCTTAAATTGCTTGTTAAAAAATTTGGCCTTTTGTATCTCTGAACTTCCTGTGCCTAGCTCAGTGCCTGGCAGGGCAACAGACATTCAGAATTCGCTGCGGATTGAATGAATGGAGTAACTATTGCTTACCCATTTTTACAGAGTTGCTGCTGAGAAACAGGCTTCCATTCATTCCTAGGACATGTTTTGAGAGTCATATGTGCTAGGCAGTGTGCAGTGTACCAGGGATACAAAGACAAAAGGTGTGGCCCTTGTCCACAGGGTGTTCAGATCTACTGGGGTGGGGCACATCAAGGCCACGGAGGGTAGGGCCAGGGGCGGGGGCTTGGGGAAGGAGTCTATCATATTCTTCCTTTTTTTCCCTGAAAGCTCTCCGACCCAATAAAGGTTAAGAACAACAGCAATGTACATCTAGGCGGAAGGAACATCTGAGTTGTTCAACTTGTATAGTGTTCTGCTAAGTACAGTAAGGCCTCACTTAATGTAGTCGGTAGGTTCTGTGACCGTAGGCAAAATAAGGTATAACGAAACCAATTTCACCATAGGCTAACTGATTTATAAACAAGAGTTAAGTTCCCAGGGCATCTCATCAATGTTATAAAGCAAGGACATTATTCGAGGCCCCACTGCGCATGCTGAAAATCAAGCCTTCAGCGAGGAAAGCTTGTTAGATATTTGGGGAAGGCTGGACCCACCCTTAGCCCTCAGCACTGTTTCAAAACAAGAAACTTTCCCCCCAGTCTTCTCAGTCAGCACCTCAAACACCCAGGGCAGAGGTGTTTCTCAGATGAGCCTGTGTTTTTTTAGCCTATAATTTGGGGCCAGAAAGGGGGAAAAGTGGGCCGAATAAGTTAAAAGCGTGTTATAAATTGTAACACTCCATGCGAATGTGAGGGGTGATGTTTAGGGGTGTGCTTTCGTGGTGTTGGGTCATCCCACGCCACGCTGAGCCCCTGTTCCCCCTTCGCCTACCACATACAATGCCGCTTAAACACTGCGTGTTCCAAAACAGGCCTTGGAGACAAAGTGCCCAGGCCTCTGGCCAGCCTCTCCCACCTGCTTCCTTTGCGTCACCTGACAGCACCATGCCTCCGTTCCTTCGTCTGCAAAATGAGTAACAGATTGAATGACATCACTAACGCATAGCACTCAGAAAAGTGGCTGGCACATAGTAGGCTGGTTTTTCCCACTTTACTCTACATGAGACAACTGAAGGTCACAGAGGTTAGGGGAGTCATTACCGCCTAACGTTGACCCCAGCAACAGCTCAGTGTGCAACCTGCATTCCTGACAAAGTGGCCTTTCAGCTAAAGCAGGATTAGTTCTCAGTAGTATCAACAATAACAACAACAACTAATATTTATATGGGATACTTGCTATGTGCCATGTCCTATACTAAGAATTTAATACACAATATCTTGTTATAACATACGCTCACAACAATTCTATGTGGCAAATACTATTTATTGCACCCATTTTATAGCCAAGAAAACTGAAACTTAGATAACAAATACATCCAAATGAATGGCAGACATGGAATTCTAACCTAAATAGTTGGTTTTTAGAGTCTGTGTTCCTAACTATTATGATGCCCTGCCTCTGGGGTTCCTACAGCATTCTGGGTATATCTCTATTCTAAATATTTATGATTATTGTACTAAAATTATCTGTTTTACTTCAAAAATCTATACTTTTCTGGGGTAAGAGTTATCTGTGACATCTCTGTATGTCTACCATTTAGCGCAGTATGTGGTAACCTACAGGGGCTTAATAATGTTTGTTGAATTATATTGAATTACTAGAGGCCCTGGCCTGCTTACATCCCCCGAGAAGTCCTGGATTACGAGAGGGTGCAGGCCAGGCCTGTGGACCCCACCAGTGCACGATCGGGGCCAGGGAGGGACAGAGGGAGAGCTCCAGGGCATGTCTGGCCCATCTTGCCCAGTCGGGATAGGCTGCCGGGAGCCGGTCCATCCTTGCTGTTTCAAAGGACCTGGCATATATGGCATACTGTTCTTAAAATGTTTGCTCACCTTCTTGGCACTATGTGTTTTAACCAAGGTCTCCTCTCTGAGAAAGGTTGTTTCCCCAGGTAGGGATTTTTCCCTGAAGTTAGGGAGGGGATGAAACTCCTTAACTAAGTGCCAGGCGGGTAGTTAATCACTTTAACTACAAACAATCATGCTTAAGCTACATAATCTTTACTCCCTGGAATGGAGATAAGAAACGCCCTAACCTTTGTAATAGAGATTGATAGGATTGAATCAACTGGTATAAATACAGTTGTAACAAGACAACAAGACACAGAACTTAGGAGACAGAAAGAAGACAGAACCTACACGGAATCTAGAGACAGAAGAACTTCGCTGGAGAGAACATGGCAAAAGATCCTGGACTGAACCTGACTACAGAAATTGGCAAGAGAACCTGACTAGAACCTGGTGACTGAACCTGGCTGGAGAACCTGGCCAGAACCTGGCTGGAGAACCTAGCGAGGGAACATGGCTACAGAACCTGGCTGGAGAACCTGGAGAACCTAGCAAGAGAACATGGACACAGAACCTGGCTGGAGATCCTAAGCAGAACCTCTCTGGAGATCGAGACCAGAACTTGGCTGGAGAGCCTGGCTAGGCTGCTGATCAACTGAACGCTGTCTCTGTGTCATTCCTTCTTCGCCGACTCCGTCTACGCCTTTGGGAACCCCTGGACCTGCTGGGGCAGGACCCCGGCAATAGGCCGGATCCCAGCACAAGCTAACCTACCGGTTGGAGCGTCTACCCCTGGGTGATCAGTGTGCATCATAGTGGCTGGTCAAAAGGTCGAATGAATGGTCAGACACCATTCATTCATAGCATATTAGGCTTTTATTATACACTGAGTGGCCAGATTATTATGACCACCCCATCAATACTTTGTTGGGCCACCTTTTGCCTTCAATACTAAAGCGATTCTTCTTGGCATTGACTCCACGAGATGTTGAAAGGTGATTCGAGGAATCTGACACCATGCCCAATGAATAGCACTGTCCAGTTCTGTGAGATTTGATGGTTGTGGAACCAGCTGCCTCATGGCTCTTTTAACTTCGTCCCACAAATGCTCAATTGGATTGAGATCTGGTGATTGTGGGGGCCACCTAAGCAAGGTAAAGTCTCCCTCAAGTTCTTGAAAGCACTCCTGCACAACATGAGCACCGTGGTATGGCGCATTGTCTTATTGGAAGAAGCCATCTCCATTGGGATACGCCATCAGCATGATAGGATGAATTTGATCAGTAAAGATGCTTAGGTATGTTGTGCTATTCAGACGTTTATAATGATCCGGCCCTCTAGCAACTTCAGCTCGAAATTATAGCTTATTTGCCTACAAATGTCAGGTGGTCATAATAATCTGGCCACTCAGTGTATAGGATTCCCTGGACACTCCTTAATCTTGGTTCCTATGCTCTGAGTCCTGCCAACTTCCTATACCTAGAGGATTATTTCTTTTTCCCTATTCTGATTGTTTCTATCCTGGCCTTTAAAAGCCTAGTGCAAATGCCATTTCATTCATAAGGCTCCTTCTGGGACACTCCGTTAAATTCCGCTCTACCGAAATTCCCATGGCATCATGCCCCCCCTTCACCCTGCAGGTTCTTTCGTGTCATACTGAAGTTGTGTATGTACTGGTCTTGAACTTAAAACTTCTTGTAACCAGGCTATTGTAGTCCATTGCTATAACTTACAGAACCTCCTAGAACTTCACACAGTGCCTTAAAACTGTAATAAACATAGATTGGGTGAGTGAATACAGAACATTCAAGAGAAGAGGGTATTTTTCCCACCAGCTATTCTCCGTTCTTTCCCCTTATTTTTGTTTTCATGCGTTGGAAGAGAGGGCCCCATTACACTCCTGGTTTGAATCAGCTGCTGGGCACTCTATGGAGCATGAAAAAATATTGTTTCAACTGAAGCAACGGAAGTAAGAGAATCATTTTAGGGTGTCACTGTAGTGTGAAAAGTTTGACATTTAAAATAAAATAAGGAGAAAAACAGTTCTCTCTGTAGTTGGAGCCCTCTGAGCAGCATGCTTACCTGAAACCCCGCCAGACTCACAGATGTTTCCGTTGGCTCTGGAGTGAAGAAGCGCGCTGCCGTTCTCAGGAGCCGTGCCATGCTGGCAGGACTGGTGTAGCCGGGAGTGGGCAGCAAACAAGAAATGACTTCATAGGCCTTACGTTTCCAGTTCCTTAGCGCCTGTGGTGCACCTTGCCTTTTCCCTCCCAGTGTTCATATATCACTGTATTCACTTGGTGCCAACACACACAGCCTTTTTATATGAGGCTACAAAAGCTCCACTTGGCTGAATGCACTTGTGAAACACTGTGAGATGAGGACCTGGTAGCTTTGCCTCTCTTCGTGATCCTAGAAATTCCCTCAAGGTCACATGTAGCTGAATGGAACTCTTCCAGACTTGGGTTTTCTCCCCTCAGAGATGCAGATTGTAGCACAGAAGGAAAGGTATCCACCCAAGGGGAATGCGGGAGGAATGTCAAGATGAAAGTGTGAAATTCCAGAGGCTCTGTGTCTTGCCTCTCACTTCTAGTCCCAGGTTTTAAGCTGCCCCTTGGAATGAGATGGTCTGCCAGCATCCAGCGTGTTCAGAACTTGAATTTACCTGCTCTTCCTTTGGTCACCCTGTTGCTGTTAAGGGTGCCACCTGCCTTCCTGTCAGCCAGTCTCCAAATCTTGGTTATACCTGACTCCTACCTTTTCTTGCCCTTGCACCCAAATCTTGTGAGTTTGAGACTCTTGTATTCTCACAGCCATGTTTTCCCATTCCTACCACTTTTTTAGGACATTGCAAGTAGCCTTTCAATGGTTGTTTCTACTTAACAGCTTTCTTGAAGCATAATTAATACTAATATACAATAAGCGTCACATTCCAAATTTGTAAAATTTGGTAAGTTTTAACATGTCTGTACCTCTGAAACCATCACCACAATCAAAATAAAAAACATATCCATCACCCCTAAACACTTCCTCATTTTCCTTTGAAATCCCTTCCCTTCCCCTCCCCACCTCCCCACCCTCTTGCTGTCATTGTAAGTTTTCATTTCCTAGAACTTTATGTAAATATAGTCATATAGCATGTGCCTTTTATTTTATTTTATTTTAGTCAGGCTGCTTTCACTCAACATAATTATTTCAAAAATCAGTACCAATAGTTCATTTCTATTGGTAGTTCATTCCTTTTCATCTCTGAGTAGCAGTTGTTTGAATGGATATGTGCACTGCAGTTTATCATTCCTCCTGTTCATATGCATTTGGTGGTTTCCAGTTTTTGACTATTAACAAAAAATGCTACTATGAACATTCATGTACAAGTATTAGTATGCTTTTGTTTTTCTTGGCTAGACATTTAGGAGTGGAATGGCTGAATCATATGGTAAGTGTATATTTAACTCTCTAAGAAACTGGCAAACTATTTTCTAAGGTGATGATACCATTTTATAGTACAGCAATATAGGAGTTCCTCCACATCCTCAAAAACGCTTGGTATAATCAGTATTTCTAATCTTAACCATTCTGATAGGTGTATAGTGGTGTGCGTCACTAATTTTCATACAACTAAAGATGCTAAGCACCTTTTCATGTGCTTATTTGATATCCATATATCTTCTTTGATGAAGTGTTATTAAATCTTTTGCCAATTTCTTACCTGGGTTGTTCCCTTATTGTTGAGTTTTGAGAATTCTCAATATACTCAATATTCACGTCCTTTATAGGATACATGTTTTGCCAGTATTACTGCCAGGTTGTATCTTGTCTTTTTATTATCTTAGCAGTGTCTTTAAAAAGCAGACATTTTTAATTTTAAGTCATTGGTTTTGTATCAAAGAAAACCTAACACGGTCACAAGCAAAAAAATTAATAATAATAACAACAAAAACAGTTTACTTCTTTTCTAATATAGGGACCTTTTTTTGTCTTGCCTGATTACACTGGCTAAAGCCTTTAGGACAGAGTTGAATAGACATGGTGAGAGTGGGCATCATTATCATGTTCTGTATCTTAGAAGAAAAACATTCTGCTTGTTGCTATTAAGTAGGATCTAGCTGTGGGTTTTTCACAGATGCCCTTACTCAAGTGAGGACGTTGCCTTCTATTCCTATTTTGCTGAGCATTATTATCAGAATGGATGTTGGGTTTTGTCAAATGCTTTTTCTGCATTGATTGAGATGATCATATGGTTTTCATTTTTAGTTTGTAAATATGGTGACTCACATTGATCGGTTTTCTGTGTTAAAGCAGCCTTGCATTGCTAGAAATAAACCTCACTTTATTGTGATGTACAACTCTTTGGTTATTGGATTCTCTTTTGCTTACATTTTTGGATCTGTATTCAGCAGGAGTGTTATTATATTGTTTTCTTCTCATTTCTTTGACTGATTTTGGTTGAATATAACCCCAGTTTCATGAGTGATTTACAAAGTACTCTCTCCTCTTCAATGTCCTGGGAGAATTTGTATTAAATTGTATTATTACTTTCTCAAATGTTTGCTAGAGTTCATCACATAATTCATCTGGGACCCAGGTTTTCTTTGTGAGGTTAAGCACAAGTATAATTCCTTTAGTACATATAGACTTACATGTACTAAATCTATGTACATATGTGTACCTATATGTACCTATAAGTCTATTCAGATTATATATTTTTCTTGAGTTTCCTTTAGAGGATATGTCTGTTTCACCTCAGTTGTCAAATTTATTGGCATAACTATAATCTTCTTTTATTTCTTTAATATCTGTAATGATGTTATCTTTCTCATTCCTGATACTGATTATTTGTGCTCTCTCTCTTTATTTCCTTCCTCTGGCTAGAAGTGTCTCAATTTTTTTTTTTTTTTTTTTGCTTAAAGAACTAGCCTTTGGTTTTATTGATTTTCTCTATTGTTTTTGTTTTCTCTATTGATTTCTACGTTGATTTTTATCACTTCTTTTTTTTTTTTGGCTTACTTTGGATTTAATTTGCTCCCATTTTTATAGATTTTAAGGTAGAAGCTAAGGCCATTGATTTGAAATCTTCTTCTTTTCTAATGAGCATAATTAATGGTATACAATTCCCCTAACTACTGCTGTACCTACATTCCACACATTTTGATATGTTATAGTTTCATTTTCACCTTAGTTCAAAATGCATTGTCAGTTCTCTTTTGATTTCTTCTTTGACCTGTGGTTACTCAAAGTATGTCATTTAGTTTCTGAATATTTGAGGGTTCTTCAGAGATTGTTCTGTTACTGATTTCTAATTTAATTTTATTGTGGTCAGTGAATATAATATACCTTGAATGTCTTAAGACTTTTGACCTTATTGATAATGGTTTAATGTCCCATAATTTGGCCTATCTTGGTAAAAGTTCCATGCGCCCTTGAAAAGAAGCCTGCTGTTCGTGGACTGAGTGTTGTGCAAATGTCCATTTGGTCGATAGTACTATGCAAATACTCTGTGTCCTTACTGATTTTTTTCTGTAATTGTTCTATCAATTATTGAAAAAGGCTATTGACATCTCCAAATGTTATTGTGGCTTTTTCTATTTATCCTTGTGGTTCTATTAGTTTTTCCTTTGTGTATTTTGAAGTTTTGTTATCTGTTGTATAGATGTTTAGAATTTTTATGTCCTCTTCATGAATTGACCCCTTTATCATTTTGAAATAATCTTTCTTATTTCTGATACTATCTTTTACTTTGAAATCTACTTCAACTAATAAAATATACCAATCAAGGGTTTTTTAACTAGTATTACAATGGTGTATCTTTTTCCATTATTTCACTTTTAATCTATTTGTGTCTTTATATTTGAAGTTAATTGCTTGTAGATAACAAACAGTTGGGTCTTACCTTTTTGTAAATCACTGTAAAAAGTTCTGCCTTTTAACTGAAGTATTTATATAATTAATATTTAATTGATTGTTGATAAAGTGGGGTGTAAAACTGTCATTTCACTATTTGCTTTTTATTCCTCGCGTCTGTTCTTTTTCTCTTCTGTTTCTTAAGATTATTTTTTTTTCCATTTTATCTCCTTTTTTGGCTTATTAGCAATAAAACTTTTTTTTTTATTTTAGGGTAGCCTTGCGATTTATAGTATTTATCTTTACCTTAGATTATTTTCCTTCAAATGATAGTACACAACTTCACATATAGTCTGTGAATCTTACAGTAGTGAACTTTCATTCCCTCTGCAGATTTTATGCTATTATTGTCACATATTTCACTTTTACATATGTTATAAACCTCATAATACATAGTTATTATTTTTGTATAGGTGTTTAAATTTATTTTAAAGAGATTTAAATAATAAGAAAAATATCTTGCCCATGTTGTTACTATTTCTGGAACTCTCCATTCCTTTGTGGAGACCTCTATTTTCTTCTGGTATCATTTTTTTCTGATAAAGAACTTTTATTAACATTGCTTATAGAGTAGGTCATTTGTTGGTAAATTATTTTACCTGTTGTATGTTTCACCTTTGTTTTTGAAATATATTTTCACTTAATATAGAACCCTAGGTTAACGGGGTTTTTTTCTTTCCATGTAATATTTATTTTTTGTAATTCTTGAGATTTAATTTACATATAACATTGCATCATTTTTATGTGTACAGCGTGATTTGATAATGTGTATATTGCGAAATGATTGCCACAATAAGTTTAACATCCATCATCCACATAGTTACAGAATTTTTCTTGTGATAAGAAATTTTAAGATTTATTCTCTTAGCAACTTTTACAAATACAGTACAGTATTTTTAGCTTAAGTTACCATACTGTACATTACATCCCCAGAATTTATTTATTTTGGAACCGATAGTTTGTAGCTATCTTTGGCAACCACTAATCTGTTCTCTGTATCTTAAAGTATTTTAAAGATCCACTGTCTTCTCACTTTTATTATTCCTGCTAAGAAACTTAATATCAACCTTATCTTTGTTTCACCATTTTTGTCTTTTTTTCTCTTTATTACTGTGTTTAAGCAATTTGATTATAAAAGGTCTTGATTTAGTTTTCTTCATAGTTCTGGTACTTGGGCTTCATTGAGCTTCTTCATTTGTGATTTCATAGTTTTCATCAAATTTGGAAAATGTTAAGCCCTTACTTCTTCAGATATTTTTCTGTCCCCTTTCTTCTCTCCTTCAGGGACTCCACTTTCTCACATAGTTGGCCACCTGCAGTTGTCCTGGGGCTCATTAATGTGCTCTTCTGCTGCTGTTTCTTCTTCTTTTAAAATGTTTGCTTCTCTCTGTGTTTTATTTTGAAACACAGCTCACTAATCTTTCCTTCTGTAATGTTAATCAGCCATTAATCCCATCCAGTTGTCTTTTTAATCTTAGATATAATTTTTAATATCTAAAAGTCCATTTTGGATCTTTTTTATTATCTTCTAAGTCCCAATTACCTTTTGGGGTATACCAAATACAGGGATATATAGCTATATTAGTATCCTTGTTTGCTGATTCTAATATCTGTATTTGTTCTGGATTGGTTTCAATTCATGCATTTTTTTTTTTCACTCAGGATCATGTTTTTCTGCTTCTTTGCATGCCTAGAAATCTTTGATTACCGAGATACCAGGCATTATCAATTTCGTCTTTTTGGGTGCTGGATAGTTTTATATTCTTCTAAAAAAAATTGAGCTTTGTTCTGCAGTGCAGTTAAGAGACTTCCAAACAATTTGATCCTCTTGAGTCTTGCCTTCTTTTATGTCCTAGGCAGATCTGGATCCTTATTTCCGACTTCTGAAGTTAGGCTTTCCAAGTTCTCTACCCAATATGCTACGAATCATACATTTTTCTAGTCTGGCTGGTGTGAACGGTGCTGTTGCTAGCCTTTAATCCTCTGGGACGGCCCTCCCCTCCACCTCCGCCCACCGTGGTCTGTGGTAGTTTCTTTACTCTCATGTGTGATCAGAACTGTTCTGAGCACTCCAGAGGGACCGTGTGCACCTCTCAGGGTTCTCCTCCAGGTAGCTCTCTCCTCTCTAGTAGTCTCTGCTACAAATTGTCTCACCTCCCCAGACTCTCAGCTCCAGATCCTCAACGCAGGATGTCTACCAGCTTGCCCCCGCTTCCCTCTTCCTTTGGTGTGGCCTGGAAACTCTTGAGGGTTGTCAGCCTTTTTCAGCCTGTAAGGCTATCCATCTAGATTGGAAGCGGAGGCCTGCTCTTCTGCCTTATGTTTCTTATCTCTGATTCTTTTCTCATAATGCCTTCCTGTTTATCCAGAAGAATCACAGTACTGATTATGGTACATGAACATTTAGTGGCACCATATGGCCCAGTAAATAAAGCCTAGAGTACATGGCCATGCTTTCCAGATCTTCCATAAGCCTTCCTGTTTTTTTTCTAATTCACTTCCATATTCTCCATGCCTTCAGATCTATGTTTTATAAGCTAGAATTCCTGTACTCTCTCTCTTTCTCTCAACAGACTGCCTTTCTTCAAGACCTACTATTTCCTACAAAGTTTTATCAAATCTCCAGGTTGAAAATAATCTCATCTTTCTCCAAACTCCTATAAAGACTTACATATGCCTCTTTAATTCATCCTATTATCCTTCACCATGTGCTAACTTATTTATCCACATGTTTTAGTTCTTCTAATTATCAATAACTCTCTTGGGTACAAAATTTGTGTCTCATTCTGATGCATTTAGAAACATACGGTGTGTACATATTAAAGCAATCCATGCATGTACATTCAAAACACAGTTATTGGAAATCAACACTAACTAGGTATTAATGAAATTCTAGCCCAATGATAAAGAATATATACTAGGCTAAAGTAACTGGGGAGATGCATTTGGCTACAGGATGCTTCAGTCCTACTCCCAATTTAGCTGATATATCTCTTCTTCCATCTTACTTTGCAAGTGAGAATTGCCATTGTCCCTTTAAAGAATGACTGTAAAGGCAGGGGTTTTTATATGGGAATCTGTATTCCCGAAACCCAATATTGTACCTGGTTCAAGAAATAGCCCTTTAGTCACAGCAGTAATTCCCAGTAGGAGGTCCTCTAAAAGGAATTATTCTTTAAAGTAAAATTTAAAAAGCCACAAAGCAGTATGGCCCATGGATGTGGTATGGACAGCTTTGATCTTTCAGAATCTGCCTGAAATACTGAAAGCATTCAAAGAAGGAGAAAGCGTAAAACTACACTGTGAGTCCCTCTGTCTTGCTCTTTAAAAGTCCATTGACATGATTCCACTTACATGAGATGCCTGAGGTAGTCAGGTCATGAGAGACAGAAAGTAGCATGGGGTTGCCAGGGACTGAGAGAAGGTGGAGTGGGGAGTTGTTGTTTAGCGGGGGCAGAGTTTCAGTTTGCAATGATGGAAAGTGTTCTGGAGATGGTGGTGATATTTGCACAACCACGTAAATGCACTTACTATCACTGATGCGAACACTTAAAAATGGTTACAGTGCCCTAACCGGTTTGGCTCAGTGGATAGAGCATCGGCCTGCGGACTCAAGGGTCCCAGGTTCAATTCCGGTCAAGGGCATGTACCTTGGTTGTGGGCACATCCCCAGTAGGGAGTGTGCAGGAGGCAGCTGATTGAGTTTCTCTCCCGTCGATGTTTCTAACTCTCTATTCCTCTCCCTCTCTGTAAAAAATCAATAAAATATATATTTTTTTAAAAAATGGTTACAGTGGGAAAGTTTAAGTTACATATATTTTACCACAATAAAAAAAAAAAGAAAAAAGAAATTGTTAAAGTCCTGGTCATATTTAGGGGAAGGTTATAGGTAAATCTGGGTTTAAATTCTAGTTCCCAATACTTAACTAGCCCGCTGTGTGAGGCTGAGTGAGCTGCTCATTCCCTCTGAGTCTGTTTGCTCACCTATAAATGGGGCCTAATGTATCTAGCGGTTTCTGACCCAGTGCCTGTAACATAGTGGGCACTCACCTTGTTCTGACCTTGTCAGCTTTACAGTGGCTGTCTTCTTACCTAGAAAATCCTGCCCAGTACAGGCTTGGAGAGTAAAGGGGACATGATTGGTGGCTTGGGAAAGAGCAGTGGTTAGTGTAGCTCAGCCTGGCCTCCTGTTTGTAAGAGGCTGAAGCACACCACCAGGACCCTGAGGCTGTAGTCTTTGGAGGTGTCCCTGGGCAGAGAGACTCAAAGGTGTGCCAGCTCCTGATGTCGCTGTGGGAGAGACCTCTGGGCCAGGACCCACCATGGCACCAGCTGCCAACCTGGTGGTCCCAGGACAGTGACCCGTTAGGGGCAAAAAAAAGAAATGGGGTTACGCCTTGAAATCTGAAGTCACTGAGTGCAGGAAAGTAGAGCTCGGGGTAACACTCTGCCTGTTCTTGCATTTCATTTCAGTGTGGACCCCCCAGGATATACTCCCCTAAGTGTCCTCATTTTCAACGCTTAGATCTTTTCCAAATCATCAGACTTGACTTCTTTTATAAATAAAAAAGGGATTGTTTCATTAGCATTCGGATTTCTGAGCAAAGCGATGATCCGGAGTCTGAATGTAGAGCAGTGAGTCCCAAGTGAAAAGGAAGGGAGGGTGTATGTGTGCAGATTCCACTTCTCTGGTTTATGTTGCACGCCCGCCCTGTCCTCGGAGTCCCAGGCTCTGTGTCACTTTGGCTTCTTGGAATTTGACAACAGGGGACGTTCCTGGGGAGGTATGGAGTCCATGCGGTTTAATGGGTTCCTGCTGTTTGCCCGGAAGAGCCGGTTAGTAGTGAGGGATTGTCATCTGCTCCTCACATGCCTTCGTGCGAGCACGTCCGTCAGTGTTAAGGAGCCATCTGTCCCTCGTGTACAGATGTGCGGGCCCTCGGGCTGGGATCTTGTGGAAGTCACAGGCTCTAAGCAGGGTACTGGCGTCTGGTTGTGGTTGGGGGGGCTCTTCCAGCGCAGTCCCAGAAGGCCCCGCCCCGAGAAAGCACCGCCCTGATTAGGTCCCCTTGTCCCAGTGAGGCTGCGGGTGAGAGGAAGCAGTGCAGTTAGTCGGAGCGCCAGCCATGCTGCTCATTCGTGCTGGTGCGTTCTGGTTACGGGGCACCAGCTGGCCTTGACTCCCAGCAAGTCATTGCTCACGGTGCTGTGTACCTCGAGGCAGAATATGCTGCCACAGCCCTACCTGGCCCTGCCGCCCTGTGGCTGCCCATTGAAAGGGAGACGGTCAGCCGCTAATACGAACAGACTAGATTTCAGGAGAGCCAGGAGTCATGGAAGTCAGCCACTCTACTCTAACTCACCCCTCTCTGCCAATCAGAACTGCCCCGTGACAGTTGGTTCCAGCAGTTACAAGGGAGCCAAGTTATATTGGGAAGATGTCAGGGACTTCGACTTCTGACTTTTGGCTTGGAATTATCTCCTGAGTGACCTGGAGTAAGTGGCCCACGCGCTCTGAGCCCTTTTCACAAAGCTGGTGTGAGAAGCAGGTACGACACAGTGGGTTTGCAGCCCAAATGTCAGCGCCTAGACTCCACCCTCAGGACCTCTGAATTCCTCCGAGGAAGGGCGCAGTCAGCATCTGATGGTGTTCCAGTGATTCGGATGCAGAGCCAGTGTTCAGAGGGCTCAAGGCAGGCCAGGCAAGGATGCCTGAGAACGTACAAGCCACGCCAGAAATTCAGGGTGGTGGCAGTCTTTGTATTTCCCACCCGTTTTTTGTTGTTGTTGTGTGGTTTTTTTTTAATCTTTATTGATTTCAGAGAGGAAGGGAGAGGGAAAGAGAGAGAGAAATATCAATGATGAGAGAGAATCATTGATTGGCTGCCTCCTGCATGTCCCCTATTGGGGATCAAGCCCGCAACCCAGGCATGTGCCCTTGACCGGAATCGAACCTGGGACCCTTCAGTCCACAGGCTGGCGCTCTATCCACTGAGCCAAACCAGTTAGGGCTCCCACCCGTTTTGGCGATGTCGAACAGTTTTAACCCTGCTCACGGAAAGATACTGCAATCATTCATGACATGACTTCTTTTATAAATAAAAGAAGTTTATTTTTGGTTTTTTAACATTGCCTCCAGCACCCACCCAGGCCATTTTTAGAGAGAGGTAGACACCGTTGTGCACCTCCCTGAACACAAACGCCACCAAATCTCAGTGGGTGTGCAGTGACTTTTCCGTGGACTTTCATAATAGCCTCTCCCTGGGAGAACCTGGTTTTCCTGGGGACTGTGAGAACCAGGCCCGCCTCGCAGACGTTGGGCTTCAGGTGGCAATAATTGCTTTCTGGTTGGAAACCCCTCCAGCTCCTTCAGCGAGATAGGTGCCAAATGTAAGGGTAGGGGAAGGAACGGTTCTGATGGGTAAGATCCTCAAAATCTTACAGCGAGGGGTCTGCCGGAAATCACAGGTGTGATTTAACTCTATAAGAGAACAACTCAAAAGTTTCAGTGACAAGATAAGTGCAGTATTTATATTTCAATGAGTACAGAAGAAAATGTCACTGGAACCTGAACTTGCAATGGAGTATAATTTAATTAACGTTAAGATCTACCTGTGTTCCTGCTAACGCCCTGCGGGTTCTGTTTGGGGCTGGTCCATTCTTAGCAAAGCTCTCCTGTTCCATAGAGGACTGAGCTAGGGTGTGAACCAAACCTGCCTAATGGGGGATATTTATCAGAAGGCAGAATACCTTCTGAGGGTCCAGTACAGTTTTTACTGCAAGGAAAAGGTAATGCCGGTTTAGTGGAAAGTGTATGATCACTTAAGGCACTGTTTGATAATAAAAAACAAACAAAAAAAAAACTAATAATAATAAGGCACTGTTTGGTTCTGTATGTGTTTGGAGTACTTCGTTAATGGAATAGCTTTTCCAATAAATGCTAAAACACACGTGTTTATATGGTGCTTCACATGGACTGATTTATCAAGTATTAATTCTCAGTGTTATCCTGGGAAGGAGGCAGAGGAGTCATTCATCCTCAGATGTGGGTGGGGAAACTGAGATTGGCAGTTTCAATGATGGTCACCTGACTAGGAATTTGGCCATTTGGAGACTTGTGATCTTAAGATTCTCCTTTTGATGCTTTTTCTACTTTATGAGTTTTCACTTCTTTTACTTTGATTTTTAAAAGTAAAGACATTAAAACTGTTTTCATTTTGAGTTGAGAAAACGGAAGATTTTGAAATGAGAAAATTATCCTCTGTCCAGAAACCCAGATATGTCTGCATCTTTGCATTGATCTAGCCCTTTAGAGTCATTAAGTCCTCATTCTGCAAAGGCTGCCCTGAAACATTCAAGGTCCAAATATAGATCACAGAAGGGTTGGAGCAGAAGTATAGCAGACTGCCTGGGTCCTTGAAATAAGCTTTTCCTAACCACACCCCCCACACACACCACCTGCTATTATTAGCAAAGATCAATGACATGTTAACATATGCTATTTTACTAGGAATATAATGTCAAATGTTAACAGATACAGAGTCAGGTAGCATTTTCTGACTGGAAGAAATTGACAGGAGATGCAAACACCCATAGGTATCACTTTTCATGAAGAAGTTCAGCTCAGTTCCTATTTGCTGTCTGTTTCACAGACAACAAGGAACCATCCTGTTTTATAGTGCCACATGGGTTACAAAAATACGGGTGGCTCTTTGCTAGACAGGCCATAATCTCAGGGAAGAATGGAGGTGAGCTTTGATCTCGGTGGCCTCTGCTCTAACTGGTCATTTTCAACAGGCACTTTCAGGCATCCCTGGCACTGGTCCCATCTCAGAATAATGGGGCCCATAATGCCTTTCCTGTGCATAGTTCCGAAGGAGCTTTGAAAGTGCCCTTGTGGATGCTGTATAAATCTGCGATATTGATTGTCAGTGTTCCACTATGCACTTCAAATCACCTCCTATCGCACCTCCAGGTGTGATAATATTTCTCATTCTGTTACAATACAGTAATGTCACACTCGGCGCTTTCACTGTCCTTTTCCTAGAATATCCCCAGAGTGCTTTCTGAGAGTGT
The DNA here is from genome assembly GCF_964212035.1 of Myotis nattereri. Lineage (NCBI taxonomy): Eukaryota > Metazoa > Chordata > Mammalia > Chiroptera > Vespertilionidae > Myotis > Myotis nattereri. The sequence continues at coordinate 159,633,422 of NC_138075.1, forward strand.
TAACTGCCATTTGGCTCGTTTTTCGGTACTGGAGAGAGCAGAAACGCACCAGACACCTAGAGATTTAGGGTACAGTAAGAAGGTGGTTCCAAACAGCAGGGTTTGGCATTCCCTAACCCCTCCATCTTTCCTGTGCAGGTCACCGGGTCCTGATAGCCATAGCCATGCTTAGCTATCACTTCTTTGTTTCCCTCCCTCCTCCCTCATCATCCGACTTGGTTCTGCACCTGCCACGACCCATCCAGGCCCGCAGCCATGCACACGTACAGCAGGGTCACCTAAGAAAAAGAGGGCTGGAGATGAATGGTGCTTGAAGTTTGGGCTGGCAACTGTTTAGAAATAGGACAGACATTAACTGATCATTACCTGGGTACTCACTCCATTGGCGGGCTTGGGTGCCACAACTCCAGGTCTGCAGGAAACAAAGCGGGGGAAGGAGTCGCCGTCACTAAGACAATAACCAGTCATTTCTAATCTGGTGATATTTTATACTAACTGGTGCTGGTATGCTTTGTGTCATTCTTCTGACTCCTTGTTCCACGTTGCCTCCCACTTGAGGCCAAGAACATTACAGCTGTGCCAACGAGTGGGTGGAAAAATAGCCTTATTATTAACCTACGTTGAAAACATAATGGTTTCTTGAATGTCTTCATTCACAGATGCAGTCACACAAGATACTAATGCTCTTTCTTAAGCATAGCAGAACAGAGTCTTCATTTAAACCTCCTCTGTCCACCTCGTGGGGGGGGAAAAAAAATTAGCCCCTTGGAAATGACTTAGTCCTTTACATTTTCGTAGAGCAGTTTGAATTCATCAGTGGGCTGTTTTTATTGGTTAGCTGTAGTATCATATAAACCATGAATTTGTAAGTGAGAGTCATTTAGACCAATCATCCACAGGAAACCTGTGAAACTCATGAGCGGGCGGAGTAAGCTTCTTTGTAGAGGGAGAGAAGACATGGGAAGTGATTTGCCAAAAGCTGCTCAGCTTCTGCTACACCCAGTCCAGGGTTATAAACCAGAGAGGGCTGATGCCCTATGTGATGATAACTCCCATCTGCATAGACTCCTTCTGTTTGTGGTGCATCCTCACATCACCCTCTCACTTATTCCCTGTGATGACCCTGGGATAGGCGCTGGGCTGGGCATCTTGCTTTTACCTAGGAATCTGTGGTCAAATGTCGGTGACTTAGCCCCGCCAGGAGACTTGGGACTAAAGCCACCCTCTCGGACTCAGGCCGGTGCCCTTTGTTACACCAGGCAGACTGTTCAGTCCAGGGTCCGTCCATTGGACGCCGGACAGCTCTTCTCTCCATTCACGTATGTAAAAAGGCTTCAGATGGGTCCATTTTCATCTCAAGTTTCAGTTCCCATAAAATAAACTGATACTAGGGTCTCAAAGGATCCCTTATCAAATGTCACAGGGGAAAGGAAAACCAAGATCGTTGTCTGTACTCGGCAGAAGACAATTTAGCGTCCAGGTTGCCATAATACCTCCAAGAAAGCAACAGCAACGTTTATTGGTGGCCTCTCAATGGACCGACCACTTTTCTGTTAACAATGCACAGTGGAAGGAACAGACTGGCCTTGGGCTGCCCTGCTCGGGACATTGAATAGAAGCTCACTGCTGTTTGACTCCCATAGTTGATGGCAGGGGGCGGGAGAAGCAGCTCTTAAATCTTTATTCCCAAATGGATATCTGATATTTAGGTGCTTGTACACAAACTCTGTCTAATTCCTGCGTGTTTAGTTTATTGGTGTGTATGTACCCCTGATTTTAATTCATGTCTTCATGAAGAAACTTCTGTATCGTTTTTGATGCTGACAGTTTTATTAAGGCTATTTCTTTACATTTTGGTGTTATTACTCTTTTAAAAGTATATTGTTGTGGCAGCTTTGAGGCAGTTGCAAAATACTTTTTAAAAAAAAAAATATGGAAGTTGGATTAAAACATACAGTAACTGTCACCTGGTAACCAGACCCCATATAACTATGTCAACATTCGCCAGTGATTTATTGCTTTAAATTGGAATCAGCTGATATTTGGTTTCACAGTTTTTAACTCTGCAGGGTTAATCTGGAACCTGCTGGTACACATGAAATAGTTGTTTTATCTGCTGCCCTAAGACTGATGAAATGTTTTAAACATGGCTGTGTAATCAGTCAGTTATCTCTTAGTGTTACAGCTTATTCCGTACAGCAGTGTACAATCTCAAAACTAATTATTCCGCTGTGGTTAAGACATGGGAGCAGAATGCAGTAACTGATAAAGACTGCAGTCAGCCAGTCCCTGACTGAATGAGGTAGTTCACCAATATTTTGTTATCTTCTTAGAGGAAAAACATGGGTTGTGATGGTCAGACCTCCTAGGAGCCTGCAAGCTTAGGGCAAGACCTGGGAGACAGAACACTTAATCTACTGTCAATGTCTTTTTTTACTTAATCTACTGTCAATGTCTTTTTCTACCTTTGATCTTTTGTTTTTAGATAAACTTGATTAGACTATACTTTCACTCATCTAGACATGGATAGGCCCCTTAGAAATAAGGATGCTGGTGCTTAGAATTTCCTTTTGTTCTGAATACAATAAAAAAAAAATCTAAGGTTATGTGAACTACGAAAAAAAAAAAAAAATTCTAGGCCAGTATCCACTTTCTAACATTCTTTTTTCATAGCCAGCTACCGCAGAAGGCCTGAAAGGGAGAGGTCGTTCGGTCTGCTCCAGACCTCACCTTTTTTACAAAGCTCGTCAGAAGGAAAAGCATCATAGATTTTTTTTTCATAGACTCTGTCTCCTCTAGAGATAATTATTCCTGCTTACAAAGATGTTAACAGCAATCCATATACGACTTATTGATGTTTCAAGAAAGACCCAAGACTCAGAATAAAATCTTGGATATAAAGGTCTGCCAATTAGATTACACAGCCTGTCTTTGAACTAAAAGTCTACTTTCAGTCTAGTGTGTGTGTTTCAGTTCATAGGGAGGAAATGCAGTGAGTTGTATTGTAATTTTGTAGTTGCAGTGAGTTGTATTCTCATTTTGTGGACCAACCGCAGTTTACCTGTCAGGTAACCAAGGATTCCAGAGATTTGGAAAACTGGGAGTACAGTTGTATGATTATTTTTTACAGGTGACAGATTATCGGGGGTAAAATGATAGTTTTATTAGAACCCAAGAATATTATCTCTGGCACCAATATCTTTAATTGGAGACTAGTGAGAAGCCATTCGGTTAAGAAAACAGTACAAGATGTTTTCTCTTTGTTTCTGCGATGTTTTCTTACTCTCCCCAGTTCAGTTACTAATCATCCTGTTGGCCCCTCTTCTTTCTCTCTTGAATATATAGCAAATTACTTCCAAACGGACTCGTATCCCTCCAGCCAAACTCTTCCTGTGTCATACTTGGGCCGGCTTGCCATCGCTCTCTGTCCAGAGGTGTCAGAAGTGAGTGTCAAGCTTGCCAGCAGCCCCACATACTACTGCACTAAAGCCAGAATAGATAGAGGGGGCCTGCAAAGGGGGATTGATGGATGTTGCCCCCGCCTTTCTTAGTGTACTTTCTCTTGAAAAATATATTTAATTACATGGAGTCCATTTCTAGTCACAGTTAAGAGCAGGCCCTCCGGACTCCACTTGGCGTGTCTGTTATGATGAAAAAGCCATCAATATTTTAAAAGCTGCTGACAGGCAAGAAGTTAGCCTTGATGGCTAGAAATTTAGAGGGATTTTTAACTCTATAAGATATACTCATTGCTTCTCTACAGCACTATGGAGGGGAGGCTTAATAAAGAGCAAGGGATGCGGTCAAGAGTAACCCAGTCAGAGTCTTCAGGCTTTAGATAACCTAGATGTGTCCTGATTGTATGGCCTGAATTTCTCACCCGGGAGCTTTCCAGAGCAGCCAGCACCCAGCGCCTCCCCGACACCAATGTCACAAAACTGGGTCGTGGGAGGTGTGCACCAGAGAATCTATTTTAGGGCAGATCTTCCAGGGACAGATGTTGACAGGCTTTCTGGATTTCCTGTGGTCGGAACAGAATGAATGATGTTCAAATTCACCCAGACTTTCCAGGTATCACCTTACAGGTGCTGTAGTAATCAGGGTAGACTAAACTGCTGCAACAAATAGGCCTGAAATTGTATTTCAGCTAAAAACCTAGTAGAAGTTTCTTGCTAATGTCAGTAATCCTTTTTAGTGTTCGGTTGGTGAATGGCTTTCCTCCAAGTAATATTACGGGGATCCAGCCTTCTTCTTCATCTTGTTGCCCTACCTCCTCCTTATATTTTTTGTTACTTTGTCATCTGCATCCATCCAAAAGGAAATATGAAAATATCTGTTCTATTGCAAGCCCTGGCTCTGAAGCAGCAAATATCACTTCCATTCACATGTTCTTGTCCTGTACATAGTGACATGACAAGAAGCTAGCGGATGTGGTTTTGCCATGCACTCTTCTTCAGTCCTGGTGCTGTGGGAGAAGGAGGGAGTAGACCCGCGTGGACAGCTGCTAGTCTCTGCCACAGGCGGCTGGTTGTATTGTTCCCCAGACTTCCTTGAGGATAAGTCTTACTGGGGACCCTGATATACAGATTACCAGGCCTTTCTCCCTGATAATCCTGACCCAATATGTCTGGATTGGTTTTAGGAATCTGTGTTTTTATAAACATTCCAGGTGAAGGTCTTAGGAAAGTTTGAGAAACACTGTAAGATGTAATGAAATTTGGGGAGTGCAGTGTACATTTGTTGCAGTCTTAGGATCCCATGTTGTAAGGAAGGGTGGCAGACTAGATGGCCGAAATCTAGTTCCTGGCACCCTTTACCTATCTCTGTTCTTAGAATTTAGAAGCAGAGTTATATTGTGTATATACTATATAACACTAATATATCCGTTCAAACCTGAATTTTTCTTTGAATTAGCTCATTGCTTCATTCAGTTGACCAAGGTTAGCAGACATTTTGACATACGGTTGTTTTATGGATCATATCAAATACTTGGAACATATCATGTCATGACAGCTGTTTAACACGTAGGTCAATGTATAAGATTGACTAGGAATGCAATATTGGGAGTTTCCTGGTCCCCTAGCCCCCGTCCCATCATAATGTTGAATCCTTTGAAGCTTATCATCATGGAAATTAGAAACATAACTATATTGGAGAAATAATGGGTTGAATTATTTATCGGTGACCTCTGTCCCAAACTGGAAAATAGAAAGCTGCTCCACTCAGCCTCCTGAGCATGCCAGAAGAACGCCAGGAGATGTGTGGAATTTCTGTTTCATACGCTCTTCACAGCACATTTGAATCCTAGTCTCTGTGTACACAACAGCGGTGAGGACCAAGACCCTTTGGACAAATTGAGGTGTGCTCGGGGAATTCCAACCAACTTTAATGTTTGCCTATGACAGTTAATATTTAAGAAGATAATTCTTTCTCTCAAAGTATTCCAGGACATCCTGAAAAAATATTTGGGCTACCTACTGTTTTGGGTTGCCTGAGTTATTGGTGACAGAACAAAATTTAGAATAAGGAGGCCTTCAGTGGCAGGAGAACCTCTTTTGACTAGTAGGAAGTATTATTGTCATTTGTTATCTGCACAATTAGGAAGCAATCGAGTATAGCAGAGGCTTTGCTGCGTAAGTGATCTTTGTTGCCTCCAACCCTTTAGCTCATTGTTGAGTGTTTTCCAGCACGCCTTTCTTCCCACTCCCATCTTAATAAGTGTGTGTGTGTGTGTGTGTGTGTGTGTGTGTAAATTCCACCCAAGTTCTGGCTCTTAAGTCCAAAAGGGCTGAAGACTTTTAATCCATCTTCATGCAGTCATCTTGAGGACAGAGTAGGAGCCTGTGGGATATTTCTTATCTCTCTTTTCTAAAGGTTTGACCGAAGAAAGAGTGTTGTTGACAATGATTGAGAAAAATGAAAGTTTTTAGATCAAACACTGCTTCGGTGTGCGTGCAGCGCGGGGAAGGCTGATAGATGGCGTCTTCCTCAGTGAAGCCACATAGCGGCTAATCAGTGTGTGGCATGTAGAGCTTTCTGTAACCTGGAAATCAGGGAAATATTTCACTTTCCCTCTGAGGTTTCCAGGGAGAGAGTCTGTGGCAAAGAAGATGAATCTTCTTCTCTCTACCTGCTGCAGGATGGGCAGTTCCCTGTGCAGTTAGATTTTAAACACATCAAATGCAAGGACCATGATTATATTTTTCTTGTACCCGTAATCAGTTATGTTTATTTAATTTCCTGGAAAGTGGAAAGCCATGCTCAACATATACCTGGGTTGAGATTCAGAACAATCAAGCAGCATGACAGTCTTTGGCAAAAGTGAGTCCACCTGATTGGATCCGGGCCCAGGCTTTGTCCAGGACCCAGAGAGTTGACGCTCTGTCCAGATGCCACCTCTCTATGTCCCAGTTTCTTTTTCCTTTTCTTTTATAAAATATATTTTCATTCATTTCAGAGAGGAAAAGAGAGGGATAGAGAGATAGAAACATCAATGATGAGAAAGAATCATTGATAGGCTGCACGCCCCCTACTGGGTTTCAAGCCTGCAACCCGGCCATGTGCTTTGACCTGGAATCAGGAATCCAACCATGACCTCCTGATTCATAGGTCAATGCTCAACCACTGAGCCAACTTGGGCGAGCTATGGCCCAGTTTCTTTAACTGGAAATAGACTAAAGCTGCACAGTTGCTAAGTTCTCTTTATTCTCTCAGTCCAGCACTTGAAGGTGATCACAGTCAGTCAGGACCAGCCCTTGTGAAAATTATGATATGTGCGAAGTTTCTTTCCTGCAGCCACCCCAGTTTTTTGTCTCTTTCCCCCTTTCATGACACCACCTCATGCCCCAGCACCCGCCTTGTCACTGAACAAACTCATATCAAAACCTATCGCTGGAGATTTATTTATACTATAGTGTACATCACTGGAAAAGTAGATCATAGTGTTGCTTTTGAGGAGTGTTTATTTTAATATAAATCGGAGCTTCCGGCTATAAGGATGAAGCTCACAGGAGAAGAGAAGCAGTTGAGAGGGAGAACGAAAGAGAGGAGTCTTTGTGTTCGCTTGTGACAGCCCTCGTTTTGTTCTGTTGTCCCAGAATGACTATTAATAGTCTCCCCTCTACTTCCCAGAGTGTCCCCACTTGGTGAGTTATTTGATCACCCTAGATTTAGAGGAAGCCTCTATGGTACCCCTAAAATTGTATCACAAGTAGAAGGAAGAAAAGAAGCCAACCTTCACTTCTCTATGCCAGAATCCAAGGTTGGCATGTGTACAGATTATCTTAAGAAGTGGATTGAAAAAAATCTAGCTCACCTAACCAGCAAACTACACATGTCTTAGGCCAGAAATTGGTCAGCCATACCAGAGTCATTTCTCGGGAAATGAGTGTCACATGGCCTGTTTTTACCACCACGAATAGCCCACATCAGAAAGGCTCGTAGAACATGAAATCTAAAAGAAACCGAGTTTCTCTGGGGTGAACTATGGAGAAATGCCCTGAGGACAATCAATAAGTATTTAAAAAGCACCTGATGCCCCGACTCAGTGGTTGCGCATCAACCTCTGAACCGGGAAATGGTGGTTAGATTCCCGGTCAGGGCACATTCCTGTATTGCAGGCTAAATCCCCAGTGCGGGAGGGGGAGGTTGGCGGGGGGCGGGGAGGGGGGGGAAACATGCAGGAGGCAACCGATCAATGAGACTCTCTCATCATTGATGTGTCTATCTCTCTCTCCCTCTCCCTTCCTCCCTGAAATCAATAAAAATATTTTTTTAAAAAAGCATGCGATACCTGGCACAGTGCCATGCCTTATTAAGGGGACCACAGGGGACCTTTCGATGTGGCCCCTACCGGCGAAGAGCTTCGGTGGTCCTAGGTAGCATGATAGCAAAACAGGAACTGAACTACCATTGGAGACAGCAGCTTATCAGGCAGTCCAGGGATATTTCCTGTGTGTTACCCTTGTGTGATGGTGACTCTCCAAATGAAATCCAGCCACTGGAACCTCATTTTCAGGTTCCTGAATTCTCCTGGGGGACAGGCACCCCAGTTCTCCTCTCTTTCCGCTCTCGGTCCTACACATCGAGAGTGCCGCCTCTTCACGCGGAGCCCAGGTCACTGCTTTTCCCTCCTCCTTTGTTGCTGAAATAAGGGGAAGTGACACACATCTGTGGTCCAACTCCTTTCTTACTAATGAAACCTGGGTGTGCTCATTAGACAGCAACAGGTTTTATTCCAAAGGACAAACTGTTTTAGGGAATTCTGGGCTCTTGGGGGAGTACCATCAAGGGTACAGTTGGGGAAAAATTTGTCATACCCTGAGCAGGAAAGTCACCACAATGATTCCATTAAAATTGATTGACTGTTCCGAGGCCATGTAAATGGATGTGCCGGTTACTCAAAGGCCATGCAAATGGGTGAACTTGGCTGGTTCTGAGTAATTACTTCAGAAAGCAAGACAACAAAATCAATTCCAAACCCTATTAAAGGGTGCGTGGCCATCATTTACAAAGGGGCTCGTGTGTCTCCCGTCCACCCGGAGGCCAGCGGGGAGCAGCACAGCACCATGGCAGGCGTGTTGACGCTGCCTTTCAGTCCCTCAGGTGCTTCCGTTATAACATTGGGGTAACACTCCCTGCCCCTTACCGGTCTCCTAGGGACCCTGCATAGGTCCTGCCTGCCTCGGGGCTTTATGGAGGAACATAACAAATTTAAGGTGGACAATAATTTGTAACATTTATTAAGCGCTCTGAGGGATATGCCAGGAGCTGTGCCATACATTTTCACAAATTATTTTGTATAATGTGACAACCCCGTGATACAGCTATTATTGCTAACTCGATTTTATAAATAAGGAAACAGAAGCTTGAAGAGGTAAAGAGCTGTGTCACATCCCCAAGTCAGTCTGAAATTCTCATATGGGGTGACTAACTACTTGACTCACTGCGAAGTTTTATGAATGAAGCAGGAGAGAAAATCCAGTGTGACTTTGAAAACTGTCAGGGTCTCTGCCATGAGAACTCTGGGACTTCTTATCCCTGGAACATTAACTAATACTTGGCTACATAAGTGCATTTCTTGCATGGGTTCTGCTGTTCCAGGAAACTTATAAAAGGCTCTCCCTCCCTGATCTACATGAAAAATGACGCAGGCATCGTGGGAGTGGGTGGGGCAGTTACAGTGGTCTTAATAGCCACTCTCTGGAGTCACAGCACAGGAAACGGGCTAAAACCAGTGCAGAGCTTTCCTTTCGCCAGCATGCCGTTTCTACAGCCAGAGGGTGGGCCTCTGCATTTCACTTTGGCTGTGAAGACTAGCGTCAGGAAGTGGATATGATTCCTTTCTCCAGTTCCAGAAAAAAATATTTTGTTTCTGCTCTGGATTGAAATGCCTCTGAAGAGTTCAGCCCCACCTAGATCAGGACCACAAAAAGCTAGAATACCAGTGATATCCACAGAGGGACAGAGCTGAGCCGTGTTTTACACTAATAATAAGGGGTCTATATTCCTAGTCTCCAAGGACAGATCACCACACCCTCAAAGCAGCACAATGAAGTTGAGACTCAACAGATTGGTCTAAAAGCCCATTGTGCTGAACTGAGAATCCTAGCAAATTAGACATGATTTTGACCTACTCCCATTGCCACCAAACTCCTAATTAAAATGCCAACCTGTCCTCAAGAGAATCCATGCTATGAAATAACCTTATATTAAAAACTTCCTTTTAATGAGGTTCCTCAGTACTTTAGAAACTAAATCCTTTTTAATTGAATTCAAGGCAGAGGTACCTTCTCCCACAGTTAACCCTGAGCCGCCTTCCTTCCTCTGTGTGAAGGTGTCTTGGTTAAATCAGCCTGGAGGCCTACTGCAGCCGTGGGCCCTTGGGAAAGGAGACATTGCTGCCATCCTCAGGGGTGTCATCTCTGCCTCATCACCAAGACTCCTGGGAGACCCACCAGCCTAGGGAGTCTGTCCAATCACCCCAAGTTTAGGGATACTGCCCAGTAGGCCTTTTAGTTGGCTTGTCAAGTTCAACCTGAAATTACTTTTTTTTCTTACCTTTAGAGAAAAAAATATGGTCCTTCTTCCTAATCTAGAATTAGTATTTAAAAATAAAATCACAGTCTGGCTGGATGTGGCTCAGTGGTTGAGCATTGGCCTATGAACCAGAAGGTCACGGTTCACTCCCTGGTCAGGACACATGCCCAGGTTGTGGGCTTTATCCCCAGTGTGGGGCATGCAGGAGGCAGCCAATAAATGATTCCCTCTTATCACTGATGTTTCTATCTCTCTCTCCCTCTTCCTTCCTCTCTGAAATCAATAAAAAAAAATTATTAAAAATAAAATTGTGATAGCTACACCATTTGCTTATTACCTTGTATTCCAAAGCTCAGGTGACCTTCTCTGTAACAAAGGAGATTGCCTGCTTCCTGTATCCTGTCCCAGGTTCCTTGAAAAGCATGTGCATCACCCGTAAACTCACCGTCCCCTGCTTAGAGCAGAGTGGGAGAGTTTAAGAAGCAGCTAAATGCAATGATGGTCACGTCAAGGGAAAAGGGTGACATTAAAATTCTTCAGATACTTTACAGGTAATGGACGTTTGAAATGGTTCAACATAAGTGGCTTATTTCAAAGACCCAGGGTGAAGGGGAAAAGCAGATCCCAGCAGTTTTGCCCTTGGTACCTTTTCTGCTTGTGTCCTGCTCTCCTCGTGTTTATATAATAATGGGCGAGGAGTGTTGCAGCACACACACACAGCTGTGCACATTCCTCCTCAGTTGCTTTTCCAAAGGGTTTGAAAATGCAGTAGATTTAATCTAGGGTAAAAAAAAAAAAAAAAAGAAAGAAAGAAACTCAATTTTCCTGGCAGATTTAGAGAGTGAGCCTGTCCTCACGGGGCCATGGAGCATCAGGAGATGGTTTCTCCGAGAGAAGTCCCCAGGGCAGCAGGAGGCTGGCCGTAGCCTAAATCTGTGGCCACTTAGAACGTGGTCATGTGGTCACTGCACATCAGGCACGGCGTCTGAGGAAAGAGTGCAGGATTGCAGGGAGATCACTGAACGGTGAGATCCCTGTTCTCTGCCTGGCTGATAGGTTGGCTCAGATTTGCTGCAGAGCGGTGGTCCTGCTAGGAACGTTGAGTCAGAGTTCTGGGAGGAACAGAGAATCCCTGCGCCTGGCAGCCAGAAGTAAAAAGTACAGCTCCTGCTTTGTCAGTGAAATTCCCAAGGGATTCCCTGGGGTTTGCCCTTGGTGACCCAAACGATGACAGCCACGTAATTCAAGCACTGAGAACAGAATGGCAGCGTTGTTTTTCTGCTTCCCAGGTAGTGGCCAGATGGTAATAGTTTCTACATCAGGGTGCCAATTATATCAAACTCTGTAAAACTAAGGTAATTGGATATGGTTTCATTTGAAGTTGATTTCTACAGGATGTGGCATTTGTGTTAGGTAGCTGTCATGCTAGCTATGGAAGACCCACTTTTAGATAGAGAAAAAAGGTTTGTCCTAGGAGACGGTTAGAAGTTTCAAGCAAGAGAGGTTTTGGTTATAAAAGGACATTTTTGGTGACATGAGGGAGGTTGAAAGGGTTCCAGACAGAAACTGTTGAGTGGTTCATGGCACAGCCCCGTGTGAAGGGTCTTGTCAACCAATAATGGTTAGGATGGTTTTGCCTTATCTATTAGCTTCTCGTTAGGGTAGTTGAGTTAACGAATTATAAAACTCTGATTCTATGGAAGGGGCATAGAAGCCAAGAGAATGCCATGTTCACTTCCTCTGATTTTCTTTTTCTGAGTTTAAAGCAAAAAAAAGTTTGGGGGGGGAGGCAGTAAATGGCTTGCAAAACAAAACGTCATCTCTTTGTAGGTTCTTCCTAGAACTAACTATTTGCCTCGAATGCCACTTTTCTCATTCCTGGCCTTCGTGTCTCTCAGTGTACGTCAGGCACTGCAGCCGTCTGGGTGCAGTATCCAAGTTGAGAGGAGCCCAGGTAAGGAAATGGAAGCAGGAATGCAAGCCCATGCTGTGCAGCATGGGAGCTGCATCTTAATGTAACCATGTAGTTTAGCGGTCACCAGCCTGTGGTCCGAAAGGTTGGCAGCCACTGGTGTAGTTGGTAGCAATACTTGGGACTCATGTTTTGAGGACAAAGTAAACAAAATAAACACTTGGACCATGGAGGCCACAAATTAATCGCAGTACATTTGACATGGTTTTGCTCTGGCAGCACTAGTTCTTCTTGGTGGGGGAACTTTGGGCCAAGGAAAGGACACATCTGTGTACTTTTGAAGAATGGTATTTGCGTCAAGGCGCTGAGGATCACCTTCCAGACCACTGGTAATCTACTTCTTTTTTTAAGGTTAACACTAAGTTTTCTTTAAATATACAATTCAGGGGACTTTTGATGGAGTGTTTGAACCTTTAACTGCTTTGTAGAAACTGAGAGTCCAGGGTGCTGGCAGGGGTGAGGCCGATGGTTGACAGTGGAGAGCTTGGTGTGTGGGAGATTCACTTGGACACAACATACACCACTTAGATCAACAACCTTTGGACTCGGAAAAAGTATTAAATTCTCTATAGAGTGGCGAAGATTGAGGGAGGAAATAGATCACAAGGGGAATCAAGGGTGAAGAAAGAGTGCGTCCTCTTTTGACTTCAACTGGCCTGGATGCGACTGATTTGACGAGAAGCCAAGATCCCAGTTGCAGTGCAACTTGTGTAATGCAGGCACCTACTTTGCTTGCAAATGTGCACAAAGGAGATCTTCATTCACAGAAAGAGAAAAGCCACAGTGGGTTGGCTAAGTTAGCCTTCCAGGGCCTTTGTCCCTCGATCTGCCAGCCCCTTAGAATTCAGACGCAGATGTTAAAGGGGTTTTCAGTTCACAGTGTGATGACTGTTGACATCCAGAATTCAAATGTATTTTGAATTGAATTTGTCTGCTACAACCATCAGATGATCATTCTGTGGCTGTTTTCAAGTGTTCATTTGCTTAGATTAATCAAATAACATCAGTTTCTTATGAGGATGATGTTGAATGGCCTTGAAGACATGGCAGGCCCCTGTGTATCCAGTGGACAGAGTCCATCTGAGGAGGCAGGTGTCCACATGCACAGCGCCATGAGCTCCAAACCTGAGATACATTTTATTTTAGTGGCTTAGCCTACAGAGTTGCAGGAAATCATTTTTTTCACCTTCTCTCCTCCATCCTCAAGTGTACAGTTATTTCTGTGTACTTCAGAGAATGTCCCACAGTTTTCCATGTGAAGATATTACTGGAGTGGCATCAGAAAACGAATTTGCCATTAGAGCCAGAACATTCTAAAGAGGCCGTTTCTCCCATTTAAGAGAGCACCATTCCCAGGAGAATTCATGCTCAGCCCAGGCTGGTGGCTCCAGGAGACGTGTGAGGAATGACACTAGACCAGCCACATGCTGGGCTGGCTTCCTAATCGTTGGCCTGTGATCTGAAAAGTCTACACGACAGCTGACGGGTGACTGTTTCGATAATTGAAAACCATTCAAGTCACTGACCTCTCGTCCTTCTACCTGGATTCCTTACAACAAGCACACAGACATGATGCAAACTGCCTTGTTGTCTATATTTTAGAGTCAAAGGCTCTTCAGAGCCTCAGACCTTTGTTCCCTTCCTCCCCACCTTGGTGAGGTCTGGAAACCTCGGAGGAAGCCCCTGCCATGCGTACGGGGTCAGTTTGCTTCGGGGCAGAGGTACTTTTACAAATCTGACCTCTGGCATCATTCTCCAGGGCTGTGTCTACACCACCATCCACACTGGACAACGTAAACAAATTACTGTTTGACTTGGGGCAAAACATGGTGTAAACTGGTGGTTTCCACAAACGAAGTACATTTTTTTAAAAATTCTGTATTACCAAGAGTTTCCAAGCAGAGATTTTCAATAGAAACAGCTGTGGTTTGAAAAGATTTATGATAATCCAGATGGTTTCTTTGAGGATAAATCTACTTGATCATTTAAAATTAAAGTCTTTCAGTAAAGTTGAGTGTCTTCTTTATGATTTTAAATATACTACCATTGTGTGTGTGTGTGTGTGTGTGTGTGTGTGTGTCTTGGCCTGTCTTATTCAGAGCTTTATCTTTGGAAACAGCAGAAACCTCAAGACAGTGTCCCAAATTATTCAGCAATTAAGCCGGCAGAATACCTGAGGGAACGCTTCGTAACAGCAGAAACGGTTTGTGAGGAGATACAGTCAGTTTTGCATCTCCCCTGTCTGGACTGTCTAGCAGTCAGCCTCCCTGGGAACTGCCACTCTCAACTTCTGATCCAAGATGCTCTAATCTTACTGCACAATTATAATACTGATTACATTTCGCTTTCCAAGCTGAACATGGGCAACTAGATTGCTAAACTTGTCCACTTGTGGGAACCTGGGTGTGAAAGGCTCCCAGTCCCCTTGTCGAGGCTCTGAGGAGACGGAGGGGTGGCAGACAAGGGGCTCTGGAACCAGGTGGCCTTTCTGTATCTCTCGCCTGCCCTCAGTGCCCAGCGTCCACTGGCTTGCGGCTCATGTGAGGCCCTGCACCTGGCCTTCACCGAGGACCCTCTGCACCCCGGGTCTTTCCCTTCCAGGCCTCTTCCACCGACCATCGCACTTGATCTGTCCTACATTGCCTGCCTAGGGGCTCTGCTAGATGTACAAATTCAAGCAGCAAAATAAATTCTCAGGGAGATGTAATGTTCACCATGCATTAATGTGTTACCAATGATGTTTCAGACTCATCGTCTCTTGATGACCAGTGGAGGAGTCATCAGCAGTGGACATGTGCGCTCTGTGTAGGCCTGAGACAGGTGTTTGGTTCACTTGACCGATCTCACCTGTGAATTTGAAAAGCCCTTCTAAGGAGCAGTATACTGGGGTTGATAAATAGACACGTGAAAGATGGATTGTATCAATGAAACTGGGAAAGCAGGATGCCATAAAGTAACTTGGGTGTGGAAGGTCATGTTCATCTTTTGTAAGTTGGCTACTGCCACTGGCAGAAACTCCTGAATGAGTGGATAAAGGTGGCGAGAATTGTGAAGTCCAAGTGCTTATTAGTGTCAAATGAGCAAAGCAGAGAAATGTGAAGTAGCAAAAATGAGCAGCATTAAGCAGGAAAAGGAGTTGGGCTTGCTGAGGCACCTGACTCATCAAACTGCATTAGCCTCTGCTCATCCCCCAGAGGCCCCAGGGCGTCACTTCCCATGGCTGACATTCATGAACATTCCTGGAACCCCCATAGCTGAGGGGTTGTCCCCTTGGTGCCTGTGGCGGCTGCTGACCACTGAAGAGACCTGTGGATGGTGTAGTGTCTAACCACCCACCTTACGATGAAGTTGGAAGCAGACCTGCTGGAGGAGGAGTCTGTCCCCAGAATCAGATTGCCGAGCCATCTGGTGCTGCAGCTGACCTGGAAATGCATCCCGTAGATTTCAGCCCTGAGTTACAGCTGCTGTGGGGAAATCTCGGAGACAGGTGGTTCCCTCAGCAGCTGTACCTCTGGTTAGGGTAGGCAAGAAAGAAAATTCCATCCTTCTTGAACCTTCATGGATCTTCTGGGATCTGTAGTAGCTCCCTGAACTTTTTCCATGGTAATTACCATATCAGGGAAAATAATGATATTTCTCCCTTCCTTTGCTGAAATAATCTCTGCGAGTCAATGAATCGAAAATTTTAAGTGAGCATATCAAATGATAGATGGATAAAAAAGACTATGGTTTCTAGAGAGTACTCACGGAAACGAGTCTTTAACACATTCTTATGCTGGAAGTATACAGACTAAAGTCCCATCGGGGGAAAAATAGATTGCTGCATTTAAGGGAACTATTTAAATTTATAATTCTGTATTTACCCTGCAAATTTTAAGATAATTTAATCAAACACTGTTTTTATCAAGTGGATCAGTATGCATGCTGAATGAAATGCAAGACATTTGTAGCCCAAGAAAGATAAAGAATACTTTTGACTTTTGACCTTAAAAATTTGTTCTGAATGAAACGCTTTGCCTTTATGCCCATATAGTTTGGGGAGGATTTTAGGCAGACCTGGTTTTTATTCACTGACTTAGCAGTGATGAAGCTAAAGTAGCTAAGGTACAGAGGAAGTTAGATGTTTTCCCACGTCACTCAGGATTCAAATGTTAGAAACCAAAGGGAAGAGTCTTGGGGTGATATTCCCCAGCACCCCCACCTTTCTGCAAGTTGTTCACTGCATGATGGGGCCCAGTGGAGGCTGCAAGTCAGAGCAGAAATTCAGCCTGAACGCTGCTCTCCAGGCCACGGGCTGTGCCCACCTGGAGCTGGGACACCTTCTTCAAAGGTGCCTAGTTGGGTGCTGAGCTGTTGGGTTGGGTTCAGCGAGTAGCGAGGGAAGCATATCACCAATGTTATGCCAGGGCTTCTCCAGTGCATTGCAACCAGAACTAGAGCTGATCTTGGCAGCATTTTTAAAAAAAAAACAGCACCTGTTGTTTACATGGGCATGGAGTGAGAGTTACGAGCTGTACACAGTTTGGAGAGGACCAGCATCATGAATGCCTGGTTTCACCTTTTCAGTTAGACAGGCAGTGAAGGCCCCCGATTAAATTGAACAGAGTTTGAGATTTGGGGCATCTTCCCATCTCCCCTTCTATACGTTAGACTCCTCTTTCATTTCCTTTCCCCCTTCATCCCCATCCTGCACTGCTCAGCCCTCAGCTTCAAACTTGCCTTTTCTCAAAAACCAACGAAAACCACCTTCCATCCACTCAGAACTTTGTTCAAGAGGAAAACACTTCAGCCAAATTTATACTGAGATGTTAATAGCTAGGAACGGTGAAACTTTGCCACCCCCGAGGACACCCTGTTAATACTTAAACAGGAAATGAACTGTTCTCCCCAGTGGGTTTCAGGCAGTGGGAAATGGTCGGCATTCTGTTTGGGGTTTAAGGCAGGAGAGCTTGCTTTAGTCCTGAGCCCACTGCGTATCCGTCAGAGCTCTTCAGGTTGGCCGAGCACACAGGCTTCCCTCAGTTTCCATCATCTTTGCTGCTTGTACGTTTATCTTAGCACCGTGCTTAGTTCTCCATTTCTAGCTCCTGTCACTTCTTTAGACCAATCTAAATGCTTCATTCTTAGCTCTGAGCGTGGCCAGACTGGCTTTGTTTTTCATCTTCCTTAACTTCCTTCTTCCTAGGCAAGCAAACTATCCTGTAACTTCTACCCCAGCCCTAATTTTTTTTTCTTCAAGTTTCACACTTCCAAAACCCACCTGCTTGAAAGTATCAGATTCTGCTATTTCTGAAACTTTGATTGTTGAGGGGAAATTCCGAGCCTTCCCTACTGCATTCTTACCTGGCATCTAACCCTGTAAGCCCAGGATCGGGAGAGAACTTACTGAGAGTCTGGTTGTTAGAAGCTTTCAGAAGGCAATGGGTGGGACCTTCTCTGCTTTTCTTTCTATGCCAAGCCTAGAAAAGTACAGCTGGTAGTTTTTCCTCTTCTTAGAGCGATTATGATGGGTACTGGAAGCTGGGACTTGACTTTGCTGTATGTATTATTATTCCTTGATCTACAGCCATTCCTATAGCTTTTCTTGGGCTTACCTAATGCCAGAGAAACTAAAACCACTCGTTAATTTGATTAGTTCAGTAAAAAATCTACCATCAGGCAGCATGGCTAAATGAACTCTGGTCAAAGAAGTCCAAATAGCTGAAACGAAAGCTCATATAAATATGGTCAGGCTGTCCACCTGTGATTCTTTAAGGAAACCTCCTAATTTCCAATTTCCTCTGTCATGCCAGTGATATATATATATATATGAAGGGTTTCCTATCTCTCGATGCTTGTATTTTTAAATGCCAGGAAGCTATGCTCATACTCAACTTTGTCCTTAAGGTAAAAGGTTTTGCATATTTCATCTCAATAGGTTCCAATAAAATCAAATATATGACAGGCTTCCAAATTTCTTTCCAAACGAGGAGGAGGCATCTCTCATGCATTTCGGAATGCTATCTGAACAGTATTGTAAGTTTGTTTTCCCCTCTACCTTTGAATGAGCGTTTGGTTTGAAAAATCAGAGTGGCAGCTTAGCACTCCAAAGATGGCCAGTGGTGCCAGCTCCCTGCCCTCCAACTGTGCCTTTTTTCCCCCTCTTCGTCTTATTCTCATCATTCCCCCAAATAGAGCCAACCAATGTTGATGCCTCAGGGTCATGTGCCTCTCTCCTGTTACTTGCTATCCTTGCATAGGAGAACCTCTCAAAGCTCTTGCCATCTCTGTGAATTAGGATCCTGTACTGGAGGGGGGTAAAATACGTACTGTCTTGGTGATGGTGTCTCTCCACCTTTTTTTCTCAGCCCAAAGACAGCCCATGTCAGAGGCAACATCTTTTTTCTTTAAATGTTTAGTTTTTGTCCACACCCTTTTTCTAAGCCTGGTTGTGCTAAGAAACTGTGTGCTGATTAACAGATTGTTAACTGGTGACTTTATCTGGTTTAACCAGATCTGTTACCCAGTCTTCTTGGCTACATGTTGAGGGAGGAGTCTGCCATCCTTCAGAGCACAGAAGGAATGGTCCAAGGCCCTGACACCATTTCTTTGGTGGAGGGAGTTGGCTGTGTTGGAGGTGGATGCCAGCCTCTCCCAGAGGGGCATGCCGCCTGGACCCCATCAGCTCTGAGATAAGGAATCAAGAGGTTGCCACTCGATGTGCCACAGCCAGGTTTAAGACGTGGGACAGAGTGTGCAGATACCTGTTTGGACATGTGGCCACCTGTACTGTAACGTAGTTGCTAACTGGTAAAAATAGAGTCTTTCATTCTGGTAAACAAATATTGAGTGTCTCATGTACAGGACTTTGCATTATGTACTGTGGTGGAGATAAAATAGAGCATTATCCAGGCTTTTAAGAGGCTTATAATCCAGTTGTCTAAATCACTGAGTTTAGAAAGTGTTTTTAAAAGTGTGATGTCCTAGAGATACCCTTTAAGGAAATCATAGTTAATGTTTCTGCTATTGTTGTGATTAAACACTTTCCTTTGTTCGGCCCTATTACCAGCTCACACCCCCCCCCCCCTCATTTCCGAGGGGCTGTGTTCCAGGTGGCTGGTGCACAGAGCTATGAATTTATCTCAACACGGGCAAAGCTAATAAATATGATTCCGGATGAAAGGCACTGTGTAAATGCTTGGGATGTTGTTATTACTGTTCTCATGCACTTTATTATTTTTAAATTGTGCATCCTTTTAAGTAGATTATTTGTTCGCCACAGTCTCCATTATATCTAAGCAAAGCTTTCACAGACATTTCTAAAAACCTTTTCATTTCTCTCTGTAGGTTGTTGTTTCGTAACGTTTTATACAAGAAAAGCTGCACTTGAGGCCCAGAATGCACTGCACAATATTAAAACTTTACCTGGGGTGAGTCGGTTTACTTTTGTACCAAAATCACTTTATTGCTTGAAAATGGTCCTTTCAACTGAAGGTTCTAGTTATGGGCTCTTAGTGCCAAAAATGACTTTGGTCTTTTGAGGAGTGTGTGCTGACCCCTCTGCTCCCCTGCGGCAGCCAAACCAGCTGGCCGGCCCATAAAGAAGCACCCGCATTAATGCCGACGGAAAGAGCTCTCAAACCGCGTGTCCCCTGGTTAGAAAATCAGAGTGACCCCACTGGGTCACAGCGGCTGCCAAAGGGTATTGGGTGGGCTAAGATTTTAAAAGGGAGGAAAAAAACCAACTCACATAAGAGAAGCAAATGGAAAAGGAAAAGCTTTTACTCACCAGGAGCCCCTTTTCAAATTTAGTCTTCAGATTTTTCTTTTGAAAGAACAAAATGTACCCTGTACAGCTATAATATTAAACCTCATAATGGCTTCTAAGCAGTCAATGGTGGTTAACAAAGTCAATGTTTTAATGCCCTGTTTGTGGCTTCGTGTTGATAGAGAACAGAAAATACAAAGCTTACTTTTTTTTTCCATTTCCTTCCCGATAATATCTGATGATGAGTACAATTCTCTAGAAGTGAACTGATTTATGTGACTACTTTATGAGACTACATGATTTCTGGAGTTTGGGGGCAATTTTATATAGTGCATGCTAGTATGACTATCCCTGTGCTGTTTGAATATTTCCCCCATTGACTCAAATATCAGTGCCGAGTTCATTGAATATCATAATGATGTGCATTGGTTATATGAAGAACCTGTGGGTAAGTAGTGTATTGCTAATTATTTTGTTGAAATGTGGTTTGGTAAGAATAGAAGGAAGGTAACAGAATGCCCCTAATGTTTTCAGGGTGTAATTCTACCTCTGTGTCACTGAGCTGTCTCTGTAGATGCACGCACACGTCCGAATTTTACCCTCTATCACACCCACAAAAGAGACCATTTGTGTAATTCACCTTAGATCCATTGAAAAGTTTATAATATTTGTACTGGCAAGACTCAACAAAAGGTTTTCACAGCATTAGCTTCTTAATCACCCAAAAATAATAAATTGTGACCCTCGTCTTGAATCACACGACTTTGCCGTTCCCCTTTTCATGTGAGCAAATTAAAGAGAAGGTCCAGCAAGCGACCGTGTGGCCTGAGGATTCTCCCTCCCACTTTGATTTAACTACTTCTCTCTGAAACTTGTGAGGGGTTTTTTACTATGTCTAAGTGACTTAAAAAAGAAAGTAGTACTTCAGCTTCCATTTTCCATGTGTATGGGATTTTTTTCCCAATGTAAATTCGCAGAGGTTGCAATGTTATGTCATAATAACACAACCAAATCCCTTCTATGTATGATATATATACATACATACATACATATATATGCATACATACATATGTATATATACATACATACATACATATAGATAGATAGATAGATAGATAGATAGATGCCAAATCACATCCTGTTTTAAATGAATGCAAAGTTTGGTTGGCTTGCGTTTGTCCCCAGTAGAAGCACAGCTCTCAGCATGCCATCTTCATGTGTGAACTGGCTCTCAGGAAACCTGGAGTGAACATGGTGACTGAGCCATGTTGAAAAACACACAAGTGACTGATGAGCGTGCTTCTGTTTGGGACATCTTACTCTGACCTTTTTCTTAGCAAACCAGTAGTATCTTCTGTATTTTAAAAGAATGTCACCTATGTCTCTCTTTTTTTCTCTTCTTGAAACTTGTACATGCACAAGTCAGGGATGGTGATTTTGGAGACCCCTGTTTAAGCACAATGATTCTGGGGTTGGGAAACATGGTTTGTGGATTGTTTTGGGTTTTCTTTTTATCCTGTTCAGTTTCATATGCCCAATTACTTGAGGTGGGTTAAATGAAAATTTTGAGATGTCGGGTCTGATTTGTAGGCTCATAGCCTTCGCAGCACGCACACTGCCGCCACACTTGCCATTTCCAATTAGGTAAATGGGAACAGAGTTCCCGGTCTTGCATTTATGTATAGCTTTATCTGATAAACATCACCCTTAACAGCTACAGGAATAACATGAAAGTGGTTTCTTTTCAGCTGTGAGCTTTTGGTGGACAGGAAGAAATGGGACCAGACATAAAAGATTAATGCATATTCTTAGGGAAAAAATATTACAGGATGCCTTGCTGTTTGATTACAAGCCTTGGAATTAGTCAACATTTCCATAATTCTAAACCAATACACACCTGTTTCCCCACTGCGATGTGAAGGCACAACTTAATTTAACAGAACCCCTGCTGTGCTCAGTCTCTCATTAAATACCAAGGAGCTCAGTAATTTAAAGTTGTATCACTACTATTTTTACTGGTTGCCTTCATATTATGAAATTAATAAGAAATTAATGATGCACTGTGCCATATGCCTTTAATATCTCTCTGAATAAAAATAAAAGGGATAAAGAAAAACGCATCACCAGCTGACACTTTAAAGCTTTCCTGCTGTAATCATTTTCCTGCGGATAAAATCCATTAAAAAGGCACTTGCTGCCTTTTTTTTTTTTTTAAGTGTCCAAAACATTCAATTTAAAACAAGATCAAAGAGTGCTGGGTGTTTAGGGTTTTTTGTTTTACTTTTTTTCTATTTTCTTTTGTAGTTGGTATTTTGTGTCATATGGAACCTCTGTCATGCAACCAAAATTAGGTGTTTAGGGACCATCTTTCTTTCCTTCCTGAGAGAGACAAAGAACTTGGTTGCTATGGGAGAGGTGAAAAAAAGCCAGCGGGTCTATGTGTCATGCAGTGGACTGTGTCTGCTCTTTGATTTTTATATACAGACACCCTTCCCCTCGTGTCATGTGTGGGTTACAGAGACCCTGTACAAGGAGGGTGCAGGGCATGTGGTTCAGGGTCAGGGCCGTACTCAGCAGTGCAAAGCCATTAGGGACCCATCTCTCAAGCCTGTCTCTCATCCTGTGACTGAGAAGCACTTTGAGCCTTACGTCTTCTGAAATGCTCAACACGAGTCCTAGAAATAGAATATTAAAAATAAAGGGAGTAAATTCAGTAGCTCAACCCATAGAACAAGGAATGGGCATCTGGGGTTCATTTCCCTGGTTTGATCATGTTCTCTTTCGGAAATGGCAGCTTGAAGTATGAGCAACAGATCAAATCTTATGTGCAGTGCCCTACTTATGACTGACATCTCATCAGATTAACAAATCACTAATGATATTGAGTGCCTACTGTGTACTAAGGGGACTAAGCTGTTCTGATCTCTCTCTCTCTCACACACACACATGCACACACCTGCGCACGCACCCTTCAATTCCCTGTGCATCATGCTTCCATAGCCCACAGAGCACATTGCGACTGTGTCTGCACAGGCCACAGGCCGGGCTACTTGATGAGCCATTGAGTTTGGTGCAAAATTGTTAGACTGACTCTTTCCTTAGCTGGGCCATTTGTGTTCTTGGACAACGTTTGGTTGCCTCTGCTTTGACAGCAGGCCTTTGGCTTAGGGCTAGCTTCCTTTGTTTAGAGTTTCAGGTAGGCACAACATAACTGGTGGGATCATTCAATAGAAATGCCATCATCTGCCTTTGTATTTCCCAGAGAGAAACCCTTGGAAAGGCAACTTGCAAGATTCATTTTGTTTACACTGACCTAATTTAGCTTAATTAAAAAATAAAATGAAGACCTTAATTGCGGCACAGAGCAACTACCACAATCTTTTCAATAATCAGATGTCAGGGCCAGATATCCCTGTGCCAGTGACGGCTCTGTGCCTGTGTCATTCCTTTTCAAGGTCCTAACACACATTGTCTCTAGCAATAAGGCGTTTTGATTGAAAATCTACAGCAAGTATCATTAGAACATTCACTGTATAAATTAATTTAATTAAGGATGTAATAACAGAGAGGAATACAGTTTTGAAAAAGCTCTTAAATTTTAACAGCAAGAAGGAATTGGTGGAATCTAAATGTCTTGTAAAATATTAATTGCAAATTTCTTCCAGACATTTTCTCTGAATATGCCTTACTCTGTTCCCTCTTAGAGTTACTACCAGTTTTATTAAATGCAGTTTATATTAAGGAGTTATTGCCGTAGGAGAACATGTGTTTGGAGCACTCCCTTTTGGCAGTGGCATACCGAAAGGTGTTTTATAATAACACATGCGACATGAGCACCGACTGCAAATAGATTTGAGATATAAAAACAAATGAGCCTGATCCGGGGGAAGAAGCTGTAAGTAAAACGGCCTCTTGGGACAAGTGTGTTCACCCACACGAAGTGAATGAACCTCTTCCTGGCTTGCCCTGGAAGAGACGATTTACCTGTGGGGGTGGGCGCTTTCCTCCCAGGAGGACTTTAACTCCACTCTCCATAGAATTGTCCCCTGTGCCCTTTCACAGGCTTGACTGCCCTTTCACTAGGGCAGTGTGGCTCTCACAGAGACCAAAGTCAGTCTGTCCACAGTAATGCATTTTGACATCATCATTTACTTTGAGCCACCTCCTCTAATTATTAATATGTATTTAATGCCTTTATTCTCAGAGTTATGATGGTATTATTTTATCATTATCATTGTCATCTATTTCTGTCATCAGATCTCTAAAACCCCATGTCATCATTATCTTGGAAATTTCCCCCAAAAGCATCCTATTTGAATCAAAGCCTAACTAGGTCAAGGTAGAGAAAGTGTTTTCTCCGATGCTTTTTATTTAAAATTGTTATGAAAAACAGCCAAAACATTTCTCTGCACAAACAGGTTTGACTCCTTAAAATCATGGACCATCTGAAACATTCATAGACTCATTCAACCAATATTTGCTGAGTTTGAGTGTTTGCAAGGCACTGTTCTAGGTACTAGGGAATATAGTAGAAACCATCCTATATAATAAAAGCCTTATATGCTAAGTGTCCAGTCAGCCGGTCATCTGTTCAACCAACCAAAGCATAATATGCTAATGACATGCTAAGGCCACTCAACCGCTTGCTGTGACATGCACTGACCACCAGTGGGCAGACGCTCTGACTGGTAGGTTAGCTTGCTGCTGGGGTCTGGCCAATTGGGACTGAGTGAGACAGGCCGAACACACCCTGAAGCCTTCCCAAGGTCCCTCCCCGGCCCCAATCATGCCCCAGTGGGGTCCCTCGGCCTAGCCTGTGTCCTCTCACAATCTGGGACCCCTCGGGGGATGTCGGAGAACCAGTTTCAGCCTGATCCCACAGGCCAGGCCGAGGTACCCCACTGGTGCACGAATTCATGCACCAGGACTCTAGTGTTTAATAAATAGGTCTGGAATAATTAATGCTAGAATGGGTTAGTTTTATAAAATATTTCCAGAGGAGTCAAGTTTTATTCCAAAGAAATGATAATTCTGACCACAGGTATTCCCAAGGCTTCAAAATAAAGATGAATGTGGATTTGTTATTACGTGTGTGTATAATGATGTAACTTATTTATGTGCAACTCTAAATGCACACATCTCTATGTGGATATCAGTTCATTCATGTAAATACAGGAAGATTATAGCTTAAAACCCATTTTCTATTTGGCCTACCAACATACCCTTAATTACTATGTAGCCATCTTTCTGACTTTAGTCTCAGTGAAATGTCTTATGTTTGTTTGTCTGTTTCTGCTCTGAACCAGAATCATGGCTAATTCTGGTACGTGCGGAAGGTTCTTGAGAACTGCCATTGGAACGATGATAATCCTGCCTCCACCTTCTTCACAGAAGGCTTGGGACTGGCTGAGATAATGCATGTCAAGCTTTCTGAGCCCCTGGAGAAAGGTGCTTCTACAACATTGTTTCTGTGGGTGTGCACTCTCCTTTGGTAACAACCCAATGTACAAAAAGCAGTTGCTGTGGACGGTACCACTCAAAGCATCCATCTGGGTGGCATTCTGCAGATTTGCATTTGCAGAATTTGGTCTGGGCTGAAGTACTTGACCTCATAGGACTGTCCCAAAGCAACTATTCTCCTGCTACCTCTGTTGTTTTAATATAACACTTAAGTCCCAGAGGAAAAATAAGCTGAACAAAAAGGAAGGCCTTTCTTTAAGGTGACTAATTAAAGGACTGTGATGCAGTGCCACGGTGTGGCTACCGAGGAGCTCTTCTTGAGGGTGCTGAAGCGCCTGCCCCCCACCCTCGGAGCCACGGCGTGTGAAGGAGAAAAGCCCCAATGGAGAAGCAGCCCCAAATGGGTCTCAACCATGTGACAGGCTTGCTGGCCAGCTAGCTCCTCAGGTGAGATGAGAGAGAGAGAGATGAGAGATAGAGATAGAGCGAGAAAGAACACGAAGAAATGTCTGGCCCAGTGCTTCCCAGCCTTCAGACCCAGGCCCCAGAGATCTGGGAAAGTATATTTTAATGCTTCATAAAAAGCCATTGAAATTGTCTGTTTCACCCACGATGAAATTTTCCATGCCACCTGAATAGGGGGTGCTTTTGCTTTGGGCTGACAGTCAATTCAGTAACTTTGAATGACAGCTATTTATGTGTATCTGATAAACTAATTAAAAACCTAGTTACTTTTAAAATAGGGACTACTTAATGCAAGCAAGTCTATAGGAGAAAATGAATGAGAGGGGTCCTTGCTGGTGAAAAAGTTGAAAATGACTGCGCTAAGCAGCCCAGCTAGCACAGGGCTAAAACAGGGAGCAGTGACACCGCTTTTTGGAAACAGAACTCAGTGTTTTACTGTACAAATAACATAGTCTCTGCTACAGACCTAATTAGTTGTGTTATGCCCAGAGTTCGGGGTCCCCAATAATCCACCACCAGGGAGCCTCCTCCGATGCAAAAGCAACAAGTCTTTATTGATCAATTCTAGAATTGGCTCCCAGCCTCTATCCGGCACAGCAGTGAGGCGAGAGAGCGTGTCCCAGGAGAACAAAGGTTATATAGGGCTAGCTATTTGGGGTGGGCTTTAGGGGTGACGTGAGTTACAGAGATTGGTCAGGGTTTTACAGCATAAGGGTCAGGAAGTGACCATCACATTCTGAAGGTTGGAGCCGTCCTCCACTATAGCCTTATTAGGACCTTAGCTACATTTCTGGAGCTTCATTGGCCCACTCAGGTGGGTGGTTGGGAGAGTTAGGACAATACCAGCATTCTTGTAGTCACTCTCGGGGGGAGGGGGGGGCGGCTTGGGCTGAGGGCCCAGCCTTGCAAGACAAGATAGAGGAGAGGGAGAAGAGTATGTCTCTGCTTCGTCCTTGAAGAGGGAGGAGGGTGTATTTCTGCGTAGTTCTTTCAGTAGGACTGCTGTGAGGTTTACAAGAGCACGTGTGAAAGTGACCTAGCACAGGAGCTTGGCCACATGTGCAAAATTGCTGGGTCAATGTGTGAGGAATATTGGTGCTCCGTTGTTATGTGAGGACATGGTAGGATGACACAGTGGCAAATGAAGTAATAGTCATTTCTGTATATCTCAAGTTTAAATTGGGGATATTAAGTTCACTTATATAGACTTCAGTTCCCAAGAGGTTAATAAGATTTCAAAAGAAGATTGTGGAAGGAAAAATATGTTCATGAATATGATAAAGGTCTCTGTGGAACTACCTGAGGAGCTAGCTGGCCAGCAGAAGAACCGGTTGGTTGTGACAGTTAGTCCAGGGAGGGTTGGCCGGGGGGGGGGGGGGGGGGGGGGGCGCGGTAAGAGATCAACGGAAGGACTTGTATGCATGCATATAAGCATAACCAGTGGACACAAGACACTGTGGGTGGGGTAGGGGAGGCCAGGGGAGGGTCAAGGGGAGAAAACAAAAAAGGAGACATATGTAATACTCTTTCTAATACTTTAAGCAATAAAAAAATTAAATGAAAGGGGGAAATCAAGCTGGAAAATTGTCCACATTGGGCCTCTAGCGTATGTGGTCTCCGCGAGAACTCATCACCCAAAAATAGGACTGGTAGGCTGGAAAGCTGAGCTCGGGAGACTGTCCAGTTGAACTGGGCTGGCCAGTGCAGAGCCTCAAGCTCTAGGCCACAAAAAAAGTATAGCAGGTCCTCACATGACGTCGTTTCATTATAAGGATGAGATGCTGTCAAAACTTAACTCATATTTATATCATTAGCCAGTGGTAACATTGCTTTCATTATAAGTCGTTTTGCTTAGTCACAGAACCTGTTGATGACATAAAGTGAAGACTTAATGTACATAACATGAGCCCCAGGTGAAATAGAGCGCTGGGGGAAGGGAGGCCAGGATCTCAGGGAGTCCAGACCCCACCCCTGGGCCACATCTGCTTAAGGATAGGGGAGGCATACTGGCCACTGGGAAGGACAGAGGCAGGGAGAGAGCGTCTTGTGTCCTTTGCTTGTTTTAGCCATAGACTGTCCTTGTACACAGGTGCTCATGAAGCCCCATTAGTATTGACATAAGCTATTACCTTTGTTTTCCTAATAAAGCCATATTTGAGAACCAGTCTTTACACTCTCGTTACCCACCAATCACAAGAGGAAAGGATAAGCAATAAACAGTACCTGAGGGAGATTACAGAAAAGGACACTGTGACAAATGTTGTCTCGTACTTTCTTGTTCCTGACTGTCATTACCTCCCACAATACTCAAAACGCATACCGTACTGTCATTCCCTCCTCGATCAGTACAGTGGGGCCTTGACTTACGAGTTTAATTCGTTCCGAGACAAGCTTGTTAAGGAGCTCGTTAACTCAAATTACTCTGTCAACTCAATGCAAAATATCAGCGGAGAGACAGCTGGTATCTCAAAAAACTCGTTAGTTGGGACACTTGTAAGTCAAGGCCCCACTGTACTTAAAATGCTTCACAGTCCGTCCTTTCTTCATCTGCAAAACAAAGTAGTGGAGTAAGTGATTCTTAGAGCCCTTTCCAGTGTCCCAAAACTGTTCTTCACCTTCCATGCACTGCCTACAGGAATGTCGAATTTAGTGTTTAAAAATCTAGATAGTTAGATAGGTAGATAGATAGATGATAGATGATAGATAGATAGATAGATAGATAGATAGATAAGTAGATAGACAGATGCTGGATAGAGATGGACTGATTTACATGACTTGACTTGCTTTAGGTATTGGTTAGTCACTTCAGAGTCCTTCGTATAGACAAAGCTGAACCATTCAGGCTTTGACTTTTTTGAGACTCGTGGGGCATCTGCTTCCCTCTCCCCTCTGATTGGGAACCAACAGGGAGCTTAGCACTCATCCTTGTTCCAGCAGGGCACAGAGAAAGGAAAGGGAAGGTGGCGGACTCTAACAAGTCAGTCCAGTTCCTCGCTTACAGCCTTGGTTGACAAGTAAGAGCATTTAACCTAATGAGGTTTCAGGATTATTGGTGGCTTTCTTTATCTGTGTGAGTCCTGTCCCCAGTCTCCGTGGATAAGTGAGCCGCCTGTGTTTGTAGATGGCTTTATGGTGCTATTTATTTGTTGCCCCTTCTAAAAATATTTCAGGTGATGTATTGATAGCATTCACCTTGTTACACTGAGGACACCGAGGTGCCACAGATTAAATTAACTTCTCTGCCCTCCCCTGGCAATGCCGCGACAGAACTCAAATTAGAAGTCCCAGCTGCTAACACTCCCCAACAGCCTGGCCTCCTGATGGTGGATTTTGGCATGACATTCACCACATTGTAGAGAGTGGGCAGCATGACTCAGGAGGTCAACACAGCACAATAAGAACCATGGCAAAGTGACTGTTTATTGATTGCCTGCCTATCAGGCACCACGTGCAGGCCTCAGGACTATATTACTTGGAATTGTCACAACTTCACAAGACATGTGTCATAAAGCCCCACTTACTGATGAGAAAGCAGAAACTCAAAGGAAAAGAGTGACTTGTCCAGGGTTACACAGCTGGTGGCTGTGAGTTGATAGACAGTCGGGGTTAAACCAACACCCCTGGCTTCCAATGCCTGGATCCCATGAGCCCCACTGTTTCAGGGGACCTGCGTCAGGAAGCGCGCCCCCCATGGGGACTTGCATTGCTTCTTGATAAGCTTAGAATGGCCATGTTTGCTGCCTTTGGAGCCGTCCTAAAGCAAAGCCAGATCCTCAGCTACTATACTAGTGTCACCTGGTGAGCTCCCTGAGGGCAGGGCCTCCGGCCCCGTGCTTTACTAAGTGCACCTTCCTAGAAGTCAGTTGGTGCCCTCCCCCGAGAGCCAGGCCTGACAGCACGTGTGCCCGGGCCCCATGGTGTGCAGCTTTGCCCTCGATGTGCATGCAACCATGCTTTCTTGCACAGGCAGAGGTCACCAGAAATACTGGTGGGCGAAACACTGGTGGGCGAGGCACTCCGTGCAAGGTAACCATCACTAGCGCTCTAGGGGGAGCTCCAAATCAAAGGCTGTGCGTACTGTAAGAGGGCCTGCTTTGCAAAAATGATTATAATGCAGCACCTTTCTTCAGAGGAGTATAGCTTTACCAACATCACCTCATTAGCATTCATGTTATTAGGGTGCCTTCTTTATCTGCATCCACAGGCTTTTGGTCCCAATCCACAACCTGCATTCTAATGCCAGGCTCTATCCAGCTGGCCTCCCTCCCCTTCCTCCCCACCCCCAGCTCTTGTCCATGGGAAGGGCAGATGGGGGCTGAGCTTGCAAACCCTATTACTTGCCACTGAAGCACGAAATAGCGGACGCCAAGAAGGCTGTGGGCATGGCCTATGGTTGGGAAGTAACCAGGAGTTCCAGCCCACCCTTGGTCACCACACCCTGCTGAGCTGAGGAGACCCGGAGCTCGTAGAGAACCACCAGGCTTACCCCTTATTTTATTGATAGGAACACTGGGGTCTGGGCAGTGAAGTCTGTGTGGCCATATCGGTGTCTGAATTCTCTGCTTCTGAAAATGGGGGATCAGACTCTCCACCACAAACATAGGCACTAAGAAATTTGCAGCAAATTTGTGCACAGCCCCCTCGGCAGCCCCACCAAGTGGCAAAGTCAAGGCAAGGAGACTGGGCCCGTGCGGTCCAGGGAGCTCAGGTGTTCCTTCTCTCTCTGCCCCCATCCAGCCATCTGCTCTGTTCTCCCTTTTAGTCAAGAAGCAAGTTAGGATCAAAGGCTGAAGTACTGACTGAGATACTAGGGCAAGGTCTGCGGTTAATCCTATGTGGTCATCACGTTGTGATGTCTGTGTTGATGGGAATGTACACAAGTGGGTGTATTGTGGAGGCTGAGGTCCCCTCCGCCACTGTCTTGGTTGTGGAGCAAGAGCTGGGATGCTGTGTGACCGTTAGTTAGCTAGCTAATGGGTCAGACCAGGAGTTCTGTGATCTCAGGGCTGCCACTTCCTACATTCTTGTCCTACATCAGGAGCAGGAAGACCAAGTAAGAGTGACTAGGTTCCCTGAAAGATTAAACTGGGTGACTATGGGTCAACAGAGTATATTTTAGTGATAAAATTCAGTGCTTTATTGTACTGGCCCAAACATATACTGTATTAGAGTTCCTTCAGAAGAGGGTATATTTACATACGGACCAGAAAACTATGCCAGATGCTTTGTATTAAAGGGTATATGGGGTCCAGTGCACAGTAGATGGATTGTCAACAAGTTGTAAGGATAGGAAATAGAGAATGAATTACTGTCATTGCATGTTAAATGCTAGGTATAGCATCAGAACAGTAGTTTCTGGCACATTTTGGTTTTATAAATATTTTGTCTACATTTGTCTATATTTCTCAGTGGCTTTCAGAATTTCAGTAATTTTAACCAATAACAATAAATGTTCAATTAAAAAATATAATAGTAATAGTTAACATTTACTGAGTGCTTACTATGTCTTGGGCATGGTGCCAAGAGCTTCATATACCCCTGACCTCATATAAATAATAATATACTAGGGAATAAAGCAGTAAGTAATAATTTGTTTTCCCACTCTGGTTGACCTTCAACTAGAATTCTATCTTTATAAACCCAAGAGAGTTAAAGTTGCTATGACTATAGAGAAAATTTCTCTGACAAATCAGTGACTACCCCTTATGGCTAATAATTGGCCTCCTCCAACTAGACCAGGGGTGGGCAAACTTTTTGACTCGAGGGCCACAATGGGTTCTTAAACTGGACCGGAGGGCCGGAACAAAAGCATGGATGGAGTGTCTGTGTGAACCCATATAAATTCAGAGTAAACATCATTACATAAAAGGGTATGGTCTTTTGTTTTTTTTTAGTTTTATTCATTTCAAACGGGCCAGATCCGGCCCACGGGCCGTAGTTTGCCCACGGCTGAACTAGACACAAGTATAACGTAAAAGACAACTGTCAGCTGGTTAATGCTAACTCCACCCTGTCATCCTAATCCATTGCTAATATCTTGTTTATGATTTACTAATATTTATAAGTTACCATTTAAACGGGAAAGGGAGCTTGAGCCAAGATTTTGATGAGTTCTGTCTTAATTTCTTCTACAGCTTATGGAGGCCTTAACTCTAATCACAACTCCTAAAACAATAATAATAATAATCTCACAAGTACCACTGAGTCATTTATTAGAGAATCTCATCTCTAAGTCCCCTAAATCACTCCTGAGTCTAAGTTTCCCAAATGTAAAACCCCTGGAGGTCATTAGACAAACTCAGTATCAGTAAGGAAAATGAAAGTAAGAGTCACAGCCCACGCAGTCTTGTGGCTAATTTCAGTAGGTTTCTGTTTATTTGAATGATGTTCTCTGGGTCAGCTAAGGAAGAGAGGGCAGGCATGTGGAGGAAAATAGGCCAGATCTTACTATAGGACTGTAGAAGCTAAAAGTGTTTTTAGAAACGATACTGTCCAACCCCCTCCCTTTGTAGATGAAGAAACCGACACCCAGAAAGGTTAGGTGACAGGCTGCAGGCCACACAGCCACTTCATGGTGGAGGTAGCCCAAAACCTCATGTCTCCTAACTCTGAGCCTGTTGCTCTTTTCGACAAATCATGCCCCCACAATTTTTCTACAAGATTATGACAACATTGGTTTAGAGAATCAGGGATTCAGAGTGCAAAGGCCAGTCTGTCCGTGGCATGCACTCTGTGATGTGAGGATGGTAGAACAAGGCGATATCTTTTCTCATTTCTATTTTCTAAGAAAGACAATATAAATATTTATCCTGGCCATTTACCTAAAATGATCGATGAACTAGATGAATTTGTAAAGGAAAGGATGACGAAAAGAAAAGTGGTCTTAATATTTCATTAAGCCCATTTGCATCGACAGCTGGGGCAGTGATCCCCAGCTCTATGCAATAGACTCATTGGGGAGCTTCCCAAAGTCCATGTGCCCCGGCCACACCTCAGGCAAATGAAATACGACTATCTTGAGGGGGAAACCTGGCATCAATATTTTTAAAGTTCCTCAGGTGGTGGCAGTGGTCAGGCAACTTTGAGAACCACTGTTGGGAGAATAATTCATCAACCCCCAGGGTTAGGAGGTGGTGATTACCTTGTTTCCATCTCCCACTGTTCATTCGGACACAGCGAAGTACTCTTACCTGCCCACAGGCACAGCAGAGCCTCGCTACTCAAAGTGTGGACTGAGGACCAACAGTGTTGCGTCATCCGGGAATGCACTGAAGCTAGATCGCTGGGAGACGCGTGTACACGATAAAGTTTGAGAAGCACTGTTCTGTAGGCACAGACCTCACCTGTTTTCTGGGGAATCTGTCACAGTTCCCTCTAAGGCAGTATTGGATATGTGTGCATACATTCCTCTGGCAACCGTCAAAATGATATGTACTCTCATCTGAGTGCTCAAGAGGCCAGAGCTCCGCCTCTCTGGTTTCCTGTGTTCATCCGGAAGGTGCGCTGGGATGACCTGACCATCTGGGACAGGTGGAGAGGCAGATGAGGAGGTGTGCTGTGTGCTAGCATGTTTGTATGGAAAACTGTATTTGTCCATCCCATCAGCAGTCTAAGACCTATTTCACATGAATGAGACTTATGTAGAATTAATGCATCCCAGTCTGTAAGAGGATGAACCGAGTTGGTGCTATTTTAAGCACAGTTTTTCTGGCCAGACTAAGCTCATTCTAAAGCATGAGGAGCAGTCCTCTGTCCTAAAGAATTCATCCCTACTACTTGGCAGCCCGGGCCCACCTTGTAGAAACAATAGGCATGTAGAGTCGCTGCTGCCTCATCACCCCTGGGCTTGAAGTCCCTTACCCGACAAGCAAAGTACTGCTTGTCCCGTTTCTCTTGCTGTCCACAGCTGGAGAGACTTGTGCTAACAAGGAAAATTCTCTGCATGAATGGGAGGGTAAAATGCACTCTCTCCTAGTAAGGGGTGCTTTATGCATGTATGTTTCTGCAATATGGGAAGCTTAAAAGGAACGTCATATGCCCCAAATAGTTGTGAGATATCCCCTTGAATGGGCTTTTGTTTCACATCTTACTTCCTGAGGATCTGGATGCATTTTTCACATTTGGGGTTATTCCTAATCACCTCAAGTACAGCCAACATCCTAGGTAGCAGTCTATAAGCCCAGAGTCATTTATTGCCACATAAAACTTACCATGGCCAGCATTCGCCTGAGTCAGAGCTTTGCTTATCAGACCAGCATCAAAGCACAGACTGCAGCTCGTTGACCAAATAAGAAGCAGAAAGTGAACAGAGGAGCTGGACGGAAAAGGAAGGGGTGTAGGGCAGGGCAAGAGAGAGGCTGTGCCCAGACAGAGAGCAAATCCAGTGTAGCAGCTGCTGATGGTGTGTTAGACCTGAACAGAAGAAGGATCCAGAAGGAGTCCATCGAATGGAAGCGAAAAGCTACCAGGACTTAACACCAGCACACACACACCTTGTGTTAATTTTGCTTATCACGACCAAATGACTGAGTCATAAAGATCCTGTCAGCTGAGTTCATGAACAGGTGACACCTTTCATGCTCACATTCCTCTACCCATTTTTTTTCTATTTCAGGATCTGATTAGAGCTAAATTAATAGGATCAGGGATAAAAAGTAGCTTCTGCCTCTTAATTATGCATTTTGGAGATCGATAGATTCTGTTTCTCATGGGTGTTCTGTGCCTCGGAGTCACATGGGCCAAGTCCCCTCCCTCTTGGTCTTAAAAAGAATTAGAAGACTAACTCCAGGGCAACAGGATCCCGTGGTGGTCGGCACCTAAGCTCATTAGTGAAAATGAGCTCCAGACTCCCATCCTCAATAACTAGCCACGCGGTCTCCTTGTCACTGGGAAAGGAAGGAGAGAGTCGTGGTAAGGATGTTTCAGTCCCTGTGGTCATCATTGCGCACACCTCCTGAGAGGTGCCTTGATGACCCTGGTTGAGTAGAAGTGTGTCACTCTGAGGCCACACCCCTGTTATATTTCTGTGTAACTTGCTTCATAGGTGTAGTTGCTCACATTCATGGCTGGGGAAAGGAAAATGCAAGAACACTGCATCCAAGCCCAGGAACCGCAGGTCTCTCTAAGTCAATTGTGCCAAGCGCCCGGTTTCCAAAATAGCATCCCAAAGTCTCAGATGAACCTGGACCTTCAGTCTCTGACCGCATTTGGTGGGATAGATGTTGTAGTTCGGATTTCTTGGGTGCGTTCGTAGGCATTTTATCTGGCCTCTCTTCTCTAAACAGGATATGCTCTTTAAGTTCATAGTAATGCAGGCGTTAAATGTTTCCCGTGGTAACTTGAAAAAGCTTTCCTGGGAAAGGGAAATTTTAGCTTGGACTTTAACAAAATTCTAAATAGTGAAGGAGTAAACACACCAGCTGGCTAGGCCCCATATTGATTTATGAAAGGGAGGCTGGGCCTGGCCTGAAGCTTGGAACATTGGGAAAACTGGATCGGAGTAGAGAGCTGAGTGTAAAAAAGAACATACTCTCTGTGCCTTCCCAGGGCCTTCATTGTGACAGTGAAGAGAAATTATTAAGGACGTACTTTCTCCCAGTAGAAAGAAAGTTGATGTTTCTCATATGGGTATCAAGCAAAGAACTATGCCTTACAGGTTCTGTATTCACCCTTTCTCAGGCTGTAGGATTCCCTGAAGTCTCCACCAGCTCACCGTTTCCAGTAGGCTGCTGGCTCCCAAGTCTTGATCTTGAAATCAGACTTTCCTGCTGAGCCCCAAACCTAGATATCCAATATCTGTTATTGAGATGTTTCATTCACATGATTTGTAAGAGATTCCAATACTTAATTCTGTTCCCCCACAAACCAGGCCCCAGGCAGGTGTTACCTGTCTGAGCGGATGGGTGGTCCCACCAAGACAAAAAGCTGAAATCATCCTCCACTTCCTCTTCCTGTGCCTCCATTCTCCATGGCCCATTTCTAGTCAGTGAGGAAATCCTGGATTCTACCGTGGTAGCATCTCTAGAATGCTGCCCTCTTTACCAGTTGGGACTTACCAGTTGTCATCACAGCTAATAAAAGCACAGGAGGGATTAGGGGGCTTTTGAAGTTATCCCTGTGATAACTGCACTTGTTAGTCCTCCAGATGCTTTCTTGAATGGAAGAGGACAGGTGGAATCACAGGACACTGAAAGTTACATGTCACCCTCAGCATGTGTGAGCATTGTTGTGTTGCATGTTAGGGCAGAAAAAATGGATGCAACTGCTGAGTCTTAAGAGTGAGATCTGCCCTGGCTGGATTGAAGCGTCATCCCATACACCAAAAGGCTGCAGATTCGATTCCAGGTCAGAGCACCTATGGGGGCAGCCAATTAATGTTTCTCACATCAATGTTTCTCTCTCTCCCCTCTTCCTCCCTCCCTCTAAAATCAATAAACATATCCTCTAGTGAGGATTTTAAAAAAAGAGTGAGATGTGAACTTCATACTATGCCCCTTCCTTTTTCTCCAACTTCTGTGACATTCTTGCTCGCACGCTGTGTTCCATCCATGGGACATCATACAAGTGCAGTCTCACGTGTCTCGGCAGGTAGAATTGAAGATGCTTTCATTGTAATCCGCTGTAGTATGTGCTGAAATTCACCCTGCCACCTGCTGGGTTTTATTCCCCCGGATTGTTTACATCTCAGCCTTTTCCATGTTAAGCTCCAAATTCCATGAGGAGAGAGAACATTCCGAGAGCCCAGCGTAATCACCATAGGTGCTGCTCAACAACTGCTTGCTGAATAAATAAACTCTCAAGGGTAGCTTTTATTTATAGATGCCCTCTCCATATAAAAATATCTCAAGGATTCTTTACAAACTGGTGGAGCAGAAAGTGGGAGTTACGTGGGTGGTCTCAACACTTTCATTCCCCATTGAAATCCTTTTGGTCAGTTAGACACCCCGCCCCCACCACCCTTTACAAACTAGAAGCACAAGGTAAGACATGGACATGTATAGTCACAAGGCACTTTACACTCTCATTGTAATCCTTAAATGAATTAAAATAAGAGCTTTTAGTCATATGTTACTTTATACATTACTGTGTACTTTCACATATATTATCTGATTCAAGCCAGACAACCATGAAAATAATCATTTTCTGATATGATCCTTGCTATCAGAAATGGTAGGAGTTTCTGAGGCTTAAAGAGATCAGATAGATGGTGGCCTGACTATAGGTACTTGCAGTTGAGAAAGCCAAGATTCAAACCCAGATCTTCTGGTTCTAACTGTGATATTTACATTACAAAACAAACATAAAACAGCGCTAGTTTCCTCTAAAGCAGCAGTTCTCAACCTGTGGGTCGCAACCCCTTTGGCGGTCGAACGACCCTTTCACGGTTCGCCTAAGACCATCCTGCATATCAGATATTTACATTACGATTCGTAACTGTAGCAACGTTACAGTTATGAAGAAGCAACAAAAATAATTTTATGGTTGGGTCACAACATGAGAAACTGTATTTAAAGGGCCAGAAGGTTGAGAGCCACTGCTCTAAAGCCTCATTCAATACTGCACGCCCAGAGAGGTAGGAAATCATCCAAGTAGATTTGCTGTTGTAGGTCAAGTGCTGTCAATGAAGGGTTCTTACTATCTTTGCTTAATATAAAATTTCTGCCATCTTCTTGGTCCATGTAGCCCCTTTCCTTTTATTTTTTTTTGTTTGTTTGTTTGTTAATCCTTACCCCGGGATTTTTTCCCATTGATTTTTAGGGAGCGGAAGGGAGAGGGAGAGACAGAAAGAAACATCAATGTGAAAGAGACACATCAATTAGTTGCCTCCTGCACACACCCTGACCAGACCCGGGGAACCTGCAACCAAGGTACATGCCCTTGACCGAATTGAACACAGGACCCTTCAGTCCACGGGCTGACATTCTATCCACTGAGACAAACCTTTCCTTTTTTTTTATTGCTTTTTTAAATATCTTTTTTGTTGGTTTGTTTTCATTTATTTTAGAGAGAGGAGTGGGGAGGGAGATAGAGATAGAAAGATCAATCAGTTGCCTCCTGCATGGAGCTCGATCTCCTACTGGGGATCAAGCTTGAAACTTGGGCATATGCATGCCCTGACTGGGAATCGAACTAGGGAGCTCCCAGTGCGTGGATCAGCACTCAAACAACTGAGCCACACGGGCCAGGCCCATGTGTCCCCTTTCTGAGTTAACCTTTGCCATTTAAACATCGGTTCCATGCCCTGTTTCAGTGATGGCGAACCTATGACACGCATGTCAGAGGTGACACGCAAACTCATCTTTTGGTTGATTTTTCTTTGTTAAATGGCATTTAAATATATAAAATAAATATCAAAAATATAAGTCTTTGTTTTACTATGGTTGCAAATATCAAAAAATTTCTATATGTGACAGGGCACCAGAGTTAAGTTAGGGTTTTTCAAAATGCTGACACGCCGAGCTCAAAAGGTTCGCCATCACTGCTCAAGGCCCAAGCCTTGAATTTGATCTTCAGAAGACTGAGCTTCGGGATAAGGTTATTTATAGAATTGAGCCGTCATAATTTCCCTAAGCTCTGCCAGCAGTAATCTCCAAAGTTGGTAAACGATCTCTTGCATTAGAGAAGAAGGTGGAAATCAAAATAAGACAGTAAAATTAAAGTCAAACTCATAAAGAATTAGCAGCACTGGAGGAGATATCTTCACTTGGCAAAATATCAACCAAAGTTTAGTACTACTGTGGAAGATGAGATGAATAAATATAGCTGCTAAAAACAATATCAGATGTCTTGCTCAGATGTTTAATGGATTTGCATTTTAAACATGGGTAATATGAAATAGCCCTGAAGGCATTTTTTTTTTTTTCAAACTTGCCATCTATTTTTAGTTGGGAATTTTTTTTTAGCTAGCCTCATTTGTTTTAAAAAAGAGAGAGTGATACTTAATCATTTTTGCTTAAACATGATTAAGAAAGGAATATTACACTAGTTATCTACTTTCATTCACTTAGTACAAATCCCAAAGGCCATGGAGGTAGTTAAATAAATAAATGGGGAAAGACTGCTGAGTGAGGTATGGTATTTATTTGTCTGTTGTAAATGAAGTTGTCATTCCTAAGCCAATCAAATCATGCATATTTTATGAGAGGTTGCAACTTGCAGAGAGATGGAAATGTTAGACACTAATTAATGAACGTGGCTGGCAAAGCAACTCAACTCAGGACTCAGAAGCTAAGCTATGGCGGGATCATTAGAATACAAAATTCACTGGAGCATTTTCATTGATTTGATGAAACACCTTACATCCTGTCAGAAGGTTCATGGTAAAGTACGGTTGGCTTAAGTTTTCCAAGTCAGGTTTGAACCAGAGATTTTAACGATTTGCTTGTTAGAGGAGTATTCTGGTGGTGGCTTTAGTTTGTCTTAGATTTGAAAGGAAACCATAGATTACTGGGTAAAGCCTCACTGATCTTAACAGAGCACTGAAGCTGCCGCTGGCCCATGGAGGGCGCCTTGCGTTGCACAGTTGGTGTAGAGGGCAGTGTGGTTTTAAGTCATCAAGTTCATGTTTAACTTAAGTTGTACAGTTGGTAAATAGTGCAGGTGAATTACAGGAAAGTTGTCTAAACCTTACAAAGGAGAAAGCCTACATGAATTAAGATTTGGGGACTTTTTATGAGTCGTGTGACAAGAAGATAATGCAGTTCCATTGCTATGCAAGAGATGAGGTTGAAACATATGAAATTGTTGCTATTCAACCACTTTTTAAAAAATCTATCTTTATTGTTGAAAGTTGTACAGACGTACCCTGTTTTTACCCATTGACCCCTTCTAGCCCTCCCCCTGCCCCTGCCCCAGGGCTTCACAACACTATTGTCTGTGTCCATGGGTTATGCATATATGCATATACGTTCTTTGGTTAATCTCTTCCCACCCACCCACCCAACCCGCCTTCCCTCTGTGACTCATCTGTGTGTTCCATGTTTCTATGTCTCTGGATGGGGCAAAGGACCTAAGAAGACGCTTCTCCAAAGTGGGCATACAGATGGCCAAGAGACATATGAAAAAATGCTCAAAGTCACTGATCATCAGAGAGATGCAAATTAAAATGACAATGAGGTATCACCTTACACCTTTCAGAATGGCTATCATCAACTACTTTTAATCTGCAGATGTGGCACTTTCA
The DNA here is from genome assembly GCF_964212035.1 of Myotis nattereri. Lineage (NCBI taxonomy): Eukaryota > Metazoa > Chordata > Mammalia > Chiroptera > Vespertilionidae > Myotis > Myotis nattereri. The sequence goes on from NC_138075.1 coordinate 159,673,286, forward strand.
CACGATTCAACCTAAAATCTTGACATATAGGTGTTTCTGTATAACCAACAAATAACTGTCATATTGGCAAAGGAAATACTGTGTTTATATGCATGAGAAGGGTCATTATGCTTTTCTGTGGATGAGCAATGGCAGAAGTTACAGTAGTAGGGAGTTGTCCAATTTGACTAGAAGAGAAGAGAAATGTAGACCCTGAAAAGGTAATTTGGGGCCAAACCATGGAGTTCCTTGAAAGACAGGCCAAGAGCTGGAATTTAATTTGGTAGAAAATTGCAAGTGTTTGAGCAGTGGAGAGAAATGATTAGACCTAAGATTTAGACTGATTAAAAAGGCAGAGGGTAGAAGAGGCAAGGCCCCGAGTGGTGAGGAGGCCATTGCAGGAATCTGAGTGAGCAGGAAGGACAAGCCCAGGAAGGTAGCAGCAGTGGGAATAGAAAGGAGTATAGAAGAAAAAGCAAGTTAAGGGAGATGGCTTTAAACTGAGAATGCCAAGGGGAAGAAAAGGAAGCAAATTTAGGTCCAAGCCTGAGTGTTCCCAGGAGGGCTCTGGGAACCCAGCCCCAGCAGCTGCTCTGTCCGGGAGATGATGCTCCATTAGCACCGCACATGCCCAGGGACTGCCCAAATGCAAGTGCAACCTGGGCATGTTTCCCTGCCCACAGGTAATTCCTGTGGGGCTGAGGCACGGATGTGGCTGAAGGAGTCTAAGGAAAGAGAATCCTGGGAGCTGTACCACGGCCTGTCGGGAATGGAGTCAAGCCCTGGGAAGGAGAGAGACCCAGAGGAGGAGACATGCTCCCAGTTTCGCTGAGACCCACGCAGCAGGACCAGTGAAACAAAACGGTCATTGCCATACAGTGAAGGTTAACAAGAGAGGTGCAATGCCATCCACTCACCAGCATGCGGGGCTTGGTTCATCCCAGTTCGCTGGGCGCTGAGAACTGGGTCAGGGTGAACAACCGAGAGCAGCTGGGGTTGGGGAAGGAGCCACGGGAGCCGGGCAGGCTGGGTTCTCATTTATTCTCAGGCCGTGTGAGAACTGAGGACAATGGTGGTCATTACGGGAAGAGACCAATGTCAAAAGGACCATTTTAATTTTAAACCAGGCTCATTTGTCTTAAAATATGAGATTATACTAAGTTTTGTAGCCAATAGGATCATAGCATTGGAAATGGAAATGAACTACCGGGTCCTTAAACAACTCCGTAACGGACAGGCCAGACGTTATAATTTCAGTGTGATTTGGCATGACTCTGGGAGGCAGCGTGTCTGATTTAGCATCTGGGTAACATCTGGAAGAATGACTCTTGGAGCATCCATCGCTGATTTTGGAAGACAGTTCCACAATCAAAAAGAAATCACGGTTAGAGAGGATATCTGTATATTCCCCAATTAGTGAGAAGGGCAAAATTACTACCTTTCGGCTCATTAATCACCAGTGATTGTGATCTTCCAACCGTCACACAAAACCTTCCAGCGGTCCACTGCTGCTATATAGTATTGCTTCAGCGGTGAGATGATCCTACACACCTTTTCCATTTCCAAACTTGTTTTATACCCTCCAGTTTCTTGTTATTAGAACATCTCTCTCTAGACAGAGGATTCAAGACAAAGCCTAGATATACTCTTTTAGTGTTAACTAGCTTTGCTTTGCTATTCACCAAATTTATTTGGGCGCTCAACTGACTGGATAAATTATTTGTTATATCCCAGAGATGCAGAGACAGAGAGGGAATAACTGAAATGTTATCAAAACACCACTTTCTACTCGAAATAGCATTGCTATACACAATAACATGACCTCATCTACTGAAGTGACAGCTAATTAGGTACCCAATATGACTAGAGGGTTAAAAAGTATCATAGATGTACCTCTCTGTGTACTATGCTATAATAGTCCCAAGAAAAATTAAACTAAGAAAGGATTAACATTCTACTTGAACAGCAGTGCTTCCAAAAGCATTATGTTCTCAGTTATAACAATTATTTTTCATTCACGTTCCATGCCTCCTAGTTTGAGCCTATTCATCTTTCTTCTCATTTTAAAGAGTAAATGAGGCAAAATGGAAGCCTGTGTTATTATTTAGTGTGAAAACAAAGAACCTAATCATAGCTAATGAGTATAATAAATGCCGGGCTGTACCTACCCCCTCTTGTCTGTATGTGTTTTATGTACAGAAGGTAACACGGGCTGAGTAACTAGGATGCCAGGTTACAGATGGGGTTGTGGAATGTTCTTTGACAGCCGATTAGAGTAATCTGTCAGAAATGATGACTTAATCACCATAACAGACTCCAAATTCCCTCACAGAATTCTACCCAGAGTAATCTAATTTTCCTATAATATTCTATTGTATTTATTTTATTTTATTCTTTGCCAGGGGTAAGTGGTTTCAATACCCCTTGATTGTTACAGAAATGGGAACAGGTAGAGTAAATCCAGGTTAAAAAAGGCATCCTTGGAGCCTGATAAGCCAAAAGCTGTTATCAGTTGGGATTCTATAGGTTTTCTTCTTCACTGGACGATTGGTATATATGAAGAAAGCTGGGAATTGAGCAATACTAGCTGTTTACTTCTCAGGTGACCAAAAAAGGCCATTCCTTCCAGTATATTCTCTTAGCTTTCAAATGGGACCTTTTCCCTCAGGGAAACTCTTACACTAAGTAAAATAATGATGATAATGATGATTTTTATTGGGCACTTATTACACGGTTCATGCTGTAATCTCTTCACCTGTATCAGTGTCTATGAAGAGGAAACAGTCATTTATTTTCACTACTAGAGGCCCAGTGCACAAATTCATGCACGGGTGGGGTCCCTCAGTCTGCCTGGCGATTGGGGCCGATCAGGGCCGTCTTGCCCAGTCCTGATTGGGGTGATGGGGGCCAGCCGGCCGGGGAGGGACCTTGGGAGGGCTCCAGGGTGTGTCTGGCCCTCTCTCTTAGTCCCAATCAGCCAGACCCCAGCAGCAAGCTAACCTACCGGTCGGAGCATCTTCCCCCTCGTGGTCAGTGTGCATCATAGCGACTGGTTGAATGGTCGACCGATCGGTCAGACACTTAGCATAGTATGCTTTTATTATATAGGAGAGTTTTTCCCCACTAGTTGTGATTTGCCACAGGAAGAGAAAGTATAACATAAATCACTTTGTTATTATCACACTCAAATACCCTTTTATTCTTGGCTTAGGTCACGTTTATAAAAATACATGTCAGCAAATATCAGTTGAAAGTTTTCTGCGCACCTACCATGTTAAACAGCTAATGGGGATGCACAAAAGAGCAGTTTGGAATAGCACTGTGACCCCCAGCATGGCCGGATCCCGTGCACTCAGCGTCACCAAGGAATTTGCATCTTCAGAGGACAGCGAGGCACTCGGTTTTCTCCAGAACTTCCAAAGCAGTATTTGAATAAATAGGCATCGTACAATCCAGTCCATTCACATACAACCATGTGCCAGGGCCTTCTTGCGTAAATGCTGGCTCAGCCAACAATGAGTGGTCCACGCCGATTCATTCTGTAGATTCCAGCGTACTTCTTACACTATCAGTTTGTGAAGAAAGCACAAAATGCAGCATCTATTAATGTAAGCAATTCAAAACTGTCATGTTCCTCTCACATAATTGTCAGCTAATCTTGCTCATGATCAACTTGCTTCTCGTCAGCATAGGTATCAGATGTTTCTGAGGGCTTGGCTCCTCCCTCCCTCTTCCTTGGTTCCTCATACACACCTTGCCTCAGGGTTGTTGTGAGAATTAAATTATTAACATACCTAAGGAGCCTGCAATAGTTTTTGGTACAGGAATATTGAGAGTGGAGGGAAGATTTACCTCAGTATTCTCAAAATTGCCTAAATTCTATACTTAACAGGTATAGCTATGAGCTCCGAACCTGGCTATATCCCGGGGATAAAAGCTGGTTTTGACTGGCCAAACACATTGTTTTTGCCATCAGTAAGCTTGCAGAAGGATCGTTCTACTCCTGATATCTTAGCAAGATTACCACCTTTTTATTACCATTTAAAAAATCAGAGAAATTCAAAAGTTCTTACTAATGCTTCTAAGTCAACATCCCTAAAGCTGCTTTTGTTTCACCCACTCTTTCTCAGGGAGACATAACGTAGCAGCAAACATACCTACCTAGAGAGCTGGGGAAACCTGCCTTCCCGTACTAGCAGATCCCGTAATACACATGGTCATTAGGGGGATGGGACGGTGTGCCTCCAAGTTGGTGGCAATTCCTTTGAAAGCATCTTTGCCATTTATAAAACTTTTCAAAGAAAAGTTCAGAAAGTGCAGGCGCGTTGGGTGGTCCCCAGTGCTGCACAGCAAGACACGAAGTGTTCTGTGTGCACCGTGCGTGTGTGGTCAGGGAGTGAAAGGGAAATTCCAGTTTGTCTGTATGGCTGGAATCTTTTCCTTTTCTCATACAGTGCAGAAAACTCTTCTGTGAATTCACCTCTGCCCCTCCCCTGTCTCCCTTTAAATATTTTATGGGCAGTGCGCTTATAATATGTACCACCGCGGCTGCTCTCTCAAGGGGTCAGGACAGGTCTACTAATGGGATGCGAAACAGGGACTCTGTAAAACCCATTTCACGTTTAAAAATGGCATGTTTTATTGAATCTCGTGTTAGAGGTGGTTCACTCATCAATTGGCGTTGGCTGGGGTTAAACAGGTTTCAACACGAGCTCACCTGTGTGTCAGGAATCCGCCCCATCACCTTCCCCTCAGCCCATTGCCTTCCCGCAGACCCTCCGTCTTAAGGCTCCGCATTGGCTGTGTCAGCGCAGCCTCTCCCGTTTGCATCCCAGGACCACGGCAGAGAGGTCCCGGCACCTGCTGGACTTAGCATGTAACGGGAACTCCGGAGCGTGGGCGCTGCCGCTGGGGGGCCCAGCCTCAGCCCTGTCGCCCAGGACAGGACTCCCATGTAGGCAGGGACCGCTGCTGCTGGGCTTACAGTCAGCCCCTCTATGTGATGTCACCCCCACAGACTTGGGGGATGGCTTTGCTGTGCAGATGTAGCCTCATTTTCATTTCCTTGGGCCGCAGCTGGCTCTTGGCTTCGAATGGGAAGTCACTGCAGTCAGGAGTGAGGAGCTTCAGTCCTATCAGAGACCTGCAGACCAGAGCCAGGGAAACCAGATCTGGGGCCCTCTGTGTGTGTGTGTTGGGGGAGGGGGAAGGGGAGAGGGGATGAGGCAGGGGGACAGAAGGGCGGACTGAATGCCACGCATGTCTCAGGAAGTGGGGTGTGTCCCCAGCACCCACAGACAGCATCCTCGCTGGGACAGTCACAGGCCTGCGTCTGTGGTCGTCAACACCGTGCTTGGCGTCGGCACAGAGGGGACAGTGAGATGCAGTCCCTGTCCTCAGCCAGCCGCAGCTCACTGAGAGCCCAGTCAGACCCGAAGCGAGCCCTTCGCGAGCCATGGCACCACAGCCCTTCCCCAGAGGCCCCACCTTACTATGCACATGGCGCAGTGCTTCGTTCCCAGACTGAAATTCAACTACCATTTCCGAGGAGCATGCTTGGCCCCTCCCCTCCCCACTAGGAGGGAAGGAGGGAGGGAGCTCTTAAAATTTCCCTTTTCATTAGACTTCACTGGTTCTTAATCAGACGGGGTTAAATAGGGAACAAGATGCTAACCAGTACCTTAATGTGTAACTTGAGACAAAATGTTGTTCTGCGATAAAATGAAAAGGAAATTCATATGCAGTCAAAGAAATATTCAAGGGAATGGATTTTGAAGGCTTTCTTTATACAAATGTAAACTTGATGAAATATGCTAAGTCAAATTCATTGCCATAAACGAGGACCTATTTCCAAAACAGTTAATCTTGGGATCTCCCTGGAACAAGCACTCTGCCCACAGGGAGCATGGGTTACGACAGCCCGCGCCCTCCTGTGTCTCACTGTGCTCCATCGGTGCAGGAGTTTTCCAGCCACAGCCAACTCTGCATGGCCATGGAGACACAGCCTCAGTTTAATTCACGCATATCTCTTAGGAGACTCCTTGCCAAAGTTCTTGAAGATCATGTGTTCACTTGCTCTAGGCAGAAGGAGGAGGGACCCCCACCCCCCAGAGAACTAGGCTCCCTCCTGACGCTGAATTCCCTTACTGCAGGTGAGACGTTAGGAGATTGGAAGAGTGACTGTCAAGTTCTCTGGCCCATCCTCTGGTCTGCTGCTGTCAACTGGGCCCCTAAGTGCAGAGCACAGAATGGAGCGCCAGCCTCCGCTCCATCAGCCCTGGCCGCAGATCAGGCCAGCGTCCCTAGTAGCTGCAGCAGCAGTGCTGAGAAGCAGCAGTTCTGACACCAAGGCTTTTGTCTTTAGTTGTTGAGGAATGCAGTGAGGATGTGGCCACTGGCTGCCAACCATGGCTCCTGTGGCAGTCTTAATTCAGGTTGAGTAAACTTGCATTGTTGTCTTTGTACACTTGAAATATTTCTACCCATGAATACATCGCTCACTCTTAGTCTTGTTGTGCTTTGAGTATTTTGAATTTGGTGCATGATCTTTAGAGATTTTATTGCTTCTTCTGTTGGTTAAGATGTCCTATCATCATATATATATATATATATATATATATATATATATATACACACACACACACACACACACACACACACACATACACACACATGCCTCAGTGACCAAATGACCTGACAACCACTTTCTATGATGCACACTGACCACCAGGGGGCAGACACTCAACACAGGAGCTGCCCCCTGGTGGTCAGTGCGCTCCCACAGTGGGGAGTGCCACTCAGTTGACCAATGGGCACCTGGCAAGTGACACTGCGATGGCGGCGCAAGCCTCTCCCGATCAGACTGACTGGGTATGAGCCCGCGGCAGATGCAGCGGGACCGGATAAGCAGGATAAGCGGGAGCAGCAGGAAGAGCAGCAGGCGGCGTTGAACTGCCGGTTTCTGCCCGATCCCCACAGGCCACGCCGAGGGCCCCCACCAGTGCGCGAAGGGCCTCTAGTTCTTTAATGACAATACTACCTATTTCTCTTACACTGTACCTTCAAATATGCTGTTCTTTTCCTGAAGTGCCCTTCACTAATGTGCTGGTTAGCATTAGGGTTCCTTCAAGATTGAACTCAAACATTGCTTCAGCTGAGACACCTTCTCCAGCTTGCCCTTCCTTCATCTGTGTTGGGCATCTCTCCACTGGGTTCCCACGCTGTAGGTCTTAGCACAACACTCATCACCTAGGGATGATGGCTGTCATATCTCTCTCTACCACTACATGACAGGCTCAGTTAGGAAAACTCTCTTCCGCTGTATTCCCAGCAGCTAAGCGTGTCTGGTAAAAGCAGAAATAAGGGAATGGATGAGTAGTCGTGGTGTCACACCAGATCAAATCTTTGAAACCATTTCCTGTTTAGGGAAAGGTCCCTCTGTTATAACTAGAAACTTGAAACTAGAATGCCTGATCCTTTACAATAACTTCTGTACTCCATTCAGTAAATCTCCCAACAGTTTTAGGAGTCATGGGATTTTGAGGAAGTGAAACATTATGAGAAGGACTCCTCCAAACCATTTTTTTGTCTTCCTTGACATTTACATCCTGTATCTGATCAGAAATTTATAACTCACATGAACTGTTCATGATAATGAGCCATTCTTAATACAGAACTGATTGAACACCTCTCTCCAAGAAGGTCATGGTGTTTTACATATATTATCTAAGAACATACCTGAAGTATGGTGACTGCCCACTCAGAATTCACCAGGGTCTGACAGTTGCAATATCTGTGAAGTTGACTTTCACCCCCTCTTGGCCTAGGAAAGACCAAAACAAAGTTCAAGTCCTCAGTGGCAGTAGCTGCTTTGTCATCATCATTGTTCCTTAACAACAGGGATACGATCTGAGAAATGCATCATTAGGCAGTTTCATGGTTGTGTAAACATCATAGACAAATCTGGATGATATAGCCTACCACACCCCCAGACTACTATATGGTATAGCCTATCGCTTCTAGGCTACCAGCCTATACAACGTGTTACAGTACAAGACAGCATGAGATTCAATCAAGCACAAGACCGAATGATGCAATCAAGAGAGACAGTACACAGGATATGTATGAGGCTGCTGCCAGCATAGCAGGGCATACAGTGTTACAGCAAACATTTTTAATAAGTAGAAAGAGAACACTCTAACACAAGCATGTCAAACTCACAGCCCGCGCTCCACATGCCTCGTTTATTTGACCCATGTTAGCCTTTGAGTTTGACATGCTTGCTCTAACATGATAGCAAAAAGTATAGTACAGTAACCAGTAACATTAGTCATTTATTGTCATGATCAAGTAGTATGCTGCACATAGTTGTATGTGCGATACTTTTATCAGACCAGCAGCGCAGTAGGTTTGTTTACATCAGCATCACCACAAACATGCGAGGAATGCATTACACTAAGATGTTCTGATGGCTACGAGGTCACAAAGCAATGAGTTGTTCAGCTCCATTACAATCTTACAGGACGACTCTAGTTTATGTGATCTGTTGACCAAAACTTCGTGTGTGCGCGTGACTATACCACCACTACTGTGTTCCTGAGCCTTCTGGGTAGTCTCAGGTCACAGACTGAGCTAATTCTCTCAGCAGCCGCAAGGAAACCAAGAGTCAAGTCTCAGTATAATACTGGTCGTAAAGCTGCAGAGATAAAGAGTTTGGGGAGTTTAGTGGGGGGAAGATTATTTTCATTAGGGGATTTTGCAGGCGCCTTCAAATGAGTGTCTGGCGCCTTCAGGGAGTGCGGCCTGCAGTTCTTCATCGTGGGCTCATGTGTCCAACTCCCCTGTGGGGCGTTCTGTGGAGAAGCAGTGTGATGGGGGGATCAGCATTGGGTAAGAGCAGGGAGCTTGATTTCTGATCCCATCCCAGTCTTAACCAGCTGCGTGTCCTTAGTGAAGTTGCTCAGTCCCCTCAGACCTATAAATTGAGAGCATTAGACTAAATGATTGTCAGGGCCCTTTACAGCTTGAGAGTAGAATGATTCTGTCCTCAGAACTACAGCTCCCGTCTTTCCTCCTCCAGCCCTCCATGCTCTTCACAGATTGAGTGCTTTCGGCACTCTGACATTGGCCCCCATTTTTCTTCTTTATGTGAATATCAACTACCACGATGGATTGTCAGTTCCCTGAGGGCAGGAGTCCTAGTCACTTCATTTTGTGCCCCATACAAATTGTAGGCATACTTATCTCCTCTTTCCTCTCTTTAACCTGTGGGTCTCACCTGAGTCAGCACATTAACCTGCACAAGTCTTTGCTACCTGGAAAGTTAAGACTCCACCCCATCCTCCATCAGGCTTCCTGTATCTCCCCCTTTGTAGCTGCTGTTCCTGAAATAGAAGTCTATATTTATCATATCCACTCTTACCTTCCCTACTACCCCCCGACTCTCTGCAAGCTCACATTCTGCCCACCCTCCCCACCCCACCCCCCACAGAAACATCTTTTGATTACTTCCCTACATTAATTTCCTTTTATTGTCAAATCCAAAAGGACACTTGGGCGTTTTCATCATAGCATTTAGCAGCGCCACCTTGTTCTTAAAACTCTTCCCACTGGCTCCTGTGAGTTGTTCCTGCTCCTACTTCTCCCACTGCCCCATGGTCTGTTGCTCTCAGACCCCGTGATTTCGCACCTGGCTCTTGGCTCTCTTCACTTCACGTTCCCTCTGTGGGCAGCGTCACCCATGCCTGTGGCCTCCGCTGCCACCTCCCAGAGCAGTTGCACAGCTTGAAACACACATCCCCAACTTCTCTCTCATCCCAGTCACATCCAGTGTGCCCCATGCAGCCCTATGCTCATCAGTCTCCCCCCCAAACAATTCCTTGTGTTTCCTTTATTTGGGTGATAATCCCACAGTCTATCTGGTTGTCCAGGCCTGGGGTTCTCTCTCCCCCTCTTCCCTCCATCCATCCAGTTTCCCCTGAAGGTTGGACCTTCATCAGTTTCATACAGATGTTTGCAGTAGCCTCTTTGTTCTCCCTGCCTGCTGTGTCTCCCTTCTATAATCTGTCCTCCACTACATGTAGCCAAAAAGGCCTTTTCTAGAACTCAAATTTGATCTTGTTGCCTTGGCTGCTTAAGTCTTCTATGCCTGACATTGACTTTTAGACAACATTTCAGTTTCTTAGTACACAAGGTCCTCTGAGAGCTGGATGCCCACTCCCTGTGCAGCCACTTCTGTGCCCCTCCCCACTCATTTTGGGTGACTTGCTATGAGCAATTGTGCTCTCTCTTATCACTGTGTCTGTACATGGGCTTTTCCTTTGTCCCTCTTGTGCTGACAAGTCCAATTTGGCCTTTAGGACACAGATCGGACACCACTTTGCTGAGGAGCCCTCCCTCCCCACCAGCACCTGCTCCCTTGGGCTCCCGCACACCTCGCTCCTAAGTCTGCCATAGTTCTTCCCGTGTTGCTCAGGGCTGCTTACGTGTCAGTCTCCCCAGCCACACAGGGAGCACCCGGAGCATCTAAACTTCTCCCCTTGGCCTTCATTCCTCACTTCTTAGCCTCGATCCAGGGACACAGTGGGTTCCTCACACACACTTGCTGAACGAGTGAATAAGGCCTGTGGGAAGAAACTCAGCCCATCTTCCCCCAGCACTGAGGTTGGGCCAGTCTCTCCATTCGTACCTGTAGGATGGAGGCCACATTCCTTAGCCTTCATCAGGAATTTCCATAGTTTACTTCTGCCTGCTTTTTAGGTGTATATTCTAGTCCTTTTGGAAAATTCTGATCTGTTTACCTTTAAACATTTCATTCTCATTCCAGACTCTTCTACAAATTGAATAGATTAATGAATGTAGTGGGAATATGCATAGACCCCACATCTCAAGGCCTGTGTTCTGTGCATAAGAGCATCTTGCCTTTTAGCATAAACAAAGCAGCTCTGAATTACTTAGCCTCTCATCCCCTGGCGGTTCTCCCTCTCTCCTCTGCCTCTTGTGTTTGGAAGACCCTGGCAGGCATTAGCTGCACATGGTCCTGACTGCCTGATAATAATTTCCCATCATTTAAGTGCCAGAGCCAAGTACCATTCCCCTTTCATTTAAATTAGATAAAACCCGAGCTGTGGCTTGCAAGTGATGGAAGTCCACTGGGGAAATTAAAGGTTCAGAGAGAATGGGACCCATTATAATAAAAGCATTTGCAACGCCAGTGATTCCATCTACCCTGTGGCTCCCATGGTCCTTGGGGTAGGATGAAATATGAAGCAAGAGGACCTTTGAAAGTAGTCTGAGGAATTTATTTTAATTGGAAATGGTGACGGCATTCTGCGCTTGGCGTAAACTCTGCGGATCATGCACAGTGGTGTGATGGGCATTGGGTAAAGGGCCGGAGGGCACCCAGTTCATCTCGGGTTCTTTCTGTTCCCACATATGTACTGAGCAGACATGGCCCCAAGGCCCGTGCCTCCCTCCTTCTTCCCCGCTCTTCCCCCCTCCTTCCTTCCACTTGATCCCACAGTTGGTGTTTAATAAAAAATTATATGATGGCACCTAAATCAGTCAACTGCTAGACCTTCAATTCTGTTGACTCTGAGACCTCAGATTAATCCATGCAGCAGACAGAATGGCCAGAAGAAACACGATCTGCATTTAAATTTGAAATAACACAAAATAATAATAGCGCGCTTTTTTCCCCAGCACATCCTATGCCCTGTCAATTACACACATTACTTGCATTTCTCATTTAATTCCCACAGCCCTACTGTGCCAGGGGTATCTCCATTTCACAGATGGGGAAACTACGTCTCAGAGAAATAAAGATACTTGTCCAAGATCACATAGCTATCATAAATGGCAGGACCAGAATCACTGCTGAGATACAGGAGAAAATGCATGTTGAGTGGCAGAACCAGGTTTCGAACTCAAGTCTGACTGCAGAGCCCATGCTTTTCTAAACTGTGTCCACATGACTTGAACAGGTTCCATTCCTGAACACAAGACACAGGCTGGCATTTGGATTCGGCTACTTTTACCTGGGAGAGGTCTTGTTATTATGAATGTGTCCTATCACAATGTCAGTGTTCAAGTTTAATAGTGTGGGCTTTCTGAGACTGTTGTTACACAGTTGTTCAATCTGCCTTTACCTTCTCACTTTTGTATTTTAGATGCATCATCCCATTCAGATGAAACCTGCGGATAGTGAGAAGTCAAACGGTAGGTGGTGACCAACTGTCTCATCTAATGTCTGTGTCTGTAAGTAGGGCCTCCGCTGGGGGAGGGAGGGGCCGGCCTCAGCAAGGTGGAGACAACTGCTCCGGAAACTGGCCCTGTAGTTGGCTCCTCTGGGGAAACTTGAGCTTCACTCTCTTGCCTCATTTACCTCTGATGTGTAAAGGTCCCTGAAGATGTTACCAGAAATGGTTTTTCGTGTCCCTCTGTGTGGGCTTGCTCTGGGTGGTGACCCTGTGGCCTCTGGCTCTTGTTTATCTGCTCCTACAGAGCAACACAGGACACCTGATGGGGAGGAATGACCTTACACTGTGCAGAGAAGGTGAGCGGGAAAGGGAGGCTCACGAAGAACCATGCTACCTCTTTTCTCTCTTCCATTTATTCTTCTGTGGCCTGGAGGCTGACTTACTGCACTACTCTCTAAATTGTTCCAATGCATTTGCATCCAAATTCATTCAGAATTCAGTCTGCTGATTAAATAAACATGCACGTGGTGCAAAAATATGCATTTGATGAGGTCCACGGAATCATTGAGACTTGACTGTCCGAGACACGAGAGAGCTGATAGCCACGTTTCTCTCTCTCCGGCTTTTGCTTCCACCGACACCAGCCTTTTGTCCCTGTTTTGTTCTTTGAATTTACTGAAATGTATGTTAAAGGACTCTTCTACCTTCTTCGACCTCAGAGCTTGCCCGTCCCACAAGACTGACACGAACGGCATGCTCCCTTCTGCAGGCAGTTCTGCACCTCATTCATTAGTAATCAGGGCAGAAGCCATGCACTCAGAGATCTGCATATCTGCAAATGTAAATTATGATTGGGCTCTAAGTCTCTCTACAAGGTATTATTTGCTAAGTGCAGTGCATCCCATTTTCTGGCTTCTTCACAGGCTAGAAAGTTTTGAGGAGAATCCCATGGATTGTGGGCTGCTAGCACCTGGTTTGTGTGGCGGGCAGCAGACCTCAGCGCTTTGCCCACGATCTTCTCCTCAGCCACACCTTCTCGGAGGGTTACCTCCCTATGTCCTCCTCTACTTCATCACCAACACGCACTTAGTGTCGGAGGGTCTCAAACCCGCCACTGCTTTGTTGTGGGATCTCGGTCAAGTCCCTTCATTCCTTTATTAGACAGTGCGTTCTGATTATGTACTGTGTGCCAAGCACAGTACTGGCTGGGCTGGCAAGAATGAATTTTAAAAAGAACCATCTGCAGAAGCCTGCCCTGACCTCATGGAACTTACATTCAGTCTACTGATCTCTGCTAGTCACTCAAAGACTGAACTTGAATGCCCTCATCCATAAAATAAGAATGATGGCAACTGCCTCACATAGGTTGTCCTTTTTTTTCAGACCTGGACAAGGTGTTTGTCACATTGCTTTGTAAAGGATGGAGCACCTCTATACATATTGACTGTTGCTATCCAGATTTGTCCCTGGCCCTAAAGGGTTCTGCACTGGGCATGTCCACCCATGCTGAAGGCTGTGCGCCCATGCCAGTTCCCAGAACCCTCTGCTCCAGAGTGCACATTTACAGTCTGTTCTGCTTTCTGTGGGAGAGAGGAATCTTGCATTCATGGGATGAATTCTGATAGTGAAGGTCCTCTTAGAGTTCTGGCCCAAAGAGATGCTCCCTGTCCTCTGGCCCTATCACTCTGTAAACTGTGTCCATACAGGGGCCAGGGAATGAAAGTCTATGGAAAAGGGATCATCTTATTTCTGAACCTCAGGTCATAGTTATAAAGACGTGATCAATTAGAGACCTGAGCAGGAAACATTTGACCTGAAATACCCAAATAATTGAGCCACGAAGGGATTTCTTCTTTTGCATTTTCGGATGTCCCAGGGCACAACCCCAGACTGCCATAGAACAGCTGCAGGGGGTCTCAGAATGGCCCATTGCCCTTGCTGTCCACTGTCTACTCTGCATACTGAGGGTAATGTTAGCCACAGCAACAGAATAAAGCTGCCATGATCTCAAAAACCAAGCAGGGCTGGGCATTGTTTTACTAAGATGAGAGAATACCTAAAAATAAGGCCATTTTTCAGGGAGCATCCTAGAGTAGCAGTTAAAAACCAGTTTGAGGAGCCTGGACTTGACCCCTGACCCTGCACTTGTTAGCTGCATCCTTGGTCATGTTCTGCAACCGCCCCTGGCCTCCTGTGTCCAGCTGTAACGGGGCTGCGGTGATGGGTAGTTGGAATTCCCCTGGTAGCACTTGCCTCACGAGGGTGTCTGAGGGGTACATAAGTCACCATCTACGAAGACTGAGCATAAAACCTGGCACATGGTAAATACTTGCAGTGCTGTTACCTATGTGAGTCCAGCTCGCTGAAGCTGGTGCTTCCAGCCGTGGCTGTTCATATCAAGCATAGACCTGTACACACAAAGGAGCCCCCCAAAATCTTCTTGTTAGATCAGTGCTCCCTTTGCTTTGTAGATTGGCCTTCATTTCCTGAGTTTCCAATAAAAAAAAAAGTCAAAGTATAAGTGGACCAAAATCTGCTTTTCAAGTGCTCTTCTTTTCGGAGGCTCCCGTGGAGCCCACCTTGCATAGACGTGAACAGGGTTCCAGGTTCTCCTTGGACCTGGTGGAGGAGTCGGGGGGAATGTATACTTTCCCAAAGCAAGTGAAAAGAGCTGCAAGCCTTTTCTGATTTCACATGGCAGCTTTGACAGGTAAGCATAGTTTCCAAAGCTCAGAGAGCACCAAGATTGCTTTGGCTCAGATGCTCCAAATAGCTCCAGTAGTTGTGAAAGAAGTCTGACGAACTCTAATTGCACTTTTATTGAGTTTGCTGACATTTATGGATAGCACAAAGGGCTCATCACAGTTAGACAGTTACTGTCTTCATTAGCAGGATGTTCTGATTTCTAAAACTTTGTATTTTCTGAGCAAGACAGGCTGCTCATCATAGATTAATTAGTGATGGATACATGAATTCCAGAAAAGCAATCACTCTTCTCAGCCTTCATCCATGCAGAGATTCTGACCAAGGGAACCTCTGTGGTGAGCTCAGAAATGTTGGACTGCTCTCTGATCTGCCCTGCACATCCGTATTTTACTGACCAGGCTCCCGAAATCTCCCTGGCTTCCTCTAGTCTGTCCTTTTCATTGGCTCTGATTTAAGCTGCAGCCTCTACCACGTTGATGCCAACTCACTCATTTTGCTCCTGCCTTCATGCTTCTATGCAAGGTATCTTCCCCGCACACATGCAGTGCATTAGCAATAAAATGATTCAGCCTGAATCAGTACCCAAATTTCAATAGAACCCAACTTTTTTTGTTCTTTCTCCATTGCACATAGTCCAGTGATGGTGGGGGAAGGGCATTGGAGGAGGTGTGGCTTTCAGGGACCAGCATATGCCAGCAAAAACATAGTTACTCTCTTCAATTTCGTGTTATCATTGGAGGGCCTGTTTTCCACCTTTTAATCCTTCATCACTATACAGGAAAAGATACCAGCAGTGCAGTATTGAAAATTAAATGCAGTTGCTAGATCTAGCCGTGAGTGATAGGAAAAGCATAGAGCTGGCTCTGGTTCTGTGCTTGGGGCCCTGGTGGCCGAGGCTGGTGCACACTCTTGCGTCATGCTCCTGGGTGAGAGGCTTGCCCTTGACTGTGGCCAGAGCATAAATCCATCCCGCTTTCACTCTCCTCCCGCACAACTTGTAGGGGTCCTTGAAGCCTCAAATCCAGAAATGCCATTCAAGACCCCTGTCTCTTTTCCCAAAGCCTCCAAAATCCCCAGGGTGTCCGTGTGCCCAGTTCAGAGCTCTCAGGGTTCAAGATAACCAAATATTGCCCGGGAGGGTAAAGACCAATAAGGCTCCAAAACACATAGTTATACGGGGCGTTCCCATCCGGCCCGTTTCTGATTGACTAGAAGATGAAGAAATAATTCTGAAATTCAAAGTGGAGAAACGCACAGATTTGGAGGCAGTAATTAAATGCCATATGTTAGTACTAACACATTGAAAAGTTGTTAATTAATTCAGGCCACCCCAAATCCAGGTGTGACTTTGACAGGTTGTATACCAGGGTGTAAGCACAGGCTTACAATTAGGAATTGCTTTAAAATTTAAGTTCCTCTTCCTGGGACTTAAAAAAGTTCCCACTTATCCTATTAACCCTTTCTTATTTAAACTGTGGAAGGAAAACTTGGAGTGGTCCCTGGTCTGGAGACCCTTCCAGGCCTGCCATTGTTGTTACTGACGGCGGTAACCCGTCTGTGCAGCACTGTGGGCATGGGTCTTTCCCCTCATTCCCCTGCTGGTAATCCTAAAGGAAAACAGGCTTTTTCCCAAGAGGACAAAGACCCTCTCTTTTCTTTCTTTTCTTTCTTCTTCTTTTTTTTTTTTAATTTCCCTAAAGCACTTAGCAGAATACTGTGAACATGGTTGGTTTATTTAAACAATCAGCATTCTTGTGGATTGAAAAAATAAGTAAGATACTTACTGCCTGTTCATCAAACATTGATGGAAAAGTTAAGTGAATTGGAGATCATTATATTTATTTAAAATGTTGACAAACCTGTTTAGAGGGATCCTTAGTGTGGGAGTCCCAGGAAGAATTTGTATGAATAAATTTTCACTGGAAAGTCAGGGAAACTCAAGGAAGAGGGAGGGTGGGTATGTGTAGTTATCCCCATTTTGCCATCAAAGCAAACATGGCTCAGCTGTTAAAACCACAAAGCAACCTTGACTAGCAAAAGATTGCAAACATCCAGCTCCCTGTATGCACACACACACACACACACACACATGCAGATTAACATTTTGACTAGGATATGGATGGTATAGATTCTCATTTTTTTATTTTTAGCTAATAGGTGTAATTGAAAAAAAAGTGAGAGTTATCGCCCATCTCCCTGCCTGTCTCAATCGACCCTTCATGGTAACTAGGAAGTCAGAATTTCTTAAATGGTTTTCACTTTTAATATTCATCTTAGTTTAAAAAAATCATTTTTAGCTTACTGAGGAGCTGCATGTTTGTTTATTATCGTATCCCTCTGAAGCTCAACATCTACAAATTGTTTTAGTTAAATACCATAATCATAGGTTTACCAGTGAAACCAAGGACCGACTGGGAATGTGTTATTTGCTTTTGTCTAAAAGAACTAAAACCAGAGTTTTTAGGATTAGAAAAAATAAAACAGGAATTTATTGTTACGATAACAGCCGCAGCCTCTCCCAGGCAGAGCCCCAGAGATGAGAGGGAGGACGGAAGGTAAGAAAGACCCTAGAGGTGATTCCCTTCCCGCTATCCCTATCAGTGGGTTCCTGCACACCCGTTCCAGCCTCAACAATATCATGTCCTCACAGTGGAGGGTGTCCTGGTGCTGGAGCTCACAGCACCCCATGGGAAGGAAGCTCCATTCTCAGGTACCCCATGTTTCCAGCACTCAGATCATTGTGCCAACGCTGCCCTCGACTTCCTGTGCTTTTACCAGTTCCCAGGAGGTCATGAGTAGTTCACTTACTCTGCAGGGAGAAAAGATAAACTGAAAAAATGTTTTATCTACATACAATAAGTCAGGTCCTCACTGGCCTCCCTCCAGGATCAGCAGTGACCCCCAGGGCCCATGGCAGCCTTGGGCCCTTTGTTACCTTCCTTATGCGCTGAGCACCTGTTGTGCTGAAGCCAGGCTGCTTTGCTCCCTCGGCCCCACAGGCAGGCCTTCCTTACTCCGGGTTCTGCCCCTGCCCGGGCAGCGTGTTGTCCCCCTCCCACTGCCAGCCTAGCTGGACCCTGCCGTGCACCTGGAAAGCCAGCTTCACGTCCATCTTCCATCAGGCCTTTCTGAAAAACCATGGGCACAGTTCACAGTGGACAAGTCCTGTGGGATTGTGGTTTCACCCGTGTTCCTTGGAGCCCGGAGCTCCTCTGCATGGTCTTCGCAGCAACCACAAGTGTGGGAGAGGCTGCACAGAGGGGCTCTGGGCTCCAGCGGGCCCCCACCCCATGTGCTTCAGTCAGCCAAACCTTGTGGCTGGGCCACTTCTCTCCAGTATTTAAGGAGGAGAGAAAGGAAAGAGAAGAGGGAAAGGAATAGAGCTTAAGCCTTCGTTTTATAGATGACAAAACATGTCCGCAGAGGTCGGCTCATTCTCCAGCATCTGAATGGCTAACCGGACTTGGGACCCAAGGTTCCTAATTCCAGCCTCGCTCTCCCCTTCAGGCCTCATCTGCCGCCTCTGGGCTGCCAGGCAACACAGTGGCGTGGAGAAAAGCCTGGGCTGCCCTAAGGTACTGGGTCATGGTCCGGGTTAGACCACCTCCTTGCTGAATGACCCAAGCAACTCCCTCCCCCCGGCCAGGCCTCGGAATCTCTCTCAGAGCCAAACAACACACCTCTCCAGGCTCTCACGTCCACCCTGGGGTTCTGTGACCTGAGCGGCTAGCTGCCTCACCTAGACCCCTCGGAGCTGCGCTGTCCGAGAGCGTAGTCACACA
This sequence comes from Myotis nattereri, assembly GCF_964212035.1. Lineage (NCBI taxonomy): Eukaryota > Metazoa > Chordata > Mammalia > Chiroptera > Vespertilionidae > Myotis > Myotis nattereri. Next base: position 159,691,950 of record NC_138075.1, read on the forward strand.
TGGCTTTTCACATTTAAATCAGCTAACAGCGAATTACACTAACCTCCAGCGCCTCAGTCACAGGAGCCACACGTGCTCCAGCCACTGCAGGGACGTCACTAGAACTTTCCTTCCTGCGAGCTCCACTGGACAGCCTCGGAGTCGGCGCCTCGAGCCACATCACTGCTGCCCCCGCAGCTCCTCTGTCCCCAGCCAGAGGCAGAGGCCGCGGAGTGCGGCCGAGGCGCCAAAAGTAACTGGCCTAGAAGGTCTAGACCCGCCGTGGGCAATCTACGGCCCGCGGGCCGGATCTGGACCGTTTGAAATGAATAAAACTAAAAAAAAAAAAAAAGACCGTACCCTTTTATGTAATGATGTTTACTTTGAATTTATATTAGTTCACACAAACACTCCATCCATGCTTTTGTTCCGGCCCTCCGGTCCAGTTTAAGCACCCATTGTGGCCCTCGAGTCAAAAAGTTTGCCCACCCCTGGTCTAGAGGACAGTCTTGTGGGTTGGGTGAAAAAAAGACACTTTCCAGGAAAAGGATGAGAGAAACAAGTAAAAGATTACGAAGCACGTACAGGTGTCTGCGTGGCGATGTCTGGGGAGCCCTTCCCTAGGCCAGGCCGCTCTGAGGGGCTGCTGCAGCCACGGCCCTTGCCTCTCATTCTACGATGAACGGGCAGGAACATGGGAGCAGCAAGCCTTCCCCCTGAGGGTTCGGTGACAGCCTCTTGCTCTCTCCTGAGAAAGGACGCCCGGCCCTGTCCTGAGCTATAAGGTCACCTTTGAGGCTCAGTGTGGGCCAGCCGTCCTGAGCACAGGCGTGCAGATTTTGAGGAAAATCTCCCAGATTGTCTGAGGCAAACCTTCCCTCATCTTTTCCCCCATCAGGTTCCAAGGTTAAAATGTGCATGTTGTTGTCATGACATCCAAAGTGCATTCCTGTTCATCAGAGCCCTGCCTCCAAGTGGGAGGAAAAGTACTGTTCCCTCCTTGTTCTTTCTTTCTTTTTTTTTTTTTTTTCCGGTCAGGGCTTCACCCCGAGCATGGGGTCAGGATAGGGCCATCCTGACGTAATTCTCAAGTAGCTGCAGCCCCATTCTCTTCACTGGGTTCGCCTTTCCCTCTCCCTTAAGCACACAGACGCCTGCTGTCCTGGTGAGGGCCGCGGGGCCCAGGCGCAGGGCAGAGGTCACTGGCTGGGTTTCCAGAGAAGCAGGCGTCTCATCGCCGACCCTCCGCTGGATCTGTGGGGACCCAGCTACACGAAATCGAAAAGGGATGTTGTCTTCCCTCCAGTGCTTTGTTCAGGGTTTTGTTTACTGTTCCACTACATCTGTTCCTTTAGTTTTCCCTCTCCTGACCTTTTTCTTTCCCTGTCATTCAAAAAAATTGACTCCAAAAATATCTCTGTGGCATGGTCATATTTAGCCGCTACATGGAACTTGTCACAGTTTGGTAAGCACATGACCATCAGTTTCCAAAAGGGGGGAAGAACTCCTTGGCGTCCTGTGTCCTGTGAAGCTCTTTATTGGTGAGAGGAGGGCAGGGTGGGGGCGCGGAGGCGGCCCTGGGCCCCAGCGCAGGCTCCCGTGGCTGGCACGCGGTCCGACGCGGTCGTGAAACATTGATGACAAGGAAAATGAGGCCAGGGGCCTTTGCCTCATGCATTATTTTTCCTTCCTAGCTGTGGAAGACAGAAAATTGTTCATAGGAATGGTTTCGAAGAAATGTAACGAGAATGATATCAGGGTGATGTTCTCTCCGTTCGGCCAGATAGAAGAGTGCCGGATCCTCCGGGGGCCCGACGGGCTGAGTCGAGGTGAGTGTGCTGTCGCGCAGGTCTCGTTCCTTAGGCGCTAATTGGAGCTCCGTGTCACGGTCAGGGCAGATGCAGCTTCCCCACGCAGCCAGGGTTACCCCGTGGTACATCCCGCGTGGTACAGTTATCCAAGCTGAACTTTTCACCGTAGCTCAGATGGTCACATTTTATTTCTCAAGTCGGAAGGTCCTGGTGCCAACATATTAGCTCAGGTTATCACTGTCAGATGGGAAGCCGGGCAGCCTGCCCTGTTGTTACACATGCCTTTTCAATCGCAAATTGAAGTAGGTCCTGGGGGTGGGGGTGTAAATGTGGGAGAGGAGCAGGAATACTTATTGTTCTCACCTTAGTTGCTGGCTTTCTGGTTGTGCCTAAAAGAAATGTGGAGGGTGTGGGCCTCTTGACTGTGCTGTAAACCAAGGAAAACGGCCCACACTGCCACGGAGAGCAGGGCAGATAGGCGCTCAGAGGAGCTGGGCCCTTCCGGGGGCATCAGGGTTTTACGTCAAGAATCCTGGAGTCCTGGACGCAGGGAGCCCATTTAGTGACAGGGAAGTGACTCCGTCCAGAAGACTGTCACCGTAGTGGAAGCAAAGCTGCGGCTCGAGCACCGGGAAGCCGGTATTTTTGCAGGCAGTTAGACAAAGTAGCTGGAAATAACTATTCTCTTTCCATGCTTGCCGTCTCCTGTGACAAGGCCACCCCCTGCCTTTTTAAACCACTCATAAGGGCTGCTGCTGAATGCTAACATTCTCCTGGTAGCAGTTTCCCCGAACAGTCCAGCGAGGCCCCACTGAAAGCAACTACATAGAATACGTTTCTCCTAAGAAATCCGTACTTCTGCAACACTGAAAGGATTTCATTCCGTGAATGCAGTTATCAGTGCAAGTTCCAGGGGGCTAATTAGAACCGTCTTTTCCTTCCCAGTCTCTGGCTCTGGGGCAGCACTGCCATCCCAGACCGCACGCGGAGGAAAAGGCTGGCGCCAAGTATCACAGCTCCAACTTCCCCCGTCTCCCTCGTTGACTTAAAGTCAGCACCACGTGCGGAAGCACATTTGTTCTTTTGCCTTTTAGACATAGCGCGTCAGGATGTCAGCTGTCAGAATGGCAGGCACAGAGAACAAACGTGTTCCACCCACATCCACCTCCACGTCCCCAAATGGAGGGGCCCTGGAGCAAAACCAGGAGGCGGCGGATCAGCCTTGAGCTTGCCATCCCTGCATTCTGCAGGCGGTTAAAAAACATAGAGGGGGAGAAGGCACAGAGATCACAAGCACGCTCCAGCAATTCTGAAACTCTCCTTATAAAACCCTCGCTGATGAGATGTGGTTCTCTAAAAACTGACCAAGACAGTGGTATTGAGGGCTATCCTAAATGGCAGGCCCAGTGCCTCCATCTCATCTGTCGCTCTCCACCTATGGCATAACCAGCAGCACCCAAAGCAGTGCGTCATGCTGGTGACCCGCACAACCTCTGGCTCCTGTACAGCCTCCCATCAGAAGGCCACTAGGATTTCCTTCCTAGCCCTCCGTGCCACCCTGGCAGATTCACACCATGAGAGCTTCTGATCATATGTGGTCACTGGTTCTCCTGCAGTTAGGCCACACATGTGCCCACTCAGGCAGACAAGCCAGGAGAGAGAATTCCAAGGGAAAAGGCAGGGTGGCAGACAAAGGGTAGAATGTGTAGGAAACACACAATAACATTTTTCCAATCCCTTTCTGCTGCCACGTTCATCACTGGAACCACCATTCTCTCCTGTTGCTATTCTCAGTTGCTCTTCTGTGTTTTCATGGTATTTGTTCATGCACCAGTGCCTCTGGCACTGAGAACAGAAGGGCAGGCCCTTCAGTTACTCGCAGTGGAATTCACAGAGGCTTGAGGACGCTGACCCCCAGGGCCCACCTCAGAACTTCTCCTGATGTGAAATGTCCCTACAGTCATTTCATCTTCCCACCTCTCTGCCTCAGTTCCCCATTTGTAAATGGCAGAAGTCACAATACCTGCCCTGCTTATCTTATAATGCATCCTGGTTGAGCACTGTGGGAGATTTTTAGTACAAGCATGCCATCCGCCTGGTTTAGTAGAGACCTTGACCATGAGTTAGGAGGGCATGACTCCCACTCTCCCTCTGTAGGGCTGGGCCTGTTGATCCAATGACAGCCCCTGTCCACCACCCCCTACCCCCCCGCTCACTTTGCATATGTCCAGTGGGGACAGTCAGGAATGGCTTTGGTGCCTGCAGTGTCTAGAGCAGTGATGGCGAACCTATGACACGCGTGTCAGAGGTGACACGCAAACTCATTTTTTTGGTTGATTTTTCTTTGTTAAATGGCATTTAAATGTTTAAAATAAATATCAAAAATATAAGTCTTTGTTTTACCATGGTTGCAAATATCAAAAAATTTCTATATGCGACACGGCACCAGAGTTAAGTTAGGGTTTTTCAAGATGCTGACATGCTGAGCTCAAAAGGTTCGCCATCACTGGAATAGAGCTCCCTGAGCAGCCGTGAGTTATTTCTGCCGATGAGACTGTAAAGCCGCCCGAACTTACATAGGAAAGAGCTGTGCACAGGACCTGACGAGAGTTGGCCAGTTTGATCGGCCATTTGTTTCCTAAACCGGCACTAGACCCAGCAGCGGCCTGCTTCTGAAACAAGTCGGGGAAGACCTCATCACTGGTTTATGTGAATGCTGGCTCCATGTGAACAGCGGAGTCCTCCTTCCTGCACCCTCCTTTTTTTTGAACAGAAAAGTAATTTCTGATGAACTGATGAGCATTCCCTATGGCAAAGAAGAAAATACTCATTTATAACCATTTGTTCTGAAATATAAAAGCAGACAGTGGTAGATTTTTCAATTAGCAGGACCCAGGGACTCCTGGGTACAGGGGACCACTCCTGAATCAGTGTATTTGTTAAAGGAACAATTCTCTCCCAGGCTACTATTCTGCTTTCATTAAATAATTGCAGTTTTCAATCAAATATTAATGTGTCTCCCATTAGTGGCAACGCAGATAAAGGGCGCTCAGCACTTCTGGTCGCAGTGCCTGTTGCCGGCTCAGCTGTTTCAAAAATAAATAAATATTAAGTGAAACGAAAGCTTGGCTGCTCTGAAAACTGCCTGCTCACAACTAAGCCAGGGTATAAACTAGTCAATTAAAAAAGTGTTTATTGGGTGGTTCATTTTTCTTTTTTTGCTTTTCAGCTACAAGAATGATGATGCTCCCCCTCACGTGTCTCATGTCATTTCTTCTCTGTCACATCAGTGGTTTAAATTCCACTCCGGTTTCTCCAGGCTTGTTGACTCGGCCTGCCCCCACCCCTCCCCCCCGCCCCACTGAACCAGGCTAGTGGGCTGCCAGGACGCACAGCTTGGTGCCCATCAAGCACCACTATACTCTCAGCACCGCTGTCTATAAGGGGGAAAAAAAGAAAAGCCTGTTCTGCCTATTGGCAAGAAAGACTATTTTAAAAGTCCCATCATTACTCACCAGCACCCAAGTCGGTCATGTTTCAGGACAGACTCCCCCACCCCCAGCCCCAGGAAATTGCCGTGACTGTGCACAGACCGCACCTGGCCCCTGCTGCGGATGCTCCCCCTCAGGTGGCTCCTGTCATTTCTTCTCTGCCCCATCAGTGCTGAGCACGCTGAGGACGCTCAGCAAACAGCAGGGCTCAACCAGTGCAGTGCGCCCACATCTAAGCATGCGTTTCCCCTTTGGGAGCGGTAACCCATTCTGCCATCTTTCCTAATTTGGCAAGTTTGGTTTGAGCTGTTGTCAAGCACCTTCATGGTCTCACCTCCTTCTGTGATGGCAGATGGACCTCCCAGGCTGCTGCAGGAGCCTTCACTGAGAGAGCAAACAGCATGCAGGGAGCCCGCACCTGGCAGGTCAACTGAGATCGGAGCTCTCAGAATCAAAGCCTGAGGCGTTCGCGCCAGTACACTTATGTGACAGTGTGACCTTAGCGTGTTGATTTCCTAAAATACACGTTTGTTCTCACCCCCGTAACCTCACAGTCAGAATAGACTATTTGGGTACAACCTACAGGGTTTTCTGCAACTGAACATTTGTAACTCAAAGACAATGAAGGAATTTATTTCATGTTTTTTCCCAAAAAAACTAGAGTCAAATCTCCACTGCCATTTAAGGTAACTTTCTGCTTGTTTAAGAATATTCCAGCTGTGTTTAAGGCGTTCCAACATTCTCCTGCCAAAACCCCTGACAAATGAATTGGCAATATTATCAGGGATGTTGGTGAGCACAGACTGGACTCAACCATTAAATCCTCATTTGTTTTTGTTATATCTGATCAGAACGTTAGGATAGGGCTTTTGGCTCTTAAGATATGTACACAGAGAGGGACTCGGGTTTGATCACACCATTTTAGTCTTGCCCACATAGTACCTAAACCAGGGGTCCTCAAACTTTTTAAACAGGGCAGACTATAGTTTTAAAAAAAAACTATGAACAAATTCCTATGCACACTGCCCATATCTTATTTTGAAGTAAAAAAACAAAATGGGAACAAATACAATATTTGTATTTGCATGTGGCCCGCGGGCCGTAGTTTGAGGACCCCTGACCTAAACATTCAGAAGTGTAGGGACTTTGATCCGATGCCCCTGGATTATTAACTATATCATATCATCTTGCTCTGTATACAATCTTCCAATCCCATCTCAGAGATGAGATTTTGCCAATTAAGTCCTAGTCTGCAGTCACCCTCAGGTGCTGTAAATGACTGATCCCTTCATGCCAATTTTAAATAAGTGGACCCAACATCGGGAATGATTCATTGGAGTATTAATTTTTGTGCTCCAATGTTATTTTACTGATAACATGTTTTTAGTGACCCCTGCCACTGCTATAAAAGATAGAGCGAGGAAAATTGGCTGCATGACGATCTTTTGTCAACTGGATGGGAATTTATTATAAACAAGTTTCCCATAGGTTGAAATCTTCATGCTGCACACGTTATTTTAAATTATGTTTTTTTCTGTTGAAATGTAGGCAGGCTGCTGCATCTCTTTCAAAGCCCAGGCATTGTAGGTGCTTTTAAAAAGTGCCTGTAATTTTTTTTTTTTGTATGTACAGAGCAAGAATTCATCTAGTTCTCCAAAAATTCTCTTGCAGCCTAGAGAAGAGGTAGAACACCTGAGTTCAAATATCCTTTCAGTTGAAATGACAAGTGTAATAGATGTGTTCCAAAATCTCCTCTGTGACAGGTCACGTGCTTTCCTTATCCTGTCTGTAGGAGGAAATTACTTTGAGAAACCTTCCCAGTCAATCATTTATCTGTTTTAGCAAGAACGCAACCTCACTGAAATAAGAGAAATTCAACTTCTTGCATTTCCACCAGCAGTCTCTGACTTTCTGAAAATGGAGACAATAAATAGTTACAAGATTGGCCGCATTCACAGGCACAAATTTTTCTTTTGCTGTTATGTATTTAGAGGCTTTAAGACAGTGACATACAGGCTGTCTTATCTAACCCCACCCTCCCCCCAAAAAATATGTAGCTTCATTGTTTGGGTACCTGTATCTTTTCTTTCCAATCTACTTTCTCTTTCATTTCTCAATGGCCTGAGAATTGACTGCTAAAACAGCACATCCAACAGTCTAGAGAAGTTAAGGAGTAAACCCTTTAAGACCAGAGCCATTGTCCTGGCCGGATCTTGTGACACCCCCGCCCCCCCCCCCCCACCACCACCACCACCAACCCCCTTGCACCCAGAAGCCATTTGTAGTAGAAGATAATTTAGTAGGGGGAAATTATGATCTAAGTTACTTCTGTCCAATGGAAAGGCATCTAGTTTACTTGTAGAAGGAGCCAGCAGCCAATCTTGATGGTAGGAGCTGAGGTTAGTGAAAAGCCATCAAGTTGAGGCCTTAATCCTAAATAGCCACCGCAAAGTTTTCCGCGGTGGTGAAAAGGAAATTGAAATCTAACCAGAGCACTACCATAACCTACTGCTTTAGAGAAATTACAAACGTTAAAAAGCTACCAATCCATGAAACATTTGGTTCTGAAGTTGCTTAACGTCCTCCAGAGTAGCATAGAGAGTGAAATATTTCAACATAGGCTCTTACTTTATAAACGACACAGTGATTTTCTCTCCTGAGTAATGGGACACAGCGCACAGGACAAAACTTGACAGAGCCCCTACGGAGACAGCTTGTCTCTTACTGCACCGCTGCCAGTAGAATAAAAAGGTTAAAGATGTCATCAGATTTGTCAGATCACTTTTTTTCAGATGGGATGAGGATCATATAATTGGAAGCACCAGCCGAGCTTTAATTGCACATTTCACAGGAAAGGGCAATGGGTTGAGCTTATAGAGGTATAATTTTATTGTTCTGTCGCTAATGCTTTTCTTTTTAGACCTGTTGATTACCGTATCTCTCTCACTAAGTTATTAACAAAAGTTCTGGTTGTTCCGAAATTGTAGTAAATGCATAAACTTATTGCATAAACTAAATGCATTCCTTATTGATTTTTGTTGACATTTTATATGGTGTTTTTTTTTTATGCATTCTTAAACTCCGTTTGGAAACTGTCAGTTTGGCACATGTCCCTGGATAATAAGAGCAAATGAAGTGAATGACACAGTTCTTCTTGACTGTTCAAAGCAGTTAGTCCAGGATTCTCATGGCTTCAGATATGCCTCCATTAGATTATTTGCTTTTGCCTCCATTGTACTCTCAAGATAAAAAAATGGGAAAAGAAAAATCTGTTTGTGTTATTTCCTCCATTAATAATGACAATGTTTTTGAAGAGACTTGACTTGGAAATGGATGGTAAATTTGGGACTCTGTTATTTTAGAGCCGAGTATCAATATGGAAGCCAGTACAGGTGCTGTCACCTGCCTCACACACTATTCCGCTCGTCATCTAGGTGCCTTAGAGTGGTTGCCAGATGGCCTTCATTGATGACAGAACCTGCAGCCAGGATAGGCACAGGCAGCATGTGGATATAGAGAACGATATGGAACAGCTCAGCATTCATAGTGAGCTACCCTCAGGCTTCAGAAGGCCCGCTGAACTGGGAGGGGGATGTGAGATGAATCTCCCATGCACTGAGAATGTTGTGTGTTAAAAATTACTGCATAATGCAAAAAAAAAAAATGCATTGACTTATTTTATGACTGGATGTTGTTGTGCTTTGGGATTAATGGGCAGGCATTGCTGTTTGATTAAAAGGTGCTAGTACAGTATTGACTTGATAATCTCACCAGGTACACATGCAGAACAAAAGAAGGAATATGGTTTATGGCTCACAAATGGGTTTACATAAACCAAGCAGTCCACTGGCTGTTTAGACGTAGGCCATTCTTTTTGGCTGGCTGGCAACAGGGCAGCCATCGCCTTGTCGATGCCTGAATTCCGCCTTCTTGGATTCACTCTGAGATGACAACGGGCTTTAGCCTCTCAGTGTTTAGATCTGCTTCATTTGGAAATCTTTTAAGTAGTAATAATAATAAAGTTTTGAGGAAATTGAGTGGAACACTAAATTATTCTCTGATACCTAAGTTCAAACTGTGCAATGCTAAACAAGCTTAAAATCAATGCACTTTTATAGTCATTAGAGATCATAAGTGAGCCAAGTCTGCGTTGCTTTAGCTCAGATCTTAGCGTGTTGTGGTTTTATTATAAAAACAGCCTGAATCTGCATTAATTTCACAGTCTTTTTCTCTTAAAAGCCCAAGGGTGCAAGACGAATAAAATGTGAATTTCAAAAAGCAGTGTTTTTATTAGTGCAAAGGGCAGTGAGCCGTGTAGTTGGAGTGGTGGCCTGCATGCTAGCCAACACTGACAAGGAGCAGAGACAGGCACTATAGATTCTAGTTATTTTTCAGAATGAGAAAAAGATAGCCATGGCAAGTTCGATGGGCCTCACAGGAGACATCCAGAGAAATGTACATTGTCTTGTGAGTGTTAGATTGTAGGTCAGGTTGCTGATACATGTCAGAAAGTCACAACTTCCTAAAGTCATGAAGATTCTATACCAGTAAAAAATCCAATGCGAATTTAAGAGGTTTGCTTTATATGCACTGTTGAACCTTAGAGTGATAGAGCATTTGTTTTTGTTCGTAATTAATAAGTACTGGTTTGTGCAGGATTTGGTATATTGGTCTGCATTTGAATAGCATTAATGTATATTTCTACACATACACTTTTTAACTACCCTGAAGCGATTACATATATTTATTTGCTGACGTTTTTGAGTTCTTGGAATTGTATGCTCATTTGCCCTTGGAGTGAGGGTTTTATTATTTGCTGCTCAAAAATCGATGCTAAATTTTGAAATCCAGAGCCCTAATGTGTGGGTGCCTAAGTAAAGATAATCAACCAGCCAGAAAATGTAAAAGAGCAACTTTTTATTTTAGAAAATGTTAACTAGATCTTGCTAATTTCAAACCTGCGGTTACAAAGAGTACCCGGCTTCCTTCTCCTCATCTCCATTTTTAAAAAGTAAACTAATCAATCAACAGATCTTTCTACTCTGGCCAGATTAGCAAGTCAGCACTGTGCGTAAAAAGCAAAGTACGATAAAACCAAAGAGGGAAGTTGTTTATTTTTATGTACTACTGAGAACAGTGTCGTCCTGTGGCAGTTCTCGTAGACCGTGTTGGTTTAACAAGCGTCCAACCCTTTTGTCTTGTTGTTTTTTGTCTTTCCTGCTCCCTGTCCCCTTGTTTCCCACAGGCTGTGCGTTTGTCACATTTTCTACAAGGGCAATGGCACAGAATGCAATCAAAGCCATGCATCAGTCTCAGACCATGGAGGTACTGTATCATCTGCCCTTTCTTTGTTTTCTTTGTGCAAATGATGGGGAATGGTAACGCAATTCTCTCCTGTGTGGATTGTTCCCATGACAATCACAGATTTAAACTTTCACCACCTCTCTTTCCATGCATTCATACTCTTTCTCTCTCCCTCGCTTTCTTTCTCTCTCTGACTTTTCCCCTAATGACTTGAAATGGACTTAGGAAAGCCTTCCTTCCACCTGCTCCCATTATTTTTTGAGCCTCTTATTGCAGTGGCCCAGGGCCTGCCATGTGCAGTCACGGTGCAATTGAAGCCAAGTAGTATTCCGCACCTGAAGGGTCCCATCCGCTCCTCAGCCCAGGGTTGGTATGGATTAAGCATGAACAAACCCCACTCCAAATTGCAACTTGCCCTGTGCTAACTCACGGGGTTCTTTTTGGTTTTTGCTTTTTTTTTTAATGTGGGATCAAGTTATCTTTAGTTACACAGAATTGTGTTTTTGCATCAAGAATGCTGGAGAAAGTTACTACTTCTCCCACTTCATTTAACCAGTGAAAACACTCATGGATGAGAGTCCCCTGAAAAATTTGATTTCTCTCCTTACTGAAAAATGAACAATAATCCAGAAGCATAAAGGCTCAAATTTGGTCTCCTAACGAGAGATAGTGGCTTTAGAGGAAAATAAAGATGCTGGCGTGGGTGCTCACCCGCCAATGCAGATAGATGGCTCTATACTTTTAGTCTGTGATTTGGGTCATGGCCTTTCAGGATTTTGCACAAAAGCATTCCAAGAGTGATATGCTGTTACTTATTCTGTGCTGTCTGATAGAATCATTTGGGAGTGCATGTGCTGCTGTATTCTGTACACTGTATCTCTGTGTATGGGTGATCTTTTCCACAGGTGGCCTTGTGGCGTTATCTGAAGTTACGTTTTTTTTTATCTTTGGGGAAAAAAATATTTTCCGCTTTATTTAATTAGCAAAAATTTCTTAATTGATCGTTTGAGCTTCTTTTTTGGCCTCCATTTTTTGGGGGGTTTATTTTTTGTTTGTTTGTTTGTTTTGTTTTTTTTGCAATGCTGCATCTCCCAAAGCATGCTGGGAGCTAAGTGCTCAATATGCGTCATGTTTTGTGGCAACTTTTTTACAGTGAGCCAAAGGGTGGGTGGGAAGGGGGTGGGGGGAGGAGTGTGCATGGCATTGTCATTAAGTGTTTACTGTACTTTTCTAAGTTTTGATATCAGCATTGCAAAGCCTATTGTCTTTTTCGAACTTCATTTTGACTTTGATATTCCTAACATATCTTATATAATCACTGTGTTTTCCTTTCAGTGCAATGCATTTTTAAGACACTCCCACCCCCTACCTGAAGGCACGCTCAGGTGAAAATCGGCCATGATAGGAGATAATTAGGGTTTGAAATATCTGGGAGCCAGTTTCCTATGTGACAGTTTTTGTACCCCTGGTCCCTTAACTTCTGCTGCTCCATCATTGTGGATCAGTCTGATTTCCAGCTTCATGTCAGTGTAGAGATTAAAATGAAAGTACTATTAGGAAAAAGAAAGTCTTTACCTGTATTTATTACCTTCCATGTACGTGCTTCATTCTTAATTATTTTTATTTTCTGTAGTTTAGTGATTTGTACCTAAATTGGTCTCATCTTAGATAGTTTTTTAGTCTAAATTCTTTCCTCTCTGTTGGAAACATTGCCGCCCCAGCTGCTTCCCTCAGCGCCCCCTGATAAAAGCCCCAGAGGGGCTGGCAGGGGCCCAGGCTCCCCCCATGTCACAGCAGAGGGAGAGCACAAGGAGAGAAAGCAGAACTGGGTATGAGCCCGACCCCAGGAACAATGGGCTCTCAAAATGAAAAGATTCTGCGATAGAGAATGGGGTGTGCTGGTTCTTAAGGAGCCCTTGGTCCTTTGTTATGGATATCTATTATAAAAAATCAAATTTGGTGCACTTGTTTGAAACCTGGACATCCACGCCTAAAGAGCAGGGCCCTCAGACACTTAAATGTCTCACTTAATTAAAAAATATTGGCATTTAAATGGAAAATTAGACATTACTCAGTTACATTAGAGTCATACAGCTGAAGTTTATTTTCTTCATTTAACAGATTACATTATTTTCAGGACTCTGGCTCACATCTTTAACCAAGATGTGTCATCTAAGAGATTTGGATTCAAAACGATGTGAATGTCAAAGTTTAAAAGAACACGTTTTTAAAAATAATTGATTTTTAATATTGTACCTTCTATTTTTCTACTTTCCTCCAATCTCTCCCTATCCCATTTTTCCGTGTCATGGTTTAAACAAGTAATTTTTTGCTATAGTCATTGGCCTAATTTTCTACTTTTATATCATCTTATGGTATTTAAGGAAGAAAAAAATCAACAGTGAATGTACTTCTAGGAGGAGATGCTATAATTTGTTATGGAACAAATTTGATAGAGCAATAACAACCCTTTTCCATGCAAAACCCTTTCTCTATATAATTTTCACCTTCAGAGTATTTTGCCCTCTTTAAGGAATGAAGTGCTGAAATATGGAGCTGATGAAGAAAAATGAAGCATAGTTTTTTTTTTTAAATGGTGGAAATACTACTTTTATGCAGTTTACTGACATTTAACATTCTGTCCTGTGACTATGGCTACCAGAGCTAAAGACTGATACGCTGGAAATTCAACACCTCATTTTTCTCCCTTTTTTTGGTAATACAGACATGATCGCCTCACATGGTCATAGCTACCTCCCCAATAACTACCCAAGGTGATAAGAAAAAAATGTAAGGGAGTTTTCCAGGAGAAAGAAAGTGACCCGGTCCAAGGGAAGAGAAAGGAAACGCTCACTTAAAGTAGGAAAATAAAATTCTGAGAGGAGCGAGAGAGGTCTGTTATCATGCTGAGTTTCAATAAAGGGTTTTTGTTTTTTTAATCACTTGGGTAGAATTCTTTTTACCTCAGCAAAATTTAACAACTGTAATTGTGATGAAATGTGTAGACAAGCTGTACTAAGAAGGACAGGAGAGTGGGGAGGGAGGAGAAATGTCTCTGCAGGTGTTTACCAAATGCAGATGTTTAACGGGGCTTCTAAACGGAGGTCTTCTTCATGCCTCAAGGAGTTAGGCCCTTATTTCCCCTATGCTTTTATCTGCATCAAACATGAACTCGTCCTATTTTATAACCCTTGGCCATTTCTTACTACCCCTACTCCTTGCCTTTTAAAGGAAGTGAAAATTGAGAGAAGCACCTAGAAGGGTGAGATTTGTTAGAAAAAGAAGCCAAGTGGACTCCTTCTGCTGCCATTTATTCTGTATCTCCTTTGACTGGACAATACTGCTAAGGTTTTGGTTCACAGTAGCTCAGGGGACTGTGGATAGTGTAGACGTGACACAGGAAGGGAGATCTTTCTGAAAACATGGGAACAGTTATGTTGGTCAATGCCCATGTTTTCTGACTATCTCCTCCCTTCATCCATGTTTCTAATACAAATCCCCTTCTCCCAGTTATATTGCTGGATCAGTATTATCCCCACAGTTCCACAGTTAAAAAACCCATGAACTGAAAATCAGAAAAATTCCAGTTTCCTTGTCCCCTGCTCACATGTGGAAAGAGGTAGACACACGAAGCAGGTCTATCTTTCAGACAAGTGAACCGTGCAGTTTAGTTCAAGAACATAGATAAGGTCTGTTGTCTCTGAGGAGGTTCTGGGAAGGCTGAAGGAAGACACACAAAGAAGGAAGGAGAGGCAGTTTCATAACCTGAGCGAGAAAGCAAATGGCTCCACCGACCACCAGATCCCCAAGGGAACCAATGACCGTATCTGGAATTTTCTGTTGATGGTACTATTCCAGAGAAGAAGGAATATCAAACCATTTTAAAACCATTCCGACCATTCCATGTGCTCCAAGGTAGTTCAGAAAACTAGATCCAGGGCTGAATCTGATGAGAGGATTGGGCCAGGCTGTAACTCCCTCTTCACTTTCCGCTGTGTCTGACCACAGGGCTGCTCTTCACCTATCGTGGTGAAGTTCGCTGACACTCAGAAGGACAAAGAGCAAAGACGCCTCCAACAGCAGCTGGCGCAGCAGATGCAACAGCTCAACACTGCCACCTGGGGGAACCTGACGGGTCTGGGCGGACTCACCCCACAGTACCTGGCGGTAAGTGCCGGAGGCCAGTCAGTGCGTGGTCCCCAGGAGAGAGGGGAACATGTCCACTGTTCCTCCCACAACTTACTTGCCCCCTGAGTATGCTAAAGGATTCATTTGGGGGACACTTAGACTCTCAGGGAATTATTGAACTCAGCACTGATGCAGGGTATTTTAAGCACATGAGTAATTTAATTCTTGACTGATATAGAGACTGGGCAAAGTCCCACAGGCTAAATTTCTAATCCCTGTTTCAGAGACATCATACAATTCCCTTGATAGACTCTTGTTAAGGAAACTGAGGCAGCTGTGGACGGAGCGCTCACTGCCTCAGCTTCATCGGTTCCATGTCAGGGCCCCAACTGGAATCCCCGTGGAACTTTCCTTCAGAGATCCTGGGTCTCCCAGGACACCCTGTTGACTAGACCAAATATTTCTTAACTTTATCTATTAGATACCAAAAAATTAGATCCTATTTCAGGCCAAATAGACCCAGCTCTTTCCGTCATCGCTCACATTTCATTGTTTCTAAGCTTTCACTTGCTCGGTTTTCCCATTTCACCCTGTCAGTGTCTTTGTTAAATACCATCACCAGAAGTTAAGACCGTTCCCCTGGTGAGACCTTAAATAGCACAGGGCAGTGGCCGTTAGCATGGACTCTGAAATCTCTTAGTGTAGCTCGAGAGTGGCATTTGTAGTAACATGGAAGGCAGCTAATGTGCCTCTAGTTTTTATTTATCTTTGCTTGAACTGCTGTCAAACCATGTTACCCTACTCCATTTTTCTGTTTTGGATCCTAAATGCTGGTCCCCTCATTTATTAATAGAATTTGATGTTGTGAGATTGGGCCTTTTTCTCAGCCTCTGCCGTGTGTGTGTGTGTGTGTGTGTTCGTCTGTGCCCTTGCTCTGTCACTGGACCTAACTGTCCCTCTCAGGATTGTCATCCACTAGGCTGACGTGGTCGCAGAACCTGTGCTGTTCTGCCGGACAGTCCTCCCTGGCCCTGACAGGTCAGACCACCTGTCTGTAGAGGAGAGAAAAGAGAGACTCAAACGGGTGACATCACTTACCCCAGGAATGTGCTGCTGCTGGCCCCAGGGGTGCGCCCCTCCGTGTGTCCCCTCCGTGTGTGCCCTCCATGTGTGCCCTCCGTGTGTGCCCTCCGTGTGCCCCCTCCGTGTGCGCCCTCCGTGTGCGCCCTCCGTGTGTCCCCTCCGTGTGTCCCCTCCGTGTGCGCCCTCCGAGTGCGCCCTCCGTGTGCGCCCTCCGTGTGCGCCCTCCGTGTGCCCTCCGTGTGTCCCCTCCGTGTGCGCCCTCCGAGTGCGCCCTCCGTGTGTGCCCTCCGTGTGTGCCCTCCGTGTGCCCCCTCCGTGTGAGCCCTCCGTGTGTCCCCCCCGTGTGTCCCCTCCGTGTGTCCCCTCCGTGTGAGCCCTCCGTGTGCGCCCTCCGTGTGTCCCCTCCGTGTGCACGCTCCGTGTGTCCCCTCCGTGTGCCCCCTCCGTGTGCGCCCTCCGTGTGTCCCCTCCGTGTGCGCCCTCCGTGTGTCACCTCCGTGTGCGCCCTCCGTGTGTCCCCTCCGGGTGTGCCCTCCGTGTGCGCCCTCCGTGTGCCCCCTCCGTGTGTGCCCTCCGTGTGTCCCCTCCGTGTGTCCCCTCCGTGTGCGCCCTCCGTGTGCGCCCTCCGTGTGTGCCCTCCGTGTGCCCTCCGTGTGTCCCCTCCGTGTGTCCCCTCCGTGTGTCCCCTCCGTGTGTCCCCTCCGTGTGTGCCCTCCGTGTGCGCCCTCCGTGTGCCCCCTCCGTGTGCCCCCTCCGTGTGTCCCCTCCGTGTGTGCCCTCCGTGTGTGCCCTCCGTGTGTTCCCTCTGTGTGTTCTTTCCGTTTGCCACATTGCTTCTCAGAGAACAGACATGCTCCTGTTCCTTTATTCCCCAACCCCTGCCCAGTGCCCACTGGGTCCTGCATATAATAGCTTCTCGGTGCGTGTTTGGTTAATAAATGAGGAACCAGCTTCTCCGGTCTTCATCTGAGTCCTTACGAAAGCCACTGACCGAATTTGCTGTCATTTTCAGGCCATTCCTCCACGAAGGCACCATAGGAGGTTTTGCCAGGTGTCCTGCTAATGTCTTCTTCTGGATCTGCCATGTCTTCTTCTGGTCCTATCAGTGTAGAAATGTTACGAAAAAAGAAATGAGTCTGACTTAATAACTTGTTTTTCACAAACTTGTGCTTTTCAGATGTTCACAGACCATCTGTTCAGTGGTGTATACAAGAATTTTTATCAGAGATTGAAGTCAAGCTCCCCTTTTCATGGTTTCTAAGCATCCAGCTTCCCACTCCACCGTTTCCAAAAATGAACACACATGTGCCGGTCCCTGGTCCCCAGCACAGCTCCATGCCCCACAGTGTACAGAAGTCTCTGGCTGTTTCTTTAGTCACAAATGCAGTGATTTCTGTACCCTGGAAGAGAATTAGCCTCATTCTCATGTCTAACACACATTTCTGTGCGCTCCTTACTATGCTTTCTCCTACTCGGAATCGGAAGTCCATCTCTGCAAGGGCCCGTGGCCTTTGAGGCTCTCCTTGCCTGTGTGTTGAGGGGCGGATTCTGAGCCCGACTCACCAGAGAATGGTTTTCGTGGGAAGAGCCCTCAGTAGTAGTTTCATGACACTCCAGCTTGAGCCTGCTTACCTCAGTAGGCTCTATTAATTCCTCAGAATATCTTCAAAGTGTATTTAATTGTACTTAACTTTAATTTTTTTAAAAAACCTAATAGGAGGAGTAAGGGGTTGCAATCACGAGAGAATGAAAAACCCAAGTAATCAAACCAAAGTAAGGGACTTTTCTATTAAAATGGATGATCCTTGCCTTCTCCCTCTTCCTCCCTCTCTTTGTGTGTGTCTGTTTCTCTCTCTTTCTTTCTGTGATACCTAGGTAATATACAGGGGTGAGCAAAAGTAGGCTAGATTACCAGCCATCATTGCCTAAAAGATAAATCATAACTAAGATAAGAAATAATAAGACAAATAAATACAATAATTGATAAAGTGATGATAATACAAGAATAAACTGTTGCGTGTACTCACAGCTATAACCCTACTTTTGCCCACCCCTGTATTCAGCAAGTGGAGAAGGATGAGAACGTTAGAGACATTTTTCTGGTAACAGTTAAAGTTAATCCCTGTGATACCATGGTCACTAAATCTTCGGTTTAATTAGCCACTGAAACTCCACTCTGCTCGTGCTTTCAAGTGAACGGATCAGTGCCTACTTTTGAGTCATATTTATCACGGAGTTTTGTTCTTATTGAACCGAGGGAATGATGGCCTTCTACGTTTCGTTTCGCAGAGCTCCAAGTAAACTCTGAAAGCTCTCTTTTAGGTAGTGAATCCTTCTCCTCCTCCAAAGCACATAACAGCTTTTCAATAATAAATTCGGTGTGAATCTATGCTTTTTGGTATTCATGTAAATCTGAGTAGTGGAGGCAACTATATGCTTGTCCCTGTATACAACCTATGTCTCTATTGATCAACCTTAACAGAAAAAGAATATCAATACATTTAGTCAAATACTTAGGATAGCACCTGAGTGTTAGCCTATAATTCAAGTCGATTGGGCCAGTGAAGGAGCATTTTAGGGCATTAGTCACACGCCTGTGCCTTGTGGCAGCCACTGAGTCCGCGTGGGGAAAAGGTGATGCTGACATGTTTGTGATGCAAAGTGCAGCCTCACCAGCTTCCAAGTGCTGACAAGCGGCATGTTTCTCGCTGCAGTGAAGACCCTGTTTAAAGGGACTGTCATGGCCATGTAGCCATGGCTGTGAAGAGAGACGTCATGTCTGTAGTTATCATGATGATTTCTCTGTTGGCCCAAGAATCAGTGGCTCCGTGAGCATCTAATAAAGGATGAAGGGAACAGAGCTGTGAAGGGACGGGGAAGGGACCGAGGCAGGGACCCTGATTGACGGGACTTACAGTAACGACGAGGCTGCCGAGAGATCGCATTAGTCACGCCACGTTGGTTTCAATAGATTGCACACCTGGTTGTTAAGAAGAGTGAATTGATTAATTGTTTTAAGGCAGCAGTGTTATTGAGTTTCCCCAGTGTCTGTATCTCTTAATAGAGATCAGACAGTGCTATGGATTTACAGCCCCAACTCTGGGCACCTTCAGTCCATTAAGAGACAGCAGCAACCAGCTGTACAAACGTAACGGAAGTGGGATGTGTTAGTGTAGTTTGGAAGC
Source organism: Myotis nattereri (assembly GCF_964212035.1). Classification (NCBI taxonomy): domain Eukaryota; kingdom Metazoa; phylum Chordata; class Mammalia; order Chiroptera; family Vespertilionidae; genus Myotis; species Myotis nattereri. The sequence continues at coordinate 159,710,931 of NC_138075.1, forward strand.
CACTTGGCCCTCACCTCGAGGCTTGTTAACGGTTGCGTCTCCCTCCGTTCGCAGCTCCTGCAGCAGGCCACCTCCTCCAGCAACCTGGGCGCCTTCAGCGGCATTCAGCAGATGGCGGGTGAGTGGTGAACCACGCCTTTCCTCTGACTGTGCTGTTGTCTGAATCCAGGGGGTTCAGAGGGCAAAGGAAAGCAGCGGGGACAAAGAAGAACAAAAGCAATTAGCAGCCCTCTTTGCTCTCTGGTTGGGGTGTTAAAATTAGACTAGCTGTGGGAAGTTGCCCTCCTGCCTCAGGCATTTCCAGCAGTAGTAACGTGGGGGCACAGCGCGTTCCTGCATAGTACGCCCCTTGTCTTATTTTTAAAATTGGGATTGGTTACTGGGGAATTTCCAGCAAGATTCTTGTATCCAGGGCAGCCAAAATGATTAACGTCCTTCTAAAATCTTAATAATAGGCGCTCAATAAAAAAACAGTCTGACCTCCATAATGAAAGCCTGGACTGCAGGCCTGTCTCTGTGATGGTCTGCTGTCCCCTGACGTCCACAGACAATGAACAGGGTGCCTTTTCCACTGTAGTCCCCCAGTTGACAGAATTGGGCATCAGACGCTTTTATATGAAAGCATAATCTTTGTTCTTGAGAAAAATCAAAGTGTGGCTGGATTTGAAAGGCAGCGCGCGAAGGGTTGCTTTTTCTAATGAGCTGTGTCAGCGGTGAGGAGGTGCAGTGACTAGTGACAGGTCACTCCTGCTGTGTCACCTTCAGGCTGGTCCCCTAACTTTCCACAGGGCGGGGCAGGCCGCTTGTGCAAGAAATCTGAACACAGGTGCCATTCACCTGCCGCGAAGAACAGCCAGAGCGCTTTTTCCTCGTTTCTTTCCAGAGAGGTGGGAGCCAGGGCAAGGAGAAGCACAGGTTTTTGGCCCGTTAAAATCAGGCAGTTTGTTTTAATCAAGGACACCCTGAGTCAATGTGCAGAATAAAAGCCATGATGAAAACTCCTTTTTTTTTCTTTCTTTTTTTTTTCTTTCCAAATACATACCCTTGGTGTGTTTTTTTCTTGTTTCACTTTGAATGGATCTGGAAACACTCTCCATGAGTGTACACAGGTTTCCCCTCCTGTGTGCTGTGATCCTCAGCCCAGCCTTTCATTGTGGCTTCACAGGCTAATGGTAGCTTGTCTGACGGGACAGATTGGCCCACGGTAAACATAATGCAGAATTAGTCGCTGGGCTCTAAATCTACTGGCACTGCCAGCTTGTTCTGTTGTAATTACAGCTTTTGGATTATTGGGGAAAAATGTATGTTCAAATGATAAGTAGTTAAATCATTCATCGGTGTCTTCATGAATACAGTTTGGGAAGCTGGCCTTGGAGCTAAGAATCATATCGAATGGTTCATTTATTTTTAGTTCTGTGAAGGGAATTGGAGTGACATAAGTAAAATATTCAGGAAGTTTTCTATGTTTTAAAAAGAGAAAACCTCCAGATTGCAAGCGCTAAAATAAATGGTAAGGTTTGTCCCATTTTCCACGGAGGCTAGATTTGTTTTTCTTCTAATAGAAAGAATGGCTGCGCCTAGATCCAAAGTTAGGGTCCTTGCTTCGAGGAAGCCTCGGGCTCTCGTCTCCCACCCCTGAATTATGCTCTGGCTGCTGTCAAGCACACTTCCCGGGCGGACAGAGCACCCTCACTTGTTAGCTGTGTGCTTTTTTTCCTCACAAGCCACAGGTCAGGATGGAGTTCACGTGCTTAGCGTGCTCATTTACACACAGATATCTGGGAGTCACCTTAGGGGGTGCATGGATCGGATGGCTAATATGAGGCCTCTGTAAATGCACTGGGCTTCCCCAAATGCCCCGTTCTTGAACCTTCAATATATGAAGTTCAGTACCCTGTGTCTGCACAGGTCAGAAAATCAAATGCTGACAGTCCATGGGACCACTGCCTTGAATATTCAGAGTGTTAAGGATGTAGATGTCAAGGCGGTCTGCTGGGCCTGTTTTCTATAAAGGGTGCCCTTCATTCGTAAGCATAATTGTGTCGTGGTCCTAATTGTTTGAAGCATTGTGGTTTGGGGTATTTTTTTTCAGTAAGGTGAAGTTCAGTGGCCTGCTCTTTCGTCTTCTCCAAGAAGTAGGGCTTCCTTTTTTGTCTTTGCCAGTCATCTCACCCAGTATTAAAAAGTGACCTGTGATAGGGGTCACTTGCTAGAGAAAGCCTCCCCAACTCGCCAGATGTGGGAGGGGTGCCCCTCTCTCTTGTGCCCCTGACCCCTGACTGCCTCCCCTTCCTCCCTCACCTCTCTGACACGCCTGAATCGTCAGTGCTCCGCGAGGCCGTGGCCTGGGCTGATGGACTCAGCCCTCACTCCTCCAAGAGGTGCTCACAACTATTTTTGAGTGAATAAATTTATAAACCGACAAACTCAAATTTATGTTTTGGATACATTCCCAATGAGGCTAAAGTTAAATGCCTGGTTTCTTAATTAAGCAATTTGGTGTTAGCCTTACATCTAAGCACCCCCACTTACACCCCGACAAAAAACCCACATTATATAAACTAAGGACAGGATGTTCACGGGTAAATTAGAGAGCTTGTACAACATCACGCATGTTATGGTGCAGATGCTCTGCAACACACATGGCACACATTGGAGGAGGGATATGAAGGCACACCGAGGTCATGGGTCCCAGACCCCCCCAAGGTTAAAATGCTCCTCAAGTAGTTGAGGTTGTGGCACAGTGCGAGGGGCACCTACACAGTCCGATGCCGTCTGTGTGTCTTCAGTGCCGTACGTGAACTCCACATGTAAAGTTCAATCACTCCTGCATGGAACACTCACCAAAGAGCGTGAAATGTCACCGCGGAAACCAGTCGCACGTGGCTGTGAACCACTCTCAGGCATGGCCCATGGTCTGCCCTTCGGGAGACTCAGATTTATCATAGTCTGAATGTCTCGTTTGAGTGAGTAAAATACTCACTGTTGGAGGAGAAAAATGAAGTAAATTTTTCAAAAACAAGAAGCAGAAAAAGAAATTTTAGATGAGAAATTACTAATAGTTGCATCATTAAAAGTGAATGAGACATCAGCTATACTTTTTTATCAAACTAAAAGTAACTCTAAACGTGTTCCATGATTTTATTAAAGGGTATCTTTATTAAATATGGATTTTTAAAGCAGAGAGGAGATTGGGATGAAATCTTAATAAACTGAATGCTTTTATGGTACTTTTTGTGCATCTTTGAAGTTGATTTTCCCTCTTAAAACTCCTAGTAAAAAAGTTATTCATTTTCTCACTCAGTCATTTGTTGCATGAATTTCTGAAATCTCAGAAACTCGGGTCTGAGTTTGGGCTCAGAGTCTGGATTTTTCCTGAAGAAGAAGGAACAAGGGAAAAGTGGCTTAAGGTCATTAATTCCTTTTAACAAAAGAGGATTGTTAGAAAAACAAGAGTCGTATTTTACAATTTTGTTTTTAACAGAGCTCCTTGAAATAACCATGCCATTTATCCTCACAGCATGCCCAGAACAAAATCACCCCTTTGTTACTACATTGCAGTTGGGAAATCTGAAGCAGGAAGAGGTTAAATAAGTTATGTGAGCCCACAGCACCAATAAGGGTCATAATACGGACGGACGAGGATACAGAATCCCCAAGTATCAAACAGCTTTATGAGGTAGGGACTGTTAGTATCCCATTTTACAGGTGGGGCAGCTGAGGCTTAGAGAGGTGAATGAAGAAACTTGCCCAAAGTTACTGAGCAAGTAAGTGGCTGATCCACATTTGACATCCATTGCAGCCTGATCCTGAAACCTGAGCTCTCCGTTGCCCCCAGCTTGGGAAGCAGAGCTCAGTGTCTCAGCAAATGCAGGTGTGCTTGCGCAGGTACAGCTGCAGTGACTCGCCCACCCAAGGGTTTAGCAGGCCAAGTAACACTCAGGGGCAAGCTGTAGATAAATAATACAGCGAGGGCCACAAATCTGCCCCCCAAAAAGCAATTCAGAGACAGGAAAAGTGCCTCCCTCTATTCTGAACCACGTTTCAAGTGTGTAAGTGTGGTTTGCTTTTGTCAAGAGAATTTGTTTTCTAGGGTGAGGAATTGTTACTAGGAAACTTTAGAGATTCTGAAGCAATCAGTGGCTGAAGAGTATCTTTTTTTGTTGTTGTTTTTATTGACTTGAGAGAGAAAGAGGAAGGGAGAGGGAGAAGAGGAACATTCATCAGCAGCCTCCTGCATGCCTTCTACTGGGGATCCAGCCTACAACCCGGGCATGTGTCCTGACCGGGAATTGAACTGTTGACCTCTTGGCACACTGGACCATGCCCAACCAACGGAGTCACACTGGCCAGGGCAAAGAAGAGTATCTTTTGATAACAAGAGAAAACTTTCACTTTACTTCTGACATTCAGTAAAGCTGCTAGTTACTCCGTTTCAAAATATCTAGTCTACGTTTTAAAAGTAACTGTAAAATTATAGAGTGCAAGTATTTGCTTCAAACAACAACAGGCAATGCTTTTCATCAATTTGAGGTCCATTCCCAGAGAAGACTGTCTTAGAATATCTGTGATGAGTGGAAAGTGGGAAGGTATTTTAAAAACTGTACTGGAGGCTGGGAACCTGCCGTTAGAGACCCTGCCCAGGTGTGAGGTGTGCAGCCCCGTCCCAGATCCACAAGGATTCCCACTCTTCCCAAGGCCTGTCTCCCACCCTCCACCACACACACTTCCTGCAAATGTGCTAATGGGCCTTATGAGAACCTTTTATAACCACCCATCTGTCACTTTCTAACAGACCTGATTGGCAAGCACTTGTAACAACTGACATCTGTTCTCGCTTATTGATATGCAGATTTATGGTAATTGCTATGAACAATAAGACACAGAATTACCTAAGGTGAACATTAAATTAAATTTTCATGCCCTCTCCTTATAATTTCTTTTTAAATCTTAAATTTCGAGTGGGCATATTTGCACATCTGTTTTCCACACCATTTCTTTCCTTTGAGAAGGACCTACTTTTCCCAGGAATGAGTGAAGCGGGCAATCTCTATATTCCCAACTTTTTTTTTTTCCTGCCATCTTGATCTTGGCACACTATTGGATTTCATAAAACTCGTGTAAATGCATTGCATGTCTAGTCACCCAGATTATCACCCCTGTTTTGAGGGGTGTCCATCTGAGCAGATTTCTTCATGAGGCTCACAGCGGCGGTTTCTTCTTAGAAAAGAGCCCTGCGCCCAGTCAGACCCGACTTTCCTGGGATGCCGCCCTCTCTGCTCTCCTTGGCTGCCCTTTCTGGATCATTGTATGGGAGCAGCTAGAAAGGGAAGGTGGGACCCAGGAGGCGCCTGTGAAAGGAGCTGAGACAGAGGAAGGATGCGCTCAGACTCCCCCAAAGAAAAAAAGAAAACGTCGGAAAAGCCCAACCGGCCTGGCTCAGTGGTTGAACATCAACCTCTGAACCAGGAGGTCACGTTTTGATTCCCCGCCAGGGCATATGCCTGGGTTGTGGGCTCCATCCCTGGTGTGGGGCGTGCTGGAGGCAGCCAATCAATGATCCTCTCTCATCATTGATGTTTCTATTCTCCCTCTCTCTGCCTCTCTGAAATCAATAAAAAAAATATTTAAAAAATAAGATGAAAAGAACCAGAAATGTGAATTCGAAGTGAGCAGAAGTAGAAACTCCCTATTAGTGGGCTCTGGGGCCTTGATGTTGGCCCAGCGCAGAGTTAAAGGAAAGAGATCTCACTCCAGCCGGGAGCAGGTGGTCTGCGAAGGGGGACGCCTGAAGAGACAGAGATGCAGTCAGCGTGCCAGCAAGTCTGGTGCAGTTAAGGAGGCAGAGAGAGGAGCTGCAAGCAGGTCCCCACAGGCTTTCCAAGCTGCTTTCTGAGTTTCCGGAAGCAGTATGGCTCCCAAGCCACCTTCCTTAGTGGGAAGTCCACACCATGGATGAGGACTCCCAGGTTGGGAGAAGCAGGAGGAGCCAAAATATCAGTCCCCAGGGACACGTGCTGTAGGCAGGACGGGCTCCGTTTTATTCCCACTTCATAGCCAAGAAGTCCGAGGCACAGACAGTTAGCAGTTTGCTCAGGGAGGTCGGTGGGCGGGAGGTGAGGCAGAGCCCCCGTTGAAACCCAGGCGTCTGAGAAGGCGGCCTGCACTCTTCTCCACCAGCCGCGCTGCCTCCAGTCAATGGCAGTTGTCACATTGTCACCAGCAGAGAAGGCTGTGCATTCCAGGCCCTGGGAACTCAGGACAGGGAGACGAAGAGATGCCTCTGCATTGAGAAGCAGAAACGTGGGGGTCGGGCCGGAAATGAGGCCCCACCCAGCATAGGGGGCAAGGAACCGCCCTGACCACCTCTGGTGTGCTAAGCACTTCTGTCTGGGAGTGAGTGGGGAAGGGGCACCTCGAGACCTGCCAGGGTCAGCCCTGAAGGGACTAGGATAGAGGATGGGGCGTGCTCCCCTCCCCCTGGAGCGCTTCAGCTGCCCAGTGCCTTCCTCTGCTCTGTCTTGCCCCCGGCAAACTAGAGACCAGTGAGAAAGAGTCTCTGAGTTCCAGAAACTGTCCAGCAGGATGATCCCCCAGCTCCTGGCTCCTCCCCGCTCAGTATACAGCAGTCTCTTCGCGGGCAGGGACTGTCTCGTTTTCTGCTTAATTCTCAGCGCGGTACCCAGGGTTTGGCTCATATGGTCACTCAGTAACTGATGGACAGACAGACAGATGGACAGATGAATGGATGGATGCATGGGCAGATGGATGGGTGGGTGGGTGGACAGATGGATGGACAGACAGGTATATAGATGGGCAGGCACATACATGTGCTATTCTCTGCTGGTTCTCCCCATCTAACCCTTCCCTTCCTCCTCCCCAAATCCCTCAGGTGGTAGGGATCATTGCAGTCTCTCCTTTCCACGCACCATCTCTGCTTCCTTCAGCCCATATTTTCTTCCCTTCCATGTGATTGTTAAACAGAGTGCCCCCCCACCCCCCCCCCCCCACCCCCCGTGCGGTGTCCCAGAGCCGAAATCCTGCTGCCTGGAGTTTCTAGCTGAGGCAGGGGGAGCCTGACCAGCTGGCACACTCCGGTGGGGGAGTGTGGGAGGGGCACACAGGGCCTGGCCGGGCTCCTGAGCAGAGAGGGCAGTGGGTAGTGCACCTGAGTGTTGTGGCCAGGCTCCGGGACCTATAAGGAGCGTTAGTTCTGAGATGAAGAACACACATGGCTCTACTGAATATTTGTAGAACAGATTAACTAACGATGGAGGGAAACAGTCAGCACTTGGTGCATTGTCAGTACTCACGAGCTGATAAAACGTGGAGGAAGCTAAGAACTCGGATGGATCTATGGACAGTGCTGTTCGTTATTCTGTCAACTCATCCTACATGGAGTTGTCCCTCCCCTGCTATGTAGACAGCAGTGTGTGTGTGCGTGTGTGTGCGCGCCTGCATGTGTGTGTATGCAGATGTGCTTAGATGGACTTGTATCTTTGTCCTCAAGGAGCTTGGTATCTAGCTATAAAGATAAGAAATACACAAAAATAGCATCAAAGTGAGATATGGTGACTGAGTGACCCCAGAGTTAAGAACAAGGAGATGAGGGAGTTTGCAGGTAACACACAGAAAGTGCACGCCCGTGTGAGGTGTGGCTGCAGCGATGCCCCGGATGGGAGGTTCTGCCACTGTTGGTTCTGTGCCCTCTGACCTGAGCCTCCGACCCAGGGGCGTGGGCCGAGCTCCTTCCAGCTCAGGAACTCTGCCCTCGGGCACGTGGCTCCTGCCTGGGGCGGGTCGGAGGAGCTATCCCTGAGGAGGACCCTGCAACCTGCGCCTACGAGAGTGGCTCTGCGTATCAGTAACTGGTGCCAGATGTGCAGTGCAGGTTTCCATTTTAGTGCTAAAGCCTCCCTTGCTGCACAGCCAGCTGTGAGCAGTGTAGCCTGGTCATCTGGTTTCTACGATTAAAACATTAGAGGGAACATTCGTCGCTGGAGAGCGAAGAGGGGACAGATGGGTATACACATGTTCCTCACTCCTGGCAGTGGCACTCGAGGCCTGAGCTCTCGTCACACTCAAGTGTGAGGTGTGTTCACACAGCCTTCAGGAGCCGCCCCCCCCCCCTCTGCCCCCACCCCACCCACCCACACCCACCCCCGCCGGGCCCAGATGGGTCTGCACCGAAGCCAGGCAGCTCCTGTACTTTCCTGGTTCCGTTCTCCTGGAGCAAACCTGACAAATAAGACTCTGCTTCCCCGACTCCCGCATCCTCATAGCACGACCTGCAGCGCCTTGTCCGTAGCTGTGCTTGCCAGCAGGTTGCACTCACAGGACTCCAAGCTGCATGTGTCCCGCTTCCCAGAATCCCCAGAACTAAGTGGGTTTTGGAAAACAGGTGTTGTCTGTCCCCCTAAGCCAGTAGAGCTGGGTGTCCCCGGGAAGAAGGTAGTGTCAATTTGAGCAAAAGCAGAGCCCATTTTGCAGGAAGGACCTCAGGAACTCTTTTCTGAATAGATAAATCCTGACTGAGGGGGCAGGACAGAGGGGCGGGGGAGCCTGGCAGCCCTGTGCGGAGGCTGGTTAGACTGAGGCTGCACCACTGTGGCCTGGGGCCTGGGCAGGTAGGTCACTAGAGCGTTCTCTCGCCCCTCGACCCACCGCCTTCCCCAGCATCTATGGAAGCTGTCATTAGGCCACTCTTTCCAAAGCAGATTAAATTTGCTCAATGGACATTTATTAAGTACCTGTATTTGAGACAGGAAAAGAAGGTAAAATTAAGCTGGTTAAACTCCAGTATCTTTCTATGGAAAATCCCTGTGTGTAAGGAGAGAACCATTGCTTTCTGCTTCTCAGATGTGCGTTGGTGTGACGTGAGTCATGGAGAAAGACTTTGAATGCTCGGAGAACTTTCCATTGAGCAGTAGAAGTAGAGAGGAGAAAAGACACTGAACGTGCTTCTGGCCTGGACACCAGCCCCCAGGCCCTTGCGGGGCATGGCCAGTCCCCCCTCCCCCCACACACACAGGTCACCCCCAGAGCTCTCTGCTGATCCCACCTTCCTGTTGCAAAGTTTCATTTCTCTCCGCTGTTTTTTTTCCTCAATTTTTACTACCCACAGATTCATTCTAGTTAAAAGTAGCCCCTCCTTGAAATACAAATACCTTTAACATGCCAATACAGGTATTTTACAAGTGAAAATATAAGCCACTGCCATTTGTATATATTTATTCTCGTAGTCATCATACTTTTTTTGGAGTTCCTACTATGGATACATTTTAAAGGAGTTCACGTATAAAATAAGTCTAGACAGAGCAGTTCAGTGGCGATAGTAAGAACAGTGGTCACTACCATCGGGGGCTGACATTGAACCAATCACTGTGCTAAGTGATTTGCATTCACCATCTTATGTAGTCTTCACAACAACCCTTTGAGGTGAGATACAGTTAATATTACCGCTCACTGGACAAGAAACAGAGAGGTTAAGTAATTTGCCCAGAGTCGCACAGCAGGTACAGTGGCAGAGCCAGGAAGCCCTGTCAGTTCAACTTCAGAGCAAAAGCTTTTCCCCAGTAAGTTTTCATTTTCTCTCTAATACCTCCTACATGCCGCTATCAAGTTTAGAGACTGAGCGTTTACCCCTCAGCCCTCCCACCCTGTCCACGCCCAGACCTCACCTCTTCTTGACCGCTCTCTGGTGGAAGGCCCGGCTGTGGCCAGTCCACACAGAGCAATCTCTACCTGTCTTTTCTGGTGATCTCTTCAGCCCTGAGCTGATCTGGGAGGGGCATCCTGGGGTAGGACAGGCAGCACCACGGGGAGGTGACTGGGCTTAGAAGTTAGGGGACACACGAGTCACCATGGCTTACATCCCAGGGCTCTGTTGCTGTCATCTGCCCGGCAAAGTGGGCCGGTTGCTAACGCTGCCTTTCTCTTCCTTTCGCAGGCATGAACGCTTTGCAGTTACAGAATCTGGCCACGCTGGCGGCCGCTGCAGCCGCAGCCCAGACCTCAGCCACCACCACCAACGCAAACCCTCTGTCCACCACGAGCAGCGCCCTGGGAGCCCTCACCAGCCCTGGTAAGAGGACGTGAGAAAGGGTACCCAGGCCTGCACACACCCAGTGCCACGTGCAGGGTAGGCGTGCCCAGGCAGCCAGGGGACTTACCTGGACATCGGAGTTAACTTGTTTCTTTATTTTTAAAGAACCAAACTTTCAATGTGTTTGTGTTTTATTTTCCAACGGAAAAAGAAGTTTTCTCTGAGACAGTCCACCGTGCTAGTGGTTCTCACGCATTCATTTGGTTTAAAAATGTGTTGTCCACTCAATCCTTCCTAGGTCTTCACCATTATGAAGAGCTTCAATCTCTTAGTCATGCTTTTTCTCCTGTCTCTTTTTTCTTTCTTTTTTTTCTTTTTTAGCAATTTAAGAATTCTCTGTTACATCTCAAAATCCCTAGTCATTGCAGTGTTACATTTCTCACCACCACCATTCTTCTCATTTGACTTTAAAGTCCACGGTCTAGAGGGACCACATTTGTTGCTTGTTTATGGTCATGTCTGGGCTGTGTCATTTAAGGTCTTTCCTCACATATGTTGATGCCTTATTCAAAAGCAGATGCCATTTTTCTTTCATACAAGCCAGACCTAATGTCGTTGCTTGGATACCATGATTTGTTTGTTAAGAAATGTTTCGCTGGCTCCTCCTCCTCTCTGAATTTTCTAGACCTTGATAAATGACCTCACCTCCTTCTCTGGTAGGTGGAGGAGTTGACCTGGACAATCTCCAAACTTTCTCTAACTCTGAAAACCTCATGACCCTTCACCAGCTATGCCCAAAAGACTAGCTAAGTGTTGAAAAAACTTTCACCTAACAGCACGGGGTTTTCTTTGAGAAAAATAGAAAATGAAAGCTGCAGCACACCGCTGACCAGCTTGCTTAAGGCTTTTGACATCAGGGAGCAAGGCAATAGCCCTTGGTTTGTTTCTAAAACAGTGTAAGACATTTCCCTCTGAGTGCAGTTTGGCGGGAGAAATCTAGGGGATATGTAGGAAGAGCTGGGGGATTTATCCTTAATGTGCTGTAACCTCATAGCAACAGCCCATAGAGCATTGGCTTCATTCTCTAAAATGTCTTTTAAAATGTACCATTCCTCTATGTGGGCCTCGTTTCCTGAAACAAATGGTATTCCTGAGAAACAACTTTGTCATTTCTTCCAACAAATTAAGTTATAGCTCTAATACAATAAATGATACATTTGTTATTAAATAAATCATATAGTGACTCTTTTTAAGAAATAAACATTTTTGACACCATAAATACCCCTTATAAAAATAAGGATTTTTCTTAAAAACAATTTTTAAAATTAACCTCTCTGACCTATCTGTTTTGTAAATCCGACCGGAAAGTATTTTCTCAAATAAGAATTTTTATCTCCCCTATGAAGGCTATGAAATGATTATATTAAAACATCACACATTTTATTGTATCTTTAGTCAGAAGCTGACATTTTTAACTATATCTAATTGGAGAGAAAAAAACTAAAAGTAACTCAAAATCTGAACACTTTGTTGTTTATTTAAAAATGAAGAGGATTTGCACCTTTTTTAAGAGAAAACAATATTAACTTTATTTTGTCTAAAGTAAATTTTTCTATTTTTTCCAACCTTGGAAAAATTACCTTCTCTCCCTTTTATTGAAAACTAGAGGCCTGGTGCATGAAAATTCATGCACTGAAGGGGGCATCCCTCAGCCTGGCCTGCCCCCTCTCACAGTCTGAGAGCCCTCAGGTGTGGGAGGTGACCTGGTGATCAGGGGAAGGCAACACCCCCATCACACCTCTGCTGCTGCCACTGCTGGCAGCACAAGCCTCGGCCAGCCCTGGTTACCTGAGTCTCAGGCGGCCCTGGGCAGCTGGGCAGCCGCCATCTGAGGCTTGCCTGCACCTTGGGCCGGCCCTGGGCGGCTGGGGAGCTGAGGGTGGGTCCGGCTGCACCCTGCACCTCCCCTCCCCTCCCCTCCAAGCCTCCGGCTGGGCTAAAAGGAGTGTGGGACGCAGGCGCAAGGAGCGACTGGACCACATGCCTGCCACCCCTCCACGGGGGCTGAAAGGACTGGGGGACTCCGGTGGGGCTGAGGGGACTGGGCTCCACCATCTTTGTGATGGTGTGATGGTCAATTTGCATATTCCCTCTTTATTAGATAGGATAACCAGCAGGAACTGGTCAAATCATTGGTAACAAGGTAGAAAAAAGAAAATTCTTTTTCTTATGAAAACTCTCTTCCTTGTATGGCAAGGAGCCATATAGCCCACAGTTTGGGTCATGGGTCCTTACATTAAACTTTGACATATTATTATAGTTATATTAAAATTATGCTGCTATTCTGACAATTAGGCTAAGGGTATGTGGCCTATTGTTTGCTTGGTAAGGGTTCATTTGACTTTATTAAAATATATTCTTCTGTCATGGTATTTGTGCTTGGTTCCAGGGAATCAGAATTAATATTCAAACATTTCATTCTTTAAAGAGAACTTGTCGGTTTGAGAAGCTGAGCGAGAAAGCAGGTGGGAGGTGCTCCGTGTGGTAATGTGACTGATACATAATACAGTCAGACAGTGTGAGGCGCTGCCCTGGGAGCTGGGACAGAGCAGCGAGCAGAAGGGACAGTCTGTTCCCTTCTGTCTATCAACTTCCAGCCCATCAGGGTAACGGACAAGAAGAAACAAGTGTGTGCCCCGCACGTGATGGACACGTGCTGTGAAGAGAGACCAGGCAGCAAGGTGGAGCAAGGAAAGGGGTTGAAAGAGGCTTTCTTTCTCTGAAAAGGTGATATTGCGGCAGAAACCTGAAAAAAAGAGGAGGGGAAGCCATGTTGACATCTAGGGACCAGGCATCAGGTCGAGGACTGAGCAGGGGTGAAGGCTGGGAGGCGGGAGGGAGCTTGTCATGATCACACACTAGCAAGGAGACCATGGCGCTGAGGCGAGGTCCACATCCATGGCTCCACATCCATTCCCTCCAATGTTGCCAGGAGCACAAATATGGTATAACCTTCTTTTAAAAAGTTATTGATTTTTAGAGAGAGGAAAAGAGAGGGAGAGCTGGAAATCAAACCAGCAATCTCTCGGACAAGACGATGTCCAACCATCTGAGCCACACTGGCCAGGGATGGCATAACTTTATTAAGATGCAGTGTACTTAGGCCACCTAGGAAGATGGCTGAAGTATTTAAGGAACTTTAAATATATTTGATCCTTTTCAGATTTTTCCTGGGGCCTTACAGAAAGGGACCCTGTGTCCTGAGATGGGTCCCCTCCCTTCCTGCCCACCCCCAGCCAGGTGTCCTTCCCTTTGCTCTTAGAGCTGTCCTTCCACAGCCTCTGCTAACCAGGAATCATGGAGAGTGGCTTTTCTCCCTCCACTGAGGAATGCTTTGCATAATAGCTGAAAGTATTTCATTAGAATCCTGAAGTGTAGCAGCAGAAACGATTTAAATCTACATTTCAATTATTTTTCTTAAGTGTAACTAAAAAAAATCTGGCGTTTAAGTGAAAGTAAATTATTTGTCTAATTTCCATCAGGGACTCTTTCAAAGTCACAGAAAACGTGGTTAGTAGAATTCATGGCTCTCCACTTCATCGGAGCAATTTCCTACGGGGAGAAAAAATGGTTGCCAAGGCCAATGTCATTGCTTATTTTCTTAAATAATAAAAAGCCAGGCTTACATGAACAACTCCGTCAGACTGAAGTGCACCACTCCTGTACAGGCCTTGGTTTTGCCCTCTTTTTAAAGATGTCTCTTATGCGTCAGACAAATCTATCTAGAAAGGAAAGGGGCATTCAATCCCCTAAACTATTAATTCTTTTAATTGTAAATTTATCATTTCAATTTTTGCCAGGAACAGTCTCCCTACAGCATTATTATAAATGATTTTAAACCATCTATGCTTTAAAACATGAAAGATTAAGCTTTAATTTTTGTTTTAAAAAAATCCCCTTAGGCAATAAGTAGGTTCCTTTGTCTTGTGGCCTTGAAATACAAATTAAAATGTTCTAAATTGCCCATGGTTAGAATAAGTGTTTCATGCAATTATCAGATGGTAGTGAATAAAATAAGAAATTAAATCCTGAAAGAATAAAAACCAGGTAAATGCATAGTATCCCTTTATAAGTTTATCCCAGGTCTTTTGAAACCTACCTTAATCATGTTTCTTGTCTTTCATTTTGATACTAGTGACCCAGTGCACAGATTCATGCACATTGAAAGGAAATTAATTAGAAGGTAGCCAGCAGGGTGGGACTGGGCGAGATGGGCCACTCGCACCCTGGAGCCAACCTCCCACAGTCCCTCCCCGGCGCCTGCGGAGGGAGCTGGGTCCCTCTGGCAGGTAGGGTCCCTCTGCCTGGCCTGTAGGGATCACGCCGAAACCAGCTTTCTGACATCCCCAAGGGGTCCCGGAGTGCGAGAGGGCACTCTGCAAAGTTGCTGTTGTACAGGGTGTGGAACGCAAACGCAAGTGTGTAGTAAACCAGATTCCGGGCCTACAGTGCCCCAGCAGCAACATAACCTACAGCCAAAGGTAGAATCACGTGGCCCTGTGAGGAATCAGGCTCCCTCCCCTCTGGTTTTGGGGTGTGTCACCTGAGAACCACCGCTGCCAAGTCACTGCAGCTCCTGCATTGAGCGTTTGCCCCTTGGTGGTCAGTGAGCATCATAGTGACAGATCAGACAGTTGGACACTTCACATATTACCTTTTATATATATATAAACTGGAGGCCCAGTGCATGAAAATTCATGCACTGGAGTGGGGGGAAGGGGTCCTTCAGCCTGGCCTGCCCCCTCTCACAGTCCAGGAGCCCTCAGGGGCGGGAGGCGACCCGGCAGTCAGGGGAAGGCGACACCCCCATCACACCTCTGCTGCTGCCACTGCCGGCAGCGCAAGCCTCAGCGGTCCTGGTTACCTGAGCCTCAGATGGGCTGGGGGGCTGAGGGGACTGTGGGACTTCAGAGGCAGGTGCGCGGAGCAGCTGGGCCCTCCTGGGGGTGGGCCCAGCCTTGCCATGCACCTGCCGCCCCAGCAGGGCCAAGGGGACTGGGCACCACCATCTTGTGGCTGTGGGCACCACCATCTTTGAGGGCATGGCAGTCAATTAGCATATTCCCCCCTTATTGGCTGTGGCACCACCATCTTTGGGGGTGGGACAGTCAATTAGCATATTCCCTCCTTATTGGCTGTGGGTGCCACCATCTTTTGCGACAGCATAAGGGTCAATTAGCATATTTCCTCCTTATTGGCTGTGAGCACCGCCATCTTTGTGACAGTGTGAGGGTCAATTAGCATATTCCCTCTTTATTAGCTAGATAATAATTTTTCCTTTGTTTATTTCAATCTCCTATTTAATTAATTCTTGGGTCATTTCTTCTTATCCAATTTTGAACCTGTTTTGAGGAATGTGTCTGTATTGATATAAAGAGGCAAATTGTCTTTAAGGCTTGCAGCTAGGTCATAAAGAAAGGTAATATTTGTAGATATATTGTTTTGCTTGGTAATTTTGAGAGCTTAGGTGAGAGCATTGTTATTTACCACATATGAACATTTCTTTGGCATTTTCTGTCTAAAATATAATATTGTGTTCCTATGCCACATTATTTCACTGAACTACTTCCTTTGGGTTTTGGGGTTTTTTTATGTTTTAAAATTTTCCAAATGCTCTTTAAGTGCACTCAATCAAGTGCACACTTTGAGATAATAGATAATTTCTGTCAATAGTGTAAAGCATTTTAAAATGCTAAGGGAGCATTTTTCCATTCCCACCATTGACTTTTCAAGTGGTTTTCACTTGAAATTCTAGGCAATGTTGCTTCCTCATCTTCCAGATGTTCCCTGCCTCCTTGAAAGCTGTGACAGACACAATAAAGTCCCAAGAAAAGGTGTGGCTTCCCTGGGGACGGAGGTTAAGAGTCTGGGGGTGCATTCCCGTGATTGGGGCCTCTTCCGCACTCCTCACACAGGAAGGACAGGGAGTGGCCCCTTCAGTGTGGAGAAAAGCCGCCGCCAGCTGGATGGCTGGAGGAGCAGTGAGGCATCAGAAGTTATCCTCAAACCCTCCAGTGTTCCCCGAGGCTTCCGTCCGCCTTAACTGTGCCTGCAGGGTGCCATTTGCGGGCTCGAGCCATGGAGAGAGATGGGGTCCATCCCCTGAGGTAACCCCATTTTCTAGCCTTCTGCTTTTGCAGGGCAAGCACGTCATACGTTTCTGACAAACACTTACCTGATTCTGCACCTGAGCCAGAGGCCACTCCTTCCTCAGCAGCTGCACTAGGAGCTCTGAGGGCAGAGACAGAGGGGAGGCTGAAGTGTGGTGCATGGGGGAGGGGGCTGTACCCTTCCCTGCTACCAAAGTCCGTTCCTCATACTCCTACCAACACATTCCACACCTTCCCACTGCGGGGTAGTGCTTGAGCTTTGTCTCTTACCGTCTAGAGCAGCGCTTCTCAACCTGTGGGTCACGACCGCTTTGGTGGTCGAACGACCCTTTCACAGGGGTCGCCTAAGACCATCCTGCATAACAGATATTTACATGACGATTCATAACAGTAGCAACATTACAGTTATGAAGTAGCAACGAAAATAATTTTATGGTTGGGTCACAACAGGAGGAACTGTATTTAAAGGGCCAGAAGGTTGAGAACCACTGGCTAGAGCAGCCGTGGGCAAACTACGGCCCTCGGCCCGTTTGAAATGAATAAAACTAAAAAAAAAAAAAAAGACCGTACCCTTTTATGTAATGATGTTTACTTTGAATTTATATTAGTTCACACAAACACTCCATTCATGCCTTTGTTCCGGCCCTCCGGTCCAGTTGAAGAACCCTTTGTGACCCTCCAGTCAAAAAGTTTGCCCACCCCTGGGCTAGAGTAAGGCCTTTCAAAGCCAGGGCGGTTTATTTACTTGAATCCCCCTTGCATTTGGAGCAGTACCTCGCACCCAGGCACTGAGCATCTGCTATGTACCTGAGATATTCTAGGACATTTGAAACCTATCAGTGGACAAAGCTGACAAAAGTCCCTGTCCTTGTGTAGATTATATTCTAGCATTAGCTTTTTAAAAAGCATTATTTTACTAAATCTCTACTGTAATAAAACGATTGCATTGGCCTTTAAGCATCAGCAATAACTTTTACACCCTTTGCGAACACTTTTCACAACCATTATTTTCGTGGACTTTACATTAAAAGGTTGTGTAAGACCACAGTGGGGAGAAGAGGGAGCCTTCTCTCGCTACATTCTCCCCCTTCTGTAAACTGTCCCATTTTTCTATACATTTAATGCAACAGGAGCTCTGGGAGCAGTATTAGCCATTAGGGTGTATTTGGTAAATCGCAAAACTGGGAAAAGTGAGACACATGCTTGGTACTCTGCTCTGTGGCTTCTTAAGAGAAGCATTTCATGAAAATCAAATATTTCAAAAGTTCTAGGCATTTAAACCATTTTTTAAAAAATACTCAGCAGTGGTCTGCTTTCTAGTTAATGGTTCTGTATTTGGTATTGGTCGTCCGGTTTCTAAGGTGACAATATAAAACATGAAAATCCTTTCCAAACCGAGGAGTTTTGACGGCCCCATCATGGGCTGGGCATTTTAGGGTGGAATTACCTTTAAATTTCACTTGTTCTCAAGAAAATGAGAAGTCTCTTGGTCCAAATAGAAAAGCAGCAGGTCCTCGAATTCATTCTGGCGTCTGACCTGCCAGAGGGTCCCTACCTCCTGCCCTCAGAGCAACTTTGCATGGTGGCTGGATGGCCCCTAAAGCAATGAGATGCCGTGCCCTGGAGCCTCTTAATCGTCCTGAACCAATTTAGAGCTGAAGGAAGCTGAGAGGTTTATGGTTCATCATCCCACTGCAGAGCCCGCACTCAGAGTTACACAGCCCACTCCACCTCTGCCCTGAGCACTGCTTGGGTCCCGCGTCCTGTGGGCGGCCGTTCGTTCAGAGGGCTGACACTCCGTGCTTTGTTCTGGGCGCACTTTTTAATATCCTCAGATATTGGCTCTCATGCTTCGTGTGTGTGCACCTTCAGTGGCTCTGGCGGCTGCGCTGTCCCAAGTGTTGGCGGTTCGTTGTACATATGGCCCTGCAGTCGCCTGCGCCGCGGGCAGAGCCACAGCAGGTGCCCTCGGGTTGCGCATGAGCCCAGAGGTGTGTTCTCTGTGCAGCAGGACCACTCTATGTTGTCTCCCCCTAAAGTCCCGGAGTGGCTGTCTGTCCTAACCATGTGCCACCGCTCACACTGGTACAGGCATGTGCTCATTGTTTACGTGTGTTTTAGATGAGAAAGCAACAAAACTTTATTCTGGTCACAACTCCTTCGAGGTTCATGATCCAAGGCCCATGTATGACGACTCTAAAGCAGCCAAGTAGAAATGTTTCGTTCCTATGTGGTTTAATCCCATGAATTGCTATAAACTCTTTGCAGTGGCCATATCCAAAAAAATTAAGCAAAACGCACGAAGCTGGGCAGTGCAGTTGGACAGCGGAAAGTCAGGTGGGCATAAGGTGTCAGTGATGGGAGAGATTTCATCTTCAGGAAATGGGGGACATTTTTAATAGAAGGGCTGACTTGGGAGCCAAAATTATAAGATGAGGTGGGATTTCAAAAGGTAAAAACAGAGTAGGAGATAAAAATGTTTCAAAGATGAAAAAAATGCAAAAAAAAGAATTTAGTTGTTCCCAAGGATGACGGGTGTGGGAAAGAATATCCATGGAAGACTCTGAAAGCCATGGCCAAGGAGCTGGGACTCTCTCGTAGGACTTTGAGCACGAGAGTGTCAGTGCTGGACTTGGGTACTGAACGGATATGGGAGAACAAGAGGAAGGAGTGAAGAAGACGGAGCCTGGTTAGTCTGAGGGGCCAGTGGCACAGTGCGTTCCATTAGCGGAGAGGAGGGCGGCAGAGGGAAGGTTTGTGTGGAAGCTGATTGGGCTTTGCACGTGCGAACAGGCCTTCCCTTTAAGTGCACCCAACAGGCACCTGCCTATCTGACCCCCGAGTTTATCACGGAGACCGGAGCTGAAGTAATGCATTGAGAATGAACTGCAGAGGTGAGGCAGGCCGAGTTACTCTTGGGATGGGTGAGATCGTTAAGCTGGAATCATCCAACAAAAGAGAAGGGACTGGGTGTTCAGTCTGGCCGTGACTCTGTCTGCGGGACAGAAGCAAGAACCAGGTGGTGGAAGGAGCTCCCAGGTAGCACAGTGTCAGGGAAACCAAGCAAGAGAACTTGGAGCAGGACTGTGCTCAAGGTGGGAGGAGAAAAGAGGTTCTGTAGTCCCTCCCCCCCCCCATCTCCCCTAACCCCAATCATAAACTTAATTCATAAATTTAAACTATGCACCGTTCTGAGAGGTAGGATGAAATTTTGCACTGTCCCTCTCCGTCCTGCCTGGGACCTGAACCATCCGTTCGTCCGGTGTCTCCACACTATAGTATGCCCCCCACCCTTTAGTCACTTAGTAGCCATCTTGGTCATCAGCTCAGCTGACCTGGGATCATGCTTGTGTTCAACTCACCCTTATTTTATTTCACGGTAGCCCCAGACCCCAAGAGTAGGGATGTTGGCAGTTCAAATATGCCAAAGAGAAGTTGTAAAATGTGCATAAAGTGTGTAGAAAAAAACATAGTATGTATAGGGTTCATTCTGTCCATGGTTCCAGGCATCCACCGGGGTCTTGGAGCTTATCACCCACAGATAAGGAGGAGGACTGTATTTGAATTTGGCATGGGGTCCATTCACCCTAACGAGTGGCCAGTTCACTACAGTAGTAGAGTAGATGCCACAGTTCTGTAGGGAATGAGACAGAAGAGATGTGAGACATATATTTACTAGAGGCTCAGTGTATGAAATTCATGTACTGGTAGGGTCCTTAGCAGCTGGCAGCGGCTGGCCAGGTACTCCCTCCCTTCCCCCAGCCGCCTGCTGCCACCTCGGCCTCCCTCCCTTCCCCTGGCCGGCCCTGCCCCTGGTCAAACTCCCAGAAGAACTCCTGGTTGAAGGAACAATTTGCATACTATGCTTTTATTACATAGGACATATGGAATTTTCATGAAATTTGTGATTTTTTTTTTAAGTCTATAAAAGTCAGGTGAATAGGAGGAGAAAGGTTAAGATGGAGAAAATGTAAACATATTTCTAAGGTGAAGAGAAGAAGCCAGAGCAAAGGGAGAAAGGAGGAGGTCAGCAAGAGATGAAAATTGATGGACTGAAGTCGGAAGGAGGTTGGAGGTTAGAGTCAAACTCCCCTATGGAGCACAGCTGTAAGGCCCTGCAGTGTGTCTCCTGTGCTGGGGGGAGGGCTCTGCCCCAAGCTCCTGGCCAGCAGCCCCGGGCCTTGCCTTTCCAGCTCTCCTCACCATGTCCCCACCATGTGTACACATGTTAATATGTGTGACGGGTCAGAAACCCGTAGTAAATGCTGAGCAAGTGATGGTGTGGCCTTAACAGAGGGAATGCATTTGCCTCTGAGGCATGAGCAGAAGTCAGGAATGATAAGGATGTAAAAAATTTAAGACAGAAAGTAATTACATCACATACAGGTAAAGAATTTCAGTATCTACAAACAACCAAACCAAGTTCATACCCAGAGCAGAGGTTTAGAAAATCCTTAGCCTAAAGAACATAAGAGAGGAACTACAGTTTCATTTTCTTTCTAGAGGCTGTGGACATCTTGACCAAGAGCTGAAAGCTTATGATTTGGAGCAAATCATTTCATCTTTATTTCGTTTTCTCAGTTGTGAAGCTGTTAGCTTTTACAGTGGGAAATTTGACTTGAGATTGTAGGACCAACACATCCTACTTACCAAAGGCCCAAGTGGCACTATTAGAGTAAACTGACTGAGGTACCACGTGCAGGTAGGGTTGCGGTGTGGCTGTCGCCCCTTGAAGCCAGGCCCAGAGCCCACGGGAGCTGTTGGTTCTGTGTCCGGCAGCACCTGGGGCTGCGCTGGGAGGTGGGCTGTGTGGGGAGGCAGCTTACTTGGCCTGCCCTGCAGATCACGGCCTCTCCAGTCTAGAGCTTTGCTGGACAGTCTCCCAACCCTTTGCCAACCTGGGCGTCATAGGAAGATCTGCCCCCTAGAAAGGAGTGTGTACCTATCTGGGCAGACTGCCCCTCCTCCAGGACCTCCTCAGACCAGGATGCAGACGGGTTTGGGTGCCTCCTGCAGAAGTGCATGTTTCTCACTCTCTCTGTAGAGTCTGGAGCCTGGTCACATCATCACATTCTATGGTTGTAAGAAATTGTCAAGACCTAGCCAGGTGCCTCATTCATGACCCACGTGGGGTGACACGCAGGGGTACCACCATGAGAGGTTCGAGCAGGAACTCCTGGGGAACCGGAACTATACCTCTGGATTTTTGCACTTACATGTTCTCAGCCTCATGAGGAAATCACTAACATTTTTTTTTTCAATCTGTGTCCATGACCATCTGTTAAAGCAAACATCTGAGGTCAGCTGAGGGAAGGTTTGTACTTTTATTTATCTTGGTAAATTGCAAGCAAAATACCATTGGAAGAGAAAGTAGGTTTGATTTTTCTCTGTCCTTTGTCCCATTCTTGTTAGATCCAAATACTGAGTTTATATAAGCTGGCTTTTTCAAACTCACGGCCCAAATTTCATCTTAGTTCTTTAAGGCCTGCCCTTTATGGGACTGGGGTGGCTGGGGGAGGCTGTTACTAAAAATAAGGTTAATTAAGGAGGTACCCAGATTTAGTGACAACTAATAAAGTAGATTTCTGTCTTAGAGAATCAGCTAGTGAGAGCCCCACCAAGCACGTGGAAATGAAAGTGACGAAAACCGTGGGACTGCTTTGGACGTTAGGAGTGTGATACTCTCCACATCCATTTCTGTAGCGCTTTCTCACCTTCCAAAATGTGTATCATCGAAGAATACTGCCTTCAGAGTTCGAACACTGAGCATTTCCCCTTCCCCGGCTTCTAGAAGAGAACCAGTAATGGCTTGTGCGGCCCTGTGTTGCACCGCCGCGTTGCTCGCCAGCCTCCCCGTGGCTTGGAAGTGGTGGCATGAAAGCAGGCAATGCAGATGCTTACCGGGCGGGGGGTGTGCCTTTTACAGGGTGTCGAGCAGTGAGATCACACCTCAGCACCTATCGGTGCCATCTGTACTGCAAACAGCCTCCTCCTACCCTGTCTCATCCCTCCTCGTCCCACCCTCCCAGCCCTCAAAAATAAATCTTTTAGAGATGAAATAAAATGAGAGGTGTGGTTATTGTGGAATAATTAGGCCCCAGGGGAGAAGAGAAACTGTACTGTGACTGCCCTACGGTTGTGATTAGCTAATAACGATAGTGCCTGTGTCGCTGCTTAATTATTCTACGTCCTCGCAGGCTTCCCTGCGCTGTTGGACTCCAGCCTCCGAGCTCGTCTGAGGCAGAACACAACCGCAGGCTCCGGTGTCCTGAAGTCTGGTTGGTTGATGCAGGCAATTTTCTGTGCTTACAGCTATTTTATGTCCTAACCCACAAAGCCACTGTGCTTGTACCATGCCATTGTTCTGTGGAAAGTGTTTAATGAATGCACCGAAGGCAGATTCTTGCTGTCTCTGTTAATGTTGTTTCATTGTTTCTTAAAAAAAAAAAAAAAAAAAAAAAACTTGTGCTGTCCAGGAGAAATGGGAAGAGAGTTAATATGAGGAAATAAATGCTTTTGGTTCCTAGAAAGCACAGCCGCTTCTGGGTCGGCCTTGATGGTAACATGACCTGCAGTGAAAGACAAGGAGGAAAGGGCAGGGTTCACATAGGAAGGATGACGTAGATGAAGAAGTGGTATTGACCACTTTCTGTGAAAGGCTGACAACCCCAAATGGCCACGTAGTTACTTTTTGTGGATCTGGGATCTGTGGACGGGTGGAGGGATCGCCGAGCTCCCCACAGTCAGCAGGCAGCCTTGCCCCCCCAAGTGGGAACCATGTTCATCGCCCCACCTTCTACCTGGCCTTTACTTTGTGTGTCCCCGATTCTGGTTCAAGCAGAAGGCGGGTTATCAGGCTGGTCTTTGAACTTGGCCCTGTGCATGCTCCCGGCTCCTCCTGCGTAAGTTATGTCAGAGGCATGAAGGGTCTCTCTCCCCATCCTGGTGACAAAGCTGCTATTGGCTTCATTGATTCTATTTCTTAAAATACCCACCCTCTCTCTGGCATGCAAGCAAAAGGAATGGTTTGCTGCATCTTTCACTCAGCCACAGGCTCAGTGTGCCATTGGGAGCCCTCTGGGAGCCGTGAGGTGGAATGGGATGCCCCTCGTCCAGCTCATTCAGGCCCACAGATTGGCCTCGTCCTAAGAGAAACCGGACATGGCGTCTCCAGTAGAATTTCCATCTATTCACTCAGCAGATATTTAGTGCCCACGATATGTCAGTTATTCTTGTAGGTTCTAGAAAATAAGGCAGAACTCCTGCTCTCTATAAGCTTGTCTCCTTGCGGGGTTTTCTTGCATAGAAGATTTTATCACAACTACTACCCTTACATAGTATCTTGCTCCTGGTTTCCTGCCCCCTAGCACCTGTTCCCCTTTCTTATCAAACCTTACCTCCCCCCCCCCACCCCCCCCTCCGCAGCCTTTCATCTCCTTATGCTCCCCACAGCCCTGGTGGAATTTGATGGCACTGCACTTGGACAGCCCTGAGACCGGGGTCCTCAGGCTTTATTGAGCCAGACACACCATGAGGGCTTGTTGAAATCAGATTCCCGGGTCCCACCACCAGAGATTTCAGTTCAGAGGGTCTGAGGTTACCTGCAGGTAACCCTGCTGCAGGAAGTCCAAGACTGTTCATTCTTTAAAAAGTGGGCTTTGATGTTAAATGTGTGCGTGGTTACTGTGCCCGCACTGTGTTCCCTGCCTCCAGCAGGCAGAGCGATTCTGACCAAGTGGCCGTCAGAGCGTCTCAGCCTCCCTGGCCCTGGGTCAGAGGGGCTCACACCACACAAGTCTGGCCTTTCTCTCGGTGATCATTTTCCCCGCGATTCGGTCATTCAGGATTTGAGCTGGGTGTGCTCAGTGGGGCGGCTGCCATGTGCATTCCTGGGAAAGGAAAAGGCAGACGCTGCACTGTGTATTGATCAGGCTTGTGTTTGGTCTGCAGTCTCTAACTAGACCTGAGGTTTTCTCATTGTTCAGCTGTGCTGTGGGCGATAAATTGGAATCTTCACCCAAGTTCAGCCTTGAACCAGTAGAATTGTGCCTCTTGCAGACCTTGTTCCCCTGCCAGGAGATGCAGGCGGTGGGTGTTTGGCACTGGTAGAAACAATAAGAGCTTTTCAAAAGTGAGTTTATTGGCCCTCCGAGGCTACCAAGCATCGCCTCAGGGCCTTCAGAACCCCATCCGTGACCATCGGAGGCCTCCGGCTTTCATATTTCACAGACGGGGGAACCTGCCTCTGAGGCAGTGGGGCCCACTTTGGAAGAATTCTAATCCGCTGACACTTCCTTTGTACTGAATCTGCCTTCTTATAGCTATCTCCCACTGATCCTCATTTTCGTCTCTTGAGCTATAAAAAAAATATCTTTCTGATGTCAAAACCTAAGACTGTCTCTTCCTTTAATATTCTTCCTCTCTAGGCTAAATTGTACCTTTTTATCAACTGTTTCTCACTCAACTTGACTTTCAGGCCTGGACACTCTCAAAACTATGCACACAGACTGAGTTTCCTGATGATCAGACTAATGAGAAAGGCTGCAAAATTTGTCATCCATGCAGCGGCCTCGCTAGAGGGGGGGAAATGTCGAACCTTCAAGTGTTGTAAAATGATGTGAAAACAATGTCATACCTCCTTCTGAGGACAGGATAACCAGATTCTCATCCTTCAGATATGGACCCAACAAATGCTTATTGATCATCTACTAGCTATCAGACATCAGTGCCACCTCATTTGATTATTTGATTATCATGTCACTTCTCGGAGCTGAGTCACATTATTCCAGCTTGGCAGATAATTACTAACCCTCGCTAAGTCAAGCCCAAGGTTTTACAGACGAAAGGGACAAGGCAGAACAGTAGGGGTGGATCTGAGTGACTGAAATGCATTGCTTCTGCCAGTAAATCTCCCCAGTAGCCACAAGATATGTGCAAGGTGCAGAATAGGAATTGAAGTTCAATAACAGGATAATGTTAACTCTTTGGAGCCAGACAGCTGGGTTAGATCCTGGCTGTACCACTTATAGCTGTGTGACCTTCCACACATTACCTGATAAGATAGTTATAAATGATTAAAGGAGCTAATACTCATAAAATCCTTAAAACAATGACTGGCACATGGCAAGCACTCGGTAAATATAAGTTACCATCATGATTAGCTTTATTCCTGGCACAACTGAATTTTCTATTACTGCTCTGGCTCTCTCTCCACTTCCTCTTCCACTGACAAGGACCCTGTGATGGCCTGGCCCTCCCAGATGACCCAGGATCATCCCCCATCTCTCGAGCAAGCAGCACCTTTGACTTCCTCTTGGTCACATAGTCTCGCATAGTCACGGTTCCAGAATCGGGACATGGGCATCTGTAGGGAAGGAGTCATTATTCTGCCTACCGCAGACAACACAGCAGCACTGCTGAGCTCCCGCTCCAAGCACAGCCCCGAGGACCCACACAAGTGTAGTCTGCCTACCCAGCAACGCACGAGTTGGGACAGAAAAGGACGAGAGAGCTGGATGGCTCTTGTCAGGCACCCACTGGTGTCGCCTGTCCTTCCCCCACCCTGCACCACCCCCGGGGCCACTGTGGGTGTTGGGTCCTTCCCGCCCCTCCAGTCAGGTTAGTCACTTCCCTCCCTCAGGGAGATCAGGGCTGGGGGGGATGTCCTCCAATTATCCATAAGCAGAGAGAGAAGTGGGGTGAGGGCCTTTCCTCTGGAAAGCTGAGGAAAAACTAAGCATGTGTCTCTGGCACACATAAACGTAAGAGGAAAATAAATGAAACTTTCTTTTAAAGTTAGGAGTAGGCTTGCTTGTTACGTGGGTTGGTTTAAGAAAGTTTTCTTAACCACCCCTCCCCCACACGTTGCACATCTGGGTGGCAGGCTCTGTGTGGCCCCTCATCCCGGCCCCGCACCCAGCTCGGGGCTGTGCCCACGCCCGTGCGCACTGGGCGATCCTCTGCTTCCTCATCTCCAGAGCGGCGAGGAGTCCATGTCTGGGTCACGGGCTGCCAGGGAAGACCCACCCTGAAATGAATACGTGTGAAAGACCTACTGTCCTTTGTTACTGATGGGGATTCAGGAAGAGAAATACTTAAGCTGCATGGGCAAGTGCAACTCTCAGCTCTGTCCCATCTGACAGCGGTTATCTCGCGGGCCCTGGGAGCATTATTCTCTTTCCTTCCTTCCTTTCCTTTTTTCTTTGCTTTCCTTTTTTTTTTTCTTTTTTTTTTTCTTTCCTTCCCTCCCTCCCCTGCTTTCTTTCCCCCTCACAGAGCAAGGGACCTGATGGCTTAGCCACTGTCTGGGACCTGCAGTTTTGATGTGGGCCAACAAACTCTAGATATATTGTTCTTCTAAGGTGCAGCTCAGCCCCCAGAGTGGGGTGGCTGCTTGGAGACTGCTCAGCTTAGAGTCCTTCCAGGAGTGAACTAACCTGGTCAGAGGAGCAAAGAAATTCTGTAACTAGGTCAAAGTTGGCACATCCTCACCACCAGCGTCCCTTTCACCCGCCAGCTCCCCTCACGAACACCCCACTGTCCCTCACACATTTCATTTTTTCATAAAAAGTCACAGAACTATGTTACCATGTGAGGTAATGAAAACATGCCTTCCGGCCATCACATGACCATTTTATTCCTGGTTAGCCAGCTGGTCATAACATCTCTGGGCTGATTGGGAGTTTTAACCAGTGGTAAAACAGGCACAAAGCGCAACACGTGACGAGTTAGTGCCACTCGTGAGCGGGTGAGGTGGCTCAGCTTCCCCCACTGCTCTGCTCTGGGCTGTGACCCTTCTCTCTGCAGGGAGCGGCCTTCCACGGAGAGAGTGCTGTGGGCGTTTATGATCCTACATTTATGTACCACCTTCTCCCGAAATGCTCCTTCTGTAAACAGTTTAATTGAGAAAGCAACGGATACAGTTCTCAGTGGAGGCGAGGGAATTTTAGGTGGGCGGAATGCAATTACCCAGGCAGCACCTTGCCAGTCTGCCAACCCAGAAATAGGCAAGTGTGTGTGTTGGTGGCATTTAATTTGTCTCTGTTGTGTCTTGGGTCTGTTGACTATTTAGTTTTGATTGAGGTTGGCCATGTGACAAATTTGATTTTTTCTTTTGCTTTATATAAACTACTTGTTAAAAATCAAAAGGTCCTTAAAGGCATCTAGATATGCAGTCGAGATGTCTCTTCCAACTTAGACTGAAATTGGGGCAAATTTTCAGAGTCCTGTCCAAAGGTCTGAAGCACATGGCATCTTCTCACTTTAAGGCAAGCTATTAGTTTAATGCTTGATTCCTCTCCTTCCTGTTCTCCCTGTCCCCATCTTTCTGCAGGGACCACCTAAGAACCGCATAATAATAAGGCAGAAAACTTTTTTTCGGTCTTGGTTCAGTATAGCTGGTCTCCCTGAGTTTTTAAATAAATGGAAAACCAAGACATAGAGACCTGCAGTCTGCATGCTGTTTCTTTATTATCTGTCCCAAGATGGGCCCAGGGAGCTACCTAGCCTCGTCCACCTTTCCCATCACCTCCAAGCCCAGGCCTCCTCTGGGCTCCTATGACTTAGGTGTCTGTAATGAATTCTCTCTCCAGCTCACTGTTTGCCATCAAAATTGTGACTTATCCACACAAGCGCGGGGTCTGACTTTAACCCCCTCTTCCTCAGACCCGTCTGAGACTGGGAGGATGTGAGAAGTCACCCATGAAGCATGAGATGAGCCGGCTCTAATGTCATCCAGCTCCTTGTCCCTCTTGACACTGAGTGAGACTCTAGCTAGAAGTTGGTGACTGATGAATCTGCTCCCTGCTGCTTTGATTTCTCTGGATGAGAGAGCAGCGGGCAGCCTTGTGGCCAGCGGTGCCTGCCGTGGCCTTTGTAGGAAGAGAGGCCTCATGGATTGACACATGGGCTCCCCTCTGGAACTTCATGTGAGATAGAAGAGGGTCATTCAACAGGAAAACACCATTGGTTGTGTACTCATCAGTAATTGAAGGTGTTTAGACTAAAGGGGAGAAAGTCTTATCCAATTTTTTGTTGTTTTATGAAATATATGCTGTCTAGGCTCAGCTCCATCTGTACCCAATAATGGAGGACCTAAAAATCCCCAAATGTTGTCAGTCAGATACAATGCCAAGTTCATTACATGGCTTACTTTACTTAATCCTTATGCCTTTTAAGTTGGGTTTTTTGTTTTGTTTTGTTTTTTCTCCACTTAAAAATGAAGGAACAGAAGCCTGGGAAGAGCAGGAAACAGTTTGAGTCCAAAGCACTCAGTTCTCACTACAACCCCATTTTGCCTCCAGTGTTGTTTTTAGAAGAGGATGATGAAATTATAGTGTTTGTTACTTATTTAGAGCTATAGGCTCATTTTTTCATTATCTCTGGGGCCAAGCTAGGGCATTTTTTCCTGTGGTCCTCAGGGATGCCCATGCTAACCAACCTCATAGATTAGACCAGTGATGGCGAGCCTTTTGAGCTCGGCGTGCCAGCATTTTGAAAAACCCTAACTTAACTCTGGTGCCGTGTCACATATAGAAATTTTTTGATCTTTGCAACCATAGTAAAACAAAGACTTATATTTTTGATATTTATTTTATATATTTAAACGCCATTTAACAAAGAAAAATCAACCAAAAAAAATGAGTTCCCGTGTCACCTCTGACACGCGTGTCAGAGGTCCGCCATCACTGGATTAGACGGAGGGCACAGAGGATTAGAGACTAATGAGGTCTGAAAAGTTTACACTGCAGAGACTAAGGTGATAAGACCCTGTCAGAGGTTTGTGTTTCCAGCAATCACACTGAATACTCCACAACAGCATCCTAACTACAGCTCCATAAAACTTTAGGAATGTGGGGTGTTGCTTCCTGATAAGCGGCTTCTCCAGGTGATTGCTCTCAGTGCTTTGGCACCCATACTTCTCCATCATTGGTGCGCGTGACGACCGAGACTGGGGGCCTTTCTGACAATAGCAGCAGCTCCCACATGTTTGTCAGACGAGTACCAGAATATCCTCATCCAGTCACCCATTAGCTCCCTTCCACACCTCATCCCAGTTTGCTTCCTGTTCATGTTCTGTGCTGTGCAGGAATATCTCATCTTCTCACTGGGTTCCTTCCCACTCCTTTCCCTTCTCTCAGATCTAAATGAGGAGTCTGACAGAGGTAAAGAACAGAGCCTGAACTACGTAAGAGTTTTCTGACAGTCATTGTATACCTGCACTGGAGTCCTTTTTTAGCTACATTTCATCAAAACAAAAACAGATTTTCACGAAGGCATGTTAAGGTCCTTTGCAATGCAAGCAGTTGATCCAATTCTCTTTATCCAAGATTGTTAGAAAGTCTCCCATGCTTGCTGGTTGCATAGTATATATTTCCATCCTTTTACTTTCAACCCATTTGTGCCTTTGAATCTGAAGTGTGTCTCCTGTAGATGGCATAGACAGAGCTGGTTTTGGGTTTTCTTTTGTTTTTTTTAAATACCCGAGGATATGTTTTTTATTGATTTTAGAGAGGAAAGGGGGGGGGGGAGGGAGAGAGAGAGAGAGAGAAAGGAAAGAAAGAAAGAAAGAAAGAAAGAAAGAAAGAAAGAAAGAAAGAAAGAAAGAAAGAAAGAAAGAAAGAAAGAAAGAAAGAAAGAAAGAAAGAAAGAAAGAAAGAAAGAAAGAAAGAAAGAAAGAAAGAAAGAAAGAAAGAAAGAAAGAAAGGAAAGAAAGAAAGAAAGAAAGAAAAGAAAGAAACATCGATCGGTTCCTCCCAAACACACCCCAACCAGGGATCAAATCAATAACCTTTTGGTGCATGGGATGACATTCCAATCAACCAAGCCACCCAGCCAGGACTAGTTTTTATTTTTTTAACCCAATCTGACAATCCCTGCCTTCTGGTTGGATTGTTTAATTCGTTCACATTTAGTGTTGTTATTGATATGGTTGCATTTACATGTTGCCTTTGTACTTTTTGTTTTCTGTATGTCACATGTCTTTTTGTTCCTCTATTTCACCTTTAGGGCTTTATTTTTCATTAAGTAAATATTTTCTAATATAATATTTTAATTTTTTTCAATATTTTCAAATTTTACTTTCTTAGTGGTTTCCCTAGGACTTACAACAGACACCATAACTTACAGAATCTACTTCAGATTTATGCTCACTCCATGCCAGTAAAATACAGAAATCTCCTTCAGAACTCTCTCCTCCTCCCCTTGTGCTATTATTTGTACACACATTACATCTGTATGCTCCAAACCCAGAAATGTGTTGTTATAAATATTATTCCATACAACCTGCTATCTTTTGAAGAAACTGAAAGAAGAAAGGGGAGCAAGTATATATCAACAGAGTTTGTTTGTAACCCTATTATCTATCATTTTTGGTTCTCTTCGTTTCTTTTTGATTAACCATCCGGCATAATTTCCTTACTCCAGTGTTGCCCTCACAACCGCCTTTGTGATTTTATTGTCAAATATATTACATTTCCATATGTTACAGGCCCAACCAATGCAATTATATACATATTGTTTTTAGACAATTGATTTTTAAATCAGTTAAGAGAAGACAAGAGGAAAAATGCAATTACACTGTCTTTTATAATTGCATAATTACTTCATCAGTGTTTTTTGGGCTTGTTTGTTTGGGGGTTTTGTTTTGGTTTTGTTGGTGTGTGTATGTGTGTGTACTGTAATTACTGTCTGGAATCATTTGCTTTCAGCCCGAAGAATTTGCTTTAGTGTTTCCTGTAAGACACATCTACTAGCCACAAATTCTCTGTTTTTGTTCATTTAGGGATGTCATTGTTTCTCCTTTGGTTTTGGAAGATAGTTTTGCTGGATATAAGATTCTTAATTCATCGATTTTTCTTTTCAGCACTTGGAATATGCCTTCCTGCAACCTTTTGCTTCACTGTTTGTTCTGAGAAGTCAGCTGTTAATCTTATTGGAACTCCCTTATACATAAGGAGTCATTTTTTTTCTCTTGCTGATTTCAAGATTTTTATCCTTAGCTTTCAGCATTTTCACTATCACCTGTCTAGGGATAGATCTCTTTGTTTAATTCTATTTGTAGTTTGTTGACTTTTTTATATGTATAAATTAGTTTTTTATCAAAATTAGGGACTTTTTGGTCATTGTCTCTTTGAATATTTTTTCTGTTCTTTTCTCTTCTTTTGGTACTCCCGTTACATGTATGTTAGTGTGATTAATGGTGTGCCACATCTCTGAGGCTCAGTCTTCTGCCTGCTCAAATCAACTGTTGAGCCCCACAGTGAATTTTTCATTTCTGTAGTTAACTTTTCAGTTCCAGAATGTCCTTTTTGTTCATTTTAGTAATTTCCATCTCTATTATTTGATGAAACATGATCAGCATACATTTTTTAATTCTTTTTTTAATATATTTTTATTGATTTCAGAGATGAAGGGAGAGGGGAGAGATAGAGACATCAGTGATGAGAGAGAATCATTGATCAGCTGCCTCCTGCATGTCTCTCACTGAGGATCAAGCCCACAACCTGGGCATGTGCCCTGACTGGGAATTGAACCATGACCCTCCTGGTTCATAGGTCAATGCTCAACCACTGAGCCACACCAGCTGGATCATTTTTTTTCTTTAAGCGTGGTTTCCTTTAGTTCTTTGAACATATTTATGGTGTCTTTGTCTAAGTACAGTATCTAAACCCTCTCAAACAGTTTCTGTCACCTGTGTTCTTACTGTGTCTAGATCACACTTTCTTGTTTCTTTGCACTTCCCATAATTGTTTAAAACTGGACATTTTAGGTAATATATCATAACAATTCTGGACACTGAACCTTCTCACTCTATTTCCCCACCCCCAGACCCAATTTATTCTTGTTTGCTTATTTGCTTAGTGACTTAGCTAGACTAGTTCAAGGAGACCTATTCTACTACTGAATGTGTCTGCTGTCACTCCTCACGGGACACAGCTTTGGGTTGTAACATTCTTATATTTCCTTTTTTTAAATGGCATGACTCTTCCAAATGGTTCTGTGATTGCCTCTCTGCCCAATCTCCCTTCTATGGGTCGGTTTCTATTTTTATCACATCCAGCCGTTAGCCTCCACTAATTTCTAATTGTTTGGCCCTAGAAATGCGCCTGCAGCCTGATTCAGTTCAGGTCAGACCCCTGCACAGGGAGCCTCTTCAAGGCCATTTCTTGCAGCTTGCTCTGACCCCAGGAGGACTCTTCTTAGCTGCCTCTGTCTCTGGTTCTCTCTGTTAAGCCCCCAGCTGGCCTATCACTGCTGTTAGGGAGCTGTGACTCTCCTCTTAATGGCTCACCACCAAGATTTCTAATGTTTTCAACAGCACCTTAGGCTTTCATGCCAATATAAATTTGAAATCTTAAAATACACAATTTCTTAGAAAGCTGTAACTCAATAAAACTAATTCAAGAGGAAAAATAAAAGTTGAATAATCCTCTTTATTAGAGGAATATAATCAATATTTTAAAACCATACCATCATGAAATATCAAGTCAAGATCATTTTTACTGGCAAGTTCTACCAAACATTTAAATTATACGTATTCAATCTTTTTTAAAAAAAAAAATTCTTTATTGTTTGAAAGTATCACATATGTCTCCTTACGTATTCAGTCTTATACTGTCTCTTCCAGAGAATGGAAAAATGAGGACATTCTCCCAGCCATTTGTTAGCGAAACTAAGGACAGTACAAAAAGGTCAAATAAAGGTCGATCTTATTCATACACATAAATGAAAAATATCCTAAACGAGGTATTATCAATAACGAAGCCAAGGAAGTATTGCTAATTTTGTAAGGTTTAATACTGTTTTGGGGTTGTAAAAGAGAAGGTCCACAGTTTTAAGAGTTCCTTACGAAATTACGTAGAAGTAAAATGTTATAAGGTCTGAGATTTGCTTTAAAATACACTTCGATTAGGGGGTTGAGTTGGTTCTCAACTGTTCTAGAATGTGGAGATGAGTTTTATGGGAGTTTGTACTGCTATTGTCTCTGCTTTTGTCTGTATTTGAAAATATTTATAATATCAATGGACTAGAAACATTGGTTTGATTCTATGTAATTTACTTTTAAAAAGAGAAAGAAAAGATACACACATAATGAGGTGTCAGAAGCCAGTGTCGTACATGGACAGAAATATGACAAGGTGGGGAATTCAACTTTTAGACATTTGCTCTGGCCTCACTCAAAAGGGACCCCAAGCCAGGCGCACTGCAAGCAGTGTTGGGTGGCCTGGGAGGCAGAGCAGGGCGCCTCCGCCGGCAGGAACATCCAGGGCGAGGAGGAAGTTCCTGCCGGGCCAGATGGAAAGGAAGCTCCATACTCACAGCGATTTCACAGCTAGAAACAGACCACAGGTTTCATTCAGCTGTGGTTCAGGATTGAGTTTAGCCTGTCTTCATCAACAGGATAAAGATGATTTGTGTGAAAAGTCAGCAGATTGTAAACCTGTGCAAATGAAAGATAGTTGAAATGCTATTTATAGAAGCAGTTATCAATTCCAGAATTTCTATTTTGTTCATTTTTGTAATTTTTATCTCTAGTATTTGATGAAATGTTATCATTATACCTTTATTTAATTCTTTAAGCACAGTTTCATTTCGTGTTTTTTTTAACATATTTATAATAGCTGCTTTATAATAGCTATAAAAAGGATAGGGAGTACAAGTACTTTGGAAAATAGTTTGGTATTGCTACAAAAAGATTTCTCATCTGACCCAGCAATCCCAGTCCTATGTGTATACAAAAGAGAACTGAAAACATGTCTACACAAAAAGTTGTACACGGTGCTTATAGCAGCATTATTCCCAATATCCCAAACGTGGAAGCAACCAAAATGCCCACAGCTGGTGAAAGGATAGGCAAAGTGTAGTGTTTCCATACAATGGAATATTATTGAGCAATAAAGAGGCAGAAAGCATTGACACAGGCTACTACATGGATGAACCTTGGAAACATTTTGATAAGTGAAAATAGACAGTCACAAAAGGTCACATATTTTAAGATTCCATTTATATGAAATGTTAATAGGCAAACCCATAGAGAAAGTAGATCAGTGGTTTCCAGTGCTAGAAGGGTATCGGTTTCTTTTGGGAGTCATAAAAATGTTCTAGCCCAGCCAGTGTGCTCAATGGTTGAGCATCAACCATGCACCAAGAGGTTGCCAGTTTAATTCCCGGTCGGGTCACATGCCCAGCCCAGGTTGCAGGTGTGCAGGAGGCAGCCAATTGATATTTTCCCCTCTCATCAATGTTTCTCTCTCTTTCCCTCTCCTCTCCTATCTCTATAAAA
Organism: Myotis nattereri; assembly: GCF_964212035.1. Classification (NCBI taxonomy): domain Eukaryota; kingdom Metazoa; phylum Chordata; class Mammalia; order Chiroptera; family Vespertilionidae; genus Myotis; species Myotis nattereri. The sequence goes on from NC_138075.1 coordinate 159,745,429, forward strand.
GTCAACTTTTTTAAATGTTCTAAAATTAGATAGTGGTGCTAGTTGTTCAATCTGTAAGTATACTAAAAACCACTGAACTCTATACTTTAAAAAGGTAATTGTATGGTATGTGAATTATATTCCAATAAAGCTGTCATTTAAAAGAGATGGGAGGGTGCCTGGTCGGGTAGCTTAATTGGTTAGATCATCATCCCAATATACCAAGGTTGTGGGTTCGATCCCCAGTCCGAGCACATACAAGAATCAACCAGTGAATACATAAATAAGTAGAACAACAAATCATTGGCTCTTTCTCTCTCTCTCTTTCTTCCCTCTTTCTTCTCCCTTCTTTCCCTCCCTCCCCCCTCTTCTCTCTAAAATCAATTTTAAAAATAAATAAATAAAAATAAAAAGAGGTATGGGGGGCGGGGAATGGGGGAGACAGGGGAAGGAGAGCTTGGAGCAAAATGGTTTTCTCTCCTGTACTCCACCCTGTTTATTACCACTGCCACCAGGGTCCTAGAGTCTTCTGTCATGCTCAAGAAGATGTGATTTTTATTTTTCAAAACTTCATTGAGAAAGTGCCCACTCTGCAGCAGAAACAATAAGGAAGCCAAGCGTTACCATTTTACTCCTCCACTTCTTCATTTGTTAACCTGAGGAGGAGGCTTAGAGGACTGGGGCCTTTAAAAATTGATGGACTGGAAATTAGGACACAAGGCCCCCTCTTCTCGAATTTTCCTCAACCAGCAATGAGGGTATTCACTGCACTGGCCAAATGGAGCTATGATCGTTGTTTATTAATCACCAAATCTAATGATCAGAAGTGCCACAAGTACAGTCCCCTGTGTCTTCCCCACCCAATACACAAGCACGACTCCCTGGCTCCCCCCGCTGTGCGGGCAGCTGACTTAACCGGGCCAGTTGGCTCTCACTCACCTTGTGCTCTCTCTCCCCATTTTCCCATCCTCCTGTTGCTTTTCAGTGGCTGCTTCAACTCCCAACTCCACTGCTGGTGCGGCCATGAACTCTTTGACCTCTCTTGGGACTCTGCAAGGACTGGCAGGAGCCACAGTTGGACTGAATAATATTAATGCACTCGCAGGTACCATAAACAGTGAGTATTTGCTGCTCTGGTGGACAGCCTTCCCCCAAATTCTCCACAGAAAACGGTCAGCCAGAAGTGACCTAAAAAGGATACGTAACAGGGAGAACTAATACTTGGGATGGAGGAGCGCATGCTTTGATAGGCAGACGCTGTCTAGGTTCATTTTGCCACAAAACACCCAACCTCTCACCACCACCACCCCTACCACCACCCCCATTCCTTCTAATATGCAGTGGATGCATATCCATCCATACATTTCTGGGGTTGACAGACATGTGTAGGTTTCAAGGGTTTGGTTGGGTTTGGGATTTGTTCTGTTCTTCTGAGAGGCAGTGTGCTAATAATAGAAAAATTGATGGACCAGAAATCAGGACGCACGGGTCCCGCTCCGAATCTGGTAGCAATTACTTGCAGGATCTTAGGCAAATCACTGCCCTGCTCTGAGCTTCATTTTCCCATCTGACAATCGAAAGTTCTGGATCAGATGATCTGAAAGGTGCCCTCCAGCTCTAAACCCCAAAGATTCCTGCCAGTTATGTAGAGGGGAAGCGGAGCCTTGGAACGAAGGAAGTCCAGCTGAGCGGAGAGGAGCCGCTGCATACGAACGTGGTCTGGAGTCTTTATGAAGCCTCACAGGCTGGTTACTGAGCAGTGCAGCTCCAAAGGGCTGTTGTTCTTCCCCCACAGGTTGAGGCAGACTCTCACAGAATCACAGTTCTGAGCCGGAGAGACTCACCCACGAACTCTGGTCTCTGTGCTAAGGAGCTTATCCACTCTGGCACTTCAGACCTGGGGGCACCAGCAGATCCGCACATTGCAGGCTCATGCTTGGCGTTGGCTCCTGCCCTGGGGAACAGCCCTGAGCCCACAGAGGGGCACCCTGTTTGTCTTTCCCTCAGTCTGGTCCCCGCTGGGTGCCTGAGAGCAGCCACGCCCAGCAGTTCCGTGACAGCCCAAAGATCCCGATGTGGGGATCTGGTTACCCACCGTGCAGCCTAAGCAGAAAGTTTCCCTGTTTTAAGCCATGATTCAATAAATGGACTGTTTTTAAAGGGTGATCGGGCAGTACAATTTTGTTAAAAAGGCAAGAAATAAAAATGCCAGTGAGTATACTTTCAAAGCTCAAAAAGAATACCTTGCAATTTATTTGGTGAAAAGGGGACCCAGAACTCATCCAAATGAAGGCTGTTATAATCCCGATAAGAAAATTAATTATATATGTAGAGGTAGGAAATATTCAGGTTTTAGTAACTCATTTTACTCAGATGCTCTGGGAAAGACAAACGAAAACATGAACTGAGTTTTATCTGACCAGGGGCCAAAAATGGAAGAAATGAGAAACATGTTTCCTTCCAGATACGATGGCTCTCGATGAGCAAATAGTGTATGAAGTGGTACCCGTGCGGCAGCACAATGTTTTATTCCAGTCAAGCTGCCTCCGGCGCCCCGTCAGGAGCCCTCATGGCCTTGACTCCTGTTTCTGACCTTGTTCTGCAGACGCTCCAGCCCACTTGTCCTTGCCCTCGGTTGCAGGTGTGTGTTCGCACACAGCCCTTCATGCTGCTTCTCTTGCCCCAGGACCTAGTTCCCCTAAAACAAGGACTTTGATTTGATCGCCTGCCTGTCCTTGGTCTGCAAAGTAACAGGCCAGTGGGAGTGGCTGTCCTCCTCAGCACGTGCTCATGATACTGTGTTGTCCTTCCATCCGTGCGTCCGCCTCTCTCCATCCTGTTGTGTTGTACCTGCTGGGATTCCCCATCGTGACCAGGGGCTAGCGAGGGACTCTGTTGAATGGCGGAGAATCTATGACTAGGTCTTGTGTGGGATCTGTGTTGTACAAATTTTGCTTCTGGCAAGGACAACAGGCTTCAGGGGTTTTTTTTGTTTTTTTTTAATTCTTTGCCATTGGGTTAACATAAGTGTGTGTAGCTCATGGGAAATGAAGAATGTGTCTAGTTTCAAACAACCCCTACCAGAAAGGATGAACCAGGAGAATGTTTAATTAAACCAAAAATTATGATAAAACAAAAATTCTTTCTGATTTGGGGAATGTTACTAGTGCAGGGCTATTGAACAATCCCAACAATGGCTGGGAGCTAATATTTGCTTCTTGTCTCAGATACAAAGAGAAAACCTTCTAATATATGCAGAGTGTCCCCTTTCAGACCATTCTCCCTCAACAGATAGTATGGTGCTACCTGTCCTACCGAATAATTCTCAAAGCAGGTAGTCAAGAAACAGCTACCTGGACAGAGACAGCTTCTAAAATAGTTGGCCTCAGCTTCCCTATCAAAGAGCCAACTCTTTTCCACGGACAAAGGAGCCAAGAAGTAGGTAGATGGAGTCCACAGTTCATTCCCACACTCATCTTAGTGTAAATTTTACCCTCTTCCCTGCCAGAGGCCTCTCACCTCCCCCTTAAGTAAGTCTTGGTTAGTAGACAAGCAGCTAAATCGAACTGAGCTTGATCTCCTTTTCCTTCCTTTATGCATTCATGAATGGAGGGGTGGGGAAACAGTACAGTGCAGTAAAGCTGCAAGCCGAAATTGTCCAGATCAGAAGTAAGGAGTGTGGGTGATTCACTAACTGGGCTCACTTCTGGATTATTAGAGGCTTCTCCAGGCATGTTTTGTATGTTCATATCTAAACTAAGATGAATATCTTTTTGCCCATATGTCCACCCAAGAATCTGTATCTGGTTTTACACTTTTAAATGTATTTTTCCTTTTTTTTTTTTAAATGGCATTAAGCCTTCCAAATGGCTTATCCATAGAGTGCTTAAAACTAGGATGGTCTGATATAACCAGCCACAAATGCCTAGTGAATAGCATTTATGGAAATATTCTTTTAAAGGAGAGAAAAGAGAAGATGCATTGGGCATATTATTATTATTGTGGCTTTGTCACCTGTTATTGGCATCGTGAAATGACTGTTTTAATCTATATTATTGGAATATACGAAGATATATGTAGTTAGATACATACACAAGCACATACAACCCCACACACACTTGTGACCGTATTACCACGAGCATACATATGAATGCCACCTATTCACACTCATCTGCCCTGGTTCTAGATACTTCATACTTAAGTTCTCATTACCAGCTTACGGCTTAGAGGGATATGCTTCAGCTACACCAAGGAAGCTTACCTCAGTAACCAAACTTCAGATCATGCCTTACTTTTGCTCTATTTTTGTTTGGTATGAAACTTAGCAGAGTGGCTTGAAAATAACTGTGGTTCGCTTATGGGGCTCTGCCTCTGATCCTGCATTCCAGTGCCACCTTCCCCGCGGCCACAGAGATGTTCACGCTCCTATCTATGGTGGGCCCTCTCTCATTTTCACAGATTTACTCAGTAATCTCACCATTCCTTAGGTCTCCATCGGGTGAGAACCTTGGAGGGCAGTTAAGTTTAAAGTACTTATAGTCAAGATACACACTGACTTTATTGACAGGGCATTTGCAAAGGTTTCCCTGGGGGAGCTTGCCACACCTGTCATTCTGCCCCAGCCTTCGCGTCCAGGTGCCTTCCAGGGGAACCGGATTAAATGGAATGAAATGACCGATCCACTTGGCCTTTTCAAAGAAAAGCCCTATTCTTTTAAGGGGAAAAGCATTTTGTTCAACTTAACCTTCTTCCAACCTGTTTCTGCTGCCCAAGTTTTTAGATGTAATCAGAGCCCAGCAGCTGAACTGGCCAGTGTTATCTTTGATATGGCTATTTAATATAGAATAACATTAGATAACTGATAGGAACAACTCTGAGAGGTTGAAATCTTCCTTTGATGATCCTTCAGATTCTACCAGGTAATCAGTCACCTGCTCTGCCTTGGGTTTTGGCAAATAAACAGAACTTCCCAGTTTTTATTTTAAATATTCTCAATGCATTTCTATTTGTTAGAATGCGTATCCCTATTTTTTTGTTCAAAAGGATGGTTATACCATGGAGGAAAGCTGGAGAGGCCCTGACTAGTCCCCTCTTTGGCATCAACACCCCTTTTACTTGTGCCTCTTCTGCTACCTCCCTCCCCCACCCGGGCAGGTGAGGCCAGCCCTGCCTGTCTCCACACGCATGGAATCGGCTGAAATTAGCAGAAACCTTCAGAAAGCAAATTTGCCCAGAGGTCGAGTCCAGAAACACAGCCAACCACTGTGGGGTGTGGGCAGGCAGAGTGTGAGGAGGAGGCTGAAAGGTCACTGGCCGGAGCTGCAAGCCACACAAGGACTCCAGTCCTGAAACACGGCTCAGCCTTTCAGGAGCACGAAGTGCGTGCTGCTCCTGTGTTTCCGAAGGGGAAACGGCAGCAGATAATTCACCTGACCTGGCCAGCAGCAAGGGCATGTCCCAGACAGGAAGGGAGGCAGGGCACCAGTGCCCATTAAATCCCACCTGTGTGTCTAGAAGCCGTGTCGCAAAGACTACAGATCACGCACGGGAAGGCACTCCCACACGGTGATACATGGGAGGCCTGAGAGCTCAGGGTCCCTGAGCAGGCAAGGCACCGTGGACAGGTAGTGCTTTCAACCACCCCATGGGTGTCAGGGGACCTCGGAGACATTCCCTGTAGTGGAGCTGCCGTGTGCAGCCCCTATTTGTCAGGCCGCTGCGTTCCACACAGCTCTGTAGGCCGCGAGGCACACCTAGACCCGCACACCTTGGGGTGTAAGTGGAGTGGCAAGTGGCTGTTCCCTCCTAGAATTTCTTCCCACCCACACAGGAGCTTGACTTCCTGGAGGGCTTAGCCCATGACATTCCCGTCTGTCTGTATCCCTAGCACCTATTTGCAGCCTGACAAAAATGAAACCAGCAGCGCTTACCAGCTGTGCACAGCTCTGCTCGAATTATTTTACAGCCTCCTCTCACCTCTCAGAGAAGCAACACTGATGTTTCTTTGCATTCACACAAATACCGGCAGGTGAAGATGAAATAAGACCAAAGAGGAAACGAGAAATTACTCCCCAGCCTTTGAGCAGCCATAGGAATAGCAGGGATAGAGAAGACAAGAGGCAGTGGGGTACCTGTGATGAGTTGTTGTCTAAGGGACTGTTTAATGAAGAGGACAAACTATTTCCAAGCTCTTGGCACTAACTTGCCTGACTAAAAAAGAAAAGGAAAAAAAAGAGAGAGAGAGTCAACTCCCCCATAAGAAGAAATTTAAAGCAGAGTGAGCAGGACCTCTGCTGGCCACAGCTTTTTAGCTTTGTTCACATTCTAGATCTGCTCGACTTCCTTTTCAGTAGGCTTGTTCCAGTCTCGTTTCTTTCGGCTCTCCTGGCCACTCCACCCACCCCAGTCCTGCCTGTACTTGGTGACATCACCCAGGGCCCCCTTCTGTCTCCTCAAACCTCCAGGAAGAATACCAGACCTGAGACACTGTGAGATGCCTCTGCGTAAAGCGGTGGTCTCATTCATATCTTGCATGTAGTTCTTTTCATTGAAGAGATGAAGTTGAAAAAGTAACCAACTCGTGTGGAGTAAGGAGAACATTCCCCACCTCTGCTTCCCGGGGGTGGCAGGAAAAAAACTCTGACGGGAGTGTCAAGGTGATGCTGGCCTTGGATTCCTCTATATAATTTCTAAGCATTCCTGATCTTAGTTCTCTGTTCTCACTGGACTTCTTACCAACTTTTCTCACAGTCATCTTTGCTGTTTCATAGCCTTAATCAATAACCCTAATTCCTTTAAGGTTTTCATTGTTTTCAGTGAGTTCTTCCCAGAAACAGATCCTTAAAAAAAAAAAAAAAAAAGTGTTAATCGTAAAAGGAACTAGAGGCAATTATGATGTCACCTCTTCCATTTCCTGAGTTCATATAAAAGTTAACACTCTATAAAGTCTTGCTTGTTTTGACCCAGTATTCAGGGAAAATATGACACAGTCAGCAACCATAATAGAGCAAAAGAGCAGCCAGGATACAAGGAGAAAAAATGAAAAAGGGTGCTGGCCAGCCTCCAGTTCACATCGGTGACTAGCCAAGACCCAGCCTGCGGACACGGTGCCACTTCAGTTGACTGAAAAACGTGACACAGAAGCTCTTTTCCTTGGCAGAAGCCCCAGTTACATGGGCACTGGCTCATATTCATGTGTGCATATTCTGTCTGTCTATGTGCTGCTAAAAACAAACAGCCCCATTCCACGTCTCGCCTCTCATCCTGGAATAAGCAGCTTCAGTCTCTGCAGTGAGGGGAAGGGCCGGCACTCTTTCCTGTGCCTTAGTTCTTCATCAGCCAGCCTATTCCTGGGCTCCTCGCCCTGACCACTCTCTCCTGCTGTTCAGGAAAGTCAGTTCACGGAACTGCCAACCCACTGGTGTACTGAGTACAGAGCTTGTCTTCTGTGGCACTTCCTCACCAGACAGCTGACAGGAGAAAAGTTGTATTTCTTCCTTTTCTTCTCAACCTCCTGGTCCTCAAAGAGCACAGTAAATGCATTTAAGTGTACAGATGTATCAGGTCTCTGCCAGTAATGTTTTTTTACCTGCTTCTAAGCTCTAAGAAGCAGAGGTTTTATTTCAAAAAGATAACCCCAGTACTTGCCAGTAGCACCCTGCATGGAATTAACATGTGCTGTGTCGCTGTAGCACCTCAGTGAACGTTGATCACAGGCCTAGGGAGAGAGGGACATCATTGCTTGGCGGGGGGGGGGGGGGGGGGGTTGTTCCCTGTTGTTGTTTGTTTGTGTTTTTACCGTTATTGTGAGCTGTGACTTCATAGTTTCATTTTAATTTCATGTTGGTTTCGTTGGTGTGCTAGCTGCATGCTCTTGCTGTTGTATTGTGTCAAATGATTCTCTAACTTCCTTTGGAAAGCACTAATGAAAAGTGCTATTTCTCTTCTCTATTGTTGGGTTTTTTGTAAAGTTGCTCAAATGCTCTCAGGTATGGCGGCTCTGAATGGAGGACTTGGCGCCACGGGCTTGACGAATGGCACAGCAGGCACCATGGACGCCCTCACCCAGGCCTACTCAGGGATTCAGCAGTACGCAGCCGCGGCACTGCCCACTCTGTACAGCCAGAGCTTGCTGCAGCAGCAGAGCGCAGCGGGCAGCCAGAAGGAAGGTACGTGCCACCCTCGGCCCAGGGCATGGCCTGGTGTGGCCAGCCCAATGGGCAGCATTCACCTTCACAGCATGTTTTCAAAGACATTAGACTGAGCCAGTATCATAGAGAAAGCCATTGTTTTATTTCTGTTATTTGTGTCTTTTTTTTTTTTTCAAGAAACCTGACAAACCTAAGCCATTTGTTTTGATCTTCTTTCCTGTTCAGTCTTATATTTCGTTTATCTTTTGATTTAACTTTTCATCTACTTCTTAAGATGGATTTCTCACCCACTGAGTGTTTATACACAATTACTTAGTAGTTGCTGCCATCAAAAATTGCCAGGAACCCCTTCTCCCAAACCAGCATTACTTCCTCCCCCTTACACGAAACTCTTCCTCAGTGGGCAGGATGAAGTGCTCCAGTCCTGTGGGTGGAGCACTGTCCAGCCAGCCCTGGGTTCTCAGCCACACATGCTCTAACTAATAGTAGGTGGTGGTTTCCAGGTTAATGATAAATCCACTGTTGGGATCGACTCTGTCTTTAATTGGGGGCCTTCTGGGAAAGCAAATAAGTGATGGATTACCTTGCTTCCTTGCCAGTAAAGCAAAATGAATGCCAGGAAGTTAAAGTTCAGAATAAATTAAGGCTAATTATAAAATAGTTAATGAGCTAGTTGAAAAATAGTAAGAGCTTATCTCTTTCTCTTCCTTTTGGTTTCTTCTTCCTTAATTGAAGTTGTCTTAAAAGCAGAATCTTCAACATTGCATTCATTCACTTTCTGACTTGTTAAGAATCCTATATAATAAAACCCTAACATGCAAATCGACCAAACGCCAAACAACCAGAATGACCGGTCGCTATGATGCGCACTGACCACCAGGGGGCAGACACTCAACGCAGGAGCTGCCCCCTGGTGGTCAGTGCGCTCCCACAGGGGGAGCACCGCTCAGTCAGAAGCCAGGCTGGTGAGCGCAGCGGCAGAAGCGGGAGTCTCCCCCGCCTCCGCGGCAGCGCTAAGAAGCAGTGAGCCCTTGGGCGGTAAGGAGTGAGGGGTCCCAGACTGCGAGAATGTGCAGGCCAGGCTGAGGGACTCCTCCCCCAGTGCACGAATGTCATGCACCGGGCCTCTAGTATAGAATAAGAAGCTAGAATGGGGAAATATTGTTGACGTTTTTTAAAGTTTCTTTCCCTTCTTCTTTACCCTCACCCCATAATTCCAAACTGGTTTTATCTAATTACTTCGACTTTAAACATGGCATTCTATCATAAAGAAATAGAATAGTTTTACTTTACAAAGTTGTGAACTTTAAAGGGGACACAGTTTTAAAGATACTCTTATGTTAAAAGAAAAAGGGGGGGTGGAGGGTGTCTATTATAAATAACAGATTGTTTAAAATAAAAGATTTGTGAAAATCTAAGTTACTTTTCATTATTTCAACGTTCTCTTTACTCCTAGTTGTGGCTGCTATTGTAGATTTTTTAACACATACACAGCCGTTCAGACAACTATTTCCCCAGGTGTGTGGAGATGCTATGTCATAAATACACAACTTCACAGAGAAAAGCTCATTTTGAGGTCCCTTTGTCTGGAGTCTGACTACAATGGTGACAAATAAGGGCAGCAGGAGGTCCTGTAAGGTAATGGCTTCCTCAGAAGAGACCATGAAAGCCAGTACCCCCCCCACCCCCACCCCCCACGTTGTAGTTACCCCTCCATTACCCAGCAGTGTCTCTCATTAAACTGTAGACCCTACGTTGCTGGGAAAATGTCACCAGAAGACTCAAAACCTTGTGGGTTAAGGATAAAGTCTGGACCCTGAAATAACATCTCCTCAGCTGCTTTACCCCAGCCCTGCCCCAAATTTGGTCCCTACCTTGAGTTGTCAGGATTGCTTGTGCAGTAGCAAACCCTCTGAGGTTAATGTAAAATAGTTCGAAATGATGGTTGCCAAATGCAAATTACATATATTTAGGTATTTAGGCTACCAGTGGCATGGTGTAGGATTTTCTGTTTTTTTGTTGATGGTGTTTTTTGTAGTTATTTTTAATCACTTCTCATCTTTTCATACCTTCTGATCATCCTCTTCTCTCCTAGCTAACATGAACTCAAGAAATATAAACCATCTTAATATTAGTTTAACTAAAATATAATGCAAAAGACAAGTTATAATGGGAAGGGAAAGAACCTCATTATATAGAGTTTTAGATTTGCTACTACATGGTTCTGTCCTTTTTTCAGGAGAGTTGAAAGTCAGCTTGATGTTTAGTCATGTGTCCTGGTGCATGTTAGCCCACAGGAACACATGTATAGCATATGTGCAGCATATGGTTTAAAATCTTCTGAAGGGTTGTGGCATCCCTCTTGATCTAAATCCAGCAAAGCTGACCACCTTTCCCACCTAAATACCCTCTGGCCTCTATCATACCTTCCCAAGCTTGCAGGAGGCAAATCTCACACATACACACACACACAAACACACCAAGTAGGAAGAGCTTCTGACACCCAACAGGAAGCCAGTGGTCTGATAGAAACCCCCAGGGCTTTATAGAAGTGCCATATGAGAACCACAAACATGAATAACAACCAGCTGAGAGCAACAGTATAACACTCAAAAAAAAAAATATTTTGTTATTGACCATTGGCATCTATGGCAGTAGCTGCCTTTCTTGCACCCAAGAGAGGTTTTCCTTGTTGTCAACTTTTTTTTTCATTTTAGTGTTAACAGTGTTGTTGGGAAAAAATGGGGTGGGGGGTCTGTAGTAGGAGATGGTGGCACTTTTGAGAAATTGATGACTAAGAAGACAAGCTTCCTTGGGTTGACCTGTCTTCATTTTTTTCTTGGGCCCCTTTCTGGCAGGAAGGGACACATTCAGACTGTAGCGCAGCCTAGCATGCCAGGATTGTGCACATAGACAGTAAATTTGCACTTTTCTCCCCAAGCTTCAGGAGGTGAGATGACCTCACAATTCAGATTAGGTACCATTAGTTCTCATCTGTGAGTTTGGGTCTTTTATTTGAAAGGAACATCCAGATGTGCCCATATGTATACTGCAAAGGATGGGTGTGGCAGAGTGCATTCAGAACACCCTTTTCCAGTGTTTTGGTTCTACATCTATTCACAGTTCGCATTTTTAAGAGTTTTCTTAACCCAGGAAACATTTGGGGATCAAATGGCTGTTCCCTCCTAGGGAAGCCTGCAGCTGTGTCCCTTCACACCCAGACTGCCTCCTTTGCCCTGGGGGGATGTGTCCCCGGAAATGTGAGTGATGCTGCAGGTAAACTGGTCACGCTGACACTTAAGAAGTTCTCGTGTCCAGCTTCAGAAATGTGCTTCAAGAAGGTTTCCAGCGAAAAGCTCCTTTGTTAGAACACCCACTTTATGAAATTTTTTTGTAGAAAGAAACTGGTTTAACTTTTCTTTGCAAAGATATTCATTCCTTTTTTTTTTTTTTGTACAGAGTTCTTTTACCCCATTTATATTTCTTTGACTCATTCCCATGGACTCCCTCCCCCACTGCAGCCTATTCCCTGGGCTTCTCAGTGGGGCTGCCAGTCCTGGGTCCTCTCCTGGGAATGCCAGTTAAGGTTCCGTGAACCAACTGCAGAGGTTACTTCACCAATTTTATGAACTCCCTTCCCTCCCAGACACCATGACTAGAGGCATCCCACTTGGGCCCTCTCCAGACCCTCTGGGAAAGAATGTACCACTAGCCCCAGCACCCTTTGAGCTGGAAAGCATTCTTGCCTATTATATATTAGAAGATAATTACCGTCTATCAGATCATTTGGATTCTCTCCTTTTTCCTCTTTTGCTCCTTTTAACCTTCAGATAGTTTTTTGTGTAGGCAGCTAGAGAGGTGGGAGAATGAAATGGAAAGAACCTCTCCAGCCAGTACAGCTCACATCTTCCTCACGCTGCCATTGTTTCTTGTATTTGTAGGCAGTGGTAGTTGAGAGTGAAGAGCCTGGCTTAGCTTAGTCTTTGACTCACTGCTGCAATTCATGCATTCATTTCCAAGGCTAATTCCCAGTGGTATAATTCCTATCACAGTTGTGAAACTCTAGCTACCTATTTTTTCCTGCCTTGACTCATTGCCAGTCATTTCTAATAAAGATGATTATTAGACTGTGTGTTAAGAGATTTGGCAAATCAAAACTGGATGGATAATTAGGTAAATGATTGAGAAATCCAAGCAGCATTACTGCTATATCCATTATTCTCAATTGCTGCAATTTGCTTAGAATGCACAGGACACTCTCTCCCCTGAGAGACACTCTATACATAGAGCCAAACACGGCCACCCAAGCAAAACCCGTGCCTGTGTTCTCCTCCCCCCTCTATCCATGTCTGCCACCTTCACCCTATGAAGGGATTGAAATATTGCTCATGTGCAGTAAGCAAATGTGACCCACAGAAGATTGTCAGTGAAAAAGAAGCTATTCTTAACCAGCATTTCTGAGGAAATGATGAAAAGCTGCAGGATGTCTGCTTTCCTAAAAGACACATCAGCACATGATATTTCACCCATCCATTCCGTACTCTTTCAGTATGAGGGAAAGCGAATGCTTAGCCTGCCTGTTATTAAGGCACTCCTAAGAGGAGGTGGTGGGAACTAAGAAGCGAAGAATACCTTACTCTGATTTTTGTTTCCTCTTTAGGTCCAGAGGGTGCAAACCTCTTTATTTACCACCTTCCACAGGAGTTTGGAGACCAGGACATTCTGCAGATGTTCATGCCTTTTGGAAATGTTATCTCTGCTAAAGTCTTCATTGACAAACAGACCAATCTGAGCAAGTGCTTTGGTATGCAAAAGAAACCAAGCTAGAATATTACAGCACACCCCCAAGTGAGGACTCATGGGAAGGAAGGTGTAAATGGCAAATATTTTAGAAGTCAGGATAGAGCCTTCCCTGTGTGGTGGTGTTTTCTGGGTCTCTGGATCCACGAAAGCAGAGTTGGAAAAGTTGTTTCATTAGAGAGAGAGACACATAGACAGAAGGAAGAGAGAGGAGAGAGAGAGAGAGAGAGAGAGAGAGAGAGAGAGAGAGAGAGAGAGAGAGAGAGAAGAGAGAGAGAGAGAGAGAGAGAGAGAGAGAGAAAGAGAGAGAGAGAGAAAGGCTGTAGAAAAAGGAAGGATCTAGGAAAGTAAACCAAATGCCCATACCTTAGGTAATGTTGTATACTGTACTATGGATATATCTTGCTACATATGTCTACTAGTTGGTCATTGCAGAGCAACAGCAGTTTCTTTAAACCTCATAGACTGAACCACAAACTCTGCCCAGTGGGAATACGTTAATGACTTGCAGTTTAGGCTGTCCTGGGACAGAATGGCACTGTGGCCACCTTACTACTAGTTCCTCACCCTGCCAGGTGCGATGTCACTGAGCCACTGTGGATGCAGGTGACACTGCACCGGGGCCTGCTGTTCTGCACCTCAGTTCACTGCACACGAGTGCACACCTCGTCCCAGGAGCCGAGTGCTCCGGCCGCCCCCACGTGTGGCAACAGCAGCACAGGGGTGGGGGCCTGGCTGACGTAGCTCATGATCACAGGAAGCACCGTGTTGTGCTGGGATTCTGGAACCAGAAGTCGGGAAGCCGGGATCTGCAGACACTGCCTGGATGGATGCAGAGCATGCAGGTGCCGGCACTGAGGACATGGGGAGACTCGGCTCCTCTGCGGCTGGCTGCCATGCCCTCCGTCCTCAGGCAGCCCAGACTTTGCCTCCCCAGGCGGTTTTTGCCCCGAGAGAGGAAGGCACTAATGCTTCACACCAGGAGGAGAGCACTCATTACATTATTGCTTGTTTCCTTTTTTCAAATCCTTGTAGTCCCCAGAGGAGTTAGAGGCCAGAATGTTCAGAGTCTCTATTACTCACGTGAGAAGTTCTGGCCCAGTTTGAGAAAGAACATTAGCTTGAGTCACCCCTCCAATTAACTAATTCGTGTTGGTAGTAGGTATTAACAGGAACATAAAATAAAATAGAATACCTATGGGCCAGTGGAAATACAAATAATATTCTATGGTATAAAGAAAAACTCCAAAGGTTGGGGGTTCTCAGACAGCCAAAACTCAAACTTAGTATCTGGCCAACTAATAATGGGCAACCAGAATGCTTTGGCTTCTAAATCTCCATTTTCATAACATCTTTCTAATCTCTGTGCTACTGCCCAGGAAGGTCTGAAGCTTCTGTTGTTAGGGGAATTAGTATGTCAACCACTTCAGTCAGTTTTTACCCAAGTGGAAGGCTGTCAGCCTGAACCCATTACCTCACGCGGCAAGCGTGTGAACCCTGTAATGGTTCAGGAGACCAGGAAATGGAAGTGAGTTGTTACACAGGGTGAGTTTCATAACGAGCTTACCTTTGGGCGCTTCCCTGCACAGGTTTGAGCCAGACTTTTAGATTCCTCGTCACCAGACAATATCCTGGGTTTATCTGGAGATTGGAAAGGGATTGAGCTTCGTGGTTTGATTTTGAGAAAATACTGCTTTTAAAAGAGCTTATGTCACAACCCACAAGCTACTTAACCAGTGTGTTCATAATAATGCAAGTTATAGAAATGAGTATCAGCAGACAATTGTATTAGTATAATGGACGGTGTTTTCAATTTTTATTAAAAGACATAGCATCCCATACCGAGGTTTCTCAGTGGGTCAGTTTAATTTCTTGGGGAACCAGGTTTGCTAGTCATAAGGTAGGACCCTATTTTTCATCCTAACCTCTTGGCCAGGTTTTGTTATCCATTCCACCCTTGGCCCATTCCCATTCTTCAATCATCTTGCTACTTCCTGATGAAAACTCACAGGGCAAGGAGAATATCTGAGCAATTGTCTTAGATTCAAGATCACATTTATTGGGAATTAGATTTCAAAAAATGTTAACCACCATTTTGCGATATAGCCTGCCTTCTACTCACGTTTATCAGCTAAGAACTCTGCTCAAGATATATTTGTTTCCTTTTCTTCCTCCTCTAGTGTGTGAAGGAATTTTCTCTTTAACTTTAAACTTTAATAGTAGGTATATGGAGAAGCTTAACACATTAAGCGCCCTGTCAGTCACCAGTGACTGACACTATACTTTCCGTCCAGAAGACAAAACAGGCTGGGCGCTTAACGTGTTAATATAGAACCGTCTGAACAGCTGATGTTCAGAACCGAAATGCAGCTCGTATGAGAGCTTCCTTTCACTACCAAAAGCAAGTAGGGACTATACAAGCTCCACACTTTGGCATAGGCATTAACTAAAGAAACCATTGCGGCACCACCACACCTGCCCTCTCCCCTCCCTGGTGCTAGAACAAACTATATGATCAGAATTGTTTCCTAATCTTTACAGAGCATCATCAGTTTTTCAAAAGCATGCCCTTTCTCTTTTTTCTTTTCTTTTCTTTTTTTTTTTTTTTTTTTTTTTTGGCAGTGTTGAAACAGAGGATGCTGGGAACTATGTTAGGATGGTTGTTAAGCCCTGAGCTGTTTAGACTGTTTATTTTCCAAGACTCCTGGGAATACAAGGGCAGCAATTTCCATTCTGTTGAACTCAGTGGAGCTTTGAAAAAGGAAGTTAAGACAAGGAGAAAGGCCCAGCATTTCCCCTGGTTGCCGAGGTGCCTCTCAGTAATAATTCTACAGTGTTAAAAATCAAGTGTAAGTTATTCTAGACTAGAGTTAACTCACTGAACCCATCCTGTAGCCAAACAGGTGTAGGCTCTGTGACATGGATGAACTAGAATGAAAGCTGGCTGGGGTGTCGGGCAGCACACCCCGTTAGCCGGCCCTTCCCTTAATTATCCTGCCTTTTAGGCTCTACCTGGTTGGGACATGGGGGCCTCTGGGCCTCCCAGCCCCACATGTTTATACTTCTTATCTGAGCAGCACTTAAGTTCCCGGGGTTCTTGCAGAAGGATTCCAAGGGACTTTAAACACAAGTGGATTTGACTGAAATCAGTAAGCAAAGAGACTAAATTTACTCAAACATCTGAGTTGGAGATTAGCATTCTGCAGAGGGGTTTTCTCATCAAACCCAATTACCCATCCAGCTCGCTTTTTCACTGCTTTTCAGTGGCAATTTCCAATGTTGCCCCTAAAACATGCCCTGTTCACCATGGGATTGGCCCATGTAACCCACCAATTGCAGTTACACTGTGCAGGGGGCCCCAACCCCCCTTCTCTAGGCACCGCCTCTCCATCTTGATTTCTGCCTTCCTTCCCCTTCTGTTTTCCAGGTTTTGTTAGCTACGACAATCCAGTGTCTGCACAGGCTGCTATCCAGGCTATGAATGGCTTTCAGATTGGCATGAAACGCTTGAAGGTCCAGCTGAAGCGCTCCAAAAACGACAGCAAACCTTACTGATCCTAACCCCAGAGGCTCCCTGCTCTTGTTTTAGCTTTCTTAGGGTAAGTCCCACGAGCCAGCCTGTTCTCACAGGGAAGGCAGAGGAGGACCACATTGCCAACTTTTACCAAGAGAGACGGTTATTTTTACAATAAGGCCTCCATTTCCCCCTCCCACCCCCAATCCAGTTCGCCATATTTCAACTTGGGCTACCTTGTTTCTATGAGTAAACTCCTCCAGTTGTGCCACTGTATTCTCCTTTGTTTTGCAATTTGAATCTCCACTTTTTTTTTTTTTTGCTTTTTTTTTTTTTTTAAGGAAAACATACATACACAAATAAATGACATCTTGATCATTTAAAAGGCAAACAAAGGCTAATGTGCAATTCTAACTCAGAGACCCCCTGGTGCCCTGAGAGCACTGCCTGAAGAATTCACCCCCTCCTGTCCTGTTTATCCCTAGGAGGGCACCAGCTGTTTAGAGGTCAAGGTGGTGGCCTAGAGCAAGAGAAAAGCCAGGAGAAGCACTTAAAACAATACAAACGTCTTTCCACTACATTTGGTTTGTTTTAATAAGTAGGAATTTATTTTAGGGTTCAAAGAAACATGACATTTATTGGTCAGGTTATTACACTGGTTGTCTATTTTGTTATTGTTTTATTTTAGTTTTTAGAAAGGATTAATGTAAAAAAGATTTAGAGATCTGTTTCTTAAAGCTACAGGGTTTAAAAATAAAATAACAATGAATGAAAATACTTGATGTTTCTTGAAAGATAAATTTAATAATAAATAATACATAAATAATACATAAATAAAAAAGAAAGCCACAGGCCTGTAAATTTTATTTGTAAAAAAAGCATTTCTATTTTTGTACAAAATTTTTACTGCCTCAGAAATAATGGAAGTTATTTATTGCCTATTGTTAACTTATTGGGTACCTAAAGAGCAGTTCTCTGTGCTAGTTAGATCCTTTTGAAGTAGTCTCTAAAGGAATCGTTCTAGGAATGGGTTTTTTTTCACCGTTGAACCCTAGGCCTGAAGTTCATGCTTTATCCTCTTGTTGTTTGTATCTGTCTGATTATTTTGTTTGTAACTTCCATTATCTAGTTTGCAGTTCAGTTGTCTGACTTTCCCCTTATGTTACATTTGTTGAAACTGGATCCTCCCCGTCCCTTGCCAGCCCCTCACCCCAAAACACTGGGAATCCATCCCCTCTCCCTCTCTCTGGATGGATTCTCTTGGGGTTCCATTGTGCTGTGATAAAGATTGTTAAAGAAATGCAAATTATGTGGATGGCTAGTAGACTCCCTAATGACCTAAGATTTGCATTAGTTTTTCTCCTGCACCCTTAAGAGTGATTTTGTTGCTGCTGCGTAGACTCTGTGTAACTTTTTCCTCTCCCTTGTTTTCTCCCTAGACATCTTCATGCCTGTTAGTTCACCGTTTGCCTAGCATGTCCCTGTGGCGTCTCAAAAAAAAAAGTTTCATCGTCCCGTCATTGTTTCTGATGTCTTTCTGACCTCACATCATATTTGGTTCTCCTACTGACCTTTGATCTAGTTTGACCTTTGAAATTTGCATGTGACCTCATCTAGCTATGAATTCTGGGAAGTCAATGTGAAAAACATTGCTGCATTCATGCAAGACTGAAATTTATTATTAGAAAAAATAATTATAGAAAAAAACCTGTGGCAAAATGTTTTTCTTATTTTTTTTTTTCTTTTCATAAAACAGACTTGAAAGTATTATACAGGGATTGGCATTCTTCCCGGTCACTGGTAACAATAGCAATATGTGTCCAGGGACACAGAATGTTGGTTTCTAACAGACTACTTCCAAAAACAGTTTGAGAAAAAAACTGTCTGATTTTAAGTCTCTAGAGGTCTGTAATAGTTTTTACATTTTTCAGGCAGTGTAAAGTTTTTTGATAAGGCCATTTTAGGTGGCTCACTTTCTCATTAAGATATATATATAGAACCACTTTTTGTAGATTAGTATAAGAAAAATATTTACCCTGTTTTGGGGCAAATGCTACCTATTTGTGTCACCTTTTGCTGAACTGACTCACAGTTAGACAATCCATGGTTTAATGCACATGAAATTACCTATATTTTATACTGTTTCAATGTACAGGAGAAAGGTTACTGTAAACTGTGTTGCGTTGGTGCTTCTGTGACTTAAGTTGTGGTTTCATCATGAGTCTTATGGTCTTAATGTTCTTTGTTGATAAGACAAGTTTAGAATTGATTTACTTAAAAAAGAATTTCAAAAAAAAGTTGTTTGCTTAAAAAAAAAAAATTTCATGTGAGGGGGGGAAAAAAAACTATTCCAGAATAAGTTTTGTGTTGGCTTGTAAAGCATTGATGTCATTTTTTTTTTATTGTGGACTATTTAGATGTGTTTGTGTTCAGCAAAATGTGATTTTTTTTTTCTTTTAAAGAAAAAAAGTGAAAATATATAGTGCCAAATTCCAAAGGTACTTCCTTCCTAGAGCTTCAGTGTGTTTCTTGTGAGAAGTAATTTGATAACATGGGTATTTTATTATGTGTTTTGTATAAATCCCTAATATTTAAAAAACAAAAAACAGAAAAAAAAGAGGTTAAAAAGTTTGTTAACTTGCTATCCTGTGGTCTTGTTGCCTGAAATTGTTAATGTTTGTTATTTCTCTATGATGTTTTTTGTAAGACATTGTATAAGTGCCCATGTCTCACTTTTTTAACCACTCTGCACATCAATGCTGTGATGGCAACCTCACAATGTATTTTCTTCATAATATATGGAAACCTCTAAGGTGAGAAAGTTTTGAACTTTTAACCCTTTCTACCCAGAGCTATCTGGAATGTTGATAACTTTTATACTGTCATTTAGTTTGTTTTGGGGTGATTCTAATTTGGATTTTTTCCCCCCTACATATATCTTCTCTGAGTTGTTTTTGTCTTTACTACTTTTTTATCCTTTGGTTGAGATCCAAAAGAAAAAAACTCCACAAGGCAAATCTGCAGGAAAAATATATAAGTATCTTTAACCCTCTCTGCTTTTTTCCCCCCTTCACCATTTTGGTTTTCTTTACTTCTGATTTTTTCTGGTCATTTTTTAAAAAAGAATTCTTAATGTGCTGCTAGAATTCCTTTTGTTTAAAAACAGTTTATTAAGTAAACCTTCTGAGAGGGATGGTGGGTAGATTCAGCACCTAACTAAACCTTCAGTTCTGTATGCTATTGAGATCAGATGTAGTGGTATGTTCCAGTTAAGAATTTTTCATATACCTTCCAGATAAATGATGTGGTAATCGGGTAGTTTTTTGAGGTATTTTTGCTTTTGTTTCCTAAATACTCCTAATTAATATTTCTAATCAGCCATTGTGCTGGGGATTTCTCTGACTCTCTGGGCACCTCGATAAGCAAGGTGTCTGGAGTTAGTTGAGAGTCCTTTCCCCTTCATACGTGTCTAATTTTTTAATTGAATGCATGTACTGACCACTTAAATAAAACTCAGTTCTCTATCCCAGTTACTGACCAAATACCCAGCATCAGTTCCTGCTGCCACTTTTTAAAGTGCCATGTTACTTTGACTTTTACTTCACGTAAACAGATCTCCTTGCTGACCTGACAAATCCCAGTGTCCTCCCAGCAGCCCCAATACAAACTCCTGCTCTCCTGAAAGCGGGCCCTGGAAGCTTCTTTGTCTCTAACAGAGTTCAGAAACTGCTGGCTCCCTGTCCTTCCTCCTTTTCCCACTCACCACCCCACTTGGTTTAATCTGTGTGTGGATGTGATAGCCCAGGGATGGAAAGGACTAGCCTCTAATGATGCAAAAAAAAAAAAAAAAAGTTTCCTTCTTACGGCACGTGCACTTATAATGACATGATTTGTATTATCCTCACACGTGTTTACTACTGCTGGGGCCTTCCTTCATCCTTTGAGGGCTATTTTGTACTTCCTGCAGCAATCAGCTGAAACAAAAGTTATCACACACGTCTCTCTCGCGTATAGTATGTGGTGGTGTGTAGACACATGCATAGGAACACAAGAGAACACCATCTGAACTTCTTAGATTCCTTCTGAATCTCTTCATGTACCAGTCTCTACAGAGATCTCAAAACCGTTTTTTCCGATTTCTTCACTGAAGCAAACTGCCCTCCCCCTGCCCGCCTCTCTTTTCGCCCACCTGCACCTCCCCCGGGGGAATGGAGTGCAGCTGACCGGGGGCTCAGGGTGGGCACTTTGAGTTGAGTGTTTCTTATTTTTGCAGGCAACTAAGACACACGGAGTGGGAGAGTCCGTTCTTCCTGGGTTGTTGGGGGTATTTTTGGCATGTTTCATTGTTCAGAAGATAACCCTCCTCAGAGACAAGTCGTTCTTTTAGTCACTTTATCTTTTAATAACAAAAGGGAAAAGCTGCAAGGGTGCAAGGGCCTGTGCCAGAAGGAAAACACACAGCAAAACTGCTTTTTTAAAAATCAAGCGTAGAGAACAGTCATTTTTAAACTAAATTAGAGAATTGTGATCCAACGGCAGTCCTTAAGGCGGAACAAGTTCATCTTTCTTTCACCGTAGGGGTTCTAATTCTTTGGCTTGTGCTACTCTGGACTCATTTTACTGTTGTTTTTATTATTATCTTAAGTGCTAATTAACAAGAAGAAATAAAATTTTAAAAAAACCTGTAGTTTCATTACCTTTTTGAATAATGTCATACAAAAAATGTATTTGTGTTTTTTTGTGCTGTGAGAATTGTTGTTTGTAGATTAATATCATTTTGTTTAGAATTACAAAATAGTTTTTAAATATTGTCTGAGAAAAGCCAAAGTTAATGCAACCTAGTGGAAACTGTAAGACCATTGAGTATTGTTTGTTTTATTGATGCATTTGGATTTTGTTGTTTGATGGAATTTGAGCCAAAAAAAAAAAAATGCAGGCTTTCCTATTTCTACAATTGATTGTACTTATTATGCATTTTGTACCAGTGGAACTTTTTATACTGGAGATTAAAAAAATGGAAATTTTTGTGGCTTACTCTAGTGGGCCCCCTGACAATGACTGATTTCAAGTTTGATTTCTGGTTGATAGAAAGAAAGTTGGTTTTCTTTTGAGAATTAAAAACTTTGGCTTGATTTCTTTTTTCCCTTTGCTTATATCTAGAATTAGAATTTTGTCTTAAAATACAGCGGTAAGTTTCACTTTTTATTCTGTATTGTGCAGTTACACAATAAGGTAATTAGATTTAGAAGTACTCAGTCACTTTAAGTGGATAAATGTATTAGTTAAAACTTTAGGGGTTTGCTTTTTGCTGTTTAGATCAAAGTTTTTTCTGATTCTTCTGTCCTCATTGTGAACATAACCGTGTAGTTGAAACAAACTTATTTTTGTAACGTATGTTATTGTGTGATGCAGTTTTTTGCTTCTGTCTCCAATATTAAACCATTTTCCTAATACTTGTTTCTCTCTCTGCGTGTTGTATTGTTGGTAGTCATTATATGTTGGTGATACATCTACACACCTCACTGTTTCACGTATCTGTTTTTTTCTCTATGTTGTGTAAAAAGATACAGTCGATTCCACCTAAGTGAATATCTGATTTGGGGGAAGGAGAAACTGCACACCAGTCACCTCTGGTTTACGTCCAATGGCCATTCTAACAACTGCTTCCACGATTTACACTTATTTCTGTGATTCACCTACATAACTGCCTACACATTTGCCAAGACCTTATATTCTGACCGCACTGGGAAATGTCACCTCTTCTATCCTCTTCTGACCTCTCTCCCTCCTCTTTTCACTCCCCTCTCCCTCTATCATGGGTGTGTGTATGCAGTTCTTCTTCTTGTTGTTGTTGTTCTTTTCCAGGGAGAGGAAGAGGGAGGGAGAGATAGAAGCATCGATGAGAGAGAATCATTGATTGGCTGCCTCCTGCATGCCCCCTGCTGGGGATTGAGCCCACAACCCAGGCATGCGCCCTGACCAGGAATCAAACCATGACCTCCTAGTTCATAGTGGATGCTCAACCACTGAGCCACGCAGTCTGGGCTATATGCAGTTTTTAACATTCATTTCAAACTGCTGCTGCTTTGCTGCATAACCTTAAGAAACTTCAGAAGAGAGGCAGTAGAACTTCTACCTACCCACAGGTCCAAAGGCATAATATTATAGCCATATTCTTCTTAGAAACTAATCACATTTTTAAAAGAGGTGAGCTCTCGAGGGCAGAAAAAATAAACTTACTTGGTGAATAGAAGATGTGAAAAGAGTTAAGTCTGTGTGTTGTGTCAACCAAGAGAAAGAGAGAGAGAGAGAAGTAATTTAAATGATGTATGTTTAAGAGTTAATTGAATCCAGGAGCAACTTTAATCATTAAAACTAATAAGGAAAGAAATATATCCCAGAGCTCAAATGGAAGCTCTACTCAGTGGGTGGGGTGGGAGGGGGAGGTCAAGTTCCTCAGGCTTCAGTCTTCATAATCTGTGGCCCCTTTCCAAATGACAGCCAAGGATGTCCTGTGCACCTGCACACTCCCTCCTGAAGGAAGGAATGCTTTTTAAAAAGCCTTGTCCCCTCACTAGCACCCCAACCCCAGTTATCAGAAAGAGAACTAAAGAGTAAACTAGTCCTTGTATGCCCTCTAACTGAAGCCACAGGCCCTCTGCCCCGTTCTGCCACCTCTCATGCTCAGGAATCTGATTGCTCTCCAAGTGCTCTTAAAAGATTCCATGATGTTTGCTCCCTGTCGTTGCTCTCCCTCCAACGTTTCAGATGCACAAGCTCTGTCTGACTCTGGCCCCCAGCACCAGGCAGCCTTCCTCTGGCTGCCAATCAGACTCTCCGTGCAGGTGCTCAGGCCTTTCACCTGGTTTCTGCAGCCCTGTGAGCCCTAGATTGTCTTTTCTAGTTGACTCAACAACCGAGGGGCCTGGTAATGTGGAAGAAAAAAGGCTCTTTCCTCCATAGGCCGAACCCTCAGTGACTTGCAGCAGCTCCAAACCTACACAGATGGGAGCTGACTTCCTGCCATTACTTCTATTGTAAATCTCATCTTAGCCTTCATCAGTTTGCCTCTGAAAAGCCACAGTTACATTAGTGGTAAAAGATGGCTAAGGGTGTGGTTTTTCTTTCCTTTTTTTGCTGGGGCGGGGGGGTGGGTGTGAAGGAGGGGAGAAAGGGAATTAGGTAAAGAGGGTGAGCAAGTGTTTATTTTTTAAATATGTAAGATTATATATATATATATATATATATATATATATACACACACATATATATATATATAATCTCCATTTAGCACAAGGCAAATACTCATGCTAAGTAAAAGAAGGGAAAGACAAATCCAGTTTTTTGTTGTTCTGAAAAAACAACAAAAACAATAATTCTCCAAAAGGGACAAAAATGCTAGTTTCCTTAAGCACTCTTGACTACTGCTTAAATTCATACTTACTTGATTCTGTAAAACACCGCTGCAGTGTTAGCAAGGTGCATGCATGGCCCACCTTGGGAAATTACAGAGCTGTCCATGTTTACCTTGCTGGTGGAAGCCACCGCCCACAGCCCACAGCAGTTATGAGCAGTACATGGTCTGGGGCTCTTAGCTGGCAGGCTAGGGAACACAGTGAGCATAAACGGACTGTGAATCGTTCCTGATAAGTGAATAAAAAATTGTGACCAAACAATCAGCTTATTCACTTATCAGGAATCGACTGTTCTGCTAATGCGCTGTTTCTGTTTTTCATCTCTGTTGTAGTTCACTATTTTTGCTGTGTTCTGTTCTCTCCTCTCATGCTTGGGCAAAATCACTGGGAATAGTATCTTCATATGACCATAAAACGTTTATATCGAGTGAAAGTGATATCTTAACAAAATCTATGCACTTGCTATCAGGAACACAATACTGGATGTGTCTTATATATATTGAACTATATAGTACTCGATTTCTTAAATAAAGCTTAAGAAAGGACTGTTGTGTGTAATGTTAATGTGATTATTTTTCAAAGCAGTGTTTCTAAGGGGCATTTTTGTCCTTTTCAGTCTTGAGTGATACAGGATATTTTTCATTAAAATTATATCACTGGCTTTATGACTTAATGTTCAATAAATTGACTTTGGAATCAAAACGGAGTGGGGGGAGTTCTTCCGAGCACACTTTAGCAAGAGACAACTGGAAAGCCATCCCCTTCCAGGTGTCCATGGAACGTCTCTACCCAGGGCGCTGCGGGTGGCAGAACAGGGCAATCCTTCCTGCCCAAAGGCCTCTGGAAAGCATCCAGCATCTGCCCTAGCCTAGAAACTGCCCAACTGCCTTTATGGCTGTTCCCTCTTGAGGCTCCGAAGGAAGAAAAAGAAAGACACACCCGAGAATAATGCTGGTGTGCATCAATGCTTTTCCAAAACGACTGCCACTAAAACTAGCCCCTGCTGGGGAGCAGTGGCGGGTCTATTCAGGATGCAGGGCAACGGAAAGCAAGAGAAGATGTTTGATCATTCAGGATAAGAAGGGTAAAATTTCAAAGTGATGTGAGAGAGACATCCTAAAACAGTTGCAAAGCTTAAATGGGAAGCCTGCTGCTTGGCCCTTTGAAGGAATATTTTTGAAATTTTTCCTACAGGCCGTAAGTTGGCACAGAATGGCATTTTATGTTGGATTTATTTAGCTTTGGGGTTTTATAATAGATTTGTTTTTCTTAATGTTTGATTTAAGAAAAAAATCCTAAACTGCTATTTGCAAAATGGCACCAGCATCCTAATCCTTCACAAAATAAATCTTAGTTACCCCTGGTAATGAGGGACAGAGTATGATTAATGAAAAGCCACAGAAAATCTCCCAGCCTCTACCTCTTCCCACCCCAAACTTCCTACTTACAGATTTGTCGACAGAAACAAAGACTAGTGAAACTGATCACAAAAAGAGCAAAGGGTAGCAAAATCGAAGGGTCTAGAAAGACTGCATTGCTGGAGCCATGCAGCTTGGGATTGGGGGAGAGGTTTAAAAAAAAAAGCTTAACATTCTGAAAGCCGCTGGTCTACATGCGCAGAGCTCCAGTGTTAAGCGCTGGCTGCACGTGGAGGTGCCCTAGGAAATACTCTCTTCATAGCTTTGCCCTGAGCAGCAGTCACACAGCTAGCAAGCATCCTCGTTTTTAAACAAAACACATCCAAGGCAATAATGTGTAGGGGAGCACGGAGCCTCGGTCAGGGAACAAAAAGTGAAAACCCACATATTCCCGTCACAGCCTGCAGACCCAGCTCCGAGGGACAGCTTGAGGGCCTGTCAGGTGGGACCCGCTTTGAGGTAAATACATTTCTTTTAGCCTTTCTCTACAGGGCAGCAAAACAGCCTGGTACCTTCTACCTGCCTACATCCAGAGCATTTTTTAACTAAAAAATAAATATATGAATATACATTAAATATGTTATATACTAAATACATAAATATAAAAGACACATTGTGTTCTGCAACTGGTCAATTACAGTTAAAGTCCCAGGTAAGACCCTGCAGTTTTGAGAGACTGGATGATGCTTCCATCACAAAGCTGGTCTTAAAAACATAGAAGGCACTTAAGAGCATTTCTGGTGAGTCACACTGCCTGTTTAAATGCCAACCCGACTAGTAATTACCCGTGTAGCCTCTCTGTGCCTTAATTTCCACACTGGCAAAATGGAGGTTAAAAATACCTAATGCCTATCGCATGGGGTTGTTATAAGGATTAGCTAAGCCCACATAGAGAAAACACTTAGACCAGGACCATCACCTTGTAAGCACTCAGTACGTTCAGCCAGCTGGTAGCAGTGGTAGTAGCTACTGACATGGGCAACTAAGCTCCCCTCTGCGGCCTCGTCTCTTTCTATCTCCTCCCAGGGGTCCTCTCAGCCATCCCCAGGGAGCCCCATGGCCCTCCCTCGGTTCCTTGGGCAACTACGGACAAGGATCAACCAGAAACCACAGCTCCTCCAGCAGAGATCTCTGCACTAACAAGTTCCAGGGCAGGCTCTTCCCCTCAGGAGAAACTATACGCTGAAGACATGCCCACCTTACAGGCTAGCACACCCACACAGTCCTGCCCTACACCATGAGGCCTAACAACTCCATTCTCAGAAAGGGAAACTGATTACTCACTCTACTCCATCCCTGCTTCCTACATCTAAGTATGACACTGAGCCATCTCTTTTCCAGAAGAAATGCCTGGCTATCCATTTGTGTCCTAAATGGAAATGGCAAAATCACCTGGAGATTTGCCTGTAACAAGCCTGTAGGTTCTATGCCCTCCCGAGGCCAAGCTGTGTCCTCAGCAGCAACCTGAACTGACACACCTTTGATCACCTTGGGAAGAGCAGTGATCAGGGCTCAGAAGCCTAGATGTAGCCAAGCAGTGAGCTCTGTAGACCAGTGGTCACCAACCGGTGGTCCGTAGACCACTGGTGGTCCGTGAGGTCCGAAAGGTTGGCAACCGCTACCACCACCCCCATCTTCACCGCCCCCAATTTAGCCAAAGGCACTCTCATTTTATTTATTGTGGTCCATGTAGAATTTAAAAAGACAGTTTTGCTACTAAACACACAAAGATTTAAAACCACTACTTCAGAAGAGGGTATCTGAGAGAAGCTCACCAGTACCTAAGCTTTGTGATAAACATTTATTGTCTTTGGATTCATCCTCTTCTGCCCTTGTCTCTCTATCCCTGCTATATCCCCATAGTTCTTTGTCTGCAATGCATCACAACATTCACTCTTAATTGTGCACTGTTTACATCTTCCTTATGTCTGTTTCCCAAGCCAGACTGTGAGCTCTGAAGAAAGTGACTGTGTCTCATTCATCGCTGTATCCCCAGTGTCACACAATGCCTATAGTCAGTGTTCAAAATATTGGATGGGTGGGTGGATGGATAGATGGGTGAATATAGCAGGCAATCTTGCTGGAGCTCAAGAAAAATATGCCTTATTACATGGACAACTCAGGAAATATCTGGAGAGAGAGGTCTGCTTATGAGATGGGATGAAGATGGTAGAAATAAGAGGCAAAAGTCAGGAGCCACTATGGGAGACCTGGACACAGATAAGGATGAGGAATAACATTATTCTGTTTATGAGTCCCCAAATTCAGCTTCTGACATGTTGCTACAGAGCTAATCACCTACTGGGTCCAAAATGGAAGAATATTCCTGCTACCCTGGGTGTATTGTCATCTTTTTTAAGCTACATTTTTTACCTTCTCAGCAACATTTTAGAGATAGGGAATGTCCCTAGATGGATGTGTGACATCTAAGAGACCAGAAAAGCCACATAAATAAGTACAAATCAGTAGAAAATAATGAATAAGGGCATCTGATTCTAAGGCATTCCTGAGAAGCAGGTAACTCCCTTTAACCTTCACTTCCAGCTGCAGCTATTTATCCTGCCAACTTAGTACCTGGAGCACGATGGGGCCCAGACCATCCCACAAGCAGAAAAATATAACCAAGTCTTTAGAACAGCCTTGCTCCAGGCCTCCAGGAAATGTCCCAATTTGTCAATAACTACCTTAGGGACAATGCATAATCTACTCGTCATTCATTTGTTCAAAAGACAGGTATTAAACAGCGTGTCATGCAAGGTACTCTGTAGGAGCTGGGAGTGCAAAGAGAAGTACTACAGGATCCTGCCTCCAGGATTTTGCCATAATTAGCATGTATCTGCCAAGTAAGAAGAAACCCTCAAACCACTAAAAATGGATGATCCAGACAAACCCCTCTCTCCCCACAGCAAACACTATATCACCATGGTACCCACACGAGATTATATACTAAAGATTCACAAAGAGATGGAAACTCTTTCAGACTTTCTAGTCCTTGGCTGAGCTCAATGCTACTCGGACACAGTGTCTACCTGGCTAGAGCTTAAAGGTCTTTCTGAGGGGAGAATGTATAATAACAAAAGCATAATATGCTAAGTAGACCAGACGTCCTTCAGGACGTCCTTCCTTCTAGTCAAAGCCGCAGCAGGTGGGGGCCAAGGCAGAGGCTGCAGAGGCCCCCTGGCCACAGTGGCGGCCGGGGGGGCGGGGGGTGAGGCGGGGCCAGGGCCAAGGCCCTTGCATGAATTTCATGCATTGGGCATCTAGTTAAATAGAATGGTTAATGGGGGCAGGAGAGCCGGTCCTGAGGTTTTCTCCACGCCAATGTCTCTACCAAGGGCAGAGCTGAGCAAAGTGGCCCTCTGTACTCTAGTCATGTCTCCCAACTAGCCAGCTATGTATGTCACATTCTTACCAGTCTACAGAATGTGTTCCATACAATCTTTAAAAACTATGACCCAGCCTGGCCAGCATGGCTCAGTGGTTGAGCATTGACTTATGAACCAGGACATCATGGTTCGATTCCGGGTCAGGGCACATGCCTGGGTTGGGGGCTCAATCCCCATGGTGGGGCATGCAGGAGGCAGCTGATGGATGATTCTCTCTCATCACTGTTGTTTCTATCTCTCTTTTCCTCTCCTTTCTCTCTGAAATCAATAATAATTGATTATTGATTTATATTTAACTATATTTAACTATATCCTCCTTTTGGAAATTCACAATGTGCATTCACATATGTGAAGTCTCTGCACCCCCTGCAGCAAAGATATAATTTTGTTCAAACTGATTAAATTGGGCATTTATCTTTGAAATTTTGTATCATATAATACCTATTAACCCAGCAATTTCAACTGGTGTGTCATGACAGGTACACTGATGTGCCACAGAAATTTTTAAAACATGCAACACCTGACTATTTAGTCAGGGACACTGACCTTTTTTTCCCTTAGATTGTCAAATTAAAAAAATGACAACAGCCAACACAATAGTAACCAACCAGTATGAATGAACCGAATTTATACCTACTGTCTCTTGTCAGATTGGCAAAACTATATAGCATTTTTTGGTGTGCCTCAGAATTTTAGTAATTAAGTCATGGCATGCATGAGATGGAAAAGGTTGAAAATCACTCTATTAACCTGAGGGACAACATAGCATGGTAGTGAAGACCATGGTCTTTGGGACAGTACTTCCTGCATTTGAAAACTGACTGGCACTGCCACTTATTAGCTATTATTTTCTTCATCTACAAAATATATATAATAATAACACTGCCTGTCTACATGCAAAATATTTATAACAGTATTTATAACATCATAAGCACCAAGAGTTGATTAACATCCAGCAGAACCAGGATTCCAATGCACGTTTTGGGAAACACTAGTAGAAAATCTAGCCCATTCTCACAGGTCTCCTATCTCTCCATGAGAAGATTACAGACTAGTTGGAGAGAAGGTATCCTATCTAATAAAAGACAAAAAGGGTAATTAACCGTACCTCCGCTATGCTTCCCATCGGCTAATCATCGAGATATGCAAATTAACTGCCAACAAAGATGGCGGCCGGCAGCCACGCAGCTGAAGTGAGCAGGAGGCTTGCTTGCTCCAGTGATGGAGGAAGCCAAGGTTCCCCGCCTGCCGCGGCCTGGCTCTAAGCTTGAAAAGCAACAGCTCCAAAAGCAACAAAGTTTCAATTATAGAAGGTAAATAAATCCCAGAATAAAAAAAAAAAAAGAAAAAAAGGAGAGGCTGGGAGCTTCAGTCATCAGCAAGCCTGAAAAGGCCTTCAGCCCCTCACCCAGACTGGCCAGGCACTCCAGTGGGGACCCCCACCCTAAAGGGGGTTTAGGCAGCCTAAAAACAGCCATCAGCCCCTCATCCAGGCTGGCCAGGCACCCCAGTGGGGAACCCCACCCTGAAGGGGGTGTGACCAGCTGCAAACAGCCATCAGCCCCTCACCCAGGCTGGCCAGGCACCCAAACGGGACCCCAACCCTGATCTGGGACACCCTTCAGGGCAAACCAGCGGGCCCCCACCCGTGCACCAGGCCTCTATCCTATATAGGAAAAGGGTAATATGCAAACTGACCCTAACAGCAGAAAGACTGGGAATGACTGGTCACTATGACACACACTGACCACCAGGGGGCAGACGCTCAATGCAGGAGCTGCCCTCTGGTGGTCAGGGCGCTCACACATGGGAGGAGCTCTGCTCAGCCACAAGCCAGGCTGATGGTTGCCAGTACAGCGGTGGTGGTGGGAGCCTCTCCTGCCTCCTCAGCAGTGCTAAGGATGTCCGACTGCAGCTTAGGTCTGCTCCCCGCTGGCAAGTGGACATCCCCCAAGGGCTGCCAGGCTGCCAGAGGGATGTCTGATTGCCAGCTTAGGCCCAATCCCCCGGGGAGCAGGCCTAAGCCAGAGGTGGTCATCCCCCAAGGGGTCCCAGACTATGAGAGGGCACAGACCGGACTGAGCAAACCCCCCCCCCACACCCCCCCCCCCACCGAGTGCACAAATTTTTGTGCACCGGGTCTATAGTCCTATATACAAAAGGCTAATATGCAAATCGACTGAGCAGCAGAACAACCAGCCGCTATGACATGCACTGGCCACCAGGGGGCAGATGCTCAATGCAGTATCTCCCCCTGGTGGTCAGTGCACTTCCACAGGGGGAGCACCACTCAACCAGAAACCCTGAGATGGGCTCACAGCTGGCAAATGCAACAGCAGTGGCAGGAGCCTCTTCCATCTCCATGGAAGTGCTAAGGTTATCCAACTGCTGGCTTAGGCCCGCTCTGCACAGAGACAACCCCCAAGGGCTCCCAGACTACGAGAGGGTACAGGCTGGGCTGAGGGACCCTCCTTGAGTGCATGAATTTCATGCACCAGGTCTCTAGTCCTATCTAATAAAGAGGAAATATGCTAATTGACCTTCACGCCATCACAAAGATGGTGGCACCCACAGCCAATAAGGAGGGAATATGCTAATTGATTGCCCCACCCTCAAAGATGGCAGTGCCCACAGCCACAAGAAAGCAGTGCCCATTCCCCTCAGCCCCACTGGGGCAGCAGGCATGTGGCAAGGCCAGGCCCGCCTGCCTCTGGAGTCCCCCAGTCCCCTCAGGCCCCCAGCCACCCAGGGCCGGCCTGAGGCACAGGCAAGCCACAGATGGTGGCTGCCCAGCCGTCCAGGGCTGCTCGATGCTCAGGTAACCAAGGTCAGCCAAGGCTTGCACTGCCGGCAGTGGCAGCAGCAGAGGTGTGATGGGGTATTGACTTCCCCTGATCACCAGGTCGCCTCCCACCCCTGAGGGCTCCTGGACTGTGAGAGGGGACAGGCTGGGCTGAGGGACTCCCCCTCCAGTGCATGAATTTTCATGCACCAGGCCTCTAGTATAATTATAATACAGTATGTTAAGACCTAAACAAGGGCCAAGTGAGGACTTTGTAGTCTGGAGAAGAGAAGGAATAATATTTCTAATGGTGAGGGAGTATCAGGAAAGGATCCACAGCCAAAGTGACAGAAATCCTAAAATGCAGGTAGGAATTCATCAAGCAGGGAGTAGAGAATATCAGCAAAGACAGTCCTGGTTGGGAACCAGTGAGTGGCCTGATTTGACTAGAGTACAGTGTTAAGTTGTAAGATGAGGGATGTACTGGAAATGAGTAGATTATGTTAGGGGTCATGGATTCCAAACTAAGGACCTTGGGATTTCTAATAAGGAGCACACACATTAAAAAACAAAACAAAACAAAAACAAAAAAACACAATAAACCAGAGAAGGATCAGAGGATCAATGTGGGAAGTGAGCAGAAGAGAGGAAAAGACTAGGCGCAAAGATATTACAATAGTTTGGGTAAGCAGAGAAGGAGCAGTCAGATCAGAGAAAGGGAAAACAGCTTTAAAGGTTTTTAAAACTGTAGCAAAATAGGGGTGACATTTAGAAAAATTTAGACATGGCAAAAATAAAAGCATAATGATTAGGTTGAGGGACATTTTGGGGCTGGGGGTGTGAAAGACCATGGGTGGTAGCAAATAACCAGAAAGTACAGAGTGATTGGCTTTACCTACAACAGTGTCAACAGAAAGGAAAAGGGCTTATACTGAAGTAGAGGCCTAATGCATAAAAATTCATGCACTCGGGGGGAGGGGGGGGGGGTCCCTCAGCCCGGCCTGGACCCACTGGCAACCTGGGAGCCCTCAGGGGATGTCCAACTAACAGCTTAGGCCCACTCCCCAGGGAATCAGGTCTAAGCTGGAAGTCAGACATCCCTCTGGCAGCCTGGGAGCCCTCGGGGGATGTCTGACTAATGCACAGGGAGTGGTCCTAAGCCATTAGTTGGACACCTTTAGCACTGCCACAGAGACAGGAGAAGCTTCCTCCACTGCCGCTGCACTGGCCAGCCAGGAGCCCGGCTTCTGGCTGAGCAGCACTCCTCCTGTGGAAGTGCACTGACCACCAGGGAGCAGCTCCTGCGTTGAGCATCTGCCCCCTGGTGGTCACTGCGCGTCATAGCGACCAGTTGTTCCCGGTCGTTCTGCCTTTGGGGTCAATTTGCATATTACCCTTTTATTATATAGGATAAGAAGCAGGATGGAGTTTTATTTCTCTCCCCCAAAAAAGAGTCAGAGTGGGTACTCTGGGAAGCTGGGAGATAACATTTTAGGCTGAATGTTCCATTCAAAAGATCATTTTGCCCCAGAGGCCTTCCTCCTCTCCCCATTTGTTGACAGATGCCTGAGATTTCTATCAGGTGCATACACTTTTCCCTCTCTCCATGCTGGCCCGAGGATTACCAAGCTCCATGCCCATCCACAAAACTCTGTTTGAAATGGCTAATTGACACAGGAAAATAATGTTTCATTCAGGGGTAGGATGAAGTTCAGGATGAGTTAATGGTCAGTAATGTCTGATATACACATTACTTGATAATAAAAAAGACATCCTTGTTTTTTCTTTTTGCCACACCTGTGTCAAAATGGCTACCTCAAAATCACCACAATAAAATTTCCTACCTTGTGCATGATTCTTTCTATCCCCACCTGGATCAGTTGAAATCTCCAGGTAATATTTGCTCATCTAATTAGCTGCCCTCCCTTTCCTGCAGCTGAAAACTGCACCAAATGTACATCAGTCATGTCCCTCCCAGAGTGAAGGCCCTGCTCGCTTCCTGCTGACTTTCCACTTTGAGGATAATTGCTCCAGCCAAGAATAGACATCTGCTGCAGCGTGTCCCTGAAAGTCCCCAGGGTCACAGTTTGGAGTTTTGCCTGCCAGCTCCCAGCACCCACGTGTCTCCCAGCTAACTGCTGGCAACACTAGCATCACCCTGTGCCAGGAGCAGTGCCCAGGCCAGTGCCTAGCATTGTGCCACCTCTCTCCTCTCAGGCTGCACCTGCCATCTGCTATGATTCCCCACAGTGGGGAAGGGTGCTCTTCTCCAAGCGATTCCTCCCTAACAAGCTCCACTTAGAAACTGAAGCCTTGCATTCCACAATTAGATAAAAGGCAAAAGACAATGGTTCTGGGAGAAGTTAAACAACAAAGGTTCCACCTGGAAGCTTGAATGGCCCTTTGTGAGATCATCTATACCAGCCGTGGGCAAACTATGGCCCGCGGGCTGGATCCGGCCTGTTTGAAATGAATAAAACTAAAAAAAAAAAAAGACCGTACCCTTTTATGTAATGATGTTTACTTTGAATTTATATTAGTTCACACAAACACTCCATCCATGCTTTTGTTCCGGCCCTCCGGTCCAGTTTAAGAACCCATTGTGGCCCTCGAGTCAAAAAGTTTGCCCACCCCTGATCTATACTAATAAAAGGGTAACATGTTAATTAGACCAGACATCTTCCAGATATCCTTCAGACAAAGCCACAGTGGTGGGAGCCGAGGCAGAGGTGATTAGGAGTGATCAGGTCGGCAGGGGAGGGCAGTTAGGGCCATCAGGCTGGCAGGGGAGGTCAGTTAGGGGACATCAGGCCAGCAGGGGAGGTCAGTTAGGGGCCATCAGGCAGGCAGGCAGGTGAATGATTAGGAACCAGCGGTCCCAGATTGCGAGAGGGATGTCCGACCACGGGTTTAGGTCCAATCCCGCAGATTGGGCCTAATCCGGCAGTCAGACATACCCTGAGGGGTCCAGGATTGGAGAAGGTGCAGGCTGGGCTGAAGGACACTCCCCCCTCATGCATGAATTTCATGCACCGGGCCTCTAGTCTATACTAATAAAAGGGTAATATGTTAAAGAGCCTGGGTTGACCGACATCCTCCGGACATCCGACTTCCTCCCAGACAGTTAGGGAGCAACCAGGTGGAAGGGGGGCAGTTAGGGGGCAGCCAGACCAGCAAGGGACCAGTTAGGAGGCGATCAGGCTGGCAGGCAGAGGCAGTTCGGGGCAATCAGGCAGGCAGGCAGGTGAGCAGTTAGGAGCCAGTGGTTCTGGATTGTGAGAGGAATGTCTGACTGCCGGTTTAGATGGGGCCTAAACTGGCAGTCAGACATCCCCCGAGGGGTCCTGGGTTGGAGAGGGTGCAGGCCTGGCTGAGGGACCCCCCCCACACACACCCGTGCACAAATTTCATGCACCGGGCCTCTAATCTATATATTTAAAACCCTAGTATTCAAATAGACCAAACGGCAGAATAGCCAGTCGCTACGTAGTGCGCTAACCACCAGGGGATGTGTGCGGAACATGGCAGGTGTCAGCAGCAGGTGGCAGAGTGCAGAACATGGCAGGCATCGGCCCGGCAGGATGGTGGAGCAGGTGAGTGGGGGTGCCAGACCAAAGCAGGGTGCCAGTCACTGTCACCGGGGTGAGCCTCTGGTGGTTACTGAAAATTATTTGCTCCCATGTGCCACAGTCCTGCCAGGCACTCTCACCTCTGCCGGCGCCAGCCCTGCTCACACCCGCTGCCAGTGCCGGAGCCATCACTTGCACCCACTTCCAGTGCCTGGCGCCGGCCCCGATCACTCGGTGTCGTCAGCCGATGCGAGCGACAGCTGCCAGACCCAATCTCCCCTCAGGGCTTCTCCACCTCCCCCTGCTCCTGAGAGGTGATCAGGGCCAGCGGCCTCCTCTCGCACCTGCTGCTGGCGATGGCCCCTCTCGCACCCACAGCTGGCGCCAGAGCTACTGTGCGCACCTGCTGCCAGTGCCTGGGGTAAAAGGGGTCTGTGTGGCCTTGTGAGGTGGGAGGTTATGTTGCTATTTCACAATATATCATCTTCCCACACAGAAATGCACACATTTCATGAACATTTTTAAAGGAAGCATGATAGAGGCATTTATCTGCTGAATCCATAGAGTTGGATATCACCAGGAATGTAGTTGGAACAAATAAAAATGTCATGTATGATGTAAGGTAGGAAGCACATGTTTCTGCAAGTACAGTTTACTGCCACCTGCTCTCTGGTAACTGGGTTTTAGTCCCTGACATTCAGATCCGGTAGACACAAGGGAATTCAACCAAATAAAATCCAGCAAAGCTCCAATGGTCCCTTTTCACACACATACATACTGATGTTTGCTTAAGCAAGCAGAATTGCAAAGTGCTCTTGGCATGAACTTGGATAAGTTACTTCACATCTCCAACCCCCAGGAAAGGGTCTGGCACAAAAATAAACCTCTTCTCATCAGAATTAGTGACTGACTGAAGTAGTGGATGTGACACTTTGTAAGCAATTTAGATCCACTGACACAAAGGAATTAACTGTGGTACCCAGCCTCCTGAAACATGTCTCAGAGAGAATGTCGCTAAGTTGGAACACTTCAAACAGGTTATTCATAAAAGCACAAAATCGGTCTTTGGAGATGACTGAACCTTGTGTCATGTCTGTCTTGCCCAGCACATCCCTAGGTCTAGAGGGGCCACTGCCCTAGGACTTTGGGAGGCCACTGGGCAGAAAAGAGGGGCTCTGCAGCAAAACATGGGAGACCCCAAAGATATGACGTGCTTTTTCTGAAGATGCACCCAGAGCCATCCTTACCCAACTGTCTTAGGCCTTCCTGCTACTCCCATCCCCCCTCCCACCCCCAGCATCTTCTCTCCACCACCCTGATGAATATTCCTGCCATTTCACGCTTCACTCTGGGACCAAAGTTGCCATAGTCACAGACAGCTGCCTCCTGTGTGATAATAGTATGACCACCCACAAACTGACCTGGACCTCCAAACCCATTTTTGTACTCTTTGTCCTAAGTGTCTGTGTGTGTGCGCGCGCGCACGCACGCATATGCAGGAATTTGAGAAATAAAATAACTTTGGTCTTGAGAGAAAGGTTGACTTTTCCTAGTACCAATTGCCTTTTTTTATTTTTTATTTTTTATCCCTGACATAACCAGGGAGGCTTAAAAAAGAAAGGGCCTTCGTCCTGCCCTGGGCTTGAGGCCTGACTCAAGGTCCCCTGGGGAGTAAAGGACAAGAGCAGCACGTTTAAAAACTCTGTCACCACTTAGGGCCTCTGTGGCTTTGACCTTTTTGCATCGAGAGTTATTAAGTGATGTTTTCCCTCAGACCCTCCTTTGCACACGTTCTTCCCTAACGAAGAAGAAAATAAGGAAGAAGAAGACAGACCACCTGGAGGCCTCTTCTAAGAAGGGTGAGAAATATTCCTTCTCATTCTATTGTCTCTGGAGACACAGATAGCCAAAAATGGGCATAACTCACCAAGAATTTGTCCATTTTTAAACACATCTTCCCTCACTACCAGGAAGGAAACTATCTTTAGCTCTACTACAATGACCTGGATAATCAGTGAATGAAGTTCTCAAGTTCCTCGTGTGTGCCCAGCATTATTCTAGGAATTATAGGAATAGCATCTGCCTTAAAAGAGCTTAAACTCCAGACCGTCCAAAGCAGGTATCCACATGGGTAAATTTACCTCGTTAGTGAGGGGGCCTCCACCACACCAACTCCACCCTCTCAGCCACTTTGAGGCCCATCAGACTGTACTCTGTGATTATTGGGGCAGCAAAGATCTTGGTCAAAGAATGACCTCAGCTCTGAGAAGGTGAGTACTTGACCTTGAGAATAGAGTAGCATGGAAGTAGATCTTAGGGACCAGCAAACTCATTCTCCATTTGCCATATTTATTTCCACTCCACTTCCTCTAAGACATAAATTCCTCTAATTTTCCTTTCTTCCACCCCTCAGCTCTTCTTCCTCTCTCCCAGAGGATGCTGGGCCTCCTGTTCAGGTTTGGGGGGCAGAAATGGGGCAAAGAAAGAAGGAAAACTTTCTCCAGGTCCTGCTTTGTTTCTAACCAACACTCTTGATTTCAAAGAACTACACAGGTTGAGGCATGAACAGGAGGGACAAATGTGAGTAGTCAAGAGACTGTGAAGCATCTGACCAAACCTCCCTCTTCCTTCCAGCTCGGAAGTATAGGAAAAGTCAAGGTCAAAAAGCAAAATCAGGTTGGAATGATGAGCAGAAAAATCACAAGGCAAAAAGCAGATGCAGTGAACTCTCCTGAAGCAAATGTTAAATACACTTATTATAGCAATAAATAATAATGCAGGATGGAGTGTACATGGTGTAAACACCTTTAATACAATTCTAATTTTCTCTTTGCTTCAAGAGCCACAGATTGTTATGGCAACAAAACAGAAAAACAGATCACAGTATTAATTTGATATCTGGGCTTCATTTGTTCCACATTTGCAATACAGCACATGCATAGTAAACAACCCAGGCCGAGCCAAAGCAGAGAAGGGCACAATGGAGCACCCTCTCAGCCTTGAGTTTTGTTAAGTAAAAAATAAATAATAATTTTCTACAAAGCGCAGCAGTTGGGTCGCCCACACAGTTTGCTATGTGATTGATAACACTTGAGAAGCACATAATTCCATTTTTGCCAGCCCGATGAGTCAAGGGAGGATGAAGGCAGCAGGGCCTGTGTGAAAGCTCCCACTGCAGCTCCTGAGCTGGGGAAACCCACCAGGCCGGCTCTCAGCTCTCTACGTGCCTGGGCCCCGTTGCACCGCTACCTACCTTTTTACTTTGCTATCAGAGTGATAGTTTCAAAACAAAAATATGATTATTTTATGTGGAGAAAAAAGAACTCTCATGGGAGAATAAACTGGTAGAATCTTCCTTGGATAGAAACTCGGCAATATCTAGTAAAGTTGAATATTCTTGTAACCTATGAGCCAGTAACAATTCCCTTCTTGAGTAAAGAGCTTTTGGGTATAAACGCTTTTGCCCATGTCTCCAAGGATACATGTGCAAGACAGGCCATTCCAACATTGTTTATAACAAAAAAAACTCAGAACAATCTAAAGGCCCATCAACAGGAGACTAGATGAATTATGAATACATAGTCATAAAATGGATTACTCTTCAGTTATTTAAAATAAATTAACTAGAACCACATCTTCAACATATACAAATTTCAAAAACATGGTTGAGCAGAAAATGAAGCTCAGAATGATATCTATAGTATACCATTTGCATAAAGCTTAAAAGCTGGGGGAAAAAACCAGTATCACATTATGTATATAAATCCTCAAATATGTAGTAATGTATAAAAACCCAGAGGAAAGAAAATATGGCAACAATGAGAGATCACGCTGGTTAGAGAAGGCTCTCTGAGGAAATGATGCTTGAGTGACAGGAAAGGCCTGGGTGCCGAGATAGGGCAGGAACAGAGGGATCTGCACAGCCCGGAATCAAGTCCTGCTTTGTCTGCTATTTAATCACTCTGTGACCCTGGGCAAGTTCTATAACCTCTCTGTGCCTCAGCTTCCTCATATATAAAACAGCATAATCACAGTATTTACCCCATAGGGTTGTGGTGAGAATTAAATATGTTGACGTGTATAAAAAAATTAGAACACTGGCACAGGGCAGCAGATGTATGAGTGATCACTATTATTTAGATGCCAGATGGAGGAAACAGTAAACTCAAAGGCAGGGCAAGGGGGAGAAAGGATGGGCAGGAAAGCTTTGAGTATTTCTATACAAGCAAGAAACCCATGTGCCTAGAGCAAAGTGAGTGAGGCATGGCAGAGAGTGGATGACACTGCGGTTGGAGAATGAGGCAGGGGTCAAATCCCAGCAGGTCTTAGGGGTCATGGCAAGGAGCGTGGATATTGTTCCATATGCTACTAGGGAGATGTAAGCTATGGGACAATGTGATCCAATGTGCATACTTGAAAAAGATGACTCAGTCAGCAATAAATTTTAAAAGCAAACAATCATTGGATGAAACTCTAGGAGTTTACGCAGAGTGAAAAAAAAAAAAAAGCCAATCCCAAAAGGTTACGTACTCTATGATTGCATTTACACAACACTGTTGAATGACATTATAGGAATGAAGAACAGATTAGTGTTTGCCAGTGTCAGGAAGGGGCAGGGGAGGAAAAGAGGTGGGTATGGTTATAAGAGGGCAACACAGGAAGAGATACCTGGACACCCATGTTCATAGCAGCATTACTCACAATAGCCAAAAGATGGAAGCAACCCAAGGGCCCACTGACAGGTGAATGAGTAAACAAAACATGCTCTATGCATACAATAGAATACTCAGCCTGGAAACGGAAGGAAATTCTGGCACATGCCACAGGATGGACAAACCTTGATGACATTATGCTAAGTGAAATAAGCCAGTCACAAAAGGACAAATACTATGTGATTCCACTTATAGGAGGAACCTAGAGTAGTCTACTTCATGGACACAGAAAGTAGAATGGTGGTTACCAGGGGAGTGGGAAGTGAGGAGTTATTGTTTAATAAGTACAGTTTCAGTTTTGCAATATGAAAAGAATTCTGTGGATGAGTGGTGATGATGGTAGCACAACAATGGGAATGCACCAGGTGCCACTGAACTGTATACTTAAAAATGGTTAAGATGGTAGATTTTATGTATATTTTACTGCAATTTTTAAAACAAATAAATAAATACAGCAAAGCAGGGATCCTGTTGGTACTTGAGCTGTTCCATATCTTACCTTTATCAATGTCAGTATTCTGGGTGTGACCTTATACTATTGTTTTGTAAGATGTTGTGAACTGGGAAACTGGGTAGAGGGTATATATCTCTGTATCATTTCTTACAACTGTGTGTGGATCTATAATTATCTTGAAATAAAAAGTGTAATTTTTTTTAAAAAAAATCCCTCTAACTGCTGGTGGAGTACAGGTTGGGAGAAGCAGTGTGGGGACAGGGAGCCCAGTTGGGAAGCTGTCATTGTCCAGCTGAACACACTGAGCCTGAACCAGCACAGGATGGGCAGAGAGGAGTGCGGATGCACAACATGTTTTAGGAAAACAGGCAGACAGAGCTGGAGGAAGAGAGATCATGAGGGAGAGAGAAGGGACCTGAGGAATCATCCGAGCTTTCTTTGTAGAATTATCCAGATCAGCCCAATCCTATATAATAAAGAGGTAATATGCAAATTGACCCTCACTCCACCACACCATCACAAGATGGCTGTGCCCACAGCGGAGGCACAGTTCCCATAACACAAGATGGCTGCACCCACAGCAGAGGCGGGGTTCCCATAATGAGCGATCAGCAGAGACCTGAGGCTGCATGGTGCCAGGCCAGGGCAGGGGACCTGAGGCCGCACCCCCCGCCCAGTGGGGCTTGACGGGGGACTTCAGACTGCGCCCCTGCCCAATGGGGGACCTGAGGCCGCGCCCCCCACTCCAGGCTAGGGTACCTCAGGCCATGCTCCCTGCCCCGACGCCAGGCTGGGGGACCTAAGGGTGCACCAGGGGACCTGGAGCTGCACCCCCACCCAGCAGCGGAGCTTGACCGGGAACCTGAGGCTGTGTCCCCCGCTCGGCAGGGCTTGATGGGGGTGGGGCCGGCTGGGTCTGGGTCTCATGCGGTTTCAAGGTGTGTGCAGGTGGGGGGGACTTGACTCTGGGTCCTATGGAGTGCCCTGGACTCTGACAGGAAGAAGATTTTCATATACATTTTACTAATTTTCTTTCATCTCTGACACTTCTATTATAGAAAAAGGGCAAATAGCAATATTAAAATATTTCCTCTAATTAATTCCCTTTTAATGTGCATGAGTTTTGTGCACTGGGCCACTGGTCTAATAAATAACGGTCCTTAACTGAGGAAGAGAAAGGCAGAAGAGTCAGTGACAGAACAGTGCCATGTCAGAAAGGCTTAACTGGCCATGGCTGGCTCTGAAGATGGAAGGAGACCATAAGCCCAGCAATGTAGAAAGGCAAGAAAACAGATCTCCCCAGAACCCCAAAAGGAGTACAAGGCTGCCACCACCCTGGTTTTAGTTCAGTGAGCCCTATTTTGGACTTTTGACCTCCAAAATGGAATAATTTTATGTCATTAAGCCACTAAGTTTGTAGCAATTTGTTACAGCAGCAATAGAAAACTGATACAGTTCTTAATGGATAACAACATGACCTGGTTTGGGAAGGACCTGGGTAAAGGCCCTGTCAGGTGCCAAATCCCCAGTGAGGAAGGGAAGACCAGATGGCTGAGGAGGGATTTAAAGATAACTCAAAAGTGTAAGTGCCCCTGGCTGGGTTTTCTCAATAGTTAGAGTGTCAGCCTGCAGACCAAGGGTCATAGGTTCAATTCCAGATCAAGGGTGTGCACCTTGGTTGCAGATTCAATCCATGAGTCAGGAGTGAGAACAGGAGGCAACCAATTGATGTGTCTCTCTCATGGGCTGATCTGGATGTTTCTCCTATTTCTCTCTCCTCCTCCCCCTTCCCTTCCACTTTCTCTAAAAATCAATGGAAAAATATCCTCATTTCTTGGGTGAGGATTTTTTTTTTAAAAAAAGTGTAATTGAATAACAAATTTGAGGTTCACCCCGTCTACACTCCAAACACTATTCACATCAGACAATAGGAAACCAATAGGAACATCCCTTAGAAGCAAAAATGGCAACTGAACCACTAGGAATATTGGGCAAACTGATCCTTTTACTGGCCTCACAGAACTAATTACCCCATCCATGGGTCATGATATACAGGCCGAGGCCCTTTCTCTCCCTGGGCTGCTTGAGAAGAGTCTCACTTTGTTCAGGGAAAAGCAATCTTATGGGCACAGGAGTTCTCTGAAAATGGAATTTCAAGCTATTCTTTTTCATAACAAAAATGGCATTTTGTGTTGCCATGTATTTTATAGTGTTGTTCACACTGATAGGAGTTAGTGAATGCCTACTGCTCGGATAGATCTGAGTATGTTTGTCTTCCTATGTTTTCTCTCTCTCTTTTTTAGTTTTATTGAGAAATAATTGACCTATATCTCTGTATAAGTTTAAGGTATACAACATGATAATTTCATTAGTATATATTGTGAAATGATTACCAAAATACGTTTAGTTAACACCCATCATCTCAGATAGATACAATAAAAAAAAGCAAAAAACAAACAAAAAATTCTCCTTTTAAATGAGAACTCTTAGGATCTACTCTCTTAACAACCTTCCTAAATGTCATACAGCAGTGTTAATATAGTTATCATGTTGTGCATTACAATCCTAGTAGTTATTGCTCCTATAACTGGAAGTTCATACCTATTGGCCACCTTCCTCCACTTTTCTGCAGGACACACCATGATGCTTACTTCATACTAGAAGCCTGATGAACAAAATTCGTGCACAGGATTGGGGGTGGGGGAGGGGGGGTGCCCAGCCCGGCCTGTGCCTTCTCGCAATCTGGGACCCCTCGCTCCTAACTGCCCACCTGCTTGCTCCTTACTGCCTACCTGCTCGCTCCTTAATGCTTGGCTCACCACTCTTTAGTGCTGCCACAGAGGCAGGAGAGCCTCCCGCCACCGCCACTGCACTCACTAGCTCTAAGCCCAGCTTCTGGCTGAGCGGCACTCCTGCTGTGGGAGTGCACTGACCACGAGGGGGCAGCTCCTGCATTGAGCATCTGCCCCTTGGCGGTCAGTGCGCATCATAGCAACTGGTCGTTCTGGTCATTCTGCCGTAATGGTTGCTGGGCTTTTAGATAGAGAGATAGATAGATAGATAGATAGATACACTAGAGGCCCGGTGCACAAAATTTGTGCACTCAGGGGGGGTCCCTCAGCCCAGCCTGCACCCTCTCACAGTCTGGGAGACCTTGGGGGATGTCAGACATGCTTAGCGCTGCTGCAGGGTCAGGAGAGGTTCCTGCCACCGCTGCTGCACTCAACAGCCATGAACCTGGCTCAACAGCCATGAGCCCAGCTTCTCACTGAGTGGCGCTTCCCCTGTGGAAATGCACTGACCACCATGGGGCAGCTCCTGTGTTGAGCATCTGCCCCATGGTGGTCAGTGTACGTCATAGTGACTGGTCGTTCCACCATTGGGCTGAAACTGGCTCTCCGAGATCCCCTGAGGGATCCCAGATTGCGAGAGGGCACAGGCCAGGCCGAGGGACCCCACCAGTACACGATTAGAGTTGGGGAGGGATGCAGGATGTTGGCCAGCAGGGGAGGGACCACAGGACACCTCCAGGGCATATCTGGCCTGTCTTGCTCAGTCCCAATCAGCCAGACCCCAGCAGCAAGCTAACCTACCGGTCAGAGCATCTGCCCTCTGGTGGTCAGTGTATGTCATAGACTGGTCAACCAGTTGACTGTCTGCCTCTTGGTAGTCAGTACACATCATAGCAAGCGGTTGAGCGGCCTTAGCATGTCATTAGCATATTATGCTTTGATTGATTGAACGGATGACTTGTGGGCAGCGGCCACGGAGCCAGCCTGAGAGCACAGGAGGCTTTCGTGGCCCAGGCCAGCCTCCAAGGGAGGGGTCTGCAAACGACCCTCAGCCCCTCACCCAGGCTGGCCATGCCACCACTGGGGTGAAGGTCCCCACTGGGGGGCGTGGCCAGTCTGAAAACGGTCCTCAGCCCCTTACCCAGGCTGGCCATGCCCATGGGGTGAGGGTCCCTGCTGGAGGGCGTGGCCAACCTGCAAACAGCCATCATCTCCTCACCCAGGCTGACCAGGCACCCCAGCGGGGACCTCCACCCTGAATGGGGTGTGGCCAGCCTGAAAACGGCCCTCAGCCTGTTACTCAGGCTGGCCATGCCCCCCAGCAGGGACCCTAACCCCATGGGGGCGTGGCTGGCCTGCAAACCACCATAGGCCCCTTGCCCAGGCTGCCCCACCCCCCAAGGGAACCCCACCCTGATCCGGGACACCCTTCAGGGCAAACAAGCCAGCCCCCACCT
The DNA here is from genome assembly GCF_964212035.1 of Myotis nattereri. NCBI lineage: Eukaryota > Metazoa > Chordata > Mammalia > Chiroptera > Vespertilionidae > Myotis > Myotis nattereri. Next base: position 159,789,857 of record NC_138075.1, read on the forward strand.
ATGCACCAGGCCTCTATCTATACTAATAAAAGGGTAATATGCTAATTAGACTGGGAGACCTTCTAGATATTCTTCTGGACAAAGCCATGGTGCTGGGGCCAAGGTAGAGGCAGTTAGGTGCCAAGAGGGGAGGGCAGTTGTGGGTGATCAGGCCAGTGGGGGAGGGCGTTGGGGGTGATCAGGCTGGCAGGGGGCAGGTGGGGGTGATCAGGCTGGCAGGCAGAGTGGTTAGTGGCAAGCAGGCAAGCAGGCAGGTGAATGGTTAGGAGCCAGCAGTCCCGGATTGCAAGAGGGATATCCGACTGCCAGTTTAGGCCTGATCCCACAGGTAAATATATATTTAGTAAATATATATTTAGGGGGGAAAAATGTGTTCTGAGCTCTTCAGAAGCTAATGGGAAAAGGAAAACTTACACCAAAAACTAGAAGCAAACCAACAACTCAGTAGAAAGCAATTAGACACTATACACAGATAAGCTTCTCGAGGATCCTTGCAAGAGGACAACACTTAAGGTCATGATCAATGTCCGCAAAAGCTGCCTCACAGGACACACTACTTAGTGTCCTTGGGACTTCTTTTAGGCTGGTGGCATCACACTCACACGAAACTCGGTAACTCAGGACCCCGGTGCAATACTTCAGGCATGCAGCTCTCTAGGGCTCTGGCTAAACTCAAAGAATCATTTCAGATTATCTAGATGCATGAAAGGACTACATACATTCCAGCAATCTCCACTTAATATTGCTTCCAACTAGTATCAAGACACTTCTGTCAACTTTTCGTTTTAAATTCACTCCAAATTGGAAAGGAGGGGCGGGAGGAGTAGAAATACAAACTTCATCTTCAATGAAACTAAAGGACCTTTGTAACTTAGAACAAAACAAAGGCAAAAAGCGGATAGAAGTGACTAACCTGGGAGCAGGAAGGTCATCATACCTAGGACTGTACAGTGGGTTGGAAAAGAAAGTGCATTTACAGTAAAGCCCACACAGCCTCTGGAACTGAGGCCGGGGCACAGCAGGGAAAGTGAAGAAGTGAAAGCAGGAAGATTGTCTGAAAATATGTAGGAAGCAAATTTAGACTCCCAGGCCCTAACCCCAGCCAGTCTGACAACTCACCCCAACCCCCAGGAATGCTAAGACCTTGAGCCAACTCAGTTGCCAGGCCACTGGGGCAGGTGGCAGTGGGAGGGCCAGGATGGACAGAGGGGGATTCAGTGCAGGCGTGCACATTGACAGGGGAGACAAGCAGCCCTGTGCTCCCTCCCAGCTCCAGAACTCCAGCACACAGGGTTACGTTCCCAGCCAGGGGACTGGAGGATACTCCCCCACCCCCCCACCTCCAAGAAAAGAAAGACACACAGATATTGACCCATGGGTGTCTCCAAGGGAAAAGCCTGCTGACCGCCCTTCCCTCCTCCAGCATAGCCCCCAAGACAATACGCCCTGAACGTACACACAGGTCCCCTCCAATCAGTTTCCTATACCTCACCCTGAAGCATGAGTGAACGTGAAGGATCACCCAGCATTGCAGCACTGTCTTCGATATGAAAGGGAGATACCAAAACAAACAGAAAAAACAGTGTCAGGCAAACAGAAATGTCAAGGAATAGAATAAAACGTAGGGGGAAGTGCCTATAAATAATATCCTCAGCTGGATAAGGAAAAACCTAAACAGACGACAGAATAATGCAGTTATTAACTCCAAGAAAAATAAAAGTTGAACAAGAAATAAAATATTGTCATGGTACATTACTCGACTCAGCAGTGAGCACTATTCAGCGTCACAGTAGAAAATATGAAATACAGATCTAATAAAAAATGTGACTTAACCAGAGTGGGAGGGTAGGAAAGGAGGAGAAAGTAAAAACCCTCATCTTTTACAAAACTGATGAGTCATGGCACAGAACACTTGCATTATTTAGGAATGTGGCATTAAATACTAGAAGAAGCTATAAAGACAATGAATTCTTTTTTTCAGGAGGAGGATAGGGTCAAAATAGTGGCTAGAGGACTCTTTTTTCTGATTTAATTTTTAGCATCATTTAATTTGTTTGACTATGTGCATGCTTTACTCGGATAAAATAAAAATTGGTCTAAAAATTTAATGTCTCAGCCACATGTGAAACGTATTAGATAATGATCAGTTCACAGTCACATTCCTAGGACTCACCCATCTGATGTACCCAGGGAAGCAGTCAGCCGAGATGGTGAGCTGAGGACACTTGTAGCACAAGACCGTAAGCCTTAAGAAGGTGGGACCACACTGAGTACGTCCACTTAGCACTGACCACACACCTGCTACACGAAATAATTATAGCTAATGTTGTTTTTATTTAACGCTTACTATGTGCCAATCACAGAAAGCAGTTTGCACGTGGTAAACAATTTAATCTTGCCAACATCCCACAAAATATATATTACTGTTAGTCCTCACTTGGTAGATGAGACAACTGAGGGACAGAGAAGGCAAGTAATTCATCCAACATTGCCACCTAGCCTATGCTGAAGCCAGGGTTGGATTTAGTCTGACACCTTTCTTGCAAATATCTGTAGAAGGGAGATGGCAAGGCAGAAGGCAGGAGGGAAGAAAAATTAGCAGGAAGAGAGAAAAAGAAAGAAAGGCCAATTCTTAGAAAATAATGTGGAATCTGATATCACACAGAAACTCCAAATTTCCACTCCAGAGAGCAGGAAGGCAGTAATTTCAGCCTAGAAAATGTTGCAGGCACATCTACTCAAAAGACGCTTCCAGATAATCCAAACCAAGAACCCATAGACTGGCCCGCATGGGGCAGCTCCGCTTCCTGGAGTCTTCTCCAACATCACCTCCCTACAAAATGGAGCTACAGTAATAAAGGCAGCTCCCCCACAAGGAAGAGGCTGGTAGGTCAGCGAGAGCCTGACCTCATGGGATGTCCCTTCTAGACATGAAGACATCTGCATATGTAATTTGAGCCTTCCATTTAAGAATCAACATAGCAGTTATAACACAGGATTTCTCTGGCTCCATTCCACCCGCTATCCCAGTGCCTTAGCAACCCTAGCACCCACCCTACCCCACCCCCCACCCCCCCGACCCTCCCACGTGTGCTCACAGGGACTGGGAGTTTGCCACCTCTCCCGCTCCAGCTCCAGCCCCAGCTGCCACCAAAGGTTCTGATGTCTGGGCTCACAAACTGTGTCGTCACGCAGGTGCTGGGAACCACAGGCTCTCGCTGGTGATTTCCTTTCCTACCTCACTTCACCACCTGCGGCTCCCCGGCCTCCAGCAGTGAATCCACATGGAACAGGTCGCTCCCAGCCACCCTCCAGAAACTCAGAAAAATTGCTTCCCCACTTTCTACTCCAGAATTTGGGCACAAATTCCTGAGATATTAATTGAAAATAGATCCCACCTGTCTCCAAGCAGCCTACTTTGTCCTAAACCTAGCCTGGGGCCATGCCCCTCTCTTTTCTGTGTATTTTCCCCCCTTAGCTTCTCCACCAAACAGACCCCTGAGAATAATTCTAAGGAAAGATGAGGAGGAGAGGGAGACTGAGAATAAATCATACAGACTCTTCATTTTGGAAAAAGAATACTTTGCCCAACTGAGTTGGCCAGGGGATGCCTCAGAGAGAACTGAACCTCAGAGCAGGATGGGATCCAAGAAGCGGGGTGCAAGGCAGGGTGCCAACAGGGCAGGTGGTAGCCCAGTGTTCAGAAGTTGGGAAACTGGGTGCGCTGAGCCAGAGAGAAACGTAGAAAATACCAGGTCAAACAGCTTGAAGTTAAAAAGAAAAATCCATTTCTAGGAATCTTGCCGACAGCTCTTTCACCCATATGCTGCGGCAGATGAACTCTGAGGATGGCTCACATACCATTCCAGCCACCTTCTTCCCTGCCTTCCTCTACAATTGAGCCTAAAGAGTAAATTCATTTCCAGCCTCCTTTAAGGCCGAGATCGATTGGCCATGTGACATGGGGGCCATTTACATGGAGGTCGTCCCTGACAGTTTCCCTTTCATGACCCCACCCCTCACCCCACACTCACACAAAAGCAAGCTCTCAAAAGCAGAATGCCTTTGGCTTTTTCCCTTCCCCTTCACCCTTTTCCTTCCTCACTGAGAAGCAGGAGCAGACCCTGGAGCTTCAGCAGCCACTTTTCACCAGAGGGCCAAAGCCATGTCCTAGGTGACAGAGCAGAAAGATTTTGAATGGCCCTGGGCTGCCCCCTCCAGATTTCCCATGACATTTAAAAAAAGGAAAGAGAGAAGAAAGAAACAGAAAGGAGGGAAGAATCTTGTATAAGCCATTATAATCATGTTTATATTTCTTTATATTTATAATCTAGTAGAGGCCGGTGCACAAATTCGTGTACGGATGGGGTCTGGCTGACCTGCCCCGATTGGGGTCAATCGGGCCGGATTGGCCAGGGGAAGGGGCCCTGCCCCCTGGTAGAACTCCCGGTCAACCTCTCGGTTGAGGGGACAATTTGCATATTAGCCTTTTATTATATAGGATTACTTGCTGGAAAATGCATTCCCAGACACTGGAGGATCATCTGTAATATCATAAAATGGGAACAATCGAAATGGGAGTGGTAACACAAATTATGAACCATCTACACCATGGAATCCTACATAGTAGTTAACAAGGAAGGAGTAAAGCCACACATGTATAAAGACATGGAAAGATCTCTTTTCTATATTGTCAAGTAAAATAAACAAATCAACGGAACAATATGTAGTATTGATCCTTTCATGTGATTTTTAAAATTATGTGTGCATGTATCTATCTGCCTATCTCTCTATGAATGTATAGATAAAAGAAGTACATATACCAACTGTTAATGACTATTCCTGGGGTTGTAGGAGAGTGGGGTTGGGCTTGGAGTGAAAGGAGGCTTATGCTCTTCACTCCATGCTTCTGTGGGAAAATCGTTAAAAAGCACAGTGTTAGTTTGCTTCCTTCATGTGGGTAATTAAGTTCTAGATGAGTTAGATGCCCTGGGAGACCATTCTCTAGATGTCTTTGACTCCAAAATTCCAAACACCCCGAACAACCTCCTAGCACAGAGACAGACAGGCTGCGTGGATAGGGCACCCATCGGAACCGCCATGCTGATGGCATCACTGCTGGGCTCCTGCCCCCACAGACCTAGGAATGGAATTCTTGCACCTCAATCAATTAAACAATTGGGTCATTCAAAGAGCTAGTTTTATGGCACCCCAAATCCAGCTGAAATGCTGACCGTGAAGTCTGGGGAGGGGGCCGGGGAGATTTCCTTGGACCCCCGTGCTACCTCCCCTCCATAGACCTGGGAGTCTGAGTCAGAAGCTTTTCCATGGCTTCTCCTCAGCGCCCAGAAGGGCCCAGTGCCAGGGCAGGGGCCTGTTTCTGGCTTTCTGGGCTCTGACAGGTGCGGGCGGGTCTACCTAACGCCACTAGCAGGATGAATGGGCGTGACCTGTGAATTGTACAGCTGCTCTGTAATCTAAACCATAATGGGAGTGAGGGAGGGAGTTTTCTACAGGGGCTGGGCTGATGTCTGAGGATGTTCGCAGATGCAGTTCCCTGGGAACAGAGTGCTGGCTGGGCACGTGGGGTCCCACGGTGGGGCGAGCACTACGAGGTCCCACCGAGGAGAAAGGATCCACGTACACACCGTGCAGGGAACTGGCCAAACCCTTCAGAGGCATTCCATCAGGGAGTGCCAATCAGTGACGGCGCACAGGAGTGGCTGAGAGGTGTGGGGCAGTTTCACTTCGAAGGTGGCACCAGGGCCCGCGGGAGAAGCACAGGACTCATATGCACTTGTCCCTGCATGGCATCTCAGAGGTAAGGCCAGCCTCCGGTTAACTGCTCACAGCCCGGGACCCCCTTGAGAATGAAGAGGATCCCAGAGTCCTATCCCACTGGGTTTCCTGCCTCTGAGAGCCAAGTCCCACATCCACCCAAAGCTCCAGCCACTCCACCCTCATTGGCCATCTAGGACCGTGTGCACAGCCCCAAGCTGGGCAGATGCGAGCCTGGTGCCAGTGCATGTGTGGTGTGGGCAGGGGCCATGGGGCGGGGGGGTGGGGGGGGGCTGTCACTGGCAGGGCAGCTGCCAATCCAGAGAGCTTGGGAGGGACTCCACCAGCACAAACAGTAGCTGAGCCCGTGGATAGGAGAGCTGGCTTGGGAAGGCTTTTTGCAGGCTGCACATAGAACCTGCACTAACCACCGTCAGGTCGCGGGGTGGAGGGGTTGCAGCCAATACTGAGCACCTCCCATCTGTGGGTGACAAGACCACGGTCCCCTTCTCACGTCAGCCTTGAGGCTCTGCCCATGAGAAGGGTGTGATGGTTGCACAGAGGGGCTGGGGTGGGTGCTGGGTGAGGACATGGTGTGAGCACCTTTGCATGGCACCACTTCATGGTGGCCCCAGAGCATCCCAGGAAAACCACCCCCACCCCTGCCTCCCCCCCAACTTCTATCCCATCTCCCTGACCTCCTCACCGGTTCCACCAGCCCCGCTCAGCAATCCTCCTCTCCCTGTCCAGGAGGGTGGAGTGACGCCATTGGCTAAGGGGCCTGGAGGAGGCAGCTGACAGAAAGGGTGGGGGGTGGGGGTGGGGGGACATGCTCAGATCTCCGTTGTCTCAGCCCAGACCACTTCTGCGACTTGCAGCGCTGACACTGCTGAACTCACTCATCGCTCTCACATCCTCCGGCCCATCTGCCACCTGCTTTCCCCACCCACCCACCAAACTGGTGCTTTTAAAGGGGGAAAACCCAAAACCCCTCCAAGTAACAAAGAATCATATAATTACTCTGCAGCCACTTGTCCTTGGTAATTTGATGTGTGTGTTGCTGTAATTACACATTATGTGGAGTTAGAGAGTCACGGTGCTTGTGTGGCCAACCAGTGGCATCTGCAGTGTTTGCAAACGGAGAGAACAGTCCTGGAGGGAGCTTGGCTGGTGCAGCCGCAGACCCCAGGCTTGGAGGGCTGGGGGCAGCAAACGGAGGACGTGAGTGCAGGTGAGGCGGGGAGCAGCGCCAGGAGGGGGCACTGGGGCAAGTGTTTAGTGGGTGCCCACTGTATGCTGGGCGAGGCCTCATCTGTCCAGGGGCACCCAGGGTCTGTGAGTGAAACCTCACCCGCCCCCCCACAAGGCACTTCAAATCCACGCGGACCCCTGAGTGAGGTCACCTCTGAAACGCTCTCACCTGGCCCCCACTTCCCTTCCTCTGCATCGAGGCCACTGCTCGTTCCTCACCCGCACGCCTGCCTCAGCCTCCAGGGCCCCATGTGCATCCTCCTCCACACTCCGCGCCAGTGGTCTTTTTAAAAAGGCTAAGCTGATACCATGGCTTCTTGCCCGGCATTCACTGGCTTACCATCGCCTTTGGGAGAAAACGCCAAGCCCTGGCATGGACCCCTGGGAGGTCTGGCTGCTCCGGGGGCAGGGGTGGCACCTCATCTCTCAGATTGTCCTCCCCACCTGGCTTCACCAGGAACCAGGAGCCAGGAACCACGGACGCCAGGGCCAGCCTCATTATGCGGTCACCACGCCCGTTCTCCCGCTCTGTGTCGGCTTTTATTTCATTTAAGGGTAGAGCATATATCAAATTAATTTGACTCTGAAATGATAATAGAGACTAAATAAATTATAAAAACATAGAAATGTGGAGCTGGATGGGACCCTGGAGGTTATGGGGCCGCTGGTTCCCAGCCACTGTGCACATTAGAATCGCCTGCAGGGCTGTGGCCAGGTGAGGCCAGCCCCACAGGCCGAGTGCATGGGTCTGGGGTGGGTGCGCCTGCGCATCCATAGAGTCTAAGAGCTCCCGATGGTATCGATGAGGAACCCAACACTGGAGACTTTGAGGAATTTGTCTGTTAGCATAGAGCTGTGTAGGGATGACCCAGGGGCCCGGCAGGCCTCCCAGGCCACTGCCCTTCACCCTGTGCCCTACTCCTTCCCAGCCAGGCAACCAGGGTGGAGAAATGCCATCACAGGGGCTGGTAAAACTAAGGATATTCCTAATTTCCCCCCAGAGAGCCTTATAGTCCCACTGGATTCAGACCAGCCAGCTGTGTGAGAGAGGAGAGGCCCTGGCATCACGGACCCATTTTATTGACCTGGAAAACTGAGAAGCTGAAAGTTTAGATCCTAGGAGGCAACACAGTCCAGTGGCTAAGATCCTCAGCCATGGACTCAGACCCGGTTTTAGTGCTGACTCTGCACTCACCAGCTGTGTGGTCTTGGGCAGATCACTGAACCTCTCTGAGCTTGGAGGTTCCTCATTTGTTAGGTGGGGAATTGTAAGGGTATTGTGAACAGGCAAGAGTCTGGCCCATTGGGAGCACTCCAAATATAAGATGCACGATGATGAAGCGCTCCTCAATCTGTGTCAGCTCCTGAGCGGGCAGGAAGGTGCACAGGTGATTTACAAAGGAGAACGCTGGGGCTTGGCTCTCACCGCTGGGCAGGCAACAAGCACAGGACAGGGCTGGAGTGTGGTGGGGAGACTGAGGGGCCACCAGAGCAGCTGAGCCCTGCGGGCCCAGCACGGTGCCCTCCCTCTTAGCAACCATCGGTCCCCCAGGGGCGCTCGCAGGCCACAGGCTGTGGGTGGAAAAGAAGGTGCGGCCTCCCTGGCCCAGAGCAAAGAGGTGGCCCGGAGCGAGGCCCCGAGGCAGCCGGACTCAGCGTGACCTGCATCCCTGGCGCTGCGGAGCTCGACCTTAGTTCCCTCCCACAGGGCTGTGGTGAACCAACTGTCCAGGGTACAGGCCCAGGTTGCTGAAGAGGCCACAGGGCTCCTGCTACCTTTTCCGAAACTCCTCTGCAAGGGAAAATCCCTGAAGGAAATGGGGAAGCCATTGTCTGCCCTCAGAATGCAAAATGGTTGTCCGTCCGGTTAATTGGGGAAAAGAGCAGTCCAGAGGGAGAGGTCGGAGTGAAGAAGCTGAAAGGTTTGAAGTCTGTGGAGAAGATCGCTGACCACCTGGACGAGATGAATGAGGAGCTTCCCTGCATCCAGCAGGTCCCTGGCCAAGGGTTTGTAAGCAAACTCGACAGGACAGTAAAAGCCACAGTGAGCAGTTTATGACGATCCTGGAGGACACTGACACACTGATTCGGCCAGAAAACGTCAAAGGCAGAAGACTGAAAAGGAAGGGTTTGGAGAAAAGGGTGCGGGGCAGGTCCTAGCTGAGTGTGGCCCAGTGAAGCAGACCTGGCAGGAGACCCAGCGGCTGCAGTCCGCAGACTTGGCCCTGGCCCACTGAGGCACAACACAGGAGAGGAGAACTCAGGAGGCAGGAGTGGGGCGTGGCCTCTATTCTCCTATGTGTGAAGTCTTTGCTCAGCCAGTAACTGACTGCGTGACCCCTTGCCCTCTCCTGACCTTGTTGGGGAGCACACGAGACTTGGTTGGAAAGTTTGTAAGGAGGACATTCTGAGGAAAGGGAAGTGTGTGCCTGCCCTGTTTATCAGAATTCCACCTTAGGGGAGACTTAGGGGAGTGTTGAAGGTGGTGCCCCTAAGTGGCAGGGGCTGTGCTGCTCTGCAGAACAGTACCACCAGCGCTGCCCACGCTAGAACAGAAGTTACTTGATTTCACCGGGACAGTTGGCCAATGGCCAGTTTTCCTTCTCCTGTGCCTGTTCCCAATGTAAAAGTATTCTTTTACAATCTTAAAAACAACAACAACAATAAACAAACAAAGGAGAAAGCTGAGACTCAGAGAAGTCAGATGACTGGCCCAAGATCACACAGCAAGCCGGGTACCGGTCTGGGATTGGAACACAGAGCTGGAGCCCCCTCTCAGCCCCGGGCTTCCCACAAACGCCCCAGGAACCCAGGTCTGTGGACTCTCGCGCAGGCCCTGTTCACGCTCATGTGCTGCTTCTGATGAGACTGGAAAGTCAGCTTCTTACTGGAACCCCTGTGGGCTGAGCACATGAAAGGGGAGAAGGAGCCCACTGGCCCTGCAGCCTCCACAACACACTCAGCCCCTGGAAGAAAAGTAATGAAAGTTATGAATCCTGGGAACAGTGGCGGCATCACCGTTCACACTAGCTCCGCCCCCACGAGATCTCTCCCGGGGCCACCGGACAAGGAAGAGCTGATTTGCAACCCGGCACAGACTACTTAGCTTTGGATTTACAGTTTGATAAGAGACCATCCATCACGTTTATGGGGAGATAATCACCTACGAGCACCAGGAATAGCAGGCTGAGTCACAGCTGGAGGCCAGCCCAGCCAGGCCTGGGGACAGGCCCTGATGGGACCATCTCTGGAGGCAGAGAGAATGACAATGGGGCAAAGGCCACCTGGGGAAACGGGGAGTAAAAGCCTCCCCCATCCCCCATTGGTCTGTCTCCCAATAAGGCATGCTCATGCTGAATTCATTCCCCCACAGGAGAAAGAAGTCAGGGGGAAATCAAGCAAGCAAGGGACACGTAGGAGAGTAACCCCTATGTTCCCAACACAGGAGAGGAGAACTCAGGAGGCAGGAGTGGGGTGTGGCCCCTATTCTCCTATGTGTGAAGTCTTTGCTCAGCCAGTAACTGACTGCGTGACCCCTTGCCCTCTCTGGACCTTGTTGGGAAGCATGGGAGACTTGGTTGGAAAGTCTGTAAGGAGGACATTCTGAGGAAAGGGAAGTGTGTGCCTGCCCTGTTTATTGGAATTCCACCTGAGGGGAGACTTAGGGGAGTGTTGAAAGTGGCGCCCCTAATTAGCCCCTAATTATTCCTTGACCTTTCCAAACAAGTCTGTGCATGTGTAGACCCCCGGGTGTTTACGGGAATCCTTATGCCTAATCTTTGGGTGCCCTTGCCTAGAGGACAATGCAAACTGCAATAAAAGCCTATCGAGGCAGGCAATCGGGGCTGCCTGGTTCCTTTGGCCAGGCCATCCCTTAGCCCTCTCTTTCACAAACGCTGTAAATGAATGGAGTAATCCATTCAACCATCACTCAGGGTCTTCTGGTCAGCTCTGGCAGGACCTTATTTATAGAGTGACCAGGTCAGACCAAGCTCTGACACGCTGTCACTCTGAGGCCACAGCAGGAGAGCCGGGTGCCCCAGAGGGAGCAAGGACACCACTGGCAGGTTAGGCAAGGACAGAAACGGCACCAGGGCCTCCACCCAGCCTCCGAGGGGTGAGGACAAGAGCATCACGCCCCCTGGGAAATGTTCCTTTAGGCTCTGGGCTTATTTGGGGCTACAAGCACGGGAACCACAGAGGGCTCTGGATGCCAGTGTGGGGCACTTCGATTCTACTCCTTGTGAAACTGGGGACTGGCTTTCTGAAGGCAGAGACACCATCCTGCCCGTTTCAGGATGGTTGCAGCAGGAAACTGGGGGAGAAAGGATCCAGGCTCAGCCCTTTCCAAAGGCGAGGGATGGAGACTAGAGGCCTCTTGGAGCCCCCCCAGTCAGTTCTATTCATTCCCATTAAATTTGAAAATTTGAAACTGCCTACGGCTTATTATTCTTGTTATTTTTTAGCCAATTTTAAAGACTGAAAGGCTTGAAGAGCTACGGCGCAAGAGAGCACAGAAATGTGCGTCCGGCAGAGGGAGCTCCATCTGTCGCCCTGAAACCTCTGCTTCGCCTTAATTAGAGGAGCCCAGACATCACCCTTCAAAACCTGGCTCTTCAGCCAGAAATGCCAACTGCTCAACCTTCCTTGGAACCGGGCTGCTGGCCACCTCTGGAGCCAGAGCCCTGGGTGGCGAAGTGCCCCAGCCACGCGATTGAAATATCCATTTGGTGCCACTTCTGCCTGTTAACTGCCCCATGCGGAGTGCTCCTTGCTGGACCTCCCATCCGGCTGCTCCAGGAGCGGCCCCTCCTGCGCTCCTCCCTGGAGCCTGGCTGGCTGAGCGGCTGCCCCCGGTGCCAGGCACCGCTGCCGCTCCTGTCCTGCTTCCAGCAGTGGCATCTGGATCTCGGTCTGGCTCCTGTTCCGTTCTGTGGCTGGCTCCGCTCCTGGCAGCGCAGAGCAGAACAGCTTGGGACGCCTGGGTAGCAGGTGGTGGCAGCTCCGGCACTGGCCCCCCAAGCAGTGACCTCCTCGCCCGTCAGCTGCACGTGGGTGGTCTGAAAGCAGAGGGCAGCACAGGGTGGCCACCAGGGGATCCTGGCTACTCTGAGCTGCCAGACAACATGTGATCTCTGCCCGTGGAGGGCAGGGAGGAGAACCTTAGGATGGGGCTGCCACCACAGAGGACTGTGATTTAGAAGAAGAAATACATATTTGCTCCTCTCCCAGTTGGAGGCACAGAGCTCGGAAAGGCTAGGAATTTTCTAAGTGAAGGAGTCATGAAGGGCTCTTTGTTATGTTTATGTGGTGGCTTTTGGAAACCCCTAGGTAACCGGAGGGTGGGGGCTGTTGCCAGGGGAACCAGTGGCTGGAAGGTTGGAACTTCCTGTCCCACCAGTGGCCGATGATTTAATCACTCATGCCTAAGTAATGAAGCCTCCATAAAAACTAAAAGTGTAAGGTTCCGAGAGCTTGCAGGCTGCTGAACACGTGGAGGTTTGGGGAAAGTGGAGCACCTGGAGAAAGCGTGACGCTCCGTGCCCTTCCCACGCCCTGCCCTGCGCATCTTCTCCACCTGATGGTCCTGAGTCCCATTTCTTCATAATAAACTGGTAATCTGGTAAGTGTGCTGTTTTCCTGAGTTCTGTAAGCTGCTCTAGCAAATTAACCGAACCCGAGGAGCGGGTCATGGGAACCTCCCATCTAAAGCCAATTGGCCAGAAGCAGACTTTCTACTGACATCTGAAGTGTGTGTGTGTGTGTGGGGGGGGGGGGGGGGAGTAGTTGTGTGGGGCCCAGTGAACCCTTAACCTGTGGGTTGATGTTATCTTCAGGTAGAGAGTATCAGAATAGGGTTAACTGCTTGGTGGTGTGGGAGGGGAAAACAATGAAATGGGTGTCAGAATCAGGGTTGTTTCCCCTGGAGAAGAGAAAATGGAAGGGACAGACCTCCAGCTTCCCATGAGAACTTTGGCACGGTAGGAGCGATCAAAATGACTCTGTATTGACCCTGAGAGGTGGAGCATCTTGGTGAAAGCAACAGAAAGACAAATTTCGTTTCTATAAAGTGGTGGTGGGGAACGTCGGCCCGTGGCCTTCTAAGGCCTGTAAAATCATTTGGTCTGGCTGCCAAAGCATTAGTGGTGAGTTAATGAAATGTTTGATCAAATATAGCAGGCTAATTTTTAAGTTGATAATTTTGTATGGTCCTAGAATGATGTTATAAATATCCAAGTGGCCCTTGGCAGAAAACGGTTCCCCATCCCTGCTATAAAGGAAAGTCGTGTTAACACAGGTGGGATGCCTCTGCAGATGGTATATTCCCCACAAAATTGTCAGAGGAGGCCAGGTACCACTGACAGGGTGTCAAAGGACAAGTCGACCTCATCTGAAGACTCTGAGTGCTGAGTGGCCCCCAAAGTGTGTCTGTCTGAACAACTTATCCTAAAATTTATATGGAACCACAAAAGACCCCAAATAGCTAAAAAAAATCTTGAGAAAGAACAAAGTGGGAGGTATCACACTCCCTGAAGTAAAATTATACTACAAAGCTACAATAATCAAAACAGTATGGTATTGGCATAAAAACAGATATGTAGCTCAATAGAAAAAAATAGAGAGCCCAGAAATAAATCCTCAATTATAAGTGTGTTATATTGGGAATCAGCTAGCTAAACAAAGGACGCCTTAATCAGTAAGCCAAATTTGGAGTCTTTATTATGCCAGGGTCTCAGAGGAGTTGCCTCTCAAAGTCTGAGCAAAATAACATGGAGAAAACTTTCCCTTTATACTTTCCTAGTGTCTTTGTCTCCCAAATATGGGATGGGGCCTCTGGGCCTTTCGCAGGCTTTGCAAAAAGCCCTATGTGCTGGGATGAGGGCAGTGAGACTATATCTCAAGGCCTGGCCTGGTGCAAGTATTAATAACTCTGTCTGGGGGTTGTGTATTGTTCATGATTTATGGCCTCTCTAAAATGGGAGTAGTACTTTGGGTAAACAGGTCTTTCAGGACCAGATAAGTGAGCTCATTTTCCCTATTATTCAAGCAAGCATGTTTACAGAAGCCAAGAATATCAGAGTTAATTCACAGAACAGAGGACCATTTTAGTGGAAAATTTCAAATAGTAGTTTTTACAACATAAAGGTTATGGGAACAAGATGGAGTGCCTATGCTTCAAGTGATTCTCGCAAAACTGGACAAATACATCCAAAATAATGAAATTGTACCAATTTCTTACACCATATGCAAAAATAAATTCAAAATGAGCTAATGACTTAAATGTTACGCCTGAAACCATAAAACTACTAGAAGAAAATGTAAGCAGTAAACTTTTGACATTGTTAGCAATATCTTTTTGTCTATATCTTTTCTAGCAAAGGAAACAAAGGAAAAGTAAACAAATGGAACTATATCAAACTAAAAAGTTTTTGCACACTAAAGGAAACCATCAATAAAACCAAAAGACAACCTACTGAATGGAAGAAGATATTTGCAAATAATACATCTGGTAAAGGGTTAATACCCAAAATATATAAAGAATTCATACAACTTAACACCAAAAATCAAACAATCCTATTTAAAAATGTGCAGAAGACTGAATAGACATTTCTCCAAAGAGGAAATACAGTTGGCCAACAGACATATGAAAAAATGCTCAACGTCACTATCCAAGAAATACAAATTAAAACCACAATGAGATATCACCTGTAACCTGTCAGAATGGCCATCATCAATAAATTAAAAAATAAGAAATGCTGGCAAGGATGTGAAAAAAGGGGATCACTTGTGCACTGTTGGTGGGATTATAAATTGGTGTAACTACTACAGAAAACAGTATGGAGCTTTCTCAAAAAATTAAAAATAGAGCTTGCATAAGATTTAGGAATTCCACTTCTGGATACTTATCCAAAGAAAACAAAAACACTAATTCCAAAAGATATGTGCATCCCTATGTTCATTGCAGCATTACTAGCAATAGCCAAGATATGAACGTAACCTACATGTCCATCAGTAGATGAATAGATGAAGAAGAGTTTGTAAGTATATATAACAGTATTATTCAACAATTAAAAAGAAGGAAATTGTGTCATGTGTGACAACATGGGGGGGACCTGGTGGCTATTACACTAAGTGAAATAAGTCAGATAGAGAAAGACAAATATTGTATGATCTCACTTATATGTGGAATCTGAAAAAAAACCCAAAATCAATTAAAAACAAACAAACAAACACCCAGAACCATTGATATAGAGAACAAACTGATGGTGCCAAAGGGGAGAGAATGGGGGATAAGAATTTTAAAAAACTGGTCTTAAATATATAATAACATTCAAAACAATCCTTGTATTCTAAAACCAATTCAGTTTTTTAAAAAATATTGAGCGAATATTTTATTATAAAAATAATAAAAATAGGAGGTGTGCCTGCCTGCAATGTGGAAGGGACTGAATGAGCAGGGGCTGGAGATTCAGATGGGATGATTCCACTCCCAATTCTGCCACTAATTTGTTGGCAAATCATGTCATCTCTCCGAGCCTCAGGCCTCTCGTCTGTCTGTAAACCAGCAGGTCTCAGAGAAGACCACTTCTGAGTATTCCAATCTTAAGCCTGGCAGCGCTGCCTGGCCCCAACCGTCACCCCTCTCCTATGGCCAGAGAAGAGCTGGACATGGGACCCTTCAGAGCCAAATTAATGGAAGAAGGCTTCACAAGGTAACCCAGTGCCAGGAAGGGCAGGGGTGCGATGTGGAGAACTTTTTGCAGCATAAGGTCAATGTTATGCTAGCAGAGAGGCTCCGAGGCTCACATGTGAAACCGATGCGGGCTCATGGCAGAAATCAGCCCTTGCAATTTGAAATATATCAGATTGGTTTTAGGAATTTAAGGTAAAGAAAAGGAAGAGACGGTTGCAACTAAGAGCAGAAAGTTACCACCGCCCCACCCCTTCCGTTCCACCAGGCACAGAATGGATGGTGTGTCCAGCTCACACGGTACCCAGCGGCGGTAAATGCTCACGTGACAGTAGAAGAAACTTGAAATGTCTCAAATTCTGGTGGAGGCTGGGGGTGGGGTGTGGAGAAGGAGTCTTGGGGAAAGAGGAAGGAGTTAAAAGTGCAGAAAAATTGTGTGGGAAGGAAATAAATAGCTAGTAGAGCAGAGAGGATGCCACATGCTGACCAAGGGGACCTCCATTGGGGTCACCCCAAAGGTCTGAGCCAAGAAGATGCCCTCTCAGATGACAGAAAGGTACAAGATTGCTACGCAAGGATGGAGTATGGAAAGCAGCCACCTTACTCCCTCACATGGCCTCTGTCCATTTGTTCTCCCCAAAAGCTGCCCAGCCAGCTTTCCCGACTCCTGCTTGGCGTAGACCGGGAATTAAAAAGAATTCCCTGAACACATAAACAGACGGTGTGATGTTCCCAGAAACCCAAAGGAGGGGAGTCTAATGAGTGTTAAATATGACACAACATTTACAACCACTAATTAAAAATCCAATAATAAAAAAGAACTTCTTATTTGATTACTTCTCTTGGAGAAATCACTTTGAAATAAATATTTTGATAAGTCACTCATGTGAGTGACGTAATTATCAGAGATGACTGTAAAACTGTCTTTTATGGAAAGTGGGTCCAGGTAAGCCCGTAACCCTTTGCTTCACGTTGGTCTATATGCTTTGGTGCAACTTGGGGACTAGAAGCTGGGCAAAGCTGCTTTGCTATACATGAACGAGGAAAGGACCCAAGTCAGGCACTGCCTGGGGGTCAGGAGGTAGAAAAACTCTCAGAAGATTCTAGAGAAGTGAACATCTAAAATGAGTCTTAAAGTAGGTAGCTGTGATGTAAGCCCCTGTGTCTGCCTCCCCAGTGAGAGCGTCTGTAAGTCCTCCTCTCTCACTGCCGCAATGGTGGGAAGGCATTCCTCCTCATCTGCTCCCAAGTAGCACAGGATAGAAACACAGGCACTGCCAAGGTCAGAGGACGAGGGACAGCTGACATCTGGCAAGAGTGGATGGACCATGGAGTCAGCGTGCTGGATGCGACCTGAAGACGTCCTCCGGGGGGGACACGGGGCTGGGAGAGGCAGGATTGCGGATGTGAAGACCGTGGTGGGCGGGTGTCCATGGGCAGCAGCTGATGGAACCCCAAAGGCACGTTGACCTTCAGCTACCAAGGCCACACCTGCCTGTGCCCTGTTTTCTCCTTTTGTGCCAAAATTTTTTATTCTCCTAAGTCAACAGGCCAGCAGGGCATGGGGAGGGCAGGAAACCAACACCACAAGGACGCAAAGGAAGCTTTGTCATGGAAAAATAAATAAGGGTGGGCTTTTACACCAAGCACCGCTCTGGGAACCCAACTGTTCCAGCCATATTTGACGTGTACGTTTACTAAAAGAGAGAAAAAATAAACCAGATAAAAGCAATTGAAATCCTCCCGGACAGAAGGCTGCCCCCGCTTGGACCCAGCGGCCACTTCGCCCTATGGCTCTCTCGAGCTTCCTACGGCTAGCCACAGAAATGAAGACTGTAATTAAAACAAGGCTGCTGATGCTGCTGCTCAAATTAAACTCCTTAAAAAAAAAAGAAGAAGAAGGAAACATGTTCGATAAAGAGAGACTAAACTCAGCATGCTTCCTTACTGTACTATTTTTCTTCCAGGAGGATTAGCAAATCTGAAGTATGGGGCCTTATAATTTTGATCAAGCAAAGTGTTTTAAATGGTTTTGTTTCCTTCCTCTTTCATTAAAACTGCACTACTGTGGTTCTATTCTGTATGTAACAGGGGTATAGACATGCATGCTGTGGCGTTTCGGCACCGTGCAGACAATAGGACCCTCCGCAGGAGCTGGTGTTGCTTTAGGATCTGTTGGGGGAAAGCCATAGGTACAAACATATAGGTGAAAATGGTCTTAGATATAAGTATGTAAAAACAAGTGCTTATTCCATTGCCCAGGTGGTGGTTTTGAACTTGGGAACACAAGAAAAGTACATTTATTAGCTCCAAGAGGCAGATCTGTATGAGGGAGTGTGTCCTATGGGGGCCGGAGAGAAGGCTCCCGAGGCCCCTCTCCCAGCGGCTGACCTGAGAGGAACTGAACCCAGGGCTGCAGAGGAGACCAGGAGGGAGGATGCTGATTGCTGCAGCCTGGAGCGCCTGCTCCCAGTACTCCGCCTCTCTGCAGCCCAAAGACTAGAAAGGAAGGAGGGAGGAGAAAAAGAGAAAGAAGAGGAGGAGGAGAGGAAGAGAGAGGCAGGCAGAGAAGGAAAGAAAGAAAGAAAGAAAGAAAGAGAGAGAGAGAGAGAGAGAGAGAGAGAGAGAGAGAGAGAGAGAGAAAGAAAGAAAGAAAGAAAGAAAGAAAGGAAGAAAGAAAGAAAGAAAGAAAGAAAGAAAGAAAGAAAGAAAGAAAGAAAGAAAGAAAGAAAGAAAGGAGAAGGAGACGGAGGGGGGGGGGGGTTTGCAAGGGGCCTCTGGTCCCAAGTTAAAGAAACCAGGTCAGCCAGCGTGAGAGAAAAAGGGTGGGTTCTAAAAACAGAGGGGGGAGGGGCCTCTTGGACATGCACATAGGCGGGACTCCGGAGAGTTCTGGGATGAGGGCTTACACAATCTCCAGGGAACAAGGATGGATAGAGTGTGGCTCTTGGGTTTATCTACCTGGAGGTCAGGAGAGCAGTTTCTGGGACCTGGAAGGCTGGCAGCCAAACCTCTGTAGGAAGGGTGAGGAGGGGGGAGACAATCCTGGCACATTTGGGCTGGGAGGGGAGCAGAGGGAAGAGTCCCAACTGGGAAGTCTAGGGATCCCAAAGGAGCTTTTTAAGAGGGAAAAGGTTTGAACGATGTTGGAAAAGAGCCAATAGAGAAGGGCACGGCATTCAGAGGAGGCAAGAAAGAGAAGAGACAATTCTTCCATTTCAGCACAAAGGACGCAGGAAACAAAGAGCCATCAGAGCCTATAATCAAAGCGGTGGAGCCCCAGCCAAGGGCTGTGTATGGGACACGTTTGCAGAGGAGAAATATGTTATGTAGATCATGAGTGTAGGTGGAATGGATGAGTTAGTAAAAAAAATGAACTGATGAGTGAATACCCAACACGTTTGGCAACAGACATGCAGGGCAGGCCTGCTGTTTTTGTACAAGGTTTGTCCTCAGATTGCCACCCGGTCCCCTTGGCCATTTGGTACCTAGACTAGCAGACAGGACCTTCCCATCACCACATGGAAACAGGCCATCAAGCTGCCCACAGCCTAGCCAAATATCCCCCAGGACATTTTGGATTAACTGTAAAAGCTGAAGGAGTGTGATTTAAGCCCCTAAAGCTGCAAACCACAGAGCAGGCACGGACTGATGCCTGGGCCTATTTTAAGGGCCATTGTGATGAGCAAAAGCAACTGGCGGGGTTCCTCTCCACAAGGTTTCTCCCTCTCCCTCCCTCCTCACCTTCCTGCCATTGCAGGTACCAACTGCCACAGGACGCCCCACTTGTGGGCCCTGGGGTCCTGCGTAAAGCCCACTAGAATAACTGGGCCATTGAATTTCAGACTAAATCGCCCCCACAGGCCCTCCTCCTCCCGTTACTGGGCTCATTAGAGCTCAGAGAATGGAACACCTCCTCCCGCTAATGGCCCATGAGCAAGTGAAGGAGAGAACCAGCCCCTCTACTGCGCACTAAAGAGGAAGCGGGAGGAAAAGGTCACTGGCTCCAGCCCCGAAGTTTTTAGTGCTTCAGGAGAACTTTCTCCTGACCATGAGACATCTGGAGCGTGAAGAAAGAAGTTACTGCGACGTGCTGGTTATAAGCAGAACAGACACCCTTGGTGCTGCCAAGTGGCCAAAGTCCAGAGTTCTGGAATTTATCATTCGAGAAGCTTCCATGCCTGTCTCACCGGTGGGCAGGGGGCCTTCAGAAGCTGTGGGGTGGTGCACAGAGGAAAGTGAGGTCCGCTAGGAGCTGCCTGGTTTGTGCTGACTCCTCCCACCTGAACAAGGGCAGCCCCTCCGGGGCAGGAGAGAGTTTCCCGGGACAGGTGGAATACAGAAGTTTCCCAAGATGCACCTAGCGTTTAGCCACGTGGGCAGCGCTGGCCCCACATGTGAGCAGCTGCCGGTGAACAGGCCACATTCTGGTCTAGGAGCACCTCCCGGCCAGGGCTCCACTGTGCCTCTGCCAGGGACCGCGCCAGGGACCGCGCCAGGGCCCGCGGGAAAAGGCCGTGCTCCTGTCGCCCACCTGTCCCACTCTGAGCCCTGCCCGCCTCTAGCCACGTTTGCTTGTCTAGAAATCAGCTGACTTAAGAAAAGTGATTGCTAATAACGCAAAGGAATTGGGTCTGGGGTCCCAGCCACAAGAAAGCTAGAGCAGCTGCTGATTGCGTGTGGACCCGACAGACTTTCCTTAAAGGACAAGAGCAGAATGGCCATCATCGCAAAGGAGAGTGGTCACGGCCTTGCACGCACAGGTGAACTGTTTCTAGCTGGCCCCCTTAAAATCACTAAAATTAATAGAAACAGACTCATAGTTCCAGGCCTCCCTAACCCACCAGTCAGGCGATCGTTTCCAGAAGGTGAGTGGCATCAGGAATAGAGGACTGGGACTCAACCAAATTTCACTGCAATCTCTTTGCTGCTTATCGCCATTCTGAGGTGGGGGTGGCTCTTTGGGGCCAGCTGAGGACCATAAGCAGGTCATTACCTGCTGGCCCCTCCCTCCCAGCTTCCCATCCACTAGGAAACTGCAAAGGCACTGCCAAGAATGCCCACAGTCTGCCATTGGAGGAAAGGGGATTTGTGGGGTGTGGGGTCGCAAGTGGGACACGCGAGTTTCACAACCTATGGCCTTGGTGAGTCAGCTACATCACAAGATAGAGAACCATCACCATGGCAGCCAGAGGGAACACAGTTAGGGACCAGGAGGGCCCTGTGACATGGAGGTCTCCTACTGTGCCACTCTTGTGGATCCCCTTACAGCCACCAGGCAGGGGAGGCAGGCGGGGGGCGGGGGGGTCGGGGAATGGAGGCACTGAGCGGAGACTCAGCAAAGACCTTCTTCCTCTTGTTTCCTGGCCCCCACCACCCACGCTCACCCATCATCCTACTCCCCCCACTCCATCTCTCCAAAACCCTAAGGACCTCTTGAGGCCCCGTCACCCAGCTTAAGGAAAGTGAGTGGTTAATAAATGATGTTTAGGACAATATGAGAAAGCTAGTGTTTGTTGAGAACCATCTTTGTCCCAGACACTCTAATCCCACACAGATTACTTCATGCTCAAGAAAACCCCAGTGATTGGCACTGTGCTCATTCCCATTTTATAGATGCGGAAACTGAGGTTCTGAGCAGTGAAGCAGCTGTTAGTATGTTAAACCCAAGCCACCTGAGCTTTCATTCTTACCCTTTCTCTTCGATTTAGCTCCCAGGAGCACTTGAGAACTAAACTTAGACACTTAGGAAAAAGACAATGCTTAACCCCAAGCCTTAATCACCACCGTGAAGGGCACCTACATGGAGACATATTTTGAGAGAGAACCGCTCTAGAATCGCTCCCAGGTAATCACCTATTGCCCCCATTGCTAATTCAGAAGGATGAAAGGGGATTCAACTAACCTCTTGCTTCATTCTTTCATTTTTTTAGCTGTTCCTTTTCCAGACTCCCTGCCCAAAGTCACACAGGTGGCTGCGCATGGCCAGGCTGACCGCCCACCCCCCCGCCCCAGCAGGCTGCTGCCAGGTGGCCCCACACCCCATGTCTGTCCCTCAGAACCACAGTCCTGCTTGCTCTGGCCCTCCTGAGCCATTCTGCCCTGAGCTGAGTGGGACAAGTGGAAAGGGAGGCCCCCATCACCGCTCACCCCGCCCCCAACAGCTGCCCCCAAGGAGTCCCGGCCCCGCTAGTGGGGACAGGGCCAGGGGCTCTTGAAGCCAACTCAGCAAGGCTGGGCTCTGCTCTGTCTCTGCCTTATGAGACAGCTTCAAGGACCAGATGTCCCTTGGAAAGCTGATTTGAAAAAGCAGATCTGATGACAACATTGTCCCGTGGAGGCTGCAGAGGGAGCTAAACCGGAGGAATGCAATTACCAGCTTGGAGTGAGTCCGAGACATCAGCTCCCACAGAGGCCATAGGACTTCAGAAGCAGCACAGGGTGGGCCCGCCAGCAGCCCAGCTCCCCAAAATCTGAGCAGGAAGGGGGAAGCATACAGCCCCCACCAGCTGCCTGTCCTAGAGGCACTCACCTCTGCACCCCCAGAGCAGAGCTGGGGCACATGGCGTACCTGGACCCAAGCCTCACTGGTGGGAAGGACCTCTGGGAGCATTTTGGTGCTTGGTCCTCAATGCACTTGACTTTGAAAAAGGGATTCAGAGGAAGCAGCTCATGGCCATGGAAGGAGTGGGGGGTCTGGATTCTGGCTGAGTCTCCTGGCCACGATGAAGAGGCAACGTCACACCTCATGAAGGGCAAGGCTGTCCCTTCTTGTCCAGCTCTCTGCCCTCAGCTTTCAGTTTATGGCCAGTGCCTGACTGTCCTCGCCTGCCTGGGGAGCTAGGTAGGACAGTCTGGTTCATAACCAGGGGGCAGGTTTGAATGCCCCCATGTGGAGAGCTCTGTGCTCCTGTGTGGACCCTGCCCCGGGGGACCCTTGGCAGTGGGGACACTGGACTGAACACCACCCACTGACTGCAGGTCAGACTGTGATCCAGGCATCTCTGATGGAGGAGCCTGAAGACACGATTGCTCTGCCCAGCGGGCTCCGGGAGATTTCACAGAGGAGGTGACCTAGGAGCTGGGAATATGGAGCAGATCATTAAGAAATGGCAGCCCAGGCAATGTAGCTCAGTGGTGGGGCATCGACTCATGAACCAGGAGGTCACAGTGTGATTCTTGGTCAGAGCACATGCCAGGGCTCGATCCCCAGTAGGGGGCGTTCAAGAGGCAGCCGGTCTCATTGACATTTCTATCTCTCTCTCTTTCCCTTTCTCTCTGAAATCAATAAAAATATATTTTTTAAAAAAAGAAAGAAAGAAAGAGAGAAAGGAAGAAAGAAAGAAAATGGCAGATAGCTCTCCAAGTGGGTGGAAGCAGTTTTCAGCCCCCACAAGGCAGAGGAGCTTGTCCGCAGACTGGGCCTGGCTCCCTGGAGCCGGGGTCATGCCAGGCCACATCCCTGGCAGCATGCTGACAGGTGTTCAGGAGCTTGCTCTCTACTGTACCCCGCCCTCTCCCTGGTGCCGGGATCCAGCTCTGATTCAGTCATCTTTCCCTCCTAAGACGCCTCACCCATGCACTGCTCCTTCATCCTCCCGGCAGCAATGTCGCCCCACTTGAAGCACATTTTTAAAACATGCAAAAGTAGAGAACGTAATGCACCCCTATTATCACCCAAGTTCCATTATTTTTCAAGTCAGTCTTCTTTTATCCATACCCCCTGCTTCTTCCCCCCACCTCACCCCAGACATCATATTTCATGCGTAAACATTTCAGGAGGTATCTCACACAGATCAGTGTTTTCCTAGCACACAGCCACAGTATCATTGTCCTTCCTTTAAAAGTGTTATCAATTTCTGAACATTATCCAATATCCAGCCACTGATCCCGCAGCCTGGATGCTGCGGAATGCATCTCCGAGATAACACTGGATATGTTCCCTGTCCTTTGAATTTCCTGTAAAGAGATATTTAGATCTAAAAACTTAATCCGGGCCAGTACGATTATTCCCGGCAAGAAACATCAAAGGTGGCCGAGTTCCTTCCCTCGGAGACACGCGGGGTCTGGCCGCTCTCTGTGACTTCGGTAGGCGCTGACGACCACTGCCAGACCCAGCCAGCCTTCAGAGCGGCCGCTGGGTGATGTCCTCCTTCTGGAACTCTTTCGTTTATTAGCTAGAATGCTTCCAGAAAAGAGAAACTTCATAGAAAAAAAGAAACTTGACTCTTTCCCTTCTTCCTCCAGTTTCCCAAAGAGTGAATTGCTTCTGTTCCGTTCTCCGCAAGTGACCAATGAGAGCTGTGTTTTTGCATCATTATAAAGGCTTGGGTGTCAGCATGTGTGACGTGCTTTCATCCATTGCAGTCAATCTCTTGCAGCTATTATCCTAATTGATGTTTGAATCCCCTTGTCTTTGGCTCACAGGAGCCACTTTGCTCGTGTCCACTCTGACAGCTCCCTTGCTTTCTGGTGTGACAACATGTTCCAGCTCATCTTGCACATTCATCTCACTCTTGTTTATTTCAATAGCAGGTCCCCTGACCCCACCTCCCATCTGTCTGTCTTCACGGCAGCCAGATTGATCTTTCCTTAAATTAATGGTGGCTCTTTTTCTCTTCTTGGGAGCAGGGTGAGACAGGGAGCAAACATGAGCTTCGGAAGTAGGGAGAGCTGAATTTGAAAACTGCCCATGCCAGTGACAAGCTGGGCACCCCTGGGCTGCTTACATCATCTCTCTGGGCCTCCACTGCCAAAATAGTAATATCTTACTTTAGAGATCATGGTAAAGATGACACGTAAAGCACTCACTTAGAATCTGGCAAAAGTGAGTGCATGCCAATATCCATTCCTTTTCTTCTTGTTCTTTTCTAGAAACATCCTAGTGCCCTCCCTATTGTCCAAACTTTCTAGCCCCCTCTAGTCTGACCACTTTATCCACCAGTCCTAGTTCTGTGCCTGTTCTCCCCAGCCACCTGCCACTCTGGTCCCGCCAGCCTGCTCTCACCCGATCTACTAACTCCCTCACCATCCTCTATGTACCCTGCCCCCACTTCTTACACGCCCACGTCCTTCTATTTATTCACATCCTACCTCTGTATGAAGGCCCAGCTCAGTGCCTCTGTTTCCCCCACCCCTTCAGCCCTCATTTCTTCCCATCCCATGAAGCCTGATGGGGCTTCCTGCCCCTCAGGCTCTGAATCATAGAAACCTGGTGGCCCTGACCCCCCCACCCCCCCACAACAGACTTCAGGCAGGATGTGGGAGGACCCCGGAACCTGATCTTTACAGAGACCTGGGGGGGCGGTGGGGGGGCTCAGTTTTCTTGACCAGAGGTGGCCCCATCGGAAGGAGAAGGGCCCTAAATGACGTCCCCTAGGGAACGCTTCCGTCCAAGTCTGGCAGCTGGGTCTGAAGCTAAAGCACCGAACTTTCCAGGGAAGAGCAGTCCGCAGAGTGGCGATGAGTGATGACACTCAGCAGGATGGCCTCTGCTCCCTGAGACAGGACTTGACAAACTGCCCCCAAGCACCACAAAGTCCAGGGAGGCAACCATGCCACGTGATGTCCACCCATGGCCCTTCCTGACCCCCAGGGCCGGGCTGAGGATGGAGCCCACAGGCAGAGCCCAGTCACTGCTGCGCAGAAGGAAGAAATGCTGCTCCAGTGAGATGCAAATGCAGCTCAGGGCCGGTGGCCCTGGGTTTCCGAAAACAGCCCTCCCTGGGCTTTCTTGGGTCTTTGGGTTTAAATGAAACCCCTGCTCCTTCTCTCAAAAGGCGTCACCCAGGTAAAGGGGTTTGGCCAAGCTGGGGTCAAAGCTCAGCATAAAACAGCAACAATGATCCAAGCAATGGATGTCCCCGAGGACTGGAGGGAAGGGGAGCCTGGGACAAAGATGGGCTGGACAGCAACCCAAGAGGAGCTGGCCAGGGAGGACATTCTGGAAGCACTGGCAGGGCCCCTCTGGACAGGGATGGACCTTTGAAGTGCCCGCCTGTCAGCTCTGCACTGTCACCTCCGCTGCCCCACCACCAGGGCGCACACCTGGGCTGATGTGCTCTAGGCACGCGGGAGGTGGGCAGCGTCCCGGCTGGTGGCTCCGCGCCCAAGGCATCAGAGAAGCCGGCGGTGAGCCGGGTGGCCATCGCTGGAGCAGAAGTGAGACAACCCCAATTATTCTGGAGCAAAAGTGGCCTGCGACACGAGTGGGGTGCGCTCTGCTCTTTCGACAGTGGAGTAAATGGGATCTCGGGTTGTTTTAGGAGGTGTTAAGGGAATGGTGTCAACTTCCCCTCAAAGGGGAGGGGTGCATGGGGACGTGTGTGGCCCTGCTCTGGTCTAAACCCACCTTAGGGCTCTGTGCCAGCTGAGAGCAGGAGGAGGTTCCCAGTGGGGGACGCGGCTAATTACCTCTTGCCATCACCTAATAAATAACACTTAACAGCAACACAGACACCCCAGGCTACATTCCAACAGCGGCTTGAACATGCCAGCCCCCTCCCCTCACAGGCTTGTGGCAGGGACAGCACCTGGGAGTGTGCAAACACCCCTGCCCCGGCTCCAGAGCCGCTCCCGGAGGCCCCACACCCAGCCCTGCGGCGCTGTACCAGGAGGGCTGAGACAGATGCCGGTGCACGTGCCCTTAAAGAAAACCGGGACCTCCCTCTACTGCCAACGGTATAAATAGGATGTGCTCCGTGTGTCTTTCCGGAGCAGGTCACATGTGCAGGCGCTCCTCCCTCGGCCAGCCCTGCACCAGCCTCTCTCCGGGCACTGGAGCCACTTAAAAGAGGAAGCCGCAGGGCCAGGCCCCCGGAGGCTCTGACCTGGGGGTCCTCAGAGCTCCTCTCCCCGCGGCCAGCCGGGAAATCAAGGGCTAGAAGGGCTGCTTAGGGCACCCTCGCTGGGGTTCCAGGAAACTGGTGCCAGCTTGCTTTGTATTTCAGCTGTCTTTAAACACCCCTCTTGGGCTCGCTCATAAGGCTGTGCTTGTCCACAGGAATGCCGCTGCCCCCCCATCTCCCGCCCCCGGTTACCAGGCCATCTTCCCCTCCGGGGAGGGCTCACAGCATCCCAGAAAGGGCCACCTGCCATCTCCAGCATCACCTGACCAGGATGGGCACAACCCTCAGTGCTGCCTGGGTCAGCACCTCACCGCCCTCAGCGGACAGCCCTGCTGGGAAATGAGCCTGTCTTGTGCTGCATCATCCATAGGTTCTGGAAGTTCCCCCAAACATCCACTGTAAACTCACCTGCTTCTAACTGAACAGGCTTGTAGCTCTTGTCGAGAGCAAGACGGACACAGAGATCACAGAGACCTGCAGACAGGGAGACCGAGAGGCTGCCCCACTCTGCCCGATGCCCTTCCGCCTCACACGTGGCACGTGGCAGCTTTCTCCTCAACCCAACTTTCAGTCCTGACCTTTCGGCTGGATCTCTGCACGTCCGTCAAGCTCTGCTGGCGGGATGAGCTCCGTGAACCTGCCCACGAGCATCCCCATCATCATGCGTTTTATTCTCCTTACGCTGTAATCCTTGAGTCCCTTCCCTCATTCATTCGGCACCAGGCACAGAAGGTTGGAGCGGGCAGGGTCAGCGAGCTGGGCATCATGACATCCGAATGATCCTGGGGTTTCTAAAAGTCAGAAGCTCAGAAGGGACACAATTTGCTGGATCTATCTGTCGCCAGGACCTGCCTTTCGGACCATAAGGAGTGGAGGAAACAGCACCCTGTGGGAAGGTGTACACACACAGGAGGTGGAGAGAATATAAAAGGTGCATCGGAGAGAGAGAAAAGTTTCAGGAAATAGTGAGTGGCTGGGAGGGGCCCTGGAGTCCTGCCTGTGCTGCTCTGTGTCCGGTGGGTTGGGCTTTTTGTGCACAAGGACCCTCGGATTCTACAGGCCAAGCTGACTGACCCCCTCCTCCCAGGGGCACCTCTGACGCTCCAGCTCTGGCTGTCTGAGGAGGGGCCATGAAGGAGAGGTTGGGGGTTCTGACTCTGAAACCAAAACTCTGGGAACAAGCCAGGATGGGGATTCAGGGCCAGAAGAGACGGGTGAAGACAAACGCATCTCTTTAGTTAAGAAAGCCCTTGGGCGGCCGGCCAGAATGTCTCAATAGCTGAGCGTCAACCAATGAACCAGGAGGTCATGGTTCGATTCAGGTCAGGGCACATGCGGGTTGCAGGCGTGATCCCAGTGTAGGGCATGCAGGAGACAGCCGATCAATGATTCTCTCTCATCATAGATGTTTCCATCTCTCCCTCTCCCTTCTCTGAAATCAATAAAAATATATCTATATATATATATATAAAAAGCCAACGACTGGAACGACTGGTTGCAATGACACCCACTGCGGCCAGCGAACCCAGGCCAACTTCCCGTGGCCTCTCCCCCTGCTGGCCCCACCCCTGATCGGCTCTCCAACCCCAATTGAGGGCAGGACACCTGGCCAACCCTGCGGTGGCCCCTCCCCCTGACCAGCCCCACCCCTGATCACACCCTTACCCCAATAGGGTGCGGTGCCAGCTGGCCAACATCCTGCAGCCCCTCTCCCTAGCCGCCACACCCCAGATTGGCCCTCTACCCCAATCGGGCAGGGCTGGCCAGCCAACCACCCATGGCCCCTCCCCACAGCCACTGGCCCCCAGTCAGCCCCCCCCCCCAATTGGGGGCAGGGCCCGCTGGCCAACCTCCTGCGGTCTCCTCCCTCCGACAGGCCCAGGCCTGATCCGCCCCCATTGGGGCCAGGCCGGCCGGATACCCCCCCTGCACAAATTCATGCACTGGGTCTCTAATATATATATATTAGAGAAAAGAATATATATAAAAGAAAGCCCTTGGGAAGTTCTGCAGAACAGACTCAGCTCACACCACCCTCAAGGAGATAAGGGGCTCTGGGCATGAGAAACCCAAAGTGGGAGTCAGGCGCAGTGTGAACTCGGGCGCATATACCACCAGTCTGTGCAGGGCCTCAGCCGTGACTGGGGCTGCCGTGAGCATTAGATCACATCTCTGGGTTCTAAAGTAAATGTCCTCTGCTAGATAGGAAGGTCCTGGAGAGGGACTTTGTCTTTTTCTTTTTTGCAAAGTGTGGTAAAATACACAGAAGATAAAATTTACCATCCTAACAATTTTTAAGAGTACAGTGCAGTGGTATTCAGCACATTCACATTGTTGTGCAACCATCAACACCACCCAGCTTAGAACTTTCTCATCTTCGTAAACTGAAACTCTGCACCCATTAAACAATCACTCCCCATTCCCCTCCCCCCAGCCCCTGACACCCCCATTTTGCTTTCTATCTCTGTGGATTTGAGTATTGTAGGGTCCTAATATAGGTGGACTCATACAATATTTGTCTTTTTGCAATGGTTTATTTCACTTAACATAATGTCCTCAAGGTTTATCCATGTTATGATATGAGTCATAATTTCATTCTTTTTTATGGCTGTATACTATTCCATTTTTGTATAGGCCACATTTTGTTTCTTTATGGGACTCTGTCTTTTCTGTCCACTGCTGTGCTGCAACATATAGAACCTTACCGGCATATAACAGCTGTTTAAATGTGCATTGAAAGAATGACTTGCATGAAATAACTCATTAAAGTACTTCTTTTGAGCACATCGTAAACTTTCTGAAAGTATTAGCCATTGTTGTGATTTAGCACCTTTATCCTAAACTCATCTGTATGAATATAACACGAAAGAGAGCAGGTCTTAGCACTGCCAGGAAGTGGCTCCATTTCCTCACTGCCACCATGTGCGCACTGAGCGAGGCAGCAGAAGCCATGAGTTGGAGTGAAACATCACCAATGCTTTTGAGCTTTCAAGTTAACCGGAAGTTCTACCAGCTTCTGCCTGGGGAGGCACTTCCTGGTCCCGGCCACCTCGGCAACATTTTCCTAGGTACACACTCTGGTGGGAGCCCCTGGTCGCTGCCTTCTGTCACCTCTCATCCTTCTCAGGGGCCGCTGCTTTCCTCATAGATGAACTACCCTTTCCCGGAGGCCCAGTGTAGCACAGAGCATGCTCTCAGCACTCGTTTTTTTTCTAATCTTCACCCAAGGAAATGGTTTTGATTTTTTAGAGAGAGGAAGGGGTGGGAGGGAGAGGGAGAGAGAAGCAGAAACATCGATGTAAGGGAGAAACATTGATCAGTTGCCTCCTGTAAGAGCTCCAACGGGGGATGAGCCTGCAGCCTAGGTACATGCCCTGACAGGAATCAAATCCACAACCTTTTGTTGCAGGGAGGATGCTCCAACCAACTAAGCCACCGGTCAGGGCTGTCAATGCTCTTGAACAACAGCGAGGGAAGCAGCTGAGGCATGAAACCAGAGCCCTCCTTGTTCCCCAGGTGCTATGCCTGAAGAAAAGCTGGGGTGTGGGTTGGTCACTCTCCCTTACGGGGAGAGAGGAGCCCTCTGCACTTCCTCCTGGAACATATCTGATACCGACTTCTGCGCATGGGCCACGAAGTTTCAATCGCACTGTACGTGCGCGCCCGCACGTGGCATTTTGTGGAAGAGCCACACTCACGGGGCCAAAGAGCCGCATGTGGCTCGCGAGCCGCAGTTTGCCGACCACGGTCCTCGGAGATTCAGATTACTTGTCCTGAAGAGGGCGAGCCAGCAGCCCAGGCCATCTTTCTTGTCACCGTTTAGGCCCCAAGATGATGCCATTGTCTGAGGCCCCTGCTCCAACGCTGGGCAGGTGAGAGCCAGGCAGGAGCACGGGAAAGAGGCTGCTATGTCTTTACACAGAAAACTCCAGAACCGTCAACCCTCCACTGGAGCCTCAGGGCCCGGAGTTTGATGGGGGCCCCTCCACCTTCTCCTGTCAGATTTGGACAGTTCAGCGTGGCGGCCTTTTGACATGAAGTAATAACTGTCAGAGAGGGTCAGGGCTGCTCCGGCGGAGAGAACACCAGCGTGACCCCTGAAAGGAGCGCGGGCCCTGCCAGGCCGGGATGCAGCCCATTAGCGGGTCAGAGGTCCGTCCCGCTGACACGGCTGCTCTGCCGCCACAGGAAACCTGACCTCCGCGCCGCCACAGCCCTCCTCGGAGTGGCGCCGAGCAGATGGTTTTAAACATCATCATAAAAACACCATCGAAGGCATTTCATGGTTATTGTTACCATAATACAAAAGGAATAAGTAATCCTAGAAATTTTGGAGATTACAGAAGAGTAGACAGATGGAGTAAATTGTCTATAGTTTCACCCCCTAAAAGATTAAATGAGATCTGTTGCCACTGTGGTGTAGAATCCTCCAGTCTTTGTCAATGCCTATGTGTGTGTGAGGTATATATGTATGCACATGCATGTATATGTATGTGTGTGCATGTATATATGTACATGTGTGTGCATATGTGTACAGTATATGTGTGTATATATGTGTATGAATATACAGCCATCCCCCTTTATCTGCAGGGCACACATTCCAAGACCCCTCCAGAGGATGCCTAAAATCCAGGATAGCACCAAACCCTATACAATGGGTCCTCAAACTACGGTCCGCAGGCCACATGCAAATACAAATATTGTATTTGTTTCCGTTTTGTTTTTTTACTTCAAAATAAGATATGTGCAGTGTGCACAGGAATTTGTTCATAGTTTTTTTTAAAAAAACTATAGTCCGGCCCTCCAACAGTCTGAGGGACAGTTAACTGGCCCCCTGTTTAAAAAGTTTGAGGACCCCTGCCCTATACTATGATGCTTCCTCTGGATAGATACCTTTAGGAAGGTTTAATTTGTAAATTAAGCACAGAAGAGATTAACAATCACTCATAATAAAATAGAACAATTATGGCAATACACGGCAATAAAAGTCACGTGAAGGTGATTTTTTTCCTCCAATAATTTTTATATTTTTCAGTCCAAACCTACTCCTGAATCTGTGTAGCCTTCCCTTACTTGCAGTGAATGGCTTTCCGTCACTCATTTCAGGGGGTCCTTGGCTGACATCTCATATAAGCTCAATGCTTTCTGGCACAACACGGTGTTCTAGAAAAAATAATTCCAAAACATTCACAACATTGTGGTGTTTGGCTGTTCCTCGATGCATTTAGCAAAGTAAGTTTGCAAGCAGAGAGGGAAGGCCACGCTCTGATAAGGCAAGCCACTCTGCCTGTGGCCTGCAATTGAAATGGACCAAGCAGGTGGCAAAGCCAGCTGCCTCGGACCCCAGCAGCAGTGGGCCCTGCAAGCTCAGGGCCCTTCTCAAAGGCCGCCTACAGGGACTGCGCAGCAGTCAGGTGAAAGGCATTGCTTTCCACTCAGATTTAACATTTCAGATACTTCAGGAACGCCACTGTGAAAATGAGAAGAGGCTTTGGCAATGGAAACTGTTACATAAGAGAAGAGCTAGCCCTAGCCGGTTTGGCTCAGTGGGTAGAGCGTCGGCCCACAGTCTGCAGGCTCCCGGGTTCGGTTCTGGCCAAGGGCACATGCCTGCGTTGCAGGCTTGATCCCCAGTAGGGGCGTGCGAGAGCAGCCAATCAATGATTCTCTCTCATCATGGATGTGTCTATCTCTCTCTCCCTTTCCCTTACTCTCTCAGATCAATAAAAAAAAATACATTTTTTTTTTAAAAAAAAGAAGAAGGCCTAGGGCAGGCTGAAGGACTGTGTCCAGGAGAGATTTTTGAGTAGACGTTCCACCATGGAATGCACCAGAAACAAACTGAAAGTTTGGGGTGGGGGTTGACAAACTCACTCTGACAGAGAGCCACACCTTCTCCCATTTATGGATGTTACTAACACATGGCAAAGAGCCGCAGCTTTGTTTTACTCTGCTCTCCAAGTCAAGCTCTTCAAATCAAATGTCCAATGAAGGAATGTTTACCCACACGTCGTCGAGGAGGTGTTTCTGGTCTTAAAGACAAACACGTCCCACAGCCATCGAGGGCTGATGGCACACAGCAGGTGTAATTCCTTTAGTTCTCACAGCAGCCTGTGAGGCACATCACCTTTTACAGGTAAGGAAATTGGGGTTCAGAGAGGTGAGGTCAATTTTCTATCATTCATTCCCTGAAGTAGCCCTCAGATGCCCAGCCGGCAGCAGGGGGAGCTCTTCATTGTGGCCCTTTGGCATGACGTCAGCATCTTAGGAACCCCCTGCTCTGTGGTTCCCACAGCCTGAGCGCAGTGTGAACATATCCCATCCAAAACTGGGAAGAACCCTGCTTCTCCGGCGGGAAACGGTTTCAGATATTTAAACACACTGATTGGGTCTTGGGAGTGTTCACTGTCTCCAAGCCTCTTAATTGGACAAAACCATAAAATACTTTTCTTTTTAAAGATAAAATACAAGAGTTCCTACTAACACCTCTCTGTCTCTCATCCTGTCTCTCCCCCTTCCACCCTCCCTCCTTTCCATTCTCTCTTTTTTAAAAAAATATATTTTATTGATTTTTTACAGAGAGGAAGGGAGAGGGATAGACAGTTCGAAACATCAATGAGAGAGAAACATCGATCAGCTGCATCGATCAGTTGCCTCCTGCACACCCCCTACTGGGGATGTGCCCGCAACCACGGTACATGCCCTTGACTGGAATCGAACCTGGGACCCTTCAGTCCGCAGGGCGATGCTCTATCCACTGAGCCAAACCGGTTAGGGCCATTCTCTCTTTTAAAAAAGCAATGGAAAAATGTCCTCAGGTGAGGATTCACACACACACACACACACACACACACATGCCTGATACCACCACAAACAATAGAATTAGTGAATACCGTTTGGAAAAATGTTTTACAGTTCTTTTTGACCTCAGAATGCAGCCTAACTCAGGATGTCGAGTTAAATTATTGCATTTTATAGTCACTTGACACAGTATCTCTCTGGGTAAGTTATGCTGCTGGCTCAGTACCCAGTTCAGTTCACTTGTTTCATTTTGCTTTCAACAGTAAGGAGCTACTTCTTAAAATTTAATTTTATTTCATAGATACATAAACTATACGGTTCCAAAGTCAAATACTACAAACCACGGTGAATTTAGTGGGCTGCCCTTAGCAGTTGTGGGCCCTGGGACAAGGTTACAGACAGGGGCCCATGTCCCACATAGACATGTATTTTAAAGTCCCCAAAGCCAACAAACTCTCAAATAGAATAGGTCCTTTCCTGCTCTTAGACAAGTCCTTCTTCACATGGACCTGGACGTGAGAGTCCAGTTTAGAGTCCTGGGCTCCTGAGAGCTCTCCCCTGAACATAAGGGCGTGAGAGAGCCTGCGCTCCTCCCCCTTCTCTTCCCCTTCCTCACCCCCCCCCCCCCCGCCACCCCCACCCCACGAGGGGCCGAGCGATGGGGCCCCCCACCTGGGCTTGGGGCCGGGCGGCAGGAAATCCCAGAGCCCGAGATCCGAAAGGAGGGCGCTGTCAGCTCCAGGTGGCGCGGCCCTGGGACGCCTCGCCCAGCGGGAAGGCGGCGGAGGCGGCCAGGCAGCCCTGGCGGAGAAACCCGCTTCTCCTTTGTCCTCTGCACCTGCCAGGTTCGGCTTCCCGTTCCTTCTTATACATACGGGTAAACTGTAGATGTAAGTGTACTGATGTGCACACACCTTTACGCGCAGACCCTGTCGGGAGGGGTCGGCAAACACAGGGTCACACCACCAGCGTCCTGACTGAGCAGCCCGGGAAGTGCCCCGCGGAGCCGGCAGCAGCCATGGGCCGGCCAGCGGCCAGCGGACACGGGACGGCGTCCTGTCGCGCAGAGGCCGTCCTCAGACACAGCCCGGTTCCCTTTAACCCGCAGGAAAGCACCGCCTCCATAAAACAAGACCCGTTCAGGCTCGCGAAACCACAGCGCCACCACCTTGAACTGAACCGCTGGCGGGACCATCTCCTCTTGTCCCCAATACCTACGTGTGGTCACGCCCCTGCCCTTTCGGGAGGGGAAGGAAGCTTCTCCCACCGCCCTCTGAGCTGGGTTGGCGGAGGGGGGCGGGCCGGGGGGCCGGGGGGGGGCGGGGGGAGGGAGGGAGGACCCTGACTCGTTCACCCCACCATCCGCCCTCCGCAGCTCCCGGGTTTTCTCGCCTATGCAGTCCCATCGCGCCCCCTGGGTTCTGAGCGGAGCTTCGCGGCGCTGCAGCTGCCCTTCCCTCCGCTGCAGGGAGAGACCTTGCACTCTGCCCGCCGAGCGAAGGAGCGCGCAGATCACCGTCTGCTCGAGTTAGGACGATGGAACCAGGAAAACAAAACTCAGAGCCCCAGGCGTGAATCAGCCGTGAGACTTTCTAGAACCAAAAGGGAGCGGGACCGGTCCGGGACAGCCTGGGGGGGAGGGGGCACGACTTCCCTGGGACACCGCGACTCATGAGGCGGCCACTAGGGGGCCTGTGGGTCTCCCCCAGAAAAGCGGAACCAGTAAATCCACGAGCCAGTGGGTTCTTTTTTTCACTCTAAATAAACATATATATAATTTTAAACTTACCGTAGGTTATATTGATAAGAACAATGTAGTGCCCACTCACTTAAAACTCTACCTGTAAACCACCACCTAACTTTATTTGGGGTTGAGATCTTTCCAAATTATTTTAGCGTTAGAAATATGAGAAGCAATGTTCACTCCATATTAGCCTTACAGGAAAGAGGTCTCCTTAAATAATAATTAGCAGAACTTTGCTGGAGGCTCTCAAAGTCCCTTTCCTGAAAGAAAACCAACAGCCCCTCTGTGGTGGGCTCTTGTCCCCCAGCTTTTGTCTCTCCATTTGTGCAATTAAAAATAAAACCTACATGGAAGCAGCCAGGTGCCATGCCCCCGTCATGACCAGCTACCCAATCAGGAGTAAGGTTCACCTCGGTTACCACGGGCAACCACCACTTGTCCCTCCCTCTCTCAGGCCTTGTCACAAACACCACACTGAGATTGAGAACATTTTCTTTGTTAAAGAAGGACTTCCCTCCTTCATACCTTCAACTCCGTCCTGACACCTCAGACCAATCTGCTTTCTTTCCTTTTCAAATACGCCAACGTTTTATACAGACCAGCGGTGGAATATAAATGATTCCACAGCGAGGTCAAACCGCAGGGCTGCTGGGCTGGGATGTTAGTGTTATCACTTGTAGAAACAACTTTGTCTACATCAGACAGATGGTGAAAAGAACCTGTTTGCTCTAAAGATGATATCACAAGCTAATCTTCATCCAAAATACTCTGCATGGAGATGGGACTCTCAAAACTAAATTCCAGCAAAGCTACAGCATCCATTCTCCATTTCCTTCCTCTTTACCATGGTGGCTACATGCCCGGCACCAGATAATGAACCATAGCAGTCCTGTTTTTTTACTTCCCAACTTCTCTCACAACTAAAGGCGGCCTATGACCACTTCTGGCCAATGAGATCTGAACGAAAGTAGGTTGAGAACACCCAAACATTTACTTTTCCTATTAAAGGGATAGGCATGGCTGGTTCTACTCCTCGCCTCCCTTCTTTCTGCCTTGAACACAGACAGGTGTCTGGAGCTATAGCATTTCTCTTGCAACCACGAGGCAAAGAAAGAGCTGGGTAAGCATCAGGGATAAGCAGCACCAGCTGTGGCAAATGCCTACCTCCGAACACTGACAAGAGCCTTTATGCTCAGCCATCGAAGCTGGCTTTCTGCTACTTGCAGTTTAACATGATTCTAAGCACGACGCACCATGCTTGGCACCCTTGCCGTCGATTCTGCTGGCCCTGGAGGACTCTGAGGCATAGGGGCAGAATCTCACCCACCTCCGCTCTCCATCACCTCCCCTTTGCAGGGCAAACCCACAAACACCCAAGCTGGGTCGATGCGATTGTGAGATTTTCCCAAGCCAGCCAGGGGTTTTCATCACTGACAGGTTACATGGGTGACAGTTGCTATCCAAAGAAGGCCCTTGGACTTATATCAAAGGTGATGTTAATTAAAGGGCCAGTCTGTTCCAAGGCTGAGACATCTACATCCTGGGTGGGAGCGACCCCTGGGAGCCAGGAACACAGTGCCCTGACCAGCTACCCTCCTGACCAGGTGGCAGCACCCACCCAGCGGCCCCAGCGGCAGCACCACAGGCCAGCAGGTGCTCTCTGTGAGGAGAATACGTTTGAATGGGCCTGAGTGCATTATTTTGAAGAAATCCTCAACATCACCTGGTCCCAGCAGCTTATTCAGCCTCAATTTCAGAGCTGTAAGGAAAAAGGGGTAAAAAAGTCCTGGAATTTATGTAGCAAATCATACCCATCTATTATGGTTTCTGATGATATAACCTCCTGTGGGGGCAGCCTGGGTTATTATTAATCCCACTTACTGACTTCTTACACTGAGGGTCATCGGTGTCTCTTGACCAGGAAGGCATCCGTGTCTGTCTGTCCGCTGGCATCCCACTGCACTCACCGGGCTCTCTCCACCACTGGAGCGGCCGGATTCCAGGACACCGACCGGGCCAGGCTGACCAGGGGCAGGACGGCTGGTTTAGGGTGTGTGGCATCCTTTCCTCTTCCACTCCAGCCAGCCTGTTCCCTGATCCTTCTCCCACACGCTCCCGTGGGCACCCCAAACACCACCACTTCCTCTGAGTGACATGACAAGATCTGAGGTGTGGTGTCTCTGTCTAAGATGCTTCTCCTGGTGTCTTCACATGGTCTTCCCTCCGTGCGTGTCTGTGCCCTAATCTCCCCTTCTCAGGAGGTGGTACTGGATTAGGGCCTATTCTACTGACCTCATTTAACCTTAATTGCACCTTAAAGACGCTGTCTTCAAATACAGCCACATTCTGAGGGGTTAGGACTTCAGCATGTGAATTTCGAGGGGGCACAATCCATCCCAGAATAGTACTCATGTGATTACATTGGCCCCACCCAGATAATCCAGGATAATGTCCCCATTTTAAGGTCTATATTCTTAACTATACCTGCAAATTCTCTTTGGCCTTGTAATACAACACCATTATAGGTTCCAGGGATTCGGATGTGGACAGCTTTGGGGGCGAGGCCCTTCTACTTTCCACACTGTGCTGAGTACTTTACATAGGTTATCCTGTTATCCCCAATTCACAGCTACACCAACGACCTGAAGCAATTACGAATGACCCAAAGTCGCAAGGTTGGTCAATACTGGGATGTGGTGCGCCCCTGGCCGAAGACAGGGCCTGCCCGTTTTAATGGCCGCCCTGTGAGGCCTCACAGCAGAGCAGCTTCAGGTCCAGAATCTGAGGGTGGTTCTCCCCTAGCACAGACGTGGGGTAAGTGGACACACTCCTCCTCGCTCACTCCGAGATGGGCTACATCGGTCTCCCTGTAGCCAAAGTCGTGGTTCACAGCATAGATCTGACCTCATCACTCCTCTACTTAAAATCCTTGAATGGTCCATGGCCCTCAGGTGGCGATGGTCTGAATGTGTCCCCCCAAATTCATAAATAGGAAATTCTAACCCCCAAGGTGATGCTACTTAGGAGGTGGGGCCTTTGGGAGGTGATTACTCATGCGGTTGGAGCCCTAATGAAGGGATTTGTACTAAAAGAGGCCTGGGAAGCTCCCTCATCCCTCCCACCATGTGAGGACACAGCATGAAGTCCGTGACTTGGCAGAGAGTCCTCACCCAACCATGCTGGCACCTTGATCTTGGACTCTCAGCCTTCAGAGCTGTGGGAAATGCATGTCTGTTGTTTCTAAGCCACCCGGTCTCTGGCATTTTGTTATAGCAGCCCCAATGGACTGAGACACAAAGACCAAACCATATGCTGCTTTTGTAGGTGCTCTTTGATTTAAAGCTATGAAAACCCAACTCCACTGTGGAAAACAGTATGGGAATTCCTCAGAGAGTTAAATACAGAGTTTCCATATGACCCAAGAGTTCCACTCCTAGGCATGTTACCAAAAATAATTAAAAACATATTTAAACAAATACATGTACACACATGTTCATAGCAGCATTACTCACAACAAGTGAAAACAACCCAAGCGCCCATCAACAGATGAATGGATAAGCAAAATGTGATCTATACATACCATGGGTATCTTTCATTTATAAAAGGGGATGAAGCACTGACGTATGCTACAATGTGGATGAAACTTGAAAATATTGTTTTCAAGTGAAAAGAATCCAGACACAAAATGTCATGTATTATATAATTCCATTCATTCGAAATATCCAGGAGAGGCAAATCCAGAAGGTTGTTTAGTTCACAAGGGCTTGGGGGAGGGGAGAACTACCCAATGGGGACAAGGTTTCCTTTTGGGGCAATGGGAATGTTTTGGAACTAGTTAGCCGTGGTGGTTGCACACACTAAGAATGTTCTAAATGCCCTGCATTGTTCACTTTAAAATGGTGTGTGAATTTT
This sequence comes from Myotis nattereri, assembly GCF_964212035.1. Taxonomy (NCBI): domain Eukaryota; kingdom Metazoa; phylum Chordata; class Mammalia; order Chiroptera; family Vespertilionidae; genus Myotis; species Myotis nattereri. The sequence continues at coordinate 159,828,882 of NC_138075.1, forward strand.
ACCTCAATTTAAAAACAAGCAATTGAGAGAAGCAGGAAGGAAGGAAGGAAGGAAAGAAGGAAGCAAGCGGGGGAGAGGGAGGGAGAGGAGGAATTTATTGGCTCTTGTCACTATGAAGTGAAGAAGGGTGCTCAGCTGAATGATGGGCTGAAATGGTGCATGAGGCCGCTCCATCCTTGTGCACTGTCTCTGATGGCCCCGTCCTGCCTCAGCCTCCACTGGACAGACAGGGTGACCAGCCTCCAGCCCCAGGCCTGAGGGCTCCCAGCTCAGAAGTCCAGCAGAAAGACGCTGTTTCCTGTTCCCTCCCTGTGCCCACCGTCGTACTCCAAACACCCCAATGTGCAGTCAGGGGGAAGTTGGGGGGCTGTAGTTTCTTTGAGGGTTTAATTTCTTTAAAGAGGGATTAATTTTGAACTTTCATTTTCCTGCAGTAAAGGGAGGAGTATGCATGCATCAAGGTCCGGTCAGAAGAAACTGACAGCCGTGGTCATTGGAACTGGGAAGATTTAACGTAGGGAACTGACCACTAAACTGGTAGAGGGGGTGAGAGAGGACTGATGGGGGTCCAGAGTGGCACGTGCATGGGCGTGGCTACTTCTCAGTTGAGGGAGAGTGGACATAGGACTAGCAGAGAGGCCATCACACCCAAGGCCATTCTGACCTCTCCAGAGATGCCAGGCTGCGGGCACAGGCTGAGACAAAGGCGCTTGCGGGAGGGGCAGCTGGCCTAGGCCCGCGCTGAAGAAAACAGCAGCGCAGGGCACAGCCCGAAGGGAGGCTTCTTCCTGATGCCCTGGCCTCGCGGGCCCTCTGTTGCCCTCTGTGCATGAAGCCTGCCCTTCCTCCAGCCAGCAAAGGAGAAATGCCCGCAGGCCCCAGCCCGTGTCCCAGTCAGAGAAAGAAGGACGAGAGATGATCAATTAATAACTGAGACAGGTGATTGGTTTGTGGGGCCTTTGGTTCCTCCTGCTTGGGCTCTTTGGGGACCTTGGATCTGGGCTGCAAACAGTCATGGTGTCTCTCTCTCTGGAAAGGCAGGTCGGGCATGGAGCCGGGCAGGGGGTTTGAGGGCCGGATGTAAAGGGTGTTCTTAGCTTTGATTCATTCCCACTCTGACCTACTTTGGAGGGACGGGAGCTGAACTTCTCCCTTCACTGCGAAGGAGATAGGGATTGCAGAGTAACGGAGGCGGCAGCGATGCCCCGTCCACCAGCCTTCTAGGGAGAGGGATGCTGAGGAGCGCACACCAGCTTCACGCCGACCGACCAGACCGCGTCTGCTGCGGGTGGGCTCCCTGTGTGTGTGGCCCCCGGCGCACCGTTCGGCCTCCTGTGGGTCAGGGTTGCGGCCAAGCCTAGGACCGTGCTCTGCTCTCCTCTATCAAGCCTTCTGGCTGAGCTCTGCGTTGGCCTCCTGCACGAGGCACCGGGTGGGAGGGGATAAGTCCCTTGTTTTCAGTTTGTGGCTACAGGGAAACGTCTCCTGCAGAACCCAGCCCAGCTCTGCCCAGTGGTGCCTGCCTCCCCCTCGCTCCTGCTCCGTGTCACCACAGCTCGCGTGAAGCTGCGGCCAGGATGGAGTGTCCCTGAGCTCCCTTCACCCGACAACGGCCACCCTGATGCTTACGCAGCTGCTGTCCACAGACCCGGTTCCAGTCTAACCTTCCAGAGGCCAGGCTCCAGAGCGCGTGCCCTGTGCTTGGAGGACGCGTGCGTTCGCATTGCAGTTGCATCAGCACTTCCGGGACACAGGATGCAGCATGGTATTAGCACACGCCCGGCCTGGACTTGCACAGAGGAGGTCCTGGGGAGAGCAAACGTGGACGGGGAAAGAACGAGCATTCGGGGAGCCGGGGGTGCTGCCCAGCGTGTGCCCAGGCTGCGAGAGCTCTGAACAAAAGAGGAACCGCTAAGCCTCCACCCATCATCCAGGCAGAAGGCAAACCGATCTTTTCCCCAAACAGCACTTCTCTCCAACAAACAGCGGCCATAAAAGCAGAGGCTCCAAAACTTTAAGAGGCCATAAACCTTTTGGCAATGGCACAGGCTCTGAGAATGCACACATGAATAAATAAAAACCCAAAGCAGCCGCTGAGACATCGCTGCGTCCGGAAGCACACGGATCAACAGACTCTTAGAGGAAAGAAACACAGGCCGCTCCGCCTGACAGCATTTCACATGAGCCGGGGAGCTGCCCTCCCGGCACTGGGTCCCCCCAAGCCGTGAGCCAGCTGAACAGGGAGGATGCATTGCGATACAAAATCGATGCCAATTCTTGGTGGCCGAATAGAGACCTCATTGAATAACCCGTAGGCTTGCAGACACTCTGCTCTGGGGAGGGAGAGAACAGCCGTCTGTGCCTAAGGAGGCAGACACACATCACCCTGAATTACCAGGTTCAAGTTCACATTCAGCCTCCCAACCAAGCGCTTCGGGGCAGAGAGGCCCGCGTGTCAGGCCCTGCATTCAGTGGTGTACGTGGGAAGGCTTTCCACGTGGAAAGGCGGACATTAAATGCTGGTTTCTCCTCTGAGAGCCGCTACGAAGACCCTGCAGCCTGCTCGCACCAGGTTTCATCCTCGATTTAAAAACGGCCTTTCCCCTGCAGCTCTCTGAGTGGTGACTGGGAAGAATGACAACGAGGCCCTTGGATCAGATAGAATTCATCTGACTCGCTCCTCCTGCTGGTTTTTGCTGGGACACTCAGCACCCAGGCGGCATCCGTGCTGCCCCTTCCCCTGGACCGCATGCCAAGGCTGTGAGCTCCGTCCAGCTTCGGGGCTAATTTGTAGTGGAATTAGAGTTGAGGGTGTTTTCCTGGGAGTGGGGGGTGGGGTGTCTTTCTTTTCCTCGTCTTCTTCTCACCTGCAAGCACACCTTTCCAATCAAGTGCCCAACCACACGTATCAGGGCTGAAGAATGCACATAAGCCAGGACTTGGAAGAGGCTAGACAGAGACTCCATTAAGCCCCTGGAAGGAGGCAGAGTGTGGCAAGTGGGAATAAGGCAGCATGAGAAATGAACCTATTAGATAGTTGCTCTTGGTCCCCAGAGCACTTTTTATGTGCCGGTGCCACGCTGGGTGATGGAGACATAGCAATTCCGGGGCAGAGGAAAAAAAGACAGGAGGCGTTGGAAGGCAGTTGTGCCCTTGGGATGATGGACTGGCCTCCTCAGAGGGGTGCGTTTGAGGACAGGCCTAATCCTTCACCTTCTGGGTGAGGAAACGGATGCACAGAGACAATAAATTCAATGTAGCCTTTCCAAAAATAAGAATGAAGCCTGTGACTGCTTCTAAATCACAGGACTACTATGTCTGGGTTCAAATGAGCCATGTGAACTTTCTTAGGCCAATCAGGCTGCTATAACAAAAATACCATAGGCTGGGTGGCTTAAACAGCATTCGTTTCTCACTGTTGTGGAGGCCAGCAGGTTCCATGTCTGCTGAGGGCCGACTTCCTGTTTGCAGGAAGGAACACCATCGCTGTTCCTCACAGGGTGGCCGCGGGCAGGGGGCTCTCTAGGGCCTCTTTAATAAGGGCACTAATCCCATTCATGAGGTCTCCACCCTCATGACCTGTTCACCTCCCAAAGGCCTCACTCCCAAACATCATCACACTGGGGATCAGGATTTCAACATGTGAATTTTAGGGGGACAAAAACATTCAATCCAAATCATGAACCAAATAAGCAGCATGGCCTAAGGATCAGCTGATGAAGAGAGGAGAGGCTATTGTTTTTTGCGGGGAGTCAGAGAAGTTCGGGGGTCCTGTGATATCTTTTTTTACATCTGCTGATAGAAACAAGCCATCTAATTTTTTTCCTACTCATGAAAAACTCCCACTTTTGCCAAATAAACACCTTCTCCCTTATTCCAAAATAAGTCCACTTACTTGTTTTAACGCCTCCAGGCACCAACTGCTTTCTATGTAACCCTCACAACACTCCTGAGAGGCTGGCATCCCATTTTGTGGGTGAGGATATGGAGGCTAAATCACCTGCTGAAAGTCTCACAGCCAGCCATGATCTAGCCATGATCTAGCCATGATCTAGCTATGGTCTAGCTATGGTCTAGCCATGGTCTAGCCATGGTCTAGCCATGGTCTAGCCATGGTCTAGTCAACTCCAAACCAGACGTGTGCCCCTTTCAGTATCCGCAAAACTCAGATTCATTTGCCGCAATGAGCAGGCTCTCTTGCCTCCTTCCACAACCGCAAGAACACATGGAGCCAATACATACACTCAACTCACTGGCTTTCTCTGGCAAGGCTGCCCTCAGAGACCGGCCGGAACAAGCGATTCCCTGCTGCACACAGGAGGGGCCACGGTGGGGCAGCAGCAGCCCCCTCTGACGGCCGCACCCAAAGGGGGCTCAGACTGTGAGACTCCAAGGGACCCGGAGACAGAGTGGAGGGATGGCAGCCACCGTGTCCGGGGTGTCACAGGCTCCTTGTAAATGCCCAGCCTCGTGTTCCCGTAGGATGGGGATGGCATACCTGAATTGATCCCTGTGCACCTCCCCCAGGGTACGTCTGCTCAATGCAGTGGGTCTCATCAGTCACTGGTGTTGAGCTGACCTCCATCACAAGCGGACAGCAATGTATGTTTATACCCCTCTACCGCAATCCCCTGCTGTTTCTGCCCTAAAACCTGGTGGCAGAGCCGACTTAGAGGAATCCATTCATTCACTCATCAAACACTGAGGGGTCCCCTTTAGACAACCTGCTGTTGATGTGGTAGAAATGTTACGGGCTTCCAAGAAAGACTTGTTTTCAAACCTTGGCTCTGCCACAAGATGTGTGACCTTGAGAAAATTACATACCTTTTCTGTGTCCTCTTCAGTATATCTTCTGCATGAGGCTCTGACGGAATGAAATGGCATAGCACCTAGAATGACAGGTGGTATGATGTGTTCAGCAATGGGAATGCTCCCACACTCCCCCTGGGCAGGGACCCCCCTGCCCCCCCCCCCCCCCCCCGCCGCCACCACCACATCCACATTAGACATGGACCTCCGGCGCTTCAATTCTTGGCCAAGAGTTTAAGAGTTGTGACATGTGTGTAAAACAAGAAGACGAAAGTACACCAAACAAACTAATCATGTGCACCCCTCCCTCCATGAAAAGAGGGAAAAGAAGAGCGTTTCCAGGGAATGAGACATTTGCAGGGCGAGAATGGGAGGGCGTTCTGTAGGGAAGTTTCCAGACAGAGAAGTTTGGGGACCTGAGGGGAGAGCCTCCCTGTGGCTTTGGAACCTGAAGTGAGCAGAAGCGGAAGGACTGTGAGAAAGTCTCTGTGAAAACTGAAGAGCCTTGAAAAAAACTATTTTTTCCTTTGAGATATAGATGATATATAACATATTAGTTTCAGGTGTACAACATAATAATTCAATACTTGTATATATTGCAAAATGATCATTGCAATAGGTTTAGTTAAGATCTGTCACCATGTATGTTACAATTATTTTTTTATAATGGGAACTTTTAAGACCTACTTTCTTAGCAGCTTTCCCACATATAGTATAGTACTGCTAACTAAAGTCACCATACTGTACACTATATCCCAAGACTTATTTATTTCATAACTGGAAGTTGTACATTTTGACCTGTTTATAGAAACACTAGAGGCCCAGTGCATGAAATTCATGCACTCAGGGTGGGGGGGGGGGTCCCTCAGCTTGGCCTGTGCCCTCTCGCAGTCTGGGAGCCCTTGGGGGATGTCCGACTTATGGCTTAGGCCTGCTCTGGGGACATTCTTAGTGCTCCTGCCACTGCAGCTGCGCTCACCAGCTGTGAGCTCAGCTTCTGGCTGAGTGGCGCTCTCCCAGTGGGAGCACACTGACCATCAGGGGGCAGCTCCTGCATTGAGAGTCTGCCCCCTGGTGGTCAGTGTGCATTCATAGCAACCACTTGTTCCGCTGTTTGGTTGATTTACAAATTAGCCTTTTATTATATAGGATGATTGTCATTGAGGAAACCTCAGGTAAAGGCTTAAAAGAAAAAGAAAAATCTCATTGGACACTGTTGTGTAGTAGTGGCAGAAAGTTGACCAACACCATTGCCTGAAAGTAAAAAGAGTACCTTACGCACAAGGTGATTTGGCTAAGGAGAGGGTCCAAGCAGAGCACTGAAGGTGCCATCTGATTTCTTCTTGCTGCTGCTGGTAAAGGTGAGAAAAGAGAGATAGTTAAGGGAGGACTGTTAAACACAAGAGAGCTAGAACTCTCTGGAAACTCTTGACCTACCCAGATGGAAAATGATATTAAAATCAAGAAAGGGCTTCCAGGCAAGAATCAAGTACATGGCACTGTCAGAAAAACCTGGTGTAAATAAGAAGCCAAGGGAGTCACTGGGTCTCAGTCTGCTGGGACCATCATAGCAAGTAACAAAAGCCGCAAGCTCGCCACTGAAGCTTTTTCCTAATGGAGGGAGCCCAAGGTTTTTACGAAAGTTACACTGCAAGAAACATTGCAGCTTGTGGTGAACGCAGCAGACAACACAAATAGAAAAGATGCTTTTGGAGTCAGAAACTTCTGTAGGCAGGAAGCAGGCTGAGAAAATGACACAAACACAGGAAGAGGAATGGTAGCTCAAAGGCTGGAAACAAAAGTCCATGGAGATGCCGAGAACCATGACAAATTATTCTGAAGCACTGTCAGTTTGTCCTCAGCTGGATTTCAGAATTGCTATGAACCAGTGACCAGTGCATCCCTAATTTCCACCCTTGTGGAGCAGGAGGGTCTACAGTAATTATCCTAGGCTTGTCCTACAATTGTATGTTCTTGGGGGGCAGGGGAAGATAACGAGTCTCTCTAGTTCACAAATTTCTGATAAAAAAGAGCTGGATTTGAAGACTCAAAGAGCCACACCCAGGGAGCTTCAGCAATAATATATGGGCCAGGTTTGGATAATGAGATTCTGGACCTCAAACTGATATTATATTGGGGTGAGACTTTTGGGGGCTTTGGGAGAGGCTGATCACATGTCATGTGTGGGAAGGACGTGAGTCCCTGGGGAACAGAGGGAGGGCTGCAGTAGCTAGTTTCCAAGATGTCCCCTAGTGACCCCCACCTTCCACTATTCTCTCCTTTGTGTCCTCCTCCCACACAGACTAGAATTGACCCACAGAACCAATAGGATGCTGAAGAACAGAAGGATGTGACTTCCAAGGTCAGACATTGTGGCTTCCTCGCATTCTCCTTTGGGTGACTTGGTCTGGGAGGAGCTAGTTGCCATGTCATGAGGATATTGAAGCAGGCCTGTGGAGAGGCCACGTGTGAGGAGTGGGGCCTGCCGCTCACAGTCCTGTGAGGGACCATCTTGAAGCAGACTCGCCAGCCTCCTTCATGGGCTGCAGCCCTGGCTGACCTGTTGTTTGTAACGTCATGAGAGCACCTAAGCTAGGGCATCCTACTGAAATGCTCTTAAATTCCTGACCGACAGAAACTGTAAGATAACGAATGTTTATTATGGGTTTAAGCCACTAAATTTGGGGGTCATTTGTTACCTGGCAATAGAGAGCAGTGACAGGATTAGAATGAGCACATGTCAAAGATTTCACTCAATTCATTAATTAATGATGGAAATAGAAATATAGTTCTATTTGAGGAACTTGACATTTATTGGCAATTTAATGAAGAACATTTAGAATTTGAGTGTTAGGTTAATATAAAATAATAAAAACTGGTTAATGTCCTACAAGGTAATAAACCACAACCTTTGGGTTATCTATTCTACCAGATAGAAAGTATGTTCATCTCCATCAGTCAAAAATCTAAGTTCTCACAGAACTTCTAGGACCTCTAAGCAACAGCGCCAGGAGTGGAATAATTCTGTGTTGTGAGGGGCTGCTCTGTCTTTGGGGCAGGGTTGGCAGCACCCCAGGCCTTTGTCCACTAGTTGTCAGCAGCATCCCTTCCTCCCCACCAGTCACGACCATCCAGACATTGCAAATGTCCCCGAGGGCCCCAGGATTGTGAACCACTGTCATAGGTAATTAAATAATCCCTGGGCAGACCTATCAAAGGATGCCCCTTTGACACTAAAAGGACATGCCAATCACCCTTTCCTCTCATTTTTATCTTAACAAGCATATGAACCAGAAACTGAGAAAGGGAATTCCCTCCCACATGGCTGACTTGCTTCCAAAAGAGGGGGCCCTGACAACTGCTGCTACGTGGGCTACACCCAGGCATGACCTCCCTCACCTCCGCTCAGAGAGGATAGAGGTGAATGATGAAGAGGAGGCAAACGTGGCTGGAGTAGCGCATGGGGTCAGAGCGGTCCCAGGGCAAGCAGCAGAACAGCCTATAAGGACCTGTCACAAAGCGGCTGGCAGGATTATGGGTTGTTAGATGGTAGAAGGTAGGCGGGAAGGACAGGTGGGCAGGATGCCCAAATAGCATCCCAGGCCCTAACTAAGATTGTGAGGGTTTTGTTTGTTTTGTTGCCTTTTTAAAATCATTTTAAGTGTGCAAGAAGTATTTATCTAATAAAAAGAAGAAATCAAATTCACCTTTGGGGCAGATTCTTTGTTTTGAGAGGAACCAATAAGTAAAAAAATTACTAAATATGAAACCAATACTCACATGGTTCTTGTGGAGTCCAGTGGCCCCAGTGCAGACGTATGGGGCTGAGGAGCTCCATAGTCTGTGCTGAGTAAATGGCAGAATCAGAACTGTTTCTGAAAAACAAATTAGTTGGTGGCTAGGGGCTCAGGCATGGGCTAGCAGTGGCTGTCCCCGCAGCCAGGGGTGGCGTCTGCAGCAGGCCAGGCTGGGCGGGAAAACGCCACCCCAAGGGAGGAGGGGGGTCCAGAGCAGGGCTCCGGTGGGGCCTTCACGGTGCTGTGGCTTCCAGCTTGTTGCTTCAGGCTGAGGTTTGGTGAGTGCTCATGCTGGACAGTCATGGTCTGATGGACCAGCCTCGCCAGGGACCAGATGGCCAGGGAGCACTCCTGAGGTTAAGGAGGTAACTCCCCAACATGGGCGTATTCTTACAGTCATCCTGTAAGGCTGGTCTCCAGACAGGAAGCAAAGATGGGGGGCATGGAGGGGCGGCCTCTATCTGGGCTCCCAGCAGCTGGGTTGGACCCTGATCAGGGACATGCACACGCCTTCACGGAGGCCACCTGGAGGCTAGGTGAGGAGCCCCGCAGAGGACTCCAGGGAGAGCCACATCCAGTCGGCCTCTCAGGTGCCTGAGCTGCACGTCCTCCCCACCCCCCCTTCTTTCTCCACTCCTCCTCCACACAGTCTGTTTCTGTTTCTGTTTAGGGAAAAGCCTGCTCTGTGCCTGGAACACCAACATGTTGGTCAGGACAGGAGCCTGAGGGAGGGGTGGCAGCCCAACTCAAGTACAGAGCATGCATGAGACATCCCAACCCCCAGCCCAGACTCAGAAGGACTGGGATCGGGCAGGGAGGGCACCCAAACTTAACAGCTCACAAATTAACAAGCATCTCAGAATTTCTCCTGTTAATCTGCCTTACATCCATTTTATTCTTATACCCAGCTGAAACCCAAAAAGGGGAAAGGAGAATTTTTCCTCCCCTACAATGGATGGATGGATGGATAGATAGACAGACAGATAGATAGATGTTAGATAGAGGATGCAGAGAAAGAAAGAAAGAAAGAAAGAAAGAAAGAAAGAAAGAAAGAAAGAAAGAAAGAAAGAAAGAAAGAAAGAAAGAAAGAAGGAAAGAAAGAAAGAAAGAAAGAAGGAAAGAAAGAAAAAGGAAGGAAACATTTATTTTATTATATTTCTAAAATGTGGACAAGGGGCAAAGAAAGGTCAGAAAACATAAGCGAATGAGAACCCAGAATGCAACTTACTTGCTTGAGCTCATCGTGCTCCAGGCGAAGTTTAGAGGCAAAGTTCAGTGGTCCCAGTTTCCCTCTGTCCAGATATCTGTGATGGGTGTATCATAGCCATTTCACCCAACACCGACCAGGAGATCAGACAGCCTGGAATAGAACCCCGAGAAGCAAAAAGTGCCCATTACTGCCCCCCACATCACATAAAAAATGGAAGAAAAGAAAGTTGTCCTGAGGGGCGTGGGGAAAAGGCTGGTTCTTGAGATGTCACCTTGAGCTCCCCACCCGCAGCCATGTGGTTCCCTCTGTCTGGCTCCTGTGTCCCTCACTTGGCCCATACACTGAAGGGTGGGATATTTTGCCTCCTTCCTAGGGTGTGTCAAGCAGCTCAACCACTATTCCAAAGAATGTGATTGTTTGGGGGTCACGACCCCATCCAGGACTCACCACTGTCAATGAATAACAGCCCAGGGCTCCCTGAAACGTGACAGCCAAATCGATTCTGTGGGAGCAGGCGATGAGATGGAGCCTGCTGGGACGTGGGAGTCTAATCCTCTGTGAAAGCCTCGCTGGGAGCCCAGCCACATCCAATGTGCGTATTTTTCTATGCTTAAAGCTGATTATCCACCATGACCTGGGAACAAAGAAAAATTATTTGTAATTATTCTAGACTGAAAAGTAGTGGCTTCTGGAAGTTTTTTGATTCCCCTCCTACAACGCCCATTAATGGATATGAAGAGGGAATAACACCGCATTGATTTAGAATAATGCAATAGATCAGAGCGTGATTCGCGTCTTGGGAGGCAGGCAAGAAGGATCTACCTTTAAAGAACTCCAATTAAAGTAATTACCATTGTTACAAAAATTACTGTTTTTAAAAGACTGAAGTCTTCTATTGGAGAACACTTCAGACAGCTGGGGGGAACCTCACATGACCGGCAAGATGAAGGAGAACAAAAACCAACCATTGTTTAGACGGAGCTGCTTAATCCTCCCGTGGCGGGAAGTCATCATTCCTGAAAGCTCATCAGACGTTCAGTTTCCAAAGAGCTGTCAGCGTGTTCCAGGGGGACAGGGGGACCGCCACGTGAGCGCTGCTGCTCGTGGAGGGCGACAGCTGTCACCTGCTTCTCCTTCTGAACTTATGGCCGGCAAGGTGGCATCCTGCGGCTCCTCATGGTGCACCAAGGAGAGGACGGACCACGGCGGGGGGCCGGGTCTGAGACTCCACACTCAGCCCAGAAAATTACAGAAGAAATAGTAGCAGGCAGGGCCAGCTGCCCTGTGGGGGTGGGGGCATGGAAGGTGGTCCCAAGTTTGTCTGTATAACCTGTGTGCTCTCGGCTGGATGCTGCAAAGACCTGATTGTGGGTTGATGTTGGTGGAGATGGTTTCAAATTAAGAGGGGACGAACCGTTAGTAAAATTTTTTTCAGTATGCTGCAGATGGATATATTTTGTAAAGCACCCTAAAAATGAATTACTAAAAACATTAACTTTATAAAGAATTATGAACTATTAGAAGCCCAGAGCGTGAAATTGTGCGGCCCTGCCCACCCGCGCCGGTCTTAGGTCATTACGGCGTTAGGGCCACTGGGTTTTTATAATATAGATAAGCCCCATGACTTTTCTAGTAGGCTCAACAGGCAATAAAAATTACTCTGCCCAGTAAGTTTAACTGTTCGGCTATAATTAGCTATAAACGTTACTAAAAGCTTACTCTCCGCTTCTGTACTTGCGTCTTTGCAGACCACCAGTCCACATTTTAAGCATCTCTGGTCGATAACAGCATATCCCAAAGTTGTCACCAGAATGACTAAGTTACCAAAGTGCTCACAAGAAAATGGTTCTGATGGTCAAACAAGGTTTGGAAAAAGCTACAGATCCTTCTGAACATTCACATGCATGTTAAAGCCTATGAGACATTCTGTATTGAAACCAAAGCAAAAAATGACTCACTTTTATTGAACTCAGTTTTCCAAATTTATTTGCATTCTCTCTCTCTCTCCTTTTCAATTGTATTTGTTTTCTTATTAATTTGTTTTTGCAACATTTGCCCAACTACATTCCGCCAACAGATGGTAAGAAATGCTTGCCCAGGGTCTGCCCCCAGGACTCGGCATCACGGGGGAGAAGTCGGTCAGTAGTGCTGGGCCCCAGAGTGGACGGTCCCCCTGCATCAGCAAGCCTCTGCCAGCCTGAGTTGCCCTGCGATGGTGATGCTGGACCCACCTGCAGACCTTGCCAAACGACCCAAGGAATTGCTTCCAGGGACACTCAGGTACCTCTTTACTTGTTTAGCTGTAGCAGCTAAGAATCCAGCTGTCAGTACTGCTGCACTTTGGCAATGCCCCGCATGCTGGGACACGGCGGCCTATAGCAGACGCCTGTGCATGGAATAAACTCAATCAACTGGAAGGAGACTCTGAGCTACACTGGGAGCTCCAGGCACCAGCTGGGGTGACGCCATTTACCCTTCCCTGGGCTCACTCGTGTGAGACCCAGAACGCGTTTTCCTAATTAGTTGGCATCAGGCACACATCCCGTGGTGCAATCCATGTCCTTACGGGAGGCCCTGGAATACTGCTGGGAAGGCCATTAGCGTCACCAAGCCTCCCGATTCCCCTCCAACAAAACAATTCCAGTTTCTGCACACAGAGTCCCACGTGCTGTTCACATTGGGGCAGTGGAAGGAGGGGTCTGGTTGTATCAGAACTCGACTCGCCATTGGTCCTAACAGTCTTGGAGGCAACTGGCTACTCCAGTCAGTCTAGGATACAACTGTCTTTCAAATATTTAGGGTTTCCTGCTCTTGTATCACACATCAAAGGCACGCCAAAGTCCAGGCCATGTTCTTGTCCACTCCCCAGTCTCCTCACTGGCCCCTGACTTCCTAATTCTATTTTGTATCCCCGTGGGATTAGCACTTTGCAGTCGGCCTGATAGACGCCATCCTGAGTGGCAGGAAAAATGATCCAGGCCTGGGGGTTTTCCTGGTGACCACAGAGAATATTTAGTCAAAAAATGTAGCCACTTGTCCGCATGTTACACCAAGTCCGACAGGAACTGCCAGCCACTGCAGACACCCAAAGGCTGGTGTAGCTAGGAGGCCCCCAGACTGTGTCACAGCTTCTTGGACACGCCTCCCAGGGAAGGGCAGGGTCCAGTTTCCCTCCCTGTGACTAAGGGCCAGCCATGGGCCCTGATTCAAGCGGCAGAAGAGATGGCTGCCCGTCTCAGAGGCGAGGCCAGAGAGGAGTGCGGTTCCGTCCTGGTTGTCTCTCTGAAACACATGGCTTTGGAACCTGAGCTGCCACCTAGGAAGTTTCGCTCCCGAAGTCATCGTGCTGGGAAGACCATGAGCGAGGCCACAGAGAGAGAAATGCCTGAGGGTGAGAAGCCCTGCCTATTCCAGCCCAAGAACCAGGTCTGGGCATGGAGAAACCTTTGCAACATCCTCAGGCTGCTCCTGTCTTGTGAGAGGCAATGAATGCTTGTGGTCAGCCACTAATTTGAGTGATTTGTTACCCAGCAGTAGATGACTATTACATTTCTTAAATGGGGTACGACTGGAGCCCTTTCTACTTCTGGACTTCCCAGCACACCCCATTGGCCTCTTTCAGACTCCCAGCTAGTACGGCTCACATACAAAGCACAGCTGGTCTCACAGGGTAGCCCCACCCCTCACACCTGGCTTCTGGCTGCTCATCTCCTCAGTGCTGGCTCCTGTCCTCTACTGTAGATGCTTCTAGTTCAGAAGCCCGCTTGGTCACTTGGTAGCTAACCATGGGCACTCCATTCTCTTGGGTTATTCAGGGCAGATCTCCCATGCACCTACCATGAGAGATCTGGTGGATGGATGTTCCTCACCCTTGGGCGCACCCTGAGGCCGCATTCCTTGGCTTCTCCCTCATAGGAAGAGGCACTGTTGGACCCAGACTTGTGGCCGTCCCCTACAGGTTCCGCGTGCTCACTCACTCACTCACTCACTCATGTGTTTATGAAGCATCCGTGGAGCTCTGGGAGCAGAACAAAGCTGATAATCGCTCACTCTCTGTAGAAGCAGGGAGAGCACTCCTGTCTCCATTAACAGTGGGATGAGCCAACACCAGCCAGGGCATTGTGCGGCTAGGACAGAAAGTTTAAAGAGGAAAGATTTTTTTCTGCTGTTGTGAAGATGTGAATGGGCATAACTACTAATTTTCTTAGAGTGCTTTTGTGAGGATTAAATGACACAACACAGGTAAGATGCTTCCTCCAGTGCCTGACATATAGGAAGAGCTCAAGAAAGGTAAGCTATTCTTACTGCTATTACATATCAACGAGCTTAATATGCCCAAGACTGAGCTCTTCACATTCCCTCTGCTCCTCCCACATCTTCTCCATATATGTTATCCTTTGAGTTACTCAGAAAAACAAATAAAACAAGCAAACAAAAACCAATAAAACAACCTAAAGTCGTCCTGTCTCCTTTCCCTCTCTCTCATGTCACACCCAGCCCAGGGGCCGGGCTTTGTGGCCTTGCCTTTAAAACAGATGCAGGACTGGCACTCCCACCCCTCATGCTCTCTGCGCACGCTCTCATTGCCTCCCCTCAGCACAGCCAAGGTGTGCTAGCCCCTCTGCTGCCGTCTACCCTCCACCCCACATCACCCTGACTGGCTTTTCAACCAGCTGCCAGGAGAATTGTGTTTAAAGAGAGGTGATAGCAACATTTTTGCTCAAAATCCGAATGACCTCAGGCTCTAACGATCTGGCCTGGAAGAGTCAGAGCAGAGCTGGAGGTCAAGTCTTTCTGGGATGCAGTTCTTAGGGAGGCCCTTCATTTGGTCAGTGGCAGGTTTCCATTTGTTCCCTACCGCTGGCTTGCAGTGGGGTACACATGGGGCGTGCACATTTCCTTGACAGTTAAAAGTCAGGTTAAGCTGGGGGGTGGGGGGATGGCAATAGGATATGAGTTTTAGCCCAGGCTCCGCTATTGACAACCCAGAGGAGACCGCTCTACAGCTGAGGAGCCTACCAGGAAATGAGTTGCTCTCTACCTGCTCGGCAGGCTCTGAGCACGGCCGGCTCCGCAGCCCCAGGCGTGTTTAGGACAAGAGCGTTTTCCGTCAGTGGTGGGAAAACAACCAGAGCATTTGTGGTGACACCTGCTTCATGTACAATAGCTTTCTCCTTCTTGCTTCTCTTGTTTCACTCACTTATTCATTCAACAAACACTCAGTGAACATCCATCTAGGCTACAGAAGTAAACTGGCGATGGGTCTTACCTCCAAAGGGCCCTTATTTCCTCTGTGTCTCAGCCTCATTTTTCTTTCTCCCTGAGCTATACTAGTATACCTTAGGCCAGTGATGGCGAACCTATGACACGCGTGTCAGAGGTGACACACGAACTCATTTTTTTGGTTGATTTTTCTTTGTTAAATGGCATTTAAATATATAAAATAAATATCAAAAATATAAGTCTCTGTTTTACTATGGTTGCAAATATCAAAAAAATTCTATATGTGACACGGCACCAGAATTAAGTTAGGGTTTTTCAAGATGCTGCCACGCCAAGCTCAAAAGGTTCGCCATCACTGCCTTAGGCTCTTAGGATGAAGCTCAAGGCCTCAAAGGCAAGAAAGGTGGCTGGTTCCTGTGTCAGGTGGTCAACACGAATGTCCTCTCTGGGGAAGTTATAGCCCTCCCAAGGCCAACTGGTATCTGTTGGCAGCCCCCAAAATTCTGCAACCCCATAGGCGCAAAAAATGGGTTGAGCAACCTGTCTCAATGTGGACTTCAGAAAACACTTGAGAAGAGAGCAATGGGGGATGCAGGAGAGCAATGACTACAGGTTTACTGGAAACAAACATGTCAGGAGCTGTGGGTTCTGTAGGGATGGGTTTGTCAGAGTTGGCATCTACGACATGGCACAAGGCCCAGGCATAGCAGGTGGCCTAGACACAGCCTTAATTGATAGCTTAATTAAGGAATTCGGTAGGTTATAACTTCCAACCTACAGCTTGGTTTAGCGAAATTTTATTGTCTTCCTTTCCCACAGAAACACACACACAGAAGTGAATGAGGAGCGGGTGTCATCGCCTGTTGCTGACCTGGGTTGGCTACCAGCGTGCACGAAAAGGAAGAAAAGCAACGTGCGCGGGAGAAAACGTCCAGAGTCACTTCCTCCACCTGCCGGGAGCTGCTCCAGGAAACCCCAAGGGCAGGATTTACCCTTTTCCCATAAGAACTTGCTGAATGGAGATGAGAAACATCATCTCCAACAGCCAGGCGAGCGCTCTCACACAGTCCAGGCCTGTGAAATAAGTGGTCTGCTAAGACACGGAGGAAGAAGGCGTAGAGCCATTTCATTTCTGTCCACAGCTCTGCAGAGGCAAACTGCTCCGTGCTTCAGGAGCCACACTGGGCGGCTGGATGGCCCCAGGAGGCTGCGTGGCCTCCAGCATGGGCGTGGTGGGTCTCGAACTTCCTTTTGGTTCTTTTCAAGGAAGCCTGGCCTTGATCTGTGATGTAGTGTGGACCTGTCCTAACAGCATCAGCATCACTGGGGAGCGTATAAGGACTAGAGAATCTCCAAATGAATCACAAGCTGATGGGGTCAAGTCTGCATTTTTAGCAAGATTTCCCAGGTAATTTCTAGGCACATTAAAATTTAAGAATCAGTGACCCAGAAAACTAGATAGTACAGTCCAACTTCTAGTTAAAACAAACCCTTTCCTTAAAAAATTCTGTGTAACTTGTAACTGTAAGAAGAGCAAGTTCTATGAAAATCATAGGCCACTGGATAGAGACCCATGACCGAGATGTGACACCCTTCTTTAAATCTAAATGTGATGCTGGGGTCCTAAGAGAAGTGATAGCCAGGTGGTAAGAGTCTTAATTAGACATGGGAGTATACAAGAAAGGAGTGGGACACTGAAGGCTTTGTAATTCTGTCACCAGTAGGGTGGGCAATGTCCCCCATGGGCTCCCCCGGGGGCGCTGGGGGCTCTGGACACTACTAAGACCTGCAACCCACAGAACTTAGAGACCAGCTGTACCCCTTTGTGGATCTCTTATGCCAGCAACGCCCCTGAGTTATTGTCACACAAACATCCCGCTTTGCTACTCCCACACCCACCACTGCCTGAGTTATTTCCAGGGAGGCCCTGGGCCACTGGAAGCAGAGACAGGAAACCCCGCGAGGAGGGCGCTGATGTCACAGACAGCTTTGAAAGCCAGCTGAGTGACCAGGGCAGCCACTGAGCTGTCTGAGCAGGAACAGGGCATAACCCACGTTGGGCACTGAGGGTGTGATTGGAGATTGTGCAGTGGAGTAGAAAGTGATGGCAATAGTCCAGGCAAGAGTTACTGAGGCCTTTAATGAGGTTTTTTGGTTTTTTAATTGGGGTTTTAGTGAACAAATGTAACATTATTCTGACAGACACTTACGGTCCATCACAGACATTCAGTAACACCAGACTAGGTGAACGAATGTGACATCATTACACAGTAACGCAATTAAACCTTACATTTTGTAGAGCTCTGTTCACATGTGTGAACTGGACCAAAATACCATTTCTTGAATATCTGCACCTGGTGGTTGGTGGCTTTTCCATGTCACGAGGTTTTTGTCGCCTTGCCTCCTTCTCAGGTGAGGGCTGTCTGGCTGCAGGCAGCTGCACACAGCGCCCACCTGCCCCTTCGAGGGGCTGTGCAGTCTGCTTGGGATGTAGCACTGGAGAAAGGTGAGGGCTAGCTCTCTGCTCAAGGCCAAGTCACTGGACGATTCTGGGCTCTTTTCTTTATCTATAAACTGCCCATCAGGAAACAGAGAGAACTTTAGAAACTGCCCGGCTCGGTCCACTGGAGACACGAATGAGCCTGCTGGACTGAGGTGTGGTCTGTCCTCCCGAGGGCTCCCCAACAGGCACAGCGCTGGGTTCTGCTGCCATAAGCGTGGGACGTCCACGTGGCGAGGCCAGGGCCCTGTGGCTTCTCCTCCTCAGGCAAAGCTGCCAGGTGCCCAGATTCTGGGTAGGTAAGTTGTCCCTGCTTCTCATCGACACACTTCATCGTAAAAGAACATCTGGTTTTCTTTGCATGTGTCATAACTCCTTGTATCAGCTTCAATTAGGTCCTACTTTCCTATAGTTCACTCAGCTTATCTCACACGTAACTCAAAGATCACAGTGGATTTTTAAACACATTGCATACATTCTATCTCAGGACTCTGATTAAACTCACACTCTCCATCTGGCGTTTCAAAAGCTGTTGCAAGCATGGAGTCCTTCTCTGAGGTTATTTGCCAACAATCTACCCATAAATTAATAGTTATGGTATGTTTATTAGTCTCCAGGACTTTTAATAGTTTATTGATTCTGGCCAGAAGGTTAGCATCTGGTTTGGCTAAAGACTTTAATTTTCTACAAACCACACAATCTAATCATATCATCTGGTATTGAAACAAACACTAATTCAATGGCTTTTAAATGCTGATGTGTGCACCAGGGCTGAGCCATGCAGAGCTGTCACCAGTCCGCCATGAGGTGTTTACAAAATAAAAATTAAAAGGTCAATATAGTGGATTTTTTAACATGGTAACTCTTCAATTTAAAGGCTGTCCATTTTTCTGAGTTGATGCTCTTTCTTCTTTTCATGTGTACTACAAGTCTTCACAATATTTTTCTTTAATAAATGTATTTGACAAAATAAAAATGGACAACTCTGTGATAGTGCCTCATATCTTAAAGGATATTTTACTCATCCTCAAAACCCAAAGGAATAGGCTATCCTGGCCTAATGGAGCATCCAGTGATTTTTAAAAGATGGGACAAGTCCAGATTTAAAACCTGCTCCACCCCTTTTTGGTATCAATAAACACCTGCCGCTGTTTCTGATCAGGGCCGGCCAGACAGGCTCAACAACAGAAGACCAAGTCCAATATTGACTTAGCAGGAAGGGAATATGAGGCGAGTGACTCCCCCATACCCCACCCCACCCCACGTTCCCAGGTCTTCATATTTCTAAATAATTTTCAAAAAGAATTATTGCTGCCCTGACCGGTGGCTCAGTTGGTTGGAGCATTATCCTGTACACCAAAAGGTGGTGGGTTTGATTCCCGGTCAGGGCTTGTATAGGAGGCAACTGATGGGGGTCTCTCTCTCTCTCTCTCTCTCTCTCTCTCTCTCTCTCTCTCTCTCTCCTCTCTCCTCCTTCCTCTCACTCTAAAATCAATAAACATATCCTTGGGTGAGGATACAAACAATTCATTGCTAACTTTCACTCACTGGGCATTACTGACCTTCAGCGTCACTGGTAAAAGTAGGACTGCACCTTCATCCCAGGCCGCACCAGCCGCCACCAGGGCAGGCCTGCTACTCGCTGTCCCCAGTTTTGGCGACCAGCCTGTGACCAGCTGCTGCCTTTGCAGGCTGTCCCCAGGAACCTTTCTGATTTCTTACCCTCCTTCCTCCCAATTGATAGCATTGGAAGGAAATAAACAGGGCAGTTCAAGAGGAGGGAACAGCAGCGGTTTGAGTCTGTCCACTGAGGACCGGCAAAGCCCTGTCATGCTCGTTCTTGGTTAAAGCCTGAACGGTGGCCCAAGTGGGGAGTGTATGTTCGCTTCGCTCCCACCTCCTAGTCCTACCACCTGGGACATGCCCTGCCCTCACCTCAGGGGTCCTTCTCCTCCTTACCTCCCTGTTTAATTTCAACATGGTGATCCTTACATCCAGATGCCTGCATGCAGTTCTAAAACCTTCGTCACTGTCTGAAAGGCTGCAAAGCCTTCATGCAAACAGAACTTCCACGGGCTCTTTGACAGCCCAGGGTTCCTAAACCCGCGGTTAGCAACCCCGCCCCCCACCCAGCCATGGCCTCCCCCACCACATTGCTGAATCTAGCTGCAAGGCTGGTCTGGGGGAAGCAGGATGAGAACGCCAACCAAGGGCTGTGTGAGTACTGCTTTGCAGCTTTTTCATTTAACAATAAGTCAGAGACATCTTTCCATGTCAGTCACATGGGTGCATTTTTAAAGGGTGAACAGGATTTTTTTTTTTTTAACCTTCACCAGAATATATGTTTATTGATTTTAGAGAGAGGGAGGCACAGGCCATTCATGGTTTTCATCAAAGGTTTCAAGGCCAAGGCTCTGATTTCTTGTAGGATATTCCTTTACAATTGCTTTCCATGGTTAGGTTCTAAGGGACAGATTTCAGAACCATGAAATGTTGGCCTGTGTAAGTATTTAACTTAAAAAGTACAAACCCGCCCTGACTGGTTTGGCTCAGTGGATAGAGCGTCGGCCTGCGGAATCAAGGGTCCCAGGTTCGATTCTGGTCAAGGGCATGTACCTTGGTTGCGGGCACATCCACACTAGGGGGTGTGCAAGAGGCAGCTGGTCGATGTTTCTCTCTCATCGATGTTTCTAACTCACTATCCCTCTCCCTTCCTCTCTGTAAAAAATCAATAAAATATATATTAAAAAAAAGTACAAACCCTGCCCTAGCTGGTTTAACTCAGTGGGTAGAGCATCGGCCTGTGGACCGAAGAGTCCCAGGTTTGATTCTGGTCAAGGGCACATGCCCAGGTTGTGGGCTCGATCCCCAGTAGGGTGCATGCAGGAGGCAGCCAATCAATGATTCTCATCATTGATGTTTCTCTTCTCTCTCTCCCCTTTCCTATCTGAAATCGATAAAAATATATTTTTTTAAAAAGTGCAAACCCTAATTCCTGGCCCACCCGAGATTCCATCTTAATTCATCCGGGGTGGGTCTGGAAATATTTTGGCAGCTCCTCAAGTAATTCTTATTCACAGCCATGGTGGGGACCCACTGTTTTAGATCATTTCCATGACCCTTTCTAGCTCTGATGCCCACATTTCACAGCTGAGGAAAGCGAGACCCAGAAAGGGAATGTGACCTGCCCGAGGTCACCCAGCTGACGACCAGTAATGCAGCCTACAGTGCAGGTTTGAAGGCCTCCAGGCCACTCTACCAAAGGGCCAATGTCCAGGGAGGGCCACGGCTGTCCCTCCTTTTCAAAGGCAACTCAGCTAATTCATGGGTACTATTCATGGGTCAGACATGTCTTCACGTTAGCGACTCCGGCTGTTTGTGTCCATATTTGTTACTCTGCTTTCTTTGCTCCCAGGCTGCACTGAGAGCTGCTGCACCCCCAAGTCTGTGAGCGGTTTCCTTTGCCCCCATCAGGACCCACATCTTCCTCATGAGCGGCATCTTCGCGCACGCCACTACCATAGGTGCTAGTGCACTGGGTCCTCCTAGTCCTGGCCAGCATGTGGGTCATGTGTGTTGGAAGCCGCACAATTAACATCAGCCTTCTCCACGGACTGTCCACTCCATGAGACCAGGGGCCATCTGGCCTTTGCTCACCTCTGCTTTCCCAACACTTGACACAGGACAAAGCACAAAGACAAACAGGCCTTCGGTTGTGAGACTCTCCCCTTAAGAGTTTGGGCCAGAAGCCTTTACAAAACTACCCTCTACCTCCAGAGTTTACAGATCAGAAAATGTGTCCAGAGCCCAGGGACCGGCCCAAAGTCACACCGTGAATGTGTGAACACTGAGCTAGCGTTTGAGGGAGCAGTTTGTTGCTGAGAGAGAAGCCCGCCTCTCCACATATGCTACTTCTGAATCACACTTCGTTAGCGTACATCATACGAAGCAAAACTTAAATACGTGCTCATCAAGGTCAGTGATGAGCAGGCACAGCATTAATAGTTTTCTTGATGCAGCCTGCTCTATACTCAGGTCATGCTGATTTTCCTCCAAGTTTAAGTGAGAAGTCTGAATTGCAGAAAGTTTAATAATGGGTGTTTTAATACTCATCAATACATAAAGTAACAAACTGGAATAAAACCAAGGGCTGAACTGCAGAAAGATTTGAATGTGTTTGAATGGTCAAAACTGATTTCTAACTAGCATTACTTTTTTCCATGTAAATACATCTGCTCCCCCACTCCTGCCCTCATCCACCTTCCCTCCAGCTCCTAGTCAGTAACTGCCCATCCTGTCTCATTCACATGGCCGGAGAGCTGACCACCTCCCACTGGTGCCTGTGCCCACTACTATGCTCTAAGGACAGCAATGAGCTCCTAATTGTCAAATCCAAACCGTCCTTTTAGCCGTAGTCGCTGGGCCTTCCTGTTGCGTTTTACACTGTTGATCACTTCCCTCTTCTTGGAACTCCTCTTCCTTCAGCCGCCCTATGTGCCTTCCCTCTCACCTGCCACGTGTGACTACTGCCTGTGTTCCTCACCATGGAGTCACGGTCCATGCCCTCTTGCTCACTAGGACCTGGCCCAGTGGAGGAATGTGAGTCTAGTCAATGTTCCAAAGTATTACTGTGTGCTGATGCTGTGTTGAACACTTCACACAAATTAATTCATTTAATTCTCACCAACTCTCTGAAATAAAAATACTACTGTCTCCCTTTTATAGTGGAGGAAAAAGATCAAAACGTAAGCTCCTTGAGGACAGGGATTTTGCTGTGCCTTACATCACAATTTCACCAGGACCAAAAATAGTGGCTGGCCCATCGATGCAAGGTTCAAACTGGAGTCTAACTCCAGAGCTGTCCTCAATCACTGGGCATTTAAATACTGTGGAACCAGCCCATGACTGCTCCCCCGAGTTCTTCATGCACTCCTTTCCCTCTGGTACCTCTTAAATGCCGGAGATCCCCTAGGCTCTCCCCTTCCTCAGCTCATTCCTCTTCTCCCTCAACAAGTACTCTCTCATGGCTTTGCCTCCGACATGCTGGCAAACCTTTCTGGAGTTGCCAGCTGCCTGTCAGACACCATCTGTCAATAACCTAGTCCTCAAATTCTACATGTCAAAACATGCCATTTCCTCACTATAAACCTATACCTGCTCCTTCCCCGAATTCCAGGGGATGACCCCACTATTTACCCTATGGTAACCCAACGCGAGAATTGTACAAATCAACCTTGATCCTTTCTCTCCCCTCAACAGTACAGATTAATGTTTAAGCACACTGGCTCCAAAGAAAACAATTCCATTCACAGAGAAAGAAAAATAAAATACTCAGAAATAATTTCAAGAAAAAACATCCAAGATATATACTAAAACTACAAAACATTGCTGAGAGAAATTAAAGAAAATAAAAACACATGGAAAGATATTCTATATTTATGGATTGGAAGACTCATATTTTTAAGATGACAATTCTTCCAAAATTGATCTGTAGATTTAAAACAATACCTATCAAAATCCCAGCATTTCCCCCCAGAAACTGATAAGGAGGTTCTAAAATTTACATAAAAATGCAAAGGACCCAATAGCCAAAACAATTTGGGGGGGGAAAAAGTTGGAGGCTATGTACTTTAGGGGAAAGTGTGGTCTTTTAACAGAATGCTGAGACAACTGGATATCCACATGAATTTAGACCCGTACCTCACACCATATGCAAAAATTAATCTTATAGACTGAAATGTAAGAGTTAACAGTATAAAAATTCCAGAATAAAACAGGAAAAAAATCCTTTGTGACCTTGGGTTAGGAGAGAAACAATACTAAAAGCGTGATCCTTAAAGAAAAAAATTGAAAAATTTGACTTCATTAAAATTAAAAACACTTGTTCCTTAAAAGGCACCATTAAGAAATTGAAAATACAAGTCACAGACTAGCAGAAAATATTTGCAAATCATGTCTTACAAAGGACTTGTATCCACAATACAGTAAAAACTCTTAC
Source organism: Myotis nattereri (assembly GCF_964212035.1). Classification (NCBI taxonomy): domain Eukaryota; kingdom Metazoa; phylum Chordata; class Mammalia; order Chiroptera; family Vespertilionidae; genus Myotis; species Myotis nattereri. Next base: position 159,852,419 of record NC_138075.1, read on the forward strand.
TATGACATAAGAAAACAACACAATTTTAAGTGAGCAAAAGATTTGAACAGACATTTCACCAAAGAAGATATACAAATGGCCCATAAGCACATGCAAGTATGGTTGAGATCATTAGCTATTAGAAAAATACAAATTAAAGCCACAATAATATATCATTTCACACTCACTGGAATGGCTATAATAAAAAAAAATACAAACAATAAGTATTTATGTTACTGGTGGGAATGTAAAATGGTGCATTTTGGAAAAGTCTGGTGGTTTTTCAAAAAGTTAAACATAAACTTACCATAAAAGCTGGCAATAGCACTCCTAGATATATGCCATGGAAGTGAAAGCCTGTGCACACAAAGACTTGAACACAAATGGTCACAGCATGCAGACAGTCCAAATGTCCATCAGCTGATGAGTGAATACGCACATTGTGATACAGCCACACAATGGAATACGATTCAACACAAAGGAAAGCACTGATACATGCTACAACATGGACAAGCCTTACACACATTATGTAAATGTGAAAGAAAGATGCAAAAATAAACCACACATTACCTGATTCCATGTTTATGAAATGTCCAGAAAAAGTGAACCTGAAAGATAAAGTGGATTGGTGGTTGCCTGAGGCTGGGGGCAGGAATGGAGAAGGAGTGCAAATGGGCATAAAGTATCTTTTTGAGGGGATGGAAATGTTCTAAAATTGGGCACAACTCTGTAAATTTCCTAAAAAATCATTGAAGTGTACACTTAAATGGGTAAAATGTTACGGTGGTTACATTACTCCTCCTATAACCTTATTGGTGTGTGTGGGGGTGGGGTAGGAGGGCGGGGGGCGGGTAGCACAGGCTCTGGATTCAGATCACTTGGATTCAAGTTCTGGCTGTTACCTACCACTGTGTCACTAAGTTACTTCAACCCATTGTGTCTTAGTTCTCTCATCTGCTCACTGGGAATTACAATAGTACATACGCCATAGAGTTGTTGGAAGAATTAAATGAGTTAATATGGGTAAAATGCTTAAGCAAGGACCAGACACATAGTAAGTATTCAGTAATATTAGCTACTTTTCTTATGATTATTATGATGACATTCAAGCAGTTATTAAGTTTTGCCCATTTTACTTAGTAATTAGTTCCCAAGTTAATCACCTTTTCTTTGAAACTTCTTCCCTGGCCTTCAGCTCTGTACCACCTTTAGAAGAGCACTTCCTTACTTCCTTTAGGCTTGTTCCCTCACAGCTGGCCTCCAGCGCTTCTAGGGGCCACACAGGTCATGTAAACATACCCAGGGAAAAAGCCACCTCAGGACCAAGTTCAATGGCATACAAGGCCCTCCAAAATCTGGTCTCTCAAAACCCCACACCCACACATCAAAGTGGCAAACTTTCCCCCACAGACCATGCAGTTGCTCATGCCACCCTGGGGAGAAATGCCCCCTTTCCCTCCCTATTTCCTGTCCTCTCAAGAATCCTCCCAGGCTCAGCGGAGGCACCTCCCCCACAAGCCTCCCCAATCCTTTCGATCGGTGGCCTGCTGTGCCTGTAAGTCACCTGTGCGGCTCTCCAACACTGCCTGGAGACACGGATTATAAAACAGGTCTGTTATTGAAAGATGAGGCCCTAGGACAGCTAGTCAGTCCACTGTGCTCAATGAAGTGCTGACCGGCCAAGCGACTAAAGCATTTTCTCAGCCCCTCACATGGAGAAATGCACGCAGGCTTCCGGACAACGTAGGCCTTTGTTTAGCAAGTCACTTGACAAAAACGAGAGGTTGTCTAGGGAAATGGAAATCTTAACAGGGCACTAGCTATTTTGTACAACTGTTGCCAGCCCTCCTGAGAGACATTACAGGGTCATGCGCCTTTCCATCAGAAGACATTTATACTTTCCACCACTGTCGGTTCATCAAAACTTACAGAGATTCCTGGTAATGTTCATCTTTCCAGTGGAATTTTTCCTAACTTACTCAAACTGACCTGTTAAAAATATTTGGGACAGCTCATAGTGAGAATATAAGACAATCAACTTTAGAGGGATTTTTGGAAATAGCTTAACTGACAGAAGGGAGGAAAATATAAGCACCTGATACCTGGGATCCACCCCAGCCATTCTGATTTAAGGGGCCTAGGGTAGGAACCAAGGAAAACATTTTTTAAAAGTTCCCCTGAAAATTCTAAAGTGCAGCAGGGGTCAAGATCCACTCCTATGAAATCTAAAATTTGCTCCGTTCTCAGTGTTCTCATCTATAAAATGGTGACACGTATCCTTAGATTTATGGTTAACTGAAACTCTTTCTGAAGGTACAAATCGTAAATACATATTAAATAGAATCCTTCTTCCTAATCACAACCCCTTGATTATAAAAGTAAAGTTTGATTATTAAAATCACCTTGTCCATAAGCATTAATATCCATATTAGAAATGGACATGTACAATCCATTAAAGGACAGTTAAAACAAAACAACAAAATCAGATCTCAAAACCATAGTCTTAACCTACAATTAAGGGCATACTAAAATAAAATGTGAGTATAAAAGATAATCGAGAGCACTAATATTTCCGTTAGACTAAGGTTGGGTGTGCTGTGAATAAGTCCCTATTTCTGGACATGGCATGTTTTGCTCTAATCATGAAAATAAAAGAGATCTCAGCAAAGTATTGAGGAGGTACTGTTTTTGTGCCTGAATCATAATAGGTCCTGAGAGGGGGAGAGAGAGAGATCTTGAGATAACTGTAGGCATTAAACTCAATCTTAAAGTTACACTAAGTATGATATAAAATCTTCTTAAAATGAAAAAAGTTAAAACAATCATTCTGTAAACATCCATTTTTCTTCTCCAGAAATGTCCTATTGACTAAATTTTTTCCCCCCAAGAAACACTCTTTGATGCTGAGGGTATCAGAACATGCTACCCCAAAATATGCCACTTTGGTATAAGAAAAGTTTTCAGCTGAAGGCATTTGAGTTCCCAAAATCCCTTATCTGTCTAAAGCAGAACCTCCCCAAAGAATTCAATAGTCATAATCCCCTCCCTGGGCAACTCTCATCTCTTCTGGCACCACACCCAGACTTGTCACAAACTATCATATCTCTTGTTTATTTCCAAAAGGTCTATTTATTTACCAAAAAGTCATTTACTTTTCCACAAGGGCCTTTCTCCCTCTCCCTTCCCCACTAAGTAAGGTACCATGACCCACACCTGCCCTTCTTAGATACTCATCACTGGATCCTCTCATTAGAGTGCAGGATGCAGATGTCAATAAACTTGTCTTTTCCTTGTTCACCTGTCTTTTGTCAGTGCCTGGCCAGAGAACCTAGAAAGGTAGGCAGAAAATATTTTTTTCCTCCCTACAGTTGATATCTGATTTTACATATATCTCCCAGCTTTAAAAAGCTGTCATTAAAAAAAAAAAAAATCCTATTAAAAAACGTAAGCACCGGAAAGAGTCAAAGTTTAACAATCCTTTGAGACTATGGTTCTAGTTTCTTTAACCTTTCAAACTAAACATTAAGAAAATATATAAAAACTATACCAAAGTGCTTAGTGTTTTAGGCAAAACTGCTATGAAGACTTTAACAAAACATTTACACCAAGTACATGCAGTTACAGAGTAAAATCAGTCTTCACACCATAAAAATTCTTACCAAATGTTTTTCATAAATATATTTTAACCCACTTTACCAATATTATTTTATATTTTATCACTATTTCATTATTTATCTTTAGTGAAAGATAAATCTGAAAGCGTGAAATTGTATGGTGGCAAAACAACTTCAAATAGAATTTTCCTACTTGAAAACCTACCACAGCTATACATTATAATGGGGAAGACTAGAAATAATATCTTATTGCTATTAATAATGGCAGATTACATAAAATAAAGGTGCTGTAATTCTAAACACAGTACTACAGGAAATTAATAACGCATGTAACATAGAACTTGAGTATATAAAGCCATGTCAGCAAACACTGGCAGTATCTACTCAATTAGAAGAGAGTTAGCTTTAGAAGGCTCAGGGATGCAACACTTCTGCCATATGAAAAAAAAAGCACATAAAGGACACAAAACAAAATATATGTATTACTTTTAGCATGTTAAAAACAATCACATCAAAAAAAGTATACAGATAAAAAATGTCATAGATGACATAAGAAAATAGTGTGTGTGTATACATATTTTGCATACATACATATATATATAAATCTACAGTATTTACCACTGTTGATATATAGATTTTGGAGCAGCTCAGATGCTGCTATCATGAACTAAATTGTACAGCTTGATTTATTACAAGTCACAGAATCATGATTTAAAAATTAGAATTAATGTCCTCAGCTACATTTTTACATACATTTATGTCCAAGCTTCACATGATCTGAATCGAGAGCCCAGTGACATCAGGATTTTGTCTGAGCTTCCGTGTAGTGCTCACCTGCTAATACACTGCCTTTGTTTTGTCATTTAATAACTTCATTTCCAAGATGATTAAGATTACATTAGACTCATTATATACATAAAAATTATTGTCACATTCACTAGCTAAACAAATGTTACTTTCATTTTAAAAGACATACTTCTGTACCTTGAAAGCTTAAAGCCACAACTTGCAACGAGAAGAACCCTCAACGTTAGGTTTTCCACTCTATTGTTCAAATGTGAACAAATAATGTTGAAAACAAGCTCTCCAATTAAACACAAAGTCATATTTTCTTGGCATGCTCCAAACTTTGTCAGTGTTTTGCTAACTGTAGTGTAAATAGAATATTGTAAAAGACATTGCTAATTTTTTTTAACATGGACCTGAATTTCTGTCCCTGAAAAAGAAAAATATTTTTGAAATTATGAAAGTCACACTATTAAAAAAGAAAAGGCCATAATTCAGATCATTTTTACAATTTTACATGCTGATAATTTAATGGCCTAAGCGGCGGCAATATCCATTGACTATATTCTTGAAAGAAAAGAATGCCAGGAAAAAGATCATGTAAAGGACCACCCAGCCCTTTGTAGTGAGGCCCTGCAGGAAATGAGGGGCAGAAGAAGCAACCATATTGCTAATCCTGCTTTCAAAGGAATTTCCGGGAGTGCGCTCTGCTGCCCCATGGGAACTTGCTGCCTCTCCCACGGGCACCCACGGGACAGCTGCAGCCTGGGCCACCGCACTCCCTTCACATCTGGCAGGAGCATTCTGCTCTGAGCTTTGTGAGCAGGCCAGAGCAAGGGCGCAGAGGCAGGAACAGATCTCGGTGCCCACGGATACACTGAGCCTGCACCTCTGGCCACATGGATACTTACACCTGTGGCCTTCAATTTACTTTCACTGCCACAATTTTTAAGCACCATTAAGTGGTTAGACTTTCCCTCCAATGTCGTTAATTTTCAGATTGAAAGAAAATGGCAGCAGAAAATGAGTATTCTGTGAGATCTGAATTAATCACCTAAAGGCAAACCCTTACGTCAATTTAGGACCTGGGTTAAAAAATATGAGGGGGTGGGGAGACTTGACTTAAAGACCAGTTAAAGAAAAAAAGGAGGATAAATTATTTCATGGATCTAGATTAAAGCAGGTTTTTTAATGTTTCATTAGTTCTGTGTTGAAGTGTGTATGTGTAGATGTCTATATCTATTTAAAGACACATACTCTATATAGAGCCTTAAAAATGTCTACTATTCATAGACAGTTTTTCAGTACTTTGTAACATTACTCAAAGTAAAATGGGCTAATAGAGTAAAAGTGTTAGGTGTTGAGAAGTTATAAATGGAACTGAGTAATTAATTTATTTTGTGTGCATCCCTAAATGCTATTGCTATGTTTCTACGGTAAATTAATAGATTCAGTGATGATGCAATTACAATGCTCATCTTCAGCAGCATCTACATGGGGATGAAAACACTCCCATCTATTCTTATTACTAACATGAGAATTGTGTGAGTTGTTTACAATGGTACAAAATACTGCTTTGGCAATTACAAACATAGCAATGTAGATTCTGGGAGATTTCCACTCTCGTCTCCAGCAAGTATAGATGAATTCTCACAGCAATACCGATTCTTGAATAGAAAGTCCATCCCGCTTTCTGTAGTGATACACTGGAGCCGAGGGCCCTGAATACTGATACCCAGAGGAGCTGGCATCTTCTAAAGCCGGGGAAGTTCTATACCGCACTGGACCATCCACGGAAACTGGGGGGAGACCATGGTCCTGAAAGGGTACATGTTGAAAGGCAGAATATTTTGTTAAATTGCTTAAGTGGCTACGGTTAGCATCCCGAGTCCATGACTGTTCAGGCATATCAGGTCTGTATGTGTAACTGACTTCTGACCATTTTCTGTTATCTGGCAAATAATCCACTGGAGGAATGAGGAATTTTCCATTCTTTGGTGACCCTGAATTGCCCGAATATCCCCCAGCACCAATATCAATGGGAAGAACTTCTATGCGACTAGATGGTAGGACAACAGGAGCTGGACGGCTGTGAGATTTCTCTGGGGAAACATTGATGGAAAGAGTGGAACCATGAGGTCTCCTGGAAGGATTCACTTGAGCCCCATGGCTAAACTGTGGTGACACAAAGCTGCTGTTAGTGGTGGGGATGTGCTTTGGAGAATTTCCGTGGTAAATAGGGGGATTGCTGTAAGATGGGGGGTGCACGGGCCCTTGATCTTCCCCATCTAGCTGAGCTGGATATTTTGCATAACTTGGAGGCTGCATTTTAAAAGTAAACTTGTTTGATACTTTTGATGGACTAGAACTTGGCTCAGGATGCTTCCTTGGATTGTGCGTGTAAACAATATTCCTCGGACTCTGAGAGTAAGCCCTTTCTAGTGCCTCTTCAACAGATGGGCCATTTTCATTTTCAGGTACATTATCATACTGTGATGCATTCGAGCCCCGTTTCCCTTCATCGGCATCCCAGACCATCTTCTGCCTTGCATTGGACACCCGAGGATCTGCAGAATTCGGGATGGTGACTGTAAGCGTGGGGTGTGCAAATCGACTCTTGCCTTCAGTGGCATATCTGGCAGTTCTTTCAATAGCTGAAACATCTGATGGTTTATTCCATTTGGGCACAAATTCCTTCCTGATATTTGAAAGAGCATTGCTATTTTGGTTAGCAGATGCATGGTCATATTGCCTAGTATTGTCTTGTGGACCTGATGAAGGTTTTCTTTGAAAGTCTGCTTCATCTTTAAGCTTTTTACTGTCCTCCTCCACTGATGCCCGTCTTGGCTGCCTCGCTCTTTCTGGTGTACCAATTCTGCCTTGATGGTGAGGGGAATGCTCGGGCTTTCTGTGAGGCGATGAGCCACTCTCTCTTCTGATCTTATGGGGACTTGATCTGCCAACACTTTGTCCATTGCTCAGGTGACTAATGCCAGCAGACTGAGGTTCAGGTGGAAGCTGTCCCAAAGGCTTCTTTGGAAATTCATCCTCTTTACCTAAAGGAAAGATATATTTATGAGTAACATTAACACATGAGTAAACAGTACCAAATATAAGAACCATGCTATGAATAATTGTATACTTTTCATATGTGTACTCATACACATGCACACAGAATTATAGTTACAAGAGAAGCACTTTTTAGAGAGACTGTAAAACACACCAAAATTCAAAATCTTATTAGGCAATATGCAGGTGGTGAAAATATTTTATAACCTTATGTGTAACACATGATTCTTATATTTTGTTAAGACATATTGTTATATGTTTTTTTTTTCTTCAAGAATGCAAGGCTGATAGTCTCATTTCTATTCCTAAAACAATCCTGCTGTTCAATGTCTTACCATCACCTTCACTTTAACTTACTTGAACTTAACATGGCTTTGATATCTCAGTAAAACTTTTCTTATCAACTTCAAGCAGATCTGCCAAATTTAAAAGCCAACTGTGATCTAAAGTTGTCCCCACATAGTTTATTATTAAGCACCTTTCACCATATTACTGCAAAAAAGAAACAGTACTCTCTATTTTAAAGCTAATATTCTAAGAGGATCCTACTTTAGAAAAAAAAAAGAAAAGAAAAAAAAAAAAAGAAGGAAATCACATTGGGCACGTTTATTTATTTATTTTTTTAAATATATTTTATTGATTTTTTACAGAGAGGAAGGGAGAGAGATAGAGAGTCAGAAACATCGATGGGAGAGAAACATCGATCAGCCGCCTCCCGCACATCTCCCACTGGGGATGTGCCCGCAGCCCAGGTACATGCCCTTGACCGGAATCGAACCTGGGACCCCTCAGTCCGCAGGCCGACGCTCTATCCACTGAGCCAAACCGGTTTCGGCAAGGGCACTTTTAGTTTTATATTTTACTAGAGGCCTGATGCATGAAATTCATGCACTGGAGGGGAAGGGAGGTGTCCCTCAGCCTGGCCTATACCCTCTCACAGTCCAGGAGTAAGCTGGCAGTCAGACATCCTTAGCGCTGCCGTGTAGGCAGGAGAGGCTCCCACCACCTCCACTGTGCTCACCAGCCCTGAGCCCGGCTCAGGGCTTCTGACTGAGCAGCGCTCCCCCTGTGGAAGTGCACTGTCCACTAGGGGGCAGCTCCTGCACTGAGTGTCTGCCCCCTGGTGGTCAGTGCACATCATAATGACTGGTCGTTCTGCCATTCAGTCAATTTGCATATTACCCTTTTGTTATATAGGATTTTATTTTGGAGACAATATTCTTAACCCAGCCTATTTCTGGTTTCTCTCAGTGCCCTCCTTCCTCAAAGCTGCAGTCTTCTGTGTTGTTGATGATGACAGTGATGCCAGAAATTCTCCATCAACTTGAGTTTCAGGTTGAAGTTTATGTAGGAACTTCTCAAAGTCATCTGCAACTTCATAAGGTTTCTTGGTAGCCTTTGTTGGAATCTAGCAACCTCTTTGTCTATTCTTTCCTGCTGCTATCTTAGGAGTTCATTAATTCTGTGCTTATCCCAGTCCCGCTGTGACCTCTTCTGTAAATCCTTGGCTATAAGATCTCTCTTCAGCTAGTCTTCAGTTGGTTATTCAGATGATTGTTCTATATCTCAGTTGTGCTTCTAGTCTGGTCCTGGAAGGAGATGACTGTAGCTTCCATCTACTACTCTGCCACCATCTTGGATTGAGAGTTTTATGTTTTAAATAACTAACATTAGAAATGAATGAGGAATTAAAGGAAGGTGCAATAAATTTGCCATTTAGCAGACACTGTGTAAACATGACCTATTACAATATCAACATTCAATAAATATCATCTTGAAAAAAAACAACTTGTAAAAATTCCATGATTTAAGATGTGTTTTCACTAATTATTACAAAATATATTCTCCCTTAAAAATAAGCTGCTGCTCACTTCAACTATCCACTTGTCCATCCAACAAATATTTATTGAGTAAGCTCTGCTTTGGGACTATGCTAAGCAATGAACACATTAGTAGTGAGTAGGCAGACCTGGTCTTTGTTTTCATGTAGTTCATTGTTGATGAGGACAATTCTGTTATTTACCTACATATCTTAATTTTCTTTAAGACATTTGAAAAAATAGTCAATGAGCTTTCCTTTGGGAGGGGAGGGTGCAGAGAATGTGAAGAAACAATATGTTTTAAATAGGTAAACTGCCAGAATCAATTAAGCTAAAAATAGCCTTTGTGCTCTTCTAATTTGGTGGGGTTTTTTTAAGAAACAGACTTTTTTTCAAACCAAATTTCATATGAAACCCCAGTATATAAAGGAAATCTAAACAACGCTGCTCTAGTTGAAGTGGAGGGGATCAGGTGCCTCCCCTCACCCTTTTTCCCATTTTCCTCAGCGGGGCAGCTTCTCAGAGATTTCCAACCCTGCCTGCATTTTATAGGCAGGAGAGCAGTCTCAGAGAAGCCAAGTGATCTTCAGGGGCAGGAAGAGAATGAGAACCAGGACCCAGCATTTTCACTCCGGGTCACTGTTTTCTTCCACCCTGCCATGTTCATTAAATTCCAGAGAAACTTTGGAATGGTTTTAACCAAATTTAATTTTATTTTGTCATTATTTGTGCAAGCTCTTTATTTTATACATGTGAAAGCACACAAAGTATTAGGGTTGGGAATAGTTTGTTTCATTCATTCACCCATTCAACCAATAGCTATAGAGCAACTGCTATGGACCAGGCACTCTCGTTGCTGGTGATGCACAAACAAAACAGGGTGAAGCCCCGTCCTATGGAGCTGCTATGTTAGCTGTGCAGGGCTGTGAGAAGAGCACCAGGACAAGGCAATCACAGTGATTTGGGTGTGGCGGGGCAGAGCAGGGAGAGTCCCGGCAGGAACAAAGGTGCCTGTGCCAGGTGGAGAATGGCTGGGGACAATGAAGAGTCACATCACACAGGGCTTTGAAGACCACAGTAAGAACTCTGGATTTTTTTTCTTTTTCTGAGTTTACTATAAACTACTGAAGGCTTTTCAGCAGGAGAGTAACATGATCTGATGTCTATCTTATAAAGTTCACTTTGAAAGGTGAGTTGGACTTAGATTGTATAATAATTAATGAAAGTAATAGTAATAGCTAACACTCATTGAGCCCCTTTATGTCAACACTGCTCAAAAGCTATACATACAGTATCAGCAATAGGCATATAACATAGCTTACTACTGTTCTCATTTTATAGATGAGAAAACCGAGGCAGACGCGTCCTTGCCCAAGGGCTCATAGCTAGCCAGTGACAGATGGAGAATTCAAACCCAGAGCTGATTCCAGAGCCTCTTCTCTTTACACTTACACTAAGTGTGAGGGAAGCTGTGAGGAGAGGTTGCGCTAGGATATGCCTTAAGGCAGAGCACAGACACTTGCTCTTGTGCTAGGTGTGACCTGTGAGTGATGAGCGGAGTAAGGTATGGCTCCTGGTTTAAAGACAGTTAACAGCTCGGTGGGTGTTGCTCAGTGGCTGAGCATCTACCTATAAACCAGGAAGTCAGGGCACATGCCTGGTGGCAGGCTCAATAACTAATAAGGGGCATGCAGGAGGCAGCAAATCAATGATTCTCTCTCATTATTGATGTTTCTCCCTTTTCCTCTCCTTTCCTCTCTGAATCTATAAAAATATATTAAAAAAAAAAAGACAGCAACAACAGACAGGTACTACTCAGAAACAGTAGGCATACCAAATTGTTCTGTGTCTTTTCATAATGAAGACATTTTATAATAAGTGACAAGTGATTATAAGTGATAGCCCAAATTTTAAAATGCTTGTCACTGGGAAAAGTTTCCTTTGTTCATGAATGCTGCGTGTAAAGTAACCCTAAGTATTTCAGTTTAGCTCTGACTAGTCTCATAGAAAATACTGAAATCAGGGCAAGAGAGTTGACTCAAAGGTAGCCCAAGTCAAGAACTTTCACAAGTAATCAGCCTCTCTGGTTAAAAACTAACAATAAAAATTAAAATCTATTTAGTGTCCCCAAAATGTTTTTATCAGCTCTACAAATAATGATTCATTAATTCCAAAAATATATGAATTCCTTCCTCCCTACAGGCAACTAACCCCAACAAACACAAATTATCATATAAAGACCTATGTAATAGAAAAACTGAATCTATGAATTTTCGTTTAGTCCTCTGATCATTTTCTAAGGGCATGCAACTCAGTTAAGTGACTGGCTAAGTCAATGGCTGGTTGATATTCCTTCAGATAATAATATCACTCAATCATCAAAACACCCTTTTCAGGTTGGTGCATGGGAACCTGATGAAAAACATAACCATTAAAAAGAAAAGGAAAACAGTGGCACCCAGAGAGTGGTTAATTTGTGCCTGCAGATGCACTGTTCCAGAGACAAAACTGGATCAGTTGTAGTGATCGTCATGCTGAGCCCTTTAAGCTGCCCTGCTTCTCCAGCATTCAGTGGCTTTTAGCAGCCTGCAGAGAGAGCCTCGTGCATAGAAAATAATTTCAAATATATATTTTAAATTCTCCATACCAGTATTGTTAAGAAAAAAATAAAAGAATTGCTGCTGCAACTTGCATGTGTACTCCCTAGAACTCAGGCTGTTGGTGAAAGCTTCTCTTAGTCCAGACTGTGGCTACTCAGACTGTTCCCACCTGTATCAATTCACAACTCATGAAACCAAATCCACTTGGACTGGATTTTTCAAAGATTAGCTAACTACTGTAGACTGAATGTCTGTGGTCCACCTCCACCCCCGAACTCATATATTGAACTCTCAGTATAACGTTAATGTAATGGCATTTGTAGGAGGGGCATTGGAAGGTAATTAGGTCACAGGGTAGAGACCACGTGATGGAATTAACATACCAACACACTCAGAGTGGAGTACAGATAGGGCCTCAGAGAGAGGTGTGATCTGCCCAGTGTTCACTTCCCTGCCTGCAAAGCCTTCTAAAAAGTAGCCATGTTGCACCACAGGGACTGTAGCCCTCAAGGTCCCTGAGTTGTGGTCAGTAGTGGGGTGAGGGGAGGCCCTGGCGGAGCAGGGAGGAGCACCCAGTTGGAGAAGTGGTCAGAAAGGGAGTGCTGGACCTCGTGGGGACAGCCATCTTTTTGCCATCACCCCTTCTCAAGTACACAGAGAGAGGCGACACCTAAGAGGAAGGAAGGCTGTTCCCTGACTAATGTGTGGAGTCCTGGACAGTGCCTGGCACAGGGTGGCCTCGGTAAAGAGCTGCACTGCCTGGGTCCCATGGGTGGACTGGGCACTAGAGTTGGTGATGAGTCACCTGAGAACAAATTGGTGTTTTTCCTCTTCTTCAGCAGGGACTGTGCCTAAAACCACCTCATTGTTACGGGCTGAATTCTGTGCCCTCGGAATTCGTATGTTGAAGTGGTAATCCCTGGTAACTCAGAATGTGACCGCATTTGGAAGTAAGGCCTTTACTGAGGTGAGTAGGTTAAATGAGGTCACTGGAGTGGGCCGTGAATCCAATATGATTCATGTCCTTATAAGAAGAAGCCATTAGGACACAGAAAGAAACAGAGACAACCACGTGAAGATGGCCATTTAAAGCCGAAGAGAGAAGAATCCAACTCTGCCAACACTTTCGTCCTGGACTTCCAAGCCTCCAGAATTGTGAGAGAATAAATTTCCATTGTTAAAGCCACCCAGTCTGTGGCGTTTTGTTATAGCAGCCTGAACTGACTAAGACAAGACCCTTAGGTCTACATCCTAAATCTGAAAGCTGACTTGCTTTATTAAGCACCCATTTTATGGATTGCTTTTTTTCTGTTAGTAGCATGCTGCATATTTCATTATTTACGATCATCTGCTTTTATGGTCCTAGCACATTTTCAATGTCCACAACTATAGTAATTAAAACTTATTTGACATACCACATCAAAGAGGCAACTGAACAGAACAAATGTGGAAGGTGGACGTAAGCGGTACCACATCGAAAGGGCTACTAGAGTTCCATTACTTTGCAGATTCCTGTATGTCATTTTCTAGTCACCAACTTATTGCTCAAACAGTCAGTTTGGGGTTGGCATCCATAAGCATTTTCCATAGACATCAGTTCCAGCTACTTATTGACACTGATGAAGATGAAAGGGCATCCTTGTAAGTGTGGTGCCCAGAATGTAAGCAATATTCCAGGTCTGGACTAACTGAGGCAGAATAAAATAGGGTATAAGAAGGAGCCAATGAGGGGAAAGAGGTTCTAAAAAACACTTTAAAGTAGGAGTGGAAGGAAGAAAGTGGGGAGGAAAGAGAACTAAGGGAGAAAACCGAACATCTTTGGGAAAAATGATACCATTTCACATACTGTTCTTATTCTAATATTCACGGGCTTTTCATTCTGAAATACTTTAGATACATAAAAGGCACACATCAATAAAAACTAACAGGACACACAAGTAAAATGTAGGATAGGCATGTATTTCTCAGGACAAGCAATAGAAGAACTGAGAAGGAAGTAATGGAGAGGCTGAGGTGATAATTTCATGCATGAAACAAAATGGAAAGGTATGCATCATACCCAAGTGGGAGATTTAATTTTTCAATATAAACGGTAAGAAAAGTATTTACCTTATACTTAACACTACTTTATATTCAGGTCAATACAGAAATTTCTCTAAGGAAGAGACATTAATACTCTATGCATCTACACATCATATTAGAATAATAAGAAAAAGTTAACATGTTCCATTTACTGAATAGGCAAGAGGCCAAAATCCACATTGGGGGAGAAATCTGCCACTATTCTAAAATATCCAAAAGGAAGCATCTTCAAGTTATTTCATGCAATACATTTCCCTTTTCAACTAGACAAAAACCTACTTAAAGTGACTTTTTGTACTCTTTCCTATAATATCTAAAATAATAACAGAATTGTGTGTAAGGTGTTGACAAAATGCCCATTGGTATATAGTAAATATACATTATAGTAATGACACACTGTTCATACATACACTACACATGGTTACAAATACCCAAGATCTGCATAGCCAAGAAACTAGGTATAGCAGGGTTTGTAGGGAAAAAAATTCAGTGCAAACAAAATGACACTGTATCTAATTACTTTCTAAATGTCAATCTCTTGTTAGGAACTAGGACTCTATAAGAGGTACATGGTGAATACCTCAAATGTATAAAGACATTTAAAGACTATGGTCCTTTGTCCCCATAAAGATTTTCAATAAGCACAGAAGAAGATAAAGCAATTTAAAAAGAAGTAGTAGACAACAATGTAAGAAAGACCCTCCTAAAATGTAAGTGCTTAAAAAGCCTAATTCCGCCTGGCTGGTGTGCTCAGTGATTGAGCATCCACTCATGAACCAAGAGGTCCCAGTCAGGGCACATGCCCAGGTTGTGGGCTCAGTCCCCAGTAAAGGGTGTGCAAGAAGCAGCTGATTCATGTTCCAGTCTCTCATCAATGTTTCTATCTCTCTTTCCCTTCCTCCTTCTCTTAAAAAAAAAAAAATCAATAAAAACATTTTTAAAAACCCTAATTCCTCCCCTTCTTAAAGATAGTAATGCCAGTTAGGCTAGGAGGCCTTACATGATAGGGGTGAGGGCCAGACCAATGTGCTGGGATTTGCTTAATTTAAAGGTGTAGGTCACATCTACTTTCTATAATGATTTGTGACCAGGGAGCAGACTAAAGACTAACAAGAGAAACTAATTCATGGCTCAGGATCCCGTATCGACATCTATCTTCCATAAGTATTTGTTGACTGATAACACTGTTAGGTTATGCCATGTACAAGTTACTCTCATTACTGACCCAACACCTCTGAACAGTGTAAATTCTACATACATTGTTGGCACTTCAGCAAAGGCCCTGGGGGGCCCTCAGGACAACCTCATTTGTGGAGAACCGTGTCTCTCAAAAGATGAGGAGGAATGAAAAGTGGTGGAAAGAAGTGACTAGAGAAGAAAAGAGGGGAAGAAAGAGAAAGAGAGGACAAGAGTGGGCGATTGTGGTAGGTGAATCATGGAAATGACCGAAAGGAAAAGAAAGGAAAGATGGCAAGGGGATCGGGAAGGCAGAAAGTGGAGATGGCCACAGGGAACCTATGAGGGAGCTTCTCCCGCCTGAGAGCAGGCTGTAACTCCCAAGTCTGAGTGGGGACTTGCTCATGTTACACTGGGCGGGGCAGAGGCCTTTGAACTCCAACAGCAGTACCAAACTCAAGGACTCTGTGCCCGGGCAATCTGACCTTTGCAAATATGAAATTAGGAAGACAACCTACTTGACTTTGTTATAAAGGCGATTCTTTTAAGAGATTAATTATTCAACTTTCACTGAGCTAAAGATATACAGCATAGATCCTGTGAGGACAAATGCCATCACTAGCAATATTTTCATACGCTACTAAATGTTCTCTGCCCTTTTTTCCACAAACATATATCCAATTAAGCATTAAACATTATTGTATAGCCTCTTCTTTGATCCACTGTAACCTACTCGAACACACACACACACACACACACACACACACACACTGCTGCACTTGGCCTTTGTTTGTATTAACTCTCCTTTCACCTCTAAGCAATTGAGTACAATGAAAGATTGAAACATAACTGATGTCAAAACAGATGACTAAAAATAGGCAATAAGTATTAATATTTATAATCCATACTTTCATTCTAGACTTCTTTTCAATAGGCATAGCATTGTTTTGCTCACCCCATAATAGCTCCATGCCTAAAATTTTATTCTTTCCTTCTTCCCCCCAAACCACAGGAGTTTTAATGAAGAATTACCGCCCTACTCCTTAAAGGGTAGGAAAGCACCACAATTCTCATCAGATACAACAGGGGATGTTTTTGTGAAAATATCACATTAATAATATTTTTTGCTGCTGTTGTCATCATATAAACGGTAAATATTTTTATGCCAGTGCCAACAATTATGATATTCTACTCAAAAAGGGAGATATAACTTGATATATTTAAGAATAAAGGCAATAATATTTAGTAGGTTTTTTAAGCCAACAAAAAGAATACTCTAACCATCCTTAAAAATATAAGGGACAGAGTCCCTCTTAAGTCCCTCCAGGCTGGTCCATCTTTGATTTTATTCAGTCTCTGTCACCACCCAGTGGACAGCACACTCAACTACAAGCCTTGAGATTAATTGCCTCAGAAGGCATTAACAGGTTTTTGCACCCAATGAGACATACAATTACAGGAAAGTGCTCTAAGTGCTCTTTCTTGTGAGCAACATTTTACTTTTAAATTTCAACAATAGGAGAATATACATATTCTGACTGTTCTAACAGTATTCACTAAGAAATGGTGGGGGCCACTGTCAGGAAAATTATCCTTAGAGAGGCATCTCATGCCCTTCCAGATCAAATATAACTCAGTCCAACTGAGTTTTAAATTACTGTCACAAAATTCCTTTTAATATACTATCAGCCAAAAAAATATGCAATTCAAACACTATTTTAGCCTCATAACTGGTGATCAAAAGAGTACAGTTTGCTTTCTAAATTATTGCTAGGTTATTTTACAAATTAAAAATAAATTATTGTAGTTAGGCTTATGGATTGAATTCCCCATGCTCCATCATATTAAATCTGAAATATAAGGGAAGCAGAAAGAAGACAATTATTTAAACATTTATCATTTATACACCTGTTTAACACCACATAAATTCAGTAGATTTTTGTGAAAACAACTATTTTTAAAATCTGCACTTTGTGTTTCCCAACATTTCAATTCACATACACATACATCAAAATTGTTGGACATATGTGACTAACACTAGTTTCCATTATGTAAATAAATAAAAGTGAAAACACACTCAAACACTCAAAAAGTGGGTCAGAGGTTTCTCTTTTATAAACTAACAATAAAATGGGCTTATCTCTCTCTCTCTGTGTATGTATTCAATCAGGATACAAAACAATTCCATCACTTCAAAAAACGTCAGTAATGCATTCTGTCCTTTGCATTTTATTTTTGTAATGGTAGTAATAAACTTTGCAACATATGAAGAAAATGTTTGTAAGCTGAATTAATAAATTTAAAGAACATTAGTAAGCAAAATACTAATTTCACAAACCTATATAATGCTGTATATGGAAACTTATCCTTGGGGATACTAAAAAACAAACAAACTTACATTGACAAATGCCTTATTCCAAAGGGCTGCTGAAAAAAATAACTGAAATGTGTATGTAAAGAAAGCATTTTGTAAGGAGTCTATTATAAGACTCAAAATTTGCTGTTACTATTACTCTTTAAAAGTGGCCAGGAGCAAGAATATCCCAAGAAATCAGAAACACCAATCAGAAAGAATATATGCACCACTATGTTGATAGCAGTGCAATTAACAACAGCTAAGATTTGGAAACAGCCTAAGTGCCCATCAGCAGATGAATGCTTTAAAAAACTGTGGCACATCCATACAATGGAATACTACGCTGCTCTAAAAAAGAAATAACTCTTACCATTTGCAACACCATGGGTGGACCTGGAGAGCATTATGCTAAGTGAAATAAGCCAGTCAGAGAAAGATAAGCATCACATGATCTCACACATTTGTAGAATATAATGAACAACATAAACTGATGAACAAAAACAGATCTAGACACAGAGAAGCATCGAACAGACTGTCAAACCTCAGAGGGAAGGTAGGGAAGGGTTGGAGAGGCAGGTAAAAGATCAACCAAAGAACGTGTATGCACATAAGCATAACCAATGGACACAGACAATAGGGGCTGAAGGCCTAGGCTGGGGGGCCGGGGTAGGCTGGGAGAGGACAATGAGGTAAAAGGGGACATATGTAATACTTTCAATAATAAAGAATTAAAAAAAAAAAAGTGGCCAAGAGGTGGGATGGGTGGAAGTAGGAAAACAAGCAGGCCAAGGGAGTCTTATCTGTCAAACTAAGGAGTTTGGATTTTCTCCAATAAGCACTGAAGCCTCAGAAGGGCTGGCTGTCCTACAAAATCACTCTGGTTCAGCAAGGATGTAAGCAACACCAGCACCAGGGCTTCCAGTGGAGCCAATGTGGCTCTGTGGTTGAGCATCGACCTCTAAACCAAGAAGTCAGGGTTCAATTCCCGGTCAGGGCACATGCCCGGGTTGCAGGCTTGATCCGGGGTGGGGGGGTGGGGGGGGTGGGGGGGTGGGGGAGTGGGAGGGGGCGGGGGGTGTGTGCAGGAGGCAGCAGATCAATGATTCTCATCACTGATGTTTCTATCTCTCTCTTCCTCTCCCTTACTCTCTGAAATCAATAAAAATATATTTTTAAAAAAGAAAAAGAAGCACAGAACTTGGCAACTATATGCAATAGCTAAATGGAGAGCCATTGGTGAGGGCAGCAGTGAGAAGGAGATTTTGGATAACTAAGAGGATGAGTGAATGCTGAGTACTTTACCATGATAGGAAATGCAATGCAGAGGAAAAATGGGAAAAGTTAGAGATGGGACAGGAATTTAGACATTAAGTTTGAAGTATCTGAGGGGCAGGTAGGTGAAAGTGCCCGTTTACAGGATCAGTTAAATGGGCCTGGAGCTCAGAAATTCTAGTACGAAAATCTGGGTGGAGGTTCTGAGCTGGACGTCTTTGAAGTGACTGCATACCAGGGAAATGATGAAAGCATCTGGGGCAGTGTACAGAATGAGAAGATGGCAAGAACACAACCTCCCAGAGGTCATTGCAAAGACCAGCCCAGGAAAAGGAAGCCGTGGAGGAAAAAGGAAGGAACGGTTGGAGAGGCAGAGGGGAGAAAGTGAAAAATAGCAGTTACCTGGAAGTGAGCCACAAAGAACTCCAACTGTAACCCATACAAAGCCCTGCGGGGGCCACGTACAAATGAACATTTTCTTCCCATGTTCCAGCAAAAAATCTGGACTGATACCACCAAAAAGCAAACAAACAAACACACAAGAAAACAATGTAATGCTGAAGCTGGAAAAGTTTTCTCTAGATAAAGAGAATAAAATTCCCAAATTACTCTAGAAAAACACAGGTCTCAGAGCTAAAAGCAATAAATGTTTTCTTTCTTAAAAAGGTTCCTTCAGTTTCCTATTTTCTCATATCTAAAATAAAAGATAAACTTAAAATGGCTCTCTCAATTATTCTCAGAAAAAGTCTCTCTCAATTGTTCTATATAGGTCATAAGCTATAAATGTGGACCAAACTGACAGCCATAGTAGATCAACATAGGCTTTCTAATCAGAATGACTTCCTTAAGTGACAAAAATCTCTGCCAATGGCTTTATTTGAATAGAAGATAGCTGACAAGAATAGAGGGCTATTTCTGTACAAATAATCACTAGTCAATGGGGTATGCAAGAAACCATCCGAGTCATTTTAATACTTCACTTGTCAAAAGTACTTTTATTTAAATTGATGTTTTCATAGTTGATTCACTTGAAGGGATGGAGAGCTAAAACATTATATCTACTTACACATGTTTATTACTAGTGGCCAAAAAGAAGAGCACTATAGAATTAGTCAATAAAACAGGAAAATAGTTGAAACAGGACAGAATGGTTGAAGTCAGATTAGGAATATAAAGGAAAGGTTTGATACACTCACAATAAATGAAGACTAAAAACACAAATAGTGACATAAGGATAAAGTGTTAGCAAATTAGGATTAGAATGGAACATTTGTTGATAAACGCCATCTACAAAAAAGCTACATTCACTTATGTAAATGTATGAAAAGGTTTAGAATATGCCCCAAACTACTGGCCAGTAATTTCCTTTGAAGGAAAGAACAAAAGTATAATGAAGTAATGGGAAGCCTTCATACATAACTCAGCATACTTCAATGATTGTCCAGAGTTCACATGTGGGTATATTTGTGTATTATTTGTGCAATAAAACTTGAGGAATGGGGGATTTTTAGGATAAGCCCGAGATATCTTGTTGCACATGAAAGCAAAGAAGTATTCTAAGTCTACTAGTGTTGGATCAAAAGGACACAGGAATCAGTTTAAGAGAGATCCCGATGACCAAATGTACAACAATTTGAATAAAACAATAATAATTATATCTAATTGAAACATTTAGAATAAATCAAATTCCACTAACTCACAATGAGAAAGCAAATGAAAAGGTCATTTGTTGCCACTGAACATAATCTAGAACATCAACTTCTAATTTTGAAAATTGACAAAGAGAAAGCAAGCATTTATTCTGCCTTTTTAGTAGGAAACACATCTATAATAATAAAAGCATAATATGCAAATTGACTGAACTACTGAACAGCAGAACCATCCGGACAACCTCCGGCACGAGGGCGTGAGGGCATGACGACTATTTGCATACTAGCTCTTTATTATATAGGATAAGCAAAGCCGAGCCTTTACATCCTTCTTTAAACAAAAAATAATTCTAGATGGTTAAAGAATCAAGCAAAGACCTGGCTGCTAGGAACTGTGTCATTGATGACACACTTCAAGTTAAGATACAGACAATATCCTCTCCAGAGACTTGTTCCCCATGGACTATCATTGTTGGGGGGACAATGAAAACAGGCCAGTACAGTGGATGGCTCTGGAAAGTCTGGCTAATAATGAGTTTTCCAGTGCTAGTAACATGTGGGCCTTCAGACTGACACTGTGAAAGCTCATGACTCTGGGCCAAACGCCCTATGTGGACATTGACCCTTTTGAGATGGCTGTGTACCTGAAAGATGGTTATGAATAGTCCAGCCTATAACTGTCCTGATGAACTATTTGCTGTGATGGCTTGTTGCTGGGCCTTGGATCCGGAGGAGAGGCCCAAGTTCCAGCAGCTGGTACAGTGTCTCAAGGAATTCCACACAGCCCTGGGGGCCTATGTTTGACTTTCACATCCCACAATGTCCAGGGCGGAAGGTGCCCACCAGGCTCACTGGGAGCCAGTCATGGATGTTCACCCATCCTACGATGTCAGCAGAAGCACATTCGTCTTCCAGAACACTGTGCCTTAGAAATGCGTTAGAATCTGAACTTTTAAAGACAGACCTAATAATGGCGAATATTTTTTAGATATCACTTTTATTAGGTTGAACTGAAAAGGTTTTTGTAAATTTTTTGGCCAAAAATTTTTAAAACATAGTTACTTTGGACTAGGGGTAACTTCTTACAAAATAAACAAACAGTTTTTAAAATTGTTTTTAAAAAATAATCAAGCATAAAAAATAAAAATGTAAATGCTATAAGATAGAATAAAGGTAAGTAAAAAAAGTTTTCACTCACTATGTAGAAAATCCTTTACAGAAGACATAGAAGTGAGATGCCATAAAGAAAAACAATGGTTAAAATTTTTAAAATTCTATATGAAAAGCATCTGCAATGCATATATTAAACTAGCCAATCTCTTTAATGTATCAACAACTTGTATAAAAAGGCCAATAGAAAAATGGGTAGAAGATGAACAGGAAAGTTTACAGAAAATAAATAAAATGCCCAATTAATACATAAGAAAGATTCTTGATAAAAATGAAAGAAATGCAAATCAAAACAATAATGCAATACTCTGTCCAACCAGCAAAAAAGTTAAAAATTTAATAGTGCTATCTTGTGTTTGTGTGGGTCTAAACAGGCCCCATCACACATTACTGGTGAGAGTTCATAGTAATGCAGTACAAGGAGCCAAACAGAAATAACATGCTCACAAAGGTATGGCACAAGAACAGACATATAGACCAATGGAACAGAACAGAGAACCCAGAAATTGACCCAAGCCATTATGCTCAATTAATATTTGACAAAGGAGGTAAGAGCATACAATGGAGTCAAGACAGTCTTTTCAATAAATGGTGCTGGGAAAATTGGACAGATACATGCAAAAAATTGAAACTAGACCACCAAATTACACCACAGACAAAAAATAAACTCAAAATGGAAAAAAAACTTAAACAGAAGGTGGGAAACCATAAAAACCTTAAAAGAATCCATAGGCAGCAAAATATCAGACATATGTTGTAGCAATATCTTTACCAATACAGTTCCTAGGGCAATGGAAACTAAGGAGAAAATAAGCAAGTGAAACTACATCAAAATAAAAAACTTCTGCACAGCAAAAGAAACCATCAACAAAACAACAAGAAAGCCCACTGCATGGGAGAACATACTTGCCAATGTCATATCCCAATCTCCAAAATTTATAGGGAACTCATACATCTTAACAAAAGGAAGTTAAACAATACAATCAAAAAATGAGCAAAGAACTTAAATATACACTTCGAAAGTGGACACACAAAAGTCCAAGAGACATATGAAAATGCTAGTGGCCCAGTGCACGAAATTCGTGCACACTAAAAGGGAATTAATTAGAAGAAACATTTTAATATTGCTATTTGCCCTTTATAATAGAAGTGTCAGGGATGAAAGAAAATTAGTGAAATGTATATGAAAATAATATGTACACATATTAATAAACATGACATAACAACGAAGACATGATATGAAAACAACAAAAACATGATATAAAAACATTGATACAAATGACTGATAAATTAATTAAACTTGTTCTAATAGCTCCCTGTATACCACATTAAAAATAAAAACACTTTCAGAGTGCTGACTAATTTCCCTTGTGATGAAGTATTTACAACTTTAACTTTAATGTCACACACTGTTTGAACTCAAGAGAAAGCAACATATAACTGACCATGTCTGAAAATGGGATTCAGGTAGGAATATTCCTACTCTGTCTAGAATTTGTCCTTGTGATTTATTAAAAGTCATTGCAAATGCTGGCATCATGGGAAACTGTCTTTGGATTAATATAAATGGGAGGCCAGTGTCATATGGGGACAAATCAATTCTTAGAATCAGAACGACCTCTCCTTCTGCAGATCCTGTTAATACTTCAGTTTCGATTATGTTAGGTTGCAATCTTTTGATAATCAATCTAGTACCATTACAAAGACCCCATTTACTGTTGAGATTTCTCAATAGCATGATGATTACACCATTTTCAATTTTAATTTATGACATGGCATTCCTGAAGGAGTAATACTATTAAGGAATTCGACGGGAAAATTTTCCTTTTTGGCATCATCTGTTGAATCAATGGAGTCATCACTCAAATATGTGTGAAAATCTCCATCAAGTATATCCAAAATTTCTTCACTTAATTTATGAACGTGCTCATTTTTTGCACAAAGAATCACATGTTTAGATATATTTTAATATTATCTACAGATACAGTATTTCCAAAGGTAGCTTCAATAATAGATCCGTTACAAATAATTTCACAGGGGATTTCAATAATATCCATTCCTAAATGAAAACTGCTAGCAAGTTTGCCATCTCCAAGTTTTACTAACCATCCACTATAAGCAGAATCCTCTGATCTCATATTTGTTTTAAGAAATAACTTTCTGAAACATCCCCAACCACTACAGTACTTTAAACTCATTTGTACTATGGCTGATCGCATAGCATGCAGCACAATACTGAGACATTGTCGAAAATCCCCTCCAATAAGGAGAACTTTCCCACCAAATGCAACATTCAAATTCATAATTTCTCTTAGTAATCTGTCTATGTTGTTTATAGCGTGACTGGATGCCATGGTGCATTCATCAATAATGAGAAGTTTGACCTTTTTAATGGTTTTAGCAACTTCTCTCTTCGTATTGAGTCTAGAAATTGAAGCTTCATTTAATGGAATTGGTAATTTATATTGGGAATGAAAGGTTCTTCCACCGAGAAGTAAATTTGTAGTAATTCCTATGGACACTGTGGGTAAAACAGTACCTCCTCCCTACTGTCAGGGTCAGGAGTGGGGGGGTGGGGGGGGGGCGCAAGGCTGGTGGGGGAAAGGGCCTATCGGGGTTTTCCTTCCCACGGCTGCCAGAAGCTGGCCCCACCCCTGAGGCTGCCACTGCTTGCCACCTGTGCGGCGTTGCCCCCACTCCACCACTGGTTGCCTCCCTCTGCGGGCAAAAGGCATAGGGTACCATCCTTGGCTGGCCTGGGCCTCCGTCTGTGGAAAGATAGCTGGCAGGCCCCGCCCATCTGCCACAGTGTCGCTGGCAGGAGACCTGGGTCTCCCTTTGTGGGGCAATGGGTCACGGAGCCCCCAGATCAATGCCCCACAGAGGGAGGCCCTTCCCACCTGGCCTGGGCTCTGCCATTCATTGCCACCCACAGGGAGGCCCTCCCCACCAGGTCTGGGCTCACCATTGATCCCCACCCACAGGGAGGCCCTGCCCACCCGGCTGGGTCTCTGTGATGGGCCTTCACAGCCTTGGCCATTTGCCTCGGCCCTCGCAGCCACAGCTTTGTCCAGAAGGTCATCCAGAAGGTCTCCCGGTCTAATTAGCATATTACTTTTTTATTAGTATAGATGCTCAAAGTCACTAATCATTTGAGATGCAAATCAAAACGACAATGTGATACCATCTCACACCTGTCAGAATGGCTATCATCAACAAATCAACAAACGATAAGTGCTGGTGAGGATGCGGAGAAAAAAGAACCCTTGTCCACTGTTGGTGGGAATGCCGACTGGTGCAGCCACTGTGGAGAACAGTATGGAGTTTCTTCAAAAAATTAAAAATGGAACTCCCATTTGATCCAGTAATCTCACTTCTAGGACTATGTCCCAAGAAATTAGAAACACCAATCAGAAAGGATATATGCACCCCTATGTTCATAGCAACACAATTTACAGTAGCTAAGATTTGAAAACAGCCTAAGTGTCCATCAGCAGATGAGTGGATTAAAAATCTGTGGTAGGTATATCTACACAATGGAATACTATGCTGTTGTAAAAAAGAAAGAACTCTTACCATTTGCAACAACATGGATGGACCTGGAGAGCATTATGGTAAATGAAATAAGCCAGTGGGAGAAATATAATTATCACATGATCTCACTCATTTGTGGAATATAATGAACAACATAAAATGATGAACAAAAACAGATCCAGAGACAGAGAAGCATTGATCAGACCATCAAACCTCAGAGGGAAGGTAGGGAAGGGTGGGGGTAAGGGAGAGAGAGATCAACCAAAGGACTTGTATGCATGCATGTAAGCCTAACCAATGGACACAGACACCAGGGGGGTGAGGGCATGAGCGAGGGGGTGGGAGAAAAGGGGGGGAATAAGGACACATATGTAATACCTTAATCAATAAAGAAAATTTTTTTAAAAAGTTAAAAAAAAGATCATAGTGAAATGATTCTAGGTAACACTGTACCATAATATAAAGCTATAGTCAATATTGAACTCTTCTTCTGATTAGAAATTACATTTATTTTTGCCATATGATTCCTTTAGCTAAAAATTTTCTGAATTTTGCATTCTTGGTTATTTATAAAGTGCTCAATTACTTTCTAAAAGAAAATCATATTTTTTTGTTAAGAGAATTACAGAATCATAAAAATAAAAAAATCTCAGAAATAAACAAAAGAAAATTAAATGATTTAGTCATACCACTGTGAAGCTAGTAAATCCCATAATCTGGGATTTTTGTTGTAGAATTTGAGGCTCTTTCTACGATATTCCTACTGCTGCTTCCATCATTAATATTGTAGTCAGAAATTTCAAGGGATGTTTAGAAGGAAGTAATTACAGAATACAAATCAGTCAGAATAAGAGTAAGCAATGAAATCTTACCTTATCCAACATTTCATTTTAACCATCTATACCAGTGATGGCGAACCTTTTGAGCTCGGCGTGTCAGCATTTTGAAAAACCCTAACTTAACTCTGGTCCCGTGTCACATATAGAAATTTTTTTATATTTGCAACCATAGTAAAACAAAGACTTATATTTTTGATATTTATTTTATATATTTAAATGCCATTTAACAAAGAAAAATCAAACAAAAAAATGAGTTTGCGTGTCACCTCTGACACGTGTGTCATAGGTTCGCCATCACTGATCTATACTAATAAAAGGGTAATATCCTAATTAGACCACACGTCTTCCGGACGTCCTTCCAGACAAAGCCACAGTGGTGAGGCAGAGGCGGTTAGGGGTGATCAGGCTGGCAGGGGAGAGCAGTTAGGGGGATCAGACCAGCAGGGGAGAGCAGTTAGGGGGATCAAGCAGAATGGTTAGGGCAGGCAGTCACGTGAGCGGTTAGGAGCCAGCGATCCTGGATTGCGAGAGGGATGTCTGACTGCCAGTTTAAACTGGCAGTCGGACATCCCCCAAGGGGTTCCGGATTGGAGAGGGTGCAGGCCGGGCTGAGGGACACTGCCCCCCCTCCACCCCATGCACGAATTTCGTGCACCTGGCCTTTAGTTTTCAAATAAGTATAACAACACTAAGAAGTGTGATGCCTTTATATGACAACATAGAAAAGAATGTGGACTGATACCCACCAAGTTACTGATGATGAAAAGTTGCATTGGTGAGTAGAGAACTGTAATGTTTTACCCTGCATATTTGGCATGGCTTGAATCCTAAATAATAAAAGGCTAATACACAAATAGACCAAATGGCAGAACAACCGGTTGCTATGACGTGTGTGGACCATCAGGCGTGTCAGCAGGTGCAAGCAGGGCCCAGCGCCATCAGCAGAGGGAAGCGGCAGCAGCCAGAGTGGGGCTGCCGGCAGACAGGGAATGGGGGGTGGGTGGGGAAGGCCACAGCAGTAGGGGCTGGGCAGGGGCACGGAGGATGGGCTGAGACCCGCCCCTGCGCCCACCGTAGCCTCTTGGCCCACAGATTCTTTCAAAGTGCACAAATTCATGCACTGGGCCCCTAGTTTTTTGTTTTTTTTTTTTTATAACACCTGTGTCTTACTTTTGTAATTATGTCAACTTTAAAACTCATAGACTTCTGAGAAGATTTTTGCTGTTTTTAAACTGTTTAAATTGTTTTTGTTAATTTCCAAAACCAGGAAAATAACAACACACACACACAAAAATACATAGAGACAGAGAAGCATTGAACAGACTGTCAAACTTCAGAGGAAAGGTGGGGAGAGGGAATGGTAAGAGATCAACCAAAGGACTTGTATGCATGCATATAAGCATAACCAATGGACACAGACAGTATGGAGGTGAGGACATGTGCTAGGGGGTGGAAGTGGCTGGGGAGAGGTCAATGGGGGAAAAAAGAGACAAATGTAATACTACATGTAATACTTTAAACAATAGAGATTAGAAAAAAAACTATACATGTGATACTAAACTTTCTTGTTATAATGTTCATCTAATTATTTTAATGTTCCATTTTAGCTTACAAAAATGTAAACAGGTAACAATAGGCAGGCTTCAAGACAAAAAGCCCAAAAGGAAATGTTGTAGAAGTATAGGTGAAAGAGAGATTGTTGTAGTAGAAAGTGCACAGCCACCTGACCATGTTCAGCCTTAACTGCCAGCATGATCAGAGCAAAACAGAGCCAATGTTTCTGGTCTTATTTATCTATATCTCTCCCTTAACCCCCTGTCCCACTCTCCATCCCCATTCTACCATTTCCTAGTAAGGAGATCTTAGAAAGGACTGCAAGATTCCTCATGTGTAAAATGAAGACAAATACTTCCTTTTAAGTTAGGTTTAGGGAATAATTGAGATAGTCCATGTAGTAGGTGGAACACAGTAAGTATTCAATAAAGATTAGCTGCTGAATTACATAGATTTTGATATTTCATTCCCATGTTTAGACAGTTCTACTCTATGCATTTTTCTCTATATTACTTTTACTAAAACTTGCCTTAAACTCTTTTTAAAAAGTAGGCAAGATACTTAAAAATAAATATTAAAGTAGCAAGGATGTAGTTAGTGATTGTGTTCCAAATGCATTCCTGCTACAAGGAAGAATCAGTAAAAATTGGACATTATCATACTGAACAAGAGAGGACTGACCTCACTTAGAAAAGGTGATGGTTTCTGTGCCCACACTCCATTATTGCTGTAATGTTTTGTTTTCCACTGAACCTTGATGACCCAGACAAACTTCAGAGAAACACTACTGATTAGACCCCTTTAATAACTAAAAGCAGAGCATCTTGGTTTTCACCAAAGGAGAAAAGATATACTTGTTCATTAATATATCTCTGCTTTTTCTGTACACACACATCCAAGGAGACATCCAAGTATGGGTCGTCACATTGATTGGAAATGCTAAATCCAACTGCACCTGAGGTCTTAAATAACTGACCACATTTACTTTTCGTCTATCACCATGGTCTTTCACTTCCCGTCTCCCTTCCCACACCCATCCATGCAAAAAAGGTAAGGAAAGGAAAGGGCAGAATAACTTATTGTCAAGTAGTATCTAGTCAAAACTCTTAAAAGTTATTCCTACTGTGATAGCTCTACATTTCCTTTGTTCTTCCCACTCATCCTCCATTCCCCTTC
The DNA here is from genome assembly GCF_964212035.1 of Myotis nattereri. NCBI lineage: Eukaryota > Metazoa > Chordata > Mammalia > Chiroptera > Vespertilionidae > Myotis > Myotis nattereri. Next base: position 159,881,095 of record NC_138075.1, read on the forward strand.
CTCGGATCCTTCCCCATGTATCCTATACAGTGGGGCCTTGACTTACGAGTGTACCGACTAACAAGTTTTTTTGAGATACGAGTTGTCTCTCGGCCAATTTTTTGCTTTGAGTTGCGAGCTCAAAAAAATTCGGGTTATGAGCCAGCTTCAGATACCCCACTGCTAGTTGGCGCAGCGAACGTCACAGTGATTTGACATACGAGTAATTCGAGTTATGAGCTCCGTCACGGAACGAATTAAACTCGTAAGTCAAGGCCCCACTGTATTTATCTAGCTCTATTATTACCCCTTCACAATCTATTTATCTTTGTGTAAATCCCATCTCTCCTGTGTGTACCCTGAAAGCAAGAAGCATGTCTTTCTTTTCAGCTGTTCATCCCTCATAGCACCTAGCAGGAAACCCAATAGGAGGTACTAGAAGATGTCTTGAAATCTATAATAATAGAAGTGTAATATGCTAATTAGACTAAACAACCTTCTGGATGAAGTCACAGCGGTGGAGAGGCTGAGGCAGAGGCAGCCGCAGTAGTGGCAGGGGCCAAGCCCCTTGCACAAATTTCATGCACTGGCCTCTAGTAAGTAAATAAAATACATCATCTTACAGTGTAGTACACTGCAAAGAGCCCTGGATTAATAGTCAGAAAACTTGCACTCTATTGTGAATAATGCTCTCTGCTGGGCCTGTAGCTTCATTTATAAGCATTTTAGTATCAGTTTCCTCTTCTATAAAACAGGACCCTTACTTGCTCTGTAATTGCATATGGTTTCATAAATTGAAATGATGAAAGTAAAAGAGCTTATTGTTACGCTATTTTAAAGCTATATGGTTATTTCTGTTGAGTAATATTACTTGTCAACCAAACTTGCTAAATTTAAGTAGGGATAGTACAGTTATTCTATTAGGAAATGCAGATTTAATTAATACATTTATTTGCTTTTTCTTAAAATAAAGTCATAAACAGCTGGTAAAACACTGATTTACAGTACATCATCACAAGCATGTTTAACAATTATGTTTGAAACAGAAATGGCCCGTGTTAACTGTGTCGTATTTCCCAATTATAATTATGATTTGGATAAAGTGTTTGGATATTTCTTACCAGGTTCTGGAAGGTCTAATTTTGCCCGCTTTAGTTCTGCCATAGAAATCTGAAGTTGATCTATTACAAAGTCATCTTCAAAGAAAAAGTCTTTTGCCAAGGTCTCCTGAAGAAATTCTACAAGTTCTTCCATAGACAATTTCATTAAATGTTCTAAGAAAAGACAAAATAAAATACTATGTCAGCAGCTACTTTAGGTTGAGAAGATAATGTATTCTATTCTGGTGTAGTATTTTTTTTAAAGGGGCACAACAAACAAATTAAATATGGTATTGCGAATATCACTGAAATTCAGTATGACAAAACAGTCACAGAGAAAAGCAGGTACTCTTAGTGTGGGGGATGAGGAACTGCATACTACTAAACACCTTCTCATTGGTTTAATAATAACCATACCTAAGCATTCATATTAATCCAGAGCAAGAGCTTCTTAGATACAACAGACATAGACCACCTACGATGACATGAGATCTTTCTGTTTTATTGACATGGAGCTCCAAACTCACTTTTAGGTCTATAATTTTACTGTTTCAGAATTTCAAAAAAATATGGATTACTAATTTTACTTATATTTCTACTTATGAAATTAATTTTATAGGAGAAAACTCAAATTACAGATATAAAACAAAGTAAAAATGACCTAAGATCTCATAGCAACTGCCCTACAAGAAGATGTGTATACATGTGTATCAATTTAAAAAGTAAGTAACGCCACCTTGTTTCACCTCACTCAATAATCTATATCACAGATATCCCTTATTTCAACAAATATAATTGTACACCATCATTATTACTGTGTGAATGTACTATAATTTTTAATATTGGGCACCTAATAGTTTCTTTTTTTCTCTCTCTTTTTTTTTACTGTTAAGCCCACTGTGTGGTGAACCTCCAGGAACAATGTCTCAATAGTGTTAAGGCAACTGGGAAATAACCTAGAGAAAATGTTGGGAGCTTCAACTAACTATTGGTTAAGGGCCCAGACACAGTTTTTGAAGCTTTATATGGCAGTGAATGAACTTCCTGTAAGTCTTTGAGCTTTCTCTTCCTAAGAAAAAATACACAGTAGCAGACAGACGTCTTTCCACAGCTTTAGACTACTGAAATGATAGCACAGTAAGTGTTACACTTAAAGTTTACTTACAAAGGGTGACGAAACTTTTTACTTATGAAAATTAATCAAGAGACATATAAATAAAACATACTTTAAGAGGGAGAGGAGCACTATAGAGAAATACAACTTCATATTTCTACTCCTTATGTTTAGGGAATATTAAACTAATAAGTAAAAATCTTAATAAAAAGTTTACTTTTGTTTTATATCTTGGTCAATTCATAATACAGGAAGAAGAAAGGGAGAGAGAGATTTAGAGAAATTGAGGGAGACTGATTTCCTGTGGTTATAGGAGAGTCTTGGAGACAATTCATTGTCAATTGTTTTGGTTGGTGCTGTGGTTTGTGTGTTGGGGGAGTAAGGTTCTGGGTGTAAGAGAAACAAAACCGCAACACTTCTGAATCCTTTTCTTTCAGAGTAAACAATACAAATGTGATTTTAAAGGGGATTTCCATTCCTGTCTAAAGTTTGGATAATCTGGTGCTCATGAAGTTTACACTTTTCAGGTAAGCAAACAAACAATCTTATATCAAAGTATCTAACGTGTGCTTAGAACAATGCTAAGCACAGCATGGGAAAAACTACAAAACATGACCTCAAGTACTCAATCCTTTATAATAAAAGGCTAATATGTAAATAAACTGAACCGGTTGCTATGATGTGCGCTGACCACCAGAGGGCATGCGCGGAACATGGCAGGCATCAGCAGCAGGCTGCAGAGCGTGGAACATGGTGGGGTGTTGGCTGCAGCAGGATAGTGGAGCAGGTGAGCAGGGGCACCAGGTGGAGCACCGTCACTATCATCGGGGCAAGTCTCTGCTGTTTACTGAAAATTCTTTGCTCCTGTGCACCTTGGTCCCACTGGTGCTTGCATCTGCTGCCAGTGCCGGCCCTGGCCCCGCTCAAACCTGCTGCTGGCCCTGACTGCTAGGCACCATCAGCAGGTGCGAGCAGCAGCTGCTGGCCCTGACTGCCCCTCAGGGCTTCTCCACCTCCCCCTGCTCCTGAGGGGAGATTGGGGCAGCATCCACCACTCACACCTGCTGCTGGTGCTGGCCCCTCTTGCACCCGCTGCTGGCACCAGCTCCAATTGCTCCACGCCGTCAGCGGGTGCAAGCGGGGCTGACAACATCAGCTTGTGGGAGTGGCGGAAGCAGGAGTGGGGCTGCCAGCAGACAGGGGGCAGGGAACTATGGCAGAAAGGGCCGGGTGGAGGCACAGAGGATGGGCGGAGACCTGCTCTTGTGCCCACCGCAGCCTCGCGGCCCACAGTTCCTTTTAAGGTGCACGAATTCATGCACTGGGCCCCTAGTTAGATTATAATTTAGTTGGGAAGCTAAACAGATGAATCATTTGAGAACAACATATGAGAGTGAATACAATGAACATAAAACTATGTTGTGTGGCCTAATTAGAAGTGCACATGCAATTCTAAAGTTTTCAGTGATTCTCTTCTCCCCAAGTTACAAAAGGAGTCATAATTTTTAAGGTTGAATTGAGACATTAAGATGAATAAGGTTCTTCATTTTATGAAGAAAAACTCTCATTTCTTGATTTTAAACAAGGCATAGCACATCAAATTTACTGAGCCCTAGAAATATTGCAGCTGCAGACTTTTTAAAGACTTGTTGCATTTAGGCAACTATAGACATGGGCCATGCTTGCCCCAGAGGCCACAATGCAGCCAAGCAGATAGATGAGCTGGAGTGCCCCCATCTCTTGTCTACACCTAGGAGCTGGATGCTTTTCTTCCTGGATAAGAGAAACAGTAATGGAAAATATCCTCTCTAGACCTTTAGACTAAGGCGCCTGGTTTCTTTGGTCTCCCTCTTCTCTTATTACAAAGCTGAGATTCAGACTGATGAAAAGAACAGGGTCCCAGTGAAAACAAATACTTAATAAGATTATTAGTATTATTAGCAAAACCAGCACATTGTATCCTACTGTTTAAGTATGAAAATGAAACTGATATAGAGAAAGGAATCAAATACCTTTGCAATGAAGTAAACTTCTTCATAAGAACCAATGAAAGTAAATTATCAACTGAAGATAATTTGTTCACTGATTTTCAGGAATTTTTAAAAATCACTACTAAAAGAAAATGAAGTTGAGTAGGAAATGAGAACTCAGAGTTAAAACATGACTAGACTTTAGTGAAATCTTTATAGTTAAACTTTTTCTTACTTTTGTGTAACTTTAAGATTGTATAAGACATAGCAGTAAGAACTCGTTCTCCTTCAAAGATGTAGATATCCCATATTCTGAGGTTTAGCGTAAAGGGAGTCTATAATTAAAAACGAAAAAGAAATAAGATTAATAGTTTGCCCTGTCTGATATTTATAATTTCATGATTGGGTTTTGTAAATAAATACTCACACGATCAAGGAAACATTGAAAAAACCATTTCATTGTGTAAAAACTTGTGTAGATTTCTTGAGAATCCTGAAAAAACAGAGACTTCATAATTTATGGATTGTAGCAAACAAAACATGACATATAATACTAAAGGTTACAAAAGCTGTAGGGGGTTGGCTGTCAAAGCTACACATAAAACCATTTCATTACAAATCTTTTTTCATGTTGCTGGAGGATTTCTATTTTTCCTCTTTTTGTTTCCTCTCCTCTCTCATTTTTTACTTTTGAAAATCAAATGCTTCTTATGACAGGATTGTAATACAACATTTTGATTCTCTTTAATATAGTTTATAGTGAAGTATCTTTGCTTTAATAAACTACTGTTTTTTATCATAGATCATATATATGGTTCACTAAGGATGAGTTTATATGACCTTTAAAATATTTTTTGTGCAATAAAAACACCTTCAAGCCCTGGCCGGTGTGGCTTAGTTGGTTGGGTATCATCTCGTTTACTGAAAGATTACTGGTTTGATTCCCGATCAAGGCATATGCCCAGGTTGCCATTTCAATCCCTCCTAGGGGGCGTGCAGGAGGCAGCCAATCAATGTTTCACTCATATCGATGTTTCTATCTCTCCCTCTCCCTTTCTTTCTCTCTAAAATATCAATAAAAATCTTTTAAAAAAAATACCTTCAAAATTACTGAAATATCATAGCTTCAAAGAAGTTTGAGTGAGGGCTGTGATAGTTGACCAATATTGAATTTCACAAACCCAATGTTCTTTAAACAATTGGGAATTATAACTGCATACTAAATGAAATGGACAACAACATAAATTGATAAGGTAATTGGGACCAAAGGCTGCACTCAATTCTGCTAGCTTTATTCTTGGTGTAAGTGGGTTTAAGTCAATGTCACGTCTACCTACCAAGTGTTGCTTAAGCTTGGACAGAAATTTATTCAGTATTTTTTCATGATGTTCTTGAAACCTCAAGAGTTTAGGAAAACCATGGACAAAAAAGCCTAGAATACAAACATAAAAATAATATTTCTTAAATAAGACCAATAAAAATTCCTATTTTAAAATACAATCTTTTTTTCATTTTTAACTGTCAATAACAAAAAATAAATCCAGCAGTTACCAAAATATTTTTCCTCCCCACCAAAAAAATAATTGTGTATGAGCTTTGATTAATAAAACCCTGTAGCATAGTATTTGTTTTTTTAAAGATCTCCTATAACCTAATAAAAATATAAAAGAGAACAGAATATTTCTGAATTAAAAGGAAAACGAAGAAGCTAAGAAAAAATGAAAACTGAAGTCATTTATCAAGATTATTTGTTCTCTTAAAGTATTGGGCCATATCTTTAATGTACAAATTTTTATAGGTTATTCTAACTCTGATTTCTTATCATTTTGTTTTATTGTTAATATATTACACAACAAACATTTCATTACTTTTTCAAGATTTACTCTTAACAATTTAATTAGTATCATGCTTCCAAAATTTTTAGCACTTTTAATCTTTTTATAAGTGATATTTAACAGCAGATAAAAACATTGGCACTATGTGATCAATGTTATATCAAAAATGGAATTTTATCCCAACTGATTATACAATACCCTATATAATAAAACCATAGTATACAAATTATCCCCTCAACTGAGAGTTTGACTAGGTGGTGGGGCTGGCTGGGGGAAGGGAAGAAGGCCCTGGCTTGTGGCAGGCAGCTGGGGGAAGGGAGGGAGGCCCCAGCTGGCTGCCGCCAGCTGCTAGAGACCCTACCAGTGTACAAATTTTGTGCACTGGGCCTCTAGTAATGTATAAGATTTCTAGATGGCAACTAATTGTAAATAGTAAGTCAGTATTAATTTTGTGTATTTAATTCATGGAATCTTACATCTATTTTTATTCACAAGTTTTCTTTTAGATATTCTACACATTCCATTAAAAAGGATATACACTTAATGGATTCACAATTTTTCCATATTTGTATTTAACAACCTGGGTATGTAACTTTGAAAGATGTTAATATTGTTTTTGAAAAAAGAATCCAGGGCAAATACTGTGTGTTACATATGCCCTCCCTAGATATCCCTGATGTATGAGCTTCTTAAAGTTTCTCAGTTGTTTTATAGACTACAGAAACATTTTTCTTTGCTTAACTCAGTCTCCCAGACTTATTTGATCTTGAAAACCGCTTTTACCCCACAAAACATCTGTTTCCCCAAGTAAAACCATGTTCCTCACACACTTTTGGGAAACACTGCTTTATATATTTTGGGGAAGGGCTATTTCATAACTAATTCCGTTTGCTAAGGTGTAAAAATTTCCACAGAGATTCTATTCCTTCCCTAGTAATATTTTCCAGTGAAATGATTTCATTAAAAAATCCATATCTCTGTCTGTGCCACTTTCATGGTCAATTTGATAGTGATGGAAACTGGAAGAATCTCAAGAAGTCTGTATTTTAAAAGTACTGCCCTTCAATAACAAGTACTAGCAAAGATACCTTCACTTTTCAGTGATATCCCAGACTTGATATTTTAAATCTCATTTCTTCAGCCCTCACTTTATTGTATATATTTATAAATGATACTTCCATATATGAAATGCAAAAAAATAACTTTTCTAAAATAGGGCAGTCTTCTACATATTTACATATACTTAAATTATAACATTCCACTGTATTTCAACATATATCAGCAACACCATCCCATGGTAAAGCAAAATAAAGACTGACAGGCAGTTATTTTTCCTTTAAGATGCTTTTTAAATCATGCTATTGAAAGGCATTTAATGTAATATGTCAGACTTTTGGAGTCTGTTCATGGGGTGCAGAGTGTCCAGAAACAGTTGCCATAAATATAGTATTTATCTTTTAAAAATTCACAAGGAACACTGAAGGAAATAGCCAAATGCTAACACACACGAGTGCACATGTGCACGTACACACACATACAAAATACACCCCAGCCAACCACATAGTAAGAATGTGAGATTTAATAAACTATAAACTATGGGAGGTCATGTGAGATTTAATAAACTGTGAACTATGGAAGGTCATGTTAAAATGTCACTTTAAACATGTGGCAGGTTCCCCAGAATATAGGTTTAAATATTCACCAACAGAACTTACATGACCCATTCTTGGAGTGATTGGTGTTAGATTTTGCTTTTATTTGGTATTATCAAATGAATGGCACTGGGAAAATAATTTTGCACTATTTGGGAAATATGTCACTTTTATTTCCAAGACAAGTTGGGATCCAAATCCTTAAATAAAATTCATTGCATATGCTTCACAAAGAAAAGGACATGGTTATTAAAATCAATCTTCTAACTTAAAAAAAAAAAGGATCGAGAATGTGTTACCAACCTTTTATGTAAAATGGAATCAATTTTACAGCTGAAAAAACTAGAACATACACTTGTTACAAAACTACTTAGTTCTTATGTACCTTTTCTTTAAACACTTTAAGCACCATTTTTCAATCACTATTCTTTGACAAAGAGTTATATATCACAATATCCAGTCAATAATAAACAGTTCACTGAAATGATAATTGTATGACTATTTAAAAGTTTTGATCAAAAGGCTTTTTTTTTTTTTTACATTTTTTTTTTATTATTAGTTAAGGAATTACAAATGTGTCCTCATCCCCCCCTTTAACCCCCAACCTCCCCCCCCACACACAAACTCGTGCTCCCATCCCCCCGTTGTCCATGTCCATTGGTTTGGCTTATATACATGTATACAAGTCCTTCGGTTGATCTCTTCCCCTTACCCCCGCCCTCCCCTACTTTCCTTCTAGGGATTGATAGCCTGATCGCTGTTTCTCAGTCTTTGGGTCTGTCCTTTTTCATCAATCTATGTTGTTCTCTATAATCCACAAATGAGTGAGATCATGTGGTATTTATCTTTCTCTGACTGGCTTATTTCACTTAGCATAATGCTCTCCAGTTCCATCCATGCTGTTGCAAAAGGCAAGAGTTCCTTTTTTTTTACCGCAGCATAGTATTCCATTGTGTATATGTACCACAGTTTTCTAATCCACTCATCTGCTGATGGGCACTTAGGCTGTTTCCAAATCTTAGCTATGGTGAATTGTGCTGCTATGAACATAGGGGTGCATTTATCCTTTCTAATTGGCGTTTCTGGTTTCTTGGGATATATTCCTAGGAGTGGGATCACAGGGTCAAATGGGAGTTCCATTTTTAGTCTTCTGAGGTAGCTCCATACTGTTCTCCACAGTGGCTGCACCAGTCTGCATTCCCACCAGCAGTGCAGAACAAAAGGCATCTTTTATTTCTCCCAATAATACAGCTTTTCTAAATTCCTCCAAACATAAATTAGTTTATTCTGATTGGAGGGGCAATTAAAAAAAGAATTTTTAAATGCCAACAATATACTCTGGGGTAAACACAAAGGAATATAAATGTGAACAGAAAAAAATTAGAAGAGTTCAATAAAGAAGAATGAAATAAAAAATTAGTAACAAACACTAATTAACTGAATAAGCCCCCAGAAGTAAGTTTTTGTACTTAACTCTTCCAAGCATCTTCCAAAGTTTGTGCTTTAATTTACCTTCTTTCACTCTCCCTTGCTTATTATTTATGACTAGAGGTCCGGTGCATGAAATTCATGCGGGGGGGGGGGGGGGGGGGAGAGGAGTGTCACTCAGCCCAGCCTGCACCCTCTCCAATCTGGGACCCCTCAGGGGACATCCTTCTCAGAATCTGGGACTGTTGGCTCCCAACCGCTCACCTGCCTGATTGCCCCTAACCGCTTCTGCCTGCCAGCCTGATCACCGCCTAGCCACTCCCCTGCCATATGATTGCACCCAAATGCCCTCCCCTGCTGGCCCGATCGCCCCCAACTGCCCTCCCCTGCCGGCCTGGTTGCCCCCAACTGCCCTCCCCTGCCAGCCTGGTTGCCCCCAACTGCCCTCCACTGCCAGCCTGGTTGTCCCAAACTGCCCTCCCCTGCCAGCCTGGTTGCCCCCAACTGCCCTCCCCTGCTGGCCTGGTCCCCCCCAACTGCCATCCCCTGCCGGCCCAGTCCGCCCCTAACTACCCTCCCCTGCTGGCCTAGTCACCCACAACTTCCTTCCCCTGACGGCCATCTTGTGGCTGTGGGCGCCACCATCCTTGCGAGGTGGGGCAGTCAATTAACATATTCCCTCATTGGCTGTGGGCGCCACCATCTTTGCAATGGCATGAGGGTCAATTAGCATATTTCCTCTTTATTAGATAGGATAACTATGGGGCTTTCTTACCATGCATGGCATGTTTGGGGCCTGAGAAGAGTTTGACCAGGGCCCAGAAGGCATCTTCTTCATTCATATACATAAGGAGTAAAGCTGTGATCTGGCTCATCCCCTGACAGTATCCAACTTCCTGAAGAGCAAATGAGAACAAAGAAACTGGGAGTTTTAAGATCAAATTACATGCATTTGCACATATAAAACTGACCTATAAAATAATCAGAAAATGCCTAAATACATTATTGAATGAGCAATTCTTGAATGAGAAAAATATTAAAATCTTCATAGTACTGAGCCACATACTATGAAAGAATAAAATTGTGTTCAAGAATAAATGCAGAGGTATGAACAAAGTCTCAATCTAATTTTTTTAAAATGCCAACAATACACTCTGGGGTAATACTGTTCAATACTGTTATACCTTGTATAAAAAGCACTAGCAGTGTTTTTTTTTGTTTTTCTTTTTATGTATGATTCTCAGCTCAATATTCCTCTTCTTTGCTCAGATGCTGGCAAATCTCTCTCCTCCTACAGTTCCCAGTTCACTGTCTGGCCTTCTCTAGATTTCTGGACCTTTATGTACACACATTTGCAGCCTGTGCGCCTTCTCTGAGAACTGCCTACTCGCCCCATGTCCCCTGCTCATCAAGTGACCGTAGGTGTACATGAACCAAAGCTGATGGAGCAGAAGAGGACATCTGACACCAGGGGAACAATTAATTGGCTGCACTGGCTAATCACAAACTCTTTCCAGGAAATCTGAATGAAGCCAGAGACTGTAACCAGATGGTAGTGTGTCCTTGAATAGAGTGGTCACGGTGAGTCTGTGGATGCAATTTTAGCCATGGAAAAACTGATAAGTAGGCAAAGAAAGCAACTGGAGAGAGAAATACTGAAATAAACAGTTTACAGAGGTAATCAGAGTCAGCTCAAGAGGAAGAGAGAAAAAGTGTAGCTCTTTCTCACCGAAGGCTTCGCACCAGCTTCAACACCCAGGAGGTCCAACTACTGCTTCATTTCTATGAGAAGTCCCTTTAATAAACTCCTTTTTAACTTGTCCTAGTTTGGGATTTCTGTCCCTTGTAACTTAAAGGTTTTCATTATAATAAAAACTAGAGGCCCGGTGCACAAAAATTTGTGCACATGGGAGGGGGGGCATGGGGGGTCCCTCAGCCCGGCCTGTGCCCTCTCGCTGTCTGGGACCCCTCGGGAGATAATGACCTGCTGGCTTAGGCCTGCTCCCAGGTGGCAGAGGGCAGGCCTAATCCCTAGGTGCAGCCCCTGGTTGGGCTCAGAGCAGCGCCAATTGGGGAACTGGGGCGCCACCCCGTCATGCACAGAGCAGGGCGGATTGGGAGGTTGCGATGCCACCCTCAGTCACGCTCAGGGTAGGGCCAATTGGGGGGTTGGGGCACCGTCCCCTGTCACACTCAAGGCAGGGTCCATGGGGAGGTTGCGGCGCCACCCCATCACGCACAGAGCAGGGCCCATCAGGGGGTTGGGGTGCTGCCCCCTGTCACGCACAGAGCAGGGTCAATCAGGGGGTTGGGGAGCTCCCCCCTGTCACGCACAGAGCAGGGCCGATCAGGGGGTTGGGAAGCTCCCCCGTCACGCACAGAGCAGGGCCCATCAGGGGGTTGGGGAGCTCCCCCGTCACGCACAGAGCAGGGCGGATCAGGGGGTTGGGGTGCCGCCCTCTATCACCCACAGAGCAGGGCCGATCAGGGGGTTGGGGCGCTGCCCCTGTCATGCTGATCCCGGTGCCGGGAGACCTCGCGGCTCCGCTGATCCCAGTGCTGGGAGGCATATTACCCTTTTACTATATAGAATAGAGGTCTGGTGCATGGGTGGGGGCTGGCTGGTTTGCCCTGAAGGGTGTCCTGGATCAGGGTGGGGGTCCCCACTGGGGTGCCTGGCCAGCCTGGATGAGGGGATGATGGCTGTCTGCAGCTGGTCACACACACTTCAGGGTGGGGGTCCCCACTGGGGTGCCTGGCCAGTCTGGGTGAGGGGCTGAGGGCTGTTTTAAGGCTGGGACTGAAGCTCCCAACTGCTCCTTTTTTTCTTTTTTTCTTTTTTATTCTGAGCCAGCTTTAGCTCTGAGGCTCCAGCTCTTAGGCCTCTGCTCCTGAAAGCAGGTATCTGGTTTGTTTAGGTTCTACAATCAAAACTCTGTATCAACTCCAGGTCTGAGATCCCGGCTAGCTTAAAGCTGGTCTCTGGGGTTTTGTTTAGCTTCTATTTTTGTAACTATGTTTCAAACAGCAGGCTCAGAGGCCTGCAGCGGCAGGCGGGGAACGCTGGAGTCCTCCGTCACTGAAGCAAGCAAGCCTCATGTTAGTTTCAAGCTGCCTGGCTGCCGGCCGCCATCTTGGCTGGCAGTTAATTTGCATATTGCCCTGATTAGCCAATGGGAAGGGTAGCAGTCGTACGCCAATTACCATGTTTCTCTTTTATTAGATAGGATGACATATCTCAAGGTCTAAGGCTGTCCTGCCTGAAACCTAATCAACAAGCATTTATTTAACATACAAATTAGGCTCAACCTTAATTGATCTTGCCTAAAATTATTATCTCCCCCAGAATGATAAATACCTTTTAAGAACAACATGTTCCATTACCAGAAAGGGTAGTCTTAGCCTGCTCTTTGGAATAGCAAGTAGGCACAGGCAGTACTGAATGTATAAAGTGCAAAGCAAAAATTAATCTAGCTACCAACTTCCTGTCCTTCTACTGCTGGTCATTCCCAGTCCTGTTTGCTTAAAATAAAAACAAAACAAACAACAACACAAAAATAATAAAACAAACAGGCTGGAGAAAGAGGGAAAAAGTGAGATTCACTGATATGCTGTGATTTTTCCCATTTCCAAATCAGCTAGACCCATAGTCATTGTAAGGAGCCCTGAAGAGATCCGCAGAGATCAAAGGCTGTGGAGACCATCTAGTTCTGACATGAAGAAACTCAGCACAAAGGGCCTTGTTAGGAAGGGAGTGCGGAAAGATTCTCCTGTTCCTCAGAATACTCCCCAAAGAGCTACAGGCAGGCATGCTCCAACTTACCGTATTATAAATAGAATATGCAGCAAGAACATGGAACAGGGACTGTTGCCTAGAAGGGGGGGGGAAAAATCATAGTGAACACAACCTAGTTATTTCACACATTTTAAAAATTATAAACTTAAAAAAATAGGTTGACTGAAAACAGATAATCCACATAAAATTACTAATATAATAAAGAAATGATCCCAAGCTCAAATTTTAACAATTTCTATATGGTATAAATTTGAGGTTAGATAACATTCATTTTGATAGAAAGAATTTATGCCAAAAAACACAATAGGCTTCACAATTACTTAAATTCGTTGCCTTCTTTCACTGAACTATTCTCACTATAAAATCATCCCCATGGAAGCAACTGACCCTACAGAACCACAGAATGGCCTCAGTTACAGTGCCAGCCAGCTAGGTATACAAAACTGTAAGGCTGAGCAATGTCTTCCAGGAGGTTGTATATGCTTTAAATCAGCCTGCAATATAAGGTGCCGTCTCCCATAGCCAGGATCCAGGGGTCCAAGCCTGAAGGGGTGGAAGTGGGAAGGGCTCCACCCACTATTATCTCTGGTATTTTACTAGCAAAATGTTTGTTTCTATTCCCATCAACCTTAGGCTCTCTGGCAGTCTCAAGGTCTTAGTTTCAAAGAGAGGAAGGCTTCTACCAGGAAACACAACGATTCCACTGAACTGGAATTTGAGACTGCCACCCAGACACTTTGGGCTCCTCTTGCCTCTGAATCAAAAGGCAAAAAAATGGCTGGGATGACTGATCCTGATTATTGAGGGGAATCTGAGTTGCTACTACATAATGGACATAAGGAAGAGTATGTCTAAAATACAGGACATTTAGGATGTTAGCATTACCAAAACCTGTGATTCAAGTCAATAGAAAACTACAACAATCCAATTCAGGATGGGTTGCTAATGGTCGAGACCTTTCAGGAGTAAAGGTTTAGGTCACCTCACCAGGTGTATAACCACAGCCAGGGGAAGTACTTGCTGAGGGAAAAGGAATTAGGGACTGGATAGTGGAAAGAGTTATAAACCAGCTCTGACCACACGCCCAATCGCAGATATAAAGATTATAAATTAGTATATTTTTCTTATTTTGGTATATGTTTGTATATGTTAAAAATATTTTTTCTTCCTTCTCTTTTTCCTTGTCACCGTATGAGATATAGTAACAACAGTTAATTTTATATCATAGTAATTAGCTGATAGAAAATTAAAGCAGAACAGTAAACAGACATCCTTTTTGGGGAAAGAGTTAACATATTCAGTCATAAGCAGTTAGGGCAAGGTATAACTTTGTTATTGTCTTTATATAGAAATTAAATTGACAAGGGTTGACTGTGATGGTCAACTTTGTCAACATGGTGAAACTACAATAGGTGTTGCTATAAAGAAGGTATTTTGCAGATGTGGTTGAAATCTATAATTGGTTGACTTTAAGTAAGAGCAGATCATCTTTCAGGGGTGGGCAAACTTTTTGACTCGAGGGCCACAATGGGTTCTTAAACTGGACCGGAGGGCCGGAACAAAAGCATGGATGGAGTGTTTGTGTGCACTAATATAAATTCAAAGTAAACATCATTACATAAAAGGGTACGGTCTTTTTTTTCAATAGTTTTATTCATTTCAAAGGGGCCGGTTCCGGCCCGCGGCTGATAGTCTGGGTGGGCCTGATTCAATCAGCTAAAAGGCTTTAAGAGCAGATCTGTGGCTTCTCTGAAGAGGAAATTCCTCCTGTGTCAACAGTTTCAGCTCATGCCCAAGAGTCCCAGCCTGCCCTTTGGACCTCAGACCTGCCTAGTCAGCCCCAAAACTGTGAAAGCCAATTCCTCACAATAATTCTCTTTAATATATAGTGTGTCCCCCCCAAATATGTACACACACTTTGAATAATTATAAAGGCAGTGTTTATTAAAATACATTTCATTTTCAAAATTGAACTATCAGCTGTTAAAGTGTACATACATTTTTGGGGACAACCTGTATATCTTTTATTGGTTTCTGTTTTTCTGGTTGAACCGTAACCAATATAGAGGTCAGCAAAACTATACCTTTCATTCATAACTGTCATAGTCATTTCATTCATTCATCTAACTAAAGTTTTTTTAGTTTCATCTCCATATGAGGTCATGGTTATAGGGATATATTTATCGCTGACACAGTTCTCGAAAAGCAACACAATCTATCATTTCTTTTCTAAGACTTTTAATTAAGTGCCATATTTTTAAGAATTCACACATCATAAAATGATTCTTTAACAATTTTATAGCACCAACTATGCAAAAATTTAAGTTTAAGTTGACTTTGAACCTAAGTTTCACACAACATGAACCAAATGATCTGCAAAGTGTAAAACTTCAGGACCTGAATGAAGATTAGTCTTTAGGAGGCATTCTAACACTCACATTTTAAGTTAATAAAGATTTTAATTCAGACTACTTACAAAGGCTATTTACCATGCATGATATTAAACTTTACTTACTTAACACCGTATCTGTCTCTAAACATAATATGGTCCCTAAATGTGCGGTTGACATCAAGGTCTATTTGTCTGATATCAGGTGAACAACCACGTGCTCTGAGTTTTAATTTCTGAAGAGGAAAAAAAGGGGGGATAAAAGCACATTTTTATGAAAATCAGCTTTTGAAAAGTCTATGACAAATATTAAATGATTTTCATTTTAGAAGTTCTTTTGGTTTAGGAAAATCATTCCCATTGTTCAAACGTGAAAAAATATAAAAAGGTACACAATGAAAAGTTTCTCTCCCATTCATGCCCCATCTCTACTACTCCCATTTCCTCTTTTCCCATCCCTTTTCCCTCCTGTCCTATCAATAGAGGTAGAAACTAATTTTGGATAGAGAACTTTTTGGGGTTTGCATTGCTATGTAAAAGCTCTTCATAGCTAAGTCATGTAGTCCACTATAATTTATTTTTTCTTTCCAACACAATATTCTTGTTTTTCTTGGAGCTGATCATTGCATTATTTTTTGATTTGCTTGTCTTCTACACAGCTGTCACTAACTCAATCCCAAACTCACTTTAAGATGCATAAATCTCTTCTGGTGATGCTCAAATAGAAGGGGTATTTTCTCAATTTCAACTGTTTGCAGACTTCACTCCCAGAGCCTTCTGACCTGCTCTAGTTGGGGCTACTGCACTATCCTTGGGGTCTCCCTGTACCATCTGCTAGGCATCTCTTTGCTTGGGTCCCGTTTCCTGCATTTCACATCTTCTTTCCTGGTTTATTTCCTTGTTCTGGAGGACCACATCCTCCAGTAGCTCCTGTGAAAGGTGTATTTTTTGAAACTTTGAATGCCTGCTACCTCCTTTCTTATTTGGCCATTTTAAATTTTAAATTGGAAAATATTTTTGCTCAAAAGGCATTGCCTTCATTGTCTTCTAACTTCAGTGTTTCCATTCTAATTCACGCTTCTTTATATGAAGTCTATTTTTTCTTTCTAGAAGTTTATAGGAGTTTCTCTCTCCAGGTCTGAAACTTCACATTTTTGTGCTTGGTTTGGATCTATTTTTAGCCACAGGATTGGGCATTTGATGGATCTCTTCAATCTTAAAAACTCATCCATCTCTCAGTTCTGAACAATTTTCTTCAATAATTCCTTTGTTGATTTCCCCAGCCTCTCCTCCCATGACCCCATTTTCTCTTTCTGGAACTCTTATTATTACAGTGTTGGATCTCCTGGGCTGTCATTTAATTTTCTTATATTTTCTCTATTATTTTCCATCTCTGACTTCATAATCTACTTTCTGGGAAATTTCTTCAATTGTTATTTTCAACCCTCCTCTAGAATCTTTCATTTCTATTATCATTTTTATAATCCTAAACTCTCTGCTGTTCTCAAATATTCCTTTTAAGAGCATTCTATACTTGTTTTATGGATGCAATATCTATTTTTATCCTCCTGAAGATATTGATAATTTTTTTGTTTTCTTCTGGTCTGTTTCTTGCAAGTTCCTTTATTCCCATTTCTCCTCATTTCTCTTTCATATTAGCTCCTTTCCTCAAATGAACAGAGATATTTTGTTGTCTCTTATATTTAAAAGCAGGAGACTAACAGCTGGTGGAAAGCTCTGTGTGCAGAGGTGGGGATTCACAACTGTTGTCAGTGGTTGGGCAGTTTCACTGGGGTTCCCCTAAGTCAGTATCTTTGGGTTCATTTTCTTAGGGTGGTCAGATTCCCCAGAGAAGGCACTTCTGATCTGCCAAAAAGACAAGCACCCAGCAGTCGATGTTCTGGGAGCTGAGTGGAAGGAAAGGCTGCAATGTCCCAAATTCAGGATATTCAATTCCTCCGTGCTTGCACCACAGCAGCTCACCCTCAGCAATGCCTGTGTTCTCCAGCCCAGAGGCCCTCTGTTTTACCCTCTCCAAATGGTGTACCTCCAATCTCCTGCTTGGGTTGGGGAAGGAGACTTAAGGGCTCTAACTGCTTCTGCAACAGACTGTTAACCACTTCTACTATGTTTAGCTTCACTTCTACTTCCAGAGGTACCTGGAATTAAGCAATTATCAAAACTTTTGGAGATTCTGAAATATAAATCAAGTGCTTCTCCAATTTCTCACTACTAGTCTATGATTAGTTTTCTTAGGTTTGCTAAGACTACAAAGTATCTGTCTGAATTCTGGTTTTCAAAAATTGGCACCTGTTATCTCTTCTCCTATTTTTTCTTCTTTGTGGGTTTGCTTTTTAAAACACTCTCTGCTGTCAATTTAGTGGAATTTCATCCACATTTAATCAGATGGGAGATTAAAATTTATATAATTTATACTTACCCATAAGTCTCATTAAGCCATCTACACTAATAAAAGACAAACATGCAAATTGACTGTACCTTCACTACACATTAAGCCACGCCCACCAGCCAATCAGAGTGACTATATGCAAATTAACCCAACCAAGATGGTGGCCGGCAGCCACAGAGCTGGAGCGAGCAGGAGGCTTGGTTGCCCCAATGATGAAGGAAGCCAAGCTTCCCGGCCGGCTGCTACCTCCTCTCAAGGCAACAAAGTTTCAATTATAGAAGGTAAATAAACCCCAGATACCTGCTTTCAGCCAGCATGGCCATGGAGCTGGAGCGAGCAGGAGGCTTGGTTGCTCCAGTGATGGAGGAAGCCAAGCTTCCCGCCTGCCATGACCAGCTCTGAGCTCCACTCAAAGCAACACAGTTTCAATTATAGAAGATAAATAAACCCCAGATTCCTGCGTTCAGCAGGCTGTGGCCACGGAGCTGGAGCGAGCAGGAGGCTTGGTTGCCCCTGGCGATGGAGGAAGCCAAGCTTCCCTCCCGCCCACCCTGGCCGGCTCTGAGCTCCTCTCAAGACTACAAAGTTTCAATTATAGAAGATAAATAAATCCCAGAATTAAAAAAAAATAAAAAAAGAAGAGGCTGGGAGCTTATGTCGCCGGGGGGCTTAGCCAGCCTGAAAACAGCACTCAGCCCCTCACCCAAACTGGCCAGGCACCCCAGTGGGGACCCCCCACCCTGAAGGGGGTGTGACCAGCCTGCAAACACCCATCAGCCCCTCACCCAGGCTGGCCAGGCACCCCAGTGGGACCCCCACACTGATCCAGGACACCCTTCAGGGCAAACCAGCCGGCCCCCACCCATGCACCAGGCCTCTATCCTATATAATAAAAGGGTAATATGCAAACTGACCTTAACAGCAGAATGACTGGGAAAGACTGATCACTAGGACACACACTGACCACCAGGGGGCAGGCGCTCAATGCAGGAGCTACCCCCTGGTGGTCAGTGTGCTCCCACAGAGGGAGCTCTGCTCAGCCACAAGCCAGGCTGATGGCTGCCAGTACAGCGGTGGTGGTGGGAGCCTCTCCTGCCTCCTCAGCAGCGCTAAGGATGTCCGACTGCAGCTTAGGCCTGCTCCTTGCTGGCAAGTGGACATCCCACGAGGGCTGCTGGGCTGCCAGAGGGATGTTTGATTGCCAGCTTGGGCCCAATTCCCCAGGGAATGGGCCTAAGCCAGCAGGTGGACATCCTCCAAGGGGTCCCAGACTGCAAGAGGGTACAGGCTGGGCTGAGGGACCCCTCCTCCCCCCCGCCAAGTGCACAAATTTCTGTGCACCGGGCCTCTAGTGTATATATAAAAGCCTAAGCAACCGTTTGACCGTTCGCCTGGTAGCTATGATGTGCAATGACCACCAGAGGGCAGACGCTCTGACAAGTAGAGGAGGGAGCCCAATTCATCGTGCAATCGGCCATGGGTTAGGTTGCTGCTAGGGGACTGTTGGCCCTGACTCTGCTTCTCCCACACCCCGGACCCACAGATGAGGGAGGAGGGAGCCCAATTCCTCACAGAATCAGCTGTGGGTTAGGTTGCTGCTAGGGTACTGTTGGCCCGGAATCTGCTTCACTCGCATCCCAGATTGCAAGAGGGCTCAGGCCAGGATGAGGGACCCCTCCAGTGCATGAAATTGTGGACCGGGCCTCTATCATATAATTTCAAATGATGATACGAATACTTTACATCACCTTGAATGCTTAAAAAAATGAATTTTACTTTTGAATTTCAAAATAACAGGTTGGCATCAGATACTCACATTATAAAGGTCCCTTGTATCTTCTTTCATTTTTGGGATCTCAAGAAGTAGAGCCCAGACTTCACCTCGGAGCTGGAGTGGGATCCCTTTGTAAATTCTCCTATGAAACTTATTGAAAGGAAACATTAATTGAAATTACAAACTGACAAAAGCTTAGACTGGTCCCTTAAATAAAATTAATTAATATTTGTTAGTCTTTTATTTTCATAGTATCCATAATAATTAATAACACATTTTAACATGGCACATTTGGATATTATCATCTCTACATTTCAGATTTTAATACAGAGACATAAATACAGAAAGTAATAAAATGTTAAATATGCCTAGTACATTAGTATTTCCATACCACTCATAACAAAGGTGTTCCCTAAGTAGCATGAAAGCATAATCAATGCTTTTTTAAAGTTGTGAACATCTGATTTATACATTCCCTATATATATATATATATATATATATATATATATATATATATATATAAAATTGGTAATATGCAAATTAGCCGGCGTCACAACTAGCTCAGGAGGAGCTGTGTGCGCAGATGGGTGGGAGGGGACTGTGTCCTGCCCCCAGCCCCAGCGGACACACACCAGGGTTGGGGGCGTGCTCCATGGAGCCGCAACTGGGCTCAGAGTATGCCCCTGGTGGGTGGCGGCAGCGACCGGAGCAAAGCAAGCCCCAGTTCCACATGCTTGGTTGCGGCTGGAGCAAAGCAGCCCAGGTCCTGGGTGCCTGGCAGTGGCAGGAGCAAAGCAGCCCAGGTCCTGGGTGTCTGCAGTGGCAGGAGCAAAACAGCCCGGGTCCTGGTGGGTGGCGGTGGCAGCCAGAGCGAAGCAGCCCGGGTCCTGGGTGCCGGAGGGAAGCTGGTGCTGGCAGCCAGGGGAAGGAAGGCCTATTCTTGCACGAATCTTCGTGCATCGGGCCTCTAGTTGATATATGATTAACGAATTACACACTTTCTCCCTTTTAATCCACACACCTAAAAGGATCCAAATAGCAAAAAGGTTTCCTTGTGCCAAAAGTGTCTTCATGAAGGGTAAACAGTGCTGTTAACCCCTACTCTCTTTTCCACAATCTTCTCACCTTCTCTCTGGGCTCTTTATAACAAAGCAGGCCCTTACATCTCATAATCTTAGTTAATTCCACCCACAACCTTCATTACCCTCTTCTCCCCCACCCTTTCCTCTTCTCTTTTAAATTCTTAATAATTTCTTCAGGAAAACCTTTTTCCTTCTTAGTGACACAGATCCTATCTAATCAGACAGAAGTAGTAATAAATCTCCATCAGGAAGGAATACCATCACTTTTGAATGAAATAATCCATAAAACATCAGTATCATCAACTCTTTGGTTCCTTGAAAGTATACTGCTAATGCTCTAAGAATCACTCAATTTTCCAGTCTTGTAATTATATGTTTTTCCTCAAGGCTAATTACTCAAAATAACATACAAATCTATTATGGTCACTATAAAGTTTGCATAATAAAACCTGGAAACTTATATCCTTATGATCAAAATAATGTATTTAAATAGTATGGCTAAGAAAATAAGATGCAAATTTTAATAAATGAAATGTTGGTGAACTATGAATAAACAGAGTTCAACTTCCACCACTACGTTACCTACATTTTTTAAAACTAAAGCTTTAAGAAATTTTGATTAAATGGTTTAAAAGGAGTGACACTGCAGAGCAACTTTTACTATGGAACAGTGAATATTGTGAAATCGATTCAATTAGATAATTACATAATTTCAGTTTTGTTCTTTGGTATAAACATAATATGCCCCAAATTTAAAATTTCAGCAGATAGTGACTAAAATCATAGAAGTTTTAATGCATGCAGCAGCTCTAACTTGAAGAATATAAACAGAAAGGCTTTGTGTAAACTAGACTCTGCTACTTGTAACATTTCCCATGTACTAAACATTTAGCACCCTTAGCTGCAAACTGAATGTGGTAAAAAAGCAAGTGATTTATTTTCTTAAAAGAAGTTTGTCATCTATATTCACCTCAAAATCATAATATACTTTTTAAAGATATATCATCCACTAAAAGTTACTTCAAATTATCTCCTAAATTTCTAGAGTAAAGATGCTACACTGTAAGCATCCTATATAATAAAAGCCTAGTATGCAAATTGTCCCCTCAGGTGGTCATTCGACCCTGAGACTGGGAGTTCAACCACTTGCTATGATGTGCGCTGACCACCGGGGGGGCGGGGGGGGGGCACGAAAAATGGTGGGCGTCAGCCACACGGCGCTGGCAGTGGGTGGCAGTGGAAGCGCTGCCGGCCCTGATGAGCGGGAGGATGGTTGAGCAAGTGAGTGGGTGCAAGGTGGGTGCGAGCAGGGGTCCAATAGCCCCGTGAATAGCCCTCCAGATGGCAATCAGCAGTGCCAACAGCAGGGGGTAGGGCCGCTGCCTGGCTCTCAGGCACTGAGAGAGCCAGGTGGGGCTGGCCATGATCAACTGTCCCATAGGTGGGATGGTGGAGCAGGTGAGGGGGTGGTGCCAAGCCAAGGTGGGGTGCCAGGTGGGGTTGCAAAGCTGGGGGCTTGAGCTGGGGCCCGATCCCCAAGGCCACCCTGAGGGACCTCACTTGTGCATGAATTCATGCACCAGGCCTCTAGTCTGATATAAATATCAGAAAGTATGGAAATTATTACAAATGTAAAAAATGGAATTTTAATAGTCAAGTAGAATATAATGGCAGGTAAACAGATGAACTTTGATAGACTTGAATCTCCATTAAGCAGATATTTTTCAAAGAGTAAAATAAGAGCTCCGACATGTACTTCTTAAACTATATTACTTAAAAAGCCTTTTGACATTTGATTGTTGTCACTCAAGTCTGTGTTCAACAATCATATATAAATTACTGTCTATTTTTAATCCTAAAGTTTAATAGAAATTTAGAAAAAACCCCATCAAATTCTATGATAAATTGGGGAGAAATAATAGAGAAATATCAGGTAGCAATAAAAAATTAACGGCCCAGTGTTACTACAGGGCTAAAATAAACAATTAATCACATATGGAAAAGGCTGCAAAAAGAAATGTTGGTACATTATCACTATCATCATCAACAGTAACAATTAAAGTCAACTTTTAATGAGCATTTATTATGTACAGAAAACTTTTAAAAGTTATTTACAGATATTTATCTCATTTAATCATATTGACAACTCTATGAGAATTATTACCCCAATTTTATAGATATTGAAAGTAAATCACAAAGAGGCTGAATGGCTTGACAAACAACACACATAAGATGTTACCAGTTAGTAAAAAATACTGATTTTACATTTTATAAAAAACAAAGACTATCTTTCAAGACCACAAATAGTATCCATTATTCTGCTCAACAGTACTTATTTACTAAAATACATGGAACAGGAAAATATTAAGGAAGTCCAAGAGCAAAAACTATTAAAATAATGGTAGTAAAATTGTACCTAAAACTTAAAAGTAACATAAAATATTAATCTGGAGTTTAAGCTGTGAGGGGTAATGAAATGAAGCATGTGCAAAAGTCATATATAGATGGGAAAAAAATACAGATAGAGAACAGACTGGCAGCAGCAAGAGGGGCTGGGTGAAAAAGATGAAGGAATTAAGCAAAAACAAAACAAACAAAAAACCCTTAGACACAGACAACAGTATGGTGATTACCAGAGGGAAAAGAGGGTGGAGGGAGGTGGAAGAGGGATAGTGGGGGATAAATGGTGACAAAGAAGACCTGATTTTGGGTGGTGAACACACAATACATTATACATATGATGTATTATAGAACTGTACACCTGAAAACTATATACTTTTATTAACCAATGTCACCCCAATAAATCAAAATTAAAAAACCAAAAAAGAAAAGAAATTAAGAGGCCCTAAAATATGAATTTTTAATTATGTTTATTACTTTTCAAATATTTGTACTGTTACGTGACAGGCTGACTTATGATTATATATCTTTCCTCACAAATTTTCAGCTATGATAAAAATTTTGTAAAACAGTAGAAATTACATCAAAGCACAGGAGTTGTAATAAAATTTGCTTATTCTCCAGAACAATAGTCCAGTTTACATCTGTTAAGAATCGTTCAATGGACAAAGTAGTGTCTCATATTTTTTAGAATAACTCAGGAAATCAAGGTACAGAGAAGTGGTTCGCCTAGGTTAGAGAATTATCTTCTTACTCCTACTTCAAGGTATTTCTGCACCATCTCCTAGAAATTACAGCTTTATTAAAGTTGCAGAATTTATCAGGTGATAGCTGATTGTCCCAATTCATAAATGAAAATCATTCATTCATTCATTCGAAAAAGAATGCCTGCCTGCCTGATCACCCCTAACCTCTCTGCCTGCCTGCCTGATCGCCCCTAACTGCCTCTGCCTGCCTGCCTGATCACTCCTAACTGCCCTCCCCTGCCGGCCTGATTTTGCCCCCAAATGCCTCTGCCTGCCTGATCACCCCTAACTGCCCTCCCTTGTCAGCCTGATCTCGCCCCAAACTATCTCCCCTGCCAGCCTCGTTGCCCCCAACTGCCCTCCCCCGCCAACCTGATCTTGCCCCCAATGGCCCTCCCCTGCCAGACTGATCTCGCCCCTAACTGCTCTCCCCTGCCGGCCTGATAGCCCCTAACTGCCTCTGCCTGCCTGATCGCCCCTAACTGCCCTCCCTTGCTGGAATGATCTCACCCCCAACGGCCCTCACTTGCTGGCCTGATCACCCCTAACTGCCCCTGCCTTGGCCCCCACCACCATGGCTTTGTCTGGAAGGAAGTCAGATGTCCGGAAGATGGCCGGTCAACCTGGTCTAATTAGCATATTACCCTTTTATAAATAGACTAGAGGCCCAGTGCACAAAAATTTGTGAACTCGGGGGGTGAGGAGGGGGTCCCTCAGCCCGGCCTGTGCCCTCTCACAGTCTGGGACCCCTCAGGGGATGACCACCTGCTGGCTTAGGCCCGTTCCCCAGGGGATTTGGCCTAAGATGGCAATCAGGCATCCCTCTGGCAGCCCGGCAGCCCTCGGGGGATGTCCACTTGCCAGTGGGGAGCAGGCCTAAACTGTAGTCGGACATCCTTAGCGCTGCTGAGAAGGCAGGAGAGGCTCCCACCACCCCCGCTGTACTGGCAGCCGTCAGCCTGGCTTGTGGCTGAGCAGAGCTCCTCCCATGTGAGAGCGCCCTGATCACCAGAGGGCAGCTCCTGAATTGAGCGTCTGCCCCCTGGTGGTCAGTGTGTGTCATAGTGACCAGTCATTCCCAGTCCTTCTGCTGTTAGGGTCAGTTTGCATATTACCCTTTTACTATATAGGATAGAGGCCTGGTGCATGGGTCGGGGCTGGCTGGTTTGCCCTGAAGGGTGTCCCAGATCAGGGTGGGGGTGCCTGGCCAGCCTGGATGAGGGGATGATTGCTGTGTGCAGCTGGTCACACCCCCTTCAGGGTGGGGGTCCCCACTGGGGTGCCTGGCCAGCCTGGATGACGGGCTGATGGCTGTTTGCAGCTGGTCACACCCCCTTCTGGGTGGAGGTCCCCACTGGGGTGCCTGGCCAGTCTGGGTGAGGGGCTGAGGGCTGTTTTCAGGCTGGCGGGCAACTGAAGCTCCCAGGCTCTTTTTTTTTCTTTTTTCTTTTTTTTATTCTGGGATTTATTTACCTTCTATAGCTGTCACTGGAGCTGAGAGCCGGCTCCAGCTCTGAGGCCATTGCCAGCTCTGAGGCCATGGCTGGCTGAAAGCAGGTGTCTGGGTTTGTTTAGATTCTATAATTGAAACTCTGTTGCCATCACTGGCGCTCTAAGCTCTGAGCCTGCTGGCGGCTGAAAGCAGGTACCTGGGGTTTGTTTAGCTTCTATAATTGCAACATTGTTGCATCCGGAGCTCAGAGCTGGGCTGCAGCAGGTGGGGAACCTTGGCTTCCTCCATCGCCGGGGCAACCAAGCCTCATGTTTGCTTCAGCCGCTTGGCTGCCGGCCGCCATCTTGGTTGGCAGTTAATTTGCATATCTCGCTGATTAGCCAATGGGAAGGGTAGCGAAGTTAAGATTAATTACCATGTTTCTCTATTATTAGATAGGATTATATAGGATAGGATTGCTTAAATGGGGTGGGGGGAGCCTTTTTCAGCAGGAGGAGATGCTCTTGGCAGACAAAAATACATAATCTCTACATCTGGACTGATAGCCAGCCATATGCACTATACTGCCAAACCAGTCATTAAAAACTGAACTGCTTTCTTACACCTTACACCAAACAGCTGCTGCCCTTAAAACCCCTCCTCAGCCCCCACCTTGGGTTCTGCCTTTGCAGTTCACCCAGATTAGGTTCTGATTGGTCAGTTTCTATACCAGAGAGTGTCAAAAGCTCAGCCTCCTAGGCAGTCATTGGCTCCTCGCACTTCACCCAGATTTGGTTCTGATTGGTCAGTTTCTATGCCAGTCAGCATAAAATCTTTAAGGAAAAAATAAGTAAGGTTGTCTGAAATCTACCTTTGCTTTCAGTATATCTGTTCACTGGTCAATACAATCAAGCAGTCTACTTTAGTCACACAGATACATTTAAAATCCATCAACTAAAAAAAGCAATTCCATTAACTCGCCTGATGTTTTTCAATACCCTTTTCAAACCTGAGTGATTCTGGAACAGTGTTAAGTGTGCCGGTCCATGTCATCATGGCTGCCATACAGCAAACCTGTAAGCCCAGCAAGTTTAACTCAATTCTGTAGGACTTTCACAACTGCAGTGTACACCATGAAACACAAGTTTATCCTCAGAGCTGCTGACGCTCCTCATTGCCTCCCCATTTCCTGTAATTATCCTTGCTCCACTGGCTCCTTGATCTCTTCCTCCAAATAGGCACAAGCCTCCATAGTTGAATCTGAAAAAGGTTTAAACCACCCACAGGCCCTCCTGCCTTTTATAACTGCCTCTATTTCCCTCTGACCTCTTACTGACAAACACCAAAAGGAAAAGCTCCTGTAAAAGATGGTACAATGAACAAGCCCTGAAGTCTGACCATAGGATCTCTTGCTTAAATTTTATTTCTAAATGTGATGCCTTCATTTCACATTAGTAAAATAAAATTTTGGCTAAGATGAATCCATTAGTTTTTTGACCAACAAAGGTCCATTCAGTTATTTGATCAAGAGAAAAATATATGTATCTGTAGTAGGTACCCTGCTGTGACTTAAGACACTTACATCATGACTAGTTAAATCATAATGGGTTCCACTTAACAGAGATAACTTCCATTAATAGACTACACTTCAAAAATACATACTATTGTACATAGGGAGCAGTCACTGTGAGAACACACAGGCAACACAAACAGCCTTACTGGAAACTTTTTCATCAATGCTTGTATCCTAAAAATCCAAATATTCTCTATGAGAGCTATATTTTTATTTCAAGATATTTCTATGGCCCTAGCTGATTTGACTCAGTGGATAGAGCATCGGCCTGCAGACTGAAGGGTCCCAGGTTAGATTCTGGTCAAGAGCACATACCTTGGCTGCAGGCTCTTCCCTGGCCCAGGCCCTGGTCAGGGCTTGTGCAGGAAGCAACCAATCAATGTGTTTCTCTCACATCAATATTTTTCTCTCTCTCTTTCCCTTTCTCTTCCACTCTCTCTAAAAATCATATATATATATATATATATATACATATATATATATATATAGTATATATTCATGTTCTATGAATTTCTTTGTTTACTACTTTGTAAGTATGGAATCTATGGAAAGAAAACTTAGAAGACAAGAAAAACACATGCTACTTTTTTACTTCAATGCAATTTAAAACTAGGTATGATTTGAAAGCAGTGATTCTTTTAGAAGGTGCATTCTGTTCACACTAAATTGGACCATATATGTCATCCAATAACTCTATCATTATGGTTGTGGGAAAGTACTTTAAAATTATACATCGAAGAAATAGTTCTGTTAAAATCTCTCTAACTGGGAACTAAATTAGCCAGACTTGTTGTGCAGAATGATAGCCTAGTAGAATTTCTCATTTTACAGAGGCTTACATACTATCATAGATATATACTATATACTAGGCAAGAAAATAAAGCCCTACAACTCTACAAATATTTTATTAGGCCGAATGTGAGATTAAAGCACAGGTGCAATGCACCAAAATTTATCCACTTGAACCATCTTTCCACAAAGACAAAAGGTAAAGTATAACTGTCAACTTTGGGCCAATCTGAGAGATTCAGCAAAATATTAAACAAGAGCACAGGCATTGTAATGAATCCTCTACTTTGAACTGGTCCTCTTAAAAACATCGTGACTTCCAACATAATGCTAAAACACACAGATAATAAAATCAGCAAGGTACTCACTGCTGATGAAAATATAATAAGAGTCTAAACTTTAAATAAGAATACTTAAGACGCTAAAAAAAAAAAAAAAAAAAAAAGTGACATGGCATTGTGATATACCCCAGGACAAAAAGATTTCCATAGTTAAATAAGTTTCGTACAATTTAAGTTCCCTCTTAAAAATTCCCACATGTTATAGTTTTAAAGACTCTCAAAAGTCCTGTAGTAAAGAAACACTGTTTAACTATGTTTAGCTCTGATTTTCTCTACTTTATTTAGCTATAGAGCCTTTTTTCATGCACTAATAAGTAACACTTACTGACTCTGTACTAAGGGTGCTTTATAGGAATTAACATTTAATCCTCAAAACAACTCAGAGGTAAATTCTTATTATTATCTCCATTTTGCAGATGAACAAACTAAGTCAGAAAAAGGTAAACTATCTTCCCCCAGGTCACACAGCTAGTAAAGTGGTGGTGCTGGGATTTGAAACCAGGATGGCCTGGCTTCAGAGTCTATTACTAACCATGAGGCAGGCTGTTTCTATGTAATATTCATTAGAATCTAAGAGACTGATTTCTTTCCCTGGAATTCTTATTAACAAATGCTGACATACAATTTGTATCTATGCAAATAAATAAATAAATAACACAGAAAAAAAGTGTGAGGAAATAGAAATCCTAATAGTTAATTCAGTTGTATTTTCCTGTGAGAGTATGAAGATTTCTTTTTTTGTCCAAATTCCCTTCAAAAAACTAACAGCAGTAACGAATATTTACTGAATACTTACACTCTGCAAGGTGTGTACTAAGTGCTATATGTGCATTAATTGCTCACTTTTCATCCCTTTGTAATGGGTATGATTATCTCCATTTTACTATGAGGAAATCAATGCCAATGTTAGCTGTTCTCAAAGCATGGTCCATGAAGTCAAAGCTGTTCTCCTAATAATACTAAAATGCCAGTTGCCTTTTTCACTATACTGCCTTTTGCACAGTAGCAGAAAAGCAATGGTCATAAAACTACTGGCACCTTCACACAAATCGCGCAGTAGCAGCACTACGCTAAGTGGTCACTATATTCTCCACTCACAGTTTAACACTAGTCTGTTTTACTTTACAGGAAGCTGTAGAAATTATTAATTTCATGAAATCTCAACTCTTAAATACATATCTTATTAATATTCTGAGCGATGGCATGGGAAGTACACATTGAGAACTTTTCTGCACATCCAAGTAGTACAATGATGGCCTCAAGAAAAAGCACTTACAAAATTGTTTGAATGATGACCTGATCCACCTGCTTTTTTCATGAAATATCTTATTACTTGAAAAAATTACTGAGTAATCCAATTATAGTTATTCAGATTTGGGTATTTAACATTTTCTCAAAAATAAATGAAGCCTGCCCTAACTGGTTTGGCCAGTAGATAGAGCGTCGGCCTGCGGATTGAAAGGTCCCAGGTTCGATTCCGGTCAAGGGCATGTACCTTGGTTGTGGGCACATCCCCGGTAGGGGGTGTGCAGGAGGCAGCTGATCGATGTTTCTCTCTCATCGATGTTTCTAACTCTCTATCCCTCTCCCTCTCTGCAAAAAGTCAATAAAATATATATTTTTTAAAAAAGAATATGAATGTAATAGTCTTATAAATAAATAGAAACTTTTACTGGAAAAATCCACATTGAACTTGTATAGTTTCACCAAGAAGTAACATTATTTTTAATTACCTTTTCAGTGTTCTTGTATTTTTCCCATCCTTTTAGCATTTTCAACCACTTAGCAGTTCTTTCAATTTCCAGGTGCTTTTGCTAAAACAAAATTGAAATTTATTGTTACTATTTGTTCAAGGCTTCTTTACTTACAAATTTCAAAACAATGTCTAAGAAAATGCTGCTAAAAAAGAACTGCTGAAAGATTATGCTATATTAAATAGCAAGTATTCTATTATTAAGTTGTATTAATAATTTTACAGTTGTATCAATGCAATTCCATAGCGAAAATTAAAGCTACACAGGAGGTACTTCACTGGGATAGGTAAAGAGAAGGGAATTGTTGAAATTTTCCAATATACTCTATTATACAAATTTAAACTAAAAGGAAATTTAAAAATATTGTGAACTATCTTTTAACAACAAAAACACAACTTCAAAATCTCATTTTCTTCCCTTTCCCCACCCCACACATTTCACTGAGTTCTAGCTTTGTAATGTTTTCAGTGACAGAATTGCTTTTTTAAGGAATTGTGTATTTATTGATTCATGGAGTGATTAATATTTAATTATCACTATGCTACTGAAAAATTATACAAAAGTAAGTACCACTTGCTACTGAAAAAGAAAGTTCGCCATTTGCTCAGGGTGACTGATATGGAAACATGCTGTGACAGGTGCTGTTACACAGTGTCGGGAAGGGTAAGAGAAAGGTCATGGTGGAGGGAGAGGTCACACCCGCCCGATGGATGGCAGAAGATGAGCCTTTCATAAGGTATGGAAGGATTATCAGGATTTTCATCAAGTGCAATGTGGGGAAAGATACTCTACGAAGCACGAGTGGATGGAGTTCTGGGATAATCAGCATTCGATGAGGCTGAATGGAAACATAGTCTTGTAGGTCACACTAAACAGGGGCCTGGAGCAAAGCTGGGGAATGGGGAAGGTGGCACAGAAAGTGCTTCTTCCTCACGTCTTTGATTGCCCGGAGAGGGATATTGTTTTCCTAAGGAACTGGGCCTGCTGTCCAATCTCCTACTCGCTCCTAAGGTGGTAGAGTGACTATGTGGTTAGTAAATTTAGAAAAAGAACTGGGCGTACAGCCCTCAGTCCCTATGCTTATAAGCCAACAACTCTCAGAAAGCATGTTTGTTCTCCATCCTTTCAGGCAAGAAAAAACACCCTCCTCGGCCAAGAAGTCTGTGGTGACCTTAGCCTATGACCAGGTGAACAAGCCTGCCTCCTTTTAGGGGTCAGTACCAGGTCGCCTGCACACCTAACCCACGCTCTTCCCTAGGAAAGTTGCTGGGATGTTTGCTGTTTCCCCACTGCCCAGATCAGTGCTAGGCACAGGGTAGGCACTTAATTATTTCATTTTCATGAGAGCAACACCCAGCATAATTTTCTCTTATAAGTGAGCTGAGATTCTGCTATTTTGTTCCTTTTTCTCAATCCCTACATTTTCTTTTTTGCAGGCCTCTGTAAGTATAATAAGCATAAGAATAAAAAGCAATGGAAATGAAAGATTCACAGGAAAGAAAATTATTCTATTTGATGCTCAAAATGTATGCTCACTACAACCCTATGAGGTAAGCATAGCCATGCCCATTGTACAGATAAGGAAACAGAAGCACAAAAGGGTTAAGTTACTGTCCAAATTCCCCCATCTAGTAAGTTCAGGTTTGAAGGGGGTTTGAGTTTGGACAGCTTGGCTGCAGGACCTGCACTTTTAGCTCCACATCTATTTCTTGCTTCCAACATGGCCCTGCTCTAGCTCAGGCAATGGCACTCCTGGATGAAGGCAATAGCTCCTACTGACTGTCTATATTCCAGCCTCAAACAGGCAGGTGGCACATGCCCACCATCAATATTTTGAGACTTAAAATGGGCATAAAATCCCAAAGGAGAACAGTGCACCATATACTTAATATATGCTTCACCAAAATCCACCCTGAATTTAGAAAAAGATTCTCACCAATAAGAATATTTTCTAGAATTTCAGTTTTAGGCATATTTTTAAAACTCTTTAATTACTTCTTAACTCTTTATAAAAATTTTGATGGGTTTTTCTAATAAAAGATGATCACTTGTGAGCAAAAGGTATCATTATAAATTCCATTTTTCAAAAGACTAAGCATATCCTTCATTATATTAGTGATAAAATGTTGCAGATGGTTCCAGAAATATGTTTAATTTTAAAACTCAGTGGGGCACTGAAATCTAATTAATGTTTCTGCTCAATGTGACTTTAGAGAAGGCGAAGCTATGAAAAATTAAGATTGATCTAAGCTGCCATTTGGGGTTTTTTTGCACTTCCTTTCCTGACTTATTCAAAGCATGTCTTTTTCTCCACCAACAGGAAAGCACCACATAATTCAAGCCAACCCAAGAGTGTAACAACACACTTTGCCAGGAACAACCCTGCTGAGATCTAGCCTGTCTCTTGCTATCTCTCATTTTTATGACTATGAATTATCAATTAATCACTTTAAGAAGTACTGTTTTTGTAATGGCACTCTTTGGTATTCTAATGCTTATCATATATATAGATAATTTTAAGTGCTATAAATTCTCACATGCAAAGACACCACACACACACACACACACACACACACACACACAACTTTTAAGAATCATGAAGCATGATTTTCTTTCCCCTGTAGCAAAAAACAAAAATAATACACCTTGAAAAAAGCTCCCACGCTATAGGATTTTTAAAATTATATATCAGTAGTTGAATCTGGTTTAAATGTTAAGTCCATGATACCGTCAGTTCAGCTACACCAGACTTGAATGCATGTGAATGTCTTTCTCCGACCCCAACTCATGAATCTATAATTTATGGATAAAATATACTTTATCACCAAACATGCTACAGCTGACTATTCCAGAATTAATCGAAAACCATGTGACAAATGTGAACTCAAGTGCTCTAGAAAAACAGGCTGAGGAACAGCATCTTGCCATGAACTAGATTAACACCAACACAAACTAGAACATAACAGCAAGCTAGAATTTCAACCTACAAGTTCAGCAAATACTTGAAATTCAACATATCCAAAACCATTTCCTTCACCATGCTATTACTCCCCTCTTTCCTATCATAAATTAACAGCATCACTATTCACTAAGTCAAACAAACTAGAACAGGGGTGGGCAAACTTTTTGACTCGAGGGCCACAATGGGTTCTTAAACTGGACCGGAGGGCCGGAACAAAAGCATGGATGGAGTGTTTGTGTGAAGTAATATAAATTCAAAGTAAACATCATTACATAAAAGGGTACGGTCTTTTTTTTCAATAGTTTTATTCATTTCAAGCGGGCCGGATCCAGCCCGCGGGCCGTAGTTTGCCCATGGCTGAACTAGAACCTTAAGTTGTTCTCAATCTTCATTTTACCTTCCTTCCCACATCCAAACTACACTCCTCTGGTCCCATCCATGTCTCATGTTTCCATCATGTCCTCTGCCCTAATTCAGGTGATCCCAATTCCTAGATGAAAGCATTAACTCCTTACCCGTAACCCTGATGCTCTTCAAAAAAGCCTCTACACTGCCACCACAATTTTTAAAACCTGTCCCAGTTTAAAATTCATCATTGGCTACCCATTAATCATCTACAAAAATGTTCCACGTGGATGGGTCTTCACAATATGGCCCCAACTCACCTTCTTGCTACTTTTATGATTTGGCATCTTGAACTACTTGTCATTAACACATAATGCTATTAATTGGAAAATCTGTTCCTTAACAGCTCTACTCAGTGGTCTTACCATATACTGATAATCCCTGTCTGAATCAATTCTGATTCTGATAGTGGTAAATGATGTTTGTTTGTTTTTTCTAATTCTATGATTCCTTCTATATGACTAACTGACATTTTTCTATTAAAAAGGATTTCCTTCCTAGCTCCTCCACATTTTTTAATATCACTATGATACAAAGGGCTATTTTACCAATGTATTATAATCTACTATCATTATTCTTGTTGAAGTTCAAATTGTCCCAAATTTAGCTGACCCCTCTTATTTGGATGGAGATTTCTCCCTTCAAGTGGATCCTTAGACATACCCTATCTGGCACAAAATAATTCAGGCTCACTTTATACGCTTTTTACCTAGACGTTCAACAGCCATTTCTTTAAGAAACAGTGGTTCTTTTTAATGGGAAATGATACTCAAAAATTAAGACCTGGGTACTAGATATGCTCATCATTGCAATTTTTAAAATCATATAGGAGACTGGGTATAAGAAACTTCTACTCCCCTAAGGATATGACAACATGTATCAAAAGGAAAATTATGCTGAGGTCTTAGTCTCCACCCTACGTTTTCTATTTCTTTCCATTAACTCCACTGACTACAAAAATGGTACACTGTTGTATACTCCCGCCCCCCAAGGGTTGTTAGCAGCAAAGGACTAAACTTACATTTGAAGTGTACATTCAATTATCTTAAATTGCCGTCCCCTATGAGTCACAACTGCCCCTTCTCCTACTTGCGCAAGGAGGGTATAAAGACTAAAACTGGACCAGCATCTTGTTTGTTACCGCTCAACCTCTATATATTTTTAACCATATGCGGACCAGTAAACACTTAACACTGTTGATCACCCACAGAAGTATTAGCTTCCCTTCTATCTGGTCCAAGGCTCCTCCCACTATTAACATGATTAATAATCCAGATAGTAAAGGCTAAACATACACACAATGCATGAATGGATATTAAATAGCCTTCTCTTCTAGAATAAGAAATCTTAGGGCTTTAATGAAGTTTATGTCTTCAGATATTTTTTTGTCTCTCCTGTATTAGGATGGCTGACGGGATCAAGTTGACCAGAGACACGAACACCTACACCTCACCAGCAGAGGTCAGGAGAGGACAAGAAGAAGGAAAGCTTTGTGTTTTGACAGAATAACATTGAGAAATCTATCAGTCGTGTATTTTAAGATTTCAAACCACATAAAATTAAAATATGGTTTCAAAAGATATGAATAGGCTCCCGTATTTTGTAAGCCATGCAAAATATTGCACTACATAAAGGAATAGATGAATCCACAAAGATGCATAGTTTTACATATCCTTTCTCCTTATTAAAAACATCAATAAGCTCAAAGAAACAATGTAACTCATTATTAATATTGTTCTCTGTAGAATAAACATAGTAAGTGTCTTTATTTGTTTAATTACCTATTTGAAGGAATCCAAAGCACTTTGTAAATATCAACACTAATCCTTGTATGTGCGGCTATCCTTATTTTATACAAAATATCCTTATTTTAGAAAGAGAACTGCCTTCCGTAAAATACTGTATTGGCAAACTTGAAACTAAAGCCATGATTACTTGACTATGTGTTAGTGTACAGCTTCCCAAGAGACAATAAGTGTTTGCTTCAAGTGTATGCTTTCTAGTGATTAATAAACACCTTACTAGTAGATGTCAGCAAGGCTATCATTTCCATTGATTTTATTCAACATAGTCATACATGTAAAATTTTCTATTAGTTTCCTCGAAATGGCAGAGTTTGGCCATCAGGACTGGGCAGTTACTGAAGAATATATAAACTGAAGTTAGACCAGAAAAATTGGAGGAAATCCTGATAAACTAAAAAGTCTGTAGCCTTATATTGCTCTGCCCATGTCTAAAGTTCCCCCAAAATGGTAAAAGGCAGGTCATGCAATATGAGAGCAGTTTATATATGAAAGGCACAATGGAATCTCAATCAGCAGTCTCAGAATTCTGCCCCTCTCTCAATATAAGACTGACAAACGAATATAAAATTACATCTTTGTTAAATTATTAAGGAGTGCATAGGTCATTTTTTAGTGATTTCCTATTATATTAAACTCTTGAAATTAAACAACCAATTAATTACAACCTTGACTGCATTGTGCAGGCAAATATATTTTAAAAGGGACTCCTACAATGTCAACACTAAAAAAATTTTAATTTAAAAGTAATATTTTTTAAAGCTCACCTAAAGTATGCATCCTCTGAAATACAGCTTTTGTCTTATATTTCTTCATTTTTTTACTGTCACATTTCTGAAATCTAAATCACTGGATCCAAGACTTTTGGACTTTCTGGACCAGAAAATTATTTTTAAAAAGAGAGGGGGCAGGCATTGCAGAGAGAAGTCAATATTGAGTTGCCAGGTTTCTCTTTTGCAAAATACAGGTATATTTTGTTACAAGATACCTTCCAACTCTTCTCTCCATGATTTCTCACACAAAGGGTATTTAACATTCGAAGGGACAATCTTGGCAGTCTTTAAATCAACATATTTAGTTGTAAAACAGTTATACCATTCATCTGGTCATTCACTCAGCCACTACTTACTGCAACACATACTAACATACTATGTGCACTACTCTAGGTTCTGGGGATACAGCAATGAACAAAGAGGTTAAAAAAAAAAAACCACCTCTTATTACATCCTAGTGAGGAAACTTATAAATAAAAAAAAAAGTAAAATATTTATTTTGAAATAGTAAGTGCTAAAGAGAAAAATAAAGGAGAGAAGAGAATAATTAGTATTGTGGGGGACAGTTCCCAATTTTAGAAATAATGGCCAGGGAAGGAATTTTTCTGAAGGTGACATTTGAGACCTAAAGTAATGAGGGACCGAGACTTGTCACTATCAGGGGGAGGAGCATCCTGAAAAGGGAAGCAGCCATGCAGAAGGCTGAGAGAAGGAATGTGTGGGGCAAGCTCAGGAAGCACTAAAGAGACCAGTGGGTGAACAAGGGAAGGCAGCAGGAGATGAGAGACCTCACACAAACCGGGGCATACAGGGCTTTCAGGCCATTATAATGACTGTCCCTCTTCCTGTGCTTCAATTAGAGAATGACATGATCCTACTTATTTTAACAGGCTCATTCTGGCTTTCTGGTGAACAGAGAGACTCTGCGGGGGGGAGGGGAAAGGTGGCAGAAGTAGGAAGTTAGAAGCTCCAGAAGAGATGCTGCAGTGGACCAGGGGGCAGAAGTGGAGCTGGTGATCAGTTTCTGAATACATTTTGAAGGCTAAGAGATGAAAAGAGAGGTAAGAAAAAGTCAAAGCTAACTCAGAAATTTTTACACTGAACAACTAGAAGAATGGAGTTCCCATTTACTGAGATAGAGTTTATCAATAGAAAGAATTTGAAGAGAATAACAGAAACCCCAGTTTGAACATTTATCAGACACCTAAATGTATATAGTCAGTCAGACATCTAAGTCTAGACACTGAAATGTATATACAAAAATAGACAAGTCTGGAATTGAGGGAGCCAATCAACATACCGTTGGCATTTAAAACCAAAAGCTAGATGAGATTACCATAGAAGAAACACAGATAGGAAAAAGAAGTTCAAGGCTGAGCCAGGAGGCACCCTGAAGTGTAGATCAAGGAGGAGAGGAAAAGGAAGCAGAGCAAATTGAGAAAGAGTAGTCGGTGAGGAAAGAATATGTGAGTTCTGAAGTCTAAGCAAAGAGAGTACGTCAGAATAGACAGTAACCAATCATGTCAAATGCTGCAGCTAGGTCAAGAGGAAGTCTAGGGATTGACTAATGGATGTAACAGTATAGAGGTAATTAGAGACCCAGATCATAGCAATGGGGTGGGGGTGGGAATTAAAATCTAATTGGAATGGGTACAAGGAAAAACTGCAGGAAAGGAAGAATATAGAAACCGCTTTCAAGAGTAAGGGCAACAGAAAATGCTGTAGGAATCAGAGCAGTAGCTGAGGAGGAAATAGGGTCAAAAGAAGATTGGTGTTTTTGTGGGTTTATTTTTTAATGGCAGTAATAATAGATTTTACTCTAATGGAAACAATTAAGCAGAAAAAGAAAGAATTCAGGAGAGAGAGGAAAGAATACCTCGAATGATGTTCCTGAATGAACAACATATACATGCACAGGAACTAGAGCTTTAGGCACAAATGATGACAGGCGGGTAGGTGTGGCTGTGGAAGCCCAGGGAAGTTCTCTTCTGATTGCTTCTGTTTGCTTATAAGAAATAAGCAGCAAGGCCATTAGCTGAGAGAGGATGGAGGAGTACTGGAGGTCTGAGGGGGGAAGAGAAGGCTCCAAGAGTTGAAATGAGAGCAGACATTCATTCACTAGGGAGGAACAGCGTGACTTCCAGGCAGTGCTAATGCTCCAGCTGAGGTTTGTGATCATAAACGTAAAGTAAAACCAGCCGGCACAGCTGTCTTTCCCTAGCTGCACTTTGTCCTGCAGGTGCAGGCACTGCGGCAGCAGAAAGTTGGTTTTAACTAAGGCTGTAGTTTAGCCCAGAAGAAGCAAGAGAGGGAGGGAGGCTAAGGTTTATGCAAGTGACTACAGAATTGAGCTGGGAAGAGAGGGGAATGAAGACATGAGTATAGCGAGGGGCAATGAAGCAGTGCTGGTATCACTGGGGTCCAAGGATTAGTGTAATCTGGGCACTAGGCGAGAAGAAAGGGCAGAGAGTGGAAACAAATCCTTATGTTCCCATTTCAAAGGGGACTGGTAAAAGTTCACTAGAGGCAGAATTTAGAAATTGCTCAGTTATTCATCACTTCCTTCTCATTCAGTCCTTAGCCACAGATCTGCCTTCC
Organism: Myotis nattereri; assembly: GCF_964212035.1. Lineage (NCBI taxonomy): Eukaryota > Metazoa > Chordata > Mammalia > Chiroptera > Vespertilionidae > Myotis > Myotis nattereri. The sequence continues at coordinate 159,919,200 of NC_138075.1, forward strand.
CCACCACCAGCCATTTCATTTCACTAATACTATGCTACCGAAAGCCACCAATAATCAATCAATCTCTCACATATTGCCTCACTTGACCTTCCTCTAGTCACTGGGCAGACAGTGAGCATCTCAAAGGCAGAAGCTATGTCTTTTTGATCCAAATATTCTAGGCAATACCTAGTCCAGAGCTCTGCAAGAATGTAGCTATTAAAAAAAAATTCCTGCTCTTCCCCAAAGCGGCCATAGGTGACTTCTGAATATGGTTCGCTATTCACTAGACCCGGAAAACCCCACAAAATCAATCACACCAATCAAGAGGCTCAAATCTCCGCATTCACTTTAAGAACACTTGTGAAACTGCCCAGGCCATCAAGGGTATGCATATTCAAAAAGCCACCAAGTATCTGAAGAATGTCACTTTATACATACATACATACATACCCTTGACTGGAATTGAACCTGGGACTTTTCAGTCCGCAGGCCGACGCTCAATCCACTGAGCCAAACCGGTTAGGGCAAGAACGTCACTTTAAAGAAGCAGAGTGTAAAATTTCGTCCTTACAATGGTGGAGTTGGTAGGTGTGCCCAGGCAAAATAGTGGGGCTGGACACAGGGTCGTTGGCCCAAAAGAGTGCTGAATTTTTGCTGCGCATGCTTAAAAATGCCGAGAGCAATGCTGAACTTAAGGGTTTAGATGTAGACTCTCTGGTCATTGAGCACATTCGGGTGAACAAAGCTCCCAAGATGTGGCATAGAACCTACAGAGCTCATGGGTGGATTAACCCATGCGTGAGCTCTTCCTGCCACACTGAGATGATCCTCACTGAAAAGGAGCAGACTGTTCCTAAACCAGTAGAGGAGGCTGCACAGAAGAAAAAGATACCTCAGAAGAAACTGAAGACACAAAAACTTATGGCCCAGGAGTAAATTCAGCATAAAATATATCTAAATAAAAGTAAAGGAAAAAAAAAAGAAAAAATTCCTTTGCCAAAACATCAAGGTCTGACACTGAGAGAATCAGGAAGTCACAAGAGAATTCAACTGTATGCAGTACCTATAGGGAACTTTCTCTATATATATGTAAAATGGCAATTTTGTCTACATCTCAAAGTTAAGCTACAATATTTATTTTCAGAAAATTTTGATTTTGGAAGATTTTCTGAAATATTTTTTCAAATTCCAATTTTAATTTTACCTCAATTATATGGAACTCAGCCTCCTTCCTCATCAAACAAGGAACAAATAGGAACAGACCCAATCAGTAGCCTCCTTCTCATTCTACAATTCACTTTTTGGTACAACACACACACACACACACACACACACACACACACACACACCAGAGAACAGAAGAGAGATTCTGACCAACTTTAAAACATTCAGTCCCTGGTCTCAGCTATGGAACCAGTTCCCTGTCCAAATATAATGAAGAAAGGGGAAACTCCCGAGCTACCAAAAAAAGTGACAGTTTACTATATCTAAGACTTCCCTAAGTCCTTAAAAAGCTAACATCTCTATTTGACTACAGCAAGCTTTGTTGTTATTGGTGGGAAAGTTGTCCTGCATGAGACAGCCCTAACCGTTTTGGCTCAGTGGATAGAGTGTCGGCCTGGGATCTGAAGGGTCCCAGGTTCAATTCTGGTCAAGGGCATATGTCTGGGTTGTGGGCTCAACCCCCTGGGGGTGTGCAGGAGGCAGCCGATCAATGATTCTCTTTTATCATTGATGTTTCTATCTCTCTCTCCCTCTCCCTTCTCTGAAATCAATACATACACACACACACACACACACACACACACACACACACACACACATATATATATATTTTTTTTCTTTTTTAAACAACAAAAAAACCTCATGGGACAGTGATGTTCCAAAGAGCTACTGTTTTAGAATAGTGCTCCCTCAGCCACAGAACACATGAGAATCCCTTGGGAAACCTTTTACAAATTACCTGCCAGCCTCCTGCCCAGAGTTTGACTTGACAAATGAGGTGGGTCCTAAGCAACTGTGCTCTTTAAAGGCTCTGCATTAGGAAGCACTCCTAGAGTGAGAACTACCTGTCTAGAATGCAAATCTTTACTGCTGCCTTTCCTTTATTCAAATATCTATCAGAAGTCCCAGCAATCTCCTGAAATCATTTCACCATTAGTTTAATTACTTTTTTATAGTGATATACTTAGGGTCGAATTTTCACAGTGACTGCCCCACTTATATATAACACGGCATTCAGAATCAGGAAGGTGGTAGATTTTATTCCGCTGATAAACCCAATTCACCAGTAATGGTCAGTAAATGCAGAGCTGGCCTTACCCGTTCCACTGCTGCATTATGATATGGGAGCTCCTCCTCACTGCAGAGAAAAAAAAACAGTACATGTCAAATAGTCGCAGCAAACTTTGAAAAAATTATAAACCAATTGTACACCACTGGAATGTGCTTCCTAGGTAATTGGTCAGCAGTGACACCTTGAATGGTATTTCTGGGGTAAGTGTACTGCCCTGGGCAAGACCAACCTTTTGTACAGCTGATTTGAGCTGATCCTGACAACTGTTTATTTGAACATTCCAAACTGCAAATGAAGTGCTACCTATGGCTGCCTATCACAGGAGAAGTTTTTTGAAGTTGCTGGGTGAACTTCTTTGGTATCCTCCTATTTACTAAACAAGACTGACAGAACTATTCTCAAACCTGGTCTTAGATTTCCAATTAACCAAATATTTCACATAATTTCCCTGTGGCAACCCCACCAGGATCTGGTTGCCTATCCACTCCCCATATCATGATACCCAGTTACTGAACTCCTACTATCCAAACATTTTTTAATGTTCATTTTAAATTTTATTTATTTAAAAATTAAGACACAATTGACATATAATAATGTGCTCCTTTTAGGCTATAACATAAGGATTTGATGTATGTATATATACTGCAAATGATTATATTAGGTTTAGTTAACATCCATCAGCAACCATGCTTACAGATTTTTTTTCCTTATGATGAGAACTTTTAAGATCTACAATATACAATATAGTATTGTTAACTATAGTCACTATGCTGTATATTGCATCCTCAGGACTTACTTATAACTAAAAGTTTATACTTATTGAACACCTTCACCCATTACCCCCAACCCCCAGACATATGTCTTTGACCAGGAATTGAAACTGCAACCTCCTGGTGCATGGGACGATGCCCAACCAATTGAGGCCACACCAGCCAGGGCCCCAACATTATTTACTGAAGAGACTACTCTTTCCTCATTGCATATTCTTGCCTCCTTTGTCATATATTAATATATAGGTTTATTTCTGGGCACTCTATTCTGTTCAATTGATCTATGTGTCTGTTTTCACACCAATACCATAATGTTTTGATTATTATAACTTTGTAATATAGTTTGAAATCAGGAAGTGTAATGCCTAAAGCCTTGTTCTTGTGCAAAAAAGAACAGCCTTGTTCTTTGGTAATTTGGGGTTTTTTGTGATTATATAAAAATTTTGTAATTGTTTATTCTATTTCTGTAAGACAAGCCATTGGAATTTTGATAGGGACAGCAGTAAATCTGTGTATTGCTTTAGGTAGAATGGACATTTTAACAATGTTAATTCTTCTAATCCATGAGTACAGAATATCATTGCACTCATTTGTATCTTCTTCCATTTCTTTCATCAATGTCTTACAGTTTTCAGAGTACAGATCTATTACCTCCTTGGCTAAACTGATTCCTAGATATTTTATTCTTTTTGATGTAACTGTAAATAGAATTGTTCTCTTAATTTCTGTTTCTGATAGTTTGTTACTGGTATATAGAAACGCAACTAATTTTTTTGTATTTTGAGTCTGTATCCTGCAACTTTACTGAATTTGCTTATTAGTTAACTGGTTTTTGTTTGTTGTTGTTTTTTTGGTGGAGTCTTTAGGCTTTTCTATATATAAGATCATATTATCTACAAATAGAGACAGTTTTATTTCTTCCCTTCTGATTTGGATGCCTTTTTTTTTTCTCTCTTGCCTTTTTGCTCTGGCTAGGACTTTCAGTCCTATATTGAAAAGAACTGGCGAGAGTGGGCATTTGATTTTAGAGGAAAAGCTTTCGGTTTTTCCCCACTGAGAATGATCTCAGCTGTGGATTTGTCACATATGGCCTTTATTATGTTGAGATACAGTCCCCTCTACCCATTTTGAGAATTTTTTCATGAATGGATGTTGAATTTTGTAATAAGCCTTTAGAATTCATAGATGGATGACAGAGCTCAAGAATTTGGTCAATCCACATGGATTTTCATGCATTATTGCTCCATACTTAAGAGCTTTTATACAAAATCTGCTGTGTGTACAACACTCAGCTCCAAAAAACGATTCCTCCTCAAATCTCTGTAGCGGCATACATTGATTTCCACAGCCTCCCAAGGAGAAAGCAGGGGAATACTGACTTACCAATAGCTACACACAGTGTCTAGATATACATGTAAAGCACTGCAACCAGCCTCAGGCACAGGTGCTGACATATTAAAGGAACACACAAATATTGCTGAATGAATATATGAAGGGGAGGATGAATGCATGCCTGCATGCATGTGAGCATTTTTACCTTGTCAACTAAATATCCTTCAAGTAGAAAAAAAAAGGACCAAAATCTGGGTGAGTGGACTATTCCTTTAGGTCAGCAAACTACAGGCATGGATCAAATCCGGCCCACTGCCTGTTTTTGTAAATGAAGGCTTATTAGAACACTGACACACTCACTCATTTATGTATTGTCTGTGGTTGTTTTCATGCTACAATGGTAGAGTTGAATAACTGTGACAAAGAGTCCATAAAGCCAAAAATATTTCATACCTGGCTCTTTACAGAAAATGATTGCCTCCCCCTGCTTGTTCTTAAAAAATATGTTTTTAATAAATATCAAGTAAATTTAAAAAAAAATAGTGTCATTATGAGAATTCTTATCAATTGGCTTCATTTTTAAAGAAGTGATGTAAACAAAAGTTTCTGCTCTAAGGCAGTGGTTCTCAACCTTCCTAATGCCACGACCCTTTAATACAGTTCCTCATGTTGTGGTGACCCCCCAACTATAAAATTATTTTCGTTGCTACTTCATAACTGTAATTTTGCTACTGTTATGAATCGTAATGTAAATATCTGATATGCAGGATGTATTTTCATTGTTACAAACTGAACATAATTAAAGCATAGTGATCAATCACAAAAATAATATGTAATTATATATGTGTTTTCCGATGGTCTTAGGCGACCCCTGTGAAAGGGCCGTTCTACCCCCAAAAGGGTCGCGACCCACAGGTTGAGAACCGCTGCTAAGGGAAAGAAGCACCTAGAAGCTGCTCAAAGAAAACACCAAGCTGACAGTAAGAAGCTACGCCTCACAGAAACACAGTAAGTAAAAACAGCAACAACATAGTCACCCCTGGAAAGAGAGGAACTTTAACTGGATCTATCTTTTCATCTGCTATTAAATATAGAATTACTAATTAGAATATATGTGTCTGTAATTTTTCAATAGTTCAGAGCATTTCTATAACTTGAAATAAACTTTCATTTGGAAACTTAAAATTTAGCTTGTTAGAATCAGTTAAGCTGAATATACTGCCTAATGTTTTTTCTATTTTTGTAGTAGACTTATTCCAGTCAAAATTATTAGTTGAGTAGAAAGAATTCTTAAGCCCTTGTCATCCTTGTCATCAAAAGAGATATTTTTTAAAAACAAAAACACCTTTATTCTGGCTTTCCAGTATTTATATAGACATCATAAACTACAATCAGTTAAATTTTATAAACGTATGCTAGTACATTTTGATAACTAGTTGAAAACCTGAAGCTTGGTATTAATTTTATCTTTATTTTTGGTACATTTTCCTTCTAATGCTTCTATTAATAACTTGTGACCTAAAAACATTATCTATCATTATCCAAATACCAAGCATTCTTTGTGAGCAGAGTAGCACTGGCTATTTTTGATAAAAATGTTGAAAGTTCTCTAACTTTTTAAACAAGCTTGATTTCTCCACTCTCAGATACAATGCAATCACAGCATACAGACTAGGGATAGCACCCCATTTCTGAGTACTTAACAAAGATATTCTTGTTCCAGCACCAAGCCAAGCTGGTTTGGCAACAGTTTTCATATTTATTGTGAAATCTTTTATAAAACCAAGTTATTCCTGTACTGCATTTGTTAATTACTGTCATCCTTCCCCACATATCATAACAAGTAAGTTAACTTACTAAAACTATAATTAGATATGAAGTCAGCAGCCTTCAGAGAAGGCTACAAAGTTAGTTTTTGCTATTGCATTGTATTGACATTGACACTTAAAACCCAATTTCATTAGAGAACCAATCAAAAATTTCAAAGAACTAAGACAGCAGAAAGAAATGCTCTTTTGATCAAGTTGTGAGAGGAAGCAATATCTAAACACCTAGGCCATGTGACTTTATTCAATAGCGCTCAAAAAACTCTAGTTTACAGTGACAGCAATAAAAGCCACCAGCAGCGACCTCTGTAGAAAGCGTTTTACTGAAATTAGACATTGTAACAAAAATCAATGACTTCGGTGAAATTTAATAAAGTCTAACATTACATTAAAATCCATTTCTATGCTTCATTATTTTCATTTCTGCTGCCTGCCTTGGAACTGCATCGTAGAGTAAAGTTTTAAAAAATTACTATGTCAGTATGAGAACTCGTATCAATTGGCTTTGTTTTTAAAGAAGTGATGAGCTTAGCTATCTGAGCATACCTCAGTACATGTGATCAGTTCAAACAGTATCCCTCTCTTAGGCACCCTTTTTTTCTTTCTAGGCATTTCAAAGCCTTCTACTAGGTTTCTCTTATTAAAAACACAGGAGAGCAGAAAAGATAGTGCAATGCAGAAGTTCAGAACACAGGCTCTGCTGTAGGACTGCCAAGGCCCACAACCCAGATCTGACACTGTCAGCACGACTTGGGCAAGCTGCATGACCTCTTTGTGCTTCATTTTCATCTGAAAAAAAATGATAAAAAAGAGTACCTATCTCACAGTTTTTTGAGAGAATAAATTAGTTAATCCATGAAAAGAGCATAAAACAGTACCTGTTACACAGTAAGGGCTCAATAAATATTAACTAATATTATTAAGACAGATTATTGACTGACTTTTTCTCCACTAGTGCCAAATAGACTGCAGCACAGAGAAAAAAACAACAAAATAACTAAGTGCAATTTTTAGACTGCCAAGTACAGGCCAGAAACTCACTCAAGATGTTCACAGCAATGAGAAAAGAGAATTTAGGTAATTACTAGACCCTTTCCAGGAATTCACAGGTTTTTCTTATGTATTTTGTACTATATTAGACCATTTTATGATTAAACCATCTCTTAGAGTGGTTCACTCCCATTAGAGGAGGTCAAAATCAGCTGAGTTGTATTCCACCTGCTAAATCAAAATATGGGATCAACCCCAGAAATCTATTTTAAAAAAATAAACAGTTCCCAGCTGACTCTAATGTGCAGGCAAGTTTGGGACCCACTGATCTTGACCAGGCTAAATGATCAATTTGTCCTTCAAAACTCCCTCACATACCTCAGATCTGCCTGTTAACCCACACAAATGTGTAATCATTTCCTGCCACATTGGTGGCCAACCATGATTTACTTAAAAAAAAAAAAAGTGGAAGTGGAGGGTTAATTTAAGAACAGTATTTTCATCATAGTTAAATTCTACTCTGTTACTCTGCTGAAATTCAAAGTCTTCTAATTATAACTACTCAGAACATTTTGGGTCTGCTAATGTCATGTCTTTAAATATAATAACAACACCTGATATTTGTCCAGACCTTTATGGAGTATTCTATCATTTTATGTCTTCAAAGCTTCCACGACACTGTCAGCATGCAGAGTAGTTTTATATGAGGTATGAATGGTTAACTAAGCCAGGGAAGACACAAGAAAAGCATATATTCTCTAACTTTCAGAACTGTTCTGTTTATCTATTTGCTTATTTTTCCCTGAGAAAAACTTAAGACAACCAAATACTGTCTAAATGCAAGAAGACTAAACAGGAGAGAACAAGTTCTGAGTACTATAAGTTTCTGCTATGAACTATACAAAAAACTGTATTTTTCCTTCAACATTTAATCATATATCATAAAATAAAAATATCTGGCTTCTTCCTATTTATAATAAACAAGACTGAAAAAATACATCTGAATGAGAAGTTAAACACTGAACTGTATGGAACCAAACACACCACAGAAATGAAGAGAAGTATCCAGTCTATGGGAACCTGACTAGACAATGCCAGAATCAGAACAGGCAGGTTCACATCATTAACAGGATGTTTCTAAGAGTCAAAATCCTTTTAACCACTCTATTTTGTAATGGTCTACCAGGGGTGGGCAAACTTTTTTACTCGAGGGTCACAACGGGTTCTTAAACTGGACCGGAGGGCGGGAACAAAAGCATGGATGGAGTGTTTGTGTGAACTAATATAAATTCAAAGTAAACATCATTACATAAAAGGGTACGGTCTTTTTTTTTTTTTTTTTTTTTAGTTTTATTCATTTCAAACGGGCCGAATCCGGCCCTCGGGCCGTAGTTTGCCCACGGCTGGCAGTGTTTCTCAACCTTCTGGCCCTTTAAATACAGTTCCTCAGGTTGTGACCCCAACCATAAAATTATTTTCGTTGCTACTTCATAACTGTAATTTTGCTAGTTATGAATTGTAATGTAAATATCTGATATGCAGGATGTTCTTAGGCGACCCCTGTGAAAGGGTTGTTCAACCACCAAAGGGGTCGCGACCCACTGGTTGAGAACCGCTGGTCTAGACTGCTGTCAACTCTTTATATAATATATTCAGGATGAATGGAATTAATTTTGAGAAGCAAATGCCTAGCTGGTGTGGCTCAATGTCAACCTATGAACCAGGAGGTCAAGATTCGATTCCAGGTCAGGGCACGTGCCCAGACTGTGGGCTCGATCCCCAGGAAGGGGAGTGCAGGAGGCAGATGATCAATGAATGATTCTCATCATTGATGTTTCTATCTCTCTATCCCACTTCCTTCCTCTCTATGAAATCAATAAAAAGTATATTAAAAAAATTTTTTTGAGAAGCAATAACATGAATACATTAACATGAATACAACTATAAGGAAGATCAATGGCATATTTTTTTCATTGCTCAATTTCAGGATGCATAACACTAAATTTCTAATAGCTAATTATTCTTAAAATGCATTTCTATAAAATAAAATGTTTTATAATTATTTTTGAAATACAAATTTTTATTAATTTCCATTTAATTCTGGTAAAAGTATTAATCCAACTCATTTATTGCACTAAATGTTCTTACTAAAATGTAACAAATAGTGATAAAGATTGTATTCTTACAAAATAGTTAAAAATGCCAGGAATGCAATAACAAAAAGCATGTTGCAGGACCAGTCTTGGAATCTTATTCACAACAGTGCTAGTAAAAATAAATAAAATATAACAGGTGTCTGCAAAAGCATCATAATAAAAAGATTAGCTTTCAATCTATGCAACTTACTGTAAAAAGCCAAATCTATCCGTGACTTTGTAAACAAGGTAATCAGCATCTTCCCAAGGTTCAATCTCTGCACCTTCTCGTCCCTATAATAGTGAACAAAGAAGGGTGTTATTAGAAATCTATAAACCTGAGTAATTTTTCAAAAAAAAGACCAAAATCAAGTTCTTTTTTTATGTATTAACAGTAAGAGCTAGAAATGAGGCACTATCCACTTAACTTTAAATACACACACACACACACACACACACACACACACACACACACACTAGGGGCCCGGTGCACGAAATTCGTGCACTGGGTGTGTGTGGGGGGGAGTGTCCCTCAGCCCAGCCTGCCCCCTCTCACATACTGGGAGCCCTCAGGCGTTGATCCCCATCACCCTCCAATCGCAGGATTGGCCCCTTGCCCAGGCCTGGGCAGGGGACCCTCAGGCCTGGGCAGGGGACCCTCACGCCTCGTCAGGCCTGGGCAGGGGACCCTCATTTCCCCCCATCACTGGTTCTGCCCCCAGCCGAGGCCTGATGCCTCTGGCCCAGGCATCAGGCCTGGGCAGGGGACCCCAAGACCCCTCCCATTGCTGGCTCTGCCCCTTGCCCAGGCCTGATGCCTCGGCCAGAGGCGTAGACCCCCATCACCCTCCGATCACATGATCGGCCCCTTGCCCAGACCTGACGCCTCGGCCAGAGGTGTCAGGCTTGGACAGGGGACCCCCATCTCACCCCGATTACTGGCTCTGACCCCCGCCCAGGCCTGAGGCCTCTGGCCCAGGAATCATGCCTGGGCAGGGGACCCCCATCTCCCTCTGATCGCTTGCTCCACCCCCCGCCCAAGCCTGACGCCTCTGACCCAGGCTTCAGGCCTGGGCAAGGGGACCAGCATATCCCCCCAATCCCCGGCTCCGCCCCCACAGCTCCCCGCGGTTGCAGGCTCCGCCCCTGCCCAGGCCTAACACCTCTGGCCTGGGCGTCCGGCCCGGGCAGCAGGGACCCGCAGCTGCAGCGGCCCCGGGATCGTGGGCTCCGCTTTAGGCCCAGGCAAGGGACCCCTAGCTCCAGGGACTGCCAGCTTCAACCGTGCCCAGCTCCCATCGCTGGCTCCACCCCTACTTCCTGCTATCACTGGCCAGGGCGGCAAAGGCGCCTGATTCTCCGATCATGGCTGGGGGGCAGGGCAAAGGCGGCCCTGGGGCCGCCTTTGCCCTGCCCCCCAGCTCTTAGCTCCCCCCTGGGTTTCTGATCACTGTCAATGGCAGGGGGCTTCTTCCTGCTTTCCCTTTCACCTCCCTGCATTGTGCCTACATATGCAAATTAGCCGCCATCTTGTTGGCAGTTAACTGCCAATCTTAGTTGGCAGTTAATTTGCATATAGCCCTGATTAGCCAATGAAAACGGTTCGCCGTACGCCAATTACCATTTTTCTCTTTTATTAGTGTAGATATATATATATATATATATACACATACATACATATACATACAATATAATCACTATTTTCTAGTTACAAACTTTGGAAGATACTATATGTAGCTAACATGTAAGTAAGCTTTTTTTGTTGTTTTTTTGTTAATCCTCACTGAGGCTATTTTTCCATTGGTTTTTAGAGAAAGTGGTGGGAGGGAGGGATGGAGGGAGCTGAGAGAGAGAGAGAGAGAGAGAGAGAGAGAGAGAGAGAGAGAGCACTGATGTGAGAGAGAAACATCGATTGGTTGCCTCCTGTACATGCCCCGACAGGGACCAAGGATCGAACCTGGGACCGAGGTATATGACCTTGACTAGAAATTGAACTCTTCAGGACATGGGCCAACACTCTAGCCACTGAACACACTAGCCAGGGCACATGTTACTAAGTTTTAATCAGACTTGGGTTCCTGTAAATACCGGGAAAGGAGGGAGCAGCAGAGGATAAGAAAGTCACTCAAGAATGAGCCATCAAACGTTAAAATTTTAGAGTGAACATGTCTTAGGAAAAAAAGTATTTCTTGTCTTTCATCCAAACTTCTCACTAGAGTGGGCTATCCACCTTGTCTCTCTACTTCTTTACTTACAGATACATCAGCCCAGAAGTTATTCCTGCCAAAGTCATAAATAATCTCCCACTGTTAAAACCAGTGGACACTCTTCTAAGGGAGTTTTTTGAAGCAGTTTGCAGTGTTGCTCACTCCTTATTCCTCAGCCTCCATGGCACCACTCTCCTGGTTCTCCTCATGCCTTTCCAACTCTTTTTTGGTGGCTTTTTCACAGTATCTCTTCACTGTTGGTGTGGCCATAACTTTGTCCTCAGCCACTGCTTTCTCATTCTTGAAGCTGTTAGCTAGCATTGTTGATGCAGGAACTCCAAATGTAGCTGTCTATACCAATGTTGTAGGTGAGCACACAACAAACAAAGTAAGTATAATATACTAGAGGCCCGCTGCACGAAGATTAGCGCAATAGGCCTTCCTTCCCCTGGCTGCGGGCACTGGTTTTCCTCTGACACCCAGGACCTAGGCCTTTGGTCCGGCTGCAGCAGCCACAGCGAGGCTTGGCTTCTCCTCTCGGGCTGCAGCAGCGAGGCTTGGCTTCTCCGCTTGGGCCACAGCGAGGTTTGGCTTCTCCGCTCAGGCTGCAGTGGAGAAGCCAAGCCTCTTCAGTCTTCGCTCTGGGCCTGCATATGCAAATTAACCGCCATCTTTGTTGGGTTAATTTGCATACTCATCCTGACTGGCTGGTGGGTGTAAAAGAGTGACACCAATTTTTGTGTTTCTCTTTTATTAGTGTAGATCAGGGGTCCTCAAACTTTTTAAACAGGGGGCCAGTTCACTGTCCCTCTGACTATTGGAGGGCCAGACTATAGTTTTAAAAAAAAACTATGAATAAATTCCTATGTACACTGCACATATCTTATTTTGAAGTAAAAAAACAAAACGGGAACAAATACAATATTTGTATTTGCATGTGGCCCGCGGACCGTAGTTTGAGGACCCCTGGTGTAGATAGTATGTTGATAATAATAAGTGCTATGGTGAAAAGTAAATAAGAAAAGGGGATATGGAATATAGAGGGTTTTAAACAATATGGTCAGTGATTTCACTAAGGTAGCATCTGGGTGATGTCTGAAAGAGGTAAGGTGAAAGAGGCATGAGCATGGTCAGAACTTGTGTGTTCTCAGCAGAAGAAATAGCCAATGCAAAGGCCCTGAGTGAGAAGCAAGCCTGGTGTATTAGAAAGCAGCAAGATTTTGGAGAGGTGGTGCAGAGGGAAGAGAGGAGAGAACATTTGGAGATGAAGTCAGAGAAGGATGACCTTAATGGTCACATGAAGTAAACAAACTGGTTCTGTAATTTAAGTGCTCCAAAAAGCAAATCCTTTTCTATTTATATGTTGTTTTTATTAATAAAACTTACTCAAAGAGTAAATATGAATACTTACTCTGTCATATTTAGCAACTATTTCAGCTCGCTCCTGGGCAAGTTTGAGTGCTACATCCTGGTCTGAATCTGTGGAGAGATCAAATTTAGATGAACTATTATTTAAGGAATCATAAAGTTAATTAATTATAAAACTGACAAAACAGATACAAATAGAAGAAATCCATACTGCCTAAGATGACAAATCAGCAAAAATCAAATAAACTTAAAAGGATGAGTTAAGTATCTGTAACTACAACCTTAAAATATCAACATATATATCATTTCAATATTATGTATAATATTGAAAAAAAAGCAACTTTGTTATCATAGCATTAACTTAGGGCAGTGGTTCTCAACCTTCCTAATGCCGCGACCCTTTAATACAGTTCCTCATGTTGTGGTGACCCCAAACCATAAAATTATTTTCGTTGCTACTTCATAACTGTAATTTTGCTACTGTTATGAATCATAATGTAAATATCTGATATGCAGGATGTATTTTCATTGTTACAAATTGAACATAATTAAAGCATAGTGATCAATCATAAAAACAATATGTAATTATATATGTGTTTTCCGATGGTCTTAGGCGACCCCTGTGAAAGAGTCGTTCAACCCCCAAAGGGGTTGCGACCCACAAGTTGAGAACCGCTGACTTAGGGGATATGATAAATCTTATCCCTCAAGATTCAATTTTGGATCTAATTTCAGATAAATGAGTATTAAAGAAGAAACTGAAAGTAAAAGCTCTAAGTTTTCAGATGAAGCCATGTGGGTAGATGATGAAGAGAGCATTCAAGGCTCTTAAAAATTATTGGAACTCATCCACAAAGAAAACTAAAGCAAGTTATACTTCAGGAGTTTTTTAAAAAGAGTATTTCCCTTACATGATGAAAATAATCATTTCTTCATTTAACCTCTGAAGCCCCCCCCCCATCAATGTCCCAAATACTATGATAATTTTCAATTTTACCCTCCTCTCCGAAAATACACACACACACACACACACACACACACACACACACACTCTCTCTCTCTCTCTCTCTCTCTTCTTTATTACCATCAGGTATCTTTCAAAAACACAAATCTGATAACAAAAGTAGAGATCATAACATAAAATAGTATGAATATGACTATGCATACCAAGTACCATGAATAAAAATAAAAGACCAATGACAGATTACATAAATGGTACCACTGATCAATAAGAAATCTTCCTTGATTCCAATGGAAGATTGGGTCAAGGTTATGAGCAAGAAATTCACAAGAGTAACAATAGCAGGAACAACTATATTTGTAATCCTACTAAGTGCTAGTAGAGAATAAGATACTGCCAGACAGCAGATGCTACTGTGAAGAGCACTTCATAACCCTTTAAGATAGGTATTCTATTAATCCTATTACACAGATGAAAAATTAGGTTTAGAGATTTGAACCAACTTGCCTAAGGTCTCAATGCTAGTTAATAGCAAAGCCAAGACTCAAGTCCAGACAGTCTTCACTCCATATAAGCATTACTTTATAAAAGTGATGACTAAAGAGAAGAAAAAGAACTTCCAATTAAAGATGGCAGATGGAACACACATATCCATTCCTCCTAAAAGGAACTGAAATTACAATAGAGGATTCTTTAAAGCCCTTTCCTCAAAGGCTTAGCAAATGGTAATTCCTGAGGAGAACAAAGGGTGGGGTTAAAGGCATCAACTCTCTGAGAGTTGAAGGGACGTGCATATATGTACAGAGGTTGGGAGCACCGAACCTCACCCTCCATCCAAAGCATGAAACCAATAGATGATGTCTAAAGCTGCAGAAGCAGGAAGTGGCAATAGACGTGTGTTATCTTGCACTATGGAAGTAAACACAAAAAGAATCAGCTAAGGGAGTAGGCAGTGAGGAGGAAGGGGTATGGAGTCAGCTATTTTTCAAAATAAGTCTTACAGACTGCTGAATCTTTAAATCAAGTATAGCTCTGATAAAAATAAAATCTAAATTTAAAAGCCATGACATGGGAGGGAAGGGCAAATCAAACACATTAAAAACTAAAGATACACAAGTTTTAAAATATCCCTTTGCACCTATCTCAGACTAATCAAAAATGCAATGATATTGCTCAATGCTGACAAAAATGTGGGCAAATCTGAAGTATCTTACACTGGGGGTAGAATTATAAATGCATAAATCTTTCCAGAAAGCAATTTGATATCATGTATCAAAAATCTTGCCCTAACTGGTTTGGCTCAGTGGATAGAGCGTCAGCCTGTGGACTCAAGCGTCCCAGGTTCGATTCCGGTCAAGGGCATGTACCTTGGTTGCGGGCACATCCCCAATGGGGGGTGTACAGGAGGCAGCTGATCAATGTTTCTCTCTCATCGATGTTTCTAACTCTCTATCCCTCTCCCTTCTTCTCTGTCAAAAATCAATAAAATATATTTTAAAAAAAATCTTAAAAGCAGGCATATCCTTTACCCAACAATTCCACCTCTAGGGATTTATGTCAATAAGATCATCAAATGAGCACAATATTGTTTATAATAGTAAAAATAGCAAAATGGGAACCTGTAAATTTTTAAAACTATATTTAGTAAAAAATATTTATGCCACTGTTCTTCTTGGTTATATTATAAAATGTCAATACGCCGTCCTTTGGGGGAAATGTGAATACGCAATATAATGGTTTGAGAAAATAAAAATGCAGACTAGTTTAGATTTTCATAGTAAACTAATGCAAGCAGAAGTATGGGATAATCAACCGTTATATACATACTAGAAGCCCAGCGTGTGAAATTGCGTGGCCCCGCCCATTCACGCAGCCCCACCCACCTGAGCCAGTCTTTGGTCGTTACAGCGTTAGGGTCACTGGGTTTATATAATATAGATTCTTTATCCTATTTTAGATTTCTTAAACCTTGTCAATTCCTCTTTCCCTCTTCTGTTGCCCCCCTTTAAACATTACACTAACACTTCTACAAAAGGGAAGAGAAAGCAAATCAATAGAAATTAAACACAAACTAGAAAACTTGACTAGTTACTAAGTTGCATTTCCATGAACAGAACAGCTAAGCATGAATTTCTATCATGATTAGGCCAATTCAATGGATGAGCACTTTCTATGAATGTATTTTTTTTTAATATACAGTGGGACCTTGACTTATGAGTTTAATTCGTTCCGTGACGGAGATCGTAACTCAAATTACTCATATGTCAAATCAACAGTGAATGAGTGAGACACGTGATAGTGGGCTCATGTTGTGGCATTCACTGTGATGTTTGCTGCGCCAACTAGCGGTGGGGTATCTGAAGCTGGCTCGTAACCCGAATTTTAGCTCGCAACTCAAAGCAAAAAAGTGGCCGAGAGACGGCTCGTATCTCGAAAAACTTGTTAGTTGGGACACTCATAAGTCAAGGCCCCACTGTATTTTTATTGATTTCAGAGGAAGGGAGAAGGAGAGATAGAAATATCAATGATGAGAGAGAATCATCAATCTGCTCCCTTCTAGGGGAACTGAGCCCATAAGCGGGTATGTGTTCTCACCGGGAATCAAACCATGACCTCCTGGTTCATAGGTCAACACTCAACTACTGAGGTTTACCAGCTGGGCATCTGTGAATGTATTTTATACCAGTCTTTTATTCCTGCTACCAGTCATAGGAGTCAAAACTTATTTACAACTTAGTGACGAAAAATTTAAAATAAAGGCAAAAAAGGGAAACAGCATGGAGTTGGGAACTGATGCAAAGTATCCCGAGAAACATCAGTGTGGCAAACTGAATCATCTCCAGTCTAGAGAATTCCAGGAAAGAAAACCTAACCATATAATAGGCTGTATTGGAAATGTCTGAAACTGTATCCTAATTTTATTAAAGAAAGATGATATACTTTATTAGTAAGATGATTAGAATAGTTAATGCTAAATCAAATACATGTTCTTTAAATTCCTTTAGAAATTCCTTATCTTAGTATTTTCCCATGGGGAGAAAATTTCATACTATTAATGAATATATTCTAAAAAGAAAGCAAATTTAAAGTCAAATTAATTTTATAAAATACAGTCAAACCTGCTTCTTTGAAGAAATGAAATGGACATGCCAACCTTTTCTAATATGGAGTTTAAAGACATCCTATATAATAAAAGCCCAGCGACCAAATGGAGGAATGACCAGAACGACTGGTTTACCAGTCGCTATGATGTAAACTAACCACCAGGAGGCAGACGCTCAACGCAGAAATTGCCCCCGGTGGTTAGTGCACTCCCAAAGTGGGAGTGCCACTCTGCTGACCAGGATGAGTGGTGCTCTCACAGTGGGAGCAGCCACTCAGAGGGCGGGTCCACAACTGCTCCCGGTCCACAGCTGACCGGGAAGGGCGGCACTCCCACAGCAGGCCAATCCCTGCAGGCCACACACCCCACCAGTGCACAAATCCTGTGCACCGGGCCTCTAGTTATTTAATAATCTGTATTGTGAAACAGTCATCTTTAGAATAAGAAATAGCATCCTTAAGCTTAAGCCTGCTATAGTTAAATTGTGTTTCATACTGTCTGATCTATAGTAGAGAAGTTATTAAGAATTACACTCAAATACTTCCTTTGGTTTCATTCTTCTTGCTTACTTAGAAATTGCATTGCAAGAACAAGAGTTTGCCCGAAAACACTGACCACAGGGATATCAACAGCTGTCTCGTGTCTGTGTGCAAGTGTATACAAAGTTCCAGGCACCTCTTAAACATGACAGCTGTGTCACTTAGTACTTACATCATACATCATTCTCAAATTCAAAAAATCTATTACATTATTGAAGCCAAATTAAATCAAATTTAATTCTTATTGACTGTATACCCTATCTAATAAAGAGGGAATATGCTAACTGACCCTCACCCCATCACAAAGATGGTGGTGCCCACAGCCAATAAGGAGGGAATATGCTAATTGACTGCTACGCCCTCTAAGATGGCGGTGCCTACAGCCACAAGATGACGGTGCCCAGTCCTCTCAGCTCCGCCAGGGCGGCAGGTGCGTGGCAAGGCCTGCCTCCAGAGACCCCCAGTCCCCTCAGCCCCTCAGCCAGTCAGGGCCTCTCGAGGCTCAGGTAACCAGGGCTGGCCGAGGCTTGTGCTGCAGACAGTGGCAGCAGCAGAGTGTGATGGGGCATTGCCTTTCCCTGATTGCCGGGTCGCCTCCCGCCCCTGAGGGTTCCCGGACTGTGAGAGGGGGCAGGTCGGGCTGAGGGCCCCCCCTCCAGTGCATGAATTTTTATGCACCGGGCCTCTAGTCTAATATAAAAAGGTTTCAAAGTTTAAGAGGCAAATTTTAAAAAGGATAAAAGGTGTTTAGATTAAATAATACTCAATGATACAAGAAAACATCTCTGAGTCCAGATTTATGAAAGAAAATGACAACTATAGCATCTTAAGAAGTGTTTTATAACATTTTAAGAAGACCATTATTTCACTTAAACACAAAAACTGTTAAAAAATCAAGTATCCTCCTGAATTACATTTTTTAAAAGCAGGCACTGTAACTCAGTATTACTCAAATTCAAATAAACAAGTCATTCAAAGTTGTTAAGTTTCAAATTCAGTCCCATAAAACAAAATTTACAGGAAACTATTTTCTTGGTGTATATTTTGAAAGATGAACATTGAGTATATATAAATCAACAATTTTAATTTAAAAATTACTTTACCGTTTGTTAGATACCCATTCTCGCCTTGGGAATTAACAACAGCTTCAGTCCTCATTGAGTAAAGTTATCTATTCCAAGCTTTCATTATTAGTTTATAATTCTAAAGCACACCAAGAGAGTTAGGTGGTACCCCACACATTCTGCAACAAACTGAAACAGGAAAATGGAAGGCAGCTCTGCTTTACTGGTGAAACAAGCACAAGAAAGAAGACATTTCAGATACATTCTAAAAGAGAAAAAAGACCTTGCTGTGGTTACACAAACCATAGATATTCAAACAAAGATGATATTTGTTGAGGGTAAAACATGTCTTTCAGGCTAGATCCCAAGTATGAACCACACCAGCCTACACCCAGCATTCCATCTAATAACAAACAGGGGCTTTAAACAAGCAGCTTCAGAATATTTCTTACTCTTGTAATTCAAAACTAGCCACATTCTTATTAATTTTAATAAAGTTTGCCATAGAGTAACAAAGAAAAATTTTATTTAAAACATTAAAGCTAAGTAGAAATGCTCTCCTCCTCAAATATATTTTATATTGTAACATAATCTTAATGATAATTTTTAAAGTGAAAACTGCTGTTTCAGGCACTGAGCAAATATATGCTAACTTCTGAGATGTTTTGTACTTTTTAACATACCACACGTATACAAATGAAACATGTTTT
Organism: Myotis nattereri; assembly: GCF_964212035.1. Classification (NCBI taxonomy): domain Eukaryota; kingdom Metazoa; phylum Chordata; class Mammalia; order Chiroptera; family Vespertilionidae; genus Myotis; species Myotis nattereri. The sequence goes on from NC_138075.1 coordinate 159,938,483, forward strand.
ATATAACCATATATATAACTATTGTAGATAGCACTGTGAAATTTTCTATTCTATTTGTTCTTTCCTCTTCTCTCCTTTGCTTCCTTCTTCCTTGCTTTCTTTTAAAAGGGTAGGGACCTACAATTTGAAAAGTAATAGCCAGATTAGAGGCATGCTTATGAACATTAATTACACTAAACTGGAATCTTTAGAATAAGAAATAGCATCCTTAAGCTTAAGCCTGCTATAGTTAAATTGTGTTTCATTGTGTAACGGTTGTGTTTTCTAGGTTCCAGTAACTTTCCAATCTTATCACACTACATGCCGTGCTGGGCATTTAAATGAATAAGTTGAAGCTCAGCTTAAGCCAGTTGTAACATTCAATATATGCAAAAAAGAAAAAAGAAAAAGAAAAAATCTCAGAAGTTTAGAGAGAGGGAAAAATGTCAAGTCATATACCACAGCATAAGAATCAGGCTGGCAGCAAACTTCTTATCAGCTAGAAGATAATGAAGCACTATTGTCAAAGTTCTGAGAAAAATGATCATGAACTTAGAATTCTATACCAAGCCAAACTATCAATTAAGCATAAGGAAAAAATAAAACCATTTTTAGATATTACAAAATAATGTAAGCTGAAGAATGACCCCCAACAAATGTCCACATCCGAATCTCTGGAACCAGTGAATGTACCTCATATAGCAAAAGGAATCTACAGATAGAATTAAGTAGGGATCTTGAGATGGGGGGATTATCCTACATCATGCAGGTGGGCCCAATGTCATCATGAGGCTCCTTATAAAAGGGAGACAAGAAGGTCAAAGGAGCAAGTAGGAGATGTGACAATGGAAGCAAGAGGTTGCAATGATGTGAGGAAGGGAGGAGTCCTGTGGCCTCCAGAAGTCAGAAAATGCAAGGAAACGAATTCTCTTTTAGTGGCTCCAAAAGGAACCAGCCCTGATGACACCTGACTCCAGCCCAATAAAACTGACCTCAGACTTCTGGCCTCCAGAACTGTAAGAAAATAAATTTATAGTTACAAGTCACCAAGTTTGTGATAATTTGTTACAGCAGCAATAAGAAACTAATACAAGAATTCAAAGTTTACTGCCTGCAATGTTTCTCTTAAGAAGGCTTTGAGAATATACTACAGAAAAACAAAATAACACCAACCAAGAGAATTGACAAAGACTGTCTCCTTGTGCAAACATCAACCAGGCTCCACAGAGCCCTCCTCTCAAGTAAGCCCCAAACTTGGTCTCCTGTTCTGTAATCCACCGGCCTAGCCCAATTTTAGCAACAATACTGCTAAGTCAGTTGAGTGAGAGTCGCCCCCTCCTCCCCCCACAACCCTTGATATCTGATCACCTTTGATACCTGGTCAGAATCCTCATCCCCACCCTTAATATTTGATCACTCTTGATATCTGGTCAGATTCCTCACCCACCACCTTTAATATCTGATGACCCTGGCCTGCCTTTATCAATAATCCTGTTAAATCAATTTAGGAAGAATCTCCCTGTCCTTGATGTCTCCTCTTAGTAATTGTGCATCCACCAAATTCTTCGCTTTGCTTGTTGGCTATAAATCCCCACTTGTCTTTATTATATTTGAAGTTGAGCCCAACTCTCTCCCCTGTTATTATAGTTTTGATACCTGATGCAATATTCCTGGGTAAAGATTTTTTTATTGTTAACAAGGGTCATAATAATTTTTCTTTAACAGATAAAAGAGGGGCAGACACAGGATCCATAAAATCTCAGAAAACTAAAATTAGACATTTCCAGATGCCAACTGTGTAATTGCGTAGAGCAGTGGTCGGCAAACTGCGGCTCGCGAGCCACATGCGGCTCTTTGGCCCCTTGAGTGTGGCCACAAAGTTTCAATCGCACTGTATGTGCGCGCCCACACGTGGTATTTTGTGGAATAGCCACACTCAAGGGGCCGCAGTTTGCTGACCACTGGCCTAGAGAGTAACCAGCCTATATTAGAATAGGAAACACAAAGTTTCTCAATAAAAATGTGTATTCCAGACAACATAAATCCTGGATATTATTAATGATATAGTAAAAGCTTACATATGAAAAACACTTAAAGAAGATGAGGGGACTATTAGAAATCTCATAACAAGCAAAACAGTGTTAAGTCAATCAAATATGACGTAATGTACAAAGGGGCATGGCTGTGAATCTGATGGTATATGGAAAAAGTGAGTTCATTTTTCAATATTAGGATTATATTTCCTTCCTATATACCTCATCATAATATTTAAAGTTAAGGTAAATGATATTAACATTATTGTTAGAATATCATTAATATGATTACTGAACTCTGATCTGCACAAATACACACACCCCACTCCAAACCTAACCCTCCATCCTAGAAGCAGCCACTTTTACCTACCAAAAGCACTCTCCACACCACACACGGATCTGCATGCATGCAGGCGCACACACATATATTTAAATCTCTCTCTTCCGTTCAAACACTAGAATCATCTTATAAGTAATCCAACACCTTACTCTCTTTTGTTTAACAGTACATCTTGGAGATTGTGCACTTCAACACCTACAGGTCTCCCAGTGGTGTGCCAATAATGGTTTAGCAACTTCCGTGCTGTGGTATTCCCCTATGATGGCCAATACCAAGCTACCAAGGTGATGTCACTGAACAGAAAGTTCAGCTGGTTCCAATACATCAGTGTTTCTACCTCAACCTTCTTGATAGTTGTAAAATTTCCCGATACATTAACATAATTTATTCAACCAATCCTCTCTTAGGAATTTGAACTAGGATGAACTGAGAGAGTCCACTTGCAATGGGAGTTAAATGAAACATCAGGAGGTAAAAAGCACAATAGTCAATGGTGCCCAAGACAGCTGAAAAAAATGAGAAAGCAGAAATGACCAGTAAGCTGAGAAAAAGCAGCTGTTGCAGAGAGGAAAACAGTACCTAAAATACAGAGCAGAGTCATCACCAGAGAGACCCTTTTGCCTCAAAAAGAGTCAGCCCAGCCCTGAAGCCGCTTCATGCTTCCGTTCCTGGTAGCTTTCATTTCAAGTTCAATGTATTCACATGGCACATACTCATTTCCTGAAGTAATATGAATAAGTTATTCATGTCTGTGATCTGAGTTCCTTAATTCCATCTCATCTTTCAACCAAAAGAGGGTCTATGAATCAACAGTACCTAAGCAACGGTTTCAGTTATTTGGATTGCTTCCTCAATATAACACTAAGATATATCAACAATAAAGATTCTTTAATTTGGCTCAAATAAACTCACAAAAATTAAAAAAAAAATTCTTTAAATTGTAAAATCTTAGTAGGCACCACTACTAAAACTTCAATGTTTATTTTGCTGTGCTCTAGATCCAGGCTGAAAGGAATGCTCAGAGGAGAAATAAGCAGAATTAAGCAGATCAACTACAAAATACAACTAAAAACAAACAAAATAAAGGAAGGTGCTACAGTCATAAGATAACCTGAAATACCGCTTATTTTAACAGGCCATTCTGTGCAAGATGAAATTAAATATGGGCACCTCAAAGTTACATATACCTGGTTCCCTCCCCCCAAGAAAGCTTATTCTTATATAGCATCCTGGGATACTGAAGAAGCCTAAGCCAAAAGCACCATCTGTGGTCCTGTGAGAAAAACTGATCCAAAATCTCCTGTCCCGTTATTCCCTCCTTTGGGGTGGAGGTGGGGGTGTCTATAATCCAGTGCTCCTTTACACTCCAGCCCAGTCCCATTTATATCTCTCATAACTCCGTTAACTCTATGTTAAACAAATGTCTTATCAAAAAATGCACAACCTCAAAAGCCCATTTATCTCCTTCCTTTCCCCACAGTGTAATAATCTTAGAAAACTCATCTGGCTTCCTTCCCTCTTTCTCATGTTCACTTGGTAACAACACAACAAAAGATTCTCATCATAGCTGCCATTATAAAAACAGTATAAACAATCATGATCAAGGAGGGGAAAGCCAAAGGCTGAAAGCTAAATGCATGAAAGAACCAATACCATAAACCCAACAATCCTCAAAGATGCTATCTTGAAATAGAATTTTTTAAAAAAAATATAAAGTCCTAACCGGTTTGGTTCAGTGGATAGAGCATCAGCCTGCAGACTGAAAGGTCCCAGGTTCGATTCCGGTCAAGGGCATGTACCTTGATTGCGGGCACATCCCCAGTAGGAGGTGTGCAGGAGGCAGCTGATAGATGTTTCTCTCTCATCGATGTTTCTAGCTCTCTATCCCTCTCCCTTTCTCTCTGTAAAAAAATCAATTAAAAAAATATAAATTTTTTAAAAAACAATAAAAGATATGAGAAAGCTAAGAATCTTTGGCAAAGATTCTTTTTGCAGTGAATGTATATCTGGTAAATAGTATATAAATCCAATTTTAAAAACAAATTGATATATTAAGCACTTAACTGATTAATTCACATTAATAATTAATTTTGAGTAATTTTTCTTATCCTTTTAAGAAATATTTAGTGAGCATTTACCATGTGCTAGAGTCACTATGATAGATCCTAGAATATAGATATCCCTTCACTGCAAAAAGTACACCTTTGCCAAAGATTCTTAACTTTCTCATATCTTTTATTTGTTTTTTTAATTCTATTTCAAAATAGCATTTAAGATTCTATTGAGTCTAAAATTCAGATATGAGAAGTCACGATCTATTTCTAACACTTCCGATTATTTACTAATCCTTCATATCCATTAGGGAATGAATGGATGGATAAATAAGCAAATAGAGGCAAACAGATGGAGATGAAGGAGTGAATGTATGTATGTATGTCAGGGGCTCTTAAATGATGCAGAAAACCAGAACTTGTTTGTTATCTCTACATTCTAATCCACTCTTCTCCACGTGCTTTCCCTTTACCTAGTTTCCAATCCACTCACAGAATTTCACAGTCTCTCTTTCTGTTCTGGAAGGTCATGTTGACTTGGCCGTGTGCTTCCATCAGGCTTCAAGTAACTCTGAACTCTCTCCCCACTCTTCCCTTACTCCTCTCATGGGGCAGGAGTTGGGGGGTCAAGGAGTCTGAAAGGAGCACCTGAGCAAGGCTGAGGCCAAGCTCCAGCCCTTCTCTCTCAGCCACCTTGTCCCTGGGTGCAGGCCCTCTGCTCTGCTCTCCATGTAGGAAGGCAGCTCTCCTGAGGGGAGGCCTAGGGTTGCTTTTCTGGGGGTAAGTCTGTCTAAGTCAAGACGAGGTAAATAAACCCTTTCACTTCAGATCTAATGTCAAGTGTCCTGCAATCAGCCAAGAGGAGTCATTCTGATCTTCATCTGTCATTCTGCTGTGTCTTAGTTCTCAAAGAGAATAATTATCACTACTGGTTCCCTAGAACTCCCAATCAGACAAGTAACTCCTACATTTATGTGTAAAATGATTCACATAGGAAAAGGATATGAAGTGGTGTGATATTACTTAAATAAATACCATTACTACTGATGAAAAACTTAATTACTGGTTGTTGAATATAAGTGTAATTCCCATGTTGGGGGCAGGGCTGAAAGATGATAAAATTGCCAACAATAGATACTTAGAACTAAGACAAACATGAGTCATCTTACTCCTTAAACCCGCCTACACTTGCTGGCAAACACGAGATTATACCCTAGCTGCAATTCCGCCAAGCATGATCGTTTTAATAGATGACACAAGACTGGTTTGTAACAACTCCTTGTTTGTGGATACTTTATAACCTGTTTCGTCAGAGTTTATTGCTGCCAGACACCGTGCTGGCCATTTATATACATAATCTCATAATCCTCACAGTGAACCACCTACTCTGTTAGTTTAATACTATCCCCAGTTTACATACTGAGTGAGGAGTCTGAGGAGTAGCGAGGTTATGTCATTCTGATCCTATAGTAAGTAAATGACAGAGCAGGACTTCAAAATTAGGCTTTCTAATTTCAAAGCTCTGTTTCTTACCACCAAGCCATTTCGCTGAAGTTTAAGTGAAGGATCCTTTTATATTTCCTCTTACTTCTGCTATTTCTTTTCTTAGAAATGCCTATGAATTCTTAACGGTTGTGTTTTCTAGGTTCCAGTAACTTTCCAATCTTATCACACTACATTGTCAATTATTTGTGCAAAATGGAGGCCAGTAGTGTTGTAGAGGATCCAACAGCCATTAATATGAAATATTTTTTGTAACCATAAGCAACTGTACTGTTACGTTTTAAGTTGTGTGTTTTAGGAAAACAACAGAAAATAATTGAGAAACATTTAAAAAATTGACAGAATATTCACCAGTGGATACTGATATTAACTTTACTAAAATATACTTTTACTTGATGATAAAATCAAATGCCTTCATTAGTAATTTCTATGATTATAGAAACAATTCTGTTGAATCCATATTATTTACTTAAATTTCATAACTCTTTCAGCTGATTCACAATTGTAAGCATGTACAGTTATATTCATTACAACAAAAATTTGTGTTGAAGTCAGCCCAAGGGGTTGAAGAATGAAGAAATGATGCAAATGCAGCTAATTCTTATAGACCAAATATAAGACAAAAGGGATGAGAGAATTCACAGACTGCCCACCAGAACAACTGAGTAGCACATAGGAAGACTTGTATTAATACACTAGAGGCCCGGTGCATGAAATTCATGCACTGGGGAGGGGGGAGGGCGGTGTCCCTCAGCCCAGCCTGCACTCTCTCCAATCTGGGACCCCTTGGGGGATGTCCGACTGTCCATTTAGGCCCGATCCCTGTGGACATCCCTCTCACAGTCCGGGACTGCTGGCTCCCAACCGCTCGCCTGCCTGCCTGCCTGATTGCCCCTAACCGCTTCTGCCTGCCAGCCTGATCACCCCCAACTGCCCTCCCCTGCTGACCTGGTCACCCCTAACTGCTCCCCTGCAGGCCCGGTCACCCCTAACTGCCCTCTCCTGCTGGTCCAATCGCTCCCAAATGCCCTCCCCTGCTGACCTGGTCATCTCTAACTGCCCTCTCTTGTTGGTCCAATCACCCCCAACTGCCCTCCCTAGCCGGCCATCTTGTGACCACATGGAGGCCGCTATCTTGTGCGAGGGCGTGAAGGTCAATTTGCATATTGCCTCTTCATTATATAGGATGAACAAGTTCCTGAATGCCCTTAGGTTCAAATTGGATCAGAAGGCCATCAAAAACAAGCAATTTAGGACATAATCAATACAAATGCTCATATCACACTGAAGCTGTCATCCATTTAATCATTTGAAGAAGAACATGAACTGATAACATTGAAAAAGAGTGCCCTAAGCTCCAAACACAACACCACATAATTCTCACAACATGCAGTTGCAGTCAACATAGCTCACCAAACAAATCCTAACAGGGGTGGGCAAACTTTTTGACTCAAGGGCCACAATGGGTTCTTAAACTGGACCAGAGGGGCGGAACAAAAGCATGGATGGAGTGTTTGTGTGAATTAATATAAATTCAAAGTAAACATCATTACATAAAAGGGTACGGTCTTTTTTTTTCAATAGTTTTATTCATTTCAAACGGGCTGGATCCGGCCCACGGGCCGTAGTTTGCCCACGGCTGCCTAAGAACATTATAATTATTTCCCAGGTGTATGTGTGTTTAATATAAGTATTCTTTACATTCTGTTACTCTTATTGTGCTAATAATATTGTGTTAGGATGACTTGGATAAGTAAGATTTATTTTACATTAACAAACATCAAAAGTGCAACACATATGTGGTGGTCTAGATGAATTAAGTACCAACTAGGGAGCTGGGCGCCTAAATCATAGCTAGCATTTATTTTGCATGATATAAATGTTTTATGTATAATATTTCATTTAATGCCTTCATATCAAAACTATGAGATAGATATCATTATTGTTCATTTAGCAGATGAGAATTTGTTACGTTAAATAGCTGGCAAAGATCACACAGCTTTGAAATTTAGAAGGGGCATCTGGAACAAGGCAAAAAGTCTCCAGTGCTCTTCTTAATCACTCTACACGGCCTTTGAAAAAAATAAAATGGCAAGCAAATGAATGAAGGTTTATCAAGAGAATCTGTCAACGGGGATCCTCAAAGCAAATAAGGGAAACAGGCCAGGGAAGTGTCCACCAGTCAATAGGAGGACAAAAGGGGTGTTTCTGAATAGAAAAGAGGCCAGAAAAGCTGTTGGGGAAAAAATGAAGGCTACTCAGGAAAAATAGTTTGTTTATTAATAGCTCACGTTTGTTTAACTGTTATGTGTCAGTCACTGTGCTAGGTACATACATTATCTTATTTAATATTCAAATAGCCGTACTGTCATTTACATTTTAAACAAAACTTAGAAGTCAAGCAACTTGCCCAAGGCTCTATTAGTGTGGGAGCCTCAATTCACACGGACATCCAGAAGGCTCCAAAGTCTGTCCTCTTGCTCACTATGCTGAGAGACAGACAGAGAGAGAAAAAGGGAGAGAAATGTGTCTGTGAACCTCTAAATTAATAAAGTGTAAGCTACCAGCTAGTGCATAGGAACCAGGAAGCAGGTGCGTGGAGTTCAGTGCTAAAGCCTCCATGCACTGGTATACTTCCTCAGTAATACCTACTCCCTCCTGACCCAGTACAAAGAGAAACCTCCCAGGTCTGCCAATGATGACTTCCCAAATTACTAATTCCTGTACCTTTCCAGATAGCCAAGTTCCCAAGGTTTTACTCCATTGATACCATAAAGCTGCCACAGAGTTTTAAGGATATAAAATAGATTTCAATAGTATCTAATTATTATGAACAAGCAAGCAAATATTTCCAAATGTTAAACTGGGACAACTATATATTGCTTTCATATATGACTAGGTACAATTAAGCTTAGTTTTTTATGCTGTACTAGTTATCAACTGCCAGACCCTGGTCAGAAAACAGGGAACTGTGAGCTCCCGGTCAATGGATTTCAGTCTTTAACTTATACTCTATGTTCAATATAACCCAGTCCCCACTCTTATTTTTTTCAAACCCTTTAAAACCGAATCTTGCTGAAACCGGTTTGGCTCAGTGGATAGCGCATCAGCCTGCAGACTGAAAGCTCCCGGGTTCGATTCCGGTCAAGGGCATGTACCTGGGTTGCGGGCACATCTCCCAGTGGGAGCAGTGGGAGATGTGCAGGAGGCAGCTGATCGATGTTTCTGACTCTCTATCTCTCTCCCTTCCTCTCTGTAAAAAATCAATAAAATATATTTTTAAAAAAAAAACAACAACGAATCTTTATTTTTTCTTTATATAACACATATGTTTTTCAGAGTAAAGATTCATCAACCCTAAAGTATATCAAACTTCAAAAAACAGTATTTCTGACACTACTACTGGCAATTTGTTAACATATAATATTGTACAAAAACTTTAGTATTTTCCTGACAAAGAGGTCTTAATAAGACAAAGTTAGTATTTTCACAAAAGCTAAAGGAATGGGGAGTAAATTTATTGCATCATTGCCTCAATGGAAGCACAGCTGTTTCACACAATGCACTTAGTAAAATTATTGTGTCAATTCGATTTGAATATCATCTTGGAACGTAAATGTGCATGATTTAAATTATTAGCTTTTGACTTATACCAAAATATAAGTGAAAGAATTTTCAATCTAAATTAGAGCAAAATCAGAAGTGCAGCACATTAATACTGTAATATCTTCAATAAGTAACTAGGACCAATGAACAAGTCCTCTTCACTTTTGGCATTTTGTTGGTCAAGAACAGGTTAAGTAAGAAAGTTCCTGTAGCTTTATAATGAGACATTTGGAAAGTGATTATATAATTAGCCACCATTTTTGTAGTCATCTGTTTATTCAGAAGTGCTGATGGAGAGCCAGTCATGTGCTCTGGACCCTTCAGTGGAGGGGACAATCAGGAGACCTGCCCAAGGTAGCGGGGGACTTCAAACACCACATCGTGCTAAAGGCTTCAAGAAACATATACATACAGTATGCTGTGAGAACATAAGAGAGAGAACTGGACTCTGGTTGGGGGAGTTTGGAAAGACCTGAGAAAGGTAACCTTTAATTTGACATCTCAGCTGTATTTGGCAATATAAAATATTTCCTTAGTCTTGAAATTCACTGCCTAAATTGTACAACGTCCCCTCAGTTCTCCTACCCTTGCTATTTTTCCCCTCAATATTCTGTGTTAATTCCTTCGCTTCTGCTTATTCTTGAAATATGAGGTTCCCTAGGATCTGCTCTCTAAGAGTGGCTCTCAACTCATCCTTGGCATTTGAAAATTTCAACATTGGAGCAACTCCTGAAGGCCATGACATATAACAATTGGCAATCTTCCTGAGGCATGAATTTGATTCAAGGATTGTCAGTATGAAAGCAGGTCACCTGCCCAGTGAGTGAGCCTAAGCTACCTGGCTCAAGCCTATCAAAGTAGCTTTGCTTTTTTCTCTACTCATTATCACAAACACACTAAGTCCCATGGTTGGAGTAAAAAAAACACAAAGGAAAACATAAAATGTAATGGCCTCAAAAAGAAAGTAAGTAATATTTTCTAAGTAGTTCTGAATTGAGGGATTTACTAAGGTAACGCTGAGACAGTATATGAACCTGGGCCTGAGATCCCAAGGACACCAGATGGCCAAAAAACACACACCAGATAAGCTAACCACAAGTATGTCACCACCCCTCTATTCCCTGCTCAAAAAATGCAAAATTTTATCTCCCTTCTAACCACTTGTTTCTCCTACCCAGACATGGAAAATTCCACAAGCCCACCTTTTTCAAAAGTCTCACTTTTTCAAGCAAGTCTGCTTCGTACTCAGTTTATAGAAGCATCCAAGCAGAGCCAGCCCCATGGTCAATTCAGAGGACCTTCATTCTCTCTCTGCTGCCTCCCCTGTGCCGGTATGATCACCCCTAACCGCCTCTGCCAGCTGGCCTGATCACCCCAACTCCCCAACTGCCCCCCTACCCCCGGCCTGGTTGCTCCACACAGCCTGCTGTTTGGTCGTTTGGTCACCCCTCACTAATCCCCCTGCTGGCCTGGTCACCTCATGAAGCCTGTCCAAAAAATTTCTCTGGGGTTTCCTCTTGATCTCTATCTGGGGAACCCAAGAACCCCAATGCCAGTAACAACACAACATAAGCCCTCTAGATGTGATCTACAGAAGTCTTAAATGACAGATACCACCACAACTGAGCCACCCAACACCTAGAATTACTCCAACACCAAAAAATAAAACAATAAATCAAATACTATGCAAAACAAGACAAACAAACAAAAAAGTCCATAAACAAAAAGAGACTGGAATGAAAAACACCAAAATGTTAACAAACATTTTAACTTCCAAAAGGAAGAAACAGGAATAATTTTATTTTCCTTTTACATTTTTGTATTTTTTTCTGAATGACCAATAAAACATATATATTAATCTATCTATATCTATCTATATAAAAGCCTAACTGACCATTGCAACCAGATGACCAAACAGGCTGCATGGGGTGACCAGGCTCGCAGGAGGGTTAGTGAGGGGCGACCAAATACCAAGCAGCAGGCTGTGTGGGGCGACCAGGCTGTCAGATGGGTTAGTGAGGGGCGACCAAACGACTGAGCAGCAGGCTTCATGAGGTGACCAGGCCAGCAGGGGGATTAGTGAGGGGTGACCAAACGACCAAACAGCAGGCTGCGTGGAGCAACCAGGCCGGGGATGGGGGAGCAGTTGGGGAGTTGGAGTGATCAGGCCAGCTGGCAGAGGCGGTTAGGGGTGATCATACCGGCAGTGGGGGCAGTGAGGGGTTATCAAGCCGGCAGGCAGAGGCAGTTATGGGTGATCAGGCTGCCAGACAGGTGAGAAGTTAGGAGCCAGCGGTCCAGGATTGTGAGAGGGATGTCCTGGATTGGAGAGGGTGCAGGCTGGGCTGAGGGGACCCTTCCCCCACCCCCACCATACATTAATTTTGTGCACTGGGCCTCTCGTTTTATTATAAAATATATGTTTTAGCCTCGCTAGTGTGGCTCAATTGGTTGGCGCATTGTCCAGTACACCAAAAGCTGGAGGGTTCAATTCCCGGTCAGGGATACAAGAATTGATCAGTGAGTGCATAAATAAGTGGAACAACAAATTAGTGTTTCTTTCTCTCTCTCTCTGTCAAAATCAATAAATAAAATAAAAATAATAAAAGCAATAATCTTACATGACCTAATACATGAAAGGAGAGGAAAGTGCTGCCACTGGGCTCCAGGTTCACATTTAGGATTCTTTACAGTAATCTATCCATTCCATCCCCATCCCAATCTCTCACCCTCAATTACCAGGCCAAAATCGTATACATAGGTTCAATCATTTTCTAAATCCATATTTTACACAGTAGAGTAAGACTCTTTAAAAAAAAATCATTAAGAAAAAAAACGAGCCTCTTCCAGAATGATGTACTAGTATTTAATGAGTTATGCCAATTTCTGCATGAAATCTTCCCTTATCTCTAGACGATTGATTATAAATAAAAACACATTTTACATAAGAGAGCTGCCATCTTTCTCACTGTGTTAAACATTTCTTACAAAGCACTGCTTAAACTCACTGAGTGAACATCTGAAATTATAGAAGGTGTTTATAATAGCAACACCAATTCCTTCTTTATAAGTAAGGCCAACTTCACAGTGCAGCAGCAAAGACTGCAAACAATGTAAGTACACCAATTCAGCTATTAAAAATCATGAAGGAAAATTATGTACTGATTTGAAATTATTTCCAAGATATATTGTAAATAGAAAAAAAAGCAAGGTTCAAAACAGTCATACAACATATGTTTGGGGATTAGGGATGCACATAAATATACAAAGTTAATAGTGGTTATCCTGGGGGAGATCAAAAGTAGATAACTGGCCGAAACCGGTTTGGCTCAGTGGATAGAGCGTCGGCCTGCGGACTGAAGGGTCCCAGGTTTGATTCCGGTCAAGGGCATGTACCTGGGTTGCGGGCACATCCCCAGTAGGAGATGTGCAGGAGGCAGCTGATCGATGTTCTTCTCCCATCGATGTTTCTGACTCTCTATCTCTCTCCCTTCCTCTCTGTAAAAAATCAATAAAATATATTTTTAAAAAAAAAAAAGTAGATAACTGAAATGATGCATTTTTCACTGGATACCTTTAGTAGACCTTCAATTTTTACCATGTATATGTTCTACCTAGTCAAAATATAAAAATCATTTAAACAATTGTAAAGATAATGTTAGGAGGAAAATTCCCTCTACAGGGAAAAGTTGAAGATTTAATACTATTCCAACATAGCTACTTCTACACAAGCAAATGGTTCCCTTCTCTACCACACCCTTCTTTTAGCCCCCAGTGATCGGGAACATTAGAAGGGTCAAGAATAAGCCACCTTAGCCCAGCCTCAACCCATGAACCAAGAAGTCACTTGTTCGATTCCTGGTCAGGGCACATGCCTAGGTGGCGGACTCCATCCCTAGTAGGTGGGCCGTGCAGGAGGCAGCCAACTGATGATGTTTCTCTCTATCTCTCTTCCCTCCTATCTCTCTAAAAATCAATAAAAACATGTTTTTTAAAAGTATAGAAAAGTAAAAAAAATAAGTCACCTCAGCCTTTTCTGATAGAATGGCTTCACCTTTCAGTTTTCTTTACTGCTCTAAAAGAAGGAAGGAAAGAATACAAATTCAATGAGACAGAAACTATGGCCACGTGCATAACTACTTCTTTCTTGTTACCAAAAGAAAACCAATTAATACTTGCTCTTCCATTCAGCAGACCATGTAGGCTGGGGAGCAGTGTGGTGCAGAAAGAGGAAATTAAGTGTCTATATTCTACATTCTTAACATGTGAATCAAAAACCAGGCCCAGAGAAGCATATCCTTACTCACTGCAATAATTTTCAAAAGTGTTAGCACTTTATTGAGAACTGCAAAAATTAAAGAATAATACAAATGGCCCTAGCTGCTTTGGTTTGGTGGATAGAGCATCAGCCTGTGGACTGAAGGGTCCAGGTTTAATTCCAGTCAAGGGCACATGCCTGGGTTGTGGGATCAATCCCCAGTAGGGGGCATGCAGGAGATAGCCAATCAATGATTCTCTCTCATCATTGATGTTTCTATCTTTCCTTCTCCCTTCCTCTCTGAAATCAATGAAAACAATAATAAATTTTAAAAATAATAATACAAGTGCTAAAACCATTACATTTTATGCTATTAAGGGCTGGTTCAAATACTTTAAAAATAAGTTCAACCAAATAACAAAGGTTACAGGAGAATCTGCCTCAGCAGATTACACTGCAACTTTCCTGATTAATTCACTTACTGCGATAAATCTGGGTTGTTTTAAAATGGATTTCTTACAGGACTTTGATTTAAAGCAGTTATCGCCAACTGGTGGTCCGCGGACCACTTATGGTCCGTGAGGTCTTAAAGCTTGGCTGATTTAAAGTGTTTTTGAAATGCCTTTAAGCCTTTTCAAGGGTATTTTTTCCCCTTTAAGTCATATTTTCTATAAGACACTGATCTTACCAAATGTAGTTGTGCCAACAGAAGTCCTTTTCAAGAACATCTACACTAATAAAAGATAAACATGCAAATTGACCGTACCTTCGCTACGCCTTAAGCCACGCATGCCAGCCAATCAGAACGACTATATGCAAATTAACCCAACCAAGATGGCAGCCGGCAGCCACGGAGCTGGAGAAAGCAGGAGGCTTGGTTGCCCCAATGATGGAGGAAGCCAAGCTTCCCGCATGCTGCAGGCAGCTCTGAGCTCCACTCAAAGTTTCAATTATAGAAGGTAAATAAACCCCAGATACCTGCTTTCAGCCGGCTGTGGCCACGGAGCTGGAGAGAGCAGGAGGCTTCCCTCCTGCCTGCCGCGGGCAGCTCTGAGCTCCATTCAAAGCAACAAAGTTTCAATTATAGAAGGTAAATAAGCCCCAGAATAAAAAAAAGAAAGAAAAAGAAAAAAAGGAGAGGCTGAGAGCTTCCATTGCCGGGGGGCTTGGCCAGCCTGAAAACAGCCATCAGCCCCTCACCCAGGCTGGCCAGGCACCCCAGTGGGGACCGCCCCACCCTGAAGGGGGTGTGACCAGCCTGCAAACACCCATCATCCCCTCACCCAGGCTGGCCAGGCACCTCAGCGGGACCCCCACGCTGATCCGGGACACGCTTCAGGGCAAACCAGCCAGACCCCACCCATGCAACAGGCCTCTACCCTATATAATAAAAGGGTAATATGCAAACTGACCCTAACAACAGAACGACTGGGAATGACTGGTCACTAGGACACACACTGACCACCAGGGGGCAGACGCTCAATGCAGGAGCTGCCCTCTGGTGGTCAGGGCGCTCCCACAGGGGGAGCTCTGCTCAGCCACAAGCCAGGCTGACGGCTGCCAGTACAGTGGTGGTGGTGGGAGCCTCTCCTGCCTCCTCAGCAGCACTAAGAATGTCAGACTGCAGCTTGGGCCTGCTCCCTGCCGGCAAGTGGGCATCCCCCGAGGGCTATCGGGCTGCCAGAGGAATGTCTGACTGCCAGCTTGGGCCAGATCCCCCAGGGAGCAGGCCTAAGCCAGCAGGTGGACATCCTCTGAGGGGTCCCAGGCTGCAAGAGAGCATAGGCCGGGCTGAGGGACACCCCACCGAGTGCACAAATTTTTGTGCACTAGGCCTCTAGTACTTTAATAAACTTGTGGAATACAATTCCCAACATAAACTGATCTACAAAAATAGATTCAGAGATAACAGAATAGAAGCTTCGAACAGACCATCAAACCTCTGAGGGAAAGCGGGGGGGTAAAAAAAAAAAAAAAGACTGTAAGAGATCAACTAGAGGACTTGTATGCTTGCATATAAGCATAGCCAAAGAACACAAGAGAGTAGGGGGGTGAGGGCATGTGCTGGGGGGTGGGAGCTGCCAGGGAGAGAGGTCAATGGGGGGTAGGGAGAAGGAGACATAGGTAATACTTTCAACAAGAATTTAAATTTTTAAAAAATGCAACTGTCTAAAAATTGTAAGCCCAGCTGGTATAGCTCAGTGTGGATCCAGGAACTAAGAAGTCACCAGTTTGATTCCTGGTCAGGGTATATATAGTATGCCTGGAATTGCGGGCTAAATCCCCTGTGGGGAGTGTGCAGGAGGCAGCAGATCAATGATGTTTCTCTCTCATTGATGTTTCCATCTTTCTATCCCTCTCCCTTCCTCTCTCTCTAAAAATCAATAAAAACATAAAATTAAATTAAATTAAAATTGTAAAACAGTTTCTGCCCAACTTGTAGAATTCTTGTGACCATAACATTTAATCAGGCCTCATAAAAGCATTTTAAAACCTAAAGTACTATATAAACATAAGGTATTTATTATTAATAAAGTTTTAGGGACAAAATTAATAAGATTAATTGTAAGGTATCTAAGAAGTAACAAGTTTTTTAAAAGTTAAAGGAATTGGAAGGAATATGAAAGTGTATCTAGCTCAACCTCCCACAAATGATGACATCTCTCATATCACATCCTTAGTAAGTGGTTACTTAGTTTAATGCTTCCAAAATCTCACAAGTCAGCCCATTCTATCTTGAAATGTTCTAATTATTATTAGAAATGTCTTCCTTTTAGTTCTAAACAAAATTAGGCTTTCACATGACAAACCTATAAATAACAATCACTGAGATATACTGCACAACACATGACATTTTATTAAAGTCCCCTCTGAAATCTGACACCCTAATTCAACATGATACCCCAGAAAAAGTCTGATGTGAAGAGAACAACTCTATTACCTCCCTTGATCTGTAACCAAACCATTCACTTTCCTTTTCTGACTGGCAAGTCTATTAATGGGCTCATAATTAGCATATACTTCATTGAAAATCTCTCAGTACTCTCTTAAGAGCTATCTCAATCTCAGTGTAGAACTTAGCATTCTATCATTTGTAATTAAAACTGTTTTTCATTTTACTTCATTATTCGAACCTGTAAAGCTTTTCTAAGTCTAATTTCAAACTATCTCTGTCAACTTTGGACACTATCTCTTCCTTCATAAATCCAATTATCATAACCAAATTTTCATTCTAGCCACTGAAAAACTGTTGAATAAGCTAAGACCCTAAGACACACTAACAAAGACCTTCACTCTGACTGACAAAAATGTAAATATGGTCCATCAATAAATTATAAAATCCTTAAATGACCTATCACTTCTCATCTGTGATGGCATCACAGAAGTTTATCGAATACCTTTCTAACATCTAAATAAAACCTATCTCCAACATTTCCACCCTGGCCAATGTGGGTGTCATCTGTGCACTGAAAGGTTGTCAGTTCAATTCCTGGTCAGGGCACATGCCCGGGTTGTGGGTTCGATCCCTGGTAGGCAATGTTTTGCTCTCACATCTCTCTCTCTCTTCCTCTTCCTTCCTTTCTCTCTCTAAAAAAAATCAATGAAAAATCTTTTAAAAAGAACTTTTAGGATTTTTGTTGGAATTTTTCTATATCACGAGGTGGCAGCATTATGATGTAATTACAAAATTCATCAAGCTGTGTGCTTTGAATGAATTCACAGTATGTAAATATATACCTCACTAAATCTGAAAAAAAAATTTCATCATCTCACATTTTTAATAATCAGTCACTGTAAATTTTATTACACTAAACCTTGCTGCTTTTAGAAAATCTCTAAATTCATGCCCTAATTTGCCACTTCTAGGCTGTTATAAAAAAATCAACAAAATTTATGTGAGCAGTATGAAAAATAATTATCAACAAGCTGAATGAGTACCTAAAGGCCTCTCTAAACAGCACACATAAGTTTTAATACACTGACTCTGGCATCTACTTTGCAAGCTATTTGCTTCCTTCAAGGTATTAAGTGACAGCCCTGGAAGTAACCATAACATCTAAATAAATAAGGGATCATTATAATAATAACAATGATACCAACTAACATTAATCATACACCATGAGTCAAGCACCACACAGATCATGAATAGCTATTTATCTAACTCTTCACAACCTGAAGCAGTACTCTCACCAGACAGGCCTCCTTTTAGTTCCTAATAGCAACCTTTTTGTGTAAGTGCTTCAGGAACATCCCACATTCTATTCCCTCTGTCTGGAATTCTCCTTTCCACCCTACCCCTCTCCCCTCTTCCTTCCCATCTTGGACAA
The DNA here is from genome assembly GCF_964212035.1 of Myotis nattereri. NCBI lineage: Eukaryota > Metazoa > Chordata > Mammalia > Chiroptera > Vespertilionidae > Myotis > Myotis nattereri. Next base: position 159,956,581 of record NC_138075.1, read on the forward strand.
AGAGCTACCTGTTTAGGGAGATCCTCCTTTAGCGGTTGTCTTACATGGTGCCTTGATATCTTCCTTCACAAAGAATACTGTAATTTTAAATTATTTTGTTGTTTGTTTACTTGTTTGCTTTCTGTCTTCGCCAATGGATCCACAGATCAGGCCATGTTATTCTATTTACCACTGTAAACTAGCGCCTAGTACAGTGCCGGACACAAAACTGATGCTCAGTAAACTTAATGAATGACTAAATGAATGAATAAAAATTTTCTAATGTAATCCTAACACAACCCTTGTGACACAGGCATCACTGCAGAGATGAGAAAACTGAAACATAAACATAGGTTAACTTGGCCCAAAATTGCACAGCCATTAAGTGGTGGTGCCACAAATCAAACCCAGCCTCGCTGTCTCCAAATCTTGTGCACACAACTGTGTTAATGTCTATATGCTATTGTAATCAACCTAGTTATTAATAACAGGAAAGGAGCAAAGGGAAGACGAAATATTATAGGTATGTGATTTATACAGCTTTGCCAGGAAGCTGCAGTTTAACATTCCCCAGGGGTCCACTGGTCTATTCCGCTCAGATCCTGGAGGGGAGGGACAGGACAGGGAAAGAACAGACACATACCCAGTAAAGTCTGGGTGATGCAGGGAAGGTACGGGTCTGTCAGTCAATCTGGGAACAGGTCATTGACCAGAGCAGACAGCCACTGCAAGCGTGGGAAGATTGGAATATTTAATCTCCTAAACAAAGGAGTTCACTTTTTTGTTTGCTCACACTTGACGGCTGGCTTGCAGAGCAACTGACAGGCCCAAACCTTCCGTGTGTCACCCAGACTTTACTGAGCATGTGCCTGTTTCTTCCCTGTCCTGTCCCTCCCCCCAGGGATCTGAAGGGAACAGACTGGTGGCACCCTGGGGAGTGTTAAACTGCAGCTTCCTAGCAAAGCTGCATAAATCACATGCCTACAGTATTTGGCCTTTCCTTTGCTCCTTTCCTGTTATTAATATCTAGGTTGATTACAAGAGTATCATATAGACATTAACACATTTCTGCACTCACCCACATGGCCCACAGCTAAATGGACCCCACACAATGGACTGATGGACTGCAACTAGCCTGATGCTGTACCGGACCCAACTCTACCAAGGAGTGGAACACCTCTGGACACAGGCGTTGCTTCTAGCTCTGCTGAATCCCCAGATGCACCTCTTCCAGGACTGGATTAAGGGAAATGTGACTTTAGAAACCAAGGGATGCAATTCCAGGAAAATAAAGCTTTCTACCAGGTCTCATCCTTCCAGGGGGCCTCTAGAAATGCTTATTCCAGAGGTGCCCCAAGGACCCTACTCCTACTAGCAATGGAGAAAGACCATCCAAGCTTTTCTCTGATAACATAAACATAGTGCAGCAAAACTCATTAAATTTAAGTCCTTGGTCTGATCCTATTATAAACTCTAAGGACTATTTAAAATATTTCCCTGAAATTTTGCTTGATCAAATATTCTTGGAAATAATTTGGCCAGCTCAATTGTTAAGCAGAAATATTTACTAGGCCTGATGGCTTTAATTGGGTACAACAAAATTTATAGTACATTTCTAAACAACAGATGCATGTTTCCACTAAAGTAAATTATGAAGTATTTATACATTCATCTTATTAACAAAGAGCTTGTTGTCTTACTACTCTTACACACTACTAACTCTAACTATATTACACTTCCTGCCAAGACTAAACAACAAAATGCCAGCCATCATAAGTAAAAGCTTTGAATATGCCTTGAGGCGTGGCATATACACACCAATTAAGAAAAAAACAAAGGATATATTCAGCAATGTGAGACTCACTATAGCAATTCTATTCACTGGGAGAAAAAAATAAAGCCAGGAAAAGAAAGGCAGAATAAAAGAGCTTTTGAATGACAGTGAAATTCAACAAGTGAGTCAGGATAATGAGTCATTCCCAAGTGTATTCCTCAAAAATGTGAACAGATACTACCATAAATCTCAGATGCTAATTATAATCTGTGTCAAAATAAGAAAATAATGCTGCTTTATGTTGGATTACTGTTTTCAATGGGGCCATAGTTTTGCCACATACATAAGAATTATATTTTAAGACCAGTCTCTGAGATACTGCCTGGAGATAGGGGCAGCTATAGAATATTATAAGGGTACAGCTGCAACCAAAGTAAAGTTCTATAATATCCTTTAAAGTCGGAAAAGGTAAAGAAATCCTTTTATATTGATATTATACAATTTACATTATGCAGAGAATTAATATACATCAAAGAGGGAGCATACCAACTAAACATGTTTTCAATCTTAAGTAATGAAACATTGATTTTCTTACAAGAAACCCTTTCCTAATTTGCCTTTTACAACCAACAGCATCCCCATGACAGACCTTCAATTCAAAAGCTTAGTGTCATTTTTAACATTTTTTTTTCTTTCAACCCTCTATATGTAATTTCTCACTAATTTCTGAACATTTTTTCAATCATCCCTTACTTTTTTTATTTCTCCCTTTACATTGATCTATAATCATATTTTGCCCATGGAATTATATTTGTGGAATGGAAAAAAGGGTATTGTTTCAAGACAGTGTACAGTAATTCCCAAGTATGGTCTATTGGGATCAATAGGTAGGTATGTCATAAGTAATTTGCCAATAATAATAACTAAAATCATTTGTATTCAAGTCTTCCTCTATAGTAACATTCCTCTCATTAACTTGGATTTCCATGTTTTCTTGTGTGGGAATTAAAGTGATGGCATTTAGGCAAGTATGGGAGATATAATACATAAATCTTTAATGAAACCATTCACTCAGTGAATGTCAATTATTATCTACAAGAGGCCCGGTGCACAAAAATTTGTGCACTCGGGGGGGGGGGGGGGAGGACAAGGCGGTCACTCAGCCCGGCCTGTACCCTCTCGCAGTCTGGGACCCTTCAGGGGATGACCACCTGCTGGCTTAGGCCCGCTGCCCAGGGGGATTGGACCTAAGATGGCAATCAGACATCCCTCTGGCAGCCCGGCAGCCCACGGGGAATGCCCACTTGCCAGCAGGGAGCAGACCTAAGCTGCAGTCGGACATCCTTAGCGCTTCTGAGAAGGCAGGAGAGGCTCCCACCACCACCGCTGTACTGGCAGCCATCAGCCTGGCTTGTGGCTGAGCAGAGCTCCTCCCATGTGAGAGCGCCCTGACCACCAGGGGGCAGCTCCTGCATTGAGCGTCTGCCCCCTGGTGGTCAGTGTGTGTCATAGTGAACAGTCATTCCCAGTCCTTCTGCTGTTAGGGTCAGTTTGCATATTACCCTGTTACTATATAGGATAGAGGCCTGGTGCACAGGTGGGGGCCAGCTGGTTTGCCCTGAATGGTGTCCCGAATCAGGGTGGGGGTCCCGCTTGGGTGCCTGGCCAGCCAGGATGAGGGGATGATGGCTGTTTGCAGCTGGTCACACACCCTTCAGGGTGGGGGTCCCGCTTGGGTGCCTGGCCAGTCTGCATGAGGGGCTGAGCGCCGTTTTCAGGCTGGCAGGTGACTGAAGCTCCCAAACTCTCCTTTTTTTCTTTTTCTTTTTTTATTCTGGGATTTATTTACCTTCTATGGCTGTCACTGGAACTGAGAGCTGGCTTTAGCTTTGAGGCTCAGCTCCAGCTCTGAGACCTCGGCTGCTGAAAGCAGGTATTTGGGTTTGTTTGGGTTCTATAATTGTTAACACTGTTGCGGTCCTGCTAGCTCCAGCTCTGATGGCTGAAAGCAGGTTTCTGGGGTTTATTTACCTTCTATAATTGCAACATTGTTTCTTAGACTGCAGCTCAGAGGCCAGCAGCAGCAGGCGGGGAACCTTGGCTTCCTCCTTCACTGGAGAAAGCAAGCCTCCTGTTCGCTTCAGCTGCCTGGCTGTCGGCCGCCATCTTGGTTGGCAGTTAATTTGCATATCTTGCTGATTAGCCAATGGGAAGGGTAGCGAAGTTATGGTTAATTACCATGTTTCTCTATTATTAGATAGGATGGCACAACTATATAAGACTAAAAACCAATGACCTTTAATACATTAGTGTTGAATGTATGCATATGTAAATTTGCTCCATTAATTAGCATTAGATTTGACTGGGTAAGCACAAAACTTAAAGTAGCAGGGCTAAAACAGGAGATGATGTTGATTTCTCTCCTGATATCTAGGAAATCTAGATCTAAGTCCTCTAGGTCTGATATGAGGACTCTAGAGTCGATAGGATTCCAGGCTCTTAAATCTTTCTTCTCTAGAATCCTCTTTAAGACTTCCATCCTCAAGTCAATTCATGGTACAAAGATTGGCTATTGGATCTCCAGCCATTACATTTGTATTACATACAGCAAGAATAAAGGAAGATGGGTGGCAAGAGTGTAAGAGGGAAAGAGTGTCAACACTGCCTACCCCAGATAAAAACTGCTAAGAGGAAGAAAACTCAATCGTTTTCACTGTCTCCCAGGGCTGGGAAGACAAATACTGGCACTCAGGGCACTTAAGGCAGGCAGGGCCTGAAGGCCAAGATCCCCAAAGAAAAGAAAGCAAAGAGAAGTCAATCTAAAATCTCATTGCTTAACTCCGCAATGTTCTGCCAATTCATAAGCAGCACAGACTTCAGGAAGCCAAGTAGAGACTAGCAATAGCAGTTAAAAAGCTAAACAGAATTTCTGGCAGTCCTGGGAAGATAAAAATTGGAGTTCAAGACCCATCCAGGAGGCATGCCCCTGGTAGGCACCCCAGATTTTCAGCTAAGATCCCTGAATGACTACACCCTAGGATTAATGGAGAACTAGAAATAAACAGAGCCTTATAAATACTAAAACTCAGACTTGCAACAGCTCAAACATAATGAACAAAGTTGCTCTGTCTGTTCTCTAACTGCCTGCCAGCAGCTGAAAATTTATTCAAAACCTCTACAAATTTTTCATGTATAATAGTTGCCATCCAATAAAAAGTTTGCAGGCTTACAAAGAAATCATATCAAACTTAAAGAAAAAGAAAAAAAGATCCACAAGGTAAGATAGATTCTACAGTATCTGACAGAGAATTTTTATAATTAACATGTTTAAGAAAACTGATGACACAATGTAGATTCTCACCAACGACTTGGAATCTTTAAGAATATGTAAATTCTAGAATTGAAAAATACAATCACTGAAATTAAAAACTCAACAGATAGCCTTAACAGATTAGACACAGTTAAAGAGAATTAATTACTAGAAAATCTCTAGACTAAAACAAGAAAAAAAAAGGATAGAAAGTACATGAAAGAGCATAGGAGACATATGAAACACAAGGAAATAGCCTGACACACATTACAATTGAAGTCACAGAAAAGGAAAATTGATATAATGGTGTGGAAGCAGTTTTAAAGATCTAATAATCAAGAATGCTAACTCACAGATTCAAAAGGCAAACTAAACCTCAGGCAGGATATATACAAAGAAAAAATCCACCAGGGCACATAAAAGTAAAAACTTCTGAAATTTAAAGACAAAGAAACTTTCAAAACAGCCAGAGGAAAAAGACATATAACCTTCAAAAGAACAGCAATAAGACTACTACAATTTTCTAAACAGAAATGATTATAGTTGGAAGACAACCAATTAACACTTTTAACATGCATGATGAAAATAACCAGCAACTTAGAATTTTAAGAAATTTAAAATACATCCTTCAAATTGAATTAAAATAATACGGATATTTCCAGACAAACAATATCTGAGATATTTAATGGTCAGCACACATACACTAATATAAAAGGTAGTTCTTCAAGCAGAAGAATATGAGCACTGGTAGAAGAACATACATGAAGGAAGAAATAAAGAGTAATGAAAAAAGATAAATATATGGATATTAAATACACAGGGCTTAAAATATATGTAGAATTAAAATATACATGAACAATACCTAAATGCAGGAAGGATATAGATAAAGGTCCCTAGATTTTTCTGATAAATGGGTAACTGCACTAACTTGTATTTTCTAATAAGGCAAAGATGAATAATGCAATCTAGGGTAACACTAACGAATAGCAAAATAATTTATAACTAACAAGCTAACAGATCTCATAATGGATAGTGAAATTCTTTGAATAATCTAAAATATGACAAGAAATGACAGAAAAAGAATTTAAAACCGGTGGGAAGATATAAACGAAGTCAGATTTATTAGACCTATACATAACAGTAGTACATGTAACAATAAACTGAACACTCCAATTAAAAGAAAAAAATTATCGAATGAAATATAAACATATATAGAAACATCTGAAATATATTAACATAGAAAGTTTAAAGGGGAAAAGAATAAGAACAGCTATACCATGCAAACATGAATATAAAGAAGGTGACATAGTTGTATTCTTATTAGACAAAATAGATTTAGGCGAGAATAACTACTAGAAATAAAAAAAAACCACACACATTTCATAGCAACAAAAGAATCAATCTATAAGGAAGACATAAGTATAAGCCTAATAACATAATCTCAAAATATATAAAGCAAAAATTGGCAGAATTCAAAGGAAAAATAGACCAAATCACAGTGAGAGAATGTAATATAGAGAGGTATCAGGAAGAGTATCTTTAAACCTCTCTTTAACAACAAATCAATCACATTCAATACTTTGAGCCTATCAATGTAGCTCTCAATTTCATTCAGAACTTTGATTTTATGTTTCTTGTATGAAAGAAAAAAAGCCGATTGATTACTTCCTTTCGGGTCATAACCAGAGGATTTTAAAATCCTCTAGGAAATTCCATGTCCTCAAAAGAATTTTTAAGAGATTAATAAAAGCTAATGCATACAACTCATTGTGAATTATGGCTATCATTAACTACACATCAGACTTGCTATAATGTTTTCTGTCTATACTAAACTTCCTGCATGCTAATTGTTTTCATGTTCACTCAGCTCCGTTTTTCATTCACAATTTCATTCAACACATTAGAGAGAAACTTGAAACCATCTGCTTAATCAAAACTAGACAATTTTTAGTCATAGAAAAGATTGAGGAATAGTCACACAAAAAGACATATGGAGCCCAATACTACAAAGCCAACAAGTATGATACCCAATATTTAACAAGAGCAATTAAAATGTGTTACCATTTTAGCACCTTTTTTATAATATAAGCAAACCAACTAAAGATGGATGGTAAAGTGTACACATTTCTTTACTTGGCATAAGAATTTAACGTGGTGTCAATAACATATTCTAATTCAAATAAGATTTATTATTTTAAAAGCAAACTTTAAAGTGGATTATCACCCGTGTTAAAGTGATGGGGCTGAAAGTCTGACTTACATGCTTTTAAAAGGAAATGGAAGCAGAGAAAGTAAAGACAGTGAGTACAGACAACTCCTTTACTGCAGAGGGGAATGGAGAATCGGAATGGTTGCTGTTAATGTGAGTAGAGTCAAATGCAGTATTGTTTCATTTGATTAATGATGGGTATGAGCCAACAGAGGAGGAAAACTGATGACACGAGAGAAAGAATAGAGAACTGAGTGAACAATGTTTTGGGGAGGGTGAGAGGACAGAGAATTTAGTGCACAAGGAAAGGAGCTGGCATTACATAGGAGCAGAGAGAGTTCATCTATATTAGGAACAGGCAGACTACATGGGTTCAGTTACTGTGATGTAGGTAATTGACACTACTAGTCCATTGAAGTAATTAGCTTCAAGTTTATCAGTAAAGAAGGAAGCAAGATTATCAGCTGAGAATTGGATATGGGAAAGAGATGTTGAAGGTTTGAGAAAAAGTGGGGAAACGGAGATAGTTACTTTCATGAATTAAGTAGGATAATGTAGTATGACTTCCAGGCAACAGTAGAAGTCCACTTAAAGATCAAGATCATGCCGAAACTGGTTTGGCTCAGTGGATACAGCGTCGGCCTGCAGACTGGAAGGTTCCAGGTTCGATTCCGGTCAAGGGCATGTACCTGGGTTGCGGGCACATCCCCAGTGGGAGATGTGCAGGAGGCAGCTGATCGATGTTTCTCATCGATGTTGCTAACTTTCTATCTCTCTCCCTTCCTCTCTGTGAAAAATCAATAAAATACATTAAAAAAAGAAAAAGATCAAGATCATGAATTTAAAGTACAACTAGTCAGAAGGTTATGGTTTATTCTCAAGTACCAACATCTAGCTGCATATGTACAAACAAAACGGGTATAAAGTTAGCAAGAGCCTGTTGGGAGGTAAGAGGTCAGTTCAGATACCAAAAAGATTATGAGGTCTTGGCTTCTGCCCCGCCCCCCTTCCCCCCCTACTGAATTCCACTCCAACAAATACAGGTGTTAATGCCCATGTACAGAAGACCAGCATCACAGGGATCTGTCTCCTTTTCTAACAGCATTCCCTTGGGTTCTCTCTCCTTCTCTTCTATCCCTGTCTTCAAGAAGTTCTCCATAAGTGATTATACCCATTCCCAAAATGATGAAACGTATACCTATGTTGCTCCACCCTATTCTACCTGAATGCAAAACTCATATTCTGCTGCTTTCTGGATATCTACATCTGGCTATTTTGAGGATAAATCCCAATGTTTCTGAAACAATCCTTGATAATCTGGTCCTAGTCTCAGGTTGTGAAACTCCAAACATCTCCTACCTCTCCCCATCCTCAGACCTATAATCACTGTACTTCTTCCCCAAACACACCCAACTCTATAACTACTGCACACCTCTACAGAGAGTCACATTTAATTACCTCATTAATTTTATATAAACTATTCTATATATATAAAAAGCCAGCGTCCATAACGACCGGAACAAATGATGACCAGTTGCTATGATGCCCACTGTGGCCAGTGAATTGGCCTGATCAGGGGGTGAGGCCAGCCGGCCAACCTCCTGTGGCCCCTCCCCCTTGCCCCAGGCCAGCCCCGCCCCTGATCGCACCGCCCACCTCAATAGGAGGTGGGGCTGGCCAGCCAACCTCCCACAGCCCCTCCCGCTGGGCCATCCCCGCCCCCTATGTGCCCCCACCACCCTGATTGGCCCACAGCCCCTCCCCCTTCCCGGGCCCACCCCTGACCAGCTCCCCCACCACAATCAGGGACTGGGCCAACTGGCCAACCACCCATGGCTCCTCCCCCAGACCAATGACCCCCAGTCATCACCCTCCCATTCGGGGGCACGCCTGGCTGGCCCACCACCCACAGCCCCTCCACATGGCTAGCCCCAACCCCAATCGGCCCCCCAACCCCAATCAGGGGCCGGGCCTGCTGGCCAATCTCCATCTCCTCCTCCTGCCATCTCCCACCATCTCCTCCTCCCAACAGGCCCGGCCCTGATCTGCCCCAATTGGGACCAGACTGGCTGGACCCCACCCATGCATGAATTCATGCACTGGGCCTCTAGTATCCACATAATCCTAACCAAATTGCAAGTTACATCATACTGAAGTTATATATAAATATGTAAAGTACTCAAACAGATCTACCCCTCCTCTGTTACAAATATACAGCAAATACAGTGAATTTTTTCTGGAATGTTTTTGACAATGTTTGAATTCAAAGTATAATGTCTAAAGTTAACCATAGCTTATTTTGTGTAATATTAGTATACTAGAAGCCTGGTGCACGAAATTCGTGCACTCAGGGGGTTGAGGGGGGGTGTCCCTCAGCCCAGCCTGCACCCTCTTGCAGTCCATGAGCCCTCGGGGGATGTCCAACTGACAGTCCAACAGTCCGACATCCTTAAGCCAGCAGTCTGACATCCTTAGGGCTGCCCTGGAGGCAGGAGAGGCTCCCACCACCACCACTGCGCTCACCAGCCGTAAGCCCAGGTCAGGGCTTCTGGCTGAGTGGCGCTCCCCCTGTGGAAGTGAACTGACCACCAGAGGGAAGCTCCTGCGTTGAGCGTCTGCCCCCTGGTGATCAGTGCATGTCATAGCAACCAGCCGTTCTGCCATTCGGTTGATTTGCCTATTAGCCTTTTATTATATAGGAAGGATATTTTCTTTAATTTCTATTTTTAAATAGTTTGTTGATTTTTAGGAAGGGAAGGGAGGAAGGGAGAAACATTGATGTATAACATCCATCGGCTGCCTCCTGTACTCCCCCTACTGGGGATCCAGCCCTCAAACTTTCAGTGCACTGGACAATGCCCAACAGAGTCACACCAGCCAGGGCTAACTTCTCTTTTTATTGTTGTTGACCTTATTACAGATGCCCCCATTCTCCCACTGCCCCACTCTACCTCCCTCCACCTAGCCCCAGCCCCCCCCACCCCTGCTGCCCATGCTTTTGACACTTTGTCGTCTGTGTCCATGGGCTATGTATATATGTTCTTTGGCTAATCTCTTCCAGTCCTCCCCATCCATCTCCCCTCTGAAATCTGTCAGTCTGTTCCATGCATCCATGCCTCTGGTTCTGTTTTGTTCATCAGTTTATTTTGTTCATTAGATTCCATATGTAAGTAAGATCATGTGATATTTGTCTTTATCTGACTGGTTTATTTTACTTAGCATAATAATCTAGTACATGTTTTATAACTGCCTAAATGATACATTCATATAAACTACTAATTTTTTTTAATTCTACTTCTGAAAATAATCATAAAAAAGCAATAGATGGGTGGTGGGCACAAGGTGCAATATACAGATCTTGTAACATAGGAACCCACACCTGAAACCTATATATGTTCAGGTTGACCAATGTCACCCCAAAACATTTAATAAGTAAAATTTTAAAAAAACAACAATTCAAGCCATTCAGTCAAGCTTGGCTACATACTTCTATAATCATGACAGTATAATTTTCAAAATACAGGAAATAAGAGACCTCCCAATTCCCTAAGATAAAGGTCCAAGTATAATAAAGCAATGAAGGCAAGTCCCCTTAAGGAAGCAGATTTGTGTGTGTGTTTGTGTGTGTGTGTGTGTGTGTGTGTGTGTACCTAAGGTACTATGTAGGCAGTATACAGAGTGTAATATAAAAACTAGTTTTTCGCCAAAACCGGTTTGGCTCAGTGGATAGAGCGTCGGCCTGCGGACTGAGAGGTCCTGGGTTCGATTCCGGTCAAGGGCATGTACCTGGGTTGCGGGCACATCCCCAGTGGGAGATGTGCAGGAGGCAGCTGATCGATGTTTCTCTCTCATCAATGTTTCTAACTCTCAATCTCTCTCCCTTCCTCTCTGTAAAAAATCAATAAAATATATTTAAAAAAAACTTTAAAAAAAATAAAAAATAAAAACTAGTTTTTCAGGGAGTTTCTGAAGATTATAAATAAATTAGAGGCTTGGTGCATGAATTTGTGCATGGGTGGGGTCCAGCCAGCTGGCCCCAATGGGGGTCAATCAGGCTGGGCCAGCAGGGGGGAGGGGCCGTGGGCAGTTGGCTGGCCAGCCCCGCCCCCAATGGGGGGTGGGGGGATTGGGACCCCAATCAGGCCAGTTGATGCTGCAGTGCGCATCATAGTGACTGGTCATTCCGGTCATTCTGCCGTTCCAGTCACTTGGCTTTTATATATATAGATGTGTAAATGCTTTAGCATGTTTAAATTAAAGGCAATATTTACTGACCCAAATAACAATTTCTACTTCTTAATGACACATGAACAGGAAAATTAGAATTTCAAAACGATTACAAAAATAAGAATTACCTTAGCCATTTTTTAGTGCAATAAAAGAGCAATTTTAAAATAATTTTACAGCCTTGGCCGAGTAGCTCAGTTGTTTAGAGCACTGTCCCAATATGCCAATGCTGTGGATTCGATAACCAGTCAGGGCACATACAAGGAGCAACCAATGAATGCATGAATAGGTGGAACACCAGATCAATGTCTGTCTGTCTGTCTCTCTCTCTCTCTCTCTCTCTCTCTCTCTCTCTCTCGGCACATACAAGGAGCAACCAATGAATGCATGAATAGGTGGAACACCAGATCAATGTCTCTCTCTCTCTCTCTCTCTCTCTCTCTCTCTCTCTCTCTGTCTGTCTCTGTCTCTCTCTCTCCCCTCCCTCTTTTTCTCTCTCACATCAATCAATAAGTAAATATTTAATTTAAAAAATCATTTTCCAAATTACTCAGTAATTCAACATCCGAGTGAACACATAATGCATCCAAACACTGTTGTAATAAGACTCTACAGCTTAGAGAATATTAGTACAAAATCTCACTTTGGCTTCAATCATACAATTTAACATTGATGGGGCTCAAAACATGCATATCATCTAAGTAACATTAAACTATAAAAATACATGGAAAAACAATGTACTAAGCCCAAACCTAATTTTCTTTCTTAAACAATCACAACATAGAAGCTACTAAACCTTGATCAACAGCTTAAAACACGAATTATTTTAAACTGATTCTGGAGAAAATTGATTTCAACTAGGCAAGGAGGAAAGCCCTGTCTAGTTCCAATGGGGCATCAATCCTGATTATGAATACCACCTCTAACACTTCTCAGTAATTTGATCTTAACCTCTCTCAGCCTCATTTTCCTTACTTGTAATTGAGATTTTACCACACCATGCAAGGTTGTCTTAAGGACTTGAGACCAAGCCTATAAAACAAGTAGCAATTTCATATGGAAAAAAAACTAGAATGATATACAATAAAATATTAACAGAGATCTTTCTTGAGTAATAAAATTACAAAGAATTTAAAAAATCTTCCTTTTGTGTATTTTGTATTGTCCAATTTTCTTGCACAAAGAATAATTCTATAAAAATAAAATAATAAAGTATTGTTTTATTTTAAAAATACATTATGCAAATCTCAAATTTCACATTATCTTCTACAATAAGTCACTATTTCTTGTTTTTAATATTTTTATTGACTTTATTGGGGTGACATTGTTAATAAAATTATATAGGTTTCAGGAGCACAATTCTATAATACATCATCTGATTGTATTGTGTTTACCACCCAAAGTCAAGTCTCCTTCCAACATTATTTATCCCCCCCTTACCCTCTTCTATCTATTCCCATCCCCCTTCCCCTCTGGTAATCACCATGTTACTGTCTGTGTCTATGAGTTTTGATTTTTGTGGGGTTTTTTGCTTTACTCCTTCATCTTTTTCACCCAATCCTCCAATCCCCTTCTAACAACTGTCAGTCTCTTTTCTGTATCTATGAGTCTATTTTGTTTATTTTGTTCATTAGAGTTTCTCCAGGTCCAGCCATGTTGTCACAAAAGTTAAGATTTATTTCTTATTTGCAGCTGAGTAGTATTCCATGTATAAATGTACCACAGCTTTTTTTATCCAACAATCACTATTTCAATAGTTGCTGTGTGCAAGAAATTATTTCACTCACTGCTAACAGTAATCACTGACTGTGCCATCCAGACAATTACAAAATATGTACTAATATTAAGCAAAAGACGATTTTAAATGTAAGAAAACCAAGGATCAGAATGGTCACTCAGCTAGTACATGACAGCACCTGTATTCAAACCTGTCTTATCCATGTGGTCTAGGCACAGTTTTATTAAGTTGTCAACAGAAGTGAGAATCATCTTACCATTAAGAAATGGGGGGGGGAAACGCAAATATCCGAATGTTCAGGGGCTTTTTTTCTTACATAACCCTGCTCTAAAACATCCTGTCACTTTTCTTTACTACAGTAATAAGTTTCTCTAAAAGAGAAAGCCACACTGTTGGGTTCTGTTTTTAAAAGATTCCTAAGTTTAGTGAACTCCACATATAAAGCCATTTCAAATAACTAAACCACAGCTGAGACTCAAAGGTAACCAAAGAAGAAGAAAAAAAGCCTCAGAACAATGAAAAATAAATGTTCAAACAACAAATTAAAGCTTGTGTACTTTACCTATAAAGTCTCTCAAAACCTTCATTCAGACCTAATTTGTCCTGTTTTTATTCAGAACGATTTTTAGACAAAATTAAAACCAAATTGATGGCTGCTTCATTTCCAAGTTAAAGAAGATCAGAGCAGGAAATGAGAAATGAGACGGACTACTAGAGACAGATACACTGATAATGTAGAAGGAATAACTACCTGCCTGAGTCAGAAACTTAAAAAATTGATAAGGAGGAGTTAAAAGGCATTTCATCTAAATCTGTTTTCATGTTCAGCAACCCTGAATGCCCTGAATACCTCATCAGGACCAGAGTTACCAAGAAAAAATATTTAGTATACTCTATAACATAAAATGGCAAAATAAAAATTTAAGTAGTTTCATCCAGATTGTTAAAATATACAACTTTATGCTTCAAGCACTCAAAAAATAAATCACATTGTAGAATACTTCATTTTCTAACTGAATAGCTATAATGTGCATGTAAAATATTCAAGCACTACAGCCGCTTATTAAAAAAAGTGAAATCTCTTCCCCAATATCCCTTTTCCTAAGGGATATCCCAGTGTTAACTGGTTTTGGTGTGTTTCCATAACGTCTTTCTCTTCTGCATACTCCAAAACATGCATAGTCATATCACACACACACACACCAAAACATTTACAGTCACACACACATGCACAATATAAACACATACCTATGTAATGAAGGGCAGGCAATAGAACCATACTGTACATACTCTTCTGCAATTTTTTTCTACTCATATATATTTCATGCCTATTTTCTAGGTCTGCTCATATAAGTCAAGCTTAGCATTTTCAGTGGCTGGCTGTGTGTATCCACTCTAAGGATATATAATAACGTATTACCCTTTCCTACTGAAAGCTGGCTAGTTAGTTTCTGGTGGTTTGATAATACTGCAAACAATGCTACAGTGAAGATCTCTGTGCACACATGGAGGAACAGTATTTCTTACAGAAGAGAGTGTCTCGGTTTCATGAGGCACCAGTAAATAAGTTTAAGAGAAATAACAGCATTGGTCTCTTGGCAGGTTTCTTTTCTTTCTTTTTCTTTTCTTTTTTTTTTTTTTTTGATAGTTGGATGGATTTTTAAAATTTAAATTATTTATTGTTTAAAGTATTATATTTGTCTCCTTTTTCCCCCATTGATCTCTCCCCAGCCGTTCCCACCCCGCAACACATGTCCTCACAACCCTGTCTATGTCCATGGGTTATGCTTATATGCATGCATACAAAGTCCTTTGGTTGATCTCTTACACTCCCCACCCCCGCCTTCCCTCTGAGGTTGGGCAGTCTGTTCGATGCTTCTATGTTTCTGGATCTATTTTTTGGCAATTTCTTTAAAAACTAAACATCTATTTACCATTCAATACACCAATCACATTCTAGGGTATTATCCCAGAGAAATGAAAATCTTTGTCCACACAAAACCTGTACATGCCCATAGCAGCTTCACAAAATAGCCAAAATCTTGAAACAATTCAAATATCCTTCATACTATAGGATACCACCTCAGCAATTAGAAGAAACAAATGATTGATATATAAAACAATCTGCATGGAAACTGAGTAAAAACAGCTAACTCCCAAAAGGAAGATGATTCCATTTATATAATATTCTCAAAATTACAAAATTATAGGAACAGGAAACAAATTAGTAATTGCAAGAGGATAGGGAAGGGCAGAGAGGGTGAGTCAAATGGGTGTGACTATAAAGGGGTAGCTTTGTAGTTGATGGAACAGTTCTGTATCTTAAACGTAATGGTAGTTACACAAATCTATACATGATAAAAATGCATAAACCACACACACACACATACACACACACACACACACACACGAGTAAAACTCGTAAAATCTGAATAAAGTCTGTGGATTGCACCAATGTCAATATCCTGGTTTTGATATTTATCTATATAACCACTGGGGGAAATTGAAGGAAAAGTACATGGGACCTCTCAGTACTGTGCTTCACAACTTCCTGTGAATTTATAATTATTTCAATTTTAGTGTATATGCTGCCAAAGCAAGCAATAAAATTATTTCAAAATAAAAAGAATACTTGAGCCTATATTTGAAAACACCATAATCAATATACCCTTTCCCAGTTTTCAACTTTCTCCCAGAAAAGTCTGGGTAAATTTTTTCTTCCTTTCACTTCCACTCCAAACCCCACATTTTCAGTCAAGGTTTCACATGATAAAGTCACTGCTTTTGCCACCCAATTCTGCACACAGACAATTCTTAGACACTGAGAATTCAGCCCAAAGGACAACAGAATCCTATCTAATAAAAGAGAAACATGGTAATTGGCGTACGACTGCTACCCTTCCCATTGGCTAATCAGCGAGATATGCAAATTAACTGCCAGCCAAGATGGCGGCCAGCAGCCAGACAGCTTGAAACTAACATGAGGCTTGCTTGTTTCAGTTCCCCGCCTGCCTTGCCGGCCTCTGAACTTGCAGTTTGAAACATAGTTACAAATATAGAAGCTAAACAAAACCCCAGAAACCTGCTTTCAGCTACTGGGATCTCAGAGCTGGAGTTGATACAGAGTTTCGATTATAGAACCGAAACAAACCAGATACCGGCTTTCAGCAGCGGAGGCCTATGAGCTGGAGGCTCAGAGCTAAAGCTGGCCCAGAATAAAAAAAAAAAGAAAAAAAGGAGCAGTTGGGAGCTTCCGTCACCCACCAGCCTGAAAACAGCCCTCAGCCCCTCACCCAGACTGGCCGGCAACCCCAGTGGGGGCCCCCACCCTGAAGGGTGTGTGACCGGCTGTAAACAGCCATCATCCCCTCACCCAGGCTGGCCAGGCACCCCAGTGGGGACCCCCACCCTGATCCAGGACACCCTTCAAGGCAAATCAGCCGGCCCCCACCCGTGCACCAGGCCTCTATCCTATATAGTAAAAGGGTAATATGCCTCCCAGCACCAGGATCAGCGGAGCCATGAGGCCTCTCGGCACCGGGATCAGTGTGACAGGGGGCAGCGCCCAAACCCCCTGATCGCCCTGCGGCTCTGTGTGTGACAGGGGGCGGCGCCCCAAACCCCTGATCAGCCCTGCTCTGTGACAGGGTGCGGCGCCCCAACCCCCCCCCCCACGGGCCCTGCTCTGTGTGTGATGGGGTAGAGCCATAACCTCCCCATCGGCCCTACCCTGAGTGTGACACTGGCGGCGCCCCAACCCCCTGATCTGCCCTGCTCTGTGCGTGACGAGGTGGCGCCGCAACCTCCCCATGGACCCTGCCTTGAGTGTGACAGGGGGCGGTGCCCCAACCCCCCAATCGGCCCTACCCTGAGCATGACTGAGGGTGGCATTGCAACCTCCCGATCCGCCCTGCTCTGTGCATGACAGGGGGCGGCGCCCCAACTCCCCAATCGGCCCTGCTCTGAACCTGACCAGGGGCTGCACCTAGGGATTGGACCTGCCCTCTGCCACCCGGGAGCAGGCCTAAGCCGGCAGGTCGTTATCTCCCGAGGGGTCCCAGACTGCGAGAGGGTACAGGCCAGGCTGAGGGAACCCCCTTCTCCCCCCCGAATGCACAAATTTTTGTGCACCGGGCCTCTAGTCTATATACATAAAAGCCCAGTGGCCAGAATGGTGGAACGACCAGAATGACCAGAGGCTATGACATGCACTGCAGCAGCCAACCAGCCTGATCTGGGCCCCGATCAGCCCCCAACACCTCGATTGGGGCAGGGGCCGCCAGCCAACCACCCACGGCCCCTCCCCCTGGCTTGCCCCGCCCCCAAGAATTGTTAATCGGCTGCCTCCGGCACACCCCCTACAGGGGAACCCGGGCACATGCCCTTGACCAGAATCGAACCCGGGACCCTTCAGTCTATAGGCCAACACTCTATCCACTGACCCAAACCAGCGAGGGCCAGAATTAACTTTTCTTCTAAATGGTGAATGAATTATGGCCCTTGCCCTCAAAAAGCTCACAACTTAATACTCAGAACTTTAAAAAGGAACCGTAAGTATCTTTACTAATAACAGCCTAGGCGGCATCACGTTGTCACAAGATGGCATCACAAGATGGCATCACAAGATGGCCGCATGCACAGCAGAGGCAGAGCCCAGCAGCCACTCTGCACGGTGAGGACTGGGGGTCCTGTGGCTCTGCATGGCACGGAGGAAGCCAGTCCCAGCATCTCTGCCGCCTTGCACAGAGGAAGCGCGTTGCGGCAGGGGAGGACAGTTGAGGGCGATCAGGCCGGCAATGGAGCACAGTTGGGGGCAATCAGGCTGGCAGGGAAGGGTAGTTGGGGGCTATCAGGCCAGCAGGAGAGGGCAGTTGGGGGCAATCAGGCAGGCAGGGGAGCAGTTAGGCATCAATCAGGCTGGCAGGCAGGCAAGTGGTTAGGAGCCAGCGGTCCCGGATTGTGAGAGGGATCCCAGATTGGAACGGGTGCAGGCCGGGTTGAGGGACACCCCCCCCCCCCTGCACAAATTTCATGCACCGGGCCTCTAGTATCCTATATAATAAAGAGGTAACATGCAAATTAACCTTCACACCCTCACAAAATGGCTACCTACAACCAGGCCGGCAGGGGGGTTAATGAGGGACAACCAAACGACTGAACAAACAGGCTTCATGGGGCAACCAGGCCGTCAGGGGGGTTAGTGAGGGACAACCAAACGACTGAACAAGCAGGCTGCATGGGGCGACCAGGCCGGCGGGGGGGCCATGAGGGGTGACCAGGCCAGCGGGAGGCAGTTGGGGGCAACCAGACCAGCTGGGGGGGGGGGCAATAAGAGGCGACCAGGCTGGTGGGGGTCAGTTAGGAGCAGCCAGGCCAGCAGCAGGGGCAGTTAGGGGCGACCAGGCCAGCAGGGGGGGCAGTTAGGGGGAGCCAGGCAGGCAGGCAGGTGAGTGAATAGGAGCTAGCAGTCCACAATCCTCAGGATAGGCCCTAAACTGGCAGTCGGGCATCCCCCGAGGGGTCCCAGATTGGAGACGGTGCAGGCTAGGCTGAGGGGACCCCCCCAACCCATGCAGGAATTTTGTGCACCGGGTCTCTAGTATGTTATAAGGTAGTAAGTAGAGATACATGCAAAGAGCTATTCTAAATCATCATTAAATAGAACCTGGTACCCATGTCCTACCAGTTTCCAACTATCCTCCATGCCACCTCTAAAAACCCTAAGGAAACAACACAGGATATTGACTCAATGTCTCAGAGAAGATGTCTCAGTATCTCTGATTAATCTGAAAGACGATACATAAACTTGATTCACATTACTGGTTTTATAATATCCACTAGAAGCCCAGCACATGAAATTGCGCAGCCACGCCCACCTAGCATGCAGCCCTGCCCACCCGTGCTGGTCTTTTGTTTGTTATGGCGTTAGGGCAACTGGGTTTTTATGATATAGATTCTTCTCCATCAAGACAATAACAAGATAACTTGCACAAGATATATTTGTGACAGTATGTGCAATCTAAAATGCAGCCATCCATAGATATTTATGACTTGGCCAGTGATACTGTTATCTATTAAGCAACTTATAACAAACAGGGATTCTGTATGGTCATATTACACCATAGGCATACACTGCTCTACAGAAGTTTACATTAAAGTTTTTACACTTTTCTTCATATGGAGGAGATAAGCCTGTTTAAAGTGAAAAAGAAAAAAAAGACCTAAATTTTACTTAGATATCATTAGTATAGAAACATAAAAATTAAGTTTTGATTGTTATATTGGATGGTATTTTTTCCTTTTGATTGACTTGTTTCCCTTTGTTATATTTATATGATAAAGATGTGAGCATAATCAAAAAATAGAAAACAGAGAGAAGCAACAAACAGTAAAGCAAAGAATATGGGAGATAATTTAAAGTAAATCAAGATCCTCAATCAGCATCCTTTAAATATGTGTCATCCAGAAAATCACCAAATGGTGATTTGTATGTCACCATGTTATTGGGGTTGTACCCTACAGTGATGAGAACTATTATCCAGACCCCTTCCCAATGAAGCAAACATGCACAAGTAGTAGGGCCTTGAGAGAAGCAACACAATTCTGATACACACACACTTCTGACATCACAAATGGTGGAATGGGTTTTAAATTTCTTTTACTGCAAAGATTATTTGAACAAACCTGTTTTAATAGTAATAAAAATACTCACTGCATTTCAAAAACTGAAGATTCTACCCTAATCGATTTGACTCAGTGGATGGAGCGTTGGCCTGCGGACTGGGGGGTCCCGGGTTCGATTCCGGTCAGGGGCATGTACCTTGGTTGCATGCACACCCCCAGTAGCGGGTGTGCAGGAGGCAGCTGATCGATGTTTCTCTCTCATCAATGCTTCTAGCTCTCTATCCCTCTCCCTTCCCCTCTGTAAAAAATCAATAAAATATGTATTTTTTTTAAAACTGAAGATTATTTTATTCAACAAGCATACACTGGACATTTATTAAATGCACAGATAAAAATACTACACATTCTGGGAGAGTTCATATACCCTTTGAGGAGATGAAACCACCATTAAATATTTTTAACAACAAAGGTACTGATTAACTAACCAATGGATAAAGGGCTAGAATTGATGGCAGAGTGAAAAATGAATTGGGAAAGGCAGGCCTGAACTCCCAAAATGCCTGACAAAGGAAACTGCTTCACCCTGAAAGCAGTATACACTCACAATAAATTTTTAAAGCTAGAGTGCATAAAGGAAACATTATTCTAAATTGTGGCCAAATATAAAAATGAAAAATGCATTCAAGCAGATTGGTGTATATAATTTTTTTTCTCAAAAGGGCAATAAAGATACAAAAAGGACAAAAAGGTAATTACTAGATATTAATAAATTATAGAGCATAATAAATCTCAACACTATCCACACTTATTTACTTAACAAACACTATGTGCCAGGTGCTATTCTAAGCACTTTACAAATGTTGACTCGTGGTCACATCATGGCTGCTATTACTCTAGGAATCTGACAGGAAAACTTGCCCAGAAATCTCCAGCAAGGTTTGCTTACAACTCAGGAAATAGACTTTGTTGGTTTTTTTAGTGAGCTTTTTGTTTTGTTTTGTTTTGTTTTTTATTGATTTCAGAGAGGAAGGGAGAGGGAGAAAGAGAAAGAAACATCAATGATGAGAATCACTGATCAGCTGCCTCCTGCAAGCCCGGACCTGGGGACTTGAGCCCACAACCCAGGCATATGTCCTTGACTGGAATCGAACCTGGGACTCTTCAGTCCGCAGGCCGATGCTCTATCCACTGAGCCAAACCAGCTAGGGCTGTTGGTTTGTTTTTTAACTGAGCACAGTAGCGCCCCAAACAAAATCAATGTTATTTTGTTCCTAGTAAAAAATTAAGGGAGAATGGATATTGGATGGGCAAGTGTTTGTTTACCACAAGAAGCCATTTCTCAACTTCTCAGTAAATAATTCATATCATAGTATCTTCTTTTTCTGGTCAAGATCATTAAAATTTTTATGTATCAGAAAGAACTTCAAACAACTGAAGCATACTGGATACTATGACTTCAGTTTCTGAAGCTTAAATAGTCAACATGTATAGCAAAATATGGATATTTTTTAAATATAAGATGAAAGCTATTATCTTATCAGACCATTACAAAATCCCTCAAAGGGCAATCAAAAATTTCCCTGTCCATTATTTGTTATTAGCTGTATTACTTTACTTATTTAAGGATTAGTTTATGACACTTTTAACCATCTAAAACACAGCTAAAAACAGAATGGAAGCAAAAATGCCCAATAAGCCAAAACATTTATTTAAATTAACATTAATTGGTCAATTTAATAAATATAATCATAATATATAATTTTAAAGGTATAGGAATAGAGATAAAAGTAAGATGCTAAGAGAATACAAAGAAAGGAATGATTAACTCAGACCTAGAGCAATGATTTTTCACTCTTTTTCATCTTATGGCACCCATAAACTAATTACTAAAATTATGTGGCACACCAAAAAATATATTTTTGGAGATTAAAAATGGCAGTGGAGTAAGTGGATGCTGCACAGGCATGCTCCCAGGACCAAACTGGAATTACAACTAAAAACAGAAAAACTTCCTGAACAGTTAGCAGAAGACTTGCTGGAGAGAACCCTGATAACTGAGGACC
Source organism: Myotis nattereri (assembly GCF_964212035.1). Classification (NCBI taxonomy): domain Eukaryota; kingdom Metazoa; phylum Chordata; class Mammalia; order Chiroptera; family Vespertilionidae; genus Myotis; species Myotis nattereri. The sequence continues at coordinate 159,978,505 of NC_138075.1, forward strand.
AAAGGGGGAGACTGCACAGAGACTAATGGGACAGAGGCAGGAAAGAGCTCATGGGCTCCCACAGACAGGAACTGAAGTTTTGGAAAAATATCTCAACTGTGAGGGGTTACCACTAAGAACTCTGGGGTCTAATCCCCAAGCTGGGCCCCCCAGCAGAGAGTACCAGAACTGAGAAGGGTACCCACATAATATCTGGCTGTAAAAAGCAGCAGGGTTGCTGCCTGCCAGGGAGAGACGGCTGGAAATTCAGACACCCTCTGAAAGGGCCAACACACAAAATTCCCTGTGGAGCCACCCACTTTGTGCTCTGACGGAGGGCAAAGTGCACTGAAGCTGTGTGAGCAAAAGCCAGGATCAGGGGCTCTGGGGTTAGAGCTCAGAAGGCAGACACCCTAGTTTCCTGTGCTGAATCATTTCCTCACATTGCAGAGGTCATCTTTCTCACACAGACATTTGCTATACAGGTGACCTTGCCTGGGGGTAAGACAGCTGATGCATCCGATTTGAAAACACCTTGCCCCTCCCTGCAGAGTTGCTCAGGCCCATTAAGAGACTGAGAATAGCAATTAAGGTGGCTCCGTGGCACAATGGATAGCGCATTGGACTTCTAGAGAATAGCAATTAGCCTCCAGGCAGAAGCAATTGCCCCAACTATTGGAAAAAACTCTTGCCACACCTGTGGACAACTGCATGAGGGCAATTCAAGACAAAATCCTATCAGTTGTAGACAGAGGTGGTCTCTGGAGGCTTTGAATCTTTGCCTGATCTAATTAGTCAGAAACAGCATTTGACACTGTCCTCCACTAGAGATTGAGATGCATAGCAGACCTACCTAATACACAGTCACAAACTCAAACAGGCAGCCAAAATGAGGAGACAAAAAACAACCCCCAAATGAAAGAACAAGAGAATTCTCCAAAATAAGAGATAAATAAATGGAGATAAGAAATTTATGTGATACAGAATTCAGAATAATGATGGTAAAAATGCTCAACAGCATGAGAAAAGATATAGTAACTAGGAAAACAGAAATAAAGAATGACATAGCACAAATAAAGAACACATTGGAAGGAATACACAGCAGATTAGGGGAAGCTGAGGATCGAATCAGTGAATTAGAAGACAGGGTTGAAAAAAATCACTCAATCAGAGAGCGAAAAAGAAAAAACAATTTTAAAACAGGAGGACAGCTAAGGGAGCTGTAAGACAATGTGAAACATAACAATATTAGAATAGCAGGTGTGCCAGAAAGGACAGAAAGGGAAAATGGGATGGAGAACATGGTTGAAAAAATAATGACAGAAAACTTCCCTAACCTGGAAAAGGAAAAAGTCACACAAATCCAGGAGGCAAAGAGAACGCCAAGCAAGAATAACCCAAACAGGCCCACACTCAGACACATCATAATTAAAATGTCAAAAATTAAAGACAAAGAGAGAATCTTAAAGTCAGCAAGAGAAAAGAAAACTGTTACCTACAAAGGAGTTCCCATAAGGCTGACACCTGATTTCTCATCAGAAACTCTACAGGCCAGAAGGGAAAGGCATCAAGTACTCAAGGTAATGGAAAACAAGGATCTCAAACCAAGATTACTACATCCAGCAAGGCTATCATGCAAAATAGACAGTCAAATAAAGAGCTTCCTGGACAAAAAGAAAAAGAAAAAGAAAAAAGGCTAAAGGAGTACATCTCCACCAAGCCTGCATTACAAGAAATGCTAAAGGGACTGCTGTAATGAGAAGAAGATATAGAGAGAAACCTAGACATACAGAAGTAAAATGGCAATAAAAAAGTACCTATCAATAACTTTAAATGTAAATGGATTAAATGCTCCAATCAAAAGGCATAGGGTAGCTGAATGGATACAAAAACATGATCCAACTATATGCTATCTACAAGAGACCCACCTCAGAACAAATTTTCCATGCAAATGAAAAGAAAAAAAAGCTGAAATAGCAATACTCCTATCTGACAAAAAACAGGTATAATTTTGGTTTACAAAAATAATAATAGTAATTACCTGCCCCTTTTGCTCCAAAAGTTACTATTTAAAAAATCAGGTGCCTATTTATAATAATAAAAGCATAATATGCTAATTAGACCAGACAGCCAATCAACCTTCATTCTGGATGTCCTTCCAGACGAAGCCGCAGTAGCAGGGGCCAAGACAGACGTGGTTAGGGGCAATAAGGCAGGCAGGCGAGCAGTTAAGGGCAATCAGGCAAGCAGGCAGAGTGATTAGAGGCAATCAGGCAGGCAAGCAGAGTGGTTAGGGGCAATCAGGCAGGCAGGTAGAGGTGGTTAGGGACAATCAGGCAGTCAGGCAGAGACAGTTAGGGGTGATCAGGCAGGCAGGCAAGCAGTTAGGGGCGATCAGGCAGGCAGGGAGAGTAAATCCACTTATAAAAAGTTATCTTGCAGACATAGCTCTGTGTTCTAAATAAAGGACATTCATTCACTTAGCACTGTTTATAACAGCAAAAGACTAAACAACCCACAAACCTATCAGTAAGGTTAAAACTAATAAATATATGTTTCAGCCATACATTAGAAAATTATAGAGCATTTTAAATGAATAAGATAAATCTACACATACCTACATGTTAAAATCCTCTGACATATCTATATATATAAAAGCCCAGTGACCGTGATGGTGGAACGACCGAAAAAAACGGTCACTATGACAAGCACTGACCACCAGGGGCAGACGCTCAACACAGGAAGCCACTCCCGCCTCCACAGTAGCTCTAAGAAGCAGTGAGCCAAGCGGTAAGGAGCGAGCAGGCAGACAGTAAGGAGTGAGCAGTCGGGCAGATAGGAGCAAGCAGGCGGGCGGTTAGGAGCAAGGGGTCCCAGATTGCAAGAGGAATCCCTGGATTGCAAAAGAGTGCAGGCCGGGCTGAGGGACACCCCTCCCCTGCACAAATTTCCTGCACCGGACCTCTAGTTAGGTGAATAATATAATTTGCATATGCAAATAATAAAACATTTACAAAAAGGATGTTTCGATATATGCCTGTAAATTTACAGAAAAGTTTATCAGAATAAGCACCCACTTCTGAACACTTCTTTTAAGACAGTGGTTCTCAACCTTGGCTGCACATTAGAATCACCTGGGAATCTTTTTAAAATCCTGATTTCTGGGCCTCATCCTCCGGAAATTCTGTTTCTTTTTTAACCTTGGCTGCACATTAGAATCACCTGGGAATCTTTTTAAAATCCTGAATTCTGGGCCTCATCCTCCGGAAATTCTGTTTCTTTGTTATGGGGTGGGACCACAACATTAGTAACAAAGAAACAGCATTTCTGGAGGATGAGGCCCAGAAATCAGGATTTTAAAGATTCCCAGGTGATTCTAATGTGCAGCCAAGGTTGAGAACCACTGCTTTAAGAAGAGGAATAGAAGGAAGATTTAGGTTTGGAATTTGGAGGGGTTTTTTCACTTTTCATTCTAACTTTTTGTAAGAAAAATGCATGTACATACAGTATTACATTTGTAGCTAATAAAAATTACGCACAACAGTATGGTGATTAGCAAAGGGAAAGGGGGTGATGGGAGGTAGTAGAGGATATGGGGGGAGGTAAATGGTGATGGAAGAGTATATTGTATTGTATTCACCAACCTTGGGGTGGTGAACACAATACAATATGCAGATGCTGTATTATAAAATTGTACAACCAAAACCTATATAATTTTATTAACCAATGTCAACCTCAATAAAGTCAATTAGAAAAATAGTAACTAAACCAGGTGAAACCAGGTTCACTAAAGCCTTACTTGGGAACTGTGCTACTGAATGATGCCCAGAAAGGTAAAAGCTGCCACTCAGAACACATGTAGTATCTGTACCATTTATATATACTGCATGTGTGTGAGTGTGTGTGTGTGTGTGTGTGTGTACGCGCCCCTGTGAACAAGCCAAATTCTCCCAATAACCTGAGGTTCATGTAGGACAGGCACACATATTATTCACATTTAAGGTGTTTCTTGTATTAACTGAACTCCTGAGAGGACAGGCCTGCCACAGACAAAGTTAAGGCTAGTCAGGTTACCAGTCACCACGTGCTCCCCAAGGAAGCGCCAGCATCCAAGCACGAGCAGCGGAGCTGAAACAGACTTCTTAGAATTTCTCCAGGAAACCGTCGACTGCAGTGGAGATACAGGGGCTTAGTCCAGCAGCTACTTCCCAACCTACTGTGGTGTTTGAGAACATGGCTTTTCCTTCCCAGAAATGAGCCTCAATCCCTCTAAAGCTGCCCCACAGGCAGAGCCCAAGCCCTCAGCAAAGCAAAAAGTAGTGGAGCCTGGGCCAGACTCAGATATGGGGGCAGCTCTCCACCTTGTCAAGGCAGAAGTCAGAGCTGCTCTTGGTATCAAGTCAAGACCAGGAACCTGAGGTGAGCTGGGCTTCAGGGCAGCGCCCAGAGCCACCAGGAGAGACTGAGCAGGAGTCACATTCTCACCTGGTGTTGGTGAGGTGGGTGTCATCTCTGCCGGAATCACAGTCATTAACTGAAGTGTCTCACAGGTGCTGCGGCCACACCAACTGCAGTGATGGCGAACCTTTTGAGCTCGGTGTGTCAGCATTTTGAAAAACCCTAACTTAACTCTGGTGCTGTGTCACATATAGAAATTTTTTTATATTTGCAACCATAGTAAAACAAAGACTTATATTTTTGATATTTATTTCATATATTTAAATGCCATTTAACAAAGAAAAATCAACCAAAAAAATGAGTTCGCGTGTCACCTCTGACACGCGTGTCATAGGTTCGCCATCACTGGCCTAGAGGCTCTGTTCTCCCGGGCCTTCCAATGGCTGGGATGGCATCCCTGGGTTCTCCTGCTGGCACCCATACTGCTGATGGCCACTGTGGGCAGTGGCTTGATTTACCAGCCCAAGGATGAAGAAGAGGACCCTGAGGAACAGTACACCCCAATCGGGAGCCCAGGCAAGGCTAAATGAGGCTTTGTGAAGGGCCATTTCACACCACTGACCACTCTTACCCCTTCTCCATCTCCAGGAAGAGCACCACGGTCAATTTTGCTTGGATCCTAGTGGTTTCCCACACTGCCTCTCTGCCATATTGCAAGTTTAGTTTTATTCCATTAACTATAATCATTTTCCCGTAAAGTCAACACCTATTGTTGCTGAAAGGTCTGGGTCAAAAGTATCATCTGTGAACCTCAAGAGCAGGCTACCCTTGCCCAGGCCACTCCCCCGACGGATAAGGATCTTCAAAGTGGCCAGCACACTCCTTGTCCATCCTGGCCCTTGTCAGCTCCAAGCCCAGCTGCTGGACTGGCTCTCAATCCTTCACTAGGGAGAGCTGCCCCTGCATGAGGCAGAGGTCCCATGAATGCGCTGGGGACCCAGGTGCCAGCGCAAAAAGTAAGGGGGGATGACCAGGGAGTGCACAACAGATGGGGTAGAGGGTGCACGGGCACCCTTCAACCAGTGCCAAGGGGCCAAATAGGGAGTAGGTGTCGCAGCAGCTGAGGCATCAGGGAGGTGCATGGACAAGCTCCTGTCAAGGTGCCAGCCTCAACCACAAGGGGGTGGGGGATGGGATGGACGGATGGACGGGAAGGGGTCAGGTGTGTGAATGCCCAGGCCCAGAGGAGGGTGGTGGCCAAGAAGCCTACAGCAAATGGGGGGTGGGGGTGGGGGTGGGGGTGGGGCAGGAATGGAGCACACAGCAGGAATGAGTGTATGGGGGAAACGGGACATACTGGGGGGGCTAACAGGGATGGGGTGTGTCAGGTGGACTCACTGGAGTCCAGGAGCAGGAGACAAAGGAGAGGGAGCCTGCAGGGAGCACAAGGTGAGGGGCGAACTACAGGGGGCATCATGGGAGGGCTTGTTGGGGGGTTGGAGGCTGTGGGGGTGGGGAGTGGAGGTGGAGGTTTCATCCAAAGAAACATGAGGCTTTTATTTTCTTTTTTAACGTGAGACTTTTAAGGAGAACACCAGGCTCTTAGATAATACACAGCTACAATGATTACATTTGTGCCTAATGTACATTTGAACAGATTGTATGGTTTTACAAAGGTGTTTTCCCTTCCTAACCTAGTCAAGCTGGGCCCTTGAGATGCAGGCTAACTAGGACATTACAGAGGAAAGCTGAGACAGTTTATTTTTCCATTTGGCATAGAATCACTGATCCCATTCCTTCCCCTGGTTCACAAGATTAAATTGCTTTAACTCTGCCCATGATGACCTCATGGCAGAAGATACGACCCACTATTCTGCCCAGAGTATAATACCTCTTAGACTAGACTATCTTAACACATGTACCTGCTGCCTTTCTTTCTTTCCTTTTTCCTCCCATTCTCCCTCCTTCCCTTTCATACATAGCTGTGTATTCCAGGCATAAACAGGGATCGTATCTTATTTTCTATCCCCAGTGACTAGTAAAGATTGAACACCTAAATGCATATATTTATGCACATTTGACCCTGTCGCCTATAAGGCAAGGATACTTTTCCAAAGACCAGTTATCCTGTGCCTAGTGTTCCTTTATTCTGTCCAAAATTGTATTACAAAACATCTATTCCAATCCATTTCACCTATCTGACAAATGTCAATCATTTCCATCAGTTCCCCACTGCATCATTAGAATAAAGAATGTGGGTCCACTAAAATTATCCTTCAAACAATGTTATTAGTTCTCTCCCTTTCATAGCTAGCTGTTGCAAAATTCTAAGTTTCTTAAAGAGCATTAACATGAACTCTTAGCACTGGATTTCACTAAGTGCTGAGTAGGTTGAGATACTTAACTTCAATGACAAAATGACAAAGCAGTGATTTAGCAGATATTCTGAAAATTTTAGGGAAAATATTCTTTAATTTCCCTCCTTCCCCAAAGTAATTCTTAACCATACTTTGGGTCCTACTTATAATACAGTATATCAAGTTTGTTTATTACCTCATACCAACAAAAACTAATTAATAAAAACTTTTCAAAAAATTTATATTTCATCCCCAACTTTGATACTTTCCTTCACAAATCAATTTCCATACTATTTATTAATAGTCTAATATTAAATGTGAATACAATACATTGAAATGTTGCTCTCTATATTCATCAAATTTATACTATATTTTCAAGAACCGAGTCAAAAACTTTTCGTATTCTTTGTTTTATTTATCTGTAGGGCTTTGCCATTTATTAATATTAAAAACTGGTAAAATGTAACAATATTTTGCAAAAGGATAAAATGGTAAATAAGTTACCTAAATGATTAAAAATACTATTAGAATAGGTTTAGAAAACAAGTGTCTTAAAAAAAAAAAAAACCTATGTATAAGTGACTGTTTTCCCAGGTTACAGAAAATTCTATCTGGAAAATAATAAAAATAAATATAGGACCAAAAGCTGTTCTACTGCTTTAGTATACAGTATCATTTAGTATTATTTTTCTATATTAATATGGCATTTCCCAAAAGTAATTACACTATCCATGTATGTGTGTGTGTAAGCACATTTTATTTATTTTTTTAATATATTTTTATTGATTTTAGAGAGGAAAGGAGAGGGATAAAGAGATAGAAATATCAATGATAAGAAAGGATCACTGATCAACTGCCTCCTGCATGCCCCTACTGGGGATCGAGCCCACAACCCGGGCATGCCCTGACCGGAACTGAACCTGGGATTCTTCAGTCTGCAGGCCGACGCTCTATCCACTGAGCCAAACCAGCTAGGCTGTAAGCACATTTTAAAAGGCAAGAAAAACCCAGCCAACCTGGCTCAATGGTTGAGCGTCAACCTCTGAACCAGGAGGTCACAGTTCAATTCCTGGTCATTGCACATGCCCAGGTTTCAGGGTCAGTCTATAGTGGGGGTGTGCAAGAGGCAGCCAATTGATGATTCTCTCTCATCACTGATGTTTCTATTGCTATCTCCCTCTCCCTTCCTCTCTGAAATCAAAAAAATATATTTAAAAAATAAAAGGCAAGAAGAATATCATGATTCATTTCTCTGGGTATATTCCAACTAATCATGATTGTGACTGTAAACATAAAGTAGAAAAAATATTCCAATAAACAAATTCTGACCGTAAAGATGAAACTGTATGAATCTGATCATTTCAACCAGATTAGGATTAAATTAACTAATTTATACTACCCTGAAATAGTAAAAGGAGTAAGCTTTTCAAAAAATACCTAATTGTATGAATCCTGCTATTCAGAGACAGGAATGCAGTCTTTGGAGGAAATGGAAGGAGGAATAAAGTAGAAAACAGGAGGTAAATAACGTAATGTGTTTTCAAAGGTAAATGACAATAGTTTCTGTGCTTTTGAGATGCATTTTTGTCCATGTATCATATTTCCCCATAAAATGAGGATAGAGAGGAAGATTTCTAAGCTTTCTCTCAGCTATAATATTCTGTTGGTTGATTATACTATACTAGAGGCTTGATGCACAAAATTCGTGCATGGGTAGAGTCCCTAGGCCTGGCCAGTGATCAGGGTCAATCTGTGGGGCTACTGGCAGGGCAATCGGGGGGCCCCCAGTGGCACCCACCTTGGCAGGCCTGGTGCCACCCACTCGCCGGCCCTGTCCCCCACCACTGCCGATTGCCTCCCTCTGCAGGGTGACTGGCAGGGCCTTCGGGGGCCCCCGCTGACACCTGCCTTGGCTGGCCTGGAGCCTGCAGGCTAGGAGCAGCTCCTGGGTTGAGCATCTGCCCCCTGGTGGTCAGTGCACATCACAGTGACCAGTGGTCCCACCAGTAGTTCTGCCGTTTGGTCAGTTTGCATATTGGGCTTTTATTATATAGAACGTCATATTATTACTTCATACCATCACTCTAAATTATTTTACATAGGACTTAAGGAATCTCATAAGCTTTCCTTTAAACATAGATAATATCAAGCTTTTAAAAATCCAAATAACTTATAGATCATCTGAGTTATGCTATTCAAATACATAAAGACAGAAAAGTATATTTTACATATATAAGATATATATGTAAGTTTATCAATTAACTGATTTTAACGCATAGATTAAATTAGTAAAATTGCCAGTATTATAAACTTAGTTGCTGGCCTATATTTTTTAAAATCAATTCCTAATTGCCACTTTGGAGATTTACTATTTCAAATGTTTAAAAAGCAAAGTATACAAGTATTTCTTCCAAGATGTGTCTGCATTAGTACATTTTAAGAACCATAAGTCAGACATGCAATTAAAAAAAGATTTTGAAAATGTATTTCAGCATATCCCAAACTAAGACAGGAGTATTTGAAATAAAAACAGCATTGATTAAGCCTATAATCATAAGCAGAAAAAATTAATTATTCACTGAAAATGCAATAAAATCTACCATTCACTATTTCGTATTTATAACTACTAGTTTATCAGGTATTCACAATAATAAGAATCATCTAGTTCTTTTGCCCTGCTATCGGCAGAATCCTAGGATGCTCCCTTCTGGTTTCTACCATAAACACTTATACTTTAAAATTAAAATAAAAGAGAATTACATAAATTATTCTTCTCCCTCCAAAATACATAATGCAAGAGTATCTTTACAATGTGAAAAATACTGTTGCAGCAGATATGTCATAACCTCTCCTTGCTCTTCATACCTTTTAATATAATAATATGTTGCTAATGTGTGGTCTAAAAACAGTAATAATAAGGCATGTTAACATTTATGCCATAACCTGATTCTTTCAGATACCATAATATATCAGAAGCACAAAAGCATACACAATAACTCAAACTCCTTTTTTATATCTGTTCCTTCGGTCCATATTTGTAAAAATCTGAGTGGTACCTTAAAGTGCTCCAATTGTTCATTCTAATACTGCGCCTACCTTCCTTTGCTGTGGCTGCCTTTTGCCTCGATGGTGTCACCAGCTCCTTTACAATCTGGAAGACTTGAATCATTGTTAGTTAACAAGCCAAAGACCCCAGCTGCTTTCTCCAGAAATCCAACAAGTTTCATCAGTAAGAGCTCATGGCATTTCTGCTTTCAGGAAGCTCAGGAACGAACACACTTCAACTTCTGAGAAATAAATGCTTTGCTTAGCTATCCATGACGGCTCTGAAGCAGTTAATAAGAAACAACGAAAAGATAGGCTGTATCTTCTTGAAATGATGGATTCAACGTGATTTCAGCATATGTGAAAACCAACATCCTCAAAGTCCCAAAGGTATGACTTTGCAAAGCAATAACAGTTATAAACAAAACAAAACGTGGGTAGTCATCTGTAAATCACTAAGCAGAGTGAAAACATTTTCTCACAAAAGTCATGACAGAAAAAATAAAGTACTGTGCTGTAAATTCTCACATAGCGGATCACAGATGCTATGTGCAAGTTCTTAAAAACACACTCAGAAGCAGTCAACCAAAATACCCTGCACTGTCAAAGCCTTAATACTTTTTTCCAATTTCTCAAAAAATCTCGTATTTAAAATACAGAAAATAAAATATGGATAAAAATAAAACTCTATCTTGCTAACTCTATGTTCCCAGAACTGCATAAAAGATATGATACCTCAAAATATCCTCTAAATTCCTTGCCCCCTACACACACACACACACACACACACACACACACACACACACACCTGACATTCTAGTAGATGAAGAGAAGTCTAGGTTGACAATGCACACTAGAAATCCCCTAAGAGGTATGTAAATTCACTGATCTCACCATTAGAGGCATGGACCAGAGAATTTCAAATCCAGTATAACCACCATTTCTGCCATGAGTTTTAACAGCCAAGTTTCAACAATGCTCAATTAATATTTAATACCTTTTTTTACACGTTCTATTTTTCACATAGCAGCCCTTTTCAAAGTAAATCCACAAAGTTAACTAAAAGAGAAAACTGACAGTAAGGTTAATATGATTAAATGTTATGATTTACTAAAGTGAATTTCCATTAGCAATTTGTTCTCCTTACTGTGTTGCAAACTTCCCTCTCTGAATTTTCTTCTCATTTATTACTTCGACTAGGGGCCCGGTGCACGAAATTCGTGCACTGGGTGGGGGGGGGGGGGAGTGTCCCTCAGCCCAGCCTGCCCCCTCTCACATACTGGGAGCCCTCAGGCGTTGACCCCCATCACCCTCCGATCGCCTGATCGGCCCCTTGCCCAGGCCTGACGCCTCCGCCAGAGGTGTCAGGCTTGGACAGGGGACCCCCATCTCCCCCCGATCACTGGCTCTGGCCCCTGCCCAGGCCTGAGGCCTCTGGCCCAGGAATCATGCCTGGGCAGGGGACCCCCATCTCCCTCTGATCGCTTGCTCCACCCCCCGCCCAAGCCTGACGCCTCTGACCCAGGCTTCAGGCCTGGGCAAGGGGACCATCATATCCCCCAATCCCCAGCTCCGCCCCCCCACCCAGGCCTGATGCCTCGGCCAGAGGAGTTGACCCTCATCACCCTTCGATCACCAATCACTGGATCGGCCCCTTGACCAGGCCTGAGGCCTCTGGCAGAGGTGTCAGGCCTGGGCAGGGGACCCCCAGCTCCCCGCGGTTGCAGGCTCCGCCCCTGCCCAGGCCTAACACCTCTGGCCTGGGCATCCGGCCCAGGCAGCGGGGACCTGCAGTGGCAGCGGGGGGCGCCGCGATCATGGGCTTCGCTTTAGGCCCAGGCAAGGGACCCCTAGCTCCTGGGACTGCCAGCTTTGACCGTGCCCAGCTCCCATCGCTGGCTCCACCCCTACTTCCTGCTATCACTGGCCAGGGCGGCAAAGGCGCCTGATTCTCCGATCATGGCTGGGGGGCTCTTAGCTCCCCCCTGGGTTTCAGATCACTGTCAGTGGCAGGGGGCTTCTTCCTGCTTTCCCTTTCGCCTCCCTGCATTGTGCCTAAATATGCAAATTAGCCGCCATCTTGTCGGCAGTTAACTGCCAATCTTAGTTGGCAGTTAATTTGCATATAGCCCTGATTAGCCAATGAAAACGGTATCGCCGTACGCCAATTATCATTTTTCTCTTTTATTAGTGTAGATATTCTTAATGTATCATAAAACAATGACTCCCAGAGCAAATCAAAGGTAGTTCCTTTGCCTCCACACAGTTAAAGGCTTGTTATTTTCCCATTTTTCAATTGGACTACTGAGGCACATAGCAAATCAACCAAGATTGGAAGTAAAACATAGGATCCAAAATTCAAAGGCTTCTCCTGCTTTCTCTGACACTAAGCCTCTTCTGTAAAAATGTACAGGGTGACGTTTCCAGCTCTTCAAAGAAGAGGTGCTATAATGTGTGCATATATATCCACCGATAATGTATTCTCCATATGGGTGTTAATTTAAGACTTCAGTACTACAGATCTATGGTAGTGCGAAAATATTTGCAAATGGAGGACAAAACAGGGCATTTATCCTAACTACATATTACCTTTAAAGACCATGTTTGTACTTGCAAACTAAATAAAAGCAAGAGTTAAGATGGGTCAAAGACCAAGTTTTAAACCTCAAATCAAAATTGTACTCTTCAACGAATACCTATGAAGATTTGATATAGACAAATCAACATTTATTTTTTATTCTCACCCAAGGATATGATTTTTATTGATTTTAGAAAAGAGAGGAAGGGAGAGAGCGAGAGAGAAACATCAACGTGAGAGATCATCTGCCTCCCGCACACTCCCTGACCGGGAATTGAACCCTCAATTTTTTGGTGTACAGGATGACGTCCAACCAACTGAGCCACCTGGCCAGGGCTAGACAAATCAACCTTTTAAAATCAAACTCCTCAAATCAAGTTCCCCTAATTCTTTATCATCCCTGTTCTGTTTCCCAGGGCAGTTCTGAACACGAAATAGGTATTGTATCTCCGCATTTCCCAGTTCTTTGCATTTCCAGCTCCTGAGAAATGACTTTTACTCTTCTGGAAAAAAAAAAAATAATAATAATGTCTTTGAGAGGTACTTTTCTGTTAGCTTTGCTCTCTCCCAGAGTATTTCTCTTTCTATGCAAGGAAGGGGATATATAGGACATAACCCTCTCAGTCAACTCTACGCTCCATGTCTTATAAGTAAAGAGAGGAATATTTCATTCATGTTTCCATAAATCTTAATACTCATCATCATCTATCTCACTGATATCAGTGCTGGTTTTGAAAATGAAAATCGTCTGACTGGCATGGCTCAGTGGTTGAGCGTCAACGTTGACCTATGAACCAGGATATCACAATTCAATTCCCAGTCAGAACACATGCCCTGGTTGGGGGGCTCGATCCCCGGTGTGGGGCGTGCAGGAGGCAGATGATCAATGATTCTCTCTCATCATTGATGCTTCTATCTCTTTTTCCCTCTCCCTTCCTCTCTAAAATCAATAAAAATATATTTTTTAAAAGATGAAAATCATATAGTAATCAGTTTGGACACACTGTTTCAATCCTTACCTTCTGCTAAGCTAAGCAACCAACAGTTTTTCTTCTCTTGTTCTCTTCTCATTGTTTTATCACACACTGCATCAGTAAAAATATTTGAGCACATATTCTATTATATGTAACTGAGCTGTGCTCTAAAATGTCAAGATCATGAAAGGCAAAGAAAGACTAAGTAACTATTATAGATTAGAGGAGAGTGGAAAGCACAGAGTTAAGATAACTAAATGTAACACATGATCCCAGATTAGATATTGGACCAGAAAGGAATGAGGGAAAATGTATGACATTTTTGAATAATTGATAAAATTAAAATACAATCTATAGATTATCAGTGTTAATTTTCTGACTATGAGCATTACACGGTAGTTATATAACAGAATATCCTGTGTTTTAAGAAATATACCCTGAATATCAAGTATTTAGGGGTCAGTACTTAAATTCACTCTTTAATGATTCAGGGGAAAAATAATATTAATATAGAATGAGAAAGCAAATGTGGTAAATGTTAGTTAACATTTGGAAAATCCAGGTAAAAGAATATATGAGAATTTGTGTTATTCTTGCAATAATTCCTAAGTCTGAAATTATTTCAAAATAAAAAGTTAAATATTGACTATATATTCCAATATGTATACTTATTTAAGAAAGCTATAGAAATATCTACATGAGTTTAATCATACAAAAGAGTAATTTTAAAGGATGAGATAAATATAAAGAATACACATGTGCATATATGCGGTTTCAGTTAACTGTGTACAAACACATATGCATTCTCATATTTGCTTCCTTCACCCCATAGGTCACTCTGAACCCTCCTGGAATGAAAATTCCAAAGGCAGACATACCTCTGGGTTACTCTGACATGGATAATTTTAAAAGAATTCATATCCAGCATTGGCCAGTTTTACACAGTGGTTAGAGAGTTGGCCCGCATGCTTCAGGGTTGCACATTGGATCCCTGGCCCTGGTCGGGGCTCATTAAGGAGGTAACCAATCAATGCATCTCTCTCACATCTATGTTTCTTTCTTTCTCTCTCCCCGTCCCATCCTCCCTTCCTTCCACTCTCTCTAAAAGAACAATAAAAAAAAAAATACTCTCAGGTGAGGACTAAAAAAACATAGAATTAATTTCCAGATCCTTAACTTCCATATATTAAGGATTGCTAAAGCTGACCTGCTTGAGAAAATGCCTGCAGCAGGGATCCTCCATTCCCATCTCCCTTCACAATCTCCTTTCTCCAACTTTATAAGAAGGCCAATCCTTGCTCAAGCTGATTTGGCTCAGTGGATAAAGCATCAGCCTACAGACTGAAAGGTCCTGGGTCAAAGGCACATGTCTGGGTTGTGGGCTTGATCCCCAATAGGAGGTGTGCAGGAGGCAGCCAATCAATGATTCCCTCTCCCTGTCCCTTCCTCTCTAAAATCAATAAAAATATGGTGTGTTTTTTTTAAAAGCCAACCCTCATTCATCTTACTATGGTACAGTGCTGCACAGGGTAAAAACATGGGAGGTGGGGGACAATTCCTTTAGTCAAGGCACAATAAAAAACAGCCAATTCCCCTTATAAAAATATGAGTTTCTAATAAAACATTACTCTATAGTAAATATTTATCAAAATTTATATTTGTTGTTTTTACCAATGGCATTAGGATAAACCTCTGTGAGGAAAGTGGAATAGATGTAAAATTTCAGGGGGAAAAAAGTATGCAAAATCTCTGGCTACTAAGAAATAGCTTATTCATTTTTTAAGTGAATGACACTGTGATACTTAAATGTACCTGGATATACTTACAAGGAGGATGAAACTGTTTTTGATTGTTTTGGGTGTGTTTTTTTTCTTTATTGGGCCTCTGGAACAAAGAACTGGTTTAATAATATTGCCTAGTTTTTAATCATTGATCCATGCACAGCCCAGCTTTATTTATTCACGCAACTATTTAATTATACTTAAAAATTTATCAAACACCAGAAAACAATTACCCAAAACAAAAACTAGGACCTTAAACATAAGCTACATTTAACTTACAGTCCTGCCAACCCCATTTCAACCCAAAGTAATAATCATCCTGAATCCTATACATACCTATCATTCCCTTTTTCTCCTTTATTATCTATATATCTATACATAAAAATGTGTGTGTGTGTTTGTTCTGAACTTTATAAAAAGAATGTCATGTTTTATATAATATTTTGGTAATTGTATTTTTCTTAAAAATGATTCTATTATATTCTAGACCAGTGGTTATCAATCTTTAGTACTGCCGGGAGCCAGTCCACCCTTGCTGTTTCAAGGGACCTGGCATATATGGCATACTGTTCTTAATATGTTTGCTCACCTTCTTGGCACTATGTGTTTTAACCAAGGTCGCCTCTCTGAGAAAGGTTGTTTCCCCAAGTAGGGATTTTCCCCTGAAGTTAGGGAGGGAATAAAATCCCTTAACTAAGTGCCAGGCGGGTAATTAATCACTTTAACTACGAATAATCATGCTTAAGCCACATAATCTTTACTCCCTGGAATGGAGATAAGAAACGCCCTAACCTTTGGAATAGAGATTGATAGGATTGGAATCAACTGGTATAAATACAGATGTAACAAGACAGCAAGAGACAGAGAGAGACAGAACCTAGGCACAGAACCTACACAGAACGTTCTCTAGAGACAGAAGAACTTCGCTGGAGAGAACATGGCAAAAGATCCTGGACAGAAACTGGCCTCAGAACCTAGAGACAGAACCTAGCGAGAGAACATGGCAAAAGATCCTGGACTGAACCTGACTACAGAAAATTGGCAAGAGAACCTGACTAGAACCTGGTGACTGAACCTGGCTGGAGAACCTGGGCAGAACCTGGCAAGAGAACCTAGCGAGGGAACATGGCTACAGAGCCTGGCTGGAGAACCTGGAGAACCTAGCAAGAGAACATGGACACAGAACCTGGCTGGAGATCCTAGCCAGAACTTCGCTGGAGATCCAGACCAGAACTTGGCTGCAGATCCTGGCTAGAGATCCTGGCTAGGCTGCTGATCAACTGAACGCTATCTCCGTGTCATTCCTTCTTCGCCGACTCTGTCCACACCTTTGGGGACCCCTGGACCCGCTGGGGTTGGACCCCGGCATAGTACATACTGAAACTGTCTGGGAAGTTTTAAAAAGTATGATGCCTGGATCCATCCACAGGAATTTTGATTTCTTTGTCCTACAGTGCAGCCTGAGCACTACAAATTTTAAAAGCTCTCCCAAATGATCCTAACATTCTGCCAAGGTTAAGAACCACTATTCTAGAAGAATGATATAGGAAAAGCTAATTACATGTGCATAAGTAAACATAAAAGGTACAAAATATTATGATTCCACTAGTGCCATTTACACACACACACACACACACACACACACACACACGGGTGCACAAATAAAAAATATTAAAATGTTGCCCTAGCCCATTTTGCTCAGGGGATAGAACACAATACTTTTCTACAGAGAACAAATTTTATTAATTCTTTAAAGATATTACATTTTGGTTTTATAAAAAGCTGTATCACCTCACCAAATATGATAGATAAATGGCAACTAAGCATATGAAAAGAGGCTCAATATCTTAGGTCATTAGGGAATTTCAAACAATGAGATACCACTACACAACTACTAGAATGGTTAGAATCCAAATGCTGTTGAGGATGTGGAGCAACAGGAACTATTTCATCACTGGTGAGAATATTAAATGATACACCCACTTTGGAAAAGTTTGGTGGCTTTGTACAAAAGTAAACAGTTTACCATACAATTCAACAATTGTACTCCCTGTTATTTACCCAAATGAGCTGGAAACCTCTATCTACACAAAAACCTGTATATGAATGTTTATAGTAGTTTTGTTTATAATTGCCAAAACTAGTCAGCAACCAAGATGTTCTTCAGTAGGTAATGGAATAAACTGTGGTATATCTAGACAATAAAATATTATTCAGCAATAGAAGGAAATAAGCTATCAAGCCAAAAAAAAGACATAGAGGAACTTCAGATATTGCTAAGTGAAAGGAGCCAATCTGAAACCATACATACTGCCTGATTCCAAGTATATAACATTCTGGAAAAGGCAAAACCATGGAGAGAGTAAAATGACCAGTGTCTGCCAGGGCCTTGAGAAAAGAGAGAGAAGGATGAGCAGGTGGAACACAGAGAATATTTAGGGTGGTTAAACTAGTCTATGCTATTGTAACTAGAGGCCTGGCACATGAAATCACGCTTGGGTACCGTCCCTAGGCCTGGTCTGCAATCAGGGCCATCTTCCCCGGAAGCCCGCAGGGGAAAGGGACTGAGAGGTGGTCACGCCTCATAGTGACTGATCCAGTGGTCATTCTGGTCATTCCGCTGTCGGAGTCAATTTCCATATTACCCTTTTATTATATAGGATAGGATGGTAGGTACATGTCCATTATACATCTGTCAAAACCCATAGAATGTACAGCACAGAGAATAAAACCTAATGTAAAACATGGACTTTAGTGAACAGTAATCTATCAATATTGGCTCAACTGTAGTAAATGTACCACACTATTGCATGATGTTAGTAATAGGGGAACCTGGGAAAGTAAAGAGTAGTATGAGGGGGTATAAGGGAACACGTGGTACTTTTCACTCCATTTTCCTATAAACCGAAAACTGTTCTCAACAAAGTCTTTAAAAAATAACAGAGGAATTCTATAATATATATTTAATCTATATCCTACTCTTCAGACTTTATCTGAAATAATAAAAGATAAATTAAAAAATCAAGAGTTTTCGCCGAAACTGGTTTGGCTCAGTGGATAGAGCATTGGCCTGCGGACTAAAGGGTCCCAGGTTCGATTCCAGTCAAGGGCATGTACCTTGGTTGCAGGCACATCCCCAGTAGGAGATGTGCAGGAGGCAGCTGATCGATGTTTCTCTCTCATCGATGTTTCTAACTCTCTATCCCTCTCCCTTCCTCTCTATAAAAAAATCAATAAACTATATATTTAAAAAAATCGAGAGTTTAACTGGAGAGAGTGCTTAAAACAAAAATATTAATTGCCTATATATACAAGAGATCCAACATGGCTTGGTGAATAAAATAATGTTATAGGTGCCCTTGCAATGATCTGCCTGCAAACAGCTGTGATCTAATTCTTTTTTAAAAATATAAAACTATTTATTAAACACTGTTTACCAGTATTTACAATAAAGTAAATAATATACAGTTGGATAACATTCTGTTTACTACAAAGCTATTGTTTTTCCTGGCTCTGTTGAACCAGTAACCCAAATACTGGGGCTGAGCCTACATACATGTAAGGAATGAGTTGGAGTAAAGAGAAAACATGCAGGTCAAGAGTTTAGATTGCAAAAGTTTGTTCAACCATTTATTCCAGCAGGTCCTAAATTGCCAAGGTCTCTAATGATCTGATTAGAAATCCATGAATAAAGTCTTACACATTTCATGATCATAACGTTTTAGTTAGTATAGTACAGGGATTTCAACCTCTTGTAAAGGGACAGTCTACTAGGTGAAACCTTTTCATAAGTATTGCTTGCCTAATTAAACACATGAGGGAGACACCAGAGACATGGGACCTGGAGCTGCATGGAGGTGGTTAATAATAACTCTTCAAGTCTGCAATAAAAAATGGCCTCCAATAAAACTACATTACAAATATGGGAAACAGAATGGAAAGAGTAAAAAAGTAGAAGAGGCAGAACCTGATGAATTTGTAGTGAAAAAGTATCGGCCTGATGTGTAATAAATGGGAAAGTGGAGTGTTTCCTGAAGTGGAAGGGATTCATAGATGCTGACAATACTTGGGATCTAATTCTTTTTTAAACAGAGAATTCTTAACTCAATCTTATTTCCTACATTTGTATTTTTATTATACATGGCCACCCAAAAACCACTAACTTTTGGCTAACCCCAAAACTGCTGACTTTTCGTCCCTATCACTTCCAAACTCAGCATTCCCAATGTAGAACACAAGGGAGAATGCCTATAAGAGAATAAAAATGAGACAACAAAGAGAGAAATGCAACAGGCCAGGAATACAAGCATTCCCTATTGTCCACCTATCTGGGCATTGCAACTTATGCCATTCTCCTTTCTCCAAATTAAAGAACTTCTTTCAGATGAAAAGGGGTCAATAACAGGACTTAAATGAACAAACAGCTAGGTAAAGGAAGAAAATCAACTAGGTAAAGAAAGAAAATCTTTTCCCACCAGTACTCATGCTCCAAAAAACAAAGAAGGAGGGAAGGAAGGAGGGAGGGAAGGAGAGAGGGAAAGAGGGAGGGAGGGAGGGAGGGAGGGAGGGAGGGAGGGAGGGAGGGAGGGAGGGAGATGGGGGAAAGGAGGGGGAGGAAGGGGAGAAAAAAAGAGGAAGAAGGAAAGAACCAGATTGAATTTAGTCTCATTTGTATTCTTTCTCTCATTCATTTAATAAAACCATGAACAAGTTCACTGGAGCATCCTGCTTAGCCCTAAGTGTAAAGGCCAAGACAATCAGTATTATTTTAAAGCAAAATCATACTACCATTCATAACAAAAAATGTTAGATAATTCAATCCAACTCTTAACTTCCTAGAATCTTAAAGAAATACAAACTAATTTCAAAAGTATATTTTCTTTTTTTTGTCAATATATATCTTTAATAGTTTTCCTTATTACAAAATAATGCATGTTTACTATACAAATAAGTATCCAAAAATATGTCAACTTTTGGTTCCCCCAAAAGTTAACTCAATTGTCCCTTATTCAAAAGAAAATAAAAATTTCTCTTAGGCTCTAACAACCTTTTAGATTTATTCATGTACTTTTTTGCTGATTTTTTTAAAAATGGAGTATTATTATGCATACAGTGGGGCCTTGACTTACGAGTGTCCCGACGAGTTTTTCGAGATACGAGCTGTCTCTCTCTCTCTCGGCCGATTTTTTGCTTTGAGTTGTGAGCTAAAATTCGGGTTACGAGCCAGCTTCAGATACCCCACTGCTAGTTGGCGCAGCGAACGTCACAGTGAACGCCACATCAGCCCAGCATCACCTGTCTCACTCGTTCACTTTTTGATTTGACATATGAGTAATTTGAGTTACGAGCTCTGTCACGGAACGAATTAAACTTGTAAGTCAAGGCCCCACTGTACTCTTTTGGAAGTGTATGCATTTTTCACATTTTAAAATATTTCATCAACATCTTTTTTATACAATCAACACAGACAAGGGTACTTGCAATGTGCTCCGCATCTACAAAAACTTGTTGATCATATGAATAACATCCCAACATCTTCTCATTCTTGGCATCAATTTAGATTTTTTTCTAACCACTTTTCAGAAAATTTGTTTTGACTTCCTGGAAATATGTTTTAGGATAAAAGTGCTGTCATCATTTTTCAAGACATGTAGATAAATGAGAAGGAAAAAATGTGAGAGGCCACACTTTTTGTGACAAAAATAATCTGTAAATATTCCAGATGTCAGCTGGCCTGAAAATAAAAAAGATTACTAAATATTAAACTATAAACTCACTTCTGACTGGTCTTCTCTTGGGCTTAAAACAAGTTAATATACTTAATTTCTTTATCGGTCTACTTAAATTTTAAGGGTGGGATATAATCATTTTTTTGTGGAATTTAAAAAATCAATCGCTACAAACTCATCAATATTAAATATATATGTTTGTTACTAAAAAAATGTTATACATTCTTTCTACCTAAAAGCTAGATGTTCAGGTGTTTGTACACTGATTCCTAATAATTCATAGTGGGTATTTAAAAGTTAACACTGTCAAAAGGTAATCAACTACACTCATAGAATTTTTTTCATAGAAAAAAACTAAAACCAAACAAAGAAGATATGAAGGTTAAATGTCCTGAAATTGTAGGATGTGGAAAGAAGCACAGAGTATGTGTTTACGGATGACATTATCCTTCTTTCACATAATCTCAAAGCATATTAGATGTTAGTGTTTATGAACAAAAGTACCTGTATTGATGTAATTAAATTAGCAGTTCTTTCAAAACCAGTTTTAAAAAATACTTTACCAAAAGGCAATTCATTTTGCTTAGAAAAAAACAAGCAAGAAACCTCTCAACTCTGCAGCTCAGTGGAAACTGTTATAAATATGTGCAAAATATGTTTCACGAACATGGGAAATAAAAATATATTATCCCAATGTATCTTCACAATATCTAGAAATTCTTAGTGTATTGATTACATGAATATGATAAGGCAATGAAATTAGGTTCATCCATTCAAAATGTATTAAGCACTTAATATGTACAATGCTTATTAGTAGGTACCTAATAGGTACAATGCCAGTTGAAGGTTATAACAAGGGTGATCAACCTCCTTCCATGCTACGATGAGAAACTGGCATGAAACACACACAAAATTAATTAATAAATTACAATTGAGATGACTCCTCCAAATAAGTATAGGATGACAGAAGAATATACCCTTAAGTGAAAAGTTAGTGTGAATTAAAGGCCATACATAGTACAGTTGACCTTAACGTGGGAGGTTAGGGGAGTCAATCCTCAGGCAGTTGAAAATCTGCAAATAATCTTTGATTCCCCCAAAAGTTAACTCAATTGTCCCTCAGTATCTGAGTGGGATTGCTTATAGGACCCGTGCTCATACCCTCTCCAACCTCTTTTAAGAAAGATAGGAAGAAAAAAAAAAGAAAAAAAAAGATAGGAAGACATAGGCAAAACATTTCCATACTATAAACCTATCCTAAGGAATTATTTCTGGTTTGGTTTTGTTTGTGTTTTTGTTATTACTTTTTTAAAGGACAGCCCTGGTCAGGGAACTCAGTTGGTAAAAGGGTTCTGCCAAGGTTGTGGGTTCGATCCCTGGTCAGGTCACATACAAGAATCGCCAATGAATGCATAAATAAGTGGAACAACAAATCAATGTCTCTCTCTCTCTCTTTCTCAAATCCATTAATAAATAATAAAAAGGGAAAATTCACCAGTGATAGTCATTCTGTGAATATTTTTTTTAATTGAACCACCCTAGCCCAACCAGAATTGCTCAGTGGTTGAGCTTTGAGCTATGAACCAGGAGGTCAACGTTTGATTCCTGGTCAAGGCACATACTTAGGTTTCTATCTCTCTCTCCCTCTCTCTTCCTCTCTGAAATCAATAAAAATATATTTTAATAATTTAAAAAAATTGAAACATCCTAAATAACCAAAATATAGGGAAATGATGCATCACTGCCTTTAAGTAATATAGTAATTATGTATTCTAATTATGAAAAACAATTACAGAAATATAATTGTCTAAGCACAATTCAATGTTATAAATCCAAATATAAAATTGCATATACACTATGAATTCAATTATATAAAATATATACTATTTGAGCAATACCAGAGGGTCATACGCAAAAAAGCAAACAGTTGCTTTAATACAGTGGGGGTTACAATGACTCTCCCCCACACCCCCCCATTTCAAAGTGTGCTTATTTTAAAATTATGGTTATACTTTTAAAACAACAACAGAAGGAGGTTGGGAAAGATGAAGAGACTAGATTAGTTTAGATGAGTTAGATAAAATTATGTATAAAATGGAGGAAAACAGTAGAGTGTTTAACTAAACCAAAGTTATAAACTTAATCTCCTCCAACCACCTATTTCTCAACCAATGCTGAATTTTCCTTAATTTCTTCATCTTAATTTCAACCTCTTAACTCCAGGTCTTCACACATGTTATTCCCCTGCTTAGAACCCTCTCCCTTTTCTTCTTTACTTAGCCAGGCAGCAACTGAAATGATTTCCTAATGGTGGTCCTTCCTGCCCTCTCTGCAGATCAGCTCCCTTGCTCCTGCAAACACTGTATTTCCCTTTTTGCTTTAATAATACTGTGCTACTTGTGCAGCATCAGTTTCCCAATAGTTGTATGTTCTATATGAGGCCAAGAACCATAACTGTCTTGTTTTTGTCTACATCCCCAAAGACCAACACAGCAGAAGTATACATGGAGGTACTCAAAAAGTATCTGTTAGTACAACAATAAAATCAGCCCCTGCTGGGTGGCTCACTTGGTCGGAGCATTGTCCCAGGCACCAAAAAGATTGCAGGTTGGATTCTTGGTCAGGGCACACAACTAAATTGCGGGTGAGGTCCCCTGCTGGGGCGCAGGCAGGAGACAACTGTTCAATGCTTCTCACATTAATGGTTTCTCTCTCTTTCCCTTCCTCTTTTCCTCCTCCATCCCTTCCTCTCTCTCTAAAATCAATAGAAACATATCATCAGGTGAGGATTAAAAAAATTATTTATTCAAAATCATATAATCTCTTTCTTTAAACAATTTAAAATCAGACTCAAATATCACTCTTAAAACATTTTAAGAAACTAATGTATAGCATCATGTGTCTTAGACTTTTCTATAAAACAATATTTCAATCACTTACACTTTGCATAATATTCCAAATCAATTTTCTAGCTTTCAATACACCTTGCAATTATTAAACTTTTAAGAGTCATAACTATGGATGGTAAGTATCCTGACATTTTACATCCTATATAACAGTGGTTCTCAACCTTCCTAATGCCGCGAACCTTTAATACAGTTCCTCATGTTGTGGTGACCCCCAATTTCATTGTTACAAATTGAACATAATTAAAGCATAGTGATTAATCACAAAAACAATATGTAATTATATATGTGTGTTCCGATAGTCTTGGGCGACCCCTGTGAAAGGGTCGTTCGACCAGCAAAGGGGTCGGGACCCATAGGTTGAGAACCACTGCTATATAATAAAAGGCTAATGTGTAAATCGACCAAACAGCAGAGTTATAAATGGACAAAATACAAACAATTGGTAAATCAGGATAAAACGCATTTGGGAAATAATTTTGGATACTATTTTTACAGCTTTTCTTGTCATTTTGAAAAATATGAAACAAAATATGTAAAATAATGCAAATCATCTCCTAACAAGAACTTAAAATATTATAACTGAATATACTCTATAAGAAATGCTTCGCCCTAGTTGGTTTGGCTCAATGGATAGAGCGTCAGTCTGCGGACTGAAGGGTCCCAGGTTCAATTCCAGACAAGGACACATGCCTGGGTTGTGGGATCGATCCCCAGTAGGGGGCTTGCAGGAGGCAGCCAATCAATGATTCTCATCATTGATATTTCTCTCTCCCTCTCCCTTCCTCTCTAAAATCAATAAAATATATATTTTTTTAAAAAAGAAATGCTTCATTAAATTCACATTTAATTCCCCATAGTATCAAACTAAGAATTATTCACTTTTCTGCAGTAAGTGGTCAAAAAGAAGATAAATTAGCTAAAAATAAAGTATATTCCATTTTAAATGATCAATATTAATACAATGAAAATTCGCCGAAACCGGTTTGGCTCAGTGGATAGAGCGTCGGCCTGCGGACTGAAAGATCCCAGGTTCGATTCCGGTCAAGGGCATGTACCTGGGTTGCGGGCACATCCCCGGTGGGGGATGTTAAGGAGGCGGCTGGTCGATGTTTCTCTCTCATCGATGTTTCTGACTCTCTATCTCTCTCCCTTCCTCTCTGTAAAAAATCAATAAAATATATTTTTAAAAAAATACAATGAAAATTGATCTAGTAAATTTTCTGAGAAGCAGTTTTTGCTGACATTCTTTATCACCTTACCCACATTTTATTGCTGCCATGATTCTGATAGGCTATACACAGTGTTTCTCAACAGAGACTGTTATGCACTCTACCTGGCCCCTGCCCACAAAAAGGCAATGGGCTCCCCCAATAACTATGACAACCAAAAAGTCTGCATACATTTCCAAATTCACCTCCCCCATTAAGAATCACTGATTGTATATTCATTTTAAGAATGACTGACATGTAAAACTTTATATTCCAAAATCTAAATTTATCAAACATATATGGGTCCTAACAAATTTATATTTTTTATAATTCACAGGGGGGATTCTTTAAAGATTCTGTTAAATGCAGATACACCAGTATTTAAAACACAATTAATTCAACTTAAATTTTCTTTAATTTCTGCCAACTTCTGAGGTACAAAGCTATTCAATAAAACAGAATATATATCTAAATAAGCTATTGTCCTAGGCAGAAGTTTTAGCCCATACCTAGGGGAAATGTTTTTATAACTTGCTGGGAGATTTTCCTATTTAGGAAGACGCAGAAGAATCCTTCAACCACCATTAAAGGACTTAGCAATCTACTCAATTATTTACAACATTGAGTGTTATAGTAAATATTAAAACAAATTGTTCTTCTCTTCAGTATGAACTCTTAGTCTACTACTACAGTAGATGAAGATATTTACTCCTCCTCTAATGGGAAGCTACAAATACCACTACATTACAAATTATCCACTGCCATTACTTTTTCCTCAGCTCAATGAGAAACATTTCATACCCAGAAGTGACCTCAAAACACTCACTCCATTAGACCAAAGGGCAGGATCAAACAATCCAACATAATAGATTCCCTCCTGAAGTGCCCAGTAAGAGAATTAACATCCAGAAAGACTCTCTTAGGAAACATGTCATGTAATTAGTTACAGAACAAAACTTGCTTGAAGATTAAAATTTTAAAATAGAGAAAATAGGCTTTACTTTCTTTTAACTTAAAACTTGGGAAAAGAAAATTAAGTAGTAACCTAAATAATCACTTTTGGTTTTGGGGGCCTTTGGGGGGCTTTTTTAAAACATATTCCATCAAAATGATCACCTACATATGATCTGGCATTATATCAACTACTCTTGTTGTTATCTCCATTAAAGATCTAAGAGGTCCACTTCGAATTACAGGCATGCTTTAAATACATCATTTCATCTTTAGCACCACCTAGTAAAACAGAATTTTGAATATTTCTGATTAATGCTAAGCATTGCAAAATATGCAAATACAGAAAAACAAGAACTTAAAGAATGAAAATCAAAAGGCTTTTTGTAGACTGTAATAAAGTTAACAATTCACAATGAAATGACCACATCATAGCATCATATGATACATTTTTCATAAAAATTCAGCTTCAGAATTTATAAAGATCTAGACTAAAAGCTGAAAAACATCCTAAAGCATTTAACAAATTCTCTAGACCTTATAGTTGAGACATCCCAACCAGTGTTTCAGGGTGTGTGGAGAAAGTGATCCCCTCTGCTGTCAAGGTAGTTGGGCACAAAGGGCAGCTTTGCCTGAGGTGTCAACGCCAGTGGACTCCAAGCTTCAAACAGCTCTATCAGTTTATCCCACATGCTTTCTCTGTCTAAGCAGTTCATGACATGGGAAGGGTTAGGAAATCCTGCAGAGATAAATCCCCCCAGATATACAAATATCCAACCTTTCTTCTACTCTATAAAGAAATACTGGAAATTTTAGTTACCCATCAATATCACCCAAATTTAGATTTGGAAATTCTATCTAGACATTAATGACGTATCTTCCTGTTGTTTTTTTAAACCTCAACCTAAGATATGTTTTTTTTAATTGATTTTTAGATAGACGGGGGGGGGGGGGGGGGGAGAAAGAGAGAAAGATCCATGTGTGGGAGAAACATAGTTCAGTTGCTTTCTATATGTGCCCCAACCAAGGATCAAACCCCCAACCTAGGTATGTGCCCTGACCAGCAATCAAATCCGCAACCTTCTGGTTTACAGACAACGCTCCAACCAACTGAGCTACCCGGCCAGGGCTCTTTCTAGCTTTTAAATATTGCTTCTCTAATATTTTTTAGAACCTCTTTTCTTTTTTACTTTTAATATATTTTACTCAATCTATCCAAAGTATTATCATTTCAACATATAACCTATAAATTTTTAATTGAGGGGAAATTGTTATATAACATTATATTAGTTACATAATTATTTAAAAACATAATAATTTGGTCTTTGTATATACTACAAAGTGATTATCACAATAAGTCCAGTTACTACCTATCACCATATAATTGATCCCCTTCATCCATTTCACCCATACAAACCGCCTTCTTCTCTGAAAACAACCAATCTATAAGTTTTGTTTTGTTTGTTTATTTGTTTTTAATTTTAAATAAAGTTAAATCATACAGGATCTGTCTTTCTCTGTCTGACATAGTTCACTTACCATAATACCTTAAGGTCTATTCATGTTGAAGCAAATGGCAAGATTTTATTTTTATGGCTGAACAGTATTCTATTTTGTATGTATATACGACATCTTATTTATCCATTTATCTATCATAGGTCAATGGAATGGAATAGAAAGGCCATAAATAAATTCATACATATATACTCAAATAATTTATAAAAAAGGAGCCTAGAATATACAATGGGGGAAAGACAGTCTCTTCAATAAATGGTAATGAGAAAACTGGTCAGCCGCATGCACAATAATGACACTAGACCATTATCTTATACCATACACAAAAATTAAAATGTATTACAGATTTGTATGTAAGATGTGAAACCATAAGACTCCAAAAGAAAACATACATGGTAATAAGCTCCTTGACATTGATCCTGGCATTGATTTTTTAGAACTGACTCCAAAGACAAAGGCAACAAAAGTAAATATAAATAAGTGATACTACATCAAACTAAAAGGCTCTGTATAGTAAAGGAAACCATCAACAAATGGGAGAAAACATTTGCAAATCACAAATCCAATATTCAAAATATCTAAGGAACTCATACAACCAATAGCAAACAAAAATTTTTTCAATTAAAAAATGGATAGAGGATCTAAATAGACATTTTTTCAAAGAAGATATACAGATGGCCAAAAGGCGCATAAGGTGTTCAATATCAATAATTTCAGGTAAATGAAAACAAAACCACAATGAAATATCACCACACCGGTTTGAATGGCTATTATCAACGAGACAAGAAATAACAAGATTGGAGAGGATATGGCGAAAAAGGAAACCCTCATAAACTGTTGGTGGGAATGTAAATTAGCTTCTCCAATATTTCTTTTTCAAAAACAGGAACGCTGATAAATTCAGTTCCCACTCCCTGGTAACTGCAGCATAACGTAACCACCACAACATGCCCTCACCTTGAATGGTCCACTCAAGGATGACTTACATCACTAGGCAAAATCATCAAATTGGCAAGAACAAGAAAGAGAACTTAAAGTCTATTTCAAAGGGAGACTGCAAAGAGCTGAAAACTAAGAACAAAGCTAGAAAAGGCAAAAACTGCTTATAACTGATCTTTTTAGTTTACATCTAACAAAAATATCTACTTGTCAGAATAATTTTTCCAGAATGAAACCTTAAAGTGCTTTCCTCACTGAAATCCTTAAATAGTTCCTTAAGCCCTACAAGATAAATTTCAAACTTCCTGGAATGTACATGGCCTGGCCTTTCCTATCTCTAATCTCCAGAATGTTCAACTACTTGGTAACAACTACCAGTAGTCAAACTTTCATATAACTCTCACACGGCTCCAACTACTTGGAATGCTTCATCCTGTCTCTGTCTCTCTCCCTCTCTCTCTCTCTTCCCCGCCCCCCTTTCTTTCTCTCTCACTCTCTGTCTCCTTCTGTCTATCTCTGTCTGTCTCTGTCTCTTCAGGGCAATAGCTCAAATTTCACCTTAAAATATGTGGAATAACTACCACATACTAAGGACATTACTTAGAAATACCCAAATCTATGCACTATTTATTGAACACCATTAAGTACCAGGAATAGTGTTTAGCACTAGGAATAAAATTGTGCCCTCAAGAATCTATAGACTAGATAAGAATGAATGAGCAGGTGATTTTAATACAGTATGATAGGTACCAGAATGAGGCAAGCAGAGTGCTATGGAGAGGAAGGGCAATGGGACTCACCTAACCAGCTGAGTGGTACAAGGATGATAGAGAGGAACTCTAGGAACTAGGGAACTAAGCAGAAACTGATTTTTTTCTTTCAATCTTAAATGTGAAATAAGGACATTGGGCTTTATTTGTTGATTTGTTAATCATCACCAGAGAATATATTTATTCCATTGGTTTTTCAGAGAGAGTGTAAAGGAGGGAGGGAGAAGAGGGACAGAGAGAGAAACATCGATGTGAGGGAGACACATCAACTGGTTGCCTCCAGCGAACATCCAGACCAGGGGGTGGGAGCGAACCCAAAACCCAGACACATGCCCTTGACTAGGAATCGAATCCAAGAGCCTTCAGGTCGCAGTTTGACACTTTCACCACTGAGCAACACTGGCCAGGGCTTTGGGGCTTATTTTAACACCAGTGGCATTGTTCATTCTTTGTGGCTCCCCTGTCTTGGCAACAAACAGAGAAATTCCAGATAAAATATAAAAACAAATCATCAACATACCTACATCCCAAAACATGTTAAACATCTCTATGGATCAAAAATCTAACAGGAACACAAAGTGTGAGCCAAGCTGAAGCCAGGAGGCCTCCTGGGCTCTGGGCCCCAAAGCAGGAAAATCAGCAGGAAGTTGATTCTAGGGTAATCGTAAATACAAGGGTTCCATATAAAGCAGGGTAGTAGCCAAGCTCTTAGATTAAAACCAAGGACAGGGTGGCACATCTTGATTATGAAACCAGACTGAAAAAGACTTCTGCTAACTGCACTGAGGCTACAGCTTAGGACGCTGCTGACCTAATGCCAGCTGACTCAGTGACTGAGTCTGTCATATCCCCAACGTCACTATGGGGCCAAGCTCTGATCCACTAACACAAGACCAGATTCTGATCTGGGAACACCGAAGCCAGACAAGAGGCAACTATACGTCTGCTAGACCAATCACAAAAAGAGATAGACAGAGAGAGAAAATAAGAGAAAGAAAAAGAATCCTCATCAAAATGTGCCTGAAAACTTATAGACCATAAAGAAAACACCAATGATATCAACATAAAAACCACAAAATAAATTCACTGGACAAAAAATTTAAAAATAATCCAGTGATCTAAAAAAGACTTTAAAATAAACATGTAAAAGGCTCACAATGAGATGAAGGAATAAAAAAGAACCAGAAAATTAAAAATAAAAAATAAAAAAACAAGGAGAGGTGAGAAAACAACTAGTGGATCTAAAAAAGAACTGATAAAAAAATCTTACAGCCCTGGACAGTGTGGGACATTTGTTATGGCCTCAGTCTCATGCACCAAAGGTTCTCAGGCTCAATTCAATTCCCAATCAAGGGCACATATCTGGGTTACAGGTTCAATCCCCAGGCAACCAATTGATGTCTCTCTCACATCCATATTTCTCTCTCCCTATCCCCCTCCCTCCTTTCCACTCTATCTAAAATCAATGGAAAAATATCCTCAGGTGAGGATTAACAAACATACCAAAAAATCTTGCAAATGCAATATAGCCATTGTAACTTACATATAATAACAGGGCTCTGCATTCTTAGGGGCAGCTGTGTACAAGACATTGTTAGACACTGAGACTCAGAAAGGAAAGATAACTGGTACCTGAGCTCAAAGAAGTAACCATATGTAACAGTGATACTAACAGAACATTAAGATTACAGAGTAAAACAAAATTTAGTTAAATTTCAAAAATGTAAGTATTTTTTAAGTTAAAAGGCTTGACATTTCTAAGTTTCACAAACTAATATCACCACATTTATTAGAGTTGGCACTTTATATTAGATCAGCGATTTTCAACGTTTTCATCTCATGGCACACATAACCTAATTACTAAAATTCTGCAGCACACCAATATTATATTTTTTGCCGATCCGAACAAAAAAAAAAAAAGTAGGTATAATTTTTATTCATTTATACCGAATGGCTATTGTGTTGGCTGCTATCATTTTTTTATTTGACAATCTAAGGGAAAAGATATCAGTGCCCCTGACTAGTCAGGCATTGCATGTTTTAAAAACTCTTGCAGCATACCACTTGAAAATCACTGCATCAGATAAACATTCTCACAAAACTTCAGATGAATGGAGCTGAAATAACAAAAGCAGCTTCTTTCTTAATCTGTATTTGAACTCATCTGGCAACTATCCTTGTGTATCCAAAGTGCACCACTGTGAAAATGTGCACACTAGAAAGTCTAAAAAATCAAAGACTACTTCTTGCAATATTATTCTTAGTAGAAAGCACTCAAAGATACCACAATAACAACAGCTTCATTTTCATTTATCAACTAGAGGCCCAATGCACAAAATTCGTGCAAGGGCCTTGGCCCCCTGCCGCCACCACCATGGCCGCCTCTGCTGTGGCCCCCGCCCACTGCAGCTTTGTCCAGAAGGAAGGACGTCCAGAAGGACATCTGGTCTAATTAGCATATTATGCTTTTATTATTATAGATTGCCTAATTATTTAAACTG
This sequence comes from Myotis nattereri, assembly GCF_964212035.1. NCBI lineage: Eukaryota > Metazoa > Chordata > Mammalia > Chiroptera > Vespertilionidae > Myotis > Myotis nattereri. Next base: position 160,010,139 of record NC_138075.1, read on the forward strand.
TTGATAAGAAAAGGTACTCTGGTCAATATTAAGGTAAATACAGGGTGGGGCAAAACTAGGTTTACAGTTGTGAGTATGCAAAACACAGAGTTTATTCTTATATTATTATTTAACTAGAGGCCCGGCGCACAAAAATTTGTGCACTCGGGGGGAAGGGGGGGTCCCTCAGCCCAGCCTGTGCCCTCTCCCAGTCTGGGACCCCTCGGGAGATAACGACCTGCTGGCTTAGGCCTGCTCCCAGGTGGCAGAGGGCAGGCCCAATCCCTAGGTGCAGCCCCTGGTCGGGCTCAGAGCTGGGCCGATTGGGGAGTTGGGGCGCCGCCCCCTGTCATGCACAGAGCAGGGCGGATTGGGAGGTTGCGATGCCACCCTCAGTCACGCTCAGGGTAGGGCCGATTGAGGGGTTGGGGCACCGCCCCGTCACACGCAAGGCAGGGTCGATGGGCAGGTTGCGGCGCCACCCTGTTATGCACAGAGCAGGGCCAATCAGGGGGTTGGGGCGCTGCCCCCTGTCACTCACAGAGCAGGGCCCATCGGGGAGGTGGGGCTCCATACCCTGTCACGCACAGAGCAGGGTCAATCAGGGGGTTTGGGAGCTCCCCCATGTCATGCACAGCAGGGCTGATCAGGAGGTTGAGGAGCTCCCCCCTGTCACTCACAGAGTAGGGCCGATAGGGGAGTTGGGGCACCTCCCCCTGTCACACACAGAGCAGGGAGGATCAGGGGGTTGGGGCGCCACACCCTGTCACACTCAGGGCAGGGCCGATGGGGAGGTTATGGCTCTATCCCGTCACACACAGAGCAGGGCCCGGGGAGGAGGGGGGGGGGTTGGGGTGCCGCCCTCTATCACCCACAGAGCAGGGCCGATCAGGGGGTTGGGGCGCCGCCACTGTCACGCTGATCCCGGTGCCGGGAGACCTCGCGGCTCCGCTGATCCCGGTGCTGGGAGGCATATTACCCTTTTACTATATAGGATAGAGGCCTGGTGCATGGGTGTGGGATGGCTGGTTTGCCCTGAAGGATGTCCTGGATCAGGGTGGGGGTCCCCACTGGCCAGCCTGGATGAGGGGATGATGGCTGTTTGCAGCTGGTCACACACCCTTCAGGGTGGGGGTCCCCACTGGGGTGCCTGGCCAGTCTGGGTGAGGGGCTGAGGGCCGTTTTCAGGCTGGCAGGTGACTGAAGCTCCCAACCTCTCCTTTTTTTCTTTTTCTTTTTTTATTCTGGGATTTATTTATCTTCCATGACTGTCACTGGAGCTGAGAGCCAGCTTTAGCTCTGAGGCTCGGCTCCAGCTCTGAGGCCTCCGCTGCTGAAAGCAGGTCTGGGCTTTGTTTAGCTTCTGTAATTGAAACACTGTTGCAACTCCAGCTCTGAGGCCTGGCTGGCTGAAAGCAGATTTCTGGGGATTGTTTAGCTTCTATAATTGCAACATAGTTGCATAGAGTGCAGCTCAGAGCTGGGTGGCGGCAGGCGGGGAACCTTGGCTTCCTCCGTCACTGGAGCAAGCAAGCCTCCTGTTGGCTTTAGCTGCCTGGCTGCTGGCCGCCATCTTGGTTGGCAGTTAATTTGCATATCGTCCTGATTAGCCAATGGGAAACGTATCGGAGGTACGGTTAATTACCATGTTTGTCTATTTTTAGATAATCCTATCTAATAAAAGAGAGACATGGTAATTAGCCGTAACTCTGCTACCCTTCCTATTGGCTAATCAGGGCTATATGCAAATTAACTGCCAGCCAAGATGGCGGCTGGCAGCCAGGGAGCTTGAAGCGAACAGGAGGCTTGCTTGCTCCAGTGACGGAGGACTCCAACGTTCCCCGCCTGCCGCTGCCGGCCTCTGAGCTTGCAGCTTGAAACATTGTTACAAATATAGAAGCTAAACAAACCCCAGAAACCTGCTTTCAGCCAGCCCAGATCTCAGAGCTGGAGTTGAAACAGTGTTTTGATTATAGAACCCAAACAAACCAGATACCTGCTTTCAGCAGCAGAAGCCTAAGAGCTGGAGCCAAGCCTCAGAGCTAAAGCTGGCCCAGAAAAAGAAAAGAAAAAAGGAGCGGTTGGGAGCTTCAGTCACCCGCCAGCCTGAAAACAGCCCTCAGCCCCTCACCCAGACTGGCCAGGCACCCCAATGGGGACCCCCACCCAGAAGAGTGTGTGACCAGCTGCAAACAGCCCTCATCCAGGCTGGCCAGACACCCAAGTGGGACCCCCTCCCTGATCCGGGACACCCTTCAGGGCAAACCAGCTGGCCCCCACCCGTGCACCAGGCCTCTATCTTATATAGTAACAGGGTAATATGCAAACTAACCCTAACAGCAGAAGGACTGGGAATGACTGGTCACTATGACACACACTGACCACCAGGGGGCAGACGCTCAATGCAGGAGCTGCCCTCTGGTGGTCAGGGCGCTCTCACATGGGAGGAGCTCTGCTCAACCACAAGCCAGGCTGATGGCTGCCAGTACAGCGGTGGTGGTGGGAGCCTCTCCTGCCTCCTCAGCAGCGCTAAGGATGTCCGACTGCAGTTTAGGCCTGCTCCCCACTGGCAAGTGGACATCCCCGAGGGCTGCCGGGCTGCCAGAGGGATGTCTGATTGCCATCTTAGGTCCAATCCCCCGGAGAGCGGGCCTAAGCCAGCAGGTGGTCATCCCCTGAGGGGTCCCAGACTGCGAGAGGGCACAGGCTGGGCTGAGTGCCCCCCCCCTCCCCGAGTGCACAAATTTTTGTGCACCGGGCCTCTAGTTGTATTAGATTCCATGTGAACAACTGTAAACTTCATTTTGTCCCATCCTGCATAATATGAATAATATGTGAAGAACTTTAAACTCCCTAATATTATAATAATAAAGAAATGCTCACTCCTTCCCAAAATTTTCATAATCGAAAAAGCTGTCATATATCAAAGTTATCAGGGTTATGATAGGGTAAAATCTGAACTCTGTCCTCACTCTCTAAAAGTAAACAGTTAACACAAAATAGTAAAATCCAGTTCTCCTATTCACAAGCAGAAGTGGCTAGAAATGACAAAAAACATTACATATACAACTGAGAAGATAAAATCTACATCAAATGTGGTTTAAGTCTATAGAATAGACTTGGTACCTTGTTCCATCAAAGATGTTGATAAAGAGAACTTTATTATTCTTTTTTGTTTAATTTTGTGCTTGAACGTAATATCAACCCATGTTACTCAATAATCAAATTTCACACAATAAAACACCTGCTGATTAAGGTCAACTGCAATTTTCCCTGCTTCATATTTCTAATGAGTCATTTTCCAATAGCTAGTCAATAAAAAAATTATAGATAATAGAACCATAAATCAGCCAAGAAGCTAATAACACAGATTTTCTTACCACATCTAACTTCTTAGAATAAATCAAACATCAAAAAGCAATTCCTTGTTTAAATAGAGACAAGTGCACAGTACTGGGCTAAAACAGATTATCCAATCTCTTGGATGAAGTGACATAATTCCAATTTGTCCAGTAATAATTTTTTTCTCTTTTTATATACAGCATTGCACATGCTCCTGAGACCATTGAAATGAAATAAAGAAGGACACTTACTCATGACTGGAAATGTCTCTGTATGTTGCCCCAATCAGATATTAAGCCAAAATCTGCTGTCCAAGATTTCTCGGAGGAATACATGTCCTAGTCAAAAAACGAAGAGAAATAAGTCATATTTTGTGAAAGTATTTAAAATTAAGTTTTCTAAATGGAGCTGAAAATAATTTAGTTTAAAATTTTCTATGTCCAAAAGAACCTCTTGGTGTCATCTATAATAATAAAAGCATAATATGCAAATCGACCAAAAGACCAAACAGCAGAACGACAGTCGGGACGACCTTCCAATGACCACACTATGACACCCACTGGTGCCAGACCAGCCAAGGCAAGTGCAACGTGACTGGTTGAGGGCCCGGCCATGACCCCATGATTGCCCTGTAGAGGGAGGACCAAGCCACCAGCCAGCAGGGCGATCGATCAATTTGGGGGCTCCGCGATCGCCCAAAAGAGGGAGGCCCAGGCCACCAACCAGCAGGCTGTGGCGAGTGGGCAGGGCCTCCCTCTGCGGGGGCAATCCATCGGATCCCCGGCCAAGTGGTTAGGGCCTACCTCTTTGGGGCGATTGATGGCGGAGCTCCATGATCAATCACCCCAAAGAGGGAGGCCCTGGCTACCTGGTGGTGGTGCTGTGGCAGGTGGGCAGGGCCTCCCTCTGTGGGGGTGATTGATTGTGGGGCTCCTGGACTGTGAGAGGGCACAGGCTGGGCTGAGGGACCCACCCCCCCTGCCCCCCCGCCGAGTGCACCAATTTCATGCACCGGGCCTCTAATCTAAACATAAAAAAATGCCAATCTATCTTTAGAACATCATGATCCCATTCTATTTTTCTTTTTCTATAAGAAGTTACCTCAAATGTAAATAAAATGTATAAAGTAATTACCATACAGAAACTCAGTAAGGTGATCTTTGTCTTAATATTAAACAAGCACTCCAGCTAGAGTAAATACAGCACATCACACCTGCTAAATTTACTATGATTGCATACAAATTATTTATATACACGACTAAATAAAGCTTATCAAAGTTATTGCTATAGATTTTCTCTAAAAATGAGCATTTTCCTCACTATAAAAGTAATATGGTTTCACTGATTTAAAAAAGTTGAAAACAATACCAAAGTAGAAAAAATTATATCACAACACCACACTGCTATATTTAGGGTATATTTGGGGTATATTTCTTTTCAAGGCATTTTTTGTAACTATTTCTTAAATATAATTTATAAACATTACATACAAAATTTTGTATTTTATTCTTTTCACTTGGGTATAACATAAAGCATCACCTTGAATTAGTATAAATATATTTAACCTTTTGCTAAAATTTACATTATAAATTTCCTTTCTGCCCAGCCAGTGTTGCTCAGTGGTTGAGCATTGACCTGTGAACCAGGAGGTCATAGTTCACGGCACATGCCTGGGTTTTGGGTCGATCCCCAGTAGGGGGCATGAGGGAGGCAGCCAATCAATGATTCTCATAATTAATGTTTCTATTTCTCTCTCCCTCTCCTTTCCTCTCTGAAATCAATAAATAAATAAAAAATTTTCACAAATTTCCTTTCTTGATTAATGTATTTTTAAATGAGGCATAAATTAATATTAATGCTTTATTTAAATATACCAATGGATGCATAAATACCTCCCCAAATCTAATATATGAAATTCCACAGATAAGATCAAATTAGATACAAAATGTACCAGTATACTTGTGCTACCTGATATGTAGCTTCCTTCAATCACAAGAAATGATGGTTACTTTATTTGCTAAATCAATTAAGAAAATGGAATAATACTAAGGACCTCTGCTTCTAAAACAGATAATAGATAAAGTTAGGATAACATTCTTTGAAGAAATAACGCATGCCCCATATATACACTTTATTCATGTGTGTAATATACATGGAAAGTATAAATTTACAAACTGACCATTCTGTATGAACAGTATGGCTCCACTACTGTAATTAACAGTGGCATACAATCATAGTGCTATCACATAATGACCTGACCCTCATCCCACATGCTTTCTTCTTTATCTATACTGTAGATACTATTAAATGATTTCATTTCCAGATAATCCAATTACCACAAAGGAAATGAGAAGTTATATGGAAAATCCGAAGCTTATCTACATGTTAGTTTTAGAATACATGATGGAAGTTTCTCACTATCAATATTCTTTATGAATGGTGTTTCGCTGAGTCTATTAGATTTGTTTGCCCTCCCAGGAACTATGAGGTTGAACATGCTGAATGATGACACGGGAAGGCAATCCCATGTTAAAAATACACAAAGTAAATGAAATGTTCACAGATGACCCAGGAGTTTGTTTACTTACACTTGTACAGTCTAATCTCCTTGCCCAGAGACTTTTCTTTTTATTCATGTTTGGATCAGATTTTTTAATCTTAAACTTAAAATACCGAAATGGCAACATCAAAGCACTTTGTACTAAGCAGTATGCCCCTTCGTCAATAATCATAAGCTGCCAAATAAATAATAACTTCTGGATTGAAGTTCCTAAGGTATCAAGAGTTGTTTCAGCACTGGCTGGTGTAGCTCAGTTGTTGGTTGGGCATCTCTATGTTTTTATTAATATTTTCATCTTTTAACATACTTAAATTCTTTGTAGAAGAAGGAAGGCAAAATAATTCTTTCTCATAATTTTTAACTTCATAATCAGTTTCTACTTGAGAAACTTCTAGCACTCTACTATGAATTTTTCAATTTTTATCATTCAATTTTTATCATTCAAGATAAGAACATCTCCAACTAAAACTAAAGCTATCAGAAATATCAGTTTCCAAGACTTTTGTGCCCAAATGGTTTGTACACCCTCTTATTAGATGGCACCTAAAAATGCTTGATAAAATATAAGAATTAACCTTTTAAATGCACAGCAAAGCTCACAAGAAGCTCAAAGACAAAAATAAATAAATAGAAGCACAGAGAGTATAGGCAATGATGCCAGCAACTGCCCTTAGAGACATTTGACAATCTCTCATAACCAAGCTGCACTGTCCAATACTGTAGCCACTAGGCACATGTAGCTATTTAATTTTAAACTAATTAGTTAGGTAAAATTTTAAGTTCCTTTTCTTTCTCAAACTAGCCACATTCCAAATACGTCTATAACTGCTGTATTAGCACAGATATATAGTATTTCCAGTTACAGAAAATTCTATTGGACAATGCAGAAGGGCTTTCAGAATTAACAGTTTGCATAGGATAAAGCCAAACCTTTACACTGTATAATATGGGAAGTCAGACTACAGATAAGCACATAATAAAGCCTGGCAACTAAAGGACTAGATCATCAATAAAAGTAATAAACTATGAAAAAATAAATACCCCAAAGGGATGCTATAAGGAAAGTTCTGCCAAGTCTAGGTTTATTCATGTTTAGGGAGGGGAAAGAGAGTATTCCCTGGAAATCTATAAACAAACCAACCTTCACAAGGGCTTCAAGTTCAAGTTCAAACTACTTGTATGTTGAGAAAATCTTAAGCCTAGAAATTAAGTGGCCCTGGGTTGACAGTGTCCTCAACTGCAAATTCCCCCTGGGAGAAAGTAGTATTAACTCAGGTATCATAAGCATTTCCACAATTGAAAGCATAATAAAAAATGAGCTCAAAATGTAAAACTATGCATAATAAGCAAAATTCAACAAAAATAAGTAGATTACTCAAAAAACCTTTTTAAACAGAACAGCAATGCTTCCAAATACAATATAAAATGGAAACTATGAATAAAAAAGAAGGAAACAGATTTGAAGAATCAAATGAAAAATAGAGACTGCCAAACCTGTCAGTTAGAATTAAGTGATCATAGTGGTACACCACTGAAATTTAGCAGTTGTTTGTTACACAGCAAAAGATGGCTAATGCAGAGGATAAATGTTAATTTTAAATGCAAGTTAATTTGTGAGTTTTAATTTTACTAAAATATTTTACTCACTAAATTTGTGAATATATACATACACATACATAATACCATTTATATAGTTCCAAACTACGTAAAATTAGCAATATGTTATTTAGAGACATATGCCTATTCTAACTAGTAATAGACAAACATGGTAATTAAACATACCTCCGACATGCTTCCCTTTGGCTAATCAGGGTGATATGCAAATTAACTGCCAACCAAGATGGCGGCCGGCAGCCAGGCAGCTGAAGCCAACAGGAGGCTTGCTTGCTCCAGTGATGGAGGAAGCCAAGGTTCCCCGCCTGCCACTGCCCGCCGCTGAGCTGCACTCTAAGAAACAATGTTGCAATTATAGAAGCTAAACAAACCCCAGAAACCTGCTTTCAGCCAGCCAGGCCTCAGAGCTGGAGTTGCAACAGTTTTTCAATCATAGAAGCCAAACAAACCCCTGATACCTGCTTTCAGCAGCCAAAGTCTCAGAGCTGGAGCCGAGCCTCAGAGCTAAAGCCGGCTCTCAGCTCCAGTGACAGCCATACAAGGTAAATAAATCCCAGAATAAAAAAAAAGAAAAAGAAAAAGAAAAAAAGGAAATGTCGGGAGCTTCAGTCACCCACTAGCCTGAAAACGGCGCTCAGCCCCTCACCCAGACTGGCCAGGCACCCCAGTGGGGACCCCCACCCAGAAGGGTGTGTGACCAGCTGCAAACAACCATCATCCCCTCATCCAGGCTGGCCAGGCACCCAAGCGGGTCCCCCACCCTGATCCGGGACACCCTTCAGGGCAAACCAGCCGGCCCCCACCCATGCACCAGGCCTCTATCTTATATAGTAACAGGGTAATATGCAAACTAACCCTAACAGCAGAAGGACTGGGAATGACTGGTCACTATGACACACACTGACCACCATGGGGCAGACGCTCAATGCAGGAGCTGCCCTCTGGTGGTCAGAGTGCTCTCACATGAGAGGAGCTTTGCTCAACCACAAGCCAGGCTGATGGCTGCCAGTACAGCGGTGGTGGTGGGAGCCTCTTCTGCCTCCTCAGCAGCGCTAAGGATGTCCGACTGCAGTTTAGGCCTGCTCCCCACTGGCAAGTGGACATCCCCGAGGGCTGCCAGGCTGCCAGAGGGATGTCTGATTGCCATCTTAGGTCCAATCCCCCGGAGAGCGGGCCTAAGCCAGCAGGTGGTCATCCCCTGAGGGGTCCCAGACTGCGAGAGGGCACAGGCCGGGCTGAGTGACTCCCCCCCACCCCCGAGTGCACAAATTTTTGTGCACCGGGCCTCTAGTCTGTAATAATAAAAGTATAATATGCTAATTAGACCAGGTAGCCAAACAACCTTCCAGATGACCTTCCAGACAAAGCTGCGGCTGCAAGGGCCGAGCCCCTTGCACGAATTTTGTTTATCGGGCCTCTAGTCTATAGTAATAAAAGCGTAATATGCTAATTAGACCAGATGGCCTTCCGGATGACCTTCCGGACAAAGTTGAGGCTGTGAGGGAAGCCCGGGTCCCGGGTGCCAGAGGGAAGCCAGTGTTGGCAGCAGGAGGAAGGAAGGCCTATTCTTGCACAAATATCGTGCATCTGGCCTCTAGTGTAATTATAACTATGAACAAAAGCAAGAGTTGAAACTGATGGTTTCCTCAGGAAAATAAAATGTAGTAGTGAGGAGATGTGCTCCAAGAGGTACTAGTAATATCACTTAAACTGAGGGAGGGGATAGTATGGACATCAGTATATTAGATTGTATAACACATATTACATATAGTTTTTTGTATAAATGTAATATTTTAATATAAAAAAGTGAAAATTTTCCAATAAAATTCAGAAATAAAATGATTATAAATAAAAGTAACCTAATATATGTAAATGTCATAAAGGAGTTAAGTGCACTTATAATCTTTAAGCCATAATTAAGAGGAAGAAACAGCCCTAACCAGTTTGGCTCAGTGGATAGAGCGTCGGCCTGCGGACTCAAGGGTCCCAGGTTCGATTCCGGTCAAGGGCATGTACCTTGGCTGCGGGAACATCCCCAGCAGAGGGCGTGCAGGAGGCAGCTGATCGATGCTTCTCGCTCATTGATGTTTCTAACTCTCTATCCCTCTCCCTTCCTCTCTGTATCAATAAAATATATTAAAAAAAAAAAAAAGAGGAAGAAACAGATGTGGTAACTCATTTACTCTTTAAAAGTTAAAGACAAATACAAGTGACAGCTAGTTCCACTACAAATTGCAAGATGGCTTTTCTGTGCAACACATTATCCACATGTAGAACCAGCTGGCCTACCCAAAGAGCTGTCCCATTTGTGATGTCTGGTATCAGCTGTCTAATCATTGAAGCTTCTGATCTCACCTTCACCACTGTGTAATCCAAATTCATTTTTTAGTAGAAAATCCTAGATCCTTTTTTGCTAAATTGCTATTTGTTGAACTGACATTCCAAGAGAAAGCTTAAGAAAATTCCCTTCATTGAAGCATTTGTAATCGCAAAAAAAATTATAAACAATTTAAATGTACAATAATAAGGGATTGACTAAATGAATGTTAATTTATACATAATGGACTATCATGCACAATTGTAAAATGTCTCACAGAAATCTGACAATGAATGTATGCTCTGCAATGTGCTTTATGCAACTTTCTCACAACCAGCAAGATGTAATAAAAAATTGTGCCTCAACCAATTTAAATTTATTTACAAAAGACTTATAAACCAATACTTAAATGATTAATGTTCAGTGTTTAAACTTAAAAGATAGATAACATACAAATTTACTATCATTCAACAAGTATTAGCTGAGCAGCTATTATGAGTCAGGCAGTGCTCTAGGCTCTGAAGACACAGCCATGAACAAAATAAAGAACCTGCTCCCCATGGACCTTACATCATAGTGATTTTAGTGCCTTTTTTTCTTAATTCAGATACACAGTTTATTAGTTCAAATATATTATGTCAGGGCAGAGTCCCAGGTAACATATTCTCATTCCAAATAAAGAAATAACCTTAGTTAATATTAAGGTCATTCTTTATTGACATAGAAGGTCTCACCACTGTACTTTCACAATTCTTGAGCTTTCTATTAAAAAATGCTTTTTCTGTAATCTATACTCCCTGAAACATAATGCTAAATTCCCACAATTTTAAGTATTTTCCCAGCTCAAGAGAAGTAAAGCAAATCTTTTATTGCTTCAGTAAAAGGTTTGTTTATCCTATTCACTAAATCAACAAAATACTTCCTGCTAAAAAGATCAGAGAATGAGATGGGCAAAATGAGAAATCTTTTGGTTTCCTCAGTTTGTTTACACGTGTATGTTAATGAAGCATCAGATAAGAACGAGGTCTAATTTCCCCATCTACAGGTGGAATTTAAGTTAGGTTTCCAAAAGGACTTATCAAATTCTGGTAGCTTTAGGCTAGTCAACATGTCAACTTCTAAGTAGTTAGGAAAACAAATGTCCCTTCTAAGGCCTCCTTACTTATCTGTTACAGAGGCGGGATCTTTTAAAAGTGGCTTAGAATTTGTTTACATGTCACATTTGCCTAATTCTCTCGATATATACTATCAGAACTGTACATAATGCCTGAGCTCTACAGATAAAAGTTAAAGTGAAAGATACAATACCTCTGATTTTCAGGAGCTGACATCCTTTTAAAAGTGAGTAAAAAATTACAGACTGCCAACTACAATAGTATGCACTATACCTGACACCATGAGACATATAAAGAAAAGCAGACCTGATCTCTAGCTGGATTCTTAACACAAGACTGCATCCATCCATTCATTCAGGAAATACTAACTCAGCCATACAATAATGCAAAAACTTCTCAAGGGGCTTCAGATACAACAATCAAGAGAAACCTGTATAGTGATTACCAGAGGGAAAAGAGGGTAGTGGGAGGTAGGAGAGGGTAAAGGGAGGACAAATGATTATGAAAGAAAACTTGACTTGGGGTGGTGACCACAAAAGACTATATACAGATAATGTATTATAGAATTGTACCTGAAACCTATATACTTTTATTAACCAATAAAATGAGAGAGAGAGAGAGAGAGAGAGAGAGAGAGAGAGAGAGAGAGAGAGAGAGACCTGGTTCCAGAATCCTGGGCTAACAGAATACATTCAGGACAGAAGTACCAAGGGAAACCAGAGTGAGATGAGAGTTAAGAGCTTCAGCTCATGCAAAGGCCAAAAATACACATATTTACAGCTGAAGAGAGGAAGATTCATATAGGATGTCAATAAACTTGAAATTCAGCAAGTTGATGACAGACCTTGTTAAAAAAAATTAAATCACGCAATATATAGGAAGTCCCAGATACATATAGACCAGCTCTGCCATTAACCAGTTCTAGAAATTCAGATCAAGTCACATCACTTCTCTAACCCTGTTTCTTTATCTATAAAATTACAATTAAAATTTCCAACCTGTCTACCACTCAAAATTATCATGGGTTATGCATAAAAAATGCTTTGGTAAACTAAATATCTTATATATTTGTCATATGTATTAATACTGATCCATTTTTGGTCTTATGATATAAAATAAAGGAGTTGAAATACAATTTTAAGTTCTTGTTCTAGCACTGAAAGATTTATGACCTAAAAACTTATTTTAATTCACTGGGTAATTAAGAAAGAGTCTAGCTTCCTTAGCATTATAAACAGGATCAGTTGATCATAACCAGATATGAACTAAAACAAACTAATCTAAAATGTTGGTTATTTTTAAAAATGTGCCCTATTTAAATGACACTTAGAAGAGAGTCAAAATGGCTATTAACAGTGAAATAATCAAAGGTAACCCTAAGCTTGAGGGGAGAACCTAGATGGCATTCTGCTGGCAATCCTGTGACAGCAAATCATCAACTTTGGAGGAAAACTTTTTTGTAATAGAAAAATATTTCCCAAGCAAATCTGAGGAAGGAGCTTAGAATTCAAAATGGTAATAAAAAGCTGGGTCAAAACAAAGTGTGATATAAACTGATGAAGAATGGGGCTCAAGCAACCCAAAAGCAATTCCTTAAAAGTTCTCTTAAGCAGCCGAAACCGGTTTGGCTCAGTGGATGGAGCGTCGGCCTGCAGACTGAAGGGTCCCAGGTTCGATTCCGGTCAAGGGCATGTACCTTGGTTGCGGGCACATCCCCAGTGGGGAGTGTGCAGGAGGCAGCTGGTCGATGTTTCTCTCTCATCGATGTTTCTAACTCTCTATCTCTCTCCTTTCCTCTCTGTAAAAACTCAATAAAATATATTTTTAAAAAAAAATTCTCTTAAGCAATTAATGTAGATAATCGGCTAATGGTAACTACTCTTAGCAGCCATTTGAATACATATTCTAAAATATTACTTTTTTTAGTCTACTACTTCACAATCGGACTCTTCTACCTAGTCTTTATGTTCTAATACCTAAGCATCTAACTGGGAAAGTAAAACACAAACACATGAAAAATTGCATAAAAGGCAAGATAAGGGATATGCATCTCCAACAAAGATAAACCAGGTATTACAGATCAACCTTCTTGCTTGAAAAGAAAGCTAGACCAAAAAAATATATACATTAAGTATATTTTTAAATTGTTAAAAATATCAGAGGGTATAAATTGGTACAACCACTTTGGAAAACTGTTTGCTAGTAACTGTATTTATATTTATATATTTATTCACATTTTCCTATTACTCAATAATTCCATTCCTAGGAATATATCCAAAAAAAGGGAGTACATATGTTCAACAAAATACATACATTATATATATAAAAATGTTCTTAGAAACTTTATTATAATAGCCAAAAACTGGAGACAATTAAATGTCTATTAAGAGTAGAATGGACAAATAAACTGTGACACAATCATGTATTAGGCTACCTCTAAGGCAGAGTGTATTTTCCAACAATGGTCACTGCATTATTTCTGGTCTCACATGATGTTCCAGAATTATGCCTCTCCCCAACAGGAGGCAGAATCCATTTTTTTATCTCTTTAAACCTGGGTAGACTCATAACTGCCTCAAAGAATAGACTGAAGTGGAAATAATACTGAATAAGCTTCATATAGGATGTCAAGGCCAAGTCATAGAAGCCAAAATAGCGTCTGTCTGGCTCACTGGCTCTTCGCTCCCGTTCTCACCACATGTGGGTGGGACGCTTGCCCTTGGAACCTAGCCACCACGTAGTGAGCATGCTCAGGCCACATGTAGGTGTTCTGTCATCAACCACCAGAAATGTGAGCAAACCTTCAAACAATACTAGACTCAACCTTCAAGCAAACCTACTTGAAAGCAAATGAAACAGAGGTGAACATTGCCCACACTGCAGATTTATAAGGGGGTACAAAATGTTTTCATCACTGAAGTCACTGAGGTGTGAGACAATTTTTTAGGTGCCACAGTGGCCAGAACAAGTTCAGAGCAATAATAAAGAAACACCACTGCTACATGCAACAACATAGCTGAATCTCACTGATACAATACAATGTTGAATGAAAGAAGGCAGACATAAGATACTACATACTGTATGATACCATTCTGATGAAAAACTAGAAAATGCAAAACTAGTCTATGGTGACAGAAAATTGAGTAATTGATACCTGAGGCAGGAGAGGAAGGTAGTATAATTGGGAAGGAGTGTGACAGAGCCTCCTGGGGTGGCAAAAATGTCCTACATATTGAAGTGGGCATGGTAATATACACTTAATTACATTTATAAAAACTCCTTAAGGTATACATTTAAGATTAGTACATATTTTTATATGTTTAATATACCTTCATTTTTAAAAAAAGGGGGGGAGGGGACACAAAGACCTAACAATATAATGAGGAATTACCAGCTACAGAGATAACAGGAATCCAGTATGGGGAGCATAGCATTTTACTCCTGGGATTGTTTGCCTAATCAAAACAGGTGCCTGAGAGGCTAAAATGCACTTAGGCAGACTTACAGGCTAAGAAGACAAAATATCAGAGTACAAGATCCACCAAAGGAACCATTCCCTGCTCTCAAATGAGACCTTAAAAAGCCAAATCCCAGAAGAATAGACAGCCCAGAAGTAAACTAAATAACTCCTTGTACAGACTCCCAAAAAAATCTGTTTGGATAAAGGTGATCCTAAGTGCCTGGCAAAAGTCTTACTAAATCTATAATTACTTTTAGGAATACTTTTTCAAATACAATAAACAATACATAACCATAGGTAAGCCAGCACATAAGGAGATTAGCTCCTCGTGAAATAACACACCACAAAACAAACAGAAAACCTAGAAGACTCTGAGATAGAGCTGCCATGCTTACTCTGTCCAAAGAGATATGTGCAAAGCTTGAAATTTTCTTAAAATATATTTTTTATTGATTTCACAGAGGAAAAGAGAGGGAGAGAGACAGAAGCATCAATGATGAGGGAGAATCATTGATGGGCTGCCTCCTGCATGCCCCACACTGGGGATCAAGCCCGCAACCTAGACAAGTGCCCTGATGGGTAATCAAACCATGACCTCCTGTTTCATAGGTGAAGCTCAACCACTGAGCCATGCAGGCCGGGCAGAGCTTGAAAATTTTGACGGGAAATTAGAAACTATTTCTAATCTGCTAAATTAGAAACTATTAAAGCAGATTTTTAAAACATCAAATTGAAACTTTAGGATGAAAAATACAATAACCAAAATTAAGAACCCAGACAATACATGTAAGAACAGGTTAGACCAGTGGTTCTCAACCTGTGGGTCATGACACCTTTGGCGGTCGAACGACCCTTTCACAGGGGTTGCCTAAGACCATCCTGCATATCAGATATTTACATTATGATTCATAACAGTAGCAACATTACAGTTATGAAGTAGCAATGAAAATAATTTTATGGTTGGGTCACAACATGAGGAACTATATTTAAAGGGCCAGAAGGTTGAGAACCACTGGATTAGACAAAGACGAGGATGAATTTAGTAAAGATCGGCCAGAATAAAATATCCACAACAAAAAAGAAACAAAAGAACAGAAAATATAAAAGACAGGTGAAATACATAGAGAATTCGGTGAGATCCAACACTGAATATAACTGACACTCTAGAAGGATAGATCTGGGGAAGAAGCAATATTTGAAGAGATGATGATTGTGAACTATAAAAAACTGGTGAAATACATTAAGTCACGGCATCAAAAGGTATTTATCCCAAGAGAGAAAAGAAAATAGAGAACATCATCTGAAATCAGAAGAAGAAAATCCTTAAAACAGTCTGACAAAGAAACAAATTATAAATAAGAAAGCAATAAACTGCAGCTGACTTCTCAACAGAAATAAAGTCAAATAGTTTAGAATAATCTCTTCTCCAAAAATAACACATAAGGATATGTATTTATAGATCTCCAATCCAGAATTTTATACCTAGCTAAATGTATCTTTCAAGAATGTAGGTGAACTAAAAAACATCCTCAGACAAACAATAACTTTGAAAATCTGTCAATACTAATCCTCTTTAAAGAAAATACTAAAAGTACTCTCTTTAGGCAGAAGAAAAACTATTCCAAATGAAAGGTCAGTAATACGAAAAGGAATTTTAAGAAATACAATAAGTCTAATTGAATAATAACAGCATAAAACAACAGAAAAACTTCTTTGGGAATTAAGTATACAATACATATATGTACGTATGCATATCTATATAATAAAAGCCTAAGCGACCATTACGGTAGAACAACCAGAACGACCAGTTGCTATGATGCACACTGACTACCAGGGAGCAGACACTCAATGCAGGAGCTGCCCCCTGGTGGTCAGTGTGCTCCCACAGGGGGAGCACCGCTCAGCCAGAAGCCGGGCTCACCACTAGCGAGTGCAGCGGCAGCAGGAGTCTCTCCCGCCTCTACAGCAGCGCTAAGGAGCAGTGAGCCGAGCATTAAGCAGTGAGCAGGCGGGCAGTAAGGAGCGGAGGATCCCAGACTGTATGAGGGATGTCCTCTGAGGAGTCCTGGACTGCGAGAGGGCGCAGGCCTGGCTGAGGGCCCCGCCCCACCCCTCCAGTACACAAATTTCATGCACCAGGCCTCTAGTATACATATATGCACTTGAGTGTCTGCTCCCTGGTAGTCAGTGCACATCATAGCGACTGGTCGTTCTGATCGTTCTGCCATAATGGTCCCTTAGGCTTTTATTATATAGATATGCATACGTACATGGTAACAACGAAATAGGTAATAAAAGGACATTGGCTTTAATGTTTTTATCTGCATTAAAGAATGCATTATCTGAAAAAAAGGTGAAAGTTTCAATTGATGTTGCACTGTGGTAAGTCAAGAATACATTAGAATTTCTTAGACAAACACTGAAAGAATAGTAATATATATATATATATATATATATATATATATATATACATATATACATATAATCCCAAGCTAATAAAAAATGAGGAAGTGAAATAATTATTTTTAAAAAATCAACCCAAAACAAGACTATAAAGAGAAAAAAAGAACATGAAACATGTTGAGACAAATAGATTTTTTAAATTTTTTTTAATTGATTTTAAAGAGGAAGGAAGAGGGAGAGAGAGGCAGAAACATCAGTAATAAGAGAGAATAACTGATCAGCTGCCTCCTGAAACCCGGGCATGTGCCCTGACCAGGAATCAAGCCGTGACCTCCTAGTTCATAGGCCGATGCTCAACAACTGAACCACACGGCTGGGCAGATTTTTTTTAATTTTAAACATTAATGTCAGTAGTCACTGTATGCCACTTCATTAATTTTTATAACAAACACTGGCAAAATACACAGAAATATTTAGCCCACACACAAATACCTAATCTTAATTTCAACCTCCTCATCTATTTGATTTTTTTCCATTGTGACTAACTTTTCAAAACCTTATCTTTTCTTATGTTACCACAGATAGGCTATTGAGCATTAAAATGTCCAAAAACGAAACAGGAATAAAAAGCACCAAGAACTAACTGGCTTATAAATACTGCATTAATTCCATAATAAAATATTAATTTGCCTTTACTGATCTATATAACATTGCTAACTGAAATTCACACATTAAGAAGCTTAAAATGATATCCTCTCACTTATTTCATGAAAACATTCCTCTAATATTTTTAATTCACTTGCTAATTCAGTGAAAGGAAAATTCCAGGATAAAATTTTACCTTTTTCTACACTCATCAATGTGAGCAAGACACAGGTGCAACGTGTACCTCTATCAGAGAATATTTAATGTCTTTAGAACCAAAAACACTTAAGCAAACAAGACATGAAACTCCAGTCACTCCTGATCTTCCTAGAAGCAAATTAAACTCCTGCTATTTATTAATCTTATTTTATTTTTTAGGGTAGATTGGTATTCCTATTTTGTGAGTAGATATTCAATAAGGTAGTCTAAGCTCTTCTAAAGAAAAATACCATCAAGGTTAAATCAAAATATTATACTGACATCAGTATATAATACTATGCTGATATCAGATGACAGTATCTCTGTAAGGACATTAAAGAATCTTTTATTTAACATCTAATTCCAGTTTTAGAGATATAAAAACTAACAAGTAGCGGTGCCAGAGTTATGACAGTAGACACCAAAGTGTGCAGAGTCATTTCCAGTTCTAGTGCAGTTAGAGTCCACTAGATTGACGGCCTTTCTATAATTGCTATGGAACAAGATGATTAGAGTATGGTGCCAAGAACCTTCTCTATACAACTAACAGTGGTTGCTTCCGTGCCATGTAAGGCACTAATAAACACGCATTCTTATCTAACTTTCTCAACAGTTTCTTCAAGGGCTGTATACATGCTCTTCTCTCATCCTCAAAGGGTCCACCCACCCACCTCCCCTTTGCAACTAGCATATCCTCCTCATCCTTCAAGTCTTATAAGTCACTTCCTCAGGATAGCTTGTCCTGACACCTCCAAATCAAGTCAGGTTCCTTACTTACATGTCAGAACTCCCTGTACTCTACTTCAAATTTTCAAAAGACTTATGTACCCTATTGCTAAAAACAAGGTACCTAATTCAAGGTCTTGGAGTATGTTAAAGGCACTCAAGAAATATCTGTTCAATAAACAAACTTAAATTTATGTTCCCCAATTTTACAAAAACAAAACAAATTTGAAATGTAAATTAATTGCATGAAGCGAAATAGCCTGGAAATGGCACAGACCAGTAGAGAAACCAAGTGTTTGTGACTCTAATTCCCATGCTCTATTCCCACATGCTATAATGAAGTGTGCTAGAAGGCAGAATTCTTTCAGGTTAGTATTATCTTTGTATTGACTTCCACTGTAAAAATTGAGACAGTTTTTAAAAGGGAAAAATATGAATCTCTAAACATAAGTAAATCACATCTAAGAAGACAATATGCCTTCCAAAAATCACACTGAAGGGACAAATTATAACCTTCAGGTAATAAACAGTCTGAGTATTGTTTATAACAATATCACTGCACTAAAACAAGAATGGTTAAAGTGAAATTGCAAACATAAACCACAAAATGTAATCTCTTCTCTCTTTCTCTCTATCTGAAGCAGAAAGTATTGTTGCTAAATCTTTTGCCAGCTTCAAACTGTCTTTTCATCGCTAGCACTTGGTAAGCAAAATAATTTTTTCACTTTGCCACTAGCTTGAATTTACTGGCCTCTTTTTCACCCATTTCCACTGGCTACAAAATGTAACAGTAACTTGACATAGATAAGCACATGTTGGCAAAGATTGGCCAGTGCAACCTCTGCTTGGCACTGGAGGCCCAGCCCAGTCTGGGTCCACATGCCCGGAAGTTGTCTTGGTTCCCAATGATGCTAAAGGATGGCCAGTCCATTAACAGATGGTGTCAAAGCTGTCACTTCTTTCTGACTTGTTTAACCAATGGCAGTTGTCCTTACTAGGAGCTATTTCAAGTCAAAACACTGTTCAAACTGGTAATGGGATATCCTTACCAAAAACAAGTTACAAGAGACTGACAAGTCCAGTTAAAACCAATAAGGAGGCACCAACACCAACCAAGACTTAATGTTTGGCACACAATGCTCTTTGAATGCCTTTGTGACAACTCAAAGGAATTTCTGTTAACTCGGGAGACCTCTACTTGAAATTAAGGCTATGGTTTTCCTTTAAAAACTAATTTCTACTTTTATTAGCATAATTTTTTTTCTTTTGACATATTTCAATTGTCTATGTAGCATACAACATAGGATTAACATCCATTCTGAGTAATAAACTAGTCTATCTTTACAAACTTTATTATAAAAGAGAAGCAAACTCAAATATATTTCTTAACTTTCCGGTCTGATGGAATGAGAAATAAAACCAAATAAACCACCCTGGACGATGGGGCTCAGTTGGTTGGAGCACTGTCCCCTACACCAAAAAGTCCCTGGGTTCGATTCCCAGTCAGGGCACAGACCCAGGATGCGGGTTCATCTCAAGTGGGGTGCCTAAGGAAGGGAACCGATCCATGGCCTCTCTCTCTCCCTCTCCCTCACTTCCTCCTTCTCCCTCTAAAATCAATGGAAACATACCCTTGGGTGAGGATTAAGAAAAAAGAAGAAAAAAAGGCAAATCAACCACTGTTTCCTTGATGCTGGCTAATTTTAATTCTCATGAAGGTGACTTCATGAAAGAAAAAAGGTACCCTCATTTCCTCCAACAGAACTTCCCTGAGATTCGACCTATGAGGGATTCGACCAAGGCGCTCTTTAAAGTTCTGTCCAACTTGGCTGAGCTACAAAATATTAAGGATCTAACCCAAAGACTTCATTCTCTTTAGAGATGGGTTAAGATAGAGCTGAAACCACTTTCTTCCAGCCAACGAAATATCCAGGGTCGTGTCCCCACTTTTCTTTTCCACTTGTGTCGCGTTTTTCCAATGGCTGGGCACTGCCCATTCAAACAAACCTTTCCCCGCCGCGTTCCCGCTGAAGCCCACGGACGGGGAAGCACCTGCACGGTGAAACGGGAAGGGCGGGGGGAGAGGAGCTCCATCTCCCTCGGTCAGCCATGCCCACGGGCGGGTTCACACGCCTCCCGTCTTCTGGCTCTGAAACACCTGCGAGTGGCCATCCCCACGCCGCAGCCACGCCAGGCCGGCGCGAGGCGGTCCCCGCGACCTCTCCCGCCAGCTCCGCACCGAGGCACCGACTTCCAGGCTCAGCGCGTCCCGCCCGCCCCGTCCGTCCCGCGCCCGCTGGAAACAAAGTTCCCGGCGAGAAGGCGGGCGCTCCTTTCCATGCACGAAGTTTGCCTCCGTCCTGCCCGCTGGGGCTCCGGGCGCCGCAAGTGAAACTTGCCAGGGAGACGCGTCTCGGGGGCCGAAACTTGCTCGGGGCGCAGCGGGCAGCGGGTCTCCCTCCCCGCGACCCCCTCGCCGCCCGCAGCAGGTCGCCCCGCGCCGCCCCGGCGGACCCGCCACGCACGCCCCCGCGCCCCGCGCCCCCCACCCGGCGCCCGACTACCTGTCAATCACACCCAGGGGACCCCACAATTCTGGTTCCGAGGGGGACAAGGGCGGCCCCGCCAACGTTTGCGGAGCCCGCCCCCCCGCGTCCCCCTCCCCCGGGTCCTCCTCCCCCGGGTCCGAGAATGGCGGCGTCCGGCTCCCCGGGGCCAAGTCGGATCCCTGCCCCGGAGGAAACCCGGGAGACGCCGCGGGCGGCAGGCGAGGGGAGGGGAAGTTACCTCCGGACGGTCCCGGCGGAGGCAGCGGAGGGCGCGGAGCAGGGCGTCCCGGTGGCCCAGCGGGTCTCGCGCGGCGGCGGCTACCGCAGTGCCCTCCGCCCCATTGTTTCCCTTCCAGGAGGATCCCCGCGAAGCCGAGCCCGGGAACCAGGAAGTTCCCGACCCGACACCTCCTGCCGCCGCTATGGAAACGGCCCCGCCTCCCGGGCCGGCCCGGGACCCCGCCTCCGCGCAGCCGCCCCGCCCGCCTCACGGGCCGCTGCCAACCGTCGCCGCCGCGGCCGCGGCTGCCGCCATCTTGGCGGCCCCTTCCCGGCGGCCCCAGCCGCCCCGCGTTCCCGCCGCCGGGGGCGCGCCCGGCTCCCCACGGCCGCCGCGGGAAGCCCGGCGCTGAGGCTCGGACCGGGCGCGGAGGGAGAGGGCGGGGCGGGGGCGCCCGGGGGCCCTGGAGGCGCCGCGGGGATGGGCAGCCGGCACCTGGGGCTGGGGGGGGGGGGGGGGGCGGGACCCGCGGAAGGTCCCCGAGGAGTCCCGGAGAGCGGGGTCCCCGCGGCCGATGGCCGGGGCTTTCCTTCCTGAGGCCACTGCTCAGCCGCGCCCCCCCCCCCACCCGAGGCCTCGGGCTTCACGTCTCGGTGCCTCCGGTTCCCTCTGAAAGTGGCGCAATGACAGCGCCCCCGGGAGGGCTGTGACCGGCCCCAGCGCAGCGGCACCGCGGGGCAGTGCCCGGGGACACCCGCTCAGCCGACGGCATGGCTCTGGCGGTGCCCAGTGCTCTCCCTTCCCAGCACCGGCATCTCGGGGTTCCGATCGGCGCGGCTCTCGGGAGGCTGCTGTGCAAAACCCCGTTCTACCTGCGAGGTCTCAAACGCGCATCCTTCGTCCCCTCGGTCTCCAGGTCAGCTTTCCTTTGTAATTCCACGGAAGCTGTCCGTTTTCATCTCCAGAGCTCCCCTGACGAGGTGCCAGGAAGGGTGGATGCTGTCAACTTTCCAGCTCTGGAGGTGCTGCAGGTAGACGGCGGACCCGATGGGAGCTAGAAAAGTTGGGCTGTGCGAACGGGAAGGCTTCCTGTCCTGGTTCCGGGGACGGGAGGACGGGCGCTGGCCGCTCCGCCCGGTGCGGTGCCCTCCACTGCCCCGCAGGTGAGACTGGCACTGAGACCTGGGTGCTGGGTGCTGGGTGCCACGTGGGCGAGGAGGGACGAAGGAGGTCACATCTTGGCAGACTTGAAGAACTATCCGGAAGACTAGGTCTCAGGTGGTCCCCAAGGCTCCTGGCTCACACGTGTGATCTTATTTGTACACTTTTAAGAAAATGCAAATGTATACTTCCCTTTGGGTCTTTTTTTTTTTTTCATGCATTTAGGCCAGATTTGTGAAGACTGGTGTTTATTTTTATGATCCTGATCCAAAAATAGCATAAACTGTTTGATCTATGAATTGAGGTAAAAACAGATCAGGAGTTGGGAAGACATGGGAAACATTTTCAGCATCCAAATACTCTCCAGGAGGCAGGGGGAGGGGGATTCACCAAAGATCTTGTGAAAATATGCATTACTTACGGGCACAAATAGGGTGGGGAAGGCCTGGGGGGTGGGAGCCTGGGGGGGAGGGGGGTGCGGAATGGAGGGATTAAAGGGGAACATCTGTAATACTCTCAACAATAAAGATTTAAAAGAACAAAAACACTTCTTATGGAATGCTCTGATTAGCTGTCACCAAAACTGGGCTCTCCTGAACTCCTGAAAAGCAGAGGCCCCACTCACACAGCTTTGTAGTCCCACTGGACCCACAGATTTCTTTGTACATGGTAGGCCCTCAATAAATGGTTATTGGATTAAATTGCCAGGTTGTGGTTCAGCTCTCATCCTTTAAGGAGACCTTGGGAACCACTAAGTCATGCAAGAAATGTTACTCAAGGGACATCCCTGCAAACATCATAAACAAGAATCCAAGTCACTAGTTAATAGAGATCACGGGAATTTGGATGATTGACACTGGCCACAGGTTAATTTGCAAAATGAAGTAGAAATTTCAGGTATGTTTTTTCCATAAATTATACAAGTAATTTTTTAAATTTTATTTGGGACTTCATGAGCACCATTAATTCAATTTTAAACTTCAATAATCACAGTCTGACACTATAGTATTTTTAAAAATATTTTTATTGATTTCAAAGAGGAAGGGAGAGAGAGAAACATCGATGATAAGAGAGATTCATCAATCAGCTGCCTCCTGCACATCTCCTACTGGGGATCAAGCCCACAACCTGGAATCGTGTCCCAGACCAGAATCAAACCCGGGACCCTTCAGTCTGCAGGCCGCCACTCTATCCACTGAGCCAAACCAGCGAAGGCTATAGTACTAAAATTCAGAAATCCCCATATCTTTTCCCAAGTCAAAGTGTGTGTCATCACTGAGTCATGTCACATCAATATAAAACTTGATTTTGTTTTATTAGGTATAACTTCTAGGGCTTGCCATAATTTTATTATTAAGCCTCTTAGAGGTATTGTTAAACTATAAACCCAGATTTTTATCTTTCTTGTTTACTAAGATATCTCCAGAGTAGTGCTTGACATGTGATAGGCATGAAACTTCACGTATCTGTGGCATTTTAACAAATTTTAAATTTATGTCAATGATTTTAAAGAAAATATAGACTCGGTTGTCTACACCAGAATGGGCAAATTTTTTCTTAAAAGGGAAAGATAGTAAACATAAGAGCAGTCATAGATAGTATGTAAAATAATAAATGTGGCAATGTTCCACTAAAAAATGTACCTATAGAAATAGGTGGTTTTGACTCACAAGGTCATATATTACTAACCCTGAAATAATTATATTCACTCCATGATTATATTCACTCCAACATTAAATGCCAGATATTAAAATACCCTTTAACTGGAGAAAGGGTAAAAGCTTGATATCAATAAAGCCCTGAAAGTGAAAATAAAAAGGGGGGGGGGGGCCAGAGTAAGAGAGAGAGACATATGGAATAACAATTTCTGCTACCAATTAAAATATTTCCCAAATACCAAAAGTTCAAAACTACAACCAATGCAGTACTAGATAGATGGACACTTGCATTTCACTTTTACAAAAGTTATATGTTATGCAAATGAAAAGAACTTAAATGTTGCCAAAAGTAAAAGTATATGTTTGAATCCCCCACAAGGATGCCATAATAATTAAGGCCAGAAGTACAATTTGTGGTAAGAACATAAAAACAGAGGACATAGAGCAAAAAATTCTACAAAGCAAACCATCCATCCTTCACTCTCATCTTCAGAATATGGATGAAAGGGTAAGCCCTAGAGTCTCCTGTAAATTGAGACTTCGAAATGTAAATCCATGGCTCACTTCATCCTCACAAGCAGCTGTGCTTTCTGAAATTTCATAAGGAACCAATGCTCCTCCATGGGTCAGGAAGTCGGTTCCAATGACACTGCACATAGTTGTTCCTCATGGTTGGAAAGAAAAAACAACAGTCAACATCTATGTACTCAGTATAAGTGAAAAAGTAATGAAGAACCAACAGCCACATCCACACTGTTCATGTTAAAAAGTCATCCTGCCGAAACCTGTTTGGCTCGGTGGGTAGAGCGTCGGCCTGCAGACTGAAGGGTCCTGGGTTCGATTCCTGTCAAGGGCATGTACCTGGGTTGCGGGCACATCCCCAGTAGGAGATGTGCAGGAGGCGGCTGATCGATGTTTCTCTCTCATCGATGTTTCTAACTATCTCTCTCCTTTCCTCTCTGTAAAAAATCAATAAAATATATTTAAAAAATAAAAAAAAAATGTCATCCTTTTGCCCTGACCAGTTTGGCTCAGTGGACAGAGCGTCGGCCTGCAGACTCAAGGGTCCCGGGTTCGATTCTGGTCAAGGGCATGTACCTTGGTTGTGGGCACATCCCCATGGAGGATGTACAGGAGGCAGCTGATCGATGTTTCTCTCTCATCGGTGTTTCTGACTCTCTATCCCTCTCCCTTCCTCTCTGTAAAAAATCAATAAAATATATTTAAAAAAAAAAAAGTCATCCTTTGGTTTAAAAGAGAAGTTATTCATTGCAGAGCTAGAAGACAACTCCATGGGAAGATTGTGAACCCCATAAAATTGTATGCAAGATGTGTATGCGGTTTGTTACTTATAACTATCTGAGTTTGTCTTGTTTATTTGTGGGTGTATTATTTTGTTGTTGCTGTTGTTAATCCTCACCCGAGGATTTTTAGAGAGAGTTGAAGGGAGGGGGAGAGACAGAGAGAGAGAAACATTGATGTTAGAGAGACTTATTCATTGGTTGCCTCCCGCATGCACCCAGACTCAACTGAGGTACATAACCTTGACCAGAATCAACCCACGACCCTTCAGTCTGAGGGTCTACGCTCTGTACACTGAGCTAAACCAGCAAAGGTTGGTATATCATTTTGTTCTGTTTTTCTTTTTTTTCTGTCTCCTTATCTTAAGAATGTACCTGCCATGAAATTGGGAAACTTATCTTCTTCCCTAATCTACCCTGTGGTCCAGATCGATATCTGATACAGAATTAGCTCCTATAAATAATTGTACAAGGAATGAAGGAAGAGGAAGAGGGGAGGAGAAAGGAAGATAAGGAGGAAAGAATGCAGGAAGAAACAAAGGAATACAAATACCATTTTAGGGGAAAAAATTCTAACTTCTCTCATATACTCAAAAGTATCTGTGACTCAAAAAAAAAAAAAAAGCAGGAATGACTAGTTTTCAACTACAAAGGCTGCCTTTCATTATCTACTCTGCCTTTTTGCTGACAAACCACCCATCTCCTAATTACATACCAAAATGGGTATCATGGTTTCCCAAAAATCTATAATGATGCCTTATCATTTGAAAAGTGTCTCCTTATGTTTTTATAGCTTTCGAGAATTCCTTCTGCCTGCTCAACTTATAGCTGAGAACCTCTACATTTGGCCACTTCTTAAATGTCATGCCATTTATTTATAATTTGTCTCATCAAGCAGAGGTGTATTAAAAGGTATTGTAAGATATTTTTAAAAAGTGAAGTACAAGTTCAAGGCATTTTTATCTCAGTTGTGGGGTAATAAAAATTTGCCTCTATGTAGATGATTTTAAATTAGCTTTTAAACTCTTGTACCCATCCTATATAATAAAGAGGTAATAGGCAAATTGACCCTCACTCTGTCACGCTGTCACAAGATGGCTGCGCCCACAGTGGAGGCAGGGTTCCTATAATGAGCTGTAATGAGCGATCAGCAGGGACCTGAGGCTGCATGCACCCCCCCCACCGCCAGCCCCACCCCCCCGCCTAGTGGTACTTGATGGGGTTGGGGCTGGCCAGGTCTAGATCTCGCCCAATGGGGGTGGGCCAGCTGGGTCTGGGTCTCATGCAATTTCGAGGTGCATACAGGTTGCCGGGGACTTGACTCTGGATCTTGCGGTGTGCCCCATATTCTGACAGGAGGAAGATTTTCATATACATTTTACTAATTTTCTTTAATCTCTGACACTTCTATTATAGAGAAAGGGCAAGTAGCAATATTAAAATATTTCCTCTAATTAATTTCCTTTTAATGTGCAGGGCTTTTGTGCACCAGGCCACTAGTATCTATATAAGTTGCATGGTAGCAAGTTTTCAAAGGTGTCCCCCCTCCACCAGAGAACATGCTCCAATATTTACATCCTTTAGTATCATCCTCCTCTTACTAGTAAATCTAGAACAGCCCTGTGACTTTTGGCCAAAAGGACAGGGTGGGAGTGATGCTACTGATATTTCTAAGGCTAGATTGTAAGAAGTCTTGCAGCTTCTGCCCAGGTCTCTGGAACTCTAACCCTCCCAGAACTCAGCCACCTCACTGAAAGGAGCCCCAGCCCCATGTAGCGGCCACCTACAGGTGGTCTGAATGAACCTTTGCTGAGACCTTGGTAAAAGCCAACATTGACTGCAGGCCACATGGGTGAGCTATCTTGGTGTCCAGCACAGACAAGCCTTCAGATGCCTTGAGCCCCAACCATGTGACCCCATGAGAAACCCCGAATGAGAATGTCTCAGGTGAACCCAGTCAACCCATGGAACCATGAGAGTAACAACAAATTGCTGTTTTAAATCACTGAGTTTGGAGTGGTTTGTTATCCAACTACAGGTAACTGGAATAAGTTGATTAAAAATAAAATGTTAGAGAACCAAGATGGCGGCATAGGTGAACACCTATACTTGCTGCCTCTCACAACCACATCAGAATAACAACTAAACGGTGGAACAACTACCACCCAGAACGGCGGGAGAGCTGGCTAAGTGGAAGTTCCACAACTAGAGAGGTGAAGAAAGCTCACTGAGACTGGTAAGAGGTGCAGAGGCAAGGAAAGTGCTGGCACCTGTAAGTGCTGCTCTTTTAATTGGGAGGGAGATATAAGCTCCTGCTTGCTCTGAACTCCAGTTCCAGGCGAGACTCTGGGGGACATACAGGCACATACAGGGAGAAACTGGACTGTCTGGCATCGGGACAGGAATGAGAGAGCAGCTTTCTCTCAGAGGTGCTCGCAGCGATCATTGTTCCTGCATGGGGGGGGGGGGGGGGGGCGTGCGCGGGATGTGGAGACCTGGGGACCTCTCTGGTGCAGGGCTGACTGGCGGCCATTGCTTTTTGCTCCATCCTGGTGATTCCCAGAGACCCCTTCCCACCCAATTTACAACCCCACCCAAGCTGTGCACAGCAGCTTTTGCATATGAATGGCCTGTGCTCTCTCTACCTAAAACCTGTCAAACTGCAGCTGGGTCAGAGAGCCCCAGAGCTTCCAAAAGAAGGCCCAAGGCTGGCGGCAGCAGCCTGCTTTGCTTCACAACTGGGCCTTGTCTGGGCACTTCCAAACCCCATACAAAGAGGAGGAATCTGAAGATGTCTCTGTAGCTCCTGCTGGGTGGCCCCAGACAGTGGCTGACCTTGCACCTCCTTAGAGATCCAAGAGCCAGTGTACTACTGGATTACAACTCTTCACATCCATAAGAGACACATTCAAGGGGCAGATTCAGTGAGCACCAAAGCCCCACTGAAGCAAGTCCTGCTCCATAAGGGTGTCTCCAGCACAGAAGTTCTCCTATTGTAGACATAGCTGGTCATCACAGCCAATTGGCCTGGAGGTCAATTCCTCCCAATCATACCAACAGCAATCAACTAACTTTTAAAAAATCTTTATTGTTCAGTTTATTACAGATGTTCCTCTGTAATTACCCTTGATTGTTTATTACTTCTTCCTCTTCTTAGAGAATACCTCTTCTTAGAGAATACCCTTGTAATAAACAATCAAGGGTATTCTCTAAGAAGAGGAAGAAGAAGAAAAAGGTAAAGATAAACAATTACAAACAACAAAGTGATAACAAATACATATCTATCAACAAGTGAACCTAGCCCTACCTGGTTTGGCTCAGTGGATAGAGCGTCGGCCTGCGGACTGAAAGGTCCCAGGTTCGATTCCGGTCAAGGGCATGTACCTTGGTTGCAGGGACATCCCCAGTGGGGGGTGCACAGGAGGCAGCTGGTCGATGTTTCTCTCTCATCGATGTTTCTGACTCTCTGTCCCTCTCCCTTCCTCTCTGTGAAAAATCAATAAAATATATTAAAAACACACAAAAAAAACACAAGTGAACCTAAAAATCAAATGAATAAAAAACCTGATGAACAGAACAGACTGGTGAATGTAATAGAATCAGGGGCGTGGAAAGGGAGCATGCTGACAATTCTTGGGGGGGGGGGGGGGGATGGGATTGCAGAGGGTGCGGGAAAAGATTGGACAAAGAGCTTACACCTATGGACGAGGTCAGTGTGGGGGGAGAAGGCCTGGAGTGGGGTGGGAACCAGGTGGAGGGGAGCAATGGGGGGAAAAAGAGGAACATCTGTAATAAACTGAACAATAAAGATTTTTTAAAAGTTAAAAAAAATGTTAAAGCTATAGTTAGCTATATTTTAGCTAAAATCTTAAGAAATAAATCACTATAAAAACTAACACAAATGCTGTATAAGCAGGTCAAGTTATAAAAGAACAAGGGGTATATAAAAGTCTAATTACTATGTTGTTCACCTGAAATATAATATTGTATGTCAACTATAATTGAAAAAACATTTTTAAGCCCTTAAACAGTGTCCCCTCCCCTCAAAAATAAGGTAAACTTTAAGAAATCCTAAGGTATTGTTCTTCAATATTAATTTTTAATATTGCTATTTTCCCTTTCTCTATAATAGAAGGGTCAGATATGAACGAATATTAGTAAAATGTATATGAAGATCTTCCTCCTGTTGCTGATTTTTCCTGTTTCTGCTTTGGTGGGATGATATGCTGGGCATTGTAGAACAACATGATGGCCTTAACCTTAAGGCATCTGCAAAGTAAATACACTTGCAATTACATTAGACTTAAATAGATAAAAAATAAGCCCTCACCATATGCTTTGGCTATAAAAGGAGAGAAGGACTGGTCACAAGTAACCTGACTAAAGATTCAATGAAGATAAAAAGCAACAAGAAAAAATATTTTAAAAATCCATTCAGCCTCTCTTTTCTATTTTCTAATACTTCATGATAATTGCAGGCCCATAATTCCTAATCTGCAATTCTGAAATCCACCAAGCTCTGAAAACCAAAAGCTTTTTCCCCTACGTTTGGCATCTACCTCACTTGGTAGCAAAGAAACTGTCCTTTGTTCATGGTCTGTACCTTATTTAACATGAACACTCATCCAGTCACAGAACTGTTAGTGGGTTTGATGACAAGGTCCTGTCCCAGATCCCTTCAAGCTGCCCCACAACTAACATGCAGTGTATGTGCTGGGTCCTCCTTCTAAAAATCGAAACCTCTGAGTTCCAAAACACTTCTGGTTGCAGACTTGAAGCAGACTTTATTGCAGACCTGAGTAAACATTTCTGTGCAGGGGGAAGGGAGTAAGGGTGGAGCCACCAGACACTCTCTGTATTCAGACAGCCTGCATTCAAATTCCCACGCCGCTGCTTGCCACCGCTGAGACCTGGTAAGAGGTGGCAAGTCACCCTCTGCCTCAGTTCTTCCTCTGCAAAAAAAGCATGGTAATAGAAACTACCTCATGGGTTTTTTTAAAAAATATATATTTTTATTGATTTCAGAGAGGAAGGGAGAGAGAGATAAAAGCATAAATGATGAGAGAGAATCATTGGTCAGCTGCCTCCTGCACGCCCCACACTAGGAGCCCACAACTGGGGCATGTGCCCTGACCGGGAATCAAACCTTGACCTACTAGTTCATAGCCTGACGCTCAACCACTGAGCCACACTGGCCAGCCTTTATAGGGTTCTTAAGAGAACTAAATGAAATTATGTGTGTCAAAGCTTTAGTCCAATGACTAGTAGTTAGTAAACACTCAACAATTGTTAACTCTTTTGTACTATTATTAAATGTAAGCTTTTATGAATTCAATAAAACTAATATCTCAGTTATGGTTCAGTGAGGACAAAAGAAACTACTCAGGTGTGACCAGCAGAAAGGTATTTAATATAGGGAATAGGATGCATGCAAAGTCTTTGGAAGGAGAAGAGGGGTGAAGGTTGAAAAGGGACCCCCACTGATTCTCAGGTTGTGCCACATCAGCGTGGACATCAGGAAGCTGCGGCACCCGGTATCAGACACTGCAGGAAACGGCAGGAAATCACTGCCAGTGTCACAGCTGCCCTGCAGCTTAGAAGCTGGGTACTGCCAGGGCGCTCTGGGGAGTCCAACTTCACTGCAAACATTGGTTATCTGGCCCTAACCAGTTTGGCTCAGTGGATAGAGCATCAGCCTGTGGACGGAAGGGTCCCAGGTTCGATTCTGGTCAAGGGCATGTACCTTGGTTGCGGGCACATCCCCAGTAGGGAGTGTGCAGGAGGCAGCTGATCAATGTTTCTCTCTCATCGATGTTTCTAACTCTCTATCCCTCTCCCTTCCTCTCTGTTAAAAATCAATAAAATATATATATATTTTAAGAAATTGATATCTGTCAAACCCTCATGTCAAGCGCAGTTCTGGAGGAAGAATGACATACTCCTTATGCTGTCCAAACCCCATGAGTACGTCTCACTGGCAGAACCTACACCTTATCAGAATTGTGTGCAAGTGCAACCCCCGTGACCCAGAAAATAACCAACACAAGTAATTTAATAATGTAAGTTCCATGTGTACAACAGTGAGGTAGGAACTGCAGCATAGAAGCGCTTAGTGGTGTGCCCAGAGCTGCACGAGTAGAGCAGTGAGAGTCAGGTCCTCACACCATCCTGTGTGTGTTTCTTCATGCCAGTGTGTCCTATTTAATCATCTGAGTTCTACTTGACTCCCAAATCCTGCCATTTACATTATTATATACCTAACGTTTTTCTTTAAGTGGGCTCACATTTAAACTTAGCTCAATTTAAAGAAGTCTTTGCATCAAAATCTAAATTATAATGCACATCATTTAAAGTGAAAAACAGATGTCATGAAACATAAACAAAAGATACAAGTAAGAATGAACGCACTGAAAATGAAACAATGGTATTAAAACCACTTACACAGTGTTGCCCACAGAGAGCTCTGAGCCTGGAGCCTGATCTCGCTTTGTTGAAAAAGGAGATTCGTGTATGTTAGAGATATTAAACATACTACCAGCTAACATCCTAGCACAAAATTGGGACTTTCACTGATGCATTCACAGGGACTAAAAGGTGACAAAAATCTCTGAAAAGAAATTAAATTTCTCACTATGGGAGGCAATGTTATTTAAAGCCTTTCCCATCTGACCTACCATCATTAAAACACATCCCACACTTTGGCTAACACTGATTTCTGCCACATCATTCTGAAAGTTTAGCTGAGAATCAGTATTTACTAATTCAATTTTTAAAACTCTTGATAGCTGAGTATTAAATGCATGTCAGTATGTTTTGCTCATATAAGATTTTTTTGTTGAAATGAAATTCATATAATATAAACTTTACCCTTTTAAAGTAAACAATTCAGCCCTGGCCCCTACGGCTCAGTTGGTTGAGCATCATTCTATGCACCAAAAGGTCCCAGGTTTGATTTTCAGTCAGGACACATGCCGGGGCTGTGGGCTCAAATCCCCAGTAGGGAGTGTGTGAGAGGCAGCCGATCGATGTTTTTCTCATCCATGTTTCTCTCTCCCTCTCCCTTCCTCTCTCTCTAAAATCAATTTAAATAATATTTAAAATAAAATAAACAATTCAGTAGTACTTAATGCACAGTGTTGTACACCCAATATTCATCATCCCAAAAAGAAACTATGTACCCGTAAGCATTTACTCTCCATTTCCTCCCTCCCAGCCCCGCAAACACTAACCTCCGGTCTGTCTTTCACTTAGCATAACGTTTTTGAGGTTTACCCGTGTTGTAGCATGAACCAGTACTGCCTTCCTTCTTATAGCTGCATAATATTCCATTGTTTGGAGATACCACATTTGTTCACCCATTCAATCATTGATGGACTTTTGGGTCATCTCCACCTTTTGTGTTCTGAGAATATTGTTACTATGAATGTGTGTGTACATGCATTTATTTCACTACCTGTTTTTTAGTTAGTTTGGATATAGACTTAGGAGGGGAATTGTGAGTCATATGGTAATTCCACGAGATTAGCTATCTGGAGATATTAACTTACCCAAAGCATTACTGTGAAATTTAGAGTATGTACTAAAATCTCAATTTTATTAAATGTAACCAATTCAAACTAAGCTAAAACTGAATATGAAACAAAATATAAAGGTAGTAGTCTATATGAAATCTTGAAAAAGAAGAATCAAATGGCAGTATTTTGTCATTATTCAACCTTCCCCATCAAAGGTAAATATTATACTTAGTAGATATGAATATTTCTACAAGAAAAGGATATACCGCATAATCTTATAGAGATCATTTGCCAAATTCTATCATGGCTTGGATATACCATCATTAAAAACCCTTTTACTCCCTTTACTATTTCCATGTTCTCCAAACAAGTTTCTTATTGCTATTAGGCTTCTCAGGTAAATTCTTAACAACATAAAAAGAGTGTTCTGAATGGGAGACAAAGGAGTTTAAACCAGTAAATATTATACATGTGCATTTTAAATTAATACAGGATACTAACAAACAAGACAGTTGGTCAGTAAGCCAGCTGTTATAATACTGAGACCAAGAGTCAGATATCAAAGTCTAGAGTAGTGTGTGGAGTTAGGCCATACCTAGTAGTCCACATTGAGAAGGCATGCTGGCATGAGGGGCAACACTTAAAAAGAGGGTGTGAGCAGGGAGTCATTATGTGGCTACTGTATAAGCTACCAGCCTCTGGTTTACTCACAATACCCTGTTCACTTCCATCTGTCCTCCCTTAAAATTGAGTACATTTCTGACAATGCCATCCTGTCTCAGCTGTGTGAAGCCAGGTTTGTTTACATTGGGGGTAGGATATTCATGGAGAAAGTCCCTGTAACCATGGTGGTGATAATGGTCGTCACAGCAGAGAACCCCAAGGGGAAAGCAAAATGCCCATTTTCTCATGGCAGGTTGTTTGGTCCTGCTTCCTTGTCACATCTCCAAACCCCCAACACCTCCCTCTCTGATACTTCCCAAACCAAGAATTGAGGTGTTTTGTGACTTGATTTAAAAGCAGAAATAACTTCCTTACCGTCTCTACAAGAAACTCCGAGACTTAAATGTAACAGGCTGGAAATAAGTTAGGACAGGAAGCTAGGCAGTACTCTAGTCAAGATACCAGTCGACACCCAGGGTGGGGTCCTGAGATAGAGGCTAAGTGGGTAACAGGAATGAGTGGGTAGAAGAGTGTGGCGGAGTCTAGTGCACACTCACCAGACCCATATCCTAATGTAGCACACAGCCACATCACATTTCCAGCCTTGTTGCAGCCAGGTGTGGTCATGTGACTGTGTTCTGCTCAAAGTGGGCAAAAGAGATGTGCACCACTTTCTGTCATGGCCCATAGAAACCTCCCACAGGCAACTCTCTATGCTTCTCTCCCATTCCAGAGCAACTTTGGAAGTCAAGTGTGAACGATGGCATGGATGGAATGAGTGTGGGTCCCTGCACCTCTGCTGGAGAACACAACCACTCAGTAAAAATACCCAACTGGTTTTTACCTTCATGAGCAATAAAACGTGATTGTGTTAAGCTACTGAGATTTAGAGAGTCATCTATACAGCAGCTCCTTTTACCTTGCAATCACCTCAATAAATACCAAGGAAATAGCAAGATGCCTAGAGAAGCTGGATAAGAGAGCAGTGGTCAGCAAGAATACATGTTGCTATGCAGCTGTCAGTGGCCTTAGAGCAGAATCCTCTACTCTGCCTCCTCCTCCTCCAGGTCCACCCTTTATCTCACCTTCTATTCATAGATGAATTTTTTGAAAGAGTGGTTTATGTTATTTTCTTCATGTCCTCACTTCCCACTTTTTCTTCTTTCCATAAAATCTAGATCTGCCCCACACTCTGCTGAAGGTGCACCAATGACCTCCTAGCTGTCTATCCAACTGAAGGCTTTTCAGTCTATATGGAGTGGCTTCTAATATGCAACAACACACAGACTTTAAAAAGATGTAATTGACACGTTTCCCCATCTAAAAAGTAATATCTGTAAGCTCCTTTTCCCACTAGAGGAAATCCAATCTTAACCATTATTGGGGTTCCTTACCCAGGTCCTGGGTCATCTAAGGTTCAAGAGGATTTTAGACAGCACAGAATACTGGGGCCAGGGTCTTCAGTTTATAAGAGTCTGGAGTGATGCCGAAACCGGTTTGGCTCAGTGGATAGAGCGTCAGCCTGCGGACTGAAGGGTCCCAGGTTCGATTCCGGTCAAGGGCATGTGCCAGGGTTGTGGGCACATCCCCAGTGGGAGATGCGCAGGAGGCAGCTGATCGATGTTTCTCTCTCATCGATGTTTCTAACTCTGTCTCTCTCCCTTCCTCTCTGTAAAAAATAAATGAAAAAATATATTTAAAAAAAAAAACTTAAAAAAAAAAAAAGAGTCTGGAGTGATGTGCTTCTTCTTCAGCCCCTACTCTTCCCTTGGGGACAAATGGCTGCCCTGCTTTTGTTCTCAGCTGTGCACAAGGGGTGCTGCTAGACTAGGAAACCTGGTAGACAATACACTCAGGCCCCACTGTCCTGTGAGTCCAGGGCCTCAATTCACTGCCTTATTCTTCAGGACACTCTCTCCTACTTACCAGGACACGTCCAATTTTTCAGTCTCCTTGGAGCCCTCCCTCTGCTCTCAAACAATTCAACTCTTTTTGACATTACCCCACTGCCATGGTGGGCGGGGGTGTGGAATCCTTGCTCCCCAAACTCAAAATCCTTGCTTGGGCCAGGGAAAGGCAAACATATTTCCCACAGAGAATTAAAGACTCAGTAGATTATCCTTTGGCACTTGTCTTGCTTCAGTTGAGGTGGAGAACAATATTCCTCCTTGAATGTTTATTGAATTCTGTGAACATTCCTTCGGACTTTTTCTTCCTTCTTCCTGATTATTCTCTCTTAGTCCTCTTTGCTCTGCCTATCCCTAAATAAATGGTCTTCCTCCCTCCTCCTGGTCTCTTTTATTTTATTTTAAATCCTCCCCCCAGGAATAATATATTTTCCATTGATTTTTAGAGAGAGTGGAAGGTAAGTGGGAGGGGGAGAGAGAGAAACATCAACATGAGAGAGACACACAATGATTGGTTACTTCCCTCTAGCAGGGGCTGGGGATAGAACCTGCAACCGAGGTACGACCAGGAATCGAACCTGTGACCCTTTGGTCCTCAGGCTGATGCTCTAACAACTGAGCAAACCGGTCAGGGCTTTTTCCCCTTTTTTTTATCCCTAAGAGTATTCTGAAAAATTATGTACTCTTCCTGTACATTTTTTTAACATTCAATATGTATATATATTTTATTGATTTAAGGGAGAAAGGGAGAGGGATAGAGAAATAGAAACAGCAATGATGAGAGAGAATCACTGATCAACTGCCTCCTGCATGCCCACACTGGGGATCGAGCCCGCAACCCAAGCATGTGCCCTGACTGGGAATCAAACTGTGACCACCTGGTTCATAGGTCAATGTTCAACCACTGACCTACACTGGTGGGGCTCCTTGTACATTTTTAAGCTGAAATTTTAAAATTTTATCCTAAGTCTAAATAGTTGCAAAGAATATATTTTCGAGTACATCATAATTATCAATATTTTGAAATGAAACTTTTATAATGTTCTTTTAAATAAACCTAATGAGCCCTAACCGGTTTGGCTCAGTGGATAGAGCATCAGCCTGCGGACTGAAGTGTCGCAGGTTCGATTCCAGTAAAGGGCATGTACCTTGGTTGTGGGCACATCCCCAGTAGGGGGTGTGCAGGAGGCAGCTGATCGATGTTTCTCTTTCATCGATGTTTCTTACTCTCTATCCCTCTCCCTTCCTCTCTGTAAAAAAAAAAAATCAATAAAATATTTAATAAATAAATAAACCTAATGAAATCTACAAAACATAATGATATGCTATAACCCTCCATCATCCATATTTTAAAATATTTGAACAATCCTTTATTTAACAGTTGGCATTTTATATAATTTCTTTTTCCCCTTTGATATCATCATTCCTTTCTCACAGAATTTAACCCTAATGAAATATATTTTATAATTTATAGCCCTTATTGATCACTCTCTTACTTCTCTGGAAAACAAGTTAAAATTTAAATGTGTTTGTGTTTTCCACAGTCAGAAGCCTCTAAGTGTTAAAAATTTCTTCTGGATTGAGTTACATTGCAATGATTAATGGTACATAAGTGTTATACATTTTATAAATAATTATTAAACAGAAAAGTAGCTTTATTGAGGTATAATATAGATACAAAAAATTAACCATTTAAAGTACACATTTTGATGAGCTTGACAATTGTGTTCAGTTATATAACCAACATCACAATCAAAATCAAGAAGTTAGAAAACATTTCCTTAACTCCAAAAGTTCCCTCTTGCCTCCTAGCAGGCAATCCCCAATCCTTATCCCTGCCCCAGGTGACTGATAAACTGCTTTCTGTCTCTATAATTTTGCTTTTAAAATAATTTTTTATTGGACATTGCTATGGTCTGAATGCTTGTGTCTCCTCCAAAATCATATGTTGAAAACCTAATGCCCCAGGCGATGTCATTTGGGGGTAGAGCTTTTGGGAGTGGCCCACCCTCATGATTAGGAATAGTGTTCTTATAAAAAGAGAACCCAGAGAGCTTCCTAGCCCCTTCCATCATGTGAGGACACAGGGAGAATGTGCCATCTATGAACCCGGAAGTCCTCACTACACACTGAATCTGCCAGCTCCATGCAAGATCTTGGACTTCCCAGCCAGAACTGTGAGAAATAAATGTCTTCTGCTTATAAGCCACCCAGTCTGTGGTATTTTGTTATAGCAATCCAAACAAACCAAGACAGAAATGCATCTCTTAATTTATCGGACTAAAGATATATAAATAGATATTTCCCCCTAGTTTAGTCATCTGTTGGTAAATATTATTTGTTGCTAAAATGCGACAGGGTTCAGAATCAATTCTATTCTCTTCCCGTCTTTCATTTTTATAGATGTAAGTTCTGAGAAACCTTATTCACAGAAATAAGTGAAGGAGAAAGGAAAATGTACTCATGCAAGAGTCATGTGTACATTTACTGCAAGAGTTGCAAAGTATACATGTGACTCCTGCAGTAAATGCTTGCATTTTATATAAATGCCTCTCATATCTTGGACCTCCTTCTGAGTTATGCTTAAAATCACGGAGTGATCTAGAATCACAGGCGACTCGTGATGGTTTAACAGCTGACAACCCAGTAAGTTTCACTTCAGCTCTGCCGAATGCAGAGAGTGGACACCACTGCCTGGCAGAGGTTCTGGGGTTTGGTCACTAGAGTCATTCGCTTTCTCAGAGCCAGCACCAGTTTTTCCAATCGCCCCTTTGTTGGCCATCCTGGAGATGGTTTGCCCCCAGGACAATGCAATGTGTTGGGATGAAGAATGTGCCTTTCTTTTTGAAAGTAGAAGAAAGGCAATTGCAGAAGGATAAAAAGGAGACACTGTCCACTCCCCAACCCATCACAGGCACATCTCAGACAAAGCAATTAAAGGGATGATTAGAAATGGACGCTGAGGATCGAGACATGGATTCCCTTAAAACATCCATGCTTAGGTAGCCCTTAAAAAGTCTTCACATGCCCCTACCCGTACTTTATCCCAGTTTAAAGACCTCTGCCTTAAATAGCTAGTGTTAATCTGAATTCAGCCCCAGGTCATCCTCATCTCCTCTAGTTCTACACATCCCCTTCTGCAACGTTTCACCTTTGACTTCAACCACCATGAGAGGCTGCTAGCTCCCAAGTCTCTTCCTCCAGATCAGACCTCTATCCTGGGTCTAAGAACCATGTATTCAATTGGCTGTTCACCATCGTCACTTCTCACTCTTCTGAGTTTGATGTGTTTCTTATTCTATACTATTCTATACTAGATTTATTCTATACTAGATTTATGAAAAATACTCAACCTCATAAATTAAATTGAGAACTAAGCAGCTAGCATTGTTCTATTCTTTTACTATTACAAAGTGCTCTCATCTATATACACATGCAATAATACAAAGTATCTATGTGACTCTTGCAGTAAATGCTTGGGATTACAGATGAGCACACTGAGACTCAGGGAGATAAAGTGAAAAGTTAACTACATTCCAGAAACCAGGAAGGAAATAAAAGATTTAGTCTCTGCCTTGACTCAGTTGCAGAGAAATTTCACAGGAAGATATTAAAAATAAACCCAAGCCTGTGCACATAGGAGCCAAACAACTGCTCAGGTAGATGAGGCAAAGGATAACTTTTCAATAAAACACAGAATAGATTTGCAATCAATGCAAAGGCACTGTATCTCATCTCCTTCTAGAAATATGAAAGAATTAAAAGTAGTTGGGAAATCAATTATGCTACTCATAGTACCTAAGACCCAAAAGAATTTGATGAATAATTTCAATGATTTAAGGTTGTTCAGCCAGAAACAGGAGGTGAGATGTGTCACTTCCTTGGCCTCCTTCCAACAATTTAATTCCTTACAAAAGGGAGAAAAAGGTTTTCCCATTCAGATTGTCTTCGACATAGTCATTCATTGAGTGTACATTTCCTGCCCTGAGTGTTTGTGGATTGTGGGGGAAAGCAATGTCTTAGGCTCTTCATCTTGAACAAGGGTTTGTAACAAAAAGGGGCATTCTGGCTTCACTCCCTAACTGCCCTTACTCAAACCAGAAACATAAGCTACGTGTCACCTATTCCCACCTTTAAATGAAAAATTAGATTTTAGCACCTCAGTGACACAGAAGTACCCAGGACTGACTAAAGTTACTGAATGTAATACATTTTGTCATCACAAAGGTCATGCTTATTGTAAACAATTCAAACACTACAGTGGTAAGCAGAATAAAAAGCCAAAGTTCCCCTCCGAAGCTCCTTCCCCCGTAGGAATTCCCTGTTAGGAGTTTGAGGTGAATCATTTCATATCTTATCTCTTTCTATACATTTACAAACACACAGCAAATGTTTTTAAAAGCCTAAGTGGTGCCCTAGTCATTTTTTCTCAGTGGTTAGAGGGTCGGCCCATGGACTGAAGGGCTGCAGGCTTGATCCCCTGCCCTGGTCAGGGCGAGTGCAGGCGGCAACCAAGCTATGTGTCTCTCTCATATCGATGTTTCTCTTTGTGTGTCTCTCCACCTCCCTTCTATTCTCTTTTCAGTGCAAAAAAGATCTCCTTGGGTGAGGATTAACAAAAAAATACAAAAAATTTTAAAAGCCTGAAATGGTATACCACTTATAGTATTCTGAGATTTAGATTTTCATTTAACAACTAGAGGCTCAGTGCACAAAATTTGTGCACGGGTGTGGTCCCTAGGCCTGGCTGGTGATCAAAGCAGGAGCGTCTGGCATGGAAGGACAGGTCCCAGCTGACCTACAGGTCCTAGGCAGCACCTGGACCCCTGGGCCCCTGTGCACCACCCTCACGTCACCCATGTCCTCACGCACAGATGCAGTGGGAGCAGCCAGACGCTGCGGGCTGGGGCGTAGCATGAACCTCTGGGCCATCCAGCGGTGCTACATGGAAGCCAGGCAGGCAGCATGCTCTCTCCCAGCTAGCCTTGCCCGTGGGCTCCTACACAAACCCATGGGAGCCCGACTGGCCCCTGCAGTCCCAGCGGCTGCGGCCCAGCTCACCCGGAAGAGGCCGAGCGAGTGCGGGGCAGGCGCCTCATGGGTGTCCAGCACCTGAGCGCGGGGGCCTTCCCCAGTGTGTGAGCCCTGGCGTCCCAGGGGAGGGTAGCAGGGAGAGTGAGAGCCAGCTTGGGGCTCCCCACATTCTCACCGCACCTCTGTCCCCATCACCCCCGCCCCCAGAGAGCCGGTGAGAGGTCGCAGCTCACCTCCCCAACCTCCCTCCCACCATGAGAGGTTGGTCACAGCCACCCACCCCCAGGTCCCCATGCCAGCCTGGGGCCTAGCTCCAATTGGGAGATCAGGGCCTACTGGTCGCTGGTCACTGTCTGTGAGGTGATTGGTCAGGGTTGGGCCCCCCACCCGGCTCCCTCAGCATCTGAGAGCCAGGCGGCAGCCCTACCCCTTGCTGCCACTGCTGGTCTCTGTCTGAGGGTCAGTCAGCGGGGCACTCGGGCCCCCACTCGCACCTGCCTTGGCCTGGCACCGCCCACTCACCTGCACCACCATCCCGTCACAGTCCCACTCTTGTCAGGGCCCATCAGGGCCAGCAGCACCTCCACTGCCGCCCACTGTCAGCGCTGCATTGCCAATGCCCCCCATGTGCCACGCTGCCCCCTTTGGTCAGCATACATCATAGCGAGCGGTGGAACTCCCAGTTGAGGGGACAATTTGCATATTAGGCTCTTATTATATAGGATATAATTTAGAGATCATTTTAATATAGGTCAACTTTATTCTTTTTTAAATATATTTTTATTGATTTCAGAGCGGAAGCGAGAGTGAAAGAGAGATAGAAACATCAATGATGAGAGAGAATCATGGATCGGCTGCCTCCTGCACGTCCCCTACTGGGGATTGAGCCTGCACCCCAGGCATGTGTCCTTGATTAGAATAGAACCTGGGACCCTTTAGTCCACAGGCTAATTTTCTTTATTGATTAAGGTATTACATATATGTCCTTATCACTCGATTGCCCCCTCCACCCCTTTCCTGCTCATGCCCTCACCTCCCTGGTGTCTGTGTCCATTGGTTAGGCTTATATGCATGCATACAAGTCCTTTGGTTGATCTCTCCCCCTGACCCCCACCCTCCTCTACCTTCCCTCTGAGGTTTGACGGTCTGATCAATGCTTCTCTGTCTCTGGATATGTTTTTGTTCATCAGTTTATGTTGTTCATTACATTCCACAAATGAGTGAGATCATGTGATATATATCTTTCTCCAACAGACTTATTTCACTTAGCATAATGCTCTCCAGGTCCATCCATGCTGTTGCAAATGGTAGGAGTTCCTTCCTTTTTAGAGCAGCATAGTATTCCATTGTGTAGATATACCACAGTTTTCTAATCCACTCATCTGCTGATGGGCACTTAGGCTGATTCCAAATCTTAGCTATGGTAAATTGTGCTGCTATGAACATAGGGATGCATATATCCTTTCTGATTAGTGTTTCTGGTTTCTTGGTATATATTCCTAGAAGTGGGATCACTGTGTCAAATGGGAGTTCCATTTTCAGTTTTTTGAGGAAACTCCATACTGTTCTCCACAGTGGCTGCACCAGACTGCATTCCCACCAGCAGTGCACGAAGGGTTCCTTTTTCTCTGCATCCTCACCAGCACTTGTCATTTATTGATTTGTTGATGACAGCCATTCTGACAGGTGTGAGATGGTACCTCATTGTTGTTTTGATTTGCATCTCTCAGATGATTAGTGACTTTCAGCATGTTTTCATATGTCTCTTGGCCTTCTGTATGTCCTCTTTCAAAAAGTATCTATTTAGGTTCATTGTCCATTTTTTTTATTGGATTGTTTATCTTCCTTTTGTTAAGTTGTATGAGTTCCCTGTAAATGTCGGAGATTAAACCCTTATTGGAGATAACATTGGCAAATATGTTCTCCCATGTAGTGGGCTTTTTTGTTTCGTTGATGGTTTCTTTTGCTGTGCAGAAGCTTTTTATTTTGATGTAGTCCCATTTGTTTATTTTCTCCTTAGTTTCCATTGCCCTAGGAGCTGTATCGATGAAGATATTGCTTCGGCATATGTCTGAGATTTTGCTGCCTGTGGATTCTTCTAAGATTTTTATGGCTTCCCATCTTACATTTAAGTCCTTTATTCTTGTTAAGAGTTGCATGATATTCTTGATTTACCATAATTTATTGGACTATTCCTCTATTGGTGCACATTTAGATTATTTTCAGCATCCTGGTATTGCAAACAAAGGGGCAAGGGACAGCCTTGTACACATTTTTGTATACATCTGCCAGAATTTCTCCAGGATAGATCCAGTAAGGCCCATTGGACACTGGATTCCTGCATTTAAATTTGAATTAGAATCACACAGCAATTTATGTTTACCTTTTCTTTTTGGCCTTTCTTCTTAACTCACAAAATTTGATCATGCACATTCAAGTTGGGAGAGACCATGACAGTGTTGGGAGAGGCCTTTGGCATCTGGGGCATCTTAGTTCAGATTGCTATAACAGAACTACCATAGAATGTGACTTAAACAATAAGCATTAATTTCTCACAGTTTTGGAGGCTGGGAAGTCCAAGATCAAGGCACAGGTAGATTCAGTGTCTGGTGAAAGCCTGCTTCCTGGTTCATAATACTGTGTCTATATCCTAATATGGCAGAGGTGCAAAAGCTTCTCTGGGGGCCTGTATAAGGGCCTTAATCCTGTTCATGAAGGCTCCAGCCTCATGATCTAGTCACTCCCAAAGGCCCCACCTCCTAATACCATCACCTTGGGGATTAGGTTACAACATATGAATTTTGGAGGACACAAAACTTTCGTCTACAGCAGGGTGGGACAAGTCTTCATTGACGAGACTGTCCCACCAATTACAGGCCATTTAGCATCCTAGATTCTGCTTATTAAAAGCAAGTCACACCCTGTAGGAGTTATCTATCACTACATAACAAATCGCTCCAAACTTAGCCCCTGAAAGCACTAATCATTCATTATCTCACAGTTTCTATAGGTCAGGAACCTGGTTTGCAGGATTCAGCTCATCACCCCATGGGCCTCTCTGTGAGGCTGCTCATGACAAGGCTTTCCACGGAGCAAATAGAGAGAAAGAGATAGACAGACAGACAGACAGAGGGTTCAAAAAGGAAGCTGCAGTTGTCTTTTCTAACCTTATTTCAGAAGAGGTGGATTTTCACTTCTGCTGCATTCTATTGGTCACACAGATCAATTTTGCTACAATGTGGGAGAAAATACAGAGGGAATCTTGAAAGCTGGCTACCATATACCTACAATCATTGCACACAGCAGAAATATCCCACACATATTCCCAAGCACTCTTTCCTCTTGAGTTAAAAATATCACCTTATTTCATGGCAAGGAAACTGAAGCAAGAGAGAGACAGTGGCTTTGCTTAGGTTCAACATTGGTTAGTGGCAGCACTCCTGCACCACAATGGCCTCTCAGCAAATGCATCTGTGGATAATGGTTGGAAATCATGTGTGTTCATTCAAGAAAGAAAGACATTATGATAATAATCATATTAGGTTAAAAGTAGATTTTTTCCCCTGTGCTTAGAAAT
The DNA here is from genome assembly GCF_964212035.1 of Myotis nattereri. Lineage (NCBI taxonomy): Eukaryota > Metazoa > Chordata > Mammalia > Chiroptera > Vespertilionidae > Myotis > Myotis nattereri. The sequence goes on from NC_138075.1 coordinate 160,054,082, forward strand.
TTCAGTATTTTTCATATGGGATAAACTAAGCTAACAATTTAAAACTCCTCTCCAATTTTCTCAAATATGGTTAAGACTCAGTCTGCTACTATAATTTTTAGTATTGGCCAAACATTCATGAAGTATTTTTTCATATGCCAAAGAATTTGAATCTTGCAAAGAGCTCTTCAATTTGGGGTGAGAGGAGTTGGGAGGGTGTGATAATGGTCATAAGCCTACTGATACTGATGATGATGAGTCCATGGCTTTATAGCATTATCTCATTTAATTTTCACCACAATCCACTGGAGGTGGGTATTATTATTCCTTATTTTCCAGGTGAGGAAACTGTGATCAAAAAGGTCTAGTAATTGCTAAGTCACAGAGCCTGGACAAAGGCCAAGTCTCCTTCTGTAATCTTTGCCCTTGATTATTAGAACTGAATTCTTCAGACTTACAACAAAGAGTAATAGTAAGTTTTTAAAGAAAGGCTAAGAAGAGAAGCTATGAAGAAGACCAAAAGAATTATAATCCTCAAAAATGAGAGAACTAATTATTTTAATCACTGGAAATAGACTATATACTTAAGACTGTCCCTAAATTGATAATGAAATTTACAAAATGATGTGATTATGAATAACACTGGGTTTCTGGATAGTCAGGGACAGGTATATTACCTTGACACAAATACAGTGAGACATCACATTCCATGTCAAACTTTTAGAACTGACAATAATCTGGATACATAAAATCTGAGTAGTCCTGACTGCCAACTCTCACTTTTTGCTTCATTGGTCCATTTTGACACGGCCATCCCTTGTTCACAGCCATCAGTCATCTGAGCCTTACGTAATCTACCAGCATTTTAAGTTCCACATTTACTCTACTCCTAACTACCTAAAACTGACAATAACCACTACTATTGAACACCACGTGTGTACCAGACACAGTTTTAGGCATTTTAGATACATGACCTAATTTAATCATTGTAATACTTCTCAAAAGATAAGAAATCAAAGTGATTCACTTAAATAATCTTCCAATGTCACAACTAGTGAACACATCAATCAAATTTACAGTCATTTGACTCCCAAACCTAAGCTCCTGTAACATATCACACTGCCTCCCATTAGAGCTCTGATGTGGAAAGGTTGGTACATACATTCCTTGGGCAGTGTTGACACCTTATTTTGCTCAATGGTGAATTAGTATACTTCTCCTTTCTCCATTTACCTCCACCATCCAATTTTAGTTGATTGTATTTTTTCTGTGCTTTTCTTTATACCTTTAAGAATATGTGGGCCATATGAAACCATACCATAGAGATGAGGGTTTTGCAGTAATTTGATTGGAGGAAAATTGTGGGAGAATTGAGTCATCAAAATACACATGGTAGGAAAAAAAAATACACATGGTGGTATAAGTACACAAAACTCTAAAGAGCGTGCCCCAGCATTCAGCTCCCTATTCACAGTGTAACTGATGTAGAGTAAAAATTCCGTGATGAGAACACCCACCAGATCATATAGTGAACAATCAACAAATAAACTTTGTTAAATGATACATAATTTTAATTGTTGCCCTCATATTTGAGATACCCTATTAGATAACCTCTTTTAAATAATGGATAGAGGATATAAAATAAACTTTGCTAAACAAAGACCATGACAATTACTCAACTGGTGGGCATTATGCTCAAAATCAAAATAACCAAACCAACAAGTGAAATTTCAACCATATAAATAGATTTTTTTTGCTATTAACGCCAATAGCAGTGATAATTATTTTAACAAAACAATACCATCTGTCACACTGAATGTCAGTTTCTAATTATATGAGTTTTGTAGTTGTGCTAGTACTTAATATGCATTGATTTTTAGCATTGTATAAAAGCTATACATATAGCTTTCTATCTGGATTTAAATATTAAATGTATTTATCATCAAAAACATTTCTGTTGTGAGAAAAACATAAACCAACCTGGTTTGTGTTCATCTCTCACGGCCCTCCTGGCTCTAATATTTTTTAGCCATCTCTTCACGGGAAATATACACAGTACCCACAGGTCTGTCCTCAGTCCTTTCTCTTTCTCTGCACTTGGATTTGGGAGAACTCACCCGCTCATGCAGTTTAATATTGTGAAGTGACTCTCTAATCTCTACATCACTATCCACGATCTCTTCAAACCTGCATTTCCACTTATCCGAGGTACAGCTCTACCTCCGGTGTGGTATAACAGACACTGATGAGACTCCCTATCTCTCTGTCTGTCTCTCTTCTGTCTCTTTCTCTCTGTTTTGTTTTAAAATAAGATTATTTTAACTATAATAGGTTAAGGCCACTGTCTCTCTCCTCTTGGATTTTCTCTCCATCATCTTTCCCTTTGCACAGACATCACTCGAATGGCTGTAGCATTCTGGATTCCAGCTAAGGGGACGCTGAGCTGCAGTGCATCTTACTGGGTTTGGTGGCGCATATCCATGAGGTTCAATCACGTGAGTGTATGATACTTGCCAGCCACCCTGCTGTCAGAATAGCTGCTAGGATTACTCCTACTATCCATTAGGCTGATTCACCAAGAAGGTATGTTGTGATATGATATGCAAGTGTCCTACTGCACCCAGCCCTGAAAGGATACAGGTACTGGAAGAAAAACAAGTTTAAAATATGCACTAGGCTCTCACTAAAACCCAACAGGAAAGAAATCCTCTCCTGGCAAGAGTACTCACTAATTTAGCAGGGTCATTTTCAGTGCACTGCCCCCCACCCCCCGTTTTTTGACAGGAATCGTGTAAAACAGGATGATCATAAATTCTGTGTTTATAGGACACATATTGCAAAAAACCTATACACAGCAAGTACATCAAAAGCAGTTCATATGTGAAAAAAGCCATCTACATGTCCAGAATAAAAATCTACAAAGTAAAATATGAGAAATCTATGAAATAAGAATGTTTTGTCTCATATATTACCTTATTTGATCTCTATTGCAGAAACAGAGCAGGTATATTTTCACCAACTTGCATAGGAGACCCAAAGAAGTTATCTAAGCCTGAACGTGCACCTGACACCCCTGCTTTCTCACAGCACAGAAGGAACCTCAGCCCCTGGCCAGCTGGTCTAGCAATCTCAGCCTCAGCTGCTCTTGTTAGGCGACATTGGGTACAGGTGCTGGTCTTGCACCGTTGTCGGCTGTCAGTGCTGCTCTGCTCACCATGACCAACTGTGCTGCTCACGCAGACCCAGCAGATGTGTGGATGGCATTGAAGTGCCAGGTGCCAAGTGTGCTGCTTGAAGGGTACTGCCAACCCGCCAGAGAGGCTTTCTGCCCTCGATGTGCTGATGTTCCTCCCTGACATGTGGCTGTAGATAGAAAACATTTCCCCCTAACATTTTATTTTTTTAAAAGTCTCACCTACAGAAAAGTGAAAGAATAATGTAAGAATAGCTATATACTCATCACCCAGACCCAAACAATTGTTATCATTATGTCTATGTGCCCTCTTGCCCTCTCCCCTTCTTCCCTTGGCCCACTACTCACCTTCCTTCTCTACACCTCTCTCCCTCACTCCCCTTCCCCTTTCTCCTCTCTTTCTCTCTCCATCTCTCCCTCTCCCTTTTGTTTGAAAGTAAGTTGTGGACATCAGGGCATTTCACCCTAAAATCTTCTGCATGTGTCTTATAAGAGGAGAGACATTCTACTACACAACCATAACCAAAACCATAACCAATAACATATCACACCCAAGAAATGTAACACTGATACAATAGTATTATCTCATGTGGAGTCCAAACACTACTTTCCCAAGTTTGTCCCCTAAATATCTTCCATAACTCCTTTTTAATCTAGGACAATCAAGGCTCATCAGTTCACTTGGTGGTTCTCATGTCTCCTTAGCCTCCTTTTATCTAGAATAGGTCCCCATATTTGGATGTGTTTTTCCTTCCATGACATTTTTGAAGAGTTTAGGCCACTGGCCTTGTAGAATACCCCACAATTCATATCTGTTTATTTCCTCATGATTAAAGGCAAGTTGAACCTTTTGGGCAAAATATTACATGGTGTACTTTCCATTGCTTCACATGAAGATTGTGCCTGATAACGTTTGACTACTTGGTTAAGATGGTTTCTGCTAGATCTCTATTGTAAAGGCATCTTTTCCCATTTGTAGTTAATAAGTAACCTATGGGGTGATAAAGGGAGATTTTATAAATTGTGTAAATATCCTGTTCACAGCAATCTTTAACCCAATGATTTTAGCATCATTATTACATTGGTGGCTGAAAAAATGGTAATTTTTCTAATTCTATTGTTCTGTCTACATGTATAATATGGCATTCTTCATAAAAATTTCCCTCCCCTGCACATACCTTTTTAGTATCACTATAAATGCATGAACTCTTTTGTAATTTCATGTTTTGTAATCCATTGCCATTATTAGTCCTTTTAGTGCTCAAACTGCCCCCACAATGAACCAGTGGGAGCCCCTTCAAGTTGGCTCTTCTGAACTTGAACACATCTCCCATTTTCAGGGTCAGCTTCCTGGGCGTGTGATCCCTACAGTTACACAGACCCTGCTCTTAGAAAACCCGTGCATGGTTCAATGTGCTGCTGTGGCTGAACTGACATTCTTTGCAATTTTTCAACGAGGAGCCCTGCATTCTCATTTTTCACTGGTTCACCATTGGTCTTTGAGCACTGTCTTGCTTTCTGGCATGAAGAGATATTCCAAATACATTGTACCTTCCCTGTCCCTGATCTGGAATTTAGGGGGAAATGGTATTTAGAAACCAAAATCTGAGTATAATGTGTCCATTGATCCTAGAGTGACATTGCTTCAAGGTGCTGTTAGTGGTGAGAAGAGCAGAACTCCCAGCACCTAACACATAGTCTAAAACTCTGCACTAAGAGAACCAAACTCTACCATAGCTTTAGGCAGCATAAGGCCCTACAGTATTTTAGCATGACTCTGGGCCAGGGGTGGGCAAACTTTTTGACTTGAGGGCCACAATGGGTTCTTAAACTGGACTGGAGGGCTGGAACAAAAGCATGGATGGAGTGTTTGTGTGAACTAATATAAATTCAAAGTAAACATCATTACATAAAAGGGTACGGTCTTTTTTTTTTTTTTTTTTTCCGGCCATGCCCACGGCTGCTCTAGGCTCTCCTTTAAATGCCTGCCTGGAAAGCTCAACCGTGCCAGGAGCATTTACTGTTTGTTTCAACCAACACCTGAGACCGGTCCCTGACAACACTTTCTTAGAGCATTTACTAAAAAAGGCTTCCAATTGTGAATTCCTCCTTTATCCCTTTGAGATGTACAAGTATCTCCTGCGACTCAGAAGGGTCTTCCTCAAGGCCATTCTTTTGAAATGTCATCATCAGGGGCTCTGCCTCCCCATTTCTGTTGGAGGATAGATTCCGAACATCCATCATTTCCAGCCCGCAGGCACAAGTGGCCTAATCACACCTACACCAATTGTTCTTTGTAATTGTTTACTTGAACTCCTCTCTCTTCCCCTCCCAGTCCTTTCTTCTCCCCTTGAAACACCCAGGCCCTCTGCACAAGTCTCAGCCTTTTCTTTACTGTCAGTAGTTACTGAATAACATCTGTTTTCACAGCTTTAACTAACATCCTACTCTGTCTCTCACACTGGATAGAGCTGGAAAATCATGAATTCATACTGAGATCTCCACTTTGAATCCAAGAGTAACCATTTCTCCATTTGGTATTATTTCCCTCCTCTTACAGCGAGAGCCATAGGTCACCCCACACAATATTGTAGGTCATTTGTTGTGACCTACAATATACACAAAAAAATTTCAGTGTGATGTTACTGATGTTACTATTAATTACAAACCCAATTCATAAGCCTCCTGCAAGTCTTTTTTCTCCTAGAATATATCCCACTAGTCAGAGTACAGGGTTCAAAAGTTACCTGTAATTCTTATCTCTGTAATTCTTGTTTTGCTATCAATTTTCTAACCACTTAGATTCCTTTGTTTGCGCTCAACATTAAGATGTGTTTTTAAATCCTCTTTGGGTTTAACTTTTTGAATATTTAAAATATGTACATGATTCAAAAATCAAAACTGAAAAAAATACACTTAGAGGTGTCATTGACACTCTCATCCCTACTCTGTTCACATCTGTGCCCTCTAGGTGATCATTTTCATTTGTTTCTGGTTTATCTTTCCAATGATTCTTGTGAAAACAAGACACACACACACACACACGCATGCACACACTTCCCTTTCCCCTTATCTTACCCAAGTAGTAGCCTGTTTTATATATTGTTTTCTTTTTTCACTTAATAATATAGCTTAGGCATTCTTCCAGTTCTTAGCGATTCCTTTATTTTTTATGACTGTATAATATGCCATGCCTTGGCTATTCCATGATTGAGTCAACTAGTCTCTTATGGATGGGAACTTTGTGCTTTCAACATTTTGTTATGGTAAGGAACACCACAATCAGTAACCTTTTCATACACTGTTTTGCATTTCAAGGGGTGTTTTTCCAGAGTAGAGTCACTGAAATTAGGTTATTGGATCCAAGGGAATGCAGCCCTGCTGACACCTTGACTTCAGACCAGGGAGACTCATCTGATGTTGTCTCATTAAATGTTGCTAAATTCTCCTCCTGAGATGAACTGCTTTGTACTCTTGCCAGCAATGCCTGAACAGTCAGTCCTCTTTCAGATGTGGAAATGCTAACGTAGGGAAACATACCTGTTGCAGATGCCTAAGATTGGAGGGTTTATTCTGTGTGTGTTGCCTGTTGCCAGAAAGCCAGTCATCTAACTTGTATAACCCTGAGTTTGCTGTGTTTGTGTGTCCAACAAGGCTGAAATGAGAGTTCAGTTAGGCAAAGAGGAGGCCACAATGAACAGCAAAACCTTTCATGGTGAATTAGATATTAAACCACCTTTAAGGAGAACCCTAAATATAGATTGTGGAGCTTCCGAAGCACTGGTCTCTCAGGAAACCTATGAGAACACAAAGTGAGAATCACAGACACTCCATCAATCAAGGAATTAGGGTTAGAGCAGCTCCAGGAGGACCAAGGTAAAAATAATAATAACAACACATCCACAGCACACAGAAAGCAGGTATGAAGGCCTGGCCTCTGCTTTAACTAGCAAGCTTTTTAGCTAGAATGAGGAAGTTGAGTAGTTTAATTAAAGCTCTCATGAGTAGTTTATAGATTTAGCTTTAAAATACAGTATTCAGGGTAATTAGAAACAACTGCACGTTTTGAATCCAAAATTTAGCTAACGGCACCCTAGAGTATTAGTTTCCTATTGCTGCTATAACAAGTTACCACAAAGCTAGCAGCTCAAAAGAGAGCAAATTTATTCTTTTAGTGTTCTGGAGGTTAGAAGTCTGAAAGGGGACTGACTGGGCTAACATCGGGGTGTTAGCAGGGCTTTTCCAGCATCTAGGCTGTGGCATTGTCTGGCCTGTGGCCTGCTTCCATCTTCAAGTGGCCAGTCAAGTCTTTCGCACGTGGCACTCTCTGACTCTTCTGCCTACCTCTTCACCAGTTAAGAACTCTTGTGCTGACAGATAACCCAGGATAATCTGTTTATTTCAAGGTCAGCTCATCAGCAACCTTAATTTCACCTGCAAACTTAATTCCCCATTTCCCCCTAACCCAGGGGTGGGCAAACTTTTTGACTCGAGGGCCACAATGGGCTCTTAAACTGGACCGGAGGGCCGGAACAAAAGCATGGATGGAGTGTTTGTGTGAACTAATATAAATTCAAAGTAAACTTCATTACATAAAAAGGTATGGTCTTTTTTTTTTTTTTAGTTTTATTCATTTCAAACGGGCCAAATCCGGCCCGCGGGCCGTAGTTTGCCCACGGCTGCCCTAACCTGACACATTCATGAGTCCTGGGGATTAGGATGTGGACATGTTTGGGGGCTGTTACTGAGCTAATACTGGACTTTCTTATTCCTATGTCCCAACATAGTGTAACATTCAAAATTCTACAAAGCCTTGAAAATAAAGCGGATCTTCATTAAAGGTCCCTCAAGGACACTGAGACCGGAGTTTCAGCTCTTCATGCAGTCAATCCTCTTTAGACATCTCTTCTTCCTCCTCCTAAGTTTTTTCCCAGTGTTCCACTCCCCTCTTCTCTCCTTCCAGACCTATTTTTCCTTCTCAGTATCACCCATACCTCCCTTTTTTTCTTAGAGAAACTCAGCCCACACCTGTTCTCAGCCTCCACCTTTGCACCCCCATTTACCCCACACAACTTCCTGTAGAGTGCAGGGCGGGTGGATGCATTGTTTGCTCCTCCAGATCCAACCTCCCCCCTCTCCCTCTATTCTCTGTTCCTGGGAGGCTAGTTTTGACCTCTGGCTCCTGGTTGGTTTGGGTAGCGCAAAACACCTGCACAAGATCGGGGGTCTAGAGAAGAGGGAGGTGGGGGGTGGCCTATTCTCCCCTTTCCCCAAGGCTCCAGCTTCTGTCTGGTGGCCCTATCTCCAGCTACAATTCTTCCTCCAGGTTCTGCTAATCATCACCCCTTCTTTTCCCTTCAGGCCTTGGAGTGTACCAGCTCCCCATTGTTGCTAGCTCTGGGGGGCTTACGCATCCCTTGTTGATTTTCTTGAACCCTGCCCACATCCTTATAAATAGTCCCTTCATTAAATTCTGCTCAATATCCATGTCAATATTCCAAACCATGTGTTTCCTGCAGGGACTCTGACAATATAGTGACAGTAGTTTTATTTGCAATTTATTACAACACACATATTCACAAATTTCTGACTCGTGTTACAATATAGATGAACCAGGAGAACATTATGCTAAGTGAAATAAGCCAGTCACAAAAGGACAAACACTGTATGATTCTACTCATCTGGGGTACCTCAAGGTAGTCAAATCTATAGAGATAGAAAGTAGAATGATGGGGCCAGGGTCTGGGGGAGAGGGGAATGTGGAGTTTAGCTTAATGGCACAGAGTTTCTGTTTGCAAAAATGAGAAAGTTCTGGAGATGGGTGGTAGTGATAATAGCACAACAATATGAATGTACTTAATGGCACTGCACTGCACACATAAAAATGGTTAAGACAGTACATTTTATTATGTATATTTTCACCACAATATTTACAACTATAAATATTCCTGTCATGCACACCACAGGAATCTCACCTTGAGTACAGACTACGACTGTTGCCTATGATGGGATATACCCAAGTAAGCTCTGATAAAGTGGTGGAATGGCCTGACAAAAGCTTACCTGTAAGAGGGCTGAGAATTCATTTTAAAGGAGGAAAGACCCAGGCATCTTGAGCCTGGCCCAGAAACACTGTCTGGCTCATCAGAGTGTTAGAGCAAGTTTCCAATTCAGGTAGGGTCCCCTTAATACACTCTCACACACCTTCACAGTCTTGATAGCACTTCCTGTAATTACAACCAAATAGATATTCAATGTTTCCCCATGCACTAAAAGCTCCATGAATGGGCCTTTCTTAGTTCAGAGTCCGATAACAAAAATACCATGGACTGGGTGGTTTATAAACAATAAACATTTACTTCTCACAGTTCTGGAGACTAGAAGTTCAAGGTCAAGCTTACAGGCAGATTCAGTGCCTAAAAAGGACCTGCTTTTTGGTTCATAGACAATTGTCCTCTTGTTGTATCCTCACAGGAAGGGATGAGGGAGCTCCTTGGGGTCTTTTTTATAAGGACATGAACCCCATTCTTGTAGGCTCTGCCCTCATGACCTAATTATCTCCCAGAGGCCCCACCTTCAAATACTGTAATGAGGGCTAGGACTTCAACATATAAATTTGGGGAGACACACTCAGTCTATAGGCAAGGCCATGACTTTGTTCATGGCTTTGCCCCCAGCACCCAGCTTAATCTCCCTGGCAGTAATACCTGCTCATTCCATACCTGAATGAAGAGTGAATTATGAATAAAGTATGGCAGTTGTTAGCATCACCTGATCCTCCCAGCTCAGGAAATGCATAGGGTTACAGGATTGTAGTTAAAATAACTGTTGCTGTGAACTCCATAAAACTCCAGGGGCATAAGCAACATCAATTAAGACCTTTAGAGGACATGGCAGTAGATGAGAGCTATCAGGATGAGCATGAGCCTCAGAATTTCAGAATTCACAGCAGCATACCACCTGGCAATGGATCATGGTCAGTCATACTGACTTTTCTTCTTTTTTTCAGATCCAACCTCAAAATAGTCTGATGTGAGCCATCCCAGAGCTCTAAAATAACCTTTCTCTCTTTATTATCAATGTTTCAAAGCCACATTAATCAAGCTAATTATATTTAACTTTAATGGAATTTATAACTATTAATATAATTCTTGAGATATTTTTGCAATATTCCCATCCTGCTCATATATTCCTCATTTAACATTAATGCCAGTGGCTTTCAATCTTGAGTTGAAACATGGTGAACTGTTTTTGTTGTAATATCGTAACTTGGTTTACATTGGTAGCTCTTGGGAAGGGTTCTGACCTCCGCCAGGATAAAGGAAAACCAAGACACCACTTCCTGTTTCTCTCACCACACATACCTGCCAACAAGTACTCCCAGCTGTGTGCCTATTGGCTCTCTGTCTTGTTAGGGCCTCAGGCTACAATTCTAGTTAGTCTGGAAACTGTCTCTGTCTCCTTTTTAAAATTACTTTTTATTTTTGAAAGTATTACAGAGGTCCCTGCCCCTCCCCGCCTCCCCCCCCATTGACTCCCTCCACCCTGCACTCCCCCTCCCAGGCCTTCACCACACTATTGTCTATGTGCATGGGTTATGCATATATGCATATAAATTATTTGGTTAATCTCTTCCCTTCCCCCACCCTCCCAACCTCAAAATAGTCTAATGTTAGCCATCCAAGAGCTCTAAAATGACCTTCTCTCTTTATTATTAATGTTTCAAAGCCACATTAATCAAGTGGTTTTGAAACATCCTATCTAATAAAAGGGTAATATGCAAATTAACTGTCACTCTGTCACAAAGATGGCAGCACCCAGTCCTCTCAGCCCTGCCGGAGTCCCCCAGTCCTAGCGGGGGGCGCGGGGGGGGGGGGGAGGTGGGGGGGGAGGTGGGGGGGGGGAGCCGCTGAGAGCAGGCAGTGTGAGCAGCCTGGTGGAATGCCTCTAGGCAGCGGGCATGGAGCGGTTGGGGGAAGGGGGGAAATGCTTGTGTCGTTGCTCAAATTTCATGTACCCAGCCTCTAGTTAATAATAGAGAGAGAAAGGTCATTTTAGACGCCCTACACCGCCCACCTTCCCTCAGAGATTCTTCAGTCTGTTCCATGTTCCTGTGCCTCTGGATCTATCTTGTTCATCAGTTTACTTTGTTCATTAGATTCCACATATGAGTGAGATCACGTGATTTTTGTCCTCCTCTGACTGGCTTGGTTTGCTTAGCATAAGACTCTCCAGGTCCCTCCATGCTGTCTCAAAGGGTAAGAGATCCTTCATTTTTATTGCTGCATGATATTCCATGGTGTAAATGTGCCACATCTTTTTTTTATCCACTCATCTACCGATGGGCACTTGGGCTGTTTCCAGATCTTAGCTATTGTATATACAGCAGCTATGAACATAGAGGAAACTGTCTCTGATGGCACCTAATGCTCCACCAGGTCGGGAAAGCTCACCTTGTATTTCAGTAATCTATTACTTTGCATTCTCTTCCGTGTGATGTATTTTCTTATTCATGGCCTCTGACTCTTGCCCTTACCCTTATCTGTGCCACATGGACACACTAAATGTCTGACACATTCTACATGAATGAACCTCGGAAACACTGTGCTAAGTGTAAAAAACCAGTCACAAAAGACCAAATTTTCTAAGATTCCATTTATGTGAAATGTCCAGAATAGGCAAATCCACAGAGATAGAAAATAGAATAGTGGTTGCTAGGGTTTGGGGAGGGGCGATGGGGAGTCAATAATAGATGCAGGCATCAATTTTAAAAAAATATATTTTTATTGATTTCAGAGAGGAAGGGAGAGGGAGAGAGAGATAGAAACATCAATGATGAGAGAGAATCATTGACTGGCTGCCTCCTACTTGCCCAACACTGGGGATTGAACACGCAACCCGTGTATGTGCCCTGACCGGGAATCAAACCATAACTTCATAATTCATAATTCTACACCCAGTCACTGAGCCACACTGGCTGGACTCCTTTTTGAGGTGTGAAAATGACCTCACATTGATTATGGCAATAGATACACAATTTTGTAAATATACGACTAACCACTGAATTGTACACTTATGAATTGTATGGGTTGTGAATTATACCTCAGTAAAGCTGTCATCAGAAAAAAAAACTCACAATGAGGGGAAAGAAGAGAAAAAAAAGAAATTGGTATTAGAGGAAATGAACAATGACACTTAGAGAAATCAGAGGGAGATAATGAGTGGGGTTTTTTGCCCTGGGTGGTGTGGCACACTTGGTTGGGTGTTGTCCTGTGCACAAAAGGGTCGGTTAGTGTCTCATCCAGTTCAGGTTGCAGGAGATTCCCCAGTCAATGTTTCACTCTTCTCTCTTTCTCTCTCTCTCTCTCTCCCTCTCTCTCTCTCTCCTTCTCCCTTTCCCTTCCTCTTCACCTAAATATCAATTTTTAAAATCCTTTTTTAAGACAGTGTGTCTATTTCCTTAAGAGAGAGAGAAAAAAAAGTTCTTGTAAAAAAATAGAGAGAGAGAGAGAGCTTTTCACCCAATTCTTGACATGTTCCTAAAGGATGTTCTGGAAACTGCAGGAGGGGGAAAATACCTGGGTCAATGTTGCAGAAGTGAAGACATAGGGCAAAGCTAACAACAGGATCAAACACACCTAAGCCAACAGCCTGAACATCAGGAAGCAGAGCGGAAGAGACAGTCCGGAACAAAGCCACAGGAAAAATAAAATTTTTTTTGAAATAAAAATTAAGTTAAATGGGACAAGAGAGCCTACTTTCTTTTTCCTGGTCTGTTTTTTTTTTTCCTTCTTCTTCTTACTCCCCCCCACCCCACCCCCCCACCCTGCCCCCACCCCCCACACACACCTACTCACACCACCCATAGCTCTCTTCCTCTCCTCCAATAGAGTCCCCATTCCAGCTCTGTTCACAACAGGCTCAAGCCAGTCGCAGGCCTTGGGAACACACAGGATAAGCCGGGGCACGGCTGGCCTGAGCTTCCACCAACACCCAGCTCCTGAGCAGCAGTGTCCTGGTCCCCACCAGAAGGCTACTCATGAGCCAGGAAGAACCCAGCTTCACAAAGTAGCGGGGAAAGTCCCTTGATGCTAGGCCAACTGGCCACTTGCAAGAGCAGACAGTTTCTTGGAGCTGGTTCCTTCTACTTCCTCTCTCACCAAGCAGCTGGCCCGGGCACTAGACCATGAGGCAGGAAGTCCTGAGCTTTTTTAAGCTGTGACATTCATTTGGGGGGGGGGGGGGAGGGGAATGGGGGGGGTGGCAAATCCTTTCTATTCTGTATTTATGCAACTTTTTCTAATGGGTCACTTAGGGCAGCGGTTCTCAGCCTGTGAGTCGCAACCCCTTTGGCGGTCGAACGACCCTTTCACAGGGGCCACCTAAGACCATTCTGCATATCAGATATTTACATTATGATTCATAACAGTAGCAACATTACAGTTATGAAGTAGCAACGAAAATAATTTTATGGTTGGGTCACAACATGAGGAACAGTATTTTAAGGGCCAGAAGGTTGAGAACCACTGACTTAGGGAGACAGACATTATCCTTGCAGATGCTATGACTCCCATCTTACAGTTCTGAAACTGGAACAGGGAAACAGCAGTCCCCATGTCACAAAGTGAGTCACTGGGTCAGGCCAGAATTAGAATGCCCCAGGCCCCAGAGCCAGGTCTTATCAACCAACAGGCTGGGTGTTATTGTCAGGCTGGCGCTCCGATAGAGCCTTGTGAGGGAGAACATAGAGCTATATGAGACAATATATTAGTCTACTCACACATTTCTTTTTTTCATGTTATTTCACCTCTTTTACTGTGAGAAATCTGAAGCTTAGAAAAACCAAACAAAAACCCCATAGCCTTTTCTGATTCTAAATCCTATCTACCACCTCTAAAACATTTAGCTAGTCTTGAAATAAAATAATACATACATCCACATTCCTCCCTAACATGTGTCATGCTTTTAAAAAATTATTTAAATTGTGTAAACTTAAACAATACTAAAGTGTAGAACGTTGCTGTTTAAGCAGAAAAATCTGTCACAAAGCTAGGTGCTCTGGCCATATAAAGACTTGAGGGAGTCTGGGAGGGTAGAGGGAAGGGAAAGGCTCTGAACTCTTCCTGTTTTATGTGGTTCAGGATGACAAGTCTCCAAAGCAGACCTGCAATAACCCGACGCCAAGAGCAGGATGACCTCACCTGGGTTTGTTCAGATCCGTGCACAGAAACTCATTCTGGGACTAACCATGACCTGGCTTTGTAAATATGAATCACATTTCCAGAACTACGCATCAAATCAGACTCTCTAAGGAACCCTGCATGTGAAAACCAGAAACTCAACCCCTGGGAAGAGCTTTTAATAATAATTACTACCATTTTACCCATACTCCACCAGCCTTCTACCAAGTTCAAGAAATGCATAAATGAATAATCTCCTGTAGTATTATACCATCAAGAAGTATTTATTAAGTACCTAATTGCTTATGGTTCTGGGCTAAGCACTGTATAAAGGGATTTGCATAAAACAGGTCTCTCTCACACTCTCTAGTTTTAAGACCTTACCATGCAAGGTAGACAGCACTCACCTGGACCAACAGGTTCTGGACACAACAACAACAGCTGGGAACTTGAAAACATACCAGTGACTGGTCACTGAAGCATTCATCTGGTCACAGTCAGTGCATTTTCGGGGTGGGGAGCCAGGAAGGGGCACAGGAGGAGTGTAGCTGTTGGGTTTCTAAGGGCCGCTTGGGCTCAGTGGCAGACACCACCCAGGCCTCGTAGAAGACACCAAGTCCACCTCCTAGTAGGTAGAGGAAGCCTGGGGATTAGATTCCAGACTGTGGGGAGGAGGTTGGGTTGGATTAGGAGGAGGCAGAGGGCAAGCAGCAGGGGTGTGGCCAGCAAAGAACCATGAAGCAGAGATGGCTCTACTGAGTAGAGCTAGGCAAGGGGAACCAGCCAGAGAGCAGCTGTAGCTGGCAGCCCCACCCATGGCTCCAGGCCAAAGGGGTTTCCCAAGCCTTCCATTGTGCTCAGGGACTAAGGTGATTCTAGGATGCTGTGGCTGGTGGGAATGGGGAAACAGAGGGTCTAGGTAAAAGTTAAAATGTGTTTTGGAAGTCAAGGGGTCAGGGCATGAAAACATGTCCTGTTCGGAGGAAAGTCCTGCTCAGAGGAAGTGCTAGTAAGTGACAGGATCAGTCATACCTGGGAGAAGGACATCCTTAGCCAGGCCCTTGAGGATGAGAAGACCTCAGCAAAGCCCTTGATATTTCTGCCGACTAACAACAACCACACAAAAGGGGGTAATCAGGGGCCATAAAGTTCCGGTGGGCCAGCCGACTGTCCTTTAGAATCAGACTTTGTAAAGGAGCTATGGGCGAGTAGTAAAGCCTGACTCAGCATCATAAAGCCTCAAAAGTAAAGGGAATTCTGTCAGTAAAAGCCACTGCATTTACTAATTAATAACTGTAAGTTTTATAAACCATTTTAGATCCAGATCCCAAACACAGATACTGCATCTCACTCCGATGAGAGGGGCCAGGTGCTGGATGATGCTGGATGACAGCGTTCCATTTCAACCCCCTCCAATGACACACATCTTTCTGTAATGATGCATGCACATATTTGTTAAAAGATACGTCTAATGCATTGTAATGAGAAAAAAATGATGGTGGCAAGTGGCTAATAAATTTCCTCTACCCCCAATAATGCTCAGAAAAATTCAAATTATAATTGACAGTGAGATATGTCTTTGCAAGACAGAGTTGTAAAAAATCAAGGTTGTCCATAACCCAGGTGGAAAAACAGATTCTCTCCTATACACTGGTGGTGTACTGATACCACTTTACTGGGGATAGCAACTTGGCAGTATTTATTTTTATAAAATGCCCATGACTTTTAACCTTTAAGTCATTTCCAGGTGTCTGTCCCATTTTCCATCTGTCCTAGAGAATTGCTCAAGTGTGTGCACAAAGAAGGAATGGATGTTTATAGCATTTAAAACAGAAAAAAAAATGGAAACAACTTAAATAGCCATCATTAGGGAAACTGGTTAGATTTTGGCATACCCATGAAATACAATATAGCCACAAAACAATAATGTAGTAGATTTATATGGAAAAGATCACATAAAAATCTTATGGGAAGACCTCAAAGACGTCATTTATTGGAAGCTGCAATAGAGCACTAAGCATGGCATTATTTATGTAAATACACCCACAACATGATATCTTTCTCTAAGTAGATATGGTCATGCAAATGCATACAAGAAAATCTGGACAAATTTATAGAAATTACCTCTGGGGGAGGAACTAGGCTGGGGGTTGGGGGACTGAAGGGGATTTTTGTCTTTCTCTGTTTAGAATTTTCTTTTACAATGAGAATAGAATGTATTCATGTGTTACTTGTGAAAGTAAAAACAAATCTTAAAAGAATGGAGGAAAGGGGCAGAGCACTGTCTTCATTAGCCAGAAACATAAACAAACAGATTTGACTGACAAATTGTGAGTGTGATGAATGGAATTTCTCAAGGAACTAAGCAAGAGGACGCTTCATCCTCTCCCTCGTGCCCTTGACCTCTGGAGTTGACTGTTGGACACACAGGTCCCATGCCTCTCTCTTAGCTGGGTGGCCACAGCAATTTATTCTGAAGCGTGTGGTACCCCACACCACTATCCCACCCCCTCAGAACAATGGTTGTGGGAACTAAATAGCTAGGGACCCCACACCATGTGATCGCCTATAGCTCCCAAACTCACTGCCAGGCCAGCGCTTCATTACACAATGAACTGATGACCACACGGCTCAATCTTAGTGAGTCTGAGTACAGTTTTGAAAGGCACTGGAACAGTTTGAATGTACTGAATTGGCATTTTAACAAGTAACACACAAGAGAACTGCTGAGTGGCAAGGGTGACAAGAATATAGCCTCTCCCTAGCCTAAGAAGTGACAGACATAGAAAGCAGCATTGGGTCAGACCTTAAAGACTGAAAAAACAAACAAAGAAACAGCAACAAAAACAGCCTAAAACGGGACTGGGGAAAGGAAGAAACCTGGAAATAAAAAATAATGAAACATCAGGTTGGTAGCTTCATTTTCCTCAGTATTTTCACCTTCATACTTCTCACATGGGAGGTTAAAATGGTGAAGCACGAATGAACCCTTCATCCTCAGAGAATATTTGGCATAAAATATTAACCACATCAGCCTTTGTTTTCTTTAGAGAGGAACAAAACAATATTTTTCATCCCAACCCAGCTAACATGAACATTTAAAAAATATTTTGCTGGCAAAGATTACAATCACAGATGTACTGAGCCAAACAGCATCACATTGCCTTCCTCATTAATTTAATGAATTGTGACTTCATATGGAGGTTCATACTCAAGGACTTAGCATACTAAAAATGGTATTACTGTCTTGACTCTATTGAAATTATAATGAGAAAATATGATCATATGTTGATTCTGAGGTCTATTTGGAAAAATATTATTCCACATAGATAATGTGCCTACTGTAACCCACTAATTCTAGGAGCTTGGTAGATGAAATAAAACCCAATTAAATTCTGTTGTCTTAGTTGTTAAATCTAGGTCATTATATACATACACATATATACCAGTACACACAAATATACACACATGTATATGTATGTAGTAATTTTCTGTTTTTCACAAATTTATGTAGGTTTGAAATTTTTCATAATAAGAATTCTGTTGTCTCTCTCAAAAGCTCTCAGATTACCCTTTACTATCACCTTGTTCAGACCTTCACTTGCTTATGGGAAATGACTTGGCAGGAGGTTTTTCTGACTTTCTCTGAGTCCATTTTGCAGCCCAGCCTAGATATAGCAGTCACATGACTCCTCTAAAAGAGGCTCTTTGCTCTTCCTGCTTGACAGGCAGCAGTGTCTTCCTGCGCTGTGCCAGCCGCAACCCTGAGACACAAGGATGAAGGCTGGAGTGAATGGATTTGACTGTACTGGGGGCCTGGACTCCAGGGCTGGTTTTAACTCTGGCAAAGTGGACATTGCTGCCATCAGTGACTCCTTAATTGGCCTCAACTACATGGTCTATATGTTCCAGTATGATTCTATTCATGCCAAGTTCAAAGGCACAGTCAAGGCTTAGAATGGGAATCTTGTCGTCAATGAAAAGTCCATCTCCACTTTTCAGGAGCGAGATCCTGCCAACATCAAATGGGGAGACGCTGATGCTAAATATGTCGCTCACCACCTTGGAGAAGCCTGGGCTGGGCTTCTCACCAACTCTGTGTCTATGCCCATGGGGCACCCCGCCCAGAATGTGCTTCCTATTGCCTACACTTACCTGAAGTTCAGCACTGGAATCCCATCCTAAATCCTGCTTCCCCCACTCATTCCCTGGTCTTCAGCACCTTAAGTGTGAACCATTATCACCTGCACACTTGGATGCAAATTTAGCATTTCTGTTAGTGATTCTCTCTCAGCTATTTAAAAGAGAGGAAACAAAAGGAGCAAGCACCAACTACCAGATGTTTATAGATAAATTATTTATCAATTTCAATATAATGATGCTTCTAAAGGTAGACAAAAGTAGAATCGTTAACAATAAAAATATGCGCTCCAGCTGGTTTGGCTCAGTGGATAAAGCATTGGCCTGTGGACTGAAGGATCCTGGGTTCTATTTCGGTCAAGGGCACATGTCAGGGTTGCGGGTTCGATCCCCAGTGGGGGGCATACAGGAGGCAGCCAATCAATGATTCTCTCTCATCATTGATGTTTCTACCTTTCTCTCTCTCTCTCCCTTCCTCTCTGAAATATATATATGACTGGGCCATGCCTTAGTTCAACACATATTATTGAGTATCTTCCATATGCAGGCATTTTCTGGGTACTTAAAATACATCAATGAATAAAACATTGGATAGATATCCTCATTAGGTGTATACTTTTGTAGAAGCAGAAAACATAACTAATGTATAAAATAAATGTGTGTCATATAGTATATTGGAAGATGGCAAGTGCAATAAAAAGAAAAAGTTGGAAAGGATAAAGGAAACTTGATAGTACATGGTGGGGAACGTGCAATTTTAAATAGCATGGTGAGTGTCTTAGTCCATATGGGGGGCTATAACAGGATACAATAAATTGGGTGGCTTATACACAATAGCCATTTATTTCTCAGCTTTAGAGGCTGGAAATCCAAAATCAGGGGGCCAGAAGATTCGTGGTCTGGTGAGAACACACTTCCTGTTTCACACATGGCAGTCTTCTCACTGAGTCCTAATGTGGTGGAAGAGGCTAGGGAACTCTCTGGAGTCTCACATAAGAGCGCTAATCCCATTCCGGAGGGCTGTACCCTCATGACCCAACCATCTCCCAAAGGCTCAATCTCCACACACCATCACTATCAGATTTGAGCAGAGCAAGGACAATGGGCCAAGTACAGAAACTCACCAGGGCAGAAAGCCCCGGATACCTAACATGGGGTTAAACTGGGGAAAAAAGAACCTGGCCCAAGGGTAACCTATCCTCCCCCAGCATAACACTGGTCATGTGGTTTGGACCCCTCATATCATTGGTCAGGCAGTTTAGAACCCCTGACCATTTCCTCCCTAAAAATAATATCTAGGCCTCAATTGTATTTCAGCTCTAGGCCCAGAAAAGCAGCAAAACCAGACAAGTGGTGCTATTGCTGCTTCAAGACCAGCTACATTGACTAATGACTGCCCCCCCTCCCCCCCGCGCCCCTGGGGCCTAGCACTGACCAATCAGTGGAGACTACCATCCTGAAAGTGCACACCTGGAAAGCTGATGAATATTCTATTAAGCCCCTCCCCTGAGACCTCCCCTAATATTTCTACCTGCAAGAAAGAGATAAATGTGCTCAGGACAAAGGACCCATCACACACTCTTTCTCTAAGGAGCATGCCCCTGCCATCCCTTTCCACTCCCCTTCCCCCACAGGCGCAGATCCCCCTAACCTTCAAAGGACCCCATGAGACTTGTAACCAGGGGAGCAATGGACAGCATCAGCTCGTCCCAGGCTAATAACCCCCTGAACCTGTCTCCAAGGGCCCCTTTTCTCTGACTTCTCAGTGAGTCTCAGCAGCCCAGCCTAGGCTCTCCTATTGCTTCTTCTATGCTCGTCCTTGTTTCACTGTCCTAAGTATGTTTTTGCTGCCATCATGGACCCAATACCCTTTGGCTCAGTGCTGTGTAACCCTTCCCTTTGGATACCTCCACTTCTCAGCCCCTTTTCCTTAAATAAATTCATTTTCTTTAATCACCGTCTGAGATGGCTATTTAGCCAGCCCCCCACACCACTCACTTTAGTCTTTCAATCACCTTGGCGGTTAAGGCTTTAACACATGGATTTTGGGGGAGACACAAAATTCAGAATTTAGCAGATAAGGAGGCCACATTGAGAAAGTGACATTTGTAAAAAGACTTGATGAATGTAAAAGAGTTGGCCATATAGATATTTGGGGGAATAGCATTCCAGGCAGCCACACAGAAGAAAGCTAAGCAGGAATGAGCCCAGTGAATCTTTGTCGTCTCTCGATGTAACCACTCAGCACCCCAAATCAGAAAACACCAAGTTTCCTAACTGACCTCCTTCTTTCCTTCCTTCCTGATACTCCGTACTTTAGTGTGTCAGACTTTCCAGCTCCAACAACCATCTGCATTACATATGACAAATATCCAATAAATATTAATTAAGTAGGGAGCAAAAAGATAGTGCTATACCTTTATAACTCTCAGTCATTTAATAGCAAGGATCTCAAAGAGGACTCTCAAAACACATTTGTTAATAAATGGCCTGATTCATTTGTTAATGAATGGCCTCCTATTTTACCAAAGTTTACTATTATTTTGGAACCCTTTTCTTCAATCGACTTCATGTTGTGTCCTTTAGAGACTTGTAAATAAAATTTAGGACATGATAGGAGAATGAAATATTCCACTCTAACCCCCTGATGGAAACTGGCCAAGTCCATGTTTGGGAGGAAGAATGGAGGCAAGAGGCGGAAGAGATGGAAAGAGGGAACTGCCAAGCCTTTCAGAAGCACAGGTGTGGCCTTCCTCTGGGAAACCCAGTCAGTGAGTTCAGCCTCATTTGTCCAGCATCCAGGGAGGCCCCGGTGCTCAAGGACAACCTGGCTTAATAGGAAGTCTCTGCAAAGTGAAAATAATGAGGCATACCAGCCCAAAGAGCTATAATTTAT
This sequence comes from Myotis nattereri, assembly GCF_964212035.1. Taxonomy (NCBI): domain Eukaryota; kingdom Metazoa; phylum Chordata; class Mammalia; order Chiroptera; family Vespertilionidae; genus Myotis; species Myotis nattereri. The sequence goes on from NC_138075.1 coordinate 160,075,470, forward strand.
ACATTTTAACTTAAAAACACAAGCAATGAATCATGTTTATCCCCATATGGAAGTCATTAGGGAAAGTGGAGTTGGATAAAAGTGAAGAAACGAAAATTAGGATTTCACCTGCCCTTCCTTTTAGTCATTATCACCCAGCTATACACACACTTTAAAAACCACAACAAGCACAATTACCCAACTAGAAAACACCTTGACACCTTAATTAGATCAGATCTTATCTTAGCCATGACAGAAATAGTGATTTTTTGAACTAGAACTTAAAAACCACCTCTCTCTTTGGGAGTTACACTTCTTGACACAGATTAAGGCAGGCAGGCTATTTATTTCTTTATCTCACCCTGACACTTCGGTCGTCTTCTGCAGAATAATCGCTTCAGGTATAACACCAGCCCCAGGCACAGGGGTCCACACGGTCATTCGTCCATCCATATACAGCCCTGTGCCACAGTGCTGAGCAAGACAATGTGGTCTCTGCCCCAGGGGACTCATCACCTGGGAGAGACACAGACATTAAATGGGAAAAGTCACAAATAAAGCTTCAATTACTTAAATTATTTAAACTTTTAAAAATATATATTTGTTTTTATTTCAGAGAGGAAGGGATAGGGTGAGCAAGATAGAAACACCAATGATGAGAGAGAATCAGTGATCCACTGCCTCCTGCATGCCCCCCACCGGGGACTGAGCCCACAAACCAGATATATGCCCTGACTGGGAATCGAACCGTGACCTCCCGGTTCATAGTTAATGCTCAACCACTGAACCACTCTAGCTGGGCAAATTATTTAAACTTTTAAATTTAAATTATAGCTATGACCATATAAGGAACTCATACAAATTAACAAAAAGACAAACAACCCAATCAAAAGATGGGGAAAGGACCTAAATAGATACTTCTCCAACGTGGACATACAGATGGCCAGGAGACATATGAAAAAATGTTCAAAGTCACTAATCATCAGAAAGATGCTAATTGTGGCCTCACCCCATAACAAAGAAACAGAATTTCCGGAGGATGAGGCCCAGAAATCAGGATTTTAAAAAGATTCCCAGGTGATTCTAATGTGCAGCCAAGGTTGAGAACCACTGGTTTAGAGGGACTTTGCCTAGATAGTGGGGATGGGCGTGCAGAGGGGACAGGCTTTCTTAAGGAAGTCATGCTTAAGCTGACACTTGAGGCGTACATGGTGGAAGAGGCTAGGGAACCCTCTGGAGTCTCTGGTATCAGGGAACTAATCCCATTGATGTGGGCTCCACCCTCATGACCTGGTCATCTCCCAAAGGCTTTAGTGAGGACACAAAGCAGAGGAGAAGGTTCCCACAGAGGAAAGGGACGTGGTGCTTTCAGGGAACTAAGAGGTCAGGGTTGCTTCAGATAATTACAGTGGGAAGGGATTACATTAGTCATGGTTCTCCAGAGAAACAGACCAATAGGATGTATATACGGAGAGATTTATTATAAGGAACAGGTTCATGTGTTTATGAAGGCAGGCAAGTCCCAAGATCCAGGCAGGAGAGTAGACAAGCTGGAGACCCAGGGAGGCCGAAGGTGTATTTCAGTCTTAAGTCCAGCAGACTTGTGACCCAGGAAGAATTAGTGTTTTAGTTTAAATCCAAAAGCCGATGTCCCCGCCCAAAGGCTGTCATAGCAGCCTGAACAGATAAGACACGGCCCTTTACAGAAAAAAAGTTGCCAGCCCTTGACTAGAAGCCAGAGGGAAGGGGGTGGACAGGTTGGAAACCCAGGAATGGAACAGGGGGGAAGAGCGGCAGGGGGCGATCCCTCCCACCTTCATCCAGGACTGAGAGCACGTTAGGGAAGGCCTCTCAGGGCAGCAGGTAGGACCATACAATGCCTTGGTTGTTCAGAGCCTCGGGGAGGGGAAAGACTCCCCAACACACCTTCGAACATGTCAGCACGTTACAAAGAGATTCGCATTTGGATGGTTGTCTCATTTTATTTGTACTTGTGTGTTTTCATATTAACTTTGAAAATGTTCCCTTAAACAAAAATCCATTCTGCTTTATAGAGTCTGACTGCCCTCCCCAGTGCTAGGTACTGATCGCCGGGGCAGAGTGACATTTTCCTACAAAGCTGGCTCATTATTTGGCTTCTGGAATTGCAAATCCAAGAACCAAATGGCACAGTCTGAATACATCGGGGGCGTGAGGGGGAGTCCCACCAGAGGTGCCCTGAAACAAAGGAAACAACCTCAAAACCACATCATGCAATCTGGACCTGTTACAGGACAGATGGGTCTCTGAATTGTTTGATTCCACGAGCAGAACAGAGGAAGGAAACGTTTTAAAATGAGATTATGTTATTTTCCCCAGCGCTTATTATGAAACCTTCCTGAAATGAACTTTAAATATCGGCAGCCCCTTTCAGGGGAATGAATGGGATTCAGCCAGCAGGGGTTTGCAGGGAAGTGGTTCCATTATGAAAGATGTGGAGAGGCAGAGGTTGAGATGAATAATGGATCCCTGTGGGGTCCTTTGGCTGGGTGAAAAATCAGGCTCTGAAACACAGCAGCCTGTGTGAGGAGAGGACGGGTATCTTTGAAAAAGCTCTGTGCCCCATAAACATTAATTAAGGGGTTCTTTTTCAAAAGACAGCAATTGTAATGAATAAAAGGACTCTTGGATTCTTTGCCCTCAAAAGAAAAGTGATTGACAATTCGTTATTGTATAGAGGAGAAAAAAATCCTGCAAGTTATGAAAATCTCCCCCAAATGTAATCACACAATCATTCTTTATAAGGCTAGGCTGTCTATACAGAATTTTCCAAAGCAAACTGTCTGTATTAGTCAGCCCCAAACCCTGCTGAATAATAATGATAATAATAGTAATAATAATAATAACAATAAGGCGTTCTGCTAGCATTCTCTAGTCAGTGACTCCCAGGACTAGCCAGGGATTTGTCTCCTTTGCATGGGTGTCTGCCTACACACACCTCTAAATGTTATTACCTAGTTCCCCGAGACCTTCTGAGTTGGAGCCCACATCCAGCTTCTTACCTAACATTGTCACCGAGAAGTTTGGAACATCTGAAATTTAATGAGCTTCCCCATCCTCCCCCGTCTTCACCAACTCTGTAAATGGCACCCACATCCAGCCAATCACCACGCTAGAAATTAGGATTCATCCCTTGTTCTATTCTCATCACCGAGCCCTCAGACCATTCTCTGCAGAGGTATGAAGAATGCCTTCTCAAAGCGTAAATAAGACCATAGCACTGCCCTGCTTAAATCCTTCACTGAATTCCCATTGCACTTAGAATAAAATTCAAACTCTTGCCATTAGCCTACAAAGCCTGCATGGTCTTGTCTGGGGATTTCTCAAGCCTTTTCTCAATCACTTTTTCCTCACTCACAATGTTCCAACACCACCAGGGCTTTTCGGTCTCAGCACTCCTGTTCCTTCCACTCGGAGCTTCAGTGTTTCCTGTTGGCTGTGCCTGCAGAATTCGCCACACAGCACCGCAGACCACCGCTCTGAATATAGCACACCCTCCTTTTCCTTTTCATTTCCAGGGCTGGGGGCTGGGCTATTACTACTGGAGTTAGAGATGGTCCTCCAAATGGCACCCTTTTTCTCTATCCAAGTTCTAAGCCTTTGAGAAATAAGTCAAAGAAGCCAAGCAGATGGAGACAAAATATCACTGTTATTATGACTGACAAAAATGAATCTTTGAAAATGTGGTTTCTAGTATCTGCAAACTAGTGGCTTCCTAACACTAACCTAGGTTCAAAGCGGACCCACCCACCTATCCTAGGCTGTGCTGGGTCGGGCAGACCCTCATCAGGCGGGGGTCTTGCCCCTAGAATGTTACAGCAGGGAGGGGCAGAGCAGACGCGTGCTGGCTGCAGGCAGGCTGGCTCTCCTAGAAGAGGAGGGACTGGATCTGCAAACTCAGGTTCCCTCTCCTGATGCAATTCTTCCTCTAGGAAGTGACGTGACAGGAGGAAACCAGAGGGTTATGCTAGCAAAGCTCCCTCTACATGGAAGAAAACCCTACTGAGCTGCCCTCACTGCCTCCCAATGTCACCCCAGAAGTGCTCCCTCTGACTCCCCTCCCCTGAGCTGGGCTGAGGTTCTTCATTCAGCTCTCCTGGCACCCCCAAAATGAGAAACAGCATGAAAACCCCCAGCAGGTGGGCACAGGCCCTGATGCTCCTTTCCATAGAGAAGGGAAGTCTGCCCTCCTCACACAGGGCTTTGCAAGACTTTTCTTCTTAACATTCCTAAGACAGAAAAAGGGACCGTCAGACACAGGCCGCCCATGACTCTGCGGTTAAATGGTTCCATCCATGGCTCAGTGGTTTGACTTCCTGGCAACAGCATGGGCTTTCACAGATTAAACTGGTCTTTTAAAACCAGGGTGGCTGCATTTGAAGTCTCTCTTCCAGGGAGATTTAAGCCGCCCCCATGTGGGGTACAAGACGGATGCGGCTCATCCTTCTGCAGGCATTACGGAGAAAGTGGTGTAATCACCACTTGCGATCTACAACCTGTCCAACACTGTGCTGTCTCATTCTAGCACTCACGTTCTTCTTTGCAAAGGGTAAATATTTAAGCCTGAACGGCTGCAGAGAACGAGGAAGAATGCACTCACATGTAGGGCAAGCAGCCCATGGGGGAAGGCTGGCCTCCCAGATTGAGGGCAGGAGAAACAGAGTTATTAATATGGAAGTCACAACCTAGATGAGACAAGGCTGTTCCCAGGGCAGAGGAAAGCTTAGCCCTGCCCCAGCCCCCACACTAGGGGACCCTGTGAGCCAGAGGACTAAACAGAGAGGACTAATCAGAGACCCACCTCTGTGTGTATACACAATAGCACTGAAGACAGGGACTCAACCAGACATGTGTGCACCTATGTTCCTAGTAGCACTATTCATTGCTACTGAGAAAGCCCCAACACTGCACAGATAGACATACACTTACATCCAGGCATGTCAATTTGTACAATAAATCCTTAAAGAGCAACTGCCAGCCCACATTGTTCCACAGGCACCTTCCAACCAAGCAATCCTTTAGTGACTTTCAAACAGGTCTTGGTGATTCTGTTAACCATCAGCTTTCCACAACTGTCCAACTGAGGAGGGGATGGATGCCCAGGGAGACTTAACCAAGTCTGCAGCCTTCACAGGCATGACCCTGCGTCTAAAGCAATATTAAAATCGTGCCTGCACTTCACCTGGAATGCCATTCCCTGGATAATTTGTCAGACATTTCTGAGCTCTTACTCTGCCAGGCCACACAGAAAGGAGCAGATCCTTAAAGCATAAATTGGATGAGGTAAATATTAGAGGGATGGTTTGGCGGTGGCAGGCGGATGGCATTCAGAGGGGACCACATGAGCAAAGGCATTGAAAGGGAAAAACTGAGCAACTATGTGGAAATCGCAAAGACCGGGATGTGCAGCCAGGCCAGAACTCAGTCTGTATCCTACAAGCAGTGGGAAGTGACAACACCTGGGGCCAATGGGGAAGCTGGACTTGCGGGAACCAGGACAGGTGGCACAGACATGGGTTAGAAGGCTGTCTCTACAGCCAGTGTTCCAGGGAATCCTTGTAAAGTGAGAGGTTTAGGCTGGTCCTTAAATGATCCAGACCAAATAGGCAGTGGCATAGGAAAATGAAAAGGCCTATTTGGGCTCGACTGGTGTGGCTCAGTGGTTGAGCATCGACCCATGAACCAGGAGGTAGCCCCCTAGTCCAGGCACACGCCCAGGTTGCAGGCTCGATCCCCAGTTGGGGGCATGCAGGAGGCAGCCAATCAATGATTCACTCTCATCACTGATGTTTCTATCTCTCTCTCCCTCTCCCTTCCTCTCTTTGAAATCAATAAAAACATATCTTAAAAAAAAAAAAAGGCTTGTTTAGGTTGAGTGAGGACCCACCCAGGGAGTGGGATTGGGGTCTCATCTGTGGGCCTGGAGACACAGGGCATAGTAAGTAGCCATCTGAGGTGGGGACAGACAATTGCAAACAGACTCCTACCTCCATTATATCTACTAATGTTCTTTTTTAAAAATAAGTCTTTATTGTTCAGATTATTACAGTTGTTCCTCTCCCCCCCCCCCATAGCTCTCCTCCACCCAGTTCCCACCCCACCCTCTGCCCTTACCCCTCCCACTGTCCTCATCCATAGGTGTACGATTTTTTTCCAGTCTCTTCCTGCATCCCCCACACCCCTTTCCCTGCAAGAATTGTCAGTGCACTCCCTTTCTATGCCCCTGGTTCTATTATATTCACCAGTTTACTCTGTTCATCAGATTTTTTATTCACTTGATTTTTAGATTCACTTGTTGATAGATATGTATTTTCTGTTCATAATTTTTATCTTTACCTTTTTCTTCTTCCTATTTTTAAAGAATACTTTTCAGCATTTCATCTAATACTAGTTTGGTGGTGATGAACTCCTTTAGCTTTTTCTTATCTGTGAAGCTCTTTATCTGACCTTCAATTCTGAATGATAGCTTTGCTGGGCAAAGTAATCTTGGTTGTAGGTTCTTGGTATTCACCACTTTGAATATTTCTTGCCACTCCCTTATGGCCTGCATAGTTTCTGTTGAGAAATCAGCTGACAATCATATGGGTACTCCCTTGTAGGTAACTGACTTTTTCTCTCTTGCTGCTTTTAAGATTCTCTCTTTGTCTTTGGCCCTTGGCATTTTAATTATGATGTGTCTTGGTGTGATCCTCTTTGGATTCCTTTTGTTTGGGGTTCTCTGTGCATCCTGGACTTTAAAGTCTATTTCTTTCACCAGGTAGGGTAAGTTTTCTGTCATTATTTCTTCAAAAAGGTTTTCAATATCTTGCTCTCTCTCTTCTTCTGGCACCCCCATAATTCGGATGTTGGTACACTTGAAGTTGTCCCAGAGACTCCTTACACTATCTTCATATTTTTGAATTCTTTCTTCTTTTTGCTTTTTCGGTTGGGTGTTTTTTGTTTCTTCATATTTCATATCTTTGACTTGGTTCTTGGGATCCTCTAGTCTGCTGTTGAATCTCTGTATATTATTCTTTATTTCAGTCAGTGTATGCTTAATTTCTAATTGGTCCTTTTTCATATCCTTGAGGGTCTCACTACATTTCTTGGAGGTTTCTAGAAGATTCTTGAGTAACCTTATAACTGTGGTTTTGAACTCTATATCCAGTAGTTTTCTTTCCTCCATTTCTTCCATTTGTCACATGTTTCTTTGCCTCTGCATTTTGGCTACTTCCTTGTGTTGATAGAGTGGCCTTATGTGGTAAGTGTCCTATAGGATCCAGTGGCTCAGCCTCCCCAGTTACCTGAGGTAGACACTCTTGGTGCACCCCTTTGTGGGCTGTGTGCAGTCTTGTTGTAGTTAAGCCTTGATTGCTGTTGGTATCACTGGGAGGAATTGACCTCAGACCAATTGGCTGTGAAAACCAGTTGTGTCTACAATGGGAGAACTTCTGTGCTGGAGGCAACCTCATGGGGCAGGACTTGCTTCAGGGTGGCTTTGGTACTCACTGAGTCTACCCCCTGAGTGTGTCTCTTATGGATGTGAAGAGTTGTAATCTGATGTGGTCTCACTTTGACCACTGGGTACACTGGCTCTTGGATCTCCAAGGAGGTGCAAAGTCAGCCACTGCCTAAGGCCACCCAGAAGGAGCTACAGAGAGATCTGCAGATTCCTCCTCTTTGTTTGGGGTTTGGAGGTGCCCAAATGAGGCACAGCTGTGAAGCAATGCAGCCTTAGGCATTCTTTTGGAAGCTCTGGGGTTCTTTGACCCAGCTGCAGTTTGTTAGGTTAGGGTGCAAAAGGCCAGGCCATTCATATGCAAAAGTCTCTGTGCACAACTTGGGTGAGGTTGTAAATTGGGTGGGGCATGGTCTCAGGGAATCACAGGGCGGTGCAAACAGCAATGATTGCCTGTCAGCCCTGCCCCGATAGGTCCCTGGGTCTCTGTTTCCCGAGGCCCTGTGCAGGAACAATGAGCACTGCAAGCACCTCTGAGAGAAAGCCGCCCTCGTGTTCTGGCCCAATGCCAGACAGTCCAGTTTCTCCCCATATGAGTCTGGGTCCCCAGAGTCTCACCCCAAACTGGATTTCAGAGCAGTCGGGAGTTTGTATCTCCCTCCCGATTGAAAAAGACCACAGCGTACCCAGTTGCCAGCCCATTTTGCACACCTCCGTACCTCCGCTCTTCCGTACCTCTGCACCTCCTACCAGTCTAGATGTGCTTCTCTCTTTCCTTCTTGTTGTAGAACTTCCACTTAGCCAGCCTTCCCATGGTTCTGGATGATATCCATTTTGTCTTTTAGTTGTAGTTTTGATGTGGTTGTAGGAAGCAACAAGTACAGGCGTTTACCTATGCCGCCATCTTGGTTCTCTCCCTCTATTAATGGTCTTGAAAGTCAAATCTGCTAAAGAGCCCTAACCAGTTTGGCTCAATGAATAGAGCATCGGCCTGTGGACTGAAGGGTCCTGGGTTTGATTCCGATCAAGGGCATGTACCTTGGTTGCGGGCACATCCCCAGTGGGGAGTGTGCAGGAGGCAGCTGATCGATGTTTCTCTCTCATCGGTGTTTCTAACTCTCTATTCCTCTCCCTTCCTCTCTGTAAAAAAAAAAAAAAATCAATAAAATATATTTTTTAAAAAATCTGCTAAAGATGGTTCAAAGGATAAAGGATCCACTTCTGGGTGTATACACAATAGCCAGAGGCAAAAGCCACTCATAAACAAAATGTGACCTATCCTTACAAAGCAATATCAGGGCAGTCTTAAGAAGGAAGGAATTGTGACACATGCTACAATATGGATGAACTTGAAGACATTATGCTCAATGAAATTAGTCATTCAAAATATCCATCCATTCAAAAAGGACAAATATTAGATGATTCACTTATCTGTGCAGTCTTAGAGCAGTAAATTCATAGACACAGAAAGTAGAATGGTGGTTGCCAGGGGCTGGGAGGAAGAGAATAGGGAGTTAGTGTTCAATGTGTATGGAAATTAAGTTTGGGAAGCTAAGAAAGTTCTGAAAGTGGAGGCTGGTGATGGTTGTACATCAACATTAATGTACTCAATGCCACTGAACAGTATACTTTGAAATGCTTAAAATGGTAAATTTTTATGTATATTTTACTGAAAACTTTTTAAAGAGAAAAAGGAAAAGTAAATTAATATTCATTGAGCACCTAGTATGTATCAGTACTGCGCTAATTGCTTTAAGTGCTTCGATTTGTTTAATTCCAAACAAAATCCCCTGGGCTCCATGCAGGGTGGCCAGCAGCCACACCTGGACAGGTATCCAGAGACCGCCCTCCATTCTAGCTCTGGGCCTGGCCCTCTGGGGGGCGGGGGGTGGGGGGGTGCACAGCATTATCTAAGCCCCTGCCCCAGGGCCGTGATCAGAACAACTGTCCCAGCCTTCCAGGTGTCCTGAGAAGAGGCCCCTCACCTAGCAGACAGCCCTTTGTCAGCTGACTGGGAGGAGATCAGAGCTCAGCCATTCAGGCCCTGCCCTGCCCCTGCCCCTGCCTCTGGCCCTGACCCTTCCAGGCCCTGCCCTGCCCCTGCCTCTGGCCCTGACCCTTCCAGGCCCTGCCCTGCCCCTGCCTCTGGCCCTGACGTGGATGTGCTCAGAGAGAAAAGGGCCCCGAGTCCCAGGAGTCAGGGCTCTGTGTGACTGGGATGAGGAAAAGAGGGACAGGCCCTCGTCACAAGTGGGGCAGCCTGCTGTTTGAGAACCGCCGGGGGTGATGACAGCCTTGCCAGAATCTGAAAGACAGTTAGGATGTCTCCTTAGAGATTTTCTGAGCAGCATCCTGAGGTGTACGCACTCTAGTGTTGAAGGCAGGGTCGCAAACAGACATGTGTGCACCTGTGTTCCTGGCAGCACTATCACAATAGGTGAAAACTGGCTCACAAGGTGAAACCACCCTGCCATCCCTTGTTTGTTGGCTGGCCTGGCCTTGGCTTTTGTTTGATTTCTCCCAGAAAGGCTGCCTGGGCTCCATGGCCCAGCCTATGCCCAATCCAGGAAACTGAGACACTGTGCTCAGCCTGCTTCTTGGGGAAGGCACTGAGAGATAGAGCTGTCCCTCCTGAAAAGTCACAAAGCTGCAAAATGAAGTCTGCCCTCATCCGGTCTCCACTTTCCCGAGTCAGCTACTGAGTGAGCATCACCCCCTCTCTGCTCAGTCTCACTGAGCCAAGTGGAACGGGGCAACTTTTATAAGACATTCCTTCAGCATCGCTGCCTCCTATCATGAAGGTCTGTGCTAGTCTCTTTCAAAGTTTGGTTGAAGCTTCTTTCTTTGTTAGTGAGATAACAATCGACTTAAGCCTCTTGTACTTCCTTACTCCAACTACAGCGAAATAGAGGGGCACCTGGGGTGGAGGCCACATGCTCTTCAGGCCTTTCCTCTCTGTCTCTCTCTCCCTCTCTCTCTGGCTCTCACTGTACACACACACACACACACACACTCACATGCCCCAAATGCCAGGGCTGCTGGGTCGTGGCGATGAGCACGCCCTTGCCGGCCATCCTGGGACTGTGGGCTGTGGGAGGGCTGGGTGGAGAGACACAGGGGAGGCCCTGCCCTGGCCGCTTGCACAAGCAGCTTTCAAACCAGATCTGCAGGCCCAGTGCCCTTTGTTCTTCTGGGCACCTGAGGCCCGTGTTAAACCAGGGCTCCGAATGCTCGCACTTGGAGGAGAGAGAAGAAGGTAAAATTTCATTTAAATGAACCAGCTGCTTTGCACCTTCAAATCATAACTAACTTTATGAGTCACCGCTTCTTCCTTGCCACGTCATCAGAGCTCCTGCTGCCCTAGGGACTTGGTAGGATCTAGAGAACTCTGGGCTTGGGAAGAGCAGACGCCGGTTCATTTGTTATGGGCAGGAAACTAAAGGGCGGTACAACCTGTCCTCATTGGGCCAGTGGCTTGAGCAGGCACCCCACCTGTCATTACCTTTGCCAGTTGGACTGGCTGGGGAAATGGATGGCTTCCCCTCAAGCTGGGGTGCCTGCCAGCCCGGGGTTCTTGAGGCTGTCCCTGAATGTCTTGGTCTGGCTTCTAAAGCGCTTTGTATGTTATATGACGCATAGTCCAATTAAAATAAAAGTGGCCGAGGATAAAGAGTGGAAGGGAAAACAGGAGAATTACGCAGAGGGTACAAGACAAGTGAGCACTTACATCGTAGGCATGCCTTACTCTAAAAAATGCCAACCCCAAGTCTCAATTTACCGCATTACAATTGTCTAGTATTGAGGCCATTATACTCATTACAGAATGTGAATTATTTTATTTTGACCCCAAAATATCCATCAGAAGCTTCCTTTGGGTCATTTTTCTAGTGAATTTTAAATATCACTAAATTGTCAGAAATTCAATAAACATACAACTGTTTTGGACATCATGCCAGGCCCCCACCCCATTGTGCAAAGCAAGGTAGTCTTGGATTGTGAAGCTGTCTGCCTAAGCTTGGAAAACACCAAAAGCTTTTGTAATTCTACATAATAACAAGTGCTCATTTGACATGAAAGAACATGCAATATAAACACCAGCTCATCAAAGAACTTCAAACATCTTAAAAAGGAGAGTAAACAATACCATCCAGGAGCCAAACCTGATAACAAAGCATCTCACAGGAGGGGTCTTCAGTGGTCAGCCAGGCGCCACCGGCATGAGGCCAATGGGGCCCCACTCCCAGGCTCTTCCTCCTTCGTAACCGGACCTGCTGAAGAGGCAGGCGGGGCTGGGTTCCTCCACTGTCCCCAGAGCTCACCCGGCTCACCACTGCATTGATCTTATTTTTAAAACAGGGTGAAGCTGGGCCTGGGCCTGGGAAGAGGTGCCTAGGACCCTCATGGACCCCTATTCCCAGTGGCCCTCTTATCCCTATCTGGCTCAAAGCTGGACCTGGAAAGTAGATGAAGCGCGTCTTAGCTTCCTCCTCCTGCCCACCCGAGTGTCTGTGTCACTCCTTCCCTCCTTCCTGCCAGGCCCCAGCCCTGTCTATATTATCCTAAAGCTTAGACTTTAAGGCAGGGGTAGGGGGCCTTTTTTTGCCAAGGGCCATTTGGATATTTATAACATCATTCGCTTCATATAATTCACTTAACATAAACTTACGCTGCTATGAAAAAAAAAGCTTCTAGGTTCATTGAATTTCGAGTCCTGCCTGTGGTTACCTTGTCAGGGCCAGACCAAATGATTTCTGGGGCCTCATACAGTGCTCAGGCTGGATGTTGCCCACCTCTGCTTTAAGGGAAAGTGTGATGGTCATTCATCAAGAAGTCAAATAGCTGATCTTTGACAGCTGTGCTGTTACCTCTGCGCAGCATCTGCATTCTTGGCAAAACCTTGAGGAAAAGAGTGATGTTTAATTTTATGTGTCAATTTGACTGGGCCAAGGGATGCCCAGATAGCTGGTAAAAGATTATTTCTGGGTGTGTCTGTGACAGTGTTTCCAGAAGAGATTAGCATTTGAATCGCTGGACTGAGTAAAGAAGGTTGCCCTCCCCAGTGTGGGTGAGCATTATCCCATCTGTGAGGGTCTGGCTGGAACAAAAAGGCAGAGGAAAGGTGATCTGCTCTCTGCTGGAGCTGGGACATCCATCTTCTCCTGCCCTTGGATATCAGCAATCCTGGTTCTCAGACGTTAGGGTTTGGATTGGAATTATACCACTGGCCTTCCTGGGCCTCCACCTTACAGATGGAAAATCCTGGGACTTCTCAGGCTTCATAACAAATCTCCCACTGTATCTATCTCTGTATATCCTATTGGTTTTGTTTCTCTGGATAATACAAAAAAACAACAACATATATGGTCTAACCAGAATTTCTGATGTCAGAAGGAAGAGGAGGTTTCGGGGGAGGTGTGGACGGGGAGGAGCTCCATAGGGAAGCCCTGAGGTCACACTGAGGAAGTGACATCCAGGTGAGCCACACACAGGACCAAGCCAGGTAGTATGTGTAGACCAGTTATGCAGGAGAAACCACTGCACAGTGTCTCAGGTACTTCTCCTTAACCACCTTTGATCATCTGCTCAACCAGGAGTCAAGGGTGACCAACGTGGCCGGCTCTGTCTGATGTGGCCTCAGTGGTGCTCTAGGACAGGCGCTCTGACTCCCAGAAGAGAAGATTCGCCACAAAGGGGCTTCATACACAGGTTGAAGGAAGTATCTGGGAACAGAAAATGGAGTCAGCAGGAGTCACGCTGTCCCCAGGTGTGTCCTCTAATTGTCATCTGGAAGAAATGCAGCTACTCCAGGCTTTGCCATTTAAACACACAGGAGGAATGGCTCGGTGGTGACCTCATTACCGTCCTTGCCCAAAGAACCAGTTATGCCTGCTCACTACCACCCATAGTCTGCTGATGCTGGGCTCAGATGGTAGGCCCGGAAAAGCCTCTGTGAGTCTCAGTGCCTGGGCAGACATGCCTCCCTTCCCAGCCACACCAAGAAATATTTCTTCTCGCCGAAACCGGTTTGGCTCAGTGGATAGAGCGTCAGCCTGCGGACTGAGGGGTCCCGGGTTCGATTCCGGTCAAGGGCATGTACCTGGGTTGTGGGCATATCCCCAGTGGGAGATATGCAGGAGGCAGCTGATCGATGTTTCTCTCTCATTGATGTTTCTGACTCTCTATCTCTCTCCCTTCCTCTCTGTAAAAAATCAATAAAATATATTTAAAAAAAAAAAAAGAAATATTTCTTCTTGGGTGAGGAAAAAAGATTTTCTGTGTTCGTGGAGAAATAGATGCTCCATGACTCCCAATTGCTATGAACCATCTCTTTCCCATTTTCCCCTAGTATTGCCCATAAAGTCATTCATAGAGCTGTGGGCCCCACAGTTAGCCCTCTGGATGGAGCCTGAACCATACCACAGGGTAGGGCCCACTTTAAGACAAGGGGTCAGCCTTTTGTCAGCAGTCAATGTCTTCCAGCTGCCCTGGGGACAAGGGAGGTTGCATAGCATCCTGAGTGAAGGGGAGAGCTACATGTTGTTAGCGACCAACCCAGACTATTAGATGGGATCCGGGGAACCACTTGTGTCTACCACCGCCTGAAACACTTAGGGCATTAGATTTTACTTCTGTTCCTTTAATTCAATTTTTTTTTCTGGACAGGTTTCTTCATCCATCAATTTGCATAGATATTTCTTTCTTCCTTTTTTTTCCTTTATTAGTTTTGCATGTTTTCTGCCCCAACTTTCTATTTCTCTCCTAGTGTGTGGTTGATTCTCTGTGTCCTACTTCCCTCCTATCTGATCACTTTTGTGTCCACTCTTCCGAGCCACAGCAATGCCACGGGAGTTTTGCAGACATAGCCACTTCTCTGTACCTGGTAATCCTGATTCCTTTTTATATCCTATTTTTGGGGGCAGAGATGGGGGAGAATGGAGATAGGAGCTACCTTGGGTATCATGTGTCTTTCCTTGGCAACCACTTTTCAAATTTACAGTGTGTGATTATATTCTTTTCCATACTTGATCACCAACAGTGAGGTTTTTGCTGTTGATTTCATTAGGCTTTGGGGAGAGGGAAATTTGTGGTCTGGCTTTATTTATTTTTAGAAAAATGCAGGTCTATGGACTTAGAAACCAGCATTCACCAAGCAGGGTGTGGGCAGCAGAGAAAAGAACAGGACACCAGGCTGTGGGGTCACCTCCTGGTTCTGAAACACTGGCCCCAGTCTCCTCCACACCGCACCTCCGCCAGTCTTTAGTTCCTCGCCTGGAGACAGACTTCCTCTCAGCCTCAACCAGAACCAAGGAAACAGGGACCTGCTTTCAACTGAACTGACATCTGAGGAAAATAAATCCTTTCATTTCTGTTAGAAGCCTCCACCCTCACTCAAAACTAACCTCTATACCAGTGATGGCGAACCTTTTGAGCTCGGCATGTCAGCATTTTGAAAAACCCTAACTTAACTCTGGTGCCGTGTCACATATAGAAATTTTTTGATATTTGCAACCATAGTAAAACAAAGATTTTTTTTTATATATTTATTTTATACTAGAGGCCCAGTGCACGACATTCATGCACTGGGGGGAGGGTGGTCCCTTCAGCCCAGCCTATGGCCTCTCGCAGTCCAGGACCCCTCAGGGGATGTCCACCTACCAGCTTAGGTGGACATCGCCCATGGGGTCCTTAGCGCTGCCATAGAGGCGGAAGAGGCTCCCACCACCACCACTGCACTTGCCAGCTGTGAGCCCGGCTTCTGGAGTGCACTGACCACCAGTGGGCAGCTCCTGCATTGAGCGTCTGCCCCCTGGTGGTCAGTGTATGTCATAGTGACAGGTTGTTCCGCTGTTCGGTTGATTTGCATATTAGCCTTTTATTATATAGGATATTTAAATGCCATTTAACAAGAAAAATCAACCAAAAAAATGAGTTCATGCGTCACCTCTGACACACATGTCATAGGTTCGCCATCACTGCTCTATACTCACATTCGACCCTTAGAGATGACCCCACTGGCTATCACTCTTGCAGGACCTTGTAAAGAACCCACATGTCCTGATTCCTCTGCCCAATCCTTGTCCAAGTGAATAGGAGTCTCCATGTACAGTAACTAGCAATTTGGGCATTTGAGGCTTGAAATATGACAACTGGTCTCAAGCCAATGGAACAAGCTTAGTTAGAGCGGTAAGAGGAGAGTGGCCCCTGCATAGGCAAACTGCCCTCCATGCACCCTGATATCCACAGTAGGTGACACAGGGACAGGACTTGCCTGGCCACCCAGCCAGAGAGCAGCACTTGGGGTGTGGGTATGAGAGGGGAGGAACATGATAGGACAATTCCTTAGAAGTTACCAGCTTACAACTTTGTACGATCTTTTCTAATCTTTATTTCAAAATCATCTGCACTCTCTAAACTCCTGTGGCAAAGCATGGCCCTCCTGCCCTGATTTGGGCGTCGCGTCACATGGTCCAAGGAATGTTCCTGGGTAACTATAGATCCTTGGGTCAGTTCCAGCCCCTCCAGGAATCAGGTTATCCCCTTAACTTACATGCACACAGTGTATGAAGTGGGCATGGGCGCAGGGAAAACCACGGGAGAATCTGCTAAACAGCGAGAGATCAGGAGCCAAGTGCTGCATAATCTTGGAGCAGGGGGAGGAGGGGAAATACGCAGCCACTACTTGGCAAACCCACCTGTATGTCTGCCAGCGACATTAGAAACTCCTCACCTGGTTCCTGGCCACAGATACTCCTTAACAAGCCTAACAAGAGGTGACTCCTCCCCCTGGCAGCGCCGGGAGCCATCTGGCTCTGCGCTGCATGGTTCACAGGGTCCCTGGTTTGGCATGGAGCCAACAGGTGGTGGGTGTCAGCTCAGAGGAGGGGCAGGGACACAGAACTATTCCCATCCCCCACCTCTGGCTTCAATTATAATAACTGTTTATTTCAAGCACTGGGATTCCCGCACTGGGATTACATTTGCCTGAGAAGTGGTCGCAGGAGCAGCGAGGGAACAGACTCTCCACTTTCAAAGGCAGCTCCCAGAACAGACCCACCTGGGGAAGGTCCAGCCCTGTGCGAGCTGCAGGAAGTGCTCCCATCACCCTGCACACAGGGTCACTTCCCTTTTATTTTAACCCTTTGTCACTCAGGCCCTGTCTAATGAACAGGAAACCCATGTATCTTTTTCATGGGGCTCTCCCTTCCCCTCCTCAACCCCAGAGGCCCACACCATCTGAGCAGAGAATACTCTGGAGTCCGCTGCTAGAAACTGGCTCTACTCGATCCCACTGGCAATCTCTGCCCACCTCCCAGCCAGAGTCATGCACACATTGCTTGTGTTCTTGCGGGCAGGGTAGCCACAGCCTGAGGTCTAACTCTAGCCTGGAGTGCTCCAAATGTAAGATCTCAGCTGGACTTGTTTCCTGGGGCTGCCAGAACAAATGAGCACACACTGGGTGGCTTGAAAGAACAGAAATGTATCCTCTCACAGGTTTGGAGGTCAAAAGTGTGAAATCACGGTGTTGGCAGGTCGGTCCTTCTGGAGGCTCTGGGAGAGAATCTGTCCCTCGTCTGTCTCCTGTGCTGCATCCTCCACATTCCTGGCTTGAATCTGCATCATGCTGATCTCTGCTTCCTTTTACATGGCCTTCTCTCTGGTTCTCCTCTTCTGTGTCTTATAAGGACACCTGTCATTGGATTTGGGGCCCACCTCGTGAATCTCGAATATTTTCATCAGGAGATCCTTAATTTAATTATATCTGCAAAGACAATTCTCCAAATAAGGAAATATTCACAAGTCCTGGTGGACACGTCTTTTAGGAGAACACCATTCAATCCAGGTATATTAATTTGCAATGGCTTCCATAACAAAATACCACAGACAGGCTTGGGGGTCGGGGAGAGTGCAGATATTGTCTCAGAGTTCTGGAGCCTGGAAGTCCAAGATCAAGATGTGTGTGTGTGTGGGGGGGGGGGGGGCGGGGGCGGGGGGGGGGCAGGGGGATGTTTCCCAAGGCCTCTCTCCCTGGCTTTAGATGCCATCTTCTCTGTGTCCTCACATGGTCTTCCCTCCATGTGTAACTGAGTCCTAATGGCCTCTTCTTATAAGAACACCATCCATATTGGATTAAAAACCACCCCAATGACTGCACTTAATTATAATGACCTCTGCAAAGACTTTATCTCCAAATATAGTCACATTTTGAGTTACCAGAGATTAGGGCTTCAATACACGAATTCTAAGGGACTAGAATTCAGCCCGTAACAATGAGGTGGTTTTAGGCACAGTCCCTGCTGAAGAAGAGGAAAAACACCAATTTGTTCTCAGGTGACACATCTCCAACTCTAGTGCCCAGTCCACCCATGGGACCCAGGCAGTGCAGCTCTTTACCGAGGCCACCCTGTGCCAGGCACTGTCCAGGACTCCACACATTAGTCAGGGAACAGCCTTCCTTCCTCTTAGGTGTCGCCTCTCTCTGTGTACTTGAGAAGGGGTGATGGCAAAGAGATGGCTGTCCCCACGAGGTCCAGCACTCCCTTTCTGACCACTTCTCCAACTGGGTGCTCCTCCCTGCTCCGCCAGGGCCTCCCCTCACCCCACTACTGACCACAACTCAGGGACCTTGAGGGCTACAGTCCCTGTGGTGCAACATGGCTACTTTTTAGAAGCCTTTGCAGAGGGGGAGGTGAACACTGGGCAGATCACACCTCTCTTTGTGGTCCCATCCACTGTCCCACTCTGTAGAATCACCACATGGTTAAACAAGTTCTGTCTGTTGGGATGCTTTTGATGAGAAGCAAGACCAAACCGAACTCAAAGTGTGAAACCGTAAGAGAAACTTATTGCCCACATAAATGAAAAGCCCAAAAGTGGTGTGAACTTTAGGTAAGGGTTGATCTAGCAGTTCAACAATGCCACCAAGAACACACTTTTAAAAAACTGCAGTGTAATTAACATACAATATTATATTAGTTTCAGGTAAATAACATAATAATTCATTATTTGCCTATTGCAAAGAATATACTTTCTTTCCATGTTTTGTCCCTGTTGGTTTTCCTGGTACTGGTTTCATGCCAAGGTTCTCTCATCTTTGGCTACCCGATGGCCCAAGATAAGCGCCTAAAATAACCTGCCGCAGTCCCACAGAGCAAGGAAATAGCCTTCCCCATCTGGATCAGAAGTCCTGAGCATCATTCTGATATGGACCACGTGGGTCACATGCCCATCTCTGAACCAGTCAGTGTGCCTCGGGGGAGGTGGGACTACCTCAGAAAAACAAGGACCCATTTCTGGAGCTGGAGGGTGATGGTAGAATACCCATCCCACCCAAACCACAAGGATTGGGCCACAAAGGGAGGCTCACACAGATGATTGAGGGGCAGATATACATCCACTGCACAAGTTGCTAGGGTGTGCTGAAGAAAACAAAACATAATTACAGCACGAAGGGGAAATTGTATGTAGACAAAATGTGCCTTGCCCTATGATCCGGGGGCAAAGTCTTCCGGGAGTACTCTCACTGGCAGAATGATGGTCCCCAAGGAGAGTCTATGTCAGTGATGGTGAACCTTTTGAGTTCGGCGTGTCAGCATTTTGAAAAACCCTAACTTAACTCTGGTCCCGTGTCACATACAGAAATAATTTTTTTATATTTGCAACCATAGTAAAACAAAGACTTATATTTTTGATATTTATTTTATATATTTAAATGCCATTTAACAAAGAAAAATCAACCAAAAAAATGAGTTTGCCTGTCACCTCTGACACGTGTGTCATAGGTTCGCCATCACTGGTTTATGTCCTAATTCCTGAGATTGTCAATATGCTACCACATCCACAAATATCTTACATGGCAAAATGGACTTCGCAGATATAACCAGCTGACCTTGAAATAGAGAGATCATCCTGTATGGGCCCGATATAATCACACTAGAGGCCCAATGCACAAAATTCATGCAAGAGTAGGCCTTCCTTCCCCCCGGCTGCCAGCACTGGCTTCCCCTCTGACACCTGGGACCCATGCTTCAGGTCTAATTAGCATATTACGTTTTTATTATTATAGATGAGCCCTTAAAAACATGTAGATGAGGTAATCAGAGAATGCAAAGCACAAGAAGGATTCGATGCAGCATAACTAGCTTGCATATGGAGGAGGCCAAATGAGAAGGAACGTGGATGCCTCTAGGTGCTCTGGAGCAGCCCTTGGCTGACAGTAAGCCGAGGAGGAACACTTTAGTCCTACAGTGGCAGGGCACCGAATCCTGCCAACAATCGGTGTGAGCCTGGCAGGATTCTGCCCCAGTGCCTCCCCAGGTAAGAGTCTTGATTTTGCCTGTAAAAGCCTAAGCAGAGTGTCCAGCCAAGCCTGACTTCTGACCTATAGAATTAGGAATGCGTGTTGTCTAAAGCCACTACCACTGTGTCCATTTGCTATGCATCAAGAAAAAGCTATGACTATAGTGAGGTAGGTGAGTGTATTAGTCAGGATTTTCCAGAGAAAGAGAATCAATACTATATCTATAGGTATATAGAGATTTGCTATGAGAAATTGGCTCATGTGATTATGGACGCTGAGAAGTCCCACAGTCTGCTGTCTGCAAGCTGGAGGCCCAGGAAAGCCAGTGGTGTAGTTTCAGTCCAAACCCAGATGCCTGAGAATCAGGGAACTGATGGTGTACATCCTGGTTCAAGACCAAAGGCCCACGAACCAGGAGCACTACGTCTGAGGGCAGGAAAACTGGATGTCCCTGCTCAAACAGAGAGAGAAAATTCGCCCTGCTTTGCCTCATTGTTCTATTCAGGCCCTCAGCAGACTGGATGAGGACCCCCCACACTGGGGAGGCCAATCTTCTTCACTCAATCTACTGATTCCAATGCTAATCTCTTCCAGAACCACCCTCACAGACACACCCAGAAATAATGTTTTACCAGCAATCTGGGCATCCCTTGTCCCAGTCAAGGTGACATAAAATTAGCCCTCACAGCACTATTATTCCCCTGTTTTACAAATGAAGAAAACAAGGCACAGAAAGGTTAAGTGTCCTGCAAAAGGTGGCACAGCCAAGAGGTGATGTGCTGAGCTCTCGAAACCAGGCAGTCTGGCTCCAGACCCTGTGCTCATGGCCGTTGTACCATCCTAGGGAGGAAATGTGGACTCAGCAACAGCCTCATTTCCCAACTCTGCATTGGAGTGGGCAGGTTTCTTTGAGGTGAGAAGTCATCTGGGTAGGGAACATCTAACCCAGGTTTCCAGAGCATGCCTTACAGCTCTCCCGTGCCAACACTGGACGCTCTATTCAGAGGTGAGGCGCACTCTTCATCTCCAGAACAGACAGCCTCTGAGGCCCTTGAAATGGAGTTTCTCCTTGTGTCCCTTTAGCACATTTAGGCTGCAGAAGTGAATTAAATCTGAGTTGCCATCCAATGTAAGAGGAGGGTAACAGTAGTAACGAATACCTACTCTGCCCTCTCTATGTACCAGGCACTGTGCGATTTTGTTCAATTACTATGGTAGCCTTCTGAGATGGATCAGCATGGTCCTCAATGTAGAGATGAATAAACTCAGGCTCAGAGAGACCCAGTGACCTGTCCAAGGTCAGCCAGCCATTAAGCAGCACAACTAGGCCCCAACTCCAAAGCCTGAACCATCATGCCCCTGGGGCCTGCCAGTTAGAGAGGGCAATGACCGTCAAAGTGGGCCTGGCAGCCTCCAGATATGACAGGGACCTCATAGGAAAATTACCAGTAAAGAGGGTGTGTGGCGACAGGTGAGCAGAGATTGGCTTTACAGTGGGGACTAAGGAAAAACTAGACATAAAGAATGTCATTTCTTTGCAGCATGAGGTGTTTGGCACAACACTGTTATAGGCCTTCAGTAAGCAAAGTGCTGGGTTCACAGCATGAAGTCTGGCGGGGGGGGGGGGGGCGGTGTTCATGGGGGAGGCACACAGCACCCCAGATCTATCAAATTCAAAACTGTGGGGGTATCACTGTCATCTCCATTTCTAACCAGCTCCCAGGTAAGCCATAGGTACAGTGAAGTTTAAGACTTACTGGCTGTTATGGGTTGAATTGCCTTTCCCCAAAATTCATACATTGGAATCCTAACTCCCACAACCTCAGAATAGGACCTTATTTGGAGGTAGGGTTTTTAAATGAGGTCATTGGAGTGAGTTCTAATCCAACTGGTGTCCTTTTTAAATATATATATATAGGTTTCAGAGAGGAAGGGAGATGGGGAGAGAGATGGAAACATCAACAATGAGAGAGAATCATTGATCGATCGGCTGCCTCTTACACAGCCCCTACTGGGGATCGAGCCCACAACCCAGGCATGTGCCCTGATTGGGAATCGAACCATGACCTCCTGGTTCATAGGTCGATGCTCAGCCACTGAGCCACATCGGCTAGGCACAATGGGTGTCCTTATAAGAAGAAATTTGGACACAAAGATGTGCACAGAGAGAAAATGATATGAAGAAACACAAGGAGAAGACGGCTGTCTGCAAGCCAAGGAGAGAAGCCTGGGACAGACCCTGCCCTCAGCAGGAACCTACCCTGCTGACACCCTGATCATGGACTTGCAGCCTCCAGAACTGAGACAACCAATGAAGCCACCCGGTTTGTGGTACTTTGTTACAGAGGCCCTGGCAAGCGAACACAGTGTCTGCACAGAGAGACAGACCTTTGCAATGCATACATACATCTACTGTGGGGCGAGAGTGGGGTGCTCAGAATATTCTGAACTCAAAGATAGGAATAGTATTCCGTTTCCCTTGGAGCAAGGGGAGCTTCTCACTCCACATTGTCCGAGTGAAGTAATCTGAGAGCAGCAGAAAAACAGTGTCTGTTTTCTGGGGCAGGGAGGGAGAGACAGAACAAAAGGATCTGTCCCAGGGAGCTGAAAAAGTGGGAGGAAGAGCGAGAGAAACAGGGATCCTGGGAGACAGCAGTTTTTATTCATTATTTGTTCTTAATTTCCAGGCTGATGCCACAGGGGGAAGGAGGGGTCTTTTCTCAACCTGCAAGAGTTTGAAAAATTGGACTCTGCTGGCGTTTTGCAAGCATGTTCCTTTATAAAATAAATGACCCTCTAAAAGTCTCCCATGTCAGGGCATTCGCTGGGCTCTCCTGGATCCCAGGCCGCTATTCCCACTCCAGGGTCTCTGTGTTCCCGGAATGGGGGCAGGGCTGGCAGGAAGGGATTCCAGCCAATTACCAGGCAGCCTCTGTTCTGTCCAATGTCCATCAGCCCTTTGTCCCCACTAGAGCCCTTTAGGCTTCCCTGGAAATTGTGTCTTTGCAAGAAGAGAGCAAACGGGGTGAAGGCAGGGGAACCCCAGATCTCCCTGGGGACTCAGGGCAGGGCCTGTAACCCCCATGGCAGCTGGTCAATACATGCATGTTGAGGAGAGGCCCCAGGGAGTACACAGCTTCTGACTGAGGCCCCTCAGGCTTTAGGATGACCGCCTCTCTGCCTTGTTCTATTTCATCCTCCTCGGCACTGAATTCTTTCCCTTCCAGCCTAAAAATTCCCGTTTGTAATGAGCTTGACTTCCCTTCTCTCTCGATCCTAAGACATTGAGATGCATTCATAGCATGCTGTGGCTGGAGGGGGACCTTCAGAATCATGGTGTCTGCCCTAATTCTATTGATAAGAAAAATGAGACTCAAAGAAGTTAAGGGCATTATATCTGAGACTGTTGCACAAGACCAAAGAAATACCAAGCACACTTCCTAGAGAAAGGGAGGGACCCCGTTTATTAACACTAGTGGACTCCGGGAATAATTTCCAAATCAGAGTGAAGAAACACGCAGAGGGCTTCACTTTTTATAACCTTCTGGGGTCTTTGTCTTGCAGATATGGTACCGCCCCCTTTCGTGGGCTTACAGGAAGGCCCCCAGGTGTTGAGGTCCCCAGGCCATATCCAATGATCTGTCCTGGGGCCAGCGATAACCACCTGCCCCCTCCCCCCAGGACAGTGCATTGTTCACAGTTTTTATGGCCTGACAGGCCTTGCAAGACCAGTTTCTTCCTCAAGACCATTAATGACAGCATGGCTAGCACAGCCCAGTATCCCAAACCTCTCTCAGGGGTTTGTTGTTATTGTTAATCCTCACCAAAGGATATTTTCCCATTGATCTTTAGAGAGAGTGGAAGGGAGGAGGAGAGACAGAGAGACATCTATGGGCCAGGGATCGAACCTTCAACCCAGGTACAGGCCCTTCAGTCTGCGGGCCAATGCTCTATCCACTGAGCCAAACTAGCAAGGGCTCCCAGGGAGCTTTTTATAACACAAATTCCAGTCCCATGAGGCACTGGAGGGTGGGAAGGGTGTGGAGGAGGAGTTCCCTGATCAGGTTTGTTTTCAAAACACTGTAGAGACGCCCAACCCTTTCCTGCTCAGGACTTGAGCATAGACTGTCCTCCTGCCTAAAATGCTCTGTACCCACCCCTTGTCACCTAGTCCACATCTTTTCCTTCTTCAGATCTTATCTTCAATTTCATTTCCCCCAAAAAGCTATTCCTGATTCCACAGATCCTTTAGGACCTGAGGCAAATGTTCTCCCCACAGCCCTTTCTCCCACAGCACTCACTTGTCATTACTATTGCGTTCCTAGTGGGCAGTCTGCTGTGTAAGGTCTGTCTTCTGCTAGCATCTAAACTTCCCAAGGACAAGAGCCACATCTTTCTCCTCCAGTGTCCCCAGCACCTCAAACAATACCATACCCACAGTAGGCACTTTATAGATGTATGTCGATTTGATGGCTGAGAAATCCTGCAATAAAGCAGCCTACATTATTTTGTTTTCATTTAGCATTTCCCAGACCTATTGGAGCATGGAACAATAACAACCTGAGGAACTAGACCTATCCAGGTGACAAGGATACACTTTGGGGACACTGTGCCACACTGCACACAGACTGCCCCAAATGAAAACCTTCTGATGCTCCCTGTAGTGCTGTCCCAGGAAGAACATGTCTGACAAAGGTTACAGCATGGGTGGCTCTTGAGGACATTTTGCTCAGTGAAATCAATCAGTCACAAAAAGGCAAGTACTATATGATTCCAGTTGCATGAAATATCTACAGCCATCAACTTCATAGAGACAGAAAGTAGAATGGTGGTTCCCAGGGGCTGGACGGAGGACCAAAGGCGAGCTTTTATTTAATAGGTGCAGAGTTCTACTTTTGCAAGATGAAAACAGTCTAGAGATCTGTTTCACAACAATGTGAAAATACTTAACATTATTGAAATGTACATGTAAAAATGGTTAAGATGATCAATTTTATATTATGTCTTTCACCACAACGAGGACATGCATAAAGAAACATGCCCAGCTGGTGTGGCTCAGTGGCTGAGCATCGACGGATGAACCAGGAGGTCACGGTTTCGATTCCTGGTCAGGCACAAGCCCGGGTTGTGGGCTCAGTCCCCAGTGTGGAGTGTGCAGAGGCAGCCGATCAATGATTCTCTCCCATCATTGATGTTTCTATCTCTCTCTCTCCCTCTCCTTTCCTCTCTGAAATCAATAAAAATATATTTAAAAAAAGATTGGTTGAACTTAAAGTGTTTTGCACACTGTAAAGCAAACTATACACATGTAAGGCTTTATGACAGGCCTATTCTCCAGTCTGAGAGCAATGCCTGCTATAGCAGGTGCTCAGTAATATTCATTGATTGAGTGAGGAAGCTTTATTATCATTCTTCTTCTTTTCTTCATATGGGGAGAAGAAAGGGCATTCCGGGGAGTGGGGGGAAGAGCAGCGGGACCTCACCCAATGAACAGGTACAGGACTTTCAGAAATAGGACTCCTGGATCACCCAAGTCTGTGCCATCTGAAAGAAACGTTCCCCGTGTAACTAGGTGTTAGAAGTAAAGCTGGTTCCTAACAGAGGCCCTTTTGAATTCTGCAGTCACACCCTCTCCCCACCACCTTTTCTGCAGAATAAGTAGGAGGGATCCTGAGATCCTGAGAAAGAAAGGCAGGTGCTGGCAGTGGGGGCTGCTTAGCAGACGGTTGCCAGTTCTGGGTGGCTGGGCTGCATCAACATGCTGTGCCTGGACAGACCTCGGGAACACCAGAGGAAGATCTCAGAACATAACTAGAACCCAGAGTCCCCATCTTCTTTGCATCCAGACCCCTTCTTTGCAGCCGGTCAAGTTCCAGGCACCAGCACAGCTCAAGCAGAATAACCAGCACACCAGGCTCCCCCCTCAAAGGGAAGCACTTATTTAGTTGGCACCTCCAGGCCCTCCCTTGGCTGCTCCTCACTTTCTGTCCCCCACCCCCACCTTGGCATCGTTCCAAGGATGTATGGGTTTATTTTTCCATTTATATGGAGCATCTCTGGCATCAAAACATTACAAATAGCACCTTATGTTTCCTTTCCTGATAAAAATCACAAAATCCTTGCTATATGTGTTTACTGTGAGAACGGTCTGTTATGTCGGGCACCCAGCTGTTCTGGTTCCCCCCCACCAGCACCTCTGAGAAGTGTGCTGCATGAAGGTGTCTGCGTTTCCAGAATTCAAGGTGCAACGGGCCGGATTATGCACCGCACTTGTATGAATCACCCCCAGCAGGCGTGGAATTCGCATGAAGTCCAAGCCAGGAAGGAAGTCGTTGAACGCCCACCCCTCTGAGTGTGCAAACACTAGCGAAGGAAAGCCTGGGTGGGTATGGCAATCTGGATAACAGCTACCCACGCATTTACACTTTTCTAACAATTTACGAATCAACATCCATACCCTTGCTGCAAAGTATCTGTCAGACTACAACCAAGCCTGAGGAAAGGCAGCTGGCAGTTGCACGGGGAGGATGATAACTGGGGTTCACGTGGACTAAGGCTTGAGCACCCCACGTCTGTCCCTTAACCTTCCTGGACCTTCTCTGCCGTCACTCGGAACGTTCCTAAGAGTCACAGAGCGCATTACACACCTGCTACTGGAGGCGGCGGCAGAGGACGTCATGGACGTCTTTGAAAGACTTTAAGAGCCTGGTTGGGAAAAATCCCTGCCAGGTTTCGAGGGGGCAGCTTAAGCGGGAGGAGGCAAAAGTGATGCTACAACAGGGGCCTGTGTCTCAGTATCTGAATGGTACGTGCCGATATTTTCCTCTGACATGACATGTGACATAACCACAGGAAGTCTGGGAAACCTTCTTGGGTGTCCCACACAGAGGCTTCAAGCCCGGCCCTAGACTGACACCAGTCCCAGGCCCTGAGGAGGAATCAAGAGCAAAATCTAACCAGAAACCTGGGCTCCATCCCCCACCTTCTATGCAAAGTTGCCTTAAAAGTCACTCAAACCCACAGGGGTGAGGCCTTTGCATCACAGACAAGCCCTAGACCAGTGATGGCGAACCTTTTGAGCTCGGCGTGTCAGCATTTTGAAAAACCCTAACTTAACTCTGGTGCCGTGCCACATATAGAAATTTTTTGATATTTGCAACCATAGTAAAAAAAAGACTTATATTTTTGATATTTATTTTATATATTTAAATGCCATTTAACAAAGAAAAATCAACCAAAAAAATGAGTTTGTGTGTCACCTCTGACACGCGTGTCATAGGTTCGCCATCGCTGCCCCAGACCAAGAAACAGCTCTGAGGACAGTGGAGTGGCAGCTGAATTTGGCCCCAGATAAAGAACTGTCCTTTCATAAAGGGAGCGGGCTGGCAGGGAGTGAGAGGGCCGAGGCCCAGCGGGCGCAGGGAACAAGGGGGGACTGCTATGGTGCAGGTGCCACCAGCAAGCAGTCTGAGGGGCCGCCTTTGTGTCAGGCCTCCCCAGGGGGCCCCATCCCACCCTGGCCAAAGCAGGGCTGACCACATGCCAGAGACCAGTGGGAGCCAAAACAAAAACAAAAACCAAAAACCCCAAAACAAAAAAGATCACGACTGTCCAGGACTTTGACCCGACCACCCTCACAGCAGAATGCCCGTTCCATTTTGCCATGAAAGATGAGTCAAGGCCTCTGCCTGGCAAGGAGGGAGGGAGGGAGGGAGGGAGGGAGGGAGGGAGAGAGAGAGAGAGAGAGAGAGAAAGAGAGAGAGAGAGAGAGAGAGAGAGAGAAAGGAAGGAATAGACAGATGAGGGAAAACATACTAAGAATAACTTTGTTTCTCCAGCTGATTTGGAAACCAGGTGGTTGGAAACAACAAATGGTGACTGGAGAGAGAAGTGGGTGTCACCCAGCTTTAAAAAGGGGAATTGCTGATATCTGAGCCAAAAAAGGACCAGTTGAAAGCAAGAGGTGGATTAGCTGCAGAGGAAACAGTCTGAAGGTCCCATGACAGGTGAGAGAAGTCCAGGAGGAGCCAAGTGGAGAGGGTGCAGAGTCAAAGCCACAATCAAGTGTGGGCAGCAGAGCTGAGCTGACCTGGGGTCCAGCAGGGGCTTGGGGAGGAGGCAAGTCCGCAGGGTCCAGGATGGGGGCCTAGCTCTCTCAGCAGCGTGCCTGTGCCCCACCCCACAAAGGTAGAAGGAAAGTGGCCACTGGAGGAGCCAGCAGGGCGCAGGGGGTGGGAGGGCTGGGGGATGGGGCTAAACTGTCAGGGAAAACCTTGTGGCAGACACTGGAATTCACCTCCCAGCAAGATTTTCCTTGCTTAAAAAAAGTCACCCTACACGCCCAGCGTGAACAGTGCAAAGCTAATTACTGCGCGTCTCCTGTTCTTGCAGATGCTGATGCTATGAGATAACCTGAACAGGATGTTGCTCACTGGAAGTCGACTTTTCGGTTTGGTGGTATAAAACGTGTGTATGGGGTCACTCGTGTTGTGGCAAATGGCAGGATTTCCTTCATTAAAGCTGACTAGCATGCTAAGTGAAATAAACCAGACACTGAAGAACAAATATCACACGATGCCCCTTATATGTGGAATCTAAGAGTCCAGCTCAGAGGCAGAGAGCGGGCTGGCAGTTGGCAGGGGCTGGGGAGGGGAAATGAGGAGACGTTGGTCGGAGGGCACAGACTTTCAGTTATGCCAGATGCCAGTCCTGGAGAGGACTCGTGATTGCCGTGAGGGTAGACCTTTTAAGTGCCCCTCACGACGCCCTGTTCAGGGCACCCACAGCAGTCTCACTCTAGTCTCTGCTGTTTAGATGTCATTTTTATGTCCCTTTATTTTTTTTAATGGGAAACACTATTCTCACATCATTGTGATTCTTCCCAACTTTTGTTCATTTGACAGAGCTTCCTGATGTTTGGCAGCAGCCCGAATGGATGAAATAAGATGTTATCCCTTAGGTGGACAGGTGAGGCCTGCGGTGGAGCCACCCTGGGTGGGTGGCCAGTGGCATCGCCCAGTAGGCTCCACAAATATAGTACCCATCACTGTTTTCTGTGTGTGCCACAAAGGTCGGGAAGCCCTGACTAATGGTATAACCTTTGCTGACCTCTTTGGGTTTTGCCTCTCAGCATTCAAAGTTAACTCTGAAACGCTTTGTCTTTCAAAAACGCTCAGCTCTTGCACGGGAAATGGGGCCGGGTTTTTACGTCATGACCGATAACCATGAGTTTAAATATGATTTGAGACTCAGGCAACTACTTGGTTTTCTCTGGGTAACTCTGTGATGCCCCCCCCCCTTTTTTTTAAAATATATTTTATTGATTTTCCACAGAGAGGAAGTGAGAGGGATAGGAGTCAGAAGCATCGATGAGAGAGAAACATCGATTCAGCTGCCTCCTGCACACTCCCCACTGGGGATGTATGTGCCCGCAACCAAGGTACATGCCCCTGACCGCATTCGAACCCAGGACTCTTCAGTCCGCAGGCCGATGCTCGATCCACTGAGCCAAACCGGTCAGGGCTGTGATGCCCTTTTGCTGCAGCACAAGTAGGTCCCCAAGAAAACAGACGCAGCCTCTAAGAGGTAGGAGCAGGCAACAAGGGCAGTCCTCTCTGGCTCCTCCTTTGCTCGGGCCCCACAGGAAAGGTGTCGTCACCCTCCCAGAGCACTTTTGACTCTGAGGCCCCGCCCTTCCAAGTCCAGAGGCTGCCTCCTTGGGCACTGCAGCCAATCTCGATGGGCTGGTTTCCCAGAAGAAAATAAAAAGAGAGAAGCACTCGCAGTGTCATCAAGATCAGAAAAGAGAAATCCGCCTCTCTCGCGCTCTCTCTCTCTCTCTCTCTCTCCCTCCTCTCCACAGCAGAGCAGCAGTCAGCAGGGAGGGAGCTGTTTTCAGGAAGCTGCAGTCCTGATTCACTCCCCGACAGACAACGTGTGCTATTTGAGGTCAGTCGCTCATCCTTTCTGTGCCCCAGTTTCCTCTGGTGCAGAACAGGCACTAATCATACTACAGCATGTGCTGTGGAAACGGATGACTAACCCGGCCTCCCACCGAGGATGGATGCTGTGAAATGCGAACTCAGGAGCAGCGATGAATACTTATCACCGGCAAGGGGGAGACGCGCCCAAATGCTGAGTTTCAGCGTTGGCTGTGGAAATCCGCTTAAAAGAAGGGTCTGTCCTCGAAGGACATGTTTCTCACAAAAGGAACGGGCAGACAGAGCGCAGCAAGTTTCTGTGATTCATGAGAAGCCTCTTTGCCACTCACGTCAAGTTCCCTGGGG
Source organism: Myotis nattereri (assembly GCF_964212035.1). Classification (NCBI taxonomy): domain Eukaryota; kingdom Metazoa; phylum Chordata; class Mammalia; order Chiroptera; family Vespertilionidae; genus Myotis; species Myotis nattereri. The sequence continues at coordinate 160,105,510 of NC_138075.1, forward strand.
TGTCTGTTAGGAAGAAAATTAAGCCCTTCGCTTGGTTTAGGCCAGTGGTTCTCAACCTTGGCTGCACATTAGAATCACCTGGGAATCTTTTTAAAATCCTGATTTCTGGGCCTCATCCTCCGGAAATTCTGTTTCTTTGTTACTAATGTTGTGGCCCCACCCCATAACAAAGAAACAAGAGTTTCCGGAGGATGAGGCCCAGAAATCAGGATTTTAAAAAGATTCCCAGGTGATTCTAATGTGCAGCCAAGGTTGAGAACCACTGCTTTAGGTGGACTCAGAATCCTAATGTGGTGTACTTGGAAGGGTCTTCACACATATTCTGGTTTCATGGTCTTCAAAGTTTGAAGAAAAGGTTCTGATTTAAACCAAACAAACAAGTTTAGGTAAGACCCCATACATCACACAGACGCGCTCAGATAAGAGTGGAGCTGTTCAGGCTGACGCTGAGGCTGGGACTGCACTTGGCCCCTCAGCACCACCCTCCTGCAGCCCACAGTCCAAGGGACCCTCCTCAGAGCCCCCAGGGTTGATGACCCAGTTTGAGGATATCCTGACAAAGACTCTCTCCTTGACCAAACCCTACACAGCCCTCTTAACTCTTTTTCAACCAGGCCTCAATTTTTGGACTTCCGTGTTAATCTCTGCATTGTCCAATTTTAGCAAGAATCCTGCTAAGTTGGGTTAGCTACAGTCTCCATCTTCCATATTTGATCACCCTCCATATCTCATCAGCCTCAATATCTGATTGGGTACCTTAACCTCCACCATTTCCCAGGTGATGTCTGATCACCTGGCCAGCCTTTAGTAAGAATCCTGTTAAGACGGTTTAGCCCAAATCCCCCCACCCCTGGTGTTTCTTAGTCATCCTCCATTCACCACCCCCAACCTGCTGCTGGACTATACATTCCCACTTGCCCATGCTGTATTTGGAGTTGAGTCCAGTTCTATACTGAGGTCTCTCTTCTCCTATTGCAATAGTCCGGAATAAAAGGTGTATTTACCACTTTGACTACTGTCCAGCTCTGATTTTTCTTTAATAGTCCCAGTTAGCTTAACTCTCTCATTTGATAGATGAGCAGACAAGTTTTGAGAGGTGAAGTTACTAGAACCTGGATGTCTTGATTCCAGGCCCAGGTCATGTCCCCCTTCAGCACACTGAGAATGGCGGAAGCCATGGATAAGGGTGTAATGGAAGTGGTAATGGCAGGGAGTCACAGCAGGGAGGCAGGAAGAAGACAGATGGAAAGCAAAAATATGGATATAAGCAACATTTTCAAAAAACCAAGGGGGCATATCTGACTGAAGGAGGTCAGTTCCTTCGTGTATAAAAGAGAGTGCAGACAAAAGGAAAGAAACCCCTTCCCGATGTTAAGAGGAGATGATGCCAGGTTCCGTTTCGGTCCTGTGAGCGAGAAGACACATCTCCATGTTACAAAGGCAGAGATTACTGAGATTGCCTACATACTGAACTAGGCATTTTGTAAAATGCTATTTCTTAAGTTCATGATAGGCTAACCTCAAAATTATAATATCTGGGTCCTTCTCTGGAGTTTTTACTAATCAATCTGTGAACTATCTGGGATGGGAAACCAATAAAGGTGTAATGATTCTCGATTTTCCTGTTTCTGCTCTGCTCACCCCCATTTCTGCCATGTGTCCCCTAGTTGGTATGAATGCAGAAGAAGTCTTTAACATACCCCCAAAACTGTCAATTTTACAAAGCTGTATGTACATGTACAGTATAAGGCATTCAGTGAGAATTTCAATCTTTGGGGAACAAATTCAATCATATCAATAGGTATTTTCTAAATTTGATCCAAGTTCAAACCCTTTCTCTTTAAAACACCTGAAAGGAGAAAAAACAATATTACTGGAGGACAGTTTGGCAACAGGTATCAGAGGCCACCAACTATGTTCACATCCTTTGATCCAGCAACTCTGCTTCCAGGAGGTCATCCTAGAGAAATATCAGACTTGTACAGAGAGATCTATGAAAAAGGCTGTTCATTGTGGCATTATTTACTAGTATAATATAAAAATTAGAAACAATTTAAATGTCTGTGAAGAGAGATTGATTAAATAAATTATGGTAGAGCTATATGATACAATAATATGCTACTATTAAAATCATTTGTAGGAGAATATTTAGTGTCATGGAAGTATTTGTAATTTACTAGAGGCCCAGTGCATGAATTCATGCATGGGTGGGGTCTGGCTGGCCCACCCCAATCGGGCAACTGGTTGGGTCGGCCTGGGGCAGGGGCCTCGGGCAGTTGGCTGGCAGGCCCTTCCCCCGATTGGGGGTGGGGGGGAGAAGGAGGAGGGGGACAATGTGGTGGGGCAGGCCAGGGAGAGGGGCTGTGGGCAGTTGGCCAGCCGGCCCTACCCCCTGGTTAAAAATCTCGGTTGAACTCCCAGTAGAACTCCTGGTCAAGGGGACAATTTGCATATTAGCCTTTTATTATATAGGATTAATGAGAAAAAGCAGGTTGTAAAACATTACACTGTCTTATTCCAAGTTTATATTGTATGTTATAAAATATATACATTAAGAAAATATATAACTTAGATGTAAACTGCGATCTCTCTACTTCTCAAGCTCTAATGATAATTGGTTCTGTTCCTTTTCACCAATTCCATGGATTGTGGAAGTTCAAAGCCTCCCCTGAGATTCCTGCCATTTCTAAGTAGCAGGGTGAGAGGAAGACACCTATGTTATCATGGCTACACCATGTTGACCCAGTTGTGAAACTCAGCCCCATCTGTAATTTATATAGAATACGATTATGCACAGACACCCACACATACCGATACACACACGATAGCACAAAGCACCTGAGAGGGTGGAGGGAAGGGTGGAGAGGTGGAGGATGAGAAAGGAGGAGTTTCTATTTCAGCTTATAAACCACTTTAAATTGCACCTTCAAATTCTGCCAGTGTGTTCAGCTTATTCAAATTCAGTTTAACCAAATAAATAAACATGTACATTTTTTAAAATGAAAAAAATAAAAGTGCTGGATAATGACAAGGATCAGGAAAGCAATGGTTTGACACATGTAAATCCAGGTATTCAAGTGCCCAGGTAGCAATGCATGTGGCTATTTTTGTGGAGACATTCCCGGGTTGATTCTAATGAATGCTTTGTACATTTAGACCAATAGTGAAAAAAATCAATTTATCCCACATGACAGAGTTCTCAGAGCTTATTTCCCATGTAAGGTCCCGACATTTAAAATGGAAAGGAATTCATTCCAAAATAGAAATAGGATTCTGATCCAAACAAACTAATAGAAGAGATTTGCCACAAACTTGTTATAAAAGAATAGTGATGCTTTTTCAGTACATGGAAGGTAGGTCTTCAAAGCACCACATACACTTTAAGAAAGCAAAATCAGAGGATTTGACAGGGGATTGAAATCCCATTGTCTGCTCCCAGCTTATGTTTCAACATTTGGTTATCTAAATATCAATTTCCCCGTGAAAGGGCAAAGAGCTTGAAAGGCAGCCCAGCCCTGCACACAGCCTGCCCTAGTCTGCTTGGGCTGCCATAACAACGTACCACAGAGTGGGGGGCTCACACAACAAAGGTGTATTTCCTCACGGTTCTGGAAGCTGCATGTTGGAGATCAAGGTGCTGGATGGTCCAGTTCTTGATGAGAACCCTGTCCCAGGTTTGCAGATAGCTGCCTTCTCACTGCATCCTCACATGACAGAGAGGGAGAGAGAAAGCTCTGTTCTCTCTTTCTCTTTATATAAGGACACGAATCCCACCATGGAGTCCCCTCTCTCATGAGTTCATCTAAACCTAATTACCTCCTGAAGCCCCCATCTCCAAATGCCATCATACAGTGGGTTCGGGATTCAACATAGGAATTTCGATGGGTTACAGCTCAGTCCATAGCCCAACTCCCAGCCTTCCTCATTTGGAGACCCATGATATCAAGGCTACATCCATAGTCTGCAATCATAGATAGGGCCCCTCATGCAGAGAAAGCAGGTGTGGTGCCTTGCCTGGTCTCTCTGGCCAGGTGTAATCTTTGAATTTGATTTAATAACTCTCTTACTTTGCCCATTAACTTGGCCCTTACATTTCTCTTCTGTCATCCACAGATGGCCAATATGACCAGTGAGACAGAATTCAAAAGGAGCCCCATCATCTTTAAAATAGTTTAGAAATAATTCAAGTAGTACAGGCTCTATACTTTTGCTTGGTTAGGGCACCCTCACGTGTTTGTAAAGGGAACTACCATTTAAGTTATTTGAAAAATCATAACCACTTGGAATCAATCATCCATAACGTTTGCCTTCACTGAGCACCTGCTGTAGCTGAAGCATCGTGGTGACAGATATAAAGATGATTAGAATGTAAATCTTGCCCTCAAGAAACTCACAGTTTAACAAAGAAGATAAGACATACAGAAACAAATTTAAAGAGAGAGGCAGAAAGCAACAAATACTTTTTAAAAAAATATATGTATTTTTATTGATTTCAGACAGGAAGGGAGAGGGAGAGAGAGATAGAAACATCAATGATGAGAGAGAGTCATTGATTGGCTGCCTCCTGTATGTCCCACACTGGGGATTGAGCCCACAACCCGGGCATGTGCCCTGACCGGGGATCGAACTGTGACCTCCTGGTTCATGAGTCCATGCTCAACCACTGAGTCACACCGGCCAGGTGCAACACATACTTTTAATTGCTCCAGAGAAAATGCCATGGAAGGCTGGAAGAAGGCAAAATGAATTCCATAGTAGATACTGTATTTTGATATGGATTTTATAGACTGAGTCTAATGGAGGGACGGTCATTAATTGATTCACTCATGAATTCTTTTAACTAACGGTAAAATGAAGTCACTCAAGCAGAAAAATGAAGGAGTTATGGAGATAACAGCAAGGAACTTTCTGTTATGGGAGCATTAATTTGTGAAGGGTAATGATTTAAATTAAGATCAAACAAACTTGATGTCAACTGTTATTGAAAAATAAAATAGAATAAAATTTAAAATATAAAATAAGTTTTAAAAATTTTTTAAAAATGATCAAACAAACTTGGACTTCTCTGGGTGACAAAGTGGGAACCAGGGAAGGCATCTGAGCAGAAGAGAGAAGCTCACTTACTCTTTGATTTATTCAGCGAATATTAGTGTGCCTACCAGTGGGAGGCACAAGGTGTTGGGTACCGGGTGCTGAGAAAAACACACATGGGCCGAAACCGGTTTGGCTCAGTGGATAGAGCATCGGCCTGCGGACTGAAAGGTCCCGGGTTCGATTCCGGTCAAGGGCATGTACCTGGGTTGCGGGCACTTCCCCAGTGGGGGATGTGCAGGAGGCAGCTGATCGATGTTTCTCTCTCATCAATGTTTCTAACTCTCTATCTCTCTCCCTTCCTCTCTGTAAAAAATCAATAAAATATATTTAAAAAAAAGAAAGAAAGAAAGAAAAACACACATGGACCCTGCTATCACAGAGCTTATAGCAGGGAGAGATGATAAAGAAGTATTCATACAAATAAATACCTGATTGAAGATTATGCTAAGGCAGATAATGAAGATCAAGATCCTGTAAGAAAATACTGAGGGGTTGGAAACTTACTTGAAATGGAGGGTCAGGGAAGTCTTCTTTGAGAAAATGACATCCTGAAGAACCCACAATGGCCAGGTAGAGACTTGGGAAATGAACCTTTAACATTTGCATACAGGCCTGAAGGAGAAAGGAGTTTCCTGGCCTTGAGAGACTGGAAAAATGGTGATGTGAGTGGAGGGCAGGAACAAGAGAGGGGGTGGTAAGAGGTGGCATGGAGGGAAATGGCACTAGTTCATGCTGACCTTATATGTCCTGGCAATGGGCCTGGGTTTTAAGTGCCACAGGAAACTGGGGAGCAACTTGACTATGTTTACAATGTGTAAACATCTCTCTGGCATAGTGTGAAGAAGGGGACATGGGCAGCTCTGGGACACCAGTAATGAGGCCTCTGCGGTTGCCAGGTGAGACAGTGGTGGCTGCACCAAAGCTGCTGTCAATGGGGATGGAAAGAAGGGCTCCAAGGAGGCTAAATCTGGCCACAGTATGAATTACAAGGGAAAGGCTAGAGGTGAGGGGGCCATATTCAGAGGCCACTGCAATTGTCGCAATGGGGCATGGGAGTGAGACACAAGAGGCTCCTAGGGAGGTCAGCATGTAATTTGAAACAGTCTCATCCAAACTCTGAAGGCAGGGAACCCCCAAACTCCCAGTCTAGAGAGAAAGAAAGTGTAGGAAAGGCATTCAAGGAGACATGAAAGCTTTGAGCCTATGTAGTAATAAAACAAAGATGTGTGATCAAGTGAGGGCAGAGGACAGGTTTGGATTGGGACCTCTTAGCTTTGGGGAATGAGGACAATACCTGATTAGGTATCCAGACAGGAGTGAGAAATAAGGCCAGAAACAGTGGATTAATTAGATTGTGATTCTCTAACTTCTGCCCAAGCTAACTTTCACTTGGGGAATGGGAAAGAAGATATGCCTAAGGGAATGGGGCTGGAGGTGGGGTGCAGTGGAAGGAATATGAGGGTATCACTGTGAGGAGTGGGGAGGGGGATTGGAAGAGAAAGACAACATAAAGGCACCTAGAGCTCAAGGTAGCTCCAAACAATTCAGAAGGAAGTTACCAAAATTAACTCCCACCTATTTTGAAATTGTATTACATTATGTCATATAAAAATAATAGCAGCTCAAAAAGAATAAAATTTTTACATTAGACCTAAAACCATAAGAAGAAAACATAGGTGGTAAACTCCTTGACATTGGTCTTGGCAACAATTTTTTGGAGTTGGCATCAAAAGCAAAAGCAAAATAAATAAATAGGGCTACATGAGACTAAAAAGTTTCTGTACAGCAAGGGAAACCGTCAACAAAATGAAAAGGAAACCTACCAGTGATCTCACTTATATGTGGAATCTAATGAACAGAATAAACTAACTAAGTGGAAGCAGACTTCGGATTTAGAAAACAAATTGATAGCTGTCAGAGGGGAGAGGGTTGGAAGCTGGGTGAGAAGGATGAAGGGATTAAGCAAAGAAGAAAATAAAAAGAAAGACTCTCGGACACAGACAACAGTCTGGTGATTGCCAGAGGAAGAGGGCAAAGGGGGGATAAGTGGTGATGAAAGGAGATTTGACTTGGGCTGGTAGACACACAATACAATATTCGATGATGTACTGTAGAACTGTATACCTGAAACCTATATAATTTTATTAACCAGTGTCACCCAATAAGTTCAATTAAAAAAAGAGAGTTCCTCAAAATTAAAAACAGAACTATCATATAATCCGGAAATTCCATGTCTGGGTATTCATCAGAGGGAAACAAAAACACTAACTCAAAAAGACATCTACACCCCTCTGTTCATCGCAGCATTATTTACAATAGCCAAGACATGAAAACAGCCTATGTGTTCATCAGTGGAGGAATAGATAACATGGTGTGTATATACAGCCATAAAAAAGAAGGCAATCCTGCCATTGTCAACAACATGGATGGGCCTCGAGGGCATAATGCTACATGAAATAAGTCAGACAAACACACAAAGACAATATGCTGTCACAAGTAGAATCTAAAAGACAAACAAACCAAAATACACAACTGAAATTATAAATACAGAGAACAGATTGGTGGTTGCCAGAGGCAGGGGTGAGAGGTCGGCAAAATTGGTGAAAGTGGTCAAAAGGCACAAACTTCCAGCTATAAAATAAGTTCTGGGGATGTAATTTACAGCATAGTGACTATAGTTAATCACATTTACCTTTAATTGAAAGTTATTAAGAGAGTAAAGTTACTAAGAAAAATAATTTGAAACTATGTATGGCAATGGATGCTAATGAGACTTACTGTGGTGATCATTTCACAATATAGACAATTATCAAATTATGTTGTACACCTGAAATGAATGTTTTATGTCAATTATATCTAAAAACAACACAAAACCTTGAACTTTAGAGCTATTCATCTCTGCACAGGGTTAACCAGATGCACACAGACTTAGAAGGCTGACACACCATGGGGAATTGGTTCGCACCTACTCTCTTAATGTTTTTCACTCTGTAAAGTGCCCAAGCTCTCCTCAAGAATCACAGAGAGGTCAGCTCTAGCTTTTGTAAGCTCTGGAGTCCTTAGCACAGGCTCAGAGGTAACTTGCTAAGGTCATTCAACTAGTAAGCTACTAACTACCAAGAACTAAACTTCCTCCCGATCCCTCCCTCCTAGAAGATCAGTAGAAAATTGTCCCCCTTCCAGTCAAACAAACTCCCCCCTTCTCTCCACACCCACCCCCAGTCCCCATTATCACCATCACTACCACCACGACCACCACCCACACCCACCACCACACCACCACCACCCACCCACACCCACCACCACACCACCACCACCCACACACACCACCCACCACCACACCACCACCCACACCCACCCACCACACCACCACCCACCACCCACACCAACACCACACCACCACCACCCACACACACCACCACTACCCACACACACCACCCACCACCACACCACCACCCACACCCACCCACCACCACCACCACTACCCGCTCTCCACCGAGGTTCTCTGGGATATTGGGGCAATAGATCACTCCGCATTCACAAAGGAATGTTCCATTTGGCTGAAGGTTAACCTGTTTGATGGTAGGACTCCTACTATTTTCCTTTCCTCTTACAGTTATTGAAACATAATTGAACCTTCTCTTCGGAGTGCTGGGATTGTAACTACTGGGAGGGGTGGTGCAGACGGGGGAGGGGTGGAAGACTGGAACCAGCAGGTTCCTGCCCCTGCCAGGGCCCTGGCACTAACTAGTTCTTCCCAGGCTAGCAGGCTCTGCGGTCTGTTGTCCCTTCCTCATCAGGGGATTGTGAATGTTGAGCTGCATGGCTCTGCGGCCTCCCCATGGCTGTCTTTTTCTAGCACCATTTAATGGGTCAAACGTTCACATTCATCTCCCAAATGACTTCTTGCCTTCCAGAAAGTTTCCATCAATGCCATTATTAGGATCCTTTAACTTCTCAAGCTCAAAGCATTACCTATAGCCAAGATGCATGAAGCACACACCTCTTCATCAATTTAAATCACTTTTCCATATCCTTTACCTAAAATTACTGGGTTTGTCTGGTTTAAGGCATCTGAGCAAACTCAAGAATATTCACTAAGTGGGGATAAAAGGAAGTTAATTTCAATCATACACACACCCTTCCTCCCTGTTTAGTTTGTAAATGTTCAACCAACTTAAAGCATGGGTCTTTGTGAAGAAATTTTAGGTTTGCAAAAGGCGTTTGGAAAATGACTGGGGCACTAAAAAGCACCCCAGTTGTGTGAAACAATGAAAGATCTAAGCATTTCTGGTTTATGGGTGATTGACTCTCCTATGACTTTTTTGGGAGGGAAGGGAGGGGGGCAGATATGAGGAGAATGAGGGTGAAAGCTAGACTGGCAAGCCAGCTGGAGCAAGAGGGATCTCAGCTGAAACTAAGCTCCCACAGGGCACCTCTGAACCGTGTCATTACATGTCTGTCTTAGAAGGGCCTGAAATTAATAATAAAAAAAAAAGAAAGTTCAAAAACCACTCCATGTGCAGCTGAAAATCTGCCCTTTACTGTTCTTTCTCTGCACCCTGAAGAATTCTGATACTTCCTTCAGTCCTACAGCAACCCGAGACACCAGGTTCCCCAGAACGGCCGCTTATTCTGCATTCTGTCTGCAACGTTCTGCCAAGCATCTGTGGGTCTTTAAAGGAAATGTGAAACGTAGCAAAGACACATCTGTATGGCTAAGACGTGTGGCACCGGGAAGGAGCACATAAATCAAAGGCAGAGAAAAGCCTGCTGGCAACCTGGAACTCAAATTGTGTCAGGGAGAAGGCCCACATGGAGAAAACAGATTCGAAGGGCACTGAGCAAGAGAGAAGAAAGACAAGCAGCCCCTCCCAAAATTAATGAGAGGCAGAGGGGGCCGGGAGAAACAGCCTGCATGGAAAGCCTCTCGCACTGCTGAGGGATGGACAAGCATTTCAGCAAGTGACATGGATACTGCTGTGGCTGTCGGTCTCCATTTCACCACTCTCAAACCAGAGCTGCGGGCTCTGGAAGAGATGCAGGGAGGAAGGAGACAGGAAAGGGATGGGATTTAGGTGAGCGTGGAAACCTGCATCCCAGCCCCATCTTTTAGGTCACCTCCAGAGCCCAGTCCCACCGTCGTAACCTCTCTCAACTGGGATAATGACACCTGCCTCACAAGTTATCCTCAGACGGCACCAGGAAAGCACCACGTGCAGGCGACGGCACAGAGGGGGGTTTCTTAAAGAGCAGCTGTTTCTATTATTACATAACATTTAAAAGCAGGTGGATGCTGTCTCTGAAACAGTTCTGCCAAGCATCTGTGGGTCTTTAAAGGAAATGTGAAACTCAAAACCCAATATTCCTGTTAGGTCCTCTACTCCAGTCCTATGATGGGATGAAGCAGTCTCTTCATCTCCCCACCTCCCATAATTTTTTTTAATTTAATACTTATCTAGTACTAATTTAACAAAGGCAAACACAAATAAGCAGAAATTAATGTCAGAAAACTCCATGAACATCCAGCCCCTACCCTTGCCAACAGTAACAATATCTAACATGCAAGTTTGAGCCTATCCAGACCAGAATCCCAGAAAAGCAGGTGACTTTGATGAATGACTTCAGTCATGTGATTCTGGGCCATCCTGAATGCTTCCACTCGAAATAAATGAGCACTCCAACAGCAGCTGCCCAAACAATAAAATTATTCCCCTCTACAGACTGCCATGAGCACCAGAGGTTGAAGGATCAACTGGATATATCAAAAACCTTATTAAAATCAGGAGTGTTCAATGTTCATTTACTATCATAGATTGTTCCCTGCACTGTCACAGACAATTGCACTCATCAAAAGAGAAAAACCCACGGTGTGTCTTTTTAAAGCACAAATGTTAGTCTCCGAGAACTCTAAATAGCCTTTGCTTGTCAGATCTGCAACAGAGCCCATGCCCAAGCCACCCTCTGGGCAACATCCCTGTTTGGACTCCACTGCTCTCCATTGTTCTCATGGGGAAACGAGCATGGCCCACTGAGCCCACGAGATGGTACTATCAGTACTTGGTACTAACCTTAGGACGAAGGTGAGAAATGTACTCTGCTGGTGGACTCTGGACCATGATGGTGATCATTCTGATCAGACGTTTTGATCCCGCACGCCCTGCAGCCTCAGGTAGTATGCTCTGCCTCTTCTGCAGCACCTGACATGACTAAGAGGATAGATGCAAATCTCAGGTGTTCTAGAAATTTAACTTCATTTTACTTATGAGCTGAACTTCTATTTCAAACTCTCATTCTGCCTTCTGGCAGAAACTTCATCGAAGCCGATGTGGAGTTCTATCCCCAACCCCTGAATAACAAGTGTGGGTTAGTTAGGACACCAAGGCTCTGTGCTTGGGCGGTTGTGCTAGTCATTAGGTAGTCACTACTAAAAAAGATTCCAGCTCTCTTCTTCCAAATATATAGGAAGCTTGTAATTCCCCACACACCTGAAGTGTGGCCACATGACTTGCTTTGGTAAATGAGATGTGAGAGCAAGTGACATTTCCAGAAGGAAGTTTTAAGTGCCAGTTCGTGCTCCTCCGCATCCTTTTTAAAATTTATTTATTTATTTTTATTCCTCTGACAACTTTCCAGACAGAGGTTACTCCAACAGGTCCCTGAGTGAGGACAGCACTGACCTAGCTCAGAGCTTTCCGCTCATCTGCAGTAGACCTACAGTGTGAATGAGAAATGAGGCTTTGTTATTGAGCCACTTAGGCTGGTTTTGTTGTTTTTTTTGTTACCTCACCATATTCTGGTCTACCTACAGGTGATGGCATCCATCCAAAATGTCCTCATTCCCACCTTTGTCTTCAACTTGTCAATCTGTGGGGGGCATTGAGGAAGGCACCCAGTGTAAGACTAGTGGGGTGAGACCCGACCTGGGTTCAGCAACCTTTGGTACTTGAGCTCTGGCTAGGAAAGAATTCAGAGCCAAGACTCAAACTATAAGAGAACATTTATTTAGAGAATCAAAGAGGTAAAAGAAGTAATTTGTAGAAGAAATGGGCTGAAGAAACAAGTTATGGAGGCAAAGGAAGGTCAAGATGATGCACTTGATGGGATGGGGAGGAGAATGGGGAAGGGCAAGGTGCAGCCTTGCTCCTGGGAGAGCCGCTAGGTCTTCCCTCCTAAGGGTTTTAAGGGTGTCGTCTTTAGGGACAGTCCCAGGAGAAAAGCTCCGTAGACTATTAAGCAACTTTCCAGGTGTGTCCTTTCAGGGTTGGGGTCTCCACTGATTGATTGGTTGGCACCAGGGCAGGGGGTCATTATTCAATGCAGCTGGTTCTGAGGTCATCTGCGTGTCTGATGTTGCTGCTTCTCTGGGCCTGGAGCTGAAAACCAGCTGAGGCTTAGATGTTATCTCTAGGGAAGAAAAGTCCAAACCGCTTGACCATTAGTATGCTAAAGGAGGAAAGGTCACCCTGGGGATGAGGTCTCACCCTATAATTGCCCATTGCTAGGCATCCAGGGCTGTCCACCTGGTGACCTCCTGTACCTGGCCCATCGTCCTTGCTCTGCTCATGTCTGTCTAACTGCCTATACCACAAATCCACACTGGCTGAGTCATCTTCCATTCCCCACCTTAAAGCCTCCTCAGATCCAGACCTCTCCCAGCTGTCTCTGAGCCCAGTGGAATGCCCGGTTGTCACAGCATCACACTGGGCCACGTCAAATTCTGGGAGGTGTTCAGGCTTATCGCCCAGGCATTCTGTGCCACCTGGAGTCTCATGACTCCCCTGGGATACCAACAAGGAAAATGAGCAAGCCTGACTCCTCTCTAGCTGGGGCTTCCTACCATTTCCACGTCCCCATCCCTTTTCCCAAATCCTACAACAGTTGCCCTCTTCTAGCTTTTCCTACAAGCCCTACTTCCCCTATCCTTGCCCCCCAAACCTGGAACTTAATCTGGTCTCGGGCAAAAAGCCTTATTGACTTATCAGTAGCTCCCCCCAACCCCAATCTCTTATGCCTGTTTGGTGTTTCCCAACCCCCATCTCCCCATCTGCTGGACTTTTACAACTCAAAAGCCAAGAATTGCCCCCTGTTTGTCTCTGAATTCTGTCAGAGCCCTTCATCCTTGAAGGCAATGAATGAGAATACCCCAAGTTGTCTGCATGGAGTGGAGACCAAGGAAATGACCAAGGTACTGGTGATCTCAATTGATATTTCAAAATATCCTTCTGTACATGTGTTCTGCCCAATTATGAAGCTGAGAATTAATAAGAGCCTCACTCAGAGGAACCCAGTGTGTGACTATTTTAAGCCACTGTACAATCTCAATGGCCCCATTGTCGTATGCTTTTGTACAATTGCTATTCTTGCAAAAGTCAGTGTGAAAAGTGAGGTAGCAAAGTGAGGTCCATAAGTCACACCACTCACCACCTGGTAACATTTATTTTTCTAATCTAGGCAAACCACCACATTCTTGGTGTTGGTGCAGCAAGGAACAGACCTACCCACGCCTCACCTCTTTATCTAGCCTTGCAAGGCAAACAAATCAATCGTAGAGACAGATCGCGGGCAGGTTGGCCTGGCCTGATCCTTTCGGGGGCCGGGAGCCAGTGTCCGGAAGAGTGGAAGGCGGGGAGGGACCAGGAAGCTGGAGGTGAACCGCGGCGGGGACGGTCAGGAGGGGAGGGGTCAGGGGCGGGGCCCCAGGGGCCGGGCGGCGAGGTGGGCGGGGCCAGGGCGGGCCCGCGGGGGACCGGGCTGTGGAGTGACGGCCCGAGGGGCGGGGCGGCGGAGGGATCCGGCCTGGGGAGTCGGTCCGGACCCGGGCCTGGGACTTCCGAGCCGGATCTTCCCACTGCTGGAGCCCCGCACCTGCGGCCTCGGAGCGCGTCTCAGACCCCATGGCCGCCGCCGCGGGCTTGCGGGCCTTCAGGGCCAAGGTGCCCGACTGGCTCCGGCACGGCCGGTGCGTTCCGCTCGCCGCCGGCTTCTGCAGTGGAGGGCCGGCCGGGGCCGGGCAGCCGGAGCCGGGGTCGCGACTCACGAGCTCGCGGCAGCGGGACGGCATCAGGTCAGCGGCGGGGCGCGGGCTGCAGGCGTGCGGGGCTGTTCCCGGGTGGGCCGGGCTGGCGGGAGAGAGCTGGGCAGAGGCCGCCCGCCACCCCACGCGAGAGCCCGCCACCCCACGCGGGGTCCCACGCGGGCTCGGTCGGTGGCGGCGCCGCCCTCCGCCCTGGACCCCCGTTACCCGTCTCCGAAGGAATCGCGGATGCGGGGCTTAAAGGAGCCCCTGCCTGGGCGCAGGGGCGTTTGGGACCCTGCAGGACCCACAGGAGGATCTCAAGTGGGACTGCCTCGACGGCCCCGAACCCTCAGACCCGCGGGCTCGGGTGGGCAGCTCTGCCGGTGCCCCCGCCGCGCGCCCCTGAGAAAGCCCTGCCTGAAGGCCGGGGGAGGCCTGGCAGAGCCGCTGCTTGGCCCGCACCCAGAAGTGCCCAGTCGGTAAACAGTGAAGGACACACCGTCCCGAGCCCTGCCCTTTGTCTCCACGGGCCCAAGCCCTTTAAAACCACCCCTGTGCACAGTGCAAGCCCCTTAAAACCATCCCTGTGCACAGTGCAAGCCCCTTAAAACCACCCCTGTGCACAGTGCAAGCCCCTTAAAAACACCCCTGTGCACACAGTGCAAGCCCCTTAAAACCACCCCTGTGCACAGTGCAAGCCCCTTAAAAACACCCCTGTGCACACAGTGCAAGCCCCTTAAAACCACCCCTGTGCACAGTGCAAGCACCTTAAAACCACCCCTGTGCACAGTGCAAGCCCCTTAAAACCACCCCTGTGCACACAGTGCAAGCCCCTTAAAAACACCCCTGTGCACAGTGCAAGCCCCTTAAAACCACCCCTGTGCACAGTGCAAGCCCCTTAAAAACACCCCTGTGCACACAGTGCAAGCCCCTTAAAACCACCCCTGTGCACAGTCCAAGCCCCTTAAAACCACCCCTGTGCACAGTGCAAGCCCCTTAAAAACACCCCTGTGCACAGTGCAAGCCCCTTAAAAACACCCCTGTGCACAGTGCAAGCCGCACCATGAGGTCAAGGTTGCAGGGCCTCAAGCCCCATCCAGGCCTCAGCCTGACATTTGCCTGGCCAGTCAAGGACCCCCTGATAGGCCCATTTAGCATATCTAAGTATTTAAAAGTCACACACTAACTGCTAAATGTGTTTTCTTCTCCTGCCCTGACAAGTAGTACTTCATAAAACCTGGAAGGTCATGTTTGAATTTACAACCCTCAGGCTCCTAGGAGTCCCCCCACAGTGGAGAGCCAGCTGCTGACCGGCAGTTTTTCTTTTTCTTCCCAGCTTCTGCTCACCACTCCGGCCTCTTCACCCCTCCTTCCCGCTGCTCTTCCAGAGGCTTGGCCCATAAACCTGTAGACACCCCATCCACATGCCCTCTCTGTCCTCTCACTCCCCACAGACAACTCCTCTTGGTCAGTCCCAGGACCTAGGGGTGCCACTGCACAGCCAGGGAACTCCAGGGTCTCAGGTAAGGGCAGCAAGGTTTGGAAGGGGGAGGTGATTCCAGGCGAGCACTTCCCATTATCCTAGTGGTGTCCTGCTCCCCTGGATGGGCAGAGCTGGGAGGAGGCCCAGAGCACCGGGTTCCAAAGTGCAGGACCAGGCAGGGGCCCCGTCCTGCCCATCTTCAAAGGCACTTCTGCTTCTGCAAATTTGGTTCCATCTGGTCAGGAGCCTGACTTGTGGCATGGCAGCCCGGTTGTGAAAGGAGGCCTGGTTGAGTTCTCCAGAGTTAAACACGAATCAGGAAGGGAGATAGAGAAGAACAACCTATCGTAAATGCTGGGAATTGCTCAGTAGGAAGGAGGCCCCCAAATCCAGCATGGGAGCAGCACTGTGTAACTAAGTAGGTGAGCTCGAGCAGCCCAGACAAGCTTGCAGTGTTCCTTTTCAAAGCTGTTCCTCTCGGCAGTAGATGAGGGCCAGCTATGAATTGGGTATGCTCTAGGCACGAGCAGGAGCTCTGAAGGTGGCTGGCATTTAGATGTTAGCAGAGAGACCAGGAGCCCATGGAAAAAGCAGAGAAGGACTAAAAAGCCAGGAGAGGAGGCAGGCGTTTCCAGAAGGAGAGCATGATCCAGGTGGCCCCTGGGTCCGGCTCAGACGATTAGGAGCCCTTGGGTGCGAATAGTGTTAGTGGAGTGGCAGGAACAGGGGCAGGAAGCCTGGCTCATGACACTGGTTGAAAAGTGAACTCAGCAGCTTAGAGCACGCTCAAAGGGTGTGTCATACGCAGGCCAAAGGGTTAATGAGACCCATCTGCACAGACACTGCCATGAAGCACTGGCATCCTTTTACACAATTTTGCCTGAGGCCTTAGGCTTTTAATTAAGCGCCTGTCATGGATAGGATGGCAGCTTTATGAGTATGCTTCAGCAGGCGCATCCATTATTTTACTGGAAGGTTTATCAGCAATTCTGTCACCACCATCTCCAGGTCACTCCCCCCACCCCCACAACCCTCCACCCCCAAATACAGGTTTCAAAGTCTATCCGCATATCAGCTGCAAGTCATTTTTGTACTTAGGAGACAGCATGCACATGAGAAACAATGATGAATATCACAGCCATCTAAAGGTGGCAGCAAAATGGAAATGGTATTCCAAAGAAAAGGGTATTACACTGAGATTCAGTCATCAAAGTCGTTTCCCAGAAAACAGTGGCAAAGGAGGCTATTTATGGAGAATCCAAGTTGACACATAGCAGTAGGAATATCAGATTCGAAAAAGAATGAGGAAGGCTGAAAAAATGTGGGTGGAGGCTGATGGGAAACATATAAAACATATATTAATAATCTGGTGTTTGGTTTGCTTGTCCCTTATAACAGCAAAAATAAGACATTTCTGTGTATGGGCAGTACGATGACAATACAGGCGAATCAGCATACTTAAAATAGTGAGCAGGCCTCTGAATGCCAGCTTCCAGTGAGATAACACGTCCAAAAGAGCCCTCTTGCTGTATGGTTCTGTCCTTTTGTTCTTCACATACCATCCCATGTTCAGGCAGCATGAATTATTGTGCAGAATTATAGGATGCCACTATAAGAAATGGAAGAATGCTGTCATATGTGTGTATGGGCAGCTGCACCTTGGCTGCCTCTTCGGTGCGGTGGGTAGGAGGAGATGGGGGCAGGTTCTTGGTTCTTTTCCTAACCTAATTTATTTCTGAGGAACAATGGGAAGAAGTTGAAGGTGGCACCGTGTGTCAGATTCCTCTGGCTCCTGCCGCCGTCTTACAAACTGCGCAGCCTCTAGGTATGGGCGGCAATGATTTTGGAACGACTTTGACTTGCCCTTTTGGTGCTGACAGCAATGTTTCTGACAGCAAATCTGAAAAAGAAACAAATCGAGGGAAGAGGGAGAAAACGCAGCCTGCATTTCCGGACGTCTCCTTGTTTTGACTTAGCCGTAACTGAGTTGACAGACCATCTCAGTTGCCTCTAAGCACCAGCAGTTCTCTTTTCTGGTGTTTTAAAAATAGCTCCCAAATTAGAAGGAAATGCAGGGGTCCTCACTTGTTTGACTGGTGCATGACCCAGTAATTATCAAATGTTCTTCGCAGGAACATTGTCTTGAGCAATCCAAAGAGGAGGAATGCGCTGTCACTGGCAATGCTGAAATCTCTCCAAAGGGACATTCTTCATGAAGCTGAAAGCACAGATCTGAAAGTCATTATCATTTCAGGTACTTCTCTGATATCCCTCCTCAGGGTGCTGAAGACTTCTCTCAAAATTCTTTTGTTGACTGGGGCAGTCCCTCAGTTAATGGGAGAATTGTTTGGAAGCTCCTTTACAAGAACATTCATTATGAAAAACTATTGTGTATTTGGAGGGCTTGGTCCTAACACTAACTTTTTTTCGTTGTTGACACTGTTTTTCCCTAACACTGTTAACTGGAAATTATAGCAAAGATTACTGTGCAGGGAAAATATCTTTCCTTTTTGTCAGATACATAGCATTCCCATTGAAATCAGATAATTGGTTTCCTCATGGACCGGATAAGATGAGTTTAATCACTGATCCGTTGGGTAGCCTAGCAAGTCGATGGGACCAGGCTGCTCAAGCATTTGATTGGTTTATCTGTTCCTACCAAACTTTCAACCAACATCTGCAATCTTCTTCAGTTTGCTCATTTCTTTCCTTGCTCTTCTCCAGTAAAAGTTGTTAATGAATTATCTAGTGATGATGGTGATGGTCTTAGTAATATAAGTGTCAGCATTTTAAAGCATCCATAGAAAAATAAAATGGATGATACCCTGTGATATACTTTTGTTGCTATAGAAATTAAGGGTTAGTATTTCTAGAGGCAGATACTCAGAATGTTACCTTATCTATGGTTGAATATAAGTTTTCAACTGTTGAAAAGAAATAGGACAGATATCGTTCGTCAGCCACAGGGATGTTACCCAGATGCAACAAAGACAGTTAACTTCCAGACAACACAATTCCCTCACTTGTTTAAAGGGAATAATATTGCTCATCAAAAGAGTCACAACAAAAGGAAAATATGAGAAAGTGTTACCAGCTTATCAGTGGAATTGCATTTTGTTGTTATTAATCTTAACATTAATAAAACCACATCCTTAGGTCCCATGTTAAAAATAAAGAGGTTCTCGCCCTAGCTGGTTTGGCTCAGTGGATAGCGCGTCAGCCTGCGGACTGAAGGGTCCCAGGTTCCATTCCGGCCAAGGGCACATGCCAAGTTTTTATGCTCAATCCCCAGAAGGGGGTGTGCAGGAGGCAGCTGAGCAATGATTCTCTCTCATCATTGGTGTTTCTGTCTCTCTCCCTTTCCCTGTCTCTCTTTAATCAATAAAAAAATATATTTTTTAAAAATAAAGAGGTTCTCTTTACCCTCTGACCTTCCTGATTGCAGCCTGCACGGATGGCCATTGTCTGTAGACTAAATGACAAGGTCGCCACAGAAGACACAGTGGATTTTGATGGACCTACATGAGTCAAAAATTTAGGCCAGATCAAGTCCAAAAACAAAACTGTGGGACTGGAGGGGCAACTCTGAAAGAAGTCGTCCATCTGCTTTGGTTACTCATGTGTAATTGCACGTGCTCATTGGTTTCCGCCACGGACCTTTCAGAGTACAGGTGCCTCATGTTGAATTGTCATCACAAAATACTGGCTACAACTTTTCCAGTTAACTGGAATTATTCTTACCAAATTGGGCCATTAACTTTCTGTGTCCACAGCAGTGATACAGTTGTTCATTAAAATTATTTAATTTACAAATAAATGACCTTCCCAGTTCTGCTGTTTACACCTTTTTATTTTATTTTCTCAATTGGAACCATTTGCAGCTGAGGGACCTGTATTTTCTTCTGGGCATGATTTAAAGGAACTGACGGATGAGCAAGGTCCAGAATATCACACTGAAGTATTTCAAACCTGTTCTGAGGTAAGCCAGAGGACAACTTGCATTGCAAACCTGAAAATGATAATTACACACATTAGGTATTGGATTAGGCTTCTAGTTTACAGGTAAGGTTTTATCTGTGAGACCTAACCAACTGCAGAACTACTAAAACCTCTGTGGCCATTGGTGAGTCCTTCATCCAAGCAACAATTTGGTTTAGACTTTTAAAAAGCAACCATAGTTTGATATGTGATATGCCAAAGATAGCGAAATATATGTTGGTATTGATAGCTGCCATCTCCAGCATCATGGGTATGTCTTGGTATATATGTCTTAAGAGGTAAAGGGTAGAAATGTACATCTTTATAGAGAATCCAAGATTATAATTTAATTTTTTAACTAAAACAGTTCTGTTAATGGGAAAGAGAGAACATTTATAAATGGAATAACAGTAACCATTTTAAAATTCTGGAGACTTATGAGGGGAACATGGTATCACATGAGCAAGTTTTTGGCTGCTCTCTACCAATAGCACTGTTTTAGGAATTTTATTTATTACTAGAGGCCCGATGCACGAAATTCATGCAAGAGTAGGCCTTCCTTCTCCTGCCTGCCAGCACCAGCTTCCCTCTGGCACCGGGGACCCGGGCTTCCCTCTGGCCGCCAGCAGGCATCTGGGACCTGGCTTCCCTCGCAGCCCCAGCTTTGTCCAGAAGGCCGTCCCAAAGGATGTCTGGTCTAATTAGCATATTATGCTTTTTTTTTTATATATATATTTTATTGATTTTTTTACAGAGAGGAAGGGAGAGAGATAGAGAGTTAGAAACATCGATGAGAGAGAAACATCGATCAGCTGCCTCCTGCACATTTCCCACTGGGGATGTGCCCGCAACCCAGGTACATGCCCTTCACCGGAATCGAACCTGGGACCTTTCAGTCCGCAGGCCGACGCTCTATCCACTGAGCCAAACCGGTTCCGGCTATGCTTTTATTATTATAGATTATCATTTTTAAAAATAGGTTTTTATTGCTTTCAGAGAGGAAGGGAGAGGGAGAGAGAGAACATCAATGATCAGGGTGAATTATTGGCTGCCTCCTGCATGCCCCACACTGTGGATCGAGCCCACAACCCGGGCATGTGCTCTGATCGGGAATCCAACTGTGACCTCCTGGCTCATAGGTTGATACTCAACCACTGAGCCACACTGGCTGGGCTTTTATTTATTTAGATGACAGGGTGTTCCCTGCCATTTTAATAGAATTGAGAGAATATTCATGGTGGTAATTTGAGAATTACTAGAGAAATTGCCTTCCAGTCCCTTTTCCATCTTAATTTTTCAAGGAAATTCCAAATACCAGTTTCAGACCTTTAACACTAGAGCTCCACACAGGCTCAGTGAGAACAGAACCATTCCGCAGAGAGAGAATCAGCTTTGTTCTTTTGTGGGGCTGCTGAGGAAGCAGTCGGAGAGGAGGGGACCGCAGCCTCAAAGAGGCCAGGGGCTGGGAGTCAGACAGATGTGCGTTCAGACCCCACAGCCACCACATGTGGATCTCGTGGCCTTAGGCCAGTTCCTTCCCCCTGAGCCTGTGTCTCGGTTGTAACTAGTGTTCCTTCCTCCTGGGCTTCTCAGGAGTCAAATGGCACAGTCTGGTCCACAGTCAATATTCAATGCAAGTTCTCTTTGTGCCTGCTTCTGTCCTTTGTCCATAGAATCTGATACACTAACGGGGATGAAAAGTGCTCTGAAAGCAGTAAAGTCATATGAAATAAATGTGAACGTTGCACCTCACTCTTGGATGGATGTGAACTGGTTATGTTTGCTCCTTCAGGTCATGATGCTGATCCAGAATCATCCCGTCCCCGTGATCGCCATGGTGAACGGCTTGGCCACCGCTGCTGGCTGTCAGCTGGTTGCCAGCTGTGACATTGCCGTGGCCAGTGACAAGTCCTCATTTGCCACTCCAGGTGTGAACATCGGGCTCTTCTGCTCCACCCCCGGGGTGGCCTTGGGGAGAGCAGTGCCAAGAAAGGTAATCTGACCCCCTGCAGCCTCCTCTCTAGTCGTAACCCGCACGCACTGGAGGGCTAGTTCCAAATTCGCTTGTTAAAGTACCATTTGAATCAGGATGTTCTGCACGAAGCACAGCTGGCTGGATGTGCTGCAGTGTTCCTTCTAACGCCTCTTGTCCAGGGGGGAATGCGCGGCTCCTCACAGGGCACTTCACTTCGTGAATCATGCATTTCACTGTTGCCTGCCCCTCTGTGTGGCTAGCTAGGTTTTTGGATCTTTTTGTTTGTCTTCATAAAGGCACACATTTTTTGTACTCTTATTTGAAATGCAATTGAGACAGTTTTGTTGCACACAAAAGGTGTCCATAACATGTAATAGCATGGTGACATGCCAGTACCAAGAGGCTAGGATATGAGTGTCGCTGGCTGATTGTTTGCTGACAGCCTTTCGTATTCTAGAAAGGGCTGAAGTAGCTGCTACACTGAGTGTGTCAGCTTTACGATGGTTGTATTTCAGGAGCATGGAACATCTTGAGCTCAGCATGTTGAAGCTGCCCCAGGAGCCATATGTAAACGTTGTTTTGTCCTTGCTAAATCCATTTTCTTTACAAAGCTTTCTCCCTTCCTATAAGACATAAAACAATATTTATTGAACATCTTGTGAGTAGAAACCAGTGGCTTCCTTGTTCTAAAAAATATCTATCTTCATTCTCAATTGGAAATTTGTTTTTCATGGTGGTAATTTGAGAATTACTAGAGAAATTGCCTTCCAGTCCCTTTTCCATCTTAATTTTTCAAGGAAATTCCAAATACCAGTTTCAGACCTTTAACACTAGAGCTCCACACAGGCTCAGTGAGAACAGAACCATTCCGCAGAGAGGTGTCATATCATAGGTGTCGTATACATTGTCGTATAGCAAGTAGGAAACTAAATTGCTTTCTAGGATATCATGTCCATTTAGCATTTACAAAGTCAGCAGTTCTTCATATGCCTGAGGCACAAAAGAAACGAGACCCAGGCGAAATCAAGCCACAGGGACAGAGCCATTTAGGGAAGCACTCCTTTCTTTCACGCTGCTTCCTCATTAGCTTTTACAGAGGTGTGTGCTTTTGCTGATGTTCTGAATAGAGATACCTACCAGCGCGCGCGCGCACACACACACACACACACACACACACACACACACGAAAACTGGCTGAACGTGGGCTCCACAACTACAGTAAGTGTCCTGTCCAAACACAGAGCTCGCTGAAATGTGCTCAGCCCAAGGGGGTGGTTTCATCCTGTCAGGATACACACTGACTTTAAATGTAGGGTGAGTGTGTGAGTGTGTGTGTGTGTGTGTGTGTGTGTGTGTTCCCTACTTTGTGCCAGTACATTAAATTAAAATGCGTTCATTAAAAACACTGTCAGAGCTTATTAATAAACTATCTTATAATTGTGCGAATCAACTCACAAGGCCTTTTGCATACTAAAGGGTGGTTGTCTGGTTAGCCTATCTGCAACTGTTCATCTTCAACCATGTTAAGGCATTTCAAACTTGTAAATCATGATTGCCCTGTCAGGATAAGAACCCATTCTCTCTTAAAACAAACTTTTAAAAATCAAGGCTTATCATTGAGTCCTAAAAACGTAAACATTATATCATATTTGTCAAATTTAAATTAGTTTTTGAGAAGAAAGAGAAGGAAAATGTGGCATAAACAGGACTTCAGTTCCCACAAAGCCCAATTCTCAGAACCACGTTGCATAATTGTCCAGCAGGAGAGATTAAAGGGCAGGGTGTTGTAAGACCAAAGTACTTTGTCCTCCCACAGAAAGTTCTGGCATTGCCAGGCCCTCTCAGAAGACAGGAGAGGATTCCCAGTATTGTCCCATTTGGATCCCTGCTCTGTGCTCCTCCCGTCCTGATCCCAGGAGGCCTGTGAATCACTAGTCAGGGGTTTTTCCAGTTGTAAGAAATGTCCCTGCATGTGGAGCTACTTGGAGGCATAAGGCAGAGATATGGTTTCAGGTCAGTATTAATGAGGTGAAATCACAGTACTGATAAAGGGAATTTAGTGGGGTGAAAAGCCTGTTGGCACTCAAGGCCTTTGCCAGGTTTCGGGACTACAGATCTTACCTGGGTGGCCCCCTTTAGGAGGAAAACTGGGGATTCATAAAGATCTAAACCTGAACAAAACACACCTACCTGTTGTCATTGCTTGATTGCACCCACAGGAACACATTCACACACAGGCCTGTAAACTGTGTGGGTGTTGGGCACGTGTCCCCATGCACATCCACAGGGAAGCAAGCAGGTGCTTTTGCAAACTGACCTAATTGGGAAACAGGGCCTTTTTCAGGCAGCTTAAGGCCACACATATGGGTCACCAGTACCCTCTGCTGGTCACCATGGAAAACTGCTTAGCTGTGCCAGAGACCAGGGCTGCAGCTGGTCCACTGGGAGCAGAAATGATGGCCTGGAGCCCTTGTGTTCAAGCCAGACTGAGCCTGGGCATGAATAATTTTCCACGATTGTAAAGTGTGAGTTAAATAATGTGTCTTCATTGCACCATATAAACAACCTGCCTGGTGCAGCTGCTCCCTTTGCCTATCTGAGCTGGCCTTGTTCAGAAATGTGGAGCTG
Source organism: Myotis nattereri (assembly GCF_964212035.1). Lineage (NCBI taxonomy): Eukaryota > Metazoa > Chordata > Mammalia > Chiroptera > Vespertilionidae > Myotis > Myotis nattereri. Next base: position 160,129,687 of record NC_138075.1, read on the forward strand.
GTGCTTCAGCGGGTGGCACCCCTGTGGGGCACATGAAAGATCCGAACCCCCTCCTTCCAAGCCAGTCATTTCTCTGCAGTAGGAACACTTGCTGCCACCTGTTTACCCACGGTAACTTGTGTGTCTGTAGAATCTGATTTCTCAGTTGTCTCATTAGAACAGAGTAGAACTTCCAAGCTGGAAGGAGAGTTAAGGCATTGACCCTCAGCTGGTGTGCAGTTCACCAGAGCCTGGAGAAATGCAGGTCTCAGCCCCTCAGACCGACTGCATCAAAATCTGCACTCTGTCAGTGATTCCTGTGGCTGTCAGAGGTGCCTTAGCCTTTGAGAACATGCTTCCTAATTTACTTATTTCTCTGGTTGCCCAGCCAATTAAATTAGCCCGGTGATCCTGTCAGCTTCATTCCCTTCTGAGTCCTCCAGCATCCCAGTCCCTCCACTGCCACCAGCTGGTTCTTGTCATCAGTGTGACTAGAGAGGATCTGGAAGACTGCTCTGCTTTCTGGGGCCATGATCCCTAAAACACAGCATTAGAGATTCATACATGTTTATAGCTGGAATAAGCATGTGAATAATAGCCACTGCACTTATTAGTGCTACTGAGTGCCCAGCACTGTAGAATAAGCTGTATACATTGTCTCTAATCTTAACCATTCTGCAGGAGATGGTGTTCTTATTCCTGTTTTTCAGATAAGGAAACAGACTCAGATGGGTTGAATTGTTCCCTTAAGATCTGTGGTTAGCAAGTGGCCTCAGGGACATCCAGACACAAGCTCCACCACCCTAGGAGTGAGTGTTGGCCTCCAGTCCTTTTTATTGTTTTTAATGCAAATAGCCCAGGAGGAGGAAGTAGTAAATCACCAACTTGTGAGGGGGCCCAAAAAAGTACCCCTAAAATGAACAAGAGTTTATTAGGGAAAAGGAGTTATTTTCTTCTCTCTCACCTGAAGTTTCAGGGGCCCACTGGATAGTAAACAGTAAATAAAGATTGTTGCTTGTGCACTATAAAATAAGCAGGCTTTCTATTTCTTAGGGAATGCCACTCCATCACCTAATCTGCCTGGGTAAAGTCCCCATAAATCAACACGGTGCCAAACGGTATTACCCCACTAGGCAGGTGAGGAAACTGAGGCCCAGAAAGAGGCATAAGCTAGGCGTGGGTGACTTGGGAAGCGAAAGGTAGGCCAGGAACTCTGTCCAGGCCTCTGGCCCTGACCCTGTTCCAGCCAAAATGTCTTTCAGGAGCAGCTTTAAACCCGTTAAGACCTCCTTGGTCTCCTGGACAGAGAAATGTCAGGATAGCAGAAGCATAATCTAGTCTTGATTTTAAAACCATCTAAATCAGTGGTTCTAAACTGGGGGCTGCCCTGGCCGGTGTGGTTCAGTTAGGGTGTCATCCTGTGCATCAGAAGGTGGCAGATTCATTCCCAGTCAGGGTACATCCCCAGGTTCGGTCCCCGGTAGGGAAACAACCAAACAATGTTTCCTTCACATACATCAGTGTGTGTCTGTCTGTCTCTCTCTCTCTCTCTCTCTCTCTCTTCCCACCCCCCTCTCCTTCTCCCTCTCCCTCTTCCTCTTCCGCTCTCTAAAATCAATTAAAAAGTAAATAAATAAAATAAACTAAGCAGTTTTGGCCCCGGGGACATTTGGTAATGCCTGCCGCTATTTCTGATCATCACAAATTGGGAGTGGGGTATACTGCTGGCACCCAGTGGACAGAGGTCAGGGATGCTACCCTGCGCAGGACAAAACCACACAACAAAACATTATCTGGTCCAAAAGATAACAATGGCACTGAGACTGAGAAGCTAGATCTAATGCTCTCTCACCGGAAGCTTCCAGGGCCCACTACATGGGAACTTCAACAGTAAGCAGAGTGTGCTGATGCGCTGTGTCTTATATATAGTATAAACTGTCCCCATTATCTCTCACTGCGTAACCACTATTCTTAGTGACTCAGAACAGCAGCAGTTTGTTTAGCTCATGAATCTGCAATTCGGACAGGGCTCGAGGTCAGTGAGGAAAGCTGATCTCTGCTTCACAGTGTCTGTGGCCTCAGCTAGGAGACTTCAGGGTGGGGGAGTGACAGCTGGGGACCGTCGGTGTAAGGCATGTTCACTCACGCTGGCTGCAGAGGCTGCCTCTCAGCGGGGACTCAGGCACTTAGTGCAGCCTCTGGGCGGTGTGGCTTGCGCTTCCTCAGAGCAGGGCAGCTGGGTTCTCAGTCTGCGTTGCCAAGGGAAAGAGCCAGATGGAAGCCGTATCCCCCTTTGACCTAGCCTTTAAAGAACTATAGTGCCACTTTGGCTGTACTGTTTGCCTTCATCCGTTCATTCATTAAATCATTCATTGATGACTATTTAATAGATTGTCTGCCACATGCAAGGCATTCTTCTGATGCTGGAGACACAGAAATGGACAGAACACTAAAGAGAAAACGTGTCCTGGCCAGCGTAGCTCAGTGGTTAGATGTTGACCCATGCACCAAAGAGTCGTGGGTTCGATTCCCAGTCCAGGGCCCGTACCTGGGTTGCAGGTTCATTACCCAACCCCGGTCGGAGGCGACCAATGGATGTGTCTTTCTCACATCAATGTGTTGTCCTGCTGCCGCCACACCCCCCCCCCCCCCCCCCCCCGCCACCTTCCACTCTAGCTAAAAGCAATGGAAAAATGGCCCGAGCCGGTTTGACTCAGTGGATAGAGCGTCAGCCTGCAGACCAAAATATTCCAGGTCTGATTCTTGTCAAGGGCACGTACCTCGGTTGCATGCACCTCCCTGGCCTGGGCCCTGGTCAGAACTCATGCAGGAAGCAACCAGTCGATGTATTTCTTTCACATTTTTCTCTGTCTTTTCATCTTTCTTCCACTATCTCTCAAAATATCCTCAGGTGAGGATTTAAAACAGAACACCAACCTCAGTCAAGGTTAGCCTGAGAGCATGATAAAGTGAAACCAAGCAAGCCCCTTTCTTAAAAAAATAAATAATAAAAACCTAATATGCTAAGTGTCCAACCGTTCATTTGATCGTTCAACCAGTCGCTATGACATGCACTGACCACCAGGGGGCAGACCCTCTGACTGGTAGTTAGCTTGCTGCTGGGGTCCAGCCGATAGGGATTGGGCAAGATGGGCCAGACACTCCCTGGAGCCCTCCCACGGTCCCTCCCCGGCCCAGTCGTGCACAGGTGGAGTCCCTCAGACTGGCCTGCACCCTCTCGCAATCTGGGACCCCTTGGGAGATGTTGGAGAGCCGGTTTCAGCCTGATCCCCACAGGCCAGGCTGAGGGACCCCACTGGTGCACAGATCCGTGCACTGGGCCTCTAGTAAATAAATAAAAGCAATGGAAAATTAATCCTCAGGATAGGATTAACAACAACAACAAAATAACCTCTGCCCTAGTCAAATTTACATGCCAGCAAAGGAGATAATCTAATCTATAATAATAAAAGCATACTATGCTAATTAGACCAGACAGCCGAACAACCTTCTGGACATCCTTCCAGATGACCTTCCAGATGAAGCTGGGGCTGTCCGGGCCAAGTCCCTTGCACGAATTTCGTGCACCGGACCTCTAGTAAACAAACATGTATAGTATATGGTTTGTTAAATGATGAAAGTACAAAGGATTAAACTAGAGCCAGAAATGGGGTCGTGCTGAGGTTGGATCGCAATTGTAATAGGCTGGTGTTGTCATAGAGTACCTCACTGATGAGGACACATGTGAGCAGAGACCTGAAGGAGATGAGGGAACAGGCCGTGAGGCTATCTGGGGACACAGCATTGCAGTCCAAGGGAACAGCAAGTATAGGACTGAGGTGACAGCACACTTGGTGTGTTCAAGGAACAGCAAAGATGCCAGCTGGGCCGCAGGAGAGGGAGCAAGGGGAGAGGGAGAAGAGAGGCACAGTGTTTCTTGTGCATCTGGGAGCCCTTTTTCTAAATCACATTTTAGTTTCAAAAAGCTCAGCTTTGTAGAATTACAGAATTGGGGCACAGTATGGCAGGCGGACAGAACTGAGGAAACTGTAGAGTGAGAAAGGTGTACTCCCCCTTTCCGCGGGCCTCGGAAATCTGGGGGGAGAGGGTTCTGGAAAGAGGGCATTCTCTCCTTATAAGTTAACATTATGCTGGGCCCCTCCATCTGTCCCTAGAAGACGTTCCTTTCATTCCTCTCCTTCTCTGGGAGACGAGGCTGCTCTTTCAACTCAGGCTGAGGTGGTGGCTTCTCTGAACATCCTTTTCTTCTGGAAAATAACCACTCACTGCACTGGCTTGTGCAAGGCGACGTGCCTCGCTCTGCGGTGTTTTTAGTTTCATCCCATCAGATGTGGCCGCTGTCCTGTGCGTGGCCCTTGAAAGAGGCAGCTCAAATCTCCTGCCTCTGCAGGGCAGGAGGTTCAGCTTGGGGAAAGAACAGGACGACACGGAGAGTCCCTCCTTCTCCTTGCTCTTGGAAAGATCCAGTCTGTTCCTGAGAACTGGCCCAGGTTGTCAGGAAGTCAGGACACCAACCATCTCCGCAGAGTGAAATGGAGAGGGTGGGACCTAGGTGGCAGGGGGTCAGGAGGAGAGTGCCTTAATAACTGCCCGTGTTTCCTCCCCCAGGTCGCCTTAGAAATGCTTTTCACCGGGGAACCCATATCTGCTCAGGAGGCCTTGCTCCATGGGATGCTCAGTAGAGTGGTGCCGGAAGAGCAGCTGGAGGAAGAGACCATGAGAATCGCAAGGAAGATCGCCTCCTTGAGCCGTCCTGTGGTGTCTTTGGGCAAGGCTGCCTTCTACAAGCAAGTGCACCAGGACCTTAGAACGGCCTACCACCTGGCCTCCCAGACCATGGTGGACAATGTGGCCCTGCAAGATGGGCAGGAGGGAATCAAAGCCTTCATCCAGAAGAGAAAACCCGTCTGGTCACACTGAGCCGGCCTGAACAGGGATGGAGGGAGTGTGACCCAGTGAGCAGCACTCAGGATGCTCCCCGCCCCCCCAGCCACCACTGCTGCCTCATGACAGGAACAGCAGAGACTGCTTCTGTACCATTAGTCATGGTCCCACTGCATGGGGTCTATATTCAAAGCCATGGTTCCTGGGAAAAGGATGAAACCGAGATTCAAAGGAGATGCTAATTTAAGGGTAGTGAGCACCTGTGCTGGGTCAGCTGCGGTAATAAGCCTGGATTTTGATACACTTCTTCACGGGACCTTAGGTGTGGGACCACCCCGACATGGGAGAAGGTGACGATAAAATGAAGCATGAAAGAAGGATGCCAACCTGCTTCTGTTATCAGAAATGTCCCGTATGGTGGAGGTAGTTCTGGTTGCCCAGACACACGAACCATTTCCAATCTCCATGAGGTAGTCTCCACATTGCACATCTTCTTGGTTCTATTGAGAAAGAATCATGCCTATGGCTTGGAATAATCTTACGTGACTTTAAAATATTAAGTATTTAGAGAGACTGGTATTTTATCTTCTTAACCAGAATATAAGCTGTTTGAGGAAAAAAATAAATGAATTCATTCTTGTATGCCTGTGCTACGGACACAGAGTAGGTGCCTGATGTTTCTGTAGTGAATGTCCTGGCCATTGGAGCTACTGTGAAACCGGGACCCTGGGCACAACCTGAGGATAAAAACATCAGGATAGGTGGGAAGGATGCAGAACACACGTCCTACCCACTAAAAATCCCCTGCTCCGGACATGCTTCCAAACTCTGCTCAGCTTCTGGTGAGAATCCACAGTAGCATCAGGCAGTTGAGTTCCCAACTGAGCAAGGGCTTGGCTTAGGACCTAAACATGCTACTTTCTGGCTTCTGGTTCAGTCAGGCCCAAGAAAGTTCTAAATCTCTTGTCCTCAAACTTGCCCAGCTTATCTTTTTTTTTTTTTTAATATATTTTATTGATTTTTTACAGAGAGGAAGGGAGAGGAATAGAGAGGTAGAAACATCAATGAGAGAGAAACATTGATCAGCCCCCTCCTGCAACCCTACCCCCACCCCCCCCGCACCGGGGATGTGCCCGCAACCAAGGTACATGCCCTTGACCGGAATCAAACCCAGGATCCTTCAGTCCGCAGGCCAACGCTCTCTCCCCTGAGCCAAACCGGTTAGGGCTTGCCCAGCTTATCTTACGTAGAGTAGAAAGGGGTCCTAAATGTGGTTAGTACCAACCAAAGACGAGAAACATGTGGCTCTAACCAGTGGTTCTCTCTCAGGGCAAGCATTTCTTGGTATGATGTCCCCTAGTGGTTTCACAGGTTTCTATTCAGATTGACATGTTTTTGTGTAGGTTTTTTTTTTCTTTAACAATTTTAGAAAGGTTAATAAAAGAGTTTTTTCTTGGAAAGGAAGAGCTTGTTCTAAGAGTGCCCCTCCAGAGCAGAAAGATCATTCAAGCTACCATCTGCTGGACACCTGACATGCTACATTCTCCTTCAGTCCTCGCCACACCCAGGGAGCAGGACCTACAGTGATCTCCATCTCACATGTGAGTAGCTGAGGCCCACTTGGTCCCAGATCAAACAGCTGACACTGAGGACAGTGAGGGTTCCAAACTCTACCTGCCTGGTGAAGCCATGGATGCTTTCTCCTGGCCACACTGCCTCATGGGGAGGCCAGCCCAAAGAAGTGACTTTCCTGCTCCATGGCAGCTCTCCAACCAAAATAACAGACCAGGCACTCCTTGCTACAGAACTCTGCTAGTGTGCAGGGGACATCGGATTTGAGTTACTGACAGACCACTAATGGAGTTTTTCTACAAAAGTAATAAAGAGCTGGCTGCAGTTCTAAAGTAGGTGGTGAAGGATGGAGCTGCCAGAACAGTGCTGTCAGTGAGGTCTCTACTGCACCCTCTCTCCAGGGGCCTGCTGTGGCAGTCACTCTTTGGCAGTGCCAGATCACACAGCACAGAGAAGGTGTTATAAACTCTCGACTTTGGAGAAAGTAACAAAGCCTTCTCACACATTTGGCAAATGAAAAGCAAAGGTTAACTTTCCAGTGTCTGTGTGAGTCACACGATTCCCTCAAACCATGAAATCCTGAGGCCTCTGGGCTGCCTTCCCAGCCTATGAACTGATGTGCCCTCAGAGACTCGCTATAAATCTTAATAGTCTCTTGTGCATAAACAATCCAGAGTGAAACTCTGCTACCTACCTTCTGATGTCATATAATTAGCCCCAAGGCTAATAGAAATTTGGGGTTAATATGTATCTGCCTCCTTCCACTGGGACATAGAATGAGCATTTTCTGCTAACGTGTCATGGTTGCCTCTGGAAAGTCTAGTATATTCATCTTTCCCTGTGTCATTTCACTTCTCAGGGAGCTTTGCTGAGCTCATCCCAGCAGTCATCACCCCAGCAGTACAGGGGCTGGAAGGCCAGTGAAACAGGTGTTCACTCCTGCTCACCTGGGCAAGACACCATTCCAACGGCTGGCCTGGGCCCTGGAAAATATAAACAAATGGAGCGAATGACTGATTAACTTTACGGGAGAGAACTCTCAGGCAGCCCGAAGGAGTAGCTCTTCCTGTGCCCCAGCTGTCCGGGACTTCAGAGAGTGAAGGCCTCTGCCACCATGGAGCCAGCACATGGGCTTGGACCTGCATGGTTCTGAAGCCTGTGCTCCTGACTACCACACGACATTCCTCCCAAAGGCCTGGAGCGAAAGCCTGCCAGTGCTCAGTGGCAGCCAGTCGGAAATGGCACGGCCAAGGCAACGGTTTTGCTTCCCAAAGAGGATTCGGAAAAGCGCAAATGGGAACACAAAGGGCGCTTAGTCCCAGGTTTGCCATCAACTAGCTGTGTTGCTGTGAGCAGGTGATGTATCCCTTTCAGCACTCTATTGTCCAGTCATAAACATGGCACCCCTGGACACTTCCTCTTGCTTCTGCAATACTGGTTTTGGAAACTTGTGTGAAACTAGAAATAGGAAGCTTTTGTTTGAAGAGAATGCTCTTTTATGAATGAGGAATATAGGCATGCCATTTTTACATTGAAAACACCTTATTACATTTGAGACCAAGAAGTCTGTGGCAGACACAGAGGTTTTCAGGCCACACCTGAACCTTCTGATGTCATGGCTAGGAAGACCCTACACCAGACAGATCTCTATCAAAATTGGCAGCTACCCTTCCTTTGTCTAGGTGCATTACTCAGCCAGCCCCCTCTCCTCTCTCCTTCCTCTGAAAACCCACTGTGCTAAGAGTATTTCCAATGCATTTTAAAATATGCATTTTAAAAAGAGATTTCCAAGTGGTTCTGCTGCACACTGAAGTGTGAGCCCCTGCACCAGGGCGGGCGTGACATCTCTCTCTGGCAGTGTCTACACTGGAGCATTGGGCCTTTGTGGTGACTTGTGAGCAGTCGTGTGGCCTGGAGAGCACTGTGAGGAGATGACACTTCCAGGAGCCCCTTAAAAGTCTTCCCCTGGGGCAGGTTTCAGGGGCTTCCTCAGCCCTTGGTGCTTAAGCCTTTGGAAGCCCCACCTACTATCACATTAAGCACCAGAACACACCCATATTCGGCAGCAAATATAATTCTAGTTAGGGAAGGAAATGGAATTATTTGCTTTTTAAGATTTTAAAAATACTTGATTAACAAACAATGATTATTTCTGGGCAATCATCAAGTAGGTAAAAGTTAAATTCAACATTGAAATTGACATTTTGCAGTTAAAATATTAAATTTCAGTCTTGCAAGGGCTTTTCATTTGTATTTTGGGCTCAAAACTTATTTTTCAGGTCCCAACCAGAGACCCATGAAAAGCTGTGCCTGCAGTATTTCTTGAATGGAACACTGGCCCACCGGGCTCACAGTTAGCGGGGTTGGCTGTTCCACAGGGAAATGGGGATGAGGAGAAGCAGTGGGTGAATCAGGTGTCCTGAGGTTTATATTCCCAGCGTGCAGCCTTCAGACATCCTTATTGATTTTATATTGATATTTCCTTCAAATCTCCCTGCCCTGCCCAGGAATGTTTAAGCACAAACCCACAAAACAATTTTCAAGTTATTTTTACACATTTAAGAAATATTCCCATTTTATTTTATACTAGAGGCCTGGTGCACAAAAATTCGTGCGGGGGTGGGGGTGTCGGTCGGTCCCTTAGCCCAGCCTGCCCCCTTTCACAGTCCAGGAGCCCTCAGGCACTGCCCCCATCACCCTGCTGCTGCTGCCCCCGCCTACTGTGACTATATTTGGAGAAAGGGCCTCTAAAGCGGTAATGAGGTTAAATGAGGATGGAACTCTAATCCAATAAGAACAGTGTCCTTATAAGAAGAGGGAGAGAGATACCTGGGATGTGTTGCACAGAAGAAAGGCCATGTGGGGACAGAGAGAAGGTGGCTGGCTGTCTGGGAGCCAAGGAAAGAGACCTCAGGAGAAACCAACCCTGCCACACCTTGATCTTAGACTTGCAGCCTTCAAAACTCTGAGAAAGTAAATTTCTGGTTCAGCCTCCCAGTCTGTGGTATTTTGTTTTAGCAGCTTGAGTAGCCTATGTCATTCCCTCAAGCACCTTTGTCTCTGCCTCTCTGAGGGTGATTTTTGACATCCAAGAGCTTGCTCAGCTTCCACAGGTCATCTTAGAAGTAGAGGGATATTGGGCCTCCAGGGACACTCCTCAAGCAACAACCGATATGAGTCCATGGATAAATGCCCCAGCCTTGCATCATCCGAGGGAACAATTCTGAGATGTGTTTCCTGAGAAGGCCCAGCAGGGTTGAGCCTCATTGCTCACAGCACTGACTTGCTCGTTAATGCAAACCTCATTGGTTTTTCTCCTTCCCTGCCTGACCGTGGCCCATGCCCTCACTTGTGCTTCCTGGGGTTACTTTCCAGTACACAAAGTTCTCACAGTCCTTGATTTAATGTCTGCCACTGCTAGAACCCAAACTCAGTCAAGAAGTGGGTTCAGCCCAGCTAGGGTGGCTCACTGGCTGAGCGTCAACCTATGAACCAGGAGGTCACCATTCGATTCCTGGTCAGGGTACATACCCTGGTTGTGGGCTCAATCCCCAGTGGGGAATGTGCAGGAGGCAGCCGATCAATGATTCTCTCTCATCAAAGATGTTTCTATATCTCTCCCCCTCAATAAAAATATATTTTTTAAAAAAAGAAGCAGGTTCATATTAGCCGCTCAGCGAACACCACCTCCCCTAATAAAAAAGTGAAAAGAAGATTTACTAACAGAAGACCTGTTACACATAAAGCAACAGAATTGGTTTCTAAATGAACACCATAGATGGGACTCAAGAGGAACAATCATTTTGGACTCTTTGGTGAGCGAATGGGATCATCTATGTAAATCTTTAGGTTTTCCAGCCAGGCAGGATCTTGACTCTCAGTTAAGTACAAACTGTGACATCACACAGACAAGATATAAAAGATTCAAAAATATAGACCCACCCAGTATTAGAACCAAAAACAGGATCCTCTGACCAAAAGCTGGAGCAGCCTCCCTATTGATACCCCTTCAACACCGTCAGGCTTAACCACCCTAAAGTGTTCTAAACTTCCCTGACGTGCATTTAGCAACATTCAGGAAAAAGAGCAAGTGTGTTGTCCTAAAAGCCCGCTCTAGAGGCCCCCTGAGAAGGAATTTATGAGCTGCTGCAGCTCTAGTTCCTTCTTTGACATTTATTGGCTTTTTGATGAATGTTAGAGCAATTTTTCTGTCATCAGCTTCTCATTAGGGGTCTGGTGATATTCTCGCTGACCATTATTTTAATCAATACCTTGCCTGGTCACTGTGAGAAGAGGTTCCACTCAGAAACCATCCATCTTTGAAGCAGCAAATAGCTCAGGTAATCCTACTTAAATACTCCTCCCGCACTGGCAGCCGCTAGGGCGCACACAGAGAATTTAGACAAATAGCCAGCCTTTAACGAATGTCTCATCTTCTGGCCTTGTGCCTCTCCATTCCTTTAAGGACATATTTCAGGCTTGATTCTCTCTGTTTCTTTTTAAAATAAATTATGGAGAACTGGGTGAAATAATCACTAGGACTTATTTCTTAAAGATGACAGGTTCTCACCATGATTGACAAGTGTGCTTGGAAAGTCTGGAACTAGCAGGCGTTAGAAGAAGAAGGCGTCCACTTTTCTTAATGGACTGTTTTCTTTGCCCTTCAAATGCACCATCTTAACACACTTATGTATCTGGAGACATGTGGAGCGCCTGTCATTCATTAGCATCAATGCCAACCTTCATGTGCCCTCCTCCACCTTCCTGCCGTCAAATACATGACTCTAACCTGGAATATCCTATTTTTAAAGGGTTTTTATTGTGAACAATTTCAAACATGGAGAGGCTGGGGGTATGTGTGGTAAACGACCACGTTCACATTATCCAGCTTTAACAATTATCAATGAATGATTTATCAATCTTACCGGCCAATCTTGTATTATCTGCCCCCTTCCCACCCCAGACTATTTTGAAGGGAATCCCAGAGTAACCTTATTAGAACAAAAGACACTCCTATTGTTATGGGCACCTCTCACCTACACAGAGAGGTGTTACTGGACAGACCCCTGAGTCAGTGGAGAGGGCTGTTCCCAACAGTGATCCTAGTCTTCTCATATAAATGAATTTAAAGGAGAGAGCTTGACTACGTTGTGAAAGGTTAACTTATTAAAGCTATTTAAGCGTGCGCCTTTATTGAAAAAGCAAAGCAAGCAAACCTACACATCTGGCTTATGAAGTGCAGCTGGGATCTCAGCTAATCTGAAGAGCACGTTGGGTGGGGTCCGAGGCGTTATATACCCTCCTGTCTATAGGTCTCTAAATTCCTCTGCTGACTATTTTGGTGCAGATTAATTCTCAAGGTCCCTTTTTATACTTTACTGTGGCCTTCTCAGAACTCAGGGGAAGCACCTGGCACTTTATCTTGCCAGGCTTTCAGACTGCTGGCTTCTCTGTTTTAGGGAGTAAAACTGCCCTTTTTTCCTTTCCCCTTTCCTGCTCCTTTTCTATATCCTCTCACTAGGGAAGTTTTTTAACCATTTGTTCTCGTGTCCTCAGCTGGGGAAGATAATCGTTTGTTAGCTACAAGCTGGCTGCAAATTGCCCACACTGTTTGGTCTTGTTTTATCTTTCCTGCCTGTTTCCCTATTCCTCCTGCCCTGGAATCCTGTAACATTATAACCCAGAAAATACCAAGGGATTTAAGGGCTCTGTGTCAGAAACTGGGGTAGAAGAGCAAATATTAGAACAAGGGATGCTCCTGATGCTCTTACCACTGAGGAAACGACAAGGGTCTTGGGAGCCCTGTGCCCGGACCCGGGGGCAGAGGCCAATACAATCAGTTTCTCTTACCTCCCAGCAACACACTTGCATGCCTTTCCCTCCTGTTTCTTGCTCCTACTCTCTTGCTCCCTGGGGTCACTTTCCAAAATAAACTACCTACAAGCCAGCTTGGGGCTCAGGTTCTACTTTCTAGGGGAACGCAGGCTATGATACCAGTTCAGGAGAGGGTCAAAGAGTCCTGCAAATGACAGCCCAGGGTGTCAGTTGGGCAGGAGGCAGGAGAGTACCCCGCCCAGACAGGAGAATGGCCTCATGAGGGATGTGTCTGAGAGATAAGCTGGAACTCAACAGACTTACATGGGATGTGACTGAGCTGTGGAAAATTGTCCTAAGAACTAGAAGAAGGGACTGAAGCAGCGTGTACCTATTTAGGTCGCATCAAAGGTCATCCTGCTGACAAGAGGTGGTGGGAAAGGGCAGTAATGTGTTCCTGGAGCAAACAGGCAGCTCTGTAGGAGGCAAATTTGGTACATGAATCAACACCCTTAAAAAATGGCCATGCCCTGTACCCTCAAAAAAGAACCAGAAATTGAGAACAAACATAAAAACAAAACACTGCGAACCAGCATGTTATTTATATTCGTATTTAAAAAAATAATTACTTTGAGTCCAACACAAGTGTGGTAATTCTAGAACATCTGCTGGAAGGAATATCACGAAGCCACTGAAAGTGATATGTTCAAATCAAAGTGGGGCCCCACACTGTACAGAAAAAGGAGAGCAATGGAAAAATGGTGAGATCTGAATTAAATTTGTAGTTTGATTCACAGTACTGTACACTATTAATTTCTTAGTTGCGGTGAATATGGTGCTGCAAGATGTTATTAGATGAAGCTGTGTGAAGGAGAGAAGGGAACTCTGTGTTACTTTGGCAACTCTTCTATAAATATAGAATTGTTTCAAAATTTAAAAAAATTAAAGTCGCCCAAACCAGTTTGGCTCAGTGGATAGAGCGTCGGCCTGCAGACTCAAGGGTCCCAGGTTCGATTCCGGGCAAGGGCATGTACCTGGGTTGCGGGCACATCCCCAGTGGGAGATGTGCAGGAGGCAGCTGATCGATGTTTCTCTCTCATCGTTGTTTCTAACTATCTCTCTCCCTTCCTCTCTGTAAAAAATCAATAAAATATATTTAAAAAAATAAAGTGACATGTATCTGTATTAGGGTTCTCCAGAAAACCAGAACCAATGGGATAGTTAGATAGATGGGTGGATGGATGGATAAATATCTCTAGAAAGAGCTTTATTATAAAGAATTGGTCATGCAGTTATGAAGGCTGAGTCCCAGGACCTGCCGCTTGCAGGCTGGGGACCCAGGAGAGCCAGTGGTGCAATTCCCAGGCTGAGAGCCAGAGACCCAGTCATGTTGACTCCAGTCCAGATATGGAGACCTGAGAACCAGGAGCTCTGAGGGCAGATCAGTGTTCCAGTTCATACAGTCAGCCAGAGAATGGGCGGATCCTCCCTCCTTCCAGCATTTTGTTCTAGTTGGGCCCTTAACAGACTGGATGAGGCCCATGCACATTGGGGAGGGCCACCCACTTTACTCAGTTCACTGATTCAATGCTATTCTCTTCTGGAAACACACTCCCAGGAAGTACTGTTTAACTAGCTATGCGAGCATCCTGTGATCCAGGCAAGTGGACACAAAAAATTAACCACCACAGCATCCATGTTTGTATGTGTATAGCCCAGTCCTGTTAAGATACCCTCAGAATGGATAACAGCGTTTGCTTCTGGGGATAACAATGGGTAGTGGGATCAGGATTAAAGGGAGACTTACTTTTGCACTGAAAACCCTTTGTACAGTTCAATTTTTTAAAACATATGTACATATTACTACATTAAAAAAATTAGAAGTCACAGGCACAGAGGGTATGCTCTATAGGAGGCAGATGGTTAGAGGGAATTTTGTGAATTCGGGATATATTCAGGAAGTGGCCTCCAATGAACACCACGGAAGATAAGAGGGGAAGCAGCACTGGCCAGAGGCAGTAGGCCAGCTTCAGATGAACCCCTGTGGAGCTGCAGAGCCGATAGGGCCACAGAGTTCTTCCCATTGGGCGAAGTGGCTGGGCCATCTACCTGCCTCTGCCAGTCCCTGGATGTGGGCTGTGCTGGGAAGGCCATAAGCCTGGTCCAAGTGAGGCAATCCCCGAGGCACAGGAGCCAAAGGCAGCAGTTGGGGCACCAAGTCCTCCCCTGGAAAGGGAGTTTGGGTGACACAACCACATGCTCCTCACCGTCACAAAAAATGCTCGTACCAACATGGGAAAATGATTATGACGTTTGGAGAGAAAAACATACAGGACACAAAATATTATCTATAGCATGTGACAACTAGGCAAAACAAACAATAAAACATTTTAAAAACATCTGTATGTTCCTAGAAAAGGAACTAGAAGAAAATATCCCAAAATGTAAAAAGTTGTGTGTTTTTTTCTTCTGGAAGTGGGACTACACATAGTTTTTCTTCCTCCTTTAACTTTTTGTTTTTTAAAGAATTATTTTTATTTTTAAAGTACATTTCTATTGATTTCAGAAAGGGAGAGAGAGATAGAAACTTCAATGATGAGAATCATTGGTCGGCTGCCTCCTGCATGCCCCCTACTGGAGATCAAGCCCACAACCCAGGCAAGTGCCCTGACTGGGAATCCAACAGTGACCACCTGGTTCATGGGTCAATGTTCAAGCACTGAGCCATGCTGCCCAGGCCACCCTTTCACTTTTCTATATTTTTTTCCAAATCTACACTAATAAAAGAGAAACATGCAAATTGGTGTCACTTCTCTACGCCCACCAGCCAATCAGAGCAACTATGCAAATTAACCCAACAAAGATGGCGATTGATTTGGATACGCAGACACGGAGCAAAGACTGAAGACTGAAGACTGAAGACTAAAGAGGCTTGGCTTCTCCCCTGCAGCCGGACCAAAGGCCTGGTCCTGGAAGAAAGCCAGGGGAAGGAAGGCCTATTGTGTGAATCTTCGTGCCACGGGCCTCTAGTTTTCTATAATTGTTAAGTAATCAAAATTTTCAAAAGAACACCCTAGGACAGGGGTGGGCAACCTTTTTGTAAGTGCATGCCAAAACCAGCAAAATCTCTGACTCAAAATTCTTCTGCATGCCAACACTAATTTTTTGAGAACATGTTACACCTACTTGATATCTCTTAAGGTGTACGTATGTGAAGGACCTTGAAGAAATAATAAAATTCATTCGAGTGACAAAAACACAGTATATGATGATGAAAAATACATTTATTTTTTAATGTATACAGGTTATGTAAAATTATTTATTTATCTAAGATGCACCTACACTGAATTTATCTGAAAAATAAAAAAGTCGATATTAAGGAAAAAATTGTAAATGGAAGATTATAAGAGAGGGTTTCACGTGCCAGCCAAAGTTACTGGCGTGCCATGTTTGGCACGCGTGCCAGGGGTTGCCCACCCCTGCCCTAGGATCTGCTTCGGTTGTATCTATCATTAAGCTTTAATACTGCTTCATGAATTAATTCTGTGCTTATAGAGAAGGTCAAGGAATATTTAATCATTATTTAAAAATGCCTAAAATTTTATAAGAAAGAAATTTATCCCATAAATCAATATAAACCCACCCCTTGGGAGAAACCAAGATGGCGGCATAGGTAAACACCGGAGATTGCTGCCTCGCACAACCACTTCAAAAATACAACTAAAAGATGGAACAGACATCACCCAGAACCACAGGAAGGCTGGCTGAGGGGAAATTCTACAACTAGAAGGAAAGAGAAAAGCATACCGAGACTCAGAGGAGGTGCAGTGCGGAAAATACAAAGGTGCGGAGGTGCGTGCGGAGCGGGCTGACGGCTGAGGGTGCGGTTGTGGGTGCGGTTGTCTATTTCAATCGGGAGGGAGTCTCAGGCTCTAAGTTCCAGTTCCGGGCAAGTCTCTGGGGACCCAGACTCAAACGGGAGAAGCGGGACTGTCTGGCAGCGGTCGGAACTTGAGGGTAGCTTTCTCTCCGAAGTTTGCAGTGGTTGCTGGGACTCTGAGAGAGCCTCTGGGGACGGGACTGAGAGCAGCCATAACTGCTCACTCCACCCGCCCTGTTGATCCCCTGGGACCCGCCCTGCCCAAGCCTTGCACAGATGCATTTGTGGGATAGCCTTAGGCAAAGGCTAAATTAGCACCTCCCTAGAGGACAGAAGTTCTCCCACTGCAGACACAGCTGATTCTCACAGCCAGTTGGCCTGGAGGTCAAATCCCCCCCGCCCCCCAGTATTACCTACAACAATCAAGGCTTAACTACAACAAGACTGCACACAAAGACCACAAGGGGGTGCACCAAGAAAGCATAAAAAATGCGGAGACAAAGAAACAGGACACAAATGACAGAAATGGAGGATATAGAGTTCAAAACCACACTTTTAAGGTCTCTCAAGAACTGTTTAGAAGCCGCCGATAAATTTAGTAAGGCCCTCGAAAAGACTGGTGAGACCGCTGATAAATATAGTGAGAGCCTCAAGAAATCTAATGAGGCCCTCGATGTTGTGATAAAGAACCAACTAGAAAAAAAAAAAAAAGAACCAACTAGAAATTAAGCATACACTAACTGAAATAAAGAATATTATACAGACACCCAACAGCAGACCAGAGGAGCGCAAGAATCAAGGCAAAGATTCGAAATGCGAAGAAGCAAAAAACACCCAACCGGAAAAGCAAAATGAAAAAAGAATCCGAAAATACGAAGATAGTGTAAGGAGCCTCTGGGACAGCTTCAAGTGTACCAACATCAGAATTATAGGGATGCCTGAAGATGAGAGAGAGCAAGATATTGAAAACCTATTTGAAGAAATAATGACAGAAAACTTCCCCTTCCTGGTGAAAGAAATAGACTTACAAGTCCAGGAAGTGCAGAGAACCCCAAACAAAAGGAATCCAAAGAGGACCACACCAAGACACATCATCATTAAAATGCCAAGAGCAAAAGACAAAGAGAGAATCTTAAAAGCAGCAAGAGAAAGAAACTCAGTTACCTACAAGGGAATACCCATACGACTGTCAGCTGATTTCTCAACAGAAACTTTGCAGGCCAGAAGGGAGTGGCAAGAAATATTTAAAGTGATGAATACCAAGAATCTACAACCAAGATTACTTTATCCAGCAAAGCTATCATTCAGAATTGAAGGTCAGATAAAGAGCTTCACAGATAAGGAAAAGCTAAAGGAGTTCATCACCACCAAACCAGTGTTATATGAAATGCTGAAAGGTATCCTTTAAGAAGAGAAAGAAGAATAAAAAGGTAAAGATACAAATTATGAACAACAAATATGCATCTATCAACAAGTGAATCTAAGAAGCAAGTGAATAAATAATCTGATGAACAGAATGAACTGGTGATTATAATAGAATCAGGGACATAGAAAGGGAATGGACTGACTATTCTTGGGGGGGAAATGGGTGTGGGAGATGCGGGAAGAGACTGGACAAAAATCGTGCACCTATAGATGAGGACAGTGGGTGGGGAGTGAGGGCGGAGGGTGGGGTGGGAACTGGGAGGAGGGGAGTTATGGGGGGAAAAAAGAGGAACAAATGTAATAATCTGAACAATAAAGATTTAATTTAAAAAAAACCCCACCCCTTGTAGGCAATCACAAGTTCAAAGAAAAGGAAGAAGCTCATAAATATAGTTGTTTCCTTTGTATTTTTTCTTTAAATTAGAGTCAGCTGAACTCATAGCGCACTCCCTCATTTTTTTATTTCAGGGGGTGGTCATTAGAGAAAAGGCTCATATCAGGGTTTCTTGAGCTTGACACTATGGACATTTTGGGCCAGACAGTTCTTTGTTGTAATGGCTGTCCTGAGCATTGCAGAATGTTTAGCAACATCCACAATTGCTACCTACTCAATGCCAGTAGCACACTTTCACCCGGTTGGGACAACCAAAAATATCTCCAGACAGTGACCAACATCCATTAGGGGAGAAGGCATGAAATCATCCCCAGCTGGACCCCTGCCCAAGATAACTATCTAGGCTAGTTAGTGTATTTGTTAAACACAGTATAGATGGTGCAAGTGAAGCAGAAATGAGCTTTCAATCCTGCACTGGGCTGTTAATATTAAAAGACAGTATTTATTGGGCACTTCCAGGCACTGAACTAGAAACTTCCTCAGGTAACTCAGGCATTGCTGCTTCTGTTCTACACTCAAGCTTACCTCGGAGCAGAACTCAGCACCTTCTATTTCTCCCAAGTAGATTTAACTCTCAGAATGTTTAAAGAGAAATGGAAATATTACTAAAGATAGCCTGAAGAAATGAAGAGAAGCCTCTTTGTAAGATTTGCCCTTCGATATTTCTGTTCTTGACCGCCCCCCAAATTCCTCTACCAGCTCCAGTGCACAATGTGTTATTGCTACCACATATCCCACCCAAAGATGGGTATCAAAGTCTCTCCCCAAACAAACAAATTTGTTGCTGACAAAGAATAATTTTCCTCCATATTGTTATACCTTCATTCATCTCATTCTTATAAACTCTCCCCCATCTCACAGCTAATAAGTGATGGAAGCTGGACTTAGACCCCAGAAACAGAGAATTAACCATTCTGTCAGGGTCCAGAGGTACAGTGCTGAGGACTCATGATATTTTTTCATGGGCTCAGGAAAATGTTTTCATGTTCATTCTTTTAAAATAAGAATGGTGCTCGCTTCGGCAGCACATATACTAAAATTGGAACGATACAGAGAAGATTAGCATTGCCCCTGCGCAAGGATGACATGCAAATTCGTGAAGCGTTCCATATAAAAAAATAATAATAAAATAAAATAAGAAGAATGGGGTTCCAGTCAAGATGGCGCTGTAGTTAAACGTGGTACTCACTGCCTCCCACAACCCCATCAAAATTACAACTAAAATACAGAACAACCGTCATTCAGAACCACCTGAAATCTAGCTGAACACAAGTCCTACAACTAGGGAATTAAAGAAGAAGCACATTGAGACTGGTAGGAAGGGCGGAGACATGGGGCAGGATCCCACACCCATGTGTGGCAGTTTAAAATCAGGAGGTATATCTTGGATGTGGAGGTTTCCCTGAAGAGTGAGGGATCCCAGCTCCACACCAGGCCCCCCAGCCCAGGGTTCCAGTACCAGAAAGAGAAGTCCCCACAACTTCAGGCTGTAAAAACTAACAGGGATTGTGGCTGAGTGACATGGAGGCTGCTGGAGACCCAGGTGGTTGTTCTTAAAGGGCCAGTGCGTGGAATTACTCAGACTCCCTCTGAGCTCCAGTGCTGGGACAGCAGCTTGAAAGGAAACCGGGACATTTTGGGGAGGATCTAACTTGCTTGGAATCATGGTGAGAGCTAGAGAAGCAGCGTTCTTCCAGACAGAAGTGCTGGCAGAGGTTACTGTTCATTTGCCGAGCCCTCCCCACCACAGAGCCGGCAGGCAGGACACCATATCTGAATCTCCATTAACCTGACTCACACTTTTTGCCCTGCCCTGGAGATTCCCTGCCCCTCCCTACTTGCAGGCTCATCCAAGCCATTTCCAGTGGTTTTTCCATACAACGGGCCTCTCTTGCTTCACTAAAACCTCTCAAACAAGCAGCAGCTGTCTTCAGTGTGCCCTGTACCTCTTAATAAGTGGCCCCAGGCCTGGCACTAGCAGCAGCCTGCCTTGATTCATAGCTTGGTCTCTCCCAGGCATTTCCAAGTCCAACACAAGTAGCAACCACCTGCAGATTGCTTTGTAGCTCACGCTGGATGGCCCTGGGCAGAGCACAGGCAGTGGTTGACTTTGCACCTCTTGGGAGGCTCCTGAGCCAGCAGTACCCGGTGATCAGTTTCAACCATGCTGGAATATAACCCTACCACCTCCATGAATGACACACTCAGGGGCAGACTCAGTGAACACCAATGCCCCACTGAGGCAAGTCCTGCTCCATAGGGTCAGCTCCTGCACCGCAGCTCCTCCTCTGTAGTCACAGCCAGTCCTCACAATCCCTCCCAGTGATGCCAACGCCAACCAAGGTTCAACTACAATAAGACACTTCCTATAGTTCACACAGAGGCGCATCTGGAGTGCCAGCTCAGATGACTGGGGAGGCTAAGCCACAGGGCCTCACACAGAGGCACACCTGGAATGCCCAGCTCAGATGACTGGGGAGGCTGAGCCACCGGACCCTACAGGACTCCTACATAAGGCCACTCTACCAAGTCTGGGAGACATAGCAGATTTACCTAATACATAGAAACAAATACAGGGAAACAGCCAAAAAGCAGAGACAAAGAAATATGTCACAAATGCAAGAACAGAAGAAATCCATAGAAAAAGAACAAAATGAAATGGAAGCCAGAAAACTACCAGAAAAAGAGTTCAAAAAAATAGTTATAAGGACGCTCAAGGAACTTACTGAGAACTTCAAGGAACTTAGTGAGAACATCAACAACATAAAAAAGGACCAGTAAGAAATGAAGCATACACTATCCTATATAATAAAAGGGTAATATGCAAACTGACCCTAACAGCAGAAAGACTGGGAATGACTGGTCACTATGACACACACTGACCACCAGGGGCAGACGCTCAATGCAGGAGCTGCCCTAAGGTGGTCAGTGAGCTCCCACATGGGGGAGCTCTGCTCAGCCACAAGCCAAGCTGATGGCTGCCAGTATAGTGGTGGTGGTGGGAGCCTCTCCTGCTTCCTCAGCAGCGCTAAGGATGTCCAACTGCAGCTTTGGTCTGCTCCCTGCTGGCAAGTGGGCATCCCCCGAGGGCTGCCAAGCTGCCAGAGGGATGTCTGATTGCCAGCTTAGGCCCAATCCCCCGGGGAGCAGGCCTAAGCCAGCAAGTGGTCACCCCCGAGGGGTCCCAGACTGCGAGAGGGCACAGGCCGAGCTGAGGGACCCCCTACCCCCGAGTGCACAAATTTTTGTGCACCGGGCCTCTAGTCTAAAATAAAGAATAATTTATAGGGAATCAACAGTAGACTAGAGGATTCCAAGAACCAAATAAAAAGTGTGGAATATAAGGAAGCAAAAAGCACCCAATCAGAACAGCAAAAAGAAAAAGGAACTCCCAAAAATGAAGATAGTTTAAGGAGCCTCTTGGACAACTTCAAGTGTACCAACATTTTAATGGTTGCCAGATGGGAGGAGAGTTGGGGGGATAGGTGAAAAAGGTGACAGGATTTAGAAGTACAAATTAGTTCATGGACACAGACAATAGACAAGTGAAGGCCTGGAATGGGGTGGAAAATGGATGGAGGAGGGCAAAAGGGTGGGGAAATGGGGGACATCCGTAATATTCTCAACAGTAAAATAATTTTTTTAAATATTACATTTAAAAAATAAAATAATACGAACGCCATTCTAAAATATATAATTTTAAATTTTTAATAGAGGAGGGGACCCATGAAGGCAGTGGTCTAGAGCCCTCTAAGTCATCCTACAGCCCTGAACTTGTTTGGGGGAGGGTGTAGCTGACACCCACCTACTAAATAGATAACCTCAATACCAGGGGGAAAAATGTACATTATGGGGTCAGTGGTATCATTTTCATATATTCATTCATTTAGTCAATGAAGAAAATTAAGAACATATCGGCAGGGCAAGAATGTTTAGACATAATATTTACTCTGGGGTTTTTGTAGTTTTCTTTTTCAGGGGAATTACTGTATCACCTAGACCAGTGGTTCTCAACCTTCCTAATGCCGCGACCCTTTCATACAGTTCCTCATGCTGTGGTGACCCCCAACCATAAAATTATTTTTGTTGCTACTTCATAACTGTAATTTGCTACTGTTATGAATCATAATGTAAACATCTGATATGCAGGATGTATTTTCATTGTTACAAATTGAACATAATTAAAGCATAGTGATTAATCACAAAAACAATATGTAATTATATATGTGTTTTCGATGGTCTTAGGCGACCCCTGTGAAAGGGTCGTTCAACCCCCAAAGGGATCGCGACCCACAGGTTGAGAACCGGACCTAGATGATCATTATTTTGTGGGTGTGTTTCTTTTTCTGTCACTGAGAGGGATTTTGGTGCTTATTCCTTGTATGTTTTTATTTGGGGTCAGGAGATGTATTGAGAATAGAGAACGTGTATTTTATAATAATTTCTAAAACTTTTTATTTAAGGATAATTTAATTCAGGTTTCCCCAGTTTTACTTGTACTTATTTGTGTGCTTGTGTGTGTGGTATACAGTTTTTTTCTGTGTGTATCCATCACCACAATAGTCAGGATACAAGTCTTTCATCGCCACCAGGATGCCTCCCTGTGTTGCCCTTTTATAACCATACCCTCCTCCCTCTTGTCCCTAACCCTGGGCAACCACTAATCTGTTTTACATTTTAAAAATTTTATTTCCAAATTAATAACCTCTTGTTCTTGAGTTGTTTTATGTGGATTAATTTACTTTATTCTGCATGTGTGTGTGTGTGTGCTTTTATGCATACATGCATGCTCCTCAAAGTACTAAGAACAGTGCTGGACATATAATGTTTCATAGACCGGTATATACTAAATAAAGTATATTAAAACATATTTTTAAAATGCACTTATTTTTTAGGTGTCCCTCCTCCCTCTCAGTCTTACTCAATGCTCTTTGTGAATGAACACTTTACAAATATTTAATTTTTGGACAATATACAGCTAAACTAAAACATTTTTAAAAAGGGAAAGATGGCCGAAACCGGTTTGGCTCAGTGGATAGAGCGTCGGCCTGCGGACTGAAAGGTCCTGGGTTTGATTCCGGTCAAGGGCATGTACTTGGGTTGCGGGCACATCCCCAGTGGGAGATGTGCAGGAGGCAGCTGATCGATGTTTCTCTCTCATCGATGTTTCTAACTCTCTATCTCTCTCCCTTCCTCTCTGTAAAAAATCAATAAAAATATATTTAAAAAAAAATAAAAATAAAAAGGGAAAGATGATTGACATTATATTAAAAATTTGATACAGAAATATGGAAGTATAGAAAACACTTAAAATACAGAGTACCATGTTTTAGTATAATAATGGCAGGTTTTTTCTTCCCATAAGTGTACAATCTATATATATAAAATGAGCCAGTGGCCGTCACATCCAAAACAACCGAACAGACGACCAAACAGGCTGAGTGGGGCAATAAGGCCAGCGGGGGTGGGGGGTGGGGGGTGGGCAGTAAGGGGCAACCAGGCTGGTGAAGGGGGGCTGTTGGGGGCGACCAGGCCAGTAGGGGGAGGGGAGGAGTGCAGTAAGGGGCAACCAAGCTGGCAGGGGGGGGCAGTTAGGGGCGATCAGGCAGGCAGGCAGGTGAGCAGTTAGGAGCCAGTGGTCCTGGATTGTGAGAGGGATGTCTGACTGCCGGTTTAGGCCTGATCCTCCCCCAAGGGGTCCCAGATTGGAGAGGGTGCAGGCTGGGCTGAAGGGGCCCCCTCCCCCATGCACAAATTTCATGCACTGGGCCTCTAGTGAGAATATATTATGGAATGTAACCAATCCAAACACGCTAAGTGATCACCAAATTATAACTGACTTAGGACATTTAGTTTTTCATGCTTTTTAAATTAAATTTAGAAAGAAAGGAAGGGAGAGAGAAAGGAACGTCTATTTGTTGTTCCACTTATTTATGGATTCATTGTTGATTCCTGTATGTTCCCTAACCAGGGATGGAACCTGCATTTTGGCTATGGGGACAATGTTCTAACCAACTGAGCTACCCAGACAGGCTGATATGACATTTTAAACAGCAACCTATTTCCACTTATGAAGAAAAGGAATATAACAATGTCTTAAAGTTATCTACACTGTAATAATATCTTGATGGAACACTAAGATTTTTCTTTTCCTAAGAAATTTAACATATTTCATGTTAAATAGATTCAATTTAAGCACTCATTTGGTTATTTTAAAATGAGACAGATAATGAATATTCCAATATTTTAATTATTTTAATTAAAAAGTATCTGTAAGCTTTGTTATGTAAAGTTTTCTTTTAAAAAAATACATTTTTATTGATTTCAGAGAAGAAGGGAGAGGGAGAGAGAGATAGAAACATCAATGATAAGAGAGAATCACTGATCAGCTGCCTCCTGTACTCTCCCGACCAGGGAATCGAACCTGGGACAATTCCGCAGGCTGATGCTCTATCCACTGAGCCAAAGCAGCTAGGGCTGAAAAGTTTTCTTAATAGTCAATTAAGTTAAACATTCAAATAGCTTATTCTTTTAAAAAAAAAAAAAAAATCACCTGGATTTTAAAATGCTTTTGAATGAGCCTCTATATGTATGCATCAATATTTATTTTTCAGGCATGTGATTTCATATTGGTAGCCTAAAACGTCAGTGCATTTTATTCCCAACTTTGACATAAATTTTGCATACCTAGGAGGGTTTTGTTTTCTCACTTTTATTATAATCTATTTAAATAAATTCATATCATGTTTTCAAGATAATGTGAAAAACATTTCCATATAGGCATCATGAAAAATCAGTAGTTCCCTTGGGAAGAATTTTTGAATTTATTCACTGTGAAAGGAACGTTAAAGATGAAAATTATCAATGGAGTTTTATTCCATTTTAATTCACTGTTCTTAGAGATTAAGAATGGCAGCAGAGTAAGTGGATGCTGCACAGACATGCTCCCAGGAACAAATTGGAATTACAACTAAAATACAGAAAAACTTCCTGAATAATCAATGGAAAACTCATAGGACCAAAAGTGGAGACCACATAGACACTGGTAGGGGGTGAAAGTGTAAAAGGGCTGGCCGGGTGCCCACAGACAGCAACTGAAGTCCTGGAGAGATATCTCAGCTGTGAGGGGTTGCCACTGAAAACTCTGGGATCTAATCCCCAAGCTGCCCAACCCCCCCCCCACCCCCCCCCCCCCTCAAGCAGAGAGCACCAAAACTGAGGAGGGTATCCATATAACAACTAGCTGTGAAAAGTAGCAGGGTGCTGTCTGCATGGAGGTAACAGCTGCAAGTTCAGGCACCCTCTTAAAGGGCCAACACACAAAATTCCTTGTGGAGCCACCCACCTTGTGCTCCAGCAGAGGGAGGGTGAACTGGACTGGAGCTGTGAGAGCAGAAGCCAGGACTGGGGACTCTGGGGATAGAGCTCAGAAGGCAGACACCCCAAGTTTCCTGGGCTGAGTCATTCCCTCACACAGCAGATGACATCTTTCCCACATAGACATCTGCCTTGCCTAGGGGGAAGACAGTGGACACACCCTATTGGAAAACACCATGCCCTGAGGCCACTTAAGAGATTAAAAATAAAAATTAGCCTCCAGGCAGAAGCAACTGCCCCAACCTGTTGAAAAAAACTCTTGCCACACCTAAGGAAGATTGCCTGGGGGGCAATTCAAGTTGAAATCCTATCAGTCTGTAGGCAGAGATGGTCTCTGGAGGCTTTGAGTCTTTGCCTGATCTAAATAGTCAGAAACAGCCTTTAACACTGTCCTGCACCAGAGATTGAGAGGTGTAATATACATTCTTCTCAAGTTCACATGGATCATTCACAAAGATAGACCATATATTAGGACACAAAACAAGTCTCTACAAGTTCAAGAAGATTGAAATCATATCAAGCATCTTCTTAGATCACAGCAAAATGAAATTAGAAATCAATAACAGTAAAAACACCCAAAAACATTCAAACACATAGAAGCTAAATAGCATGTTATTAAACAATGAATGGCCGAAACCGGTTTGGCTCAGTGGATAGAGCGTCGGCTTGCGGACTGAAGGGTCTCAGGTTCGATTCCGGTCAAGGGCATGTACCTGGGTTGCGGGCACATCCCCGGTAGGAGATGTGCAGGAGGCAGCTGATCGATGTTTCTCTCTCATCGATGTTTCTAACTCTCTATCTCTCTCCCTTCCTCTCTGTAAAAAATCAATAAAATATATTTAAAAAAAACAAAAAACAAACAAACAATGAATGGGTGACAAATGAGATCAAGAAAGAAATCAAAATCTTCCTAGAAACAAATGAAAATGAACACACAACAACCCAAAGTCTCTGGGACACAGCAAAAGCAGTCCTGAGAGGGAAGTTCATAGTACTACAGGCATACCTCAACAAACAAGAAAAATAAACTATTTAACCCCACAGTTTAAAGAACTAGAAAGAGAACAACAAGAAAATCCCAGAGTAAGAATAAGGAATGAAACAATAAAGATTAGAGCAGAAATAAATAACATTGAGACTAAAAAAAACCAAACAAACCAATACAAAAAAAAATCAATGAAACTAAGAGCTGGTTCTTTGAAAGGATAAACAAAATTGGCAAACCATTAGCCAGACTCATCAAGAAACAAAGACAGAGG
Organism: Myotis nattereri; assembly: GCF_964212035.1. Lineage (NCBI taxonomy): Eukaryota > Metazoa > Chordata > Mammalia > Chiroptera > Vespertilionidae > Myotis > Myotis nattereri. Next base: position 160,156,292 of record NC_138075.1, read on the forward strand.
ACCCAAATAAAACAGAAATGAGTGGAGAAGTAACCACTGACACCACAGAACTACAAAGGATTGTAAGAAAATACTATGAACAACTATATGCCAACAAGCTGGACAATGTGGATGAAATAGACAAATTCCTAGAAAAACACAATCTCCCAAACTGAATCAGGAAGAATCAAAAAACCTGAGTAGGCCAATAACAACTGATGACATAGAAGCAGTAATCAAAAAACTGCCACCAGAGAAAAGCCCAGCTCCAGATGGTTTCATGGGAGTTTTACCAAACATTCAAAGAAGAAATAACACCAATACTCCTCAAACTATTTCAGAAAATCCAAGAGGAAGGTGCACTTCCAAACTCTTTTTATGAGCCAGCATTATCCTAATTTCAAAACCAGATAAAGACACTACAAAGAAAGAGAATCACAGGCCAATATCCCTGAAGAACATAGATGCTAAAATCCTCAACAAAATATTAGCAAATAGCATCCAGCAATATATTAAAAAGATCATACACCATGATCAAGTGGGATTTATTCCAGGGATGAAAGGCTGGTACAATATTCACAAATCAATAAATGTGATACATCACATAAACAAATTGAAAGACAAAAAACATATGATTATAACAATAGAGACAGAAAAAGCAGTCAACAAAACTTAACACTCATCTATATAATAAAAGCCCAGCAACCGTTATGGCAGAACGATCACAATGACTGGTCACTATGATGTGCACTGATCACCAGGGGGCAGACGCTCAATGCAGGAGCTGCCCCCTGATGGTCAGTGCGCTCCCACAGGGGGAGCACTGCTCAGCCAGAAGCTGGGCTCACACTGGCAAGTGCAGCAGCAGTGGAGGGAGCCTCTCCCACCTCCATGGCAGTGCTAAGGAGCAGCGAGCTGAGCAGTAAAGACCAGCAAGCAGGCAGGCAGTAAGGAGCGAGGGGTCCCAGACTGTGAGAGGGTACAGGCCAGGCTGAGGAACACCCACCCTCCTGCCACCCAGTGCATGAATTTCATGCACCAGGCCTCTAGTTTTTAATAAAAACTCTCAGCAAAGTGGGAATAGAGGGAGCATATCTCAACATGATAAAGGCCATATATGAAAAACTTACAGAAAACATCATACTCAATGGGAAAAAAACTAAAACCATTTCCCTTAAACAGGAACAAGACAGGGACGCCCACTCTCACCACTCCTGTTTGATATAGTACTGGAAGTGCTAGCCATAACGATCAGACAAGAAGAAATAAAAGGCATCCAAATTGGAAAAGAAGAAGTAAAACTGTCATTATTCACAGATAATACGATATTGTACATAGAAAACCCCAAAGACCCCATCAAAACACTACTAAGTTTAATAAATGAATTCGACAATGTAGCAGGATACAAAATTAACACCCATAAATCTATGGCTTTTTTATACACCAATAATGAACTCACAGAAAAAGAAACTAAAAAAACAATTCCATTTACCATTGCAACAAAAAATTTAAGATACCTAGGAATAAACTTAAGTAAGGAGGTAAAAGACCTGTACTCGGAAAATGACAGGATGTTGAAAAAAGAGATAAAGGAAGACATAAACAAATGGAACAATATACCATGTTCATAGATTTGTACAATCAATATAATTAAAATGTCCATACTACCCAAAGCAATCTATAGATTCAATGCAATCCCCATTAAGATACCAAAAGCATATTTCATGGACCTAGAACAAACTCTCCAAAAATTCATTTGGAATAAAAAAAGACCCCGAATAGCGGCAGCAATCCTGAAAAAGAAGAACAAAGTAGAAGGGATCACAATGCCAGATATCAAGCTGTATTACAAAGCCACTGTTCTCAAAACTCCCAGGTACTGTCACAAGAACAGACATATAGACCAATGGAACAGAAAGAGAACCCAGAAATCGACGCAACCCATTATGCTCAATTAATACTTGACAAAGGAGGCAAGAGCATACAATGGAGTCAAGATAGTCTCTTCAATAAATGGTGTTGGAAAATTGGACAGATACATGTAAAAAAAAATGAAACTGCATCAAAATAAAAAGCTTTTCACAGCAAAAGAAACCATCAACAAAATAACAAAAGAGCCCACTTCATGGGAGAACATATCTGCCAATGTTATCTCCAATAAAGGTTTAATCTCCAAAGTTTATAGGGAACTCATGCAACTTAACAAAGGGAAGTCAAACAATCCAATTAAAATATGGGCAAAGGACCTAAATAGACACTTCTTGAAAGCAGACATAGAGAAGGCCAAGAGACATATGAAAAAATGCTCAAAGTCAGTAATCCTCCAAAGATGCAAATCAAAACAACAAGGTACCATCTCACACCTGTCAAAATGGCTGTCATCCACAAATCAACAAAGGACAAGTGCTGACGATGATGTGGAGAAAGAGAATCCTTGTTCACTGCTGGTGGGAATGCAGACTGATGCAGCCTCTGTGGAAAACAGTATGGCGTTTCCCCAAAAAATTAACAATGGAGCCCTAGCCAGTTTGGCTTAGTCGCAGTGGTTCTCAACCTTCTGGCCCTTTAAATACAGTTCCTCATGTTGTGACCCAACCATAAAATTATTTTCATTGCTACTTCATAACTGTAATGTTGCTACTGCTATGAATCGTAATGTAAATATCTGATATGCAGGATGGTATTAGGCGACCCCTGTGAAAGGGTTGTTCAACCACCAAAGGGGTCTCGACCCACAGGTTGAGAACTGCTGGCTTAGTGGATAGAGTATCAGCCTGCAGACTGAAGGGTCCTGAGTTCAACTGGTCAAGGGCACATGCCTAGGTTGCAGGCTCAGTCCCTAGTGGGGGGCGTGCAGGAGGCAGCCAATCAATGATTCCCTCTCATCATTGATGTTTCTATCTCTTCCTCACCCTTCCTCTCTAAAATCAATAAAAATACATTTAAAAAAAATTAAAAATGGAAATCCCATTTGACCCAGTAATCCCACTTCTTGGAATATATCCCAAGAAATCAAAAACACCAGTCAGAAAGGATATATGCACCCCTATGTTCATAGCAGTGCAATTTACCACTAAGATAAATAGCTAAGATTTGGAATCAGCCTAAGTGCCCATCCACAGATGAGTGGATTAAAAAACTGTGGTACATCTACACAATGAAATACTATGCTGCTGTAAAACAGAAAGAACTCTTACCATTTGCAACAGCATGGATGGAACTGGAGAGCATTATGCTAAATGAAATAAGCCAGTTAGAGAAAGATAAGTGTCACATGATCTCACTCATTTGTGGAATATAATGAACAACATAAACTGACATAGACTCATGGAACAGATGGTCAAACCTCACACTGATGGTGAACCTATGACACGCGTGTCAGAGGTGACACGCAAACTCATTTTTTTGGTTGATTTTTCTTTGTTAAATGGCATTTAAATATATAAAATAAATATAAAAAATATAAGTCTTTGTTTTACTATGGTGGCAAATATCAAAAAATTTCTATATGTGACACGGCACCAGAGTTAAGTTAGAGTTTTTCAAAATGCTGACACGCCGAGATCAAAAGGTTCGCCATCACTGCCTCAGAGGGAGGGTAGGAGGGGAGGCGGGTAAGAGATCAACCTAAGAACTTATATGCATATAAGCATAACCAATGGACAAAGACAATGGGAGGGGGGTGAAGGCCTGGGCTGGGGCTGGGGGTAGGTTGGGAGAGGACAATGGGGGGAAAAGGGCTCATTCGTAATACTTTCAACAATAAAGAATTTTTTAAAAGTCACCTTAATTATTTTTCATAAAGACAGATTAAAAAGTGATTTCCCCCCTAACATTAACCAGGATACCTTCCACCTCTTATGTGTATATGAATAACTTAAAAACTTCCTTGGCTCAGAATATGAAATTGCTTTCCAAGGTTGCAATTTTACATTATTGTAGGTACCTACTGATCATACATACACACAGTCGCTTTACCACGGAAAACAGTGGTGCAGAAGGAAATGGTTTGCCTGGAGGCCATCCCAAACCCACACCATTGAGACAACCCACCTTTTTTTTAGAGAGGAACAGTCATGGTATAATTATACTTTGTTTAGCTTCTTCCACAAATACAGACATAATAACATCAGCCCAAATGTTTGCTTAGAGCCCATGCTTCCAGGTTCACAAATTAAAAATAATAGATTTTAAGTTAAACAATTAATTCTCCAAAGATTTACTGAATAGATCAACATGATCATGCCTTAGTACAGGAAAGGACCTCTGAAACCGGGGGCTGTAAAAACTTCGGCGAGGGAAGTGACCGCGGCACTGTGTGATGGATGTAAAGAAAGCAAATGATATAAAAGGCAGCCGCACTGCTAATCTAGCAGTAAAAATAACAATAATGGAGCAGGAAGTGGGGTAGTTCTGCCTCCAAGAAGAGGAACAACAGGGTGGTCCGATGTGTCCAGCTCTGCAGAAGCTGTCTTCGCGCTACTGCGGAGGATAAACTGAAACTCACACCCCGGCCGACCACTGACCTTCAGAACTGGTCCCCCCTAAACTGAGCTCAACCCTCGGCCCCAACCCTACCCCCACCACCGGGCTCTTCCTGAAGCCCCGGAGGTGCGAGGACGCCGCATCCCTGCAGGCGCTCACCTCTAAGTTTTCACCAGGAACTTCCTTGTGCATCTCGGAGATGCCCAAAGACACCCCGAAGGCCGAAGGCAGGAGGATGAGGCCGAGCGCCAGCGTCCGCCAGGTGAAAAGGATCTTCCCGGCCAGATCTTCGCCCTCCATGGCTGTGCGCACCTTTCGGAAGGGGTCCCGGCTGAGGTCCGAGCGCGACGGCTGGCCCTGGCCCCAGGCAGTCGGGCGGCGGCTCCTGGAGCAAAGGCGCAGAGCCCGGCCCGGGAGAATGAGCGCCGCCTTCCCGCACTCACCTCTGAGGGGAAAAAGAGAGGAAGGAAAAGGTATCACAACGAGGGCAATTTCCCTCCTTCCTTTCGGGCTCTTCCTTTGCTGGCCGATTAACTCTTTCTCCGCTGGAGGCGCAGACCGGCGCGGAAGCCACAGCAGCGCACGCAGAGCTGGTAACACCAGCCAGGAGAGGCGAGCTGGGGTGACCCCACGGCGCCGGGAACGCGCCCCACCCGGTGCCTGATTTCCTCTGGGTTGCGATCTCGACAACTCAGCGGGTGACCCACGGAGCCCCTTGGGGAGTAAGGATCCCTGCGGGCGTCCCGCACTGCACCACACCAGCCTCCCTCGGAACCGGCTGCGGGCAGAAGACTGTGCTGGCGGCTGGGGGCGCTCCGCCTCTCGAAGCCCTGTTTCTGCGCGCTGCCCTCGCCCCACCTCCTCCGCCACCCAACCCCGAGCACACAAGCCTGAGAGCATCTCAGCCTCCTGGGCGTCCTGGTTTCGTCCCCTTGCCCCGCCTCCCCCAGCACTTCAGCGAGAATTCTTGGGGAGCAGAATTTTCATCTACAAAATGTTAGCAGTTTCTCCACCCCCACCCCCACCCCCCACCCCCAAACTAACCAGTGACGTGCCGGGGATGCTTGAGAAGGTCCTGGGCGCAAAATAACTTCCTGCAAGAGGAGAGCGAAATGCTCAGAGCGCCGCGAGCTGCCTTTTACCCCGCTTCCAGGTCTCCCACACCTTCCTTCCCTTCCCTACGGAGCTGAGTTTATTAAGGCGGTGTGAAACGCTCTGCTCCACTCAGCCGCCGTCTCCCTGCATGGAAATCTTTCAGCTGAGCCTGGCTCTCTGCCTGGCGAAGAATCCAACCACAGATTCCCTTACTGCTCACCCGACACTCAAGCGCACTGAGAGCTGCCGAAAAACGCCAGGCTGGCGCAAGCCTTCGCCAAGCTGACGGCGCCTCCCGGATAGTATCCCCGCACTGCTTGCTGCCTTGCTAGCGCTGATGAGAACCAGGGCGGCCAAAAGCTTGTGGGTACTCACTCCACTGCAGTTCATGCTTCTGAGAGACGTGATCTGACTCTAAGACTGAGCATGAGAATCCGGATGCTGGGAGTGCAGTAGATAAGAAAACCCGGCTGCCCAGGTTTTCCAGACCATCCCTGAATGGGACCAAAACCTCCTACAGGTGTGTTTCGGGTGTTATTTCAAGCTGGAAGAAAACTAGGAGAGCCAGCAAACTGAATGGAAACTGTTGATAGCAAATACTGCAGAGAAAGTGGCCCGTGCCCAGGGCGTGGAGCAGCGGTTCCCAAACTGCGGGTCGCGACCCCTGAAAATACATTCTGCATATCAGATATTTACATTACAATTCATAACAGTGGCAAAATTACAGTTATGAAGTAGCAGCGAAAGTAATTTCATGGTTGGGGGTCACCACAACATGAGGAACTGTATTAAAGGGTCGCGGCATTAGGGAGGTTGAGAACCACTGGGTGGAGGAAGTGGGAAGCGGAAGGGAGGAGGCCAAGGAGGAGAGAAGCCAAATTGCCAAGAATGTAAATGTGTGTCCTCTGCACCTCCTGCCAGTTAAGTGTCACAAACCCCCTTTCCCACTGAGAAGGGGAAAATGATAACCTGGTCATAAAAAACAAGTTATGAATGAAGACGTTCAAGTGCTTGGTTTCTCAAAATTAAACGTGGTCTGCCAGTTTACAAAAACAAGGACAACACAACTGCCGGAATCTTTTGAAACCAAAGCGCCCCCCCCCCCCGCCCCCCAACTCATACAGTACAGAACCAAAGGACCGGACATAACTTAAGCACTCGAACCCTTTCAGAAGGAAGCGTCTATTGTCCAGGAAGACCCAGAGTTGGTGTCCCTGACTCTAAATGGCCAAGTCCCAAGATCCACCAATTAACACTTGCCCCACCAGCACTTCTGCATACCTGTTCCCTCTAACTCCCTAAAGTCCCTTAACCTAGTCCAGCGAGCAAGATGGATTTGAGGCACCATTAGATCTCCCTCTTTGTTGGCACCTTCTCAATCAATAAATCTCTCCTTACAAAAAAAAAAAAAAAAAAAAGATTTACTGAATAACTACTATGTGGAATGCACTGTTGGGGACACAAAAATTAATAAGACATCATTTTCACATCTTCTGGAACTCGTGATTAAATGCATAGCAGACACACATAAACAGCTCCACTAAAAGGCTTCTTGTTGGAGTAAGAAACAGAGCTCTATGAAGAGAGAGATGAACTTAATTAAAGAGTTGTCTGAGAAACTTCAAATGAGAGATGGGTTTATATTTGGCCATTTATTCATTTATTTAAAACATTTATTGGGGTAACATTGATCATATAGGCTTCAGGTGTGGGTTTCTATGTTCCAAGGTCTGTACATTGCACTGTGTGCCCACTACCCAAAGTCAAATCTTCTCCCGTTACCATATATTAGTACCCCTTAACCCCACCCCCTTCCTTCTGACAACCACCACACTGCTGTTTGTGTTCACAAGTTTGTTTTATATCCCACATGAGTGAAATCATATAGTTCCTAGCTTTTTCTGACTGACTTATTTCACTAAGCATAATATTCTCAAGGTTCATTCATACTGTTGCAAATGGCAGTACGTCATCCTTTCTTATGGCTGAATAGTATTCCATTGTGTATATGTACCACATCTTCTTTATCCAGTCCTATATTGCAGGACACTTTGGTTGTTTCCACATCTTGGTCACCATGAATAATGCTGCAATGAACATAGGGGTGTATATATCTTTGCCAATACATGTTTTCAAGTTTTTCGGGGATACTAGTATACCCAGGAGAGGATTGCTAGGTGGTATGGTAGCTCCAGTCTTAACTTTTTGAGGAATCACCAGACTGCTTTCCATAATGGTTTGTACCAGTTTGCATTCCCACCAGCAGTGGATGAGGGTTCCCTTTTTTCCACAACTTCTCCAACACTTGTTATTACTTGTCTTGTTGGTAATAGTCACTCTAACAGATGTGAGGTGGTATCTCATTGTAGTTTTGATTTGCACTTCCCTAATTGCTAATGAGGTTGAACTATTGGCTATCTTCTTGAAAGAGATGTATTTTCGGGTATTCTGTCCACTTTTTTACTGGGTTGGTTGTTGTTGAGTTTTATGAGTTCTTTTTTTAAAAAATATATTTTATTGATTTTTTTACAGAGAGGAAGGGAGAGAGATAGAGATTTAGAAACATCGATGAGAGAGAAACATTGTTCAGCTGCCTCCTGCACACCTCGTACTGGGGATGTGCCTGCAACCAAGGTACATGCCCTTGACCGGAATCGAACCTGGGACCTTTCAGTCCGCAGGCGGATGCTCTATCCACTGAGCCAAACCGGTTACAGCTTTTATGAGTTCTTTATATATTTTGAAAATTAAACCTTCGTCAGAGGTTTAATATCACCTCCCATCTGGTTGGCTGCTTCTTTGTTTTGTTGTCTGTTTCTTTTGCTGTGCAGAAGCTTTTTAGTTTGATATTGCCACATTCATTTATTTTTGTATTTCCTTTTTAAAATCAAGCAATATCATTCAAGATTAATTATTTTTTAGTAAATAATATTTGTTTTTGCCACAGTCTTTCCACAGCAAGGGTTCAGGAATCTGGAGAAGGGATACACATTAATGGATAGAGACTAGACAAGAAATATAAATTTGGAAGGCATGGGGGAAAGCCTGGCGGAGGCCTCACCCTCTAGTGAAGTGGGGTCTCCAAATGTCGGGACCCATGGCTTTTTATTCACACATTTTGCACTTTAGCAAAGCAGACACACATATCAAAGGTAAGGTTTGGTAAATAGCAATGGATTACCAGGTTAGGGCAGTGGTCGGCAAACCGCGGCGGGTGAGCCACATGTGGCTCTTTGGCCCCTTGAGTGTGGCTCTTCCACAAAATACCACGTGCAGGTGCGCATGTACAGTGCAATTGAAACTTCGTGGCCCATGCACAGAAGTTGGTTTTTGGCCTGGGCGAGTCTATTTTGAAGAAGTGGTGTTAGAAGAAGTGGGGGGTGTCCGTCGGTCAGTCAGGCGACGGGAGACGTAGCATGGGGGAGGCGCGCGCGATTCATGCACGAGTTGAGTGAGCCAGTCAGTCAGCAGTCTCACTGTGCAGTGGTTAGTGCTAGTCGGGTCTGCAAATCGTGCGCGGATGACAAAAGTACCTACTCGAAGCATAAAGTTACCTGTATTTTTCCAACCAGCTGCAAATCCTACAGGTATTTTTGTCATCAATTTAAGAATTGTAATTCTTTTGTGTTGGTGGCTTTATTATTATAAAATGAAACATTTTTTTAGGTGCCCTGTTTGAGATGGCTATAAAGAAGAAGCAAAGAAAAATGGAAGACGAAAACCATGAATTTAAAGTTGAATTTAAAGTTGAATGTACCTACCTATATAGTTTAAGTTTAAAAAATTTGGCTCTCAAAAGAAATTTTAATTGTTGTACTGTTGATATTTGGCTCTGTTGACTAATGAGTTTGCCGAACACTGCTCTAAGAGGTCAAGGACTATGATTTCAGAGAGTATCCGATATTTTGTATCACATGGCTGGAAAAGCACAGAACAACAACTTACATGAAGTTCAGAACAGAGTTAGTCATTTCGAGGCATTCTTGGCCTTTTTGGTAAGATTCATTTCCAGGAAAGAAATTCTGAAATACATCATAGCTGTCATTTTTAGTCAATGTATTGCATATTTTTCCTTAACATACTATCATAGCAATTTCTGGGGCTAAGAAGAAATTGTCCCTCAAATCCTCTCCTCTCCCCTAGGTCTGTACCCTGGGAGTGTTGTTTCTCCTTTCCACACTTACCCAAACAAGACACTATAACAGAGCTGCAGATTTGATTCTTTGCAATATCTGCTCCTCTACTGAATAAAAATAATGCAAATTAGTAGGTAAGCACACCTGGGTAAAAAGCTACCTGGAGGCCATTAAAAATATAGTCAGTCATCAGGTATCCAGTCTAGTAGAATGGTGCTTGACTCTTGAATTTGGATGTCCATTGCCTTCCTCAGATTTGGGACGTCTTTACCATGATCTACTGGCAGTACCATTGTGCATATACTGGTCCACTTGCTGATATCTCGTAAGTGCCTTAGGCTCTTCACTTTTTTTTTTCTTTTTTGCTTCTCTGACTGAATAACTTCCAATGACCTGTCTTTAACTTTGTTGATTCTTCCACAGCTTGATCAATTTTTTGATTCTTCAGTTGTTGAGCCCCTCTAGTGTATTTTTCAATCTTCTCAGCTCCAGAGTTTCTGTTTGGTTCTTTTTTCATAGTTTCTATCTCCTTGTAAATATTCTTATTTTGTTCATGTTTTATTTGCATGGTTTCACTTAGTTGTCTGTGTTTTCATGTAGATCATGGAGCTTCTTTAAAACTTATTTTGAACCCCGGCTGGTGTTGCTCAGTGGTTACAGTGTCCACCCACACACTGAAGGATCATAGGTTTGATTCCTGGTCAAGGGCACATACCTGGGTTGCAGGTTCAATCCCTGGCCCCAGTCAGGGCCTGAGCAGGAGACAATCAATCAATGCGTCTCTCTTATATCAATGTTTTTCTCCCTTCCTCCCTTCTCTCTAAACATCAATGGAAAAAATATCCTCATGTGAGGATTACCAAAGAAAAAGTGTTGGAGCCCTGGCAGGTGGCTCGGTTGGAGTGTCGCCCTGCACATGAAAAGGTTGTGGGTTTGATTCCCCGTCAGAGCATATACCTAAGTTGTGGGTTCAAGGCATGTACAGGAAGCAACCAGTTGATGTTCCTCACATTGATGTTTCTTTCCCTTCCTTTCTCTCTAAAATCAATAGAAAACATATCTTCACATGAACTTTTTTAAAAAAGTGTTGGAGTTGGCCTTGATTAGAATATGTTCATACTCATAAAAACCTATTCCAAAATCCTCATAAATCAAAAGAAAGGCATCATTAAAGCAAGGCACGGAGCTGTACATGGTTGCAGATCACTAGACCCAACATTAGGAACTACAGTGGGATAATGAGGTACCGTTTTAGCAAAGACCACATGTGGGCACATGCAGAAACTAGGCTAAGGTTTTAAAAAATTTTTAAAGGACAATTCTTGCTATCCATTATTTAATTTCCAATAATAACATTTAAGTTCAAATGGAACACTTTGTGCTGGTGGTTTTACATGCTAAGTCCTCCCCTGAGGTAGGTGCTATAATTACCTTCATTTCACAGATGAGAAAGCAGGTTTGGGAGTTAAGTGACTTAACCACTGAGGAAGAGATAGGAACCTACCTTCATCTTTCCGACTCCACAATGTTCTTAACCGCTATGGCTGTTATGACCACACTTAGCGCCAACAACAATAAACTCAAAGGAAAAAGGAATCTAAAGAAGTTTATTTCTCTCACATGAAAACTCCAGAGGAGTTAGTCTAGGGCTTTTATCTTGAGGCCATCTTCAAGGAACCAGGTCCCTTTTCTTACCTGGCTGTCTTTAACGTGTGCCTCTGACCTCACACCAAGTCACAAAGTGGCTGCTGTGTCCCAAGGCATCATATCTGCATTCCAGGAGAAAGGGGACGGGGGCGGGGGGAGCAAAAGTCAAAAGCCTTTCAGAGAAGCCTCACTTTTCTAAGAGAGAAGCCCTCAGAAATTACAGACTACATTTCATTGGCCAGCCAACTGTAGCAGGAATTGAAAGTTTGGCCTTTCAAAAGTAACAGGCATGGAAAAGTGAGGGGTGAGTGTTGAGTAAGCCAACTTCTATATCACATGCACAAATAACCCACACAATCATTCTGCCCAATTACATGTCGGATAAAATTCGAATTATTAAGCCTAGCATAGAGGGCCCACATGACCTAGTCCAGCTGTGGGCAAACTACGGCCCAGGGGCCGGATCCGGCCTGTTTGAAATGAATACAACTAAAAAAAAAAAGACCGTACCCTTTTATGTAATGATGTTTACTTTCAATTTATATTAGTTCACACAAACACTCCATCCATGCTTTTGTTCCAGCCCTCCGGACCAGTTTAAGAACCCATTGTGGCCCTCGAGCCAAAAAGTTTGCCCACCCCTGACCTAGTCCCTTCTTGTTGATCTGATATCTGTTCTCTTCTGCCAAACTTAATCCAACATGTACTTCTAGTGAAGATCCCCAATCCCCCTCCCTCAGTGTAGTCAGGATGGCTGCCTTCTGCTACTAAAGATGTATTAGTGATTAGAATAAACTGAGCATGACAGAATAACCACAACTATACCTTAACCACTAGACGATTTTTATTTCCCTCCCTCAAAACAATCTACTAGGGCCCAGCCGGCATGGCTCAGTGGTTGAGCATCAACCTATGAACCAGGAGGTTACGGTTTGATTCCCAGTCAGGGCACATGCCCAGGTTGTGGGCTTGATCCCCAGTGTGGGTTGTGCAGGAGGCAACCGATCAATGATTCTCTCTCATCATTGATGTTTCTATTTCTCTGTCCCTCTCCCTTCCTCTGAAATCAATAAAAATGTATATTTAAAATAAAACAATCTACTAGGTTGAAGGCCAGGAAGGAAGGCTCCAGCATCTTTAATGGCCTCAGTTTCTTCTATTTTGTTGCTGCTATCTTCCACAGGCAATTTCTGGCTCAATATTTTTGTTAATCCTCACCAAGGATATTTTTTCCATTGATTTTTAGAGAGTGAAAGGGAGGGGGAGAGGGGTGAGAGAGAGAAATATCAATGTGAGAGGGACACATCTATTGGTTGCCTTCCAATAAGCCTTGACCCAACCGTGGATGGAACCTGCAACCTATCTGCTTCTCATGACTGGGACTCGAACCCGAGACCCTTGGGTGATTGGGCTGAGGCTCTAACCACTGCGCCACTGTCCAGGGCCTGGCTTATTCAATCTTGAGAACCTCAGAACAGCACATAGTAGGTGCAAACAAACGACAAGGACTTAGAGAGATTAAACTTAAAGTGAAGTAAATGAGTGCCACATCCTAAGCAAGCTGTAAAATGCTTTCCACTTTTCACCTTCTACTTGGACTTAACAGTCCCAACCGAGCTCCACTAGGAGGCAGCACGTACACATATACAGTATGAACGTGAGAATCCTCTTAAAAACGGAAGGGACCTGAACTACAAATCCCAGCACGCACTGTTAAGCGCCTGACTTGCTTCTGCACAAAGGTCTCAAGTTAATTGCTGGCTGAGCGATCAGGAGGACGCCATCCATTTGCTGCTCTAAAGTAAGATTTCTCAATGTATTTCAAATGAAACTTTGGAGTGGGGAAAGGGAGGTGGATTTTTTAGATGTTGCTTTTTTTCTGCACATTATCTATTTCAGGATTAATTTTAGCAGTTAAATCAGGATAAGGGTGGGTTTTTAGCGAGTTTGAAACTCTGGTATTTTAGTAAGTTTTTCAGAATAGCCAAAGAAAAGAGGATTTTTTCAGTGTCTTACGTGAACATTTTTCTTCCTGGCTCATGAAGATAGAGTTCGTCAAAATGCTCTGTTTGTGTCTGTGCTCGTCGGAAATTAACATTTTGATTCCAATATTCAGAGTAAGGAAGACATCGTGTGTGGTTCTCACGTTGGATATATTGAAAGTTGCCTCGTTTCACCATTGCAGGCCATGTTTGCACTCATTTTCCTCAGTAAATCCGTTTTCGTTTAATAGTAAGCCTTTGGATCCAAAATCTGGCCGCAGAAAGGCAGGGCGGGCAGCGAGGGGCCGGTTCTCAGAGGGAGCGAAGGGCTGCTCTGTGCCTCAGCAGTCGTTCAGCCCCTCTTCTCAGCGTGTCACGGGGAACCTTTGGCTGCACCTTCGCAGTCCCACGTGTCAGATGTCACTAACGCCGAGAGAGTGAGTTAACAGCTTTGTAATACACCCTGCTCAGGACTGGAGGAGGGTGCAGACTTGGAATCTCTTACTTTCTAAAGTATATATTGAATATAGCTCTTAACTCTTTTCATGTTTAAAGTGAAATGTGTCGCTTGTGTAATAAGAAAAAACAATAGTGCAGACGCATCGATTGCATCAGAGGGGGTCAGGCACCCTAACAGCCAGCGTCGCCACCGCATCACAAATGTGGGCTTACTCAGAGAACACCTGGGAAGGTGCCAGCCGGTCCCTGAAGCCAGTTCTTCCTACGCCTCCTCGTTCGTCTGGCCCCTTGAGGAGCGGGCTCCTAGGTAGTTAAAGAGGCCTGGGGTTTACTGGGGGAGGCAGCGATGAGAGAGACTACAAGGAGGAGCTAGGTAAGGCTGGAGGAGCCGGCAGACCACGGCGATGGTGCCCGACTGGGTGGGAGCCTGCAGGAGCTCTGCACGAGGGCCTGCCGGGCCAGTGGAGGAGCATCGTGTGTTCTGGAAATGCGTCTGCCGCGGTGTTCGCGCCACCCTCCGACACTGGCCCACGGGAAGGTGGCCTCAACACCAACTCAGCGGGGGGTTCATGGCGCAGGTGGCCTGGTGGCCAGTTACTGGGGTCCCGGGCCAGAGGGTGCAGGGCCCTGGCTCCGCATGGGGTCTGCTGGGTGCGTTCGAAAACCAAGAGAAGAAAAACATGAACCAGGGCTTCCCTGCAATCCGGCCTGGGTTTGAATTCATAGTGTGGAAACACTGGGCAAAGCACATGACCTCTTTGAAGTGAGTGCATCGGTGGCCAAGCTGGGTCTCCTCGCCCACCCCGTCTCGCTGCCACGTTCTGTTCCCTACGGTGGTCTTTCTAAAATACACGTCTGATCATGTCAGTGCCCATGGCCCACAGGAACGACTAGCCCCTCATTACGTCCAGCTTGGACAAAGGCTGGAGGCTTGAAGTGGAAGTGCCCATCGAGTGCAGCCTAAAGTCAAGCAGGGCTGAAGAAAACAGAGATAAGTTCAAAAAGAAAGGAACAGGTCATGTGAGCCCTCTAGGCAAGAGGAGCTGGCTGCCTGTACTGATCAGGCAGGTAAGCCAGCAGAGTGATTGCTTCAGTTGGTGGTCCATCTACTACTTCAGTTGGTTCACTCAACACCCACCTCATTCACCACCACCACCACCGCCGCCTTTTTGTTTGTTTGTTTCTGCCTGGAATGCCCACCTGGTATACGACGCCTTGGGACATAGCCAATCTGTGACTTGGGGTGGGGTCAGAGGCACACACTAAAGACAGCAGGGTAGGAGAAGGAACCGGGTTCCTTGAAGACGGCCTCTGACTCTGAACCACCCCAACCTCATCCCTGGCCATTCCTCTCACTGTAAGATCTGCAGTGCAAGCACCCGCCAAATAGCTCATGCACATCCTATTTCCCCCGTGTCAGAATTCCTCAGGCCTCCGTCTCAACATTCCTGAGTGTCTGTTAAAGTGTCACCGCTGCATGCTTAAACTTTAAAAGAGGGCCAGCAGCATTGTGGGTGGAATGTCCACATAGCAAGAGAGTCAGGAGGCCTGAGGTTAGTGCTGGCTCTGCCGTTGACCAGCTCCTTGACCTTGAGCAGACCCGGTCAGTTTCCTCATCTGTAAAATGAGGGTATTGAACAAGATTTTATTTTCCAGCTCTTATGTTAAATGAGTCTCTGAGGCCAACGGTGACATCTTTCTAAGGGACAAGGAAGAACTTCAGGTGATTGATGTGTAAACCGTGACCAGAGTTTCTAGGAGAGAAAGCAAGGAGCAGCCTGAGTAGTGAGGGCACATAGGATGCTGCAGCATGTGCAGGGGCAGTGGAGAGGGTGGGCAGCAGCGAAGGAAAGGACTCCACTCCTGCAGGGTCCCATCAGAGCCCTCTTCTCTGGGTCCTGAAGAGATGAGAGGTAGGCACAAGTCCAACGTCTGCCTCAGTTAGCACTTCAGTGTTTATGCTAAACGTGTTTGATATACACAGCTAGTACAGAGTAGTAAACATTCAGACGATGGGACTGTTGGTACAGAGGTGCTGTCTTCAAGTTCTCAAAGGTGTACATTGACCCATTCGTTCTAGGTGTTGCTGCTGGCACAGGGCCGGACCCCAGTACCTGACCAAGACCCAGGTAACTGACCACTTGGCCATCAGTACATGAACTTGACTTTAGATCCCACCACAGATTCCATTATGGGTCGACTTGATAAGAAAGTCATCATCCTGACAGCAGCTGCTCAGGGGATCGGCCAGGCAGCCGCCATTGTAAGTTACCGTCTCTTGCCATTTGCTCACTAACCTGTTGAAGTACTGAATTATGTGGACAGATTCCATGCTTAGCTACTTCTGCTCTACTTTTTCTTTTTTTTAATGTTTGTGCTTCTGTTGTCTAAAGTTACAAAAAGAAAAGTTGCTACTTCTGACCCCAGTCAGATGAGGGAATGAATACCTCATAGGTTTGCTATGTGACATTACAGATAACCTTTGATCCTGAGAAATTTACTTCTTGGTTTCTCTGCACCCGGGCCCTATGGGAGTGCATAGCTTTCTGAAGTCATGTCGTTTCGGATAAAGGACACCAGAGTTCAATCTGTCAGGTCACCTCCACCTTCTCGTTTATATCAGTATAACCCCACTCCTGCGCTAATCATGCACTTTAAGCATAATGGCAGCGTGTGGTTTGACATTTATGAAAACAGTGGTATTCTTTGGAGAGGAAAGTGTTGAAATAGCCCATTTTTCTCTTATTATTTGGAACATAATAAGAAATTGAATATAACAAGAACCTGCTCAGAAATGGAATACAGACTATCAAATCACAGAATAGTATTTTGAGAGGTGTTAATAACTGAATCCTAGCGGGGGTTTTGTTTTTAACACTAATTTATTTTATATTACTTAAGGGCACAAAGTCAGATGACAAGCACAATATATGTCCAGTTGTCTTAGTTAATGATAAAAATAACAATGGGAAGGGTGAGGTGAGACTAGTTAGTTTGATATTCCACCTATTTTATAGGGAAGGGGGAGACAATGAAAATAAGTTAAAGGAGAAAAGGCTTAATGACTTTTCATTCATGAGAGCAATTTAAGCAAGTGCACAAAGCATTTATTTGTGTATTGTGTCTCCCAGGCTTTTGCAAGAGAAGGTGCCAAAGTCATAGCCACAGATGTCAATGAGTCCAAACTGCAGGAACTGGAAAAGTACCCAGGTAAGCAACTCTGCCGCTTGAGCCTGGGATCCAGAGTCTACAGGGATTAGAACGCAGCAGTGCTCAGGTGTTGCAAGAGAATGCCTTAGCTGCGCAGCTCCACTGGCCTCCTTCTTGGAGCCTGACTCTCTGACAATCAAATTTATATTCTGTGAACCTACAGAAAAAAAAATCTGCATACTTAAATATATACACAGAATTTTAGATACGGACTTAAAATTGTTTATGTATCCAACATGTTGAAGAATTCAGTACCTAACAAGAAAATTCTATGCGAGAGTGGAACAGCTGTTAACGTTTTATGACGACTCTTCACTTCTGGGCCCTCCTTTTCCAGGGGCAGTGCTGTCCCAGAGCAACCGAACGTGAGCCACAGATGTAATTTTAAGTTTTCTAGTGGCTGCATTTAAAAAACTTAAATGAAACAGTTGAAAGTTCATTTAATAATCTATTTTATTTAACTCAATATAGCTAAAATATCATTTAACATAATCAAAAATTATTAATGAATTATTTTTATATTCTTTTTTTATACCAATTCTTTGAAATCCACGTGTATTGTACACTTACAGCACAGTTCAGTTCAGATTAGCTGCCTTTCAAGTGCTCAATAGCCACATGTAGCTAGTGGCTTCCATATGGGGGACAGCTCAGCCCTAAAATCACGTGTCATGATCAGAAACCCAAAGAGATTACCCGAATTATTTATGTGTGTATCAGCCCTTACTGCACCCCAACATGAGAGAACTTCAGATAGAGTTATTCTGAAAGGAATCCGAACAGAAAATTGAAAGAAATCAAAACAGAACAGGTTATGTGATCAAGCACAAACTAGGTCATTGAACTAGTTAACTGAATTAGACGATGTTGAAGTATCACTCCAACAGCTCAAAGTAGAGCGATTGCGCCGGAAAAGCACAAAGGGGAAAGGAGTCTCCCTGAAACTCAATTCCAGTCTTCCCTTTCTTTCCTTGTTCGTGTTTTATTTCCTAGACCCAAAAGAGAATAATAAAATAACCGGTATATTGTTTTTAAAAAATAACAACAACGAGGGCTGCTTTCCTTAAGGGAACGTTTGGATTTCTCTAGTAACTACAGACCCCACACCTGCTCTTTCAAGGCCAGGTCTTTTCTCTGGCCTCTCATTTCTTCTTGCAGTTTAGGCCAGAAATAAGTGATGATACCCTTGACCAACAAAGTCATTTCAATAAATAATGGAATTCACATAAAAATAAAGCTCACAAATAGAAACAATCTTTCCCACAGTCCTGCCCCTTGCTCCCCCCCCCCCCCCCCCCACACACACACACGATTCAGAATTACTGTAGTAGGGACTCAACCACTGGGGGAAAGAAGGGGCTAAAATAGCCGGCATTCAGTTATTACTGCCTGCTTACTGAGAAGCATCTGACATAGATCATTTAATACTTCACTGTAAGTCATTACTCAGCAAACACCTTTATTAATCAATTCAGAGAATGGCGAGACAGGAAGATGCGTATGTTCCCCCACATCCCGTGTGGTTCAGGGTTCAGGATTTGGAGGAGGGGCCGCATGCAAATGAAAGAGACGAGACAAGAGCTAATTTGGAAATATTGGGGGCCAGGCGGGCAAGCCCAACTCAAGGGGAAGGACTTCCACTGGTGCCCAGGCCTCGCCAGCCTTTTATTCATATTAGATACACATCTAGTTCTTAGGCAGTCAGATAATTGCGGTAACAGACAGACTATCTTAAAGGTCAGTAAATATTAGAAAGATATACTCTGAGACTACTTGATCAGGAAATAGCTTGAGCCCCCATTGTCTGGACTAGACAATCGGTGCATAACTCTGGCCCTTGCCGTGGGTTCGAGGTTCACCAGTGTTCCGGGATCCTTGTTGGCACTTCTCTGCTAGTGAAGACAATGGGCGGCTTCCTGCAGGAAGAGAGCCAGGGAAGCGTGTTATTGGGAGATCCAGTGGGAAGGACTTGAAGGTTTTTACTAATGAGATTCTTAAGACCCTACTAACGATCAACAATCCGATGAAGCCTAACTGGGCAGATACTGCAGTCTTCACACTTCCAAACAGCTGAATCTCCGAGGCTAGATGTTTTTTATGGGTATAGGGAAATGGTGTCTTCTGTTTCACTTTTCAGGTATTCAAACGCGGGTCCTTGATGTCACAAAGAAGAAACAAATTGATCAGTTTGCCAATGAAGTCGAGAGAGTTGATGTTCTCTTTAACGTTGCTGGGTAATTCAGAACTTTTTGATTTCACTCTTTTTACAGAAAGTTTCATATGACTTTTATTAAAAGAATTTTGATAATATGGCCAAATTATTTGTCATGAGCCACGATATAGTCCTTGAAAATACGACTTGATTTTGGACAGAATTTTTATTGCAAGTAAGACAGCTGTGGGAGTTAACGTGGGTTTGGGGCCTAAAGGCAATTAAGGTCTATTCAAGACAACTGGTACTAATCAAAAGGTATTGACCTTCTTAAGGCTGGTGACAGGCTCACACCAATGGGCTTGTCACTGATGTCCCACTAGATTTATAAAATAAAATGAAAAACTGTTCTCCAGTAGAGCGTCTTCAAAATTAAGTATATTCTTAGAAGCCAAGTACTCAGTGTATTGAAATGCAGACAGTCCCAGTTTTTTGACATAACATTCTAGCAAGTCCTTTATACTATGCCAAGCTCAGTGGTTCTTACTGGGACAGTGAATCCCAGGAAAAGAAGTTTCATGTTGTACCTTTGTATGCAGCGCAGAAGGAATTCATGAAACTTGTTAGGGTGGTCCCTAACTTGCCGGACCACACGTGCATGATGAGACTGGAAGTGGAGCAGCTACATGTCGATGCAGTGACTGCTAACACTGTCCTCTCTCAGGTGTGACAGTAGCAATGAGTACAATTGAGGCTTACACAGAAACTGCAGCGATACATTCTGAAATTTCACTTTTCTTATGTAGAGTCATATTTGTATTGCTGGCTTGATAGAATAATCCTAGAACCTCCTGATATATATTTGTGTTTCTTCCAAACCATGTTTTAGAGCCAGGCAGGGTGGGGAAGAGGGGGCCTCGATATATCCATAGTTTAATCATGTGTTACAATGTA
This sequence comes from Myotis nattereri, assembly GCF_964212035.1. Classification (NCBI taxonomy): domain Eukaryota; kingdom Metazoa; phylum Chordata; class Mammalia; order Chiroptera; family Vespertilionidae; genus Myotis; species Myotis nattereri. Next base: position 160,176,391 of record NC_138075.1, read on the forward strand.
TGGAAATTAAGTTAAAGCAGCAGTTTGTGATTATTTATTTTGTGGACAATCTGCTCATCCTTCATATAAGAATATACCCATAGCCATAAAAAACAAATCAACTAGAAAAATTAGTTTCTGAGAATTTATTAAACTTTCAGCTGAGTAAGGGGTATTGAGACAGAGCATGTGGTTCTTTCTGTCATTCTACTTAATTGGAAGTACGGTCACACCAATAATATTTTATCATTAATTACATAATTTTGGTCTAGGGGACAGTGACATCACTTAGGACCCCAGTTTTTACAACGCTTCCTGAAGGAAGTGTGACTTGCAAAAGAGTGATGTTACTTTAAGGTTTTTGATTTGTTCCACTCTGTTTACTCCACATGTTAGACATAGTGATAATACCTTGCTGCCTGGAGATGATTACCTTGCAATTTTGATTTCCCTTGAGAATGTTAAATCTGTGCCACCAGGGGGCACTGTTGCCCTTGAAAGGGGAGTCAGGGCAGGTGTGAGTTCTCATTTATGTTTTCCGTGTTTCCTGTGCTGTGGTACAGAGCTTCTTATGTTTGGTGGCCCCAAACTCTCGCCTTCTTCTTTCAAAAGAAGGATATTGTTTTCAAATATTGTTGGGATACCTACTAACCTGATGTACTACGTGGTAGTATGTTTGCTATGTTAAAAATCTTGGTTAGGGAAGGGACAATGGTCTAAGTCAATAAATGACAATAAAGATGATAAGGAAATTGAATAGAAATATTTTTAATTGATTGATCATTTCCCCCATTGTGTAATCACTGTTCCAGTTTTGTGCATCACGGAACCATCCTGGACTGTGAAGAGAAAGACTGGGACTTTTCAATGAATCTCAACGTCCGCAGCATGTACCTGATGATCAAGGCATTTCTTCCCAAAGTAAGACGATCCGCTAGACTAGGTGAAGCACCACTGGATAAGTAGGTCTCCTCGTGGGCACCTAGAAAGGACTCCCACAGGTGCTAAAGAGTGATAATAGCTGACATAATGACTAACCTGTATTGAACATTTATATCAAGGCACTTAATATAAATCAGCTCACCCCGTTCATCCATTCAAGGAATGTTAAGCACTTTCTACATGCCAGGCTCCATTCTAGGTGCAGAAGAGAACAAGACAAAGTCCCTCTGTAAGGGAGGTCCCATTTTTTCGAGGGCTCATGAGGCAGGCTAATATGTAATCAAATAAACATACATCATGTGGGTGGTTATAAGTACTCTGAAGAAAGAGAAGTGAGGCCCACTTAGGTATCTGGGGAGAGGGCTCCTTGAAAAGGGACAGCAAGGAGGCACACTGGCCAGAACAGTCTGATGAGTGGGCACCAGCTTACCACATCCGCGGTGCAGAGATTAAACAGGAGGCTGGAGAACTTGCCCAAGGTCATGTAACTGCCAAGTTGTTAGAACCAGGATCAGAACCCTGGAAGCTAGTCCCCTTCTTGAATTTCAGTGTCTAGGCACATGCCCTCAATATGGATGTACCCATTGCTTTTCTGTACTCTGAGTGTTCTCCCAGCACTCCTGTTGTTAGCTAGGCCAGTGGTCGGCATACTGCGGCCCCTTGAGTGTGGCTCTTCCACAAAATACCACGTGCGGGTGTGCAATTGAAACTTCGTGGCCACACTCAAGGGGCCAAAGAACCGCATGTGGCTCGTGAGCTGCAGTTTGCCGACCACTGAGCTAGGCCACAGAGGTACCAGTGAGGTCAGAGACATTGCATGCTAAGACAGTGATCTTCCTGTGTCTGCTGCCCTTGAATTCTCCAGCCTTCACAACTCATCAACATTCTTAATTTTATTTTACAATTACTAAGTACCTTTTGATAGAAAGCACCACACTAGATGTTCTGGGGGAGGAGGTGTAAAAATGAAAAACACTGACTTGAATGAGCTTATAAGTCAATAGTCGCAGACAGCACAGGCTCAGACAATGGACGGGATTGACTGAGTACAGAACCAGCCCAGTTCAGGATTGTAAGCTGAACCCTTGAGAAATGCAGAGGAGCCCTTCTCTCCACCCAGCTGGATTAGATGACGGACGTACTGAATGCTGCCCAACCCAGGGCTGGAGAGCTTTTCAGTGACAAGGCAAGACTGGTACTTTGCTCTGAATATTCAGTGTGATGTCAGGAAGCATCCAGATGGATTTTAAAAGGAAAATTAGAACAATTAACTTAGTAACAAAGGAATTTTTAAAATCTACTTGTTGAGAGCCTAGAATGGATTTTTGGTTGGATAAGGGGAAAGCTTAGGGAACAGTGGGCAAGGCGGTCACACTGTATGGAACTCATTTGTAAAACCAGCCGGCTGTCAGGAAAGCTTCACAGATATCAGTGAAGGAAGCAGGTGTGGGTGCAGTGAAGCTGAAATTTAAACATGTACATAAGTGTTAACTGAAAATATCAAACACTAACTTGTAAGTTAATGAGTTTGTCTATGATTGAAAACATAGCGAGTTTGTATCCACAAAACATTTTAACAATGATCCATATGAGCCAACACACTGATTTGTTAAACACACACACACACACACACACACACACAAATGAAGGCCTCAGGTACTGCCTGAGCTAGGTCCCTACGTCACCACATGAGCTGGGAGATGGCACTTGCTCCCTTTTAGCATCTATTTCTTTTTTTTTAAATGAGGATGATAGGCTACCCAATCCCTTCTAGGCCGAATTGTCTAGGCCCGCTGTGTTCATTAACCATGGTGCACGTATACCAGGTCGGAACTTTCCGGGAGCCCAGGATTGAAGTGTAGGCAGATCTGAAATGTCAGATGGTCAAAACATAGGAGCCCTTGTAGGAAATGTTTGTTCATGGGTAGATAACAGGAAACCATTCCACAACTGGAGGATCAGTCAAATGGCCGGGAACAAGTTGAAAATGCTGTAAGGAGGTCAGTGCAGAATCCAAGATCCACTATGGAATGGAAAAGAAAACCCATGATGGCAAGAGTTCTGGTAGGTCTTAGATGTGTGGGGGTTTCAACCACTCACTGTATCTTAGAAGAGCCCCTACCACATGGAGGTGCTTAGAAAACACCTGTTGAATGAATATGTGTATCTAGGTTGTCAATCCAGGCGGAGGTCAGGCATGGAGTCACTGAAGATCCAGAAGCCAACGTCTGCCTAATTTAGGAGCTGAGCTCTGGTCAGTGGGAACAGGAGGGCTGGGTCAGAGTAGGATGAAACTAGAGGGGATCTTTAGAGATCTTTCTAGCCCCTGCCTGAGTTTCAGGGGCATCAGTCCTACGTAGCATTACTATGTACCGGGCGCTTCTCTTTATAGTTGTCCTTGCCAGAGAGCATGGTTGCATGGGGTGCCAGGAAGAGCATTCACACAATGACAGCAGGTACCAAGCTGGTGTTAAGAAGTCAGAGTAGAAGGAGGTAAGGACTATGGGCTCTAGAATCAGCAGAGAAACCTGGGTTGAATGGGTAGTACAGGTGATAGAGGGCGGCACCACTAAAGTTTGGCCTGAGTTATTATTGCATTTCAGAAGACTGGAGAATGAACTCACTTAGTAGTTCATCTTTATGTATTAAATTGGGCTATATGTATTCTATATGCATTTAAAACGGGTTCTATAAGACAATGACAGCTCAATAAAACTGGAAAATATAAATAAATAAAAATGGGTTATGCTATTTGCTAAATTTGATGAGAAAGAATAATTTTAAGGCTAGGTTTTCAGCATGATTATGCTGCACTAACTGTCTGGGGATGTTCCTCAGGACCCCATTTCATGATGGTATTCTTTATTATATAAGTTGGGGTAAATTTTTCCCCTGCTGTTTTCCTTGACTTAGTTGGGCCACCTCAGCCTCTCCTGTGTCCTGCTAGTCCGTCCAGCACAAAGCCTTAGGGTTGTCTTAGAATCTCCTTTTAGATACAATTAGTAGCCAAGTATCAAAATAGGAAGTAAGAACACCATAGGAAACGTATAAGCTTGCAGCCTCACCCCTGGATGCATCTAGTCATTCGCCTTCTCCGGTCCTACACCTCTTTGTCTGAAAGCTGTTGGAGAAACTCACCCCAATAGAAAATTTTCATTGATTTTCATGATGTAAAGCATACTGGTTTTTTTTCTTCTGTTCTCTAGTTGGTTCTTCCATTTCCCCTGACTCTTCACCCCACTCTTGTCCACCATCTCCCCTGGTTCCTTGTGGCCATTTTCCTGGCCTCTCAGCCTTCAGTGAGAAGTTAGTGCCCGGGAGGCAGAAATGCTCCCCACCTCTTGCTTCTCCCCCCAAAACATTCATGGGCGCCATGCCCTTGCACATACATGTATTATCTTGAAAACACACACATATATGTTATAATAAATAAAGTTAATTTGAAAACGTTGTAACTCATAGCAGCTTATTTCATTAGATATTCCATTAGGTCTGGGGTAGAGCCCAGTAATCTGCACTTTATTTTGATTCATCAAAATATATTGACCGCCTATGGTGTCCTCTGTCTAGAAAGACAGGACAGCTAGAGACCCTCCTCTCACTGAGTTCATTCTTAAGTGGAGGAATTCTGAGGGAGGTGCTCTTCATAGCTCTAGGTGGGGAGGCAGCCCTCACTGCACGTAACCATTCACCAAGTCCTGCCCTTACTGCCTCAGCTACCTCTTACTCATTGACAGCTCTGCATCTCTGCTTTATCCACCGTTCCTAAATCACTACCTCTGCTTCCAGGGATCTCCTCTACAGGATACCAGAGTCATCTCCGTAACCCCCACATGTGAACATACCTCTCCTCTGCACTAAACCTTCCTTCTCACCACTGCCATGCCTTCAGGGTAAAGTCCAAATTCCTTCACCAGGTGGGGGAAGTTTTCTGTCATTATTTCTTCAAATAGGTTTTCAATATCTTGCTCTCTCTCATCTTCTGGCACCCCTATAATTCTGATGTTGGTACGCTTGAAGCTGTCCCAGAGGCTCCTTACACTATCCTCGCATTTTTGGATTCTTTTTTCATTTTGCTTTTCCGGTTAGGTGTTTTTTGCTTCCTCGCATTTCAAATCATTGACTTGATTCTTGCGCTCCTCTGGTCTGCTGTCGGGAGTCTGTATAATATTCATTATTTCTGTCCGTGTATGCTTAATTTCTAGTTGGTTACCCAATATAACATCAAGGGTCTCATTAGTTTTCTTGTAGATCTCATTAAGTTTATCGGCGGCTTCTAGACAGTTCTTAAGAGACCTTAAAAGTGTGGTTCTGAACTCTATATCTTCCATTGACAATTTTGTCCTGTTTCTTTGTCTCCGCATTTTGTTATGCTTCCTTGGTGCACCCCCTGGTGGTCTTTGTGCACAGTCTTATAGTTAAACCTTGATTGTTGTAGCTAATACCAGGGAGGGTTTGACCTCCAGGCCAAGTGGCTATGAGAATCAGCTGTGTCTGCAGTGAGAGAACTTCTGTCCTCTAGGGAGGTGCTAATCTGGCATTTGCCTGAGGCTATCTGGCAAATGCCTCTGTGCAGGGCTTGGGCGGGGCGGGTCACACAGGATCAACTGGGTGGGCCGGAGAGAGCAGTTATGGCGGCTCTCAGTCCTGTCCCCAGGGGCTCTGCCTCTCTGAGTCCCAGCACCCTCTGCAAACCTCGGAGAGAAAGCTGCACTTGCTCTGACCGAAGCCAGACAGTCCCGCTTCTCCTGTTTGAGTCTGGGTCCCTAAAGACTCGCCTGTATCTGGAGCTCAGAGTCTGCGACTCCCTCCCGATTGAAAACGCCAACCGCGCCCTCCACCGCCAGCCCGCTCCGTGCACTCCGCACCTCAGAATTTGACTTCAGCACTGCGCCTCCTCTGAGTGTCCGTATGCATTTCTCTTTCCTCCTAGTTGTAGGACTTCCACTCAGCCAGCGTTCCTGTGGTTCTGGGTGATGTCCGTTCCGTTTTTTAGTTTCACTTTTGCAGTAGTTGTTCAAGGCAGCAAACTCCGGCGTTAACCTATGCCGCCATCTTTGTTCTCCTCCCCAAATTCCTTCATTCAACTCCACATGGCCTCTGAGCCTCACTGCTCCCATACCCTGCATTGCAGCCAGACCCATCCCTGCCTCCCAGCGCCACGGTGGAGCCTTTCTGCACAGGGTTCTCTCTCCTTCAAGCACCCTTCTCTTTGATTTTTCTGACTAACACTGGTTTTCAAAAATCAACCCACGTATTTCTTCCTCAAGAGCCTCTTTTGGGTGTCCCGCACCTGGATTGGTCCCTTCTCACCCCCAGCCCCCTTCTCTGTGAAGGTTGCTGCTGTCCTGGGTGCTGATTAAATCAGCCATTCCAAGCAGACTGGCAGCTGTCTGCAGGCAGGGACTGTCATTGACCTTTCCGTCTCCTAGACCTAGCACCATGCCCGACCACAGTAGGTATTCAGCAGATACTGTGGTGAATGAAGGTGAGAGCTTTCCAACATCAGGACGTACCGTAAGGATTACCATTCTTTTCCTTCCATTCAGCTCAGTTCATTCTTGGTCTGGCTGATGCTCTTGAGCCACCACAAGGCGGTGGGTAATCCCCCTGGGAACTGTCCCCGCCAGCCAGCGGCTGTAGCACAGGGCATCAACTCCCAGCAGTGATTGGGTTAGAGTCTTTTTTAGACTCTTAAGAGTGCTTAACTGCACTTAGTGTTAATAGCTAATAAGACGGGTCTGCAAATCTTAAGTAAATGCACATCTTCTAAAGAGGCAGTATTTTTAGCCTGCAGAGTAGCATTTTATTTTTTAATTTGTTTTGTTTTGGCAGATGCTTGCTCAGAAATCTGGCAACATTATCAACATGTCCTCTGTGGCTTCCAGCATCAAAGGTACGTCTGTCTCCTGGGGTCACGATGCACAAAGCCACTCACCTCCCTGAGCTGAGGGAAGAAACACAGCAAAACCCATAAAAGCCTCACGTCACTTCAAAACTGCCTTTTAAAACTGGTCTTAAGTTCCTTCACTTTCAGTCCCTTTGCCTTAGATGTGAACCAGTCATAAAATTAAATAAAACTTTTTTTTTTGTTTTGCCCTCCTTTTATCTCTTCTAATGGAAAATCAGGAGAGGGAAGAGGAAATCAAGAGGGAGAAGGAAACATTTCCACATTTAATTAATAATAATAAAAAAATGTGTTGTCTTGACCGGGTGGCTCAGTTGGTCAGAGTGTCATCCTTTGCACCGAAAGGTTGCGGGTTTGATTCCCGGACAGTGTGCTTATGGGAGGCAGCCGATTGATGTTTCTCTCCCACATCAATGTTTCTCTCCCTTCCTCTCTCTAAAACATATCTTCAGGTGAGGAATTTTTTTTAAATGATGTGTTGAACACCCACTATGTGCCCCTGCACCGGAAGAACTCACAGTCCTAAAGGGGTGTCAGGCAAACTCACGTCTTCCACAGTGTGAGAGGATTATAACAGAGCTTTGTGCAAAGTGCTGCCCCATCACTAGGGAGCTAACTGCCTGTGGATATGAGCAGGGATTCTCGGAGACAGCTGATCTGGGCCCTGAATGAGGAGTCAAGTTGAAGAGCAGGATTGCAGTGCAAGCTGGAGATAAGGCCACAGTCTGGCACAGATGGGTTTGCAGGTTTAAAATGAAACAGCTGCTGCTGAGATAGCATCCTTCTCTGTGCAGGGATGCACATGTTAAACCTACACAAGAGAGGAATGCAAAGACATGCCTGGGCCTCTTGGTTTTGTTTTATTTTATTTTATTTACCCTGACTCTCTTTTGGAATCTGCCTATGGGGTCCACCAACTGATGATGAGAAACGAAGGCCACTCTAGTCATTTAAGTGCAGCTTGTCAACACCTAAGTCTCAGTTGAATTGTGCCAATAATGATATTCTTTTCCCACTTTCAGAAACTAGCCCTATTAAGGGGGGAAACCTGGTAATTTTTTTAAAGGCTGGGGTGAGGGAGCATGACCATGGTTGCTGGGGACACTTACTTGTGCTCCCTTTCTAAAGGAGGCTATGTTTCTTATTCCTTCCATTGCTGAGCCCTCCCTTCCCCCAGGAGTTGTGAACAGATGTGTGTACAGCACCACCAAGGCCGCTGTGATTGGCCTCACGAAGGCGGTGGCTGCAGACTTCATCCAGCAGGGTATCAGGTGCAACTGTGTGTGTCCAGGTGAGTTTCACACTAAAGGGTCGTGAACCTGTCCTATCTGACTTCCTGGCTGCCACTGTGAAAGATATCTACATAAGCTTGTTTACTCCATGTTTTATTGTCTCCTGTCATCGGGAAAAGTTCAAAAAGAAAGAGCGAGGCTTGTTAAGATAATTGGGAATGAGAAGCTAAGTCATTAGGAATAAGCCACAGAGGCAAAGGATTTAATGTTATTTATCTGCATGGGCAACTCCAAACCACGTGGTGAGAGACAGTACTGGCCAGGGCGTGGTGTCTTGGAAGCAGACAAGGATGACCTCATCAGGGCAAAGAGGAAAAGCAGACCTTACTGACAGGACAGCGGGAAGGAGGGGAGAAGAGCCTCCCAGAAGACAGGGAGCTGCTGGGTCATGTGAACCACCTGGGGAGGCCCATAAATGAACACCTTTCTTTAGGCTATAACAGGGGGTCAGCAAATGATGGCCTACAGACCAAATCCGGCCACCACCTGTTTTGTAAATACGGATTAATGGGAGCACATCCACACCCTGCTTATGTTTTGGCTGGGGCTGCTCCCACGCTATAGGCAGAGTTGAATAGTTAAAGCATACCAAATGTTCCTCAGAGCTCAAAATATTCCCTCTCTGGCTTTTATCAGACAGTATGTTGACTCTCCTATAATGGAAAGGAGAAAGGCAAAACTCATTATTAGTAGAAAGAACATTCAATTTGTCCAAACAAAAGCATTCAATAACTTATTTCTTGATAAAAACGTCCCCTTCTCTTAATAACCATGGGCGTGTCGGTTAAGTAGCTATGCCCTTTCACCTGGCTCCACCCACCCCGAAATGAATGCAAGGTGCCTGAGAACAATTACTAACTTCCTCTCTGGAAAGCAATTAAATAATGCCTGTCCTGGATCAGAGTTTCTCTCAGTAGTTCACAATGGGTATTGAGGAGTTGGGGAGAAGTATAATTCACAGTTATCTGTGGGACCTTTCAAAAACCTGAAGGGCCTGCTGGAATTTGGGGAGTGAGGGGGGGAAACTGTGTGTATGGGTTCAGTTCCAGACCACAGCAATAAAGCGAGTTCCTCAATAAAGCTAGTATCGCAATAAAGCAAGTCATAATCTTTTTGCTGGCAAAAGGGTCTTGTTTTCAATTTATAAAAGGCTCAATGGATGTGAAACACAATAAGGGGAAACACAATAAAACAAGGTATGCCTGTGATTGGAAAGCCCCACAGGAGATTCTGATGTAAACCATCAGGGTCTCCCCTCAGGTTGAAAACCACTGACTTATTAGTTAAAGAGGGAAAACTACTAAATACCCTGCAAATTACAGAATTTCCATGATTGAGGTGCTCTGCTTGATTTTTCTTAGACTAGAAAAGTAAACATAGCCCTGGCCAGTGCTCAGTGGTTAGAGCATCAGCCCATGGACTGAAGGGTCACAGGTGCAATTCCTGGTCAAGAGCACGTGCCTAAGTTGCACGTTTGATCCCCAGCCCCAGTCAGGGTACATTTGGGAAGCAGCTAATCAGCGTGTCTCTCTTGCATCTCAGTTTCTCTCTCCCTCTCATTCCCTTCCACTCTCTCTAGGAATCAATGGGAAAAGTATCCTCTGATAAGGATTTTTTAAAAAGGTAAACATAGGTAGCACTAAGAAAAGGAGGATTTTGATAATTTTTAACACATACTGGTGAAACTTAGGTACAGCTATTCTTGGTGCTATTTACCCAATGGAACAAATGGCAAAGTGATTTGGAAAATATGGTTGTTTTAGCAGCTGGACTCTTCAGGAGACTGGAAAATATGTTATCAAACTCTTTGGAACAAGGAACCAGCCATGACTCACTGAGCTGGTCACAGGAGAAAACCTGACTAGGAATGGTTGTGTCTGGGGTGAACCTGGTGGTTGTATAGTCACAGCACTTCAGCTGCGGACTTGTGTAGACTGTGGCGTGGGTGGTGGTCTGTGCCATGGGCACAGCAGAGTCCAGTGGCAGTGAATGAGGTGGAAGGCATAGGCTTGCTCCACAGTTTTCAGGTAATAGCCATTCAGACCAGCCACGTGTAGGGCCTGACGCTCATTTGCCTCGGTGGAGGGAAGTGGCTAAAGCTGTAAGGATTTTGAAAAGAGTGTACAGTGAACGTGTTAGGGGCCTTGAGCACACTGTTGGTAGAGTGCTGTACTGTGAGGAGGCTGTTGATGAGGGCGGTGAGGGAAACACTATTGGAAACTGGAAGCTATGTGGTTCAGAAAGTTTATCAACACTATTCCCTGCAGTAACGTCAGGTAGAAAACATCCCTAATGAACTGGGTGATCTAGCAAAGGCTATTTCCACCTGGAATGTTCAAAAGTGCTGCCCACTTACAGTAAAATGTGAGGATAGACTAGAGAAGCTAAAGAAAGGGCTGTTCCACAAGAAAAGAGCCAGGATTTGCTACTCTGAAGATTCCCAGCCTCTCCAGAGAAATGCCAAATAATGCCAAAATTAAGAAATGGTTTCCAAGCAAACATCAAATCTATGGCATTCCTAGGAGCATGGTCTAAAGATGAAGCTGCAGATAGGACTGTGAAGTCATTTATAACCTTAAGAAGGTCATGTGGTCCCCGGAGTACTCTGTCAGAAGAAGAAAAAACAGCCCTCTCGAGAGAACTGCCAGACTATGTGAGTGAACGAAAAGTCTGGAAACATGCTCTAAGTGGGATTTAAAACTTCAGTGTCATTCATTTTTTTAAGCGAAATAATTTCAAATTACATTTTTTATGAGAGTGCTTAAAAATAGGAATTTGAAACCAATGAAAATAGGCAAGAGAACGAGGAAAATGTAGAACCACCTAAGTTACTGGGACGATGACAGTCACAGACTTGGCCCCGGGTTCCCCGGAGGAAGGAGGAACCTGACAGCAGGGATGGTTTGAGGGCATTCAGGCAGTCTGGAACCTTGTGCTGGGAAAGCACTTCGATGATTGTATCCACATCTCAGGATGGTTGTGAGGATTAACTGAGATAATACATGTAAAAGTGCTTAAAATCCATAAAGGGTCATGTTAACATAATGTGACTAAAATCTATATCTTGGGAATGCTGGGTGATTCACCCAGAGTCCCTGCCTAGGGTCACAAAGAACTATAGTCTGTGTTTTAGAAAGTCATAGAAATGTTACTAAAGAAGTTATAAGCCTACCTCATAGAAGGGCTGGCAGGTAGACGTGAAATTGTCATTCTAAGTCATGGAGAAGGCTTTCACTGATTGTCCTATCATATGGGAAGGGAGTTTAAGTGTCAATTTCTTTTTTCAGTTAAAGTAACTAACCAAGCTGAATGTCCATGTTTGATTTAGGAACTGTCGATACCCCATCTCTGCAAGAAAGAATACAAGCCCGACCAAATCCTGAAGAGGTATATCTACTCTCCTAAATGTGTTTAAATCTTCCGGTTAGAAAATGCCCTCTTCCTTACCTAGAGTAGAAAATTCATAGAAGCCGAAAGTAGAATGGTGGTTGCCGGGGCGCTGAGGGCATGGGAATGGGGAGTTGTTTACGAGGTACGGAATTTCAGTCCTGCAAGATGAAAAGAGCTCTGGAGATGGGTTGCACAACAGTGTGAATGTCCTTAACATTACTGACCTGTAATGGTGAAGATGGCAAATATCCCACTAAGTGTATTTTACTTCTACTTTAGAAAAGCTCCCTTCTTTACTATGAACTTTCTGATTTGTCACAGTGTCTATAGTGTAACAAAATAGTTTGAATAGCTAGGAAGTCACCATAGCCCTGCTTGGTTTGCTTAGTCCACAATGAATGATATTAATATTCTCAGATACTATGCATCATACATGATTAAGCCTAAAAGCCAGTGGTACGTCTGTAGATTCAGCTTGCCTTTGATTCCCAGGAGGAATTTCAGGTGAGTTCATACTTCAGCTTTGGTCACTGATGTCTGGCTTGTTTTCTGGTCACAGGCACTGAGCGATTTTCTGAAGAGGCAGAAGACTGGAAGGTTTGCAACTGCAGAAGAAATAGCCCTGCTGTGCGTGTATTTGGCTTCCGATGAAGTAAGCACTGCTCTTTGCAGGGGGTTCATTATCTTAATCATATTTGGCCAATATTTGCTAAAAAAAAAATATGTTGTCTTAGAGAGTAATGGACATATACATGCTAAGATGCTGCGGTTACTAGATAGGGATCCGTTCTGATTTCATTTGCTCAAAGAAAGGCCACTTTGATTTGAGCTGCCGACTTTTCCTCATTCAGCTTTCCATGTTACTAAATCTTGTAGTAAATGAAATAGAGGAGTGAAAAGAATCACTCAACTTTTACAGAGACAGTTGCTTTCAAAAATTGCAGTTGGGGAAACCCTGTTTAAGTGTGAGTCAAGCAAATGAGCTTCCAAAATTCTGAGCACTTCAGGTGAAGCAGGGAGAAGATTCATCAGATTTAATAGTATGTGGCAAGCACAGACTTGGTGTTTTTAGTTTTACCGGTGCCTTTATTTAGCAGACTCCCACTGGCTCTTTTTTCCTATGAAATCATACTTGCCATCATGTATGCAAATTCCTAATTCTGTCTCTTTCCACTTCGCACCTACTTAGGAACCAGTTTCTTCTTTAACAGCTATTGTCTGTTTTTAAATGGCATCCTACTGCAAAAGCAGGAACTGTATTTATAACGTGTAGAGCACAAGAACATCCCTCTCTGCTTTATGGCTTTGAATGTTACATGACCAGGGCACCACAATGTATGAAAAGAGACAAGGATAGGGAAGTGCATAGGCAGGAGGGAGGAGGTGTGTTACTCATCAGTTAGTTCCTCTTCACAGGAACCTGGTGTGGCACACCAGTGGTTGGTGAATATGACCAATACAGGATTTGAAGTGTTTTGGTGACAGAGCAGTTACTACTTCTTAGAACTATTAACAACAGTTAATAGCTGGGGAACTTGCTAGACAAAATACTAATGAAGCAAGTATGTTGGCCTTTCTGCTGTCTCTGAATGCACGTCTTTGGAAGAGCCCATTTGACTTGGGGGCACAGCCGGTTAGTTAAGTTGCCTTTGTTTAGCCAGAGTTTAGCTTATTACATATTTGGAAATGTTCTGGCTTGAAATGTGCAACTAAAGGATCTTTAGCCTTTTAAAGGGGCCCAGAGGAGTACATATGTGTAACAGAGAGCTTGCCTTATAAAAATACTTGGGAAGGGGGGCATGTCATTTTTTGGTAAAGTGATTAGTATCCCTCCTAGTTTATCTACATTATATGATCAGTTTTCATAGAATAAACTTTAAAGATTTCTGTACTTGTGTCTTTTCTTCTTCCCTCTTCCCTCTTCCATTGTCTTAGGCTTTAGGAAAATTTAAAACTAAGAACACAGATTTTAATCTTTATTATCCATGCTTAAGTTAAAAGAGATTTTTTTTTAAAACTTTTTTTCTTTTTTCTTTTTTTAAATATATTTTATTGATTTTTTTACAGAGAGGAAGGGAGAGGGATAGAGAGTTAGAAACATCAATGATAGAGAAACATGGATCAGCTGCCTCCAGCACATCTCCTACTGGGGATGTGCCCGCAACCAAGGTACATGCCCTTGACCGGAATCGAACCTGGGACCTTTCAGTCTGCAGGCTGACGCTCTATCCACTGAGCCAAACCTGTTTTAGCTAAAAGAGATTTTTTAAACCTCTACCACAAGAAATCATTTTACCTTTCATAATTTGGAAAATGAGAAATTCTGTGGGAAAAAAAATGTTATGTTTTAACTCCTTTAGCACTGATTTGTATCTAAAATAAGCATCAAATTTTTTCATAATTTAATAGATTATAATAATAATTACAGTATCTTCATTCAAATTTTTCAAATATATGTAGTCTGCTTCAGTTCCTGGAATCGCCTTTATATATTGATCAACTATACTAGTATATACAATATCTTTTTAAAAAAATTTTGTTTGATAATTGACATGACCACTTTATGACCGACACACCTGATTATATTCAAAATTTATCAATGGCACAAAATTCAGCTCATTTAGAATAGTTCTGAGTTTCGAAATGCAAATGTAATGTTCTAGCCTAGACTTTATCCTAATTTCGGGAATGACTATATGTCACCTAACTGTGGTTTTTGTTAATCCTCACCCAAGTGTATTTTTCCCATTGAATTTTAGAGAGAGTGGAAAGGAGAGAGGGAAATGGGAGAAAGAGACAGACATCCAGACATCAATGTGAGAGAGATATATTGGTTGATTGCCTCCCCCACATGCCTCTGACTGGAGCCGGGGATCTAATCTGTAACCCTTGACTGGGATTCAAACCCTTAATCCTTCGTTGCTTGGGCCAACACTCTAACCCAGCCGTGGGCAAACTATGGCCCGCTGGCCGGATCCGGTCCGTTTGAAATGAATAAAACTAAAAAAAAAAAAGGCCGTACCCTTTTATGTAATGATGTTTACTTTGAATTTATATTAGTTCACACAAACACTCCATCCATGCTTTTGTTCCAGCCCTCTGGTCCAGTTTAAGAACCCATTGTGGCCCTCGAGTCAAAAAGTTTGCCCAACCCTGCTCTAACCACTGAGAAACACCAGCCGGGGCTGCCACCTAACTTCTTAATTTTCTGATTGTGAAACCAAACACCTCATAGACTTGCTTAGAATGTGACATATGCTGAAATACCAGCCAGAGGCCAGACCACAAGAACACAACGATTTTAAATCATCCAAAATTTAATTCAGATTTTCGTGAATTCTCTTTGTTGAGTGCTCCCTTCACTATGAGAGTAAATTGTTTAGCTATGTCAGTCATAGATGAATTGGAAAAACACCCTGTGTGAAACCTAGTTAATTGTTCTGTCTCCTTGTGCTCATCCCTGCAGTCTGCCTACGTAACAGGTAACCCTGTCATCATCGATGGAGGCTGGAGCCTGTGACTTCAGCCTGTGACTCGCTGGGAGGAGGCCCTTCCTATCCACTGTGAACCTGGTTCTGAAGAATACTCACCCGTCATGCCTTTCCTGTTAATGGCACAGGAATGAAAACAAGGCCTTCGTAATGATGTCATTGTTCATGAGTCTGTTTCTTTAAATATGTTAATCGCTCTCTAATCTCTTCTACATTCATTGTAGATGACATCAAAGATAATGAACTCACTGCAAATGAGTAGTTTTAAAAATAAACCTCAATTTGTAAGCATATAAAGTAAAATGTGAATATGAAGAAAAAAGGAAGGTTGTTGTTGCTGTTTTTTAAGAAAAATATTCATTTCTATTTTACCTCTTCTCTATTTCCCAATATTCAAATATTTTTGTACAGTTCTGCATTGGTCTGTTTATGGGTACTAATTTTAAAATCTTACGCCTTTATAAATGAATACCAGAGGTAGTGTTATTGTGATGGGCATGCACGCTTAGTGTCATATAGTGAAATGGGTATAGGCTTAACTGACGTAAAGAAAATTTTGTAACTTGTTTGTACTCTATGTATCTTGATGTCAATCTGTACTTCGGGGACCCGGACACGCTCCAGCCAAGCGTTACACCTGTTTCTCAAAGAATGGGTTGTGGAAACACTCCAGCCAGGTGTGACCCTGTTTTCCTACTGAACTTTTACCCTGCCAGTTAATGCTTTGTAGTTCTCGCCAATAAAAAGCCTTGCGGGACCCTTGGTCTGCACTACAAGCTGCGAGGCTCCCAGAGGAGAGGGATGCGCTGTAGTCAGCTGGCCAGCTTAATAAAGTCTCTTAAATTTAAATTCTGAGTCGGTGGTCTATCTCGCTGAGTGAACCCATAACATTTGGAGGCCCGCAGCGAGATCCCTGGCAGGGGTGAAAGGGACCCCTTATTTAGGGCAGGAGGCTCTCCCCCGGCAGGGGTGAGAGAGACCCCCTATTTAAGGCAGGAGGCTCTCCCCCATTTATCGCCGGGCACGCAGCGAGATACCCCACACCTGTGGGGAATGACTACCAAGGAGGCCTCCAGTCTCCGTCCCGGGTCCCAGGGAGGCAGAGGAGACTCCACCCAAAACTTTTGATTCGGAAACCGAGCCACCTGGACTCTCGAAAGAGGTAAGGAAGACCAGTCATTAAACTGGAATTGGGACGTCCCACGGAAGGACCTATACGGAGGGCTGGACGCAGCGGTACTCCTGGTTCTGACCCACGGCCACAACGGTGGCCGGGGTCCCTGGTTCGTGCGGCTGTAGGCTGCACCGGGTTTGTCTGTCTGGTGTTTGTTTGTCTTGTGTTTGTTGTCAAAAAGTTGTCTGCTTCTGTGTGCACCCTGCTGCAATGTTTTTTGAAAATTTTTCAGGACTTCAAGGAGCGAGCTGCAGGTTCCGGGAAACCTTAGGTTGCATTTGTCTGGTTTGTTTTGTCTTTGTTCTTTGTTGTCTTTGTCTTTGTCAAAATGGGATAGGGTCAGTCATCTTCGTCGACCCCCTACCAGTCAGGCCCACTCTGGGTAAGTAGAAGGGGAGCTTGATCACCTCCCGGGAAGCTATAGAGCTCCCTCAGGAATTGGGAAATTGTTAGGAATTGGGTGGATTGTTTAAACTCTGAGTGAATGTCTGGTGAAAGTGTGTGAGTGTGGAGGGAGGGCGCCTGCCCTCTCCTCTCCTTTGTGTGGCTCCACAACTTCGGTTACAGAGTCCGAGTGGGCCCCAACCTGTGGTTCCACGATTCATCATATGGCATAACAGTGACTCACCCCCACATGGAGGTGACCAGGCCCGGGGTTTATACGGGTGCACCTTAGCTAAGACGAATCTAAGCTCCCAAGGGACGCGGCCAGGCAGGCATCTTCATGAGGATCTGTGAAAACAGGTCACCCCCTCCCTTGTCTGTCTCTCACCACCAATCATCATGGGGTCGGGAAAAAGTTTGTTTGTGTGGGACTAGCCAATTTACTACAGAGAAGGGGGACTGGATACAGCTCCAGCCTGGGCTAGTCTACTAAGAGAGTGTACACTATGGGTGTTTGTCTGCCTTGGCTGCTCATTACTGGTCTGTGTGAAGTGAAAGCTACTTTGATTTATTCTGCTTTTCTGTTGATACGCTTGACTGAACGTTTGGGCTGGACCTATAATAGTCTGCAAAAGTCTCTTGCAGCTGCAAGAATTATTTTTCTCAGAGTCTTTTGCTCACTATTAAAGGGGAATCAGCCCACTTAGCTAATAAAGATTTCTGTCTATCAGTTGCTCTTACCTAGGTTGCAAATTTACTGTATTAAATTAAAGTTCTAGGGTAGATTTAAAGGTTATAATGTTAATGCTCTTGATTTGCAGAAATTCTGTGAACGGGAGTGGTCCACTTTCCAGATGGGATGGCCGGACACAGGGACTTATGACTTAACCACTGCTTATCGGGTTCACCATGTTGTCTACGGCCGGCCGGGTCATCCCGACCAAATTCCCTATATTCAAGTGTGGGTTGATATTTTGACTGAAAAACCAAGGTGGTTAAAGAGTTGCCAGAATGAGGAAAAGAAATTGGGACAGAGGCAGACAGTCCTCTTGGCTTCGGCCCAGAAGGGCAAAACTCCCCCTGTTCTCCAAGTTCCGGGTGAGGAGGCACTCCCTGGGGTTAGGCCTCCCCCATATGCTCCTCCACCCACCGGTCCCATGGTGGCAAATGACCCCGATCCGGAGCCCCTGCCTCCTCCACAGCTGGTTTCCTTTCCTCCGGAAACACCAGTCCAGGACCCGCTCCATTCTTCCCTCCTCACACTAGGCAAAGGACAGCGTATGGAGACAGAGAGAGAGGGAGGGGGAGAACCTGTGGAACCCTGTGACATCCGCCAGTCCAGCAGTTCCTATGTTGCCACTACAGCAGGCAAGGCTATCACTGTTTATTATCTACTCTATATGTGCATCATACCATTTGCTCTTTTGAAGTAGCAAAAAATAAAAATAAAACCCTGTAGCTAAATGAACAAGAAAAGGCTCTTTCTAATCATCTTATAGAATTATCACCTGTGAATTTACTTAAATGTTTTCTTGAAAAATTTATTTTCTTCTTTATGTATTCCTGATACATGATTCATTTATATTCATTTATCCAGAGACTATTTCTAAATTTCATGTATGTCCTCTTGTCTGTTATCCTAGAATTTGGTGAAAAAAAATCTATACTTAATCTAAGAAATATTCCCCACACTGACAATACTGCCAAGTTAGTTAACTACATTATTTTAGGCCCATGTCAAATATCATTGTTTATTTTAATAAATATTTTTTAGTTAGACTAAGAAGTTAAGCATTAAGAAAATAGTACTTAATTGTAAGTGATGGCATCCATTAAGTATAAATGCCTGATTATATTTCTTTTATGTAACAGATTAGCAATATAGTTCTGATTAAACTCCTTTAAATGTAAATTATTGAGCCAAACTAATAAACGCCCAGAGCTTAGGAACAATAGTAGCTTACAGTTAAATTAGGCCATCGCAGTCTCTGGCTCTGCTGCAAAGGTCACAGCTTCCTCTTCACACTTTTTACAGCCAAAAAGAGCACGTCACGGTATAGCCAGGGGTGACGGGTTCCAGGAACCTAACCTTTCAAAGGGAAGAGTCTATATCCTTGTTGAGAAATGGAGCAACGAACTTTGTGTGTGTTTGGCCAACTGTTTTGTGGATTTTGTGAATAAAAGTTTACTTCTATATCTGGTTGGGGCTGCAGTTTCATCCTCGCTTCAGTGGGGTACTGGCACTGCAGACGCTGGCCAGCTGAATAAAGGCTCCTAAATTCTACCCTTTGGCTCTAGTGGTCATCTCTTACGGGTTGCCCCATAATGTTATGGGTTCACTCAGCGAGATAGACCACCGACTCAGAATTTAAATTTAAGAGCCTTTATTAAGCTGGCCAGCTGACTACAGCGCGTCCCTCCCCCTCTGGGAGCCTCGCAGCTTGTAGTGCAGACCAAGGGTCCCGAAAGGCTTTTTTTGTGGGGGTTTTTTTGTGTGTTTATTTATTTATTTATTTTATTGCTTAAAGTATTACAAAGGGAATTACATATGTCTCCTTTTTTCCCCCGCCCTTGACAATCCCCTGGCCTCCCCTACCCCTCAGTGTCTTATGTCCATTGGTTATGCTTATATGCATGCATATAAGTCCTTCGGTTGATCTCTTACCCCCCGCCCCCCTTCTTCCCCCCTACCCTCCCCGGCCTTCCCGCTGCAGTTTGACAGTCTGTTTGAGGCAGCTCTGCCTCTGTATCTATTTTTGTTCATAAGTTTATAATGGTCTTTATTATCCATGAATGAGTGAGAACATGTGGTATTTTTCCTTCATTGACTAGCTTATTTCACTTAGCATAATGCTCTCCAGTTCCATTCATGCCATTGCAAATGGTAAGAGTTCCTTCTTGCCAAAGCCGGTTTGGCTCAGTGGATAGAGCGTCGGCCTGCAGACTGAAAGGTCCCAGGTTCGATTCCGGTCAAGGGCATGTACCTGGGTTGCGGGCACTTCCCCAGTGGGGGATGTGCAGGAGGCAGCTGATCGATGTTTCTCTCTCATCGATGTTTCTAACTCTCTATCTCTCTCCCTTCCTCTCTGTAAAAAATCAATAAAATATATTTAAAAAAAAAAAAAAAAAAAAAAGAGTTCCTTCTTTTTTACAGCAGCATAGTATTCGTGTAGATGGACCACAGGTTTCTAAAGAAACCATCAACAAAACAACAAGAAAGCCCACTGTGTGTGGGAAAACATATTTGCCAATGTCATATCTGATAAGGGCCTAATCTCCAAAATTTATAGGGAACTCATACAACTTAACAAAAGGAAGATAAACAATCCAATCAAAAAATGGGCAAAGGATCTAAATAAACACCTTTCAAAAGAGGACATTCAGAAAGCCAAGAGACATATGAAAACATGCTCAAAGTCACTAAGCATCCGGGAGATGCAAATCAAAACAACAATGAGGTACCATCTCACACCTGTCAGAATGGCTATCATCAACAAATCAACAAACGACAAGTGCTGGAGAGGATGTGGAGAAAAAGGAACACTCGTGCACTGCTGGTGGGAATGCAGACTGGTGCAGCCACTATGGAAGACAGTATGGAGTTTCCTCAAAAAACTAAAAATGGAACTCCCATTTGACCCTGTGATCCCACTTCTAGGAATATATCCCAAGAAACCAGAAACACCAATCAGAAAGGATATATGCATCCATATGTTCATAGCAGCACAATGCACCATAGCTAAGATCTGGAAACAGCCTAAGTACCCATCAGTAGATGAATGGATTAGAAAACTGTGGTACATCTTTTTTAAATCTTTATTGTTCAGATTATTACATTTGTTTCTCTTTTTCCCCCCCATAACTCCCCTCCACCCAGTTCCCACCCCACCTTCCTTCCTCACTCCCCACCCACTGTCCTCACCCATAGGTGCACGATTTTTGTCCGATCTCTTCCCGCATCCCTCTCACCCCTTTCTCCCCCAAGCGCAAGGCTTTTTATTGGCAAGAACTACAAAGCATAAACTGGCAGGGTAAAAGTTCAGTAGGAAAACAGGGTCACACCTGGCTGGAGTGTTTCCACAACCCATTCTTTGAGAAACAGGTGTAACGCTTGGCTGGAGCGTGTCTGGGTCCCCGAAGTACAGATTGACATCAAGATACATAGAGTACAAACAAGTTACAAAATTTTCTTTACGTCAGTTAAAGGTTACATATAGGTTACATAAAGGTTACATACCCTTTCACTATATGACGCTAAGCGTGCATGCCCATCACATTCCCTACTGGTCCTTTAGGATGAATCAGACTCTGGATTCATCGCTAGTATCTACTAGCTGCAAATATTGCGTGTGTAGAACCATAAGCTTGACCGCCTGGATGCGGACCTGGATAAAATTGAGTAAGCAGCGCAGCAGACAGGGCCCAAATATTAATCCCACTATAACTAGAAGTAAGGGTCTGGCCACCACTGTCAGGAGGGTTGTCAGCCATGGTGACCAGGAGAAGAGATTTTCATACCAGTTTCCTGCGGCCTTTTGAGCCTGCTCCCTATCAGCTAGTCGTTTCCTTAGCTGGCTTAGACTTTCTCTAATCACTCCTGGGTGATTAGTGTAGAAACAGCAAGCCTCCCCTAGGGCGAGGCAGAGCCCTCCTTGCTTCAGAAATAGCAGATCTAGGCCCCTCCTATTTTGTAGTACCACCTCAGCTAGGGATCCTAGTGATTCCTCCAGCTGTCCTATGGACTTCTCTAAGGTGCTCAGATCGTGATCGATCTGGCGGCCCAGCTCTTGGTAGTTCTGGTCCCCCTTGATGAGGGCTGCTGTTCCCACAGCTGTGGATCCTGCTAAACCCAGTCCTACTAGGAGGGAAACAAGTATTGGGGTCCTCTTGACCCACCTTGGCTCTATCAGGAGATGCTCCCGCCCCCCCTTCTCCAGAGTAATAATATACCTGGGGTAAAATATGGGTCAGTACACATAGAGATGGGCTCCCCCCCACTTGCATAGTCAAAGAGAGAACACACGGGGTGATTCCTGTGGTACATGCCCACCAAGTCCTATTTGGGGCTACCAGGTACCAGAGGACCCCCACTCCCGGCTCTCATCTTAATCTTAGGGTCTGGTTACAATTGTCCTGATAAGGGGAGTCTTTTAGTGTGTAGTTAGCCGAAGCTACACACAGCCCCGTGCCAGAGATGTCCCCTAGAGTGAGCCCCCTCCTTCTGCTGTTCAGTCTCTCGGCGAGCCTCTTTCACAGTCCTTTGGGCTATTGTGGCAGCTTGCTGGAGTGCCTGCAAAGACTTAAGCAAATTACAGGTAGAGAGACGGGTGACCTCCTCCTCCCCCAATCTGGGCACCAATGGCGGCGGTCGCCCAAACATTATCTCAAAAGGAGTTAGCCCTTGGATGTACGGGGTGCACCTACCTCTGAGGAGAGCAAAAGGAAGGAGACTTACCCAGTTTTCGCCAATCTCTAATTTTAACTTAGTTAATGTTTCCTTAAGGTCCGATTCATCCTCTCTACCTGTCCAGAACTCTGTGGTCTATAAACACAATGCAATTTCCAAGTAACCCTCGGGGCTTTAACTATGGATTGTGTAACTTTGGCGATAAATGCTGGGCCATTGTCGGACCCCATGTATAGTGGCAGGCCAAACCGGGGGACAATTTCAGTGAGGAGTTTCCTAACTACTACCTGTGCTGTCTCTGCCTTGGTTGCGTATGCCTCAGGCCAGCCAGAGAAGGTATCAATGAAAACCAGCAGGTACTTATATCCTCCTCGTCCTCCTGGTATCTCAGTGAAGTCCACTTCCCAGTGTTCTCCAGGGTTCTGACCTCGGAATTGCTGCCCCGGCACGGCCACAACAGGGGGCCCTTGGTTCACCCAGGCACACACTTGGCACCTTCTAGCCAAGTCTTGGGATATTTTCTGGAGCCATGGGATGTAAAATTCTCTTCCCAGTAGTTCTGATAGCTTCGTTCCCCCCAGGTGGGTGCTCTGGTGGGTCTGGGAAGCGATGGTCTGCCCCAGGGCTTTTGGCACTATAGGCCTCCCATCTGGCAGAATTAGCTATCTAGCCTCTCCTTCCCGGGCCCTTAGTTTCTCAGCTAGCCTCTGCTCCTCTGGCAGATGAGTAGGCTTCTCTAGGAGCCTTCGTGCTGGCAGGGCTACTAGAACTTCTAGGAGCCCTACTGGTCTTTTAGCCACTTCCTTGGCCCCTATATGGCTGCCAGGTGGTTAAGTATCTCAGGAGCTTTTTTCCTTTCCTCCTGAGGTCAGGAGACTTCTTTAAGGTGGCTTCCATATCCTCCTGTAAGGGCAGTGTGAGAAGATATACCCCTGCATTCCCTGGATAGGTCTGGCAGGGCGAGTGCCAGGGCGCTCACCAGGGCTTCTTTCTAATCCTGGAAGATTGTAGATCTCCCCTGGCTCCTCCTCATGTCACTTCTGCTGCCCCCGCATACCGGGTATCTTCCTCTACGAAGCTGCTCCCATCCATGTAGAGGGTTTCATCCGGATTCTGCAGGGGCTGGTCCACAAGGTCCTCGTGGAGGGAAGTGAGGGTAGTCAGTGTCTTCTCGCAGTCATGCAAAGAAGCCTCTGCCTCCTCGTCAGGGAGGAGTGTGGCAGGGTTCAAGGCAGCTGTTTTCAGGAAGCTGAAATGTTCACTCTTTTTTTTTTTCCTTTCCCCACTAGAGGGCCTGAGTGAGTGCTATGAGTTCTACAAGGAAGTCCACCTTTTGGCCCCTCACTGTCAGAGTTATCCTGGGCTCACGGGGCCAGCTGAGCCCTGACAACCCTAATCCACCTCCTCCACTAGCACGGGAGTCGGTTCCCCGGCATGTTCAGGGCACTCTCTTTTTCGAATGTCCTTCCTTTCTGCAAAATGCATACTGATTTTTCCCAAGCCGGGGTCAGACTCCTTTTCTCCCGCAAGGCTTTCCTTTGTCCTTATTGTCTCTCTGGCCCCTTGGGCCTTTTTCCTCGTTTATGGCCAGGAGGACCTTTGCCATCCAGGTGTATAAACCTGCCGTTGGGTCCTCCCGATTGTTAAAAACCTTCTGGGCCACCTCAACCAACTCAGAGATTGATTTCCCCTCAAAGCCCTCTAGGAGAAACCAATATGGCGGCATAGGTAAACACCGGAGTTTGCTGCCTCAAACAACCACTTCAAAAATACAACTAAAAGACGGAACGAACATCATCCGGAACCACAGGAAGGCTGGCTGAGTGGAAATTCTACAACTAGAAGGAAAGAGAAAAGCATACCGAGACTCAGAGGAGGCGCAGTGCGGAAGTAAAATACTAAGGTACAGAGGCGCACACGGAGCGGGCTGGTGGCTGAGGGTGCGGTTGTCGTTTTCAATCGGGAGGGAGTCTTAGGCTCTGAGCTCCAGTTCCGAGTGAGTCTCTGGGGACCCAGACTCATAAGGGAGAAGCAGGACTGTCTGGCATTGGTTGGAACTCGAGAGCAGCTTTCTCTTGGAGGGGCTTGCAGTGATTACCGGGACACTGAGAAGCAAAGCCTCTGAGGGCAGGACTGAGAGCAGCCATAACTGCTAGTCCCGCCCTGTTGATCCCGTGGGACCCGCCCCGCCCAAGCCCTGCAGGGAGGCTTTTGCTGGATAGCCTCAGGCAAAGGCTAGATTAGCACCTCCCTAGAGATCCAGGAGCCAGGAAGCCCAGAGGTCAGAGTGGGACCATCCAGTTTGCAGCTCCATGGAAACATAAAGGACACACTCAGGGGGCAGACTCAGTGAGCACCAAAGCCCCATGGAAGCAAGTCTTGCCCCAGAGGTGTGTCTCCAGCACAGAAGTTCTCCCACTGCAGACACAGCTGATTCTCACAGCCAATTGGCCTGGAGGCCAATTCCTCCCAGTGATACCTACAACAATCAAGGCTTAACTACAACAAAGACCACAAGGGGGTGCACCAAGAGTGTCCTCCTCAGGTAATTGGGGAGGCTGAACCACTGGGCCCTAGAGGACACTTAGCACAGAAAACCACTGTATCAACACAGGGAAGCATAAAAAATGCGGAGACAAAGAAAAAGGACACAAATGACAGAAATGGAGGAAAGCAAACTACTGGATATAGAGTTCAAAACCACACTTTTAAGGTCTTTCTTTCTTTTTTTTTTTTTTTTTTTTACAGAGAGGAAGGGAGAGAGATAGAGAGTTAGAAACATCGATGAGAGAGAAACATCGATCAGCTGCCTCCTGCACATCCCCCACTGGGGAAGTGCCTGCAACCCAGGTACATGCCCTTGACCGGACTCAAACCTGGGACCCTTCAGTCCGCAGGCCGACGCTCTATCCGCTGAGCCAAACCGGCTTTGGCTTAAGGTCTTTCAATAATTTTCTATAAACTGCCAATAAACTTAATGAGATCTACAAGAAATCTAATGAGACCCTCGATGTTGTGATAAAGAACCAACTAGAAATTAAGCATACACTGACTGAAATAAAGAATATTATACAGACTCCCAACAGCAGACTAGAGGATTGCAAGAATCAAGTCAACGATTTGAAATACGAAGAAGCAAAAAACACCCAACCAGAAAAGTAAAATGAAAAAAGAATCCAAAAATACGAAGATAGTGTAAGGAGCCTCTGGGACAGCTTCAAGCGCACCAACATCCGAATTATAGGGGTGGCAGAAGAAGAGAGAGAGCAAGATATTGAAAACCTAATTGAAGAAATAATGACAGAAAACTTCCCCCACCTGGTGAAAGAAATAGACTTACAAGTCCAGGAAGTGCAGAGAACCCCAAACAAAAGGAATCCAAAGAGGACCACACCAAGACACATCATAATTAAAATGCCAAGAGCAAAAGACAAAGAGAGAATTTTAAAAGCAGCAAGAGAAAGAAACTCAGTTACCTACAAGGGAGCACCCATACGACTGTCAGCTGATTTCTCAACAGAAACTTTGTAGGACAGAAGAGAGTGGCAAGAAATATTCAAAGTGATGAATGCCAAGAACCTACAACCAAGATTACTTTATCCAGCAAAGCTATCATTCAGAATTGAAGGCCAGACAAAGAGCTTCACAGATAAGAAAAAGCTAAAGGAGTTCATCACCACCAAACCAGTATGATATGAAATGCTGAAAGGTATTCTTTAAGAAGAGGAGGAAGAAGAAAAAGGTAAAGATACAAATTTTGAACAACAAATACACATCTATCAACAAGTGAATCTGAAAATCAAGTGAATAATCTGATGAACAGAATGAACTGGTGATTATAATAGAATCAGGGGCATAGAAAGGGAGTGGACTGACTATTCTTGGGGTGGGGGAGGGGTGTGGGGGATGCGGGAAGAGACTGGACAAAAATCGTGTACCTATGATGAGGACAGTGGGTGGGGCGTGAGGGAGGAGGGTGGGGTGGGAACTGGGTGGAGGGGAGTTATGGGGGGGAAAAAGAGGAACAAATGTAATAATCTGAACAATAAAGATTTAATAAATAATAAAAAAAATAAACTGCTGATGGAAAGGTTAAACCTAAAACAAGAACAAGAAGGGCACGTGCTAAAGAAGCGACACAAGGGGGAAGAACAAGATTTTGTCCCACTTACTGGGTCACCAGAAGAATGAACCTTGATCTTCCCTCGCACAGAAGACTCCTAAAGTACAACTGAAAGGTGGCGTTTAAGTCCGGAATATAGAGGCTTAGGGACCGATGAACCAGCCACGGCTGCACGACCTGCACTCCGGGCTCCTGCAGGGCCCGCGCTGCGCCCCGGCCCAGGGCCTGGCCTTGCCCCGCATCACGCGGAGCCCGGGGCTGCGCTCCCCCGCGACCTTCCCTGGGAGCTTCCCGGGGGGAGGGACGCGCTGGCCCGGCGCCAGGGTCCCTCAGCGGGGCCGCCCTGCGCGTGCAAAGAAGGCGGGGCCGCAGCCACGGGGCTCCCTGGCAGACCTCTTCGGCTCCTTTCCCAGTCGCGGGGCAGAGCCCGGTGCCAGCGCTGGAAACGCGAGGTGAGTGCCCCCGCAGAACACGGAGGGTCCGGAGAATCGGCGTCTGCGGCGGGAACCTAGTCAGCCTTGCGGGGCCAGAGACCTGCAGCTGCGCCCAGCGTTTCCGGCTGTGCTCCCTGCTGTGTTGTTGTGGCGCCGCCGGGTTGCGCCGCCGGGTTGCTCTTGTTTGTTGCTGCCGTGGGCGAGGTTAGCACCCCGAGGTGCTAAGAACCAGAATCCCGACGGGAGACGAGAACCACCTGCTCAGATCGGCCCGCCGAGTCTGCCTGTGGCTTCTTTTACTGACCAGGCATCTGCTTGTCATCTCACCCTAGGTGAGATTTGTGGTCCTAAAAGGTTAATAGCAGGAAAGTACCATTTCCTTAAGCCTCCCATCGAGAAATGGACAGCACCGGGACCTTTCTTAGCCGGTCAACCCCTGTTTTCACTGAAAGGCTAACACCCCTTTTCCCACTCCTCTGTAAGGGGACCTCGCCCGACATTGCAGCTATTAGTACTCATGAAATCTGGCTGTTTCTCTCCAAGTCCAGAGTGAAACACCTCAATTCAGCAGACACCTGTGTGTGTTCTCTGGGCCAAGCAGGCCTGGGGATAGGAGATACAAATAGAAATCAAATACAGCTCCTGCCTTTCAGTAGTTCCAAATCCAAAGGGTCCTAGTGTATCTAACAAGTCGTTAGGGAGTGTGATTCATGCTATACTAATGATCTGAGCAAAGTGACTTATTCACACAATGTATTTTCCAGCCTTTTAAGATCTTTAGAATTATACCCTTTAAGGTTTATGCCCTTTGTTGTTGCTGTTTTATTCTTTAGGGTTTGCATAGAAGGCCTTATAGAATAAGTGGGAAAAGGTCCGTAATGTAGGTCAGAGTCCGGGAGCCTACACTAGAAGTTGCTGTGCTGGTTATGGAAGTTGGGTGCTCAAATCCATTCCTCCCCCTTCCGATGTGCCTTCTTGTCCAGGAGAAAGTGGAGAGCTGAGAACAGTCCCCGCACTGCCTTCCAGCTAGAGTTCTGGATGCAAAATTAAGGACAGGCAAATAGATGACTTGCCTGAGATTTCGAAGGCAGGGGTGAGGCAGAGGCCCTCTCCCTGCTATTTGGGACTGTTTTCTATTGTCAAGGAAGGTCCTGCAGATGTCAGGGTCCAGTCTCCAGAATTGCGGGTGTTGGCAAGGACTTACAGCCTGTGAGGGCCAGACTCAGCACTGTTGTATTGACTCACCTGCTCTGTAGCGATCAAGAGGCAGTTGAGGAAGGTGGTGAACAACATAGTCTGTGCTCCCTCTCCAGGCAGCTTCCAGATCCCAGCTTCTTTTTTTTTTTTTTATTTTATTTTTTTTTTTAAATTGCTTAAAGTATTACAAAGGGTATTACATATGTGTCCATTTTATCACCCCGCCCTAGACAGTCCCCCAGCCTCCCCTATGCCCCAGTGTCTTATGTCCATTGGTTATGCTTATATGCATGCATACAAGTCCTTTAGTTGATCTCTTAACCCCCTACCTCCTGCCCCCCAACCCTCCCCGGCCTTCCTGCTGCAGTTTGACAATCTGTTTGAGGCAGCTCTGCCTCTGTATCTATTATTGTTCAAAAGTTTATAATGGTCTCTATTATCCATGAATGAGTGAGATCATGTGGTATGTTTCCTTCATTGACTGGCTTATTTCACTTAGCATAATGGTCTCCAGTTCCATCCATGACGTTGCAAATGGTAAGAGTTCCTTCCTTTTTAGAGAAGCATAGTATTCCATCGTGTAGATGTACCACAGTTTTCTAATCCATTCATCTACTGATGGGCACTTAGGCTGTTTCCAGATCTTAGCTATGGTGAATTGTGCTGCTATGAACATAGGGGTGCATATATCCTTTCTGATTGGTGTTTCTGGTTTCTTGGGATATATTCCTAGAAGTGGGATCACAGGGTCAAATGGGAGTTCCATTTTCAGTTTTTTAAGGAAATGCCATACTGTCTTCCATAGTGGCTGCACCAGTCTGCATTCCCACCAGCAGTGCACGAGTGTTCCTTTTTCTCCACATCCTCTCCAGCACTTGTCGTTTGTTGATTTGTTGATGATAGCCATTCTGACAGGTGTGAGATGGTACCTCATTGTTGTTTTGATTTGCATCTCTCGGATGATTAGTGACTTTGATCATGTTTTCATATGTCTCTTGGCTTTCTGAATGTCCTCTTTTGAAAGGTGTCTATTTAGGTCCTTTGCCCATTTTTTGATTGGATTGTTTATCTTCCTTTTGTTAAGTTGTATGAGTTCCCTATAAATTTTGGAGATTAGGCCCTTATCAGATATGACATTGGCAAATATGTTTTCCCACACAGTGGGTTTTCTCGTTGTCTTGTTGATGGTTTCTTTTGCTGTGCAGAAGCTTTTTATTTTGATGTAGTCCCATTTGTTCATTTTCTCTTTAGTTTCAAGTGCCCTAGGAGCTGTATCAGTGAAGAAATTGCTTCGGCATATGTCTGAGATTTTGTTGCCTTTGGATTCTTCTAGAATTTTTATGGTTTCCTGTCGTACATTTAAGTCCTTTATCCATTTTGAGTTTATTTTTGTGTATGGTGTAAGTTGGTGGTCTAGTTTCATTTTCTTGCATATATCTGTCCAATTTTCCCAACACCATTTATTGAAGAGACTATCTTGGCTCCATTGAATGTTCTTGCCTCCTTTGTCAAATATTAATTGAGCATACTGGTTCGGGCCGATTTCTGGGCTCTCTATTCTATTCCATTGATCTATATGCCTATTCTTGTGCCAGTACCAGGCAGTTTTGAGAACAGTGGCTTTGTAATACAACTTGATATCTGGTATTGAGATCCCACCTACTTTGTTCTTTTTCAGGATTGCTGCAGCTATTCGGGGTCTTTTTTTATTCCAGATGAATTTTTGGAGAGTTCGTTCTAGATCTATGAAGTATGCCGTTGGTATTTTAATGGGAAGTGCGTTGAATTTATAGATTGCTTTGGGTAGTATGGACATTTTAATGATGTTGATTCTACCAATCCACGAACACGGTATGTTCTTCCATCTGTTTATGTCTTCCTCTATATCTTTTTTCAACGTCCTGTAGTTTTCTGAGTAGAGGTCTTTTACCTCTTTAGTTAAGTTTATTCCTAGGTAGCTTAATTTTTTTGGTGCGATGGTAAACGGGATTGTTTTTATAATCTCTCTTTCTGAAAGTTCACTATTGGTGTATAGAAATGCCTCAGATTTCTTGGGGTTAATTTTGTATCCTGCTACATTGCCAAATTCATGTATTAAGTCTAGTAGCTTTTTGATGGAGTCTCTAGGGTTTTGTATGTATAATATCATGTCATCTGCAAATAAGGACAGTTTTACTTCCTCTTTTCCAATTTGGATGCCTTTTATTTCTTCTTCTTGCCGAATTGCAATGGCTAACACTTCCAGTACTATGTTGAACAGGAGTGGTGAGAGGGGGCATCCCTGTCTTGTTCCTGTTCTTAGGGGAAATGGTATTAGTTTTTGTCCATTGAGTATGATGTTGGCTGTGGGCCTGTCATATATGGCTTTTATTATGTTGAGGTATGATCCATCTACTCCCACCTTGCTGAGAGTTTTTATCAAAAATGGGTGTTGAATTTTGTCAAATGCTTTTTCTGCATCAATTGATATGACCATGTGGTTTTTTTCTTTCAATTTGTTTATGTGATGTATCACGTTTATTGATTTGCGGATATTGTACCATCCTTGCATCCCTGGGATAAATCCTACTTGGTCATGGTGTATGATCTTTCTGATGTACTGCTGGATCCGATTTGCTAAGATTTTGTTGAGGATTTTGGCATCTATGTTCATGAGGGATATTGGCCTGTAATTCTCTTTCATTGTGTTGTCTTTACCTGGTTTTGGTATTAGGGTGATGCTGGCTTCATAGAATGAGCTTGGAAGTGTTCCTTCCTCTTGAATTTTCTTTAGTAGTCTGAGGAGGATAGGTTTTAGTTCTTCCTTGAATGTTTGGTAAAACTCCCCTGTGAAGCCGTCTGGTCCTGGGCTTTTGTTTGATGGAAGCTTTTTGATGACTGCTTCAATTTCTTCCATAGTTATTGGCCTGTTGAGATTTTTAGATTCTTCCTGATTGAGTTTTGGAATGTTGTATTTTTCTAGGAATTTGTCCATTTCCTCCAGGTTGTCTAGTTTGTTGGAGTAGAGCTGACCATAGTATTTTTTAACAATCATTTGTATTTCTGTGGGGTCTGTTGTTATTTCGCCTCTATCGTTTCTGATTTTGTTTATTTGGGTCCTCTCTCTTTGCTTCTTGGTGAGTCTGGCTAGAGGTTTGTCAATCTTGTTTATCCTTTCAAAGAACCAGCTCTTGGTTTCATTGATTTTCTGTATTGTTTTTTTGGTCTCTATGTCATTTATTTCTGCTTTAATCTTTATTATCTCCTTCCTTCTGCTCACTCTGGGGTTTTCTTGTTGCTCTCTTTCTAATTCTTTGAGTTGTAGAGTTAGCTGATTTACTACCATTTTTTCTTGTTTTTTGAGATAGGCCTGTAGAGCTATAAACTTCCCTCTCAGGACTGCTTTCATTGTGTCCCATAGGTTTTGGATTGTTGTGTTTTCATTGTCATTAGTTTCCAGGATGTTTTGAATTTCTTCTTTGATTTCATTGGTAATCCAATCAATATTTAATAGCATGCTATTCAGCTTCCAGGTGTTTGAGTATTTTGGGTTGTTTTTATTGTAGTTTATTTCTAATATTATGCCATCGTGGTCTGAGAAGATGCTTTTTATGACTTCAATCTTCTTGAATTTGGGGATACTTTGCTTGTGACCCAATATATGGTCTATTTTTGAATATGTGTCATGAGCACTTGAGTAGAATGTATATTCCGTGGCACTGGGGTGAAGTGCTCTGAAGATGTCTATTAAGTCCATCTGATCTAGTGAGTCATTTAGTATTGCTGTATCTTTGCTGATTGTTTGTCTAGAGGACTTATCCAGTGCTGTCAGTGGTGTATTAAAGTCCCCTACTATGATTGTATTGTTGTTGATCTCTCCTTTGATATCTTCCAGGAGTTTTTTTATGAATTTGGATGCTCCTGCATTGGGTGCATATATGTTTACCAGGGTTATATCTTCTTGTTGAATTGATCCCTTTAGTATTATGAAGTGGCCTTCCTTATCTCTTGTTATGGCCTTCACTTTGAGGTCTATTTTGTCCGATATAAGTATTGCTACCCCAGCTTTCTTTTCCTTTCCATTTGCCTGAAAGATATTTTTCCATCTTTTCACTTTCAGTCTGTGTGAGTCCCTTCTAATGAGGTGGGTTTCTTGTAGACAGCAGATGTATGGGTCATGTTTTTTTATCCATTCAGCCACTCGATGTCTTTTGGTTGGAGCATTTAGTCCGTTTACGTTTAAAGTTATTATTGAAAGGTACTTATTTGTAGCCATTTCTTTTTTTGTGTGTGTGGCTGCTTTCTTTCTGAGCTTTTTATTATTTTTATACCAGTCCCTTTAGCATTCCTTGCATTGCTGGCTTGGTGGTGATAAACTCCCTTAGCCTTTTTTTGTCTGTGAAGCTTCTTATTTCCCCTTCAAGTTTGAATGATAGCCTTTCTGGATAGAGTATTCTTGGATTCAGTCCTTTGCTTTGCATCACTTTGTAAATTTCTGTCCATTCTTTTCTGGCCTGATGTGTTTCTGTTGAGAAATCATTTGACAATCTAATGGGAGATCCCTTGTATGTAACTTTCCGTCTCTCTCTTGCAGCCTGTAAGATTCTCTCTTTGTCCTGAACATTTGCCATGGTAATTATGATGTGTCTTGGTGTGGGTCTTTTCGGGTTCACCTTGTTTGGGACTCTCTGGGCTTGTGTGACTTTTTTCTTCCCCACCTCAGGGAAGTTTTCTGATATTATTTCTTCTAATAGGTTTTCTAATCCTTGTTCATCCTTCTGTTGTTCTGGTACCCCTATTATTCGTATGTTGTTTCGTTTCATGTTGTCCCAAAGCTCCCTTAGGCTCTCCTCCTGTCTTTTAATTTTTCTCTCCAATTGCAGTACATTTTGGGTGTGTTTTGCTTCCTTGTCTTCTAATTCACTAATTCGGTCCTCCGCTTCTCCTAGTCTACTGTTGATACTTTCAATGGAGTTTTTCATTGCAGCTATATCACTCTTCATTTCTTCTTGGGTCTTACTTAAGTTGTTGATTTTTTCATCTGTTTCTTCTAGCTTCTTCCATATGTTATCGATTTTTTCATCTGTTTCTTCTTGCTTCTTGCAGAGGATGTCGATTTTTTCCTCCATCCGGTTTATGCACTCTAGGACCCTTATTCTGAATTCTTTGTCTGTCATGTTGCATGCCTCTGTATTACTTAGCTGCTTTTCTGGAGAGTCCTCCTTCTCTTTCCTTTGGGGGTTTCTTTGTCTACCCATGTTTGATCTCACTGACATATCTAGACGTTGAGTCATTCAGTGGTTGCTCCCTTGGTGGCAGTGACTCCTTGGTCTGTGGTTGCTCTTCGGGTGGTTGCGGTAGCAGCTGCTCTTCAGTTGGCAGCAGCTCCTCTGGTGTGTGCTGTTCACAGCTGAGGTGGCTCTTCTGGCTGGTGGGGCGAGGCTTCACATACAGCTGCTGTTCCTCAGCAGAGGGTGTGGTGCTCTGGAGGTTGCTGTAGCTTCGATCTGCTGCGTTGATTTAAAGGCACAAAATACAACACAACAAGGCACCACGTACCCGGCAGTATACACAAATATATTCACGATATTAATAACCCCAAATAAAGGTGACCACCCGAATTAAGAGGATTAGGGGATAAGGAGGATGGAAGGGAAAAAGATAAAAGAGAAAAAAGAAAAGAAAAGTAGGGACCAAAAAAAGGAGTGCAAAAATGAAATTGGGAAAAAGGAGGGGGGAAAAAAAGCGAGAAAAGAAAAGACAAGAAAAAAAAAAGGAGAAAAAAGAAAAATAAAGAAAATAAAAGAGCGAAAAGAGAGAATGAAGTGGAAGAGGGGAAGAGACTTTTAATATGAGGAGAATACTCCTATAGAACCGCCATTAATCCCAACAGATTCCAGCAACAGCTCCCTGGAGATGAATGCAAACTAGAAACAACCAATAATATGACGATGAAAATAGAATGGAGAACACTAATCCCAAAATAAAATAAAGAGAAAATAAAATGGCACTTTAAAAAATGGTAAAATGGTAGCAGTAATAATACTGGTTAAAAATAAGAAGGTAGTAGTTAAAAGGGTAAAATGAGGTGATGGAAAAAGAAGAAAAAAAAAAAAGAAGAAGAAAAAAATTGGTTTCTTAGTTAAAAGGTGAAAAAAGAAAAAAAAAGAATTGCAGTAGTGAAGGTCCTTCGGTTCTTCTATTCTTCAGTGTGGCTCGCCTTAGACCTGCCAGTTATTCAGGAGAGTGTTGGGTTTCCCTGCGATACACTGTTCCTCTGTGTTGTAAACCACAGTCCTTATTTTAAAGCAAGCCGCATTTGTATCCCAGACTGCCTTATTTTGTGTTTAGCAAAGAGTCAGTTTGTGGGTCAGCCTCTGGGTGGCAGTGTTCTGGGGTTGGCCTCTGAGGCTATAGGGCCTCTCTGTCCAGTGGAAGTTCACTGCCCAGAGCTGGCTGCGTAATAGTTAGTTACCAGCGCTGTGCTGTTGCTGGGATTGAAAATCCCTCTATAGGCCAGACCCTGTTAACTCCCAGGGATTGATCAGATTATTTTAATCCTTGATCTCCTACAGGGTGGAATCTGGGTGTGGCTGTGCTCCTTGCCTGGGGGCTGGAGGGAGGAGTCTCACCCTCCGGAGAGAATGTCTGCCCCAGACCTGGGTTCGGGAGTGTCTCAGCACTCAATTCGCTGCCACCTCTCCCGGCCCCCCTCTCTCTTCAGTCTCTCCCCAGATTCCACTCCTCCGCACACTCTCCCTCTCTTCAGCACAGGTGAGTGTCTGTATCCGAAATGTCCCATGAACAGGATTCAGTGAAAACAATCAAACAAACGCCGGCCGCGGAAACGGGGAAGGCTTGGTTTCTGTAAGCTTCTTCTCTTACCGGGACTGCATGGTCTGGTCAGCTTTTCAGGCTGCCCCCTTTAGGCTCAGTCCTCCGTGATCACAGAACCCAGCTCTCAATTCCCCCGGCGGCGCCAGGAATCCCGAGGATCTCCTTTCCCCTGTCAGGGGCTGTGCCTGTCCCAAGGGACGCGGCTGTCTGCCACGCGGTCTCACTCCGACTCTCTGGGCTCAGAGGTCTGGCAAACTTTCCTGCCCAAAACCCTGGTTTTTTTACCTTTCCAGGGGAGTTCTTCTCTTCCCGGCTGCAAACCGTCTCACCAGCTGAGCAATTTCGCCAATTCGGGGTGGATGCTATTAGTTTCAGCTGCTCTCTCCATTTGCTCCGGGACAGGACCTGGGACGCGTCTGCCTATATCGCCGCCATCTTCCCCTCCCCAGCTTCTTGGGGTCACGGCTACAGGTGGTATTCTTGAACTCCACAGTCCCTGTTGGCTTTCCTAATTGTGCAAAAATAGTACACTGTTCAGTTGTTCAGTTACTAATATTCTAGAAGTCATTCCTGGAGGCCCAGCCTAGATCCTGTACTTCTAGCCCTTTTGACAGTTCACTTGATTCCCTGCATGAAATTTCTTTCTGCTTAAAATACCTGGAGTGGTTTCGGTTTTCTGTTCTCCCTGCCTCTGATTAATGCGTTTGCTATATAGCCTCTAGGGGTCACCTACACCTAAGCTCTTCAGTTTCCTTAGATGAGAAATGAAACCCTGAGGTTAGATCCAGAGGCTGGCAGTGATTTCAATGTCTTCAGTGGGTCTGTGCCTTCTCCAATGGCCTCAGACCCCAGGTTTGAGATTGGCCCTGAAGGCATTTGAGTGTGTTACCTATCGACTGGACTATCTCTGAAGTCTCTTGCTCTACAAGTATAATGTAAAACATTTGTCTGTTTAAAGCATTTATAGAGATTGTTGAATATCTGGTTCATGGCCAGTTATTTACCAGTGATAATCAGTAGGCCACTGACTCTTTGGTCAGCACACCCACCCCAGTGATAAAACAGAGTTTTCCTCTGTGAGAAAGGGCTTACATCTGTTTAAGAGAAAGACTAGGAGCATCGCGTAGGGGGAAATGGGGCTACCAATGTATGCATTTGTGTGACGAGAGGGTGTCTCAGTATTGTGTAGTCATGTGTAGTACCTGTTAAGGAAAGCACACTTGTGATAAGTTCTAGAGGTTTCTAACAGCCTTATAAAGTAATTAAGTATACCTTGTCCATATACTAAAAGCTCTTTGCCTTTTTCAAAACCCATTTTTTAAAATTTATTTTTCTGTGGTTTATATGAAGGCCTGGAAGGTCTGAATCTACCAGTGTCCCTTATCTGTGCTCTTCAGTACAGTATATGCATTCTCAGGGAAATCCTATAAAAAAAAGACAAAGCATTGGGAGCACTGCATTGGGGACTCTCACATGTGCCTCATACTGCTTTAAGATTTTGTGACATAGGCATTATCACCATTTCACAGGAGAAGAAATATCCAGACTGGTTCACTTGCCCAAAATGGCCCAAGTAGGAGGCAGTTCACAGGATTTACACTCAGGCTTTTCATCTCCATATTCCTCTGACCACTCCACATTTTGAACATGATGCTCTAATTAATATAGCCATACATAGAGTTCCCTATATGCACTCTCCTTCCCACCTCTCATCCTTTAATCATGTAGTTCCTCAGCCTGTAATGGTCCTGATTTTATTTATAAGACTAAGTCATCATTCAAGGCTTTATTCAAGTATCACTTGACCCCAGCCAAGCAAGGCAATACTTCCTCTTCCCTGCTTAACTCTATGCCTACACTTCTCACATTATGATTATACTAGAGGCCTGATGCACAAAATTCGTGCAAGGGGCTCGGCCCTAGCAGCCCCAGCTGCCTCTCAGCCCTGCCCACTGGTTGTTCCAGAAGGTTGTTCTGTAGTCCAGTCTAATTAGCATATTAGCTATTTATTATATAAGATTACCTAAAGGTAATGCCAACTGCTGTAACAGGTGAAATCCAGAATCTCAGTAACAATGCAATGGAAGCTTCTCTCTCTCTCAGGTAAAGCCTATTTTTCACTCATGTAATGGTATTTAGCTGGTGGCCTTCGATTCAGTGATACTGGAACCCAACTCTTTGTATATTAGGGCTCTGCCATCCCCTAAGACTTTGGTTTCCTTGCAATGGTCAGGAAAAGAGAGAGTAGGTATGTGGAGGATTGCATGATATGTTTCTTACAGGTGAGGAATGGAAGTAGCAGGCATTATTTTTTTTTTATTGTTTTATTGCTTAAAGTATTACAAAGGGTATTACATATGTGTCCTTTTTTCCGCCCGCCCTTGACAATCCCCTGGCCTCCCCTACCCCGCAGTGTCTTATGTCCAGTGGTTATGCTTATATGCATGCATACAAGTCCTTCGGTTGATCTCTTACCCCCCTCCCTCCTGCCCCCCAACCCTCCCTGGCATTTAGCAGACATTATTTATTCCCACATCCCATCGGCTACACCTCAGTCACATGTCACACTGACCTGCAGGGAGGCTGGGAAATGCCAACTATCTAAATGCCCAGGCAGCAGGGAGAAACTAGTTTGGTGAAGACATTAGTTTCTATCACTCTTAAAGAAGAGAGACAGCATCTCAGTCACCTTTGTAGTTTTTGGTGCCTTACACACCATAGACACCCAGGAAAAGTCTGATGAACTTCACAGATTGTAAAGGGGTGAGGTTGCTAAAATTGTGTGCCTAAGTGATGTGCCTAAAATTGAAAGTTACCACACTTCATTATGGTTGCTTAAAAAATGAGCTATTACTTGATGACTAGATTACAGCCTGTTCACTTTTGAATTCCAGCAAAAGGGATAGAACTTGGCAAGAGCTTAATAGATGTTTGTTAAATGAATGAGGAAATGAATGAATGAGTCCTCAGAAAATAAAAAGGACAGAGTTAGTTTACATGGACTTGGGAAATACTAACTAGGGTGACTTTTAAATGAGATCTTGAGTAACTAGTAGAATTTTGCCAAGTAGAGAAAGCAAAAAAAAAAAAAAAGTTATAGGCAGCAATGATAATGGTGTTCTGTTGTTGCCTTGCTTGTTACTTGAGTAGAAATTTAGAAAACAATCAAATGCTGGTAAGTTCAGCTATTTTTTTTTATTCAGTGTTCAAACATTACAAATTCACTTCAAGTTGTAAGAGTTGGGGAGAGGAATTATATAACCTTACAATCTATATAATCTCTGTTGACTGAAAGAATGATCCTAAAACCCTTGGCACTAAAATGTTATTTTCTGAAAATTTTTGAGAATTATCAATACAAAGGCAGTGTTGTGATCATTTTCTGAAAATTTTTGAGAATTATCAATACAAAGGCAGTGTTGTGATCATTCATCTTCTTTGTTGTGATCATTCATTTTTTTTTTTTTTTTTTGCACCATGTCAAAAAGCTAGGGAGCCTGCGTAAGCCAAAGGTTCCTTGCTCACTGTTACTCCTTATCATAGCTTCGCAGAGTTGGCTCTGCATCAGAGTCATCTGTTACACGGGTTAGGCTGCTTTTGGCGGCAAGTAACAGGATATTTGGCCAAAATTGCCTTAAAAATATATAAGTTTACTTTTCTCATACAACAAGATGTTTGAAAGTAAGTAGATACAGGGTTTGTTCAGTAGCCCAATGATAGCAGGATCTAAGTTGCTTTCTATGAGCTAATTTTGACTTTTTTTATGGGTAAATGATGGCTGTTTGAGTTCCAAGAAACACAGTCCCCATCTCTGCGTGCCCCCCCCCCCCCACCTTCCTCCCCACACAAACACAAGGGCCTTTGAAGACAAAAAGAGAATTTTCTCCTTGCCTCTTTTTATTAGGAAGGAAAATCTTACCCAGTGGCCTCAATAGCCTTGTGCACAAATTTCACTGGCAAGAAATGAATCATGCTTAGCCCTAAACCAACAGCTGGCAAAAAGGAATGGTGTTCCAAAGGTTGATATTGACCAATCATGACTTATCCCTGGGAGGGGGGAAGGGACCCACTGGCATACCGGAGCAGCGGCACTTGAAAGTAAATCTTGTCAGCCACACTTGGGTCATATAGTCTCACTTTTCAATTTTTCTATCCCGGACACCCACATGTCAGATCAATTCTTTTCCCCACCATGGTTTATTTATTTATTTTGTTCTGTGGTCATTTTGTTCTCTAGAAGGATTGCCTTGTATATCACAAGAATTGTCAACAGTCTGGAGCTTAGCAAAAAAGCTCTTTTCCAGTGGTTCTAGTAAATACCTTACATGTCACCCACATCGGTGAGGCATGGGCCACATGCTCATGGCTGAAACAATCAATGTGATTGGGAGGGAGTTCCCCCATTGGCCAGGCCTGCCCTGTCTCTGGAACATTGGTGAAGCATGGAGTTTGGGGAGGTGAGGATGACAGTCTCTCATGAACCACGTGGATGGGGAACAGAGGAGATGGGGATTCCACAAAAGAAAATGAGTGTTCTGTGACCCCAAAAAATGGATGGGGCAGGTGGGAAATGCTTGTCAGGCCAAAGCTTCAAATATCCCTTATGGAAAAGATATTTATCGCCACATTTTGTAGCCTTAGATTGCTATCTTTTTGGTCTCTCGCTGTCAGCTGTTACTCATGCTGCTGCCAGTTTGCCTCTATCACAATCTCTTCCTACATTTAACTTATAATATCTTCCAAAGGTTTAGAGATTAGAGGGGCAAAGTCATTAGAATTGTTTTCAAAATAAGAGCTAATGGGCCCAGAGGTGAGGCCTCAAGTGTCTCTTTATGAGTAAGGAGTATACACTTTTTACTTTTTTTTTTTTTTCTTATATTTTATTGATTTTTTACAGAGAGGAAGGGAGAGAGATAGAGAGTTAGAAACATCGATGAGAGAGAAACATCGATCAGCTGCCTCCTGCACATCTCCCACTGGGGATATGCCCGCAACCCAGGTACATGCCCTTGACCGGAATCGAACCTGGGACCCTTCAGTCCGCAGGCCGACGCTCTATCCACTGAGCCAAACCGGTTTTGGCCACTTTTTACTTTTTAATGGATTTCATGATATTTCTTATGACCCTTTAAAGGGCATTTTTTGCATATTTTCTGATATTTATTTATTTATTTGCAAAACTGCCTTAATAGAGCATATACCATTGTAATTTCAAGAACCAAGGACTATGAACAGTAAATGCCATGGACATGGTTGCTTTAAGTAAAGGTTACAATTTTGTAATTTTTCTAAGTTTAAGTGGTTTTCTGAAGTGAGACGGGTGGTATGTGTTCTTTTGAAAATGGAACCATAACAAAATAAAAAGAGCTGACCAATTAGTTATAAGTTGCTTTCCTGGACTTATTAGAATACTGGTACTTTATTTTACCTTTCTCCCTGCAATATCTCTCTGATCTCAAATAAGTACTTTGGCTTCTATGGTGGAGAGTATAGGGCAGCCGTGGGTAAACTATGGCCCGCGGGCTGGATCCAGCCCGTTTGAAATGAATAAAACAAACAAACAAAAAAGGCCGTACCCTTTTATGTAATGATGTTTACTTTGAATTTATATTAGTTCACACAAACACTCCATCCATGCTTTTGTTCCGGCCCTCCGGTCCAGTTTAAGAACCCATTGTGGCCCTCGAGTCAAAAAGTTTGCCCACCCCTGGTATAGGGAGACAGAAAAAAATAATTTTTAGAACACGAAACTGTGTTAACACCCACAGATAGCATATACTGTGCAACATTCCACGTTTTGATTATGTTAAAAAGAACCACAATATTAATAAAATAAAAATTTTAAAGCTTCATTTTAGCCAGTAGTTTATATCTACTGTAAATAATCATTTGTACTTGTTGGCTATTTTAAAATATTCTTCATAAGTGGTGGAATTGGCTGACTTGGGGAATTTCATAAAGGAGGCTATTCTAGTGACACTGCTCCAGAGTGTCCATGTAATTCTTCTAATGAGAGAGGTGAAGAAATGACAGTGGTGAGTGTTATTATATCCATCTAATCAAGAAGTCAGCCTTGGGCCAAAACCAGTTTGGCTCGGTGCATAGAGTGTCGGCCTGCGGACTGAAAGGTCCCAAGTTTGATTCCGGTCAAGGGCATATACCTTGGTTGTGGGCACATCTCCAGTAGGAGGTGTGCAGGAGGCAGGTGGTCGATGTTTCTCTCTCATCGATGTTTCTAACTCTCTATCCCTCTCCCTTCCTCTTTGTAAAAAATCAATAAAAATATATTAAAAAAAAAAAAAAAGAAGAAGTCAGCCTTGAAAGAAAGAGGTAAAAAGCATGATAAAGAAAATCAATGGGATTGAGAAGTAAATTCTTCAAGACTGGTGATACCTTGTCATGCTTAATAGGAAAAGCAAAAAGATTCTTAGAGAATTATGATTATTAGAAAGAAGGCATATGAGTGGCTAACAACCAACACTATTGAACACTTACCATAGGTATGGTTGGAACAACTCTAGCCTCCATTGTATAGAAGAGGAATTAGTTACAATTTGGTGGATGATGGAACTGAACTTCAGGCCCAGGTTTGTCCAACTCCAAAGCCAGCAGACCTCTAATAGTGGTATAAACAATTTCCTCAAGGCTTGGCAGCCCAAGACCGATGTAGCAACTCAAGGATGTCACCAAGGAACCAGCTCCTCCTGTTATACTTATGTACTATCTGTGGTATAGGACCTTTTAATCTCATGGTTGAAAGATGGGTGCTGGCGCTCCAGCTTGTATACCTACAAGAAGAAAGGGAAATATTAGAGGGTAAAGAGTAAACATTATGATCCTTGAAAGCCTTGCCACATTGTTTGGGAATGAAATTCCCCCGAAAGACTCCCACTTATATCTCATTACGAAGAACTGTGACCCATGGTCACCTCTAGCTGCAAAGTGGCTAAGAATTAGAGTACTTGGCTCTCAGACTACACAGCATAGAAAGCCTAGGGAGAAGGGATTGAAGTGGGTGCTTATGGAGGTCTGCCTTACAGGTTTTTTAGTTATTTTGTGTAAGTTTATTTTTTCTGGGATACTGTGAACCTATGGAGAACAAAGAATATGTTTTCATATCTGAATTGCCCACACTAATGGGCAAGTGACTACCATAGCACTTATTACAATATCTAAGACATTGTGGCTACTCAAATCAATGTTGTTGGTGGTGGGGTTTTTTTTTAACTTTAATTTAGAAATAACAACCATGCAAGAATTAGTGACACTAGTTTCTCTGAAAATGATGGAATCCATAGATTTCTCTCTGTTGAGCCATTTCCTCATATCAACGTTGGAAAATTACCTGGAGGTTTTCTGCTTCATCGAAGCAGAGAAGACAATTGAAGGTAGTATTACTTGGAATATTTGAAGTATAAATCACAAAAACAAGGTGGAAAGAAATCATAGAAAAGTATGATGGTCAACAAGGGCTTTTTCAAGAGAGGTAAAAAGATAAGAATTAGAATAAGATATTGTAATCAAAGAAAAGATTAAAGATTGAAAACTAAGAATAGTCTAATTTAAAATATTTTAGATGTTCAGAGTTCTAAGGGAAAAAAGTAAGTACAAGTCATTAGTTTAAATTGCTCAAATTGCTGTTTAATTTATTTGTTTAAATCTCAGATTGCCAAAATAGGGGAAATAAATAAATAAATCTCAGATTGCCATTCTCTATCTATCCTATTTCTCCTTCAGAACAGATCCTGTTTGTTGCCCCTCTGTCATCTTATTCTTAGTTATAAATCATGGGGGATGAGGATAAAACAGTTAAACATGAAGATTTGGAACCATCCACAGGGGTGAATCACACAGCCTCTGCGTATCAACAAACACAGGTAAATCTGCAATCACATGACGTTCATCCCAACTATTTCCTTCAGGAAAGGACTATATGTTTCCAAATCTATGATAGAATTGTTTTCTTTTCATTATATCACTCAGTTAACAATTCTCCATGTTCTTTAATTTTTTATTATGTTTTTATTGATTTCAGGAGGAAGGGAGAGGGAGAGAAAGATAGAAACATCAAGGATGAGAGAGAATCATTGATTGGTTGCCTCCTGCACGCCCTCTACTAGGGATCCAGCCCACAACCCCGGCATGTGTCCTGACTGGGAATCAAACTGTGACCTCCTGATTTATAGGTTGAAGCTCAAACACTGAGCCACACCATCTGAGTAATTATTCCTGTTCTTAATCCCCAAACTCATACAGTCCAGGGTAGGTGTGACTACCAGTTTTCCTAGATAGTCATTAGCAGCTGGCCCAACATAAGGCTAGAAAAATAAAAAGCCTGTGAAATTCTTTATGTTCCCAGCCAAACCCTTACTATATCTAGTAGTTTTTTTGTTGCTTAAATTCAAGCAGATGAATAAGTGAGAATTGATTTTCACCAAAGATAGTTATTTTCTTCTGGATTACTTTTAAATATTTACCAACTATTGCCTTAAATCATATCTTTTTGTTTGTTTGTTTTTAATCCTCACCTGAGGATATGTTTTATTGACTTTTTAGAGAAAGAAGCAGGGAGAGAGAAAGAGAAAGAGAAACATCATGGGAGAGAGAAACATGATGGTTGCCTCCCATACGCACCTTGACCAGGGATGAACCCACAACCTAGGTATGTGCCCTGATCAGGAAGCGAACCTGCAACCTTTTGGTGTATGAGACAACTCTCCAGCCAACAGAGTCACTGAGCCAGGGCTTGAATCATATCTTAAATAGGCTCATTTTTAAACCCAGGATTGTAAAACATAATGAAATTTTATGTGACTCAAACATTTATAATGAGACAAATAATGACTCAATGGCAAATATACCCAATATAGTTCTTGTTCCAACTATTAGCTGATTAATAATAAAGCCATCCATTTCCCAGTACTAGCCTTGATTCTAGCAATGGGAGTTTGATTTGTGATGTGATGGCTCAGTAACTTAAAAAATGTATAACAAATATACAATTTTAAGAATTTTTTTCTAAAAATTTCTTTAAACACAGGAGGAACCTGTTATAAACCAAATAGGATTAGATGAAAGTGAATCAACTGAAGGAAGTAGTGGTATGACCAGCAGTGGAAAAAGACTACAAGAAACATCAACTGAATCAAATCGTTTGCAAAGACTAAGGCAAACATTTGCTTGCCCTCCACATGGCTTACTGGATAAAGTAATAACAAATGGTATGTAAATGGTAAGGATAAATTCAGAAACAGAGGGTAAAATACAAAGTTGTTATATAATGGAAGATTCTAAATAATATGGTTTAAAGGACAAAAAGAAGTTACTTCTCTCTCACAAAAAAACTACTAGGTGAAAAATTCACAATGGTAAGTTGCTCTGCTCCACACAGTCATTCAGGGGCCCAGGCTGAAGGGCTCCACCATGTTTCACACCAGGCTTCCAAGAGCGCTGTGGTCATCACCATTCCAGATGCGTGGAAGAG
The DNA here is from genome assembly GCF_964212035.1 of Myotis nattereri. NCBI lineage: Eukaryota > Metazoa > Chordata > Mammalia > Chiroptera > Vespertilionidae > Myotis > Myotis nattereri. The sequence continues at coordinate 160,220,412 of NC_138075.1, forward strand.
GCAAAGAGCAGGGATCAAGGACCTTTTCCTTTTCTGTATCTGAGTTATTTCACAGGATTATGTTAGGGCTCCAATAAGAAAAGTGATTGAGAAATTGCTTGTAAACAGAAAAGCACTACATAAGTGTTGGTTGTTATTACTGTGAGTTAATGCAACCAATGTTCGAGGGAACACAGTTCAGTTTATACTTCCAAATGAATCGTGCCATTTTATAAGTAAAGGTCTTGGTTTGCAATTCAACTTATTCCAATAAAGGTGTTATTACTTAAAATATTTGGGGGATTTTTCTTTGGGGAATTTATTTCAACATGGTTTTGAATATTGTTAGGGTTGAGATCTATTTGTCTTTTAGGCATGGATTTGGTTTTTGGAGGCAGCCAGACATTATTCTGATACCAATTTGATGAATAAGTGGATGTTCAAACTGAGTAATGCTGGGTTTTGTTCAAGAAAGGAAGTGCATGCGTTTGTGATTATGTGTGTGTTATGTACATTGGAGGATGTATAGTATAATAGGAAAAAGGGGGAGGAGTTTGAAAATTGCCTGTAAAGGCAAATTTAAAAACAATTTCACAAATTGTATTGAGGAATGACAGCATCATCAAAATAAATACATTGCCTCCCAAAGAAAATATGTTGAAAAATGTAACACATTTGATCTAGAAATTATGTTTATTGAAAAATCAGACTCACTTCTTTGCAGTTGTATTTCATTTGGGAACTCTGAACGACATTTTTATCATTCTCAACTGGGACAATGGATGCCAAGTATAATACATTAGGTATACTTTAGGGCCTAGACATGTTTTCAATGAAATTAGGTCTGTTTCTAAACTACCATGAGAAAAAGAAACCTCAAACTTCATTTAAAACACATAGAAAAAACCATGTTCCAAAATATAGCCATATAGTCAATATGGCTACAGATAATTTAATACCTTTTCTGTTCTTTGTATTTTTTTTTAACTTGCACCATTAAGTTATGGCACATTTCTAGTTAAAACATTTGCAGTAAAACAGATAAAGATGGGGTATAAATTAGTGATGTGATTTTGAGACTAATTTTTTAAAAATTCTATAGTCATTGTCCATCCAGGTGCCAGAGAAATGTGACTCAGTATATAAATACCTCTTTACTTGTTTCCTGTACTTCTATTTCTAAGGCTTACCAGACTGCTTTTTTCCTACAGTACTTCCTGTGCCCATTCAGAATAAGTAAGTATTCTTCTTAAGAAGTAAATGTTACATGTGAATATGCAAATTACCAACATCATAAATGAGAAGTAAATTATTAACTGAATTAAATGTGATTTATGGAAATCTTATAAATGTACATTTGCTATGTATTTAGAACTGCATTTTGAATATGGGGAATGAAAAGAAAATTCAAGGTTTAAAAAAGTGGTCTTAAAGTAGGAAAAAAATTTAAAATTATTGACACAGTGTTTATTTCCATCAATATATAATTTATATTACCAATGTATATTTATTGGCCAGTGTATTGCCAATATATACTTATTAACACAGTAATTATTTGTTCTCATCAATAAGTGAATAACCAGATCTCATTATGAGATAATAAAGTTCCATTAAAGTGGAAAACTCCTAATTCTACCTGGCTGAATTTAGTATAAAAAATGGGTTTATGCTGTGAGAAAGTAAAATTTAGTAGCTGGCAATTCTGCTTCCCCATTACACCTCTAATACTGCAGAGAAATTTCAGCCCCCATAGCTGTTGAAAAATACCAAAGGCCCCTTAGTTATTTAACTGTATTAGCATCATAAGCCTAGAAAATCTGGAACAATTCCATGAGGGTTTAAAAAATGGAATGTTGGATTTGATCTCTAGCAATATGGTAGATAAGACTCAATGAACAATTTTACTTTTACCAATGAAAATATCTGAAAAAAATTTTTAAGTCTTTTTTAATGTATTTTTTATCTATCAAGGAAACAGGAAATCATCAGGACACCAAACCAAAGTATAAGAGAGAGAAATAAGCCCTCAATTTAGCTTTCACCCTGAAGGCTTCTGCAAAACACCAATGAACTTGAGATATATTTTAAGAACTAAGAGTATAGGAGGCTACACTAGAGCCTAGGTTGGGAGACGTGTAATAGGAGAAATCATTCTCCCTTACCCATACACAGCTGGAACCCAGTGTCATGGTGAATTTGAGGTAAACCTGCCCTAAAGATGGGGCCAGCAGCTAAACCTATCTGTGGGAGAGTATCCACTAAAAATGTGTAACTTCATGCTGATTTGTGTTCCGAAGTCAGTGAAGAAAATCAAGCTGAAAATATGTCTAAAAGTGGTCCTGAATTATTAGCTTCTGAGTGCATGACAGAAGCAAATTCAGAGCTTATCTGGCAAAGCTCACATTCAACCTGAGGCTCCAACAACTCTCAAAGATAAAGTTCCAAGGAAGTGGTTACTATTGCAAAACAAACTAAAAAATATGACAACGTGACTAAGGAAACAGATTATAAAATTTTGCATTATATGAAAATTTAATATAAAATATTTTTGGTATCTATAAAGAAGTTGAGATGATAATTATGAGTGCAAAGTAAGTAACTATTTTTAAAATGAACAAAGATATTCTATTAAGAAACAAATTGAATTTCTAGAAATGAAAGATAGGGTATAATAATTGAAATAGAAAACTTAGTAGTTAGATTAGGCAACAAAGTAATAAAAAGGGAGTTGATAAACTAACAAATAGGTCTGAAGAGATTATCGAGAATGTAGTACACACAGACAAAAAAAGATAATATGAAAACGAGAGTTAGCAACATATGTGTAACTATCCAGTCATAGTTCCAGAAAAGGAGAATAGGAAGAATGGCGAAGAAATACTTGAAGAAATGAAGACAGAATTTTCCAAAATTGATGAACACCAAAAACTAAGCGAAGCAAAAGGGATCCATCCTAAACATAACATAATTAAAAACAGCCAAAGGAAAATTACCTAAAAGAACTGAAATTAAACTTAAAATGAAATTAACAACAGCAAAAGCCGGAAAACAGTAATAATATTTTCAAGGAACTGAGAAAGTCTCAACCTAGGATTGTATACCCAGAACAACTATCTATTAAAAATGAAAATGAAGGTAATTCTAGACAAATAGAACAGAATGGCCTACCAACAGATCCTAATGAGAAGCATAGCCTACTTCACTGCCAAGTGTTTCTGTACCACTCAGCTCATTTGAAATGGTAAATAGGGAATCATGTCAGTGTAATATGAAATTTGCATTTTTGTACATAATTTTTCCTGGCACATTAATACTTTGCCTCATCAAGCAATAGAAGTGAATTGAAAACAAACAAAAAGAAATCTGGTATATGCTTTCTTACAATTAAAGATTAATTCCTTGCCCTAGCAGATTTGGCTCAGTGGATAGAGCATCAGCCTGCGGACTGAAGGGCCCCAGACTTAAATCCAGTCAATGGCACCTGTCCTGGTTGTGGGCTTGATCCCCAGTAAGGACGGGGAGGAGGCAGCCAATCAATGATTCTTTTTCATCACTGATGTTTCTCTCTCTCTCTCTCCCTCTCCTTTCTTCTCTGAAATCAACAAAAATATTTTTAAAGTTTTTTTTAAAAAAGATTAAAGCCTTGCTAATATAAGGACCTTTTAAAAAGCTGAGCTCTCTGTGGAAGTGCCTTCTTTTCAGGCAGTTGGTTGCTGGTGTAGGAATTTCATAAGACCATTAACTTTCTACGTTACGCTGCCTAACGAAACCATTTGTCAGTGACGAAGCTGACAGTACAGATGAAGAAGCTGCCAACACTTTTCACTCAGTTAATAAAACCAAACATTACAACATTTGATTGATGGAGAAGACTGCAGATTTAGATGGAACTCCTCTCTATTTAAGGCAAAGCCCTCAAGATTCTCCATCTTGAAATAGGACGTGTGGTTCCAGGGTTATAGTCGGCACAGCAGAGACTGAAGGAGGGAGAGACACGGGTCAGTGGAGATTTAACTGTGCTGGCACTTTTTCTTCAGGATGGTTATTATTTTTGTTGGTGCTTGGGCCACAGGTTTTGAGTTTAGAGTGGTCTGGCCAACTCTGTTTTCCCATGAACCTCTCTATTTTCAGTGTATAGTTTTGTAGAACAGAAGGTTTTCAAACAGGGAAAGGTATTTCACATTCTAAGAAATGCCTCTACTAAAGGGAATACTTCAGGCAACTGTTGTCTCAGGTGAAAGGTGTGAGATGCCATAGAGAATGATGTTTAAAAAAAAAAAAGGAAGGCCCGGCCAGTGTGGCTCAGTGGTTGAGCACTGACCTATAAACCAGAAGATCACGGTCCGATTCTCAGTCAGGACACATGCCTGCGTTGTGGGCTTGATCTCCAGTGGGGGCCATGCAAGAAGCAGCCAATCAGTGATTCTCTCTCATCTTTGATGTTTCCATCTCTATCTTCCTCTCCCTTCCTCTCTGATATCAATAAAAATATATTTTAAAAAATAGGTAAGTATGTGGGTAATTCTAAACAAACAGTGACTGTAGAAAAGAAATAATAATGTCTACTTCAATGCAGAACTAAAATACTGGCATGTGATTGTTCAAGTATTCTCATGTTCCTGTGAAGAGGGTAAAGATAGTGATTCTCTTTTTAATATTAACTACTGAGATACTTATGGTAAAATTATAAAGAAAAATAAGAAAATGGCAAAAAAAAATTCAAGATAGCAGTTCCTTCTGGCAGGGCGAGAGGAACTGGGGATGGAGCTAGAAGGGGGGCACTTAGGTGGATTCCAGGCCAGGTGTAACAGTCTGTTTCCTCAGATGTGGGTTATTACCTGATTGTTCATAGTCATTATGTTCTCAAACTTACACATGGTTATAAGTATTTGTGTACGTATTCAATGTGTGTTTTTTTTAATTTCGGTTATATTTAAACCTGCATATAACAACTTACTGATAAAAACTCATTTTCCTGGTTTATTTCAGTTACCATGGTTGTTCTCCTGTGGGCTGTAGTTTGGTCAATCACTGGCAGTGAATGTCTTCCTGGAGGAAACCTGTTTGGGATTATAATCCTTTTCTATTGTGCCGTCATCGGAGGCAAACTTTTTGGGTTCATCAAGTTACCTACGTTGCCTCCACTGCCTCCTCTTCTTGGTAAGTGCTAAACACTTCCTGTCTTCTTCAGTGTAAATCCTGTTTTAAGAATAGTAGTTTGGAAATAAAGGAATAAACTATTTCTGTATTTTCTGTGCTAGAGCTAAACACTGAAAATTAAATTTTGAGGAATTTTATGAGCCCGTAGTGAAAAATGGTGATTTCAAAAAATTAAATTATAAATACTTACTGCCCATTTCTTTCAACTACACATTCAGTGACATCATGTTCACAGCTTAACATGGGCCAGGATGGAAGTATTTATAAGACAGAAATCAGCATATGCTACACATCAAGACTTGATATCTTGTAAGTCACTCACATTTTTGACAAACAAGTGAGGTTCCAACACATATTTTCTTATTCATTTATATAAACAAACAAAAATATCAACCAATATTTCTGGTGATGCTAGCTAGTACTCACTCATCGGTGATGTGAGCAACTTCTTTGCTAATTTATTTCAATAAGGATTTGCTTCTAAATAACTTGGGAGTATTTGAAGTAAAATTGGCCTTTTGTTGATAATTCTTGTATATTAAAAAAAACTTTCTATAATAACAAATTAAGGGGAAAAAAGAATACACCTTATCAAAGAAGGTGTTCTTTCCTCTACAACCAAGGCAGAGTTTCCTGTATGCTTAGAGGCAAGAAGGGGACATCTGCCATATCGCAAGCAGGTGGCCCCATCAACCCAGACCTCTGGCAAAGGAAACGTGGTCCCAGGGAAATTGTTTTCACATTCACTTGGAGAATAAATAGTCCTCCTTCCATAAGATGTTTTTGAATTTTTATAAGATTATTATTCCTTTTGATTTCAGGTAGTTATATGCCTTAATCACTATAATGATTGCCCTAGCTGGTATTGATTGCCCTAGCTGGTTTGGCTCATTGGCCTGCAGACTGAGGGTCCCGGGTTCAATTCTGGTCAAGGGCACATGCCTGGGTTGTGGGCTCAATTCCCAGTATGGGGCATGCAGGAGGCAGCCAATCAATGATTCTCTCTCATCTTTGATGTTTCTATCTCTTTCTCCCTCTCCCTTCCTCTCTGAAATCAATAAAAACTCAGCTCTCCTAACCCTGCCTTTCTCCCCTTCCCCTTCTTTGGATCTCTGGGACTCATATCTCCTGTCTCAGTTCATACTGATCCTCCCTTAACATTGAGATGTCAGTATATTTTGCTCCCCTACTGGCTGAAAGCAGTACTGAGTCCTTGCGCATTATCTCAAATACGTAGTACAGCAAGCATGTCAAACTCAAAGGCTAACACGGGCCAAATAAACAAGGTTTAAGTTTATGTGGGCCGCAAAAAACCAAAAGCTTCAATTTTCATAGAAACATAGGTTTATTTCAATAGAGACAAAGGGTTGAAATAAATGAGTAATCGTTAACATAAAATAATAGAACATTTTAATAAAAATTAATTTTTTTCTTGAACGTTAACTTACCAGACACTGAATAACTGCACAAATTAATAAGCGTAACACAAATAAACCTATTTTTCTTGTTCTCCGAAAGCGAAATATTTCCTGTTGTGCACACCAAACAAGTCAGTCCAAGACTAATGATGTGGCAATCAGCTGCTGAAATATTCGCTGCTAGTATTAGTGGAGTGAAATGGTACACCTGCACGTAAGGTGCGTAAGGGAAATGAATGAAACACGATTATAGTAATCATTCATTAGTGAACATTGTAGTTCATTATTAATAATCATGTATAACAGGACATTGTGAAATTTAAGTTACAAAATTTTTATTAAAATGTTTCTTACATACCATTATATTGGCTGGGCCGCATGCAGCCCGCGGGCCATGAGTTTGACATGCTTGTACTACAGTGTCTCAGATACTGAAGGCAGTGGTATGTGTTTAATGACTGAAAGAAAGGAGGCACCAGCTGACATGATAGAGCAATATCCAATTCACCACAACCCACTTTTAAGCCTTTGTAAAGCAGGTTATGGTTTTTTTTTATTATTAAATTATCTGGTTTGAAGGTAAAATAGAGCCCATATAGCTGTTTATATTTATTTCAGGTAATCTGACTTAGCAAATAATTTTAGGAGCTATTTGCTAGTTGCACATAAAGAGATGACTGAATTAGGCATTTTATTAAAACATTTAATATTTGATCACACTTTCTAATACTGCCTCCTATTTCTCTCTTTCAATTTCAGTTATTCTAATAATTATTCTAATCTGTCCTTTCAATTTGCATATTCAAGCTTTTTCTTTGCTCCTGTATTATATTAATATTAAATTAAAGTTTAATGTAATTTTATCTGAGGGCTAAGCATAAAGGAAGTGGTCCCTGAGATTACAGAGTAGTCTCTCTCACATCCACAGTGCCAAAAAGTGTTTTCTGTATTTGAAAACTATCTAAAGGGTTGTTTGACTTCTCCATTCCAGGCATGCTGCTTGCTGGGTTTCTCATAAAAAATATCCCTGTCATCAATGATAATGTACAGATCAAGCACAAGTGGTCCTCTGCTTTGAGAAGTATAGCCCTGTCTATCATATTGGTTCGTGCTGGCCTTGGGCTTGATTCAAAGGTACTGAAGTTGTAAATGTCTAACTGTTGACTAGGAATTTTATTCTTCCAATGTCACAAGTATTTAGAATCCCTGACCTTTAGGAAATGGATGTGGACTCTCTGCATGGCATTCTCAAAAAGACAACACAATTTATTTCATGCAGGACTGTCCCCAGAAGATGTCCCCATACTCTTTCTTGGAGAAGGTGGAGTTACTGCCTGTTTGGGGACAGCACCAAGAATAAAGCCCCTCCCTTTCTCTGACAGAGATATAGGCCAGAATTATAAGTCATGAGCAGAGAGAAACATATTTTTGATGCATAAAACCCTATACAAATGAGGTGTTCAGGACTAACTATACTGGCTTAGGAAATTGCCTGGTATATAGAATGAGTCTCAAGTATGCTTTTCTAAAATGCTTTTATTCATGTATGTCTTTGAATATAAAATGAGTATTCTTGGGGATGAGTCTTTAACCGGGGTTCATGCTGGGGCCACAGGTTATACAGAAAGCCAACACTGAGAAGGTTAAACGGGTGTGGAGATTATGAGCTGCCTTCCTGGATTCAAACCTAACTCCACCACTCACCAATTTCATGATGTTGGGCAAATCACTTGAACTTGTGCCTTTTCAGATGAACACATCTAAAACACCGTAGTAATAATATTACGTGTATCATAGGGTTATTATGAGGACGAAATAAGCTATCTCTAAAACACTTAGAACGCTGAAATGTTTATGGAATAAAACGCATTACCTGGAAACTTCATGATGACCCAGACATGGTCTCAATACTGAAGAAAAAGCAATTCATGTCGTTTTCCCTGTGTGTCTTTAGCAGATTGCTTTAGAATGTCTGTTTTTATATTTCAGGCCCTGCAGAAGTTGAAGGGTGTTTGTATGCGATTATCCGTCGGTCCTTGTCTTGTGGAGGCATGCACGTCCGCTCTTCTCGCCCACTTCCTAATGGGTTTACCATGGCAATGGGCATTTATACTGGGGTAATGATTTTTCCTTGTCGTATGAAAATATGCATGGATATTTCAAACTTTCTCTAATTCGATACAAGAGAATGGATAATAGCATTTTCTTAAGGACATCAGAAAATACAAAATGGATATTTCAGCACGATATTTAAGTATTAATATTCCAACATGTAAATATTATAACTTAAAAATAGAGTACACATCTTTGTCAGTGCTAACTTTTACAGTGGTTATAATAATTTATACGATTGAGGAAGTAATAGACTTTTTACCTACATCTGACTCCATGCTGCTGAGAGAGCTGTTGGATCTCACTCTAGAGTCGGCACAAAGGATCACTGAGACATCAGCAGTGATCACCTGGTACCGTTTTCCTCTAGGCTAGTGGTTCTCAACCTTCTGGCCCTTTAAATACAGTTCCTCATGTTGTGACCCAACCATAAAATTATTTTCGTTGCTACTTCATAACTGTAATGTTGCTACTGTTATGAATCATAATGTAAATATCTGATATGCAGGATGGTCTTAGACGACCCCTGTTGAGAACCACTGCTCTAGACTATTGTGATTAGGGGATTCTGCTGCCTCTTCCTTGCACTGTCAGTTACTATTTCCAACGGCTGAGGGCCAGGAGAGGTAAATAAATATAAATTGCTTAGTAAAATTGTAGGGTAATAAGTAGGTGAGACATTACTTATTGCTTCTCATGAGTAAGACTCTGTAGCTATATTCTCCCTGGGCTCAGGTCCCAGCTCTGTAACTTTCCAGTGTGTGACCTCTGGCAAGTTACCTAATCTCTCTGTGCCTCAATGTCTTCTTTTGCAAAATGAACAGAATGATTGTAGCTACTTCATAGGGTTGTTGTGCGGATTAAATTATTTAATACATGCAAACTGCTTAAAATGGGGTTTGGCACATGGTAAGCACTGTAACATGCCCCTTCTGTTACTACTGCTGTATTCTTAGTATCACTGTCACTGTCAGGATGGCCTTCCCCTTCCTAGTCTGTTGTCTTATTTTCCATGCCAAGGCCCGGTAGAAGGCCCGAGATCACTGGGTTCCAATCCACAGATCCATGGCCATCTTTTTAAAATGGCAGTTTCCTGGAGCCTAACCTCATTAGGTCTTCTAGATCACCCGTAAATGCAGATATATATTAGGCAACCAAAGTGCTTACAGTGTAGGTGGTGCATGGCCACAGTTTGTCAAGTGTTCTGTAGAACCTGTATGTGTGTATGTGTTTCTGGTTTGATGCATCACTGCCATTCAAAAGACTCTCTAACATGTGTGCTCTAAAAGGGCAGAGGTTATTGTAATTTCATAACAATGATGATGAGTGAGATACTACCATAAATGTTTAAGCACTGCCTGCTTAGTTTTGTTGTAGGTGCTGTCTCTCCAGCTGTCGTGGTGCCTTCAATGCTCCTTTTGCAGGAAGGAGGTTATGGTGTTGAAAAAGGTGTCCCAACCTTACTCATGGCAGCTGGCAGCTTCGATGACATTCTGGCCATCACTGGCTTCAACACGTGCTTAGGCATGGCCTTTTCCACAGGTAAATTGATCAGCTCACAATATGCTGTTCTCTGAACTCTAGAGACAGATTGTGATGACATAAGCATGGCATATTTGCTTGATGATTGATTAAGGCAAATTGAAATAGAGAAAGCAACTGCAAGAGTTAGGTCCTTACCTAAGCGGAGACCAGTAGCTTTCTAGCTTTACTCCCTTAACCCAGGCTGCTCAAGTAGCATGGGAGGTGCACAAAGGAGGATGCAAAGTAGCAAAGTTTAAAGGAGAACAGCTTCTGTATGGAGACTTCACACAAGGGCTGAGTAGGTTTTTCAATGAGCCCAAAGGACAGAGAACATTCCAAGTGGAAGGAACAATTTCTGTTTTCTCATCTTTAACATTTTATGAGTAATAACAACAGTGATTTTAATAAATAGCCTATTAATACTTGATAATTGTTGATATGGATGTATTTTGGTTTAAGTAGTAATAAAAGAGGAACACACCTTAGGAAGTTATGTATTCTCTCTCCAGCCCCCAGTAGTTATCTTAACCATTTATGGTTATATATGATTTACACTGATTACCTAGAACCTCACCTCTTCCCGTTGCCCCAGTTGCCTTACACCCAGTCCCTGTCATTTCTCACTAGTAAATTAATCTCATCAGAATATGGTTTTCATGATGTTACTTTCTTGTTCACGAACCAATGAAGATTCCCTATTACCTATTAAATCAAATCTAATGGTTCTCAGCCTCAGCTGCACACATGTCAATGTAAGAAACATCCAAACCTGCAGAGAATTTTTATGCATTTATTTGGGCCAAACTAACTACAAGTGCCGGGAAGCAAAATCTCAACATATTGAGACAATGTTCCAAAGAATAGCGGTTTTACAGCTTATTTTATACATTAGAATCAAAGGAGGAGCTGTATGTGGGGGAGGGGTGCTACATAAAATTCATTGGTGGTTGATTAGGGAGGCAGGAGAAAGCAAAACAGTGAAATCTCTGAGATTGGAGAAAGAATAAGACATACTTCTTTTTCGCTGGTGGACATAGGAGAGTTAACTATTCACATTTACAGCGCACAGAGATGCTATGTGGGGAACAAGGTAACAGTGAGGGCCCTGTGATCTGGTGGGAGGTGTGCTCTGAGGGATCTGGGAAATGAGATCACTCTGATTTTGCAAAGGTATGTTATCTTAGATGGAGAAAGATAATATGCTCATCAGGGTAAAGACTGACATTTGCCAAGGAAGCTACAGGGAGGGGATGTGACTAAACACCATGACCCACTTTTAGTTAGGAATTTTTATTATTCAAACCATCCTATGTGGTTACTTTTGGTCTCTGAGTTTGTAAGATCCGCCATGCAGGCCTCTCCTGAGTTTGTCAGGTTTAGCATGAGGTTACTTTTTGTCCACACTAGAATTACATAGGGAGTGGGGGAATTTAAAAAATATTCATATATGGGCCCTACCTTAGACCAGTTAAATCAAAATCTTTGGGAATAGAAAACACAACTTTAGAGTGTTAAAAAAATATATCAACCAAATAAGCTTGAACATCTAATTGGCCTTATTAAGTGATTCATGAATCAGGTATATCCCATCTAGCAAGACACTCTATGGGGTTGTACAAAATGGAAGATTGTCATAGGAAGAAAGATTTAACAAAAGAAAAGAAAGGATTATTTTTAGAACAAACTGTCTTTTGGGGTGTGGGGTGGGAGACAAGAATTTTTATCATGCAGATTGCCTATGAATAAGATTGTATTTCTGAGAGATGTTGAAACTGCAGTTAAATCAGGTGTTAAATCTAGGTTTGATATCATGGGCTTTAGCACGAGTGACACCATTGTGGGCCTACAGTTTTCTCGTTAACAATAGTAACAGAGTTTGCATTAGAATCATTGGGGAGGAAGAAGAACAGGGACAAAGAGGGCAGTGGGGAGGGTCTCCTTGGGTGTTCATAATCTGGGGGGTCGGAGGCTGTGGATAGCTTAAAAACCTTCCTTGTTGACAATGCTGCATACCCTCTACCTGTTCCCGGACGGGGCTCTTAGACCTTTTGGATGGGAACTACCTGGAGCCTCTTTAAAATGTGGATCCCTAGCCCTGACAGACCTACTGAATCAGAATTTTCAGAGGTGCGACCCAGGAAGTCTTTTTTTTAAACAACTTTACTATATGAGACTGACAGTCATTGGCACTTTCTGCACATTTATAGTCGATTATTTACTGTAATAGGTCAAGACATATGTCATTATTATATACTTTTGACAGTCATACTTTGCCTAACAGAGAGTTGTCTGAACTAAATAAAATTACTACAAGGTATTACATTTTTTTTTTATTAATTTTTCACAGAGAGGAAGGGAAAGGGATAGAGAGTTAGAAACTTCGATCAGCTGCCTCCTGCACGCCCCCTACTGGGAATGTGCCCGCAACCAAGGTACATGCCCTTGACTGGAATTGAACCTGGGACCCTTCAGTCCGCAGGCCAACGCTCTATCCACTGAGCCAAACCGGTCAGGGCCAAGGTATTACATTTTTAAATAAGAGAGATGATTGAAACTGTAGGAGAAGAAAAACTGGTTTACCTCTATCCATTTTAGGTTCCTTGTCTGGGGCCCTGTAAATTTGACTGACAAAAGACAGGTTAATAAGGGAAAAACAGTTTATTAGCCTGTGTATTGTGCTACGTATACAAGGGAGTACTCAGTGATGAGTAACTCAAAGGAGTGGTTAGAACTTGGGCTTAAGTGGCACCTTAGCAAGAAACAATAATTTTGTAGAAAGTTTCCAGACAAAGGATAAGGACTTTTGAGTTTTTAGGGCAGCAAATTATGGAAAGGCAAATGTATGAGAAAATTAATGGTAGATGAGGGTTGGTCTTAGCAAAAACTGTTATGTAGATTCCTCTGGTGCCATCTCTGAGTTTATGAGGGTCCCTGGCTTTGTCAGTGGTTAATTTCTGCCCTTCCTGGTAGAAAGGGGAGAGGGACATCTTTACACATTTATAGCCAGCTTTGAAGCAAATACAGGGAGTATAGAGAACTTTTCGTGTATCTTTCTTCTCAGCTCAAACATCCTTACGCCAAAATAGTATATTGTGGGGAATAACAAGTAGCAGAATAACAAGAAGCCACCACAACTCATTAATACATTTATTCTGAGGATAGTGTTGAAGAAAGGCTTTATGTGTTGAGCAATTTTAATAAATTTTTTTGTACAATGTGTTAACAGAGATTTGTTTCATTGAAGTGGCCTAAATCTTTTATGCTATGGTGGAAAATATAGTTCTACTCACCTCTCCATATTATGATATTTCAAAAATAATTTTTAATTTTATTTTTCAATTACAGTTGGCCATTTAATGTTACTTTATATTAGTTTCAGGTGTACAGCCTAGTAGTTAGGCAATGATATAATATACAAAGTGATCCTCCCGATAATTCACGTACTCAGCTGACACCATACCTAATTATTGCAATACTATTGACTATAGTTTCTATGTGCTGTACTTTACATCCCCAGGACATTTTTTTCAGATTTACTTTTAGAATAAACATTTGAGAAGGGGTAAGTCCCTTATACTGATTGTGGTAAGAAAAGAATCTTGATTTTAATTGCCAGATTCTTAAATTACTATATTCTATACATATCAGAGCTACTCAAAATTAATGTACACTTATTATTAAAAAATCAGGCTCTCAAATGGCAATTTGAAAACTAGATCTGTCTATGTACCTAGCCTATGCATATAATATAGCAGAACAAATTATCTCTGAATCATGAATTTTACCTTTAATATTTTCTTGGCCTCTTTAAGTAAATCTTTATGGCAGTAGACAAGTCATAGCTTATGTCTGCTTTGAAATTTATCTCCTACATATATATACCTTTCTTATAAGACAGGTCTATTAGACATTATAAGTCACATATATAGGGTGTCCCCAAAAATGTATATACACTTCAACTCACTTAATTTTTACTCTTTTTTGGGTTAAACTGATTTGAAATAATGGGTGAAACCAGACTAAGATTTGAACAAAAAAAAAATTTATCCTAAGTGCCACTGGACTTTTTTTTTATGGGAATACATTAAAGATAAAGTTTATGGTTAAAAAAAAAAAAACAACAACAGCAACAGTTGACTAATTGAGGGCACACAAATAAAAGGAAATGATTCTTAATGTGTTTGATTCCATTGCTTCGCATTATCAGCAGGGCCTGGATCAGAATGGTCATCAGTTTGAAAACAGACATTGAGGAAAAAAAAAACAATTCATTTCCGTAGATTCTTTTAAATTTTGAAAATGAACTGTATGTTAATAAACACTGACTTTACAATCATTCAAAGTGTGTATACATTTTTTGGGGATACACTGTACTTAAGAATGCAGAGTCAGAAAATATCTGTAAACTCTTCCTTCAATGTAATTTGATGTTTTATGTTAATGTTTAAAATCAAATCTGTTTATTTGTGGATTTAGAGTTTTGTCTGAAGTGTTCCATTTTATGTGTTTTTAAGGCTCCACACTTTTTAATGTCTTCAGAGGAGTTTTGGAGGTGCTGATTGGTGTGGCAGCTGGATTTCTTCTTGGATTTTTCATTAAGTACTTTCCAAGCAGTGACCAGGTAAAAGCAATAATCTGCAAGAAAGTCATGCTCTAAGTATCATTGGAAAAACATTATGGAGCACTTCCTTCAAAGCTGATGTGAAGGGCGGAACTTAGAAAATGCCCCCCATTTCATACTGCTTGTTGCTCTCACAGTGCTGTCCATGAGCTTTATATAGAGGACTAAATGCATGAGATTTGAATGCAGTCCTGAAAGTTCTTCTCAACTTTTATTCTGTACATTTTAAGTTTCACTGTAAAACAAATAACAATTCCAAAACAATATGATATGCAAGTTTTTAATTTTTTAAAATTCATTTATTTTAACTTTATTTCTATTTGTGTCTATTTGTTTTTACTTATGGTTCATAATACTCAACTAAATTAAGATATAAAATGGCTGTTTGAGCCCCCTTTTTAGTATCAAAATACTTTAGATTCTAATACTATCAAATATACCCTGCCGAAACTGGTTTGGCTCAGTGGATAGAGCATCGGCCTGTGGACTGGGGGGTCCCGGGTTCGATTCCGGTCGGGGGCATGTACCTTGGTTGCGGGCACATCCCCAATGGGGAGTGTGCAGGAGGCAGCTGGTCGATGTTTCTCTCTCATTGATGTTTCTAACTCTCTATCTCTCTCCTTTCCTCTCTGTAAAAACTCAATAAAACATATTAAAAAAATATATATATATACCTTAATGTTTCATTACAATATAGTCCAATATTTCTAACCAAGGAAATCAAAGTTCTTTATGGTTCACAATGATTTCTTAATGATTACTGTCCTAAGTTCCTTAGGATAAATAAATTAAAAAAAATTTTTTCTATATGAATTGGCATTTTGAAGATTTCAAAGTATTCTGAATGGGATTAGAAACAACTAAAGTAGAAATTTAAGTAAGAAAATTATATTTGAATTTCTATTGTACTCCACAAAACTCCTAGTAAAATTGTTTTGTAACAGGCCATCATAAAAACTTTATAAAAATTTTTTTTGAATGCAAAAAGAAAATGACAGGATTTTTCTGATTACACAACAAAATAAAAATGTGTGTAAAATTGTGCATAAAATGATATGGTAAGTTCAATAAAGTGCCACTCTGTTCCGTATGGCAGGCACTAGCTACATGTGGCTGAGGCAGACACAGACACTTCCATAGACAGTGCAGATACAGACATTTCCATCACCACTGACCGTTCTATTGGGAAGCTCTGATCCAGTGCAGTCCACTGGTAACCTATGATGTGAGTACTATTCACACAACCATTCGACTGACAAGGACATCAACGCTTAGGGAGAAGTGACTTGAACAAGGTCACATAGCTAGACTGCAGTGCAGTAGGGCATTAACTTAGTTATTTCACCTCCAGAGCCTGCATGCGTCCAAGTCAAGCATTCTTAAAGACCCTCCTGCCTTCTAATGTTATCAAGAAGTTTTAAAGGCTGAACAGCAAAAAGTAAAGGGAAAGAGGTACACATTTCTTAGACTTTAAAAATCAACAGCAAAAGTAAATAAACAAAAATAAAACTCAACAACAACAAAACACAACACACTCTATAGCCTCTTAAAGCTTCCTGGTATTTAGAAAAACCAGGAGAGCATCACATTAAAGAATAAACAGAGAATACAGTGGGGCCTTGACTTACGAGTTTAATTCGTTCGGAGACCGAGCTCGTTAAGGAGCTCGTTAACTCAAATTACTCTATCAACTCAATGCAAAAAATCGAGAAACAGCTGGTATCTCAAAAAACTCGTTAGTCGGGACACTCGTAAGTCAAGGCCCCACTGTATCTATAATAAAAATGATAGATATGTCATATCTTTATTCTTTACAAAATGCCCATGATGTATGTAACTAAGTCTTGAAGGTGAAAAAATCAGTAATATGAAATAATGGAGCTAATCAACCTTTTTTCCCCTCCAGAGCAAACTCGTATGGAAGAGAGCCTTCCTTGTCCTGGGGCTCTCTGTGCTAGCGGTGTTCAGCAGCACGTACTTGGGTTTCCCTGGGTCCGGAGGACTCTGCACATTGGTCATGGCTTTCCTTGCAGGCCTGGGATGGGCCAGCAAAAAGGTGCATTTCATTCTGTTCTTCTTGTAACTACTTAGTGACTAGATTAATTTTTCTTTCCAGATACTTCTTAACATCAGGTTAATAAAATTATTTTAGCATAAAAGCTATTTTCTATGCAGAGATAAATGTATGCCCAAATGTACACACACACATTCTTTTTTCCTGTTACATACTAGTCTATAACTTGAAATAAATCTTGGTCACATTCCCCTGATGCCTTCCTTATTCTTTGTAAGAGCTGCAGAGTATTGCATTGTATAACTGCACTATACTTTATTAAACCAGTCTTCTACTCACAGACATTTAGATTGTTGCCTGTTTTCTGCTAAACAAAAAAAATATCCTTATATATACCATATTTTATAAACTCTAAGACACTAGCAAGTCTAAGAAAAAAGAAAAAGAATGTTAAAGTTAAACTCTGACATGACATCCTAATTTCAGAAGTGTTTAAATGTGAGGAAATGTGTATCTTTAAATCAACAAAACATATCTTTGTGTTAATCTACAGGGTAATTTCTAGAAATAAGACTGCTCTATGAAAGAGGAGTCACATTGATATTTTTTTTAATTTTACTTTTCAATTACAATTTAAGTATGTGTTATTTTGTGCTAGTTTCAGGTATACAGCATAGTGATTAGATAATCATATACTTTACAAAGTATTCCCCTCAATATTTCCTGTACCCACCTGACACTGTGCATGATTATTACAACATTATTGACTGTCATTTTGATAGTATCAATTTACTCTCTTTTTTTTCAATTTACTCTTTTATTAAGGCTATACCATACTTGTTAGGTAAAAAGTGGTATCTTGTTTTCTGTTTCTTTGATTAGCAGTAAAATTGAATACTTTTTCATATATTTAATCACTTGTATTTTTTTCTTTTCTTTGCTATATCTTTTGTCCAGTTTCTTCTGAAATCTAATGCATTGATTATTGATCTGTAAGATATACTAGTATACACGCATATATATGATATTAGCCTTTTTATATAGTTCATTTTTAACATACAAATGACATTTTTATGTAGTGAGATCTATGAGTCTCTTAGGACCTTTCCTCAATAGCTTTTTTTTCTTAAAAATCTATTATGTGGGTAAAATCTTACATATGTCATCGCAAATATTTTTTACAATAGCCTTGACAAATATATATTCGACCCACTTTACAGATGAGAACAATGAAGGCTTAGAGATATTAGACAGATTGTCCAGGGTCACAAAGGTGATACGTGGCAGAGCCAGGATGAGAACACACCTTTAGACTACAGAGGGTCCCTGGCTCACAGTGGTTCAACTTGGGATTTTTTTACTTTACGATGATGGTGCTGAAGCAGTACACATTCAGTAGAGACTCTAGGTGCAGTTTTGAATTTTGATCTTTACCTGGGCCAGAGATATGCAGTCCGAGCCTCAGCTTCCAATCAGGCACAGGATCATGAGTAAACCACCGATACGCCAGAGTACTGTGTTGCCAGCATTTTTTGGATATTGTGTGTTATGTTTTTGGATCCCATCTTGTCAACAAAATGCCCATCTGTGGCTCTTGCTTCTGGTGAGAAGTGAAAGACAATTACTCTTAAGGAGAAACTAAAGATAATTGCTTACCTATAGGCTAACGTAAGTGTCCTGAGCACATTTAAGGTAGGCTAGGCTAAGCTATGATGTTTAGTAAGTGAAGTGCATTAAATGTATTTTCAACTTCGATGGATATATTGGGACATAATCTCATCATAAATCAAGGAGTGTCTGTGTATCAATATGATTCCCTGAAGAAAGGAAAGGAAACAAATCTTCATTGGACAATCATGTGGCAGGCACTCTGCATACCTTTTGTAGTTCAGTACTCAGGGGAGTTCTTACTTCTGGAGACACCCGTCCAGTGCATCCAGATTTTGGACTTCTTTCCTCCCTTGGTCTGGAATATAGCATAAGGTCAAGAACTCTGACTGCGTGAGCGAATCTCAGCTGTACAATCTTGTACCTATATGATCACATACAAGTAATCTTACTCCTCAGTCCTCAATTTCTGTATCTCTCAAGTGGGGAGGGACAATAGCAACAACTCCTACACTGGAAGACTAAGTGAAATAATCTCCAGAAAACAAAGTGCTTAGTCATAGAATGCACTCAGTAAATAATAGCCCAGATTATTTTTATACCTACTTCCAGAGCAGCGCAGCATAGTAAAAAGAGCATGAAATTTAAAATATGGAGATTGGGATTCCAATCCCAGTTCTACTATTCTCTACCTGTAAATCCCCCCAAAAAGTCACTTCCCTCTCTAACACTCAGTTTTCTTAACTGTAAAATGGAGAAAATAGCAATATCTAAAGAATTGTTGGGACTATTATGTGGGAAAATGGAAATGGAACAGTTGTAAACTCAACAGTTCTATAGCAATATTGTTGACTTGTATTTTGAAAAACTAAAATATTTTATAAAATTTCATTTATGCCTATAGTCTACCCTCCAAATTTCTAAGAAATCCACTGTCTAGGGTACATGGGAAGGTGTATTGCTCAAGGGAGTTGACTATGAAATCACCCAGGAGTAGGCTGGGGGAGGCTGCTGGCCACCAGGCACTGTAGGATCCTGGCCCTGGAGAAACCACCTGGTCTGCAGGAGCCACTGAACCCAGGAAGAGCACCTTCCTCTGGCAGTATCTCTTCAGCGCCCTCTACTGACAAAATTTAACATGGTGCTACCTAGCAAAGGAGAAATATTTTAAAGAGCTTAGAGATGGGGCTCCATTTTCCGCAGAGCAACAGAGAAAGGGGGCAAGGGACAATAAATTAATAACTGGAACAGTCTTTTACATGTAGATTTTATTTTTGTGCATAATTTGAAATGTCCTTAAAAGGTATTTTCTTGTAAAGATAAAATAAAATTGGAAATAAGTTAGCGGTCCATCAATAAAGAAATAATTCAATAAACTGTGGTACTTCCATACCAGATTCCTATGTGGCAATAATGAGGTACCGGGATATATGTGCTAATATGAAATCTAAATCATATTGTTAAATTAAAATGAACATAAAATTTTAAACTCTGAAAGAAAAGTATTATAGTCTGGAACACACACATACCATGCATTCAGAAGTAGTTCTCCTAAGATTACTTTATAAGACTATTTATAATTAAGATCTATCTGCAAAGCAACATTAAACACCTCATATCATAACTGTGTTATAAATATATGCAATTTTTGCTCTGTTTCAGCTAACCTCTTCATTTATAGATGTCACAGAAATAAAGCCAATCTCAGCACAAATAGACTCAAATTTTATATTAGTAAAATTCTTAGAACTTGTAACTTTATATAATAAAAATTCATATGTATGTTTGTTTTCTTAGGCAGAGGTTCAAAAAATTATTGCAGTTGCCTGGAACATCTTTCAGCCCCTTCTCTTTGGTCTGATTGGAGCAGAGGTATCTGTTTCATCTCTCAGACCAGAAACTGTAGGTAAGAATTTCAAAGTAGTACTTTGGCTAAAATCAACTTTTTATATTCAGTTGAAATACCTTTAGTAGGTATATGTTCAGTAGTTCCCATTGTCACATACTTAATAATGGTTTAAAAGTAGTTGGTTAGTAGGGGGTAACGCGGGGATAAGGACACATATGTAATAAATAAATAAATAAATAGTTGGTTAGAAAATAATGTTCATCAGCCCTAGGTGGTGCTCAGTGGTTAGAGCGCTGACCCTCAGGATTGCAAGTTCAATTCTGGTCAAGGGCATGTACCTTGGTTGCAGGATTAAACCCCCACCCTGGTCGGGCATGTGTGGGAAGCAACCAAACAAGGTGTCTCACATTGGTGTTTCTCTCTCTAAAAATCAATATAAAAAAATACCCTCAGGTAAAGTTTAATAAAAAGAAAATAATGTTCATCAGTCTAAGATAGTAAATTAAATATCTTTACAATTATTCCTTGTAAAAAAAAAAGTAACACTGCTTACTACTTTAAAAAAATGCAGGCCTTAAAATATTTTTTTCTACTCAGAGTGTTCATCTAGCCTTGTTCTGATCAAGGGCCAGAATTTTAAAGATAACTAGTCAGTTCTATAATATGTACCCATGGAATGGAAATGTTTGTGCATTCATTTTTTTAAATTTATTTAAGCATTTAAAAGCCACCATATTAAAGCTCTCTTGATTCATAGCATCGTATTTGAAGTTAATTTGCACATATACGGTGTATTCTCTGTATTTCCTCCTTTCCTCGCATCACAATATGCTCCCTCCATCCTAGGGATCCCATCCCTGCCACCTCCTTCTGGATCTCACACATAGATTCTTGTCATACATCTTTGAATGTATTTGTCATGTACATACTTGTCAGTTTCTCCTCATCAGAATTTAAACAGAGTCTAAGCTCTCTTATCTTAAAATAATATTCTTTCATTCTAATACATGCTACAACATGGGTGCACATAGATGAGGACAGTATACTATTTGAAATAAGCCAGTTACAAACAGACACAGGCTGTATGATTTCACTTTTGTGAGGTGTCGAATATAGTCAAATTCATAGAGACAGAAAGTAAATGAGGTTGCCAGAGTTTTAGGGGAAGATTTCTAGTGATTAGTTGCATAAAAATGTGAGTGTTTAGTACTACATAGCTGTATACTTAAAAATGGTTAAGATGGCCCTAGCTGGTTTGGCTCAGTGGACAAAGCATCAGCCTGCAGACTGAAGGGTCCCTGGTTCAATTCCTGTCAAGGGCACATGCCTGGGTTGTGGGCTTGGTCCCCAGTAGGAAGCATGGAGGAAGCAGCTGATCAATGACTCTCTCTCATCATTGATGTTTCTATCTCTCCCTCTCCCTTCCTCTCTGAAATCAATAAAAATATATATTTTTAAAATGGTTAAGATGATAAATTTTATGTGTATTTTAACACAATTAAAATTTATTCTTTCTCCATTTCACTTCCCTCCTCACTTACTAATCTACCTCTCTATTCCTTTTTTCAACTTTTCCAAAGAGATAAGTAACCATATCCCCTTTTTTCCGTTTTAACTCCTATTCTTTTATTCAATACATTAAAAAAAAAAAAACATTTAGACCAGCTTCTGCCCTTTCACATAACCAACCCTGCTCTGATGAAGGTCATATTGCTAAGACCACGGAATACGTACCGGTCTTTATTTTATTTGAGCTCTCAACAGCATTGGGAGATCTTTAAGCCACTTTTTACATTGAAGTCTGAAATTATATTTTCCAGAGCCTTCTGAGTCCTCCTTTTTTAAAAAAAAAATTTTTTGTATATATACTAGAGGCCCAGTGCACAAAAATTTGTGCACTTGCGGGGGGAGGTCCCTCAGCCAGGCCTGTGCCCTCTTGCAGTCTGGGATCCCTCGGGGGATGGCCACCTGCTGGCTTAGGACTGCTCCCCAGGGGATTGGGCCTAAGCTGGCAATCAGACATCCCTCTGGCAGCCCGGCAGCCCTTGGGGGATGCCCACTTGCCAGCAGGGAGCAGACCCAAGCTGCAGTCAGACATCCTTAGCACTGCTGAGGAGTCAGGAGAGGCTCCCACCACCACCACCGCTGTACTGGCAGCCATCAGCCTGGCTTGTGGCTGAGCAGAGCTCCCCCATGTGGGAGCGCACGGACCACCAGAGGGCAGCTCCTGCATTGAGCGTCTGCCCCCTGGTGGTCAGTGTGTGTCATAGTGACCAGTCATTCCCAGTCTTACTGCTGTTAGGGTTAGTTTGCATATTACCCTTTTACTATATAGAATAGAGGCCTGGTGCACAGGTGGGGGCCGGCTGGTTTGCCTTGAAGGGTCTCCCGGATCAGGGTGGGGGTCCCACTGGGGTGCCTGGCCAGCCTGGGTGAGGGGCTGATTGCTCTTTGCAGCTGGTCTCACCCCCTTCAGGGTAGGGGTCCCCACTGGGGTGCCTGGCCAGCCTGGATGAGGGGCTGATGGCCGTTTTCAGGCTGGCCTGCGACTGAAGCTCCCAGCCTCTCCTTTTTTTCTTTTTTTTTTATTCTGGGATTTATTTACCTTCTATAATTGAAACTTTGTTGCCGCTCCAGCTCTGAAGCCTTGGCCTGCTGAAAGCAGGTATCTGCAGTTTGTTTAGCTTCTATAATTGCAACTTTGTTGCTTAGAGTAGAGCTCAGAGCCCCGCCACAGCCGGGAGGAAGCTTTGCTTCCTCCATCACTGGAGCAAGCAAGCCTCCTGCTCGCTTCAGCTGCATGGCTGCCGGCTGCCATCTTTGTTGGCTGTTAATTTGCATATCTCACTGATTTGCCAATGGGAAGCGTAGCAGAGGTACAGTTAATTTCAATCTTTGTCTATTATTAGATAGGATTTTTTTATTGATTATTCCTTTACACTCACATATATGTGGCTTAAATGCTGCTCTTTATCTAAGTTCTTTCCAAAGGTTCTATGCTACTTACCCTACATCACATCTCTGAGCTCACCTACACTCAGTGGTTTTGATTATGAACTACATACTTCCAAAATCTTTATCTCTAAATCAATATATTCAGTTGCTAATTGGATATTCCATTTATAAGTCCTACAAAATTTCAAACTCAGTGTGTCTAAAACTTTCTCGTCATCCTCTCCCCAAACTTTTAATGTTCCCCTTTGAGAGTGGTATCATTTCTTGTACCTTATACTTCAGACAACAAATACTTTGGAAAATTTACCATCATGGGAGAAATATTAGTACCCTTCAGTAAAGAGCCACATAGCTTTTCTATAAAGAAACCATATTCACAATAGATTCAAAATAGATCCCCAGCAATGTTTATCTGGTGTTTTACAGCGTTTTAAACTTAAGAAAGTTTATCCTTTCTGAATTTCTATTTTTTTCAACTGTAAAATAAGAAAAATTACCCCACTGGTTGTAAGAATTAAGAAAAGTAATATACTTAGGGCTTAATACAGAATGTGGCACAGAGTAAACACTTAACAAATGTTCCTTTTAAAAAAAGCCACCTGAACAATCAAGGCTTAACTACAACAAGACTGCGCACAAAGACCACTAGGGAGTGCACCAAGAAAGCATAAAAAATGCGGAGACAAAGAAACAGGACAAAATTGTCAATGGAGGATATTGAGTTCAGAACCACACTTTTAAGGTCTCTCAAGAACTGTCTAGAAGCCGCCGATAAACTTATTCAGATCTACAAGAAATCTAATGAGACCCTCGATGTTGTGATAAAGAACCAACTAGAAATTAAGCATACACGGACTGAAATAAAGAATATTATACAGACTCCCAACAGCAGACCAGAGGAGCGCAAGAATCAAGGCAAAGATTTGAAATGCGAAGAAGCTAAAAACACCCAACCGGAAAAGCAAAATGAAAAAAGAATCCAAAAATACGAAGATAGTGTAAGGAGCCTCTGGGACAGCTTCAAGCGTACCAACATCAGAATTATAGGGGTGCAAGAAGATGAGAGAGACCAAGATATTGAAAACCTATTTGAAGAAAACTTCCCCTTCCTGGTGAAAGAAATAGACTTACAAGTCCAGGAAGCACAGAGAACCCCAAACAAAAGGAATCCAAAGAGGACCACACCAAGACACATCATAATTAAAATGCCAAGAGCAAAAGACAAAGAGAGAATCTTAAAAGCAGCAAGAGAAAGAAAGTCAGTTACCTACAAGGGAGCACCCATACGACTGTCAGCTGATTTCTCAACAGAAACTTTGCAGGCCAGAAGGGAGTGGCAAGAAATATTCAAAGTGATGAATGCCAAGGACCTACAACCAAGATTACTTTATCCAGCAAAGCTATCATTCAGAATTGAAGGTCAGATAAAGAACTTCACAGATAAGGAAAAGCTAAAGGAGTTCATCACCACCAAACCAGTATTATATGAAATGCTGGAAGGTATCCTTTAAGAAGAGGAAGAAGAAGAAAAAGGTAAAGATACAAATTATGAACAACAAATATGCATCTATCAACAAGTGAACCTAAGAATCAAGTGAATAAATAATCTGATGAACAGAATGAACTGTTGATTATAATAGAATCAGGGACATAGAAAGGGAATGGACTGACTATTCTTGGGGGGGAAAGGGGTGTGGGAGATGCGGGAAGAGACTGGACAAAAATAGTGCACCTATGGATGAGGACAGTGGGGGGGAGGGTAAGGGCGGGGTCGGGTGGGAACTGGGTGAAGGGGAGCTATGGGGGGGGGAAGAGGAATAACTGTAATAATCTGAACAATAAAGATTTAATAAAAAAAATAAAAATTAAAAATAAAAAAATAAAAAATAAAATAAGCCACCCTATTATTTACCAGTCACCTTAGCTATGCTTTCCTCAGATCCAGTAACCTGCAGCAGCCTTTGTCACAATCCCTTATTTTGCAAATCAGGATGAACTTATCTCTATCAGCAAAGGAATTTAAAGGACTGAATGAAGTACTGTACATGTGAACCAGGCCTAATGGGCAGTCAGTGTAAACACAAGTGCGGTAAGACATAGGGGCTGATAAACATTATGAATATCACCTCTGGTCTTAAACTCTGTAAAGACTTCTCAACCATTATGATGAAAATACTGATTTTCTCTTCTTCTTGCTCTCTTACCAATATATTTATACTTCACTTACCTTACAGTATATTAACTGGTTGTTTATGCTTCTGGTTTCCTCTGGCTTAGAAGTACATTGAGGCAAAGTCTGTACATTATATATATACTAGAGGCCTAGTGCACAAAAATTTGTGCACTCGGGGGGGAGGGGGGGTCCCTCAGCCCGGCCTGAGCCCTCTCGCAGTCTGGGACCCCTCGGGAGATAACGACCTGCTGGCTTAGGCCTGCTCCTGAGTGGCAGAGGGCAGGCCCAATCCCTAGGTGCAGCTCCTGGTCGGGCTCAGAGCAGGGCCGATTGGGGAGTTGGGGCGCCTTCCCCTGTCATGCACAGAGCAGAGTGGATAGGGAGGTTGCGATGCCACCCTCAGTCACGCTCAGGGTAGGGCTGATTGGGGGGTTGGGGCACCGCCTCCTGTCACACTCAAGGCAGGGTCGATGTGGAAGTTGCGGCGTCACCCCCTGTCATGCACAGAGCAGGACCCATCAGGGGGGTTGGGGCTCCGTACCCTGTCACACACAGAGCAGGGTCAATCAAGGGGTTGGGGAGCTCCCCCCTGTCACTCACAGAGTAGGGCCGATAGGGGAGTTGGGGCACCGCCCTCTATCACCCACAGAGCAGGGCCGATCAGGGGGTTGGGGCGCCGCCACTGTCACACTCAGGGCAGGGCCGATGGGGAGGTTATGGCTCTACCCCATCACACACAGAGCAGGGCCCGTGGAGGGGGGGAGGGTTGGGGCACCGCACCCTGTCACACACAGAGCAGGACTGATCAGGGAGTTGAGGCGCCGCACCCTGTCACACACAGAGCCGCAGGACGATCAGGGGGTTGGGGAGCTCCCCCCTATCAGGCACAGAGCAGGGCTGATCAGGGGGTTGGAGTGCCTTCCCCTGTCACAAACAGAGCAGGGGGGATAGGGAGCTTGTGGCCCCGCCCCGTCACACACAGAGCTGCAGGGCGATCAGGGGGTTTGGGCGCTGCCCCCTGTCACGCTGATCCCGATGCCGGGAGGCCTCTCGGCTCTGCTGATCCCGGTGCTGGGAGGCATATTACCCTTTTACTATATAGGGTAGAGGCCTGGTGCATGGGTGGGGCTGGCTGGTTTGCCCTGAAGGGTGTCCTGGATCAGGGTGGGGGTCCCCACTGGGGTGCCTGGCCAGCCTGGGTGAGGGGATGATGGCTGTTTGCAGCTGGTCACACACCCTTCAGGGTGGGAGTCCCCACTGGGGTGCCTGGCCAGTCTGGGTGAGGGGCTGAGGGCTGTTTTCAGGCCGACTGAAGCTCCCAACTGCTCCTTTTTTTCTTTTTCTTTTTTAATTCTGGGCCAGCTTTAGCTCTGGCTCCAGCTCTGAGGCTTCTGCTGCTGAAAGAAGGTATCTGGTTTGTTTCGGTTCTATAATCGAAACACTGTATAACTCCAGCTCTCAGATCCCAGGCTCACTGATAGCAGGTTTCTGGGGTTTTATTTAGCTTCTATATTTGTTACAATGTTTCTTAAACTGCAGGCTCAGAGGCCAGCAAAGCAGGTGGGGAACGTTAGTTTCCTCTGTCACTGAAGCAAGCAAGCCTCATGTTATTTTCAAGCTGCCTGGCTGCCGGCCGCCATCTTGGCTGGCAGTTAGTTTGCATATCTCGCTGATTATCCAATGGGAAGGGTAGCGGTCGTACTCCAATTACCATGTTTCTCTTTTATTGGATAGGATTTTGTGTACCCAGTACTTAATCCAAATCCTCTCATGCATTGTTATCATTTAGTAAATTATTGTTGAATAAACACATGGGAGAAAGTGTAGTTTTTGCTGTAATGCGTAAGAGAAATAACACTCAAATCTCTTTTGCAGAAAATCAAATATGTTTAATTAAGTCTTCATTTTATTCTAGGGAAAATACCTTCTTTTAAATAAATGGTCTGATTGATCCTTAATACAGGTGTGGGCAACAGTAGGTTTACAGTTGTAATACAAATAAATAATACAATCATTAATAAATAATAAGCTGTGTTTCATGTACTTTCAACTGTAAACCTACCTTTGCTGACCCCTATATTAATATTTTGATAAATTATACCTAACCATTTTTGTCTTTTGAATTTTTTAATAGATTTATATTACTGCTGTTGATAGTATTTTGAATTAATAACTATGAGATTTGATTTCTCCCCCAATATTTCATTGTGTCTAAAAATTGAGTATTTCTTACAGGCCTTTGTGTTGCCACCTTGGGCATTGCAGTATTGATACGAATTTTGACTACATTTCTGATGGTGTGTTTTGCTGGTTTTAACATAAAAGAAAAGATATTCATTTCTTTTGCATGGCTTCCGAAGGCCACAGTCCAGGTAATGGTAGCTAAAGAATGGCTTTACAGTTTAACTCCCGTTTCTATTTGATACCTTGAAATTTTGAATAAAAGAGCTTAGTCAAATTTGGTGAAAATAAGTAATTGAAGTTTGATTTGTAAAAAGAGTTTTACTCATCTATTCTTTAAAAGTTTTATTTTTGGTATATCGATTCCTTAAATATGACAGCTCATTTAAATTTATTTAGATTAGTGGTTCTCAACCTTGGCTGCACATTAGAATCACCTGGGAATCTTTTTAAAATCCTGATTTCTGGGCCTCATCCTCTGGAAATTCTGTTTCTTTGTTACTAATGTTGTGGCCCCACCCCATAACAAAGAAACAGAGTTTCCGGAGGATGAGGCCCAGAAATCAGGATTTTAAAAAGATTCCCAGGTGATTCTAATGTGCAGCCAAGGTTGAGAACCACTGCTTTAGAGTATGATTTGCTGCAAATATAATATATTCCTAATTGTAGCACATATTTTTTTATCACTGAGGATATGTTTTTTTGTTTGTTCACTTGTTTTATTTTAGAGAGAAAAAGGAAGGGAGAGAGAGAAACAAACATTATGTGAGAGAGAAACATCCATCAGCTGCCTCCTATACTCAACCCCATCAGGGATCAACCTGCAACCTGGGTATGTGCCCTGATCAGGAATTGAATCCACGACTTTTCAGTGTACAGATGATGCTCCAACCAACTAAGCCACACTGGCCAGGGCTGCATTGCATATTTTCTAGAGTAATTATAGCAAATGAGATTTAACTGTTCCATCCCTGATTGTTTTTCAATTATTTAAGTATCTATTTCATGAAAATCAAATGTTCATACTTTAGATATTTTGGGGGGATGTGTATGCTCTGTAACTACATGCCAGATGTTGTACAGTTGTGGGCTTAAGTATTATTTCAAAAAAGTTTTTTCTTTCCATCAGACTTTCAAAGATGTCTGAGATATAATGGCTAAGAATACTGTGAGGTTAATATAGTGCAATAGATACAATAGTTTCTCCCTCAGTGTCTTCAGCTTCCACACTACTTCTGGTAACTTTAGTAAATAAATGTTAAAAGAATCCCTCTAGTAGCTTTGATATGAAATATTTGTTTCTAAACATTAAACTTTAAAAGATGGCACCTTCCTGTTATCAAAGAAAAATTTAAAAAACAAGATATATTATCTCGGAATATAGATAATATTTGTGTTGAAGAATGTATGTTCTGTGAAACAAGTATTGTATAGAATTTTCTTTTTTCTCCCTTTGCCACAGCACAAGACTTTTTATACATTTTTTCTATATTAGTTGTTTTTCAAACTTTTTTGTTCATATGATACTATAAAAATATACTTTAAATCACAATTCAGTATACATATACACTCCCAAAGATACACATACATACACATACACACACAAGAGAGAACTGAAAGAGAAATATACAGTTGACCCTTGAGCAACACAGGGGTCAGGGGTCAAAAATTCGTGTTTAACTTGTGACTCCCCCAAAATTCAGCTGTCCCTCTGTATCAGTGAGGGATTGGTTCCAGGACCCACCTGTGCTTACCAAAATCTGAGGATGCTCAAGTCCCTTATATAGGGTGTCCCAAAATTCACGCAAGATTTGGAATTGAATTGAATTGCAA
This sequence comes from Myotis nattereri, assembly GCF_964212035.1. Taxonomy (NCBI): domain Eukaryota; kingdom Metazoa; phylum Chordata; class Mammalia; order Chiroptera; family Vespertilionidae; genus Myotis; species Myotis nattereri. The sequence continues at coordinate 160,249,839 of NC_138075.1, forward strand.
ATCTTGAGTGAATTTTGGGACACCCTATATAAAGTGGTGTAGAACAATGCATACACTCAGCCCTCTGCATCTGCAGATTCCCAACTGCAGGTGGAAAATGCTTTTTTTTTTTCCACATGCAAAAGAAGTTGATCCTTTTTTTAAAAAAAAATACCATATATAAAATTAACATAAAACAGATAAGATCTAAACATCAGAGCTAAAACAAGAACACTTTTGGGGGGAAAAAACACAGTGGAAAATCTTCATGACATTGCATTTGGAGATGATTTCTTTGAATATGACATCAAAGATATGGATATGGCATCAAAAATATGGGAACAAAAGAAAAATAGATAACCAGGACTATGTCAAAATTCAAATCTTCTGCGTATCAAAGGGCACTATCCAAAGCCAACTTCAGTTCCTGCCCTGGTGGGTCTTATAGTTTAGCGAGGCAGACGGCTCCAGACAAGTGTGGCGCATGCTCTGAGAGGGACATTGTAGACCTGAACTACAGAGGGTGTAAAACTGCAAACTCCTCAGGGGAGACCCGCAGAGCAGTGCAGCCATGGGCAAGCTGGACAAGTGTTCTCTCTCAGCTTTGTGTTATAGTCCCTGGGGCCAGGCTTAAGCAATTCGGGAAAAGATGCTTATGTAACTCTTTTGTAGTTGAAGATTCATTTTTCACTTCTCCTTAGAACAGAACACTGCGGGTCACCTTCTGAGTCCTGCACCATCAAATGTTGGTTTGCTTTCTGTGCCATCCTCTTCGGCTGGATAATTCCAGATCCTTTCACTTTTCTGCTTTAAGACCCTATGGCAGCGGTTCTCAACCTGTGGGTCGAGACCCCTTTGGGGGTCGAACGACCCTTTCACAGGGGTCGCCTATAATGTAAGCCGATAATGCCTGCCGTGTGGGGGTGCTCGGTGTAGGCGATCCTGATTCACTACTAGTCTCATGTGGGGCTTTCGATAAGGATCCAAACTGGGCAGGAGAAATCCTGCCTCCGCCCAGGGGAAGTGTCTTGAAGGCCCCCCCTAACGCCCCCATACCTGCCTCCCACACCACCCTGTCCCCCCTTAAGTCTGGGCTTCGGAGAGCCCTGATTTGGTCCACACTCTCAGGCGGACTCTGCGGGCGTGGGTGCGCCCCCGGAAGCTGTTTTCAATCATGGTTAATTGAATTCACAGCTGCAAAACCTAGAGATATGGAGGGCTGACTGTATTATTTATTGAAAAAAATTCACGTATAAGTGGACCTGCAGAGTTCAAACCCGTGTTGTTCAAGAGTTGAATATATATCATCATGTGTGCAGTCCTTTCCAAGAATTCATGAAACATTGAAGTAGTTATGGTACCAGGTAACCTGCAATAACAAAGAAGCCTCAATACAGGGACTAAATTAGGTAGCTTTTTTCTTTCTCACCAGCAGTCCAGCAAGGGTATCCCAGAGCGGGCAGGGTGACCACTGTCCTCAGCATGTGCCTTTCAATGAGTCCAGCTTCCATAATTTCTCACCCAGTGGGAAAGGGGGAAAGAATAAGGTACAAGTGTCTATTTGTTTTCAGGGAACAACCGGAAGTAGCATTTATCACTTCCACTCACTTCTCAGTGGCCTTAGATACAGAGCTTCATCTTGCTGCAATGAGGGCTGAAAAAAAGTGTCTGTATGGACAGCAATGAGACCAGCTAAAACTCAGGAATTAAAATAAGGAAGGAAAAAGGGACATTCAGATATTTGTGGTCAATTAGTAGTCTCTGCCATTGTGTCTCATGCACACTAATATTTCCTCTTCTGTTTCACTGTCCTAGAGGCTAATGTGTTCAGTGGAATAAGGGGAAAACCAGGTAGACTGATATATGATTTTCCCATATGCACTAATACTGTATTTTGCCTCTAAAAGGAAAACAAGAAGTTTTATAAGATTTTCCAGTAGATAAACTTTAAATGAAACATTTCACCAACCCTAAGCCAAAGAGTTAACCAAATACCTAGTTTTGAAGCTACTACCACTTCCAAGTTTCATGATGTTTAAAAATTAGTTTTGATTCTAAAACAATACATATTCTTTTTTTTTTCATTTAAAACTTCATCATCTTCCAGTAAGTATCACTACATATTTTTTTCATCTTGTTCTTTCTTAATTCCAAATTCCTAAAGATGAAAAATTGAGATGCCTAGTAACTTTCCTCTTTAGTCAGAAGAAATTTAGTATAAAGAATCATGTTATAATTAGCTAAATTATGAGTCTGTGTTCACCTTGTGTTTTGAAATATATTTGCCTGATATTTTTTGTAACCTTCCCTTATGCAGAGAGGTATAGATGAATCATCATTCTTTCCCCATGCAAAGGCAGGGGCTGTTTTCAAACAATCCAAACCAACTTCAGTATACTTTGAAAGAAGACTTACTGAACTTTCTTAGTTGAGCAAAAGAATAAGCAATTTTCCTAGCTGGATTGGCTCAGTGGATAGAGTGTCAGCCTGTGGCCTGAAGGGTCCTGGGTTCAACTCTGATCAAGGGCACATCCCAGGTTGTGGGCTCGATCCCCAGTAGGGGACATGCAAGAGGCAGCCGATCAATGATTCTCTCATCATTGATGTTTCTATCTCTCTCTCCCTTCCCCTTCCTCTCAGAAATCAATAAAAAATATTTTTTTAAAAAAGATTCATTATTTTTTTAAAAGAATAAGCAATTTGTTTAAAAATAATTGACCTTCTGTCTATGTGTTTATCTTATTGTGTTTCCAAATGTACCTTTAAACTTTTATAGGCTGCAATAGGATCTATAGCTTTGGACACAGCAAGATCACATGGAGATAAACAGTCAGAAGAATATGGAATGGATGTGCTGACAGTGGCGTTTCTGGCCATCCTCATCACAGCCCCAATTGGAAGTCTACTGATTGGCTTGCTGGGCCCCAGGCTTCTCCAGAAAGCTGACCATCAAAATAGAGATGAAGAAGTTCAAGGGGAAACTTCTATACACCTTTAGAGGTGAAAGGAAAGAATGCTGAATATGACGATTAGAAGGCTGCTAACAGAGGCTACTTTTATCAACATGAATCCTAAAATATGTAATGTGTAAGCTTAAAATGAATAGAACCAAAAGTGTGACTATTTCTTTAAACAGCATTTTTAGCCATTACCCTTTCCATGTGGATGGTGATGTTCTGTATCTCCAACCTGATCTCTCTACCTTATTATTTTTTCAAACGCCCCTTCATCATATATCTCAATTTGTACAGGGGCATATACACTTGAATGTGCTACCACAATTAAAATTCACCTGGGAAAGACCAAGTTCCGAATCCTGTTCTGCCAGCCAACAGCTTTCTCCGACTCACTGTTAGTCACAGCTTCATGGTGCGTGGTCACCTAGCTTCTCGTGTGTTTTGTTGAGTTGGCTTTTTTTTTTTTTCTCATCTTTTCTTTTTTGTTTTCTACCCTCTTTCCCTGTTTATCTACCTCACCTCCACTTCTACCCCTTTTATTAGAATAGATTCGTCCTGCCAAAATATTAAAGTACACAAAGCATCTTCATTGGTTCTTCCTCTTGCGCTTTCTAGACAACAGAAGCCCTTGTCCTGACTCCTAGCTGGCTACACAGAGTCCCCCTTTCAGCGGCGCCTCTGGGTTTGCCTCCCCCTAAAGAGCGCCCTGGCCAGCCCTTATTTGTTTCAGGCTCTTCCTGTTCTCAGGTGAGAGGTAACTCATTTTCAAATCTGTGCCAACCTCATAAGTTGCTATAATGAAGAAACAAAAAAATACCAAGTAGAAATGTATTTGTGTGTCATGAAACTGACTGGCTGATTGATGCTGACAGGGTTCCTCTGCTCATGAGGTAACTCAGACCCACCCTCTGTCTGGAGGCTCTGCTCTGCTCAGGACACAGGTTAAAGATGGGTCTCCTTTCTAGCCCTCAGGATGAAGGGAAAAAGGAAGTCCAAGGCAAGCAATTTGTTTTTAAGGAAGTGGTAGGAGGGTGGACACACGTCTCTTCTACATTCTATTGGTGACAACCACACCAGCTGTGAGGAGGCAGAGAAGCATTCACATTCCTACCAGGAAGGAAAGATCAGATTGGGGAGCCAGAGGTGCCGTTGTGCTGGCAGGTACCATCACTTGGTCACATATTCTTGCATTTTAACAAGGGCTTTCACTCTTTAACTAAAAGAGTGACTTCTGGGCTGGAATTTCAGACATTGGGACATGCCAGCAGAGAGGATAGTAGAGGAAAAATTCATCTGCATGGGCCACACTGTATCCTACTTACTCAACTATCTCTGCTTTTGTGTATCACCCGTAAGTGCCTTTATTACTGTTGGTCAACTCCTAGTTGCTAGGATAATCATGCTAAATACTGTTTGCAACTTTTGTCATGTTGTTTGTATACATAAATAATTTATTACTTCTTGTCATATCCCATCCAAACCATTTAACCTAGAATTCAAAATTCTATCTAACCTTGAATTATATAATATGTATTAAATGAGTGGATTATGAATATTCTGATTCCACCAAAGTGATCTGTGTACAGCCTCTCCGTGCCCCTTCTCCCATGGTGTTCACCTCCATTCAAAGCTAGCTTAATTTGTATTCAGCTAACATACTATAAAGTCATAACAGGCTTCATTTTTAAGTCAACCTGATTCTGATTACTCTGTGACTTTGGTTACTGTATTCCCTTACTGTGTATGTTTTCAATTTGGACTGAATTTATACCAAAGTTCAGATGGATCTTTCAAATTGAACTTCATTGGTTAGGTGCATCTTGGTGGTAACACCATATACTAAATGCTCTTGTGTTTCTTCTTACAAGGGTACTAATTTCATCATCAGGGCCCTACCCTTAGGTCATCACCTAAACCTAATTATTCCCCCATAGGCCCCAACTCTAAATACCATCAAAATATGAATTAGCAGGGAGATGCGGAGGACACAGTTCACTTCAGAGCAGGGGTGTCATACTTCCAAGGATGGCGCTAAACAAACATTGAAAATTATTGTTCTTCAGTGCCCTTTCTATGCCTATAGTCAGTGTCATTCATATCACCTCTGAAAAGTATTTTTTTTAGATAGAATTATTAGGTTTCAGACCTTTATTCTGCTTTCACATTTCAGTGTTTTTCTCTTTGGCATTAACGTCAAATAACCTTGATTGAACTCGGGTGTGCTCAAAATTTCCTGAGCCATACATTTGCAAACAATCTCATCCATTACATTCTTTAAAAATAATATTTGATTATCTTTTCTGATTATAAAATAACATTTCAATTACAGAAAATTTAGAACACAAGAAAGTACAAGAAAGAAGACTGAGACTACTCTTAGTGTAAATACCCATTTTATTCAGATTCTTTTAAATTTTACCCTTGCAGTTCTGAAGAATGTGTTATTTTCATAAAGATATATTCTCCATTGAATTAGTTGGGCCAAAGTTAACATAAATGCATACATTTGAGTTTTGTGAAGATATATATATTGATGACTTTTTATTGTATATAATGAATGTTAAGCCTTCCAAAAATTTTTATTCACCTGTTCTAATATTCATTTTGCAATAAATAAAATAAAAATCCTTGCCATCGTGGAGCTTATGTTTTAAAATTCACTCATTCAAATACACTTAAAAGCATGTTTGCTATATGCCAGGCTTTATGCTAGCTACTGGGGAATACCGTGATGAACAAGGGCTCTGTTTTTAATGGAACTTGAATTCTGGTGGGTGGTTGAAACTTGGGAATACAGATGTAAATAAGACATTCTTGTTTTCAAGAATCTTACAAGGAAGTAGGATATGTTCAAATAGCTGTAATCCAAGTCAATGAACGATTCAAACGTGTTCTCAAAGATCAAAGATGGTGGTAGAGTAGGTGAATGTTACACTTACCTCCTCCCAGGACCAAACTGGAATTATAACTAAAATATAGAGCAATCAACCTGAATAACCAACTAAAGACTAGCTGAAGAGGAGTCTTAAAACCAAGGATCTAGAAAAGAAACCACATCAAGACTGGTAGGAAGGTCAGAGGTGCAAAAAGGGCTGGCCCTGCACCCATAGGTGGCAGCTGAGCTTCTGGAGTAATATCTCAGCTATAGGGGTTCCCCATAGAGGCCTCCAAGCCAGACTCCCCAGCCCAGAGCACTAGAGCCAGAAAGAGGCGCCCATAAAACAACTGGCTGTGAAAATCAACAGGAAGACAGACCAGCATGGCTCAGCAGGTGAGCATCGACCCATGAACCAGGAGGTCACTGTTCCATTCGTGGTCAGGGCACATGCCCAGGTTGCAGGCTCTATCCTGGGTGTGGGACATGCAGGAAGCATTCTATCAATTATTCTCCCTCAGCATTGATATTTCTATCTCTCTCTCCCTCTCCCTTCTTCTCTGAAATCAATAAAAATATATTTTTCAAAACTAAACTAGCAGTGCTGAACTTTCGGCCCAGACAGGATTGACCCCAGAGACTGCTATTTTATGGTATTTAAGCTGACTTAAGGAAAACAAGATCTGACTTGTGACCAGTTACTCCTGGTACGTGCAGCAGAGGGCGGTGCGGGGGGGGGGGGGGGGGAGGGGGGGGCGCGCTACGATTTGGCCACAGGGTTCTGTAATGTCAACTATGTGCCTGGATTTTTACAAACCAATAGGTTAAGATTCAGAAGAGACGTCGAGATTTGAAAAGGGTTGAATAGACCGAAATAAACACCTGGCGGTCCGGGTGAATACGGGAAATCTCGTGTCCACAGTGGGAGCAGCTACAACGCCACTTACCAGTAAAGGCTCCGCCGCCACCAGCCCCACTCAGGCCCCGCCCACCGCCGGCAGCCGACCAGGCCCCGCCCACCGCCACCAGCCCCGCCCCCCGCCCTCCCGGGGCCAGCGAGCCTTTAACCCTCCGGCCTCCCGCAGCGTGTGCCGCGATTGCTGGGCGCAGGGGAGGCTCCCGGCGGCGGGGCGCTAAAGGAGTTGTAGGTACGGTCCATTTTCCTCCACTCTCTTCCTTTCCAGGCCCTTGGCTTTTTCAAGGAGCATTATAAAGACTGCTGTAGCCAGGACATAGAGATGGTGGCAGCCCTACCCAGCCTTGGTTTATTGCCCCGGGACAGATGGAGGGCAGCCAGCATAAACCCCCCATGGGACTGAGCGAGGTGAGGAGAGCGTAACCAGGTTTCCCACGCGGAGCGGAGGGGCTAGGAAATAGGGCTGTGGGAACTCCCTGCTCCACCAGGGACCCCAGCAGCCAGGTCTCAACCCGGCCCTGGGCCCGGAGGGGACAGAGGCGGATGGGAAACAGCGCTGCCCCGGGGCGAGGTCAGGGCTGGGACAGGCATGGACCCTGAGTTTCCATCCCCACCACGGCTCCACCCCCTACCCTCAACGCTTCACCGTCTCCATTAGCCTTGGCTGTGCCCCCGCCTGGCTTCTGCCAGACTGCGCCTCAGGGTTCCCCTCCGGAGCATGGGTGACCCCTCCGGCTGGTTCCCTGACAGCCAGACCCCGGGCCGCCCTGCCGCCTTCCAGGGCTGTCACCAGTGGCTGTTTACGCCAAGGTGCACCTAGCGGAGCCTTCAGACAGCAGGGGGCTGGGGCAGGGACCGTGCCCATCCCCATCGGCTTAGTGTTGGTGGCAGCCCCAGGGGCTCCGAGGCTTCTGCGGGAGAGCGGAGAGCGAGGCGGGGCAGCTGCTCTTCCCACCTCTGGTCCTCTTTCCGCGAGGCCCCAGCTCCCCCTGGGCCTGTCTCTCGCCCTCCCTTTACCTTGTCGTTTGCACGCAGCGACCTGGGACAGCTCACAAACCCGGCCCCTGAATCCCAGCGTGGGTGCTGTTTATTCGGATACCCTCTCCCATCTCCTTCCTGCCGAGTCTTCAGGGCCCGCTTCAGTTATCACCACTTCCTCCAGGAAGCAGGCCCTGATTTAGCCCACAGTTGACTGCTTTCTGATGAGGGCTCCCACGGCGGGGTAGGAGCCCTCTTATGAGAGCGCGGACCACAGCTGGCCTGTATCCGTTTCCTGTGCATGTGAGCATCCTCCTCTTGTGCCAAATCCTTACCGACTGAACCAACCCGTGGGCTGCGCTGCGCAGTGCGCAGAGCTCGGGCTCGTTGTCAGGGACATGGGCTCGAGTTCTGACTACCACAAACGTGCTGTGTGACGTTGGACCCCGCCCTTCCCCTCTCTGGGCCTCAGTTCCTAAACCTGTACAGGAAACAGATGCTCGGAGGCCCCCAGAGTGCCTTCCTGCTCAGACACTCAGGGTATGAAGTGCTCTCTGCACCAACTGTGGGCAGCAAAGACTTAATCAGAGGAGCTCGCTCATCTTTGTTGCTACTGTGTCTACCAATGATTTTTAGAGAGCGTGTAAGGGAGGGGGAGAGAGAGGGAGAGAGATAGAAACATCCATGAAAGACACATCCATCACTAGCCTCCCACACAAGCCCCAACCAGGGCCAGGGATCCAGCCTGCAACCAAGGTACGTGCCCTTGACTGAATTGAATTGCACCCGTGACTCTTCAGTCTGAGGGCCGACGCTCTAACCTCTGAGCACCCGGCCAGGGTGAGAGGACATTTTTTTAAATATATATATTTTATTGATTTTTTACAGAGAGGAAGGGGGAGGGATAGAGAGTAAGAAACATCAATGAGAGAGAAACATCGATCAGCTGCCTCCTGCACACCTCCTACTGGGGATGTGCCTGCAACCAAGGTACATGCCCTTGACCGGAATCGGACCTGGGACCTTTCAGTCCGCAGGCCGACGCTCTGTCCCCTGAGCCAAACCGGTTAGGGTGAGAGGACATTTTTTAAGCCCTATATCCAGTTCCCCAGCTTTACCTGACATTCATTAATAAGTATATGTTAAATGTCTATTATGTGTCGATGATGTACAGTGTCTAAGGGCATGTAGTATATATTGAAACACAACTGAATTCATATTCCAGTTCTGTCACTTGCAATGGAAGGAAAAAAGTTTTAGTCTCACTTAGAATAGTTTATACTACCTCTATATGCATTATGGTTTTTTGAGGAAAATATCAATTATTTTGTGTCCGGTTGTTAATGCTACTGTTAAATTTAATTGCTATTTCTAAAATCTAGGGGTGTATGGGAGGTGTGGGTATGAAGAATGATTTTAGAATATTTAGCGAAGTGAAGCATCCAAATTTAGAGGACTGAGAACTGTCCGTAAATTTTTGCTGAATGACATGTGGTGGAGTCACTAGATGTCACTATTGCACAACTTTGCTCCAAAAGGATAACCTTTAAAATTTAGAGGTTGAATACAGTATACAGTTCCAGAACACACAGCAGGGAAAGACAAGAACTATTTCTATTAAGGGGTATACATTTGTACCTACATAATATTTATATAAGATATGAAGTTCCCAAGCAGTGTGTTTTGATATTATCTCACCCTGTTTCTTCAGTGGGTCTATCAGAGAATGGAAGCATTGATAAAATGGATAAAGGCCTTCGTGTGGCATCCTCCCTCCCCACACCACTGTATAGGTTTGGAATTAAGATTTAGGGAGGTGAAGTGACAAGAAATTTACTCAACATTATGTAACAAATTAAAAGCACAGAGTTTGCCCAACTCTTTTTACACTATCCCTTATTAATATATGCAATCAAAGAGACATTCTAATAAAACAAGGTGAAAATAGAACCTCTAAATCCATCAGAATTTTTCACAACTTTAAAAGCAAAGCTTACAGCCCTAGCTGGTTTGACTCAGTGGATAGAGTGTCAGCCTGCGGACTGAAGGATCCCAGGTTCCATTCCGGTCAAGGGCACATGCCTGAGTTGGGGGCTCCATCCCCAGTAGGGGGTGTGCAGGAGGCAGCCAATCAATGATTCTCTCATCATTGACATTGCTATCTCTCCTCTCCTTTCCTCTCTCTGAAATCAGTAAAAATGTATTTTCAAAAAAATAAAAGCAAAGCTTACATATGATGATAATGGTGCATACTTATAATAATTATTAGTTGAATACCATGGCTTTTGCTATGATCTATATAAAAATCTCACTTTATTTCCATAATTGCAAGATTCCACAATTCCAAAAAGGATTTCAAGAAGGCTATTGAAATAAATATAGCATAAAAATTTTAAAAACTGATGTAATCATAAATGTAAGATACTGGAATATAAACCACTACGAAGTCTTTTTTTAGTACAGTAGGGCCTTGACTTACGAATTTAATTCGTTCTGAGACCAAGCTCATTAAGGAGCTCGTTAACTCAAATTACTCTGTCAACTCAATGCAAAAAATCGGCCAAGAGACAGCTGGTATCTCAAAAAACTCGTTAGTCGGGACACTCGTAAGTCAAGGCCCCACTGTATACAAAATCATGCCACAATTTCCAGTAAATTTAGATTTGGTTAGCTATTTTAAAATCTGATTCTGCTTTCTCTAGCTGTGAGCAGAAGGTAAGAAAAATGGATGTTACTATGCCCATTAAAAGATAATGAAATATTATAATTGACCAAGATCTTACAACTAGCATATTTCTGATTTTAAAGCCTTCATTCTTTTCATTATGCTAGCTATCCAGACATCTGATAAGAGGATTCCTTACAAGATATAGTCACTGTAACCCTTAAATACCTGGGTCACTACAATTATCCCTAATTTTCACAGGTAGGCTTTTGTTTTCAAATAATTTCACAGAGCTATTGATAAGATGTGTTCCTATCAAGAAATTGGGTCCTTAAAATGAGTTATTAAGAGAAAGATAAATTTTGAATTTAATCTTCATTTTAAATTGTAAAATTGATATTATAAAAATAAGCATTTTAAAAATTAAATAAGAGAGAACGAGGTGTCCAGGGGAAGAAGTTCAAAGAAAAATAAAGATGAGGCAATCTCTAGAGTGAAGAAGAAAGCAGCCAGGCACAGTATTAAAAAAGAGGGAAGGGGCAATGGGAGAAAGTTACAGCCTTGCCTGCTTCTGATCCCTATGTTACTCAAGTATCTGTTTTTTTCTTCTTCAACTTCCTCCAAAATTGTACCCAAAAACCTATCCTAGTCAAGGTCCTCGCTCTTCAAAACTTCTACTTTTCAAATATTTATTCTGTAGGAGTATAACCTTTTTAAAGTTATACTGTTGATTCTTTATATGTTTCTGCAGCATAATTATTAAGGATCTTACTCATTTTAGAATTTGTTTCCTTTTTCTTAATGTATTTGAAAACCTATTTTTGATGTTAGAATCTCTTACTCTCCTATGAAAGATGCCTTTCTTGTTACACTGGCAGAATGTTTTTGTTTTTGTTGTCATTTTGAGTGTCTGGCATTTTTTTTCAGTTCATTCAGGTTTATTTCACAAATATTTATTAAGTGCCTGCATGTGCTAGCTACTATGTAGATCAAGGGTAAAACCAGATATGATTTCTCCTCTGATGACTTCCAATTCCATCCAAGATGAAATAGGCTTACTACAACCTTTTGTCTACTGCTCACGACCAAACACTATGGATAAAATGCAAAGAGCAACTACCAGAAGTCTCAAAAGTAAACAAAAGCAGATAGATTGTGAAGAGGGGTCAAAACTACAGGTGTGAATTCCTCCTGTGCTTGCATTTTTGACTTGAAGGCAGGTCCCTATCATGCCACCATTTAAGGACAGCACAGAAGGCAAAAACTACAACAGGAAACCCATTTTTATGGCCTAAAAGTCTTGGGGGAGTAGATCCTATGTTCCAAAGAAAGTGTGAGGAGGCATTGGTGGTGTTTTGCAGCTTTTCCCCAGGAGCAAACCCTATGCATGGCATATGGCAGCTAAAACTCAGAGAAAAACCCCATCTGACCAGAGAAACCAAGAAAAGAGCCCTTGAGAAACATAGCGTGTGGTGGGTGTAGGTATAGATCCAGGAGAGGAGGAAGCTGGAGAAAGGGGCTCCTTAATTCTGTGTATGAATCTAACCAAGTGTCTTGGGTCCCTCCAGCTATGCATACATGCCCAGCCAACCAATGGGGGCCGAGGCACGCTCTGCGCATGCCCAGCCAACCAATGGGGGCCGAGGCACGCTCTGCGCATGCCCAGCCAACCAATGGGGGCTGAGGCGCGCTCTGCGCATGCCCAGCCAACCAATGGGGGCCAAGGCGCTCTCTGCGCATGCCCAGCCAACCAACTTCCAGAACTTTCAGTGGAGAAGCAGCGGACGCTGCTTGCGCGCTTCCTCCGCTCTCTGGCCGCTGCTGGTGTCCCTGCCGCCTGCGCTGATCCCCTCGGGAGAAGCCCATCCTGGGAAAGGTAGTGGCTGTACCCCTAGGGGTCTCTCCTCATGGCTCCTGCCGGTCCCACAGCCTCCAACCCCAGGACGCCGAGCTTCCCTGGGGAACACCAGGAGCGGGGCCCATTTCTGCAGTTTCCACACCAGCCATGGAGGCCGAAGGGCACGATGGCTTTAGAGGGGCCTGGTCACTAGGGAGGAGGCCGCCACGCGAGGCTCCGCAGGGCCCTGCGCCCCTGGGCTGCGGCGACGGGGACAAAGGCCTCGTGGACAAGGAAAGGTGGTGTTGGGGTCAGTTAGGCGTCACTCGAGGCCCGACCTTATCATGCAGAAGGGACTGACGTTCGGTGGTGACAAGCAGAGGGGGGCTAAGCGGGCCCAGCCGAGAGGTGAGCTGCTCCCTGTGAAGCCCTGGGGCGGGGTCCGCCCGGGGAAACGGAGGCCATGGCCGCCGCGGCCTGTCCTGCCCGTGTGTCCCAGGCCTCCTTTTGGAAGCTGCTCTGAAGACGAGAGAAAGCACGTTGCCGACGGGGCAAAAGGACAGAGAAAACTCCCAGGAGAAGGCGTTTATGGATAGTTAGGGCTTTTAGGAGAAATAGAAACCCGGTGGTGAGCTTTTGCAGGCGTTTCTCACAGTCCTGGGAAAGGCGCCAAGGATTCTCAGTGCTGTTGCAATCAGGTGTTGGTCCATTTCCCATGGAGGGAGTCTATCTTATTTTATTGTTTGAAGTATTACAAATAGTAGTACATATGTCTCCTTTTTTCCCCATTGACACCCCACCCCACCCCATGTCTTGTTTCCATTGGTTATGCTTATATGCATGCATACAAGTCCTTCGGTTGGTCTCTTAAACCGCACCCCCAACCCTCCCTGGCCTTCCTGCCGTCATTTGACAGTCTGTTTGATGCTGCTCTGCATCTATTTTTGTACTTCAGTTTATAATGGTCTTTATTATCCATAAATGAATGAGATCATGTATTTTTCTTTCATTGACTGGCTTATTCCACTTAGCATAATGCTCTCCAGGTTCATCCATGCTGTTGCAAATGGTAAGAGTTCCTTCTTTTTTACAGCAGCATAGTATTCCATTGTGTAGATGTACCACCGTTTTCTAATCCATTCATCTGCTGGTGGGCACTTAGGCTGTTTCCAGATCTTAGCTATGGTGAATTGTGCTGCTATGAACATATATCCTTTTTGATTGGTGTTTCTGTTTTCTTGGGATATATTCCTAGAAGTGGGATCACTGGGTCTAATGGCAGTTCCACTTTTAATTTTTTGAGGAAATGCCATACTGTCTTCCATAGTGGTTGCACCAGTCTGCATTCCCACCAGCAGTGAAGGAGGGTTCCTTTTTCTCTGCATCCTCTCCAGCACTTGTCCTTTGTTGATGATAGCCATTCTTTTTAAAAAAATTTTTTTATTAATTCTTTATCATTGAAAGTATTACAGATGTCCCCTGATTTCCCCCATTGACCCCCTCCAGTCCCTCCTTCCCCCCAGGCCCTCACTGTCCCAATGTCTGTGGCCATGGGCCATACATATATGTGTGCCGAGCCAGCTCAGCCAAGGGTTCAAAAGCCTGAGTAAGGGCGGCAAATGGATGAAGAAATGACAGACAAAGAGAATAAGCTGGGTCTAGGTCAGTGATAGCGAACCTATGACACGCGTGTCAGAGTTGACACGTGAACTCATTTTTTGGTTGATTTTTCTTTGTTAAATGGCATTTAAATATATAAAATAAATATCAAAAATATAAATCTTTGTTTTACTATGGTTGCAAATATCAAAAAATTTCTATATGTGACACGGCACCAGAGTTAAGTTAGGGTTTTTCAAAATGCTGGCACGCGGAGCTCAAAAGGTTCGCCATCACTGGTCTAGGTGGATCCTCCTGTGCCTGGCTGAGGCCACAGAAAGAGATACAGAGGCAAGCTGAGCCTTTATTTTATAGACAGAGGTAAACAAGGTAGTGGTCACCATAGTTACACTGTTCTTGTGAGTTTCACTTGTTTTGGCAGTACTTGCTGCATCTCCCTCAGGCCATTAGCTACCCAGATAAGATCTAGGGAGCGTCATAAGGTCAAGCCTAATTATGCTAAGAGGACTGTGCCCTGTAAGCTGGGACTTGTTTGTGGCTTTGCCAACAGATCAGTACGAGGCTTAACCCTATAGCAGCGCCCTACATATATGTATACAAGGCTCTTAGTTGATTACTTCCCCCGCCTTTTCTCTGAGATTCCATGCTCTATGGATTTACTTTTCAAGGGAATTTTCTTATTACAAAAGTAATACATATTTATTAATGGAAATTCAGAAAATAGAGATTAAAAGGTTAAAAAATGACACCACCAGTAAGCTCATCACCCAGAGATAACTACTTTTAACATTTACCTCATGGCCTTCATACATATAAATTTTGTTTTACAACATGTGCCTGTAAAAACATTCAAACCTGTAAAAAAATTTTGTGAGTTTATTTGAGCAGGGGAGAGGAAATTAGATATATGAGTAAGCCAACAGAGACTATAATAATAACACGTCAATAAAGCAGATAAAGATGATCAACTTTTAACAAGCGGTAAAAAGAAAGGAAGGAAAAGAGAAAAACTAAAATGGGAACAGGAGAAAATGAAAAAGGGAGAGATGAAGTAGAAAACTAAAATGGGAACAGGAGAAAATGAAAAAGGGAGAGATGAAGTAGAAAAGGGTGGGGGAAAAGAAAAGATAAAATAACAATAAAATAAGTAAAAATTTAAAAATAAAATGAAGAAAAATTAATACAAAAAATAAAAGATAAAACAAAAATATATATATATATATTTTTTTAAATAAAAAAGTGAAGTGTTGTTTGCTTCAGCTGAGTTTTAATGCCCCATGGGGGCTGGGTTAAGACCCCACTCTTCTCTTCTGTCTGGCACTTCTCAGTTTTCTGTTAGGTAGTCAACACTGTGTTGAAGTTCCAAGCGACCCACCGCTCCTCTGTTTGTGTCTATCTCCACAGCCTTGGCTACAAGCAGGCAGGACCAATCTTCCGGCTTTGCCTGTCTGCCTGCTGTCAATCTTAATCACTCAAGTGTCTTATTTCTGACAGGGCTTTGGGCTGGGGGTGGGGGGTGGGGAGGGTCTTATTCGGCCGCCATTTTTCCTCCCTCAGTTTCTATCATCTCTCAGAGCTAATTTTTTAAATCAATTAGAGAGCCTCTGTCTCAAAAAGATCCATCTAACTAATTTATTATAGAACATTTTGGATTTAATCCTGCTTCTTATTTCACTATTTAAAATATTATATATTCTAACCAATGGACATAAGACACTGGGGGGTAGGGGAGGCTGGGGGACTGTCTAGGGCGGGGGCATAAAATGGACACATATGTAATACCCTTTGTAATACTTTAAGCAATAAAAATAAAAAAATAAAAAATAAAAAAAATATTATATATTCTTGGTGCTGGCCAGGTAGGTCAGTTGGTTAGAGCATCATCTTACGGTTGTGGGTTCGATACCTGGTCAGGGCACATACAGTGATCAACCAATGGATGCATAAATACATGGAACTACAAGTCGATGTTTCTCTCCCTCTCCCTCTCTGTCTCTCAATGTCTCTCTAAAATCAATTTTAAAAAACACTTAAAATATCATATGTTCATGTGAATTTCATTCTTTTTTTCACTTACCTTTGCTGGATTAACAGCATTTTCTTTGTTCTACTTTTGTTTATTCCTTTAATCTTTAGAAATTAGAAACTCACCCTGACTGGTGTTGCTCAGTGGTCGGAGCATCATCCTATAACTGAAAGTTCAAGGGTTTGATTCCTGGTTAGGGAACATACCCAGGTTGTTGGTTTGATCCCTGGTCGAGGTGGGTACACAAGGCAACTGATAGATGTTTCTCTCTCACATTGAAGTTTTTCTCTTACTCTCTCTCTCCCACTCCCTCCCTCTCTCTGTAAACATCAATAAAAACATACCCTGATTATAAATTAGAAACTCATTCTCCTAATGATTACCAATAATTTTGGAAAACACATACTTTAAATTCATAGCAAGTTGTCACTTCCCCCACTTCTTTATATATTCCCTCACTAGTTTATATAATCTAGAATTTTAGTCTAAGATTATTTTTAAGTTCTTTACAATGAACGCTTCTATAGATTTAGCAATAAATTTCACTGCTCACTATTGTTTCTTGTAACAATAATCACAATAATTATAGTAGTAGCAAACACTTATATAGTGCTTACTATGTGGCAGATGAAGTTTGATATTAACTTTTTAATCCTCCCAGTAGCCCTGTGAAGTAGATACTATTATTATTCCCATTGTGGGGTAGAACTTACAAACTAAGACAAAGAAATGTTATTTGATTTTCCTAAGGTCAGACAACTAATAGATGGATCCAGATTTCGGCTCTGCCTGAACTGTTATTCTTAATGTCTGCACTATGCTGCCTATTCTCTTTTATTTCTGTTCTTCTTT
The DNA here is from genome assembly GCF_964212035.1 of Myotis nattereri. Taxonomy (NCBI): domain Eukaryota; kingdom Metazoa; phylum Chordata; class Mammalia; order Chiroptera; family Vespertilionidae; genus Myotis; species Myotis nattereri. Next base: position 160,266,544 of record NC_138075.1, read on the forward strand.
CTTTCTTTTTTTTTTTGTAATCTTTTTCCTGATGAGTTAATCTTCTAGTTCTTTTAAAACTGCTGAATAGATGATAAAATGATTCCTTAAATATTTGAAAATGTCTTCTATATGGCTTAGTATTGAATTTTAGGTTCAAAATTATTTTCCCTCAATATTTTAAAGATATCATCATTATCTCTTTGTATTAATTTTACCCATGAGAAACCTCTTGTCAAATTAATTTTTTCTATTCCAGAGAGAGAGCTAAGATGAGGAAGAGATAGAAACACCAATGATGAGAGAGAATCATACATCAGCTGCCTCCTGCATGTCCCCTATTGGGGATCTAGCCCACAACCTGGGCATATGCCCTGAGACCTCCTGGTTCTTGGGTCAATGCTCAACGGCTGAACCACACTGGCTGGTTTTTAATTTCTTTCCCAGTTAATAACTTTCTTTTTTTCCTGTTTGGAAGCTTGGTGTGTCTCCCCCCCCCCAACCCCCCCCCCCCATTAACTTCTTGCTAAACAAAGCATGTTCCTTAGCTGCATTAATATCGCCTAAAAGCTTCTTAGAAATGCAGAATCTTGGGTTTCACCCAGACCTTTTGAAACAGAATCTTCATTTTAACAAACTCCTCATGTAATTTGTTTGCATATTAAAGTTGAAAAGAACAGTCTCAAATAGGTCTTTTTCCTTAGTGAAATTTTTCATCAATGAAGACAAATAGGGAGAATAATACAATGAACAACCAAATAACCTTAACTTAAATTTGATACCCGGCCTCAGGTGAGAGGCATATAGGAGGCAACCAACCAATGTGTCTCTCACATTAGTGTTTCTCTCTCTCTTTCTCCTTCTCTCCCTCCTTCCCTCCCTTTTCCCCTTCCACTCTCTCTAAAAATGAATGGATGAGGATTACCTAATGAATCTTTTTTTTTTTTCCTTAAATCACAGCAAGCGGCGCTCAGAGAACTCGGGCAAGACAGGATATATCCACATGTTTATCGTAGACCAGTATGATAGTAGATGCTACTAACGTAGCAACAATTTTTAAGCCTGGTGCGAAGAGTGAAGTAGTATACCCGCGTTCGGAATACTATCTCATATAATACGGGCAAACAGGCCTACAAGGCACTTTAATTGCTTTGCGGATAAGCTCTAAGAATTGATGAAGATTGTTCACAAGCTCAATGAGCCCAACATTGTGACCGATTTCACGTGACCATTCTGTTTCACCTCTCCTTGAGCCTGTAGACCATAAGGGAAATTCTTGGATAGCATCTAAGCAATCACATGCACTTTTCACAACTAATCTAAACAGGGACTCGGAAACAGGGCCCACAGCTGGACACAAATTAACTATGTCATAAGACTTGCAGCATGCCCCACTAAGGTCGAGCGCCTTACCACCCTGTTGAGGCACATGGTATAAAATTCCCCACATGGACCCTGCACTTCAAATATATTATCCAAAGGCCATACACAAGGGCACCAGGAACAGTTTCTGAATGGTCATAATAGTACTTAGCTGAGCATGAGGTAGAAAGCGACAATTGGACCATTAACCTTACTGAGACAGCACCACACAAGTCCGCAAGCTCAGCCTTCTCGAGAATTATTGGGTTACCTTGAGCATTTATTATGATCTCTGTCACATGGCAAAGATCAACTATTACCTCCGGGGGAGTACAGGGAGATACCACCATTACCTCCACAGAGTTTATAGCTATAAACGCTTTAAGTAACTGTGACAAGTGCCAGTGTTGTGACAAAGGTATAGCATGAACAGCTGAATGAATCTGGCAGTTATATCCAGGCATATAAGAGATAGTTTCTTTCATCTTGCTGGCCCATCTCCTTGGTGTGACGAAGGGCTTAACATGCCAATTAATGAGTCAACATCAGGGTACATGACCACATCTTGCTCAATTTTGTCAATCTTCATTCTCCTTATAATGTGTGTGATACCAGGAGACTTGTAAGTTAATCCGGCTAGCAGAAGATTAGCAACTAGTGTGCTCCTGAGTGATACACCAATAGGCAGGAGGTTGTTCAATACCCCAGCTTTGCCTGCTAAGTCAAATATTTGATTAGCGTCCGACAAAGAAAACAGTACATCACATGTCCACCTTAACGTAGGTGATAAAGATGGAATATAAGATGCAGGCTTAAGATATCCAGATACTGATATGGCCATGCTCCTTCGTGAATTTCCAGTGTGCCAAAAAGACACAATTATCAAGTGTCCAGGAAGCGGAGACAGATGACTGAGAGAGAACCTCTCGAGGGGCCTAGGCGACTGACCCGAATCCAGGATGGTGTTGAGGTTGTAGGATTCTTGATATAAAGATAGAAACATCTCTACCCCAAGCTTAAAGCTTGCAGCCACTGCGGGGTCTCCATACCAACCGATTAAGCCAAGGCTGGTTTGTGTGACAACATGGTCCATGGCAATGCCACGATATGCTGGTGTCCTAACGAGCAAAATGGTCCTCTTGAATTTCTTGTGTGCAGTTATCACACGAAAGGGCTAAGTAGTAGGTCTGCAAGGGTAAAGCACCATAGTGGAGTTGTGATGACAAAAGATTAAGGCCATGAATAAATGCTGCTTGAAAGTGGATTGTGAAGTCCTTCTGTGACTTCGCGAAGTCTGTCATATAGTTTGTAGTAAATCCTATGTGGGTTGAGATGACATTCAAGCTTCCTGCTAGGCCAGCTCGATCGTCTGATACGGTTGGTAACCGATGGGTCAAGGTACCTCCAATGACCACCGGAAGCTCAGGCACTGTGACCCCTTTCTCATCCAGAAGTATGGTTAACAACTCTGCTAAATGCTCACCAACTTTCCCTCTTAATCTGATCCAGTCACAGGTTGAAATGAGGTCCTCAGCCATCTTTCCGATCTTTCCTTCAGGCAGGCCGGTAATTGCTCCCCTGTTGATTTTGACGAAGGTGCGCGGCCCAATATAAAGGGATCGCTTCCCTCTGTTCATCCATCCTCGTGGTGGAAGTGTAGTATCAGGTCGAAATATAATAGGTAGAGAAATCTCTTCATCTGACATGGCTAACCTCAGTTTAAACTGCTCTGCAATAAAGGGCATAGTAACTCCGTGTAAATGGCAACCCCAGGTTGCTGCTCTTAACCGGCTTGCACCGTCCATAGTACATGGGGTCAGGTAGTCCAGAATGTTTAATCCTTGTTTGTTAGTCATTAAGATACTCTGCACAAGCTTCTCCTTGAATCGTCTGCTCTCTTCTGTTATGCACCGCATAGACATGCTTTGACTTAGGCTAACAATGGTGCTAGACTTTTGGAATTTGTCAAGCATAGACAATCCATAGGCAACATTACTCTTGGTAAATAAATAGCTCATGAGTCTTGGATATTTTGGCTCCATCTGGAATAAATCAATTGCAAGATCTTCTCCTCTGGAGGAGATGTCCATCTTCATTAGGTTTAGAATGCGTGATGATCCAGTCATTTCTGATAGTGATTCTTCTATCCAAATCTTCAAAATACCCTCAGGTCTTCATATCGGAACTATGTTCAAACAAGTTGGATCTGAGCAAAGAGTCAGTGCACTTGGTTGAGCAGGCACAGTGAGTTTTGTGACTTGATGGATGCACAGAGGTGCAATTCCTGTAGTTATAGCGGTCTTTAGGAGTGACAGCTGAAATGTTAGCGGGTCAGCAAGCCCTCTAAACATAACTGATGGTAATGTTGCTGGAGATGACAAACCTCCCAGGACAGGTCCAACTACTGCAAGAGCAGATACTATATGGGGATCAGAGCAAATTTGGCTTGGAAACAAAACAAATATTTCCATTACGTAAACCAAAATTCCAGCTATGATGGATGGCCAAGGTGTATAATCCACCTGTGATGTGGAAAGGCAACTAGAACTAAGGCAAGTAAGCCTTGAGTAAATGTTAGAGTAAATCTCCCCAGTGCTGTCAGTCAGTCTAGAGAATATTTTTAGAAAGCTTGGTACAGGAACTCCATTGAAGTAGAGGCGTTTCCCATACTCATAAATCACTCACCCAACACTCATCAGGTTTTAGTGTCAATCTAGCCTCATGTGCCTTGAATATCAGTTTGCTCAACAGGAGGTCCTTTGCTTCATCCTTGATTGCATATGGTGGAACTGAGACAATGATAGTTTGGTTGTCTCCTTGGCCTAGGATGTCACCCTTTAGCCCAAGCTCTTCCAGGGACAAGAGCTCCAAGCAAGCTGTTATTATTGTCCAGAGCTTCTGGTGCATGCCCTCGCCCATTGTCAATGAATCTTGAAGGCAGGCCTCTCCATCCTCGATTGGAAAACCATCCTGATCTTGAGCAGGAGGGTTGAATCTATCCTGCATGATGAAGGTTGTCAGCACGGGCAGCCAGGATCCAACCTGATAGAAACATCCTGAGAGGAACATCCTATCCAACTCTTCACAGAGAGGCTGTTGCAACTCAGGCCTAAAGGCGTTGCACCATGATTCATAATCTAAGTTGATTACGAACACCTCTCTTCTGGTAATTTGAGTGGATATCTTGTCGAAGATATGTGATAGTTGAGTTGCAGATGTTGTCATGGAGTGCATATGTAGTAACGGCATGATGTACTTCTTGAGGTTTAATTCAGCCAAAACCTGATAAAGTCTGATGCTACAGGATTGCTTAGAGAAGTACCTGCCTTTAACTTCGAGCTCTTTCTCCTTGGGCACCAGGACTGTTTTGTTTGTTGTTGTTTTTTATTGGTTTTATTCCTATAGTGGTGCAATTCTTGCTCACAACTACAGACGGCTTATGATTACTCATCACGCTGTGCTGCTCTCCTCTCAGCCTTACGAAGTGCCTCAGTAAGGAGCTTCACCAAGTCCTTGGAGCCTGCTTGAGGAGGTGGTGCAGGGCCTCCCATGGCACTCATGATATCCTCGTCAGTAATACCAAATGCTTCTTTCAACCCTTCGGCGTCTTCCTTGCACATCACCTTCTTCTTCACGGGTGGTTGTGCTAGAGCAGCTTCTATCTCTTGGTCATTTAACTGAGACATGGACTCCTTTGTTGTTCTGTAATCTCTAAATGTCCCATCAACACTTCTCTCGCCACTTTGCACAAGTTAGGGTAATTAACAGGAGCCATCTTCTCGTAGTTCGGAAGGCGAAGACATTTTAGGCATGGAAACTTATCATCTCCATGTTGGTCACGAAGTTCCTTCTCAGCTTTCAAGAAGGCTCGTAATTCAGCCCCTACACCTGGAAGCATTGATGCATGAGTAAACCCCTCATGAAGAAATGATTTGATGGTGAGGTAAGACTTCATCTCAGCGAAGCCAGAAATAAGCTTAATTTGAGAGATGAATGCCTTGGCAGTCAGACTCAAGGACAAAATGCCTGTGTTTAGGAGAGCACCAAGTATTGGTACATCAAGTTCCTTTTCTGTAAGCCATACAGCGGTTGCTTTTGGATCTAGCGTTGGGTCAATCTCAACAGGAGGTGGCTGAACACCAGGTCTCACTGTAGCATAAAGAACACCGAACCTGCGGCTTATCTGGGTCCCTGAGCTTTGTTGAGATTTACGGATCATGTGGAATAATATGGCCAAAGTGCACTTTATCACTAAGTTAACCTGCTCTGGTGATGGACTAAGGTCCGTCAAGGGTCCCCATGGTTGCGGTGCACTTGCCCCTTCAACCACACCACGATTATCATGAATATAGCGGTCAAACGGTTTCCCATCACTGTTGTATAGATGAGCAGGAAATTGGTTCCAACGGCAATACCGCCACCTATGGTGGACACTGTAACAGAGCTTGGTTTTCTCGCGGCGATAGTGGCTGCATTGAGCGTGTGACTTCTAGGTGGGAGATAGATCTCCTGGGCTCCGGTGCACTTGATGTCCATAATTAGGTAGTATGGGTCTGGGCACCAGGACTGTTATCAAGTCATCTGTATTGAGGTTTCCTGTCACAAAAGGTTGAACCTTCTCTTCAGTATTATCGAGATCCCACTAAGCAGTGCAAGAATTAATCTCTGTAATGCCCCGCTCGCTGTTGATGTGCCGGAGCCTTTGATGATATTTCCTGTAATATGCCTCAGTTATATTCGAACGTCCATTTGTTCCTGTTTTCTATGATAGCCTTGTCAGTTATGATATCACTGAGATCAGGCTCAAATTCAAGTCTGTTCCCCCTGAATTCGAGTTGGACCTCGGAAAAGTCTGAATACTTCCATTGACCTGTTTTGACCCAGACTCCAGGAAGGTATGCTTGCCGGATTACTGTGCTGCAATTTGTGGTAAACGTTACAGGTGGCCACGCTGAGTTCTTCTTTATTTTACCTCTAATGTATTCAGCCCTAAATACATATAGCACTTCCAACCCCACTGTCTCCAATCTTGACATGTCCGTGACCTCTTGTCACATTCTGTGGAATTGTTGCTTACTTCCTTCTTCCATTCTGATCTCTGGAAAGAAGAAGCATTTAGAAATGGAAAATAATTCTAGGACCATTTGCGGGTAAGATAATGCCAGATCTGATACGTCTAACAATTCTGTTGAGAGATTAGCAACAGCAGGATGCATGACAGTATGGAATGATGAGATTATAGTTTTATTGTGATATTGTAGTACTTTGCTTATAGCATAAGGATATACAGACTTAATGGCATCAAAATACATGTCATGTGGCAAGCATCCTGCACTGTCCATGCAAGCAAGGAAAACTTTGGCCTTTTCAGTCATGCACACAGGCCACTTTTGGAGGGTATCTTCAACCAAGCAGGCAATAAGCAAGTGGACACGAGATCTATAAGTATCAGCGAGCGAAAGAAAATGATTATATGTCATCAAGCTAGAATGGATGCCATGCACAGCAAGCACAAGAGACCTGAAAAAGTGGCATGTTATATTCCCCACCTGAATGGTCGCCATCTCATGCCTGGAGAATGATACCTGCATAATTGCCTCTTGAAAAACTAAATGTTTTTCTAAAGTCTCAAGTAAGACTTTGTCATGCAGCATGGAAGGTATTGATAGGTTGACTTTCTGAATTAAGTCCCTCAAGGCCTTCCAGGTCGTCGCCACGGCTTGTGCTGGGCTGCATATCTGGCGCTTCGGCCAGGCGGGGCATGCTGTGCTCTCTGTTCTAGAACACATAGATAGGAAGGTGGTCACTGCACTGATGCTGTACTGTGTCGGGAACAAATTGTGTAAACAAGGCTTCGTAACTAACCTTGTGGTTTTTGCAATGAAAACGCTGTAACTCCTGTAGTCGGCACTGCAGTTCAGCCTTTGCTTTAGCAGGGTGTTGTAACTGTAGTCGTTGGCCAGCTTAATAAAGGCTCCTAAATCTTGATCTGAGTCCCTGGTGGTCGTCTCCGTGGGTCGCCCCATTACAAGCTTTCCAAATCATGCTAGATGCTGGTGATAAGTCTCGGTGGGGAGATCTGGGAACAGAGAAATACATCAAGAAAAACTTTAATCACATGAGTTCGTCAACAGAGATCGGTCTGGGATAAGATGAGTCACCTTTTGATGAGATCTAAGTGTGCTTTCCTTAAGTGCCAAGCTGACCTCTGTTCCAAGCAGAGGAGATTTAAGGACTTGATCTGTCCTGTAAGTTGCCATTCTATATAAGATACCAGTGGGCCTGGCCCAATCACGTCCAGGCAATATACCTCTATCACGAATTGAGCTTTAAAGACTTCAAGTCCAATATCACGAGGTAAGGGAATCCTCCCTTGCTGCGGAAGATGTTCTGGAGCAACCAACTTTGTTTTCAACAGTGAATATGCAGCATCACTCCATCTATAATAGAGGCAAGTTTTGAACAGGCCGACAGGTTCAAGGTCTAAGGTAAGGTAAGAAGCAATAGGAGTAAACTTAACTGAGCTATGAGTGCTTGCTAGTGCAATTTGTACATGGTATTGAGAGTACTTTAGGGTAACTCTTAGAATGAGTGATGAGTATCCAGGGACAATGGTGTCCACTGGATTTATCTCAGGAAAATTGCTTGTTGACATTTTCCCCTAATGAATCTTAAAGTAAATTACATACATGATGATATTTCAATCCTATAATCTGCAATATGCATTTCTAAAAGGTAAGAGCATTTTTAAACTAAATTAACAACAATATCTTAATATCCTTGGGTGGGTCTTTCTGAAATTTGTTCTACTCAATATTTGGTGGGATATTTCAGAGGGTTGTGTATCTATTTTTCCCCATATCTTAGATGTATTTTATGTCTCTTCTCAGTTATCTTTTCTATCTTCTTAGCTCTCTCTAAAGCTAGTTACATTTCCTTTATACTTTTCATCTGCCTGCTTTTTTGCAGTACACACTGGGAAGTTTTCTCTGCTAAGTTCTCTAGCTTATTAACTTACTCTTCAGCTATGTTCAGATCACCTATTTTTATTCTATTTTAGTAGTCATTAATTTTTAAGAACTATAGTTATAATGTTATGGATACATGCAGTATACCTATATGATTCTGAGGATATTTATAGTTATGAAATCATGTTCTGATTGATATCTGTGTGTATATATGTATATATGTGTGTGTATATATATATATATTTCCTCATATAAAGTTTTTCTATTTAATAAAGATGGTGCCTCAATTCAAAGTGTTGGCTTTCCCCAAATATTTGGTGATACTTTGATAGATGCTTCTTTTTGTATTTGAAACTTCCTATTAGCATGTGATTGCTTTATCTGTTTGCTATTGCCTTTTGGAGGGAATAGTGCAATCATGCTCAAAAGCAAGGTATCTTAGAAGCTCAGGCTGAAATTAAGATTTTTAGGCAAGTGATTTATTAAAGGATCCCGCACTAGAAACCTCTGAGTGAAGGAAGCCAGATAGGAATGTGGGAAATGTCAGTGGTTCCCAAATTTGTTATATCTTAAAATCACCTGAGGAGCTTTTGAAAATCCCAGCAATCATAGGAGTAATGTCAGAAAGATGGCAGAATCTGTAGCCTCGGGCTCTTCTTCCACAATGGAGATACTCACTTAGAAATATAAGGACCATATTACCTTTGTCAAAATTTCAGAAGCCACTTAAGAGATTACAGCGTCCCAGTCAAGCACAAGGCCAAGTAGAGGCACATTGGAGCAATTAGGGCATTCCATTGTATTTACCCAACATACCTCATCCTCTGCCTGAACAACAAGGTGCAACAAGGTTCATCCTTCTCCCTGAACAACAAGGTGCAACAGGTTTATTCTTCTTCCTGAACAACAAGAAAGCTCCTAATTTGTGACTTCCTCTTTCAGGAGGGAAAGCGAGACATGGAACATGTGTCCTTCATTCTGGCTTTTAAAATTTTTTTTATTGATTTGAGAGAAGAAGGGAAAGAGAGAAAGAAACATCGATGAGGGAGAAACATTGATCAGCTGCCTTCTGCACACCCCCTACTAAAGCCGGCAACCCAGGCATGTGCCCTGACTGGCAGTCGAACCAGTGACCTCGGTACATGAGAGGACACTCAACCCATGGAGCCACATAGCCAGGGCCTACATTCTGGCTTGTTCAGGAGCTGCCCAAGGGACTGTCTCTCCTTACCCGGATTGCTGACAGAAAAGAGACTGGCAAACTTTAGCCCTTTCAATGTGGCTCAGTGGTTAAAGCGTTGGGTTTGCTTCCCAGTCAAGGGCACATAGCTGGGTTGCAGTTTTGATACCCAGCCTCAGGTGGGGCGCATGTAGGAGGCAACCAATCAATGTGTCTCTCTCACATCAATGTTTCTTTCTCTCTTCCTCCTCCCTCCCTCCCTTTTTCCCTTCCACTGCCTCTAAAAATCAATGGGTGAGGATTACCAAAAAAAAAAAGAGAGAGAGAGAGAGACTGGCAAACTTTAGATGCCTGCGTCGTATGGATTGCTACAGCTCTAGAGGTATTACAGTACTGCAGATAGACCCCTCGGGATGCTCCAGAGTAGGAAAAGGCAAAACTCTTCACCTGGAGATAACAAACCCAAGCCCAGAGAAGACATATCCCAGAAAGGTTTGAGAGGTCCCTAGAATCTCTAGCTGGGCTGATTGGTGAAGATCTCTCCCTAGTGAAGACAGTCCATAAAGACTGTTTTCAAATATGCAGATTTCACCAAATGATAAAAAGGCATATCAAAGGAACAAGAAAAACTCCAGAAGCCATTCCTAAACAAGTGGAAATGTGTGAATTACTCTCCAAATAATTCAAAGTAACATCTTTAAAATGCTCTGTTGAGCTAAAAGAGAACACAGACATCTAAAAATGTCAGGAAGAGTAAAGACAATCCCTTCAATAAATGGGGTTGGGGATATTGGACAGATACATGCAAAAAAAAAAAAAATGAAACTAGACCACCAACTTACACCATACACAAGAATAAACTCAAAATGGATAAAAGACTTAAGTGTAAGTTGTGAAACCGTAAAAATTCTAGAAGAACCTATAGGAAGCAAAATCTCAGACATCTCTTGTAGCAATACATTTGCCAATACCTCTCTTAGGGCAAGGAAAACAAAAGAAAAAATGAACAAATGGGACTACATCAAAATAAAAAGCTGCTGCACAGCAAAAGAAACCATCAACAAAATGGAAAGGGGATCCCATTATATGGGAGAACATTTTGCCAGTGATACATCTGATAAGGGGTTAATTTCCAAAATATTTTTAAAAACTCATACAACCTAACAAAAGGAAGACAAGCAACCCAATTAAAAAATGGGTCAAAGACCTAAATAGGCACTTCTCTAAAGGAAACATACATATGGCCAAGAGATAAGAAAAAAATGCTCAAAGTCACTAATGGGAGAGATGCAAATTAAAACAATGAGGTATCCCCTCACACCTGCCATAATGGCTACCATCAACAAGCTACAAATGAATGCTGGTGGGAATGCAGACTGGTGCAGCCAGAAAAAAAGCAAGAGTTCCCATAAGATAGTAATTGGATTTCTGAGCAGAAAACTTGTAGGCTAGAATGTACTGGAAGATTCAAAATGCTTAAAGAGCCCTAGCCTGTTTGGCTCAGTGGATAGAATGTCGGCCTGTGGACCAAAGGGTCCCAGGTTCAATTCTGGTCAAGGGCACATATCTCAGTTGTAGGCTCCTCCCGACCCCAGCCCTGGTTAGGGCACGTGCAGGAGGCAACTTATGGATGTGTTTCTCTCACACTGATGTTTCTCTCTGTCTTTCCCTCTCTCTCCCACTCTCCCTAAAAATCAATAGAAAAGAGTTTTGGGGTGAGGATTAACAACAAAATGTTAAAAAAAAAAAAACCCTGCCAACCAAGTATACTATATTCCAGCAAACCTCATGTAAAAGCTTAATGACATTGAATTTGGCAATGATTTCTTAGATCTGACACTAAAAGCACAGGCAACAAAAGCAAAAATAGATAGGACTTAATAAAACTTGAAAATTTCTGCACAGCAAATAAAACACTAACAGACAAAAGGCAACATACAAAATGGGATAAAGTAATTGCAGAACACATATCTGAAAAGAAATCAATATTTACAACATATGAAGAATTCCTACAATTCAACAATAAAAAAACCTACCTAAATAATGGCAAATGACTTTAATAAGCATTTGCCCAAAAAAGATACACAAATGGCCAACAAGCTTATGAAAGTGCTCAACATTTTTAATCATTAGAGAAATACAAATTAACACCACAATGAAATATCAACTTACACCAATTAGGGTGGTCACTATTAAAAAACAAACAAACAGAGCCCTGCTGGTGTGGCTCAGTGGTTGAGTGTCTACCAAGGAACTAAGAGGTGACTACTTTGATCCCCAGTCAGATCAAACTGGGCTTGATTCCTAGTAGGGGAGGTGCAGGAGACAGCCGATTGATGATGTTCCTCTCTCATTGATGTTTTTCTCTCTCTATCCCTCTCCCTTCCTCTCTCTCTAAAAATCAGTAGAAACATGTTTAAAAACAACAAGCAGACAAAAAATAACAGTTGACCAAGATGTGCAGAAATTGGAACCCTTGTGCATTACTATTGGGAATAAAACTTGGAAACCAGTTTAGAGATTCCTCTAAAAAAAAAAAATAGAAGCACCATAAAATTAATAATCCTATTTCTGAGTATATATCCAAGAGAATTGAAAGCAGAATTTCAGAGAGATGTTGCAGCAGTATTCACAATGGCCAAAAGGTGGAAAAAGCCCAAATATTCATTGACAAATGAATGAGTAAAGAAAATGTGATATATCATACAATAGGATATAATTCAGCTGTAAAAAAAAAAAAAAAAAAGGAAATCTTGTCACTTTCTACAACATGATGAGCCTTGATGACATTATGCTGAGTGAAATAAGCCAAAACAAATATTACCTGATTTTAGTGATATAGAGTAGTTAAAAATCATGGTAACAGAAAGCATGGTAGTTGCCAGAGGCTGGGTGAGGGGCACATTTTACCATCATTAAATGGCATTTACTCAAAAGCAGAATTTTTACACTTAAAGTTATAAAAATATGTCTGCTATAAATTTAATAAAATTAACGATTTGGTAAAGTGGATGTTTTAAAATTGGTTTTCAAAGTCTTCTCTCAGTTTTGTAGTAGGTGCTGTCTCTCCTGCTGTTGTTGTCCCTTCCATTCTACAATTGCAAGAAGAAGGATATGGTGTTGAGAAAGGCATTCCAACCTTACTAATGGCTGCTAGCAGTGTGGATGACATCTTGGCTATCACTGGATTCAGTTTATTCATGAGCATAGTCTTCTCCACAGGTAAACAAGAAAATACAACCACTGCCATGTAATTCATAACTTTTTGTTGAGGTGACCAATAAAGAAATAGAAACTATAGACCAATCTACACATGGGAATTCTAGGAATATAAGAGAGAGATAAATGGTCATAAAGCCTATCTGAAGAAATAATGGGTAAAAACTTCCAAGAAAAGACTTTGAAAACCAATTTTAAAACATTCACTTTACCAAATAGTTAATTTTTTAAAAAATATATTTTATTGATTTTTTACAGAGAGGAAGGGAGAGGGATAGAGAGCTAGAAACGTCGATGAGAGAGAAACATCAACCAGCTGCCTCCAGCACACTTCCCACTGGGGATGCGCCCGCAACCAAGGTACATGCCCTTGACCAGAATCGAACCTGGGACCTTTCAGTCTGCAGGCCGACACTCTATCCACTGAGCCAAACCAGTTAGGGCCCAAATAGTTAATTTTATTAAAATTTATAGCAAACATATTTTACAACAACTTTATTGTTATTTCCTTCAGTTATTAAGCAAGATTTTTATAAATTTAATATCTTTTTATTCTTTATAGAAAGCTCATTCTAGACCAGGGAGAAAATTTCAATGGTTTAAGAAACCACTACTTAAAAAAAGAAAAAAAGAGAAACCACTACTTAACACAAATTATTTCATTTTAATAATTATAGATTTCAATTAATGTGATAACCATTTTATTACCATTTATCTGCTCAAGTTGCTTTGGAATTTTATCACAGTTGTTTTTTTTAAATATATTTTATTGATTTTTTACAGAGAGGAAGGGAGAGAGATACAGAGCCAGAAACATCGATGAGAGAGAAATATGGATCAGCTGCCTCCTGCACATCTCCTGCTGGGGATGTGCCCGCAACCCAGGTATATGCCCTTGACTGGAATTGAACCCGGGACCCTTCAGTCTGCAGGCTGACGCTCTATCCACTGAGCCAAACCGGTTTCGGCTTATCACAGTTTTTAATAGAAAATTTTAAGCAGTAATATTATTAGTACTACTAATATATTTAATAGATATTTTTGAAATATATCTTTGGACATCATTATAAATAAACTAGAGGGCCAGCGCATGTATTTTGTGTATGTATATGGTCTCTAGACCTGGCCTGCAATCAGGGCCATCCTCCCCGGCTTCCCACAGCTGGCCCCAAAACCTGCCGCCACCCACCCCTGGTTCCCCTTTTGCCATAGGGTGATCAGTGCCTGACAGCCAGGGTAAGGGACTGAGAGGTCGGCTGTTACTGCCTGCTCACCAGCCCCGCCCCTGCCATGGGTTGCCCTCTGTGTGTGGGTTGACCAGCAGGGCGGGGGCCTTGGCCTGGCACCGCCCACATCCCCCGCCACCCAGCCCCATTCCTCATTCGTCATCAGGCGATCAGAGCCTGCTGGCCAGGGAAAGGAACCAAGAGGTGGTCAGTGCGCCTCAGAGTGACTGGTCCAGCAGTCATTCTGATCATTCTCCATTTAGGGTCAATTTGCATATTACCCTTTTATTATATAAGATAGAGACCTGGTGCATGGGTGGGGCCAGCTGGCCTACCCTGATGGGGGCCCTGGATCTGGATGGGGGGGGTTCCCGCTGGGGGTGCGGGGCTGGCCAGGGTGAGGGGCCATGGGTGGTTTGCAGGTAAGCCATGCCCCCTATCAGGGTGGGGGTTTCCACTGGGGGGTGGGGCCGGCCTGGGTGAGCGGCCGTGGGTAGTTTGCAGGCCGGCCAAGCCCTCAGTTGGGGTGGGGGTCCCCACTGGGGGGCAGGGCCAGCCTCAGTGAGGGGCCACAGGTAGTTTACAGGCCGGCCACACCCCCAATTGGGGTGGAGGTCCCTGCTGCAGGCAGGGCCTCCTGGGTGAGGAGCCACACACCCAGTCGGGATAGTGGGTTCCTTCTGGGGGTGGGGCCATCCTGGGTGAGGGCCCGCAGGTGGTTTTCAGGCCAGCTTGGGTGAGGGGCCATGCCCCTGATTGGGGTGAGGGTGGGGGTGGGGGGTCCCTGCTGGGGGCAGGGCCAGCCTGGGCAAGGGGACACGGAGGGGTTGGCCAGCCACCCCGCCCTCAATCAGAGTGGGAGAGGCTGATCAGTGGTGGGGCCAACCAGGGGCAGGGGCTGGGCATCATAGTGATCAGTCGTCTGGTCATTACATGCATTACAGTCACTGGCTTTTTATATATATAGATATAGATGGTTGCTCTATTATTAAGACAAGTTAAATATATAGAGTGTGGACAACTGTGCACCTTTTGGTAGTGGTGGGACAAGATCCTGCCCCAATTCTGAATCCCAAAGTGTTAATTTGGTTTTGAATGTCACTGTACAGAAATTGTGAAAGTAAAAATTTCCACATTTAGTAATGATTTTAGTTATCAGTAATGTTTGAAATTCAGTCTTCTATATTATTGAAGCACAAAAATATTTAAGTTGAAAAATAATATATAAAGTTTCTCTTGAAATCAAAAGATATATATTTTAAAAAGGGAAGAGATTTTTTAAAAATCTGCAATGGTCATATCCTAGGAATAATAATTCTGAATCTTTTGATGTGAGTCCACCCAGAAATCTATCTTTTTATCCACCTATCTATCATCTCTCTCTCTCTCTCTCTCTCTCTCTCTCTCTCTCTCTCTCTCTCTCTCTTTCTTTTCTCTCTGCTCCAAATCCTATAAAATAAAACCCTAATATGCAAATTGACCAAACCGCGGAATGACGGGTCTTTATGACACACATTGACCACCAGGGGCCGACACTCAATGCAGGAGCTGCCCCCTGGTGGCCAGTGTCCTCCCACAGGGGGAGTGCCACTCAGCCAGAAGATGGGCTCACAGCTGGCGAGCACATCAACAGTGGCAGGAGCCTCTCCTGGCTCCGCTGCAGGCGGGCAGTAAGGAGCAAGGGGTCCCGGACTTCAAGAACCCCAGACTGAGAGAAGAATATCTGACTGCAGGCGGACATCCCCCAAAGGGTCCCGGTCTGCAAGAGGGCTTAGGGACACCCCCCAGGTGCATGAATTTTGTGCACCGGGCCTCTAGTATTCTTATAAAATTATTTTTTTTAAATATATTTTATTGGTTTTTTTACAGAGAGGAAGGAAGAGGGATAGAGAGTTAGAAACATCAATGAGAGAGAAACATCAATCAGCCACCTCCTGCGTATCCCCTACTGGGGATGTGCCTGCAACCAAGGTACATGCCCTTGACCGGAATCGAACCTGGGACCCTTCAGTCCACAGGCCGACACTCTATCCACTGAGCCAAACCGGCTACGGCCTTATAAAATTATTGAGCATTGATCATACTTGATTATAACCTGAACTAGAGGCCTGGTGCACAAAACTTGTGCACAGGTGCAGTCCCTAGGCCTGGCCAGCAATTGAAGCGTGAATGTCTGGCATGGAAGGACAGGTTCCAGCTGACCTTTGGGGCTCCAGACCCCTGCACAACCTCTTGCGCCTGAGTCATGGTGCCTGAGTTTCCACGCGGAGATGCAATGAGTGTGGCCGGATGCAGCAGGCCAGGGCTCAGTGTTGGTTTCTGTGTTGCCCAGCAGTGCTGCATGGAAGCTGGGTGGGCAGCACACTCTCTCCTGGCCAGCCTCACTGACCAGCTCCTTGCAAACCCACGGGGAGCCCAACCCACCCCTGCAGTCCCAGCAGCTGTGGCCCAGCTCACCCGGAAGAGGCAGCGTGGGTGCGGGGCAGGCTCCTCATGGGCGCCCAGCACTGGAGCGCAAGCCCTGGCGTCCCAGGGGAGGGGAGCAGGGGGAGTGAGAGCAAGCTCGGGAGGCACCTTGCATTCTCACCACACCTCTGTCCCCATCACTCCCGCCCCCAGGTAGCTGGCGAGAGGTTGCAGCACGTCGCTGATGCCCACCATGTTCCGTGCCACCCCCTGGTGGTCAGCGCACGTCATAGTGAGCAGTCAAACTCCCATTCTCCCAGTCAAACGACTGCCCATGGGGACAATTTGCATATTAGGCTTTTATTATATAGGATTTTTTTGCACTTAATTGTATATTGCACACAGGTTTTTCTTCAGTAAATAGATTCCTATGACATTGCAATGATTGCATAGTACTCAGTTGTCTGTATCATAATTTCTTGTTGAAAACTGAAGTTGACTCCTGTAGTTTCTATTACAATAATACTGGAGTGAACATCTTATAACTAAATAGTTGTACCTAAAATTAATATTTTCTTAATCTTAAAAGAATAATCAGCTAAAAAGTATATAGAGTTAATAAGCTTTTGAAATATATTGCCACAATATCAAGTCCTACCATGGTGCACAAGTTTGCCACTTTCTCTTCACCCTTTTCAAAACTAGATACAGGAGGAGAGAAAATGGCGGAGGTTTAGACAGACGTGTCGGTGCCTTGTCCCGGAGCAGATAAGGGCGGGCAGCTGAAACGGGTAGCATACAGCCCGAATAAGCAGAGGAGATTCAGCTGAGACAGTCTGCAGCCAGGAAAGACAGAGAAATCCTAGATAAAGGGAACGGTTAGAGGCTGAGGCTGAAACCTCTCCAGGTGCGCCGGCACAGCCGCGGAGACCGTGCCATCTTGGGTGACTGTCGCCGGCATCCAGAGACCAGCTACTAACCCGGCAACAACGGCTCTCAAGCAGCACGACTACGTGAACTCAGAGGAACTCGGCTTCTCCCCACAGAAAGGTTAGACTTTCCCCAAAGGTGCGGTTTGCAGTTTAGGTTGGAGAGTGGAACGCGCGCAGGGGGGTGGGGGCTCTGCGCCCCACAAAGACCGCGGCCGTTGGAGCCAGCGTGACCCACGAGTGTGGAAGGGCACCCCCAGGGCTGCTGGCAGAAGGGAACGCTATAAATAAGCCCACAGTTGGACGGGACACAAACGGGCAGCCTCAGATTACGCCAGTTTGCCGGCTACTCGGTGCCAGGAGCCAGAGTGCGCGCAGAGACTTCGCGCAGATTTGGAAGGTGAAGCGTTGCGAGTTCGCACAACTTCCCAGGCTCTTAAATCTGTGCGTTTGATTGTTGAACCCAGTGCAAGGGACTGCCCAGTTGGGGTCAGTCACAGAGCTTGTAAGGGAAGGCTGTTTTGGGGGAGCCTGGGAAACAGAGCGGGGAGTGACTACTGGAAAACCAGCTCTGGGCGGAGGACATTCCCAAACCAGCTTCCGGTACAATAGAGAACACCTGGTCAGAGAGGTCCTATACCCTCGGAGGTCAATCCCGACGCACTGCCACCCAGAGGCAGAGCCATGAACTGACTCTTCTGTAAATACAGATAAGGGCTGTCTGGGAAACTAATGTAGCCTGCCTTAAAATCAGGACTGTGGCTTACAACACAGAGGAACAGTGTATCAGAGGAAAATTCAACATTCTCCTGAATACCTGGTGTGCCAAAAAGAGGAGCATAAGATCTGAAGCACCTTCATTACAGCCCATTTTTTTTTTTAATTATTTTTTTTTTAATTATTGTTTCACCTTTTAACTAAGAAACCATTTATTTTCTTTTTTCATCACCTGATATTACCCTTTTAATTACTACATTTTTATTTTTAACCAGTATTATTACTGCTGCCATTTTACCATTTTTTTTTTTAAAGTGTCATTTTATTTTCTCTTTATTTTATTTTGGGACTAAGGTTCTCCATTCTATTTTCATCGTTCCTTTAGCATCATTTTCCTCTACCTCAATTGTGCTGCTGTGCTATAACTCTCTTCCCCACTTTTCCCCTTTTGCTGTCCTGTTTCTCTTACCCTATTCCTGCTTTAGATTTTTCCTATTCTTCATACGCCCTGTCTAAATTTCACCCTACTTATATATCCCTTTTCCAATCACCTGCTCTAAATCCTTATCCACCTCTCCCTTATCTTTCTTCACTATCCAAATTTTTTATTCTCTCCTTTTCTCTATTGTTCTGTTGTTGCTTGCTCGATTGTTGAGTATATTGTGTTGTTTTTTTTTTCTTTTCTTTTCTTTAAGGATTGTATGTGAGGTTGTTCTGCTTTTTCTTTTTCTTTTTCTGTCTCCCATTCCCCCTCCCCACCCCACCCCCGGCCAGTTATTTTTGTGCTTCTGCTTTCCCTTGCCTCACTTGATATTATTGGCTGTTTGTAGTTTGTATTCACTCCAGAGATCCGTTGCTGGAATTTGTTGGGATTAGTGGCGGTTCTATCGGAGTTTTCTCCTCATATGAATAGTCTCCTCCCCTCTTCTACTTCATTCTATTTTTCTTTTTTTTTCTTTTTCTTCTTCTTTTTTTTTTTTCTCTTTTTTCTGTTTTTCTCCCTATCTTTTTCTCTTCTTTCTTCCTTACCCCCCAACTCTCTTAGCTTGGGTGGCCATCTTTATTTGGGGTTATTAATACCGTAATTCATTTGTGTTCAGTGCCTGGTACGTTGTGCCTTGTTGTGTTGTATTTTGTGCCTTTAAATCAACGCAGCAGATCCAAGCAACAGCGGCCTCCTGATCTCCACACGCTCTGTCTGAGGAACAGCTGCTGTGGGTGAAGCCTCCCTCCACCAGCCAGAAGAGCCACAACAGCTGTGAACAGCACCCATCAGAAGACCCGCTAACAACAGAGGAGCAGCTGCTACCACAACCGCCCAAGGAGCAACCACAGCCCGAGGAGCCACTGCCACCTAGGGAGCAGCCACTGAACGACTCAATATCTATATACGTCAGTGAGATCAAACATGGGTAGACAAAGAAATCCCCAAAGGAAAGAAAAGGAGCACTCACCAGAAAAGCAGCTAAGTGATACAGAGGCATACAACATGACAGAAAAAGAATTCAGAATAAGGGTCCTAGAGTGCATACACCGGATGGAGGAAAAAATCGACAACTTATCCAAGAAGCAAGAAGAAACAGATGAAAAAATCGACAACTTAACTAAGACCCAAGAAGAAATGAAGTGCGATATAGCTGCAATAAAGAACACCATTGAAAGTATCAACAGTAGACTAGGAGAAGCGGAAGACCGAATTAGTGAATTAGAAGACAGGGAAGCAAAACACACCCAAACTGTACTTCAGTTGGAGAAAAAAATTAAAAGACAGGAGGAGAGCCTAAGGGAGCTTTGGGACAACATGAAACGAAACAACATACGAATAATAGGGGTGCCAGAACAACAGAAAGAGGAACAAGGATTAGAAAACCTATTGGAAGAAATAATATCAGAAAACTTCCCTGAGGTGGGGAAGAAAAAAGTCACACAAGCCCAGAGAGTCCCAAGCAAGGTGAACCCGAAAAGACCCACACCAAGACACATCATAATTACCATGGCAAATGTTCAGGACAAAGAGAGAATCTTACAGGCTGCAAGAGAGAGACGGAAAGTTACATACAAGGGATCTCCCATTAGATTATCAAATGATTTCTCAACAGAAACACATCAGGCCAGAAAAGAATGGACGGAAATTTACAAAGTGATGCAAAGCAAAGGACTGAATCCAAGAATACTCTATCCAGCAAGGCTATCATTCAAAATTGAAGGGGAAATAAGAAGCTTCACAGACAAAAAAAGGCTAAGGGAGTTTATCACCACCAAGCCAGCAATGCAAGAAATGCTAAAGGGACTGGTGTAAAAAGAAGAAATAAAAATCCCAGAAAGAAAACAGCCACACACACAAAAAAAGAAATGGCTACAAACAAGTACCTTTCAATAATAACTTTAAATGTAAACGGGCTAAATGCTCCAACCAAAAGATATCGAGTGGCTGAATGGATAAAAAATCATGACCCATACATTTGCTGTCTACAAGAGACCCACCTCATTAGAAAGGACTCACACAGACTGAAAGTGAAGGGATGGAAAACTATCTTTCAGGCTAATGGAAAAGAAAAGAAAGCTGGGGTAGCAATACTTATATCGGACAAAATAGACCTCAAAGTGAAGGCCATAACAAGAGATACGGAAGGCCACTTCATAATACTAAAAGGATCAATACAACAAGAAGATATAACCCTGATAAACATATATGCACCCAATGCAGGAGCACCCAAATACATAAAAAATCTTCTGGAAGATATCAAAGGAGAGATCGACAACAATACAATCATAGTAGGGGACTTTAATACACCACTGTCATCACTGGATAAGTCCTCTAGACAAACAATCAGCAAAGATACAGCAATACTAAATGACTCACTAGATCAGATGGACTTAATAGACATCTTCAGAACACTTCACCCCAGTGCCACGGAATATACATTCTACTCAAGTGCTCATGACACATATTCAAAAATAGACCATATATTGGGTCACAAGCAAAGTATCCCCAAATTCAAGAAGATTGAAATCATAAAAAGCGTCTTCGCAGACCACGATGGCATAATATTAGAAATAAACTGCAATAAAAACAACCCAAAATACTCAAACACCTGGAAGCTGAATAGCATGCTATTAAATATTGATTGGGTTACCAATGAAATCAAAGAAGAAATTCAAAACATCCTGGAAACTAATGACAATGAAAACACAACAATCCAAAACCTATGGGACACAATGAAAGCAGTCCTGAGAGGGAAGTTTATAGCTCTACAGGCCTATCTCAAAAAACAAGAAAAAATGGTAGTAAATCAGCTAACCCTACAACTCAAAGAATTAGAAAGAGAGCAACAAGAAAACCCCAGAGTGAGCAGAAGGAAGGAGATAATAAAGATTAGAGCAGAAATAAATAACATAGAGACCAAAAAAATAATACAGAAAATCAATGAAACCAAGAGCTGGTTCTTCGAAAGGATAAACAAGATTGACAAACCTCTAGCCAGACTCACCAAGAAGCAAAGAGAGAGGACCCAAATAAACAAAATCAGAAATGAAAGAGGTGAAATAACAACAGACCCCACAGAAATACAAATGATTGTTAAAAAATACTATGGACAGCTCTACTCCAACAAACTAGACAACCTGGAGGAAATGGACAAATTCCTAGAAAAATACAACATTCCAAAACTCAATCAGGAAGAATCTAAAAATCTCAACAGGCCAATAACTATGGAAGAAATTGAAGCAGTCATCAAAAAGCTTCCAGCAAACAAAAGCCCAGGACCAGACGGCTTCACAGGGGAGTTTTACCAAACATTCAAGGAAGAACTAAAACCTATCCTCCTCAGACTACTACAAAAAATTCAAGAGGAAGGAACACTTCCAAGCTCATTCTATGAAGCCAGCATCACCCTAATACCAAAACCAGGTAAAGACAACACAATGAAAGAGAATTACAGGCCAATATCCCTCATGAACATAGATGCCAAAATCCTCAAAAAAATCTTAGCAAATCGGATCCAGCAGTACATCAGAAAGATCATACACCATGACCAAGTAGGATTTATCCCAGGGATGCAAGGATGGTACAATATCCGCAAATCAATAAACGTGATACATCACATAAACAAATTGAAAGAAAAAAACCACATGGTCATATCAATTGATGCAGAAAAAGCATTTGACAAAATTCAACACCCATTTTTGATAAAAACTCTCAGCAAGGTGGGAGTAGGAGGATCATACCTCAACATAATAAAAGCCATATATGACAGGCCCACAGCCAACATCATTCTCAATGGACAAAAACTTACACCATTTCCCCTAAGAACAGGAACAAGACAGGGATGCCCCCTCTCACCACTCCTGTTCAACATAGTACTGGAAGTGTTAGCCATTGCAATTCGGCAAGAAGAAGAAATAAAAGGCATCCAAATTGGAAAAGAGGAAGTAAAACTGTCCTTATTTGCAGACGACATGATATTATACATACAAAACCCTAGAGACTCCATCAAAAAACTACTAGACTTAATACATGAATTTGGCAATGTAGCAGGATACAAAATTAATCCCAAGAAATCTGAGGCATTTCTATACACCAATAGTGAACTTTCAGAAAGAGAGATTATAAAAACAATCCCGTTTACCATCGCACCAAAAAAACTAAGCTACCTAGGAATAATCTTAACTAAAGAGGTAAAAGACCTCTACTCAGAAAACTACAGGACGTTGAAAAAAGATATAGAGGAAGACATAAACAGATGGAAGAACATACCGTGTTCGTGGATTGGTAGAATCAACATCATTAAAATGTCCATACTACCCAAAGCAATCTATAAATTCAATGCACTTCCCATTAAAATACCAACGGCATACTTCAGAGATCTAGAACGAACTCTCCAAAAATTCATCTGGAATAAAAAAAGACCCCGAATAGCTGCAGCAATCCTGAAAAAGAACAAAGTAGGTGGGATCTCAATACCAGATATCAAGTTGTATTACAAAGCCACTGTTCTCAAAACTGCCTGGTACTGGCACAAGAATAGGCATATAGATCAATGGAATAGAATAGAGAGCCCAGAAATCGGCCCGAACCAATATGCTCAATTAATATTTGACAAAGGAGGCAAGAACATACAATGGAGCCAAGATAGTCTCTTCAATAAATGGTGTTGGGAAAATTGGACAGATATATGCAAGAAAATGAAACTAGACCACCAACTTACACCATACACAAAAATAAACTCAAAATGGATAAAGGACTTAAATGTACGACAGGAAACCATAAAAATTCTAGAAGAATCCAAAGGCAACAAAATCTCAGACATATGCCGAAGCAATTTCTTCACTGATACAGCTCCTAGGGCACTTGAAACTAAAGAGAAAATGAACAAATGGGACTACATCAAAATAAAAAGCTTCTGCACAGCAAAAGAAACCATCAACAAAACAACGAGAAAACCCACTGTGTGGGAAAACATATTTGCCAATGTCATATCTGATAAGGGCCTAATCTCCAAAATCTATAGGGAACTCATACAACTTAACAAAAGGAAGATAAACAATCCAATCAAAAAATGGGCAAAGGACCTAAATAGACACCTTTCAAAAGAGGACATTCAGAAAGCCAAGAGACATATGAAAACATGCTCACAGTCACTAATCATCCGAGAGATGCAAATCAAAACAACAATGAGGTACCATCTCACACCTGTCAGACTGGCTATCATCAACAAATCGGCAAACGACAAGTGCTGGAGAGGATGTGGAGAAAAAGGAACACTTGTGCACTGCTGGTGGGAATGCAGACTGGTGCAGCCACTATGGAAGACAGTATGGAGTTTCCTTAAAAAACTGAAAATGGAACTCCCATTTGACCCTGTGATCCCACTTCTAGGAATATATCCCAAGAAACCAGAAACACCAATCAGAAAAGATATATGCACCCCTATGTTCATAGCAGCACAATTCACCATAGCTAAGATTTGGAAACAGCCTAAGTGCCCATCAGTAGATGAATGGATTAGAAAACTGTGGTACATCTACACGATGGAATACTATGCTGCTCTAAAAAGGAAGGAACTCTTACCATTTGCAACGTCATGGATGGAACTGGAGAGCATTATGCTAAGTGAAATAAGCCAGTCAATGAAGGAAAAATACCACATGATCTCACTCATTCATGGATAATAGAGACCATTATAAACTTTTGAACAATAATAGATTCAGAGGCAGAGCTGCCTCAAACAGATTGTCAAACTGCAGTGGGAAGGCCGGGGAGGGTTGGGGGGCAGGAGGTAGGGGGGTAAGAGATCAACTAAAGGACTTGTATGCATGCGTATAAGCATAACCAATGGACATAAGACACTGGGGGATAGGGGAGGCTGGGGGACTGTCTAGGGCGGGGGGATAAAATGGACACATATGTAATACCCTTTGTAATACTTTAAGCAATAAAAAAATTAAAAAAAAAAACAAAACAAAACAAAAAAAAAAAACTAGATACAGTGGGGCCTTGACTTATGAGTGTCCCGACTAACGAGTTTTTTGAGATACCAGCTGTCTCTTGGCCGATTTTTTGCTTTGAGTTGACAGAGTAATTTGAGTTAACGAGCTCGGTCTCGGAATGAATTAAACTCGTAAGTCAAGGCCCCACTGTATTATTCGTCTCTTTTTCCCTTGCTAATTTGGTAGGTGAAAAGTGAGACCACTTTAAATGGAGTATTTTTTCTACTAGTGATGTTAAACAAATATTCATGTTTATTGGTCATTGACATTTTGGCATGTTTTATATATTGCTTTTCTTGGAATCTTTTGCCTTATAAGTGTGTTCATCTTTTGTTCTTTTTGATTTATCAAGATTCTTCATAAAATTAAGAATGATAACCCTTTGTATTATAATCTTAGGTTTCCCCAATTTAATTTGACTTAAATTTATGAGTTTTTTTTGTTGTTGTTGCTATTCAGAAGTTCTAAAATTTTTGTTAACAAATCTGGTCATCTTCTCCTTCATTAATGGTATCAGTTATTATCTCAAAAAAATATTTCTAGCCAAAACCGGGTTGGCTCAGTGGATAGAGCGTCGGCCTGCGGACTGAAGGGTCCCAGGTTCGATTCCGGTCAGGGGCATGTACCTGGGTTGCGGGCACATCCCCAGTGGGAGATGTGCAGGAGGCAGCTGATCGATGTTTCTCTCTCATCGATGTTTCTAACTCTCTATCTCTCTCCCTTTCTCTCTGTAAAAAATCAATAAAATAGATTTAAAAAAAAATATTTCTGGCCCTGGCCAGTAAGGCTCAGTTGGTTGGGCATCGTTCCATGCACCAAAAGGTTGTTGGTTCAATTCCTGGGTCAGGGCACACACCCAGGTTTAAGGCTTGATCCCCGGTAGGAGTTCTTGATCCCCAGTAGGGGCGTGCAGGAGGCAACCCATCCATGTGTAGCTCTCTCATCGATGTCTCTCTCTCTCTCCTTCTCCTTTCTACTTTCTCTAAAAATCAATTAAAAAAAAAAAAAATATATATATATATATATATATATATATATATATATATATCTTTATACACACACACACACACACATATATATATATATATATCTGTGTTCCTCTTCCATTGTGCCAGCCATTATGACAAACACTGAGGATAAACAGTGAACAACATTATTGGGTAATTGCTTCATACTTGTTCTAAGTTCCATTGATGTTTCCACCCATTTAATTGTCACAATAGTACTATGCTCATTTTATAGGCAAGGAAACTGAGGAACATTGGTTAAATAATTTGCTCAGCCATGGCTGGTTTTGCTCAGTAGTTAGAGCATCAGACTGTCGACCAAAGGTCGCAGGTTCCATTCCCAGTCAAGGACACATACCTCAGTTACAGGTTCGACCTAGCTCAGGTCAGTTGCATGTGGAGACAACCAGTCTATGTATCTCTTTCACATTGATGTTTCTCTCTCTCCCCTGGCACTTCTTCTTTCTAGAAAAATCAATGGAAAAAAAAATATCCTCAGGTGAGGATTTAGGTAGGTAGATAGATAGATAGATAGATAGATAGATAAATAAATTTGCTCAAAGTCACAAATTAAGTAGGGTAGCCAAGATACAAATCTGGCTGTTTGACCCCAGACCCACACTTTTAAGTACTATTCTATACAGATGTGGTTGCGTAAAATATATTGATGACTCAGTTGACCCTTGAATAGTCTCAGGATTGACCCTAGAATAAATCTTTTTTTATGTTGTTACTGTTAAGTTGTTCTTTTGATATTTACTTTTTTAAATATTTTTTTAATTGATTTCAGAGAGGAAGGGAGAGGGAGAGAGAGATAGAAACATCAATGATGAGAGAGAATCATTGATCAGTTACCTCCTGCATGCCCTACTCTGGGGATCAAGCCCTCAACCCAGGCATGTGCCCTGAGTGGGAATTGAATCATGACCTCCCGGTTCATAGGTCAATGTTCAACTACTGAGCCACGCAGGCCAGGCTGTTTTTTTATATTTAAATAATATTTTTCTTTGTCATAATCATACATCAGGAAATAAATATTACCAGCCTTGTGCTAGGTGCCAGAGGTACTTCTTTGTCAATCTCTGTCCATTCTTCTACCTTACTTGATCTTGTTAGTTAGGGTGTGTAAGGGGAGCACATTGTAGCATATTACTTCTTTGTTTTCTGGCCTATTTATTCAATAAACATTTCTGAATTGAGTGTGTGTACTAAATTATTTAAGAGTACACATCTAATGTATCAAATAGATCTGCATACATCTTTTATATTTATTAATATTAAAGATTCATTTTTGTATATTCTATAAAATACATACCTTTCTTCATAAGTCACCTACGCTTGATTTTCTGATGTGTTGGGTATGTAAAAATATTTCTCTATGATATGTTTTCCTTATGTGTGCCCTTATAGGTGGCATACTTCATGATCTCCTAACTTGTTTTCGGAACATAATTTTTGGTGTGCTACTAGGAACATTTTTGGGAATTTTTCTTTGATATTTTCCAAGTGAAGATCAGGTAAATAAAAAATTAGTCAACCTTTAGAAGTATAGTATTGGTTATTTTTTTTCAAAATTTGAACTTCTATAATACCCATGATATATTACATTTAATATTTATTGTCCTTCCCCGAAAGTGTAGCCTCCATTGCCTACTTTGCTTTAAACTGAACACAGTCCTGATTAATAGGAGTCAATGGCCTTGACTAAAGTCTGTGCTTCTGGGCTTGGCAAATAAGGAATATTAGGGAAAATTTTTTGATGGAATGCTGTGTAAATCTTGTATTTATAAATGTAATGAAGGTGTTGACAGGAAAAAATATATACACCTTTTATCAAGGATTATGTACTTACTGACTAAATACCTTTAAAAAAATATTTTTTGAAACCTGTTCTGCTATGACAGAGATAACATATCTTTTTACTATGCTGTTAGTTTTTAAATTGAACTTACTAATGCATAATACTTTGCAATGGATACTTTTTAAAAATATATAATTAAATCAGAATACCAATTCCATTTCACCCCATCCCTTTCTTCACTAAATTGCCTACTGACTTCTGACAACTTTTTCTAATCTTTTTTAACTCACACTTTCCCTTGAACATTTTAGGAGAGATAGATTCCCATTTACCTCCTTATATTTTCTGAGTTAAATTCACTCCCACTCCCTTTGACTAAGGCAACACTATTAAACTCAATCCTTTCCTGCCCTAAAGAATATGCCAAAAAAAGAATGTGCCATTACTTTTTTATATCTGTAATGTCCATTTTGATTTGCCTGTAACAATTGTCATAGCTAATGAGATTTTCAGAAATTTATTTTTAAGAATCCATTGAATATGTTATATAGAACTACAGGTATATTGCTCTATCTTTTCTTTCCTTTTTCACTTACAGTTAAAATATTTTAACCATTTTACTGACATTAATGTGGCAGATGAAACTTAATAAATTTTGTCTCTTGTTATCAAGTCTGCTAAAATATTTGGTGAGGAAGAAAGCCAAAATTTTATACATTATTTAATATAACATATTATAGTATCAGAAGGTCAATAATGAATGATAGAGAGCGTAAATGTTGTATTATATGTTTAATGTAAATAATTTATACAAATTTAATATAATTCTAGACAAATCTTCCAATGAAGAGAGCAGGCCTTATTTTGGTTTGTGTGTTTCTGCCGTCATAGTCAGCAATAGCATCAGTATACATGGAGCCGGAGGATTATTCACACTAATGTCGACTTTCATTGGAGGAACACAGATAAGGTGAATATATTTTTTTTAATTCAATCTTTATTGTTCAGATTATTACAGTTGTTCCTCTTTTTTTCCCCCATAGCTCCCCTCCACCCGGTTCCCACCCCACCCTCTGCCCTTACCACCCACTGTCCTCATCCATAGGTGTACGATTTTTGTCCAGTCTCTTCCCGCACCCCCTCACACCCCTTCCCCCTCCCCTGAGAATAGTCAGTCCACTCCCTTTCTATGCTCCTGATTCTATCCTATTCACCAGTTGATTCTGTTCATCAGATTATTTATTCACTTGATTTTTAGATTCACTTGTTGATAGATGTGTATTTGTTGTTCATAATTTTTTTCTTTACCTTTTTATTCTTCCTCTTCTTAAAGAATACCCTTCAGCATTTCATATAATACTGGTTTGGTGGTGATGAACTCCTTTCGCTTTTTCCTATCTGTGAAGCTCTTTATCTGACCTTCAATTCTGTTGAATGTAGAATAACATTAAGTATCACACTGTATATTACAAAATTAAAAAGTAAAACGAGGTTAAATAACTCAAAGTCAAAAAGTAAATGAATAGGGGAGGGAGGAGCAAGAAAAAAAGTAAAAAAGTAAAGATGAGAATGAAAAAAAACAAGAACAAAAGGATGTAAAGATGAAAACTTTAACATAGATTTTTAAAAATATGCAACATACTTTTATTGAGTTCAGAGAGGAAGGGAGAGGGAGAGAGATAGAAACATCAATAATGAGAGATAATCACTGATCATCTGCCTCCTGCACGCCTCTTACTGGGGATTGAGCTGCAACCCAGGGATGTACCCTTGACCGGAATAGAACCTGGGACCCTTTAGTCTACAGGCCAACGCTCTATCGACTGAGCAAAACTGGCTAGAGCAAAGGGTGTCATTTGATTCATTCACACTGGACAGCTATTGTTGTGATGGCTGCTAGGTTTTATTTATTTTTTTTAGGGGGGGGGGCGGTGTTACAATCTGAGGAAAGAGGTCAGTATTCCTGACTGAATAGTCAGTTATTGCATGTTTTAAAAATTCTTGCAGCACACTGTTCGAAAAACGGTGATATAAAGTAATGAAAGGTACTACTATCTCCAACAACAAAATTATAACATATAACACTTTTAGTATAATCGGCTTCTTAATGGTAAACTTCATTTTAACTACAGAAAAGCTTTATAAAGGAAAATAATACAGTCTATAAAGCTCAATTAGAAATCACTTTATTAATGCTGATTTTAGTAAAGAAATATGAAATACAGAAAAATCAAACAAGAAACTTAAAAAACTTTTAAGACCAGCTATTTCCTATGAACCTGTTTGATATATGTTGTGCTATTACAGATATTTTTGATACTATGAAGAAAAAACTGTTACCTACTAATTTTAATGACTTTCAATTCTGAATGATAGCTTTGCTGGGTAAAATAATCTAGGTTGTAGGTTCTTGTTATTCATCACTTTGAATATTTCTTGACACTCCCTTCTGGCCTGCATAGTTTCTGTTGAGAAATCAGCTGACAGTCATATGGGTACTCCCTTGTAGGTAACTGACTTTTTTTCTCTTGCTGCTTTTAAGAAAAATCAACCAAAAAAATGAGTTCCCGTGTCACCTCTGACACGCGTGTCATAGGTTCACCATCACTGGGTTAGAGCATCAGCCTACAGACTGAACGGTCATAGAGATACATTGCAGGCTGAATATTGTTAAATATTATGGAACTAAATGTTATGATTTTAAAATAGAGATACATTGATTCTTTTTAAAATATATCTTTTCTTCTCCTTCCACCCACTCCACCACACATAGATGTACATATATTATTATTAATTACTCATTTATTTTGTATGCCTATTTGATTACTGACTGAATCTTCCCACTAGATCACACAGAAAGAATAGGAACCATGTCTAGGGTTTCCCCCATTGTTTTTCCCTAGCACTTAGCAAAGTCCCGGGGAAGCAAGAAGTACACAATAAATAACCATTACTTGCCTACAAGAATCAATGAATGAATGAATTATGTGGTTTGTCCTCTAATTCAATGATATTCCCTCCTACGAAAAAGGTATTACTACTTATTGTTAGACTTTTTCACCTGGCAGCATAATGTCTTGATTCCCTGAGATTCTTTTCTCCATTGTTATTCCAAAACAAAAGCTTGTGAGTCTTCATGCAACAAAATTCTCTATGTCATCGTTATTTAGAGAGCAGACTTTGGGGCCAGACTGCCTGTTTTGAATGCCATATTACTTGCCTATAACCTTAGTCAAGTTAGTTCATAATCTCTCAATGCCCAGTTTGAAGATTCCAAACTCCTTGTCAGTTTTACTGTTATCACACGGCCTCCCAAGTAGGAAGAACAAGGAGAATATGATCAACAAAATCTTAGTGAACCCTAAGAAACCTTTGTATTTGGATTGTCTTGTTGCAGCCAAGAACCAAGTGGTACTTGGTAACAGCAAATAAGCAAAACCCTGGTGCAGTTAAAACTCGAGGTTCTGAGAGTCATACGAGCACTCAAATATATATATTTAAATAGGGGAAAGCTGAGATGACAAAAATACAAAATCATCCCTAAAATGTCTACATGTTAATTTGTCGCTACTTCACTCTTACTCTAGAGATATTTGCTAAGAAGAACATAGCATTAATGAGTAACTCATGAAAATCCCTCAGCGCTTTAAGTCTTGCCTCTTTTCTAATAGTCTAGTACAGCTATTTTCAACCTTTTTCATCTCATAGCACACATAAACTAATCACTAAAATTCTGTAGCACACTAACAAATGTATTATATTTTTTGCCAATTTGACAAAAAAAGAATAGGTGTAATTTTGATTCATTTATATTGGACAGCTATTGTTGTGTTGCCTGTTGTCATGTTTTTTAATTTGACAATCTAAGGAAAAAGAGGTCAGTGCCCCTGACTAAATAGTCAAGTATTGCATGTTTTAAAAATTACTGCAGCACACCAGTTGAAAATCGCTAGCCTAGTACCAGGTTTTGCTTATTTTAACAGTCATTTGCTTTTATTATATGTTAACTTTGCTTAACATTTTTCATTATGCCTCATGTTCTCCCACCCACTCACCACCCAAATGCACCTGCCTGCTTCTAATGAATTTTCTTACATGAGACAAAAATTAAAAGATACAAATATGTGAAGACTACACAGAAGCAAGGGCTGAATAAATGTGATTTGATTATAGAACTTTTCTATGATTTTTATTACAAAGTTAATTTAATTGAAAAATGTAAAATAGAATGTGTTCTTAATATTTACATATCTTAAGAAGAAAATTAATCTGTAAATACCTTTGGAATATTTAAAGTAATCCATCAGGCTGAATTGCTTCCTAATACAAAATAGGCACCTAACTCAGTTGCTTTTTACTTGAATAACCCTCTGAATTTCAGTGGCCCCCACTGACCACATGATCTTTATTTCCTGTCCACTCAACAACAGTTCCCCAAAAGCTCATCTAACTCAAGTTTTCTTTTTCTTTCACTGACAACATATTACTTAAAAGTCTGTTGGCAACAATTAATATACACTCCCATCAAGTGGCCATTGGATGTGTACTGTCCTCGGGAGGAAGTATAATTTGGGCGACACATTTATCTGAGGGACTTGGTTGTGAGCCCTCAACAGAGAACAGTTGAAGATGGCAGGGGAATGAGTGCCTCAGTTTTATATACACCACAGAACACACTGCTGTCCACCCCTTGTGTCATTTGTGTCTCTTGCTTCATATGATTTCACTGCATCTAAGAAAAGCTCCTTCAGGATTCTGGTTAGTTTCTTTTGCTGGGGAAATTTATGAAAGCACGTTAGTGGAATGAACTACAGCGCCTAAGCTCAGCAGCTGGTCCTTCACCCTCAACTGATCATCTCCCTCCTGTGCTATCCATGTGCTGTCTGGTCTACATTCCTCTCACCCTCAGCTAGCACCTCTGCTGGTCTCAGTCACTTGTCTGGTGGACGGACCCAGATTCTCATCCCTGAGGTGTCTGAGCCCAGGTCACCATTCCTCCTCGACTGAGTGTTGGATGCCATGCACAAACTGCACTTGTCTACTTAAATCAAGCCATCAAAATTAAACAAGAGGCTACCTAGGGATCCCCCAGTGGATTCCTTGGGTGCCAAACACATTCCTCTCTCCTTCCATTTTGTATTGAAAATGAATTGCAACCATTGATCTTTTTTTAAAAATTATCTCTAAAATTTTGCCTTCTAATTAAATTAGTATAATTTAATTAGCTTTGTTTATTTGGGGATGTATTATTAGGTATCTACAATTTTAGGATCAGTGTATCTTCTTAGAGAGTTTTTACTTTTATTATGATGTAGTGTAAGGAGGTGAATTTGAACGTTTCAGGACTGATCAAGAAAAAAACTATGGCCACCAGGTGGCACTATCACACAAGCTTTATTTGGGCAATACTTTGCCAGGTCTGCCGAAGGCCCTAAGAGTGTGAGACCATCCAGAGGCTTAAGGCCATGGGGGCCATCATCCAGAAGGAAAGGGGGCAAGGGAACTCCTGAGGTAGAGAAGCATGGCGGGGGATGGGTATTTAGGGGGCTTTTGTATGTTGTCACGCTGCAGCATTCAGCCTGGTAGGGAGATGCTGGGTCAGAAAATTCCAAAGGGTAGCAGCAACTTAGCATCTTTGTAGCCTAAGGCTCATTTTGTCTGTGGTAAGCAGATTTGGACACAGTTTCACATTAAGTAAAGCAGGTAAGCTCTAAATGACTAAAAACCTACTTGTCTGGGCTGTGTTTAAAACAACTGATGTGTAAAGTAAAATTTTGGTTTCGTGCCAGGGGCCTTTTGAGCTAGTGGGTCTCAGCCTCCTGTAAATAAACAACACAGGGCCAATGTATAAAAGCTATCTTTGCCTAATATACACAAAAGGTAGTGATTCTCTTTATCTCTTTTTTTCCAATCACATTGTTTATTATACTTTTTTAAAAAATAAATCTTTATTGTTCAGATTATTACAGTTGTTCCTCTTTTTCCCCCCATAGCTCCTCTCCACCCAGTTCCCACCCACCCCCACCCTTACCCCGCCACTGTCCTCGTCCATAGGTGTACAATTTTTGTCCAGTCTCTTCCTGCACCCCCCACACAGTCCCTTCCCCCCAAGAATTGTCAGTCCATTCCCTTTCCATGCCCCTGATTCTATTCTATTCACCAGTTTATTCTGTTCGTCAGATTTTTTTATTCACTTGATTTTTAGATTCACTTGCTGATAGATATGTATTTGTTGTCACTTTGTTGTTCATAATTTTTATCTTTACCTTTTTATTCTTCCTCTTCTTAAAGAATACCCTTCAGCATTTCATATAATACTGGTTTGGTGGTGATGAACTCCTTTCGCTTTTTCTTATCTGTGAAGCTCTTTATCTGACCTTCAATTCTAAATGATAGCTTTGCTGGATAAAGTAATCTTGGTTGTAGGTTCTTGCTATTCATCACTTTGAATATTTCTTGCCACTCCCTTCTGGCCTGCAAAGTTTCTGTTGAGAAATCAGCTGACAGTTGTATACTCCCTTGTAGGTAACTAACTGTTTTTCTCTTGCTGCTTATAAGATTCTCTCTTTGTCTTTTGCCTTTGGCATTTTAATGATGATGTGTCTTGGTGTGGTCCTCTTTGGATTCCTTTTGTTTGGAGTTCTCTGCGCTTCCTAGACTTGTAAGTCTATTTCTTTCACCAGGTAGGGGACGTTTTCTGTCATTATTTCTTCAAATAGGTTTTCAATATCTTGCTTTCTCTCTTCTTCTGGCACCCCCATAATTTGGATGTTGGTACACTTGAAGTTGTCCCAGAGGCTCCTTGCACTATCTTCATATTTTTGTATTCTTCTTTCCTTTTGTTTTTCTGGTTGGGTGTTTTTTGCTTCTTCGTATTTCAAATCTTTGACTTGATTCTTAGGATCCTCTGGTCTGCTGTTGGATCTCTGTATATTATTCTTTATTTCAGTCAGTGTATGCTTAATTTCTAGTTGGTTTTTTTTCATAACCTTGAGGGTCTCACTAGATTTCCTGGAGGTTTCTAGAAGATTCTTGAGTAACCTTATAACCATGGTTTTGAACTCTATATCAAGTAGTTTGCTTTCCTCCATTTCTTTCATTTGTGACCTGTTTCTTTGTCTCCACATTTTTTATGCTTCCCTGTGTTGATAGAGTGGCTTTGTGTGGTAGGTGTCCTATAGAGCCCAGTGGCTCAGCCTCCCTAATTACCTGAGGTGGGCACTCTTGGTGCACCCCTTTGTGGGCTGTGTGCACGTCTTGTTGTAGTTAAGCCTTGATTGCTGTTGGTGTCACTGGGAGGAATTGACCATCAGGCCATTTGGCTGTGAGGACCAGTTGTATATACAATGGGAGAACTTCTGTGCTGGAGACACCCTTACAGGGCAGGACTTGCTTCAGTGGGGCTTTGGTGCTCACTGAGTCTGCCCTCTGAGTGTGTCTCTCATTGGTGTGAAGAGTTGTAATCTGGATGGTCCCACTCTGACCACTGGGTACATTGGCTCTTGGATCTCCAAGGAGGTGTAAAGTCAGCCACTGCCTGAGGCCACCCAGCAGGAGCTACAGAGAGATCTGCAGATTCCTCCTCTTTGTTTGGGGTTTGGAGATGCCCAGATGAGATGCAGCTGTGAAGTAATACAGGCTGCTGATGAGCCTTATGCCTTCTTTTGGAAGCTCTGTGGTTCTCTGACCCAGCTACAGTTTGACAGGATTTTAGGTGTAGAAAGGCCAGCCATTAGTATGCAAAAGCCTCTGTGCACAGCTTGGGTGGGGCGTGGTCTCAGGGAATCACGGGGCGGTGCAAACAGCAATTGTTGCCCAACGGCCCTCCCTGGATTGGTCCCTGGGTCTCTGTGTCCCGGGGCCCCGTGCAGGAACAATGAATGCTGTAGGTACCTCTGTGAGAAAGTCTCCCTCATGCTCCAGTCCAATGCCAGACAGTACAGTTTCTCTCCATATGAGTCTGGGCCCCCAAATTCTCGCCCGGAGCTGGAGTTCAGAGGAGTCAGGAGCTTGTATCTCCCTCCCGATTGAAAAAGACAACAGCGTACCCAGCTGCCAGCCCCTTTCGCATGCACGCCTCCGTACCTCCACACTTCCATACCTCTGCACCTCCTACCAGACTCAATGCGCTTTTCTCTTTCCTTCTAGTTGTAGAATTTCCACTCAGCCAGCCTTCCCATGGTTCTGGATGATAGTCGTTTTGTCTTTT
This sequence comes from Myotis nattereri, assembly GCF_964212035.1. Taxonomy (NCBI): domain Eukaryota; kingdom Metazoa; phylum Chordata; class Mammalia; order Chiroptera; family Vespertilionidae; genus Myotis; species Myotis nattereri. Next base: position 160,302,036 of record NC_138075.1, read on the forward strand.
AGTTGTATTTTAATGTGCAAGGCAGCAAGTTCAGGTGTTTACCTATGCCGCCATCTTGGTTGTCTCTCTTATTATACTCATTTTTTAAGGTTTGTTTTTATTGGTATTATTGTGATAAACTTTCAGCTTATCATAGTCTGCTATCTTACTACTTATTACTCAAACTGCTTTAATAGAAATTGTACTTCATTCTTTGCTCCCACTTAACTAAAACTGCTCTTAGTAATGTAATCAATGGCCTTCATGTTATCAAATCCTATTAATGTTTTAAATTTTCTTATTGGTATGTATTAGGGTCACCAAAGGAAGAACACACAAGGCCAAAAGTGGTAAAGAATTATAAACTTACTAGAGGCCCAGTACACGAAAATTCGTGCACTCGAGGGGGCGGGTCCCTCAGCCTGGCCTGCGCCCTCTCGCAATCCAGGACCCCTTGGGTAGAGTCCCTAGGCCTGGCCTGAGATCAGGGCCTATCAGGGCTTTCCTTCCCCTGGCTGCAGGCAGCTGGCCCTGCGCCTGCCGCTGCCACTGCTTGCCATCTATGCAGCGCTGCCCCCCGGCCCCTGACACCAGTCACCTCCCTCTGTAGGTGACAGGCGTGGGGTGTGATGGCTTGACTGGCCTGGGCCTCCCTCTGTGGGGTGATCGCTGGCTGGCCACACACCTGCCACAGTGTCGCCGGCTGGTGGCCTGAGCCTCCCTCTTTCTTTTCATTTCTTTCTTTCTTTTCTTTTTTTTTTTTTTTTAAAGTAACAGTAATGTTTACTAAGCTATACAGAACTGAGTACTATGAAGGGTTTACCAGGATGAAAATGCACTGCACCCGCCCCTGCCACCCCCAACACCCAGAGACTACAGTACTTAGAAGTTACATGCAATGGCCATAACTGCTGAATATCTGTTCGTAACAACAAACCATAGAGTATTTATACTGTATCACATCGAGTGATTATAGAAATAAATTTATTGTTTGTATAAAATATTTTTTTTTGTAAAATATATTTTTTAAAAAGAAAGTATAAAAAACATGTGCAGTTGAAAGCCCTGCCAGGACAGCCAGTCTGTAGACATTCAGTGAGTATGTGCTTTGGAAGGGCACCCGTGCCTCGTGCTCACAGCAACGCTAGCAGGACCAGCGAGGGTGCGCCCTGGCTGGCACTCCAGGCAGGACTGAGCTGGACCATGGTGGTTGGATACAGCAGGGCCTGGCACTGTGCCCTTCTCCAGCCTTGCACCAGGATCAGGATCAGGGTCAGGGTCAGGGCTGGGGGCAGGCAGATTGCAGTTTCACTCTGAGTCCCAAACTCAGCCTAATTTTGGTTGCAACTCATGGCTTTTCCTGGCTGCTCGGAGGTCCTTTGGGTGGGTCCCTGTCGGAGAGGCCAGGGAAGCGCCCACAGCTGCCTGGTTGGGTGTCTCTCCGGCCCAGAGCCTCTGTCCTGCCTCCCACAAGCCTGGCCCCAGGCAGAGCAGGCCCCCCTCAGGACTACTTTGGTCTCAGCTCTTGGTCCTGGGATTCTTCCCCTGGTGTGGCTGATCTGAGTTTCACAAAATAGCCTGGCCGATGCTGGCTGTGCTGAGCCTCATTGAAGAGTTTTTCATGCAGCAAGAAAGAGCCCTCTGGGACCCTCCTCCTCCTCCCTCTCCTTATCTCCTCCTCCTCTTCATCTACTCCTCCTCCTCTTCCTCCTCCCAGCCCATGGCCACTTCTTCTCCAGCTGCTCCAGCAGTAGGTTGCTTTCTGAGTCGGGGGTCTTAACATTTTCGGTCCTGACGATGCAGGTGGGGCGATGCCGGCTGAGCATCAGGATGAGCTGCTGACGCTCCTGCTTCAGCTCCTCCGTCTGGGTTTTCAGCTCCGCATTCATGTGCTCCAGCCACTCAGATTCCCACTGCAGAAGCTCCTTCCGCTCCTCTTGTTCCTGCATGGGGCTGCCGCCACTTTGTTCTTTTCCTGGTACCTTTTCCTCCACTCCTCTTCCTCATCTAGCTCACTTTTCACAGGTTGAGGCCTCTTGCCCAGTTTCACCTCCAGAAAGTGCAAAGGGGTGATCATGGCCCCAGTGTTGTGGATGTCAGCGTATTTCAGCTCCTCTGCAGTCAGGGCCAAGTTGGGGAGTCCAGTCAGGGGGCCGAGCCCTGGCAGAGAGCCCACAGTCATGGAAGGGTCTGGGACCTGCCCAGGCATCATAGCAGGAGGAGTGGCAGTCCAGCCCTGCAGAAGCCGCAGGGGGAGGCTGCGATCCTGGGGCCTGGGCCAGGCTGCAGGCGCCATGCTTGCTCAGGAGCCGCCGTGATGCCAGCCCCACCCTACAGTGTTCACCACTGCCAGTACCTCCTGTTGTCACAGCTGTGGAGCGTCCCTCCTGCAGGCTGTGGCCAGGGTCTCCCTCTTTGAGGCAATCGATCGTGGGGCTCTGCCTTCCTGCCTCATTGCCACTAACCTCTGGCCTGCCTACCTGATCACCCCTAATAACTCGCCTGCCTACCTGATTGCCCCTAACCACTTGCCTGCCTACCTGATCGCCCCTAATCACTCTGCCTGCCTGCCTGATCGTCCCTAACCATTTGCTGGGGGGCGGGGCCAGCCCAGCGAGGGGCTGAGGTGGTTCTGCTCTCTGGTCAGTCTGGTTGTTATGGTTGCTGGGCTTTATTATATAGGATTGTTACACCTTCGAGCAGAAGACCTGAGACCCAAATGGCATCAGCGGGGCAGAGTAGGGGGAGTGGGATATGTGTGTCTCCTGTAAAGGCCAGAGTAGCCAGTTGAACTATGTGCAGGTGGGGGCCAGGTGTAGGTGGTCTACTGGAAACTGGGTGAGGCGGTCTGCTGGAAACTGAAGGCTGTTAACCTATAATGAAAATAACAGGAAACCACTGGGAGAAGCAGGAGTCCCAACTGATGCATAATGTAAGGATGTGCCTAACATTCCAGTCTCTCTTTTTTTTCTGTAAGCTGGGGTTCCTATAAGCTGGGCTTTCTGCTAGCTGGGGTTGATGAGGAGGCCAATGTTGTTGTTCTGTAACATCTTCATGCGTAGATGGGATGTAGAGATGTCCCTAATTAGTTGGCTATTGAGGGAGGGGATGATCTCTAGTGTAGGTCTGGAATAGCATCATTTTCCCTAAGGATCTATTGGTAATTGCTGAATGGGGTTTTGGTGGAAGAAGAAAGGGCTCTTAGGATGCATGGGCCAAAGATGAGTACCAGGAAGAGCATTAAGAGGGGTCCAACAGGTAGAAGCCAGGAGGTCCAGTTAAGATTCTGTAGCCAGGTGCCTAGGATTCCGAAAGTTGTTGTCGGACTTTTGAGTTCCTATCAGCTAGCTTCTTGGTCCCCTCCCTTACTCTGCCAGACAGGTTGGCTTAAAAACAGCATTCTTCCTCTAGGAATAGGCATAGCCCCCCCTTTCTCAGCTGCGAGGAGGTTAAGTCCTCTCTGATTTTGGGGGGTAATTGCTGCCAGTAATCTATCTGGTCCTGTACTGTAACAATACTTTGGGCAATTTCCTCTAAGCTGTCTGCAAGTTCTTTGGACAGGCTCTGATAGTAGAAAAGGGAGGGTAAGATGCTAGTCTCCATCCCAGTGCCTAGGCCTGTAGCTATTCCTAGGCCAGCAAGGAGGGGAAGGGGGGCAATGCCCCTCTTGGTTCAAGTGTAAACAGTGAGAGGAACCTTAAAGGGTCAATTACTAGGGGCAATGTCTATCTCAGAGGTGAGATAGATCAGGGTGCAGGTCCCAGTTGAGTTGGCTGGGAGACAGAGATAGGTATTGGTACCACACAGAAAGGAGATTCCCTGATTTTCTAAGCAGAAACTGTTCTCTCTGGTGAAGAGGTAAGTAACCTTGTTGTTCTCATTTTCCCAAAGAAAGTTCCAGCTAAGGTTGCCCCTGTAATGGGCTGAAAAGGGCCTTTGGGGCTTAATGGTGTAGCTCGGTGGTGTTCTCAAAAAATACATATTTCCTCTCAGTCTCAACCCAAAATTCAGAATGGGTGAGGCCATGGGAGGGAGTCGGTGACAGTCAGGTTGTAATTGTGAATGTAACTGCCATGGGAGATAGCCATCAAAGGGCAGGGTCACCTAAACAGAACTGGGAGGAATTGGTTGTTGGGAAGGTCACCGAGATGGACAGGCTGAGATTCACACGGGTTTCAGAAAAGGAGCTTATTTGGGTGACAAAACAGCCCAGTCAGAGGAAGGCTGAAGGTTGAAAGTGAAGTTGCATAAGCATTGATCAAGATATCCTAAAACCTTTCCTTAGGGAGTGTTCTGTTGATGTAAAGAGGTGCCTGATATGCTAGGACAGTGTTGGTCATTACTGATCCTAAAATGGGGAATTTATTGGATGAGTGTTCAGTTATGTTGTTTAAATATGACTGGAGCCCTGGTCAACTTGGCTCAGTGGATATAGCATTGGTCCTTGGACTAGAAGGATCCTGGATTCGATTCCCAGTCAAGGGCACATACCTCGGTTACAAGCTCAATCCCGGTCCCGGTTGAGATGTGTGGGGAAAGCAACCAATCAATGTGTCTCTCTCACATCAATGTTTCTCTCTGTATGTCTCTCCCTCTCCACTGTCTCTAAAAATCAATGGAAAAAAAATATCTTTGGGTGAGGATTAACAAAAAATAAATAAAAAATGTATAAATATGATTGGATTAACTGAATGGCTCTTCGTGTGAGTTTTCCTCATGTTATTTTTATGCTTTGGAAGTTATAATGTTCATCAAGGCACATGAGTTAGAACGGGGGCTCTCCAAGTATCTTATAGTGGAAGGATAGACTGGAGTCAGCTCATGAGTGTAAGGAGGTTGGGGTTGCCGCGTAGCTAGCTGCAGAGAGGGCAAGACAGAGCCAGCAGTACAGTATGAGAGTGGGTTGGTGGTGTTGAGGAGGTGATGTATTAGATTGAGGGTTTGAGAGAGATAGTGAAGACTTAGGAGATGTTAAGAGGTTTGGGGTAAACATGCATACAGAATAAGAGGAGGAGAAGGCTTGGTGGGTCATTGCAGACTCTAACAGCGATGGGCGTAATTCCAACCAGATGATATAAGGCAATGGCACATTTAAAAAGAAAAAATGACAAGGAAGATCGCAAGTACTACCAGCCAGAATAAAGGTTGAGTAAGGGCCTCCCAGGCTAAATTCTAGTTAACTTAATCCTGAGAGTTTATTTCTAGACAGGAGGTTATTTGGTCCCAAGAAAAGCCTATGAAATCTTCCCTGAAGATAACAATCCCACAAGAAAGTCAGTAACTGTGTTTCAGTGCTGGGATGAAAAGAAGGGACTTCTTTGAGTAAGGATAGGATAAGATCATAGACTTGTTCTGCAGTAGGTCTTTGGGTAGGGAGGGGGCTGAGAGGGACCAGCACAAACAGAACAGTGAGGGTGATGGGAGGAAGCTAGTTCATAGGGGTCTGGGGCTTACAATTCCTCAGGAATTTTTATAAGTTTGAGATGAGTCAGTTCCTCAGGAATTTTTGTAAGTTTGAGATGAGTCAGTCCCAAGACTGGCATGCATATACAAGCTGACTGGCAGTGGAGCCTGGGGTGCAGGGGCTCACTTCAACTTGGACGAGTGGACCCAGGATAGATGTCCTCATAGTTTGGCCACCGTCGGTGTGGTCAGGAGTACCTGGCGTGGGCCTGTTCACTTGGGCTTCAGTGTCCCCGTGCATTAGGATGCCTGGAGGAGTACCCATCTTCCTGCTCTAGTGGAGGATCAGGGGGGAGTCAGTGGCAGGCCTGGGAAGAACTGGTCAGCATGCTGCCAAAGGAGGTTGTGAGTGAGATTGAGGGTGGGGAGATAATCTCCCAAAGGGCTACAGGCAATTGGGATGTGTCCAAGTAGAAAGGGTCTGCCATACATAAGCTCAAAAGGTCTGAGGAATGTGGTGGCTAGAGGGGTTGATCAAATGCGAATGAGGGCTAAGGGAAATGGGGTGATCGAAGTTTCTTAGACCTCAAGACTTAGTTTAGTGAGGTATTGTTTCAGGATTGAGTTCATTATCTTGACCTTGCCAGAGGATTGAGGATGATAAGGGATTTGTAGGCTCCAACAGACCTGTAGTGCAGTGGCCACCCCTTGGGTGACTTTAGAGATGAAGGCTGGACCATTATCTGAATGTAGGGAGGTGGCCAGGCCAAAGCGGAAAACAAGATGTTCAGCAAGGGCCTTAACTACCTCCATAGCCTTTCCTGAGGTGACGGGAAGGCCTTTACCCACCCAGAGAAAATGTCTACATTTAGTAGCTATTTGAAATGCCTTACAGGGGGCATGTGTGTGAAGTCAACCTGCCAATCTTGACTGGGAACCTGTCCTTCAGCCTGATGAGTGGGAAAAGATGGAGGCGTTTTGAGGGCACCCTGGGGAGAGGTCTGAGAGCAAGTAAAACATTGACTGGTTATGTTCTTGAGGTGTGTGGCCATCTGGTGGCAATTCCTTTAGGGCATCTTGCAGCCTGAAAGAGCTGGAGAATAAGATTGGCGTTGGTGATTGGGGACCCTCTGGTTGTCAGGAAGCCCAGCTCCTCCGAGACTATAGCATGTGAATAGAGGATGTGAAAGCATAGCAGGAGTCGGTGTAGATGTTGATAATATGTCCAGTTGCTAGAGTTAATGCTTGAGGAAGGGCTGTAAGTTCTGCCTTCTGGGAGGAGGGGCTGGGGGGCTGGGCCCCTGATTCTGTAGTGTGGGTATTGGAGACATTTGCATAACTGGCCACTCATTGCCCGTTTTGTGTACTGGCACTGCCATCTATGAACCAGGTGTCTGCCATTTTGGGGAAAGGTGCATTGGTGATGTGTGGGAAATAAGGCTGCTTAAAATCTAGGTGGTTTCAGCATGGGTGTTGTTCATTGTCATCTGAAGGTGGAAGCAGGTTTAGGAAGGTGCTGTGGCATAAGGTGATATGGGGAGCTTCCATGAGGGTGAGGTGAATAGGCTGTGTAGGGAGCGACTCTAGTTAAGCCTCTGTGGCAGAGTCACAAACAAGTCCCAGCTCAGAGGGCAGAGCCCTCTTAGCATAATTAAGCTTGACCTTATGGCTCCCCCTAGATCCTTCCTGGGTAGCTAATGGGCTGTGGCAGGTGCAGCAAGTGCTGCCAAAACAAGTGAAACTCACAAGAACATTGTAACTATGGTGACCACTATCTTGTTTTTCTCTGGCTATAAAATAAAGCCTCAGCCTGCTAGCTGGATCCTTCTCTGTGGCCTCATCCAGGCACAGGAGATCCACCGAGCCCCAGCTATATTCTCTTTGTCTTTTCTTGAATCCTTCACCACCCCTCCTCAGACTCACCAAACCCTTGGCTGTGCTAGCACGGCACCAGCTGGAGCCTGGAGAGGAAAGGAAAAGGGTGGTTTGGTGGAGGTAAATTCTGAGTGCATGTGGGGAATAGACCATCATTGGCTGGGAGAAGGTAAGTTCTAGCTTTCCTGGGCCCAAGGGTCAGCACTTCCAGAGCCCAGAGGCAGGCAGGCCAGCCCCTAATGGTGGGGTCTCTTTAGAAAGATAGGCAATGACCTTGAGGTCTGGCCCTGATTTCTAGCCTAGGAGGCCAAGAGTGATGCCCTTATCCATGTATAAAATGAAGGGTTTGGATAGGTCAGGTAGTAGGGTGAGTGCTGAGGCAAGAGCAGTTTTCAGAGCATTTTAGGGGGTGAGAATTCTGGTCTTGGGATCTAAAGGCTCAGTGAGGGCTCCTTTCACCACATCATAGAGGGGCTTTGCAAGACTAAAGTTGGGAACCCAGAGGTGAAAGTACCCAGCAAGCCCAAGAATGGAGAGTATTTCTTGTCTAGGGGAGGGGACAGTCATGGAGGAGATAAGGCAATTACAGTTCAAGGTAATGGCTTGGCTTTGTGGGGTGAGAGTGAAACCGAGGTAGGTGACTGTGGTTGGGGACAACTCGGCTTTATGAGGGTATGTGCGGTAGCCCCGTTCATCCGGGAAATTAAGGGTATGGGTGTGTAGTTGTGAGGAAGTTAGAGGACTACATAGCAGAAGGTCATCGACATTGGAGGAGGATGCTGGGAGTTCAGTTGAGGTGTTGAAGATCTGAGGCTAAGGCCTGACCAAATCAGTGAGGACTGTCCCTAAATCCTTGTGGCAGGACAGTCCAGGTTAGCTGCTGTGATGTATTGGTGTCAGCATCTATCCATGTGAAAGCAAGTGGGTTTTGGGAGTCTTTTGCAAGGGGAATAGAGAAAAAGGCATTTTTGAGATTTAGGACGGTATAGTACAGTGGTTCTCAACCTTGGCTGCACATTAGAATCACCTAGGAATCTTTTTAAAATCCTGATTTCTGGGCCTCATCCTCCAGAAATTGTTTGTTACTAATGTTGTGGCCCCACCCCATAACAAAGAAACATAATTTCCAGAGGATGAAGCCCAGAAATCAGGATTTAAAAAAAATTCACAGGTGATCCTAATGTGCAGCCAAGGTTGAGAACCACTGGTATAGTGGGTGGTGGTAGCAGGGATTAAAGAGTGATCAAAACACTTGAATTCTTGGAAGACAATCCTCTTTCCTATCATGTATTAGACTTTTATTGTTTGTTTTACAGTGCCACAATTTTATTTAGTATTTCATCCATGTGTATAATTGGCATTGCTCTGGGGGGGAAGTGTTGTCTTGTGTATATCAATCAGCTTTTTATACGAATGTTACACTAGCCAAATGAAAAAACTGGGAAGTGTTTTCCCTTTTAAAAATATTGAGATTTAAATGACATTGGAATTATCTTTCTTGCAACCCTAGTACTTTTTAAATTATGGATTTTAAAAAATCATTTTTCCATTCTTACTTGATATTGCTCTATTAACATTTTAAATTTCACCGTGGGTTACTTTTCATCATTTATGTTTTTCTAGGAAATTATGCATTTCCTCTAGATTTTCCGATGTGTTGCTTTGCAGTTGCACACAGTATTTTAAAATGAACATTTTTCTATTTTCATCTTATTTCACTTCTTGACAGCATTCAATATAGTTGAAAACTCTGTACTTCTAGGTTTTCAGTTTCTTAAATTTGTTGAATGGATGTTAGAGATGCCTATCTTTAATGTGATAATGCAGAGGAATGCATGGTGAATATTAATAAAAATTACAGGAAATTTAAAAATTTAGGAAATTGTTGACAGTTTTATTTTCTCACTAGTACAGGGTTCATCTCTGTAATTATGCAATTTATTACCCTTTTCTACATTATTTTGGAAAATTACAGCCTTATAGCAGAGATCAGGAATTTGTTAACATTGTGGCTGATCTGTTTGACAACAGAGCTCTGAGAATAGAGTCACAGATACTAGTATACTTTGTAAGCAAACAATCAGCATTGAAACCAAAGGAGAGTGATGTCCTCTGACTGAAAGACATAAATATGCCTCTAACAGATTTTCAATGTCTTTCAAGACCATAACAAAATTGACTAATACAACTGCTAATACAGCACCTAATATGGACTGCCTACTTTTTATATTAAAATAATGTTTGCTACATGACTGTATGAAACCGGAGCCAAAGTTAAAAGTAGACCATGTGAACATGATAAAATAAAGTGAGCTTCCAATAAAAGACTTTTCTGACAAACTAAAGCCCAACCTCCGATGATGCAGCACAGCTCAGACAATAAACAAACCAACCAAAGAACAGCCATGGAGTCCTCTGCATTCCAGCCGCTGTGCAAAGGGCCAGCCAGGCCGTGAGGCAGTCAGTGAACTGCTGCTGAGTGGTTTTTAAACGTGACTATAATCCTCTCTGAGGGGGAGGTCACCTAACACAATTCATGTGGTTTAAATCACCATTCCTTTATTTAGTTTTCCTCATACTTTAACAAATTAAATTTTGTAATGAATTAGTCATGAAATGAAAAATGTTTCAGTTGAATGGAAAAACTTCCTATGATAAGCCTCCAAATATCAAAGAATGAGTCAAGCTATTTCCTGCACAAATTTTCAGCCAGGATATACCACTTTATTTTTTTTAAATATATTTTTATTGATTTCAGAGAGGAAGGGAGAGGGAGAAATAGAAACATTAATGATGAGAATCACTGATTGGCTACCTCCTGCACACCCCTTCCCCCCCACTGGGGACTGCAACCCGGACATGTGCCCTTGGCCAGAATCAAACCAGGGACCCTTCAAGTCTGCAGGCCAACACTCTATCCACTGAGCCAAACCAGCTAGGGCCAGGATGTACCACTTTAAGCACTGAGCTTTTAACTATTTCAAGTGGAAACTGGAATCATCAAATACAACACATATCCTACCTTCTTAATGCCATATAGTATTGACCTGGCCAGTGTGGCTCTGGTCACCGGTTCAATTCTTGGTCAGGGCACATACCCAGGTTGTGGGTTCAACCCCCACTTGCGGTGTGTACAGGAGGCAACAAGTTGGTGTTTCTCAGATCAATGTTTTTTTTCTCTCTCCCTCTGTTTCCCTCCCTCTCCTTTCCTTTCTAAAATAAACATATTTCAAACATCATATAGTACTTTTGATTCAAATTCATCATCAAATATGACTTGTATATTTTGATGGGACTGTGAAGTGCAGGATCTTCTATTAAATGTTCTTGAGGTGCCAGGCTTTTCACATTAAATTTATTTTTTGGTTTCCTCCTCCCCTGCCGTCAGCTGTCATGTTTTGTTGTTTCCCTACCTCTCACAGGACCCTGTAGATACTTGTGGTTTGTTCAGCAGAAATCAGATAACCAAACATGTTAGAATCAGGTGTGAAGTAAGAAAAAGGAGACTGTGAGGATGGGGACCGGAGGCATTCATTTCTGAATAAAGTACGTGTGTTACTAGTACATCTCTACTGGTCTTCTCCAGATTGGTGATGCTGCCACAGCTGCAGTCTAAATGAATGAAGTGCAACTAGTTAGATGCTTATGGTCACTAGTAAATAAAATATCCACCATAATTTAGTAATTTAAGAACCCTGTTGAACAACAGTTTTGAAAGAGTAAAACTCTCTTTGCAGAAGACTTCGAAAGCACATTTCTAAAGGAAGACTATGTAAGGAAAGTAGAACTATATAGATCAGCAGATGGCTTAATTGGTTTTGTATAAACTCATTAATTAGGTAACAAAATACAAAAGCAATTTAATGAATCATCATATGAGGCACTAAATTCAAAGCTGATTTGTAATGTGCTTTTTATAACACAACTTGCTTAATTATTCATATGAATGAATGAATCATTAATACCTGAAACCTGTTCAACAGTTTTGAATACCTACTCATGTACTGGTGGCGATCATTTGCTGAATAAGGCAATGAGTAGCTCCCTGGGTAAGAAGTCCTCAAAATAATCACGTGAGGACTACTTCAATAAACAACACAGCTGTTTCTTGAATATTTTAGAAACCCAAAGTATGTATTTCAAGAGTTATCTTGTGTTATATTAATTCAGATGCAGTTGCTCATTAGATGTCTATTTTTTAAGGAAGACATGATGGAATTCTGTGAATTTACAAGAGGAAGTGACAGCAACTGATCATAATGCATAATGTTGTTAAACAACAGCTTGCTACCAGCCCCAGGCTGCTGAAAAATTTGCACAGGTGGGAAAAATATTTGGGCACAACTCTTCAACATATTTAAACAATTGAAAATGTGGAGGAAACTTTATTGTGAGTGTATCTTCTTACTTTCAGCGTGTTAAGATTACCTTTAATGAGATTATTAGTTTTCAATTTTGTAAATGTTCTTACTTGACAAAATTTAAAATTGATAATTTCATTTTAGTCTCCACATTTTCAGGAAATTTTCCATTCTCCTATGAAATCTAAGTATGGGAACTACTAGGACATGTGCAAACATTTTGCTGTGAGTTACAGAGAAACATTTAAAGAAAAGCACTTCATGACCGCAGACGCGGCTATTCAAGCTTTTGGTGAGGAGGGTATTTCCCAGGCTTGTGATCAACTGTGTGGAAATAATTGGTTAACCTGACAGAGAAGTCCCTTTACAGTTGTTGAAGAGAAGTTTAAGGAAATAATACCCAGAACCAAAGTGAGAAAAATTTTATATGTGTCCCTCCTCACAGGAGAGGCGAGGAAAGAGCAACAATTTTGAATTTTTACCTTCTAAAACTTCTCAAAACCACAATTACATTACTAACCCTCACTTTAAAATTCCTGCTGTTGGTCATGTGGAAGTCAAGATCACACAACAGAACCTATTGACATTACATGTAATAAATTAAAAATGCAGGTACTATGCTCAGTGCAGTGTCTGGTACAGTAAATGCTGAATAACTTTATGATTGAAAGAAGAGTTACACGTCTGCCTCCTGTACCTTCTCCACTTATAATGAAGGCATAGTGTGCTGAGTGCATTCTACCTTTCATAGACAGAATAGCTAATACTATAAGAACTGTAACACAGTATAAGATGAAACCAAATAGACTCTTAGGCTAAAAAATGACAGAAGTTTTAAAGCTTCTCCAGTAAGTTTATTTTTGCAAACTTCTTGTATTCTGTTTTATTGGCTTACACTGTTATAAAGAGGAAAATGTTCATATAAATATAATTTTGACCACTAAACTTTTTTAAATGTTTATTTCTCGTTGACCTTCAAATTTCAGCAGCTCATGAGTTTAGATATAAGTGTTCTTGCCACCCCACCCCACCCTGTCAGTGAGTCAAATAGCTCAAGATACACAATATACCCAAACAGAGGCAAACAAGCCCACTGTAAAGTAAACAAACTTTTATAATGTAAATAAGTGTTCCTTGTTGGAACATTCTATATCCAGTTCACATCTTCCCTGAAATTGGGATATTTATATTTACTAGACAACAATCTCTCTAAAGCAAAGAGTTTATCTCTTTGAAAACTCAAGTAATTCTTAAGAGCAATATTTTTCTTATTGATCTAAAAAGAATGGAGTGTGGAAGGCTGAAAAAGAAACAAGTCCTTCAAATGATCAAGACAGAAGCAAACTGAAAGATAATATGTTTAATAGAGTAGGGAGAAAATTGTAAATTATATAATCTATTGAAAATATTTTCAAAGAAATAGTTTGAGACCTACTGCCCCAGACTTAGATATTTCCTCAATTAATTAAAATGAGAAGTGTTGGTTTATTGGAGGAAAATACATTAATTCTTTGAAGTCAGAATAAAAGGATTGCACAATTTAATTTCTATATGATTGAATATATGAAGTATCAAATATAAACAGTAGTGTAGCAAGAAAATAAATTGGCAGAAATAATTACTCCACCAGTAGTAGTAATTAAGACCACCATTTGAAAGATCTATACACAAAAAATGAAAAGATATCATAAGATTTTACAGCACACAATTCAGTCCTAATTCCTTACTATTATACTTCTTTCTTCTTCAGTATTAGTGGGCCCACATTATCTCCTGTTAATTCATTGTGTTTATTATGTGAACCATCACAGGCAGGAAACTAGAAAGGAAAAAGAATTACACCTGTTATTTTAAATGATTCAAGAAGTAGAAATATTTGTGAAATGCACATTACTTTGGAAAAAGAAAATAATACATCAGATAGCTTGCCTGAGTAATAGATGTATTCTTCACCTAACCTGGCTTCTTATATCACAGCAAATCTAACAATTTTAAATAGCTAATTCAGTATTTGGTGTACATTTTAAGTAAAAAGTTTTGGATGATTCCATATGAGGCAATACAACAGGTTTAAAAGGGGATCAAATAAGCTTTTGTTCTCTGTGAAGCTCTAAATTTGAACTCACCTATTCACTTATTTAAATTTAAAATAATGTAATTTAAATTCAAAATATATAAAAATATTTTCTTATATAAAACTCATGCATATTATAAAATTTTTGAAAAACTAAAAAAAATATAGTTTTAAAAATTCACTCATAGGTAACAACATTATAGCATATTTTTCCTCTGCATTTATTATGTGTATTCATTTTTATTTAAAAAAAACAAACTGTAATAGGCTGGCCGCTGTGGCTCAGTTGGTTGAGCATCATCCCATGCACAGAAAGGTCACAGGTTCAACTCTCGGTAAGGGCACATGCCCAGGTTTCGATGTTCTCTCTCCCTTTCTCTCCTCTCTCCCTCTCCATTCCTCTCTCTCAAAAAATCAATAAAAACATATTTTTTAAAAACTGTAATATACTTGTCTTACTTGTATTATATTATGCTTTCATGCCATTAAATATTCTTTAAAACATGATTTGTAGTGGCTTCCTAATACCCCATCATTTTAAAAAATATGCTTTTATTGGTTTTAGAGAGAGAGGAAGGGAGAGGGATAGAGAGGTAGAAACATTAATGAGAGAAACATCAATATCAATTGGCTGCCTCCTGCACACCCCCTACTGGAGATCCAGCCCGAAACCAGGGTATGTGCCCTGACTAGGATTCAAACCCATGACCTCTAGGTTCATAGGTAAACACTCAACCACTGAGCCAGACTGGCCATGCACCCTATATCATTTTTATTACACCATACTTTAATCATTCCTCTATTATCAGATTCTAGATTGTTTCTAACACTTTGCTATTAAAGGATGATGTGATAAACATTATTGTACTTAAAACCTCAAATAACTTATGATTAAAGTAGTACAGATCTCATCAAAACATTTACTAGCTCATACTATAAGGCATTGTACATACATCATTTCACTGAATTCTTGAAAATGTCTGTGATGTTGATATATTATCAGAATTAAAAATCAGAGATTAAAGATTAAGCAACTTGCCCAAAGTCATACTATACGTGGAAGTCATCAGCTTTGACCAAAATTTATTCAGACTCGAAAGCTTAAACTCTTCCACTAAACCTTATGTCCTCTCTCATAATATAGGTGTATTTTAAACTATGTTACTTTAGCTAATTGATAAAACATAGTAAAAACATCATCATTCTTCTTCCTTGCTGCTCTAACTTTTCTAATGTAGGTAGTATGGATCATAAAATGCAACTTTAATTTAGGAATATAGACTTTCAGTACTGAACACAATGGAAAAACCTCTCATCTCACAGAACCTCAAAATTAAGGATTTCAGAAGGAAAACATTTCAATTACACAAAATTTTAGTGTATGTATAAATGGACATCTTACCGTCTTAGAACGCCAACATCTACAATAAGCTGCTTTAGTAAGACACAAATCTTCAATGTTTATTTCATTCACCACTTTGGGATTTTCCTTTTGTATTTTAAGATTAATCAAGCTATCCTTCTGTTGTTTTTTCTTTGGGAGGAATGGACGAACTGCAAGGTAGCCAAGTAGTGCAAGTACACCAAGGAAAGGCAATAACCGAAGCCATTCTGAAACTAAACATGCACAGGTGTGTTAGTCTGCAGTGCTCTCACGGAACTCAAATAGCATGTCTCATCCTTGAGCAGACTATTTTTTACTTCTCTTCAATTTCTGAACTATTCATCTTTAAAACCATGAATCAGTAAATCAAGCCGCCTTTACCGAGGACCACCTTGTTTCATTTGTGGGCTAACTTAAGACTTGTGAAACAGAAAACAAAATTTTCAGAGATAGGTCCTATGTCAAATATCCTGTCATTATCCTAAGTATATTCGTGTTTATCATTATCTATTTTTCAGGAAATACGACCCATAATTATAAACCAAATTCAACGTGTGATATAGCTTACGGGTTAAGAAAATGTTTCTACAATGTTTAAAAGCACACAACAGAATATCTGTACTTTACCATTCATATATAATTTCAGACAGAACATGTTTTAACTTTTTAGTTTCAATGCTTTACATTTTTGGTAAGGCATAGTGAGTCCTAAAGAAACGCGTAGATGTTGTGTAAAAGCTACTATTTTAAAAAACTAAAATTTTTGTATATGAAATGTTCTCATTGTTAGATACATCTTATTCCATAAGTGTTCTTCAAGTGCCTTCTTTAGTTCTCAGCACCATTTTGGGGCACAGGAAATATAAGTGACATAAATTGAATGGTCCTTATGCCTGTGGAGATAAACACCCCGGGAAATAAGATAAACATTTTAGCATGTTTTTATCAAATGTTGGTTAGTGTCCAGCCTCTGCTGGGCTCTGCAGGGAATCCTTTCTGTCCTTAAAGAGTTATCATTTGACATCCTTCCCTCAGGGCCTATCGGGTACCTTTCTAAGCACTATGTAAAAATAGCTTAGTAGGAAAAAACAGAAGATAATGTGCCAAGGCATACTAATAAATGTTAAAGATAATGAATATACTAAGAGTGCAACTGTTTTATCTCATTTAATACTGTTAGCTTAAATAATTATGTTTGGCAGGTACCATAATTATTCCCATTTTTTATGTGGGTAAACTGTACTTAAGCAGGTTTAGTCCAGGACAGTAAGTTTGTTCTCATCCACCATGAGTCAAATCCAACAGATATAACATTTTATCTGTTCTTCTCTTGGTAAAACTACTCTCCAGAGATAACTGTTTTTACTATGCAACTATTGAAAGGTTGGCTTAATGCCAACTTTTCCAAAATGCAACTTTTTAAAAATATATATATATTTTTATTGATTTCAGAGAGGAAAAGGGATAGAAACATCAATGGTGAGACAGAATCACTGACCAGCCGCCTCCAGCACGCCCCCACTGGGGATAGAGCCCGCAACCCAGGCATGTGCCCTTGACTGGAATCGAACCTGGGACCCTTCGGTCCACAGACTGACGCTCTATCCACTGAGCTAAATCAGCCAGGGCATGAAACTATTTTTTATGTAACACAATGCCAAAGATTTGTTATGAGTTCTACATGAAACAACCTATTTATGCCTGGCACAGAAAAAAATATACAATAAATGTTAGCTTTTAGTAGAGACTAAGGATATTAGTGGCAACTCCTTTGCAAAAATATTCTGCCAGCTCAACTTAATGCTATACGGTAGAAATTTGGGGGCAATGGGTGTAATCTTTTAGTCACCAGAACGAAGCTCTGTAAGGATAAGGATCTTACCTGTCATGCTGGCTATTCTATTCTCATAACCAAAGTGGAAACATTCCATATAGATCCTTTGATTAATTAAACTTCTAGAAATGAAAAAGAACCGCTTCTTGGGAGGGAGAGGCCTATCTGTAGATCTGTGCTATACAATATAGTAGCCACTAGCCAGACTGTTTTGATTTGTACTCAAGATTTTGTTTAAATCCAGTGGTTCTCAACCTTCTGGCCCTTTAAATACAGTTCCTCATGTTGTGACTCAACCATAAAATTATTTTCATTGCTACTTCATAACTGTAATGTTGCTATTGTTATGAATCATAATGTAAATATCTGATATGCAGGATGGTCTTAGGCGACCCCTGTGAAAGGGTTGTTTGACTGCCAAAGGGGTCGAGACCCACAGGTTGAGAACCGCTGTTTTAATCAGATATAGATGACAGACACAAAGACAACTGCCTTGAAAGGAAAGTTTATTACTTACAGTTCCCAAGAGGAGGGAACACTCCATGCCACACAGGACACGGGGAAAGTACCAGGGTTGATCAGGTGGAAGGTGACAGGAAAGCCTGGGCACAGACTATTGTGGCTTCCAGGGAACAGCAAGGTGGGGCAGGGTAAGCAGTTTAGGAGTGAATAATTTCAGTGGGCTCTCAGCTGTTGAGGTGGTCCCTAGTTGTTTCATACCTGACCCAGGGTGATTTGGGACAGGGGAAATCCCGGTTGGTAAGTGATTTAGATACAGGTGGTAGGTAGGGTAAGATGTAGGCTTTAGATTGGTTGATTTGTGTATGGAAGGTGAGCTCCACAGGCAAGTTGTTTATTATCTTTGGGAATTAGCTGTTCCTGGGAGGGGCATGTTCTCCAAGGCCATCAAGGCCATCAAGGCCCCAAGGTGTCAAGTCAAAGCATCATAAAATATACAAAGTAAAAAACCTAATTAGTATGACAATTCAAATTTAAATAATTAAAATTAAGTAAAACTCAAAATCCAGTTTCTGAGACACACTAGTCACATTTCAGCACAGCTTAACAGCCACACATGTGCCTAAGTGGCTGTTGAAGTTACCAGCACAGAGATTTCCATCATCACAAAAATTTTTTGGATGGTGCTGCAACAGACCATTGTTTCTGTAAGTACCAACTCTATAGCATGGCCAGGCTACTTTGACAGCTTCATCTCTCACAAGCATCTCATCTCTCAAGTACGTGAAGCCACCCCAAAGCTATTACCGAGTAGCAGCCTTCGCGTGTTTCTGCATGAGTAATTCCTTCTGTTTGCGATGCCTATCTCTGATCTATGGCTCATTTGGGTAAACCCTTTAAGACTAAGGTCAACTACTGCCTCCTCCAAAAGTCTTCCTTGATTCACAAAGCAAAATTAATCACTTCCCAATATGTTCCCAAGACCTTTTTCCTCATGTTCTTTTATCACACTATTAGAGGCTGGGTGCATGGATCCCTAGGCCTAGCCTGCGGGGATCGGGCTGAAACCAACTCTCCAACATCTCCCGAGGGGGTCCTGGTTTGCAGAAGGGAGGTTCTCAGGTGAGACACCCTGGAATCGGGCTTCCTCCTCTCTGGTTCCAGGTGCATCACCTGAGAACCGCAGCTGCCAAGTCACTGCAGCTTGGCAGCTACTGCATTGAGCATCTGCCCCCTGGTAGTCACTGTGTGTCATAGCTACCGGTTGGATGGTCACTTAGGCTTTTATATATATAGACTAGAGGCCAGGTGCACAGAATTCATGCACGGGGGTGGAGGAGTAGGGGGAGGACTGCCCCTCAGCCCAGCCTGCACCTTCTTGCATTCCAGACCACTGGCTCCTAACCACTCATCTGCCGGCCTGCCTGATCACCCCAGCCACTGGCCTGCCTGCCTGATTGCCTCTAACCCAGGGGTGGGCAAACTTTTTGACTCAAGGGCCACAATGGGTTCTTAAACTGGACCAGAGGGCCGGAACAAAAGCATGGATGGAGTATTTGTGTGAACTAATATAAATTCAAAGTAAACATCATTACATAAAAGGATATGGTCTTTTTTTTCAATAGTTTTATTCATTTCAAACGGGCCGGATCCGGCCCACGGGCCGTAGTTTGCCCATGGCTGCTCTAACCACCTCTGCCTCAGTCCCTGCACATGGGACCCAGGCTTCCCTCCTCCAGGCGGCGCCACCCGGGCTGGCTGCACGCACCCGGAACCCTGGGCAGTGCCGCCCGGGCCCCAGCTTTGTCAGGAAGGTTGTCCAGAAGGTCGTCCGGACTATCCAGTCTAATTAGCATATTACCCTTTCATTAGTATAAATGGTTATCTTTATAAAGCGGACTTCCATAAATCTGTAAGAAAACGAGCTATGGAAAAAAGAGCACCGAAACCGGTTTGGCTCAGTGGATAGAGCGTCGGCCTGTGGACTGAAGGGTCCCAGGTTCGATTCCGGTCAAGGGCATGTGCCTGGGTTGCGGGCACATCCCCAGTGGGGGGTGTGTAGGAGGCAGCTGATCGATGTTTCTCTCTCATCGATGTTTCTTACTCTCTATCCCTCTCCCTTCCTCTCTGTAAAAAATCAATAAAATATATTAAAAAAAAAAAAAAGGAGCTGTGTGCTATTACTCTTCTGGAACAAAGTAGACTCTTAAGAAGTGTTTAATGAATGACTTACTGAATGAATAATGTAGAGTATAAATGTCAGTCCCTTCCTTACTCATCACATTATATTGCAAGTATTTATTTACACTTATCTTCTAGATCAGGCAATTACCTTATATCAGTGGTTCCCAACCTTCCTAATGACGCAACCCTTTAATACAGTTCCTCATGTTGTGGTGACCCCCTACCATAAAATTATTTTCGTTGCTACCTCATAACTGTAATTTTGCTACTGTTATGAATCATAATGTAAATATCTGATATGCAGGATGTATTTAGGCGACCCCTGTGAAAAGGTCGTTCGACCCCCAAAGGGGTCGCGACCCACAGGTTGAGAACCACTGCCTTATATGAATATTGGCCCCAACATCCAGTACAGTATCTTGAAACAGTAGTTATTCAATAGATTTTTGTTGAATGTAGAATAACATTAAGTATCATACTGTATATTACAAAATTAAAAAGTAAAAAGAGGTTAAATAACTCAAAGTCAAAAAGTAAATGAATGGGGGAGGGGGGAGCAAGTAAAAAAGTAAAGATGAGAAAGAAAAAAACAAGAACAAAAGGATGTAAAGATGAAAACCTTAACATAGATTTTTAAAAATATGCAACATACTTTTATTGAGTGCAGAGAGGAAGGGAGAGGCAGGGAGATAGAAACATCAATAATGAGAGATAATCACTGATCAGCTGCCTCCTGCACGCCTCTTACTGGGGATTGAGCTGCAACCCAGGGATGTAACCTTGACTGGAATAGAACCTGGGACCCTTTAGTCTACAGGCCAACGCTCTATCGACTGAGCAAAACTGGCTAGAGCAAAGGGTGCCATTTGATTCATTCACACTGGACAGCTATTGCTGTGATGGCTGCTAGGTTTTATTTATTTATTTATTTTGGGGGGAGGGGGATGTTACAATCTGAGGAAAGAGGTCAGTATTCCTGACTAAACAGTCAGTTATTGCATGTTTTAAAAATTCTTGCAGCACACTGGTCGAAAAACAGTGATATAAAGTAATGAAAGGTACTACTATCTCCAACAACAAAATAATAACATATAACACTTTTAGTATAATCGGTTTCTTAATGGTAAACTTCATTTTAACTACAGAAAAGCTTTATAAAGGAAAATAATACAGTCTATAAAGCTCAATTAGAAATCACTTTATTAATGCTGATTTTAGTAAAGAAATATGAAATAGAGAAAAATCAAACAAGAAACTTAAAAAACTTTTAAGACCAGCTATTTCCTATGAACCTGTTTGATATATGTTGTGCTATTACAGACATTTTTGATACTATGAAGAAAAAACTGTTACCTACTAATTTTAGGTATAATGCATATTTTGTACAGTATGTTTTTATTTTTATTTTAGGATTATAAAAAATAGGATTTATTTTTTAAAATGTAGAAAAATATAAAAAAGTAACTTTCAATCCCACCAGTCAAGAGTAAGTAAGTAACATTTATATTTCTATGTTCTGGGGTGTTTTTAAAAACTTTTTGATGTACATACATAAATGCTTTAAATACTTAAAAAACAAAAAGCAAAACTGATACCATATGATATAGACCATATAGTCTATATCATAATTTTTTCACTTAATATTATTTCAGAAGCATTTTCCAATTCCTTAGTATCCTTTGGAAACATGAACTTAAATGGCTATACCCAACTATCATACCTCCCGTCACAACAGAAGAGCTACAAGGGCAGGGGCCTTATTTGTCTGCATCACCACTGTCTCCTTGGTGTGTAAATAATGCTTGGCTCAATTTATTTTATTTCATATTGAGGCTTAACTTAGTGTTCAGCCTGTTGAACTTTGTGTTAAGTGCTCAATTTGATAAATTTGTCAACTATATAGACCTGTGAACACCACCTAAAACAAAATATAGGGTATTTCTATCATTCTAGAAAGTTTGCTCTTATACAATCCCTTCTTTCTGGGTTCTTTCATCAATTTAAATGCTTAATAAATATTTCTGAATGAAGAAATCTGATCAATATGCTATTGTTAAATAATTTCTTTTCCATTTTTTTACTAAGTAATTATTAAGTACCTACGATGTGAAGATACTGTGCTAAATGCAAGTGCAGCAGCTGTCTTATTTGTCTGTAGATACCCAGTGCTTACTACAGTGCCTGGCATAGAGCAGGATTTCAAATCACTAATTCACAGTTTATCTGTTGTATAAATCCAGATTTTCGTATACTTGGAGTCAGGTTTCTTTGGTCTGTAAAATAGGAATAACAATAATTCATTCATTTGTTCAACAATACAAGTACCCACCACATTCCAAATACTGCACTAGGTGCTGGGGATACAGGCTGATAGTTAGATAAGGTTCCTGTTCTTATAGGGTATACAATTTAAAAGAGATTAGAAGACGCAGTCCAGTTCCTACTCCAAAAGAGCTTTCCGCCTAGTATGGAAAACAGATCTATAAAAAAGAATTACAGTACTGTGTACTATGTACACTCATGAGTAAGCGATACAGTGGACAAAGTGATTAACTCTTGACAGGGTTGAACAAAGAGGAGGATCTGATACCTAAACAGGTTTCTGAAAGTGACTAAACATAGGAGTCCACAGGCAGAGGGGAAGAGGAGCCACATTCTACACAGAAGAAACAGAATAGGCAAAGGCACAGAGATATGACATACGTGAAAAGTTTAAGAAACTAAGTGCTACAGTATTGCTGAGATACAATGAAAGAGAAGAGGGTGTGTAACAGTGAGCCAGTGCCAGACTATGGAAGGCCCTGATATAAAAGGGAACCACTGAAATATCTGAAATATTAATGGAACTGAAAAACTGTTCACTTATGAAATTACACTGGTATTAGATGGAAGATGGGTTAGTGGATAAACATTAAGGTAGAGCAGGGAGGGCTAGAGAAAAAAATAACATGAGCTGAAACTAAGGCAGTGGCCATTAAAGCAAAGAGAGGACTAATGGGTCCCTAGAAAAGCAGATGTGCACGTGTGTGTGCATTTTCTGAGGAAATGGTGTACAGCTTTCATCGGGATCTCAGCGTAGGTCTGTGACCAACCCTCATTCACCTGGAAACATAAGACCTGCTAACTCAGGTAGCTCCAATCAACAGGATTTGGTAACTGACTAAAAGTATAGAGCGTGAGGTAAATACAGGAAGTGAAGCTTCATGATTCCCAGATTTCTGGTTTCATTATCTGGATGTATGATGGTACTGGCCTCAGTTAAAAAAAAAAAAAAAAGACAATATAAGAAGGGCAGCTTTAAGCATGACAAGACTGTGCGGTATTGTAAAGGAAAGGAAAAAATAGGATATGTCACCATCCTTAAAAAACGTAAGGAAGAGACTAAAGTTCAACAGACACCAGCAAAGGGGGATACTGATGGAGGGAAGAAGACAGTTTTCTTTGAAGGAGAGTAAAACAGTTCCAGTGTGGAAGCAGCTCTGCCGCGCCTAAAAGATGCCAACTGCCTTGGCCCCTCATCCCACAAACACACAGAAAGATAGAAAAAGACACCCACTGAGAGAGCTACAGGGGAAGTGCTAACCTCACTTAGGGCAAGAAGATGCCTCAAGTAGTAAAGGAGAGAGGGAGAGAGGAGGGGAGAGAGGGAGAGGGAGAGGGAGAGAAAGAGAGGGAGAAAGAGAGAGGGGGGGGAGGAAGAGAGAGAGAGAGAGAGAAAGAAAGAAACATCACACAGGGATCAAACCCACAACCTAAGCACGTGCCCTGACCTGTAATCCAACTGGCAACCTCTCAGTGCATGGGACAGTGCTCAACCAACTGAGCCACACCAGCCAGGGCTCCAATGTTTTTTATTTTTATTTATTTATTTTTAAAGGAGATGTATTTTTTAAATATATTTTACTGATTTTTTACAGAGAGTAAGAGAGAGGGATAGAGAGTTAGAAACATGGATGACAGAGAAACATCGACCAGCCGCAAGCTGCACATTCCCCACTGGAGATGTGCCAGCAACCAAGGTACATGCCCTTGACTGGAATCGAACCCGGGACCCTTCAGTCCGCAGGCCGATGCTCTATCCACTGAGCCAAACTGGTCAGAGCTCCAATGTTTTTTAAATCATCTGTTTCTAATTTTTTACAAAAGAAAATAAATCAGACACACTAATATTATCAATACTGACCATGTAACATTCATTTTGTAATATTCTATTTCCCACTATTAAGATAAACAATAAGGTGAGTAAAAGAATCAGTACCGTTAGAAAAACAAAATCTAGAGAATATTTCAAAGCAACTTGAGTAGAAAGCAATTTTATAACACCAATTTTCTGAAACTTTAGATACAGTTAAAAGAAATTATCTCCTTAGAAGAAATAAAATTAAGAGGGAGTAGATTCAACCTTTTATGTAGATGGGCTAGCTATCACACCCTATTCTTGATCAAGATATATAAACAAATTCAATGACAAAAACATTTTAAAAAGTATATATAGACACACACATGGGTCTTAATGAAGAACTATATTCTAAGAAACTAGGATAGTTTTTTTCTGCCCTTTTAAAAGGTTACATCTGATACCATAAAATAATATTGCAATTTGGCTGCTGATAATTTTATATCATTTTCTTATGTATCATTTGCAGGTAAGATACACAAATGACTTCTATTTCTGAACTTCAGAAAGATAAACGTAAAATATTTTCAATGGGTGGCTTTACCATACACCTTCAAACCTAATACAGACTATTCAAGACTTAAGGGCAAATAAAATAATCAAGTTTTAAATCTATTTTCCATTCACTATTATGAACAGAACAGCGTCACTGTATCAAGAACACTACCTGGCCCACAGTAAGTACTCTGTAGATACCTGATGACTTGAGGAATTTTAAATTGCGAAATAGTTTATGGAAGAAAATGTTCAATGAGATCGAAATTGTTCTCTACAAAGGCTAATATAATCATTAATTAAACTGACTTTTAACTATAGTTGGACTAATTAGAAAGGGGGGAAAAACATTTACAACTTATAGTAACTATGTAAATATTTTCCTAAGGTCTCAAAAAAAAGTTTTCTAAAATAAAATTCTTCAATATTTCAAAAATAACCTTTATTATTTACTTATTAATAAATGCAACTCTTTAGTTTGAACTTAATGTTTTATTATACTTTCCTATTGAGAAAACTCACTTTTGGTTCATTTCTTTAAAAAAAAAAAAAAGGTACAATTTACATACAACAAACTGACAGGTGTTTAGCTCTGGGTTGTGACAATTAAATACAACCCTGTAGCCTCAGCTGAAAATGTGTATAATATTTCTATCACACCAGAAAGTATTATTCTGCCCCTTTTTAGTCTATCTTCCACAACTGATTTCTATAATCAAAGCTTTTTTCAATCAATATAGTTTTTGAGATTCATCAGTGGGTCAGTAATTTATCCCTTTTCATTGTTAACCAGTATTTCCACTCTGAATATACCATAATTTGTTTATCCATTCTCTTGTTGGTAGATACTTGGATTGTTCCCAGTTTGGGACTATTATAAATAAGGCTGCTAGGAACATGCTTGTATGCCTTTTTGTGAAAATGTTATTAACTCTGTTCCACTTCTAAATTCCCTGTTCAAAACTGGCCCTTTCTAGATAAATAGAGCTAATGCCCTTAAAGCTGTTTCACTGGGAAAAAAACTTCCTTTAGGATCAAACCCATTTCATTTCAAAGCAAACTAATTCAAGGGGGAAAGAACTACTATATTCAAAGTTTAAGAGCTAGCTTTTAGATCTAGAAGTAAATAATTTTCTGACTTTAGAATGAGAAGATGTTTTTCGTTGTTCTATTTTAAAAGTTTATATGACAGGGAAAGCTTTTTAAAGGTCAGAGTATTATGATACACTATACTTCCAAAGGGCAAAACCATACAAATTTATCTTAAAAGCCTCAGTCTTAGAAATGTGACCTAAACTGAAATAGATAAGTCGCCTCTGGTAGATAAGGATTGTCTGTAAATACTATACGATAATGGGTAATTAAGGATCTCCCCAAGTGTTTACTAAGAATGCAGAGTCATCATGAGAGTCAATTTTTTTTTAACCGCTGTATCTAAATAGGGAAGGAAAAACAGGCAACAATGTGAACTGTAACTTTTTTTTTGCCCTAATTGTCATAGATAGAAAATGAAAATACTTTTGGTCTCCTAAACTTTTACACAATTGCTGAAAAGTTATCTTTCAGATTTTTATTTCAACAAAGTCTAAGTATGATTCTCTAAGCAGCTCATTCAAGGGAGCCAAACGTCACTAGCTATTACCATCTGCTCTTAAAGGCAGAGTCAGAGTGGAAATTGCTTTTCTTCCATAGCACTGCAAAGCAGAGTCTACAACTGCTACACTGTCATTGTCCAGAGTGAAACAGACTATCTCATTTTTTTTTCATAAAGCAGCTATTAAAAACATGTTTATGTTTCCTAAACAAATAAGCAATACAATAACAACTAGACACACTGTAATAGGATTTAAGTATGTACTATTAAGATATTTACCAGAGTTGTCATTATTTCTGAGAATCAGGCCTCGCATTAAATATGTAAAAACTTTAAAGAGGAAGTTACTATATATTATTGATGTAAGGAGAGACTTAGCTTGAGTTTTCTTAATGCCTTTAATAGGAATTAAATATTTGTTGACAGGAGGGATCCTTAAAAAAAAACCACACTTGTAAAATCTTCTAGCCACTCAATCAAATATACGTTCTAATATGCTTCAACTACACTATTTACAGAAAAGGGAAACTAATATAAAACCATCCATCATCAGAATTAACACACATAATTCGGGATTGGGGTGGGAGTAAGAGGGCATTTTTCTTTCTTGACTGTTAAAAATTCAGCTGTTAACTTATGCAAATTATTAAAAAAGTAAGTTGGCAACTGGGAACAAATGTCACAAAATGTAACATCCTTTTGACCTGGTATTATTATACCCAAGGTATAATTCAAAAGAGAAAAAAAAAAAAACAATTGGTATTGGTACAGGGCTACTTACCACTGAGCATTATGAAAAAAAGATACATATATTTATATTTATATGAACATTAAAAATTTCCAGCTGCAGGGGAATGGTTAGGCCTACTGTGATGTTAATCTAAAATAAGATCAAATAGTTGTTAGAACAAGATGAGGAATACATAAAAATAAGTAAAGTGCTTAAGTAAAAGAAATGATAAAGGGGAAAAAACACGATTTTACATAATTGCTGCAATTCTACCAAGATCCTAGTAAACTGTTTGGACCAAAAGAAGACTTTGATATTTATAAACACTTGATTTGAAACTTTTTTCATTTTATGTTACTTTTATGTGGCTTCTGATGTTCAGATGTTTAATATTATTTGGTTACCAAGGTGTCTATTAAATAAATTACAAACCCTTTAACATCTAAAATGTTAATATCTCACAACCATTTACCTACAGAGCAACTCTGTCCATAACTCAAAGAATCTCTAGATTTGTAACAGTCATCTAGTTTTCCCATCTAAATCTATCTGCCCACCAGACTCGCTTTTTATGTTTTATTATTGTTTTAATCTCCCAAGGCACTTGTTTGGGGGAAAGTTTTCCTTAATTAAAAAATAATTTTTTTAAAGTCCGCGTAGTGGAGCTGAAATCATCTCCAAATAGTTTTCACTAATTCAGTCCTAGTTGTCGTTTGGTCTACACAAAATAAATCTTCCAGCCCTGACCGGTGTGGCTCAGTGGAAAGTGTCGGCCTGCGGACTGAAGGGTCCCGGTTGATTCCGGTCAGGGGCATGTACCTTGGTTGGTTGCCGGCACATCCCCAGTGGGGGGTATGCAGGGGGCGGCTGATCGATGTTTCTAACACACTATCCCTCTCCCTTCCTCTCTGTAAAAAAATCAATAAAATATATTTAAAAAAATAAAAATCTTCCAGTCAGGCTTCCAAATGCTGTACTGTACGTCAGCTAACATGGATCTGCAGGCTGCTCCACGCTAAGCAAGCCTATTTCCCTAAGACTATTTCACATGCTTCACATCCGATACTCGGCACAGCAGGTCAACGTTGGCCGAACCACGTGGCTTCTCCCCGCAACATCCTAGTCGGCCTCTCACAACGCAATGCCCAGGACTCAACAAAATCTCCCAGGGTTGCCTGCATTCTGGAAAATTTCATCCTTTAGATTTGCAATCTGCGTTGTGGGCTACTTATTTTTTTGTAAGTACATAATGTGACATCCATAAATCAAATTTCATTTTCTAAGATCTGGGCCACCGTCCTAGCTTTGGAACCCTCTTTGGCTAGATCTTTCCTCCACTTGTTACCACAACTGCCTCCAGACCCAGAGGAACGGAGGCGACCGCAAATGCCCCCATGATAGGTCCTCTCTCCCCGACGGGTCTGAGATCTCTAACTTTTTCACTAAATAAAGCTGCCATGTACCTATGGTCTGTGTGTCTCTGGCCAACATATTCCTGCACACACTCGCTGTGGTGAAACCCAGCAGAGCCGAGCTGCCCGACACACGGCGGCCGGGATACAAACAAGCCGACTGCGGAGAGCGCCGGCGAGGGCGAGAGCAGCCCGGGCGCAGCTCGCCGCCGCCTCTGGGAAAAGCCGGCCCCACCGAAGGGCAGCGGAGCCGAGGGGAGGACAAGCGCCGACCCTCGCCTTGCCGCCCCAGCCGAGAGGCAACACGCGCGGCCCTGGCGGCTGCGCAGGCGCGGCTGCGCAGGCGCGCCTCCGGGTCACGGGGTCACGCGCCACCCGCCGAGCCCCGCCCCTTGGCCCGAGGATGTTCAGACACCCCCCCTCCCCCCCGCCAACCCCGCCCCCTCCTGGGAGCGCATGAGGATGGGCCGGGTTGCGGTGAGGGTTACCTGTGAGCCGGGCGAACCCGCTGATGCTCTCGGGGACTGGGAGCCGCTTCAGGTACGCGGGGAGCTGCACCTTCACGATGCGGGCCACGCTCTCCAGCACCATCCTGGCCGGCGGCGTCCGCTCCTCCCCGAGCCCCGAGCCGCAGCGGCGCCTGCGCCAACAGCTTAGGCGGGCGGCGGGCTCTCGCAGTCCGCGTCCCGGCGGCGGGCGGGGCTGCGGCCCCGGAGGAGGTGAGCTGCCCGGCGCCGATTGGCAGCGGGCGAGTGACGTGCGCGCCTATTGGACCCCAGGGGGCGCGAGCGGCCGCGGGCCCGGAGCCGCGACTCGGGTGCGTAGTGGGCCCTTCTGGGTGCGGACCTTGGAGAGGGCCTTCGCGCGGGGCCTTTTGCGTCTGCAGACGCTGGAGGTCAGCAGGAAGGACCTTGTGTCGGAGGAGAGAAAGCCCGTGAGAGTGCTCTGTAGCCTGCAAGTGCCTTTAAAAGTGGGGATCCCCCGACGGCTCTCGTTACTCCCAGGCCTCCTCTTCCCAGAAAAGGTTGGTCCCTAGGAATGCGTCCTCCCCCGAGAGGACCTGCCCTCTGCGGTGCCCGGTTCCGCTCCCTCACCCCGCCGGCCGGCTTTTGGAAAGCAGTCACTGTGCTCCTCCGCACCCGAAACGCGTACTGGTACAGCTCTGCCCCCCGGCGTTTGCTGCAGCCCCTCTCCGAAGCCCTGGGGTTTTCCACGTTGACAAGACCCGCGATCGGCCTTCCGTACATATTTTCAGTTCCTTCTGCAGATCAGTTCTTTGTGCGGGTGACTAAAACTGGGAACGCGATAAAAGAACATAAAGCCTTAGGGTTTCTTCTGTATTTTGTTGCAGGGTTTCTGCTACCATCTAAAGTATCTGTGAAGATCTTTCAATTTTATTTTTATTAACATTTTTTTAATTGAGGGGAGTAAGGAGAAAGCTTCGCTCTCTTGAAACACCTTCCTTGTCGTGACTTTGTTTCATGTTTTGATGTAAAATATCTGAAGTGATGTGCGTGCTGACTGCGTGTTGTCTGACCTTCTAACTTAATTCAGTGCCTGATTCCAGTTCTCACCTTCACTTGCCAACAGCGTACAGAACCAAGAACTGGGCATGGTCCAGTTTTCCTTTTGTGGGACTTAATATAACAGCCAGCTGTAATAAATACGGCTCGTTTTTTATTTTTTCCTTGGTACTTTCATTTTAAAGTGAGAAAGGGAAGGAATCGTTTTAAAGCAGCTTTTCATGGATTGTTTAAATTTGTGATTGTCATGGACTAAAAAAATAACCATCGGTAAGAGAGTTAATTGGAATCTAGATAAACTGTCATTTCACCCTGTTCAAAACTGTCAAAGTACAATTACAATGGAAATTCTGTGAAGATATTTAGAAACAGGTTCATGAGGGTGAGCAATATAAAAGCGATATACAAAGTGATGATTGAAAGGTTGGTGTTGACATTAGGATTTCCTTTCGAGAGCTTACTTTGGTTTAGTGGAAGAAGGAAGGACCCTAGAGCTTACCCTGAATATAAGGATCTCAAACACCCTTGTCCTCTGTTTTGTTGGCAGTTACCTTTAATCTCTGATCAGATATAGAGACACCACTGAGGAGATGGTTGAGAGAGATACGGGTTGGGAGTGAGGCACATTAGGGTAAGAAAACTTGGACAGTGCCATTAAATATTTGTCTCTTAGAGGCTTTGTGATTTTGACAAGGACAAAAGCTGTGTTGAGTGAGATTCATAACACTTCTAAGGAGTTTTTCTTTAAAGGAATTAAAATGTATACACTTCAGTTAAGAGAGATGACATAATACTCAAGGGCCAAATGTGCAATGTGATGTGACCACTATCCAGATCAATATATATATACTAGAGACCCAATGCACTAAATTCGTGCAAGAGTAGGCCTTCCTTCCCCCAGCTGCCAGCACCAGCACTGGCTTCCCTCTGGCACTGGGACCTGGGCTTCCCCCTGGCACCAGGGACCCAGGCTTCCCTCTGGCCGCCAGCAGGCAACCGGGACCTGGGCTTCCCTCGAAACCCCAGCTTCATCTGTAATTAGCATATTATGCTTTTATTATTATAGATAGAATACTGGAGGCCCAGTGCAGGGATTTGTGCACCGGTGGCATCCCTTGGCCTGACCTGCGCCCTCTCATAATCCAGGACCCCTCAGGGGACGTCGGAGAGCCGGTTTTGGCCTGATCCCCACAGGCCAGGCCGAGGGACCCCACCGGTGCATGAATCCATGCACTGGGAATCTAGTCTTATCTAATAAAGAGGGAATATGCAAATTGACCATCATGCCAGAACGGTCAAGATGGCTGCGCCCACAGCGGAGGCCGAGTTCCCGTAACAAGCCTTAATAAGCAATCAGCAGGGATCTGAGGCTGCGCCCCCTGCCCAGCGGGACTTGACAAGGGACCGCAGGCCATGCCCCCCCCTCAGTGCCGTGCTGGGGGACCTCAGGCCATGACCCCACCCCGGCACCAGACTGGGGGACCTGAGGCCATGCCCCATGCCCCAGCACTGGGTTGTGGGACCTTTGGCCACGCCTCCCATCAGGTGGGGCTTGATAGGGGACCTCAGGATGCAACCCCCACCCAGTGGGGCTTGATGGGGGACCTCAGGCCACACTCCCTGCCATGGTACCTGGCTAGGGGACGTCAGACCGCGCCCCCAGCGCCAGGCCAGGGGACCTGAGGCTGTGCCCCCCCGCCATGAATGGCTTGACGGGGGACCTCAGGCCGTGCCCCCCCTCCCCATGGGGCTTGATGGAGAACCTCAAAGTGCGCTCCCCAGCCTGGGCCCGGGGTCTGAGGCCGCGCCCCCTGCCCTGGGCTGGGGGACCTCAGGCTGCACCCCATGGCCTGGGTCAAGGAACCTCAAGGCGTGCCCCCTGGCCTGGGCCAGGGATCCTTAGGCTGTGCCCCCCACTCCGGCACTAGACCGGGGGATGTGAGACTGTGCCCCCCCCACCTGGCAGGGCTTCACAGGGGACCTGAGGCTGCGTCCCCCGCCCAGGGGGCTTGACAGCCTCCATTGATGATTAAATCACTCAATACAATGGATACAGAGCAGGGGTGGGCAAACTTTTTGACTCGAGCGCCACAATGGGTTCTTAAACTGGACCGGAGGGCCGGAACAAAAGCATGGATGGAGTGTTTGTGTGAACTAATATAAATTCAAAGTAAACATCATTACATAAAAGGGTACGGTCTTTTTTTTCAATAGTTTTATTCATTTCAAACGGGCCGGATCCGGCCTGCGGGCCGTAGTTTGCCCACGGCTGATATAGAAGGAAAGTATCTCAGCATAATAAAGGCCATATATGACAAACCCTAGTTAATATCATACTCAATGGTGAAAAACAGAGCTTTTTCTCTAAAAACAGGAATAGGACACGATGCCCACTGTCAGCACTTTTATTAAACACTAGTAGCCATGTGCATGAATCTGTAGGCCAGTAGCTCACCAGTAGCTCATTGCCAACCTCCAGTAGCTCTCCGCCCGCTGCCCCACTCTCCTGTAGGTCCCCCTGCCCCCCCTCCTCCCCACCATCCCTCTAGCTCGCTGCCCTGCCCCCTCCTGTAGCTCTCTGCCACCCGCTTGTAGCCAGCTCACTGCCGCTCTCCTGTAGCTTTCTACCCGCTTCCCCACCCTCCTGTAGCTCCCTCCACCCCCCGCACCCCCCATATCTTGCTACCCTGTCCCCTCCTGTAGCTCTCCACCACCTGCTTGTAGCTCGCTGCCCCACCCTCCTGCTGATCTATGATCCAGTGGTCAGTTGTTATGCTTCACAGTGTAATGACCATTTGCATATTACATCTTTATTATATAGGATAATTTTGTAAGTCCTAGCCAGAGCAATCAGGCAAGAGAAAGAAAGAAAAGGCATCCAAATTGGGAATAAAGAATTGTCACTTTTTACAGATGACATGATTCTGTATATGGAAAACCCTAAAGACTCCTCAAAAAAAACCCAAACTAATAATAATTAGAAACAAATACAGTAAAGTTATAGGATACAAAATCAATGTATAAAAATCCACTGCATTCCTATATACTAACAATGACATTTCAGAAAAAGAAATGAAACAAAACACAATTCCTTTTGTAATCGCAACAAAAATAATAATATACCTAGGAATACACTTAACAAAGGATGTGAAAACACCTATATACTGAAAATTGTAAGGCATTATTAAGATTGAAAAGGAAGTAAAATGTTTAAAAATTCAGATTTGTATGGAACCACAAAAAACCTCGAATAGCCAAAGCAATCCTGAGGAAAAAGAACAAAGCTGAAGGTATCACACTACCTGACTTCAATTTATACTACAGAACTATGATAATCAGAACAGCAGGGTATTGGCAGAAAACAGGAACACAGACCAGTGGGTCAGAATTGATAGTCCAGAAATAGAACCACATCTACATGGGCAAATAATTTTTACAAAGGAGCGAAAAACACAGTAGAGAAAATAAAGTCTTTTCAATAAATGCTGCTGGGAAAATTAGAAAGCCACATGTAAAAGAATGAAACTAGATTACACTTCGTCCCCATTTACAAAAATTAATTCAAAATAGGTCAAAGACCTAAATATAAGATCTGAAACCATAAATTACATATAAGAAAACAGGTACTGAATTATGAACCTTGGTCATAGTGAACACTTTATGAATTTAACCCCAAAGGCAAGGGAAGTAAAGGCAAATATAAATAAATGGGACTGTATCAAACTAAAAAGCTTCTGAACAGCAAAAGAAACCACCGAAAAACAAAACAAAAAGGCAACCAACTGATTGGGAGATAATATCTGCAAACAACATCTCCAGCAAGGGGTTAATTTTCAAAATATATTAAGAACTCATACAACTCAACACCAAACAATCCATTTAAAAAATGACCAGAGGGACCTGGCCTGGTAGCTCAGTTGGTTGGAGCTTTGTTCCATGTACCAAAAGATCCCCCCAGTCGGCAAATTACAGGAGGCAACTGATCAAAGCTTCTCACATCAATGTTTTTCTCTCATCTCTTCTTTCCTCTCTAAAAATCAATAAAAAATATATCTTTGGGTGAAGGTTAAAAAAAGGGGCAGATGACCTGAACAGACACTTCTCCCAAGAAGACATACAAATGGCCAACAGATATATGAAAAGACTAGAGGCCTGGTGCACGAAATTCATGCACTGGGGTGGGGGGGGGGGAGGGCCTCAGCCTGGCCTGTGCCCTCTTGCAGTCTATCACCACTTGGGAGATATCCGACTGCCGGCTTAGGCCCGATCCCCCTGGAGATTGGGCCTAAGCCGGCAGTTGGACATCTTTCCAATCGGGATCCCTCACTCCTTAGCGCCTGCTTGCTCCTTAGCGCTTGGCTTGCTCCTCCTTAGCACTTCCACAGAGGCAGGAGAGGCTCCTGCCACCACTACTGCACTTGCCAGCCATGAGCCTGGGTGTGGGCGGCTGTTTCTCTCCTTCCCATGTCCCGCATGGAAAAGGAAACTGTCCATTTGCTGAGTGGAGGAGCTGGGGATTAAGAAATTAAAGAAAGACCAAGAAGCAGAAATAGATTTTAAGCTGGGGCCAGGTGGGCGCCATCCTCTCTGATGGAGAGGTGGCAAAAAGCGGCCTGAGCCACACAGCAGGTTTATTTTAAAGGCCTAGATTTACATATCTAGTTCCGCCCCTGCCTGATTAACATGTCCAGCCTTATTGGGGAAGCATGTTCCCAGGGTGTGGCTCTGCCTATGCTCTGAGTTCAGCTGACAATAATTATAAGAAAATGCCTAGGTGCCTCCCAGGCGGCCCTCTACACCTGGGTTCTGGCTGATCGGCGTTCCCCTTGTGGAAGCACACTGGCCACCAGGGGGCAGACGCTCAACAAAGGAGCTGCTTCCTGGTGGTCAGTGCTCATCATATCCTCCGGTTGTTGCACCTTACAGTCACTTAGGCTTTTATTATATAGACTAGTAGCCCTACGCATGAATCCGTGTGTGAGTAGCTCGCTGCCGCTTGCTTCAGCTGGTCACCCGCCCACCACAGCTGGTAGCTCTCTGCTGCTTGTAGCTCGCTGACCCACCCTCCTGTAGCTCTCTGCCCACTGCTCTGCCCTCCTGTAGCTCTCCTGCAGCTCATTAGCTCACTGCTTCACCCTCCTGTAGCTCTCCTGGCTTGTAGCTCACTGCCCTGCTCTCCTGCAGCTCTCCAACACTTGTAGATTGGTTGTGACATTAAGGCGTAATGGATAATTAGCATATTCCTTTCTTATTATATAGGATGCTCAACTTCACTAGCTATTAGGGAAATGCAAATTAAAAACTACAATGCAATGCCACCTCACACCTTTTA
This sequence comes from Myotis nattereri, assembly GCF_964212035.1. Taxonomy (NCBI): domain Eukaryota; kingdom Metazoa; phylum Chordata; class Mammalia; order Chiroptera; family Vespertilionidae; genus Myotis; species Myotis nattereri. The sequence goes on from NC_138075.1 coordinate 160,336,852, forward strand.
GAATGGCTATTATAAAGACAAATAATAACAAGAGGAGAGAATGTGGAAAAAATTAACTCTAATTCATTGCTGGTAGGAATGTAAACTGGCACAACCACTATAGAAATAATATGACAGTTCCTCAAAAAATTAGAAATAGAGTTTCCATATGATCCAGCAATCCCTCTTCTGAGTATCTAACCGAAAAACTCAAAAACATTTATTCACAAAAATATATGCACCCCTATGTTCATTACAGCATTATTCACAGTGGTCAAGACATGGAGACAACCAAAGTGTCCTTACAGATGATTAGAAAAAGATGTGGAGCATATATACTATGGAATACTACTCAACCATAAGAAAAGATGAAATACTGCTATTTGTGACAGCATGTATGGACCTTGAGAATATTATGCTCAGGGAAATGTCAGAAAAAGCAAAGAATCATCTGATTTCACTCATGTGGGATATAAAACAAACTCATAGGCACAGATAACAGTATAGCGGTTCCAGAGGGATGGGAGTGGGTGGGAGGTAGTAAACCATAAAAGTTGCCAAATATATGGTGATAGATTATTTGACTTTGGATAGTGAGCACACAATGCAATATACAGATCATGTATCATAGAAATGTATACTTGAGACCTATATTATCTAATCAATGTCACCCAATCTATACTAATAATAGAGGAATATGCAAATTGTCTGGGATGCTGTCACAGTAACAGTAATGACCAAACAGCAGGCTGCATGGAGCAACCAGGCCAACAGGGAGGTTAGTGAGGGACAACGAAACAACTGAACAGCAGGCTGCGTGGGGCGACCAGGCCAGCATAGGGGACAGTTGGGGGTGACCAGACAGTCTGGGAGGCAGTTAGGGGTGACCAGGCTGGCATAGGGGGCAGTTGGGGGTGTACAGGGCAGCAGAGAGGGCAGTAAGGGGCAACTAGGCCGGTGGAGGGGGTCAGTTGGGGGTGACCAGACCGGCAGGGGGCAGTTAGGGGCTAAACCAGCAGTCAAACAATCCTCCGAGGGGTCCCAGATTGGAGAGGGTGTAGGCTGGGCTAAGGGGATCCCCCCCTCCGTGTACAAGTTTCATGCACCGGGCCTCTAGTAAATTTAATAAAAAGAAAGGGGACCCAAGACAGATCCTGGAATTCTTTCTCTGTGCATCACCCACCTCCCTTTTCTCTGTTCTACAAAAATAACAAGTAGAGAGATAAAGTATGTTGTACAAGTTCATAGAAAAAAAACAAGTTTCAAAATGCTTCAAAATTCTGAAGGAAAATTACTTCTAACTTAGAATTCTATACAGGCCAATCTGTCAATCAATCATGAGGGTATAATAAAATTATTTTCAAACCTAAAGGATCTAAAAAACATACACATTCCATCCATCCTTTCTCAGAAAAGTAATGGAAGTTATGTACCACCTAAATGAAGATTAAACCAACAAAAAGTAGAACATGTGATCAAGGAATAGGAATCCTCAAATACAAGAGTAGTCAGAGGAATTGCTGATTGGTGGATTAGAACAGTAAGATGAAATTAATGTTTGAACAAATATGTTTGAACAAATTGAGAGACATCCTCCTGGGGTTAAATTAATGATTATTACATGAAAAACTAAACAAATTTAAAAATATTATTACTCTATTTGCACATTTTTAAGGGATAAAAAAAACCTTATTTAAGATAATTTTGATTTTGATGTTTGGCCTTTCTTATATTAATAGATGCCAAATGCACGAAATTTGTACAGGGGGGGGGGTGTCCCTCAGCCCAGCCTGCACCCTCTCCCACTGGGGACCCCTTGTGGGATATCCCACAGGGATCGGGCCTAAACTGGCAGTCAGACATCCCTCTTGCAATGTGGGACTGCTGGCTCTTAACTGCTCACCTGCCTGCCTGGTTACCCCTAACTGCCTCTGCCTACCTGCCTGATTGCCCCTAACTGCCCTCCACTCCTGGCCCTATCTCTCCTGCCGACCTGATCTCGCCCCCAACTGTCTTCCCCTGCCAGTCTGGTTGCCCCCAACTGCCCTCCCCTCCCCTGCCGACCTGATCTTGCCCCCAGTGGTCCTCCCCTGCCAGCCTGATGTCCCCCTCCCCCCGCCCATAGCCCTCCCCTGCTGGGCTGATTTTGCCCCCAACTGCCCTCGCTGCCTCGGCCCCCACTACCATGGCTTTGTCCAGAAGGAATTCGGAAGTCTGGAAAACCCGGTCTAATTAGCATATTACTCTTTTATTAGTATAGATAGATTATATAGGATAGGATTGCTTAAGTGGGTGGGGGAAAGCCTTTTTCATCAGGTGGAGATGCTCTTGGAAGACAAAAATACATAATACCTATATCCGGACTGATAGCCAGCCGTATGCAATATACTTTTAAACTGGTCATTAAAAAATTGAACGACTTTCTTACACCTTACACCAAATAGCTGTTGCCCTTACAACCCCTGCTCAGCCCCCACCTTAGGTTCTGCCTTCGCAGTTCACCCAGATTAGGTTCTGATTGGTTGGTTTCTATGTCAGTTAGTGTCTCTGGGCCTATCTCCGGGCCTGATCAGAGATGTGGGACTGATCCGCAGCCCCCACAGAGGCTGAGAGAAACAGATACACAGCTGCTGGAAAAGCCAGGAGACAGAGAGGCAACAGCTGATCAACAGCTGCCACGGAGGCTGCGGATTAGACCCTACCTCTCTCTTCGGGCCTCTCTCCAGGCCTGATCCACAGACCCCTCAGCAGTCAGTGCTGGGTCACCGCGGCAAGCCAGCACTGACTGCAGGACTGACTTCCTGTCATTCGAGCCTTCGGTCGCTACGTACCCTGGGTTTTTATATATTAGGATACTTACCTTTGTTTAGGAGGAAACATATTTTAACTGCCTTGCCTTAACCATAGTTCTAAGAGGAAACAGCAAAATGGAAATAAAAATAGAACTTGAGAAACAAAACTGGTATCTATAAATTATTAACATGGTAAAACTATTTTAAAATTATATTTCATAATACTTTGTACTAAAAACTAGCACTATATAGAATTGTCTAATAGAAAATTCATACAGACATGTGGTAGAATAGAGTGAGCTTTGAAAAAAACTTTCTACCCTATAATTCTGTGAATGTATATTGAGAGGCCACTTTTGTAGTCACTGACTGGGAAAAGATTACCGTTAAGAGGTAAATATACCTATCTATCAATCTATCTATCTATAGATAGATAGATACATGTATATGTACATAGAAAAAGTATAATTTTGTAGATATTTGAAGTTTCTATTTTTTATTTTTATTTATTTTTTATATAAATATAGGGCATAACGTCACAGGAAGGTCATGGTGTCCTGCCACCCGTGAGGAGTAAGCCCAAGTTGCTGTTGGATGTGTTATACACAGGAGCCATTCTTCTGGCACTCTGCTCTCTCCACATCCAATCTATTTCTTTTTTTAGAAGTCACTTCTTTTACCTCAGAAATTCCATGCTTACTGTAATTTCCATATATAACCTATATCTATATCTATATCTATGTCTATATATCTATATCTATAAAAGCCTAAGCAACCAGAATGACAGGAACGACTGGAATGACCAGTCACTATGATGTGCACTGACCACCAAGGGGCAGACGCTCAATGCAGGAGCTTCCCCCTGGTGGTCAGTGCATTCCCACAGCCAACCTTCCCTGGCCAGCCAACCTCCCATGGTCCTTCCCCCAGGCTGGCAGGCCCAGATCGTCCAATCGGGGCCTGCTAGCCAACCTTCTGTGGTCCCTCCCCCTCAGCCGGCCAACCTCCTGTGGTCCCTCCCCCCATCTGGCCAGCCCTGATCACCTGATTGGGACCCACCCCTGGGCTGGGATGGGGAACTGGGGGTGGGTGGTGGTGGACACAGCCCCTTTCCCAGGGGGCCCAAGGGCCGGCTCCGTTCTTGGGGCTGGTGGCCAACCTCCTGTGCCCCATCCCTTCCCTGATGGGCCCACCACCCACCTGTCACAGTGGCAGTATGGCAGTGAGGGAAGGAGGAGGACGGAAGTGGGGGAGGCGGGCAACCGCACAGTGGCAGGGCACCAATGATGGCGGTGTCAGCATATGGCATCCATTCCTTCTGCACCTGGCCCGGCAACTGTCACTTCCTCTCTAGCCCGGCCCTGATCGTCCTGGCCCCAACTGACCCTGATTGCCGGCCAGGCCTAGGGACCCCACCTGTGCACAAATTTCATGCACCAGGCCTCTAGTCATTAAAATAATAGGGCAGATTCTTACCTCACAAGTTTATGGAATTAGCCTACTCTGAGTGCTGATGAACTAGGCATTAAAGAAAACAGAAATCTGACTAATATTTCTTGATACCACTATTGTGCATAGAATAAATTTGGGATTTGATAATATGTTGCTTTACATTAACTTGTTTTTATATATTGACTTGGAGCTTATAAACTCAGAAATAGCTAAGTTTTGTATGGAATAATGCTATTCAGATTAAAGGCACCCAATAATATTTTGTTATTTGTTAAGAAAAAAAAAGGTTATAAAAATCTGGAAATGAACAATTTAAGAACATAACCATTGCCAAGTATATAGTGGATGGATAATTTTCTGGTTCCTCCATGTCATGTTAACTTAAAAAAAAAAAAAAAGACACATGTTAATTATGACTATTCACATCTTTTCAGCCACATTTTTCTTCTCATAATTCTTAAGCATATTGGTTTTTGCTACTCCTGATTAACATACTCTTTTTTATAGATTACTTTTTTAAAATCAAAAACTTTAAATTCTACTTAAGACTTTCTAACATTTTCTTAGATATTACCAAATCTGTTGAAACTATTTATTTGCTACCTTAGTGCTAATCATTTTATGCCCGGACCATAGTGACAACTTCCCTGATACATGATCTCTAGCCTCCAACTCTAAAATATCTTCTACAAAACTTTAAAAGTAGGGTTTTTTTAATGGACTTAATTTTCTTAGGGCAAATCTAGGTCTATAGAAAAATTGGCAGAAAATACAGTTCCCAAATGACACCCCACATACATACAAGTACACTCAGTTTCTCCTATTATTAACATCTTGCATTAGTGTAGTACATTCATTACAACTGATAAATCAATATTGATATATTATTATTAATTAAGCTCTTTGTGTTGTAACAAATGCATAATGTCATGCATCCAGCATTATAATATCATACAAAATATTTTCACTGTCCCCAAATCCCCACCACAAAACCCTGGAAACCACTGACCTTCTTAATTATCTCTGTAATTTTGCCTTCTAAATGAAATTTTGACTGTCACTTAAAACCTCAATCTCTGAAGAGATCCATATGTGTGAGAAAAAACAAACTGCAGAATATATGTATACTATCCTATTTATAAAACTCCATATATACGCATATTTGATTACACATAGGTAATTTCTAGAAGCATATATGGAAAAATGTTTACTTCTGTAGAAAGGAAAATGGGGAGAGTTGATGAGAATTTTACTTTTAAGTACCTTCTATTTTGTTTGAATTTCTTACCATGTACAAATATTATAATTGAAAATATTTTAATTATAAAGTAAAAAAAGTCTCTGGATGAAGGTTTTTTTACAAATATGAAAGCACTGAAACCACAAAGGAAAAAATTCTAGAGATGTTAATTACATAAAGGTTAAAAAATTCTATACCTTAAAAACGTAATAAAATCTGAACTACCCTATTACTTATCTGTAACATTCTTTAAACTCATATTTTCATACCTAATATTCTCACATGACTTATTATTTCTTGTTTCTTCTTTACATTTTACTAACCTCCCACTCAGTTTCTTGACTCATACTTTAGGTTTAGTTTTGTTTTTAAATTACCCTGCTTTATTTTTATAGCAAGTATTACCATCTAAAATAGCTTGTTAGTTAATTCATTTTTATCTCTGTCCCCAGTGCCATTTTTCATCACTAGAAATTAAGTTACACAGAGTAAAACTTTGTCTATCCTATTCACTGCTTGGTAGGTATTTTGTTTTTTTTGTTTCTTTGTTGCTTGGTAGGTGTTTAATAAAAATTTGCTGAATAATATTGTTTTTTTAAATTATTGATTTATTTATAATTTAATAATTTTTATAAATTATAAACTTATAAATTTATATATTCCTAGAGGCCTGGTGCACAAAAATACATGCACTTGCAGGGGGGTGGGCCTCAGCCTGGCCTGCACCCTCTTGCAGTCCAGGAGCCCTCAGGGGATGTCCTCTGCAGGAGGCGACCAGGCGGGCTGATCAGGGGACAGCGCTGGTCCCCTCCCCCTGATCGTCCCTCCACCCACCGCCCCCCAATCACTGTCCCCTCCCTCTGCCCACTGGCATGCACCTTGGCTGGCCTGGTGCTGTCTGCTTGCCAGCCCAACCCCCGCTGACCCATTGTTCCACCATTCGATTTGCATATTATGCTTTTATTATATAGGATTGTTCCTTTAATCTGTTCCTTTTATTTTGCTTCAATTGGTATATGTTAATTAGCTGTATTATATAGTAAACATACTCCTCAGGTATCCAGATATTTTGATTCACAAACTCATGTTCTCTACTACCTTTTCTGAAAATGGGTATGGAAGAAGAGCAAAAGGGCAGACCTTAGTTTATCCCTTCCCACAAGTTTAAGAATCAGAGAGTAGAGAGCTCCAGGCACCATAGAAGAGCTATAGTGCTCTATTACTGTTTGCTGCTATTTCAGTGGACAACTTCTCTGGTAAGAATTGCCCTCTAGCAGAGGGTAATTGTAATCCACCAGTACCCTGGAGGTTTAGGGAAGCAGTGGAGGAGTGACTGTCCCAATTCTCAAGAGTATCTGGTTAGCCCACACTCTCACCACCAACTCCAACAGGCCCTTTATATTATTTTATAGTGGGAACCCTGATATGTTGCTGATGATTTCTGTATCAATGAGTTGTCCGGCATTGATTGTCCCAAAACAATGTGGGGTAGTGGCAGGAACAATACTTAAAAATGTATCCCAAACCTTACCTAGGGTTTCCTCATGGTTTTTGCTTTCTATTGAGTTCTTTATAGCAGCGATGTCATTTGTCATTTCTTCTTGGTTCGTTTTCACTTCCTTTTGGTTCTTACACATATTGTTGAATTTGTCTTCCATTCTTTTCAGCGACCTTATGACCAGTGCTCTGATTTCTTTCTCTGACATATTGCTTGCCTCCATTTAATTTATTTTCTTTTCTGGTGATGTGTCCTTTTCTTTCATATACGGGCTGTTTCTTTGTCTCCCCATGATCTCTCTTCTCCGGGTGTCTGGTTATGTAGCTCTCTCTCTCCTTTCCCTAGGTGAAATCTGACCTTTCCATGAGAAGGTGCAGAGTTCGTCCAAGTCCACCTATTCACGCTGCTTGAGATCCGGTGTTCCTGGGTTCTCAGCTGGTCCCTGGGTGTTGTGGTGGATGTATAGGCTTCTGATCACAGCCACTATCCCTTTCAAAATGGCGCAGTCTCCAGTTTGTTGTTTTCTCCTCGTGACGCAGGGGGGTGACAAAAGGCCTCTAGGACGAGATGAAGCGAGGCCTGTGACGCAGGCACCATGAGGCAGTGTCGGGTGACTCCCGACCTCCTGGCGACACTTACAAAAGCACTTTAAGGTTTCTCTTTGGCATATCCGAATCGCCAACACGGCCAGTCTTGCACTTGGGAACCATTATTAAGTAAAATAAGGGTCCCCTGTATGCCAGCATGGAGACACTGTCAGAGTGAACATTCGCTCTGATAACCAAGATGGTGACTGCCCTCACGGTTTTTTATATTATTCTTCAATATCAATTCTTTGTTTCTATAGTTACTCAAAGTTGACTACAACTTTGTAGAACATCAGTGAGGTTATAGTTGAACTGTGTAGTACCATCAATCAATTAGATCTAATTGGCATTTATTGAATACATACTTCAACCAACAACAGAATATACATTCTTTTCAAAAAAAAATTATATGCAAAATAAAAATAACTTGTGTGCAGCCCTGGCTGGGTGGCTGAATTGGTTGGAGCATCATCCAGTACACCAAAAGGTTGCGGGTTCAATTCCCCTAGGTTGTTAGTTTGATCCCTGGTTGGAGTGCATATGAGAGCTAACCAGTTGATGCTTCTCTTTCACATTATTGTTTCTCTCTCCCCCGCCTTTCTCTCTCTCTAAAATCAATAAAAATCTTATCCTGGAGTGAGGATTTTAAAAAAGAATAATTAGTTGTGTGCAAAAAAATAAACAAAATTATTAAGAATAAACTTAGAAAAAATATTTGCAGGGAGACTGAAGATCTACAATAGAGAAAGAGCTCTTAGAAATTCACCAAAGGTAATCACTATTCTGACTTCTAACACCAAAGATTAGGTTTGCCAGTGGTTAATCTTTAAACAAACTGACTACAAAATGTATTCTTATATGTCTGGCTTCTTTCCGTTAACATTGTGAAATTTACCCATGTTCTTACCTACAGCAGTTCATTCATTTTCATTGCTATACAATATCTACTTTATGAATATACCATAATTTATCCATCTATTGTGACAGATATTAGAGATTTTTTTTTTTACTATTATGAATGTTACTTGTATGAACATACTTGTATCGTCTTTCGGTCTACATATGTATGTACTTTTGTTGTGTTCTCTATTATACCTAATGACCCATTTGAAGAATTTTTTGGTCCTAAAACTTTGGAGTTAGTAATTTTGAAGGTCTTAATACTCAAGGAAGGAATACTTCTTAGGAAAAGTGATTTCAATGAATTAGGACTGGATACTGCTCACTGGCAAGTTTGCTCTCTCTATCGCTAACCATGGGGGAAGAGGTCACTCTATTGGCAGGGGTGAGGGATCTATTTTATTTATTTATTTTTAATCCTCACACAATGACATGTTTTTATTTATTTATTTATTTTTAATTTTTTTATATGTATTTTATTGAGTTTTTACAGAGAGGAAGGGAGAGAGATAGTTAGAAACATCGATGAGAGAGAAACATCGATCAGCTGCCTTCTGCACATCTCCTACTGGGGATGTGCCTGCAACCCAGGTACATGCCCTTGAACGGAATCGAACCTGGGACCTTTCAGTCCGCAGGCTGACGCTCTATCCACTGAGCCAAACCGGTTTCGGCGACATGTTTTTATTGATTTTAGAGAGGAAGAGGGAGAGAGAGAAACATTAATATAAGAAACATCAATCAGTTGCCTCTTATACTCGCCCTGCCCAGGGATCAAACCTGCAACCCAGGTATGTGCCCTGACTAGGAATCCAACCAGCAAACTTTGGGTGCACAGGATGACAATCAACTGAGCCACTCCAGCCGGGTGAGAACTCATTTTCAATGTCAGAAATTTTACTGGATGCTCCTTGCCCCCTCTCCATCAAAACACACAGGTAGTAGTTATATATATTTATATATATATTTATAGAATATATGTATATTCTATAAACTATAAATATGTAATAAACATAATGCATTTATGTATGTTCATATATATTATCTATACTAATAATCTATATCAATAAAAGGGTAACATGCTAATTAGAACAGACATCTCCCAGACATCCTCCCGGACAAAGCCACAGTGGAGGAGGCTGAGGCAGAAGCGGTTAGGGGCGACCAGGCCAGGAGGGGAGGGCAGTTGGGGGCGACCAGGCCAGCAGGGGAGGGCAGTTAGGGATGACCAGGCAGGCAGGCAGAGTGGTTAGGGGCAATCAGGTAGGCAGGTAAGTGGTTAGGAGCCAGCAGTCTGAGATTATGAGAGGGATGTCCGACAGCCAGTTTAAGCCTCATCCCACAGGCATATCTATACTAATAAAAGGGTAATATGCTAATTAGACTGGACATCCTTCTGGACAAAGCCATGATGGCAGGGGCCGAGGCACAGGTGGTTAGGGGCCAACAGGCCGCAGAGGAGAGCAGTTAGGGGCAACCAGGCCGGCAGGGGAGGGAAGTTAGGGGCAATTAGGAAGGCAGGGGAGGGCAGTTAGGGGCGACTAGGAAGGCAGGCAGGTGAGTGGTTAGGAGCCAGCAGTCCAGATTACGAGAGGGATGTCCAAATGCCGGTTTAGGCCCAATACCTGCAAGATTGGGCCTAAACCAGCATTTGGACATCCCCTGAGGGGGCCCAGAATGGAGGGGGTGCAGGATGGGCTGAGGGACCCCCCACCATGGATGAATTTCATGCACCAGGCCTCTGATTTATCTATTTATATAAAAACCCTGGGTATAACATCATGACCTGAGGCTCGACCAACCGGAAGGAAGTCAGTCCTGCAGGGGCTGAATAGTTAGTTGTCTTAGAAATGGCTGCACCCTCCTTGAGCTGTTTCTAGTAAGGGTGAGGTCTGAGGCAGGAACCCACCCTTGGAACGTGGAGGCATATCTTTATAAAGTGTGCTGCACCAGCACGGCCAAGGGTGAACCTGAGTGGGGGCAGCTGAAAGGCTTAGAAAAGACAGACAAGAGAATGAAAGCTGGGTCTCGGTGGGACGCTGCTTCTCGGAGAGACAGTGACCATGCCCACAGCTGTAGCAGATGCCACGAGGCAAAGTAAGGGCGTGATCAAGATGTTTACAACATTCTCCTGGGTTCCAATCCTACTCAACTACATGCATCTGAACTATATCAAGCTTACATCACTCAGGCATGTGGGGCCACGTGTTTGGACCATAGGTTCAAGCTTACAACTATGACTGTTGGCTATAATTGTGCTGGGAGGACCCTGCCCTCCAAGCTGGGACTTGCACATGGCAATGAGAGGACTGTGCCCTCTCATCAGTCCAAGGCTTGAACCTGTCCAAAACACTGTAGCGGCTCCCCACAATAAAGTTTTAATACATTATATTAGAGGTTGTGGTGGTACTGTTTTACCCACAGCATCTACAGGATTAGTAAATTGCTGCAAATTTACTTTTCGGTGGAAGAACCTTTCATTCCCAATATAAATGACCAATTCCATTAAATGAAACTTCAATTTCTAGACTTGATATAAACAATGAAGTTGCTAAAACTATTAAAAAGGCCCACCTTCTCATTGGTGAAGGCATCATGGCACCCAGTCATGCTATAAACGCCATAGACAGATTACTAAGAGAAATTATGAATTTGAATATTGTATTTGATGGGAAAGTTCCTATTGAAGGGGATTTTCGACAATGTCTCAGTATTGTACTGGATGCTATGGGATCAGCCATAGTACAAATGAGTTTAAAGTACTGTAATGTTTAGGGATGTTTCAGAAAGTTGTCTCTTAAAACAAATATGAGATCAGAGGATTCTGCTTATAGTGAATAGTTAGTAAAACTTGGAGATGGCAAACTTGATAGCAGTTTTCATTTAGGAATGGATATTATTGATATCCCCTGTGAAATGATTTGTAATGGATCTATTATTGAAGCTACCTTTGGAAATAGTATATCTATAGATAATAAAAAGTTAATATCCAAATCAACTGAATGGCAGAACGACCAGTTGCTATAATGCACACTGACCACAACGGGGGAGACACTCAATGCAGGAGCTGCCCCTGGTGGTCAGTGCACTCCCACAGGGGGAGCACCGCTCAGCCAGAAGCTGGGCTCATGGCTGGCAAGTGTAGCAGTGGTAGCAGGAGCCTCTCCCATCTCCATGGCAACACTAAGGATGTCCAACTGACAGCTTAGGCCTGCTTCCTGGGTGGAGTGGGCCTAAACTGTCAGTTGAACATCCCCCAAGGGCTCCCAGACTGCGATAGGGCGCAGGTCAGGCTAAGGGACAACCCCCGAGTGCATGAATTTCGTGCACTGGGCCTCTTGTCTATAGATAATATTAAAAATATATCTAAACATGCAATTCTTTGTCCAAAAAAATGAGCACGTTCAAAAATTAAATGAAGACATTTTGGATATACTAGATGGAGATTTTCACACATATTTGAGTGATGATTCCATTGATTCAACAGATGATGCTGAAAAGGAAAATTTTGCCATTGAATTTCTTAATAGTGTTACTCCTTTGGGAATACTGTGTCATAAATTAAAATTGAAAGTGGTGCAATCATCATGATATTGAGAAATCTTAATAGTAAATGGGGTCTTTGTAATGGTACCATATTTATTATCAAAAGATTACGACCTAACATTATCAAAGCTGAAGTATTAACAGGATCTGCAGAGGGAGAGGTTGTTCTGATTCCAAGAATTGATTTGTCCCTGTCTGACACTGGCCTCCCATTTAAATTAATTTGACGACAGTTTCCCGTGATGTCAGCATTTGAGATGATTATTAATAAATCACAAGGACAAACTGTAGACAAAGTAGGAATATTCCTACCTGAACCTGTTTTCGCACATGGTCAGTTATATGTTGCGTTCTCTCGAGTTCAAAGAGCATGTGACATTCAAGTTAAAGTTCTAAATACTTCATCACAAGGGAAATTAGTCAAGCACTCTGAAAGTGTTTTCACTCTTAATGTGGTGTACAGGAAGATATTATAATAAGTTTAATCACTTTATCAGTCATTGTTTGCATCACTGTTGTTTTTATATCATGTTTTCGTTGTTTTTATATCATGCCTTTGTTGTTGTTATATCCTTTTGTTACTGTTTATTAATAAATTTACATATTATTTTCATATACATTTTACTAATTTCCTTTCATCTCATACATCTATTATAGAGAAAGGGCAAATAGCAATATTAAAATATTTCCGTGAATTAATTCCCTTTTAATGTGCATGAATTTCATGCACCATGCTACTAGTATATAGTAAATGTCCAGGTCCCCTGCAGTAACTCTTAGGCATTTGTTACTCAAATAAGGGAAATACTGTTAAAAACAAAAGCATTGTGCTGGCTGTTGTTGCTCAGTGGTTAGAGTGTTGGCCTACACACTGAGGGGTCTTGGATTCAATTCCCAATCAAAGGCACCTACCTGGGTTGCAGGTTTGATCCCTAGCCCCAGTTGGGGCATATGTAGGAGGCAACCAATCAATGTGTCTCTCTCACATCAATGGCATTATCTCAGGAAATTTAAAGATATGTTCAATGGGCCAAAGCAGAGATGAAGTTTTTGACTTTTATTCTCTATACAATCGGAAACCACTGGAAATTTCTTTATTGTGATACCTTTTAATAAAAGCTGTGTTTAGTCTGATAGTGATATGCAACATAGACCAGAGAAGAGGCAAAGAAACCCATAACAATTTACAGTCATAGACCAAATATGAGTTAATGAGAGGCATCATAGTGTAATGAAATGAAGGCTGACATTAGAATCATAGGACTCTAATTACTGGTCTGGTCAACTTGGAGAAGTCATTTAACCTTTCTGATTCTCCTTCCTATTTACATGACATGCCAGTCACCTTGTAGGCTTTCAATGACATGAAATATTAATAACTTTAGTTTAACTCAGAGAGTGGTTGTACAAATATAATTGAGTATCTTTTAAAATCCTATATAATCCTATATAATGAGTGCCGCTCAGCCAGAAGCGGAACTCACGGCTGGCGAATGCAGCAGCGGGTGGTAGGAGCCTCTCCCACCTCCTCGGCAGTGCTAAGGACCCCTCGGGGGATGTTTGGCATTGCTGGCTTATACTAGGAATGTCAGGCAACTGAAACTCTTGTCTTTACCACATGCCTGCTGTTAGGCCAGATTCTCTGAGTGCCTCTTCTTTACATTTGTCCCTAACATGTTTCAGATTGTTTTACACGTGACTATTACTCTTTATGAGACTTCTGTATTAATATGCACTAGACCAGGGGTCGGCAAACCGCGGCTCGGGAGCCACATGCGGCTTTTTGGCCCCTTGAGTGTGGCTCTTCCACAAAATACCACATGCGCACACGTACAGTGTGATTGAAACTTCGTGGCTCATGCGCAGAAGTTGGTTTTCGGCCCGTCGGTCTGGCAACGGGAGACGCAGCGCAGGGGAGGCGCACGCGATTCATGCACGAGTTGAGTGAGGCAGTCAGTTAGTCTCATTGTGCAGTGGTTAGTGCTAGTCGCGTCTGCAAATCGCGCGTCGGTGACAAAAGTACCTACTCAAAGCATAAAGCACTTGTATTTTTCCAACCAGCTGCAAATCCTACAGGTATTTTTATCATCAATTTAAGAATTGTAATTATTTTGTGTTGGTGGCTTTATTATTATAAAATGAAACATTTTTTTAGGTGCCCTGTATGTTGAGATGGTTTGGACATATAGAGAGGATGAATGAAAGGAGATAGACAAAACAAGTATACAAGAGGAGTGTGGATGGGAGAGTTGGAAGGGGTCGACCTCAGCGAACGTACCTCAATCAGATTGAGGACGTTTTTAGCAAAGGCCAGCTTAGGAGTACCCTAATTAAGTTAATAACAATGTACCTACCTATATAGTTTAAGTTTAAAAAACTTGGCTCTCAAAAGAAATTTCAGTCGTTGTACTGTTGATATTTGGCTCCGTTGACTGAAGAGTTTGCCGACCACTGCACTAGACCATTGGTTTTTCTGGTGTTCTGAACACTAGGGATATCTACAGAACCTTCTGAGGCATCCTGAGTTGGAGTGGAGACTGGAGGTGAAGGGAAAGTGCGAAAGAAGCTGAGTGGGCAAGGCCTCAGCCTCCAACCCAGGCATTATCTTAGTTTTACAGACTTAAGAATTCCTGGGGAAAAAATAAAATATGAAAATCATCTAAGTTTTATCCATGAGCCATGCTCGGAGCCTGATCTACTGAGTGAATATTAAATTTAAAATGCCCCTCATTTCTTTCTGTACTCCCTTTCTTATTTGGCATATAAACTTTTATTCTGACACTTGAGTTTCTTGAGGTGGGAACACTAATTTCTGAGGAAGAGTTGCTGATTTTACATACACAGAAGTACATTTAGATTCATTTATTTATATTTATTTATTTTAGAGAGAAAGAGATAGGGGAAGAGAGGCAAGGTTAGGGAGAGAGAGAAACATTAATTTGTTGTTCCATTTATTTATGCATTTATTGATTGATTCCTTTTTTGTGGTTGTTAATCTTCACCGGAAGACATTTTTCCATTGACTATCGGAGAGTGGAAGGGAGGGGGAAAGATGAGAGAAACACTGATGTGAGAGACACATCAATTGTTTCCCTCCTGCATGCGCCCTAACCAGGGCCAGGGACCCAGCTTGCAACCAAGATACATGCCCCCTTGACAGGAATCAAACTCGGGACCCTTCAGTCTGCAGGCCAATGCTCTATCCACTGAGCCAAACAAGTTAGGGCTATTAGTTTACTCTTGTATGTGCCTTGACCAGGAATTGAACCTACAACCTTGATATATTGGAACAATACTCTAACCAACTGAGCTACCTGGCCAGAGCCCCATTTTCTAAAAGGACAAATTTTATATACATATTCACACATTAGCAATGGAAACCTCTATTAACAAATCCTATGGGTATTATACACACAAAAGGGTTCTAAAGGCTGAGGGGTGGAAAAGTCATACAACCACTGGCTTTGAAGATGGAAAGGGCAGCCATGAGCTAAGGAATGCTGGTGGCCTCTAGAAGCTAGAAAGGGCAAGAAACAGATTTTGCCTTATAACCTTCAGAAAAGAACCAACTCTGTTTATACCTTTAGATCAGTGAGACCCATTTCAGGTTTTTGAGCTCCAAATCTATGACTGGGGTTTTTAAGTCACTAAGTTTTGTACTAATTTGTTACACAAAGAAACTATGACAACAACCATTTCTAATTTTCCTTTAAAAAATAGTTGAATCTTGTGACTTTTTCTATCAAGTCTAATTTATTTAGTGGGGGCTTTGGAGTGGTGATAAAAAGGAAACCAGGATAAAATGAGAATTCTTTAGTTCTTTATCCCTTTAACTACTCTCCTGCTGACCTTCATACTCTCAGTTGTTTGCTTACGTCATATATAAACAAAAGTCCTAATACCAGAAATAGAAATCCCTATGAAAACTTAGGGTACAAACTTGCTTTAGGAACAAAAGTATAAGGAAAAATTAATCCTGTGAGATTATACTTTACCATAGTGAACAGAAAACTTGTTGGTTCTTGTTAGGAAGCAATTGATAATCGCAGTGGAGGGGAATGTGAGTGAACCAATCTGACACTGAAAGCGGGCCTCAGAGCCAACCTAAACCATACAATAACACCCAAGTATAAATGTACAGATTCTTTGGCAACCAATCTCCAACTTTTTAAGGCTTTCATCCAACAACTCAATATGATTTTAACCTAAATTCAGTTCTTCCTGCTTTGCTTGAATACTTGACCTACAGTGGTGAGGAACTTCCATGTGCAGGCCCTATCAATTGGTCTGGCCCTGTCAAGGCAACCGCAGGCGGGACTCGAAATTCCATAAATCTAGGAGCTTTTTTCATAGCAACATAATTTTTAAGTTGATAATTTTATATGGCCTGTGAATGATGTTATAAATATTCAAATGACCGTTGGCAGAAAAAATGTTCCCCACCCCTGCCCTAAAGCATAGGAAGTAACTATTAATGCTTCAAGCTAAGAGAATTTCTTGCTAATAAAATAGAAAGGTAGGATGCCTCATTCAGATGGGCAGAGAGGTGGATCATTCCTGCTGTATCAAGGAAAAACCATGGAACATTTTCTCATAGGCTGTAACACATACAGAAGGGTTGGATTTAGAGAAAAGCCCTTTGTGGGTAGACCTGGAGACATAACATTTTTTATTAGTGTTCTGATCCCTGAACAGGAACGAACCTTGAAATGTATCTATGCCCTTTCTTTCTCCCATTTCTTTCACTTTATAATCCTATTTACTTATCTGTCCTACCTGCCCCAGCATTTCTTGGCTCTACTCAGGAGTCACAAGATCAGACAACAAATTTGACTTTAGGTATGTGACAAAAGGATTTTTAAAACCTCTATTATCAGTGTTCCTCAAACTAGAATCTTTTCTCTATTAGATTTTTTTTCCTTTTTGTGATTTATTTCATTAATCTATAATAATTAATATAAGCACAGTCCACATCACTTTGATTCCCACTTACAACCAAGTACTGCCATGTGATTCTAGAGCAGTGATGGCGAACCTTTTGAGCTTGGCGTGCCAGCATTTTGAAAAACCCTAACTTAACTCTGGTGCCGTGTCACATATAGAAATTTTTTGATGTTTGCAACCATAGTAAAACAAAGATTTATATTTTTGATATTTATTTTATATATTTAAATGCCATTTAACAAAGAAAAATCAACCAAAAAAAATGAGTTTGCGTGTCACCTCTGACACGCGTGTCATAGGTTCGCCATCACTGTTCTAGAGCCTGTGTTATGTTTAGATTTATGATCTTGTTGGCACATGTAATAGTACTTTATCTTAAGCAAGTGAGAACAGAAACAGATAATAAATGCTTCTTTCTGGCAATGTGAAAGCCAAATGACACCAATGAAAGAATGAACAAAGGTCTCCTAAAGGTTCTAGTAGAGAAAACTTGTTATTATATGTGGAACACACAGCATGGTAGAGACATGCCAAATTTTAAAAACCTAAATTGTGGTAATTTTTTGTTTCAAGAGGCAATTTGTAAAAAAATAAAAATCCAGTAGCTGATATTAATTTTATTAGTTTATATTTTTCCACATTTAATATGTTAATTCCAATTTAAATTTACCTCCTATACTATGAGTCCTTAGCATCTGCAACTATTAATTATTGCACTTATTTTAGGTCTTTCTTTCAACCACATTTTGTCTAGATAATTTTAATAGCATTCCAAGTGGTCTCTTTGCCTCTATTCTCTACACCAACACACACTTTCATTACATCTTCACATTGATATCATAGTTATATTTTTGGAATTAAAATCTGATCAAGATTTTTTTTAAGGTATAGATTCAACACTCCCATCCTATATCCTTCAGAATATTATCTGAGCTCATTAACATGGCATGTTAAGGCCCTCAAGATAGCCATCCAACTTTGTCTTTCAACTTTTGTCTCATTTACTATTTAAAGTATGTTTTTATTGATTTTAGAGAGAGGGGAAGGGAGAGGGAGAGAAACATTATCAGCTGCTTCTTGCACACCCCCCACCAGGGCTGTTGTCTCATTTAATTTCTTCTTCTTTCTCTCCCCACCACCAATACCCTCCACCATCCCCCCTACTCTCTTTCTCTCTCTTCCTCCCCCCCCCCCCCCCCACCTGCCTGTAGTTAAAGTACTTTGGAAACTTACTTACCAGGTCAAGTTCTCTGACACTTGTCTTTGTTTCCTTTGTCTGGGAGCCTTTCTCCCTTTTCTTTTTTCCACCTTCATTTGTTTCAAGATAAACTCTCTTCCACAAGAAACTTTCTCTTACTACCCTCAGCTTACATGCATTTATGTCATCAAACACATTATGGTAATTGTTTGATCCTTAACGGTCTCCCCAATTAAAAGGTGTCCTTTTTTTATATATGTAAGAGTTTCTTTGAGACAAACTGACAACATTGCCAGGAAGCAAGATTTTAAATGCTTTCTAAAGGCCATTCTTAAAGGTGACATCCAGGTCTTTCACCTATGTATCTTCAGCATCTAGCCTAGGGTCTGGCACATAATAGGCATTCAGAAAAATTTTAATGAACAATTAGGAAAATGGGAGTGCTTCTATCAACAGATCTCTACTATATCAATCTTCTTCAGCCTGAACCTAAAACACCTCTTAGCTTAGTCAAACCTAAATATCACTGACACACTATGACAGTCTCTTGGTTTTGCCTCAACCTGCAGCAAAAGCAGTCACATATTATAAATGGATGTTTTTTTAAACCTGTATTTGTAAGCAGGGAGGCTTTCTGGAAGGCAGAATGCACTATTATATGTGAGCAATGTAATGGTGACTAGATTTCAAACTGGCAAGTACACATAAGGCAATTAAGTTATATGAAATTTAACCACAATGGTGGAAGCTTGAATTCTGTTTCCTAGGGTAGGAAACCTTGTAGTGTTTGAGCAAAGAGGAGGAATAAGAAAAAAAGGGCTTCTTTCTCATTCCCAGTTTCCCCAAGAATAGTGTTAGCCTTTGCACTTCTTTCTGCATCTCTCAGAGTCTCCAATGTCCTACCACTAAAATGCTCCAAAGTAATCTTCCTCTTCTCTCCATTAGTGAGGAGGAAAACTAAATTCATACAAATCTGTGAATATCTAATTATATCTTAACTCTCACTTTTTGGGGGCGGGACTACATTAGTCTAAGAGAGTTGAATTTCAGCACTGTAGCACCCAGGGTTTTTTTTTTTTATGGGGTGTTTTGTAAGATGGGGAATCTGTGTCATGCTGTTTCTTACCAGGTACATATGGTAAAGCCAATTTCATTATTATGTAATCATTAACTTTGAGATTTCTCATGCTTTGATGATGGGATATCTGTGAAACTGTCACACTTCTTCAACTCCAAATGAAGTGTAATTTTTTTTAAATGTAGTGTAATGTTTCTTAGTTTCATTCTTTTAGTGCCATGTGTTATGTGCAATGAAAAAATTCAACTGGTACTAGATAGTATATATTTTTTAAAAAGCCTCACATAAGTGGTTTAGTTAAATCACTTAGATACTATATAGATCTAATTCTTTAGAACCAATATGTACAACATTCCCACAATCATTCCTAACTGTAATAGAAGGATTTTAAATTTATCATCACTACTTTACTAAATAAATCTTGTATAAGCCTCGTAAGTAACCCAATCCTGTCAGAGCAGCAGCAGCCATGTGCAGCCTGCCCCTGCCCACCTGAGGACCAGCAGCCGCGCACAGCCTGTCCCCGTACGAGGAGCAGCAGACTCACGAGCAGCCCATCCAAGTCTGGGGAGCAGCAGCTGCGTGAGGAACATGCCTCCGTACAAGAAGCAGCAGCCCCATGAGCAGCCTGCCCCCATCTGAGGAACTGCAGCTGCACAAGCTACCCATGTTCGTCCAAGAGCAACAGCCATGCACAACCTGCCCCTATCCAAGCAGCAGCAGTCTTGTGAGCAGCCCGCCCCTGTCCGAGGAGCAGCAGCCACACAAGCAGCCCACCTCCACCAGCCAGAGGAGCCACCACTGCTGCAAGCAACTGCGCAAGCAGTGCCCACCAGGAGCAGCCGCCGCCTGAGGAGCCACTGCCACCTGAGGAGCAGCCCCCGCATGACTCGACACCTAGATCCTTCGGAGAGCAAAAATGGGGAGACAAAGAAACCCCCAAAGGAAAGAAAAGGAAGAATCACCAGAAAAGGAGCCAAATGAAATGGAGGCATGCAATATGTCAGAAAAAGAATTCAGAATAAGTATCATACAGTTCATAAACTGGATGGATGAAAAAAATCAACAACTTATGTAAGAATCAAGAAGAAATAAAGAGCCCTGACCGGTTTGGCTCAGTGGATACAGTGTCGGCCTGTGGACTGAAGGGTCCCAGGTTCGATTCCGGTCAAGGGCACATCCCCAGTAGGGGCTGTACAGGAGGCAACTGATCCATGTTTCTCTCTCATTGATGTTTCTAACTTTCTGTCCCCCTCCCTTCCTTTCTGTAAAAAATCAATAAAATATATTTTAAAAAAAAAGAAAGAAAGAAAGAGTGAAATAGCTGCAATAAAAAACCCTATGGAAAGTTTCAACAGTAGACAAGTAGAAGCGGAGGACTGAATTAGCAAATTAGAAGACAGGGAAGCAAAACAAACCCAAACTGACTGCAATTGAAGAAAAAAATTAAAAGACAGGAGGAGAGCCTAGGGAGCTTTGGGACGCAACATGAAACAAAGCAACATATGAATAATAGGGGTGCCAGAACATAATAAGAGGAACAAGGGTTAGAAAACCTATTTAAAGAAATAATGTCAGAAAACTTCCCTGATGTGGGGAAGAAAAAAGCGCAGATAGTCTCAATCAATATGGACCTGAAACAACCCACACTAAAGACACATCGTAATTACGATGGCAAAAGTTTAGGACAAAGAGAGACTCTTAAAGGCTGCAAGAGTGAGACAGAAAGTTATATACAAGGGATCTCCCATTAGATTATCAAATGATTTCTCAACAGAAACATATCAGGCCAGAAAAGAATGGAAGGAAGTTTACCAAGTGATGCAAAGCAAGGGAACTGAATCCAAGAATACTCTATCCAGCAAGACTATCATTCAAAATTGAAGGTGAAATAAGGACTTCACAGACAAAAGAAGGCTAAGGGAGTTTATCACCACCAAGCCAGCAAGGGAAGAAATGCTAAAGGGACTGGCGTAAAAAGAAGAAATAAAAAGGGAAGAAGGAACACAGGCACACACACAAATGGCAACAAACAAGTACCTATCAATAATAACTTTAAACGTAAAAGGACTAAATGCTCTAATCAAAAGACATAGAGTGGTTGAATGGATAAGAAACATGACCCATATATATGCTGTCTACAAGAGACCCACCCCAGAACAAGGGACTCACACAGACTGAAAGTAAAGGGATGGAAAAATATATTCCAGGCATGGAAATGAAAAAAAAAAAAAAGCTGGGGTAGCAATACTTGTATCTGACAAAATAGACCTCAAAATGAAGGACATAACAAGAAATAAGGAAGACCACTTCCTGATACTAAAGGGATCAATACAACAAGAGGATATAACCCTGGTAAACGTATATGCACCCAATGCAGGAGCACCCAAATACATAAAAAATCTCCTGGAAGATATCAAGGGAGAGATCAACAACAATACAATCATAGTAGGGGACTTTAATACTCCACTGACATCACTGGATAAATCCTCTAGACAGAAAAAATCAGCAAAGAAACATCAACCCTAAATGACTCACTAGATCAGATGGACTTAATTGACATATTCAGAACATTTCACCCCAAAGCCAAGAAATATATGTTCTTCTCAAATGCACATGGGACATTTTCAAAGATAGACCATGTACTGGGTCACAGGCAAAGTCTCTCTAAATTCAAGAAAATTGAAATCATATCAAGCATCTTCTCAGACCACAGTGGCATATTATTAGAAATAAACTACAATAAAAACAATAAAAAAATTCAAACACTTGGAAGCTGAATAGCATGCTATTAAACAATGATTGGCTTACCAAAGAGATGAAAGAAGACAGTAAAAACATCCTGGAAATGAATGACAACGAAAACAAAATAATCCAAAATCTGTGGGACACAGTGAAAGCGGTCTACAGGCCTAACTCTAAAAACAAGAAAAAAAAATGATAATAAATCATCTAACTCTACAACTTGTAGAATTAGAAAGAGAAAAACAAGAAAATCCCAGAGTGAGCAGAAGGAAGGAGATAATAAAGATCAGAACAGAAATAGATGACATAGAGACAAAAAACAACAAAAGTTCAATGAAACCAAGAGCTGGTTCTTTGAAAGGATAAACAAGATTGATGAGCCTCTAGCCAGGCTCAACAAGAAGCAAAGAGAGAGGACTCAAATAAACAAAATCAGAAATGAAAGAAGCAAAAAAACAACAGACCCCACAGAAATACAAAGAATTGTTAAAAAATACTATGAATAACTCTATTCCAACAAACTAGACAACCTAGAGGAAATGGACATATTCCTAGAAAAATATAACCTTCCAAAACTCAATCAGGAAGAATCTAAAAATCTCAATAGGCCGATAACTATGGAAGAAAATGAAACAGTAATCAAAAAACTTCCAGCCAAAACCGGTTTGGCTCAGTGGATAGAGCGTCAGCTTGCGGACTGAAAAGTCCCAGGTTCGATTCCGGTCAAGGGCATGTACCTGGGTTGCGGGCACATCCCCGTAGGAGATGTGCAGGAGGCAGCTAATCGATGTTTCTCTCTCACCGATGTTTCTAACTCTCTATCTCTCTCCCTTCCTCTCTGTAAAAAATCAATAAAATATATATTAAAAAAAAAAAAAAAAAGCTTCCAGCAAACAGAAGCCCGGGGCCAATTGGCTTCACAGGGGAGTTTTACCAAACATTCAAGGAAGAACTAAAACCTATCCTCCTCAGACTATTCCAAGAAATTCAGGAGGAAGGGACTCTTCCAAGCTCATTCTATGAAGCCAGCATTACCCTAATACCAAAATCAGATAAAGACAACACAATGAAAGAGAATTACAGGCCAATATCTCTCATGAACACAGATGCCAAAATCCTCAACAAAATTCTAGCCAATCAGATCCAGCATTACATCAGAAAGATCATACACCATAATCAAGTAGGATTTATCCTGGGGATGCAAAGAGGGCACAATATTCACAAATCAATAAATGTGATAATCACAAACAAATTGAGAGATAAAAATCACAGTCATATCAATTGATGGAGAAAAAGCATTTGACAAAATCCAACACCCTTTCTTGATAAAAACCTTCAGCAAAGTGGGAATAGAGGGATCATACCTCAACATAATAAAAGCCTTATACAACAAACCTACAGCCAACATCATACTCAATGGGCAAAAACTAAAATCATTTCACCTAAAAACAGGAACAAGACAGGGATGCCCACTTTCACCACTCCTGCTCGACATACTACTGGAAGTGCTAGCCATAGCAATTAGACCAGAAGAAGAAATAAAAGGTATCCAAATTGGAAAAGAAGATGTAAAGCTGTCATTATTCACAGATGACATGATACTGTACATAGAAATCCTAAAGTCTCCATCAAAAAATTATTAGACTTAATCAATGAATTCAGCAATGTAGCAGGGTACAAAGAAACACCAAGAAATCTATGGCATTTTTTAGACCAATTGTGAACTTACAGAAAGAGAGATTTAAAAAATTTCTATTTACCATCGCACCAAAAAATTAAGATACCTAGGAATAAACTTAACTAAGGACATAAAAGACCTGTACTCGGAAAACTACAGGACACTGAAAAAAGAGATAGAGGAAGACAAAAACAGATGGAAGAACATACCGTGTTCATGGATTGGTAGAATCAATGTCATCAAAATGTCCATACTTACCCAAAGCAATCTATAGATTCAGTGAACTCTCCATTAAAATACCAACGAGAAAAAAAACCCAAGATGGCGGCATAGGTTAACGCCGGAGATTGCTGCCTCGAACAACCACTTCAAAAAACAACTAAAAGACGGAACGGACATCATCCAGAACCACAGGAAGGCCAGCTGAGTGGAAATTCTACAACTAGGAGGAAAGTAAATATCATACCCAGACTCAGAGGAGGCGCAGTGCTGAAGTGAAATACTAAGGTGCGGAGTGCACGCGGAGCGGGCTGGAGGCGGAGGGCGCGGTTGTTGTTTTCAATAGGGAGGGAGTTTCAGACTCTGAGCTCCAGATCCGGGCGAGTCTCTAGGGACCGAGACTCAAACGGGAGAAGCAGGACTGTCTGGCTTCGGTTGAAACTCAAAGGCAGCTTTCTCTCCGAGGTTTGCAGGGGTTGCTGGGACTCTGTGAGGCAGAGCCCCTAGGGACGGAACTGAGAGCAGCCATAACTGCTCACTCCGGCCCGCCCTGTAGATCCCCGGGGACCCGCCCCGCCCAAGCCCTGCACAGAGCCATTTGCCGGATAGCCTCAGGCAAACGCTAGATTAGCACTGCCCTAGAGATCCAGCACAGAAGCTCTCCCACTGCAGACACAGAGAACTCTCATAGCCAGTTAGCCTGGAGGTCAAATCACCCCCGGTATTGCCGACAACAATCAAGGCTTAACTACAACAAGACTGCGCACAAAGACCACTAGGGGGCGCACCAAGAAAGCATAAAAAATGCGGAGACAAAGAAACAGGACAAAACTGTCAATGGAGGATACTGAGTTCAGAACCACACTTTTAAGGTCTCTTAAGAACTGTCTAGAAGCTGCCGATAAATGTAATGAGATCCTCAAGAAATCTAATGAGACCCTCGATGTTATGATAAAGAACCAACTAGAAATTAAGCATACACGGACTGAAATAACGAATACTATACAGACTCCCAACAGCAGACCAGAGGAGCGCAAGAATCAAGGCAAAGATTTGAAATGTGAAGAAGCAAAAAACACCCAACCAGAAAAGCAAAATGAAAAAAGAATTCGAAAATACGAAGATAGTGTAAGGAGCCTCTGGGTCAGCTTCAAGCGTACCAACGTCAGAATTATAGGGGTGCCAGAAGATGAGAGAGAGCAAGATATTGAAAACCTATTTGAAGAAATAATGACAGAAAACTTCCCCCACCTGGTGAAAGAAATAGACTTACAGGTCCAGGAAGCGCAGAGAACCCCAAACAAAAGGAATCCAAAGAGGACCACACCAAGAGACATCATCATTAAAATGCCAATGCAAAAGACAAAGAGAGAATCTTAAAAGCAGCAAGAGAAAGAAACTCAGTTACCTACAAGGGAATACCCATACGACTGTCAGCTGATTTCTCAACAGAAACTTTGCAGGCCAGAAGGGAATGGCAAGAAATATTCAAAGTGATGAATACCAAGAACCTACAACCAAGATTACTTTATCCAGCAAAGCTATCATTCAGAACTGAAGGTCAGATAAAGAGCTTCACAGATAAGGAAAAGCTAAAGGAGTTCATCACCACCAAACCAGTATTATATGAAATGCTGAAAGGTATCCTTTAAGAAGAGGAAGAAGAAGAAAAAGGTAAAGATACAAATTATGAACAACAAACATGCATCTATCAACAAGTGAATCTAAGAATCGAGTGAATAAATAATCTGGTGATCATAATAGAATCAGGGACATAGAAAGGGAATGGACTGACTATTCTTGGGGGAGAAAGGGGTGTGGGAGATGCGGGAAGAGACTGGACAAAAATCGTGCACCTATGGATGAGGACAGTGGGTGGGGAGTGAGGGCGGAGGGTGGGGCGGGAACTGGGAGGAGGGGAGTTAGGGGGGAAAAAAGAGGAACAAATGTAATAATCTGAACAATAAAGATTTAATTAAAAGAAAAATAAAATAAAATAAAATACCAATGGTATATTTCACCGACCTAGTACGAACTCTCCAAAAATTCATATGGAATAAAAAAAGACCCCTGAATAGGTGCAGCAATCTTGAGAAAGAAGACAAAGTAGGAGGGATCTCAATACCAGATATCAAGCTGTATTACAAAGCCACTGTTCTCAATACTGCCTGGTACTGGCACAAGAACAGAAATATATACCAATGGAATAGAATAGAGAATCCAGAAATTGACCCAAACCACTATGCTCAATTAATATTTGACAAAGGAGGCAAGAACATACAATGGAGTCAAGACAGTCTCTTCAATAAATGATTTTGGGAAAATTGGACAGACACATGAAAAAAATGAAACTAGATCACCAACTTACACTATACACAAAAATAAACAAAGGAGTTAAACATAAGACGGAAAAACCATAAAAATCTTAGAGTAGCAGTTCTCAACCTGTGGGTTACAACCGCTTTGGGGGTCGAACGACCTTTTCACAGGGGTCGCCTAAGACCATCAGAAAACACATATATAATTACACATTGTTTTTGTGATTAATCACTATGCTTTAATTATGTTCAATTTGTAACAATGAAAATACATCCTAAATATCAGATATTTACATTACGATTCATAACAGTAGCAAAATTACAGTTATGAAGTAGCAACGAAAATAATTTTATGGTTGGGGGTCACCACAACATGAGGAACTGTATTAAAGGGTCGCAGCATTAGTAAGGTTGAGAACCACTGCCCTGAGGGGTCCCGGATTGAGATGGTGCAGGCCAGGTGGAGGGGACTCCCCCTTGCACCCCCCCACCTCAGCCATGCACGAATTTCATGCACTGGGCCTCTAGTATTTAATAATATATTTCCAGACTAATTTCACATTTTGGTTTTAATTTTTTAAAAGTTTACATTGAGATTATTCACTCTTTTAAAGTGTACAACTCATTGGGTTTTAGTATATTAAGAGTTGTGTAACCATTACCATTATATAATTTTAGAGTATTTATCATCTCTCCCTAAAAGACCCCAAACTCATCAGCAGTCATTCCCCATTCCCCCTGACCCTAGTCCATGGCAACCAGTAATCTAGTATTTTCCGTTTCTATGGATTTGCCTACAATATGGCCTTTTGTGTCTGACTTTTTTCACTAAGCAGAATATTTTCAAGCTTTAAGATACATGTTGTAGCCCTGGTGGAGCATCATCAGGTTCAATTCTGGGTCAGAACACATGCCCAGGTTTCAGGTTGTCCTTGATCAGGGTCCATATTTGAGGCAACTGATTGATATTTCTCTCTCACATCAATGTTATCCTCTGTCTTACAAACCAATTTTAAAAAACATTTTTTTAAAAGATACATGTTGTAGCATATATCAGTATTGTGTCCCTTATTAACTAATACTATTATAACAGATATACTATATTTTATATATCCATTTACCAGCTGATGGACATTTGGGTTATTTCCACTTTTGGCTGTTATGAATAATGCCACTTGAACATTCACGTATACATGAAGATTTTATGTGGAAAATATTCCGATTTATTTTTACCTCAAACATTTGTTCATGGTCCATTATCTGCCAAAAACCATCTTAAGGTCAAAATGATGTTCTTAGCATGAAATAATGTACAGTCTCCTAAACCACATGACTTGTGTTGATCATAAGTATGAGATTCTGAACAGGTAAGCTATAGAATCACATTTGATTTTCATGCAAACAATATGAAGTAACATTTAGCTGAATAAGTTCCAAGCAGAGTATCTAAACATGCATTCTGAATATAAAATCTGGATTCCTGGTCAGGGCGCATGCCCCGATTGCAGGTTTGATCCCCAGTAGAGGGCATGCAGGAGGCAGCTGATCAATGATTCTCTCTCATCATTGATGTTTCTATCCTTCTCCCCTTGTCTCTGAAAATAAAAATATATATATTTTTAAAAAGTGTGAGCTTTGAGGCCAGGTTTAAATCCTGGCTCTACTAATTATTATATGAATTTGAGTGTTTCATCTGTCTAACAGGGATTTGATGAGATAATGAGGACCTAGCATACAGTGCTTCAAATAATAACTATTAACACTTATTTTAAAAAATTTTAAATATACAGTATTTTAATTTCTTTCAACCTTATTATTTTCCGTTTGTGTTGTTTCACCACATCTTATTTGTGAAGGTGTATAATGAATAAGAATAAGATAGTAAAATCTAAGTTATCCAGAATGCTTGGGAAATGAACCATTCTGGATAGGTAAATTTTCCATAAGGGCACTTTATAGGTATAAAAAAAAAAAAAACACCAATGGGATAAAACTATTTCCTAAACCTATTACACACATCCATGCCTTCTTTTTAAAAAAATATATTTTTTATTGCTATCAGAGAAGGGAGAGAGAGGGATAGATAGAAACATCAATGATGAGGAAACATTGATCGGCTGACTCCTGCACGCCCTCTACTGGGGACTGGGCCCACAACCCAGGCACGTGCGCTGATGGGAATCAAACTGCAACTTACTGGTTCATAGGTAGACGCTAAGCCAATGAGCCACGCAAGGTGGGCTCATGCCTTCTTGAGGAGAGTATACTGGTGGCAATTAAGCTTTTTCTTTTTCTTTTTTAAAATATATTTTATTGATTTTTTACAGAGAGGAAGGGAGAGAGATAGTCAGAAACATCAATGAGAGAGAAACATCGATCAGCTGCCTCCTGCACACCCCCCACTGGGGATGTGTCTGCAACCAAGGTATATGCCCTTGACCGGAATCGAACCTGGGACCTTTCAGTTCGCAGGCCGATGCTCTATCCACTGAGCCAAACCAGTCAGGGCTTAAGCTTTTTCTTGATGAATCACAGGAATAAGCCTACTTGACTCTACCTAACATTTTTTTAACATATAGTTCATGAATAGAAATCAGGATGTGAACCTAGATGTGAAAAAAATTACATCTTTATTTTTACAAATCTCTAACTGAAAATTCACATTTCCTTCAATTTTGAATATAAGCAACAAATCTATATCTGTGTCGCCAATAGAATCACAGATACTTTATATCACAACTGTTGCAAACTCTGGAAATATTTATATTCGTCATTTCAAAAATTTGGTCTTTCTAAACCCATCACAAATGTGTTAATAAAGCATTTATTCCTATATCAATTTTTAAAAATATATTTTGTGACTATTTGAAAATGTTTTCTTTTATAAATAGTATAAGTTTTATTTTATACATTTAAAAACATTATTCTGAGAAGAGTTCATGGCTTCACCAAACTGCCAAAGTGGTTTTTAGCACTAAAAAAATGCAAGAACTCTGTCCCAGTCCTCTGTGCTCTGTTAGTTCTGAGTATTAACATGTTTTATGATACTTTCATACTGAAGATTGTTTAAATGAAGTAATATAAATTGGCTTCTCCAAGGTAGGAATGTTTCCTACCACCCCTAAAGCCTGGCTTCTGAAAGAACAAAACAAATAGATGGGGAAATGAGTCATATAAAATTAGATTCAGATAGCATTGAAAGTAGAAACACAAAACATCCTACTTTCCTACTTTCTAAATTAAGAGGTAATATGAAATCCCATTAATAAATATTCTGAAGTCAACGGCAATGGGTTCAAATTCTATTTCTGCCATTTATTAGCTGTGTGACCTTGAGATAGTAATTTAATCTCTGCATCAGTTTCTTTATTTGTAAAGGGGGTTAACAAGCATAGTATCTGGAATGTGCTCCATAAATATTACCTTTATTATTATGCTTACAGATTTATCCCACACTACGGCCAGTTAATGTCTCACTGGTTAGTTTAATAACTTACATTTATACACCACTGCAGTCTACAGTGTCCTTTCACATACATTATGACATCTAAACGACACAATAACCCCGTGAGAAAGGACAACAGCTATTATTGTGCCTAGTTTTGTGTTGAAGAAACTAAGTAACCACACAATAGCACACATATGGGAAGCGACAGAGCCAGAAGTGAAACCTGGATTTCTCCCTCCACTCCAACTGCCTAACCGTGTTCCTACTCTATTAGGTTAAAAGAAAGAGCAAGGAAACGATTATTGGTTGGGGGGCGGGGAGGCCAGAAGGCGAGCACGTTAGTGCTTTGGCTACTCGCAGTGAGTTGCTCTGACCAGAATAATCTGAGTCACCTGGAGTTTATTAGAAATGTAGAATCTCAGGCTTCATCCTGGCCCAAATCAAAATCAGCATTTCAACGAAACCCCTAGGGGCCTAGGTGATTTCAATAGCGACCGGTTTGAGAAACACTGTTTCACTAATTGCCCTAATGACACTATTATGTTCTCTTGGACAGTATGTATTAGCTAACTTAGCAGACCTATGAAGTTTTTACTAGGTAAGGCATTCTTGTAACAGGAAAACAACTTGCTGTTTCCCCCTTTAAAAGTGTATTTTAAAAACAAGTTTACCTTGCTATTTAATTCTTAAAGACCTCCACGTCGTTATTGGGATCATTAAGGACTATTAGAAAACGTTAAGCAGGTCAATGCTTACCTTTAAATGCCTTTTTTAAATTGTCTTACTAACCTCTGCCAGAAAGAAACACTAGAGAGCAAAATCGCCCTCTCCAAACTTCAGACCCAGCAGATTAAAACAGGCCAATCCTGTCCTAGTATTTCTTCCCCTGGATGTTTCACTACGTATTGAGTTTTCAGACCCAAAACTTTGAATTCCTGATTGAGTTTCGCAACGCTGTGGCTCAAGGAGTGAAAACGTAACAGGAGGAAAGTAGTAAGTCTATTCCATACCTAACCCTTGGCGGATGGTGTCGGCTGCTTACAGAGACCAGCAAACAGCCCCCCCACCCCCCTTCCCCCATCTACTAAATTCACAGCTGCGCTTGATTCCTAGGCTGCTCAAGTTATGGGAACAGGTCTCTACGGGTCTGCTCTTCCCAGTATATCGATCCTCCCAGGTCAGAAATACATTAGATTTCGGCTGATGGGAGCGCCGATCAGCGGCCCGCTAGGTTCTGTTTTAAATTACGATTCCCACGCTGGGCTGCGCCTCCGCCCAATGGTCAACCGGGCCAGACCCGCAGGAGAGTCAAGAGCTCTCACCTGTTCCAACGCCAACTTCACAAGCCCGGGTCAAGCCCGACTACAAGTATCTCGCAATTAGTCCTCGGCGCCTCCCACCGCACATTCCTGATTGGGCGCGAGAGAGGGCTGTGTCGGCGCGCGCTGACCAGGCCGGGGAATTCCATTTCCTCTCCCTCCCACCAGCACAAGCATTCAGGGGCGGTGCTTCCCGGCCGCGGCCCGCCCCAGCGCCAACCGGTGCCTAGTGAGTCTCGCGAGAGTTTGTGGGTTTGGGGGCGGGCCCACATCCGGAAGAGTGCACAAAACTGCCCTTAAGTCATTGCAGAGCTCCAGCTCCGGGAAAGCAGCCACGAGGTTATCGCGAGAACCGCCTCCAGACCAAGTGAGAAAAACTGGGGGACGCTGCTGGGAGGGGCGTGGGGTTCTACGGCGCAGCTGCCGTTTCCTCTATCCTCCTGCTATGGACTCCTTCCGGTTCTCGATGCTTCTCTGAGTCTCAGGGTTTCCGCCGCCCCCCCTACCCTTCCCCCCCCGCCCCTCCCCAGCCCATGACCCGCCTCCGGCCCCTGCCCTCCCGGTCCAACCTCCGATCAGTTTTGTTAGAAGGTGCTGTTCTGTGTAAAGGAGGAAAAGTGGGTAGCGCAGACCCTTGGCCCCGGACATAGGACGCAAACTGTCTCCCCGCACCCTTAGACGCGCCCGGCGCTCGCGACAGCAGCGTTGGCGGACGGATCCGCGGCGGTGAAGAGGCCGGCGGGGGGAGGGGCGGAGCGTGGCAGCTGGCAGTAGTTCCGTCAGAGCGGACATCTTGTGGCTGTGTCGTGCGCGTGAGCCCCGTAGGGCCGGGGAGGCACCCAGCTTCCGCGCGGGGAGGAGGCCGAGGCCGCAGCCGGAGGGAGGCCCCGGCCCCTCAGTACGCGTGGGTGTGGACGGCTCGGGGGCCGGGGAGGGGGGCCGGCTCCCTGGCCGGCCGGGGAAGAGGGGGAGACGCAGGCCCCGGGCGGCCCGAGGGGCCAGCCTGCTGGGTGGGGTAGGGTGGGGAGCGCGGAGGAGCCGGGGCCGCTCCGGCTTCAGGGGGAGGGGGAATGGGCGCGTCCTCGCGCCGCCGCCGGAGCCTCTGGGGCTGCCCGGGCGCGTGGTGGCGGGGGCTGGGCGCGGGAGCGCGCTGGAAGGCGGAGTGTACGGTGGCGTCAGGGGCGACACACAAGAGCTGTGGCTGCGGGGACAGCCGCGCACATCTGGCCCCTCTCCTTGGTTCCCTTCCCCTCCCCGGCCGCGCCTCGGAGTGGGAGCCGAGGGGAGCCCGGCGCCGGCCCGGAGCCTCCCCGTCCCCCCTCCCCCGAGCCTTTCTTTGCCCCAGTGACGCCGGCGCAGCGCCGACTAGGCCCCGGCTCCTCCTCTGCTGGGCGCCGGACCCTGCCCCGCACCCACCCCTTTCTCCTACGCCTCTTCCTCTCCCACCCGGTCTCTTCCTTCCGAGAGGCCGGGACGTCCGACTTGTGGCCTCCCCTCCGCTCCTCCCCGGCCCCCCTCGCCCCCTCTTCGGCCCGGAGCACGGCATAGAGGCTGTTGGTGGCTCGGCCGCGCCACCCCACCCCACCCTCCCCGGATCCCGGCGGTTTTGGGGGACCTGGACTCATCGGGGTCTCTCCGGGGCCTGTGCGAGTGCTGATCTGCTCCGTTTTTGCAAAAGGCGCCTGTGTCTGGCAGAGCCGGTGTGAGACGAAGAGACCAGCCTTGCCTGCCGCCGGCGTCATCAAGAGTTTCGGCCGGACCTCCGAGCACACACCGAGATAGTGAGGAGCCAGACGCACAGCACAGACTATGGCGCTGAAACGGATTAATAAGGTAACCCCGGGGCCGGCCGGGACGGGGCGGGGGGGGGGGGGGGGCCGGGGACGCGGCATGTTGGAAGGAGCCTGCCGGGGTCTTCCGTCCTTTGGGGGATGGGGAGCGCGGACAGACTTCGTGGAGGAGGAGAGCTTTAAAGCCAGTGAGCAGAGCACTCGTGGCAAGTGGGGCTCCCGCAGATGTCATGGCGCTTCCTGTTCCCAGCGCTTGAAAACTTAATTGTAAGATCAAGGTTCTGGGCTTTCCGGGGCGGAGGAAGGTGGGAAACTCAGCGGGGGGAAGATGGCAGGGCTCCGCGGGCCCTGGACTGCATTAGGTAGGGGTGGATGGTCTGAGCCCGGAGGGGCAGGGAGCGGGTCTGCTCAGAGACTCCTCCTCGCTCGGGCTGGTCACACCAGAAGCAGCGGTGCTGGGAGGCGAGGGCTGACACAGTGTTGCCACTTCCCGTGGCCCAGGTTTTCCCCGAAGCTCTTTATGGAAGCGCACCGGGAGCTGATGGAAGCGCTCCTGGGAGCTTGCTTTCCCTGGGCTGGGGGAGGGGGCGCAGGGGGCGACGGCAGGAGGCTGAGCTTAGCTGGCCCTATTTTTGCCTCAGCCCATTTAAGAGCAGCCTCTGGGAAGGTTGATTCTGCTTCACGTTTGACACTAACCCGTCGGTCTCAGTTGTTGAAAAGGGGGGGGGGGGTGTTTCAAGCCTCTGGTTGAGCGGAACCTCCACCTCCGGTGGGTGGTTTAGTCTCATTTTCTTGCTCTAACTTCTATCCCGCATTTTAAGATGGCGGCTGCTTTAACTGGTTCAGGCTTTTTCCGGCATCTCCTTTTGTAATAGTATGAAATAGTATTATTTGTTTAATGTTAACTTTCACATTGGGTTGTACACTGCGCTGAGACCTCCTGCTCAATACTTAGTTATCGTCAAACTCTCAGACCGTATTTCCCTTTTTTGTAACTTGTGTATGTGTGATGTGTTTGGTTCTTGCACAATCCAGGAGGGTGGAGTATTTACAGCTAACTTGAAAAAAATGTCATGGAATAAATTCAGCCTTACTAAAGCTAGGAGACAGGGGAGGTTGTAGGTTAGAATCTTTTAAAAAGGGTTGTGCATGGAAGGAAATGCAAGTTCTTGGCTTTACTAAAATAGGCCTGGACTGATTAATTTTACATTTACGTGTCACTTTGGTGTTTATTTGAAAAAACTGCTGCATTTGACGATGAAGTTTTAGATCTTCACTCCATGTATTGATGATTTGATTTTGTTTTAGGTCATCATTGCATTGTTATTGTTGGTTTATGTAAATATAAACTTAAATCTTTATGTATTTGAGAAAATGGAAAAGAAGAAGAAAACCTAGGAATTAAGGCTTAAAGGATTATTTAAACACCCTTTTCTGTGACCCCTTTGAAGGCCAGCAGCACATTGGAGAAGCATGGTTATATTTTACAGAATAGTTAAATACAAAAAACACAATATTTAGTACAAATCAAAACCTTTTTAATCCATGGGTGTTCAGGCCACTGAGATGTGGCATAATTTCAAGTCCATAGCTTTTTATACATGTGGAACAGAACATTTTAAAGGAGGGTCTCATTGATTTTTTTTCTTTTGCAGGTGATAACCAGCTGCTGTGACACCACTTTTAATGATTTAAAAGCTCTAGAGAGGCATTGTAATGGTTAAGAGTGTGAACTTCGGAGCAGAAATGCTCCAGTTAGAATTCTAGGGCTGGGCAAGTTGTGTGCTTCTATAAAAATGAATATTTGTTACATATGAACAATGGATATTTGAGTGCTTAGTCTGTAGCAGGCACTGTTCTAGACACGGGATGCAACAGTGAGCAAAACAAATTTTAGATTTCTAGATTTTGTTTTTGTTTGTTTTGATTTTAGTACTGTATTAAATAGATTAATGTGTGGCTTTGAACAGGCCCCTGGCACATGACACTCAAATTATTATTACTGCTATTTTATTATCACTTTAACCTTCAAAACTTTTATTAAAGAACTGTTTTTAGCCTAGTACTCTTTGTACTTGCTTGTCATGTAAATATTTTGAAGGTGTGTATAGAACAGGGGTGGGCAAACTACGGCCCGTTTGAAATGAATAAAACTAAAAAAAAAAAAAAAGACCGTACCCTTTTATGTAATGATGTTTACTTTGAATTTATATTAGTTCACACAAACGCTCCATCCATGCTTTTGTTCCGGCCCTCCGGTCCAGTTTAAGAACCCATTGTGGCCCTCGAGTCAAAAAGTTTGCCCACCCCTGGTATAGAATCTTGATATAATGACACCTAACAAATGGGAAAAACTTTTTTAACTCATAGAAAAGTTTTGACTTGCGTGTGCTTTCGTTGTCAGCAGTTGCTGTCAGAATTACACAGTGAAACTTTAAAAAGAAATTAAGTTCCAAGCAGAATTTTAGAAGTGGACAACTGTTGAGAGAGGGTACCTTTGTTCTAGAAATAATGAGGTCAGGTAGGCATTGATGTTCGTATGGTATTTCTTGTGTCATGTACCTATTTATTTTTAATTCTTCTTTGAAACCCTCCAAATCCAAATACTAAGATATATCTTATTATATTAATGAAGTGCTTATTGTCCGACTATCTAACCATTGATAGTTCATTTGATTAAGCCTTTGAATTCATTTTGTCCTAAAACTTATGATTTTACAATTTTTTGTTCAAATATTTCTTAGACCAAGCAGTCTTATCAGAAAACCTTGTTTGGTTTTTGCTGTGCTCTTTATTTTAGACTAGCTGTAGTATCGTCTAATGAAACTTATTTATTAAACAACAATAATCAAAAGTAGAAACTCCAAGTTGATTGGTGGTATTTGGGAGCAATACTGATTTTACTACTACTATTAAACAAAATAACTACAGTGCATGTGTTTTGGGGATATTTTAGAGAACTTGGCATAAAATATAATGTGAACCAAGCCAGCAAACATAGCTCATGCTTTGAGTCTTCACAGTGTGTCAGAAATGTAAAACACTTGTGTTAACTCATGTAATCTTATAACAACCCAAGAAAGCAGGTACAATTATTGTCCCCATTTTGAGATTAGAAATCTTTGAGACACATGTTAAAGAAAAAACACCCAGGGTTATATCAGAGTTGGGATTAGAGCCTAGGCAGGCAATCTGGCTCCACAGGGTGTCCTCTGAACCCCACTACATTGTCATGTCATTCTTTAAGTTCTTGGTATTCAAAAAAGTTTTCTTCATATATCATTCTGCTACTAATAATAGCTTGGTCATAGTATCTACTGTGTACTCAACACTGTTTCTAAACCTGTTGTATCAACTAATTTAATCTTTACAACAACCCTGAGAGATAGATGCTCTTACCATTCCATTTTATACTTAAGGGAACAGGCAGAGAGGTTAAGTTATTATAGTCACACAGCTAGTAAGTAACGAGATACAAATCAATTTACACTCTTAAACTCCATGCTGTACTGGTGTTTTGTACCATTTCATTTTCTGTTTTATAGTTAGATGAGTGTCTTGTTAGTCTTGGCTACCTGAAGTAAGCCCTTTTTCTTGCATTTAGCATTGAAATGGGATTTAACTTTAAATACTGTGAAATAAATATTTAGCTAACATGAGTTTTTGAAAGTATGAGTGAATACCTTTTTGGCCTCTCTCTTCAAGGACTATGAGAACTACCATGTGCCTGACTGATCACTTAGGGATATATTGAACTTGTCCCCAGTGAGCCTTGAGGATGGATACACTGTCTTCCATGTGTTTCTTTTAAGATCCTCAAGACTTGTCTATAGCTAGCTAATTTAATTTGTAGGACAGTTGTGTAACAGAAGGATGCTTGATCATATAATGACCTCCATATTTGTTTAATTTGAAAAAGAGTGACTTACTCTTAACACCTTGTGCTTTGGTTTCATCATGTTCACCTGCAGTGTTAATTCTGGTTTTGTTATTTGTACAAATATACAGTTAAAAATTCTTGCTAGCACTAGGGGAAAAACTTATCAGATATGCCTATTGCTAATTTATGTGTTAACTCATGGGTTCAAGTGCCATTGGTTATCTAAGATGCAGTCAATTCTTAAGAATTTCCCAAAGCATTTTACTATAATTTCTTTCTATTAAAGAAGAGAGTAGGTTCTGATACTGAGATAAAAATGTTTCAGATTAAATTCTCAAATCCTAGATTGACTCTTGTATTTTATTATGTATGTTATTGTGTATGTGGGTTTTGACATACATTTATATGTCAGAATGCTTAGAGTTTTTGAAGTATACAGGAACACAGACAGGGTCTTATCAGACTTACACTGAGTTATTTTTCTGTGGAAACAGGCATAATTTTGAAATACTCCCTAAGGGCATTTTTGGAGCCTCCCTCTAGTTGAGAACCACAGACATAGGGGATAATCATTTAGTCAATACTCACTGAGGTTTTATTCTGGCACGGTAGTCTAGTCCCAGGGGATAAAAAATAAGGAAGCCTGTCATTACCCATGAGAATCTGCTTTGAGTGGAGGAAATAAGCATTTTAAACACATGATTAGATATTTGCACCTTATATAACTTAACCGTTTAAGAATATTATAAGCCAAATAGGGGAAATATTAAGAGAAATTATAAGGGGTATCTTTATTCACATACTAGATTTACCTATAAATTATAGGTTTATCTAAATATTTTTCTCATACTACATTGTCAATGTTATAGTAAGGTTTTTGTTTTCTAACTATTTATTCCTCCTTTGCCAAAAATGTTTTGAAGTTAGTGAAATCAAATGATTTTCATTTTTTAACTGGAAATTTTGTGTTCTTGATCTGGTTTTGCTATCAGAGCAAAGAAAGTGAATATTTTATTAACCAATTTACTCCATTACGTAAGATCTATTCTTACAACTGTACCCTTGGCCCTATTAGTGGGAAGGGAAAAAATTCTTAAAAAAAAAAAAATTGTTGTTCTACCTATTTATACATTCATTGGTTGATTCTAGTATGTGTCCTGACTGGGGATTGAACCCAAAACCTTGCCACATCAGGAGAACCCACTCTAACCAACTGACCTACTCAGCCAGGTCAAGGAAGGGGAAAATTCAGTGAAGTATTTTATACTTTGCCCAAACGTCTGATTTTTATCTCAGTTATACTTTCAATATAATCTTGTAGCATTCAGAGACTTCCAACTAACTTCATAGTTAAATTTGCCGTGTTTGACGTTTTAGGCCTCAGTTGTGGCTCATTGCTGCTTGGTTACTTGTTCATTTTCAGGATGAAATACTTGTTCATGTTAATCCTGGTTGTGTTATAATTACATGGCTAATGTGTAATTGAATATTTTCAACCACTTGACTGCTGTTAAATTTTTTCCCGTATCTATAAAATACCTTATTTGCTTTCATGGATCAAAGCTTAGAATCTAAATTTGGCTTTCTGTCTGCCCATTTAGATAGTGCTTACAAAAGAAGAGCTTTGAGTAATCTTAAATGACTTA
Source organism: Myotis nattereri (assembly GCF_964212035.1). Taxonomy (NCBI): domain Eukaryota; kingdom Metazoa; phylum Chordata; class Mammalia; order Chiroptera; family Vespertilionidae; genus Myotis; species Myotis nattereri. The sequence goes on from NC_138075.1 coordinate 160,375,109, forward strand.
CCTTTAATGGTGACCTAAAGAAAGAAAATGTTAGTGTTATTCATTCAAGCCATTCTTTGTATCTTGTCTAATGAATAAACATGCTTGTCTCATCTATAATTACAATTAAACAGGAAGTTAATATCTTGTCAGTGATGTAATGAGATAGTGTGCAGCACTCACCTCCTAGTCTAAGATAAACTTTCGGAATTTCTCACAAGTTATAAATTTCAAACTAAAACTTTTTAAAGGGACTATTTCTTTCCATTCTTAAGTCTACAGCTTTATGAAATTGTTCAGATCCCAAAATCTTTTGCCAAGCTTCATTCTTCTGAAGTAATGTCTGATAACCATATGTTTCTTAGATGTTTGTTGTTTCCTTCCTTGCCATTTGTATCTACATAAGGTATGTAGAAATTTCACAACATTAAAGTCAATAAAATTTTGTTTACTTGATAGTAAACATGATCTTTATAAGAACAATTAGAGCAGTTAATATCTTCCTGATGGGACAATTAATTGTACTGCATTTTGGCCTCTCATTGGTCTAAATATATACCCTTATACTGCTAGGTTTTAAGGGTCCTTGAGAGTGATTCTTAAAATTTTTTATAGAGTCATTCTTGTTTCCCACCTCATACTACCCTCATCTTCCCCAGTTCTTGAGGGTAGTACTTTGTTTCTTAATATAGGTGTAAGCAAAGAGGCCAGGACTGTCTTTATAGTGCTTGTTCACATTGCCATACAATTCTTGTCTAAGTCAAGTGGAAGTTTTTTGTTGTTTAAAAGATTTTTTAATTGATTTTTAGAGAGAGAGAAATGAGAGGGAGAGGGAGAAACATCAATGTGAGATGCATCAGCTTCCTCCTGCACACCCACTACGGGGATCAAGCCTGCAAGCCAGGCATGTGCCCTGATGGGGAATGGAATTCAAAACCTTCCTCAAACTAGGTTTTCTCTTATGAGCCCCCATTCCAGAAGGAATGGTCAGACTCATTACTGTTTAGTCATGTGTCTTCAGATGAGAACACTCACTGGCTTAAGTGTATCTGTTGATTTCCTTGTCCAATGTGTCTTTTTAGGTTTTTAAAGGGACAGGAGAAGCAAATTTTCCAGTGGGGGAAGGCGTGAATTCTCACACTAGCCAGATGTGCAGGTTTTAGGAGAAGCAATTCAGAGGAAGGTTATCCCAAAAGAAAATTTCTCTGAAAGAGCACATCATGGCAAAGTGATGCCTAACCTTCATGGGATTTTTTAATGGGCAGTACAGTTTTTAGCCTTGTACCCTAATTGTATGTCCTTGATCCATCTTAGTGTTCTTTCAAGGTGAGTGGAGCCTATAGCAATTATTAGTGTGTATCAATTTTTCCCTGCCAACTACTTTCCTATTTCTGTGGTCTCGGTAGTTAGCCAAGAACCCACCTGCTTGGGGGGCGGGGGGGTATGAAGACTTTACAGGTCTTATAAGTGTGCTGTTTATTCAGGTGCTTGCCACTGTTCCTCTCTACTATGAAATTAAGAGTTAATTTTAGTTCTTTATATAATTTTTAAAATTGTTTTTGTCTCAAAGCATGTGAGACTTAGGCTCTAAAGTCATTCATAAGGTGAAAACCAAAGACAAAATTGCTTTAGAAAATTACTTTTAGTGGCTTTATTGGAAATTGATCTCCCAATTTAGTAAATACAGTCTCCTCTTACAGTGGAACAGATATTCTCATTTGTCTTTCATTTAAAGGCCATGTAACTTAAAAAATAGGTAACACTAAATTCACACTGAGGGTAATAGGTGCAAACTGAATAGTTATGGAGGAACCGATCCTAGTAAAGCATCAGTTTCCCCTATCTTGTTTAACCTGAAGCACCTATTTCTTCAGTCGAATAGAGATGTCGATATGGTTGAAATATTTTTTCTCCAATTTTGCCAGATGCTATATTAAATACTTTAACTTTGATATATCTTTGTTGGAAAGGACACTTGAGAAAGCATTCTTTTTGGAACCTATCCCTAGACCTATTTTTCAAGTTATCTAGTAGATTCACTATTTTGGCCTCCTACCTGAAGCTTAGCATGTCCTACACTTGAACTCAGTCTTTTCTTCTAATAAGGAGCTCTAATATAAAGTAGAAGTAAGGACTATTTCCATTTAGGTAATGTTCTCTCAACTGAATTGCTATTACAGGTTTCTAATATGATTATCTGTTATTTGTATTTATTATATTTACTATATATTATAGTAAGGATTCCTACAGAATGGGGGTGAGAGGAGCATCTGTGATACTATCTAGTAGTGTGTGAAAATGTGGAGAAATGGCAGAAACCAAATTTGAGATAATGTTAACTACCTCTTGGAGAAAGGCAATGGAATCTGGGTAGTACATGAGAGATTTTCAGTTATATCTGGATCATTTATTTATATATATATTTATATTTATATATATACACACACACGCTAGAGGCCCGGGTGCAACAAAATTTGTGCATGGGTAGGGTCCCTAGACCTGGCTCACGATCAGGGCGGATTGGGGCCTTCTGGCTGCTGGCCGGGGCCTCCCTTTGCCAGCTGCAGGCCAGGGTCTACCTTCCCTGGCTGCAGCTTTCCTTCCTTCTACCTTGCCCCCTGGTGGTCAGCGCACACCATAGTGAGCAATCAAACTCCCAAGGGAACAGTTTGCATATTAGCCTTTTATATATATAGATGGATAGGTTTTTAAATATGTTTTTATTGATTTCAGAGAGGAAGAAGGAGAGAGAGATAGAAACATCAATGATGCGGGAGAATCATTGATCGATCTGGATCAAGCCCGCAACCCGGGCCTGTGCCCTTGACTGAAATTGAACCTGGATCCTTCAATCCGCAGGCTGATAGCTCTATCCACCGAGCCAAACCAGCTAGGGCCATTTTTTATATTTGAACAAAGTAGTAAAAATGTTAAGCTTTACTTAACTATCAAGCTGGACACACAAATAATATACATACTTTAGGATATCATTTAATTTAAAAAATTAAAAGAACCATTTTCGGTGTACTATTGCTAGTATGTTAAAAAACCAAAACATGGTTGTCTTACTCCTGCTTAAAAACTATCCATGACTTCCCATTGTCTTTGAGATAATCTTGGACACAATATACAAGGCTCTGAAAAGATTCAGCCCTGATTAATTTTTCTGGCCACACCTGCTGCTCCCTTACTGTACCCTGTTGTCTATGATATACCAAAATACAGTCATATTTTTACAACCTGTGTTCTTGCACATTCTGTCTTTGAATGAGTTTCTCTATTTAAAATGCTTTTCCCTCCATCAGGACTCGGTTCAAATGTCATGTTGTAGTCCCAGGCAAAGCATTTGAATGCCTTTAAGTGCCTACGTTGTTGAAAGTAATTTTTTGTTTTTGCATTATGCCTACTTTTATGTTAGCTCAGTCTATTGGGGGTGGTGTTCATGCTTTTTTTTATCTTGGTGTGTTCAGACCTAACATGCTTTACATCAAAAAGTTTGTTTTCATACTAATGAATAAATGTTTTGGTGGTGAAACTTTAGCTAATAGCTAATGTTACATTTTGCATTTTTAGAAATGGGTTTAAATGAATCTCTAGTTTCTGTGATTAGATTGAAAGTTATCTCTTTGTTAGACCAGACATGTAACTTCTTCCTGTCCCTCCAATTTAATTTTGAGACTTGATTTAGTTTTCTTAAATGTTTTTCAGCAGTACTTGAGCATTACTTGAATGTTTTAGTGGGATAAAATCTGTATAATTGGTAATGGGTTCCATTAGCACTCTGCTTAAATGATTCTATTTTTGTTTCTGGATTTACTCGAAGGAAAACTGGTGGTAGTTAACAATCAAGGCAACAGGTAGCTATAGGAACCAGAGCAAGCTATAACCTTGGAGCCTGAAATTGCCTATCTATATGCCATATCAGCTTTTGGCTTTCTGTCACCCAATGTGGTCTCTTTTTCTTTGGGTTCGCCATGTAATTTCAGGGCACATGCTTGCCAACAGTTCTGAGCCACATTCGTAATGGGACCTAGTTAGAGAAGGGAGAAATGTTACTTCTAGCTTCAGTTTGAAAAATCTTGGGCAGGTATACATGGACAAACTGATAAAGTCAAGTTGTGGCTTTGGTTACTTTCCAACTCTAAGCTAATCACTGAGGCTGAAGGAATAAATTCCATGATTAGCCCTAAGTAAGTGGTTTTTGGTGGCTGACAGATCACCCACACTATAATCACATGTTTGGAGTAAGGGAAAGTAGGATAAGATGGATTATTGAGTAGACAAAATGTCTGCTGCATAGAAGAACACATCTAAGAAGACTTTACTATGCTTTTTTCTCCTCTGCTAAGATATTTTTATATCTATTTGCTTGTGCTATGGACATAATAATGTATGACAATTATTATCTTAGAAGTAAATGCTGTTACCTGATTTAAAAACCTGTTTTGATCCTTAAAATAATTTAGGTCACTTTTTAATGTTCAATTTAAGTAGATTTTAGTACATAAATTAATTGGCCTGATTTCAGGTCTTTTGATTATTCAGAGGTGTCTTGGTCATGCAAAATAAGGCATTTAGAAATTAAGCAATGAGAACCTGCAGATAATGGGAGTAAAGAGTTGAAATCCGCCCTAACCGGTTTGGTTCAGTGGATAGAGCGTAGGCCTGCGGACTGAAGGGTCCCAGGTTCGATTCCGGTCAAGGGCGTGTACCTTGGTTGTGGGCACTTCCCCAGTAGGGGGTGTGCAGAAGGCAGCTGATGGATGTTTCGTGATGTTTCTAACTCTCTATTCCCTCTCCCTTCTTCTCTGAAAAAAAAAAAAAAATCGATAAAATACATTTTTTTTTAAAAAGTTGAAATTCATTGTTAACTAGCTGAAATTAGACCTTTACTCTAAAGGAGTGATAATGGCAACATATAAAGGCTTAGTGATTCATAAATATCAGAGTGCAAAAAAACTGTAAGAAATATTTTCTTGATCTAATTCTTAATTAAAATGTGTAACTTTCAAGTAGTATATTAATACAGTATTCTAGGTCAACTTATATATTCTTGAATGTTTATTGTAATGAAGTTGTTTTAACATTACTATATTTTGTTAAAACAACTGTCATTGGTTTTTATTTAAAAATAACTGCTGGGTATTTTTCTTCAGGTATTTTTTAACAAGCTCATTATACTCAAACATAATGTATTTATTCAGTACATAATTTGGGGTAGATCAATGTAAGAAACTCATTTTTTGTAATAATTGAATTCAAATGCATACTGGACATTTTTAGGTAGAACCACATGAAATTGCAGTTTCTAGGGAAAAGGAGCTTAGTGTGTCACTTCCTTGGGACCCCCTCCCTACGTGGGAGCCTGTATTTGTTTCCCAATAAATTTCCACCTTTCCAAATAAAAAATTTTGCAGTTTCTGTTATTTAAAATGGTCAAATATTAGTACAGTGGGGCCTTGGACTTACGAGTGTCCCGACTAATGAGTTTTTTGAGATACCAGCTGTCTCGGCCGATTTTTTGCTTTGAGTTGACAGAGTAATTTGAGTTAATGAGCTCCTTAATGAGCTCAGTCTCGGAACGAATTAAACTCGTAAGTCAAGGCCCCACTGTAATTTTATATGACTCAGGCTAATAGCATGGTTTCTTTAAAACCCCATCTACACATATTTCTTGAACTGCTGATCTTGTGTTATGGCAGTATAATTGCTAAACAACTGCATTATAGACAGCTAATCATAAAGATTCCTCACAGACAAAAGATTTAAGGGCTAATGCTTTAATATGTAGCCTATTAATGAAGCAATATTGCTTATTAATAAACAAATTATGAGTGCCTACTCAGGATGGGTGGTATGCAAGTGGTCTGCTTGTTGGTGAGTACCTAGTACATCATACGCCAGGTTGTGTGCCAAAGTGCTTTAACTCTGATTCATCTTCTCCAAACTTCTATACAAATAGACATTGCTATTTTAGAGATGATGAAATAAACCTAGGAAATAGTGGGTCTAGATTGGATTAAAAGTAAGACTTCAAAATGATACGCTATTCAAGGAGGACATAATGTTCTTATTTCAGGATGGTATGTTTGAGCATTTGAATTGGATGTGTAAGTGTTAGATCTTTATGTTCCTTAAGCAAAGAGGGAAGTAGGCTGCATAAGTTAGCTTCTGGTTTCTCTTCTTTTTAGTGGGCTAGTTACACAATAGTTTATTGTGTAAGTTTTAGAACATAAGAAAATTCTGGGTTCATATAAGACTATGCTTGATTTTTACAATAAAGTTCATATATTTTGAGATGGTGTTAAAGTAGATTGTCATTATAATAAAAGTGGCTGATCATGGAATGCAAATAATTGTTATATAAGACTTGATCTAGCCTGTGAAAAAATCATTTGCCCAATAATGGATAGTTGATTAATTCAAGTTGCCAGTACACTTTTTACTCAATAAAACCAAACTAAAACTTATTTCAGAATAAATTGATACTTTGTCAGTTGTTTCTTAAAAGTTGAAATATGGACGGTTTCTCTTAATCTATTGTTTAACCCTGAGATAAGAGTTCCTGTAACTCCTATTGATCAGAATCAAAAGTGTTTGGAATGAATTTATGTTAAACATGAGAGTATACTTATGTAGGAAGCATAAGGGTCTGGTCTGATACTATATCATCCTAGCATTGTGAATCCTGGGATCTTTCTGGCTGTCTTGATTACCTTATAAGCAGTCGTGTGACTTTCAGAAGCAAATTAGCAGAGTGAATCAGAACAAATTTTTCCCAGGTTTTATTGAAAATGGGGTCTGGGTATAAGCAAATTGACTCTTTGCTTATTATAATTTGCTTATTATAATTTTCTGCTTTGGTGTAGGAACTTAGTGATTTGGCCCGTGACCCTCCAGCACAGTGTTCTGCAGGTCCAGTTGGGGATGATAGTAAGTAACTTTCAAGTTGATTTTTATGGCTAATTTCATAAAAGCTTTACATTTTTAGATAACAAGAGTTTTTTTGTTTTGTTTTGATTTTAGTGTTTCATTGGCAAGCCACAATTATGGGACCTGTAAGTATTAACAATTTAAAATTTTGTGCTTAAAATTCAGCATCTATCTAGTTGTAATTTTTAACTTAGTCTTTATGTTTCTTGTATTACATTGTAATTCTGTTTTGAATATGCCATAGTTGTACTTTTCTTTTGAAAGAGAGTAATTAAATGAATTAGTCATTTGTTATGTATACTATGTGGGTGTCCCTGTGGTCTAGAGTATAGAATCTCTTAACCTACCAAATACCTCTTCACATTAATCTAGTTTTCTTTCATAGCAGTATAAAGCATTGTCACAGAGTTTCCTGTTATTTGTACAGCCAGTTAATTAACTGGCTCTACCAGGGTGTTACTCAAAAGATTATTCAGTTAACATCCCCAAATCTAGTTTTAATTGTATTATTTTTATATTTGATTCTTTCTGGAACTTTTGGTATTATACAAAATTTGAATATTTTTAGGTAGAAAGAGATATTTTGAATACAGCAAAATTCCTTTCTATCCTGGGTAGATAAGAAACTGTATATGCTGGATAATTGAATATTCAGAATTATGGATACCATCTAAGAATTTCACAGAATTAGAACGCAGTAAAACATCCTGGGGTAAGATTGTATCTTGAACAATACTTCACACTTTTTTTTTACGTGGAAGGCACTTTCAGATTTCTATTCTATTCTCTGTGTGTCATAACTGAATTTTCTGTTTTCTTCCCTTTTTGATTTAATCTCAACATAAATGGCAATAAGGGATTAGGGAAGATGATGGTCAATAAGTAGATGTTTATAATTCTAAAAGACCTTTGGAAAAGTTGGCCAACAGATGGGTTGGATCAAAAAATGTTTTTCAGCAGTTCTGATTTTGATAATTTCAATCTTTTTTTCTATCTCAGCCAATTTGAGCCCCCTGCCTGTGTGCTGTTAAGGATACAATAGACACAGTTCCTCTCAAGCTTTAAGAAATTTAAATGTACTGGGAGAGGCAGGCAATTAAAACATGAGAAATAAGTAATACGTGACGTGCTTAGTAGGAGAAATAAATTGAGTTAGAGTAATTATGAAATGTTATGACCCTAGAGGTAAAGATTTTAAGAATCAAATCAAACTTGGGGGATTGTATTTAGTTTAATAATTTGAATAGATGTGAGTTATACTAATATCTAACAAATCAGGATTATTCATTCCCAATATCAAGAGCAATTTTTACTGCTTTATTTTACTTTTAAAGTGATTCTTTCTGTCTGATTTGGTAACAAAATTGTTATATATATATTTTTCAATATATATAATTTACTAGCGGCTTTACCCACTTTGGTCCATGAAGTGTTTTAAAAGCTGACAATCTTCGCATTTAAAAAAACAAAACCCTGACTAGGCTCTCATTCCCACGAGCAAAAATGGCTTGGGACAGAGTGGCAGCTGGTTCCCTTTTTAATATGGGGTTTGTCGTAGTTCTACCAGATTCACTTTATTTTGCCTACCTAGATAGAATCTGTAGGCACTTGAAATTGCAATTTCTAGAATTTTCCCATTTTAGATCACCCAATTTTCAAAGCAGAGAATTCAGTAGAACTCATTATCATATCTATCAAATAAAGCTCATCTTTGATCCAGAGGGTGCTTTGAGATAATTTTATTATAAAAATTAGTTGTCAGTATTAATACCCGAAAGAGTTGGTAATCAACTCTTTGGTGTGCATAATAAATCAACTCTTAAAACCAGTGTAATGTTTTTCTGCTTGACTTGAGATTTCACTTATTATTATTCTGTTCCAAAAGTAAGGAATATACCTATAGTAAAGTTAAAGTGAAACATAAATGAGTAGTTTATGCTAGTAATTTTTCAGCGAATAGAAGATAGAAAATTGCTTACCCTGACAATTTTTTAAACTCTTTACTTTATTGCTTTTATTTGCAAAAAAATCTTCATTTTATATATTTTAGATTATGGCTATTCTTGCTAAATTATTTTTCAGGAGCTGTTTGTTAATCCTCACCCCAGGATTCCACCCCCCCCCCCCCCCCTTGATTTTTAGAGAGTGAGGGGGAGAGAGAGGTAGAGAAACATCCTTGTGAGGAACACGTTGATTGGTTGCTTCCTGCGAGCCCTGATCAGGTCAGGAATCAAACCTGCAACAGAGATACATGCCCTGGCTTCAGCAGCCTTTTAATATAATATTAGTGACTAGTTGTTTTCTGCTTTTAAAAGGACAGTAATTTGGTTTTCAGAACTATTTAAATATTCCCTGATTAACAAAAGCAAAATATTTAAGCCGCAACTACAGTTTTGCTTTGGCTGCATTATTTTCTGAAATGTACTTGTTTTCTAAGAGATTATTTCTTACTACTTGGATAATTTCAGGAAGTAGTCAAAGGTTACAAAAACTCACCCAAAATACCAATCTTGTCCTCTTTATAAGTAAGCACTGAAGTTTAAGTGCTGACTTGTAAGTAATTAATGATTATCATTGATAAAACAGCTCGTTATATTTTTGGCTTTTGATACCATCTTTATGTCAAAACATAATAATTTGATTAGGTAAATATACCTTATTTTGTTAGTACAGTGGGGCCTTGACTTACGAGTGTCCTGACTAACGAGTTTTTTGAGATACCAGCTGTCTCTCTGCCGATTTTTTGCTTTGAGCTGACAGAGTAATTGGAGTTAACGAACTCCTTAACGAGCTCAGTCTAGGAACAAATTAAACTCGTAAGTCAAGGCCCCACTGTATGCCTACCTTATATGTGATACAGATGTGACCTAAAAGAACAGGGCAAGTGGTGACGTAACAACCCATAATTGCAGATTTGCTGGAAGAACAAATAGTAACAAAATTATTTTTGCTTGGATTATTTTTTAGTTAAGTTAAAGTAATGACAGTGCCAAGGAACTCAAGATTTTTGACTTTCTAAGGCATAGAACATCTAATAAGTTTTAGTACAGAGTCACTTGAATTTTAGTGGATTATAGTCAGGAATAGCTGTTGGTCATTAGAAGTTACGAGGCAAAAACGTTTGGTTCTAATTCAGAGGTTCTCAACCTGTGGGCCGCGACCCCTTTGAGGGTCAAACGACCCTTTCATAGGGGTCGCCTAAGACCATCGAAAACACATATATAATTACATATTGTTTTTGTGATTAATCACTATGCTTTAATTATGTTCAATTTGTAACAATGAAAATACATCCTAAATATCAGATATTTACATTACGATTCATAACTAGCAAAATTACAGTTATGAAGTAGCAACGAAAATAATTTTATGGTTGGGGGTCACCACAACATGAGGAACTGTATTAAAGGGTCGTAGCATTAGGAAGGTTGAGAACCACTGTTCTAATTATATGTGTTAGCATATTCTTTTTGAAGGTAACATAAAAAGTAAACCTTTGAAAGAATTAACAGAGCATTGCTTAGTTAGGCAATTTTTAAAACTTTGGCTGGTAATTCCTATTAAGAATTGATGAGTTGAAAAATTAACTTGCCTATTGTTTCTGATATTTACATGCCTGATTTTTCTTTAATTGGAAATGGAGCTGTCAGAAAGATATTTTGAAATTCTTTGGAAAACCACACTGACTTCTACCTAATCTATGATGAAGCCATAGAAGAAAGTACAGGCATACCTCAGAGGTATTGTGGGTTAGATTCCAGACCACCTCAATAAAGCTGATATCACAATAAAGTGAGTCATAATCTTTTTGCTGGTAAGCTGTCTTGGCTTCAAATTGTTTTAAAAAACAAAGTGACATCCCTGAAGTGTAGTAAAACGAGGTATGGCTGTACCATAATTGTGAATAATGTAACCATTGGTAGCCTGAGCAAAATCAGCCACGAAAACCATCTGAAATAATTGGGTCATTGGTATTTTATTAGTTCATTTTCCATTTATATATTAGGTCATTTCTTGCAAAATCTAATGGATACATAAAAACTCTTCCCTTCAGTATCTTGCTCTTTAAGAAGCTTTGTAGCCCTAACCGGTTTAGCTCAATGGATAAAGCGTTGGCTTGCGGACTGAAGGGTCTCGGGTTCGATTCCGGTCAAGGGCATGTATCTTGGTTGTGGGCACATCCCTAGTAGGGGGTGTGTAGGAGGCAACTGATCGATGTTTCTAACTCTCTATCCCTCTCCCTTCCTCTCTAGAAAAAAATCAATTTTATATATATATAATTTTTTTTTTTTTAAAGAAGCTTTGTAGTCTAGTGGAAAAGGGAACTACAAGTAAATAAGTTACTAGAATATTGGGCATAGTAACTGTAGAGATGGGGGTATAAGAGAAGGGCAGCCAGCAGATTGGACTATAGGAAGGCAGTATTTAGGTATGGTCCTGCAGATAAAGAAGATAAGGACATGTCAGAATATTTCAAGTAGGGGGTAAAGGACATATGAAGCATACTTATTTATGTGCAGTAATGAGCATATTTTGGAGGAAAATTAAGCTGACTTCATTGGTGGGAACCAGACCATAAAGCACTTTGGGTGATTTGGACTTTGAACTTTATCTTGAAAGCTGTACTAGAGTTCAAGCAGAGTAATAACTTGTATCTTTTTTAAAAATATATATATTTTAAAGGTTTTTTACAGAGAGGAAGAGAGAGGGATAGAAAGTAAGAAACATTGATGGGAGAGAAACATCGATCAGCTGCCTCCTGCACACCCCCTACTGGGGCAACCAAGGTACATGCCCTTGACCGGAATCAAACCTGGGACCCTTCAGTCCACAGGCCAACACTCTATCCACTGAGCCAAACGGGTTAGGGGTATAACTTGTATCTTTAAAAGACTACTTCAGCAACAGGGCAAAGATGTAGTGAAGGCAGGAATACCAGTGCCAAGTCATTGCCATAATGGTAGACAAAAGATGTAGTCCCCCGTTTTCCATGGCAGGGAATATCTTCCAAGATCCCCAGAGGATGCCTGGAGCCATAGAAAGTGCCCAACCCTATATATACTATGTGTTTTCCTATGCATACATCCCTGTGATAAAAATTAATTTGTAAATTAGACATTTACAACAGTAATAAAAGAGAACAATTATAACAGTACTAGAAGCCTGATGCACAAAATTTGTGCAAGGGTAGGCCTTCCTTCCCCCAGCTGCCAGCACCGGCTTCCCTCTGGCACCCAGGACCTGGGCTTCCCTGGCAGCCCTGGCTTCGTCTGGAAGGACATCGGTCTAATTAGCATATTACGCTTTCATTATTATAGTGTAGAAAAAACTATGTGGGTTTTCTCAAAATATCTTATTGTACTGTATTCACCATTTCCCATAAAAGTGCTTTTGGCTTTACTTTGGCCTATACGAGTTGCCAGTGTCACCACTTTTGCCCTTTGGGCCCTTAAGTAAAACAGATTACTTGAACACAAGTACCACAATACTGTGACATATCTGATACTAAGTGACTAATAAGCAGGAGATAAGCCTAGGTATGCCGGACAGAGAGGGATGCTTCATGTTATGGGTGGGATCGAGTGGGACAGCACACCTTAAGAACTGCATGCGTCCCAAGCTGATTTGGCTCGGTGGATAGAGCAATCGGCCTGCAGACTGAAGTGTTCCAGGTTCAATTCCTGCCAAGGGCACATGCCCAGCTTTCGGGCTCGAGCCCACAGTAAGGGGCGTGCAAGGGGCAGCCAATCAATGGTTCTCTCTCATCATTGATGTTTCTATCTCTCCCTTCCTTTCCCTTCCTCTCTGAAATCAATAAAAATATATTTTTTAAAATACTGCATGCAATTTAAAAACAAGAATTGGTTATTTCTTGTCTTGAATTTTTCATTTAATATTTTCTGACTGGGTAACAAACTGCAGAAATGAAACCATAGCTAAGGAAGGGATCACTGTAGTAAGATCTTGAGCTAAGGTAATAGGGGCAATGGGCATGCCAGAGGAGAGTAGGATAATTCAAGAGATTTTAAGGCTCATTACACTTTGTAACTACTTTGAGGAGATGAGACAGTGATGAGATCCTGATTTGTAACTGCTATTGTCATTTCAGTTTTGGACATATGAGACGTCTAAGTAGGAATATTTGTAGGCATTTGAATATATGTCCTGAAATGAAAAACATCAGAGCAAGACTCAAGAGTATGGGTCAGGAGATAAAAGCAGAAGATGAATCTGTGTGAATGTTAACATTTTAGGCTTGCCTAGTGGAAGAGGATAGACACTGAGAAGGAGCAACTTGAACTGATAGGAGCAAACCAGGGTAGAAAGTGTGGTGTCTAAAGCAGAGATTCAGTAAAAATCCTGGGTTTCTAAGATTTGGGTCAGTTTACTGATCAAAGTATTCCTTTTTTTGTTTCTTTGTTGTATTTTCTGTTTGACAATTTATGGTAAATTTGGTAGAGAATTTCGGGGTATTTTGATGGCACAGCTTATTACTCTGAATCTTGTGGTTATACCAGTTTTTCCTCTTTGTAGAATTTTAGTGTTACATTGTAACCTTGAAATATTTTCATTTCACAAATTTTTTTTTTTTTTTTGAACAAATGAAGTGAAATTTGGCTTTGCCTAAATCTCATCATTAGATTGCCGTTTCAGAAGCAGTCACATAATAGCACTTGACTGTTGAAACTTGGAATGAAGGCTTAAACTTTTGGACTTGGATTTTATAAGAACTTTTTAGGATTATCTTTAAATTGTTAATTGTATGAAGTAATAGACTAGATAGTACAAAAAGGAAAGAGTTTGGAGTACAAAAGACTCAGTTTAAATTGTTCTTTCATTTCCAATTTGCATGTTTCTTTGAACTTGATTTTTCATCAGTAAATTGATTTCTTTTAAACCCCGGGTATATCCTGTTCAATTTTCCTCTCTGTAACATATCTCATTGCATGTCTCTTTACCAGACTGTAAGTCCATCAAGATAAGAAATTGTTCTGTCTATCCCTTATACATACCTCCTGTATAGAAGGGAGTTAGATTAATTCAACTAGTACTTAATTATTTTACAGAGCGCTGTGGGTTAAATGAGCTATATTAAAGTGTCAGAACTATAGAAGTTTTTATTTGCCTAACACCCAGAATGGGCAAGTTAAAAAAACTCATTTTACGCTATGGACATACTCTACTCACTCTAAATTTTCAAATAACATCTTTGTCTATCCAAGGGCAATTAGACAATTTTATATTTTCTATTACCTTAAAATCCTGACTCTGCCATCATTCTTTGATTGGTGTTGATCAGTGGTTTTCATAAGATCTGGATTTAAATCTTGGTTCTGTGATACATTATTTGTGCACTTGAGAATTTTAAATACCTTCTTTAAGCCCCTCTTTATTCATCCATAAAATGGGGAACAATGATATCTTTTTCTTGGTATTGGTTAAATTAATGTAAAGTCCTAGCAAGTAGTTTCATGCAAATGTTGCTTCATACTAATGTATGTAATACTTATTTGCTAAGTGAGTTCTTCACAATCAAATTCTAATAAGCAAAACAACAAAGGAGAAAGACTATGCTATAACTTGAAAATTTGTTTTCTGTTGAAATGTAAGAACAAATCCACATTGTTTTCCAAATCTAGTAATCCTGTGAATTGATTTGCTGTGGAGAATTCAGTATGCTTTTGAAGAAAAAACTTCCATGGTGTTAAGTGAGAAGTTTGAGGGGCCAATTTGGAATTAAACTGTCTTTAAAAAACCTATTTATTTCTGTTCTGCTTCTAGTGAAGGTAGTTGTATGTTACCTGCAATAGCTAACATTTTGGTTTGCCTGTGGCCAGGATGATACAAAACCATTTGTGTGTATATTACTATCATTCTACAAATGTAAGAATTTATTTTCAAATTATAGTTTGTTTAATAATATTGCATATTGACTTTATTGCTAAGTATACTTTTGTGAAAATCAAGACCTAGAACATTTGTTTCTGGATAAATTTTTAAATTCTTTGGTGACTTATGTAAAATGGAAGTAGTAGGTAATTTTGTTTTGTTATTAGAGAAATGCTTACAAAATAGAAGTGTTACATTTGGATTATTTAACAGTAATGTTTTAAGTATCAGTTAAGCATATTTTTTTCCCCACAGAATGACAGCCCATATCAAGGTGGTGTATTCTTTTTGACAATTCATTTTCCTACAGACTACCCCTTCAAACCACCTAAGGCAAGTATCTTCTCTCCCTCCCCCCCAAAATCTGTTAGTGTTTAGATTTATATTTTATTTCAGAGGAATAAGAGCATTCTTAATAATAGAGAACAGACTGACAGTTGTCAGGGGAGGAGGGTTATCTGGCTGGGTGAAAAAAAAGGTGAAGGAATTAAGAAAAAATAAATCTTGTAGGCACAGACAACAGTATGATGATTACCAGATTACCAGAGGAAAGGGGATGGGAGGAGGTAGAAGAGACTATAGGAGAGATAAATGGTAATGGAAAGAGACTTAGGATGGTGAACACATAAGATAATATATAGATGTTGTATTATAGAATCGTACACCTGAAACTATAATTTTATTAGCCACTGACACCCCAGTAAATTCAATAAAAAAGGAAATTAGGGTTCTGCATAATTAAGGCTAAAATTGATGTAATATATAATGGATAAGAATAATTGAGGCTGAATATATATATATATATATATATGTGTGTATATATATATATATATTAAATTGAGTCATTGATAAAGAATGCTGACTCTTAATCTTTAGTTAAAACAGAAGCTAGACCTGGATTTGAATTTTGTAAATGGAGGTAAGGAATACCTTATCTTTAATGTTGTCAGGCTCAAATACGCTATGTCGGATCCCCCCCCCCCCTTTATTGTTTTTATACAGATTTCGATTATTAACCCTACTGTCTTGTAATAGTAGGTTTCTGGTGTTCAGTTACAGAATCCTTGTGCACATATTGCTGCAACTTATACTATCACTGTGTTGGAGTTTAGGCAGAGTATAATTACTTTGGGAATTAGAGTTGCTTAATGCACTGACTGAGGTGGGCTGGTTTACAGGTGTCAGAAACATGTTCCATTACTTTTCAAAGTAGTTGACATAAATTCTCAACCTATGCAAATAACTATAGGAGATAATATACATATAGAACATTGACACTTCACTATGACCATCATCTTATGGGTGCAATATGACATTTACTTTAGATGAAACACCTAGGTGATACTCAAAGGTGTATACTGTATTTTATGTACAGTGGAAATGCAAAGTCAAATCTATACCTTTGTAACTTGATACCTTAAATTAGCTGGTCTATAAATTTTGGTTTACAATCAGCAGTTTCTTTATTTTTTAATGAGTGTTAAAATTAAATACCCTTCAAGTTACTCTTTGATACTTATGACATGGTAGGACCAAAGATAACCTTCGGATCATTCACTATACTATTGAGACTACAGTGGAACCTCATTTCTTGAACATCTCCCATCTCGAACAATTCACTTCACAACATGATAGATAACCCTTTCATGCTGATACCTGTATGATTAGTCACACATCTTCCTAGTTACAAAGAGAATATGCACTCAAATATGAGTTAAAATCTCAGGATATTATTTATACTGTGAATATTTGTGTGCTTTTTGCTTGTAATTGTTAAATTTTCATTTATTGTACATTTCCTTTGTTAGATTTTCATTTATATTTCATGTCCTTTTTGTTTTTTTAAGATTAAACAGTACAATAGACACGTACTGTATATAATAAAGATTAAAATGGAATCATTTGAGGCTCTGGGACATATTTAATTTACATTATTTCTAACAGGAAAAAATGATTCTGTTTTCGAACAGCCTACCAGAATGAATTAATTCGAGAAGCGAGGTTCCACTGTAATACTCTTGCCCCAAAGTTATATTTTTCATTGTAATTAAAAAAGAGGGAACTCTTGAAGGATTTTTGATCAGAATATAAAAATCAGTTTCTGTAATTTTTAGTCTTTTTATGTATATAAATTAGGTTTTAGTGATTTGATTTTTAAAAACTATGATATTTTAAGCCTTGCTAAAAGTCTTCTACAGAACCTCTACCTAAGTTAGGATGCTTGTTTTTATTTAGGAGAAATGCCTAAAGGTTTTTTATTTATTTTAGGTTGCATTTACAACAAGAATTTATCATCCAAATATTAACAGTAATGGCAGCATTTGTCTCGATATTCTAAGATCACAGTGGTCTCCTGCATTAACTATTTCTAAAGGTAAACTAAAGGAATTGTCTTGAACTGCTCTGATTTTCTAATAGTTAAAGGAGTTTTAGTTTTGCACCTACTTGTCTGCGTATTATCCTGACTTTGGTAAGAGATGGGGAAGGAATAAGTTATATCATCTTTGCTCTTTTTGCATTATTGATTAAAGAGATTGGTGGGAAGAAGGTAAAATTCAAATTAGGGTGTTGGGGCATTGTTTTCAAATAATAAAAGCAAAGTGATTTCTGTAGTATTTTTCAATCTTAAGCTACTTGTACTTCTCACTTGCTTGCTTACTTGCTGTCTTTGAACTAAAATGGGCATACCTAAATTTAATAGAGCTTTTAAATTTTGAGGTTTCCAGTACAAGGTAATTTTGATTTTGCTGTTATGTGTTTATTATTTAAGATTAAAAAACATATTGATAAACCTTTATTAAGCCCTTTAAAAAAAATTTAAGGTATGTGTTATGAGAACATGATAGTTTGTTACTACTTAATAACAGTTGAAAATTAGAGAATCTTCTTGGAAATCTCTCTAGATCAGTTCTGCTTTTCTACCTTTAATAGGGATTTATTATGTGACATCTCTAATAGGTTGTCTGGTCTTTGTATGAATATTCTAGATGGAGATATGGAGTATCTCTCCATCTTTATCTCCTTTTTTATCTCACTTTTCACCCCACAGATAAAAATCACCTACCACAAAACTACTTAATGGGAAGGAAGTCTGCCTTCAAGTAATTTTCAGTTTTTGGTATTGGCTTAGCATTTCTTAGGTACACAAAATTAGGTTTTTAATGTTGTGAGTATGATAAATGCAAACTGAAACAGGATTTAAGACAGGATATCATAAATTTTTTCATATGTTTGTATAATGCATTTGAATCTCCTTAAAGGGTAGTACAGGATTTCTCAAACTTTTGACTAGAATCACTTTTGGGGGGAGAGAAGAACAATTTGCTGCCATAATTTTTTCAAGTGTGACCTCATTTTAAGACCTGTTTTCACCCTCTTGGAGGCATTTCCATTTTCTTTCAAGTTAGGCTCTCTTACCCACCTGGTACGTGGTATTTTGATTACCTTAAATAGTAGGTCCCAAGTTTTTTGCCATTGCTGGGAATGCACTATTATATTGACATTATGTTTCTATAAGTACAGGCTGAGTTTTATATTTGCTCTCTTGCACTTGGGTTTAAAATTATATTTTCTGTAATAATATATTACATTGATGTTTTTTTATGGTAGTTTCTTTGTCTTCATCTAAAGATTGTCATACCCACTTCAAGTTTTTATATCTGAAAATTGCATAACACCTTGCACAATGTCTGGCACATCCTAGGCATTTAAAATGACAGATTCAATGATGCTTGGCATCTTCCATGTTGAATAGGATAAGGGTAAGAGTTAGCATTGAAAAGCTCATTTAGTAATAGACCACGGTGTTGTTTCATTTAGTCCGTACTTTTAGGTATGTGGCCTCTACCTTGTAAAGTCAAGGGAAGGAAACATAGTCAGTGGAGCAGTTAGGAGTTTTTGTGAAACTTCTTAAGGGGAGGGCAGGATAGAATGGATTTTTTTTTTTATTATACTGTACAGCTAAGAATAGTATGGTATGGATGTTCCCCAAATATATTCCTATTAAAGCTATTTTTCTCCCTCAGTACTAAGAAATTCTAGTGACTTAAATTCTAATGCCACCTAGTTAAAGAATAACAATGGCATTATTTGACTATCTTGGAACTCTGGAGTTTGGCAATATTTTTATAGCTAGTACTAAACCCAACAAAGCTCTATTTTTAGCATGTTTTTTTTTTACCAGGACCTTGTCTCCTGTGAAGCAAAATATCTGTAAATATTTTTCTCATTAAGTTGAAGATATAAACTAATAAAAATCTTTTGAAGATTTAGGTTTATAATAGCTTTTGATTTCTAGTTTCATACTGTTGTGGTCAGAAAAGATGCTTTATAAAGTTTCAATCTTGAATTAATTGAAACTTGTTTTATGGCCTACAGTGTTACCTGTCCTAGAGAATGTTCCATGAACACTTAAAAAGAATGTGTATTCTGCAGTTTTTAGATGAAATGTTCTTAAATATATGTTAAGATCAACTGGTGAAATGTGACATTTCAAGCCATTGTTTTCTTACTGATTTTCTGTCTGGATGATCTATCCTTTGATGTAAGTGGGTATAGTAATGTTTTTAAATGCACTTTTAAAAATTCAAAATTCCAATGCTGGGTAACCACATTTATTTTCTTGCAGTTCTTTTATCCATTTGTTCACTGCTATGTGATCCAAACCCAGATGACCCCCTAGTGCCAGAGATTGCACGGATCTATAAAACAGACAGAGATAAGTAAGTATGTAGTAGTTTGTAATTTTTCTGAATGAGTTAGGTTTATACTCTGCTGTAAGTTGTGGCAATGCCAAGAAGACTTGGTGCTAATTTCTGGTAAGATGATAGTCATTAGTAGGTTTTAGTTATGTGACAGTGAATAATAGCCCCTCTAAAATGTTTTATTTTCTAACATGTTCAACACTTTGTCACTTTAATTATTAAGTTTTGGGGAAGAAAGCAAATTCTTCACCACAATTACGTTTTGAAAATAATATTGGTACTATTTTAAAACTTTGGTCTAAATTTCTCAAATATCTGAACTATTTTTATGTACAACTTTACCATTATAATTTTTGTATTTATAATTAACACTAAGTATACTTGTTCAATTAGGTACAATAGGTTAGCAAGAGAGTGGACAGAGAAATACGCTATGTTGTAGGGTAAGAGGATCTGCGCTCTATGGTGCGCTTATTCATGGTACTGCCAGCACTTGAGTGCTGCATGCTTTAAGGCACTGTATTAACTAACAAATGGTAACCAATGTGGCAGTTTTCTGAAAATGGTTCTTTAACTGCTTGATCTCTGTTTAGCGTGAAAGAATACCCAGTAGTTATTGCTTGAGAGTATTTTTGCATGACAAAGTCGTTATATAGCACTAGTAAGAAATGGAAATTTAAATAATAATCTTTCAAACCTCCATGGTGTTTACATTTTTAAATTAGTATATTT
Organism: Myotis nattereri; assembly: GCF_964212035.1. Lineage (NCBI taxonomy): Eukaryota > Metazoa > Chordata > Mammalia > Chiroptera > Vespertilionidae > Myotis > Myotis nattereri. The sequence goes on from NC_138075.1 coordinate 160,395,346, forward strand.
TAAACTTTGTACCAATACTGTATGGAATGTAATGATGTAGTTTAGATTTTGCTGAGATAATAATGTAAGGGGGGAAACTTTTAATTAAGCTTATGCCTTTAATTAAGCCTATGCCTATAAACTAAATGTTCATTACTGACTTGCATGCAGTAGTGTTAGCTCTACTTTGTGGCTCCGTATATGCTAAGTGAAACCTTTGTTTAAAAGTGCTGGCTTTTTGAGAGGGTATCCTTAAATAAAAGTAACCATGAGTTGGTATAAAGAACTTCTATATGTTAAAGTTGAGAAAAGTGCTTGAACCATGTTTAGTTCTTGTTGAAATGAAGATAGTTAATACTTTATAAAGTTCAAAACTGTAAATATCTAAAAGTTCTGTGCCCTTTGACATATATTCATTTCTTAAGGTTATTATGTTTTTTGTTGCTAAGTAAGACTATGGAATGGGTGTAATGGAGAAATTGATGGCATTTATCAATATTAGTGATCTTCCTCAGCATAAATAACCTTGCTTTTGTGTGAATTACCTGTTGATTTTTTTTAAGCGAAGTTATTTCCAGTATAGAGGTCCTCAAACTTTTTAAACGGGGGGCCAGTTCACTGTCCCTCAGACATTCCACACATGCGCACTGCGGGCCCGGGACGAGTCTGCTGCTAAGCAGGACAGGCAGCAGCGGCAAAAACACCCAGCGGGCCGGATAAATATTTTCGGCAGGCCGCAGTTTGAGGACCCCTAGAGATTCCAATTCATAAGGTCTCAAGTGAGGCTTGTTATCTCCAATCACCACACTATTTGAAAATAACCCACGTGGTTCTAATTGACACATACCACTCATACCCAGCTCTTGAAAACTACTCTTTTACCATCCTCTCCAATGTCTTAATCTTCTGCCTGTGCTTAAGTCTTTAAAGGCATTTTCTGATAATACTCAGGGTCAAATTCTAGGATTCGAATAAAATGGTTTAGCTAACTGTTTTGTTCTGGCTTTGATGGAAATTTCTAGAGATGTACAGAATGTGTGTGCTGTTCTGACAACTCCATGATGAACTGTAAACTTTTTTAAATGTTAAAATTAGTTGGAATGGATACTAATTGTAGATTTTCTATGAAAACATTAGCTCAGTTGGTAGGGCAGATAAAAGGTCTTTGATTTTTGTTAGCTTCCCCAGTCTCAGTGCCACTTTGTTGTGTTTATTAAAATACTACATTTAGTATTCTGGAGGCATAAGGTTCTTATTTTCCACAGTGCTTTGAATACCAATACTATTTCTCCCTGTTGGCTTTATTCTAATCACAGCCATTAGATGACTTTAAAATGAGTCTGGAGGTAAAATAGAAGTCTTTCCCTTTTAAGTATTAATTCTTTAACTTTTTAAATAACATGTTCTTTGTTTACAGGTACAACAGAATATCTCGGGAATGGACTCAGAAGTATGCCATGTGATGCTACCTTAAAGTCAGAATAACCTGCATTATAGCTGGAATAAACTTTAAATTACTGTTCCTTTTTTGATTTTCTTATCCGGCTGCTCCCCTATCAGACCTCATCTTTTTTAATTTTATTTTTTGTTTACCTCCCTCCATTCATTCACATGCTCATCTGAGAAGACTTAAGTTCTTCCAGCTTTGGACAATAACTGCTTTTAGAAACTGTAAAGTAGTTACAAGAGAACAGTTGCCCAAGATTCAGAATTTTTTTAAAAAATGGAGCATGTGTATTATGTGGCCAATGTCTTCACTCTAATTTGGTTATGAGACTAAAACCATTCCTCACTGCTCTAACATGCTGAAGAAATCATCTGAGGGGGAGGGAAATGGAGGCTCAGTTGTCGCATCAAAGGAAACAGCATTATTCTAGCAGCATCCATTCTTGTTTAAGCCTTCCACTGTTAGAGATCTGAGGTTACATGATATACTTTATGCTCATAACTGATGTGGCTGGAGAATTGGTATTGAATTTATAGCATCAGCAGAACAGAAAATGTGATGTATTTTATGCATGTCAATAAAGGAATGACCTGTTCTTGTTCTACAGAGAATGGAAATTGGAAGTCAAACACCCTTTGTATTCCAAAATAGGGTCTCAAACATTTTGTAATTTTCATTTAAATTGTTAGGAGGCTTGGAGCTATTAGTTAATCTATCTTCCAATACACTGTTTAATATAGCACTGAATAAATGATGCAAGTTGTCAATGGATGAGTGATCAACTAATAGCTCTGCTAGTAATTGATTTATTTTTCTTCAATAAAGTTGCATAAACCAATGAGTTAGCTGCCTGGATTAATCAGTATGGGAAACAATCTTTTGTAAATGCAAAGCTGTTTTTGTATATACTGTTGGGATTTGCTTCATTGTTTGACATCAAATGATGATGTAAAGTTCAAAAGAGTGAATATTTTGCCATGTTCAGTTAAAAGTGCACAGTCTGTTACAGGTTGACACATTGATTGACCTGATTTATGCAGAATTAATAAGCTATTCAGATAGTGTAGCTTTAATATGCTGCACATGATACTGGCAACCCTGGAGTTCATAGATGGACTGGGGACCCAGCAGTTTTAAACATGTATATGGAGTTGAAGAAATTTATTTTCCAGGTGCAACCCCCATCTAACTAAATTTTTCTTCACCTTGTACACTTGACAGCTAAAAAAACCATAACATGGGAGTAATAATGGGTTTAAATTTACAAAATAAAGTACTGTTTGGTGTGGGAGTTGTCATGAGGCTATGTTGAAGTGACTTAACTATGTGGGATATTGAGTATCCATTGAAATGGGTTTGTTCAGCCATTTACATTAATGAGCATTTAAATGCAACAGATATCATTTCAGGTGACCTAACATGAATGAATAAAAGTCAATGCTATTGGATAATTTTTCGTTTGACAAGTGCTATGTGTGCCACTAATTTAACTTCTGTAGCAACAAGGGCATTATCATTCTTCACCCTTCCTAATTCTGACCATATAGTTTTACCCTTTTCCTAGTTATTTTGATTTGTCCATTGCTTTCTTACAATCTGTATCCGATTTCTAGCACGTCTGACCTTTCTCCACTTCCACATTTTTGCACTGCTTACACTTATGTGCAATCTTATTTCTTGTCTGCACACATGTGGAAAGCTAGATATAAAATAAATGTTAAAGCTTGATTTTTATAAACATTTTAATACGTAGTTTGGACATGATTTATTGACTGAGATTCTATAAACTGGAAGTGAAATGCATGCCTTCCGAACATGTTCTGGCTTTGTTAATTCTGTAATAAGCATTTCATTGAGAAATATCAATCTAACGACAATTTTTCCCAATGAGTGATTTTTTTCAATTTAATTTTTTTGCTTAAAAATTGACTCCTTAAGGGTAGGTGTCATACATTTAAAACTTTTGGATTCAAATTACAAATGAAAAGTTAACATACTGCTCTCTACAAGCTAAGATACACTGTCCTTTGTCTCTATTTTCAAAATATTTACTTCTGAGAATCTACTCTCAAAATAACAGCTTTAGTGGGCATATCATTATTTGAAAGCCAACCATCAAACACCTGCTGTTGGATCGCTAATTGGCTTTCAGATTGACCTTCTTAGCCATAGACAACTCTTAAGTACTTACAGAGATGACTTTCTTACACCATTGATTGTTTAACATTAGATGTGTCCAGTTCTCTGTATCTGACTTGATTTCTACAACATTTCTATGTCACTTCTAAAGGAATGAGCCATAAAGGCTTCTCCAGGCTTAAGAGAACAGTAAAGTACATACCTGGAAACCAACATTTTTGAGTGTATGGACACTGGACTTGAGATCATCTCCAATGAAACCTTTAAAAGAATCCAAGAATTTGCCCTTTTATTCCCATTTACGTTACTAGTGCCATGTGTAGGACTCACTTGAATATTGGCAGATTAAAAAATGATTTTGGTTCTTGTATATTTCCTATATCTTTTAATGCACAAACTCAAGTAGTTTCTGTAACCTATGAGAATTACAGTCCAGTGGACTTGCTAATAGTAAATTATATTGTGAGTGGACTTATTTTTGTTCCTGGGCAAGTTGGCAATGTGATACTCTGATTTTTTTTTTTAGAAATTCTAGTTTGCTTTCTCGTGTGGGTGTACTCACAATTTTTTAAAGTATGAATCACAACTAGTGGTCTCAGGGGTAGTGAACACTCACTTTTTTTTTTTAAATGGCTTAGTTGAAATATGCTTCAGATACTTATGCTGTATTAGTGATTTGGGGGGTGACTCAAATTAGCCATGTTTTGTATTGGCATAACAAAGCTGTTAAATGATTGTTGGTTACACTTTTAGGTGAATTTGTCTTCTATTTTATGAGGAACCCAGTGCAAGTCACTAAATATTGTCTAGTAACATCTGCATAACACTTGTAATAGCTAAGGTTAATTGAGCTTAAAGGAATTGTTACCATTAAAGTCTGTTTAAAGACACTTTGGTCTTACTCAGTAATTCCAGCTAACATGAAATTCACACTTAATATTGTTTGTAAATTCTGTTTTGAACTTAGAAATTAAAAGTATAAAGAATTTAGGATAATGATTCTCAAAAAGTGATCCCAAAACCAGTAATACCAGTATCATCTGGGAATTTTTTTTTTTTAATCTTCCCCTGAGGATATGTTTCTATTGATTTGAGAGAGAAACATTGGTCAGTTGTCTCCTGCAGGAGCCCTGACAGGATTAAACCAGCAACCTTTTTGGTGCACAGGACAATACTCTGACTAACGAAGCCACCCAGTCAGGGCCATTTGGGAAATTCTTTACAATGGAAATTTACTAGATGCCACTGCAGGACTATTACTGATTGAGAAACCATGGAGTGGCACCCACTAGCCTGTTTTAAACCAAGCAGATTAATTCTGAAGTTTGTTCCTAGCTCTCTCCTTTATAATAATTCAGTAATCCTTGGACCCTAGAGTTATTTTACAACTCCTATTTCATGGCTACAAGAACTTCGATTGTATGCCCAAGTAGTACATTTCCATATAATTGACAAATTTGTACTTTGAATTACAAATGTAGGCTGATTGACATTTAAAATAATATACTGTAATTAATCTGAGTAACAAACATCCTGACATTCAAATTCATAACTAAGACCTTCGGGGGAGCGGCAGGGCAGTATAAGTAATTCAATCAAAGTCTGGATAGTTGTTGAAAGAGCAACTAGGTACAAAAGTGCTAAATGTTGGTTATCTAGCTGAACAAGGATTTGAACCCTGGCCTCATTCTGTGGTTTTTACATTTTTTTTTTTTTTTTACTGCAACAGTGAGTTGTCATGTTAGGGGTGTTTGCAGTGTTACTGAAATTAACATTAAATATAGCTTAAGGCAGTTGGTAAAACCTTTCAATGTAATGGGAAAAGTAAATGGTGAAGGTGTTCGGAAATGGGATTTAAAAGCATGGCAGCTTCTGCCCCGCCAAGTGATGGAGAAACTTAAAAAATCAAAACTACAGTTTTCTAGAAAGGCTAGAAAAGATAGAAGTTGGCTGAACACTTGTTTTCTTTAGGACTTTAATAATGACCACTTGCATTATTTTCTGCTAACCGATAAGTACTTTGTTGCCTCATTTTGAAGAATTTTTTATAATTAACTCTAGAACAGTGCTTCTGATAATTATCTCCAAGTTGTACACTATTTCTAGATGAACTTTTTATTTTGAGCCCTCTTGATTTTTTATGTATTGTAGGAAATGGTTTTATGAATAACACTTTCATTTTTACATTTTATTGTCTGAGACTGTGTGTAATCTCAATTCCTTGTTTATCATATCAAATTTAAATGTCAAGGCCAAACAGTGGGAGTACTTTTATGCTCTGTTTACTTAACACAGTTAACCAATTGTCATTTGCTGACCCCCCAGCCATCTCTCCTGAACTGCTACCTGAAAGGGTACCTTTAAGATGTCTAAAGCTGACTTGATATCTACATACAGACATGTACACATGCATACCTGTTCTTGGCCTCAATAAATGACATTCAGTTGCACTGGCCCCAAAAGTAGGCATCAACCTTGATTTCTCCACTCCTGTCAGTTCTAAATTTTATTCAGGACCTATCTGTTTACCATATTCACTGCTGCACAATGGTCTAAAGATCCACCATCTCAGATTATTGCAATAGCTTACTGGGTGGTCTCCCAAATTCTTCACAGCAATCTACCACACAACACCTGGCATAATCCTTTTAAACTATGTCATATCATCCCTTTGCTACAAACCCTAATGTTTTCCCATCTCATTCAGAGTAATAGCCAAAATATTAATAGCAATTTACAGGCTGTATTGACTTTCCGCCACTTAATTTCTAATCACTGCTTTCCTCCACACCTTCCCCAACTCCCTCAGCGGTTACAGAGGCCTCTGCTGAGACTTCAGATGTTTGCCCTGTTCTTCCCTTGCCTAGAATGATCTTAACCATAGATACCACATGGCTATCTCCTAATTGTTAGGTCTGTGTTCAAATGTCAACTAAGAGTGGCTTTTGACTATCCTATATAATAAAAGGTATATGCAAATTAGCCTGGTCTGGGAGTTTGACCAGGGGGTGGGTCTGGCCAGCCAACTGCCCACGGCCCCTCCTCCCATCCAGCCCCAGCCCCCACCGTCCCCCCAACCCCGTTTGGGGTAGGCTGGCCAGACCCCACCATTGTATGAATTCGTGCACCAGGCCTCTACACTGAGTGGCCAGATTATTATGACCACCTGACGTTTGTAGGCAAATTAGCTATAATTTTGTGCTGAAGTTGCTAGAGGGCCAGATCATTATAAACATCTGAATAGCACAACATACCTAAGTATCATTGCTGATCAAGTTCATCCTATCATGTTGATGGCGTATCCCAATGGAGATGGCTTCTTCCAACAAGACAATGTGCCATGCCACGGTGCTCGCATTGTGCAGGAGTGGTTTCAAGAACATGAGGGAGACTACCTTGCTTAGGACGCCCCCACAATCACCAGATTTCAATCCAATTGAGCATTTGTGGGACGAAGTTAAAAGAGCCATCAGGCAGCTGGTTCTACAACCATCAAATCTCACAGAACTGGACAGTGCTATTCATCAGGCATGGTGTCTGACTCCTCACATCACCTTTCAACATCTCGTGGAGTCAATGCCAAGAAGAATCACCGCGTATTGAAGGCAAAAGGTGGCCCAACGAAGTACTGATGGGATGGTCACAATAATCAGGCCAGTCATAATAATCTGGCCACCCAGTGTAGTTCTACATAAAATAGCAACACAGCACCACCATTATAGAGTGCACCATGGCATATTCAGTATTAGCCACCTTACATGTAATATTTATTGTTTGTTTCTCCTCAACTTCACCCCAGAAGACAAAGTATAAGAACAGGGTTTTGGTCTGTGTTCTATATCCCTCAGTGACTAGATGAGGACCTTGCACATGGTTACAGTGCTCAGATATTTAATAATGAATGTGAGCTTAATGGTAGACTTTGCCAAATGTATTTCTTGCTTTTTTTTTTTTTTTACTCCAAAAGTACAGAAACATATGCAACATGCTATAGAAAAAATAATAAATGGAACATTCTTTACTCTCTACTACAAGTTAAATACCACCATAGCAAATAGATGGACATTTCCATTTCTATCAGTATGGATAATTACCCTGACCAACTGTCTTGTGAAAAAGCAATAAATCATGCTGGGGAAAACTTTTTAAATATATTTTTATTGATTTCAGAGAGGAGGGGAGAGAGAGCTAGAAACATCAATGATAAGAGAGAATCATTGACTGCCTCCTGCATGCTCCCCACCGGGAGTCGAGCCCACAACCTGGGCATGTGCCCTGACCAGGAATCAACAGTGACCACCTAGTTCATAAGTTGACACTCAACCACTGAGCCATGCTGGCTGGGCAAAAAAAACTTTAAAAGGGAGTCGATAATAGGAGTACTGTCAAGCCAAAAATAAATTGAAACCAGTAACCCAAAGAGGAAGTAGAATATAACCAGAAGCCAGCTTACATCTTGAAAACAAGTCACTTAAAAAACTGAACAGTACTTTAATTTTTGTGACCCTAGCAACCCCCAGGATGCATCCAGAGTAGTGTCAACAGAAATCTATCCCTAATATATACAAAGCAAAATTTGTGTAATTTGAACCTTAGTGGCAGGAGAATATGCAGCTCTCAGTATTTGTGAAGATTTGCAGCCCTAACCCAGAAACTCAAACAGAATATTTAAAGTCCCAAATCAGAGCAACAATAAGCTGCAAGGAACTCACAGTTGGGGCGGGAGGAGGGTGGAGAGGGGGGGGAGGGAGGGAGAGAGTACAAGGGAACTTAGCTTCAGGAGTGGCAGCCATCTGACTTGTAAATATTTCAGACTTTAAAAGATTATCCAAATTGGAAAGGAAGAAGTAAAACTATATTCACAGATGACATGATATAGAAAATCCTAAAGAAAATAAAATTCTGGAGGCGATTGAATTCAACAAAGTTGCTGGATACAAAAGTCCATACCAAAAAAATCAGTTTTATTTCTGTAACTATTAATGAACAATCCAAAAATGACATTAAGAAAAATGATGCCATTGACAATAGCATCAGAAAGAATAAAATACTTCAGAATAAATTTAACCTAGGAAGTGCAAAACTTTTATACTGAAAACTATAAAACATTTCTGAAAGAAAGGAATCCTAAATAAGTAGGAAGACATCAGTCTCCGTTTTTGGCTAGTTGGGCAATCAGCAGCGGCAGTTAATATCACCCTTGGTGAGAAAAAGCCCATGTTGTTAGGTCCATACATAGCCTCCATCCCTGCTCCAATGACCATTTTCTTCATGTGCTCAATGTGAAGTGCTGGAGTGGAGCATAGAAAGGCTGCCTAACATCCACAGGACTATCTTTTTGTGTACTTGATTGTCAAGAGCCTGCTACATGGTACATGTTCTCTTGTGAGCATTAATGTGAGACACAAAGAAACTGATACATTGTGCCTACTCCGATAAGTGTCCATCCATACAATATCCACCCAGACCTCAATGTCACTTGTCTTCCAGTTAAGACTTTCGGCTCTGCCAAAGAGTCAGTATATAACTGTAACTCAAACTACTTCTCCTTTCACATGAATTAAAAAATGAAACGTATGTCTCATAACTGTGCACTGGGAAAATTTCCCTTCACCAGTGTCATTCAAAGCCAATCCTAGGTGGAGCAATTATGTGGCAACAGTCTATTTATGTCTAGTTCTAATATATATCGCACTAGCCCACAGGTGAACCAGGCATAGATAGGTCAGCTGGTCATAAGGAACTCCCCATGAGGTCATCAGTGAGATCACCAGTGCAACAAAGATAAGTGACACGGAAGGTTAGGCCACCTATTCATAGAATTCACATGGGTCTTCTGGACTTCACTTGAGTCTCAATGTATCACTTCCTACATATACGGAAACGTCGCTGCCCTTGCCCAGCTTTATTACTTGGTTGACTGGATAGTCCTGCAGAGTCACTTAGTGTACAGTGGTCAGGTGTTTGGTCTTTACTAAAACCCAGTAGTACACTAGGGCCAATTTTTTTTTAACAGAGTAGTTCACTATGGTGAAATGCATAGCCTTGCTCCAGAATATAAGGGCCTATATCGTGACTCTTCTACTGGAGCTTGCCTCAAATTCCATATATCTCTCATGGATATTTCCAACACTATCAGATCTTCAGGATCATAGGACGTAAATGTGACTTTTCAGGCCTGACCATAGACAACTACAAAGGCTTTCTTTACCTGAGAGGCCTCGTAAGGGCAAGCTGTCCTTCCCTCACCAGCCCTGGTGCACAGCCCAAGTATAACTTCCAAAGGGAGTAGTAGTGAAGTACTATTGATGACCCTCTGCCTGCTCATGCTTTTCACATGTTTACCTTCCTAGCCCCAGTGCCTTCATTTAGAGGTAGCTTTATCTGAGGCATTAGGCAGGGGTCTTCCTCAGGTGTTTCGGCTGAAATCTCCTAATGGTGGAGGAAAGTGGAAAACGTTGAATACATTTGTCCCTACTTAGACTCAGTACCCAGTAATTTTCTGCTTCTGGCCTTCCTCCTCATTCTTCACACCTCCACCCACACCCCAGGGTCTATAAAACAGCCGTGACCTTTTGTTAAGGGCTCTTTGAACAGTGAACCAACCCCCACATCTGTGCTGATTCACCTGACCCTTGACCAGTGTGCCTGCCATTTTACAGGGAAAATGAAACAGGAGAGTTGGCATCTTATCCAGTTTTTAGCCTCCTGCTTATACTATCGCAGTAAGGGAGTCATAGCTTCACTATTACTTTTATTTTTCACTCCTTGTTGCTTTTTTAAAAAAATATTTTATTGGTTTTTTACAGAGAGGAAGGGAGAGGGATGGAGAGTTAGAAACATCGAAGAGAGAGAAACATTGATCAGCTGCCTCCTGCACACCCCCTACTGGGGCTGTGCCCGCAACCAAGGTACATGCCCCTGACCGGAATCAAACCCGGGACCCTTCAGTCTGCAGGGCAACGCTCCATCCACTGAGCCAAACCGGTCAGGGCACTCCTTGTTGCTTTAATTAGCTGCTCCAACACCTGACAGCTCAGCTCTCCCTCCCAGCTAAAAACTAGCTTTTGATAAGGTAGGGTTAAACCTCCAACTTTGTTCTTCTTCTTCAGTATTATGTTAGTTATTCTGGATCTTTTACTTTTCCATATAAACTTTAGAATCAGTTTGTCAAATCCACAAAATAACTGGCTTGGGTTTGATTGGGACTGCCTTGAATCTAGAGATTAAGTTGGGAATAGCTGACATCTTGATAATATTGAGTCTTCCTATCTGTGAACATGGAATGTCTCTTAATTTATTTGGTTCTTCTTTCATTACTTTCATCCAAGTTTTGTAGTTTTCCTCATATATTTATTATACATTTTTGTTAAATGTATACTTAAGTGTTTCATTTTCTTCTGGGGTGCTAAAGTAAACAGTGTTGTGTTTTTAATTTCAAATTCCAATTCTTCATTGCTGGTACATAGGAAAATGATAGACTTTTGTATATTAACCTTGTATGCTGCAACCTTGTTATAAATTGCTTATTAGTGCCAAGAGTTTTATTGATTCTTTCAGGTTTTCAACATACACAACCCTGTCATCTGCAAACAAAGATAGTTTTACAACTTCCTTCCCAATCTGTATACTATTTACTTTCTTTTATTGTTTTATTGCATTAGCTAGGGCTTCCAGTATGATGCTGGAAAGGAGTGGTGAGAAAGGACATACTTGTCTTATTACTGATCTTAGCAGAAAAGCTTTTAGTTTCTCACCATTGAGTATAACAAGTGTAGTCTTGTGTAGATATACTTTATAAAGTTGAGGAAAAGATTAGTAAAATCAATAAACATCTGGCCCTTTATTCCTAATTTGCAGAGAATTTTTATCATAAATGGATGTTGAGTTTTGTCGAATGCTTTTCCCGCACCTACTGATATAGCAATGTGATTTTTATTTTTTAGCCTGTTGAAGTGATGAATTACATTAATTGATTTTGAATGGTGAATCCGCCTTGAATACCCAGAATAAATCCCACTTGGTCATGAGTGTATAATTCTTTTTATACATTATTGATTTCCTAGTATTTTGTTATGGATTTTTCCATTTGTGTTCATGAGAGATCTTGGTTTGTAGTTCTCTTTTCTTGTAATGTCTTTGTCTAGTTTTGGTATAGGGCAATGCTGACCCCATAGCATGAGCCAGGAAGTATTCCCTCTGTTTTTATCTTCTGGAAGAGACTGTAGAGAATTGGTATAATTTCTTCCTTAAATGTTTGGTGGAATTTAGCAGTGAACCCATCTGGGTCTGATACTTTCTGTTATTGAAGGTTATTAATTATTTATTCAATTTCTTAAATAGATAATGGCCTATTCAGATTATCCCTTTCTCCTTGTGTGAGTTTTGGTATGTTGTGTATTTCAAGGAATTTGTTCATTTGAAATAGGCTATCAAATTTTGGGCATAGAGTTGTTCATAGTATTTATGTCCATATCTATGTGATCTGTAGTGATGTTATTTCTTTCATTTCTGATATTAGCTATTTGTGTCGTCTATCTTTTTTCCCCTTAGTTAGCTTGGCTAGATGCTTATTGATTTTATTAATCTTTTCAAAAAAACAGATTTTGGTTTTGTTGATTTTCTCTGTTGATTTGCTATTTTCTATTTCATTTGTTTCTCCTCTAATTTTTATTATTTCTTTTCTTTGGCTAACTTTGGATTTAATTAGCTCTTCTTTTTCTAGTTTTCTAAGGTGGAACATTAGATCATTAATTTTAGATCTTTCTTTTTTTCTAATATGTGCATTTTTCAATTATGTAAATTTCCCTCTAAGCACTGCTTTCACTACATCTCACAGATTTTGATAAGCTGTATTCCTATTTAGTTCAAAATACTTAAATTTCTCTTGATTATTCATCTTTGAGCTATGTGCTACTTAGAAATGCGTTGTTTAATTGCACAGCATTTTGAGATTTTCTAGCTATCTTTTGGTTATAGATTTCTAGATGAATTCTATTGTGGTCTAGGTGTATATATTGTATAATTTCTATTATTTTAAATATGCTAAAGTGTGTTCTATGATCCAAAATATGGTCTACCTTGGTAAATGTCCTGTGTGAACTTGAGCAAAATGTGTAACTGCTGCCATTGAAGAAAGTAGTCTATACATATCAATTATATCTAGTTGAGTAATGGTGCCATTGAGTTCAACTATACCCTTCCTGTTCTGCTTGCTATCTGTCCATTATTAATAGGTGGGTGCCAACAATATTAGTGGATTCATCTTTTCCCCTCTCCAGTTATGTTAGATTTTGACTCATATTTTGGTGCTCTGTTGTTAGGCACATCACATTAAGGATTGTTATATCTTCATGGAGAATCATCTCCTTTATCATTATTTAATGCCTCTCTTTACCATGATAATTTTCTTTTCTCTGAAGTCTGTTCACTATGAGGTTAATATAGATACTCCAGCATTCTTTTGCTTGGTATTAGCATGGTATGTCTTTTTCTATTCCTTTACTTTTAATCTATATCTGTCTTTATATTTAAAATAGGTTTCTTGCCCTAACCGGTTTGGCTCAGCGGATAAAGTGTCAGCCTGTGGACTCACAGATCCCAGGTACGATTCCGGTCAAGGGCATGTACCTTGTTTGCGGGCACATCCCCAGTAGGGGGCGTGCAAGAGGCGGCTGATCGAAGTTTCTCTCTCATCGATGTTTCTAACTCTATCCCTCTTCCCTCCTCTCTGTAAAAAATCAATAAAAATATATTTAAAAAAAATGACACAGAACCTACACAGAACCTAGAGACAGAAGAACTTCACTGGAGAGAACATGGCAAAAGATCCTGGACAGAAACTGGCCACAGAACCTAGAGACAGAACCTAGCGAGAGAACCTGGCTACAGAATCTGGATAGAACATGGCAAGAGAACCTGACTAGAACCTGGTGACTGAACCTGGCTGGAGAACCTGGACAGAACCTGGCTATAGAACTTGGTTGGAGAACCTAGACAGAACCTGGCTGAAGAACCCGGCTACAGAACCTGGAGACCGAACCTGGCTGGAGAACCTAGCAAGAGAACATGGCTACAGAACCTGGCTGGAGACCCTGACAAGAGAACCCGGCTATGATGATCACCTGAAAAAAAAAAAAAAAATATATATATATATATATATATATATATATATATATATATATATTTAAAAAAATAATAAAATAATAAAATAGGTTTCTTGTAGATAGTATATACTTGGCCTTGTTTTTTGATATGCTCTGACAGTCTCTGCCTTTTAATTGGTCTATTTAGATCATTGGCACTTAAACTGATTATTAATATAGTTGGATTAATATCTACAATATTTGCTCCTGTCTTCTATTCATTGCCTTTGTTCCTGTATTTGTCTTCCATTCCCTTTCTAACTTTTGTGGTTTTAACTGATCATTTAATATAATTCTGTTTTATCTTCTTAGCATATCCATTATTATTTTTTTTTAATTTCCTTAGTGGTTGCCCTAGAGTTTGCAATAAACCTTTACAAATCCACTGTCAGAGTCCACTTTTGAGTGCCATTGTGTAGCTTCATGGGTAGTGCAAGTACCTTATAATAAAAAAAGTATTCCTTTCTTCTAGTCCCTTGTGTCATTACTCTCAGTTATTTTACATATATAAACTATGATCATTATTTATTGTTGCTGCTATTGTTTTGAACAAACTGCTCTGTTAGATCAATTATGAATAAGAAAAATAAGTTTTCACTTTATTCTTTTTCTAATTCCCTCCCTCCTTCCTTCCCTCCCTCCCTCCCTCCCTCCCTTCCTTCCTTCTTTTCTTTCTTTCCCAGTTTTTTATCTATATGATTTTCTTTCTCCCTGTTAAAGTTCTTAAATATTTCTTAAAAGGCAAGTGTATTGGCAACATATTCCCTCACTTTTTGTTTTTTTGAGGACGTCTTTATTTCTTCTCTTTGAAGGATAATTTTGCTGGGTACAGAATTCTATATTAGTGATTATTTTTCTTTCAACACTTTAAATATTTCAGGCCCCTATCTTTTTGCTTGTGTGGTTTCTGTGAAGAAATTGTGTGTAATTCTTATTTTTACTCCTTATAGATAATGTGTTTTGTTACTTCTGTTTCTTTCAAGATTTTTTTCTGTATGTTTGGTGTTCTTAAGTCTGAGTATGATATGCCTAGATGTAGGTGGTTGTTTTTTGTTTGGTTGTTTTTTTTGCATTTATTCTGCTTGGTGTTTTCTGAGCTTCCTTGATGTGTAGTTTGTGCTCTGAAATCAATTTAGAAGAAATTCTTAGTCATTTATTGCTTCAAATATTACTTCTGTTTTTCTCTCTTTCTTTGTATGCCTTTTGTAGTTGTCCCACAGTCTTTGGATATTCTGTTCCATGTTTCTCCAATCTTTTTCCTTGGCTTTTCAATTCTGAAAGTTTCCGTTGACATATCCTCAAGCTCAGAGAATTTCTCTCCTCGATTCTATTAGTGAGCCCATCAAAGGCATTCTTCAGTTTTGTTATTGTTTTTGACCTCTGGTATTTCTTTTTTTCCCCTTAGAATTTCCATCTCTGTGCCCATTTGTTCTAGTATGCTTTCTACTTTATTCATTACAGCCCTTGACATATTAATAATTGTTATTTTAAATTCCTGGCCTAATAATCCAAAATCCCTGCCATGTTTTAGTCTGGTTCTAGTACTTGCTCTCTCTTTAAATGTATTTTTTTCTTTTTGCTTTGTAATTTTTTTTTGAAAGCCATACATGATATACTGAAAGAAAATGTGCAAATAGGCCTTTAGTGATGTGGTGGGAGGGCATCGGGTGAGGGGGAGCTCTCCATAAAGTCCTGTGGTGAGAGCTGTGTCCTGGACTGTAAAATTCACAAGTGCTTCTCTCTTTATTTTTCACCCCCTTAGGTGGGGAAGGATGGCTAGAGGGGGCTAGAGTTTGGTATCTCCCTTCTTCCAGGTTGGTTAGGCTCTGATAAAACCCCAGCAAGCAAGGCTGATAAAATAATTTCTCTTGGGGGCATATCTTAAGAAAAACAGAATGTTCTGGTGTATTTTAATATGGTTCCTTTCCCCCTCCCCCTGATAAAATTATGAGGGAATTGTTCTCCAGTCTTCAATATGAGAACTTGATAGGCTCCTGGAGGCAAAACTCAAAAAAGTGTGGATGACCCCCGGAGACTGGGCACCTTTGAAGTTTTTAACTCTCAGACTTGTCCAAACCAAACCTCCAGCTATTCATTAGTTACAGTTTAGGTTTCCTTAACTTAGTACTGGTTCCTGTGGAGCTTCCAGCTCATGGGTTTCTGCTTTGGTAAATGGTGAATCTCTGTATTCACCTGTCTATCTCTCCAGTTATGGAGGCAGCACATTTCCCTGTCACCTCAATTCTCTGATGAATGTAAGAAGAGCTATTGATTTTGTTTGTTCAACTTTTCACCTTTGTAAAACAAACGTTTTTTAGGATGGAGTGACAACTTTAAGCTCCTTACATGGCAAAACATTACTTAGAAGTCTTTTATTTCTTTGACCCATGGATTTTTGAAATATACATGTATAATCTTTTTAATTAACTTTATTTTTTAGAGCAATTTTAAATTAACAGAAAAATTGAATAGCTAATACATAGTGTTTCCATATTCCCCTGTCCCCCACACATGCAAAGCCTCACCCACTATCAATATCCTCCACAAGAGTGGTACATTTGTGAACTTGCTTCAACACATCATCATCACCCAAAGTCTATGTAGTTTACAGCTTACTCATAGTGTTGTATATTCTATGGTTTTTGACAAATATATAATGACTAGAGGCCTGGTGCACAAAAATTTGTGCATTCGGGAGGGTTTCTCAGCCCGGCCTGCACCCTCTCGCAGTCCGGGACCTGTTGGGGGATGTCCACCTGCCAGCTTAGACCTGCTCCCCAGGGGATCAGGCCTAAGCTGGCAGTCAGACATCCCTCTGGCAGACTGGGAGCACTTGGGGGATGTTCAATTAATGTCTTAGGCCCAGTCCCCATGGGGAGTGGGCCTAAGCCATTAGTTGGACATCCTTAGTGCTACTGCGGAGGCGGGAGAGGCTCCCACCACTGCTGCTACCCTGGCCAGCCATGAGCCAACTTCTGGCTGAATGGCGCTCCCCCTATGGAAGTGCACTGACCACCAGGGGGCAGCTCCTGCATTGAGCGCCTGCCCCCTGGTTGTCAGTGCATGTTATAGTGACTGGTCATTCCCAGTTGTTCGGCCATTAGGGTCAACTTGCATATTACCCTTTTATTATATAGGATATGTATCTACAGAGAAGCTACAGAGTAGCTTCACCACTCTAAAAATCCTCTGTTCTCTGCCTACATATCCCTTTCTAAACCCTGGCAATTATCGATCCTTTTACTGTCTCCATAGTTTTGCCTTTTTGAGAATGTCATTTAGTTGGAATCATACAATAAGTAGCCTTTACAGATTGTCTCCTTTCCCTTTGTAATATGCACTTAAGTTTCCTCCCTGTATTTTTATGACTTGATAGTTCATTTCTTCTTAGCACTGAATATTATTCCATTGTCTAAATATACCACAGTACATTTATCCACTTACCTATTGAAGGGTACGTTGGTTGCTTCCAGGTGTTAACAATTGTGAATTAAACTGCTATAAACATCCATGGGAGTGTTTTCGTGTGGACATTACTTTTCAACTCCTTTGGGTAAATACCAAGTGGTGTGATTGCTGGATCATTTATTAAGTGCATGTTTAATTTTGTAAGAAACTACCAAAATGTCTTCTATAAAGTGGCTTTACCATTTTGCATTCCCATTAGCATAAATAAAGAGTTTTGTTGCTCCACATCTTTGCCAGCATTTGGTTGTGTCAGTGTTTCAAATTTTTACTATTCTAGTAGTTGTGCAGTTGTTTTAATTTACATTTCCTTGATGACATATGATGGGGAACATCTTTTTTTTATTTTTTTATTTTTAAAATATATTTTATTGATTTTTCACAGAGAGGAAGGGAGAGGGATAGAGAGTTGGAAACATTTATGAGGGAGAAACATTGATCAGCTGCCTCCTGCACACCCCCCACTGGGGATGGGCCCACAACTGAGGTACATGCCATTAGCCGGAACCAAACCTGGGACCCTTCAGTCTGCAGGCCGACGCTCTATCCACTGAACCAAACCGGTTAGGGCAGGGAACATCTTTTCATATGCCTATTTGCCATCTGTTTATCTTCTTTTTTTTTTAATTTATAAAAAACTTTGACACTATTACCGATGTCCCCATCCCCTCCACCCATCCCTTGGCCTTCACTACTCTGTTGTCTGTGTTCATGGGCTATGCATATATGTTTTTTGGCTAATCTCTTCACCTTCTTTCATCCAGTTCCTCCCCACGCACCTCTGACCTCTGTTAACCTGTCCATGTATCCAGGCCTCTGCTTCTATTTTGTTTGTCAGTTTATTTTGTTCATTAGATTCCACATATGAGTGAAATCATATAGTATTTGTCTTTCTCTAACTGACTTATTTCATTTAGCATATAATCCCCAGGTCCACCCATGTTGTGGCACAGGATAAGAAATATTTTTACATTCACAAAAATATTCCTTCTTTTTTACAGCTGTGGTAATATTGTGTATATGTACCAGAGCTTTTAAAAAATATACAATTTTTAGAGATGAAGGAAAAGAAAGGGAGACAGAGATAGAATGATGACACAGAGAGTCATCAGTCAGCTCCCTCCTGCACACCCACTCCTGGGGATTGAGCCCGCAACCCAGGCATCAAACCTGTGCCTGACTGGGAATCGAACCTATGACCTCTTGGCGCATGGGTGGATGCTAACTGCTGAGCCACACCAGCCAGGCTACCACAGATTTTTTATCTACTCATTTACTGATGGATACTTGGGCTATTCCAGATCTCGGCTATTGTAAATAATGCTGCTATGAATATATGCATATATTCTTTCTGATTGGTGTTTTAGGATTCTTAGGGTATGATCTCATAAGTGGGACCACTGGGTCATAAGGCAGATCCATTTTTTTTTTGTGTGTGTGTGAAACTTCCATGCTGTTTTTCCCACTAACAGTGCCTGAGAGTTCTTTTTTCTCCACATCCTGGCCAGCATCTGTTTATTTTATTAGTGATAGCCACTCTGACAGTTGTGAGATGCTATCTCACTGTGGTTTCATATATATTCGTTGGCTCATTTTTCAGTTGAGTTGTTTGTGTTCTTATTTTGGGGTTTAAGTGTTCTTTAACCTTCAAAGGGGACATTTATGACCTATTGTCCCTAGCTTTGGGGATTAAGCAGACACTCTGAGTCATTTTTCTTCTCTTTATTATACTTTATGTGATTATCTCATGGGATTGGAACATCCTTAGCCTTGGTATACCATGGCATTCCAATGAGTTTACTTACCAACTTCATACATTTAGAGATGAAGGAAATAGTGTCAGATGGACCAAAAGTCCCTATTGGCTTCCTGCAGCAGAACATTGACCCTGCACGTCATTTAACCTCTGTTAGGCTTTCTTTGTTTCTTTAAACCAGGAAACTATCAGTTGATCTATTTAATCTGAATTCTGGGGAGCATGAAATGAGATGATCAAAATGGGATCCATTTATACAGTATAAAGCTATAGAAACAGGTGACTTTTAAAAAATTGTATTTGATATTGTGCCTTTAAATTACATAAGTTGACAAATTTTATAAGTATTTCAAAATAAGATTTATTCTTCCTAGAAATTGTGAACAAAAAATTTTCCTATAACAAAATGAAAACTTCGTCATATCACCTGTGCCAATGCCAGTTTTAGACAGAATACTTGTTAGGGCTTTGCATTTGCTTTAAGTTCTCTGTTTTCAAAGTGACATAATCCAAATGATGTCACGTTTGTGTCCTGGAATGAAAGGAGGAATGATGTTTCATTCTTTAAAATATTTCTTTAAAAAATATATTTTTTATTGATTTCAGAGAGGAAGGGAGAGAGAGAGAAACATCAATGATGAGAGGATCATTGATGGACTGCCTCCTACACGCCCACTACTACAGATTGAGCCTGAAACCTGGGCATGTGCCCTGACCTGGAATCCAACTGTGACCTCCTGGTTCATAGGTCGATGCTCAACTACTGAGACACACTGGCTGGGCTAAAATATTTCTTAATAGAATAACAGAATATATCTAAACACATTTGCTGGCATGACCTTTCCTTTGACTTTGCTTAATGGGATCTCTGGGATTTACAAAAAAATTCCTTTGCCATTCTTGCAGCCATAGTCATGTTATCAGTTTGAACAGACCAGGGCTGGCTATCAATTTCCATGCATTATGGTATATTATTTGAATTAGAGTTTTGTTCCTATCAAAAGTAAGAATGCTTCTGGAGTGAGGAAGCCTTTGAATCAGCCAGAAACTTTCCGCTAAAATATTAACATGTTCAACTGCAAGGAGACTAAGAGACAGGAGAGGAGTGTTTTGGTCCTATCTGCCACTACCGTATATAACAGACAAATCACCCGACTTGTTTGGACCCCTTTACCTCAAAGGCTTGGGCTGTATAATCCATAATGTCCCTAACGCCAAAATGCTAGGTTTATGAAAAATACTGATTCTTAAAAGGTAAAATATCGTCCTGTGTCTATTGATTCACACACTTTCAGGGCCATTATAAAGCAAAACAATTTGGATTTGTGAGGAAAGAACTTCTCTTCAAAGACTGTCTCCTAAATAAGGAAATAAGGCAGATAAGATCAACACAAGAATAAGCCAGTCTATTTTATGCAGTGCGAAATTCTCTGTGTCAGCTTCCTAGGATCAGAGTAACATTTTATTGCAAAAATGGGAGTCGAGAGGCCACGTGACTACTATGTTATTTTTTGGGTACCCTCGCATTGTTCGGGACGACCATCTATTTATTTATTTATTTATTTATTTTTTATTATTAGTTAAGGTATTACAAATGTGTCCTCATCCCCCCATTAACCCCAACCTCCCCCCCTTATTTATTTTTTAAAAATACATTTTTATTGATTTCAGAGAGGAAGGGAAAGGGAGAGAGAAAGCGAGAGAAACACCAATGATGAGAGAGAGTCACTGATGGGCTGCCTCCTGCACACCCCACACTGGGGATGGAGCCCGCAACCCCTGCAGGTGCCCTGACCTCCTGGTTCATAGGTCAACGCTCAACCACCCAGCCAGCCGGCCGGGCAGGCCAACCATCTATTTAACTCATTTGATGCTTCTAACGACCTGAAAAAGTACTGTCTACATTTTTTTTTCTTCAGTTCAGGAAACCGAGGTGTTAGAGAATTCGTGGTTTGCCGAGTCCCACAGATCGCGGCAGAAGATTTAAATTTGCCTGCGCGTGTAGGGAAGGTTTCAGGGCCCTCGGAGCCTCCTCTGCGGGGCTTCAGGAAACAGAAGGTCTTACTTAGTCCACTAAGATGACTAGCTAACGGGCAGGTCGTTCTCTGGACCGGGCCCCATGCTGCGCGCTGTGCACGGATTTCTCAGCCCTGAAAACAACCCCACGAATGAGGTACTTCTAGTAATGGCTTACTCCTTCAAGGGCGGGGTACTTTGAGGCCACCGGGGAGCTGCAGGAGGTGGGGGCCTGGGGAAGTTTGGGGAACGGAAGAGGTGGGGTGTCTCGGTGTTTCGCTTCTCTGAAGCAGAGAGAAGCCTCTCCAGCTGCGGCCTCCGCAAGCTGTTCTGTCCCAGAGCTCCCCCGGACGGTGCGCCACTTTGCCCCCAGGGCCTGTGTGCCCCGATCACCGCGCACCGCTGCGTCTCCCGTTCTGATACCCGAGCAGCAGGCATGAGCGCCGAGGCGGGCGCAGAGCGCAGCGCCAGGAGCCCGAGCTGTGCCAAGGGGCTGGCGTTCCGCACCCGCGCGCACACCGCGTCCCTGCAGCTCAGCTGACCTGCGGGCGGGGCGGGGGCCGGGCCGGGGGCGGGGCCGCGGCCGCGGCTGGAAGGGCCGGCGCCTCGGCTCTCAGCTCGCTCGCGTGGCTCCCGTGGCCTCCCGCAGCGCGGGCACCGACACCTCCCTCCGGGTCCCAGCATGCGGCCCTGCCTGCTCCTGCTGCTCGCGCTGTGCGGTGCGGACCCCACGGCCGCCGCGCGCAGCTTTAGCTTGCGGGGGAGTTGGAGGATCCGCAACGGGAACGGCTCCCTGGAGCTGCCCGGGGAGGTCCCCGGCTGCGTGCACACCGCCTTGCTCCAGCGCAACCTCATCCAGGTACCCCGTGTGGCCGCCCCCGCGAGCCTGCGCCCGCCTTCCCTTCGTGGAGGGAGGCCCGGGACCCGCCTGGGAGTCCCCTGCCCCGGGCTCTTCTCCTCTGTTGGGCACTGACTTCCCCTCTGCAGCTTGTGGTCTTTGAGGGGAGCTGCCAAGGCAGCGTATGTGCTGTTGAAGAAGCGCACCACTGGGGCCCCGGCTGGATGGAGGCTGACCCGCGCCCCGACCTCAGGAACTGGAAAGCGGAAGTTTCCTTAGGGCACAGGCCTTGCTACTTGTGGTGCACTTACCGCCTCAGTTCTCCACTGAAGCGTGGGTGGAAAGGACGTGCTGTCACCTATAAAGCCTAAGGGGGGATTACTGTTTCAGCTACCTGGATGCTGCCTGCAGGGGACTATTGTGTTTTGCTAAGTAAATGCTAACTATGTTTAGTAACGTGTCTCAGGGCTTCATTTTCGCGGTTAGGCCTCAGGGAGTCAGTCAGATTTGGGGTTTTGCAGCACATGGGTTGAGGAGACAGACCTACAAGTGTAAGGTTAGGGATGGTCAGTGCAGGTGTGAAGGCTGCATAACTTTGAAAGCTGATTGGGATATGAAGAAAGTTGCTCTTTCTGCTCAAGGCATGCGATGTGCGTGTGTTTAATAGATGCTCTAATTTATAGACGTGTGGAGGACATTTTCCTGGTTGATTGCCAGTGTGTGCAGATGTTGGCAGACTCTCACCTTCCGCTGTCTTCATGGTTCCACCTGCTGCAGGTCATTTTCCCATTCTATGATTATCTTTGGCTGGGACAAGATGTACATTTAAAAAGATATATATTTTTATTGACTTCAGAGAAGAAGGGAGAGGGAGAGAGAGCTAGAAACATCAATGATGAGAGAATCATTGATCAGCTGCCTCCTGCACACCCACACTGGGGAAGGAGCCAGCAACGTAGGCGTGTGCCCTGACTGGGAATCCAGTCCTGACCTCCTGGTTTATAGGTCTGTGCTCAACCACTGAATCAGGCTGGCGGGACAAGGTGTACTTACTAAGCAGTTTGCATGCATAGTCTCATTCCTTATAAGAACTCTATGGAACGCGTCTTTGCATTAGCCGGGAGCAGTTAGGAGAACTTATCCAAGATCACACAGCAACAAAGTGGCAGAAATGGAATTCTAACCCAGGCTGGCCTGACTCCATAGCCGGGGTTCTGTACTATTCTGCTCTTAACGCTGGTGTTTTGAAAAGCCATGTATTTTTGAAGCACTGTGGTTCACAGTCAGGAGTATCATTGAAATTTTACTTAAATGACAAGATGGTCAACTAGGGATATTTTCTGCATTAGCTTTTTTTCAAGAATGTAAGTCAGAAAGGAAGTTTATCTGACACTGTCTACAGTCCAGTTTATTTTTAAATAAATAATTCTCTAACTTATGTACTTTATTTTTAGTTACTCAATCTGTGGCATAGACCACGGCTGACTTTGGCACCCCGAGGCTTCACTTACACATGCCTTGAGAACGCCTGTGTGCATCGCAGGGCCTCTCCTTGCCTCTTTGCGCTGGTGGAATTAAGCCAATGGGAAATCATTAGTGACTTTAGCAAAGCAGATCCGTGTTACAGGGCCACATATCAGGAAACGGTGTTCAGTAACTAGTCAGTGAGAATGAGGTTACTCATAATATGAAATAACTGAAGTTTCCTCATGGGAATAGCTTACAGTGCCTATTAAATCTGTTCATAAATTCTTAGGAAAACTTTGTTTCAATAAGGTGGATGCGGGTCTTAAATGGTAGTGGGATGAGAGATGGGGAAGCTTTCTGGGGCTTGGAGAACTCCAGGCCAATTGACAGTAATCGACATCAGTGCCATTGTTAAATACTGTGATGTTATAACACCTGCTTTATTACATTCCTTTTCGGTGTTGACCTCAGGAGATATTCTAGAGTTTAGAGCAGACACTAGCCCAGATACTGTGTTCACATGAGAACTTGAAGCACATCTTGCCGAAGTCATTCATTCATGTATTCATTCATCTGATTATCTCGTAAGTATTTATTCAATAGCTCCAAGGTGGCAGGCACTGTTCCAAGTGCTCGATAGTGAATGTTTAAGAAAACAAAGTCTTTGCCCAATAGAAAATCTCTAGTGGAAGAGAGACAATAAACAGATTAGTAGATAATATAATGACAGGTGGTACCCTGAAGAAAAACAAAGCAGGTTAAAGGAAGAGAAAGTGAAGGTCGATTGGGAAGGGTTGCTACTTTTAAAAAGTGGTTAAAGAGAGGCATTTGATAAAGCGACTTTTTAAAGCAGAAGTCTTTTTGATGAGGTCAGTTTTAGGAAGTGCATTCCCAGCAAAGAGAGAGAAAAAAAGACAGGGATAGGGAAGGGAGCATGCTTGAAAGTTCCAGGAATAGTAAGCATGCCAGTGTGGCAGGAGCCTGTGAGCCAAGAGGGTGGGAGGATGAGTTCAAAGGAGGTGGGGAGGCAGGTGATGCCGGGCTTGTAAGCCATGGGGAACACTTTGGATTTTAATCTACAGGTGATGGCAAGTTATTGGGTGTTTTGAGCTTGGACTTGCATGATTAGATTTGCGTTTTAGAAGGTATTTTTGACTATTGTGTGAAGACTACAATGCATCAGGGTGGAAGCATGGAGGCCAGGTAGGGGATTATTACAGTTGTCTGGGCAAGAGATAATTCCTGGCTTGGGCCAGGGTGGTAGCAGGGAAGTGATTGTGAGAACACATTTTAAACATGGAACACACAAGATTTGTTCAGCTGGATTCGTTGATAGATTGAATGTGAGGTGTGAGAGAAAGAGGAGTCAAGGAAAAGTTAAGGAGTTGCCAGTCTGAGTAGTTGGTTAAATGGAATTGGTATTTACTGAGAGGCTCTGTGGCCAGCCTTGGGTGTTCGTAAGTGATTGTGTATTTCCTATACAGAATCTAAACCTTAGGTGTCTTAGCCCGCTCCTAAAGGTAATCGTTCATTCATTCATCCTCCTATTATGCCATACACTAAAAGAGGCATTAAAAAAACAAGGGAGACTCAGTCTCTATTTTGTGGGAGGCCACATTGTAGTGAGGCAGAAAACCTAATTAGTAACCTTATGATAAGTGCATAGATTAGGGGACTCTTGGGAATGTTCTCAGCTTTTCCGTGCAATTCCTTGGTGGTGTAACTTTGGAAAGCCTTTCTAAAAAAAAAAAAAAAGAAAAGAAAGATTTTTCAGCCCTAACTGGTTTGACTCAGTGGATAGAGCGTCGGCCTACAGACTGAAGGGTCCCAGGTTCAATTCTGGTCAAGGGCATGTACCTTGGTTGTGGCACATCCCCAGTGGGGGTTGTGCAGGAGGCAGCTAATCAATGTTTCTCTGTCATCGATGTTTCTAACTCTCTATCCCTCTCCCTTCCTCTCTGTAAAAAAATCAATAAAAAATGTATTAAAAAAAAAGATTTTCAGTGTGCCAAAATTAGAAAATATAGAAAAGTGAGAAGAGAACTTGGAAACCTGACTTCCAGAGATATTACTAATATTAAAATTTAAAAATACACTACATCCATTTGGAAGTTTTCAGTGTATACAGATTTATTGTAAGTATTTATATATTCAGTTTAACAACCTTTTTATACTAAATATTTTGTGACAGTTTTATGTGCAGTAAAGATATTTCTACAAACCATGTTTAATGGCTCTTTTAAAAAGTCCATTGTGTACATTTGCCATCATTTATTTTCTTAGACAAATTTTTAGAAGTGGAATTGCTGATTCAAAGGGTATGCACTTTTTTAGTCTTTTAATATGAACTTCCAAGTTTGTTCTCCATAAAAGCTGTACTAGCTTTATACTCTCATCAACATTTTAGCAGAATGCTTATTTTAGGTGCAGATTTGGATATTACTTAAAAAAAATCAAAACAAAACAATGTACTTTCTAGTGGGGTTAAACATATTTTATATTTTTAATATGTTTATTGGTGATTTGGGGTTACTCATTTATGGGTTTTAATCTATTTTTCTATTGGCTATTCATCTTTAAAACAGATTTGTTAGACCTCTTGTTATTTAATTTAAAAAAACTTTCATATTTGTTAATGATTATTTTGTCATACTTTTAAAGTTCTACATATTGAAATCTTACAAAGTTTTTTTCTTTTATGATTGTTTCTGTCTTTGGGATTATGCTTTGAAAGTAATCCCCTCTCTTCCAATTAAATAAATATTTGCATATGTTTTATCCTTTTAATATCTTTATAGTTCCTTTCTTATATTTAAAAAAGTTTTAATTTTATATATTTTTATTGATTTCAGAGAGGAAGGGAGAGAGAGAGAGAGATAGAAACTTCAATGATGAGAGGGAATCATTGATCAGCTGCCTCCTATACGCCCCTTACTGGGGATCGAGCCCACAACCTGGTATGTGCCCTTGATCCACATCAAACCTGGCCCTTCAGTCTGCAGGCTGATGCTCTATCCACTGAGCCAAACTGGCTAGGGCTATATTTAATTTTTTAAAATTTTTTATTTATTTTATTATTTTTTCAATCTTTAATTTGTTTATTGATTAAGGTATTATATATGTGTCCGCATCCCCCCATTAACCCCCAACCCCCCTCACTATGCTCTCACCCCCCTGTTGTCTGTGCCCATTGGTTGGGCTTATATGCATGCATACAAGTCCTTTGGTTGATCTCTCCCCCTTACCCCCACCATCCCTTACTATTCCTCTGAGGTTTGACAGTCTGATCGCTGCTTCTCTGTCTCTGGATCTGTTTTTGTTCATCAGTTTATGTTGTTCACTATATCCCATAAATGAGTGAGGTCATGTGTTATTTATCATTCTCTGACTGGCTTATTTCACTTAGCATAATGCTCTCCAGTTCCATCCATGCTGTTGCAAATGATAGGAATTCCTTCTTATATTTAAAATTTTGATCCATTTGAATTTTTTAAAAATGGTCAGTCAGTTTTTTTACTCTATGATTTGAATAATGTTTCTTTTGTCTACTGATATAAAACACTACTGGCCCAGTGCACAGATTCGGGCACATTGAAAGGAAATTAATTAGAAGAAATATTTTAAAATCACTATTTGCCCTTTACCTATAATAGAAGTGTCAACCAAATTTATGATCTATAATGACAAATAGAAACACGTATGCGATTGGCGGCAGTGAGAGCTTTATATGTATCACACATGCACTAGTCACCTTAGCCTTTTATACATATAGAGTAAACTTGCTTATTTAGACCTGCTTTCTGATTTAGCTAAACTTTTTCCAGCCCAGTGAAGCACCACAACTTCTCTTTCAGGTAATTGTCAGCAACACAGCAGTAAATGTCAACACAAAGCAGATTATTATTGTAGATCATGCAGGGAGAACAAAGAATAAAATATTTAATTGCAGCAGTGTTTGACTATATTCTGTGCAGTGAGAAAACCTGAAGTCATTTTCAAGTTCCACCATTTCTTACTTCTTTTCAGTGGGGTCAAGGTTCTAAACTTTCTAAATCTCTGTTTTCCGGATAATGAAAAGAAAATAGGATTCCACCAAGTCTCCTATCTACCCACTCCAGGACTTCTGTGAGGATCAAATGAGATGAGGCACGTGAAAACATTTCACAGACATTTGGTTAAACTGTAAAATGATTGCACCTGGCTATAAAGCAAGTTGTGTTCCTGGGCTGAAGAAACTCCAAGGAGGCTAGCTGCTAGGGAGAGGAAACTGGGTGTTGCTACGTGATGTCATTACCTGGCGCCCACAGCCACCATTTCCAGGCTGGGCTGGGCTGTGGGCTGTATTTTGCACCATGGGGTCCTGGCAGCGTTGGCTGCAATTTGGTGGGCTGTCCCTCTGGGGTGGTGGCAGGGCCTGCGTCCCACTTGGGGGAAGCTGAGTGTTGCTTTATCAGCGCCAGGTTCGCAGTACCATTTCTTTGTAAATGGCCAACAAGAGTCATGGCAGTTCCTGCATGAGCGTCTGACCCCTTGTAGTCAATATGTGTCATAGTGACCGGTTGAATGGTCAGAGGGACATTTTGCATATTAGCCTTTTATGTATGTAGATTACTTTTATCATGCATGAAATTCACATATACTGGTATTATTTTCTTTTCTTTTTTTTTTTTAAACATATTTTATTGATTTTTTACAGAGAGGAAGGGAGAGGGATAGAGAGTTAGAAACATCAATGAGAGAGAAACATCGATCAGCTGCCTCCTGCACACCCCTCACTGGGGATGTGCCCACAACCGAGGTACATGCCCTTGACTGGAATCGAACCCAGGACCCTCCAGTCCGCAAGCCGATGCTCTATCCACTGAGCCAAACCTGTCAGGGCGTATTATTTTCTTATTCTCTGTAAATTCTTTAAAAATAATTATAAATGTTTAATGCTTATTGTACAAAAACTGATGCAGAAAAATATAAAATATAAGGAAGGGAGAAAGCCAATAAAAAAACATACTATAAAGCAGAGGTAATTGCTGTATGTATATCTTTCCAGATTTTTCTAAGTATATACAAAGAAATCCAATAATATAAAAATGAAATAAATCTTTAAGATGGTTAAGTAACTTTGTCATTCAAAATATATGGTGAACATCTTTCTGTATCTATGTATTTATAAATATGGATCTAGAATAATATTTAGTAACCACATAGATTTTGTTATAAAGATGTATTCTTAAAATCTTAAATATAGAATAAAATATGTTATAAACATATAAATATACACATATACTAAAAATGGTAGGTACCAGATGCTTAGCACTTTTCTCTAAATTTTGTCAGTACCTTAATTCTTCACATGTAATTGGGACAGATGGTCAGAGAAGAATATTTTTAGATGTGTAAATTTATAAAATATAAACTATAAGATTATATCACAGTAGCTACACATGTGATGAACAAGTTAATTTGAATCACTCTGTCCAAGGAGCCAGGACTCTGTCCCTGGAAGCCCTAATGTACAGCTTATCACT
This sequence comes from Myotis nattereri, assembly GCF_964212035.1. Classification (NCBI taxonomy): domain Eukaryota; kingdom Metazoa; phylum Chordata; class Mammalia; order Chiroptera; family Vespertilionidae; genus Myotis; species Myotis nattereri. Next base: position 160,424,123 of record NC_138075.1, read on the forward strand.
CATCAATCCATTCCAATAAAATATGTGCATCTGTGTGGATAAATGTATATTTTGGTACCTTTTGAGTATTCAAGAGGCAATTGCCATGTGAATATACTTTTAAAACATTTTATTATAGTGAATTTCAAACACATATGATAACAATAGCAAAATGAACTCCCATTTACCCATTACCTGGCTTCATCAGTTCATGACTGATTTTGTTCCTCCATCCACTATGCTCCACCTCCCTTATTTTGTTTGGTTTTGTGTTTTTTTAATCTTCATCCAATGATATATTTATTGATTTGAGAGAGAGAAACATAGATGTGAGAGAGAAATAGCGATTGGTTGCCTCCCGAATGAGCCCCAACCAGGGATCAAACTGGCATTCTAGGCATGTGCACTGACCAGGAACCAAACCACAACCCTTTGGTGTACTGGAGGTGCTCCCACCAACTGAGCCAGCTGGCCCGGGCTCCCCACTGAGTTCTTACCAACACCCCCCCCCCCCCCCCCCCGGCATCTCAGAGATAGCAAGTGTGGCTGTGGATCTGTTTACATGCCTGTCCTCTCTGAGAGCAAGTGCGATTGGATCCTCTCCTCTGACCTTTCATATCAGTCACGGATCTCTCTCGCCAGGCATCTGTCCTAAACTTCCATGAGTTCTGGCCCTTAGGAGTGGGCTAAGGAAAATGCCTTGTTTCCTCTTTTAAATTCCCCCTTTAAATCCTCATTGGTCATAAAATAAGAAATTTCTTTACATTGTAACCCCTTTTTACCTAGAGCAGTAGTTCTCAACCTTCCTAATGCCGCGGCCCTTTAATACAGTTCCTCATGTTGTGGTGACCCCCAATTTCATTGTTACACGTTGAACATAATTAAAGCATAGTGATTAATCACAAAAACAATATGTAATTATATATGTGTTTTCCGATGGTCTCAGGCGACCCCTGTGAAAGGGTTGTTCAACCCCCAAAGGGGTCGCGACCCACAGGTTGAGAACCGCTGACCTAGAGGTATGTTATTTGGGAAGCACTACTTAGTAGTTTAAGCATTTTAGAAAAAAATATTAAGATCACTAAAATGTTTTGATGACTCATGAGCTTGAGATCTCTTTTACCTATGTGCATCCTCTGAAGTAAGACTTGTAGCTGAAGCTCATATTTGACAGTAGAGACACTGAGGAACATAAATACCCCTGTGTAGTTGAAAGTGGCTTAGCTTCCCATGAACATTTTTTTTTAATATAGTACTCAGTACATGGAAAGTTATATGCATGTGCGTGTTTATGGATTTTAAAGTCTAATTTAAATGAATACCCATGTGCCTGCTATTCAGTTTATGAGCCCGCACGTTCCCAGTACCATTGCAGTGACCTTGCCCCCCCAGTCCCACCGCCTGCCTCTCTCCAAGGTAACCAATATCCTGAATTATCATTCTCTTGCTTTTTACAAATTAAGGTTTTACCAAATATTGGCGAATCTTAATTAAAATATTGTTTAATTTTTCTTGTTTTTGAATAAGTGTTTTCTTAAACTTGGTTTATTTATTTTTTGCCTGTGTCCAAGAACACAATATGTACACGAAATGATTATAAACTCTTCTTTTCTCCAGTGAAGTAATTATGTCTGGGATAGAAACAGGTATTGGACTGAAGCAGAATTGGGGAGTAAAAGAGATATATATACCTGGTCAAGGAGTCTATGTGTCTATATGCAGATATAGATAGAGGTAGTTCAGAAGTGTCCAGCAGTGGTTCTCAACCTTCTGGCCCTTTAAATACAGTTCCTCATGTTGTGACCCAACCATAAAATTATTTTCGTTGCTACTTCATAACTGTAATGTTGCTACTGTTATGAATCGTAATGTAAATATCTGATATGCAGGATGGTCTTAGGCGACCCCTGTGAAAGGGTCGTTTGACCGCCAAAGCGGTCACGACCCACAGGTTGAGAACCGCTGGTCTAGAGAAAATGAGACTTATACTGTCATTTGCATGGTTGGGTGACACAGAGTTTGTTGACTTATAGTAAGTGCGGTAAATATCTACACTAATAAAAGAGAAAAATGGTAATTGGCATACGGCGATACCTTTTTCATTGGCTAATCAGGGCTATATGCAAATTAACTGCCAACTAAGATTGGCAGTTAACTGCCAACTAAGATTGGCAGTTAACTGCCAACAAGATGGCGGCTAATTTGCATATGTAGGCACAATGCAGGGAGGCGAAAGGGACAGCAGGAAGAAGCCCCCTGCCACTGACAGTGATCGGAAACCCAGGGGGGAGCTAAGAGCTGGGGGGCAGGGCAAAGGCGGCCCTGGGGCCGCCTTTGCCCTGCCCCCCAGCCATGATCGAAGAATCAGGCGCCTTTGCCGCCCTCGCCAGTGATAGCAGGAAGTAGGGGTGGAGCCAGTGATGGGAGCTGGGCACGGTCGAAGCTGGCAGTCCCGGGAGCTAGGGGTCCCTTGCCTGGGCCTAAAGCGAAGCCCACGATCGCGGCGCCCCCCGCTGCCACTGTAGGTCCCCGCTGCCCGGGCCGGACGCCTAGGCCAGAGGCGTTAGGCCTGGGCAGGGGCGGAGCCTGCAACCACGGGGAGCTGGGGGTCCCCTGCCCAGGCCTGACACCTCTGCCGGAGGCCTCAGGCCTGGTCAAGGGGCCGATCTGGTGATTGGTGATCGGAGGGTGATGAGGGTCAACTCCTCTGGCCGAGGCATCAGGCCTGGGTGGGGGGCGGAGCCTGGGATTGGGGGGATATGATGGTCCCCTTGCCCAGGCCTGAAGCCTGGGTCAGAGGCGTCAGGCTTGGGCGGGGGGTGGAGCAAGCGATCAGAGGGAGATGGGGGTCCCCTGCCCAGGCATGATTCCTGGGCCAGAGGCCTCGGGCCTGGGCGGGGGCCAGAGCCAGTGATCGGGGGGAGATGGGGGTCCCCTGTCCAAGCCTGACACCTCTGGCGGAGGCGTCAGGCCTGGGCAAGGGGCCGATCAGGCGATTGGAGGGTGATGGGGGTCAACGCCTGAGGGCTCCCAGTATGTGAGAGGGGGCAGGCTGGGCTGAGGGACACTCTCCCCCCCCCCCCCACACCCAGTGCACGAATTTCGTGCACCGGGCCCCTAGTCAATTATAAATGACTGGCTCAGCCCCCACATAGCCTGTTTACCTCCTGGTTCCCACTTGGTAGGTAGCATTGACGTTGGAATTGTTGACAACATTTGGGACAGTGATGGCAGTGTCAGGTAATGATGAGGCACGCGGACTGGAGCCAGATATTCCAGGCCTGAGCCAGTAATCCACCACATAATTGTCATTTGACTTTGAGCCTTGGAGTCTTAATAAGAGGAGTGATGATAATACCTGCCCCACAGGGTCCCAGGCAGTAACTCTCAGCTTCTGTTGTTGCACGATCATCTGGTGTAAAGGGTACGTCTGTGTGGCGTGAGGTACTGTGGTATAGTTGGAAGAATGCAGACGTTGGTGTTGGACTGAGTTGGTTTCGTTCCTGGATGTACTTCTGCTTCGTCATGGGGCCTCAGGAAAGTCACTCACCTTTTGGAGCTTTAGTGTCTTCTTCTATGAAATGGTGTTTGTTTTGGAAATAAGAGTGGGTGAGTGCCTATCTTGGAGGCTGACAGTAAATGGTCAACAAATGATACTGTTATTGTTTTTAGGGTTCATGGGTTTGCTTAACAGTTCAGTGACTTACGTGGGTCCTTGGTCATTAGATGTAACACTGAGCCACTGTTTGCTTTAAATGGGACTCAGAATTTTAATATGAGCACAGGAGGTCAGACCAATCTGGAACCAAACTATGCTGGTTGCTTTCGCTCAGCATTCGGAATAGTTATTATAAAAATGTAATCTAAGCCTCTGCCACTTTTACTTTATGGACAATAAGATATTTTCTCTTAGTAAGAGAATTTTATTTAAAGACTTCAGTTTTTTGGAGCAATTTTAGGCTCACAGCAACATGGAATGGAAAATAAAGACAGTTCCCATGACTCCCACACGAGCACAGCCTGCCCATCACCAGCATCCCCATCAGGGTTGGTACCTTTATTCCTATCAATGAACCTGCAGTGACGCTGCATCGTCATCATTCAGAGGCTGTAGTTTACATTAGCCTTCACTCTTGGTGGTGTACACTCTGGGTTTTGACAGATGTGTAATGATATGTGTCCACCACTACAGCATCATTCAGAGTAATTTCACTCCCGGCTCTGCTCTGTCTGTTCATCTCTTTCTTCCCTTTAATCCCGGCAACCACTGACCTTTTCACTGTCTTTATAGTTTTGTCTTTTCCAGAATGACACGTAGTAGGACTCAAAGAGTATGTAGCCTTTTCAGATCAGCTTCTTTTAAAGAAGAAAAAAATTTTAACCTCTAAATTCTGTCTACAAAAAATATATTTGAGAAGATGGCCCCCTTGAACTCAACGCGCAGCTTCCTTCAAGGATCCAGAAGACAGGAAGGTGACTTGTGCCCTGAAAGCCAGGTCATCGGCAGCCCTAAGGCTTAGCAGGTGGACATGTTGCAACTGCATTAGCCTCACACCTTCTTTCTCATGATATTTTTAGCTGTATTGGGCCGAGTCCATAGTGTAGAGTTATAAATAGGGCTGGGTGGACACACATGGGTAGGCCAATAACTAGGTGCCTCTTCAAACCTGTGCCCTTAAGTATTTATTCCATGTTTATTCATTGGAGAGGCTAAGTCCTATGTGTGGGGAAAAGCAGAAAAGGAAACGAGTTGGCTGGCTCTGGTACACCTCATTTAGCAGAACAAAACCGGACCTTAAACGTCAGTTTGGCCCGGCCAGTGTGGCTCAATGGTTGAGCACTGACCCATGAACCAGGAGGTTTCTGTTTGATTCCTGGTCCGGGTTTTGGGCTCGATCCCCAGTAGCGGGTGTGCAGAAGGCAGCTGATCAATGATTCTCTCTCATCATTGATGTGTCTATCTCTCTCTTTCCTGTCCTCTCTCTGAAATAAATAAAAACATTTTTAAAACATTAAAAAATATATCAGTTTGGTGATTCCTGGTTGTTAATAAATCTCATCAACCACTCCCTCCCCTAGTAGCTTATCAAAATATATCCTCTGGTCAGGAGCACTTTCTGGCAGGTACCTTCTTTCCACCTCCAAACACACCCAGTGATGAGGTGTCTCTTACAGGTTTGGGCTCTGTGCCCAGCTGGCCTTTGCCGACCTAACTTGGTCGTCCAGCCCTTACCCCTGTGGAACCTGACAAAGACGGCTTTTCCGTCTCTTTCTTGCAGTCCCTGAGGAAATCTCCCAGTCAGGGGGAGAAGCCCTCCGGTCCCCCCTGTTTTCCTCTGTGCAGCTGTGGGGATGTTCATAGAAGATGCACAAAAAGCTCTGCTAACCACTTTCTGTTCTGCCTCCTGTCCGGGCGCCCTCACCTGGGAGGTAAAGGGTAGGAAATGAGTAGGAGAAGAAGACCTAAGGATGGTGAAGGGGAGGACGTGGGGCTGGACCCTCCGTTGGAACAGCATCGTGAACACCCAACAGACTGGTCACCTGGTCACCTGGGCAGAGGTTGGCAGCCATTTTCAGTAAAGGGCAAGGGATTAGGCTTCCTGGGCCATGTCATTGTAGCATGAGAGCTGCCATATATACTTGGTAAAGGAATGGGCATGGCTGTTCTCCACTAAGACTTTATTTTGTTGACATGTGTCCATTCTTACTTTGCTGGCCACACAAAACAGGTAGTGAGCTGCATTTGGCCTGTGGGTGGCTGACCTGGTCTGGGATAATCCAGGAAACCTGAAGTTTGATGGTGTCTGTGCTTCCTGTGTATTCTCTATAGAGACCCTTCTTGTGCTCACTTAGCAAAGCTGAGTGAAAAACAACTTTGGAAATGCTAAGTGAATCCAAGGAGTGGGAGTTTTGCTGACCTTCGGGCAGTGGAGGAGAAACATCTGCCCCGGAGGCCAGCTGAGATTGCAGCAGCAATAGGCAGAGAGAGACCCACGGGGCGGGGAGGGAGTGATGGCTGCACATCAGAAGGCCTGTCTTTCATTTAGTGCTAATCCCTTGGCGGTTCTGAGTTTGGTTTTAACAAGGGAAGCCAATCTTAATCTCCACACGTGTTGTTTGATAAAGGAACTATATCATTTATATTTCAGAGCTCTTCATTTCAGATATTTTGTTGAACTTTAAAAAAAAACGCATTTTAGTACTTTTAGTATGTGAATGCCATGTTCACTTTTTTTAAAAAAATATTTTTATTGGCTTCAGAGAGGAAGGGAGAGGGAGAGATAGAAACATCACTGATGAGAGAGAATCATTGATCGGCTGCCTCTTGCACACCCCACACTGGGGACCAAACCCGCGATCTGGGCTTGTGCCCTTGACCAGAATCAAACCTGGGACCCTTCAGTCCGCAGGCCAACGCTCTATCCACTGAGCCAAACCAGCCAGGGCACCATGTTCACTTTGTTTCTTAAATGAATGGAACTTTAGCCTTGAGGATGAGATTTGCTGGCATGTGAAATGCTTGTACTCCTAAGCCAAGAGTTCATTCATTTTTAGGTGATAAGTAGCTATTGTTAATAATTTATTTCATGTTTAATTAATTTATTTTTGCATATTTAGTCATCTACCATAATTTTTATCAACAGGATCCTTACTACAGATTTAATGACCTTAACTACAGATGGATCTCCTTGGATAACTGGACCTATAGCAAGGAATTTCAAATCCCTTTTGACATTAGGTATGTATGTGTCTATGTCTATATCTATATCTATATCTATATCTAATCTTTATGTATTTGTTTATTATTTAAGCTTTTTTTCTTTCCCTGTCTCTGCAATAATCTCTTATTTTTTTAAAATATATTTTTATTGATTTCAGAGAGGAAGGGAGAGGGAGAGAGAGATAGAAATATCAATGATGAGAGAAAAGCATTGATTGGCTGCCTTCTGTACACCCCCTACTAGGGACAGAGCCTGCAATCCAAGCCCGAAACCCAGGCATGTGCCCTGACCAGGAATCGAACGGAGACCTCCTGGTTCATAGTCGACATTCAGCCACCCCACTCTGGCCAGGCTAATCTCTTGTTTTTTAGGTTGTGTATCAGAGAGTTATTCGACTAAAGCCTTGTACTATAAAAGTGAATATATGATTATATTTTGACTTATAGATGAAGATGGTGCCACGGATCATGAGTTATGAAATTATGTCCTAATCACCCCAGCCCGTTTGGCTCAGTGGATAGATCATCAGCCTGTGGAGCACAGGGTCCTGATTCAATTCCATTCAAGGGGATGTACCTTGGTTGCAGGCTCCTCCCCAGCCCGGGCCCTGGTCAGGGCTCCTGCAGGAGGCAACCAATGAATGTGTTTCTCTCACCTGGATGTTTCTATCTGTCTTTCCCTCTCTCTTCTACTCTCCCTAAAAATCAATGGAAAAATATCCTCGGATGAGGATTAACCAGAAAAGAAAAAAAAGAAAGAAAAAGAAATTGTCTTAGTCATTTTTCCTGTGGTTATAATGAAGTCACCTAAACCTGGTCAATTCTCTTACCTGCATTTCCCCCCCCTGCTCACAGTAATCAATAGAGCATATCTATACTAATAAAAGGGTAATATGCTAATTAGAGCAGATGTCTTTCAGACATCCTTCCGGATGTCCTTCTAGACAAAGCTGCAGTGGCTGTCTGAGACTTAGGCAAGCTGAGATGGCCGGCAGTGGCAGCAGCAGAGGCATGATGGGGGCGTTGCCTTCCCATGATCAGCCCGCTTGCCTCCCACAGAGGGAGGCCAGGGGCAGCAGCAGCGAGGGGGCGTTGGGGCATGTGCCTTCCCCTGATCGGCTGGTTGCTCCCCACAGCCAGTAGAACATCCCCTGAGGGCTCCCGGACTGGTAGAGGGGGCAGGCCGGGCTGAGGGACTCCTCTGCCCCCCAGTGCATGAATTTTCGTGCATCAGGTCTCTAGTCTATACTAATAAAAGGGTAATATGCTAATTAGACAGGACGTCTTCCGGACATCCTTCCTGACAAAGCTGGGTCCGGGAGAAGCCGCCTGCGGTCCTGAGTGCCTGTGGCTGTGGCCGGCCACGGGGAGGGAACCCCGGGTTCCAGGTGCCTGCGGCTGGCCAGAGGAGGGAAGCCTGGGTCCTGGGGGCCAAGGCAGATGTGATTAGGGGTGATCAGGCCAGCAGGGGTGCAGTTAGGGGTGATCAGGCTGGCAGGAGAGATGGTTAGGGGCGATCAGGCAGGCAGGCAGGTGAGCCATTAGGAGCCAGTGGTCCCGGATTGCAAGAGGGATGTCTGACTGCAAGTTTAGGCCCGATCCCAGCAGTTGGACATTCCTCGAGGGGTCCTGGATTATAGAGGGTGCAGGCCAGGCTGAGGGACCACTCCCCCACCCCCCCGTGCATGAATGCACCAAGCCTCTAGTATATTTATAATATTGTCAAGTAGGATCAGAGATACAGCATTTGTTGAGTGTGGTATTAACCAGCCATTGAGACTATTGCTTTGGTGTCATATTATGTCATGAGGCCATGAGGAAAAGCATGTTCTAGTTTTCAGTAATTTTCAGTAATGTTCTATGAAGCAGAATGTAACCCAATTATGTCTACCACTGTTATTGCTAAATAAAAAAGTTCCTCAGTCCCTTTTATAGGTCTTTTCTGGAAATCTCATATAAATGGGATTATATCACAGGTGGTCCTTTGTGCCTAGATCTTTCACTTACCATGATAATGTTCTCACAGATCATCTGTGTTACCACATTCACAAGTACAGTAAGTCCTCACTTAATATTCTTGAAAGAGAAGCTTACATATAACAAGGCCAGTTTTTACCATAGGTGAATTGATATAAATAAGAGGTAAGTTTCTAAGCCATAATCCTGGTCACAAAAATATCACCAAACTTATAAATGAGGACTCAAAACACTTCTACTATTAAACATTGAGATAAATAGGAGCTCTACATCCATTTAACAAAGATAAATAAGCACAAATAAGATCATGATTTTTCCAACCCACTAATTTCAGTTCAGGGTCCCTCTCGAGGCAGCTCAGGGCGCAAGCGGGACCTCACACTGGGGCAGTCTACTCTAGACACATCAGCTCATCTTTGGGAGGTGGGGGGAAACCAGAGTCCCCAGAGAAAACCCACACAGACGCGGGGAGGACATGCACACCCTGCACAGATGGTAGCTCATACGGAATTGACTTTTCCCCCCACAATGTTATAAAGAAATGACATAGAACAAAACAACATTTTTCAAGGACTTGCTGTACTTGGTTTCTTTTATTTGTCAAATTAGATTTTATTGTGTGGATATACCACGGTTTACTTATTCTGTTCTTCTTTAAGTTCTTGTTTCCTTCTTAAAGTCTTTCCTTATAACGTAAACTCCAAAAGGACCGTAGTCTGTCCAATAAGACTATACTACAAAGTAGGAGACACAGAGCTTTCTCTTTGTTTTTAGGCTTGAATGCCAACCAGACCACAGCCTTCTTAAATTTAGAGACTGTTTGAATTTCCTGTGAGGCTTAGCAGAGTGCTGATCACATGATATTCGCTCACAGATACTCGTTAGTTGGTTAATGTGTTCTCTTAGATACTGTTGTGAATTTAATACCTTGTGAAAATGTTTTGTGTCTATTATTTAATTTGGTTTTTAAAAGAACTTTGTGAAGTTTTCTAGAAAAAAAGTTAGTGAATTTGGAAACTGTAAGTTGTTCTCATGGTTTTATGGTGATTGGAATATTATGAAGAAAGATAAGGATCACTCAATATAAAAATGTATTAAACTAATACTTCTCTAAGTTTCATTGGAAACTGATTATTAAGGATGTATATTTTTGGTGAAATATTTATTCCTTTAGTTCTTAACTAATGAAAAAGGACTTATCTAAGTTAATGTTTTTTATATCCTGTTTTAAACATCTTTTCTTTTTTTTCAGCCAATGGCAAAAAGTAAATTTGATTTTTGAGGGTGTTGATACAGTTTCAAAGGTCCTGCTCAATAATGTTCTTATTGGGAAAACAAACAACATGTTCAGAAAATATGTAAGTACAAAATAACATCAGGCAAAAAACTCCCACTTATATGTGTTTGCTCATTGTTATTGTAAGTAGAGAAAGCTGAGTGTACTAGTATATTTGCCCATGCAGGCTGGTACAAGCTTTGCGTCCGTTACTTTATTTCTCAGTTGACATATTTGTAGAATGATGAAAACACTGCAAACCCTATGGAGTTACTGTGAGGACTTAGTAAGCTCACAGTATAAAACGATGGGCACAGTGCTTGACACATGGGAAGTATTCAACAAATGCTCTTCCCTTCTCCATTACTCGATGATCCAGAGTTTCATGGGAAATGAAAATTGACCCACCATTCTAAAAGAAAATGTTCCTTCCTATCTGGAATAATGGCACTATGAGGTCATATTTTGATCTCTCTTCCCTTTCAAGGGTAGACTTTCTAAAACAAAAATAAGTTATGACTTAGAAATACATGCTATTTATAGCAAAGAGTCAGGTTGTCATGAAGCGTCTAGGAAACCCTTGGCAGTTCAAGGCCATATGTAAATAGCCAGAGCACACATTAGAGAGCTAAATATATTTTCTACGTGCTCTGTTTACTAGGACTATCATCTGTCAGTAAAAACAGAAGGAGAAACCTAGAAATCCACGTTCAGGCAGGAGAATGTACTCAGTTAGAGCTAAAAGCCGGCCACTTAGATATACTATTTTGGAAAAGTGCTTTCCTTCAGAAAGGATCACTCTAAAGATTTCAGTTGCATCTCTTCTTCCATCGTGTATAGGCCTATATCTAAAACGTTACACACGAGGCTTCTTCCACATTTGCTCTTTCCTTTTAATTCAGAATTTTGATGTTACCCATGTGGTCAAAGCCCTAAACTCCCTTGAGCTGCGTTTCCAGTCACCGGTGCTGTTTGCGGCGCAGCAGAGCAGGGATCACGCTCTCTACGAGGTGCCCCCAGACTGCCCGCCCAGCGTACAGAAGGGGGAATGCCATGTCAACTTTATTCGAAAGGTAATGGTCTTGCAAATGGATGGGAGACTTAACCTCTTTTGCCCCCTTCGTGGGATTAAAAAAAAAAAGAACCAAAAGAGTATATGAATTTTTGTCTTTGTCAGTTTTTTTTCTTGAAGCATGCTTCAGAATTTAGGTAACATCAGAAAAAGAAGTCAAACAGGTGACTGGTAATGTAACTTTACGAATTATTTTTCAACATTTAGATTTATCAAACTCTTCACCAGACTGTAACGTTCATATTTACTAGTGATTCTTGTTACATTAATATATTTGTTGACATGTTCTTGTATTTTACTGGTAGGTTCTAATCCTATATAATAAAAGCCTAATATGCTAAGTGTCCTGTCCTCTGGTCAGTCATTCAACTAATCAAAGCATAATATGCTAATGATATGCTAAGACCAATCAACTGCTCACTATGATATGCACTGACCACCAGTGGGCAGATGCTCTGACCAGTAGGTTAGCTTGCTGCTGGGGTCCGGCCCATCAGGACTGAGTGAAACAGGCTGGCAGAACACTCCCTGGAGCCCTCTCAAGGTCCCTCCCCGGCTGGCCAACCTCCTGCATCCCTCTCTGGGCCCAGTCGTGCACCGGTGGGGTCCCTCGGCCTGGCCTGCGCCCTCTTGCAATCTGGGACCCCTCAGGGGATGTCAGAGAGCAGGTTTCGGCCCAACCCTGCAGGTCAGGATTCGTGCACCAGGCCTCTGGTAAAATATAAAAAAAGATAACAAAAGCCATAAGAGAATTTTTCTCTGAGTCTGATGTTAGTCTAGATGACTTGGATTGATTCTAGTTTATGGTTGGATTAGTATTCTATGTGATATTTAGCTTTTTATTTTTAAAAATTATTTTAATTGTGGTAAAATACATATAACATAAGATTTACCATCTTAACAATTTTTTAGTGTACAAAGCATATTCACACTGTTTTGAAATCAATCTCCAGAACTTGTTTCATGATGCAAAACTGAAACTCTATACTCATTCAAAAATAGCTCATTTCCCCCTTCTCCCAGCCCCTGACTCCCACCATTCTTTGTGTTTCTGTGAGTTTGACTCCTTTATGTATCTCATATAAGTGGAACCATACGGTATTTGTTTTATGACTGCCTTATTTCACTTACCATCATATTCTCAAGGTTCATCCATGTTGTAGCACATGTCAGCATTTCCTTCCTTTTTAAAGTATGATAATATTCCATTGTATGTATGGACCACAATTTGTTTATTCAGTCATCTGTACATGGGCATTGCTTCCACCATTGGGTATTTTGAATAATGTTGCTATGTGCAGATATACAAATATCTCTTTTGAGACCCTGCTTTCAATTTTTTTTTTTATATCTACCCAGAAATGGGATTACTGCGTTCCCTGAGAATTCTATTTTAAATGTTTTGATGAAGTAGCATTTAATCTGAACAACAACTGTAATCACTGGTTTCAGTGTGAAGACACTAAGCGTGTTTTTTCAGCGGCTCGTTGACCAGAACCTCAGTTAGTAAATTCTGATTAGTTATGTTAAGCAGCTCTCTGTAGGCTGGATAGACGGACCATGCAGTCACATTTCCTTAAGATAAACACTAAGGTCAAAATTATACCCCCATCTGTTTGACTCAGCCTGCCCAGATTCGTGTCGATAGCCACGTGTTCACATGGCTGTAACTGGACAGAGTGTGCCCGAGCAGCCAGGCATCCCGTGGAACACTTGTGTACTTACACTTCTGCTTAACCATCAGCTTTTATTTTTTGCCTTTGGCTTCAAATGGCACAGCAGTTTTAATACTAGAGGTTGCTCTTTCCCCTCTCCGTTTCCATCTTTCACCTTCTCTCAAAATGAGGACTTCCTGGGTCCTAATGTGAAAAGTTTACTTTTCGGGTCGTCGGTAAGGTGTATATATGCTCTACTATGTCCATGTAGGAGTTTCCCTATACTCCCTGGTCACCTTGTGGCATTTAAACCACGCTTTCAAGTTAACTAGATCGAACAAAATCCTTTGTCACTGGTATCAGGAATCAGACCCAGGTTTCTGCTCGCATAGTGTGCGGAACTAAACTTGGGGCAAACTTGCCAGCAAATGAATTGCATCTTGGTGTTTCTGGCTAGGTTGACCTGATCCAGTAGGAAGAAGCCTGAGTTGGAGACCAGGTCAGGGAGAGAGATAGAAACATCAATGATGAGAGAGCATTGATCGGCTGCCTCCTGCAGTCTCCACACTGGGGATCGAGCCTGCAACCCAGGCATGTGCCCTGACTGGGAATCAAACCATGACCTCCTAGTTCATAGGTTGACGCTCAACCACTGAGCCACGCCGGCCAGGCTCCAGTGACTCTTAATATTGTATTTTCAGTCTGGACCTCTCTTTAATTCCAGACCCGATATTCAGCTGCCTATTTGGCATCTTCACTTGGCTGATTCACACGGACGGAAGGCTCAGTGTGCCCAACACTGCCCTGGAGATCTAAACCCCTCTCCCACGGCGCCCTGTCTTGCTGAATGGAATACCATACAGGACAGCTGCTCAGGCCAGAAACCTAGGAGTTATTTTTTGATACCTCCCTCTCATTTCCCCCCTCTTTCAGTCCACGACTAAGGCCTTTTGATGGTGTGAATGTTACTTAAAACTCTTCAGTGGCTCTTGATCTGCCCACGCTCCATTTCTACTGCCATGCTTGCATTCAGTCTGTCATCATTTCTTGCATGAAATATTGCCCGGTCACCTGACTCGTCTCCCTACAACCTCATTCGCCTTCCTCCAGTTAATTTCCCACACATCAGCCAGAATGTTCTTTTCAGACAAAAATTACAGCACTTTCCTTCTTAAAACTCTTCAACTGTTTTCTAGCCCTGGGCAGGTGGCTCAGTTGGTTGGAGTGTGACCTGCACACCAAAAGTTTGCAGGTTCAATTCCCGGCGGAGGTGTGTATGGGAGGAGCCAATCAACGTTTATCTCTTACATCCATGTTTCTCTTTCTCTCTCTCTCTCTCTCTCTCTCTCTCTCTCTCTCTCTCTTCCTCTCTCTCTCTCTCTTCGATATCCTCTTGTAAGGATTAAAAACAACAACTCTTCAACAACAGAAAAACTCTTCAACCTTTTCTCATTGCCTTTAGGCTAAAGTCTAGAGCCCACCACCACTTTTCCAGTCTTCTCCCACCTCTTCCATTGTTCTCTCTTCATTTCCTGAAGCCACCACACTCTCTTGCACATGTTGTTACTTTTGAAGGGGATGCTTCACTTCCCTCTCCTCTCAGCACACTGGACAAATGGGACCCACCCTTCAAGTCTCCATATAAAAGTCGCTATTATTCAGGAAATCTTGCCTTGATATCTCCTCCCCCCACTTGTTCCCTGTCTGCTTCCTTTGTATTTGTGATTATTTATTCAGTGCCTGAATTTCCTGCGGTTCTGTGAACACTATAAGCACAAGGACTGTGTCTGATTTGTACATTGATGTACTCCCAGCCTAACACATAGAAAGCATTTTACAAATATTTTTGAATAAGTAATAACTTGTATTTGGAGAGGTTGTATGAGTATAAGTGATTTGTAGCCCTTAGTGGGGAAAATAGTCCGCCTTAGAAGCTGTTGATTATTTTTGCCCTCCTCTTTCTCCCTATTCCTAATAAAAAATTACACATCTGAATTTACAAACTCTACAATAAATATCCCCGAGATGGGTTTCATTCTGAACACGAGAATCTGATATTTATGCGGTGAATTTAAACAGATAGGAATGTTATGAAGTGGTTTTAATTCTTTGTTTTTCCCTGACATGGAAACAAATTGATTTCTGTCTCTGATAAATGAAGCACTTAGCAAATAATACTGAAATGGGAACAGTTTGGCCAAATCCTCAGGCTGTGTTCTACAAATGCTGTGTTCAGAAAGATCTTAATACTTCCTCTGGGGCTTGTTCCTTTCTAAAAGCCGAACTCAATGTCTCACACATTGTAATTAGCTGCCTTTTGAAAATAATTTTTTCTTTCAAAATTAGAAATAGAAATTAGTACTAGTTCACTTCTGGTGGGAATGCAGATTGGTGCAACCACTATGGAAAACAGTATGGCATTTCCTCAAAAAGTAGCCTGTGGTTTCTACCCTCAGCCAGCCTGGCCCTGCTTGGGCCCAATTGGGGCCGGGCCAGCCAGACCCCACCCATGCATGAATTTGTGCACTGGGCCTCTAGTAAGAAAATAAGAACTTCTGTTTAACTTAGTGATTCCACTTCTGGTAATATACACTAAAAACCTCAAAACACTAATCAGAAAGAATCTATGCACCCCTATGTTAATAGCAGCATTATTTACAATAGCTAAAATTTGGAAACAGCCCAAGCGCCCATCAGTAGATGAACGGATAAAAAACTGAGACATTTACACTATGGAATACTATGCAACTGTAAAAAAAAAAAAAAAGAAAAAAAAAAGAGGGACCTCTTACCCTTTGGCACAGCCTGGATGGACCTGGAAAGTATTATGCTAAGTGAAATAAGCCAATCCAAGAAAGACAAATATCACATGATCTTACTTATTTGTGGAATCTGGTGAACAAAATGAATTGACCAACAAAATACGACCTGAAGCAAGGGACAGACTGACATACCTCGATGTGGGATTTGGGGGACAAGAAGAGATAAACCAAAGACCTTATATACTTATATGCATGGCAACAGGGTAATGAAGACCTGGAGGGGCTGGGAAGAGGTGGTAAAGGGAGGGAAAATGGGAGATATCTGTAATATTATCAATAACAACAATAATAAAAAGAAATAATAATTAGTAAAAAGAAGTATAAATTAGAAAAATTGTGCTTGAAAAGGGATTTATTTTAAGGGAACCATCTCCTGCTTTTGAATTTGACCCTTTGTAATTAAAATGGAAATGGAAATGTGTCTGAAGGGAGAGAGAGCTAGCCAGGCTGGATAAGAGTGGCCACCTGTGCCAGTGAACTGATTGTTTTTGGGCTGTGAGTTCAGAAACAAGTATTTCTGAATTCATACTAGTGGAAAATAGGGGTTGGCAAGTCTAGCTAGAGTTTCTTAAACCTATTTATAAATATTGTAATCTTCCAATGTGTTTCCTCATTCTTTATAGTTATTCCAATTAAATACAATATCCTCTGTAGTTATTACATTTGAATATAATATTCTCTATAGTTATTCCATTTAAATACAATGGTAAGTTAAGAGATATTTTTGAGAAGTCTAAAAAGCAACTCTTCTGTTGCCTCAATGTAATATGTTTTTGGAGACCAAGTGTACATAATTAAGTTTTATGTTCTTAGAACATTTCTGCAAAATTTAACTAGTTGATATATTATTATCTATTTCTATGTAATCAATAATGCCGGAAGTTATCAGCTTAAAGTAGCATTTATTGTCACAGTTTTTGTCAGGAATGTGTGGCTTAGCTGGGTGTCTGTGGCCCAAGGTCACTCATGGGGTTACAGTTGAGCTGTGGACCAGGGCTGTAAACATCTCAATAGGGGGTGGGACTGGCCTGCCCACCTCCTGCAGCCCCTTCCCCCCAGCCAGCCTCGCCCTTGATGGGCCTGAAGCCCCTCCCCCTGGCCAGCCCAACCCCAGATCGGCCCCCACCACTAGGGTGGGGCTCGCTGGCCAATAGCCTGTGGTCCCTACCCTCAACTAGCCTGACCCTGATTGGGCCCAATTGGGGCCGGGCCAGCCAGACCCCACCCATGCATGAATTTATGCACTGGGCCTCTAGTAAAAAAATAAATTTCTGTTGTTTAAGCCATCCAATCTATGCTATTTTGTTATGACAGCTCTAGCAAATATTTTTACTTTTATAATATTTTTTACCTTTTTTATAATATTTTAAAAGGAAAGGTTTTTTTGTTTTTTTTAATGTTTAAAATGTTTAAGTTTCATGGTAATCAGAATTTATCTCCTTTTTTCCCCATGAAATTACAGGAGCAGTGTTCCTTTAGTTGGGACTGGGGGCCTTCCTTTCCGACCCAGGGCATCTGGAAAGATGTCAATATTAAAGCCTATAATATTTGTCATCTGAACTACTTCACGTTTTCCCCTAAATACGGTAAGCTAAGAGATGCGATTTCTTGCTTTACTTTTCTGAGCCTCTTTTGTGTTGCAAGTATTGGGTTTGCAATTAGAATACATAGATTTACTTTTTGAAGAGTTATTTTTAAAAATTTTGTGAGAGATTCAATTTTAAAAAGTGAAAAATATGTACAAACTGGGATTTGTCATAAAAATTTACAATAGAAAGCAGGCAGGTAGGCAGGTGGCTGCCTTTTAACACATTTTGAAAAGAAAGGAAGATAGAAGGAGCGAACGTGTGATTAGCTCTAGTTTTCCTGAGCGAAGTGTTCTTTCCTAAAAGAAGTGGGCCTGATGGTTTGTGCTCCTTCCCGCCTCCTCTGTGGTCCCTTTCAGAACGCCACTGTCCTGAGGTCTTGGTTTGCTGAAGGCGTCAGGCTGACTTCCTGTCACTGCACATTTTCTCCTCTGAAGACCATGACACACCTGCCTTGTTAAGAGTTAAAAATAAACTGGAAGGCATGTAAGTTTTGTAAGGCACAGTGTACTACTTATTCCATTGAAGGAGCTATTCACAAGAAAGAAGCATTGAATAAAAGCTCAGAAATCTCACAGATGTCAGGGGTCAGTTAGGAGCTGGTCAAATATTTGTTGAGTTCTTTGCCCAGCACCGTGCTTGTTTGTTTGGCATAGGAAAGAAAGAATCTCATTCTCGCATGCGGATTAGGCAGAGCGGGGAGATATACGCGATTACCAAACCAAACAACTTGTGTAATGGTCTTCTGGGAAGGGAGCCCCCGTGGTTCAGAAAATCAGAGATCAGTGAGGATTTGAGAAGTTGGGGGAATCAGGGTGAATGAAGGTAGATCTTCAGTGGTAGCTGACAATGCTTGATGCTCCGTGAGTTCTGTGCAGGCCTAACTGGATGACGTCAGTAAGCAAGAATGTGGTGTGTCAGTACAGGAGTCCCGCTATTTTTAGGTGCTGGGGACTCTAGATTGCTATTCAATCGAACCTGGTGTTCAGTGGAACCAAATCTGTGTTTTCTAAAGGCAGAAATAGTTGATGTTTGAGGAGGTCATTTGGTGGTGCTGGTATTTTTTAATGTTAAAAAGGTATTAAAAGATCTTATTTAACTTGCACCTATAAATGTGGCTGTTTTAGCTCTCCAGTGCTTCCCAAACTGTTCTTCAGAGGTGTAACCTGAACTGAGTCATGCTACTACATTCAAATAATAGTTCATTCTTCCCCAGCCCTACCCACAGTTTTTCTCAGTTTACAGGGTGGGGCAAAGGAGGTTTACAGTTGTGAGTACTCAAAACAGTTATTCTTGTATTATTATTTATAAATTATTGTATTATTTTCCATACTAACAACTGTAAACCACTTTTGTCCCACCCTGTGTATAATAAGGTCTTGTTTAAGAAGGGGTCTGACTTTGCAAAAAGGTATTGATTTAATAGTTTTGAAGCTTAATCAGCGTTTGAGATGGTTAGCAAAAAGCACTGAGCTCCAGAGACCCCAGTACCTAAAAACGTTTGAATAACATTACTTTAGTTTAATTAACATTTTAAAATATGAAGCTAAACATTTCTTCCTGAATATGAGTCATTAGAGTTCAGTTTATTAGTCATTAGTGACTCAGTGAATTTTATTAGGATAAAATCAATTAATTTAAATGATGCTTAAAATTTAATTAAATTTGTATAACCAGTTTCCCATAGCAACTGTATTTTTAATGTTTTATGACTGCAGTTTATTTTGTACTTAATATAGAGAAAAATATGGTTCCTGTTCAAAAGATGTGCCCTGTGCATATTAAGTAGTGATTCTTATATTTCTGATTAATTTTATAGATTTCAATTAAGAAAATTGAAGCATAGCTTTATGAAAGCATTAGGAGGGGAACTTCCCTAGGAATTTTTCCGATTTTTTGTTCATCACTGAAATCAATAGAAAATTTTTAATTTTTAATTAAAAATATCTTTATTGTTGAAAGTATTACATAGGTCCTCCTTTGCCCCCATTAACCTCTTCCAGCCTGCTTCCCCCTCCCTTCACCCACCAGGCCCTCACCACCCCATTGTCTGTGTCCATGGGTTATGCATATATGCATACAAGTTCATTGGTTGATCTCTTCCCACCCACCCTCCCCTACCTTCCCTCTGAGGTTCAACAGTCTGTACAAGCTTCTCAATAGAAATTTTTTAAAGTTGAAAAATAATAAAGAGAATAAGCTAATATATGCTGGATACTTTTATGTATTTATTTGACACATACTTTGAAGCAGGCATTGTGAGAGTTACTAAAAATAAAAAAATAAATTCATAATAAAAATAGAAACATCTAATTTTTATTTAAAATAAAATATATTAGTTTTTAAAATTTAGTGTGAAATGAGATTGGTCAAACTAATGTACACCGTAGCAATCTCTGGGTATTAATGCTATAGATAGTTTATATTTTATTCTGCTCAGTTGTGTTTTCTTTTTTTTTTTTTTGCTTAAAGTATTACAAAGAGTATTACATATGTCTTCTTTTTTTCCCCGCCCTTGACAATCCCCTGGCCTCCCCTACCCCTCAGTGTCTTATGTCCATTGGTTATGCTTATATGCATGCATACAAGTCCTTTGGTTGATCTCTTACCCACCCCTCCTGCCCCCCAGCCCTCCCCAGCCTTCCCGGTGTAGTTTGACAGTTTGTTCGAGGCAGCTCTGCCTCTGTATCTATTTTTGTTCATAAGTTTATGATGGTCTTTATTATCCATGAATGAGTGACATCATGTGGTATTTTTCCTTCATTGACTGGCTTATTTCACTTAGCATAATGCTCTCCAGTTCCACCCATGCCGTTGCAAATGGTAAGAGTTCCTTCTTTTTTACAGTAGCATAGTATTCCATCGTGTAGATGTACCACAGTTTTCTAATCCATTCATCTACAGATGGGCACTTAGGCTGTTTCCAGATCTTAGCTATGGTGAATTGTGCTGCTATGAACATAGGGGTGCATCTATCCTTTCTGACTGGTGTTTCTGGTTTCCTGGGTTATATTCCTAGAAGTGGGATCACTGGGTCAAATGGGAATTCCATTTTCAGTTTTTTGAGGAAACTCCATACTATCTTCCATAGTGGCTGCACCAGTCTGCATTCCCACCAGCAGTGCACGAGTGTTCCTTTTTCTCCACATCCTCTCCAGCACTTGTCGTTTGTTGATTTGTTGATGATAGCCATTCTGACAGGTGTGAGATAGTACCACATTGTTGTTCTGATTTGCATCTCTCAGATGATTAGTGACTTTGAGCATGTTTTCATATGTCTCTTGGCTTTCTGAGTGTCCTCTTTTGAAAGGTGTCTATTTAGGTCCTTTGCCCATTTTTTGATTGGATTGTTTATCTTCCTTTTGTTAAGTTGTATGAGTTCCCTATAAATGTTGGAGATTAAGCCCTTATCGGTGATAACATTGGCAAATATGTTCTCCCATGCAGTGGGCTTTCTTGTTGTTTTGTTGATGGTTACTTCAGTTGTGTTTTCTAAATTTCCATATTGAGTTTATATTGTTTCCATAGTAAGGGGAAAGTAGCTAAAACAAACTAATCTGTCTAGTAATTTCAGCCATCTCAATTTGGAGGGCTAAACTAATTTGACTCTGATATTTTATGCTTTCTCCCTGGTGAGGCTAGAAAGAGATAACATTTTTGCTTTTTCAGATGTTCTATTTAAATTTAAAATTAGTGAATTTACCCCTGAGGATCAAATGGCTAACCATAATTTCCCAACATAATTGTGTATAGTATGACAGGAAAACAACGTTAGACTTTTAAAAAATTAACTTGAAATTCCTGTGAATTAATTTTCTTTCTGTGTGTGTGTGTACCTTTTCTGCATTCTTAGTCCTTATAAAGTCATTACTGAACTTTAGCACTTTTCAATAGCCTGTGGTCATGTATTTGAAAAAAAGAAATACTGAGTTCAAAGGAAAACAAGAATTACTTCCATTATCTCTTAGCTCTTGTCACTTTTCTAGGTATTAAGAGCTATTGATTCATCGATGTGACTTTTTTTTAGGACCTCATTAGAAACTATTTATTTGAATGATTCATCCTTAGCCCTGAAATATTCTAATCAGGTTTTAAATAGCAGTAGCTGTTTTAGGGCACCTATATTTTCAGTATTGTAAACAGTGAAAGATTGACTGTGGGCATTGAAAAGGAAAGCTCAGATGCTTTTTACCACGTATGGAAACCCAGCAAGATTCTACTGTTCTTTGTCCTTGCGGACGGGGGTGGGGTCGGGTAGGAGACTACCCCCAGCTGCTGGGGAAGGGACAGGAAAGTCTGGGCTGGACTTGAGTTTCCAAGGTCTGGTGGGAGGGGAGAGGGGAGAAGACAACTGGTGTGAGGGGGGGTGATGCCCCAGTTCTAGAGATTTGGACATTTACAGGCAAATAATCTGGCCAGAAATGCAGGCCCTGTGTATAGTGGTAGTGGTGGTAGTGAAGGTGGTGAAGGTGGCATGTATATGAGAGAGAGAAAGAGAGAGATTCATTTATTGATCATTTTCTTTTTTTAAAAAATATATTTTTATTGATTTTTTACAGAGAGGAAGGGAGAGGGATAGAGAGTTAGAAACATCGATGACAGAGAAACATCAATCAGCTGCCTCCTGCACAGCCCCTACTGGGGATGTGCCCACAACCAAGGTACATGCCCTTGACCGGAATCGAACCTGGGACCTTTAAGTCCGCAGGCCGACGCTCTATCCACTGACCCAAATCGATTAGGGCTGATTATTTTCTTTATACTAGGTCTTTCATACTTGTAATCTAATGTAAATTGTTTGCATTAGGCCCTAAAATTTATCAGGAAGGAATGATGATTGCCTAGTTCTATGGGTTTTTCGTAAGGTTACATAGACATATTCAGTCCAAATCCCATCTAATAAAAAGAGTAATATGCAAATTGACCATCAGTCCAATGCACAAGATGTCCACCCCCATGTGGTCAAAGATGGCCACCACAAGATGGCCAGCAGGGGAGGGCAGTTTGGGAAGATCAGGCCTGCAGGGGAGGGCAGTTGGGAGTGACCAGGACAGCAGGGGGAGGACAGTTGGGGGGACCAGGCCAGCAGGGGAGCAGTTAGTTGTTGATCGGGCTAGAAGGGGAATGGTTAGGGGCTGATCAGGCAGGCAGGCAGGCAAGTGGTTTGGAGCCAGCAGTCCTGAATTGTGAGAGGGATGTCTGACTGCCCATTTAGGCCTGATCCCACACCGGGCAGTTGGACATCCCTAAATGGGCAGTTGGACATCCCTTGAGGGGGTCCCAGATTAGAGAGGGTGCAGGCTGGGCTGAAGGACATACCCTCCTCACCCCCCCCCCCACCCTCCATCCACAAATTTCGTGCACTGGGTCTCTAGTATATAAGAAACAAGAGACCTGGTGCATGAAATTCATGTACGGATAGGGTCCCTAGGCCTGGCCGGTGATCAGGGCCGATCTGTGGGTCGATGGGCAGGATGATCAGGGCCCCTGCTCACACCCTCCTTGGCCTGGTGCTGCCCGCTCACTGGCCCTGCTTCCCCATTGCCACCACTGGTCACCTTCTATGGGGCGGCCAGCAGGGTGATCAGGGCCCCTGTTTGCACCCAGCTTGGCCTGGCACCACCCACTAACCTGCTCCGTTCTCATCGGGGCCCATTGGGGCTGGCAGTGCCTCCGCTGCTGTTTACTGCCAGCGCTGCATTGCCGATGCCCGCCACGTTCCGTGCCGCCCACTGGATGGTCAGTGCATGTCTAACTCCTGGTTGGTCAAACTCCTGCCCATGGGGACAATTTGCATATTAGCTGTTTATTATATAGGACTAGAGGCCCGGTGCACAAAAATTTGTGCACTCGGGGGGGAGGGGAGTCCCTCAGCCCGGCCTGTGCCCTCTTGCAGTCTGGGACCCCTCGGGAGATAACGACCTGCTGGCTTAGGCCTGCTCCCTGGTGGCAAAGGGCAGGCCCAATCCCTAGGTGCAGCCCTTGGGCTCAGAGCAGGGCCGATTGGGGAGTTGGGGCGCCGTCCCCTGTCATGCACAGAGCAGGGCCAATCGGGGGGTTGGGGCACTGCCCCCTGTCACTCACAGAGCAGGGCCCATCAGGGGGGTTGGGACTCTGTACCCTGTCACGCACAGAGCAGGGCCAATCAGGGGGTTGGGGTGCTGCCCCCTGTCACGCACAGAGCAGGGCCCATCAGGGGTTTGGGGCACCGCCCTCTCCACCCACAGAGCAGGGCCAATCAGGGGGTTGGGGCACTGCCCCCTGTCACTCACAGAGCAGGGCCCATCAGGGGGGTTGGGGCTCTGTACCCTGTCACGCACAGAGCAGGGCCAATCAGGGGGTTGGGGTGCTGCCCCCTGTCACGCACAGAGCAGGGCCCATCAGGGGGTTGGGGCGCCGCCCTCTATCACCCACAGAGCAGGGCTGATCAGGTGGTTGGGGTGCCGCCACTCTCAGACTCAGGGCAGGGCTGATGGGGAGGTTATGGCTCTACCCCGTCACACACAGAGCAGGGCCCGTGGGGGTGGGGGTGGGTTGGGGCTCCACACCCTGTCACACACAGAGCAGGGCCAATCAGGGGGTTGGGGCACCGCATCCTGTCACACACAGAGCTGCAGGGTGATCAGGGGGTTGGGGAGCTCCCCCCTATCAGGCACAGAGCAGGGCTGATCAGGGGGTTGGGGTTCCTTCCCCTGTCACGAACAGAGCAGGGTGGATAGGGAGGTTGTGGCCCTGCCCCCTGTCACACACAGAGCCGCAGGGTGATCAGGGGGTTTGGGCGCTGCCCCCTGTCATGCTGATCCCAGTGCCGGGAGGCATATTACCTTTTTACTATATAGGGTAGAGGCCTGGTGCACGGGTCGGGGCCGGCTGGTTTGCCCTGAAGGGTGTCCTGGATCAGGGTGGGGGTCCCCACTGGGGTCCCTGGCCAGCCTGGGTGAGGAGATGATGGCTGTTTGCAGCTGGTCACACCCCCTTCAGGGTGGGGGTCCCCACTGGGGTGCCTGGCCAGTCTGGGTGAGGGGCTGAGGGCTGTTTTCAGGCTGGGGGTGACTGAAGCTCCCAACCGCTCCTTTTTTTAATTTTTCTTTTCTTTTTTATTCTGGGCCAGCTTTAGCTTTGAGGCTTGGCTCCAGCTCTTAGGCCTCCGCTGCTGAAAGTAGGTTTCTGGCCTTTGCTCACAATGTTGCGATCCTGCTGGCTGAAGCCCGGCGGACTAAAGCAGGTTTCTGGGGTTTTGTTTAGCTTCTATATTTGTTACATAGTTGCTTAGGGTTGCAGGTCAGAGGCCGGCAGCAGCAGGCGGGGAACGTTGGAGTCCTCCGTCACTGAAGCAAGCAAGCCTCATGTTAGTTTCAAGCTGCCTGGCTGCCGGCCGCCACCTTGGCTGGCAGTTAATTTGCATATTGCCCTGATTAGCCAATGGGAAGGGTAGCGGTCGTACGCCAATTACCATGTTTCTCTTTTATTAGATAGGACTAGAAGCCCGTTGCACGAAGATTCGCGCAATAGGCCTTTTTTCCCCTGGCTGCTGGCACTGGTTTTCCTCTGGCACCTGGGACCCAGGCTTTTGGTCTGGTCGCAGCGGTGAAGCCAAGCCTCGAGGCTAGGCTCCTCCCCTGCGGCCAAGCCTCTTCAGTCTTCAGTTTTCAGTCTTCACTCCAGCCAGAGTCTTCAGTCTTCACTCCTGTGTTTGCATATGCAAATTAACCTCCATTCTTGTTGGGTCAATTTGCATAGTTGCTCTGATTGGTTGGTGGGTGTAGCGGAGTGATACAAATTTGCATGTTTCTCTTTTATTAGTGTAGATACTAGAGGCCCGATGCACGAAATTCGTGTAAGTGTAGGCCTTCCTTCCCCTGGCTGCTGGCACTGGCTTCCCTCTGGCACCCAGGACCCAGGCTTCCCTTGCAGAGGGAGGCCCTGCCCACCTGCTGCAGCCCGGTTGGTGGCCTGGGTCTCCCTCTGTGGAGCAATCATGGGGCGATGGCCAGGCCCTGACCAATCACATCGCACCCACCTTGGCTGGCCTGTTGCCAGTGGGTGTCATAGCGTGGTCTTCTGGAAGGTCATTCAGTCTAATTAGCATATTACATTTTCATTATTATAGATGTTCTGATGAAATGCTACATTGTTTAATCTTTTGTTTACCACAGTCAGAAAATATAGTATAAAAATGTTTTCAGCATTGAATCCTCCTCTTCAGCTGAGGATCTTTGAGCTGCGCTTGAGCATCTCACAATCCCTGCCTTCCCCACCCCCTTCAAATTGACCTGCTGCCTCAGCCTAAAGCACCCCCTCCTACCTTCTCCAAGACTTAGCCTTGAGTTGAAGGAGTGAGCCTAGCTCTCAGCTCTACCCTGGCCACACAAAAGAAACCTGTATTGAAGGTCAGTGCTGCCTGTTGCTTACAGCTTACTATGGAGAACATAATACCACAAAAGAGCAAAGATTTGCCTGTCTTGCTTAGTGCCTTGTTTGATGCACTCATTTTTCTTTCTTGCATTCACTTTGAATCACTTTTTCATTCATCATTGAATTACTTTACTCATAAAAATGACACTATTCACCTTTGAAAATACCTGTATGGGTAGGTAGGTTGCTTGAATAATCTCTCCTCTGATTAGCTGCCTTGTTGCATAAATAGGTTTTTTCCCCTCTGGAATTTACCAATTTATCTTTGTTTTTTTTTCCGGGGAGGATTTTGTTTTGTATCTGTTTTGCCTGGTGGATTTCATCTTTGAGGATTTCGTCCTGCTGAGTAGGCAAGGAGATCTTGACTGCTCAGTAAAGAAGGGGAAACAGCTTTTCTGTGGACCTGCTTTTCTGGCTAATGCAAGCTGTTAGCTCTTTGAAAAGCAGCTGCTGAAGTCTGTGCTCTAATTCCAGCAGGAGCACAGGAAAATCTCCTCCGTGTGAGTTTATACATTCTGTGGCTTGGTCATTTCAGCTGCTGTTGTTACTGTTCCTTCCAATGTGCAGGACTACCTTTTCACTAGGCTTTTCATCATCATTAAAGATGCAAGAAGAGAGCAGGCAAGAGGAGGGGCTGTGAGCAGCTCTGCAGGGCGAAGCTAAGCAAGGCAGCTGTCTCTGAATAGCTTTTCGCCCCAATGAGATGAAGCGCCTTCTTATCTTACATAAGCAATCTACCAGTGTTTGCACATCCATCCCAGGCTGACCTGAATGTTCTTCCATTTCTCTGCCAGTTCTTAACCCCCAGATGCCATTTAAGAGTCTTTCTTTTTTTCCTCTCTCCACTCCTAGTACTTTTCCCATTTTCTGAAATGACCTTGTATTCCACTTCAGGAGGGCTGGGGGTATTCTTTAAGAGAGATCAGATAGGAAGCTCTGTTCTGGAAATGGGTCTTCATTTATTAGGGCTCTCTCTTTAACTAGGAAATACGATTTTTTAAAAATAATTTTTAAACAAATATTTTTATTGATTTCAAGGAGGAAGGGAGAGGAAGAGAGAGATAGAAACATCAATGATGAGAAAGAATCATTGATCAGCTGCTTCCTGCACACCCCCTACTGGGGATCAAGCCCACATCCCGGGCATGTGCCCTTGTCTAGAATCGAACCCAGGACCCTTCATTCCGCAGGCCGGCACCCTATCCACTGAGCAAAACCAGCGAAGGCAGGAAATACGATTTTATATATTTAAAAATTAGCAAGTAAACAGATAATACCAGGAAAATTATTGATTTTTGAAGACTCTAAATGTGCTTTGTGAACCTAAACTACTTAAATTCTCCGTGGCTTCTGGAAGAAAGGGTTGAACCCTTTTCGGAAGAAGATGAGAGGGCAAAGTATGTTGGCATAGTGAATCAGATGGCGACACAATAGGCTGGTGGCTCTTCATACTGAGTTTTTAATGCCACAGCCTTAGTTTTTTTCATTTAGTGGCACTGAAGGGAGTTAACAGGATGAGCTCTAGAGGAGTGCCAGCTTTAGAACTGACCATGCTAGAAGACATGGGGTTTTGCCAGCTCTTTGGGGATTGCACCCTCTGTCCAGAGGCCCTAACAGGCTGCTCATTCTCCACTGCAGAAGAAGTGATGGAAGCAGCAAAGGAACCGGCTTGACCTTGGTGGTTACTGGTTGGTAGGAGGTGCCTAGAGGGCAGACCTTAAATCTTTAGTTTGGTGGAAATTAAAAGTGAATTTCAAATCAGTGTAATGAATGACTATAATAGTCAATCAAGGCTAGCAAAAAAGGAAAGCCTATTTTGTGAGGCAGAGGTTTTTGTCATAGGTATTAAAAAAAGATTAGAATGACCTTTTTGGGGAAATATTCTAGAGTAAGGATCAGCAAACTTTTTTTTTTAAAAGAATAGTTTATTGATTTTTAGAGAAAGAGGAAGGGAGAGAGAGAAACTCTGCCTAATGACATGTTTGATGCCTAGCATCGCTTGATATCATTAAAACAACTGTTCCCCTATGTAATAAACCCCCTCCCCAGTGTCAAAATCCTGAGCACCACTGAGACATAGTTTTGGGGAATTATTTGGGTGAGATTGGCGTAACTCTGAGGCTGTGTATAGTCTTTAGTTTCTGACTGTCTTGGTTCACATCCAAGCTCTTGGGCAAGTTACTTAACTTCTTTCTGCCTCAGTTTTCTCATCTATTTATTGATGATAATAGATTTACCTTATAGCAATGTTGTGATGCTTAAATAAGATAATACATGTTGAAAGCCTAGCTCAGAGTAAGTACTTGTAAATGTGATCTATTATTCTTTCTTAAAATAAGAGAATACTGTGATAGGGATCTAAAGGTCATGTAGCTGTCAAAGATTTAGGGATATTTTATTTTATTTGTTTTTTAAAATATATTTTTATTGATTTCAAAGAGGGAGAGAGAGATAAAAACATCAATGATGACAGAGAATCATTGATTGGCTGCCTCCTGAACACCCCCCACTGGGGAATGAGACGCAAACCCAGGCATGTGCCCTTGACCAGAATTGAACCTGGGATCATTCAGTCCGAAGGCCGATGCTGAGTCAAACCAGTAGAGCAAGCACGTCAAACTCAAAGGCTAACATGGGCCAAATAAACAAGGTTTAAGTTGTTGTGGGCCACAAAAAAGCAAAAGCTTCAATTTTCATAGAAACGTAGGTTTATTTTGATAGAGACATGCTGAATACAAAGGGCTGAAATAAATGAGTAATCATTAACATAAACTAATAGAACATTTTAATAAAAATTAATACTTTCCTTGAACATTAACTTATCAGACAATAACTGCACAAATTAATAAGTGTCATGCAAATAAACCTATTTTTCTTGTTCTCTGAAAGTGAAATATTTCCTGTTGAGCTCACCAAACAAGCCAGTGCAAAAACTAATGACATGGCAATCGGCTGCTAAAGTATTTGCTGCTGGTATTAGTGAGAGAAATGGTGCTCCTTCGTGTAAGGCGCCTAAGGGAAATGAATGCAACACGATTATAGTAATCAGTCATTAGTGAACGTTGTAGTTCGTTATTAATCATTATGTAGAACAGGATATTGTAAAAATTAAGTTACTAAATTTTTTAAAAATGTTTCCTACATACCGTTATATTGGCTGGGAAGCAAAAATATTCGTGTGGGCTGCATGTGGCCTGTTGGCCGTAAGTTTGACATGCTAGAGGGATGTAGGGGTATTTTAGAAAATAAAGAACTTTGGATCAGTTGGAGTGTGTGCTTCTGTTTAAAAACAATGAAAATGCCATGAAAGGAAAACCGAGAGACTTAGTATGTACTCACTAGAAGAAAAGCATCCTTAACTAAAAAGTAGTTGTCTTATTTATTTTGTGCGTCTTAGAAAAACGTGGAGTCTGTCGGCGGGTAAGCTGCGAAGTTGACTGGGGCAGAACAAACCTAATTCAAGGCTCAGAGACTTGTATTCCTAAGAATGAATCAATCAATAGGTAAAAATAGTTCTTAAGTCCAAGAGTAGGTTTTCTTCAGTGTGGGTCAAATCCATCTATACTTTTGGCTGGTTGTGAGATACAAGTGATGAGATGGAGTGTGGTCATCCTTAGAACAGGCCTGGTGTGGTTCTGCATTCGGAAGGAATGCCAGTTATGGAGTCTACAGTGTGTGATGATGAAATTGGAAAGTTATCAGCCCCCTTGCTATTGGTTGGAGAAGGGTCTTTATGATATTTCTCAGCGGATAACCTTCTCCCATCTCTTCTTCAGTAAGAAAAACAGAAGCCATTTAATAGGCACTACCTTAATTTCTTGCCAGGAAGTATACAAACTTAAGTGCACCAGCGCCTCCTTTCTGAGGCGGTGGAATGAGAACGTTCCTTGGTGGTCTGACACCCTGCCCATCCATCCTGCCTTTTGGGGTATTTTTATCCCGTGTAACCTCAAAAAAATGGGTCCACTTTTCTATTTGGGCATTTAAAACCCCAAACTCACGCACACATCTGATTCTGGAGATATGAAACAAACAATGTAAATTAAATGGGTGATTGTGGAAGGGGTTATATTGTCCATACGTAATTTTTTTCTTTTTATATTTTATTTTTACAGAGAGGAAGAGAGAGAGAGATAGAGAGTTAGAAACATCGATGAGAGAGAAACATCGATCAGCTGCCTCCTGCACATCCTCCACTGGGGAAGTGCCCACAACCCAGGTACATGCCCTTGACCCGAATCGAACCTGGGACCTTTCAGTCCGCAGGCCGATGCTCTATCCACTGAGCCAAACCGGTTTTGGCTGTCCATACGTAATTTGAAACACTACATCAAAACCCCCTTGAAACATGCTGCCCCATCCCCAAACTCCACTCCCAAATCCCATTTCTTAGGCAGCTGTCTCATCTTTCTTTTTTCCCCATAACTTTCCCCTTCAGCCTTGTTCCCTCTTTTTTTTTTTTCCCTTTTCCTCCTCTCCATTCCTGGATTTCCCACATGGCCCTTTCATTTTTGCACAGGTAGAAATTTCTTGTCTCTGCTTCTTCCATTTGCATCCTGGTGCTATTGCTGTGCTGGGCCCCCTACTGAGCAAATCTGGGAATGTTATCCTTTCTGATGAAAAATCTTCAATGGCTTCCCATTGATCTAGTGTGAGGTTGCCAGACTCCTCACAGGACCCAGCATAAGCTGAATCCTGCTCGCCTCCTCAGTCGTGCTGGTCTCCCTTACCAGTGTCATCACTGCCTAGTCTTTGTTATGGAGTTGCTCACGCTTACATGGCTCTTTACACTTGCTTTTGCCATGCCCAGAATAATTGTTTTCCTCTGGACTTATCAACTACAGCATCCTTCTGGGCTCAGCTAGATACTGCTTTTTCACAAAGGCCTTTCCCTCACCCTCTGTAAGGTAGGTGTTCTTTCTGTGAGTATTTTCTCAGAATAACCTTTTACTTCTCCCATCCTAATATTATCACACTTCCATTAGACTAAGCTCATGAGGGTAGGGCCAAGTTCATCCTGGTCAGCCATTTCATCCCCATCACTCAGCAAAGTGCATGGCACATCGAAGGTTCTTCATAAATATTCCTTGGGTAGATAATTACATTTAAAATATATCTCTATTTTTTAATGTTTGATTACTTCAAATACATCTAAGTTTATACCTTTTTATGTGGCTTAAAACCCTCAGAATTTTTACTTTATGAAAAGGAACGAGTGCAGCTCAACCTTGGAAAGTTTATGCTGTCTTTTCATTTGCAGTTTTCTGTTTGTACCCTATTTACACATTTTTATGGCTTCTGATTATAATATTTTTAGAGTAGAGTATCTACTAAAACTATATATTTTTAGTTATTCTTCTCCAGGATAAAGGATTAAACTAAAGATTAAAAGAGAATTTCCACTGAACTTCGGTATCATGGCAGCATTTGTGGAGTACTTACTATTTTGCGGGCTGCTTTGGTCTTTTCTTCAGTGAACCCTAAGGAGTGCAGGGATAATGTTTAGCATATTTTATATACACATTTTTTTCTTTTCTTTTTCTTTTTATGCCTTAGACAACCATGCCCAGCAGTGGAATCTCAAAATAGAGTCTTCTTTTGATGTTGTCAGCTCAAAGCCAGTCCCTGGTCAAGTGATCATAGAAATCCCTAAATTGCAAACACAGCGGACATACAGCATTGAACTTCGGCCTGGGAAAAGGATTGTTAAGCTCTCTGTGAAAATTAACAAGGTGAATGATGGTACTTCCTGAGAAGCATGAGATGAAAAGCAATATTATTCAAAAGAAATGGTTAGAAAGAAGGGTCTGAGTCAAAGAAAAATGTACTTTTTTACTTTTCTCCTTTACTTTTAACCTCTCATATATTTTTTTTTATGTGCAAGCTGTGAAATGATTTTCCCAGATTTTAAGATCTAGAGATGGAAAATATGTGCTAAACTTGGCATTCTTTTTTTTTTCTTCAAGAAGCCGGGTGTGTTGTATTTTAATTTTTTGCGGTATTCTAAATCCAAAATACATTGTAAGCATTATATTTAAATATAGTGATTATTTTTGGTACTTGTAAATTATTTTGAGTATTTGTGCTTGTTTTACATGCAGAATTCTAATTCCATGATCTTTCATGGGTATATGTAGGCTAGACTTTACCTTTTCTTTTTAAAAATTCCTCTGATCATTGTGAATGGAAGAGGATGGAACAAATCAGCATTCAGTAACTGTTCAGATAAAGTAAGAACTCAAAACAATTTCTAGTTTTGGGCTTAAAACAAGAGTCAGCCTCAGAGTTCAATTCTAAATGTTAAAGAATGTAGAATAAATGTAATCTTGAGTAATAGAAATGGGAAGAGTTGTTTACTGAATTTCCACGTTATCCTGTGTTTTTTTTCCCCCTTCCCTTTTGGCATATTAATCCATGTTACATTCCTAAAATGTTGACTTGTAACTATTATCTATGTATTGATATAATTTGGCCTACTATAGGGAGGGAGATTTTTATTGTTTAGAACCTGGAATTTCTATGAGAAATAGATATAAATGTTCTGAATCAGCATATTATTTTGCTGAAAATACGCCACAGATTACTTAGAATGACTTTTATTTTTTCTTAAAAGAAAATTACTGTAGAAACTTGGTGGCCTCATGGACATGGAAACCAGACAGGGTACAACATGACAGTTCTTTTTAAACTGAATGGAGGCTTAACAATTAAAAAATCAGCTAAGGTAAGCAAATATTTGAAATATTTTTTGTGAAATAAGTTTATTTATTAATAAAATAACAATACAGATCTTTGTAGGAAAAGAAGAAACCAATAAAATTCCTGTAACCCCACCACCCAGGGATAATCACAGGTAACAGGTATAGACATTCAAATGCTTGTGTGTGTGTGTGTGTGTGTGTGTGTGTATAGTAAGTCCTTGCTAACATTGTCATTAAGTTATGTGACTTAAGTGAAATGATGTATAATGAATCCATTTTTACCAGAGGCTAATTGATAAAAACAAGAGTTAAGTTCTTACAGTATTTAACAGTGAAATGATGTTGAACACAATGATGTCATTTGAGGACTTATTATATTTATATTTTTAAATAAATTAGACTTTACATATTAATTGTTGTTTTAAAATATAATTTATTTAATTGTAAATTTATATAATTTAATTTTTAAAAATAATTAAAACATTTTTTCAGTAATAATTGACATACACTATTACATTAGTTTCAGGTGTACAACATAGTGACTAGACATTTATATAGTAACTTAGGAAGTAATCACCTTGATAAGTCTAGCATTATTATTATACTTATAAATATTTTTCTGTTTTTTTAAAAATATATTTTTTGATTTTAGAGAGGAAGGAAGAGGGATAGAAAGTTAGAAACATCAATGAGAGAGAAACATCCATCAGCTGCCTCCTGCACACCCCCCACTAGGGATGTGCCCGCAACCAACGTACATGCCCTTGACCGGAATCGAACCTGGGACCCTTCAGTCCACAGGCCGACGCCCCATCCACTGAGCCAAACCGATCAGGGCTCTACTGTGTTTTTAAATTACTTTATATCAGAGTAATACATATATATAATTTTAAAGCTCAAATATTCCTAGAGGTTTATGTGAAAAATAGAATCCTTTGCCCAGCCCTTCCGATTTCTATTTCCTACTCCTCAGAATTAATACTTCAAATGTTTGCTTATTTCTCGTGCCCGTTTACCTATATTTTCCCAAATAACATGCTTTTACTGGTGTTTTCTAATTTCTCAGCTTTGTATATTATCTGTTGATTTCTAAACGGAGGAGGCTATAGCTCTCTTACACGATTCTCTGATGACGCCTGCTTGGCTCACGAATACACATTTGCCTTCCTCTGTCCTCCCAAAGTATTTTTGTTAACTCAATATTCAGTGTTTACATGATTATATTATGGAAATATTGTTCAAAGCTGAACCTCATGGTGTACTAAAATTGTATTTCCTTTCTTATGCAACTTTCTGTTTGCCTTAGAGTTAATAATTACCTCATGTTTCTTTGTTTTCTGTTTACTTTCCTCTCAATCATATACAAACACTCTTAGATACTTGAATACCTTTTAAATAAATATAGTCATATTCCTTAGGTAATCTATCCCCACTGTTTATTATTACTGTTATTATTCTTTTAATTTTTGTTATTTTTCGAAACACTCCTAGAGCCATTTTCTCATTTCCCTGATCTTGCTTGGTTACTCTCTGGACCTTCTGCTTAACTGTTGTCCTGGAACTTCCTTTTATTATCATTATAGGAATCACCATCACCTGTCTTCCAGGTATTTTAGGTATTTCTTTCATCTTTTTCCTGGATTAAATATGGAACCCTTTTCGTTAAACCCATACTTCTCATTTTCTTTTTTGACTTTACACTTTTGGTGAAACACTTTTTTCAATAGATTCCTGAGGTTGGATGTGTGGGAAATGACATTTTGAAAACTTATAAATATGCAAATATGTAAAGTTTATCTTCACAGTACTTGATAGTTGTTCGTGTTTATTAGAAGGCTAAGTTGGAAATCGTTTTTCCCCCCAAATTTTTGAAGTCATTATCTTTGAGCTTTTAGTATTTTTGTTTTGAAATGTACTTACATTTTAATTTCTGCTTTCTTATGTAGAGCTGTCTTTGCGTCTGGAAGTTTTTAGGATTTCTTTATCTCTGGTACCTAAAATTTGAAACTTTGAAAATGAGTAGATTTTTATTGTTGTGCTAGTCATCTTGTGAGCTTTTCTGATACAGAAACTCAATCTGGAAATTGTCTTGTATTTTTTATAATGTTTCATTTGTTATCTTTGTTGTGTTTTTCTGGTACAACTATTAATCAGATACTGTATCTCCTGGGCTGAACAGTATTGTTAGATTTTTCTTCTATATTTCATCTCACTTTTAAAATTCTATCCTTTGGGAGAGTTGCTTGATTTCATATTCAGTTTTTAAAATTAGATATTTTATTTTTATCACTTAAAATTTTTCTCAAGAGTTTTAAATTTTACTTTAAAAATTGTAAACTGTTTGTATTTTATGGTTGTAATATATTCTCATTTCTCTTAAAATGTTAATTATTAGTAGTATTTTTAGAGTTTTCTCTGCATCGCCCCCTCCCCCCATATTCCTTTACTTCCTCTGTTTGTTTTGGCTTCATTGTCCCCATTAGAGACTTTTCTTGAATATTCAGTTGTCCTTCGTGTTCATCCATTCTGAAGATTAAGGCACAGAATTGCAGATGAGAAGCCCTATATGAGCTGCAGTGTTAGGTATTCCAGTGGAAACCAACTTTATCGTGGGGTGATGCCCACATGTCAGTTGCTATAGCTGGTGTGTGTGTGTGTGTGTGTGTGTGTGTGTGTGTCTCTGTGTGTGTGTGTGTGTTTGCTTAGCTTTGTCAATGAGGACATTCTCCAGTCTCTTGCCTGGGGAGTGTAAGACTGGCCGCTACCATTCAGGGAGTCTGTTGGCAGCAGGGGATGAACGTTCTTACCGTCGACCACAGAGTGTCATCTAGCAGCGGGCTCCCCATCCTCAGCCTCTCTGACTGGGAAAGGCAAAATAATAGTGAGCTTCAGCATCCCTTCTTCAAAACAATGTACTTGAGTTTTGCTTTTAGAATAAAACATCTTAAAGGTCATTACACATGAAACTGTCTCTCCATGTCACTTTAGAAATCGTAAAATTGAGCCAGGACTGGAACTGGAGCTATCTAGAGAGGACAGTGGGGAAAAGCAGCCCCTGTCCTCTAGTAATACTCCCAAGGTGCCTCTAGAGACGGACCTGTCTTCCTTCCCACACTCCCCTCCGCCATAAATCAGGACTGATATTTTATTTTATTTTTTAAAATATATTTTATTGATTTTTTTACAGAGAGGAAGGGAGTGGGATAGAGAGTTAGAAACATCGATCAGCTGCCTCCTGCACATGCCCTACTGGGGATGTGCCCGCAACCACGGTACATGCCCTTGGCCGGAATCGAACCTGGGACCCTTGAGTCCACAGCCGATGCTGGATACACTGAGCCAAACCGGTTAGGGCAGGACTGATATTTTAAAACAACAACAACAACAACAACAACAAAAGCAAACCACAGTAAGATGTTTCCTCCTGAAGACATAACCACTTGTTTTGCCTCCATGTCTATGAATAAACCTTATGATAACCTCAGCTAGAGAATATTGAAAGGAGCATTTTAACTTTAGTCTAAAGAAAATACTGGCTCCTGCCTGGTTTGGGATACAGCACTAAGGATTGGGAAGAACAGCACTCTGGTATTTAGTATAGGTTACTTCTTTAGTTCTTTAAATTCCATTTCCTTACGTGTAAAATGGGTCAGTAAAGCTGAGGTAGCTTGGATGGTATATAATACGTAGTAGCGATGTTAATCTTCCTAGATTTCCTCCTCCTTGCACATCAGCCTTTGGTGTTTGTAGTTGGCTCGGGTTGTACCCTGGTCACCCCTCCCATGTTATATTGCCTCTCCCCTGGGTCAGGTACCATACTAAGTTTGGTGATATACCCTTCAGGAGTTCATTTTCTATTTTCCCTTTTTAAATCATGCCCTTATATTTCCTTGGACACTGTGAGTGTGTGTCCATATCATATATAGGGAGAATGTTGTAGAGCTGCCTAAAGAGCCTAAACATTCTCTCTCTCTCTCTCTCTCTCTCTCTCTCTCTCTCTCTCTCTCTCTCTCTTTCTCTCTCTCTCTCTCTTAAACATTCACTCTTATTCTAACCCTTTTGGCCAAAGACCTGTGCTCTCTCACATGTTGAGTCTGTTGTGTGTCACCTTCATGAAAGTGTAAAAATGGATGAGTCATTCTAACTTACCGCAGAGAAAGAAGGGGAACTCCTGTGGTTTTTTGTTTGTTTGTGGGAAATAATTATTCTTCACTCAGGCTAGTATGGGTGCATCATATTAAAATGCTACTCTTTGACCAGCAACAGGAGTGAAGGAAGATGTATTGCTTCATGCCTTGTGTTAATGCATGTTTGTGAAATGTGCCCTTTGTCTGTGGCTGCGGTGGAGTTTGTTATTTTTGAGGCTCATTTGTTCACTAACCACTTAGGGAGAGCTATCGCGTTTCAGTTCCTTTGCTAGGCTTTGGCGCTAGAGTTGTGCATAAGACACTGCTTCCATTTCACTTTGAGATCAGAATAAAATAATTTGGTTGGGAAATTAAATAATTAAACAAACAATTGCAATAGAGTGTGACAAGCACTCTAGAGAAATGTAGAGTACTGTGGAAACACGGAGCAGGGGCTTTCTTGGACAATTCCCAGAGAAGGTGATGTCTGTGTCCTGAGGGATATGTAGAATTTGACCAAACAACAAAGAGTCAGAGGTATAAGAATATATCAAGGCCTGGGGATTCGAAGAAATAGTGTGTGTTTGTGGAGGTGAAAGAAATGTCGTGTGGCTGTTTGAGTTTGAACAAGGAATGGTGTAAAGGTAGGTAGAGCAAGATCATGCAGGGCCTTATAACCCATGGGCAGGAGCTAGGCCAGCCGTGGGCAAACTACGGCCCGCTGGCCGGATCCGGCCCATTTGAAATGAATAAAACAAACAAAAAAAAGAGACCGTACCCTTTTATGTAATGATGTTTACTTTGAATTTATATTAGTTCACACAAACACTCCATCCATGCTTTTGTTCCGGCCCTCCAGTCCAGTTTAAGAACCCATTGTGGCCCTCGAGTCAAAAAGTTTGCCCACCCCTGAGCTAGGCTGTCCTGAGGGCAATGGGAATTCTTTCAAGGGTTTTAAGGAGAGATCATATTTGTCTTACACAGATTGTGTAGATCAGATTGGAGGAATGACAAGAGGGGGAGGCCAGTTGGAAGACGATGGTGGTAATTCAGGTACAAGATGATGATTTACTCACTCTATAGAATTGCTGAGGACATAGATTTGGGAGAGATTGATCAGAATGGAAATCAGATAGCAGTGGGTAGAGGAATGACTGAAGGTGAGGAAGTAGAGATAGTGAGTATAGGCAGCTCTTGAAAAATGGTTGGTGAGAACCACACCTGAGTCAGGTGGCAGTGATGGCTATTTGGGGTCAGGAGATTGGCTACATATAGGGTACTATGCAAATAAATATATTAAAGTACTGAAAGCCAGCTTTTTCATGGATGCAGAAAGGTGATAATACATATAGAAAGGGAAAAAGCTAGAATGGATTGGAATCTGAGCTAATAGTGTGAACTCATGATTTTCAGTATATGTAGATAGATATAGAAATAAGTATAGATGTAATTGTGTGTGTGTGTGTGTGTGTGTGTGTGTGTGTGTATGTATTTACAGACACACACATTTTCTAGCTCTCTCCAGGCCTTCCCAGAGAGTCTAGAAAGAGTGGCACTCTGGTAGCAATGAACAGAGATAGCATCCAAATCTTAGTTTTGGGGTACCACTTTCTACTAAGAGGCATCAGGGCTCTTTGGAGAAATAACTGATTTGGGGGATGAAGCCTAGAATATATTGCTGCCTAGAAAGTTAAGAAGGTACTCAAGAATGATGGCCCAGATCAAAAGGGACACAGGAGTCAGTTTAATGTGCTTCCAATAGCCAAATCTGAGAGAATTTGAGTATTAAAATAAAGAATAGTGGTAAAAGATTAGAACCCATTTAACATAGTAACAATCCTTGAGCACACTGATATAAATAAACTAGTGACCTGGTGCATGAAATTTGTGCGTGGGGGAGGGGGGTGTCCCTCAGCCCAGCCTGCACCCTCTCACAATCTGGGACCACTGGCTCCTAACCGCTTGCCTGCCTGCCTGATTGCCCCTAACGCTTTTGCCTGCCAGCCTGATTGCCCCCTAACTGCTCCCCTACCAGCCTGATCGCCCACAACTGCCCTCCCCTGCCAGCCCGATCACCCCCAACTGCCCCCCTTGCTGGCCCGATCGCCCCCAACTGCCCTCCCCTGCTGGCCCAATTGCCCCCAACTTCCCTCCCCTGCCAGCCCCATCACCCACAACTGCCCTCCCCTGCCGCAACCCACCTCCTCCTCCGGGACCCACCTCCTCTGCGCAAGATGGTGGAGACATGGGGACCAGCCTTCTCCGGGCTGCATGGCGCAGAGCCACGGGACCCCCAGACCTCACCACGCGGAGCAGCTGCTGGTGTGGCCATCTTGTCATGGCCATCTTGTGGCGACATCGCACGCAAGGCCCACCTAGGCTTTTATTAGTATAGATACATGAATAAGTCAATGAGAAAAAGGAAAGTTATTCCTCAAGGTGGAATGCCAACTAATAAATGTAGAAGAAGCAATAGAACTAGAATAAGAATCATTTGATAACTATCATAGTTATAAGTAATTCAGGCAAGAACTATGAATGGATACTAAAACTAGAGGGTAAAGTGGCATGGAATATGGGGCATTTATCTAGACTCAAAGCATCTCTCAACAAAATATTTATTAATTATATTGGAGAAAAAAATACAGTGAAGAAATCCAGCAGACACCATCTTGATTAAGTGATTAATATCACCACCAATGAGTGACATGTTATCTACCTGTCAGACTGCATGAGGAATCCAGCATCACTTCTCTGCTAGTCCTGCCAAAGAGATAACCTGGATCTATCGCGAGGAAGCATCAGACAGTCTCAAATTGAGCTCCATTAGCGAAAGTCTTCAAATCTACTTCGATCTACTGTAATCTTTGGAAGTATCAAGGAAAACCAAGGAACTGTTCCACTTTGAATAAGACTAGAGAGATGTAACGGCGGGGTACAGTACCTGAATTTTCCCCCTATAAACAATGTCATTGGGCAACTGACCAAACTGAATGGGGTCTCTACATGGAGGGCATCCAGGAGTTCTTTGTACTATCACTGCAATTTTTCTATAAGTTTAAATTGTTTCAACACAAAATAGGACATCGTAAAAAGAATGAAAAGCAGTGTAACAAAATCCTGATGGAAGGGGCCAGTAGACAGGGAAGGACTGAAAGTAGCTCAAAATTAGAGAGAGAGTGGAGAGGGTAAGGTCCCTGATAAGTAGGGGAGGATGGCACCACCACCCTAGAGCATGGATTCACTTGGAGATGAGAGGCTCAGTTTTTGTCATAGGGACAAAAGGTAAAATAACATGTAGAGGGAAGCATGGAGCTTGTGGCTAGAGGCAATTTTGAAGATCTGTAGGACCACTTAAGGTATATTGGGAATTGTAAACTCTTCTTTAGGAGCAAAAAGTGATCCTGAGAAAGTTTAGGGAGTTCTTCTGGTCAGATCACTTTTTTCTTTCCTGGGAACTAGGATGTAGTGTTGCCTGCTGAGTGTAATGGCGGGGGAGGTGGGAGGGAAGCAAGTTAGAAATCTGAGGAAAGTGAAGGCTTGAGATAGCCACTGTGGACCAAGTGCTTGAAAGGGCTAAGGCAGTGGTCGGCAAACTCATTAGTCAACAGAGCCAAATATCAACAGTACAACGATTGACATTTCTTTTGAGAGCCAACTTTTTAAACTTAAGCTATATAGGTAGGTACATTGTTATTAACTTAATTAGGGTACTCCTAAGGCTTAGGAAGAGCCACACTCAAGGGGCCAAAGAGCCGCATGTGGCTCGCGAGCCGCAGTTTGCCGACCACTGGGCTAAGGCAACATTATAGGATTGTGAGGCAGCATTGAGGGCCCAATTGAGATTGAAAACTGTGAATCTCTTTATCTGAGAGTCAGAATACCTTGACTTTGAAAGAACTATTGATTTCTGATTGTGCTACATTAGGCTGGTTTGGTGGTGTTTTGTAAGACATCATAGGTATGTGATTTGATTTGAAATTGTTTTCTGGGCCTTCTGCCTACCCTGCTTGTACAGATCCCAATTAAATCTCTTTTATTTGAG
This sequence comes from Myotis nattereri, assembly GCF_964212035.1. NCBI lineage: Eukaryota > Metazoa > Chordata > Mammalia > Chiroptera > Vespertilionidae > Myotis > Myotis nattereri. The sequence goes on from NC_138075.1 coordinate 160,464,499, forward strand.
CAATACTTTAAAGGCTTGGGTTCCAAACGAGGTATCATTCTCTGCTATGCTTTTTTAAATTATCTTATTTCTAAAATGTATAGGAGCACTAGTTGGTATGGCTCAGTTGGTTGGGCATTGTCTTGTGCACCAAGGGGTTGCCAGGTCTATTCCTGGTCAACAGCATATGCCTGGATCATGGGCTTGATCCCCAGTAGAGAGTGTGCAGGAGGCAGCTGATCGATGTTTCTCTGTCCCCCTCCCCCCTTCCCCTCCCTCTTCCTTCCTCTATCTCTAAAAATCAATATACTATTCTTTAAAAAAAAATGTTATAGGATCAATAATGGTATACTATGTAGGAATATCAAGGTGCTATTTTATTGAGCCTGTTAAAACCTTCCTACAACATTTTAGTCAGCTTTGCAGTCTGCTCATTTAGAAGGTTCAGAGGAGAGCCATGAAGGCGATTAAAGGAAGACAAAGGGATAAGATAATTTAACTTCAAGGAAAGCTGAGGACATGCTTGCTAATTCTTTAGGTTGTTATTTTTGATATTCTTTCATTCATCCGTCATAGGGTAGGTGTGGAGGAGGAAGTGGTTACTCATGGGAAAGGCTATGTGACAGCCATGGTTGTTTATACTGGAGCAGTGGTCAGCAAACTGGCCCCTTGAGTGTGGCTCTTTCACAAAATACAACGTGCGGGCGCGCACGTACAGTGCGATTGAAACTTTGTGGCCCATGCCATGGGGCCAAAGAGCCGCATGTGGCTCGCGAGCCGCGGTTTGCCGACCACTGAGCTAGAGTAGCGTAACTGAGGAACATCTCAGAATTCATTTGCAGTGGGAACTTTGAATAGTATTTATGTTCATTTGCCCGTTTGACTGAGATGTCAGAGGTTGGATCGAATGATCTCTTGCCTCCCCAAAAGAAGACAACAGAATGATGCAAAAATCTGAGCTTCTTGCAAGTTTCAGGACTCAATGTTTGCTTTGATATTTAGATAAACAGTATAGATTAGAGAGAGAATATTTAATTCACCCTTGTTTCCATCCAGGGGGGGCCTTTGAGGGAATTCAGTTTCTCACCAGCCCTAAGTTTCTTAGTGTTTCAGATGATTTCAGACTTGCCACTGTTTCAGCAAGTAAGAAATTTGACTGCTACTTGCCATCATTATCTGTGTTCTGGCCTTTAGTCTTATTTCTTTCCAGCCTTTATTTGTTGGGAATGTGTCAGATCCAGGTTTCTTTTTATTTTTTATTTATTGTGAAGTATAACGCATATACAGAAAAGTACATAATGTGGAGAAATGCTTAATGAATGATTACAAAATGACCACTTATGTAACCATCATCCTGATCAAGAAATACTACATTACTAGAACCTCAGTAGCCCTCTACCCACCTCTCCTTCCTAAAGATCCATTCCCCTGACTTTTAACACTGTAGCTTGTTTCTGCCTGTTTTTAAACTTTACATATGTGGAACCATATAGTATGCATTATTTTGCGTCTGGCCAATTTGGCTTAACATTATATTTGTGACATTTAATATGTTGTTGTGTATAGCTGTTCCATGTTTATTTACACTGTTGTATAATATTTTCTTGTATTGCACATACTGCTATTGCAATTTGGATAGTTTCCAGTCTTGGCTCTTCTGAGTATTGCTGCTCTGAGCATTAACAACATGGTGCTCCAAGTACATACAGCATTTCTGCTGGAAGTGGGGTGGCTGAATCATAGGATGCGTGTAGCTTCAGTTTTTAAAGAGAATGCTAAACTGCAAAGTGGTGGTATTTCCATCTAAAGTGGTGGTATTTCCATCCAAAGTGGTGGTATTTCACCTTCATCCATTGTTGTTCAATTTGTTGGCATGTAGTTGTTTGTAATATTTTCTTATAATCCTTTGCATTTCTGTGGTGTCAGTTGTTACTTTTCTCCTTTCATTTCTGATTTCATTTATTTGGGTCCTCTTTTTCTTAATGAGTCTGGTTAAAGGTTTATCAATCTTGATTATCTTTTCAAAGAAACAGCTCTTGGTTTCATTGACATTTTGAATTGTTTATTAGACTTTATTTCATTTATTTATGCTCTGATCTTTATTATTTTCTTCCTTCTACTCACTTTGGGCTTTGTTTTTTGTTCTTTTTCTAGTTTCTTTAGGTGTACATTTAGATTATTTATTTTTCTTTTTTCTTCAGGTATGCATGTATTGCTATAAATTTCCCTTTTAGGACTGCGTTCACTGTGTCCCATAGATTTTGTGTTGTGTTTTCATTTTCATTTGTCTCAAGGTATCTTTTGATTTCTTTCCTGATCTCATTTTTAACCTATTAATTGTTTAGTAACATGTTATTTAGTCTCCATGTGTTGGTGTTTTTTTCAGTTTTATTCTTTTAATTGATTTCTAGTTTCATACCATTATGGTCAAAGATGTCTGATGAGATTTTAATCTTCCTAAATTTATTGAGACTTGCTCTGTGGCCTTTTGATTTGAAGTGGGTCTCTTGTAGACAGAACATATGTGGACCTTGTTTTCTTTTTCTTTTTTTTTAAAATATATTTTATTGATTTTTTACAGAGAGGAAGGGAGAGAGATAGAGAGTTAGAAACATCGATGAGAGAGAAACATCGATCAGCTGCCTCCTGCACATCTCCCACTGGGGATGTGCCCGCAACCCAGGTACATGCCCTTGACCGGAATCGAACCTGGGACCTTTCGGTCCGCAGGCTGACGCTCTAACCACTGAGCAAAACCGGTTTCAGCTGGACCTTGTTTTCTTATTCATTCAGCTATCCTATGTCTTTTGATTAGAGTATTCAATTAGCTTATATTTAAAGTGATTATTGATAGGTATGTATTTATTACCATTTTGTTATACATATTTGTGTTTCTCCTTTTTTCTTTTCTTCTTCTTAAAGAAGTTTCTTTAACATTTCTTATAATACTAGTTTGGTGGTGATGAACTCTTTCAGCTTTTTCTTGTCTGAGAAGCTCTTTATTTCTTCTTCAATTTCAAATGTTAGTCTTGTTGGGTAGGGTATTCTTGGTTGTAGGCCCATGCTTTTTATTTCACTGAGCCACACTGGCCTGGAACTCCTAACTCTTGTCTAAAAAATCCATTCAGCTGTCCTGTACTTTCAAAGTTAATCCTTCTATTTTAGAAATGAAATCATAAAGTCAATTAGAAAACTCATCTAGTGAGTTAGAACCTTCACTTATTGAAATAGAATCTTCAACAGTAGAAAAAATTGGAAATTAAAAAATTTAAAATTCGAACTGCTTGACTTACATATTTAGGTTCTTAGATATGTACACCTATATTTACTTTTAGACACTAATATACTTTGTTGGGCTGTTTAAACTATTTCTAATCTTGTAAAAAGACAATATATTCAATTTGGCTGTAAGTATGTGTTACTTGAGAGTCTTTTCAAAAATCCTCTTTGAGAGACCAGTATTTTCTCAGAAGTAAAATACCTGTTATAGAGGAAGGCTTTTATGTTGCCTCTCAAGACTGCTTAGAGATATGCAGAATTACTGACACTAATCATAGACCCAACACCTTTAAGCTATCAAGGAATGCCCAGAGGGAGAGGTGGCTGGAATTACTGCCTCTTCTTTGAGGCACTGTCAGGTGGTTTAGGGTTTACTTTGACCTGGGTTATAAAACTGTTATTGTAAGAGTTGGGAGACAGAAATAGCTGTCTTTGTATGAGAATATTTGCACAGAAAAGAAAAAAAACATGTTGGAAAATGTGTTTTAATAGTAATACTATGTGTAGCATTAATAAAAAAAATTAAAGGGTTCTATTTTCTAGATTAGTGATTCTCAAATCCTTTTGGAATCAGAATTACTTTACATTTGTAAAAATTATTAAGAAGCCCAAAGTGCTTTTGTTTATGTGAGTAAATGTTAAAGCTTATAATGAAATATTTTTCATTTCAAATTAGGTTAAAAAAAACCCCTATCACATGTTACTCTATGAGTTATTTTATATAAATACTAGGAACCCAGCGCACGATTTGAAATCTCGCAGCGCCACGCTGCCTTGACACCCGAACCTCTCCATACAGAGCTCCAGCCCCCAAACCCTCTGGCCTTCTCTGGCCACCTCAAGCCCCGCCCTCAGTCCCTTGAGTTGCCTGAGGCTGGTCCCGCCTTCTCTGGGCGCCTCCCTGCCATATTAATACAGGCAAGGGCAAGAAAATGGAAGAATGGTGGACACTTATTACATGGAATACATTGGTTAATTCATTTACATTTTTAATTTGAGAAGAAATGCATGATCTTGGTTCAGGGCTAGCCTTTATTGGTGTAGAACCATGTTCCTCATTCCTTGGTCCAGTTTATGATGGGAAAGAATGAAGACCTGGATAAGAACATCAATCTGCTCTACCTAGGGTCTTGCTGCTCATGCAGCTGAGGGACACCAGGGTAGGCTTTTCACAGGGACAGAGGTCTCAGCTTCCTCTTCTGTAGCAATGGTGATATTGGGGTATGTGCTCCTATCTGGTCTTTTAATTGGAACACTGCCTACACCTCCAGTTCCATACCAGAGCTCGCTCACACACTGAGTTTACTGTGATAATGAGCTAGGATTAAGTTGCCTATTAAACAAAGTGATCTTAATCAATAATGTGCTATTATAATTGGAAAGATGTTAAGTTATTAAATACCTTGTGCTATATTTCTTTGATCTTAAGTGTACATTTTGACATATTTTAACATACTGAAATGAGAATGTGTTTTTCAATCAAAGATGTGGCAGTTTAACTGGTGGACATTTCTCCATACCCTCATCCTCTCCCCCCCCCACAACTTTGTAAAATAGTATCAGTTTTTGAAATGTTATATTTAAATACATTTCTTTTTTTAAAAAATTTATTTTATTGTTTAAAGTATTACAGATAGTAGTAAATATGTCTCCTTCCCCTCCCACCCCCCATTGACCTTCCCCTGACCTCCCCTACCAAATACATTTTTTTTGTTATAATTACAAATGTCTATTTCATGAGGAAGACTACAGTATAGTTTTCGTTTTTAATTCTGTTCATAATAGGTTTTTTTTAGGACAGTGGAACTGATACAAGAGCCCATAAAAGGTTCTCCTGGTCTGAGTTTCTACTTCAAAATTAATGGATTTCCCATATTTCTGAAAGGATCAAACTGGATCCCAGCAGATTCGTTCCAGGATCGAGTAACCTCTGACTTGTAAGTTATCATCTTTCTTTTCTTGTTTCTCTTTTATTAACAGAGCCACAAAGCTTAAGAGCTGCTCATTCTTACTTTCGTTAGTTCCAGTCGAAGGAATTGAGGGTCAATATAGAATTCTAGGATAAAAATTTTTCTAAAAGATGATTAAACTTGTCCCCCCCCCCCCCCCGCTACTGTTTTGAAGAGAACCTTAAATATTTTTGTTCATCCTTTTAAATATTTATCTCTTCATGCTAAGATATTTGCATATTCCTTTACTTTTATCTTAATAAAAAGAACTAAAACAATCTTTAAAATTTTAGATCTAGGAAAAAAAATTAAAGTATTTTTCTGAAGCTGTGAGAATAGAACAATATAAGAAAATAATTTTTTAAATTGGGTTTGTAAACTACTGTCTTTGTGATAGTGAAGATAAGCCTTGTGAAGTGAAAATAAACACTGTTAACGTATTTATAAATGTATAAATATGCATTGCAGTATATTACTAGATGTTTAGAATGTAGATGTGGTTGGTAACTAAACTCTAATTTTGCCCAAGCTTGTAGTAATTTCCTTTTACATATATATATATATATATATATATATATATATTTTTTTTTTTTGAATTTTATATTAAAATGAAATTATTCTCCAGGCATAGGCCCAGATAATTAGCTGTCTCTCTCTTTTAAACGCTCCTCTCCTATCTGGCTGGTTTTGGTAGCAGCTGTTCAGCACAGCTGGGCCAATTAGTAAACCTGCCCGTGGGCACCTTTACTCAGAGTCAGTGCTCTGGGTCCCGGGCTAGCCTGTTACTGGTCTTTTTCGTTCCTTTCTGGGCATTGCTCTGGAGATAGAAGGTACATGCATGTCTCTCAAAGTGGCCGTAAATTTCTAGACTTTTCTTTTTTAATTTTTATTGATTTTAGAGAGGAAGGGAGAGGGAGAGAGAGCTAGAAACATCAATGATGAGAGAGAATCATTAATCGGCTACCTCCTGCATGCCCCACATTGGGGATCAAGCCTGCAACCCTGGCATGTGCCCTTGACCAGAATTGAACCTGGGATCTTTCAGTCTGCAGGCCGATGCTCTATTCACTGAGCCAAACCAGCTAGGGCCAAATTGTCATCATTTTAAAATGTGTTTTTCTAGCAGAGATTTTAAGTGTGTTTATCACCCACATGTGTTTCTTAAAATCTTTTCTTTTAGCATCCCCAGGTTTTCAGATTAGTGTTTGTTTTTAAAATTTCTCTATAGGTTATCACTCCTTTTGCAGTCTGTTGTGGATGCTAACATGAATACTCTTCGGGTGTGGGGAGGAGGTATTTATGAGCGAGATGAATTCTATGAACTCTGTGATGAACTAGGAATAATGGTGAGTAGTTGACAGCATTTTTCTTTTTGACTAGAGGCCCAGTGCATGAATTTGTGCATGGGTGGGGTCTGGCTGGCCCATCCTGATCGGGGCCAACTGAGCTGGGCTGGCTGGGGGTAGGGGATGCAGGAGATTGGCCAGCCGCCCCGTCTCTGATTGGGGTGGGAGGGGCCAATAGGGGACGGGGCCAGCTGGGGGGAGGGGCCATGGGTTGTTGGCCGGCCGGCCTCACCCCCTGGCCGAACTCCCGGTCGAACTCCCAGTCAAGGGAACAATTTGTATATTAGCCTTTTATTGTATAGGACTAGAGGCCCAGTGCACGGAATTCATGCATGGGGGTGGGGGCAGTTCCTCAGCCTAGCTTGCACCCTCTCTAATCCGGTACCTCTTGCAATCCAGGACTGCTGGCTCCTAACTGCTCGCCTGCCTGCTTTCCTGATTGCGCCTAACTTCCTCTGCCTGCCTGATCACTCCTAACCACCTCTGCCTTGGCCTTACACCCAGGACCCAGTCTTTCCTCCTCCAGCCAGCCACAGGCACACAGGATTGGGGCCAGCTTCGCCCAGGCCGGTCGCAGGCACAGGCGCCTGGGACCGTGGGTGGGCAGCTTCTCCTGGGCCCAGCTTTGTCAGGAAGGACATCCAGAAGACATCTGGCCTAATTAGCGTATTACCCTTTTATTAGTATAGATATGTTACTTTTTCAGCATTCTGAGAGGGTGATATTGCTCATCCCTTCTTTTCTCAGAGTCAGGAATGATGTTCCTTTTTTTTTTTTGCAAAAGATTAAATGGCATCTTAAGAACCAAGAGCCAGAGTTGATAGCGAGTATCACAAATTATTTAATTATTTTTGAATGATAGGCATTCTCTATAATAGTTATATCAGTATGTATCTATCTACATTTTCTTTGTGATTTGAGACTATGCATAAAAAAGAAAATAAGATATTTAAAAACTTTAACTTTAAGGAGCACCAACAAGCCCTAGAGAGAAGAAAAATAAAAAAAGTAAAGGTGTGCTAGCACTCCCAACATGTTTTACATTAGTGAGGGTTACACAAAGAAAATATATTTTCAGTTTTAGTATTACAGTTCTAAAATTTAAAGCTCTCCATAGAAGAGTAGTAATTATAATAATATTGATAATGCTGATGGTCATGATGATGTGACAATATTCTGTAATATTCATTGAGTGCCAGGCATTGTTCTCCGTGCTCTGCATCTATTATTTTGTTTGAACTGCATGCCCATTCTATGGGGTGGTGGTTGTTGCTCTATATCCACATTTCACAGAGAAGGACACTGACACGTGCAGGGTTAAATAACTCGCCCACAGCATATGGTGGGGCTATGGTGGAGTCAAGGTTCCCACTCAGGCCCAGTGAACCGAGGCCCTGCTCTCAACCACTTAGCATGACAGCCTCCCCAGGAATGAGCTTACGTGGTGTCAGTACTAAAATGTCCATGTAGTAATTATTTTTGGCTATGAAAATGTATTCCTTCATAAACAATGTATATTTCTTTCTTTCTTTTTCTGTTTTAATTAAATTTATCTTTATTGTTGACTGTATTACAGATGTCCCCTCCTCTTATTGTCCCCTCCACCAAGTTCCTGCCCCACCCCAGGCCTTCACCACCCTATGTTGTCTGTGCCCATGGGCTATGCATATATGCATATAAGTTCTTCGGTTAATCTCTTCCCACCTCCCCCCTCCTCCCTTCTCTCTGAGAAATGTATGTTTTTAATAGTCTGGTCCATCTCTCAATACCAAATTCCCAGTGACAATTAGAATGAGTTAGGAGTAAGGAGGGGCTGGGGTAGGAAGCTTCATTTAGAATTTTATTTCCCCCTCAACACACTCACTATTTCCTTACTTGAATTCTCAGTCTTTCCTGCCTCCCTTGCATTTTATCTTCTCGGGTTTTCCTACGGCTATGTGCAGTTCTGGGAAGTCAGGGGACCCCGAGTGCCTCGCATATAGTAGGACTCAAATGATCACACTCATCGGACGAACTTGATTTTTCATCTGCATGAAAGATAATCCCCACAGTTCAGACTGAGGAATTTGTTTCTGTGTGGTAAAATCCATGGCAGTGCTTTATCACCTTTTATTTGGTTTGCTAGGTATGGCAGGATTTCATGTTTGCCTGTGCCCTTTATCCAACTGATGCGGACTTCATAAATTCAGTGAGAGCAGAAGTTGCTTACCAGGTACGTTACTACCATTTCAAGAAGGAAAAGGCTTACATTTTAGTTTTGCCTTTTGTTAAACCCTACTTTTCTTTTTGTTGTTCTCTTTACTAAACCTCATGAAAAAAATCACGATCAGGTAATTGTTTTCCTAGGTGATTCCACCCAGTCTCATGGCTTTACCATATTACCACTCTCATATTTATCTCTGGCACAACTTCTCTGCTGAATTCCTGGTAGTTATATCCAACTGCTAACTTGGTGCCTCCACTTATGGACATCCCAAATGTAACATGTCCAAAACAAAGTTATATTACCTTCCCTGAACTTGCTTTTCCTGCAGTTTTCAATAATTGGCAATGCCAGTCTGAATTTCTCAGGTCAAAAATTTAAAGTGATTCTTGACTCCTTGATTTCTTTTGCATTCCACATATACACACTTATATTTGTACCAGAGGCCCAGTGCACGGATTTGTGCACCAGTGGGGTCCCTTGGCCTGGCTTGCGGGGATCGGGCTGAAACTGGCTCTTTAACATCCCCCGAGGGGTCCCAGATTGCGAGAGGGTGCTTCTTGGGTGACACACCCAGAATCTGGCTCCCGCCTCTCTGGTTCTGGGTGCATCACCCAAGAACTGCCGTTGCCAAGTGACTGCAGCTGGCAGCTCCTGTGTTGAGCATCTGCCCCCTGGTGGTCAGTGCATGTCCTAGCTACTGGACAGTTGGCCAGTCAGCTGGTCGCTTAGGCTTTTATATATATAAATATAGATTTATACATCTGTAAATGCAAGGAAGTGATTATATCCTAGCTCCATCCCCTGAAGAGACCCAGAAACAGTGAACAACATAGTAATATTGAGACTCCTTATATTAAAATAATATTTCCCATTAAGAGAAGGTCTTTGGCTTAATCAATAAAGAAAAAAAGAGAGAGAGAGAGAAGGTCTTCTTAGAGACATGGCTGACTTCAGGTGTGGGGCAGGAAATATACTAGATTATCCTGGAAGATTTTGACAGATAACAAGGAGGCAATGAAAGATACGCCAAAAGGACTTTGGTGGGACTCTGACCAACCCAAAGTGGGACAGTTTGAGGTTCAATAAGGATAAGAATGTCAGTGGATAGAAATCCATCAACTGTGTTGAAATACATGAGTTTATAGTTATAAACTGTGTATTTGCATGAAAAACCAAAACAAAAGCAAGGAGATGATTACTATAACGCTCAAGATAGCGCCTATTTTGGAAGGAGGACAGGACCACGATTGGGAAGTGTTTGGTAAAGTTTTCTTCCTGGTCTGGGTGGTGGTTATAGACCGATTGCCTAATAATAGTTTACTGTGCCATAATTTATTTTCTTCACCTGTATTTTATTAAAAAAATAAGGCTTTAAAGTACAAATTGAGTCATCCCTTGCTGAAAGCCCTGCAGATAGAGTTAAGGACCCTCAGCAGGCACTGTCCCGTCTCTGCCTGCCTCTCCACCTCACCAAGCACCGCTTCCCCTGCGTGTATGCCCTGGCCCACCATCCTCATCACCTTCCCTTGTGGACCCCCTCACTCATTCTCTCTGGCCCCTGTTAACCTTGAGCAAGGCTTCCTCTGGTGAAGAAATCTTTCTGAATCTGCAAATCTAGATGAGGTCATTTGCCCTCTGTGAGCCACGTCACACTTTGAATTCCCCGTTCAGGCGTTGCCACCCATGTAAAGTTGCAACCTCTCTGAGGCCAGGGCTTGTTCCCTTCTGTGTCCCTCCTCCCCGGCTGGATTATTCACCAGGTAGATGGATGGAGAGACGAATGAATAACTTTAAACTATTGATTATAGTTATGTAGGTTGCAAACATTTCAGCTTTTTTTTTTTTTAATCCTCACCCGAGGATATGTTTTTTCATTGATTTTTTTAGAGAGAGAGAAGGGGGAGGAGGGTAGAGAAATAACGATGTAAGAGTTTTTAGAAACACTGATTGGTTGCTTCCTGTTCACACCTTGGCCAGAGACTGAACCTGCAGCCCAAGTATGTGCCCTGACTGGGAACTGAACCTGCAGGCTTTTGATGTATAGCACGATGCTCCAACCCACTGAGCCACCTGACCAGGATGCAAACATTTCAGTTTTATCTTTACTTTTCTTTTATACAAATAATTTAATATGATATCTGTGTGCCTTCCAAAAGAGGAGAACTTCTAATGCAGAGTTCGTTAACATTTTAAATTGAAGCTTACAATGAAATTCTCAGTCAGTTTGAAGGGTATCACAGAGTCACTGAAGTTTTCTTGCCTCTTCAGTGTTGTATCTGTGTTTTCACCAGCACCACAAACATGCCAGTCATTGCTGGTAGCAGCCTCACTTGCCTGGGCATATGTAGAGGCAAATAAAGGAAATACTGTTTATAAGGATGATTTAGAAAAACACAGGATGTTAATTTTTTTAAATGAGCGATATCTCTTTAATGCATCTCTGTATGATGTATGAATAACTTAGCTTCTTGAATGGAGACCACAGTGGAAACAGCAGCTGGGATTCATCACTGTGATCATCCCTGACTGTGAAAGAGAAGGGGTGAATACCACGGAGGTTATATTGCTAAGCCATGTTCTCGTGACCATTGAATCCCTTTGTTGTCCTCAAAGGTTTAATTGCCCTCTTCTATTGGGGTGCATCTCCCTGTGTGTCAGAAGACCTGACACAGGGCTGGCCTACAGTGAGCCCAGCTCGTGCAGACCTCAATTTTTTCAATATTGTTAACTTTTTATTCCATATTCTTACAGTTTATTTTAATGTATATCACACACAAAAAGATATTTTCCCCATGTCTTTTATTTTTTATTGAATTTATTGGGGTGACATTGGTTGATAAAATTGTATAGGTTTCAGGTGTACAGTTCTATAATACATCTCTATATTGTGTTGTGTATTCACCACCCCAAGTCAAATCTCCTTCTATCACCATTTATCCTTCCTATACCCTCCTCCATCTCTCCCCACTTCCCTTTCCCTCTGGTAATCACCATACTATTGTCTGTGCCTATGAATTTTGTTTGTTTATTTGTTTTCAGACCTCAATTCTGGAGGCTGGCAGGGTTTTAGATAGATTCAGTAACAGCCTTAGTTGATTTCTTAGGACATGGCATTGATACTTATTTCACGTGACATCCTCTTGATGCCCTAATCTATTTTTTTCTTTAGAACATTCCATATGTTTGTCTTCAACTTCCAGAGCATCTCTGGTACTCACTTGCTTTGTAAAACCCTCTCTAGTTCTTATGGGTTTTGACCTTGGTGGATGGGAACCTCATACCTCTTTCAGCCTAAGTTCTATCTCATTCGTATCTTCACTCAAAGCCCCAACTTGCTCTTGAGACGACTGACCCTGTAATTTAATGTAAGATGTCCTGCATTCTGTACTTCTTAGAAGCTTGTTGTGGCCGAGTCAGATAATGCTGAGCTTGATTTATTTTTCATGTTTAATAAAAGAAATTATATTTTCTTCAGTTTTTGTACAGCAGAGAAGAGCAGCCTTACCTTATCAGTATTTAGAAAATCTAGATAAAAAGAATCTCAGAGATTTTAAAAAATGTATTCCCACAGGTAAAGTTACAGCCATTTTCTAATGGGCTTTGTGGCATGTCAAAATTTATGTGCAGAGCTGGCCAGCCTGGCTCAGTGATTGAGCGTCGAGCTATGAACCAGGAGGTCATGCTTTGATTTGCGGTAGGGCACATGCGAAGGTTGTGGGCTCGATCCCCAATGTGGGGCATGCGGGAGGCAGCCAATCAGAGATTCTCTCCCATCATTGATGTTTCTATCTCTCCCTCTCCCTTACTCTCTGAAATCAATAAAAAAATATTTTTAAAAATTTATGTGCAGAAATTCGATGGCTATAATTTTATATTTATTATAGTTCTGAGTTTTTTTATGTTGAGCATTTGAAAATTATTTTATGTTTTCTTACATTTTAGATCAGGAGACTGAAATCTCATCCCTCCATCATCATATGGGGTGGAAATAATGAAAATGAAGCAGCGCTAATGATGAATTGGTATAGCATAGACTTCACATACCTCCCTACTTACATGAAAGATTATGTGAAACTGTATGTTGAAAACATCCGAGAGCTCGTTTTGGAAGTAAGTAATGGTTTTAATGCAGTAGAATTTAAGAACCTGTTTTAAAAATGGATCAGTTTGAAATTTGGTGTAATATATTTTTATACCCTTTATTTTAGGGCAACCTTCAACAATATCATTTTAATGCAGAGCCGTCCATTATAATACTGCAGCCTGTGAAAGGATTCATGGGTTTTGGACTTCTTTAAGAATCAATGTATCTGTGGATCTCCCACACATACACCAATATTGTGTTTATAATTGAAGGTTGTCACAGACACTTTGGAGGCCATCCATGGATCCTCAATGGTTGTGAATCTATATATTAGATGATTATTGATATGCCACTTCTTTTCTTTTTTAAAAAATACATTAAGATAGTGAATTCTGTGAATGAATTTTCTAATGATAACCTGGTCCTGGTATAAGCATTATGTAGTTAATAATGCTTTCTTCTTTTCCTTTATGCCAGATATAATTTGCTGATATTAATTATAATTAAAAATATTCATATTCACAAGTGAAATTGGTCTCTGGTAAGTATTATAAACTCAAATGTTTGAAGGAGCCAAATTTGTTTTTGAAAATTGAGTAGAGTAGAGGAGGCTCACAAAGAGAGGAGGGGCGGCGGCAATAGGAGAATGGATGTTGGATCTCATAACGTTTACATTCAGCAAGCTGCTTCCAGCAGCTTTTTCATACAAACATCCAGTCTCAGTTTGTGATACGGACTTTCCTAAAATCTCTCGAAGGTTCACAAACCCTTTGCAGCGACAGGCCTTGGGGTGCCGTGCCCTTGGCCTAATGGCCCCTGGCCAGGCAGCTGGCCTCAGTTAGAAGCTTAGCCTTTCCCAGGTACCTTTCCCAGGTACCTACAAACCCAGCACAAGTGCCAACCACTTGTAGATAACTTGGCTTATTCAAGGTGGCCCCAGGCTGGGCACAGGCAGTAGCCAGAGAGGCCCCAAGTAAACACATGTTATGGCCAGCTTCAGACCACATTAGAGCACCACTGATTCACCCCCACAAATGACACACCCAAAGGGCAGTCTTGGTAGGCATGCTAGCCTAGCTAAAGCAAATTCTGGTTTGAGGGTCAGCCCCTGCACTCCTCTGTAGTCACAGCCATTTCTCACAACCAATAAACTAAGAGTCAGTTCTTCCCATTGGAGTGCTAACAGAAATCAAGGCTTTACTACAACTGGAGCTGTACCCACACAAGGGACACACCTGTAGCGTCCAGATAAGGTGACCAGGGAGAGTGCACTACTGGGCCCCACCAAATACCTACTACATAAGGCCACTCTAGCAATACCAGGAAATGTAGCAGATGTACCTAATGGGGAGACAAAGAAACATCTCCCAAATGAGAGAATAGGAGAAATTGCCAGAGAAAGAGCTAAATAAAATGGAGACAAGCAAACTACCATATGTAGAGTTCAAAACACGGGTTATAAGATGCTCAATGAACTTAGGGGAAGAGTGGACAATATCAGTGAGAACTTTAACAAAGAGATGGGAAACATAAAAATGGAGATAGAAAACATAAAAAAGAACCATTTGGAAATTAAGAATACAACATCTGAAATCAATAGTAGATTAGATTACCCAGAGGATCAAATCAGAGATTTGGAAGACAAGGTAGCAGAAAGCAATCAATCAGAACAGGAAAAAAAAAGAATAGTTTAAGGGGCCTTTGGGACAACATTAAGCATACCAACATTTGCAACAAAGGGGTACCAGAAGGAAAGATAGAGAGCAAGGAATTGAAAACCTATTTGAAGAAATAATGATGGAAAATTTCCCTAATCTGGCAAAGGAAAAAGACACCCAAGTCCAGGAAGTACATCTCAAACAAGATGTACCAAAAGAGGACCACACCAAGACACATTATAATTAAAATGGCAGTTGTTAAAGGCAAAGAGATAATCTTAAAAGCAGCAAGAGAAAAGCAATTAGTTACTTACAAGGGAGCTACTAAAAAAGACTGCCAGCTGATTTTTCAACAGAAACTTTGCAGGTCAGAAAGGATTGGCATGACATATTCCAAGTATTGAAAAGCAAGGACCTACAACTAAGATCACTCTACCCAACAAAGCTATCATTTATAATCAGAGCACAGATAAAGAGCTTCCCAGACAAGAAAAAACTAAAGGAGTTGATCACCACCAAACCAGTATTACAAGAATTGTTAAAGGGTCTTCATTAAGAAGAAGAAAAAGACCAAAATTCGAATAATAAAATGGCAATAACTACATACCTATCAATAATTTAGATGCAAATGAATTAAATGTTTCAATCAAAAACATAGGGTGGATGGACAACAAGACTCGTATATATGCTGCCTTCAAGAGACCCATTTCAAATCAAAAGACCCGCTCAGACTTAAAGTAAAGGGATAAAAAAAAGATATTTTATGCAAATGAAAACAAGATAAAAGCTGGGATAGCAATACATACATCAGGAAAAATGTAAGACTTTAAAACAAAGGCTACAACAAGGGACAAGGAAGGACCCAGCAATCCTACTTCTAGATATTTATCCAAAGAAACCCAAAACACAAAATTGAAAAGAAAATGCACCCATATCTTTAATTATTGACAATAGCCAAAGTATGGAAGCAACCTAAGTGTCCATTGATAGACGAATGGATAAAGAAGATATGGTACTTATGTACAATGGAATATTATTCACCATAAAAAGAGTGAAATCTTGCTATTTGTAACAAAGTGGATGAATCTAGAGGGTATCATGCTAAGTGAAATAAGTCAGAGAAAGACAAATATATTACTTACATGTGGAATCTAAAATACAAAATAAATAAACAGAAACAAACTCATCAATAGAGGACATTTTGATGGTTGCCAAATGAGAGCGGGTTGGGAAGATGAATAAAAAGGGGCAAAGATTAAGATGTGCAAATTAAGGAAAGGAAGAAGGAGAAGGAGAATAAAAAATATGAACAACAAAATGACAATATATACATATCTATCGACAATTGTATCTAAAAATCAAACTAAATGAACAAGGAATCTAATGAACAAAATAAACTGATGAATAAAATAGAACCAGAGGCATGGAAACATGGAACAGACTGACAAATCTCAGAGGGAAGGGGAGGTGGGGAGAGATTAACCAAAAAACTTATATGCATATATGCATTACCTATGGACACAGACAATAGGGTGGTAAAGGCCTGGGGTGGGCGCAGGAACCAGGTGGAGGGGGACAATGGGAGGAAAAAGAGGGACATCTGTAATATTCTCAACAATAAAGATTAAAAAAATAATGTGCAATTTGCCAGTTATAAAAACTGTTATGGGGATGTAAAGTACAACATAAAGAATAGAGTCAATAATATTGTAATAATTAGTATCGTGTCAGATGGGTATTAGACTTATCAAAGTGATCAGTTTGTGAGTTGTACAAATATCTAGTCACTATATGGTAGACCTGGAACTAATATAATATTGTATATCAACTATAATTAAAACTTAAAAATTATTTAAAAAATAAAATTATGTAAGTAAATGCTGAAGTAGAATTTGCTATCTGTATAATGCATGAATATGTTGGTGTATGATATAAGGGTTAAATGTAGAGGAAAGAGCTGGTTCCCAGCTCCTCTTAGGGCAGTTCTCTTTGCACCACTCTTCGTTAGATAGGCATAGCATACTTGTATTTACTACATGCATATATAATCATATCTTAATACAAATTGGCCTTTTTTTTTTTTTTTTTTTTTGCAGGTAGAGGAAACAGCATTTTTGTTTGTTTTTGAAGTAATGCCTTAAAAAATTTAACTTTTTAGAAACTGTAATGTTTATCATGTGATTTAATCATCTGATTGTATTTACAGTTTTAATCGTAATTAGATGTTTTAAGTATTTGCCTATATCCTGAAGCAATTCTATACAGGATATATTTAAAAGAATACTATATGATTTTGGCACCCAAATATGCCCAGTTGATGGCACTTTTCTATTTATGTGAAGAAACTTCAGTGGGATTACTTGAAAAACATAGGCTTAAGTTTTTAGCTTTTCTGATATGCTAAGTCATGTATCATGAAGAATTTTTCTTTTCACAAAGTGTTTTGGTTTAAGCTTTAATTAATATTTATAGAACATTTGTTTTAGTCTTTTAACTAACAGTATTATGTTTTCCATATCTGAGGGATTTAAGAAATAGATTTTTATATCTGATGATTTTCATTTCATTGCTTAATTATTAAGTGATCATGACTTCAGCTCCTTGCTGGGCCACTACATGTCTATGTAATCTTGGGCAAGTTACTGAATCTCCACTTTATTATTTATAAAATTGGGTTAACAATAGGCACTAACTATTAAGAGTTGTTATGTGGATTGAGTGAGTTAATGAATGAAAGGTGCATTACACAGACTTGGGCACATAGTAGACTTTTAATTAATGCTAGTCATCATTCTCATCCTTTGTTGGTTTTACTAAGCAAGCTAGGTCTTCAGATAGTTACAAACTTTAATGTCTAATATTAACACTACATTCTTGAACTTAAATATTTATTTGAAGATAGAAAGGATTAAGTGCTATATAATCATTACTGTTATTTTTATGAAAGCATTAGACATTTAAGGAAAAAGACCATGACTGATCTATCCACATACTAATTGTAATAATTAGTTTCCTAATGATTTTTCCTAAAAAAATAGTAATTCTCTTGGTTTATCTTATGGTATTTCTTGGTCTGAATAAGCATTTATGGTCATGACTTAGAGAGGGGCCATTTGATAGAGTAAAAATCAGGCCTTAAGATGAACTGATACAAAAATGGAAAGAAATCATAGTGCATCATCAAGAGCAAATATTTTTAGGGAGAGACTCATTAGTGATTTTACTGACTGGCTCATCTTATCAAATTTTCAAGAATCTGGAGGAATGGGATCGGGGGGGGGGGGGCAATCAGTCAAGCTTGATTGATTAAGGCCAATTAATTGGCCTTCTCCAATTTTACTTCAAAGCCATTATAACAGAATATTGTTTAAAATTTAAGAGTACCTACAGTCTTACCATGTGTTTTTATGTTTTAAATTCAACTACCATCTGCTGCATATGTATTACGAGGAGCAAAGCCTCCTTCCCAATGCTGTGGGGAAACTTTTCCTCCTGGGCTTCCAGTCTGTGCTCAGGGGAAACATGGGAAGAATTACAGGGCAGAATGAAAGAAGTGCTATAAAAAATGTAGTGCCAGCATGGTGGGAACTATGTGAAAGACCATCATTTATTTTTTTACTGGAGGCCCGGTGCACGAAAATTCATGCACTTGGGGGGTGGTCCCTCAGCCTGGCCTGTGCCCTCTCACAGCCCAGGAGCCCTTGGGGGATGTCCACCTGCCGGCTTAGGCCTGCTCCCCGGGGATCAGGCCTAAGCTGGCAGTCAGATACCCCTCTGGCAGCCCGGGAGCCCTCAGGGGATGTCTGACTGCTGGCTTAGGCCTGCTTTCCCTGGGGAGCAGGCCTAAGCTGCAGTCAGACATCCTTAGCGCTGCCAAGGAGGTGGGAGAGGCTCCCTCCACCACCGCTGCGCTAGCAGCTGTCAGCCCAGCTGTGGCTGAGTGGAGCTCCCACTGTGGGAGTGCACTGACCACCAGGGGCCAGCTCCTGCGTTGAGCATCTGCCCCCTGGTGGTCAGTGCGTGTCATAGCCACCAGTCATTCTTGTCGTTCCACCATTAGGGTCAATTTGCATATTACCCTTTTATTATATAGGATTTTTTAAAGACCATCATTTTTAAATGGAAGGATCTAGGAAGGCTTTTTTTTTTTTTTAAAATATATTGATTTTTTACAGAGAGGAAGGTAGAGGGATAGAGAGTTAGAAACATTGATGAGAGAGAAACATCGATCAGCTGCCTCCTGGAAGGCTTTTAACTAAAAGGTGACATTCAAACCAAGCCTTTAGATGGAGTAGAATGTGAGGCAAAGGATTATTCAGTAGGTGTTTTAGACCATAAAACAATGTGAATAAAAGTAAAAAGATGTAGGAAGCAGCATGCAGTGCCCAGTGCTTGAAGCAAAGGATTCCTGATTTGGTGTTGGAAAGTCAAAGATAGAAAAGTCAGCTTGTAAACAAATCTTTTTTTTTTTTAAAATATATTTTATTGATTTCTTACAGAGAGGAAGGGAGAGGAATAGAGAGTTAGAAACATCGATGAGAGAGAAACATCGATCAGCTGCCTCCTGCACACTCCCTACTGGGTATGTGCCTGCAACCAAGGTACATGCCCTTGCCCGGAATTGAACCTGGGACCGTTGAGTCCACAGGCCGATGCTCTGTCCACTGAGCCAAACCGGCCAGGGCAACAAATCTTTTTTTTTTTTTAAATGTAATTTTATTTTTTTCAGAGAGGAAGGGAGAGGGAAAGAGAGACAGAAACATCAATGATGCGAGAGAATCATTGATTGGCTGCCTCCTGCACACCCCCTACAAGAGATTGAGCCTGCAACCCAGGCATATGCCCTGATTCATAAGTCGATGCCCAAGCACTGTGCCACGCCAGCCAGGCTAGAAACAAATCTTAAAAGGACTTTGAATGCTATTGAGTGGGGCTGTATTCAGGAGACAGTAGGAAGCTAGTGGATATTTTGGGGGAGGGGAGGACCTTTATCCAACCCATTCTGGAAGGTACCTTTACTAGCAAAGAATTAGGGAGGTGAGAGATTTGAGGTTAAGAAACAAGTTATAAAAACCAGCGATATCAAGTTATTGAGAATAATAAATGCCAGACATTGATATATTAATTATGATTATTGTATTAATTAATATTATTAATATATAGTAATGATATGTGTTTTATAGAATTTATTTATTTAATTTTTGTAACTATCCTGGAATGTAAGTAATATAATCTTTATTTTAGAGATGAAGGCATTGGAGGCTTACAATGATTAGTTGCTCATGGTCATATTGGGTATAGGAATAAAGTCCAATGGAGTGGGGCTGGAAATGAGGTGATGGAAAAAATATTTGAATTCAAAGTGACCGAATGCGGGGGCGGGGGAGTAAAATAGAGAGGGGGAGAAATTGAAGATGACTCTTACGTGGGTACCCTTAATGAAGGTAGGAAGCACAGTCAAATAATTTTGTGATTAATAAATAAGGACTTCTGCTTTGAATGGTTGGATTTGAAATGTTGGCAGGACAAGCCGGGTGGAAGTGTGGAGATGGTCAGTGGGAGTCGAGTGTGGAGGTGAAGTAGTCTGGGAGTAATCCAAACATTTGGTGAGAGGGAATGCCTTGGGATAAGCCATGGGAGCGGGTCTCGGAAATCCTTTTTACGAAAATGGCGCTGAAAGCTAAGAAGGAAGGCCCTGCCCCTCCCAAAGCCGAAGCCAAAACAAAGGCTTTGAAGGCAAAGAAAGCAGGGTTGAAAGGCATCCACAGCCACACACACACAAAAAAGATCCGCACGTCACCCACTTTCCGACGGCCAAAGACACTAAGGCTCCGGAGGCAGCCTAAATACCCTCGGAGGAGTGCACCCAGGAGAAGCATGCTTGCCCACTATGCCATCATCAAACTCCCCCTGACTACCGAGTCAGCCGTGAAGAAGATAGAAGATAATAATACACTGGTGTTCATTGTGGATGTCCAGGCCAACGAGCACCAGATCCAACAGGCTGTGAAGAAGCTCTGTGACATTGATGTGGCCAAGGGCAACACCCTCATCAGGCCTGATGGCGGGAAGAAGGCATATGTTCGACTGGCTCCTGACTACGATGCTTTGGATGTTGCCAACAAAATTGGAATCATCTAAACCGAGTCCAGCTGCCTGATTCTAAATATAAAAATTTTACACTGTGAAAAAAAATAAGGAATGTCTTGGGAGAGGGGACTGACAAGGAGAGGCTGAAGAGAGAGCTCTGTCCCTCGGAGAAGGAGAGGGGAGCTGGGGAAAGAAGAATCAGAAAGGTCTGGGGGAACCAGAAGGTGAAAGAGTAGTGAATGAGCCCCAGGGTGGAGAGAACTTCAGAAACAGTGGGTGGTAAATAGTCATTTGCTCACATCAGAGAGGGATGAGTGTGGGGTTTTTGCTTTATTTGGTAAGTAGAAGTCCATGGATAGTTTTTGAAAAACCAAACGAAAACTAAAAACAATTTTAATTAAGTGGAATGATGGAGAGCTTAGTCAAGGGCTGAGGAGTGAGTGAGTGTAAAGAAATCTGCTGGACTGCAGGGGACAGAGGGAATTGTTGGTCAGGATGAGAGGAGTCCTTAGGCTGAGGGAAGGGGGCAGTAGACAGAGATTTCTTTAAAGACTGGAAGATAGTTGATTGGCAATAGTTCCAGAGTAAAAAAAAAAAAAAAAAAAAAAAAGATGGCCAGAACACAGACAGGAAGGCTGGTAAAGAAAAGAAATGAGAGTGTTGTTGTTGTTTTTTTCTATGACAGAAGAGAAACAAGAAAAAATGGATATAACAAAAAAAGTGAAACTTAACGGAAAAAACTATTTTCTGTTAATCTATTTCTCAGGGAGGCCTCAGTGGCCTTCTATAGTATGTTTTGTTTCCAAAGAGCCCTGTACTTTTCCTTCAAAACGTTCATCACTCTTACCCCACACTTGTTCAGCATCTGGTTTCACCACTAGATTTCAATCTATTCTTTTAAGAGGTCAGCCAGATGTCTGTCCTGTTCCCTGCTGACTCTTCCATACATAGAAAGAGCTGCATGCCTGGCCCATCGCAAGCGCTCTAGAGATTTGATGTATTAGTACTGGACAATGTCACAGGTTTTCTCTATTTTTGCATTGCGGCAAAATGCCCGACACTCAATCGACACTTGATACATACTTGCTAAATGAAGGATTCTTCTCAGCGCGATAGGAAGTAAGTTCATCTGTTGAGGTGATAACCAAAACCTTTTGCGTTCTCTCTGTGTGCTGGGCACTACATTAAGTATGTATTCGCTGGCTGCTGGCAGAGTTGCACTGGTTTGCATAATAAACATTTCTTACTCAGTAACTCTACTACTGGCTGCTCCTGACGGACAGGCAGCTGTCCTCCTTTCCGAGACACAGGCTCTTTCCACCTTCTAGCTCTGCCATCTCCTAGACCAGTGATGGCGAACCTTTTGAGCTCGGCGTGTCAGCATTTTGAAAAACCCTAACTTAACTCTGGTGCCGTGTCACATATAGAAATGTTTTGATATTTGCAACCACAATAAAACGAAGATTTATATTTTTGATATTTATTTTATATATTTAAATGCCATTTAACAAAGAAAAATCAACCAAAAAAATGAGTTCGCGTGTCACCTCTGACACACATGTCATAGGTTCGCCATCACTGTCCTAGGCCCTGCACATGGGGGAAGAGGATGAGAACAAGGCACCTGGCCCCGCAGAGGTGCAGAAGCTAGGAAGCCACTTCCTGGGGACAACTCTATATATTTTGGAAATGGGAACATGGATTTTGGTGGACACTTAGCTACTACCTCTTCCACACATAAGTTCCTTACCATTCACAATAGCCCTATGAAGGAGGTACCATTATCCCCATTTTACAGATAGGCTACTGAGGCTTACACCTATCCAAAACCAATAAGGTTCTGATTTAGGATTTCAACTTAGGTCCCACCTGACTCAGTAGCCTCTATTCTTAACCACTAGACTAGTGTTTCTCAAGTGGAGGTGATTTTTGTCCCTAAGGGACAGGGGACATTTGGCAACATTATTGATCTTTTTTTTTTTTGGTGGTGGGGGAGGGAGGTACTACTGGCATCTAGTGGATAGAAGCCTGGAATGCTACTAAACATCCTAGAATGCATAGGACACCCCCAACACACACACACACACACACACACACACACACACACACACACAAATTATCAGGCCCCAAATGTCATTAGTGCCAAGGTTGAGATTCTGTACTAGCCTGTACATTACCCATCATGGCAGAAGGTAAGGTTGAGGAAGACATGATAGAAAAAGATTAGGAACACCTGCTGTGAGGAACAAGCTAAGTGCCAATTATGAAAGGACTAGAGGCCCTCGTTGTGGCCTGTGGGGATCAGGGGAGGAACAGATCCCGCGCATCCCGGTCAGCTGAGAAGTGCTCTGGCTGTGGGAGCACACTGACCTCCAGGGGGACACTCCTGCATTGAGCATCTGCCTCCTGGTGGTCAGTGCATGTCATAGCGACTGGTTGCTTAGGCTTTTATATATATAGATAGAAAGGATTGGAAAATAGTAGAGAGGTGCTGGGGGTTGTTTAATGTGGAAGAAGGTAAGTGGTTCTATTACTTTGCTATTGGCTGCTAGGCATTTCTGGGTCTTGACAGTATATTTGAAGAAATAAATTGTACCTTATCCTTTAAACCATTTTGTTTCTGAACTCAGGCAGACAAGACTCGTCCTTTTATCACTTCCAGTCCTACAAATGGGGTCAAATCCATTGCAGAAGGCTGGCTCTCTGCCGACCCATATAACAATTATTTTGGGGACGTACATTTTTATGACTATACCAGGGATTGCTGGGATTGGAACATTTTCCCAAAAGCTCGATTTGCATCTGAATATGGATATCAGTCCTGGCCTTCCTTCAGTACATTAGAAAAGGTAAGCCATCTTTGATTCCCCAGTAGCTCAGAATGGTGGGCTAGGGCATATGTCATTTCATCAATAGTGGTTCAGAAAACTAAATGAAATCTATTTATTTTAAATCACATTTTAGGAAGAAGATAATAGAAGATAACTTTTTTTGTTCTTTAACCTTTGGGGAGCTAAACTCTTGTAGTCATCATTTTGGGGATAGCTTTTCCATATTGCTTTTAATTATAAAATGGGAGCCAGTAGCTGCTTAAGCCTGATTTATTATTACACATGAAAATAACTCCCACTTGCTACTTTCTATATGTCATACAACTTAAAAAATTATTTACAGATATTCAGAACTGGAAAGTTTATCACAGTAAGAGACATGAATGTGATAAATAAGTCTTTGTCTAACGTTATCACATCAGGTCATTCACTTCTTTTCTCTCCTCTTTCATTTCCTCCTCTTCTTCCTCCTCCTTTTTCTTCGTGTTGGTGTATTTGATTATCAGTATGGCGTTTCACTTTCTCTGTTCCTAATGATTCAGTTTCACAGATGGATTCAGTTTTAGAGTTATATGTGTTCTTTCCTTTTATTTACTTTATTTTTTTCAAGTTCCTATTTTATTTTTATTTTTCAATTACAGTTGACATTCAAGCAAAGCTCTCTTGACCCAACCCCATCTCCTTCCAGGCATCACCCTATTTCTCGGCTCCCGATGTGGCCAGACTTTCTGGAAGAGCAGACTTCACGCTCTGTCCTCGCTTCTCCACTTCTTATTCAGACTTCACCCCACCCTGTCTTAGCGGCCACCCCTCAATGACTAACCGATGTATTCGGATACCATATCCAAATGAGCCTTTCTTTTTTTTTTTTTTGAATAAATCTTTATTGTTCAGATTATTACAGTTGTTCCTCTTTTCCCCCCCATAGCTCCCCTCCACCCAGTTCCCACCCTTCTGCCTGCCCTTACAACCCCCACTGTCCTCATCCATAGGTGTACGATTTTTGTCCAGTCTCTTCCCGCACCCCCCACACCCCTTTCCCCCCGAGAATAGTCAGTCCACTCCCTTTCTATACCCCTGATTCTATTATATTCACCAGTTTGCTCTGTTCATCAGATTTTTTATTCACTTGATTTTTAGATTCACTTGTTGATAGATATGTATTTGTAGTTCATAATTTTTATCTTTACCATTTTCTTCTTCTTCCTCTTCTTAAAGAATATATTTCAGCATTTCATATAATACTGGTTTGGTGGTGATGAACTCCTTTAGCTTTTTCTTATCTGTGAAGCTCTTTATCTGACCTTCAATTCTGAATGATAGCTTTGCTGGATAAAGTAATCTTGGTTGTAGGTTCTTGGTATTCATCACTGAATATTTCTTGCCACTCCCTTCTGGCCTACATAGTTTCTGCTGAGAAATCATTTGACAGCCGTATGGGTACTCCCTTGTAGGTAACTGACTTTTTTTCTCTTGCTGCTTTTAAGATTCTCTCTTTGTCTTTTGCTCTTGGCATTTTAATTATGATGTGTCTTGGCATGGTCCTCTTTGGACTCCTTTTGTTTGGGGTTCTCTGTGCTTCCTGGACTTGTAAGTCTATTTCTTTCACCAGGTAGGGGAAGGTTTCTGTCATTATTTCTTCAAACAGGTTTTCAATATCTTGTTCTCTCTCTTCTTCTGGCACCCCTATAATTTGGATGTTGGTTCGCTTGAAGTTGTCCCAGAGGCTCCTTACACTATCTTGATATCTTTGAGTTCTTTTTTCTTTTTGCTTTTCCGGTTGGGTATTTTTTGCTTCTTCGTATTTCAAATCTTTGACTTGATTCTTGGCATCCTCTTGTCTGCTGTTGGATCTCTGTATATTATTCTTTATTTCAGTCAGTGTATGCTTAATTTCTAATTGGTCTTTTTTCATATCCTTGAGGGTCTCAGTACGTTTCTTGAGGGTATCATTAAGTTTATTGGCGGTTTCTAGAAAATTCTTGAAAAACCTTATAACCGTGGTTTTGAACTCTATATCCAGTCGTTTGCTTTCCTCCATTTCTGTCATTTGTGACCTGTTTCTTTGTGTCCACATTTTTTATGCTTCCCTGTGTTGATAGAGTGGCTTTGTGTGCTAGGTGTCCTATAGGGCCCAGTGGCTGAGCCTCCCCAATTACCTGAGGTGGACACTATTGGTGCACCCCTTTGTGGGCTTTGTGCACAGTCTAGTTTTAGTTAAGCCTTGATTGTTGTAGGTGTCACCGGGAGGAATTGACCTCCAGGCCAATTGGCTGTGAGAATCAGCTGTGTCTGCAGTGGGAGAACTTCTGTGCTGGAGATACCCTTCTGGGGCAAGACTTGCTTCAGTGGGGCTTTGGTGCTCACTGAGTCTGCCCCCTGAGTGTGTCCCTTATGGATCTGAGGAGTTGTAATCTGGATGGTTTCAATCTGACCACTGGGTACATGGGCTCTTGGATTTCTAAGGAGGTGCTAATTTAGCCTCTGCCTGAGGCTACCCAGCAGGAGCTATGGAGAGATCTGCAGATTCCTCTTCCTTGTTTGGGGTTTGGAGGTGCCCAGATGAGGCCCAGCTGTGAAGCAATGCAAGCTACTGTGGGGCCTTGGGCCTTCTTTTGGATGTTCTGGGTCTCTCTGACCCAGCTGCAGTTCGTTAGGTAATTTTAGATCTCAAAGGGCCAGCCCATTCATATGCAAAAAACTCTGCTAGCAGCTTGTGTGGGGCAGGGTCTCAGGGAATCAACAGGGCAGAGCAAACAGCTATGGCTGATCCTCAGCCCTGTCCTAAGAGGCCCCCGGGTCTCAGTGTCCCATCTCAGTGTCCCGCAGTAATCGCTGCAAGCACCTCTGAGAGAAAGCTGCCCTCGAGTTCCGACCAATGCCAGACAGTCCACTTTCTCCCCGTATGAGTCTGGGTCCCCAGAGATTCACCCGGAACTGGAGTTCAAGCTGTTGGGAGCTTGTGACTCCCTCCTGATTGAAAAAGACACCGGTGTCCTCCATTGCCAGCCCTTGCCACGTGTGCCTCGGTACCTCTGCACTTTACTTCCTCACCTCCTCTGAGTCTCAGTGTGCTTTTCTCTTTCCTTCTAGTTGTAGAATTTCCACTCAGCCAGCCTTCCTGTGATTCTGGATGATGTCCGTTTTGTCTTTTAGTTGTAGTTTTGACATGGTTGTGCAAGGCAACAGTTTCAGGTGTTTACCTATGCCGCCATCTTGGTTTCTCCCAAATGTGCCTTTATTTATTGTTGTTGTCTTACTGCCCTCAGCAGCATTCCTCACAGTGAGGCACTCTGTCCTTCTGGAAGCACGTTTCTCTCTAGGCTTCCCTGGTCCCCATTCTCCTAATTATGTCCTAGTCCACCATCTTCTCCTTCCCATCCCAGGTGTCGGTTCCTCCTACTTTACCCAACATGAAATGTCAATGGTCTTAAGTGCTCAATCTTTTTTTTTTCTACCTAGAGAATCTTGTTCATGCCCATGGTTTTAAATATTGTGTATCAACCACTAAATTTATATTTTTCGTATTTTTTTCTTTCTCCATTTTCTTCTCTATTCTGTGTCCAATATAGAGCCATCATCTTGAGTGAGTGACTCTAGAGACAGCTCAATCCTCATCTCCAAGTGCTGCCCTAGGAGCAGTGGGGATGGTGGTTGCGTTGGTCCCAAAGTTAAGGCACTGGAATTCTCATAATTGCTCTGCCACTAACTTGCTACATGATCTTAACCAAATCATGTAACCCCCTCTGTGCCTCAGTTTCTTCTTCTGTAAAATAAGGGTCTGTAAACTGTTTCTGAAGTCCTGACTTCTGAAATCCAGACTTCTTCAGGTCTTCGGGTCTTAACCTAAATCCTACCTGAGGGTTAGGTTGTATGTTCTTTTAAAAACAACATTAGTGAGATATAATTCTCTGACCATTTAATGTGTGCAGTTTAATGGTTTTCAGTATATTTCCAGAGTTATGCAGCCATCAACATGATCTAATTTTAGAATGTTTTCATCACCTCCAAGGAAACTCTGTATGTAGCAGTCACTCCCAACTCTCTCTGACAGTCCCATCCCAGTTGTAGGCACCACTACTCACTTTTGCATTTCTATATATTTGCTTGTTCTGCACATTTCATATAATTGGAATCATAAAATATGTGATCATTTGAGACTGGCTTCTTTCACCTAGCAAAAATTTTCAAGGTCCATCCATGTTGTATCATTTATTAGTATGTCATTCTTTTTTATTGCTGAATAATACTCCATTGCATGAATATATATTATATTCTGTCTATCCACTTATTATTTAATGTATATTTGTATTAGTCCCACTTTTGTGCTATTATGAATAATGCTGCTATGAACACTTGAATACCTGTATTTGTGTGACCATCTACTAAGTTATACCAAGGAATGGAGTTTCTGGGTCATATGTTAACTGTTTAACATTCCAAGGAACTACCAAACTGTTTACCATAGCAGTTCCACCATTTTACATTCCTGCCAACAGTGTATGAGGGTTTCAGTTTCTACACATTCTTGCCAATACACACTTGTTATTTCCCATTTCCTCCTTTTTTTTTTTTGCATTTCCCTGGACATTTATATTTATAGAAAATTTGCATTTCTTTGGCTAATCATTTGATCATGTTTTCAAGTGCTTGGTGTTTATTTAAATATCTTCCTTTGAGAAATGTATATTCAAATATTTAGCCCATTTTTAAATTGGGTTATTTGTGTTTTTATTATTGAGTTGTAAAATATATATATTTTAGATATGTTCTTTATCATGTATATGATTTACAAATATTTTCTCCCAATTTATGGGTTGTCTTTCTACTTTTTTGATAGTATCCTTGAAAGTACAAACATTTTAAATTTTTTAAATATATTTTATTGTTTTTTTACAGAGAGGAAGGGAGAGGGATAGAGAGTAAGGAACATCAATTAGAGAGAAACATCGATCAGCTGCCTCCTGCACACCTCCCACTGGGGATGTGTCTGCAACCAAGGCACACGCCCTTGCCCGGAATCAAACCTGGGACCTTTCAGTCTGCAGGCCGATGCTCCATCCACTGAGCCAAACCAGTCAGGGCCATTTTTAATTTTGATGAAGTTCTACTTAGCAATCTTCTCTTTTGTCTCTTGTGCTTTTAGTGTTGAACCTAAGAAATCATTGCCTAATGTACATCACAAAGGATTATTTCAATGTTGTCTTCTAGTTTTAGATTTTAAATTTAGGTCTGTGACTTATTTTTTTTTAAAATATATTTTATTGATTTTTTACAGAGAGGAAAGGAGAGAGATAGAGAGTTAGAAACATCGATGAGAGAGAAACATCGATCAGCTGCCTCCTGAACACCCCCACTGGGGATGTGCCTGCAACCAAGTATATGCCCTTGACCGGAATCGAACCTGGGACCTTCCAGTCCGCAGGCCGACACTCTATCCACTGAGCCAAACCAGTCAGGGCAGGTCTGTGACTTATTGTCCTGATGGTGTGAGGTAGGTGTCTAGGTTCATTCTTTGGATGTGGATGGCCAATTGACCCAACACTATTTATTGACAAAACTTTTCCTTCCCTCACTGAATTCTCCTGACCCCTTTGTCAAAAATCAACTGGCTCAAATGTTAAGATTTCTTTTTGGATTTTCAGTTTTGTTCCATTGATTTGTGTGTCTATTTTATGGCAGTATGCACTGTCGTGATTACTGAAGCTTTGTAGTAAGTTTTGAAAGCAGGAAGTATGAGTCTACCAACTTTGTTCTTCTTTCAAGATGTTTTGACTTTTGTGGGTGTTTTGCATTTCTATATGAATTTTAGGATCACCTTGACAGTTTCTGCAAAAAGCCAGCTGGGATTTTGATAGGGATTGGGTTGAGTCTGTAGATCACTTTGCAAAGTATTGCCATCATAACAATATTGTCTTCTGATTCAGGAACATGTGCTATCTTCTTTAATTTTGTAGGTTTTTTTTTTAATCTTCACCTGAGGACATGCTTAGAGAGAGGAAGGGAAAGACAGAAAGAGAGAGAGAGAGAGAGAGAGAGAGAGAGAGAGAGAGAGAGAGAGAGATCAGTTGCCTTTTGTATATGCTCTGACTGGGAATTGAACTGGCAACTTTTTGGTGTACAGGATGATGCTCAACCAACTGAGCCACTCCTACTGGGCTAATTTTGTAGTTTTTAGTGTACAAGTCTTATACTTAGGTTAAATTTATTCCTATTTTATTCTTTATTTGGTGCTATTGTAAATGAAATTGTTTAGTGTTATAAAGATACAACTGATTTATTTTGTTTACTGAACTTATGTTCTGCAACCTTACAGAACTCATTTATTAACTCTAATAGGTTTTTTTTTCTAAAAGTTTTTAGAGGTTTCTATATAAAAGAGCATGTCATCTGCAGATAGAAATAGTTGTATTTCTTCCTTTGCAATCTGGATGCCTTTTATTTACTTTTCTTGCCTAATTGCTCTGGCTGGGACCTCTAGTACAATGTAGAATAGAAGTGGCAAGACCAGACATCCTTGCCCCATTCCTTTCCCAGGGAGAAAGTTTTCAGTCTTCACCATTTAGTATGATGTTAACTGTAAGTGTTTCACAGGTGCCCTTTATCAGGTTGAGACAGTTCCCTTTTACTCCTACTTTGTTGAATGTTTATGTCATGAAAGGGTTTTGGATTTTGTCTAATGCTTTCTGTTCATCTATTGAAATGATCAGGTAGTTCTTAACCCCCTCCCCCATCACTTGTGTAACATAACCACAAAGTTTTAAAACAATTTCAAAATCTTCCTCAATTTCACCGCCTGAACACAACTATATTTGCTTCTAGATATCAAAGTAATATTGTATTTGTAGCTTTCATAGTAGTGTTATAAACTTAGTTTTATTACTCTCATATTGGGGGGCTGGTCTTTTGGGAATGATATTATTTTAAAATGCAGGAGGAGGAAGTACAGTATCCCAGTATTTTGACTTAGTCAGAAACAAGTACTGAGAATGGGAAAGAAGGAATGAAATGTTGATTTCAGGTACTTACTGTTTTATTTAACAGTAATTCACCCTCTTCTGCTTTCACTGAGGCCCAGGAGGAAACCAAGGCAGTGGAGAGTGAAAGTTCTAACTCTATCCCTACATAGTAATTCAAACTTATTATCAGACCCAAATCTGATCACTTTCTTTCCAGTACATTTCAGAAAGGTGAGATTTAGAAATTACTAAAACTTTTTCTTTATTTTTTATTGATTTTTTTTTTTTTTAGAGAGAGAGGAAGAGAGAAGGATAGAGAAGTAGAAACATCAATGAGAGAGGAAAATCATCTATCAGCTGCCTCCTCCTTCCACTAAGGTTTGAGCTTGCAAGCCGGTCTTATGCCCTGAAAGGGAATTGAACCAGTGACCTCTTGTTTTCTGGGTTGATGCTCAACCACTGAGCCACACCAGCTGGGCTAACCCTTCTTTTCAAACGTATAAGCATTTCTATTCCACCTCCTGAAAATAATGGAAATACCATGTTTTTGTGATGTCTGATGATGTTCAAAGATACTCAACACTGTATTTTAAAATAGGGAAAGATGAGAAGTTCTGTTCATTAAGATTCCTTTATTTAGTCATTGCCTCTTTTCAAGTGACATTGCTTAGTTGAGGATTTGAATTAGTTGAGGTAATTGTGAAAATAAAAGAAACCAAAAGAATAACTTTACATAAAAAGTTGGTTCTTTTACTTAGATCTTTTCTGGTGTATCCAAGACAAATATTAAAATGTCTCTCTCTAGTTTGGGATACATTAATTCTTTGTAAAATAATCATGTTTTTAACAGGCAATTATCAATATTGCACAGTGATTAAAAGCTTGAGCTTTGGACTAAGCAGATCTGGATCTGAATCTTAGCACTGCCCACACTAGTTGCATTGCCTTGGGCAAATTATTTAATCATGTTCTTATTGGTAAATTGGGGTTAGTAGTAGTAAATAACCTATTAGGAGTGTGTGTGTGTGTGTGTGTGTGTGTGTGTGCGCGCGCGCATATGTGCATGTTATCATATGCAAAGATTAAGTTAATTAATAATTAAAGCCTTAGTTCTTGCCACATAGTGAGAACCCATAAAATGTAAGCTATTGTTACTATTCATCATGGCCAGTCTGGCCATATGATTGTTCTATTTTCTTCAGATGCATCTAGGTTTAAAAAACTAGAGGCTGGAACTAGACTGCACAAATTAGCTTTGGATCTTGGGCAAATTATGTAACCTTTCTGTGCTTGACTTTCTCATCTGTTCAATAGGGTGATAATAGTGTCTACTCTGTTTGGTTGTTATGAGGATTAAATGAATTAATATTCTTAAAAGCAATTAGAACCTTACCTGGCACTTTCTAATTTTTTCTGGTAACATTGTTATAGATGAAGTTTATAAGACTTCCAAAACACAACTGTCAGAAGGTAGGCAGTTTCCTACATAACAGAAGAATAGGGTTATGATTATGGGATACATTCAAATCATTACCAATCAGAGAGAGGGTTGGGAGGTCCAGAGGTGTGTTTCAGACTTTAAAAAGGAAGAAACATTAAAAAAAGAAATATTATTGATATGTGCATCTCAGATGTGTACAGATGACTGTAATACTAATATCTCTATTTTAAATAAATTACAGGAGTAATTCATGTTCTCTAAACTGTCTCTAAACTATATAACATTTAGAAAAACTTCCACATTAAATATGGCTAATGTGCATTACTTAAGTTTGGTATAAATAAACGCCTAAAGAATAACTTTTTCCTCTTAAGGTGATTGGTCTGAGCAATGCCTGATTACTGGGGATTATAAGTCATATTTTATTTAAAAATGATTTTTTAAATTGCTGTATTCTTTTTTAAATGTTTTTATTGATTTCAGAGAAAAGAAGGGAGAGAGACATAGAAACATCAATGATGAGAGAGAATCATTGATTAGCTCGATTGACCAAAATTAAACATTTCAAATATATTTAGTAATCACTGAGAAACAGATGAGCAAGTGCTAAAGCATTTGCCATCTTTTTAAAAAAAAAATATTTTATTGATTTTTTACAGAGAGGAAGGGAGAGGGATAGACCTCCTGCACACTTCCCACTGGGGATGTGCCCACAACCAAGGTACATGCCCTTGACCGGAATCGAACCTGGGACCCTTGAGTCCGCAGGCCGACGCTCTATCCGCTGAGCTAAACCGGTCAGGGCAGCATTTTCCATCTTAATAGTGATATTTCATTCCTGTTAAAGAACTGACAGTTTTAACAAAATGTTGATTTCAGTTCATTATTCAGTTTTGACAATTTGCTTACTTAAATAGATAAAATGACATTTAAAAATACACATAACTAGCCGTGGCCAGTGTGACTCAGTTGGAGTGTCATCCCATACATCGAAAGGTTGTGTGTTTGATTCTGGGTCAGGGCACATACCCAGGTTGCAGGTTTGATCCCCAATTAGGGTGTGTGCAAGAGACAACCAATCGATGCTTCACTCTCACGTGGATGTTTCTCTCTCTCTCTCTCTCTCTCTCACTCTCTCTCTCTCTCTCTCTCTCTCCCCCTCTCCCCCTCTCCCCCTCTCCCTCTATCTCTAAAATCAATAAAAACATATCCTCATGTGAGGATTAAATTTTTTTAGGTAAAAAATACACATAACTAATGTTTATAAAAGGAACAATATTTTGATAGGACCTTCAATGGAAATATCACATTGTAATTTCTTAGGTTTGAACAAGGAAGGGTATAGGTGCCAAATCCTGGTTTTGTGATTCAATTTTGTACAAGGCTGGTCTTTCACCACCAACAAATGTGATGAAAAAAACATCTGTGATATTATTCCAGTGTATAGAGTTTATCAGAAATATGTAGAAAAGTACTCCTGATTTCTCAATTTGTACCTCTTATTCTTTATTCAAAAGGTTTCATCTAAAGTAGACTGGTCTTACAACAGCAGCTTTTCAAGTCATCGACAGCATCATGAAAATGGTAACGAAGAAATGCTTTTTCAGGTTGGACTTCATTTCAAACTCCCGCATAGCACAGATCCATTACGTGAATTCAAAGATACCATTTACCTTACCCAGGTAAGGCATTCTAATCTGGAGTTCAAAAGGCTCCTGCAATTAACATAAGAGATCATATAAGTTTTGTAAACCTATGTGGTGAAAACTGTTTTTCATTTTACTGATTAAGGAATTGACCTTCAAAATTGATGTATGATGCCATGTAAGACTTGAAATAGTTAATTTTTGGCATTTGTCTCTCTTACAAGAATAGCTCAGAAAGTTCTACAAAAATGTATGCATTAAAATGTTTCCCAGCTCAGGATTACTATAACGTTCCAGGAATTAAGACAGTAGCATTTCCCAAGGATAAAATGGAGCAATGGGACATAATAGAGTCAAGAAACAGACTCATGTACAAGATAGTCTCCTGACTTATGGACACGATACCACTGCAATCTTGTGGGAAGGGATAGTCTTATCAGTGAACAGTGCTATAGATGGTGGGTATCTTTAGGGGAAAATAAATGAACTGTGACACTATAGACAAAAAGTAATTTCATCAGTGATTAAAGATTCCACTGTGAAAGGTAGTACAATAAGGCTTCTAGGAGAAAACATAAGAGAATACTTCATTATATTGGCATAGGGAAAGATTTCTTAAACAGGACATCTACACTAATAAAAGAGAAAGATGCAAATTAACCATCACTCCGCCACTCCGCTACACCCACCAGCCAATCAGAAGTGAATATGCAAATTAACCCAACTAAGATGGTGGCAGCCATGAAGCTGGAGCGAGCAGGAGGCTTGGTTTGCCCCCGGCAATGGAGGAAGTCAAGCTTCCTGCCTTCCCTGGCTGGCCCTGGGCTCCGCTCAAGGCTACAAAGTTTCAATTATAGAAGATAAATAAATCCCAGATACCTGCTTCCAGCCCACCCTGGCCTCTGCTCAAGGAGGCGCTGGAAAAAAAAAGAAAAAAAGGAGAGGCTGGGAACTTG
Organism: Myotis nattereri; assembly: GCF_964212035.1. NCBI lineage: Eukaryota > Metazoa > Chordata > Mammalia > Chiroptera > Vespertilionidae > Myotis > Myotis nattereri. The sequence continues at coordinate 160,498,923 of NC_138075.1, forward strand.
GGTCGCCGGGGGGTGTGGCCAGCCTGAAAACAGACCTCAACCCCTCACCCAGGCTGGCCAGACCCCCATGGGGTGAGGGTCCCTGCTGGGGGGCTGTGGCCAGCCTGCAAACAGCTACCAGCCTCTCAGGCTGGCCAGGAACCCCAGCAGGACCCCCACCCTGATCCGGAACATCCTTCAGGGCAAAGCAGCTGGCCCCCACCCATGCACCAGGCCTCTATCCTATATAATAAAAGGGTAATATGCAAACTGACACTAACAGCAGAATGACTGGTCACTATGACACACAATGACCACCAGGGGGCAGATGCTCAATGCAGGAGCTGCCCCCTGGTGGTCAGTGTGCTCCCACAGGGGGAGCTCTGCTCAGCCACAAGCCAGCATAGTGGTGGTGGCGGGAACCTCTCCTGCCTCCTCAGCAGTGCTAAGGATGTCCGACTGCATCTTAGTCCTGCTCCCTGCTGGCAAGTGGACATCCCCCAAGGGCTCCTGGGCTGCCAGAGGGATGTCTGGCTGCCAGCTTAGGCCTGATCCCCCAGGGAGCGGGCCTAAGCCAGCAGGTAGACATCCCCTGAGGGGTCCCATAATGCGAGAGGGCAAAGGCCGGGCTGAGGGACCCCCTGAGTGCACAAATTTTTGGCACTGGGCCTCTAGTAACAACTATAACTGTGAAAGAAAGGAATGATAAATTGTACTTCATTAACATGGACATTTGTATATCAATAGCACCATTAAGATAGAGAAAAGGTTAGCCACGGATTGGGGAACAATATTTGTAATACATATACCTGATAAAAGATTTGTATATTATACAATAAAGAACTTCTATAAAGCAGTAAGAAAAAGACAGATAACCTATTAAAAAATGGAAAAAAGCTTCAAATAGGCACTTCACCAAAGATGATATCCAAATAGAAAGTATAGGAAAGTCTGCTCAATTCCATTCTTAATGAAGGAAATGCAAATTAAAGCCATGCCAGGATACCTCTACTTGCAGTACAATTTTAGCACAATGGCTAAAATTAAAAAGATTGACATTACCAACTGTTGGTGAGGAGGTAGGACAGCTGAAACTTTTTTTTTGAAACTTGTAGACATTGTTAGTAGGAGTGGAAATTTGTTTAACCACTTTGGGAAATGCTATGGCAATTTCTACCCAAGCTAAACATTTGCTTACTTTTGAGTCAGCAAAAGTACTTCTAGCTATGTACCCTAGAAAATTGAGTGCATACGTTTGTCAGCAGACATCTAAAACAAGTGTTCATAGCAACTTTATTCATAATACCCCCAAACTGGAAACAACTTAAATGTTCTTTAACAGAAGAATTTATAAGCAAATAGTGGTATATTTATACTACAGCGAATACTCCACAGCAATAAAAAAACAATGAACTACTAATATTAGCATCAACTTGGATGAATCTCACAGGCATTATATTGAGCAAAAGAAACACTGACGTTTCAATATAGACAAAATGAATCCAGATGATAGAGAACGAATTAGTGGTGCCCACTCTTGTGGAGGGGGATGGTGAACTACGAATAAGAAAGGGTACAAGGAAACTGTCCTGAGTACTAAAACTGTTATATCTTGATCTGGGTGCTGGTTCCATGGTGTAAACATATGTTAAAAGTCACTGGATTGTACACTTATGATCTGTGTATGTTACATTTTGCACCTTCCTAGACTTTTTCCAAAACAGCTCTATTGAAATATAATTGACAGACCATAAAATTCACTCATGTTAAGTGTACAATGAAGTGGTTTTTACTATATTTATCAAGTCTTGTAACTGTCCCAGGTTTCAATTTTAGAACATTTCTTATATCTCAAAAGGATTCCTTGTGCCTATTTGCACTCACTCTCTTTTCTCCCCTTCAGCCCCAGGCAAACATTAATCTGCTTTCTATCTCTACAGATTTTACTTTTTTCAGCATTCCATGTAACTGGAATCGTATAATATGTGATCTTTTTGCATTTGGCTTTTTTTTTTTCTGACTATAATGTTTTTGAAGTTCTTCCATGATACAGTATATATCTATACCTCATTCCTCCTTCTTGCTAAATGGTATTCTCTTGAATGAATATGCCATTTGTTATCCATCTACTCATTAGTTGAGGGACATTTGGATCATTGCTAACTTTTGACTGTTATGATAATACTGCTATGAATACTTACATACAGATCTTTGTGCATGTATTTTAATTTCTCTAACATAGAAATATATGAGTGAAATCCCTGAGTTATGTAGGAAATTTATGTTTAACTTTTTACGAAACTATTGAACTGAATTTTGGATAATAATTTCATTTGAATGTTCCCATTTTACTTTTTTTTATTTGCTAAAATTTCATGAAACTGTGAACTATGTGAAACTATATTAAAGCCTCTGCTTAGTTATTTGTTGTTTTGCCATTTCAAGGTCTGAGGAAAAAGGTAAGAGCCTAATCCCCGTCATGTGAGTTGATCTGAGATAGATCACAAGTTTTTTGTCAAACATGATCATATTTACATTTTTGCATCTTATTGCCTAAAAATGTACCAATTTCTATCTAAACTCATGCTCACCCTCATCAGTTTTTCCCCGTATGAAAATGCAAAGCCTCAGATAGAAGCTGAAGCAGAAAACTGTAAGCCAAAAGAATACCCTTTGTTAAAAGGCAAAAAAACTGGTTAAGAGAATTTCAAAGTTTCAATAATAATCTTATCAATTAGGGAAGTTTTGCCATTGTGATGTGTAATTTATGAAATTACCTCACAGAACACAAGTGTAAAGATAAGGTTGATATCTGACCCTTTGAAAGTGGTACATTTCATTATTATTAGCTTTTTGTAACGAATATTTTGTAAAAGTCTCTCAATTTTAATATATGAAACAAGATTATCCGTGTGTGTGTGTGTGTGTGTGGGTGTGTGTGTGTGAACTTTTTCAGCTGTTGTTTTTCATGCTGGCTTCCCTCCTCCCAGCTGTTCACTTTATGACTGATATTTTATTCTGTTTCCTCAAAACCATATTCAGAGAACTCACAGAAAGAATTCTTTCTGAACTCGTTAGCATTTGAGGTAGTTAGGAACTGGGTGGGCAAGTGTACTTCTTTGTTGCTGGTTTTTGTTGGTGATGGTTTTGTCTGACAATTGAGTATTAATGTTCCATCAGGTCTTGGCTCACAACTGTACCTGTCTTTGCTAGTCCCACCGTGGGACTTTCTGCTATATTAGATGGGATGTAAGATGAAAAAAAAAATGCAAATTAGGATTTTTTTGTTTTTTAGTGCTGGATTTTCTTGACTGAAAGACAAACAGAGCAGGCTGGGGTAAAAAGTGTTTCCCCCTCTTACTACCTTGATTTTAGAACAGTCACCTTTAACCATGTAAAACCTTCTGTGGTCCATTTTCTTTGTTCCCACTGCCCCCGTTGTTGTTTTTCTCACAGACTGCCATACTGTTCTCAAGAACAGGGAACTGGCCTGTGTGCCACTTTTTCAAAAACATTCTATTAAGCATGATTTTTCATAACTTTCTTTTATTTTAAAAATATTTTTTTATTGATTTCAGAGAGGATGGGAGAGGGAGAGATAGAAACATCAATGATGAGAGAGAATCATTGACCAGCTGCCTCCTGCGTGCCCCCAACTGGGGATCGAGCCTGAAACCCAGGCATATGCCCTGACCAGGAATCGAACCTGGGACCCTTCAGTCCACAGATCAACGCTCTATCCACTGAGCCAAACCTGAGCTGAGGAAGCTGTGCAGTAAGTTTCTTCACATTTAGATGCTTCCCTATCTTCTCTTTATCTTATAAACTGCACAGGTATGCCGGGAGGATCTTACCTCTTTAATTCTTCTAATATTCCAAATGAATCTTTCCTCACCTTTCATTCTTCTACCACATGCTATTGTACTGTATTCCGTGTAGCCTACATACCCAGGCACACCCTCGTCAGCTGTGTCACACATACCTCACTGCTTAGCTGAGGACTGGTTAGCTACACCGACACATCTGAACTAACTGTTAGGTGACTTACTCTGCAGCTTGGCCTCTTACTAGGCTCTTAGAGAGGAAGCTGGGTTAGTGACAGTCTTTAATAACCCCTTAGCTCATATCCCCTCTAGTGATTTTATTTATTCTTTCACATAGTTATTGAGTGTGTAATGGGGGCTAGATGCTTGAGGATGTCCCTGAGAGATTCATATTCTTTAGGGCTCCATTTTATCTCCCCATGTTGCAAGTAACTTGATCACAAGAAGAACAAAAGGCAGGCTGTGCCTCAGTGGGCCCAGGTGTTGATGACAGTTGCTACCCTAGAATAGTTATTTGTTTGGTAAACGTCACTGAGTCATGATGGAAGATCCAGGCCATGCTGAGCTTTGAGAGGAATGAAAGTGAGATTACTAACATAGTCTATTACATACTAGTATATTATATTTATATGCATCGTGTAATTTAGCAGTCAGGCAGATGATCAGCATTCTTTGAGTGTCTACTAAATGACTGGCCCCAGGCGATGAGGTGCTTTGTATAGGCCTTCTCATGTAATTCTGACACCTCCAGACATCTGTGTTACTATTTCCATTTATTATGTGAGAAAGCAGAGGCTCAGAAAGACTAAGTATTTTTGTCAAAATTCTCAGGGCAATATATGGAGCAGGTTTCTACTTTTAAAATTATATCCCATCACAATTGTGATAAGAGGAATTCTATAACTACTGAGGTATTTGGTTGAATTAAAACATCTATTTTCAGCAGATAAGTAGAATAGACATCAGAAATTTGGTACATTAGCAAAAAAGGCCTTATTGGAATAATAGAGAAAATCAACAAAACCAAAAGTTCTTTGAAAAGATGAGCAAAATAAAAAACTTTTAGCCAGACTGGCCCAGGGGGAAAAAAAGAGAGAGAAGACTCAAATTACTAAAGCAGGAATGAAAAAGGAAGTATTACTATTGACCTTACAGAACTAAAAAGGGCAATAAAGGAAGACTATAAACAATTGTATGACAATAAGTCATATCACCTAGATGAAATGGACAAATTCCTAGACACAAGCTATGAAATCTAACTCAAGAAGAAATAGAAAATCTGAAAAAAAATCTATAATTAAAGAGATTGAGTCAGTAATAAAAATAAAAATGTCCTTTTACAAAGATGGCTTCACTAGTGAATTCTAAAAAACATAAGAATTAACATCAATCCTTCACAAACGCTTCCAAAAAATAGAAGAGGGGAAACCACCTCCTAACTTGTTTTTAAGCCATTATTACCCTTGTATCAAAACTAGATAAAGACATATCAAGAAAAGCAAACTATAGATAAATATTCCTTATAAATATAGACAGGAAAAATCTTCAACAAAATACTAGCAATCCAAATATAGCAGCATATAAAAAAATTATGTACCATAATCAACTGCAATTCATCCCAGGAATGCAACAATGGCTCATCATATGAAAGTCAAACACCTGTTAATAGAATGAAGGAAAAAATAACCATATAATCATCTCAATAGATGAAGAAAAAACATTTAAAAAATCCAGCACAATAATGAAAAAGATACCCCAATTAAAAATGGCTAAGAGATTTGAATAGGTATTGCTCCAAAGAAAATGACCAGTAAGTACATGAAATGATGCTCAGTATCATTAGTCACTAAGGAAATGCAAATCAAAACCACAGTGAGATACATAGATAGTGAGATATCTAGAATTAAAAAAAGAAAGTAAAAATACTAGTATATATGGAGATTTATTATAGTTATTGACTCACATGGTTATGGAGGCTAAGAAGTGCTAAAATCTGCCATGTGCAAGATGGGAAGCCAGGAAAGCCAGTGATGTAATTCAGTTCGAGTCTGAAGGCCTGAGATCTGAGAGGCCATTGGTGCAAGTCCTGGAATTTGAAGGCCTGAGAACCAGGAGCTCCAATATCCGAGGGCAGGAGAAGTTGGATGCCCCAATTCAACAAGAGAGAGAGAATTCGCCCTTTCTCTGCCTACTCAGGTCCTCAACTGATTGGATGATGCCCACTGACCTTGGTGAGGATGGATCTTCTTTACTCAATCTACTGAATCACTGGAAACATCTTCACAGTCACACCCAGAAATAATGTTTTACCAGCTATTTGGGCATTCTTTAATTCAGTCAAGTTTACACAGAACGTTAATCATCACAGTAAGGATGCGGAGAAATTGGACCCTATACGTATGTTGCTGGTGGGAATGTAAAATGGTACAACTGCTGTGGAAAAGTTTTTCAAAGAGTTAAATATTGAATTATCATAGGACCCAGAAATATTACTCTTAGGTATATATCCAAGAAAATGGAAAAAACGTGTTGACACAAAAGCTTGTACATAAATGTTCATAGTATTTTTCATAATAGCCAAAGAGCTAAAACAGTCCAAACATATATCAACTGATGAATGGATAAGAAAAATGTGGTACATATCCATACAATGAAATGTTATTCAGCAATAAAAAAGAATAAAATACTGATACATACACCATGGATGAACCTTGAAAACATTGTAAGGGAAGGAAGCCAGTCATAAAAGGCCCATATTGCATTATTCCACTGATATGAAATGTTCAGAATAGGCAAATCCATAGAAACAAAGTGGATTAGTGTTTTCAGAAGCAAAGAAGAGGGAAGAGAGAGGAGTGACTGTTAGCCATTATGGTGTTTGTTTTTGGGGTGGTGAAAATATGCTGGAATTAGGTGATGTACAACCAGTAACTATACTGAGGCCAAGACATGGAAACAACCAGTGTCCCTTGATAGATCATTGGATAAAGAAGATGTGGTAGATATAAATAATGGAATGCTACTCAACCATAAGAAAAGATGAAATATTTCTATTTGCGATAGCATGGATAGAGCTTGAGAATATCATGCTAAGCAAAACAAGTCAGACAGAAAAAGGCAAGAACCATATGACTTCACTCACATGCGGGATATAAAACTGAAAGCAACAAATGAACAAACAAGACAGACAGAAACTCATAGATGGACGCAGGCAACAGTGGGGGCAGGTAGTAAAGGGTAAAGGGGGTCAAATATATGGTGATGGAGGGAGATTTGACTCTGGGTGGTAAACACACAATGCAATGTACAGATGATGTATATTGTAACTGGAAACCTATATAATTTTATTAACTAATGTCACTCCAATAAACTTAATATAGAAAAAAAAAACCAATGAATCGTAAACTCAAAGGGTGAATTATATCTTAGTTTAGGACAACGGCTTTCTTGGAAGATTCTTATTGTCAAGATAACTTTAAGTAATTATATAAAGGATATAAATCACATCTGTCAGGAGAACTTAGCCACGGATATAAATCACATCTGTCAGGAGAACTTAGCCACATGGCTGCTCCTAGTTCCAAGGGTTGGAGTGTGATTCTGGAACATGCAGGTCACCTACAAATCTGTGACTCAGAAGGAAGGGGAGGATGGGTTTTTGTAGACAGCTGGTAACCTCCATCACAGAGCAGAGCTGGAATTGGAACCTTAGGTCTTGGTGTCCTGGTCCAATTTCTTTTTACCATACCATCTGTTTCTCTAAGGAGACCGATTTCATGAGTGTAATCAGGCAAGCTGCTGAATATAGGCATATTTTTGAAACTAAAATAAGATTTGTCTGCTAACATTGGGACTGAGTAACCTTGGAAATGACTAAGCATTTATCTTGAAATATGTGAAGATTGCCCTCTTTAGGAAAGTGTGCATGGGTGTACAAATATAGGTACAATTTTAAAGGGAAAGAGTCAGTTCCAGAGAGAGTCCAGAGATCTAGGAGTGTACAACTTCCCTTAGAAGAATAGTGGGAAGTGGCCTTCTGCATTTTTTTTGAACAAACATGCCATTCATTAGTCCTGACAGGCACCCATTGGTTTGGGTAAATCCAGGTCCATGTTATTGGCACGGCACCATCTGTCTGTTGAGTGTACTTCACCATGCAGAGCCCGGAGTACTCAAGAGTCTTGATTTCTCCCCTTCACACTAAGTTACGGTATGATAGGCGACCAGTTAGAGCTTGCAAGGGTTAGAAGCTCTGCTTGCATTAAAAAATTTTTAATTTAAAAATTTAAAGCATTTTTTTTAAATATATTTTATTGATTTTTTACAGAGAGGAAGGGAGAGAGATAGAGAATTAGAAACATCGATGAGAGAGAAACATCGATCAGCCGCCTCCTGCACATCTCCTACTGGGGATGTGCCCGCAACCCAGGTACATGCCCTTGACCGGAATCGAACCTGGGACCTTTCAGTCCGCAGGCCGACGCTCTATCCACTGAGCCAAACTGGTTTCAGCTTAAAGCATTATTAATATTTACCTATTAAATTACAAAAGGTAAATTACAGCAAGGAACTTGGGAACAGAAATAAATAATTATTGCAGGGACTTTTGAAAATTGGAATAGTTTAGGGACTGAAAACTCAAATGTTTATAGGCAGGTAATTTTGAATGGATGAGAGTATGATTACTGGGAATCGTGGCAAAATAGAGTGTAGAGGCCCTGCCTTAAGACATTAAACAATGACAACATCAACAACAAGAAACATAAACACCTGCATGCGGGTCAATTAAAACCCATGTGGGGCTAAGTTTAGCCTGGAGGCCACCAGTTTATGGCAACCTCTTGACTGGCTCATAATATAGGAATATGGAACAAGGACTTTAAAATTTGCCATGTTATCAAAAGAGGCAATGCAGGAAGTGAAGAAATTAATTGGGATATAAAATGTTCTTTGCTTTTTTATTTAAAGAAAAAAACTGGCTTAATATTTGGAGAATGATTCAAATTATGATATAACTACATAACTGTTTAAAGCACAGAAATATATAGAAAGTGCCAGCACATGGAAATATATCTATGTGAAAATTAAGTGAGAGTAGAATGTAAATTATAAATGTAAATGAGTTATAATATATGTTAACAAAGATTGGGGGAAAAATGTGAGCAATGTAAATAATTTGACGGTCATCAGATTTCTTTTTCCTGAAAAGAAGCTTAAATTCACCAGGAAGAAAAAGACAATGCAGTCCATCTCTATGAAGCACATCGGTAAAATATCTAATTGTCCTTTGGATTCCATCTAACTAAGCAGGAGTATGACTATCTCAATAGCTTATAGCTTTGTCCTATAAAAAAGTGGTCATTTTTACCTGAAAGAGATGACTTGATTACTTTCTCTGTTATACACTGATATTTTGTTCAAGCCTCAGAATTCTGTGTTTTACTTTTTTCCTATCCACTCTACTTTATAAAAATGGATCCAAGGAAAGTGATTCCTGTCCCAAACTTCTTGAGTGAACCCCTCCTTTTATGCCATTCATGAGGAGGCACCGAGCCAAGTCCCTGGGGGTAATGTCAGGATGTTCCAGGCTCTTTGGCTTCAGAAATGGCCCAGACTTTGCTTCAGGTCCTGGGGTTTCCAGAACGTGGCCGCCACCCAGAGTGGAGTGTCCATGGTGGTTGCCACTCGATGCTTGTGCTTGGGCAGCAGCTCCTGAAATGTCTGGGGGCGACCAGGACCCCACTCCCCCTGTTGTTAGTCATTGGTGTGATGAGGGCCTCCTCCGTCTCCCTCCTGTGCTCCCTTCTCACGCAGCCCATAAAGCAGTGGCTGCTTTTGCAGGAATCTTGGGTTGAAGACAGAGATTTCTTGTCTTTCTGGGCCTCAGGTGTAATTGCTACAGGGACAGGGACTGGATGTTGTGTCATAGGCCAATTATAGCTGGGTTGGAGGGGCATTATTTGGAAGCTCAGGGTGATTTAAAAGAGTTCAGATTCAGCAACTCTTTGAAACAAACATAAAGGTTACTTTCCGTGCTGATGGGGGGCGTGGATTGATCATTGGTGTTGCTCTCAGATTAGTTTCTACTGAGATTTCACTTCTTGGTTGCTTCATCATTACTGAACTTTTTAGAAGTTGCTCCACAACACTAATTTTGTACAATAACTCAACATGTCTGTGAATGCTTACTCAAGCGACTTAATTCCTCTGTGCCCAGCAACCTAGGCCTATAGGTAGATAACTCGCTTTCTTCGGTTGAGACAGTGATGTTTTTGCAAGGATCTTGGCTGGAGATCCTGAGCCTAATTGCAGACAGCTTGACTGACATAAAGCACAGTTCCCCGGTCTGTTTTTCTATTGCACCCCCTCTGACTTAGTGTTAGACCACTGCATCCAGACAGTATTTTGTGATCATTTTGAGTTGGCCCCATTGCTGCTTTGTGTGTGAGATTCTTAGTTTCTTAGCGTATTTGCCTGTGGTCCTCCCTGTGGTCCTCCCTGTGGTCCTGGTGGTCTGGTTCCTGAATGAGAAGCACATTTCTTTATCTGCTCACAGCTAAAGGCGTCTCTTGCTTGGAAGATTTTAATAGCTGTCTGCATGGTGTCCCTGAATCCATTCTGGCCCCCTGCAATCCGTTCTCCTTTCCGTAGCCAGAGTTGTCTTTTGGAAATACAACTCTGGTCCCGTCACCCTTTAGCTTAAAAGCTTCTGTGCCTTCCAGTGGCCTTTAGGCTGCACAGGAAAACCTTCCCAGGTCCCGCCTCTCCTTGGCCTCTCTCCTGGGGCTCCCAGTTCTCTGTGCTCTGGGCACCTGAGCCTTCTTGCGGGTCTTCACTCGGGCTTTCTCCTCAACCACATGTTGTCCTCTCTGCAGCCAGGTTCTGCCTCTTTCCTCTTTTTTGAGGCCAGTCCTCATCCCTCAGCTGCGCCCTAACATCCAAGCTCCTAACGTTGCATACCTCTCCTCCTTAGCACTCATTCCTGTTTAAAGTTTACCTTTATTTGTGTGATTCTTGGATTAAGACCTGTTTCTACATAAACCAATAAGCTCCACAAGGGTGGGCTGTATCTTTTTGGCTGAGAGAGGGGCTTACCATTGCCAGCTTGTAACACATGCTGTAGGTGCTTATAAATATTTATTGAATGACCACGATTTCTTCTTGGTTTACCCTTCTGGAATTTTATGGCTCTGCCTCATGTAAGTTATCACTTCATCTATGACTTCTTCCCTAGCCAGCCTACTTCTATCTAAAGGCTCTACCTTTATCTAGTTTTTCCAGCTTTATAAGAAGGCATCTGGGCTTAGTCTTCTAGTGACCAGATATGCAAACCTTCTTTCTTCCTCTAAGGCCATCCTTTCCTCTGACTGAGGAGTCCTTGCAGCCCTGACCATCTTTCTGGGTTCCCCTTGGTGACGTCTCCTAATGAGCTCCCATTTATGAGCCTTTCTGAGCTACAACTCCAAGCTGGGAGCGTGTGACACCCACAGTCTCAGCAACAGCAGCAATAAAAGAGATTGATTTTCAATGATAATGGCAGTAATTAAGGATCCTACATGAATTTGTTATTGCCTCGCCAACAACAACTAAACTCGCTTGTCTCATTGCTGCAGTTTACCATCTCTTCTGCCATGATGAAGGAATTGCATTCTTAAGAAATTTTACATTCTCAAAAGTCATGATTTAAAAACAATTGCTTGACTAGGAAAAAAGGGGATAGGGATTGGTCAGGATCAGACTCAAAATAAAGGTATTTTTCCTACAGAATTTTTTCTAATAAAGCTTTAAAACAACAACTCTGCAAGTGTTCGTAAAGCCCATCACTGCAAAAACCTTAGTGTTTCACCACATATAGCACTTGCTCCGGAGCAAGTCTTCGTTTCCCATCATTGCCTACACTACCGTTAGCAAAGACCCTTTATACCCTCCTGCTTCTTTGATTACCCAATTGTTATAATGAATCAAACACCAAGCCTCCCAAACCAGCCAGCTTTTACAGACAATAGCTTCTCTCATGCTAAGGGGGTAGTTCCAGATCTAGTATAATAATGGTATATGTAATGCTAATCAAATTCTCTGATTTATTCCATTTGCTTTAAAAACAAACAGTCTGTAATTTTCTCAGATCTGGACAGCCTACATCAAACAATCACACCTGTGTTTTAATGTTCTCCCCGACTCAGGTGATGCAGGCCCAGTGTGTCAAAACAGAAACTGAATTCTACCGCCGCAGTCGCAGCGAGATAGTGGACGGAAAAGGGCACACCATGGGGGCACTGTATTGGCAGCTGAATGACATCTGGCAGGCTCCTTCCTGGGCCTCTCTAGGCAAGTGTTTCAGCATTCCTTGTGTGTGAGAGAGAAAGCAATACTAGTGTGGAGAGGTGCTGAGAAAACCCAGAGGCCGAGGTAAGGAGATTCTCCAACATCTGGTCAATGAACTGGACCCCCACCCACTACCTTCACAGTCTTCCCAGGAGCCTGAGAGGCAGCCTCGCTATGAGTTCTGTGCTGTGCAATGTCACAAAAGCGGGCTAACAAGGTGGGTAGATTCATGCACGGAGATCTGTTACGTGTCATAATCATTGCTTAGATTTGAATTTATTTAAGAGGACTTTCCAAGGCAAAGGAGCATTTACTTAAGCATCTCTTCTTCCGTTTAGGAGACTTCAACCATGTGGAAGGTTGGCCCCACTAAGTGTTAAAATGTCCCTTTGCTTGACTCCCGTTTAAGACCATGAGGTCATTTTTATTCTGCCCTATTTATCTCTTGAAAGGGGAGGTCATAGTCAGAAGTCCAAGTAGGAAGGGTTCTCAATTGAAGCAGTCCAACTAGCAATAGGTGAGATGACTGGCATGGCACTTGCAGTTTGAATTATTCTTCTTTGGCACATGAAAAACCATCCAGAAGTAATGATAAATCTTTGGCCTTCACCTGAGGTGGTTTGAAGCAAAGTTCAGTTAATGCCAACAAAAGTTTGGGGTCAAAAATGAGGCAAAGCCGTGAAGTAAAAAGGCCATGTTGCTGGGTAAGGCCTTAAACCAGCTATGGATACAAATGTAAAATCCATTCACCACAGGCTTTAATGAGTGCCAGGTCACCTCTCAAGGGGCACTGGAGTTTTGATCAAGTTAATCTGGCTAAACTCTTTATCAACACCAACCAGACAAAAGGGTATTGGATGAGAATCACAGGTAGAGCATGGGGGGAATAGCCCTTAACACAGGATGAAGAGATACTGTTTAGAGACACTTGGGCAGTATTTACTTATTTATTTATAGAGGAAGGGAGAGGAAGAGGGAGAGAAACATCCATGTGAGAGCGAAACATCAATCGACTGCCTTCACCATGCACCTACCAGGGATTGAGCTTGCAACCTGGGCATATGCCCTGACCGGGAATCGAACTGGCAACCTTTCGGCACATGGGACGACCAACTGAGCCACACCGGCCAGAGCGAAATATTTTTTAGTTTGTGGGGTTAGCATACCAGACTTGCCAACAGGGCACAGCATTCTGCAGGTCCTCGGCACCTTGTAACTGTATGTGAGGCACTGTCATTAATTGCTGTCGGCTGGGTGTTCTGCAGTGGGAACTTGCCGGCCACATTAGTGACAGAGCTTGTTTTGTCTCCCTCAGGGGACTGTGCTCATGGGAACAGGAGACTAAGTCCCAAGTCATTCTTACAAAGGGCTACTCGTAACCCGTGCTCCCTGCCGGTGCTGCTGGCTTCCTTCTTCACATGTGTATAGTGAAAAGGAGAAGGGGCGCCTTGAGCTCCCAGAAGCAAGGAGTCAGCTCTGGGCCCAAAAGACGGGCCTGTGGCATGTTTGACTTAACTGCTTGAGCCCCTGGTTCCTCATTTGAAAATGGATGTTAATGTCTGCCTCCCCCAGATGTGAGGATAAAACGTGGTAACGTCCAAAATGCTCAGAGCCCTCAGCAAACGTGGGTTCCCGAGCTTTCTGGGTCTCCCTTCCACTCGCAGTCCTTAGGATCATGACAGATTCATGTTCACTGGGCCGTGTGGGTGATGATTCTGACTGACGGCTTGGCCCTGCCCACCTACTAACTTTCCTGACTGTTTTTTAGAATACGGAGGAAAGTGGAAAATGCTTCATTACTTCGCTCAGCATTTCTTCGCGCCACTGTGGCCAGTGGGTTTTGAGGATAAAGGAGTGTTTTTTGTCTACGGGGTGTCAGACCTTCACTCAGACCACATGGTGACGCTCACTGTAAGTCGATTGGCTTTTCTCTCTGTGATGGAGAGTTTTAGGTTATTTCTTTAGTTATTCGGTGCCTTTTCTTTTTGGGAAACAGAAAAGAGAAATTAATTTGTACCAAAATGTTTCCAGCGCCTGGAGTAGAAAATGGGCTGTCCCAGAGTCAGCATATCTCTTTTCAGGGTAAAACTGTTGTTTATTCTGTGACCTTAAGCCTAATGTCTTAGTGATTCAGTTTCCTCATCTGTAAAATGATACCAGCCTATCTTCTTTTTTAAAAAATATATTTTTATTGATTTCAGAGAAGAAGGGAGGAGGAGAGAGAGATAGAAACATCAATGATGAGAGAGAATCATTGATGGGCTGCCTTCTCCATGCCCCCCACTGGGGCCTGAGCCTGACACCTGGGCATGTGCCCTGACCAGGAATTGAACTCTGACCTCCTTGTTCATAGGTTGACACTCAACCACTGAGCAACGTCAGCCGGGCCAGCCTATTTTCTAAAAGGCTCCTATGGGTAGTGGATAAAAGAATTAGATGCAACTGAATTATAAAGTGCCACTTAAATGTAAGCTTATTGATAATCACGGAAAGCAGGAAATAGCTTGATGGAGAATGCATACGTGGGAAAGTAGACTTGGATCGAAAACAATCTAGGCGAAAAGAAAGGGTAGAAACTCGTCTTGGGCGGCAGCGGTATGGAGGACACTGAGGATAGGTCATGCGTATGGAGTAATGGCGGTGCCTGGGCACTGTGCCTCCCATCGCTCGCTTCACTGAATTCTCACAGCAGCCCGCAGAGTTAGTGCTGCTGTTATTCGCATGCTACAAAGGAAGAAACAGAGACGCCGAGAACCTGATTAACTTGCTCAGTTACACAGCCAGCACTTGGTGGGGCGGAGGTTAAACCCGGATTTCATAGTCTCTTAACCGTTCCTGCTGTTCTGCCTTTCGTCAATGATTACTACTATTTTCCTCTTAAAAAAGTAGTGACCCAGGAACGTTTGCTTTTGTTCTGTGTTGTTTCTCCACAGGTGAGAGTGCACAGGTGGAGTTCCCTGGAGCCTGTGTGCTCTCGCAGGACCCCGGATCTTGTGATGAGAGCAGGGAAGGCTGTCCCCCTCTATCAGGAGCCGGTGTCTGCAATGCTGCAGAGATGTGGGCATTGTACACGGCAAAGCTGTGTGGTTTCCTTTTACCTGTCAGCCAACAGCAAACCCTTGAGCTCAACCAACTATCACTTCCTGTCCTCACCGAAGAAAGCCGAGGGGCTCCAGAAGGCAGGCATCACTGTAAGCACCGGTCGGTGGGGTCTCCGTGGCCTCGGGAGCTGCCCTGCTCCTGGGCAGGCACACTGCATCTTGCTGTTTGCAAACTTTTCCCTTGGAACAGAGTTTCCCCAAGGCCTGGGAATGTTGGCTCCTTCCCACTGGAAGCAAAGGCCAAATGATTTTTATTTCTAATTCAGCATTTGTCAAAGTTTTTGGTTCCTGATACTCCTACTGTCCCATCAGCCCTCCCTCATGGGACAGTGGAGGGAGAGGCACCAGTGTCATCAGGGATTCCCTCTCTCCCCCCAAGAGTGTCAAACTCGGTCCTGGGGCTTTAGGGCACCAACCCCGAAGTATTATTGTTGATGTAAGAAATGGTCAAACCTGTAGAGAATTTTCGTAAGAGTTTATTTGAGCCAAATTGATGGTACATGCTGAGGAGTAAGATCTTAAAACCTCCAGAGAATAACAGCTTTGCAGCTTCTTTTATGCATATGAAATTAAGGAGGGAACAAGGAAGATTGCATGAAGGTGGGAGGAAGCAACACAGGGATTGTATTACAGGATAGTTAACAAGATTGTGTGCTGTCTGGAGTGTTAATACCCCTTCCAGGTTATTACTTCTGGACTTTCTTTCTGTATTTATTTTTTATTTTAATCTAATCTATCTACCTATAGCTAGATACTGGTTAACAAAATTATACAGGTTTCAGGTGCATACTAGTAATTCCACAACATATCATCTGTGTACTGTATGGTGTACTCACCACCCCAGTTGAGTCTCCTTCTATCACTTCTGGTTTTTCAAAGGTGTGTTAACCTAGATACACGGCAATGATGGGCAGGGTTTACTTAAGGCAAAGATAAACCTTTTACTAAAGAAGTTATAGGTGTGGGCGTGACCACCCACCATGACCTGCCCAGTTAGGAATTTACGATCAGAGCACCCTATGAAGTTACTTTCCACAGAACCCCATTTTTCATCCACTTTATCATCTGTGTTTACAAGTGAGCAAACTAGTCTAGAGGGACTGACACGCTCAAGGAACGTGCTCAGGGAAGCATCAGAGCCGGGGGAGCACTCTGATTTTGAGATTTTTAAGTAGAGTCTATTAATCTTTAAAATTTTCATTCTACGCTCCTTGATTTCTTGCTGCAAAGTAGCTTAATTATCAAATCTCTTTATAATTGCCAAGAGAAACAATGGCATGATCAGGCTGTGTTGTTATGAAAGTGTGCAGCTGGAGAATTTGGAATCTCTTTAGTCAATTGAAACCCTGTCCTTCCTTTTCCTCCTACACATAGTGATTGAAAATATTTTTCTAGGAAGGTCCATTCTCTAGTTTTAGCGAATTTTAAAAAATATATATTTTATTGATTTTTTACAGAGAGGAAGGGAGAGGGATAGAGAGTTAGAAACATCGATGAGAGAGAAACATTGATCAGCTGCCTCCTGTACTCCCCCTACTGGGGATGTGCCTGCAACCAAGGTACATGCCCTTGACCGGAATCGAACCTGGGACCATTCAGTCCGGAGGCCGATGCTCTATCCACTGAGCCAAACCGGTTAGGGCTAGTTTTAGCGAATTTTAAATGTGTCTTCATTGAGAAGCCTTAAGTGGGAGGATTTTTTACATTTACTTTAGAAGTAATGATATAGAAATTCTTAATCCTTGATTTTAAAAACATGTATCTTCTTTCCCAGTAATGAAAGATTCATGTAATGAAATCTAAGTTATCTGTAACAACAGATAAGAAGGAAATGACATATATTTAAGTAGTTTTTTTCCAGAACAGAAAAAACAACAACACCCCACTATGTAGCAGACTAGTGGGGATTTTGAAAACAATTCTTTCTCTTTCCTTAGCTAAGCCTTCATTATCTTGGGATAATTCAGGGTTGGAGAGAAGTAGGACTTCTTTATTTTTTCTACCACATTTGAATTTTAGTGAGACTTGCCTTTCCTAAAGGGATACAATAACAACAACAACAAAGCATTTATTGCAGGCTTAACATAGGCCAGGCACTTGAGTGTTCTGTCCCCAGGTGGATACCAGAAATTTGTTTTCTCTGCCTCCCTGAAGCCAGGGTGCAAGCTTGAGCCCCAGGCTCCATAGTCAGATGCATTGAAATGAGATCCCAGTTGGAAGAAGGCAACAAGAGTGAGCAGGTACCAGAGTCACTTTTGGCCTTGGCCTTGGCGCAGCAGTGACTGGGGCCTCCGTAGCAGCCATGTGGGCTGGCCAGGGCCAGCTTTACCGGAACAGGTGGACGATTGATTTGGGAATCTGACATCTAGCTTCAAGCCTGAATCTCTGACTGTCTGCGAGCTACCTAATGTACTTACTTTTCATTTCTGCTTCTACCACAGTAGGTTTGTTTTATTGTTTGTAGCTCAGAACTCTGAATGGCAATCAGACAAGTGTGTAAGGCTAAAGTTATGTATAGTAAAAATTCTCCTTGGAAATTCTTGATGCCACACATAACATAATGTCAGACCTATGGTGTGGCATGTACCCATGCTAAGGACTCGTTTTTCATGATGAAGGCCGAGCTTGGACGACCAGGTCACACTCATCCATGCTCTCTCAGAGAGGCTCTCGAACCCCCGCCTCTAGGGCTGAGCTCAGCCTCACTGTGCACGTGCTGCTCGTTGACAAATGACAAGATTTAAACTGGTTTGTTTGCTGATACTGTGTGGGGTTCACACATCTTACAAGTGCTCATGATTGTGGCTTTGCAGTGCTATGTAAGGAAGAAGAGAAAGCTCTCACGCTAGACCTGCTGTACATGGCTGGCAGGCTGCTGTCTAGATTTCTGGATCTTTTCGGAGGACCAGGAGGTGAGCTCCGGGGTTGTGCTCTGCGGCTGGCTCCAGATAGAAACCGAGAAAGTCATTAAGCGGCCCAGCAGTTAGGCAAAGACGTTCCTCTCTTGATGATACCCTGAGACACACTGTAAATGATAGAAAGCTTTGAGCTTCTCGTGAAATAGTCTCTCACAGTTCTGCACTTGGTTTGAGATTACAATTTGGTCATTTCCCAGAGCCTTAACAGATTTCCATGTATTTCTCAGTATCTGACACAGTGCACGGAATATATGACTTTAGCGGCCGCTGAACCAAAGTTGTAGGAAATAGACTCCCTGGTAGGCCCACAGAAACACCCTCTGATAGGCATCGGCTATGGAACGGAGAGCTCGTCCCTCATCCTTCACTTCATTTATCTTTTCCTTTCAGGCCATCATCTCTCAGCACAAGGACACCTTTGTGTTTGATCTGGAAACGAAGGCCGTGGCACCCTTTGTGTGGTTGGATGTAGGGAGCGTCCCGGGGAGATTCAGTGACAACGGTTTCCTCATGACGGAGAAGACGCGGACTATATTTTTTTACCCCTGGAGGCCCACCAGCAAGAGTGAATTGGAGCAATCTCTTCATGTGACTTCCTTGGCTGATATTTACTAAGGGGATCCAGCTGCTTTCGAAAGCACTTCTAAGCCACCTGCGAGAGCTGCAGGCAGCCAGAGACCAGGGATGGAGCCGGAAGGTCCACCTGTGCCAGGCATCTGGTGCATCGCTCCCCCAGCGGTGTGCACAGCCCCTCTCAGGGCAGCTGTGTGCTCAGGGCCCCTCCAGCGAGCTGTGCCAGGTCGGTGCTGTTCGGTTTCCCCTCCTAGCTTCACCACCACATGAGCCAGTTATAACCCAACTGCCCCTCCCTCCCCAGAGAAGGATGTCTGCACAGGTCAGCCTCTGCGGATCCACAGGGACATGACCACAGGGCTTCCGATTTGGCTCAATCCAAGGAGCTTTTCCATTCAGAGGAGTTAGATTTAGACTGTTGTCTCTGGCGGAAAAGTGGCGTTCTTTTTAGTTTGAGTTTAAATCATTTTACATCGATTGATTAATTATAAGAGGCTACATATTACTTTATTACACATGATCATGTTCATAAAATTATGTTGATAAAGCAAATGGGGAAAATTGTTAATAAATTGTAATAATTTTGGTAAAGGTTTGTAGGGATTTTTTGTACTCTTTTGTAACTTCCTGTAAGTTTGAAATCATATAAAAAATTAAAATGTACATAAATTGCATCAAGTGGCTTATTTCATCTCTGGCTTATTTAATCATTCCATAAATATTCCATTGTGCCCAATACTGTGCTGACCGTTAATTCCCACTTAGCTCTGGCCAAGTTTTTATTCTAGTTGATAAATTGGGAGAGTTTGGAGAATCTGACAGAGATATTTGAGGGTTTTTCTCTGCGAAGAATCATGTAGTTTTTTACGAAATGGACCACCATTGAGAGTTTGGTTTTAAAATCAAGACTGATTAGGTAATAGATTTGGTTTTAATACTGAGAAGTTTGAGATATGGTTCAGTAACCAAAAAGAAAATAAATGCAGACAATCCAGGCCTTTCATTCAATATCCAAGAGTTTCCTCATATTATGTGTTATTTACATATATATATATATATATAAATATAAATATAAATATAAATAAGAAGACTTACAGTGAATGTGAATACATATGAATATATATATAAATATGTGTATATATATATATACACACACACATATATACATCCTATATAATAAAAGCCTAATATGCTAAGTGCCCAACCATTCGTTTGACTGGTCCATCATTCGCTTATGTACACTGACCACCAGGGGGCAGACGCTTTGACCAGTAGGTTAGCTTGCTGCTGGGGTCCAGCCGATTGGGACTGAGCAAGACGGGCTCGACGTCCCCTGGAGCCCTCCCACAATCCCTCCTTGGCCTCTAAAATATTTTTCTAATTAATTTCCTTTGAATATGCACAAATCTATGCATCGGGCCTCTAGAGTGTGTGTGTGTGTGTGTGTGTGTGTGTGTGTGTGTGTGTGTATACACTGAGTGACCAGATTATTATGACCGCCCCATCAGGACTTTGTTGGGCCACCTTTTGCCTTCATTACTGCGGTGATTCTTCTTGGCATTGACTCCACAAGATGTTGAAAGGTGATGCGAGGAATCTGACACCATGCCTGATGAATACCACTGTCCAGTTCTGTGAGATTTGATGGTTGTGGAACCAGCTGCCTGATGGCTCTTTTAACTTCGTCCCACAAATGCTCAATTGGATTGAGATCTGGTGATTGTGGGGGCCACCTAAGCAAGGTAAAGTCTCCCTCATGTTCTTGAAACCACTCCTGCACAATACAAGCACCATGGCATGGTGCATTGTCTTGTTGGAAGAAGCCATCTCCATTGGGATACGCCATCAACATGATAGGATGAACCTGATCAGCAACGATACTTAGGTATGTTGTGCTATTCAGACATTGTTCCACATGAATTAAAGGGCCCAAATCATGCCAGGAAAACATGCCCCAAGTCTTAACACTGCCCCCACCAGCTTGAAGGGTTGTACTCATACATGTGGGGTGCATGCTTTCATGCTGTTTCCACCAAATTCTCACTCTGCCATCTGCATGATGCACCTGGAAATGTGATTCATCGGACCACATGACTTTTTTCCAATGCTCGACTGTCCAATCCTTGTGTTCCTGTGCGAATTGGAGATGTTTTATCTTGGTAACTGCAGTCAGCAAAGGTGTTCGAACAGGCCTTCGGCTAATTTGCCAACAAACGTCAGGTGGTCATAATAATCTGGCCACTCAGTGTATGAACCTTATGAGGGACTGGGACTTAGGGATATAACTCAGAAGATTCTTACTTGGTAAATATTACTGGTACATCATTTTCTTGTCACTGTTGAAATCCTGTTTTATCACACTGTTGCTGGGGGACAGGAGGACACTCCTCTACATAAAACTAGAGAATATTCTCTGTCAGGTACCCTGTGAGGCTTTGAAGTTGTTGGGCCAGAATTTATATCACAATTCTGCCCTTTCTAGTTCTGTGAGCTTGATCAAGTTATTTCACTTCTATGTTCAGCTTTCTCCTGGTAAAATGGGAATACGCTCACCTTGTAAGTTTGTTTTAAGGGATAAATAAAAACATTTAGCTGAAGGAATGTGAATGGAAGCAGCAAACTGAAGTGTGACCTTGTTGCCCCAGAGATTGCAGGGCTTCTGGCCACACTCCCTGGATCAGAATCCAGGGTCTGAGGCTTGTTGTCTATGGGACCTTGTGCTATTCAGACATTGTTCCACATGAATTAAAGGGCCCAACTCATGCCAGGAAAACATGCCCCAAATCTTAACACTGCCTCCCTTTCTCTAAGCCCTTGACCTTCTGGACTTTAGTTTTCTCATCTGTAAAATGGAGCTAATAATCTCTAACCATCAAAGGGAGGACTAAACAGAGTCTGGAACCAAGTAAGTGCTAAGTACATGGTGGTAATACTTTTTAAACATAATAGTCATTGTCACTCAATCAGTCCATGAAGCTATAGCAAAAATGAAGTGAAAAAGGCGAATGTCTTTAAAAAAAATTTTTAAGAGTGGAAAAGGATATCAGAGAAGAATGAATTTTTAAATGAAGAATACATTAATGAGTAGGCATAAATATATGCTGGCTACAACTTATAAAAGGAGAGATGTGCTATATACCCATTATTTCTGCAAGAGAATAGTAACTTTCAGCACATTCTCCCACAGGTCATGTGTGGCACCATGGTTAGTCATATCTGCCATGTTAATAGATTCCTTTTTACTGCATTTTCTGGAACAGTCTGATGTACTTACTCTTGGGTTTGGATTTCTGAGAAGGCTTTCCTGTTAGCAGTTATGCAAACGTTTATAGAGCAATTGGGAAGATGGGGTTGAGAGAGAGAGAGAGAGAGAGAGAGAGAGAGAGAGAGACCAGTTCACAGGATTACATCTTCCCATTTTAGAATGAAGAAGACAATAGAAATGGTAATATTCTCATTCATATTCACCGTACTTCTTATTTTTTTCTCTTACTTGACTTTTCATTGTGAGAGGTTTTCAAACCATGGGAAGTCACTTGGAAATAAATAGGAAGGCTTTGTCCTCAGTTGGAATGAAAGGGAACTGGAGAGCAGGAGAAATAAAGATATGTTTTCCAAGCATTCCTGAAGTGACAGGAGGAACATTCTCTTGGGCTACCTCTGGCTCTCAGATATGAAACTTATTCCCCAACTGGGTAAGATTTAGGGAGAAAGACAAGTAGGCATTGTTTGTGGGAAATTCAAAGCGTTAAAAAATATCCCGAGAGTCTACATGGACTGTGAATGCAATCTTATCAATTCAATAAGCACATAAAATGAGAAGGGCCATGCAGACAAGGTATTTAGAAATATTTCCAAGTCAGTGGGGGCAACTCTTGTTTTCTAACTGACGTATAGGAGGCTATGAACCGGAGTGATGCTGTGCAAAACCCTAAAAGTCACAGACAGAACCAGTGGTCTGAGTCTGAAGACTGTTTAACTTAAGGACGTATTCATTCATTTACCAAGCATTTACTGAGGGACACTCAGAGCAGGCCCTGTTCCTGTCCCTGGGGTTTCTCAGTGAAGAAAGACTGGCCCGTCTCTGCTCTCATGGACTGCCTGTTAAAGCTGGCGGCAAGTCCTGTAGGCGTAGGTGACAGTGAAGGGGCGCAATGTTAGATAAAGCCATCTTTTTCAACACTTTGGGGAAAAATGTTTGAAAGCTTGTGATAAAAAAATAAATGAAAAGGTGTTTTCAGCTATGGAAGGAGTTGTGAAGGACCTTGGCTGTAATTCGAACAGAGGGAAGGAGAAGCACAAGACCGACCCGTCAGTGAGGCTGGGCTCTGAGCTTGGGACCGATAAGCTGCGTGTGGGCCAACCTGCCAAGACATCTTGGAGCCCTCGAATAGGGGCCAGACAGTAAACAGGCTTTGCAGAAGGAAGGGCATTGCCTCCTTGAGCCGTGTGTTGTCACCACCTCTCCTTATCTCTGGCCACGCGGGTTACTGAATCCTGCCACGAAAGAAATGTTTGTGACAGCAACACAGCTGAACCCCTTAGGTCAGGCCTTAGGCCTTACAGAGGATCTATGTGAGCACCAACTTCTCTCACACGATGCCCTGCAGTGGGCGTGAAGTATCCATCTTATATAAAAACTGCTGTTTGAAATTTTAACCCTGATAGTATGGCTTCTGTAAATGCCTGCTTGCTTAAATAATAAGGAAAATAAGACTACTCCCATTCCAGGGAGGCCGTAAACTATGCCCCAGACAGAGTTGTCAGTGCTGACACCAGGCCAGGCCTTGAGATATAGTCTCATGGCCCCTTCCCAGCACACAGGCCTTTCTCAGAAGGCCCAGAAGTCTCATTTCAAATTTGGGAGACAAAGGACTGGAAAAAGTATAAATAGAGACGTTTCCTCTATGTTGGGGGGCCCAGAATTTGAAAGACACATTTTTCTCTGGCCCTGCACAGAATTTAATACTAAAATGTAACTCCCTTTCTCTAAGCATGTCTTGGTTTTTCTCTGGTCTTTTGCAGCAAGCGAGTACCAAGAATGACAGCAACACCTAGTGATTCAGAATTCCTGGGAAAGCGGATGTCAGGACCATGGAAATTTCTGGTTGAGAATTAGTGCTCATCTCTGCCTCAGAATGTGTGTGGGAACAACCCTCTCTTCTTATTCTGTTGTGTTATGGTTATGGTGTTTGTACAACTTACTGGCTCCTGGGAAACAATTCCCACGTTCCCAGCACTTGGAGCAGACAGTATTGGCCAGCCACTCCACAGCCATGTGCTCCTCTGCTCGGTTAATAGAGTTGGCTCTGTGTCCAGCCCCTGGCACTAAATCATAATCGGCTGTACGAATTCTATTCTGCTTCGCAAGTGATTGGTCTAGGGCCGTGGTCAGCAAACTGCGGCTTAGGAGTCACATGCGGCTTTTTGGCCCCTTGAGTGTGGCTCTTCCTAAGCCTTAGGAGTACCCTCATTAATTTAATAACAATGTACCTACCTATATAGTTTAAGTTTAAAAAATTTGGCTCTCAAAAGAAATTTCAATCGTTGTACTGATGATATTTGGCTCCGTTGACTAATGAGTTTGCCGACCACTGCTATAGGGCAGTGGTTCCCAACCTTTTTTTGGCCATGCCCCACTTCAGCATCTCTAAAACCCTGATGCCCCCCTATGACATACAATTCTTATTATTCAAAAAGTGAATTCCTATTTATGTGGAGGAAGCCTAAAGGGCCATTAAGTTGATCTAAACAAGCTTCCAAAAGAACATGGCATCCATGAAAGAGAAAAATAAAAGAACAAAAGCACAGTTGAAGTACTGAGGAAGAAATCACTAAGAAATTGTTAAAAAAATTAATATGAAGTGATATGAAAAATAGCAAATAAAGTTTCAAAAACAGGTGTACTGGTTACTAATGCGGATTTTTTTTCAATAGATGGGGTTACACATATGTTGATATATGTGTGCTTTGATAGCATCATTTTGATATGTACGCTATTTTGTTGTATTGACAACATGCTTAAAAAGCTCATATGTCAAATTTTCTGAAGGTGTTAACATCATAGATATTTTTACTCTTGAAAATGTCAAATTTCATGCCAAACGAAAGAGCATTTGCGGGAAGTTTTAATTCATTGCTTTATTTTGAAGAAAAGTGCTACTGAATACTTCGGGAAGCTTATGGTGAACATGCTCCATCTCAAGATACTTGTGAACGCCGGTTTAAACACTTTAAAAGTGAAGATTTCGATGTGAAAGACAAATAATGTCTGGGTCAACTGAAAAAGTTTGAAGACCGACAACTACAAGCATTACTGGGTGAAGATGCGTGTCAAACTCAAAAACAACTTGCAGAAAGATTAAACATTACTCAACAAACAATTTCTGATCGTTTACAAGCAATGGGAAAGATTTTAAAGGAAGGGAAATGGGTGCCACATCAACTGAACGAAAGACAAATGGAAAACTGAAAAGTCATCAGTAAAATGTTGCTTCGATGGCACGAAAGTCTTTTCTGCATCGAATTGTGACTGGCGATGAAAAATGGATTTATTTTGAGAATCCCAAATGCACAAAATCATGGGTTAATCCAGGTCAACCGTCAACATCGACTGCAAGGCCAAATCGCTTCGGAAAGAAGACAATGCTCTGCGTTTGGTGGGATCAGGAAAGTGTGGTGCGTTATGAGCTTCTAAAACCAGGTGAAACCGTTAATACTGATGGCTACTGACAACAAATAATCAATTTGAACCACGCTTTGATCGTGAACTGACCAGAATGTGCCAGAAGACACGGCCAAGTAATTTTGCTTCATGGTGACGCACCATCACACACTTCAAAACCAGTTGAAAGATCTTGCCTGGAAAGTATTAACCCACTCGCCGTATTCACCAGACCTTGCTCCTTCAGATTAATACCTGTTCCAACTGATGGCACACGCACTTTCTGAGCAGCACTTCAAAACTTACAAAGAAGTGGAAAATTGGGTCTCTGAATGCTTTGCCTCAAAACAAGAAATGTTCTATTGGGATGGTATCCACAAATTACCTGAAAGATGGGGGAAATGTGTAGCTAGCGCTATTAACTGGTTGATAATTAATCTGCATTATTAACCGGTAAATGGTAAATCCGCACTATTAACCGGTAAATGGTAAATCCGAATTATTTACCGGTAAATGGCAAATCCGCCTTAACCGTTAATAATGCGGATTTATCACCAACCGGTTAATAATGAAGTGCTGCTCAGAAAGTGCGTGTGCCATTAATCAAAACAAGTGGTAATCTGAAGGAGCAAGGTCTGGTGAATATGGCGGGTGGGTTAATACTTCCCAGGCAAGATCTTTTAACGTTTCTTTAACTGGTTTTGAAGTGTGTGATGGTGCGTCATCATGAAGCAAAATTACTTGGCCGTGTCTTCTGGCACATTCTGGTCAGTTCACGATCAAAGCGTGGTTCAAATTGATTATTTGTTGTAGGTAGCGATCAGTATTAACGGTTTCACCTGGTTTTAGAAGCTCATAACACACCACACCTTCCTGATCCCACCAAACGCAGAGCATTGTCTTCTTTCCGAAGCGATTTGGCCTTGCAGTCGATGTTGATGGTTGACCTGGATCAACTCATGATTTTGTGCATTTGGGATTCTCAAAATAAATCCACTTTTCATCGCCAGTCACAACTCGATGAAGAAAAGACTTTCTTTTGTGCCATCGAAGCAACATTTTACTGATGACTTTTCAGTTTTCCATTTGTCTTTCGTTCAGTTGATGTGGCACCCACTTTCCTTCCTTTAAAATCTTTCCCATTGCTTGTAAACGATCTGAAAGTGTTTGCTGAGCAACGTTTCACCTTTCTGCAAGTTGTTTTTGAGTCTGACACGCATCTTCCTCCAATAATGCTTGTCATTGTTGGTCTGCAAACTTTTTTGGTTGGCCTGGACGTTCTTTGTCTTTCACATCGAAATCTTCACTTTTAAAGCGTTTGAACCGGCGTTCACAAGTATCTTGAGATGAAGCATGTTCACCATAAGCTTCCCAAAGTATATGATAACTTTTAGCAGCATTTTTCTTCAAAATAAAGTAATGAATTAAAACTTCCCACAAATGCTCTTTTTTTTTTTGGCATGAAATTCTACATTTTCAAGCATAAAAATATCTATGATGTTAACACCTTCAGAAAACTTGACATATGAAGTTTTGAAGCTTGTTGTCAATACAACAAAATAGCGTACATATCAAATCGCACATATATCAACATTTGTGTAACCCCATCTATTGAAAAAAAATTCGCATTAGTAACCGGTACACCTAGTATCTTTATATACTGTATATGAGGCCATTGGAAATGCAAAAAAATCACTGTTAATAACTCATTCTCGAATTGCCCCCTTTAAAAATCAAATTGCCTCCTGTGGGGCATGTGCCCCATATTATTAGGCATATTATTCAATTCTGGCAAATGAAACATAAGTTGACGCTTAATGTGGGGTTGTCGGGATGGGTTTTGCTGCCTGATATGAAAGAGACCTGAGCAGGACCCTCTCCTCTTGGGTGAAGTTGAGAAGGTTCTGTGTGAGGACCTGCTGCAGCCTTTCACGACCTTGAGGAAAGTTGATGTGGAGGAATGTCGGAGATGTTGAGCAGTTAAACTAACCCTATAATTATCTGACTCTGGGCTTCTTATAAAAAATACTCTGGCCCTATCATGTCATCCAGTGGTAGCCAGGTATTCTGATTTTATAACCTAAAGCACCCGGATTGATACAGCAGTTAAAGGTATGGGCATTAAAATCAGATATACTTATGTTGGCATTCCAGATTCACTGCTAGTAGGCTGTTGGGCTTTGCTATATATACTAGTAAGTTGTTGAGTCTTTCTGTGCCTTGGTTTCTTTATCTTTAAAAACGGGGCAATAATAACTTATAGATTAGTTATGAGCACTAAATGAGACGATACTTATTAGATACTGATAGCACACACTAACTAGTCAACAAATGGTAGCTAGTGTTGTTATCATTGCTTCTGTGTTAAGTCTTCAAAAAATGCCCAAGGATGTGGGCAGAACTGGAACCTGCTGAGGCATTGGCGATGGGAGCAGTGTCAGCTAGGGGAGCTGGTGGGAATGAGAGGGGGAGACGTGAGGACATTGATTCACAGGCTCATCACGCTGCCTGGTCATCCTGAAGGTGCAGTTGTAGAAAAAGTGTGGGTCAGGTCATATTTGGCCAACAGATGATCTGTTTGTTGGCCAAAACAGTGTTTTAAGAAGTTGAATTACTTGCTTACATCAAAAAAGAAAGATTCCATACAGAAACTAGATCTAACTATCTCTGATCTTCTTGTAATTATATTAAAGAAGAGCCTGCTGGCATGGCTCAGTGGTTGAGCATTGATCCATGAACCAGGAGATCACAGTTCATTTCCTGGTCAGGGTACATGCCCGAGTTATAGGCTTGATCCCCAGTGTGGGGCATGCAGGAGGCAGTCAATAAATGATTTTCTCTCATTATTGATGTTTTCATTTCTTTCCCTCTCCATTCCTTTCTGAAATCAATAAAAATATATTTAAAAAATAAAAAATAAAAGAAAGCCCCTATTTGTTTAATCCACTCATAGTCACGTGTCCTGACTGAGTGGATTAAGGTGTGGCTTGGAGCTCAGGCACAGCTGGGCCTTTGAGAGGGCAGTGTGGTGCCTGGGTTTTCTTTCAGCCCAGGATGCCTGGCCATCTACTTCACTGACCTTGGATATCTGAGTGGTGTGTCTAGTGAGAAAGGCTCTGGAGGCCTGACTTGCCCAGGTGGGTGAAGGAGGAAAGCTGCTCTTTTATATGGGAAACCAGTCAATGTTGGGTGATTGGTATGCTTCCCTATCTGCACTGTAGGTGCTTAAACCAAAAGATTTTTAACCAGTCAACCTTGTAAATACAATGAACTAGATTGTGTCAAAGTTCCCAATTGTGTGTGTGTGTGTGTGTGTGTGTGTGTGTACATGAAAGCCACATGTAGTCTAGTGGCCACAGACTCATGCTCTGACATTGAACTTCCAACATGCAAGTTTGGCTCTAACACTTACAGAACTTGGACAAATCAGTCTGTAAGCCTCAGTTTCCTTATCTTTAAGATGGGTTGATAGTAACTATCTCATAGGGTTGTCAGGATTAATTAAGGAAGAACAATGCCTAGGATGGGTAAATGGGTAGTAAATGCTGGCTTATGATGATTATTCCTCAAAGAATGAGGTCGGCAGTGGCTAGAATGATCAGGCCTAGGAATCTTCCATTTTCTTTGCCAACCTGAATTGAAGGAGGAAAATTCAGGCAGACAGCTGAAGTTTTTAATTCCCTTTTTTTCTAAGCCTCTTTCCAATTTTATTAAAGCAAAAAAAAAAAAAAAAATTGAGTAGCAAGGCATGCCAGCTGTTGGGTGATGGTGTAAAGTTCTGCTTCTTCCAGCAGAGGCCTCCTGCGCACAGGAAATGAGGCTGGTGTCTGGTGCAGGGGCTGCCCCGGGCCAGGGCCCTGGTTCCAGGAGGCTTCCCCAGCGTAAGGCAGGGAGGCTAAGTCTAAGGAAGAGCTTGCAGGGCCTCCACTCCCACTCCACTCCTTCTCGGGGCTTCAGAGAGCTGGGTGCCAGTGCGCTGGAATGCAGGAGTCTTTCTTGAAAGAAAGGGAAGGCTGAGAGAGGGAGAGAGAGAGAGAGAGAGAGAGAGAGAGAGAGAGAGAGAGAGAGAGAGAGAGAGAGAGGAAGGGAAAGAAAGGAAAAGGAAGACAAAGAGAAAGAGAAAGAGAGAAAATGATACCGTTGTAATAATCTGGTTATTATTTAACAGGAAAGGAGTAAAGGGAGGACTAGATAACATAGGCATGCCATTTATACAGCTTTGCTGATTTAACACTCTCCAAGTCTTTCCCCAGGGGAACGAACTGGACAAAGGCAGTGTAGACGCATGCCTAGTGAGGTCCGAGTGAGGGGGGAAGATGCATAGCTGTCAGTCACACCTGGAAGTGCGTCAGCGGCCAGAATAGGTGTGGCCACTGCAGGGGCACGTAACCTGAATATTTAAACTCCTGGACAAATGAGCCGATCTCTCTCTGACACACCGGGTTCCTGGGTCTCCTGTTGCAGGGGCCACATTCCCCTGCAATTTGCCCGCGTGGCCCACAGCCATGTGGACTCCACACAACGGACTAATGGACTTTAGCCTGATGCTGGACTTTAACTGCAACATGGAACTAAAGCTCTGAACCCTGGCCCGTCGTTTGGCTCTGCTGGAACCCCAGCTTTCAGGACTGGCTTAAGGGACATGGGACTTTGGAACCTGAGGAATGGAACTCCACACAGTTAAAGCCTGTTACCACACCCCATTCTCCCGTGAGAATCTTAGAAACTCCATTTTCTAAAGCTGTCTTAAGAACCCCACTTCCAGGAGCAGTGGAGAAGTTTGATTCTCTGGGAGAGAGAGAGGGCGGGGGGGAGAGAAAGAAAGAGAAATGGGGGGAGAGAGAGAGGGAAACATCAAGGAAGAGAAACAGAAGGGAGATGGGGAAAGAGGAAGGAAGACAAAAAGAAGAGAAAGAAAGGAGGAGAGAAAAAGAAAGGGACAGAGAGAACAAGAAAGAGAATGAGGAGAGAGAGAGAGAGAGAGAGAGAGAGAGCAAGTGTGTAGGGAGCTCTAATTTCCCCTCCAGCTGACTGCGCACAGGGTCAGCCCTGCCCAGCAACACTTCCTACTCTCTGCCTTCCGTTTACGTCCTTTCCTTTCCGTGTTGCTACCTTGGCAAAGGGTGGCATCTGGGTGATTTTTAATCCTAATTTAATCACTATGGACCTTGAAAACAGCACAAAGCCTCTGGAATGGACGATTGACGGGGGAGGAGTCGGCTGAGCGCTTCGAAGGAGCAGTAACGGAGGGCAGTAGGGCTGAGGCTGAGTCAGGCACCGTCTGAAGGAAGAAGTGATGTCCGGCAGAGGAGGGCGTGGCGGAGGGGCTCCCTGGCTCAGCAGGGCCTCTTCTCTCGGAGGGTTGGCCTGTGGCAGGTGGATGACTCGCTGCCCACATGTTCTTTCCCGAAGGTTTAAGCCTGGAGCCTCTGCCTTTCAGAATCAACAAGGTCCCTGGCCCATCTGCTGTGTGCATATGCTCATCATCATTCCAGACCTGCCTTTGGCGAGGGAGGAAGGCAGTCAGGCCAGCTGCTGGCTGTGACCTTCCCAGCTCAGCATGGGCAAAGCAGACGGCAAGGGCTGCCTTGGCATCGTGCTGAGGGCCTGCTCCTCCAGGCACATAGGCCCTCCTCAGCACGCCCATCCCTCCTGGGGAGGCAAACCGCTGTGGCCCAGGGCAGTGACAGGAGGGGGTGGGGGTTGCGCCTAAAGAAGACTGGAGCTGTCCTTTGGGGCTGTCCTGCCCCTTGAGGGACAGGAGAAGGTGATGGGGGCAGGGGAGAGGCGGAGGGGTGGTTCCCGTGCAGTGGGTTCTGGTTCTGTGATGTTGGGCCAGGCCATTTCCGCTGGAGCAGGACTCTGCTGACACTCCGGGGAGAGGGGGGGAGCCCTGGCTTGAGTTGCTGGGCAGAACCAGGCCGATGTGGGAAAAACAGCTGCTGAGGGCCCCAAAGCAAAGGGAGGAGAGCAGGCAGAAGGAGAAGGGTGGGGAGAGGAAAACCAGCAGATCCGCTCAGCCCACTTGCTGGTGGGATGCTGGCTTCCTGCTGCTGAGCCAGCCACCAGAGCCTGTGCTGGGCCCGCTGTGCAGCCCCTCTCCGGGGCACATCTGTGTGACCAGCCCCTCCAGGGCGGCAGCGGACTGCAGAGCGGGGCTGGGAGCGCAGGGTGAGCACTGAAGGCTGAGTCCAGTCCTCACGCTTCACACTAGCCCAGGGACCTCGGGGCATCACATGCTTGTCATTCCGTGGGTGAGGGCAGGAGTAAGACCCCTCCCTGTATAGCTCTCAGATTGTTGTGAGAATATTCGAAAATATTTTGTAAATGAAAACATTCATATTTAAAGGTTTTGTTTTTTTTCAAAAGTTCTTTTTAAATCAAAAGTTACAAAAGAACATTTATTTCAAGAGCAAAAGGGAACATTTATATTTGAACAAAGTGATAAACAGGTGTTCTGCAAATGAAAAAAAAAAGTCCATGGCATGAAGCTTCTCACTTAAATTTTTCAAACAAAAATAAGTTGTGGATGCTTACCTAAGGAAAGGGAAGGGGAACAAAAACAGTTTTGAAACAGAAAAAATACCTCTCTCTCTTTTTGCCAGAGAATAAACCGAACAACCTGGTTGAATGGTACCCAGCATCAACTCATAACCATCCCGAGTTGGACACCCGCCGCGCCCCCCCCCCCCCGCCCCCCATGAATTGTATGCCTCCAGGTTCCATCGCAGCAACTTCAGCACCAACTCTGCCTCCTGGATCCCAGGAAGGAGTCCTGGGAGGAGGGGCTTCTAGAATTCTGTGTTATCTGCGAGTCTTCTGGTCTGGAGAATAGTATTTACCCAAGAACCAACTTCTGTCCCTCTCCCATTCATCTGAAAATTGGGAATCAAAGTCCTGCCCGTTCTCTGCAGATCACAGAAGGATGATCTGGCTTGCCCCTCTCCTATGGGGGGATCTCAAGGGCCATGGCCCCTTGCAGACCTTAGCCTAGACACCAACAAGCCCGTGGTCCCTTGGAGGCTGCAGAGCAGGCGTGCTCCGTGAGTCAGTGCCAGGGCAACAAGTCTTCACTGTACTTCCCTACTTTACCTGACCTAATACCCTGGGTCATCTCTGAGGATTTCCTTACGGAAAACTGGCTTTGTCCTTACAACGTAACTTCCATTTTTCATCCTGGGAAATGAACTTGCCTTTGGAGAGGGCCATTTACCATGATTGCAGACGACTTTTAGAGTGAGTGGGTGTTTGCATACCAGTTGGAACCAGCAAGAACCTTCAGGTTCAGCCTCCATCATTCAGGTAAGGAATGTTGATCGGTGCAGAGACTGGAACCTGTTCACCAAAACCAACCCTCCTCCTAATAATGAGAACACAAGTAACCCCCATAGCCTGCCTGCTCTTAGTGCGGCCTGGGACTAAAGTTTTCCTCCAGGGCAGTGGGAGAGGAAGTGACTCCTATCTGCACTCCTCTATGCTCCATTGTCCTGCCAGCTCACTGGGACCATGACCTCTAGCAAGACCTTGGGAGCGAAGGGTGGGAGGAAGAGTGACTGTCAGCCCGATCCCTTCATGGCGAAGTGGAAGAGAGACACCCTACCCGCCCTGCCGCTTGCTGCAAGTGTGCTTCATTCGCACATGGTCCGCTGGTGTCTGCAGATCCTGCAGTTAAATGTTTCATGTGTGCCTCAGTTTCCTCATCTGTAATATGGAGACAAAATTCTTACTTCACAGGGTTTTTGAACAAGTAATATAAAATAATGAACGATGACCACCCACTGTAGTGCCTCACATGTAACAGATGCTTAAGAAATCTTGTTCTTTGAGGGCTGTTGTGATATTTCAATGAAATAATCATTTTGAAAAGAGACAGTGACATAGAAAAGCTAGTTGACAGAAGTGAGAAGCAGCCCCTATATCCCTCTCATTCTAAGACGCTGCAACAATTTATGCAACTGGTCCCTTGCCCAGGGTAATGGAAGCAGGCTGTTGTAGGCATACTGGAATCCATAATAATGGAGAAAGACATTCGTTTAATTTTAAACCCCTCCTCAGTGTCTCCCCCAACCCCTAAGCCAACTGATGACCTAGGAAACCAGTGGACAGGAACTTGTTGTCGCTGGGACTGGTTTTTAAACAAAGCTGTAGGACTGCAGGGAGGGCTGTATGAGGAGATGCTTTCACACTGTGGGTGTTTAAAAAAGATGGCCACAGGGCGAGTTATTTAGGTGATCTTTGAGATCCTGTCCAGCTCCAAGTTCTGTGATCCTCAAGAAAATAAACAGAAGTTTAGTTTCATCTTCTCTTGACTCCTGTGCCTCCCCAAGTCTATTACCCAGGGAAGCACAAATCAGAAGGAAAATTCCACCAAAAGCACAAAATAAGGAGAAAGTGATGCAACCACGGGTGTCCAGTCTATGAAAAATTCATAGCCTGTTATTAGGGAAGAAAAGCAGGTCATGTTAATATGTCAGCAACATATGCTTTTAGTAGTACTCTCTTTTTGCCTTTTGGTTGGAGTGTAAGTTCATCATCTTTGTACAGATTCGTATGGATTTTCTTTCTCTTTTAAATGCAGCATCTTTCCTTCAAAGGACGTCAGACATCATTAAAGAATAAGCTGTGCAATCAGATCTGGATTTGAACCTTGGGTGAGTTAGCTACTACCTCGATGATGCTTCCTTATTGTAAAATTGGGGTTTAATATGTACCTGATAAGGCTGTCTTGAGAATAGTAGTGATCATTCATGCAAAGGGGGTGGCATGTAATAAACGCTCAAATCCTCCTGTCTCCTTCCCTCCCTTCCCCCTGCTAAGCTGCAGAAGGGCCGGCCTGTGGGGCTGCGCTCCCTGCTGGAGGCCGGGACAACCGCGCCACCTGTGACTCCTGCAGGGGACTCAGCTGGGTGAATGGGCAGCCGCAGGGCTTCCTTCTGCCAAAAAAGAAAGACGGCTGATCCTGAAAATGCCTAGGTTAGGCCTGCAGAGTACGGGGACATCACGAGGAGACGGAGGTTCTGAGGAAGCTATTTTTAAGTGCCTTCCTGCCGAGAGACGAGCTTCCAGGGCAGGGTTAGTTCAACCCATTGCAGCTTTCCACCTGAGCCGGGTGCCTCCTGGCACGCATCCCCATCTGCTGGTACAAAACGAAAGACTCCTGCCTCAGAGGCACAGCCGGCATCACCTGCCTTTTCTTTAGAGCAGCATGCGGAGGCTCAGGTCAGTACTGAGATCTGGGGGGGGAGGAAGAGGAAGCTTCTGGAACTGAAGAGAAATGCGCTTCCTATTAAAAAGGGGGATGTTATTTTTAGTCTCAGCATGAGCTGCTTAGTTGTTCCTCCAGAAGTCAGCTTCTCTTCAAAGTGACCTTCTGGTGGGGGAACTGCCAGGTTAGAGACCTGGAGAGTGGCAACAATCCACTCTGCACCCAGGGCTTACAACGTCAACCATTACTTCACTTACTCATGATCTGCCATGTGGGTAGGGCTCGGGTGGGGCTGAGCAGCCTGACTCAACTTGGGCAAGGTCAGCTGAGGTAGCTTGAAGGCTAGTCAGGTGTGACTCAATGGCTGGAGGCTGGAATCATCTTACTTCTTCCCCGCCCCACACATCTGCGGGTTGAATTTGGCGCTGGCTGTGGCCTCAGTGAAGGCTGTTGGCTGACAGCTCCATGTGGCCACACGGCTCCCTCAGAGCATGGTAACTGGGTCCCAAGAGGGAGTGACTTGGGGGGACGAGGCAGAAGTTGCGTTGCATTTTCTGACCTGAGCTTGGAAATCACTTCCATTCTTGCCCCCAGGTCCTCCTGGGTTCACAGGGAGGGAGTGGGCCTCCTCCCGTCAGTGGGAGGAGTGTCAGCGTTGTACTGAGAGCCAGGAGGCCACATCGTGGCCAGATGGGAAGGGACGACCTGACACATGGAGGAGCTATGGGGGAGTGGAGGCATGGGTTTGTTGGAGAATTAAAGTCAGATCTATTTCTTTTTTTTAATTTAAAGATACAACTTTCAAAAACTGGAATAATTAATTGGGATGTATGGAGAAATGGCAATATAATAGAAAATAGAAGAATTTTTTAAAAATTCACTCATTTGGGACACACTGTAAAATGAACTATTTTACACCATTGAATAGTCTTGCTTAGAAAGGCCTTCTCTGTTTCAAGGTTATTTGTCCATGATTTCTAGTATTTTTATTTTAATTTTTAAAATATATCTTTATTGATTTCAGAGAGGAAGGGAGAGGGATAGAGAGTTAGAAACATCGATAAGAGAGAAACATCAATCAGCTGCCTCCTGCACACCCGGCACCGGGAATGTGCCTGCAACCAACGTACATGCCCTTGACCGGAATTGAAGCCGGGACCCCTCAGTTCACAGGCCGACGCTCCATCCATTGAGCCAAACTGGCGAGGGCGGTTTCTAGTATTTTTATGGTTTAATTTCTGATAGACTTGGAAATTATTTTGATGAAAGGAGGAACACCGGAGTTCAGATGGATTATTTTTCCAAATAATTTATGAGTTTGGAACATCCACTTACTGATTAATCATCTTTTCCTCATTGATTTGACATTTTACTTTATCATATACTAAATTCCTATATATTTTGGGGTCTGCTTTTGGACTCAATTATTTTAATCCACTTTCTAATCCTACCAAGATAATTCTCCAACCCATGAGCTCTGGAGCGAAGCGGACCTGGGTGTAAACTCAGAAGCAGCTTCGCCATTGCCTACTCGAACTTCTGAGGCCTCAGTTTCCTTGTCTGCAAACTGGTAACTGTACATACCCCACTGGGGGGCTTTCACACGTAAATGACTTCACATGCTGTGAACCACTGGTCAGCGCTAGTTCCTGGCGTCTGTGCGGGTTGCGTTCTCTGGGAAGCCGGCTCAGACGGAGGCCCATGTGCAGGATGTTCATTTGGGAGTGCCTGGGGCTCTACCCTGTGGGAAGGAGGGGAACAAAAAGAGCGCCGGGCAGAGGGCAGCCTTAAGCTGGGATGCAGATCCAAACAGCACCGCAGCCACCTGGAGGGAGCTCTGAGGTCCAACAGCCCTTCCACGGTGTCCTGGGTTGGACGGGCTTTCACCCACCACGTCCATCAGCGTCATATGGAACCGCCATGGAAGTGGGGGTGCCCTGCGTGGCCTCTGCGCAGCTGAGGCCGTCCGCCAAGTGTGCTCCCAGCGCCGGGCCGACAAGTCCCCCGTGAAAGAGGGATCTTGGTTGCAAACCCAGTGGCCACCACAGCACCTCATTCACTTGTCATTTCTCCGCTCCCTCATTTCCAGTTCTTTGAGCGGAGAGCAGTGCAGCAGGGCGCCACGCTGGCAGGTTCCTTGTACAAGACCCCCTGGGATGCTGCCATTCCAAGCCTCTGTGCACCACGAAGGCATGGGAGCACCCTGGGAGGTGAGGAGGAAGGGCCGGGCATGAGATGGAGGAAGGGAGGCGATACAGCCTAAATGGGACGAGCCAAGCAAGGATTTAACAAACCCAGAGCTTTCATTGCCAGTTAGCACACTCTTCTTTTGATAGCTTTGTTTATTTCTAGATCAAAATATCGACTCTCCAGGGAAATGTGAATGTGAAAACCAGGCTGTGGAATGGTCTTGTGGTTACACAAACAGTATCTGTCGAGATCCAATAAGACGAGGCCATCCATTTGCTTTTCCTTTTATTATAAAAGTAAAATAAAAAATAGCATTTATAAATCCAACATTTTTTCTTTTAAAGTATTTGATCTAAAAACATATTTACAATAGCAAAATGCAGAAAAGGGGAAAAACACCGTTTTCAGCACTGATTATAACCGTGTTTAAATATTGACACATCCCAGGTGCACGTTGTTTCTCAAATCACAGAGATAAACCCCGTTAGAAAAAGCAGGAAGCATTTTTTAATTATACACTGACCCTCATTTCAAAATACCCCATTTAAAATATCCTTGATAAAATATTAAGAATTCTCGTAATTCTTAATCTGAAAGCACGACTGTGCTGTGGACAGCTGGGAAGAACACCGGGTGGGCACCGTTAGCCTTTCAGTGACAGCAGGCGCGCAGCAGAGGGCAGCGGCAACACAGGGAAAGCAGCTGGCAAGGCCCCGCAAGGCGCCTCCCCTCCCAGAGGCACCAGCCCCACCAAAGGCTGTGGCTGTGGCTGTGGCTGCTACCTGCCAGTGAGCCGAACCGAAATGCTTTCAAGAACCATAGAGGCAGCCAGGTTTCTTCAGCCAGGTTTCTTTCCGAGGCCTTGAGTCAAGTCCAGAACCACCCAGGCCGGCCGGTGTTCCTTGGAGCACCCCCCGACGCACTTCCCTTCCTTCTTTCGGCAAACCCAATGGAATTGCAGAACTTTGGTTACAGGGTGTTGGAAATTGCGAGGGCTAAATTTTGCCTTCGATAGGTCCTTCCTGCCCGTAATCGTGGGGCATTTT
The DNA here is from genome assembly GCF_964212035.1 of Myotis nattereri. NCBI lineage: Eukaryota > Metazoa > Chordata > Mammalia > Chiroptera > Vespertilionidae > Myotis > Myotis nattereri. The sequence continues at coordinate 160,536,748 of NC_138075.1, forward strand.
GTTAAGCATGAGCAGTGAGCCGCCGCCGGTCAGAGAGTCTGTGAAGCTGAGTTTGCGGAAGGACGTCTCCACGCCGCTGTCACAGATGCTGTCGTCTCGCAGCTCGTCTGAGGGGGAAAAGCAGGGAGTCACTTGGGCGCAGCTGGGAACCAGGCCAAGCCTTTCTTTTCATACCTTTCATTCCAGCCCCCGCTCAAAGCTTCCACCGAAAAGGCATGTGGGCTATTTTTGCCCATTAGCTTCTACAAGTCACTACATTCCACCTACACCGACGGCTTGTCACTGCCCATCAGTGGGGTGAGGGGCCAAATGCACCCAGAGTAAGAGAAAAACTGTGAAGATACCAAAGCTGTGAGGATACCAAAATGAGCCAAATGTTTTCACGTCTTTCTTACAATCTAGTCTCACGTTTATCAGAATCCTTTTTGAATTCTCTTGACTCCACGTGTACCTTTCTCTCTTAGAAATCAGGTGCATTTTTCCAACCACCGTATTACCTATTTTATAGCTGAAGTAGGGGAAACTGCTGAAAGTAAATTGGTGAAAAAAGTAGGAACTAAAAATAAGAGGCCCTTTCTGGACCTCATATGCTAGTAAGCACTATACACTGACTCAAAGAGATTTTGGTAGCAAAAAAGAAAGTGATTTTGATGAAAACGAGTCTATACTGGGCAATTAGGTCAAACTCTCCTTGTTGAGAAGTGTCTTTATGGATTTGAATGAACAACGTGAATTATTTCCTGTATAGAGAGAGTGATCAAAGGAACAGAAGTCTAATATACCTGAATCAAAATGCCATCTTATATATTAAATTCCAATATTCAAGTGAAGACTCTAATGGCAGTGACATGGCTATTGTCTTGTTACCGATTGATTTATCCAAGCATCTAATCTTTCTTGGGTTTCTCTTATGTGTTGGGAACTGTGAAGTATTTTAATAATAACCTCAAATCAAAGGCTTAATGCTTTTTAATATATAGCACCCACTCCTTTGTGTGGAAGGAACATGAGGTCACAAGGCAGGAGATGTGGGTGATTTTCCTGGTGGTTACATTATTCCCGTCCCGACCTCCCTGGAAGGGCCCCTGACAAGGCGACACTGGTGCCAAAACTGAGTGGCAAGAAGGAGCAAGGCAAGGAGGCTCTTTGCAGGGAAGGGGAAGAGCAGGTTCCGTGGCCCTAAGGCTGGGTGGGCTAGTGAGCCAGGCGAGGGGTGGGAGGAAGGGCAGAGGAAAGCCATGTGTAAAACAGAATGGATAAAGAAGGGACCTGCCTTTATTGCTCGAAGCCTCCAACAGTGCTGTGTGCAGTGGGTTTGTTGAATAGATGAATGAATTGGAGAGTATACAACAGGAGTACTATAATCTCACTAAGGTTTTAAAAATAGGTTTCTATTGATTTTAGAGAGGAAGCGAGAGGGAGAGAGAAAAACACAGATGTGAGAGAGAAACAGCGATCAGCTGCCTCCTTCATGCCTCCTCCTGGGGATCGAGCCCCCAGTCACGGCATGTGCCCTGGCAGGGAATCCAACCAGTGACCTTCTGGTCCATGGGACGACGCTCAATCAACTGAGCCACACCGGCCAGGGCTCTCACTGATTTTTAAAACTTCCCGTTGTGTGAAGAATGGACTGAGGGAAACCGGAGACTGACCAGGAGTTGCTGCAGGAATGGAGACAAGCAGTGACAGGGGACTGGACGAGGGTGGTGGCTGCAGAGAGGAAGAAACGAGACGGCTGGCTGTAGGGAGGTTTGGGCCAGGGCGCATTCATAGGAATGCTTAGGCTTTTGCCTGGACCTCCTGGAGCGCGGCAGCGGCAGGGCTTCTGACTGACATGGCCAGTACTCAGTTCAGGTGGGAACAACAGTCCCCTGTAAGGAAGGGCGGGTAAGGAGTGCCAGGACTGGGCTCTGCAGGGCTGTGAGTTTCAGAGGTGTGCGGAGGAGGCACCAGGGTGTGCGTGCTGTGGGAAAGCCAAGAGGGGAGACTGTGGAGCAGGGGGTGGCCAACTGGCATGTGTGCTGAGAGCAGCGGAGAAGACCAGAAGGACGGTGAGCAGGTGACCAGATGCGGGGCATCACGAGATGAGCGGACCTGGTGGAGGGGGGATGGGCCCGACTGCAGGGGCCAAGGGGAGGCGAGAAGGCGGAAAGAACACCCTGGGAAATTCTCCTGAGCAGCTCTGCTGTGTGATCCAGAGGGAGGGGGAAACCAGGAGCGCAGGGGAAGGGATGCTGGGGGTTAGACAGAAAAAGCATGAAATGGCTGCTTAGAGAGCGGGAGAACAAAGGGAAATACAGGACTGCTGGGCTGTGAGAGTCCATCACGTTACACGTTTTATGTGGCTGACAGATGGAGCCAAGAGTGATGGGAGACAAGGCCTGTGTCCTGAGCGTGGGGGAGGCTGAGGGGTGGGAGATGAGGTCCATGTCCTGAGCGTGGGGGAGGCTGAGGGGTGGGAGGGGTGGGAGACAAGGCCTGTGTCCTGAGCGTGGGGGAGGCTGAGGGGTGGGAGGGGTGGGAGATGAGGTCCATGTCCTGAGCGTGGGGGAGGCTGAGGGGTGGGAGATGAGGTCCATGTCCTGAGCGTGGGGGAGGCTGAGGGGTGGGAGGGGTGGGAGACGAGGCCCATGTCCTGAGCGTGGGGGAGGCTGAGGGGTGGGAGGGGTGGGAGACGAGGCCCATGTCCTGAGCGTGGGGGAGGCTGAGGGGTGGGAGGGGTGGGAGGCGAGGCCCATGTCCTGAGCGTGGGGGAGGCTGAGGGGTGGGAGGGGTGGGAGATGAGGCCCATGTCCTGAGCGTGGGGGAGGCTGAGGGGTGGGAGGGGTGGGAGATGAGGCCCATGTCCTGAGCGTGGGGGAGGCTGAGGGGTGGGAGGGGTGGGAGATGAGGTCCATGTCCTGAGCGTGGGGGAGGCTGAGGGGTGGGGAGGGGTGGGAGAGGAGGTCCATGTCCTGAGCATGGGGGAGGCTGAGGGGTGGGAGGGGTGGGAGATGAGGTCCATGTCCTGAGCGTGGGGGAGGCTGAGGGGGGGGCGGAGAGAAGCAGTGTCGCCGCTGGGTGCCAGTACTGGTTCCCCTGCATTTCTCTCTCCGTCTCTTTTACATTAAAAAGACAAGAGAAATACTATTTACCTTAACCCCCTACATGTTGTTTTGAGGATTTGTTGTGAACCTAAGTAACTCGCATGTAACTGTGACCACTCTGGGGACAGCCCTTTTCCTGAGCAGCGGTGTCAGGAGGGCAGGAGGGAGAACTGTGAGCCCCCCCGCCCCCCGGCGGGGAGGAGACGGACACGGGGACAGTATATTCAGGAGAGAATGGTGGGGAGGACCGGCCATATCCCAAGCGACTGAACACACTGCACCGAGAGGCAGGAAAATATCTCAACGCCCTGTCTTTTCTCTTTACCTATCTGCTGTCTTGTGGAGGCAGGCGAGAGAGGCCGGGAGTGGGCCTGCGTGGTGGTCTTCGCGGGGCCGGGGGCTGCGGTCCCCGAGGTGCAGAAGGCTGTCTGGATCACCTCGATGGCCTCAGTGTAGCCCATCTGTCTCAGGGCCTCCAGCAGCTCTCGTATTGTCCCTCCAGAGACCTGCAGGGAAGAAAGGAAGAAAGAGTATGTTCTCGTGTGAAAACCGGGGCAGGGAACAGCCAGGCAGCTGTGAACACCACACCACACCCTTCCCTCTCCAAGCGGCTTCCTCCACCACCAGAGCCAGGTGGTCCTGGAGAGGTCGGCGCAGAGGGCGTCTAAGAAAACACTGTCTGTGAGTCAGGTTTCCTGTTTCAGCTCAAAGCACTCAGGAAATTACAGAGCAGTGCTTTATAGTATGGGGGTTGGGGGTGGAGGGGGGTGAGGAGGTGGAGAAGAGGGGGAGGGAAGGAGGGAGAGAGGGAGGGAGGGAGAGAGAGAGAGAGAGAGAGAGAGAGAGAGAGAGAGAGAGAGAGAGGGAGAGAGGTGTGTGTGTGTGCTGAGGCAGGGAAACTACCTAGAGCTAAGAATATGCATTATCCCTGTGGAAACTGAAGCCCTGAAAACCACTGAGAAACAACAAGAGCTATCAATACAACTTTCAAAAGAAAATAATTTCTCCCCGTGTTTTTTAATCTTCTAGTTTTAGAAATGAAAATGTCACCAGATAATGGCTCCACTAGGAGTCACCTCACAGACAGCCTATTCCATGTCCTGGTAAGGGATCAGGCATTCTCTCGGGAGAGGAAAGGCATGACTATTGATTACAGTCTGTTGTGTTTATCTAGGGCCGTGGTTCTCAACCTTCTGGCCCTTTAAATACAGTTCCTCATTGTTGTGACCCAACCATAAAATTATTTTTGTTGCTACTTCATAACTGTAATGTTGCTGTTAGTTATGAATCATAATGTAAATATCTGATATGCAGGACGGTCTTGGGCGACCCCTGTGAAAGGGTCGTTTGACTGCCAAAGGCGTCACGACCCACAGGTTGAGAACCGCTGATCTAGGGACATCAAAGTTCGGTGACCATCCTGACCCTCTAGGTAGCATTTTAAAAAAATTCCTTTAAAAAAAATTATGTTAGAGATGGGGAGAGAGAAACACTGATTTGTTGTTTATGGATCCATGCATTCATTGGTGGTCTCCTGTAGGTGCCCCGACCGGGGACTGAGCCCGCAACCCTGGCTCATTGGGACGGCGCTGCAACCCACTTAGCTACCTGGCCCAAGCCCGAGGTGTCATTTTTGCATAAAATCTCCAGGCATCTGAAAACAGCCTTCCGGGAAGGAGGGTTTTGATCTTGGCTAGGGCCACCCGCAGGACATGGGTAAGGATGGATTTTCTTCAGAATTAAGGGAAAGGGAAGGGGCTGGGCCCAATCGTGACATCAGAGCACAGTCAAATGCATGTGGTTAGCAAGGTCAGGCGATGCGTTACCTCGTAGTTGTCCATGAGAGTTTTGGAAGGAGCGGGACTCAGCCGGAAGGCGTTATTGAGTACCCCCAGACCTAATTTCTGTGCCAGAGTGGCCCAGTTTTTGTCTGGATCGGGAAATTCTAGCAACTGGTAGAGCTGCAACTTTGCATCTTCATTCAGCTGCTTCATGTCTCCTGAAGGAAATGAAGAAGAAACCCGGCTGTCCTGGCTGGACTGAGACAGACTGCAGGGCGTGGTGGCTGCCACACTGCTCACCCTCCAGTGCCCCCTGGAGGCCACCAAGCTCCTTTACCTGAGAGTCAGCAGAAGCCCCGCTGAGTACCAGCAGCACGTGTTTTAGTAGATTACAACTGGCTATTCCCTTTCATACCTCCAGGAAGGACCCTCTGATTCTGAAATAACCACTGTGCCTTTTACAGAACATCCCGGATAACGCCAGCTCTCCCCACCCCCTCCAAGTCACGGTGTGGAGACAACACTGGGTAAGAGACTTCACCTTGTGCCAGTAAATCGTCAGCTGTAAACTCGGGCTCATAAGGTTTCCCATTTAATATGTCAAATACCTGGTGGGAGAAAAACACAGGGAACAATTGCACATTAAAGGGACCACAAGGGAATTATTTTTTTTAAACTAAGAACTCAGAGTGTCCTTCTTGGGAGGTTCTGGTACCCTGAAGATGGAAGTGTGGAGAGAGCAGTCAGTGCCATGGCCCAGGGGTACGCGGGCCCTTTGGAACTTTGGGGCTGGGGGGCTGTGTTCCACAGGAGCTGCCTGAGAAGGGTTGGAGGACTCAGCCAGCCTCACAGAGAGCAAGGGCCAAAGGCAGTGCAGGCTGCCAAGCCAGCCATGTCTTGGTCAGTCATTGGTCAGTGAGGTCTCCGCTAGAGCTGGGGTGGGGAGAAAGGGGGCTGCCCTTCCTCAGAGCTGTGCACCTGTGTCCCCTCGCTGACCCCCTCCCTAGGAAAAGGCTACGAGAATGAGTTTCATCAACTTGCTCAAACAGAGGTACAGAAATGCTCATAAGGCCTGGTGTTAGCCTTCTAGCCTCTACATCCTAACTGAGGGGCCAGAAAAGTCTTAAGTTTAAACTAAAAAAATCCCACAGCGATGGAGGCCTTTCTGTGTCCTCTGCAGTCACGTGGCTGCTGGCTGCCCCGGGGAAGGAAGGCTTGGGTCACTGAACTGGGTTATCTTTCTGCATTCTGTGGCAAGGCTTCTGGGAAAGCCAGGTGCTCGGTGTAAAAGGGGAACCGTGTGGTCTCTGCCGGGGTCCCTCAGCCCAGTCCACATGGGACACAGGAGCTGCTTTTGGAGGTGGAGCAGCGCCTCCCCTGAGGCAGTCGACTTCGTAGTGTTGGGGATCTGTGTGCTGCCCACCTCCTCCCTCTGGCTCTTCTCACCAGGAAGACCTAGTACCCGCTTTTCACCTTCAAAGCTCAGTGGTGGTTTGAGGAAGGCTTTAAGTCTGTTTACTTTGTTCATTTTATTGAACTCCTCAGAAGAATCTCCAGTTTCCTTCTATGTTGGAGAAATCACTTACCAAAGTTCAAGCAAACCGTAGCATTTATTCCAGCTTCAGAAATGAAGACAAAGGCAATTCTGGTGTCAGTTCAGAATGGATAACTCCTGATGTGAATTTTGTGTTTTCTCTGGTCTAACCCTCTCTCACAACTGAACTCGGATCAGATTAGGCATACTCTTCACACTCAGAACTCTGCTGACCTAGATCTCTCATGGATAAGCTTTTCAAGATAAGCACACAGATTGTTGTTGGGGGCATACAGATCTCCAAACAACAAAACCAGCTCGTAATAAGGAGACTTTCTTAAAAAATAAAAGGCAAAGGGCTTTGGGGAATAAAGACCCAGGCAGAGCCTCTGTTCTTCCATTCCCGAACCTTCAGCCCCCACTGGAGCTGCCAGAAACAGACTAGAGCTACACTCACCTGCCAGTTGGTGGCCATGTCGAGAGGTGTGGTTCCAGGCACAACCCCTTCATCATCTCCATCCCTTTCCCACGAGTCATCTAGGTCATAGAGAGGCTCAAAGTTCTCCAGCAGGGGATCTGCTCCTGCAAAGTCAAGTTACATAGCATTAGGTAACCCTGCACCTCTTTAATTTCCAATTGCCTGCGGGGGTCAGATTATATACACATATAAAACATTACTTATTGATATATATAAAAGCCTAAGCAACCGTTATGGCGGAACGACCGAAATGACCAGTCGCTATGATGCACACTGACAACCAGGGGGCAGACGCTCAATGCAGGAGCTGCCCCCTGGTGGTCAGTGCACTCCCACAGGGGGAGGGCTGCTCAGCCACAAGCCAAGCTCAAGGCTGGTGAGCGCAACCACTACTGTGTCAGGAGCCTCTCCCGACACTGTGGCAGCACTACCATGCAGTGGCAGCACGCAGTGGGCCGGGATGAGCATGAGTGGCGTGGCCCCCAGCCCGATTCGGGCTCCTCCCTGGCTGCCTGCTGCTTGGCTCACTGCGACAACCGTTGGGGAATGTCCGACTGCCGGCTTAGGCCCGATCCCGGTACCGTTCTCTGTAGAAGGCAATCAGTCTGAACAACTCAGTGTCTCAGGGAAGTGCAGGGAACTCAGGGTGAGCCAGCCTCCGCACTTGACTCACCCACTCAATAGTGTTCGCAGGACAGACTGTGATGGCCCAGCCCATGCACGTGCAGCAACTGCTAAAGCTCAAAACAGCAGCCTGTGCAGCAGCAGAAGGCCATCCAGCCACAAGCCGGCAGTTGGACATCCCCTGAGGGATCCTGGACTGCGAGAGGGCGCAGGCCGGGCTGAGGGGACCCCCCCCCACTCCCGCCATGCATGAATTTCATTCACTGGGCCTCTAGTAAACATATAAACATTTCTACTGAAATATCCAGAGACCATCTCTTTTTTTCTTTTTTTAAATATATATTTTATTGATTTTTTACAGAGAGGAAGGGAGAGAGATAGTTAGAAACACCGATGAGAGAGAAACATCGATCAGCTGCCTCCTGCACACCTCCCACTGGGGATGTGCCCGCAACCAACGTACATGCCCCTGACCGGAATCGAACCCGGGACCCTTCAGTCCGCAGGCCGACGCTCTATCCACTGAGCCAAACCGGTTACAGCAGAGAGACCATCTCTTAAATTCTAATTTATTTTGATTGTAAAGGTATCTAATGATACTCTATACAACCATGGACACTTTCAAAACAAAAGACTTGGAATACTCTGACTCTCAAACTGAACTCCATAGGATAGACTGAATGATGCATCTTTAATTTGGGGACCAACAATGGCAGTTTACAGGTGCTGGGGTGCACCCTCAGGATGAGGGTCCCAAGGTTCGCATTTATGTGCATGTCTCAACTTCCTCTCCTAGTTGCTCAAAAGAACAAAGACGCTTGCTGTCTAGTGACAACATGTTCAGTTTTATTCTTGGGTACAGCATGCCAGGGCCCTGATCACTGAACAAAAACACCAAAAAACACCTCTGCTAGGATGGATAGTGACTGAAGAATTTAGGGTTGATCTTAGAAAATCTAGTCTGTTTCTTAGCCCACAGCAAGGAACACCAAGAGTAACTCAAAGATTAGAGCTCAAGTTATTTCTCAAAGGCTTAGCAACTCTTTTAATGAGAGTTTAGCTTAATGTCTAAGGACAGCAGCAAGTGAAGCACACCCTTATGGGAAGAGGAACTTGTTTTTATCTTGCTGGGAGAACATTTGACTTGTGCTAACTGTAATAATAGGGAGTGCTAGATCCAGAGACATAGAAGCATGGAACAGACTGTTGAACCTCAGAGGGAAGGCAGGGGTGGGTGGGGGTGTGGGAAGTGATTAACCAAAGAACTGTATGCACATATGCATAACCCATACATAACCCATGGGCGCAGACAATAATGTGACCAAGGCCTGGGGGACGGGGAGGAACAGGTGAGGGCTAGAATGGGTCCATAGGGAAAAAGGGGACATCTGTAATACTTTCAATAAAGATTAAAAACATAATAGGGAGTGTCTCATGAGAGTCAAAGGAGAATCTTTTTCTTTTTTTAAATATATTTTATTGATTCTTTTACAGAGAGGAAGGGAGAGGGATAGAGAGTTAGAAACACTGATGAGAGAGAAACACTGATCAGCTGCCTCCTGCACATCTCCTACTGGGAATGTGCCCACAACCAAGGTACATGCCCTTGACCGAAATTTAACCTGGGACCTTTCAGTCCGCAGGCTGACACTCTATCCACTGAGCCAAACCGGTTAGGGCCAAAGGAGAATCTTGATGCTATTTCTTATTTCATTATCCCAGTCCTAGCCTGATTTATGAGGCAGTGTCATCTGACAATGAAAACAATGGAGAAATTCAGATGAACAATTACAGAACCAAAGACCAGAAGAGCTGAGCTATGTTGGTTCCTTAAGTGACCTGCTTCATGACTTTGAGCTCAAGACTAAGTTTTTCTTTTTTAAAAATAATTCTTCATTGTGGAAAGTGTTACATATGTCCCCCTTTACCCTCTAAATGCGCCCCCCCTTCCCTCTGAGAGTCCACACTCTGTTCCATGCTTCCATATCTCTGGATCCACTCCGTTCACCAGTTTATTTTGTTACTGAGATTCCACATATGAGTGAGATCATGTGATACTTGTCTTTCTCTGACTGACTTCTTTCACTTAGCATGATACTCTCCAGGTCCAGGACCAGGTTTTTCATCTGAGTTTCCTCATTTATCTACTAAAGACACAGTTACTTGCCATTCCTTCCATGGGATACTGAGAATCCAAGATAAAGCATTTTTGAAAGGGTTATAGCTCCTTGCCTGAAGGTATTTCTTAAATATAACCACTGACTTGCCAAACTAGAGGCTTATTCAAGAGAAAGGTGAACTAGACAAAGGAGAAGAGAAAAGGCTGCTGGGATGTTTGCTGCTGAAGCCAGAACATTTATTTGGGATATGATTTTACTTGTCAGAAAAATGTGGTGCCTCAAAGAAGTTCCTACATCTTTCTAGACTCAACTTTTTAAGAAGCTGTTTAACCTTCTCTGTTTTCTTGAATTAATAAAGCACTTACTTTCTAAAAATTTTTAATAACCCCTCAAGTAAATCAGAACTATCTGGGCAGATATGAAACACCAATTTCATTAAATGGTCTTGGAGATTCTAAGTATTCAAGGCAATAGAGATTCAGGAATGAGCAGGACTAATTTCTCTATACTTCATAGGAGTAGAGGATTAAATGGAATAACAGCTGCAGATCCATGAGAAGGTAGGGGAGAGAAACACAGTAGGGAGAATAAAGTTTGGAAGTTCAGAATGACAAGGCATGAGTCAGAGCTCTGTCAGTTACTGGGACCCTGATACTGAGATGAAAAAGTTTCTCTAGTCTGTTTCCTCGGCTATAAAATGGGGATAATACTAATGGGATTTGTCTCAAGGGGTTGTTGTGGGTTAACTAAGGTTAAATGAGACCATGCAGGTGCAATGCCTGGTTCAGAGTCAATAAACGCTACTAATTTTTAGTGCTTCACACATGATAGTACCCAATATACTATCAATACCTGTCCCGTTTGTTTTGTCCTCTTACTTCAACTTCTAAGAGACCTTTCTTGTAAAAGGAAATCTTTAAATTCTTTCTTATACCAATATGTTTTTCCTTCTGGGGACTCCTGATGTGATGAGACCGTACTGCTCAGAATTCCATAAGGAATTAAATTTGTGTTTAAGATCTCGTCATGGGAGTCCACTAAACCACCCACACCCACAACGAACGGGTGCATTAGAGAGTAAAAACTGACACGACTCTCAGGACGAAGCCCAGGATGACTAGTGCGAACAGCGCTTCATGGCCGCTAAAGTGAGATTTGCCATAGAACTTCTCACCTGAGCCTTTCAGCAGCAGGGCTGTGGCTTACAGAAGGTGACAGGGCTGCTGGACTGTAGCTGGGTTTGCATTGCTGATACCATTTTCCACAGCTGACTGCCCGGCTGCCTTACCTGCTGCTTTGAGAAGAGCCGCCATCCGGGTGGAGCCTCTCCCGGCCGCTATGTGCAGGGGTGTTGTTCCATCATAGGTGGTACTGTCTACATCGGCATCACCCTACAACCCGGCCCACACAGAAAATGGTTAGTTGAAGGTTCGCTCGCCCCCTGACCTGTCTCATGGCTCCTTGAGTTGTATTCCTAGCACAGGTGCCCTGTGGGGCAGGCTCTGCCACTGAAATAATCCCCAGTGAGAGCTCCCGGGCAGGGGCGACAGGAATGTCTGAGGCTGCGGTTCTGAAGCCTTGCGCAGACATGAAATAAGAGTGGAATGTAGGGAGAAAGGCTGTCACCAACACCGTTTTTTGAAAAGATTTTCCTAAATCGCCCTTGGAATTTGGCGCAAAGGCAAACCAGTGCATCCTTTACCTCCAGGAGCAGGCAGCCGGCCAAGGAGATGTTGTCGTGCTCCACGGCCAGGTGCAGCGCGGTGCGGCCCGACTTCTGCTCCTGTGCGTTGACATCCGCCCCTGCGGCCACCAGCAGCAGCAGACAGGGCATGCTGTTGCTCATCACGGCTACATGGATGGCGTTCAGACCTGCGGCCCAAGCACAGGGACAGTCACAGGGCAGGAAGGCAGTCCCAGGACAGCCCCCCTCTGCAGCTGAAGGAAATGACCAGACTGATCCACGGGGTTGAGGTAGGGAGGGTGGGGGTGGGGGGTGGGGAAGGCTGATGGATTGCAGCACGTCTAGTGCTGAGAGAGCCTCTGTTCCAGACAGTCTTTCCAGGCGCTGTAAGTCCACTGTTCTGCATGGGAACCCAGAGTCTCCCTTTATGTTCTCAGGAGACACCGTGGGCAAATAAACATTCTCAGAATAAATGATGCTTTCTCCAGTTCACGCCCAGTATTGTCGGGCCTCTGCTCATTCCTTCTCCTGACTAACTCTCCCAGGTCATCTCTGAAGGAATCGGCCCTGGTGAGCAACAGAAATCCTCACAGAGATGATAACTGCAGGTGACTAAGGTTAAAAGCACTTCAGGTGCAAATCAAATAATAGAACACGTTTATCAAACACCGACTAACTGTTTAGAACACAGATAGCGACAGTTATACCATGATGTGTGGGTTTTCTCTTACCTTCCCCGTTGGGGTGGTTGATCAGCAGAGCTGCTTTCCTGTGCTTGAGTAAAATACCGAGGATCGTATCCTGTCCTTCTTTGGCAGCAAGGTGCAAAACAGAGTTTCCCAAGCGGTCCAGAAGGCTCAGGTCGGCCCCAGCCCTCAGCAAGTCCTCCACCATAGCCTCCTGCTTGGTGATCACGGCCAAGTGCAAGGGCGTCTGGGAAGGTGGAGGAGGGGCAGGAGATAACACTGTCAGCAGCAAGCACTTACAACCCATGGACCTGGCAGCCGTCACGGCAGTGGGTCATTTTTCATTCCCAGATCAGCTAACTTCTCACCTTTGCAAAGGAATTACTCCCTGTCCCATATCATCTAGGAATGAAGTATATAAACTGGATTTTTAGCCATTTATTAAGATTATTTTTCCATTTACCATTCTCAATAGCTTTCCTGTTTCTCATTCCAGCTTACTGATTGCTGATCTATTAACTCATCTGTTAGTAAATTTAGTATTCTTGAAATTCTAGTAGGATTGTATCTTTAGCTTATAATTCCACGTGTTAACAAATCAAATCAAGTCTACATTTTACTGAAGTTTAAATGAACCACTCAACAGAAACCAATGAACAAAGGTGCTGTTATATTGATAAGGGAAATAAATTTAGTTAAATTAAAAAATACTGTTCCATGGATTGGCCTCCATGAGATCAATCAACAGAACTTTCTAGACCCCATAAAAGGTATCAAAGGACTATCTACTTTATAACTTGGACAATAGCACCACCTCACTAAGAGGGCTCAGATGAATAAACAAGCTGACCTGCTGACACCTAATAGGTAGGTGAAGAATCTGTGTGATTCCCCTGCCCCTGAAGTAGGACCTCAGTGAATGCAAATGTTTTGAAAACTGGGTGTTTTAAATATGCATAGGACAACAGAATCACAAAAGTATCTTTCATGGAATTGAGGTCACTGACAGAGAATAGCAATCTATCACCTATCTATCTATCTATCTATCTATCTATCTATCTATCTATCTACCTACCTACCTACTTACTTACCTACCTATCTATCTATATAATTTAAAAATATATTTTTATTGATTTTAGAGCGGAAGGGGGAGGGAGAGATAGAAACATCAATGATGATCACACTGGGGATCAAGCTGCAACCTGGGCATGTACCCTGACTGGGAATTAAACTGTGACCTCCTGGTTCATAGGTCGACGCTCAACCACTGAGCCATACTGGCTGGGCAGCAATATATTTTTATACAAATCGGTCTATTTCACAGGAGCCTGTGAAATCCAACTTGTCTAGTGACAATTTGCTTAATCTTCCCTCTCAGTAAGCAGCTACTGTAGCAGTGCCTGCTAAATGTCCTGGCTGGTGCAGGTGACCAGAGCACGTGGGAACTTGGATGGAAGATCTCTGCTGTCTAAGTCTCAATTACACTGATTATTTAATACAGTAGAAACAAGACAGGATATTTTGACATATTTCAATCCCTCCCATTCTTTTGTTCTTTTAGGACTATGTCATGGCTTGAAATGGAATGGTGTCCTCAAAACTTTAGGTATGTAGGCTCTTGGCTAAAAGCCTTCCTCTTGAAAAATAAACAAGTAAATAAATAAAAGCTGTTCATTAATCAGAATGCTATTTGGGGAGACGGGAAAAGAAAATAGAATGAGAATAGAAGATCTGAAATGGTCAGATCTTATAGCATTCAGAGATTAGGAATTACTTGTAGTATCAATATAATTCTTTTTCATATCACACAAATTTTTTTACCATAAGAGAGGAATTGTTTTGTTTTTTTCAATGTTTTTTCCCATGGTCCCACCAAAAGTTTTCTATGATATTTCAGGCTCTAGATCTTAAACCCAGGATTACCTCTTACACAATCACACAATATGTGGACCCAGAAATCACACAATATGGGGACCCATAAACAGAGAAGTGATGCTATGCCTGTTGGCATGTGGATGTATGCAAACATTTCTCAGAGCCTAGCAGACAAATGCCCCAGCAGCCCGACTCCTGCATGTATGTCTGAGTGATACAAATCCATAGGGGGGCCTGAGTGAGGATATTGATCACAGTATCATCTACGGAGGTAGGAAGCAAGAAGCTGGCTAAGTGTCCACTGCTGGGAAACAGGTACATTACAGGTTGAAGATGGACACTATGGGATTCTCCTCAGAAACTAGAAACAACAAACCAGCTCTGCACACAGGTGTATGAGTGAATCCCATAAACAGAGAGGGCAGAAATCTAGGGACATGTATAGCATAAAGTCAATTTTGCATTTAAAAAAGACATTCATGAAGAACTATGCGAGCGCGTGCGCGCACAAACACACACACACACACAAGTACACGTAAAACTGAAGCCCAAATAAGATCTGTGGGTTGTATCAATGTCAGTTTCCTGGTTTTGATACTGAACTATAGTTATGCAAGATGTTACCACTGGGGAAACTGGGTGAAGGGTACATGGGACCTTCCGGTACATTTTTTGCAACCACGTATGAATCTATAATTACATCCAGTACAAATTAAAGGAAAAGGTTAATGCAGAGCAGGATCTGTATGTATAATATAATGTAGACTATATATGAGAATATACTAAAATATCTACCTGTTTAAGGAATTAAGGTATATACCTGCCAGTTTTAAAAACAGTCATGGGGATGTAAGTAAGTACAGCATAGAGAATATAGTCAATAATCTATATATATAAAAGCCTAAGTGACCGTTACAACCAGATGACCGGCTGGTAGCTATGATGCGCACTGACCACCAGGGGGCAGATGGTCAACACAGGAGCAGAAACCACAGGCATGGAAACATGGAACAGACTGATGAATCTCAGAGGGAAAGGGCTAGGGTGGAGGGTGGGAAGAGATTTATCAAAGATCTTATATGCATACTAGAGGCCAGGTGCCCATGCAGCAGTGGGGTCCCTTGGCCTGGCCTGCGGGGATTGGGCCAAAACTGGCTCTCTGACATTCCCCAAGGGATCCCGGATTGCAAGAGGGCACAGGTCAGGTCGAGGGACCCCACCAGTGCATGAATTTATGCACCGGGCCTCTAGTCCTATGTAATAAAAGGGTAATATGCAAATTGACCCTAATTGTGGAACGACCAGATCACCGTTTGACCAGTCACATGAGGTGCACTGACCACCTCTTAGTCCCTTTCCCCGGCCAGCAGGCTCTGATTGCCCGATGGCAAATAGGGAACTGGGGGTGAGTGGCAGGGGACGCAGGTGGTGCCAGGGTAAGGCTCCCATCCCACCAGTCACCCCACACACAGAGGGCAACCCGCGGCAGGGGCGGGGCAAGCAAGCAGGTGGGAACAGCCGACCTATTGGGTCCATCCCCTGGCTGTCAGGCTCTGATCACCCGATGGCGAACAGGGAACTGGGGGTGGGTGGCAGCAGTGGGCAAGGCTGGCTGCGGGTAGCCAGGGAAGATGGCCCTGATCGCAGGCTAGGCCTAGGGACTATACCCATGCACAAATTTCGTGCGCCAGGCCTCTAGTGTTACAATAACTATGCATGGTGTAAGATGGGTACTAGAATTTTCAGGGTGATCATTTTGTAAATTATATAAATGTCTAATCACTATGTTGTACACCTGAAATAGTGTATGTCACTATAATAGTGTATAATAGTATATGTCAACTGTAACTGAAAAATAAAAAAAATAAAGCTTATATGTTTATGTAGCTGATACATGGGAAAATACTTACAAACATAATAGTTCTATTTGGGAGTGGGGCTGGGAAACTTGCATGTTGCCAGGGAGGGCAACTTGTGATTCTCCAAGGAATGTACGTCCTTCTGTGTTATTTTAAAAACTATAAATATATATTATATTTATCACAACTGAAAACAGAAAATACAGGCACAAAAAGCCCCACTAATGTTTTATAGGAACATATGCAAATAAAAGAACCCACATCAAACACACTGGAGTAGTTGTCTACGTTGGAGTGAGAGGAAGTGGAGAGGAAATAGAGTTGAAAGGGAATAGATTACAGAAATATTTTCAGAAAAAACCTTAGCTCTATGGACTTGGATTATTCTGCGTGTATCTCTAGAGGGTGGGTGGGGAGAGAGATTTGATCATGACAGATGGCCACAGAAATGTACTAAGATTAGAGAAAGGTATTTTGGGAGAATGTTTAAGACGATTGCCAAATAATCCAAATACTTAAGAGAACTGCTCAATTTCTCATCAGGAATAGTTAATAGAGAACCTTTACAGTAGCTAAACAAGAGTCCAAGTCTCAGGGGTTTCTAGCTCTCAAATTGAAGTTGTTGCTGGGTGTGTGTTTGAGATGTAGAAAGCATACAGGGGATCCAGAATCTTTGCCCACTAACAAGAGTAGTGGGAAGGGAGGGAAAAAATAGGCCTGCATTCTCCTGAGAGTCCCTGAATCAGAAGGCTCAGAAGTGGGATCGCTGGGTCAAATGGCAGTTCCATTTTTAAGTTTTTGAGGAAACTCCATACTGTTTTCCATGGTGGCTGCACCAGTCTGCATTCCTACCAGCAATGCACTTAGGGTTCCTTTTCTTCATACCCTTGCCAGCACTTGTTTGTTGGTTTATTGGTGGTAGCCATTCTGGCAGGTGTGAGGTGATAACCTCATTGTCATCTTGGTTTGTATCTCTCTGATGATTAGTGATGTTGAGCATTTTTTCATGTCACTTAGCCATCTGTATGCCCTCTTTGGAGAAGTGTCTGTTCAAGTCCTTTGCCCATTTTAAAATTGGGTTGTTTGCCTTCCTTTTGTTGAGTTGTATGACCTATTTATAGATTTGGGGAATTAACCCTTTATCAGATGTGGCATTGGTGAATATGTTCTCCCATACAGTGGGTTCCCTTTTCATTTTGATGATGATTTCTTTTTGCTGTGCAGAAGCTTTTTAGTTTGGTGCAGACCAACAGATCTCAGAGGGGAAGGACAGGGAATGGGAAGAGATTATGTGAACTTATATGGATGCATGCAGAGTCCATAGACAAAGACAGTATTGTGGTGGGGCAGGGGCTGGGTGGAGTGGGGCAAAGGAGGGGGGGTGGGGGGACATCTGTAATACTGTCAACAATAAACATATATATTAAAAATAATACATATTTTTTAAAAAGGCTCAGAAGTGCCACAGGTGGTGGTTTCAAGGTTTTGTCTCTAGCACACTGGAGTCTCAATATATGTAACCAAATGATCTAGTAAGGAGGTTAGCACATAATAAATCACAACTATGGATCCTGTTGTACTGTGTCCTTTGCAGGTCCTATTTATAAACAGAAAAACAAGTAATTCCTTGAATCTGACCTACAGGCAGTGAAGTTAGCAGTCTTTGAAAGGAGGACCGCAAAGTGACAATGTCCCATACCTAGTTTGACCTGTACAAGTGGATGGTGAAAAGGCACAGCCATTCCAAAAGCCTCAGAGAATCAAGCTTTATGGCCAAATGACTTTCCAAATACTAACAACCCTAAAAATGGTATGAAAGATATCCTTTAAATGTTGTGTATCTGAAATTAGATCTCACCCTAGTTTTTTTATATCATGAGTCAGTGAGGAATCCCTAACTTCACTTGTCCTTTGACATGAAGCCCAGCAGCCAGAGAAGAAGCCTTACGTCCAATGGTAACTTGTGATTTTGCCTTCTCAGGAAACACTTATTCACAGGCAAAAATCTATTGACAGCTACATGTAAACATTTTAGTACCTTTGCTTTGAGGAAATAGAAAGGATTCATATCTTCTGCTTTAAAAATTGAGAACTAGCCCTTTATCATGTAAATATTGTATGCCATCGCTGTCTGTATTTTCAGAGTAGGAGAGATGCTTGAATCAGGCATCCTAGCACACAGTCTAGGCCAGGGGTCCTCAAACTTTTTAAACAGGGGCCAGTTTACTGTCCCTCAGACCGTTGGAGGGTCAGACTACAGTTAAAAAAAACACTCTATGAACAAATTCCTATGCACACTGCACATATCTTATTTTGAAGTAAAAAAACAAAATGGGAACAAATACAATATTTGTATTTGCATGTGTCCTGCGGGCCATAGTTTGAGGACCCCTCACTCTAGGCCAAGGACTGGGTAGTCACTCTGGGTTGAGTGAAGGCAGGGAAAAAACAGGACAGCTGAGCAAGGGTGAGACCAACAGACTGGGACAGAAGCCTGGTGGGGCCAGGACAGCTTCCAGGGGAGAGAGGTGGGAGCAGCCCTGGGAAGCCCCCTCTTCCCACGCTAGTGCAGCCGTAGGTCCCTTAGCCAGGGAAACTGGTCCAGGTCTTAGGGCTCCCAGCACCCAGGCTTTGGTTCTGTTCAAGCAGGTTTACTCTTTCCTCACCTGACATGTGCATGCGCTCAGCAGGCAGCCTCAGGAGGCTCCACCTAACCTCTCTCTGCAACTCTGAAGGCCTCTCTAATAGAGTTCCTCAAGTGGCTTCTGAGCTGTCTTTCTGTTTTTGAAAGACATTTTTTCTTCCTCAGACAGTCTTTTCATCTTTTTGTATTCTGATCGCATCAGCACCTTTTGTTTGATATACATGTAATTTAAGGGTTGTCAAAATGTGTTTCAGCAGACTTCAAAATTCTCATAAACTATTGGCTTTGAAAACTTAAATCTTTTTCAATTTTATTTTTCTTGACAGACGTGATGCATTTATGCTAGGTTCTCCCTCTAAAATGGATGGACTCTTTGACGGCTTCTAAAGTTTAAAGTTCACCTTCCTGCAGCAGATGTGACCTTTCACTGTGGGGTGATTGCTAGTACACCAGATCAAAGTATCCTAATTCATTAAAGAACATTCCTCAGTGATAGGCTTTGAGGATCTTACCTGCAAAGATATTTTGTTGTATGGTTCGCTACTGCTAACATTCTTAGAAATAACACACCACACACACACCCACACCCACACACACACACACACACACACACACATACAAACCATAGATATTTTACTTGAATCCTTGATAGTTCTGCTTACCTGGTAGAGGTCATTTCTCATGTTGATAATGTCATCCAAAACCAAACCAGACGTGACTTCCAGCAGATCCCTCACAAGCTGAGCATGCAGGTGGATGATTGCTAAGTGTAAGACACTGGAACAAAAATATAATGGCAACAATCAGCTAAAATGTAAATGGGAAAAAAAAGATTTCCAAGATATGATTAGACTTGGAGACTGCATCTGGCTCTTATACCTAGTTTTCTTTAGCCCCCAAATGTTCTGAATCGATAAAATGTCTGAATCTGAGGTGGGGGTGCTCTTCTGCCTACCCAGGGCTCCTACACTCATTTACGGTGCCTGCCTCGTCTTTGGGGGCTTGCAGGTTTGATACTCCCCTGAGGCGGAAAGGCACCTGGGCTTTGAGGCAGAGAGTTGAGTTCAGATCCCCACTCTGCCCTTGTGCTATGGCTTCAGGGCACTTTCTCCTCTAACTTTCCCTGACATGTAGACAATGCATGTCAGGTGCCTGAACTCGGATCTGTTCAGAAAATGTAGTTACTAGTACTTCACCTGCCCTGCCATCCTGCAAAGTACATTGTGGTGGCTTTTTAAGATCTTGAAGTCAGGCTTTTAATGAGTAGAAGACTCTTGAGGCAAACTTTTTTTTTTTTCAAAGCATATTTTCATTGATTTCAGAGAGGGAGGGGAAGGAAAGAGAGATAGAAACACTGATGATGCCAATCACTGATCAGCTGCCTCCTGCACGCCCCACATGGGATCGAGCCCGCAACCCAGGCCCGTGCCCTCTCCAGGAATCAAACCACGACCTCCTGGTTCATAGGTCAATACTCAACCATTAAGCCTTGCTGGCCAGGCGAAGCAAACTTTTGAAGGAATACTTGAATATATTTTTCCCTCGCAGATATTCCCTTGGCCTGAAATGGTTTTGCTCCTCTCTTCTCTGTGTGGACAGTGCCTCTCCATCTTCACACTCCAGTTCAAACCTTACATCCTTGGAGAAGACTTCCCCAACTTCGTAGGCAGAAAGCGTTGTCTCCTCTCAAGTTTACCACTTGGCTGCACAACTACAATTTTCTCTACATCTCTCTCCCTCTCTGGCCTCGGAGGCCGGTTCTATCTGGGTCAGCCTGACAGGCCTGGCACAGCTTTATAGTTTAGGCACTATACTAAGGATGACAGAGGAAACCTAGAAGCTTACACTAACAAGGTAAAAACTGTTGGCAGTTGTCAAGCATCACTCCATTTTTTTAATTGTTAAAAAACTTATTATTAAAATTACTTTGATAACAATAAAAGTGGCTACTGTTTGTTTAGAGCATCTATTTACCAGACTGCTAAACACCTGACATACATTATCTCCTTTATCATAACAACAATCGGACGAGAGAGGTAATATTATCCCCATTTTTCAGATGATGAAACTGAGACTCATAGGTGTAACAGAATTCAACCTGGGTCACAGAGCCAGAGTGGGGAAGCTGGGATTTAAGCTCAGGTCAGTCTTGCTCCGAAGTCATCTCTTACTGCTGTTTTAGGGGCATGTGTGTATTGCTCTGAAGGGTTGTAGGTGAACATCTAAGAGGATGAATACGCTCAAGTAAGGGCAGACTGTGATGCAGGGCACACTCAAAGTGTCACACGGTGGCAGTACATCTGCAACTGGAGGCACAGACTGGATCTGCTCTAATATAAAGATAATAGGTGTCATTTCATCCAGGCCTTTTTCTTAGCTACAGCAAGGGTACTGTCCTTAGGATTGACATCGGCACAGAAGGGCCTCAGAAACTAAACTGTGACTCCATTACTTGAAAGAGCTTTTTCAATGAATGATTTCAGAGTTTCACTACTGTCTCTTGCATGAGAGGCTGGAGGAAGACTTCTGAAAATGACCTGAAGTCTGACGCACACATGATGCACATGTACCAAGAAAAAGGCCACACTTCAAAAAAGGCCTAAAAATTTCCATGTGCAGCTCAGCACTTCATAGCAGAAGTCACTTCCCCTTCCTCCCCAAATCCTCACACCCTCATGGGAATTTCCCCAATACCAGAAGTTTTTATGATTTTTTTGTCTTTATTGTATTTTCTGTAATGACTAATAGCCACAGGATTCAGATTATTAGCTGCATATGACAAGCTCAGTGAACACAAGAGGCCTGAGCTCTGAAGGGCAAAAGGCATCCCTTGTCTACATTCTTTTGGGGACTCCTCTTTGGTCTCCCCAAGTCTCAGCCTTCTGGCCTCTAGCTGTGTCAAGCCCCTGAGAGCCTGCTGGCATGGGTATGTCTGGGGTCCTAGGAGGGGACCCTAAGTCTTGATTTCCTGCTTGGGCAGGGAAGGCCACCTCCTCAGCGCCTCTATAGATGCCTGGAGTCCTTATACATGTGTCTGCCTCCCCCTCAGTGCACCCACTTGAATTCGTGTGCCTTGTACCCTTCCGACAACCCCCTTCCCACGCCAGTGGTCTCTTTCTAACTGGTATGTGCTTGTCTTTCTTAGGCTCATCCATTCAGCAGGTCCCTAAAAATGTCACTGCAAATGCTGTTGTCCTGCCTGGGTTGACTGCTTTCTCTTGTGGTTATTCGCTATTGAGTGCTAAGTGGAGAACTTAACCCAGTTGAAAAACATTCTGCTGCTCATGACATTACACAAAGAAGGGTGCACCGGTTCCTCCCATACTGTATAACAAGGCCAGTGGTTATACCACATCCTTGGTTACGCTGCAAGGAATGAGAACAAAGGTCTCTGAAAACCTGAGATTGGCACTTTCCTAAAGCCTTGGGTTCGGTTTTTAAGCTGAGGTTTAAAACACAGCACTCAGGAGCCCTTTCACAGAAAAGGATTTCACTGTCAACACTATTTTAGGAAGGTTTTAGATAAAGCATTTGATTGAATCTGAGGGCTGCTGTCTTGTTACTTTTATAGGCTGCTGAGATCATTTTAGAAGTCTCAATGAGAGGACGAAGAGAACCGTTTTAGGAAGAAGCCAGGTGGCTCTGCAAATACAAGCCCAGTCACAGCAGGAATGGGAGGCATGGTGTTGGGAATGTCAGACTCCCGTGCAATGCGGGTTAGAGCGGTCATGAGCCCGAGCCAGTCACAGACTGGTGACCATTAACAGAGGCAGTAGAGAAGGAACCAGTAACCAGGAAAGAATGACATTTGCGTCTTAATCATTTTGTTGTTATGCTGTCTTTTATTTTTAAAGACTACAGCCAGACTTTCTTGGCTATCTCCCATCTAAGTCTTGGCCAGGCCTCACCCTGCTTAAGCTTCCCAGGTCAGACAAGATCGGGAGTGTTCAGAGTGGTATGACCATAGGATGTGATGTCTTTATGGGGCTTTCTCTCGAGTAACTATCATTATAAATATACTGTTGGGATAACAAGTGCTTTAGGGATTTGGTAAGACCACATTTTATTATTATTCCAAAGCAAATAATATTAAAGCAAATATTATTACTCTTCATATATATTTACTAAATATTATTCCAAATTTTATTTCCATAAATAAAGCAAGGCTCTTAAAAAAGTACTGCCCCCTGACATACACACACACACACACACACACACACACAATTTAGTTTCCTTGCCCAGAATGCAGTGCTCTTCGGTGAGTATTCCAGTGATTCTAGAGTCCAGGCGGTGAGAGCCAGGGGACAGAAGAAGTGAATTATGCTACTCAACCTCACTGACACATTCTTTTCCTTGAAAGACAGTGTTCCAGTTACAGGATCCAATCATTTTGCTCAATCCTCCTTTTCTCCAGCCAGCACACACCTTGATTAGCTCTCTTCCCTGCCCTAAAACAAGCCCTGTATTCAGAAGTCCGGACTTACCAGTCCCCATTCTCATCCTGCACGGCAGTGAGATGGCGCTGGACAGCCAGCAGCATCTTCACGTCTCCGGTCACCGCATAGTCAAACAGGGCGTTGGCATGCCGCTTGGCGAGCTCCAGCGCCTTCTCCAGAAAGAGGTTGTCTGCAAGGCAATGGCCAAAATCACAACTGAGTGTCCTAGACTCGCTCTACAGGTCTGGCCTGCTGGAGGGCAAAACCATCAGCACCAATGCTCCTTGCAGTGCTTCTGGGTTGTATTCACGAGAGAAAGCACAGCTGGACACTGGCTCACTGGCACATACAGAGGCTGGTCTGAAAAATCGATCTACTGTTTCTTAGGGGGAAAGAAGTTTAGAAATGTCTGTCATTTAAAGAGGAACAATCCATCTCTAAATAAAGTTGATTGGATTTGGCCATCATTATAAATACTTAATCTCTTGGTGAAACAATCGATCCTTCACTGGAGTCTTGAGCAACTCGCTCGTTAGGCAAGTGTCAAAAACCACAGTCCCTGCCATACACAGAGGGATTTTCAGGAGCCACTGGTGTTTGGTACATTTCTTCCTGAAGGTCAGGGAAGGCACCTTGTGGCCCATGGGGGCAAACCCTGGGCATGGCCTGTTCTTACATGGCCCTAGTTAAGCAGGGCTTGTTCGTTTTAAAGGGGTATAAAAAATGGGGTGACAGAGACCATATGTGGCCCCCAAGTCTAAATATTTACTATCTTTCCCTTTACATTATGAGTATAATCTGGGATGACCTAGAATCCTGACCTAGACTCTAATGACCACTGGTTCAAAATACACACAAAAGCACACTGCCCCTCCTAATCCCGATTCTTCAACAAGGGCACCAGGACAAAAGGAAACGTTCTTATTTTGAGGCAAAGTTCCACTTTAGTATGACAGTCAAGCTACAATCTAGAGAAGGGAGACTATGCAACTTATAGAAACCACTTGTCTCTGTTATCTGTGGTAGAAATGAATTAGGTTCTGTCTCAGATACCATAAACCTGCGTGATTATGACTGGAGAACGCACATGTAAATTTCAGTACTTTGTACAGTCAAAGACAACACTGGGAGAATGGACATCCCAGTGTGAATAGAACCTGACAGGTGCTTTTCAAAAGGCACACAGGACTCTGGAGAGCACACTGAACTAGACATGGCTATGTCATCTTTACAGTAACAGAAAAAACAAATCTGTTTTCTGGAAACAACTTTTACACCTCGCACCGACTCATCCCCTCACCCACCATGCAGTGTAATCATCTGCCTGCTCACTTACCCTGAAACCTGGAATTCTCTTTCTTTACTCCCACCGGATCCGTCAGAGTACCCTCCTTGTCCCTCTGGCCAGACCCCTTATCTGGTTCTGTGGTTTCAGTGACTTTCCCAGAGAGACTTACAGCCCCTCTGCCATCACTCTCGTCATAACCTTCAGGGTCATTTTTAGATGAGGTGTTCATGATTCCTAAAATAAAAGAAAAAACACTGACTTTTTCTCAATAAAATCTATTTGTTAAATTATAATTCATTGTTTCAATGGAGGTCAGATAATTTAAAATTCTTTTTAAAATGGACATAAGTAACATGCTTTGTAGCTATTTTAAACTCTTCTAAAAACATTTTAAAATATAATGATTTGATATCTGCATATATTGCAAAATGATCATTACAATAAATCTAGTTAACATCTGTCAGCATACAGTTATATTTTTTTCTTGTGATGAGAACTTTTAAGATGTTAAAACCCATTTTTTTCACTTCTAAAAACTTACATCTCTTCTGTTTATTTGTAAGGAACAAAATGAAATAAAGCTCTTCTGGGAATTGCTGGAAAGTACAATTTTTTTTAAAAAAAATATATTTTATTGATATTTTACAGAGAGGAAGGGAGAGAGATAGAAAGTTAGAAACATCGATGAGAGAGAAACATCGATCAGCTGCCTCCTGCACACCTCCTACTGGGGATGTGCCCGCAACCCAGGTACATGCCCTTGACCGGAATCCAACCTGGGACCTTTCAGTCCGCAAGCTGACGCTCTATCCACTGAGCCAAACCGGTTTCGGCGGAAAGTACAATTTTTAAAGTTGTTGAAAGCAGAGGACTTCTTTCTTTCCTATTGCTAATTAACCAAGTGAGTTGTAAAGATGTGATCTCAATTCACATTCTTCAGTGTGGGAGTGACCCAGTGCATCATTTCGGATCATGCTCTTTCAGGTCCAACTATGTTGTCTGACAGGTCCGAGGAGAAAGCACCTATGTTTTATGGGCAGACCTGGTTCAAATCCTGGTTCTGCCACTAACAGATATATATTTCAGTGAATGAATGAACACTTCTCAACCTCAACGTTCTCTGGTTGTTAAACGGAGATGCTAATATTTTCCTTACAATGCAATCATGAAGATTACTTAAAACATGTTAAAGCAGTGGACATAAAACAGCATGCAGTAGAAGGGAAGACTTCGTTGTATTATGTCTTCAATGGGAGCACTAGAATGGACATGTAACATAAACTATGAATACATGATGTGACAGCTGCTGATTAGGGGAAGCATTGATGGGAAAAGGCCATCCCTATAAAATTCACAATGTCTACAAAAGTATAACGTTTGAAAAAAAGAGAGAATAGCTAAGTTTGATAATTTTTTTATGTTTGAACTAGAGGCCTGGTGCACAAAATTCATGCACTTGGGGGGGGGGCAGTTCCTCAGTCCAGCCTGTGCCCTCTCACAGTCCAGGACCCCTTGCTCCTTATCGCCTGCCTGCTCACTGCTCCTTACCGCTTGACTGGCTCGCTGCTCCTTAACACTGCGGCAGAGGCAGGAGAGGCTCCTGCCACCAATACTGTGCTCGCCAGCTGTAAGCCTGGCTTCTGGCTGAGCGGTGTTCCTCCTGTGGGAGCACACTGACCACTAGGGGGCAGCTCCTGCATTGAACGCCTGGCCCCTGGTGGTCAGTGCATGTCACAGCAACCAGTTGCTCTGCCATTTGGTCAATTTGCATATTAGACTTTTATTATATAGGACTAGAGGCCTGGCGCATGAAATTCGTGCAGGGGGTGGGGGTGTCTCTCAGCCCGGCCTGCATTCTCTTGCAATCCGGGACCACTGGCTCCTAACCACTCACCTGCCTGCCTGCCTAAATATCCCTAACCACTCTGCCTGCCTGTCTCATTGTCCGTAAGCCCTCTGCCTGCCTGATCGCTCCTAACCACTTGCCTTGGTTGCCTTATCACCACTAACCACTCGCCTGCCTGCCTCATTGCCCCGAACCACCTCTGCCTGCCTGCATGATCGCCCCTAACCATTCTGCCTGCCTGATCACCCCTAACCATTCTGCCTGCCTGCCTGATTGCCCCTAACCCCCCTGCCTGCCTACCTGATTACCTCTAACTGCTCACCTGCCTGCCTGATTGCCCCTAACCACTCACCTGCCTGCCTGATTGTCCTTAATTGCTTGCCTGCCTGCCTGATCACCCCTAACTGCCTCTGCCTTGGCCACCCACCCGCTGTAGCAGCCGCCTCTGCCTCAGCCACCGTGGCTTCGTCCAGAAGGTTGTCTGGAAGGATGTCCGGAAGGCCGTTTTTCTGTCCAGTCTAATTAGCACATTACCCTTTTATTATTATAGACTAGAGGCCTGGTGCACAAAAATTTGTGCACTCGGGGGGGGAGGGGAGGTCCCTCACCCCGGCCTGTGCCCTCTTGCAGTCTGGGACCCCTCGGGAGATAACGACCTGCTGGCTTAGGCCTGCTCCCGGGTAGCAGAGGGCAGGCCCAATCCCTAGGTGCAGCCTCTGGTCGGGCTCAGAGCAGGGCTGATCGGGGAGTTGGGGCGCTCCCCCCTGTCATGCACAGAGCAGGGTGATCGGGAGGTTCTGATGCCACCCTCAGTCACGCTCAGGGTAGGGCCGATTGGGGGGTTGGGGCACCACCCCCTGTCACACTCAAGGCAGGGTCGATGGGGAGGTTGCGGCGCCACCCCCTGTCATGCACAGAGAAGGGCCAATCAGGGGGTTGGGGCATTTCCTCCTGTCACTCACAGAGCAGGGCCCATCAGGGGGGTTGGGGCTCTGTACCCTGTCACACACAGAGAAGGGCCAATCAGGGGGTTGAGGTGCAGCCCCCTGTCACGCACAGAGCAGGGTGCATCAGGGGGTTGGGGCGCTGCCCTCTATCACCCACAGAGCAGGGCCGATCAGGGTGTTGGGGTGCCGCCCTCTATCACCCACAGAGTAGGGCCGATCAGGGGGTTGGGGTGCTGCCACTCTCACACTCAGGGCAGGGCCGATGGGGAGGTTATGGCTCTACCCCGTCACACACAGAGCAGGGCCCGTGGGGGGGGTGGGGTTGGGGCACCACACCCTGTCACACACAGAGCAGGGCCAATCAGGGCGTTGGGGCGCTGCACCCTGTCACACACAGAGCCGCAGGGTGATCAGGGGGTTTGGGCACTGCCCCGTCACACTGATCCCAGTGCCGGGAGGCCTCGCGGCTCCGCTGATCCCGGTGCTGGGAGGCATATTACCCTTTTACTATATAGGGTAGAGGCCTGGTGCATGGGTGGGTGCCGGCTGGTTTGCCCTGAAGGGTGTCCTGGATCAGGGTGGGGGTCCCCACTGGGGTGCCTGGCCAGCCTTGGTGAGGGGATGATGGTTGTTTGCAGCTGGTCACACATCCTTCAGGGTGGGGGTCCCCACTGGGGTGCCTGGCCAGTCTGGGTGAGGAGCTGAGAGCTGTTTCCAGGCTGGGGGTGACTGAAGCTCCCAACCACTCCTTTTTTTCTTTCTTTTTTTTTTTAATTCTGGGCCAGCTTTAGCTTTGAGGCTTGGCTCCAGCTCTTAGGCCTCCGCTGCTGAAAGTAGGTTTCTGGCCTTTGCTTACAATGTTGCGATCCTGCTGGTTGAAGCCCGGCAGGTTTCTGGGGTTTTGTTTAGCTTCTATGTTTGTTACATAGTTGCTTGCAGCTCAGATGCCTGCAGCGGCAGGCGGGGAACGTTGGAGTCCTCCGTCACTGAAGCAAGCAAGCCTCATGTTAGTTTCAAGCTGCCTGGCTGCCATCTTGGCTGGCAGTTAATTTGCATATTGCCCTGATTAGCCAATGGGAAGGGTAGCGGTTGTACACCAATTACCATGTTTCTCTTTTATTAGATAGGATAGTCAAGTCTCAATATGTTCCTTTTTTAATGTCCTTTTCTTCCCCCCCACCCCCCCCTCGTTCACACCACTTACAAAGTAAAAATGTAAGTATAAACATAGCATCAAGAGAATTCTCCTCAGGAAATAAAAAGTTTTTTTTAAAAGCATCTTCTTAGCTTATTTGCATTCATCATTTTTTTTCAAGGTGATAATGCTGTTGTGATAAATAATGATAAAAAAGGATAAAAATTCTATTTGGCATTAAGTTTTTTCTTCTTTCCTCAGTATTAAAAAAGATGTATTACTTACCGTGCTTCATCCCAGCATTAGATTTAGTGGTTCCAGGGTGGAAGGTAATCCCACTGTATGTTGGAAATCCATAGTGGGGGAAGCCATATCCTGAAATGGCAAGTAAAACAAAGGAGCCCTCATGAGGTTTATTTTTTTACAAAGACTCAGCAACCTCAACATCCCCCATCCAGGTGAGCACAGGCTTGGGTGTGGGAGGGCATTTGCCGGACACAGTTGAGAGTTAGCAAGATGCATCATGGCGGGGGGGGCGGTCATGGATGAGCAGAGTTCGATTCTGACAAATTGACACCTGGGCAGGTCAGGCAGTGCCCAGGCTCGGGGCAGCACAGGGGAGTCCGTGCTGGAGGAAACCTCCCTCACCCGTGCAGGAGAGAGGCTAACGGTGAGTGGTCACCACCCAGAGGCAGACTTGCCGACACAGAAGACAGGAAAATAACCGCTGGAGGAGAGCACGGAACCAACCAAAACACAGGAAAACATACTGACTTCTCAACAGAAACAGGGCTATCTGCTTATTCTCAGGCAATGTTGGTAGAAGCATAAACTGGTAAAAGTCCCTGGGAAAGCAGCTGGTCTTAGATGCTATACTCTTTGACCTAGTAATTTTACTTCAAAGAATCTAATCTTTAAAAAATCTGCAATAAAAGAAAAGCAACGTGGATAGAAGCGTTCAGTATAACACTTTACATAGAAAAAGGTGACAATAGTCAAGAAAGTCATATTATAGTCAGTTCACCTG
Source organism: Myotis nattereri (assembly GCF_964212035.1). Taxonomy (NCBI): domain Eukaryota; kingdom Metazoa; phylum Chordata; class Mammalia; order Chiroptera; family Vespertilionidae; genus Myotis; species Myotis nattereri. Next base: position 160,565,798 of record NC_138075.1, read on the forward strand.
AAGAACTATTATAGTCATTAAACTGGTGCTTAAAAGATAGGCTTATGTGAAGTTGATATTACCTTGGGGAAATGGTTATGGCAACCCATTAGAGAAAAGCAGCGTAAAGATTCTCTACATACAATCATGAATGTGATGATAATAACAGCTAATACAAGTAAATGGATTAAAATACTGTGCGTAATAAGGATATGCACAGCTGTACTCGGGAAAATGAATAAATATAGACTATAACCTAGGAACAGAAAATATTAGAAGTCATGCCTTGGATAGTAGGTTTTATGTAGTTTGAAACTTTCTATAATTTTCAATGTTTGCAAAGAATACAAAAACAACGATGACACGACAAAAAATAAAAAGAGGGAATTTACCAAAATGTTAACAGAGGTCTTCTTTGGCTAACTGGCCTTGGGTGGCTTTTTTTCTTTTTAGAGTTTTTGGTATTATCTACATGTTGTAAAATGAAATGGCACTTTTTTGAAAAAGTTATATTTGTTGGGAAATTTTAATTTAATGTATCACACTCAATAATGTCATAGCCACTCCACCCACAGATAAACTGGGAAATCTAGAGAAAGAAAATTCTCCCCTCTCCGATGTGAAAAAGCTTTAGAAAGAATAGACCTGGGTCATACCTGGGCCGGTGGTTCCAGCGCCCCCGCCTCCACCGCCACTGCCGTACATGCCTCCACCTCCAGCCCCGGCACCGCCACCACCGCCGAAACTATCCGAGAAATTGGGCATGAGCTTCTGCCGCTTCCTCTGCACTTCCTCTTTATCTGTCGTTAAAGGAAGAGAAACCAGAGGAGAACAAATTGATTCAGTTCCAGTACTAGCCACAGAAAGAATATTGATTCCAATGGTATTTTTAAACACCTTAAAGGGAAACAGAAAGCACCCAAGGAGGAAGAGATGCCAAATTTCAAGAAGCATTCTATTTATTCCGGTGACACGGAGACCGAGAGCCAGCCTGAGAGAGACCACAGAACAGCACACACCCAAGTCCCCTCCGCAACAGTCTCTTAAGTCTCCAAAGTCATACAAATTAGGGAGACACTAAGTTGCCCATCAAAGATTAAGATACTGAATAAGAAAAACATTGAGCATTCTCACTTGGTCATACAGAACAGCTCTGGCTAATGTTAATGATGTATTTCCCATGAGCTAAGTTTTGGGCATACAGAGAAGTAGGACATTATGTCTTTGCTGCCAAGAACCTCCCGATATAATGTGAAGGCCGTGGGGGAAACTTTGAGAGATAGCACTACAATGCGACACATGTTGAATGCATGGTGCAAACCAATGTTTTAGGAGTTCAAGGAAGGGCCTCAGGGAAGTGCCAGTGGGCTGGAAAATTCAGAAAAAGTCTCCTAGAATCAACTTTTTATCAGGAGAGGGCAACAGAAGGGTGTTCTGGGAAGAGGATACAGAGGGCGATAATGAAGGAAAGAGTGTGCACTGCGTATGTACGAGGACAGCATTAGGGCAGTTTAGTTGCAGTGAAAGTTTAGTATGAGGAATTCTTGAGAGACAGCCCTGATAGGGACCACGCTGTGGAGCACCTGGAGGGTGAACTGAAGGGGTTTAACTAACAGGCAGGAGAGCCAGACAATGTTTTTGAACTGGGGAAAGATGTGTGGTGCTGGTATTGCAGGAAATTCATCTGTCACTGGTACATCAGACAAAATAAACGGGTCAAAGTAAGCCCTGACAGGTGTGGTTCAGTGGGTTGGAACATCGTTTCATACAGCAAAAGGTGGCAGGTTCCATTCCCGGTCAGGGCACATACCCAGGATGTGGGTTTGATACCCAGTCGGGGAATGTGTGGGAGGCAACCGATGGGTGTTTCTCTCTTACATCAATGTTAAGCTCTCTCTCTTTCTCTCTTCCTTCCTTTCTCTGAAATCAATAATAATAATAATAATAAAAAAGAGTCAAAGTGAGAGGCAGAGACAGTGCAGACATAAGTTGACAGAGACTGTTCTTTGGTTACCATGGTAATGAAAATGGGTGGAGCCCAGAAGTACAATGAAAGAGGGGTCTGTCACCCTCGGGGTGATGGATGAGAGAGGAAGGCTAAAGGTCTGTGACCACTACTGGACTAAAATATAGTGACTGTCAAGGTCTAGGTACTCGTTAGACCCTTCCCTCATTCCTCGTGTAGTTGCTCTATTTTTCTTTTGTTTCTCGCTATCAGTGCTTCTGGCACTACCTCTGTGGTCTATTGTTCCATTCTTGTTTCGTCTTTCTGTTTCCCTTTCTCTTCTCTGATTTCCCTACTATTAATTTGTTTCCTCCCTTCTCTCTTTCGGGCTGAAGGAATAAAAATAAAAGATTTTTATTTAAATGGAATACACAGTCAGCGTGGTATCCTTTTTTCCCACCAGCAGCCAATTGTCCTGTTTCTGATTTTTCAATGTCAGTTGTGGACGCTGTTTATGTGCAGAAATAAATATCTTCCCTTCTTTCTAATCCTGCAGCTGTTTCCATCATCTCAGGGCTAGGAAGAATGCTGCTGTTTAATGATGTTCTCTCGATCATCTGAGTGCAGATGAAAGATGCAGCAGGGGAAAGTAGGGGAGCAAAGTGCACTTAGAAAATGATCGTTTAAAAACTGGTCATGTCCAGACTTGTTAGGAAGAAAAACAGCCAAGGAGGGTCAACTCTGAAGAAACTGTGCTTCCACAGAAAGAGCTGACTCAACGTGGAGAAACACCAACAATTTCCTTACCAAAGGGTTTGGACAGATTTATCAAATTTTCTACCAGTTGTACAATAACTAATCGTCACACTTATTTACTTATCCTATAAACTGTTGCACTCACAGAGAATATTATTTCATTAGGAATATGAAACAGGAGAGGGACACAGGCAACTTATTCATCTTTAGAAAGAAATGGTATCTACTGATGTGCTTCCTAGCACAGAGAACATTTTGTATTTGCTATGTATTTCTTTTGACTAATAGAGCAGATGTCCACTGGTTATATTTCACTCTAAAATTTTAAGGGTCAACTTAAAAAACTCAGTATTGAATGTAACAGGTATTTTTTTTTCTGGTGCCCACTGACCCCTAAGGGGTCCATGGAGAGACATGTACTTTAATATAACTAGCTTTTTTGTGGTCCTATCTAGTATTTTACCTATTGAAAACTGATTCTAAGAAGGGATCCAAAGACTTCACAGACTGCAAAACTGGGCCATGGCACAAACAAAATTGGAAACCCCTGGACTAAAGGGAAGTGAGACCAGAGGGGGAGTTTAGTACATGATTGTCCCAGGGCACCAGTGCTGCCCGAGGTTGGAAATCACGAAGGCACCTTTGCCACAATCCACACATGTGTTGGATCCTCTGATAGTAACATGATGGGTGATTTTAAGGAGGACTTTCTTTTCCTAGACTTCATGTTGTGGCAGGAGCATTTAGATGCTTCCTGAGTTCTTGTTTCTTTTCTGAGGTTGTGACCTCTCCACTGATGAGTCACGTTTATAGTGCGTTCTGTGACTGGTGATTTGAAAACATTGTCAGCAGCAGAGCCCTTTCCCTTCACATGAAATTCCATGCACCATCCCAGTATATAAACCTGATAGGCTCTGGCAAAACAGAGGTGGATGCTCTGCCCACTTCACCTTTCCCAGACGCTCTCTAACCGTTCTTCACTTCCCCACCCAGGAGCTGCCTGGGGTCTTCTGAATGCTTCAGTCTACGTAAAACTTGGAAATCACTGCTTTAGATTAAACATCCCTCTTTAAAAGTAGACAAATTTTCTTTTTACTTTCTGAGAAAAGAAAATAGATTTCCTCCCTTGAAATGTCTTCAAAATAATGACAGTTTTTCTAACAGAGAAAATTGTGTTTAAAGGGGAACACCAGATACGTATGAGCCTAGAAACATTAAAAGCTGAGCTTGGCTTCTAGGCTGCATGTCTCCCTTTCCCAGTGGTACCTAGGCATCAGGAGACTATGATACGGGAGGCACGCGTGCAGAATATTACTTTCACTGCTCCCCTATCGTGGTAGGAGCTATCTGATGGTGGGCTTAGAGAACAGGGTGCCTGGAAAGTACAAAATCCCAGCCAAATGCTTCAAGCACTTACCTTCCAGGCTACCATTGACTAAAAGCTCCATGCAATACAAACAAAAAGAGAAGAACCATCTGGCTCTTAATTGGCCTATTAGGAATTTGCCACGAGAACCTAAAGCGCAACAACTTAACTTCCTAGGACCATCTATGACTTCTGAATTATTCCCTCATCTCCTACTCAACCAGCATCTGGGTCCTCTTGACACCATCACAGAACTGCCTTTTCCACCCACCTTCTCCTCTCATTCTTTGCACTACTACCTTTAATAATCTCACCACTTCTCATTTGGGTTCTTGCATTACTCTTCTGACTCACTGCTGCCCAGATAGTTTTCCCAGTGTTTATATAAAGAAGTCAGAGCCATCATTCCAAATTCAAACAGGCCAGGTCGTTCCCCTCTCCAGAATCAATACAAAGTTTTTTAGCTGCCAATCCCAGCACGTCAGAGCCTGGCCCTGGCCTTCCTGCCCGGCCTTCCTTTGCCTCAGGAGTCCGTTTCAGTGCTCATAATGCTCACTTTTCTCTGAACAGATATAAATTGTTTCAGCTCCTCAAATTTCTGAAGCCTAGGGAACACTCTCCCTTTTCCCTTTCACGCCCAGATACTGAAGTATATCCCCAATTTTAAGGACCTTGAAGAAGGCTTCTTCTCGGTGGCTTTAGAAGCAAGGGCTCTCTTTCTTGAGCAGTCTATGTGTCTGTGGACGCTTCACTTATGAAAATTAATTCGCACTATAACTTTTTAAGGGGACTATGCTCTCCCCGTCCTGGTGTGTCTTTTGTGAGGAAAAGAACAGTGGTTTATTCATGTTTATAGTTCTGCACCGCATGGGGGCTGAGTCTTCTGTTCGCCTGCCTGAGGCCTGTGGGTAGAGTGGCTGACTCTCCGACACAGGGAGCCTTATCTTGTCATCTCTGCTGCCTGAACCTCGCATTACTCAATAAATGATAGTTGCAAATTCTCAAATGTCTAAATCTCATATAAGCTTGGTGAAGATAACATTATTTCAAAAAGGCTGGACTTAATTCCATGACCCCAAAATAGTATATTAACTTCTCTCTCCTCTAAAAAATAAATACCCTGGACCCAGGGGACAGTTACTAGGAAGTGGTTGAAAGGAGGTGACTAATTGATATTTGCTAATAATAAGCTTGTCCTCTTATTGAAAACAGGAGCCAGAGTATAGACAACCAAGTTACCTTTGATTTCAGGGTAGTACAGAAAAGGTTTTGGTTCGCTCGTTTCTAAGTCAGATTTCCTCCGAAGTTGGACGAACACGGAGGCTGGTTTGGTAATATTTACGTCTTTATACTTCGGTGTTTTGAAGACGATGGCAAACTGCACGATACAAAGGTCCAAATGTTAAGGTAGGGTTACTTTTTTTTCTAACAATTATACTTATTAAACACACTCTTTATGCACAATGTTTAGATACAGTGCACAAAAGAAAATACAGTACCCTAGAGAAAGTTACAACTCAGAATTCTATACCCATTCATTTTAACTAAACTGCCATTGTGAAACTGAAGCAAGGTTGTGCCGATGTATTACAGATCTTTATTATTTCATTTATCTAATAATTCATATGTCTTCACTTGTACATAATCATGTGAAAAAATACACTGCAGACACCTTTTCCTCTTTTAAATCAGCCTTAAAAGCTTCCAAGATTATCTGCGGTGACATCAAAAAGACTGGTTTTGGGATGAGGGAGATGAGGAAGGTGGTACTATTATCAGCCTACAGGCCTGTTGATGAAGACAGGTAACTAAACCCTTTAAGGAAGACATCATCACAGGGCCAGTTTATTCTGAAGTGAGACTGGCCAAGGCTCAGGGCATATACAGGGCATTCTGTAACACCTCTGGCATTTTTACTTCTAAGTTTGACTTTTTGACTATAATATATTCATAGAAATAAAGATTTTTTTAAATATAAAAAGGTATATAATGGCATACATAGAAATTTCTTCTTGCCATTCCTATACCCCATTCAAGCAATTCTTACTGTTTCCTTGCCACCCACTCCCACTCCCCAGAGGTAAACACGGAGAATTTATTAATTTCTTTTGTATTCTTCCAGAGTTTCTTTATGGATGTGCAAACATGAACATAGAATCTTGTAAATACACACGTTGTGTTACATTTATCTTTTAAAATGTTTTAATGTTGTATCTTCGAGATGTTTTCATATTAGTTCATAGAATACTCATTATTTTTAATAAATGCATAATATTCCATCACATAGATACAACATTATTTAATTGGCCACGTATTGATATTTGGATTGTGTCCGTGTGTGTGTGTGTGTGTGTGTGTGTGTGTGTGAAAATAGTATTCCTCAGTCACTCAGAGTAATCATTAAGATGGGATTTAGCATTTTCATCTCTTAGTCATATACACATGATAACATTAGCCTCAACTAGAAGACTCTTGCTTTCAACGCTTTGTATTAGAATACCCTTGTAGAACGCTTGGCCATAATTATTCTAGTAGAACATTGCTATGAACTGATTGTGTCCATCTCCCCCAAATTCGTATGTCTAATGTAGCAGCACTTGGATATCAGGCCTTTTATGGATAAAATTAAGGTTAAATGAGGTCATAGGGCAGGGCCCTGATTAGTGTCCTTATAAGAAGAGACACCAGAGAGCTTACTCTCTCTACCCTGAGATGACACATTGAGAAGGCAGCATCTGGAAGCCAGGAAGAGAGCTCTCACCAGAAACCGACCCTGTCAAATCTTGATCTAGAACTTCCAGCCTCTAGAACTGTGAGAAAATAAATTTCTGTTGTTTAATCTACCCAGTCTATGGTGTTTTGTTATAGAACCTTTCCCATAAATTTATGGTAGATACCTTTTCTGAACGACCTATAAGAATCTTAAATATAGTACTCTTTTATGAAAGTTAAATAAATATAATTTTTCCTTTCTCATATGGAAACTAAATCGTAAATTTCAACATATCATCATCATCCACTTACTTGTCTATGAACGTCTGTTGGGGAAAAATCTCCAAATCCTTCCCAGATTCCACCATTTTCCTCCTCTTCATAAAATCGAATCTGGATGTCATCTGCAAACAGGCACAGTCAGGTGTATAATTTCACATAGTGTAATTATATTTATACACATGCTGGAAAAAAGTTGGTTCCAGATTCTACCTAGTATGTACTTACATTTTTGAAAGTACTGTAATTAATAAGAAATTGACTTTTTTTTTAAAAAAATATATTTTATTGATTTTTCACAGAGAGGAAGGGAGAGAGATAGAGAGTTAGAAACATCGATGAGAGAGAAACATCGATCAGCTGCCTCCTGCACATCTCCTACTGGGGATATGCCCGCAACCCAGGTACATGCCCTTGACCGGAATCGAACCTGGGACCTTTCAGTCCGCAGGCCGACGCTCTATCCACTGAGCCAAACCGGTTTCGGCAAGAAATTGACTTTTTAATAATTTAAAATTGGTACAAATCACTGAATTTTTTATTAGTTACCGTAGTAATGGGCCCCAGGTTTCATTTACAATGACAGATTTACCTATTCGAGTTTTCTCTTACTCAATCTTTGACCTTCCCCCTTCTCCATCTCTAAACCAATCCACTCCTGAGAAAGATGAAGGATAGTGAGGAATATCAGAATCCCGAAATGTGGTTCAACTCAATAAAGATTTACATAATAATATTTAATTTATATAAATTTATTATATGGCAGACACAGTTCTAAGTGATTTATATGTATATATTAACTGATTTAATCCTCACAATAATTTTGTAGATGTGCTATTAATATCTTCATTTTGCAGAAGAAAAACTAAGGTCCGGAGAGGTTAAGTAATTTATCCAAAATCGAAGAGCAGTAAATGGAGAAACCAGGATTTGAACACAGACAGTATAGTTCTGACTTAAATATTCTACTATTAAACATTCTCCTATACTGCCTCACTATAATACTTTATTAATCCTTACTGGACAACTGTTAAAAATATTAAGTTCGCCAAAACCGGTTTGGCTCAGTGGATAGAGCGTCGCCCTGCGGACTGAAAGGTCCCAGGTTCGATTCTGGTCAAGGGCATGTACCTGGGTTGCGGGCACATCCCCAGTAGGAGATGTGCAGGAGGCAGCTGATCAGTGTTTCTCTCTCATCGATGTTTCTAACTCTCTATCTCTCTCTTTTCCTCTCTGTAAAAAATCAATAAAATATATTTAAAAAAATATTAAGTTCGTCAAGTCCCTTCAGATTAAATTTAGAATGCCGACATTTCACACCAGTCATGGATTTTACTTTTGCAGAAATATGACAGTGTAACCCAGGTTGGCATCTCCCTGGCTTGCCCGGGAATCTGGAAATGTGTATTACTTGAACAGAATGGGTTTTTAAAAAAGGTTGACAACCAGGATAAGCAGAGAAAGTGTAATTTTTTTTTTTGATAAAGACATATACATTTACCTTAAAGTCTGATTTATTTTTTCAGACTTTTTACCTCAGAGCATTTAGCCTCAAATGAGAATTTTCTTCTTTTTAAAGCCACAATTCACTTATTTAGGGGCTCTATTTCCAGTTGCCTATCTGCTTACTTTAAAAATGCTCCTCACTCTGCAGTGAGCAGATCTTTATTATACTATACTTCCAATCATTTTATTTTAAAAATGAGTGAAGTTTGAGAAAATAATAAAATCTCTGTAAGCTTTTTCTAATTTATTAATCTATATTTCACACGATTAATGTCAAGAACCTTTTCTGAAGATCAAAATTATTCTTTCTTTTCCTTAGCTGACATCACAATGTCCTGTGAAAGCAGCTGGAGAAGCTCTCCCAGAAAATAAAGCCTGAAACATCACTGGAGGCAAAAATGACAACACAACTCAGGGCAGATTCTTTGAAAAAGACGACAATGCTGGAAAGCCAGATGGCAGCCGGAAAAGAGGAAGAACAAACATGAGATGGATTGACTCCATAAAAGAAGCCACAGGCATGAGTCTCCAGGAGCTGAGCAGGGCTGTTGAGGACAGGACACTGTGGACATTGCTCATTCATAGGATGGCCGGGAGTCAGAGCTGACTCATGGCACAGCATGTAATAGACACAAACATTAGTGTGTGTGTGTATGTGTGTGTGTGTGTTTGAAGCATGGACTATTTCTCATTTCTGTTAGTTTAACTAAGTTCAGATACTAAACTTTGAAGCATAAAAACAATGACATGTCACTGATTACCACCATTTTAGAATTTCTCTTTACTTCTGTTGAAAAATTTTAAATGAATTAGTTAGGTTTAAAAAAATACAGATACAGTTGGAAGAGGTGAAATGTGAAACGTTAAAGGGATCTCCACTGCCAAAAAGTGACTCACAGACACACTCAAAATATTTCACATCTTGGGATCACGTCATATATTTACCTTTCTGAACCTTGTCACAGAGAAGATAAATCTCTTCCCCTCCAGTTACGCATCCAGCTGTCCTGTCCATTCGTACAATTTTCAAGTTGGACGCATTGGGGGCTTCTGTCCACAGGAGGGAAACAAAAACCATCCTGGGTTAGCCTCGGCTCCGCAAGCACCTGGTTTATCCTCATAAGACGATCTCTTATGAGGGACCCTGCCCTTAGCACAGACTAAACAAATGCAAATCTAAATGGATGCTTTCACTCAGATTGTTTTAGCAAGGACACAAATGAAACAAAAATGCCTTCTGAAGTCTGCAGAGCACTCTTGTGTATGGGTCATTCATTACCACCCAACAGAGGAGCCGAGAGGAGCGTCTCGGTTTCTCCCACTAACACAGTCAAGGAGACCGAGACAGAAAGAAAGAGCTCAGGGAGGAACGAAGCCATGGGTTGGTGGAATTTCAATTAGGTCAAGGCGTAGCCCAAGCTTATTTCCACGATACTGATGTACCATTTACAAGAGTCCTATGAATTTAGGAGAAACACCATTTTCTAAACCTATCTATTAACTTTTATTCTACGAAAAGGAAAAATGGAGATGCTATATTTCTTTCCCCCAAACTAAATTAGAATTCTGTGTGGTTAGGGGCAAAAGTTTTGTGTGGTAATGGTATAAAGCTTCCTTTTTTCTTGTTCCCCCAACACCTGCATTTTGAGATGAACTTTGATATATGAGTCTACATCATTTTATAACTCTTTCACTTCCTTTCAAACGTGTTTAAATTAGAGAAATCAGTTAGTTGTCCTTGGAGCCTGGAGTTTCCTACTCAGGCCAAACCCTAGAAGCTGTCAATGAGCCTACGTGGTGCATTTGCAGGCTTTCTGGGAATATCTGTTCCATAAATCTCACACATACCAAAAATTTTACTACACAAATTTGTATGGTAAATTTGAAGAGCATTGTAAAACTCTTTAAAAATTCTAGGAACCACAGACTAAAATAGAAATTTGAAGTCACATACTATCTATGCTGCTCTCTCAGTTAACCTGAAGTTTCTATCTTGATAAGGCTATCAAAAATGTAAGAATTAGGTGGGTAAGAAAAATAGTTGCCTTTTATTAACTTTTGTTCAGACTCCCAAAGGGAAAAATTAAGATACTTTTCTCATCTAAGAGCACAAACGCTATGCCCTCATAGCAAGGCCTTGGTAAGGAATAAGAGTTTGGGCATTACACATAAAAGACTAAAATGCACATCTGAGAGAGGATAACTACATTTACTGAGCCCCTTTTAACATTTCAACCTTTTTCCTAATTTATCTTTATTGCTGAAAGTATTACAGATGTCTCTTCTCTTCCCTCCAGACCCCCTCCACCCCGACATCAACTTTTTACATTAGATTTTAGTATTCCCATTTTGTAGATGATAAACATGAGGTTCCAAGTAATTAATTACTTGCCCGGGGACTCAGAGCTAGTAAGTAACTGCCAGGGCAGGCTGCAAGTCTGTTCTTGACATTATACGGAGCTGCCTCCCATGAAAAGTCAAGCACTCACTGCTGTCGTAGATGGCATCTGATACCACGGGTTCCAGGGGCCTGGTGAAGCTGCCGGTGCTGTCGGGGAGGAAAGCTGTAAACATGAGCCGCACCACGCTGAGGTCCATCTCCTTTGCCTGCTGAAGAGCTGCCTGGCGGATGATCTCCTTTTCCCGATCTAGGACCATACAGCACAGGGCAAGGATGAAGAGAGAACATTTTAGATGGAGTGCTTTTATCAAGCCCCAGTAACATAAGCTTGAAATGAAAAAAAAATTTTTTAATTCTTCATGTTGTTAATAAAAATTTTAAATTTATCCCATGTATGTCATCCAAAATTAAAGCCATCTAAAGAAGACTTGCATTTCCTGTGGATTACAGTAAAATCTGTCCTCCATGTAGCAAAGTGCCTCTCCTTTCCTCTCTCTCCACGAACGCTCCCTTTTCTCTCTACAGTAAGAGTTGAAGATACAAACAATGTTAAGGACTAGAATGTAATAAACCACTGTGCATCAGTGGTTTAGTGAAATGTGAAAATTAAGTATCCCAAAACTCTTTGAGCACAGAGACTGTGTTCATTCCACAGTGCCTAGCACCCTCCTTTGCACATAGTAGGTATTCAGAAAGTACTTTTGAAGCAACTAAATGACTCAACTACATTTGGCTCCTTCCTTCCCCCTGATGGAACTTTCATGCTGATGGATATAATCATAATTATCTTATATCATAAAAGGTGATAATTCAGATGATGAGGACAGTCCAAGAGCTACAGATGAAGTGATATGGAATTCCAAAGGAGGGGAGAACCCAAAGGCTTTGGAGAAGAGACGTTTGCTCTAAATCTTGAAGGGATGGTAGGACTTGCACTTATGAAGAGGGTGAATAAGGGCATTCCAGAAAGAGGGAAGATTCAAGTACAGAAAGAATGTGGCAAGGTGAGGAAGTGGGAAACCATGGTGCCTTATGCAGTAGTTCAGTTTGACATGAAGGGACATGGTGGGAAATCGAGTTGGGAATGCAGACTGGGGCCAGCTCTTGGGCGACACTAAGTCAGGGGTGGGCAACCTTTTTGTGAGTGCCTGCCAAAACCAGCAAAATCTCTGACTCAAAACTCTTCTGCGTGCCAACCCTAATTTTTTGAGAACATGTTACGCCTACTTAATATCTCTTAAGGTGTATGTATGTGAAGAACCTTGAAGAAATAATAAAATTCATTTGAGTGACAAAAACACAGTATATGATGATGAAAAATACATTTATTTTTTAATGTATACATGTACACTGATAGTCCGACAGAAAACTTTATGACTCCGTTTGATATTATCAGTGGGACTTTTGCTGCTGCATCACTGATGACAGAGATTTTACATCAGGTTTATATTTCGTGACCTTCAGAGATATGCACAAGCTACTACTTTCATCCGTCAGGCTACTCCTATTAGGAGACTTAACAAAATTCATCACTGAGAACAAAGATTCACAAGCGTATGTGGATGAAAACATGGAGAGTAACGCTGTTGCAAAGTTTTTTAAACAGAAAAAATTTTCTGGAATGGCATTCCAAGTCCTCAATAGTTTGTTTTTGACACTATTGAAATTGCTCTTCCCCTCTCTCGCCAATCCATGTCTATGGTCTTTAAGATAACTTGTTATGTAAAATTATTTATTTCTCTAAGATGCACCTACACTGAATTTATCTGAAAAATAAAAAAGTCGATACTAAGAAAAAAATTGTAAATGGAAGATTATAAGAGAGGGTTTCGCGTGCCAGCAAAAGTTACTGGCGTGCCATGTTTGGCACGCGTGCCAGGGGTTGCCCACCCCTGCACTAAGTAGTGGTGAGATCCATCTGACCATTGGGTGTAAACTGGATTAGAAGTGGGGAGAGGGAAAACAGAGAAGTAAAATGGAGTGGAGCACGAGAGAGAGAGCAGCATAGATGGACCACTAGCTGGACATGCAGCACATAGTGGAGGAGGGTCAAAGATGATGAGGAGGTTTAAAGTCCGGATATCAGAAGATGGAACATAGTGGAAAATGATGACTGGATCATCTGACTGTGAGCTCCTCTGGCCAGACTAAAGGAGAACATATAAAAGTAGAAATGGTACAGGTGATGGGACAAGGTTTGGGGTTGAAAGAAAAAAATATGAGCGAAGGCAGGAAAACATAAAATCATAGCATTTTAATGACAAAGACGATAGTTTATAATGTGCCTGAAGTATCCAAAGAAAGAAAGATTCCTTATAAGAGGGTGAGCTGGGGGAGATAAAAGAGAGGAGCTGTTTTTAAACTAAGTCTTGAATAATGAATTGGTTTTGACAGGTTGAAAAGGGAAAGGTGGTTTTAAGTAGAGAAATACACATACAAAGGTATGGAGATGCATGACTGTTCAGGGGGCAGAGGTAGGGGCAGGTGGGACTGAAGATGAGACTAGAAAGGTGGGCGGGGCCAGACTGTGAGGGCTTTGTATGCCAGGCTATGGAGGTACAGATTTTGTTCTAGAGGTAGCAGGATGTCATCAAAGGTTTCTGAGCAGGAAAAGAGTGGGAGAAGCTTGGGGTACAGATTGAGAGAAAGAGAAACTTGAGGCATCCAGATGAGGACATAGTCTACACACGAGAAATAAGAGCCTGAGCTCTCAAAAAAGCAAGGATGGGAGAGTGACACTCACCTGTGAGCTGCCGGTCTCCTCCACCTTCTGCTTGCAAATAGGCAAGTTCAGGATGCACCAAAAGTCCGGGATTATAGCCTCTAATGCATGCATCTGTCATTCGTGCTTCCAGTGTTTCAAATACTTTTTTCTTTGTCACATGAAGTATACCTAGGTTTGCAAAGCTGGATAAATCAAAAACAACCAAAGGTTAGGCAGTCAATGACTGGAATATATGGCTTCACTTGAGCACAGAGAATTTTAAAAAACACACACACACAGGCCCTCAATTACTGGGTCCCACACCATAGTCAAACACATTAGTATTTCTGCAGAAATATATAAAGTAGACTCACCAAATGGGAAAATAAAGATTATAACCAGCTGTCCCTTCAGAACAGATTGGGTTTTTCCACTAAATGAGTCTGTGGTAAATTTAGCAAAACCTTTCGGTTTTTAGAGTTTATTAGACCTTCAAATTATGATTAAGGGAGTGGGGTGGACAGGTGTATATATAACCTAATAGAAAATTTTACATGGACTCATTTTAAAGTATTTTCTAGGAGAGTTGTATAAAATATTTTAATTCAAATACAGTGCTAACTTTTCTAACTTTTTCTAAGAATAAGAGGAATATTATATTTCGAATAATTTTTTTGTTTGTTTGTTTTTGGATTATCCTTGGGTTTCTAAATGGAATTTAAAGTCTAGGTCCTGTTTGGGGTCCCCCTTCCAGGAATTCTACCTCCTCCTAGGTTATCTATAAGGTTGAAATTATTCATTACTACTAGAATGTTTTCTAATTCTACATGGACTCATGCCTGAAGGTATAGCTGTAATCAGGGATGGAGAACCTTTTATCATGATGGTTACATACCTATAGGACAAAATACGTTAATAAGCTAAATAAAGCCATTTAAGGGATTCTAAAGAAAATATATAAAATGCTCCAACCATTTATTTTTTAAATAAAGTATATGAAAGAAGTATCTACATTATAAAAGACCAGGGGCCCTCACATCCTAAATGACCAGACGGATGACCAGTCACCAGGTGGGGGTGTGGGGTGTGGGGGTGCGGGGTAGCAGAGGGATTCATGGGGGCGGAGGGGGGCGGTGAGGCGGGTGCGGTGAAGTTGTTAGCCTCTGGCCCGGGCTGGGCGGAGACCCAATGACCTCACTGCTGCCTCGGCAGCTGCAGATCAGGCCCAGAGAGAGGCCTGGAGAGAGAGGCAGGGCCTAATCAGCAGCCACCATGGCTGCTGGAGAGGCCTGGAGAGGGAGGGAGGGAGGAAGGGAGGGGGAGAGAGAGAGAGAGAGAGAGAGAGAGAGAGAGAGAGAGAGAGAGAGGTGGGGCCTGATCCGCAGCTGCCACAGAGGCTATGGATCAGGCCCAGAGAAAGGCCCGAAGGCAGAGGCAGGCAGAGGGGTTAGGGGCAATAAGCAGGCAGTCAGAGGCAGTTAGGGGTGATCAGGCAGGCAGGCAGGTGAGCGGTTAGGAACCAGCAGTCCCAGATTGTGAGTCCCACAGGGATCGGGCCTAAACCAGCAGTCAGACATCCCCCAAGGGGACCTCGATTGGAGAGGGTGCAGGCCAGGCTGAGAGAAATCCCCTCCGTGCACAAATTTCATGCACCGGGCCTCTAGTCTTACCTAATAATAGACAAACATGTAAATTGACCATCCCTCCGCTATGCTCACCAGCCAATCAGGAGAGTATGCAAATTAACCCAACAAAGTTGGTGGTTAATTTGCATACATAGGCGTGAAACAGAGGAGCGAAGACTGAAGGCTCTCGCCAGAGCGAAGGCCTAGGTCCTGGGTGCCAGAGGAAAACTTGTGCCTGTAGCCAGGGTAGGGAAGGCCTATTGCACGAATCTCTTCGTGTAACGGGCCTCTAGTATTTAATAAATGTAATATAACAAACAAAAAAGCACTTTACTAAGGAGAGTCATTCATTCAACAAATATTTACTCAACTCCTTATTAGTGTCAGGCAGTGTCCTATTGCTCCTATCAGCAATAAAGAAATCCCGAGTTTCATAGAATTTATATGCTAGTGCAACAATAGAGAAATGAAGCAAATTTTATAGTATAATCTAGAAGGTAAGTGTTGCCAAGAAAAATAAGTAGGGAACAGAAGAAGTAGTAGAAGGCATGACACTTTAAAATAGGGAGAGGCCAGAAAGGGCTCCTGGAAAAGACGACAACTGAGCAAAGACTTGGAGGAAGTGAGGGGGAAGACCTAGCTATGTGGAGGAGCAGCAAGTGCAAGCACCCTGAAGTGGGATCGTGCCTGGTGTTTTCTAAAAGCAGTAGTGGCAAGGAGGCCAAGGTGGACAGAGGGAAATGAAGAAGAGGTCCGGGGGTTCAAAGAGGGAAGTGGTGGCACAGATCTTTTAAAGCCTGGTAAGCATCTGGAAGGTCTTTTGTTTTACTCTGACATTCACCCAAAAAGAAGAAAAAGAAGGTAAGTATAGAGAAGACAGAAATTTATGACAACTGGATTGAATGAAGCAAATAATATAACAATGTGGAAAGACCAGATAAACTATGGAAAGAAAATATAGGAGCGAAGGCAGAATGAGATGAGCCCTCAGACAGAGGCCCACAGACAGAATGAAACACATGTCCAGACTGTGATAGGAGAAATTGGGATAGCTGAGACATAAACAGAAGAAAATATGCTAAGAGAGAATTTAAAATCTTTGAGGGCAGAGATATCCAGTATCTAGAACAGTGATGGTGAACCTATGACACGCGTGTCAGAGGTGACATGCAAACTCATTTTTTTGGTTGATTTTTCTTTGTTAAGTGGCATTTAAATATATAAAATAAATATAAAAAATATAAGTCTTTGTTTTACTATGGTTTCAAATACCAAAAAATTTCTATATGTGACACGGCACCAGAGTTAAGTTAGGGTTTTTCAAAATGCTGACATGCTGAGCTAGAAGGTTTGCCATCACTGATCTAGAACAATGGATGTCTAATAAATATCTATTGAATCAATGAATGCATGAATTAACACAGCACAGAAAAATACACAACATGGCATACTAATATGCATGGAGGCATAGGTAATTTCTCAAAAACCAAATATCCATTTTTTGGTCTTTTAAGCCTTATTCCTATAAAGAACATCCAAAACTATGGGAAAACGAGGTACTCTCCTGGGTAATGGCAATGGCAAATATCTTTGTAGCACTTTACACTTTATCATCTATAGGGTACTTTTCATGTATATTATTTTATTTAATCCATGTAGAAAAGGCAACATCCTCATTATTCATTATCTGAATAGTGAATTTACTCTGGTAATAAATGAAACAATATAGAAGTCAGTCTTCTGCATCAAGTGATGATGGAGTATCAGAGACCAGATTGAAGCTTTCACCTTAAACAACAACAACAACAAAAAACAAATGAAAAAATAATAATTTTCAGACACTGGACAATAGGCAGCACACGACAGTGATTCCTAAGAAAAGGGAAACAAATACAATGAATCCTACAATTATGCTGGCTTACAGCTTAGAGTTTATAGGCTGCAACACAGGAAGGGGAGCCCCAAACTGGACTTGGTGATCTCCCAGAGTTGAGGAGACAGAGTTAAAAATTTGAGGAGGCCAAGGAGGCTAGAATTCATAGGCAGAGCCCCAGAGGGAAAAGAACCACATACAGAGAGATGCTCAGAGATATACAGGGGCTTCACCTTGAGTGCTCGGCTGAGTACTATCGAGCATGTTTGTGAGGAAATGACCCAAGGCTGGGAAAAGAACCACCACAGAGGAGCAGGCAGACAATTCTTGGAGGACACACAGGGCTGGAATAATTCAAGAAATTTTGAAATACATAAATCATCAGGATGAATATTCAGAAATGCCTTACTAATGGTATCAAATTAACCCTAGAGTAAAGGCTGTTTTGGTTTCCCTAACAAAGCATAAAAGTAAGTCTAGAAAGAATCAAACTGTTCTCAAATTTACCTTTATCCCAATGCTCAAAAATATTTAAAAACATACAAAAAAAAATACAGCATGTAATATCCAAAGTTCAAAATGTCTGCCATCCAATAAAAAAAACCTGCCAAGCATGCAAAGAAGTAGGAAAATATAACTCATAATGAGGATAAAAATCAATTAATGGAAACACATATATAAATGAGAGAGGACACAGAATTTGTAGGCAAGTACACTGAAATTGCTATTATAGATATGGTCCATATAATCAATGGTCAAGAAAACAGAAAGCATTATGGAAGACAGAAAAGAGACCCCAAACAAACCTGTAGAGATGAAAACAATAATGTCAAAGAAGAAAAATACACTAGATAAAATTAAGAACATATTACACATGACAGATAAAAAGATTAGTGAACCTGAGGACACAGTAATAGAACTATCTAAAATTAAACAGGAAAAAAATGAAAAATATTTTTAAAAGAACTGATAATGAGCTGTGACACAATTTGAAACAGCCAAATGTACATGTGATTGGTGTCCCAGAGAAGAGGAAAAGAGGAATGGAAACAATATTTTACAAAATAATGGCTGAAAAGTTTTTGACCAGAGATCCAAGAATTTTAATAAACCCCAAGGCACAAGATACATGAAGGACACTACACTGAAATCCATTATAATAAAATTGCTTAAAACTAATGATGCAGGAAAAAATCTGAAAGGCTAATAGAGGAAAAAAAGATACACTTGTGAATAGGAACAAAAATTAAAATGAGGAGAGATTTCTTGTTGGAAACTAAGACCAGCCAGATCACCCTAGAGCAGTACATATTGAGGACATGTAAGAAAAACATTGCCAATATAGAATTCTATATTCTTCAAAAATATATTTGAAAAACAAAGAGGTTAAAAACGTACAACAACTGAAAGACTTTATCAGCATCAGATCAGTACTACAGAAAAATTAAAGAAGGGGCTTCAGGTAGAAGAAAATGAACGCAGATGGACGCTTGACTATGAAACAGAATGAACACTGAAAATAGTTAATATATTACATTTTTCCTTATTTAAAATTTCTTTAAAAGATAATTGACTGTTTATAGCAAAAATAAAAACAATATATTGCATCATATGTTTTACACCAACATGTGTTATAATATATATTTACATATGTACATAATATACATATACATATATTTATTTAAACATATATATTTATTTATATAAAATGTAGAATATATGACACAACAGCACAAAAGCCAAGAGAAAGGAAATGAAAGTTTACCGTTCAAAAGTACAGTATAGAGAAAATAGTCAATAATATTGTAATAACTATATATGGTGTCAGCTGGGTGCTAAACTTATTAGGGTGATCATTTCATAAGATATATAAAAGTCTAATCACTATGTTGTACACCTGAAACTAATATAATATTGCATGTCAAATGTAATTAAAAAATTTATTCAAAATTAATACTATAAAATCAAATTTTAGAAAGGATGAAAATTGATTTTGATAAAAAAAGAAAGCATACTGTTCATATACTATACATGAAGCGATGTAATGTACTTAAAGTTAAACTTAAGTTTAAAATGTATACTATAAACTAAGTGCTAAAAATACAAAAAGTTATAAACCAAATAGGGATAAAATGAAATCATAACAAATAATTAATCTAAAAGAAGGCAGAAAAAGAGAAACAAAAAACAGATGTGACTATCAGAAAACAAACAGCAAGATGGTAAATCTGAACATAGCTATATCAGTAATTGGATTAAATATAAGTTATTTAAGTCCCCCAATTAAAAGGCAGTGTCAAATGGAATAAAAAAAGTAAGACCCAACTATATACAAAGCATATTTACTTTGACCATAAAGACACAAATAGGTTAAAACTAAAGAATGGAAAAAAATGTTCCAAACTAACATTAATCAAAAGAAGGTTAAGCAGCTATATTAATATCAGTTTAGGTAGAGTTTAGAGCAAAGAATATTATTAGGGATAAAAAGGATCCTTTCATAATGAAAAAGGGATCGATTCATTAGGAGGACTTAAGAATCCTAAATATTTATGTGTCTAATAAAAGAGATTCACAATATAAGCAGCAAGATCTTATAGAACTGAAAGAAGAACTAGGTATGTCTATAAATATAGTCAGAGATTTCAACACCCTCTCAATAATTGATAGAACAAGTAGGGAGAAAATTAGTAAGGACACAGAAGACTTGAACAACACTATCAAACAACTTGACCTAATTGACATTTATGGAACGTTCATTCAACTTGACCAGGTTAATCATTCTTTTTAAGTACCCGGAATCATTTACCAGGACAGAACATAGTCTGATCCATAAAACAAGTCTCAATAAATTTAAAAGGATTCAAATTATACCAAGTATTCTCTTATCACAATGGCACTAAATCAGATATCAATAACTGAAAGATTATTTAGACAGGAGTATATTTAAATGAAGACTGGCTATGTAATAATTGTTGAAGTTGGGTGATGGGTACACAGGGATACAAAGAATAGCTCAATTATATTCTTTCTATTTTTGTACGTGTTTGAAAGTTTCTATAATAAAATGTAATAGAAAATGAAGAACAGACACTATTATTAACACATGCACCTTAAAAAAATTGAGAATCATAAATGTTAAATACATGGGATGCAAAATGGCACAGCCACTTTGGAAAACAATGTAGCAGTTTCTTATCAACATAAATGCATCCCTAAAATTCCACTCAATATTCACTCAAGCACAAGAGAAATAAAAACTCATGTTCACACAAAAAGTGTTTTTGTCATAAAAAAAAAACTAGAAACAAACCAAATGTTTCAACAGGTGGATGGATAAACCAACTGTGATACACCGATACAATGCAAAACTATTTAGAAACTAGAAGGAATAAACTACTGATATACACATCAACCTGGAGGAATCTCAAATACATTATGCAAAGTGAAAGCCAGATTTAAAAATGCTACATGTTGTGTGATTCCATTTGTATGTCGTTCTGGAAAGACTAAACTATAGGGCTAGAAATCAGATCAAGAGCTGTCAGGGCCTGGAATGGAGGAGGTCACACAGCGACTTTGGGGGATGATGCAACTGCCCTAGACCCGAGAGTGGTGCATATACGAGTATGTGTCAAAATTCACAGAGCTGTTCACTGTAAAGGTTTATATTATAGTATTTAAATTATACTTCAACAAAACCTGACAAAAATGAAAAAAAGGTTGTGACAGCTAATGAGACCAAGACTACAATCCTGTTTCTTACTCAAAATGCCACATTCTTCCACGCCAGTGGTTTTCAAAGAGAAGTCTCTAGACCAGCAGTATCAGCATTACTTTAGAACTTATTAAAATGTAAATTTTGGGGCCCTCTCCCAAACTGAATGAGCAACTCTGAGGGTGGGGTTCAGCAACTTGTGTTTTCACAACTCCTCTGGGAGATTGCCAGTTACCCTAAAGGTTGAGAACCGCTGCTCTACACTACGTGAGACCAAAGAGATCAACATCTCTGGGAGTAGGGCTGGTATCAGTATTTTTATAAAGTGACCTAAGGTGACTTTAATTCACAGCCAGGTTTGATATCCTCTGCACTGGGCCAGATGTTTCCAGCATCTTCATCAGCGGGGGACTGCTGCTGTCCTCTGGGAAGGTTCAAGTCCCAGTGTCATTGGGTTGGGATTCTAATGTTGCCCCTTCACCTGCCCATAATTCTGTTCAGGACTCAAACACTGACTTCAGAGCTCGCCTAAGATTTAAAAGCAGTCCATATATTTTGGAAATTATTCCCTTAGCAGATGTATCATTGGAAAGTATGTTCTCCCATATAGTGGGCTCCCTTTTCATTTTGTTGATGGTTTCTTCTGCTGTGCAGAGCTTTTTATTTTGATGTAGTGCCATTTGTTTATTTTCTCCTTTGTTTCCCTTGCCCTAGAGGTATTGGCAAATATATTGCTATCAGAGATGTCCGAGATTTTGCTGCCTATGATTTCTTCTAGGATTTTTATGGTTTCATGATTTACATTTAAGTCTTTTATCCATTTTGAGTTTATTTTTGTGTATGGAGTAAGTTGGTGGTCTAGTTTCATTTTTTTGCATGTACCTGTGCAATTTTCCCAACACCATTTATTGAAGAGATTGTCCTGAGTCCATTGTATGCTCTTTCTCCTTTGTCAAATATCAATTGAGCGTAATGGCTTGGGTCTATTTCGGGGTTCTCTGTTCTGTTTCTTTGATCTATTTGACTGTTTCTGTGCCAGTTCCAGGCTGTTTTGATTATAGTGGCTTTGTAGTATAACTTGATATCTGATATTGTGATTCCTCCAACTTTCTTCTTCTTACTCAAGATTGCTGTAGCTATTCAGGGTCTTTTTTGGTTCCATGTAAATTTTTGGAGTGTTTGTTCTAGCTCTGTGAAATGTGCCATTGGTATTATAATAGGGATTTCATTGATAACAAACTATCCAATTGAAAAGTAAGCAAAGCACCTAAATACACACTTCTCCAAAGTAGACATATAGATGGCCAAGAGACATATGAAAAAATGCTCCAAATCACTAATCATCAGAGAGATGCAAATTAAAACAATAATGAGGCATCACCTCAAATCTTTCAGCATAGCGATCATTAATAAATCAATAAATGACCAGTGCTGGTGAGGATGTGGAGAAAAGGGAACCCTAATACACGGCTGGTGGGAATGCAGACTGGTGCAGCCACTGTGGAAAACAGTATGGAGTTTCCTCAAAAAATTAAAAAAGGAATTGCCATTTGATGCAGCAATCCCACTTCTAGGAATATATCCTAAGAAACCCAAAACACCAATCAGAAAGAATATATGCATCCCTATGTCATAACAGCACAATCTGCAATAGCTAAGACCTGGAAACAGCCCAAGTGCCCATCAGTAGACTAGTGGATAAAAAAGCTGTGGTAATTTACCATAGCTAAGATTTGGAAACAGCCTAAGTGCCCATCAGCAGATGAGTGGATTAAAAAACTGTGGTACATCTACACAGTGGAATACTACACTGCTATAAAAAAGAAGGAACTCTTACTCTTTGAGACAGCATGGAAGAACCTGGAGAGTATTATGCTAAGCGAAATAAGCCAGTCAGAGGAAGACAAGCATCACATGTCTCACTTATATGTGAAATCTAATGAACAAAATAAGCTGATGAACAAAATAGATCCAGAGACACAGAAGCATGAAACAGACAGACAAATCTCAGATGGAAGGTGGGGGTAGGGAGAGATTAACCAAAAAACTTATATGCATATATGCATAACCCATTGACACAGACAACAGTGTAGTGAAAGGCTGGGGAGGGGTACAGGGTGGAAGGGGTCAATGGGAAAAAAGGGGACATCTGTAATACTTTCAACAATAAAGATAAATTTAAAATAAATAAATAAAAGAAGTCTACAGTGTCTGTAAAGTAATTTGCCTTAGATATTCTGGATATAAATATCTTTGTTGGACATGTGATTTACAAATATTTTCTTCCTGTGTAAAGCTTGTCAGTTCCTTGCCATTTTGACACTGTGCATAAATTCTTTGGCCCACAAGAATTTAAAAATTTTTATATATAAAAAAAAGCAGCCTTCAACTCACACCCGAATTTGGAAGTTGGATACTTACAATCTTAGTCCATACTTTGCCTATTTTCTCCAAACACTCCTTTTGTGTGTACTAAGGCTGACCCAGATGAAATGGCCAATAATTAATTGTTTTTGGACCCTCAGAAACAACAATTTAATATGGTCTGCATTAACTCCTTGAGGGAAGGCCACATTCCTCTTTTGCATGTTTTAAAATTATATATCTACTTCTAGTGCTTACTAATTGGTATATGCCATAAATTTTAGTTAAAAAAAAAACAAAAAACTTCACATCTCTAAATTAGGGTTGCCAGGAAGCAAATGGAGGGTGTGGTGATTACTGGTGAGGATGGTTGCTCAAGGCAAAGTCAAACAACAGTTTCCATTGCCTGAAAATTTCAGAGAACCAAAATGGTGTTGAACCAGATTGTTGATATTCAGGGTCAAAAATATAATACCAAACTAAGATTATATTTATGAGGACCAGCACTAAAGACTAACTAAATAAATGAATAAAAAATATAAAGGCAAAATTAAGGCTAACTAAAAAAATTTAAAAGGGCAAATGCCTCAAGTTAAAGCAATCAAACTCACAATCATGAATATTTTAATATAGATAAAATATATTTGAAAATAGAAACTAAGTTTTACTGAGAACCCCAAAGAAAGGCAATTCTTTTGGTTTTAATAATTTAAATGTTATTTATCTTCTCAGTGTCCCTTTTAATATAGCTTTCTTGATGTGTTGGATCAGTGCCCTGCTTGTAAATCTATATTGTACTCTTCGCCTAAGCTATATTATTGAAAACAGGTTATCTTCCATTTCTAGTATTGACAAGTCTAAGGAATAACGCTGGCTATCTTCCTAGATTTCTCTATGTGCTCTTCTTACCTACAAGTTAGAACTAAATAATAATCAATGACATACCACAAATACATATGTGGCAAGTCTGCTCGTGTTACTCCATAACATTAGCTTAAAGTCAGTTCAGTCTAGAATTATGGAGATGTAAAAAGCCTGGAGATGAATTCTGTAGCTCAACACATATTTTAGAAGGGAAGAAATTCAAGTTCTCAAGAAGTCATGCAAACTGTCCCCAGTCCACTCCAGCCAGGGTGGCTCAGTAGTTGAGCATGGACCTATGATCCAGGAGGTAACGGTTTGAGTCCAGTCAGGGCACATGCCTTGGGTTGTGGGCTCAAAACCTGGTAGGGGCATGCAGGAGGCAGCCGATCGATGTTTCTCTTTGTTCGATGTTTCTATCTCCCTCTCCCTGTCCCTTCCCCTCTTTATAAAATCAATAAAAACATGTTTTAAAAAATTATCCCCAGTCCTACTGTTGAGAGTGACAGAAATGAAAATAGAATTCTGGTTTCCAAACTACTAGCATGATATTTTTTCAACTAAAATGCAACAGGTTCTAACATTGGAAACTTTAAGAGGGAGAGAAAGAGAGAGAGAGAGAGACAGACAAATGAATCATGAAGGAAATACTGCATTTTGGAAAATATTGCAAGCAAAAGTTTCTGTTAAAAATCAAATTACAAAGGGAGTACCAATGTTTTATAGAATACTGAACAAGAGGCTACTGAGTCTATTGCAACTCTCAAGTGGCATCCTCTGGATTAAATTTCTCAGGGAAATTGTATAGGGTTAGGAAGTCCCGCAGCACTATGACCAGATATCTTGAGATCAGATTTAGGAACTTAGGTGATCAAAATGTTTGTTGAATGAATGAATGAATGAATGAATGCAGTGTGAATGAATGTGTTCTCCCAACTATTGAACCCCACACTCCAGGACTGCAAAAGAGTAAAAGATTTCCTCACTTGCCTTGGAAATGTAATTTACTTCGACTCTGCAGTAGGTCCCCAAATAAAGAGCCATTAGTTCCTTCGAGAATCCTGAAAGGTTACTAAACTAAACCACAGAAACACCAAATTACAGGCAACACACTGGACGTTTTATAATAACAAATATTATTAGTAGGGAACTTCATCCATAATTTCCTCTAAAGGATATGATGATCACACAGATTAAACAGGACCAAAGAGAATAACACTTCAAACTGACAGCAGCCTGGAGTAAATCTGCAGAAACACTAAGTGGTCCATTCGTCTGAAACCCTGACAGTCACCCAGCGTTTCAGAGCTCTCACGGGTCAGTCGGGAACTGCAAGGCTATTCCAACACAGACCATGAACCCACCATGACACACGACAGGAAACAGGCCAGTCTTTCAGAAGGATGTTGAAACAAGTTTATGTAAAGCACAGTTGAATTTTTCAAATCAATTTAAGCTTCTTCCTCCAATCTAGAGTCCTTTTTTTTCTAACATCAAAAGCATCAGATTTTAGTGACTTAAAAGAAAGCTCTCTCTCTAGGTTTTTCACACTTGAATATTTTCACAGTCAAACAAAGAAATGCCTAGGAACATGAAAGCTCGGCCTCCCCAATAACAACTGACTTGAAACTTGATCGGAATTCAAAGCCTGAAATGCCACCATCAGCTTAATTACAGTTGACTTAAGCAATTCCTTTCTTTTGAATGAGCAGTCCAGATTAACTGGGATTATATCACAAACTATTTAAACCAGGAGTTCCAGTGGTGCAATCGGTTAGCGCGCGGTACTTATAAGACAAGCTATTTAAACCAGTATTAGGAAACCCTGAAAGATGTTTTAAAAAATTAAATAAATTTTAAATTTCTTACTGCTTTTGGACTAAATTTATTTTCATAATACTTCTTTTACTGGTTGGTCTGATCGGTCTGCCCAACCTTAAATGAAGAAGTCACTTGGTATTTACATTTCAAGTCTAATTAATGCCAAAACAAATTTGCATTTCTTGACTTCTTACCTGTGGCACACTCCCTAAGTAGCACAGAGCTGAAACAATATTTATCTATCCACTTCATGCTCAAAATGTTCACACTATAAATCCAGAGTCAGTAGTCCATTAAAGAAATCATCAAGAGTATAAAACCATTTATGAAGTGTTGATTTCTGGTATAATTATTCCTTCTAACTTGCTCTTACCTTTATTTCCAGAAGAAAAATTTTGCTAAAAGTGGCACAAATGTGTCATAGATCAAGTGGCCAGGTAATCTATCAGCCACTTCTGACAGGGAAAGGAGGTGCTATAAGTAATGAGGCCAGGACCACAGGTGCAAACTGGGCTGCCTCAGGGAAACCCAGCATGTGGGTTCTGTATGCCTCAGAATCCAAGTGAGGGCACACGTTTACATTTCCAGCCTTCTGAGGGTCCTAGAAAGATCCCTCATGAAGAGGCCCTTTCCAGTCCAAGTCTTGGCTGCCATGTTCTATCTGCTCTCCTTGGCATCGCATCCCCTCACTTACCCGACCACCATGTCCTTGGGTCCAGCAGTCACGGTGCAGATCCCGTCCTCGCAGTGCTTCCCCACCAGGCTGTGTGCATGCAGGTGGATGCTTTTCCCATTTGTGACCAGCTGAACAATAACCTTTGCAGGTCCCATATAGTTGCAGATCTATGTAAGAAGCACATTTTAAAAGTGAGTGAATCTGACTCTATTGCAGTGCAGAAAAATGCTTAGGACAAGCCAGTAAGTCAAAAAAATATGCTCTGTTTTTAAAAGTATGTGATGAACAAATGATGGGATGGAAATACATCAAAATGCTAATGGTGGCTGTTTTGCATGTGGAGGATCTACTCTTTGGTAGCAGACCAAATATAACACAGTCCGTACTGTTGAAGTTGGAACAGCACATCTTTACGATGCTGGGCAGCCATGAAGCACCCTCTTCCTGCTAACCAAGACTACATTTTCATCTGCACCTTCATCACAATTTTCAGTCATAAAAGCTGTAGAAAAGATCTGTCAGAAGGGAACTGGGATTGATGGAGGATGGGAATCAAGGGGAGGAGTGACGCGATCAGGCGCAGTGCATTTTATCTCTGCCGTGAGATAGGCAGGAAGGAGCGTCTTGCCAGGGACCTGGCTCTGAAGGTTTTCAATGGACACCCCAGCTCACAGACTAGGGTTGCAGTGATTGGTTAGGAAACCTGAGCCTGGCACCCTCTGCTATGAGCTCTGATAACTGAGTTACAGATACCCAGATCATAGTTCTTTTCTTTAGTTCAAGTAAGTGCACTTCCAAGATGCAAATCCTTATGTCTGACACCTATTGAGCTCTTATTTTATAAAATCAGGTTTTCCTATTTACGGTAATTTATCTTTTTTATTGTTATACCATTAAAGTGATAATGCCACTAAAAAAGAAAACAGCTACATTTTAAGCAAAGAGAAGTTGGACAACCTTTCTCCTCTAGTTGGTCCTCAGATCCTTAGAGCAGACCACAGGTTCCTTCTTTGAGAGAGCCCCAATACTAAACTCATATTAACAGGAAAGACCAATGGCTTTAGTTTTCACTTTCCCAAATCCTATGAATTAGAATCCTGTCATAAATTCAGCCAAAACTGTTAGAAATACATTGTATCTCCTCAAAGGGTGACCAGTCATCTCAGTTTGCCGAGAACTGAGAGGGTTTCCTGGCACACAGGGCTAAGAGCTGGTCATCCTATCTCTGAAACTCATACTGCCTCTTTTTGAGGAAGTGCATGACCTAAGTCAACTCCACAGTCATTAGAAGTATTTTCATCTGCACAAACAACCTTTAGCTTAGGAGGGGAAACAAGTGGACCGGACTCCCATCTGGTGAACTTGAGGAAAAACCTACATTTGCCAATAAAATTTCTTGGAAACAGACTTTCAACCAGTCTGCTTCTACTAGAATATCACCAAACAGATCCAGATTTCCTTGATGCAGGGTTTCATCAGGATTTTTCAGCATGGCTTTCCCCCCAATCTAATTTCTCATCGCAAGAACTGAGAAGTTGATATGAACTGGGATTATTCCCTAGGAGGTTTTGGGGGAGAGACTACCCTGTAACCAACAGTGTGGCTCCACTGGAAACCTTAGGGCCGCTCTGCGGCAAGAGTTTGCTTCCAAATCCTCTAACAGGCCTTCCCAAGGACCACAGCCACCTGTGGGGGTGGCCTCCCGTCCTTGTAGAGCCAAGCTAATCACAAAACATATTTAGGATCAAATCAGGTTTTGACCACCTCAAAGCACAGATAAAAAATTTCTTAAACAGGTATAGCATCTAAAAAAGCCCTCTGGGCATAACACTAATTATGAACTTAATGCTTTACCTTTTGTAACAGGCAGAAAGCCTTTGTCCCTTCAGGACAGGACAGGGGTTGGAAAGTACTGGGTTTGCTCCAAAGTTGGCTGTTGTCCCTACATACTCCCTGGATCGCTGATGCCAGTTTTGTGCGTTTGGTGCTGACATCTGAAGCTGGTTTTTGTTATGAGGACACACTCCACAGGGGCTTCTTCAGCGGTAAATGAACAGTGGAAGCAGCACTAAAGAGATCATGTAATTCCACTTTTTAAGTGTACGAAGCACAGAAATGCAACAGTGTAAGGCATGGCGAAATGCTTCACTTGGGTGAAATCAGGCAGGCTTTCCACCAAAGCAGGACAACAGAAGGAATCCAGTGACTAAAGCCCAATCACTTAGGATATCTGGGCCCTTCAATGTCACCACTAGGAAGGAATCAGTCACTGAAGGGAAGAGGTGGGAGGTGCCCCCAAAAGTACTCACATCTTTTTCTTTCTATTACTTCACGATTACAGGGTGGCAAGAATGAGGAACTGGGTAGTCTCTGAGGAAAGGTACCTGAAAAATTTGCCGATGACTAATGCGCTGAGCCATTTGAAAGAGTTCAGGTCGGCATGGCATCATCTGGTTTTTACACAGACCACAGAGCAAGGACAGGGAGGCCCCTGGGTTTTGTGGACTTTCCAAAATACTGACTGAGGGAAGAAAGCTGAAGTGTGAGACAGAAAACACATGGTACTGTTTTCAGGTTATATGGAGGAATGGGATTCTAACATGGAGGGGGGGGGGGCGGGGGAGAAGGAGAGTGTGATGTGCTTTATAAAATGCCAGGATGGCTGAGAGCTCCTTGCAGTTGATTCAGAAATTCCTTTGTTTTACGGAGAATGTAATTACTTTTATTCAGCCTCCCTCTTACTTTTTGGAATAGCAGTTCCCTTGGAAGTTAAGTTTATAGAAAGCAACTGTATCTTCCAGAAAGGTGGAATCTTTTTTGAAAGAGTCTGAACATAGCAGGCTCTTAATTAAACACTAATGGCTCAAACACAAGGTAAGTTTTCAGTCACAGACAAGGAGGCACAGATGACAACTTGAGTAATCAGCTATCAGGGGGGCACTGTCAGTGCAAGTACTAGAGGGGAAGACGAGCTGGGTTTAAAGACAGGTCTATCGTTTCCTAGCTGTGGCCTTGGGCTGTGTTCAATTCCTCATCTGTAAAATGGGGATAATAACAGGACCTTACAGGTCTGTTGTGAGGATTAAATACGTTAATGCATGTAAAGTCTTTGGAACACTGACCAGTCAGTAACAATAGTGCACAAGCATTACCTAGTACCTTTTTTACTACTATAATGTACTTCTCTACCCAGAGATCTTTAAATAATACAACTGCCCTGAGATGATGTTTAAAACAAATCCCGTCTATAGGCAGGTGGTTAGTATAAATGACGAATTAAGGCTCCTTTTATCCCTAGGGTAACCTTTCCAGAGTGCCATATTTTATTGGACTTCGTTAATGTTCTAGTAATAATTATGTTATTATAGTAACAGCTGCCCTCCTTGGGGGCGCTCAGGATTCTGTAGCTTCGCTGACGAATTAAACTTTTCTTCCAGGAGCTTCATGACTCAATACCTACTGATGACCACAGGCTAGATCTGCTTTTTGAGTCAGAAGTAGAAACCAAGGTCTCAGATAATACCAAACTTAGTCAAACCACCTCCTTTTATTTAAAACAACTCTGCCATGCTCTGGCAAAGTACATGATTAAGAGAAGTAGTCTAGAATTTTCTGGGGATCAGAATTTGAAATGGCCAGTGTGCTTGCTGAGTAAATGTGACCCTATCACTCTGGCAGAACGTAGAGTCAACATGAAGGTAAGACGTGACACATGAACTAGTTCTTTTTCTGCTTAGTTTTCCTCATGAAGTGACGATAATGATGACAAGAATTAAAGAAGAGGCAGGGGAAAAAAGCAATGCGGCTAATTCCAAGAGCTCAGAGGCCAAGATGCTGGGCCCAAATCCCTCTGCTGCCAGTTATTAGCTGGTCAATAGGAAAAGATGGTTAACATCTCTGGATATCAGCTTCTCCACCTCTATATGAAAGTAACAACACACTTGGTTTCACAGGATTGTTTTGAAGGATTAAATGAGCTGATACAGTGCTTGGAACCTAATGGGATTAGCAATCTCAAATATCAACTCTCCTATCCTCACTGATAACCAAAATGTATCCCCTTATTCAATGATCATTTATTTATTTATTTATTTTAAAATATTTCTTTATTGGTTTCAGAGAGGAAGGGAGAAGGAGAGAGAGATAGAAACATCAATGATGAGAGAGAATCATTGATCGGCTGCCTCCTGCACACCCCCACTGGGGATTGAGCCCGCAACCCAGGCATGTGCCCTTGGCCGGAATTGAACCTGGGACCCTTCAGTCCGCAGGCCTACACTCTATCCACTGAGCCAAACCGGCTAGGGCATATTCAATGATTATTTATTAAGCCCCTGTATGCTTCATGCCCTGTAGTAACTCAGGGAATGAAGGGATATAGAGTGAGTGCAAAACAGACACAGCCCCTGTTTTAAATGTGGGAATTAAAGAACAGGATCAATAATAATCAGAGACTCTCACAAATAAATGCAAACACATAACTGTGAAGCATGGACAAAGGACATATTGTAGGGATCTGACTGGGTCAGGAAGTCTGAGATAACTCCCTGAAGGAGCAATGAGGGCTGAGGTCTGGAAGAAGAATAGGAGTGGAACAAGGGAAGAGGTGAATAGGAGCCCAGGGGTTGGGGAACAGCATTCCTGACAGGAGGAACAGCATGTGCAAAGGCTCTGTGGTTAGTCTGCTTATTAGTCATACTCGCCACCACTTCTCAGTTTCCTTCAAGTGGTTCTTACCACCTGGGGGTGTCCCTTCCTTCTCTTTTCTACCTAGAACCACCTATTTCTCAAGGGTAAGACCTAATTCTCAGTCTTCCATGACACGCTCCTCACCACTTCAGTCCACCAAACCCCACTTCTGTCCCTTTCTTTGGGACTATCATTAGAGCAGGACAGGAAAACTACAGGCAACTTACTGTGATGAGAAGATGATAAAACCAGGTGGCAACTATAGGGTTCTCGTCTTACCTCCCTTGCTTGTTAAATTCCCAGAATACACACATCTGTATGTCCTGACTTACTGTTTTTATGGAAGGAAAGGAAACATGTTAACTCAGCCAGTTTTCACATCAGCCCTGTGGACGTCCATCGTGGCACCCCACTCCACAGCCGAGGAAACTGAGGCACATTAAGACCAAGTGAACTGCCATCTTTCCTATAACTGGAGTGAGTGGGTAGCCCTTTAAACTTGGGTGTGTCCACCTCCAAAGCCCACTCACATTTTGTATTATACTGGGTACCACTTGGCTTGATCACTTTTACTTCCCTATGTCCAGTCTGCCCGATGTTTTGTAGTTCTCCTTTGCCTTAGCACAGTGTTGGTACACGACAGCTATTCCTGAAAAACCTGTTCTCTGGGTTGTGTTGATGTGTGTTGTGAGAAAGAGGTCCCGGAGATTGTTGGGAGGTGGCACAAGAACACTCTTTCAAGGAACCCTCCTTCATAAAAACATCATGTCACAGACATTATTAAACTACGCATGGATTCTTCTCTGTTAGGCTGCAAGTTAGAATAGGAAGAACGAGAGGGTGGGGAAGAGGAGAGTGAGAGGGGGGATGAAGAGGGAGAAGAAGAAGAAAGGAAAATAGAAGAAAGAAAAGAATGTTGTCATAAAATATTTTCTTTCAGTGATTAAAAAAAAGTCAGATTTTATTGCTTCTCATGTGTTGAGCACCCAGGAAGTACAGAATAACTTTTATTAAACAAGAGAGTACAGAACCATGTCTAACAGTTTCTGGGGCAGAGCAAGAAGATGCTCAGTGAAGTTAATTCTTTTAAAAAATATATATATTTTATTGATTTTTTACAGAGAGGAAGGGAGAGGGATAGAGAGTTAGAAACACTGATGAGAGAGAAACATCGATTAGCTGCCTTCTGCACACTTCCTACTGTGGATGTGCCCGCAACCAAGGTTCATGCCCTTGACCGGAATCGAACCTGGGACCTTTCAGTCCACAGGCCGACGCTCTATCCACTGAGCCAAACAGGTTAGGGCTCTTTTCTTTTCTTTTCTTTTTTAAGGCAGGGGATTTCAGGTTGAGCCAATCTGGGGTCAAATCCCAGTTCTTCCTTTTTCCAGCTCAGTGGCCTCTCTGAACCTCACGCCCCACATCTACAACACGGGCCAACAACGTGACCTGAGAGGACTGCACAGTGCCTGGCCCACGGCAGGTCCCGAGGAAGCACCAGTTTCTTTCCTTCTCTTTTATTTATGAGTAACCTGCTTCACCCCTGGCCTCTCAATGACCCTGCGAGGTAGACAGTGTTGGCATGATCATCCCCATTTCGCAGATAAGAAAAAGAAATTCAGACCGATGAACAAGTGGCACGCCACAAGGTCAGACAGCCATGACACAGAGGACCTTGGGACTCCTCCCGAGTCTGCTGAATGGAAGGGTGGCGTTTCAGCCAGGTGGCGTGACAGGAAATACCCTCTGCGACCCACTCACTGCTGACAAAAGTGCTCCTGGATCTCTGTTGATTCGTTCCCATTCTTTCGCCTTGTTTAATGCCCTTGCTTTTTTGAACAGCACATACAGTGCAGTTGTTAGGCTGGGAGTAGAAGGGCAAACTGTGCCATTAAATACAACGGCATGGGCTAAGAGGGTCTCACCAACGAAGACAAATAAAATCTCTGTGTACATGTAACTGCTCTGACAGTTTTGAGTGTTCTGTCATACTTTGACCTGGAATTACTTTTTTTGTTGCTCTATTTTAATTTTCAGTTTCATTACATAAAATATAGCTTTTTATAAATTACGTTTCTTTCAGAAATTCGAGGACCACTGTTGCTACCTCCCAAAATTGCTGGGGACTTGGACCTCAACAGGTGCCATTACCTCATTAATAAACTACAAGTGAATCCTTTCCCTTTGCATGGCCCAGTTGTCCATGGTTGCTAAAGAATATAGGAATGAGTAGATAATTTGTAACTTATGGAGGAGTCGTGCTACACATGTTTATTTATAAGCCACTTGTTCGGGACACTTGGGTTTATGCTTAACAGAAAATAAAGTTTAAAATAGTGGTACTCTGGTACCATTTCTTTCCCCCCATTCCTACAGTATGTGTATTCTCTCTCTCTCTCTCTCTCTCTCTCTCTCTCTCTCTCTCTCTCTCTCTCTCTCTGAACAAAGCATAAAATAGATATGTAGTCAGACCTCCAAAAGACATCCCAAATTGAGTTTTTGCTCCTAACTACGTTCCCTGTGCGCACCCCTGCCCACTGCCTTGAGTGATCCCATTCAAGTCAGGTCATGCCAGTCTCCTTACTCTGCTCAATGTCCTCCGACTGAATGATTAGCACAAGGGGACTCATTATATTAGTCTGTGTATATATGACTAACATCTTCCATGATAAGAAGTTAAAGAAAAACAACCCCGCCCTAGCCGGTTTGGCTCAGTGGACAGAGCGTTGGCCTGTGGACTGAAGGGTCCTGGGTTCGATTCCAGTCAAGGGCACATGCCTGGGTTTGTGGGCTTGATCCCCAGTAGAAGGAGGCGTGCAGGAGGCAGCTGAGCAATGATTCTCTCTCATCATTGATGTTTCTATCTCTTTCTCCCTCCCCCTTCTTCTCTGAAATCAATAAAAATATATTTTAAAAAAAGAAAGAAAAAAAGAAAAACAAGCCCAAACCCTCCAATGCTTTTCCATCTTAAAAGCCAAAGTCTTGACCACAGCATACAAGGCCTGGGCGCTCTGGCCCACCTTTCCTCTTCGATTTTGTTTCTTGCTAATCCCATGCAGCCGCACCAGCCTCCTCGCTGTTCTGGATCTTGCCAGCTCAGCTCCCACCTGAGGGCTTCCGCGTTTGCCGCGTCCTCTGCCTAGCAGCCTCTTTCCCTGGATGTCTGCATGTTCTCTAACTTCTTGGGGCTTGGCAGGAATGCCATTCTCTCAGGGAGGCTTGGACTGCTCACCCACAATGTCTAAACGTTCACCCCTCCCACACTCGATTTCTGCTTCTTTCCCCTGCTTTATTTTTCTCCCTGTGTTCATTACTGTTTCACGCTCCACATTTCACTAATGTTGACTGTTCCCTATCTTCCCCAGGGGAAGAGAAGCTCTAGAGCAGGGGTGGGCAAACTTTTTGACTCGAGGGCCACAATGGGTTCTTAAACTGGACCGGAGGGCCGGAACAAAAGCATGGATGGAGTGTTTGTGTGAACTAATACATGTTAACACTGCTGCTGGTGAAGGAGCAGAGGGGAGAGCAAGAGAACCCTCCACTCTTTCGGCTCCGCGGGCCGGATAGAACAGCTGAACGGGCCGGATTCGGCCCGCGGGCCGTAGTTTGCCCACGGCTGCTCTAGAAAGTGGGGGCACTGATTTCTCCTGTTATATTTCCAGCGCTTGCAATATTTGCCATCTTGTGGGCATTCAATAATTAATTCTTTAGTGAAGGCGTGATTAAATAACTAAGTCATGATTTAAATGTTATCTGTGGAAGGCAATTTTTCAAAATATAAAGAGTTGTGTTAGGTAGGGGGTAGAAATAAGGTAACTATATTCATTCTTTTGTTATTTTGTCTTTTTTTAAAAATAGGCTAGATCCTAGTGTAGACTCTCAGTAGGCTACTTAAATTAGGATGTGATTATTATATACCCAAGCAGAACATTAGCCTAAGTTGGCAGAAGGTGTCTGGGTGGGGGCTCTGAGGGGTAGGCATGGCGGCAGCTGTGAGAAAGTGAAGGGAAGGTGACTCTTGAATCATCACCCTTGGAACACCAAAGTAGCAACTCTTCTCTCAAAGTCCAAGGCGT
This sequence comes from Myotis nattereri, assembly GCF_964212035.1. NCBI lineage: Eukaryota > Metazoa > Chordata > Mammalia > Chiroptera > Vespertilionidae > Myotis > Myotis nattereri. Next base: position 160,601,149 of record NC_138075.1, read on the forward strand.
CCCCCCTTGCTCCCCACCCCGCCATCTTTCCCTCTTCCCACCCTGCTGCTGTTGCCCCAAAGGCATTCGCCCACTGCACTGAAGTCTTAGTGCCTCACTCAAACATTTTCTCCATTCCTTGCCTTATTATCACCCTCAGGGACTTAGAATTTACATTTCTGATTCACCCCAATTGCACAGTTCCTCAAAACAGGGGCACTTTCTCTGATGTTCACTCTGGTGACTGACTGGAATACCCCCCCAACCCCCGCGCACCCCCCCAACTCCCGTGCCCCGCCCTCCCCCAGGACCTTATCAGAAGCAGCGCAGGGCTACACCTCCAAGACTGCAAACTGCTGAGCTTCCTTGCAATAAAGAGCACAGCCTCTGCCGTCAGACAGACCTGCCCTGAATCCTGGCTCCTCCCACTGCTAGCTGTGCGCTTTTGGGCACATCGCCTTTCTGACTTGTTTCCCACCTGTAAACTGTGAATACAGCTACATAATCTTCAAATTTTCACGAGGATTAAAAGAGATAATTTCAAGTGTCTAGTACAGTTCTTGATATATAGCAGGTTCAAAATGAATGACTATGCTTCTTGTCTCTTCATGCCTTAAGCACATATTTGTAGTTAAGATTCTTTCTGACTTCAATGAGAAGATGGAAACCATTGCATGCAAGTCTCTTCAATTGCTCTTCTGCTTACTGTTACCCAGGCTCAAAATGTCCCTATTTTATCAGATATCCTTTCCTCATTCAGAGAAATGGAGAGTTGTTCCCTTTTCCAGAGCTAACCACTCTGGTCTGGCCCTTAATGCCATACTTATTCCAGACCTCCTTGGATTACCCTCCTCTTGTCCAGAAATCCTTCTGTTTAGCCCACAAAACATGTACACTCTTCTCCCTTACTGTAAACCAGTGGTTCTCAACCTTCTGGCCCTTTAAATACAGTTTCTCATGTTGTGACCCAACCATAAAATTATTTTCGTTGCTACTTCATAACTGTAATGTTGCTACTGTTATGAATAGTAATGTAAATATCTGATATGCAGGATGGTCTTAGGCGACCGCTGTGAAAGGGTCGTTCGACTGCCAAAGGGGTCGCGACCCACAGGTTGAGAAACTCTGCTCTAAACAATCCCTTTCCTGATGATGATGATGGCAACTGTAATGGTTAGTATTTATTGAAACCTATGGGCCAGGCACTACACCAAGACCTACAGAACCATTTTTTCATTCAATTTTCTGTGTAATCTAATGAGAAAGGTTCTTAAAAGGTACTTACACCTGTTTGAGTGCCATTCTTTTTGTCCTTACCAAGTATGCATGAAGAGCTTTAATCACCGATGCTGAAACTCCTACTTAATCCACATCCCTTTGCAAGTTAACTAATTCCCTTAATCCTCAAATGAAAAAATGCTCAAAGGTGATGTTGACTCCATGTTTCCAAACCTACTAGACATTTCTTATTCTTCATCTTAATCTCTCTGGAGCCTGGAACATGTCACCATTTCCTCCTCACAACTCTCCCCTGACACTTCACTGGACACTTCCAAACAGGCACTCCTCTTCCTCAAAGAGTTTTGTCAGACATCCACTTGGTTCATTTCTAATCTTCACCATGATCACTCTCTTGACACTCTTATTTAGTCTCCAAGATTTAATGGTCTACTCCATTCAGATGCTCCTTAATTTAAACCTCATACACTCATTTCCTTTTAAGCATCTGTAACATATCCAGCTGCTTTCAGGGATCTTCCTGTCCATAACATCTTTACAATTCACTTTGCCCAAGACTGAACAAATGGCCTTCCTTCTGAAACTACTCCAACCCCTATTAAATGGAGCACCATCTTTCTAAGCCAATGGTCGGCAAACTCATTAGTCAACAGAGCCAAATATCAACAGTACAACGATTGAAATTTCTTTTGAGAGCCAAATTTTTTAAAATTAAACTATATAGGTAGGTACATTGTTATTAACTTAATTAGGGTACTCTTAAGGCTTAGGAAGAGCCACACTCAAGGGGCCAAAGAGCCGCATGTGGCTCAAGAGCCGCAGTTTGCTGACCACGGTTCTAAGCAATTGCACCAAAATCCTCCTCTCATCTTGGAGTCCTCTGCTGTCTTCTATGTGTAATCAGTTGCCAAATGTCGGCCAGGTGGCACCCCTACCCCCCGACCTTTGATACATGTCCCTTTCCTCTATTCTCATTGCCTTAGTTTATCTATCTCAGCCCAAACTCTGAGTTTAACTCATGAAGAATCCCTGCAATTCTCTAAACTGGTCATGTGACCGGGTTCGCCTCACTAATATAACTATGAGGGATTACCCGAGGAATTTCTGAAAAGTCCTGGGAAAAGGTGAGTACACGAAGCCAACTAACTTGTGAATTCTACTAACTCCTGGGCTTGAAATCACAGTTAGAAACATCTAACCCTGGCACTATTTTTATTTATAAGAGTATTATTATTATTTTTTGAAGCAACTGTACTCCCTTAGGTTTTTTCAGTTAGAAAAGTAGCTTTTGTTTATAGACAGACTGGTGCAGAGATGCTAAAACATGTTTAATTTTTATAAATTCAATTCACAAATAAAATTTAACTCTGACATATAGTTTGCCACTGTGCTGGGGCTTGGCCAAGGTGATAAGGTAGGTGGAAAACAACCATCAAAGGTTGGTTCCAGAGATCCAAGATTTAGACTCACCTCTTCCCAGAAACAAACTAGAATTACAACAAAATTATAGAGCAATCAACCTGAATAACCAATTGAAGACTAGGTGAAGAGAGGTTTCATAACCCAGGATTTACAGAAGAAGCCACAAGGAGACTGGTAGGAAGGGCAGAGAGACATGAAAAGGGCTGGTTCCACTCCCATGGCAGGGGCTGAAATTCTGGAAGGATATCTCAGCCACAAAGGTTCCCTTTGAGAAGCCTGAGCTCTTAATCCCAAGCCAGGCTTCCTACCCCAGAGCACCAGAGCCAGGGAGGGGCACCCACATGTCTGGCTGTCAAAATCAGCAGGGATTCTGTCCTCCAGGGAGAGACAGGAGTCTACTAGAGACACAGGCACCCTCATAAAGGGCCCATACACAAAATCTCATTCACAGTTTGTGGGCTCTGGTGGAGGGAGGGCAGAGCGGACTAGAGTGCATGAGGAGTCACTAGAGTTTGTGGCTCTGGGGAGAGAGCATCAACCCAGGAGAAAGCAATAGCTTCACCCTCTGGCCTCTCTGTAGACCCACCTTGCAGAGCTTGCATTCTCCTGAGGAGTCAGCTGCCTGAACCTGGGCTTAGAATTCTGGGCAGACTCAGGGGGTATCAGTGGCTGAGTTGTGTGGCTTTGGGGTGGAGCCATTCCCCTCTTTCCTATATACCTGACTGGAGCCTCCCCCTTGCAAGTGATTGTCTACCCCTACTCTCTGGGACCCCAGTGGCCCCACCCTCCCGACTCCTGGTGGCTTCACAGTGCCAAGATCTGGGAAGAATCCAGGACAGACTGAGTTGTGTGGCTCTTGGATGGGGCCCACTGTCCCCTCTCCCTTTCTCTAAGCCCTACCAATACCTCCTCTTCACGGGAGATCCACTAACCCCATCCTCATGACTCTCAGCAGCCCCACCCCATTGAGATCAGGCTCCTGGCAGAATCTGAAACAGACTGAGTTGTGTGGCGCTCCAACGGAGGCTATTTTCCCTCACACAGCTGAGCAGTGCAAAGCCCTCCCTTCACATGGCCAAATCTTGGCCTGTTTTGGCCCGATAAATTCTGCTGGCCTCACCCTGATGACTCCCTGAGGTCATGCCCTATCACAAAGGTGTATGAACACCCAGTTGGTGACGGCTAGACTTGGTATACCTGGTATGCTGGGATATTTGCTGAGTGGCCTCAGACCCAGCACTGGCACTGAGTTTGAACCTGTATCAATCTGGTGAACACCACTCACCCCTACCTGGTGATTCACTCAGAACCTACCTCATGCAACTTGAATACCGCCAGAGGCTATTGCAGTTACTGAGCCTAACAGGCAGTCAACAGGCAAAGGCAGATCTCGGGATTCCTTGGGATTTTGCTGACCTGCTTCCGGGCCTGTGCTGGTAAAAGCTGGCCGTGTGCACAGATGGGTCATTCCCACGCACATCTAGGCCCAGCAGAGGAAGCCACAAACTGTGGATCGCTTTGTTGCTCTAAACAGGTTTCCCAGGGCCAGAACAGGCAGCACCTGACACTGGCCTGCACCAGAGTCCCTCTCAAGAGACTCCAGAACCAACACATCCAGTGGCCAGCTTCAGACAGCATCAGAGCAGGATTCAATTAGTGTCACAGCTGTGTATCTAAAGGAAGATCTTGGCAGGCACCAGACCTTACTAAGGCGAATTCCACTTTATGTGGTCAGCATATGCACAGCAGCTCAAACACTGAGGTATGGGTTGTTCCTCACAGTCAGCCAGTCTGCAGGTCGACCCAGGCACAAACAGGCCAATATAAATCAAGACTCAAGTACAACAGCAGTGCCCACATTACCCATATAAGGGATATTCCTGGAGCACCCAGCTCAGGTGATCAAGAAGACTACACTACTGGGTCCCACAGGACACCTAGTATATGTGGGTTGGATAAAGTAGAGGCCAAATCTGCAATTTGAAAGACAAGGTAGCAGGAAAACTTAATCAGAGCAGCAAAATGAAAAAAGAATTTAAAAACATGAGGATAGTTTAAGGGACCTCTGGGACAATATGAAGCATAACAGCATCCATATCATGGAGTACCAGAAGGGATTGAGAACCTGTTTGAAGAAATGACTAAAAACCTCCTTAACCTGGTGATGGGAAAAGATACACAAGTCCAGGAAGTGCAAGAGTTCCAAAAAAGATGAACCCAAGAGGCCCACACCAAGACACATTATAATTAAAATGGCAAAGGTTGAAGACAAAGAGAGAACCTTAAAAGCAGCAAGAAAACGTCAGTTATCTACAAAGGAGCTCCCATAAGACTGTCAGCTGATTTCTCAATAGAAACATTTCAGGTTGGAAGAGATTGGCATGAAATATTCAAAGTCATGAAAAGAAAGGACCTACTACCATAACTATTTTACCCAGCAAGGCTACCATTTAAAATTGAAAGAGAAATAAAGAGCTTCCCAGACAAGAAAAAGTAAAGAAGTCTGTTACTACCAAACCAGCATTACAAGAAATGTTAAAGGACCTGCCTTGAGAAGGAAAAGGAGGAGGAGGAGGAGGAGGGCAGCAGAGGAACACAGTTAAAAGAATAAAATGGCCACAATTACAAACCTATCAATAATCACTTTAAATGTAAATGGCTTAAATAGTACAGTTAACAGACACAGGATATCTGAATGGATAAGAAAGCAAGATCCATGTATATTCTGTCTAAAAGAGACTCACCACAGAACAAAAGATACACACAGACAAAGAGTAAATGAATAGGAAAAGATATTTTATACAAATGGAAATGAAAAAAACAACGGTAGAATACTTACATCTGACAAAATAGACTTTAAAACCAAAGCTATAGTAAGAGACAACAAAGAAGGAAACTACATAGTAATAAAGGGTTTAATCAAACAATAGAATATGACCCTTGTAAACATTTATGAACCCAACATAAGAGCACCTAAGCAAATCTTGATGGACATAAAAAGAGAGATTGATAGTAATACAGTCATAGTAGGGCATTACAGAAAATAAACAAAGCAGTGGTGCCCTTAAATGACACACTAAATCAGATGGATTTTAATTGGTATCTTCTGAGCATTTCACTCTAAAGCACAGAATACATACTTTTCAAGTGCACATGGAACATTTTCTAGGATAGTCCACATGTTAGGACACAAAACAAGTCTCAATACATTTAAGAAGACTGATCTCATATCAAGCATTTTCTCTGACCATAATGCTATGAAACTAGGAATCAATCACAAGAAAAAAACCCTGAAAAACACACAAATACATAGGTTAAAGTAAGATGTTACTAAACCATGAGTGGGTTAACAATGAGATCAAGGAAGAAATCAGAAGATATCTTGAAACAAATGAAAATGAGAACATAACAATCCCAAATCTATGGGACACAGCAAAAACAGTCCTAAGAGGGAAATTCATAGCATTACAGGTCTATTCTAGAAACAAAAAAATTTCAAATAAACAATCTAACTTTACACTTGAAGGAACAGAATAAGGAACAACAAACAAAACCCAAAGTGAGTAGAAGGAAGAAAATAATAAAGATGAGAGCAGAAATAAATGAAATATAGTCTTAAAAAAATACAAAAGATCAATGAAACCAAGATTCTTTGAAAAGATAAACAAGATTGACAAACCTTAATCAGACTCATCAAGAAAAATAAAGAGGACCCAAATAAATAAAATAAGAAATGAAAGAGCTGAAGTAATAACTGACTGCACAGAAATACAAAGGATTGTAAGAAATATTACAAACAATTATGTGCCAGCAAATTGGAAAATCTGGGAGAAATCAAAAAATTCCTAGAAACATACAATCTTTCAAAATTGAATCAGGAAGAATCAGAGATTCTGAATAGACAGATTACAACTACTGAAATTGAAGTAGTAATAAAAAAATTACTAACAAACACAAGTCCTGGACTGGATGGCTTCACAGCTGAAGTTTACCAAATACTCAAAGAACTAATACTTACTGTTCTTAAACTATTTCAAAAAAATTCAAGAGGAGAAAAGACTCCCAAGTTCATTTATTGAGGCCAGAATTATCTAATTCCAAAAACTGAAAAAGACATTACAAAGTAAGAAAATTATAGGCCAATATCCCTGATAAACATAAATGCAAAAATCCTCAACGAAATATTGGCAAACAGATCCTGCAATACATGAAAAAGATCATATACCATGATCAAGTGGGATTTATTTCAGGGATGCAAAGTTGGTACAATATCTGCAAATCAATAAATGTGATACATCACATAAACATAATGAAGGATAAAAAACCACATGATCATATCAATAGATGCAGAAGAAGCATCTGATAAAATTCAGAAGCATTATGATAAAAACTCTCAGCAAAGTGGGAACATACCTCAATGTAATAAAGGCCATATATGTCAAACCCACAGCCAACATATTTAATGGGCAAAAACGAAAAGGATTTCCCTTAAGAAAAGGAACAAAACAGGGATGTCCACTTTCACCACTCTATTCAACATAGTACTGGAAGACCTAGTCACAGCAATCAGACAAGAAGGAATAAAAAGTATCCAAATTAGAAAGAAACAAGTAAAGCTGTATTTATTTGCAGATGACATGATACTGTATATTGATAAAGATTCCACCAAAAACCTACTGGAACTGATAAATGAATTCAGTAATGTAGCAGAACACAAATAGATATATTCAGAAATAAGTTGCAATTTTTATACACCAATAATGAACTATCAGAAAGGGAATCTGAAAACAATCCCATTTACAATTGCATAAAAAATTACTAGGAATAAATTTAACCAAGGATGCAAAAGACCTGTACTTGGAAAATTATAAGACACTGAAGAAGGAAAGTGAAGATGATACAAATAAGTGGAAGAATATACTGTGTGCATGGATAGGAAGAATTAACATCATTAAAATGTCCATACTACCCAAAGCCATCTATAGATTCAATGCAATTCCTATTCAAATACCAATGGCATATTTCACAGATCTAAAACAAATACTCCACAAATATATATGGAACCCCCAAACCCCGGGTAGTCTCAGCAATCATGAAAAAGAAGAAAAAGTTGGAGGGATTACAATACCAGATATCAAGCTATACTAGAAAGCCACTGTAGTCAAAACAGCCTGGTAGTAGCACAAGAATAGGCATATAGATCAATGGAACAGAATAGAGCACTCAGAAATCAACCCTAGCCATTATGCTCAATTAGTATTTGACAAAGGAGTCTAGAACACACAATGGGTAAAGATAGTCTATTTAATAAGTGGTGTTGGAAAAAGTGGACAAATACCTGCAAAACAATGAAACTAGACCATCTCTTATACCATACAAAAGATTAAACTCAACATGAGTTAAAGACTTAAATGTTAGATTTGAAAGCATAAAAACCCTAGAAGAAAACATAGGCAGTAAAATCTCAGACATTTCTCATAGCAGTATTTTTTCTGATATTGCCTCAGGCAAGAGGGGAAAAAAAGAAAAATAAACAAATGGGACTAAATCAAAAAAGTTTTTACACAGCAAAGGAACCATCAACCAAATGAAAAGACAACCCACTGAATGGGAGAACATATTAGCCAATGATACATCTGATAAAGGATAAATTACAAAAATTTATAAAAACTTATAAAACTCAACACCAAAAAAACAAACAATCCAATTAAAAAATGGGAAAGGATCTGAATAGATAGTTCTCCAAAGAGGACATACAGGTATCCAATAGACATGAAAAAATGCTCAACAACACTAATCATCAGAGAGTTGCAAATTAAAACCACAATGACATCACCTCACACCTGTCAGATTGGCTATCATCATCAAATCAACAAACAACAAGTATTGGCAAGGATATGAAGACAAGGGAACCCTTGTGCACTGCTGATAAGAATACAAATTGGTATAGCCACTGTGGAAAGCAGTATGATCTTACCATAAACATAAAAATAAAAGTGGAACTGCCTTATCACCTAGCAATTCCACTTCTGGGAATACATCCCAAGAAACCTAAAACACTAATTTAAAAGAATATATGCATCCCTATGTTCATTGCAACATTATTCACAATAGTCAAGATTTGGAAGCAGCCCTGGTGTCCATCAGTTGATGAATGGATAAAAAAGCAGTGGTAGTACATTTACACAACGGAATATTACTTGGCCATAAAAAGAAGGAAATCTTACCTTTGTGACAGCATGGATGGACCTGGCAAGTATATTGCTAAGTGAAATAAGCCAGTCAGAGAAAGAGGAGTACCATATGACTTCACCGATATGTTGACTCTAATGAATAAAACTAACAAAATAGAAACAGTCTCATAGATACAGAGAACAGACTGACAGCCGTCAGAGGGGAGGGGAATTGGTGGGCTAGGTGAAAAAGGTGACGGAATTAAGCAAAGAAAAAAGAACACTCAGACACAAACAATAGTATGGTGATTATGAGAGGGAAAGTGGGGTGAGGGGTGGTAGCAGTGGGTAAACAGGGAGTAAATGGTGATGCAGATGTTGTAGTATAGAATTGTACACTGGAAACCTATATAATTTATTAACCAATGTCAGCGCAATAAATTAAAAAAAAAAAAAAAAGCTGGTTCCAGGTAAAACAGAAATGAGACTAGGAGAAGCAGAGGAGCTGCCTTTGCCTCAGGTGCTGTGTAATCTGGACAGCTGATCTCATTTATCATCCCACCTGGACTTTGCCCGGGCAGCTGCGCAGAAAGGCTTTTCCCAGAAGCACCCCAAGACATGCTTCTCCCTCCCACTGGAAAACAGTCCTAACTTCAAGTATCAATTTTCACCTCTAAGTCACTGAAAAATATCCCAGGTGTGCAAATTTGGGAAGGTTTACCCTAGCCAAAGTTGTAATTTATTTCCAAGTATGATTCTAGGTTTGGAGAAAACAACACAATCCATAGCATTTGAAAAAATTGTACTGAATATAAATGCCTCAAAATTCTTAAATCTGTAGAAGAATGTTCTCCTGAAATTTGCAAATTTTCAAATAAGAACATCTGTGTTAATTTTTAGTGCTCCAGTAAATGGTGAGAGTTCTAGTCAGCTTCCAGTCACTGCTATGATGTTGTGTTAGTCACCTAACCTGTTTGGGCCTCTCGATTCTACATTTGCAGAATCACTAGACAGCGTTTAATGAGTCTTCCAGCTCTAAAATTCTATGACTCCTACTCATCAGTATAGGACATATAGGACCACACCCAAAGATCACACTTTAAAACTGAAAACAAACAAACAAAAGTATAAAATCACAGAATTTCTGAGTTGGAAGAAACCTAATAGGTAAACTTAATTTTTAAATTGTAAACATTTTACAGTTCACCACAATTACATACTGAGAAAACATACAATCAACACTCAAATTACCTGTTGTAATGGGGCCTCTGATAGCATGAAAAATCAAAATTTAGAGACAAAGAAAAACCTTTATGTTAGGCAAAGATTTAAACTTTTATCATTAAAACTAATATTAAGTACCCAAAGTGTTTATTCTCAGAAAATCCAAGGGGGGCCTTCCCTGCGCTGTTAAGCCCTGATAATAAAGAATTGTCTTTTCTGGGGCTATGTCAGAAATGCTTCCATTACACAAGTGTGTGTGTGTGTGTGTGTGGGGGGGGGGGGTTGGGGGGATTGGGGAGGGAGGAGGAGACAAGCAAAACAAAGACAGAATGAGAAATTTTAATCTACAACGTTTTAAAAAAATCCTTACAAACTACATAAAAATAATTAGAAGAATCAGACCACCTGTAAGGTATGATTGAAGTTTGTCCAAAATAAAAATTATTAGGTTTCTGATTTATGTGTTCTTTCAAACATAAATTATTAATATGCTTTTAACATTCTTTTAAATAGTTTAAAAATCTCTCAACATATTATTTTTGACCCAAACTTAATTTGAGATTAAAGATATCTTTTGCCTCTGTGACACTTAAATTTACTTGAGATTAAATGTCACTGATTTATTAGAAAGATAGTCCATGTTCATGAATTGTAAGGGTTAACATTTTTGAAATATTATGTAAAGCAATCCATAGATTCAACGCAATCCCCATAAAAATCTCAATGGCATTTGCCACAGAAATAGAACAAAAAAATCATCAAATTTGTATGGAACCACAACAGACCCCAAATAGCCAACGCAATCCTGTGAAAAAGAACGAAGCCAAGGTATCACACGCCCTGATTTCAAATTCTATTGCAAAGCTACAATAATCAAAACAGTATGGTATTAACAGAACACCAGACACACAGACTGATGGAACAGAACTGAGAGCCCAGAAATAAATCCACATAAATTGGCAAACTAATTTTCAATAAAGGAGCCAAACACATACAATGGAGAAAGGAAAGTCTCTTCATTAAGTGTTGGAAAAACAACATGCAAAAAAATGAAATGAGAATACTATCTAACACCAGACACAAAAATTATCTCAAAATAGATTCAAGAATTGAATATAAGACCTGAAACAGTAACATACACAGAAGAAAACATAGGCAATAAACGTAATAAACCTTGGTCTTGGAGGGATTTTTGTGTGAACTTGACTCTAAAGGAGAGGGAAGTAAAAGCAAAAAGAAATGAATGGGACTACATCAAACTAAAAATCTTCTGCACAGCAAAAGAAACCATCAACAAAGAGGCAACCAAGTGAATGGGAGGAGATATTAGCAACCGATACCTCTGGATAAGGGGCTAATATCCAAAATATATAAAGAACTCATACAACTCAACAACAAAACAAACAAACAATCTGATTGGGGAAAAATGGGCAGAGGACCTAAAGAGATACCTTTCTAAGGAAAAAATACAGATAATCAACAGAAGCATAAAAAGATGCTCAAATTTACTAGCTATAAGGGAAATGCAAATTAAAACCACAATGAAATACCACCTCACACTAGCGAGAACAATTATTATCAATTAGAAAACAAAAACAAATGTTGTTGAGGATGTGTGGAAAAGGGTACCTTTTTACACTGCTGGGAATGTAAATTGGTGCAGCCACTATGGAAAACAGTATGGAATTTCTTCACAAAATTAAGAATAGAGCTACAATTATGACCCAGCAATCCCTTTTCTGGGTATCTACTTGAAAATTTTTAAAACAATTATTTGTAAAGACATATGTACCTCTATCCAATTATTCAAAAATATCCAAGAAATAGAAACAATTTCACTGTCCTTCAATAGATGACTGGATAAAAAAGAAATGGTACATATATACAATGGAATATTACCCAGCCATTAAAAAGATGAACTATTGGTATTTGCAACAACATGGATGGGTCTTGAGACTATCATGCTAAGTGAAATAGGTCAGATGGAAAAGGATAAAAACCTTATAATTTCACTCATATGTGAGGTATAAAACAAAAAGCAACAAGTGAACAAACAAAACAAACATACAAACAAAAACAAACACACTCATAGATACAGACAACAGAATGGTGGTTACCAAAGGGGAAAAGGGTGGGGAAGGATGTCATCAAATTCATGGTGACAGAAGGAGACTGGGCTTAGGTGGTCAATACACAATAGAGTATACAGATGTATTATGATGTCATATACTTGAAATTTATAAAATGTTATTAACCAATGCTACTCCAATAAATTTAATAAAATATTTTAAAATATAATAAATAAATAAATCAGTATCACCAATTTCTGTCTTCTTAACAGCATACAATCATCCTCATGATATATTTTTCTTGCTTGGAAAACCTATTCTATCACTTTCACTGAAAGCCACTGGTTAGAGGTAATTAAATAATTTGGCTCTCAATGACTGAAAATATTTACAGACATCATTTTATGTAGCATTCAATTTGTACCATGGTAAATACAGCTGCCTATACAAGAATTTGGACCACTTTGGGAAGAAAACAATTAACTGTTCCTTTCTTCAAAAGGAAAGTACATAAGATAAAGAATTTCAACTATTCTTCTGTGATTTCCTGTGGAAAACCCCTACTAATTTAGGAGAATTATGAGTAGAACTGGGAAATTTTCTTTGTCTGATTTCTTGTTGCCATTTGTTGGTTAATTTACATCCCAGACACTGATAGGGCAAAAGAGAAAACTGACCTAAGTGTCAGACTGAGGTTAACCAACATATTGTACCTTCTACATATTATGATGTAAGCAAAAGGAGGGAGGGGGAAACACCAAAATTTCTTACATGCTCCAGGATAACATCAGCCAGTAATATGGGAAAATGGCAGCACTTTTAACCTGCCCCCAAACCTTCAGTGTTGTTCAGCCTGTATAAGTAGACTAAAACACAAAGTATATGAAACAAGTCATAAACTGTGATGCCTGGATGAAGTGTTCTGCAAGCTGTTAATTTCTATTATTTTCAGCGACTTGCCAGAAAATGTTAACGGCCCTATACCCAAATCTTGATTTTCCCTTACCATGAAGTCACAATTCATTAAGCAGAAAGTCTTTTTAAAGGCATAAACAGAAATAATTTACTGATTGTGAAGGATCTTAACACATTAGCTCCCCTGCCCTGTAGTCTTCCAGTTCACTTTTGCACCAGGATCCTGACAGTGAACTTCACCCTGAGGCTATACATTCTACCCTCAGGCAGCTGACAACTGATACCTCTCTCTCTGAGGGCTTCCCCTCATGGCTCCTTATTTCAGCCTTTTGTGAAAGACAGGATATATCTTACCCTTCTTTCCCATGAAAGCCATTCAAATATTTGAAGACAACCAAATTCTGCAGGCTATAATTATTCTCAGGCTCAATAACTACTCCCGTTTTGGAGAAGGTTTAAATTCTGCTCTGAACATTCTACAAGTGGAATGTTCTAGGTTTACATGGATTCAGGTTTCTAAACTAACAATCCAGAACACACTTTAATCAAGGCTCTGACTGATCCATTTTGTGTTGGCTTCTATATTCTACAAAGGTGATGCCCTGATGTGGCCATTCAGCACAGGGTGAGAGTGCAAGCACCACTCGGTCTTATACATGCGCTTATATTGATGCAGCCTAATGTGTAATTACTTGTCTAGCAGTCACATTACATTGCTGGCTCATGCTGAGTTTATCATTAACTAAAACGTCTAGATCGTTTGGCATGCTATCGCTCCCACCCAGTACTGGGGTAATGTGTTTTCTGGATGCATTCATATCTTTTAAATATCACTGCTTAAGAATTTAGTCCTTTGCCCCAGCTTTTCAAAATTAGTTTGAACTCAAATTATTTGTTATCTATCACTTCATGTCACTGCAGATTTGATAAGGCCTCCATGGAAGGCACTGATAAAATATACTGAAGTGGCTGGGGAAGAAAGATCCCTGGGGCTGGAAACACCCCCCCAGTTGACATCGACAGCATGAGAAATACTGTTAACTCCTGAAGTACCAAACCATAGATCTCTAGCACCTCACCATTTCACCATTCCAGAAACCCAAAGTAGACAGTGAGGTACGTTTGGTGTGACTTGTTCTTACTAAGGTGCCTGAGATAGATATCCAGCTCTCCAGTCTCTTGTTTGGAACTATACCTACCAAATGCCATGATCATTTTGTCACAGATAGAGGAGGCTGGGATTATCTAGCCAGGAGATGATCTCAAGTGAGAGTGCATGTTCTCCTGGCTCTCCCCAACACACACACACACACACACACACACACACACACACACACACACAGACTGCAGATCATCTTCTGACAAGGCATTCCACCAGCAAATCCTGCATCACACCTTCATTGGTGTCTGTCTGTCTGTTTCCTGGCTGTTCCATGTAACCCTGGGGGCAGAGGTAATCATACTCAGGTGTGTGACCACAGAGCTCAGCACTGTGCCTGGTGTGGGGTGTGCACTAGATAAATACCTGCTACGTGAATGTGAGAAAGGAAGTAAGGCCAAGAAGGCTCTGAAATCTACAAGTGGAATGTTCTAGGTTTAGATGGATTCAGGTTTCTAAACTAACAATCCAGAACACAATTTAAATCAAGGCTCTGACTGATCCAATTTGTGTCTAGATATCTATTTTAAAAATATAAACAACCTGACTTATAATGACTTCTAAAGGGTTGAATTAATTTCACATAAATAAAAGATTATGAGATTGATAAATAGCAATACTAAAAAAAAAACACCAAAAGATCAATAAGGTTGGGAAATTCCTAAAGCTGAATGTAAACAAAAACTGACTAACTATATATCCCAATGGTACTGTAACTATATACAAGGAAAAAGATTTAATCCAAAACACTTCTGAACACATTACTCTGACTGAACACTCTCTCTTGAATATATTTAAAGGTCATAAGAACTATAAATAAATTCTGACTGTATTTAGGAAGTTTGTATCTAGTGCTCATATTGGTATAGCAATTCTGAAGCTATTCTGTATGTATCATAGAGTTGAGCAAAATGGATAAGTACGCTGACATCAATGGCAACTAGAGTTTTCATTATTGGAGAAAGATGAAATAAATATAGAATGGGGAAGGTAAGGAAGAAGCCATTGTGTTGGACTGGAGTTAGAGGCATCAGAATGAATTCAAGGAGACATTTCTCTAACAAAAGGAACCAGGGCTTCTTGGAGAGATAGATGATTCCATGACTGGGACAGGGAAGGCCTGGGGTGAGCCTAGAGTATTATTTCAGAAATAAGGAAGTGTTCAAAATCAAGTGGGGACAGGTCAAAAGGACACAGGAGTTGCACAATAGACTCCCACTGGCCAAGATGGGGACAATTAAAGCATTAAAATAAATAATGACAGGTATGGCTTATAATACAGTGAATAACAAAATAATCTGTGAGTGCATATTGTTACTTAAAAAGTTTTTAAAGGAATGTGAAGAAGAGAAAACTCCTTTTTTGAATATAGGAATTCCAAGTAACAAAAAGTACAAGGAATGATATGAATAGAAATTCACAAATTTATCGTCATCCATTACTAGTAAAATTGATTCAGGAAAGAATCATTTCTGGATCTTAAAACCTTTCGGTAAAAGATGCTGAGGATGGTTCCTTGTGGCAGCAGTAAAGGCGGTGACGAGTGATTCGATTTTTGTTAATTTCTGAAGTCACAGTCAGTAGGATTCCTGATGGATTAACTGTGGGGTGCAAGAGCAAGGGAGGAGTTCAGGATAGCTCTAAGGATTTTGGCCTGAGCAACTGGAAGGATGGAGCTGCCATTTCCTGAAAAGGCAAAGATACTAGGAGGAGCAGACTGTCAGGGAAGATTTGGAAGTCAGATCTGACCAAGCTAAGCCTATCGGACATCCAAATGACAATGGCTCTCAAGCAGCTAAGGCGTGGAGCTTTGATTTCAGAGTGGAATCCAGGCTGGAGAAAAGAATTTGAAGTCATTAGTATAATATATATGCTACTTCAAGCCAGTAAGAGGGAGAAAACAAAGAAAGAGAAATTGTTCTAGGTCAATTTTTAGCTAAATAACTTTTTAACTAGTTAAACAAGTTAACTTTCTATTTAAGTTTTTTTTATTTATTTATTTTTTTAATATATTTTATTGGTTTTTTACAGAGAGGAAGGGAGAGAGATAGAGAGTTAGAAACATTGATGAGAGAAACATCGATCAGCTGCCTCCTGCACATCTCCTACTGGGAGATGTGCCCGCAACCCAGGTACATGCCCTTGACCGGAATCGAACCTGGGACCTTTCAGTCCGCAGGCCGACGCTCTATCCACTGAGCCAAACCGGTTTCGGCTCTATTTAAGTTTAAATTTGTATTTTTCATTGGTGAGCAACCATTGAGTGCCCAAAGAATGAAAAATAATTTAGTTCAATTCAGCAGGAGAATATATCATGAAATATAAGACATGGTGCTTGCCCTCAAGAAATAAAGTCCAGAGATGATGAGACAGGCATATTGAGTAATCATGAGGCAATACGAAGAACAGGAATAATAGAGATCTGCAGGAATAGAGATATCACAGGCCTATTAAAGAGGAACACTAAAAGGCCACCTAACTCAGCTAGGTTGAAATGATGGCCAATCAGGGCAGATCTTCCAAAGGAGTCCTTAGACTAAAAAATACGGCAGAAAACTACATAGGAAATAAATTATAAGACAAGGAGCTGAAATGATATTCCAAAGAACCAAAAATAAAGTCAGGATGAAACCTCCCCATAATTCAGAAGAAATGAAAAACATATATTAAAAGAAAACTTCACAGCTATTCAAATATAACTTAATGACAAAATACATTTAAAAATATGAAGACCCAGTGTAAATGAGAAATTGGGATCAAGTAGGATTATCAAGGTTGGCTTTTCGAGCTTGTCTTTGATAATGAAAAGGAAAGTAAATGGATTCAGAGGCTGCAAATGATGGTATTTACAAAAGAAGTAATAAGAAGCTGCATATAAGCAACCAAGTGCCATGCACTCCTCACAAATAAGGTAGCTACCCAAACCTGACACTCACAGAGCACTTACCACTGCTATCTCCAAATACTAATTCATTTTAATTTTCCCAACAACCCTGAGAGGTAGGTAGTGTTTTTATCCCCCTTTTAAGGAGGCACAGAGAGGTTAACCAACATGTCCAAGGCTACACGGCTGATAAGGGGCAGAGCTGGATTTGAACCCAGGGTAGTGTGCTCTCAAGGATGTTATTAATCATTTTGCTTTATCACTTCCCTAGAGGTCTATATGCTGCTGAGGAATGTCCTAAAAGATTCATCAAAGTGAAAAACACAAGGGGCAGAGTATTTTATAAATGAACAGAGTATGAGAGCATAAATGCATATGCTTCAGAGTTTATGTTTTATATGTATTGGGATGTATAAATACACATGAGCTTATCCATAAACATACACATGTAGGCATGTATATGCATGAAGTATTTTTGGAAATCTACTCAAGAAATTCATAATAGTGTCTCTTTCTGGGGAGAAGAGGGATTTTGAATAGAAGGGCAACTTACTTTTCACTTATACATGTCTTTGTATTACTTGAACGTTTATTAAATGGATCTGATACTTTTAAACACATAAGGAACTAGTTCTTATTTTAAAAAACATAAAACAATGGGAATGTCACATAGACATTGTCCAAGTCTGGTGTAAAGAGGGAGTACACAGGGTTATACAACTTCAGTAATGAAGGGGGTTTAGGAGTCTTCTCTGTTCATTGGCAGAGGAATTAATTGATGTTTGTTATTCTGAAATTTCTAATTTTACCAGTACTCATGTTTTTTTGTTTGGGTATCTACCCACCCTTCATTCAGTCCACATGTTTGTAGTGCAGCTTATCCACTGCCAGATCCAGGGGTGTAGCCAGGAAATGGCTGTTACACAATCACTCTGTCGCACAGTCCCTGTCCCCAGTGGCACCTCCAGGGGTGGACCAGGAAACAACGCAGACCAACGAGGACCTAGAAGCCTCGATCCTGGCACCTCTGAAGCCTTTGTATATAGGAACACAGGCTCTCTGCTGCAGGACTTGGTTCTCTAACAAGCTGCTGTGCCACCTCTGGAGCTGAAGATGGGAGCCTCCACCACAGAAGTCAGGGCTGAGAGGTAGAGAGAAGCTGCATGGTCTAGTGCCATCTCTGAATCCAGCGAAGTCTGATGCTAGCTAGCTCTTCCTTTGGACTTTTCAGCTTTTTTAAAAAATACAT
This sequence comes from Myotis nattereri, assembly GCF_964212035.1. NCBI lineage: Eukaryota > Metazoa > Chordata > Mammalia > Chiroptera > Vespertilionidae > Myotis > Myotis nattereri. The sequence goes on from NC_138075.1 coordinate 160,619,462, forward strand.
TTCAATGATTGCTTAGTTTTACTTCTTTTTTTCTCTTACTTGCCATGGAAAGATTCCAATGGATAGAGAAACTGAGGTAGAAAAAGCCCATTTAAACTCAGAAAAGTTTCCTAGCATGTTTAAGGTTTAAGTTCTAGTGTTCTAACTCATTGGGACTAGGACAAAGGTGGCGAGGCAGGGGAGGAGAAGGAAAGGAAGGTTAGTGAGATGGGACAAACAAGATGGGAAGTAGTTGGAGGAGCCTTGACGGCTGCTTAAAGACCCTTAGTGTTTTCAATTAACAACCTTCATTATTATATCATGTCATCTGTCTCTTCTTTAGCCATATCTGATTAGTGCTTCTTCTGGGAAGATGGTTCCAGCATCTACTATAGGTAATATTATATATATATATATTACCTAGACATTATTCCGGTACTGGAGATACAACAGTAAACAACAATAGAAAAAGAATCATCCCTGCCTTCATGGAGCTAACCATCATTTTATAGGCATTTTTCAAGATTTTTTAAATTAAAAATATAAACGTGTCCGGGATAAACATTTAATGCTATTGACGTGCCAGGGATGGCGTTAGGTGCTTTGATGTCAATTCCTTCACTTAATCCTAATGCTATTCCTGTGAGGTAGGTATTTTTATTTTCATTTTATAAATGAGGAAAAGAAAGTTGGAAGAGATTAAGTGACTTGTTGAAGATCACCCCATCTGTAAAGGCATAATCTTGAGTAAGATCTAGCTTGCTTTCAAGTATGATATTTTGCTCACTAAACCACAGCTCATTTATCTACTATGTCACATATGTCTCCACTTTAGCAATTTATTGGGTTTACTCAGACCCTGCAAAGTCCCTGGTATTATATAACACACAAATAAAGAACCTTATATGAAGCAATTTATTATCTTTTCTTGATCTGACTATTGCTCATTGGGTTAATATCTAGGCTGTGATCTCATATCTGTTTTCCTTAGGAACTCTTGCAGTGGTATGCTAGAGTTGGCTTGACCTGCTCACAAAAGTTGAATGTTAAATTTTTAGAAATTTTGCAAGCCAGTTGACTTCATGCTGATAACTTGAAATTGGCCATGGTGGGGATATTTACATCAAGGAAATAGACAAATGCTACAAATCAGGGCTTATTTTGTTTCCTAGAGAACCAGTTATTAAAGATTTACTAGCACACCACAGTATTTAAGGCCCATCATCTACTCAATGGAGAATAAAATAGAAATTACTTTCTTAAATAAATTATTAAGAATACTGGAAAACTTTTCCAATTTGATTTTTCTACTGCTCCCTAAATATATAATAATGATATATAAGGGAACATTGTGGGTACATGTAAATGTCTTTCCCAGTGCACCATGGGCTAAAGTGGTTATTATCTTATACTTTCAGGACCACTGGTTTTTAAGCTTAATGCTATAATATACTTGTAATGGGTTGACTAGTGTCCCCCCTTCCAAATTCATGTCCACCCAGAACCTCAGAATGTGACCTTATTTGAAAACAGGGTCTCTGCAGATATAATTAAGATGAGGTCAACTGGATTATGGTGGGACCTAAATGCAATGATTGGGATCTCTATAAGAGAGAGGAGAGTGAGATTCAGACAGAGTGATAGAAAGACATCAGCCATGGGCAGACAAGCAGAAATTGGAGTGATGAAGCCAAGCAATGCCATGGAGCATCGGCACCACTAGAAGCTAGGAACCGGCAAGGAAGGATTCTTCCCAAACCATCAGAAAAGCATGGCCTTGCTGACAACTTGATTTTGAACTTCTAGCCTCTAGGATTGTGAAAGCTTAAGTTTCTGTTGCTTTAAAACACCCAGTTTGTGGTAAATTGTTATGGCAGCCTTAGGAAACTAATGCAATACTCCTGCAAATTTGTGTATGTACAGTGGCTAAGAGAAAACAGTTAAGGAGCCTAACAATCCTATATAGTAAAAGGGTAATATGCAAATTGACTGAGTGGCAGAATGACCAGAACACCCTTGGCCCCTCCCACTGGCTAGCCCCGCTCCTAAGCAGGTCCCCCCACGCCAGTTGGGAGTGGGGCCGGTTGGCAAACCGCCTGTGGCCCCTCGCCCCAGCTGTCCCACCCCTGATGGCACCCATCGGGCTGGCCAGCTGGACCCCACCAGTGTATGAATTCGTGTACCAGGCCTCTAGTCATTTAATAAATTCCTTTCTGGACTCCTGCTACCTATAAGATTTTCATAAGAAATCATGTATTACATCTAAAAGTCAGCTTCTGGCACAGCATCTGGATTCAATCTCCCACCTTAGTAATTAACAACCCCAGAGAAAAGAAGGACATGGTATAAACAGAGTGGAAGCAAAACTGAGTAGAGAGGTTGTGCTGGAAATAAAAGGGAACTGGTGAAGCTTCTGTGTAGATCCATGTTTCATAAACCAACCAGCAAAGTTGCCATTCAATACTCAAAATAATGTATGCGGCCATATAAAAATAGAAGCAACTATCATTTTTAAGTACTTATTAGGTGCCAAGCATTGAACAGCTCAATTTTTACATATAGCCTATGAAGTATGTAGTATTTATCTCAACTTTTCATATGCAGAAACTGAGGCTTGGCCAGGTGAAATAACACCCCTGGTAAGGCACAGAACTAGGAATCAACATCATGCCCAGCCCTGATTAACTGATGTCAGAGCTAATGCTTTAAAACCTAAAAGTGTGGTCCACGAGCCCCCTGAACCTCACCCCACACCTAGAACCTCTAAGTGTAGGACCAGCAACTGCAGCAATATTACTTCCTTCCAGCCCTTGAATCAGACACTGGTTGCTCTCTCCTGTGCCCTGCATCGCACCCTTCCTTTCAAATTTTCCATCTCTCTGTGCTGCATTGCACATGACTTCAGACTTACTTTTCATTTTGATAATTCTTTCTTCCACTGTCTGTAATCTTGGTTTTAACTTTTTCACTGGGTTAAATCCTTTCAGTGATTATGATTGCAATTTGGGGAATCTTGCTTCCCCCACCTCCTGCCCCTCAGCATTAGGTCATAAGCAGTTTCCCATGTTGTACAGAGCCTTCATAATTATTTTTTAAAACTGTGGCATAATATTCTATTCCTGATTATACTATGGCTTACCTAGTCCTTCATCTGTTGTTGTACCTTGTCATTATAAGAAATGAATCCTTAGAAATTATCATATAATCCCAGATTGGCTAAACGACTCATTGTGATACAGCATGCGTGGGGTGGGTCCCAGGCATCTCTGTGGTTAGAATATTCTTGGTGATTCTGATGCACGCCCATGACCAAGAAATGCAGGTTTAAAGGACCTCCATGAGTAGAAATGGACCCTTAACATTATGATAATTCATGGTTAAGAGTGTGGAATCTTAAGTCACACTGCTTGAACTGAAATCCTGGGCTCCCTCTCTGAAAGGCTGTGAGATCCAGGGTAAGCTTTTTTATTCACTAGGCTTCCATTTCCTCGTTTTTCCAATGAGGACCATAGAACCTACCTCAATGGGCTATTGTCACGATTAAATGAGATGTAAGCAAGCACAGCAACCTATCCTTGTAAACATTCTGTTGGGTAGATAAGGACCTAAGGTGAGAGGCATGTCTGTGAAACTCTGCACACACTTCCAGTCCACCCTCCTGAGACCCAGAGAGGTAAATGTAGGCTAGAGGATTCTGATCTGGCATCCCCCTGGCGTGTCAGGAGAGGAGACTGCGGCTGCAGGGTAGTTTACAGCCTCACCTCTACCCCTGCTGACAGGTTGGAAATGTTTCTCTGTGAAGGAGGAGGGATTACACACTTGGGGCTGTAGAACTTGGGTTACAGTTTTACCTTAACAAGAAGAATAATCAGTATGTGAGCTAATGAGACCCGAATTCCTGAATGTTCAGAATGAGGAGATGGTATGCAGCCTTTTCTGGGACCACTGGGGTTAGAAGAAGCCATCAGAGATTTGCTTCAGCATGAACAATGGTCCTAGGAACAATCATGCATTTAAGGGAGAAAAATGGGAATGGTCAACAGAAGAAGGTCCCCAAGCCAGGACCGACAAAAATTAAACTAAAATTCAAACAATTTGTAAATTCCAGGAGCCTATGGTTCTAATCACTTCTATGGGCTAAGTTTTTACAGCTATGATCTGTGCTAGAGGTTTCCTCCAGCAAGTAGCTTCCTCTAGTTTATAATGGAGACTATGAATGCATACAGTGAATTTAGGATTTAGAGGGCTATTTTAAAAAACATTCTACAAGGTAATATTTTGTTAGAGCAGGAACTGACACAGTGCTCAGTAAATATCTATCCTTTAGTGAATTGTTTTCTGTCCTTTGGCTTCAACCATTATTGGATAACTCCATGCTGAATCTATGGAAGAGCAGGAGAGAAAAAGCGGGAAGCCCATTCACCTTTATTGGCTGTGGATAGCAAGTCTCCCCTCATTTCTACCCTACACCTGAAGTGAGGGGAGGCTTGGTTGGGCTTTGCCTTAAGCAACCTGAAGTATTTCAACTTGCTTAAAATGGGTAAAGAATGCAAAACTATAAATATAAGATTAAAAAATACCAAAATTAAAAATAAAAAGACATTTATATATAGACTAGAGGCCCAGTGCACGAAACTCATATACAGATAAGGTCCCTTGCGGCTGCTGGTGGCCCACCAGGGCCTCCCTTCCCCCGGCCGCCTGCTGCCACCACCGGCTGGGATGGGGCTGGCCAGCAGGGAGGGGACGAGGACGGTTGGCCGGCCCCGCCTCCTGGTTGAACACCCGGTCGAAACCCTGGCCGAGGAGACAATTTGCATATTAGGCTTTTATTATATAGGATTAGTTTTTTAACTAGCTGCTGTCAAAAAGCTAAAGTAACATGTACTCTATGGCACTGGTTTTTAGCTGTTTTTGAATCCTTCCCTTTGAAATTCTGATAAAAGGACATACTTATCTCCCCAGAAAACTGTATACACACATATATAAAATACTGCATATAAATTCAGAAATCCAAAATCCTTCTGAAACCACTCAAAGGGATCTAGATTACAAAGCCCTTCTCTTCAATATATATAACACAGGGCTCTGTCCATAGAGAATACAGTGATTTTCCATTATTAACATATGGAAATAGTGAACAGCTTGGGAGTATTGGTGGAAATTTTAGTAAATGCTATGGACCAGGTTCTATATGCTTGCCTAATTGATTATTGGTCATCTTCCCTGTTGTTTTCAGTAATTGAATCAGATTACTTTATTTGAAATTGGTATTATAACTAGGTCCTTAAAATGGCAAACCTCCCAAACCAGGCAAGTCTATACAAAGGAAAGGAAGGTTATGCAAGGATATGTGATATCCTTAAATGCCACAGCAAATCAGCCAGTCTTTATTTGACCTCGACAGAACCTTAGCATTTAGGATTTTTAAGTGAAAGGCACTAATAATTGATTTGAAAATAATTAATTTTGGCAGGAGGGTGGGGAAGGACAACAAAACAGCTGCTGTTGACCTAAACATTTCACCATATGCCTCCTGTTCAACCTAAAACACTCAGGAAAGAAAACATAGTGACAATCAGCTTTCAGAAAACATTTGATTAAAAATAGTCACACTTACATCAGCTATGTTTCTAGTTGTAGTCCATGCATTTGATATTGATCACTAAAGAGAAAATAAGGATACCACGGGCAAGCTATTTGTATTTTAGAGTCAAGGCTCCTGGTACTGATTTCTGCTTGGCACAGGGTGAGCCCCACTAGAGGATGCCACCCCCGCTGCGAATGGGTGCTTTCTGGAAGAGAAGCAGGGAGGGTTTCTGAAGCCCTGTGGGGCTGCTCCTGTTGGCACCTGTCCACCTCTGTGAAGAGGAAGGCAGTTTGTTTGATTAATAAAAATTTCATGCATAACTTTCGGGAAAAAGAGGGAAATGAGCCTTCCCTGGCACTCCTTGTTGAGTCAAAGACAGGCAGGGACAAGCTCGGCCTCAAGGAAGGTGCCTGTGCTTTTCTGCCAGCCTCTGCCATTAGGAGCTCCCGATGAAATTAGAACTGAGGAAACTTTAAAGGGACGCTTTATAGGACAGCATCATAGATTATTAAATGTTTAACAACAGGAAGCTTTTATTTTTTTTAAAAAAAGAAAAGCAAGACATAAGAGACTGCATATTTACTTTAGATTTTTTTCGCTATTATTATTATTTGCTGTAAAAGTCAGAATACACCGCACATTGTGAATGAAAAAGGTTTATCTAGATGGGTAAAGAGGAATTAATAGGATCAAAGTGAACACCAGTCTTCAATGAAGCCCAGTTTTAACTCTTATTTGCCCTGGAAAAGGACAAAGCCAGCGAAAACATTTCAGAGAATGAAAACTCAGAATAGAAGTCTACCTCTGAAGAAGGAAAAAGTGACGAATGGGTAGGGCTTTAGCTGTAACTATGTTTTATTTTAGAAAGTGGGAGAGAGCTCAGAAGTAAATATGGTAAAATGTTAATATGTATTGACAGAACCTAGAGACAGAAGAACTTCGCTGGAGAGAACATGGCAAAAGATCCTGGACAGAACCTGGCTACAGAACTTGATTGGAGAAACTAGACAGAACCTGGCTGAAGAACCTAGAGATAGAACCTGGCTACAGAACCTGGATAGAACATGGCAAGAGAACCTGACTAGAACCTGGTGACTGAACCTGGCTGGAGAACCTGGACAGAACCTGGCTGGAGAACCTAGCGAGGGAACATGGACACAGAACCTGGCTGGAGATCCTGACCAGAACTTGGCTAGAGATCCTGGCTAGGCTGCTGATCAACTGAACGCTGTCTCTGTGTCATTCCTTCTTCGCCGACTCCGTCCACACCTTTGGGGACCCCTGGACCTGTTGGGGTTGGACCCCAGCATTTAGGGAATAACGACAAGAAAAAAAATCTGTGTACTGTAATGTTTAGGACAGAGGCAGCCATTATAGGCCTAAATCCATAGTACACAAGAGCAACAATGTAACATTTCTTGTTTGGGAAAACGTTTTTGACATGTGGTTATTTGAATCTGTGGGTGTGGAACATATACCTTTACATATACTTATACCTATACTACAAGAAATAGAAATGTGTTTTAAAAAAATCAATAAATAAAATTAAATAAATTAAAAATAAAAAAATATGTATTAAATTGAGATGGTGATACCTGGTGTAAATGAAGTTTTTAAGTGATCTATATGCTTGAAATCCTTGATAATTAAAACAGTTGTTAAAAGAGAATGTGACGACTTACACAGCAAAACTCTAGAAAGCTAATCGGGGTTCTGTGACATGAAATAAACATGCAGAGCACCAGGTGGTGCGGTAGCCTGAGCTCCAGAAATAATCTCGACATAGTAAGAGAGTGCCTAACCCTACCCTACACCGAGTTTTTCGGAAACAGGGTTTCAAACCTGAAACAAAATTCAGTAGAAAAAGGAGGGTCGGTGCAGCCTCCTAGAGTCAGTTTTAGAATGACTTAACCTGAGGTATATTTGGACAATCAGCAAAAGGCTAAGCCAAGCAGGTTATATATGTACATGGTCCGTAAAGCACAGTTACGGGTCTGCACCCCCAGACCTCAGGCAGCCCCAACAGCTTTCAGGTGGCCCTGACCCTTTGCTGCTGCCTGCATGTGACTGAGCACACGCTGAGCCACCTGCCTCTCAGGGCCTCTCAAGGGAGTGGTGTGATCTCACAGGGGCATGATGGGAGGAGGGAGGGAGGCTAGAGTGGAGAAAAGAGAAAGAGGCTGTACTAGTATGTAGGTGAGGAAAAGGTAGGGCCCGTAACATTTTACAGTTAAGCCTGACAAACGTACTTTATTAAATAAGTAGTGTATGTAAATCTCAGAAATATTTCCCCCAGTAAATGTAAATGCCCCCCCCTTTGAAGTCCCTGTGCAATGGATTCTGGGGTGTAAGTGAGGCACTTTCCCTTACACCTCCCCCACGGAGGCTGGGTGAGGACCAGTCCATAGATGCTCCCACTGCGCTCACAGGGCTCTGCCGGGTCACAGCCTTGACTGAACCCCTCTCCACTTTCACTTTCTCTTCTGTAACAGTTTATGCCCAGAGCCAACAGAACTCCTATGCTAACTTTTAGATATGCAGTTATCATAGAATATGGAATATTTAAGATATGTCTTCTTCTCTTTTCTATCGTTCTCCTTAATATACAACTACCCTAGTTCCAAGGTTCTAGAAGAAATTATAGTCACCATGATCATCAGCTTGAAAATAAGTGTCTACCATTAACCAGGAAAAGTACATATGCAAAATAATATACATAGGCAATCCCCTGGAACCTATGACAACAGCTTTCGAGTAGAAAGGCATGAACAGGACAAGGTTAAGGCTGACTGGACACTGCTTCTGGATGGGTGGTTTATAAGCAGGGGGATTTTGCCTCCCAGGGGACACCTGGCAATGTCTGGAGACACTTTTGGTTGTCACAGCGGTAGGGATGTTATTGGCATCTAGGAGGTAGAAGCCAGGGATGCTGCTGAACATCCTATAAGGTACTGGCAATCTGTTACAACAGAGTTTTCTGGCTCAAAATGTCAACAGAGCTGAGTCTGAGAACCCCTGATCTAGCTGGGTCTGTCCACGGCTTCCCTCACAGCCTCACATAGAGTGGGTGCCTGGTTACCTACTGCAGAACACAGGTACAGTTGTAAAGGTCCTCCTGATAGGAGACATACAATGAGAGCGAGTCTTTCCTCTGCCAAATTTTTAAAGGGATTTAAAATCTCCCTGTAAACTGAAAGGTCACCCTCATCTATTCATTATGAAAAGACTATTGAAAGTGATATTGGGAGAAGAGCTCTGGGAAAAATATCTCATGGTTGTCGCTTTCTCTTCCTCCTCCCCATCCTTCTGCTCAAGAGCTTCTAAGATAAATAAAATTACTTCCTTTAACTGTTACAAACAACAGAGTCATTTAAACTCTCAGTGGATAAGAATAGGCTAGAAGAACAATACCAGCTTGTAACAGATCTCTACACTGTTCTTCCTTTTCTTACAACTGGATTAAATGCTTTAATGCTTAATACATATATGTGGAGTTAGTGAATAAGAAATAAATGGGTAGCAGGAATAATAAAGCCACAGCTGAAGTTTAATAATGACCAATTTACACATGTGTATTTTGACTTCCTTTAGTATCAGTTGTTTATATACCTATATCTCCCACTAAGTATTAAACTCGTTGATACAGAAAACTATAATTTGACAAGAACCTCTAAGGACCATTGGGCTGTTTCATTTCTAATTACTTTGCAGTAACCACTATGTGAGAAGGCTGTATGAAGACTGAGCATAAATGGATGCATAAAGTTTTTAATTCGATAACACATTTACAGCAAAGTTAATGAATGCGATGTGCTTGTTAGTATCAAGAATGGCTACTCAGCCACAAAAGACCAGAGCAATAGAAGTAAATCGTTCATGAAAATACCACAATTTACATTTTTGTACAGAGCCAGGCCAGAAAAAACTCCCAGTTGTTTTTCTTAATGTTAATTCTTCAGTAATTATAATCGTTGTCAATGCTAATAACATGTATTTTTCAATTATCTTATCACAAGTACACACATAAACATATATGTACACACATAAACATATATATATATATATATATATATATATATATATATATATATGGCACACAGATACATATGTTGACAAAAGTGCTTGATCTGATTCCCTAATATCTGAGGCCCCCTGAACCTCTCTTTCCCTTTTTTCCAGAGTTATAATTCTCTGCCCCTATTTCACCATTGTCCTGCCACGTCCTGCCCCCTTGGTCCCTGCCCCCAGCAACCCAAATGCGCACATTCCATGTGCAAGTTCAATGAGCAATAGTCAGCTGTAGGATAAAGAGCCACAGTCTTGTGAGAAAGGCAAGTTAATTATTCTCTCGGAGCCTCAACTTCCTCATAAGCATTACACTTTTAACTTACCAGGATTGTTATGAGGATTAGAAGAGGTAATATATGCAAAGCACTTGGCAAATCTTTGGTGCTTAATAAATGCTAATTCTCTTGTTTAACTGCTGCTCCTCTTTCCTCGTCTAGATTCCCAAGGACTGTGACCATAAGACTATCATCTGCGAGCTAAACACATCATATTTACCCTGCTCTGACCCTGAAAAAGAAAAACATCTTTCATTCCACAGGAGAGCTAGGAGACTTAAAATGCAAATGTGATTGATAGAATCCACACTCGATAATATGGGTGGGTTTCATTCAAAAGGTAAAGAATGACATCACAGTATTCTGTGTTTTGTTTCAGAACAGGGGTAAGAAATTAGAAAGATCTGGGCTAAAAGTGGGGAAGAGGAGAGAGAGGAAACAAGATGCAAACCTGGCAACCAAAGACAAATTTCCTTGACATCTTGATTTTCCTGAGGGCCTGTCCTGTTGTCCTTCACTTATTCACAAGAACAAACAAACACAAAAACTGAGGCCAAAAGTAAGTCATATCCGAAGGGGTGCACATACGTTAGTGAGAACTAAGTTGGTAACCTTTTGCTGAAGCCTTGAAGTACTGAACAATACAAACTTTTATAAACAATGAAATTGCAATTGTTGGCGGGCTTATCTGCAAAACTATTATCAATCAGTCAATGAAATATGGCACCATTTATGAAAATAAAAAATCTCAAATTAACTTAAACAAAGATATTCTTCTTAAATTAACAAATAGAAAAAGAACCTGAAGGTGTGTAAAGGGCTCGACCAAGCACACCACAGGCACATCATCAAGCGGAACCTTCCAGGGACCTCCACGTGTGATGTACATTTGCTCAAGCAGAGACCCTGTGGTACTTCCGGGCTCTTGTTTAATCTCTAAGAGACTCTATGAAGTATATACCATCAATATTTCTGCATTTCACATATTAGGGTACTGAAGTTTAGAAATGGATAACCTAGTCAAAGCCATGCAGATAGTAACAGTCTGGACCTGAATTCATGATCTTAAGTACTATGTTATACAGTCATACACTCAGTCATCTGTTTCAGTTTTCACTAAATCTCTAAAAAGCTGAAATCAAGCACTTGTTTGAAAGATTTCTTAATGTATCAAGAGGTATACAATTAAAAAACCCTTTAAAGTGAGGAAGAAATAGTAAAAGTTGGTTAGCTAAGTTTGAAATAATTTCTACTGAATGGAAATAATAATGAGGTTTCAAAATCTGTCACTTCTATTGCTAAGAGACACATTTCTATTAGAAAATTATAATGATCATGTGAATATTTCAGCTTCGGGGTAAAAGCAAATTATAGTCATGTAAAGCAGTTCATCACTTGCACTGCTAGGAAATCAAATCTTCCAAAATCCACATAGGAAGTCATCATGAACTTACTTTGACCTGAGGGTAGGACTTCTTGTTCTTTTCACTAGATGCACCAGGGAGTCCGCCATGGGACGGGCCTTCACAGACATAACGGAAACGAAATCCTCTCTGCAAAGGTGAGCATAGAGCCAACACGTTTGAGAAATGCTTATTAAAAAGTACTAGGACAAAATTATATACAAATTTTTAATTCCTCTGTGTATTAGATGGGAGAGAAAAAACAAGAAATGTGCGAGAGAGGATTATGTAAATGAAAACCACTTTCCCCATCATCTCGCTATGGACACTGAGGTTAATTGGTATTTGTGTCCTGGTGGCTTCAAAGTGAGGCCCCTGACCCCGTAGAACTCTCCTGCTCCGCACAGGTGGGGAGTGAGCTGCTGAAGAGTTAGCCTGGACGTGCTTCAGCTTGTTTGAACCAGAGCTGCTCCGTCTCAAATTGCTGCCGCCAAGCTCTGAACTTGGCCATATTGCACTCCAAGTTACGCTTCTTTGACTCTTACTTAAAGGAATTCCTTTATCTACTCTGGTTACAGTTGGCTCAGCAGGGAACACAGAAATGCCTTGTTAAATACAGCACGTCAGTGTTGTAGGCACATCCTATGCTCGGCGCCACATTTGGCCAGTTTCTCTCAATAATTCAGAGGATAAGTTCTTTGATTTTATGATTATTGATATTATCAAGCTCCAACTCTTGATATGAACTGACCTGAATGAGTCCAAAACCAGTCCCTTTAAATATTATTAGCCAAAGAACTTGAAAACTGTTGTAAATCAATGTAGAGTTATCTAAAGTCTTCAATATATGGACTACTGTGGGCTGAAACACCCTAAGTCCTGTATGTTTATAATCTATACAAATGAGATTAGACTAGACCACCTTTAAGGTCTATCCCAGGTCCAACGTTTTATGATTTACAAAACTAACAACTATAATTTGTATCCAAAGAAAAAAACAAGGGCAATTAGGAGAATGGCTATCATCATCTTAATATTAAGGGAACTTTCAATGTATTTCCTGAAAGATGCAACTTTACAAGGATGTAACCCAATTTGTGGTCGCAATAGTTGTTATAATTATACAGTCACTAACTGGATAGTTTTTCATTTTTCACATTCATCCTTTGGTGAAAAGAGTTTGTTAATATACTTTCAGTGACAACCTCACCGGTCATTTATTTTTATTGTGGGTCTGACTTCATCTAAACAGTGCTAGATCACTAGGCCATGAGGAGCTCCGCACACCCACTGCTCCCTGGTGGGGCTTCTACCCTGCAGTCATAGCAACTCTGATGTTTTTAAATATATTTTTATTGATTTCAGAGAGGAAGGGAGAGATAGAAACATCAATGATGGGAGAGAATCATTGATCGGCTGCCTCATTAGGGTCCCCGGCTGGGGATTGAGCCCACAACCCGGGCATGTGCCCCACCTAGGAATCCAACCATGACCTTCTGGTTCATCGGTTGACCACTGAGCCACACCGGCTGGGCAAACACAAAGGTTTTAACAGCTGTGAGCTCATCAGTCAATGTAAAATTTTCATCCTCCTTAGACTGTACTACATTTCATTATTTCTTGTGCAGGGTCCTGGGAAAGTTTCTGAGTGGTCCAGAGGTTCCGAATGAATTTAAATCTCTGGCATCTGGAACCCTCTGTCCTTATACTCTCTGAGATCTTCCTGATTTGCAAAGAGGATGAGCATTAAAGCATGTTTCAGGGGATAAATAGGGCCTGAAGTAAGTTCTCTAGTGAAGGAAAGCTTCTCAAGTCACAGGTCTGGAGGTGTGATCAACTTGTCAAAGTGGGACCTAAATACTAGAGAAGACTTTTGAAGTGAGGTTAGTCATTTAGGGGCAGCTCTTCTATTTTGCCTCTCAAAAAATTAAAACTAAAAAATACAAATTCAGCCCTATACCTTTTGTAGACAAAAGCTGTTGCTTATTTTTAATAATTAAATGGGCTTTCTAAAAGCATGAAAAAGCATCAGCATATGCAATAGTTAGCCTCCAGAATAAAGGCAGAAATTCACTTGACTGCTATGCAATCTAAATACAACTTCAGTTTTTAAACAGTATTAGATAATTACCAATGAGTAATATGCAACAGAACTGGATATTTTAAAGATTAGTAATCTGTGCTATGACTCATCTCTGTCAGAACTGGGGAGAACTGTGGCAAAAAGACCTCAAAGGAAAAAAGAACATTTTTCTAACTTTTATTTTTTTTAAATGCAATAAAGCAATTCATTATCTTGAATCATGAAATTCCTTTAGGACAGTTGGGAAAATATAGCATGTGTACATTTATGTTTTATTGGGAGTGGTATTAAATAGAATATGAGTAAAGAAACGTGTCTTAATAGCTTGCTTAAGTTAAAAAATATATTTCTCATGGTTGCATAAGAGTATCTAAAGTTCTAAAGGAATTTTAACCTGAGGGTAGAAATTTTTTTTTTTTTAAAGGGAGATAGGGTGTCTTCAATGCATAGTCTAGATGCATTTCTGATTCTATGTTTCTGAGATTAAAGGTTTTCGAATCCACAGCCATTCATCTCAGTATCTCCATTTGCTTAAAAATGAGTCATCAACCTCAAAGGCAAACCTACGTCTACCCAGTCAGAAAGTCTGACTTGAATACAACTTTCTTACTTTCACTGGAGTCAGACATCAAAATAACATCAGTTTGGTAAATAAACACATTGTTTTACTCAGATGAGCTTTTACATCTCCACATATAGTGAATTATGTTTTGAATTTTGGAAATACATAATTTCCTTAAGGTAAACTATAAATGCCAATTTTTCCTTATAAATGTTAGAGCCTTAATAAGAAATGCATTTAAAATTCTCATTGTAGCGCTACCCTTATGAAAACGGATATTTGAAAACATGCCTTGGTATGCAGACAAAATAATTTTTAGTTGATTTCTCATTGTCACAAATTACCCAGATCTTCCAACTAGAAAATTTTCCAGGAGGCCAGACACCTTCACAAAATTTTAGGGATAAAGTTCCCCTAGGAGGGTCTTTGAGGGAATTGGTGACCTGCTGTGAGAAGTCACCACTATGGAATTGGACATAAGTAAAGTAATGTTGGCAGACTGTGGAGTCCGGTTGTGTCACCTATAAGCTACTAGAGCAATGCCCCAAAATCTCATGTGGCATTCCAGTCCCCATATCAAAAACTTTTATCTAAGTTCAACCTTATAACAATAGTCTATTGGTGATAGTTAAGATATTTATGCCCTTTAAATGTTGACCAAAATCCAAATACATATATAATGCCACAATTATAGTAGCCACAATAAATGCACTAAGTTCTTGACCTAGTTAGCATTTGTTAAATGTTACACAAAGTGGAAGTGCTACACTCACTCAGTTGAGCTACTAAAAACATTTAGGAAAAGTATTGGGTAATATAAGTGCAGGACAGCAGATATACAAACCCACTGTTTCACACAAGTTTGGTAAGCACATCCATTTCAGAGATTTACTGACTATCCTCAATCTGTAGAGGACTATACCATCACTTCTATCTCCTAATAACTAAAATCTAAAGGCAGATACGAAAGGATCTCTTTCTTCCTCTTTCATAGCACCGGTTCCACCCAATTTCCAATAACTATTATCGACAGGTCTGAAGCAGAGTGAGGAGGCCACTTCGATTCCCAGAGATCCCCTACAGAATCCAGTGGAAAGAGGAAGAACCTGAGAAAATAAAATGCTCCTTCTCTTGACTCCAAAGAGGCTGAGTCTAAAGTTAACACCAGAAGCAAGAGAACTCAACTGTCCATTCTAATACTATTTATCTCCCACTGGAGCTTTTAATATCTTAGGGTACATGTTCTAAATACAGAGCAGAAAAGGCTGGAGCGACTAGCAGTAGGAGGAAGGCTAAGAAGTACTGCATGTGATGGACATGACTGATGGATGTAATTCCATGTATGTGAGCTGCATGCATGTATTATTTCTGTATGAATGGAGAGAGCCTATCTTTCCTAGGTGTGGCTGGTAAGCAAAGTTGGTGGAGATAGCAAGATAGCAGGATCTATAATTAACTGAAGTTTTACAGAACGACGTATTGAGGCTCAAGATGGTCTGCAGAATGACTAAGAGAAATGTAAAATGGACGAATGAAGTTGTTACATAATTTGGCAAGTTGTTGATCTTCTAGATCAGCTACTTCCTTCACAAAATTCAGTTACTATTTTTTGGTGCTTGAGATATTAATATTAGACTTATGGATCTAATATTAAAGAGAAAGTTCCCACTCCTTTAATCTTCTTACCTGTTTAGGTTGCTCTAATATTTGAAGGTATGGGCCATCTGCTAAAAACAAAAACAACAGACAAAAACCAAAAGAATGTGAGGCTTCTCAAATCTGATATAAAAATATTAAGCAAGTAAAAAACTGAAATTATGTTTTAGAATAAAATTTTCAATGAAAATTTTTAGCTATGATTTCACAAGGATATAATTTACCTTCCTCATTTGAATATTAAATTTATTATTATTTTAACAGTTTTATACATTTAGAGAACCACAATAAAAAAACATTTCTTGAATGGTGATGGTACATTGTACAACCTAACAAAAGGCCTGGTGTTTGGTAAAGATTAGTATGTGAATAGCCTTCATAGTCTTGTGTATTAACAAAGCATTTTAAAAATGACGTGAATACCAATTAAAAGCAGCAATGACTTCCTGGACTCTATGACTTTTTTTTTTTTTTGCCTTCACAGCATTAGATACTGACTTCTTTCCCTCAGAGGGAACGTGCTTCATGTGACACTACCAGACTGAAATGACACCTACATGTGTGAAATATACAGATAATAGCTAATGCTGCCTGCTTTTCCTTACATTACCTTCCTGGTCCCTTTCCCTTACTCGAATCCCTTAAGAACAAGGCTTCATTCCCTAACTAGCTAGCTTGTTCCTGCTCTTTCTCAAATTTAATTTGATCTAGCAAATATGATGGACTTTTCTAATTAATTTATACCTTTTGATGTTTGAATACAATTTCTGCATACTATGCTGATATAAACTTTGTTCTAAAAAAGCACAAGCATTTTGTAAAATCCTGAAAATAATTTAATTAATGGTAGGTGCATACCAATTAATTATTATAAAAACATAAAGAAAAACTAGAAGCTTAATCCATATTCTGATTATATCTGACTTTGGAAATTCAAAGCAATATCAGACTCTCTGACAGTATAAATATAAATATGTTCAATATGAGAAAGTCCCTAAGCTCCCCAGGGTGTCTTATGTCAACAATATAATAACCCATAGCTCTTCAATAAATAAAGGCATATGCTGTTTCTCATCTGTTTGAATGTTAATGAAAAAGTTCAGTACTACAAAAAAAAAAATACACTAGGAGAATGCTTGTGTCCATTTCAATCTCCACTGTGTATAAGACAGAAATTCAAGTCCTATTACTTTAGATAAATACATTTAAGAAGAATGAAAAACCTTCAGGTTGAACTAAAAAATAAACAACTAAATTAAGAGAGAAATTATTTTTATCCTTTTAGTTTTATGATGAATCAAAATAAGGCTAGATAACTAGAGAGAATAAAGGTATAATTATTTCCTATTACTATTCAAGAAATTTACAAGAAAGTCAGTTGAAAAATGACTGAATTTGAAGCAAAACATCCACACAAAAGGAAATATGAGAAATGACTGCTGATGTAGTATAATTTATGTAAATTATTTCTTTTATCTGTATAAAATTCATCTCTGCACATCTTCAACTACTTTTAGAAAAGGAGTTGCAATTTTAAGATTCTAAAACATGGTTAGAATTTAATTTTTGATAAGAAAATAAAACCAATTAAAAATAGAAATATTTTCACACTACTAACATATAATTGTATGCCAGTATAACAGATATAGTCATAGAAACATTCCCGCTAGGATGCTAAATGAACATATCAGGAAGAGAGGTCTCTAACAGAGCAGCATTGGGAAGCCACAGAAAATACAGGGGAGTTGGAGCATATTTATGCTAAACTTCAAGTCTCTCACTTATTATTATTATTATTTTTCAATTACTTTATTTTTCAATTACATTTTAGTTTTCAATTATTATTTATATTCTTTTATGTTAGTTTCTCACTATTAATTCTTCTAAAAGCTCTTGAAGTTTTCCTATTATTTTTGCTAAATGATTATATTTCCTTTAAAAATGTGAAATTTCAAGGTTTGGGAATTTTGTTAGTGAAATGAGGCAATTTTTCTTTCAGGGAACACACTCAAAACTTAAATCAACTAGAAAATTACATTTGATACCCATATATTTGTTTTAAAGCTAATTTTTTTTGTCACATGTCTATCCCATGATGTGAAAACCCACTTTTATAGAGAAATGTAAAAAACAACATAAT
Organism: Myotis nattereri; assembly: GCF_964212035.1. Taxonomy (NCBI): domain Eukaryota; kingdom Metazoa; phylum Chordata; class Mammalia; order Chiroptera; family Vespertilionidae; genus Myotis; species Myotis nattereri. The sequence goes on from NC_138075.1 coordinate 160,637,218, forward strand.
GTTATAGATTTTCAATATATATGCATTTTTTATTAACTTCAGAGAGGAAGGGAGAAGGAGAGAGACAGACAAACATCAATGATGAGAGAATCACTGATCGGCTGCCTCCTGCACGCCCCTATTGGGGATCGAGCCCAAAGGAAAGGTATACTAGTATGTTTTCTAAGGGCAGAACCAAGTCCTGATGTTTTCAATAAAGGATTAATACTAAGAAAAATACTTTGGGCATGTGCCCTTGACTGGAATCGAACCCGGGACCCTTCAGTCTGCAGGCCAACACTCTACCCACTGAGTAAACCAGCAAAGGCAATTTTATAGATTTAACAGCTGTACTATATCTCATAGCTTTCAACAAGTAATAGAACTACTATGATTTTAGATTTCAAGAAACATATAAGACAAAATAGTCCATGTGAAAATTACAACATTGGTATCTATGATCTTTCTGCCTTTAAAACGTGAATAAAATAGCATACATCTTGGATTATAAAAACTTGACTATGCTACTGCAACAGAGAGGAAATATAACAATAAAAATGATGAGGTAATAACTGGGAAATAAATCTTTTTGTATAATTTTAAAAGCTTTTCTAATATTATGGCAAAATAATTTCTACAATGCGAAGCTCTGTCTACAGAATATTTACTAAGATAATTCTCTTGGTAATCTTATTTCTACTTCCAAAAACTTGATGAAATAAAGACATGAAAGCACTGGCCTCAGGATACTGTTGGGCATCTGTAGGCATTAAATGGAAAGGTATATGTTTCCTGATGTTTTCAATAAAGCATTAATACTAAGAAAAATGCTCTGATCCCCAGAATTGAAAGTTGACAGGAAACACAGAAGCTACCAAGATATTTACTTGTTCTTCACAGGAAGCTCACTTGGAGTTCAAATTGGACAGCAGCTCATGAGATCTTAGGCTCAGGAGCCTACAAAATGTGTTTTGTGGGGTAAAGAGAAAAAGACCTCCGCAATACAACTTCTGATGGTGAAGGTGAAGGAAAAGCAGATTTATTAATATCCTCCCATGAAGTTCCAGAAATAATAGAGATTAAAATGTAGAAAAACATTCTGATCTAAAAAATAAGTACCAGAATAACAATAATAGTTATTGTTTAAATGAGAATGATTCAAATTGGACAAATTCTTCCAATGAGGCTAAGCAAGTCCATGGTAAATTGAAGAGCAGAGGTCCACTCTGGTGATTATAAAACTCCCTGTTTTATACACAACTCCCATCATTGACTCACACTGCGCTTGTGAATGTCTGTACAGTACCACTGGTGATGTGAGGGGCACATAAAAAGAACCATCACACAGAGCTTACATATAAATCAATAAATCAAAACAATTTGTGTGTGGAGATGATTAACATAGTCATGTTAGAAGGAAGGATGATTATCATGTGTTTTATCCAACTGGGCAGAATGTAAAGCTAAAAGCTTTTTTTAAAAGACGATTTTTTTCTACTGAGCTGATTTTTGTACACTTGTACCCCCGGTGCCTAGCATACACAATAGGTACTCAAATGAATGTTTCTGTAATAGATCTGAGGAGTTGAAACTGCCAGAGTCTGGGACAAAACAAAGAGGAGTTAAAAATAACTCAGAGATGGTAAGATTGGCTAAAAGGGAAAATCCTTACATTGAGTGAAGAAATTCCTTCTGAGCTGTCTTAGCAGATATTAGCAACAATTGTAAGTCATACAATGAGTAATGAGGGTGAAAGAATTTTGTGCAAATATATTTCAATAAAGTATATTAAAAGGTTGTGTGTGTTTTTTAAATCCTCAACTGAGGATATTTTTCCATTGATTTTTACTTTATTTTATTTTATTTAAAATATATTTTATTGACTTTTTACAGAGAGGAAGGGAGAGGGATAGAGAGTTAGAAACATCGATGAGAGAGAAACATTGATCAGCTGCCTCCTGCACACCCCCACTGGGGATGTGCCCGCAACCAAGGTACATGCCCTTGACCGGAATCGAACCTGGGACCCTTCAGTCCCTAGGCCGACACTCTATCCACTGAGCCAAACCAGTCAGGGCTTTTCCACTGATTTTTAGAGAGAGCAGAAGAGAGAGGGAAAGGCAGAGAGAAATATCGATGTGAGAGAAACACATTGATTGGTTGCCTCCTGCACGGGCTCTGACGAGGGCCTGGGCCAGGGAGAAGCCTACAACCGAGGTACGTGCCCTTGACCAGAATTGAACCTGGGAACCTTTGGTACGAAGGCCAATGTTCTAACCACTTAGCCAAACTGGATAGGGCTAAAAGATAGTTTTTTAGAACATAAATCACCATTTTCTTTACAGGTAGATCACTGAATTTCTAAAAGAGATCACTAGCAAATCCTGAATTTAAAAAAGTAAAAGCCAAGTAAGAAGGGCACTGGGGGTGAGGAGTTTCCTTACCTGTTGGCATTGGCATCTCTGGTTGAAATATTTCTGAGTTAAATATTGTATGATTCAAAGGCTCCAAATGAAACATCTGTAACAAAGAAAATTTAAATTTTCAACCATTATTTTCCCAACCTTGTATTAAACATCTGAAGTTAATAGACCTACAACTTAATTACAAGAACAAAAACTAAAGCCAAATATAAAAATCTGAAAATATTTCAAATCAGACTTTTAAAAATACCTTCCTGAGACCTTGCTAATTTCTCATGTGCATGAAACTTTACATGGGGTTGGACTGTGTTTACGCGACAAAGGATTTTGAAAAGAGTAACCTGGCTCTGAAAGAGCAAAGAGGGAACTTGCTTAACTTGTATATCACTGGGGCCCAGCCTATGTTTGTCACACAGTGGATACTTAATAGATCAGCGGTTCTCAACCTGTGGGTCGCGACCCCTTTGGCGGTTGAATGACCCTTTCACAGGGGTCGCCTAAGACCATCCTGTATATCAGATATTTACATTACGATTCATAACAGCAGCAACATTACAGTTATGAAGTAGCAACGAAAATAATTTTATGGTTGGGTCACAACATGAGGAACTGTATTTAAAGGGCCAGAAGGTTGAGAACCACTGTAAAAGATATTTGTTGAATGAATGACTTGAAGCTTATACTCTCTTAGAAATAGAATATAATCCTAGAAATCTGTATTTCTTTTATGATGGTAAACAAGCTCCTACTCTAGACATTCAACTTCAAGCCCTGAAAGAATCAGAGAGCAGCCCTGGATCATACCAAAAAATGGACAATATTACTTACATTCTAAGGAGCAGAGGACTGAACGCTGAGTTCCCTCACTTTTTTTTTTTTTTAACTTTCATTTACCTAGCTCAACGCAAAAACACCTGGAATTTAGTGGGTGTGGTCAGCTGAATAATGGTTCCGCAAAGACCTCCACATCCTAATCCCCAGAACCTGTGAGTACTACCTCATATAGCAAAAGGGATTCTGCAGGTGTTACTAAAGTCAGCATGCCGAGATGGGGAGGTTCCCCTGGATTATCCAGATGGGCCTGATGGAGGGATGTAGGATATCAGAGAGAAGAACAGGAGATGTGACAATGGAAACAAGAGGTTGGCGTGATGGAAGGGGTCACAAGCCAAGGAGTGCAGGCAGCCTCTCGAAGCCCACACAGGCCAGGAAATGAAAGCTTCCGGGAGGAGAGCAGCCCTGCCAGCACCTTGATTTCAGACTTCTGACCTCCAGGTGATAAGAGAATAACTCTGTGTTGCTGGAAGCTACTAAATCTGAAGTAATTTGCTACAGCACCAAGAGAAAACCGTGAAATACAGTTTGATGGAATTATATTCTATCTTAATAAGTTACTAATAATTACTTATCCCAAGAAAAAATTTTCCTTTCCACTTAGTTCATTCAAGACTTTAAATTCATATTTCTAGTTTGGTACTATTTCAACCCAAGTCAGTCATCTGTTTGAAATGTCTGTGGACAACATAGAAACCAACCATATTTCACTTTTTATGATATGCTAGTTGTAGTAAGTGTGCTCGAGCTGGTATTTGAAACAACAACAACAAAAACCACACCAGAATTACAATTTACTCCTTTTTTTATTACTAGGTTCTTGAACCTAGATGTTAAATAAAGAGTCACAAATAGTGTTTAAATAAAGGACACTTCATATTCAGTTGTGAGGTATGCAAATTTCCAATTGAAGAATAATAAATGTGCTTCACTTCACTGCTTAAGAGTCAAGTTCATCTATCTTTTCATCATTTGCTGGAAAGGAAATACAAGAATAAAAAAACATGCTATTGTAAAAGCAGGCCCCAACTTGCAGAGTATCAGCAGAAAAGATGACCAAGCAGAAAAAAGTCTGTCCGATGGTCCTGCAGGCGGCTAGGTAATGAGGTGCAGGGCAAACACACCCTTCCGAGGGGAGAGACACACTCCACCTCCAAGAAGGGAGCAGCTGTGATGGGCAGCAGCTTGCTGTGTGGATTAGGTCAGAGGTGGAGTGCAAATTCCAGGATACGCTACAGCATGGAGGCTATCTCACTGAGGACAAGGAAACTTCAGGAAATCTACGCCAGCAAGTTTGAGACAAGGGGAAAAAAACCAAATTTCAAGGAACTTTCCCCTCAAAATTTGATATATCAGAACATGCCCCACCCCTGTTGCTGATGATCACAAAAATGCCCACATAAGACAAACTTTCGAAATGAATGTTTTCAGCAGATTTTACTCTTGTGTGGCATAAAGGACTATCTCTTGTTGATAAGATTTCCTGCATGTAAACAGGATGGTCTAAAACCAAGAAGAAACAACTCTAATGCTGGTTAGACTTTGCCTTTAATTGTTAGAGACGGCATATTAAAAATGAAAGGTAAAACACCGGTTTTTGATAATATGAGTAGTCAAATGTCTTTCATGCTGTAAACAAGCAAAGTGTAGTACCTGGATTTATCCTCTGTCACCGTTTTTACAATAAAGTTCAAAAGGGGCATCTTATGGGAAAACCACTGCATACTTGTTCTTTCTAAATCAACCAGAACATTACCAAGAGAAATGAATGCTAGGTAGGTCTATTTTATTTTAAAAGCAAAAACTAGCCCAGCTGGAGTGGCTCAGTGGTTGAGCGTAGACCTATGAACCAGGAGATCACAGTTACATTCTGGTCAGGACACATGCCCGGGTTGCGGGCTCAGTCCCCTGTGGGGGGCATGCAGGAGGCAGCTGATCAATGATTCTCACTCATCATTGATGTGTCTATCTCTCCCTCTTCTTTCCTCTCTGAAATCAAAACACATATATTTTTAAAAAGCAATCCTAGACTCGTTGAAAGTATTTCACTTTTGGTTTTATTTTTCTGACTGATTGTTTGCGTGTGTAAATTTGGGAAATCCACTTTTCAGGTGGTTGCCACTAAATATTAGGTGTGAAATGATTACGAATCCTGGCCCAGGGAGCCCGGTGGCCATGTTCCCTCTCGGTGTCTAGCCTAGCTAACTACATCTTCCAAGTGAACCTCAGCTTACCTGGACTTCATTGGGAAAGTGCACGAGGCAGCACAGTGAGCCCTCTCAACACTTCTGTCCCACTCTGCGCAGACGATTACAGTATTTATCACCACAGGAAGCTATTTATGTCACTGTCTCTCCTGGTGGAATCACAGCTGCTGAAGTCAGGGTCTATGCATCACTTATTTTTGTACCACCTCCTTAGCTTATGTTCTGCTACCTAGGAATGCCTGAATAAATAACTTGATGAATGAATAAACCTCTGTAGTTTAGGTAATTCTTAAAATCATTACATTAAAACTTTAATGTTGCCATTGTAATTACCCTAGAGTCCGAAATTGCTTTCAAACGGTTCATTTAACGTCTATGAAATGTAGATATAAATATTTAAAAGATATACATAAATAAAGTTATTAATATAATCAACAAAGATTTGATAGACTATTCAACACTTCTATGGGCTTCAAATTTTTCAAGTAAAAAACTAGGAGAAAGAGAAAAAAAGGACACTGGCATCTCTTCATAATTGCTGATATAATGAAGTTTTATGCTCCCAAAGCGCAGTCTCTGCCATTAAGTCTTTTAACACCCCTGCTAATGTGGGGTTAGCATTCCTATTTTGCAAAGGAGAAAAGTGAGGATCAGAGGGTGCTAAATGATTCCTCGAGGTTTTTTGTTTTTGTTTTTACTTTTCTTTGTTAATCCTAACCTAAGGATATTTTCCCCATTGCTTTTCCGAGAGAACGGAAGGGAGGGAGTGAGGGAGGAGAGAGAGAGGGAGAGAAACATCAATGAGAGAGAGACACATTGACTGGTTGCCTTCCACAAGGGCCCTGACCAGGGGTGGGGAGCAAACCCACACCACGGTATGTACCCTTGACTGGGAATCAAACCCATGACCCTTTGGTGCACTGGCCAACGCTCTTAACCATTGAGCAACACCAGCCAGGGCTTATTTATCAAGTTTTAAGGGCTCATTAGTAGCAGCCAACACTTACACAGAGACCTTCAACTTCTAAGTCCAAGAGATCTTTTCACTACACCAGCCTGCCTTCTCATTTGATGAGTTTTGAATAAATACTGTGTGTTCCCCTTGTACCTGTGACTTTACTTGGAAGTAGCGCCTTTGCAGATTGTAATCAAGTTGAGATCTAGTCATACTAAAGAGTGGGCCCTAAATCCAATGACTGGTGCCTTTATAAGAGAAAAGGAAGGGCCCTAGACAGTTTGGCTCAGTGGATAGAGCATCATCCTGAAGACTGAAGGGTCCTGGGTTTGATTCTGACCAAGGGCACATGCCCAGGTTGCAGGCTTGATCCCCAGAGGAGGGCGTGCAGGAAGCAAACGATCAATGATTCTCTCTCATCATTGATGCTTCTCTCTCTCTCTCTCCCTCTCTGAAATCAATAAAAATATATTTTAAAATAAAAAGAGAGAAAAGGAAGGGAAATTTGGATACAGAGAAATGAGAGATACACGGGGAAGGCAGCCATGTGCTGGAGTGATACAGTTACAAGCTAAGGAATGTCAGGATTGCTGGCCACTACCAGGGGCTCGCGGGGGCGGGGGGGGGGGGGGGAATGAGCAGATTCTCCTTCAGAACTTCTGGAAGTAACCAACCCTGTCATCATCTTGACTTTAGGCTTGTAGCTTCCCAGAAATGTCCGAGAATACATTTCTGTTGCTTTAAGCCACCTGGTTTGTGGTCATTTGTTACCGCAGCCCCAGGACACTAATACGGTAGTTATTATTTGCCCTGTAGCATACATAGTTTTTATGCAGCAGTTGTGTGTGACAACGGGGTTTAAGTGACTCATTTAAAGACATATCCTCCCTGACCTTCCATGGAGGGAGAGGGAAACTGCAAAAACAATTTAAAGGAGAGTTTTACCAATTTTAGAGTTTGCCTAATTGTTACTATTGTTACTTCTGTATATTTTTAAATATGAATATATTTATAAAAAATGAGCAGTGAGATGATATTATAATACCTACTTGTTCATGCCCTCCCAAATATGGATCCTCTTCTGCCATTCTGGAGCTGTATAGCAAAGCAAAACAAAAGCAAACCGTAAGCCTGAAATGAACCTTAACAATTCCACCATGCAGAAGTAAACTATATTATGACAGGAAGACCAAATATAATCCTTTTTCAAAGACTTGAGGAGGAGGACACAGTGTAGTTCTTCGGGACCTAAATCTAACAGCAGAAAAATCGCTTCATCCAGGACTCAGCATTTATGTATACTCCAAAAACCCTTTGCCAGGCTCAGAACAGTGTTCTGGAGTTTGGCATAACTAATCTTCATCTTCCATATAAAAATCCTATTTGGATTCTTAGAGGCCATTTCTTTTTGCCACCATGTAGACATCAACGATTTAGTCTTAGCTCTTCGCGGAGGTTATTTGCTAACCCTGCATGAACTCTGTGATGGTGTTAGGGCTGCCTCCATGCCTTCTGTATTAGTGTATGCTGCTCCAGTGGAGAAGATAAGGGGCAGTCACCCTGCTGAGAAAAGGGCATGGTCAGTGCATCAGGGCACCAGGGGAGGCTGCTACAGTGTGCTGTGCTGTGCTGTGCTGTCCGCCAGTGCGTCCCACTGCGGCAAACATTTCCTGCCATTGTCAAAACGGTGCAGTAGTCCCCTTATCCACAGTTCACTTTACGCAGTTCCAGTTACCCGCCGTTAAAAATGTTAAATGGAAAATTCCCCAAATAAACAATTCACGAGCTTTAAAATGTGTGCCTTTCTGAATAGCACAATGAAACCGCCTGCCATCCACTCCGTCCCACCCGGGGTGTGAATCATCCCCCAGTCCAGTGTCTCCACGCTGTACACCCCACCCACCTGCTAGTCACCTCGTAGCCATTTTGGGGTCAGATTGACTGTCACAGTATCACAGTGCTTGCGTTCAAGTGACTCTTATCTTACTTAATAATGGCCCAAAGTGCAAGTAGTGATGCTGGCAATTCGGATATGCCAAAAAGAAGCCATAAAGTACTTCCTTTAAGTTAAAAGGCGAGGACAGCCCAATAGGATATTTTGAGAGATAGAGACACTCACATAACTATTGTTACAATTTATTGTCTTACTTTTTCTATGATGTTATTAGTTATTGTTGTTAATTTCTTACTGGGCAATATTTATTCATTAAACTTTACCATATGTATGTATGTATAGGAAATATCTAATATTGAGGGTTTGGCACTATCTTTGGTTTCAGGCACTTACTAGGGGTCTTGGAACGAATCCCCCCTGGATGAGAGGGGACTACTGTATAAGAACACTGTAATATTAAAACTTCAAAAGGAAGACATATAAATACAAGCCCTTATTATCAAGGCTATATTCTCCAACTTAATCAACTGCAACCAGATATTGATACATTGCAAGCCTAGCAATCTTCTACTATCCAGAGGCCCTGAGAAAACCAAAGAAGCAGATTGCCAGATAAAAACAGTACCTATCGTCATATATCATACCGGATTTATTTCCTTAAGAAATTGCCTTGTATAGGTTAATTTTATTTAAATTTACTAAGCTCAAATTTTAGATGTAGTACATGAAAAATTAAAAGGTAAAAATATCACAGGCTGAAAGCAAATATTAATTCCTTGGTGCAAAGTTTCCCCTACCCCACAAATGAAGTGTATAATGCACTCAAGGGTACTTGAGACTGGGCTGGAAATGGTAGCTGCCTGCCAGAATCTGTTCTCTCCTTTTCCGCAGCGCAGAGCTGCAGCTGGAAGTGTGACTGCTCAGCTGGAGCGGGCCCCACACTTCCTGGGAGTCAGGGATGGCCGTCTGATGGCATGCTCACCAGGGGGATGTCAGAACTACTGTGTGGCACTGCCAGGTCTGGGCTTAACATCATTCCTCCATGTTTTTGTTTTTTTTTCTTTGCCGTTGGCTAAAACCTAGACGCGGAGAAGACAGAGCTCCTACCACACAGGCGACAATGAATGGCAGGCGGCTAATACCACGGGTGATGGGAGAGGGAAACTACTTTGTTCTTGAACCTAGTGTACTGATGCATCTACTTGTTAAAACAGTTTAGCCCTCACCCTCATGAATACATCGCCCAATACTTCAATAAGGACAAAAACCATCCAAAGAAGACCCTAACATGCAATGAAATCCTCTAGATTTCGGCCAGGGCCCTGTGTGACTGGTGAGAGGGGAGCCTCGAGAGGGTGCCTTGTGGGGCACAGGATGGGTCCAACTTCACCACCCGGGGAAGGGAAGCTCTCAGCCCCAGAGAACAAGAAGGCCATGCAGATTTGCAAGAAAGTATTTGTCTAAAACAAGTTACTGCTTGAAGTGTACAAACAGCTGTACTCAATTAGACAAGCAGTCAAAAGGGGGGGGAACTGACTTAACACAATAGAGAGGAATTAAGTCATTCAAAATTCAAGAGTGTAGCCATTGCTGAGGGGGTGACTGGATATACAACTAAACTCACTGTGGTCTGTTTCTTCATCTGCAAAATCAGAGACTTTGATGGGTTGGACTTTTGAGAAGAACTCAGAATGTTAGTGAGCTAATCAATGTTTTTTTGTGTGTGTGTGTGTGTGTTTTCTTTTTTTTTTTTTTTTTTTTAACGAGGCATTTGAGCTAATCAATGTTTATTCAAAGAACACATCATCTACATCATAATTCTTTTTGTAAACTTGGATTTTTAAATGCATTCAGTACATAACTATATTAAAGAATCATCAGCATAATTTTCAGTTATATAAAGAATACAAGGAAAACAGTATTACGACACAGTAGCAATACCAGTTACAACATTCCATATGAAAAATCCTTATTTTTAGAACACCACAGGAGCCCATTTCCAAAAATAATATTAAAACCCTTTATTTCTTTTGTCTCTAGGCTTTCTATTAATCTGGGCTGATCACTTGAATCCTCTCAAACAATCTTAGCCCACAGTCTTCAAAAGTAGGGGTAAGACTGTTGACTTGTAAAACTGACAGGACACGTTCAGTACCTCTACTACATTCAGTATATTTATAGTTTTAAACGTGTGGATGGTTTCCTGGCCTTGGAATGCATGGATTCAATATGAAGCAACCCTCACCCTAATTAAAAAAAAAAAAAAAAAACCTCAACTAAATCTACCTTATTAGAACTGATGCAGGGCTATCATCATGATCACAACTGTAGTTAAAACCTTAATGAACCTAAATTGTAGGCACTGGACAAAATGCCCAATGAAATTCAATCCTCCCTCCAACAAACTCCCCATGCACAAATGTGTGCCAAAAGATCACAGTTTTAAAAGCCCAACAGCAGCCCCAAAGATACTTGGGTGATGGTTAAACCTAAACTTTTACATAATTTGTAAGAGAGTTTAAGTTCACTGTGAAGAGCTGAGGTAACAGCAATCCTAGGGTGATGTCAATGTTAATTCATAATTCAAAACTAAATGTCAAAAGAAACCAAGACTTATTTGGAAAGGATGAATCACTGAGTAGTATTTGCATTAATTACAAAAGCAGGTTTTATTTCAAAAATTTGAGCTTACAACAAGCCCTTGGAAATGAAGGGCTAGGAAAGGCCAGGGAAAGCCCCTTCTGCCCCCCTGCTCCCCAGACTTTCCTCTCACTTTTCCTTTGCTCAGTTCTGTGCTTTTGAGGAAGGACCTTGAAACGGAAAGGGAGGTACTGGGCTGACTGCTGAGAAGACACTGCTGAACTCTGCATCTCCCTCCCCAACGGTGAGGTTTGAAGAAAAATTTTCACACCATGGAAAGAAAAATAGAAAATGTAGCTGCCTGGCAACAAATAAAACATCTTCTCCCGTGACTTGCTTGTATTTCCCAGGTGAGAAGCAGCATGTTATAACTAAGCTCTGAACATGGGGTGAGTTCTATGTGCAATGCCTAATGAGTCATTTTTTGCACATATGTGACAACCCCACGTCTGACATCTAAGGCCAGCAGAAGGAAGTCTTAGTGGAGGCAGCAAGACCAAGGCCACAGGGTTGGACCATTAAGGATAGAGTTGGAGGCACTTTCATCCTTGTAACCGGCGGGCACTCCCCGGACTGTGGGACTTGGGCACAGAGCCCATGCCATCTTGAAGGGGAGAGTGGCCTCTTCTAGGAACTCATCAGGACCACCACCCAGACAAGCCTGGGACACTGCCCGCGACCCAGCAGCCACTCCAGCCAAAATCTTGCTGCCTCACCCATAGGCCCACGGACCCTGGGACTTCCACCTCCAAAGGTGCATCGCTTCCACAGCAGTAAGTGCAGCTCCCCCTTCCCCAGTGGCAGACCTCCAGGGCATCACATTCCAGCCATTTCAACACCCGCGTTTCCAGTGCGCAGACTTCCAGGGCACACCACTCCATAGGCAGCTTTTGGATGCTGCTGTGAACCCCTGCTGGGTGTGATTTTGAACAGACAACGGCTCACTGCCCCACAGTAGAAATTCTGAATTCCCTTCCTTCCCACAGACAACCCAGCTACGCATCTTTAGCGCCAGGACCCCTCAGAGTGCGTCAGAGCTCTGCGCCAGCAAACTCACCACCACAGTCCTGCATTTCCAAGGAGCAGGCACCCAGAGCCCATCTATCCACAGGGTGCTGGGGAGCCACTGTGAGCCCCCACTAGGTGCGATCTTGGACAAACAGGGATGCACTCCCTTGGCAGTAGAAATTCTGAATTCACTCACCCTGGATACCTGCCCACAGACACCTCAATTACGTGCCAGGGCCCTTCAGAGCGCTTCAGTATTCTACGCTGGCAAACACACCCCTGGTGCCCCTGTGAGCTGCCACTGTGAGCGCGCACCTATCCACCACAGGTGCAGCAGCAAAAACTGAGTCTGCCCACCTCACAGCTGCAAAACTCTGGACACTACAGTCGTATGCTTTTCCATGCCACTGTGAGTCCCCGCTGGGCATGTGTGACTTCAACCAAGGGCGTAAGTCAGCAAAAATTGGGACACCCTCCCTCCACGGCTGCTGCTGACTTCTAGACACTGCAGTTGCACATTTCCAGCTTACAGGCCTACATCAAGAGAACCCAAATAGCTCAAGTAGGGAGCTATGCTAGATTACCAAGCCCAGGAGACCTGAGAGATCACACCAGTAGCACCATCCCCAAAAGAACCTGGGTAGCAAAACAATTGGATCTACAATTAAAACATTACAGCAAAACATGGGAAGGCAAAAAAGCAATCCACAAAAGAAAGAAAAATAGGAATCACCAGAAAGGGAGGTAAATGAAACTGAGGCTAGCAACATATCAGAGAAAGAATTCAGACTAATGGTTATGAGGATGCTCAAACAGCTAGATGACAAATACACACAACTCAATGACAAATACACACAACTCAATGAGGATTATAAGGAGCTGAATGAGAATATCACCAACATGAAAAGGAACCAAGAGGAGATGAAGAATGACATAGTTGCAATAAAGAACACAATGGAAGGCTTAAACAGTAGACTACAAGAGGCTGAGGACTGCATCAGCGAATTAGAAGACAAGGTAGGAAAAAACACACAGACACAGCAACTGGAAAGAAGATTTAAAAAGCAAGAGGAGAGCCTAAGGGAGCTTTGGGACAACACAAAACGAAGCAATATTTGCATAATAGGGGTACCGGAAGGAGAGGAAGAGAAGCAAGGAATAGAAAACCTGTTTGAAGAAATATTGACAGAAAACTTCCTTCATATTGGCAAGAAAAATACTATGCAAGTCCAAGAAGCACATAGAGCCCCAAACAAGATGAACCAAGACACATCATAATTAAATCGGCAAACACCAACGACAAAGTAAGAATCTTAAAGGCTGCTGGAGAGAGACAGAAAATTACTTACAAGGGAGCTCCTATTAGAATATCAACTGATTTTTCAACAGAAACACACCAACCCAAAAGGGAATGAAATGAAATATACAAAGTGATACAAAGCAAGGCAATGAATCCAAGGATACTATACCCAGCAAGGCTATTGTTCAAAATTAAAGGTGGAATCAGTAGCTTCACAGACAAAAAAGGGCTAAGAGAGCTTATTACTACCAAGCCAGCAATGCAAGAAATGCTAAAGGGACTGCTATAAAAAGAAGAAACAGAAAGGTAAGAAGAAACACAAACATTAAGAATAAAAATGACAACAAACAAGTACTTACCAATAATAACATTAAATGTAAATGGATTAAATGCACCAATCAAAAGACATATGGTAGCTGAATGGATAAGAAAACATGACCCATATATTTGCTGTCTGCAAGAGACCCACCTCAGAACCAAGGATTCACACAGACTGAGAGTGAAGGGATGGAAAAAAATGTTTCAGGCAAATGGAACCGAGAAAAAAGCTGGGGTTATGATACTTATATCTGACAAAATAGACCTCAAAGTAAAGGCCATAACAAGAGATAAGGAAGGCCACTACATAATACTAAAGGGAGCAATTCAACAAGAAGATATAACTGTGGTAAACAGATATGCACCCAATACAGGAGCACCCAAATACATAAAACAACTTCTGGAAGATATCAAGGGAGAGATCGATAGCAATACAATCATAGTAGGGGACTTTAATACCCCATTGACACCACTGGATAAATCCTCTAAACAAAAAATCAGCAAAGAAACAGCAATCCTAAATGACTCACTAGATCAGATAGACTTAATTGACATCTTCAGAATATTTCACCCCAAAGCTACAGAATGTACAAAGATACATTCTTCTCCAGTGCACATGGGACATTTTCAAAGACAGGCCACAAATTAGGACACAGACAAAGTCTCTTCAAATTCAAGAGGATAGAAATCATAATAAGCATCTTCTCAGATCACAATGGCATAAAACTAGAAATCAACTACAATAAAAAACAATGAAAAAAAATCAAACACTTGGAGTCTAAATAACATGCTATTAAATAATGACTGGGTTACCAGAGAGATCAAAGAAGAAATAAAAAGCATCTTGGAAACAAATGACTATGAACACACAATAATCCAAAATCTATGGGACACAATGAAAGCAGTCCTGAGAGGGAAGTTCATAGCTTTACAGGCCTACCTCAAAAAAACAAGAAAAACAGGTAATAAATTATCTAACCTTGCAACTTAAAGAATTAGAAAGAGAGCAACTGGATTTTTCCAAAAGCCCACAGTATCCAGAAGGAAGGAAATAATAAAGATTAGAGCAGAAATAAACGACATAGAGGCCAAAAAATACAATACAAAAGATCAATGAAACCAAGAGCTGGTTCTTTGAAAGGATAAACAAGATTGATGAACCTCTTGCCAGGCTCACCAAGAAACAAAGAGAGAGGACCCAAATAAACAATATCAGAAATGAAAGAGGTGAAGTAATAACTGACCCTATTGATATACAAAGGATTTTAAAACAAAAATACTACGAACAACTCTACTCCAAAAAACTGGACAACCTCAACGAAATGGACACATTCCTAGAAAAATACAAGTATCCAAAACTCAATCAGAAAGAATAAAAAAACCTGAATAGGCCGATAACTACTGATGAAATTGAAACAGTAATCAAAAAGCTTCCAGCAAACAAAAGCCCTGGACCAAATGGCTTCACAGGGGAGTTTTACCGAACATTCAAAGAAGAACTAAAGCCAATCCTTCTCAGACTATTCCAAAAAATTCAAGAGGCAGGCACACTTCCAGTGTTTCATCCTACTTAAACCTACATTGTCTCACCTCTGAATGACAAAAATAACCTCCCTACCGTTCTCCCTTACTGTGGTGTTACTTTTTCCTTAGAATTATTTTAATTGCCATATTACTTACAAGATAATCAAAAGCCCAAAACCACTCAGCATATTAATTACTATATTAAATCATATAATAAGCATCTACTATAATTATATACTAACCAAACCCTCTACTATAAGCAGACTGGTTATTCAAAAATACCTTGGTCATTTCCATCTTGTATATTTGTTGAAAGTATGTCCTACATTCTGAAATGCCAAATTTCCTACTTAAATACTACTGGTTCCTCAAGCCTCTGCTCAAATCCGACCTCTGCCAAGAACCCTATATTTCCCCTGTAACCTATAGCTCTGTAGTCCACATAAGGGCTATCACATTTAAGTATACTGGTGATTTTACAGTTGACAAGATACCGTTTTACAGAAATTTAACTTTATCTCTATATTTACATCTTCTTAAGTGTATATAAATGTCTAGGAGTAGACATGATGGTTTCTTTTTTTGTATTTCCAAATCAGTAAACATTAAGTACTTTTTAAAAAGTTGTTGCTTGATTAATTTTATTTTTTAAATTGTTTTAAATTTATTTTAGAGAGGAAGAGAGAGAGACACACTGATTTGTTGTTCCACTTATTTATGCATTCACTGGTTGCTTCTTGTATGTGACCTAATTAGAGATTAAGCCCACAACCTTGTCGTATTGGGACAGTGCTCTAACCAACTGAGCAATCCAGCCAAGGCAACATTAAGTACTTTTTAATTAATATTGCATTAATAACAAGAAATACTACAATTTCATATTTGTCAAAATGTGAACTTCTGGTTTTAGTCATGACAGAGTAACAGTTAATGAACTTGCCTTTTAGCATACTCAACCGTAAAACTATACAAAATAATTGAAGCAATAATCTACGACAGAGGACAAAAACAGCATAGGGCTGAACACCATAAGAGAATGGAAACACTTGAGGTGAGCTCCAAATCCACTTTTGATTGACAGCATGTTCCAAACCATGACACAAGGAAGTAGAGCACCAAGAGAGAAACAATCTCACCAGGCAGAGTATCAGAAAGGTGGGGTTCACATAGAAAAAGAGGCTTAGAAATTTGCAGGGGGAAACCTCTAGTCCTTAGCCAAATATTAAGCCATGCTTGTTTAGGACAAGACTCTGCAAAGCCTACTAGAAAACAGATTCTTGGGATCTAAGAGCTGAATAAAAATTCCAGAAGTTCCTGGAACTTCTGAGAGACACTGAAGTTCCAATTATCCAAGGTGAAGAGACATCAATGAACAGCCTGAGCATTCAGTTGTGATTCCAGAAGGACCATGCAATGGGATTAAGGGATATACCCTATAATAAGGGGCACTCTAAATCCATTTCAATAAAACCAGGTGATTCACCAGCAATGTTTTTGCTTGTTACAAGAAAACTCAAATAATGAACTTATAGAAAGAGAGATTCAAAAAGCAATCACATTTACCATCGCACCAAAAAAATTAAGATACCTAGGAATAAACTTAACTAAGGAGATAAAAGACCTGCACGCGGAAAACTACAGGACACTGAAAAAAGAGATAGAGGAAGACATAAACAGATGAAAGAACATACCATGTCCATGGATTGGTAGAATCAACATCATCAAAATGTCCATACTACTCAAAGTAATCTACAGATTCATTGCACTCCCCATTAAAATACCAATGGCATATTTTACAGATCTAGAGTGAACTTTCCAAAAATTCACCTGGAATAAAAAAAGACCCCGAATAGATGCAGCGATCCTGAGAAAGAAGAACAAAGTAGGAGGGATCTCAATACCAGATATCAAGCTGTATTACAAAGCCACTGTTCTCAAAACTGCCTGGTACTGGCACAAGAACAGACATATAGATCAATAGGATAGAACAGAGAACCCAGAAATCGACCCAAACCACTATGCTCAATTAATATTTGAAAAAGGAGGCAAGAATATACAATGGAGTCGAGACAGCCTCTTCAATAAATGGTGTTGGGAAAATTGGACAGATACATGCAAAAAAAATGAAACTAGACCACCAACTTACACCATACACAAAAATAAACTCAAAATGGATAAAGGACTTAAATATAAGACGGGAAACCATAAAAATACTAGAGGAATCCACAGGCAGCAAAATCTCAGACATGTGCCAAAGCAGTTTCTTCACTGATACTGCTCCTAGGGCAATGGAAACTAAAGAGAAAATAAATAAATGGGACTACATCAAAATAAAAAGCTTCTGCACAACAAAAGAAACCATCAACAAAACAAGAAGAAAGCCCACTGCTTGGGAGAACATATTTGCCAATATTATCACCAATAAGGGTTTAATCTCCAACATTTACAGGGAACTCATGCAACTTAACAAAAGGAAGATAAACAACCCAATCAAAAAATGGGCAACGGACCTAAATAGATACTTTTCGAAAGAGGACATACAGAAGGCCGGAAGACATATGAAAACATGCTCAAAGTCACTAATCATCCTAGAGATGCGAATCAAAATGACAATGAGGTACCATCTCACACCTGTCAGAATGGCTATCATCAACAAATCAACAAATGACAAGTGCTGGCGAGGATGGGGAGAAAAAAGAACCCTCATGCACTGCTGGTGGGAATGCAGGCTGGTGCAGCCACTGTGGAGAACAGTATAGAGTTTCTTCAAAAAACTAAAAATGGAACTCCCATTTGACCCAGTGATCCGACTTCTAGGAATATATCCCAAGAAACTAGAAACACCAATTAGAAAGGATATATGCACCCCTATGTTCATAGCAGCACAATTCACCATAGCTAAGATTTAGAAACAGCCTAAGTGCCCATCAGCAGATGAGTGGATTAAAAAAACTGTGGTACATCTACACAATGGAATACCACGCTGCAGTAAAAAAGTTCTTACCATTTGCAACAGCATGGATGGACCTGGAGAGCATTATGCTAAGTGAAATAAGCCAGTTAGAGAAAGATAAATATCACATGATCTCACTCATTTATGGAATATAATGAACAACATAAACTGATGAACAAAAACAGATCTAGAGACAGAGAAGCATCGATCAGACCGTCAAACCTCAGAGGGAAGGTAGGGGAGGGTGGGGGTAAAGGGGAGAGATCAATCAAAGGACTTATATGTATGCATATAGGCCTAACCAATGGACACAGACAACAGGGAGGTGAGGGCATGAGTGGGGGGGGGGGGATAATGTGGGGATAAGGACACATATGTATTAACTTAATCAATAAAGAAATTAAAAATACGTATTAAAAAAATAAAAAGCAATTTAAATGCTTTTAACTTGAGATACTTCTGCCAGTGCTCAGAGTTTGTGGTAATTCTGATTGCAGGAAGGCAGTTGAGCCATGACCTACCATTTCCTAGCATCAAATGCAATGCCATAAAGTCAGCAATGAGTCTGTCTCATGCCGTCCCATGTGCTTCTGCACGATGGTCAGCCCTCATGCCCCACAATCAAGCACTTGAGAGCTTCAGATCAGGCTGGGTGTGAGGATACAGCAGACTTGCATCCGAGGAAAGAGACCAGATTGCAAGCCATAGCAAGTTAGTGTGCTAATCCCCCATACCAACCATGTATGCCAAATTAACCCAAAGAAATCTGTATTTCAGTAGAGATGACTCCTGCCTACTGTGTGGGTTTCTACGGCTGGCTCTTTTACTAGGTATTTAGGTAGAGATTCTGAATGTTTCCCTTGTAGTGCCAAGTTTTTGATAGAAAATCAAAACAAAAAGGAAGACTGGATGTAGGGTCAGACCTGGATAAAAACACCAACTCAAAACGTATCAGCCACATCACCTTAGGAAGGGATCTAACCCAATAGTCTTCAAAGTATGCTTCAAGATCACACTGATGGCTAATGGAATACATGCTTATGTATTCTTTGTTTAAAAATGTTTATTGAACTCAGCTGGCATGGCTCAGTGGTTGAGCGTTGACCTACAAATCAGGAGGTCACGGTTCAATTCCCAGGCAGGACACATGCCTGGGTTGTGGGCTGAATCCCCAGGGGTGGGGTGTGCAGGAGGCAGCCAATCAATGATTCTCTCTCATCATTGATGTTTTTCTCTCTCTCCCTCTCCTTTCCTCTCCGAAATCAATAAAAATGTATTTTTAAGAAATGTTTATTGAATTTATTGGGGTGACATTAAAAAAAGAAAACTCAATACTTTTTTAAAACTGCAAAAATCTATATTCTGTATAATGTACAATAAAAAAAAAATCAAAACATGCAGAGAGGTAGAAAAATATGACTCAAAAAGTGACCAAATGCTAAAATTAGCAACCAATGACTTTATTTTAAAAATATTTTATTATTTTTTAGGGAGAGAAGAAGGGAGAGGGAGAAAGAGAAACATAAATATGAGGGCAAAGCATTGACTGGCTGCCTCCTGCACACCCCCTACTGGGGACTGAGCCCACAGCCCAGGCAAGTGCCCCGACTGGGAATTGAACCAGCAATCTTTTGGTACATGGGATGACGCCCAATCAACTGAGCCACACTGGTCAAGGCACACCCAATGACTTTAAAATTACTAATAGCAATAAGTTTGAGAATGTAAAGGAAAAAATGGACATAATGAATGAACAGATAGGAAATCTCAGCAGAGAAATTAAAACTCTTAAAAAATAAAAAGATCCAATGAAAAATTCTAGACCAAAATGAAATTTCACGAAGCGCACTTATCAGCATATTGAACACTGTAGAATAAAGGATCAATAAACTTGAAGAATGACCAATAAAATGTATCCAAACTGAAGCATGGAGAAAAAAGGAAGAAAGAATTAAACCCCTTCAGTGACCTATGAGACAATATCAAGTGGCCTGCAAATTAGAGTCCTACAAAGAGAGAGGAGACAAATACTGAAGAAATAATCATCAGAAATTTTCCAAATTTTATTTTTTTAAAATCAAACCACAAATACAAGAATCTCAAAGATCCCCATGTTGGATAAAGACAAATAAAACCATGCTTGGTCCATTATAGCCAAACTGTTAAAAACTAATGCTAAAGAAAAAAAATCCTAAAAGCATCAAGGGATAGGGGGAATTAAGATAATTATAATGGCTGACTTCTCATTGGAAACAATAATGAAAGTGCTGAAAGGAATAAAAAAGATCAGTGTACGATTTTATATTATATTTGGAAAAAATGTCCTTTAAAATTAAAGGTTAAATTAACATTTGTCAAATAACCAAGAGCTGAGAGAATTCGTCATTAGCAGGTCTGCTAAAACACAGGTTAAAAAGAAAGTTCTTCATGCTAAAAGGACATGATACCAGATAGAAACTTGGACCTACATGAAAGAATGAAAAATGCCAAAGATAATGAATATGTAGGTGAGTATAACACTTTTTTTTTCTTGTTTGCTATTAAAAAAAAATACAATCTATTTGGGGGTTTATAAGATATACATAAGTAAAATGTATAATAAACAGCACATTGGAAGGGAAGAAGACAAATGCAAGCATAGTATTGTCAAGTTCTTATATTACACTAGAGGCCTGGTGCACCGAGAGTTCCTTATATTTATCACACTGGTAATCAAAAATTGTCTTTGTAATTTCTTACATGCATTTTTCTTAAGTTGATCTATCTACCTCAATATGGTAAGAAAATCTGAAATCTTCCAAATAACACTATTATATCAAAGAAACAATTTTTGGAGGTAGATACTCATTTAATCCAACTCTCCCTTTTTTTTAAACTTTTTATTTGCACAGCACCCAGTAAGTTTGCTGAAATGAATATGTAAATAGACAAAATAGCAATAGACTGTGCAAATAAGAACTAAGACAAAGTCCCTGCCCTTGAACATATTTTCTGTCTGGATTGCATAAGAAGTCAAGAGAACATGGATGGGGGGCACACAATTCGTTAATGGTCGGGCAGGGAGAATGAATAGAGGAGAGAGCAAGAGTGATGCCTGAACCACGCCTGAAGATTGTGCAGTTAGCACTATGGCTAAGAAAGAAGCGCGTATGCAGAGGCATTCAAAGTGAGAAAACATGGTGGACAAGGAACTGAAAATTGATGTGGATAGTATGAGAAGGAGGGGGATGGGCGAGGAGCAAGGGTGGGAGGTGAGGTGTGCAGCAATCAGCTTGCGAAGGTAACGAAGAACCATTTCAGAAATATAAAGATCCTGACATGATCAGACTTGGCACTTTAGAAATTTGACCCTTATGCTGGAATAAAGGATGGAATAGAAGTAGGAGATAATGTATTAGGAGACAGTGCAAAAATAGAACTAGAAATTCAATGAGGAAGAAATGAATTCTGGAGATGGGGAGGCGGATGAGTTGATAGAACTTGGGGCTTGACTGGAGGAGATAAGTGAGTCTGCATGAAGAACAGGTTCCCAGATTTCTGGCGTGGTAAACCTACTGAATGGACCACAGTGGCTAACGACTGCATCCCCTAGTGTGCTGGGGGACCACCTTGGTGTGGGGATGATAAACTGGATATTGGCATACTGATGGGGATATGTGTGTGACAGGTAAGTGCCTCAGCAATACAAGTATCGTTTTCTGTGGCTTGCCCTAAATGACTGGGCTCCTTCAAAAAACATAGCACAACTGCCCCCCCCCCCCCAATCATCCATTTATTTCAACATAGAATTAAACTACCTCTTTAAACAGCATGGACTATTCTAATAGACTTTCCAAGAGAAAAGGAATACTTTCCCTGCCCATCATGACAAAGAACTTCAGGGTAAATGACCAATAAGGTAATGTTTTAAAATAGTTAGGAAATACTAAAATATTCTAAGGTGTGGTTGTTAAATTCAGTTAAATGTCTAAAACAGGAAATTGGGTAAACACATGGAGAGAAAACAAAGATATTATTTCAAATGAATGTTATGATTTGCATGAGAGCAAGGAAGTATACTTAATTGTTGTCACATACCATGATTCTGATTTCAATTTCCCAGGTCTTCTGAGGTTTGCTTAACCACTTCTAAAGTGTTCTCAGAATGTGGGGGAAATGACCATTGTTTTCAATTAATTAAAAATAGGATAATTCACAGTGAAATGTCTGTACAAACTTTTTTTTCAAGGGCAATCTCTGCTTCTTTCATTATGATCCTCCCATTCTCATCCATGATATACAGAATTTAACCTTTTCTCTGAATTCTGATTCACTTTCTATATTATTTTCCTTTTCACATTCAAGTCAATAGTAAAGTTCAAGATCCAATTTTATAGAGAACTTTCCCCCTAAACTTTTATCTGTGCTTTCATTATCTTTTGTTTTGGCCAAATTTTTCAAGACTCATAGGTTTGAAACACACACACACACATAACACTTAACTTATATACGTTACTATATATTAGCATGAAAAATAAATGAACTAAAAGAACATAGTACAGGACTTGCTATATTTTTGGCTCATTTTAATCCATCTCCAACATAGAGTATTTTCCCATACCGTCTTGGTTGGCTTGAAATTATGTGAGCACATTTCGGAAAACTAATCTTTTCTACTTCCCAGATATTTTATATTCGGTTTTAATTTTAAATAAACCAGTGGTTTTGTGTATTCCCTTAAGTACTTTCCTAAAATCCAAAAGAACTATAATACATGTTTAATTTATATTCTTTACCTTTTTCATGTTTCTTCTTTTCTACTTTGAATTTCCTCTATATGAACAGCCAACCATACTCTTCCCACCCTTTCACATCTTCATTTTAATTGCATAAGTCATACAGGTGTTTGTATTATATAGACAGCATTACATTAGATGCCGTAAATTGTAAGGAACTCTTTACCTTTGACCTCACCACCACACCTAACTACATTTAAAAGAAAAAGACACAAGTGTATACATCAAGTCTTAATGATCAAACACCAATAAATGGTTAAATCCTGGAAAATAAACTTATACCTAAGAACTGGCAGACAAGGAAGTTCTTCAAATATCAGTAAGACATGAGTCAAGATTTCATATTAAAACACTTACAAAATAGTCATTCCCTCCATTCCTAATATTCTTGTCTTGGAAGGCATATTTTCTAAGACAATTAAGTAATTTATTTTCACTATTTAAATGGATTGCAGGTTTGGGCACAGAAACAATAGATAAGTAGTTTGATAAGGAAGTCTGTCATAACTTTTAACTTTTTACTTTCATGCTTGATATATATTGGGATTTTTGGAGGTAATGAGGATAAACATATTATAGTATATTTCAATGCCCTGATATTGAAATATACTATAATATATTTAATCCAAATGATAAACAGTAATAAAAACTTTAAAATAATTGCTATTTTGACAAACAAAATTCAGTATAGAAATCAAATTACATTTTAAATGTTAATTAAAAGGTGTGCTTAACTTTATGCAGTTTTATATTTTGAGCCTCATATATCAAAAGTCTAAAATCTAAGAAAAATCCAATAGCTTTATTTTCCACTATAAAATGTATGGCTATTATGGTAAAGGTTAGGACAATGTTCTAACTTTGGGTGTTTGTTTACACTTCTCTTCATGCTACCCAGAGGCTGTCGACTGCACTGATTATGTACCATAACACAGCAAAATTTATTATTCCCTGGGCTCTTCTCATCGGGAAGCTACCGTCGGAATATTTGGAGTATTTTATTGCTTTAACAAGCACTGCTGTCATTCACTTTCAAAGTACTTTTTAATAATGACATCTTTACAGTGTAGTTGTTATGTAAGTAAACATTTAGTTTCTTCCTCAGTTTGTTGACAACAAAAATCATTATATATCTATGTATTTATAAACAGTTTTTAAAATTAACTTTTTAAACGTGACTGTAGGTTTAGCAGTGATTGGAAGAGAGGCCAGGGTCAGAACCAGAATGAGGTGGGCAGCAATGCAAAGTGGACTGAAGTTGGCAGTTTTCCATGAAATGGTTCTTACGCTCCCTGGGGGCACAATGACACCAGGATGGAGGGTGTTGGCACTGTGCTCTGTTCTTGTCTGGATGGTATATTTCATTTCATACACTGTGTCCACACAGAATAAATAGAGTCAGAGTTTCAAGGACAATTTTCTGAAAATGCTACAACTGAGAAATAACTTAAAAAACCAAAAACTGGTATGATGAGGCACCGGTTTTACAGTCACAAAATCATTAAAGTACAAAAGTGGAAAGTACAGTAAATCTTGCTCTCTGCTAGTTCCCGAGGTTTCCAGCTAATAACTCCCCTCCTACCCCAGTGTTTATATGTGATAAGTTTTTAATGCATATTTGTGTTTACATTTTGATTAATTTAGATAGCTTTAACAATCTTGGGATTACAACGCAGTGCTTGTTACATTGTTTCCTTTCCTGGAGATGCTAGTATTGAAACTACAATTTCAATGGAGCTCAGAGGAATTCTAGCCTAGCCAAAAAGTTACTTTTTTTTAAAAACTTGTACAAGCACCTTTTACCATCTCAATTACTTTATTACCTTGTTTGATAAGTGCCTTTAAAACTTTGAAACTAAAAGCCATTTTTTTCCAGTTCATAAACTCCTCTTTCAGAATAAAATGCTTCCCTTTTGGAAGGCCCTGGGTACTTCTGAATAAATTACTTGTTCTAGTAAACTTCAAGTGTCCTTTAAATAAGAAAAGAATATCTAGGAAGTAAGAACTAGTTTTTGGCTTCTTTCTTCTCAGAAGGCAAGGCAAAGTGGTATAATTCTTGTTCCTTGCAGAAAACAGTTGCCCCTTTTTAAACAAACAAATCTAAACTTATGTCATTCCTTCATTCAACAAATAGTTACTGATTGCTCAGTGTGTACCAACAAGCACAATGTTCAGTGTCAGATATTTGTCAGTATAGATGTGATCTTTTTAAAACTGGAACTACAGGATTTTTATTCTCTCAGGTAGCTCTTTTTCCTCTCCTTTTTATTATTTTTTTCATATTTGGGCTCTTAAAGAATAAGTTATATAGACTCTTTATAGTCTTCTTTAAAGCTCAATCAGTCAGAATTGTTTCATAATTTAAAGAAATGGAATTTATGGATAGTTTAAATTTATTAATATCTGTTAAAAGTACGAATCATAATAAAGCTGGTTATAAGATTTTTGGCCTCATGGTAAAATGTAAATGAAAATAAGCCAATTTGTAATGGGGAATTAAACCACCCATTTCATTATTCTAATTTCAAAGCAGGCAACAAATTAAAGCAGATAAAACTTGTTTTACTGATAATTAAATCTAATAATTACTACAGAAAATATGAGAAGAGAATGATTAATGATTTCTTTTTAAAGTTTAAAATATATTATTAATACTCTAAATAAAACAAATCTTTTCAACCATCACTTATACTCTTGAGGATTCTTATAATCTTTAAGAAATCACACCTTATATTACATACTTTGTGTAAAGCTGTTGGCTTTAAATTATTCATAGTGCAGCAATAAGATTTTATTTCACAATTTATTTTCTAAACCATTAGCTGATCTTGAAGGGTAGGTTTATCAATCACATTTGAAAATATTAAAGGTAGTTTGTTAATATGCACTCAGGAATACCTTCTTTAACACCGCAGAAACCAAAGGCATAAAGCAATTTCATTATGAAAAAAAATACTACTACTTTAAAAAAAATCTAACAGTGAGGTCCTGGACACTCATTAGTGAACTATCACAAAGATAAATGTCTTGGTTATGTACTCCAACTATTAACTCTACCAAATTAGCTGGTTTCAATTATTAATCTTTTTTTTATTACACACACACACACACACACACACACACACACACACACACACACACGCTTGCACAGTCAAGGAGCCAGGACCCTGCCACAAATCCAAACATTCCTCTCTGAGGCTGAATGCCTCTAGTTCTTCAAACCCTCAGGGTCTCCTATGGAGTGGCAGGGTCAGCTCAAAGGGGTATATATGCTTCTGAGGATTTATCCGCTCACCTCTAAGAACACTATACCGAGTTCAGTATTTATAGTGCAAATGAGATTAACTTCCAGAAAGCAGGGTAAACTGGCTGTGTGGTTTACTGGTCACCCAGAAAGTAGTTGTCAATTAACTCTAATCATGCATGTAGACACAGAAGACTTAAAAGTACCCTCCAGCACTAAATTCTATGCTTCCTTCTCTTCTTTCTTCTCTTCTTATAACATATAATAATCATGCCACCTTATAGGATTCATATTATAAACAGAAAACCAATCAAGCAAACAATACAACTTTCCTACTAAGTAAGGTAAACTAATGAGGAATTCTGTGTAGCCATTGATTCTGAGCCACTCCTGCTAATGTGATTCATGACCAACCTGTAGAAGGGCATGATCTCAATATTTACTCTATTGGTTAAACTACCTGCATTTCCAGAAACACTTCCTACTGCAGTCATCTCTATGCTCAGAACAGGGCATTTGCCAATAAGCTCTGACGAAGAAAAAAGATGATATTTGACTATCAAAAATCCATATGGAAACTCAGACATTATTTTTTTAATGTATTGTTTTAAAATGTCAACCACTGTTCTTTCTTCTCCCAAGTTCAAACTAATTGAAGGTTATAAAGTAACCACTTCCCCCAGAAGCCATAACTTTCACCTCTTCTGAAGGGGGGGGGGGGGCTCTCATAAATTAGGTAAGAAGTAAGGTCTTGCTGATTGAACGAGAGTCCCAGATTCCTACAACCTCCCATTCCTTATCTACACCTCCTGTCTACCACAATGAGCTTATGAACTTGAGAGTCCCCAAAAGTCGAGTTAACTTACTGTAACTTACTTCATCCATTCTCTGGAAGTCAAAAAGCAGGAGTGAAAACAACCTGAGTAAATATTAGTTTCTCAAACTAGCTTCAATTTGTTCCAAGGAATGTGACAAGATAAATATGAGGATCAACTAAATCTGAAGTTCTGCCCATTCCAGACTAACTGAGCTTTTACCAACTGCAACTCCGTCATCACAAAGGCTCTTGTCGAAGAGGTAGAAGAAGGAAGTACAAAGATCAAAGCAGTGCTTACAAAGGGGAACAACTATTTTGGTATGTATACTCCACTGTTTACTAACTGGGCTTGAAAAACAGGGGCATTTAGACAACCCTCGTGAATGCCAACTGCAGAACATAAGCTAAAACCGAAATTACAAAATAAAAATGTTCAAATCGCCACCAAACCCTAAGCAGATGATCGTTTCTTCTTTAAAAAGTCTTGCAAACAGGTCCAATCTACACACCAGAAGTCTTCCCTGGTGTTCACATCTGTCCAGTGGGCTGTGGCCCAGGAAGATATTTTATATAAACAAGCCCCAGAGCAAATTGAGGAGCTGCAGGCCTATCAACAGGGATGAAGAATTTCAGGAGATTCCATTTGTTTTTCTCACTTCACCCATTTAATTACATAATAAATGCAAAAGGCTCCAAGACACAAATCTTTTTATTTCCTGGCTCCTCAAGTTCATAAGCCCCCCAAACTAGTTTGCTTTAAATCATTTACATCATTTACTGAGCACATACAAGAGTAAAAGGGTTGGCCTCTAGAAAGCACAATACTGAAATCAAGAAAACAACATACAGCAAGGAAGGGCTTTCTGTTAACCAAGTGTCCTTTTTTGAAGTCTGAACAAACATTAGTGCAACTTAAAGTACTAAAGAACATTCAATGAAGGTATTTTGCTAGAAAAATAAGCACTGAAAACATCTGGATCCCAAGTTTTTAAGTGTTTACCAAAGATCACCAGTTTGTAGCAGGACATTTGTATGCCCGAGCTATTAAGTGTTTCAGTAATATCAGTCATTTTCTTAGATCATGGGCTTCCTAACAAAACCCTTAAGTTAAATATACCTATTTAATAAGCCGCAATGTGGAAAAACCCTACTTAACAAGTCCATGAAAACATCTCAAATCTTGACAGTCAGATCCTGTATCAGTAAGTCCCACTTAGGTTTCAGGATAGACCAATAACTCAGGGCAAACATCCCCACCGGCATTTGTTTTTGAAGACCACGAGAAAACGTGCATTGAGGCAAGGCTTTGTTTCGATCATTTCGTGGTAGGGGTCATGCACAATACATGGTGCCCGTGGCTCAAGGGTTTTACATAACCAGAGCTTCTAAAAAGTACTCTAAGTGGGTAATTTCTTTTCCCTCTTAAATGCCAGGCCCTGTAGGATCAGTATCAAGCCCTCCTTCTTTTGAAAGTGAATGTACAGGACCTATACTCGATGAATCTATTATGTCCTGGGTGTGTGTGTGGGGGGGGGGGTGTAGGGGGGGGGATTGGGGGACTTTTTTTCGAAGTAGGAGACGAAGGAATAAGACTGTCCCTTTCCATTTGGGGGAGCTGGGGAGGGCTTCCCCAGCCCTGGGGACTGCCTGCACTTCTGCTTTCATTTCATGGAACGCCCTTAGGCGAAATCTGGTTCAGCACTGCACCAACCACCATCCCCACTCTCCTCGGAGCCCCCGCGCACCCCAACCCCCAGGCCGTCCCCCGGCAGGGGTGGGGGTGGGAACTGGAAAAAAAGTTTGCGCGAGCTGCCCTCCGGGTCCCGCTCCCGCCCGGCGGAGGGAGGTGAAGAGAAAGGACAGCTGGGCAGCCGCGGCCTCGGTCGCCCGCCCCGCCGCGTCCGGATGAGCCTGGCCCTCGGTCGCCCATGCCAAGCGCCTCTCCACTCCTGTCAACCTCCTCCCACGGTGCTGCCCAGCAGTTAGCGCGGGAACGAGGAAGTCCGCGGGGCCGTGGGGTGCGGGGCGGAAGGTGGCGGGACTCGGGCCGCAGGTCCCGGCGGGGCCACTCTCGCCCGAATCTGCTTACCCTGGTGGCGCGGCGGCGCGCGGCCTCCCCGCGCCTGGGGCTCCCCTCCGGGCGGCGCGGGCCTGGGGCCGGGAAGGCGGCGGCGGCGGGGCCGGAGCGGGGGCGGGTGCGGGCGGCTCGGGGCCGGGAAGACGGCGGCGCGCGGTCTCGCGGGGCCGGTCAGCGCCGCGCCATGTCGCAGCGCGGGCGGAGGGAGGCGCGGGGCGCGCGGTGGCCGGGCCGCGGCGGCGCCGCCTTCCCGGCCGCGGCGGCTCTGGCCTGGGCGGCGCGGGGCGCGGAGCGGGGCCGGGCGCGAGCCGAGGGCGGCGGCGGCGAGAGGCGCGAGGCCGGGCCGGGCAGGGGAAGCTGTCAGCGCGCCGCCGGCGCTCCGGTGGCGAAACCTCCTCTTCCTGCCCCGGCCCGCGGCGCACTTCTCTGTCTTTCTCTCTTGCTCACTCTCTCACTTCCTGGCTGGAAATTCCCACTGACGTCGAGAGAGCAGACAGACGGACGGACACACGCGCGCACGCCGCGGGGGCGGGAGGTGGGGTCGCCGCCGGGGGTGGGGAAAGCCCGCGCTTCGGGGGCGCCCTGCGCCCCGGGCCCCGCGCCCAGCTGGGCTCCGCTACCCCCGGGCGCTGCGGGGAGGAGGCCGGGGAGCGCGCGGACGGCGGCCGGGACGCCAGGGGCCCCGCGTAGCCCCGTGTCCCGGGCGGCGCTCCCGGAGCCCCGGGGGCAGGAGCGGACGGGGACGCCCCCTGAAGCGCCCGCGGGGTCAGGTCGTCCCGGGTTGCGGGCTGCGTGGAGGCGGCGGCGCGCGGCGCGGTCGGGCGGTCCGGGGCCCCTGGGGAGGGGATGTTGGCTCGGCCTGGCGCCAGGCACGCCGTGTAGAAACATCAATCGCATCTCCGTGTTCCCTTTAAATTGTCTCAGTTGCACCCAGATCTTCACAGACGACACTGCAATGTCTGTATCATATCTGACTTCTGTCCAGGGAAGTGTGAACATCTACTGGGTTTTGGTGAGGTCTTAACTCCTGGTTATGGCTTACGTCGAACTCTCGTAGGGCATTGTTAAGGCCTTTATGAGAATTACTGTGGATAGAGGTACAGAGATGGTGGTAGCAATGGTTTTGGTCCACAGCTCATAAGGAAATATTCAATCCGCAGAAGAGAGTTTTTCTGTTTTTTGTTGTTATTGTTTTCATGTTTTTTGCTTTCTGGAGAGAGCACTACTAAAACCTGCAGACAGGTCTCCCAGTGTCCGCCAGCCACGCGATTTGAGCGTTTATACGTGACAGGCTCTGTACTAGACTCGGGCTGGGGATACCTTGAGCTGATACTTTTAAGTTCATTATCTCACTACTGAGATCAGTGACATCTGCCGCTTTAACAGGAATCATGCAGTCACCAGGCAATGTTGCTGTGGCATTGGATTTCCCCTAATAGTTTCGCCATATTCCTTTTATGCCACCTCCCTTCCCTGCCCCTATCCCTTCCCAACGTTATAAGAATCTTCTTGGTGGAGTGTTTGGCAGAGGAGTAGAGACATTTGATTGGATCTGCGGTGCGTCTCCTCAGTGACCTAGGGACCAAACAACAATCTACTTTCAAGGGATTTGATTTAACTTCCAAGGGCTGTTTGAACAGCTGGAATTCAGATGATTTATAAAGACTGAAGACAATGTTCTTTAGAAATCCTGTGTTATTGTGTATGGGACATTGTTAGGAAATGTGCCAGTACTATATTTAAGTAGGTTAATATATACTTTATATAAAATGATTTTTGCTATTGACATGAGTGTAAACAGCAAAGTATTAGGGGAGCGGTTTTATTTCTTTATGAACATTCACACTCCTCATCCAGGGATGGGGGAGTGAGTAGTCCTTTGCTGAAAGAATGGATAGACATTTGGGGGACAATAATTAAAGAGGGCTAATAATTGAAAAGAATTCAAATTCAAAATTATTCCATAGAATGGACTTAAAATTGAGGACCAGGTGTTAGGTAGGTGTGTTTAGTTTCCTAAGGGTCCCTTAAAAAACCACCACAAACTGGGTGGCTTAAACAATGGGAACTTATTCTCTCACAGTTCTGGAGACCAGAAGTCAGAAATCAAGATGTCAGCATAGCCATGCTCCCTCCGAAGTCTCTAGGCAAGAGTCCTTTCTTGTCTCTTCCTAGCTTTTGGTGGCTCCCAGCAATCCCTGGTGTTCCTGGGCTTTTAGCTGTGTAACTTCAATTTCTTTTCTTTTTCTTTTCTTTTTAAAGAACTTACTGGATAAAACTGGTTAACAAAATTATACAGGTTTCAGGTGCACAATTCTAAAACCCATCATCTGTACCCTGTATTGTAATGTTCACCACTTTAGTCAAGTCTCCTGTCATCGCCATCTATCACCCCTGTCGCCTCCTCAAACTCCCCCCGCCATCAGCAATCACCACACTGCTGTGAGGGTCCTTGAATTTCCTCTCCTTTTTTCTTTTTTACTCAATACTTCCATCCCCCTACCCAATAGCACCCCCAGACACACTGTCATCCTGCTCTCTATCTATGACTCTGTCTCTATTTTGCTTTTTAGTTCATTTTGTTTATTAGATTCCACATATGAGTGAAATCACATGGTACTTGTCTTTCTCTGACTGGCTTATTTCACTTAGCAAAATGCCCCCGCCACCACCCCCACCACCACCAGGTCCATCCATGCTATTGCAAAGGGTAAGAGTTCCTTCTGAAAAACAGATTTTTTAAATTGATTTCAGAGAGGAGGGGAGATGGAGAGAGAGAGATAGAAACATCAATGATGAAAGAGAAACATTGATCAGCTGCCTCCTGCAACCACCCCTACTGGGGACCTAGCCCAAAACTTGAGCATATGCCTGGACCAGGAATCAAACCATGACCTGGGATATAGGTCAACACTCAACCACTAAGTCACACCAGCCGGCCAGGCAAGATTTCCTTCTTTTTTATAGACAGTACTATTCTATCGTGTAAATGTACCACATCTTCTTGATCTACTAATCTACTCATGGACACAGGCTGCTTCCAAATCTTGGCTATTGTAAATAATGCTGCAGTGAACACAGGGGTGCATATATTTTTTTTGAATTAGTATTTTGGGTTTTTTGGGATAAATTCCCAAAATTTTTAATTTTTTGAGGTAACTCCATACTGCTTTCCACAGTGGTTGCATCAGTCTGCACTCCTACCAACAGTGCATGAGAGTTCCCTTTTCTCCACAGCCTAACCAACATTTGTTGTTTGTTGATTATTGATGATAGCCATTCTGACAGGTGTGAGATGGTATGTCATTGTAGTTTAATTTGCATTTCTCTGATGATTAGTGACATTGAGCATCATTTCATATGTCTATTGGCCATCTGTATGTCCTCTTTGGAGAAGTGTCTCTTCAGGTTTTTGGCCTATTTTTTAATTGGATTGTTTGTCATCCTGGTGTTCAGTTGCATAAGTTCTTTATAAATTTTGCATATTAAACCCTTATTAGATCTATCATTGGTGAGTATGTCCTGCCATTCAGTTGGTTGTTTTTCATTTTGTTGATGGTTTCCTTTGCTGTGCAAAAACTTTTTAGTTTTATGTAGTCCCATTTTGTTTGTTTTCTTTTTTTCCCTTTGACCTAGGAGAAATATCAGACAAAATATTGCTACGAGAAATGTCTGAGATTTTACTATGTTTTCTAGGATTTTTTTATAATTTTGAGTCTAACATTTAAGTCTTTAATCTATTTTGAGTTTATTCTTGTGTATGGTGTAAGAAAGTGGTCTAGTTTCAATTTTTTTCTATGTATCTGTCTGATAATACCAACATTAATAGACTAAATGTACCCCTTTGTATGTTTTTGCCTCCTGTGTCAAATATTAATTGACAATAAAGGCTTGGGTTTGTTTCTGGGCTCTTTATTCTGTTTCATTGATCTATAGCTCAGTTTTTATGTCAGTACCATGCTGTTTTGATTACTATGGCCTTGTAGTATAGCTTGATAACAGGTAGCATGATTTATCCAAATTTGCATTTCTTTCTCAAGATTGTTGATGCTATTCTGAATCTTTTGTGTATACATATAAATTTTTGGAATAAATTTGTTCCAGTTCTGTGAAATAACACCATTGGTATCTTGATAGGAATTGTGTGGAATCCATAGATTGCTTTGGGTAATATGGACATTTTAGTGATGTTAATTCTTCCTATCCATAAACATGGTATATACTTTCTCCTACTTGCATCTTCTTCAATTTTTTTCTTCAGTTTCTTATAGTTTTCTGAGTACAGATATTTTATATCCTGGGTTAAATTTGTTCCTAGGTATTTTATTCTTTTTGAAGGAACTGTGACTAGGACTGTGTACTTAGTTTCCCTTTCTGATAGTTCATGATAGGTGTATAAAAATGAAACTGATTTCTGACTATTTATTTTGTATCCTGCTATTTTACTGAATTCACTTATCAGTTCTAATAGTTTTTTTGGTGGAATCTTTAGGGTTCTCTATATACAATATCATGTCATCTGCAAATAATGACAGTTTTTGTTCCTTTCTAATCAGAATGCCTTTTATTTCTTCTCTTTGTCTGATTCTGTGGCTAGGACTTTCAGTACTATCCTATCTAATAATAGACAAACATGGTAATTAACCATACCTCTGACACGCTTCCCATTGGCTAATTGGGGCGATATGCAAATTAACTGCCAACCAAGATGGCAGCCGGCAGCCAGGCAGCTGAAGCGAACAGGAGGCTTGCTTGCTACAGTGATGGAGGAAGCCAAGGTTCCCCGCCTGCCACTGCTGGCCTCTGAGCTGCACTCTAAGAAACAATGTTGCAATTATAGAAGCTAAACAAACCCCAGAAACCTACTTTCAGCCAGCCGGGCCTCAGAGCTGGAGTTGCAACAGTGTTTCAATTATAGAAGCCAAACAAACCAAGGTCTCAGAGCTGGAGCAGAGCCTCAAAGCTAAAGCCGCTCTCAGCTCCAGTGACAGCCATAGAAGGTAAATAAATCCCAGAATAAAAAAAAAGAAAAGAAAAGAAGGAGAGGTTGGGAGTTTCAGTCACCCGCCAGCCTAAAAACGGCCCTCAGCCCCTCACCCAGACTGGCCAGGCACGCCAGTGGGGACCCCCACCCTGAAGGGGGTGTGACCAGCTGCAAACAGCCATCATCCCCTCATCCAGGCTGGCCAGGCACCCCAGTAGGGACCCCCACCCTGAAGGGGGTGTGACTAGCTGCAAACAGCCATCATCCCCTCATCCAGGCTGGCCAGGCACCCCAGTGGGGACCCCCACCCTGAAGGGGGTGTGACCAGCTGCAAACAGCCATCATCCCCTCATCCAGGCTGGTCAGGCACCCAAGCGGGACCCCCACCCTGATCCGGGACACCCTTCAGGGCAAACCAGCCGGCCCCCACCCATGCACCAGGCCTCTATCCTATATAGTAAAAGGGTAATATGCAAACTGACTCTAACAGCAGAAGGACTGGGAATGACTGGTCACTATGACACACACTGACCACCAGGGGGCAGACGCTCAATGCAGGAGCTGCCCCCTGGTGGTCAGGGTGCTCTCACATGGGAGGAGCTCTGCTCAGCCACAAACCAGGCTGATGGCTGCCAGTACAGCGGTGGTGGTGGGAGCCTCTCCTGCCTCCTCAGCAGCGCTAAGGATGTCCAACTGCAGTTTAGGCCTGCTCCCCCTGGCAAGTGGACATCCCCCAAGGGCTGCCGGGCTGCCAGAGGGATGTCTGATTGCCATCTTAGGCTCAATCCCCCGGGGAGCGGGCCTAAGCCAGCAGGTGGTCATCCCCTGAGGGGTCCCAGACTGCGAGAGGGCACAGGCTGGGCTGAGGGACCCCCCTCCACTCCCCCCCCCCGAGTGCACAAAGTTTTGTGCACCGGGCCTCTAGTCCTATATAATAAAAGGGTAATATGCAAGTTGACCCTAATCCTATCCTATATAATAAAAGGGTAATATGCAAATTGACCCTAATGGGGGAACGACTGGTTGCTATGATGTGCACTGACCACCAGGGGGCAGACACTTAATGCAGCAGCTGCCCCCTGGTGGTCAGTGCCTCCCACAGGAGGAGCCCTGCTCAGTCACAAGCCAGGCTGATGGTTGCAAGCGCAGCAGTGGTGGCAGGAGCCTCTCCTGCCTCCTCAACAGCGCTAATGGATGTCCAACTCCCATTGGGAGTGGGCCTAAGCTGGCAGTTGGACATCACCCAAGGGCTCCCGGGCTGCCAGAGGGATGTCTGACTGCCAGCTTAGGCCAGATCCCCTGGGGAGTAGACCTAAGCCTGCAGGTGGACATCCCCCAAGGGGTCCCGGACTGTGAGAGGGCACAGGCTGAACTGAGGAACTCCCCCGCCCTCCGAGTGCACGAATTTTCATGCACCGGGTCTCTAGTGTTAAATAAGATTGGTGAACATCCCTGTCTTGGTCCTGATCTTAAGGGAAATGCTTTTAGTTTTTGCCCATTGAGTATGATATTAGCTGTGGGTTTGTAATATATGGCCTTTATTATGTGGAGGTATGTTCTCTCTATTCCCACCTTGCTAAGAATTTTTATCATAAATGGGTGCTTGATTTTGTTAAATGCTTTTTCTGCATCTATTGATATGATCATGTGGCTTTTATTCTTCATTTTGTTTATGTGGTGTATCACATTTATTGATTTGCAGATATTGTACCAACCTTGCATCCCTAGAATAAAACCCACTTGATCATGGTGTATGAACTTTTTATATTGCTGAATCCAGGTTGCTAATATTTTGTTGAGGACTTTAGCATCTATATTCATCAGGGATATTATTCTGTACTTTTCTTTCTTTGTAGTGTCTTTATCTGTTTTTGAAATTAGGATAATGCTAGCCTCATAAAATAAGATTTGAAGTCTTTTCTCCTCTTGATTTTTTTGGAATAGTTTAAGAAGAATAGGTGTTAGTTCTTCTTTTAATATTTGGTAGAATTCACCTGTGAAGATATCTGGTCTAGGATTTTTGTTTATTTGCAGTTTTTTTCATTACTGCTCCCATTTTAGTAGTTCTAATCTGTCTATTCAGAATCTCTGATTCTTTCTGATTCTGTTTTGGAAGATTGCATGTTTCTAGGAATTTATCCATTTCTTCCAGATTTTCTAATTTGGTGGCATATAATTGTTCATGATATCTTCTTACAGTCCTTTGTATTTCTGGGCAGTCAGTTGTTACTTCAGCTCTTTCATTTCTTATTTTATTTCTTTGGGTCTCTATTTTTATTGATGAGTTTCATTAAGGTTTGTCAATCTTGTTTATCTTTTTAAAAAAACAGCTCTTGGTTTCATTGATCTTTTGTATTTTTTTTACTCTATTTTGTTTATTTCTTCTCTCATCTTTATTATTTCCTTCCTTATACTCACTTTGGGCTTTGTTTGTTGTTTCCTATTCTGTTCCTTTAGGTGTAAACCTAGATTGTTTATTTGAGATTTTCCTTGTTTCTTGAATAGACCTGTAATGCTATGAATTTCCCTCTTAGGTCAGCTTTTCCTGTGTCCCATAGATTTTGGGTTGTTATGTTCTCATTTTCATTTGTTTCAAGGTATCTTTTGATTTCTTCCTTAATCTCATTATTTACCCACTCATTGTTTAGTAACATGTTATTTAGCCTCCATGTCTTTGTGTGTTTTTCAGGGTTTTTCCTCTTGTGATTAATTCCTAGTTTCATAGCATTATGGTCAGAGAAAATGCTTGATATGAGAGCAGTCTTCTTAAGTTTATTGAGACTTATTTTGTGTCCTAACATGTGGTCTATCCTAGGGATTTATTGCGACTTGTTTTGTGTAGTCTATGCACTTGAAAAGAATGTATATCCTGTGCTTTGGGGTGAAATGCTCTGAAGATATCAATTAAATCCATCTGATCTAATCTGCCATTTAAGGCCAGATTGTTTCCTCTTTGATTTTCTCTCTGGGAAATCTATCAATTGATATCAATCAGGTGTTAATATGCCCTACTATGACTGTATTACTGTCAATCTCTCCTTTTATGCCCATTAAGATTTGCTTTATATATTTAGCCTTTCCTATGTTGGATGCATAAATGTTTATAAGGGCGATATCCTCTTGTTGGATTGCTCCTTATATCATTATGTAGTGTCTGTCTTTGTCTGTTATTATAGCCTTTGTTTTAGTGTCTGTTTTGTCAGATATAAGTATTGCTACCGCAGTATTTTTTCCTTTCCATTAGCATGAAATATCTTTTTCCATCACTTTATTGTTTGCATCTTTCATTTTGAAATGAAAACAGAAGTTTTCATTTTGAAAACAGAAGTCTGTGTGCATCTTTCATTTTGAAATGAGTCTTTTGTAGACAGCATACACAGGGTGCCCCCCCACCCCCCCCCCACCCCGCCAATGTATATATACACTTTAACAGATGATAGTTGCTAAATGAAAATAAAATGTATTTTAATAAATACTGCCTTTATAATTATTCAAAGTGTGTATATACATTTTTTTGGACACCCTATATATGGTCTTGCTTTCTTATCCATTCAGCTATCCCATGTCGTTTGATTGGAGCATTTAAGCCATTTACTCTTAAAGTGATTATTGATAGATACATATTTATTGCCATTTTATTCTTTTAGCTTCTGTTTTTCTCCTTCTTCTTCCTCTTCCTCCTCCTCCTCCTCCTCCTCCTCCTCCTCCTCCTCCTCCTCCTCCTCCATCTCCTCCTCCTCCTCCTCCTCCTCCTCCTCCTCCTCCTCCTCCTCCTCCTCCTCCTCCTCCTCCTCCTCCTCCTCCTTCTTCTTCTTCTTCTTCTTCTTCTTCTTCTTCTTCTTCTTCCAGTAAGCCTTTTAACATTTCTTTTAATACTGATATGGTGGTAACAAACTTCTATAGCTTTTTCTTGTCTGGGAAGCTCTTTATTTCTCCTTCAATTTTAAATGATAGCCTTGCTGGGTAAAGTAGTCTTGGTTATAGGTTCTTGCTTTTTATCACATTGACTATTTCATGTGAATCCCCTTTGGCCTGAAATCTTTCTGTTGAGGAATCAGCTGACAGTCTTATGGGAGCTCCCTTGTAGGTAATTAACTGTGATTCTCTTGCTGCTTTTAAGGTTCTCTCTTTGTCTTTACCTTCGCAATTTTAATTATGATGTGTCTTGGTGTGGGCTTCTTTGTGTCCGTTGTATTTGGGAATCTCTGTACTTCCTCCACTTGTGTGTTGTTTTTTTTCCTTTACCAAGTAAGGAAAGTTTTTAGTCATTAGATGTTCAAATATGTTCTCATTCCATTGCTCTCTCTTCTCCTCCTGGAACCCCTATAATTCAGATGTTGTTATGCTTCATGTTCTCCCAAACTTCCCTTAAACTATCCTCATGTTTTCAAATAATTTTTTCTTTTTGCTGCTCTGATTTGGTGTGATTTTTCTACCTTTTCTTCCAAATCACTGGTCTGATCCACTGCTTCAACCAATCTAATGTTTATTCCTCCCAGTGTTATCTTTATTGCAGATATTGTACTCTTCATTTCTGATTGGTCCCTATGTAGTGCTCTGTATGAATTTAGTTTTTCTTTGACTATCAAATAAGCATAACATTATAACTTGTATTATAAGCTATATAATAGCTTTAAATAATGTTTTACACTTTATATTTTGTATTACTGTGGTCTAAGTGTTTGCATCCCCCCCAAATTAATATACTGAATTCCTACTCCCTAACGTGATGGTATTAGGAAACAGGGCTTTGCAGAGGTAATTATTTCATGAAGGCTGAGCCCTCATAATTGGGATTAGTGCCCTTATAAAAGAGACTTAAGAGAGCCAGCACTTCCCTCTACCATATGAGGATACAATGGAAAGTCTGTAACCTGGAAGAGGGCTCTCACCAGACCATTCTGGCACCTGATCTCAGACTTTCAGATTCCAGAACAGTGAGAAATCAATTTCTGTTGTTTATAAGCCTCCAGGTCTGTGGTATTTTGTTATAGCAGCCCAAGTTAGCAGATTAAGGTATTATATATGCATATATTATTAACAACATATATGTTGTATGATGTATATATGTTACATTATAACAATCCTATCTCACAAAGTTGAGGCGAATGAGAGAAAGAATTTAAAAGGTCTATACAAATGTAAACAGTTATTCTAAGAAAAAAACTTGAAATTAATTTCCTCATAGCTTTAAGGGACATAAATGCTTGCACGGTTGACCACTGAGATACACACTCATCCTTGTAGCATCTCTCCTTGCTAATAGTAGAGTATTGCATTACACCCCCATTATAAAGTGCGTGTCATATTTTGTCTCCTGCTTGCCGTTAGCAGCTTTTATTGAGGGAACACTCAGTTTAGCCTATATAAATAGTTACAAAAGAAAAGATGTAATCTCTATTCATAAGGTCAAAGCCAGAAAGAATGAACCCTTATATAATATCCAGGACAAAAGCGATCTGTGGAATGGATCATAGCAGCAATAGTAAAACCAACAGAAGAGGACAAAGTAATCATGTTCTTCTTAAGATTACTCAGAGAATCCAGAACTTTATTCCTTTGGAAATGAACAACTGAGATGAGACATCACTGGTCTTATACTGGTAGATACTAGCATCTTTTCTATCAGTTCCAATGAATATTTATGCCCTACCATCCCTGTCTTCAAAGAGTTCACAAAACACAAAGGAGGCATGTAATTCTAGTACTGGGCAGCATGCCTTCATGGAGGTTTAACCAAATGCTAAGGCATAAGTAGGGAGAGAGACCACAGTGCTTGCATTATGGCTGCTGGTTAGGCTTTCAGATTGTGTAATTAAGTGTTACTGTCAGATTTGAAGCCAGTGCCTGACTGTGCCCTTCACATAAAAGAGTTCACTGCTGTTCTGTTATTCATAAGCCAGAGTCTGTGTTATTCTGTTACAGCAGCCCTACATAGCTGTGTGACCCTGGACAAGGGACATAACTGTGCTGGCCTTTTCCTCATATGTAAAATCGGATGCTAACTATGCCCACTTCATAGTGGAATTGTAAGGGTCAAATGAGATAATGTGCAAGAGTACTGACCAAGGTGCCAGATGCTCAGGAAACTCACATTTATGTTGCTTATTATTACTAAGACTGTTGTTTCTCTAAGGAAAAACATGATGGAGAAGATAGACTTTTGTGGACGTTGAAATGGTAAATATGATATAATGGCAAATGATCAGAAGAAAGAAAATGACAGATAAGGGGTAGTGAAAATTAAATACATGATGTCTGGCTTTAAAATGATTTATAACAAAAAGACTTAGTAAGTGGAGTTGTATGTTGTAATTATTAATGTAAAAAAAAAATCTAGACCTTTTTTTGTTCAGACTCTCACCAGCCAACATTTTTTGCTCTAATATCACCCCTTTAAAGCACATTCATAACACTTGAAATATGTCCCATAAAAAAAAATGTTCAAAAAGACCAATTGTTCTTTTTTTAAACAAATGTAAACTAAGGGCCTGATGGAAAGAGGGAAATACATATTGTTTCACCAAAGAATTGGCCATAAAAGCATATCCCATACATGGGGACATTCAGGAAGAAGGAGAGGGGATGGGAGAACCAGGATTTGACCTAAGTCAACTTGACACCTACATGCAGGAGGCTAAAATGCAGGTGCTTAGAGAGAAGTTGTGGTTTGTGGAAGGTATGAAACTCCTGGAATTTATCCTTTACTTGGAAGCAGTAAAGAAAGAATGGAGTATCCATTGTTTTCCTCTTAATGGAAATCACAAAATAATATTCTTTTGCTGTGTCTAGACAATAATTGTCTTGGAATTTACCAACAATATAACTAAGCAAAACAAAACATTTTATAGCAAAATATATCCTAAATAAATAAACCACTCGGGTAAGAAAGAGTCAATAGGACATGTTTACAGTTTATATGTGCAGACTGAGTGAGAGTAAGGGTAAGAGATAACTAGCTCTGAGTTTTCTAATCGATGATGTTTTTTTAGAATGATGACATTATAACTGAGAAAAAATCCGTGGGCATATGATATATTCACCTTTTGGCATGTGAAGTATGGCAGACTCAGTGAGATGAACTGGCTCATGTTCAATTTGAAATTCAAGCTTGATGCTCAGAGAGACTTAAACCTGGAGATCTAAATTGAGAGAGAACTGCAAAGATGTGGTAGTTGTCATGAGGGTATTTCTAAAGCATTAGTGACCATGGTTTGGAAGAGAAGAGGACCAAGGACAGATCAACTTTATTTCTGGGATTGGTGTGTGTGTGTGTGTGTGTCTGTGTGTGCCTGTCTCTGTGTGTGTGTCTCTGTGTGTGTGTCTGTCTCTCTCTCTGTGTGTGTGTGTCTGCGTGTGTGTGTCTCTCTGTGTGTGTCTGTGTGTGTGTGTATGTGTGTGTGTGTGTTGCGGGAGAGATGCTTAAAGGTTCCTGAGGTACCATCAAAGGCAGGAGGAAGGCTTGGAAAATCAGAGAAGAGAATTTGAGATGCTAGAGTGTGTTTGATGATGCCAAATATGGCAAACGGTTTCTAAAAGGTGCAGATGAGAAGAGACAGTTGAATTAGGGAATTATGAAATCCCAACCATAGCTGCAGGGGATGGTTGTGCAGCCAAGGAAAGAAGTCACTCTGCTCACCCTACTCACTCTTTCTGGAAGAAAAGGAAACTCTTCATTTTCAAAATGGCACTGATAGCAGTGGCTGTGGTCCTAGGTTGCGTTTTGGGAGTAGCTTCAATATAACGGTAAGAGTCAAAAACCAGATTGCAGGGGGCTGACAAATGAATGTGAAATGGAAAAGGAAAGGCAGCCAATTCCAAAGAATCTCACAGAAAGTTCTGAGTGAGAAGGGAGGAAGAGAAGCTGATGTGATTCTTCATTTATTTGGCTAACAGTAATGGAATGCCAGGTGTAAAGGAAGTTTGAAAGGGTGGTGAAAGAGATAATGAATTGATTGAATTAATAAGAGAAGGAGAATTATTAGTAAAGGAGCAAGGTGCCAGAAGAAAAGAGAAGTGGGATGTGCGGTCGTCACAGTCTAGTCCAGTGATGGCAAACCTATGACACGCGTGTCAGAGGTGACACGCAAACTCATTTTTTTTGGTTGATTTTTCTTTGTTAAATGGCATTTAAATATATAAAATAAATATCAAAAATATGTCTTTGTTTTACTATGGTTGCAAATATCAAAAAGTTTCTATATGTGACACGGCACCAGAGTTAAGTTAGGGTTTTTCAAAATGCTGACACGCCGAGCTCAAAAGGTTCGCCGTCACTGAGCTAGATGAAGGAAGTCTTCCTGTGTGAGAAGTGAGGAGGAAGAATGAAGAGAAGAAAAGCTCTAAGGAAGAGGAAATTCAGTTCTCATCATCAGCTGAAATGCACTAAACCAAAACTGATCATAACTGTTAGAGAGCGTATTAGTTTGGTAGGGCTGCCACCTCAACATACCATAGGCTAGATGGCTTAAACAATAGGAATTAATTTTTCTCATGATTGTGGAGGCTGTGAGTCTGCAGACAAGGTGTCTGCTGGGTTGATTCCTTCTGAGGCTTCTCTCCTTGGCTTGTGGGTAATCGTCTCCTCCCTATCTTTTCACATGGGTTCCTCAGCATGTCTGTGTTCTAATCTCCCCTTCTAAGGATATCGGCCAATGACTCTAATGACTTCATTTTAATTTAATTATTTCTTTAAAGATCCTGTCTCCAAATATAGTCACATTCTGAGCTACTGGGGTTAGAAATTCAACACGTGAATTTTGGGATGACACAATACAGCCCACAACAGGCATATCTTCTACTGATTTGCATGAAGACAGAGAGCAACTCATCCCATTTTACCCAAGACTCTCCCGATTTAGTACAGAAATCACTTTGTTCAGGAAACCCTTGGTCCTCAGTAAACCAGGGTGATTGGTTAGACCAGAGGAAGTCAACAAAATTGATTTGACTGAAATCAGACTGGTTAGTAGGCATCCCATTGAGACACCTACTAATTACTTGATTTATGGAGGGGGTTTCTGTCTTTGGAAAGGTTCCATATATGGCTGTCAAAGCTATTTATAAGTGATGATCTGATATATATATATATATATATATATATATATATATATATATATACACTTTAACAGCTGATCGCTGTTAAATGAAAATAAAATGTATTTTAACAAGCATTGCCTTTATAATTATACAGTGGGGCCTTGACTTACGAGTGTCCTGACAGAGTTTTTCGAGGTACGAGCCGACCGATTTTTTGCTTTAAGTTGTGAGCTAAAATTAGGGTTATGAGCCAGCTTCAGATACCCCACCGCTAGTTGGCACAGCGAACGTCACAGTGAACACCACAACATCAGCCTAGCATCACGTGTCTCACTCGTTTACTTTTTTATTTGACATACGAGTAATTTGAGTTACGAGCTCCGTCAGAGAATGAATTAAACTCGTAAGTCAAGGCCCCACTGTACTACACGCCCATTGCACAAAATTCATGCATGGGTAGGGTCCCTAGGCCTGGCCTGTGATCAGGGCCGATAGGGACCTTTATTCTCCCCGCTGCTGGCTGCCAGCCAGGGCCTGCCTTCGTTCTGCACCATCCCCTGGTGGCCAGTGCACGTCATAGTGAGTAGTAGAACTCCTGGTCGGTCAAACTCCTGAGGGGACAATTTGCATATTAGCCTTTTATTATATAGGATTAAAAATGTGTATACATTTTTTGGGACACACTGTGTGGAGAGAGAGAGAGAGAGAGAGAGAGAGAGAGAGAGAGAGAGAGAGAGAGATGGGGAAAACTAAATATGCAGTTGTGAGTATGCAAAACACAGAGTTTGCCCTAGCTAGTTTGGCTCAGTGAATAGTGAGTCAGCATGCAGACTGAAAGGTCCCAGGTTTGATTCCCGTCAAGGACATATGTCCGGGTTGTGGGCTCAATCCCCAGTAGGGGGCGTACAGGAGGCAGCTGATCAATGGTTCTCATTATTAATGTTTCTGTCTCTCCTCCCTTCCTCTCTGAAATCAATAAAAATATATTTAAAAAAACACAAAAAATGCAAAGTTTATTCTTTTATTATTATTTAATAATTTTTATTTATTTGTATTACAATAGTAAACCTACCTTTGCCCACCCTGTATCTATATGTATTTAATAGAATAAATATGCTTTTTCATACATATACCCCCTGACAAGCTTTTATTAGAAATCTGAAATAACTTGTTATAATAATAATAACCATTTTAGCAG
Organism: Myotis nattereri; assembly: GCF_964212035.1. Lineage (NCBI taxonomy): Eukaryota > Metazoa > Chordata > Mammalia > Chiroptera > Vespertilionidae > Myotis > Myotis nattereri. Next base: position 160,681,387 of record NC_138075.1, read on the forward strand.
ATCTCCATTCATCATATTGGCAGCAAGACTAAGAAAACTTTTACAAATTTGAACAATGCTATTTGTTGACTATTACACTGTTTCAACAACTTTTTTAAACTTCAGTTTCAGTATGGTTTAAAATTACACTCATTTCATGCAAAGAAATTGATTTAACTGCTCTTACAGTCTTAACAGCTAAACTTTTCTGACTGTGTGTGTGTGCACAGTTGCCGACAGATGTCATTAGATCTGCTGACTTGAGTTCGTGTTTTATTTTGAATATAAAAATGAGAAAATTTCAAAACATAATGTCATAACATTTAAAAAGTAAAGCACATAAGAAGAAAGATTAATAAATAAAAACTAGCTGAATTTACTCTGAATCAATCAGAGTGTGGACAGAAAACAGATGGCATCCTCAACAGTCAGTAATGAGACTTTAATGAGGGAATTATTTAGGGGAGTGGGGCCAGCTTTGAGAGACACCAATAAGGCATGCAAAGCATCTCAAGGGTGGCAAGAGCAGGGAACCTTTACCACCCCCAGGCCTGAAGGGCCAAAGAGGGAGAATGGTGCCTAGAACCCAGAAAGAGCTCATAGCTGTCAGAGAAGAGTTTTAGAAAGAGCTGGGCATTTCACTAGAGAAACTTATCATGGACAACTTTCCACATGGCAGGGAGGGAGCCAACGGAATATATTGCCCAACCTCTTCCCCCACCATTCACATCTCCAGTGCTTCCCAGCAAGAGGACACAAATGGAAGGCAGAGGCACAAAGCAGAGTGGAGAGAAGCGGGGAGTGGACATGGAGGAGCAAATGCAGAGTATCCAGAAGAGAATGCTAATCCAAAATAACTATAATTTTTAAAAAGAACTTAAGACTTAAGTGGCCAATTTATGTGGTGCATGTGGGCTCATTCTGTAGCTAATCATTCTTACAGGGGCAAAGAGAGGCTGTGGGGCATAGAATGGTGTAATGCCTAGAAACTTCATTATGAGTCACTTTTTTTTTTCATAGTGCATATTCAAGTATCATATCTTATATTTATGATTTTTTTGGTGTCATTTCGTTATACGCATCTATATTTTATTGCTGTTTTTAAGAAATTGTCTCGCCGAAACCGGTTTGGCTCAGTGGATAGAGCGTCGGCCTGCGGACTGAGGGGTCCCAGGTTCGGTTCCAGTCAAGGCATGTACCTGGGTTGCGGGCATATCCCCAGTGGGAGATGTGCAGGAGGCAGCTGATCGATGTTTCTCTCTCATCGATGTTTCTAACTCTCTATCTCTCTCCCTTCCTCTCTGTAAAAAATCAATAAAATATATTTAAAAAAAAAGAAATTGTCTCATTGATTATGTAATTCAAGAGTTGGAGTTGCTTTTATTTATATATTAAAAATTTCATCTGCTGTCTTTAATTTTCATTGTTGCTTTTAAGAAGTCAGCCTGGACCACTCTAATTGCTGCTTTTCTGATTTCTTTCTTATCCTGATTTTCTTGTGATGAATGTAGATTTGCTCTATTTTTACATGCCCTAGTTAGAGTTTATTGTTTTTCTAATAGGGCTTCCTGAATCTCAGAATTTAAAATATTTCAACAATTCTGGAAAAACTCTGGTCCATTATCTTTTTCAATATTGCTTCTCCATTTTTTCTAGTCTCATCTTCTGGAATTTTAATTAGGTAGTACTGGTTATTACTACTACTACTAATACAATACTTACTATTATAAAAGTTATTACTGTAACTTTTACGTCTCAACATCTCTTTGGATTGCATTCTGGATAATTTCCTTAAATTTATCTTCCAATTTACCAATTCTCTTTTCAGATTTACCTTCCAGTTCAACAATTCTCTCTTTAACTACATCTCATTTGCTATTTAATACATTAACTGCATTTAAAATAATTATTTACATTTCCTGAAACGTTATCTTTGGAAATTTTTTGAAACTTGGGTTGAAACTTGGTACTCCAAAGAATATTTATGTTCCATTTGGCCTATTCTCTGGGTTCATTATTAACTTGGGAACACTTCAAATTAAATTCCCTACTTGACAGATTTTGACCTTATAGTGTGATTATGAATTCTCAAGAGAGAGTTTCTTCTCTTTTTGCACAGTGACAAAGTTTAGACAAGCAATCTCTAAGTTGTCATTATTATTATTAATTTACTAGAGGCCGGGTGCACAGATTTGTGCATGGGTGGGGTCTGGTTAGCCCGCCCCCAGGGGGAGGGTCTGTGGGCTGTTGGCCAGCCCGGCCCTCTATTGGGGTGGGAGGGGCTTATTGGGGGCCAGGACGACGGGGGGAGGGGCATGGGAGGTTGGGGGCAGGGGGGAGGATGGGGGAAGAGGGGCACAGCGATCAGGCCCTGATTGGGCTGGTTGGCCACCACAGTCGCATCATAGTGACTGGTTATTCCAGTTGTTTAGATTTTTGCTTTTAGTTTTAGGAATGTATGAATTCTTGACTTCCATGCAACCTTAGCAATGCATTAAGCTTTCAAATATGCTATTCAGCATTTCAATCAGTTATTCCCATTAGTTATTTCATTTTAGTTATTTTAATCAGGAAGGGCACACTGTGAGAAAAACATGGAGTTATATATTTTTAAATGATGTGTTTTTTTTCTATAGTTATAGCATCTATCACACATTTAACTGTTTCTTGAACTTTAATTATATCTTCTTGAGTAATTTTATTACTAAAAAAGGTTTTCATCTGACTCTTCCAGCAGTCCTGTTTCAATGAAACACCTGTTTGAAGTGTTTATCTTGGTTTTTCTTTCTGGCTTGCTGGTACTCGAGGGCAAGTTGTTATTTTCCATTTCCTGCTCAGACCTCAGGCTCTTTATATACTGACCTATAATTACAGGTGAAGTAGTCAGGGTCTTTTATGCAATGGCAGATCTGTAAAGGGGAAAGTTTCTGCTCCTGTGAGCTAGGGCTGAGCCAACTGGCAGTCTGTCAACATCCAGCTGAAGCTTTGCTTTGGAAGGAACTCTTTCCACCTCCAGATCTCCCTGCGTGCAACTGAGGGCTCTTTCCTAGCCTCAGGGGCTAGGAGTAACTCACCCCATGGATGCTGCTTTCCTCCTTATCATCGGTCACCAGGTGGATTAGGTTAACCCTCCTAGAAAACAAACAAACACGTAAACAGACAAGTGTAGCTATTTCCTAAAGGTGTGTATAGGTTCCCTGCAACTAGCTTTCAATGGGAACCATGAAATTCAGATTTTTGCTTTATGCATGCCCCAAACAAAGGAGAGCCACAATGTGTCTTTTCTTTTGAAGAGCCTGGAGCCTATGACCTCCAGTGCCCCACCCAGGTGCCTCCACTTACCTGCCTCATTTTTTTATTGTTTGGGGAAATGGTGGAGAGGCGGTTGGGAATGGAACTTCAGTGCTCAGTTGGCCATCTCCTCTACATGCCCTTGGAATCGCATTCCATGCTTACTGACAAAGAGTGTATGTCTCATCTGAAAGAGGTAGCTGGCTAGGGGAACATTGGAGTGCTATCATCCAAAGAAGAAAAAAGAGATGATAGGATATATACACCTAATGTCTCCTATATTGTGGCAACTATAAACATTACACACTATAGATATACATAGACTGTTTTTAAAAACATATGTAATATAATAAAATATCAGAAATAGAATTCCATTCCGATTGCATATTATAAATTGTTAATATGATTCTCAAATGAGAATATTCTTATCTTGGTTAGGGTGTGTTTCACTGCAAGGTATAGAATTCTGACTCAAAATGATTTAATGATTATGGAATAAGATTAGGTCATGTAGTTGAAAATCCTTAGATTAAGAGGACTTGAGATTCAGTGCAATTAGGACTTTGACTCTTTCTCTCAGAGGCATTTGTTTTTGCTTTTCTGTCGCTGTGTTAGCAATATTCTCCTGCTGGCTTTCCCCCTGGTCCAAAGATGGCTTCCAGCTGTACACTGGACACCATACTTTCTTTTTCACATTGAAACCTTGAAAGAGGGGAGTGAGGTGGGGGAGATATCTTCTTATGCATGGCTCTCTTTTAAAATCAAAGAACTTTCCCAGAAGCTTTCAGCAAACTTTTATTTGATTCTCATTAGTCAGAATTGAGTCATGCCCACATTCCCTTCCCCCAAAAGTTTCTTCATGGCCTCTGTCCTTCATTCTCACTCTGCCCATTCCTAAGTAACCTCTGATCTACTTTCCATCACTATAGATGAGTTTGTATTTCCTAGAGTTTTATGTAAATGGAATCAATAAGTATGTACTCCTTTTTAACTGGCTTCTTTCATTCAGCGTGATTACTTTGAGATTCATCCGTGTTGTATGTATCCACAGTTCAGTTCTGTTACAGTTGAGTAGGATTCTGTTGTATGGATAGATTACAATTTATTTATTTAGTCCTCTATTGGTAGACATTTGGGTTGTTTCCAGTTTGGGGCTATACAAATAAAGTTGTTAAAACATTTGTGTATAACTGTCTGTATAGACATATACTTTTTTTTCTCATGGGTAAACGTCCAGGAGTGAAATGGCTGGAGCATATGGTTAGCACATGTATAACTTTTCAAGAAACGGCAAACTATTCTCCCAAAGAGGCTGTATCATTTTATATTCCCATCAGCAGTTTATGGGAGTTCTAGTTCTACCATGTTTTTGCAACATTTGGTATGGATAGTCTTTTTTTCATTTTAATCATACCAATTTGTATGTTTTGTGGTATCTCACTCTGAGTGCTTTTGCATTACCTTGTTTTCATATGCCTGTTTGCCATTTGGTGAAATTTATGCTCAAATATTCTGTCCATTTTTAGTAGGGTGTTTAATTTATTATTGAATTTTAGTGTTTTTATAATATTCTGGGTAAAAGTCTTTTATCAAATATGTAATTTACAAATATTTTCTTCCAATTTGTCCAGCTTGTCTTTTCATCCTCTTGAAGAGCAGAAGGTTCTAATTTTGATGAAGTTTATCAATTTTTATCTCATTGTGTTTTTAGTGTTGTATCTAACTACTTTTTGCCTAATTTAAACTCACAAAGATTTCTCCTATGATTTTTTCTAGAACTTTTGCAATTTGAAGCCTTAAATTTTGAAAAGAAAGAAAGAAAGAATATAGTAGGAAAACCAACCTACTTTTGGTTACCCCTGTATAGAAATACATTGATTGATTTTTGAATATCAAATGAACCTTGTATTCTTGGGGAAAATCCAACATGTTTTTTATTTGTTTGTTTTTTTATTAATCCTCATCTGAGTATATTTTTCCCATTGATTTTTAGAGAAAGTGGAATGGAGGAAGGGGGAGAAAGAAACATCAAGGTGAGAGAGACACATTGATTGGTTGCTATTCAAGTTCCTTTGTCATTCCATTTTATTTTAGGATAATTCTGTCTAGATCTACTAAAACGTTTGTTGGGAATTGCATTAAACTTGTGTATTAATTTGAAGAGAATTGACATGTGTACTATATTGAGTCTTACAATACATACATATGTGTGTCTTTCTATTTATTACCTGTTCTTTGATTTCTTTCATCAGAATTTTGTAGTTTTAGGCATACACATCCTATAAGTGTTTTATTAAATTTACATGTATTTTATTTGTGTGTGTATACCAATGGTTTTATATTTTAAATTTCAGTGTTCATTGCTAGTATATAACAAGACAATTAATTTTTAAAAGTATATCTTGTATCCTGTGACTTTGCTGAACTCACTTGTTAGTTCCAGGAGTTCTTTTGTAGATTTCTTGGGATTTTCTATGTAAACAATCTTGTTGTCTATATATAGGGACAGTTTTATTTCTGCCTTTCAGGCCTTTTTTTTTCCAGCTTGACTACACAAGCGAGAACTCATAACACTATGTTGGAAAAAAGTGGTGAGAGTGGGATCCTTGCCTTGATCCTGCTCTTAGGAAGAAATCATTTAACCTTTCACCATCTTATCTAATAATAGACAAACATGGTAATTAACCGTACCTCCAACACGCTTCCAGTTGGCTAATCAGGGCGATATGCAAATTAACTGTCAACCAAGATGGTGGCTGGCAGCCAGGCAGCTGAAGCAAACAGGAGGCTTGCTTGCTACAGTGATGGAGGAAGCTAAGGTTCCCCTTCTGCCACTGCCGGCCTCTGAGCTGCACTCTAAGAAACAATGTTGCAATTATAGAAGCTAAACAAACCCCAGAAACCTGCTTTCAGCCAGCCAGGCCTTAGAGCTGGAGTTGCAACAGTGTTTCAATTATAGAAGCCAAACAAACCCAGATACCTGCTTTCAGCAGCCGAGGTCTCAGAGCTGGAGCCGAGCCTCAGAGCTAAAGCCGGCTCTCAGCTCCAGTGACAGCTATAGAAGGTAAATAAATCCCAGAATAAAAAAAAAAGAAAAAAGTAGAGGTTGGGAGCTTAAGTCACCTGCCAGCCTGAAAACGGTCCTCAGCCCCTCACCCAGGCTGGCCAGGCACCCAAGAGGGGCCCCCGCCCTGAAGGGGGTGTGACCAGCTGCAAACAGCCATCATCCCCTCATCCAGGCTGGCCAGGCACCCAAGCGGGACCCCCACCCTGATCAGGGACACCCTTCAGGGCAAACCAGCCGGCCCCCACCCATGCACCAGGCCTCTATCCTATATAGTAAAAGGGTAATATGCAAACTGACTCTAACAGCAGAAGGACTGGGAATGACTGGTCACTATGACACACACTGACCACCAGGGGGCAGACGCTCAATGCAGGAGCTGCCCTCTGGTGGTCAGGGCGCTCTCACATGGGAGGAGCTCTGCTCAGCCACAAACCAGGCCGATGGCTGCTAGTACAGCGGTAGTGGTGGGAGCCTCTCCTGTCTCCTCAGCAGCACTAAGGATGTCCGACTGCAGTTTAGGCCTGCTCCCCGCTGGCAAGTGGACATCCCCTGAGGGCTGCCGGGCTGCCAGAGGGATGTCTGATTGCCATCTTAGGCCCAATCCCCTGGGGAGCGGGCTTAAGCCAGCAGGTGGTCATCCCCTGAGGGGTCCCAGACTGCGAGAGGGCACAGGCTGGGCTGAGGAACCCCCCTTCCCCCCGAGTGCACAAATTTTTGTGCACCCGGCCTCTAGTTAAATATAATGGGAGTTGTAGGTTTTTAAAAATAGATGCTCTTTATTAAGTTGAGTAACTTTTTCTCTACTCCTTTTTTTTCTGAGAGGTGTTTATTTGCTAGTTTTTAGCATGAATGGATGTTGAATTTTGGTTGGTAAATTATATTGATTGATTTTCTTTTAATTTTTTAAATTGATTTAAAAAGAGAGGAAGGGGAAGGGAGAGAGAGAGAGAGAGAGAGAGAGAGAGAGAGAGAGAGAGAGAGATTTGTTGTGTTACTTATTTATGCATTCATTGGTTGATACTTGTATGTGCCCTGACTAGGGATCAAACCCACAACCTTGGTGTATCAGGATGACACTCCAAACAATTGAGCTACCCATCCAGGACTATTAATTAATTTTTAAATGTTGAAGCAGACTTGGATCCTAGGAATAAATCCCTCTTGGTAGTGGTGTATAACTTTCTTTAGATATTGCTAAATCTATTTGCTAAAATTCTCACATCTCCATTGATGATATTCATCTATAGTTTCTTTTTCTGTACTGTTTTCGCCTCATTTTTGCATCAGAGAATTACTAGCTTCATAAGATGAATTAAGAAACACTCCTTTCTCTTCTATTTTCTGAAAAAATTGTGTAATTCTACAGAGAAATCCTCTGAGCATGGAGATTTCTGCTTTGAAAGCTTTAAGATTATTGAATTTCATTAATAGTTATAGGGCTATTCAACTATCTATTTCATACTGGGTGAGTTATAATAATTTACATTGTCCATGGAATTGATCTATTGTACCTAAGTTTTTAAATTTATGTGTATAGAGTTGTCCCCTTATTATCTTTTGATGTTTCCAGGTCTGTGATAATATCAATATATTCTTCCTGATATATCTGTTTGACCCCTTTGGATTATAGTTTTGTCATGAGTGAAATGAGAGGCTTTTACCAGTTAAGATCCCTTCTATTCCTAAACACCTGCCACTCTGCAAGCAACTGTGACCATGAAAAACATATGTTCGCACTCATTTTAAGTGGAATGTTTATTTCCAGCCTCTCTCTTATAAAGCACTAATGATATTTTTGAGGTTGGAATTCAAACTCTTACAACAATACTGTAGAGGTTATTCAGAGATTAGATTTCTAAATATGAATAACAATGAAGTGGTTAAGAGTTTAAAAGATACTCCTTTAAAATCAGTTATTTTATAGACTAATTTCTTCCAAAATTTTACAAAACTGACTCAGTCATCCATTTCCAATAATTCTAAATCTGGCCTTCAACTGAAAGACTATGAAAAGTAAACCATACTCCCTCAAACAGTTAGCATTTTTTTTATCAACAAGTTTAAATCTTGCTGAAGGAAGTTGAATACAGGAAATAACTCATTTAATGACGTGATGCATTGAAAAAAATGCTATCTCTACCATCAGAACCAGCATCACAGACTTAGATCAAATATCTCTCTACGCAGCCATCAATGCTGGGTCAAAAACTTGGTGTTAACTTACCTGACTTAGTTGTACTATCAATTCCTTTCTTGTTTTCCCCCCATTTATATCTGTCCCACTATAACCCAGATATTATTTTTGAGGCATTCAGAGAATTTTCCTACTCTGATCCCAACCTCCTTCTGTTCCGTTTTGTTTTTATATATTCATTTTGAAACTGCAATTTTTATATAACCACTTAGAAACAACAAGACAGGATATATGGACTTTTGAGATTTGTTGGCAGTTTGTGCAGGCTTACTGTACAAATGTTGGTTATACTAAAAGGTACATCCAGGAGAAAGCTCAATTGTAGTGGCAGCAGTTGTGTTCACATAACAGGATCCTTTGCTAGGTGACACAACATCATGGGAATCAAAGGCAGCTGGTTATGAATCTTTGTGTTACAACTTATTAGCATGATAATTTAGGCAAGTTACTTAAACTCATGGAACGTTAGTTTTTTTTATGAAAAGTGAAATTATTAGTAATTATCTCTTAGTGTCATGAGAATTAGAAAAAGTTTATGTAAAGTGCCCACCCCGTGCCTGCCTGATAGAAAACATTCAACAATTGGTAGCTATTATTATTGTTCTACAACAACAATGATAACAAGAAAAAGAAATAAAATAAATCAATTGTATAGCATTACATTAAATATTGAACTAGAGTCTTAAATTTAAATGGCATCTGGCTAGCAGGTACTGTTTCAATAACTGAATTCCTTACAACAATATTTATGAAGACACAGAAAAGGATGAAAACTCACAGAAATTAAAACTAAGCCTGGCAGCTTTTTGCTTTTGAGGTTAGTAAATCAAAGAATAATCAGACTTGTCAGTCATGCTTGAAATTCATGGCCAACGTGAATTTCTGCTACTTTCTGCTCCCCTCTCAAAAAGCAAAAAGTTAGGACTGTATCAATGGATAAACAGTTAAGAACACAGCCCTAACCGGTTTGGCTCAGTGGATAGAGCATCGGCCTGTGGACTGAAAGGTCCCAGGTTCGATTCCGGTCAAGGGCATGTACTTTGGTTGCGGGAACATCCCCAGTGGGAGGTGTGCAGGAGGCAGCTGATCGATGTTTCTCTCTCATTGATGTTTCCAACTCTCTCTCCCTTCCTCTCTGTAAAAATTCAATAAAATATATTTAAAAAAACAGTTAGGAACATGGTCCCACTATAACCCAGGTGTTATTTTGGAGGCATTCAGAGAATTGTTCTTACTCTGATCCCAGCCTCCTTCCTGTTCGACTTTGTTTTTATGTATTCGTTTTCAAATTGCAACCTTTATATAACCACTTAGAAACAACAAGTCAGGATATATAGACGTTTGGTGATTGTGTTAGGCAAAGGGGGAGTGAGAACAACATGGCTCATTGGATACAGAGAAATATAGTTCTGAGACAAGAGGAATTAAGATAGATATTGGGAGAGTTTTGGGCTGTGAATTTTGTATACTTTGTGGGAGGAAATGGTCAAAGAAATTGGGCAGTCTGGGCCTGCAAAGACCCCAACTCAAGCCTTTGAGATAGAATAAGAAACCAGTACATTCGTATATCAAGTTGCCTCCCAAAAGAGACTGAGATAGGATCATGGACAAATAAGACTCTGACTGTTGGAATTAATAAGAACTGGAAAATATTTCTCCTTGTTCAATGGAATCAGAGAGGAAAGAAAAATGATTAGTTGTTTGTTTTTTTCAAATGAAAACAAGAAGCCAATTTGTGTCTGAAGTTTCAGAGGGATTGCATATTTTGAAAACAATTTACTACTAGAACCAGGAGAATGTTTTGGAAAACTCTTTGGCATAGTCATTAAATGCCAGGAAAGATAGTCTTTATAAAATTGCAACCTAAGCCCTCGCTGGGTAGCTCAGTTGGTTATCCTAAGCATCATCCCGATACACCGAGGTTGTGGTTCCATCCTCAGGGCACATACAAGAATCAACAGTGAATGCATAAGTGGAACAACAAATCAATGTTTCTCTCAAATCAATCAAACAATAATTTAAAAAAAGAAATCGCAACATAAATCTAAAGAAGAGAATACAAATTAGCTTACAGAGACAGTAGTGTAAAATGTGCTGGAGAAACATGCTGGAGATAAAGTCAGCTGCCTGGGATGAGGAAATTGTCAAGAAAATTAAAAATCCATAGATTTAAAATCAACAATACATTCCATAAGGACAGACTTGATTTAACAACAACAACGAAATTAATCAATGACGTAGCATGGCAGAGTTTCTTGAAAAAACTTTTCCACACTACAAGGGCAGAATAAAAAATATAGAAGAGAAGATAGTAGGCATAGAAGACAGAGAACAATGATCCATGTTAAAAATATGAATTTTCAGAGTAGAAAATCAGAAGCAAAAATTAAAGATTAAAAATGAAAAATAAACAATCAACTAAGCAACCAACCTAGAAATGGTTTTCTGACCAGATAAAAGAAACCCTAACATTGTATTGGTTTGAAAGACCATGTTACAAAGAAAATTGGCAGAGAGAGAAGCATATCTTGGCAAAAACTTCCACTTTAAGGATAAAGAAAAAGAATTTAAAAATAATCATTTGGAAATAATTATTTTGTTACCTATGAAACAAAAGTCAGCTGACTTGAAAATTTTCTTTCACAGTAGTAAATATCAATTTACAATGGAATCTTTTCTACAAAATTTTAAAGGGATATAACTGTGCCTCATTAATTCTACATCCACTTAAGTTTTTGCTAATTTGCAAAGACAATAGGAGGACACTTAAAAATGTATATAATGGCTCAGAAACACATCATCCACATGCTTTTAGTTTAAAAATTATTTGAAGACATATGTGAAGTTAATAAAAATTTAAAAATGTGTAAGATATGCTATAAAAAGACAATATTCACATAAAAAGACATAATATGTATGAAATAATTCAAACATAAAACTAGGTGTATTAGCCAGGGTTCTTCAGAGAAACCAAACCAATATTACATATATATAGATATAGATATATATAGCACATGCGATTATGAAGGCTGAGAAATTCCATGACCTGCAGTCCTCAAGCCAGACATTTGGGAGAGCCAATAAAATAGTGCCAGTCTGAGTTCTGATGGAGGGATTTACAATCTGATAGATATAGCACCTGAATTAATCTGAAAAATAATCATAGTATTTTAAATTGTAGACCACATATACTTACATGAATAGGGGTTAAGTTTCTTATATGTGAACTAGAGGCTCGGTGCATGAAATTCATGCATGGCTGTGGTCCCTAGGCCTGGCCGGCGATCAAAGCATGAGTGTCTGGCATGGAAGGGCAGGTCCCAGCTGACCTCTGGGCCCTGGGCAGCACCTGGGCCCTTGGGCCCCCGGCCCCCCGTGCGCTTCCCTCTGCCTGAGTCACAGCACCCGAGTCTCCAAGCAGTGAGCATGGCCAGATGTCGCAGGCTGGCCGGGGCACAGTGTGGGCCTCTGGGCTGCCCAGTGGTCCTGCACAGAAGCCCAGTGGGCAGCATGCTCCCGGCCAGCCTTGCAAATCAAACCTATTTTCTAAAGTCCTGTAGTTACTGATAAAACATAGAAGTACTGTTCTACCACTAATTTCTAATGTGACATAGGAGGGTTTTACTTGCACTTCATGTTGCTACAAAAATGCATTCTATTCTCATCTCTTTTCCTCTTGCTTTTGCAAATACTTGTGCCACTAAAAGCATTTTCTCCTTAATTCAAACTAAACAAGTACATAGATGTTGGTATTGTGATTTTTGAGCTTACTATAACAAAGTGTATGCCAGGCTAAGCCAGATAGAATCTCATGAAACAGCAGTCTCTGGGAATGAAACATATTGCTGCATGCAATTCATAGTTAGCATAATGGGCAATATAGCCATTTTATTTTTTTAAAAAGGAAGACTTCAAAACCAAATACTTTAAAATGTCATATATATCAATATGGATATAGCAATGAATAATTCAAAATAACATTATTAAAATTTAAAAATATAAATACTTAATTAAACTCCTTAAATTTTCTCCTGTTATGTAAGAATGTTGGCTTATATTATCTCTTATATACTCCTTCTAGCTCTAATTTACCCTTTTGAAACCTTAGTATATAAAGTAGAAGTTGGTGGGTTTTTAAAGAGCAGTTTGGGTCACAAACTAGCACATTTTTTTCTGGGAAATAATATATAGCAATCAACATGTCTATTCTGTAGAATTTTGAGTCATTCCACACCACACATGATTCACTGTTCATTTTTAGTTCACTGAAAATGCAGCATTCACAAGGTGTGAAAAGGGGAAGCCATTACCCCAGAATAAATTTTAGCCTTTAAAATGTCAATGTCTGTTTCCATTAATAATATTACACATGATGGTGAGGTAGAATTTTGTAAGAATAGTAGGACTTTTAATCTGTATATTATCCGAGTTTTAAGAGTGTATCTCAACAGGATAAATACAGGTTACTCTTTTTAAGTTAAGAAAATTTCTTTTTTCTAAGTTCATCTATTCATAATTTAAAACAAGAATACATATGGTGAATACCTTTCTGTATGAGAGCATGGGGGGTGAGCGGAAAGGCCAATTAGTATTAAGAAGGGAAGACTTTCAAACTGAACATTGATCTGAGGCTGTGGCAACTAGAAAAATAACCACTTGTAATTATTCTGTAGATCTATTGTTAGTCTGAACTTGGCTCAGAAACACACACACACACACACACACACACACACACACACACCACACTTTATTCCTAACTATATGTCTCCAGGTGTGTGTGTGCTATTTATTAGACATTCATGGCTATTATATTTTTGATGATTTTTCTATAAGAAAAGTATGAGGAACAAAAATAGAACTCCTAGGGGTTGGTGAAGTAACAGCCCTGGGGCCAATCTCCCTTAGTAGTGGGAATAGATCATGAAAAGGAAATTAATATTTATTAAGTTTTCTTACTCTGTAATTGGCACCATGCCAAATCCTCCACACATCTGATATATGAAGCACAATGTTCCTGGAGAAAGTTCTGGAAATACACAATCGTATGTCTTTCAATTAAATCTATGCTTTCCTTGTGTCCTTCTGTTTGTTGTTTGCAAATTGCAATAACCTGTTTGTTCCCACTAGCCAAGATTTTTGTTGAAAGAACACTTCATGACACCAGGTTTGTTTCACTTCCAAAATGATATTATAATATTGTCCCGATGCCTTTTAGTCATGTTGCCCTCACCTTATTCTTGTCGCATCCCTCCCCTGCAAATCTGATGCCCTCCCTCAGAGAATTTAGGCATCAATCCTACAATTACACAAACTGCATGAATGCTGCCACCTGCTGGTATTTTTGGGAGAGGGGAAAGCTAGTAAGCAAAGACTGGACCTTGTTTCACAAGCTATTCACTACTCAGACATGGCCATTCCTGTGTTTGCTCTCCTGCGTAGAGTCATCCAGTTAGGCTGCAAATGGGAGAACAAAAAAATCTTGGGTAGGTCATCTGTTCTCCTAGGATGTCCAACCTGAAGGAATTTGAAAACCTCGTTGGTGATTATATTTTGCCATTGAATATGCTGTTGGGACAGTAATTGATGCTCATGTCCTACTGTTTATATTATACTCAGAAGTTTGAGGCAGAATCATGACTTTAATCTCAAACACTTGGCTATCCTCATCCAAAATTAGGTAAAAATGTTCTTGTTACATGACTATACATATTTGTTTTAATTTTAATAGATATAATCTGCCAACAGTTGCAATAATGTAGTTGATAGTAAACTATACCATGTGTATGAACATTTAAAATTGTATCATTAGTTTACACAAAATAGCTAGAGCAAAGCTAGTTCATTGGATTCAATTATCAATTATTTTCAACATGTAAACAGTCTGTTGATACTCCTAAAAATGTTATGTCAAAAAAAAGTTAACACAAAGAACATGATTGATTAATTTTGACATGTGAATTACGAATGGTTATTGATTACTGATTGATGAAAAGTCTTTTAATCCATGTACTATCTTGGGGGAACAGTCAACAGTAGATTTATCAAAGGCACTCATGTATTTAGTTATTGTTGAATAGTTAGTACCTACCACAAAGCCTAGCACATGATAAACTCAATAATATTGATTAAATAAACTATTAATTCCTAGTCCTTTTACTAGTAAAAAATGCCTGAATTCTTCAGATTAATTCACAAAATTGTGTTTGAACTTAATAATGGATATGACCATACAATAAGCAGCTGCATGCTCTTTACAGGCTCCTGGTCACAGTGTGCTTCAGGGACCACCAGCAGCTTGTGAGAAATGCTGCATCTCGGACTCCACCCCAAGCCTATGGAATCAGAAAATGCACTTGGACAAGATTCCCAGGTGATTCCTATGCACATTGGAGTCTCAGAAGCTTTACTTTAAAGCACCTCGGCTGCCATGCAACTATCAAATCCATTCTCCTATAGGTTTTTCCTATATAAAATTTTTTCATGACTAGACTTTGCACTGCTTTCTAATTGAGTGTGCAAGAATAATTTTTCACATTTTTGCTTCCCTCTTTCTTTTCTAAGGGTTGCTCAAGCTTAGAAACTGTGTAAATTCCTACTCCTCAGCTGTGAATCAGAGGGCTTTCTGTAAGGGAAACTCCCTTTGGGGGCCAACTGATTGAAAAAAAATTTAAAATAAGTTATCTTTATTGTTGAAAGTATTACAGATGTCCCCCTCTTTTCCCCATTTACCCCCTCAACCCTTCTACTGCCCCTGCCCCAAGCCTTCACCACACTATTGTCTGGGCCCATGGGTTATGCATGTATACATGCAAGTCCTTTGGTTAATCTCTCCCCACCCCACTTACCCCCCCCCCCACTCCTGCCTTCCCTCTGTTCCATGCTTCTATGTCTCTGGATCTATTTTGTTCATCAGTTTATTTTGCTCATTAGATTAGATTCCACATATAAGTGAGATCATCTGATACTTGTCTCTCTCTGACTAGCTTATTTCGCTTAGTATAATACTCTCCAGGTCCCTCCATGCTGTCCCAGAGGATATAAGTTATATAATATTCCATGCAATAAATGTACTACACCATTTAAAAAAAATTTAAATGATGAACCAATGGTTGGCTATTAAAACACTGCTATTTGCACAACTTTCTTCTTTAAAAGATTATTTGGCATGGTGCAGATCAGGCACTGCATTTAAGGGAAGACTTCCCACCACAAAATATTTGTAATATCTATGTTTTAAAAATGTTTGCCTTTTTAAAATCATTTTTTTATTTTTCAATTACAGTTGACATACATTATTATACTAGAGGCCTGGTGCACGAATTCATGCATGGATGGGGCCTGGCTGGCCCACCCTCATCCCCAATTGGGGCAGATCTGGCCAGGCAGGATGGGGGGAGGGGATGCAGGATGGGGGGAGGGGACCAGATGGGGGTGGGGGGGGGGGCAATTGGGGCCAGGGTTGGCCAGGAGAAGGGACTGGGGGGAGGGGCCACTGGTGGTTGGCCAGCTGGCCCCGCCCCCTGATTGAACTCCCAGTTGAACTCCCAGTTGAGGAGACAATTTGCATATTAGCTTTTTATTATATAGGACTAGAGGCCCGGTGCACAAAATTCGTGCATGGGGGGTATGTGTGTCCCTCAGACCAGCCTGCACCCTCTCCAATCTGGGACATCCCTCTCACAATCCAGGACTGCTGGCTCCCAACCACTCGCCTGTCTGACTGCCTGATTGCCCCTAACTGCTTCTTCCTGCCAGCCTGATCACCCCCTAACCACTCCCCTGCCAGCCTGATCGATGCCTAACTGCTCCCCTGCTAGCCCGATTGCCCCTAACTGCCCTCCTCTGCAGGCTTGGTTCTCCCCAACTGCCTTCCTCTGCAGGCCTGGCTCCCCCCCAACTGCCCTCCCCTGCAAGTCTGGGTCCCTCTCAACTGCCCTCCCCTGCTGGTCTGATTGCCCACAACTGCCCTCCCCTGTAGGCCATCTTTGACCACATGGGGTTAGCCACCTTGTGTGTTGGAGTGACGGTCAATTTGCATATTACCTCTTTATTATATAAGATTAGTTTCAGGTGTGTACCCCAGTGATTAGATATTATGTAACTTACTAAGTGATCATCCTGATAAATCTCATACTCATCTGACACCATACATAGTTACCAGAATATTATTGACTATACTAGAGGCCCAGTGCACAAAAATTTGTGCACACTAGGGGTCCCTCAGCCCGGCCTGTGCCCTCTCGCAGTCTGGGGCCCCTCGGGGGATGTCCACCTGCTGGCTTAGGCCCACTCCCCGGGGGACCAGGCCTAAGCTGGCAGTCAGACATCCCTCTGGCAGCCTAGGAGCCCTCGGGGGATACCTACTTGCCAGCGGGGAGCAGGCCTAAGCTGCAGTCGGACATCCTTAGTGCTGCTGAGGAGGCAGGAGAGGCTCCCGTCACCACCGCTGTGCTGGCAGCTGGCAGCCTGGCTTATGGTTGAGCAGAGCTCCCCTTGTAGGAGCACACTGACCACCAGGGGACAGCTCTTGCATTGAGCATCTGCCCCCTGGTGGTCAGTGTGTGTCATAGTGACCAGTCATTCCCAGTCGTTCTGCTGTTAGGGTCAATTTACATATTACCCTTTTATTATATAGGATAGAGGCCTGGTGCATGGGTGGGGGCCGGCTGGTTTGCCCTGAAGAGTGTCCTGGATCAGGGTGGGGGTCCTGCTGGGGTGCCTGGCCAGCCTGGGTGAGGGGATGAGGGCCTTTTTCAGGCTGGCCACACTCCCTTCAGTGTGGAGGTCCCTACTGGGGTGCCTGTCCAGCCTAGGTGAGGGGCTGATGGCTGTTTGCAGGCTGTTCAAGCCCCCAAGTGGGGACCCTCACCCCATGGGGGTGTGACCAGCCTGGGTGAGGGGCTGAGGGCTGTTTGCAGGCTGGCCATAGCCCCTTCAGGGTGTGTGTGTGGGGGGTCCCACTGGGGTGCCTGGCCAGTCTGGATGAGGGGCTGATGGCTGTTTACAGGCTGGCCACAGCCCCTTCAGGGTGTGTGGGGGGGTCCTGCTGGGGTGCCTGGCCAGCCTGGGTGAGGGACTGAGGGCCGTTTTCAGGCTGGCCACGCCCACGGGCTGGAAGCAGGTATCTGGGATTTATTTAACTTCTATAATTGAAACTTTGTAGCCTTAATTGGAGCCCAGGTCGAGTTTCCCCTGGCAACCGAGGCTCCCAGCCCCTCCTTGAGCAGAGGCCACGCCAGCTGGAAGCAGGTATCTGGGGTTTATTTATCTTCTATAATTGAAACTTTGTAGCCTTGAGCGGAGCTCAGGGCAGGTGGGAAGCTTGGCTTCCTTCATCACCAGAGGCAATGTAAGCCTCCTGCTCACTCCAGCTCCGTGGCTGCAGCCATCTTTGTGATGGAGTGATGGAGTGAGTAGTGATGGTTAATTTGCATATTACTCTTTTATTAGATAGGATTCCCCTATGTTGTACTTTACATCCCTGTAACTATTTTGTAACTGCAAATTTGTACTTCTTAATACTTTCACCTTTTTCACCTATTCCCCCAACACCCCTACCATCTGGCATCCATCAAAATGTTCTCTGTATCTATGAGTCTGTTTCTGTTCTGCTTGTTTGTTTATTTTGTGTTTTTTAGATTCAATTGTTGGTAGATATATATTTATTGCCATTTTATTGTTCATGTTTTTATATTTTTCCCCTTATTTTTAAAGAAGACCTTTAACATTTCATGTGACATTGGTTTGGGGATGATGAACTCTTGAAAGAGAAAGTGATTATCAGAAGTCAGG
Source organism: Myotis nattereri (assembly GCF_964212035.1). NCBI lineage: Eukaryota > Metazoa > Chordata > Mammalia > Chiroptera > Vespertilionidae > Myotis > Myotis nattereri. Next base: position 160,699,710 of record NC_138075.1, read on the forward strand.
TCTTTTTCATTTTAGTCTCCCCCCCCCCCCCCCGCCCTGAGATTTCCCATGTATAAATTTATGGAGGGAGGTGGATCACTTACTTAATCCATGTGCTTTTTAATTGCTATGTGCTTTTCACTTAATCAACAGATACTTTTTTTTTATTAGAAAGACAACTTTATTTTTAACTTGCCTAAAATTAAGATTTGTGGTATATAAAACCACCTTCCATAGTTGTTAATGATTTTACTTCCTGATTTAATGAGCTGCTTATCTTAAGCGTGTATTTTCCAAGTCTGCTCCAGTACGAAAAGCAGCCTGTACTAGTGCTGGCTGCAGATATGCCTGGGCCAGCCCATCCTTTGCCTGAGGAGAGGCCCATACTCAAGCCTGGGGGCCTGTGACAAGAGCAATAAGACACACTTGGAAAAATTAAACTGCCAGTGCATTTGAAGGTCTCATTCTGGTACTTGTCACTCTTTGTAGAAACGATCTGTTTACTAGCAGGTTGTAAAGGGTCCTGGAAAGAGCCTGGGACTTTAGGGTGAGACAGACCCAAGTCCTGGGTCATCCTGGGGCCCCTAGGAACTTTAGATGGCTTTTTAAAAGTTTACTCTGATATGTTGGAGGCATGGTTTAATGTGAAGAGCCTGGTCCCTCTCCTAAGTTGAGAGCTCCTTGAGGGCGTCGACTGGCCTGTAAGGGATGCATTTCCTTGACCTAGAAGATGATCAGGCACACAGCAGCTGTCCAATAAATGCTTGTTACTATCTTGTGGTATATTTATTTACTGGTTTATTGTTCCATTTTCTCATGAGAATGTGATTAGTGAGGGCAGGTGACTTGTTGATCTTTTTATTAGTCTATTTGCCTGGGCCTCACTTTGTTGCCTTGGGTATAGTTAAGTGCCCAAAGTAGATGAGTGCATGAAGCAAATACTGTCTAGGCTAGGGGCTTGCTAAGAGGTCAGGCACTACACATTCGTGTTTTCTCACTGACTCCTCACAATACCCTTGTGAAGTAGCAATAACTAACACGGATTGTCACAGACAATGTTCTAGGTCAGTGGTCGGCAAACTGCGGCTCACGAGCCACATGCGGCTCTTTGGCCCCTTGAGTGTGGCTCTTCCACAAAATACCAGCTTCTGCGCACGGGCCACGAAGTTTCAATCGCACTGTACGTGCGCGCCCGCACGTGGTATTTTGTGGAAGAGCCACACTCAAGGGGCCAAAGAGCCGCATGTGGCTCGCGAGCCAGTTTGCTGACCAAGGTTCTAGGTTCTAAGGTCTTGACATTTATTTACTCATTGATGCTTGTAACAATCATTTGGTTCTTAAAGGTAGGTATTTGTGTTATAATTTTTATTAGCAGATGAGGAAACTAAGGCACAAAAGGGTGAAGTAAGTTGCCAAAGTAACATTCATAGAGAATCAAGCTAGGTTTTGAGCCATGTGGTTTGGCTTCAGTAACTGTGCTCTTAACCATCATAATAAAGTTGCTCATCAATTTCCCCATTTTGCAAGTGTGAGGAAGTTGAGTTTTTAAATAGTTTCCCCATAATCACACTTCTGTAAATTGCTATAGCAGGGAATTGGACATGAGTTGCCCACCTGGGTTAGGGTTCTTTCTACTACACCACAATTCTAGACATTTCATTATGACCCTGGAGACAGATTTCCAAGAAGTGCCAAAAACGTCAGGAAGATTCATCATCAGAGACCCAGTAAAAACAAAATTCACAAAGTTCCCATGTACTTCAACAAAGCCTTATGGTATCTATATATATAAAAATCCAGTGTTTGGAACGCCGTAATGATCATAACAACCAGTTGCTATGATGCCCACTGTGGCCAGCGAACCAGCCTGATCAGGGGGTGTGGACGGCCAGCCAACCTCCCGTGGACCCTCCCCCCGACAGCTCTACTCCTGATTGGCCTCTCCCACCCCAATTGAGGGCGGGGCAGCCAGCCAACCCCCCCTTGGCCCTTCCCCCTGGCAGGCCTAGCCCCCAATTGGCCCACCCCACCGTGATGGCCTGCAGCCCCTCCCCCAAGTTGGCCCCACACCCAATGTGCTCCCACCACCCCGATTGGCCTGCAGCCCCTCCCCCTAGCCGACCCTGCCACTGATTGCCCCCTCCACCCCAATAGGGGCAGGGATGGCTGGCCAACCACCCATGGCACCTCCTTCAGGCTGCTGACCTCCAATCGGTCCCCCCAACCAATTCAGGGGCTGGGTCAGCCAGCCCACTGCCCACAGCCCCTCCCCACACCTGGCCCCACCCTGAATTAGCCCCCCCCCCCCATCCCAATCAGGGACAGGGCCCACTGGCCAATCCCCCGCGGCCCCTCCCCTCAGTTGGCCTGGCACTGATCAGCCCCAGTTGGGGCAGGCCAGGCCAACTTTCTGCTGTCTCCTCCTCCCAATAGGCCCAGCCCTGATCTGCCAATCGGGGATGGGCTGGCCGGACCCCACCCATGCACGAATTCATGCACTGGGCCTCTAGTATACCTATAATATTCTTTGTGGCTCTAGTCAACACATCTTTTTTGTTGTTGTTAATCCTCACCCGAGGATATTTTTCCATTGGTTTTTAGGGAGAGTGGAAAAGAGAGGAAAAGACAGAGAGAAACTTCGATGTAAGAGAAACCATCGATTGGTTGACTCCTGCACAAGCCCCCAACCAGGACCCGGGCAGGGAGCCTGTCGACAAGGTACATGTCCTTGACCAGAATCAAACCTGGGACACTTTGATTCACAGGCTGATGCTCTATCCACTGAACCAAACCAGGTAGGGCTAGTCAACACATCTTATTAACGAAAATATGTACAGATGCTGGAGAAGTTCAGGAATTACATAGAAAGGGAGGGAGGAGCTGCTGTGTAAGGGCATATGGCAAATGAGGGTGCTTCAATCTCAGAAGACAAAACTGACAATTCATTTGCCTGACATCTAAGAATTATAAAATGTATGACTTTTTTAAAAATTATTTTTTTCAATTACTGTTGACATTCAATACCATAAGAGTTTCAGGTGTACAGCATAGTGGATAGACATTTATATAACTTACAAAGTGATCCCCTAATAAGAGTGTATGACTGACTTTTAAAGCAAACCCCAAATACCACTGTAAATTTAAAGAATTTAAGTTTTTAAGTTTAGTGTAAACTAAAGTTTTAGACCATGTATTCTAAACTAATGGAAGTACCTAGACCAATCAGGATGAGTATTTGAATGTGTTTTTAAAGGTTTAGGTAAATCAATCCCAATGTGTCATTGAGGAAATTTTGGCTTTATTATTTATCTCTGACCCTTGAGCTACACTTCCAAGGGCCTGGTATCTGGAATCAGACAACTTTGGGTTTGAATCTTAGTTCTGCTCCTTACTTGCTTGTGACCTGGGTAGAATTCTTGACCTCTTGATTCCTCAATGTCATCATATGTACAATGATCTTTACTTCATAGCTTTAGAGATAAGTGAATTAATTTTAAATGGAATTAAATGAATTTAATTTAAGCACATGGAAAGGACTCGATAAATGTTAGCTTAATGCATATCTATTGTGAATGAACAGGATGGCATGAACTACCTATCCCTGTGTTCCATATGTTCCATACCGTGAACTTGACTGGAATCAAACTCAGAACCCTTTGATCTGCAGGCTGATGCTCTATCCACTGAGCCAAACCAGCTAGGGCTCTCTCTCTCCCTCTCTCTCTCTCTCTCTCTCTCTCTCTCTCTCTCTCTCTCTCTCTCGACTTTCTCTTTGACCAAACTTTAGTCAGGCTCTTCTGAGCCTCTTCTCCACTAGGCCTTGACCTTGGCTTTCAGTGTCTGTCCTATCTTCCTGGGCCTGCATAACCTACTTTAGTAATAATTCCCCCACCCTTGATGTCTCCTCTTAGTAATTTTCAATCCATTGACCTCCTTATGCTGCTCCTTGGCTATAAATCCCCATTGTCCTTGCTGTATTAAGAATTGAGCCTGATCTCTCTCTTTTATTATAATATTCCTATTGCCTTTAATACATCTTTCTTAGTGTTTTAGCAAGCATCAGAATAATTTTTATCTATCTATCATCTATCTATCTATTATCTATCTATCTATCTATCTATCTATCTATCTATCTATCTATCTTCTATCATCCTTGCTATACTAGAGAACTAGAGACAGCCTATACATTGAATAAATTAAAAAATAAAATCTTGGCCTGGATGGTGTGGCTCAGTGATTGAGTGTTGATCTTTAAACCAGGAAGTCATGGTTCAATTCAGAGCATGTGCCCAGGTTGTAGGCTTGATCCCCAGTGGGGTGTGCAGAAGGCAGCCAATCAATTATTCTCTCTCATCATTGACATTTCTATTTATCTCTTCCTCTCCCTTTCTCTCTGAAATCAATAAACTTATCCTACATAATAATCCTATATAATAAAAGGCTAATATGCAAATCAACCAAACAGCGGAGCCACTGGTTGCTATGACGTGCACTGACCACCAGGGTGGAGATGCTCAATGCAGGAGCTGCCCCGTAGTGGTCAGTGCACTCCCACAAAGGGAGCACTGCTCAGCCAGAAGCTCTGAGCTGGGTTTATAGCTGGCAAGCACAGTGGCGGTGGCAGGAGCCTCTCCCACCTCTGCGGTAGTGCTAAGGTGTCTGACTGATGGCTTAGGCCTACTCCTGTGGGAGGGACCCCCCCCCCCCCAGTGCACAGATTTCATGCACTGGGCCTCTAGTATTGAAAAGCAAAAACAAAATCTTTGAAACAGCATTTTGGGATTAATAAATAAATGTGGCCAATATTCATAGAGTACCATTACCTACATTATCTTTTGGGCCTCCAAAAGAACTAACAGTCACCAGGAAACTAAAGCAGCAGTGTTTTTCATCTTGCATCCTTTGCTGTATTATTCTCCTCAACAGTGGCTTCCTCTGCTCCTCAGACCTCATGGCAGAAAACATGGCCTCTGCCTAGCTGCTCACTTTTTTATTGAGGAGCACACCCTTCTCCTTTTCTCTCCAGAAGGGAGCAATATTTAAGGAAATAATCTTATCCTTTATGTCCTGTAGCATGTTCCTCCCCATATAAGGAGGATTGGGCTATTTGATTTGTGACATCGAGCAGGGACTGTTATACACTGCGCTTTGTTAACCAGCGATGAGATCATGGCTTCAGAATGTGGGCAGCACACTGGCATGTCTGTATTATTTCTAGTTAATTGGTGGACCTGTGTCACCACTCGTCCTTTGTCTCCTGGGAATACCTAAGCCATACCAAGGATTTCTCTGGCAGGCTCCGTTTAGTTCTAAGCCAGCTAATGGGTGAGTAGATCAAGTGGAGTTGATCTCTGGGCCAAGAGGTCTCTGTTTCAGGAGCAGTCCCCTTTCCAAGAGTGATTGTCATTTCAAAAGAGGTCTCAACTGAATATTGTGTCCCCAAACACATCACCAAAACTCTGTATTTGTGGATTATTTGGTTTTGCTTGACCTATAATGCTGGTCCACACTTTGTTCTGCAACTGGATCCTTATGCATTTCTTAGGTTTTAGAAAACACAGACTGGTGCAGCCACTATGGAAGAGAGTATGGAGTTTCCTCAAAAAACTGAAAATGGAACTCCCATTTGACCCTGTGATCCCACTTCTAGGAATATATCCCAAGAAACCAGAAACACCAGTCAGAAAGGATATATGCACCCCTATGTTCATAGCAGCACAATTCACCATAGCTAAGATCTGGAAACAGACTAAGTGCCCATCAGTAGATGAATGGATTAGAAAACAGTGGTACATCTACACGATGGAATACTATGCTGCTCTAAAAAGGAAGGAACTCTTACCATTTGCAACGGCATGGATGGAACTGGAGAGCATTATGCTAAGTGAAATAAGCCAGTCAATGAAGGAAAAATACCACATGATCTCACTCATTCATGGATAATAGAGACCATTATAAACTTTTGAACAATAATAGATACAGGGGCAGAGCTCCCTCAAACAGATTGTCAAACTGCAGCGGGAAGGCCGGGGAGGGTTGGGGGGCAGGAGGTAGGGGGGTAAGAGATCAACCAAAGGACTTGTATGCATGCATATAAGCATAACCAATGGACATAAGACATTGGGGGATAGGGGAGGCTAGGGGACTGTCTAGGGCGGGGTGGGGGGGAATGGACACATATGTAATACCCTTTGTAATACTTTAAGCAATAAAATAAAAAATAAATAAAAGAAAACAGAAATAAGGAGACAGTGGTATGCTGATAAACTGGCTGTGTGTGTGTGTGTGTGTGTGTGTGTGTGTGTGTGTGTGTGTAAAGGCCATATTTGTAGCAGTTGCTGAGTTTTGTAAAGTAAATGCTCTCCCCATGGCATATTTCCAGCTCCCATCAGGCTGGTAGACAAAATTCCTGAGTGTTTAACCATCAGATCTTGTGAGTGTGCTCCAGTACATTGCGGGAAAAAGGAGCCATTAAGCTTCATCAAATGCAATTTGTTGCAATAAGGAGACAACTTTCAATCCATTTCCAACTGCTGGGGAAAATTCTTAGTGGCCCAGCTGGTCTGTCAGGCTCTGTCCCTAATTTTATCAACTGTAAACAGGGTACCATGACTATGTAGACGAAGTAAGCATGATTGTTGGAAGTCTGCTGTAATGGGTCTGTGAGAAATGCTCACCTGTTCGAATTCAAATAATGGTCTTGGAGACAGAAGTATGGAGAAAATGAAACTTTTAATATGTCCTTGTGAGAATGTGTGTCTGTCTGGTTGTATTGGCACACATGGAGAACTGATCACAGTCCATTTATCCCTAAGGTGAGAGAGTCCCTCTTCTGGTTCCTCATTGGCTGGGTATTATGGGTTACTAGTTTCCTCATACACGGTCTCTTATTAGGTTATTAAAAAAGAAGAAGGGGCTGGGCCTTTTCTAGTTGCCCCCCACCCCCCTGTCTGGTTGAGGCAGGTGCCTGGGGGTTTCCACCACTATGCTGGCTCAAGTTCACAGTTCTTTGTTCTTATCCTCTTCCCTCCTCCTTACATTCTGTTTGCCCTGGGGAAATTCAGCAAGAGTTTCCATTAAAAGTTGACTATGCTGAAGGTGGATCACAGGGGCCTATTTCCTATAGGTCAGAGAGGCAATTAGGGAGTCAGTGTGTTAGCCTGGGTCTCTCCAAGCAGAACTTGAGACAAAGTCTTAGATTGTAAAGTTTAGCTAAAAATATGTCCCTGGAAAGCAAAAGTATAAAACCAATAAGGATAGAGAAAGAGATAAAAATAATGATGTAATAATAAGTTTATAAGTTAATATTGGGTAATAAAAGGGCAATCTCTCCAAATAATCCTATATAATGAAAGTCTAGGTAGCGGCACATGTGACGCCATCACAAGATGGCTGCCACAAGATGGCCGGCAGGGGAGGGCAGTTGGGGGCTATCAGGGTGGCAGGGGAGTTGTTAGGGGGCAATCAGGCTGGCAGGCAGAAGTGGTTAGGCCAATCAGGCAGGCAGGCAGGTGAGCAGTTAGGAGCCAGCAGTCCCAGATTGTGAGAGGGATGTCCGACTGCCGGTTTAGGCCAGGATCTGGCCTAAACCGGCAGTCGGACATCCCCCAAAGGGTCCCAGATTGGAGAGGGTGCAGGCTGGGCTGAGGGATATCCTCCTGTGCATGAATTTCGTGCACCGGGCCTCTAGTACATAATAAGAAATAACCTACATGTTACCAGGGATCACTCCTGGAGCTTGAGAACAAATCCAATACAGTGGAGGGCAGAGCTAAGAGAGGAGCTTATGAATTCTTTATTTTTGGAATTTTTCATTTAATATTTTTGGACTGTGGTTGGCCATAGGTAACTGAAATTGTGATGCCTGGTGATATCACTGGCATCCCTGCATTGAGATGTACTATGTTGTCAATCCTATGGACCATTCTCCCTCCTTCAGTTTTAGTTTTGTGAACCAATTTGTTTCCTTATTGCTTAAGCCAGTGTGAATCATGTTTTCTGTCACTTGCAACCAAAGACTTCCAACTGCTATACTTCCACAATAACAAAGATCACATTGTCTTCTAGCTGCTTGTCAGTATCTTTTCCAGTAGGCTGTCTTCTCCTTGAGGTCAGAGCCCATGCATCTTATTCAATTTGTATCCCCAGCACCTAACAGAACATTTGGCATATAGTAGAAGCTCAGTACATGTTAGGTTGAAGGAGCAAATCTGCAATATTAATTTGGCATCTGTAATATTGATCCTTTCTAGTCTCATCAATGCTCTTTTAAAGGAATGGTCTGTTGACTTTTAGAGATAGAGGAAGGGAGAGGGAGAGAGAGAAACATTGATGTGAGAGCACAACATCAGCTGCCTCCTGCAATCCCCTCCCGGAGATCCAGCCTGCAACTGGGCACGTGCCTTTGACAGGGAATTGAATCGGCAACCTTCTGGTGCACAGGGTGATGCCCAACCAACTGAGCCACACCAGCCAGAGCTCATCAATGCTTTCTTAGAGAATATAAGTGGGTTAGCCTTTTTTTTCCTGCAGGGAAGAAAAGCAGGTGAAAATTTACAAGAAAATTTAATGAAATACAGCCACTCAGGATAAAAAAAGATGGTTAGATAAAAGAGATATTATTTAAAGGTATTCTATCTGAAGTACATTTCCATGGAGCATTTTTTTCTTTTTGACTATAATAGAGCTACAAGGTTCATAAAAGTATAGTCAAAATTGATTTAAACTATAACTAATATACAGTGGTCCCTCTTTATCCATACAAGATATGTCCTAAGACCTGCAGTGGATGCCTGAAATTGCAATATATATATATATATATATATATATATATATATATATATATATATATATAATGTTTTTTCCTATACATACATACATACATACATACATATGATAAAGTTTAATTCATAAATTAGGCACAGTAAAAGTTTAACTATAATAACTAATACAATAGAACAATTATAGCAATATACTGTAATAAAAGTTATGTGAATGACTTTAGGGCCTTATTTAGTTACCTAAGCATTACTTGATCGTAAGCACTGTGGTATCTCAACAGTTGATCTGATAACCAAGTTGGCTATCAAATGACTAACAGGTGGGAGCAGCCTGGAGATGCTGGACAAAGGGATGATTTCAGTTGGGTGGGGTGGAGCAGAACAGTTCGAGATTTCATCAACTACTCAAGGAGAGTGTGCTTATGAATTCTTTATTTCTGGAATTTTTCATTTAATATTTTTGGCCTGTGGTTGACCCTAGGTAACTGAAATTGTGAAAAGTGACCCTGCGGACAAGGAGGGTCTACAGCTATGCATCACATAAAAACCTTTTAATTAAGGTAAGAAGGACCACATATACAACAGTGGTCTCCTAAGACTAGAATGGGTTATAAGCAAAAAGTTTGCACCATGGAAAGGAAAGTCTGGACCTGACTATGATGTTGAGTTTAGTGCTAGCTCTGAGGGGTTTCATAGATGAGAAGGCACAGCATGCTGTCTACCTGCCTTGGGCCCAGACACCCCCACAGCTGGGATCTGAGTTGGTGAGAGATGGGGCTAAGAGGAGGGGAGCCTGAGACCCCCCCCAACCTTCCCAGTCCCATTCCCTTCCCCCTCTCTCCTCCCTCTCTCATTTGGTTACTTCTCATCTCAGGCTTTACCTCTCTGGGTCTCTTTCAAGCACTGCTCTGCGTTTTTCTCCCTTTCTCTTCCTTTCCTCTCTCCCTTCTTCACTCCCTCCTCCTGATGTCTACTCTCCTCCCAGGATGCATTCCTCCACTGCCCTCCCCCTGAGTACACACACACACACACACACACACACACACACACACACTTTATCTTTTATAGCATATTTTTACTGTACCGTTTTATGTTTAGATATGTTTATGCACTCAAATACTTACCATTGTGCTACCGTTGCTTTCAGTATTCAGTGCAGTAACATGCTGAACCGGCTTATAGTCTAGCAGCAATGGCTGCACCATAAAGCCTAGGTGTGTAGCAGGCTATAGCATCTACGATTGCGAAAGTGCCTAATGATGCATTTCTCAGAACATATCCTCATTGTTAAGTGATGCATGATGTCGTAAGTGTTCCCCTCCACGTCCTGCGTGGTTCAGGGTTCGGGTCTGGAAGAGGAGCCGCACAACAAATGAAATAGAAAAGACACGAGAATACTTTGGGAATATTGGGGGACCAGGCGGGCAAGTCCAACTCAAGAGGAAGGACTTCCACTGTGCTCAGGCCTCACCAAGCTTTTTATAGTGAGCAGTAAACAAGGCAGTGGTTACCAAAGTTACACAGTTCTTGTGAGTTTCACTTGTTTACACCATGGTTATACTTCCTGCACTTCCTCAGCCCATTAGATTCCCAGATAAGATCTAGGGAGTGTTATAAGGTCAAGCCTAATTAAGCTAAGAGGATTGTGCCCTCTAAGCTAGGACTTGTTTGTGACTTTGCCAGCAGGTCAGTCGGAGGCTTAACCCTATATCAGTTTCCCACAGCATGACTGAACTGTAATGCAAATATTGCTTTTCTCCTTTTTTGTTTGTATGGGCAAAATCTCCATGTGAAATAAAAATGTAGCAAAGAGAAAATGCCAGGATGTTGATAATATTTTATCTTGCTTAGTCCTAAAAAGAATTACCAAGAACAACTATGACCCGTTATTTAGAAACTCACAAAAGAAAAGCATATTGCACAGGAGAAAGTTGCTAAAGAGTAAATCGTAAAAGTTCTCATCATAAGAAAAAGAATCTGTAACTATGTATGGTAATGGATATTAACTAGACTTGTGGTGATTATTTCACAATATTTATAAATATCAAATAATTAAGTTGTGCACCTAAAATTAATATACCATTAAATGTCAATTTTACCTCAGTTTTAAAAAAGAAAAACTTATTCTGTAACCTACTTCATCCTTTTATGTTAGGACTGTGCTACCCCTTCCCTGTTGATTGAAAAGTTTTCTGAAAGGGAACCCATACCCACACAGTGGGAAATTCAGGAAGTCCACAATTTTATTCAACTATTTATCATTCTCTCTATTTCTTGCAGATGGCTTGTTGAATAAGCATTTAAAGCAAACTTTATATGAAAATTTAAAACTATATGATTTTCTAAGTTGAATTGTGAAGCCATTATATGGGTTGCTTACTATATGTCAAGAAATTCATGGGAGTAGCAAGTGTTATTCAAATGTATTTCTCTAGAACAGTGATGGCGAACCTTTTGAGCTTGGTGTGTCAGCATTTTGAAAAACCCTAACTTAACTCTGGTGCCGTGTCACATATAGAAATTTTTTGATATTTGCAACCATAGTAAAACGAAGATTTATATTTTTGATATTTATTTTATATATTTAAATGCCACTTAACAAAGAAAAATCAACCAAAAAAATGAGTTTGCGTGTCACCTCTGACATGCGTGTCATAGGTTCGCCATCACTGCTCTAGAACAACATTTAGAAAAACTGAATGCAAATAAGCAAAAAGGAGAACATATCTTAATGTTTTGGGGAACACAATAAATTTGAAGCAAGTGACAAATTCTATTTTTGTTCAGAATCCAAAATCCTAACATTTCATTAAACTTAAACCTTAGCAACTAATAAATTTCAATCCCTAAATGAACCTCCTCCCTGAGACAATTGGCAAAAAAAAAAAAAAAAAAAAAAAAAAAAAAAATTTAGCCAAAATTCCAGACTGAATCAAAGGAGAAGGAAAAACAAAAATCCTCCTTCTTGATTTTTAGTAATATTCATAAATCAGGAGCAAATTAAGTCTGAAAAAAAGAGCACTCCTTCCCAGATAAAGGGCCAGCACGTCAGCCCTGTCTTCCTCCCTCCTGACGAGGCCCAGTTCTCAGATGTGCGAGCGGCCTTGTTTGTGTCTGTGTGGTCTATTCTGAGACAGAGCAGATGATTTGCAGTTGTGTTCTAGACATCTATAAAGTTAGAATGAGTGGACCAGGGCTCTGCTTCTCTGTAAATACTTGTCTTTACTTGTACTGTTCACTTATATTTTCCCTCCCATGATCCTTCTGAATATAGTTTCATCTTGATTAATTACCCTTAAAGTCATTTCTGTTAATTGGGGAAATTATTAAATCTGTAAAAAGACAAACAAACCTAATGCTATGTTTCTTCAATGTGAATTTAAAGTGAGAATATTTTAAATTAATGAATCTCTCTGGTAAAAAATAATAATTTCATCTTCCCGACCGTTTGTTCTATATGTAATAATTTTCATGATTTCATATCATTCTTTTTGAAATTTATAATGCTTAAATATTTTTTCTTTAAATGTAAATAGCAAAACATTATATTTTTAACTTAAATAATATATCGATATCTGTTTGAACTACTTTCCAGATTTTTTAAACTATTAAAAAAGTTTATTTGTAATAAAATTTCTTTTCTGTAATTAACAAAATTTTATTTTAGGATTAGGTAGGTCTATGATCAGAATGCAGAAAGATAACTTTAAAATGTTAAGCCTCTCTTGATTTATTAATAAACTAGAGGTTCAGTGCACGAATTTGTGCATGGGTGGGGTCCCTCTGGGTGACTTGCAGGAATTGGATTGAAACCCACAGTCCAACGCCGCCTGCAGCTCCTACCTGCCACTCCCGCTCATCCCAGCCCCACTGCGCCTGCTGTGAGGGCTTGCACCCAATCAGTCCTGTGAGCCCTGCATCTGATGCCTTCCCGAGGGAAGTGGCCTACAAGGATTGGGCCAAAACCAGCTCTCCAACATCCCCCAAGGGGTCCTGGATTGCGAGAAGGCGCAGACCAGGCTTGGGGACCCCGCCAGTGCATGATTGGGGCTGGGAAGGGACCATGGGAGGGCTCTAGGGCATGTCTGGCCCCCTCTCACTTAATCCCGATTGGCTGGACCCTAACAGCAAACTAACCTACCAGTCAGAGGATCTGCCCCCTGGTGGTCAGTGCACGTCATAGTGACTGTTCAACTGGTCAACTGTCTGCCCCCTGGTGGTCAGTGCATGTCATAGCAAGCAGTTGAGTGGCCTTAGCATATCATTAGCATATTATGCTTTGATTAGTTGAACAGTCAACTAGTCAAAGGACGACGGGACACTTAGCATATTAGGCTTTTACTATATAGGATCTTCCTCCCTTCCACTTTCCCTCCTTCCCTCCCTCTTTCTCTCCTTCCTTCCTTTCTCCTCTATCCTTCTTCCCCTACCCCCTCTACCTCTTTCTTCACATTCCCTCTGTCTTCCCCTTTTACTTTTTAAAAAAGTTGATCTCAGTCTGGAAAAAACATTCTTGCGAAATTGGCCAGGATCTTGGCCAAGCCTAGTGTGTACATGTCAGCTGTGCTCTGGGAAATCATTGCACCATGTGACAATATCTATTATTTTAATTAGTACTGAGGAGTGCCTCCAAGGTCTCTCATTAGGCCAGACTTTCTTACACAGGCAAAGGCTTTGTGTTTCTTAAAACGCTGACTAAACAGATAGATGGCATTTGGCATTCTGTAGAGGTGAACAAAATAATTGTTATAATAAATAAGACAGAATTCACAGGAGTAATAAACCATTCCCTATGCATACAAAAGGCCTTAGGACCTGCCTCCTGAGGCAAGCAGGCCAATCTTTGGAGTGCAGTGTTCAACTACCCAAAGGAAACATCAACCAACCCACGGGAAGGCCACGCTCTGGGAAGGCCCTGGCACGTCTGCGGAGCTCAGAGAGTGCTGTGTCATAAAGCTTCCCAGGTTTAGTCAATCGTCTGGCATCTGCTTTATTTCCAGGATGCTTGCCTATGTTTGTCTGTTAAATCCAAAACGTATTCATTCCAAGAACTGAAAAAGAGTCCTTTGTGAAATGACACGGAGAACACAAAATCTAGACATTCACCCACTTGAAAAGCAAGTGCGTTGGATTTGCTGGGTGGGAAGAGAAGCTTGCTTCCTCATTTCACAGCTGTTCCCGGGGCATCGCGGATGAACTAAAGGTCAGAACAGGAAGTGTTCATCCGAAGAGGAAAACGGTTTCTAGTTATTACGCCGTGTCTCACAGTGTCAATGGGGTTTTGTAATGTGACAAAACACACGTGTATACTGTTTTCGCATGTCTTCGGTGCGGACAACGGGGGATAGTCAGTGTGGCGGAGGCTTTGTGGAGGCTGGAAGGCCACACCCCTGTGGGTGGAGGTGGTCACTGTCTGCTGGTGGGAATCCCCCTGCCAGCCACTCTGGGAAGAGGAGGTTTTCAGACTGGAACTGGGCTGACGCTGGTTGGAGGAAGGGATTCCCCTCTGACTCTGGGTCCTCTTCTCTTGGTCTTAATAGTTAGAAGACACTGGCCTGGTGTGTGTAGGAGGTGGGTTTTAAGACGGTGCCCATCACTTGGATGCTGAAACCGGATCCACCCAGGCTCCAGAGAGTGCACATCACCGTCCGCAAGCCATATCATCTATGTGAAGAATGACTGCTCTGCGCACACTCCATATTTAAAAATGCCTCATTTCTCTACTGCCCGTCTGGTTCATCCCTCCATTCCTTAGTGTGGGCAAGAATTTCATTGCATAAGAAACCTGGGTCTTAGTCTTAATCTGGGGAAGGTCGCAGTTCCAGTCTATGACATTGTTATTATCCCTTTTCATTTCCCAGGATAATCCTACAGTATAACCAACAGGGTAGACTTTGCAACTTGGGTTAAACTCAGTGACAGGACCTTTATTGGGGCTTCCAAGGCCCAGTACAGGACCCAGGCTCCCATGTTGTGTTTGTGCTCAAGGCTCTGCCTCATGTGGGGGACTGGGTCTGGGTGGGGTCTCTGTCTCCATCTGTGTGGGGCCTATGGGAACAGAGAGCTTGGTTCTCCCTCTCCTTTTGGCAGACTTACCTACCTGGGCTTAGCCATTTACCCCTCACTCACTGTAGCAGCCCCCTTTTAGAGCAATTTAGCCTAATTCCCTGATGCACCTTCCAAAAAAAGCCTGGCTTTTTTTTTGGGGGGGGGGGAGGGGGATAGGAGAAGAGGTTATTAGTGAAGATTATTCCTACTTATTTTTAGTTTCAATACCCAAAAAGGTCACTCCTTGCCACCCTCCACCCCATAATACTATCTCCAAGAGAAACCATTAGGATTTCATCAGAATTTGAGATTACCAGGGTCTAATCTTTTCTCCTAGGCCCTAACTGTTAGCATAAAGATGGAGAAGAGATATGGTTTAATTTCCTCCTGGTGACTTCTCAAAACCCAAATAACAGTTCATTTTTTCTCATATATTCATCCTGATGGAGCTCGTGAAATTCTCTGTTTTTCACCACGTTTTCTATAGTTTGTTATTTTTATTTATTCAAGTCTTGTTTAAATATGCTAGCCCTGTTCAAGTTTTACATGTTGATATTAAAGAAAGTGTCTGTGTCCAAAAATGGGGGAGGCTATTGAAGGTGAAAGGCATTTCCTTTCTTCTCATGTTAACCTAACCCAGTAGTGACAGGTGTCAGAAGTGAGATCCCTAAGGAGAAATGAATCTGTCAGCTAGAGATGGGGCTTCATACCCTTACTGTCCTTTTGCCATTTGGAAAGATCTGAATTTTATTTAAATTAAGGAGACACATCTCTACCCAAAAGCTCTGGCTCTGTTGGATTCCTATGCATTATGTGGCATATACTGTTTGCACAGAGGGAACCCTCCTTGAATTCATGTTTCAAGGTGGCACAGTGTCGTAAGTGTTCCCCTCCACGTCCTGCGTGGTTCAGGGTTCGGGTCTGGAAGAGGAGCCGCACAACAAATGAAATAGAAAAGACACGAGAATAATTTGGGAATATTGGGGGACCAGGCAGGCAAGTCCAACTCAAGAGGAAGGACTTCCACTGTGCTCAGGCCTCACCAAGCTTTTTATAGTGAGCAGTAAACAAGGCAGTGGTTACTAAAGTTACACTTTTCTTATGAGTTTCACTTGTTTACACCATGGTTATACTTCCTGCACTTCCTCAGCCCCTTAGATTCCCAGATAAGATCTAGGGAGTGTTATAAGGTCAAGCCTAATTAAGCTAAGAGGATTGTGCCCTCTAAGCTAGGACTTGTTTGTGACTTTGCCAGCAGGTCAGTCCGAGGCTTAACCCTATATCAGTTTCACACATCTCCCCCTTTTTTTATTATTAAGCTACTATAACTTACACATCAAGAACAAAACTCTGGCTATTAAAACAATAACAATGCCAATCCGTAACCCAAAACATTTTAAAACTTAAGCATAACATTTCAAGGACAAAAAATGTTTTAAGTCCCAATTTCAATGTCCAACAGTTCTGAGTCCAAGTTTCAATGTCCGACAGTTCCTTATGTGTACATGTCAGCAATGATATTTCAGTTCTGGATGGTGGACAAATGGTGGCAATGCAGGTCCGACCCTCTCCGGTTTGATCTTGGGCAACCTGCAGTGATGCACAGCTGCTGACTGCTAGCATAGCAAGACGTCTTCCACCATTTCCATCTCTGAACTGTCTCTCCTGTCTTTGTGGCTGGAGCAATCTGGTCAGTTTCTCTCCGGGATCCCTTGTTGCAGGAATCCACATGGTCTTGGAGTTGTTCTCTGAAAATATACAAACATATTCTCGACCAAAGGCTAAAGGAAAAAAACCTTACTTGGGGTCTTTTCTTTAACATGGTCTTTCCCTGGCTTACCCTGGCCTCATGTGTGGTTTTTCTGGGTGTCTCACTATTAGCATTATAAACGAAAAAATTTTTTTCTCTAAATGTAATTCAGTTACAGGATCTATTTCCTTACATGGTATTCTTCCACTATATTTTTCCACTATCCCCCCCCCCCCTTTTTTTTTTAATTAGGAGACTTCTTGGAAATTTTATAATGCAGTCTAGATAGCTTTAAATATTAATTTTTTGCATACAAAAAAATGAACCTGAACATGCTTTAGGTTCATAGCATGTTTACCATGAACATTTTTGTTAATACTTTTTGAATAATTACTTATTTCAAGTTAGCCAAATTTAATTAATTTGAAAACTATTTTGCTGTCAAATTTAATATTTTAACAATAATCTTAATTTACACTGAAAGTATTAATTGAGAGGATCACTTTACATCCTTGTGAAGGCTCTGAGCATTCCTGTTGTTAGGCCAGATTTAGACATAGGGTCTGTTAGCCAAGCCTCCGTTTTTCTGGGTACTGATTTCAGCTGGACCAAATCTCTTCTATTTGGTTCCTGATCTGGGCTGGGCATGGGAAGCAAGAAGCAGCCATGGGGACAGGAGACCTTCCTCAGAAGGGCCGAGTGTTCAAGCCCGTGCACCGTTCAAGCCCGTGCACCATTGGGGGGGGGGTGAGGATCTGTGCCCCACCTTTGTTGCACCCCAAGTTTTCTCCTACTGGCCCCCAGCTGTGCCTGTCTTAGGTCGTCCCACCCTGTGGGATCTTACCTGTCGTTGACTACCAGCTATCTCTGGGCCAAGTAGGGTGATGTGAGGTTCAGTTCTGTCTCCTTGATAGCCTATGTCCCTCTGGCCTCCATGCCCAGCAACTGCCTTTGGGTCCCCTCGCCTGCTGGCGGGGCCCCGGCATTGATCATAGGGAACCCAGGTTTCTTCTCCAGAGAGGGCCCAGCTTACGCCATTGGGCAAGAGACAGATCCACGGTACCAGCTTTTCATGATCCCAGCTTGAACAGAGAGCTCAGGTAACAGCTGTAGGCAATTGGATTCCTCTTGGCAAAAAAGTCAAGATAGGTCAATACAGAATGCTTAAGTGCCTTCCCCAGGAGGCCCTCCACACAGTGGAAAGGAATAAATCCCTTCATGTAAAACATTCAAATTCATTTGTAAATTTGTTTGGGATGAATGTACAATAATGACGTTGTAGAATAATATCATGTAAGGACATTCTTTTTTCTAGGCCATGGCAATTCAATTTTAAACTGGCTGTTAATTTCTTTTTGTATAGACAAGCTCTTAGTTACATTTTCCTTGACCTGTTGTATGAAATGAGAGGTCTGAACAGTCTGTACCATAGATGAAACAGCAATGCCCACAGAAGTAAGTAACGTTACAAGGGCAAATATTCTTGCAATTAACATTCCAAAAAATCTTTTTTGTCTTTTTAAGATTTTTTACTAGATCATGCAATAGTTCGTAGGTTTGATGAGATTCCCATGGTTCAGTTAAGTTAGTGGGAACCCAAGCAAAAGCTGGTTGTTTTAAAATCATGAGGGAGTTCTTTTGAACAGTAGAATTGATACAATGGGATAATGTACAAGCTGTGCATGACACCTCATACAGGTGGCTTGTAACATTAAGATGCATCTGAATGGGCCTGATCGGAGCACAAACAGATCAAACACACAGGCAGTAGCAAACACTGTCTTATTGAGAGTTCCTCGTAAAAAAAAAATGGAACTGTTTGAGCTATAATTGAAACTATACCATTGTATAGGTGCAAGCGCAGCAGCTAATTTCCACTGTGTGCTTTGTAGAGGCCGGTTGTCATGTTGTAATTGAGGCCCAACAAAGTCTCCTCCATGAGATGGAGTGATTTTCTTCAACTTATAGAAAGGATGCATCCCCTTTCCATTTAGGGGTGCGGTTGTTACTATAGAGAGAACCATAAGGGCTCCAGTCTACAAAGAAAAAAAAATTATTAAGTTTGCTGGTGGTAGGATAATTACTATAACAGTCTTGCCAATTAACTTCTTCCTCAGTGGGATTCCATACATAAGACCATTTACGTAAAGGCTTAGTGTGTGTGTGTGTGTGTGGGGGGGGGTGCCTTAGCATACTTATATTTTCTGCACCTTTCCCCAGAGCAAGTAGAGATAATACATGTACTAGAGCCGTTTCTTCCCTGATCTTTGGGGTCCAGGCTGGCCAAAAACTTCTCTTTAATTTTACACACAAGGAGCAGTGGCTTGATTTAGAGTCATACAAAAGGGAAGCTGGGTGGCAACAGCTGTGTAATAATACCTTGTCCATATGCTTCCTTGCCCCACCTGTGGTCCTCCTGGAAGGATCAGCCCACATAAGGGTTCTTACCCATGAAGGGTCAGGAGTATAAGTCTGAAATACTCACACATTTGCCCTAGGTAATATTACCGTACAGATGATTACTGCTAGCATGGCAAGAAAGACGTTCTCTGTACAGTCTTCTTTACCATGCCCCAGGTGGTCTCCAGGCTGTTTGTTATCTGGCTCGTCCTCCTCCTGCTGGGTTAGACTTGGAGAACTTCAATTTAAAAAGAAATCTTTTTCTTTTACACTAGGTAACCTACAGGGTTACTTCCTGGATGTTGACTGATAGTGCCGCAAGGCCATGTATTTCAAGTCAAAATCATTAAACATTTATTGTGACTGTACTTTCAGATTTGGTATTTTAACAGCAAATCATTAGAGTATCCTATAAATATTAGTGGAAAATATTTCAAAATTTTAAAATTTCTCCTTTTTATTAAATTTAAGATAATATGTTTAAACAGCATTCCCTTTCGGCTTATTCGCATATACAGAAGGATCATGGGAAGCCTTTGGTAACCTTTTTTAGAAGAATTTTACTTTACTAGGATTCAATTGCTTACAAAGATACTGGCTTCTTATAGTAGGTACAGTTAGTAAATTTAGTAAAGTTTTATGTCTGATTCACAAGGTGCAAATGCTGTCCCACCTGCAGCCTAATTTAAAATGGAGCGGCAAGGAGCTTTTGTTATTTTAAATTGCATCTTAAAATTCTGCTGCATTTTAAGAAATATCAAACAAAATAACTTGATTTGCCCTTTCTTAGAGGCAAAAACTTAAAATATATTTATTAATTTATATTTGATAAAGCCTTCCCTGTGATTTCAAGTATATTAAATTGGCTTTATTAAAAAATCTTTTAAGAAGAGAAAATAAACTTTTGAAAACATTCCAGGGCCCATGAAATGTCCCAAAGTCACTCCTTGGTTATAGTTTTGAAATCCAACTTGAAAGACCATCAAATATATATGTGTATATATGATTTAAAGATTATATACCTTTTATAATTATTAAGAGATATCAATTAAATTGAAACTGATCTTAGCATATAAAAATTTTGGTTGGGATCACAGAATTTACCCTCTTTTTTCAATTAGACAAATGTTGAAATTTTACTATAATTATATGATTTCTCCCAATTTATTTAACCAGAACTTTAAATTCTTAGCTGGCAAGTTAAATATTTAGCATTTCTCAATCAATAACATTTTTAAGAATAAACTTCAAAAATGCAAGACATAATCAACCAACAGATTTAATTCTGTCCTCTAGATTTTTCATGAGGCAGATTTAGCAATTTAGCAAACTCCCAAAGTCCTAGGCTGCCATTGCTCCCAAGGATGGGAAACTGGGAAGCAAGCCTGTCTTTAGAAGTTGCCACTGGCAGGAAATTTTTGGTCTACCTGCTTGTTCTGTTGGGGGAAGGGAGGCTAGCCCTTCCTCCATTAGAAATTGCCTTGCGCCGAAACCGGTTTGGCTCAGTGGATAGAGCGTCGGCCTGCGGACTGAAAGGTCCCAGGTTCGATTCCGGTCAAGGGCATGTACCTGGGTTGCGGGCACATCCCCAGTGGGAGATGTGCAGGAGGCAGCTGATCGATGTTTCTCTCTCATCGATGTTTCTAACTCTCTATCTCTCTCCCTTCCTCTCTGTAAAAAATCAATAAAATATATAAAAAAAAAAAAAAAAAAAAGAAATTGCCTTGGGAAGCCAGCCTTAATTAAAGAGCGTAGCCGTCTTTTACCTGGGCTACTTAGATTTTTATAAATAATATAGTTCAATAATTCTTGAGATTCAAATCCAAATTATTATTTTAAGGCATACTCTTTAGCAAATTTTTGTAACAGAGACAATTTTACTGAATTTCCTTTTCGGCCTTGAAGTTAACTTTTTAACACCCTTCATTAGCATTTAAAAACTGTTCTTTATTATGGAAATATACCAATCTTGTTGCTAGGATCTAGCCAGCATCTTTTTTCCTTTGGGTAAAATTTGCCATTTTTCTTAGGAAATAATCAGTCTTGGGTTTTATTCTGTACATTTGGAAAGAGATTTCAGCTCAAAACTCTATCTAAATGTCCAAAATCGGATGATGCGCGCCTTAGTTCCAAGCCAGTTTCTCTTTACACGTGCACAGAAATCCCAGACGCATTTTTTTAAATTTTGTAAAACTTTTCAATCACGAGAAGAGTTTAAATTAGAATACTTGGGGAGGAGGCATCCATATTGGATCGCCATGTGCTCCCTTCTTCGCTTTCCCCACATCCTGCTTTGGGGGAAGTTTCAGCAAATGACTCAGATGGCATATTTTTCCCAAAGTCATGCTTAATAGAAAAAGATATTTTAAATTTTTTCCTTTTTCGCTTTCCAAAGTTATGGCTAGCACCCAAGGTTATCTTGGCCAAACTTTGCACTTCCCGACATGTTCTCCGGTAATTTTTAAACAATACATTAAGTAATCTCATTGTGGGAGAGCTTATAGCTCTGCCCTCTCCTGCCACCTTTGAATCTCTCCACACCAGAGGCGGACTCGGTAGCAGAATTTCATTTCTTATTACATATTTTAGATTCCAAATACAAATTAACATTTTAATTTGAACAAGAAACCACATTAAGATGACCATGGCACTCTTTTTTCTTTCTGCCTGATTTAAAAGAGTACCTTTTAATATTCCAATTTCTTTATAATTTGGCGTTTTTACACAGGTGATTCTATTAACAGAGAAGCAAACATTTCAGGATTAGGACATGGAGGTGGAGGGAGCCATGAAAGCCATTCCTCCCATTTTTTTCTTTTCTTTCTGCTCCTCTTTAGGAGTGGACGGTGCAAGGGGAGGAGATTTATACTCCTTGGCCTCTCTCAAAGGCTCTAGTAAATGAAATACTGTGTTTCACAAGGAAAAACAGTTTTTGGAGGCAAGTTTTTCCCTGCTGCTGACCTTTTTTCAAGTTCTAACTTTTTTGCAAGCATTCAATATCTAATGTACCTTTTTCAAGAAAACAAAAGTTATGTTCTGTAACAACATGCAAAAACTATAAGAGATTACGTTCTGAAACTTTTAACTCCTTAAACATACAACTCAAAAGTCTATAATAAAGTTTCTTACTTTTTTTTTTTTTTTTTAAAAAGCCCAATCTACTTTTTTAAAGCCGAATCCTGCCCCGTTAGCCTGGTTGAGAAAAGGTTCCCACACCGCCTACAGCTCCGGACTACTGTAGCTGACTGTGGCCGTTTGTGTGCGGTGAAATAACCCCTCACCTTTACGGTGAATTTTCCTACCTTTACGGTGAATTCTTTGTTCCTCACTTTTACCTTCACTTCCAGAGTCCCCGTCGGGCGCCAGATGTCGTAAGTGTTCCCCTCCACGTCCTGCGTGGTTCAGGGTTCGGGTCTGGAAGAGGAGCTGCACAACAAATGAAATAGAAAAGACATGAGAATAATTTGGGAATATTGGGGGACCAGGCGGGCAAGTCCAACTCAAGAGGAAGGACTTCCACTGTGCTCAGGCCTCACCAAGCTTTTTATAGTGAGCAGTAAACAAGGCAGTGGTTACTAAAGTTACACTTTTCTTGTGAGTTTCACTTGTTTACACCATGGTTATACTTCCTGCACTTCCTCAGCCCCTTAGATTCCCAGATAAGATCTAGGGAGTGTTATAAGGTCAAGCCTAATTAAGCTAAGAGGATTGTGCCCTCTAAGCTAGGACTTGTTTGTGACTTTGCCAGCAGGTCAGTCCGAGGCTTAACCCTATATCAGTTTCCCACAGCACAGTATGTATTTCTGCATGTCAGGGGGAATTAAGAAAAACCTTTAGTCTCAGAAGCAGGATAAAAGGGAAATGGAGTGATAGTTACAGGATACCCCTTCTCCCACATTTCTTTTTTACTTTTCAATTCGGTATAGGAATTAATGTAAGCTAAACTAGTTGCATAAATTTTTCATTGGCTTTTCTGCCTCTAAGTCTTGATTTAGCACATTTTTGTTAATTAGTAACTATATAGAGTCAATACAGCTGGGTTTTTGTGTGCTAATCATGGGACTTTGATAGAAGCAGAGAGAAAATTGGTGAGATTCTGCCGCCTAGTCTGGATGTACTTATAAAGGAAACAAGTAGTTATTTTCATATTTTGATTCTATTTGAGAACTAAATGATGACTTAAAACACACACACACACACACACACACACACACACACACACACACACACGGCAATGACAACAGTATGGCGATGGCCAGAGGGAAAGAGGAGTGGGGGGAGGGGGAAGATGGCAAAGGGGGGATAAATGGTGGCGGAAAGAGACTTGACTTTGGGGGGGAGTACACAGTGCAGTATGCAGACGATGTGTTATGGAGTTGTACACCTGCAACCTGCATGGTTTGATTAACCAGTGTCACCCCAATAAATTTAAAAAATGCATGAGAAATAGATAATTTAAAAAAAGTCACCAACCTATGTTGCAAAGAATATTGTGGGAAAAACAACTTGTGGTATATTTTCTTTACTTTGGAACTAGGTTATAGCTATTCCAATCTTTAAAAATAGGATGAATAGTTGCCTTGAAGGCCAGTGAACAGTTTCCAATGCTTCAGCAAAGTTCTCAAGGCCCCTTTAAAAGGAAATCTACTGCCACCTAGCGCCCAGCTCTTAGAATAACTGAATTACTGTGTTTAGAAATATTTGTAAAACCGATAGTACCACTTGGTGGCACTATGGACAGGCACATTAAAAGCACACTTTCAATTTAGGTGTTACTTGTTTGTTTGTTTGTTTTTTTTAAAATGTATTTTATTGATTTTCTACAGAGAAGAAGGGAGAGAGACAGAGAGCCAGAAACATTGATGAGAGAGAAACATCGATCAGCTGCCTCCTGCACATCTCCCACTGGGGATATGCCCGCAACCCAGGCACATGCCCTTGACCGGAATCGAACCCGGGACCCCTCAGTCCCCAGGCCGACGCTCTATCCACTGAGCCAAACCGGTTTCGGCATGTTTTTATCTTTGTTTATTAGAGTTTGTTAAATATGACAAAGACATTATTTTCCTTTTCCGTGTTTTATTTTCTAAGAATTCTGTCCTATTTTTGACACTGCTGTTTAAGCCCTCCTAAGTCAAGAGAAACCTGAGCACCTTCAGATTGAATTCCTGATTTTTTTTTTTTTGAGCCAGAGCCCTCTAGGCACGTCTCAACTTTCCCAGCACCCCTCCCCGCCCCTCCTGAATTCCTGATTTTTGAAGTTTTAAGTCTTTAGTTCAAATTAGATTGTTCTTTCATCCCTTTCCCCCTTTATCCACATAACTGTAATCATTAAGTGAAAATAGGCAACACATTTCCCATATAATCCAAAGGAAGAAAGAAAAGCAGCTCAGATGAAACTATAACGGGGCTCTTTGTATTTAGAAGGTGTGGTGGTGGTGGGATAACTTAGGTTTTGTGCATTAAATCTAGTGTGAAAATGTACCTCCTGATAAAAGCATCTGCCTGAGATGATCATTCATTGTAAAGTGACACAAAACTGGGTCCAGAGCAATCAAGAATGCTACTATGGGAATGTTTGTAATTTATCGTGAGCATACGTCAGGTGTAATTTTGTTTCTGATACCATTAAATTTGGTAGTAGTAGCAATGGGGACCAAAATTCATTTCATTTCCTCTAATAGGCAGATTCTTGAAGAAGTTGTTCTAATAATCTTACTTTCCTTATGGCTATACAAGGAAGAGAAGGATAAAATGAATCGCTACTTGAAAACACAACAGCTGGTTAAAAGAAACATTATACCCTTAACATATCAAAACACCAAATAAAATTTTGGTACTGAGTATCATATAGTAGTTATCCATTTATCTATCTATCTGCATATTCATTGTATTACATATACACCCATACTTTTGTAAAACTTTTGCAATTTTGTAAAACTAATATGTTATTGGTAATGATATAATTATAATGATTCTGTCTAAGTCAGTGGTTCTCAACCTTCTGACCCTTTAAATACAGTTCCTCATGTTGTGACACAACCATAAAATTATTTTTGTTGCTACTTCATAACTGTAATGTTGCTACTGTTATGAATCACAATGTAAATATCTGATATGCAGGATGGTCTTAGACGACCCCTGTGAAAGGGTCGTTCGACCGCCAAAGGGGTCGCAACCCACAGGTTGAGAACCGCCGGTAAGTACTGTTACCTCTGAAACAGGAAGACTAATTGCCAAAGTACTGCTTTGGTATGTTCTGGTAATGATTATCAAGATTTTAAAGACTTTTGAAAGTGAATTCTCATTGTTATCACTGAGCAATAGAATTTGACTCCTTTGATTTGATTTTGTTATCATCCCCTTTGGCTTCTATTCCAAATTGCCATCATTCTCCTCAACCTTTTAACTCCTTGACTCTTACTGAACTGAGAATGTTTGGTGATCTGTCAATTGTCAGCCTTACTCCACACTTACCATATATATGAGCATTTCCCTACCTCCTTTTCTCATGCGTAGAGGATGTGTGCTCCTCTTCTTGCTCAAAGCCACATTTTCTTATAGGGCTCTTGATTCCATTTCTCCCTCTCACCTTCTTGACAGATGAGGCTTCATCAATCACTCCCCCCTGCTCTGGATTTTTCAACTTAATCTTTTTATTGGCTCTGTTTCTAGGTTCACAATCCAAAGTCTTTCTCATCCTTAACAAACAAACAAAATACTCTGGCAAAACAATTTTAAAAAAAGTTCTCATAACTGCTGTGGAGTTTCACTTATTTTTAAATACATTTTTGACTTGAAATGCCCCTTTGACTTGAATTTCCTTTTTGTCCATCAGTTGTTTCCACTTTTTCACTCATTCCTTACTCTTCAACTTACTGCACTCTAGCTTCCTTTCTCACTACTACGCAGACACAATTTGTGAAAGTTGCTAATGACCATTTAAACTATTTTATTGGACCTATTTGTCAATTAAAAAATTTTTAATTACAGTTTACATTCAATATTATTTTGTATTACTTTCAGGTGTACAGTATAGTGGTTAGACAATCATCTACTTTACAAAGTGGTCCCCCAATATTTCAAGTACCCATCTGGCACCGCCTACTTGCCAAGGTTGAGAGAACTTATCACATCCTCCTTCTTTGTAGTCTTCTGGTAATCTCTTCCTAATCTTCTACTCTGCTCATTTCTTAAATGTTGATTTTCCCCCTGTTTGATTCTCAAGGTTTTCCTCTTCTCATTTTGCATCAGTAATTTTTAAACATGGGTTCTTTAGTGATCCACAGACCTGGAATTGTGGTCAGAATTCCGGGTGTTTGATTATGCGCAATTTTCTAGTAGTTTACAGCATATTCTCAATGACATTCGTGTTTTTAAAAAGGTTAGTTAGTAATTACTGTTCTATGTTGTCTTCCAAGGTGATCTTAGCAATTAATTTAGTTTTTAAACAACTCACACATATCAAGTGCTAAATGAAAATAGAATAATTTTATTAAGTAACCTTCAAAACAGCTGTGTATAGTAGTATGATTATTCCCACTTTACAGATTAGGAAATCGAGGCATAGAAAGATTGACTGACTTGGCTAAAGAGACACAATTAGCGGGTAATTGCCATAGTTTGAACTCCCACTTATTCACTGATGATACTCAAGCTCACATCTTCAGCTTATATCGCTCAAGCTTTATATTTTTAGGTAATAAGCCATTTCCATGATGTCCCATTGGCTCTTAAGCTCAACATTTTGGATACCAATTGTTATCTTCTTTCCCCAAACTTTTTTCCTGTATTTTCCATTCAGGGGCCATGCTATCAGAGTCATATTCATTGTTTTCTTTCTGCTCCTCTGTGGGACCAATCTTTAGTCCCACTGAATTTAAATGCTAATTGTTGTTGCTTTAGTTCAGGTCCTAGTCATCTTTCACTTGGCTTTATGCAACAACTAGAGGCCCGGTGCATGAAATTCGTGAACTGGGGGAGGGGGTTCAGCCTAGCCTGCACCCTCTCACAGCCCGGGAGCCCTTGGGGGATGTCCAACTGACACAGAGGTGGGAGAAGCTCCTGCTACCACCACTGTGCTTACCAGCTGTGAGCCTGGCTTCTGGCTGAGTGCCACTCCCCCTGTGGGAGTGCACTGACCACTAGGGGGCAGCTCCTACATTGAGTGTCTGCTCCCTGGTGGTCAGTATGTGTCATAGCAACTGGTTGTTCCATCAATTTGCATATTAGCCTTTTATTATATAGGATAATACTTAAAATACCTCTATTAAGGGTCTTCTTTCACAGTCAACTCAGCATATTATGCTTTTATTATATAGGATATCCTAGCTACCTAAAATCCTTTGATGACACAACACTGTATGGTGACAAGATAATTGGGATAGGCCTTTCATCATCCAAATCTCACCTACCTCTCTCCAACCCTCTCCCTTCCTGTTAAGTTCCCCTTCAGTTACACTGAATTACTTGGTGTTCCTTCAAGATACCTTGTTATTTCTCACTTTTATGCCTGTTCTCATCTGGTCCCCTCTGCTGGGATGCACTTTACTTCCTTTTTTTTTTTTTTGTCTAGCTATGTCCTATTCATTCTTAGGTGTCACATCATGAAGACATGTAGATCTGCTTCCCTGTGCTAACACGATTTGCTGCTGGAATAGATGAGAAATGAAGATGACTTCAAGGTTTTGGCCTCGGCAATTACAAGAATGGGATTGTCATTGTTTGAGATGGGAACGACTGAGGTTTCATGGGCTAAAATAATGATCTAGTTTGGGACATAAGGAATTTGAGTGACTATTAGATTTCTAAATGTAGATTTCCAAATGAAGTTATTGATTAGGTATTTGGCTAGATGAAACTGGAATTTGCAGGAGCAAGCTCAGAGAAATTAGGCAACACAACTGTGTCACTTTGAGAGGAAAAAACTAAGAAAAGGGGTACTATATGGCTGAACAAGGTTACACAGTTAGTGCAACTAAAGCTTAAAGTTGTTAGGACACACATCTTAAAAGTGAAATTTTACAGCCTGGCTAGGAGGCTTAGTCCCCAGTGTGGGGCATGCAGGAGGCAGCCAATCAATGATTCTCTCTCATCATTGATCTCTCTCTCTCTCTCTCTCTCTCTCTCTCTTATATCAATAAAAATATATTTTTTAAAGTGAAATTTTACAATAAAGTGTTTTGGTAACTCATTAGGAAAATATCATTGGCTGGAATCTAAGGTGCCTCTATCCTCGACAGAAAACTGCTCTATATCATTTATTGATATTGCTGTGGGGTTTCACTTATTTTTTAAATACATTTCACCCTCATTTAAAAAGCATTTTATGTTCTTGGCAGAATATTAAAAAATGCAGAAACTAAAAATAATAATAAAAATTATAAATAATTCCTATTACCAGAGATGTACACTGTACACATCTTGGGACATTTTTTTCCAGATATATGCACGTGTGTGTGTATGTGTGAGTATTCAAAAACATATATATATCATGTATAGAGAAACATTTTTAGCAAAAGTGGAATCAAAGTAGAGTCTACTTATTTTTAGGCATTGTACTACTAAATATCCTTCAAAAGTATAATTTTAATGACTTCTTATTTTCCCCACCATAGGCTGCCACCTTGTGGAAAATACTTAACATGGGCCCTTTGATCATCTTTTCATCTAATTGTAGGATTATTTTATTTATTTACAAATTAATATTGTGAAAGTAACCATGGGAAAGTTTTAACAAGGGTAGAGGGGTTTCATACTCTGAACTGAAATCTGCACATCTCTATAGTGCTTTGTTTGATGAGTCATATTTAATCCAACAATGCCTAATTACAAATAGGTTTTGTTTTTTTTTGGTTTAAATGTATAGATCAAATCGTCATTATAATTGTTCATAAAGTAATTAAAATGGTATAGTCAGCTGGTATTTAGCATTAAAAACTTATTACATTATGTGACGCATGATGCACTCCTTAAAGTTTTCCTAGTTATTTTAAGTGTTATTTATTCTCTGAGGCTGATTTCATCCTTATAATTACATCTCAGCAACCTAGTAATAAATACTTTCACCACTATATGATTATATGTTTTCCTGAAGTTGTAGTTCATACAGTGTATCATTCTGTGGCATTTTTGTTATTCACAAAAAGTCAAGCAGCTTTTAAAATGAGTGCATTAAAAAAAAGAACATGATGTTTGTCTCCTTAGTATTAATTTAGTATTGTTAAAAGTTGGTAGTGTTGTATTTTTCTTGTTACATAGCAAGAATCATTTTCCTTTCCATTGTTTTCTTCTAATATTTCAGAAAAGATTACTTAACTGTCAGTTTTACACAATCGAAGTTGTGTACAGATAAGGAAACTTTGGTGGATTTTTTGTTTCATTCTTTTGCAGGTTTTGTTTTTATAATAAGGTCTGAGGTAAAACAAATCTTAAGTGGCACCTGTTTCCCTTACCCAGAATTGGGACTTAAAAAAAAAAAATCTTTATTGTGGAGAGTATTACAGATGTCATCTTTTTTCCTCCTCATTGCCCCCTTCCACCCGGTACCACCTTGCCCCAGGCCTTCACCACCCTATTGCCTGTGTCCATAGGTAATGCATATCCTATATAATAAAGAGCCTAGTATGCTAAGTGTCTGGTCGTCCAGTCATCCATTCAACCAATCAAATTGTAATATGCTAATGATATGCTAAGGCTGCTCAACCGCTCATTAGGATGTGCACTGACCACCAGGGGGAAGACAGTTGACCGGTCAACTAGTCACTATGACGTGCACTGACCACCAGGGGGCAGATGCTCTGACTGGTAGGTTAGCTTGCTGCTGGGGTCCGGCCAATTAAGACTGAACAAGACAGGCTGGACAAGCCTTGGAGCTCTTCTGCGGTCTCTCCCTGGCTGGCCAACCTCCTGTGTCCCTTCCCAGCCCCAGTCATGCACTGGTGAGGTCCCTCAGCCTGGCCTGCACCCTCTTGCAATCCAGGCTGAGGGACCCCCCTCTCAAGTGCACGGATTTCGTGCACCGGGCCTCTAGTATGCATATAAGATCTTTGGTTAATCTCTTTCCTTCCCCCCTTCCCCTTTCCCTCTGAGATTTGTCAGACTGTTCCATGTTTTCATACCTCTAATTCTATTTTATTCATCAGCTTATTTTGTTCATTAGATTTCTTGTTAGTTTATTTTGATTTTTATATTCAATTGTTGACATGTGTTTATTGCCATTTTATTGTTCATATCTTCTTCTTCTTCTTCTTCTTCTTCTTCTTCTTCTTCTTCTTCTTCTTCTTCTTCCTCCTCCTCCTCCTCCTCCTTTTCCTCCTCTTCCTCTTCCTCCTCCTTCTCTTCCTCTTCTTAAAAAAGACCCTTCAACATTTCATGCAATACTGGTTTGGTGATGATTAACTCCTTTAGTTTCTTCTTGTCTGTAAAGCTCTTTATCTGACCTTCAATTCTAAATGATAGCTTTGCTGAGTAGAGTAATCTTGGTTATAGGTCCTTGCTATTCATCACTTTAACTATTTCTTGCCACTCCCTTCTGGGTTGCAAAGTTTCTGTTGAGAAATCAGCTGACAGTCGTATGGGTATTCCCTTGTAGGTAACTGAGTTTCTTTCTCTTGCTGTTTTTAAGATTCTCTCTTTATCTTTTGCTCTTGGCATTTTAATTATGATGTGTCTTGGTGTGGTCCTCTTTGGGTTCTTATGTGGGACACTCTGGGTTTCCTGGACTTGTAAGTTTATTACTTTCACCAGGTAGGGGAAGTTTTCTGTCATTATTTCTTCAAATAGTGTTTTAATATCTTTCCCTCTCTCTTCTTATGGCACCCCCATAATGCAAATGTTGGTACTCTTGAAGTTGTCCCAGTTGCTTCTTACACTATCTTCATATTTTTGGATTCTTTTTTCTTTTTGCTCTTCTGATTGGGTGTTTTTGCTTCCTCATATTCCAAATTGTTGATTTGATTCTCAGGCTCCTGTACTCTACTGTTGAATCTCTGAAAATTATTCTTTATTTTAGTTAGTGTAAGCTCAATTTCTGACAGGTCCTTTTTCATGTTTTTGAAATTCTCATTAAGATCCTTGAAAGTCTGGCTAAGTCCCTTGAAGTTTTCATTAACATCTTTGCAGAATCTTATAACCATTGTTTTGAACTCTGTATACCATAGTTTGTTTGCTTCTATTTCTTTCATTTGTGACATGTTCTTTGTCTCTGCATTTTGGCTGCTCCCTGTGTTTGTTTCTATGTACTAGGTACAGCTGCTATGTGTCTTGGAATTGGTAGGGTGGCCTTGTGTAGTAGGTGTCCCGAGGGCCCAGTGGCTCAGCCTCCCCAATCACCTGAGCTGGGCACTCTAGGTGCACCCCTGTGTGGGCTGTGTGCAGAGTCTTGTAGTTGAGCCTTGATTGCTGTTGGCATCACTGGGAGAAATTGACCTCCAAGCCAATTGGCTGTGAGGACTAGCTATGATTACAATGGAAGAGCTGCTGTGCAGGAGACACCCCTATGGAGCAGGATTTGTTTTTTTATCCCCACTTTAATTAGTGGCTGACACCAGACAAAAAGACTACTTTAAATTGAGGCAAAATAAATGAAAGAAATTTAATCTGGATTTCTAAATTTCAGTGTGAGTAAAATTTGCAGTTCAATTATACAACTACACTTTTACTTTTTATAGTTAGAGCTTCACTTAGGATTGATGTTTCTTTGTCCATGGGTCTGCTAATGAAACTTAACAATTTTTTTTTTAAACTTAACAATTCTGAACAAGGTAGTTTCAGAGTTTTCAGGGCTTTTTAAAAAATGTAATTTAACTTTTTTAACAATTACTGTTCAGAAGAAATGTCTCAACAGACACATTTTCCTAAAACTATAAATTGGTTTCCTTTTAATATTAAGATACTATATATTATTGTTTTCATATAAATCAGATCATGGCTTTTAGTACTTTTCCACTTTTTTAGAAACATGTGATACCTTTAGAGATTTCTATTATGATCAACACAGAAGTAGTTTTTATCAGCATTCTCTATTCTTCCTCTTACCAAATCCTACCCACTGTACATATACCTACAAAGCTTCCTTATTAGAGGGTTATGAACATTTATTAATTTATAACCTACTTTGTTTTAACAAAGACTTGAAATCTTATTAAATCATGCATAATATATCACAAAAATTAAAAAAACTTTGTTTACAGAGAAAAGAAATTTAGAATGATGACATACAATGAAGGAAAAAGTTAATAACACACAAATATGTATGCCCAAGGTCTACCACAGCTGTTAAAAGAGAACTATGTATTGATACTGAGTTCCAAACTTCTGTTAGCCAAAGCCAAAAGGTCAATATTATCAATAAAGCGTCATGCTGTAACAACAACAACAATAATAATGCAGATAAAACAAATGATAATAAATAAATAATAAAATAATATAACAAATTATTAATAATAATTAAAAAGAATAAATGCAGATAAAACGACAAAAGCCAATATTTTTCTAGTTATAAAATTTAAGAAAAATTTCTCCTTATATCTAGTATTTTGGATGCTTAAGAATAGGACATGCAATGCTTAAGAGCAGGACACAGAATCCTAGAATGAACAATATTAGCAACAACAGTCTTAAGTCAAAATAGTTTTGTGTAGCTATTTCCCTTCAATGTAAGTTGAGGGCATAAGGTCAAACCACAATGTAATAAATACAATTTTCTATAAGTGGGTAGTATAAAAAGAAAAACAAGACAAAACAAAACAATGAAATAAGCTTTCTTAATGTCCGGAATGATCCAGGGATAAAAATCTAAACTATTTATTGGGTTGGATGGACTCTATACCCTTTAATTAGTCCTTTATGAATATTACTGTTTGCACTTTGACTTTTGATAAAGCTGCATAATGACAGGCATTTTATTATCTTACTAATGCCTCAAAGTAATTATTTGGCTTTACCTATTGAAATACATGTATTTTTAGAACTCATATACTTCAAAAAGAATAGTTCATAGAACTCATAAACTATCACAGAATAGTTCTTTTCCTGGTTTCCTTGCAAGGGGAACTGGACTTGGATTATAAAGTTGAGATTGTTTCTTTTTGGCTTCTGATAGTCTTAATAGTCTTAATGAAATTGCTGTTAACTGGGTATTTATCTACAGGTTATTAACAAATGACTTTTTAAAAAAATCATCTGAGCAAAGAGAATAAAAGTGAATGTCCCCTTATGGATTTTAGGATGCCTAACCTAGAGTTTATCTCTATAGACTTTGCCTTGAGTAGGCACTGACCCACCTCTGCATAGAGGAGGCCTGGGGAGCACTGTAGACATTATAAAGATTTTTCTCAGAAAACAATTCTGGTTCTGTTCCAGGATAGAGCAAATCAATAAACAAGGTTCAAAAGTTCTATATTATAGACCATGGCTTTGGAAGTTTTAGCTTGGAAAATTTTCCAAGCAGAATTACCCATAAAAAATTTAAAAAATCCATTTGTGAAATATCTGAGTTTGGAAGCTTCCTAGTGAACCTTATGGGGAAAATTGCTTGTGAAATGTACCCCATACTACTAATAATGATTGACATGCTGTTTAGAGTTGCTGGTTATAAACCAATTAAACCTTGGAGGACATCTGCCCCAAATGTGAATATGTGTTTATAGATAATTGGCCTTAAGTGAACTCTTTCTGACATGGTAGGAATATTGTGTATTGAGCCCAATACTATCACAAAATAGTTCTCTTTTTAGTTTCCTTGCAAGGGGAATTGGACTTGGGTTATATACTTGAGATTGGTTTCTTTCAGCTACTGGTCGTCTTAATGAAATTGCTTTTAAATGGATATTTGTCTACAAGTTATTAACAAACTGTAATTGTTAAAATTTTACAAACAACTGCCCAAGAAAGGTGGGTAATTAAAACAAGTACTCAGAGGCCTTCTTAATTTCTACATACTAGCAATGGACCAAAATTTTATGTGTTAGCGGAGTTCTCAGTGACTGAACTTGTGTATAAAGAAATAAAACTCAGTCACTTAAAAATGGCTCCTGTCCTCTAACAATGCCTTCACATCTTTTTTATTTAACATTTCAAATTCTAATTCATATGGCATGGCATATAGAATTCTAGGAGTAGATAAAAAAAATATAACCATGGGAGGGGGGGATGGGAGAAGGAAAAAGAAAGTTGACATGGTCTAAGGCTTAAAAACATAAAAACAACTTTCCCCCTTTAATTTCTCTTCAAAAATGTAAAGGAAATGTGAGTTTAGTACAACGAGAGGAAATAGTACAAAGATAAAGGAAAAAATGGGCAATGAATAATTTTCCCTGCCCCCTTCCCCTCCCCACTTCCCATGTTCTGAGTTCTTACAAGTG
Source organism: Myotis nattereri (assembly GCF_964212035.1). Classification (NCBI taxonomy): domain Eukaryota; kingdom Metazoa; phylum Chordata; class Mammalia; order Chiroptera; family Vespertilionidae; genus Myotis; species Myotis nattereri. The sequence goes on from NC_138075.1 coordinate 160,734,032, forward strand.
ACAAATGTTGACAATCTGATCATTTCTTCACAGACACACATCCAGTGAAATGCCTTGGGTCTTGATTTCTGCTTCTCCACTCTTCCAATTTACCTGGACTCGGACTCACTTTTTACTCACAGACACCAAGTAGTTGCTATTAACAATCTAGGGCTAGGCTCTGAAATGGGTTTAGTAAGAAACTTGGACAGAGCATAACAGAACTCTGGGATCTTCGTTAGGATGACCCAGGTGGCTGAGGGTGACTTCAGTGTTTGGGGCTGGAAACCTACTTCCGAGGCAGCCTCTTCACTTGCACATCTCTCCTAGGCTGCGATGGGTGAAGAACCAGCTCAACTGGGATTGTTCGTGGAGGTTCTGTCTGTACCCTTTTCAGCATGGTGGTCTCAGGACTTCTGTGGTCTCTGAAGTGGTTCCAAGGGTGAGCAAGGCAAAAGCTGCATGACTTTTTTATGATCTCACCTTAGGAGGAATTACTTGGTATTGCCTCCTCTGTACCCTATCAGTCAAAAGAGTCACAAGCCTGCCAAAACTTAAGGGATGGACACATGGACTCCACCCCTTGACTAGAGGACAGGTACAGAATGTATGGCCACTCCTGAAGAGTCCTCATGTGAAATATTTATATGAGAAACTCATATTTGAATTGTATCTAAGTGGCATATAGAAAAGTAAGAGGTCAATAATTTTGTGTTGCTCTTTTAGAAATAAGACCGACTACATTCTGAGTCTAATCAGGCAAGACCATATTCTTAGAGATGATAAGCACAACAGAGATTATAGATGTCAAAGTCAGCCTGTCGAAGAGGACATTGACTAAGTCATGGCAACAATTATTTAGTTTGAGCTGTTCATCAGCTCTTTTGAAGGTGAAAAATTTATTGGGACTGAGTTAGAACTAGGCCTGGTCACAAAGTTCAGGGTCATTGCCCTAAAAATAAAGCAGAGAAAAGCAAGCTTCTCAGGTGTCACAAATGATTGGAACTTCCGTGATTGCACTCAGCACAATGATACTGTTGAATTCTTTATCTCCAAGTCTGCCTTCATTACTAGTTCCAACAGTGAAACTCAGGACCTACACAATCTAATTACTAGAAGCCCGGTGCATGAAATTTGTGCACTTGGCGTGGGGGTCCCTCAGCCTGGCCTGTGCCCTTTCACAGTACAGGAGCCCTCGAGGGATGTCCAACTGATGGCTTAGGCCCGCTCCCCTAAGCCAGCAGTCGGTCATCCTTAGTGCTGCCACGGAGGCGGGAGAGGCTTCTGTCACCACTGCTGTGCTTGCCAGCCATGAGCCTGGCTTCTGGCTGAGCGATGCTCCCCCTGTGGGAGTGCACTGACCACCAGGGGGCAGCTCCTGCGTTGAGCTTCTGCCTCCTGGTGGTCAGTGTGCATCACAGCGACCAGTCATTCCACCATTCAGTCAATTTGCATATTAGCCTTTATTATATAGGATACCTAAGGTTTTATGATATAGCAAGAAGTTTATAGTAAAATCATGGCTAAGTGGTGGGCACATAGTACCAGGTGGTGCTCAGATATAAAGATGAACAGAGTGGCTTGCCTTCAAAGAACACACAGTCGAGTGGGTCTTTCAGGCATGCAAACAGATAAATTGCAACACAAGACATTACTTGTAAATGAACCATATGCTCTCAAAGGAGAATGATCTGCCTGGGTGTTTATACATGATTAGCACCTATAACTACTCCCTCTCTGTTGCAACTGAGCTTTTGAAGTTTCTCTTTTATCTGGCCTTCTAGGATGTCTCTTTGATAGACTTCAAACCCAGTTTTCCCTTCTGCCTAGAGTTTTTGCTTTAATAACTAACTTGGATTTTAGTTTCTTTCTCTAACACTTCCCCTCCCCCTAATATCCTGTCCCAATCCTGTTGTTTGTCTCTGTGCTCCAAAGCCTGAGGGCAAGAGATTCATTCGTTAAGATATATATAAACAAAACAGTGACTATATGCTGGGGAAAATATTAGCTGCTGGGGATGCAATGATGAGTCAGTTAGGGACAGTTCCTACCTGTTGCAAGGAGCTTATTCTAGTATTGCCTCCTACACTTCTCTGGATTATGTTCCTGGTTTAGTCAAATATGGGGTGGTTTAGACCCTGAGAAAATCAGGGAAGCCTTTCTAGCCAGGTGACATTTAACCATTTTTAAATGAAAAATTTGGAATTTTTTCTATTGGGGTGATGAAGAGTGGAGAAGATCAGACATTTCAGACAGAGGGTACAACACATACAAAAAAAATAGAAATGGCATGGTCAGTTTGGGAGACAGAGAGATTCATTTGACAGTGTAGTAAGGCATATCAGCAAGTGAAGGTAGAGAAGTAGATTGGGGTCATATTGGGAAGCCTTGTATGGCCCTTCTGATAAAGTTTGGACTTAATACTGTAGGCAGGGGAAAGTCAGCAAAAATTTATAAGCAGGGTTGGGACAAAATCAGATTTTTGTCTTTAGGAAGTTAAACTCAGGAGGATGGTCATAGGAGTGAGGAAAAGACAAGAACTGATAGGAAGCTATCACATTAGCCTAGATTAGAAATGAGAGCCCATTTGAAGAGATGAAAAGAGGGGGCAAAAAGCAGAGGTTAGTTCTGCAGTAGAATTTTGAGGTGGAATCAAGAACTCTTGGCACCTCATTAATATGGAATTCTTGACAGATAGTAAGATTGTGAGTCTAAGATGAAAAAAAGAAGGGAAAGGAGCAGATTTTGTAACATGGGACCAAGTTTTGTTTTGGATTCATGTCTAACCAAGTGAAGACAAGCAGAAGACAGTTGGAGACTTTGATCTAAATTTAAAAAGGAGAGATGATGGACCAGAGACCTGTATTTGGAGATCATAAAATAGGCAAATTGACAGAAAATTAAACACATCTTTGAGAAATGAGGAGAAAACAGTCAACAAAGACTAAGAATCAGTGAGGCAGGAAAAGGAACAGCAAAATTAGTCTCCTGGAGCAGAGGAGAGGTCAAATACATGAGGAGTGTTACTTTGTTTTTGACCAAAGTTCTATGAGTGTCTGAGGCAAGTGTTGACAAAGACAAGGGAAGGTCAGTTGTCAGCCTTTCTGCCATGGATGGTTGCACCAGAGGTGATGTCCTGTGTGGTTTCTGGCCCTCCCTTTTGGTTCTTGCCAGCCAGGAGTCAGAATGAAGTTAGAGTACTTCCCATATTGGTCTCACATCCAAGAAAATGAGTACTCTAGAGACTTGATTCACCACTTACCAAGAGTTGAAAAACATGGGAGACATCATTTCTGCATGTTAGGAGATAACAGTTTTAGCTTTAAGCCTATTATTCCACTTCTGTGCCTGAATTTCACTTGCCTAATGCATTTGGTTGAATATCTTTTTTTTTATTTTCTGTTGTTTAAAGATGCTTTTGAGTAGACATGTTATATCATTTTGTGATAAAAATATTTCAGATTGTTCTAATAGTCTCTTCCCCAAGAAAATGATAAGAATATTATCTTTTCTCATCAAACATAAATACACAAGCTGGCCTGAAGAGAAGACTTTGCCTGAATGTCATTTGTTTTCATTGTTTATTTATTCATTTAATTTACATTAGGAAATATATTAATTATAAATGTTCCAATAGTTTAAAATGAGTCATTTAATTTGCACAGTACCTTGTGAGCAGTGCTTGGTATCAAAGGATCGGGGCCCAGTCTAGATGTTCAGGGACACTTACTGGAGTGTGGTGGGGTTAGGTTGAGTGACGCTGGCTGAGTGCCCTGGAAGGATTAATATCCAAAGACCAGATTATAAAGCTGAATGCAAGCACTGCTTGTATATTAGAAGAGAGTATAGTAGCCAGGTGACCTGTAAATAATCATAACAGGGAAGAAAGTCACCATGAAATAAACCAAGCCAAGTGAAACCAAACACTTAGTCTGCCCTAGAGAAGGTGCTATTGGGACACAGTTTAAGGGAGCCCTGAAATTCACTTCCAAGATTTAGTCTTTGCTCTCCTTCATTGTTAATAGCATTTTCATTTTTTATTCCTTTTAAGCGATACAATCTATGTGATGACTCCTTCCTTCTTTTTAAAATCAGGTGTTCATCAGCAGTGTAATTGAAGCCTTTCCTGTTTGGCTTATAAATGAAAGTGCTCCATTATATGCATTTAACTAGGGTTTCTTTCAGATCAGAATCTCTTTTGTGAAATACAGTGGCAATCACGCAACCTCTACTGATTTGTATCTACTCAGCTGAGTACAAGTTGTATTTTTCTTACCTGATAATAAGTACCTTGAGAGCAGGAAACACTAGCTTTTCATCCCTCTGTCCATCCATCCATTTGTTCATCCATCTATTTATTGAACATTTGAGCATCTATATGTCAGGCACTGTGATGAACTTTAGGATGAACATGATATAGTCCAGTGATGGCGAACCTATGACACGCGTGTCAGAGGTGACACGCAAACTCATTTTTTGGTTGATTTTTCTTTGTTAAATGGTATTTAAATATATAAAATAAATATAAAAAATATAAGTCTTTGTTTTACTATGGTTGCAAATATCAAAACATTTCTATATGTGACACGGCCCCAGAGTTAAGTTAGGGTTTTTCAAAATGCTGACACGCCGAGCTCAGAAGGTTCGCCATCACTGAATAGTCTTTTCCCTCAAAGATCTTGTGGTTCAGTTAGGGCAGAGGTTCCCAGCTGTGGCTGCATATAAGAATCACCTGGTTGCTGGCTCCACTTTCAAGAAGCCTGTTTTCATTGTACTAGAGTATAGTCTGGGTATATGTATATATTTTAGAGCTTTCAAGGTGATTCCATAGGGCAAACAGGTTGAGAACCTTGAGTTAGGCAGCTAGACTTACATTGTGTTAAGTTCTATAATAAGAGAAAACAACAACGGAATTTTCTTGGTACACAGAAGAGAAAACCTGTCATATAATTTTCCCCCTATTATTCCTCATAACATATATCACTGGGCACTGAGTCTTGAATATGCTAGATTAAATATTTCTTGAATGAATTGACTTATTATCATTAGGCTCAATCACCTAGTTCAATATCATGGGTGATATTCTGTGTCATAATTAAATTGGAGCAATTCTTTCATTTATTAATTGAATTTCTTTCCCAAATTAAAAAGGGGTTGGGGTCTTTTTTTGAGCCATAATGAATTTAGTTGTTTCTATATTTAGCTTTATACATTTTGGATTCTTGATTTTATTTGCTGAAATCTAATTCATCTTTTTATGGGCAAAATCCCATTTTGACTTTGAAAACCTAATTTCTTTTTCTTATCAGCTTCTCCTGACTAGGTAGTTTTATAAATTAACTAGAGGAGGCCCAATGCACGAAATTCATGCACGGGGGCTGAGGGGTGTCCACCTGCTGGCTTAGGCCTGCTCCCCGCGAGGATTGGGCCTAAGCTGGCAGTTGGACATCCCTTTCACAGTCCAGGACCCCTGGCTCCTTACCGCCTGCTTGCTCGCTGCTCCTTAGCACTGCTGCAGAGGTGGGAGAGGTTCCCATCACCGCCACTGTGCTCGCCAGCCATGAGCCCAGCTTCTGACTGAGTGACGCTCCCACAGGGGGAGCGCACTGACCACCCAGGGGCAGCTCCGGCGTTGAGCATCTGCTCCCTGGTGGTCAGTGCGCATCATAGCGACCGGTCGTTCTGCCATTCAGTTGATTTGCATATTAACCTTTTATTATGTAGGATTATGACACACATAAATTACCTACTTTAACATAGTTCATAGGCTTTAAATTATAATTGCAACTCCCATAGAGTAGATATGAAACTGTCACACAATAAACTCCTGACCTAGGAAGAACATTTGAAAGGGTCATTTATTTTGATATTGTGTTTCTTGTCAATGAGGAATCCACTTCTATTCAGACACCCAATCTGGAAATGTCTCTTCTTACTCAAGTTAAAATGAGATACAATTCTCCTGTCCTGACAGTAAGCATGAGATTAGAGAGCGCACACACAGGGGCAGACTGCTGAGTGCACAGATCAGAGAGTCCAGCCCCAGTTAGTTTTGGGGGAACCAGTAACTAGTGACACACTTTGTGGTGTATTGAAGGTAGCCAACCTGATCAGAAACACTAGTGGTCAAACATAGTTCTTTCCATGAACTTTTCACAGTTTCAGAACAAATGTAAAAATCTGCGAGTAAGATGTTGACATGGGAAAATGGCATCTTGACACCATTTTCTTGACTCCATTGCAACTTGGTGTGTCCATGTGATTCATTTCTGGTGAAGAGGATGTGAGTAGATATGAATATAACTTCCAGCTTCTGTTCTGAAAAAGAATGGGGGTTCCCTCCTCTTCCCTAAGTCTTTCTTCCCACTGGCTGATTGTAGAGGTGATGGTGAGCTAGCTTGGACCATGTGGATGAAGACAAAGATAAAAGAAACTAGAGACCTTGATGATTCTACATAGCAGAGGTAACATACCTGTTCAGAATTTTATGTGAGAGAGGAATAAACTATCAAATTTAAGCCACTGCTACTTTGTGTCTCTGCCATATAAAGCCTGTACCATATACCACCACCACTCCCCCCACCCCCAACTTCTTGGTCAACCATATTGAATTAAATTCAATTCCTTAAACTTGCAATGTGTTTTTTAAATGTCTTCTTACCTTTACCCATGCTGTTCCCTGTACTTGAACTGCATTTTCAAATACATTTTCTCCATCAGCCAGGTAAACTTTTACTCATTTTCAAGATTCTGGGAAGTCTTTGATATTTCCATGTTGAGGTGGTAGTCCTTTTATGATGGCCCTTGATAGACTCTGTACATAATGACAATAATGACAATAAACACACTTTATTGAGTATCTACTAGGTGCCATATACTCTAAATTTGCTTTACAGGAAAAAGCGCATGTATTCTTAAAACAGTTTTATGGGTTATGTGTATCTAATTCATTTAAAAAAATCCAGGCTTGGAGAAAGAGGCTAAGTGGTTTGCCCCAGTTCATAATGTTAAATAGTAGAGCTGGAATTCAAAGACGGATTAACCTGGTTTCAATTCCATGTTCTATCATCTCTGCCTTCATTTCAGCCCTTCTCGTCTGGCATCACATTTCTTTGTTTACAGGTACATCATGTTCAGTTATACTCTACCTTCCCCACATCGAGCTCATTGTGGGAGCTCAATAAGTACAAGTTAAATAACTGGGCTCCATTTTCCACACCAATTGCCTTCCGAAGTAATGGTATAAGCTCCAGGAATAGTACCATACCTTAAATGCAAGACCAAGAGCAATCACTGTTTCATGATCTGATTTCTCTCTGGATCATGCAACCATAATTGATTTGACGCTTCATATCCTAGGCTAGCTTTAGTCACTGCTAAACAGTGTCTGAGTCTGCTAGGGCAGCCATAATTAAATATCACAGACTGGATGGCTTCCACAACAGAAATAAATGTATTGTTCATAGATGTGGAGGCTACAAGTCCAAGATCAAGGTGCTATAGGGTTGGTTTCTGGTGAGAGTGCTCTTCCTGGCTTGTAGACAGCTGAATTTTTGTATCTTCATCTGACATTTTCTCTGCATCCCTGGTGTCTCTCTCCTTCTTCTTATAGGAACATCAGTCCTATCAGCTTAGGGCATACCACCCCTCTCCCCCAGACCTTATTGTTGAAATAAATTTCTAGGCCCAAGATGGAGTCACTCCTGCCCAGAGAGCCAAGTCAGTGCACTAAAGCTTAGATAACTTTCATGTCCCAGTAAACATTTCGCTTGACCAGAAACATAGTATATTCAGTTAACCAATTCCTAATGCCAAGCCAACTCCGGGCTCAATACTTACTTCCTTGTTCCTTATTCATTTTCTGTCTTTCTTTTTCTTGTTCCTTATTTTTCATTCTATAAAAGCTTTCTATCTTCCACCCCATTTTGCAGCTCTCTGAATCCTAGGGTATGGAGACTGCCTGCTTTATGAGCTGTTCAGTAAAATTTGTATTACCCAAATTGTCCTTTTTAGTCATTTTTAGCTCTATGCACACACCAAAAAGTTTTTCTCTCCAATATGTTCTATGTAAACTGTTGAGGATGTAAAGTTTGCTAACTCAGCCTGCCTGATCCTCAGTTTCCTAATCTTTAAATTGGGTATAATGATAACAGTCCCACCTATCTCACAAGTGGTTTTCTTTTCTTTTACTTTTTTTGGTATTAAATGCAGTAATATTCAGAAAGTACTCTACTAACTGAAGGTGCTATGTCTAAAACATTCTTCCCCCTCTGTCTGGTAGATGTTGACTCATTTTTTAAGACTCACCTCAACTACTATGAGGCAATTATTTTTGCTTATAATTGTTGACTGGCAGATGGGTGAAGTTTTTGCACTTCCAGGGTCCAGGTCTAATACAGGAGGATTTGAGAAGAGCTTAGCTGCTTTGCTGAGGTTTGTAAGTAACTAGCACTTGCTTTTTTAACTTCGGAACTACACCATGTCCAGACATGAGCTGACTTCTTGTTCCTTCCTTCTTATCACATTCTCATTAGTGTCTTATGCAAAAAGTTTAAGATTTGAAGTCAGGACGATCAGGGTTTAAATATTGATTCTTCAACTACCTTCTTACTTGACCCTGGGCCAGCTCACTTTATCTCTGTGTGTCTTGTACTCCATGAATCTATTCGACACTTCAGCCAGAATTGCTTTCCTGATTGGTTCCTACCTCTGTGTGGGCATAAAGTACAGGGGCTGTGTGTGCAAAAGAGGAAAGGGAGGTGGTAGGGAGGGAGAGGGACAAGAATTGAGAACTGTGAGGACTAGAAACATTTGTGACTTTCTTGGTGTTGTTATTGTCACATCTGTCCCCCAATTGGGATTTATGTTAAAAATCTATGGATCTTTTCTGTTAATGTCTCACTAAGTAAAGTCAAGCTTCTTATTTTTTTCCAAGTGGCGCTCTTTGTGTTTTGAGGAGGTAGATGTCATCGTTTATGTACGAACTTCCTGGAGCTTAGGAGGAAGCAGGGCCACTTCTGGTAAAGGAGGTAGGCAGGCTACCGATGCCCATGAAGCGTGAGCATGGGGTGTTGGCTCTGTGTTGACCTGGCCTGGAGTATAGGGGAGCTTGAATTTTCCGAGAAGGAAAAAGGAATTTTTGGCACTTGGGACTGAACAAAATAATTTAACCATCTCTGATTGGTTTCAGATTTGCAGATCTCTAAGGAATTTGAAAAGAATATTAAGCAATAGAGGAAACTCCACATCCTGGATAAACTACGTGTTTTGAAGCTTGCACAAGTTCTGAATTTGGTCCAGGCTTTTTCAGTCAACACCTATTGTATTTCCCAAAACTGAGATGGCTGAAGAAGAAGAAGAAAAAAAGAAAACACCTTACAAGAAGAAAGAACCATTTTATGAAAGATAGAAAAGGCCTTTATCATAAGATTTTCAGTAAGTGCTGTTTTATTCAAAGACGATCTGAAATGAACAGTAGTGACTTAGAAACTTGATCTTCTTACACCCACCCCACTATTAAGTATAAATTAATTCTTTTAAAAAATTATTTTAGAAAGAGAGAGAGAGACTTGTTGTTCCACTCATTTATGTATCCATTGGTTGCTTCTTGTAAGGGCCCTGACTAGTATCAAACCCACAACCTTGGTGTATCAGGATGATACTCTAACTAACTGAGCTATCTGGCCAGTGCTTATAAATTCATTCTTTTATTGGAGTGATATTTTGTTCAATGGACAATGTTTATCCTTATCTATATCAGTGGTACATTTAAAATAGGCAGTGTAGAAGACTTGAGAGACTCCAGGTAAATGAACTGACTAAGAGCAAAGTATATAGTGATAACTGGGCTACAAATTTTGTATCTGTGAAGGGTGTTTTAGCTCCAGGAGAGAGGAGAATGGAAGAAAGTGATGAGAAATGGGAAGTATTAAAGACAATTATTCCTAATCCAGACGATATTTTTCCTGGCCTATGGTTTGGCCGATCCTGTCCCTTGAAACACTGTAGTTGGAATATCTTGCTTCAAAAAGCAAAATCAAGCACAGGTATGTCAATCAAAAGGTGACTGCACATTGAATAACTGTATTTTAAATTAAGGATTCATATGGCCTTGGTTAATATTCTTTTAAGCCTCAGTTTCCTTCTCTGTAAAATGAAGACAATAATAATAGCTATGCCTTATTGGGCATGTGCCAGGTGTTTCACATTTATTATTTTTGTTCTTCAAACAACCTTATAAACTAAGAACTGTTTTCTCTGAAGGATGCTTTGCCAAGTGCCCCTCCCAACTTGGCAATTATCCTTCTTTTTTTTTAAAAAAAAATATTTTAGAGAGAGAGAAAGGGAGAGAGAAAGAGAAACATCAATCTGCTGCTCCACCCATCTATGCATTCCTTGGTTGACTCCTATATTCTTGTATGTGCTCTGACCTTGGGTTGAACCTTCAACTTTGGCGTTTGGGGACGATACTCCAACCAACTGAGCTATCTGGCTAGGGCAAGAACTATTTTCTATGTAATAGAGGAGGAAATTAGTACAAAATGGTTAAATAATACACCTGAAATCATAATGAGTGAGTGGCTAAGCCAGGCCTTTTAGACTTGACAGCCTGTTCTTGTTCCACTGTATGCCAGGCCTCAGTAACATTACTCTGTCTGCCACACAGTGCTGTCATGAGGACTGAAGAGTAAGCACGCCATTTATAAAGCTGGCACACAGTAGGCATTTTTCAAATGTCAGTTTCCTTGTCCTTTACTTCAAGTGCCCAAACTCTGCCCATATCAAAATTATTTCCTTCTTCAAGAAATCTGCGTGTGTAATAAAATGCACCCATAGGTGCAGTATCACAATAATCATGAAAAAGATGTTCAGCTCTGGATCATTTAATTTTCATTTATTTAAGAGACAATAGGTTTTATTTTTATTATTGTATTTTGAGCATAGATGTGAGAAGAGGCCTAAAATTGGGGGGTTAGAGGACAATATATGCTTAAAATGTAAAGTGACACCATGTACACTATATAAGGAGGCAGGCCAGGGGCCTCGTTAGTGGGTTTCAGGGTGAGGCAGAAAGTGGCTGATGTGAGGAGTTAAGAATGAAGTGAGTATTTCAGGACAAGAGCTCGACAGGTTGCTGTGAGATAAAAGTTCCATCTTGAGGACTGCAAACTTGTAAGCCAGAATCTTATGGTGCAGCAAGACTTTTAATTTCAAGAAAGGACCTACCTTCTAGGGAACTGGTAGTAAGGCCAGATTCCTCAGGGTCAGTGGTGACTTAGGAATACAATAAGTATGATCTGTATCTAATCTCTAAAGGGCCTTTGACCATATCCATCTAATAGACTAGCTCTGTCAATTTTGAGCTTGTGTGTTGACTGATATTCTCTTTGAAGAGAGTTTTGAATTATAGCTTCAAACTAGGGAAAAAAATCAATAGTCAAAGAAAAGCAAGGCAGGTAATGAGTCCTAGGCTTAGGCTGCAGAGTAGATAAATGTGTCACAAGTATTTTCAGGAACTTACACCATGGAGTGACCTGGAATCTGAGTCTTCCTGGAGAAGTTTTCAATAAGGACTCTTGCTTCTTTCTTTGCTTCCTGCGGGGGAATGCATCTATTCTCATTTTTACCAAATGGAAAAAATAGCACACTAGCAAAGATAGCCAAGGTGACGGCTGAGTTCTGTAAAGTACACGCTACTGCAATCACCTACCTAGCACATTAACCTGGGACCCAGCTCTGAGCTTGGCCAGTGGTCTGTCCGCCCTACTAATCAAGAAAAGAGCAGATGAGGTTGACAAGTCTCTCTCTTCTTCACATTGCACCACCACTACAAAAACCCAAACAGGAACAAATAAAACACAGCTAACAAAAGCCGAACCCCACACCAGACATTAGTGCTTTACCTCTGTGGGGATGAAAGATTATAGAGGCTGAACTCAGGACACAGTGAGTGTCTGAATAGCTGCCACTGTGAAGCTGTTGCCATTTTTTAGGCTGGCTCAGACACGCTCTTCAATTAAAGAAGGCACTAAATCCAGGGATTCGGTGTTGGGGATATAATTACAGACCATAATTCCTTTGTGGGCCTTCAAAAGCCTGAAGCTAGAGTGAGTGATGCCGGCCAGGGCTCTGAGCACCCGCCCTTGCATCTGGGCTCACTGTGGCCTCTTGCCTGAGGAACTTTCTCCGAAACAACCTTCCTCACAGCTTTCTCTCAAACTCTACACATTGTGATCCAGGAAGGGGGCCAGTGCTTGAATATTTCCTTTAAAATTTGTATCTTGGTGGTCTGTCTCATAACTCAGTTTTATATCTGATATATTTTCTTACCTTGGGTCTTTAATAGAGACTTCCAATACATAATATTAATGTGTAGGGTGGGGAGAGAGAGATTGGGGGGGCGGGGAGAAAGAGCTTTGGCGATTATTTTCTTTTTTTAAAATATATTTTTATTGATTTCAGAGAGAAAGGGCGAGGGAGAAGGATTTATCAGTAGAAACATCAGTGATGAGAGAGAATCATCAGTCGGCTGCATCCTGCATGCCCCACACTGGGGATCGAGCCCATAACTGGGCACTCGTGCCCTGACTGGGAATTGAGCTATTTCCCTATGGTTGACATTCAACCACTGAGCCACACCGGCCAGGCTATCATTTTTTTCTTGATGCTTATATGTATTGTCTATAAAACTATATATTACTTGTTTTACACATTAAGATTTTTCAATTGTGGTAAAATACACATGAAACTTACATTATTAACCATTTTTAAACTTTATTTTTATTTGACACTATTACAGATGTCTCCATTCCCCCCCCTCCCCCGCACCTTTTGCCCACCTCCAATCAGCCCCCACCCAGCCCCCACCCCACCCCCACCTTCCCTCTGGCCATCACCTCACAATTGTCTGTGTCTATGGGCTATGCACATATATTCTTTGGCTAATACCTTCACCTTCTTTCATCCAGTCCCCCTTCCCTCGGAAATCTATCAGTCTGTTCCATGTATCCGTGCTTTTGGTTCTATTTTGTCCGTTAGTTTACTTTGTTCATTGGATTCCACATACAGGTGAGGTCATGTGGTATTTGTCTTTCTATACTGGCTTATTTGAGTTAGCGCAATAATCTGCAGGGCCATCCATGTTGTCACAAAAGTTAAGAGTTCCTTCTTTTTACAGCCATGTAGTAAGTAACCCATTGTGTAAATGTGCCATACCTTTTTGTCCACTCATCTACTGATGGGCTGTTTCCAGATCTTGGCTGTGGTAAATAATGCTGCTATGAACATGGGGGTGCATACATTCTTTCTGATTGGTGTTTCAGGATTCTTAAGATATATTCCCAGAAGTGGGATCACTGGGTCAAAGACAGTTCCATTTTTAATTTTTTGAGGAAACTCCACACTGTTTTCCACACTGTTTGCACCATTCTGCATTTTAACCAAGAGTCTCCAATTACATTCCCCCATAGGGGGGCTTGCTGCAGGTTCTGGTTGGTACAGCCAAGGGTCCCCTCTGCAGGAGCCAGCTCAGCCACCCTGGGCTCAGGGGATAGATCAAAAGAGTCTCCCATTGAGAATGATGCTCGCCCAGGCCACAGGAGGGGGCTAAGCACTTTCTCAAGGTCCCAGACAATGGCCTGGGAGGGTCTCACACTTTGAACTCGCTGCTCTGAGCCTCTCTCCCTTTTCCCTATGGAACTGTGCCCGTGGTGGTATCCAGGACTTGGCAGGGCAGATCCAAACAGTCTCCCGTTGAGGGTCGTGCCTGCGACATGAAGGAGAGGGGCGGGCTCTTCTTCCCCTTCCCTGGGTATTCAGGCTGAGCTTGCAGGGGACCCTGGATTTGCCTTCCCACAATGCAGCCACACAGCCGCGCCCTGGCCCATCTGGCCCCTACACAGAAGCCTGCCCTGGAGACAGTGCAGAACTCCCAGTTCCGCGAAGCCCCGGGGCACCGGGCACCGCCCTCTTTCCCCCTCCCCAATCCTGTGCCGCGGCACCACGCAGACAAGCGGAAGGTCAGCCTTGCATGACACTCTGATCTTTCCATGTGGCTGATCTCAGCAACACGGGGGCAGAAGTCTGGCCTCCCTGCACCACCAAACCCAGCAGGATGGGGCAGGCAGAGCCGCCTAACAGGTTGGGGGAGGGACCCTGGCTGTGCCCTTGAGGTGAGGGAGATGGTTCCTCCTTCCCAAGCCACACAGTTTAGTCACTGCCTGGGTCTTCATCTAAAGCAGCGGTTCTCAACCTGTGGGTGGCGACCCCTGAAAATACATCCTGCATATCGCATATTTACGTTACGATTCATAACAGTAGCAAAATTACAGTTATGAAGTAGCAACGAAAATAATTTTATGGTTGGGGGTCACCACAACATGAAGAACTGTATTAAAGGGTCGCGGCATTAGGAGGGTTGAGGCTTTAGATTCTAAAGCCTCCTCAGCCCCGCTGGTGTGGCTCAGTGGCTGGGCGTCAACCTAAGAACCAGGAGGTCATAGTTGGATTCCTGGTGAGCCCACATGCCCGTTACAGGCTTCATACCCAGTAGGGGGCAGGAGGCAGCGATCAATGATTCTCTCTTATCCTTGATGTGATGGCGAATACTAGTATAAGACATTTTGGGGTGGGGGGGGGGGGTTGGTGGGGGTGCTAGAAATCTGAATCTGTGCCAGTAACCTAAAGTACATTCTTGATAGCCCATAATTAAGTCACTGTCCCCTTCTTAACAATCTGGGCTTGCAAGACCTGCTTTCCTAATGACTCCCAATTTACAAAGGGGCCATAAACAAAGCGGGGAGGTCACTGGCACTACCCAGACCAGGCATTTAGATACAGTCTAACTCCCCCATTCTAACTGACTCAGGGGGGGCTGTGGAAGCCCACCACAGAAGCCTGGTCGTTAGGAAACAGAAAACAAAGAAACCAAAGGGTATAAAGGGGAAAGCTTCCTTCATTTTCACTCACTCAGGGATTTGGAGAACTGACCCACTGAGTCACTGTACTAGTACATCTGAAACATCTGAAAATAAATGGGTTTATCCTGGATCTCTGAGTACTCCTGTGTATTTTTCAGTCGCCTGGTAAGTTCTGTAACAGATGAATCTCTCTCTCTCTCTCCCTCTCCCTTCCTCTCTGAAATCAATAAAAATGTATTTTTTTAAAAGCCACCCTAGAGGGCCCCTGTAACCAGCAGATCCCTGTGCAGGACTGACGATGGCAGCCTCTACAACTGTCGGAGTCTGCAGTGAGCTCCCCGGCTGGTGCAGTTGCTTTAGGAGTGCTCTTTCCCTGGGAAGGTGCCATCAGATACTCCCAGGCGGGCCCAGTCCTCACCGACTCCCACTGCCAGAGACCATGTGGGCTCCTTTTCCCATCCCTGTTGCTCTGGGTTGGGGATCCCTGTGTGGAGTTGAGACCCCACAGTCCTAGGCGGGGAGGGAGTTCTGCAGCCACGGTATCCCTCCAGCTTGTGTGAGGGGCTCTCCCTTTCTTCTCAGTCCTTCTTAGCAGTCTCTCTGTGGCCTCTTCTGTACTCCTTGGTATAATGTTTCAGATCAGGTAGCCTTCAATTGGTTTTCCAGGTTGATTGCTCTGTAACATAGTTGTAAATTCCGTTTAGGCCTGGGAGCAAGTGGGCGCAACTTCCAGCTACTCTGCAGCCACCTTGGAATACCCTATATTACTTTTATAGTAAGAAAAATTCAAATGAAAATGTCACTTATTTATTAATTAATTTATTTTTAAGCTTCAAAATGTTCAATAAGTAGACAAATTTATAACCAATACTAATCATGTACAGAACTGAATGATGCTTAAGCAAGATAAAACAGTCTGAAGAAGTATCTATCTTAATTTTTAAGTAATTTTAAATTTTACAGAAAAGTTGTAACAATATTACAAAGAACATCCGTATACTTATGTCCAGATACCCTGTTTAAGTTTCATAACAGTACCTTTCATAGCAAAAGGATCCTATTCAGGACCATGCATTTTACTCAGTGTCAAGTCTCTCTATCTACTTCAGTCTAGAACAATTCCTTGATATTGTCTTCACTTTCAAGCCCTTGATGTTCTTGCACATAATTTGGTAGATTTACCTCATCTGGATTTGTCCACTGTATCCTCATGATTTAGAGCCAGGTTTTGCATCCTTGCAGAATTTCACAGAAGTAATTCTGTGTTCTTCCCCTTGTATCCTACCAGGAACACACTATGACATTTGACCCATTACTGGTGGAGTTAATATGGATCACTTTATCAAGATGTATCTACAGGTTTTTTTTTCTGCTGTAAAGTTTTCTTTTCATCCCAATTAATATTTGTGGGGAGACACCTTGAGATGAGGCAAAATTTTGTTCCATCCTACCTTCATCCATTAGTTTTAGCATCTATTGATTATAGTTGTATAAATTGATTATTACTATGATGATTGCCAGAGTGTGATTTTCTAATTTCATCATTCATTTTACATTTATCAGTTGCTGTTCTACTATAAAAAAGAATTTTCTTTTCTCCCACTTGTCTACTCATATATTTATTAATATCTATTGTCCCTTGAGCCCTTATTTTAATAAATGTGTTATAATTCATTACTATTATTACTTATTTTGATGCTCAAATTGTTCAAGATATGTCCAGTAAGAGCTTTTCAAACTGGTCTCTTGAGTCTGTTTGACATGTCTCTATCATTTTTTTAAACATCTTCTAGCTCATCTTGTTCTTTCCCTGTTCAAATCCTGGAATTAGCCACTTTTTCCAGGTACCTCAGTTCCATTTAGCGGAAAATGATACAGCGGTATGGGCAGAGCCATGCCCTGGAAACATACCTTGCCAGAGGCAGGTGTGTTGTCAGTCTGACCTTTAGCTCAGGTGCCAGGGGGCGGATTTCATTATCTACATCCAGCCAGGCACCAGGAACAAACAATTATCCAGGCCCACCCAGAAGTGATGATTACAAAGAAGCCACAAGAATGCACATATTTTCTTTATCTTAAACTTTAGTAAAACTTCCTGTTATCTTTCTGTATAAAATAAACGTGCTGTATCGGCACTGGGTCCCTGTCTCTCCACCAGAAGACAGCTATCCCACCTGGTTCCAGCTTTCCCTACTGTCTTTGTGTCTGTCTCTTTCATTTTCTCAATCCCCCATCGCCCCTACTCAGGACTCCTGTCCGTTCTCTAGCCATACTAGTCACGGAAAAGAGAGAAATATTTATAGGATATTATTGGAAAAGTCATATGACTAATTAGAAGCTATACGCTAAATAAGAAGTCAAGCCCTAACTGGTTTGGCTCAGTGGATAGAGCGTCGGCCTGCGGACTGAAAGGTCCCAGGTTCGATTCCAGTCAAGGGCATGTACCTGGGTTGCGGGCACATCCCCAGTGGGAGATGTGCAGGAGGCAGCTGATCAATGTTTCTCTCTCATCGATGTTTCTAACTCTCTATCCCTCTCCCTTCCTCTCTGTAAAAAATCAATAAAATATATTTAAAAAATAAAAAAATAAAAAATAAAAAAATAAGAAGTCAAGATATCTAAGTCCCTGAAAGTCTGTCTTCATCAAATCATTTGTTTTTTAAAGTATCACATGTAATATCCATATTATAATGAATATTTGTTGCTTTGGCTTCCTTAGTTTTGGGAGAGGTCCCATTGCACTGTTATTTACCTCTGACCATCACCAACTGTGGGGCTAACTTCACTCTCTGACTCCAGGGTGGGCATGGCCTCAGGCCTGGCTAATGAGAGCCACTCGGGCATCCATGGAGCCATCAGGATGGAGGTTCTCTCTGCTGGGACTGCTACACCAGTAGGAGGTAAACATGGCACTGCAGTGGCCAAATGCCCCCGAAGATGGCCTTTATTACGGTTTAGGAAAAGGCCGCCTATTCATGTAGTCGAGAGATGAAGAGAGCTTCCTGATGACATCCTTAGGCCCCAGGTCAATTTTTGCTTGAAATCATGTTGCATCCCTGATCTTCATCATTGTTTGATCCATTACATTCTTTTGTTCGCTTAAGACAATTTGAATTGGGCTTTTGCTCCTCGAAACCAAATGAGTAATTTGGTCCCAGTTAAAATCTCTCTCTCTAAAACTGTCAGTAAAAGCTGAGTTGACGTTGAGAAGCATTTGTTGAAAGCCTGATCTATCAAGAAGAAAAGCAAGCCTTTTTTCTTTTCTTTTTTTTTTTAAATTAAATAACCCTGATTTCACTTACGTGAAGTTTCTAAGTGGTGAAGATCATTATTTAACAAGCTAGATCTTCCATGGTTAACCACATCATTTTTTTAAAAAATTATATTTATTGGGGGGAAACATTGGTTTCTTCTTTGAATTGCCTGTTCATAACTTAAGCCTTGTCTTCTTTTTTTTTTTGAAAGAACCCTTGTTCATTCCAGATGTTAAAGCCTTGTAAATTTTACATTTTTCTCTCAGTCTGCCTCTCATTTGCTTACTCTATCAACACTGTCATTCGCTGGAAAGACATCTTTATTTTTGATTTAATAACATTTTATTTTATGGTTTGTACTATTAGAATTTTACTTAAGAATTCCTTTTGTTTGTTAGTGAAGATACACTCTTCTACAAGCCTCTCTAAAGCGCATCATTTTATTATTCACTTTTGGGCCTTTAATTCATCTATAATTTCATGTGCATGTGGTGTTAGATCTTCTTTCCACAGTGACTCACTTTCCCACAGATACCACTGCAATAATTCTTCTTGTCCCCTTAATTTGTGGTGTTTTATTTATATACTAAATTCCCAGGTAAGTAATGATATGTTACTGAGTTTTCTGTTCTGATACATTGTTCTACTTTCTATTCTTGCACAATTGTGTATTTTCTTCTATGACAATACATGTTAATAACTGGCAAGAAGATCCTCCCCTTAGCTCTTTTTTTTCAAAGTTGTTTTAATTATTTGGGGGCATTTATTCTTTCTGTATAAATTTTAGAATTACTTCACACAGTTCCTAATAAAATCTGGTTGGCATTGTTATTGGCATAATTTTGACATC
The DNA here is from genome assembly GCF_964212035.1 of Myotis nattereri. Classification (NCBI taxonomy): domain Eukaryota; kingdom Metazoa; phylum Chordata; class Mammalia; order Chiroptera; family Vespertilionidae; genus Myotis; species Myotis nattereri. The sequence continues at coordinate 160,753,033 of NC_138075.1, forward strand.
ATAGATTAATTTGATGAAAATTGACAACTTTACAAAATTAGGTTGTCTCATCCAACAGCATAAAATATTGCTTCATTTATTCAGATCTTTTAAAATATTTTCTCATAGAGTCTGAAAATTATTTTTCTAGGGAAATAATTTCTCAACTGCAATTCTTATTTTCTCTCTTTCTGGGATTGTATTTTCAAAATGTTGGTATTTCTACTTCTGTTCCTGTGTTTCTTAGATTTGTTTTTATTCCCTTAAACCTTTTTGATACTTTCTAGAAGAGGTTCCTTCAATTTATCTTCCAGTTTATTGATTTAGTCTTCAGGAGTATCCAACCTATTTATCCAATTTATTTTATCTTAATTCAATTATATTCAATTCAAAGATTTCTTTCCCCCCATTCATATTATTAATATCCTTTGTATGTCATTGAAGAAATGTATTATGATTACTTTAAAATTCTCTTCATGTGGTAGATTATTTTCATTTTGATTTTTTTCTTTTATGCTGGTTGTATTTCTTATGTGATTAGTTGTGTAGGCAATTAGCTAGTATTTCTCTGGGTGTATCAGCTATTTGTCTGGAAAGAACATTAGATCTTAGGCAGTTCCCAATGAATAAATAATTTTAGTGAAGGCAAATGGTATGCAAAAAATAAACCAGGCTGATGCGATAGTGTGAGTACAGGAATGTTTCGTATGTTAGCATCAACTGGTTCAGTGGAGGGGAGAGTAAACTAAGAAAAGGCAGCAATGAGCAGGTCTGGAAGATGAGGACAAATATGCTTGGTATATACTTGAAGAATAGGCAGAAGGCCAAGGTCATTGGAGCCGGATGACGGAGTGCTGGAGTGATATTGGGTTAGAACAGAGAGATAGGTAGAGCCCAGATTATACAGGGTCTTATAAACTATGCATTAGGAGTTTGTCTTTTATTCTGAATGAGCTGGTAATCTTCCTTAGGTTTCTAAATAAGGAATGCAATGATCTCATTTGCTCCCCCCCGACCAATATTTTATTATGACAATTTTAAACATACAACAAAGTTGGGAGAATTTTACAGTGAACACCTCTATGGCCACAAATCAATTCTACTATTATCATTTTATCAAACTTGTTTTATCATATCCCCTATTCACCTATCCATCCATTAATCTATCAGATTTTTATGTGTTTCATGATTTATAGACCCCAGTACATTTACCTCTAAGTAATCCAGTTATATATATTGTTAATATTTTGGGTGGTTCTTTTTATTTTGATGAAGAATTTACATAACAATGTATAAATGGATGACATTATATAAATATTTCCACCGGTGGGAAACAAACCCTATTGAAACATAGACCATTACCATCACACCAGAAACTCTGTGCTTTTTCCCAGTTAATAATAATCACTGCCCTAGAAGCAACTACTATACTCACTTATCCCCACCATAGATTAATGAAGCCTGTTGTAAAACTTCCTATAAACATACTGTTCATATAGTGTGTGCTCTTTTATGTAAAGTGTCTTTCACTCAAGACATTCCTTGTGAAATTCACCCATGTGTTGAATAAGTCATCCATAATTTATTCCTTTTTGTTGTGGAATAGTATTCCATTATATAAATGTACCACAGTTTATCCATTTTACCATGAACATCTTGGCTATCTGCAGTGTGTGGCAATTACAGTTAAAGCTGAAATTAGAATTGTTGCCCAAATCTTTTAGTAACGTATACTTTTTGTTTCTCTTAGGCAAATCCCTGGAGTAGAATTAATGCGTCACAAAGTAGGTGAGTTTTGTTTTACAGGAAGCTAGCTGACTTTTCCTAAAGTGAATATACCATCCTTACTTAGTATTTAAAAACAATCATTCTGGTTGTTATCTGAAGATTGTTAAGGGGACAGGAATAACAAACCTGGAAGCCAGTATATTGTCATAGCCTATAGCCAGAATCTATGTGTTTGTTATATCTCCGTAAATGTACAACAAAGTTGTATGATTTACTGTGATCATACTAAGTTAAAATCATATGATTTTTAATTGCTGGTAAAGCTGATTTACTGTAATCATACCAAGTTAAAATCATATGATTTTTAATTGCTGGTAAAGCTGATAACTGACTCAGAATGTGATAACCACAGGTTGGCTGCAGCTGTGTACTTTAGAGATATGGGAGAGATTAAAACCCAAGTTCTGCTTACAGGAAAGAGGTTTTCATTTTAGAGAAGGTAATCCCTGTAAATAATGCAGGAAAAATGCTCCTGCGAGCCTCGGTGGCATTTTCCATGTGAATGATGAGGTATCAAGCAAAGCTGTATTAATTTTCTTTTCTTTTTTTAAATCATGAGGCTTGTAGATTTTTTCTTTTTTATTAAAAAACAAAACACAGATTTAGAAAAGCCACACGAAAGAATTGTATGACTTCTAATTATTATGAGATGAATGCTCTCTTTGCTATCACCCAGGCCAAAGTATAGTTTTGCCAGCCATTGGAGAAGCCCCTCCAGGCGACCTGTCCCAACCAGAGCATTCCCTCCCTCCAAAGGTAAACATTGCCCTGACTTTTATGGTAACCACTTCCTTCTTATTATTTTATCGCTTGAGTATATACTTTATTAGATACTATAGTGGATTTTGTCTATTTAAAAATTTGATATGGCATCCTCCATTCCATTCTTTTAAAAAATGTTTAATTCATTAATTACAGTTTATATTCAATATTATTATGTATTAATTTTAGGTGTATAGCATAATAGTTAGACAACCATCTACTTTACAAAGTGGTCCCTACCAAAGTTTTAGTACCGACCGGGAACCATACATAATCCTATCTAATAAAAGAGAAACATGGTAATTAGCATACAACCACTACCCTTCCCATTGGCTAATCAGGGCAATATGCAAATTAACTGCCAGCCAAGATGGCGGCTGGCAGCCAGGCAGCTTGAAACTAACATGAGGCTTGCTTGCTTCAGTGACAGAGGACTCCAAGGTTCCCCCCCTGCCTTGCAGGCCTCTGAGCTGCAACTCTAAGCAACTATGTTATAAATATAGAAGCTAAACAAAACCCCAGAAACCTGCTTTATTCCCCCAGGCTTCAGCCAGCAGGATCGCAACATTGTTTCAAATACAGAAGGTAAACAAAGGCCAGAAACCTGCTTTTAGCAGCGGAGGCCTAAGAGCTGGAGCCAAGCCTCAAAGCTAAAGCTGGCCCAGAATAAAAAAAAAAGAAAAAAAGGAGTGGTTGGGAGCTTCAGTCAACCGCCAGCTTGAAAACAGCCCTCAGCCCCTCACCCAGACTGGCCAGGCACCCCAGTGGGGACACCCACCCTGAAGGGTGTGTGACCAGCTGCAAACAGCCATCATCCCCTCATCCAGACTGGCCAGGCACCCCAGTGGGGACCCCCACCCTGAGCCAAGACACCCTGCAGGGCAAACCAGCCGGCCCCACCCATGCACCAGGCCTCTATCCTATATAGTAAAAGGGTAATATGCCTCCCAGCACCGGGATCAGCGGAGCCGAGAGACCTCCCGGCACCGGGAACAGTGTGACAGGGGGCAGCGCCCAAACCCCCAATTGCCCTGTGGCTCTGTGTGTGACAGGGGGCAGGGCCACAACCACCCTATCCACCCTGCTCTGTTCATGACAGGGAAGGCGCCCCAACCCCCTGATCAGCCCTGCTCTGTGCCTGATAGGGGGAGCTCCCCAACCCCCTGATCGCTTTGCGGCTCTGTGTGTGACAGGGTGCGGCACCCAAACCCCCGGATTGGCCCTGCTCTGTGTGTGATGGGGTAGAGCCATAACCTCCCCATCGGCCCTGCCCTGAGTGTGAGAGTGGCGGCGCCCCAACCCCCTGATCGGCCCTGCTCTGTGAGTGATAGAGGGCGGCGCCCCAACCCCCACCCCACAGGCCCTGCTCTGTGTGTGATGGGGTAGAGCCATAACCTTCCCATTGGCCCTGCTCTGTGTGTGACAGGGGGTGGTGCCCCAACTCCCTTATCGGCCCTACTCTGTTAGTGACAGGGGGGAGCTCCTCAACCCCCTGATTGGCCCTGCTCTGTGCGTGACAGAGTACGGAGCCCCAACCCCCCTGATTGGCCCTGCTCTGTGTGTGACCGGGGGTGGCGCCGCAACCTCCCCATCGACCCTGCCTTGAGTGTGACAGGGGGCGGTGCCCCAAGCCCTCAATTGGCCCTACCCTGAGCATGACTGAGGGTGGCATCACAACCTCCCAATCCGCCCTGCTCTGTGCATGACAGGGGGCAGCGCCCCAACTCCCCAATCGGCCCTGCTCTGAGCCTGACCAGGGGCTACACCTAGGGATTGGGCCTGCCCTCTGCCACCCGGGAGCAGGCCTAAGCCAGCAGGTCGTTACCTCCCGAGGGGTCCCAGACTGCGAGAGGGCACAGGCCGGGGTGAGGGACCCTGCCCTCCCCCCCCCCCCCCCCCCGAGTGCACAAATTTTTGTGCACCGGGCCTCTAGTCCTATATAATAAAGCCTAATATGCTAAGTGTCATCCGTTCAACCAATCAAAGCGTAATATGCTAATGATGTGCTAAGGCAGCAGTTCTCAACCTGTGGGTTGCGACCCCTTTGGGGGTCGAACGACCCTTTCACAGGGGTCTCCTAAGACCATCGGAAAACACATATATAATTACATATTGTTTTTGTGATTAATCACTATGCTTTAATTATGTTCCATTTGTAACAATGAAAATACATCCTGCATATCAGGTATTTACATTATGATTCATAACAGTAGCAAAATTACAGTTATGAAGTAGCAACAAAAATAATTTTATGGTTGGGGGTCACCACAACATGAGGAACTGTATTAAAGGGTCGCGGCATTAGGAAGGTTGAGAACCATGTGCTAACGCCACTTAACCAGTCCCTATGATGTGCACTGACCACCAGGGGTAGACAGTCCACTAGTCGACCAGTCGCTATGACGTGCACTGACCACCAGGGGGCAGATGCTCTGACCGGTAGGTTAGCTTGCTGCTGGGGTGTGGCTGATCAGAACTGAATGAGATGGGCCAGACACGCCCTGGAGTCCTCCTGTGGTCCCTCCCCAGCCCTGATCAATTGTGCACTGGTGGGGTCCCTCTGCCTGGCCTGAGCCCTGTCTCAATCCGGGATCCCTCAAGGAATGTCGGAGAGCCAGGTTCAGCCCGATCCCGCAGCCACTCCCCTCGGGAGGGCGCCAGACACAGAGCTCACGGCTGGCAAGTGCTGCTGCAGTGCAAGCCTCTTCTGATAGGGATGGATTGGGTGTGAGCCTGTGGCAGGTGCAGAGGGGCCAGGATGAGTGGGAGTGGCAGGTAGGAACTGAAGGCAGTGTTGGATTGTGGGTTTTGGCCCAATCCCCGCAGGTCACCCAGAGGGACCCTACCCATGCATGAATTTGTGCACTGGGCCTCTAGTTATTGTAATATTATTGACTATATTCCTTATGCTGTGCTTTATATCCCAGTGATTATTTTGTAACTGCCAATTTTTACTTCTTAATCTCTTCACCTTTTTACCCAGTCTCTCCTCTGGCAATCAGCAGTCTGTTCTCTGTATCTATGAGCCTGCTTCTAGTTTTTGTTTGTTTTGTTCTTTAGATTCCACATATAAGTGAAATATATGTTATTTGTCTTTTGCTGACTTATTTCACTTTACATAATGCCCTCTAAGACCATCCGTGTTGTCTCAAAAGCTAAGATTTCATTCTTTATTATGACTGAGTAGTACTCCATTGTGTATATATACTACAACTTTTTATCCACTCATCTGTTGATGGGCACTTGGGTTGCCTTACAATTTATCAGTTGAACAATCTGGGCCACTTAACATACAATGTGTCTTGCAGCCTGGACTTTTTTAATTGCATCCTTATAGTGAAGTTCAGCACCCTCTGGAGTTGTCTACAGGCGACAGTGCTGACAAAGTCAAAATGGGTTAGATGGTAAAGGCCAGGCTAAGAAATGCAGATTTTTGTCCTGTAAAATTGTGAGGGTTAAAGAATGGGTTTGAAGAGGGAACTGCTAACACCCAGAAGAACAAAAGAGACTGCAGTTATGCAGACTCTGAGATTATTGCAGAACTTCAGAATTGAAACAAAAAATCTTAGCTATGTTGATAGTGGTGGGAATAAAAAATGGGGATGGGTATTAATGAAGTCATACAAGAAGAATCAAAAGAATTTGGTGACTTAGAGGCAAGGGATAGGCAACTTTCAAACTTTTGATAATGATCACTATAAAATGCATTTGCATATTTCATATATAAGTACATCCTATATAACAAAAGCCTAATATGCTAAGTGTCCGGTCGACCGTTCAACCAATCAAAGTGTAATATGCTAATGATATGCTAAGGCCACTCACTATGACATGCACTGACTACCAGGGGGCAGACGTTCCAACTGGTAGGTTAGCTTGCTGCTGGGGTCCGGCTTATTGGGACTGAGCGAAATGGGCTGGACATGCCCTGGAGCCCTCCCATGGTTCCTCCTCAACTGGCCAACCTCCTGCATCCCTTCGTGGCCACAATCATGCACTGGTGGGGTTCCTCATCCTGGCCTGCACGCGCTCGCAATCTGGGACCCCTTGGGGGATGTCTGAGAGCCAGTTTCGGCCCGGTCCTGCAGGCCAGGCTGAGAGACCCCACTGGTGCATGAATTCGTGCACTGGGCCACTAGTATATGTATAACAGAATTGAAAAGTCTAAGAAACAATATTTACTTTTACTATGATTGTTCTATTTCCTTCATTTGATATTTCTATTTCCTTCATTTCTATTTTATTTCAAAATAACCCAGTGTTAACCCACTAAGTGAGTTATCCCCCATTTGAATACTATGTCCTAAGGAATATGATTTAAAACAGATCACAAAGGTATCACTTCCCAATTCCTTTTACTGATGTTGCATTTCTAGCATTGGAAATCAAGATTTTGGTTCTCTATTAAAGCAAATGTCTTTGGAAAGGGGCTCAGCTTTGCTAATATTATGCCTTAAAGCAAATGATTTGTTAATTTTTCTGGAAAGCCAGTGTGTTGAAGGGGAGAATAGAGAAATGCAGGAGCTTGAAATGTGTGCCTGAAATGGAACAATGGTGAGAAAGGTGCTGAGAGAGAAGTGTTACCTTTACCATTTTACCTGAAGGTTATTATAGCTGGCCCAAAAGAAAATGAATATTTACTGCTAGAAAAGACTTTAGCGCCTGGCCAGCATGACTCAGTGGTTGAATGTGGGCCTATGAACCAGGAGGGAATCGTTCGATTCCCGGTCAGGGCACATGCCCAGGTTTTGGGCTTGACCCTGAGGAGGGGGTGTGCAGGAGGCAGCAGATCAATGATTCTCTCTCATCATTAATGTTTCTATCTCTCTCTCTCCCTTCCTCTCTGAAATCAATAAAATAAATATATCTGTACATATACATATATACAGATAGCTAGCTAGCTAGATAGATAAAGAAGAAAAAGAAAAGAACTTAGCAGTTCATTCTCTGAATGAGAAGGAAAGAATCCAGAAGAAGGTTAAACCAGGATTGGGAAACAGGGCAATCATGCATCATTTGTTAACTCTGCAGATAAGGTATTAACCAGTGCAGCTGGAAGATGGAAGACAGGGAAGGGAGTGGTCTGGAATTACCCGGAAAGGAGGGGAGTGTGGTGTGATTATCTCTTTTAAGCAAGAGATGTCAATGGACCATAATAAACTGGTTCTCAGGTTTAGGCAAATTGCCTAGTCTGACTCCTTACCTTTTGTTGCCAAAACTCAATCCCACTAGAGTAGTCTGTCCAAACAAATCAATACACAAATTAAGAAACTGCTTCAAAGGTCATCAATGGTATTATCAGGAAGTCAGTGTTCTCCTACTGGGTCTATAGATCGAAAAAAAAAAAAAGCATATGGGAAAAAGAGCACATGCCAAAATGTGTGTGTGTGTGTGTGTGTGTGTGTGTGTGTGTGTGTGTGTAAGATCTTTCTCCTTTTCTGAGAGCATCCCACGTGGCCAGCTTGAATTTCATCACCATGTTGGTATGTTCTGGGCCTCCATGATTTTGTCTGGGTGGAGGTGTCACTTACCAACACTGCAGGGTTATTTGTACCAGGTCTGTATGTAGACTATGACAATTTCACCCTCAAACTTGAGGTATGACTGTAACACAAACAGCACTCAGTGTATGAAGTAAAGAAAATTTAAATGCACCACAATGTATATATTACATTTTATCATATCCCTGACCTCTCATCAGTTGCATAAGACTGCTTTTCTCTGGAAGGACCAAAACCCTTAGAAGAAAGATCAGTTTTCTCTTATTTAATCCGTAGAGGCATTACACATTATTTGCAATTCGATCCTCAAAAATTGTACTTAAAACCTTTCCTTTGTTTGGAATTCTGTGGGGCCGGAATAACCAGAGGAGTTCACCCATTTTCTCTTTGTCAATTTGCAGAGAAGGAGTCAGATGAAAATATGACCACACTGCTTTCTTCCCAAAACAATAATCACTCAAGTGCTTGAGGAGAAGCCCAGCACAAAGTTCAAAGTATTTCTAATATCAGAGAGAGAGAGAGAGAGAGAGAGAGAGAGAGAGAGAGAGAGAGAGAGAGAGAATGTGGATCTGTTCTTACCTGCCTGAGACTGAAAAAGAGACGTGTGTGTGTGACTCCCTCCCACCTCCAGTGACTTTGCCATTAGAGCCCTGCATTAGTGCAGGAGTCCCCACGTGCCTTACACTCAAAGAGAATTTAGTTGGGCTGTAGGATCAGGAATGCCCCTGAATATTATGCCCTAAGGAAAACTTAGCCATGTCCAATCATCATGTAAAATAAGGCATGACTAATAGATGGCTAATAGTGACCCCTGCCCCTCAACACAGATGCTCCTCCAATCCGCTCAGAGCAGAGGTAAATGCTATGTAAGCCACACCTGGCAAGGCTGCGGGCCTGGAGCAGAGACCAGAGCCTACAGAGGAAGCAATGGACCGCAGTACTGGATCTGGAAGTTCTGAGCTTCTTCCAGGTGAAGGGCATGAGATACCCATTTGAAATCCTTGGTGAGTAACAACACCCACCCCCTCTTTCAGTACTCGATCATCACCTGATTGATTCTGCAGTGAACCATACTCTAAGGTTTTACCAGGGGATCTGCTCTGTGAACATACACTTCCAATTCTGTTCCACTGGAACAGGTGTGAGAGCTTCAAGGATATAAGAAAACAAAATGACCACCTTAAGTGCTACACAATGGTAGCATTTTCATATGATTTCACAATAATCTATCTATCTATCTATCTATCTATCTATCTATCTATCTATAAAAAGAGGTAATATGCAAATTAGCCAGGATGCTGTAACAGTCACAACCGGCTCAGGAGGAGGCTGAGCGTGCAGATGGGTAGGAGGGGACTACGTGCGTAATGAGGCAAGCCACGGATGGCACAGGCCCGGAGCAGACACGCACTCACGCAGGCCTGGAGCAGACACACATACAGAGGGGCCTGCCCCAGCCGCCGTGGTGTGGCTGGAGCAGGCCCGGAGTGGACACCCTGTGGTGCGCCATCAGTCCCACCTCTGTGAGTGAGCTGCAGAGAAAACACCTTTTCTGACAGCTCATTGGCTAAGCTCCCTGTACGCCACTCGCAGTGTTCTTGGTAACTTGGGTAATAAGAATCCAAAAAGGTGATCTAGGGTTTTTTCACCTCACTCCTGGAGGAAAAAACGAAAGTCTGCTGCTGGAGGGGCTAAGAAATGTCATATCCTGCCCTAGCCGGTTTTGCTCAGGGGATAGAGCCTTGTCCTGTGGACTGCAGAGTCTGGGTTTGATTCTGATCAAGGGCATGTACCTAGGTTGCAGGATCCTCCCTGGCCGGGGCCCAGGTCAGGGCTCATGCAGGAGGCAACCAATCGAAGTGTCCCTCTCACACTGATGTTTCTCTCTGTCTTTCCCTCTCTCTTCCACGCTCTCTAAAAATCAATGGAAAAATATCCTCAGGTGAGGATAAAAAAAAAAAAAAAGAAAGAAAGAAATGTCATAGCCTATGAAAGAGACATCTAAAGAAAGTTGACATTTTTTCGTGGTGAAGGAACTGGAATCCCTGTTGATAAAAACACCTTAGCAGCTGAGGCAGATGACAGTGGCAGCAGCAGTGGGGTGAAGGGTGTGGTGCCTTCCCCTGATCAGCCTAGTCGCCTCCCACAGAGGGAGTCCAGACTGAGGCTTAGGCCATCAGTAGGACATCCCCTGAGGGCTCCCAACTGTGAGAAGGGGCAGGCTGGGCTGAGGGAACCCGCTTCCCACCCCAGTGCACAAATTTCATGCACCAGGCCTCTAGTAATAAGTAATAAAGAAGAGTGTGGAACATGCAACCAGCCAACTGCTCAAGAATGGCTGACCTCCGGAGATTGCTTCTCCAACCTGTGTGAGGTCAGGCTGAAGAGTCCTGGTTTTTGGAACACATCCTTCTCATTCCTGGGCTGCAGCTGGCTAAAACTCTGGGCCACATACCGGTGACTCACCCCACAAGTCCAGGTGTTCACAGGGCACAGTGAAACGAGTAAAGTCACAAATTGGGGTAGGTTTTTTGTAAGGCTAAGTGAATTGCCTTTAAAGGAATTTTTCTTATTCTAAGATTATGCTTTTACATTTTAGGTGATACAATGCCCTTCCTTTTTAAAACAATGCCGTGGAGAGAGTAAGTGGGTATATGTGTGTGTTTGTGTGTGTACACATGTGTTTATTTAATGTACTTACTCTACAAAGGGAAAGGAAAAGACACTGTATTTTTCTGACTCTGGAAAATTTACTGGTCCCTGAAGTTTCAAGATCAGGGAGCCACTATTTTGTATAGTGGTTTGGATCCTATACCACCAGAGGGTCAAAAAAATAGAGTTCATCTTAGCCTATTTATTATAAAAATAAACTTATTTTAGAACAACTTTAGGTTTACAGGAAAACCATTGGAAAGTGCAGAAAATTTCCATGAACTCCCTCTTATTTCCCATTTTCACTATTATTAACGTCTTGCCTTTGTGTGTGGTATAATGTTACAATTGATGAGCCAACATTGATATGTTATTATGAACTAAAGCCCATAGTTTACATTAGGGTTCACTGTTTGTGTTGGACATTCTATGGGTTTTGACAATATATAATAACATGTACCCACCATTAGAGTATCACCCAGTATGGTTTATTGCTCTAAAAATCCTCCCTGTTCTGCCTATTCCTCCTTTCCTCTGCCCCAAACTCTGACAACCTCTGTTTCCGTAGTTTTATCCTTTCCAGAATATCATATAGTTGCAGTCATATAATATGTAGCCTTTTCACTTATTAATATGTACGGAAGTTTCTTCCGTGTCTTTTGTGGCTTGATAGCTCCTTTCTTTTAAATCACTGACTAATATTTCATTGTCAGTCTGTTTACCTATCATAAGACCTCTTGGATGCCTCCAACTTTTGGCAGTTATGAAGAAAGTTTCATCTTACCCTTCTTTTTACAGTTAAAAATACACAATGTAGTATTCTTCTGCTACTCTTGAAAGGTTACTTATTATAAAATTTTAGAAAGTACAAGAAACATAAAAAAGAAAAGAAATATTATTAGCAATCTCACTTCAAAAATAACACTAGTAGTTGTGAATGTGTATCTATAATTTCTTCCCCCCCACCTAAACTTATATCTAGTTATATCAGTCTGGAAGCTATATCTATGTGTACATATGCTTCAATTTATTTTTATAAATTTGTAAATCATACATATATAGTTATACTATACTTAGATATCCTGTATATGTAAAATATAGTATTTTATATCCTAGTTTTCCCACACTTAACATTGTGTACATATTTTCAAATATTTAAATTTAATTATTTTGGAAAGGTGACATTTAAAAATTATACAGTGATTCATTGTATAATGTTTTAAAAAATGCACTGTACGTGTTTTTTCATTCTACTACTACTGAAATACAATCTCTAAGAAGGCATGGATATTAATCTGTTTTGATCACTGATGATCCTTTAGTACATAGAAGAGTGCCTGGCAGGCACATAACAAGCTCTCCAAAAACATTTATTGAATAAATGACAAAGTTGTATTTTTGAAATATATATGATTTCCTTAGCTACTCCTTAGAATCAACACAGAACTTATGTGTGGCAAAACTTATTGCCTGCTAACTTGAGGATCAATGTGCAGTCTTCAAATGCAGTGCTTTTTTTTTCAATCTTCATTCAAGGATATTTTTCCATTGATTTTTAGAGAAAGTGGAAGAGGGCAGGAAAGACAGAGAGAAACATCGATGTGAGAGAAACATATCAATTGGTTGCCTCCTACACGTGCCTGACCAGGGTTGGGGTCGGGGAGGAGCCTGCAACTGAGATTGCAGGCTTGACCGGAATCCAACTCAGGCCTAAGGTCTATCCACTGAGCCAAACCGGCTGCAATGGTCGGCAAACTGCGGCTCGCGAGCCACATGTGGCTCTTTGGCCCCTTGAGTGTGGCTCTTCCACAAAATACCATGTGCGGGTGCGCACATACAGTACAATTGAAACTTCGTGGCCCATGTGCAGAAGTCGGTATTTTGCCGACCATTGAGCTAGGGCAAATGCAGCGCTTTTAAGGAACAGGTTACTGCAGCGGCTTTCTCACAGAGCCAGTGATGAGAACAGCTCTACCACTCAAGGGTTTTGCAGTGACATGCTGCCTGTCCGGCTCCTCTTGAGAATGATGGCTAAGAGGCTGGTGAGGATTACTAGTAAAGCTTTGTTTTGGGCAGAGCAACACTATCTGGATTACACTGGAAACAAGTTTACCTGTGGCAGTGACATCCTGATGATAGGGTCCCTGCTAGGAAGAACTTCTTCAGGATTCCTGGATGGGAACCACTTAGCCAGAACAACTGGTGTGATTCTTCAAGGCTGTGCCTCCACATAGTCTCCGTAGGTGGCACAGCAATCCACCTCTTTCTCAACCTTAGCTGACATGAAGTTTCCAATTGTGCACTCAAGTGCTGGCATTTGTTTGTGTCCAACCAAGTGGTACATGAGGAGTGGCAGTGACTAGATGCTGCTTCGATGGCTGATAGCTGGGAAAGTCAATTCCCCATGGCAGTGGGCTGACATAGGAAGCCTTGGATTTTAGAGCAAGGACCTGGGGTGGAGGCAGGGAGAGGGGAAAGAGCACTTTTGGAATAAGAAATTATGGAGTTAAAGGCCTGGAACAGATTTTACTTATAGCTCAGTCTTACTCAAAGGTTAATCCTGGTCAGCATCTTATTCCATTGAATGAGGTAAAAATTTGAGTCATTTCATTAAAATGTTACTTAAGAAATTTGCTAATTTATGGTATTGACTTGATTTTCCATTTAAAAATGCCTTCTTTGTATTACAAACTTAAAAAAAATTGCTTTCTTTCTTATTTAAAAAATATATTTCATTGATTTTTTACAGAGAGGAAAGGAGAGGGATAGAGAGTTAGAGACATCGATGAGAGAGAAACATTGATCAGCTGCCTCCTGCACACTCCCTACTGGGGATGTGCCTGCAACCAAGGTACATGCCCTTGACCGGAATCGAACCTGGGACCCTTCAGTCCACAGGCCAACGCTCTATCCAGTGAGCCAAACCAATTAGGGAAAAAATTGCTTTCTAAATAATGGATTTTTAAAATATTTGAGTAGGTATGCACCCATGGTTACCACATAATGGTATCAAAGATTTCTGAAGATAGAATTTTTGTCCTCGATTTTTATAGAGTTTCCATTTATTAATCTTCCTTCTGTTTTGCTTCAACACTTTCTATAGGATTTGAAAACTTGTTTGGTACTTTTTTGTTGTTAAAAATTTTTAGTAACATTATTAACAATTTTTATGTTATTTATTAATTTGGACCAAGACCCTAAGGTAAGAGATTGTGTGGCTGAAAGTAGCTTAGTATGACTAGTCTATCAAGTAAGAAGAAAGAGATAACATTTGGGAGGAAAATTATGTCTGAAAGACCTTGCAAATCATGTGAAGGAAATTGTACCTAAAACAATGAGGAATATTTGAAGGTTTTTATGAGTGAATAAGTAAGATCAGACAGTTCATTTAGAAAGCACACACTGACTTCCCCGTGGAGAACAATTTGGTGAGGGGCAATTTACAAGGCAAGCAGATCAGTTAGATTCTAACAGTAGCATTGTCCAAGTCAGAGTTGAGGGTGGCCTAAATCCAGGATAGAAACAATGAGCTTAATTTGAAAGCCATGGTGCAATAATAAATGGCCAGGTAAAATGGATAAAGGATAGAGAGAATGACATTCACTATCTGAGTCTGGGTTCCTCCTAAAGGCAAGGCTGAGACAAGGACTGTGGTTCAGGAGGTTTGTTTTAGAGGTGACCCCAGGAAGTAAGAATGAGGAAATGAAGGGAATGAGTCAAGAAAGGAGGAAAGCCAGTTTAAGGAAGAAGAAAATCCAATCAGTGTGCATTGCTGAGCTGTTTATTGCTGTACAAAACTCGGGCACAATCTTGTGAGAGGTCAGCTGAGGAACCATGTTGCAAGGCCCCTAGAAGTGTCCCTTGGAAGACTAGAGACTGGGCTTTCATGCCCAGATTAGTCTCTCTTTGGCTTGTGGTTGCCTCTGGAACGTAAACTACTCTGCTCTTGAGAGCTGCTGAGCAAGTTTTTAGACCTTTGGAGAAACCCCTGAAATGGAAAATCTGAGAGAACTACTTGAGGTGAAACTGGAGTTAGAGGTGGGCTGAAGGGGTCTGACATGGGCACAAGTAGGCTCTACTGCAGTGACCACGGTTCTGGCTCAGGCAACTGGACCTGTGGCAAATGCTGAATTCTTGAAATATTTTTGAAGCACCCATGTGCTGAGAGCTGGTAGATAGAGCTGAGTTTAGGGGTCACAGCCTAATTAAAGGTTGTGCATTAGTCTGTGAGGCTGCCATAGCAAAGTTCCACATATTGATGGCTGCAACAATAAAATTTTATTTCTCATAGTTCTGAAGGCCAGGGCCCAAGACCAAGGTGTCAACAGGAATGATTTATTGTGAGGTCCCTCTTCTTGTCCGTCATCTCCCTGTGTCTCCACATGGACTATCCTCTGTGTCTGTCTGTGCCACAATGTCGTCTTCTTATGAGGACATTAGTTGCATTGGATTAGGCCCACCCATAGGACCTCACTTTAACTTAATTACCTCTTTAAAGATTTTATCTCCAAAGACAGCCACATTCTGAGGTACTTCAACTTATGAATTTTGAACACAGTCATAGAGTTATGGACATAGTCAGCCCATCACAAGTAGTAATTGACACAAAAGGCATACGCTTGTTCAAGAAATACCTGTAGAATGAGGACAAGAGAGCCTAGAACAGGGTTTGGAGAGACACAAACATTTAACAGGACTAACATCTAAACCAACAAAAAAGACTGAAAAGGAGCATAGAAAAATATAAAGAAAGACAGGAGAGGGTGGCTTCATGGAAGACAAAGGCAGGGCTGTTTCAACAAGGAGAGAGTGGTCAGCCGACACTAAATGCTGCTGAGCAACCTAGCAGAGAGGGCAGACATGAGATTAATAAGCCTGGAGGTTGATCATAGTAAACAGGGCACAGACTTTGGCTGTGGAGAACCTTTCAACTCCCTCCCCTTGACTTCTTTGTTCTGCTTAACGTCTCCCTCCTTATAAAAACCTGTCTGCACTGAGATGCTGAGATGGACTTTGCGACAAGAGTCCCCATCTTTCAGGCATCTGGCACTTGGAGAAACTACTTTTCCTTTTCACCGGCATCTGTCTCATGAGTTTGGTTTTTGTGGTGACAGGCAGGCAAACTTGGGTTCCAGTTACAAACTGAGTCACACTTCCCAGGGCAGATCAAAGGAACTTTAAAGAGAAAATGTTTTCTGCTCATGGGAATAATGCAGTACAGAGTGAAATAATTTATTAGTTTCCTAGGGCTGACATAACAAAGTGCCACACTTGGTGGCTTAGAACAACAGAAATATACTGTCTCACACACAATTCTGGAGGCTAGAAGTCTGAAATCAAGTTGTTGGCGGGGTCATACTTCCTCTGGAACCTACAGGGGAGTCCTGCCTTGCATCTTCCTAGTTTCTGGTGGTTTGCCAGCAATCTTTGGTATTCCTTGGCTTAAGCTGCAGAGCTCCAATTTCTGTTGCATGATGTTCTCCCTGTGTGTCTCTGTCTCCACAAGTCCTTTTTTTCTGTAAGGACACTCGTCACCTTGGATCAGAAGCCCACCCTATGCTCTCATCCTAACTAATTCAATCTGTAACAACTTTATTTCCAAACCAGGTCACATTCTGAGTTACTGAGGGCTAAAACTCCAACATTTATTCTTTTTAGGGACACAGTTCATTCCATAACATATACAGTGATAGCCTGAGAGATGTGTAGGGTGATAGGAACTTGTAAGTCTAACAGATAATGTTTTCTGCTCATGGGAATGCTCTAGGGCAAAGGGGAAAACTGATGATATAGTGAGAGAGAAAAGGTATAATCTTGGGAACAAAAACCTTGGATGAACAACAGAAATGCATTATACCAGTGGTCTTAGAAAAAAAGCTTGAAAAGTTGATTTGCAATAACAGGAGAGAAGGCAGGGTTTAAGAGTTTAGATAAGGGTGGGCTGTAGATTTGATGGTGGAAAAAATAATTTCTCTTCTGAGTGTTTATATTTTCTCAGTGAAAAAAGAAACAAACGTTTCTGATTTGAAATTCAGATCAATGCTATTATCACAATTAATGTTGTTTTAGGGAATTGTGGTACATATTGGAAAAAGAAGGAATATATGAAAGTTTATTTGAAACACACATAAACCTTTATACAAGACATTTTGAGTATATTATTTACTTTAATCTTTATGACATTTGACACAGGTATTTTTGGGTGAAAGGACCTATTTCTCTGCATACCATAACGGTTGGATTAAGTATTAAATATGCTCACGTAGTAGTCCAGAGGTTTAGCTAATAGCACATTGCCCTGCCAGTGGATCCTTTTGTTGAAGGCAGTTAGACAGACCTGAGCAGACCGAGGACGGTGGGCCAGGCACAGACGGTCACCAGTGCAGAGAGCCCCAGGTGACTAACAATGGGAAAAACAGAAAACAAGGACCTTGCCCCCAGGGTAACCTTTCCTCCCCTAGCCTATTGCTGGTCCTGGGGTTCAGGCTTCCTGACTTTTCATATCACTGGTCACGTGGCTTGGACCCTCCCCTGACCTTTCCTCCCCTGGCATGTTGTTAGTCATGCAGTAGATCCCCTTGGAGGAGGAACAAGGGGCTGCAGAGTAGCTTCATGTGACTACCACGGGGCCCTTGCATGACCACTCCCTTAAACGTTAAACCCTAGAGATAACATGAGGCCTCAGTTGTGTTTCAGCTCCAGGCCCAGAAAAGCAGCAAAACCAGACAAGCGATGCCTTGGCTGACCTCAGTACCAGCTGCATTGAGTAATGACTTCCTGCCCTGGCTATAACCATCCGTGGAGCCCAGGACCCTGCAAGAGCACACGTAGAAAAGTGATGACTATTCTGCTGAAACCCTTCCCTGAGACCTTCATGTAAACAACCTGAAGCCAGAGCACCCTGGGCAGTTCCCCCTCTCAGGAGCACTTCGGAGCCTTCTCCTTTCTCCTTTTTTTCCTCCCAGGTGTGTGACCTTTACTGCTCTCGCTCCTAAGCTCCAAGGGCCCTTCTTTTGCCTCGGTAACTTGTTTCTGAGCCTATTTCTTCTACAGTTTACTACCTCTCCCTCTTACCTTCTAAATAAACTTCCTCTTGTAGTGTGAGTCTTGTATTGGGGTATATTTTCACTATATTGTGTTTTGAACTGACAAACTTTTTGTTTACCCTGCCTTTTATGAAATTGTTATTTTTAAAATCATTTTTCTTTTTCTTCCTATTGGTTTCAAAGTTATACATTTGTCTATCACTCTTTAGTGGTTATCTTAAAAGTCTTTAAACATACATATTAATACATATTTCAGTTTATACTGAAAGCTAAAAGAAAAAAAGAGTCTTGCCCAGCCAGCGTGGCTCAGTGCTTGAGCATCGACCTATGAACCAGGAGGTCACAGTTCAAATCCCCATCAAGGCACATGCCCAGTGTAGGGTGTGAAGGAGACAGCCATTCAATGACTCAATCTCATTATTGATGTTTCTCTCTCCCTCTGCCTCTCCATTTCTCTCTGAAATCAATAAAATATATTAAAAAAAATAAGAAGAGTCTTGACTCTGAATTCTTTCTTAACCATGATTCAAGTACTGAGGTTGCTGAACCAAGGTCAGGTCTGACTTCACTGGTCTAACACCTGGTCCCATTCTCACCGTCAACACTTTGAACTTTGCAATTAGTCAGTACAAAGCGGAGAAGAATAGAGTTTAAAAATATATTTTTAAGAAATATTTAAGGTATAGATTAAAATCAATTAGTAACTATTTACCAAGAAACAAATCATCTTATTAATATCACTGCTTATCAATATGAGTCATGTGCTGTAAAAGAAAGAAACCAAGAAGCTAAAACAACAAAACAAAAAATCTCTTGTCCTTTAAACCTTTAGGGACCTCCATATTATTTTTTTATCATGTATTTTGGATAATAATTACTTGTTAGAAGAATTGAGGCCAAGCAAAGAAATGCTACCCCTTCTCCCCCCCAAAAAACCCCACCCCCAAACAAAACCCATTTAAACAGCTGTAAAAGGGCCGCAAGGAGAAATGCATTGTGGCTAGCACTTTTGGGTTTGCAGTGACCAACTTCACCAGCTGATCAAACACCAATGGCCCTTTGTACTTTACCCAGGCTTCTTTGCTCACAGCCCCCTCAGAAAGCATTGTCTCTTTGTTTTTACTTCTCAAGTGCAGCTCAGTTTGTTAGCGGAGGTCTTTTCCATGCTTACCCATCTTTCTATCAACAGAAGTTTAGGAATTTGAAATGTATACTGCTCTTTATTGTTGGTCTTCGTTCTAAATGAATCAACATTTAAAACCAATTTACTTTTCTGTATTTTGGCTACCTTTGACTTAACTTCACTCCTAACATTTAAGAATATAAATTATATGTGAAGCGTTCTTGTCTGGTTAAGGCAATGAGTTAATTTTCCAAATATTCATACACTAGAATTTAAATGTCAGTTAATAATTCAAGCAAAGGTTATATGACAAAAATAACACCTGTAAGGAGATGATGACATTTAGCCAACTACATGTGAATCTGGATGATATAGTGAAAGCACTGTTATCTTCATCGTAGGCTTCGATCAGACCTGCCCCATAGACCAAATTGTCCCAGATTATGTCTTCATACTAGCTATAGATTAGAGAGCATAGATATATTATTTTTGTTGATGGAGTTAGAGCTATAGTCATATACATTGAATTCTATAATATTAGCAGGAGCATAGATGAATAGAAAATGACAGGAATTTAAATATTCTCTAAATATATTAAAAGTCAGGCATCTCTGGCCTTGGCTGGTGTGGCTCAGTAGGTTGAGGGTCATCCCACGCCCAGAGAGGTCACAGGTTCAATTCCTGGTCAGGGTATATGTCTGGGTTTCAGTTTGATCCCCAGAAGGGGGTGTGCAGGAGGTAGCTGATGGATGTTTTTCTCTCTCCCTCTCCCTTTCTCTTTCTCTCTAAAAATCAATAGAAAACATATTTTAAAATAAATAAATAAAAGTCAGGCATCTCTATACCCACTCTACAAAAGGTTTTGATATGACTTGGTCTCTGAGGGCACCCAACCCCAGTCTTTGGTGCTATATCTACAGCAGAGCCCATGCACAGTGCAGGCAGACACTAATGCTATGCATACCTCTTCCTCGACTGATCCCAGTCATTTTGCTAATCTTACTCTCCATCCAGCCTTGGCCAAGATGGAGCATTAAGAACCTTTTTCAAGATAAAGAGCATAAAGGACAGTAAAGCTTATGAGCTTTAATTTTCTTTCTACATTATCTGGATGACCCATTTATTTTGGCTCCCAGTTTATTCCAAGATTTTTCTGAGTTCTTTAAAAATTCAAAGCCTAGAATTAAAAAAAATGATGAAGAATAAAATAGGCAGTGATCTAATAGAGATGACTTTGCATCATAAAGATGGAAAACTTGAATATAATATTGGTAAAAATTTGCTTTGAGTTGACTTTTAATAGATTAAGTAGGAAGAAACAACTTAGAGAAGTTACACTTATTTTGAATAAAATATTTTAGATTATTCTATTTTAGATTAAAGTTTTAGTTTTACTTAGGTGGTTTAATGTTTAGATATTATATTTTACATGAAAACCCTCTGAAGTAATTATTATTCCTATCCAATATTTTAGATCAAAGCTTACAAAGTGGTAGCTACCTGGAATTTATTGGCCCCTCTATTGTATTTTAATCATTTGGATTTTAAGGTTTCAGTCTGTCTTTTCCTTTACATGTAGGAGGGTACAGTTGCAGTTGGAAAGCCTTATGAAGCATAAACTTCTGGCCTGGGGGTATTTTTCCCTTGCTAAATGTTATTTGAAGACTCAGTCCTTGTTCTTAATGTGAATGTGTAATTAACCCCGTAGACAGGAGAAAGCAGGGTTCTTCCCCCAAATTAAAGAAAATCGCACAGGCATGACATCCAGAACGGGAAGGTTTCTCCATGCTCTTAACTGGCTTTTCAACAAAAAGGTGTCTATTCTACTTAACTCTCTAACATTTTTATTTCATTGTTGTTGCCATTTTGAAATTAATACTAACAACTTAATTGTGAAATCATTTTTTCAGACGTCTTAGAAAATATAAAGAAAATCAGAGGAAATGTTTACATTTCCGCCATTCAGATTCGACCAGCGCTGGTGATTTCGTGCAGTCAGTTCTTTTTCTCTAAGCACATTTCATACAAAGATGAACTCGAGCGCATTTAAAGAACTGAGCTTATGTCAGCAACACTTTCCTATGACATTTCAAATAATGAAAACTGTATTGAAAGAACAGCTGTAGTAGCAGGATGAGAGCTCAAATAGATGATAAACCCTAGCATGAGTTTGAAAGTGAAACAATGTGAAAATTACAGTTTGGAGATTCAATTCCATTTTAAAGAATAAAACTGATTGAGAAGTATGAAATGAAATAAACACTTAACATATGAAACTCACTGACATAGGAATTTTTAGGGGTGAGATAGGCAGGTATAGGGAATTTTTAGAATTGGAGGTTCATGGGAAAACAACAACAGGGCTACAGAGTTTCAAAAGGGTACATTTCCATAAGACAAGGGAGGCAGAAGTTACATTTCCATAAGATAAAGGAACTTGGAGTAGCCAAAGGTCTATATTTACAAAATAAAGGAGGGCCTCCCATGTTCTATGTGAGGTTTGACCTTTGAGCTCAGGGGTTGCCATAGTGACCAAATCAAAGGGGAATAGTGGCCAATCAGAGGGGATATCAAGGCACAAAAACTGCAGCCTTTATAAACTGTGGAAAAAGGAACTCGGTGGGACTCTTTACCCCTCTCCACGTGGGAGTCTGTACTTGTTCTTCAATAAATTTCCACCTTTGCTATACCATCTTCCATCCGTGGCTTCATTCTTCAACTCCAAGGGACAAAGAATCCGGGGAAGCCATCCTGCCCAGGGGAACAGTGTGTGTTCCATTCCAAAAATCCCGTCTCATCGCGTTATCAAAACCATGCCATTATACACCATTCACTTCTCCCGTCCTTCGTCCTTTCTCTTCCCCTCAAGGTCACAAATGATAGATAATAAAAGATTGAAAACGAATCCATCTGTATTCAGTATTTTTCTGAATTAATTTTATTATAGCAGTTTTTTCTTCTTTTAGAAATCTAGGTGACAGTTATGGGACTTTGGAATAAAGCATTTACTTTTTTTTGCTTGTATTTGAAAGGGCGAGGACTATGCCCTCCATCTTACCCTGGGTTCTCCATTTTTGGGCAGAGCCATGTGCTCGGCAAGGCTTCTTTCCGGAAGCCCAAGCCTCTGCTAGCCACACCCAGGATTTCTCTGGACTAACCAATGATAATCAAGGGAAGTGCACGCCATCACTATGACCACATCCTGTGTAACGAGACACCGACTTGCGCCTGGCCAATCGGCGGGGCCCACAGTCCCCTCTCCTGCCCTTACTCCACCCCCCTATAAAACTCCTCTTCCCATCGGGCTAGGTCTCTCTCTGCCACCTGCTGCTGTGTCAGTAAGGAGGGTAGGGGAGCCAGACCCGAGTTTGAAATAAAGGACTCTTTGCTTTTGCATCAGACACGGCTGGCTCCCTCGAGTGGTCTGTTGGGGATCTTGAAATCTGGGCATAACAGTATTAACCTTGAAAAGACTCATGGTGTTTTTGTTTGCATAAATATTTGGGCTTCTTTTAACATGAAATTTTTTTCATATAAAATTTAGTTCCCAAACTGCAATGAAAAATATATTTTCACTTGCAAAAAAGAACAAACATGTTTTAGGTAATTTGAATTGAGAACTATGTTGTGGGGTTCCCAGACGACACCCAAGGCTCATCCATTGTCCACAAACTTGGAGAAATACACATCTACCAGATGAGGCATTTCTAGAAATTGTGCTTGGAACATAAACTATCCTGGACATTTGTAAATCTGTTATTTTCTCAGTGTCACCAGACTTTATGTTTAAGGAATTTTCCTCTATCACAAATACACATTGAACTCTTCCCTACAGTTCTTAGGGTCTTAGGATATGTTATTTGGGGAAGTAAGTTTCCTGTGTATTCAAATCATTGTCTTTCCCTGTAATATTGTAAAATAGGGGCAGAAATAGAATATTGAGGACTAGCTATAATTATGGAAAATATTAATCATGCTCTTTTAACAGTGATTTTTTTTTCTTATATAAAAAAAAAAAAGCACTGCCAGCACCGGTTTGGCTCAGTGGATAGAGCGTTGGCCTGCGGACTGAGGGGTCCCGGGTTCAATTCTGGTCAAGGGCATGTACCTGGGTTGCGGGCACATCCCCAGTAGGGGGTGTGCAGGAGGCAGCTGATCGATGTCTCTCTCTCATCGATGTTTCTAACTCCCTATCTCTCTCCCTTCCTCTCTGTAAAAAATCAATAAAATATATATATAAAAAAAAAAAGCACATTCTAACCTCGCTGGGAGTTGTACGAGGGACCCAGGAGCTCACCTGGAAATGCAGCCCATCCTCCTCATCAGGGAGTTGCCTATTAACATGGAAAGATTAACAACCTTGTTTCTGAAACCAGAGCCACCAGCCCTTTGCAAACCCCAAGTCCCCATTGCCTGTAGTTTGTAAGCATGATACCCATTTTTATTTTTTTTTTGCCTGCTTCCACATGCTTGCATACCCATTTTTATTTTGCATACCCATTCTTATTCCTTCTGCCTACTTCTCCATGTAATCTTTGTCCTTGTACCCCATATAAGCAGCTGGTTTATGGGAAACGGTAGAGCAGATTTTCGTGGGTGACCTGCTGCTCTCCCATACTGCTGGCATTATTGGAATAAATACTCATATATGATTCAACCCTGTCTCTGCTTAATTGGGTCAAGTAGTGACAGGCAGCACAGACCCCTTGGTTGTCTGGTTTCAATATCTATCCTGCTTTTGTATTATTTTTATGTATGTCATGTTTTACTCTGTAGAGCGCACCTGGGAAAGGCCCCTGAGCTGATTGCCATCTGAATCCAGTGGTGTCCAGCAGAGCCATGCCCTGGAAACACACCTTGACAGAGGCAGGTGTGTTGTCAGCCTAACCTTTAGCTCAGGTGCTAGGAGGTGGGTTTCATTATCTAAATCCAGCTAAGCACCAGGAACAAACATGATTATCCGGGCCCACCCAGAAGTGACGATTACAAAAAAGCCACAAGAATGCACATAATCTTAGTCTTGGGCTTTAGTAAAACTTCCTGGTATTTTACTGTATAAAATAGATGCACTGTATTGGCTCTGGGTCACTGTCTCTCCATCAGAGGACAGCTGTCCCACCCGGCCCCAGCTTTTCCTTCTATCTCTGTGTCTGTCTCTTTCTTTCATTTTCTCAATCCCCAGCCACCCCTACCCAGGAACCGGACTGCTCTCTAGTCTCACTGGTCTTGGAAAAGAGAGAAATATTTATATTACTCCAAGTACATTTATCTACATTAAGACCTTCCCATTAGAACAGATCATATTTATGTGTAAAGGCACAGGTACTAAAGTTTGGTTTTTCATGTGTGTGTGCCAAGAGTAATTTTCCTTCTTCTGAGACATACCCAACAAAGGCATCCAAACAAGAACCAGAACCAGAAAGTGTCACAGTTTCTATAAATTTACAAATCCCATCCAAATTTAAAAAAGAAGAAGAAGAAAGAAAGCAAGCAGCATTTTCTAAAGTGGGCTCTCTGGACTAGGTTCAGCCCAACAGAGAAGTCAGTTTCTGGTCCAGAAATGGCTACCTCACCTGTTTGATGTTCTGTGTGCCTGACAGACAAGTAGTGTCACAGTGTGTAAACCATGCACAAAACGACATCTTGATCTGGTTTGACTAGTTTGAAGTTTTAGTTTTCCTTGGCTTTGAAGTTTATGAAATACTTTAATTTGTGTTGTCTCATTGACCTCTCAGAACAACCCCATGAGATACATGGAAAAGCTAAGGGATTGAAACTACAAAGATGATGAAACTGTTTACATGGCTTCAGTTAGAAGGAGAACTCGAGTCTTCTGATGCCTATTCCATCGTTCTTTCCTCAGTACTGTGCTGCCTGTTATGCCCAGATTTCAAGATCCCCAAGGAAACCACACCAGGGAGCCAGTCTGATGCAAAAGCAGAGGGTCCTTTATTTGAGCTAGCTCACCTCCCCCTCCTGGCCGAAGCAGCGACCGGAAGCAGAGTGAAGTCGCCGTGGGAAAATCAGGGTTTTAATAGAGGGTGGAGTGAGGGGAGGGGAGCTGACTGTGGGCCCTGCCGATTGGCTAGGCGCAAGTCGGATCTTCTTACACAGGATGTGGTCATCTCTATGGCACACACGTCCCTTGATTGTCATTGATTAGTTTAAAGAAATCCCAGGCGTGGCCAGCAGGGGCCTGGGCTTCCGGGAAGAAGGTACTCTCCTGAGCACATGGCGGCTGGCCCCAACATGGAGGGTATGGGGCAAGATGGAGGGCATAGCCCTCACCCTTTCACTGCCAGGAGGCTTGGGTTGGAGTTGTCAGTCTATGGTGAGTTCCTTAGAGATCTGGCAGCTCTTTCAAACACGGCTTCTTGACTGCCCAGGAGTCACAGGTGAGCCTTCTCTCATCACAGGGGGAGTACTTCTGCCTCAAGCATATGGTGTGAATGAAAAGAACTAGAAATGAAGCTGGTCAAGAAAATTCATACGGAGATTTAAACTCCTAATCCTGCAGGCACTGAAGAGAAAACACTTGCTCTGCTTGCTTTTTAACTGTCAATAACGAAAAAAGTAAAAACTGGAAGGGAAGGCAAGGGAAGCGATGTGTGTCCCAGGTACTGAGGAGGTGAGAACCCTGAAAAGAACATCTTGTCATATTTTCATTCCACTCATTTGTCTAAGGCTAGGCTTTGTGCTAAGCTCTTACCCTGAAAACAAAATTCTTAATTGTTCTCACATTTTATATGTCCCAGCTGGTAAATTTCACTCAAGCACTGGGACCAGTGGTTCTCAACTTTGCACATTAGAATCACCTGGGAATCTTGTTATGGGGTGAGGCCACAACATTAGTAACAAAGAAACAGAATTTCCAGAGGATGAGGCTCAGAAATCAGGATTTTAAGCCCTAACCGGTTTGGCTCAGTGGATTGAGCATAGGCCTGGGGACTGAGGGGTCCCAGGTTCGATTCCGGTCAAGGGCATGTACCTTGGTTGCAGGCACATCCCCAGTAGGGAGTGTGCAGGAGGCAGCTGATCGATGTTTCTCTCTCATCGATGTTTCTAACTCTCTATCCCTCTCCCTTCTTCTCTGTAAAAAATCAATAAAATATATTTATTAAAAAAAAAAAGAAATCAGGATTTTAAAAAGATTCCCAGGTGATTCTAATGTACAGCCAAGGTTGAGAACCACTGGTCTATGGGGACCACTTGGCTCTTACAAAGCTTTCAGATACAGAATCATGGCAGACACACCAGATTCTCATCACTGGGCACATAAAGACACACTGAGGGGTTCTAACTCCCCATTTTACTAGTAGAGCTGCCCAGACCTCTACATTGTGATAACTTTTTATTCCTTTAATTATAAAAGTAGGATACACCTTTTGCAAAATTCAAATGCCAAATAAATGTGTAAAGAAAAATATACATTTCCTTAGGAGGAAAACAGTGTAAATAGCTTGGTGCATATCCCCCCATTAAAATTTGTTAATGTTAAGTGCGTGCATATGGGTGCACGCACGTTGTTTATGTAGTCTTACAACATATTCTGCTGTTCCTTTTTTCATTAGTTTATTTAACATCTTCCCATGTTAGACATATAAATCTTACAAAAGCTCTAAGAATATGTTAAAAAATGTATGGAATTATGAAGCACAGAAACCATGGTAAGGTCGGGCTGGGTGTGCTGAGCTGAATGGGAGCAAAAGACCTGGTATATGGGTGCATTAGAAAAGTGTGAACGAGAAAGGAGGAAAAAGCCCTCAGAAGAACATGGCTAATGTAGTTTCCAGTTTGATTTACTCAATCCAATGAAAGCCACACACTATTATTCTCAAAACATTGACCGGGTATTATTTTTGGTGGTACAATGGAAAGAGGCAGGTCCACGCCTATGTTCCAGTCTAAATGTGTACTTTACCATGTACTTCACTGTGTACCACATATGTACTTCACTAAACTTTCTGAGCTTTCCTTTCCTTACTAAAAATGACTAGATTAGACTCGATGGTATCTTCAGTTCTTTCCATGTCTGCTTTAATTTCCTGGAAAACAACCTCAAGAATGTTGTTAGGCATAAAGTAATCTTTGTCCCAGCATATTCTTGGTTGTTCTTGTCATTGCTCAATGGCAATTCACTAGGCTGATTACACAGGTCACATTACCCTACCATTTTAGCTTATAATACTGCCCTTCTGTTTTCCAGGTTATAAAGAGTTTTCACACACCTTATCACAACTAATTTTCAGATTGAGCAGATACTACTTTAATCCCCATTTTATAGATTAGGGATTAAGTTCAGTGTGGAATTGCACAAATGTGATTCCTACCTACATCATCTGTAGCATTGATGGCTGAATAGACATATATGATTTGGATAGAGTCACCACCTTGCTCTTATTTGAGAGTTTTATGTGTGGCATGTTTGTAATAATAAGGAATGAATATTAGTTGGTATTTGTAATACAGGAAAAAGGTGGTTTAAATTCACCAAGGAGATTTTTACCACAGATGAACAGAAAGAATCTTCTGGAACATCACTAGATAAAAATATATATTTTTTTAAAATATATTTTATTGATTTTTTACAGAGAGGAAGGGAGAGGGATAGAGAGTTAGAAACATCGATCAGCTGCCTCCTGCACATCTCCTACTGGGGATATGTCAGCAACCCAGGTACATGCCCTTGACCGGAATCGAACCTGGGACCCCTCAGTCCGCAGGCTGACGCTCTATCCACTGAGCCAAACCGGTTTCGGCGATAAAAATATTTTGATCCAGTGGAACTGTTAGGGGCAGAAATACAATATTGGGGACCAGCTACAATTATAAGAAATATTAATCATGCTCTGTTAACCATGATGGTTCTGTTCTGATTAGAGAAAGCACATTCTAACCTGGCTGGGAGTTGTATGCCCTGGGACATGGGAGCTAACATCGGAATGCAGTCTGTCCTCCTTTCCCAAGAACTGCCTATCATTGTGGAAACATTTACAACCTCGAGGCTGAAAAAATCTAGTCCCAGAGGCACCTGCCCTTTGCAACCTCCAGCCTCTATTGCCTGTAGCCATTATCCCCTGCCTACTTCCCCATGCTGGTAATTCCTACTTTCCCACATAATCTTTGCCCTCTACCCAGTATAAGCAACTGGCTTATGGGGAGGGGCAGAGCAGATTTTCCTGGGTGACTTGCTGCTCTCCCATACTGCCTGCATTATTGGAATGAGCACTCATATATGATTCAACCCTGTCTCTGCTTAATTGGCTCAAGTAGTGACATGCAGCACAGACCTCTTGGTTGTCCAGTTAGAGAACTTTGAGATTTTTTGTTTTTAAATACATATTTTTACTGATTTTTTACAGAGGGGAAGGGAGAGGGATAGAGAGTTAGAAACATCGTTGAGAGAGAAACATCAATCAGCTGCCTCCTGCACACCCCCCATTGGGGATGTGCCTGCAACCAAGGTATATGCCCTTGACTTGAATCGAACCTGGGATTCTTCAATCAGCAGGCTGACGCTCTATCCACTGAGCCAAACTGGCTAGATGCTGCCTATCTGTTCCAGACCCTCCAGTTCCAAAGACCCTGTTGTAATTCTCTCTTTCAGGTCTCCCAGGATTTTTTTTTTTTTTTTTTTTGCATTTCTTCATCCCAGAATGTGCTTCCACTGCCCTGTCTTTCTGTCAAACTCCTAGTTATCCTTCAAGCTCAAGGGTTAGCTCCTCTGTCAATTAATTTCTCAGCATCTTCTGTAGACATCGGTGCTCCTAATTTCTCTCACTGCAACCTTTAAGAGCTTCATTATAGCAAGCATCCCACTTCTACAAGCTTCTTAAGGGTAACCTCAACTACAAGCTTCTTAAGGGTAAAATGAAATCCATCTTCTCACATGAGTATTCCCTGACAGCATGGACTGTGATCCAAAAGTTAAAAATAGTTTGAAATCTTAGCAAAATTTTATTTTTTAATTTCTATGTAATTTGTTGCCAGAACTTTCTCTTTTATTAAAACTTAATGTTTTATTTATTTTTTTAAAATTCGAAGCAATTACAAACTTACAGAAGTGATGCACAGAACAAAGACCTTTCCTTTGAACCATTTGAGGGTAAGTTGCTGCTCTGATGCCCCATTATCTTGGAATATTTTAATATGTATTCCCTTCATTCTTTGATCACCTTCTTGCTTTCAGGCGTAAGAGTTCCTGGGTTCATGTTATTCTTTGTCTGCCCAGTCCTGGGATCAACCCTTTCTCTAAGGAGCCCTGGTTGTTAGTGGAGAATAGTTTTTGGAAGCCAAACTCAGGGCCCTTTGTGTGCTCATTGTTGTTAGGGTCTCGCTGTTCCCTGGCCCTCCCAGTGGACAGTGCTGGGATTATTTATAGCTATATCTATTTTTATCAGTTTATATGCAGAAAACCATGAACTTACACTGACATCACCAATTCCCACCTAACGCCATGAGTTCATTCTAGTTTTCTAGTTCGTTTCTAGTTTTCTCCCTCTCCGTGTTTGCAACAACCTTCCCAGACCGTGAGAAAACTGACTACTATTATCTAGAATATATTTACGTATTTAATGAACCTGCTGTGTATATAACACATCTTCTAGTTTTGATGGCATTTCCTTTCGTCTCAATTCCTTCTTTCTCCTCCTTGGCTGCTGATACTCAATTTTTTTCTGCACCCAGATTTCAATATGCAGGGAGGTTTCCACATGCATAAGGCAAGTCTCATACACCAGCTGGGGGTCCTGCAGTTGAATGTGGTTCTGACACTGCCCGTCTGGAGGCAGCATCAGATCCCAGTTTAAGGGCTCAGGCCACAAGAAAGGCTGCCTTTCCCTTCAAACGCCAGTCACAAGGTCCAGGTTGTCACTTATGCTTCGGACTGGTTGATTATAGATGGAAGACTGCAACGATGCACAGAGCCAAGAGAAACACTTTACTTACTAGTACACTAGACCTCTGGTTTATTGTACAAGGATGTGACTGAGGAATAGCCAGATGGAGGAGGTGCCCAGGACAAGGTATGGGGAAAGGGCATGGAGCTTCCATGGTTTCTCTGACTGCTCTCCGTGAACCTCCGCAGGTCTCCATTGGGTGTTCATGGAGACTTTGTTACACGGGTGTGCGTGGCTGGTTGGAACATTTGCCATTGGCGAGTATGTTAACCTCCAGCCCGTCTTTCGCTCCAGAGGCCAGGGTGGGAGAATGGGACTGACATTTCCAACCCTCGAATTGCGTGATTGGTTTTCCTGCTCCCATCCTCTGATCTGTCCTAAAGTCACTTCATTAACATGACAAGAGACACCTTTTAACTCCCTTTTCACTTAGGAAATTCCAAGGGTGTTAGCTGTGTGCCAGCAACTGAATGATGACCAAATGTCCATTTCCTATTTAAATCTCGCTATCACACCCTCCTCCTGTACAGATGCCCTCCTCCCTGTACAGACTCTGGTACCTCAGCAGGGTCTTCCTCCTCACCCTTGTCTATTTTGTGCAGAGTCACCAGCTCTCAGGGATGCCTGACTCTTCACACCAGACTGTCTCTCTTCACTCTGGACTCATGGACACCCTTCAGTCTTTGCTCCACATCAAGGCTTTGCTTTGCAAGGACTCCTTCTTCCGCCAGCTGGAGCTCCAATGAACCAGGTGGGGAAGTGTGCTCCCCTGGTCACATGTGGGTGCTGACATTCTGTGTTGGAGTGTATGCACAAAGTCTTACCTCATTAGGGATGTAGGGGTGATTTTCCACGTTCCCTCCCACAATCTGGACACCTTTGTCACCCTGCTTGGTCTATAACTGCCCAGACTAAGTTTCCCTCTTACTTGGATACCCTTCTTCCCTGGTTCAGAATCCAACACCCTGCATTGGGCCACTCTGATGCCCTCTGCACAGATATATTTGTTGTGCTATGCCCCACCTAAGGGCTTTAGGACTGGAAGGGAGAAAAAGGAAAGGAAGGAGAAGAAGGTAAGGGACATGCCATCTCTTAGATTTACTTAATTAGTCCTCCCACAGGAATTGAATGCACGGGAAAGTTTAAGAGGCCAATTTGCTTTGTATTTGCTATAGTAGCAAAAGATTTGGACTGGGAAACATTGGAAGCTATTAGAAAAAGTAACATTTGAGATTAAATGCCCTTTCCATTTGAGGAGATAGAAAAAGAGGGCCAGGCAGTCAATGACAAGGACCAGTCAGTCCAGGACAGGGACCAAGGGGAGGGGGGCAGAGGAGAAGGGAAGTAGACGTGGAGGCAAATAGAGGACCTAGAACTAGTCCCAGTTAGGCAGGAACCTGGGAACTTGAGCTTTGAAATAATTGGATATTGCCAGAATTCTTTGAAGGGACCAATCCTAGCAGGGTATATGAATATCCCTAAACAAAGAGCTTAAGTGGTAACCTCGTTGGGCCCCCTTCCTGCTGGCCTCTTGCGGCAGGAAGTTTGTATTTCCCTCAAAACCTATGTGTCTGCCAACCATTCGTAGGTTTTGTGAGACAAAGATCTTGAACCCAACTGTTGCATTTTGGTTTCACATTGGTGAATTGAATTTTCATTTCTTTTCTGGGTGCTTCGTGTTTTGTTCTGATTGATTACTGCCAATGTCTATTTCTGATAGACATCTATACTAATAAAAGGGTAATATGCTAATTACACCAGGTTGACCGGCCATCTTCTGGATGTCCGACTTACTTCCGGACAAAGCCATGGTGGTGGGGGCTTAGGCAGAGGCAGTTAGGAGCGATCAGGGGAGGGCAGTTGGGGGCAAGATCAGGCCAGCAGAGGTTTAGGGGCAATCAGGTCAGCAGGGGAGGGCAGTTGGGAGCGAGATCAGGCTGGCAGGGGAGGGCAGTTGGGGGCAACATCAGGCCGGCAGGGAAGGGCAGTTAGGGGCGATCAGGCAGGCAGGCAGAGGGGTTAGGGGCAATCAGGCAGGCAGGCAGGTGAGCGGTTAGGAGCCAGTGGTCCCAGATTGCAAGAAGGATTTCCAACTTCTGGTTGCCAGACATCCCCCAAGGGGTCCCCGATTAGATAGGGTGCAGGCTGGGCTGAGGTAGCCCCCCCCCCCCCCCCCCCGCCATCCCTGTGCATGAATTTCGTGCACTGGGCCACTAGTTTAGAAATAAAAAGCCTGGGATATTTGTTCTTCTCACCCAGTTTTCTTCTTTCATAGTTAAGAGAATGGCATTCTGGTTAGGTCAAATGACTTTCCCAGGTTTCCCAGGTGACATAGCAGAAAAAGATGGCTATCTTTCAACATCCTGGCCAGTGAACTTTTCATTATTATTGTTTAAAACCATTTGATCTTTAAGATGAATTTCTGAGAAAACATGTAGCGTATACAGTTACACCTTATACTTTAAATTGGAAGTCTTTTTCTTCAGTAATGATATTGCTGATAGAATGCCATATTTTGGGCCCTACGTTATCTGACTAGTACTTTGGTGTTCATATTTCATTAGAGTAGATTATCTAGAAATTAGCCTTACCAATTTGGTAGTTAGTAACAACAGTAATTTAGTAATTAGTGTGGATGAAAAAAGAGTTCCATGGAAGACCTTAAATTCCTAACTGGACAGGTTGGTGTGTAGTCACGTACTCAGGCCTATAACTTCCTATATAATAAAAGGCTAATATGCAAATCAACCAAATGGCAGAATGTCCAGTTGTTATAATGTGCACTGACCACCAGGGGGCAGACTTCCAATGCAGGTGCTGTCCCCTGGTAGTCAGTATGCTCCCACAGAGGGAGTGTTGCTCAGCCAGAAGCTGGGCTCATGGCTGGTGAGCACAGCGGCAGTGCTGAGGAAGTCCAACTGCTGGCTTAGGCCTGCTTCCTGTAGTCGGACATCCCCCGATGGCTCCCGGACTGCAAGAAGGTGCAGGCTGAGCTGAGGGATGCCCTCCCCCTGCCAGTGCATGAATTTCGTGCACTGAGCCTCTAGTCTTTAATAAAAGGCTTATTTGCCTTAAGCAAGCCCTGTTCATTGTTTCTGTGTATCTAGATTAACACACTTTTGAGCTGCCTCTTTTTTTAGATGCCTCCTTCTAAAGCAGTGGTTCTCAACCTTCCTAATGCCACGACCCTTTAATACAGTTCCTCATGTTGTGGTGACCCCCAATTTCATTGTCACAAATTGAACATAATTAAAGCATAACGATGAATCACAAAAACAATATGTAATTATATATGTGTTTTCCGATGGTCTTAGGCGACCCCTGTGAAAGGGTCGTTCGACCCCTAAAGGGGTCGCGACCCACAGGTTGAGAACCACTGTTCTAAAGCATGATCACCCTCAAGGGAGGGCATAATTCTAACTATTCTGGAATCCCATTCCCACCTTGCTTTCTCCCACCTCCATGTAATCTTCCTTAACATTCCTCCTTAATTTCAAATGCATAAAATAAATTGCCAACTGTTATTTCCTAACAATTGAGATCTTGCTTCCTGAGAATTGTTGTCAGTTTTGGCTCAAAAACGCTCCCCAAAATCCTATTATAAACATTATTGATTTGGAGATTTCTTACATCACATTAGTAGTTAAGGTTTTGAATACTCCCTCTTAATTGCATCTTACATTATGTTAACTATTTGATAAGGTATTCAAGTAAGTTGATTATTATCTATTTTCCTATTTATTGTCTTATGGAGGGTTGGCAAAAGTGAATACACAGACAGTACATAGACGCAAATGACTGATAAATAAAATTTTATTTTAAAAACTCCATGATGTAAAATTTGTATTATTTAAAGTCCATTTATATTTGTGGAAAATCCAACACATTATCAATGTTGTTGTTCATGCTTGGAGGTAACAACTTGTTGGGTGTAGATTTACCATTTAGAGTTTTTATTAATTTCCAAGAAACACCTTGAGTCACTGAAAGCAAAAGAAAAAATAGACAACAAACTATATTTAAGAACCCAGCAAAAATTTTTTTTTGAAAATCAATAAGCAGTTTACTATTCAGTTATATAAACTCATTTTTTTTAAATGAACTATAAGTACATAAATAAACGTCAAAACCTCCTCACTGAGAAACAGATAAGAATACTGTATATTCAGTCATAATCTAATTTCATTTCTTTTGTTCATGTTTCACAAATCCTCTTTTGGATGCTTCTGATTCCACACAACAGGCACTGAATGGTGCATTTTCTCATGTCAAAGCCCTCACTACCCTTGTTATTGTTTTGAATTAGTGATTTCTCTTTGTTCATGGTGATACTGAACATTCTCTTAGTGCTCTGCCTCCAACATCATGTTGCCAAAGAAGTTCTGCCCTCACCAGTTCGCTCAGCAAACATCTGATCTTCTGGCTTGATTCCTGAAAACAAAAATTTGAAATCCTGAATTAAAGAAAGAAAAGGAGATTTTATTGTTGAAGGCGGTCTCAGAGTTCTTAATATGCTACTTGTGCTTTGAGCATAGCTAAGTGAGCAATGCAATGCACCACTTTCCATTTTATTTTTTACAAATTATTTGAAAAATCATCTTTATTATTATTTTTCAGTTACATTCAATATTATTTTGTATAAGTTTGAGGTGTACAGCATAGTGGTTAGACAATTATATACTTTACAAAGTGGTCCCCGCATTATTTAAAGTACACACCTGGCACCATACATATTTATTACAATATTTCCAACAAAAATCGTGTAGAGTCCTATTAGCTGTGTAATTTAAGAGCTTAATGGTGACATGAACTTACTTCTGGCCCTTGAGTGAAATAATTGCCCTTTTTGCACCAATGTAATCCTGTAAATTAACAAATATACAGATTTTATCACTGGAAGGGACACATCATCAAGATCATTTTGCTGTTCTCCCTCGGGGGCAGGAATCCTTCTACCACATACCCCTGGATTTGAATCCCCTTCAGTCTTGGGAAATCACTACTTCCCAAAGCAGTTGTGCCCGACACTCTGCAGAAACTTTCCTCTTGCTACTTTACCCTGTTACTGCTGCCTTCTGCAATTAGAATGCAATTAAACCCTCTCCATATGACAGCCCTTCAGTTATGTCCACCTAGATCCTCATCCTTCTCGAATCTTCTCTCCATGTCTCTTTCTTCCAGAGTTATACCTAAGTTCTCCTGGGAGATGAGATTCTTTCTCCTGCCCCATCTCCTTGCCCTTGCTTGGATTTAGTATCTTTTTTGGAAATGTGCTGCTTTAGAAAGCGGTGAATTTAACCCATGAAAGGCGAGAACACTTTGAATTCTTATTGTTCTTGCATCATGGTTTCACTTTATTTCTGACAATTATATCCACGAGACACAACCTTTGTCCCCAAACACCGCATTCACTTGGCACAAACTTGTTGACCTCATACGTAAGTCAGCTTTTCTTGAACCCTCATCTGAACAAACATTTATTTTAATCTGCGGATATCCCGTGCGGCGTCAGGAAGGGCCGGCTTGCGCAGTGCTGGCTCAGAGAGTTTGCCACCACGCTCCAGATTTCGCTTCCTTTTTCTCCTCTGGGTTTAAGAAGTAAGACAAAAAAGTAATTCCTGCTAGCATCTGAGACAATGCAAGGGGCTCCAGACTCTATTCCAGGAAGCCGGCTTCCAGGTAACAAAGAGACCGCGGAGAGCAGAAAGCAAGCCCGGGAACACCGGCACGGAGGTGTCACTAAGGTAACCTCACGCGGTGAGAGCGCGGAGCCGGCGGGGCTGAGGCTGGGAACCCGCAAAGCCAGAGGCCAGCCCAGTGGCCCGGCGCCCTCGCGCGGACGCGCGCGGGACTCCGGGCTGGGGGAGTGTGCCCCCACGTGCTGCAGAGGCGGGGACAGGGGCATCCGCCTCTTATCTGAAAGGGTGCCGGGCGGGACGGCAACCAACGGGCAGACAGGCGAGGCGAGGCGAGAGGTTAGCAGGTTAACCCAGTCCTTCCTACTGGCTTGCCAAGGCCAGCGACCTGGGAGAGGGAGGGTCCCGTGGAGGCGCTCAAACCCCAGGACGCCGAAAGGGACGGCACGGCCCATCCCTTTTGAGTCTGCTCCGAGGGCCTTGGGCCGACCGACAGGAAGGGGAGGTGGGGTCCCGCCGCGATGCGGGTTCAGTCCTTCTTAAGAACTGTGGGTGGTGTGGGCTCGGTCTCCGGGAGGAGCCTGTGTCACCGCACTGTAAGCAAATCCCGGGCCGATTGCAAACCTGGCTCCGGGGCAGTTGGCCCCCTGCCCGGCCGAGCGTCCGAGGGCTCCAGCCACACAGTGTCCCCGGGGCCGGCCGGCGGGTGGCCGGGGGCCTTTATCTCTGCTCCCCCTTTGTCCTCTTTATCTCAGGCTCTCCAGGAGGACCGGGGCCGCTCTGCCTATCGCTCCCCACCCCCCGCACCGTCACTTCAATGCCCCGCAGGTCGCCGGCTGCTCTTCTTCCGAAGGCGGCGGAGGACGACGGGCGCCCGGTGCCACCGCGGACTCGGATCGGCGCCGACGCCTGACCCGCACGCCCTTGGGCATCTTTGCCGGCGCGCCCCGCGGGTCCCCGTGCGCCCCCGCCCGCTTCGGGTCGGCGAGGAGCAGTCCCGGCCAGGATGGCCCCTGGCCGGGCGGTGGCCGGGCTCCTGCTCCTGCTCCTGGCGGCGGCGGGGCTCGGAGGGGCGGCGGCGGGGCCCGGGCTCGCCTTCAGCGAGGATGTGCTGAGCGTGTTCGGCGCGAACGGGAGCCTGTCGGCGGCGCAGCTCGGGCGCCTGCTGCAGCGGCTGGGAGCCGGCCCGGCGGAGGGCGCCCCGCAGCCCGCGCCGCTGCACTTCAACCAGGTAGGCGCCGGCCCGCGCCCCGCGCTGCCCCTGCGCGGCCCTTGCACACACCGGCGCTATTCCTGCGGGACCCTGCGGGACCCTGCGGGAGGACGAGTTTCGGGACCTGCTTCAAGTGCGGAGCGGCGGCTGGTGGTACTTGATTTCCACCAGACCAGCTCCTACGCCGGGGTTCACGGGCTGGCGGGAGGGAGGGAGCCAGACATTGCAGCCGATGAGCTGAGTAATCAGACGCTTGTGAATATAGAATTTTATAGAAAAGTTTATAAAGTAATTTAAGGCGGGAAGCACCTTAAGAGATGCTTTTTTAAAAAACAAAAACAAACAAACATAGAAACGGCGTACTTAAATCCTCCCAGCAAAGATAGGGGCTCGCATGCTGCCCTCGCTAACTGCTGCGTGGCAGGTAACCACTGCCAACGAGATACAATGCAGTTCCGCCTTTTCTGTGTAGGTTTACACGAGGCCTTTAGTTTACCTGAGGAGGCTCATGGTACAGAGAGCAATGAAGATTATAGCTGTTAATAAATTTCAGCACGCTGATAGAATAGATGGTTCTTTACAGAATGCATGGTCTATGATAATTTCTTAAAATTGTGAAGGAAGCACAGTGTGGTTTCTGCATCCTCCCCATTTTTTTTTTTTTTAAAAGTGTTAACTCAGTGCCCTGATTTTTTTTTTCTCCTCCTGCTCTCGTTCCTGGGAGAATGGACGAGGAATAGTAGTATGCAGTCTTTTCCATATTATTTGTCACTTCTAGCCCATGTTTGTGCTACAAACTGTTTGTGGTCCAAGATGTATGGGGAATGCTGCACATTATACTCCACTCTTGGAAATTTAACATTTTCTAATGTACCTGACCTTAGATCACAGTTGGAGAAACTTTAATCAGGTGACCTCCTTGCTAAGAACATGATGGAGAGGAAGACATCCTTTGTGTAGGAAATATCTTGCCGCAATTAAAACAGACACTGCTCAAGAAGAACTTTGTGATGCCATGTGTATCAGAGGGTGACCTCCCTCTGAACTAGAAGGGTTTTGTGGTTCACTTAGGCATGTTTTCGAATAAACTGTAGTTCTGGCTCTGGCATGGCTTAATTAAACATTTGATTTAATGTCTAAGACGTATGTTAGCAAAACTGAAATTCCCACATATTATATTAATATTTGGAAAAGAAAACAAAGCAAACAACTTCCAAAGTGTTTTCTGCCTAGTTGCAGTCTCTTCAAGCAGGGGAAACAGCTGAGCTGACTAAAGGATTTCTAGGTAGCGGCAGGAGTGGTCACATGCTCGGGCAGAAGCTTGGGGCCTTGCAGCTGCCTATCTGTAGCCCACACATTGTTTTGACTTAAATTATCTCCTTGTCTCGCAGTGTGTGGAGGTGTTGACGAATCATAAAGAGACAAAAGACCTCTGAGCCACCTCTTGGCAAAGACTGGAAAATAGGTCTAAATTATTTTTAAAAGTTGGTTAAGTTCATTAGTAGTATGATTCCCAGGTTGCGAGTTAGTAGGACACCTCAATAGATAAATCGTATGCATGCTGACACCTTGTTTCTCATTCTCACAATCGCACCTTTGCCATCATTATGGCCTCTTTGGGCAACAATAAGGAACAGGAAGAAGCCCATAATCTGGAAACAAAGGGAAGCCAAAGAAAATGTATCACTTACTCAGGCCTGACAAATAAAAATTCGAGGTTCTGAAAGGTCCTGATGAAAACAACAATCACCAAACAAAATGCCGACAAATGAAAGATTCCAGAAGAATCTATTAGTTTGTTCACATTCTTATTTGTTCCAGCAGGAAACCATCCAATCTGGAGCAAAACTTAGACTCATTAATTTAGACTGCATACCTGAAAGAATGCAACTCCAGTCTTCTCACCTGTGACAAAGTAGAATAAATAATGTATGGGCCTATTGTGAGAAACTTGATTTTCTGACTTTGAAAAAAGGTTGAAAAAAAAATAGAATTTATTTCTGTGGGTCAGGGATTTATTGACTCTTCTATGGGACCTGTTCACAAATGACATTGTTCCTTTGGATGAGGGCTGTGGTATTTCTTAGGTGAGCTTAACTCAGGTTATAGACTCTTGGACTCTGGAGATTTGTTAGACAATTTGGAAGGTTTTCTAATATTTTTTTTTCAGTATTCCTAAGTACTATTAAATTGACTTGTTGCTTTGGGAGATCAAAGTGATTTAAGTTCAGACTGGTGACAATAGAACTATTGAGTTTATTGTTTTGCTTCATGGTCACTGAGGGTCCAAAGATCAGGTAGAAGAGGCGGTCCAAACAGTGAGAGCAGGTGGCTCTTTTAGTTCAGTGGGAGGTGATGGGGTATAAATCATCTAAGTCAGGGATTTCCTAGAATACACAGAGAAGCCCCAACTGAATGCATTCTTTGGGTGATGAATTTAGGGGGTTAAAATGGCCTCAGATGTTCCTTTCTCACTCTCCAACTGCTCTTTTCTCTTCATCTCCTCTTCCAAACGCCTCACCTCCAAGTTCTTGTAGACACTGGTTAAATAGACTGATAAAAACGAAGATCCTCATCCTCCAAGTTATCACACTAAACTGATTTTAATAAGTCAGTCTCCCAGGGAGGGTTATTGGGGTGCTGGAGAAGTGGGCCTGGGTGTGGTAGGTTGGCCTGTGAGGCAAACTGTTTCACACCATCACTCAACCGCATCCTTTGCTTCTCTCTCTTAACTTTCTTTTTTCTTTTGATACATAATTTGCAGCATATCTCCTGCACCTTTTTTCCCCTTTTGACATTCCTGCCACCTGCTTGCTTGAACATTGTTTGTGGAAACTTTCAATTCACATTCCATCCTCCTGAGGCAATACTTGGAGTACGCCTATCTTCTTTCATCTTGAGCCTGGCATTCGAGGCTCTTCACCTCAAGGTTGACCCTGAAAAGTCTACCTGCCTCTCCAGACCTAGACCTCACTAAAAAACTATTTACTCTTCTATGAATTCACCAACCATTTCCTAGCTTATTATCTTCCTTACACCCTTTCTGTTTCCAACTGGAATATCCTTTTTCCCCCTGGAATTGCCCTATCAAAATCCTGTATGTTTAATCTCCCAGTTATCCTTTGCCACTCCTCCTCCATAAAACCTTTCCAGGGTATAATAGCCAGCACTGATAGGCTGTTTTCTCTCTCTTTTTGAATAACTGAAATGTTTTTTACTATGGTAATGACACTTAACTAGTCATGTGTTCAACAAGTATTTTGAATGACTACTGTACTCTAATTAGAGTGGTCATTTTAAAGTACAAATCTGATCATATCACTCATCTTAGTAAAACAATTAAATTCCTTCAAGATAAACTTCAAACACTTCAATGTGGCTTAAGCCCTTGTATGATCTAGTCCCTGTATATTTCTCAAGCCTTATCCTTTGCCACGACTGCAGTCTTAGTGGACTGCCTGTAGTTCCTGGTTTCCCATATACATCTGCTTCTGCTTTAGGTATTGGTTTATACATTACTTTTTCTGAGAAGCCTTTCTTGGTCTACTCAAGGGTTTAGTTGCAATTATATTATAATATGTAAATAATTTAGTATGTATTATAATTTTCTGTTTATATGGCTACACCCTTCCAACTTCCTTACCACCCCACAGTTTTAAACAAATCAAACGGAATGACCTAACTTTTCTGTCTGGAGCAGTGGTTCTCAACCTTCCTAATGCCGCGACCCTTTAATACAGTTCCTCATGTTGTAGTGACCCCCAATTTCATTGTTACAAATTGAACATAATTAAAACATAGTGATTAATCACAAAAACAATATGTAATTATATATGTGTTTTCTGATGGTCTTAGGCAACCCCTGTGAAAGGGTTGTTCGACCCCCAAAGGGGTCACAACCCACAGGTTGAGAACCGCTGAGGTTAGTGTAGTGCCTGGTACATAACATGTATTCATGATGTATTTTTTGAATGAATAAGTGAAGATTGCTTAATATGAGTAAGATTATTTGGACCCTCACATGAGTTTAATGTTCACTGGGGGAGGTATGGTACCTGCACACATAACTATAATGCATGCTAGGATGATATGTCTAATTAAAGAATTACAAAAGAAAGTGGAATGGGATCAGACTTGTGTTTTCAGAAAATTCATTTGCATGAGCAAGTGGAAAGGGCTGGAGTGGGTCAGGATGGGAGCTAAGGAGGAAACTGCAGTCCTATGCATGAGATGTAATGATCGTTTGAACCTGGAGACAGGCAGTAGGACGCACAAAGGCTCTGCCTTTTTCTGGAAGAGCCGGCATGGCTGAAGAGTAGGCAAAGAGCCCCAAGATAAATACTTTCTCCTTCAGTCTTTTGCCTGCAGTGGTCATTTAACTATTATTAGATCTTTTTCTTCATTCGCTTCTGGCTTGAGGACTTCAAGGGGGAGAGGCAGCGAGGTAACTCTTGGTTCCTTTCTTTTTTTCTTTTTTTTAAAGTGATTTATTTATCAATAATTTAAAAGCTATTTTTGTATCTGTTAACATAATATTACAACTAACATGGTCTGGAAGCGAGAGTTTTAAATGTCATACAAATCACAGTGGCCTTAACCTATTTGTGGCCACTTTTTAAAGGCCTGCTGTACACCTTTGGAGAAGTTCATCATTAAGGCTATAGAGGCTGTCAAACCATACTTTGAGTGCTCTTCTTCATCACTGTTGCCTTTTTTGTCCATCACTAAGCCATCTGTGATTAGCTCATGGTGGCTTTTACCTTGTAATGTGGCTGATGAAGGGCTTGTGCTAGGTATGGGAGAAATGCAAGATCAGATATGTAGTGGGAACAGAGAGGAAGGGCGTTTAGCTCTGCTGAGAGGGGCGGGTAAGGGAAGGTTTTCTTTGTGAAGTGATGCATTCCAGGCAGAGGGAACAGCCTGGAACAGCATGAGCCAAGGTCCAAAGGCTTTAAGTAGCAGGTAGCTTCAGAGAAGCTCCCTTTGTTCAGTGTTGCTGAACGTAAAGATGGTAAAAATGGTCTTAAGGGCTTTTTTAAAAGTGGGGGGTGGCTGTTGAGTTGTTAAGGAAACAAACAAACTAACCTGAGTTATGAGGCTCCTGTCCACAAGAACACCTGCTCTTACACATGGATATAGTAATCTTGGGCTCAGATCCTTGCCTTCCCTTCTGGCCTGTAGAGTTTCTGATGAGAAATCAGGTGTCAGCCTTATGGGAACTCCTTTGTAGGTAACAGCTTTCTTTTCTCTTGCTGCCTTTAAGATTCTCTCTTTGTCTTTAATTTTTTTGGCATTTTAATTATGATGTGTCTGAGCGCGGGCCTGTTTGGGTTCTTCTTGCCTGGGGTTCTCCGTACC
Source organism: Myotis nattereri (assembly GCF_964212035.1). Classification (NCBI taxonomy): domain Eukaryota; kingdom Metazoa; phylum Chordata; class Mammalia; order Chiroptera; family Vespertilionidae; genus Myotis; species Myotis nattereri. Next base: position 160,794,989 of record NC_138075.1, read on the forward strand.
TTCTGAACTTGTGTGACTTTCTTCTTTACCAGGTTAGGGACGTTTTCTGCCGTTATTTCTTCAAACTCATTCTCTATTCCTTTCTCCCTTTCTGCCTCATCTGGCACACCTACTATTCTAATATTGTGACATTACACATCATCCCACAGATCCCTTAAACTGTCCTCCTGTTTTTTTAAATTTTTTTTTCCTTTTGGTTCTTTGATTGAGTGATATTTTCAACTCTGTCTTCTGATTCACTGATTTGATCCTCAGCTTCCCCAGTCTGCCTTCTGAGCTCTATCCCCCGAGTCCCCAGTCCTGGCTTCTGCTCTCACAGCTCTAGTCCACTTCACCCTCTCTCTGCCAGAGCATAAGGTGGGTGGCTCCACAGGGAATTCTGTGTGTTGGCCCTTTAAGTGGGTGCCTGAACTTTCAAGCTGCCACTCCCTGGCTGACAGCACCCCACTGCTTTTCACAGCTAGTTGTTATGTGGGTACCCTCCTCAGTTTGGTGCTCTCTGCTGGGGAGCCCAGCTTCGGGATTAGATCCCAGAGTTCTCAGTGGCACCCCCTTTCCCCCACAGCTGAGAGATCTCTCTGAGACTTCAGTTGCTGTCTGTGGGCGCCCGGCCAGCCCTTTCTCCCCTCTGCCCCTCCTACCAGTCTCTATGTGGTCTCCACTTTTGATCCTCGGGTATCAGGGTTCTCGCCTGTGAGTTTTCCGGTGATTATTCAGGAAGCCTTTCCGTATTTTATTTTATTTTATTTTTTTAAAATATACTTTATTGATTTTTTACAGAGAGGAATGGAGAGAGATAGAGAGTTAGAAACATCGATGAGAGAGAAACATCGATCAGCTGCCTCCTGCACATCTCCCACCGGGGATGTGCCCGCAACCCAGGTACATGCCCTTGACCGGAATCGAACCTGGGACCTTTCAGTCCACAGGCTGACGCTCTATCCACTGAGCCAAACCGGTTTCGGCAACCTTTCCGTATTTTAGTTGTAATTTCATTTTGTTCCTGGGAGCATGTCCGTGCAGCATCCACTTACTCTGCTGCCATTTTTAAAAAAATATATTTTATTGAAATTTTACAGAGAGGAAGGGAGAGGGATAGAGGTAGAAACATCGCTGAGAGAGAAACATCAATCAGCTGCCTCCTGCACACCCCCAATTGGGGATGTGCCCGCAACCAAGGTACATGCCCTTGACCGGAATCGAACCTGGGACCTTTCAGTCTGCAGGCCGACGCTCTATCCACTGATCCAAACCGGTTAGGGCTCTGCTGCCATTTTTAACCCCCCACTCTTGGTTTATTTCAATGGATGGCCAGGCTAAATACATCTACATTTGCTACATTGCATTTGCTACATGACACTTGCTACATAATGGTATGTTGCAAACAGAAGATGTGTGTGTGTGTGTGTGTGTGTGTGTGTGTGTTTTGGGGGTCATTACATGTACATTGTATGCATAGCTAGTTGTCATATACTGTGGATTTTCCTGGGGTGGGGTAATGGTGGGTGAGATGAAGGGTGTTCTGGGAAGCACTGACCATGGACAAAGCAGGTGAGAAACTGGAAGGGTGGGGCAGAATGGTGGTGCGTGAGGGCAAGGTTACACTTGGGTCTCTGGTCATTTTTTCTTCAAGACCATGGACCTATTCTGATCTGTTATATCCTCTCATTTAAACTGACTGTGTACAGCACAATCATTGTTTTCAAGAGGTTTTGGGAAAATGAGGGGTATTCATAAATCATTTGACAATGATGCTGTCTGCTGGCGGGGCAAAGGTGTAATGGCCAATTGTAAGGAGACAGAATCTTTGGACCAAAAAAAAAAAAAAAATGAAGCAGGCATACTTGACAGAATATAACAATTTATTAGATAGCAGTTTACTTAGGGGAAGATTGGGTTGGAATGGAAAAGACGACCCAACAGTCTGCACAGATTATTCCTCACCTACAGACCTCTGCTGTAGTACTGTAGTTTTTATAGTATAACTCAGGCTCTAATGCTTGACAAGGGAAAGGGACAAAGAATGCTGTAGCTCCAGGGGCCATACCTCCTGGGGGTCTTATGATAGATGGTTTCATATAATCGATACTATTATCGACTTGATACTTATCTCAGTTGTCATGCCAGTCCAGCTATACTAACAAAAATATTTATAGTTACATTTTAAGGAAACACAGAACATCAACTGGAAGGCTTTGATGTACTTGCTAAGGATGGTGAGGTTGGTCAAAGGTCACTGCATGGAATTTAAAAATGAAATAAAGCCCCGGACCCAGAGATGGAGTTGGTTTTGTCTCAATCTACATCTGTATAGATGTCGGGAGCTCAGTTTGCCTCCAGGTCAGGTATGCTTGGAATCTATGGGAAAATGGCCTTCATTCTTTCCATACCTAACTCCCAAGCTTGCACCTTTGCCCAATACCTAGGAGTCACATGGACTCTTCCTACATAACATAGCGAGGGATTATCAGTCTTTTTCTATGTGACATAACTTTTTTACCCAGTTTATTTGTATTATCATATTTCATACTTACCATATAACAATCCTATGGTAAATGTACCATTATCATCTTCATTTTATACATGAGAAAAATGAGGTATAGAGAGGTTCAGTAACTGGACCAATGTTACACAACAAGGGGTAGAACCTCAGGCAATCCTAAACATGTGCTGTAGTGGGTGTTTTGAATTATAGGCTAGAAAAGCACACTCTCTGTAGCTGGGACAACAGTAACCTCAGATTTTGAACTATGGGTAGAAGTTACTAATCATCAACCGCTTACCTAACTCTATTGCTTAGTCACATTGAGAGAACAGTGCTGACTACAGAAACTCCCCCAACGATGATGGGTCCTTGTGCTCAGAGAGCTTATAACTTAGTTAAGAAGGAAGATAGAAACTTGAAAAAGGTATACCAGGCAGAACTGCAGTAAGTGATCACTGAACCACATGTAAGACATCTCACAAGGCTGTATGTGATTAATGGTTCAATGTTGCAGCAGGTGTTACTAGTTTAGAAGGGCAAAGGATCCTTTTGGGAGATGTCTCATGGAAGAGTTACAAATCAGTCAGTTATCCTTTTGGAGAATTCTGCTTATCTGGTGTGATTTGTAATATATTCATTTATTGAATATCTGCCTGTACCAAATGTATTTCTACCTTTACTCACAAGATAGATTTTCCTGTGAGTTACATGAACTTTTTAATAGAATGACGTTTTCTTTTATTCTTTCTCATATGAGGAATTTTTTTTTTTTCCAGAGAAAATATATTGGCAGCAATAGTTTTCCTAATTTTGAGTTCCTAAAGTTTTCCTGGACAAAGGCATATTAACTAGATTTCTTCTATGAATAGACTTCAGATATGAGAGAAACACTTATGTCTAGTGTTAAAACATTCAGTCCTGCCTACCGGTGTGGTTTAGCAGTTGAGTCTCGACCCAGGCACCAGGTGGTCACCAGTTTGATTCCCAGTCAGGACACATGCAGGGGTTGTGGGCTCGATCCCCAATGGGGGCTTGCAGGAGGCAGCTGATAGATGATGTTCCTCTCTCATCGATGTTTCTATCTCCCTCCCTTCCTCTTTCTCTAAAAATCAATAAAACCATATTTTTAAAATAAAAAGCAAAGAAAAAAACTATTCAGTCCTGTTCTCAATCTTATTGTAGAAGGATTCTGCCAATGAACTCACTCTCTCTTCTGCAGTGTAGAGTGTAAAGCCTCCTTTATCATGCTGAGAAGCAACTGCTTCGCTGACCGGGTAACACTGGAGAAAGTGGCCGGTGCCTGGGTGACAGGGAGTGAGTGGTAGCCATGAGGGAAGAGTAGGTGAGCGGAGTACTCTAATGGAGTGACTAACTAGCTGTGCGTAGGTCTTTGCTGCTAGTCTGAGCTCTCTCACACGATTACTGTAAAGGGAGAGGTAATTTTTTCTCCTTAATTGGGTTAGGTCTTCATGTCTCTCTAGGGATGTTCAAAGTAGAGTAGCTGGGTGGGAGACTTGCAGTTTTTTTGCTTTCCATGGTTTACCCCTACTCCTGTTTCCTGATGACACCATTGGGGATGGTGAGGGGCTGGGGCTTCATTCCCCTGTCCTAAAACCCATTACTCTTTTTTAAAGGTATTTTTTCTTTAAATTTAATGTACATTTAAATACCCTGTTATCAATTTCTTATCAATATCAGTAGGAGTTGGGGGAGAAAAATAGGAATATAGATAGGAACAGAAAATAGAGCTTGAAGTTGAGAAGGACTGACATTCCTCAGGGAAAGGAAAAGAAAAGCAGCCCCTAATTAAGGCAGCTTGATGTTGGGAGTAAGAGTTTGTGAGTTACTTGTATACAAAGTGGCATTGCCTCAAGGGACTGTCTATATTTCTTACTAAGTGCAAACAGTTAATATTAAGACCATTTACAATGCAACTTACTAAAAAAAAAAAAAAGAATGTTACTAAACTCTAGACAACCTCAGAATCTATGTTGTTTTCAGAGTTTCCCATTTTAAACTCCAGATAATGGTAGATTCTTATTTGTAATTAAAACTAATTAATTTATTCTCAGACTATTCCCAGTTGTCTGTTTCTGGAGTCAAATGGGGTCATTGAGTCTTGACATTTATTTCATCAAGAGATGAAACTATCATTGAATTATTTTTGTGATGATGGGTTTTAGGAGCATAGAAAATCTTCAGAATGGAGCCTTGTGAAATTGGTTTCTGTCTCCTTCCAAAGATCCTCTGTTGTCTTTCTTGGTCTGAAGTTTAAGGAGAACAAAAACAAAACTCTGTGAATCCAGATCAATGGTGTTAACCTAAAAAGTAGCATTATGTCTTCCAAGCCCAAATATTTAATATCTTGACTTCTTCATAACTGAAGGAATAAAAGAAAACAGCAAAAACACACATACAGTGAGCCCTAAGGGTTTAGTTCTATGAATCTAATTAAAAAATAACCCACTTATCATCAATTTATTTGGTGAGCTTCTTAGGTCTCTAACTAGAGAATACAACATAATGGTTAGCAATTTGGCTTCTGGAATCAAACAGATCTGGGTAGAAATTCCAAACCTGTCACTTATAGCTGGGGAATCACAGGCACGTGACAACCCCTTGATCCTTAATTTTTACATCTGTGAATTGAAAAAATGAACCTTACTCATAGGATGGCTGCTTAAATTAAAAGTGAGAACAATAATAACATGTACTGAGTATTCACTATATTTTAGGCACTTATAAATTTAGTGCATTACATATAGTAACTCAGACAAATAAGATATATTTTTTTCATTAACCACATTAATTCAAGTGATAAATAATAAATAAAAAAGACAATATATGCAAAATGCTTAGCTTCATGCCTGGCTCACGTTATATGCTCAATGCATTTTTATTATCATTATAATACTGTGTTCCTTGATATAGCTATACTACCCTTAACAAAATTGCCTAAGACTTGAGCACTTTAGGGTCAGTCAACGTGTAGAGGAAAGCACTGCTATAAAAAGACAGCTGAGGTTAATGAAATAAAAAGTTCAGTGAGAAATACATCAGTTCAGTGACTTTGTTTTCAGTGTGTTTCCATGACGATTCGCACCTTGAGAAAGGCTTTTATGATTTGCCTCTACTTCCCTTTCATCAAATAATAGTAATGAATATTTGAAAATAAACCTCAGATGTAGAAGCCAATGAAATAATTTGAGTATTTCAATATGTGTTGAAATTATGAACATTCCCTCTCTTCCAACAGGACTTCTGAAGCCGTGTTTAGGGATTGGCTCCAAAATTTATATCACTACTGAAATGTGAATGGCTGAGAGTCCATATTATAGTTCTAGAGATCAGTATCATTGTGGTTTTGAATTTAGATTTACATCAGGACCTCTGCATGGGTTTTGCAAGCTGAAAGAATCCATGCAGTCCATGTTCAGCCGCCCTTGTGAGCTGGTAAAGCAGAGAAGAGAACAGGAGCCACTTCGGTCTCCCTGGAAGAAGTGAGATGCGTCTCTTCAGGGAAAGAGAAAATTAGCCCGTGTGTCAGATGAAAGGGGGAAGTCAAGTCAATAGGCCGATTCTGAGTTGGGTAACAGGTCCTGCTATATATGTATATTGAACACATGTGCTAGAAAACACACAGACCTACTTGTGAATGGGTGCCTGTAACTGATACCAGGTAACTGAGTTTGTATATCAAATCATGTTGCATTGCAGTTTTCTTTAGGAATAGGCATCTCAGAATTTAGGTCTATTGTACACCTATACATAGTCATGAGAAAAGCTGACTCTATTTCTAATCTTGGGATGAATGGCATTTAAGTAAGTGTCTGGGTAGGGCCTTTAGGCTAGCAGAGGAAGCAGGTCCTGCCCTAACAGGTATGAATTCCGATTCCATTTCCTCACCTCCCAGTCACTCTTGAACATATTATGGCGTGGCTCTGTCCCTTGAAATTATTCACAGGACTTCACCCTAAACCTTCTTATTGCTAAATTTTTATAGCGTTGAACACTCCTACTTGAAACACACCCCTTTCTTGCCTGTAACTTGTCTACCTCATTTTTTTTTTTTTTACCTTTGCTCATTATTCAAATACTGGTGTGTTTTAGGGTTCTATCTCAAATCCTCTTGTACACTCTCTCTGTACAACCCTGGTCACCCCTGTGCCTATAGTTATCACCTCTCTGTAGATGTTTTCTAAATAGGTTGGCTTGGTTCAGATTTCTCTCATGAGGTTCACTTTGCACATCCTATTGACTATTGACGTCTAAGTTTCTATTTTCCCCAACTCAATGGGTCTAAACCTGCCCCAAATGGAACTCATCAACTCCATGCTTTTTCCATCAAAACCTGGTACTCTTGTCTGAGGCTTTGTTAAAGGTTCAGGAAGAAATAAAAGAGAATATGTCTATCCTCTCTAGATGTTCATGATCTTACCATTTTTATGAGCAGATGATAATGCATGAAAGCATAGAATAAGTGCTAAACAAATAAATATGTTGGTGTGGGAGTCTGGAGAGGGAGGGGGAGCATAGCAATAGGAAGGAGAGGAGATGTGGACCCATGTAGGACAGATAGCAGCTGGAAACTTTGAGAGGAGGCATATTAGAACTCTAGGTGGGGGACATGGGCCGTGCAAAGTCACAATGACTGTAAAATACAAGACATTGGAACTGTTTGGTTAAGATAGAGTTCAGGTATGCTTTGGAGGACAGTACTAGTAAAGGGAGTGGAAGACTGAAGACAGATAGTTAAGGTTCTTCAGTGTTAGGACCTTATACTCTTGGTAGAAAGAAAGCTGTGTGTGTGTGTGTGTGTGTGTGTGTGTGTGTGTGTGTGTGTGTGTGTCGGGGATGCAATGTGAGAAGAAGAGTGACAACGGCAGTGTTTCTGTAGAATCAATCTTGTGGGCATGTAGACTAAACTGGATGAGACGAGTATTAGATAAGATTGACTGGAAGCTACTGACTCGCCAGTTAGGTGGTATATAAGGGCCTGTTTGTATGTCATTCTTGTGTGTCTTACCAAACCTTTGGGATTCAGGACTCCTGTGTACTTACCCTTAAAAATTGAGGACACCAAACAGCTTTAGTATATGTGGTTTATTTTTACTGATATTTACAATTATAGAAATTAATGTTGAGAAAATTTAAAAATATTTATTTATTAAAAATAGCATTAATAAACCCATACCATGTTAACATTTTTAAAATGAAAAATAAGTATTTTCCATGACACAATAATTAAAGAGAAGAATGGCATTGCTTTACATTCTTGCAAATCTCTAATATCTGGCTTAGTAGAAAACAGTCTCATATATGCTTCTGCATGCAATCTATTGTGACATATGTCATGTAGCCTTTGGAAAAAGGAAAATGCAATCTTAGTATTATTATGAAGACAGTTTTGACCTTGCATATTTTCTAGGGAACACACTTTGAGAACCACTGTGCTAAAGGATTGTTACATAGGTGGGCCTGTGATGGACAAGGCCTTTCCTTGCAGAGATGAGATGGCTCTAGAGAAGCGGTTCTCAACCTGTGGGTTGCAACCCCTTTGGGGTCGAATGACCTTTTCACAGAGGTCGCCTAAGACCATCGGAAAACACATATATAATTACATATTGTTTACAGTAGCAAAATTACAGTTATGAAGTAGCAACGAAAATAATTTTATGGTTGGGGGCCACCACAACATGAGGAACTGTATTAAAGGGTCGCGGCATTAGGAAGGTTGAGAACCACTGCTCTAGAGGATGAGCTCACTCCTTGTGGCATTCGCCCCAGCCCTGAGTTGAAGAGGCATGCCTTCCACACCTTAACCCAGAGGCACTGAGTGGGAGGCCCTTTGGTCTTGACAACCAACAGAAGGCCTGTGCAGCTATATCACAGCTGACAGTAAGTAGGGTGGCCCTTGCCCCCTGGGGCAGGGCAGGGGCAGGAAGTCAAGAATGCAGACTGAGGATCCGTGCTCTGACGCTAGGCCATGCTTTATGGAGAGGGGGCCTTGAGAAACTGACTGTGGAATGGAATAAGGCTGAGGAACTTGTCAATAGCTGTGGTAAACTCAGAAAACTTTGTAAATCTTTTTAAAAAAGTATGTAATCGCTTTTACAATTTTGTTTTCTTTAGTAAAATTAAAAAATAATTCTAACCTGTCTTGATTGTATTTGGAGGAACACGATAAGAGTGTTAACCCTCCTTCCCCCATGCTTTAACTTAATTTTTTCTAATTGAAATAAGAACATGCATATTGTCTAAAACTTTGGCAAATCCAGAGGAGCAGGAAGGAAAAAATAAAAATCACCCATAATTTCACCACCCAGAGATAAAACTGTTAACATTTTGAAGAATGTATCTGTAGATTTTAGTTAACGTTTATGGTATGGTGTCATTCTATACATATTGTTTCATAATAATTCTTTTTCCCTTAAGAATGCATCCCCAAACACGACATCTTTCTCTTTTGGATAGTATATTTAGGAAAGGTACTTTTTGCTTCCTCGTAAGGAAGAGTTTTGAGAGTGGATGTGAGTGTGCAAATGTGTGTGCATGTGTGTATGTATTGTGGGTAAGAATGCACCCACACTGTAGTGGCTTCAGTAAGCAGTGTTAGAAATCTGAAGGAATAATGGAAAAAATGCATCTTGGGAAACAGAGGTGGGAGCACTTGATTAAGAGGGAAAAAGTTCAAGAGAAGTTGGTAGAGGGTATTTCAGTACATAGATACTAGTATGCTGAGCAATATCAAGGAGATTTGGGAGTGGTACTCTAGTTCCCTGTTGGGTGGTTTCATTTTGTATCAGTAACAATCCTAGAAGTGATGTCCTCAGTCACTCCTGCTTTGAGTACTCCTGTTGCCAGTGGCCCAGCTGGGATTCCGGGATCCACTGAAGTATTTATTTATTTATTAATATATTTTTATTGATTTCAGAGAGGAAGGGAGAGGGAGAGAGAGAGATAGAAGCATCAATTATGAGAGAGAATCATTGATCACCTACCTCCTGCACACACCCTACTGGAGATTGAGCCCACAACCGGGGCATGTGCCCTTGACCAAAATCGAAGCTGGGACCCTTCAGTCCACAGGCCAACCCTCTATCTGCTGAGCCAAACCAGCTAGGGTCCAGTGTGAAGCATTTAAATCACCAGTTTCATGAAATTCTTCACTCACCTCTGAAGAGATAAAAGGGACTACTCACTTGTTTCAAGATCAGAAGTGGCCTCCCAATTGTTAAACTCAAACTACCCTTTTAAAGTGGGAATATTTAAATTGTTCTGTTGTGATCTTTGTCCAGTTCCATATTTAAATCACTCTTATGTGTAAGTAATTCACTTTTTGCGCTTAACTGCTTTGGCTTTTTCCTAGTTTTGTTTAAGTTACTACTATGAACTTAAACTGGTTTTGCAATTGATTTTGCAAAATACTTTCAAGACAAGTGAGGGATTCACTCATGCATTTACTCATTCATTCTTTTAACAAGTATTTACTGAGTTACTGTGTGCCAGGCACATGGTATTATTAGTATTAGCAGTAGTAAATTCTAAGGTAAGTATGATCTCCAGGATTCTAGAGGCTTCCTCCCCATTAAATAATTATTTTGGATCTTTATCTTTTCATCCTCTTTCCTAGCAATCTATGGCTAGTTGTACTGGTCTCATAGTCATATGGTTGTGTGATGGTAGCTCAGGTGGATGAATCAACAATCTGACTTTTCTGCTTAAGCAAAAATACTGGGTTTAAAACAGTAATAGGGAAGCAAAACATTCAAGATATGGCACACACCCAGACATTCTAGGTTTGATGATCCTGTTACAGGATACCTCCCAGCAATATCGGCAGCCTTGGGCATGTGGCAGAGGGTGTTGTGCAAGTTTGTGCCAGGCTGTCTGCTGCTTGACTGTGGTTACTGTGTCTGCCCAATATTCTGTTTGGGTGTTGGACAGAAAGGCTTATTGGGGCAAAAAATCAGAACCATCTTGCATTTCTTTAATTCTCACCATGATGAGAAAACTTGGCTGATAATTTGAATTGTTGGAGTTGGCTGATGTTTGCTTGTTTTTGCAGTTTCTCTTTGGGTGGGATGCTAAATATGGTCTAAGAGTAATTTAACGGTATGACTCAAGTCACTATCAAGGGCAACAAATACATTCCTTGCCAGGGTCTAACTAAATGGTTCTCTCTGTCACTATTTGTGCTCTTTTCATTGTTCAACTCATCAACATATAAGAGTACAGCAGCAAGAGTATTGGCTTAGAAGTCAGATGACATACGAAGATACTGATTTGAATTCTGCCTTTAATAAGTTATTTAATCTTTGAACAATTGATCTTTCTAATACATGATTTCTTCATCCCAGATATTTCCTAAAATCTATTTTGGTAGCTGATGTAGGGATTAAAAAAGATTATATATGTTTAGCATATAATTTTTATGTGCTTCCCAGACTCTTATAATAACTATTGTTTCTAAAATTCATTTGTCCACTAATCGTATGCTTATTGCATTACTGATTTCTGCCTTAGGTTTTTGTGGTTCATGTTTTATCTCTCTAGTCATCAGAAGCACCGAACTAACATTTTAAACTCAGCGCACATATCTCCTCTCCAGGAAGCCTTCCCTGACTGTCCCCTCTCACAACACTTTGCACAAATCTTTATTATTTTACTTACCATTTTGTATTATAGTTAGCTGTTTTATGTCTTTATGGAACCATATCTTAGTCTCAGCACCTACCAGAGACTAATATATATCCCCGAGATTATGTGAGCAATCTGTGTTTGATGAATGAATAAATTAATGAGAGTGAGGGAGAAGAGGAACTGGCTCTATAACAGCAAAATAGATGAAGACTTTGAATGAATTCTTCTTCAAAGAATGGAAGGCCCATCATTCACTGGGGTATGGAGAAGGATGGCAAATTCCAGTACTTGTAGTTCTTGCTGAAAGCAACAGCTGTGACAGAGCTGGGTAGAGAATTCATTAAGGAAAAGAGGGTAGATGGGGCTCTTTCAGACTTGTATTCTAACCCCATTTCTGCCTCTGGCCAGGGTTCTCAACCTGTGAGTCTTGACCCCTTTGGGGGTCGAACGACCCTTTCACAGGGGTCGCCTAAGACCATCCTGCATATCATATATTTACATTACGATTCATAATAGTAGCAACATTACAGTTATGAAGTAGCAACAAAAATAATTTTATGGTTGGGGGTCAGAACATGAGGAACTGTATTTAAAGGGCCAGAAGGTTGAGAACCACTGGGCTAGAAGCTTTGTAATACAATTTAAAGTGTGTGGTTCAGTTACTTGACAACCTAGAAAGCTGAGTGGACTTGGTGTTTTATTCCAGTTTTGATTGCCTTATGATGTACATTTTCTTCTCACCTTTACCTCCACAAAAGAAAACACAGCCACACAGACAGGGTCCTCATTGGGAATGTGAATGAGCTTCTACAGAAGCACAGTACATGGCAAAACAAAATCTGAAACCACCTCTGGGTGACTTTTGAATGGGGTGATATTTCATTTATGGTGTGAAGGAGTCGGGACAACGGGCTGAGGAGCAGAGGGCCCTACTGGTTTGTATTATTTAATGGGTGCCATTTGACAAGTCAGCCAAGTAGAGAAAACAACCCATGTGTTGAGAAAAGGAAGAAGAATGGAGAAAGTTTAAACATTAGAAAAACTTATCTTTTTGTTTTTCCATAGGTACTGGATGTTGTATTCATTTGTTAGCCTTAAAAACGTCTTTTAGCTCAGCCGGCATGGCTCAGTGGTTGAGCATAGATCTATAAACCAGGAGGTTCCTGGCCAGGGCACATGCCAAAGTTGCGGGCTCGATCCCCAGTGTGGGGCGTGCAGGAGGCAGCTGATCAATGATTCTTTCTCATCATTTATGTTTTTATCTCTTTCTTCCTCTCCTTCCTCTCTGAAATCAATAAAATTTTTTAAAGTATTTTAAATAATTACTTTATATATCAGTCAGGACTCTTTCATTTGAATGTGAAACGACTTTAATTAGCTTAAGTCAAAAAGGGAATTCATTGGCTCAATAACTAACAGAAGACTTAAGGGCAGACCAGCTTTAGGCAATACCTGTGTGTCCCACAGGTATTGCAACTTAAAATGTCTAACACCAAACTGACCACCATCCTTCTTGTTTCTCTTACTGGGCTCCTTAAGCACACCAGTAACAACACCCTCTTGCTATTTTCTCAGAGTTTTAACCTCAGAGTAATTTTTGACTTATTTCCTCTGCATGTTATTTCGTCTTTTTATGAGTCCTCATAGTTCTTTACCATTAGGCTTCTTGTGAATTTATCACCTTCTCTCCAGTTGTGTAGGTATTGTTGTATATGATTTATTTCTGCCACAATTATGTAGGGTTCTTGATGACAAGTGTTATGACTAACTACCTTTGTATTGCAGTAGTCCCCACCTGATCTGCAGTGTCAGTTACCCACGGGCAACTGCAGTTCAAAAATATTAAGTGGAAAAGTCCAGAAATAAAAAATTTGTAAGTTTTATATTGTGCACCACCTTGAGTAGCGTGGTGAAATCTCTGTCCCGCCTAGGAAACGAAGCATCCCATTTGTGAGGGCTTAAAGAAGTGCTTTTACTTCCACCTTTGAAGCTTGTCTTGCTGGGCTAATTCAAACAACATTCACAGATTAATAGATGAAAATAATTTTTTTAAAAAAATATATTTTATTGATTTTTTTTACAGAGAGGTAGAAACATCAATTAGAGAGAAACATCTATCAGCTGCATGCTCACACTCCCTACTGGGTATGTGCCCACAACCAAGGTACATGCCCTTGCCTGGAATCGAACCTGGGACCCTTGAGTCCAAAGGCCGACGCTCTATCCACTGAGCCAAACCTGTTAGGGCGAAAATAAATTTTTAATACATACACATGGGGAATTCATATAGCATAAAATTGCAGAGATAGTGAGGAAAAATTGAGTATGTCATTTTGGACAAAGAGAAAAGGGGGAACTAGATCTTAGATTTTAAAAGTGAAAGTTATTGCTTTACAGGTAATTGAGGAAGAACGGAACACACATGGTAGGCAAATTCCTGCCAGGCAACCCAGAATCAATGGACAGGGGCTGATCCGGCCATCAGGCCCTTACCTGGAGCGCTCCCAAGCACCGTACTCAACCCAAGTGAGGCAGAGGCGAACATCCTGAGGTTTTCTCCTGGAGTAGGCCTTTCTGTCTGACTCTCTGTGGTAGGAAAAGGGGAAGGTCAAAGATTCTTTCTAGGTCTTTTGTTTCTTAGGAACCAGCTTAAAATCAGTGTGCCAAAAGGCACAGTTATTGGGGTGGCAAAACTTTGGTTTTCTTCCTTTTGTCCGGCATGTCTATGCTGTATATACGCTCCTTGTTCAGTAGTTACGTAGTAGCCTTCTCAGTTATCAGATCAACTGCCCTGGTATCAAAGTGCCTGTATTCACGAAACTTCTATTTTCTTCAATGCCCCTGAAGTGCAAGAGTCGTGATGCTGGCAGGACAGCTATGCTAAGAGAAGCTGCAAAGTGATTTGTTTAAATGAAAAAGTAAAAGTTTTCAACTTAGATAAGAAAAGAACTGTATGCTGAGGTTGCTAACTTGTCTGGTAAGAAGGAATCTTCTTTCCGTGAAATTGTGAAGAAGGAAAAAGAAATTGTGCTAGTTTGCTGAGAGGGACCACATTCCCATAACTTTTATTGCAGTATACTGTTATAAATTGTTCTATTTTATTATCAGCTGTTGTTAATCTCTTACTGTGCCTAATTTATAAATTAAGCTTTATCATAGGTGTGTATGCATGGAAAAAATCATAGTATATCTATAAGGTTTGGTAGTATTGGAGGTTTCAGGCATCCACTGGGGTCTTGGAACGTATCCCCTGTGGAAAAGGGAGGACCACTGTATTTCTTTCTTGGGGGTCATCCTCCAGCTCCCCCACTTCCCACTTCTCCCATCAATATTCTACCCAGGTTTTTATGATTCAATAAATATTTGTTGAGAGAAGGGAAGAATTCATGTGCTACGTAGTATAACTGCATGGTTATTATACTTGGTATTGTTGAGGAAAACCTACCAACAGTAGTGAGGGCCATAAAAAGAAATTTTATTTAAGAACGATTGCAGCAAGGGGAAAACGGCCTCAGGACAGAGCTGTGCTCAGTTCTGAATACAGCCCCAAGCAGGGTGGGGGAGTGCGTGGAACACTACGAGACAGAGCATCAGAGGTGGGGAATTTGGTTAAACAGACCCAACAGGATATTTGCTGAAGGCAGGCCTGATCAGATGTCAGAGATGGATGGGGGATGCTCTCTAAACTGACTTAGCAGGATTCTTGCTAAAATTGGGCAATGCAGGCCCCACAGGGACAGACATGAGGCTGCAGCTGAGAGAGCCTGACTAAAGTTTAGTTAAGCAGAGAGCCTGTGTCATTATCTAAGCTATGTAATTTTAAATCTTGCCTAACACCTTGGCATTTATTATGATAAGCAGACTTAAACTTGTGTAAAAACGTTGAGTGAGGAACTTGCTGTAATCATTCAACTATCATCTTTCCCTCCCCTCCTTGTACCAGCCTCCTTCATTCCCACTAAAATATGTCTGGAAAGAAGGTAAAAAAACAAAAACAAATCCCAGCCCCCCCAAACTGTTGACTAGTTAGAACAGGTGAGGAAGAAGGAGTAGGGAAAGCAGCAGAAGAAAGGTGTGGAACTATTTGGGAAAATGATTTTGAATATAATTTGAGATCTCGTTTATGATAGGCTTCTACTACTTTCCTCTGGTTTGTTGTTTATATAAGGCCCATTTGAGATCACCTTATGGTGACAAGAGACTAATGAATGTCTTTAGGAAAAAGTCAACCCACTGAACATGAGGGCATCAAGGGAGTTTGCCTCTGATAGCACAAGGTTCAAGAGGCTAGAGCAAGCATCAAGCACACTCTTGAGAACAGCAGTATTGTAAAAACACATAGAAGAAAAGCTCAGTATGTCAATTGGAAGATATTGAAAGCTTATGAAGTTTCTTTTAAGGCACATACTATTCTGGCTAATCACCCTGAGCTGTTTCCTGAGTACTGTGAATCCCACAGTTTAAAAATATATTCATTGTTTGTTTTGGAGGTGAATGAGGTGTGTTTGAGAGGATGTTTGAACTTCCTTAGTGGTTCTACTGGTTTTATTGCTCTCACAACTCTGGTTGTCATCCTGTTTGTACCTGCTCTGGGGAACACTGCCCCCATTTATTTTTAGAGAGAGGA
Source organism: Myotis nattereri (assembly GCF_964212035.1). Lineage (NCBI taxonomy): Eukaryota > Metazoa > Chordata > Mammalia > Chiroptera > Vespertilionidae > Myotis > Myotis nattereri. The sequence continues at coordinate 160,810,744 of NC_138075.1, forward strand.
TGGAGGGGAAGGAGAAGGTGGGGAGAGAGAGAGATATATGGATTGGTTGCCTTCTGTTCACACCCCGACTGGGGCCAAGGGTCGAGCATGCAACCGAGGTATGTACCCTTGATCAGGAATTGAACCGGCAACCCTTCGGACCACAGGCTGACCACTGAGGCAAACCGGTCAGGGCAACACTGCCCTTTCTTAGACAACTGCTTTCTTTGTTTCAAGTTCAACTTGGTTAAATCAAAGCATAATAAAAATCAATACACAAAATCTGTTGCATTTCTGCACACTAATAACAAACTATCAAAGAGAGAAATTAAGATAATAATTCTATTTACAATTGCATTAAAAAGAATAAAATACTTAGGGATAAATTTAATAAAAGAGGGGAAAGACCTATGTATTTAAAACTAAAAGACATTAATGAAAGAAATTGAAGAAAACACAAATAAATGCAAGATATCCTGTGCTTATGGATTGGAAGAATCAATATTGTTAAAATGTTCTTCCTACCCAAAGCAATCTATAGATTCAATACACTTCCTATTAAGATACCAATGTCATTTTTACAAAACTATAAATCTAATCCTAAAATTTGTAGAGAACCACAAAACAAACCCCTGAACAGCCAAAACAATTTTGAGAAAGAACAAAACTGGAGGCATCACGTTCTTGTCTGTAGACTATATGACAAAGCTATAGTAATTAAATACAGTGTGGCATTGGCATAAAGACAGACACAGAGGTCAATGGAACAGAATAGAAAGCTCAGAAATGAAAACATGCATATATGGTCAACTAATTTATAATAACGGAGCCAAGAATATACAATGGGGAAAGGACACTCTCTTTAATAAATGGTGTTTGGAAAACTGCTCAGCTACATGCAAAAGAATGAAACTTGACCACTATCTTACACCATACCCCTAAATTAACCAGAATGGATTAAATATTTGAATGCTAAAAGCGGAAACCATAAAACTCCTAGAAGAAAACATAGGTAGTAAGCTCCTTGACATAGGTCTTGGCAACAATTTTTGAATCTGACACTAAAAGCAAAAGTAACAATAGAAAAAAAGGGGACACATCAAACCCAAAAGCTTCTGCACAGCAAAGGAAACCACCGAACAGTTCGATTAAAAAATGTGCAGAAGACGTGACTAGACATTTTCGGAAGAAGACACACAGATGGCTAACAGGCACAAGAAAAGTTGTTCACATCATTAATCATCAGGAAATGCAAATCAAAACCACAATGAGATATCACCTCACATAGTGGCTATTATCAGAAAGACAAGAAATAACAAATGTTGGTGAGGATGTGGAGTAAAGGAACCCTGTCCACTGTTGGTGGGAATGTAAATTGGTGCAGCCACTATGGAAAGAGTATGAAGGTTCCTCAAAAAATAAAAAAATAGAACTACCATATCTTCAGCAATTCTATTTCGGGATATTTATCAGAAGAAAACAAAAACACTAACTCACAAAGATATATGTGCCCTCATGTTCATTACAGCATTATTTACTAGTACAATTGCCAAGACAGGGAAGCAACCTGAGTGTCCACTGATGGATGAATGGAGAAAAATGAGGTGGTACATATGTACAGTGGAATATTACTCAACCATAAAGAAGACAGAAATCATACCATTTGTGATAACATGGGTAGATCTTGACTACATTATGCTAAGTGAAATAAGTCAGGAAAAGACAAATACCATATGATCTCTCTATATGTAGAATATAAAACAAACAAAACAAAACCAAGCTCACAGATATAGAGAGCAGATCTGTGTTGGCAGAGGTGGGAGGTAGAGAGTGGGAGAAATAGGTAAAGGGAGTAAAAAGAATAAAATAAATAAAAACAAAATAAAATCAAAGTTATTTAAAGCCAAATTAGGCTGCTGTATAAAATTATTTGCATTTTACTTGCTGGTATATAGCTATTTTGAATAAATCAGGGCTGCATTATTTTTATTTTGCCATACTGATAATATCCCTTAATATTCTATTCTCATTCTCATAACATAAGGGAAGATCTAAAGTTCTGTCATCTGTCCACCTACTTACTCTTTTTTGAGATTGAGCATTTGCCACTGTCAGTGTTATTATTTATGAGTGCCTGCCAACCAAAATATCCACTCAGATGCTGCACAGATCATCAAGACTCTAAGCTAACTTACAGTATTATTTACTAGAGGCTCGATGCACGAAGATTTGTGCAAGAATGGGCCTTCCTTTCCCTGGCTACTGGCACCACCTTTGCTCTGGCCAGAGCCACCTTTTCACCTTCCCACACTGCCCAGAGGCCCAGCATGGCTGGGGCGGTGCAAAACGCCTGTGTTGTTGCCATGGTAACGATGCAAGCATCCTGCCCCACCCCTGGCTGCTCAGTGCCTGTGTATGCAAATTAACCCGCCATCTTTGTTGGGTTAATTTGCATACTCACTCCTGATTGGCTGGTGGGTGTCACGAAGGTATGGTCAATTTGCATCTTTCTCTTTTATTAGTGTAGTTTCCTTTGATTATCTTTTATTCTAACTGTATATAGGAGAGTGTGTTTAAGGATGTACAACAGGCAATTTGAGAATCCTTAAGGGCAGTGTTTTTCAAACATTTGACTGCCCTTATAGTAAAAAATGATTTTTTTAAATTAAAAGAATTAAAAAAGATTTTCACTTACAGTTGACATTCGATAGTTTATTAATTTCAGGTGTACAGTAAAGTGGTTAGAGATTTACATAACTTACAAAGTGATCCCCCTAATTAATAAGTCTAGTACTCCCCTAACACAGTATGTAGCTATGACAATATCATTGACTATACTCCCTGTGTTGTACTTTACATCCTAATGACTAATGACTATTTTGTAACTGCCAAATTGTACTTCTTAATCCCTTTACCCTTTTCACACAGCTGGTAGAAAATTAATTTGGCATGTGCTCCTATGTACAGGTGCATGGTATGTATAATGTATAGCTGAAGTAAAATTTGATCCAGCAACACTTATCCTAGTTATGTGTGGTACACTCTATAGTTTCTATTAGATTGTTTTTTTACTTCCTTATAAGATGCTGACTGTAAGTGAACTTCCTGACCCACTAACAGGTCACAATAGGAGTCTGAAAAGAACTGCTTAACAGTCATTAAGTTTTAGGACACCTTAGAATATTAATTCTGAGAAGGCTTTGGAAATGACCTATTGGCAGCTTCCCCTTTTCCTCTTATTTTATAGTTGGAGGAACCTGAAGTCCAGGTAGGTGAAGACTTCCTTGCAGGGACACAGTGCTGCTTTGTGTTTGTCCTACTACACCTATTTATTCCTGGAATCATGCAGTGGGCATTTGGAACTCATGGACTCTGTAATTTTTGAGCCTAGCAATTATGCTTCCATGTAGTTTCATGGTAATGAATAGACTATACTCACTTTCCCTCCCCCAGTTGGCTATTAGCTATTTTCTCCCTTCATTAGTTTATTATCCCCCATTCTCACCGAAGGGAAGACTGTTAACATAGCGCTGAGTGTACTGTCCCCTCTTCTAGGGATGGCACACAGCTATCATTGTCATGAACCCAAAGGAGAGCATGAGTTGAATAAGAAACAGCTGTAGGCATATACTTAGACATTAAAAAAAGAGAGGTCTAAATGTATATTTTCTTTAAGGCAATTGTACTCTTAGCTTTTGACAACTCCAAACATCTTGGTGTATTTGATGTTTTTCATCTTTCCTTCAAAATCAGTAGTGATCTCCTATAATAAAAATTTTACAGTTTTAGTTTCATTGTTCCTTCTGTGAATAGAGTTACAGCACTTATGGTCAAACACTTAACAAAGACTTTTGAGTTCTCAATATCAATCATAGTGTACTAGTCAGCATAGGTTGCTATAACAAAATACTATCAACTGGGTGGCTTAAATAACAGAAGTTTATTTTCTCACAGTTCTGGAGACTATTAAAGGTGACAGAGGATTGGTTTCTGTTTAGAGCTCTCTCCTTGGATCGTAGACGACTACTTTCTTGCTACATCCTCTCTCTGTGACTTTATATAAGTCTACTAATCTGATTGGAGCAGGGCCTCACCCTCATGACTTTAGCTAACCCTAATTACCTCCAAAAATCTCCACATTGGAGGATAGGGCTTCATTATATGAAATCTAGGAGGAATCAATCCAGTCTATTTTACAAAGTTAAGATCTCAGCAGGGTTTAAATATTGGCTGAAATATGCAAAGAAATGCTCTCAGTTGCACTTATTAAAAACAGACTCTTCTATTTGAGTGAATAGATGTTTTCACACTCTATAATTCTTATAACACTTACTAATAATAGTAACACATTTAATTTCTTTTATATTCTTCTTAATAATGTGAGTATATGGAAAATAGTTTACAGTTAAATTTTGCCCTAGGGTAAAATGATACCTTTAAAAAGTTATTATTTTTTTTTGCAGAGAATTCTTTTCTAATGAAGATTCTATTTCTCATTAATAGTTAATGAATTTCTAAACAGCACATCACTATTTCAAAACTTTATATAAAATAAAAAAGCTATCCACCATCATTGAGCAAAATACATGTTTTAGCAAACAACCATTTGTGCTAAAGACATATTTTAAAACAACTTTTATATGATGGGGCTATTATTGCTGTTTAGGAGGATGGATACTCTTTTAATTGTGAAACTGTAAGTAAGCCTGGTGTTTGTCTACAGGAAATGTTATAGAGAGCCACTCCAATAGCTCACACAAAATACGCATTCAAGCTGAAGATGAACAGAGAGGGAACATTGAGAATATTGAATCATCTTAAAGCCCTTTTGTCTTAAAGCACTTGGAAACCTCCAAACCAGTTTTCGCCTTTTAGGCTTCTATAGGTAGACTGTTGATCAAGAAGGTTTTTGCTATTTTTATGGTTTCTAGGTTAAAAGAGGTGTGGGCTATTTTACAATTTTAGGGGTCTATACATTTCTGGAGTGGGCTTTTGTATAAAGAGTTAGTGCTATGTGTCTAGAAGAAATATTCTGTCTCTTCATAGTGTCTTTGCATGAGTGCTTTTACTGTATTAACATGTATATGTTTACTTTGTTTCTTCTATTTCAGTGTTTGTCAGCTGAAGAGATCTTTTCCCTTCATGGCTTTTCAAATGCTACGCAGATCACCAGCTCAAACTTCTCTGTCATCTGTCCAGCAGTCCTACAGCAACTGAACTTTCATCCCTGTGAAGAGCGGCCCAAACACGATTCAAAACCAAGTCTTTCCGAAGGTATGTTGGAAACTTGTCTTTCCATTTGTTTGAAAGGTTTATGGGTTGTATGAAATGACATTAACATGTTTCCCTTTTCTGCTTTTATTACTCTACATAGAGTCCCCTGGTAAGGCACATATATTCATACATCCTTTCTGGAAGTATGTAGGATAAGAATAATTAGAGCTCATTTAAACTTCTTAAGTTATACTCTTCTATTTGTGGAGTTAAAATTATACGTGGTACCATGTAAAAACTTTATAAAACCCAATGCTTTATTTTAAACATACGTTTATACTGTACACATTGGATTATATATTAACTACCTAGCTCAACATTGATCAGTTAATTTCCATCAAATTGTGCTTTTAAATAGTATTAAAAACCCTGTCAATTTATCTATATGTGTCAGTAAAGAGATAAGATAACTAGTGTGTCTCTAGATTAAATCTAAAAGTACTGAATTATTACCACTACTAGAGGCCCTGTGCACAGATTTGTGCATCGGTGGGGTCCTTCATCCTGGCCTGCATCCTTTCGCAATCTGGGACCCCTTGGGGGATATAGGACTGCCAGTTCAGCCCAGTCCCTGCAGGCCAGACCGAGGGACCCCACTGGTGCATGAATCAGTGCACCAGGCCTCTAGTATGCATATAAGATTTTTTGATTAATCTTTTCCCACCCTCCCCCTTTCCTCCTTCCCTCTGAGATTCATCAGTCTGTTCCATATTTCCATGCCAGTGCGTTGAGCATTTGTCCCCTGGTGGTCAGTGCACATTATAGCTACCAGTCGAATGGTTGAATAGTCGAACGGTGGCTTAGGCGTATATATATATATATATATATATATATATATATATATATATATATATATATTTATATATAATTTTCATAAATGAAAGAAAATACCAGCGGCTGTTTTAAGTGCCTATAATGGTATTGTCACAGAGACAGCATTTTAAAAGAATTATCTGCTGCAAAGAAATTTTAAAATATAAGAAAACAAGTGCTTGTTTACTATATAATATAGTTCACACACTTAAGTATGAAGGGTTCTTTCACAAATGAGATAAACCAATTGTTCAGGGGGGTCTATTTATTAACTGTGTGCCATTTCTTGGTATTCCCAAATTGTTGCCCTGTCCTGCATGGATATTTTAATTCTCATTGTTTTGTTTATTTGTTCATTCAATAAGTGTTTGTTGATTGACATGACACGCACTGTTCTGTGTATCGAGGATTCAGTCATAAGCAAGAAGAAAAAAATCCTGCCCTCTTAGGGCTTATAATGTAGTAGAGAATAAACATAATAAACATTTACACAAATAATAAGATAAATAATATGATTTCAGAGGGATAAATGCTTTGAAGAAAATAAAATAGGTCACAATAGAAGGAGATGGTGGGTGCGTGTGAATTTAGATGAAAAAAGGGAGGCATTTCTGATGAGATTACATTTGAACTGAATCCCGACTAAGGTCGGAGGAGAGGGCCATGGCAAGATCTTCTTTGGGGAAAGAGAGAGCAAGGTCAAGGGAACAGTGAGCATAAGCTTGGGAATGTGCTTGGCATGTGTAAGGATCAGCAAGAATGTCTGTGCGTCTGGAGCATAGTGAGCAGGAGGGAGGACAGAAGGAGGGGGACCCAGGGGCCTTGCAGTGTACAGTAAGTTGATTGGATTTTATTCTGAATGTGCTATGAAGACACTGTAGGGTTCTAAGCAGGAGAGGGATATGATTTCATTTGGATTTGTAAAAGATTGTTCTACCTGCAGTTTGGGGAGAGCCGGTCATGGGGCAAGAGTAGAAGCATGGAGACTGATTGGGCAGGAGGCTGTTGCCAGGGGTTGGTATTCAGGATGATGGGGTCTGGGGCTAAGGTGGGAGAAGCAGGAGTGAGGAGAAGTGAGGAGATTCAGGGTGGATTTCAGAGACTGTGCTAAAATGGTTTGGATGTGGAGGAGGGAATGATAAATCAAAGTTTAAGTCCTTGAAAGTGGATAGATGGCTGTGCCATTTCCCAGGATGAAGACTGGGGTGGAGTAGTTTGTTATAAAGGAAGCCAGTGGTGAGAATCAAGAGGATGGTTTTAGACATGGTCAGTTTGAGGCATTGATGTCGACCAACAAGGAGAGATATCCAGTAGGCAATGGCATGCATACATGTAGAGCTCAGAGAATAGGTTGAGGCTGGAGATATGTCATTTTATTTTTATTGATTTCAGAGAGGAAGGGAGAGGGAAAGAGAGATAGAAACATCAGTGATGAGAGAGAATCCTTGATCGGCTGCCTCCTGCACAAGCCCTACTGGGGATTGAGCCCATAATCCGGGTATGTACCTTGACCAGGAGTTGAACTGTGACCTCCTGGTTCATAGGTGACGTTCAACCACTGAGTCATACCAGCTGGGTCCACATTGTCTTTTATATTCTATGTTTACATATATAAGGAATAGAAATCACTAAGTATACTTTGTCAATACAATTATCATATTTGTGAATAACAACAATTTTAGAGCTAATGGTTCAAACACATATTTTTAATAGAATATATACTAAATGGGAGTATGTTTGTATTCCCATAAATCTGTTTAATTTCAATACAGATTGTACAGCGTAGTAAAGGCATAGATTCTGAAGTCAGCCCATCTGAGGTCAAATCCCAGCTCTGTAATTTTCTAACTTAATATTGGCAAAGCATTTAGAATGCTATCTGGCACGTGGTTAGGCACTATATATATGTCTGCTAAATAAAATATGTATATATGTATAACAGACATAATTGTGAGTACAGGAGGTGAGGCTTTAGTAAAAGCAAATCCTCTACTCTGTGAAGGTTAATTTCTGATATTCAAAAGTGTTTGTCACCTCAATTCTCAGGTTTACTCTATCTTAGGAACCAGGAGGTAGGAATAGGCAGTGGGGACACGAAGTGAGAGAATTCTAAGGACAACACTTCAAAGTCGTAAAATGGATGAGTGCAACAAATGGATGGTAAATTAAATTCTCTAGGTGATATATATTTTAACCATCATTTAATGCTCCAAAATTGTCTAATTTTTTGATGAAGTTATATAACGCTATTTAATTTAAATAATAGATAATAATAATAATGGAATTTTACTTGTAGCATCCCTGGAGATCACATAGTCCAGAACTGCATAGTGCAACCCGACGACATAAGTCTCAAGCTCCAGAGAGACTAAAGGCTTTCTTTAGGGACAGTACCTGAGGGAGGATGCAAGTCCAGGGCTCCTAACTCCTAGCCTGTGGTTCTTCCACTGTACAACAGTGAGCTAATGGAACTAAAATTTACATGCTGGTCTACTTACTATTTTTAAAAAAATAATGATAACATTTATTGAAGACTTGACTGTATTCCAGGGGCTATGTGTAACTGGCTTTATGTTATTCCTGTAAAAAATAATCTATTAAATAGAAAAATTAAAAAAATAGGTAAAGTTTTTAGAAGAATTTTCACACATATTGGCATTCAATAAATGTTAACTAGTGTCACTAATATTCCTTGGAAATGTATTAAAATTTTTCCACATTCACTAAGGATCAGAAAGTCTGAAACAGATCATTAGAGGAAGTCCTATTTGTATATGGAGAGATCCAAAGAGTATTTTTATACTAATTCATTCTTTGATGCCCTAGTTGAGTGGATGATGGATCTCCCTCCCCCTGGCCCCCAATAATGTCCTAACAATGAAAGGAGGGAAAACGAAGTAGTGTGCCTAAAAGAGTGGTGATTCACACCCCCAAAGTCCCCCAAGTGGTTCTGATAAACGTGCACAATATTAAGGAAAGTTAGAAAGATTAAATAAGCAGATGAATTGATATTTTTTGACAGAGTTCTGGGCTGCATTTTAAAGTATGGGTTTCATGAATTCATTTTTCAAGGAATTTGTGTTATTTGCTAAGCACTGAAGGTGAATATAGCATAGCCCCCTCCTTGAAAATCTCATAATTTATATGATATAGACAAATATGTAAATGATAAAATCACTATCGCACACAGAAATGGTAAGTCGCCCAATTATCTTCAAAGAGCTATAGGAAGCTTGACAAGCAAGGCACTGATGCCTGGAGGAGCTAGGGAAGCTTTATAGAGGAGGTCTTTGAGTTGGCTTGGAGAACCATGTGTGAGTTTCTCACGCAAAGAAGATAAAAACATATTTCCAGATAGAGAGCCACAAGTAAAGGTAATTCTGGATTTGGAAGACATTGTGTCTGCATAAAGGCATGTTGATAAAGGTGTAAATAACACCAGTGAGGCTCTATGGGATTCAGTTGATGAAGGGCAGTGTCAAATAGGGGTATGAGGTGATCAGAGTTGTGTTTTAGAATAATGAGTCAGGTGGTCATGTCCAGTAGGGGAGGAAGGGCAGACAGAAAACTGTCATAATGCATTAGATGAAGGAGTTAGAGATGGTGAGGACCTGAACTCAAGGTATCGGTAATGAAGCTGGAGAAGCTGGAGTGAGAGATCTCAAGCAGAATTGATAGAGTTTGATCACCAATCATGTATGGAATTGAGTGGTGGAGTGAGCAATTGAAATTGACCCCGACATTTCTGCTATTTAAGGAGGTAGTGAACAAGGGTAGGGGAGCAGGGTTTCTCAGGGGCAGATGATGAGTTTAATATGTGTATGTGGCTTTGCCTCTATTTGGTACTCAAAAACATCTCTGCATTTTAATTTTAGTTTCAACAGGTATGCATCTTGTCTACCCAATGAGATTATAAATATTGATTGAATGAGTGAATGAATGTAGGCTAGTGATGAGATAGAAAGCTATTCATATGAAGGGAAACTACACATAGATATATCATGGAGGAGGATGTGGGATTGAGAACTTTCTCTATGTGGGAAGTCTGAGGAGAGTAGATATTGCTGTCTGAGGTGATAAGATAGTAAATGGGAATGAGGTGGACCTTTGTAGGTCCAATGAGATGACTTTGTAGGGCATGGTCGGGAGTCTTGAACTGATAGGAAAGTGGAGAAGATAAAGTCATGGTTAGTGCTGTGATGATTCTTGTGATGACATAGTAACATTTATTACCTGTTACTTGGTACTCAGCACAGGCTACCTTATATTGCTTTGCGCATGGGTGTTTCTTCACATTTCTCAGCTCCCCAAGCAAAAGATCCAAGCTGCTTGTTGGCAGGAATCATGGTTTGCATCCTAGGCTCCATAAACATTTGCTAAGATTGCTTATTTATAGATAGACTCGCTTGAACCAGAATAATGGTGGAATGTCTTATGTTCATAAAGAGTATTATAAAATGTTTAGTTCTGTTGAGCCCCATGGGCTTCTTAAAAATTAAATCACCGCCACAGGAATAATGAAACATATTGCAAAAAAAAATGTGGGCCCTGGAGAAAAACTGTCTGGGTTTGAAATCTGCAGGATTTTCAATCTGCATGACTTGGGCAGCTCATTTGAACTCCATATGCTTTGGTTTCAACTGTATGGAAGAGATAATAGTAGTACTTACCTCATAGGGTTTTGTGAAGATCAAATGAATTAATACATGTTAGTCGCCCAGCACAGTGCCTGGCACATGGTGAACACTCACTAAGCATTAAGTGTTACTATGCTACTCAACTGATAGTGTCCATGAGAAAAGTGGCCCATGGTTTAAAAATTCTGGACAAAGAAGTAGCAATGTAGAGGCAGCTTTCTAATTTTTCACATTGTCTCTGCACAGTGTGTGAGGCCACAGGCAAAGCTGCCATACCTTTCCCCTGAAACTCACATGACCTCTATCTTCCTCTGAAAGGCTGAGTTTTAACTAGGCCATGAACCAATAGATAAAAGTAGGTGGCTTGAAGCCTGTGGACCTCAGATGGTCACTATTCTAGGTCTTATGCAAATTAGTACAATTCTTTGATCCTGTAATGATGACTTAAGACTGATGAAAGCATAGGCAGTGTTTCTATTAATATTTATTATGCTATGTGGTCTCAATTTTCTGTATAATTTTCATTGAGATGATTTTGTTCTTTGCAAGAAGAAATCGGTCTCAAGCTTTTAAAGAGGAAATGTGTTTCAGGTTTAATGGAGAGTAAGTCTTCATTTGGCTCCTTTGCTCTGATTAATTGCTCCTCTTTCCCTCTTATTCACAGTATGGGGATATGGATTCCTGTCAGTGACAATCATTAATCTGGCATCTCTCCTCGGATTGGTTTTGACTCCGTTGATAAAGAAATCTTATTTCCCCAAGATTTTGACCTATTTTGTGGGGCTGGCTATTGGGACTCTATTTTCAAACGCAATTTTCCAACTTATTCCAGAGGTAAGGGTGTTAGCTACCTGTTTCTGTGAATAATTGTTTCTTTAAAATGTTTTAGCACTTTGTACATTTTAAACCTCCATGATTCTCACAGAATTTTATGGTCTGGTTTATGGTGTTTTGAATAAAAGAGCGGAATCACAGCAAATGAAAAAAGCATGTCTGAAGCTTCAGGGAATGCCGGTGTCAGAGATAAAATTAATATTCCTGGAGACCAGCCACCAGGATGCGCTCAGATAGGGCCTTAACATTTTATTCTATCCTGCATTTGGAAAATTTAATTTCTCTAATACTTCAGTTATTTATTTATTTATCTAAAGGGCATGCAATGTCAAATTTACTGAAGATATACCATAAAATTTTCTTATATATTTACTACAGTTACTGAAGACCAGAGGATCAATAAGAGTGTGGTTGACAGACCTTTTAATTTTCTTTTGACTGTGGAAAAAAATCAATTGAGGTCAATGAATGAACAGCAGCTTATTTTTTCCTTTTCATAAGATGTATTATTGATCTGACATTGACAATAGTGCATTATTCAGTTAATCAACACATAACATATATGTTTTATTTTATATCTATATTATGGCCAGCCAGTATAAGGAAGAAAGAGGAAGAAAAATAATTGAGAGGGAAGAGAGGGGAAAGAGAAAGAGACATTAGTAGGAGGAAGGGGAGCTAGGGAAATATATACACACTAGAGGCCCGGTGCATGGATTCGTGCATTGGTGGGGTCCCTCAGCCTGGCCTGTGCCCTCTCACAATCCAGGATCCCTTGGAGAATACTGGACTGCTGGTTTTGGCCCGCAGGGATCAGGCCCAAACTGGCAGTCTGATATCCCCTGAGGGATGTAGTAGTGCGTGAAGCAGCAGGCGACCGGGGAGGAGCCCGAGCCCGGCTGGGCACCGGCTGCTCCTGCTCAATCCGCCCCGCTGCTCCTGCTACCGCCACCCGGTAGCACTGCCATGGAGGCAGGAGAGGTGGAGAGGCTCGCGCCTCACCAGCTATGAGCCAGGAGTCGCCCATCAGTCAGCTGAGTGGCGCTTCCACTGTGGGAATGCACTGACCACCAGGGGGCAGCTCCTGCGTTGAGCATCTTCCCCCTGCTGGTCAATGTGTGTCATAGCGACCAGCCAAATGTTCGACCAGTTAAATGGTGGACCGGTCGCTTAGGGTTTTATATACATAGATGGACTGTATCTCTTCCACCCCCAAAGATGCACACACAAAGATGGGTGGGTGAGTCCTGAGCAAAGAGAATAATAGTAGTTCAGGGTATTATTCTCATCTCATAAGTTTTAGAAAAGCTTCTTTTAATTTTCACAGCTATATATGAAATTGGGGTTTTTCTTAGAGTCACAGACTTATGAGTGTTGTTATTGTTATCATTATATCTAGAAAGGAACTAGAAAGGTCATTTCAACTAGAGATACAATCAGCTAGCAACAAAACTAGTATGACAATACAGATTTTCTAATTAATAATTTTATATGTAACATTATACATGCAATATATTTAATACAATATAATATTATATGTGTATATATTAACTTATCTGAAATTTGGATCAAATTAAATTTAAAAACTGATATTGTGTATGGACTGGGGATTCCACATTTATGATTTTGAGGTTTTCTATTTTATTGAAAATGTAGTAATACATAAGAAATGTCTTAGGAAAATAAGAAACTCCTTCAACAGCATTTGTGGATGTCCTTTTGCCTGTAGGTGATAATTAAGTAACTATGGCTGTAAAAAGAAAATTATATAAGCACTGGATAATCTGTCTTTGTAATATTACCTCAATTTTCCATAGACAGTTATTTCTACTTTTGGCAAAATTCTTTCCCTTTTTTTTACTTCATTTGGTTTTCATAACCTCTGTGTTACATATGTAGAGTAGGTGTCTTTGTGCCAGTTTTGCACTGTATAAATAAGCATAGAGCAGTCAATCAAATGAAGATGTGGCCGTGAGCTCTTCCCAGAGGCAGGCATAGAACAAGAACCAAGGCATCCTCTATTCTGGTTGCTCTTCAGAGGGAAGATTTACAATGTCTGGAATGGTGTCAAGCTTTCTCTTATTTTATTTATTTTAAGCTTGTGTTTCTTGTCTGTTAGCAATATCTCTACTCTTTATAATTTCAAACTCCAATTCTTGTCCTATGTTCTTTAAACAATAAATTCTCATACTCGTCTGTGTGTGTATGTGTGTATGTGTGTGTGTGTGTGTGTACGTGCTTATCTGGTATCTTAAATCTTTTCTTCTTTATTCTTGGGCTCAATTCTTAATTTATTGAATTTCATTAGGTCTTATTGGGATCCTCTAGGTTCAAGAGGATCTCCTTTGGGAAAACAGTAATCCAAGTGGCTTGCCATATTGCTTTAAAAATTTGACTTTGGCCCTAGCTGGTTTGGCTCAGTGGGTAGAGCGTCAGCCTGCAGACTGAAGCATCCCAGGTTTGATTCCGGTGAAGGGCACATGCCTGGGTTGTGGGCTCAATCCCCAGTGAGAGGACATGCAGGAGGCAGCAAATCGATGATTTCTCTCATCATTGATATTTCTATCTCTCTTTCCCTCTCCTTTCCTCTCTGAAATCAATTAAAGAATATAAAAATATTTGACTCTGGATACGATAGACAAATATATTTTTTTTAGAGAAAGCAAATAATGTTTCATTTACTGGTATTCTTATTACCTAGATTTAATGCTACCTTACAGATGTGGGATTTAGTGCTGCTTCTTTACCACTAAAGTTTCCTCTTTCAAGGCACTTATTACTGCAGGTGTTGGAGCTAGGAAACAAGATACTCAGGTTTGTTTACTGGAGCATCCGCTGGTCATGAGGTTTCTAAAACATCCCTTACAGTCTGCTTACTTGAATTTTTGTTTTGTGATTTTGGCAGGTAAGTTCTCAATATTAGCTGGATGTGAAGATGGGCATAGAACTACAGTGAAAATTGAATACTGAGAAATTTTGGTATTATTTGCTAGAAATCAGGTAATATTACTTGGTTTTACCTGATTTGCTCCCATTTTTTTTCCTCCCCAGGCATTTGGATTCAATCCTAAAACTGACAACTATGTTGAGAAGGCTGTTGCTGTATTTGGTGGCTTTTATTTACTTTTCTTTTTTGAAAGAATGCTTAAGATGTTATTAAAGACATATGGTCAGGTAAATGGACTTTATTTAAAACTTTTGCTATTATACTTGCCAAAGCTACTTTATAAAGGCGAATAAAGGAAGGAATTTTATTCTTAGAATTTTATGAACTGTTCATGTATTAGATTTGTGAATGTGAGGACAAAGAAAAGAAATATATATATTGATAAGTATAAGAGACACACTTGGTTTATATTGTAGAATTTGAAGTTAGTACTAATAATTTAATGTTGAATAACAGATGTATTCTATTCATATTCAACAGAATAAGAAGGCATATATGCTCTAACATGAGAAAACAGACACAACAGACTAATAAATGAGGATATTTTTAAAGGTAGAGAAATCTTAAAAATCTAAAAAGGTTAGGGTACACACAGAATAGACATAACAGTCCTCTCTTGTGGATAAAAAGCACTGACCTCTATTTTCTTGTTTATATGAGCCATCTTTTTTCTTCTTATAACCCCTTTTTACTTTTTTAATTTTTCCATGTAGAATGATCATGCCCACTTTAGAAATGATGACTTTGGCCCTTCTCCAGAAAAAACTCATCAACCTAAAACATTACCTGCCATCAATGGTGTGACATGCTATGCAAACCCAGCTGTCACAGAGCCTAATGGACACATCCATTTTGATAATGTCAGTGTGGTATCTCTACAGGTATGGGAATTTCATTTTCTTTTTACTCACTGATCCTTTACACTATGTGATGATTGTTGTGAATACAACCGTGTCAGTATTTTGTATGTTTAAATGGGTCAGACTTACTCCTGTATGTGTGGGATAATTAAAGTTAAGTCTGCATTATTTTCCCTTTTCCCTCCCTATGTTTACTCTAAGCAAGTGAGTTAGGCAAGACATTGAGGCTTCACTATTCTCTAAGATTGTTTAGCTATATAAAAATCACTTAGACTTATACAATCATATGTAGCAACATGAATCAAAGCATTTCTCTTATTTTGTTATTCTTTCCGTATTTGAAATCAAGTAATACCTTTGAGTGATTTTGAAACTGTAAGAAGAAAGAAGATGTGTAAGCTATTAAAATTATTTTCAGTAATTAAATCGACTTAGAGTTTGTATTCCCATCTTCTAAATAATGTCAATAGGTATTACTGCTTGAACAAATATTATATGCCAGGTTACATGCTATGCACTTAAATATTTTATCTCATTTACTTTCTATAATACCTATCCAAAATAGGGTTTGTTTTCTTTATATTAGGAATATTTCAGTTTCAAGTGATGGGAATCAAATCCTAATTATGTATGCCAAAAGGAGAATTTATTGGAAAGATAGTGGGATGTCTAATGGAATAGCCCAACTATAGGAAAAGCAAGAGCCTAGGGACCATGAGAACTATTATGACCCCCTCTTCTTCTCCTCTTTGCATGCTCTTCTTCACTATGTACCAACTCCCAAATAAGTGTGAAGCACAGACACTAGCAACTCCTGAGATTTATGTCTTACAGTTTCAGCTACAAAAGGAAATTGACCTGATTCTTTCAGTCTTAAATACAGAATTCCTGGCAAGGGTCTTCTTGATCCATTTGCATTAGATGTCTACTACTAGACTCATCCATGTGCTTAGAGGGTTGGACCCCATATATGGCCCCCAGGGAATATGGATGCTGTAGAGGAGTGAGTATTGAAAAGGACGCTGGGGTGATAGTGTCATTGGTGTCCACAACAATTCTCATTTGACAGACTAAGAAAGTGAAGCTCTAGATGTTAAATAACCTCTCCAGGGTCATTCAGCTCGCAAATGACAGATTCATAAGCTACAAAGTTAAAAGCAATACAAAAGATCACAATTTAAAAAATAAAATCAAAAGAAAGCCAGCCAAGGAGAAAAAGGTGGGAAAAAGATACCTGAAAAGGTCATTATGGAAAATGACTTGAATTTCCTTCTGGAAAGACAACATGGTTAGCCATGTATTTCTGCAACTGCTTAAGGAAAATCTCAAGTGCATTTGAAGAGGCAGTTTGTGAGAGAAAATAATTTCATGCAATGTAATGAAGGATGCTTTCAGCCAAGATTTTGCAAAGAATATGGAAATGTTCAAATAGATGATTTCTTATAATAATTACAACTAACATTTATTAAGTGCTCAAGGACCACACCTAAATTTTAGGTGAATGCTATCATTTGATCCTCACAATAGCCAAGGAGACAAGTAGTGTTATAACTAGGAGACTATAGCTTAGAGAGTTTAAATAACAAATGCGAGAACACACAGATCCTAAATGGCCAAGCTTGGATTAGGACTGAGGTCCTCTGATGTTGAAGGCTGTATTCTTACGTACCATGCCGAATTGTATTCTTCATGTCACTGCTCTACTGGAACCAAGATAACATTGACTCTTAACTTCATAAATATTAACTTTTTGTAGGGGAAAGAAAATAATTTGGCCCCAGAGAATTGCTGTCTGAGGCCAAAAAAATTGAATTGTTCAAAAGTTTAATTTTAGTTTTTTAATCTTTTAAAAACATTTTTCTCCCCCGCCTCCAATTTTATTTTGTATTGGTTTTAGGTCTATTGCTTATGGTTAGACCATCATATACTTTATATAGTGTCCCCTCGATATTTCCAGCATGATTTTAGTTTTAAGTTTTAGGGCTCCTGGTTTATAATTCACTATGGCCAGAAGACATGTTTGCAGTAAATGTGACAAAGTTGGGGTCCTAGACATGATCCTGTTTTACGTAATTTAGGAATGTTAATCAAAAGGCCACTTTTACTCTACTTCTGTTTGTAGTGCTAGTTTACAGGCTTTCATTCATTGATTCAGTAAACATTTATTAATATCTCCTCACTATCCTAGGCAAAGGGGATTGAGAAGTGAACAAATTCTTGTGGAGCTTATAGTTTACTCAGCTGAAAAAAAAATACAGTATAGAAAAGTGCAAAACAAGAATATATCAGGTAGCAATAAATACTTGGATGAAAATAAAACTTGGTGATGAGGGAGTGACATGTGGGAGCTTGTTTGATTGCCTGATCAAAAAAGGTCTCTTGAGCCCAGCCAATGTGGCTCAGTGCTACAGTGTCGTCTTATGAACCCGACAATCAGTTCTATTCCAATCAGGGCATGTGCCCGGGTTTCAGGTTCGATTCCCAGTGTGGGGTGTGCAGGAGGCAGCAAATCAATGATTCTCTCTCATTATTGATGTTTCTCTCTCTCCCTCCCTCTCTGAAATCCATAAAAACATATTAAAAAAGAAAGGTCCCTTAAGAGGTCAGTGGAAAACTGGATAATGAAAAAGCCAGCCATTTCTGGGAAAAGAATATTCTAAAAGTTTTGAGAATAATCAAACAGGTCACATATGAGGGATCTGGAAGCTAAATTGTACTTACTGACATCAATGCGAGAGGCCAGTGACACAATTTCTTTAATATTCTGAATAGAAACAACTGTGGAATTGTATACATAGGTAAACTACCAATCTAGTGAGAGAATGGAATGAAGCTTGGGTTCTGGAAATATACTTCCAGGAATAAGAAGTCAAACTGAAGGCAGAGAAGGTGGGTACCAGAATGACGACCATGTACTAGGCCCCGAGATGAGCCATATAAGTAGTCCTGACACTAATTTCCTATGGGGATTATCTTCCAGCCATTTTGGTTGAAGATACAGTCTTAAATGAAAAGAGATTTAAACAAATTGAGCAAAATACAATTTTCAGTTTTCTCATTATATTGCATTAAAAAATTCAAAGAAATAGAAATTAAATACCACAAGGATCTAAATACGACTTTAAGAGACAGTAGGTATTGTGCTATAAGTGATTTTAATGAAAAAAAATAAAATATTTTTTTATATTTTAGATTATATAAATAATTTAACCCAGGTGACCCCATTACAATGATCAATCATGGGATGTAAAATTTATGGATCATTTCTGAGTCCACGTATTGCCTTAATATTTTCGTTGATGATTCCTTGTAGCTACTGCTTCCACACAAGGAATTTTTTTTCAAATTGCAAAGAGTAAGAACCTATCTAAGAGTGAGTTATGAAAAGTCATTTAACTTGACATTACTATCAATAGAACACAAATTATGTGACAATCTAGATGATATCAGCATGATTCATGATTTTGCTAGAGCGTAGGAAGAACAACGAATTGTTACAGAATAATTAAAATGCATGACTTAGGGATGTCTCTATTGATATTCATCCAAACAATTCTGGTCCATCCCAGAATACTCAGATGTGCAATAATATTGACGTTTAGTTGCCTGTGGAATTTTGTTTATATCTGGTCATATAAAAATTATACCTTTACACAAAGTTTTAAAAATTGTATTGCCATAGGAGCATATTTATCACACTAGGAGGGTAGAAGATATTTTACTTAACAGTTTGTTAGCTTGATTGTAATGTCCAAATATTTATACCAATGATGTGACGCTTCCTTAGTACCTTGCTCCGGACCCAGTGCATGTGAGGCACTGCAGTCCCTGTGGGATATGGTGCACACACACAGGAACATGTGCATTTTCAGGAAAGGTGAGGGAACTAGGGGGATCATAAGAAGGCAGCTATGAGGGAAGAAGGGAGCACAGGATTCCATTGCGCCAGTTCCTCAGTTATTGCCGCGAGGCAATGTGTCACACCTCGCCCTGCGACACTCGCTGCTTCGTTCTTTTCTCTCTAGTTACTGTGCAGTCTTGTGGAGAAGTCATGTCAGTATCTGTGCAGCCAGGTGTGTTTTTCCCGGAATCTACAGCTTTGGAAGGACTGTGTTTACTAGTTGTTTAAAAAAATATTTTTTTCAATTGCAGTTGACATTCAATATTATTTTATATTAGTTTCAGGTGTTCAGCATGGTGGTTAGGCAGTTACATACTTTATAAAGTCCCTTGATATTTTAAGTACCCACCTGGCACCAAACACAGTTATTACAATATTAATAACTATATTTCCTATGCTGTACTTTACAGCCCTGTGACTATTTTGTAATGACCAATCGGTACTTTTTAATCCCTTCTCCTTTTTCACCAAGCTCCCCAACCGTATCTATGAGTCTGTTTCTATTTTGTTTGTTCATTAGTTTTGTTCTTTATATTCCACGTATTAGTATTATTAATTGTGGATTCCTTAGGAATGCTAGGTATTTTGGAAAGTATTAGCTCTTCAAGGCCACTAGAGGGCCCATCTAATGCATTTCTCCTGGACTGTAATCAGTTTCATTTTCTAAATGAAAACCTCTTGTGCTTTCATTTATGAATAGACGCTAATAAATATAAAGTGACATGAGCCACCTATTTTCCCTTATAGAAGGAAATTAATATCATCCATTTTTAGAAATTGACTATTGCAAATTTTGTGTTTGAAATCGAGGTGCAATGAAGAGGACTTGAGCTGCAAAGTAAGGTGATGTCCAGGAGACACACTGTCAATACCGGCAGGAAGTGATACTCTACAAATAGAAAGATAACCTATTTGATGTTCTTGGGTCTCTATGAGAGTCCAACAGATTTTAAAAACACTCAGTTCATTCATCAAATATTTACTGAGCACCTAATGTGTACTTGGTGCTGTTCTAAGAACTGGGAATGCATTAATGGGACAGAGTGCATTAATGGGACAGAAAGAACTTCCATAATATAACTGAAATATTATATAACATTATACTGAAAAATGGAAAGCACTTTTGTTAAAGTATCAGATACAAAAACTGATCAGACACCCTGTGTATATGTGTGAGGCTTGCCTATGAGTCTTCCTTCCTGGGTGGTTGGTTTTCTTCTCTTCTTGCCTGGAGATGGGAAGGGCTGTGGATGTTCACGACTGTCCACGTGGGGATGAAGTGGGGGGAGGAGAAGGGGTCCGGATGGCGGTGAATATCTGACGTAGGTACTTTACTTCACTCTAGGCTTCAAGTGTGCTTTCTGTTCTTGAATTTACCCAAAGGATAAATTTCTAGTTATTTGGGGGTGGTTGCCTTGCTGCACTGGCTTGGGAGCAGGATCTGGGGTTCTAATTGCTTACAACTAATTTTCACTCTTTACCTACCATGTTCAGAGGTACTTGGCACCTTCAGTCCCTCATTGTGTCTGAGGTTCGGGGCCTGGCTTCGCTTTGTTTTTTTGTTGAGTTTTCTCCTCCGTGAAATCAGTTAGAACTCACCCACCTCTTTTTAGCTCCCAAAATAGCTATCTCGGTGCTATCATGTCACCTTTCATTCTTTCTGACCCTGTGACCTTATGGCTTTCTTATTCTTTTATTTCAAGGAGTCTCAGTTTGCCATATTTCACCAAAAACTTATTTTCTATTTTAAATCACATAGATTTTTGTTGTTGTTGTTAATCCTCACCTGAGGATATTTTTCCATTGATTTTTTAGAAAGAGTGGAAGGGAGTGAAAGAGAGATAGAGACAGAGACAGAGACAGAGAGAGAGAGAGAGAGAGAGAGAGAGAGAGAGAGAGAAGTATTGATATGAGAGAAACACATTGACTGGTTGCCTCCCACATGCACCCCAACCAAGGCCAGGGATCAAGCCTGCTACTGAACGTGCTCTTGATAGGAATTGAACTCAGGACCCTCAGTCCACAGGCCAACGCTTTATCCACTGAGCCTAGCTGGCTAGGGCCACATAGATTGTTAACGTCAAAAGATTTAAAAACAGAAATCCGTTACTTTTCTGTATGTGCTTATATTAACAATTAGTTAAAATTGAAAACTATATAGGTAATAAAATTATATAAGAAGTGGTTTTCATTGTCTGGCACTTAATAGAAAAGCTGGTTTAAGTAGAGGCGGATGATGTCCCTAGACCAGTGGTTCTCAACCTTCCTAATGCTGCGACCCTTTAATACAGTTCCTCATGTTGTGGTGACCCCCAACCATAAAATTATTTTCGTTGCTACTTCATAACTGTAATTTTGCTACTGTTATGAATCGTAATGTAAATATCTGATATGCAGGCTGTATTTAGGCGACCCCTATGAAAGGGTCTTTCCACCCCAAAGGGTCGCGACCCACAGGTTGAGAACCGCTGCCCTAGACCATCAGGAGGAGGAATTCTGGGTATGCTTGGTTAGTGGTGAAATTTGCTCTCACCAGATCCATCTCTGTGCCTCGTTGCCCATGCCAGGCCATTTTATCTGGCGATAGTTAATGTGTTGTGGAAGTCATAAAAATTGGTGCCTGAATCCACTTGAATTGGTCCACACATCATTGATATTAACAGCGCTTTTATTCATCATTAGTGACTACCTTTTCATCTTTTCAAGGATAATTTTTCTGAATAACTTTTTTTCATGACTCCCTAAAATCTCACTTCTACCTTTTCTTCCTCTAGTGGAGAGACTGAGGCCAGTGTTTGGACGTTGCGTGTCATCTCATCTGTTACTTCCTGAAACACTGCTGTCTCCTGTTCTGTTCTCTGCCTTCCCTTTCGTGTCAGAACCTGCGTCCTTCCTCTTTTCAAGGCCGGCTCTCCCCGCTGTGCTCCTCTTCCTGTGTTTATTGACCTTTCCCGATTCGCTTCTCCTCCCCATGTCTACAAACGTGCTCTCGTCTTTCCACCTTTCTCTTTGCTTTCCCCTTGACTCTGCTACGGCCCAAGATTTCTCACACTCCCTGCGTCCTTACGCCGGTCACTGTTCACCTTCTTGAAAGACCAGCTGATCCTGAGATGACTATGTGCCAGACATTGTCTTCGTTGCTTTACATACATTAACTCACTGACGCCTAACTAACAGCCCTCCGAGGTAAGTACAACTATTACCTCCATCTTAAAGACATGGGAACGGATGTATAGAGAAGTTAAGTAACTGCGCCAGGGTCACACAGGCACCGAGTTAAGATTTAAACCCGGGCATCCTGGTTCCAAGGTCCATGTGGTTAACCATTACCCTGCAGTGCACTGCCTGCTATTTCCACCTGCTGACCAGTCTTTACGCGCCCCCTCCTCTTCTTCATTATATCCTCAAATATTCAATTGTGTACATTTTTTAAAAATCTACCTATTTTCTAAAATTTCTCTTTTGAATGATACCAGTGATTTTTCTAGGCAGCATGCTATAATCTTAACACTCATTGTCCCCCCCACCCCACCCCCCAGGCATTCCTGTAGATTCCTGTTTATTATTGATGAAATACTATTGAATATACAGGCAGATTTTTCACTGAAAGCCATTCCCCTACCTTTTGAAATTGCTCATTAGTTAGTCGTTTTCTGTGATGTAGTACTATCCTTCTGCTGCTATTTCAGCTTTTGAATCTCTCCTTTCTCTCTCTTCTCTTCTCTCTCTCTCTCATTTTTTTTTTTTTCATACCCAGTAGGTTTAGAGGAGAAAGCAAGGGGTTTTCATTTTGCATTTTAGCAATAAAGCGTTTGTTGTGTGACTTGTGGAAAATTAACATCTGTGCATCTGTGTTTGCTCATCTGTTAAATGATAAGCAAACATCTTTAAATTAATGATTTTTTGTGTGAAAATTAAATAATTTATTATGGGTCAACTTTGTAACAATGTGTCTGACACATGGTATGTGTATGATAACTATACATTTCCCTTCTTCTGTTCACCAACTTTTTTCTTCTCTTTTCGTACTTTTTAATTGCAGTAATCCATCAAATCCCATCACTTTAACTTTCATTACTCTGGGAATAACTTCAAAATCTATGTACTTAATTACTTACAGATCATTATTTAGAAGAGGACTTTTTGTACTAAATCATAAAGGCTTTTGACTCTATTTGTATTTTTCTCCTGGAATAGAGAAACACAACGAGAGGATAAAGTATACACAGTTCCATGCATTCTCATCTCTGTTATTTATCTTTTTTTACAATTTGAGTACTTCCCGAGGTTTGATGTTTAAAATTGAAGGCCATTTGGTAATAAAGATAACCTTCTGAATGTAAATGCTTGCAGGCTGCCATTGACCTCTGTCACACAGTCTAAGAGAACTTGAAACATTTACTCCCACTTAATGGAATAAAACTTTAAAGTCCAGTTTAACCTGCCACTTGAATGATATCATCAGCTTTTGCCCCACAGATTCTCTGTCAGAGTTGTTCAGCTATGCACTCCGTCACACTCTGATATATATGGTGCATTTGAAAGGGCATTAAAATAATAACACTTTTATTATGTATGAAAGTTATTTGATTGTCATATTATTGAAATAATTGGAGTGCATAAAATCTCTTAACATTGAATTAAGGGTTGTAGTTCGTGCTGTTAATTTTTAAATCCGGATATAAAAATTTTATATAGACTAATTACAAAGATGAAAAATTTAGTGATACAAGGGTAAAAATCGTAATTTTTTAAAAGATGAGACAGAGCACTAGTGAATAAAATCACACTGCTAGAGATAGTATTGCGATCTAAATTAAATTAGAACTCAGAAAGGTTTGAAGTAGTCAGCAACTGGCCAAAAAGGGAAATCAGTCATTAAGAACTACTTTTGTTTTCTCAGATAGAACTATGTCCCAGGCATGTACATTTGGCAAAAGTATTGTTGATACGCTATGTGAGGAGGGACTTAGGGCCATCTGTTGTAACTCCTTTAATTAGCCAATCACTTGGCCAGCTAGGACATTCCTGATCTCACACAGGAAGATTGATTGCATCACCATTGACAAGGAAATTTTATAAAGAAAAATGTTTTTACTTCCAACTACTAGGCTAGCTGGGAGAATAAAATAAGATAATGTATATAAAATTGCTTTGAAAGGTACCCAAATCTGTACTATTTAATCTATTAAGGGTTGCTTAAGGGTCATTCAGGGACTGCTATCGTATCTAAATGAAAAGGGAACATTTTAGTTAATTGTCTGGTAAACATTTAAATGGTTAGTATTTTTGTGGAGTTTCTCATTTCAATTTGTTGATATGTGCTTTCAGGTTCATGCAAACATAATTAAAATGTTATTGAATTTGACTTCTGGCTATAACTTCTAGACTTTTAGGGATTTCTTTTCCCTCTGTATATAGTCCTCTCCCCCAATCTAATTTCTGTTGAATAAAGGAATATTTTGAAGTAAAACTGAAAAAAAGAAAAGGTGTTCAAAGACAAGACTTTCCAAGAGACATCCTTTCAACTCCCTAGACATTGGAGAGAAATCTTGACTAATTCCTAGTCCTACACATTGCTTGCCAAAAACCTTTAAAAATCTACTCAGATTCCTACCCACAGTGGAAAGAAACCTTTTGTGAATTATCAGGATAAGATACCAAAACCTTCTTGGTTTATAACTTGATTTGAGTACTAGTATTTCTATTTAATTTTAGTCATTAATTAATTAATAATTAATTAGTTAATTAATTAATTAATTCATTTCTAGCCATTTGCAATTTCTGTAATTTTATTATCCTTTTAACACTTTAAGTATTCATTTTTTAAAAAAATATATTTTATTGATTTCTTACAGAGAGGAAGAGAGAGAGATAGAGAGTTAGAAACATCGATGAGAGAGAAACATCAATCAGCTGCCTCCTGCACACCCCCTGGGGATGTGCCCGCAACCCAGGTACATGCCCTGGACTGGAATCGAACCTGGGACCTTTCAGTCTGCAGGCCGACGCTCTATCCACTGAGCCAAACCGGTTTCGGCTTTAAGTATTCATTTTTACTTTCATTTTTTGTGTTATGTTGTCTTTATTTATTTCATTTTATTTTTTCTGATATAACACTTACTTTGATATTTATTTTATTTTTATTTCCATCACCATTTATCGCCTCTATGCCCTCTTCCACCTTTCTCCTGTCCCTGCAATCACCACACATTCATTTTAACTGTGTGATTTTACTACTACTTGTTTTTCCATTTCCTCTGATAATGATAATTTCTGTCTTTCCAGCTTTTTGCTGTAGTAATGCTGCTTTGTACCATGCTTACCCACATCTCATTGTGTCTGTGTATGAGAGTTTGTCTAGGGCTAAGGTGGGTGATGAAGGCATTTCGAGTAAAACAATTTTTTGTGTGAGAATTTCCTGTACATTGTAGTGCGTTAAGCATTTCTGGTTCCCAGGGTACTATTTGTCAGTAGCAGCACTACAGTCATTAATGACAACCAAAAAATAGCCCCAGTACCTTCACATTTCTAAAAGCCCTAGGGCGGCATTTAGGTAGTTTCAGATTCAGAACCATCCATCTTTTCTCAACTGGGTTGCTGTGAGACAAGTAAGCCCCATAGAAAACAATTTGTGACTATTTTCTCTTTCCCTGTAAGGATGGCACAAAATGCATAGGGCAGTCTACATGCACAAAAGATAAATTACTTTACTATGTATAATGGATACCTTAAGGCATTAACCTTAATTGTCCTGCAGAATTTCTGTGAGAAAGGTGGGGCTACAGAGCTAGGCCTGTAAGAAATGAGTCAGAGTCTGCACATATGTGATAATACTGAATGACAGCAAATTGTTCTCCACCTGCTATTTTAGTCACACTTTCATCAACAGCAGAAGAGAATTCACATTTTCTCCACATCTTGGACAATACTTGAAAATTTCAGACTTTCAAAAATTTGTTGCCAATTTAATGAGTTTGAAATGGTATCTTTTTGTGATTTGTCTTTGCATATGTCTGATTACTAGCAAACTTGAACATCTCTTTATGTGCTTAATGGTCAAAAGTTCACTTTTGTGTTTCCTGTTCACCTATCTCACATGTTTTTAGTTGTCTGTCTTTTTTATTTGACACGTGTTAAAATGGTAAGGGAGACTTTCACCAAGACTGTAACAATATGGGTTGACTCTATAGAAGACAGAGATTGGACTCCATCAGAATATAGCAGTGACTGTTGAGGATTTATAGCTCATAGGCGAGTGAGGAGGTCAGTGGATAGAAAATTACTAAGTGGAGACATCCAGGGCAGGGAGGACTCTTGCTAAGTCAACTTAACAGGATTATTGCTGCAGGCAGGCTAGGATGGTCAGATATCAAGGATAAGGAGATTCTTGTTGAGCTGCCTTAGCAGGATTCTTGCTATAACTGGACTCTGCAAAGATGGACAGAGAAGCCCACGCCTGAGACCTAGTGGAGAAGAGGGCTCAGAGGAGCCTGACTGAGTTCAGTCAAGGAGAGTCTTAGTCATGGGTTAGAGTTTTTCAGATATTCTAGATCCTAATCTTTACTTATTAAATTGGTTAAAAGATGTTCTTGGAGTCTGTGACTTCTCTTTTCTCATAGTTTATAATATATATTTTTTAAAAGTTTTAATTTTGACATAGGCAGCATATCAGTACTTTTCTTCTCTACTCTCTGAGAGTTGTTTAAAAAATATTTCCTTTGCCAAAGTAAAGATAATATTCTTCCATTAAAAAATTTAAAGTTTAATTTCCCAAGTGGAATTTTATTTTGTACTAGGGGCCTGGTGCACAAATTTGTGCATGGGTGAGGTCCCTTGGGGTGGCCTGCGGAGATCGGGCCCCAGCTCACACCCCCAGCCTTGCAGCCACAGCTTCTGTCCCCAGCCTTGCAGCCCCGCAGCCCCACAGCCCTGCAGCCCCGCCTGGCACCCCGCCTTGGACTGGCACTGCCCCCTCACCTGCTCCACCATCTTGCCACGGTCCTGCTCTCGTGGGGTCCATCAGGCCCGGTAGCACCTCCACTGCCCCATGCTGCCAGCACCGTGTTGCTGACCGACACCTGCCATATTCTGCACCGCCCCCTGGTGATCAGTGCACGTCATAGTGAGCGGTCAAATTCCTGGTCGAACTCTTGGTGGAATGACCACCTGAGGGGGCAGTTTGCATATTAGGCTTTTATTATATAGGATATGATATAAGAAAAAGATCCAGGATTTTTTTTTCTGTATAGATAAGCAGTTATCCTAGTTTCTTTCATTAGATGGGCCATATATCAAGTTTCTATATATCAATGTGTCTACATTAGGACTTTAAAAACATATATTTTTTTTTATTGATTTCAGAGAGGAAGGGAGAGGTAGAGAGAGAGATAGAAACATCAATGATGACAGAGAATCATTGATTGGCTGCCTCCTGTGTGCCTCCTACTGGGAATCGAGCCACAACCAAGGCATGTACTCTTGACCAGAATCAAACCCAGGGCCCTTCAGTCTGCAGGCTGATACTCTATTCACTGAGAAAAACTGGCTAGGGCTGCATGAGGGCTTTTTATGCTCTTCTTGCCCTATACCACAACCATTCTTGTTCTAAACAACACTACCTTCATTATCCTTTTAGTTAGCCTTGAGCTCCTAAGACAAGGTTCCTAACTTTTTTTAATTGAAAAATTGTCTTTGTTTTTTTCATATCTGTATAATTTTGGGGACTTTATTGAAATTATATTGAACTTACAGATAATTGAGAGACAACTGGCATGTTTATAATATTTTAGATTTTCTTTGTTTTGTAATTTTCCATGTAAATTGTTCTGTTGGATTTATTCCTAATTACTTTGTAGCTTTGCAGGTATTCTAAATGATATTTTTTCCTATTATATTTTCTAATTAGTAATTACTAATATGTAGCAGTACACACATTTTAGTATAATGATTTTGTATCCTGCGGTATTGTCGAACTCTCCTACTGTTTCTTGTGTTTTATTTGTTTAGTCTTTTGGATTTTCTATATAGACACCAAAGGACAAATAAACACATTTCTTTTCTTTCTCCAATTGCTATAACTCTTATTTTCCTGTCTCATTAAATTTACAAGGACTCATGAGATAATGCTGAGTAGAAGTAGTGATAGCTGGCAATTTGTCTTATTTCTGACGTTGATGGGAATGCTTCTAAGTTCAGTAGGTTGCTTGCTTCAATTGTCCCTCTTAAAAAAAATAATACCCTTAATTAGATTAAGACAGTTCCATCATTATTCACAATTTACTAAGTGTTTTTCTCAGTTTTAAATTTTATTGGAAATTTGTTCTATACTATTACCAATTATGGATAATCTATACAGAGTTAATTTGTCTACTTTTAGAATTGGGAGTCTTAGAGCAGGGTGAAAGATGAAATAAATAAGTAAGTACGTTTTCTCACAAAAATCACTTCATTTCTAAACGACAGTGTTATTTATTAGGTGTGCTAATTAGTCAGTAACATGAAAATTAGAGCAACTTTGCTTTGTCAAAAGAACTTGAGGCGTAGGTCTTAGTTTAAATTCTGACTCTGATGACTAATCAGGTGACTTCACTTTCCTAAAACTAATTTTTTTTTTTTGTATTTGTAAATTGGCAAAAATGTATAGCAGTCAGGATTATTACTAGGATTAAATAAAATCTTTCAAAAGTAATGAACAGGCATAGGTATGCAGTAAATAGTAAATTAAATCTTATTCCTACTACCACCACACTACCGAGCATCACCATGGCACTGAGAAGCAGTGGGGATCAAGTGAGAGTAACAGTGGCCAACACTGTGTTTGGACACAAAGCCACAAGTTCCTTATTTCAATGGCAGCACATTGAGGAGCTCATGCAAGAGTGGGAGGCTAATACCACACTGTGGGATTATATGTCAGGTTTATAAGCACATGCCAACTAGAAGGAGGGAAGCATTTTATGCAGTGGGTTTTCTATGAAGATATGGTGGGGAATATTTTGAAGATTCAAAAATAGATGGATCACACAGACAATAGTGCAGTGAAGGCCTGGGGAGGGGGAGGAAATAGGGTGAAGGAAGTCAATGGAGGGAAAAGGGGGGGGCATCTGTAATTCTTTAAACAATAATGAGATATGAAAAAAATAGATGGATTACTTCAGCGTAGTAGCAATTTACAGTCAAGAGTTATATTGATGAAGGTTTCCAGACTAAATGAGAACAGGGCTTTCATGGCAGCCTGCAGAGAACAAAACCGAAGAGCAAGTTTGAGTACAGGATATGAAGGCAGTTGGATTGAATTTTTATATTGTTTTGCTTTCCCTTCAGAACAAAATTCCCCTGTCAGGGTTCATTAGAAGAGATTTTTGGAGACCAAGTCCCGTGCAATGCCATCTTCAGGAGCATTAGAGAGGAAAAGTCGAAGAAAGTGACCAGGGAACGGGGTGGGATGGGGTGGTGCCATGTTTCGAGCTGTGAATAGAAGACACCTGAGGAGCCCAGTATAGAGAGGACTCTCCTTGATTGGATGTCTTTGTTCGCATTGCCCCCCACAGAGGAATGAATGGGAATGATAAGTCAGCTTATCAGAAAGGCAGGTTTCTCAGCCCTAAGCCCAGGTCTGTACTGTCAGGGTGGAAAGGTTGACCTGGATCCCATGGAGTTGAGCACGGCTCTGCACAGATGTGAGGCACAGAGAGCAACACTCCGCCTGGGCAGAGTCCCACGCTACTGCAGACAGGGACACCCTGCCTGCAGACCTGGGAAGGCTCAGGGAGCCAGGCGGTCGTGTATGGAAGGAGCCGGCTCCTGTGTACAAAGTTCCAGAAACATAATTTCGTGCTACCCCTCCGGGAAGGCTGTCGCTGCACAGATTTTCTTTTCTCTGGTCTCTGAACCATACTCAGTGCCAGGTACAGGAACCCGTTAATATGCACGTCAGATTTCTATTACCTGTCACTTCTGAATAATGAAGAGCAGTGATAGTCACGGTGGTAGTTGGTGGTGTGGTGGTGATGGTCCCTGTCATGTGCAGGGCATATGCTCAGTCCTTTTCAATATTATTCGTGTTCATCCTTGATTGTAGGTGTGATTATCTCCATTTCACAGATGAGAAAAGTGAGAGTTAGGATTTATTTAAACTTAGATCAATCCACTCAAAGTTTTTTTTTTTTTTTTTTAAATAAAGCTAAGTTGCTTCCTGATTTGTATGCTTCTCATCAATTCATATGGCAACTTTGAATGAAATCCAAATATAAATAGATTTTTTTTGTGAGAAAAAAAATTCTTACCTACTTGACAGGCATCTACCAAGTACTTGGTATTCCTTAAGGGCACTTACAGAAAGGTAAAGGTAGTATATATAGTTCGTGTGAAGAAGACCTATTGTAGAGGTAGGCACAGTTGCTGGGTTAAGAAAGATGTGGCACACCCTAGGGTTGGAAGAGATGTAGGTGAAATGGACACGGATACTCTCTTGGGAAGATGACACCTGTACCCATCTTGAAGGATTGCTGGGTAAGCAGGACTGGATGAATGGTGAGTAGGTGCAGAGGATATTTCCAATTATTATTTTTAAATATTGGGCCTTTTCTAATTTTGAAAAGTTTGGGGACATTTCCCTGTAGAGCACTGGTTCTTCAACACTCCGCTTAGGAAGTTGTTTGATGATGCTCATTGGCTTTGGCAACAGAATATACAGACCCACCATTTTTGCCTACAATTTAAAGGGATTCATGAGCCCACTGAAGCACCTCTACAGCCTCCCAGCTAATGCTCTCTGACGTAGAGAGCATCCTGAAGAAAGAAAATAAATGTCCAGGGGTAAGAGCAGAGAGCACTGCAATAGGTGACTTACCACTATTATTGTGTGTAATTCCTGCAACAGCCCGTGGCGTAGGCATTAAATCTATTTACAGATGAGTAAATTAAGACTCCATTAAGTTGAGCAACTCACTCGAGCTCACACAGATAATAAATGGCAAAGCTATGATGAGATCCCTTCTGGGGTCTTGAGTTCCAAGCCCATGTTCCTTCCTGTACATAACACTCGCTCCCTACTGGGAACATTGCTCTAATCAGTTCTGATTTCTAACAATTGCATTACAGATGAATTTTTGAAATATAATTTGTACTGAGTTGAGGATTGCCTACATAATGAGACCTTGTTAATTTTGACTCTACTAATCAGTCATAACTGATAAATTACAATTTTTTTTATATTTTGCTTAGAGGCCATAGAGTATCTTGGCAGCATCTATAAAATTTGCTTTTGAAGCAAATTGTTGTAAGAGATGCCTGAAGTTTTAAAGTCTTCTAAAGAAACACCAAGTTGCTATTAGATCATTGATATGCTGCTTTCATCGTACCTATGGAAATGTCGCCGGTTTTCTTAAGGACCTTTCCCATACCCCGAGCTGGCTGCGGGAGCCCTTTGTTAGTGGGAGTTCTGAAAAGCAATAACAGTATATTTATCTAAACATGTTCTATGCTAAATTGCTTTCACTAATCAAGCAGGACTTATCTCTATTTAGAAGAATTAGTGAGATTTTACTCAATTAGGTTTGATGTCAAGTTAATTTCCCCCCATTAATATAATGAAGAATTTCTGTGTTGCTCTGTCGTGCTTGCTGATTGATGGGGAAGAAAAGGATAATGAATGCCTACATATTTTTCTTTGATAAATGAGGAAAAATTTATGAGGTTCAAGAAAATTATTCAGGGCATCAGAAAGAGTTGTTTAACTCTGTTGTGTAGAAAGCCCAGTTGCAAATCAGCATAAGCAATAGTGAAGTTTAAATACATTTTCTATTGTTGATGTGTCTTTAACATCAGTTTTTGCAAAGTTTTCCCCTTACGGTTGCTTTGTAAAGGATGTCTATGTCATAAAGATTGAACTTGCCAAAATAAGCCTTTTTATTTTGATTTCTGTCATTTGCTCATTTCAAAGTATTTATATGGTGCTATATTTTTTACATGCTACATTTTGCAGTTTCGGGATACTGGATCGAGACCTGGTGAGTAACTTTTACTCAGCGTATTGCATGATGGAACATTGACCAAAGGATGAAGTGTTTTATTATAGTAAATGAATCGTATGTCCCCAAGAGAAGCCCCGGAGGAGGCAGAATTTATAATTTATTCCATTATTCCGTGTTCTATTTATTCTATAAATTTCAAACTAAGAAAAATCACAAAGCTAAAGCATCTGGCAAATGAAGTGTGGTCTTGCCAAAATGTTTTTTTGAGTTTCACATGACTGTACTATGTAGTAGAGTTTCAACTGATTCACACACACACACACACCTATAGCTATTCAACTGTCTCTGTATTCATGTCTATTCAGTTTTATGTCTGAGGCAAACGTCCCGATAAAAAATATCACTTTTATAGTTATTAACACTTTACTGATAATCTTAGTGAATAAAAAAAGTAGTTGAAGGTGTTTGAAGGCCAAATTAAGTGCTCACCCTTAATAAATGTA
Organism: Myotis nattereri; assembly: GCF_964212035.1. NCBI lineage: Eukaryota > Metazoa > Chordata > Mammalia > Chiroptera > Vespertilionidae > Myotis > Myotis nattereri. The sequence goes on from NC_138075.1 coordinate 160,843,469, forward strand.
CCATCAGGTTAGAGTCAGGTCATTGGTTGGTGAAATTGGATTTTACTATATGCCTCCTCGCTAGATAGGGGATTTCAGACCCTTTCTGAGGATCTCAACCTAATTAAGTTGATGACACCTCATTTATTTTAATTAACTGGTGAATTTTTCCTGTCTTAACTTTGTTCACCATGTTAATCAGTGGCCCAATTTATTCAAATGTATTGTAAGTTTTGAATTCTTACCAGAAAAGAGAGATCCCAATTATTTTTAAAGTGGTGGGATATTATTATTGTACTTTTTCTCTGTTACCAGCTATCAGAGCATTAAAAGTAAAAAAAGGAACAAATTTCATTTTATAGAATTTCTATTTAGTAATATCAAGTTGCTTAATGAACATGAATTTATTAAACCTTTATAGCAATGCAGTAAAGGTGGATTAAAGTAAAAAAAATTCAATAGCTGAGAAGGCACCAATAAAGATTCAATAAACCATGCAGATCTCGGGCCTGATGCTTTCTAATTCGTCTGCTTTTATTACTAGGTTATGAAATACATATTGGAAAAACGGAAGTGAGAGATCATTGTTTTCTAGGCTGCAAAACAAGCACCCAAATCTAGAGGTTGTTCTACAGTTGGAAAGTAAAATTGCAAAAATTCTTTCCTGGGGAGGCACCACTTTTGTAGAAATACTTTACATTATCTTTGGGTTTTTTTGTAGCTTTTGTGACTTTGACCAACATTTCAAAGTCATGCAACTTTTATAGTAAAACAGTAATGGCAATCTTAAATCGAGCCTTCATTTGTGGTAACATTTCACGTTCTGAATGACATCCTGGTCTATAGCTCTGATCAGTGAAGCTGTATTAAAGGGCAGGAGGATGGTAGGCAGTTATTCGTCCTGTCATTCATTCACTTGTCATGTATCCTGTTCTGTACCCTGGAGATATGGTGGCAAATTGGATAGGAGATGTTTCTGCTCTCTGGAACTTTTTTTCATTCCAGTGGGACACACAGTTCAACATTATAGGGTTACACATGGCTGTGCAGGGAATGAAAATGTGATGTGACGATGTCGGGGTGGCTCCTTTAGTTTGGGTGGTCAGGGACACATCTAAGATAAAACTGAACTGCAAGAAGCAGCTATCCAGGCAAAGAGCAGGGAGAAGAAGGTCCCCGTGGAGGAAAGAGCTGGTGCAGAGTCTCGAGGGAGAGAAAGCATCCGGTGGGTTTTAGAGTAGAAGAAGGTCAGCATAGGTTGGGCATAATGGATGCTGGTATAAAGTGACATTGGAGAAAATTGTAGATTAGAACTCTTTCTTCAAAGGTAGTGTTGCTGTGTTCTAACATTTAAATAGTATCGATAATCTCAAGGAAGCCTCTGGTTCTAAGGTTACATTTTCTTCAATGTAACAAACTCAGGAAGGGACAGTCAAGAAAGCAACTTCATTTTTCTCTCCATACTGTGGTCTGTAAACAACAGGTTATATGGAATAGATCTGAAAGCCCCAAAATGGTGTTTTTTCCCTCCTCAATAGTTGGAGGTATTATTTTTTAATTTAATCTATTGGGGGTGACATTGGTTAATAAAGTTATATAGGTTTCAGGTGTACAGTTCTATAATGCATCATCTGTATATTTAATTACGTGTTCACCACCCTGAGTCAAGTCTCCTTCCATCACCATTTACACGCCCCCCCCCCTTACCGTCTTCTACCTCTCCCCACCTCCTTTTCCCTCTGGTAATCACCATGCTGTTGTCTGTGTCTATGAGTTTGTGTGTGTGCGGTTTTATTTATTTTTTTCTTAAGCCTTTCAGCTTTTTCACCGAGCCCCTAGCCCACTCCCCTCTGAGAGCTGTCAGGTTGTTTTCTGCCTTTATGAGCCTGTTTCTGTTTTGCTTGTGAGTCCATGGTGTTCATTAGTTTTCACATAAGTGAAATCATATGGTACTTGTCTCTCTCTGACGGGCTTATTTCATTTGGCATCATACTCCCCAGGTCCCCATGCTGTCACCAAGGGTAAGATTTCCTGCTTTTGGCAAACCTCAGAATATCAACTTAACATATTCTACTCAAAACGGGGGTGCTTCAGTCACTGGCGCCTTCCAGGATGGAGGCTGGAAACAGCAATAAAATAATCCATTATTCTAGCAATAAACGTCGGAACTGAGAATTTCTTACCTAAAGCACTCAGTTCTTTTGTGCAGTCTCTCTGCTTTTTATTGTTGCACATTGTCTGGGGATTAGGAGGCACATTTGTCTGGGTTCAAGTTCTGGCTTTCCCATTTCTAGTCCTGGTGTCCTCATTACTTCACCTGTGATTCTGACGTTGGAAGCACTCATCTCATGGCATGTAGGAGAATACTTTGCTAACAGTAAGCACTCACATTGCCTTTGTTGCTTCTATTCTTATGTTGATGCCCTCTTCCTCCAACAATCTTCTGAAAAATGTGTCAGCCTCATAAAGTTAGATGCAAGATGGCTGCTGACAACAATCTTCTCTCTCTAGTGGTTACTGGGGTGGATGCACCCTGAGGTCTGTTGACTAACATGCTGTTTTGGCTTTCCATTTTTCCATTCAGTTCAACAAAAAAAGCTCCTTATCTTATTACTCATTATACGTTTTTTGTTTTGTTTTTTATTGAACCACCTACTAATGTTAAGCTCTGGGCTGAAATTAAAAAAAATTTTTCTTGTGTTCCAGGAACTTTTGCTTTGGCTCCACAACTTTTAGTCACAAAGAATTGTCAAGAAAACAAAGAACAACAAAAACACTTCAGTACTTTTGGGGTGTTTTTAATGTAGAGCAACCGATTTGGAATTAATGATCACCTTTCTAGGCTCCCCCCTTTTATATTGCGTGTAAATGCTCTTCGAAAAGATTAGAATAGATGCTTCACATGGCAATAATCTGTGAACCTGTCATGAGAGAAAAATGTACTTTTACTCCTACTATACATTCATTTATTCAGACACCAAATCTTCAGAGGGTCTGCAATGCTAGACACTGGGTGAACAGGAGTGAGAAGGAAGAAAATTAAATTCCACATCTTCTAGAGATCACAGGCATAATTTTTTTGCATACAGGTTCAAATCCTGTTTATGCTGTTTTCTAGAGGTATGACTTTTGGCAACTTACTGAAACTCTTTCTACCTCAGTTCCCTCATCTGTAAAATGGAAATAATAACCATATTGGGTTCTTATGAAGATTGAATGACTTGTACAACTAACAAGTTGTATTCCTAATACTATAATTATTACTGCTCTTTTCTCAATGAGAGTACCTTATATCTCTGACACTCAGTTCCTCACTATAGAACTTCTTTCCTCAAGCTGGTCATCAAGTCTCCAGAGCATCACAGTGACATCTTTAAGAGGCAGTGAGGTCCTGGTGCCCTTATCCCCTATGAACGTCCACCCCAGCCCTCCACATACAAAGTAGAGATGGCCTCTGTTTTTCTCAATCATTAAAATATAGACCAGAGTGCCCTCTTAAAGAGAAGAGCTTTTTAATTTCTAACTCTCTGCTGTTCATTTTCTTCTCTGCTGGCAGACTGCCTATTTCTTAACATCCCACTATGATCCTAAATGCCTGTTCTGTCACCATGACTGCAGTTAACACTTTATCTCGTCCCTCTTGTCATCTATCATTCCTTGCTTTTAGCACTTTTCCCAGGTTTCTTTCCCTAAGAGATTTGCATTTCTAGATCTTCTCTGCCAACCAGAGAGCACTCCCTCCCTTATCTCTTGCAAGGCTAGTTAACCAATTGTTTGTAGTGCATTGGGTGGGAGCTTCTACAGTTCTTGTCAAATGGTAAGTACACAACAGGCAGCTGCTGCCTGGGTCCCTTTCATACCCTGTCCTACTCCTGTTTCCTTGGCTGAATCATTCTGGAAGCCTTCATGCTGAGCAAGGTAGATATTCCTGTATTTGGGGACAACACTACTTTCCAGGAGCCTAGCCAAAAATTTCTGTAATTTACCTTAAAAACTCAACCAATTTTCTGTGCCTCCTGACTCCCTTTAAGACTTCATTAACAATGAGAGTTGTATGGGTTGGGGAGAACATTATGCAGGCTTCTCATAAGAAATGATACCTTACTTCCCAAATGTACCAAACATTAATGCTATCCTCATCTGAAGCGACAATAGGCAATCTTTTGGAGTGATATAAATAGTCCATTGAGATGACTACAAATGCTTAATTAGTATGTACTTTAAATTCCATTGATGGAATAGTAGCATACTTCTTGAAACCCTTCAAATTTCTCCTAAATTATTATTATTTTTTTTTATCAAGGCAGTAAAATGATAATGCTCCTAAACTGAAAATGAAAGGCAATTATTTCAACTCCTAAAGAACAAAACAATTTGCTTATAATCCACAGAAAGGATGGAGGGAAATGAAACAATTTTCAAGGTGACTGGAAGTTATTATTTTCCTGTTAATGGCTTTCTCTTTATCAATATATTTTAAGTTCAGCTTGAGTGAGATTGTGTAGCTGGCGGGTGCTGGCACAGTTCCAGATCCACCCACAGATAAATGGCTGTAGGGAACCCTCACGAAGCCTTGTTGTTTTCAGGGCCAGAGGTCAAGCCTTAAGTTTAGATATCATGAGAGTCTGAATCACCTGCCATTGCAATTTGTGTCTTTAAGACTGGTGTGGCCCTCATCTTGTATACACAATTTAATAATGGAATGCGGATGTGAACGGTTGGTTTATGGCTTGCTGGATCCGATACCCTCTAGTGTGTGTTGAACATGATCTCATGGCCACTTCATGTCTCATGGACACAAGGGAAGTCTCTACAAGGTCCCAGAAACAAGCGAGGGACCGCTTTCTAAAAATATATCAGTTACCAGTAATAGCAAAAGAGAACATGGCTTTAGCCGAATGTGCGAGGGACCTGCGCTGTGAGTCTCTGTTTGAGGTTTGCAAGAATACTCCTTTCAGCCACAGATCCTTCCACTTCTACTGGGCCTGCTGGGCCATAAAGACCAAGAGGAGAAAAGCTTGTGATGTAGCCTAGACCTTGCAGAGCCCTTTAAAATTCGGAGCTTCACTGAAAAATTCAGCCTCCCTATGGGTAATCAATTTCCTATTTCTCTCTACTTTGAGTCCATGAAAAACTCAATTAAATACCATTTTTGGGGGGGAGGTGGGAGGAATCTATTCCTTATGGCCATTTCCACACCAATGATTATATCTGTGAGCATCCTGATGGGGAACAGATGAGACTCTTAAATTAGAATAATTTCAGGAAGGCTTATTTATGGGTGTGAGTGGGGTGTTAGAGGACCCAGGGGTAATGCATAAACCAGGGACCAGTAATGGAAAATTAGTGACCATGCCTGGACCCAAAGGGTGGAACAGAAGGAGCATTTACTAGAAACTGGGAAGGAAATTATCTTGAGAAGAGCCGTGGCCTTCAATTGAGGGTCATGGACAGCTGAGGTGACCATACAAAGGGGCATCAGGAGAATACATACCATGATTTCTCCCTCCTTTCTATGGCTGAACTCCCGCTAGGCCTCCCCCGTGGTCAATCTCAAATGGAAACCAGAGGACAAGGAGCCTGTAGCGGTGGCCCATTCCGGATGGTCTCAGGACTGAGAGCAGGGCGGGAGGAGGGGAGTCACGCTGGAAGGGCAGATGAAAGCTGCTTCTCACAGGCTTGACATCTGAGTCCTGGATGTTCCTTTCTGGACTGCGAATTCCAACAAGATATTCCTTTATTTATATTTCTGTCCTCAGATCTTCCCACAGTTCCTGCCTGCTGTAACATAGGTGCTCAGTCAATAATGGAGTAGCCTAATCCCAACACCTTCTGTGTGACTTTGAGCAAATCATTTATATTCTAGGATTGTCATCTTTCTCATCTCTAAAATTAGAACACCAGTATCTGTTCTGTTTTACTAGGAATATATTGTAAAATTCAGAAGAAAATGAAGACGCTAACATGTGGAAGTGCTTTGTAAACTGTGAAGTGCTGAGGATGCACGATATTACTTAACATCTTTACGATTTTTATTCTTCCTATACCCAGTCAGCTATATAATTCATATAACCCTATTAACTCAGATTTCATACTTTTTACTTGCTGGCTAATTAATTGCTTGACTCTTTCACACACCTTGAACTTCAGTAGTTGAAAATCAATAGCTTTCTTTAAGAATAGATTTATACTCAAGATCAAGAGACCTAGTTAAAAATTGTCTTTTTCTTTTTAACAAGTCTTTGCACCCTCTTATTTTCCTAAAGCTCTCTTTTTTTTGCTGTAGATTTAATTTTCTCCATTTTTTCTCCAATAATCTTGATCAGTATGCTCTTAAATATATTCAAGGATCATACATGAGAAATGTTTTGCTTTGCACATTTTTCTCTTAGGCAGTTTTGTTTTGTTTTTCTTCCTTATAATAATCCTGTGTTCATCTGCACTCTGTTAGATTAAATGAGCTATATGATACATAATTATTCATGGAGCTCTTAGCGGTTTATAAACATCTCATTTAATCGTCAGAGCAATTCTATGAAGTTGGTAGTCTTATTTTCACCACTCTACAGATAAGGAACCTGAAGTCAGATTCCAAGCAACTTTTTTTTAAGAACTTTAATTTTTTGAAGAGCAGTTTTAGGTTCATAGCAAAGTTGAGAAGAAAGATTTCTCATGTACCTCTGCTCTCACACAGGTATAGCCTCCCCCATTATCAATGTCCCCTACCAGGTCAGTACATTTGTTATAATTGATAAGCCTACAGTGACACATTGTAATTACCCCAAGTCCATAGTTGATAGTTCACTCCGTGTTGAAAATTGGGTGGCTTTGGACAAATTTGTAATGATATGTGTACATCATTATAGTATAATATAGAGTATTTTCACTACTCTAAAAATTCTCTGTGCTCTACCTACCCATCCACTTTCCTCCCCTAAGCCTTGGCAACCAGTGTTCTTTGTACTGTCTCCATAGTTTTGCCTTTTTCAGAATGTCCTGTGGTTGGAATCACTGTTTGTTGCCTTTTCCAATTAGTTTCTTTCACTTAGTAATATGCATTTAAAATTCCTCCATGCATTTTCATGGCTTGATAGCTCTTTTGGGGGGGGGGTATTAATAATATTCCATTACATGGATATACCACAATTTATTTACCCACTTACCTCCTGAAGGGCATCTTGGTTGCTTCCAAGTTTTGGCAAACAAGAATAAAGCTACTGCAACATCTATGAGCATAAAAATTTTCAACTTCGTTGACTAAACATCAAAGAGCACAATTGTTGAGTCATATGGCAAGAGTACATTTAGTTTTGTAAGAAATTGCCAAACTGCCTTCCAAAGTGACTGTACCATTTTGCATTTCTACCAGCAGTGAATAAGAGTTCCTCTTGCTCTACATCCTCACCAATATTTGATGTTGTCATTGTTCCCGATTTTGGTATATTGTGTTATCATGTTTAATTTGCATTTCCCTGATGACATATAATGTGGAGAATATTTTCTTATGTTTATTTGCCCTCTGATTATCTTTGGTGGGGTGCCTGTTAATGTCTTTGGCCCATTTTTAAACCAGGCTGTTTGTTTTCTTATTGTTTAGCTTTATGAGCTTTTAGTATATTTTCTTTAACAGTCCTTTATCAGATGTGCATTTTGAAAATATTTTCTCTCAGTCTGTGCCTTGTCTTCTCATTCTATTGACACCGTATTTACAAAGCAGAAGTTTTTAATTTTAATGAAGTCCAGGTTATCAATTATTTATTTCATGGATTGTGCCTTTGGCATTGTATCTAAAAAGTTGTAGCCATACCCAAGGTCATCTAGGTTTGCTCCTGTGTTATCATCCAAGAGTTTTTTGGTTTTGCATTGCTTCTAGGTCTATGATCCATTTTGAATTAATTTTTCGGGTGGAGGTTTGTGTCTAGATTGTGTGTGTGTGTGTGTGTGTATGTGTAGCTGTCCACTAGTTATAGCACTGGTTGTTGAAAAGACTATTTTTTCTATTGCCTTTGTTTCTTTGTCAAAGATCAGTTAACCATATCTATATGAGTCTATTTCTGTGATCTGTACTGGGTTCTATTGATCTGTTTGTCTATTCTTTCTCCAATACTACACTGTCTTGATTACTGTTGCTGTATAGTAAGTTGACATCAGATAGTGTCAATTCTCCAACTTTGTTCCTTCCCCTCAATGTTGTGTTGGCTATTCTAGATTTTTTGTCTTTCTATAGACACTTTAGAATCACAAAATATCCACAAAATAACTTGCTAGGGTTTTGATTGAGATTTCACTGAATTATAGATCAAATTGGGAAGAACTGACATGCTGACAATATTGAGTCTTCCAATCCATAAGAATGGAATATCTCTCCATTTATTTAGTTTTTCTTTTATCATAGTTTTATGCTTTTCCTTATATAGATTTTGTACATATTTTGTTGGATTTACACTTACGTATTTTGTTTTTGGGGGGAGCTAATATAAACAGTATTTTCAAATTCCACTTGTTAATTGTTGGGATATAGGAAAGCAATTGACTTTTGTATATTTTGCATTCTACAACCTTGCTATAATTGCTTATTAGTTCCAAGATCATCTTTGTCAATTCTTTTGCACTTTCTACATAGGTAATCTTTGTCAACAAAGGCAATTATATTTTTTCCTTCTCAATGTGTATATACCTTTTATTGCCTTTTCTTATCTTAGTACATTAGCTAGAACCCAAGTAACTTTCGGAAAGACACAGCAGTATTAAGTAGCAGAGCCAATACTCAAACTCACACCCATTTGATACCAAGGCACTTCCATACCCTTTAATCACTGAGCTATCTTGTATTCAGTGCTCCTTTCCTTAAATTAAATCTCACCAATCTATCTTTATTAGCAGATTCTTATGATATTATGTTATTTGTACTTATGTTTCATTAGGTTATCCTTCACAGGCATAAATCTTATGGGGTTTTTTTTGCATATAACTTTCATCTTTTGTTGTCATTTATACTTCCTTTTGCTATCTTCATTGCGTTTTTTGGTGGGTGCTACTTTCATTTTTGGCTTGTTTTTCTCTTTTTTTTTTTTTCAGAGCTCTTACTCGGCAAAATTCTTTCAGCATGGAATATGGAATTGGGAATTTAATATTTACCTGTAATGTTTGTTTGCTTTTATCTTCTTACTGATAAAACTTACAGACAATAAACCATAAAAACATTTTCATTAATAATGACTCATCTTGCCTCCCCCAATGCAGATGAGGTCTGATTGTGATCGTGCTGAACTTGCAACCATTAACCCTACAAAAAGTTACATAATACATCCTCTTTTCAATTCAGATCAAGCCCACAGGCAGCCTGCTTCTCCAGCTTTACCTTGTTTGTTGCTGATAATAACTCCTGAGTCATCACAAATTCATTTTTCCTCTTGCAGATTCTTACCCCATGGCTTTAATGTTTTGTGTTCTGAGTATTAAAACAATATATAATAAGTGCAAAAAAAATCCAGGACACCCATAAAATATAAAACCACACACAAACAAGGATTATTCATAGTACTATCTCCCAGGGAGAACCATGCTTAGCATTTTTGTATGCTTCATTCCAAATATATTTTCCCTGAGACCATTATAAAATTACTAGAGGCCCAGTGCACAACATTCATGCACTGGGGGCAAGAGGTCCCTCAGCCCAGCCTGTGCCCTCTCACAGTCCATGAGCCCAGCTTCTGGCTGAGCAGCGCTCCCCCTGTGGGAGCCCATTGACCACCAGGGGGCAGCTCCTGCATTGAGCATCTGCCCCCTGGTGGTCAGTGTGCATCATAGTGACCAGTTATTCCACTGTTTGGTCGATTTGCATATTAAGGTTTTATTATATAGGATAATAATTATTATTTTTACAGAAAAGGTACCCAATAGACATGCTGTTTTATAATGTTATTTTACCTTGGCAGTATGTTTTGGACATCTCTACATGTGGAAATACATAGTTATTCACCATCTCTATTACTCTGCATACTATTTCATTGCAGGTATAAGCCATATTTTTATAAACTATATTCTACTGAAGGATAGCCACGTGCTTTCTTTTTCTTTCCTCATCTTTCTCTCCCTCCTTATTCTTCTCTACCTCCTTATTTTTTATTCTCCTTTTCTTCATCCTTTCTATCTTTCTCCTCCTTCCATTTCTCTTCTGCTTCCTCCTTCCACCTCATGCTGCTCTTTCTCTTTTAGATCTTCCTCCTCCTTGCTTCAACTTTAACTGTTCTGCAGTAAGCCCACTTGTTTTCTTCATTTTGATTACTTTGTAGTTTTTCTTGCTTTTACTTTTTGCTTCTTCCTCCATATTTATGTTGAGTTTCTACTCAGTCTCTCCTCTACTTTTATAATTTCAGTCCATGATATTCTTTCCCTCCCCATTTTGATTATTCTATAATTTGCCTTGACTTTCATTTCCATTAATAATTAAGGTGAGAGATGTTAAGAACTTTGCTGATGATTACACAGTAATTCTCTTCAGAACCAAGCTAGAATTCAGTTCTGGATTTCAGACCTCTGTCTTTTTTTTCACTAGATTGAGTTGTCTCATCATGGCTGAGGATGAACATAGCTTTACATTTAGTGTACAAGTTAAACAAAGAAGCAAGCAAGCAAACAATAACAACAGCAAACAGAAATAAAAAAGAAAGAGAAAGAGAAGAATAGTCACTAACTTAATTAGAAGGACTTGAATTTAGTGTTCTCTCTGCTCAGTTATAGGCAAATTAAAAAAGACTTTTTTTGTGTGAATGTTTGCCTACTTTTGTTTATTCCAAAGCTATTAAAAATGTATAGCTGTTAACCTACCTAACAGTGCCATTGGAGACCTGAGCTTATAGAGCTAAAAGGGAGTATAATAAATAGATTCAATAATAACTGTACTTAGAGGTAAAATTATCATGTCTAATATATTAATTTAATTTCTTTTTCAGAATTAAAGGAGTTTGAACACAGAGTTTGTATATATTATGTAATATCAGGCATTCAAGACTTGGTCTTGTAGTCTCTTCCCTAAGTCATTATAGGTAAATAAAGACACTTAAAACTGTAATTGAAAAATAAAAAAAGAAAAGAAATAAAAATTTAAAAATCATAAATATTTGATTAGGTAAACCAAGCTGGAAGATTAAAACAACTGATCTTAGTATGCGTATCTTGGCAGTAAGTTTTTGCAAAGCCAAGGTCTCTTCCTCTATGGTTTTTCCCATGACCGCCTTTGTTTTTCTGTTGGCAGTAAATGCTTCCCGCATTTATTCCTAGCCATGTACTAAATCATAATTGTGTATATTTTTGTGCGTTTAAGATACATCAATGGTTAAATTAATTAAACCAGGAGGCCATTGACTGAGGTGGCTCTAATGCTATGGTGGCCCATGGAAGCAAACTCAAATCTAAGCCTGTAAATGCCTGAAAGGTACAAAATAGAGACCCAAGGGCAATCAGTCACAAACAGCCAGCTGGGTGGAAGCTACAGCCAATCAACAATTTGGCTTTACCTCGTCTCTATAATGGTGTCTCCCTGAGCTCCTGTCAGTGGAGCGCTCCTCACCACTTCCTGTTTGACGGGGCCTATTTGAATCGATATTTGCTCAAAAAAACTCTTTTTAACATTTTTAATTTGCTTCAGTTTGTCTTTTAACACTATAAAGTAACAAAAATATATTTTAAGACCAGATGAAATATTTTTATGCTGAGGAGATTTTGCCTATTAAAACCAAAGGAGAGTGAACACTTACCCCAACACTGCTTCAAGTGTTTAGAAGAGGTGTTTGAAAGGAGGGGGTGTTTTCCTGGGGAACTGCCTCCAGATCCTGTTCCAAACAAGAAGTCCCCGCCCCTCTGCCACCAGGCCTTTGGAGTAGTGAAATGGTTACTAAAAAAATAAAATTAAAAAAATCCCACTTCCTTTCTTTGTATTCTTGGGTAAGTTAACTAACCTTTCTGTGCTTTAGTTTCCTCAGCTATAAAATGATGATAACAGTTGTGCTTAATTCATAGACTTGTCCTAAAGGAATTAACTATCTAGGTGCTTAGAACAGTACCTGGCACATAATAAAAAACTATAGGGCTTTGCTATGGCTATTTCCAATGCTGTTATGAAGGCTGCTACTACTGCCTCTACTATTACTAGTACTAACAATCCTCCCTCCTTCCATATAAATGTAATAATTTATAGGCTCCAGATGACTTTGGCTGTGTCTACGAACAAAAATCATCCCCCAAAGGTGAATATTTGCCACTAAGGAAACAGTGAAAAGATGTATTGCAAGATCTAAAGTCAATTCTGAAAGCTCAGTCCCCAAAGTGTTTTGCGTAATGAAGTGATGTTGGAGTAAATGTAAAAACTCTCAGATGATTGCTCTGAAGGAAGTCTCTCTCAGCTGGATATATAGTGCACCTTTTAAAAAGAGTCAGTCAGGTACTTTACAGTCGTGTTTCTCCAAGGTAAATACACTTGTTGAAGATAGAAGCTGAATTTTATGCTTCCAGGCATTTCCTGTAACATCCAGCACACTGTTTTCCAAATTGCAGATGTTCAATAAATATGTTGATTAGCTGCTGAAGTAGAGTTGAGGGGCGGAGAATTAGGAATAAAATGTTCTCGAGTTAATTGTAAATTGCTTCCCTACTTAAAAATGATTTTGCATGACATTATCTTTTCCCCCCACCACAATTTCAGGAAAATGCTTTAGTTGGCATTTGACATTTGATTTTATACATTTTGTAAATTTCATGAAAATTTAAATTCTTAAAACGGGTTCATTGTAAGATTTTCTATTTTTATAATTGTTTCAAAATGGAAAGAAGTGTTAGTATAAAGGCAAGCTTGTTCCAATCACACTTTGTGAAATTTGTTAAGGGAATCGTTGAAATTAGAGCTGGTAGGACCAAGTTATTATAGCCTAGACACCCAGCATGGCACCTAGAAGACGGTGGAAATTTAATAAGTCATGGAAAAATAAATGAATCATCTAATACATTCTCCTCCCTTTACAGCTGAAGAACCTGAGGCCCAGATCACTTGCTCACAGTCCCATAGTGGTGCAGGAGTGACTAGAGTAAACATTCTTTGATGCCATCATGCTTTAAACATGGATTTCACACTTAAATAGTGACATGCAAAAGACTTTAAATTTAGCCTTTAAAATTTTTTTTCAAAGTATGTGAATAAATCAAATTCATAGATTAATAACTGTTACATTTCAGGAAGGCAGTGGTAGGAATTTGTTCATGTAAATCAAAGGATTATTTTAAGGGGAAAGTAAAATAAAATGTCTTTTAAGTGGCTTGTTCAAGGCCTGCCAATCTACTCATTTCCCTTTTCCCTACCATAAGTTTTCTTTTCTCTGTTACAAATGATGAGGGGTTCCCATCCGCTATGAAAGACTTTCTGTTGTAACCTTTTGTCTCCCTCAAGACATAACATATCTCCTACTTCTCTATATTTCTTACACTTTCAAGAAATGTTTTTTTTTTTCTGCTGATTGATTTTTCTGCCGTTTTACAGGATGATAAAAAGGAGTCAAGCTCATGCACCTGCTTGAAGGGGCCCAAACTGTCAGAGATAGGGACAATCGCCTGGATGATAACGCTCAGTGACGCCCTCCACAATTTCATCGATGGCCTGGCGATTGGGGCTTCCTGCACCTTGTCTCTTCTCCAGGGACTCAGCACCTCTATAGCAATCCTGTGCGAGGAGTTTCCTCACGAGCTGGGTAAGGGCTCTGCTCAGGCTGGGAAAGTCAGTTGCTTCTTGGTTTTTCAGTGGAATGAGACATTTCAGGTGACACACTTAAAAGCCCTGCTGATGGCATCAAAGTAAAGAAGCCCTTGTTAGACATTATCTTTTATCTCATCCCAAATTGAAAAAAAACTCTTGATATTTTCTTCTTCTTCTAGGGGACTTTGTGATCCTACTCAATGCAGGAATGAGCACTCGACAAGCCTTGCTATTCAATTTCCTTTCGGCGTGTTCCTGTTATGTTGGGTTAGCTTTTGGCATTTTGGTGGGCAACAACTTTGCTCCAAATATTATATTCGCACTTGCTGGAGGCATGTTCCTGTATATTTCTCTGGCAGACATGGTAAGAAATTTTAAATTTTTATCTTGTTTTAGTTTAAAATTTATGAATAAACATCTGGGTTACAATTTGACTAAGGATGAAAAGAAACTCTTTTTGTTGTAATTTAAGACATTCCTGGTTTAGCAGATAACTCTTTGAATAGTAATTTGAAAGGTATTCTCATTGATTCTTTTTTAAAAATATATTTTTATTGATTTCAGAGAGGAAGAGAGAGGGAGAAGGAGATAGAAACATCAGTGATGAGAGAATCATTGATTGGCTGCCTCTTGCACACCCCACACCCGGGATCGAGCCTGCAACCCGGGCATGTGCCCTTGACCGGAAATCAAACTGTGACCTTCCGGTTCCTAGGTCGATGTGTAATCACTGAGCCATGTTGGCAGGGTGATTCGTTAAGTTATGATCTTATTGATAGAAGAGGAAATGAATTATTCTTGCTGAAGTAGAGATATTTTCCCAAGGTTTTGTCTTGGGGTGGATGAACCTTGTATTCTATTAGTGTATGTCCCTTAGGGTTTTTTCCTTCTCTGTTGTGAGGATCTCACATTGGAAGAGGACTAACTTGTTTTGTAAATAGAATTTTGTTATTTCAAAGTTCTAAACAGTGAGAGACTTTTGGGGGAAACTGAAACTGGTAAATTAAAAGTAGACAATATGTACTTGGGTCAGTCTATACTTATATCTATATTTATACCTATGGCTGTGTCTTGTGTATTTATTTATTTATTTATTTATTTATTTATTTATTTAGTGTGTGTGTGTGTGTGTGTGTGTGTGTGTAAGAGAGAGAATATAAATAGTCCTGTGCATTTTCATATGCATCATGTATAGCTTTTTAGAAAATGAAGAGGTGCTAAGTGTATGCAAATCAAGGCGTATTTCCTTTGCATTTGGAACTGAATGTTTTAAATTACAGGCATAATTTAATAATTTAAGTTCCTTCATCTGCATTCTTAGCTCCAAATGATCATTGCTGAGCCCTGTTGGTTGTGCTGTTCAGCCCTTATAAGAGCAAGGATTACATCCTTTAGAGCCATCACTGCATTTACAGTTTTCTTCACAGAATTAGTGTTTCCTGTTCTATTGATGCTAGGTCATCACTTCTCCTTTCTCTGATATAAGAACAGACTCTATTAGAGTGGTTAATTTGCAGAAATAATACTGATAAATGATGCTGTATATACTTGCAGCAGTTTCATTCTTTTCAGAATGGTTTCACCCATTTTATCTTCGTACCGATTTTCTTAAATCAGGCACATGACTGACTGAGGGGACCTCTTGGATGCTGATGCTGGTACAATGCACCACTGCACACACAGCAAGCATTTCGGAATATGTTTTTAGGAGTGGCATTTGCTGATCTCCACATGGAGCCTTTTCAGTAGAAGTTACCTGCTGAGAAAGAGTAGATCTTAAGTACAGAACTTGGGGGTTTAATTGCTTTCACTGTAATGAGACTGTTATAGTCTTCAATCCTAGAGCAGTGCATAATTTACTTAAAAACCTTGTAATTTTGTGAGGGGCAGAGCAAGCAAAAATACACAAATTGAAAAGAACAGGGTTTAAATGTATAGTGATTACTAAAAAATGATTTATTCAGCCACCAGGCCTGGAAATTGATAGGCCACTGGGCATGCTGGTGTGAACAAGCGGCACCGTCCCCTCACTCATGGGGCTTCCTGTTTACAAAGAGGAGAAGCTAAAGTTCAATAAAGAAACAAAAACCACACACATGACTAAGTAATTACACATAAAAATATGTGAAATAAAAGATAAAGCAATATATCTGAGAGATGAAAGTAAAGGAACCTAATGTAAGTTAGAAGGGGCTAAGAGAAGCCTTTCTAAGAAAGTATGGTTTAAGTTGAAACCTGAAGGATTTAGCTCATTGGAAAACTGGAGGTGGAAAAGCTCAGTAAAAATTTTAGCAGATGTGAAGATTTGAGGGAGGAAAGAGGCTCCATGTGTTTGAGGCCCTGAAAGAATGCTGTGATGGGCTAGAGAAAGAGAGAGAGAGAGAAGAGGGAGGGAGAGGAGAGAGAGAGAGAGAGAGAGAGAGACAGAGAGAGAGAGAGAGAGAGAGAGAGAGAGAGAGAGAGACAGAGAGAGAGAGACAGAGAGAATTAAATGAGGTAAATCCCATTTCACTGGTTAACTAATTAACTCACTGAGGAACACTATTTTAGTACTTTTATTTATTTTTTGATATTTAATAGAGCTAGATATTCCTAAAACACCAAAACATCTGAAATAAATGGTTATTTCAGAAGTCTATAAATGACTAGTTGATGTTTTACCACAAGATGGCGACAGTTATCTAACAATATATCTCTCTTCTAGTTTCCAGAGATGAACGACATGCTGAGAGAAAAGGTAACTGGCAGAAAGATTGACTTCACCTTCTTCATGATTCAGAACGCTGGAATGTTAACGGGGTTCACAGCCATCCTGCTCATTACTCTGTATGCAGGAGAAATTGAATTGGGGTAGCAGGAGATGAAAGATGGTGTTGTAATGAAGGCATTTAACAAATAAAAACATCTCCAGAGGGATTTTAAGCTGATCCTCTTTAGTTAAAAGATAATTTTTTTTCAACTGTAGGTCAAGAAAACTAGCTATTGCTTTCAGATCTGGGAAATAGGCTATTATTTGTTATTAAAAATGTTTCAAAAGATTATAGTTCCAGTCTGAAAAGCCTTGAATGCAAGATCTTTGGGAAATACTTTTTCATGTATCATACATATTAGAAAATCATCACAAAGCAAGAAACATGCAGTGTATAGTCACTTAGACACCAAAAACCCAGAGGAGAATCCAAGCTAGGTGGTAGAAGCTTTTAAACCTCTGGGTAGGATCAAGAATTCAAGAGGTTTCAGTGTGGTGTTCTTTTAAATTGATTTGTTCTAGTACTTTCACGAGCAAGTACATAAAAATGTGAAGGCTATCAAAACGTACACAACACAGACACAAAGGATTCCCAGGCCTTCCTGAGCCCAGGAATGAAGTATTGCTCACAGCTTTTGTTGTGTCATACTTTAGTTAGGCATTCATAGGACTGTTTTGAAAACCATCCAATATAAATTATGAAATCAATAAAGCTTTGCTAGCCTTAGTAAATTTAGACCGTCTCTGATACTTATCTCTAAGTGTAAGCTCTACCAGATTTCACAAAAAGTAGGAATTGCTTTGTATGACTTAGGTTGTGGATGCACCAAACAAAAAGAGTCTGCAAAGCTGGTAACTGATGGCTCAGTTTTCATGTATAATGTCCTTGCTTTATGTTGGTTTTCAGAAAAAAAAAAATTGAATGTAATTTTAAGTAATTTTCTTTTAAAGATGAACACAATTATTTAGCAAAGGATGTTTTAAATAAATGCAAAACAACAGCTGGACTGCTGTATGTTGAGGACTGATTATCTGGAAAACATACGTTCCTTATGGGATTGAGATCATTCAGAAAAGCCCTTTTTTGTGTTCATTCTACATTTTTCCTCTATGGTATATGTTGGAAAAAAATTCTGCACATCATGGTTATTTTTCTACCTTTTATAAAAGATAGAGCCTGTTTTCTCATTTAGTAGGCACAGAAAGTTGGTCTGAAATTGACATCCTGCCCCCAATTCACACTCCCAAGTCACTTAAGGAAAGATGATCTAACGGTGAAGAAAATGATTTATAAAAGCCAATAATGACCTCAGGAATTGCATTTTCCCACAGAGTATAAAATGGTGTCTCATAGCAATAATGCAGGTCTGACGGGTGTTTAACATGCATGTGAATATACATTTCACTTTATGACTGACAATTAAAAATATTGTTTGACCAAATAGTAAACACCTTTGAAACCATGTATTGTGTCATTCATTATGAATTTTCGTATGTATCTTTTTTGAGTAACTTTCATATACTGGGTATTATGAGGGGGATAGGTAAATAGGAAGTTGGTGACGTGTTTCTTTCAGGGACATTCAGCAAATAAAAATGATAAAGTTAGTAACTCTTCATTCAAGGCAGTAGGCATAGAATCTATTTTTATCATGTCATCTGTTTACAAAATTTTAGGAAATAATCTTACCTTTTCAAAGCACAGATTGTATGTCTGGGTTAAGAAACTATTTACAACATGATATTAAAACAATAGATCATTGCATATATGGACTGTTTGGGTGCTTCATGTTATCTTCTCCATGTGTTGACCTTCTGGCCATTTTCCTCAACTATGAGTTGAACACAGACAATACAGCATGAAGGGACAAAAAGCAAAAACAAAATTGCTACTTATTGAAGACTATGTGTGTTGTCTCCAATAGGTAGGAAATGGATAGCCATGATTAAATTTATATTATCCAAGATACCTATTTGACAAAGTATAACCCTATCAGTCAACATATATACTGAAGCATTCAGTTGAACATTCTCTAATCTTTAGACTTTAATGATGCTATGACAAACTAAAAATGACTCCAGTGCATGATATATTGGGTTACATACTTTTAGTTTTGTATTGTTAAATTTTTAAAAATGCCCAGAAATCGCTGGCATTTTTTGAGTATTGTATCATATCCTGTCTTAGTCTGTTCAGGCTGCTATACAAAAATACCAGACTGAGTAGCTTATAAACAACAGATATTCATTTTTCACAGCTGTGAAGGGTGGAAGTTCAAGATCAAGGCACCAGCACATTTGGTGTCTGGTGAGAGCCTGTTTTCCGATTCATAGATGGTGCCTTTTCAATGTATCCTCATGTGGTGGAAGGGGCAAGGGATCTCTCTAGAACCTTTTTGTCAGAGCACCAGTCCTACTCCTGAGGGCGCCACCTAATGACCTAAGCACTTCCCGAAGCCTCCCCCGAATACCATCGCCTTTGGGGTTAGAGTTCAACATATGGACCAGGGAGAAGACACACATTCATAACAAAGAAGACCCCTTACTACCTGCAGAATTGGAGATTCACACCAGGCTATTCCCATGCTCATGGGTTTGTGGATTGGAGGTCAGCTGATCTAGCCTGGGCTATTGCTGGGTGGCTCAGCTCAGCTTCAGGCTGGGGGTCTGCTAGGCTGGGCTGCTGTAAAAAGAGGTGCAAAGTCATGTGGCAAAGAGCATAGGTGCATAATTCTAGTACAGGGGGAGAAGGAGAACAAAAGGATTCAATCTACCTTAACTGGTTTCTATAGGCTATTTAGTATTTCATTTTACCTGGTAGAAAATACATAATATCAATAATAACTCATTAGAAGTTTCCAGAACCATTTCCTTGTTCTAATGCAAATATTTATTCAGATTCCCTTTTATTAGAACATTATTTCCTTTCCTTTGCCAGTGTACGTTATGTGTGGATAGTCAACATAGGTATTTTAACAGGGCCAATTACTGATGGCCTATCTCTCCTCCATCCTCTGATTGGAGTTGTCTTCCTTTGGGCCTTTCTTTGATATTTATCAGTAGGCTATCCTAATTTCCAGGTGCTTTGTTTGGTTAAGCTCCATTACAGTGCAAGAGATTCTTAACCCAATAATACATAAATTCCCTAACACTGATGTTGCTATAGCTACTGTTTCACTGACATGCTGCCTTGCCCCAGCTGTGGGTGGCAAATGTGTTAGATCACATTTCCCTTAGCTTCCTTCCTGTGCTGAGTATACACAAAGCATCCTTTCATGGTCAGACAACTTCCTATACTGGAGGTCCCCAACTTCTCCATGTCCCATAATCAGTGATGTTACTAGTAACATTTCAGTGAAGCTAAGGCGACACGATAAACCGAAAACTCCAAATACCTGCTCTATTCATTCTAAGACAGGCATTTCCCCCAGATTTTAACATTTCCAAGCGACATGTTACAATCACTAGCAACCAGGTGGCATTGTTGAGGTTGTTATAGTTGTGTGAAAGTGAAGAGAATCTGTTGGAATCTGGGAAGGCCAAGAAAATGCCAGGATCACTGTGTTTGGGATTTGATGGTGTGTAATAGCAGGCACTTAAACATGTCAGGCTCACTTTCCTTCCTACAGAGGAAGTGTGGCAGAAACAGTGCAGGGCTGGAGACACTGCGAGCCCGGGCTCCTTCGATCTTTCATCTAGGGCTTCTGACTTCAAGATTACTTCATGTTCTAAGATGTTTGCTGGAGGGATCCAGCTGTAGAGTCCAAATTCTATGTAGTTCAGGAGGGTTGTGCAGAAAAACAAAAAATTCACACCCAGTGCTTCACCCCTCTTAAAGGAGCGTTCTCAGAAATAATATACATTTCTAGCTCTATTCACCAACCAGAATGAGTCACACGGTCATATAAATTTTCAAAAGAAGCTGGGAAATGTTGCTTTTATTTGGATACACTGCACCAATAAAATCAGGGTTCTGCTACTGAGAAGCAGCAAAGAATGGACATTGTGCAGACTAGTGGCCACCCTGGTACAGACAGGCTTGTGTCTAGTTTACTTGGGGGAATTATTGTTCCAGATGGTTCTGACACAGCCAGTTCAGGAAACTGCTTCTTCTTTTAGGAATTCTCATGGCTTCTTTCAGAGTAATTCCATGTCACCTTGACCATTTTAATTATACTGACCCACATAACCAGTCTTACCAACAGTATTGTTCATACAAGTTGTACTCATCTTTGTACTTTCTGTCTCAGCCTGTTGTGAGTGCTACATGTATTTTTATACATCCTGTGGTTTCCAAAGGATGGTCTAAATTTTAAGAAAACAAGTAAAAAAAACCACCAAAAACCCCCAAACCTCCTTTTTAATGGACTTTGATCTTTCTGTTTAAAATTCTTCACATGCAAAGCTATAAAACTATCAGCAAACACTGGCAAAAAGAAAATTTAAAAATTATTTATTTACTAGAGGCCCAGTGCATGAAATTTGTGCACTGGGGGGAGGAGGGGGTCCCTCAGCCCAGCCTGCGCCCTCTCGCAGTCTGAGAGGCCTCTGGGGATGTCTGATTGACAGCTTAGGCCTGCTCCCTAAGCCTTCAGTCAGACATCCTTCACACTGCCAGGGAGGCAGGAGAGGCTTCTGCCAATCCTGCTGCGCTTGCCAGCCCAGCTTCTGGCTGAGCAGCGCTCCCCCTGTGGGAGTGTACTGACCACCAGGGGGCAGACGCTCAATGCAGGAGCTGCCCCCTGGTGGTCAGTGCATGTCTGGCCCGTCTTGATCAGTAACCGATCAGCCAGACCCCAGCAGCAAGCTAACCTACTGGTTGGAATGTCTGCCCCCTGGTGGTCAGTGTACATCATAGCGAGCAATTGAGCAGCCTTAGCATATCATTAGCATATTAACCTTTGGTTGAACAGATGACCAGACACTTAGCATATTAGGACACTTACCATTTTATTATATAGGATACTCCCCCTGATATGTCATTACAGCTATTTAGCATAAGCAAAGTTGGATCAGAAATGTTATTTGTTATCTGGTTTTTGCATATAATTAAAATGGTGACTACTGGTGACATAAAAATCTCAACATCCTCTAGTTTGAATGTACACAGCAAGATTGCTAAAGAATGATTTCAATGGGTAGGGCTTGCAAGTTTTAAACATTATTGTTGAACATAATAGTTGAATTCCTATTTAAGTGATTGTGCATCTTACCCCCACAACTGTATGGAGCAGTCTGTGGTAAAACCCCAGTAAACTAACATAAATTATGTGGATAATTTATGATCATGCTTGTGCGCACCAAAGAGATGTCTGACCAAGGGTTATGGGAATGAAAAATAGAGACGTAAAATTACAAATTATAGGGGAGTCTCTCAGGGAGCATTGAAATCAGAAATGCTGCCCTCCCTCAAAAAGCTGAGCAAGTTCATAAAACCTGTCTCATTTTGATTTTGTGGTGCGCACCAGTGGGCCTGCAGGGCGCTCAGTAGGGGCCGCACTGGAGTTAGGATGGACACAGTGGAATGGTGTCTGACTCTCTTCCAGAAAAGTCTAGAGAGGCTGAGGGGATGCTGGCAGGTAGCTTTGGAAGGTGAATGAGGAGCGTTGTTGCTGCCTTTGGCTTGACCTTCAGTCCTAGATTTCTTGGGACAAAGGCTACATGAATATTCTTTTGGCCTAGTGTAAGCCACTTGGGGGGTGAGAGCGCTGGGCAGGAACAATTCAAAATCACATGTGAGAGGGATACATCTTGAGGACAGAGAAGGTGAGCACCGAGAAGGCTTCTGGGAAACCAAGGACTGAGCCGGGCGGGGTCCGTGGAGAGCTAGAATACGCCACTGGGGAGGAACCCCTCTGAGGAATCCTACAGCTGTCAGTGAGGGAAAGGATCAGCTTTTTAAAAATTAACACATTTTACAATTACAGTTGACATACAATATTATATTATATTATTCAGATGTACAACATAGAGTGATTAGACATTTATATACCCTGTGAAGAGAAAGGGTTTGCTTTAAGTACCTGTCAGTGCAGACAGCATGAAGCCATATTTTGACTAAAATGGCCATGTAAGAGCTTTTCTCTGCCTCCGTTACCTCCTCCCTGCGAGCACTCAACCCTGGAGGGCCCCGTGGTCACAGCTAACAAACAGGGGGAGGAAGAGGGATGAAAGAGAAAGATTCCTTCCCAGAAGTCTTACATTTGAATAAAGATGGAAGAACTGATCTATATACTGGACTGGAAACTTTCAATAATTGACCTGAGACTATGTTTCTCTTTAGTGATTGTAAGACCTTAGGTCCCCCCCGGAGTATGCGTCAGAACAGTCATTGTGTCGGCCAAGCTTTACCCAGGGGTGAAGGCCTACCCGGTCCCCATGCCCCAAGCAGGTGAGGAAGTAACCAAAGTTGCTTTGGGCTCACCTTTAAGAACTGCATGTCCATGTGCTGATTCCATGTGCACTTTAAAACCGGTACTCACGGCGACCGGTGCAATGGGTTCTATCTTTAATGCCAGGCTAGGCTGGAGCTGAGAGCTCCCAACGGGCCACATACTCTGGGTGTGTGTCTGGGGCAGAGTGTGACGGAAGTCATCCCCGTTGCACCGCTGACCCCAGGCAGCAGCTGTGAACAGCAGGAGAGCCCCTTCCTCCTGCAGTGTCCCCAGAGCCCTCTACTGAGAAAGCTCAACAGGGTGTTTGCTGTACAGGAGAGCTGCTTACAAGACCTCTGATCGTTAGGCAGAGCATGTGTGGAAGGGTGAATCTGGAGCTGAGAGGCAATAAAGTGACAAGTGGCACAGGGAGAAGGGCCACAGTAACATGGCTGTGATGATGGGACTTGGTGCATTGGCGATGTTGGGGACGTGAGCTTTTCCGGTTGTACAAAAGGGGACCCACTCTCCACCCTTCTGTCTCCACCCTTCTCTTTGTCCCAGAGAACTGACCTGTGTGGATGTCAAAGGGTTTAGCTAACGGAGAACTTCAACAGGAGATGGGAGAGCGGGGAGGGGCTGTCTTCCCACGGGGCTCCCTGGGCTGCCTGTTGCACGAGTGAAGGCAACTCCTCCTCAGAAGCCTTTTCCAGGCAGAGCGCTTGCATTACCGCCAGTGAAGGGCCGCTTTATTTTTCTCATTTGCAGTCTGTCGCTGGTTGGTACTTTAGTAGAAAATGAAGTAAAAATTAAAATAAAGACATAGATAATCCAAACCATTTTTTATTATTACATACAAGACACACACTTATTCTGTCCAATTGCTATTGAAAGTTGTACATGCTTCCTCTCAGTTGCTGTATGGAGCTCACTGAACAAACACTAGGTCTGTGGATCCCTCACCTTTGCTTTTGGCAGGGTCTCTCTCTGACCCCTCGGCACAGGGGTAGTGACAGTTCAGCTGCAGTTAGCCCTGGGTTCACGCTGTGGTTTCCCAAGTCCCTCTTGCACACCTGTAGTTACAGTCACGTGCCACTTAACCTCCAGGATGTGTTCCGAGAAATGCGACCTGAGTGATTGTTGTGTGAACATCATAGAGTTCATTTGCACAATCCTAGATGAGAGCCTACTGCTGTAATTGTGTGCTCCAGACAGACTTTTATAGGACTAGCAGCGCAGTATGTTTGTTTACGCCAGGATCACCACAAACATATGAGTAATCCTAGTGTAAGCCAGAACAGTTAGCTTTTTTTTTTCCTTCTTTTTTTGGGGGGGTGGGGGCGGGGGCAGGCAATGCAGGGCTTGGCTTAAGCTTTGATTGCAAAGGCATCCATTTCCGAGGGGCATCCACTTTAAAGCCAGCTGTCTCAGATAAACACATTGCCAGCTTCACACTAGATTAAGAGCCAGGCCCCTCCCCTCACTGAGGGTCCTTTTTTTAAAGAGATTTTTGGTTGCTCTTGATAATTGACCTTTTGGGCTGCTTGCATTTTACCACTCCCACACTTTAAATGCTCACTTGTATGTTCTCCATTCACCAGAAAAGAGGGACCTGTGAAACCCTAGGCCTCCACCCTCAACCCCAATAAAAGCAGAACCCTCAGTCCTATACACCTGCTCTCTCTCTCTCTTTACCTGTGACCTTGCTGTGTGCCCCCTGGTAGGGTCCAGGGTTTGAAAGAAATAAAATCTTTTTTTTCCTTCAAAGTTCCTAATGGTTATTGCTAAAGGGCATTGTGTTCAATTGTAACCTTGGTTCAGAAAGGCAAGAAGTCTGTGGGAAGCTCACCTGGGCCCAGGTATTACTATCCATAGACTGATACCTTCACCAAACAGAAAGGCAGTGCACTACCGCGTTACCATGGCTACAACATCACTTGGAGAAAGGAATTTTTCAGCTCCATTATAATCTTATGGGACCACTGTCATATGTTCGGTCCATCATTGACCAAAACATTGTTATGCTGCACATGAGTGTAGACCCTTTGTAAATAAATAAACTTGACTCACCTTACCCTAGTTTGAGTGGGCTGTTTGTTTCCAGTTGCAACTGTGACTGATCAGCAGTAAATGTTTATCCTGGAAGAGAAGGTGACTATATCTGAATTTTGGGGAGAGAGTTAGACACTAATATGGGTAAAGGGAAGCGGAATGAGTGTGATTTGAAAGCAAACTGAAAGTTGCCAGGGGCTAAAGATGGTTAGAAGGTGTTCTTAGGATGGAAATTGGTTAGATCAGTGATTTTCAACCTGTGTGCCACAGCACACTGGTATGATGCAAGGATTTTTAAAAAAAGCAATACCTGACTATTTAGTCAGGGGCACTGACCTCTTTTCCCTTAGATTGTCAAATAAAAACATGACAACAGCCAACACAAAAATAGCCATAGGTGTGAATAAATCAAAATTATACTTTTTTTTTTTTTTTGCCAGAAAGGTAAAATATATATATATTGTGGGTGTGCTGCAGAATTTTAGTAATTATTTTATGTGTGCCATGAGATGAAATAGGTTGAACATTGCTGAGATAGATTAATTTGTATGAATAACAATTCAAACAGAGAAGAATATCTAGGATGTGTTGAGAGACTACCTATCAAGTGTACTTATTGTACTTCTGGCAGATAAGCATCTTTGGAGCAGATAAAATATTCCAACTATCTGTGAGGCAGCACTTCTTAAACATCACACTTTTAAAATAAAGACATGGATTTCTAGGTGGGGCAGAGTGAATATATTTCTGTAAGTGATGCTGAATAAACAGTTGGTGTCTTGTGATAATTTTTCCACGTAGAGGTATCACAGTCCTTCAGTTAAAATGCACTTTGACTTATTATGAGGCATTGCTGAGTGAGAAAACCAGGGGCTCCAGCTTGTGGCTGCAGAGTGAGAGCCTGTTTGCAGTAGACACCTGTGGGCAGACAATGCTTTTCCTTTGGGGTTTTTATATTAGTTGGTCTTAATGTTACTCTTGAATTAAATGAGGAATTGCTAGGAACTGGGAAATGCTGATTTTAGAAATCTTAGAAACTGTATGCACCTTCCTCCTTTCTCTACCTTTGCTTTCTGTCTTTTGACACAAGATTGCCGCCCCCATGTGGTCACAAGATGGCTGGCAGGGGAGGGCAGTTAGAGGCAACCAGGCTGGCAGGGGAGGGCAGTTGGGGGACACTGGGCTGGCAGGTGAGGGCAGTTAGGGGTTACTGGGCCTGCAGGGAGGGCAGTTAGGGGCAACCAGGCCTGCAGGGGAGGGCATTTAGGGGTGACCAGGCTGGCAGGGGAGGGCAGTTAGAGGCAACCAGGCTGGCAGGGCAGGGCAGTTAGGGGTGACCAGGCTGGCAGGGGAGGGCAGTTGGGGGTGACCGGGGTGGCAGGGGAGGGCAGTTAGGTGTTGATCAGGCTGGCAGGGGAGTGGTTAGGGGGTGATCAGGCTGGCAGGCAAGCAAGTGGTTGGGAGTCAGCAGTCCTGGATTGTGAGAGAGATCCCAGATTGGAGAGGGTGCAGGCTGGGCTGAGGGATGCCCACTGCCCCCAGTACATGAATTTCATGCACCAGGCCTCTAGTGTGAGAATAATCAACTGTCATAGTGATCCCTTAGTGTTTTGAGGTGAGAAAAGTTTAAACATTTTAGAATAGTGAATATTAGAGGTGAAATTGTATAAGATAGGTGTTATGTGCCCCTATGACTTTGCAGTGAAAAACTGATTAAAGTGATATTAAAATCATTGCCAACATGGTTGGAATAATGCACTTCTGATTTTTCTTGCTCATCTTGACTTCCGCCCTTCTTCTTGTAACAGCTTCAGTCTTCCTTTTAGAAACGGGCTGCTCCCGCCTCCAGTGGTCAGGAGGGCCTGTCAATCACAGCATTTGCTCCACCTCTGTGCCTCAAGCAGGACAAGCCACCAGGCTGAGCCAATCATAATCTTTCTCACATTGGAGGCGAGGAGCCAGAGCTTTTGCCTATTGGACATTGCTCCAGAGCTTCTGGTTGGTCACACCTCCGGCAGAGGAGAAACCTGAGGAAACGAGACTGGTGCCCAGAGAGAGGACAATGTTATGGCTGAAGACTAAGGGAGAGAGGGGCTTACTCAGTTGTCAGTGGTCCTAGCCTTTGACATCCTTGATATGCTTCTGATTTTTCTGCAATTCCTTCAATTTACCCAAGCTATTCTGGAGGTCCTTTCTTCTTTTGATTTAGATGACTTGATTTGAGTTCCTGTTACTTGCAATAAAACTTTCTAACTAATACTGTACAGTAGTTAAGTATTGCCATATTTATTTCAAACACAATTTCTAGCTTTGGGCAGATAGAGCAAAATCTCCATTACGTTCCACTAATGGCGAACAAGTCTTTCAAAACCTGCAGATAACCTCAGTTCATTTTTTATTTCACGTTGGAACCTAGAAACATTGTAGATATTTAATTTTTTTTTATTTAGCTCTGTTAGTACATCATGAATGATGGTTGTTTCTAACTGGTGACTTCAGGAGAGGGTAACATTCAACACCACTGAAATTCTTTGGAGCTAAAGGGGCCCTCAGTCTGTAATCTAACAACTTGGGGTTCAGAACAGATAATGGGGTTGGGATAATATTCTATGTATAGACCCCTGGTTTTAAAAAATGTTTTTGTTGATTTCAGAGAGGAAGGGAGAGGGAGAGGGAGAGAGAGAGATAGAAACATCAATGATGAGAGAGAATCATTGATTGGCTGCCTCCTGCATGCCCCCTACTGAGGACCAAGCCCCTAACCCAGGCATGTGCCCTGACCGGGAATTGAACCCAGGACCCTTCAGTCTGCAGGCTGACTATTCACTGAGTCAAACCTGCTAAGGCAAGACCGGTGGTTTTTAATAGCAGGAGCAAGGTATTGAAGGGAGTAACTTATATGCCTTGACAAACCATACAAAGTCAGACTTTTTCGATAACTTCAAGGAAGGTGTTTTATGTGGGATAGGAATCTAGGCCATACTTCATACACCATGTGTTTGCAAAAAAATGCAGTCTCTTAGCAACTATCATCTGGTTGTCAAGTTATTATTTGATTTTTATAGACACCTGGCTTTTTTAGGCACATACCTCACTAATGCTTAAGCATAATATTCAGGTTAGTGTTGGAATAATTACATTTCACTTTCTTCCAAATGACACTTTAAAAATTAACCATTAAAAATTTACCTACTTTAAAAAATAAGAGAAACCTTTGCAGGGAATCATTGCATGGGATGAGAAAAAAAAAATCTGACCTTGTCCTGTGAATGCATGAATTCATTAGCTCAGTAAGGTACATATTCAATGTCTACTGAAGCCAGGCCCAGAGGATACAAAACAAATCAGAGTCCATGCCTGCCCTCAGAAAGCTCATGGGGATTTAGGCATGTAAAAACCAATGATACCACTAACCCAGATGTTAGAGGACAGGGGCCGGCAGTCAGTCAGTCAGATAGATAGACAGACACATAGACAAATAGCAATTGGGCACAAGTAGGAGAATTCTCCTTAGGTTAGAGTGAGAGACAGTCAAGCAATACTTCACAGAGAAGGTAACATCTGACTATTAACATTGGTTTTAGTGCATAATTTTTAATTCCTTTCTGACCAGACCTTTTCTCCTTCCCATGGATGCAAACAAGAACTCACTCTGTGACTTAACTTGAGATGGAACACTTCTACAACTAATGATAACAAATGGTACTTTTGATATCACTAGAATGTTACTTTTGGTTTCATTAAACTGGTATTAACATATTCTGTATCTATTTGATGAATATCCATTGATACCAATTGTATACCTTTTGGTATCATTTATGCTGTAGAGTGTGAATATATTTGAGGTGAGGTGTTCCAGATAATATGACTACTATTAGTATTATTACAACATTAAAGGAAATGTAAACAGTTAAATTAATATTAACTTTAAAATGCAGGCTACTCAGGAGTATGCACTCTGTAACTCCATTTTTTTTTGTGGGATTATGAATTGTTTCAAATTGGTTCTGTGTAAAATATTAACCTTTCCCCAGTTTTCTTCAATAAACATGTCTGTATCCATGGTTTAAAAGAAGAAATTGCAGTTGGTGGGATTTAAATCATTCAAGAATTTTTTTTATTTTCTCAATTTTCTTCAATGAACATTTATCCTAAAAAAGATAATAAATGCTATTGGAAAAAAGGAGACAACTTAAAGGACTGAAGAAATTAGGGGAGCACAGTAGCCAACTTGCATAATATCTTGGTATGTTCCTTCCCCATATCCATCAGTGTAGGTAGTAATTACATTCTCTGAAACATTTCACCTCCAAATCTGTGTAATTCTAACTCCTTCACGCACGGTCCTTTTATATTTCTGTCATTGTATTTTATAAGATACTCTGTCATGTTACATTCCTATGTAGAGCTTAAGAACTTTATTTCCCACACAACTTTTTGTAAAGTGTCCTGTTACTGTTTTAAATCTTTGACACATGCTAAATATCTTTTCCTAATTATTTTGTCAATGATATTGCCTCTAGATGTATGTGTGTAATATTTGCAGATGGAAAATATATTTTATTTGCTTAGGATTAGGCATATGACACATTTCTGACCACTAAGACAAGACAGTATGTGTTCCAAGAAATTTCTCAGAAGGAATGAGGAAGAGATACCCTCTACTTCCTTGAGCCATTGTATCTAGATGTGATGTCTGGAGCAGCTGTTTTGCTACTCCCCGGGGTCAAATTGTATTCCACCCGCAAAAGATATGTTGGATTCCTAAGCCCTAGTACCTCAAACTGTGACCTTATTTGGAAATGGGATCATTGCAGTTACATAATCAGTTAAAATGAGGCTATATTGGAGTAGAGTGGGTTCATTTTCTAGTATAATTGGTGTTCTTATAAAAAGGAGAAATTTGGGCCCAGATATACACCCAGGAAGAATGCCATGAAAAGTTAAAGGCAGAGATTGGGGGATGCTTTTATAAGCCAAGGGATGCCAAGGATTACCAGCAAACTACCAGAAGTTAGGAGAGAGGCATGGAGCAGATTCTATTTCACCCTAAGCACAACTTGATATTGGACTTCTAGCCTCAAGAACTGTGAGACAATACGTTTCTGTTTGTTTGTTTTTTAAAGCTCCCCAGTCCCTAGTCATTGGTACTTCGTTATGGCAGCCCAAGCAAATTAAACTAGTACATTGAGAGGAGCTAACATGAGAACAAAGGTGATTTGCTGAGAATGCAAAGTAGAAAGCGGAAATGCGCCCCTATTTGCTATCCTTAGCAGCTGAGTTAACAAGCCTTCTCCTTAGAGTCCCAATTCCTTGGGACTTCTTGATGCATGTAATCATCACTTTTCTTAGTTGTGCAAACCCTTTTGAATTGCTTCAGATGGCCAGAAATTAAAGCAAACTGATTCAGCCTTCCTCACTGTTCTCTTCTGTAATGCAAATTCTGGTGTCCAACTCTGCCCACCTGGCCACCTCACCCACTTGTCTCCCAGAAGTTTCTCTATATGTCTAAACTCAAGAGAAACCAGACAGGATTTGTCTTTGAGTGACTGAACTATTTCACTTAGCGTAATGTCCTCCAGGTTCATCCATGTTGCCACACATTTCAGGATTTCCTTCATTTTTTAACTCTGAATAATACTCCATAGTACGTATGTAGCACATTTTCTTTATCCATTCAACCATCAGTGGACATTTACTTCTTTCTCATGTCTTGGCTGTTGAATATATGCTACTATGAATAAATGCTGCTATGAACATGGGAATGCTGATATTCTTTCAAGACCCTGATTTCAATTCTTTTGGGTAAACACCTACAAGTGTTCACCCAAAAGAATTGCTTCTGGATCATATAGTAGTTCTATTTAGAATTTCTTGAGGACATTCCGCACTTTTTTTCATAGTGGCTGCACCATTTGCCTTCCCACCTGGAAGTCAGGGGCTGAGTTCCAGGATAAAGGATAAAGAATCATCCTTTCCCTCCAAATCTATACCCCATTCCCCTGTGAAACTGTTAGTGCAGCAGCTTAAAGACACGGGGGCGCCAGTAGAAGATGCAGAGGCCGTAGGAATCTGAACCCTGTCAGCCAAAGCCAGCGGGTATGCAGTGTCCCGCCCTCCACATTCTCTCCTACAGGCCCTCTGTTTCTGCATGATGCCATTCACCTAAAACTATCTTATTTAGAAGTATCTAAAGTAGTCACAATCATATCAGACAGTGAAATGGCAGTTGTGGGGGGTAGGGGGGCGGAGAGGGGGAAATACTAGTAGGAGGTTGCTAATCCACGAGCATAAAGTTTCAATTAAGCAAGATACGTTTTAGAGAACTGCTGCACACATTGTGCACCACAATAGTTTAGAGGGTAGATCTCACCATAACTGTTCTTACCACAACAAAAAAAAAATAAATAAAAAGTGACAACCCAAGAGGCAGAGAAGGATAAATTATTCCCCCCAAAGACTCCCTGCTTCTGTGAAAACCAGAAGGAGTGCGAGTTAAGCCCAGCCAGGACCCTTTCGCAGTGGTTCTCAACCTTCCTAATGCCACGACCCTTTAATACAGCTCCTCATGTTGTGGTGACCCCCAACCATAAAATTATTTTCGTTGCTACTTCATAACTGTAATGTTGCTACTGTTATGAATCGTAATGTAAATATCTGATATGCAGGATGTATTTAGGCGACCCCTGTGAAAGGGTCATTCGACCCCCAAAGAGATCGCGACCCACAGGTTGAGAACTGCTGCTTTAGCGAACCCCCTTTTATGAGATAAGCCCCAACAGACTTTTCTGTTAGGTTTGCGTGAGTCTGCATTCTTTACTTAACTGAGCTTTATCCAGCGGCTGGTGGTTGCAGGTTAGAAGGAAAAGAAGCAGTTTCAGGCCTGGGCTCTGACTCCTCACCTTTGATGGTTGGCTTTTGGGCTTGGAATCTCTAGGGCCCAGGAAAGGTAGTCATTTCCATACTCTCCGCTTTGGTGGAGAGACGCTTTGGGGTGCTGGGGAGAAAGATGCTTAAGGACGGGAGGCCTGGGAAAGCACAGGGGGTGGTGTCCTAGGCTTGGAGGTGGGCAGTGCAGCTGGACGCTGGCCCCGTGGAACTCCCTGCTCCTGGGCAGCCGGTAGCCAGGGCTAGCTGTCCCTGCACGGGCGCAGGGGCTGCAGGGCGGGACACTGCACAGCCGCTGCCTTTGGCTGACAGGGTTCCTACTGTCTCCTCATCTTCTAGGGGCTTCCCTGTGTCTTTAAGCTGCTACAATAACAGTTTCACAGGGGGATGGGGTATATATAGATTTGGAGGGAAAGGATGGTTTTTTATCCTTTATCCTGGAACTCAGCCCCTGACTTCCAGGTGGAATTCCTAATTGGCTGTCTTTGCTTCCAATTGTATTGTGGGTCGTGGCTTCAATGATCTCCTGACAGAACTGTGGGCTTTCTACCCAGGGATGCTAGCATGGGTTCCCATTGTATGTCGTTATTTATTGAAGGATTAGTGGTAAATGGATATTCAGGGAAAGGTGTTTTTGAAGATGATTTTTATTATTGCTGATGAGTAAAGAATGGGAAGTGTCTTCCTTGAATGCCGTGTTTATCGGGTTAAAATGAATGTTTTGTGAGGTGTTCTCACAGAAATTGTGAAGGTAAGAAACTTTCTTAAAAAGGGCGCAGAGGGTGCAAAGAAACTAGATCATCCTTCAACCTGGTTTTAAAATACAGAACTTGCCATTGCTATTTCAAGATCAGTATAAAAATAGGAAATATTGAGCAGGGAATGTTTTATTAAATATAACACTTGTATTTTTTTTTTTAGTGCGGATCTATTGTCAATCAATCAATAAGTATTAACCATTAAATACTTCTCCTAATTTTAATTATGCTATGTTATTTCTTTCATTTACCACTTACACTACCACTTGTCAAGTATTACTTCTGTTACAAGTAATGTTTCTTTAGAAATATCTCCTATATATGTAATTACAAAAGTAAGTTTCTGGGATAATTCTAGAAGTATTTTCTGATTAAAATTTTACTGTATAAGCTTATTTCAGGTACCTAAACTTTTGGGTATGAACTCTCATTACCAAAAACATTTCTCTGCAGTTGTTTTTAGTTTCTTAACTTTTCATTATTTAGTGGTTTTTTAAAATGTATTTTTATTATAGAAACAACAGTTTTATTGAAAAGGAAAGAATTTTGGAATCGGGGATCAGACTTTAATCCTGCTTCTGACATCTACTTGCTATGTGAATTTGGGTACATCTCTCTGAACCTCAGTTTCCTTATCAGTAAATCAGTGGTAATAATTTCTATCTTCCAGGTCAAAATGTGCCCATGCCTAAAACATGTCTGGTAAATGGTACACACTCAATTCATTTTATTTTATAAGTCCCTTTATTCTCTGCATAGCACTTAGGGAAACTAAACCCCAAAGAAATGATTTGTCTGACATTTTAAGGAGGATCTAGAATTCAGTGTTAATATAACTTTGTAAAGGTTATTTTTACTGTGTACAGTACAATTGGTTCTTAAACTTTTTTGGATCTTGGAATTTTTTAAATCTCTGATTAATGTAATGGTGCCTCTCTCTGTATACAGCAGTAATAATCATGCATACACACATTTCTGCAGTTCCTCTTCCCTCTCTGACTCCACTTTATTTTTTGGAGGTTCTAGCAGGGGAGCGCAGCTACTCGTATACCCTTGACCGAAGACCGGTCCTCTCCTCGGGGGGTGGAAGGTCGTCCTCTTCGACTGAGCGCGCAGCTTGGGGAGGGACGCACATGGATCGGTGAGGGAGGAGGGGGACACCCGCCTAGCCAGCCAGATCAGCCGAATCAACCCTGGCGATCAATGGGGTGACAGACGTCGCAGCCAGATCGCCCTCACATCCCCACTTTATTTTTTAGTCAGCAACGCGACAGAAACATCGATTGGTTGCCTTCTGCATATGTCCCAACTGGGGATTGAACCTGTAACCTAGGTATGTGTTCTGATGGGAATCAAACCTGCAACCCTTTCGTTCACAGGATAGCGCTCCACCTTCCTGAGCCACCAGGCCAAGGCAAGTGGACCTCTGCTTTTAATAGTCCTGCATATGGGTCACATGGCAATGAACCTGATAAAGCAGCCTGTTTTTGCTGATTTATGAGACTATTTTACATGTAAGTTACATGGAAGAGAACACAGCACAAATCCCTCCCCTAGCAATGCACTCTGACATTTTTACCACAAAGAAAGAATAAAGGTTGATTAATTTATTCAAACTGTGATTCATGGAAAGTGGGTAATCTACAAAATGTTAACATCTTTTTCTAAGAAAAAAATACTGTGTTCAAAAAAGTTTAGGAAATGTGGCATACTAGAGTTGGTTCATGGAGATTCATATTAGTCTAGCAAGATTCTAAGTCTTGCAGTAAAGAAACATGTGTCACCTAGCTTTTCTCATCAAATCACATAGCATTTTTCTTTATATTTGGACTAGAGGCCCGGTGCACAACATTTGTGCACTGGGGGAGAGAGGTTCCCCTCAGCCTGACCTGTGCCTTCTCATAGTCTGGGACCCCTTGGGGGATGTCCAGCTGCTGGCTTAGACCTGTTC
Source organism: Myotis nattereri (assembly GCF_964212035.1). Classification (NCBI taxonomy): domain Eukaryota; kingdom Metazoa; phylum Chordata; class Mammalia; order Chiroptera; family Vespertilionidae; genus Myotis; species Myotis nattereri. Next base: position 160,877,964 of record NC_138075.1, read on the forward strand.
CCTACTACCACCACTGTGCTCTCCAGCCATGAGCCTGGCTTCTGGCTGAGTGGTGCTCCCCTTGTGGGAGCACACTAACAACCAGGAGACAGCTCCTGTGTTGAGCGTCTGACTCCTGGTGGTCAGTATGCGTTATAGTGACCAGTCATTCTGCCATTTGGTTGATTTGCATATTAGGGTTTTATTATATAGGACTAGTGGCCTGATGCACAAAATTCGTGCATGGAGGGGTGAGTTCCTTCAGCTCAGCCTGCACCCTCTCCAATCGGGGACCCTTTGGGGGATGTCCAACTGCCGCTTTAGGCCCAATCCCTGTGTTCGGACATCCCTTTCACAATCTGGCTCCTAACTGCTCACCTGGCTGCCTGCCTGATTGCCCCTAACTGCCTCTGCCTGCCTGTCTGATCGCCCCCAACTGCCCGACCCTGCTGGCCTGGTTGCCCCCAACTGCCCTCCTCTGCCAGCCTGATCTCATCCTCAACTGCCTTCCCCTGCCAGCCTGATCTTGCCCCCAGCGTCCTCCCCTGCCAGTCTGATTGCCTCTAGCTGCCTCTGCCTTGGCCCCCACCATCATGGCTTTGTCCAGAAGGAAGTCAGACCTCTGGAAGATGGCCAGTCAACTGGTCTAATTAGCATATTACCCTTTTATTAGTATAGGTAGATTATATAGGATAGAATTGCTTAAATAGGGGGAAAAAGCCTTTTTCATCAGGAGGAGATGCTCTTGGCAGACAAAAATACATAATCCCTATATCTGGACTGATAGCCAGCCATATGCACTATACTGCCAAACCGGTCATTAAAAAATTAAACCACTTTCTTAGACCTTACACCAAGCAGCTATTGCCCTTAAAACCCCTCCTCAGCCCCCACCTTAGGTTCTGCCTTCACAGTTCACCCAGTTTTGGTTCTGATTGGTCAGTTTCTATGCCAGTCAGCTTCTCCAGGCCTATCTCCAGGCCTGATCAGAGAGGTGGGCTGATCAGCCCCGGCGGAGGCCCGGAGAGAAAGAGAGGCACAGCTTCTGGCCAGGCCCGGAGAGAAAGAGAGAGGCCAGGGCTGATCAACAGCTGCCACAGAGGCTATGGATCAGACCCTGCTGCTCTCTCCAGGCCTCTCTCTGGGCCTGATCCGCAGCCCCCTCGGCAGTCAGTGCTGAATTTCCGTGCAACCCAGCACTGACTGAAGGACTGACTTCTGGTTGGTCAAGCCTTTGGTCGTTTTGGATGTTACAGACCCTGGGTTTTTATATATTAGGATAATTCTTATTAGCATTACCTAGAATACACTTTTGGAAATGGTGGCTACTTTTTTTTGGGGGGGGGGGAGGGTGGCTAGGGTGGGGATAGAGGGAGGTTTATTTTTTAAATTTTATTTTTTAATTACAGTTTATATTCAGTATTATTTTGTGCTAGTTTCAGATATATGGATAGTGGTTAGACAATCATATACTTTACAAAGTGTTCCCCCCCCAATATTTCCAGAAAACACCTAGCACTGTACATGGTTATTACAATATTATTGGCTATATTCCCCATAAGTATTTTGTAACTACCAATTTATACTTCTTAATTCCTTCAGGAAATGGTGACTATCCTACTCTCATTCAATTTTTGTGATTCCTATAACAACCACCACTTAGCCTGGTACCCATCAATAATGTGGCGGCATCAGCATTTATTCGGTCCCCACGTGTTTGTCCTTCTTGTGGTATCACTTTCCCCTGGGCAATATTTGAGACCCATGGCTTTGTCAGTCTAAAATGGGCTAATGTATTGTGAATGGTGTGGAGCTCATTTTTTCTGGTCTTTATTTTGAAAGTTTTGAAGATAATCAGGGTTAAATGCACCTTTGTAGTAGTTACCTCCTTGTTCATTCTCAGCAGTTTATAACCCTTTCAAAAGAGAACAGAACTGTTCTATTCAATATTTCAGTGTCGGTTTAGTCTGGAGTTTATCCGACTATAATGTCCTCACCTGCCATCAGCAGGCGGATATGAGAGGCAGCAGAATGTCAGGGGCGAGCACCCTCCTGCATAGCTCTAGGACCAAGAGGCCTGGGCTCCAATTCCAGGCCAGTGTGTACCAGCTCTGTGAGCAGGCAAACCTGCTGAGCCACATGAGTAACATGGTGGCAATAATGGTGCCTGCCTCACTGCTGCCGTTGCCTTGAAGCAGTTAATACACATAATGGACTTAGAACAGGGCCTGGCCATCATAAGTGAGTGTTTGCTAGTGCTAGCGAAAGTCAGTTGAATCCGGTTCTTGTGACTTGATCATGGCCTGTTATACCGAAAGCACCCAAACATTGGGTATGAGTGCCATTGTTACTGTTACTCTTTTGATAATTCTGTTGATTATATTCTCATTGTCTTGACTTATCTGATTCCGGAATGGAGATAACTTTGATATAAATTCTATAGAAATTTTAATGCTAGTGCCCATTGCTCCTGTCATAGAATTGATATGTATTTTGTTGTTGATTTTTGATAGCATATGCCCTGTAAAAAACAGGCTATTTTCTTTCTTGCTTATTTGAAAGAATTTCCCTGCCAAACTGAACCCGAGGGTAGAAGAGCTATAAGTGTGGGAATGTGTCAGGCCGAATCTAAACAAGCTTCAGGAAGGGAAAAGAGGCACTTGCGTTAAACCTTCTGGAAATGCACAGTCATCAAGAAAGTCACAGTTAATGGAAAAACAACCCAGACTTATTCCTGTGTTTATTTTCTCCACTCCTAACCATTTCTTTACAGTTTGTCTCAAAGTGAAGTAATAGCTTCAGTGTAAGTTTACTCTCACTGCCTAAATAAATGGCTCAGAAAAATAAGGAAAAGGTAGGCGTGCATTTTTCTGTTCTATGCTTATTTTTTCTTTTACACTCTCTCTTGCCTCCCTTACTGTGCGAACAGTGGCTCCACCGTTGTAAATGTGAAAGAGTTTGTATGCATTAAGATTAGTTTCCTCTCCAAAAGAGAAAAAGTTACAAATACCAATTCAGATTTATTTGTATTGGCCATTTCAATCAATTAGAGTTATAACCTTTTAAGAAGGGAGCCAGTTGGATTTGAAAGGAAGTGGGCTGGGGCTCACAGGAATAACTGTCCACTGTTAACAGTCACTGGAAGAAGGTAGAACAAAAGCCTCTGGCTTGAAGGAGGTCCGGTTCCATATTAGGAAGCCGTTTTTAGACACATTTTTATAGTGGAATTGTTTACGTGGAATATTATTTGGGACCCATAGTATGAAATAAGAGACAATAAAAATGGTTGAAGTATGAAGGCTTGCTGGGTTTTCTTTGTCCTCATTTCTCTCCTAAGATGATCTCTGGGAAACTTGAGAACTCCAAGTTTGAAAATGACTGATGTTCAGAATAAACCAATATCCCTGTTAAATTTTTCACTCTATTATGTTAGGTGAATTACTTAAAAATACATTTAAACTTTTCTATTTTTAATGGACACTCTGGAAGAGGGGTTGGCAAACTTTTTCTATGAACAGCTAGGTAGTGAATCTTTTAGGCAATGTGGGCCAAGGTGCAAAAGTGAGGATATTATGTAGATACTTACATAATAGGAGAGAAAGCACATTTCTACAAAACTCATGACAAAATTCAAAATATGATAATAAAGATAGAGTGTTTTTTGTAATATTGGTTGGCTAATGAGAAGAATTGAATTAAAAAAAAAAACTATTTTGCTTAATTGGAGTTCAAGTCACTGTTCCCTATTAACAAAGCGACTGCAAATGCTCATCCGTAAAAACAATTCTTAGCTTGTGGGATCTACCAAAATAGACAGCAGGTGAGATTTGGTGTGTGGGCCATAGTTTGTCGACTCCTCTAGAATAAACTTCAACTGGAAGACAGCAATCAGGAAATTCCAATTAGCCATTTCAAAAAGCAATTAGAAAGTGCTTTTATTTTATAGTGGCAGCCACAAAACACCTCTCACTGCTATTATATTGGCCATGTTTTTCTCTTTTGAAGGTGAAATGACACATCCCAGTGTTGTGGATAGTTTCAGAAAAAGAGAATCTCACGTATTCTCAGTGGGAGCCTTATCTAAAAGGGACTTTTTCAAAATATGCCAAAAAAAACCTAAAAAAAGTGCTCATGCACTTTGTTTGACCCAGTGACTTCAGTGCTAGGAATTTAACCCCAGGAGGACATATTTAGGTACAAGGCAATTTATCACAGCATTGTTTATCACAGTGAAAATTTGGTATCATCTCCCAAGTGCTTAGCCATAAGGGGATCAGTGAAATAAATTATTGTAGAGATAAAAAGAGATTATTGTACAGCCATTGCAAATTATATTGTGAACTTTCTTGACATGGAAAGATTTATTTAATAAAACAAGCTACAGACATTATGCATACAGACATTATGATCCCATTATTGTATAAAAAATGCGAAGCAGACATATCGAAAACAAAATGAAAGACTACATGCTAAAGTGTTAGCAGTGCTTATATGTGAGCCAACAATGGATCGTTATTAGTAGCAGCATGACACTAAGTACAATGTCTTGAGTGCTGAGCAACTGTAGGCACTCTGGGAAATGCTTTACGTACATAATCTTATGTAATCTTTAAATCAATGCTGTGAAATAAGCATGCTTATCTCCTCTAATATCTGGGGACATGGAGGCTTGGAAAAGCACAGTAGCTTCCCCAGTTGATGCAGCTAAAAATGAGGGGTAGTGGGGAAGGCTGAAGTTTATACTCAACAGTCTCTGATTCCAGAATTAGTATTGCCATTCCACATTCCATACTGACTCTATTGTTTCCTTCATGCTAATTTACAATTCTAATCTTGCTCTGTAGTATTAGTGGGTGTTTTAAGAAAGTTGAAATGAAATTATTGGCTATAATTACATTAGAAACACTGAATTGCCATTTAGAAAGTTTATTTCTGGTTCCATTACTGCTGATTCTGGGGACTCCCATCCGACTGTCCCTTCTACTGGCCCAGGGGTCTTCCATGAAGACTTGGAAGGACAGAAGTCATGATTCTAGTCTACTGCAAAGAATGGGGGCCTGTAAGTCTACTACCTAGCCAAGAAATACTTTTCTCACAGGTTAAGAAAAATCTTTCATATATTTAAGGTAAATTCCTTTGTTCTAAGAGACAATCTGCCTTTAAGAGCTTTTTTCTTTCTCCCTAAGAGCTTTTCAGAATCAGTGCAAGAAATGTGAGTAGTTGTCAATTGGTCATCAAGAAACTTCCTCTCACTTCCTCACTATACCCCTTTTCCTTACCAAATTCTCTCACAAGTAAATAGGAATAGTATTAGTCCAGGAAAGGAGAGTTAACTTATTCAAATTAAAATCTTATTAAGTGTTTACTCAATAATGTGTCTACCAGAAATAAATTTCACCTGGATTCAGACTTCATGACTTTTTCCCTGGATGTTGGGATACAGATGCGGTAAGAATGATGGCTATTGAACTCTGACATGTTCCATTTACTGAACAAGATGAAGTCTTCCTTCCTGCTAAATTGTTCTTTAAGATAATCAGAGGTCACCGGAGGTCTGTGATCATCTTGCCCCTTTGGGTTGTGCGATTACTAGGCTACAGAGCTCAGTGAACATGGTCAATTTTTTTCCTAACTGTTGTGTCACATCTTTTGTTCCCAATTTCTTGAAAACAGAATGATGGGCAAATTTATCTTTCTTAGGAGCTGTGAAGAACCATAGTTTTATTTACTGAATGCAGTTAAAATGGCCATTTGTGAAATGATACCAGATCACAGATACACAGATAGGGTCATGTAAAGATGTTACGTGATTCACATGAAAAATCACGAAGCACTGGTAAATTAAAAGTGGTTAATAGTATAAATCTAGTATTGAATTGGGAATTTAATGGCCATTACTGACTAAATCATTTTGGAGTAGACAAAAGTCAGTTTGTACAGTAAAGGTTAATGAATGGTGAATTATAGTAATTGGGAATGAGGTGGGGATAAAGGAAACTAGTATTTAATGGTGGCTCAAATACCCTTTGAGTTCCAATTCAATCATCCATTCATTTAATGAATATTTATTGATCACTCTAACCAATGAAGACACGGAACTTAGAGAGACAAATCCATTCTCTGTTTTCAGAGAGCTGAGAGTTTCCCAGACGGATGCTAAGTATCTTGTAGCTCATATGACTTAGAATCTTTAATAAATCATGGGATATATCACTCTCCCACCCCGCACCTAACCAGACACATAATATGGTGACCTTGCAGATGAAAGGGAGAGGGCAGTGGAAAGAGTTTCCTAGCTGCATAAAATTTAGATTGATTCATATTTAAAAATCCTCCAGTGTTCCTGGTTCAGACCAGAGGGGTAATACCACTATGAAAATTGTTGCCTTTTTATAATATTTTTGAACTGAAGCTTTAGTTCTAAGAAGTGGTACTAAATAATGGCAGACGTTGTTGACCAACCTTTCTGCTGGTTTTGCCAGGGATCATAGATAGTGGCTTTCTACTTGAGTTCTCTTCGTTTAAGTCAAGAATTTTAAAAATTCAGTGTATTTACTTTATTATAAAATAGCATTAAACAGAAGAATACTTTTCAAAGATAATGCTTTTAAAATTAAAAATTAAGAAAATTTTTTTCCATTTTTTAAAAATCTTTGTTACCTTTCCCACTAATAACATTTCTTTTAAAAACCATTTTTAAGAACTTATAATTCCTGGCCTGGAATTATAAATTTCCCCCAGTAATTTGTTCTTGACCTTTTTCTAGCTGAGTGTCAAAGTGACCCATTTTGTTTGCCTCTTAGCAGTTCTTTTAAATTAATTTTTGTATTAAAAAGAATTAATCTTTGATTTCAGAGACTTTGTTATCTTATTTTGTGCATGGTGTCAGAGGAAACAGAAAAGAAAATTAATCTGGAGAACAAGACGGCTGCAGAAACCTCAAAAAAAAAACACATATCCTCACATAACTTTATTTTTCAAAAAATTTAAATTCTTTGTTGTTTAAAATATTACATATGTCTCCTTTTTCCCCCATTGACCTCTCCCCAGCAGCTCCCACCCCCCAGACATGCCCTCATCCCCCCACTGTCTGTGTCCATTGATTATGCTCATATGCATGCATACAAGTCTTTTGGTTGATCTCTTACCTCCACCCCCACTCCCTCTGAGGTTTGTTGGTCTGTTTGATGCTTCTATATCTCTGGATGTACTCCTTTCCTATAGTCCATTTTCTAGAGCTCTTGGCAGACTCCTCTCAGGTTGATTGGCTTAAGGTAGGCCAATCCCTGCAAATGGTGGAATGACTGATTGGCTTGTAGTCCAATCATGGCTCATCCCAGGGATCTGGAGAGTTCTGCTCCCCCTGTGGCAATGCCTTCTTGAAAAGAATGGACACAATTTGGTTTCAATTGGCACAAAGAGAGTAAATGACTATTGGGTAGGCATGTTATGGTGTTTGCCAAAGTTGTTTTTATCAGGTTAATGTTATAAATTTTGTTAAAAAAAGTTTTTCCTCTTATCTGTTAAAAATTTATCTCACAAGACACTGGGGGGTAGGGGAGGCCGGGGGAATGCCAAGGGGGGAAAAAAGGAGACATATGTAATACTCTTTGTAATACTTTAAGCAATAAAACAAAATTAAAAAAAAAATAAAAAAATAAAGGACCCTGCATTAAAGCCTTAAGAATTAAAAAAAAACAAAACTTATCTCACTTCACAGTATTGTTTTTTCATGTTATCAATTTGCTTATCAGTCATTGTTTACAGATACAAAAACATATTTTTTAAAAAATAAATGACTTAAATACAATGTTTTGTTGTAATACATTTTATTAAAGTGCATGCATTTTTAGAATTACTACCTAAAATTTCAAGACCTAGAAATGAAGCAGGGGAAGAGGAAAATGTTTGCAGTTAAATGAAAAGAAAATAAAGTTATTATATACAAAATTCTCTATTTCTTCAGACTGTGGTATCTGGAACATTGAAATCCCTATTTCTTCTAGTGTGTCTATCAAGGTAGTTAGATTATGTGAGGAGAACAGGGATGAGAAAGCTGAGGGGCTCATGTTATGACCTGAATTGTATCCCCTCACCCCTAATTCATGTATTGAAGCCCTAACCCCAAGTACTTCAGAGTGGGACTGTATTTGGAGATAGAGCCTTTAAAGAGGTAATTAAGTTAAATGAGGCCATTAAGGTGGGTCCTTATACCATCAAACTAGTGTGTTTATCAGAAGAGATTAGAGCACAAAAAGGGACACCAGGAACAGCAATGCACAGGGGAAAGGCCATGTGAGGGCACAGTGAGAAGGCAGCCATCAGCCATCTGCAAGCCAAGGAGAGAGGCCTCAGAAGAAAGCAAACCTGCTGACATCTTGATCTTGGACTTCTAACTCACAGAACCATGAGAAAATTAATTCCTCTCGTTTAAGCCACCCAGTCTGTAGTATTTTGTTATGGATGCCTAGAAAACTAATATAGATAGAATTTAATTCCACCTTAAAAGTTAAATTTTTTTAAAATCTACAATTGATATAAAATATTATATTAGTTTCAGGTGTACAGCATGTGATTAGACATTTATACTAGTATAACTTATGAAGTGATCACTGTGATGACCTAGTACCCATCGGACACCAAACAGTTATTGCAATATTATTGACTGTAGTTCTACCTTTTAATGAATATCTACTAAGTGTTAGGGACTGCATTAGGAGTCCTATATGAACACCTACTTGAGGTTTAGAACTATCTCATTTTAACAATTAAGAAATTGAGTCTCAGAGAGTTTAAATACCTTATAAGTGAAAGAAATTGGGATTCAACCCACTCTAAATGCTTCCCATATACTATGCAGCCTGGATAAAGTACATTTAAAATACATTATAAATTTAGTACAAACTAACCTTATTGAAGTCTGACAGACTTTGTGTGTCAAGCATGCTACATGAATTAGGATGTTTAATCCTAACCATGATATTATGACAAATGTACTATTATTATTCCATATTACAGATAAGGCTCACAAATTAAATCAATTTCCAAGATCACACTGGAACCAAATGCTGGAATCAGCTTGAAGCTTGGATTATCTGACTCTAAAGCATATTGTGTTATCCATTATTTAAACTATTTTCTATTCTGAATGGCTCATCAGAAGTAAAGACTTATGAGTATAAAGATTAGGTCAAAATGATACAGAGTATCCATAGTAGAGAAGAAAGGTAAATTTAATATGTTAATTGGTGAATGGATCTTTGAAGAGATTTAAAAAAAGCAAATATGAAATAATATTTCTTATGAAACTAGGATATGCTTGAAAATGTTTATTTACCATTATAATGCATAAACCAGTCTTTTAATCAGTCAATCAAAGAATCAACAAAAGAGACACAGGCATCATACTACGAGTGGCAAGGTGAATTCTACTTTTCCATAGGAACATGCTATAGTTAGAGCTGTAACAACAACTACCCATTATCAAATAACTCACACATGTGGCCAAAATGTGCCACAAACAGAGGCATATTGGCTTGAATATAAACTTGTAAGATATCTTAAAATGAAAAAAAAAAAAATCCAAGTACCATAAAATGGGCATCCCCTCTCTTACCTACGTTAAGGCATTGTGAAGTTTCAAAAAGTGATATCAGGACTCTGATGTGTAACTATGAAAAAGATGAGGAGAATCAGTCGTCCCTGGTGAGAACAGGTGGTGTCAATGAAATCACAATGCAGCTGTAGGTCTCAATTGTTTTTCCTAAATGCCAGTTATACCTCTCTCACACAACTTACTTGAGTCACTGCCTAGAAACCAATGGATGTAGCAAGACATGAAACAGGGTGTTAATTAGTAGCAGTGAATGAAAACTCATGATTTTTGAAGAACTCAGAAGCAGGACTGACTGTAGGAATTCTGTCATTTATATAAAACTAGAGGCCCGGTGCACAAAATTCATGCCGGGAGAGGGGTGGTCCCTCAGCCTGGCCTGCACCCTCTAGCAATCCAGGACTACTGGCTCCTAACCACTCACCTCCCTGCCTGCCTAATCACCCCTAACCCCTCTGCCTGCCTACCTGATCACCCCTAACTGCTCACCTGCCTGCCTGATTGCCCCTAACCGCCTCTGCCTTGGCCCTTGCACCCTGGGCTTCCTTCCCTCTGGCCGGCCACAGGCACCCGGGACCCCAGGCGGCTTTGCCTGGGCCCCGGCTGTGTCAGGAAGAAGTCCGGTCTATCAGGTCTAATTAGCATATCACCCTTTTATTAGTATAGATATCCTAAAAATTTGAGCTGCAAAATCCCCACCTTTTGTTGTTAAATTGAGCATTACTTCTTTTGAAATTAGTAAATTATATTAATATGCCATATACTGTTGAGGAATTTTGTATTATCTTTTGGTATAAATAATCTAAGGCTTCAAAAGCTCAGATTGATAATGATTTCCTTTGAGTTGCATTTAGCATAGTATTGGTAGGAATAAACCTAGAAATTATGTCAGACTGAAACATGGCATAGAAAGTTTTGACCCATAGAGTAAAAGATGGGGATTAGAACAAGTGGGATTTAAAAAATATACTTCACTTTCTTATAAACTGAAAGACCAAATGATTCAACAACTAACCTTCCAAAATTTACCCCTAGTATGCAGGGGTAATAACCATGACCCAGCACTTCTAAGGAAGAATGAGAAATACTAAAATTTAATATTTGACATGATTAAATACATATATATGTGTGTGTGTGTGTGTGTGTATATATATATATATATATATATATATATATATATATAATATTTATTGTTGAAAGTATTACATAGGTCATAGGTCCCCCTCTTTCTCCCATTAACATTTTCCCACCCACTCCCATTCCTCTCCCCCACCCCTCCCCAAGGCCCTCACCACCTTATTTGTCTGTGTCCATCTGTTATGCATATATGCATACAAGTTCATTGGTTGATCAAAAGGAGATATTTTTTAAACTTTATGGAAAACTTGTTACAATTGTTAATTCAGATTTTTCTATTTGACTCTAGACATTTAGATTACAATGCTGACTAGTGTCAGTTTATATTCATCAAGATGGTCCTTTGTACTGCTGAGTCACACCACATTTACCAAGTCATTTGTTCCCATTCTCCTGAAGCCCAGCCTAGTTCTCATCCTTATCTTTCTCCTCAAACCTCCAACACTTTTCATCTCTCCCTCCTTAGAGATGCACTTGTTTCCTGTTTTACTGAGAGAAAAAAAGCAAATAGCAGAGGACTTCCATAAGTTGGCACAAACACTTCCACATGGCCATATGTATCAGCTTTCTCTGTTGATATTACAGATGAACAATTTGTTACTAAAGAAAAAAAATAACTTCATTGCCTACTAGATTATATCCTCTCTAATCTATTCAAGAACATTGCTCAGCAATTTTCCCCTTCTGTCCTTTGTAATTAAATTGGCCTTTCTACTTGAATATTCTTTTAGATTAGAAATATTCTTTAAATATTTATGTGTTTTGTTTTTTTTTTTTAAAAGAGAGAATAGAAAAAAAAGAAAAAGTCGGTTCTTTTGACCTCACATTTCTCACCTCTTCTCTAGAGCTAAGGTCTTGAAATAAAATTTTTATACTGGTTCTCTCCCATTTCTCTTCTATTTTCTCTTGAATTTAATAAAATCAGGATTTGCACCACAGAAGTATATCTAACACTCTAGCGAAGATCATAATTCACCCCTGAGACGGTAAATCTAATGGTCATTCCTAGACCTCTGTTACTGACTTCCCAGCATTAGACATCTTTGATCATTCCTGCCTCTTTGAAATGTGTTCATCAGTTGGCTTCAAGGATACTCTACTTTTCTGTCTTTTTCTACTAGCTCACTAGTCATTCTTTCTCAGTTCTTTTGATGGTTTCTACTCATGTCTCTGATCTTTAAATGTTGAAGTGTCCCGGTATTTTGACATTGAACTTGTCTTTTCTATTTATGCTCACTCCCTTAGAAATATCATTCAGGCTGGTTATTTACACATTTACTAGTATACCTCCAGCCCAAATGATCTCTTCTAAACATCAGACTCATTAATCCAACTGTCTACTTGCCATTGCTACCTGGGTGTCTAATAGATGACTTAATATTAACATCTCCCCAAACCTCCTTCTCCCACTCTTGAACATCTAGTAAAGGCAGCTCCATTCTTTTTTTTCAATTCCTCAGATAAAAAGCAACATATGACTCTTCTCTTTCTTGAATTACATCTGATTCTTTCACAGATCCTTTTGGCTCTGTTTGCCTTCAATTTCTTTTTTCCAGAAGCTTATCAATCTTTACTACCATCACAACTTCCGGTCTAATCTTATTCAACATGTTTTTACTCGGAAGTGCTGGAACACTTTCTACTTCTCTCTCTTTTTCTGTCCTTGTCCCTCCTACAGTCTATTCTCTATTCAGATGCCAGAATGATCTATTTAAATATGTCAATTGATATAATTTATCTGTTCAAAACATTCCTATGGCTTCTTCAAGGCTCATTTGGAATAGAAGTCAAGGTCATGATATCTGCCTCCTGTGCCAAAATTATTATGTCTCACCTCAACTTTCCTCCATCACAACCTGCTAGCTACACTCTGGGGATGTTCCTCTGACAGGCCAAGTCTGCTTCAGTCTCAGGGCTTTTGCAGTTGCTGTTTTCTCTGCCTTGAACATTCTTCCCCCCACTATTTGTAAGACTTGTTCCCTCATTATGTTTGGGTTTTTACTCAAATGTCATCTTCATTCTTAAGGTCTTTTCATACCAGTTATTAAAAACTACAACACCTCACTCCTTGCTTTATATTTTTCTGTAGCACTTTCTAGGGGTTTTTGACTTCATAACTCCAGCATTGAGCATTGCCATATAGTGAATAGGCCCTTAGTAAACATTTGAATATGTGAATGTATGAATAAAATCAGATGGGCATCTAAATGCAACTTGCAAAACTTTCAGGAGGTATGACATACATTAGTGATTTATTACTAGTACATTAGGTTTCTGTCTTTTAACATGCAATTGCTATCTTAGAGAAAGTAAAGGGTATGCTTTATGCTAATTAGATGGACATTATTATAACTAGAGAGACAATATAGGGAATTACATGAAATTAGTTAAGCCTAGATTTCACTTTTTATTATTAATTTACAGCTATTTTTTTAAAAAAATAAATTGTTCCATTTTACATAAGTGGTTCTGAATGCTTCCCCATGTTTTTGATTCAAAAATGGATTATCTCTGTAGGTCATCTGTAGAAAATTGAGATCAGTCATATTTATATAAAATGATCTTTTGAATGCCAACACAAACAGAAAAGAAAGTTAGCTAAAGTTAGATTTTTTTAAGTAACTCACAGGCTCTAAATTAGTGATTTCAAATGGTAGGGTGCAGAAGAACCCCCTGGAACTGCTTGTTCATATACCTCCCTGGCTCCCCTCCAGGCTGCTCTGTGGGATGTCCCATGGTCCACCTGGGAATCTGTGCTTTAATGAGGCCCCCAGGATTCTGCTACAGGAGCTCCACGGACCTGGCTTTGAGATATGTTGTTCTGATCATTCAAAAGATGTTCAGTATTTTTCCTAGAAATCAAGCAAAACAAGCTTATGGTAAGAAGAAAAGTATCATACATTTCATTCCTGTGGAGACCAATTATCTTTCTACCAATTGTGGCCTGGCTGCAAATTATCTCCTCTTCCCAGGATGCCATCTTGCATGTGTGCCGGGAGCCGGTCCATCCTTGCTGTTTCAAAGGACCTGGCATATATGGTATACCGTTCTTAATATGTTTGCTCACCTTCTTGGCACTATGTGTTTTAACCAAGGTCTCCTCTCTGAGAAAGGTTGTTTCCCCAGGTAGGGATTTTCCCCTGAAGTTAGGGAGGGAATAAAACCTCTTAACTAAGTGCCAGGTGGGTAATTAATCACTTTAACTACGAACAATCATGCCTAAGCTACATAATCTTTACTCCCTGGAATGGAGATAAGAAACGTCCTAACCTTTGAAATAGAGATTGATAGGATTGGAATCAACTGGTATAAATACAGATGTAAGAAGACAGAACGAGGAGAGACAGAAATTGGCACAGAACCTACACAGAACGTTCTCTAGAGACAGAAGAACTTCACTGGAGAGAACATGGCAAAAGATCCTGGACAGAAACTGGCCTCAGAACCTAGAGACAGAACCTAGCGAGAGAACATGGCAAAAGATCCTGGACTGAACCTGACTACAGAAATTGGCAAGAGAACCTGCCTAGAACCTGGTGACTGAACCTGGCTGGAGAACCTGGACAGAACCTGGCTGAAGAACCTAGCGAGGGAACATGGCTACAGAACCTGGCTGGAGAACCTGGAGAACCTGGCTGGAGAACCTAGCAAGAGACCATGGACACAGAACCTGGCTGGAGATCCTAAACAGAACTTCGCTGGAGATCCAGACCAGAACTTGGCTGGAGATCCTGGCTAGGCTGCTGATCAACTGAACGCTGTCTCCATGTCATTCCTTCTTCGCCGACTCCGTCCACACCCTTGGGGACCCCTGGACCCGCTGGGGTTGGACCCCAGCACATGTGTGCTATGGCTTACAGCTTTGGAGGGGGATAGGGGGGGACCAGTAATGTCAACTAAACTCTGATTAATCAATATTAACCTATCCTTCCTGAAAAAGTAATTCTAAGAAAATATCACATAACTGTAGGTGGTTATAATCTCCCCATGGACATGTTTGTAGCCTTATCACCAGCCTCTCCCCAAATGGATATTTTTGTTGTTGTTTTGTTTTAGGATCTTTGTCTTCTTGCTCCTTGCTTGATCTTTAGGGAATCAAGTGATTAAAGAGGTCAGAATATGACACACGGTTGCTATGGAGACCAGCAGGTACTCAGCTCCTGGGCAGGTTTTCTCCCCTGCTCTAACCAACTGCTCTTCAGAGTAGAGGATTTTCACCAAGTGGAAATAGGAGCCTTTGAAACCTTTTCAGGGGTGGGCAAACTTTTTGACTCGAGGGCCACAGTGGGTTCTTAAACTGGACCGGAGGGCCGGAACAAAAGCATGGATGGAGTGTTTGTGTGAACTAATATAAATTCAAAGTAAACATCTACACTAATAAAAGAGAAAAATGGTAATTGGCGTACGGTGATACCTTTTTCATTGGCTACTCAGGGCTATATGCAAATTAACTGCCAACTAAGATTGGCAGTTAACTGCCAACTAAGATTGGCAGTTAACTGCCAACAAGATGGCGGCTAATTTGCATCTGTAGGCACAATGCAGGGAGGCGAAAGGGAAAGCAGGAAGAAGGCCCCTGCCACTGACAGTGATCTGAAACCCAGGGGGGAGCTAAGAGCTGGGGGGCAGGGCAAAGGCGGCCCTGGGGCCATGATCGGAGAATCAGGCGCCTTTGCCGCCCTGGCCAGTGATAGCAGGAAGTAGGGGTGGAGCCAGCGATGGGAGCTGGGCACGGTCGAAGCTGGCAGTCCCAGGAGGTAGGGGTCCCTTGCCTGGGCCTAAAGCGAAGCCCATGATTGCGGCGCCCCCCGCTGCCACTGCAGGTCCCCGCTGCCCGGGCTGGACGCCTAGGCCAGAGGCGTTAGGTCTGGGCAGGGGTGGAGCCTGCAACCGCGGGGAGCTGGGGGTCCCCTGCCCAGGCCTGACACCTCTGCCGGAGGCCTCAGGCCTGGCCAAGGGGTCGATCCGGTGATTGGTGATCGGAGGGTGATGAGGGTCAACTCCTCTGGCTGAGGCATCAGGCCTGGGTGGGGGGCGGAGCCGGGGTTTGGGGGGATATGATGGTCCCCTTGCCCAGGCCTGAAGCCTGGGTCAGAGGCGTCAGGCTTGGGCGGGGGGTGGAGCAAGCGATCAGAGGGAGATGGGGGTCCCCTGTCCAAGCCTGACACCTCTGGCAGAGGCGTCAGGCCTGGGCAAGGGGCCGATCAGGCGATCGGAGGGTGATGGGGGTCAACGCCTGAGGGCTCCCAGTATGTGAGAGGGGGCAGGCTGGGCTGAGGGACACTCTCCCCCCCCCCCCCCACCCAGTGCACGAATTTCGTGCACCGGGCCCCTAGTCATTACATAAAAGGGTACGGTGTTTTTTTTTTTTTGTTTTTTTTTTTAGTTTTATTCATTTCAAACGGGCTGGACCTGGCCCACGGGCAGTAGTTTGCCCACGGCTGTTAGCTTCTGTGAGGGAGGAATGCCATGAAACACTTTTCATTATTCTGAGACAAAGTGCCAAGAAAATGTTGGGTTTGGGGTGGTGAAATTTCCTGTCACCATGGTGTTTGGTTTCTGGAATAGTAGTTATTTTGTTTAAAGCTTTTGATTATTAGCATATTATAAACACGAGTGGGAAGACCTGGAGTGTTTTTAATGCACTTGCCTCCTGCTAGGAGAGAAGGAAATTGATAGGTTGGTAATTGCAAATTATTTGATAAAATCCTAGCCACTCCTTTGAGTACTTACTATATATCCAGGCACCCTGCTGAGTACTTTACATGTATTTTTTCACTTAACCCCACATCAAACTATGAGGTAGACTCTATTATGCCCATGTTACCAGTGAGCAAACAGAAACACATTGAGTTTAAGTGACTTGTGCATCCAGACTTCTAGTGACAAAACTAGGAGTAGAGCTGGCCAGCCATCCATGTCCTGCACTTGGACTATGCTCACCCTCCAGAAAAGCTACTGCTGACTCCTCTGTGGGCATTGCGACAGTACTGCTCTATAACTACAATTAAGGTGATGTCCATGCCAAATGTGAAGTGTGAAAATCATAGGCTTAATTAATAGTTACTTCTGCAAGTTGTAAAATATCTTAGAATTAGGGATCAGCTGACAGCCCTGGTGCCCACAACACAGGGTCAAGCTCCAATTTCAGTAGCACCCGTAGTAGGCAGTTCTCTGATAGTTCAGTCTCAGCTAACACAGCCAACCCCGCCTGGAACTTGGCATGGGTCTTTCTATGCTTTACCTCAGATCTCTTTTGATGCCCTGGGAGCTCCTTATTCCATGCATAAGAGCATCCAGGAAGTGAGGGGGAGTTAACATGCATAGGGAAACTCTCAGCCAATGGGGGTGGGAGTAGGGGGCTAGTGCATACATGTTCAAACTCCCATTGTCAGCTGGATGTTCTAGAAGCATTCTTTATTTCTCTCAGAGGTTCGGGAAGAATTAAGAATCTATCCTAGAAGAATCCATCTATGACCCACCAGAAAGACAACTTATAATGGTTTTTCCTCTGTCCTCTCTTCTTCTCTCCACTTACTTGTTCCTGCTTCCTGGGATCAGCTCCTAAATAAACTGCCTGCACCAAAGTCTTTTTCTAAGGTTCTGATTTCTGGGGGAATCCAAACTAAGAGCCAGAGTCATTGATCAACATTCAAAATTGTGGTATTTATACTGTACTGAAAGAACAATACCAAGGGTGTGGTCAAGACACGCTTGCTCTGTGTGTTTGGATCCTGGCTCTGTCACTTATATACGTACTAGTATATACAACACTGTCAGCTAATCAAACATTCTGAGCCTCATTAACCTCAAGTAAAAAAATGGGAAAAATACTTCTGCCTTCCAGGATTGTTGTGAATTTACTCAGAACCCCGACATATCAGTCTTGATGTGGTTGTGATCTCTGCTCCTCCCCACCACAGCCAGAGGAGTGTGAGATAGTGATGAAAATTTATAGTATGTGTCAAATGAGAACTCAGAACCTGCATTTTTTCTTCTGCAAGAATAAGGTAAACTAAATGTTGGCTAGAAATCTCTGTTCATAAAATATAGCAGAGGATTTGTGTGGCAATGTTTTCTCAATATTCTTGCAAGGAATTTTATAAACAATGTCTGCTTTTCTCTGTACACTTTAGAGGAAATAACTATGAGTCTATTGCAACATATAGAGAACTATGAGGACTCAAAAAATGTCAAAAGCTTCTATTTAAATTATACCTCCATTTATTAAAATGCTTCTACATTATTAAACTTTCTGTCTCTTGCTGTTAAAGAGATGTTACAGTGAATGGAAACAGAAAGTGGGTGAGTGTGGAATGGAGCTAGAGTTTCCATGGAAACAGGAGGTACAACCAATCAGTGAGGAGATAGATGTTCATCCAAGAAGTCTTCAAATTGCCCCCAAAGGCCATCTGGCTGAATAAGTGAACTGCATAACCACAGCTGGTGCTCTGTGCCCACTGTGTAACCCAACATCTAGGTAAGGGTACAGGAAAGCATATTTTGTACACAAAGCTATACAACACGGGAGATGATAGAAATCATTTATACTGCAGCTCCCTCCTCTGCTTTTGCCAATAGCAGGAAAGACAGCAGAAGTGGCAATAATAATGACTTACATGTGTATAGCTCTTCCCACATTTTTAAGGGACTTTATGTTCATTCATTCACTTGATCCTGTAAGACAGGCAGCCTTGGTCTTACTGTCCTAGTATCACAGAGAAAAACGCTAAGGAGCAGGCACATTTGTTCAGGGTCACACAAATAACCATTAAAACGGGACTTCTGCCCTAGCTGGTTTAGCTCAGTGGCTACGGCATCAGCCTGCGGACTGAGGGGTCTCGGGTTCGATCCAGTCAAGGGCACATGCCTGGGTTGTGGGCTTGATCCCCATTGGGGGAGGTGCAGGAGGCAGCCAATCAACGATTCTCTCTCATCATTGATGTTTTATCTCTCTTTCCCTTCCCTTCCTCTCTGAAATCAATAAAGATATTTAAAAAATATATATAAAATAAATGGGACTCCTAAACTCTTGTTTTTGCAACTTTTTCCTTTCTGAGAAGGCATGGCCTAGAGACATGCTGGAGGAGAATAAAGGACTGGATGTCAATTTCTCTGGAACCTGCGAGAAGTCCTGATGCTCGCCCTGTCGTCCTTATTGGACCTTATCTAAACCTCAAATTCTTTTTCTTCCATGTAACATTTCTGAATATATATATATATATATATATATATATATATATATATATATATATGATCCCCACACCATTTATTTTCAGAATAACCCTTATGGTGCTTAACCACTTTTTGTACTATTTCATGTATGAGAATCTTGATTCTTTAACTAGCTTATACCTTCAGTTAAGGCAAAAGTTGTAAACTTATGTTGTAAGCCCTTTGTTTCTCCCCAATTAATGAAAGTGTTGAACACAAGTGATTAGATGTATGATGACTTGCAACACCCACTACACTAGGGTTGTGATTGTTACTGTTGTTTGCTTGGTTTTGGTGTGTTCAGAATGTTTAGGAGCAAGGAAACATGTTGTTAACAGTACCAGGAGTCCCCCTGGTTTGCTGTGGTCTTGCTGAGTTTCTATGCTAACTTAGTAAATTCAGAAGCCAGTTTGACTGCTGGAAGGCTCTGCCTTCTTTGAGGAGTAGCTTTCAAGTTCACTCTGAGGGTGTCTTTGCTTCATTGAGCCAGAAGAGAACAGCGGAGAAAGACCACCTGGCTGGTTTTTCTCGGCTAGGCTTGAATCACATGCCTTCGCATTCAGTGGTCTCACCTAACCGGGAGACGGTGGGGAATCTAGTCTGTATGTCTAGGGAGAAGAGGAGAACATGGATTTTGGAGTTGGTGGCAATCTATGACACCTCCCTCCTCCATCATCTCAATAACCTATGCTGCATAAGAAATATTCAGACTCAAAGTATTAGCTGGAGATACCTAGAAGAGCAAAGAAAAGCAAACTTATGAATTTATTCCCCAATAAAAGTTTATCTCTGGAGGTAGCAATCACTGATGATGGCCTCTTATCCCCTCTCAGCTCGGATGAAAGAGATTGCAAAACGTCCTTGGAGAACAAATGAACTGTAACAGAGGCTCTGCCCGAAGCCAAACAAAAGAGAACAGGGGTACTGGCTGGCCAAGGAGCTCTGTAATAGTCAAGGTTTTGGACTGGATGCCAGGACACCTCATCTCAAATTTGGGTGTTCATTCCCCTGAGAAAACATCACACACAAAACTATCTCCTTTGTGGGGAAGACAGGAAGGGAGAAGGCTGAGGAGTTTGTGATTGAGGTGGGAGGACCAGGGCTATTGTGGGGCTGAGGGAACAGAGGCGAGCACAGGGCCTGGCTTGGCGTGGGGGTTTTATCCGTCACCCGCAGATTTCCGTGGAGTCACCGAGGCCAGGCAGCCCCACCGCTTCCCTGCGCCTCTTCGCGAGGTTGAAGGCCACCACTGCATTCTGTGTCCACTGTGTAGGGATTAGTTTTAATTTTTACTTCTGTTGCACAAATGAACTTCTTATAAAAGCAGCTCTTGATTGGTTCCCTCTTTTCATGACCCACCTCCCAGGAATGCCCTTTACTATGTTCTGCAGAATGTCATATGTATAATTTTCTTATGTTAGGAAACTATAAGCTAAAAGGTAAAAGGCAAATACCTGATAATGGTATTATCAGTATAAAAACATAAACACAGGTAACTAAGTTAAAATTGTTCTTGGAGAAGTGTAGCAAATCTTTAATCATTTAGTTGGATGAAATTATTGCACACATTATTTCTTTTATATTTACAACAAGGCTTTGAAGCAGATATTTTCCCTTTTTTTCAAGAAGAGAAAATTAGGACAGAAGTGTTTATAGTCATCTTTTAAGGTCAAATAGCTGCTGCTATAGGAAGGATCTGAACTCAATTTTAACTCCAAATCCTATGGATTTAGTCATTAGGCAAGATGACTTCATTGTTGGGATTCATAATTTAAATATTTACCATTTTTCCGACCCACGACTTGAAAGTATAAATTAGGAAGTGGGATAACTTAATCAAAATGATAGAAAATGATTATCCTCAAAGTAATTTCTTAAGTTCATATTTGTGTATAGTATTGGGCTAGTTGAGAGAAAAATAATCCTGCCTGTATCAGCTTATGCTTGGAAACACCAACGTGTCTTAGTCTTACTACTTTTTGTAACCTCTGTGTGTCAGACCTGTGTTCTATTCAGATGTCAGGATTCACACAATAGACTGCTAAAGTTTGGCTTATCCTTTAAGGTTCATTTTCAATACTACCAATTCCAAGAATCTTTTATAGATCTCAAAAGAAAATTTTTTCTTTCTTATACTCATAATATTTTGTCAACATTTTACATATGCAATGGTATTTATATACCTGACTTATTTCCCTCACACAAGGATTTCTGGAAGCAATGTCATACACCACACATATTTTTACTCCTAGTGATGCCTGGAGTCTTACACATAGGTGTACTATAGATATTTGTTGAAATGACTTTAAATACTTACTTTAGCTTGAATATGACCTTTTGTTTAAGTTTTGGCTTCTAATGGAGAAAACTATTAATGAACTATTAATGATTAAGCCAAGACAATAAGCTTAAACCATCCCAGGCAAACCAGAATCACGTTGTTTCTCTTTGTAATGTCATTCCATGCCTGGGTCACAAACCCTCTCCTTCTTCCCCAGATTTGTCCCTAAGGGAGAGCTAAGTAGACCATGTAATACTTGGTATTGCTTGCTGCATTTCCCTGTGGCTTTTCTCATCATAATGCCATTGTAAGAAGTTTGGGTTTCCGTTGTTACACGAGTAGAAGTGGAGTCGGTGGAATGCAGTCCTGACTGAGACCATCAACTGCACGTGGTCAGACTCCTCCTGTGTTCCTGTCTTTTCTCATTTGCAGTGTTAAATGCACACAAACATACAAACCCTTGCACAGTTCTACAGGTTCTCTCTCCATTGTGATTCCCTCCCACTCCAAATTATGGCTGGCCAGCATGGCTCCCCTGGATTTGCTAATTCACCTTGTTCTGCTCCTTCGAGGTAAAGTTGATACCTTCCCACTTCCCCTATACTGAGGTTTCCCTTTCTGATCAATTTATTACTCAATATTATTTTTTAAAAAATATTGGATATTAGTTCTTTGCTTCATTTGTTGTTTTCTGTTTCATGTATTAAAAATAAAAATTCATCTGATTTCTTTTTTTATAATCTGCTCACTTTTACGTGTATAAAATATTTTAACAATTTAATAAAACTTGGGCTTAGACAAATATAGTAAATACTAATAAAGTAACTGTATTTTGTAATATTTTAGAAAAACTCCATATTTTTTGGAAGAAAAGCAGAGGTTTTTGTTTTAAAAAACTATATATATGTTACTAAGTATTTAGGATCTAATATAAAATTTCTTTTTGCCTCATGATGTGATACTTTTAAATAAAATATGAATAATTCTAAAATCACTTGTATATAGTAAAACCAAATTAAAGGTCTAAGAAAACAAAAATCAAAAGATGGCTATTGCACTCTAGATTATGCAATATTTATGTGGTTTTTCTTGTTTGCTTTCCTTTTATGCTTCCTACTGAATATAGTTAAATCGTTTTATTTCATCTTACTATTTTCAAATCATGAAGCTAATACTTACATGAAGACAATGAGGTAAAAGAAGTCTGCTGAGGATTTCTGGGAAAGTCTATGTTTGCCTGGTAAAGGTATGGCTTCTTTTCTTTCTTCTCCTTGCTCTCATTTCTTCTCGCACCTGCTGCAAGATGGCTAGAAGGTAAGACCATGGGAAAGAGAAAGCTTAACTCTAACACTTGAAGCTGCCAGCATCCATTTACATCCAAATCTCTTATTTGTTTAAGCCACTATTTAATCAGATTTTCTGTTACTCATGGGTATACATAGTTCCCAACTGATGCAGATAGGAAGCTGGATATATGAAGCAGAAAACAGTCATTTAAACAATTCAACGAGAAAAACTTAGTATGAAAAATGTGAAGGGTTAAATAAAGAACTCAATAGAGGGGCTAAGTAGCTAAATGGATACAATGGAAGCTAAATTCTAAAGGTGGAAGATGAAGTCCAGATCCTTTCTAAGAAGGCATTGGAAAGAGAGTCAGAGGAGGGTCATATAACACAGACTGTGAGTTATGAAAAATAGCAGTAGCATTAATATCTAAATAAGAGATATTTCAGATGGAAAGATAAACATAGAGAGGAGGAAATAACCGAAAAAATAATGAATAAATTTCTCTTGAACTAAAGAAAGATATTTATGCAATTAATTGACATATTTTATGCAGTATGTAACAGAACAGATCAATGATAACTTATACTTAGGTATGGTGAAATGTAGGAAGATCTAAGTCTAAGAGAAAAATTCCAATAGCTTCCAGGGATTAAAAGTAAATCTTAATTGAACAAGAATTTCCTTGCTGTTAGATTGCAATAGCAATTGTGGATAGCAGAATATAATTT
The DNA here is from genome assembly GCF_964212035.1 of Myotis nattereri. Taxonomy (NCBI): domain Eukaryota; kingdom Metazoa; phylum Chordata; class Mammalia; order Chiroptera; family Vespertilionidae; genus Myotis; species Myotis nattereri. The sequence continues at coordinate 160,901,203 of NC_138075.1, forward strand.
TTAGAGTTTTGAATAAAAAGGTATTTGAATCTAGAATGTTTCCCAGCTGGATCATCATTTACATGCATGAAAAAAATTTCCACACCTACAATGCTCCTGAAGATTTCCCACACAATGATCCTTTTGAAAACACCCCATGACAACAGTCAGAAATCTATTGGCCCTGTGCCAAAACCACTTATCACATATTTTTGTAACTAATGTCTTATTGGAACGCAGTTTCACTCATTTGCTTATTGTCTATGGCCTTTCCTGCTATAATGGCAGAGTTGAATAGTTGTGACAGAGACTGTATGGTTCACAAATAAAAATATTTACTATTAGGTCCCTCACAGAAAAAGTTTGCCAATTCCTGCTCTAGGACAAAGTCCTCAAGCAAGAAGAAAAATAAATCGGGAGCACTTGGAGACAAGGGAAGTGAGAATGAGTAACTGGCTTGGTAAGGTTTACTATTTAAATAATAAAGGACAAAAACAAGCTAAAAGATATCCAACGCAACCCAGAACTGAAGTGTTTTAAGTGATGACCACACGAGTCAGAGAAGGGTCATTTGGAGATAAGTTTATGCTAAAGTATTTGGCTTTTCAGGCAGCCCTGTGGCATACGGGTCTTCAGGTTTGCCCTGACTGAAGACATCATATCTAAGAAGGTATCGTTCACATTATAGGACATCTTAGAGAGATAATTAAATCCTGAGTTCTGACGCTTACATCATTGCCTTAAGGGTGGGGTAGAGGTGAGGCCTGAAGTTGCGTGTGCTGCCCCAGTGTGATGCCTGGGCTTCTGAAGGGGTAGCACGTGTGGGCATATGGCTGGGTAGGGCTACCGCCTGCCAGGGCTCTGGAAAAACACCCAGACCAATTTAAAATGATTTTCTTGTGGAGGAAAGGTTGCCTTTCTCTAATTCATGAACATTTTCTCTCTGAGCTAGCAGCTGACGTTTTCAGAGGAAAAAATCTAGCTATCTATGGACAGGCTTAAAATGACAGAGGAAAGCAAACACCTGTGTGCTATTAAAAAAATTAGTAGTAACCACCAGAAGTATAGAAATAGACCAGCAGATTAGTCTATCCATTCAATGGAAAATAGAAGAGGAGAGGATATAAGAAAACATGATGAATAGAAATGTAAAGTAGCCTGCCAGAAATAAATCCAAATGTAACAGCAATTATCTAGAATAATAAAAGGGTAATATGCTAATTAGACCAGACGTCATTCTGGACATCATTTCAGACGTCCTTCAGACGAAGCTGGGGCCGGAGGGAAGCCTGGGTCCCAGGTGCCAGAGGGAAGCCGGTGCCAGCAGTAGGGGGAAGGAAGGCCCACTCTTACAGGAATTTCATGCATTGGGCCTCTAGTAATAAATTTAAATGCATACAACTGATTCCTCCAAAAGAAATAGATGCTCAGATTATATTTTAAAATGACAATTGTTAGGCAAGAGAACCCAATGTCTGTATGTCCATGGCACTGCAGACACTACATGGTAGCTGTAAAGTGATACGTACTACTGTGTGTTTTTTCCCCTGCATTGAATTAATTATTCAGAGTTCAAGCAATATCTCAGATCCTGCCGTCAAATCCGGGCAACCTAAGGTTCTCCCTTCCAATTAAGGGTTTGTTCCTGCTGTGACTCTGCATAACAAGGTCTTAATCTGACTTAGTGATAAGAAAATTAAAAAAAACCTCTTACGATAATTTTCAGGAGTCTTTTACATGAAAAAATTTCTTCCCTACTCAGAACAGAACTTAATGAAACAAAACTAAATATCATAGTTTTGGAAATGGAATTTTGATTAACTTGTTGAGAACCAAATTTTACAAGCATGATTAAAATGTGTGAAATTCACAGTCCCACATATTTTCCATAAAAGTTGACAAGTTCATTATGACGAACAGAGAAACTATATAATTCAATGAGTCCTTTATTACATGACTGCTTATTTGAAGTATTGGTCGATTTCTTCTATGAACTTGATTCTAGTCTACTAACGTTTTGTCATTAGGTTACATACTACTGAATATAATGTAGTTTTGCTTCAGAGAGCAGGAACTGAAAACTTCCCTGTTTCTATGATTAAAAATCACATAAAAAAGGATGAGAACACACAATGGGCATTACATGATTGGAGAATAATTATTAATTTGCAGTAACAAAAAGCACCTAGTTCCAAAAATGTATATGATTGCTAAAATGTAAAGTCATACAGAGGGCACATTCTGTTTTTTGGAGCTGGTGAAACAAAAGCCATTCTAAAGAATACTTACTGAGATTGATCATCACCCTGGTTCTTCACAGTGTTGTCCAATATCTAAGAATGTTTACACAGAAGAGCTGCAAAATTTCCACTGCTTTGCTGCACCTGTACTGCACACATTCAGAAAAGCCCTGGATATGTTTCTGGTCAAGGTAGATGCTGATATCTTTGGATTTAGGTTATACTTACTTCAGCTATGTTAACCTTTATGTCTAGTGGTTTGAATAAGAAACTAGATCCTGATTATGTCAGCAGGCCAACATCAACCCACAATATTTTATGTACTCCTTTATACAACCTCCTTATTATCTGGATACTTCCTGATCAGACTGTGTAATAGCATTTGACTAAATTTGATACATTGAAATAATTTTTAATTACAGAGAAGACTGCTTTAGATTATTAATTTAATGTCCCATGAGGATAAAGAAGAAAAGTGAAATTTGCAGCCCAGCTAGAGATTACTAGTATGTCAAACGTTTTGCTTCAATTGATTTGATGATTTTTACATTAAACTGTATCTTGAGCATTTCTTTACTACTAAATACGTTTGCATTTCTAGTTGCTGGTTCTGATTAATTTCTTCCCCCTTACTGCATCCTTCTGGAGATGTTTGTTTGAGATAAATATTCCAGAAAAAAAATTTCTTTATTATTCTTTAGCTATCTTTTACAAAGCTTTCTTTATGGCATTTATTTAAACAAATATTTAAAAATACTTGCTTTGGAAGCTCAAACACTGGAACTTTCCATACCAACCCAAATGTTTCTCAAAATAATTGACAAGAATGCACTGTTTGTCCCCAGTGATATTGCTAAACTATTTTCTCATAAAAAGATCCATCATAGCAGAGAAAGAAGATATCTCCAGCCCTCTGAAATAGACTGCTGCTAAGAAAACTTTTAGGATCAGAAACAACAATAAGCAAATAAAACTGAAGTACAGATGGCCCTGATATATAGGAAGATGAATTTGAAAGGACAATTGGAAGAAAAAGAGAAAAAATAACTCTTTTTAGGCACATTAATTACTATTCCTCCATTTAGGATACTCTAGACATTACACAACATAGGTCTGCTGGGCCCACGTGAAAAGCAGGAATTACGATCTCTGCTCGTAAGTTTATGTATCCCAGCGCTATCCTGCTTACGCAGCACAGGTTGCAATATCCCCTTTTCATTTGGGATCTGATTTTCTAACTCAAGAGCATCTTTGGAGACCTACTTGGAATAAAAAACAAAGCAACTGCTCAGACAGATTTAGCATCTTCATAAAATAGGTGACAATAATTTCCTAGGTACCTGAGTTAAGTGGCAGGTAGCATTTCTAAAAGGTCTCTCAACCCATCTTTAAAGTACCAAAGGGGCAATATTTAATTAGTCTCTGGCAAACATCACTCCTGCAGTTGATGCTGGGGTGAATATAAACATTAAGTGTGATATCTCTGGAGCTAAATTATCTGGGTCTGTCTGCAGGCTCACCCTTTACTGGTTGTGTAACCTTGAACATATTATAGCGTCTCTGCTTTTCAATTCCCTTAGGTATAACATGGAATAATAATATAATATCACATGCCTTATAAGATTGTGGAAAGAATTAAATTAGTACTCTCAAATAATGTTGGCCAATATCATTGGAATAAGGTGATCCAATTTTAGCAATGCAAATTTTAAATAGAGGTTTAAGCCAGATTATCTACTCTAAATAAGAATAAGGCATTTTGAGGGAAGTGACCTCTATTAATCTCCAGAGTTACAAAGAATACTGGATTGCTAAATTTTTTTACCAATATTGAAATAAACTATGTGGTGAGATGAAACTCTGATCATCAGAAATAGATGATTGAGACTTTGGCAGGGTAATCAGTATTTTTACTTGGAAGGGTAAGTTCCAAAGCCCAAAACTAACTCCAAAATTTGTTTTGAATAAGTCTGTTATTTAATATTGATGTTTAAAAGCTTAGAGATTTTAATTGCTAGGAATGAGCAAAAATGCAAATAATGTTATTTTGAATTTGTGCTCCTGTTACTAACTTGGATACCTTATGTGCTTGTTATGAAATATAATACTGTTGACAGCCATACAAATCAGGTATAGGGCATTCAGGATTGGATTCATCCAGTGTTGGGGTTTTGTCAGGAATAAACAAAGAAATGTGAGATGACAAGAGAGTGTGGCTTACACAGAAGAGTGATTATAATGATGGGCCATGAAATTTAAAATGGGAATGGAACTTAGTGAGGATATGAAGAGGTGAGTTTCAGTTTATTTATTTATTTTTTTGATATAAATTCTACCTAATTTTCTTTTTTATTGTTGAGGCTATTACATATACCCCCATTTCCCCCCACTCTTTGCCCAGCTGCACCCAGCCCCCCCCCCCCCTTCCTTCTGACCAACACCACACTGTTGTCTGTGTCTATGGGTTATGCCTGTATGTTCTTTGGATAATCCCTTCACCTTCTTTCATTCAGTGCCCTGCCACTCCCTCTCTGACAGCTTGTCAGTCTGTTCCATGTATCCATACCTCTGTTTCTCTTTTGTTCATCAATTTATTTTATTAGATTCCACACATAAGTGAAATCATATAGTATTTGTCTTTCTCTGTTTCACTGGCTTGTTTCACTTAAGATAATAATCTCCAGGTCCATCCATGCTGTTGCAAAAGGGAAGACTTTCTCCTTTTTATGGCTGTGCAGTGTTCCATTGTGTCAATGAACCACAGCTTTTTAAATATATATATATTTTATTGATATTTTTACAGAGAGGAAGGGAGAGGGATAGAGAGTTAGAAACATCGATGAGAGAGAAACACCGATCAGCTGCCTCCTGCACACTCCCTACTAGGTATGTGCCCACAACTAAGGTACATGGCCTTAGCCAGAATTGAACCTGGGACCCTTGAGTCCGCAAGCCGATGCTCTACGCACTGAGCCAAACCGGTTAGGGCAAACTACAGCTTTTTTTATCTACTCATTTACTGTTGGGCAGTTGAGCTACTTCCGAGTCTTGGCTATTGTACTAAATAATGCTGCTATGAACATAGGGGTGCATATCTTCTTTCGAATTGGTGTTTTGGGATTATTAAGATATATTTCCAACAGTGAGATTACTGGGTCTAAAGGCAGTTTCACTTTTAATTATTTAAGGAAACTCCATACTGTTTCCCACAGTGGCTGCACCAATCTGCATTCCCAACCAACAGTGCACTAAGGTTCCCTTTTAGCCACATCCTCCCCAGCCCTTGTTGTTTATTGATTTATTGATGGTAGCCATTCTGACAGGTGTGAGATGACATCTCATTGTGGTTTTAATTCGCATCTCTCTGATGACCAGTGATGTTGATTATTTTTTTCATATGCTTATCGACCATCTGTATGTCCTCTTTGGAGAAGTGTCTATTCAGGTCATTGGACCATTTTAAAACTGGATTGTCTTTCTGATGTTGAGTTGTATAAGTTCTTTATATATTTTGAAGATTAACCCTTTATCTGATGTATCATTGGTGAATATGTCTCCCATAGAGTGGGTTCCTTTTTCATTTTGTTGATGGGTTGTTTTTCTGTGCAGAAGCTTTTTAATTTGATGTAGGAAAAATAAAAAACAAAAACAAATGGATGAGTTTCAGTTTAAATGTGGCTGGTAGAGTGAAGTTCAAAGTGGGCTCAGAGAATATTTGGAAAAAAGAATAGTAAAGAGAGTGGCATGCTTAACATTGACCTTATGGAGAACTGAAGATACTGGGAAGTTCTATTGAATAACCACGGGAATGGGTGGGTGAAGTGAGGTGGAGGACATGATATTTGGAAGAGGGCAGATTAAGAATAGAGACTCCAATGGAGAGAGGATTGTCTACCTTAGCAATTATCAATCCTCAGTGCACATTAAAATCGCCTGGAGAGCTTTAAAAACTGTGAAAGTCTGCGCTCCATCTCAGCACAATTAAACAAGAATTTCTGGGAGTGGAACCTATGCACTCATGCTTTTTAAAATTTCCTCATGCTTTTTAAGAAACCACTGATAAATGTGGATAACAAATTATGATAGGGAAAGAGAATATGAGCCAGGAGATAAAATCTTTTGAGAGTGTGGCAGTGGAGGTGATGATCAGCATGTCTGGGAATAAAACCGTTACACACGTTTGTAAAATAGTAGTACATACAGTAGATGTGGACTGACTCAGAGCATCTTTCTGGTACTTTGGTACCTCCTGGTACTTCATTGCTTCTTTAGCAACTGTAGTCGTATTTAAAGCTGTAACTATGGTAAGTAGAATAAAACTGGCTTTCAACATCAACATTTTCTATAAATTGCAGAATGAAGAAAAGAACAGTGAAATTGAATCAAGAATATATTTCTAATGCAGGATATAAATGTTATCAAAGGTCCCTGCTTCCTGAACAAACTAGAGTTATTGACATTAGAAAACGAGTCTAGTAGTCAATGCTCACCTTGAGTCCCCTCCTTTAATTATTCAGGAAGCTTTGCTGGTGTTATGGTCTGCTGAGGCAGGTTCTCCCACAAGTTTATGCTAAAAGATGTCAAATCAGATCATACTGTCTTGAAATTTAAATGTTCTCTTGCCCTTGCGATTTCTCTTGATTCTATTTTGCAATTCTCCACAAAAGCTAGTGTAGCTGCCAGACCTTTTCACAAATTATTGTCATGGGTACATTTTTCAGGCATGGTTTTCCGTTATATGTTGAAAAAGGAGAGCATAAGCCTATCTCCATTCTCTTTATGATTGTGCATTTTTGCTATTGTATGTACAGTTTTAAGGATGTTGAATAAAATCATACATCTTTAAAAATCATCATGGAAGTAGACTTTTCAATATGTACAGGAAAAACTGTGGTTGTCAGGGACTATTGCGTTTGAGAGAGTAGAGAAGGCAGTAATAGTCCTATTTTACCTTCACACTCTGGAAAAATTGGGTAATGGACACACTGTTATCTTCTTCTATTCCCCTAGATAATCAGACAAGTCAGAGCAGACTGATGGTTGTCAGATGGGAGAGGGCTTGGGGGCTGAATGAAAATGTGAAGGGATTGAGAAGTACAGATTAGTAGTTAAAAAACAGTCATAGGTCCCTGGACAATGGGGCTCAGATGGTTGAGCATTGTCCCATGCAACAGAGGGTTGCCAGTTTGATTCCCGGGTCAGGGTACATTCCCTAGGTTGTGGGCTCGATTCCCAGTAAGAGGCATGGAGAAGGCAGCCCATCGATGTTTCTCTTTCACATCAATGTTTCTTTCTTTTTCCTCCTCCTTTCCTCTCTCTCTAGAAATCAATAAAAAATAGTATGGGGATGTAAAATACAACATAGGAAATATAGTCAATAATAGTGTCATAAGACCTGGCCGTATAGCTCAGTTGGTTGAACATAGTCCTGTGCACAGAAAGGTCATCGATTCAATTCAGTTGGGGCACATAACCAGGTTTCTGGTTTGATCCCCGATGGGGTGTATGAAGGAGGTGACTGATGTTTCACTCTCACGTCAATGTTTCTCTCTCTCTTTCTCTTCCTCTCTTCCTAAAATAAAAAAAAAGCCCTAACCAGTTTGGCTCAGTGCATAGAGCATCAGCCTGCAGACTCAAGGGTCCCAGGTTCGATTCCGGTCAAGGGCATGTACCTTGGTTGCAGGCACATCCCCAGTAGGGAGTGTGCAGGAGGCAGCTGATCAATGTTTCTCTTTCATCGATGTTTCTAACTCTCTATCCCTCTCCCTTCCTCTCTGTAAAAAATAAATAAAATATATTTTAAAATCAATAAAAAATAATAAAGTCATAACTATGTATGATGCCAGGTGGGTACTGGAAATACCAGGGGAAACATGTTGTAAAATATACGATCCCCTAAGCACTATGCAGAACACCTGAAACTAATCTATATATATGAAAGCCTAAGTGACCGGCTGACCAACCAGTAGCTATGTCACACACTGACCACCAGGGGGCAGACACTTGACGCAGGAATGGAAACCACAGGCATGGAAACATGGAACAGACTGATGAATCTAAGAGGGAAGGGGAGAGGAAGGAGGGATCCTTCAGGGGATATCAGAGAGCCAGTTTCTGTACGAACTCCACAGGCCAGGCTGAGGGACCCCACTGGTACACGAATCCATACACTTACCAGGTAAATTTTATTATTCTTTAAGAGCTTGTAACACTGGGAATTATTATTTTATAACATTAGAATGCTGAGTACTTAATTTAACTGACTACAGAGATATAAAAAAAAGATGATCTAGTATCTTTCTGGTAGGAAGTCAGAATGGGTGGGCAATGCAGGAGGAGAAGACAGGAGAAAATCAACTAGGGTCACAGAAGAGGAATAGTTTGAGCACTAAAATTACTAGAATTATACCTTTTATCAGACTTGCCCATAGGCCCAGTGGGAGTATGTTGAGAGTGAGGGTCAAGGAGACCATATTGATTTATTAAATTTTTTGCATGTGCTTGGGTGTGGTGGTGGTGTGGGGCCATGAGTTCATATAAGAAGTAAATTCCTACCAAGGAATGTTTGATATGAGAAACTCAGTGAATCGTCAAGAAGTGAAATGGTTTATTTTTCTTTTTCCATTTTAAATAATTTTCAATTACAGTTGGCATACATTATCATATCAGTATCAGTTGTGCATCCCAGTGATTGGATATCACATAACTTACTACGTGATCATCCCAATAAATCTCACACCCATTTGACATCCTACATAGTTATTAGAATATTATTGACTATATTCCCTATGCTGTACTTTACAGCCCCATGACTATTCTGCAACAACCAGTTTATTAATCCCTTCATCTTTTCCACTCATCCCCTCCACCCCCCACCCCTCTGGCAACCCTCACAATACCTTTTTTAGATGGTAGAAATTTCAGTAGTTTTGTTCATACACTAATGGGAATGTCACAGTGGAAAGTAAAAAATTGATGGTAGAAGAAAGAGAAATAGAGGAATTGCTGAACTGATGGCGTGAGACAATGGGATCTCGGGCACAAGAGTGATTGCCTTTAGCCAAAGCAGGGATATTCCATCCGAAGTAATGGGTGGGAAGGCAGACCATGTAGGTACAGATGGGATAGCCATGTACATTGAAGTTTTTTCCTGTAAAATATAACACAGTTAAATAAAAGTGAACAAACCTTGAAATAGAGATTAAATGAATCCCAAACCAGCATGTGTGGGGCCACCCTTAGATCAAAACCCACAAAATTCAGAGAATCCCCTCTGTGCTCCCTCCTGCTTACTGCTCATTCTCTCCGTTCCGAAGTTAAACACTCTCCTGATGATTACGGTTATCATGTCCTTGCTTTTATGTGTAGTTTACCACCTACGCATGTGCTTTGACACACTGCAGTTTAGTCTGGCCTGTTTGTGACCTGTTTAAGGAGTCTTTTCCTATTTGAAGGTCATACAGATATTCTCTCTTATTTTTTACAAATTTGACTGTCTTGTCTTTCACATTTAGCTATAAAATCTACCTGTGATTGACTTTTGTGTTTGACCTGAGGTAAGGGTCTATTTTCATTTTTGTACCTGTATTTATCCCTATAGCTATCTCATTGTTCTAGCACCATGGTTGGAGAAAACTATTCTTTCTCCACTGTTCTTCAGTGCCTTATTTGCAGTAAATAATATGCTCATTTGCGCAGGAATTGGCTTCTAGAATTTCTATTATTTTTTGAGCTACTGTTTATATTCTTATGCCAGTACCTACCATCTTAATTACCATACCTTTATAACACCTAATATTTAATATTCAAATCCACCCATTTCTTCTCCTTAAGAATGTCTTGCTAAACTTAGCTCTTTATTTACTTATACTCCCATATATATTTTAATACTGGCTTGTCAAGTTCCATACACACACAACACTGGGGTTTTTATTGGGATTGTATTAAATCTATAGATAAAATTGGGGAAATTTGACATCTTTATGATCTTGAGTCTTTAATTTATATCCATGATATATTTTCCCAGGTATTGAGCCCTTCTTTGATTTTTTTCAATAACCTTTTATAGTTTTCTGTATTGAGAGCTCTCATACGTTTTGTAGATTTATGATGTTAATGCACACATCATCTGCGCTGGGTGCCATGGTACACCACCCAGCTCCTCCTTCCTGGGACCAGAGCACTTTGCTTCCTTCGCTGCTGGTACAGGGAGGGTTAGAGGTTGGCAGTGCTCAGCTGAGTCTCCCTGGAACTTGCCCTCACATGAAGACAGCTGCCTCGCCTAAAGTCACTCCCCCTTCCAGGTGCAACCTTCATTCCAGTTGCTTGGTGTAAGAGATTGAAAGCCTGGTAGGCCCCCAAATAAAATTGCCCATGTTCTCTCTGTATTAGTCATTTATTACTATGTACCAAATAAGCCCTCAAACACAGTGTTTTAAAACAAGGCCATTTATTATCTCACAGGTTCTGAGTATCAAGAGGTAGGCTTAGGTGGGGCTTTCACAAGTCTGCTGCCATCTCAAGCCTCGAGTGGGAAAGGTCCATTTCAGTCTCACACACAAGGTTGTTGGCAGGTTCAATTCCTTGCTGGTTGTTGGGCGAAGTCTTTGGTTTCTTATAGCTGTTGGCCCAAGGCCACTCTCCGTTCCTTGCTATGTGAGCCTCTCCATAAAACCGTTCACAAGGCAGCTGGCTTCATCAGAGTGAGTAAGGAGAGAGAGACCGCCAGCAAGAGAAAACTTGCTAGCAAGACAGAAGTCACAGTCTTTGGTAAGCTAATCTCAGAAGCGATATCCCATCATTTTACTATATTTTGTTCATTAGAAACATATCACTTGGTCCAGTCCACACTGCAGGGGAGGCGATTACCTAAGGCCCAGATACCAGAAGGCAGTGCTTGTTGAGAGTCATTCCAGAAGCCTCCTAACACCACACCCTTCTCTATTCTCCGGAAAACTTTGTGTAAGATTTGTGATACATATTTCAAGTTATCTGGTTCAAGAGAATTTAATTTTAATTTTTTTTTTTGTGTGAGAAGATTTGTGAATTCAACTTTTATAATAGTTAAAGGAATAGTACATTTTTAATTTTTTTTTGCCAGCTTTGGTAAGCTCTATGTTTCAAGAATATTATCTGCATATTTAAATTTATGAGCCTAAAGCTATTTACAACATCCCCTTTTGATATGGATTACAGGAACTGTAGCAATATCTACTTTTCATTTCTGACACTGGTTGCTAGTGCCTTCTTTCATTTTTCCTTGATAAGCCTCATAAGAAGTTAATGAGTTTTATGATTCTTTTCCAAGAATCAGTTAGTGGCTACACTAACGTATTTTATTTTATTTTTAAATTTGTGATCTTTTCAGTGTTTACATGATATATACATATTTCCATCCTTTTACTTTTCAAGCTCCTGTAGGATTATGTTTTTAGCTATGTCTTTCATAAACATCATATAACTAAGATTTTTTTAAACAAAAATTTGGCTTTAAATCCACTACTTAATAACTTCTTATCTCTCATACTTCTTCTACTCGCCTTCTTTTGGTATGCTATTTTTTTGAAAGTCAGGTTTATGGAGACATAAGTTGTATGTACAAAACCATACAATTTAAATGTAGAGTTTGGTGCTTTTTGACAAATGAATACATTCATGTAAATACCACAATTAAGATGTAGAGCATTTCCATCCTACTCAACAGATGCCTTGTGCCTCACTGTAGTCAATCCCTTCCCCAGTCCCTCAGACTGTGCCAGCTCTCACCTGACTTCCGTCCTCACAACTTTACACTTTTCTGAATGTCATATACATGGAATCGTACAGCACATAGCTTTTTGTCTATGGCATCCTTCATTTATCATAATGCTTTCAAGATTCATCCATGTTGTTTTATATTGCTGAATAGTATTGACTTGTATGGATACACCAAAATGTTTTTATACTTCCTCCAATTGATGGGCTATTATGAATAAAGCTGCTGTAAACATTAGCACATAGGTCATATGTTGACATATATTTTGTGTAATATTATTAAAATACCAATAAACAGAATTTGTGCATCAGAGTAAACAGAATTTGGCAGTAAGAGTAAGTTTAGAATTCCAGTTGCTCAGCATTCGTGGTATCACTTGGTACTGTCAGTTTAATTTTTACCATCTAGTAGGTATGAAGTGGTATCTCATTGTGGTTTTAGTTTGCACTCCCCTAGTGACTAAGAGCCCTTTGCACCTAACTCCCTTGAAGAGAGAGCTGCACCTAGTCATTAGCCTTTGTTGCTTCTCACCTAACTGTGCCATGAGGTTAATCACCACAGAGGCCCCAAGTATGTCCAGCTGGGGGCTGAAAGGAGCTCCCCACATTGGGAAAATGGGGCATGGATGATACTGTTACATCTACATTATTTTATTTTTCTTAATTGAGATGGGTTTTTCCATTTTACAGATGAGAAATTTGAGACTCACCGACTTTATTTACTTTATCCAAACCCATGGAGCTGGTAAGCAGAGGTGCCAGAATTTAATTTCAGCTTTTTATGGTTCCAAAGCTTAAGCTTGGGATTACTCTGAAATTTATAGCTGATAACTATCACCTCAGGGTTCTTTTCTTCAAACAGAATAACATCTCTTTATAAATCCTTATTTTCCCAACCTTTCATCAAATTCAAGCTTTTACGAAATCTTATTCCTTCCCAAACTCTGTATTTCACTTCTTATTTCTATGCTACAGTGTCAAATAAATAAATCCAGATTTGCTCCTTAGTGACAGTTACTGCCACCATATGTTACACTATTCTGATTGGGCCTACTCACTCTGAATAAATGGAACATGGGACCGATGCAGGGGCTGGCACAAGCTGTTATGATGTAGCTTAATGCGTCCTGAGGGTTCATGGGTGGTTAAGCTGCACCTAAGTAGGCCAACTGCACTTTATGGCCTGTATCTTTCATGAGATGCTGGTTGTGCTTTACTGCAATAATGTGCATTCTGTAATAATTTCACATTTAGCATGCACAAGCTGCTGTTCAACCTCTAGTGAACTAAATGAGCATAATTCAGGGAGTAGTTGTTACATATAGTCAACCATAGTACTGTGAATCACAGTGGCGGTCGATATGTGGTCACATTCTCTACCCAGTACCATTTTACTCAAGTTTTGAGATATAGTAAGATTTGGAGGATTTCTTTTACTGTTTTTCTTCTATTTAATACCACAAGTAATTAGCCTTCCTACTTTTAGCAAAAGTTAAATAGTCATATTATATAGTATTTATTAAGATCTTTTGCTATTCTTTGATAATTTGTCCAGAAGAGATAACTGTTAATGAAACTTATTTAATCATACAGAGACAATATCTTGGGGGAAAATGTAAGAGATAGTTTATAAAATATGCATATTGTGACATTTGGAAACAGATGAAGTTGCATTTATTGAATTTTAAACTGGAGGGTATGTTATGCAAATGTTAAACTGGGTAGAACAGAAACATTTGAACATAATCTTAATTATTTGAGCAACTCTTAAGGTGCAGAGGGCAAGACTAGAAATATAAATGAGAGAGAGTAACACTTTAAGTTTCTAATGTGCTGCTTTCTTTTCTTTCCCAAGACCTCTGACCTAATTTGCCTGGGCGTCTAACTATGTAGAGAATGGGAGTGGAGAAGCGGGCAGAGATTTTACTTTGTTAGGGAAAGAATGCCGAAAGAGAGCAAGAACAGGCTTACCCTCCATTATTCCATCATAAGATGCTGCTGCAGAATCAAGGGCTAGTCTTTTGCCTCGAGACAGACTTTTTCAGTTTTCTTCATCTTCTCCTTCAGCATACCCACATCCAAGTGTGAAGCTCTCTTGCGGCATTGAATACTAACAGCCTGCCATTCGTATTGGCTGGAGTCCAGAAGAGGATATCACTAAAGAAGGAAATAAAAAACCTCCCTCCTTTTCTATCTCAAGACATTTGTGAGAAGAAAAAGTGTTATCGTTTTGAGTACTTTCTATGCATTAGTCTCTGTTATCTATATATATAAAAGGCTAATATGCAAAGTGTTCCCGCGGGAGTTCAACCGGGAGACCAGGAGTTCTATCACTCACTATGATATGTGCTGACTACCAGGGGGTGGCGTAGAACGAAGAAAAGCCCAGGCCGACAGCTGGCAGCCAGCAGCTGGGGAAGGGAGGCCTCAGTTGGCAGTCGGAAGGCCCCATCATCCCTGATTGCTGGCCAGGCCTACGGACCCTACCCGTGCATGAATTTCATGCACCGGGCCTCTAGTAACTATATAACAGTGCAGCACTGGGCTGTCTGGCCTTACCAGCTCCAAAGGAGATGGCTTAGGTAGGATAACATGGGAGAAAAGAGGGTAGGCAGCTTTGCTCCCTGCTACCTATTAGGACTAGGAAATCACCTCTAGGCCTCATCTTGCACCAACCTCAGGAATGACCATAGCAATGCAGCTACATGGTGTGGGCAGAAGGAGATCTCACAGTACGGCCTTCTTGAGCTGCCTTCAGAGAAGTACAGTGAGAAGCTAAACTGAGAGCTAGTGGGCCCCCCAGGTGATCCTGCATGTGGAGTGAGGGGTGGTATATATCAGGCCAAAGACTGGAAGGATATTGTGGCTGTCAGGCAGAGGTCTGTGGCCAGAGGGAGGAGGGCTGAGGAGACAGAATTACCAGCACATAGGACTAGGTGCTGACAAAGCCAGGAGAGACGGAACCAGAATCCCACTGACACAAAGTGAAACTATGCTGCATAGCAGCAGGGAAAAAACAGCACCCAGGAGCCAGGGGTGTTGCCATGGAGACCTAGGGAAGCAAAGTACATCGCACTGAGGACTCTGACTCTGTACTTTTCCAAGAGGACTCCAAAGCCTTAATTCCCACACCCACCATCATGTATCATATGTCATGCAGGGAGCAAGGCTAGCTGCCATCATAAGAAGTGCAGAGAGTGGAAGTAGCTCAGGGACTAAATGTGTGTGTTTTTTTTGTGTGTTTTTTTTTGTTTTTTTAAAAAACCTGAATATTTCTGTAGGAGAAGCCAGCACTATTGGATGAAATTAGGTTTTAGTTTACTCAGTTTCTTTTCTGGATAACCAATGGGGAGGAGGGTTAAAACAGAAAGTCAGATTAAATAGAGAGCTACATATAAAGAACTTTTACTTTTTCTTTACATCTGAGTTATCGTGGGTGTTAAATTTTTAACCGGTTATAAAATATGACCAATAAAAATAAAAATAAAGAAAAAGAAAAAAAAATACATTGTTGTCAACTGCATAGGCAATGGAAAAGGCACACGTAAAATAATCAGAAAAATTCAAGGGAGAGAAGGAATTACCGTTTGAGGACAACAGGATACTAATAACCTGATTGGTGGTAGCCAATTACATTATAACCTAATCTAACAAAGAAGAATTTGCAAAGCATTTAATGTCAATGTTCCCTCACTGCTAAAAAATGTATGTAATTATACAACGCCTCCCCCCAAAACTAAATACCTAAATACTGTGAGTAGGATGAAAACATATAAATTATAGGGAGAGAATCACAATTTCAGTGTCTCAGTAGGTTGTTCTGGGCCACCCACACCTTTATTTGTCAGACTGCAGCGATTTTCCTCCCCATTGCACTTCTGGGCCGGAGGGCAGGGGGTGGAGGCAGAATAGTTGGTTTTCACCCTCCTACACAGCTCTCAGCTTCCTCTCATTTTATCCTTGCCTGTCTGAGCCCACTGTCTCATTTGGTTCAGTCCCTCATTTGTGCTTACTTAAACCCTTGTGAAGCCTTCCTAATTAATTTCACCTTCTTCAGTTTCTGCCTCCTCTAGCCCACCCTATACAACTTTGCCAGATTCAGCTTACTGGAGCATGGTTTTCACTGCATCACTCTCCTGCACAAAATCTACAGAAATCTCTTCAAATGGCTCTTATTTGGCCACTGAGTTGAGTAAAAACTCTTCTGTCCAGCCTGCAAAATGCTTCACAAGACCATAGCAACCCCGCTTCCAGAAGTCCCGGTGTTCCTTTCCTTGGACGGGTTACAGTTACTTGGGGAGCTTCTCCTTTGCTCCTAGAGGATCTATCATTTTGATCATTCAGTAATTATAGACATATAGATAACCAAATACACTGGTTGGGGAAGAAAAAACTGAAGAATGTAATTATGTGATCAGGTAAAGTGGAAGCAAGTGTGACCTCAGAGGAAGAATCATATTATTAGAGAGGAGGTCTCCTGGGGTTCTTAGAGGTCCCAATCAAGTATTCTAGCTCATTTGAAAGGCCACAGAAACACACAAAGGGCTAGAGAAATGGAGGATATTCTGTTCAGTCTCTACTTCTAGTAATACAGATGGGAATATTGGCTTGTAAGTAGAGAAGTGCAAACTTACCCTCCATACTGCTGATAAACTTGACTACCATTTTTTTGGCCATGCCAAAGATGGATCTATCTATCTATCTATCTATCTATCTATCTATCTATCTATCATCTATCTATCTATCTATCTATCTATCTATCATCTATCTATTTATCATCTATCTACCTATCATCTATCTATCATCTATCTATTATCTGTCTATCTATTTATCTACCTATTATCTATCTATCTATCATCTATCTTCTGTCTATCATCTTTTAATGTTCTATCTCTTGTTTAACATCTCTATTTATTGTCAGTTTTATTAAAGTATGATTTATATACAATAAAGTGATCGATATTAGCTATAGAGTTCAATAAGTTTTAATAAATGAACTCAACCAACTACCAGGCAATCATTTCCATTATCCCCAAAACTGTTCTCCTGCTTCTTTGAAGATAATCCCCTCCCTAATTCCTTTCCCCACAATCAGTGATCTGTATTCAATCACTCTAGTTTTGCCTTTTTAAAGAACTAGAAATAGTATCATATTATATAGATTCTTTAATGTTGGGCTTCTTTAACTTTGCATAATGCATCTGAGACCAGAGAACCTATTTTTACATAAATTGGTAGGGCTGTGCAAGAACAGAAGCTCTGGACTCAAAAAGCTTATTCCTAGATTTGACACTTGCTATCTATGTAGCTATAGGCAAGCTAACTAACTTTGAGCATTGATCTCTTAACCATCAAAATTATTGACTGCTTAGGGTTGCTGAGGATTAATAAGATATCAATGTAAACATTTAATAAATAAGTAAAAAGCTAAGTGACTACTACATGTCTGATACATTTTGGTCTTCCTATATAATAAAGAGGTACTATGCAAATTGACCATCATGCCAACACACAAGATGGCTGCCCCATGGGGTCAAAGATACCCACCCCCATGTGGACACAAGATGGCCAGCAGGGGAGGGCAGTTGTGGGCAATTAGCCAGCAGGGGAGGACAGTTGGGAGGGACCAGGCCTGCAGGGGAGGGCAGTTTGGGGCGACCAGGTTGGCAAGGGAGGGAAGTTGGGGGCTGCCAGGCCTGCAGGGGAGGACAGTTAGGAGCAACCTGGCCAGCAGGGAGGGCAGTTAGGGGCAATTGGGCAGGAAGGAGAGCAGTTAGGCATCGATCAGGCTGGCAGGGGAGTGGTTAGGGGGTGATCAGGTTGTTAGGCAGAAGCAGTTAGGGGCAATCAGGCAGGCAGGCAGGCGAGTGGTTGGGAGCCAGCAATCCTGGATGTGAGAGGGATGTCTGACTGCCCATTTAGGCCCAGTGGGATCGGGCCTAAAAGGGCAGTTGGACATCCCTTGAGGAGTCCCAGATTGAAGAGAATGCAGGCAGGGTTGAGGGACACACTGCCCCACCACCCCACCCAGCCCCCTCACCCTCTGTGCACGAATTTTGTGCACTGGGCCTCTAGTTTACAATAACAGAGACTGTTGGCTGTTCTCCAAAATCTGATCACCCTATGGATGTCCTTGTTATTGTGTCCTGTCCTGGTAAAATTATTAATGGTGTCCTTTTGTGCTGGGCTGCATATCTGGCACTTTGGCCAGATGGGTCACGCTGTGCTGTCTGTTCCTAGAACACATAGATAGGAAGGTAGTCACTGTATGATGCTATACTTGTGTCGAGAACTAAGGTTTTGTAACTTTGTGGTTTTTGCAAATAAAAACGCTGTAACTCCTGTAGTCTGCACTGCAGTTCAGCCTCTGCTTCGGCAGGGTGCTTTAACTGTAGTCGCTGGCCAGCTTAATAAAGGCTCTTAAATTTAAATTCTGAGTCGGTGGTCTATCTCGCTGAGTCAACCCATAACACTTTTGCAACTCATTTGGGCTGCAGTTTGGAAGATAAGCTTCATGGTCACCCTAGATTTCCCCTTCTTTCTCAGAAATGAAATTACCAAATTTTGATTGGACTAGAATGAAAACTATTTTTAAATTTTCCTTTGTATCCAGGTGGTCATTTGACTGAATTTTGGCCAATGAGATGGAAGTGGAACTTCTGGGATGTGTCCTTGTGGGTGAGAGTATGCCTTTATTTTTATTTTATTTGCTCCATTTACTGGAACAGGGACATACTGGCTGGAGGTGGAATAGTTATCTTGGACCATGAGATGAATTTGATAATGAAAACCATGCCAAGTGGGCCACAAAATAGAAGGATTTTATTGAATTTTACTTGAAAACAAAACAAAACAAAACACCACACTTTTTTTGCTTTTAAACCTAGTACTATTTTGCATTTTTTTGTCATTCACAGACAAACACATTTTTAATTAATACATTAATCTGTTCTCAGATGCCACCCTCAAGCTTTGAAATCCCAATGCACCTAGGGCAACATGCCTCAAAACCAAGTGGCACTAGAAGATAATTTCCTCCTTCGCTGTCTGTGAAATATAACAAAAGATAAATATTCTTTATCTCCTTTTTGCTCTTCAATTAATTTATTTGCCAGTTTGTGGCAATTTTATTTATGTCTGTGGGACCCATTTGGTTTAATCAATATGCATGTGGATTCCAAACACCCTTCTATTTTCCTTATTACGGTTTGGAGCAAGACTCAGAGACATCATCTAAAGCAGAGATTAGGAATGAATAGTGGTGTCTTACAAAGGCAGCCCCAGAGTCTCTATTTATCTTCTTTTATTTAAACATTTGCTCTCGCTAATCTTTTAGCTGGCCAGTTTTGCAGCCTGGTATTGTCTCTCAGATGCAGTTATTTTCCCTGTTTACCTGCTCTTTATGCCAGTTACCAAAGGCTGCACTGCAAGAATCAATATGTTTATTTAGATGCCACTAGATCTTAGACTTGACAGCTGGAAGGTATGTTAGTAATTATCTGGTTTAAAGACTTCTTGCATGTTTTACTTTTTTTTTTTTTTAATATTTGTTACAACCAAAGACTTTCATCTCTGTAATAACTGGTCAATTTGGTACAAGTTAACTGCATGAAAAAAAATTTTAAGTTGTCAAAACTATAATTCACAAGATGTAAATAGTAAGTATAAAAATAATTAAGAGCATTATGAAAGTAGAATTTTAATTCAGAAGACATTTTGTCAAATGCTCATCTAAAGTTTATGATGAGTTTAATATGGTTTGATTATTGGGGAGGTACAGAGATTGAATACTTGGTTTGTACTTAATTACAGAAGGAACATTAATCTTCATCAAATAAGTAGTTAAGATTCATAAAAATGCAGCGAAAGAAACTCCTGTTCAATGGCCCTTGACTATTATCTTAAATATGGATGTCTGTTTTCTTCTATGGAGGCAGGTCATCACTCTTTATAAAAAATAAGTGGCCCTAGCTGGTTTGGTTCAGTGGATAAAGTGTTGGCCTGTGGACCGAAGGGTCTGGGTTTGGTACTGGTCAAGGGCACATACCTCAGTTGAGGCAACCAATTGACGTGTCTCTCTCACATCAATGTTTCTTTCTCTCTCTCCCCCTCCCTTCCACTCTTTCTAAAAAATCAAGGGAAAAATATTCTTGGGTGAGGATTAACAACAACAACAAAACAAAACAAAACATAAAACATAAGCAGTATAATTAAAACATTACAACTGTATAACAGAGACACAATTGCTTCATCAACATTCATATGTACACAGAGAACTGTAGTTTGTATTCAAGTCAATTCATTCATTCATTCACTCATGCATTCAAATATTGTTCATAGGAATATTAAATTTACTATCATTTCTTAGACCAAATAAAGATTCTGTCCTCTTTTTCTCAACTGTCTGAGACTGAAGTTGAGAATAAATCATGGCTAAAATTTTTAAGCAGTTGGAATTTCATAGTCAAAAGTATTCTTTTGTATAGTTTTGAGAGAGTAATAGGCCTCTTTATTAGTTTCCATTGGTTCAGAGGAGTTGATAAATTAAAGACTAAGGGAAGGACTATATACTCATGCACATGAACAGGAAGTACTGACTCTATTGTAAGAATTTGCCTTTTTAAATTAGAGGGCCTTTTGAAGGGCATTTCTATTATCCTCACGGGTTTATTTATCCTGCCTCTCAGAGTTAATGTTTGTGTTTAGGAGGTGTGTGTGCACGTGGATGTGTGTGTACTTAAGTTCAGAATTTCTTGGTGAAAAATCAAGAGAATAAGCAGTCTCTACAATTGGTGCTGCTGGAAGATCTGGAATGAAAATAGATATAGAAGGTACATACCTGTGTTGGAGCAACATTTTGTAGGATTTGGAGTGTCAAAAGATAAAATTCTCCATCCTGCTGATGCACCCTGCAACCACTCCCTTGGTGTTAATCTAGGCTGTAGTTCTTAAACTTGAGTATGCACCAGAATCACCTGGAAATCTTGTATGACTGAGACTGCTGGTCCCACTATGGGGAAGTTCCCAGGTAATACTGACTCTGCTAGTCTGGGAATTAACTTAGACATGAAGAAATGACTGCCTGGAGAGAGAAGGTTGGATCCTAAGGAAAAAAAAAAAAATTTCTCTTGGTTGTGGGGAGGAGAGGAAAACTTTCTGAAAAAGAGCTGGTGTTTTTATAAATGTAATCCTATCTAATAAAAGAGAAACATGGGAATTAGCCGTACCTCCGCTACCCTTCCCATTGGCTAATCAGGGCGATATGCAAATTAACTGCCAGGCAAGATGGCAGCCGGAAGCCAGGCAGCTTGAAGTGAACATGAGGCTTCCTTGCTTCAGTGACGGAGGACTCCAACGTTCCCCACCTGCCGCTGCCGGCCTCTGAGCTTGCAGTTTGAAACATTGTTACAAATATAGAAGCTAAACAAAACCACAGAAACCTGCTTTCAGCCAGCTGGGATCTCAGAGCTGGAGTTGATACAGTGTTTCGATTGTAGAACCCAAACAAACCAGATACCCGCTTTCAGCAGCGGAGGCCTAAGAGCTGGAGCCAAGCCTCAGAGCTAAAGCTGGCCCAGAATAAAAAAAAAGAAAAAGAAAAAAAGGAGCGGTTGGGAGCTTCAGTCACCCACCAGCCTGAAAACAGCCCTCAGACCCTCACTCAGACTGGCCAGGCACCCCAGTGGGGACACCCACCCTGAAGAGTGTGTGACCAGCTGCAAACAGCCACCATCCCCTCACCCAGACTGGCCAGGTACCCCAGTGGGGACCCCCACCCTGCTCCAGGACACCCTTCAGGGCAAACCAGCCAGCCCCCACCCATGCACCAGGCCTCTATCCTATATAGTAAAAGGGTAATATGCCTCCCAGCACCAGGAACAGCAGAGCCGCGAGGCCTCCCAGCAACGGGATCAGCGTGACAGGGGGCAGCACCCAAACACCCTGATAGCCCTGTAGCTCTGTGTGTGACAGGGGGCAGGGCCACAACCTCCCTATCCGCCCTGCTCTGTTCAAGACAGGGGAAGGCGCCCTAACTCCCTGATCAGCTCTGCTCTGTGCCTGATAGGGGGGAGCTCCCCAACCCCCAGATCGCCCTGCGGCTCTGTGTGTGACAGGGTGTGGCACCCCAACCCCCTGATCGGCCCTGCTCTGTGGTTGATAGAGGGCGACGTCCCCCCCGTCCCCCCACGGGCCCTGCTCTGTGTGTGACTGGGTAGAGTCATAACCTCCCCATCGGCCCTGCCCTGAGTGTGACAGTGGTGGCGCCCCAAACCCCTGATCGGCCCTGCTCTGTGGGTGACAGGGGCAGTGCCCCAACTGCCCCCCTCGGGCCCTGCTCTGTGTGTGACGGGGTAGAGCCATAACCTCCCCATCCGCCCTGCCCTGAGTGTGACAGGGTGTGGTGCCCCAACCCCCTGATCCTCCCTGCTCTGTGTGTGACAGGGGCGGTGCCCCAACTCCCCTATCGGCCCTACTCTGTGAGTGACAGGGCGGAGATCCCCAACCCCCTGATCGGCCCTGCTCTGTGTGTGACAGGGGCGGTGCCCCAACTCCCCTATCAGCCCTACTCTGTGAGTGACAGGGCGGAGATCCCCAACCCCCTGATCGGCCCTGCTCTGTGTGTGACAGGGGGGAGCTCCCCAACCCCCTGATTGACCCTGCTCTGTGTGTGACAGGGTACGGAGCCCCAACCTCCCTGATGGGCCCTGCTCTGTGAGTGACAGGGGGCAGCGCCCCAACCCCCTGATTGGCCCTGCTCTGTGCGTGACAGGGGGTGGTGCCACAACCTCCCCATCGACCCTGCCTTGAGTGTGATGGAGGGGTGCCCCAACCCCCCAATCGGCCCTACCCTGAGCATGACTGAAGGTGGCATTGCAACCTCCCGATCCGCCCTGCTCTGTGCATGACAGGGGGCGGAGCCCCAACTCCCCAATTAGCTCTGCTCTGAGCCCGACCAGGGGCTGCACCTAGGGATTGGGCCTGCCCTCTGCCACCCGGGAGCAGGCCTAAGCCAGCAGGTCATTATCTCCCAAGGGGTCCCAGACTGCGAGAGGGCACAGGCCGGGCTGAGGGACCCTCCATCCCCCCCCCCCCACCCCGAGTGCACAGATTTTTGTGCACCGGGCCTCTAGTATATATAAGAAGCAGTTGAATTCTATAGCTGATGTTTCAAAGGAATGGCATTACTTTCTGGGCAATCCTAAATAATTATTTAGGATTGAATAGTTACTGGTCAAGGGCACATACCTCAGTTGAGGCAAGAAACTCTTCTTTCTTGAAAAAAGTGACTTTTACATGAGTCTAGATTTTTATACTTGAATATAATGACAGAGACATGCAGTGTAGATCTGTTTCTCTGGTGTTAGAGATCCAAACACTGATTTGACCACCACTATCAGATATATCCTAGTGAGAAAACAAACAAAAACCAGACTTACCCCCACCCCCACCCCAGGTTTTATTCCCAGTTTATAGCTTCATATGTTTGGGATGGGGCCAGGAGTATCTGTTATTGTTTTGTAAGAATTCCCAGGTAATTCTGATGGACAGAACCATAGAGTACTGTATAAATATTTCTCTCTTTTCCATGTCCAGCACAGCTAGAGAGTGGTCTGGTTGCTGAGTAAGGGTGGCTGGGGATTGAGAAAATGAAAGAGACAGACACAGAGATAAAAGGAAAAAGCTGGGGCCAGGTGGGACAGCTGTCCTCTGATGGAGAGACAGTGACCCAGAGCCAATACAGTGAGTTTATTTTATACAGCAAAATACCAGGAAGTTTTACTAAAGCCCAAGACAAAGGAGATTATGTGGATTCTTGTGGCTTCTTTGTAATTGTACTTCTGGGTGGGCCCTGATAATCATCTTTGTTCCTGGTGCTTGGTTGGATTTAGATAATGAAACCCACCTCCTAGCACCTGAGCTGAAGGTCAGGCTGACAACACACCTGCCTCTGGCAAGGTATGTTTCCAGGGCATGGCTCTGCTGGGCACCGCTGGATTCAGATGGCAATCAGCTCAGGGGCCTTTCCCAGGTGCTCTCTACAGTACTGAATAAAGTAATCTCCCCCTTAGTGTATCCAGGCTCATCCTGATGTCTGAATGGGGAGAAAATGCATTCTCTCTAGGATCACCAACTTTATTACTGGAATAGTTCTATGTATTGGTCAAAATATGATAGTTGTGTTGAGTCAAATTTTAACCTTCTTAAACATGATACTTTGCTTTCTATATATTAAAGTAAAACAAATTCATATATTCTTCCATATGGAAATTTTATTTTCTTTGTTTTTCCTACACTTCCTTATTGAAGATTGCCTATCCATAACTTTGTCAAGTGTTCTTTTAAAACATGATTTATATATCTTCTACATCTATGCCATATTCCAATTTGTCAATATTCCTTTTTAATATCTGGAATTTTGGATAGAAAATAGTGGTCCATTCCACCATAGAAAACTGGTCATTAGACATTTTTTAGTGCAATTATAGATTTTATTTGCTTTAAAAAAAATATAACCCTGTTAGGTTATAAAAAACTTTTAATCACCTAATTTTCTTAAAATATTTTGCATATTTTTCTTTCTGATAGTTCATTATTATATAAAAATGAACTAATTTCTGAATATTATTTTGTATTCTGGTATATTAGTGAATTTATCAGATTTAATAGTTTTTTTATGGATTCTTTATGGTTCTCTTTATCAGTTCATCTGCACATAAGGACAGTTTTACTTCTTTTGCATTTTGAAATCCTTTTGTTTCTTTTTCTTGTCTGATTGCTATGGTGTTGAACAAAAGTGGTGACAGTGAACTTCCTTGCTTTGTTCCTAATCTTAAATAAAAAGCTTTCACTTCTAATTTTTACTGTTGAGTATGTGATTAGATGTGATTTGCCATATATAGCCTTTAATATGTTGTGGTATGTTCCCTTCATCCCCACCTTGCTGAGGGTTTATACAATAAATGGATGTTGGATTTGTCAAATATTTTTTCTGTATGTATTGATATGAACATATGATTTTTATTGTTTATTTTGTTGATGTGGTAGCTCACATTAATTGGTTTGTGGCTATTAAAACAACCTTGCATTTTGCATCCTGGGAATAAATTTCACTTGATTATGTGTATGATCTTTTTAATCTATTGCTGAATTCAGCTTCAATTCAATCATATATATATATATATATATTGATTTTTAGACAGAGAAGAGAGAAAGATAGAAACATTGATTAGCTGTTTCCTGCATGCCTTCTACTGGAGATCGATGCCACAACCGGGGCATGTGCCCTGAACAGGAATTGAGCCAGTGACTTCTTGATGCATGGGACAATACTCAGTCCACTGAATCACACTGGCTGGGGCTAGTTTGCTAATATTTTTTGAGGATTTTTACATCTGTGTTTATCAGGGATATTGGCCTATAATTTTCTTTTTTTGTAATAGGGTAATGCTGGCCTTATAAAATGAGCCTTCCTTCCTATTCAATTTTTTGCAATAGTTAGAAAAGGACAGATAATCATTCTTCTTTGAATATTTGGTAAAATTCACCTGTGAAGCCATCCAGGGCTTTTGATTTTGGGAGTTTTTTTAAATTTTATTACTGATTCAATTTTGTTAGTCATCCAGCCTGTTCAGATTTTCTGTTTCTTCCTGATTCAGCCTGGAAAAACTGTATATTTCTAGGAGTTTATTTCTTTCAAGTTGTTCAATTTGTTGGCATATAATTGTTTGTCACATTTCTTAATAATCTGTTGTGTTTCTGTGGTATAGGTTATCACTTTTCGGCTTTTATTTCTGATTTTATTTTTTTATTTATATTCTTCCTTAATGCCATTGTTTCTCACTTAACTGGCTGTTATTATCACTGTCAAATATAGTATTAAAATATTTCTGAGTAAATTGTTATTAAGCCCCTCACTATTATTAACTTTTAATCTCTTTTGATCTTAACTTTTACCTTTAGGGTCTAAAAGGTAATTTTCGGGCTTATTAAACTATTAAATCCTTTACTAGAAAGTAAAACTTTTGGGGCTGGTTGTTATAGCAACCATGGCTTTACAATTTTTTTGTTTTTGTTTTACAAAGTCATTATTTTTGACCGAAAATGTTTCTGAAAGCTTTTTTTCTTTACATTTCTGATTTATTAATTACAATTCCATATTCCTGCTTAAGATTTCCTCAAGTGCTCTTATTTGATCAGGTTTTCTGTCATTGAAGTCTACACTATTATGTATGTGAATAGTACAGGAACTCCAAATATTTGGCAAAGAAATCTGGGGCAGCCGTAACTCAGGAGAAATAAGACAGGTTGTTTCCAGTCAGAGGAAGTACAGAGCTTAATTTAGTAGAGCTGTTGATGCACTTTCTAATCTCAGTTGTGGCAGTAATTACAGCAAGGCAGCCTTTGATTGAAGGCATAGCCCTAATTCAAAGCTTTCTCTTCTTTAGCTGCATCTGCAGGAGCGTATTTATTTTTGTTGTTACCTGCTGCCAAGGATTTGGGACTACATAGAGTTTGATGAAATCAGGTTTTAAAATCTCAGAAAAACAAGCTTAACACAACCTGATGATGTTGTGTATGAGAAGCCAGAAGAATAGCTTCCTGCAGAGCTTTTTACTCCACTAATCAGCATAGTATTGGGAGCATTATAAAGAGCTTTCCAAACTGCCCACTCCCTAAAGCCTCTTTAAACACTTGGAAAAGGAAGGCACAGTTACTTCAATTACTTGTGTTTGCTGCAGTCAAGAACAAATTGTAAGAATTTAAGTCTATTGTGGAGCATCTTTCATCCTGGAATATTAGATCATGAAGTGAAAACTCAAGGGAGTTGTGTGGGATGGTTTGCCTATAAGACGTCAACAATTAATTTTGATTGAAATTGGAAAAGGGGTACTAGAAAATTCATTCTTATTCACACTACTTAATCTATATGAAAATTTGTGATTAATATCTCTTGAGAATGCTATAATAATTTTAATGTCAGTTCGTTCAAAGAAACCCAAATGGGTAGGAATTTATCTAGAAGCTTTACGATAAGCTGTTTGACTTAGTTGGTTACATTGCCTGTGAGTATATTGTAGGGAAGAAGAGGTGACTAGTTGTAATCTAGTCCCAGTTTTATCATTGCCCAACCATGTGATTTTGGGCCCTCACTTATATCTATGTGTCACACTCACTTATATCTATATCAAAGTGATGCATGTGCACTTAGATTATATCTACTCTAAGTACCTTTTTAGGGATAGTGTTGTGTGAGGAAGTCCCAATGCAGATACCCCTCTGAAAATAAGGGAAGAATAAAATAGTGTTCCAGAACACTCAGAAGGATCATAGTTCCACCAAGAAATAGACATTTTTCTACATGTGACTAGAAAGAAACCTGGTTATAGCATGAGGAAAAAGGAAGAGTTATGATTTGAAGGTTGATTGGAAAGGAGGACTTTTCCCACTATGAGCCAGCCACTGACATTGTTTTGATTTTTGAACCAAAGTGTATGACTTTATTTTAAGTGTTCTCACAAATAGTAATGTATGTCCTATCTTTATTGTTCTTGAAATTTTTCTTATAAATTATAATAGTCTAGTATACTATATATTGTTTGCTTATTTATCTTGTTACTCTCTGTCTTTCCCAATTAAAACATAAACTTCATGATATTTCTATGGAATTTTTTTCCATTGCTGTATCCTACACTTAGAAAAGTGTCTGACATTTACTAAGGTATTAAATAAGTATTTGTCAATGAAGAAATGAATGAATAAATGAGTAGCATTTTTTAATCACCCAGATTTCCTAGTGCCCACAAAACATATATTTGTTCTTACTGTCTAATCCAAGAAGGATACCAGAGCATTTTAGCCAGTCATTACAGTCTGCATTAGTTTGCCTTTAACATAAAGTATTTTGATATCAGAAAAAAATCAAATGTGGAGATTTGTTATTATTTTCCTATGATCATAATCTAGGCCTTTTACTTCTCCCAGAGTTTCATGAAGCTAAAGCAAGAATGGGATGTCTTGTTTTTCAGTATCATTAAGATGTCTGCAGTGAAGAAAGAAAGAATGAAACTTCTATTTAAAAGAGGCTATCTGAGAGAAACCAAGATGGCAGCATAGGTAAACACCTGAAATTGCCGCCTCGCACAACCACTTCAAAAATACAACTAAAAGACAAAACAGACATCACCCACAACCACAGGAAGGCTGGCTGAGTGGAAATTCTACAACTAGAAGGAAAGAGAAAAGCACAGTGAGACTCAGGAGGTGCGGAAGTAAAGTGCAGAGGTACAGAGGCACAAGCGCCTGATGGCCCTGACTCCAGTTCCGGGTGAGTCTCTGGGGACCCAGACTCATACGGGGAGAAACTGGACTGTCTGGCAGCGGGCGGAACTCAAGGGCAGCTTTCTCTCAGAGGTGCTTGTAGCAATTACCACAGGACACTGAGACCCGGGGCCTCTTAGGGCAGGGCTGAGGAGCAGCCATAGCTGTTTGCTCCACCCTGTTGATTCCCTGACACCCCGCCCCACACAAGCTAGGAGCAGAGGCTTTTGCATATGAATGCCCCGGCCCTTTGAGATCTAAAATTACCTAACAAACTGCAGCTGGGTCAGAGAGACACAGAACTTCCAAAAGAAGGCCCAAGGCCCCACAGCAGCTTGCACTGCTGCACAGCTGGGCCTCATACAGGCACCTCCAAACCCCAAACAAAGAAGAGAAACCTGCAGATCTCTCCATAGCTCCTGCTGGGTAGCCTCAGGAAGAGGCTAAATCAGCACCTCCTTAGAGATCCTAGAGCCAGTGTACCCAGTGGTCAGATTGGGACCATCCAGATTACAACTCCTCAGATCCATAAGGGACACACTCAGGGGGCAGACTCAGTGAGCACCAAAGCCCCACTGAAGCAAGTCTTGCCCCATAAGGGTGTCTCCAGCACAGAAGTTCTCCCACTGCAGGCACAGCTGATTCTCACAGACAACTGGCCTGGAGGTCAATTCCTCCCAGTGATACCTACAACAATCAAGGCTTAACTACAACAAGACTGTGCACAAAGCCCACAAAGGGGTGCACCGAGAGTGTCCACCTCAGGTAATTGGGGAGGCTGAGCCACTGGGCCCTATAGGACACCTAGCACAGAAAGACACTCTATCAACACAGGGAAGCATAAAAAATGTGGAGACAAAGAACCAGGTCACAAATGACAGACATGGAAGAAAGCAAACGACTGGATATAGAGTTCAAAACCACACTTTTAAGGTTTTTCAAGAATTCTCTAGAAACCGCCAATAAATTTAGTGAGACCCTCAAGAAATCTAGTGAGACCCTCGAGGTTATGAAAAAGGACCAACTAGAAATTAAGCATACACTGACTGAAATAAAGAATATTATACAGAGTTCCAACAGCAGACTAGAGGATCACAAGAATCGAGTCAAAGATTTGAAATACAAAGAAGCAAAAAACACCCAACCAGGAAAGCAAAAAGAAAAAAGAATCCAAAAATACGAAGATAGTGTAAGGAGCCTCTGGGACAACTTCAAGCGTACCAACATCTGAATTATGGGGGTGCCAGAAGAAGAGAGAGAGCAAGATATTGAAAACCTATTTGAAGAAATAATGACAGAAAACTTCCCCTACCTGGTGAAAGAAATAGACTTACAAGTCCAGGAAGCGCAGAGAACCCAAACAAAAGGAATCCAAAGAGGACCACACCAAGACACATCATAATTAAAATGCCAAGAGCAAAAGACAAAGAGAGAATCTTAAAAGCAGCAAGAGAAAAAAAGTCAGTTACCTACAAGGGAGTATCCATATGACTGTCAGCTGATTTCTCAACAGAAACTATGCAGGCCAGAAGGGAGTGGCAAGAAATATTCAAAGTGAGGAATAGCAAGAACCTACAACCAAGATTACTTTATCCAGCAAAGCTATCATTCAGAATTGAAGGTCAGATAAAGAGCTTCACAGATAAGAAAAAGCTAAAGGAGTTCATCACCACCAAACCAGTATTATATGAAATGCTGAAAGGTATCCTTTAAGAAGAGGAAGAAGAAGAAAAAGGTAAAGATACAAATTATGAACAACAAATACACATCTATCAACAAGTGAATCTAAAAAACAAGTGAATAAAAAATCTGATGAACAGAGTAAACTGGTGAATATAATAGAATCAGAGGCATAGAAAGGGAGTGGACTGACTATTCTTGTGGGGAACGGGTGTGGGGGGTGCGGGAAGAGACTGGACAAAAATCGTATACCTATGGATGAGGACAGTGGGTGGAGGAGGTAAGAGCAGAGGGTGGGGTGGGAACTGGGTAAAGGGGAGCTATAGGGGGAAAGAAGAGGAACAACTGTAATAATCTGAACAATAAAGATTTAATTAAAAAAAAATAAAAGAGGCTATCTGTTTGGCATTTCCAGAGGCAGGACACAGGCTCAGCATACAGGGTTGGGGGTGGGGTATCAAATTCATTATTTTCTGTCTCTCAGGAATCTGAGCTAAGAGACAAGTAGAGAGACTCAACTTTAGCTGAAGGGTCGCTGTGTCATGATAAGGCATGCACACTGAAATGATCCCGGATTCAACCTACTAGGAAGGCCCAGGAAGCTAGCTACTAGCAAGCAAGGAAAAAGTGCAACCTGAAAATATCTCCCTAATACTATACAGTGAGTCCTCACATAATGTCATTGGTAGGTTCTGCGACTTTGGATGAAATGACATACAATGAAAACAATTTTTATATAGGTTAATTTATAGAACAAGAGTTAAAGTTACTATGACTTTTGATAAGTGTTATAATTATTCCAGGACCTGTGGTATTTTCATGAGAGTCAAGGCATTGGAACCAATGACACTCATTTTAAAATGCAAAGAAGAATGATTCAGAGATATTGACTGGGAGGAACTCTTATTTTTTAGTAATTGTTTGAACATGGTCATTTCTGAAACCTAATAGAGAGTGAAAATGCTGGCAGCTATTACACACATTTTTTTTCCAGGACAGTGTTGGCATTTCTGCTCTGATGAATAGTTCTTGCATCCTGGAACATAACAGACTCAACTTTCAGGAGAAAGTCCTTAAGCACTTAAGGTTGATTTATGCAGTCACAATTTATGATTAACATAATCCAGTGTTGCAATAATGCAGCAATTCAGAGTTGACTACTAGTGGTTAGATGGTTGTTAGTTTATTGATTGTTATGAAAATGAAATTTTGGGAGAACTTCAGATTACACAGTAAAGAAATGATAGTGTAGGGATGTTGAAATGTCCTTATACTGGGATTCCTGAGGACCAGACACATGAGGAAAACTTTAACTTGATATTGACTTACCCTCATTTGTTATAGAATAATACACCTCTCTTTATATTGTAGCAATTGTGAAAACACTTTTGAATAAAAAAAATTATACATAAAAATAGCATTAGGTGGATGGAAACATATTTAATTTACCTAAACAATCCTTCTTTCTCTGCTTCTGATCTTTTTAGCTTGCTTACTTCTCGTTCATTCTGTTTGTTGCTTTCACTTATTTTAGATTCTAGTTGCCTGGTGTTTACTTTTGTTTGAAGGGTTAAGTTGCAAATACCCTCAATCATTTCTATTCCCTGGAGGGAATCTGAAATAAGAGAGCTGTGAAGATCTTCACCATGGCTCTTTCCTCTTCCCTCACTTTCTAATCAGCATGCTCCCCCTCTTTTGTTTTTAAGAAAACAATTGCATTTTTTTCTTGAAACTTAAAAAAATTATTGTTCTAAGCACACTTAATTGTCTTGGGTTATAGAGGCAGGCATTTAGGGTTTGACCTCTCACTAATAAAGGCCTATTGTCTTGTGAACTGGAAGAGAGTTTTATATGATCAGTGGTCCAATTAAGCTTAGTAAGAAAAAAATTCAATATAAGGGATTGATATTTTCATTTGCTTTAAACTCATTATAATGTGATCTAATTAAAAATTTTTATTTCTGTGGTGGGCAGTCTGGAGTGGTACACTGAATATAGATGTTGGAGTTAAGCAGATCTGAATTTTAATCCTGACCATACTATTTCACTCTTCTCAGTCTCAGGATACTCATCTGAAACATAGGCTCCGTGAGGTGGGTAAGAGTGTGGGCTGTGACCTCTGACTGTGTGCATTCATATCCCAGCTTTATCATTTACCTGAGTTTTTCTGTGACTCAGTTTCATCAGCTATAAAATGGGATAGAAATAGAACTACGTCATAGAGTTGCGAAAACAAAATGACTATTAAATGACTTAGTGACGAGGAAGCACTTAAAACAGCCACTGGCACACAGTAAGCTCTCAGCAAATGTTAGCTATCATTACTCATAGGACTGATGTAAGGGTTAGAGATACTTTACATGAAGTTCCTGAAGGTATTCAACAACCTCAGTTCTTTTTCTCCATTTTTAGAGCCTTTATCAAATTATTTCTTGCATTTATTTATTTATTTATTTATTTATTTATTTATTTATTTATTTATTTTTAGTGCAGATCCTTGCTAACCTCACTTTCATATCATAGGCTATTGGCATCTGCATTGGTCTATATCCTACTTGTCGTAATGGTTACAACAGGATAACATTACCAAAACATTCTTACTATGATATTCCAGAGGAGGAGGATTGACTTTTGGTGGAAAATTTTCTTTTAGTGGCCACTATATTGCATACATTGTGCTAAACTCTAAAATGTTCTAGCATCTGTGTCCTCGAGAGCTTACCTTATTTGGGGAGTTACCTAACTGAACCACACTGACAGCATTCAATGAGCAGCAAAACTCAGAAAGAGAAAGAAATGAATAAACTAATTAACTGGAAGACAAATGGGCAAATGAAAGTGTTAGCTTAGGGATGGCTTCACTTAAGGATAACTTAGGGATGGCAAATGTGTGTCCATGGCCCTTCCTGTCGCTCACAGAAAGCATTGCTGGGCTCAGACACAGCTTTATAATTCTTTTCAACCCAATTCTCCCTGAATCTACAACCATCAATTTGACATTCCAAGATGTCTGCCATGTGATAATTGGGGATAAAATGATATGGTCAATTTTGCTTATCTGGATTGAATGAATGCCATCTTTTGGAACAATAATTAATCCTCTAAGTATCCTCAGTCCTTTCTGAATAACTATATACTTTTATTTTCAACTTCCAAAGATGGTATTTTTGAGCTAGAATTTTATTTTTCATGGTAAAAACTTTAGAGATTCTGTGCATGTGTGAAGGTTGGTTTACACAGATGACCTGTAAACAGCCATCAATTAACTCATTACCCCTGCATGTTTCTTTGACATAAAAAAATGGTCTATTTTATTTGTGTGAGAAATAAAGTATTCCTCATTTTATGCTGTAACTATTTTTATATTGGGTCCATCTGAACTTCATCCAGTGAATCTTAATAAGAATCACATATGGTGGGGTTCATAAAATGTCGGTACAAATCATTTAGGGATAAATTATTGTGCCACTATTTTCAGATAATTTTATGTGTTAGAAAATTGGGTAGGATAGTCCTAGTGGCCTACATGAAGGAATTAATTTCTGCTTGATAACACAGCTTGTTTTTACCAAAACATACATGATGGATAAAGTCACATACAATGACTATATATATATATATATATATATATATATATATATATATAAAATCTCCTCACCTGAGAACATGCTTATTGCTTTGAGAGAGAGGGAGAGAGAATTATTTGTTGTTCCACTTATGCAATCATTGATTCTTGTGTGTGCCCTGACCAGAGATTAAACCTGCAATCTTGGCGTATCTGGTCAACACTAACCAAATGAACTACAATATTTCTTTTAATGTCACTCCTGTGTCAGTGTTCCATAGGCAACCTGAAAATGTAAGGACAGATGGCTCTTACCACCAAACACACAGGGGGCATCTGTTGTTCTAGAGGCCCCTCAACACAGATGGTTTCCTTTAGCACTTGCTTTCCTTTTAGACAGCTTGGGTGGTGCTGGCCAGGGGATGAGCACAAATGTAATGTGAGGCCCAATCCAAATGCAGGCTCAGACAGTTTATAGCTGAGGTGCAAGGAATGTCAGAGAAACGACATATTTTATGTAAGTTTCAAAAAAGTTAAGCAATTTATTCCCAGCACGTGTGCCTGTGCTCTTCAATCAAGGGGCTACCCACCCTGCAATTTCTCACAGCCGTGACAGGTGATCTAGTGTCCAGAAACTTCACTTTCAGAAAGACTGAGTTAAAGTATTCTTTAGTTTTGTCCTACTTCTATCCATAATTCACCACCCTGCCCCACTCCCACCAAAGCCAAGCCCAGCATTTTAGAAAAGATTTTTCTTGTTTTCTTTTTACTTTCAACACATTTTACTTTTGACAACTTACATGGTGTGTTGTTGTTGTTGTTGTTTTGCTTTTTAAGAAAGAACAATGCCTCCGTTCCAAAAGGGTCAAAATAAAGAAAGAGCTCAAGGTAACACCCGTCCCATTTGTCCTGCCCTGGTGTGTGGCTGAAAAGCAGCACCGGTTACGATGACAGGTGGTAGGTCCAAATTGTCAAACTTGTGAACATTTTCCTGTTTCTGAACCATCCTTCAAGAAAATCATAGATGAGGTCACACCATCCTCACGGAGGGCCAGCAGAGCAACCATGCCATCTGGACTCATGTTTTCTCAAATACAGAACTGGTGGTTTTGAAATTAGTGAGGATGTGCCTGATTTGTTCTGCAGTCCCTATCATAAAAGGCTTTCCTGTTTCTGGTCTCTGTTCTTCAAGTTTTCCTTTGGTTGATGTCATGTAATCATCGATGTACTCCTTGTACACTTCTTCCGTAAAGCTCATTTCCTCCTTCTCCACCCCAGAGGGGCAGACCCTCTGGGATCCCCCAGATCTTGCAGGTTTCAGAGGACACCTCATCATGATGATGAGGCAGATGATCATGATGGCACCTGGGAGGAGAGGAAGGCAGCACTGGCTGAGCTGTGCGGTACAGCCGGAGTGGGTGCCGGGTCCGGGTGCGGCGGTGCATAGGAAAAGTGTGAAGAAAAAACATATTTTATCATATGAGATCTTGAGAGGCATGACCACACCCCCACCTTCAGATCCCTCAATGTAGGCTCTTCTCCTGTGGCTTACCACATCCCATGTCCTCACTCTACAATTTCCCCTTCCTTTGTTATCACATTTTTGCTGGTCTTTCAAGACTCAGCTCATGGTGCTTCCTTTAAGAAGCCTTTCCTGGACTTCCCTTCATATCCTGGGAGAAATAAATTCTACAGTTTTGGTCCCTATAGCCTCTGGCACATAATCTTGTGGTTATACATCATCACTTGGCTGAGAAGTCACCTTTGTAACCTAGGACTAAGTGGTGCTTAGTACACAGTCCTTTAATGGAGTTTGTGAGTAGAGATTATGTACTTAATTGTCAACTCTTCATGAAATGCAAGTTCTTTTCCAGAGGCCTGAGTGAGGTAGGGTTCTGAGGTTAACTGTCGTAGAGCTATGCACTGCATGCAAAGACCGAAAACCTTGCCTTGGGAGACATCAGCCATTCTGCTTCATTCCACGAAGATCTTGTCTGTAATTTGTCCTTCTTCTCCTAGCATGCCACTCCTGGCAACAGAGTTGTAATGCAGATACCCTGGCTGCAGGCAGGTGTGGTTGTTAATGGATGGAATTCGATTTGGAGCTGCCTCAAAGATTTACTTTGGACCTTCTCTGATGTTTCAAGATCTTGCTTTTGGCAAGCCTGTCATTTGCCAATTGTCAAATAGCAGTTGAGTCATTAGTCTGGCCTTGTCATCTGGGAGCCTCCAAATGATCGATATGGCTCTGCTACACTTCCCAGTGGGATGATGAAGTGTCCACTCTGCTCTGTCTACCTGGTTTAATAAAAAGTAAAACAAAACAAAAGAGTCATGCCATTCCTTTTTCCTATGAAAGCAGCAAGCTGTGAAAATACATTTGAACAAGCTGTTGACTCTCTAGTACTCAGTACCTAAATGACACATGTTCTGTTGGCAAAACCCAAACCTTGCAATTCATTTTAAGCTAACAAAATAATCTGCATTTCTCTACTTTGTGTAGTGACTTTGTATATACATTTTCGTTACTTCTTCACAACAATCCTGTGTAGTAGAAAGGACAAGGATTATTATCTTCCCATTATAGAAAATATCCTGAAACTCAGAATTCATTTTATGGTCATATTCAGTTCTTCTATGATATTTATCTCCTGCCATACCATGGTACCAAACATCCTATTGTACAAAAGGGATAGCTGAATATTGCAACCACTCCTTGTGCTATTCTCCCACCCAGGGTCTCTTTCTAAAGTATAGGGTGACCCCAAAAATGTATGCACACTTTGAGTGATTATAAAGCCAGTGTTTATTAACATACCACTCGTTTTCCAAATTTAAAAGAATCTACAGAAGTGGCCAATATTTTTTGTCAAGGCCTGTTTTCAAACTGTTGACCGTTCTGATACACGCACTGCTGATAATATGAAACAACAGAATCTCAAACATCAAGAATAATTTCATTGGTATTTGTGTGCCCTCAATTCATCAACTGTTGCTGGTTTTATACCATAAACTTTACCTTCTATGCATCCCCATAAAAAAGTCTAGTGGATAAATTTTTTTGTTCAAAGCTTAGTCTGGCTTCACCCATTATTTCAAACCAGTTAAACCTGGAAAGGGGTGAAATTTAAGTAAGTTATTGGCTGTGTTTTTACTTCAACTGTGTTTTCAAACTTCTAGCAGCATTTTAGGATGAATTTCCTTTGTTCAAAGCTTAGTGTGGCTGAAAAGAAAGAAGCATCAATTGCTATGAGCTGTTAAAGTGTGATTGCATGTTTTGGGGACACTCTGTATATAGTTTTTGACAATCTTGTTTACTACAATATTAGGATCTCTTAGCTAAACCAGTGCTGAAGGAATCAATCCATCCCAGAGTAGAGAACTATTCTCCAAGGAAGAGCAACCAACAGTCCAAATTTCAGGGTCACATATAAGTGATAACTCAATCCCAGAATTGACAGGAAATCTGTGAGACATTCCTTACTTGCCTACACAAATGGTTCCTTTCAAAGGCAACGTGCTTATGGTACCCAATGTAATGTGGCTCTTGGACGCCATCCAATCAGCAAAGTAGAAATTCATCTTTGGCAAGGTGAACCCAGCCATGGTTTCCTGGTGTGCTGCATCAATAGGAAATGACTTTGGAAAAATACAGCAATGGCAGCAACAAATGGCTCTGAACTTTTGCAGCCAAATACTGTATACCAAGCATGTCAAACACTGTATACCAAGCAGGCCTGCGGGCCGCATGCCTTGTTTGTATGGCCTGTTTTAGCCTTTTAGTTTGACATTCTTGCTGTATACAAAGTGAACTGCCAAGAGTTTCCCCTGTGATATCCTTTCTCAGATGATAACATATGACTTTAAACTTTGGCCCTTTAATCTTTACTAGAGGCCCGGTACATGGATCCATGCACTGGTGGGGTCCCTTGGCCTGGCCTGTGAGGATTGGGCCAAAACCAGCTCTCTGATATCCCCTGAGAGGTCCTGGATTGTGAGAGGGCAGTTCTTGGATGATGCACGCCAGAATCGGATTCCTTCCTCTCTGGTTCCGGGTGTGTCACCTGAGAACCACAGCTGCCAAGTCACCGCAGCTTGGCAGCTCCTGCATTGAGTGTCTGCCCCCTGGTGGTTATTGTGCATCATAGCTAACAGTTTGATTGTTGAACAGTTGAATGGTCGCTTAGGCTTTTATATATATAGATGGCTTTCACTAGTCAGACTTGATTAAACCAAAATTCTTCCCAGAGTTGAAAGTTTGTCCCTCTAAGGGCCTTCAGTTTTCTTCATTCTTGCCCAATCAGGTCCTGTATCCTAATATTGTCAGCTTCTTGGTTCCCTTTCCATCACTATCTTTTCTCTATGCTTCTGTTTTCTGTCTGTTTTGAATATCAAGATAAATCTCAAAGAAATAATTACCATGTGATCCCTTATAGAGCTAGGCAGGCTGTTAACAAGGAGGAGAGTGTGTGGGGGTAGAGGGAGGATGAGAGAGGGATTGAACAGACTCAGGAGCAGCAGGATTTGGAGGCGGCGGCGGGGGTGTGTGTGTGGCGGTAGTGGTGCATAAGGAACTTGCAAAGAGGAGCTCTCAGGCTGGAACATCTCTCTGTGGAAATCAATGGTGGGATTAGAAGGGGTCAGTTTGCCCTAACCGGTTTGGCTCAGTGGATAGAGCTTCGGCCTGTGGACTCAAGGGTCCCTGGTTCAATTCTGGTCAAGGGCATGTACCTTGGTTGCGGGCACATCCTCATTAAGGGGTGTGCAGGAGGCAGCTGATCGATGTTTCTCTCTCGTCGATGTTTCTAACTATCCCTCTCCCTTCCTCTCTGTAAAAAATCAATAAAATATATTAAAAAAAAAGAAGGGGTCAGTTTATTTTTGTTGGTAGTTTCCTTTTCCGTTTGTTTCACCATTTTAATTTTGAGGTGGTAACATTTTGATTTTGTGACTATTTTACAGTGGAAAACACTATGAGTTTTTTTTAAAATAGACAATTTATATAGCAATGTGCTGGGATTGGCTCTCATGTACATCCAAACTGGTGTATCTAAGGAAAAGCTTTCATCTTGTTGCTTGGACACTTCTGGAAAATTCTGGAAAAGACTTCAAATGTACAAGCAATCTTCTGATGGACTCTGTTCCATTTTTGGATTATAAAGATTAAGTTGTCAGGCAAAACTAAGTAGAATATACCAAGATCTAGACACTCTCACTTTCTCTCCTTTTTTTTTATCTCCTTTTTCTATCAGATAAATTAATATGAGTATTTTTAAACTTGGTCTAGACTTAGCTAAAAATGAGAAAGATCAAATTATCTTGCCAAACAAGATCTACTCATATTTCCTCAATGCTGGTGACAATGATGTCAGGGAATATCTATTGAGGACTTACTATCTTGTAGGGACAAAGACAATCTATCACACACATGTATTACATATATTATTTCATTCACTGCTGTCAACAATCTGAGGGTAATGATTACTCCCAGTTTAAAGATGAAAAACCTGAGTTTTAGAAAGACGAACCTTCCTAATGGTATCCAGTGATTCAGTGGTGAAGCTAGGCGTTGAACACTGGTCTGTTATTTCAAAGCTCCTGGCCTCCTTCTATATACAGTATTATACATCAGGTGTTTTTGTTATTGTTTTTCTTTTTTTTTTTTGAGGGGTGTAACCAATAAAAAATATTCCACAAAAAAGAGAGTTATCAGTGTATTAGGCAGCTTTATCTAAACTCTGAGGTGACTGCTGAAGTGTGGGAAGTAGGACTTTTAGAGTTGCGATAATTATGGTCCATTTCTACGTAAGCCTCAGAAAAGTCCTTCAGTCATCAAATATAATGTAGACTGATCATTGCTTTTCTTGTTTTATTCCAGGAATGTCCATTTTTGCTGATAAAGGTTGTCACAATTGCATGTCTGTAGCTGTTACTATGTTTCATTTGCCTACTGTGATGATTTGAAAACTAGGACCAGAGGGTCCCATGATTAATTCTTAATATCTGAAAGGATCAAATTAAAAATAGCACTACATACTGAGCACCTAC
Source organism: Myotis nattereri (assembly GCF_964212035.1). Taxonomy (NCBI): domain Eukaryota; kingdom Metazoa; phylum Chordata; class Mammalia; order Chiroptera; family Vespertilionidae; genus Myotis; species Myotis nattereri. The sequence continues at coordinate 160,940,788 of NC_138075.1, forward strand.
AATACCAGGCACTGCACTAACTACTTCACAAGGCATCTTATTTTAATCCTTTCTAAAATGATACAGAATGGATTGTATTTTCACTTTCCCCACGAAGAAACTGAGGCTCAGTGATGGCAAACAACTTGATGACTTAACAAGCTGTGGAATCAAATTTAGAACCAGGTCAACATAACCCATTTGATCAATTCCATTAATTTCACTGAGCATCGATGCTGGGCCAGGCACAGAGCTGTGGACAGAAACTCAGCAGAGCACAAGATGAACGTGTCAGGGTGAATCTAAGCAGCCAGGACTTCCCTGTGTGCTGAATGCTTACAGCAATGACAACAATTAAATGCATATGCTTATAGTTTATGTTTTTATTTCTTGAGACAATCATTTATAATGAGAATATGGAAAAACACACCTGTTAAGTAGTACTTTGTTTATGTTATTGCTACTGAGCTCAACATACTATTCTTAATATAATTACAGACTTTCTGATGAACCATAACTTACTATGGACAAGACAGTATTGGGGGTAGATAGCTTTTCCTTAAAAATCACTAAAGCACAACAACAAAACCAAACAAATACTAAAGCTCTTTTCAAAGCTGTTTTCAAATGCAAGTCCAAACACATAACATTTTAAACAACTGGTCAGTAAACTTGTTCTTGGAAAGTATGTTTCCCTCTCTTGAATACTGATAAAGAGATCTTGTAGTAACTGCTCTAACTTTGGCCAAAAATACCAAGAGAATTCCACTTTGACCTTCCTTGAGGTTTTCATTTTAAAGTGCTGTCTTTGTTACACATCTCTTGCCATTTCTAAATTTAAGCTGAAATTCTATGCTGAGAAGCTGCTGTTTTTATCCCATAAAAATAATAATAATTGTTTCTTTAAACCTTGAAAAAGGAGCCTGAAGATTTCTGTTAGTAGGAGCATGGGCATACTTCAAAAATTAAAATTTCTTCATGTTTTTCTTCCATGGAACATTTTATGTTTCTATCTGCCCTACTTCTATCTTCCATTTTGTATATATATTTTTTTATTTCAAACACGACTCCTTGTAGCTTGTTGTTTTTATTGAACCAGAGAATAGATTATTGTTATGAAATTTAAAACCACAAATCCTCTGAATAAGCTCCTATGAGGAATATTTAAAGCAAGTCCATGTATTTATAGTAAACCTTATAATTTAGGACTTAAATGAACACTGCTTATAAAGCAGAGAAATACATTTAAATACAACTTTAGCTATCTCTAATAATATTACCATCAAAACAGCTACCACTAACTCTACCCTGTACCTGCTACCATCTGTGAGCTAAATGTTTTCCATATATTAGTTTCTACTGTGCTCACCATGATCTGTGTATCAACTCTAATTATGTCTCATTTTACAGAAAACAGGACTCTCTTGATCAAGGTCAGACAACTTTTAAGTGTCATAGGCAGGATTTAAGGACAGATTTATCCAATTCCAGAACTTGAGCTAGCCTTCTTTTCTTAACACTCAATATGCGACAGTTATTTATTGAGCGTTTACCATGTGTAAGATGCTAGGGATACATTGGGAAGAGCAGTCTTACCTTTGAACTCTAAGGACATGCAGGTCATCTGGGGGAAAACCATATGAATAGGCAGTAAAGAGTGATAAATATACACTGTGGAGGTAGCACTTGGCGCTACTGAAATACAGAGAAAGGCTCTGCTCATGGCCATTGGCAAAGGGCAGCAAAGGTGCCCAGCAGCTAGTATTTAGTTGAGACCAACAGGACAAATAGGAAGTTGGTCAGATATGGAAGGGTTGGAAACCAGAGTGGGAGGGCAATTCCAAGCACAGAGACCCAGACACAAGAAGAGCCTGGCATAATAGAGAAGGTAGGCATCTCCATGGTGGGGAGGAGGGGTGGAGAAGGACTCTACATGGTCTGTTAAGGAGCTAGGATTACCTGACATCAAGGAAGAATATCTAATTATACAGTGGTCTTTGGAACTGTAATTAATAGGATTGATTATCTGTGTTATTGGATCTCCTCACCATCCCAATGATTAGATTTTCTAATGCTCCATCCTCCATTGAGAGCATTTACTCTTAGTGGCTACCTTTTAATTCTGCCTCTTGTTTTCTCTGCTCTTTATAACCATGTGCCTTTCTTGGTTATCACCTTAGACATGGGAGCAAAACTGAGAACACTTGTTCCCGGGAACACTGAATGCCTAATAGTCGTGCTTCTTTGATATCAATGTGAGTGTTAATAACGTGGACTCTCGGCACTGCCCTTCAGCACACTTTTCAGTGCCTGCTTCTATTCCCTTTGCCACCACTCTCATTACACATGTTGCAAAACCCAGGAAGCAAAGTGAAATACAGACTGTTAAGGAGTTCACTGAACAAAACCAAGCTGGATTATGTTGCTTAATTTCCCTGATGCCTGTTGGCTATTCAAATAAGTACATGCTTTTTATTTTTTATTTTTCATGATACTTTTTAGAAGATGGAATCTACTTGTGTTAATATAATTTCTATTTTTAAAAGGCATACTCTATTTTCTTCTGAGTGAATCTATAAGGAGGGAAATGTTATCACTCAAGATATTAGCAGCCGATGGATTACAGGTAGGAATGATCAAGTTGACCAATGAGAGGAGAACACATTTCATGATTTATTGACATTAACTGCTGGTGGTGGTGTTCTTTGAAACGCAAATGATAATTTTTCAGTATGCAATCCAATTGACTACAGAGAGCACTTCGAATTCTGACCGACTTTTGTTTCACAAACATTTATCTCTGTTTTAAAATAAGTGTTTGTCCAGCACTTTGTCACCTTCATCAATCTCTTCATGAGCAATGCTGGGAAAGCAAGAATTGCGATTCCCATATTACAGAAGTGGAGAGTGAGAGTCAGAAGAAAAGTAACTTGTTATAAATATTTTAGCATGTCATTAGGCCTTAAAGTTTCTAGTTTGTTGCTAAGCTTGTTTAGTTTTCCCAGTGACTGAGTTGTGCTGTCTCTTTCTAAATGAGCATAGCAACTTTTAAGAGGGGCAATATATTTAGAGTTTTGGGTTAACATTTGTGCCATACATTACTCAATCCCACTAAAGCCCTCTACTTGCATACTTTTTTCTTTTGTTTTTGTCTTTTTAAAGATTATATTCTAAAGGTTGGAAAATAATGGAATATGTCTGACTCTCATTTCCTTGTGTTAAATAAAGAAGAGACAGTCCTTCTCTTATACATTAAAAAAAGAATAATACATAAGGGCTATTCCCTACAGGGGAAAAATTAATATTACCAAATGCTCATGCTAAAGATTCCTGGTGTTGCAAGGAAAGTAAGACACACAGGTAACTCTGTAGTGATATAGTATTAACAATAGCTTACGTTTATTGAGTGCTCACTGCATTTCAGACACTTTGCACACATTGTTTTATTCCACCCTCTGAGGAGGTATTATTATTATTCTCATTGTATATTTGAGAAAACAAAGCCTTAAATAGGTTGAACAATTTGCCTGAAGACATGTAACCAGAAAAGCAGAGCCAAATCTCAAAATTCCATGGTCTGGCTCCCAAATAGATGAATCCTCCTTCTTTGCTCTTCCTTTTCAAAGCTGTTTAGCTATTTATGGCCAATAAGTTTTAGAATCAATTTTTCAATTTGTCTAAAATATCTTGCTGGTATTTTATTTGCAATGTAATGTCTTTAAAGATTAATTGGGAGAAATAAGACATTTTAATAGTAAGTTGTTTTATCCAAGACCAATGGCTCTCCATTTATTCAAATGTTCTTTTATGTTGCTAATAAAGATACTTGCTTTTCTTCATAAAAAACATGTGCATTTTTAAAACAAATCCAAGTAAAAATTTTATTTAATTCTACAGCACATTTTAAATCTAGATTTTAGTGCTTTTTATGGTGTTATTTATTTATTTAAAATGTTTTAATGTTCACATTATTGCAGGTGGTCCCTCCCCTCAACCCCTTCCCCTCTGCCCTTGTCTACTCCCTTCCCTTGGCCTGCTGTCCCTGTCCCTGAGCTATGCATCTATGTTCCTCAGCTATTCTTTCACCTTCTGACAGTGTGAACCTTGAGCAGACTTTAAATGAATCCACAAAAGTTAATATATAAAAAATAAAATATACATAAGAAAACAACAGACATCCAGATGATTCAGAACCAAGCAGGTAAAAGTGATCTGGTTGGTGCTATTATTGAATACCTTGCCGATTTAAGAATTCACCAGCAAATATCAGTTCTTATGCTCCTCATTCCCATGTAATTCACCAAAATCAGAGAATTCTAAACATACACATGCAAAATAAATGCTCTTTTAAAGCCGTATCAAACCATGTGCATATTTAAATAGGTTAATTTCTGGTTATTTTGTAATCTTTGTTGCTAACTAAACTATTATTTTTCTGGTTTTACTTCCTGTTTGTTATTGCTGGTATTAAAAAAAACATAATTTTTTATGTTGACCTTGTACCTAATAACCTAATAGGAAATCTAAAATATTATATATAATTATCTAATCTAATAATAGACAAACATAGTAACTGACCATACCTTCACCACGCCTCCTATTGGCTAATCAGTGCGATATGCAAATTAACCGCCAACAAAGATGGCGGTTAATTTGCATACCGCAGGCAGGGCTGGCCAGTGCAAGCCGCCATCCGGGCTCCCGTGTGCCGCCTAAGCCCCGCCCCCAGCCGGGACCCTTGTGTGGGCCCTGGGTGGGCGGGACCCCCGGCTTTGGCCCTGGGCAGAGGGGCTTGGCGGCGCGATCAGCCTGAGGAAGCCCTATTCTTGCAGGAATCCTCCTGCAATGGGGTTCTAGTATAGTTAATAATATGTTATATAGTATAATATGGTATACAAGTATATAATGATATTAATAAAATAAAATATAGTGTAATATAGTTATAATAGTTATAAAAATAAATGTGTGTATGCATGTGTGTGTATGAAATAGACAAAGCAAAAGCAGACAAAACATGGCGTGAAATAAATAAATCTTGTACCTAAGATTTATCAATCTTGACTATAACTATAGTTTTGGACAGTTTGTTTAGATGACCATGTCACCTTAAAATAGACAGTTTGTCTTTTTCTTTCCAATTCTAATACTTCTTTTTTACTTTTTCTCCAGACCAATGGTTAACAGCTAAGATAACAGTGAACATTCTTATTTTCTGATCTCAAAGGAACTAAATCTCAAAGAGATATTTCATGCGATACTTTTTGGACAGGACTAATCAAGTTAAGAATAGATTCTGAGTTTTATATCTTTGTTTTGTCCTTCTGGATATGTGATGACTGATAGATTTTCTGTTTTTGAATTATATTTACATATTTACTATGTGGAGGGAAATGGAGGCATTTGGGCTAAATCCTATTTGATCATATTTCTTTCCTTTTTATTAATATTTGTTTGGATATATCTAGATAATATTTTATCTAGATATTTTGTATCAATGTTTATTAGAAATTTAGTTTACATTTCTTTTCTTTTATAGATTCTCAGTTGGTTCTGGAATCAAGGTTGAACTAGATTTTTAAGTTCCCTCTTTTTCGGCCTCTTGGAACAAACTTGAATGAGTTAAGAATTATCTTGCCTTTTGCTGAATTCTGCAAAATACCACGAGACAACTTGTTATTAAAGAAAAACTAACTTCATTCTGCAGTAAGGGAGAATGTCACTCTGACAGAATATTGGTGTTTCAGAGAAAAGTCATAAGTGGGATACTTGTAGGGTTTTGGGGTCTGGGCTGAAGTGGTTTAAGGTGGGTCTTTCAAGGAAGGAAACTGAATGAGATTGGGCAAAGTTTGTAATATAGTTTAGGTTTGGTGGGTACAGTAAGGCAAGACATTTGACATGAGTCTTGATAAGTAATCTATTGTTTGATGAGCTAGTTAGTTACTTAGGTGAGTGCACTGTTTTCTACAATAAATTAATCTATAGAAATTTCCCAAAGCAAACTGATCACTGAGAAGATGCTGAGAAAAGACCAGAAGAACATAAAGTTACATGAATATCTAGTGGGAAATCATTCCAGGCAGAGGAAATAATAACTACGAGGCCCTGAGCGAGGAAGAATGTGTGTGGAGTAGCAGGAGGCTCATGTGGGAATAGTCAATATCAGAGCATCACTGGGACAACTAAATCATAGAGAACATTGTATGGATGTGGAAGTTTAATCTGAGAGATGTAGGACACCATTGGAGATTTTTGAGGAAAAGAGTATCACGATCTAACTTAGAGTTTAGAAGGATTGCAGTAGCTGTAGTGACGAGAGTAGACTTAGGAGGAGCAAATTAGGATAATATTGCAATACTTTAGGTGAGAGGTTATATGATGGTTTCTTAGGTGAGGGTGGAATCAGGATATGTTTTGCAGGTAAAGCAAATAACTGGAGATAAAGCCATTTAATTTTTTAACATGTTGATATGAGGTGGTTTTTGGCTACCCAAGGTGAGATGTCAATAGGTAGTCAGATACACAAGTCTGGAGCTCCAAGGAGAGGTCTGAGGTAGAAATAGGAATGTGAAGCTCTTAGAAAATAGGTGATATGTATTTCCATATAAAGTCATGATACTAGATGAGATCACCTGGGGGACCAGAGTGGATAAGGACCAGCTCAGGCGTTGGGCACTAGGCTCGCAATGTTTAGATGACAGAGGGAAGAAGAGGAACCAGCCAATAATATTGGGAGGAACAGCCAAAGCTATGAAAGGAAGCAAGGAGAGAGTGGCATTCTGGAAGCCTCGTGACATAATTGCTTCAAGGAAGAAAGATGAGCATGGATCATATTTGGATCACCTGACATATCACTGTGGAAGTACTTGGGGACCTTGAAAAGAGCAGTTTGGGTGAGTGGTGGAAGTGAAAACCTGATTGGAGAAAGTTCAAAAACAGTAAAAAGAAGTGAAGGGGAGGCAGGGAGTATAGATCACTCCTGTGGGGAATTTTGTTGTAAATGGGAGAAGGGGAGATAGCAAGAAAGGTAAGTGGCATCACGAAATTTTGCACACTAATGTAATGATTCAATGGAGAAGAAATAAAGTATGATTCAAGAAAGAGGAGGATTGTGTGAGTGATATCAACTTATCGATTTCACCCAATAATTCTGTCTGCTTTTGCTTTATCTATTTCATACACAAACATACAAATACACATATATGTCTGTAACTATTATAAATATATACTATTTATTACATTGTTACTGTACTTACATAATGATATATAATATTTTAAATTTATTCTTACTTCTTTCTATATAGAACAGTACTTCTGGTGCCATATGCCTTTTATGTCTTCTGTTTGTTTTTTTTTTTGTTTTTTTTTTATAAGACTTCATTTTTTTTTCTTCTTAATATATTTTTTTTATTGATTTTCCACAGAGAGGAAGGGAGAGGGATAGAGAGTTAGAAACATTGATGAGAGAGAAACATCGATCAGCTGCCTCCTGCACATCTCCCACTGGGGATATGCCCGCAACCCAGGTACATGCCCTTGACCGGAATCGAACCTGGGACCTTTCAGTCCGCAGGCCGACGCTCTATCCACTGAGCCAAACCGGTTTCGGCTTCTGTTTGTTTTTGATATTGCAAGTATAGCTGCCTTTTGGTTCAAATTTGCCTGAAATATTCTCATTTATCCCTTTAATATAAACCTTCCTATATTCTTTTATTTTTAAATTTATGTTGTATAGATAGCATATTGTTGCTTCTTATTTTTCAGTCTATTTGAGTATCACTACTTTAATCTGTGAATTTAGCTCACTTATGTAATTTTAATTACTACATTCTCATTTCTAAGATATTATTTGAAAACTATATTTATTGTATATAATGTCTATATTTCATTAAATAGATGAATTTTTCTTATTTAGTTGAAAGTTGTATATCCTGTTTATACTTTGGGTTGTTTTTCCCAAAGGTATTAAGGCTAGTACATATGATTATTTCTTTCCCTAAAGAAGGATGCCCTTAGCAAGTTTTTATTGCCTTTGTTCTGTCTCCATCCTCATGTACTTTTTTTTCCCCAATATTGATATCACTTAGACTTTAATTTTCTGGGATTTACAAATATTTTTTCTTTTTTGGCTATGTTTTGGTTTTCTACTTCTTGTTTTGTAATTGCTTATTTGTATCATACCATAAAAAGGTATTTTATGGTCCCCTCTTATTCCTGAAGGCTATGTTCTAAGATCCCCAGTGGGTATTGAGCCCAATATATACTATGTCTTTTTAAATACTTAGACAACTATGGATAAAGTTTACTTTATAAATTAGGCACAGTAAAGGAATTAACAAAAATGACTAAATAGAATAATTATAACAATATACTGTAATAAAAGTTATGTGAATATAATCTCTCTCAGCAAACTGGTGTGAATTTCTTTTTCTTCACAAATTCACAAACAGAAGATTCATTCTTACTGTAGACTAAACAACCTCAGCATACAGTTTTTTTCTTTTCTTATTAAGTCAAGAACTTTCACCTTGTTACTTAAAGGAAGTAATTTATGACTTCTCTCTGGCATACACAAATTGCCAGCACCACTACTCTTGAGCTTGGGGCCTTTATTAAGTAAAATAAAGGTTGCTTGGACACCAGCAGTCACACCGTGGCAGTGGATCTGATGGAACCAGTGTGGAGGTGCTGGGCAAAGGGAGGAGAGACGAAGTGGGTGATCTGAGGTTTCATCACTCTACACAGGATGGCGCGTAACTTAAACCTTAAGAACTGTTTGTTTCTGAAACAGAAGCTACTATAGATAAGGGGAGACTATTGTAATTTTTCTTCTCATATTTTATGAAATAATTTTTACATTGATTTCTTTTTTGTTCATGAGTGATTCTTTCAAGAACATTTTAAGGATGAGTTCTCGTGTGGTAAATTTTCTGATGCCTTCTATACCCAAACATATTTTCATTCTACTCTCATTTAAAAATTAATATTTTAGTTGGATATATTCTGTTACAATATCCAGTCCTTTCACAGTGTGAACATGTTCCTTTGTTGCCTTCTTGCTTCCAATGTCCCTGACAGGTGATAGCAAGTTATTATTGTTCTTTTTTAGGTTGTCTGTTCTTTCTCTCTAGCAGATATCTTATAGAAATTTGATGTCTCTTAATTTATGATAAAAAATTGTTTTTGAGGTCTCTTAATTTATGGTATTGTGTTTAGATGTAGATTTTTTATTCTGTTGGTTAGTCTTTATTTTAGATATTGGAAAAATAAAACAAGATGTGGTTTGGCTGCAGAAACATAATGCCAGATATATTAATGTGCATGAATGATTTTTCATATTTGGCTATTTTCTATGCAGAAAATAATATCTATCCATTTATTGATTCTTATTATGCTAGACTCTGTGCAAAGAGTTTGCGTGCATTATTTTTTAACTATCACAACAGCTTTTATAGATACTATTGTTATTTCCATTTTTAGGAGATAACAGAATTGAAGTTTAAAACACTTTCATAACTTGCTAAAGATAATTTAGCTAAGGCAGGATCTAAGCCCAGGTTGTTTAACTCAAGATCTTTCCCATATCACATTGTTACCTTATATGTCTAGTTATATACACATCGTGACAAATTTTTCCTACTTGATTGATCAGTACTCTAAATAGGTATGGTTTCGTTTAGTAATTTTTTAAAAAGAGAACTTTAACTTAACTACAACTAAAAAATGACATAATTACTTACATTTGTAAGTGTGTGGGGAAGGAGACACTTTTCATGCAAACTGCTTTGAGAATAAATTTGGTGCAATTGTGATGAAAACTTGCTAACTGCAATGTCTGTCAGAGCGGAGAATGGCTATGCAAATAAAATGGTTAGGGACACTCTTTGCTCATTACTCTTCTGCAAACTGTCACCCCCGGCTTACTGCTGAATAATTCCACTATTAGTAAAACAAATGTAAGATCCGCATTGGAAAGAAGAAAGATTGTTAACTAAGAGCTGTGGGTAAGGTTCTAAGCCTCTCTGTCTTTGTCCATAGGAGTAGACATTTGTCATCTGTAAATCCTGTTAACTGTCTTTCCTAATGTTGCTCCTTTATGTATAGATCTGATGACAAGTTGGAAAGGCAGCGGCAGTATCAGAATCAAACTGATAGAAATGGGCAGGGATGCTGGAGCAGTGCTGGGAAGAATTTAAATGCTGATTCTAGAATCACTTTCTTCCTAGATAATTAATCAGAGGTCAAATTATAATCTCCAAACAATATATGTGATTTGAGTTTCAAATCAAAACAAGTGCTATTTCAGTTCTTTTACCTGTCACCTTTACCATGTCTCTCTCTAACGTCTTACTAATTCTGTATTGAATTGGAGACAATGTCAATGCAGGAGGAAATTTTTTTGACTGAAAGATAAAACTTGTAGACAAGGAAGCTATTTATTCTGTTTTTCTTTGAACTCGTACATTTGTGAATCTCCTATTGGTTTGGGAAAGAATTTTATTTTACTTATAGGTGTTCACTTGTAAAAAAAAAAAAGAGGCCATTGTGTTCTAAAAATAGTTTGATAGGATTCAAATAGTACTGGTTGCTGTGACTAACTTTTTTTTTAAATATATTTTTATTGATTTCAGAGAGAAAGGGATAAAATGATAGAAATATCAATGATGAGAGAGAATCATTGATTGGCTGCATCTAGCATTCCCCTTACTAGAGGCAACCCAGGCATGTGCTCTCACCTGGAATCAAACTGTGAACTCCTGGTTAATAGGTGGATACTCAACCACTGAACCACACTGGTTGGGTGACTGACTGTAACTTTTATGGTGATACCTGTCATAATATTAACTACCATTTACTGAGATGGACCAAAAAATTGGAATACACTATTTATGGTCCTCTCAACAATCTGTGAGGTAGCTATTGTTATCCTCACTTTACAGATGAGCAAACTAAAGGAAAGTTCTCAAGGACACCAAGCTATAAATGTCAAAGGCGCCTTTCAAATGGAGATGTATCTTCAGTGCCTCTGTCCCTCACCCATCACCACCTCTTCATCTCCTTACCTAGCCTATAATGGATTTTTACCTCTCTTCACTGTGCTCATTCACTGTCTTTATTGAACTCCCTTTGCTCTTTCTCCCTTGGTACCATGTCAGTAAGTGCCTTGGTTATGAGTAGTTAAATGCTGACATCCTAGGCCAGTGATGACGAACCTTTTGAGCTCAGCGTGTCAAAATTTTGAAAAACCCTAACTTAACTCTGGTGCCGTGTCACATATCGAAATATTCATATTTTTTTTTGATATTTGCAACTATAGTAAAAAAAGATTTATATTTTTGATATTTATTTTATATATTTACATGCCATTTAACAAAGAAAAATCAATGAAAAAATATGTATAAAATGAACAAAAACAGAAAAACAATGTACATTTAGGAAAAATAATAAAAACAATGATAATCAAATGGTACGAAAACTAGAAATTAGTGACTTTTTTGGTGCTGAAGTTTGTCTGCTAATTCTTCGATTGCAGGTTCATACTTGGTGCACTTCAAGGCCAAGCAAGCTCCACTAACTTCATCTGTTAGCCGGTTTCTTTTGTTCGTTTTAATATTATTTAATGCTGAGAACCAAGTCTCACAAGAATATGTTGATGAAAAAATCGTTAGCAAAGCCATCGCTAGATTTTTTATGTCGCTAAAAGTGTCAGGTACTCTGTTCCAAGCACTCAAAATTTCTTGTTCATAGTTGCAGTCTTCATTATTCAAATGATTTTGTTCCAGATTTTCAAGTTTCAACCTAAAGTTGACAAACAAGAGTCCAAATGCTACCTTGAAAATCTGCAAGTTGCATCTCTAAGTCGTCAATTTGCATCCATTGGAAATCCTTTCATTCCAAAGTACTGTAAACAACTACATCTGGATACTTAATTATTTTAATGGTCTGTTCTAGGCTTTCAAATTGGTCGAATCTTTCCCTGAACTGTTCAAATAATGAGTTTACTATATTCTGGTACATAAGTATGGACTCCATTACACTCGTTGTAGTGGCCTTCTCAAAATACATTTTTATCTGAGGAAAATATTTATAAGTTTTAGTTTCAATATCTCGCTTGAAAATTTTACGTTTACTTTCAAAAGATTTGATGTATCCAAACATAACGTCAATACTTTTGCCAAAACCTTGTAATTTTAAGTTCAGTTCATTCATATGAACAGAGAGATCGGTAAAAAACATCAAATTTCTGACCCACTTATGATCATTGATCTGAGGAAAGTTTGCTAGATCCTTATTCTCAATAAATACCGTAATTTTTCCAAAGCACTCCACAAATCGCTCAAGTACTTTACCTCGACTCAGCCATCTCACATTACTGAACATCAGTAGTCCACTGTAGGTTGAATCAACTTCCTGTAAAAGTCCAGAAATGTTTCCTTAATAAATTCTCCGTCACTGAGGGCTTTTCCATGCTAAGCTATGGAGTGAGCAATATAGTAACTTGCTGATGTTAAATTTGTAGAGCATCTTACAAATTTAATGATGGAATTTGATTGACTTTTATGGAGGTGTAGCTGCCTAGAAATGTATTCCTTCCTTTCATCGATACTTTTTTTTCAAGAGCTGACAATGATTAGTTTCAAAATGTCTCTTTACATTACATGTGCTGCTTACTACCGTTTCATTACACAGTATGCACAATGATCTGTTGTTTCTGTTAACGATCCCGTACATGTCGGTCCGTATGTCTTGAAAGGGTTGGCTACTGCTACTTCCACTTCCTTTATCATTCAATCTTGCTTTTTTATTTTTTTTGATTCTCCATCACAAGGCTGCAAAAATAAATAAGTATAAATCACAGGGTTTTTTATAAAAAGTTGATAGGTTTCTTACCTATTAACTTTTTGCAGTGTTGTTGCACTGACTCCTGGTGCAAAACAATTCAAAGATAGTATGTATAACCAACAAATATATGGTGCTGTAATCAAATATCCGACACGCAGAATGTCTCATTAAGCACTGTTGCACTCTATATCTTTTTCTTCTAACCCTCCCACTCCTGTCTCCTAACAAACATGGCGATCAAGGGCGTCCCTTTGCCGAATGCACCTGAACGCACGGGAAGCTTACCCGAGGCACATGTTGACAACAACAAGGCCATTTCCAGAATTGGGCATTTTGTCACTCGAGTAAAAAAAAAAAATGTCATGAGTAAAGATTAATCTCTTTATAGTGCAATTCTTAACCTTTTCATATTAATGTCAATATTGGAACAATGTGTCTTGGATGTTTTCACTATGTATCTTTGCTACAAAACACCAATGTACATGTTTACATCCGGTTTTAGAATTGCATTATTGATCATGAGTAACGTGAGTAATAATATTACTCGAGCAATGCCCAACTCTGGCTGTTGCGAGAGACAAATATTTGAATTATGCAATTTTTTGTCTCTGCCGATGCGTGTCACCCAAAATGAGTTCGCGTGTCACCTCTGACACGCATGTCATAGGTTCGCCATCACTGCCCTAGGCCAAAGACCTGTGTTTTTATTTTCAGAGCACATTTAATATTTAACAGTTTTCTAAATAAAATATTTCTCTGCTCAATAATTTTGAGTGGATTCAGACTTGTATCAACTTACTTTTGGATTGAGGTGGGAGAACAGAAAGCATATGCAAACACAAAGACTATTTACTTTGTTATAGTTTATTTTCCTTGACATAGCTGAATCTAGTAAAAGAATTATGCCTTCAATGTTATATAACCCACTGATGAATTGCTACCAGAAGACATCTATAGATTTGATTCAGTTAGGAGGTTGCCTTCTCTGGCTGAGCCATCTGATGAATTTTCTCCCCTGCTATTTCACAGTGCCTGTAATGATTAGTCCCCTGGGATTTCTACAGTTCAAAGGCTAATGTATAGTTAAGTTAGATAATATGATTTCTAGAACCAATGCTGTCTATTCATGCACTGTTCAACATGGCAGTCACTTGCCACAGGAGGTTATTTAAATTAAAATTCAAATCAGTTTAAATGAAAAAAAAAGTAAAAAATTAATTTCTTTGTCATACTAACCACATCTCAAGTGCTTAATAGCCATATGGGGCTAGTGGCTACTGCAGTGGACAGCAAAGCTGTAGAAAATGTCCATCATTGCAGAAATTTGTATTGGGCAGTTCTGCAGCATAAAAATCACACATAAAGTTAAGAATAGTTAGTTCACAGGGCATTCTGTTCAGCATCACTGAGTTACAGAATAAAATGGGTCATGCAGCATTGTGACTCCCTTTGTATTTATTTGCTTCCTAGATATCTACTGGGAGGAAGCAATTCAGTCATAAGCACACACAGTGATTGACTCCCAGCGGCTCATAAAATATTTGCTCAGTGTTGCATGAATGAGAATCAAGAAAATAAGATGGATAGAGTGAATATTTGGGCAGTATAAATAAAGTAGCCATTTTCTTTCCAACCTGAATTATGTTAGCCTTCAAAATGGAATAGTTGATCAAAGAGTGTTCCAGTTGTCCAGACTCTGAGGCCTAAAACCACCTGTCACTAGAAAAGGAAAAAGCAAGCCAGAGCTTACTTGCATGGTCAAGTTCAGTTGACTCTGATTTGGAGAGGGTGTCTGTCAAGTCAGGGTGGAACATGTTGCTTCTTCTAGTTGAATGAGACTCTGAAAAGGAAAATAATCTTTTTATTCTAAGTATTTTAATTTATTTCCCACTCTAGAGCTAAGTCAGGAATAAAATTGGAGAAATAATTGGGAAGGCACTTATAGAAGCTTTCATCTTTGGGTTATGAGAAAGCCATGATAAGGAAACCATTTGTCTTTGCAAAGTAATGTATTAGATTATAGCAAAATACAGTGCTGCTATGTCTTTATCTTCATGTCTCACATGTTTAGTAAGCATATTATATATATAAATAAAGAGGATGAATTACAATTGTGATTACAGTAGAGAACATTTTTTTGTATGTGTTTGTGTGTGTGTGTGGTTGGCACGGCTCGGGAGGGGAATGGAATCAGGATTCGTTTTGGCACTGTGAAAGAGAGTTGGACTTGAGATTTAGTTGACATTCCTCTTGCCTGTAGTTTACCACATGTTTTATGGCAGGCCATCTTTCATATGGTCACTTAGAAAAACAATAACTAAAGCTTGTGTAATTAACCTCACCATGTACGTGGCTTTCTGTAAGTCATTCCATGGTTGTCACAGCACACGTTCCTCTTTGCCCAGAGCTGCACCTGCTGACCCAGTTCTATGGGCATGCCCTCGAGTTGTTTTTCTACTGAGAGTGGAGGGCTTTATGCTTCCACTCGTATCCTCTCATCTGGTCCTCATTTGGTCTAGACAAGCATTTTTTGAGTTAGTAAACTCCAGCTAGTGTACAGAACAAGGACACCTGATCCCAGCATGGATTAGATTTGACTCCTCTCTTACTTTAAATTTTATTTCTCAATTCAAGTCTATATTCAATATTATTTTGTATTATTTTGAGGCATACATGGTGATTAGCTTAGTGGTTAAATAATCATATACTTTACAAAGTGTCCCCTCTACCCGATATTTCCAGTACCCACCTGGCACCATGCATAGTTATTACAATATTATGAATAATATTAATATTCCCTGTGACTACTCTTGGGAAATGGGGTGGAAAGGTGAAGGAATTAAGAAGTACAAGTTGGTAGCTGACTCCTATCCTGATTTCATTAACTGGATGCCCTCAACAACTGACACATGAAGGGAATCAGCAGCTCAAGGCCCATTCTTGGGCTTTGGTGCTGTAACTTTTACATGGGAATGTGCCTTGGGAGGGTAGCTTGAGACGAGAACATTGTGGTATTGTTTTGGTATGATCTCCAGCAATCCTGAAGTTAGATGTAGAGACCAGGAAGGCACTGGCTTCAGGTTTTCTTAAATTATATTCCCCAAAATACAGCACTACAGAAGAAAGAGAGATGAAAACTGAAGGAAATTAATCAATCAATACTCCTTTAAAGGTAATTTATGATTGTAGCTTTTTAGTTATCTAAATATTTCTTCTTTTTCTCTGAATACTTTATAGCTTTGTGGACTTTTGGGAAAAAAGTAAATCTTTTTATAGTGTAATAACACTTCAATGTCAAACTGATTAGAAAGTAATTGGCTACTCACATGATAGATATGTTAAAAAAGTGGTGAAGTGTCTCCCAGCTGGCGTGGCTTAGTGGTAGAGTGTGGACCTATGTACCAGGAGGTCACAGTTCCCTTTGGGTTTTCCCGGCCAATAACAATTCTCTCTCATCATTGATGTTTCTCTTTCTCCCTTCCTCTCTGAAATCAATAAAAATATATTTTTAAAAAAGAAAAAAAATGGCAACGTGTTTATCACACAATTTTGTTCTCTCTTTCCTTTCTAAAGACTTTTCCTTTGCTACAACAAATAAGGTTTCTCCTTGCAACCTTGCTCCATCTGCCAGTCCTATAAAAAAAGAGACTGCAAACCAAATTCAGCTCCGTGGGAGTTTAGGAATAATAAAGAACTGGAACACGGCTGGTCCCGCCATCCCACACAGAGGAGAAAACACTCTGAGTTAGCACTGCTGGTAAATCATACATAATCAAGAGATAAATTTCCCCTGTGTTTTGATAGAAAGCAGGTATTAAGCGGTGAGTTGGAAGGAATGCAGCAAGCTGCTGAGCTATAAAACAAAAAACAAAACCTAAGAAATAACACTAGAATACTGAACCCAGTTGAAGAAAGCTTTGGCTGCTTGCCTGACGAGGTGGGTCAGAGATGGGCAAGGGAACAGGTTCTCTCCGGAACCTCCCGGCAGCAGCGCCCAGGCCTCCTCCTCCCAGGGAGCTGCGTTATTGAGAGATCCCAGCGTGTCCGGAGGATGTTAGCTGACAGTGACTCTGGCAAGCAGCCCTGAAACCGGAGCCAGCGAGCTCCCATTCGGAAGTGCCCTGTGAGTGTTTGTGACCTGCCGGGCGGCGTTGGACTCCATCGCGGCCATGTGGCACAGTCACTGCCTAAAGCTCCGCAGTCACACGCAGATCGATGCCTCCCCGGAGCAGGTAATTGACTTCGGACAGGTGCGAAGGAGTCCTTGCCGCACGAAGAATGCCACCAAGAGCGCCTTTGAAACCAGGCAGCCATGGCTGGGCCCTCTTTAATTTAGTTTTCCAATTAGCTTCTCTAGTATTAAAAACCTACCCATTTTTATAGCAAAAGAGTCCAACGCGACGGGAAAAGAAGCCCGAGTGTGGCAGGTCTGAGGGACACACCAGCTGCTGTCGGAGATCATGTCTTTAATCCTCCGTCTTTTCGTACAGTCGTCGATGCAAGTTGCTGAAAGCCCTGCAGGTAAAGCAAACCTCTTCTCCCATCGCAAAAGGACTTCCCAGGTACCTTGATAAGTTCGGTGTTCTTCATAGGAGGGTGAAACTATTTCAGAAAAAAAATATTGAAATGAAAACAAAAGCAAAAACAAGATAGGTTTATCCCTTTGGTGAAATCCTCCAGAGCGATGCCAGGGGCCGAGAGGTCCCCTGAGGGCCGTGCTGAGCAATGTTCCTGAGGATGTTTGGGAGTCCGTTCGCGGGGAGCCTCTCTCTGTAGCTTGGACAGTTGTCTGCAGGCACAGGCATGTTAAAAATTGTGCTACCTCGGGGTCCGGTTTCCCATTGCCTCTAGACTAGCCATGTAAATGGACCTCCTCCCCAGCTCCTCCCCTTCCTCTGAAAGAAGCTGCACCCCCCAGCTCTGGGGCACGGGCATAATGTTTAGGTTCCAGATGAACGGGTTGCTGGGATGATCCTTCCTTCACCCTGAGGATCTTGCTACCCAGTTGTTCCCATCTGGGGGTGATTGTACCGTCCCCCCAGGGGACATCTGGCAATGTGCAGAAGTATTTTTGGTGTCTAGTGCTGGGGGATCATCTAGCAGGCAGTAGGCAGCCAAGAATGCCGCTACACACCTTGAAATGCCCAGGACAGCTCCTATTCAGAAGTGACTTTAAAATGTTGACGGCTTGCTGGAATATGTTAAACTCCGTCACGGACATGGAGTTTAACATATTATTTGGCCCAAAATGTCAGTAGTGCTGAGGTTGAAAAACCTCTTGCTACACTGTATGATGATGGCAGACCTTTCGGTCAATTCCTCTGCCCAGGTGACCTATTCACAGGAAGCCAGCAGCACAGAGGCAGCAGGGGGCTGAAGCAGCGCCGCCAGGGAGGGGAGCACCTGAAAACTCAGTCTTCCTGTGGAGACGGTCTCCATGAACCTTGTCTCATGGGCTAACATTTCAGCCTTGGGAGAAGGTGCTCAAGAAGGGCTGTGCTCTCTCCCCACACACTGTGGATAAGTACACGAGTGGCTCCCCAGGACACCTTTCTTTACTTCACAGATCATGTGCTACGTATGTTCTATTATGTGTTAGCTACAAATTACCTGTTACCTAATTAGTGTCAGGTGCCTGCTAAGTGCTTTATGGAGGTTAATTTATTTCACTCTTATGGTATGAACTGGTGTCATTGTGAGCGCCGTTTGTGTATATGAGGAAACTGAGGCTTAAAAGCAGGTCACACTTCGTAAATATTGAGCTAAGATATGAAGCTGAGTCTAGTTTGACAGTGAAACATATATTCTTAAGCAGACTGCTAAATTGGTGCGTACCCAAATAGGTATGATTGAGAACAATAACTAAGACAAACATACCACTTGAAGATACTCTGCCATGCTTGAGTTGTTAATATTTAGGCCAAGAAAAAAAGGACTCAGGCTTTTATATAGTCATCTGAACCAAATGTCAGGAAAAGAGCTGCTGTGCAAGAATTCTAGAACATAAGTGCTATGAAAGCAAGTGATTATTTTTTCTGTTTTTTTTTCTTTTTCTGTATCTTCAGTACATGGAACAGTAATTGGTGCACAGTAGATACTAGATTTACATTGTGTTGAGTTAATGATCAGAATCAGAGAAAGATTTCCATGGTGACATTATCTATCAAACCCATGTTGCTTCAAATGTCAGCAATTCCTTTCAGAATAACTTAACTAAATACAAATTAACTCCAAGCAGACATTCTCTGGCTGCTTATGGAACACAAGGACATATTGAAGTGTAAGGCCATGGGAAGAACTCAGGATAGCTCTAGAAGGCTCTTGGACCTTCATTCTAGTGCTGGGTCCAATTACCAATACTGTTTGAGTCTCAAGTCAAAGATCTGAAGAGCTTCCACTTGGCTTCTGCTGAGCCAGTAAGTTGTCTCCCCCAGGTCAGGTGATAACTTGGTCCAGTAAGTTGTTGGCAAGAGATAAGGCAGTGCAAATGTGGTTAACAAGCAACCACTGTTTGTGCACAGCAACGTACAGAGGAGGAATGTGTGGCCAGGATGGGCACCTCCTAAGATGCATGGGATACCAATGTTGCTGCCTTAAGAATTTGCCTAGTGGCCTCTCAGCCTGATGTTGATAGCTCCTGACTTATCATACCCGTGAGAGGGTAGCTTTTGTTAGCTTTCATTAGCTCTTGTAATTGTTTGTGCATTTGGAACTTAGTTTAGGGAGAATAGTGTCCAAAGAAAGCACATTATTAAAGCAATTAGATTTTTATACTTGGTAATTGGCAAACACCTGTTGTTGGCAGATGAAAGTTTGTTTTAGTTCACGTGCTGATTTTCTGAATTAGTTGGGCAAACTAATGGTCATAGGCTTCTCTTTCAATTTCAAAGTACAGAATGGATCATGCACTGAACAGATTCTTCTTTTCCATAAGCAATAGCCTAATGTCTTAAGTAATTTATAAATAAGATTCCTCAGTCACTGGTGAAGTGTGTTTTCATTCATGTGCATTTAATGCTTTTATTGGAGCTTTCCACAATAGATATATCAGGAATACTATTGGGTGATTTGAATTAAAGAGGAGTGGTCACCTGCAGAAGAAATGACGGAGCCGGAGGTGTATTGTAGAGCAGGGAATCATGTTTTCTTCTCCCTCATTCAAAGATTGGATTTGAACTCATTGTCCTAATTCATCAGGTCAGAAGGACATGTCCATGCATTTTCTGCTTTCACCAGTGAGGTAATTCCTGGCACCATTATCACGTGGTTGTCTGTAATGTGTAGAAACTGCAGGTTGAATAGGAATACAGAGCGGGTGGTTTCAACCTGTGGTGACTGGATTGTAAGACTCTGTTGAGGGAGATGATCACATTGTTGGTTTAGTCAAAAAAGCCCGAGAGGACCTACCTGAGCTCAGTAGGACTACATTCTAGCATGTAGAGCCTATTTTCCATATGAGCACCTTTCTAATAATGAGGTGCGTTACTTTCACAGCAGTGAGCAAATGTATTCTTTGTTGAGTGCAGACATGCTCCCTCTCCTGACTTTTCCCTCCTACTCCCTTGTCCTTCTTACTCATTACAAGATGCTATTAATGGCCAAACATCAATTGTTAAAGTACGAGTACCACAGATCACTATAGCAGCTGAAGATTCTCATGGAAATTTGCTTAGTGTGGCATACTTAGGCATACAAACTTAATTGTCATCCTATTCCTTACATCCTGGCTTTTAAGGCTCTAGAGCAGTGGTTCTCAAACTTCTGGCCCTTTAAATACAGTTCCTTATGTTGTGACCCAACCATAAAATTATTTTCGTTGCTATTTCATAACTGTAATGTTGCTACTGTTATGAATCATAATGTCAATATCTGATATGCAGGATGGTCTTAGGCGACCCCTGTGAAAGGGTCGTTTGACCGCCAAAGGGGTTGCGACCCACAGGTTGAGAACCGCTGCTCTAGAGGATTTGTTCTTTGGATGTTTCTCTGAAGACATTTCTACATTCTACCTCTTACTCACCCATTTCAAATACACTTGATTTTCATCAAACATCTCAAGTATATTCCCAGCTCAGAACTTTGACTTGCTATTTCCTGGGTCTGGTAAGCTCTTCCCCTATATCAGCAGAGGGCTTGAGCCTTCATTCTATGCAGTTTCTGATTATATTTCCTCTCCTGACCACAAATTATAAAATGTCAGCCTTGTCACTTCTATTTCCTTCTTCTGGCTTGTGTTTTGTATAGCTCTTACTTCCACCTGGTATAAAATCTATCTATATGAAACTCTAACATGCAAATTGACTGAACAGCAGAAAGACCAGTGGAATGACAAGTCACTATGATGTGCATTGACCACCGGGGGCAGACTCTCAACATAGGATCTGCCCCCAGCCTGCAGGCCCTGACTGGCAACAGCAGTGGGGAGCAGGGCCCCAAGCGGGTGGCGCCAGGCCAGCCAAGGCAGGTGTGAGTGGGGGCCCCGATCATTCCACTGGTTGCCCCACGGATTGGCCTTGATCCCTGGCCAAGCCTAGGGACCTTACCCGTGCATGAATTTCATGCACCGGGCCTTTGGTTATTATATATTTATTTTTATTGTCTATCTCCCCTTAAGGATATATAAATATTTATAAGGACAAGGAAATTGTCAGTTTGGTCCACTATTGTATACCCAATCCTAGAAAAATGTGCCTGACACACAGTAGCTTCTCAATAAATACATATTAAATAAATGAATAAATTGGAAAAATAATATTATAAACATATTTTAACATTTGCATTAGGTAGTTGAAGACATTACATGAGCAACACATTTTATTTACAGATATAAGATATTAGACTAGTAGTGAATTCCAACTGAATCACTTAAAGAGTAGAATAATTTGAGGTTGACTTTTTTAGGTATCTATTTAACAAATCAGCTAAAAATTCTAAACTCAATATATCAACTTGTCCTATGAATATGTCACAATTTCTATTTTGTTTTTGGCTCGCCAATTATGAAAACATAAAAGGAGGAGGAAAAAGTACATTCTATTTTTACATGCAAATTTTCAACTCCACTTAAAGTCAAGGAATAAGGCTTTTTACTTTTCAATCTAGAGTCTCCTTCAAAGAAAAGGTAGAGAACACAAACTGGTTCTACATCAGATCTTGGAAAAATATATTGAAGCCTTTGAGTTTGAAACAAGTGATTAATGTGAAGGTTAACTATAGAACAAGAGTTAGGCAGAATTTGAAGTGCACATGGCTTATCTTTAAGATCCTTCCTATATTGAGGTTTGCTCCAGATATCAGATGTTCCATTTCTGGTGCTGCTTTCTCAAACTTTATAGCTCCTTTATTGTTTTCATCCTTACCTTGTTTGACACTATTCTGCTGGAACCTCTTTCTTTTAGAATTTGGAAAATTTATACTAACACATTACATCTAGTACTGATAATTTTCAAATAGTTTAGATAATTATTAATTTACTAGAGGCCTGGTGCATGAAATTCATTCATGGGAGGGGGTCCCTCAGCCTCTCCTTCACCCTCTCACAATCATGGACCACTGGCTCCTACCTGCTCTCCTGCCTGCCTGCCTGATTGCCCCTAACCGCCTCTGCTGGGGCAGCTTCATCCAGAAGGACATCCGGAATGACGTCCAGAAGTTCGGCTGTCTGGTCTAATTAGCATATTATGCTTTTATTATTATAGATAATTACTTAGATAATTCAGATGATTAATAATTACTTTGATAAATTAATATTTTACTACAGGGCACTGTACTAATGAGAGAGGGGCTGTGATCTGCCATCTAAGTAGCATGAGTTCTCCCAGCATTTGGATGGTGGCTGTTGGTATTCCTGTTACTCAAACTTATTTATTGAATACTCGATAGTGACTCATGTGGTACTAGCAATTCAGATCTTGTTAAGAATGTAATCATACACTTACCTGAAGGAGAATTTGGCAGGGCCATATGAAGCATGTGGGAAAATACCATACAATAGAACAAACGATGGCTCCAATGCTCCTAAATGGAAAATGATTGTTCACCATCTTCCCATACATTATTTCTTCAGAAGATAATTCATTTTGTTATCTCTAGCATAGAATCAAGTTTAGTGAAGAGGATAGTTTTTATTCTGATATGTCAATATTTTAAAAAACAATTGAACAACGATAATTTCTATAGAGCTTTACCATGCATCCACCTTTACCTCTGTACTATCTTAGGTTGCAGAGATCTTAGCTGGAGACCAACTATATTCATTATTGATGTCCAGATAGAGTTAATGAATATGAAGAGAGGCCACCAGAAGTTAACTTGCATAAGGAGCTGAGGCAATACTCAGGGCAACATTGCTCTATTAATGAAGTAGCTCATAATTGTCACTAATGGTTGTTATCCAATGGCTATGTTTGAGTCCAACAAGAGGTAGTTCTGAATCCTTGTTGCAGATCTCTTCAGAATAAGGACTTGAATACTGACTTTATTTCTGGACCCCCTTCCAACCCAATAAAAGGAGTATCTTTCTGGTACATATTGCAACAATTTTCTGAAGAAATAAAAACTAGGTAACATAATGCTCAAAATAAGGGTAGGTAGTTTAAATTTTAAAGTCACATAAATTTGTTACAGATTTTTAAATGCTGAAATCATTTTACAAATAATATAAAATAACCAACATGGGTCTAAATGTGTTTTATGTCATTTTAAGAGTAGAAAACAAGTATGGATTTTAATTACACTAGTTTCCATTAGTTTTATCTTTTCTTGTGTTTTTTTCTTCCCTCCACCTTCTTCTTTTATTATTTGCCTTCAGGCTTTTCATTGATCTGCCAGTGACCTCCTTCTTCCTTTGGAGGCAGGAAAAGTGGGATTTTTCATATCAACTCCAGAGAGCATCGTGTCTTTTCTATTTTCTTAAAGGCTAGAGAAGGTGACTTGCTTCCTCATATCTAATTTAAGATGTTCATTTGAAAAGAAATTTTAAAGCAGCAATTTCTATTTCTTACCCTGAGTTTCAGAGGTTGGTTTCATACCTATTTTTGTTAGTTTGTAAAGGGAGGTACGACTCTGAACAGATTGGAAATTAGAGATTCTGTAGGCTTTAAAAAAGAAAAATTCTCTCATTTTTGCTGGAGGAGTTAGCAACCAATTTTAAAACTTAAAATGAGCCTCATATTTCTGTTCCTTGGGGGCTTATTTTGCATCTTCTGATGACCGATATGTGCAGCCTTAAAGCGAGTCCCATGTTTTTCTCAGCTTTACTGTTTCTTCCTCACGCAGCTGTCAGCGGTGCAGTGTGTGGGCTTATCTGTGGGTAGAAGAGCTCTCTGGGTGGGCACTGTCTGTGCCCTCGAATGCAGATGGCACTCAGGGGATGGAGCAAGCGCTTTCTTTTCCTCTGTCCTCCCACTCTACATGCTAATAAAAATTCCTCCTCGGTGTCTGCAGCATTGTGGGGAGGTTGATTAGCCTACGGTTTCCATTTTCTATGTTTACAAAGAAAATCAGAGTTTATAGGGAAGTGCCGCAAATGAATAATTTAGTGCCACAATTGGTGCAGGAAAAGGAGGCTGATGATGTAGACAAACCTGGAGTGAATTAAAGCTTGAAAAATAATTTATAAAGAAATGTGAAATTTTCCAAGATCAAATTTACAACCTGAGTGAGTCTTAATGCAGAATGTACTTGCTAGTTGTGATCAAATGAATTATAAGCTTTGAGGCATTACGTACTTCTGACGCCAAAGTTGTTTAGGTTAAATTAACTCTATATGTGCACTTACCTCTCTCCAGGTACCGAAACACACAAAGCATGTCAGTTTAGAATAAGTATCTAGTGTGGATAGCTATGCTTAAGTAATACCTATTTTTAGAAAATGCCAAGTCTATTTAAAGAGAGCAGTTGCTCCGCATCCATATAACTTCTCCATCAATATCAATAGAACAGATTTTACTTTGAGCGAGAGAGAGAGATGGAGCAATAAATATAGTAGGAAGGCAAAGAAAAGGGAAGTTTCTATTTGACATGGCTATGGGAAAGCATCAATTTCAAAAAGAAATCAGACCTTCGAAATGGAATATGCTTGTTCTCTCCCGCGGTTAACTTTCAGCTGTTGTTTTGTGTTCCTGCAAGATAAGCCAGACTGCACTGATTTATATACTTGTTGGCATCCGTCCAGGCCCTCCTGTAAATGGATACCATGATGGAATTAGAAATGTAAGAGATTTATTGGGGGAAGTGCCTGGGAGAGATACAGGGGAGGGGAGGATTAGGCAAGGAGTGGCGTGCCTGATACCTGCGAAAGGAGTGGGGGAGGGAAGAATGATTTGGTTGGAAGAGCCAAAGCATGCAGTGCCGCTCCAAGAATGCGTTGGCGAGGCACTCGGGCTGCCCCAAATCAAAGTTGTCCATGAGAGGAATCCCGATTGGGCCGCAATGGCCTATTTCTGCTTCCTGCTTCGTGAGCAGGTGTTGGCAGGGGTGGGGGAACAGCCAGGGAGGGTGTGAGTACTGAAGTGGATCTCAAAGATGGGGATTCTGGCACTGGCAGCTCACTGGGCTCTGCAACAGGCTCTCTCCTTAAAGGCCATCTGAGCAGCGTACCTCGAGGGGTAGCATACCATTATTACAAGTTTGACTACTACTTAAATCATAGAAATTTTATATCCTTTCCCATGCATTTCTGATAGTCTTAACCATTAAGTTGCTGTAGGAGTTTTAGTCTGTATTTCATTAAACCTCATCCATCTATTGCTCTGTAACTGGCATCTGTACCCAATCACTCTGCTCATCCGGGATGTCTATTTCCATGGGATGTGTGACTTAAAGAAAAGCTGAGAGCCATGCCTGATCTCTGTCCCACAGCTGAGGCTGTGCAAAATATGTGCTATTTCTCACACAGTTTTTTGTTACTATTTTTCTTAAATGTTTTTCTCAAGGTGTGCCCCTGACTATTTAACAAGTAAATTCATACTTGTCTCTGAGCTCGAGGACACTTGTTAGAAGGCCACTCCCACCCCCTACCCCCTACCTCTAACTAATTTGGGAGCCCACAGCGGTGGGGAAAAGGAGAGGACGGTGGCTCTGAGTGAGAAAAGGATTCATGGCTTTCCTGCCCATAAGCCTGCCTCTCCTCCTGAGGGTGGTCATAGCAACATCCCCATCCTAATGCAGTCCCACCCAGAGGCAGCCTCTGAGACCTCCGGCTGGGCTCTGAACCCCAGCACCCCATTGTGCACACAACCCACGTGTGTCCGAGACATGCTGTTCAGCCTGCAGACACCCTCAGCATTTCACCTGCTCTAAGACGTGGTGAATCGTAAACCTGGACAGCAAGGCGGCTATACGGTGCCCCATGTGACTCCTGGGCTTTGTGCACGCTTTCCTCTTGGGGCTCCTGGGACAGAATGATTTCCCTCCGAGAGAAAAGAACAACGAAGAGGTGTTACAGAATTTACCAGGCGACCGAAAAATACACAGGAGTACCCAGAGATACAGGAAAAATCCTTTTATTTCCCGTTGTACTAGTACCGTGACTCAGGGGAGCCTGTTTCCAAATCCTGAGCAACCCGATATGGAGGAAGCTTTCTCTTTATACCCTTTGGTTTCTTTGTCCCCCAAATAAGGATCAGACTTCTGGACCTATCGTGGGCTTTTCAAAAAGCCCCGTGTGTTGGGGTGGGGGCCGTGAGACCACACCTAAAGGCCTGGCCTGGCGCCAGCGCTGATAACTCCCCCTCTGGGGGTTGTGTATTGCTCATCGTTTATGGCCTCTGTAAAATGGGGGTAACTTAGGTAAACAGGTCTTGCAAGACCAGATAATTAAGGAAGGGGCAAGGACATTAGACTATAGGCTAACAGGAATCTTCTCATTAACTAGGTATAGAGTCAGGCTTCTGGTCCACCCCCACCGCCACCAAAAAAAAAAAAAAGGCTTATTTTCCTCATCAGATGCAGCTTTTAACATTGCAAAGGCACCTTTCCAGATTAAAAAAAAGAAGATGCATTATATAGGTGGTTTGAAGAAAAACATTTATAAACTGACTTTGGGATTGCATTTTTGCACAAGTCTTTCACCCCGACATATTTCCTTTCTAATTTAGTCTTACATTCACGTAAGCCGGGCCTCCCATCCTTTATCCCTGGATCAAATGTGGATCATGCACTTATTTGTGTAAATCCTTTGTTAAAGGTTTCCTCCCAACAACTCGGCCACCCCCTTCCACAGAGGTAAGGATGCTGTCCCCAAGTGGGACACACTTGGGTTGAAATAAATTACTGTGAACTGTGAGATGATTAGTGCCCTTATAATTAGTAGTGCAAAGAGTACAGCTCATGAAAAGTACCTTGGAGACTCAATTCCAAAAAGCCATGGGTAATTCTTTTTTTAGGGATGCAGAATCAGAAAATCAGTTGCTGCCACTACTAGTTTTTATCCATATCATTCCTAAATTAGGCTACCACTAGGTCTACAGGAGGGGAGAATTATGCCCAGCTGTTCCCTTCTCTGCATGAGTGAGACTGTTGTCAAAGATCTGTGTCAGGTTAGTGCCTGGGGCAAATGTTTACTGTTGTAACAATTCTGTCAAAAGCAAGTTTGGGTCCTGACAGCACATTCACTGTCACATTGCTGGTGGACATCTGCTCAGTACTGGGCCGCGGGGGTGGGGCCTGTGCTCAGGCTGATTGAGACACTCTGCTGATAGGAAGAAACCTGATTCCCTGCTATTTTCATAAGGAGCAGCACTTGAGGGACCCTCTTCTGATTATGACCTCAGGCTGCCACTTAACATGCTTCTTCGTTGCCCATCTGGCCTTAAAAAACACACCATTTCTGTTATGAAGCAGGGAAGACTCTGCAGTGGAAAAGTTTGTGTATTTCTGGCACTCAGTGGGATAAATAACAGAAGTATTACCTTTGAGTTATTGTTCAAGAGGTGAACCTACATTTTTTATTTGAAATTGTATTTCCTAATGGAGTTAATGAAGTAATAATGCTGAAGAAATTAAGCTGATTCTTTCCAACAGCAAATAAAAGTTGGTCTTCGTCTTACTTCCTTACCAAATTTCTAAATGGAGGCCATATTTTGCTGTATTTAGTTTGCTAGTCTCCTTTTGGCACGTCGGTGGAATAGTACATATTTAAAGACTAGTATTTGGAACTCTGCAAACCACATAAGTGTTTTTGCTGGAGATGTTATTTCTGTTACTTGTTTTACTTAACAAGTTGACTATAACACATCATGAAGTTTATGCCCTATATAAATTGCTTTAATTAGGTTGGGTTTATGTAACTTCTTCTTGTTTGTATAGGATGCATGCACAAATTTTTTTTTTCTAAAAACCCAAGAAGTTTATTGGATGTCACAATAAATAAATGCAATCATTTAAATGAAGGTATTTATTCCTACTGTATTTACTTAAGTCTAGATCATTGTCTTTGCGTGATGATACTGCATTTTGGTAAATTAAATGGGGGAGAATAGGCTGTTATTCTCGTCAAAGCCATCCCAGATGGTACGTGTAATTCTTAGACGTCCAGTTTACCAACATAAGAATTCTTTCTCTCCTCTCCTCTGGCCTACAGAAACAAATGTGGCCCAGATGCCTGACAAATATGTGGGAATCACCCTATATGCTTGTAGGAACATGTGTCATGGCCATGTCTAATTTCACACCAAGAAATGTTTTCAGCTGCTTCCATCTAGCTACTACATTTAATGACACTATCAGAAAGAAATTTGAGGAATTTTGAAATGCCAGAAGAGCTAATATGTAGTGAAAATCCTAGTAGAAAAGAAAAATACCAGCATAATACCTTATGACACATTTGTTTGCCAAGTATTATGCAGTAAAATTTGATTTTGTCAAATAAAATATAACAAAACTTCAAGAAAGTTCAGAAATCTAATTTTTGGCTACTTCAATTACATTATTATTGTCTGGCTATTTGATAAGACAGTTGCAACCTAGTTTTAAGCCCCTCTGGAGATAGTTATTTTAGTGAGTATTTCTGTGTCTATCTGTTTAATATTTCCATATTACCTCTCAATCATTCATAGTACATCGAATATGAAGTGAAAAAAATGCTTTCCTTATTATATATCTCAGGGTGGTGATAGTGTTGTCGGGGTGAAAATCCAGATCTCCTAAAACCCTGTGTTACTATGTAGTCATCTATCTAACTCTTGGTTTGTAAGGATACAATTTAATTTATTTTGGCAAGTATTTTAGAATATTCAGAGAGTAATCTGCTGGATATGAAGGAACTTTTATTATTGAGTAAATAGCAAGATGAGTTAAGTGTTGGGGGAAAGAGAATGAGATAGGAAATACTTAACTTCTTGGGGTAATCCCAGTCTGCCATGTCCTTCCTGTTCATATGCATGCTTATATGTACATAGTTATTAAAGTATTGTCTGTAAAGTTGTGTTCTAGTTCACAAGCACTGTTCTGCATGGACCTCATAATAAGGTTGAGCTAATACCCTCTAGGAAGTCTTTCCTGACACCCTAACTGAGTAGTTCCCCATTCTCTCACTCCCTGACCCTACCTGATTTGTATCTTTCCCCAGCATTTATAATCACCTGACCTTATAGTATAGACCAATTTCTTTAGTGGCTAGCGCTAGCTCCACTAAAATATAAGTTCAATGTAGGAAGGCATAGAGGAGTGGTTAGCACATAGTGAGCACTCAAAGAAACATTTGTTGAATAAGTTGATTAATAAATGTCCCAAACACTGTTGTTTGAATGGATACCATTCTTTTGCTATTATAGTTAAAGCACTAATAAACATCTTATTGCGTAGGTTTGGCTTCTTTTGAATTTTTCCTTATGATTATACTGATAAAGAAAATGTATTAAAATATGGATAATTTTTATTTTAGTACTCTTTTTATTCAATCATTTATTCATTGATTTACCAAATATTTAAGTGTCTGTGCTGGCCATTGTTTTATGTCTAGTGACAAAGTTGTGAAAAAGGTAGATGAAGTTTTTGACTTTTTGGAGGTTTTATTCTAGTCAGGGGGATAGGCAATTAATAAACTGAAATATTAGATAGTGATAGGACTATGGAGAAAATTGAAAAAGAAGAGGAAAAGGTATACTGTTTAGGCAGGGATGTCAGAGAAAGCCTTTCTGAGAAGGCAAGTTTTAAAGGAATCCTTGCATGAAGTAGGAGGTTGAGCCACATGAATAGACTAGAATCCCGTTGCATGAAGATTTGCACAATAGGCCTTCCTTCCTCTGGCTGCCGGCACCGGTTTTCCTCCGGCACCCGGGACCCAGGCCTTTGGTCCGGTCGCAGCGGAGAAGCCAAGCCTCTTCAGTCTTCAGTCTTCAGTCTTCACTCCGGCCAGACCCTTCAGTCTTCGCTCTGTGCCTGTGCATGCAAATTAACTGCCATCTTTGTTGGGTTAATTTGCATACTCATCCTGATTGGCTGGTGGGTGTAGCAGAGTGACACCAATTTGCATGTTTCTCTTTTATTAGTGTAGATGATGTAGAGAGAAAAGCAAGTTCAAACATCCTGCTGCAGTAGTGTCTTATATTGCCATATTATGCCAATGGAGTTGGGTCTCTTTAATTTTATTTGCTCTTAGCTAAGCATTTTTTGGGGGAAACTAATTTACTAAGTGTAATTTCTATTTTAGATTAGCTTTGATGTCTTTGTTCACAAATAAGGATAAACCTTTGTTTCTTGTATTTGTCCACTGCTTGCATTTCTTCAATGAGCTCTTCGTTGCTATCCTTTGGAAATTTACCATTGGCATCTTGTTGCTTTTCTTATAAATTTGAATGTGATCTTTATATTAGAGATGCAAATACTTCTCTGTGTATTATCATTTAAATTGTGGTTTTGCTACTTTTCTATTGTATAGCTGTCCTCTGTGGCTTTATATGCATTTTAATGGAATAAAATGATTTAAGAAGCATCTGTGGTAGATTGATTATATTAAGAGACCCAATTTCTCCCCTCCTACATGTATGCACATCCTTTGCCATATAATGTTTTCTTCTCTTCTGCATTGACTATGGGCCAGCCATGTGATACTTTGGACAGTGGCATGCGGTAAATGGGGCAGCAACAGAGACTTGAACAATAGGAAAAGAACTTATGCAATTGCTGTCTCTCTGTTGCTCTCTGCAGTTGCCATGGGTCTCTACCGAGGCTACACTGCAGGTGGGTGGTAGACACTTAGTACAGAGGCAAGTTGTGCAGCCCTTGTCCTGGCCATCCTAGATTAGCATAGCCAGCTGACCCCCAGATAGGTAAACAGACCGAATCAAGACCAGTAGAGCCGCCTACATGAATCCGCAGATAAGAACATAGTCACAGGCAGGACCCAGTCCTAGCGGTTGAGTGCCCACATACTTGTGAGTTAGATAAAGGCTCATCGTATATAACCAGGAGTTTTTATAGCTGTTTTCTATGTAGCATGTTTGTGGAATAGTTAATTGAAAGAGTGCCCATCTTTAAACTACCACTCTGGTTGTGTTATTTGTGCCCTGTGTTATTGACTGGTTTTAGTGGAATACAATTTTCTAAAAATGTTAAAATCAAATGCCAGTGGGGAAACTAAGATGGCGGCATAGATAAACACCGGGAAATAGTCGCCTCCCACAACAATTGAAAATTTTCCCAAAGGACGGAGTAAACATCGTCCAAAACAACAGGAAGGCTGGCTGAGTGTAATTTCTACAACTAGAAGAAAAGAAAAGCACGCTGAGAGCCAGAGGAGCTGCGGAGGCTGAGTGCAGAGGTACGGCGGCAGCTCGCGCGCGCGGAAAGGGGGTGGCACCTGAGGACGCGGCTGTCTTTTTGAATCACAAGCTCCCGATTGCTCTGAACTCCGGTTCTGGGAAGTCTCTGGGGACCCAGGACACATACGGGCAGAGGCTGCTCTCTCAGGCGGCAGCGGGTGAACTTGGGGGCCGCTTTTCCTCAGAGGTGCTTGCAGCCATTGCCGGGACACTGGGCGCGAGAATCTGGGCGCGGAGAATCAGCCATTGCTTCTTTCTCCAGCCCTTTGACTCCCTGAGGCCCCGCCCCACCCGGGCTGCGGCAGAGGCTTTTGCATGTGAATGCCCCAGAACTCTGCAACCTGATAATTACCTAACTGCAGCCAGGCCAGCCAGACCCGGAACTTCCAAGAGAAAGCCCAAGGCCCTGCAGCGGCTTGCATTGCTTCACAGCTGAGCCTCTTCGTGGTTCCTGCTGTGTGGCCTCAGGCAGGGGCTGAATTAGCACCTCCTTAGATCCAGGAGCCACTGTACCCAGTGGTCAGAGGGGGACCATTCTCCCACTTCAGACACAGCTGCTTCCCACAGCCAATTGGCCTGGAGGTCAATTCCTCCCAGTGATCCTACAACAAGCGAGGCACCAAGAGTGCACCAAGAGTGTCCACCCCAGGTAACTGGGGAGGCTGAGCCACTGGGCCCTACAGGACACCTGGCGCGCAGGCCACTCTAGCAACACAGGGAAGCAGCCAAAATGCGGAGACAGAGAAACAGGTCACAATTGGCAGAAACGGAGGAGGACAGACGACTGGATATAGAGTTCAAGGCCACGTTTATAAGGTTTGTCAAGAATTTTATGGAAACCGCCGATAAATTTAATAAATCCCTCAAGGAGTATAGTGAGACCATGGAGGTCATGAAAAAGGACCAACTAGAAATTATGCATACACTGACTGAAATAAAGAATACTTTACAGAGATCCAACAGCAGACAAGAGGATCCCAAGAATCAAGTCAAAGATTTGAAATACAAAGAAACAAAAAATACCCAACCGAAAAAGAAAAAAGAAAAGAGATTCAAAAAATATGAAGATAGTGTAAGGAACCTCTGGGACAACTTCAAGCGTACCAACATCAGAATTATAGGGGTACCAGAAGGAGAGAGAGGGCAAGATATTGAAAACCTTTTTGAAGAAATAATGACAGAAAACTTCCCCCACCTGGTGAAAGAAATGGACCTACAAGTCCAGGAAGCGCAGAGAACCCCAAACAAAAGGAATCCAAAGAGGACCACACCAAGACACATCATAATTAAAATGCCAAGAGCAAAAGATAAAGAGAGAATCTTAAAAGCAGCAAGAGAAAGACAGTCAGTTACCTACAAGGGAGTACCCATCCGACTGTCAGCTGATTTCTCAACAGAAACCATGCAGGCCAGAAGAGAGTGGCAAGAAATATTCAAAGAGATGAATAGCAAGAACCTGCAACCAAGATTACTTTATCCAGCAAAGCTATCATTCAGAATGGAAGGTCAGATAAAGAGCTTCACGGATAAGAAAAAGCTAAAGGAGTTCATCACCACCAAACCAGCATTATATGAAATGCTGAAAGGTATTCTTTAAGAAGAGGAAGAAGAAAAAGGAACTCTTACCATTTGCCACAGCATCGATGGAACTGGAGAGCGGATAAATACCACAAGATCTCACTTATTTGTGGAATATAATGAACAACATAAACTGATGAACAAGGACTGATCCAGAGACGGAGAGGCATTGATTGGACTGTCGGGCCTTGGAGGGAAGGTAGGGGAGGGTGGGGGCAAGGGGGAAAGATCAACCAAAGGACTTATATGCAAGCACATAGGCCTAACCAATGGACACGGACAACGGGGGGGTGAGGGGGTGAGCGGGGAGAGGGGGGGTAGAGGGTACACATATGTAATATCTTAATCAATAAAAAATATTAAAAAAAAAATCAAATGCCAGTGTTGGTCCAATATTAAGGTTCCATTGCATCACCATGCCCGAACACGCACTGGATGGGTACATTTGTATTGGTTAAATAGATAACAATTCAAAGAAATACCCCATGATGGAATGACTTAGTGAGGATCAAAGAATTCTCTGCCTAGTAAATCAGTATGAAAGAGGGGACTTCTGGCTAATGAGGAAGAACACAGGTTTTTCCAAGAAGGGATGATGAACACACTTCTCAATCTGATGCTGTCCCCTTCTGTGGAGAACAAAGATGTAGCAATGTTTCATCAAATGATTCTTGTCTGCTTTTCTGAGAGCGCTAAGGTCATGCTCTTTATCCTGGGGACATCAAATCACAGTGCTCAGTGATTGTCAAGTAAATGGCATCATTTCCAGAAGAACTTATTCCCAGTTGTCTATTGTTCCTACATCAGACCTGTAATGGCCCTTGGCCTTAAGAAAACCTTAGTATTTAGTTCCAAGGTAAGTAAAATGGACCAGGGAAAGCTACACCACGCTTTCTATGTGGACCACTGCACTGTAACTGATGGGCGTGCTTTGCTCAGCCTCACAGCCTAGAAAGAAAAATAACTTGACCTGAACTTACTGAGGTCACCCATTAGTATTTAATTCACCAGCTTTAAAAACAACAACATTTTTATCTTTGTGCATCTACTCTATTTTAAAACTGAGGAAGTTATAATCCAGCCACAAAGCTGATAAAAGTTTAAATATTCATTTGGTGCCAGGTTTTCCAAAGATTTTTGTTTTTGCAATCTAGACTTCCAAAGTATGATTACAGTTGGATTATGAGGTAATTAATAATAAGGATCTGAACGTATTTTAAGAGGAAATAATCATATTTAACAAAATGTAAAATTTTTATGTAGAGAAGAGAGCTAATCAATAATTTAATGCTGATGCCTTGATTATAAAGTAAGTAAAATTATTTCTGAATTTGTAATTTAGTATTTTTATAGTTTCATGAAAAGTAAGTTTAATGAAGGTCATTTGATTTAACGAAATATTGTTTAGAAATAACATAAAGAGAATCTAAATTCCACAAGTAGATACTCAATGAATAAAGCTTTGGCTGCATCTCTGATAATACTGGCATTTATGTTTTCTAAAAATATGCTGTAAGGTATTATATATATGCTTAGATTACATAAAATTCAAAAGAATTTTACATTGATTAGACACATCTGAGTGATCTGATGAATATTACATTAGATTGATTTGAAAATGGACTTAAGACAGGAGGAATAGGCTATCATTTTATGAATCAGGAAACCCACAAGATGATCTGATAACATTTATTCATTTAACAGACATCAAGTAAGTAAAAAAATTGAAGCCTTATCCAAATTTTTTTATCTTCTCCACCCTATCCCATCAGAAAATGTTGTTGACTCCACCACCAAAATTTGTCTAAAATCTGCCTTCTCTATCACCTCAATTATCACTGCAGTCCAAACTGCCATAATCTTGTGAATACCACATTAGCTCCCTGACTGGCCCCCTTGCCTTTAATCTATACTTTCTGCAACCCATGATCTGTTTTACAGAGAGACTAAATATTTCTGCTTAAAACATTCCAGTGGCTTTTCACCGTACCTAGAATGAAATCCAAACTTCTTACATGATGTTTCTCCTAATTACCACAAAATCATCTCATATCTCTCTCTTACCCACCACACTGGCCATACTGATTGTATTAGTTTGTGAGAGCTGTTGTACTAAACTAATACAGACTGGGTGGCTTAAACAACAAAAATGTATTTCCTCACAGTTCTGGAGACTCAAAATTGGAGATCAAGGTGTCTGAAGGGATGGTTCCTTCTGAGGGCCTCGAGGAAAAGGTCTGTTCCAGGACCCTCTCCATGGCTTATAGATAGCTATGTTCTCCCTGTGTCTTCCATTATATGTGGCCATGTCCAATTTTCCTTTTTTTTATACGAATACCAGTCATGTTGCTTTAGGACTCACCCTAATGACCCCATTTTAACTTAAATACCTCTGTAAATACTCTATATCCACATGCATTCTGAGGTACTGTGGATAAGGACTTCAATATGAATATTTTGGAGGACACATTTTAGACCATAGCACTGATCTTTTCATTTTCAGAAAATGTCCAGTACATTTTCACCTTGGGGCCTCTGCACAGGGTCTATTTTCTATTTTCGGTGCTATTCTTGCTTCTCTTCTCATGGTTGGGCCCTTCTAATCATTGTGCTGGTAGCTCCAATGTCTTTAAAGAGATTTTTCCTGATGACCCAAACTCAGAAGCCACTAAGTCACTTTCTGTCTCATCACTTGATTTTACCTTTTTTCTTTGCATAGCACTTATCCTTTTCTGATATTTTAAAATTTTGTTTATTATTTATTTTTGCCAAACCTTACTAAAATGTAAGCAATGTGAGAATATAGACCTTGATTGTCTTGTTTAATATTTTATCACAGCACCTAAAACAGTGCCTGGCTTTGCATATGAGTATAAATAAGTAAATACACATACATACATACATATATATGAGAGAGAGGAAGGAAGGAAAGGATGGAAACAAAGATGGGAGAAAAAAAGAAAGGATTTAAAACTAGAACTATCTGACTCCTGAATTTTTACCACTGGATGCTCTAAAAAGTGTGCTCGAAGTAAAAAACAGAATTTAAAATTTCATTTTGATTGCCATGAGTGATTTAAAAGTTAGATGGTAAAATTCCAGTTTTCTGGAATTTCTGGGTTCTGGCTATCATTGTTAGCAAAGTTAGGTCCCATGATTAGTCTGCATAATTCTCAAAAGAACACTAAATTGGAAAATGTAATGAAATTTGCTAAATTTGTAAAAAGTCATGCAAACAGCGTATTATTTATTGACACCACTCATTTTGGCTTTCTTTGTTTCCAAAGCCAATTGTACATCTTTACAAAGAGAGTGGTGATATTGAGTAAAACTACTTAGCTAAATACAAATGTAAAAGCAGATGTAGGTGGGAGCAGAACCAAAAAATAGTAGAGGAGACATTACCATTTACTGAAACATAGCAAAGGTATAGCAGGTATTCACATTTCTTGGTAGGTTATTAGAAGAAATAGAATAAATTGTTAGGTAATATAGAGAAGCATTATGGATTTCTCAAGGAAAGGAATGCTCTTTTAGTAATGCTTTTATTAACAAATAAAGACAAAATCTGTGTAGGAAGGTCCCAATGGTACCTGGACCTTGTTTACAATAGTTTGTAATATAAAATTTAAGTGTTTGATGGTGTGGGTAGGCAAAAATCTAAGGTGACACCCATGAGTGCTGCCCCCTAGTGTCCACTCTGGGTATTACTATATCCCCCTAGGAGGCGTAGATGGGACCTCTGCTTCTAGATGACAAAATAAGGCAAAGTGAAGGGTTTTATCAGATGTAATTAAGGTCCTAAATTAGTTGAATTCGAGATAATAAAAGGTCATATTATCTTGGGTGAGACTGACTTTATCAGGTAAAGGCCCTTAAATAATGGGTGGCGTCACCCCCTACACCCTGAGGTGAGACTCTCCGGTGGGTTGGACGGAGTAAGCAGTCACACTGGTGACCCCCATGTGGTAAGCAATTGCATGAGGCCACTAGGATGTGAGGGTGGCCTCCAGCCAGAAAAATTGAGCACTTTCAGTTATACGGCCACAGGAAATGAGTTCTGCAAACAACCCGAAAGAGCTTGGAAGCAGATTATTCCCCACTTGAACCTCCAGAGGAGAATCTGGCCTGGTTGACACCTTGAGTATAGCCTGTGAGACCTTGAGTAGAGGACCCTGCTAAGCCAGGCTGTTTCCTGACCTAAGAAACTCTAAGATAATGAATGTGTTATTCTAACCGGCTACATATGTGACATAACGTAGAATATGCATAGCTTTATAATTAAGAACAAATATGAGGCCTTGTATTTGGACACCTGGTACCTCTCCGGTTTGCTACATTCTCTGCAGTTTTCTGCCCTTAATGCAGCTGAAGCATTCATTTCGAAATGCAAATACAGTAGTAACCCCTACCCGCGGCTTCACCTTCTGCTGTTTCAGTTACTTACTGCCAATTGCCATTTGAAAATATTAAAAGGAAAATTACAGAAATATACAATTCCTAAGTTTTAAATCACGTGGCATTCTAAGAAGCATGATGAAACCTCGTGCCATCCCTCTCCACCTTACTCAGGACATGACTGATCCCTTTGCCCAGTGTATCTGTGCTGTTCAAGCCCATGAGCTGTGGCCAATGGCCCAGGAGAACGACAGCCGGCACCCAGAGGAATCAGGAAAGCACACCTTTATTACACAGCGCTGCTAGTCCAGGGGACCCTGGTCCAGAGCCTGAGCTGCCAATGTGGGGAGGTTTTGACATATATATCTCTTCTTGTGGCAGACCCCTTGGGGTGAGCGTGGTAGCTCCACCCAGGTCAGTTAGAATGGGGCCTGTAAGATTACTGTTTAACTAGATACTGAACTAGGCTGTAAGCCCCCCAAATTGTCCCCCTATTTTCCTTCTCCGAATCACTTGGTAGGCATCTCTTTTATCAGGTTGGTTATCAGAGAGTGAGACCATATTTACGTAACTTTTATTACAGAATATTGTTATAATTGTTCTATATTACTATTGTTGTTGTTAATCTCTTAGCCTAATTTATAAATTAAATTTTATCATAGGTAGGTATATATGTGTAGGGAAGAAATTGTATTGTATATACAAGGTTCAGTGCTATTTGTAGTTTCAGGCACCCATCGAGGGACTTGGAACATATCTCCTGCAGATAAAGGGGGACTACTATATGGCATCTTCTTTACTTAAAACTCATTTATAATTTCCATATATATAACACATATAATCATTAATATTGCCCTGCATGGCCTGATCTTATAGTCTATGTTTTCATTTCCTCTCTGTGTTCATCTTACTGGTTGTATTTAGTTTCTCAGATGCTGTTTTCTTCTGCCACAGGGTCTTTACTATTCTCTGTGGTCTTGAGCCATTGCTATTTTTTGTGGTCTTAAACAATTCTGTTTTTTTTTTTAATCTTTACTGTTGAAAGTATTACATATGACCCCTTTCTCCCCCATTGACCCCTTTTGGCTCGCCCCGTTCCCTTTCCCAGGCCTTCACCACCCAATTGTCTTTGTTCATGGGGTCTGCATACATGCATACAACAAGTTCTTGGTTAATCTCTTCCCACCCACCCATCCACCCCCACCTCCCCTCTGAGCTTCTGCAGCCTGTGCCATATTCCTGTGTCTCTGGATTTATTTTGTTCATCAGCTTGTTTTTTTCATTAGATTCCACATGTGAGTGAGACCATGTGATATTTGCCTTTCCCTGACTGAATTATTTCACTTAGCATAATATTTCAAATAATTTCTCTGTCATATTTCAAGTAATATTTTTCCCATTCGCATTTCAGAGGCTGAAATGACATTTGCTTTTCTGGATGAAGAACTGGCTTGTTGTTTAGGAAAGCCTCATGCTTGCCTCTCTGCTACCTTTCTCAGTTAGTGAGGAAGCAGCTAGTTTTTATAGTGATACCAGGGCTGTTTTGTTAAAACCAGAAAGATCAATTTTAACCAATATCTACATGGGAAGGTCTATAAACATTCCAGTCAAAATGAGCTCTAGAGAAATGCTGTACATCATTGTACCTGTAAAGCAGCAACCTGTAAATGTACAATGTATTATTGTACATTTAATAATTTGTTAGGAGGATAGGCCTTATGTTAAATGTTCTTGCAAAAAATAAAAAATAAGTTTAAAAAAAACCCATGATATATGGAAACCAGGATGAGAAAATGATGATCATAAAGTAAGGTTCCTCTGCCCTTCAATGTCACCGTTATGACAGGTCATCTTCTGGGAACCCCCAAGTCTGCTGCTGCAGAATAACTGAGAGGCATTGGGCATGACTGGCCAGTCGGAGTCACCAAACCCCTCCTTTCACAACACCATGAAAAATGTCAAAGGCTGGCAAAGATGCGTAAGTTTCCTTAGTGTGACTGTATGTGTTTTCAGTCAAACCCCTGCATCAGTTCACATGACCACAAATGCTGTGTCTTTCTTTTGCTCAAATGAAGAAAAGAGATAGCGCGAGGGGCAAAAGGGCAGCACCTTTATCATAGCTGATATAACATGTCCATCGTCACCTTGAGAAAGAGACAATCCATCAGAAATTATTGGTTAATTATCTGAGGCAAAGTTTTCTCTCTGAGGGTCATCTATTGCTATAGAGGACAAAAAGGCAATCTGAGCAAAACTATCCCACTGGTATTCATGAACTCAGAAATTGCTTCAGTGTCTGATACATTTCACTGCACAACATCTCTGAGTGATCTTGCACTACTTTTGAGTGGAACCAAGCTTGATGTTGATTTGAAGATAACCAAAATCTATACTAATAAAAGGGGAATATGCTAATTAGACCGGACATTTTCCAGACACCCTTCTGGACATCCTTCTTCACAGAGCCAGGCCTGAGAGAAGTCGCCCCCAGTCCTGGGCGCCTGCGGCTGGCCAGGGTGAAGTTGCCCCTGGTCCCAGGCATCTGCGGCTGGCCTGGGCAAAGCCGGCCAAGGTCCCAGGTGCCTGCAGCCTGCCAGAGGGAGGGAAGCCCAGGTCCCGGGTGCCTGCGGGCACCCGGAGGAGGGAAGTCTGGGTCCTGGGTGTGGGGGCCAAGGCAGAGGCAGTTAGGAGCAATCAGGCTAGCAGGGGAGCTGTTAGGGGCGATCTGGCAGGCAGGCAGGCAAGTGGTTAGGAGCCAGCAGTCCCGGATTGCCTAAACCAGCAGTCAGGCATTCCCCAAGGGGTCCTGCATTGGAGAGGGTACAGGCTGGGCTGAGGAATCCCTCCCGGCCATGCACAAATTTCGTACACCAGGCCTTTAGTATATTATAATAGGAATTAGTGTTTTACTCTAAGAGGAGTTTACTAGTTCATT
Source organism: Myotis nattereri (assembly GCF_964212035.1). Classification (NCBI taxonomy): domain Eukaryota; kingdom Metazoa; phylum Chordata; class Mammalia; order Chiroptera; family Vespertilionidae; genus Myotis; species Myotis nattereri. The sequence continues at coordinate 160,981,282 of NC_138075.1, forward strand.
TCCTTCAAGACAGTATTCTGACTGAAGCTGACTTTTATTATTTGCAAAATTTAGAACTTAAGCTTTTGCTTTATGCTAAATAACCAAGTGCAAATCTTGAATGCCAAATAAGTATCATGCATGCCAACACTCTCCTCACCCAACACAACATTATCCATGGCAAACATGATTGATTGATCTTGGCACAGTTTCCCATTGAACCCACGTTTTAGGCGCTATCTCAACAGATCATTGCACGCATCTTTCAGCCACTTTTTCTTTTCCCATTAAGTGGAAAATGAGGCCAGCTTACAATATATACATAAAATATAAACCAGTGTTTTTAAAAATGTAGAGACTTCTTAATTGTAAGATTACTCAGGCTTCAGTACTTTGATATTTAACATGCTATTCTAAAAGAGGCTAAAATACATAGCACCCCTGAACTCACTTGATCACAAAACCCCTTAACCCCATATGAGTCCTGGTAATACAACTTGGGAAACAATGCTACAGAATCTTACCATTTACAGATTTTTGACTTGAGGCTTCTGATGTTTATGGGTGACCCAGGTGGGCATTTTTGGTAATCATTTGTTTTTTAAAATAATGATATGAATGTGATTCATATGCTATAAGGCTGTACCTAAGAGCCAGTCAGATAATAAGTCAGCCTTGTGTTTCACACAGCATTCACATTTCCAATAGGATTTTCCCTCCAAACTTTCTTCATTGACAATTTACTCCAAGTCAAATATTCTAAGCACTTAACATCTCATCTTAATAAAATGACCATATATCCTAGCTTATGCCTGAAGTAGTCCTGGTTCATGTCTGCTTTTCCACTGTACTTATTAAAACTACTTCATTTACCATCAAAGGCATCCTCTTCAAATGATAAATTAATTAATTGATCTCCTTACACTTAATTCTTTAACAAACAATGCTGACGTTGCTATTATTAACACCATTTTACCAATGATGAAGCAGGCCTCCAAGCGACTGGCTTAGTTTGCACAGCGAGGACAGAGTTGAGCCAATATTCAAAGAAGGTCAATCTAAACTCCAAGCTCATGCTCTGGAATATAGTACTGTCCTGCTCATGCAATACATAATGTCATTTAATATCCATAAAATTATGTCAGAAGCATTATCTTCTGCATTCTGAAGATGGGAATATTGGGGATATCATGCACTGTAATTGAGAATCTTGCCTTTGCTGTTATTTAAAGGTCAGTCCCACACAATAAGGTGGCTGACAAGTGTGGCCGGTACAGCTACACATGGGCTGCAATAAGGCCTTGGACCAGCTCTGTGCTAATCTGCTGGGACCCACTAGGTCAGGCTCATGATGTAGATCTCTCCTAAACATTTACCCATTTTGAAAAGCAATACACAGTAACACTCAGGTAAGCCTAAGTTATTAAAATCAGACCCCGTGAGCATTACAGAACACAAGAAGGAACTCAGATGAGCAAATACTTGGTGTACAAGAGGATTAATAATGACACAAGTTACAAGGTTATTTTCTTTGGAAAAACAGCAAGAACAGTCTAAAAATTGGAGTCTCTATTGGTAGAATAATCTGTTTGATTTATGAAAACGCATTAGAGTCAAGCATTCTTTTGAGTATTTAATGATGCATTTAAAGTTAAGCCAAATGTATTTTAAAATAAAGAAATTTGCGCAATTGATGTGGATCAATGTTTGAGCATTGACCTATGAACCAGGAAATCACAGTTCGATTCCTAATCAGGACACATGCCTGGGTTGCAGGGTTGATCCTCAGTGGGGGGCATGCAGGAGCCAGCCAATCAGTGATTCTCTCTCATCATTGATGTTTCTGTCTCTCTCTCTTTATCTCTCTGAAACCAATAAAAATATATTAAAAAAATAAAATGACATTAATTTATGCTCTGATAAGGATTTCCACTTGTAGAAAATTTGGTATAAAGTTAACTTTTTTTAGTTTAACAACATGTTTTAAGTGCTAAACTCACTTTACAGTCTAAATCAGGGTTTCTCAACCTCTTCACTTTTGGCATTTTGGAGTGGAAATTGCTTTGTCCTGTGTTTTAAAGGATGTTTATTAGCTTCCTTGTCTCTGCATCCTAGATGCCAGGGCTACCTTCTCTGTACTCATGACCATTAAAAATGTCCCCAGATATTACCAAATGTCCAGGGCAAAAGAACAAAATCACCTCATTTGAAAAGCACTGGTCTAGATGCTTCCTTTTTGTTATCCTAGAAAACTGACTAATGGAAAAGAAGGGAGTTCATACTGAACATAAACTCCTTTGATAACATTCAGGACCTGTTCATATTTCTCTAGAAGCCAGCGTCATGGTAAATTTAGGAACCTAAGGAAAGGTTGGCTTTTGGCTAAAGTTAGGAGTAATGACTTGGGAACAAATCTGATTTGAGGAAGGGATGAAGAAAAAGATAAAGTATATTCGCTACAGGCTGCTCAGACTTCCGGAAACAGCACAAAACTCTCAAAAGTTCTCTCGTGGAGGTCTTTCCTCCTGGCAGTGACCAGGGCTCCTCTAGAAATGGCCCCGGGCCTCTCAGGAAGGTTTACATGTTTCTCGTCTACATCCCGACCCCATAGCCCTGTCCTCCAATCTCACATCTCTAAGGCACAGCTTCTGTTGTGTGGCTCCAATTTGATGGACAGTATTCCCCCATGTTAGGGATAAAGCCCAGAGATTAAAAATAGTGCTTCTTGTGGACCATTTTCATTTGGGATCATTTCTAAATTTGGGTTACCTTCCTCTGCCTGTGCATTTCTCGACTTTGCACCTCTTTCTCCCATTTAATAGGCATAATATGGACTCCCCTGACCCCCCAACTCCAACCTTGTCTAACCTTGTTTTCCTTCTGGCAAAGCTTAATCAGCCAAGGACAGGATGAGAAATGGTAAAGGAAGCATACAGAGAACCTCAAATTTTTCGGTTTCTTTTTCCATGTGTCTCTGTGATGGCAAAGTGAAAGATTTCAAGGGTCAGAGTGTTTTGGGAAAGAGGCTATTAAATGGGCTTTTCCCCATGATTTTATTCTAAGTTAGCCCAGTCAACAAGGGTGGAATTTCAAAGATCCTGAATTTAGATTTCCATCCATGTTAAAGATCTGAATAACACTCAGGCCTTCTCTCCCACTTCCACCCTTAACCAAGTCTCAGGCAAGAGATGATCTAATTGCATTATAATCAGGAAAGCTAACATTTTACCTGTCACTGAATTTCACAGTTTTAATAAGACTAAAGTTAATGGTATAACTGTAGGCATCAATCACAGGAAAATATGGAAGTTTTAACTTTACAGATGTTGCATACATTTACATTTTATAAATGGAGAAAATGATAAAAAAAAAAGCAGTCAGTTTTCCTACTGCTCTCTCTAACTGTCTGGGTGCGACAATCCATACAGATGGGGGCTCAGTGGAACAGCATGTCATTTCTTGAAAGCATGGATGTGAATATATAGGCTGAATTTCCAAATATAATAATCAAAAGCCGAAACCAGTTTGGCTCAGTGGATAGAGCGTCGGCCTGCGGACTGAAAGGTCCCAGGTTCGATTCCGGTCAAGGGCATGTACCTGGGTTGCGGGCATATCCCCAGTAGGAGATGTGCAGGAGGCAGCTGATCGATGTTTCTCTCTCATTGATGTTCCTAATTCTCTATCTCTCTCCCTTCCTCTCTGTAAAAAATCAATAAAATATATTAAAAAAAATAATCAAAAGCAGCTTCTATAGGGATTAATTAAACCGATTAATTGATGAGCTTTCAAAAGAATGTTAACGGTATTGAGAAACTTCTGATCAATATTTTTCAGAATCACTTTTTAAAAAATAGTCATTCCTATCACTGTTTAGAAGCTAGAAAAACAGCATTTGTGTTTATTCTACTTTGTGGGCACTACGCAGTAAAATTAATCAAGTTCACTTGTTTTCAAATAATTTTGGGAGACTCTCTCAGTAACCTGGTAAGCAGAAGAATTTAGTGGTTAATTCTCATGTATTGATTTTGAAAGTCAGACATAGCTTTAAGCATTTATTTTATTTGCAGCAATTGTGCATGAAAATCATACAATGGGAAATCCACTTTCTATTCTAAGCTAGTAAGGTGTGCCTAAGAAGTAATTTGATGAAATTATGTCTTTTAATGAGGGATACAGGTTGTAGAAATTTATATTAATATGAGATACAAAAAGTTAGGAAAACAATTTTCTCAGGATTACATGCAAATAAGCACTAAATAAGGGAAGGTTTCTGCAAGCATGATGTGACAATAGGTAGTTTTGAATATGAGAAATTCAGAAAATGGACCAACCACTGAAAAGGCAAATATGTGTTGAACAAATTTGTATTTTCATGGTTATTCCAAGGACAAAAGGAGTAATTTATTAAGGTTAGTGCCTAAAAGAGGCCCCATAACTGCTACAGAGCATTTTACTTTTCTGCTCTTGTTTTCCTTCCATTTTCAAAATGGGAAATAGCTGCTTCAGTGGGAAAGTGCATTGTAAAATGCAAGAATTTCATTTTCAAAGAATGCAATTGCTGGGGCATTCAATTTCAGGCTTGATATACCCATCTGAAGCAGATGCAATGTCAATAAATTGTGGCAATAATAAAATCTGAAATCCAGAGGGCTGCTTTTTCTTTCATAGTATAGATTTGCTCTGAAGACAGCAAATCCAAATGCAAGCTCGCTTCACCCAGAAAGCACAATGTCTGCAGATTCCTGTTTCATTATAATAACCTGAAAATGAGATCACAGGAAATGTATTAGTGAATAATGAATCATCAATTGAAATTGATTAGCTAGCATGAAATCACCCCCATACATAAATCTTTCTAAGGAGCAATCACCTTTGGCTTGAAAAATACATGTGTTTATTCTTTCAGAAGAAGAAAATGAAATATTTAAGAATATTCTGTTTGCTAGACAAATGATTCCTTCAAGTTCCTAATAAGGCTGCTTTAGGTTTTTTTAAATTTTATTTTAATATAGCTGTTTTTCTTACCTTCCTTAGTGATCTTTTCTGCAACAGAAACCAAATTCCTTTTCAACTTGGAGTCGAGCAGGAGGCTAAGAAAAACAAAGATAAAGAACTAGCTACTATTTCTCCATTTTTTAGACTGAGCAAAGAAACATAATAAAGTCATAGTTGCCTTTCACAGTCACACAAAAACAACTTTGTAGAGGCAACTGACAAGACAATTCTCCATCTTAAAAAGAAAGAATCATTGTAAAACTCAACTTCATCAAAATCCCGAGTTCAAATTTTATTTCCCAGTGTTGGTAATTTGTATTCTTTTCTCTTATCCAAAATCTTACTCCAAAATGACATGTCATGGTTGTACAGTCCTTTAGCTTTTATAGAAGGATCTTCATTTGACAAAGATATTTTCATAAATTCCTGGGCCTAGGTCAGTGATGGCGAACATTTTGAGCTCGGCGTGTCAGCATTTTGAAAAACCCTAACTTAACTCTGGTGCTGTCACATATAGAAATTTTTTGATATTTGCAACCATAATAAAACAAAGACTTATATTTTTGATATTTATTTTATATATTTAAATGCCATTTAACAAAGAAAAATCAACCAAAAAATGAGTTCGCGTGTCACCTCTGACACGCGTGTCATAGGTTCGCCATCACTGGCCTAGGTGTTACCCCATAATTCTGCTATAGCAGAATGAGTTTAATGAGTCTATATATAGACTCATTAGGTCTATAGCCCATTGGTGGGTCACAGAATGATCCAGAAATGCAAATACTTCAATCAGTTCTTAGGAGTGAATGGCTTTTATGATTACTTATGATTTATTTGAAACATTAGAGATATTGAGGGTAATTAAAATTTGGTACACTAAAATTGGTTTATTATGAGAACTTACCAAGGGCTCTAATTCTGGATTTTAGCAAGAAATCCAGCTGCCAATGACTTGGAATGACAGTGCACATTTTCTACATTCCATATATATAGGTAGTGAGAATCACAATTTTTATGAAAAAAATTTGTGTTCAGGTCATTATCAGTATTGTCTTGAACTGATCTTGGTTTTCAATTGCTGCTGTTTTTGTTTAGTGTTATTTTTAGCTTCCCATTAGCAATTTATCATTAGTTCACTCTAGAATGTGAAGTAATGCATATTTACATGAACAATATACTATAATTTTTTCTATAACTAGACATTAAGGACTGTGTACATTGTGAGACAAATAGACTAATTATATTCTTATTGCTAAAGATGATGTCTTCCTACCTCATCTAGGATGTATTTGGTCTATCCATGTGGAATTAAGCCATGCTTTGGCCTCAATGCCTTTTTCCTTTGATCAAGTTCCTTCCTTGCTTTTTTCCAAACAGTTGAGTTCTTTAAATTATTGCTCATGGATTTTGCACACAAATGCTTAAATAACCTATTTTATTCATATTTTCAAAATGTTTCAAAGCATAATCAAGATAGAAGGCTCTTATGGTCTTAACAAAATTCTCTTTTTTTTTTGCATTTTATAAAAATTAAGATAAATACAACCTACCTTATTGCCAAGGGGCATGCTATATAAAGTATTTTCACTGTGGACACTTTCGTTACCTAGAAATACAAACTCTGTTATCTCTTTAGTCATTCACACATTTAATAATTCATTTATTCAGGACTTTTAAAAATATGTATATATCCAAAGAGTAGGATATGGGTAAAGAGAACAATTACTAAAGAGAGAAAAGGGCATACCGAAAGGCACCTTTGGCAAGTATGCTATTAATTTCTCCGTCCCATAAAGATTCACTTGGGTAGGACAACAAGGAGTTGCTTCAGCTCAGAAACAGTGCAACACCTTTGAATAACAACCCTCACTTGATTTTTCTTTCTTCCTTTATTTTTCTTTTTCCCATGTACCAGGATTCACCGATAGCAAAATACACTGTTTAAGAAAAATGATTCCTAATACCTCCCGTTGGCACATTCTACTACCCTCCTGCCTGTAGCACAGGCTTCCCGTTTTCCATCCCAGCCACACTGCTCGCTTCTATTGCTTCCCCATTCCCACAGGCAGTGCTTTGGTTCGGTCCATAGACAATTGCATCTGATTATCCAACAGCTGCCTCGCTGACCTGTTTCCTCTCTGCCTTCCCAAGATTCTGCGCACATTCCTCCCCATCACACTAAAGTGAACCACTCAAGTGCTATTCCAATTTCATTGGCTCTATCAACCACTTCCACTCATCAAACATTAGCTCTTATTTATGTATATCTTTATAGCAATTCCCATGGCAGAATTCTTATCTACATTTTACATATGAGGAAGCTGAGGCCTAAAGAATTTAAGTGATTTGCCAAAGGTCACAACTAGTAACTTGTAAAGAGCCAGGTCAGGGAGAGTTCAAAGTACAAGCTTCTTTTGCTATATAACAAGGCCCCTAGCAGTGCTAGTCTAAAACTCTCTCACAATTTATTGGTTATCAAGTGGTTTTGCATATAAATACAAAATCTATGTGAGATGATACACTGATCTGCCTAATAATACCAGGTTTAATGTGTATTGGAGTTGGTTTACTGTGTGTGTTGACTTAGTTCCAAATCCTCCCATACATACCGAGCACTTACCATTTGGATGGTGCACGATGGTGAGCTTATCTAGAAAATAAAAAGACAAAAACCATCTACTGGGTTTGATATAATATTTATTCTAAGCTTTCTTCTTTAGGTTGTTTTTATTGTTACTTATCTTTAAGGTGAGCATGAAATTTCACAATCTGATTTAAAAAATACTAACCTCCATCCACTAAGTGTGAGAAACCATGTCTTTTATTACCTGTGTCTTTTCTTCCTCTTGGGGCTTGTCCCAAGGTCTGATTTTAGATATGTGTGACACTTAATAAAAGCTTGCTGTTCTGCTTTGATAGTCTTTTAGCATGGGCTACTCCACTCTTTTTTGAAATTAGCATTAGTCAGTAATAATTACATATAGTACAATTCAAAAATTTTTAAGAGTATGATTTTGGCAAACTTATACAGCCAGTTAGGAAAGGGAACATTTTTCTCCCCTTACATCAATCCTCACCCCACCAATATTTCTGGTAGCCCCTGATCTGATTTCTATCTTTAGTAGATTAGTTTTATCTAGAATTTCAGAGCATACTTCTTTGTGTCTAGCATCTTTCACGCAGTATAATATCTGTGATTGTTTTTATATTTTTTCCTATTTTGTATGTTATAACACCCAACTTAAGTGTAGGCTTAGTCCCACTGAGGGCCTAGAAAAGATATGGGGCTCTCTGTAAGTCAACCCTGAAAAAAAGGACAAAGCCAAGCCTACATAAGTTCACGTCAGTAATCGAACTCTCTGCTAAAACCAGAATCAAACACATCAGAAGAATATTACAGAATTCAGAATATACAGCAGATTATCTATAATGTACAGTACTTATTTTTTTTAAAGGCAGAGATATGAAAAAAACTGAAAAATATAAATCATAGAAAAACAAATGAAAACCATCAATAAAAACCTGAGATGATCCCATTGTTGACTTCAGCTAAGGCTTGACTGTAGTTCTGATAAACAGTTAACTTCATAAAAAATATGGTTTTAAGGAGTGAATAAATAAGAAATCTCAGCAAAACATTGAAACTATATAAAATAACTAAATGGAGATTATATAAATTAAAATTATAATAAAAGAAATAAAAAATTCATCAGATGAGTTTATCAGAAGATTGGATATAACAGAGAGTTAATAAAGTTGAAGACAAAACAATAGAAGTTATTCAATATGATGAACAGGAAGATAAAAATGGTTAAAAAGAGCAGAGCGTCAGAGACATGTATGTAGAACAATGTAACAGTGTAGCATGCATATAATTAGAGTCCCAGAGGAGGCAAGAGTGAGTTTTGGACAAAACATCTAAAAAAAATAATGGCCAAAACTTTTGCCAAATTTAATGTAAACCATCTCCATAGAGTTTCAAGGACTTAAAAAAACCCTCCAAATAGCATAGCTGTTAAGAGGACTCCATATAGGCAATTATAGTCAGACTACTTCAAACCGAAATGGAGAGATATTCTTGAAAGTAGCCAGAGAAAAAAGTCACATTTCATATAGAGGAAAAAGGATAGAAATACTCACTAATTTCTCAGCAGAAATAGTGGAGGACTAAATAGAATGTAATAATATCATTGAAGTGCTGAAAATAAAAATGACCACTTAGAATTGTAAATCCAGAGAAAATGTCCTTCAAACATTTGTTGAAATAAAGACATTTTCAGATAAATAAAATCAGAGAATTTACAGACAGCAAAATTGTAATATTATAAATGCTGAAAACGTTATATAGGGTGAGGGGGTATTGGAAACAGAAAATTATACATAGCAGGTAGATGTAAAATATTAGGGTGTTTTTTTTTTTCTGTGTTCCATGTGGATCTTATAGCGGCTTGGTTTTAGACTTTGTTATGGTGGGTCTACAGTGGGTCCCACTCTTAAGTCATGGTCCTCACACCTTACATTTCGTGGCATCACAGCAGAATGCCAGGTATTTTAACAAAGTGTTTCCACTCTGTCTGGGCAGGAACTCACATGTCCCAGTATGGCTTTTTTCTAACTCCACTTAAATTCTAGAATCTGTTCTGCATTCAGTGCCCTAGAAACTGCTATCTTGCGTACCTCGAGTGGTCTTGCTCTGCATGTGCACAGAGTTCATCTCTCAGCCACAGCCCTGTGGAGTCCCTCGCGCCCTCTGAGGCTACCTCTACACAGCTACTGCTTCAGTGAACCACCACACACACTCCCTGGTCTTGGATCTTTGTCTCCTCAGTTTAATAGGACTGCCTTGCTTTGCACAGTTTGTAGTCAGGAAATTAGTCTCTGGGAATTATGGGAATGACTACAGAAGTTTTCTTGTCTCTGGGAGTCTAGTTTTAGGTTTTCTGTTGTCCACTTCCCGAAAGCAGTTGTCTCACATTTTTGCCCCGTATTAGTGTTCTCCACAGGAGGAGAAATTATTTGCTATTCCTTACTCCACTTTGGCTGGAAGGAGAACTAGTAGATTTCTAATTAGGATATCAATGATTAAAAGCATTGACTTTGGATTCAAACAAATAGATTTTAGTTTCTAATCTATGTGTCTTCGATTGTCTTAGTGTTTCAGAGTTTTAGCTTCCTTATTTATAAATTGGAACTAATGCCTACCTAAAAAGGTTATTATAGGAAATTAATGAGGTCATGTTAGGTGTATAGTAGATAGTCAATAAATATTAGCTACTACTACTACTACTTAATGGTCCTTAGTAAAATTATTTATATATTTTGTAATTTTATACTTTGTTAAAATTTTCACCTCATCCCACGTTAGAATGGAAGTTTATAGAACTTTAGTTATCTGTAAATTGTTTATGTACTTAATTATTTTAGATAGTATTTATTTTTTAGAAAACATTTCTAAGAGAGCTAGAAGAATGCTCTATGGAAAAGTAGATAACAAACCAATAATATGAAAAGGGTGACTTTTAACAGGGTGACTTTCAACATGAAGCACTAGCTAAAAGCTATGCATTATTACTGAAAATGGAAGAGATGAGAGCTTGCAAGCTTTGCTAGTGGTTGTTAGTTTTTAGTTATCTGGCAGGAGCAGGGACTTGGGAAAAGAGTGGTCAGGTAGTAAGAATATATTTATTTTCAACTTTGGAATGTGCTGTTTATCTTTGGAGAGGATTTACCATCTTAGCAATGCTTGATTTGTGTTGACATTAAGATGAGTGTTGTTTGTTTTTTGTTTTGCCTGAGAGCAAAACTGTTAAATATTAGCAAGGGGAATCTGCATTGCCAAGAAGCAGGCTAGCTGCAGGAGAAGGCAACAGGAAATTTCAATTTAAAATGAGCCACATGTGGACAGTTGTGAGAACTGACTATATTGAGACTATTCTACTTATTAAAAAAGTACGACGCATTAAAAATTTAATACTCTGTACAATGGCTCATGTAAAAGAAACTGGAGCAGAATCATCTTGTTTTCAACTTACATCGAAATCAAAGGAAAGAACTTTGTTATGGTGGCACAGGATAACTGGCACTTACTGAATGTCCATTATGGGTCAGAGAAGGTGAAAGCATTTAATATGTGAACTTATTAAACCACTTTCAGATATGTGTACTTGTTCCTGTTTTGCAGACAAGGAAGCTGAGTACCAGGGATTAGAGGCATTGTCTGGTCACACAGGTGAGCAGTGATGGAGTGTGGTTATGAAGTCAGGACTGCTTGACTCCAAAGTCCTTGTATTTCCCACTTCATCACACTATCATTTTTGAATAATAGGCAAGTTGTACTTACCATAGACATTTGCTTCTTCTGGCCTCTTCCCAATAATGCAATCCCGTAGTTGGCGTAGTTTTTCCTAAATGAGGAAACAACCAGGAAACAGAAATCAAGATTTACCCAAATGTTCATGGGTCAAGATGAAACACCAACTACTATAGCCAATTATTTATTTACTAGAGGCCTGATGCATGAAATTCGTGCAAGGGGCTTGGCCCTCACAGCCCCGGGCCTCGCAGCCCTGGGCAGCTGCCTTGGCCTTCACAGCCCTGGTTTTTTCATCCGAAGGTGGTCCGGAAGGTTATCCGGACGGTTGTTCTGCTCTTTGGTCTAATTAGCATATTAGCTCTTTATATATAGGATTTATTTATTTACTTACTTATTTACGTTTTTATTGACTTCAGAGAGGAAGAGAGAGGGAAAGAGATAGAAACATCAATGATGAAAATCACTGATCGGCCACCTCCTGCACGCCCCCTACTGGAGATGGAGCCTGAAACCCAGACATGTGCCCTGACCGGGAATCAAACCATGACCTCCTGGTTCATGGGTCGTCACTCAATCACTGAACCACACCAGCTGGGCTATCCTTGAAACTTTGCATGTATTATTTTACTTAATCCTCATTAATCTATGAAGTAGATAAAAATGTCATCATCTCATTTTACACATGTGGAAACTGTGATATAGAAAGGTGAAGTAACTTTCCCAAATCACACAGTTATATAAGTGGTAGAGTCAGGAATCAAACCCAGAACCCAGCTCTTTTGGGAGCTGTTTTACTAATCTAACACCTTAAGGGGTCTACATTGGCTGTTTGGTGACCAAAAGCAGGAGCGTGACACAATGGTGACTTGCCGCTGCCAGAGCTGACAGGTTCTGTAGTACACACTCCTTTCTAGGAATCCCTTCTAAGAACTGTGGACTCAGAAGCAAAGGAAACATAACTGGATTCCCCTTCCTAGCTAACTTATGATCTTTCTCTGCTTTCCAAATACTCTGCATTGAATTATGATTCTTTTTAACCACAATATAAAATAAGCTAACAATCAAAAACTCCCTTTTAGCAGAAAGCATAAGAGCAGCACTTTTTCTTAGGGGTTTCCCCTGAGACCTAAAAAAATCACGTTTCCTAAATAAAGAGTTGTTTTCATTGCCTTACAGGTACTCTCCTAAGAGAGGAGCAAATGTTCTTCAGGCACTCGGTGAACATGAGCAGGAGTGAGGAGAGCGAAAGACAAGGCTTTTACCTTTACAACCATCTCATCTAGAAACTCTTCCATTATTAACTCTATGTTTGTGTCATTTTTCCTGTTAGCTTCCTAAGATAATTCCTCTGTCAATAATAATATGGCTTTATAATTATCTCTGATAGATTCACCCTCAGGGTACAAACAAATATTTTTTTTAAATGACAAAAGTAATAATGAAAAGTGGGATTGACTGTGGGTCTGTGTATGTTAAAAAAAAAAATGGAAGAATTCTTTTATTGTTCTGACTGCTGTCCAGATCCTTATATTAAGGACTAAGAAAATATAGGGGAAAAGCTCCTCAACATTGGTCTTGGCAACTCTTTTTGGATATGATACCCAAGATCACAAGCAATAAAAATGGAAATAAACAGGAGTGACTACCTCAACCTGAAAAGCTCCTACACAACAAAAGAAACCATCAACAAAATTAAAAGGTAACCTATAGAATGGGAGAAAATATTTGCAAATTCTATATCTGATAAGATGTTAATATCCAAAATACATAAAGAACTCATAACTCAATAGGAAAAGAACAAATAATCTGGTTAAAAATGGGCAGCAGAAGTGAAATAGCTATTAATGACACACAAATAACAAACATATATGAAAAGATCCTCAACGTCACTAATTACAAGGGAAATACAAGTCAAAACCACAATGAGATATCACCTCACTCCTGTTACAATGGCTATAATAAAAAAGACAAGAGATGACGGTGTTAGAAGGATGTGAAGAAAGGGAACCCTGAGTGCTGTTGGTGGGGATGTAAATTGGTTCAGTCACTAAGGAAAATAGTACATATGTTCTTGAAAAATTAAAAATACAACTACCATTTAATTCATCAAACTCACTTCTGAGTATATATCAGAAGGAAGTGAAAATAGGATTTTAAAGAGGTCCCATGCTCACTGCAGTATTATCCACAAAAGCCAAGATATGGAACAACTCAAGTGTCTGTCAATGGATGAATGGATAAAAAAGATGTGAAATAAACATATGATATATTATATGTTTAATGAATCTTCTTCAGCCATGAGAAAAAAGGTTGAGCATACCTTTAAGGCATTATGCTAAGTAAAAAATGTCAGAGAAAGAAAGATAAATACTATTTCATATCACTTCTGTGTTGAATCTTAAAATGTCAAACTCACAGAAAGAGAGTAAAATGGTGGTTAGCAGGGACTGGGGGAGTGGGCGATAAGATGTTGGTCAAAGGGTATAAACTTTCAGCTATAAGATAAGTTATGGGGATCTAATGTATAGCACAGTGATTACAGTAAACAACACTGTATTATACACTTAAAAGTTTGCTAAGAAAGTAGATAGTAAGCGTTCTCACTCTCTCCACCCCCCCAAATGGTAATTATGTGATGATGGAAATGTTAGCTAGCACTATCATGATAATCATTTGACAATATGTAAATATCAAATCAATACTTTGAATGCTTTAATATTATACAATATTATATCAATTATATATCAATAAAGCTAGAAAAAAAAGTACTGACTGATACCTCAAACAATATTCCATCAGAATTATTAAACTTTTGGATCTTATGCAAAGTAAGCTTAGTGTCTCTTTTTGAATACACAGGTTATTTTGTTTTGTTTTATTTTGTTTTGCATAAAGACTAACCATATTCATTATTCTATTGTCCCTTAAACTAGGTAAGTGAAATCAGTCTTAAAATAATGAGTATTGATCACCTTAAATTCTTTCTAAAACAACATTAAATGGAAATACACAAACAAAATAGAAATAGCTAAGTGTTTAATAAAACAACTAGTGAAGTCCTTTCCAAGGAGGTATTTAGGTTGAACTACTCTAAATTGTAAACTTTATTACTGAAGGGTTAAAGGAGGTTGAAATACAACTGACTTATTTCAACAAAATTCATATAACCTAGCACTTCCAGGTGGGTGATTGGTATGTCTGCACTTTAACATATTTTACCTGTTTCAGGACAGAGGGATGTTTGATGATGGTGGTACTGGCACAGATTGAGAAGCATAAACAATGATCAGTTACAAAACTCGACAATCAGCATTCCTTACATTTGTGTGGCAAAGTCACTGCCCTTGCTTAACACTGCAAAGCCTGGACCACGTCTAACCACCGACCCACTGCTAGAACTGCCCCTGGAGACAGATGGGTTCTGACATGGGCTCATCTCAGATGTCCTGGGAAGTCCCTTTGCCTAAACTATGCCCTGTGGATGGGCCGTATTGTTTATATTGTTTTCATGAGCATTGTTTTAAAATAAAAACGGATCCCCTAGGAAAGCCAGCGTATTAAGCTATTAGTGATTATTTGTACTTTGGCCTAAACTAGCTAATTAAATGTGTTTCATCAAATACCTGCCTGACAACTGGTTTCTAAGACACTGGGGCTTTCTGTGATGAGAAGACAAAAACCGTTGGAAGGTTTGGACAAAGGAAGGCCTGTGGGATACATAGGGTAAGATCCTGATACCCTCACTGAGGAATGTCCTGGGGTATATATGGTGCATTTTGTTTTTATTCTCATCGCTGGACCATCTACTCCAATCCCCTCTCAGGTTGTAAATTATATTATAGAAGACAAGATGAGTCTTATCTGAAGTTAATGCTCATGGCAGGTTAAAGGGAAGAGAAGATAATAATACTACGTTGCATTTAGGACTACTGCCTGATATGATTTCAGTCATTCTCTTGTTTCAAGTCTGGTCTAAATACTACTCTTCTGTATGTTGAACACATGTTCATGTGTGGAGGAGTCACCCTGGTTTCATCAATGAGATTCATAAAGCATTCACTATATGGTACTAACGGCAGCCTTAGAAGCTGGTTAGGTATTGTGTCTCGGGACTGAATTCACCAGTGGTTTCTAAACATGCAGTCTGGATTTTTTCAACTTCATTTGGTAGTTTGAACACATCTACTTTTTGTGGCGATTTGAAAACAATCAAACAGTTGCCTGTATTCCTTGTGAAGACTCAACATTTACAAAAAGGCTTGAAGCTCTGTCCATGAGGGAATGTTCCAGAAGGGATTGGGGACAACATTACCTGCTGGATCATTTCCAGGCCTGTCTTTCCCATCTGCCAGTGTTTAAATTTCTCAAGGGCTTGGTCCACAGACAGTTTCCCGTTCTTCACTTTCTCCTGCAGGAGGATGAGTTCGTCTTGCCCAGCAGCCAGGCAGCCCCTCAAAGTGGAAAAGGCCTGGCTCTCCGTCCGAGGTCTCTCTGCAATGTCAGGGGAGGGTGTTTCAACAAGAGGTCAGTCTATGACACTGGAAAGAAAAAACCCTAAGAAACAGGCAGCTTGAGTTTCTTGTTCTTGCTGGTCGAGGAATAGAGACAGAATACATCAGTAGACATTGTTAGTGATTTTTTTTTTCTAAGGATGGTGGTGCCTGGCACGTAGAGTCATGGTTAAAAATAATGTGTTGCATCTCTGAAAAGAAAGAGGAGAGGAAAAACAGTAGCAAAAGTTCTACCCCACACTAGCCGTGGGCAGTGCCAACTACATGATCTTTTTGTGAGGATTCCTTTAAAAATGTGCACAAAAAGACTTAGCATAGTGCCTGCCACATAGTAAGCTAAATAAATGTTAACATTATTATTAAAACTACATATTTGTGGAATAAACATAATCTTTTCAGCTTTGGGAAAAGAGATCTCAACCAAATTCCTAATGTAACGAGAGGGTTAGGATCATTTGAAAGTCTATTCCTGAAAGATTTTAAAATAAATAATTGCTGGTCATTTTGTAGTGAACTGCTTTCTTTTTAAGAGTTTAATTTTGGAGCAGCCCAGGCATTCACACAAAAAAAGTTAGATGGTTCGATCTTCTGTGTGTGGCTGCTAATGCCTCACCAGAGGCTGGCCTCAAGTGCAGAGGGAGCACGCTGCAGCCATGGGGGACTTCAGTGTCTTATTTGTCCCACGTGATGTTTGAAGAAGATACATGGGAACCACCTGCATGCCTCTGGGACTATTACGTGCTCTCCTGGCTCCCCCATCCCTGTCACTCCCGAGACTCACTGGATGGATCACACATGTGCTACCTGCCTGGCTACAGAACTCATTTGAGTTTGCAGCTCTTCTATGAAGTCCAACATACTTCCTGTCTTATCTCAGGAGGGGCTGGTAACTCCGCAGCAGCAGCACACGTGTTGTGTACTGTCAAATCTAAACATGCCCATCAAGTCTAGAAGCAGAGAATAGGTAGTCCTACCCCCGTGTACTAATGAGCTGTCCCTGGAGCAATCACTCCTTACTGGGGTCCCTTCTTCAAGAAAGAAATAGATCAACAAGATTGTCTCCAGAGTTTACAGACAAGGGCAGGGAGACAGTGAGGGCATTAAAATTCGATAGGAATAAGGATTCTTTGACAGTGTCGGGATTGGTTAGTCTGGAAAAGAGAATTTTCTTTGAGCACTTGATGGCAGGTTTAAGTATGTGAAGAGGACTTGGGCCTCGGGGCAGTCTTGGAAGGACTTCTGATGTCGCTCTTAGTTTTGAAAAGAACTCACTCTAGCAGGGCATCTGGGAACAGGGATTCAGAGAGGGTTTCCTTCTGGAAAGATTCACACGCACCTAAAAATGCTCCATGGCCCATAATTCCCATGGGACTTCCTTGGCTTGTCCCTTCTCTTCAGAAGTTCTATTTCCCCAGAACTAACAAGATGTCAACAGATTCTGTACTCTAAATCTGTTCTTTCAGGGATGACGAAGCATGAAATCCCAGGGGAACTGGAGCTGCTCAAGTCAGCCAGAGGGCTCCCTGGTTCGGCAGCCAAAAGCACCGATAACAATTGAGGTCTTGCTCCTTGTACCGTGTGCTTTTTATAGGTCTCCACACTCCAATTCAATCCATGGGGTGCAGCTTGCTGGAGAATTTTACCTGCCATTCCTGCCAGCGTGTGGAGGGTTAGCATCATCGTTTAACAGCTATGCCGTTTAACTAGAACCTCCCTTCCATCATCTCTTTGCCTAAGTGTGAATCCATTTTTATCTCAAGTAACCCATGCGGCTGAATTTTCTGCTTTTGGTGGAAGCTGTCACAAGAAAAGTCTTCCCGGAAAACTGTACCAACTTCATTTTTGCTATATGTGCAGATTTAGCTTAGCTAAAAAAGAAATAACGAATCCTTTTAATAATATTCATTTCAATCACCCCTTCGTATTTCAAATTGTAGCTACTAAGTTAAAAGTAAGATGACTCTTTTTTAGGGGGAAGAGAGATTTAATTCTGTGTAGTTGTGCAGAGAGACCAACATAACAAGTCAGGAGCAGCGGAAATTCTATGTACCAAGTCCTGGAAGTGAGGTGTTCACAACTAGACTGATTTTCCATACATCTGCTTTTACCTTTATTTTCACAGGAAGGTGAAAATAAATTGTTTGATAAATTTATCAAAAGATGAAAGAAAATTGTTTGATAAATTTCTACTATGCATGGTAAGTTGCAAAGGAAAATGATTTAGGCACTTTACTAGGTTTCTACCTAAAGGTAGACTAGTCAAGCCAAGATGTACAACCTGTATTTTTAGGTAGGGTGTGCGAAATTGCTTTCTTGTATTTAGATTACTATTTTATGGAGGATGGAAGGGTTTTTTCTTTTCTCCCCAATTTTATACATATTGTTAATTTTCAGAAGCATTAGTATGAATCTAACGTGCTTTTCCATGAAAAGCATTAGTCAGGCCATGCAGTGTACGTACTGCAGACTCCTGGTCTCTTATTGTAAAAGCTCCAAGACAAACTGTAGTTTCTAAAGTGTTTTTTAAAATCGCTTCTCGGCCTTTTGGCTAAGATCAAGTGTAAACTTTTAGTTTCTTTTGGATTATTCTCTCTACAACATATTCCATTTGAGCAAATGGAGGTCATATAAACATTAAGAAACCCACTGTGGTGAGTATATACATCTATAGATTAGGTGAGAAAGAAAATTGGGCTTTTCATTAAGATTCTATTTACTCAGTGACTTGCTAGCTAGAAGAATATGTTTTTACTGAAATTAGGAAAGGAAACAACTTGATTGCCCAACAACAAGGAATGTAAAATATAAAATATTTGCTTAATAAATATTAGGTAATTATTAAAATAATTAGAGGCCTGGTGCACAAATTTGTCCATGGGTGAGTCAGGCTGGCCCACCCCAATTAGGGCAGATTGGGGTGGGCCAGCCGGGGGGAGGGGACACGGGAGGTTGGCTGGCCGGCCCTGCCCCTGTTCGGGGTGGGGCTCTATAGGGGCCGCAGTGTGCGTCAAAGCACCTGGTCATTCTGGCATTCTGGTCACTTGGCTTTTATATATAGAAGATAGCAATAACTAAAAAGACCATGTGGCAACATAAAAGTGCATATTATGTAATGATAAGTACAAAAGCAGGATAAAAATTGTATATAGAGTAAAATTTTAACAATATCAAGGTTGTGTATATAATAAAGCTTGGGAGAACATTTTTAAAGATGATATCAGTTGCAGTTGCTCTATTGTGATGGTATCAGAGTTGATAACTTTTTTTTTTCTAATCTCCAGCACTATAATATGATGTTGTTTTCACAATAAAAAAATCTCCCACTTTGCTAATGGGTTTACCCATGGAATCCACGCCAGATAGAATACACCTTATCATATTGTACCATCTTACCACATTATTTTGGGAGCAATTGGAAAGAACTTGTCAATAACAGGACTGGGAGAATCAGTGACCAAGATTTAAAGCTGAAGTTACTATTTTGTTCCATAGCCAGGGCATGGGCAGGTAAATAAGCTCAGGCCCACATGTGCAGACTAACGAATCCCAGGAATGTTGACTTATTTGTCAATTCCAAGCAAGTCCCCACATTTCCTTAACGCGGGGCTACATATTAACAGGGTCTGTCCTTGACTAAACTTTAGTCTGGCCCAACCAAATCCTTTTCCAAAGGACGCTCACCTTTTGTACTTCCATGCTTATCTTTGTGTTGCCTAATTTTCACAAGAATCATGCGAAGCCAGAATCTCCCCCTCCTGACATCTGATCAGCTTCAATGTTTGATCAGTTTCCTTATCTTCCAGCATCCCCCAGGTAATGTCTGATCACCTGCCAGCCTTCGGCAGGAACCCTACTGGGTCAATTTAGCCAGAATCCCTCTTAACCATGATGTTTTCTCTTAGTAATTTTCCACCCATTCCCTGTTCCTTCCACACACTCTACTGCTTGGCTATAAACCTTTTTATACTCAGATATGAGACCAATGTCTCCTCTACTGCAAAACCACACTGCAGGGTCCCTGTAGGTAAACCATCGTCCTTCTTGCTGTTTTGACAAGCATCCAAATAAAACTTGCATTGAGAATTCTCTTTGAACATGACCTTTTCCTTACCACTTAGAAAATAAAGTACTAAGAGACAAAAGGACTATCACTTAGTGTTAGTGTTAGAAACATCTTAGTGTTTCTCCTTTTTTTAAAAAACCCTCCCCCGAGGATATTTTTCCCATTGGTTTCTAGAAAAAGATTGGAAGGGAGAGGGAGAGACAGAGAGAGAGAAACAGCGATGTGAGAGACACATCAGTCGGTTGCTTACTGGGGCTGGGGAACCTGCAACAGGGGCACGTGCCCTTGACTGGGAATCGAACCCAAGACCCTTTGGTCCACAGGCCAATGCTCTCACCACTGAGAAAACTGTCCAGGGCTACTGTTTCTCCTGTTTAATTGTACATGTCTTTTATTTTCCTAAATTGGGCTGATATGCTTCCTTCTCTTTTTTCTATTCATATTACCTAAGAATATTTCCATGCCACTAAATATCCTTTGAAATGTGTTTTTGTGGCTATATCTCAAAGTCTGTATAGTCAATACAGTATTTAACCATTCTGCTATTGCTGTTATTTTTTATTCTTTCTACAATTATGTATTATTGTTACTTAAAAGTCTTTTGCATAAATCATTGGCTGTTATGATGTTAATTGTCTTAGAATAGGCTCCTAAAAGTGTAATTTTTTAGTTTAAACACTTGTAAAGGTATTAATACTTAAAGCCAATCTGCTTTCCTGGAAATGAGTTGCTATATTCAATCTCACTGAGATGATGGAGTGCCTGCCTTATTGCACTTTTGGTAATATTTTGCATTATTTAACTAAAAAAAAGCACAAAATCTTAATAATTTTATAACTTAAACCTTTCTTTCACTGTTAGTGAATGTCATATCCATATAACACTAAGCACTGTGTAAACACTGCAGAAGTAGCAGACTAAAATGACTTGTATGGCAGGAGGTGCTGCATTAACCTTCTTATTTTTCTAAATGATTGCCTGATCTCAGCTCTGTTTATCTATCTATCTACCTACCTACCTATCTTTCTATCTATCTATCTATCTATCTATCTATCTATCTATCTATGTATCTATCATCTATCTATCTATCTATCTATCTATCATCATCTATCATCCAATTTTCTTTGTGAATTTAGAAGCAGTCTTCCAAACTGTTGTCTCCCCCCAAAAATATAAATCCTTTCAATTTTTAAAAAATGATTAGGATTTTCTTAAATCTATAAATCATTTTAGGAAGAATTTAGACTATCTATCTACCTATGCAGAAAAATGATGTTCCTCTTTCCTAGTGGGAACTTTTTGTGTTTTCAATGTATAGCAAATATGTTTTCTTTATCTTGTTCCTAGCCTTAAGGATAAAAGCTCTACCCTTGAACTAGTAAGATATTCCTAACCATGCTAAGAAATCATCCTTCTTTTTATTCTGTAAGATTTTTAAAAATTATGAACAGTTAAACACTAATGGTTTATGTCTTTTTCATCATTAACTGAAATTATCATGTATTCTTTCTTAATGAAATAACTAGCATATTAATATTTCTACTACATGGGATGGTTCATATAACAGAAAAAAATCTTTTGAGTTTGAAATAACTCAGTGGCAAAACTCATCCCTGATTATCTTTTGAGTTAAAACATTCCTTAGTTATTAATCTAGCAATATTTTTAAAAATTCCTTTTATTACCTAACATAGTTTTTAAAGTATAAACTAAGTGTATTTATTTTTAAAGAACACTTTATTATTCAGAGCAGTTTTAAATTCATATTAAAATTGAAAAGAAAGCAGTAATCAACCTGTGGGTCATGAACAAAGAAAATACATCCTGCATATCAGATATTTACATTATGATTCATAACAGTAGCAAAATTACTGTTATGAAGTAGCAATGAAAATAATTTTATGTTTGGGGGTCACCACAACATGAGGAACTGTATTAAAGGGTCGCGGCATTAGGAAGGTTGAGAACCACTGGTTCGCATCTACCTACTGCCCCCAACTCATGCATCGCCTCCCCCATTATTAACATCCCCCATCAGAGTGGTACATTTGCTACAACTGATAAACTTATATTGACACATCATTATCACCTGACATAATTTGTGAATTAGAATTTCTCTTTAAAAAGTCATATACTTTCATATCCAAGAAAAAAAATAATTCCTTTGATTCTATATACTTTTCGTGGTCCTTTTTTTTCAATTGGTGTTTTCTCTTGATTAGATTTGCCAGAGAACTTGCTAATTTCCTCTTTTTAAAAATAAACTTTTAGATTTAGTCAGCATTTATTGTGTTTTCACATGTGAAGTCTTCAAATTCTACCATTATTTTTCAATTTTTATTATATTTATTAGAGGCCTGGTGCATGAAATTTGTGCATGGGAGTGTATGTCCCTCAGCCCAGCTTGCACCCTCTCCTATCTGGGATCTCTCGAGGGATGTCTGGCTGCCTGGTGGGATCGGGCCTAAACAGGCAGTTGGACATCCTTCTCATAATCCAGGACTGCTGGTTCCCAACTGCTTCTGCCTGCCAGCCTGATTGCCCCCTAACCACTCCCCTGCCATCCTGATCCACACCTAACTCCTCCCCTGCCAGCCCGATTGCCTCTAACTGCCTGCCCCTGCAGGTCCTATTGCCCCCAACTGCCCTCCCCTGCAGGCCTGGTCCCCCCCGCAGCTGCCCTCCCCTGCAGGCCATCTTGTGGTGGCCATGTTGTATCCACATGGGGTGGCCATCTTGTGTGTTGGAGTGATGGTCAATTTGCATATTACTATTTTATTAGATAGAATTTCACTGGCTTAATTTCCTAATATTTTCCTAGAGTGCCTGTCTCCTGCCTTCCTTCTCTTCTGTAATAACTACAGTTTTAAGGCTCTGATGTTGGCTCTGCTTATAGAGAAAGTGTGTAGGTCTGTTTTCTAAGTGTCAACTGTGTTTTAATTTTATTTGTCTTCATAGTTTTTCAGAATTTTTCAGTTGTTTTTATTTTAATTTCTGTTATTAATACTTTAAATATTGTATTGAGATCAGAAAGTAGGTTGAATATATAATATTAAGTTTATTTTATCAGCTAGCATATTACATTATCAACTGGGGATCTTGTAAAGTGTACATTATATTAAGTACAAACATTCTAATTTTTATATACCGCCTTTTATTTATATTTTTGCATTTTTACTACTTTATCAAAGATTCAAGGTATTTATAACCTTTCACTACTACTGTGGTTATGTCAGTTTCTTTTATTTTATCACATTTTATTTAAGTATTTTAATCCTTTAATACTTGCCACATAAAAGTATGTGAATGACATGCTTTTATCTGGATTTTAAAATTCAAGTAAATAGAATGATTTTCTTTGTCTAATAAGTACTTTTGCCATGAGTTCTATTTTTTCTAAAATTAAGATTGAAACAACTCCTTCGTTTCTGTTTCTTTAAGCAATCATTACTCACCTTTAATTTTCAAATTTTCTTTAGTATTTTTGGTGATGTATCTTTTTAAGAAAACATAGTTTGATTTTGTCTATTATCCAAATTTGAGTCTGTGTTTTTTATAAAAGAGAACTATAAGTTTAGACCTGGTAGACTAGCGGTACAAATCTCACCTCTGCTTCAACCCACCTTTGTAAACATCAGTTTCTTTGTCTTTAAAATGAAGATAAATAACACTTTTCTTATGGGGTTATTGCCAGGGTTAAAGGAGCTAATGTGTGTAAACTCGCTTTGAGGCACAAGCAAAAACCCAGGAAGTCAGGGATAGTTGTTATTATGATTACCTGGAAAGACATTATAGTAAGTGATTATAAACAGGGGCTTAAGAGTAAAATGGAATTAAATTCACCTTTGACCTCTACCACTTATTAGCTCTGTGAACTTGGTTACATAATCAATCCTTCTTAAAAAAAGAAAATATCTATCTCATGAGATAGCCATGAGGACATAATGAGCTATTGTATATAAATGCTTAATACTGTGCCATTTTTCCTCAATTATTGCTACTGCTCTGTGAGGGTGTTCAACTGTCACATGTATTGTCATAGCTGTTGTTCTTATATATAATCTGGTTTTGTATACTTTTTCGTGCCATTACTTATAGTTTTTTACTTTAAATAAAGTTATATAATATATATATTACATATAATATATAGCACATATTTATATATAATTATGTAATATTTAGTGATTTAGAAGGTACATACTCTATTTATTTTAAAATAGTGCTTACTTTTCTATATTTTAGAGATTTTTTACCTTATATTTTTTATTAGTAAAATCACAAATAAAAGTGCATGATTTTATTTTTTTCTTTTCTCTAGTTTTAGACATTTTTATAGTATTTGAGAATTAGATCCATATTATTGCAATAAAATTATGATTTGTTGCATTATGTATTTGTTCTTTATCACCAATGTTTTACATTCATATGGTTTATAAATAAATGTACAATAATTACTTAAATTGAATCCCATCGAAAGGAGTTTTTAGGGTTAAAATAGGCAGGTTGAGGAAGTTTTAGGAATTAGGGGGTCCATGGGGAGAACCACAGGGCTGCAAAGCTGGGAGCTGCCCAAAGGTATACATTCACAGAACAATAGAGCTGCAGAAGGTATACACTCACAGACTGAGGGATCTGCCAGAGGGCATACATTTATAGAGTAAGGGGGCTGGGAGCTGCAGAAGGTGTACATTCACAGAATGAAGGAAAGGAAGTCATTCAGAGAGGGAAGAGGAAGGCCAAAGGAAGTAGGTAAACAATAAAGGCGAACCTGACGTG
Organism: Myotis nattereri; assembly: GCF_964212035.1. Classification (NCBI taxonomy): domain Eukaryota; kingdom Metazoa; phylum Chordata; class Mammalia; order Chiroptera; family Vespertilionidae; genus Myotis; species Myotis nattereri. Next base: position 161,005,922 of record NC_138075.1, read on the forward strand.
AGGCTTGAACTCTGAAGCTGCTATAGTGACCAATCAGAGGGGATATCAAGACACTAAGAACTGCAGCCTTTATAAACCTTAGAAAAAAGGGACTTGGTGGGACTCTCTCCCCCTCCCCACGTGGGAGTCTGTGCTCGTTTCCCAATAAACTTCCACCTTGTCCTATTCCACCTTTTGTCCATGGTTTCATTCTTCAACTCTACCTGGACAAGAACCTGGGAAGCCATCATTGCATCCTACCCAGGGGAACATCTTGCGTTCCAGTTCAACTTTTGCGTTTCACCATGTTTTAGTGAATTAATTATTCAGTACAAATTCTTTAACACCATGACTTCCTTTTTGAGCTATTTATTTGCTTAACCTCTCATTTACTTAGAATATTTTTTTGGTAACAATTTTATGATGACATAGAAATGTTATCCTTTCTGAAATCCTAGATAGCCAAATTATATATTTGTTTTCTTCTGACAAAAAAAAAATACCTGACTAAATATAAGCATAAGTAACAATCTTTTCCCAATAATATTTTAGTTCAAATTTAGTCCTTTAGTTCAAATTTTTGTTACACAGATTATGTAATTTTTAAACTTATTTTGATTTTTTTTTAAAAAAATCTAAGTTAAAATATTTCCTCAGTACTTTAGGATTGTTTCTTCATCTTTATAATTAAACTAGAGGCCCGGTGCACAAAAATTTGTGCACTCGGGGGGGAGGGGGGTCCCTCAGCCCGGCCTGTGCGCTCTCGCAGTCTGGGACCCCTCAGGAGATAACGACCTGCTGGCTTAGGCCTGCTCCTGGGTGGCAGAGGGCAGGTCTAATCCCTAGGTGCAGCCCCTGGTTGGGCTCAGAGCAGGGCTGATTGGGGAATTGGGGCGCCGCCCCCTGTCATGCACAGAGCAGGGTGGATTGGGAGGTTGCGATGGCACCCTCAGTCATGCTCAGGGTAGGGCCGATTGGGGGGTTGGGGCACCGCCCCCTGTCACACTCAAGGCAGGGTTGATGGGGAGGTTGCTGTGCCACCCCCTGTCACGCACAGAGCAGGGCCAATCAGGGGGTTGGGGTGCTGCCCCCTGTCACGCACAGAGCAGGGCCGATCAGGGGGTTGGGGAGCTCCCCCCAGTCACGCACAGAGCAGGGCGGATCAGGGGGTTGGGGCACCACCCTCTATCACCCACAGAGCAGGGCCGATCAGGGGGTTGGGGCGCCGCCACTCTCACACTCAGGGCAGGGCCGATGGGGAGGTTATGGCTCTACCCGTCACACACAGAGCAGAGCCCGTGGGGTGGGGGGTTTGGGGTGCCGCACCCTGTCACACACAGAGCCGCAGGGTGATCAGGGGGTTTGGGCGCTGCCCCGTCATGATGATCCCGGTGCCGGGAGACCTCGCAGCTCCGCTGATCTCGGTGCTGGGAGGCATATTACCCTTTTACTATATAGAATAGAGGCCTGGTGCATGGGTGGGGGCCGGCTGGTTTGCCCTGAAGGGTGTCCGGATCAGGGTGGGGGTTCCCACTGGGGTGCCTGGCCAGCCTGGATGAGGGGATGATGGCTGTTTGCAGCTGGTCACACACCCTTCAGGGTGGGGGTCACCACTGGGGTGCCTGGCTAGTCTGGGTGAGGGGCTGAGGGCTGTTTTCAGGCTGGTGGGTGACTGAAACTCCCAACTGCTCCTTTTTTTCTTTTTTCTTTTTATTCTGGGCCAGCTTTAGCTCTGGCTCCAGCTCTTAGGCCTCCGCTCCTGAAAGCAGGTATCTGGTTTGTTTAGGTTCTACAATCGAAACTCTGTATCAACTCCAGGTCTGAGATCCTGGCTAGCTGAAAGCTGGTTTCTGGAGTTTTGTTTAGCTTCTATTTTTGTAACTATGTTTCAAACTGCCAGCTCAGAGGCCTGCAGCAGCAGGCGGGGAATGTTGGAGTCCTCTGTCACTGAAGCAAGCAAGCCTCATGTTAGTTTCAAGCTGCCTGGCTGCCGGCCGTCATCTTGGCTGGCAGTTAATTTGCATATCACCCTGATTAACCAATGGGAAGGGTAGCAGTCGTACGCCAATTACCATGTTTCTCTTTTATTAGACAGGAAGATTTTCTAGGGTGCTTTTAAATCTGGGTATATTTCTTTACTTTTCTTGGATCACAGTGAGCACAATCTGCATATTCCATTTCCCACTACTCCGTTCTCCAAAGCTTCGTTTAGCTATGTTATTTATTGTATTGTCTGACCTATTTGAAATATACCTACTATACGAGAGTTGGGTCTTTGTTCTCCATATCCTCCAATTGTTTTCAGCCTTTCCATGTACTGAGAACAAACCCTTCTCCAATTACTTCTCTATTTCAATAATTGATTTCATGCACTGTCAGCCTTTTTGTTGTGACCAATGTGGATTTTAGTTTCCTATTGAAATTTTAGCTTCTAACTTGCTTTTATTTTTATTATACTTTCACTTGCCACTTGATCCCTTTTCTTCATATCACCTGGTTCATCTCATCCTGCCCTCTTATAAACAATGTCTTTCACCTGCCCTCTTTCATCTCAGCCTGAATTTGAAGGCTCACATACCTTTTAGTTTAGTGTCTTAGAACATTTTATAAAAAGCTAAAATGTTTTTAAAAGTTATAAATTGCTAGTTGAAATGTGTGTGTGTGTGTGTGTGTGTGTGTGTTTCCCATTATCTCCATGTTAATACCTTGGCACTTTGTGGAAGACATGACAATCTTACTCATTAAAGAACTATTTACAAGGGTTATCCTGAGTCTCCATGAAAAAAGTTCCTTCCTTTCCTCTGGAGTAATTTTGTACGTTCTCATATTATTTGACCTTCTTGAAAGAGAACACATCTATAGAATCATGTTCACCGGAGACTTAGTGATTATTTATCCTTTGGGTCTATTCCTTGTGTTCAGATTAAACTTTGATTTCTACTCGAGGACTGCAGAGGTTTTTGATAGGTGTGGTCCACAGCTCAAGGCCCCGGCGTTTAGCAGGCTTTTGTCTAGTCACCTCCAGGTGGGGCATTATTCTTTGCATTATGTACCGACAGGTCTGCAAGTCCTAGCTCCCTGCATACATTACTAACAGACGTCTTCTTCTCCATCCCTCCATCAGAGTTTTACTTCAGGCTCTTAGGAGACAAAATGTCACATGAAACGCCTCATCTCACTTTCTGCCGAGGGGACTACTTTGCATGTATACAGAAAGACCAGGACTGGAGAGCGCAGAACTTTTACAAATTAGCATCTGTGTGAGTGACAGCTGTGGATCACTTGGGGGACTACTGATTTTATTTGTTTCAATCTCCTTTTCAGTCTTAGAATTAATTGGAATAGTTCCAGCCTCTAGCGTTTGATTTTTCATGTCTTCGTTTTCACTGTTTTTAAGAATTCCATCTTACTGATGCTTTGTCTCCACAAGTATTTTTGAGAGGCCACACTGTGGGCTGTTGACACATTACTATTTTAGACAAGAACTCAGCTATTACATTTTTTTCCAGGTATAAATTTAATAAAAAAGCTTTTGTGAACAAAATGGCAAATGGAAATGTAAGTTATACTGAAAAACAGAACTGAGTCCATTATTCTTTTATGGGGTACAAATGACCACATTTTGAAAATTGTCCTTTTTTTTTCTTTTTAATATATCTAGTACTGGCAAAAATGGCTTCATGAAAATACTTCAGAGACCAGTATTCTCTTTTCCCCAAATGAGGGTAATACCATCCACATTTTCCCAGTTCTCCTACTTAGAGAGAGTTTTATTCTTCAACATTTATCAAACTGCTGCAGCACTGGGCACTGAGAGAACACACCAGATATATTCTCTGACTATATCTTTCCCAAGAGTGTGAGCACCAGAAGTCCAGCCAATAACGACTGTGCAGTCTGTAGAGAAGAATTAGTGGGCAGAGACTGCACCACGGATTGCAAACTCATAAACCTACAGGGCCAAGGAGATAGAAATACAGGGCAGAGAAGCCTCAGTGCTTGCTTATTAAACACACCCGAATAGTCTTCATTATCACGAATAACTATCTTCTTTTTCATGTTTTTATGGTAACATGAGTCTCTTGATATATTTTTTATTTTGCCATTTGGATAGAATTATAATTTTAGAGAAATGCATCTCAAAATAATAAAACAATAAGAAAAATATGTTAACAAATGATAATAGCAAAAGTCATTTGTAGCAAATGATATCCTATATAATAAAATAGAAACATGGTAATTAGCGTACATCCGCTACACTTCAAACTGGCTAATCAGGGCGATATGCAAATTAACTGCCAGCCAAGATGGCAGCCGGCAGCCAGGCAGCTTGAAACTAACATGAGGCTTGCTTGCTTCAGTGACGGAGGAAACCAACGTTCCCCGCCTGCCTTGCCGGCCTCTGAGCCTGCAGTTTGAAACATAGTTACAATTATAGAAGCTAAACAAAACCCCAGAAACCTGCTTTCAGCGAGCCGGGATCTCAGAGCTGGAGTTGATACAGTGTTTCGATTATAGAACCCCAAAAAACCAGATACCTGCTTTCAGCAGCAGAGGCCTCAGAGCTGGAGCCAGAGCTAAAGCTGGCCCAGAATAAAAAAAAAAAAAGAAAAAAAGGAGCAGTTGGGAGCTTCAGTCACCCGCCAGCCTGAAAACAGCCCTCAGCCCCTCACCCAGACTAGCCAGGCACCCCAGTGGTGACCCCCACCCTGAAGAGTGTGTGACCAGCTGCAAACAGCCATCATCCCCTCATCCAGGCTGGCCAGGCACCCCAGTGGGGACCCTCACCCTGATCCAGGACACCCTTGAGGGCAAACCAGCCGGCCCCCACCCATGCACCAGGCCTCTATCCTATATAGTAAAAGGGTAATATGCCTCCCAGCACTGAGATCAGCGGAGCCGCGAGGCCTCCGGCACCGGAATAAGCGTGACAGGGGGCAGCGCCCAAACCCCCTGACCACCCTGCGGCTCTGTGTGTGACAAGGGGTGGGGCCACAACCTCCCTATCCACCTTGCTCTGTTCATGACAGGGGAAGGCGCCCCAACCCCCTGATCAGCCCTGCTCTGTGCCTGATAGGGGGGAGCTCCCCAACCCCCTATCGCCCTGCGGCTCTGTGTGTGGCAGGGTGCAGCGCCCCAAACCCTGATCAGCCCTGTTCTGTGTGTGACAGGGCGCAGTGCCCCCCCCACCCCGACAGGCCCTGCTGTAGGTGTGACAGGGGGCAGTGCCCCAGCCCCCTGATTGGCCTTGCTCTGTGCCTGATAGGGGGGAGCTTCCCAACCCCCTGATCGCCCTGCTGCTCTGTGTGTGACAGCGTGCGGCGCCCCAACCCCGATTGACCCTGCTCTGTGTGTGACAGGGTATGGAGCCCCAACTCCCCTGATGGGCCCTGCTCTGTGCGTGACAGGGGGCAGTGCCCCAACCCCCCAATTGGCCCTACCCTGAGCGTGACTGAGGGTGGCATCACAACCTCCCTATCCTCCCTGCTCTGTGCATGACAGGGGGCGGCGCCCCCAACTCCCCAATCGGCCCTGCTCTGAGCCCAACCAGGGGCTGCAACTAGGGACTGGGCCTGCCTTCTGCCACCCGGGAGCAGGCCTAAGCCAGCAGGTTGTTATCTCCCGAGGGGTCCCAGACTGCGAGAAGGCACAGGCCAGGCTGAGGGACCCCCCTCCACCCCGAGTGCACAAATTTTTGTGCACCGGGCCTCTAGTAATTACATAATAGAAAATGGCTGGAGATTTGAATGAAATATGGATTTAAACATGGAAAAAACAGGGGTTTTAACATGGCAAACATTAAAAAATTATTTTGGAAATATGATGTATTTAGAAGCCAAATTTGACCCTATGCCTCTGAAATAGTTTCTTTTGGTTAGATTTTTTTTTTTTTTGTATGTTGGTCTTGAGATTATTGCTCATTCTCATTCTCATGTGTTCTACTTTAGCCCATGTCTAAGGTCAGACTTAGCCGAACACATTTTAGAACCTCTACAAACAGTTCTTATGCCCATCTAAGGCTGGGATTCACTGTACAGGCAGTTGGTTAGAGTGGATGTGCTCCCTCCCCCCAACTTAACCCCTCCCTCAAAGGAAGGGTTCGCCTTCCAAGAGCAAGAGCCACAACACTTCCTTGATGCCATTCAATGCTGAGTGTTGAATGGCGTGGCTGAGATCTGTGATGTGACTCATGATCAATCACAGTGTGGCGGTTAAGATGTGAAGAATGCTAAACCCCATCCGTTGCCATGTGCCATGTCTGACGTAAGACTACATTAATAAAATGGGGATGATTCTGGTGAGGATAGAAAAGGCCCCTTGGCATTGTCCAGGAAAAAAATATCATAGAGAGGAAAAAATGTAACATGTCTGGGAGACATGAGCAATCTTAACCCTTGATCAGTGGTTTTCAACCTTCTGGCCCTTTAAATACAGTTCCTCATGTTGTGACCCAACCATAAAATTACTTTTGTTGCTACTTCATAACTGTAATGTTGTTATTGATATGAATCGTTATGTAAATATCTGATATGCAGGATAGTCTTAGGTGACCTCTGTGAAAGGGTCGTTCAGCTGCAAAGAGGTCGTGACCCACAGGTTGAGAACTGCTGCCCTAGATTATTGCATGATTTTGTGAGCAGGGAAAAGTAAGCAGACAGTTCCATGCCTTTGAAGAAGCAGCCCTTACATTCATTCCTCCAGCCTCCTTTGACTTGATCATGTTTACCTAGCAGTTTTCTAGTTACTAATTGTATTTTATAGATACTTTATTATTTGGGAGGGGCCTAATGAATGCAAACAATCTAACCACTGGGAAAGAATATAGTCACTGGAATGTATAGACTAATAGGTTGGAATTGGGAGTTATAAATTAGTAGTCTTCTATGACCTTTTGTATATGACTCAGACTTCAAAACTGTGATCAACTCCAAACTCACTGATAAAATTCAGGTCTCTGGCTTGTAACATAAAGCACAGACCCTTGACTGGCCTGTGAAGCTCAATTTTGGGAAGGGGTAGAGGTGTGAAAGCAGCACATTCTGCTGTAACACTCTGGCATTTTCTACTTTCAAAAACCAAGTTGGTCTCCCATGTCAGGACTAACCAGGCCTGACCCTGCTAAGCTTCCGAGATCAGACGAGATTGCCCGCGTTCAGGGTGGTAAAAAGGAAGGAATTGTTAACATTTGCAACAGCATGGATGGAACTGGAGAGCATTATGCTAAGTGAAATAAGCCAGTCAGAGAAAGATAAATACCATATGATCTCACTCATTTGTGGAATATAGAGAACAACATAGACTGATGAACAGGGACCGATCCAAAGACAGAGAAACAACGATCAGATTATCAATCAGCAGAGGGAAAGGAGGGGAGGGTGGGGGTAAAGGGAAGAGATCAACCAAAGGACATGTATGTATGTATATAAGCCAAACCAATGGACACGGACAACATGGGGATGAGAGCATGAGTGTGTGGGGGGGAAGTTGGGGGTGAATGGGGGGATGAGGACACATTTGTAATACTTTAACCAATAAAGAAATTAAAGATTTAAGAAACAAAACAAAACAAAAAAACCTCAAAGGGAAGGCAGGGGAGGGTGTGGGTAAGGGGGAGAGATTAACCAAAGGACTTGTATGCATGCCTATGGCCTAACCAATGGACACAGACACCAGGGGGGTGAGGGCATGAGTGGGGGGGATGGGAGGCAATGGGGGGATAAGGACACATATGTAATACCTTAATCAATAAAGAAAATACATAAATACGTAAGTAAATAAATAACTAAATAAATAAAATAAAAACACCAAATAGAATAGAATAGAAAAGATCTGTGACATTAAAAAAAAAAAAGTTAGGAAAACTTATTTTAAAATTGCATTTTGATGGGAACTTGTATTGGTGATCCAAAGCCCTCAGAATTTTCCTTATATTTTTCAAGATGTAAGAACTGAGTTGGAGAAATCTGTGGAATTTCCATGGAAATGGTGCCAATTCATTTTTTTTTCTGTTCCTCAGGAAAATTTTTTTGCTTTAGCAATAGTGTAACTTCCTGGCAATCCCTTGGCAGTTGTGAACATAGGGCCTCTGAAACACATACTTTCAGTGGGAAAATAGTTGGCTCTCTTACATAGTCCCTTTTCCTTTCAGCATATAGTGAAACAAAGAATTTCTTTAACCTTTTTTAAGAGAACTTCTATGGTCCCTTTAAAAAATGTTGACTCTGACAGCTATTTAATGAAAGGGCATTTTTGTTGTTGTTGTTCTCTACTAAATAAAGAGATTATCATTGGTGAAGCATGTACTGATTTTCCTATTATACCACGGAATCCCAGGATATTTGAAAAGTATTCATTAACTCAAGAATAAGCAGTTTTGATCACCTTATATGTCCAATGGACTGAATGGTCATAAATATCTTAAAAGGTTTAGACAAAAATGGTTGGATACAATAAACCCTTTAGGTACTTATAAGTCTTTAATTTAAAAAACATTCCCAATTATTCTTAAGTGTGTTCTCTTTCTCAATTTACAGTAATCAGGGAGGTTTTTAACTTTTCATGAGGTTTATATTTCTCTAGTCCTTGCAAATAGAACAATATTCTTTTCTGTTCTGCTGAATTACTGATGTCCAGGGTTAAAGGAATCTAGGGAAATTGCTCTAAGTTGAATAATCAAGAACATAATCAAGAAGTTGGATTTGAATATCTAGAAAGAAAAATATATCTAGAAAGAGAAGTTTGATTGAAAATTTCAATATCCTAGCCCTCAAAGAGTTTTAAAAATCTGGTCACTGACATTTTGAAGCAAATTAGGTAATAAGATATGAACAGATATTAATCCAAAAATTTTTATAGTTAGGTCCTTGTGTCCTTTTATTATTCTCTTCTCCTCTTTTTTCTGGGCACAGAGGGACTATTTTTCTATACACATGGTAGAATAATAATCGGTCTCATCTAGGCTTCATGGACACTTGCAGTCTTTCCATAAATTGTTCTCTGTGAAACAACCAGAAGAATAATTGATAAGATCAAACCTTCCAAGGATCTCCCATACATTTGTTATTTGTCACCTTCCTTCAGCTCCTGTAGCCTTTTTCACATTTCCCCCTTAATTCTAATAGAATTTAAACTGAAATATGGTAATTGAATAATTTATAATAAGTGCTTCAAGGAAATATTTTCTTAAAGAGCTCAAAGCATCCCCTCTCTTTACTCTTTCCAAAGCTCTGTGAGGTATGTGGAGGTGTCTACAGAGGAAGGGTCTTTTTAAATTTGTTTAATTCTTCAGTGACTGTTTGATGCTAATTGCACAATGATCTCTGATGAAGTTCTGCATTAATTTCTTAAGAGAGCCAAAGGCTTGGTGGTAGAATAAATATGGAATCTTAGAAATGGAAAATTCTCAAATTGAATTTTTGCATGTAAATCTATAAGCAGCATAGCCAAGAGATTCGTGGGAGACTAGAAGTTCAGCTTTGTCATGTGTTGCCTTCAAACACCATCTACTTAATTGGAAGAATGATCAAAGTAGAAGCTTTTTGCAGTGGGAAAGACTACTTGAAGTCATGGATGAATAGTAATCCTTTTAGGGACACAGCTTTGTTTGGAAGACATTCCAATGAGCAGGTCCATTGACGTTCTGTATATAATACTCAGTAGGTTTTTGAAGTTGGCACAGTCAGTACCCAGCCATCTTCACAATGGCACAAAAGGTGACTGACTATGTGAGTGTTTAGTAGCTGTTGTGAAATTTCCTGGTTTTATTTTAATGCCTCTCTCAATAATTTAGTGGTAACAATTTCAAGGTAATATCATGTTGGACTGAAGTTTTTTCAAAGGTAGATTGAGGTTAAAAGCATCCGAGCATGCTCACTGATTATCAAGCCAGCCAGTGTTAACTCCACCTCTGCCACCTGTTACATTTTTCACTTTTGACCTTTAACTAAGGCCTTATTATCAGAAAAAAAAAATCATAATAAATAACTAGGTTCTCTCTTTTTACTAGGAACCAACTGTGTGAAGGAAAACTGGGGGAAGCCGCCTCTTTAATGAGCAAGAGGAAAACAGTCCTCTTGTATGATATGTCTGTACAGCTACAGTTTTTAGCTCTCCTCTGCATGACAAGTAATTGCTCAAAAAATGTTTGGATCAAGTGTAGAAGGCAAGAATTGTGAGAAAAGGGTGCAAACTTTGATTGAAGGTTAATATAAAGCACAAAAAACCCCACGCTGGTCCCATTTTGGGGGCAATCAATATTCTGGCCCTCCCTTCAAGTAATCTCAGCGGCTTCTCTCTGAAGGTCTCTGAAAGCACAGTCTCTGATGTGTGTTGGAGAATTTGTCTTACTTGACCTTCCTAGAGCCCTGCTCAACATTATCATCGTCACCACAAATACCCTGGCCTTTGTCAATTAAAATATTGTTTTGTATTATTATGGCAACATTTTTTGTGGGTTAGACAAAAGAGTAAAATTAGTCAAGCACACTTATTTACTTCTATCCCAAGAGACTTTCCTTAGTATTCATAAGGCTTCTTTCACTCTTCCTTAGCGATAAATAAACTGAAGTGTGTGTCAGTACCTTGTTTCCTGGGACCATGGAACTTGTCACCATCAGATTGTCTTCTGGCTGCCTTTTGTTGAAACACTAAAAAATATAGCACATGTTATTTGTTGAACATAATTATCAATAAGAACAAACTCTGGAAAGCCCCAAGAATCTAGAATGCAACACATCATTTTTCTTAGTAACAATTCTTGAATTGTATTATTTTTGAGTAGGAGGATTATGAAGTTTACAATTTTCTCATTTGTGCAGCTTATCAGTCATTTCAAAAGGCATTTTCTGTGGGCTGAGTAGTATAATGCCGATGCACTGCCTCATTAAACCATTTAAATCAAGATATGATTTCCATTTTGATATCAGGTAAAGATAAAAGCTGCATTCTGTTAAAAGTGATAAATGTTAAAATCATATGAAAAATTCCATTTGCACAGAAATTACTCATGCTTGACTTCTTGGTGATAAGCAAGGATAATGACTGTTTCTTTCAAAACAGATGAAAAGTCTGCTGTATTTCACAGATGTAATAATAAAAAAATGCACTTTATTCCTGTATCATCTAGCTGGACCTCAGAACTATTGAAGCAGCTTATTTGAATTATTTCATTACCTGAAAAGTGTTTTGTTCTCATTTATTATTCCTCACAGGAAATTCTATGAGACAAGTCAGCATTACTCATCCCGTTTTGCAGATAAAAGATAAAACTGATTATTCAATAGTTATTGAGCACCCACAAGTTCCGTATAGCTTCTGGCATCTGTTAATGAAAAAAATGTCTACCTCTTACAACTTGACTTGAGAAACAGAACATTGCAGAGTTCCATTTTATTTTTATTTTTATGGGTAGTTTGAATTACATGGCTTGGGAACTGAAAGAGGCCTTGGAGACCTAGATCAGCCTCATGTGTTTATAAGTGAAAGAGGTGGGAGTAACTAAATTGTAAAGGGACTAAATAATTTTGCAATGATAGTAGAGATATGACTCAGACCCTCAAGCATTGAACTTTAATCTATTGCTTGGTTCTCTACAACACTACTGCCTCTTCACTTCCATAACTATTTGGTTCAGCCCAAGTGCCCATCAGTAGATGAGTGGATAAAAAGCTGTGCTACATAAACACAATGGAATACTATGCAGTTGTAAAAAAAGAAAGATCTCTTACCCTTCGAGACAGCATGGAGGGACTTGGAGAGTATTATGTTAAGTGAAATAAGCCAGTCAGAGAAAGACAAGTATCACATGATCTTACTTATATGTGGAATCTAATAAACAAAATAAACTGATGAATAAAATAGATCCAGAGACATGGAAGCATGTAACAGACTGACAAATCTCAGAGGGAAGGGGTGGGGCAGGAAGAGAACTTCTATGCTTATATACATAAGCCATTGACACAGACAATAGTGTGGTGAAGGCCTGAGGTGGGGGTAGGGGTGCGGTCAATGGGGAAAAATAAGGGGACATCTGTAATACTTTCAAGAATAAAGATAAACTTAAAAAATAAAGATAAGAAGGAGCTATAGGGAGGGGATTAAAAAGAACCTTAGAGCATTTTCAATATGCTTGTGTCTCTTGCTCTTAGCTCACCAGGATTTCCTAGAAGAATGAGGCTGAGGATGTGGGAGGAAGAGCTGTCCAGTTGAATGGTGCTTGACCACCATGATCAGCAGACCATGCATCCCAGAAGTTACCTTGGATCTGTCTTTGGTTTTAATATTCTTTAAACCCATCTAATACCAAGGTCATATCAGGATTACTCCAGGTGACACTATTTCAATTTTTTAAAAGTTCCATAAATAATATCAAATCAATAATTATTTATTAAGCATACTAGAGGCCCGATGCATGATATTCATGCAAGGGGCTTGGCCCTCACAGACCTGTGGCTTGCCTCAGCCCTAGCAGCCCTGGCTTCGTCTGAAAGATCGTTCGGCTGTCCAGTCTAATTAGCACTTTTATTATTATAGATATAACTAGAGGCCTGTTGCATGAAGAGATTCGTGCAATAGGCCTTCCCTTCCCCTGGCTGCCGGCATTGGTTTTCCTCAGGCACCCGAACCCACGCCTTCGCTCCAGACAGAGCCTTCAGTCTTCACGGCTCTGGATGGAGCCTTCAGTCTTCGCTCTGCTGCTTCGCCCCTACGTATGCAAATTAACCACCATATTTGTTGGGTTAATTTGCATACTCTCCTGATTGGCTGGTGAGCATAGCGGAGGGATGGTTAATTTACATGTTTGTCTATTATTAGGTAAGATTTTTTAAAAAAGTATATTTTCTTGATTTTTTACAGAGAGGACGGGAGAGGGATAGGGATAGAGAGTTAGAAACATTGATCAGCTGCCTCCTGCACACCCCCTACTGGGGATGTGCCCACAACCAAGGCACATGCCCATGACCGGAATTGAAACTGGGACCCCTCAGTCCTCAGGCCAATGCTCTATCCACTGAGCCAAACCGGTCAGGGCTATTAGGTAAGATTTGACACTTGTTGTCAAGAGAGAGAATACTCAACTATCCTCTTACAAATAGAAGCAAAGATTTTAAAAGTGTGATGTATTTAAAGAAAATTATATGCATGAAATGTTTCTGGTTGAAAATCAATTTTCTGATTCAAGTTAGTATTTGGAAAGCATGCTAAATATAACTTACTGGCAAGTTCTGGGGTTTTGGGCTTACATTTTTTTAAAAATAAAATATACTGATAGATATATGGCCTGTGACTATGTTTTAGGATATTAAAAGAATTTTTACAAGTGTTGCTTGATTTTTTCATTGGCCAGTTCTAAAAGTCTTGAAAAAGTAAAACACTTTTGAAATTTTAATAACATGCAGACACTCTGTACTTTTCCCCCAGTATTGTTAAGATAATAACTAAGACTGTTTAGTAAAAAATTCTGTAGTGTGTCATCAACAATCTGGGAAATAACCAGAATCCAAAGACAAATTTAGAAAATATGTTCTTCAAATAAAAAGCACATTAATTGGTAAGTTTTAGGAATTCTGCTGAATTTTGAAGCTACTGAGAACTTTGAAATATAATTATTTTTCCAGGGTTTTGACATTAATTTGTTAAAAAATCACTTTATGTTTTACATAAAATATATTTTATTGAAACGTGTTTTGTTGACAAGTGCCCAGTTTCCATGAAATACAATAAATGTTAAAAGAACACTTTCAGTTTATAGATTAAGAACTTACAAGTTTTATACTTATTTATTGTTGAGATTTTCCTGTTGAAACATAGGGGTGAGTTGGAGAATTGCCAAGGGAAAGTAGGATGTTTTGAGTAGTACAGATAACAGAACTTTTTAAAGGTAAGAAGTGCACTAAGTCCCACACACAGTACAAAGATCCTCTCTACCTGTAGACCTCCCCTGAATTCCCTCCAGCTGCACCTATTACAGCTGTTGCTTTCTTCCCCCTCTATAGACAAGCTCATTTCCTCACAAAAACCAAATTAGCAATTAGCATATTGCCAAACACACTAATTTCTCATTGCTGTGAAAACCAGGAGGTGTTTTTGAAGATGAGGTAATCTTGGAAAAGACCTACATTAACTTGTTTCCTGAAGAAAGAGCTAGCCCATCAAAATGATCACTGATGCAAACATGCATATCAAAAACATGAACTTTATTAGCCTTAGGAAAGGAATAGATAGGTGTAATAGTCCAGAATTTGTAAATCTTTCTTTCATAGTAAATACTAGAGGCCCGGTGCACAAATATTTGTGCACTCGGGGGGTGGGGGGTCCTTCGGCCTGGCCTGTGCCCTCTCGCAGTCTGGGACCCCTTGGGGGATGACCACCTGCTGGCTTGGGCCTGTTCCCTGGGGGTTTGGGCCTTAGATGGCAATCAGACATCCCTCTGGCAGCCTGGCAGCCCTCAGGGGATGTCCACTTGCCAGCGGGGAGCAGACCTAAGCTGCAGTCAGACGTCCTTAGCACTGCTGAGGAGTCAGGAGAGGCTCCCACCACCACCGCTGTACTGGCAGCCATCAGCCTGGCTTGTGGCTGAGCAGAGCTCCTCCATGTGGGAGCTCACTGACCACCAGAGGGCAGCTCCTGCATCGAGCGTCTGCCCCCTGGTGGTCAGTGTGTGTCATAGTGACCAATCATTCCCAGTCTTTCTGCTGTTAGGGTCAGTTTGCATATTACCCTTTTACTATATAGGATAGAGGCCTAGTGCACGGGTGGGGGCCAACTGGTTTGCCTTGAAGGGTGTCCTGAATCAGGGTGGGTGTCCCACTTGGGTGCCTGGCCAGCCTGGGTGAGGGGCTGTTTGCAGCTAGTCACACCCCCTTCAGAGTGGGGGATCCCACTGGGGTGCCTGGCCAGTCTGGGTGAGGGGCTGAGGGCCATTTTCAGGCTGGGAGGCGACTGAAGCTCCCAGCCTCTCTCTCTCTTTTTTTTTTTAATTCTGGGATTTATTTACCTTCTATAATTGAAACATTGTTGCCGTTACTGACGCTCCCAGCTCTGAGGCCACAGCCTGCTGAAAGCAGGTATCTGGAGTTTGTTTAGCTTCTATAATTGAAACATTGTTGCTTCCAGAGCTCAGAGCCGGGCCGCGGCAGGTGGGGAAACTTGGCTTCCTCCATCACTGGAGCAAGCAAGCCTCCTGCTCGCTTCAGATGCGTGGCTGCTGGCCGCCATCTTTGTTGGCAGTTAATTTGCATATCTTGCTGATTAGCCAATGGGAAGCATAGCGGAGGTACGGTTAATTGCCCTTTTTGTCTTTTATTAGATAGGATAAACTGAAACATTTTAAATTGCTTCCACCAGTGAGACCTTTGTTCTATAAAGCTTTATACACACTATATTTACCATGTTTGCCCATACCACCATTATAAGAGTTAAAAATACAATTCATGATATGATGGGAACTGAGCATTCGATTATGGGTCAGTCAGAGTTACATATGAAAGTACATATTTTTGTACTACAAGATTTGTAGTGAGCAAGATGAGAGTCTGTTTTAAACATATAGAGTCTATTTTAAACATATAGTAATTGAAAGAAAATCTGTATACTAGAATGTTAATGTACTTGGGGTAGTGGAAGGATTGTAGTTGTTTCTTAATATTAACAACATGTGTGACGTGGGAAAATGGCTTTATTATTTATCTTGCCAATAAAGTTAGGGCTTAGATGAAATGATCTTTAATGCCTCAGTCAGATGCTATCAATTCTTTTTACCAAGTCATGGCAGGCTAAATGGTGACTGAATAAGTTCTTAAGTGAGTATAAATTTAAATAGAATACCACATTTTGAGGAAGAGATTATTTTGGGTGGGGGCTTAACCAAATAGAAAAAGTAGAAAGTTAGATCACAGACCAGTGTTAATTTTTTATAAGATATGGAGATGATCCTGTTGCTGTGTGTTTGAATTCTTAGAAGATACTGCTTTTGACCACATTTGATTGCATTAATGTTCAAAAAATGCTATCAAGCCAATTATGACATATGTCAACTTTGATGACTCTGCACCAGTGAAATCTTATTTTTCTCTTCCTATGTAAAATTAGAATTTGAGAAGAAAGATAAATTAATGCATTATTATTAGTTGTCAGTGCTTTCAAACATTAAAAGAAAGTCCAAGAGAAAGTCAAACAATTCTTGAGATTCAAAATAATCTTAAACAATGTAAATGTCCCAAATACCACCCCCATTTATTTCAAATATTGGCAGAATGACTTCTGTAAGTTTTTTTTTCTAAAATGGAAATGACATTGAATGGAAAAAATTAGCATAGTATAAAATATTCAAAATGTTAAGCAGCGCAGAATTATCAGAAAAGCAGAGGAGGGAGAGAAGGTGAAATATAATGAATTCACTTGCACTATTTGTCTTTCCAGGTTGCTTCTGAAAGAACAGTCTTCATATCAACCTCATTTGCAGTGTATTTCAAACAAAAGGACTCTTCCAGAATTGCTCTTTTTAGAAAACCTGATAAAGCTTATTTGACACTAGAGGCCTAGTGCACGGGTCTGTTGGCCTGGCCTGTGGGGATCAGGCCCAAACCAGCAGTCTAACATCCCCTGAGGGGACCTGGAGTGCGAGAGGGCATTCTGCAAAGTTGTTGTTGCTTGGCAGCTCAACAACTCATTGAGCATCTGCCCCCTGGTGGTCAGTGTGCGTCATAGCTACCAGATGGTCGGCTGGTCCTAATGGTCGCTTAGGCTTTTATATATATAGACTAGAGGCCCAGTGCATGAAAACTCATGCACTGGAATGGGGGTCCCTCAGCCCAGCCTGCCCCCTCTCACAGTCCGGAAGCCCTCAGGGGCAGGAAGTTAACCAGCGATCAGGGGAAGGTGACACCCCCATCACACTTCTGCAGATACCACTGCTGGCAGCGTAAGCCTTGGCTGTCCCTGGTTACCTGAGCCTTGGGCGGCCCTGGAAGGCTGGGCAGCCGCCATCCAAGGCTTTCCTGTGCCTCGGGCATCGGCGGGGCAGCCTCCACCCGAGGCTGGCCTGCGGCTTGGGCCAGCCCTGGGAGTCTGGGGGGCTGAGGGGACCAAGGGACTCCCCAGCCTTGCTATGTACCTGCCACCCCTGTGGGGCTGAGGGGACTGGGTGCTGCCATCTTGTGGCTGTGGGCACCACCATCTTCGAGGGTAGGGTAGTCAATTAGCATATTCCCTCCTTATTGGCTATTGGCGCTGCCATCTTTGAGGGCGGGGCAGTCAATTAGCATATTCCCTTATTGGCTATGGGCGCCACCATCTTTGTGATGGTGTGAGGGTCAATTAGCATATTCCCTCTTTATTAGATAGGATTATTTTAAAATAGCTAAGGTAATAGAAAGTCTGTGCAATAGCTAAATGCATTTGTAATTATATGAATTATGAATGATAAAACTCTTGATGTTCCATCTCATTAGAAGTCTAAAATGAAATGTTTAGAACTAAATGCCTATCGCTGATTTTTGAAACTAGAGATTTGATGTAAAATAAAACATGCAGATCTGTATTGTATTCTGGTTCTCAGGGAATGCTACTGTACAGGTAGCAGCAGTGTGTTTATTACTCACTCAATAAACTTCCATTAGGTTGCTAACCCTGTAGTTAAGTGCTATGCTAAGTCCTGAGGATACAAAGGTAAGTAAGACTCAGCCACAATTTCCATGCTGTCCTCCATTTGGATGCATTCATTTAAGCAAAGGCCAAATGTGTCATTAGTGCCTACTGCAGAGAAGGATAGAGATTAAAATATTCAGAAAGGACAAGGGTTATAATGCAGCCCTTGTAGCCTTACTCTTCCTACCTTGTTCCTCCTGAAAAAGCTAATAACAAAAAGGAAGAATGAGGTGAAATAAAGCAATATAAACAACCCCTTTGCCAGCAAAGACAGGGAAGAAAATGTTCTAATCCTGTAAGTGGTCATACTTCCTAATCAAACCGAAACTCAGGATAGAGGTATAGTCTCTTCTCAAATTGACTAAGATAAATTATGCACTCCAGGCAGCTTAAAAACCACCATTTCATTGTTATTAATTACAATATTATTAATTTGGACAAATACTTACATGTTATTAACTTGGAGAAATTTATCAAACACAGGTTACCACATTTGAATAGGTACACTATGGGTGACATAGCCACAGATTGTCATTTCAGCCACATAATATGAAGACCTTTCACCTGAAAATAGTTTACTGCCTGGCAGACATATAGAGTCAGGAATTGGGCTTTTTGTTTTTTTTAAGGGAGAATTTGCAAATAGCCACCAACACATATGAACTCACCCACATGATTATGGTTTACTGTTGAGATTGGTAGAAATGGAAAGTTGGAAATCCATTTTCTTTCTGTGTGAAAGAAAATGGCATAGACATTCTAATTCAATGGATGCTTTTGTTTCCTAAGGAGAAAACATTACTTTTTTTTTTTTTTCAGTTCATAATGGAAACTTTGTCTGATAAGAGTGTTTCCATAAAAATCCTTGCCCAAACCAGGAAATCTCACTATAAAGTATTCTTTCTACTTCTAAGGACCTTCTTTTTTACAAGAGTAGAGTACCAACTGTTTTTGTTGCATATTTACTCCTTAGAGTGCAAATAAGAATCTTTCCACTCTAGAACGTTTCCACTACACCACTGGGCAAGCAGGTCTTAGTCCTCTTGTTAGGAGGCAGGCCACGTGTACTGTTTGCATAGTACTGGACTGAGGGTTCATCTCCTCCCATATGCTTTCATTCTGATGCATTGCTTGAGTTTATTTTTTGACCATTTGTAGTCAATAAGAAAATGATGTAAGTGTATATATTACTCTAGTGACATCCTTAGTAATTTTCCCTATTGTTTCAAAGAGAAGTGGTTTGCGTTGTTAGAAAGTCACTGTAATGCTCTAGAATAGCGGTTCTCAACCTGTGGGTCGCGACCCCTTTGGGGTTCGAACGACCCTTTCACAGGGGTCGCCTAACACCATCGGAAAACATATATATAATTACATATTGTTTTTGTGATTAATCACTATGCTTTACTTATGTTCAATTTGTAACAATGAAAATACATCCTGCATATCAGATATTTACATTATGATTCATAACAGTAGCAAAATTACAGTTATGAAGTAGCAACGAAAATAATCTTATGCTTGGGGGTCACCACAACATGGGGAACTGTATTAAAGGGTCACAGCATTAGGAAGGTTGAGAACCACTGCTCTAGAAACTGTGATGAGTTCACCTTTTGGTTCATACTTAGAAATCACCAAAACTAATTTCTCTCTGTGCTTTTTTGTTTGTGTGTTTTGTTTTTCTGTGTTAGGAAATATTGCTATCCTGAGAAGCAACCAGTAGGATCTGAATCTGGTCATGCTTACTTTGAACAAACATTAAAAACTAGTTATGTTAATAAGACTCTAAGGGAGAAAATTCCTATACATGCAGATTGAAAATAACTTATATACAGAACAAGGCTGTGCCTACTTGTTCTATGTAATATTTAATATTGGTAGTTAATAATTTGGAAAAGTCATGCAGCATGATGTCTTGGGATAAGAAACCCAAGGGGAGAAGCAAAAGGCATAGTACCTGGGGAGACTGGCGGGTACTGTCTCACCTCTGTACTACGGCACACCTTTCAGCATAGAGGCTACCATTTCGGCATCCTGCTCCGTGCCCTCTACTATACATATGTAGTTGTAATTCTCATGAAAACTCTCTGAAGTAGGTATTGGTATTTCTTTTTTTTTTAATATTAAGCAAATAAAACAAGATCATGTAACTTCAACGTAATTATAAAACTTTTAAGTGGCTAAGTCATAATTCAAATTCAGTTTCATCAGGCTTCACAGTCTTCATAAATTTCACTCTATCAGCTGCCAGGTCCTCAGAGGTGCTTCCCAGGGGGACAGCCCCACAGAGCACCTTATTTTTCTCTAAGGAAACATATTTAAATTAGAATAAAAGAGGCACATGCATTAAAAGTGCTGGTGAATACTATTGTGAATTCAGGAAATCTAAAGTGAGAATAAAGAAAATTTGTGTCGGTAGCTAGCTGTTTGACACATCTATGATTTCATCTTCAGATGACCGTTCTCTCAACTATTAAAATGTTTACTCTGTCTGAACAATGGAAACAACCCAAGTCATGGTTTCTCAACCTCGGCACCAGTGACATCTTGGACTGGATAATTCTTTGCAGTGGAGCCTGTCATGTGCATTGCAGGATCGTTAGAGGCATCTCTGGTCTCCATCCACTAAATGCCGATAGTACTGTCCCATTGGGACAACCGGGAATGTCTTTAAACATTGCCAAATTAAACTGCCACCAGTTAAAAACTACTACTCGGACTATTAAGCTTCTTACTAAAGACATCTTTAACAGAGACTCCAGAAATGCCACGTGTTTAGGAGAAAAATATCAGAGTTCACGGCTGCTGAACAAAAATCTAAGCACTTGATAACATTTGCATTTATTTTCACAGGAAGTACAAATCCTTTAATGTCAATTCATACCACAGTTGCATACTGCCTTTCCCCACCCTTCACTAATATAAAGACATTGAATTTCTGGAAGGTGAGGCTAGAGAAGTTCATCATTATTATGCCAACACTCTAACAGATGGTCTGCAAAGCTCTTCTTAGGTTTTATTCAATGTCTCTGTGATGTGCCACCATGAGGAGAGAGTACATTAACACACCTGGGTTACACAACCAGGCGTGATGCCCTCTAACGAACAGCGCACATAGGTCTGAATAACTGCTCCTTTGAAGAGCTATACCAGCCACCTTTCAGGGAAAGGAGAGAAGCAGAGAGAAAATCACAAGGGAAGACAAGGACAATGGGCTTACCAGTAGAATGATAAAGGTTTCTCTGCCCAGGAGCATCTGTAATGTTCATACCAAATCCTGAAGCTGAATGGTTTGGACCAGGTCACCCAGCCAGAGCAGGACCAAAGGTACCTGACTTACAGCCTACTTTCATCCACTTGACCATATTTCTTCACTAGTGAGGACAAAGACCATTCCCCTCTGTTACATTTACAATGGTATTCATGATTTTTCCTAAGAGATTCTACAAGGTTTTTTTTTTTTCCTGTTTGCATTTCAACTGCATTGTATGTGATCCATTTCAAGTGTAAGTGAATTGCAAGTGGAAAATTCCCAAGAGCAACTGAGTTGTACTTGACATTTTGGGGTCCTTGTAGCTGAGTGGCTCTCAAAAAGGTCATACACAACTTTGTTGCACTGAAAAATGCCAAGGGCAACTCAGTAGCAATTGAAAATTGAAAGGGAAATTATATTCTACTCCAAATCAGAAACATGGACTCTGAAGAAGGATCTTGGTTCTATTAATTATGTGAGAAAAAATGGGAAATTGTCCTTTGATGTTAAAATATTTCCCCCAATAGGCAATCATCTCTTTGCATGATTTATGAATATAGTTTTAGCACCAATTTATCTATACTATGCACGTGCTCATTTTCTTTCCTTGATTTGTCTTAAATCAAGAATGCTGTCACCAAGAAGCACTGTAAAGCCATGTTAATTTCTCTATATTCTTGAAGCTTAATGAACCTGATCCTTTTCAATATTATATGGAGAAAAAGGTGGGCGAATACAATAACTGAAAGCAAGCAAACTTCAAAAACTTCACATTAAAAAATGAATGACTTTTTTGTGGTTGTTAACATAAAATTAGGTATAGTATAACAGGGATAGAATTTTAAAATATAAGAAACATAGCTCTCAAGTAAAATAATCCATGCATTTGATTGTGCATTAATGTTACATTTTTGGAAGTAGTAGATGGTGGTGATGGTAGAAACAGCTACTCTCTGATATGTTATGCTGTACGAAAGCAGTTAGAATGCTTAGCTATATGTAAATGTCCTAGAATTTTGTCTCACCCTGTGTGGGTCCCCTCTCCACACAACTCAGAGAAACAGTTACTTACATTTCCATGTTTACTAGGAGCCCAGCGTGTGACATCGCACAGCGCCGCCCTGCCTTGACACCCAAACCTGTCCACGCAGAGCTCCAGTGCGCCTGGCCCAGCCCCCAAACCCTCTGGCCTTCTCTGGCTGCTTCAAGCCCTGCCCTCAGTCCCTGGAGTCAGCTGGGGCTGGTCCCACCTTCTCCGGGCTCCCACCCGTCATGGCGCCAGAGGAAAACGTGGAAGCCTCTGCCTGCTGCGCTGTGCTCCTTCCCCTGGGAGGTAGGCCACAGGGCACTCTGAGTGCGAGCGGTGGGTGGTGAAGGACTCGTGAGGGGGGCGCTATGGACTCTCACCCACAGCCTCCCCAGCATGGGATGGTCCCGCCTTCTCCGGGCGCCTCCCTGCTTCTGCCCTATCTCCGAAGCAACACCCCAGCTAATATGCTAATGGACTGGTCGTTCTGTGTTAGGGTGTCCCGACCATTAGCATATTAGTTCTTTATTAGTATATATTACAGGATACGATAAAGGATACAGAGGAACAATCAGATGAAGAGATACATAGGGTGAGGTCTGGGAGGGTCCCAAGCCCATGAGTTGCTGTCCCCATGGGTGTGTATGGATCTGGTTGCCAGTCTGAAAGCTCTCATAATCCCCTCCTTTTGAAATTTTATAGCGGTTTCTTTACCTAGACATGATTGACCATTAACTCCATTTTCAGCCCTTTTCCCTTTTCAAGAGAATGAAGGTTGGGCTGGAAATTCCAAGCTTCTCATCATGGCTTGGTCTTTCCAGTTACTAGCCCCTCATTCAGGAGCCCGCACAGAGTTGTCTCATTAGAACAAAAGACACTCATATTACTCAGGAAATTACAAGGGTTTTGGGAGCTCTGTGTCAGGGGTAAGCATTCTATATAATAAAAGGGTAATATGCAAATTGACCAAATGAGGGAATTACCAGCCACTATGACGTGTACTGACCACCAAGGGGCAGGTGCTCAAGGCAAGAGCTGCTTCCTCATGATCAGTGTGCTCCCACAGGGGGAGCTCTTCTCAGCCAGAAGCCAGGCTCATGGCTGGTGAGCGCAATGACCCACCTCCACGGCAGCACTGATGGCTTAGCCACAGTCAGACATCCCCCTGAGGGCTCCTGGACTGCAAAAGGGTACAGGCCGTGCTGAGGGATGCCCTCCCCAGCCCCCAGTGCACACAGTGCACAAATGTCATGCACCAGGCCTCTGGTATGTGTAATATATATATATATATATATATGTTTAATTATCTCACAAAAGCCAACATGATTTTTCTGTATGACTCTGGTTTGTTTGCCTAGTCCCTTTGCCAGTATTTTCTTGAGTTTCTGAAAGAGTAAGTTGGGATTCTGCATCCTGCTTTCTTCTTTCCTTCCCTACTCCACACCCTTCTTCTTTGGCTACATTAACATACCCTGGGTGCACCTACATTCTGCTACCACTTCAGCGGCAATTCTATTTAATATATTTGTGTGAGCTAGAAAAAAAAGGGAAGATCTGGTGACTTTTACCCTGTGGAATGCAAAGAACTTCAAGAAAGAATTGTTTGACGAGGAAACTACCTTTTATATACTTAAATGTAAAAATAATTTTTTAAAATTATACATAACACTGGTTCCTCTCTGCATATAACACAAATGTTGTGAGGACAAATTAGATTGTGAGTTTGAATTAGAAAGAATTCCTATGAAGTTTTAAGGGTGTCTGGCTTACAAGTACATGAGATAAATAGCCTTTATAACTTTCTTAGAAATTCAAGATTTCTAAGATTCTTTAAAGTTCTTGTGTGTGTGTGTGTGTGTGTGTGTGTGTGTGTATGGCCAGAGTGGCTCAGTGGTTGAGCATCGGCCTATGAATAAGAAGGTCACAGTTCAGTTTCTGGTCACATGCCTAGGTTGCTGCCTTAATCCCCAGTAGGCGGTCTGCAGGAGGCAGCTAATCAATGATTCTCTCTCATCATTGATGTTTCTATCTCCCACTGCCTCTCCCTTTCTCTCTGAAATCAATAAAAGTATATATTTTTAAAAAGAATGTAGCGAAGATAGCCAGATATTTGATCAAATATTAAGCATTCCAGATAGCACAAGCAACAAATGAAGATAATAAAGACAACATGAGAATTGAAGAAAAATAAAAATTCCCCAAATTTAAAAATAAAAGCAAAATGAAATAAAAACAACAACCAAACTTTTGAATTATACTGCACCGCCCCCCCCCCCCCATTAAAAAAAGAATAGTACACCAAAGAAGAAACAGAGAACAAGAAAGAGCTTATAGCAAATAAGACTATGGCAGCCAATTGAAGGATGAGAAGGTAAAGTGCGAAGAGGCGAACCACACAACAGGAGAGTCTGTACTTGTGGTCCAGAGAACTCCAGGTTCAGGACAGAGAAGATGATGTACCTCCTCAATGATTGCTAAAATATAACCAAGATCATCCAGAACTGCAGGAAGGCTGGCTGAGTGGAAATTCTACAACTAGAAGGAAAGAGAAAAGCACACTGAGACTTGGAGGAGGTGTGGAAGTGCAGAGGCACAGAGGCACACACGGCAAGGGCTGGCAACTGAGGACACGGCTGTCTTTTTGAATCGGGAGGGAGTCACAAGCCCCCGACTGCTTTGAACTCCAGTTCTGGGTGAGTCTCTGGGGACCCAGACTCATACAGGGAGAAACTGGACTGTCTGGCAGCGGGCAGAACTCGGAACTCGAGGGCGGCTTTCTCTCAGAGGTGCTTGCAGCGATTACCAGGACAGTGAGATGAGGGGCCCCTTAGGGCAGGGCTGAGGATCAGCCATAGCTGCTTGCTCCTCCCTGTTAATTCCCTGAGAGCCCGCCCCAGCCAAACTGCAACAGAGGCTTTTGCATATAAATGCCCTGGCCCTTTGCAACCTGAAAATTACCTAACAAACTGGAGCTAGGCCAGACAGACCCAGAACTTCTAAGAGAAGGCCCAAGGCCCCACAGCAGCTTTCATTGCTTCACAGCCGGGCCTCATTTGGGCACCTCCAAACCCCAAACAAGGAAGGGGAATCTGCAGATCTCTTCATAGATACTGCTGGGTAGCCTCAGACAGAGGCTAAATTAGCACCTCCTTAGATCCAAGAGCCAGTGTACCCAGTGGTCAGATTGTGACCATCCAATGACAACTCCTCAGATCCATAAGGGACACACTCAGGGGGCAGACTCAGTGAGCACCAAAGTCCCACTGAAGCAAGTCTTGCCCCAGAAGGGTGTCTTCAGCACAGTACTCCCACCGTAGACACAGCTGACTCTCACAGCCAATTGGCCTGGAGGTCAATTCCTCCCAGTGATACCTACAACAATCAAGGCTTAACTACAAGACTATGCACAAAGCCCACAAAGGGGTGCACCAAGAGTGTCCACCTCAGGTAATTGGGGAGGCTGAGCCACTGGGCCCTATAGGACACCTAGCACACAAAGCCACTCTACCAACACAGGGAAGCATAAAAAATGTGGAGACAAAGAACCAGGACACAAATGACAGAAATGGAGGAAAGCAAATGACTGGATATAGAGTTCAAAACCACACTTTTAAGGTTTTTCAAGAATTTTCTAGAAACCGCCGATAAATTTAGTAAGACCCTCAAAAGTCTGGTGAGACCGCCGATAAATGTAGTGAGACCCTCAAGAAATCCAATGAGACCCTCGAGGTATGAAAAAGGACCAACTAGAAATTAAGCATACACTGACTGAAATAAAGGATATTATACAGAGTTCCAACAGCAGACTAGAGGATTGCAAGAATCAAGTTAAAGATTTGAAATACGAAGAAGCAAAAAACACCCAACCGGGAAAGCAAAATGAAAAAAGAATCCAAAAATACGAAGATAGTGTAAGGAGCCTCTGGGACAGCTTCAAGTGTACCAACATCCGAATTATAGGGATGCCAGAAGAAGAGAGAGAGCAAGATATTGAAAACCTATTTGAAGAAATAATGACAGAAAACTTCCCCTACCTGGTGAAAAAAATAGACTTACAAGTCCAGGAAGCACACAGAACCCCAGACAAAAGGAATCCAAAGATGACCACAACAAGACACATCATAATTAAAATGCTGAGAGCAAAAGACAAAGAGAGAATCTTAAAAGCAGCAAGAGAAAGACAATCAGTTACCTACAAGGGAGTACCCATACGACTGTCAGCTGATTTCTCCACAGAAACTTTGCAGGCCAGAAGGGAGTGGCAAGAAATATTCAAAGTGATGAATACCAAGAACCTACAACCAAGATTACTTTATCCAACAAAGCTCTCATTCAGAATTGAAGGTCAGATAAAGAGCTTCACAGATAGGGAAAAGCTAAAGGAGTTCATCACCACCAAACCAGTATTATATGAAATGCTGAAAGGTATCCTTTAAGAAGAGGAAGAAGAAGAAAATAAAGATACAAATTATGAATAACAAATACACATCTATCAACAAGGGAATCTAAAAATCAAGTGAATAAATAATCTGATGAACAGAATAAACTGGTGATTATAATAGAATCAGGGGCATAGAAAGGGAGTGAACAGACTATTCTTGGTGGGGGAAGGGGTGTGGGGGATGCGGGAATAGACTGGACAAAAATCGTGCACCTATGGATGAGGACAGTGGGGGAGGGGGAGGGCAGAGGGTGGAGTGGGAACCAGGTGGAGGGGAGCTATGGGGGGAAAAAAGAGGAACAACTGTAATAATCTGAACAATAAAGATTTAATTAAAAAAATAAAAATAAAATATAACCAAATTATTGTATTAAGCTACATCTATGTTCTTGTTTTAAAAATATTCATTGGTAAATAGCAACCTTGTCAAAGAGCCAGTAATATTCTCAAGGTCACTATGACAATCTGAGAATTTCTAATTACAGCTTCTCCCCTGCCTTAATAATCTAGATAATTGTTCCAGCACATTTAATTTTAGCTGAAACATTTAAAAAATGTGTCATCATTTCCTATTTTTTAATAGTTTCTTGAACATTATCAGCAGCAGGTAACTGTTAACTAAGTATATTATATACTGGTAAATAACATATATACTGTCTTAATTTTCTTATACAAGTTTCTCAATACATACAGCTTAAGTAATAGAATGGTTTCTTTTGAACCTATTAAGCACAGATAAGTAACTGTGCTCCTTTTGGGTGGATATATGGTATATATATCTAAATTTTTTGTTTTGATAGCTGACTTGGATTATTTCAATGTATAATGTATTGCCTCTCAGCTTTAGTTATCACCCAAATGTTTTTTTAGATTCCAAACATTTTGTTCAAAAATCTCTAATAAAAGTTCACATTGTACTCTGTATTATTTGCATATTTGTTGCCTAGAAACTCTCCTGAGATGGAGACATTGTTTTATTCCATATTCTCAGTTCTTAGGATGGCATCTTAGCCCCAAAAGGCACTGAGGAATAAAAGTCCTCTCCTAGACATTATGGACTCATGGAATATACCAGACCAGAGTGCTAGTAAATGAGTGCAGTCAATGCTCCGCCTGGGGTTTTGATACAACTGATTAATGAATGAGAAAGAAACACTGATATCTAAAATAAAGTAGAAATTCTATGACAGACGAAGTGAATCATACTCATTGGGGTGAAATGCAATTATCAGAGAAATTGTGGTTACATGTCTGAGATCCTAGTATATCTTAAATGGAATTAGGAGCAAAAAGTAAAGTACCTACTTAATTTTCTTATGGTGCACATTATTCAGAGTTGAGCTTCCCTCTTGTAGAGTTATGGAAATGTCAAAAAGAATTTCTTCACACAGGCTCTGGTCTCATGTTCTTTGGAAGGTTTGTCAAAATTACCCTTCTTAATGAAGAATTAGAAACCAGACCCCTGCTCACTAATTCTTTTCTTTATTCATTGTTTCTAAATTTTAAAATAGGCCAGTGCAACTCACCCATGACATGGACATATACTCTTTCTCTTTGGGATTTTAGATCCCATCAAAAAAAAGAGGACAATCCTACGCACAAACAGACACAAACAAACAACAAAGGGCATTACCTTGAGCTATGTAAGGTGTGGTCTCTGCTTTCCGAGGGATATTTGTGGGTCGCGGTGTAGGAGCAGGAGGTCTGTTTATAATGAAAGACCGGCCTCCTATTTTTTTCTTTGTACTTAAATTGGCCAGTATCATGTCATATTCACTGTCATCAATCTCAGCAAAAGTATATGGGTCTTCCTCCTCCTCCTGCTCCTTTTCATCTGTCTTTTCTTCCTCTCCTTCAGATTCACCTCTTGTTTCCCGTTTTGCTCTGAGGTCGCACCAATTTTGACTTCTTTCCATTGGGCCTTCCAACATTTTCCCTGCTTATGAAATATGTAGATGGTGGTTACTCCTCAATTATATGCAATAGTTTTTGATGTTCATTTTTTACTTGCCTGAACTTCCCCCACAATAATTAATATGTTCTATCCTAAATTCCAGAAAAAAGAGAAAAATGAACCATGGAATTTACCGACATATCCTCCTGCAGTTTGTAATTGCTAACTGTGTTAAGAAAAAAGTTTGTTTAAGACATGGGTTTCTTTCAAAAAGTAAATAAGCATATAAATGGTTTTTACATAGCTTATGAATGATTTAGTATCAGGAAATTGAGTTATAAAATTAAGCCTCAAAATCCAAATGCTTTGAAAACTTTTCAAGTATAATACTCTTAGATTTTTTTTTTCACTTGAAGTCATATTACTTCTCATAGATTTTTGCACTGGGCATTCCGCCTAAAATTTAATTTCTCTGAAAACAACAAGGTGGGATATCTAAAAGCACTTTCACTTGTTTTTTTATGGTCAGTCTCACTTTGATGATGACAAACTGTCCTTCAAACTCTTGAAGCCAACATGAACCTCATTCTTAGGTAAAGAAAATGAAAGTAGGGCTTATGACCTAAAAGAGGACCTGGAAAATCAATGGCCTGAATATTAATTCTTATGAAAAGAATGAATAGTCTTTGATGGTTTTTATACTTAGTAAAATCTTTACATATTTTTATGAAAATGTATTAAATATTTTAGTAGCAGTTACTTAGAAGATGAAGATATCATACTTTGATTAATGAATAAGTTGAAAATAATTTTGATGGCTCTCTGCCAGACCAATGAGAATTTAAAAAAAAATGCCCTTTGACAAATGTTTTGCTTAAAGTATTAATGAAAACAATAAAATGGAAAAGTTTTCAGTTACTGACAAAAAGAAATCATTACTTTTCTATGTGGTTTTGGGAAATTCAGGCATGTGAACTAAAGGACAATAATTCTTTCCCTTGGGTGAAACTCAGACCAAAAATATTAAGTTAACTGACAGATGTTTTAGTGGAAAAACTTAGGAACTAAAGAGAAAGACGAGTTGTATAGAAGAATAAGAGAAGATTATTATAGGAAGATTCACCAATTTTGGGGGGAATAGGCATATGAGGAGAGACCAAGATCATTTTCCAACAGTGTTAGATTTGATTGTTTCAGAAGTATACAGGCCAAAACACTTGTAACTAACTTTTAAAAATAATGTATTTTTATTGTTGAAAGTATTACACATGTCTCGCTTTTTCTCCCCATTGACCCTCTCCACCCTGCTCCCCGACCCCTAGGCTTTTATTGCACTACTGTCTGTGTCTATGGGTTATGCACATACACATATAAGTTCTTTGGTTATAACTAACTTTAAAATAACCATGACTTGCCTTTCCCCTAAGAATAATACAATATTGAGATTTTGACTTCATGACTCTGTTTCACTGACAGCATCACAGGTGAATCCAGATTCAGTGTGTGGGAAACACTTTTATAGTCTTTTATTTTTAGTGGAATGTGTCAACTATCTTACTTTTAAGAACTGATTTCCTGAACTGTTACCTTTGTTTCTCCACCCACTTCCCTTCCCAACTCTTTCTAAAGTTGGGCTTGCACCAGAAGTAATACATTTTACTTTTTATTTCCCAGTGCGTCAGGCCATACTTTTCATATTAGAGTGGGACCTGCACTTTCTCAATGCAGGTTGTACATTAGTAAATAAAGATTACAATAATTCCAATTTTTGAAGTAAGTGGGGCAAGAGTGTATAATAAAGAGAAGAATCCCTGAAATCCCAGGAAATCTGTTCTGAGAGGTATTTGACATGTTCTAATTGCAGACTTTATGCTGTTGGATCTGAGTCAAAGAGGGCTCCTAAGTTATAGCTGCCTTGCAAGCTTGTTGTAAAGATAAAAAGAGACACACATGCTCTTTATAAACTGAAAAGTGGTCTGTAGTGTTCTCTATTATTGTTTTCTACAGTGAATATGTCCATAAATCCATCATGGAGAATTTGATAGGCATTGATGAAGAGGCCTCTCTTTTACAGTAACTGGAGGACATATGGAAGCTACTCTGAGAGGACAATTCCTGAAAGTGTCACTAGCTAAAGTCAAAGATCACATATAAAGTTGCCAGCCAAAAAGTAAGGGGAAGCTTCCAGTCTTACTTTCCCAAACTTTAATCAAAGTATTTTAAGAAAAAGATGTTAGTATTTTATTTTCCATTTACTCCCAATATTAGCCTTATGAAAAGATGATATTAAAAGTAGCAGTATATGAAATGTCAAAGCAGAGATTTTACATAAAAGGTGTGGGTTTTTGTTTTATTTTGCTTTTTACATTTGTTACTTTTCAGAAAATATATTAGCCAAAATTACACTTCTGGTCTCAGCTATTTTGTGAATACTCAGTTCAGAGTAGTTTTAATACTCCTAACCAACATAACATAGGCAGAAATTTCCATTGGGAAACACTACAATTTAACATTAGTTTCTTTGAGAAATTTAACCTGCTAGAAGACAACTTTGCCTCTCAACAATTAATTTTAAAACTTATATGAAATTATTCACATCTGTTAAAATGATATAAATTTGCCAGAATTTTGATGTCAGTGTCCCTCTCCCCAACTCCCAAGATTGATACACCTACTTCATTGATCTATCTTAATGGTCTATATGAGCTTGGCACTTGGTAGGCAATCAATAATATCTGCTGAACGAGTGAATGGATCAGAGGAGCTGCCCCTGAGGTTTTCCATACTTTCCATTAAGCAGTCGTCTCCATCTCTAAAGACAGTGCCTGACCTTAGTACAAGTTAAGTTGATCAATTTGAACTTTCATAGAGACAGGGCCTTCAAGAACACAAATATTAAATGCCAAAGCTTCAAAATTTACTTTTTGAAATAGCGCTCATATATTTTATAACCTTCTAGAACTCAACAACTAAAATACCATGACAAATGGAGGTTTGATATTTCTTTCATCTTCCTTATTAAATTTTCTTTGTGAGAACATTTGCTGAATTTGGAAAGCAAATATACGATAGGGATCAATAAAGTGAGTGAAAATGTGAAGATAGAAGTTTGTCAGTCTGTTGCACACTCCAGGCTAATAAGGCCCAAATCCCAGGAAACCTGTTCAGAGAGGCAATGGACACATTCTAAGTACTGATTCTATGCTCTTGGATCTGAGTCAGAGAGGGGATCCTAAGTTATAGCTGCCTTGCAACTTTGTTGTCAAGATTAAAAGAGACACACATGCTCTTTATAAATGGAAAAATGGTCTGTAGTGTCCTCAATTATTGTTTTCCTCAGTGACCATGGGAGCTCATCTTGATACCCCTGACCCCTTCCCTCCCCCATTACACACCTTCATCCTGCATCTGGGAGCAATGTGGTCACAGTCATTTAACTGTTCTCCCACTTAAGCAATATACATGTATGTGTAGGGTGTTCTTAGACTCCAGCCTCAGTGCAATGTGATAAGCCTTCTGCCACTTGCTTCTTTTGAAGCAACCAAGTGAGTGAAATGCCCAAGGTCATTTTCAAATCTGTGCCACTTCAGCCTTTCTCTTTTGCTAGAAGAGTATTTTTTTAGAAGCAAAGTTATCATTTACTTTTCCATATTACTTGAGGTTTATTTCAGGGAAAGTTTACAGACTATTTCCTTATTTTATTTCTTTATATTTTACTTACTAAAAGCTTTGCAATGAGACTGTTCCAGAAGAAAGGAAGGAAGGAAAGAAGGAATGGAGGGAGGGAGGGAGGGAGGAAGAAAGGGTTGGTGGCAGGTATCTCTGGCCTGATTTCCTAGGCCCCAGCTGTTAAAGAACAGAGTGAAATTGCTCTTAGTTTTAGAAGCTGATCTTCTCTGTATGGATTTGCTACTGCTTTATATGCTACGTAAGTCTGTCAAAGTGTGTGTGTTTTTTAACCTTGAATTTACCTTGTAATGTGAAGGGAGGTTTATCCAGTTGCAGGGTAGCAACTACAGGTCGAGGTGGAGGAAGAGGTGGTCTGTCATCCATGAGGGGTTCTTGTGAGCTGATTTCTGCATTATCTCCAGGAATGAACATATACAAGTCATCGTACTGGTCCTCAAAACTCCCACTGTCAACCTCGGGCAGGCTGTGCTCGGTCTCCGTGCCTGATTCATTCTCTTTTTCTTCCTTTGCTGTTTCATTCGCCTCAGCGCCTTCAGCACTCTGCCTCTCTGTCTGCTCACCTTCAT
The DNA here is from genome assembly GCF_964212035.1 of Myotis nattereri. Classification (NCBI taxonomy): domain Eukaryota; kingdom Metazoa; phylum Chordata; class Mammalia; order Chiroptera; family Vespertilionidae; genus Myotis; species Myotis nattereri. The sequence continues at coordinate 161,038,418 of NC_138075.1, forward strand.
GATGAAATGCTGGGTTCTGTAGGGCTGTTTAGGATGAAGATTGTATGATTTCATTTACACACACCATCTGGAGGCATTTCCTAGTTTGTAATGTCATACAGAAGTGGTAGTTGCTAATAAAACTTTTATGATGTGATATAGTGAAAAGCTGACAAATGCATAATTTTGGTGAATAGTCTTTCTTGGGCTTTTAAAATATTTACCAAATGAGAAGTTAAAGCTCCACTTTATCTTGCTACCCCAGTATGAGGCACACTCATAAGTATAATATTCTCATTCTCTAGTGTTCCTGTTCAAGCAGATTCATAGATATGACTGCATTATTGCATTTTTATTGGAAAACAGTATAACTGACATAATAAGTAGTAAGTGATGGAAAAGGTAAAGATGAGGAAAAATAAATATTACCTTGCTTGTAAACAATGCAATAAAAATATATCTGTGATTCTTATTTAGTTATCTATATTATAAAAGGCCTGTGGCCCCAATGTCATAACGACCAAAGACCAGCGTGGGTGGGTGGGGCCGCCCATGTTGCACGCTGGGCTTCTAGTTATTTAAATATTTACTTATCAACAGATGATACTTGAATTCTTGAAAATGTTACTTGAGAAAAGTGTTCATCCATTTTGCATCAGGAAGGCATCCAAATTACTAACAGTAGGTAAATCTTTCTAAGGCTCAGTCCTCACCTATAAAATGTATTCTGTCTTGAAACTTAACCAAATGATCCAAAGTCCCTCCATCTAAGAACCATGGTTCCAACATTTGTGTTTATACTGTACAAAATAAATGCTCTCTAACCACTCAGGAAAAAATAGAAAAAAGATATTATAATGCAATATCTTTAAGTCTTAAAAAATGTTTGTATTCTCTTTATAATAAGTCTGCTCTAAATTAAGGATCCACAAAATTTTAAATCAAAACGTTTGACTCTCCTCATTGCAGGGAATATGTGAATTGTTGCCAATGTCAGTGCAAAGAAAAAACAAGTAATTGTGGTTTTTTTTGTTTGTTTGTTTGTTTGTTTGTTTTCCAAATAATTGTTTTTTAAAGTGCTGCTAAACTAAAGTATAGTTAAAGAAGCAAAAGAGTGGAGTATGGAAAAAAGGACAGAGTGTGGTGATTGCCAGGGGAAGGGGCATGGGAGGGAGTGGAAGGGGGATGGAAACTTAACTTGGGGTGCTGAACACACAATACAGTGTACAGGTGATGTGTTCTATAATTGTGCACCTGAAACCTGTGTAATTTTATTAACCAGTGTCAATAAGATGAAAAACAGTGTGGGGAAAAAAGAAAAGTGATTTTTTAAATGAAAGTTTACATTGTAGAAAATTTTCAGCAGTAGAAAAATCATGCCTCAGAGGGCACCCCATATTTCTACATGGAATTTTATTTTTTTAATCTTCTTTTATGTGAGAAAGAAGAAGGATACAGCTGGCAATAATAGAGCTGCCAACCAAGATTCTTTAATTACCAGTCTAAGCAGAGCAGACAGCCTTTAATCCTTGCACAGATCTCTCACTGATCCCATCTTCCTACTTCTAACACCGAACCCTGAGCCTGAAACAAAGTAGTCCCTGGAAATGATGGAGTAGATGATGGAGCAACTGAAAGGAAATTACTGCTCAGGGCTAGCTAAGGGACTTCACTAAGTTTCTCTGGGCAAGTGAACACAAACTTAGAATTACATTCACGCTATAGGAAATGTCTTGTAGCCGCTCTTGTGCTGAGGTGTTCCATGTTTACGTTTTATGTCTACACCGTCTAAGCAACAGACTCTCCTCCGTCCTTGTTGATCATGCCCAGACCTGGAATCCAGTCCTGAAGAGTCAGGTAAGGTAGTGGGTCCATAGGATTTAGGAAGCTTCATAGCATTGGTGGGAGCAATGGAAATCTGCTGACTAAGGGTTCTAGGCATCACCCCCTTTCCCATGAAAAAGCCTGAGGCCTGAGTCCCGCCACACTGTGTTTCACCTATGAGACAGTTCAAGGTCCAAACTGTCTGTAGGAATGATACTGTTCTGTGCAAATCACTGCAATAATGTTTCCTTGCTACTGTTCTTCTGAGGATTAAATGTCATATTGAATACACGGCCATTATTAATGATGGTCTGTATCATCACTTTCATTATCGTTAAAAATAACATTTATAACATTCAGACTTCATGTGTTAATGCATTACTTTAATATTAGCATTCTTTTGTGCTCTGCGATAATGTCCTGATTTTGCCAAAGTATGCTCCTTAAAGCATTGTATTTAAATTTATTTGATTTGCAGGCCAGCCTATCATTTGAAAAACTAGTGGTCGATAATACTTAACTGAGCATCCACTGCGCGCTGTTTAAAGCACAAATGCCCCGAGGCACAAGCATGCTTGATGTGTGAGAGTCACCGTGGCTGTGAGCATGCAGGGGAGCGGTGACAGATGGGATGACAATCTAGGGCAGTGATGGCGAACCTATGACACGTGTCAGAGGTGACACACGAACTAATTTTTTGGTTGATTTTTCTTTGTTAAATGGCATTTAAATATATAAAATAAATATAAAAAAATATAAGTCTTTGTTTTACTATGGTTGCAAATATCAAAAAATTTTTATATGTGACACGGCACCAGAGTTAAGTTAGGGTTTTTCAAAATGCTGACACACGGAGCTCAAAAGGTTAGCCATCACTGCCCTAGGGCCTCGTGGGCAATGATACAGATTATATGTATCATGGGCAGGTAGGTAGATTTGGAACAGAAAAGTGATTAGTTCCTTCATGACATAGTGTATTTAGGTGGCAAATGTGGAAGCTGCTATTGGCAGGGTTTCTTAAAAGCTGTGTTATTGACATTATGGACTCCTGTGTTGTATGGGGCATGTCCTGTAGGATATTTAGCAGCATTCCTGTTGTCTCTGCTCTTAAATGCCAGTTGCAGATCTCCCTTCTCAAATCATACCAATAAAAAAATCTCTGTTCAATAAGTCAGTCAAAAACAAATATTTGATTTCACTTATATGTGGAATCTAAAGAACAAAATAAACAAACAAAATTGAAACAGACACAGACACAGAGAACAATCAAATGGTTGCCAGAAGGTGGGACTTGGGAAACTGCGTGAAGAGGTGAAAGGGTTAAGAAGTACAAGTTGGTAGTTATGAAATAGTCGCAGGGATGTAAAGTGCAGCATAGAGAATATAGTCAATAGTACTGTAATGACTATGTATAGTGCCAGGTGGGTACTGAAAATATCAGGGGGACCACTTTGTAGAGTATATATTTCTCTAACCACTATGCTGTACACTCAAAACGAGTACAAACTAACACTGAATGCAAACTCTAATTGAAAAAAAAACACACCTCCATTCATTGACAAATATCCTCTTTTGGGGACAGAAAATAGCCCTCCATTGAGAGCCACAGTGCTAGCAATAATCCAGGGGAGCTGATGACAGTGTGGACTAGTAATAATCACAATGAAAATGGAGAAATGGCTGAATGCTGGCTCTATTTTGAAGGTACAGCCAACAGTATTACCTGACAGGTTGGACATGGGGTAGGAGACAAAGTAAAAAAGCCATGATGACCAGGGTTTTTGGCCTGAACTGACCAAGGACGGAATCTTCACTTGCTGGAATGGGGAAGTCAGTAAGTGGAGCAGGTTGGGCGTGGCAGGAATCAGGGCTTCCAGATTTGGAAATGGTAGGTGGGAGATGCTTTTCAGACATGCTCATGAAGCGAACTGTCCCATACCAATGGAATCTGACATAAGGGCACAGTGACATATCTACAAAGACTCTGAATTAGTCTTCAGACACGGGACTATAGAATTACATCCCATTGCAGCCAGCGAGGAGCTTAGAGAATGTCCTTGTCCAACTTTCCAATATTCTAGCTGAGGAAACTAAGGTCCGAAAAGAATGTTTAAAAATAAAAAAAAACACTGAAAAAATATACTTGCTAAATAGTCAGAATATTTACACCGACCTGACTTCTATATTTTCTTTGGGTAGGAAAAACTGGTGTTTGATTATTAAGCATTGAACTTAGAAGTACTTAAATTAGCAAAACAATTTCATAATATCTGTGCCATATTACAAATTAAGAGTATTTCAGTTAATTACCTTTTCATGCTCTCTTCAGCCTTACTTTTCCAGGTACATATATGTAATACAAACATTACATATATACATAGTATATGACATATAGGAACACTTACTGGGAAAATATGCAGAAAGTGAGGTAGCATCCTCTTCATAGTCATATTCTTGCTCATTATTTCTACTAATTTCTTGGATCTAAAAAAATGAAAGTAATTTTCAATAATATGCATTAATCTTAATAAATCTGGATTTTATTTTTATTTTTTTATTGATTTCAGAGAGGAAAGGAGAAGGAGAGAGAGATATAAACATCAGTGATGAGAGAGAATCATCAATCAGCTGCCTCCTGCATGTCTCCTACTGGGGATTGAGCCTGCAACCCGAGCATGTGCCCTTGACTGGAATTATTAAACCTGGGACACTCCAGTCCGCAGGCCGAGGCTCTATCCACTGAGCCAAACCAGCTAGGACATAAATTTGCAGTTTAAATATGCTAAATTAAAAGCTGATACATAGAAATAAAAAAGTAGTTTTAAAGTTTTTACTTAAATACTTTAATTTGATTACATTACCTATCATTATATTTGTGTCATCAATGATCATTCACTGACACATGCAGTGGTTCTCAACCTTCCTAATGCCGAGACCCTTTAATACAGTTCCTCATGTTGTGGTGACCCCCAACCATAAAATTATTTTCGTTGCTACTTCATAACTGTAATTTTGCTACTGTTATAAATCGTAATGTAAATATCTGATATACAGGATGTATTTTCATTGTTCGCGACCCACAGGTTGAGAACCGCTGAAAAGTATAACTGGGGCAATAGAATATCTAAAATAAGCAATACATTCATTTAAAAATGAAATTTACTATAACTACCTTAAGATTCAAAGAAATAACCATGAAATTTAGGTGTAATAAATAACTCCCAAATAAAATTGAACACAACTATTTCTCTTTGAAAACCATGAATTTTGCTTCCTTTTAATATTTCTGAATCTTTTTACCGGTTCAAAAGGCATTCTTAATCACATCAAGTATATAACACAGTGAAAGTCATGAAGTTGTAAAATGGTTTATTTTCCACCTTTAAAAAGAAACCAAGAGAGCATGAGTGGGGGCGGGAAGGAGCATGGGGATTTAATAGGGGGGATGAGGACACATTTGTAATACCCTAACAAATAAAAAAATTTTTTTAAAAAAGAAACCAAGAAAGGAAATTTATGTTTGTCTCTCTGAAATCAGTTCCTCTACACTTGGAAGGGAGGATTACTGAGAAAGGACAGAAACCTATTATTTCTGGAATTGCTAGTCTTATAATCTCTGAAAGAGGCACTGGTTCTACATTCAGGAAACACCTTTGCGTTCATAGAGAAAGTTAGCAGATAATTCTATTTATGCAAAAGCATCTAGGACAAAGAATGGCGCCTGTTGAATTAACATAGGTCATATTTTGTCAGCATGAATTCCACATAATTATTTAAATGACTTATGCCTTTGTTCTTAATAGAATTGATTGAAATAATTATGTTATTTTCTCTTCAATTGGACTGACCCTTTAGAATGGAAAGCAACCATATTATAGCATTATGAAATTTATGGCTGCCTTCGTATGTAAGGATATTTGGCCTACCTATTGATTTCAACAATTTGGTTTGTCACCCACTTTGGCCATTGGGAGTCCAATGGAACTTCTTTTTAAATAAAAAACTAAAGCTATTCAGAGAAGCAGCCCAGTCTTTCATTTCCAGTGGAATCATCAAAGTAAAAATCTCTTCAGTACTTTTTTCTAGTGAACTTGATGCAGAAGCTCATGTTCTTTTTAAATTATATTTTCCCCTTGGTGGACTCAATCAAATGATATGTAAATCATGTAACTTTACTGGGGAGATTGACATGTTGATTGATATTTGTATGATTTGGTATTAAAATAGATGTTTAACATAGTCATTCATTATTTTCAATTAGCCTAACCTATACATTTCATAAAGTAGATTAAAAAATCCATAATATTCTTAAATCATATAAAGAGAGTTTTTGCTAATTGAAAAATAAAAATGGTTTTCAAAGATTTCAGGAATTATGTAAACATTTTCTTTATACTATTCACAAGTATAGATATTATAAACCCAAGATCAGTGGGAATTTATAAAAACTGTGGCCAAGTGTATATAGGTGTAGGGGAGTTGACTGAGGTTGAATCATAATCCATCAATTTGCTGGGAGGGTTAAATTATAATAATGTAAGCAAAACACATATCAAATCTACCACATAGTGAGTGCTCAATAAATATAATCTGCATATTCTAGATTTTTCTTCATCATATAAAATATAGATCTACATTTAAGAAAGAATGGGGACCACATTAGTTTAAAGGAGGAGGGGAGGGCATCATCAATATGTACCAATAGCTATTTAATGCATGTCTTCTTAACTGTAATATTAACTTTCTAATTAGAGTGTGGCAATATGATTTTATTATAATAGAGATAATAAGAATCATGGAATAAGAGATAACTTAATTTTTAATAGCTTTGATTTCCCTGGATTTGGAACCTGACTTTATTTGTTCATTTATCAAATAATCATGCAGGTCTGCTATCTAAATACTGTTGGCAATTCAGAAAAATAAGTTAAAAATAAAAAAAAGAGATGTAATTCCTACTCTCAAAAATATCACATTTTTAACTGGGAGAGGAAGAAAAATAATAAAATAATTAGAATACAATATTTTATTTATGGCACCATAATAAACTCAGTTCTGGAGAAACCAAGATGGTGGCATAGGTAAACACCGGAGATTTCTGCCTCACACAACCACTTCAAAAATACAACTAAAAGATGGAACAGACATCACCCAGAACCACAGGAAGGCTGGCTGAGTGGAAATTCTACAACTAGAAGGAAAGAGAAAAGCATACCGAGACTCAGAGAAGGCGCAGTGCGGAGGTGCGTGTGGAGCGGGCTGGCGGCTGAGGGAGTGGTTGTCATTTTCAATTGGGAGGGAGTCTCAGGCTCTGAGCTCCAGTTCCAGGCGAGTCCCTAGGGAACCAGACTCATACGGGAGAAGTGGGACTGTCTGGCAGCGGTCGGAACTCTAGGGCAGCTTTCTCTCCAAGGGGCTTGCAGCGATTACCAGGACATTGAGAAGCAAAGCCTCTGAGGGCAAGACTGAGAGCAGCCATAACTGCTAGCTCCGCCATGTTGATCCCGTGGGACCTGCCCCGCCCAAGCCCTGCAGGGAGGCTTTTGCTGGATAGCCTTAGGCAAAGGCTAGATTAGCACCTCCCTAGAGATCCAAGAGCCAGGAAGCCCAGAGGTCAGAGCGGGACCATCCAGTTTGCAGCTCTGTGGAAACATAAAGGACACACTCAGGGGGCAGACTCAGTGAGCACCAAAGCCCCATTGAAGCAAGTCTTGCCCCAGAGGGGTGTCTCCAGCACAGCAGTTCTCCCACTGCAGACACAGCTGATTCTCACTGCCAACTGGCCTGGAGGTCAATTCCTCCCAATGATACCTACAACAATCAAGGCTTAACTACAAGACTGTGCACAAAGACCACAAGGGGGTGCACCAAGAGTGTCCACCTCAGGTAATTGGGGAGGCTGAGCCACTGGGCCCTAGAGGACACTTAGCACAGAAAACCACTGTATCAGCACAGGGAAGCATAAAAAATGCTGAGACATAGAAAAAGGACACAAATGACAGAAATGGAGGAAAGCAAACTACTGGATATAGAGTTCAAAACCACACTTTTAAGATCTTTCAATAATTTTCTAGAAACTGCCGATAAACTTAATGAGATCTACAAGAAATCTAATGAGACCCTCCATGTTGTGATAAAGAACCAACTAGAAATTAAGCATACACTGACTGAAATAAAGAATATTATACAGACTCACAACAGCCGACTAGAGGATTGCAAGAATCAAGTCGATCTGAAATACGAAGAAGGAAAAAACACCCAACTAGAAAAGCAAAATGAAAAAAGAATCCAAAAATACGAAGATGGTGTAAGGAGCCTCTGGGACAACTTCAAGAGTACCAACATCCGAATTATAGGGGTGCCAGAAGATGAGAGAGAGCAAGATATTCAAAACCTATTTGAAGAAATAATGACAGAAAACTTCCCCCACCTGGTGAAAGAAATAGATTTACAAGTCCAGGAAGCGCAGAGAACCCAAACAAAAGGAATCCAAAGAGGACCACACCAAGACACATCATAATTAAAATGCCAAGAGCAAAAGACAAAGAGAGAATCTTAAAAGCAGCAAGAGAAAGAAAGTTAGTTACCTACAAGGGAGTATCCATACGAATGTCAGCTGATTTCTCCACAGAAACTTTGCAGGCCAGAAGGGAGTGGCAAGAAATATCCAAAGTGATGAATGCCAAGAACCTACAACCAAGATTACTTTATCCAGCAAAGCTATCATTCCGAATTGAAGGTCAGATAAAGAGCTTCACAGATAAGAAAAAGCTAAAGGAGTTCATCACCACCAAACCAGGATTATATGAAATGCTGAAAGGTATCCTTTAAGAAGAGGAAGAGGAAGAAAAAGGTAAAGATACAAATTATGAACAACAAATATGCATCTATCAACAAGTGAATCTAAGAATCAAGTGAATAAATAATCCGATGAACAGAATGAACTGGTGATTATAATAGAATCAGGGACATAGAAAGGGAATGGACTGACTATTCTTGGGGGGGAAAGGGGTGTGGGAGATGCGGGAAGAGACTGGACAAAAATCGTGCACCTATGGATGAGGACAGTGGGTGGGGAGTGAGGGCGGATGGTGGGGCGGGAACTGGGAGGAGGGGAGTTATGGGGGGAAAAAAGAGGAACAAATGTAATAATCTGAACAATAAAGATTTAATTAAAAAAAAAGAAGATGAAGAAGAAGAAGAAGAAGAAGAAGAAGAAGAAGAAGAAGAAGAAGAAGGTAAAGATACAAATTTTGAACAACAAATACACATCTATCAACAAGTGAATCTGAAAATCAAGTGAATAATCTGATGAATAGAATGAACTGGTGATTATAATAGAATCAGGGGCATAGAAAGGGAGTGGACTGACTATTCTTCGGGGGGAAAGGGGTGTGGGAGATTCGGGAAGAGACTGGACAAATATCGTGCACCTATGGTTGAGGACAGTGGGTGGGGAGTGAGGGAGGAGGGTGGGGTGGTAACTGGGTGGAGGGGAGTTATGGGGGGGAAAAAGAGAAACAAATGTAATAATCTGAACAATAAAGATTTAATAAAAAACAACAACAACAACAAAAAACTCAGTTCTTACCGGTGAAATAGAGAATTAAATAATCAGATAATTAAGGCAAAGTTTTATTTATTTGCTTTTTGTGTAAGGCGATTGGACTAAAAATATTCTTAGAAGGTAGAGTGTATAATGCTAAGTGAATTAAGTCAGACAAAGAATGATAAACACTGTATGATTTTACATATATGTCAAATCTTAAAACAAAACAAAACAAATGAACAAACAAAACAAAACAACTAATTGAAACAGAATAAACTGATGGTTGCCAGAGGGGGTGAGTGAAAAGGTGAAGGGGAATATTGTCAATATTAATGTGAAAAGTTAATGGTAATTAGACTTAAAGTGGTATTCACTTCATAACATATATAAATGTTGAAGCACTATGTTGTTCACATGAAACTCATATAATATTGTATGCAATAAAAAATTTTAAAAAATTATCTTGACATTTGCCTGATTCTCAATTCTCTAAATGAAACATCCAGCATAAACAATAAAATCTATTAGTTAAAATACTCAATGTAATAGGCCAACCCATAGAGAGTCCATGAAGTACATAATGTTTAATAAATTTAAAATTCGAGAGATGTAAAGCAAAATGACAATGAGGTACCATCTCACACCTGTCAGAATGGCTACCATCAACAAACCAACAAATGACAATTCCTGGCGAGGATGCAGAGAAAAGGGAACCCTCGTGCACTGCTGGTGGGAATGCAGACAGGTGCAGCCACCGTGAAGAACAGTATGGAGTTTCCTCAAAAAATTAAAAATGGAACTCCCATTTGACCCAGTGATCCCACTTCTAGGAATATATCCCAAGAAACTAGAAACACCAATCAGAAAGAATACATGTACTCCTATGTTCATAGCAGCACAGTTTACCATAGCTAAGATTTGGAAACAGCCTAAGGGGGGGGGATAAGGACACATATGTAATACCTTAATCAATAAAAAAAGGAAAAAATAAAATCATTTATTACAAAAGATAAAATAAAAAGAAAACATTTTGTTGACTGAGGTATAAAAAGTTCCACATGGCTTTGGCATCTAGTACTGTACAAATTGATCATATTATTGTGATTTTGAGGGAGTGAATAAAAACAATCTTCATATAGCAGCTGTTTTTCATATCTGTTTATGAGATTCTGCAGATATTGTAATTAGCGCCAGCTCTTGCCCAACTTCCCACTGTGTTAATCATAAATGATTTTACTAGCTTTAAAGCATATAGCAGTCTGTGGAATGACAATAAGAAGATTCATGCATATTTAAACAATAACATGTTTACCCTATAATATTTCATATATTACCGAAAATTAATGCATGGGCTATGGAATCTGAGATGAGATTTTGATTGAAATAATAAAAATTATTCTTACTAAATATTCAGAATAATAATCAGTGTTGTACTAAAGCCATGATAAACAACAAACATAGAGTCTCAGAATTGTTTTTCAAGGGTACATTGTAGAAATACATATCTTAGCTCTCATTATATCTTTTAAGAGAATTTGTTTTTCCTTTGACCATCTAGGAGTATAGTCCAAAAGTGTATTATAGCATTTAGATCCCAAATTTAAAGTTAAATCGGAAAATCCCTGCAAACAGTTCATAAATGTTTACAATCAAGATCACTGATGACCCTGGTGAGGGGAATTAGAATGGAATAGAGTGAGTGAATTCATATTGGATTGAAAGAACTTGAAGAGTAAAATGAAGAATGGAAGGCATCTTGTATATAGAGTCCCCTATGGGGATCCATTATGTGAAGAAGGGTTATAGGACAACTGTACTTAAGATTTGTTTTTCAAAAAAAAATGAGTTAAAGTTGTTGGCAAAAGAGTGCTTTAATGTAGGCAAGGGCTATGGAAATGGCAGGTGTAACATGCAGAGTACAGGTGCACAAGCCACCGTGAGATGCACAATATAAAAATTTCATAACCCCAAACCTCAGTTTAAAATTAGTGGGGAAGAGAAGGAATATAGATAAGGCAAAATGGAAGAAGCTTTAAAATATGTACATACGCCAAAACCGGTTTGGCTCAGTGGATAGAGCGTCGGCCTGTGGACTGAAAGGTCCCAGGTTCGATTCCGGTCAAGGGCATGTACCTGGGTTGCGGGCACATCCCCAATAGGAGATGTGCAGGAGGCAGCTGATCGATGTTTCTCTCTCATCAATGTTTCTAACTCTCTATCTCTCTCCCTTCCTCTCTGTAAAAAAATCAATAAAATATATTTAAAAAAAAAAGAATTAAAAAAAAATGTACATACTTGCAAAGTGCTACTGGTATAAGATAGAGAGAACCATGCAATCATGTCCATGGCATTAATGGAACAGAGAACATTTCACAGTAGGTGCTATTCAATCTGAATTGTAAAGGAGAAGTATAGTTTTAATGCGTAAAAAAGAAGGGAGGAGCCCATTCTTGGTCAATGGAGGAGCATGTCCAAAACATGGCTTGGTGAATGGCTCATAGTGGGATTGATTAGGTTGCATGGATTAATCTATTTGACTGTCAAGATGGGCTGGTGCATTCAGGTTTTATTTTATAAAGTTTTAAATGCTTTTTACCATATATGTGATTATTTTTCTAAGAACTGAGAAGCAGCACGTTCCTGCCTATATTTCTGAAAAATAATTCCAAAAACAGTGTGTAAGAGGGAGAGGGGTTATTTCACGAGTCAAGGTGAAGGGTAATGAGGATAGTGAAAGAAACTATTTAGTGGGAACAGCAGATTATAGAAATACCAACGAGATGGAATAGACATTTTTACAGCTTCAGCGCTGAAGGCTGAAGGCCAAGGATAAATGAGACTATGATAAATTTTTGTTTAGCATAATGGCATCTGGTAACTAGTTATAATGCTTAACACACTCTCTTTTTATGACACTCTTCCAGAGAACTCTTGCCATTTAGGGATGAGGACACTGATGGAAAATAAGTTTTCTATGCAGTTTGAGATGAAAGTTTGAGGTGAAGATATAACATCAACATTCTTGGAATATCCTCTACATTACTTCATGTAACACTTAGAAATATATATATGAGAGTGGTATATGGGTATTAAATGGTGAGTACTCCAAATATTTTATAAAGTTAAGGAGATTACCAACTTGAGAAAACAGAAGGTAGTTCATGTATTAGTTTATCAATTTGATCAACAAGACAACTATAAAAACAGGTTGATAGAATTAAGTTGCTGAATCACTAAATATGAAGTCCAAATTAGGTTATAAAGATATTTTAAAAAGTGCTTAGATGCAAGCAATTCAATATCAAACTATAAATTACAATCAAATTTTACTATATTTCTTTCTAAAAAAATGAAAAGATTTCAGGCAAGCTGGCCATGAAGTTAAATGGATTAGTTAGACATAAGTTGCCTCTGAAAAATAAATACACTGAAAAAAACACCTATACACTTGTTTCCACCACTTAAAAATGAAATTAGATGTTGAAAAGACTGCAGAAGGAAGGGATTTAATAAAAGAGAGAAAAAAATGTCACAGATAGGAGGATATAATCACACAAATTAAAGGTCAAAACTAAGAAATAATAATTAAAAATGTTTCAATGTATTTAAGAGAGAAAGAAGAGAGGGAGGGAGGGAGGAAGGGAGAGAAAGAGAGAGAGGGAGAGAGAGAGAGGGAGAGAGAGAGAGAGAGAGAGAGAGAGAGAGAGAGAGAGAGAGAGAGAAAGAGAGAGACCAATGTGTGAGAGAGAAACATTGAAACCTGCAAGCTGTGTATGTGCCCTGATCTGGAATAGACCTTTTGGTGCATGGGATGATACTCAACCAACTGAGGCACACTGGCTGGCCAGGGCCAGAGAATTATTCTTAATTATCTTTCTTTAATTTCAGAATGAATTTAGAACTCAGCTAAATTATCATGATGAAGAATTAGTTTCTGGTACAGGAGACTTTATTAACTCATGTAACAAGTTAGCTCCTTACTTTGTAGTTTAGACATACCATCTAACATTTTGAATCATGATAAATTTTCAATAACCGTGTTTCATCAGTCAATACATATTTATTAAATGTTTTTCATGTACGTAGGCTAGGCAACTTTCCAGGGCATATACAAAATATGTAACATGTTCTTAGGATTCTGAATATATAACTAGGGAAATAAAAGTGAATTTCATGAAACAACTATAGTTTTTTTTTTTTTTTTTAATAAAGAGCACAATAGAAGGTAAGAAGAATGAAATCATTCTAGGTTGGAATAATTAGAGCTGGAATTTTAAGGATGAATAGAATTTGAGAGATATATCTTAAATATAGTCCTGGAAGCTAATGCATGCTTTTTGAGGTGGGTTTACATGTTTCCAAGTTAACATGTTGGACTCAGTGAAGAGGTAGTCAGGTTTACATGTATGTGGACTATTATTAAGAGACATTTTTAAATTTTTTTCTGAGCCTTTGATAATTTGAGTGAGAGTCAAATAAACGAAGTGGGGGAAAAAACAAGGCAAGTAATAAAAGGCTAGCATTGCCATCATCATAGCTGTTGGACATTTCTTTAATCTAGAAACAGGAGCAGGTGGTTTCTGAAATCCAAGTCAGAAGCAAACATAAAATATCACTTAGAGACACAGCAGTTTCCCACAAAGATTATAGTACTCTTTCGTTGCTAGCAAGTGTTATTTGACAAATGAAACAAAAGACTCTTAAGTTTATATTATTACTATCAGAAAATAAGAGGTTTTGATAAATTAAATAGGGGGATCTCAAAGCTTAAATTGTTACTAATCTATTTATTACCATTAGGTATTAACTTGGCCGAAATAATCCCTAGATTCAAATGCAGAATAAGAAGATTCAGTTTTATCGATCAGAACACTTAAATTATGAAAGATCAATAGTCAGAAAGGTGGATCATAAATTACTAAAGCTACAGTGAGAGAGTCATTAACATTTCTCGCCTCAAACCTTCAATTTGATGGCAGGAGACAATTTAGGAGAGGTTGTTCCTATGGGGAAAAGTCACAACAGATAAAAGTATATGAAAATACTTATTTTCTAATTGCATATAATATTCTTTTTATATACTGCAATGCACCATACTACTCTCAGTGTTTTTTTTTCCCATTGTGGAGTTTAACTAGTAACATTATTAATATCATTCAGTAGCAGAGTAGTATCTCATAATCAGAGCAATGCGTGACACAGATATATCCCCAATGAGTAGTTACCTCCAGGCCAGTTTACCAGATTCTACTCAAATCAGTTTTCAGAAGAACTTTTACCACTTTATCTTTGATGACTACATTGGCAAGATGTACACTCTTAGATCTTACCTAAACACAGCCTTATTTAAGATGATGTATTATAGAGGTATACACTTGAAACCTATATAATTTTATTAACCAATGTCACCCCATAAATTCAACAAAATTAAAAAAAAAACATTATACAAAAATGCATTTTTATTTACCAAAGACAACTTAAAACTATAGCAAAATATATTTGATAAGTTGTTAGGAGAACAAAACTGTTGAAAGTAAATTTATATTGCCTCTATGGTAACATAAAAGGAAAAAAATTGTGGCAGAAGACACAACATTGTTATATATTAAAGAAATATACTTCCCCTATACCTGCATGTAATATCAAAATAGAAGAGAATCAATAAAACCAATAAGCTCACTCTGGAAGAAAAACATAATTTTCTTTTGCCCAGAACTCTGAAAGCTTTTAACTTGTAATAAAATAAATTTTATTTTGTGGTGGCGTTAAACAAGACATTAAGGGTGCTGCTTCTTATAGTCTATAATTACTAAGAAATGAGCCTCATTCCACTTTATTCTGCCACTGAGATATAGCAAACCTTCTGGCTATGAGGTAGTAACTTATCATTTTTAAACTTTAAGTGATTTATTTGGCAAGTTTAAGTCACTTATGAAAATAATTCCTAATTGTCATATTCATAGCTGAAAGGAAATCAGGACTAGTCTAATGGAAATCAGGGTGTGCCTAATATTAATTTTCTTCTGGAAGTAACTCCATAAGTGTGTAACCTTGTGTGAGGGTTACATAAATTTGCTTAATGCAGTTTATCTTCAGCTTTACCTTTACATATCTTTTGAGAGGGATTTTTCTAGTTTGAAATGTAGATAATTACTTATTTCCAAATGTCAGGCCATGAGATTTAACTGGATAATGGTTTCGCAAAGTAATATATAAAGTTTAAAATAGTTGTTTTTAATTTAAAAAAGGTCATAAATGTGGTCAACTCATCTTTGATAAAGCAATGAAGGCAATACAATGGAGCAAAGACAGTCTCTTCAAAGACTGGGCCTGGCCGGTGTTGCTCAATGGTTGAGTGTCGACCTATGGACCAGGAAGCCAAGGTTCAATTCCTTGTCAGGGCACATGCCTGGTTGTGGGCTCAATCGCCAGTAGGAGGTGTTCAGGAGACAGCCGATCAGTGATTCTCTCTCATCATTGATGTTTCTATCCCTCTCTCCCTCTCCTCTGAAATCAATAAAAACACTTAAAAAAAATTTGGTCCTGGAACAACTGGGCATCCGCATGCAAAAAAGAAAAAAGAATCTAGACACCTACCTCATGCCCTTCACAAAAATTAATAAAAATGGACCATAGATATAAAATGCAAAACTATAACATTCATAGAAGATAATATAGAAAAATAACTATTCTTTATTCAATCTTATAACTGAATATAAATTATGGCATAAATATATTTTAGTAATATGAAAAGAACATAGATGACCTTGGGTATGAAGATGACTCTTTAAATACAACACCAAAGGCATGATACAGGAAAAAAAATAATTAATAAACTGGACTTCATAAAAATAACTTCTGTTCTGTGAAAGACGACATCAAGAGAATCACAAGATAAGCCACAGACTGAGAGCAAATATTTGCAAAAGACATTGCTAGGGAGAACACAAAATGATGCAGCTACTTTGGAACACGGTTTCTTACAAAAGTGACCATACTCTTACTAGACAATATAGCAATCTCACTCCTTAGTATTTGTCAAAAAGAGTTGAATATTGTTGATTGCAGCTTAACAACATTTGGAAGCAAACAAGATACCTTTCAGTAAGTGAATGGATAAATAAAGTGTGATGCATTCAGATAATAGAATATCATTCAGTGATAATGAGACATGAGCAACCAATCAAGGTATGGAAAGACATGGGAAGCCTTAATTGCATATTACTGAGAGAAGCCAATCTAAAAAGGCTACCTACTATGTAATTCCAACTTATGACATTCTTGAAAAGGCAAAATTACAGAGTCAATGAGAAGATCAGCGGGTTTGAGGCGTGATGTGGGGAAAGAAATGAACAGTCAGAGCACAGAGGATTTTTAAGGCAGTGAAACACTTTGTATGATATTGTCATGATAGGTATATGTTAGTATACTTTTGTTCAAACCCATTGAATGGACAGCATCAAGAGTGAACATTAAGGTAAAGTATAGACTTTGGGTGATTATTATTTCTCAATGTAGGTTCATCCTTAGTAAATGTACCATTCTGATGAGTGAGGTTGATAATTGGGTGGCTATGTATGTGCAAGGGCCAGGTGTGTATGGGAAATTCATGTAACTTTTTCTCAATTTAGTTGTAAACCCAAAACTGTTCTAAAAAATAAAGTCTATATAAAATTAAAAAGAAATTCATACGCCTTAGACTGTGGATTTAATGTTAATTCATTTTGTCTGAAAGTGTCTCTAAAACTGTTTAGTGTAAAATTCTATAGAAATCAACAATATCTTGGCACATATAAATATAATTATTGATTCATAAGATCAGCCAGACTTTTAGCATTACATATTAATATTATGTGTAGATATTTGAACCCCTTTACATTGCTATGGACCATGTAATTAAATAGAAAGGTAATAACTGAGTTACTTTGTCTGGGATTTGCATTTATTAACAACTGAGCCAAATTAATGAATATACTAGTAAAATTAAATTTTATGCCCTGTGTTTGAGGACATTTTGAAGTTTTATTAGTATAAAGATACTAATTTTATCTTCAAAATGATTTTATGAGGTAAATTTACTATCCTCATTTAATGCATGAAAAAATAGTTACTATGGGGCAAATAATTTGTTCACAATTACACAGCTAATGTCTCTTATTAGAGAGCCCAATCAAATGGCTTTTTAATACACCAATAATGAACTCAGAGAAAGAGAAACAAAACAAATAAAACAAAAAACAATCCCATTTACAATTGCACAAAAAATTAAGATACCTAGGAATAAACAACTAAAGAGGTAAAAGACCTCTACTCCGAAAACTATTGAAAAAAGAAATAGAGGAAGACATAAACAAACGGAAGAATATACTGTGTTCATGTATTGGTCGAATCAACATCATTAAATGTCCATACTACACAAAACAATCTATAGATTCAATGCAATTCCCATTAAAATACCAATGGCATATTTCACAGATCTAAAACAAACTCTCCAAAAATTCATATGGAATAAAAAAAGACCCCAAATAGCCACAGCAATCCTGAGAAAGAAGAACAAAGTTGGAGAGATCACAATACCAGATATCAAGCTATATTACAAAGCTATTGTTCTCAAACTTCCTGGTACTAGCACAAGAACAGACATATAGACCAATGGAACAGATCAGAGAACCCAGAAATCGACCTAAGCCATTATGCTCAACTAATATTTGACAAAGGAGGCAAGAGCATACAGTGTAGTCAAGACAGTCTCTTCAATAAATGGTGTTGGGAAAATTGGACAGATACATGCAAAAAAATGAAACTAGAGCACCAACTTACACCATACACAAAAATAAACTCAAAATGGATAGAGGACTTAAACGTAAGATGGGAAACCATAAAAATCTTAGAAGAAGCTATAGGCAGCACAATAGCAGACATTTGTTGTAGCAATATCTTTACTGATACAGCACCTAGGGCAATGGAAACTAAGGAGAAAATAAACAAATGGGACTACATCAAATAAAAAGCTTCTGCACACAGAGCAAAAGAAACCATCAACAAAACAACAAGAAAACCCACTGCATGGGAGAGCATATTTACCAATGTTATTTCTGATAAAGGTTTAATCTCCAACATTTATAGGGAACTCATACAATTTAACAAAAGGAAGATAAACAATCCAATCAAAAAATGGGCAAAGAACCTAGATACTTTTCAAAGAGGACATACAAAAGGCCAAGAGACATATGAAAACATGCTCAAAGTCACTAATCATCCAGGAGATGCAAATCAAAACAACAGTGAGGTACCATCTCACACCTGTCAGAATGGCTATCATCAACAAATCAACAAACGACAAGTGCTGGAGAGGATGCAGAGAAAAGGGAACACTCGTGCACTGCTGGTGGGAATGAAGACTGGTGCAGCCACTCCAGTATGGAGTCTCCTCAAAAAATTAAAAATGAAACTTTCATTTGACCCAGTAATCCCACTTCTAGGACTATATCCTAAGAAACCAGAAACACCAATCAGAATGGATATGTGCAACTCTATCTTCATAGCAGCACAATTTATAATAGCTAAGATTTGGAAACAGCCTAAGTTCCCATCAGCAGAGGAGTGAATTAACAGTGGTACATCTACGCAATGGAATACTACACTGCTGTAAAAAAGAAGGAACTCTTACCATTTGCAACAGCAGGGATGGACCTATTCTAAGTGAAATAAGCCAGTAAAAGAAAGATAAATATCACATGATATCACTCATTTGTGGAATATAATGAGCAACATAAACTGATGAACAAGAATAGATCCAGAGACATAAAAATATCAAACAGACCATCCAACCTCAGAGGGAAGGCAGGGAAAGGGGCGGAGGTGGGTTGGGGGGGTGTTGGGTGGTGGCTGAGATCAACCAGAGGACTTGCATGCATGCTTATACTAGTAAGCTTAACCCATGGACACAGACAGTAGTGGGGTGAGAGCATGTGCTAGGGGGTGGGAATGGCTGGGGGAAAAGGAGTCATATGTAATACTTTAAACATAAATAACTTAAATTAAATAAAAAAATGTATGAGAAAAAATGTGTCAAGTCACTTAGGAGTGTTTTAAACCAAGAGTCATAGAGACTCATTGGAGGGACAACTGATAAAATTTTGCAAGAAATTCACAAGTCTCAGCGTGGTGGCTGGCATTTGAGACATCTTTTAAAGATGATAAAATATTTAAAAACAGGGGCTGGGAGTCATGGGCAGTCAAGCAACATAATCAAGTGTAGACGTGGGAAAGCATAGGTCATGCTTGGGAAACAATGGGTTGCCCAGCTTAACTGGAGGAGGGTAAGGTCAACAGATGTCTGTCTACAGGCACTATGGGTGCACACAAAGGCTAGTTGTTCTTCTTGTTTCCTCAGTAACTCAGGCCTTTGGGTCAGGTGGCTGGGAGCCAGGCTGTCTAACAATGCAGCGTGCAGAGCATACTCCAAGATGAGTGCCATCTTGGCTGTTGCCGGAGTTTTGAGAAGAAAGAAGGCCCTCTTTGGTCCCCAAAGAAGAGAGGAGCAAACATCAATAATGGCATTTGAAAGCACCAGCAAGACACCATAAACCCATATCATAGTTGTATAGATGCTGATAGAGGAGGGGGAATGGATGGAGGCACCGGCATCAGGGGCCAGAGAAAGCAGGTGACATTCAGCACAGAGGGCTCCAGGCTCCCCTGTTCATTTTCCTCGGCTGCCCCTGCCGCAAAAGAGCCAGGGATTTTCTGAGAAGCAGGAGGCAGCGACATGTTCACATTTGGCTTGGATACAAATAGAGCGAAAAATGTCTTACAGATGTTTCTTGTGTTCTGAGAAATAAAAAATGGGGCGAATGGAGATACGTTATAATCAGAAAATCTTGCTTTAGGCCCCAATCTTTCAGGAAAAAACACACACAACAAAAAACTGTTGTAAGATGAAAATGTTACACGTAAAAACATATGGGTTTCACAGTAATAACATTTGATGACTTAATGGGATGTTTCTCCTTGGTATCACAGAACTAAAGTGTGTGTGGCTCTTATTCCTTCAAATTGCTACCTCAAGCAATAGATACAATTACATGTTACTATACTCATATCACAAATGGAATAATGGAGGCAGAGAAGTTTTTTTAATGACTCGTTCGAGGTCACTAGATGAAGTGACTTTCTTCTAATCAGAGTTTCATACAGAATTCCTTTCTGAGATACATGTCATATACAGCTAGAAGCACTGTGATTTGATTGCCCTTCTCTACATTTATAAAGCAATTAACATTTTCCAAGCAGTTTCATGTATGTCATCATCCTCATATCAGTGCTACCAGTTAGGCAGTGGGAGCCCTACCCATAAAGATAGATGAAGAGATAGTGGCTTAAAGGACAATACCATAGGATTTCAGTTATATGCAGAAACTAAAAACAAACAAAAAATTAACAAAGTAGAAACAGACTCATGGATACAGAGCACAGAACAATGGGGCCAGGGGGGAGGGAGGTTGGAGGACTGTAAGAAAAAAAGGGAAGGGATTAAGAAGTATAAATCGGTAGTAACAAAATAGTCACAGGGGTGTAAAGTAAAGCACAGGGAATACAGTCAACAATATTGTAATAACTATGCATGGTGCCAGATGGACACTTGAAATATTGGGGCGAATGCTTAGTAAAGTGTATGATTATCTAACCACTATGCAGTACACCTGAAATTAATACAAAATAGTATTAAATGTAAATTTTAATTAAAAAATAAAATTAAAAAAAGCGATAGTGGCTTGTCCACAGCTCACGATATATACAGGAGAGAAGGAGAGATTCAGGTCAGGATAACCCAGGGCAGGGGTGGGCAAACTTTTTGACTCGAGGGCCACAATGGGTTCTTAAACTGGACCGGAGGGCCGGAACAAAAGCATGGATGGAGTGTTTGTGTGAACTAATATAAATTCAAAGTAAACATCATTACATAAAAGGGTACGGTCTTTTTTTTTTTTTTTTTTTTAGTTTTATTCATTTCAAACGGGCCGGATCCGGCCCGCGGGCCGTAGTTTGCCCACGGCTGGCCCAGGGTGTGGGGTTCATATACTATGGGTCCAAGTCCAGTGCTTTTTACACTACAACATGGTGCTTTTTGTATAAACTGTCTGTGCTGTGAACAGATGCCATTAAGAGACCTAGTGAAAATAATAGATATCTGGAAATGAAACTTCTTATTCAGTGAATAAATAATATCTAACTACAGATTAAAGTTATCCTGTATAATAAAAGCATGATATGCTAAGTGTCCAGTCATCTGGTCGGCCGTTCAACCAATCAAAGCATCATATGCTAATGGTATGCTAAGGCCGTTCAACTGCTTGCTATGATGTGCACTGTCCACCAGGGGGCAGACGCTCTGACCCATAGGTTAGCTTGCTACTGGTGTCTGGCTCAGGACTGAGCAAGAAGGGCCAGACATGCCCTGGAGCCCTCCCGTGGTCCCTCCCCAGCTGGCCAACTTCCCGAGTCCTTCCCTGGACCCTATCGTGCACTGGTAGGTTCCCTCAGCCTTGTTGCGCCCTCTCACAATCTGGGACTCCTCCAGGATGTTGGAGAGCTGGTTCTGGTTTCGGCCTGATGGCAGAATGACCAATCACTATGACACTCAATGCAGGAGCTGCCCCCTGGTGGTCAGTGTGCTCCCACAGGAGGAGCATTGCTCAGCCAGAAGCTGGGCTCACAGCTGGTGAGCGCAGCAGTGGTGGCGGGAGCCTCTCCTGCCTCCGTGGCAGCGCTAAGGATGTCCAACTGACCCCCAAGGGCTCCAGGACTGCAAGAGGGTACAGGCCAGGCTGAGGGACCCTCCCCCAGTGCACGCATGTTGTGCACCAGGCCTCTAGTATTCTATAAATTAAAATAATGAAGGCCTGAAAATTTATGTTGGTGGTAAGAATGAAATGGAATTTCATCTCCTCTATCTTTGACTAATAATGTACTTTCTAGAGAATGTGAATAAGAGAAAATTATGGAGGTAATCCCAACAAAATCTAGTTATCAATTAAAATCCTGTGACACAGTTCAGGATGGGTGATCACCATGATTTTAAAGTCATTTAAAGATGACTCTGAATAGTCCCAATGATAGAAAAGTCTGTATTTTATTGTCTGTTTACCTACAATTTAAATTTCCAGAATATGTTACCATTTTCAGCAGAGAAACATGTTCATCAGGTAGATTACTTGTCTTTTGACAGATGTAATAACAAAGGAAATAAAAGTAAAATTCTACAAGCTATAGTTACATTTGTTTGTTTTCTGTCAGGAAGACTAAAATTACTTGTAAATTATGGTTTCAGATTACTTTACCTCCCTGGCCCCCATTACCAAATAAAATTTTATATCCAAGCTTTCTTTCTGATTTCCTGAATCTTTAGCCAACATTTCACAGATAAGCCAAAACATTCAGCCTGTTAGCACTGAATTGTCTCTGAAACACTTCTATTTGGCAGCCTTGTAGTCATTCCCAACTCTTCCAGTGCTCAACTTGTAGACAGGTCATTTGCTAAAACAGAGGCATTGGATTTGTGCTTGCTTCTCTAATTATTTTTATCTGGCCAAATTGCTGTCCAGATATGCATTTCCACATTTTTCACACTACATATTTATCAGATATTTATGGATGATAATGCAGATGTTAGGTATTGCATTTTAGGAATTATATTTCATCACCCTTCAGTCAACTTATTCTTTTTCAGACTTGCCATTAGCTCTATGTTTTATTTTTCTTTTACTTTTTAAAAAAATATATTTTATTGATTTTTTACAGAGAGGAAGGAAGAGGGATAGAGAGTTAGAAACATCAATGACAGAGAAACATTGATCAGCTGCCCCCTGCAAGCCCCCCACTGGGGATGTGCCCACAACCAAGGTACGTGCCCGTGACTGGAATCAAACCCGGGACCCTTCAGTCCGCAGGCCGACGCTGTATCTACTGAACCAAACTGGTCAGGGTTATTTTTCTTTTACTTTTAAGAAGAAATAAATACAAACTAGGGAAAGATGGATTTTTAACTAATGAGTGAACAAAGCTTTATTGTCAGTTACAGCTGTAATTTGACTCAGGTTACCCCTATGCTATCCTTTGTGAATCAGAGATGCACTAACTAAAAAAAGTGTGGGCCCAGTTCACTAAAGATAAAAATGCAATCAGAAGGCACTTTAAGTAGATTATATGTTATGAAAAGATTATCTGTCAGGAAGATCAGAAAATAAGTGAATTTAAAATTATGACATCCCACTCAGAGCCATCCAGTTATCTGTGACTGGGCTCAGAAATCCATTTCACATTTAATCTCCATGTTTTATGTGATAAAACCCATACAAGAAAGCACTGGAGAGTTTCAATCATCGAAGTCTCCTGTTTATGCTGTACCCTGTCCTGGAAAGAATAATCCAGATTATTGCATTTTAGCAGGTTGTAACCAAAGATAACTTTAAGATGAGGTGCAGTATCAGGTAGAGCTGTGATCTTGGCTGTGGATGCACATTAAAGTCAGGTGGAGAGCTTTTATAAACTACTTATCCCCAGGCTCCAGCCAGGACCAACTAAATTAGAATCTCTAGAGGT
Organism: Myotis nattereri; assembly: GCF_964212035.1. Lineage (NCBI taxonomy): Eukaryota > Metazoa > Chordata > Mammalia > Chiroptera > Vespertilionidae > Myotis > Myotis nattereri. The sequence goes on from NC_138075.1 coordinate 161,062,374, forward strand.
GGAGCCCAGTCAATGTCATTTATCAATGGCTCTGCTGAGGAGTCTATTGTGTATCCAGGAGCAAGAACAACCATGAAGATAGTGATTTCAAGCACAGATTTGGAGGGAGATGACTTAAATTAAAAGTGGCTCCTGACTACCATGAATAAGCTGTTTAATCTTTCTCAGAACTAGTTTTCATCTGTTTCATGGGTTAGATGAGGTAATTCTTGGCATAAAGTATTATAAGTATTATTACTATTATGCAATGGGGGGAAAGCCATCTAATGTGTAGGTGAAGTGTGACCGCATGCACCAACTTCTGAAACTGCATTTTAGTTTCTGGACCCCAACACCTATCACTTCCTGAAATAAAACTTAACATATTTTCTTTATAGGTAGCATTGTGCCTTCTTGAAGTAATAGAGCAGTGTGATTAAGAGGATGAACTTAGGAGCCAACATTTAATTTCAAATTATGGCTATGCCTTCTATTAACTCTATAATATTGGCCATGAACACTAAACTTTCTGTCCCTCAATTTGCCCATCTTTAAAATGGGTTACTAACAATACCTGTCTCAGAGGAATGTTGTGATGAACAAATGTGTTAGTATAAGCACTTAGTACAACGGTTCTCAACCTGTGGGTTGCGACCCCTTTGGCGGTTGAACGATCCTTTCATAGGGGTCGCCTAAGACCACCCTGCATATCAGATATTTACATTATGATTCATAACAGTAGCAACATTACAGTTATGAAGTAGCAACGAAAATAATTTTGTGGTTGGGTCACAACATGAGGAACTGTAAAGGGCCAGAAGGTTGAGAACCACTGACTTAATATGTTCTCAGCACCTTGTAATGTACCAAATAAATGTTAACTTTAAGGATGATAAAAATAAAGATATTAATAGTGAACTACTTTATTGATGTTTTAATTAAAGCTATCGATTCTCCACGAGTGGAAAAAATCCAGCACTGTGCCAACCAACCATTTCATTGTTCTTAGCTATTCTCCCATACCATGTCCCCCAGGACCAAGTATGGAGAATAAAGTTTTCAAAAACAAGCTTCAAGCTCTCTTATTTTTTTGCCAGTTCAAAGAATTTTGGAAGTAATGATTCAAATTCATAACTACTTCTTAAAAATGGTTTGAAAGATCATCTTTTATTGATAATAAACTAGTAGCATCTTCTTATATATGCATTTTTTTATAAATATGTCTTGGTCACATATCATATGGTTATATGTGATCAAATATTTATGTTGATATTAAAGGCAAATTAAGAGAAACCACAAGTTATTGCTATGTTGCAATGCTCACATAAAATCTTTTTTGGGAGTTTTGATAAAAATATTCTCAATGATATCCTTAGATATCTTGAGTAGAGATACTTGATTTTCCCTATAGTGTTGAATATCATATTTAGCATTTTATGACTCTTATTGTACATTTAATAAACATTTAAGATAAAAAATGCTGTATCAGAAACATCGTATAACTTATGAACTTTACTATGTGTTTCCCTACCATAGGTATGAGATAGTGTTTCATCACAACAAAAATGTCCCTGGAGGATGCCATGTCATCCATCAAGGACCCTAATGGCTGGCACAATTAGTAGCCAGCATGTGTTTACAACTAAAGCTGTGGAAACGCTTGTCGGAAGGATTCACTATAACACATCTCATCTGACGAAAGGCACATAATCTTTTATTGCTTTCCGTGCTTTGAGGGCTTTAATTTTTCTAAAGCCAAACAAGGTCTTTTCACATCGTTTTTACTTGATGCTTAATGTGCCGAAAGGTATACTTTCTGAAATAAATACTAGTATGAGCTATTAAAAACACCTCAAGGCAAAGCAGACAACTTATTAGATTTGACTTTATGAGGCTTCACGAATTGCATCCTGTGGAAGGCAAATAAAATCCTTGTATCTGTCACTGCCTTTTTTTTAATACTTCACTGCTGCCTTTTTTTCTTTTTTTTTTTTTAGCCATCTGCTGAAGCTTCTAGCAATGGTTGGTCCATGAAAGAGAAATAAAATGTAGAAGAAAGTGGTGTTAGCACTATATTTTCCATGGGCTTGCAAATGCAGGTGTCAGGAGCTTACATGACATTCTCGCTCTGCCATGTTCCAAGTTTGTTATGTATGGAAGAGAGTGCCACCAACCTTTCTTTTAACCGATGTCTCAGTGTTCAACCTGAGAGCCAGCATCTATGAATTCATAACCCTATATATTGAAGGCAGTGTCCATTCATGCATTCAACAAATAGAGTACCTAATATGTTCCATGCAGTATATTTATTAATAAAACATATTAATAAATAAAATGCGATAAGAATCCTGCCTCCATGCACCTTCACTCTAGTGGAGTTCAAACAGATAATAAACAAATAAGGATATAACATGCCAGGTAATTATAATTGCTATGGAAAAAGTAAAGGGACATAGGTAATGCCAGAGTACAGTTGTTATTTTACATAGCTCAAGTAGTTCATATATACATGACTATGACATATATATATTTGAATATGAAATATACACATATACTGGTACATATATGTGTATACTAGTATATGCATACATGCATTCCCATCCTCTATATTTCCCACTCTACATGCTCCTCCAGAAACTTGCCACTTCCTCACAAAAAGTGTTTATGTTCTCTCTTCTTAAAAATAGATGGGCCTATTTAGTTTCCTTGACTAAAATGTAGGACAGAAGTGTCTCTATGTTATTTCTGAAGTTAGGATGTGAAAGTGACTCTCTCTCAGGATGTTCAGTCTTAAAACTCAGTGACCAGACTATGAGGTATATCCTCACTCATATGAAGAGGAACAGAGGCATAGTACCAGCTTAGCTCTCACTTACCAGACATGTGAATGATCCATGTTTGAGTGTTTACTCCAGCCCTCGTTTAAACTGTCCCAACTGAATTTATTTGCAGCAAAGCTGAATGTTCCCTTCTGAGCCTTGCACACATAGCAGACTTATAAACAAAATCAATCATCATCATGGTCTTGATTGACTAAGTTTTGGGGTGGTTTTCAAAGCTTATTCAGTGTGTTCCTTCTAATTTTAAGGATTAGATGGCAAATAAAACAACTTGAAAGTAACTTGGATGACTTAGAAAGGGACCACTGTGTTGCCCACCATAGCTACTAAAAACAGGAGCATGAACCATTTTCGTAGGGCTACACTCTTGGTTACTTGCATGAGGTTGAAGTCTTAGAGAAGATCTGGACATTTCCCCTGCAGTTGCTTTGAGTCTTGTGTTCAGGTTTTCCCAGGGCAGCATGGAACCTGAAGCTCTGCTAGTTAAGGATGTATAACTTGGAATGAGTCATTTAACATTTAAGACTCTCTTTGTGTGTGTATGTGTTTGCGTGAGTGTGTATATACACACACACATATATACTTATATATATGGTTGCAAGGTTAACAATAGTAATAATAATTGCTAATGTTTTGAGTGCATTTTATGTGGTAGGCACTGTACTATGTGTTTTTCTTACATCATCACTTTTGTTCCTAAAACCATTCAATTTCTTAGGTATTATGGTTATCTCTTTTTTTACAGAGGAATAAAACAACTTATTGAGAGATTAAGTAGCCCAAAATCTACCAGAAGTATTGGAGTGGTATTTACAAAACCAAGTTTTTGGCGAGCATTGTCCGGTCTCCTCATCAGTAGATGGCATATCAAATAAGATCATATACATGACAGATGTAACATGCTGCATACATGTAAATGAAGGAAGAAGCAGGGCAAGATTGAACATATGGAAGTGCTACAGAAAATGAACTGCAAAGAGAATTGTGGGAAGGTTGGCCGCTACTGGCACTGACCATACTACTGTTATAAGATGTGAAGCCAAAAAAATGAGGAGTTGGGAGATGGGCAGCCCAGATGCCATGTTTCTGCTGTGAAGGATAGGGTTTCAGAGAGATGGGAGAGAATAATCATAGAGAAATGAAGCAGAGACCCTCTCTTAGTTTTGGTATCTTGTGCTTATGTTGATTACTGCCTTCTTAATGATATTCATGGTTGAACCCCCAGAAATTGTGAATATGTTCCCTTTTATGGCAAAATGGACTTTGCAGATGTGTATGGTTCACTTAAGGGTCTCGAGATGGGGAAATTATCCTGGATTATCTTGATAAATCTGATATAATCACAAAGGTCTGTACAAGAGGGAAGGTGATATCAGTTGGGGGCAGGGAGGGATTTGAAGATGCTACATTGCTGGCATGAAGATGGGGAAAGGGACCATTAGCCAAGAATGCAAGAGTGAAGGCAGACTTTAGAAGCTGGAAAAAGCAAGGAAGTGACTTCTCTAGAGCCCACGGGAAGAAAAAAAAAGTAGCTCTGCCCAAATCTTGACTTTAGCTCAGTAAAACTTAATTCAGACTTCTGACCTCCAGGGTAATAAGAAAGCTCATCTATCTGTGTTGCTTTAAATCACCAAGGTTACAGTAATTTGTTACAGCATCTGGAGCTGATTAATCTGGTGTATAAATAGGTAAACACTTGCAGAGGCTTGAAAAAGTACAGCACTGCCAGCACTGTGACATCAAGACCTGGTTAGACAGCTGGAGAACTTCACATACAAAAATAATTATCAAAATACCTCCAAACTGGAAGTTAGGAGTTTGATATTGACATGAATGCCCAGTAAAAGTAACGAATAAAGATCCAAATCCTGTCATTTCACAATGAAACTTGGAACCACACCATAAGCTAGAAGACAATGCGGCAATGTCTTAAAATTTCTAGGAGAAAATGCTTTCCAGACTTGAATTTTATACCCAGCTAAATTATTAAGCAAGGGTGAGGTTAGGCTATAGATATTGTCAAAATATTTAATGGGACATGCACCATTTCTCAGAATTTTATTGAAGAATGTGCTCTTCAAAATATAGAAGTAAATGAGGAAACAAGAAGTTATGGGATCAAGGAAAGAGAGAATTCAAATGTGAGAGAGCTAGTGGCTGGAAGGCATCAGTAGGCCCAGAAGGCTGTCTGTATGGGTTAGAAAAGAATGGCTCAGGGACAGATCAAACTGATAGACCATTTGATCATTTTGAATGCATTGAGTTGAGATTTAGACGATTTCAGAGGGTTTGGGTGTGAGTTACTGATAGTAATACAGGGTATTAAGCAGCAAGCAAACAACAGCAATAAAAACTAGGTCCTACACACTCCAGGGAGAAAATAGTGAAATAAGATAGGAAATGTAATAATTGTTCTCTGAATGGGTCAGCTGTGAATATTATTTAAATAATTATTTTATGCAAACATTGAATATAATCTAACCAAAATGAAGGCTATAAGTATATTAAGAGGATCGGGGAGGGGAATGGAGTGGGGAAGAAGGTATGTTGGGTGGAGATGTACAAGAGTTAAACTCCCAAATTCTATAGTAGCAAGTTGATAATGATATCTAAAACTAATAATCATGAGCTAATACTATAAAATAATAATTTAGAAAAGTGAAAGCCAGAAAAATGTAAAAGAAAAAAAAAAGAACAGCACATATAAATAAATGTGGTGCCTCTAGGGCATCACAATTGCAAATGGAAAGAATAAAACTGACAACATCTTTTCTTTTGTTGTAAATGTTGTAGAATTATTTGGCTTTACAACTGGATCCACATGAGACTTTCAAACAATAAGATAATTAAAAATATTTGTTTCTTTTATTTTTACTTTCATTATGGAATCAAAGAAAATTTTAAAAAATGTACTCTTAGAAATGAGAAAGGTATAAATTTCTGGTGATAAATGAAAAAGAGAAAGAGAGAGAGAGAGAGAGAGAGAGAGAGAGAGAGAGAGAGAGAGAGAGAGAGAGAATGAATCAGGACGCACAGGTCTCTGCTTTGCCAGCAATGAGCTGGGTGTTTTTCCTCATCTCCAATGAGGGAGTTGAACTCATTGATCTCTAAGGCCCCTCCCTGCTGTAATAAGCTGTCTCTCTGATTTCATTGCCATGCACCAGGCACAACAGTATTTAGCTCACATTCTTTTGCTCTTTTTTTTTCAATTGACATGAAGCATTTTTAGAAAATCATAGATTCTACAAATTACTTAAAAAAACAAATAATTGCTAACAGACAGATGCTAAAACTCTTACAAAGGACAAAGCAGAGCTTTTAGCAACCTTGTCTAAAAGCAAACGGGTCTTTGTGAATGAATCCCAACTTTTACAGGAACCCCCAGATGTTTCCTGATGTCAGGGACAGTACGGAAACGGCAACACGCATTTCTGCAGCCTACGGCACACTAGCCCCTAGGCTCTGCGTACTCTGCATGGCAAGCTAAAACCAAATAACTCATTCTTTAATTGGAGTTTAACAACCCTTAATATATATTTCATATTTGAAAACTTGGAAAGAAAATTTGTTTCCTACCTACTTATCCTCAATTTTAACCCAAATATAGACCTTAAAATAGTAAAGCTGGAGACAACCTTAGTCCAACCTTCCCATCTCAGAGACAAAGAAATCAGGGGCATAGGGTGATTCAGTGCTTTGTCCAGGGTCACACAGAGTGATTGGCAGCACTGCCAGGGTCTTTGCACCATGTCGGTAAAGACGAAACTACCCACTATTGCCAGGATGAGCTTGTTATTAAAGTTACAGTAAACATAACTTGGAAGGAACCAAGTACATATAAAAATGGTAGGAAAAGCTTGATCTCAAACTGCGGATTGCTGGTGGATCTCATAGAAAACAGAATCCGGAAGGCATTTAACCAAAAGCTTTACATCATTGACGGAGTTGTGCCAACTTTTTAATTTGACAGAAATAAAAAATATTCCCTGTAATCAAACACCCTGCCCAGGATTCTGGGCTATAATAAATTAATGAAGTGAGCATCTCCACTCTATTAGATTATCAGTGGCTACCATTTTCCAGGACAGAGATAATAAAACACCATACCACAAAATGCTTTATCAGCAAGTGTTCCTTTAGTGCCAAGTAATTATTAATTCTGGGAAGGAAACATGCTAGATCAGCTTTGGCAATGCGTTTAAAAACCTCTGGCCCTGAAATCTCAACAGCCCCATGCTCCAACTTACCACTCTCACTTTTCCAGCCATACTTCTCTCTTCCTGTTGCTTTCTGTAATAGAGACTTTTAGAATAGCAAAACTGGAAGGATGTTACAAGGATTCTCCAGGCTAACAATTCAGGAGGAATAAAGTAAATTGCCTGAAAGAAACTATGATGGCTACTGCTGGTGAAAGCCTCACCAAAAAGTATTACAAGACTATATAACACTATTCCCAATTGTTTTAGGGCTCCTGTCTGTCCTGTTCCGGAGTTATTTCCATATTCTTTCAGACCCAGAGCATGCAGACATGCAGGCCTACAGCTCCTTATTTGGGCAGGTGCTTTGCAGAATCAATGACTAGGTTCTCAGATATAAGATACCATAAGAAGTGTGATCTAGAAAGAGAGAACATAATCTACAGACACAAGAACAGACTCTGTCTTTGTGAGTGGTTCAGATTAGCTGTCTCAGGGATAAACACCACTTCCCGAGGGGATTGTGGACTTCCATCCAGGTTTGCACTGACCGTACGATGATCAAGCTAAACTGTCCAGATTTTAGCATTCAAAGTCCTGAAGCCCACCCAGGAAACGTTTCATTTCCTGGCAAACTGAAACAATATGCCCCCCATTGTACAAAGTGTTGTATTTTTAGATTTCCAAGTATTTGGGGAAAATCATAGGATTACATTTTGTCAGACAATTTTAAAAAGCTTGAATCTTAAGAAATAGGCATTTTACATCCCAAATCTTTTCATGTCTAGCAGTCATCTTGCATACATTATGGACTTTGGGAAACGTACATCTTACTTTTTATTTACCTGGAATTTAAATGTTTCAACAGAAGCCAGGTGGGAAGGAGAATATGCAGAATGAGTCACCCTCAAAAGAGATATGAAAAAGACAAAAACAAATTCTGAATAATGTTGCTGTGCTCTGGTCTACTACAATTTCTATGAAGACAAGCTCTATAAAAAGAATGATAAGATAATGGTATGATTTTGAACTTAAGATCATGGAATCTGCCCTAATTGGTTTGGCTCAGTGGATAGAGTGTCGGCCTGCAGACTGAAGGGTCCCAGGTTTGATTCTGGTCAAGGGCATGTACCTTGGTTGTGGGCACATCCCCAGTAGGGGGTATGCAGGAGGCAGCTGATAGATCTTTCTCTCTCATTGGTGTTTCTAATTCTCTATCCCTCTCCCTTCTTCTCTGTAAAAAATCAAAATATATTTTTTAAAAAAAGATCATGGAATCTAAGATAATCTTGGTTGATTAAGAAAAAATACTTGTGCCCATATTTTCTATGCTCTCATTTTGTGATTTTGCTGGATTTGCTTACAAATATCTATATTATTTTGTAGCCCTTCTTTTTCAGTTATAGTTGGCTTGTTTTGAGAGAGCCTATTAACTGGTCATTAATAAATGATTCTCACAGTATTCCTGCTCCCTTTTGCTTTTTTAAAATTATTATCCCTATTATTATCCCTAATGGTTATGTAAGAAAGACACGTGATTGAAATAAGGCCTGAATTCAATTCCTTCTTTAACCAACAATAGCCATATAATTTTTAGACATCCTTAAGAATCTGTAAAATGAAGGAGTTCAACCATATAGGTTGAAAGCATTGCTTAGAGCCAACACACCTATGTGAACCAAGAAGCAGTGGAAAAGGGCCTCATTCATTAGCTTTCAGGGTTCAGAAAGAATTATGTACATTCATAGGTGTTGGTGAGCATGCTATGGCAAATTATTCTTTCTATACCCTTTAAAGACTGAGTATGCTTAAGAGATGACCCAAACACACACACACACACACACACACACACACACACACACACACTACAGTTTTTGTTCATCTTTGAAAAGTCCTCATTGGTGTTTTTTATTTTTTTCAGATGTACAGGAAACTGTTTTGTGTAAGGCACATGTAGAACACTTGGTAAGTCATATGGAACCTTATAGTATGGCTGAGGTTTGTATGAATTAGAGTTCTACATGGTTACTTGCCCGAGGGCCAATAAAAGCCATTTGCTGGACTCCTTTTTAAAGTCAACAACATGATACCCCTCTGAGATACAGCTTCTCTCTTTGTTTCTCTTTAACCTTTTAGACAGTGAGATCCACAAAGGTACAAAGTACAAAACAAAAGCAAAAAGAAATGATTTACCTGCTTAGGAAAACCCAGAGCTCATCTGGGACACTGTAGGGGGGCATGCCTGCTAGCAGTCTTGTAAGTCATTCATTTTTTCAACTGTAAGTGACCACAGTTGCAAAAACTGTCATAATCACTCACTCTAGATTTATTACATTTCAAGATTCAAATGATAATGTTCTCACAGGTACAAGCTAAGGAAGGTAGGATAGCAAAGGAACTAAGGAAATGGGCTTTGATGCCCATGGAGCAGGATTCAAATCCCAGTTCACTCACAGCCAGTAGGAGTTCAAGAGTTTCATGATCATCCTAAGAATTCCTTTCCTCATGTACAAAATGGAGATAATATGGTTTACCTAAGAGTTGTGATAGAATAACATCCTAATATATGAAAACTCCCAGCATGTTACCTTGTATTAGTAAATGTTCAATATATGGAAGCCATTAAGAAAGCATTTTTAGTTAACTTTATCGGATACTTATCATATGCCAAGCACTGTTTAAAGTACTTTAAATTTAACTCATTATCCTCACAAGAATCTTATGAGCTAAGTGTCATTATCATCTCAGTTTTATAGATGAGATAATGGGAGCAAAAGTAAATATCTTGCTTAAATTTTCTTGCATAAGTAATTTGTATTTTGATGATGATCATCAATGTTTCAAAATATATTGCATTCTGTGATCTGCTTTGTAAAAGCTAAAAGAGATGTAATCACATTTTGTAAGTAGTGAGGCCAGGACTCAAACATGGGTTGTTAGGATCTGGATGATTTTTGCTAAATCACTATGTATATTGTTTCTGGAGATCCTGATTCTACGGGGGGTAAAAAGATTTGAATGGAAAATGTATCCCATCTTTTACATGTCAAAACAATTGGCAAATGTCAATTCTTTTTCTAAAAAGTTTGCAAATGACAATGCTTGTTCTTTGAAAATACAATAGCAGTAAATTTTAGCATAAACATGGTGAAAATTAATGAAAATATCTTGAACTCATGAGGAAATATATTTAATAATTAAAATATATTTAATAGATTTTGCACAGTACCCACAGAATGCAATATATTTTGAAGCATTTAAGGGCATCAAAATAGAAATATTTTATGTGAGAAAAAATTCTAAGCATAGAGTCATTCATTCTAATTTGCAGCTGGAGCCAAAGAATACCATGTTTGTTTGTTGCTTTGCTTGTTTGTGAGCAGGAAAAATAATTGGATTTCTCTTGTGAATCTAAGCAGTACCTAGGATGCTCTCTGATTATATGCCCATTTTGCTTTTTTCACTAATGCAGTTATTAATAATTACAATCTGGGGCTGAAGAGTATATGGATCTGCTTCTGGAAGCTTTCCTAAGAATGTGTAATCAGAAAATCAAATAGAATCCCAGGAAAGTGGTAGGTAGTGGTGTCATGCTGTTGGATGCTTTGCCAGTTTTGCCATTTAAAGCCATCACTCTGCGGATGAGGATAGATTGGAAGTGGCAGGGTGGGGATTCAATCAATAACCACATTATACAAAAATTCTGATAATTGGTTAACCATGTCCTACTGCCCACCTCTGCCTATGTTCTTCATCCTCATCCTCATCTTAAACTCTGAAATCCAATTTTCAAGCCAAATTCTCCCATCCTCTTTTTTTTCAAATAAACTTAATTTTTTAGAGAAGTTTGAGGTTCACAGCAATATTGAGAAGATAAAAGATTCTCATATACCGCCAGCCCACAGACATGCATAGCCTGCCCCATTATCAACCTCTTCCACCAGAGTGGCACATTTATTACAACTAATGAACCTACAATGACACTTCACTATCACTCCAAGTCTATAGTTTATTTTAGGACTAACTCTTGGTGTTGTATTGTACCTTGTATTGTACATTGTATTGCATTAGACAAATGTATGTTGCCATGTATGCACCATTATAATATCCTACAGAGCAGTTTTATTACCTTAAAAATCCTCTGTGCTCCACCTGTTGCTCCCACCTCAATCCCTCCTAATCCCTGGCAACCTGATCTTTTTACTCTTGCCATAGTTTTTAACACTTGGTTTTTATTTCGCTTGCACTTCAGCTTCATTTAAACATCTCTTCCCTCCATTTCTCTTTTCTCTCCACCCATTTTATTAGTCTTGTGATGGTTTAAATCTCAATCATCAAACAATTTAGACTCCATGGTCAATCACTTCTACTTGCTTTTCTCCTCACCCTCAAAGCCAGATCTTATCTTTTCCAGTGTTTGCTCAAACACTACTCAATTTAGTGACAATCATTTTCCTTTCTTTGCCAGCTTTTGAGAGCCATTCCTTTGATATTCATGGAGGCAGACCTCCAGTCATGAGCCCAAACATGCAGCTCTTCCCAAACAGGTTATGTTCAGGCGAAGTCACCTGGATGGGCTGGTGCTTCCCTTAGTTTCCAAAGTTGGCCTATCAACAAACTCAAATTGTTTGCCTTCCTCTACTTCTAATGCTTGTACAGATTATATCTGGCACCTGCTTTATGATAAACCTAGAGTCTTCCCAACCACACATACTCTTAAACCCATTTTTTGTTTTCCAAGTTAGATTTTTGCATCCTATCCATGGCTCTCAGAAGCTAACCTGAGACTACCTATGATTCTGGCTTCTTGCTCATCTCAATTCACAGCTGAAAGTTATCTTCCTCCATGAAATTAAAGCAGAACAGCCTTGCCCAGACTGGTTGGCACCCAAAGGAAAACTGCAGAATTGTGGAAATGGGTCTGCGTATGTGTGATGGACTTCAGGCCAATTGCTGTTATGCCAAGGGAGTTGACCTTTGATTCATCCAATCTTGTGACACAAGCTCAGGCATGTGCTGGGGTTGTTTTACTGTATCTAGTGCACAGGCAAGAATGTGTTCAGTCTTGATAATGTTCAATTGCAGTTAGATGGAGGATGGGCAAGCGGTAATTTCACCTTCCTAATAAATATAGAAAAGAAAAGAAAAGAAAAGCTATTTAATTGATAGATTCCTCAAATAAATAGATTCCTGTGTGGATGGTATTATCAGTAGGTTTTTGACCCTATAAATATGTGGGAAATTGGATACCATCTTACTGTCTGCTGTTTTGTATAAATTTTATGTTTAAGTTTTTGTGTCTTTTTTTAGATAAACAAATTATGTAGCTTTAATGGTGTCTTCTGGTATCTTTCTGCCCTCACATCACCATTCTATGATGTGACCAGCACACAGTGTATTTTTGGTTTCTAAGTTCAGATGCTCAGAGCTCAGAACACTTTTATTTACCTTTTGTCAGCTTCTTCTTCCACCACCACTACTGCCTGCTGCCTAATGAACCCTAACTCATTAATAGTCTGGGTAACTTAAATTTGCATTTATCTTTACATTACATTAGATTAGTGTTATTTGTTTATACTACTATTCTATTAAAAGCTCACCTTCTCTTGCTGAGCTTTCTCACTTTAGTGCCTAGAGTATTAAGTGCGTAATAAATTAGTGAGTGTTCTACCTTAATGCCACCTATTTAATATTTTTTGAAAGTTATGCATCTTTGTATCCATATTGCTTTGTTATTTGAGGGACTTATAGTGATAAGCATTGTGAGTGTTTAGTAAACACTAAGCAAATTAAAATTGTATGTAATAAGTTCGGAAGACTTTCTCTAGAACTAAGATAACTAACACATGTGGGCAAAGTTGCAGAGCGGCGGTATGCAGATAACATTGAGTTTGAAATCAGAGAATTGAGTTTCAGTCCAGTTCACTGGCTCTGCGGCCTCAGCAAGGACCCACTTAATTTGCCCGTGCCTCAGCTTCCTTATCTCCAAAATGGAGTTGAACTAATGTTCATTTCATTCAGGTCTTTTCAATGTTCTGATTTGTTCATACTCAAAGAAAATGCTGTTTTTAATGTATTTTCTTGTTCTCTGATTTCTCTTCCTAATCAACACACCAAGTTTTGGTCACTCACTCCATTTGCTTTTTGTTACCACCCTTTATTTTGAACAAATTTTGAAGCCATCACTAAAAGATAGCAGATTATATACATTTCAATTATTCATTATTCTTATGCATTTTAAATATTATCTGTGAATTATGATTTTATTGAAATTATTGATGTTTGATGTTTTGCTAAAAGTTTCTTTTTAAATTGTATAGACAACTGAATTTTTCAATAACAAAGTTAGTCAGATTTCTATCCATTGACTAATAGTTTCCTATACGAATGAAATTGCTATTTTTTTCTTTTTATTAGATGAAGTATCATCAGTCAATATTTATGTTTTCAAAATAAGTCAAATTGTATAATACAAAGTTTCACTAGTCTGCAGAATGTAGTATTTGCAACCTCCATCGAGTTTAAAAATCCTTCATTGTCAAAATATATGAGCAAATTTCGTAATGACTTTTGTTTTTCCTAAGACCATTTTTTGTCACCTGAAGTAAGCCCCTTATATTCTCTCCAAGATTCAGGTTCTTCATCTTTAAAACAAGCAGGTGAGACAACTCACATGGGTGCTAGGAGGGTTAAGTGACATAATCTGCGTGAGAGCACTGCGTAAAACAAACATGAAGTGAATATCATTTATCATATTTAAAATATTTAAATGAAAACTCTTAAGTTTTAATAATTTTTCAGGTAAAAATAATATGCTTACTTGGATGAAATTATTTTTAGGAAGAAGGCAGGCAGCCTTTAGTCATCGTGCTCAAAGTCTACGGGCTGTTTTTTCCCATTGCTAATTAGGCAGAGGGACTCCAGGCTCAGCATCGCACATGCTGACTGACACAATTTGTGACTCCGGTCCTTGCCCACGGTGCTAACTACAAGAGAGCCTTCCAGCCCATCCTGGTCCCTGAAGGCATTCTCTGACATTATGCTTCATAACTGCAAAGCACGAGGCTTTTCCTCTTGTCAGGCTGTATTCTGCTCGGTGTCGGCTAAGTGCCATTAATTGCCCATTTTCTGAGAGGTGTGAGATCACTGCCCTGGCCTCTCTGAACCTTGGATGGAGCGCAGTCATACTTAAGTTCTCCAAGCAGAAAGTCTGAGTCCTCCGTCTGCACTGCCAAATGTACATTGGATTCTAAGCGATTCCGCTTTCAAGGTACTTTCTTTAAATTATTCAAGCATTGTAGAATGAGTTGAAACCAAGCCTGTGATGTTTTAGTAGAAAAAGAAAACCAGGTGAAAGGGTTACTTAAGTAAATACTAGGAATTTATAATATATTTCTATAATGCACAGCATGCAATTTTCTTTTTTAAAAATTATTTCTTGTTAATGAAGTCGCTAGAAAGAAATATAATTCCAGTTTTACTCTGAAAGCTTTAAGTTCCAGAATGGAGCAGAATGTAATTATTCCTTTTTCCACTCTTTACCATATGTCTGCTGCTCGGGTTGGAGTATATTTAGTACAGAATTTTAGAAAGGTACTGATGTGTTCTTGGGCCAAATTATCCAACCTTTAGGCCATATTTATATAGACTTTTTTATAAAACTGAATCCCATTCTGAAAATATAGAATGAGCAGAGAATACTGGGATCTACCAGCTTAATTAGCAGTTCTTAAAACTATTTAACAATCATCACCTCACGTCACATTTGGGAAAAGGAGAAGAAAGCAAGGAGGGAGAGGTAGCATATGAAATCATCAAAAAATATTTGTTGAAAAAATAACTTTGCAGTGGAGAAAAAGAAGACATCACTTTGTTCAACTAATCAAAGTTAATATAAAGTAATGAGAATGAGCAACATCATGTCTCTTGATACGACACACTGAAAAAGCCACAAATCACGGCTCTGGCATTTTTACCAAAAATAAATAACCTAAATTTAATTATGAGGAAAAAAATGCAGACAGACCCAAACAGAGACATTTTATGCAAAATAACTGTAATTTTCAAAAGTGTCAGTCATGAAAGAAAAAGAAAAGCTGTCAGAGATTAAAGGACCCTTAAGGGACATGACAACTAAATGCACTCCGTCATTCCGAGTTGGATTCTGGCTCAGAAAATTGTATTAGGAGCAATTGACAGAAAATGGAATAAGTTCTTTAGATTAATTAATAGTATTATGCTGAATCAATATTTCTTTTCCCGTTTTGAAAATTGTTATGTTGCCATTTAAGATGCTAACATTTTGGGAAGCTAGGTGAGGGTATTATGGGAATTTGTACCATGTTGGTAACATTTCCTCTGTTGAAAATGACTTCAAGCTTAAATTTAAGAAGATAAAAAAATGTAACCCACAGGTAATTTACATGTCCTAGATCACAAAGTGGTACGTGGTGTCCCCAGCAGAGCTTTTCATTCCAAGGACATGCTGCCGGGAACACAGGAAAAAGCAATTGCAATGCCTTTTAAATGTAAGCTTGTACTATATTGCTACACCTGAATGTCAGGTTTATCATTCTATAGAAAAGACATCATTACTCAGTAAGAAATGGTTGCGAATCATTTATTTGACATTACTTCTAAATTCAGCCCTATAATTTTATGAGTAGGAGCATAGCCTGAATTTCCAAAAAAAATTATATATTTATTACATTTTTTTCTTCTAGAAAATCTGTACCATTTCTTAGCCATGTGGGGTAAATTAAAAGAAAAACACTCCCAATGAGGCACAATCCCCCTGACGTTTTACCGTCACTTTCATGAGGACTGCCCTTAACACTCGGCCCCAGAATTGATTTGTATGAGCACTAACATCAGCAATAACAAGAACAGGTGACTTAGCTTGCTGAATTTTATGTTTTTGACTAAACAAATGAGCACAATATCTTGCTTGGAATTTAAAATGAGTAAGAATAAAAACTTTATTAAATATATTTTAAGGAAATATATATATATATATATATATATATATATATATATATATATACTTTTTTTTACCAAGAACAAATCATATATGACTTATTGCTAGATAGCTAAGCATTGTTTACTCTATTGAAGATAGAAAACCATTTTCCCCATGAATCTTTTAATGTGAAATATAGTTCTCCTGCAGGCGAGGTGTTCTGTGAAGGGAAAATTGAACATTAAATTCATACTTTTCAGAACCCTGGTGTCCATCATAAACTACTGAAGCTCAAACTCTTTTAAAACCAGCTTATCTAAATGTTTATGTCCCGAAGTAAAACTATCACCAAACTCCTCACAAACTTTTATGATACAAACCTAAGACCACTGCCTGTTCCAGCACCTTCCTAGTTTGCACATTCTGACCAATCCCTGCCAACACTGTCCCCAAACCTTGAGTATCCTCTTCCTACATTATCACTCTTTTTAAAAAATATATATTTTATTGATATTTTACAGAGAGGAAGGGAGAGGGATAGAGAGTTAGAAACATCGATGAGAGAGAAACATCAATCAACTGCCTCCTGCACATCTCCTATTGGGGATGTGCCCGCAACCCAGGTACATGCCCTTGACTGGAATCGAACCTGGGACCTTTCAGTCTGCAGGCCGACGCTCTATCCACTGAGCCAAACCGGTTTTGGCCATTATCACTCTTGTCATGTCTTCTTCACTGTTACCTGTCTGTTACCCATGAGGTGGTCTCCCTTGAGGGGCAGACTCCCTTGCAGCAAGTAACAAACCTAACTTAGTCGTCCACAAATGTGTTTCTGGAGGTTTTTGGTGGATAGGCATTGGCGAATGTTATTTTGGAGAGTAATCTTAATTACTGGAATTTTATTTTGTAATTTTAAGAGCCTTGAGAAGTGATTTTTCTCAGACCTGTTTCAATACCTTTGGAAAAACAGTTAAGTACAAAGGCAAGAGAAAAATGAGTACCTATATTAACAAGAAATAGAATAAAAATTCCCCATATTGGAAGCTGTGAAGATCCAAATCACTTTAGGAGTGACAATAAACAACCGTTCTCAACCTTGGCTGCACATGAGAATTATTCTAAGGGGTTTTTAAACATATGAATTGCCTAGTGACCACTTTAGGCCAATTTAATTATAATCTCTGGAAATAGAGCCCAGGAATATGTATTTTTAAAGCTTCCAACATGATTCAAATGTGAAGCCAGAGTTGAGAATCACGATTTTGGAGTGTCCATCTATCATTCTACTATAATACTTATTATAATGTTTACTAAATGTCAATCCATTCAACTACCCATCTGTTTAAAAAAGACTTATTTTGTGATTTGCTGTAAAGCACCATAGTTGCAAAAGAGAAAGTTGAACATTTAAGAACTTACTCAGATAAATTTGATGAAAACACAATAAAACCTGCTAGCAAAACCTGAATTTGGAATGGCTGCTTCCTGGCACAAAGGAGGTTTCTGAGAACTGGAAAGGCTGATCTTTTTAGAAGATGCCATTTCTGAATAGATGTATACAGAACAGAGAAGGAATAAGACATCCACTTAAATAGATACATCAACTCTAGAGATAAAATGATGCGGTAAATGTCAGGGGCAGCTGCTGGGTCACGCCTCCATGCTCATTAATATTTGTCTAGTGAAGGCCAGGCACTACAAAACTGGGGGATAAAGATGTGGCTTTCATAAAATGTTATGTAATGATCTCCAGAGCCAAATATTAATCTTTTTTGGATCAGTTCTGGTTTTGAATTTATGTATAGTGCTGTTTCCTTCCATGAGTTTGAATTATCAAAGGCTTGACCATTATAAAAATGAAGTTCAAGAATGATCCAAGCTGGAATGAGTCAACAACTAACTCAGTCCCCGAAGAGTTCTCTAAATATTTGTGAAAATATAGCTCTTGGAGCTGTGATGAACACACACGTCGTCAGTCAACAGCTAATGTAAGAGTGGGAAGGAAATGCTGCAATGGAAAACTTAATCAAGTTTATTAAAACACTCTGAAAAATGCTTTGTTGGCGAACCCTATGTCTCATAGTCTGCAAATAAAGGAGAAGAGTGAACAAATCACTCATAGCAACTAAAGAATTAGAACATTAATGACACCATCATATGTGTAATTATGAATAAATATGTATGTCAGGGGACATCCCTGGCAGTGAAAGCACAGATCATTTCAGTGCTAAGTAGGCCTTTGAAAACTATCTTAACACCAGGAAATGTTTCCAGCCTTTAAATCTATAGAACACATATGCTGTAACAACTCAAAAAAGCATAAAAGTTGAGATAAGCAATGCCAGGAAATTTGCTAACTATTCTAAAATTTAAGTGTTTTAAATACACATATAAATTATATAAAATATGTCTAATGTTAATTCAACCTCAAAAGAGGCAGGATAAACTGGTTTGGGTAGTAACTGCAAACATCTCAGGAGTTTTACTCAAAAAATGTTTGTTTCTTGCTAATGAAACAAACATTTTTTGAGTTAAACTCCTGAGATGAGTTGCCAGAGGACCTCTGCTCTCCAGGGTGATTCTGGGGCTCCGGCTTTATGTCAACCCTGCCTCTATGATCACCTCAGCAATGGGAAGGGCATATGGAAAATCTTCCTGCTTTCTCCCACAAGCAAGACACAACAGTGCTACTCACATTTTATTGATCAACCAAGTTTAGCATCCATACTGACTTCAAGGGAGCAAGTAAAAAACAAAACAAACAACAACCAGAAACTACCATATGTCCAGAAGGAAGACTGGGAGCTTTTGAAAACAAGGTCTAAACTTGTATCAGATTCAAATTAAAGTAAGAGCAATAGAGGTAAAATTTAACTTCTGCTCTGTTTTTAATATTTGTAGTGAACAGAAAGACTTTTATTCCCACTTAGGAAGTTCTGATAATTATTTGGAAAAGTAATAAACACTGATTGTACAAAGACCTGAAGGTCATTGAGAGAGAATAATTCACAAGAGATAAGCTTTGTTGGTATGAAATATTTTTGTATTTGTACACTTTCATTTATTTTAATTAATTTATTTTTAAATCTTTATTGTTGAAAGTATTACATATGTCCCCTTCCTCCCCACATTGATCCCTTCCAACCCACCCTTGTGCCTGACCCCAGGCCTTAACCAGCCTATTTTCTGTGTCCACAATTATGCATATCGATAATAATAAAAGTGTAATATACAAATTGACCGAATGACTGAAAAGCAGAATGACCATCCGGATGACCTTCTGGATGACCACGCTATGACACACACTGGTGCCAAGCAAGCCAAGGCGGGTATGATGGTCAGGGGGCCCTGCCATCGCCCATGATTGCCCCGCAGAGGGAGGCCCAAGCTACAGGCCAGAGGTGCTGCGGCGGGTGGGCGGGACCTCCCTCTGCAGAGCCATCGATCATGGAGCCCTGTGATCGATCACCCCACAGAAGAAGGCCCAGGCCACTGGCCAGCGACACTGTGGTGGGTGTGCAGGGCCTGCGGGCCGGCCAGTGATTGCCTTGCAGAGGGAGGCCCAGGCCAGCCAAGTGATTGCACCCTATGCCTGCTGTCCGCAGAGGGAGGTGACTGGTGGTGGGGTAGAGGGGGCCGTGCTGCACAGATAGCAAGCAGTGGCAGCATCGGGGGCAGGGCCAACTGCCAGCAACCAGGGGAAGGAAAGCCCCGATGGACCCTGATCGCCAGCCAGGCCTAGGGACCCTACCCGAGGGTTCGTGGATTATGAGAGGGCGCAGGCCAGGCCGAGGGACATCCCCCCTCCCATGCATGAATTTCATGCACTGGGCCTCTAGTATGCATATAAGTTCATTGGTTGATCTCTTCCCACCCATCTACCCTCTCCTGCCTTCCCTCTGAGGTTCAACAGTCTGCTTGATGTTTCTATGTCTCTGGATCTATTTTTGTTCATCAGTTTATGTTGTTCACTTTTAAACAAGTTAATAAGATGATATGAAACATGAGAGTCAGTATATGAATGGTTAACACCCTGGAGGCCAAATTGAATTCCTGGCTCTGCCTCTCACAAGCAGCATGACCTTGGGGAAGTAACTTATCCTCTCTGTGGCTCAGTTTCCTCATTTATAAGTGGGGACAGAGCACTGATGCTTTCTTCATAATTTTTTATGAGAAGGAAGTGCATGTATACATACACACTTTACCCAAATACTATTAGTAAATGCTGTAAGTGTTTGCTATGATTAATTGGAATAATTATCCGTTAGACTAACTAATGCCTTACAAGGGCTGGAGAAGTGTTGAGGATAAATTTGGTCTGTTAAGATAGACAGCCATGCTACCCAAGAGACAGTGTCACTGAGACAGCGCCTGGGGATGTCTGGCTCCAGCCGCACCTCTAGGTGTGTGTCCTTGCGTAGACCACAACATTTTCTTGGCATTTCCTTTCTTTCCTCTTTTTCTTTTGTTCTTTTTAGGCTAAGTGAGCCTAATTCAATTCAAAATGTATTTACCAGGAATTCTGCAGTGTAAACAATGTAAAAACTTTACTGTATAGCAAAGGAATAATCACATTAGAAAAATGAGTCAGTTAGAAGTAAATTTGACATAAAATATAGAGCTTCCAAGTTAGAAAGAATTTTACCAGGTGGATGGTGATAGGGCATTCATTCCAATACAGAGAGCATAGCATGACAATGCTTTAGTAATCACAGTAACCGCCATTCAGTGAATGCTTACAAAATGTCAAGTACATCTACTTTTATTATTTCTTGTCATCAGAAAACTCAGAGAGGTGAACTGAACATCCACATTTTAAAAAGAAGGAAACAGGCTCATTGAGATTCATGTAACTTGTATCTGGTTTGTTTGGCCTCAGAAGCCAGTGATTTTTTTAATTTATGTTACTCTATGAAGAGGTGAAAACGTAAAGGGTAGGATCAGGGAACAATGAGCAATCTGTTTTGTGTGGGCCTTTTGGTTTATATAGGGAGTTAGCAAGAATGCAATTAGAAAGGTCTACATCAAGTATTGAAATCATTTGTTTCTGTTGTCTCAACTTAAGCTCAATGATAAGAACACGTGCATCTTGAATGCCTGAAACATCTGCCTGAGGGTCCCATAGCCCTTTATATATACATTTATGAGTCCTTCTCACATCTTAGTGAGTATATATTATAAATAAATATATAAATATATATAATGTTAATTAAAACTTGAAAGAGGCAGGATAAACTGGGTCTGTAGGACAGAGTTTTGAGTTTCTCAAAGGGAGGAACAAATCATAACTTAGTCACCTTCGATTCCCTCAGCTCCCATCACAGTAATCAGTAGACACTAAATTTAGTGAATGAAGGAATATGTGAATTAATGCTTTTAGACATTCTCTTTGACGCTTGAATGTTTTCTTGACTCTTAGAAAGCTGTCTAAAGTCTTTTGGAATTTGACAAAATATAAATCTTCAATGAATAAATAAAATATACAAAGACTTGTTTTGCTAGAGGTAAATTTTACTTACAATTAAGTAAAATGTATGACTTGAGAATTCTATGACTTGAGAATAGTTTTTTCCTGTTAAAAATTACTTCCTTTCGCCCTAACCGGTTTGGCTCAGTGGATAGAGCGTCGGCCTGCAGACTGAATGGTCCCAGGTTCAATTCCGGTCAAGGGCATGTACCTTGGCTGTGGGCACATCCCCAGTAGGGAGTGTGCAAGAGGCAGCTGATCGATGTTTCTCTCTCATCGATGTTTCTCTCTCTATCCCTCTCCCTTCCTCTCTGTAAAAAATCAATAAAATATATTTAAAAAAAAATTACTTCCTTTCATTTTCATATTGGAAGATATTTTGTACTGATAATAAACATAATGGAAACACATGATTTAACATGCCAATATCTTATATGCAACAATTTAAAAAATTTTTCTGTGCTATAAAGCCAAGCTAATTAGTATTGCAGTGACAAAAACAGTAACATTAGTAAGTAGCTCTCATTTCCATCATGCAAGTGAGAAGTTAACATTGTTTCTGAAAAATTATGAATTTCTGCTATGGGCATTCAATAATATTAAGGAGCAATAGATTAATGAAACTAAAGAAAACGGATTGTGTGGGGTAAATCTGGTGCTCCACTCTTCATCTGATCAATGATTAGCATACGCTGTCATCTTTCCCAGTAATTGACACTTAAGGCCACATTCACGATCATATGATCTCAGAACTGTTAAGATACTAAAAGGATATTGTTCTACCCTCTCATTTCTTATATAGAGAGATATTTAAAATAACCCTGGAGGATAGTTTTCTTTCTGTTTGTACAGGTTTCTAAGAATAAAATGGCATTTATTCCTGCCCCCAGAATCTCATTTTCATGTTTGTCGCAATACTAATTGGCAAGTTTGTCCTAAAATCTCATTGAAATCTTACCTTTAATTAAGTTAGTTTCCTAAACATTGTTATTCTAGAAAAGTGCCAGAGGAAGTAATAATAACCACCCTCAGAAATAGTTATTTTACTTAACATTTCATGCTATGTGTGTAATAATTCTGAAAGGTAAGTTATAAATGACATCCTATCTCTGTTTTCTGGATAGGGACGTTTCATCAAAGAGCTTTCCTGGTAAGGCAGAGGTTTTGAAACTTGAATTAACTATATTTTATACACAGAGAACAACTGCTTGGCATCATTTTCATAAAGTTCCACTGTATCCTTACCTGGAAAATGGCATTGGTCTTGACTTCTACTTTGTAGGCTAACAACCATAATCCTTAATTTTATTCTTAGGACCTCTTTTCTAGAGGTTTTTTGTTTTTTTTAATTCCTCCTTTTTAAGCTAGCTTAGATCTTTAATATCTTTTTGCAAATTGGGCACCTTAAGCTGAACACAACAGTTCAGTAAAATTATGATTAATAAGTATTTAGGTTTCTTGTAAAATAAATTAAATTCTCTGCTTACCTAACTTGGGTGACAGGATGACTCTATTTGTTAAACATGCCCCTTTCTTACCTACTGTGAACATAATTGTCATTGAGTACACTGGGAACATATGATTGGCTGTGGATTTTTATTTCTGAAGTACTTTAGGCTTTCATATTATCCTCTGAGTACTTCTCTGTGATGCTTATGCCACAACAATAATGCTGCCCCATATGATATTTGGGTTACTTTTTGGCAAATGAGTTAAAATAACATTGAAAATGAATAAGATGATTTGGGGAGGCTTTCAAGCACTGACAAATCTAATGCTTCAGGCTAAATCATTTCTTTCTGTGTTAAATAGCTTGTTAAATATCTGGAGCCTCTCTACCCCCCTTCTTCAAAAAATTCCTTTGGGGTGGGAAATCTTTAATCAGTTCCACCCATTTCCTTTAATCTCATGGTTAGCTTTGAAATATAAGTGAACACTTCACTGTGCCTCAAATAGATCAGTTATTCACAATCTGGTCTTGAAACAATAGGAAGCCTCTAATTATCTAAAATTATAATAGCTACCATGCTGTGCCAGGCATTTTTTATTCTTTACACAGACTTTACACAGGGCCCATCTCCTTATCCTGCCTGAGTCCTCCTGTCTGCAACCCTTCAGGAATGTTCCTCCCCTAAGTGTGTCCTCCTCTCTTCCTTTCTAGCTCTCTTGGGAAGAAGCATGCAGGCAGATTTCCCTGACCCTTCTCACCCTGAGGGAAGACAGCCAAATGCTGGGAATGCCTGTAAGTGACACCAACAAAATGAAAGGGCAAAGTATGGAAGGGAAGACGATATTTGCAAACTACATATCTGATAAAGGGTTCATACCCGAATATGTAAGGAATCATACAACTCAAGAAATTAAAAATGTATAGAGCAGTGGTTCTCAACCTTCCTAATGCCGTGACCCTTTAATACAGTTCCTCATGTTGTGGTGACCCCCAACCATAAAATAATTTTCGTTGCTACTTCATAACTGTAATTTTGCTACTGTTATGAATCGTAATGTAAATATCTGATATGCAGGATGTATTTTCATTGTTACAAATTGAACATAAAGCATAGTAATTAATCACAAAAACAATATGTAATTACATATGTGTTTTCCGGTGGTCTTAGGCGACCCCTGTGAAAGGGTCGTTCGACCCCCAAAGGGGTTGCGACCCACAGGTTGAGAACCGCTGGTATAGAGGCTAGCCAAGGGTTTTTCAATGTTATAAAACTTTCCAAAGAAGCAGCTCTTTGTTGTATTACTTTTTTGTGTGCTCTCTTTGTTCCCTATTTCATTGAATTCTGCTCTAATTTTATTATTTCCTTTCTTCTGTTGACTTTGGGCTGGTTTTGTTCTTTTTTTTTAAGAGGTAATGTTAGCTTGTTTACTTGGGATTTCTCTGTTTGAAATAGGCCTGTAATGATATAAACTTCCCTCTTATTACTGCTTTTGCTGCATCCCAAAAGTTTTGATATGTGGTATTGTCATACTCATTTGTCTCTATATATCTTTTGAGCTCACTTCTTACTTCTTTTTTGACTTAGTCAAATTTTAGCAGTATGTTGTTTAATCTTCATTTATTTGTGGGTTTCTTTACTTCTTTTTTACAGTTGATTTCTAATTTCAAGGCATCATGGTCAGAGAATATGCTGGGTAAAGTGTCAATCATCTCGAATCTGTTGAGGCTAGTTTTATGAACCAACATCCTTGAGAATGTTCCATGTACATTGGAGAAGAATGTATTACCTAATGTTCTGGGATGAAAGGCTCTCTTAAATGCCAATTATGTCCACTAGTCTAATGTGCCATTTAAAGCCAATATTTCTGTATTGATTTTTGGTTTGGATGATTTATCTAGAGCTGTCAGTGGAGTATTAACATCCCCAACTATGATTGTGTTTTGATCTGTTATGTTTTCTTGATGTAGTGTCCCCTTTATCATTATAAAATATCCATATTTGTCTCTTGTTACCTTGAAATATATTTTGTCAGATACAAATATGGCTATACCCGCTTTTCTGTGGATGTTATTTGCTTGGGGAGCAATTTTCCACTCTTTCACTTTGAATCTACCTTTGTCTTTGTGACTTAGATGAGTCTTTTGAAGGCAGCATATGGTTGGGTTTTGCTTTTTGATCCAATCTGCTACTCTGTGCCTCTTTATTGGTGAATTCAGTCCATTTGCATTTAGGGTAATTATTGATATATGTGGATTTCCTGTAGCCATTGTATCCTTTATTTTCTCTTAGCTCTGTGTCTCAATTGGTTCTTTTCCTGTGTGTTTCTGTCTGTTATTTTTGTTTGGTGGTAATGAGAAATGAAAGAGAAGGCACCACAGCCATCGCAGATATACAAAGGATCATATTAGAATGCTAGGAAGGATTATATGCTACCAAATTTAGTAACCTAGAAGAAATGTATAAGGTCCTAGAAATATATAACCTTCCTAGACTAAATCATAAAGAATTAGAAAATTTAAATAAACGGATCAGCAGTGAGTTTATTTGCAACCATCAAAAACCCCCCAAAAAATAAAAGCCCAGGACCAAATGGATTTACCAGTGAATTCTAGAAAACATTCAGAGATTTAAAATCTATCCTTCTCAATATTTTTAAAGAAAACAAAGAGGAGGCAATACTTCCTAACACCTTTTATGAGGCCAGCATAACCCTGATACTAAAACCTGACAAGGGTAACACAAAAAAAGAAAACTACAGACCAGTATCTCTGATAAGTACAGATGCAAAAATCCTAAACAAAACACTAGCAAATTGAAGACAAGGATACATTTAAAATAATACATCACAATCAAGTAGAATTCATTCCGGGGACCCAAGGATGGTTCAACATATGCAAATCAATCAATGTCATGTACCACTTTGACAAAAGAAAGCCAAGCTATGAAGGCAACTTAAGTGTTATTGATAGGTGAATAAATAAAGAAAATGTGGTACAGATAAACAATGGGATATTATTCAGCTTTAAAAAAAGAAGGAAATCCTGCCATTTGTGATAACATGGATAAGCCTGAAAGACATTGTGCTAAATGAAATAAGCCAAAGAGAAATCTGTATGGCATGGCTTGCATTATGGAATCTAAATTTAAAAAAAAAGTTGAACTCATAGAAACAGAAATTAGAACAGTGATTGTTAGGGGTTGTGAGATGGAGGAAAATGGGGGGGGGGGAAGGGAAGGTGGTAAAAGGGCATAAATGTTTAGTTATAAAATGAATAAAGTCTGAAGATCTAAGATATGGCATGATGACTATAGTTTCTAACAATGTATTATACTATTGAAACTTGCTAAGTGTATGGATTTTAAGTATTCTCTCTCACATACAAAAGATAACTATGTGAGGTGATATGTGTTAATTAACTTGATTGTAGGAATTCTTTCAGAATATATGTGTACAACAAGTCATCATTTTGCAAGCTTTAAATGCATTACATGTTATTTGTCAATTATAGTTCAATAAAATAAAAAATAACCTAGTAAAGTACCAGCATCAATACATATTAATCAGTAGCTTTTATTATATACTAGAGGCCTGACGCATGAAATTCATGCCAGAGTAGGCCTTCGCAGCCCAGGCTGCCTCAACCCTCAGAGCCCTGGCTTTTTCCAGAAGGTCATCCAGACAGTCATTCTGTTGTTCGGCCGTTCAGTCAGTTTGCATATTATGCTTTTATTATTATTCAGATAAATAATAATAGGGAGGGAGATGGTTGAAAAAGTTAAAGGGGAATAAGAGGTACAAACTTCCAGTTAAAATAAATAAGTCATAGGGATATAATATATAGCATAAAAAATCCAAATAATAAAAGCCTAATATGCTAAGTGTCTGGTCAACCGGTCGGCCGTTCAACCAATCCAAGCAAAATATGCTAATGATATGGTAAGGCTGCTTAACCACTCGCTATGACATGCACTGACCACCAGGGGGCAGACACTCTGACCAGTAGGTTAGCTTGCTGCTGGGGTCTGGCCGATTGGAACTGAGAGAGATGGGCCAGAAATGCCCTGTATCCCTCCTGCGGCCCTCTCCGGCTGGTCAACCTTCTATGTCCCTCCCTGGCCCCAATCGTGCATTGGCAGGGTCTCTTGGCCTGGCCTGCACCCTCTCACAATCTGACCCCTTGGAGGATATCAGAGAGCCAGTTTTGACCTGATCCCAGAGGCCAGGCCAAGGGACCCCACTGGTGCACGAATTCATGCACCGGGCCTTTAGCCTATATAATAAAGGCCGAAGCAACCATTACGGCGGAATGACCAAAATGACTGCTCGCTATGATGTGCACTGACCACCAGGGGGCAGACATCAACACAGGAGCTGCTCTCTGGTGGTCAGTGCGCTCCCACAGGGGAACACTGCTCAGCCAGAAGCCAGGCTCACGGCTGGAGAGCGAAGCTGCCACGGCGGGAACCTCTCCTGACTCTGTGGCAAAAGGCACAGTGGGCCGGGATGAGCGTGAGCGGTGCCTGGCCTCAATTCGGGCTCCTCCCTGCCTGCCTGCTGTTTGGCACACTGCTACATCCCCCAAGGGGACCCAGAATATGAGAGGGCGCAGGCCGAGCTGAGGGACAACCCCCCCACCACCCTGCATAAATTTCATGCACCAGGCCTCTAGTATAGTCAATAATATTAGAATAACTTTGTATAATGACAGATGGGTACTATACTTCTTCTGGTAGCACATCTTAATTTATATAAATGTTGAATCACTATGTTATATACCGAAAACTAATATATATATTGTATGCCAGCTATACTTTTAATTAAAAAATACAGACAAAAATCCCATTTATAATTTGAATAAAGAAACAAGTGCTGAGAAGTAAACATAATCAGAATGAGACCACAAAGAAAAATGTAAAACTGTTCTTAAGGACATGAAAGGAAACATGAGGATAAATGGAATGACATACTGTTTATTTTTTTGAGAGAGAGATTTACCATCATAAGGATGTCAATTGTCTCTTAGGATATTTTATAAATAAAAGCAATCCCAATCATATTTTATTCCTTAAAACTATACAAGGTTTCTCTAAGTTTTGGAAGAAAAAACAAATTCGAATATCCAACAAATTTCTGAAAAAGAAAAGCAAAAGCAGATGCAGGATCAGCCTTACCAGATCAAAACACATTTTGATGACTTGTTCATGAATAAAAAGGAAGAGCAATAGAAGAGAAAAACTGAAAGTATAGAAACTGACCAAAGTACACATGGATATTTATTATGTGAAAATGGTGGCATAGAAATAAGTGGGGGGAAATTAGCTAGCCTTTTTGGGGACAATTAGGTTCCCATTTGGAGAGAAAACAAAAGTAGATACAAGCTTCACTTATTAAAACAACAAATTCCAAATGGATAAATAATTTAAACTTAAACAAAGTTATGAAAGAAGCATGACAGAATTCTTTATAATCTCTTCAATAGTCTTTCTAACATTGACACAAATCGCTATAAACCATAAAAAGAAATGATTGATGAACTTGGAAACAGAAAAATGTTAAAGTTTTTTTACAGAAAAAATAATGTAGGTAAACTCAAATGACTAAGAAGAACTGAGAAAAAAAGGTTACAATTTATGTTATTGACAAAATGCTAATATCCCCAAAATCTAGATGACTCTTCAAAATGGAGAAGGAAAAGACTAACAACCCAGCAACAGTAACAATAAAATATATGCATTCCTATGTTTATAACAGCATTACTTATAAAGGCCAAGATCTAGAAAAAGCCCAAGTGCCCATCAGCAGATGAGTGGAGTAAAAAGCTGTGGTACATCTACACAATGAAATACTATGCAGTTGTAAAAAAGAAGGATCTCATATCCTTTGCAACAGCATGGATGAACCTGGATATTACTATACTAAGCAAAATAAGCCAGCCGTAGAAAGAAAAATACCATATGATCTCACTAATATGTGGAATCTAATTAACAAAGTAGAGTGATGAACAAAATGGAACTGAAGGCATGGATACATTGAATAGACTGTCTGGTGCCCGAGGGGAGATGGGTGGGGGTGACTGGATAAACAAGGCGAATGGATTATCTAAACAATATATATGCATACTGCATGGACAGGGACAATAGTTTGATGAAAGCCAAGGGAGGGGGAAGAGGGAATTGGGGGAGGTGGGCAAAGTGGGAGAAAAAGGGAGACACCCGCAAAAATGTCAACATTAAAGATTTTTAATAAAAAAATAATGGGCAAAGAATATGAATAGAATGTTCATAGAAAATGCCAGGCAAATCATTTGAAAACATAAAAAGATGTTTAATCTCATTTAATACAAGAGAAGTGAGATATCCCTTTTACTCTTATGAGAATGGCAAAGTTTTAAGTGTTTGATATTTCATATCAAGGAAAACAAATACTCTTCTACATTGATTTGGAAAGATGTAAATTGGTTCACCGTCTATGGAGGGCAATTTGGCAACCCCTATCAAAACACATATACAGGTATCCCCACAAAATGTATACAGGCTTTGAATAATTATAAAGGCAGTGTTCATTGAAATACATTTCATTTTCAGAATGTAATAGAATCAGCTTTTAAAATGTGTATACATTTTTGGGACACCTGTGTTGATTTACATATTTATATTTATATATTTGTTTCATATATGTAATATATATATATATATATATATATATATATACATATATATATATATATATATACATACACATTAGAGGTCCCTAAAAATGGGGCAATCTATATCATAGAAGACAGATGAGATTTTGTTTTAATGACCTAATTGAAAGAGCAGCTTCCACATCTTTTATTGAGCCTTTTTAATTGTTTTCTCACAATTTTTATGTTTTTCTGAAAACAACTTATTCCTTAAAAATGGTGGTGATTGACTCCATGGAAAGGAAACATTTAATAGCAGTGTGAGTCATTTGAGGCATTTCAGTAAGAGCCTGGTAGTTTTCCTACTCAGAACAATAGAGGGTTGTTTACTGTTCTTTCTCTTTCTGGATTATATCCATAGCTTTATTGGTTTTCTTTGAAACCATTTATACAAATTAATTTTATATGGTCAAAACCCAGTGCTATCCAGTTTTAAATGCTACCAGAGGCAGCCTTTTTTTCTTAAAAATGCTTTTGTTACAGAGAGATATAACATGCTACCATGCTTTTCAAAGAATAGGGTTTTGCATTGGCTATTATGTTGCAAACATTTACTTAAATTTATTTCTTCTTGTCTTATTTTCACACATATATTATATTTCCACTTTATAAAACTGATTTATTCTATCTAATATTTGCATCACTGCTTGTTTTTGCATGTCCCATACTCTTTGAAAATTCATCAGAGATAATTAGATGCAAAAAACATGTGTTATCCCAAACATAATGATCTGCCAGCTTCTTTGCCAAATAAGTTTACATTTATGTAGGAAAGCGAAATCTTGAGGGAACAATGATTCATCACACTGATAAAAACAAATGTCAGTATCTCAATTTTTGAAATTTGATGATGTCAGTTAGATGTTAAATAAATGTTAGTGTTTACAAGGAATATATCGCATGTAAGTCTGTATTTCAATAGAAAAGATACTTTAAGCAGAATTCTGTCCTTAAACAAGAAAATTAATCAAACATAATGACATTTTATTGTGGTCAAGCCATTATAGTCCTTTAAAAAAAAAAGCTGGAAGTAGCCCTGGCTGGTTTGGCTCAGTGGATAGAGCTATCGGCTTGAGGACTGAAGGGTCCAGGGTTTGATTCCAGTCAAGGCCACATGCCCAGGTTGTGGGCTCAATCCCCAGTAAGTGGCTTGCAGGAAGCAGCCGATCAATGATTCTCTCTCAACACTGATGTTCCTATCTTTCTCCCTCTTCCTTCCTCTCTGAATTAAATAAAAATATATTTAAAAAACAACACAAAAAATAAAAACTGCAAATGGAATAAACTGTGACAAATTGTGGTCACTGGTATCTAAATTGTTTCAGCATACTTTAAAATATAGCCACGAAAGCTTTCTACCTTCCTTGCACACTCTATAGATCTGGAAGTATTTAATCAGGAGCTAAATGTCCATATGTCAGGAATACTTGGAAATAAAAGTATTGGGAGAAAACTTGGAAAAGAGAATTACCTCTAAGGAATTACAATTAAATTGAGTACTTACTACATTACAGACACATAATATATATTATTTTAGTTAATCTGTTATGGAACTCATAGTTTTATGTCTTTCCCATATAATTTAACATCATTGAAGGCAAGGATTTGGTCTATGGTGTTCACCAGAATATTTCTTTGGCCTCAGTTTCACCATTCGTAAAATAATTGGCCCAAGTTATATAGTCTTAGAAGAATTCTGTTCTTCAAAATATTGTAACTCTAAAA
Organism: Myotis nattereri; assembly: GCF_964212035.1. Classification (NCBI taxonomy): domain Eukaryota; kingdom Metazoa; phylum Chordata; class Mammalia; order Chiroptera; family Vespertilionidae; genus Myotis; species Myotis nattereri. The sequence goes on from NC_138075.1 coordinate 161,093,677, forward strand.
AATAAAGTCCATCATTTTTTGGCCTGTAATTATAAAACTGGGTAAAAAAAATCACTACATTTTCATTGTTTTACTTTTCATTCAATAGAGTAACTATTTTATTTTATTTTTTATTATAACTTGCAAAATTGTTTTAGAAATACTTCTTTAAAACTAAATTCTAATACATTGCATGTTTTCATTGGATTTTGTTGAAATTGAAGACAGAAATATTTGATTTTTGGTAAGTGCAAATTCATCTTTATGCATATTAAATAGAATCATCTATTTTTAAAATAGCAGTTCTTAGAATAGTTCTATCATTTTTCTTTAAGAACAATGGAGAAATAATAGAAGTGATTCACTTTTTGTCAAGGTTAAAATTTCTGGCGAAAATTACCATGAGTCTGACTCAGTGTGGGAATTCATGTGATCTCATTGATAGAAGGTCCGAAAATACATGGAAGTAAAAACTTAGAGCAATTGAACTATTTCATTAGTCTGAAAAATAACTGGATTCTTAAGAATTGCAAACCTGCTATTTACATTAATCTAATGACTAATAGGGGAGAAGAATGGGTCACGCCACAGAAATACCTTGGTTTTATAAGTAACAATGGTGTACATGATCCAGAGGATGTAAATAGTAGCACTCAGTGACCACCGTGACAAGAACACTTTTAGGGCTACTTTATGCCAGAAGGCCGATTCAGATATCTCAGGACTCTTCCCTTTGGGCACATCATGAGGTGGGATTGCACTTAATCTTTGAGTCAGGCTTGGCTACGTGGCTTCCTTTGTCAGGAAGCTTAAGAACCAATGTGTGATTCACCACATTCCCTGGCTCCTGAGGCAGAAGTGTGGACATATGAGTTGGGATGGATTCTGCCAGATTGTGTTCCTTAGTGACTTGATGAGCAGAGGCCCTGAGCCTGAACTGCATTCAGCATGCAGTGTTGACGTGTGTGCTTTTAAGCCATTGAGGATTGAGTGTCTTCTCTTACGGCAGCGAGCCCATCCGGTCAGAAACTGCATTTCTTGGAATTCAAGGACTCTCTCCAACTATATGCATCAATCTTGACTAAATGCACAAAGTACTTCCTGATGATTTCCGGAACACTAAAGTGTTCCGACTTTCTGATCCATAATATTTTTGATTTGTAATATGATTAATTTCATTGTTAGAGTTGAAATAAATTAAATACTGCTTTCTGTAAAATAATCCTGCCCTGAATATTCTGATGCACCAGATTCAGGTTGCATATGAAACTCTGGTATTACTAAATCTTTAAAAATTGCACCCATTAAAAATGCCTGTGTTAAGCTGGCAGATTGCTTAATTAACACCATTACTCTACGAAAGAATAAGCTTTTAAGAAGCATTAGTTATAAAATTGAATAAAACTCAGGTAGAATTTTATATTTATATAAAGCATACGGCATTCTAGTAAGAATGAAATGAACTTTGTGGTTGATAATTAAAATATGATGTTTATTTGGCATGTGAGAGGCACAAACCTGGATTTCTTTCTACCCAAGTTCTGGATTTTAGAAAGATTAATGCTCAAAGGAGAAAATTGCCAAATCAACATTTTATTTTGGCTAGAAAATTAAAGAAAATGTTAAGATGCCAAATCTACAGGAACTCACTAAGTTAAATATTCCATTTTAATGACTAAAACATTTTCAGCCGTCTTTTTGTACATTAGTTTTGTATATTCCTTGCCAGCATTAATCTGAATCCTGGATAGCTCAATATCTTCCCAGTTCACAGCAAAGTGTTAGACTTAGAAAATTAGCTTAGAAAATAGAGAAATTTAGCCCCTACTCTCAGCATCTTGTGTTATTACTATCGATTTTCCCTGTCATTGAAGTACAGATCCAGAGACAGCCAAGCTGCACTTAGAATACTGAAAAGAGGCAGCAAAAAGCAATATCTCTAATTCACTGTTTATGACCACAGATACATTAGATCTTTGGACAAACTGAGCACCTGAGATATTTCTTTAAATGCCTTCCAGGGCTAGTTTATATACATATCAGGGGCTGAAAATTATTTACTGAATAAATTAATATCTAATCAGATTCTTTCCCTTGTTTGGGGAGGACATATGGTGTAAAAATGTCTTTGAGATAAGACCTCCTGGGAAAAGGCATACAATAAAGAACAATATATCTGAATAAGAAAACTGGCAGAAAAAAAAATAAGACAAGTTAGCAAACACTACTAGTAGGGATCATTGGTCACTGGTGCCATTCTCATTTTAAAAAGGCTTGCACATTTATTTATTCATTTAGTAAATAGTGATTGATCCTTTGTCATATCTAGACCTGTGCTCTATATTATGAATAAAGGGCAGAAAGAGAAATGGTCTTTATGGAGCTTAAAGCCTACAGAATAGCCAGTAAATGAAACAAATAACAATTACATCTAACATTTGAGTGTCATAGCCAACCACTAGTAAAAGTACTTTTTAAAAAATATTGGCCAAGGTATTTTTTGTTGTTGTTGTTTTTTATTGATTTCAGAGAGAGGAAGGGAGAGCTCAAGAGAGAGAAAGGAACACCAATGATGAGAGAGAATCATCAGTCAACTGCCTCATGCAGACCCACCACTGGGGACCGAGCCCGCAACCCAGGCATGGGAAAACACAACCCATTATAAGCAAAACAAAGTTCTATACAGTAGCGAAGGCCTGTACCTCTCATGTTGTAAAGCCTCTCTCATGCACTGTAATGACTGTAACAGCAACGGATACACAGGGATCGATAGGCTTTTACGGCAAGCGTAAGAGTCTAGAGACTTTCATGAAGGACTCGCCTTTAATCTGAAACCTGATGGAGTTAGTCAGGAAAATATTTTACAGCACTTGCTCCCAATCTGAATAAAACTAAAAAATAGCGAAACGTGTTTAATGACCATCTAAATGTTATCTCTAAAGCCACTAATAATTTATTGAAAACAATCTTACATGGACTCTCCCATCATTATAGAAGTAACTGCTTGTAAGCCATTTCACCTTGAAACAGCATTTCCTTATCCATATTCTAAAGAATTTTCCCTTGACATCCCTGAACATAGGTTTCCAATAAAGCAGATCCCCTCCCCCTCAGTGTCTCTCTTTATGGTAAACATAAGGAGCCGCGCTTATTCTTTCAGGCTTCACGGGTACCAGTGAGCAGACTGTGTGGTGTACGCTAAGGTTCCAGCTGAGAGCTAGGTTCTCAAGATGAAGCCTCCAAATGAAAAGTCAACACCACAAGAGGCTGACTCAAACGTCTATGAGACGTAATAGGAGAGCTGCTATTGAGAGTATATCAGACTCCGAGTCACATAACGTTCCTGGGAAAGTGCATTACATGCAACAGCTATCTGAAGCCACAGAATTATTTGTTGCTGTGGAAGTTTGCTATTATCAGTTCATTCCTGAAAGTCTTACCTTTCTGTTTTGTTTCTTTTTTTTATATTACATTTTATTTTTAAATGCAACTTATTGGGGTGACTTTGGTTAATAAGATTATATAGGTTTCAAGTGTACGTTTCTAGGATACATGATCTGTGTATGGCATTGTGTGACCACCACCCAAGTCACATCACCTTCTGTCACTGTCTATGTGACCCCCTTTACCCTTTTATTCCCCTCAACGCCCTTCCCTTTGCTAATCACCATACTGTTGTCTGTGTCTATGAGTTTCAGTTTTGCATTCCACAGATGAATGAAATCATGTGGTTTTTAGCTTTCTTATTTGAGACAACATGGATGGCCCTTTAGAAAATTATAGCAATTTTACTTTTAAGCTCAGAATCTATGATGAAATGAAATGAACTTACACTGTCTATAGTGACAAAGCTGATGGAAAGTAGGAGATATTTGGGATAGTATAACTCATCCTTCTGGTTCTTATCCGATATATTAGAAAGTTGTTGTTTAGGAACATATTTGTACTTTTAAGAGGGGGATGCTTAGAGTAGAGGGGAATGAAAGGAGCTGACAGCTAGTTCTGCCCCCATGACAGAGAAATAGAAGAGTAAACAGATTGTTTCAATTACATTCTCCCCATTCAGTCAGGTCTTTTGACATAAACCAGGATTACTACATGGGAAGGAAGCAGAGAAAGCATTTAATTACTCAAATAAGAATATTTCTTATTTAAATTAATTTAATATATACATTCTTTCCCTTATTAAGACAATAAGCACCTACTTATTGGGCACCTACTTTACACCAGACACCAGGTTTGATTAGCAAAGCAATATTGATTAATATGCAGGAAAAGAGAAAAGCTGTATTGTGAAAACCCTTCATTGTTAGATAATTTAAAATGATTATGCTATGCCTCTCTAACAAAGCAGTGAGCTTAAGTTGCATAGCTAGTTAGAATTCGTGAACTCAGTTAGCTTCACTGTGACTCCGTTTTGCTATCTTTAAAATAGACCTAATATAGTAACATTGTCTTTTCCAACCCACAGACTGTGTGAAAATATTTTAGATACAAAAAAATATTGCCTTTGTTTCCGTTTACGAATATCAATCATATGATAAGATCACCTGAAATGAACTAGATTATATGTAATCTTGGATCTTTCTTTTGCATACTATGAAAAGAGTAAGTGAGCTCAAAATCTAATGAAAGTAATGCATAATGACTCCTTTTAATTTCTAGAGAAGAATTTTACATTTCCTAGATTTTCCACACCACGAAACAGTCTACTTACTGGTCACCATTCCCATGAAAAATATTTAGGCAGAAGAGTTTAGCAACTAAAGCAGTAGATGTCAGTGGTTAAGCAATCTCTGGACCCAGTCACGTTTAAATTTTAACTATGTGACTTATTAACCACTAAAGTTTCCCAATCTCTGAAGTGGAGATCATACTGAAATCTGCTTTGTAAATTTTTTGAAGATTGAGTATTTCTATAAATAAAGTAAAAATCTAAACATTTTAGATAAGATGATAATAGCCAAGTTGGTTTTATTGTTTTTAATAAACTGTTTTGGGCCCATTCATAACTTTTCTTATATGTGTAGGTTGTTGAATTAGGATTTCCATAAAATATATGAGTGATTCTCAATTTTTTCTGTTTTTCACACATTTGGATTAATCGAATTTTGGAGGCACCTTTACATCTTTTGTAAAAAAAAAAAAAAAATACTAAATATCTCAGGGCCCGATGGAGTTTCAATTTACTTGATTGTTCTTCAGCATTGTTAATTGCTCAGAGAGTGAGCCCCTGTACTACTATACTGAGAGAGCTCCAGATTCCTTAGGTAACACTTTTCTAAGTTCTGCTGTATTTCTTGCCACTCTCTTTGGATCATGGATAGCACAGTCAACCCCAGGTCGCATGAACATTCCCCACCCCCCCCCCCCCCCCCACATTCCTTCTGGTCACCTATCCCCTTCACTGCAGCTTGGAAGCAGTTATGGGAGGCTGCCTGTGCAGAACCTTACCACCTAAAAAAATTTTAAGTAATCACAGACAAAACAAAGGCTTAAGAGTATGATGTTCCCTTCTCATATCTCACTCAGAGTTGAACCTAAAAAAGGGGAAACAGATTTTACCAATTTTCCCCTCACCAACTGTTTGGTGTTCTCTAAGCCAACATTACCTGTCTGAGGAATATAGTGGGGTCATGAGAGATTTCCCAAGTAAGCTCTGTGGAGTCTGGCTGGGAGGCTATATGAACACGTTAGGTGAAAATTCAATACAGTGAGCAAGCTGACATCTACCCTTGATTTTCTAGTTAATTAAAATGCCAAGCTGCATAGGCCAAGATGGCTTTCTCAAAGTGAATATTCATCTAGAATGAGCAAACGGGGTTACTTCCAGGTTTGTTTGGTTGTTTCTGTTGCGTCCCCCGCCACTCCATCTCAGAGACTGTGGTGGCAATGGGACAAAAATATAACAAAATAAAATTGGGGACTGCTCATTTCTGAAACTTTCCCATAGCTACCATTGACATTTCCCCACTCCAGACTCTTACAGGTATTCCTGAATATGCTAACCACATTTCTGTACACAGCTGACAAACTTCCTTTTGTCAACTATTCTCCATAACCACAGAACTCTGTGACCTAAAACTCCTGTCTCCAGTATTTCACTATAACAATATCTATCAATGGCAAAAGTAAATACTTATTGAATTCCTAATACACACCAGCTCCTCCAACCCTCTCAGCAGCCCTGAGGATAAGAGCAGGGATGCAATAGAATGGCAGGACTAAGGAGAAAGTAGGGGCTTAGAGAGATGAAATACTTTATCCAAGGTCTCCCAGTAAAATCCTTTAAAACTCATGACTTCCTATCTTAAAAGACTATGCTCACTACTCTTCCTCTCTCCTATAACAATATATTCCTGTAAATCTTACTTAAAACCACCCTTATCTGTTTCTATTTCAGACCGAGAATAAGAACAAAAAATGTTATATTTTTTAAAGCTATATATGCATAATACTATTCTATACAAATAACTGGCCCTAAACACACACTCTTTATATGATGGCTTAGATAGAGAAATGATGAGTTTTTCTGACCTCTAGTTATATATTATTTTATTTGAAGATTCACATGATAGGAGGAAATCTGAAATGGTCTCTACGTACAGTTTTGCTGATGTGAAAGGGGTGGTAGCTTCTGCAAACACCTGCTAAGGAAGATATGTTTCTAGTTCATCCCGAGTAACAACACAGTGTCTATTTCATTCGCTAATATCATTCTCTAGACTTTACCTAAACTGGTACACTTAGGCCAACTAAATTTAAGCATCAAACTTAGTGAGCGTGGTTATTTCTTATTCAAATGGCTATTTGCCTCATTAAAATGCTATTAAGAGAAAAATTTTTAGAAATTTGAAATCATAGGTCCTACACCAATTATATATTATCTGATACTTCATGACTGGTAATATGCTTGTTATTATTCCAATTTTTAAATTAATTGATAATTAGTTGTCTAGAAGGCATTTTTTTAATCCAAGGATACAATTTTCTTCCAATTTCACTTACATTAGCAAATACAAACTCCATATGTATTTCAAATGACTTAACTTCCTAGTTTGACTTTTTTTCAGGATCTTTGTGTTTCTTTTTATTCAAGGTCAAGTATAGAGAAGAATATTGTTTAGGACCCTTGTCTGACCCTATTCTCAATATTTTGATCCAATTTCCAGAGAAGGCAGGGCATTCCTCTTTATCAAATACAAAATGCTCCGAAAGGGAGGTGGGGGAAGGTAGAAGAGGATGGGGGGGGGGGGTAAATGGTGATGGAAGGAGGCTTGACGTAGGGTGGTGAACACACCATACAACATACAGGTGATGTATTATAGAATGGTTCACCTGAAACCTATACAGTTATTAACCAATCTCACCCCAATAATTTCAAGCAAAAAAGAAGCTCCAAGTCATACCTAAGCAAGCTGTGAACAGTCTGCTTGCCTTCTGAGGAGCTCAAATCTCAGACTCTTACAATCACTTTCTTTGTCTGTTTTCAGAATGCTTTAACTATCCCAGACATCTGGGAATAGGCCATGCTTTCTCCTCTACTCTGTATTGCCACCATCACCTTCGGAAATTCCCATTCTCAATACGATTTTAGCATCATGTCGTGTTCAAAATGTCCTTTCATTATTCTTCCATCAGTTTTTCTCTTGCTTTCTCATGAGTCAGAATTTTATCTATGTGGATTTCCCCCTCTCTTCCTTTTCCATAAGAAGTTTTCTAGCATTTTCATGCTACGTGAGGAAACCTTCCTTACTGATGTTTTACTTCTTGTCTCTGCAATCCCCTGTGATTTTAAAACTTTCCATTTCAGATCAAATTGGTCTCATTTCCTTCCTCAGCGATGCCTGTGCTTTTGGTTCCTTAGCAGCATGGACCCCACCCATTGCCCTGGTACTTCTCTGGTCTGGCACTGCAGCCAGTGGGACATCCTGTAGCCTCCACTCTGCTGGTGCCACAGAGGACTTGGCAGGGAGCCCCGAAGCCCGGAAGCTCGTTTCTGACTCCTGGCCCTCCCAGCAGTCTACTTTTGAGGCTACGTGTTCAACACTAAGAAATAAAAAAATAAAAATAAATAAAGCAACTTTTCTGTACAATTTCACCTCACACCTGAATTTGGCCCACATCTACCCAGAATCTCACTGGGAGAGCCTATAACATCAGAGTGCCATATCTGCCGTCTCATCACAATGTTCTTTACATTTCGTGCTTAAATTGGAAACACCGTTTTCATTCTGTGGCTGTTCAACAGGTTCCCTGCAAATGCCTTCCAGCAATTTTGTGGCTTCCCTGTATACTTATTTTAACATTTGTCATGTACCATTCCATCCCAGAAGGTTAAATCAAATTCTTTCTTGCCAGCAATTTAAATTGCGGTAAACGTGCCTTTTGATATAATTCCCACTGAATTATTGCTGCCCCCGCCCTCTCACCACATAGTCTCCTGTGTGGGCATTTCTTCTTATCATTTGTGTGTATTTCACTGACATGAAATTGCTGTTTCAAAGGCTGTGTGATTTGTGTGTGTGTGTGTGTGTGTGTGTGTGTGATTTTTTTTTTTTTTAACTCATATGCTACCTCTTGTTACCAGCATTCCCCTCCCTGCCAGGCCACCACCAGCTTTATCGCTTCCCTTGCTTTCTCTAATGATTTGACTATGCAATTGGTTGCTTGAAAACAGCTACATTTTATGCTCTTTGCATCTTATCCTGAATCATCCTAAAAGTCTTTTGTTTCTCCACTGCCGCTGGATTTTAACTTGACTTCTCCCAACAATCTTCTCCCTTCTATTTTCCCAGTGACCTTTCATGCTACTACTTCTGCTTGGTCCTTTCCTCAGAAGTAACAATTGAGTTAAGGTTTAAACCAAAAGAAGTAGCACATAAAGGTGGAAATCAGACAATCTGGGATATGGAGTTTGATTTTATTATATATGAGCCTTGCCACCTTAAAAATTTCTCAGAGTAACAACATTTTTTTCAGTAAAATAACAAACACAGGATAATTTTAAAGACATGCAAAAAAAAAATAAAGACCTGTGTATTTATGAGTTTAATGTTATTTTCTCTGAATACCTACTCCATACCTCCTTCCCAATTTGATTAAACCACTCCCTCCTCTCTGCTGCTCCGTACCAAGTTTTCTAGAACCAAATCAAGACCATTGAATTGTAACTATTTCTCCAGCGATAGTGAAGTGATTGTGAGCATATAAATTCTGGAGCCATAATCTTGAGCGTGAATCCTGGTTCTAAATTGTTGAATACTTGTTGTAATTTCCGTGGACTCTCTGTCTCAGTTTAGCCATGGAGGCATATAATAGCACCAACTTCATATGAATGCTGTAAGAATAAACTATTTAATGCATGTAAAGGACTTAACATAGTGTCTGGCACATAGCAACTGTTTAGCAAACATAATGACTCTCCTTCAACTGTAACCTCTTTGATGGTAACATGTTAGTCCCACTCATTTATTTCTCCCCAGCAGCAAGCATATTGCCTGGGATAAGTGCTCAATTAACGTTTAATGAATTGGAATAAGTTGAGCAAAAGCATGCTTTGTGAAGTCATGTAAGACACTTGACAAATGTTTGTTTTCCCTGTGACAAGTTTCATTAACTTCCCTGAAGGATGAGTGAGCACTGTTTTCCTGATTTGGAGAAAGGTAGTCACAGAAAAGCTGTGTATGCAGGAGCACATGACCTGGAATTCAGGTGTAATGGAACCAGGTCTGCTCAATGTTAGACTAGGATATACTGCTTCAGGAGCTGGCTATGGTCTTGAGTTCACATTGTCCAAGCCTCACATCTTGGCTAATGGCTAATACTTCCTGTCTTTGAAGATGGCTTTACGTGGTTTATTCTGGCTCTGTGAACCAAGGCTCAAGGTGGGCTGTGGCTGGGAGTTCAAAGTGTATCTGAAATAATTTGAAGTTCCAATCTATTTCTGAATCAAGATTAATGAAATAGCATTGATATTTAATAATTTATAATCTTTGATATATAAGTGGCAAATGACTTGCCTTTCTTTTTATCCACACTCTTAGAAGTCTGGGGGGAAAAATCAGAGAATTGCATTAAAAACATTCCACATTAACCACTCTTCATGATGTCTATACCAGTCAGACCAAACACTTATTATTATTGTTATTATTACGTATTAAATTGCACACTGGTGGTCCAACTTTTCTAGATAACAAACTCTTGTCTTGCTTTTTGGCATTAAATGGAAGCCTACTAAACATTTCCCAAAATCAATGGCTCATTTCAAAGTCTTCCTTATATAATGACCTCTGTTTTACAAAAAAAAAAAGAAGGTGGAGGAAAGGAAAAAGAAAGATTGTTCCAAACATAAACGGAAAGTTGAGTAAAACATTTAGTGAACAGCCTCTTTGAAGAGGTTGACTAAAAATAAAAGTGCTTCAAAATATTGCACATGAACTGTGATACCAATTTCTAATCATTAGATTCTGATATGCTCTGTAAAGACATTTATTCTAAGGAATACAACAACACATTAATAATGAGAATTCTGAAGATTGCCTATGCTCTTTTAAAAAGTTATAAATCAGAGAAAATTAAAGATGACATCTGTAACAGAATCCTTTGCTTTTGTTTGCAGTAGAGGATGTTGACGGACAATTCTTTATGGGTCTCGTGTTTCTGCACACCTTAGGAATAGAGATACGGGCTGCCCTTGTCCTGGACTACATTTTCAAATGTAATTGCATAGTGAACAGCCATGGAAGACTGTAATAGCATCTACCGCTACAGCAAAGGAAATGCTGTACCTTTACAGCCTTGAGAAGTAAGATTAGTGTCTCCCTCTGGAGCAATAAGCAGGCAAGTTCACTGTCCAGAATAAAGGCCTCAGGTTCGCTGATACAGAGTTCCTCCCTTGCATCTCATTTGTGAGTGCAGGTATTACCTGGCCCTCTTCATGTTGCCCTGTGGGAAGTAGAGCTCAGGGAACCAGCCTAAAAATAACAAATGGGTAAGAAAAATAAACTTATGTTAGGAAAAACTCCTGGGAAAGCAAATCTCCTCTTGATATTTTGTGTTTATTACTTCGCTTGGGTTTGATTGAGCAGCAAGCCACAGAACAAAGAGATGCTGACTTTGCAATAAGAGGGCTACCAAGCCTTCCCAGATATCATAAGGCTTAGCATTAGTTCAAAGTGCATCAGCCCAGCATGGCTTATACGAGTAGACGATGGAAATTTCTGAAGAAAGGTCATATCAGCACAACAGCTGGAAATTATTAGACTGATATGACAACACTGGTAGATAATCAGAAAACTCAGTGGGCATCCGACCATGTACATCCCTCTCGGTGAGTGTCCAACAATGTGAGAGCAGCAGGTTTGCAGAGAAGCTACACGATGCTGTGCTACTCTAGGAACCGCTTGCTGGGACTGGAGGCTCATACATCGTAAATGTTGTTGCTTTTACGGCACTCTGTGTGGCTTCATGGAGAAATGTACTTAGTTTTTTATAGTGTCTTAGCTAGGAGACTGTTTTAAATGAAGAAAAGGTTGGCAGATAAAACCAGTCTGAAACTCTCTTTAGATCTCAAAGAAACCTTATTCTTGTGGCACTGCACCATTTAATTAAGCAAAAACAGGCTTTATCCTCACCAGGGCTTATAACACTACTCATTACATTTGCTTCAGTCCAGACCTAGTTGTTTGTACACTTTGTGGCACTGCTTTTTATGTAGGTGGTTATGCAATGGAGAAACATTGCGATGGAGAGTGGCTGAAACTATTTAGTTTCTTCTGAATTTCAAAGAGTCTGTTGTTTTAGACAGAAAATGTTTTCCCTATTTTATTTTGATTGAAAAGAATTAGATTAAAAGAGAGGTGGCTTTAAAATATTATAAATAGAAATAAGTCAGTGTTTTGTCTATTTGTTCCTTCATTAGAATATTCCTTTTATATTTATTTTAACAAGCTCATCTCTAATAGAAAAAAACCATAGTTGAGCTTCTCCATCCCTAAGGGAGAGGAAAAAACTGTTTCTGTAAAGAAGTTATTTAATGTGAAACCTTTGTGAAAAATGATACCAATATAGCTTTTAATATAAATGGATTTTATAAGTTTTATAATTGAACCCCAAGGTATATACTAGTAAAAATTGCAATATAAAATAACATTATGTGCCCATAAAATATAAAATTAAATTATAAAATAAAATGACTATTTTTTTTCAAAGTAAAACATTTTAACAGTCAGAAGAGAACACAATTATAATTCCGGTTGTATATATCGATTAAGATTTTTCAAATTTTTGTTCCTATGGGGCTGCATGAGGGTGCATTTTTTAAAGTAAAGTGGAAGGATTATTCATCAGGAACAAATCAAATAGCATTTTCTATGAGCATATAAGAAGCCTGTGTTCTGTTGACCTCATCTATTTAATCTATCGGTGATGGATGGCCAACCAAACTTGCATCCATCCATGATTAATGGTACAGCAATGGTATGAATAGAAAATGGAATCCACCTGGCTAGGATTCTAGGTTTCAGACACTTGATATATTGACTAAAACGTGTATATTAAGCTCTCTAACAACAAACAAGGAAGCAGCACTAGATGATGGAGAAGATACAAAGATGACAAAAGATAGCTCTTGCCTCCAACTCATATGTTGTGCAATGGTTGGTGTCCAATGACTTGTACAGAAAAAAAGTGCTATGGGAGCTCTCACTGTAGGATGAGGTTTCAAAGGAGGGAAAATGGAAATGATGTTAAGGATATTAGGAAAGGATTTATGGAAGAGAAAGAACCTGCAGGATGGACTTTTTTGACAGGTTGTAATAATGAAGTGAAGGCAAGAGTACTCAGTGGATGGTAGGTTCGAAAGAGGGATCAGTTGGTTCAGGGTATGAGAAAAGGCCTTTGATAAATAGTTTGGTTGAATATTTGCTTCTTCCAAAATGAAAATCATTAGTACTGTTGTTGTGTCTTCAGTTTGTAAAGTAGGACTATATATTTCATAGTAAAATAAATTAAAATAGCACAGAATATTTTGATGAAAATATGAAAGCCAAAGAGAATTAATAAACAAGCAAGATAGTTAGGTTGGGCGGCAAATCCAAGATTAGACTAATGACATCAACAGCAGCTCTACAGGTCAATAATAACCAGTTAGAAAATATAATGAAAATTACATTTGTGTAAACAACAATGTTGCTAGATATGAGTCTACTAACAAGGGTCTAAGGCATAAATTGAGGAAATTATAAAACTTTAATGAAGGATATTAAGAAAGTAAAATATTTGGAGAGAACATATCTTATCTTACTTCTGAATGGAACTATTCAATATTTTAAAGACCCCCAAAATGCATAAATTTAATGCAGATAAGTAAAAATATCAATTAATAATTGGAAGTGCAGAAGGCCAAATAAATTCTTAGAAATGTTAACCTTTTACTAGAAGAATAGTCATGGACATTTGGAAAAGACTAACATGGGAGAATATACTAAGAAGATATGAAAATGCTATAAAACTATAGTAGATAAGATTGTATGGCACTGGCAAAAGTCTCATCAAAGATCAACAGAAATATATTGTAAGTTAAAAAAAGACTAGTACATACATTGGAATGCAAAATGGCATTTCACTAGATGAAACTATCCATCACTAGAGTAAGTATAGATAATAAATCCACTGTTGGAACAAGACAAATTTGTACATTTGAGGGCAAAAATTTGACAATATTCTCAGAACTTAACTGTTCACACCTTTAGTATAGCAATTTCATATAGATATATCAACGATGATTAAATTGCAGTATTACATATAATAAAAATATTAGGGACAATCTAAACATATACCAACAGGCAATTAAAGAAATACTGTATTCCAATACTCTAGAACTACACGGCCATTACAAAGAAAATATTGATAAGAAAAATGGTGAATAGGTATTCAAATTGAAAATAGCTAATTGCAGAATGGAATTTAAAGTGTGATTTTTATTGGTTGAGGCCAGTGTGAAGAAAAGCAGGCATCAGAGACAATTCAAAAGTATCCACTCAGCCCTAGCTGATTTGGCTCAGGGTCCCGGGTTCTATTCTGGTCAGGGGCACATGCCTGTGATGTGGGCTCCATCTCAGTAGGGGGTGTGCAGGAGGCAACCAATCAATGATTTTCTCTCTCATTATTGATGTTTCTCTCTCTCTCTCCCCTGCCCCCTTCCTCTCTGAAGTCAATAAAAATATTTTTTTTAAATATATTTTATTGATTTTTCACAGAGAGGAAGGGAGAGAGATAGAAAGTTAGAAACATCGATGAGAGAGAAACATCGATCAGCTGCCTCCTGCACATCTCCTACTGGGGATGTGCCCACAACCCAGGTGCATTCCCTTGACCGGAATCGAACCTGGGACCTTTCAGTCCGCAGGCCGATGCTCTATCCACTGAGCCAAACCGGTTTCGGCAAAAATATATTTTTTAAAGTATCCACTCAACTTCAGATAACTGGAAAATGGTAAAGTCATTAAAAGAAAGAGCCAAAAAGGAGCTCTTTGGTGGAGATGATGAACTAACTTTTAAAATGTCAACAGCTTGCCAGAGATAAACCCATGCCTATATGGTCAAGTAATCTTTGACAAAGAAAGCAAGAACATACAATAAAGTAAAGACAATCTATTCAATAAATGGTGCTGGGAAAATTGGGCAGACACATGTAAAAAGAAATGAAACTAGAGCACCTTGTTACATCACATAAAAGAATAAACTCAAAAATGAATTAAAGACATGAATTGAACACTTAAAATCATAAAGCTCCTGAAAGAAAACATAGGCAGTAAAACCTTGGACATTTCTCTTAGCAATATTTTTTTCTGACTTTTTCTTGGGCAAGGGAAACAAAGAAAAAATAAACAAATGGGATTACATCAAACTAAAAAGTCTTTCCACAGCAAGGGAAACCATTAACAAATAAAAAGACAGTCTACTGAATGGAAGAAGATACTCACCAATGATACATATGACAAGGGCTAATATTCAAAATGGATAAAGAACTCAGATAACTCAACACCAAAAAGCAAACAACCCAAAAGTGTGCGGAGGACCCGAGGAGACAATTCTCCAAAGACTTCCAGAATAGACAGATGACATACAAATGGCCAATAGACATGAAAAGATGCTCAACATCACTAATCATCAGGGTAATGCTAGTTAAAACCACAATGAGATAGCACTTCATTCCTGTCAGAAAAGCTCTCATCAATAAACCAATAAACAACAGATACTGGTGAGGAGGTGGAGAAAAGGGAACCCTAGGGCACTATTAGTGGGAATGCAGATGGGTGCAACCACTATGAAAAACAGTGTGGGGGTTCCTCAAAATATTAAAGATAGAACTGTTATAAGACCCCATGATTCCACTTCTGGGCATATATATAAAAATCCCAAATCACAATTTGATAGAAAATATGCACCCCCATGTTCATTGCAGCATTACTTACAATAGTCAAGATATCGATACAACCAAAGTGCCCATCAATAGATGAGTGGATAAAGAAGTTGGAATGGAATATTACTCAGTCATAAAAAAGAATGAAATCTCACCATTTGTAAGAGCATGGATGGACCTAGAAGGTATTATGTTAAGTGAAAAAAGACAGATTAAAAAAAAGACAAATACCATATAATATCACTTATATGTGTAATATAAAGAACAAAATAAATGACCAAACAAAATTGAAACAGACTTATAGATACAGAGAACAGACTAATGGAAGCCTGAGAGAAGGGATGTTGTGGGTGGGGTAAAATAAGGTGATGGGATTAAAGAGTACTAATTAATAGTTATAAAAAAGGCATGGGGATGTACACTAAAGCATAAGAAATATATTAACAATCCTATCTAATAAAAGAGTAATATCCAAATTAACCATCACTCCAACACAAAGATGGCAGCACCCATAGCCACAAGATGGCAGCACCCAGTCCTCTCAGCCCTGCTGGAGTCCTCCAGTCCTGGGGGTGGCTGCTGAGAACACGGCCTGCTTGGCCGTCACCCACAGCAACCCGGGAGCAGCTAAGTGGGTCCCACAGACAGCAGAGAACCACAGGGAGCAGGCCTAAGCCATCAGTAGGACATCTCCTGAGGGCTCCTGGATTGGAGAGGGTGCAGGTTGGGCTGAGGGACCCAACCCACTCCCTGTGCAGGAATTGTGTGCATCAGGCCTCTAGTATTATAATAACTATGGTGCCAGGTGGGCAGTTGAATTATCAGAGGGAACATCTATAATGTATATGAATATCTATCTGCTGTGCTATCCACCTGAAACTAATACAAAATAGTGTTGAATGTAAACTCTAATAAAAAAATAACATTTAAAAAAATGTCAATGGCTCCAATTGATGAATTCATTAACCAGGTAATTGCAAGAGAATGTTAGTGGATAGTTTGAGATAGGCAAATAGTTGGGGTCTGCTACATAAATATGAGAGTGGATGAGCTGCCTGTGGTGGTAGAGAAGGCAGAAAAAACTATTTAAAAGGCGAAACATTGGCAATGCCTGAGTTTAGGCAAGAAGAGAAGGGCAGGAAAAAACACAGGATACAAAGACCAGAGGCAATGGAAGAAAACTTGGCTTGCTCGATGTCATTGGACTGACAGAAGAGAGTCGAGGGAGGGTACACCATGTTAAGTGCTGTAGAGGGAAGTCCATCAGAAGCAAATCTTGAGCACAGGTGACTGACATGTGGGTTACTGATAACCTCTGAGAGAACAATCAAGGGGAATGAGTGATAAGAGAAGATTGATTGCAAGGGCATGGGTAATAGCACCCAAATAATGTATTTGACATATCTCTATTTGCGTTGTAACCTTTCTAATTATTTTATCAGTGAGGCAGCAGAAATGAGTTGAATATAAAGGAGTGAAATGGCAATGGCAGTAAATTATTCCTGGTGACTAAACACACATGAAGAGTCATCTTCATGTCTACCTATCACATTTTCCAATTTGTTCACTAGGCATTTCAATATACCACTTAGCAGGGTAAATTGCTTCCCATTCTTAAGATACCCAGTTAGAGGGAGCTGAGAGGTGGGGGGGAAGGCAGAGGATGACAGTGTTTTAAATTGCCCGGCAGGGGCTATATTTACTCACTCTATCTAGTAAAAAACATAAATGAAATAAGACACATTTCTTTAATCTATCTGAAACCTTTAGTTTCCTTTTCACCTGAAGCACAGTGGCTTTTTAAAGAACCATTTATTTGTTTTAGAATATCTCCAAAATAATCAATTTCAAAATAATAGTCTGACAGTGCAATCAATGTGATCACAAAAAATGCAGACAGATTGTGACTACGAAGGAGATTCTAAGAAGAGGAGAAATTCTCTTAGTTGGATCAAAGGAGACTGACTAAAACAAATACGATTTGACTCACCAGGAAAATGAATCTGTCAGTCTTCTTAAAGTTGGCAGCTTAATGCCTTCATGTGTTGGAGACTCTCCCTGAGTAGCTGAATAAGCTAATAAGAGATCCTTATCATAATAGAATGATTTAGTAACACAAGAGGCAGGACATGGTGATGCTAAATTTGTGTTCTGACAAGAGCAATGTCACTGTCACCATTTCATTAAACAGATGTGTCCATCCAAGGAAACCTCACTAAATACTAGAGGCACAGTGCGTGGAAATTCATGCACTCCGGTGGGGGGGAGGTGGTGGCCCTCAGCCTAGCCTGTGCCCTCTCACAGTTTGGGTGCCCTCAGGAGATGTCCTACTGACAGCTTCGGCCTAAGCCACAATCTGGCCTCCCTCTGTGGGAGGCGACCAGGCTGGCACATCCCCACCCCCACCCCCCATCGCCCTTCCACCGCCTGGCCTGGTCGTTGCTGCCTCCTCCCCTGCCTCCGTCCCTCCCCCCATTGTGGTCCCCTCCCTCTGCGTGCTGGCCTGATGCCGCCTGCTCTCGTTCCCGCCCCCCACTCACTGGTATTTCCACTGTTTGGTCGATTTGCTTATTACACTTTTATTGTATAGGATTGTATCCTGATTTTAAATGTTCAATATGCTGCTGTTAATAATGAAATAATTTAACTTTATCTCTGGATATCTTTCACTCAATACTGTTATTTACATTTACTGGCAAATAAACTGAGGAAAGGGATTTGAGAAGGAGCATCACTATTTCCCCTCCATATATTTTCTGCATTTGACCTTTATTACTTCATCTTCTCTTCCTTATCAAATTAGAAAGATAAAGAGTCAAAACGTTTTCAGTGATCATCTATTTAAATCATTCCGTCTTAGAAACCGAGTCTCTCAGAGGCGACTAACCTGAGGTCAAGTAGGGTGTCAATAGAAAAGGCAGGGCTAAAAGTCCTGTCACTTTACTCTCAGTCCTTGCGTTTTACCTATGTGACAAATTGAACAGTTACTTAGCTTGTGAGTGGTTAATGGCACATAGTTATGCTTTAAAATTACTAAATGTGCAATATCTAGATATTGCAACATAGAAACTCACACCTGAAACCTATATGTTCATGTTGACCAATGTCACCTCCATCAATTAATAAATATTTAAAAAAATAAAATTAATCTTCCCTGTGAGACTGAAAAATCACTTACTAATTAATTATTCATGAAGATTTGGTATGTTTCAGCAAAGCTGGACAGACAATAATAATAAAAAAAGCTTAGAATCAGACAGGGAAGACAAACTAATAACCACCTCCATTTTCTTTCATCACAGATAGAAATCATTGCTCTTTTCCTCTGCTTGATCCCTATTAATTTCTCCATTTCATGTTGTCTCAGTCTGTAGCCTCCTCAGACCTGTGCGGGTTCTCCACTGCCTACTAACTAACCATCTGCACAGTCAAACACCATACTCATGTGTGGTAAAAGTGCTTAGATATGGAATTCAATGTAACTGCCAGCATTCTCAACCAGAAGCAGAATGCTCCCAGTAGCCAAAGTTTCTCACTGGTGTTACCTTTCCAATCTCACGATGCCAATTTGTATATCATTCCCCCTTATCTACAGGGGAATCATTCCAAGACCCCTAATGGATCCTGTGACTGGGGACAGTACCAAACCCTATATATACTACAGTATTTTCTATACCTATATACCTACGATAAAGTTAAATTTATAAATTAGGCACACTAAGAGACTGAAGCTAATAATAAAATAGAATAATTATAACATACTGTAATTAAAGTCACGTGAACATGGTCTCTCTCTCAAAATACCTTATTGTGCTGTACTCACACTTCCTGCAATAATATGAGATGATACAATGCCTATGTGATGAATGAAATGAGGTAGATGACACAGGCCTGGTGACACAGCATGAAGCTACTATCAGTGTAAAGGATACCTGAACACAGGCACTGGGATTCTATAATAGTTAATCTGATAATAGAGTTGGCTACTAAATGACTGAAAGGCAGGAGCTGATATGCTGGGTCCACTGGACAAAGAAATTATTCATGTCCTGGGCAGGACAGAACAAGATTTCATCATGATATGCAGAATGGTGCACAATTTAAAACTTATGAATTATTTATTTTTGGAAATTTCTATTTAATATTTTTTTTAGACAATGGTGAATGGTGGGTCACCGAAACCCATGAAAAGTGAAACCACAGATAAGTGTGTGTGTGTGGTGGTGGGGTGGGGGGAACTACGTACTTGCTTCTGTATAAAATTGTAAATGTTCTACATGTATCCTTGAGTAGAAAATAAGATCTTTAAGCAGAAGGACCATGATGACTCAACATGTTTTTATCCATTTCCCTTACAAGTCAGTGTAGTGCAGTAGAATAAGGAACCCAGAAGCCCCTTAAACTCCACTTGCATTTTTAGACTGTGATGATTTGGAGATTTCCAGTAAAAATATCTTCCTACTTTCCTTTATTAAAGGAATGATAAATGAGAATTCGAGCTTTCGCTGCCAGATCTACCTGTAATCCTTCACTTCAGGCTTTTCATCTGTAAAGTGAGGGAGAGCACTGGCCCATCTCTAAGATCCCTTCCTGCGCTAACATATAATGGGTTGGTGTCAGAATCCTGACTCCTGAGGATGAGATCAGGGAAGGGAATCACTACATTTTCTAAAAATGACACCTAGTGCTACTATGGGAGGGAGGTTAGTAAACTTTAAAATCTCTGACTACTTACACCATAATCCATGCATTGTTTTTAAAAAATTGTGCAGCAGGTTAGCCACAAAAAAATTTTCTTGTCAACCTAACTCATGATGGATAGATTACTGCTTCTCTGGCCTTGATCGAAGAAGCTGTGTTGGTGCAAGCATCACTGTCATTTAATGGGCTGACTGAGCACATTTGATTAACTACCTAATGAGACTGCTTTTCTGTTAATGCTAAAGGTGCTCGCAGATAACACAGGGGACTGTATGGGAGAAGTGCCCTGTGATTCTTATATAATCTTTTGACGGGTATTGCCATTACTCATTATACCTTTAGCTTTGCCTTAGCCTTGCAGGCATTCTCATGCTACAGTTGACTTTTCAAATTCCAAAAAGATGCCTTATCTCAATTTTAATTGTCCCTATAAACCAGAACATCAGAGATCCACTCTCTAGGAACCAGAATAATAATAGCTTTTGGAATTGAAAGAAAACATGTCTAGCTGTACAGTGTGTGTCTTCAGATGTCTATGTCCTAATCATGAATCCATAGGAGAATGCTGTTTTTATATGGCAATCCATGAGACTTTACACATCAGAGTGAAATTATCCACACATCACATGGTCCTCTTGATGATACATATTCTCAACTAGTCGAGGTGTCAGAGTTTCTCAAAATACCTGCACTGCCATTCCGTCTACCACGGGAGTCCTGGAACCCAGCCACAGTGTGAGCGGTGAAGCCGTGCTTACGGCATCAGGACTCTGCAGAGCTGAGCTTGTGCGGTGGATGGATGTCAGTATCTGTTATTCACACAACTGCTTGGGATCTTCATGGCATCCTCATGTCTAAATGCCCAGCTCATCAGAGTTCAGTTGGCGACCAGGTGATCATGGTAGAGTGACCATTGCAAGGTGAGTGTAAGAAGAAATGTTTTAAAATGTTAACTCATAACTTTGAATAGAGACAGTACTGTGAAATATCTAGAAAATAGCACCAGATGGGCCAAGCTGGCATACAACTATCCGAAACAGCAAGAAATATTTTAAGCAAAAAGCATTTGGGCAGTCTGCAAAGTAAAGAGAAAAACGAAAGTGTTTTTAACATCACTTAGTAAAAAAGGTATGGGCTTTAAATTCAGACCTGCTTTTAAATTCCAGCTATTTAACTTACTCACCTATTTTAGGAAACTACTTATCAACTCTGAGTCTTAATTTTAAAGAATCCATAAAAAATGGTGATGGTAGTGTTTTTCTGGCAGAATTATTATGAAGATTCAGTATATCAATTACATAGTGTCCAGTACATACCAGAAATGATGAGTATAAGCAAACACTGATGCCTATATAGCAAATCTAGGATTATTTTCATGTGCACAAAGTGCAGAAAAAAATTTGGCTCCAGAGCCTTTGTTTCCAGTTACACTTACAACATCAAGACCTTCAAACATAAGATTAATAAATTAAGTAAAATGAAAAAAAATTATCACTTTAAGTGGAATATTGACATGTACACCTGAAACCTATAAGACCCTATTAACTGATGTCATCTCAATAAATTTAATTGAAACACTTTCAAATTGTCCACATAATCTTGAGATGTTCACAAAGTCAAAGGACAATGTCCCAATCTACTTTCTTCAAGTTTCCAGGGTGAGTGCAGCCAACATTTTCTTTATGAAGTGCGAACTGCTCCTAAACCAACTCAATGGAGAAGGGCTGTGCAGTGCCCACGGGGTGGCTTTCTTGGAGAAAGGCCGCCCATTCAGTGTCTGTTAGGTCCTGAATAATCACATAAGCCAAGCTTACTTCTTATTATTAATTAGAAGAATAAAGCTACTCTAATGGTAGGTAATTGAACTCAGGGACCACAGGAATACAGCCACTTTCAACATAAGGAATCTTCTGAGTCAATGGCTGTGAGACTGAAGGAGTGAGAGGATGAACAGAATTGTCCAAGGTAGTCCTACTACTTAGCAAAGGTAAAATGCAGAGATTCAGCTTAAACAGTTTGGATCATCAAAGGCATTTCTTGATTTATATAAAATAATACAAAGCTAAATGAGACTCTATGTGTATCTTCTTGTTAGGTGATATAGTTTCCAGTGAAATTAAGCTTAGAGCTGATGGGAAGGAATGGAGTTGTTAGACTTATCATCATAAGGAAAGATATGACCATGGGGCGGGCCTTCGGAAGAGATGATGGGTGATGCTCTTTCAGAATGAAGCAGTAGGGAGGCCTGGAAAAGATTAAGATGTCAGGAGAAGTATGTTCTTGCAAGTATCGTGCTGTTAAATTACCTGACATTGAGTAACGCATGTGCCTCCCCCATAATTGTCCATTTTTCTATCTGTATTATGAGGGCTCTGTGGTTTCTCCTTTTGACATAATTCTTCTCCCCAAAGGAAAACCAATGATTGAGTATTTTCTCTGCAACGTTCACGTGGGCAGACTTTTTATTATTCTGCTTGTTCTATATTGGCAGGAAGGCAGTGCAAGGCGGGGACTGAGCGGGAGTGATGAAAGCCAGAATGCTTTCTGGTTTGTTCTCAGATAAGCAGAGAGCATAAGCTTCTGAGTTAGCCTGGCGCTTCTCCAGGTCTGCACATTATCTCAAGTGCTACATTCTAGGTTGGGATCAACTTGATGACTTTTATTTTTTTAAACATATTTTTATTGATTTGAGAGAGGAAAATAGATGGAGAGAGAGATAGAAACATCAATGATGAGAGTCATTGATTGGCTGTCTCCTGCATGTCCCTTACTGGGGATTGAGCTCACAACCTGGGCATGTGCCCTGACTGGGAATCAAACTGTGACCTCCTGGTTCATAGGTCGATGCTCAACCATTATGTCACACTGGCAACTTGATACACATTAGTGGGTAAGGTATTACCAAGGGGGTTGCCCAAACTGCCTGAAATTAATTATATCTAGGACTCCCAGGTGAGTGAAGATCGTTTGCTTCAGTCCTCTCTTCTGGGTCTTCAAATTGTAACTAATAACACATACACACACAGAGAGAGAGAGAGAGAGAGAGAGAGAGAGAGAGAGAGAGAGAGAGAGAGAGAGAGAAAACAGGTGGTATTAAAATTACCTGACAAATAACCAAATGGGAGAAGACATTTGTAAACAACACCTCAAATGATGGGTTAATATCCAAAATATATAAAGAATTCATACAATGCAACAACAAAAAATAAACACTCTAATTAAAAAGTGGGCAGAGGGCCTGAACAGACAGTTCTCCCAAGATAATATACAAATAGCCAAGAGATGTATGAAAAGATGCTCAACTTCACTAACTATACTAGGGAAATGCAAATCAAAACCACAATGAGATACCACCTTGCACCTGTTAGAATGGCTGTTATAAAAAAGACAAGTCATAAGAGGTGTTAGAGAGGTTGTAAAGAAAAAGGAACCCTCATTCACTGTTAGTGGGAATGTAAATTGATACAGCCATTACAGAAACAGTTTGACCCAGCAATCCTTCTTCTGGGTATCTACCCCCAAAATTTGAAAGCCTTTATTCGTAAAGATACACGTACGTCTATGTTCATTGAAGCATTATTCACTGTGGCCAAGACATGGGAAAAAACACCAAAGTGCTCTTTGATAAATGATTGCATAACGAAGATGTGGTACACATATTTAATGGAATATTACTTAGTCTTTAAAAGGATACAATACTGCCATTTCCGATAACATGGATCAACCTTGAGAATATCATGCTTAATGAAATAAGTCAGATGGAAAAAGTCAAGAACCATACAATTTCAGTCACATGTGGAATATAAAACTAAGAGCAACAAACGAACAAACAAGACAATCAAACAAACAAAAACTCATATACACAGACAACAGTATGGCGGTTACCAGAGGGAAAGGAGGGGCATGGGGGGAGGTAGGAAAGGGTAAAAGGGGTCAAATATATGGCGATGACTGGAGACCTAACTTTGGGTGATGAACACACAATGCAATATGCAGATGATGTTTAATAGAATTATACACCGGAAATCTATATAATTTTATTAACCAATGTCACCTCAATAAATTTAATAAATTTAAAAAAACAGCAAAAAACATTGCCTAAACATTTAGAACACTGTGGAGGCAAACATGAGGATAAAAACAAGGAGATAGGCCTAGTGTCTGTGGAATACAGGATCCAGTCACAAGGGGAGCAGAGGTTATTTAGACCTGCCTTCCTCTACAAGGGCGCCCCACACTGGCCCTTCCCCTTTTGCTTGAACATTTCACTTACAAGAAACATGTTTCTTGCAGAGAAACCCATTTCTGGTTTTTAATGCTTTGACTGTTTGAACAGTTACACTCATTTTGAGCCCCTAAATTATATTTTGTTTTAGTCCCAAAGTAGCATATAGAGAATTATATTTAAAACTACTTAACATTATTTTTAATAAAAGGATAGCGTTTTAAAAATCCCATAGCAATTACTTTGAAAATGCTTAGTTTGGAAATATTTTAGTTTACTTTTGTGTAAACAGGTATTGAGCACTCATTATGCAGACATTGAGGTAAACATTTTACATCAACTATTTCATTTAATCTCCACAACAATATATGGAATGGACACAATTATGTCCATTTTACAGATTCAGATACTTGAGATACTTGAGTGTTTTGTCTCAGTTAAAACCTATGGTTAATTTATGGAACTGGGATCTAAACATACTAAATCATAAAGTTATTATTATTTTTTTCTAGTTTATGTTGCTTTAATCTACATTCTTACATGTCATTTCTAAGTGGAGACATTTTATAAGTTTAAAATATCAATGATCTTACATAACTTTAACCAAGGAGAGGAGCAGGGAAGAGATAATTTTCTCCTCAACAAGAAACTGAGTATCAAATTCCTGTTACATAACCAGGCTGCATTATCTTTCAAGAGTTTGCCGGTAGAATGACATACAGGTCACCATTTTTCTTGTTTCATATAATAGAATAACAACATAAGTGGTAAAATACATGATGTGAAAGGAAAAGAAACAACGGCTCTAGCTATGCGGTGAAATTAGAGCTAGAAAGAGGGATATCCACATTGTGCTAGGAGATGAAAATGAGTGCATGTCACTGACACGGAAAAACAGCAAGAGACCTAGTCTAAGACCTGATCATTTTGTTCTTATCTAAGTCTAGAAGGGATCTTTTGAGCAATCTATTTACTGTGTGGTACATCAATACATAACAATGGCTATGCCAGAAAGATGTGTAGTCCCATGTGTGAGTGTCTCTTAGTAATGACTTTATTGCTGTTTCTGGCTGCTCGTTTGGCCTAACGTGCTCCCCTTGCTGCACCGTTGCCCGCGTGTGCCATAGCTCATCTGTCATCCTTTCTAGAGCACCTGTCACCGAAGTATTGATGAGCTGTAAATGAGGACTGCACGGTTTATACCCAGGGAGCTAACATTTTAACATAATCCCTCATTAAGAAAGGTTTCTTTTTTCCTTTCATTAATTAATTCAACTAAGGCCTACCCATCATTGACCTTTACATTTCTAATGTTTGGCTCTACAAACCATACATTGCTCTTCATGGAAAACAAATAAAAAATTAGAAAATATTCCTTCTGGTGCACAAAGTTGCTGTCTCATCTAGCAGTGGGAGGTTCCTTTTTGGTAAAAGGCAAGATTCTCCCCTCCCTTTGTGATTTTAAGGCATGAGTGTCTGTTATACTTCAAATAATTGCATGTGGTTTATAAAAATTCTATTCAGAAACTCGGACACATGTTTGGTGAATTGTAGTGACAAGCACCTTAGGAAAATTCACAAACTCATTGAATTTAGGTTCATGGATATATCTTTTCCCCCACTATCTTGGCATT
Source organism: Myotis nattereri (assembly GCF_964212035.1). NCBI lineage: Eukaryota > Metazoa > Chordata > Mammalia > Chiroptera > Vespertilionidae > Myotis > Myotis nattereri. The sequence goes on from NC_138075.1 coordinate 161,119,643, forward strand.
TCATTTTCTACATGCTGAGTCTCCAAGCCCTTAATCAGTCCCTTCCCACCATCAATCTATCATCTCACTGGTCTGGCTTCTTGACAAAAGAGTTCTCATACCTTGGAGTTTACCGCCACCTTTTCCAGGGATAATAATGTGTACTAAGGGCTTTACTTGAACTTGATACTCTTACTGTGTGTGGAAATGAGAAGAAAAGCAAAACCCCACAAATGGGTAGTAAATTTGCCAAAATGCAAACACTCAGCTTCATTATTTCCTCCAAGTGAGTTTTTGTGAGGAGGAGGATGTGAATTGAATTGTACACCCCCCTCCCCACCCTCCCCCGCAAGAAAAGACATGTTGCAGTGTAACTATTGTGACCTTGTTTTGAAATAGGGTCTTTGCAGCTGTAATTGAGCTTAGATGTGTTTATAGTAAATTAGGATGTATCCTAGGTGCAATGGCTAATGTCCTTTTAAGAGGGCCATATGAGGACAGAGACACACAGAGATGCACACGAGAACACCATGTGATGTCACGGAACACCAAGAATTGCCCACAACCACCAAAAGCTCGGTGAGAGCCCTGGGCCAGATTCTCCCTTAGAGCCTTGAGGGGGAAGCAGCCTTGCTGCCACCTTGATTTCACACAGACAGCCTCCAGGACCATGAGAGAATGCATTTCTGTTGTTTGAAGCTGCCCAGCTTTTGGTAATTGGTTACTGCGGCACTAGGAAACAAACACAGAAGGCAAGAGGTACAAGATAGCAGAGAAATATTAGGCTCGGCATATGTGTACCATCTTATTATTCATAAAGCAGAAGGCAATCCCTCTACTTTTTTAAAAGCCACAAGTTAAAAACTCATATGAAAATGAACTACCCGACACTGAGTATTTGTAATTAAGGAGGAAGGAAGGCAGGGGTAGTGGGAGAAAGGCAGCTGGCGGCATACTTCCTCTGCTCTTGTTCAGAACATGGTGTATTCTCTTCTAAATGGATCCAGAAGAGAAGTAACAACGCAGGAGCACGTTTGCTGCCGATTTTCAAAGTGCTCTGATCATTTGTGCTACGAATACCTTCTAATGAGTCTATTCTCTCCATGCAATCCTGTCCTACTGTGATCGGGATGCAGTGCTTACCGAGCAAGAACAGAGATGCTGTAATTGTGAGCGGGTTTTCTCATCAGTCACCCTTTCAAGATAAAGTGTCCTGAACAAGGCATTTTCTATAAATATGACATGAGATTGGAAAAAGGAGATGGGAATATTTCAATCCCTTCTCACTTATTATTTATGCTACCTTTGTTCTCATCTTTAAAAAACAAAACAAAACATCTACTTAATAGACGAAGGAACACTACTGGATCACCCCCAGTGTTCTTACACATGGGAAAGCTTCAGGAAACAAAATGTCTTGTTTCATTTCATTTCCATCATCTAAGGTTTGGTGTAAAAATTAACCTTGACTCACCTCCAACCTCTCTCCATTGCACCAGTTTAAATAGGTGTGGGGTGCCCTCTGTTGGTGCAGATGTGGGCAAAAGTCCTTGCCTAGTTATTTGCACTGGTCACAAATTAGTGTAACGATTTTTTTTTTGTTCCTTTGATTGACAGTTGATTAAAAAAGAAAAAAAGAAGGAAGGAAGGAAGGAAGGAAGGAAGGAAGGAAGGAAGGAAGGAAGGAAGGAAGGAAGGAAGGAAAAAAAGGAAGGAGGAAGAGAGAGAGAGAGAGAGAGAGAGAGAGAGAGAGAGAGAGAGAGAGAGAGAAGAAAGAAAGAAAGAAAGAAAGAAAGAAAGAAAGAAAGAAAGAAAGAAAGAAAGAAAGAAAGAAAGAAAGGCTAGGAACATCAAAATTATTGATTTGGTTTTAATTATATGCAACATTTACTGGGCCTGAATGGGACATGGCGATGCAGAAATGTGGGAGCAGTACAGGCTGGGAATCAACTCCTGGATTTAAAAATCTACTTTAGTTGTGAAAAAGTTTATTTAACAGCTCATGTCCCACTTTACTACTATGACTAACACAACAACTGTTCTACTGATTTTTTTGTAACCAAGGCCTGGCATTTATTTATTTTACAAATATTTACTGAATATCTCTTATGCGCCAATGTTTTAGATGCTGGAGACATGGCAGTAACACAAACAGAAAAATTTCTTTCTTCAGACACACAATGTAAGGGATGTTTTGTTGAATTAAGCCCTAGGTGGGTGCTCAGTGGTAAGAGCATTTGCCCATGGACTGATTGGGTCAGGGGTTCGATTCTGGTCGAGGGCACATACCTCATACCTTGACTATAGACTCAATCCCTGGCCCTGATCAGTGCACGTGTAGGAGGCAACCAATCCATGTCTCTCTCTCTCACATCAATGTTGCTCTCTATCTTTCCCCCTCCCTTCCACTCTCTCTAAAAAAATATATAAATAAAGTAAAATATTCTCGGGTGAGGATTAACAACAACAAAAATTATAAGCATATTCCAAACACTTTAATAAGTGTTAGTTATTTCTATTGTTATTACTCTTTTCATTATAACTACTATGGAATTACTAAGCATGAAAATCCTTTTTCTTAAAGTTTAATTTTCTATTGAGACTGGGAATCTATTGTATGCATGGGAAGGTTCTTGTTCTCAGGAAACTCTTCTCTGAAGACAAATACAGAAAATCACACTAATTAGAATATTACTAGTACACATACAAAAGCAGGTATATTTAGACATGATGTATGCTAGTACTTTGGGTCACTTATTTATTTCTGTAATAGACAAAAGCCACAAGGATCTGGCCTAGAAACTAGACAGTTATTAAGAAGCATCCATCAGGAAGGTACTCACTCTGTTCTAGAGGGAAGTATACTAAAACAGCACGTGGCCATTCACTTGCCATAGCTGAGCACTAAAATGGTCATAAAAGTTTCACATTTTTCTATTTATGAGCATGCATTCATGATTACTTTGTTTCATAAATGTGATGGGCTCTGAATATAAACAATAAAAACAAAAAACAATCATTTGTATTGATAGTTATAATTTTGGCTAGATTGATGAAGGAAAATCCCAGCAAATGTTTTTATATAGGTTTGTTTCTATTGCTTTGTAGGCAATTAAATAAGTTTCCTTAGTTTCCACATTAGAAGACTAGAGTAAGAATTATATGTATCCTCTTGTACTTCAGTTTATCAGAGCAAAACATTTTTTTAAAATCTCAAAACCTGCATTTTTCTTTCTTTGTTTCCTCCTTATAGCCATAAATGTCCGCATTATATAAGTGTATGAATCTAAGGATTTGTTTTTCTTTCCAAGTGATACTTTAAGCTAACGTCTTTTGAATTTCAAATGGTAAAAATAATAATGTTTTAGATTTGTTCAAGGAAATGTAGAATAATAGTGCAGTTATAGAATATTTCAACCTGAGATGTTAACTGTAAAAATAATGACTTTTAGTTATCTCTAACTTTTCCCTACAAATTAGTGTTTTGGGTAAAGTTTATGTAAACAGTTCTTGGCAAGTAGAAAAATAATACTATTATTGAATAATAAGTATTCAACATATTTATAAAAATACATTTCTTATGTTGTGTTAAAACACACACACACACACACACACACACACACACCTCTCTGAGTTCTTAACCAAACTGTAGGTTAGAATCAGTTTTTAAAAGTAATCTCTTCACTTGTGAACAGTTTTATATTTAAAGAAAAATTGTGACGCTTCCCCTGTAATTAAGAGCGTATATTAATATAGTACATTTCTTTGACTAGTGAACCAATATCAATCCAATACTAAAGTCCATGTTTTATTCAGATTGCCTCAGTTTTTACCTAACATTCTCTTTCTGTTCTAAGAACTCATCCAGGATAACAAGTTACGTTTAGTTGCCATGCCTGATTAGGCTCTGCTTGACTGTCATAGTTTCTCAGACTTTCCTTGTTTTTGATGACTTCTCTGTGTTAAGAATTGCTGGCCAGGTGTTTTATAGAAATGTCCCTTAAGAGGGAATTATCTAATGTTTCTCTAATGATTAGACAGAGGTTATGGGTTTGGGGGAGGCAGACCACAGAGGTGGAGTGCCAATCACATCACATCACATCAATCACATCACACCACATCACCACGTCACATCATGTCACATCATCATGTCACATCATGTCACGTCAATGGCTCAGAAAGACTGTTCATGGGACTCACCGCTGTTGCTCTCCTCCATCACCTGACTGGGGCAGTGTTGGCCAGGTTTCTCCACTATAAAGCACTCCTCATGCCCACTGCATACTGTGGTTTGGGGAAGGAAGTGACTATGTGTAACCCACACTTTAGAGGTGAAAATTTAGCATTTTTTAAAAAGTTCAATTTTGATATGAGTTTTCCAAAAAAAAAAAAAGCAAGAACATGTATACATAGAAAAGGGTCTTCTTTCTTATTTAAGGACTTCTCTGGGGTGGTGTTCCAAATGGCGGCAGGGCTCATTAGAGAATTCTTAGCCTCAAGAATTTTATCTGTGTAGGTCCTAGTTTTCCTTTATATCTGCATAATCCCAAGATTTCACATAGAGTTTTTACATCTACCCCATAGCTGTTATTCTGCTCTTTGACTATTCATCCATCGTGCACATTGTAACAATCATCTTTAAATTTAATCATTGTGGTCTCTGTGGCTTATCTATTACAGAATTATTACTGAAAGAAACTAGAAACACCATAATGATGGAAAATATCCACCAGTGGATCCAGCCAGTCACATCTTTCATCACCTTACTTCATCAGTTAGCTTGTCCAGAGGCAAGGCGCCTGGCAGTCCAATCAATTCCAGGAATAATATTTCTTAGGGTCTCACTTGTGGGTGCAGACACACACACACACACACACACACACACACACACACACACACACCTTACTTCCTTGAGTTTACAGGTGTTCCTGCCCATGGTTTAATGATAAGATGCTCTGGAGCCAGTCTGCTCCTATATAAGTCAAGGCTTCTCTCATGTGGCATATTTTTGCTCTTTGTTTTCCCCCAGAATTTCACTTTGACAAGCCACATCTACTTCTTATTACAGAAATTCAGGCTCCATTTCAAGTAACATTGCGTATCTGTGCACGGGAGGCATTGTGAGGGACATTTTCATATATGCTATAGTTTAGAAGCTACATCCTGATTTTATGTGTTTATTGCTTCTATTATCTAGGTAAGAGAACAGGGCCATGCACGTATTTCTACCCCATACTGATAGTCCTGTTCTCAGTTGTACAAAATGTCAATCCATAGCTTAACATGTATTCTATTACACAATAAAATAATAGCTTTTACAGGAAACGAAGCATGTTCCAGGAACTATCCTAGAGCCTTCCATGAAATGTCTCATTGCGTGCCCACACAACGTTATAGAGGATATTTAAATTTAAGGAAAGAGAAGCTTAGAGAGCGTTAGATTATTGCAGTATAGTTCTAATTAATGGCCTCCTTGTATTCACATCCTTTGCCTTGTAACTCTATAGTCACGTCCCATACTGTCTCAAACCTTGTGACAAACTTGATGCAAGCAGAGGCTTGAAAAGAAGCTTGCATTTTTCTGTTTTCTGTCTCACTTTCCTGTGTTCATCAAGAGAGTGTGAACAGATTAGCCTGAGAAGGTGGCTGGTCTAGCCTGCTGGGAGGACACAAGAGACATATGCATATGTCTAAGCAAGTCAGCTCCTGGCTGAACTGTCAGCTGACCAACACATGAGGAGTACCAAGCCTCACTGACAGGGCCAGGACTAGAGGGAGGCAAGTGAGGTGTTCGTACTGGGTGCAAAATGTAAGGGGGTGCTAAAAACCTCAGAAGTAACAGAAAATGTTACAATAGTTCAAAAAATCAACATGATGCAACACTCCATGATGAACAAAATATCAAAATTTTCTAAAGACTTGGTCAATATTACTGAGTTTTTTCTTTGCTTCATGTTTAGCAGAACAACCTACCTAGCCAAACTAAGGAACTATGAAAAATAACAAATGATTATTGCTTTAGGCTACTACATTTTGGAGGTTGTTTCTTATACATCAATAATGTACTGATAAGAATTAATTTCAAGATCATACAGATAATACTTGGAGAACCTGCATTCAAATAAAAACACTTTGACCACAAAATCTCCCTTTCTCATCTTGACATTGACAAGATATATATTTTAGAAAAACTTTCACACAAAAAATTCTGATTTTGAAAAATGTGATGATGAGTGAGTATTGTGATAAATAGTATTAACTCTAAAGTCAGATGGATCTGAGTTTGAATGGAAGCTTTCAACTTACCAGCTATGTTATCTTGGAAAGTTACTGACATAGTATCCCCACCTTAACATGTATGCATATATGCATAACCTGTGTACACAGACAATGGGGTGGCGGGGTCCAGGGACGTGGGGAGGACGCGAGTGGACTAGAAGAGATTAATGGGAGAAAAAGGAGGACCTATGTAATACTTTCAACAATAAAGATTTTATTTAAAACAATGTGAATTGCAAATTGTATACTATATGTTATTAGGATTAGATAAGAATATTTATATGATAAGGTTTAATATGATTTAGAACCTAATATGTAGAAAGTGCTTGAATAATGTTCATTACTTTATTTTGAAAATACTAATACTATGTATTCCCATTTCCCACTTAAGTTATGTTCACTATATCCTCTATTTACAAGCCTATACTGCTCTGAGGCTTAGCCTAACAGCGACACCAAAGGTGAGGACAGAATAAGGTTATTGTTTAGCTTTTATTTTGGAAAGACATGTTTTATTGAAATAGAAAAAAAGTTTTCTAAAATTTATAAGTTTCTATTACATTGGAAGGTAGGTCTGGTAGATTTGATCATAGAGTGTTACACACAAATAAAATCCAATTTAGGCTGAAAGAGAAATAAGAAAACCTGCTTTTCTAGACTTGGTAGATTGCAGTAGGAAAGAAGACAGATATAGGGTGCCCCTCTTGGAGCCACAACCCTTAGAGGATTGGATGTAGCATCCTGGTATGGAGAAGCCCAAGAACATCAAGACCCCTGGGTAAACCCAACCTTCTTCTTGGCACCATGACCATTAGGCCTTTGGACAACAATGTTGGTGTAAGATTTATTGATAGATGAGTCTGATGTAGCCTCACTAACTGAGGTCATTTTAGGCAGAAGTAAGGAGCAAAGGGAAAATATAAAAAATGATCATCCAACGAAGACTGAGTTTTCTAAAATGATTGCTTTGATTATTGAATTGTAGTGAATTGACCAGATGATAATAAATCATTCCCCTTCTCACCCTTTGGGATGACAGCATTGTGAAAACAGGATCTGTATCAAATGTTTTATTTGCACATCTGAATGTCAGTTGTAAAACTTTGCAACCTGTTATATTATTACATAACCTCTGGAGAAAAGAAGTTCCCGTTCACAGGGCAATTCTGTTGAAGGTGATGCAGAGGTCAGGGAAAGGGCATGTGGGCAGGATACTTACAACATCTGCTGTATAAGCTCAAGTACAATGTGGATGTCAAAGTGGTGGTAGTCTCCCAAACTACTATAATTTTAAGATTTTTGAGATTTTTGTCATTTTCCTCTTTGGTAGGGTTATGCTCATACACTGCCCTTTTTCTTGCAAAATACTGGTAACAGAAATGCTTAAAAACCAAGTTCATTTTTATTAAAGTCCTAAATAATATGCATTCATTGTTTTATTTAATGTACTGCATTGCAATGTCAAATTGATAACAAAATTGCAACAGTAATAATTACTTCTAGTGTCTCACATATAGTTAATATATATATTAATGTTTAAAAATGAATGGAGAGCCCTAACCGGTTTGGCTCAGTGGACAGAGAGTCAGCCTGGGGACTCAAGGGTCCCAGGTTTGATTCTGGTCAAGGGCATGTACCTTGGTTGTGGGCACATCCCCAGTAGGGAGTTTGCAGGAGGCAGCTGATCTATGTTTCTTTTTCATCGATGTTTCTAACTCTCTATCCCTCTTCCTTCCTCTCTGTAAAAAATCAATAAAATATATTTTAAAAAATAAAAATCATCATTCTCCCCTTAAAAAAAAAAAGGATGGATAATCCTGAGAAGGAAAGAACTGTTGCCTGGAAGAAAAACTGTCTATAAATTTATATCAGTGTCAGAAGATTTTTAATGACTTACAGAAACAGAGGAATAAAATATTACAAATATTGTATATCACTGATCCTTTGTATGTAATAGAGAATAATGATAAGCAAACATGAGAAAACTTGGGATTCTTATGACAATACTGGAGGCCTGAGGCATGAAATTTGTGCAAGGGGCTCAGCCCTCACAACACCGGCTTAGTCCGGAAGGTCATCGGAAGGATGTCCGGGAGGTCATTCAGCTTTCAGGTCTAATTAGCATGTTACACTTTTATTATTATAGATCATGTCATAATTTGTGAGAGTGAAGTTCAGCAGAATTATTCAGAGGAATAGATGTTAAACATGATTATATTTATCTCCTTGTGCATAGATTTAATTTTGTAATTTACATTTTCATGGCTTATGGGTTGAATTAATGAATCACAAGGAACAAATTTGCAAACATAAAATCTAAAATGCACATGGAAGGACCGTGTAAAATATCGCCACCTGGAGCTTTCCTGAATCAGACTGCAAGCATCTGTGCTTCTTCTTGAACCTGACAGACATCTTTAATACATTCAGTTAATGTGGCCTTTAGTGAAATTTTCTATTCCCAGACTCTCATGGGAACCCAAGGGCTCCCACATTGATTAATCTCCTGTGAGATGGAGGGTGTCGCTCCTGAATCTGTTAAGGAATAGAATGCATGATACATATTTGCAGCCTCTTCAACCACCCAACCTCCCTCTCACTGCCTCTGAATCCAGCTCCTACTTTATGCAGGGCTCACATTTGAATACATCTACTCTGAGAGAAAGGTAAAACCCTAATGAATATTCAGAAGTTCTGAGGCCCTGAGTTTCGGACACATTTCTCCTACGGCATATACTTGTCAAATTGAGAGCATGTTGGAGGAGTGCTCAGTCCTCAGTAGATCTGATATTGCATGTCTGTCTTGTAAATGGTTGGGCCAGTTTTTTCTTCATCCCCTTGGGGAGTATTTGGAACAGAGGAGGTGAAAAGTCTCCTGCCACCCCCCAAACCCCTCTTCTTTTGAGTGTAGGAAAGGGTAAGTGCCCCCACATGGAAAATTAGAAAAATTTAAATATGATAGTAAAACAATACTAGCCTCAGAAGGAAACCTCTTTGGGCAAAAACCGTCCAAAGCAGTATTCCTTATAAATGTTGACGTTTTGCTCAGCTTGGTGCCACCTGAGAAACTGATCTTCAGGAATATGGGTTCAAGTCAATGGACTAGACAGCGCTAAGTAATAAGATCTGTAACAGCACACTGTAGGATTTCCCAGCTGATAGCAGTCCGTTTATCAGCACGTGATGCTATTACTTAACAAGGAAAGAATCTACCTAACTGTTTCGTTTTTCAGGGCTTGCTTCTCTATCTTTTCCAAAATGGAAACATGGAAAAAAATACCCAACTTAAAATCTCAACTCAACTATTCAGCTTATCGAAAAGAATGTGCATTATTTTGCATTTCTGATATTATGGAGAACAATTATTTCATTTGTAAATGCCTTTTCCCTCCTAAATATTCATAAATCACACTGCTGTCTCAAAATTCACCAGAGATTCATATGTTGTTGTGCTATCGGGTAAAGGCTATACCTTTCGATAAGGACACATATGTAATACCTTAATCAATTAAGAGAAAAAAAAGGCTATACCTTTCATCTACTTCTGGAAAAATCAAGATACTTGCCAAACTTGGCACCTCTCAAATTTCCATGATTTCTCTAAGATTACCAAGAGTGATCTCTTTAGTGACCTGTCATTTCATGTGACTGAGCTTTAAAACTTGGATTAATTTAAAAGAGTGAGATGGCCCTGGCCAGTGTGGCTCAGTAGTTACAGTGTTGGCCCAGGCACCAGAGGGTCAAGGGTCGATTCCCTGTCAAAGGCGAGTACCTCCGTTGCAGGTTCCTTCCCTGGCTCTGGGCTGAGCATGTGTTGGAGCAACCAATGGATGTGTCTCTCTCACATTGATCTCTCTCTCTCTCTCTCTCTCTCTCTCTCTCTCTCTCTGGCCCTGCCACTCTAAAAATTAATGGAAAAAATACCTTAGGGCTAGAATTAACAACAACAACAAAAGAGAGAGATGGCCTTTAACCCTCTCCAATTTTCAAATCCTTGGTTTCTGTTTTTGTTTTTTCCTTTATATGTTGCTTTGACTTTTCTAGTATGAATATGCTTCACTTTAGAGGAGATGGAAACAAAAGGTCTCTCTGCATTTTGTCATCTGCTAAGCTAACATCAGAGCAACTCCTCCAAGCGGAGGTCTTTATGGTAAGTGTAAGCACAGGTAAAGAACTTCCTCTGCTCGGCTCTAATGTTTTCCCCAAACATAGGCTTAAGTAATTAATTAATTAGTCTTAGTTAATACAACTTTAATCCTTCAGAGCATCTGTTAGGTGCCAAACACAAGATGGCACATGCACAGGCTCATGCCACTTCCACTTTTTTGGAGGGGACGAGGGCACTGTTCTCAGAGCCATTTTTTTTTTTTTTTTTACCTGCTATGAAGTCAGATCATCATCCTAAGGAACTGATACTAATTACTGGGCAAGGTTCAAGAGAACATGCTTCTTGTTATACCAAAAACCTTTTCTATAATAATGGCCCAGAGTATATGGATAAACAGTGCAATGAAGACGGGGCAATTTCAGTTTATTTGACGAGAATTTGAAGTAGCCTTATGGGAAGAAAAACTATAACGTGAGTTCATTGTGTGGATACCATTTGCATTAGGTTATTAAGACATGGCACTAAATATTATTTGAAATAGGAGGTATCCGTTTGGTCAAACCCATTACAGATTTAAATTAATTAGAAGTGAGATATATACAAGAAATTGTGTGGATTGAAAATATAAGCATTATGGAAAGGTCAGAAGCCATCATATCTGTGAAATGTGGAGCAAAAATTGAGGGAGTGGAGAAAGGGTTTTCAACCCACACAGCAAATCCGGAGTCAGCCTCGGGTGATTCTTTTTCTTTTTTTTTCTTTTAATATTTAAATTTTTTATCCCCTTCATCTATATCTCCCACCCTCCACCCCCCTCCTTGCAACCACCAATCTGTTCTCTATATTTATGAGCTTGATTTTTTGTTTTGTTTCTTTTTTTGTAGATTTCACATAAAAGAGAGGACATATGGTATTGGACCATATGCGCCTGGCCATCTCTCCTTTGATCTCTATGTGTTCTTTTTCAATATGCGCTCATTAGAGAAATTACTATAAAACTCTATTTACTTCTTTGTAAAATTTCCTTTCCATGTGTTCTTATTGTAAAGTTAAAATTTTATTGGTTTATGTTTATTATTGGATTATGTTTATTATTTGCCTGTGATTATTGTTACTATTTAATAACCCCAAATTAAGTTTGTTTATTGTTCAACCTTCTGAGAGATGAATTTTTCTGCAGGGTAAGGGAAGAATGTGTTATGTGTTATTTTTAAAGGAATAGTTTCCCATTATATCTGGATAGATAAAGTTCCTTCTCACTAATATATTTTGTGTTTTTGACAGTTTTAAATACTCATTACTAGACTATATTCCACATAGTTTATGTGCTGATGTCATCATATCTCTATTTTCTCTAATGCTTGACTTAATATATTTCAATAGGCTGCAACTCTCAGGGGTTTTTTTTTTTTTTTTTTTTTTTCATTTTCATGGATTCTTTGGCAAATATGCACTGAGAGTTTACTTTGTGCCAGACGCAATTCTGAATATTTGGCCTAAAACAGTGAACAAACTAGAACAGAATTTCTGCACTGTGGACCTTTCAGGATAATTGAGGGAAACAATGTAAATAGAAAAATTGTCTAGTAATGTTACTAGGTGACAAGCACTGAGGAGAAAAATCCTAGTCGAGTTAGAGATATCAGAAATACAAATGCAGTGAAGAAGAGAATGCAATTTTAAATGTTCCATTTAGAAATATCATTTCTACCCCCTCCTTTTTTTTATATATATATATTTTATTGATTTTTTACAGAGAGGAAGGGAGAGAGATAGAGAGTTAGAAACATCGATGAGAGAGAAACATCAATCAGTCGCCTCCTGCACATCTTCCACTGGGGATGTTCCCGCAACCCAGGTACATGCCCCTGACCGGAATCGAACCTGGGACCTTTCAGTCCACAGGCCGACGCTCTGTCCACTGAGCCAAACCGGTTTTGGCTCTACCCCCTCCTTGTTACCAACCTTTCTTCCATTGCTATATTTCACTTATGCATTTTCATCCAGTGAAATCTTTTTCATTTTTGAAATTCTTACTTGTTTATTTCACCTCAATGTGATAGAATTTTACATGTAATTGTGATTTTATAATATTATAACCTTTACTGTATGCTTTAGTGTATTGATTTGTTCACTTCTCATATATGCCTTATTTTTTTTTCCAAAGTCACAGCTTGGGGCAGAGATGGAAATAATACATGGGCTTCCAAATGCTTCTGCTTCCCACGTAGAATAAAGGATCGCATGCAAATAATACAATGCTGACCTCCAAGTGAGTTGTTATCAAATGAGAAAAAGTTTATAAAGGCATGAGGTACTATATAAGTATACCATTTTTATCCTCTATTCCTTCTACTAGAAATTCCTCACAAAATTTAATGCTATTGCATAGAAGGTATAAAAGGTTCCGCAAAAACTGAAAAATAGCACTAAAAAATACTGATACAAAGGCTGAGTTGAGTAAGAAGTTAGCCCACACAACTTACTCTGCTTTTATATTTCTAGTAGTTTTTTTGTTGGTGGTTCATGAGTTCTTTTTATTCATGGTCACCAAATAATTTTTTACTTAAAAGAAGTAATCTTTCCAGTATAAGTTCTATCTTATTTAAGATGTGAATTTTATCTGTAAAATTGAGATAATACCTCACAGGGTTGTTTTGAGCATTGAATTAAATGGCATATACCTAGTGCATGGAATAGCACCTGAGACATAGTAGGGATGCAAAAAGATTTACTCCTCCCATCTTTGAAAACAAATGAACATTTGTAATAATAATCATCTGCACAATGATCAAGGAAAAACTAATGATTAGCAGTAATAAACATCGTGGTCCCAATGCCAACACACGTTAAATCAATTTGGTCACAATAAAAATCACTTTAAACAACGAATGAAGCAAGCGTAGTCATGATCCATTAAATTATTATACTTATTTAAACATCCTTAAATTGATTTGATTTAATCAAAATGAGAAAGGCCCGTAGTACAAATTATTAGCACAGTACTTCAACCCCCCAAATTAGAGGAAAGGTTTAATTGAGGAGCCTTTTGAGAAATTGGATAAACTTTCTTCTTTCTTTTTTAAAATCTTTATTGTTGAAAGTATTACATATGTAGCTTTCTCCCGCCCCCCTGCCCCCCTTGTCCCCTTATAGCCCACCCCTGCCCCCTGCCCTAGGCCTCCACCACCCTATTTGTGTCCATGGTTTATGCAAATGTACATACAAGTTATTTGATTGATTCCCTCTACGGTTGCCACACCCTTTAGAAAACTGAAGTATCTTTTTAATCTGGGACCTGAGTTACTACTATCCATTTAAAATGCATCTTCTCTCTCTCTCTCTCTCTCTCTCTCTCTCTCTCTCTCTCTCTCTCTCTCTCTCCCGCATTGGTTTGTTCCTGGTCCCTCTCATTCACACTGGTTTCTTTTCCTTCTCTTGAGTTCTTGAATAACTATGAATAACCAAAGTGCTTTGAGGGAGAGTAAGAGGCTATGGGAAACAAAACTGGGGGTGCCACAGCTGAGATATGACTAGTGGAAGTTGGCTAACTGTAAACATTTAGCAAATGTCTTCAGAAACAAGTGCAGAACTTCTAAGGACCTTCCCTAGGCAAAGGGAGATCATGACATTGGAGGAGCCAAGGGAAGTCCAATATGACTGAAGCTGAGGGCAAGAGGGGAGAACTGAGAAAATGAATCATTATACACTACTGTTTTATTTTTTTGCAACTCTTTTAAATATGAATTTCTTGGCAAGTACCGTGTCTGATGCTTCTCAGATAGTTTTTCCAATATGCTATACACAAAAACTTGTTGATTTGGACATTGACTATAAGAAAAAATAGTGTATTAAGAAGTCTCGAATATATTAGGGACTCCATACATGCACGCATGCACATATACATTTATTGGTTACCTGCAAATACCAGGCACCATTTAAAGAGAATTGCACATATCAATTTCCTTAATCCTCTTAATTATTATACTCATTTTACAGAGGACTCTAAAGACCAAAGAAATTAAGTAACTTGCTGGGGTCCAACCCCAGCAGGTCCAGGGGTCCCCAAAGGTGTGGACGGAGTCGGCAAAGAAGGAATGACACGGAGACAGTGTTCAGTTGATCAGCAGCCTAGCCAGGATCTCCAGCAAAGTTCTGGTCTGGATCTCCAGCGAAGTTCTGTTTAGGATCTCCAGCCAGGTTCTGTGTCCATGGTCTCTTGCTAGGTTCTCCAGCCAGGTTCTCCAGGTTCTCCAGCCAGGTTCTGTAGCCATGTTCCCTCGCTAGGATCTCCAGCCAGGTTCTGTCCAGGTTCTCCAGCCAGGTTCAGTCACCAGGTTCTAGTCAGGTTCTCTTGCCAATTTCTGTAGTCAGGTTCAGTCCAGGATCTTTTGCCATGTTCTCTCGCTAGGTTCTGTCTCTAGGTTCTGAGGCCAGTTTCTGTCCAGGATCTTTTGCCATGTTCTCTCCAGCAAAGTTCTTCTGTCTCTAGAGAACGTTCTGTGTAGGTTCTGTGCCAATTTCTGTCTCTCTTCTGTCTCTTGCTGTCTTGTTACATCTGTATTTATACCAGTTGATTCAATCCTATCAATCTCTATTCCAAAGGTTAGGGCGTTTCTTATCTCCATTCCAGGGAGTAAAGATTAAGTAGCTTAAGCATGATTGTTCCTAGTTAAAGTGATTAATTACCCACCTGACACTTAGTTGAGGGGTTTTATTCCCTCCCTAACTCAGGGTAAAATCCCTCCCTTGGTTAAAACACATAGTGCCAAGAAGGTGAGCAAACATATTAAGAACAGTATGCCATATATGCCAGGTCCCTTGAAACAGCAAGGATGGACTGGCTCCCGGCAGTAACTTTCTCAAAATGAAACAAATAAGAAGTTTTCAAAACCAGAACACAGGTAGAATAGCTTCTGAGCTTAATTATTTAATCACTATGCCATGAAAAAATTGTTTTTTAATTAATTTTCATGGTGAGCTAATAAACTGTTTTCCTTAAATTAAAAAATAAAAGTGTGCTATTATAGTTATCTTCCCCATTCCCATTGTCTTCCCTACCTTCACTATTTCATTTCCTTACCTTACTAAAGCAGGGTGGGGAACCTTTTTTTTTTTTTTGGCCAAGGGCTTTTTGGATATTTATAAGATCATTCTCAGGCCATACAAAATTATCAACTTAAAAATTAGCTGCTGTATTTGGTCAAACACTTAATTATCTCACTCATAATGCCTTAGCAGGACCAGACCAAATGATTTTTAGAGCCTTATACGACCCATGGGCCAGATGTTTCCCACCCCTGAAAGTCTCTAGACCTTTTGCCTGAAATCTAGGTCTTGGTATTAAACTTTCTACTAGCATATAAATTGAAATATAAAACAAGCACTTCAACTCAGCCTGTCCCTGTCCCAAAATGAACCCACATTTCCCTCTCAGATTCCCTTTCCTCTTTATTCACATTTCAGTTAAGAGTCCCAACATTTACTCAGGCATTTAAGCCAGAAACTTGCCGCTTCTCCAATCCCAGTATCAGTTCAGCCACCATGACCCATTTTGTCACCTAAATGCCTCTCTAAGTAGACTGCTTTTTGCCGTCCTCTCTATCTAGCGCAATTCAGCTCCCCATTATCATTCATCTAATTGGTCCCTTTGCATCTCATGTTTCCTTATAACATATTCTCTATCATGTGGCCAGAATGGTTTTTCTAATTCTTGATGACTGTCTATCACTCTCTTGCCCAAATCCCTTAATGTTCTCCATTGTCCCAAGGACTATGTATTAATTTGTTAATATGACTGACTTCCAGCTCACCTCTCTACCTTTTTTTCCTGCAGATTTTCCCTCATATGCCACATATCTTCTTTAATGTTGTTAAAGGTACATTAACTTTTTAAAAAATAAATCATATTCTCTCCTTCTTGTAGCCTCCTGCTCATCTTGCCTAGAATGTCTATTATTTACTTCTTCTCTTGGCTAACTCCTATTGGTTTATTGGGAATCAATTTAGAGGTTGGATGGCACTTCTGAGTGTTTAGAAGATATCACTATTAACAATATGTATCACACTTATTATGGTCATACTAGATTGTCATTCATCAAAGGCAGAACCCTTTCATTAATATTTGTATCCTTTAGGTGTGCCACAGTACCTAGAACCCTGATTGGTATTCACTAAATATTTTTTCAATAAAATGATTTATTTTTAATAAATACAGTATCTCAAAAGCTTGAAAATTATAATTTTCTATTTTTCTTCCTTTTCCCTCTTTACCTCTCTGCATTTTATTTCCCAGGTCTCTATGTATAGAACTTGCTAAAGAGCCTGATTTTAGATTAACACTTACCCTACTCAAATTATGGAATTAAAAAAATGAGAATTATAAAATGTTTAAGACTCTTTTTTTTAAAAAAAGAAAGAGCTCAATTTTTCTCTGTACAGTGATTTAACTTCAAAATGAAAACAACTCAGAATTCCTTTTATCTTGCACATTTACTTATTTTCCACATGAGAGCAAAGTTGAGATGTGTATATGTTGTTTCGCTTATTCATGTTATTGTCTTAATTTTGGTTTTCTGGCTCAACCCTTGGTATACAACAGTCTAAAGAAAGATCTGGGCCTCTTGAGCTCTCTGACAAAGAACAGGCCCAAGACGCCCAACACAGGCTTTTTCTTTTGCTGGCGTATTGGGGGTGTTTCCCAGTGTGGTGATGAAGGGGCCTGCCAGATGGACCAGAACTTTCAGTGTGCATTAAAAACAGGCTCTGAGAATGTGGGAGTGAGGGAAATTTTATGGAATGACTTTGGGTGATGCAGCTGCAGAATCAATTAGGCTGAATAGAGTCTCTGGTTGCCAATTTTAGGAATAGCAGAAAAATGAAAATGCTGAGGCTGATAGTCACCCAGATGTTTAGCCCTGCTGACTGGCACATCAGTGTTCATTCTTCCTGATCTGTCTTTGGTTCTTGGGCATACCTCATGATATAAATAAATATTGCTCTTACTGTCACTGTCACATGAAGGCCAATTACTGGAGGGGCTGAAAAAAGTATAGTAAAAGCCATATTCTATACTTCCATTTTCATAACTAAGGAGTCTCAGCCACCCCTACACAAGTGGATCATCAGGAAATTCAATAATAATAACACTAAAAATGAGGAAGAGAAACAACTCTAAAGAAATACTGGGGAAATAATGGCAATACTAATTCAATTGTCAAAAGGACACAGACAGCAGTGTGACGATGGCTAGAAGGAGGTGGGGTGGGGGCTGGGTGAAGATGGGTAAAGGAGGGGAAATGGGGGTCATCTGTAATAGTTACAATAATAAAGAAAAAAAAGAGATAAAAAACCTAAATAAAACAATTTTTAAAATAAAATTCAAATCTCCCTACTTTTATTAGAAAGCAAACTTCTAGTTATTACCTTAAATATAAATAAAAACATTCTTGGCATATATAAGTTATATATACATACCTTTATCAACTTTAATATATATTTTATAATATATATAATTATCACACTGGTGTAAATATATGTATATATATTCCCACAGTTCCATTTACTGCTGATAAATGAAGGCTATAATCCACCAGGAAAGACCCCCATATTCACTTTTCAGAACTGGCAGTTGTTCTTTATCCTTGTGCAGGTTTCCACAACTAGCAAAGTAACTCAGATCAGAAGGAAATTTCTTTCATTCTAAACTAGGACTTTTTGAAATAAAAATCAGTAAATCTGAGGTGACCTCAATTAGAACTGAATGAGAAACATATCTTTCTTTGCTTTGTCAGCCGAGAGGCCCAGAAGGAATCATAACCCAGTAGCAATGGGCTGTATCCCAATCTTGATTTCTAACACCATTTTCCAAAAAGAGGAACAAGATCTCCTTGAGAAATGGCTGGTACTAGGACAGGCAGGAAGCATACAAGATAATATGCAAGGTATAGTGCCTGAGAGTAGTGTTAAAAAGATGATAGATATATCAAGGGGACAAAGAAATCAACTGAAACATTCCCAATAGTCTAAGCTAGAACAATTGAGCAACAAAATAAAGTAGGATTATAACCCAAAGCAAAAGATAAACATGAATGAGTCTATATACTGATATAAATAAATTACTGCATAAAACAAATAAATGGGGGAGATGGGCAAGCCTCCTGTGCAAGATCCTGTGCACTTTATGTAAATAAGGGCCCTCAAGGAAATGAAGCATGGACACCTGGCCATGCCCCAGGGGTGAACTTCTGCCACACTATGACTCTGTCTGGGATGGGAAGACTTGGCAAGGATTTGGTGTCTTAAAAAAAAAGGAGGTAGAGCATAAATCTCCGGTATTTAAGAGTGAGCTGTGCATAGTGACTTTCTTTCAAAAAGGACAGTATGAAGACGGGGTGGGGTGGGGAGTATTTTATAGTAGAGGACTCTGGCAAATACTGCTCCAGTCTGGTGATCAAGGAGAACATCAGTGATGAGACCTATGGACAGCCTGAAATATTGATGTGATGTGATTGGCACTTCACCTCTGTGGTCTTCTCCCCCAAACCACAACTTCTGTCTAATCATGAGAGAAACTTTAGATAAGTCCTTCTTGAGGAATATTCTACAAAACACCTGACCAGTAATCTCTAACAGTGAGAAGCCATCAATACAAAGAGAGTCTGAGAAACTGTCAAGCCAAGAGGCACGCACCTAAGTAGCTATGACAACTAAATGCAACATGGTGTCCTTGAAGGGCTCTTGGAACAGAAAAAAAGATCTTAGATAAAAACTAGGGGAATGTGAAAGTCTGAATAAAATATTTACTTTAGTTAATAGTAATATATCAATATGGGCTTATTAATTGAGACACATGTGTTATAATAATGTTGGGAGTTAATTATATATAAACCTGAGTAGGGAGTATTTGAAAAGTATACTATCTTCATAATTTTTCTTAAAATCTAAAAGTATTCTATAATATAAAGTTTATTTTAAAAATGACTTTACAAATAACTTTATTTTTATTCCTGGAAAAGTCCCTGCCTTTGGAGTATTTAATATACAAAGCATTAATCATTCTAATCACATTCATTTATCTAGAGAAATAAGTAAATGCCTTATAATGACATACAGTGGAGGGAATGCTGAAAGAACAAATGTCTTAGGGGAAATAAATTAGAATGAGTATATAACAGATGAATGTGCTCTATGTAGTTTGGTTTATAGATACAACAGGGAAGCTAGGAGCTGAATTTGCTCTTGTTCAAGTTAATTATGTCATTTAGAGGATATTTGAGTAGTACCAGAGAAGCTAACTTAAGGAGATTGGTTTCAGTAATTTTAGTGCTTTTTTTGAAAATTACTTTCTTATTCATGCATTTTATCTTTGCTTGTGCCCTCAGAATCAGCACACATTTACAATTACTTTTTTAAAATTGTATTATTTCAAGTTTGATTTATCCCGTTAGTGCACACAGATGATGTGCAAAGCATGCATGATAGAGTTCTCACCCAATATTCCATGTGTTCTACATTTTTCAGAATCCCTTGTAGTTGAGTTGGGGCCAGATGACTGGTTTAGGCCAACGATTTGTGAAGGAAGTGATGTCAGTTACTTCTGGGCAAAAGCAGTTAAGAGCCCAGGTCTCTAAGCCTCATCTTTCTGTTTCCTTTCCACTGTAACTTCAGAAGTCATGATTCCAGCTGCTGTTGCTATAAGATGGTATAGCAGTCATTAGCCTAGTATTCTGAGTTATCAGGTGGGGTAGATCTCCTTCCCCAAACTCTGATAAACTATGATGAACATGAGATATTCTATATAATAAAAGCATAGTATGCAAATTGCCCCTTGACTGGGAGTTTGACCAGGGGGCGGGGCCAGCCAGGGGAAGGGAGGGAGGCCCGGGCAGCAGCTGGCAGCCGCTAGGGACTCTATCAGTGCACGAATTTCATGCACCCGTGCTTCTAGTGTATTATATGCTATATTAAACTATAAAACACTGAGGTTTTTTTTGTTGCTCTATTTAGTTAATTAACCTACTACAACTAGTAAGAAAAACTGCATATATTTTAAGAAACCAGTATTACATTTTAGGCTATTTTATTATAGGTAGTAAGAAGTAGCTTTTAAGATTTCTGTAAGCTTTACTTGTCATCATTCCCAAATCTCAATGAAATACTGTACCACACAGAAATACTGTAAATGTTAAAAGGTATAAAAATTATGAATAGGGATAGAGGCCCATTGAACAACCCATTTGGAAAGGAAAGTGACTCAGTCAAGCCAGGAAAAATGACAATAATTCAACCAACTGAACAAATAGAGATTTAAGCAAAATATTATAATTTCATTGTATAAAATTTAGGAAAAGACACATATCAGGTAGAAAAGGTAGGTACGTTGTACTACTGCTTGACCTGATTTTCAGGAACATAGAATAAAGAAACATAGACCATGCTATTGCTGAAGGTAGAGAGAAATGGGCATTGACTGGATATAGTTTAAAGTATTTTAGGGACTAATTGTAAGATGCCATGTATAGTTTTGATAAAACACAGGGGTATGAACAAAGAACACATTCACACTCTGCATGTATAGTTGTCACAAACCAGCTTTTGAACACAGTGTCATTAGTCAATAAAGAAAATGGGTTTTATGGACTGAGGTTCCCCAAGAGCTATCTGACATTTACTTAATCATGCCTAACATATGTGTTTCAGGTTTGTTTTTGTTTTTCCTGGTAATTAAACTTTTTAACATGACCATAGTTAGAACTGTTTGTCCATGTTTCATATATTCCCTAGCACCCTCCATAAATTAATTACTTGAAGGAAACATTACAGATTCTATCAATTATGATGTTAGCCATAAATGAGATTTTCAATGGCATTTGCTGATACATGAAATAATAAGTATTTTGAATTGAAGAAACACCCATTTCCCTTCTTTGTAAATGGCTTTAAAAAATTGAAATAAATAATTTCCCAAAATGTGTACCTGGGCCTTAGTTTAAAACACTGATGATATAGTATTTCTCTCCACTCAGCTAATGAGGAGTCCCAGTGCCCTACTAATGAGCCAAATGTATTTTTCAGAAAATTAACAGCCCACAGAAAGATTTACATTTCAATTTACATCCACAAGGCAATTTTCCGACACAGCTGTTTTCCTGATTGACTCCTTAAAAACTTTTCTTATAACTTTTTCATTGCTTTGCTTTTAGAATTGCAGTGTGGGTGTTGAATCGTGCTATGTTAATTTAGATAATCTTTCTTCTTCAACTTTAGTAAGATTTTTAATGCTATAAAAACAAATGAAGATCCCTGTCCTCATAGTACTTATATTCTCAGTGGTGTAGACGGAGGCATATAATAAGTACTATTATGCAGTATTTCAGAAAGCCATAAGTGATCTGGAAAAATGGAAAATAGGGCTGATAAGGGAGAACTGAAGTGCCAGGTGAATGAGGAATTGGGGTTGGCAATTTTAAGTAGAGTTGATAGAGTAGACTTAATTGAGATGCCATCTCAACAAGTTTTTAAAGAAGGTGAGGGAGTCAGACATGTTCCTGATTGTGAAAAAGTAAGTAGATAAACACTGCCCATAAAGTATATGGACAGTGAAGGATTGTGATATTGCTGAAAATATACAAAATTTGGAAGGGTTTCCTCTAGCAAAGTTGTTTTAACATGGTATTATGACATTAGTGCAGTCATAGTAGTGCCTGTTCAACTTACTGGTATATTGTTCTAACAGTCTGTACTTGAATTCATGGTTTGGCTTTATTTGTTTTTAAGCTATGGTCCTAAGGCCACTAGCTACATCAATCAGGAAGGCTTTTTAACCTTGGATTGTCTTGGTTTGACAGAAATGATAATTTAAAATTTCTGTCAAAGCTAAACCTAAAACTAGGTTTGCTCTGGTTTCTAGAATTCACTTGGGATGGAGGCTCTCACTGTTCATAACTTTCATTTCCATCAAGGAGATCATGAGTTTCTCCTTCAAAGATTTTAGTCAACAAATCATTTCCCCTTTACTCTTCCCAAGTGTTTCCTATTGTAAAAGCCTCTTAGTTATCACATGTACAACCCAGTTCACTCATCTAGTAACCGCTGGATAGAGAGATATTGAAAAATCTACTGTAAACAAATAAGTTGTAGGACTACAGTCTCCTTCCTTCAGCAGAAAGCTGTTTCAAAAGGTCAGCATACTCTTAATGCTGCTAATGAAGGTTTTTATAATTCTCTCTGGAAGCTTCATCATAATCCATGCTCATACATGCTTGGCCTTCCTTCCGGCAGTAAGAGATCCCATCCCCTGTGCCCATGCATTTGCCTTTGCCTCTTGGCTTCACCTCTACACTGGACAGCTTGCTAGTGTCCTTCTGGCCCTAAGGCAGGGTTCACAGTATTTATGTGGTTGCAGGGAGGCACATTTTTAGACACCAGCTTTTTGGCAGCGAACCAGAATGAGTGGAAAGATGGAAATCACTCTAAACAAGCCAGCAATAATGATAGGAGAATCCTGACTGCTGAATAACAGCGTCTCACAGAGCTTATGTGTCCACAGTCATGGCTCTATCCATTTGGTGATGTTTTAGCAGTGTCATGAGGTCTGAACGGAACTGTTTCTTGTCCTGACCAGCTTTCCACTAAGCTTGGAGGCAGAACTGTCACTTTTTTTCAATAATTATTTAACCCTCCATCGGTATACACTCCCTTACTCTTCTTTTTGCAGTAAGTTGTTTTTGTATCTATATGACATTGTGCTACCTGGTTCAATATCCTCTTTGTTAAAATCACTATAACATTATGTACGCTAAATTATGTCTTGGAATACATGTGGATCAAAACTGGATGATATACTTGTGAAAAGACTGCAAGACAGCTGTGACAATAGCTGGCCTGGGAAACACTCCCCTTTCTTATTGAGTACAGATATGACAATCTTTTGTATTAGGACAAAGGTGCTGATGCCACAGCCATATAAACTTTGCACTTCTTTACTATGCATTTTTCACAGACTTGTTTTCTCTGAAAAAGAAATTACTTTCAGTGGGTGCTCTCATGCTTACCTCTTTTTTTCTTATCTTATTATGCTCTAATCATTAAATATGCTACCTGTTACTCCTACACAAATAACTCTCAATTTTGTTTCCATTAGTTTCTCCAAATAATCTCCCTTTCTATACCCCTACGTCTACCATGGACCATTGTTTTTGATAAATTTCACTACAACCACTTGCCAATTATTCATGACAGTATGTTGAAAACTCATGTTTGCATTTGAAAGGGAGCAAGGTTTACAGGGTAACTAATTCACACTATAAATTCTGGAGGCAAGAATATTTTTTCAGTGCACACTCTCCAAATGATATTATGGTATCTCCACATTATAGGCCATTTTTTAAATCCTCACCTGAGGGTATGTTTATTGATTTTAGAAAGAGGACAAGAGAGAGGGAAGGAGAGGGAGAGAGAGAGAGAGAGAGAGAGAGAGAGAGAGAGAGAGAGAGATGAGAGAGATGTGAGAGAGAAACAATTGATTAGTTGCCTCCCATACTTGCCTGACTAGGGATCAAACCAAAAACCTAGATCTGTGCCCTGACTGGGAATTGAACCTACAACCTTTTGATGTCCAGGACGATGTTCTAACTGAAGTACCCAGACAGGGCAGACCATTTTAAAACTGCAGAAAAAAGACAGTTTTATTAGAAAACCTATATAAATACCTTTACTGGGTCCATCTTAACAATTATTCTCATCACATAGCTTTATGTTTAATCTTATCCTGTAATTTTTGCCCATGCACTAAATCTATTGTTTTGCTTCTTATCTACCTTTGAGAGATGACCTAACTCTATTTGAATAGAAACACTTCTATGTTCTATCTCTGTTCCTGGGAGAATGGGTCGTCTTAACTTATTTCTTCTTTCATAAATGTAAAAATGCTACCGACATAGGGGAGAGACAGCTCATTAAAGTTAGAAACAGCCATTTAATGAATGACATTTATTACAACATCAGCTGTAATTTCACCTTTGATTTTACTTTCAGAAGCTCTTCAGACTGTGCTCAGTGGTGATGATGGTGGTGATAGTTGTGTCTCACAAAATGGCAGCCCTCCACTTTCTGACATACTATAATTTACTAAAATACCTCATATAGGAATATTTAAGAAAACTTAATTACAACTGGACAACTACTTTGAAGACATAAAAAAGTCCCCTTCGGAAAGTAATGCTAAAAACATTGCA
Organism: Myotis nattereri; assembly: GCF_964212035.1. Taxonomy (NCBI): domain Eukaryota; kingdom Metazoa; phylum Chordata; class Mammalia; order Chiroptera; family Vespertilionidae; genus Myotis; species Myotis nattereri. The sequence continues at coordinate 161,144,246 of NC_138075.1, forward strand.
AAAGTATGTATGAAAGGCATTTACAAATTCCAAAGGCCTTTCATATACACAATTCGAAACTTAACAACATTCTGATATTTAATGAAGTAGATTTCAGAAAGAAATAAAATTAGGGCTTTCTCTTTTCTCCCTCTCTAACAATCCTGTGATATAAGATAAACAATGAGTGCTCAACAAATATTTTGGAATGATTGTGACAGGAATACAGTGATGAGGTTGCCTTTCTGTTTAGGAGAAGCAGGTGCACATGAGGTTGGCATGTCAAGGAAAGGACACTTAAGAAGGTTGTAGGTGAGGCCTTGGCTCACTCAATTAGTATTTTTTATTAAATGTAGGTCACTCTGGGTCCCTTTGCGCTGATACCAAATGCATGCCCCTTCTCTTCCACTCTTATAGTTTATGCTAAAAAAGAATCATTCCAGTAATTACGAAATTCATGGGGTGAGACCCTGAAGTTAGTAGGTTCTTAATACTTTTATGGCTAGCCATCTTTTTAAAAAGTCATTTAATGAAGATTCTAGCTCCACAGTTTGCTAGCTCTCCAGCAAGTGAGCTTCAGTTTCCCAAAATGTAAAATGAGTAGTAAGTAGTTCCTTACAGATTAGTGGAGAATATGGGATAAGGCAGTGGTTCTCCACCTTCCTAATGCTGTGACCCTTCAATACAGTTCCTCATGTTGTGGTGACCCCCAACCATAAAATTATTTTCGTTGCTACTTCATAACTGTAATTTTGCTACTGTTATGAATCGTCATGTAAATATCTGATATGCAGGATGTATTTTCATTGTTACAAATTGAACATAATTAAAGCATAGTGATTAATCACAAAAACAATATGTAATTATATATGTGTTTTCCGATGGTCTTAGGCGACCCCTGTGAAAGGGTCGTTCGACCCCTAGCAACCTACAGGTTGAGAACCGTTGGGATAAGGGAATGTGCATGAAGCTTCTAGCCCAACCTATTGTATAATAGGTCTTCAACAAACAATCAATCCAAGGCCTCCCACTCCTACAGTATTATTGTAAGCAAGCTGCAGGCTTGTTCAGCATCGCGGGTCCAACATGCCGTAATGAGCCAGATTGCTCGGATAATTGGCCTTCTCCCACCAAATGCAAGATTGACAGATTTAATATAAGTCTGTGCAGTTACCCATTCCTGTAATAGAGAGTTCTCATTAAGGAAATGGATTAATTGGCTTACTGATGTTTTAGTGAAAGCCAGATCTGAATAAGTAGACTTCGCAGTACTGAGAAAAGCTAATTACACACTAATAAAGAGAGAAATGTGCTTGCTTTGGCTGAAGTCTCAGCCATAAGCTCAAATCAAGACTCTGAAATTAAGATCTGTCAGTGTGAGTGGACATTTATGTCTGACAATTGAAACTGCTCTGATTTTCCCCGGACAGTTCTCTCTCCCTAAACCTCTCACACCGGTTGGAGGCTGCCTGTGTGTCTCCTCTCTGGAAGACTTTCATCAGGGATTCCTAACCCCTCGTCAGGAAATGTGTCTGATATAGACTCAACCTTCAATCTTTTCTTCAATAAACAGATAATAAGACATATTTGGGACAAACTAAATTAGAGTAAAATATTCATCAGAATTGTTCCCAAAGTATTATGAAGCTCATGCTTCATTAGAAAATTTTGTCTTAATCTCTCTTCTCCCAGTGAACCACTGTTCTATCTTTTCAAAATTCAGAAAGACTCTTTATTATGATTATTTTAAGGAAAAAATATGTAAATAAACCATATACATATATATATACTAGAGAGCCAGGGCACGAAAATCATGCACTCTGTGGAGTCCCTCAGCCTGGCCTGTGCCTTCTTGCAGTTTGGAAGCCCTCGGGGGTTGTCTGACTGCTGGTTTAGGCCTGGGGGGAGTGGGCCTAAGCCAGCAGTCAGATATCCTTAGTGCTGCTGCAGAGGCAGGAGTGGCTCCTGCCAATACTGCTGTGCTCGCCAGCTGTGAGCCCAGCTTCTGGCTGAGCGGTGCTCCCCAGTGGGAGCGCACTGACCACCAGGGGCCAGCTCCTTCATTGAGTGTCTTCCCCCTGGTGGTCAGTGTGCATCATAGTCAGTTGTTCCACCATTTGGTCGATTTGCATATTAGCCTTTTATTATATAGGATGCATATTATTCATATCAGCATCCTTCTTGCCCTGTTAAATGGATATAAAAGTGTCTGGCCAGTGTTTTTTTTCTCTTTATCAGAAAAACAAATGTTTCTCTCTATTGATCATTCCTTTTAATTTATAATCATGTAATTTCCTCAATCATTAAAAAATGAAAAACTCCTCTATTGATCCCATGTTGCCTACCAGCTATAATACCCTTTCTCTGCTTACTTTTATAGTAAAACATGGCTAAGGATTGCTCTACACTCATTATTCCCCAATTTCACTCCTTTTCTGACTTGATCCTCTCTAATCCTGTCAAGGCTCATGACATCTCATACCCTTCCCTGCAGCTTACCTTAGTTAACCTGTCAGTAGCACTGAGACAGTTGACCACTTTTCCTCTGTGAATTCTTTTTCCCCTGACTTCTAAGTCAGTAGATTTTGAGATCTCTCCTTATTTCAAAGGCTGCTTGCTCATTCTTGGTCTTTTCTACTGGTACTCCCTATCACCTCAACTTCTCAACTTTGAAATATCTATATTTCAAATGCAATATGTCCAAAAACAAACTACTGATCTTTTCCAGCCAACATGTTCTTCATACAATCCCTCACCTCAATACATAAGAATTCATTTCTCCCACTGCTTCTACCACAATCCTTAGAGCCATCAGTAACTACTCACTTGTATTTTACATCTCACCACCAAATAGTCTGTTAGTGCTCCTGTAAAATAACAACATATTTCAAACATAACTACTTCTCATGATCTCTGCCTCTGTTACCCTAGTCTATGCTATTATCATTTTATCATCTAGCTTCTGGATTATTGGACTAGTCTCCATTCAGTTCCCAATCCTCTTGCCCTTGTCCTGAACAGCGAGCATGCTGTCAAAAGAGCAGCCAGAGAGTTAAATCCGAATATGCCTCTCCTCTGAATTCCCTAAGGACATTCTTTCTCCAAAATCTTCAGCATTGCACATATAAGGCCCTGCAATCCTGGCGTTTATTACCTTTGTGATCCCATATATTCCAATCATCTTTCTCACTCACTCCACTTACGTAACATGGGCCAATGTGCTCTTTTTCAGCCTTTGCATTTGCTGTGCTGTTTGCTTTCGTTGGAACAGTTTTCTCCCAGATATCTGAATGGATTTCATAGCTGTCAGGTTTTTACCAAAGGCTGCCTTCTTAGTGAGGCTTTGCAAACTACTCATTTCAGAACTGCTCCCAATGCATATACCACCCACATCTCCTTAAACACTAATGTCCGTCTGACATAGTATATGCTTTAATTAGTTATTTGTTTATAGATTTTTTTTTCCAATTTGAGTCTGTGTTCCAAGATGGCAGGAGTTTTAGTCTGTTTTAAATTCCAGTGTTTAGAACAATGCCTGGCATCTAATAGTCCCAATAAATATTTGTTGGAACAATCCATAAATGGATTTGTTAAACTAAAATCAGGGAGATTATGGATTTTCTGGCTCAAATAAGAGTAGATTATTTAAAGTAAGTCCATAATTTAGCCTTCAACTGATACCAACTAGTTTCCAGTTATACTATGTATTTAGAGGCAAAATAAGTCAGACAGAATCCTTAATTTCTCACATCCATATATATCACAGGAAGGTATTCCTACATAAAGAGAAATGAAGAAAAAGTAATGTTGCTAGGCTCAGAGCTGTGGTATTTAATGAATATTCATATATGTATATGTATGTATATATACTACACTTTTTTCATTTGATTATATTATACACCCTTTTATATCCTTAAGCATCATGAATGATTGAAATTGCCCTAACCGGTTTGGCTCAGTGGATAGAGCACCAGCCTGCGGAATGAAGGGTCCCAGGTTTGATTCCGGTCAAGGGCATGTTCCTTGGTTGCGGGCACATCCCCATTGTGCAGGGGTGTGCAGGAGGCAGCTGATTGATGTTTCTCTCTCATCGATGTTTCTAACTCTCTATCCCTCCCCCTTCCTCTCTGTAAAAAATCAATAAAATATATTTTTAAAAAAGAATGATTGAAATTCAGAGCCAGTTAATAGGGAAGAATTCCTAAGACTTATATTTTCCCACTGAATTTGCCTTTGCATACTTTCATTCTGAAAGCATAATGCCATTTCATGAGGTCCACTTTCTAAAGGTGTGGTGTCAATACCCATTGCTCCAATTAACATTTGTGGTTAATTGTTCACTCATTGAAACTACCTTTCCTTTTGGCCAACAGGCATGTAAATGACAGCTCTAGACTATTCTGTTCTACACAAGCTAACTGGTTTGAAAGAAGCCAGAGAAAAACAGAGGGATTCAAGTTTGGAAGATTTCTGAGAAATCTAAGGATTATCAAACTTAAATCTTCAGGAACTTAGAGACAATTTGGACACCCTATGCAGGGGTGTGACCCTTGTAAGAAAACTGCACTGTCTGTATCTGAAACAAATATATCAAAGATAATGAATTATGTATTTAGAATAAGATGCTGTTTCAACCTTAAAAAATTTAATGATATGTTAATGATCTCTATTGGACAGAAACTGTAAGCACATATATATGGTTTCCCCCTATTACTTTCATGAATTGCCTTGTCATCTATGGGTAGTCAATTGATTTTAACTTAATAAGCATTAAAATCATTACCTACTGAGCCAATAGGTAATCAAAATAATACTGTTGTTTGTTCTCATATACCATGGCTGCTTTCCAAGAAGCTATGGCATTTGGAACAGTGAAGATCAGAGCAGAGATATTATAAATTCTTAAATATACATTTGCTAAGACTGAATTTGTCACCCCCGCTGTTTTCCATGTACTCTGAGATTAGAACAGTGGGAAATGAGCCTAAATGTAGACTGAGGGTATTACCATGGGTGTAACAAATACTTTTCAAAAAGTGAGGATAAATATGTATTCAAATAAATATTGCAAGATAAATCTCACTTAGGAATGAAATTAAGCCATCTTCTCAAAGGCTAAGATTTTCCTCTGCCTGGAACAATGAGGCATTACTTCTCTGGGTTCAACTATTGTGAGAACAAAGTGTCCTCTAGGGTTTATTGAAAGTCATTAATTCTTGAAACAATTGTTTTAACAATAAAGTTTTTTTAAAAAATACTGATTATACAACTGGGGTAAAAATTTATTTCACAATTTTGAAGTAAAGGAGATAAAACAGAACTTGGAATAAGAAAGATGACAGATACTTCTATTATGAGAAATGTCTATCTACCCTTTTTATAAGAAAATCGCATGGGCCTAATACACTGTGTTTATTCCAAAAACTGGAAACATAAAACATGCACTCTTTCAGCATTAGAAAATCTTTTCTTTGTTGCAGTTTAACTAGAGCTAATTTCACATAGGGTGATATAAATTGAGAGTACAATCATCTGTATAAGTGCTTGAGTTGGAAAAAAACAACACTCAAGGACAGTTCAGATACTTTACTCATCTTGCTTTTCCCAGTGGTACTTTCCCCCCGAATTCTCCCAAATGATTATACTGTCCTAGAGACTATTGGGTGTTATCCTGACTTTGTTGCTTCTGGTTCCTTCTGCGTGGAGGCAGATAAAGGGGTAAGAACCCAGGACAACTTTCTGGGGAGGTTATATTATGTGTGTCTGTAAAGAGAAAATACACAGATACTGTTAGCTGTTCTAAGAAATTCATGAAAATATGAATAATTTATTAGGTAGCAATACAGTGAGAAAACAGCAGCTGTGACATATGTGAATGGTTCCTACTGTGAATTACAAATCCGGTTTTTGTTTGGCTCTGTTACACCAGACTAACACCACTTCAGGGAGAGATTATTGTAAGCAGTTCACTGGGCTTAGTGGCCAGGAGAAATGTCTTTCCTAATGGTCAGGCTAGTGATGTTTGGCTTAAGGGTAGTTTTCTCAATGAATAATTCATAGTTGATAAAAATAAATTTGGAAAATCACCATTACATTTTCCCTAGTTGGAATTAATCTGTCTTCTATATGTTGCATTAAACATATAACCTGTGGTAAAATATGTAAAGAAATACTTAATTAAAATTTTTTTTTCTCAGCATAACTAGGTAGGCAGAAATAGCACAGACTCCTGCCTTACCCAATTATTTAGTTTTCCTAATGTCTGTTTCTTTCTCTCACTTTTCCCCTCCATTCTTCCACTTTTTTTCTCCCATACAAGTTTTATCTGATTTTTTAGCTCAGTGGGCACATTTTAGGCAAGTTCTAAAATCAAAACAAATATAGTTTTTGTTGTATATTTGCATTCTGTAAAACTTAAGAGATTTACACTCAAAATTTAATGAGCAATTATTAACAAATTATCATATTGAAGCAATATCAGGTAAGTATTAGGTTAAATCTCCCTCTTCATTGTCTGTGGTAATGCTTGTTTAAGCCCAAATATTATCAAAACAGCACAGTATGTGATAAAATAAGTATTGTTGCTTAGGGCTCTTAAATGTTATGATTCTTCTTTCCTCCCATCAAGTCTGTCCTGGATTATTCCCTAGAAGTAAATATCAGTTTTATAAAAAGGGTATTAAAACCTAATTAGGAAAGAAAATGTTTACCAAGGGAAATAAATCCCTTCTATTCTTAAAGTCAGAGAAGAATTGTAAGAGTCCAAAGCAATGCTGCTGGGCTTAGATGCAGAGAATGTTTTGCCCCCATGGGGGGAAAATTTAGCCACTTCCTGCTTCTATTGGCTCAGCACTGTATCTGATTTAATGAGCTCTTAAAAAGGTATAGGTTGACTTATAAGTGGCATTCATATTTTAATCATTTTAAGAACAGAAAATGAAATCCATTTATTGTCAGCAATGAAAATGAATATATAATTATGTTTTGTTCTTAAAATATCAACAACTTGTTTATATATTTAAGTTGAATATATAAAAAATAAGAACTGAATTAAAAATAATAACTACATTAAATTCTTAGAAAAGTACATACATAAGTAATAGGAAAGGAAAGCAAAGTATATCTTTTAGCACATGTTAAGTGCATTGGTTATTAATAAATACAAGTTATTAAAAGTTAACAAATCTATTTTCAAATGTTACTTTTATTTTTACCAACAAGAATTTGGACTGTAATAATAATGATTCCTTTAAAAGGCAACTGTTGTTTTTCTCTTTCTCTCTCTCTCTCTGTCTTACAAGGTAGGTTTACTTTATGGTATTCTGCAGCTAATCAAAGATACCAATAAATGGCAATCTTTATTTTCTTCTTGATTTTGTTTAATATTTTTCTCCCATGAAGCAATAAAAAATGGCAAACATTTAGAAAAGAGGATATATATAGTAATATGCAAATTAGCCGGGACACTTTAATAGTCACGACTGGCTCAGGAGCAGAGACCCAACACACAGGGGGACCCGCCCCACTGGGAGACAGTGAGCCAGCAGTCCCACCTCTGCACGTGAGCTGCAGAGGAAACACCTTTTCTGATCACTCTTTGGCTAAGCTCCCTGTATGCCACTCACGGTGTTCTTGGTAACTTGGGTTATAAGAATCCAAGAAGGTGATCTAGGGTTTTTCCACCACACTCCTGGAGGACAAAATGAAGGTCTGCTGCTGGAGGGGCTAAGAAATATCATACCCTGCCCTAGCCGGTTTGGCTCAGTGGATTGAGCCTCGGCCTGCCGACCACAGAGTCTGGGTTCGATTATGAGCATTATGATCAAGGGCATGTACCTAGGTTGCAGGCTCCTCCCTGGCCAGGGCCCATGTCAGGGCTCATGCAGGAGGCAACCAATCGAAGGGTCCCTTTCACATTGATGTTTCTCCCTGTCTTTCCCTCTCTCTTCCATGCTCTCTAAAAATCAATGGGAAAATATCCTCTGGTGAGGATAAAAAGAGAAAGAAAGAAAGAAAGAAAGAAAGAAAGAAAGAAAGAAAGAAAGAAAGAAAGAAAGAAAGAAAGGAGAAAGAAATGTCTATGAAAGAGACATCTTGAAAAATGCCTAAAGAAAGTTGTCATTTTTTTTTTTTTTTTGTGGTGAAGGGACTGGAGTCCATGTTGATGAAAACACTTTGGTGGCTGCAGTGGCCGGCAGTGGCAGCAGCAGTGGGATGAAGGAGGTGGCACCTTCCCCTGATCAGCTGGTCGCATCCTGCAGAGGGAGGCCAGACTGAGGCTTAGGCCCACTCCCCATGAGGAGTGGGCCTAAGCTGTCAGTAGGACATCCACTGAGGGCTCCTGGACTGTGAGAGGGGACAGGATGGGCTGAGGGACCCCCTCCCCCAGTTCACAAATTTCATGCACCAGTCCTCTAGTCATTCTATGAAAAGAGATTAAAAGAATAAAAAGCATCTATATTTACTTCATTTTTTTTCTATTTCTCTTTTTTCCTTTATTGATTAAGGTATTACATATGTGTCCTTATCCCCCAATTGACTTCATTTTTATTTTTAGTAAAGAAAAATCCTATTGCCTATATTTTTAACTACCTACTATAAATGTGTGTATGAGTTCTTCTGTGCTCTAACACAACATTTCTTGGTATATATTTTATTAATATCCAATTTTAAATGTTAAAGCTTTTAAAAAAGTAGACACTTGATACTTCCCAGTTCATTATTGTAAATAAGTCAAAGGATAATATATATCTTATGAAAATATTACATAAGATGACTAGGTTTTCTGGTCCAAGTTGGAGCTTACATTTGCTCTCTTTGCTTTTTCCCCACAATTGCACATTCCATTCCTTTCACCCTGATGCATCCCTCATGTTTTTCCATTAAATGCTTTTTATTTAAAATTCTGTTCATGATTTATCTTCTTAAGAAAAATTCCATGTGATTGCAATTGTTGCAGTTATGACACTGCCTTCCATTTCTGGGTATTTTAATATTTATGAAGATGTTTTGAACATTTTTATGTTCATCGATTTCATTATCTACTGAGACACTAGCTATTGCTTTATTTTTCATGAACAAGTTCTGCACTGAGACTTTCTTTTGCCTGCGGTACTTTGCTCATTGAGTACACTGCCACCAAGGGGCTTCAGCCTTAAGCATTCATAATTTAAGAATATAAATTATTGAACATTTTTTCCTTTTACATAGAAATATTCTTTTACCATTAAATGAGAATGCAATTATAATCAGGAGTTAAGTCCATGTGCTTATCTACAAATCCTTTCTTTTTAAAAAAAAGATTTCTAGATTTTTTTAGAAAAGTCTTCTCACTCCAACCCAAATTGACCACATGCTTCTCCATTAGACATTGTTTCATTTAACTACAATTTGCTATGATACAGGATAAAATATTAATTTACTTCTTACATAATAGTATTGAGGCCAAAAAAAAAAAAGTTTTGTATATTTGTTACCACAAGTCACTTTTAAAATTCAAAATGGTAAAAAACAAATTTAAAATCCAAATTTCTGGAAACAGCCTAAGTGCCCATCTGTAGATGAATGGATTAGAAAACTGTGGTACATCTACACAATAGAATACTATGCTGCTGTAAAAAAGAAGGAACTCTTACCATTTGCAACGGCATGGATGGAACTGGAGAGCATTATGCTAAGTGAAATAAGCCAGTCAATGAAGGAAAAATACCACATGATCTCACTCATTTCTGGATAATAAAGAGCATTATAAACTTATGAAAAAAAATAGATACAGAGGCAGAGCTGCCTCGAACAGACTGTCAAACGACAGCAGGAAGGCTGGGGAGGGTGGGAGGGCAGGAGGGGGGTGGGTAAGAGATCAACCGAAGGACTTGTATGCATGCATATAAGTATAACCAATAGACATAAGACACTGGGGGGTAGGGGAGGCCAGGGGATTGTCAAGGGCGGGGGGGAAAAAAAAAAGGAGACATATGTAATACTTTTTGTAATACTTTAAGCAAAAAAAAAAAAAAAATCTATCTTTTCCAATAAAAAACCTATGCATAAAAAAATAAAAATAAAATAAAATCCAAATTTAAATGTATTTTCTTATTGAATTTTGGCCCTTTAATACATGTAGAAACAACTTTGTCTCCTCTTTTGTTTCTGGGTTCCAATCTTACAATAAAATTTTTTTCATATAAGATTCAACAGAGTTATGGATATATCTGTATACTACCAGAATACAAATACTGAAGATGGGTAATGAAAGGTAATATTTTAATGGTATGCAATTTTAAGGAACACAAAGAAAGGCAGTCGTTTAAAAAGGCTTTAAATGGAAAATAATTGGGCTTAGATGAGAAATACAGCTGTTCTAAATTAGTGCAGAACCCCAAACAAACGGCAGTTTCTGAAGGTCAGGTCTGTAAAATGGGAGTAAAAATGCCCAATTCACACGGATCCTTATAAGGATGCAATGTAAAAGCACCAAGAGCAATGCTGACACAGAAACACTCAGCAAAGGCCAGTTTATTTTCTCTTTCTCTTCCTTTCTTGAGTCACATCTATATGAAACAAAAAGAAGGCACTGGACCTGCATAAAGAGTAAGATGCCTTTCAGGTAATATTATGGAAACAATGCCACTAATCTCAGGGATCTTAAACCAGTAGCTATAATGTGAACAGCCAATTCATAATTTCATGGTGGATGTTCAGCATCAGGAAAGTCAAAACAGCCTCCATTCTGATCTTGGGTATTTTCATAGCTGTGTATTTCCATGTGAATGTTCTTTAAGACTTGCTCCAAACCTGTGCTATTTATAATTCCACTACTCAAAATCATTTGTTTAAATCATTCATATAACTATGCTTACAAGTCAGGAAATGCAATAAATAGCATTCTCATGCTCAGTAATTGGTCTCAGGCTACAGAATTTATTAAATGGACAATAACATATATGAAATGAAACTTCTTACTTCTCTGATATTGACAACAGAAGTATACAATCTCTTTTCATCTCTTGCCATTTGCAATAAAATAACAAGCACATACTTGATCATTTATTTGCTAGGTAAATGCCTAATATTGCCAAAACAAGTATTTTACAAATTAGAAAACTGGCAAATCTAAAAATTTTATTTCTAAGAAAATAAATTTTAGTAAGAAAATATTAAAATGAAGTCACAAAATAGCTCTAGATATTTATATAAATGATGGGAAAATGGATGGGGTAATATTTTAATGCATTGCATTGGCCTAAATCTAGTTTTAAGGATAAGAAAAAAAGCTGTTTGTGGAGGATTTGGAAAGAACCTCAAAAAGATTAAGTGTGTATATTGACACTAAAACACTGGAATATTTGCCAAGATCAAGACCACGTGTACCATGATAATGAACAGTGTTAAATGTCTCCTTCACTAATGGTAAGTTCCTGGAAGCCTCTAGAATTTTTTTATTTATTTAATGTTTCTTCTGAATTTTACTTTCCCATAGCCACTTCTCTTAAACAACTACAGGGAAGTAACATTAATTTTTTATTAAGAAAGAGTTGAGAAATAAAATGGAGTCATTATAGTCAAGCTGATAATTTACTAAAATCAAGTAGGATAAAGCATGAGGAAATGATTCTATTCTTAATTTAACTGCCTGAGAACTTAAACTTTCTGAGCTGTTCAGTTGTGCATCAGCTCCTGGGAGATAATCCTGTGAAAAACCACCTGACATCCATTATCCAGACCACTGGGCATCTAGGGGATTCCCATCTCAGATGAATCCAGAGTCTCAAAATGCAGGACAGATTCTTCCTGAAGAAGTACTTTTTAGTATAAAAATTCTCAGCTTTTCTTCCTTCTTTGGAAACTCTGGGTTTTTGCTTGGTGGTGGAACCTAGCATCCTTAAAACTAGATTCAGGCCAATTGAATGCATAGCTTAAAACCCCTGAATAAATCTTCGCTATTTATTTCTAGCCACAGCCTCCTGATTGTGCATTGTCAACATGATCTTGTTTGAATTTATCCAAAGCATGCTTTTGCATTTTATCCCTTCGGAAGAGAGTCTTGGCTATTGTTATTATTCAACATTTATTATCTACAAACTGAAAGACATTATGCTAGGTACTATGGGGAATATGGAATAACTGGAGCATGGTACTTGCCTCCAGGAACTGAGAAGTTGATAAAAATCAACACTGATTGACCGCTTAATTCATTTCAACACATTAGTAGTGAACCCAAGTTATTTGCCAAAAACTATGTTAGGAATTGGACATGCTGTGGCAAATGAGATAGAACACACCTTGCCTTCACGATAGTCATAATTTATTGGAGAGACAGGAAAACACCCCACAATAAATTTTAAAAAAACTAAAAACATTCACCAGTATTTACTTTAAATTATAAATAGTTTCACAAAAGGGTCCTCCAAGAATGAATAATAGAAGATAATACCTAATAAAATGAACATTTATTGAGTGTTCATTATCTGCAAGGTTACTGTACATGTTTTACATGTATTTATATTTAATAGTCATAACTATACTGTGGAGAAAGGTGTTCTCTTTATTTCCATTTTACAATTGAGAAAACGGAAATGTAAAAGGATTAAGTGACTTGCTCGAGGGTACATGGCTATGAAAAAGCAGAGCCAATGGTTAGACCCAGGCAGGTGGCTGCAGAGCACATGTTCTCAGCCTTTTTTTCACAATATTTCTAGATTATACTAAAATTTTCAATGGAGATTAGAGGTGTGCAAGGAAGATACACATGGAAGCCTCTTTCTTTGAAAGTGTCCTGGAGTAGATGGAGTTGTAACTGAGATTTGGGCTTGGTTAAGTAATCAGGATATTTTAGTTAGGAGGAAGGGAGTTCTAGGTCAAGGTAATAGCCTGAAATAATGTAATGAAAGAAGGTCAAATGGACTTGGTGACCGAAGTGTGCAGTTAAAGCTGAGGCTAAAATGGTGGGCTGAGCTATGCTGTGGTGGGTCCTTGATGCCCAGTGACTGAGAGGGAAGACTTCTTAGGAGGCCTTTTGAGGGCAATAGGCCAAAAGAGAGAAAATGGGGTATATACTAAGGGAGCCACAGAGAGAATAAAAAGAGGGAACAGATGCAACAGATTATAGCTAAGTAAAACTGTTGAGGTATGATAACTAAATTGATAGTCTGGATGAGAGCTGTTTGAAGGAGAGGGAGGTTATAAAAATGGGATCAAGGTCCAGTTGGACATATTTTTAGCCTCTTCATCCCTATAAGTCTCTTTCCTCATACGAAAAATTGGAAATAGTAAACTCATATGCATGTTGGAAGCTTAGATAAGATAATGGAATTAGAGTGTTATGCAGAGGGTTTGCACATAATTAGTGTCCCTAAATGACATTTGTGATTATCTTATTAGGAGTTGAAAATGACTTTCAAGTTTTAGGCCAAGTCAATAAGCAGATGATTACGCCATTAACCAGGATGAAGCAAAAAGATATTTGGGTATATTGAGATCCAAATGCTTTTAATATATCCATGTAGACATTTTCAACTTGCAAGCTGAAACTAGAGTCTTAAGTCAGAAGGTTCAGATTAAAGAAATGATTTAGCTATCAATCACAGAGAAAATTGCAGAAAGAATCAGCTGATGGAGAAAGAGAAGGAACTCATAAGGGGTCAGTGAAAATTTAGGAAGAAAACTAGTGCCAAAGCTGGAGCCAAAGGACATCTGAGAGGAATGAGTGAAGTGAAAATGCAGACATTGAAATTTTGACATTGAAAAAGAGATTGAGGAGAGAGAACCAAGATGGCGGCATAAGTAAACGCCTGTACTTGCTGCATCCCACAACCATGTCAAAATTACAATTAAAATACAGAACAACTATCATCCAGAACCATGGGAAAGCTGGCTGAATGGAAGTACTACAACTAGAGAAGTAAAGAAGAGAGCTCACTGAGACTGGTATGAGGTGTGGAGGTACAGAATGGGCTAGTCAGGCACCCAGGTGTGCTGCTTTTTTAATTGGGAGGGAGATTGCCTCTACGGAGGCCACCCAGAGGAGTAAGGAGGCCCAGCCCCACACAAGACATCCAGCCCAGGGTCCCAGAGCTGGGAAAAGAAGTCCCTACAAGCCATAAGAACTATGGACTGTAAAAACCAGTGTGGGCTGGGCTGAGTGACACACAGGCTGCTGGACACCCAACTGCTCCTTTTAAAAGGTTGGCACTGTGAACTGAATTTACAAGCTCTCGCTTGCTCTGAGCTCCGGTGCTGGGCGAGGCTCTGGGGGACCCAGACACTTACAGAGAGAAACTGGACTGTCTGGCGTCAGGGCAGGAACTCAGGGGTGGCTTTCTTCCAGACAGAGGTGCTCCCAGCGGTCATTGTTCCTGTGCTGGGACCTCCTTGGTGCAGGGCTGACTGGCAGCCATTTCTGTTTGCTTTGCCCTGGTGATTCCCTGAGACCCTGCCCCACCCATTTACAACCCCACCCAAGCTGTACACAGTGGCTTTTGCATATGAATGGCCTGTCCTTTTCAGCCTAAAACCTGTCAAACAAGCTCCAGCTGGGTCAGGGGACCAGAAAGCTATCAATAAAAGGCCCAAGGCCATCACCAGCACCAGCCTGTCTTGCTTCACAGCTGAGCCTTGCATGGACACTTCCAAACCTGATACAAAGAGGAGGAATCTGAAGATCTCTCTGTAGCTACTGCTGGGTGGCCCTAGGCAATGGGTGACTTTGCACCTCCCTAGAGACCCAAGATCCAGTGTACCCAGTGGTCAGTGTTAGACCATACCAGATTACAACTCTTCACATCCATAAGTGACACACTCAAGGGGAAGGCTCATTGAGCACCAAAGCCCTACTGAAGCAAGTCCTGCTCCATAAGGGTGTCTCCTGCACAGCAGCTCTCCCACTGTAGTCGCAGCTGTTCCCCATTGCCAATTAGCCTGAGGTCAATTCCCCACAGTGACACCAACAGCAATCAAGGTTCAACTGAAACAAGACTGTGCACAAACTCCACAAAGGGGGGCACCAAGAGTGTCCACCTCAGGTGATTGAGGAGGCTGAGCCACTGGACCCTACAGGACACCTACTGCAAAACCCCACTCTATCAACTCAAGGAGACTTAGCAGTTATCCAATACATAGAAGCAAACACAGGGAAACAGCCAAAATGTGGAGACAAAGAAACATGTCATAAATGAAAGAAATGGAAGAAAGCAAACTACTGGATATAGAGTTCAAAACCACAGTTATAAGGTTACTCAAGAATCTTCTAGAAACCTCCAAAGAACTTAGTGAGACCTTCAAGAATTTTAGTGAGAATGCCAAAAAAAAAAAAAATGGAAAAGGACTAGTCAGAAATTAAGCATACAATGACTGAAATAAAGAATAATATTCAGGGATTCAACAGTAGACTAGAGGATCTTGAGAATCAAGTCAATGATTTGAAATATGAGGAAGCAAAAAACACCCAACCAGAAGAGCAAAAAGAAAAAAATAATCAAAAAATGTGAAGATAGTGTAAGGAGCCTCTGGGACAACTTCAAGTGTACCAACATCCGAATTATGGGGGTGCCAGAAGAAGAGACAGAGCAAGATATTGAAAAGCTATTTAATGAAATAATGACATAAAACTTCCCCTACCTGGTGAAAGAAATAGACTTACAAGTCCAGGAAGCACAGAGATCCCAAACAAGAGGAATCCAAAGAGGACCACACCAAGACACATCATAATTAAAATGCCAAGGGCAAAAGACAAAGAGGGAATCTTAAAAGCAGCAAGAGAAAACAGTTAGTTACCTACAAGGGCGTGCCCATACAACTGTCAGCTGATTTCTCAACAGAAACTATGCAGGCCAGAAGGGAGTGGCAAGAAATATTCAAAGTGATGAATAGAAAGAACCAATAACCAAGATTACTCTACCCAGCAAAGCTATCATTCAGAATTGAAGGTCAGATAAAGAGCTTCACAGACAAGAAAAAGCTAAAGGAGTTCATTACCACCAAACCAGTATTATATGAAATGCTGAAGGGTATTCTTTAGGAAGAGGAAGAAGAAAAAGGTAAAGATAAAAAAGTACGAACAATAAAGTGACAACAAATACATATCTATCAACAAGTGATTCTAAAAATCAAATGAATAAAAAATTCGATCAACAGAATAAACTGGTGAATAGAATAGAATCAGGGGCATGGGAATGGAACAGACTGATGATACTTAGAGGTAATGGAGTGTGTTGGGGGGTGCAGGAAAAGATTAGACAAAGATCTTTCATGCTGTATGCATTACCTATGGTAACAGACAATAGGGTGGCAAGGGGCTATGGTGGGGTAGGAACTGGGTGGAGGGGAGCAATGGGGGGAAAAAAGAGGAACATCTCTAATAATCTCAACAACAAAGAAAAAAACAAAGAAAAAGATTGAAACGAAAGTAGAGTGGTGTGTGTGTGTGTGTGTGTCTGTGTGTTTATGTCTTCTATTTGTTCAGAGAAAGAGCGGGTATGAGTCACTTCTTTGTAGGTATAAATAACAATAAATCAAAATAAAAAAGGTAAGTGCAATATCATTTATTAGGGATCTACTATATATATTTAATGTTTTCACATTTATTTAATCAAGTCCTAAAATCACCTTGTAAGGAATTATTTTTCTAATTTTCAGATAAGGAAACTGAAACTGAGAGAAAGCAGGGGTTGCCCAAAGGAAAAACAAACAAACTTGTGTTTCATGAAGTTAGGATTCAAATCCAATCCTGGCTCAATCTCAAGGTCCTATGAGTAGAGAAAAATGGAAAATTTAACAAAGAAAAGAAGGGAGTTGAGGGAGTTTAACAGGGTGTTTAGAGCTGCAGAGTTAGGGTATCAAAACTGGGTTTGAGGACTTGGAAAAAAGTAAAATTCTATAATAGCCTCTATGGTGCATTTAGTAGATTTTAGAAAGAGATTGATAACTAGCTCCAAAAGCTTAACTGAGACGTGAATTTGTAATGCATGCAGTCAAGTGCAGTTATGTGACTTGTTCCAGTTTCTTCAGTTCTAACAGAACATCAATATTGAACAAAGGCCAGACTTCTAATTGTAGGCTGGCCTATTAAAATATATGCTGAAGATAGCAGTTTGGTTATTTATCTATGAATTTTCTAAAAGTAAACTTTATAAAATATTGAATATGGAAAGAATATGAGCAATTATTTTATTTAAAATATTGAATCTGTTTAAGGGTATTATTATGTAAGTGAGATAAAATACATCCTTAATTTTGAAGCTTGCCTTCTATTCCATAAATGAGTAAATACATGCTCAGCATATCAGGTGCTCTTGATATGGGAAGGGAGTCATTACACATTATCAGCTTCTAGACCAGGGGTTGGCAAACTTTTTGACTCGAGGGCCACAATGGGTTCTTAAACTGGACCGGAGGGCGGGAACAAAAACATGGATGGAGTGTTTGTGTGAACTAATATAAATTCAAAGTAAACATCATTACATAAAAGGGTACGGTCTTTTTTTTTTTTTAGTTTTATTCATTTCAAATGGGCCAGATCCGGCCCGCGGGCCGTAGTTTGCCCATGGCTGTTCTAGACTCATAAGAAATAAAAACCACATAAGCAAAGCAGGGTATGCTACCACTCAACTCCATTGGTATACTACTATATACTAAGTGGAATGGAAGAGTCTACTAGAGAAAAAACACACCCACAAAAACTGTATATAAAGTACCGAAAGAGCAATGCTAAGGATGACAGAAATAAAGATCTAATAAGAGTAATGTTCACTAGCCTAAACACATAAAGCCTGTCTTCTGAGTAATTGATTCTCCACAGTCAGTCAATCACTGATCTTCCTTAAAATACTCTATGTGCTACAACATCTACCCCTCTGCACCTTCATTCCAAAACCATGAGCATCTGAAAAATATCATGGTTATTGTCTACCAGCCAAACTCACTAGAGGACAAAATTATCATTCTCTCTCTCTCTCTCTCTCTCTCTCTCTCTCTCTCTCTCTCTCTCTCTCTCTCTCTCTTTCTCTCACACACAAACACACTCACACCAGCCCACTCACTGTCCACAAGGGCAAACATAGTGTCTAGTTAAGTCAATGAGAGCAGGTTGTCACAGGATTCCCATCACCAACCTGAGCATAGAAAGATTACCAATCAGAAGTCCTCCTAAAAAACCTGCTAGAGAAAGTGCATGGAAGAATGATTTTTCATTTCTTAAATTCAACTGAAGCTTATTTATGACTAAGATCTTATTAACATACACACCAAATTACATGACCTCTGTGGTGGAAGAAAGAAGACACCATCTGGATATTGTTCCTAATTTAAGTAAACATCTGTTGGCTCTACACCATCTGTTGGTTCTACACAACTCCACAGGGGCCCAACAGAGAAGCATATATTTTCCTGTCTACTTATACATTGATGTAATCATTTTAAGTGTTCAAAACTGATAGAGATGTATGAAATGACATGCTCAAGGTGATAGAAGAAAATATCACATTATTTTGCCTAAAACACATTGTAATTTTTGCTATATACTTTATCTTAAATCACAAAGTATCTCTTAATCTGTGGCCAAGTTTCAGTTTATTTTCAGTATTTAACTTATTTTTGATTAAAAAGATAAGTTTTTAGAACTGAATTAATTTTCAATATTGTACTTGTTATTGACATAGTCTGGGATTTTCTCAAGCATTCTGTTAAGTAAATTGTGGCTCACACCCAATTGTGGATTTAAATACCAACACTTTTGCTCTTTGTCCAGCTACCTTTCATATTAATTCTCCCAGGAGACATTGTTAGAAACTGACAAGTAATTTATTTGAAAGACCTTATGGATTATAGAAATACTAGAGGCCCAATGCATGAAAATTCATGCAAGAGTAGGCCTTCCTTTCCCCGGCTGCCAGCACCGGCTTCCCTCTGCCACCCAGAACCTGGGCTGCTTCCCTCCTCCAGCTATTGGCAGACACCCGGGACCCAGGCTTATTTCTCTCGGGCCGCCCACAGGCACCTGGGACCCAGGCTGGCTTCCCCTGGCCCTGGCTTCATCAGGAAGGATGTCTGGTCTAATTAGCATATTACCCTTTTATTATAGATATGGTATTATTATCTTTAGCAGTACTGAAAACATGAAAGAAGTGTAGGTGTTAATTAGACAACGTTATCAAAACATGAAAATTGCTCGTTAGTAATGAAGAGGCTCTGTTCACAGGTTGTATACAAATTATTAAGCTCTCAAAAGAAAAAGGTCACAAAAAAATGTAAGAAATGTGATTTGAGGCTCCTTCATCTTTCTCCCTACTCCACACAGCTAACACTAAGATACAGAGGACACTTGTTTGTTTATGCATGCATGCAGATGGTTCTTTTTTCCTGTATTTTTAAAAATCATGAAGCTTTTTCCTTTACCCACTTTGTTCAGTAATGACCAAATTCACTGTATTATAACTCCCTATGAGAACCTAAAATGAACAAAGTTTCACTGATGAGGAGTTAGGAAGAATTGAGCAAATAAGTAAGTCAGCTGGGGGGCAAAATATGCTTAAATTTAAGAATATGTGTTTATCACCAATCAGAAAGGATATATGCACCCTTATGTTCATCGAAGTACAATTTACCATAGCTAAGATTTGGAAACAGCCTAAATGTCTATCAGCAGATGAGTGGATTAGAAAACTGTGGTACATCTACACAATGGAATACTATGCTGCTATAAAAAAGAAGGAATTCTTTTCATTTGCAACAGCATGGATGGAACTGGAGAGATTATGCTAAGTGAAATAAGCCAGTCAGTGAAAGAAAAATACCACATGATCTCACTCATTTATCCTATATAATAAAGAGGTGATATACAAATTAACCCTCACACCCTCACAAGATGGCTGCCTATGACCAGGCTGGCAGGGGGGTTAGTGAGGGACGACCAAACAACTGAACAAGCAGGCTGCATGGGGTGACCAGGTCAGCAGGGTGGGGCAGTTAGAGGAGACCAGGAAGGCAGAGGGGGGAAGTTGGGGGTGACTAGGCCGCCAGGGGGGGCAGTAAGAGGCAACCAGGCTGACAGAGGAGGGCAATTGGGGGCGACCAGGCTGGCGGGGGGGGGGGCAGTAAGGGGTGACCAGGCCAGCGGGGGGGCAGTTAGGGGCTACCAGGCCACAGGGAGGGGGAAGTTGGGGGTGACCTGGCTGGCACGGGGGGCAGTTAGGGGTGATCAGGCCAGCATGCAGAGGCAGTGAGGGGAGATCAGGCAGGCAGGCAGGTGAGCAATTAGGAGCCAGTGGTACAGGATTGTGAGAGGGATGTCTGACTGCCGGTTTAAAC
Source organism: Myotis nattereri (assembly GCF_964212035.1). Taxonomy (NCBI): domain Eukaryota; kingdom Metazoa; phylum Chordata; class Mammalia; order Chiroptera; family Vespertilionidae; genus Myotis; species Myotis nattereri. Next base: position 161,164,526 of record NC_138075.1, read on the forward strand.
CGGCAGTCGGACATCCCACAAGGGGTCCCGGATTGGAGAGGGTTCAGACTGGGCTGAGGGGATCCCCCCACCATGCATGGATTTCGTGCACCAGACCTCTAGTGGATAATAAAGAACATTATAAACTGATGAACAAAAATAGATACAGAGGCAGAGAAGCATCAAATAGACTGTCAAACTACAGCAAGAAGTCTGGGGAGGGTTGAGGGGTGGAGGTAAGAGATCAACCAAAGGACTTGTATGCATGCATATAAGCATAACCAATGGATGCAAGACACTAAGGGTGGGGGTGAGGGCATGTGCCAGGGGGTAGGGGATGCTGGGGGGAGTTCAATGGGGAAAAAAAGGAGACATATACTACTATTTGTAATACTTTAAACAATACAAAAAATTTAAAAAATATGTTTCTGCAGGACAGAAGTAAGGTCCATTGGTAGATTGTAAACCTCAAACATGAAAGAATATCTACTCCTTTCAATAATTCTGAAACAACTGTTCGTGGAAAAACTGAATTTATATGTGACAATCTTAGATTTATCAGAATGTGATTATAACATTAGAGCTATTATAAAGAAATAACAAAGTAATTTAACAGCATAATGCCTATTTTTAATTGCATATTTTCCCTCTATCAGGTTTAAATATGTTATTAAAAATACATAGTTACCATAATTTAGAATATGAAATTTCAACATGCGATTATCTGGCATAATGTCACTAAGGAGGTATGACTTTTGGATTTATATTAACACATATTTTTCTTGTGTGTTGACTTTTAGGGGAGTTTAACCTAAGTCCACCAGTAGTTAGAATAGGGTTGCAGGGAATTATGATGTGCTGAAATAATAGTACCGTGGGCATACACAAGGCTGAATTGAGTCATTGACTTACCTGAGATAGATGCCATGTTTCCATATTGCACTGATCAACGATGACATACAGTGGCTAATTACTAAATGCATCAGATATATAAGAATTACCATAAAAATTCTTTCCAGGAATAAAAATAATGTTTATCCCATACTTGAAGGACATAGAACAAAATCAATCTACTTTATTAGTTTTATTAAAAATTTATGATGTATTTATTTTAAATACAGGAAAAATATATCCTGTTATAACTCTAGATAGTGAATGATATACATGCTCTTCTGATAACTCTTTTGTTATTTCTTGAAAGTGAAGGGGAAAGTTATATTAGTTGTTATTTTCCTTTCTGGAAATCAAAAATACCAATTATTTTTAGAAGTCCAATATCACAATGATGTGATCTGATAATTAGAATAAATGCTAACATGACCAGAACCTATTTATAGCTTTCAATGTTTTATATTAAATGTTCATGAGCAATAAAATTATTTATTTTATGAAAATGCAAATATTGACAAATTCACCAGTAGAACCATTGTTCTATTACATTTTCCTCAGAGCCATTAGAAGTATAATTCACTTTTCTGAGCAAAATATGCATACTTATGTTACAAATAGAAAATCATCGCTTTTCTAAAGTTGGTTATGAAAACACAAAGTATGTTTTATGTACTAATGTAGTATCCCTTTCTTCAAAATCTTCCCTTGGTTTAAATTCTTACAAAATTAATATCCAATTGCATTCTAAAATTTGGGGCTTCAACCTACTTAATAAGGAACTGGGACTTTATAAAGAGAGAAAAGGAATTACAGATGAAAAACATATTTAAGCAACATGAACTAATTTTTATGGGGTAAACTTTTTGAATGATTATCAAAATGTATTCTTTCAATCTAATAATTATTGATTTAATTTGTGTACCTAATAACGTCTTATTTAGACTTTTGAACAAAAGAATAAAGGTGAAAATTTTATTTCCTTCTCACTATCTCCTCACCAATACTGAACAGGCTATATGGAAGCTAAAAAGACCAGATAAATTTCAAAAAAAGGCTATGTAGGGGTGAGAGTGTGGAGACAGAGCCTCTTTATAGCAAAACAAAAATAAGTTGACTAATCTTGCAAAATGCTTAAGACAATGAATGACTCAGGACCGACAGACACTACCAACTAGTTGCTCAGTAGCATCCTTTTCACAAAGCATTGTGCGTGGGCGCGATGCACACACACATACACTCATATAATAAAAAGAGTTTTAGAGATAAAATGGGGAGACTTACTGAGAAGTCTTCAAATATTTTCTTGAGTTCCTTGTGACCATGCCTTTCCGCAATATATGCTGGGTCTGAACCCTCCACATTTTTTATCTGAGACGCCCAGGTTGCTCCTGAACACTGAAGCAAATGAATAGCCAAGTTCTTTAAGCCAAATTTTGCTGCACAGTGGAGAAGAGTCGGAAGTTCTTTGAAATGAGTATCTATAATCATAAGAATGAATATAATTTAATGTTTATATCATGTCTGCAATCCCATAAGAAAAAATTAACACAATCTGCTCCTAAATGTAATTCCCACATAGCAGAGCAGACTTTTAATGTGATTTTATATATAAGAAACTGTCAGTGGTTTTAGCAATGCAGAATCTCCCCCTTCTATTCCTTATCATATATGATATATATATATATATATATATATATATATATATATATATATATACACTAATGTTCTCACTAGCATTAATGTCTAGCTCTTATTGGTAAGTTTAATTTGGAAATGAAGATCAACCTCTCAAATATCTATAATAATAAAAGCATAATATGCTAATTAGACTGGACATCCTCTGGCCAACCTTCCAGATAAAGGCACGGTGGCAGGAGCTAAGGCAGCCCCTGCAGCAGCAGCAGCGGGGGCCGAGCCCCTTGCATGAATTTCATGCATCGGGCTTCTAGTAACAAAATAAAACACTAAATTGTAATAACTACTTTTGATTGTAGTTTGATATTATCAAACACTAAATAACAAAACTAAATAAGTTCATCTATAAAACTTCTGTGTTTTCTACTGCCAGGCTAGTATGCTTCCTTCTGAAGTTGAGATGAACATTAAATTCCTGGAGGGGTTATATATTAGATTTCTAGGAGAAATTGTTTTTCCAAAACGTAACCGCAACAGAAGTATAGGTAAGCAGTATTATAAACATCTCCAGTTTGGAAATTTCCATTAGGATTTTACAGTCTTCATATCAATGTTTTGAAGTTTGAATTTCATAATTATAATACTTATTAGGTATCAATTAGAAGACATCGTTAATTATGCATGTCTATAAAGTGATAAATGTACACTGCTATCCCAATGACAAAACACACACACACACACACACACACACACTCACACTGGTGATGATGATTTGTTATTCTACACATCTACATGTAAATGAAAAAAAATGTGTTGTAGAAATTACACACCAGCTTCCTTTAATAGCTGTGTCATTGCCAATACCAAGCAAAGGGAAGACTTACTGCAATGGAAACCAAGGCCTCAGAGCAAAAGTCAGTTCTCTTCCAGCAAAATTCTACAGCAATGAAAACAGCCACCGTACAATGTTTTGGAAAACTGAATCTGGCCTCATTTCCCTCTTTGCTATTTTGCAGTTGACAAAAAAAGGAAGAGCAGGAAAATAAACCTTGACTTTTCAATTCACTTGGATGTTTCAGGGCTGAAGAAATGTAGTTTGTCAGTATATGTTTTAACAGAAAACAAAACAAAACCTTCCAGACATGTCAAGAACTCTACTGTAGCCCTAGCTTGTTTGGCTCAGCGGATAGAGCGACGGCCTGTGGACCGGAGGGTCTCGGGTTCGATTCTGGTCAGGGGCACATGCCTTGGTTGCAGGCTCTTCCTCATCCAGAACTTGTGCAGGAGGCAACCAATAAGAAAGAAAGAAAAGAAAGAAAGAAAGAAAGAAAGAAGGAAGGAAGGAAGGAAGGAAGGAAGGAAGGAAGGAAGGAAGGAAGGAAGGAAAAAAGAAAGAAAGAAAGAAAGAAAGAAAGAAAGAAAGAAAGAAAGAAAGAAAGGAAGGAAGGAAGAAAGGAAGAAAGAACTCTACTGTAAACAAATAATGTACCCTTCAAAATATGTTGGGACTAAATGGTTATAGGTAAATCTATTGTCATATTTCAATAATAAATGCTTTGGTCCCTTCTTATATGATGTGCAATGGGTCAAAATTATCAAATATTTTATGAAGATAAGCTTATGAAAGCTAAAACTGTCTAAGGTAGGTATCAATTTTCTTTTATTTATTTATGTATTTATTTATTTTAAGAATCTGTATGGTTGGAAATATTACCTATGTCCCTTTTTTTCTCCCATTGACCTTATAGACCGCCCCTGCCCCCCACCCCAAGCCTTCACCACCCCATTGTCTGTATCCATGGGTTATGCATCTGGTACCAATTTTCAAAATAAAAATAATGTATTTTCCTAAAAAAGACCTTAAAATATCATTTCCTATTTATTTTCATTAAAATGCATTATCAAATATAATTGTCTGATGTAATTAAACCAGCCAAAGTTAATAGGGAAAAGTATTTGCAGAATAATATTAGATTTTTACATGACCTTGATCATGTCTTTGCCACATCATTCAATATTTTAAAAAATCATTACCCGGCAATCAATGTTTTATGCATTGATCCTAAACATTGCTATTCTGGTGAATTTTTAAATCACTCTCAATGCAGCTGAAAGTGTTATTTTTATTAAATAAGTGTTTAATCATTATAGGAACAGTTTCACCTTTTAATCTAATCAACCTCCACTGTCAGTAAATTAATCAACATTGAGGTAATATAATATTAAAAAAACTTCATTAAGAACTCTCTACTTTTGTACAACAAAAACAGTAATAAGGACTGCAATAAGTGGCCACGTTTTTGCAAGAAACATTTCTTAACAGTCTTGATACTCCGAACCCTGTTTTCTGACACACACAAGGAAGTTCTGCTGATTTAAGATTACCCTACTGCTCACCTTGGACAGTTTTTCTCAGCGGTTAGAGGGCTGGCCTGTGTACCAAAGAGTGGTGGGCTTAATTCCTGGTTAAGGGTATGTACCTCCATTGCAGGTTCGATCCTGGCCTTGGTCTGGGCATGTGTGAGAGGCAGTCAGTCAATGTGTCTCTCTCATATCTATGTTTCTCTCTCTCTCTCTCTCTCTCTCTCTCTCTCTCTCTCTCTCTCTCTCTCTTTCTCTCTTTCTCTCTCTCCCTCCCCCCTTATCCCTCCCTTCTCTACAAATCAATGGAAAAAATATCCTCTGGTGAGGATTAAAAAAATATACGTATTATACTGCTGATACTATAGGGGATCACAAGTTTGAAGGTTACTTTCTTTATCTTTCATTTCTTTATTTTTAGCAGTAGCTTAATATCCTTTAATCTACTTGCATCCTTTGTGAAGTTATAGACATAAGAGAGATTTGGAGGACACCTTTCCCATTTCCTATGTAGGAAAAGAATTGGGTTCCTAAATGATCTTCTAGGTACTGCTCGCATGCCTCTAATGACAGTGTGCTTTACTTCCTAAGGCACCTGTTTCTTGGTTATATAATCACTAGAAGCCTGGTGCATGAATTTGTGCACAGGTGGGGTCCCTCAGCTTGGCTGGCAATTGGGGCTGAATGGGGCCGGCCGGGGGAGGGACCGAGGGAGGTTGGTCGGCCATGGGATGTTGACTGTGGGAGCACACTGACCACCAGGGGGCAGCTCCTGTGTTGAGTGTCTGCCCCCTGGTCCTCAGTGCATGTCATAGCCAACCTTAGGCTTTTATATATACTTCTGTTGAGGTGAAATGTATTTCTTCTAAATTCCTATATCTTCATATCCTTTGGGCAACATAGAATGAAGACTACAGCATGGGCTTAGAATCAGCAGGCTCTGCCATTTTTTCTCTATGTGAACTTCAGCAAGCTAGTAGTTATCTGAGCCCAGATAACTTATCATCCAAATTTGTAAGGCTATTGAGATCATTAAATGACTTAACATATAAAAAGTGCCCAGCAAGGTGTTTGAAAAATTCAATAAATATTAGTTTCCTTCCATTTCTCTCTCTGCATCAAAGCATCTTTGTCCTAAATCCCTTTGCCCCGACCTTATGATCCCTAATTCTGTTCATTACTTTAAAATACTTACCATCCTATATTGGCCCATAATAGTTGGACCTTTATAAAATGAACATCTGTTTCAAACTGCCCGAATGATCATCTACACCAACCTTTTACATTGTCTTGAATGGGGTTATTTTGCCTGCTTTCTTTCATTAAGTAAGAAATGCTCAGCCTGTTAATGTACATGGTCAATAACTAGAAAATTTCTAACTTAAGTTTTTTTTAAAGTTTTTTTTAAATTAAAATATGACAACCTTTCAAAGAATTTGAAATGGTTCATGAGAGCTATATTAGTTTTTTTAATGTTAATCAATTCATGGTCTTTTTTAAAAATATATATTTTATTGATTTTTTTACAGAGAGGAAGGGAGAGGGATAGAGAGTCAGAAATATAGATGAGAGAGAAACATCGATTGGCTGCTCCTGCATACCCCCTACTGGGGATGTGCCCGCAACCAAGGTGCATGCCCTTGACTGGAATCAGATCTGGGACCTTTCAGTCCGCAGGCCGACGCTCTATCCACTGAGCCAAACCAGTCAGGGCCCAATTCATGGTCTTCAGCATTATTTTTGCCAGACATCAAATTAAATAAACTCAGTATATGCATATCTTATTATATTAATACTAGTATATGTATGATATTCATATATATTAAGGTACTCATATCAACGAAGTGTGATTAATACTAAGAACTAGTTTGGCTTTTTATATTATACATTTTATAAAATCATACTTTTTATATTTTCACCTTGATTTGATTATCATGAAAATTTGATATATTGGTGATTTCCTCTGCATTTGAAACCGGTATGCTTGTGAACAGCATAAGGTGAGAAAGTCCTTCAGTTTAAAGAAAAGCTTGCTGTGGGGTAAACCCCTGTCTGGCTCGCTTAGCATCAGAAAGTGAGTGCTGATCCAGAAAGGTGCCTGGGACTCAGGGGAGCATTGCATGCTGCCTCTCACTCTTCTTCAGTCTTAATTGAAATCTCCGGCACATGACTGCTAATGCTTTTACTTAGAGATTTTGTTTTTATTGAATTTTTAAAAATGAGTTATTGTCTTAAACTCATAGAATTTATTTTACAGTTTATAATCTTACTATCTGATTAAATAATAGATTCCTCAATATTAAAAAAAAACAACTTTAAAAATATGCTTAACCTGCAGCATTCCTCTGCTTCGGTTTATGGCAATTTTCATTGAATCAACCAAGGTTCAACCAAAGTGTAAATAATGAAGCCATTGTTCACACTAAGGTCTGGCCAATTGCTCTTGACTTTTTTTATGGACAAAAAACTTAAGTTTTCAGTTGTTTCAGCCAATGTCTGTCAAATGGGAATTGAAGGAAAACAGAATATAATGTCTGAGAGATATTTTTCAAGTTTTTAAAATTAAATAGATGAGTTGGCACATAGTAAAGAAATTGAGTCATATATTTGTTTGTGCTAAACTATTTCTAACAGTTCAAGGTAATCCCTATAAAAGATGGGCAATGATTCCATTAAAGTAATCAAACCAAAGCTTTCAAAAGATTAACCTAGTTCACCAGAATAATAAAATGGGAATATATGCAAGGTTAGAATATCAGCTTTAAAAATTTAAAACTAAGATGAGTATGCAAACTGGAAGTACATGACCATGTAATCCATTTGCTCTCATAAATCACTATCTGTAATCACAAATATTTATTCACTCAGAGTAGGATGACCAGGTGGCCACGTTAGGACAAAACAATGAAACACACAACATAGAGTAGATAAAAAGTCAGGAGATATGCATTCTAATACCAGCTCAGCCACTACATCTGTGGTACTTAAGAAAGTTCCTGCATGTCCCTGGACCATTTATAAAAATAGAAGCTGGGTTCAGAATTGTAGGACTTTTGACATCCTTCTGAGCTAGAAACCACACCACTAATGATTTTAAGGTAATTTTCCCTGGATGCTAATTAGATATCAATTAAAGGAGTAAGGACCACAGTATTTGTGAAGGTTGAAGAAAGTAAATGATTTTTATGCTTTTCACCGTATGTTTTGGAGTCTGATGAAATGTTAGTTTTTCTGTGTATCTGTGGAACAGAATATTGTTGAGTTTATGAATCTGATTGCTCTGTGATAGGAGGAGCATGTATGCAACACGTGAGTTATCACTCTTCTCATCCTGTAGAAAGAGTGGACATGTACAGCAATCCTATTTAGAATTCCAAGCAACAAAACATACTGGCAAGGTTACCATGTTTCTAAAACCTTGATGATATAAATTGCATGAAAAGGGAAACAATGGTCCATCAAAGTCCTTTGCTGCAGTTTTGTTATCTCCCATATAATGTAAAATATTAAGAGTGGGAAGCCCATAGATATACACATTAGTATTAACCTCAATTGTCTATTCACCTTGTTAATTTTTGTACTTGAATTCTTGTTACTGAAACATTCTTTAAACTTGTATCCATTTTGTAAGTTCCTTGTTAATTTTCTAAAGAAATTTCATACCAGTTATTCTTTTTACAAATGTTTTAAATAGTTAAATTTCCAATCAGGATTATATTCAAATGAATCCTGATTTCATCTTTAAAAAAGTTAAAAACAATGCCTTTTATTATTTTAAACCCTAAATTGAAAATAATAAATATAAAACTTAATATTATTTCTCTTACAAGAGGCAATATTGTATGGTTAGTACTTAAATATTAAGGCTTTGGAACAAGATTCAGTGGATGGAATCCCAACTCCAGCATTTACGAATAGTGTGTTTGGATAAACTACTAGAACTTTCTGTGTCTCAATTTTCTGAACCATGAAATAAAGATAAAATCTATTCAATCAGGTATTATGTATTACAGTCAGGTCCAATGTATTTTTTCATACAAATAAGTACAGTTGACCTTCATTATTTGAGGATTCCATATTTGCAAATGTGCCTATTCATAAAAATGTGTTTGTATGCCCAAATCATACTCTAGCATGTCCAGTCATTGGTGGACATGTACAGAGCAGTGAAAGATGTTAGTTACCTGATTGCCCATTCCCAGTTGAGGTCAGACAATGCTTCCTGTTTTGGACCTCATACTGGAAACAAGTTCCTTTTTGTGGCCTATATAGAGCCACATTTTTCACACCTTTGAGTTTTTGTTGGTGATTTCATTGTTTAAAGTGGTCCCTGCTAGAAGTCTGCAGTGCTGTCTAGTGTTACTAAGCACACGAAGACGGTGATGCACTTTGCGAAGAAAATACGCGTATTAGATAAGCTTCATTCAGGCATGGATTAAAATGTTATTGGTGGTGAGTTCAATATTCATGAATCAAAAGTATATATTAAATACTGTGCCTTGAAACAGAAACACACACAAAACAAGCTTAAGTATTGATCCGTTGATGAAATTGTGACCAGAGGCTAGCGGGAACCTAGCCCTGTGTTAGTCCTGGGAACAGTGGTTCAGGCTTCTCTTGCTCAGTGACTGTAAAGAACCTAACTACTATAAATAACGAGAGTCAACGGCACTTCCAAGCTATCTCGAGGCTCCTTTTTCCTTTTGGAGAGAGAGTTTAGAATAGGCTTCAATTGCAACACGGCCAGTCATTTTCAAAAGTGCGGTGCCTTCTTTTCTTTCTTCCCCGCAGCCAAGGAGGCTCTGAGTACAACCCTGTGGGACTGAAGGAGGAAGCTGCCCCAGTCCAAGCCCATGATTGCTGAGACATTCTCCCTGGCTGTCTCTGTGTTTGGGAGCTACCATTTTAAAATGCAAACTGGCCAAACTGGTTTGGCTCAGTGGATAGAGCATCGGCCTGCGGACTAAAGGGTCCCAGGTTCGATTCCGGTCAAGGGCATGTACCTTGGTTGCGGGCACATCCCTACTGGGGGGCGTGCAGGAGGCAGCTGATCGATGTTTCTAACTCTCTATCCCTCTCTCTTCTTCTCTGTAAAAAATCAATAAAATATATTTTAAAAAATAAATAAAAATAAAATGCAAACTGGGCATGGTGAGAGCTCTCATTGGCAACCACCCTGGAGATAGAAAGAATAGTCCTAGAGCCTTGATTTTGTCATGTTTATTTTCCTTTATCTGGCTTATTGGGTAAAACAATAGGAAAAATATAGAATGAAAGTGAATCCTTACTCTGTTGTTCTTAGGTAATACAAATGTCTTTGAGTGGTGTAAATCTTTTTAATTTTAATGAAAATTCTGTATTTATGTGGTAACTGTATGTTTAAGATTTGGGAGTTTGTTTAAAGTATAGAAATAGACTCTGGAAGACTGATGCTCTGTATAGGCAAATATCTGAATGGTGAACTGACAAGAAGAATGAGGGGAAAAAATAGAGCATGTAAATTCGAGTCCAGAAAAAGTTCATTGTTTACTGAACACCCTAGTAGGTAGAATCCACCATGAAATTAGCAGCAGAGATAGCAAGAGAAAGAGAAAACGAAAAAGGGAAGAAGAAAGAAAAAGGAAAGGAAATGTGATGGCTAATGAGAGGGGTTGAGAGGTAGGATTTTAGGCACCCGGGTCAGAATGAGTAATAGAAGAGCAGCAGAACATGTAAATAGCAGGTTGGTGCAAGTCGGTTTGATCTCAGAGAAGGAGTGTTTGAGGACATAATGTGAAATGCCTCCTTATCCAGGGCTGTGGGCCAGGAGTAGCCAGGGAGTAGTAAGGCAACATACATAACAAGACGAAGGCAGGCCACAAGGCCACATGAACAGCCTGCGAGCTGCACCCTTTTCTTACCAGAACTTCTTGGAATTGACAGCACTTAGGGTAAATCTCATGGCATTTGAATACATTTGCTTATTATCCACTTTCCACTAGCAAACGCCGACAGTGATGAGGTAATGAAGAGTGGTACTGCCCCGTGATTAACCAGCCCAGCTAGTCTGAGGTTAACCTTCAGTTAAAATAAGAAACCTCTAGAAATTGCATGTCTATACATGTGTGATTATAGTCTGTTCCTCGGTGTTCATTAAAAAAATACCTTTTGAAATTTATCAACATTGACTCTGCTGAATCTTGACAGCAAAGGAACCAAAAACTTAGAAAGGAAGCAGGAAAGAGCCTAGAAAGAGGCAGGAAACCTGGAGCAACAAAAGTGTGGAGACTGGGTAGGCTGGGTTGGGATTAGATGGCTACATACTTTCCCGAAGGCCATGCCTTACAGGTAGAAAGCTGTCCACTGACTTTGATGGAAATCCCAGAAATGTGCACAAGAAGTACTAAATCAACACTTCAGGCAAGGATGCTTGATTTAATTGTTTTACTTAGTAAGGGTTATTCAGCATTTTTCAGGACTTCTTGTAGTCTCCAGCACAAGATTTACATTTATGCAATGGAATACTACGTGTCGATAATAAAGAAGGGTCGCTTACTCTTTGCGACAGCATGGATGGACCTGGAGATGACTATGCTAAGAGAAATAAGCCAGTCAGAAAAAGACAAATACCCTATGATCTTACTAATATGTGGAATCCAATGAACAAAATAGACTGATAAAAAAAATAGGTCCAGAGGCATGGATGCATAGAAAAGATTGACATTTCTCAGAGGGTAGGGGAGTGGGGGGTACAGAAGAGTTTAACCAAAGAGCATTTGCGTGTATATGCATAGCCTATGGACACAGACAATAGTGTGATGAAGGCCTGGGTAGGGATTGGGGGGAGAGGGTGCTAAGGGGGAGAAAAGTGGACATTTGTATTACTGAAAACAATAAAAAAATATTGATTTTGATCATAAAAATGAACTAAGGCAAGGAAAAAATCTGGGCAGTTCTCTGGGCAATAAAGTAACTGGGTAGAGCTTAAGTTACCTATGGGAGCACCATCTTCTGTAATATAGAGATAGAATAAAAATGGAATGTGAGGACGATTAGGGAAGCACCTATTTGCAGGGTGAATTGGAAAGAAAGATGAACGATGTTACAGAAACCTGCTAGAAAAATTTGTCAGGAAGAAGGACAGATAATTGATGGTCCAAATTAGAGTGGTGGCAGGGAAAGTAAACAAGAAAGAACACAGATGTCAGCCATTTCCAAAGAAAAGTTAAGAGGACGTTGTGATTGACTGTGTAGGCTCTGAAGGAAAGAGCTGGATTTCAGATAACATTCAGGTTCATGACTATGAAGTTACAAGGTAAAAAGCAAAAGAATATTCATTAGAAAAAGTGACAAAGGTTATTGCCATGGAGAGGTTCAGGTGTGGGTGTTGATAAGGTAGCTGCCAGCAATGTAATTATAAGGGAATAAGTCAAAGTAGAAATATGTCTTTGAGTAGAGCCTATATTTGTTATGTACTTAGCTCCTGCAACATTAAATATTGATTATCACCATGGGATACTTGTTTTGTGGAAAAGAAGGCACAGTGATATAGGACCCCAGACAAAGTCCCATTTGCCATATAAAGTAACATTCACATCACAGATGGGGATGTGAATATCTTTAAGGAGCATGTATTTAGCTTACTACACTAAGCAGGAGATGCTAACTCAAAAGGTACTGCATGAAACAGGAAATAGCTCCATCATCCAGGTAATACAGCGGTTCTCAACCTGTGGGTCGCGACCCCTTTGGCGGTCGAACGACCCTTTCACAGGGGTCGCCTAAGACCATCCTGCATATCAGATATTTACATTATGATTCATAATAGTAGCAACATTACAGCTATGAAGTAGCAAAGAAAAAAATTTTATGGTTGGTCACAACATGAGGAACTGTATTTAAAAGGCCAGATGGTTGAGAACCACTGAGGCAATCGCTCGGTAATTCAGCCTGTCTGAACACAATAAGCAACATCTATCTTTTTTTTTCCACCAAGTATTTGTATTGAGGACATGGTCCAAATTACATCCGTTACCGCACAATCAACATATCCTCAGTCTGTAAACTAGAATAGAATGTTTTGGAAGATTTTTCAAACCCACTAGGTTGCAGTTTCTTCATAAACCTATTAACAAGCATTTCTCAAACTGACTGTTGGGGATCCCAAAAAGTGTGAGTAAATTACAGTTGTTCAGAGCTGTCAACATCAGAATATGATAATGGTAAGTGTAATCGTTAATTTTCTGTGTCAACTTGGCTAGGCTATGGTGTCTACTTCTTTAGTAACACACCAGCCTGGCTGTTACCATGAAAGTATTTTTAGATGCGACTACTATTTATGTCAGTAAACTTTGAGTAAAGGAGATTACCCTCGTTTTGCTAGTTGAAGGCCCTAGGAGAAAAGACTAACGTTCACCAAAGAGGAAGGAATTTTGTCTCCAAACTGCCTTTGAACTGAGGACTACAACATCAACTTCTGCTGGAATTCCCAGCCAGCTGGCCTGCCCTGCAGATTATAGAACTTTTCAAAAATGCTAGTCCCACAATGATGGGAGCCAATTCCTTAAAGTCAATTCTTTCTTTCTTTCTTTCTTTCTTTCTTTCTTTCTTTCTTTCTTTCTTTCTTTCTTTCTTTCTTTCTTTCTTTCTCTTTCTTTCTCTTTCTTTCTTTCTTTCTTTCTTTCTTTCTTTCTTTCTTTCTTTCTTTCTTTCTTTCTCTTTCTTTCTTCCTTCCTTTTTCTCTCTTTCTCTCTCTCTCTCTCTCTCTCTCTCTCTCTCTCTCTCTCTCTCTCTCTCTTTCTTCCTCCCTCCCTCCCTTTCTTCTTCTTCTTCTCCTTCTCCTTCTCCTTCTCCTTCTCCTTCTCCTTCTCCTTCTCCTTCTCCTTCTCCTTCTCCTTCTCCTTCTCCTTCTTCTTCTTCTTCTTCTTCTTCTTCTTCTTCTTCTTCTTCTTCTTCTTCTTTTCCTTCTTCTTTTCTCTTCTCTTCTCCTTCTTCTTCTTCTTCTTCTTCTTCTTCTTCTTCTTCTTCTTCTTCTTCTTCTTCTTCTTCTTCTTTTCTCTCTCTCTCTCTCTCTCTCTCTCTCTCTCTCTCTCTCTCTCCCTCCTCTTCTTAATACATCCTATTGGCTCAGTTTCTTTGGAGACACTTGGCTAATTGACTAAAGAAAATGACTATGGGGGTATGGGTAAGCCACAACCTATAGGTACAAGATATTAGAATAAGTTCTACATCTTTGAATTCCTAGCCTTCTCAGAGTATTGCAATGAGTCCTTAGACTTACAGTGACACTACAAAGATCTTCTATAACTATATGTCAATGGTAGAATCCAGAGATCAAATGAGTCCCTTTAGGATGTGGAAAGAGGTATGTTAAGTATTTCAGAGAGTAAAAAGTGTAGGTTTGAGAATCATTACTTCACAACAACTGCACAAGTTAGAGGGGGTTACTTAAATAGAAACTCACTCAATTTGTTAATTAAAGAGCCCATTCTACTTTGTGTGTGTGTGGGCATGTGTGCACGGGTGGGTGTATATGTGAGGCTAACCCATATGTGCATTTTTCTTAATAAGATGAATGAATATTAGCCAATTTCCTGTTATTAGTTACTAATGAACAGTATGTATACTTTTTGTTTTTTGGTAACCCTATGATGAACTTCAGATGTTTATTACTGTTAAACCTGAAAATCTTATGTCCCAGAGAAGATGAACATATGTGTGCTGGTGATTTGAGCACAGGCAGTTCAGTGCAGCACATTCAGAAGGTGCATGTGCCAATTTTTCATGCTGTTGATGGCAGATGCCATGGCTAAGAAGTAGAAAATAAAAGACAAACTAGTGACATTATAAATAGCTGCCTTATATTCTTACAAATAAGCACTCTTGTTTTTTGAGCCCAAATATCATTATTCTACACCTACTTCTACCTAGGGTCTTATTAATTTTGCTCTATGGTGAACTTTGTTGCTATTAACTTTTTAATTCATGTATCAAATGTGTATAGAGCGCTAGAAACTCTCCTAGCCCCTGGGAATCAATCCATGAACAAAACAGACAGGGCTCCTTCCTAAACGACATTATTCACTCCTCGAGTCAAATGGGGGATTTGAAGAAAATCATGCACTATGAAAAAAAAATGACTATATTTCTATGATTGCAAAAAGTAACAAAAAGAACATCTGAAACAACTTGCCTCTTTAAATCATTCATTAAAATAGTCATTTAAAATAATTTAGCAGAAATTCATAACCTTTCATCTCTCTGGAAAGCTTCTTCTGATCACCCCTCTTTCTCTGGGCTCCCATGACCCCTGAGCTCCCGCTCACTGCAATAGAGGTCACAGTTGTCCAGGGTTAGTAATGTGGCCCGCAAGCTGGGCTCGACCACTATTTGGGCAGCAATGTTAAGTCTCCATGCCTCGTCTTTAAAGTGGAGAGTAAAACAGGGTCCACCCCTGGACTCTTGTAAGGATGAAAGAGTTGAAGCATGCCCAGTACCTACATTTCTCTGGACACAAAGTGCACAAAATGTGCGTGCTCGCTCTTATGAGTAGAGCGCACACTATTTTAGTGGTGCTTATTTTTGTGATGATTGTTTTCACTTCTCTGAGTTCCCTCTGAGTGTATGGGTTGTGTTTTATTTACCTCACATTGCTCTGCCTTCCCTCAGCATCTAGAAAAATATTTGTGCTAGCTTACAGTTCACCGGCAGTACTGTGCATTGCTCCACATCTTTTCCATGTTAAGAATTGTTAAGCAATTTATTTTTGCCAGTATGACAGATGTGATGGTTTTAATTAATATTGCCATTACAAATATAGCCGAAGATCTTTTCTTCTGTTAACTTACAATTTCATTTTTCTTCAGTGAATTTCTGTTAAACAGTCTTTATTTCTGTTAGATGCTATTTTTTTCTTATTGAATTTTGGGATTTTTTTCTTTTTTAATATATATTCTAGAATAGTAACCATTTTTTAGTTTTATACGTTTTGAATATTTACTTAGCTGATGGCTTGCCTTTTTTCTTTTTTAGTTAACCATATAATATTTATAAAAATCTACATGTAAACCTATACAATGTGTTTTGATGAGGCATTCAAAGTTAATAAAAAAATATACATCTGATTATTCTTCTACTTTTCTAGTGCTCACAGATCTCACAGGTGACAGGATTAACAGATTGGGCCAGTACCAAAGACAGCTGCAGATGAAGACTTCCCAGTCATCAGGATACTTTGAACACTGAAAAACTTTCTTTGTTTCTTTGTTTGTTTTTAATATGTATTTTTTTTCTTTATTAAGGTATTATATATGTTTCCTTATCCCCCCATTGTCCCCCACCCTCCCACTTATGCCCTCACCTCCCTGTTGTCTGTGTCCATTGGTTAGGCTTATATGCATTCATACCAGTCCTTTGGTTGATCTCTCCCCCTCACCCCCACACTCCCCTACCTTCCCTTGGAGGTATGACAGTCTGATCGCTGCTTCTCTGTCTCTGGATCTGTTTTTGTTCATCAGTTTATGTTCATTATATTCCACAAATGAGCGAGATCATGTGGTATTTATCTTTCTCTGACTGGCTTATTTCGCTTAGCATAATGCTCTCCAGTTCCATCCATGCTGTTGCAAATGGTAAGAATTCCTTATTTTTTACAGCAGCATAGTATTCCATTGTGTAGATGTACCACAGTTTTTTTAATCCACTCATCTGCTGATGGGCACTTAGGCTGTTTCCAAATCTTAGCTATGGTGAATTGTGCTGCTATGAACATAGGGATGTATATATCCTTTCTAATTGGTGTCTCTAGTTTCTTGGGATATATTTCTAGAAATGGGATCACTGTGTCAAATGGGAGTTCCATTTTTAGTTTTTTGAGGAAACTCCATACTGTTCTCCACAGTGGCTGCACCAATTTATATTCTTTCTTGTACAGTCATATGATTAAAGTTCACAATAAAATTTGATATCTATTAGAGCTGATCCCTACCTTATTTTTAAAATTATTTTTAATCTTCTTCTTCCTTTATTTGCCTATGATATTTAGGATCAGTTTGTTAAATTTCATTAGGATTAAGAACTGCATAGTAATGATCATCAAGAAATTTAAAGTACTAGTTGTTTTTCAAGTGTGTAAAATAACAAGGAAATGTGGAGAAATTTAATGAGATCTGAAATGTTTTCTTGCTTAAAAAGTTTTTAAGCAAATCATGACAAAATGTTAAGATTTTTTGCAAAGGTAAGTTGTGGGTAAAAGATTGTTCTCTATCTGTATGATTAAATCATTTAATGATATAAAAAGAGACAACACAATGGCATTTCATTCTCTACTCAGATAGCAAATGGGTTAGATTTTCTGTGAACGTAAAGATATTACAAATTCACGATAAACCTTAGACCTACAGTCACTACTATGTATGTATGAATACCTCGTGAGTGCTCAACACTCTGTAGACATATTAGGAAATAATAATCTGAGTCAATGCTTCCACATGTCACTGGACTGGTGATCGTATGCTGTTCTCTTTCTGGTTAAGATATTGCTACCGAAGGCAAATATGCTTTGACATACTTTTCTAGATGTTGGTGTGGGCTTTTCGAAGCCTGTTCTCCTTTCTGGGTGAAGGTAAATAATCTGCCTCAAAGTAACCTACTTTCCTTTTTTTAAAATAAATAAATAAATAAATAAATAACTGCCACAGGCAGTAATGGAACCAGCAACCACAGCCTCTTTGAAAAACAAATTGAATGATTTACTTTTCCTTTCCAAGACAGGAGATTGTCTGCACAACCCAGGTTTTGGAAGGCTTCTGGAGAGAAGTCAGGCAGATTCATGTACCTTCTGCAGTAACAAGAAACAACTAAAATGGCTTGAAACAACTGTGCTTGGCCGCTTGTGCTGTTCTGCCTCATCGCCAGACCAAGTTGGGGGCATTGTAACTGATTTCATTCTGACCCTTATCACATGGGTTTATAAGTAAATCTACAACCAAAATGGAAGTTGATCAAAATCATACTTACTGTTACTTTAAAGAATGCATTTAGATATATTTTTTATTTCAGTATCTTATGTATTAGTATAAAAAAGTGCCTGTGACAATACCTTATATTGATTTCACAGTCCCTGATTTCATATACTAGAAAGTTGTGCATGAATTATTTCTGTGACTGTTGTATTCAAAAGTTCTATATTACATTAATATATCAAGTTTATCTGAAAACTTTCTATTATTCTTCCCCCAGGGAGAATGTTTTTCTATGGAAAATTCTTATCAATGGAAAATGTGTTTTAAAATCAATAATGAAGCATTACAAGGAAAGAGAATATTTATAGCTTTTCTCTGCCACTTCCCATCACCCCCCCCCCCCCCTCGAAATTTGCCTGCCTAGGGTGGAAAAAAAGGCAAATGAGGACGTTTGTTGACTAAATAGGAATGAAAATGACAAAGACATTTTACTTATCTAATAAAAGATAAACATGCAAATTGACCATACCTTTGCTATGCCTTAAGCCATGCCCACCAGCCAATCAGAGTGACTATATGCAAATTAACCCAACCAAGATGGCGGCTGGCAGCCACGGAGCTGCAGCGAGTAGGAGGCTTGGTTGCCCCGGCCATGGAAGAAGCCAAGCTTCCTGGCCAGCTGCTCCCTCCTCTCAAGGCAACAAAGTTTCAATTATAGAAGGTAAATAAACCCCAGATACCTGCTTCCAGTCACCATGGCCACAGAGCTGGAGTGAATAAAAAAAAAAAAAAGGAAAGGCTGGGAGCTTTGGTCGCCCAGGGGCTTGGTCAGTCTGAAAACAGCCATCAGTCCCTCACCCAGGCTGGCCAGGCACCCCAATGGGGACCCCCACCCTGAAGGGGGTTTGGGCAGCCTGAAAACAGCCCTCAATCCCTCACCCAGGCTGGCCAGGCACCCCAGTGGGGACCCCCACCCTGAAGGGGGTTTGGGCAGCCTGAAAACAGCCCTCAATCCCTCACCCAGGCTGGCCAGGCACCCCAGTGGGGACCCCCACCCTGAAGGGGGTTTGGGCAGCCTGAAAACGGCCCTCAGCCCCTCACCCAGGCTGGCCAGGCACCCCAGTGGGACCCCCACCCTGATCCAGGACACCCTTCAGGGCAAACCAGTCGGCCCCTACCCATTCACCAGGCCTCTATCCTATATAATAAAAGGGTAATATGCAAATTGACCCTAACAGCAGAACGA
Organism: Myotis nattereri; assembly: GCF_964212035.1. Lineage (NCBI taxonomy): Eukaryota > Metazoa > Chordata > Mammalia > Chiroptera > Vespertilionidae > Myotis > Myotis nattereri. The sequence continues at coordinate 161,183,579 of NC_138075.1, forward strand.
CTGGGAATGACTGGTCACTATGACACACACTGACCACCACGGGGCAGATGCTCAATTCAGGAGCTGCTTCTTGGTGGTCAGTGCGCTCCCACAGGGCGAGTTCTGCTCAGCCACAAGCCAGGCTGTTGGCTGCCAGTACAGCGGTGGTGGCGGGAGCTTCTCCTGACTCCTCAGCAGCGCTAAGGATGTCCGACTGCAGCTTAGGCCTGGTCCCTGCTGGCAAGTGGACATCCCCCGAGGGCTTCCAGGCTGCCAGAGGGATGTCTGACTGCCAGCTTGGGCCCGATCCCCCGGGGAGTGGGCCTAAGCCAGCAGGTGGACATCCTCCAAGGGGTCTCAGACTGCAAGAGGGCATAGGCCGGGCTGAGGGATGCCCCCCCCCCCCCCGAGTGCACAAATTTTTGTGCACCAGGCCTCTAGTTATAAATAAAATATAAATAAAATAACAAGAAACTAAACTCATAACTTATTAAAAACAACTTGGAAAAGAAAAGGGGATTGGGCAATAATAAGATAGACAGTTTTGATTCAAATATCATTTAGTTACAGACTTTTAAAGAACTACACGTTTCTGTGAATAATGCCAAAGCTCATCCTTAGGGCAGGGCAATGCTCAAGGTCAATTCTTTATTGCTACCATCCCTTCACAGTTTCCTAACCTCCAATTTATTTCAGCTAAAATATAGAATAATTGATTTTTTTAAAAAAAACATTTTACCAAAACATTGAAGAACTGTCCTGAGGGATAGATATCTGAAATTACACCTGATCATCGTTTGCTGAATTTCTCTTTCAGAATACCTCTAGTGGTGTTTCTGTAGAAATTCCTCAACAATTTACCATTTCTTTCGTAAACTTTCTCCTCCCTCAACTAACTTCACTTTATGTATAAAAGCATATCAACCCTTATCATAGATTTATCTTGAAAATTATGAAAATGTAAGTGCAAAGTTTTAAAGACCAGGTATTCTGGAGCTGACATTGATGAAAGATTATAGGGTCAAGATGGCCAGCAAAACATATTCATGTCTATCTTGCATATTTTTATTATGCAATTTGTATCATGTCATTTTGTACTTCAACTAGGAATTAGAGCCTAATGTTATGACAGTCATTTGTTCTTTTATGGTTTTAAAGGCAACTATTATCTTAGCAATATCCAAATAAGGTTTCTGAGTGAACTGCTTAGCTTATATTTACCTTTCCATTTCTAGCTTCTGCTAAAACGTTACTGATTCATAAAAAAAATTTTTGTCAAATACAAAATAATCATTTAATTCTAGTAATGGTTCAAAACTTTTATATACTACTAACACTCTAACCTTTGCAAAGAGAGAATAATATATTCTCTATGTCAAAGATCAGTATGAGAATGGATTGTTTGGCTGGTCTGTCATACACGGAAGCAACTCAGGGCTGGTAACTTTGGTTGCCAAATGGGATCACCTGGGAAGCTTTAAAAAGCACTGAGAGCTGGGACACAGCTCCTCCAGAGTCTTCTTGCTCTGAGGTGTGGCTTGGCCTGGGAGAATTTAAAAGGTCCACAGTTGACTGTACTATGCAGCCAAGGCTGAGAACCACCACTGTAAGCCCTTGATGTTCAACAAGAAGTCTGAGGAGAGCATCAGCTTTTACCTGGGAGCCTGTCGGAAAAGCATACGCCTAGACTGTGCCCCAGACCTACTGAGTCAGATCCACATTATCAGGGGCTCTGATGTAACCCATTCAGCATTTCTTTTTCTATTAAAATAAGGAACCAGGTTAATCCATCCATTCCAACTCTATTTTTTTTTTTTAAATCCTCACCTGAGGACATTTTTTCCATAGTTTCTAGAGAGAGTGGAAGGGAGGGACGGAGGGGGAGAGAGAGAAACATCAGTGTAAGAGAGACACATCAATTGGTTGCTTCCCACAGGACACCCCACCAGGGGCAGGGAACTTTGAAATTGAGGTCTGTGCCCTTGACTGGGAATTGAACCCGTGACCCTTGGGTCCATGGGCCGGTGCTCCAATTACTGAGCCATATCGGCCAGGGCCCAACTTGAAAATTCTTATTCCACAACCTAAACAATACACTGAGAAGCAATTTTTAAGTTTATCTAGAATTCTTTACTAATAAAAATGAAAGACTACGGTCATTCCTCTTCAACCTTACAATTCTCATTCCACAACCCTAAATAAAGTGCTGAGTGAATTCATAAAAATGGTATCATAACTCCATCTTCTACTTCCTTTCTTCCTCACTAAAATCCTATCCATCATTTAAGACATAAGTAAAATAACACCTCCTTTATGAAGCAGGTCCTGAACAGTAAGGTATATTTCCTCTAAAATTCTATTGTCAATATGAGTTCCACAAAGTGTAGCACATTACTTCTTTCTGTTGTAATATATGTTATCTCATTACTCCAATTAAATTATGTGCTTTAAATGAGGAATTATGTCATGTTTCTTTTCCATCCTAATCTAATGTCAAAACTTTCTAAGTCAAGTATGTATTGTTAAAATGTATGCATTGCTGCCCCAAAGCCTGCCAGCCTGAAGACAAAAATGCTTGGAGTAGACAGGGACCCAACAGAAAAAATTCCTCTGCTCATTAGTCCTTAATATGGCTAGAGTAGAACTTTCATATTCTTTACCTCTATTCCTGTTTTACGCAACATTCCATCTCTATCACAGTGTTTGGCATATACCGGGCATATAAGTGAACTGTAAAAAGCATGTCAACAAACAATGCAGGAACAATTTTGAATATATACTACTGAGCTCATGATATCATTTAGAAGTGTGTGTTTTGGTAGTACATCCTACATATACTTTTCTTGATTCAGATATATACATTATATAAGTATATATATATAATATATATTATATATAACATATATAATATATATACATTATTTTCATCATACATATAATACAGTCTTTAGAAAATACAGATTAAGTAAAATTTTAAAAAAATGAAATCCCTGAAATTTCACAACCTCAAACACAACTAATGCTAACAGCTGCATGTCTGTCTAGATCAACAATTTATAGATATAAACATATACGTTATTAAACATACGTACCTTTTATTTTTATTTTTTTTAAAAAAAAAATGTTTCTATTGACTCTAGAGAGAGAGAACAGGAGAGGGAGAGAAAAATCTATGTGAAAGCTAAACATTGGTCAGCTGCCTCCTGCATGCCCCCTGCTGGGGATCAGGCCCCTAACATAGGAATTGAATTGGTGACCTATTAGGGCATGGGATAAAGTTCAACCAACTGAGCTACACCGCCCAGGGTAAACATATGTACTTTTTTTGAAGATGACTGCACTTTACTGCTATATATTCTGTTGTTATTGAATTAAGTATATATGAAAGCATCATTCCAGCCAGCCTATTAATTTAAAATAAAAATTCCTTTTTTAAAATATATTTTTTATTGATTTCAGAGAGGAAGGGAAAGGAAAAGAGAGATAGAAACTTCAATGATGAGTGAGAATCATTGATTGGCTGCCTCTTGCACACCCCATGCTGGGGATCTAGCTGCAACCCGGGCATGTGCCCTGACTGGGAATCAAACTGTGGAATTGAACTGTGACCTCCAGGTTCATAGGTTGACACTCAACCATTGAGCAACACCAGCCAGACAAAATAAAATTTATTTCTGACAGATGCTTTAATGAATGCACCAAAATTTATTTAATTAATTATCTATCTTGTGAAGATTAAGTTACTTCCATTTTTTGTAATTATATACAGTGCTATAATTGTTGATGAACAGTCTCTATCACAAGTGTACTGTTCTAAATATTTTCTTAGAATAAAAATCTAGGAAGTAAGGTTACTGTGGTTTTTTTATGCACATTTTAGGGCCTATGATAAAAAAAAATAATTACCAAATTGGCCTTCAGAAGTTTGTAATAGTGTGCTCTCTCACAAAGTGATGGGAATTTTCTAAAATATCTGATCAGCAATTCAACTATATTCTTAGCTATAAAATTTACTGCCAACTGACATCCACTGAAGCATGACATTAAAGAATAACCGAGGCAGTTGTGAAGTACTCACATTCTTTCTGAGGGTAGATTTCGGTTTGAAGAGATTGGAACTTATAATATGGTATCTCTTGCTTGAATACGGATGTGAGAATATCATCAAGTTCTTCCATGTCATTCTGTTTTCAAGTGAAAAGGACATTTAGTTCAGTTATTCACATAGAAACTCATCTTAGTGCAATGTAATAATAAATTATTAGTTGGAGTAAATACCGGCTAATCTTCAATAATACTGTTACCGTTTTTAAAGACTCATTCAAAACATTAGGGTTTGCCTGAAAACCAGTTATTATTGTAATAGAAAAATAGATGCAAGAAACAAGTCTTTGCTTTTGGATGAGCAACTTTACTTAAATACTTACTAATTACAAAAGAACATTATAGCATGCCAATAATAATGCTGAAATTGTTCTTTTTTTTTTTAATTAAATCTTTATTGTTCAGATTATTACATTTGTTCCTCTTTTTTCCCCCCATAACTCCCCTCCTCCCAGTTCCCGCCCCACCCTCCGCCCTCACTCCCCACCCACTGTCCTCATCCATAGGTGCACGATTTTTGTCCAGTCTCTTCCCGCATCTCCCACACCCCTTTCCCCCTCAAGAATAGTCAGTCCATTCCCTTTCTATGTCCCTGATTCTATTATAATCACCAGTTCATTCTGTTCATCGGATTATTTATTCACTTGATTCTTAGATTCACTTGTTAATAGATGCATATTTGTTGTTCATAATTTGTATCTTTACCTTTTTCTTCCTCTTCCTCTTCTTAAAGGATACCTTTCAGCATTTCATATAATCCTGGTTTGGTGGTGATGAACTCCTTTAGCTTTTCCTTATCTGTGAAGCTCTTTATCTGACCTTCAATTCTGAATGATAGCTTTGCTGGATAAAGTAATCTTGGTTGTAGGTTCTTGGTATTCATCACTTTGAATATTTCTTGCCACTCCCTTCTGGCCTGCAAAGTTTCTGTTGAGAAATCAGCTGACAGTCGTATGGGTATTCCCTTGTAGGTAACTGAGTTTCTTTCTCTTGCTGTTTTTAAGATTCTCTCTTTATCTTTTGCTCTTGGCATTTTAATTATGATGTGTCTTGGTGTGGTCCTCTTTGGATTCCTTTTGTTTGGGGTTCTCCGCGCTTCTTGGACCTGTAAGTCCATTTCTTTCACCAGGTGAGGGAAGTTTTCTGTCATTATTTCTTCAAATAGGTTTTCAATATCTTGCTCTCTCTCATCTTCTGGCACCCCTATAATTCTGATGTTGGTACGCCTGAAGCTGTCCCAGAGGCTCCTTACACTATCCTCGCATTTTTGGATTCTTTTTTCATTTTGCTTTTCCGGTTGGTTGTTTTTTGCTTCCTCGCATTTCAAATCATTGACTTGATTCTTGCGCTCCTCTGTTCTGCTGTCGGGAGTCTGTATAATATTCTTTATTTCAGTCAGTGTATGCTTAATTTCTAGTTGGTTCCCCAATATAACATCGAGGGTCTCATTAGTTTTCTTGTAGATCTCATTAAGTTTATCGGCGGCTTCTAAACAGTTCTTGAGAGACCTTAAAAGTGTGGATCTGAACTCTAGATCTTCCATTGACAATTTTGTCCTGTTTCTTTGTCTCCGCATTTTGTTATGCTTCCTTGGTGCACCCCCTAGTGGTCTTTGTTCGCGGTCTTATATTTAAATCTTGATTGTTGTAGCTAATTCCAGGGAGGGTTTGACCTCCAGGCCAAGTGGCTATGAGAATCAGCTGTGTCAGCAGTGAGAGAACTTCTGTCCTCTAGGGAGGTGCTAATCTGGCGTTTGCCTGAGGCTATCCGGCAAATGCCTCTGTGCAGGGCTTGGGCGGGGCTGGTCGCACAGGATCAACAGGGTGGGCCTGAGAGAGCAGTTATGGCGGCTCTCAGTCCTGTCCCCAGGGGCTCTGCCTCTCTGAGTCCCAGCAGCCGCTGCAAAGCTCGGAGAGAAAGCTGCACTCGCTCTGACCGAAGCCAGGCAGTCCCGCTTCTCCCGTTTGAGTCTGGGTTCCTAAAGACTCGCCCGGATCTGGAGCTCAGAGTCTGCGACTCCCTCCCGATTGAAAACGCCAACCGCGCCCTCCGCCGCCAGCCTGCTCTGCGCGCACTCCGCACCTCAGAATTTGACTTCAGCACTGCGCCTCCTCTGAGTGTCCGTATGCGTTTCTCTTTCCTCCTAGTTGTAGGACTTCCACTCAGCCAGCGTTCCAGTGGTTCTGGGTGATGTCCCTTCCGTCTTTTAGTTTCACTTTTGAAGTAGTTGTTCAAAGCAGCAAACTCCAGCGTTAACCTATGCCACCATCTTGGTTCTCCCTGAAATTGTTTTAACTAAATTTTTTAAAATATATAATGTTTAATAATGACTGGTTCTTCAACTTAAGGGTGAGGAATGGGATCAGATTATTTTATTTCTGTGAAAAGCGAAAGAAGATATACATCTCAGCTTTTGTTTTTTCTTGCAACTATAGAGTCACTATAATGTTTACTTTATTTCCCTAATTTTGGAGGAGGCAAGTAGAACTTAATTGTTCTCCTATTGATGGCATAGCCTATTACAAAGACCAGCATCTTTTAAAATTGTGTTTTGTGAAGCTTATGGCTGGAACCAAATTGACTGGAGACATAGATGTTGTAGCTGAGGAGATGGGCCAATCAAACAAAGCCATCGGTGGGGAGAGGATTGTGGAACAAAAGTTCCTAATTAAGTTTTTTGAAATGACTTCCAAATAAAATTATACATATTTTCAATACATAGTTTCATAAATTAAATTGCTGGATTGAACAAACAGACACTTGTGTTACTCTATTTCCTCATTTTTCAGTAATCTGAGTTCCTCAAATAGTCCAGTGATTTAGGGCTAACTGCTGAGAAGTTGGGAGAGGTCTTGCTATGGTGAGCACATCTTTAAGACATAAAAATGTCAAATCACTATGTTTTAGACCTAAAAATAATATATTTTGTGCCTCATTTATTTAAAAAAGTTGGCAGAGGGAATGTAAGTCCTTTTCTCAATCTATAGCTATATAGTATAGAGAAAAACCCAATATTAATGTACTTATTGCTATGGGCTATGTGGAGCTCTTAGCACTGAGAGAGGGAGAGAGAGAAAGATGGGACAGCAAACTCTGCCTTCAAGGAATTCACAGTCATGTAATTACATATGGGCAATACACTGAGTTCTCGGTACTATGATAGAAAGTCACCATGGGTTAGAAGCAGAGTGGGCAAAAGGGAGATGGCTCAATTCCACAAAGAAAGAAATGGCCAGGAAAGACTGTATAGAGCAGATGATCTAAATTGCCATGCATACAAGGAACACTCTGGATTAACTGAACAAATTGCTTACAGGCATGGAGGAATCATGAATCATGACCTGGTTATGAACTTTTGGAATTTATATAAGACTATAGTAGGATGAGAGAGAAGAAAGAAGTAGGCATTTCAAAAAGTACCTTCATATAAAACTATAATTCATGCTGTAAACATTGAGAAGTTGTTTAGGGCCTATATTATTTGACATAGAAATGTTTATTATTTGGATTAAATCAAGTTTATTTAAGTTGCAGCATTATTATGATCACTTATGTGATTGAATATTGATATTGAATGAAACCTATTTTATAAATAAAGATGTGAAAATTTTATATTAGCAAAAATTACCCTTTTTAAATTGAGATATAATTGGCATATAACATTACATTGGTTTTAGATGTACAATGTAATGATTCAGTGGTAGGATATATTGATTTATTAAAATGACCACCACAATAGGTCTAGTTAGCATCCATCACCATATATAATTAATTTTTTTTCTTGTAGTGAGAATTTTTACATTTTCAGCAACTTTCCATTATGCAGTAAAATATCATTAACTATAGTCACAATGCTGTGCATTACATCCCCATGACTTCATTTTATAATTGAAAATTCATACCTTTCGACCACCTTTATTCATTTCTCCCAATCCCATCCCTAGCCTCTGGGCACCGCCAACCTGTTCTCTTTATCTATGACCTCAGCTTTTGTTTTAGATTCCACATATGAGATGACATAGTATTTGTCTTTGTCTGACTTATTGCACTTAGCATAATGTCCCCAAGTTCCATCCATGTTGTCACAAATGTCAAGATGTTAATCTTTTTTGTGGTTAAATAATATTCAATTATCTACATATGTCACATTGCCTTTTTCCATTCACCCATAGATGGACACAGACTCTTTCCATGTCCTGATTATTGTAAAAAAAAAATGCTACAGTGGAGATACACATATCTTTTCCAGTTAGTGTTTTCATTTTCTTCAGATCAATATCCAGAAGTGGAATTGCCACTTATACTTAGTTCTATTTTAGTATTTTGAGGAACCTCCATACTGTTTCCCATAGTGGTTGCACCATTTATATTCCCACCAACAATGCACAAGGGCTCCATTTTCTTCACATTCTTGCCAATATTTGTTATTTCTAGTCTTTCTGATAATTTCCATCGTAAGAGATATAAGAGTATATCTCATTGTGGTTACCCTTTTAATCTTTTCCGGAAGTCTTCGATAGGAGCAATGGAGCAAAGCATTGTTAGTGATATGTTTGCATGTTCTTTATACTAAAGTTCAAAATAATACATTTTAGCTGTCTGAGATGAAGGAGGAAATTAAGAAAACATGAAAATCATAATATTGTTTGTACTTTTTTCTCTAAATTTGTGTCAGTGGTCACAAGAGTTCTGCATAGTCTATTATGTAGTTGGAAATTTTACATACAGAGATAAACTTGCTATTTCTTTCTAAATCAAATAAGATTTAGAATTTCTTTTTTTTTCAGGAACACATTGTCCTTTATTTGCGTTTCTCAGAATACTGTACAAAGGGAGTAAAAATCCTATTCACACTTTGCTTAGAAAGATTTTGAGGTGAAAGTCCCTATGATACATGGGGTGGGGGGTGGGGGACCAAGAGGCAGAAAACAGAGCCAATGACCTCCCACGTCCCTCAGGGCCCTAGGAGGGGGAACGGGCACCCACACCTTTTCAGAAGTAACACAGACCCTAGTGAGATTGGGGAGGGAGAAGGCGGCTCCTCCCAGCCATGCTCAGGCTCCTGCCTACCTCTCTTCCCCTCAGGGTGAGGAGACAGCGCCTGCCACTCCTCGCTCCTTCCCTGCCCTGCACCAGCAGGGCCCAGGTAGGACTCTGCAGCCCACTGACCCCTCCGGGGTGGCCTCAGTAGCCCCACATGTGCATGTCACACGAGAGGCCCTGCCCCAGCGCACGTCTACACAGAGAGGCTGTGAGGTGAAGGACCACACCATTCATCATTTCTGTCCGTTTCCCCGCGCCCCTCACAATACTGCAGAAGGCAGTGTCAAACCAGACCTGTGCTTATAATGACTTATAAGCCTCTTACACCCATCTCAGCCCCATCACACCAAACCAGGCGCTTCACACGCACAGCAGTCTCCCTTCCTATTTCCACCCTCATGCCCTGGGTACACTGACTCTCCGAGCTTGCCCCCCTCTGACCACTTTCCAAATGACGTTGTCTAGCTTCTGTCCCCACCATCCTTCCCTCCCACCAATCTCTGCTGCTATTGACCCCCTTTTTCTGAATCTCAACTCAGCATGCCCACCCCTTCTCCTACCCCTCCCCGCCTCCACCAGGGCAGGATGGTAGCAGCCCTGGCCCCCTCACCTCTGGGACCAGGCTGTCCGTGCCCAACCCCACCATCCCTCTCCTTACCCTCCCCACTCCCACCCACTACCCAGGGTGGGTTGAAGGGAAGCTGACAAAAGCATGAGGCTTTGATTAGATGCACTTGACCAGAGGGATTAGGCACCTTGTTTATTATTGATGATATGCAGTGTTGCTTAACTAGCCAGAGTTCTTCCCAAAGTTCTTCCCATAGAGTTACTACACACATAAATAAGTTAGTCATAAGATAACCTCTGGGGTCACTTCCAGGTCTGAGATTCTGAAACACTGATGAGAATTCAAGGAGCAAGAGTTCCCACTAAAAATCAAGGCACCATGATACTTCAATATGAGAAATACAATAGCATTGAATTTAAAAAGAAATGAAATAGCAATGTCCTCAGGAGAAAAAGTATTTACAATGTAGATGAAGACATTTTATTAATTAGAAAAGAATATTTTTCAATATTCTAGCCTAGCATAACTAGTTGAATCACTTCTATTTTCAATTTCATATTACTAGTGTTATCTTGCATATAAATAAATAGCATAGAACACAAAAAATAATCCCCAAATTATTTCTCCCTAGAAAATATCCTAACTTGAAAACTCTGATTTGAGTAGTTAGGCTATATTAATATTATACTTAGTAGACATCAGAGCAAAGAAAATTACCAGAGTGAGAAAGGAACTTTAATGATAAAAGAGTCAATCCACCAAGAAGACAGAGTAATCCTAATTGTGTATGCAAAAAAAGCTTAAAATATGTGAAGTAAAGATCAACAGAATTGATAGGAGAAATAGATAAATCTATAGCTATAGTTAAATACCCCTCTTTCAAAATTGATAGAAAAGTGGACAGAAAGTCAGCAAGAATATAGAAAAACTCACACTATATCTCATTTTCCAATGATCTAACCAACAAGGATGCAATGAACATATACAGAGCATTCCACTCAGCAGCAGCAGAATACACATTCTCACCATAGAAACATCAATGAGAAAGAGGAACACAGACCAGCTGCTTCCTGCACGCCCCCTACTGGGGACTGAGCTCACAACACCCAGGCATGTGCCCTGACCAGGAATCTATCCAGTGACCTCTTGGTTCCTGGGTCCATGCTCAACCACTAAGCCACACAAGCTGGGCAAGGAGATGATTATTTTAAAGATCAAGAAAATTGACAAACCTATAGCAAGATTGATCATAAAACAAAAAACAAAGACACAAATGACAAATGTCACAAATGAAACAGGAGGTATCACTGCACACCCTGCAGACATAAAAAGGATAATAGGGAGTACTGTGGACCACTCTGTACACCTCAGTTTGACAAGTTAGATTAAAAGAACCAATTCCTTAAAAGGCACAAACTACCAAACACGATCTTTCTCTATTATTTCTTACAAATACATGTAAATCTACAATTTCTATTAAGAGTTTAACTGAAAATAAACAAACCAGAAAAAAAAGATATTCAATTACGCAAAGTTGAGGTCCTTAAGATAAATAGCTATTTACATAGACTCCTTCAAAGTCTAATTGGTTTCTTTCTTGGATGAGGAATGTGAACGCTGCTTGAGTATGAAGGCATTGAGAGACTGTCCTTTAAAAAGACTTTATGGCAATTTAATGTAAGCAGTTGGTAGATACTTCAGATCTTTGGAATGGTGTCAAAGGTAAGATTAGTGTATACAATGAACTAGACTCAAAGAGTTTAAGTCATAATAATAGCTACCACAGATAGGGCACTTATAATGTGCTAGGCTTTATATAATTTATAATTTTCATAACATTTCTACAAGATAGTTTTTTTAAATGTCTGTTTTTATAGATATGATAATTCCCCCCCCCAAAAAAAAATCAATAACACTCCAAATGGCAGAGCTATGTTGTAGAATAAAGATTTTAACTTATGCCTTCACATGCTAAATAAATTGCATTTTATACCACATTCTAGTCATAGACAGAAGAGTAAAATCTGAAGTATACTTTGAGGAAAGTTAAAAAATAAATTATATCCCCATGGTTTCATGATGGACACCACATTCTTGTTTAGGCATACCTGGAAGGGGGGCATAGAAAGTGTCTATTGCCAACCATGCCTTTTCTTTTCTTTTTTAATCAGAAAAACAAAAGCTCTAAAGTTGTCCCTTTGGCTAAAATTCTTTAATGTAGCCATTCTAGCTGCATAGGTGTAAAAAGTGACAATTTGGCTTTCCCAGGTTTAATAGCAAAGATGTCAAGCAGAGGAGGTTTTAGCATTGATGTTGGGTGAAGAAACCTATAAAGTTGGCTACAGAATATTAGGATGGTTTTAAAAGTCGGTTAGAGAAAGACAGTAATAGAGTTCTGAGTAACAACAGAAACAATTTCAGTGTCATAACCATAGGAGGCTTGTGAAATATTCATCATAGGAGACAAAATTTATGAAATAGTTGCAGCATTTTATGTTTTACCTTCAGATATCTAAAGGGGAAGTCAGTAGTTGAGCTGAAAACATCTTGTTCTTATTATAACAAATTGCTATGCTGTTTAAGTTTCAGTAGCAAAAAAAAAAAAAAAGGCACTTTGTTTATTCTATTGTTCATAATGTGTGCTGTGAAAGGAAGCCAAAATAGCCATTTAAAGGGGAATTTGATAAACAGTGTACATAACATATCTTAAACAAAATGTCCTACTGAAGCTTGCAAAGAAAATGATAGGTAAAAGAGCAAAGCAAATGCTTGTTAGAATTATGGAAAGCCCTTTTGTCTTTGCCTTTTATCTTGTGAGTGCAAGCAGTTAATTTAAGAGTAACCTAAATAAGCGAGTAAGATTTATCTTTGGTCAAGTTTATCTTTTTATGTTTTGAGTGAGTCAGTTCTTAGAATGTCAACATATCAGTGACTACATATGCAAAAACAAATATAAAAATATAAAATTCAATTTCAGGTTACCTTCATATATTTGTTATTGATTCATATTGTGTAGAATCTCTTTCAGTGACTTAAAAGTTATATTCTAGCAAGAAGAAAATATGTTTTGAGATCTGAGAAGCCTGTGTGGAAATGTCTGCTCCAGGACTGACTACCTCTAGACCTTAATAATACTGATCACAAAGTCGCATAGAGTTTAAATTAAAATATATGTAAAATCTCCAGTAAATATTAATTCCCTTTTCTCTAAATACTATGATGTGATCTCTCAGATATAACAACTCATGGAAATAATAATTGTGGTTCAGAAAAGTATACAAGTCTATCAGTGAGCAGACTTGGTCCCTAAACTTGTTTTTGCAGCAACTGAACAAATGAGTTTGCTTTTTCTTTCTAAATTCTTTAATTAAATAATATATCTTTTAAATTACTTCAAATGTAGGTTTTGCTATTGTAATACAGAGACCAAACATGCCAGTGGCTTAAACTAAGATAGACATCTATTTGTCTTTAATATAAAAACCTGGAATTAGGCAATGCAGGGTTGACATGGTAGTTCCCTGGTTAGGAGATTGAGCCTCTATTTCGTTTTGTTACTATAGGTCATCCTCATGGTCCTAGATGTTTTATCCACCATTCCCTTGTTGGCACTGCAGCCAAAGCAAAAAGTCAGTGAGGGGGAGAGCATGACTCCTACCCCTCTTTTAGGGACATGATCAGAAATGTGCACATATCACTTCCACTGACATGCTGTTGGCGACTAATTCTGTAGCTATACCTAGCTGCAAGAGAATCAGGAAGTGCAATATTTATGTGGGCAGTCATATGTCCAGATAAAATTTATGTTATTATGTAAGAAAGAAAAAAGAATTACTAGGGGACACCCTGCAGTTTCTGCCATCCCAGTCAATCATGCAAAATGTATAAACATCGTAATTTATGTAAAGGCAATCTGATAAGTTTTTATTAATAAACTTTTAGATTGCTTACTAACACTTGATTGTGCTGAATTTTTCAACATTGACCCCCTGTAAATAATGTCAAAAAGTCTCAAAACTTTAATTTGATTAAACTTGAATAGATTCATTAATGGGGATACTTAATGACCATATTGATGAAACACAACAAGCCAAAGTTTTCTATTGTAGGCATTAGATACAGTAGTCATAAGCAGCATCTCTTATCTCACCCTTGCCTCCCTTTAGCAATCATTTTGTAACAACCTATTGTTAAATATGTAATAAGACAAGATTTAAGACAAATACAGCACTAACATATACAAAGAAATGTCTTTTTAAAAAGGCTTCTCTAACCCACGCCATGATTGCAAAAAAAAATATTTTTTTTGAATTATTCTATTGCGTTATTTTAGGCTCTAGTCTCCAAGCTACACAACCCAGAATTGGTCTCATCATTTGCTCTTTCTGAGTTTTTTCCTTTGTTGTTCTTCCTTTGCCTTGCTCGTTCTACAGCAGTCAGAAGCAGCGCTGCTTCAGCCAACCGTCCAATAACCTTCTCAAACGGGGCTGTGCCTGGGCTATCAGGAAGCCAGTGATACAAGGGGCTCTGATGTGTGGGCCACTTGTGTTGGGTGGCAAACAATGTATACATTTCTTCCCCTTTGTCATTATTTCATCCAATGAAATATGTATTGAGTAGCTATGTCTCTGTCAGTGTACCAAGTTTTAGAGATGAAATAGGGAAGCAAATAAGATAGTATCTCTGTTCTTGTTGACCTTGGAGTCTAATGAGAGGCAGACATTATTCTGAGAAATATCGCATATCAGTGTCCAATTAGAATGTGATCAGTGTTACAGAGAGATATAGAGGAGATGTGTGGGGTCAGAAAGGCTTTGCTAAATGAAGAGATGCTAAAATTAAATTTGGAGGATGAATTAGAATTAATTAGTAAAGATAGTGAGAGAGAAGGAGGGACTGAAAACATGTTTTAGTTACAGAGAGGAGCTTACATAAAGGTCCTGTGATGGGAAATTAGGTACTAAAAGTCCAGGAACTGAAGTCAGGCCAGGGTGCCTGGAATGGGCAATTAACCTGGAGAGAAAGATAGGTGATGGTCACTACAGGCCACATTGTTCATGATAAAGTTGGTGTGTTTTTTAAGTCCACACAGTAATGAAATTATTGGAGTGCTTGAGCAGGAGAATAACATGCTAAAATCCTTCTTTTTAAAAGAACCTCTCAAACAATGGACTTAAGGTAAGTAGGCCCTGTGTAAGAAACCATGGGAACCAAGTGGGAGGCTATCACAGTTGTTTAGGCAAGAGGAAATGTGGTGGACCAAAGTATTGGAACTTGGGAGATGTATAGAGAAGTAAGCAAGATTTAGTAAGTAAAACTGATATGGCTTAGTGATGAATTGAATTTGTAGGGTGATAGAATAGAAGGTATTAACTATTGCAGACATCTCCCATTCTCCACCACCCCCACTCAACCTTTGCCCACCTCCACCCAGGCCCTGGCTCCCTCTCCCGTAGAACTGGGTTGATGATGATGATGTATATCCTGAGTTAGACTGAGCTTAAAAAAGAAACACATTTCGGGTATATTTTATAAGTTAACTAGAGGCCTGGTGAATGAATTCAGGCACCAGTGGGGTCCCTTGGCCTGGCCTGTGGTATCAGGCCGAAACTGGCTCTCCAACATCCCCTGAGAGGTCCTGGCTTGTGATAGAGCACAGGCCAGGCTGTGGAACCCCACTGATGCACAATTGGGGCTCCAGGGCATATCTAGCTCGTCTCTCTCAGTCCCAATCTGCCAGACCCCAGCAGTAAGCTAACCTATTGGTCGAAGCATCTGCCCCCTGGTGGTCAGTGCACATCATAGCGATTGGTCGACCAGTCGACTGTCTGCCGCCTGGTGGTAAGTGCACATCATAGTGAGCAGCTGAGTGGCCTTAGCATATCATTAGCATATTATGCTTTGATTGGTTGAAAGGACGACTGGACGACCAGACACTTAGCATATTAGGATGAGATAACCTGAAGAGGAAATATTTATAATGCAAAGAAGAAAGTCTAAGAATAAAAATTTGGCAAATGTGAAACTTTATTTTCTAGAAAGAAGAGATTACAAAAGAAATTGAGAAGAAAAAGCTAAGGATATAGAAGGAATCCCAGGAAGATATGGCTTCATGGGAGCTAAGAAAAAAAATAAATATTAAGCAAGTGAGTTAGTTAATGGTGTTAACTGTTGCTGACAACTCAAGTTAAATCGAACAAGAAAAATGTCCATTGAATTTTTTGGGAAAGACTTGAACATAATTGATATATATATATATATTTGTGTGTTGCTACTTAAAGTAATAAGGTTGATGATGTTAAATGCTGATATCTGGGGGAGAAAGGTGGGGATTTTCAGAAGTTAAATTTTTCTTGTCAAAGATTTCTTTTACTTCCATTCCTGTGTCTTGATGCCGTTTACTGTAGAAGCATAATTCATGAATGCTAAACACAATTTAGAGTTCCCAAATTTTATATCCACTTTATTTTTCTTATCATTGAAGTACAGCTGTTTTCAATAAGCCTACAAGAATGCATACTGAGTTGTTTAAAAACATAAACAAACACTTTTTTTTTCACAGTAACTTTTTCAGTCTTCTAATTTCCAAATGGTTATTAATGATTTGGGGTTTGTTACTATCAGTGGCAGATCCTCTAATTTTCTATAATCATCTTGTTATGAAAGCTATAAAGGAACATGGCTAACGGTGTTAGACTTGTGCTTTGTTTTCTGTTGTTGTTTTTTAAATATTCCTTATGGATCTCAATCCTCTAAACAACTAAATAGTAAAAGCAGAAGCCTGCACTCTAATAGGGTCAGTTATGGGCAACACGCACACCAGCTCTCTGACGTCCTCTGCATGGGGCAGTCAAGCCAGCCCCAGTGACCAATGGAGAAAGGGATGGAAGAAGCAAGAGAGATGCTTTAGTTTGGGAGAAATACAAAATGGTGTGAGTATGTATTTCCACTGAGTAAGTAGAAACAATAAATTAGCAAGTCATTCGTAAAATATTCTAAACAGCAGTTGAACATAGCTAAAAGACATGGGCCCAAAGCTTTGAAAATGGACTGAGGTGGCTTGTGAGATAAAGAGTTGTAGAGAACAGTATGGCTGTGTTAATGGCTAAGAATTTGCACTCAGAAATATTTATTTTTTTCCTTTAACAACTGCTATATATGATGTTAAAGTTAACCAAATTATTTGTTTTTCTCTAAATAAATGGATGAGCATACTAAATATTACATTCCTATTTGACTCAATGATTTTTTTTAGTATATTTTATTGATTTTTTTACAGAGAGGAGGGGAGAGGGATAGAGAGTTAGAAACATCGATCAGCTGTCTCTTGCACGCCCCCTACTGGGGATGTGCCCACAACCAAGGCACATGCCCTTGACCAGAATCGAACCTGGGACCCTTGAGTCTGCAGGCCGACGCTCTATCCGCTGAGCCAAACCGGTTAGGGCTCAATGATTTTTAATTGATGTGAGTATAAATATCAAGTCTGGACTATCCTAAAGAGGTATCGTTAACTATCAATAGACCATCATCACTGGTGGAGACATAGCACAAAGAAAATGTCACTGATCTTGTCAGTACCAAACAAACTTCAGTGGCTATGCCTTATTCTGAGTGCCCATTCGTAAAAGGGCACAAACAATATGAAAAAGAAATCCAGAAATAGACCTCCAAATTGCATTTCGTTTGACTCTTCTTTCCCTACTCATTTCAAATCTTTCATCAGAAATATGTAACAAGTAATAAAACTGAAGGAAGATACATTAAACTCAAATCATTTCCTTCTTCTCTGGAGGGAGAATTGGAAGGAGTGCAAATAAAAGTGAAATAAAGGCTACATGGAAAGCCCACGTATATGCAAGACAATCCTCTTTAGCGCAGAGCAGTCCTAATTTCCCATGTAGTTAAGTAGATTTTTCTTACCATGAAATTATGAACTATTTCAGTTGGAAGTGACCTTGGTGATCATATACCCTAGCTTCTTCATTGGACACATAGGGGAGTTCCTTCAGCACTAAGAACACCGCGTTCTCATGAAGTAAGTGATTGGTGATTCAGTACAGGAATCCAACTCCTGCTCCTGCCCCATAGGGAAACTGACTTTCCTTTGCATGCTGCCACTTGCCAGTTTTTCAAATGGCAATCACGTTGTGTTTTCCTGTTTTTTAAGCAATAACTATCAGTTGTGCCCCTTGCATCAGGGACTACTTGTGTGAAATAAACTGGGTATGCATAGGTGAAAGGCGCAGTGCTCCTGCCTTTGGGAAGCTGAGGGCAGAGGGAGGATTAGCGTAGTGTGTTCTAAGAATGAGCAATCCTGGTGGCCAGAACATAGGAGTAATGAAGAGAACTAAGAAGATATGGAGAGGGTATGCTGTGGCAGGAGCTGACTCGGAAAAGATTTGTGATCCTGCAGCCTGGTGTGCCAATCACAGGAGTTCAGACCTTATCCAGGAAGCCACTGAAAGTCTGTAGCCAGGGAGTGTCTTAGGCAACACTGGCGTTATGGTGAAGAGACTGGATGCATTTGTATCTCTCGCCAACAGGAGTTGATGAAAAGAGGAAGTAAGTTGTCCATCAAACTTTTGAGTGGGGCATGGGCCTAAAACAATTACTGAGAGACCTGGGAATTCCCAGTATCTCTCAATGGGGAGAATCTCCAGAAGATTCTTTTTTTAAAATTTTTAATTTATTTTTTTATTGAATGTATTGGAATGACATTGGTTAATAAAATTATGTAGGTTTCAGGTGTACAATTCTACAATACCTCATCTGTATATTGTATTGTATGTTTACCACTCCAAGCCAGGACTCCTTCCATCATCCTTTATCCCCCTTTACCTTCCTGAAGATTCTTTACAGGTGACAACTGCTAACACCTGAGCTTTAACCTAGTGAAGAAACTAATGTGTAAGGGAACTAGTCACAACTGGGAGATTCCAGATGATAAGAGAATTCCCTAAGCCTGTACCTTGTCTCACCCAATGGCGTCTGGCTTCATGTTGTATGAAACATCTGCAGGTAGCAAACCAAAGATTAAAATATATATATATATATATATATATATATATATATATATATATATATGTATATATTTGCACGAAAACTGGAAATGAAGTGTACCTAATATGAAGATGAAAATAAGATTTTAAAAATAAATAAATAAATAAATAAGTATAAAGTAAAACATGCAAAATGATAAATACATGAAAGGCAAAGTTACCATTTTACCAATAAAAAATAAAACTAAGAAGAATTAGTTGGTACCATTTCAAAAACTCTTAATGAATAGGATCCTAATGCTTTGAACAATAAGTCTATGTTCTTTTAGCATTCCGGCCTAATTTGGCTTTTATACTGTACCTAGTTTTTACTATACAAAGTTAACTTCATTGTTGTCCCTAGATACTTTTGTAAATAGTTTGAAATTCTCAAAAGTTTTAATAATTTCAGTTAAATGGGAGTTACTAGTATTTTTAATACAAGTACTTGAATTCTAATTATGTTCCCAAATTGTGCTTTGGATTTTTTTTCATTGAATCTCAATTGAATTCACCATTATAGGTGATGATATGGAAAATGTATCTTTATGAGACTATGTGCTGGGATTTAGTATCTATTCAAAAAAGATGAAATGATTTTAGGAAGCAGTTAGATAATTAAGCTGGTTTTGGTAACATATTCTAACACCTAATGGACATCATTAAAAATAAACTGAGAGAATCAAATTTCTCATTACCATTTCTTTTCTCAAATTCACAGAATGGTCATTCTGCTATATGCTCAATAGTTTTTAAATGATAATGGAAAGTCTCTTATTGCAAATTCTAGGATTACTGAAAAATAAAACCCAAACAGATTTCTCATTATTGTTCCTTTCCTTAAATTCAAAGAATGTTCGTGTTATTATATGCCCAATAGCTTCTAAATTATTACTATAGGGATTATTTTATTACTAATTTGTAGGATTACTTTAATCACAGCTACCATTAAAATGTATAAGAAAACTCAAGCTAGCTGTTACAATATACCATTTCAGCTAATAGGTTGGTATACGTTCTTACAAACACACAGTCACATTAGTGAATAAAATTACAATGTATATTATTCTTTGAATTGAGATGTTCAGTGGACTAATTGCAAAATATCCACATTTTCCAATTAAAAGACACAGTAGTAAGCACATGAAAGAAACAATTACTGTAATGCTCTATAATGGAATGAAAAAACAAATGTTTTTACACAATTTCAAAAATATAATCTATAGGGGGAGGGAATCAAATGTCAAAAATATAATCTACGTGGGAGAAAACCCACGCACCCACAGGGAGAAGCAGCGTGGGCTGGACCACCTCATTCTAGGCCAAACATGCCTAACACACGCCCAGGAAATGGCATGGAGCTGCCTTCTTTTTCATCAAGGGCAGAGTCTGCCATTCACCATCTTAGTGAATTCATAACAGGTGTAGCATGTATGGTCCAGATGCCAGTGGATTAGACAAACCCATGTCATACACCTGGTCTGAGACCTGGGGAAGTCTGGCTCAGTGGTCAGCAAACTGCGGCTCACGAGCCACATGCAGGTAGCAAGGGGCTCTTTGGCCCCTTGAGTGTGGCCACGAAGTTTCAATCGCACTGTACGTGTGCCCCTGCACGTGGTATTTTGTGGAAGAGCCACACTCAAGGGGTCGCAGTTTGCCAACCACTGGTCTGGCTGAACTGCAGCCTCTTCCTTCTATTAGGCGTTTGATGGTAGAGCTGGGTCTGGTCTGAGATGTCTCAGGATTACTTTGATCTAATCCCACAACATGTCTAGGTCCCCTGATCACAGTAGCTAAATCTCTATGCCTATCTATCTTAAGTTGTATATATTAAACTTTATCTCTTAATAATGTTTCTTCTTTTTTTTTCCTATTTCAAAACTTTATTTTGATGGAAACATAGATTACAATTTTCATTAATAATTTAAAAATCTAATTCTTTTTTTTAGTTTTATTGCTTAAAGTATTACAAATGGTATTACATATGAATAATGTTTCTTCTTATACTGTGGCCTGCTGTCACCAAACTAGAATAGTTCTACCCCTCAGGACTCTCACCTTGAGTTTAAAATGGCTCTTTCCTGCCAATGACATCATGAGTCAAGCTGAGACTGTCCCTATTCTTTCCTTCACTAGACCACCAGGGCTCGGGGGAGAGGAGAAACCTGAAGATGCAATCATAACCCTTACTCACCGCTCATTTTTGACACTGAGAGCAAAAATGAAACGGAGCATTTCCTAGTTATCTAAGAGTTTTTATTCACTCAAAGCTGTAGAAGAAATCAACACTTGTACTTCACAGCATTCTGAAACACTGTCCAAGAGTTATAAATTACATTTAATTTTGACTCTACACAAATGTTTTTTTTTCCTCCCTAAAGGCAAAACCAACACAAAAAAATGTGTCTTGGGGACTACTTTCCTTCTATGTTGACTGTATATTAACAATCCTATATATCACTTTTATTAATCTTTTCGTAATGAGCAGAATTTTTAAAGAGAAGGTATGGTAGATTTGCCACAGGAAAATGAAACATTCTGTATTTCAGGCTATTACTTTTGTTCTTGCTTTGCAATTACAAAATAGACATTTTGTCAAATGTCCACAGACTCTCTGGTTTGACAAATGGCATTTTACTGCCTGCCCTTCTCTAAGACATTTTTACCATTTTCATTGTTCTAAAACATGTCATACATAAGGGAGAACTCTAATAGAAAAATGTATCACACAAAATAAATAACAAAACCTCCAATTCTAAACTAGCTTAAACATATAAGGCTTCATGACAACCTGTCAACTTCACTATCATTGATGGTTTTGTTACACATTCTTTTGGAGTGTTTTGTGGTGAATTTGAAGATCACATTGTTCATTTGACTACCTCTTTATTTGTCTCTTCCCCCGTCTACCCTTCCCCTCTTCCCCACCACACACCAAAAAAGGCAATTAAGCAAGGTTATAATTCTAAGCATCTCACAGCTATAAAAAGAAGTGACATTTATTTCAGTCTGAGAACTTGATGAAATAAGCACATAAAGGATAAAAGTTCCACATCAAGCAAACTTCCTCTCTACTGCAAGTGGGTCAGGTAACAAGAAGATAAATAAAATGCAGAAATTAAACTAATGTCATAAGATTAATCAAAAAGCAATAATTACATTCCAATCTCATGAGGGTAGGGGACTCATAGCATCTACATTCATTGGAAAATGTCCCAAACAAGGCTCTCCGAGGAGGCCACAAACTCCTCGCCAAGTGACCCTTGCTGAATAATAGAAGTAACCTGGGGCTTCCCTGTACACTTAGAATACCTTTTTGTATACTTACCAGAAAATGTTAACCTCTGGATTTCCTAACAAACATTGTTAATTTGAAGCAAGAATTTTCACTATCAGATAACAGTGATAAATGAAACTGAGAAAAACATACACTGAGCTTGGAAATTTCCACACGAAAATAACAATTCCTATCTAGCTTAACACCCCAGGCTCCCTTTTGGGTGGTATTCTTGGTTTGTCTGATTTCTTAACCTCTGAGCATCAGATGGCCTGACTTTTCTTTTGTTTTGTATTGTCCAGATCTGGATAAAGAGGAAATTAATTTCTTAAGCCTTCTCTTTAATCCTTCTGTCTTTCTTTATCTGCTCTGTAACAGCTTTAAAATGAGCCCATCACAATAGCTATTTTACAATGGGTAACCTGTCTCTCAGTGACATTATCTGGAATGGCTGACTTAAGCAAAGTAATTTATCTGCCTCGCAGAGGTTCTGTTTCCTCCCTTTCCATTGATCAGTAATTCATTCTTATTCAACCAGCATACAGTGTTTCTACAGAAGTGTGCATTCTTTTATCTGCACTGGCTTTTTAGGCCATTATCACCTTCATGGAAAGATCAACTTACCTGGCACACACCATTTCCTGGACCTGCCACTTCCAACAGGCCTCCCACAGCCTTTTCTGTTGTGTAGTATTTCATCTCAGTTTGGGCCTTAATGATTCCATCACAGTAGACATGGACACTGACGGAGCCAGCAGGAAAATCTTATCAAACACAAAAATAGAGTTAGGAGCTGAGTATATAATACCTGTCTCACATTATTATACCTCTTAGAGAATATGAACGAAGGCTTTAAGAATTCATAATGATTTTACTAACTTCTAGCACTGATACTTTCCTTTTTATCTTTAGAAGTTAGAAATCACATCATAGAATGTACAATTTTAGATTTGTTAAAAAAAACTTACAAGACATGGTAAAAGTATAATAAAAGTAAAGCACTAAGTCCTTTCTCCCTAACTACTAATTTCCATTAAAAAAAATCTATGATCATCTTTAAATAATAGTTTATAATTTAGAACAGTAAAGTTGCTCATAAAAAGGTGTTTTTTTTTACTACTCTTATGATGAAAATTTCCATAAATTATAGATAAGTTTCTCAAAATTGTGTTTGAACAGAGAAAGAATAGAGTCAATTGAAATTATAGAACTTCTATTCAATTGATTATAATGAAAAACCTTTGGGAATGCAAGATTTAATGCCCTGTTATTTAAGTACAAGTTACACCATACATTTATCCAAAGTCTTTTGTGAACATCCTGTTTAAAGTGGTTGACATTCTTCATTGTGAATTCTGATCTAACACACTAACAGTTAAAGTTACCTAAGAATTTTGGACTTCCCGTGAAAGAATAACAATAAACAGTCATTTCAATAGCAAAGTCATTGTGTTTTATTGAAACAAAAGTAAACAAGATTTATCTTTAAATTCATTTCCAGAACATACTTTAAAAACTTTCACTCTTTGTTCTGGAATCATTTTCCAAATTCTTCTGGGAAAATTTTGTCATCTAAACATCTGGGGTTTGGAATAAGCCATTAAGAACAAGACTGAAAAGCTAGTTATAACCCTAATCCCCGAATGAAGCTTTGACTATTTAAAAGTTCTTAAGGTTTAAGCATTAATTTTACTTTATCTCCTAAAGTAAAGGATCTTATAATATTGCTCGAGGTAATCTAAAGCCCACAAAAGCAATCTTAAGCTTAGCTAGATGAAGAAACTGAAATTTCCTCTTGCCCTATTGCTTGACTAGTCACTTAACCTATATTATAAAGGAAACGCTCTCTCTTCCTAAAGTATCTGTCCAATAGAGAATGAAAGAGAAATAACAACAAAAGACTGAAAGTTGTACAGTGCATCTCTTCACCTACAGCCATACACATATGGTGACAGGGGTTCTGGAGTTTTTGGAGTCAAATGAAATCAATCTCAGTAAATTTCATAAGGATGATTTTGAATGAAGAAATTGGTTTTGTTTATCAGAAAAAAGATTAGGAGTTTTACACTGGGGTGGTGGTGTTGCCTTTCTGAAAGAAAGTCAGGTGATAAATGATAAGAGAAATAAGGTCAGATTTACTTGCTAGGTCTTCGATATAGAATACTAAAATATTCTAGACTAGAGGATTAAAATGAACTCATTTGTTTCTGATATCTGGAGCCATTAGTTGACTCAAAACTTTGCCATTAGATCTACTGATAATGATGCTGACTTTGGAGTAATCCTCCGAAGAGATGTCCTTTGAAATACTGTATTTGCTGTGTACATTTTCATATCTATTGGATGTCAGTGGTTAAATAAGACCTAATTACCATTTTCATATGGATTCATTTGCTTAGGAGGGCTCCTTCAGAAGGTATTTCTGAATTGGCCTTTTTTGTGAACAATACCCATATGGCTTGAGCATTATTTTACATTAACCTTGGGCACCATGATGTCTACATTTTATAGCTCTTCAATGAAAATAAAGTGAATTACTTTAAAGATTCAAATAGGAAGAGGAAAAGTGAGTTCTGGTATTTATACTCTAAAGTAGACAATTCACATTTAACACGGGAGGTACACACAAAGATAGGCCAATGTCTCCAACCAAGCAAGGGTATAGGAGTCAGCGATGAAGAAGCAAAAAGGCTTACAATGGAAGAAAAACAATAGAACTCCTTGCCCTCATCAGACATAGATACACAACGAAGTACACTTACAGAGGAGCAGTGGTGTTAAAATATTCTACTTAAATTTCAAATCTCAAGTTCTAGGCTCTTCAAGAGTCCTTGTCAACCTTTCCTGTCTCTGTGATTTAAGTGGTCTGTCCTTCCATCTGAAGGACCAATTAAAGTAACTTACGGATGATATAATCCAAAGGTATTTCTTGAAAGTCAGAATTACATTCACTAATTCCATTTAAAAGGATATTTCACAAACCCATTAATTTAAGAGTGTTTCATTTTCTATATTTCCATTGTATGAGAAGCTGTGTTCCTTTGTGAACCAATTTTAGCCCATATCACATGGTAAACCTTAAATACACCTACCAAAGGTTTCCATGGGAACTGAAATCAACATGACTCTTTTGATTAGAACAGTATAATTAAATAAATACTGGTAGCTTCAAAACCTTGGTCGTGCTAAAAATTAATATAAGTTTTATAAATGTTAAAATCATCTTCCTGAAGATCATATAGAAAAATTTCATATTGCTATTTTTATAAACAGGTTCAGATTAATATTTGGTACATCCTAAAGTACTTTTCATCCTTTTAAAATGAAATATGATGTTATAATTTATATTATTCAGAACTCAGTTTTCTAATTAATAAATAGATTCTATGTCATTATGGATTCATTTTATGGTATTTTCAACTTTTAATTGTTTGTGCCCCTGTTGTATAAAATATTTTTCTGGCTGAGCTGCAGGTACCAGAGGAATACCCTCTTCCTTCCGAGCAAGAATTAGTTAATATTTCTAGTTTAAAGCTTTAACATGTATTTTTATATGTTTTGGCTTAAACTGGACTATAGTAAATTTAAATTCTTTCAGCACAAAACAGTTTTTCTCTGAGACAAACCTGTGGATACCATTGGGAAGGTTCGTTTTTTAGAAAAGAAAATAATTACAAATTTATCAAGTTATTGAGCTGAGAGGGAGAAGGCAAAATTTAGAGGATATTTTCTCAAGTGAAAAAATCCAGTTAATATTTATAGGTATGTCAAAAGGGAAAGAACAAGAGAATCTTAGGATTTCTTCCCTGTGTAGGACATTGTACTTTCATATAATTTTGTTATTCTCTGAATTGTTACAAAGTTAGAAAGAAACATACTTTAAAAAGAACATTAATATGGCTTAGTGTTGGGTTGAAGAGAGAGAAATCTGAGGCCAATGTATTTTATATGCTTCAATGTTAAGAGACTAGTAATACACACACACACACACACACACAAACACACACACTCACACACACACTCACACACACACACATTTAGATGGTTAGGAGCAGGTATCCAAACAAAGAAAGTAGAGTATTTGGCCTTAGGGGTAATCTTTTCTAACAGAAATGCTTTGCCTACCCCAATGTCTATTATCTTCTTCCTTTCAGAAGGAGATTTTGATTTTCTTTTGTTGTTGCAGGACACAGTTTCATCCAACTAAAAAGACTGGATTTTCTACTCTTCCTTTCGTCTAGATATGAACTTGGGATTAAGTTCTGGCTAATAGGAAATTTATTATTATTTGTTATTATTTAATAAAACCTTCATTTCTTTATCCCAGTGGTATGCTGAGAAACTGACTCTCCAGAAGGAGAGAAAAAGAGAAAAAGAAATAAAAGAAGCCCTGGTATTTAGATTTGCCCATATCTGTGGTGTAAATACTTACACTATGACTGATTTAAGCTACCAATGTGTTATGGACTGTATGGTGTCCTCCACACCCAAATTCTTATGTTGAAGCCCTAACCCCTAATGCACTGTATTTGGAGATGAAGACTTAAGGAGGTAATTAGGGTTAAATAAGGTGATAAAGGCGGGGGCCTTATCTAATAAGACTGGCACTCTTATAAGAAGAGGGAGAGAGACCAGAGAAAAGGTGCGCAGAGAAAAGGCCATATTTACATGGAGGTGGTGGCCATCTGTAAGCCAAGGAAGGAGATTTTGCCAGAAACCACCTGTTGGCCTGTTGACCATAAACTCTGAGCCTCCAGAGCTGTGAGAAAATAGGTTTCTGTTGGTTAAGCCATCCAATCTGTGGTATTTTGTTAGGAAAGTTTGAAAAGTTTAAAAGTGGTGTAACTAAATATGTATTCAGGAAGAGATACAGAAAATTGGCTCTATCAATCCAGTATGAAATGGTCCCAGCACACCACTACTTCATCAGATGGCTCTGAACATGGGTGTGACGGCAAAGTCTTTGGAGCCATCTTGTTCCATAATAATTATGGCCACACCCTAGGACTGTGGAGTGGTGACTAGAAATAAGCCTGTGTCCTGGACAGTACTGTGAAGCTGCCATACAGCCCTCAACACAAACCAGATTTACATAGAAATCTCTGGTTACAGCACAAGGGAACATTTATAGGAAGCAGACCACATTTTAAGTCATGACTGATTAACTCGGTCCAATGTTCAAAAATCAAGTCACATGAGCATGTTTTCTAAGCTGAAAAGATACTGGACAGATAGGGGCCTCCTCTGGACACTGATGCATCCGTATTCTTTAAAAGAATTCTGAGAGCAGGAGAGGTTCTTGATATGCTTCCACTTTAACTTTTGACCACTCCATTTTAACGTGGTATTCAAAAACATACACAATGATGTTTTAAAGATGATGTGGGAAACTGATTGAGACTATTTCTTGAGTTGGAAGTCACCAATGGGCGCAGGGATTATATATGAGATGAAATAGAATTGGGAGCTCTCCTGAGCATGATTCCTCAGGGTAAAAGGGGGCAAACCATTTTGCTAGTTATTATATCAAGAAATATAAACAGAGGACTAAGAGATGAGAGGGGCAATATGAGGTATGCAATATTTATAAAGAAAGATGAACCCCTCAATTCTCTTCCCTATGGAAGTATTTATTTATTTATTTATTTTAGTTTATCTTTATTGTTGAAAGTATTATAGATGTCCATTTTTTCCCCCCATTAACCCCTTCCATCCTGAACCCATCACCACCCTCCAAACCAGGTCTTTTTAAATGGTTTACCACACCCCTCCCTGTGTTTAAGGGAATTGCTAGAGGGAGAGATTGACACTTTGTTCCTCCATTGGATGTCTATTAAGTGTGGTCTTATATCTTATCTTTTTATCTCAAAAAAATCCCTTAAGTAAGTACTTGAAATGTAAGTAGATAAGCCATTTTATCAATAAGAAAATTGTGGCACAGAACAATGAAGAGACTTATCTAAAGTTACCCAGTAAATGGCTCCACACATAATAAAAACAGCTCTCTTGGTCAATAGGTTGTTTCTTTGGCTATGTGCAGATTCTGGACCAGTCATTAGCCTGTAAGAGCATGCTGGGCACTCTCTCTTACGCCACAATTGGTGTAGAGAAAAAGAAAGCTTATTGTACAGTCATTGCTTTTCAACTGAACTTCCTGAGATGATGGGAATGTTTTAATAAATCATTTGAAATGTGATTAGTGCAACTGAGGGACTGAATTTTGAATTTTGTTTAATTAAAGTAAATTAAAGTTTCAAAAAACAGATGTGGCCAGCGGCTATAGTATTGGCCAGCACAGCTACAAAGCATACTTACTCCAGATCCATAAATACATCATGACATCAATTTACTAGGTGTTAGCTAGCATTTTAAAAAAATGAAAATAAATACAATCCCTGGTTCTCTGATTATAATGCCCAGTGCATGTTCTTGCATGTTGTTGACTTTTTCATTATTGCTCTTAACATATTAGCCAGAGTTATTTAAAATTCTCTGTCTGGTAACATCTGTGCCACAACTAAATCTGGTTTGAAGTTTGCTTTCTCAGTTTAGATTAATGTTATTTCTTGGCTTTTGGAATGACTTGTAATTTCTCATTGAAAACCACAAGATTGTGTCAGGTATAAGGAATGAAGTCAGTAGGCATGCAATGAGAACATATAGTAATCTGGCTAGGAGTTGGGCTGTATTTAATATTTGCTGTAACTGTGCGTATCAGAAATTTCAAATTCCTCTACTGTCCTTGTTTTTGTCCTCCCTCTTGACTTGTGTTTCCCTAAGTCAGGGGTCCTCAAACTTTTTAAACAGGGGGCCAGTCCACTGTCCCTCAGACCATTGGAGGGCCGGACTATAGTTTAAAAAATACTATGAACAAATTCCTATGCACATTGCACATATCTTATTGTGAAGTAAAAAAACAGAACGGGAACAAATACAATATTTGTATTTGCATGTGGCCCACGGGCCGTAGTTTGAGGACCCCTCCCTGTCCTAAGTGCTCTTCCTCAGAAAGATTCTGTGTCTTGCATTACTGTCAGCCACAATGCGTTGTCATTAGACTGAACCCTGCAGAGTGGCGCTGGTGGTCAGGCTGAGGGAGGGGAAGCCTTCTAATCTTATAATTCAGTCTCTTAAGGGACCCAAGTCTCTTGGTTTTGACCTTCACAGATGTTTCCTCCCCACTTCCAGAAAGACCAGAGAGGGTACAATGGGGTGCACGCCCTTTCCCAGCTGGGATAAAACTTTGGGAAAGTGGTTTCTTCTGTAGAGCAGCCTTCGTTATGGAGAACAGACTTGGAGTATTTCACCATGCTGATTCTTCCTCTGGCCTGGCAGAGCCTCCGGAAGATCTCAGATCTTCACTTTGAGAAACAGTGAGGTTCCTGGAGGTAAAGCCCACCAAATTATAGGTGCCTCACACAACTACAGTCCCCAGGAGATTCTTACTCTCAAACTGGTCCACTCTCAGCCACCAGAATTTCATCAAAATTGCCATGGAAGTGTTCCTACTAGTTTCTGGCTCTAGTGACTTCTGCTCCAGGAAAGCAGATCTTGGATGTCACTCTCTTGATGTACTTTTCTCTCCAAATTTTGGGACAGTGGTTTGCCCTGCAACCATAGCTCTCAATGAACTCAGGAAAAGTTATTTATTTTCCGTTTGTTTGACTTTTTCTTATTATAGAATGAGAGTGACAATATCCAAGTTCTACATGACAGGGGTAACTACCACTAGTCTAACTATTGCTTTTAAAACCTTTGTTTTAGTTATGGGTTTATGCATATGTACTGGCTCATGATATAAAATGTAGTTCTCACTAGGGCTCAGGAAATTTTAAGGAACAGTGCCATGAGGAAGAGAAAATAAAATTCTGAGGCCATTTCTGCTGAGACATGTCCCATACATATTCCCACATATACTCATGGAATCAGTCTATATATTCCTACATAGCACATAGCAATTAAAATTTCATAAGAAAATCTCTCATTAATTTATATAATATACCAGTTGAAAGAAAGGCTTGGAGAGGTTTAATTAGCTTAACTAGTAAATAGTGGTTTGTTTAGTTTTGCTACAAACTTGCTGTTTAACTATATAGACATATTATGAACTAGTATATTTTGGAAAATATAGACTATTAGCTTTCTGCTTTGCTGAAAAACATTTGAACTTTGACATGCTTTACTCTTTGCACTGCTCTTAGCTACTAGGTAAACTGAATATAAAAATCTTTTATTAAAATTCTCATAAAATGTTAATGTAAGTAATTTTATTTGACATTTTGGTCTGCTATTTGTGAAATATTATCTAAGTTCTTCTTAATTTGCTAAATTGTTTTTTTGTAGTGATTTTAGTCTAGCTAGATTTAGTTTAAACTCCAAAACGAATTAGTTAGAAATTATTCTTCATTACATCATTTAAAGCTGTGGCAGAGGAAGTAATGGTCTTTGCAAGAGAAACAAAGAGAGAGTTCTTTCTCATTTCATTTCTGCACATCTTTGTCCATGAGAGGAAGCAGTATCTACAATGTTATAAATGCTTGGCAGTCTTTCCTTTCTATAATTGAACTCCCACTTCGGCTGTGCAAGGAAATCCATAGAGGGGACGCATGCTTTTCATAACAGCTACATAAAAATCTCAGGATGTTCCAAAGATGATATAGTCTTTAATTTTAAATATTTTTACATTTCCGAATTTATAGTAAGATTGCATATCTTTTACTTTAAAATATTTTATGAAATTCACATTTATAAAGTTATGTCAGGTAATTTTATTCTCTGATTATAAAAAGATAAATTAAAAAAAACAAGTAGTCTGACATTTTATATAAAAACATTCTGAAATTAATATAGTAGCTTTTAATTTAGTACAATTATCATGGCCTGTGTGGATATTCCATCTGATACTATTTATCGGGTGCAAGCAAAGTTGCATAATGAAATGATTAGCTTCATAAATTAAATAAGGAAAAGAAGGGACAATTGTATATAGAAATGTTAGCATAATGACAAAATAGTGAGAAAGATTTATGCTTTCCAAAACAACCAAAAATATACTCAGGAGCATGACACACAAAAAGACAGAGTGGGAGGAAGAGAGGAAGAGGAGAGAGAGGAGCAAGAAAGATTTCAAATTCATAATGAACATCCAAATAGCTGCTAGTCCTGTTACAACAAAGCTGACGATTTTAGCTCCATATACACTAGCTGGTGTATATTCGAGTGCTCTCTGCTGACACATATAAGAATATGTGATGTTACTGGATGCCATTTCACAACATGGTACACAAGCTAATTTCTCATAATTTACACATTTGTACTTTTGCAAATTCAGATTAATAGTGAAAGTTGAGCACAGGAAACACCTGCAGAACAATATTAGTTTCTGTAGGGAAGTGAAACCATTTATCATAAATTTATTGAAAAAAATTCAGGATGATGTTTTATATTTATTAAAGCATAAAAGAATTTCTTACCTAAAGCTTTCATACACCAGACAGATTTATTCCAAAGGGCTGGCCGTGTTCTAATGCATTTATTATTTGATGTAAATTCAACTTCCACCATATCACCAATTACTTCATCTCTCAAAATAATAAATATTTCACCAGGATTCTAGAAGATGAAAAATATAACCCAATTAAGCATTGGAAAATGTTTACATTAACTAAATAACCTGTTACGTTCATTAATGACAGAAGTTGCACGTGGTCATTATATGTCTTCTATCATGTCCATATTTTCAACCATATTTAGAAATGAAATATGTAAATGTGATTCTCACTACATTTTTAGTTTATGGACTTGGTGACCATTGAACACTCAATTTTTCCCCCCAATACCATACTTTGCAACTGAAAAAGTAGTGAGAACATAGCTGCTCCCTTTTTCTCTTGCCTCTTCCCTGTGTGGTTCTGTATCTCTGTATCTGAGCATCACTTCACAGACCTCCAGAGAGCTGCAATTCAATTGCTAAACAAACCCTTTTTCCAAGTCTTTCCTCTACCTTTCTAGAACTTGATGTATTTATCTATAAATAAAAGGACTGAACATTTAAATATGCTTTGTAAAAATTTAAATATGATTTTTTTAAAAAAAAACACAATAGTTTTAAATCTTACCTGAAAAAGATTCTCTTGTTAGTCTATTTATGATGGTTATCAATGAAGGTTATTGAGTTGACTAAAGGTTATAAAACTGAAAGCTTAAAGATTTTTATTAAGGTGGAAAAGCTAAATCTATGTACATAATATAATAAGGGTTATTGAAAACCTCTTGGAATTATTTTAAATTAGGGATAAGAAGATTAACATTAATACAAAGAAAAAAGAAATGAATATTTATTAAACATCTATTTTATACTAAAAATTATTCTAAGCCCATTTACATAAAGATCTTTAAAAATCCTAACCAAAACATACACACACAAATACATACATGCAAATAAGTGCACACACGAAAACCAGAATGAAAACTATTATATTTCCCTTTTCTGAATAGGGTGACCAACACACAGAGTTAACCTGTGAAGATGAATCAGAACAACCCAAATTCAAAATCGGCACTATTTTTTACATCATGTTGTTTAACCCTTCAAAATAACTAAAATGAATAGTATTTTTATGATTATCTCAGATATCACCCTTCAAAGGTTTTCTTCAAAGTCCAACTAAACTTAAGTTCCTCACAAAATAAACAGGAACCTCTTATAAAGTTGTGATTACCCCAAAGTCATTAATTACAAAGTTGCCTTATTTAAATGTTATCTCTCTAAGCAAAAATCAACCACCAACAAAGCTTACATATTTAATGCTCTGTACCAAAGAGTTTGTACAAATTCCTTGATGTTACAAAATCTTTTCAGCTGACACACTTCCACTTTGGGCATTTCCACCAGTGCTCCCAAATATTTTCCCATAGGCTATTTTGATCTAAATATCTCCTCACCAATTAAATTGCACACCAAGAAAAGATCCCACCTGGCTGGTGTGGCTCACCAGTCTATGAACCAGAAGGTCACGGTTCGATTCCCTGTCAGGGCACATGCTCGGGTTGTGGGCTCGATCCCAAGTAGGGGGCATGCATGAGGCAGCCAATTAATGATTCTCCCATCATTGATATTTCTATCTTTCTCTCACTCTCCCTTCCTCTCTGAAATCAATAGAACTATACTTTAAAAAAAGAAAAAAGTAAAGATCCCATATGAAGGAAACTACCACTATTCCCCCTCCCACTCTTGCCCCACACATCCAATATGTCAGAAAATCTTTCTTGTTTTTTTCCTTGTACCTTCTCCAATGCACTACTTTATCTGAGCCCTGAAAGTTAAGACCGTGAGCCTCATCTGTTCCTCATATCTTCAACCTCTTCCACATGGTACCTCATGTCTAGCACAGTTCTTTAGTTCCTTTGTTACTCATACCTGTCACCTTCCTTCAAATATTTAATGACTTCCCATTTCACTTTGGCTCAGATCCCCAATTCCTCCTTCAAAGTTCTTCAGAGTTTTCTGCCATGGAAACATCACTTATTTAACTTTGTCCTCTGTTTCCAAACCTTGTAAGCCTGAGCATCCTCTCCCATGTTTTGTTAACCCAGGCAACTCATTCTCATTCATGCATGTTCCAGGCTGCTTCTTAAACATCGATCTCTCCTTGATAGAAGGCAGGGCTCCACCTTTCCACCAGAGAAAAGTACTAAACAAAAGACAAGCAGATGAGGCACTTACATGTTGACTTGTACACAGGGCCAGCTTCATAGACAAGCAACCTGTGCAACTGCCCAGAGCTCTGTGCTTGGCAGGGCCCTGTGCTTAGTTTAGTGTTCTGCTGTCACTGCCCAAAATACTTAATAATTTGAGCAAGGGCCCCTGTGTTTTCATTTTGCATTGGGCCTGCTGATTTGTTATGTACAAACAGCCAGTCCTGTTTGTACATAAGGTTGGCTTCCCATTTCATTCCTTATCTCTCTCCATCTCTCCATACTTGCCCTCTCCATCATAGTCCAACTCAGGTCTCACCAGCTCCACAAATCCTTCCTACAGTTTCAGCCCATGAGGAGTTTTACAATTCCAAAGGAATCACAAAGAATTTACACCTACACTCCTAACTTGACCCCTTCAAAGTTATGCTCTCTGCTCTTAATAAGTGTTCCATGTCTAAGGCTTGCCTTTCCAGCTAGATTTTAAGCAGCCTGAAGGTATTTTCATTTTCTCATATCACTGGGGACTCTTGCAAGATCTTTGTATCCAAGATACAGTCTGTTCATGTTTTCAAATTAAGAGGAAAATAAGACTGTGAAAATTGAGCCTGCTGCTCTGCTCCTTGTCTCCCTCAGGACTCACGGCCTCATCTGGTCCCTGCATCTCTGTGCAGGAAGCAGCCTGCTCCAGGAGGGAAGGATGCGCTTGTCCAGCCCTGTCCTCATGGACATCTTAATTAAAGGTGAAATTACATGGACTCATTTAATTCCATGGAGAACATGCTGGGATAGTCAAATGGTCAAACATTTAGTTTTATCAGTTTGAAGTTGTTATTTTGCTCTCAATCTTTTCTCTGTTTATTCCTTTAGTTATGAGCATTTGAATAGAGAGAAAGGGTTATTATGCTTATTATCACTTCCAAACTCTAATGTTTTGCTGAATTAGTCAAAAACTTTGAGACGCAAACAAAAGGGCTAGAACTTGGTCTACAATATGACATACAATATGCAGATAGTGAAGTTTTGTGACTCTGTCAGGGTGGGTGTCTTTATTAAGCACAGGCAACAAAAGAATTTTGATCCTAGGGGTCATACTATGACTTTTGTACACGGGCCAATGGCTCTTTTCCCACTTTAATAGCCACTAGCTTAGCAAGTGTAGCTTCATGGGCCTTATTAAGCTAGGTTTGTGCATATTGGTATAGCCATCATGGATCTGACCCTTGACAATAGAACAGTGATTAGCTTATGGCAATGGTTCCAAACTAAGATGCTAATTCTTATCCTCAGAATCACCTGGGATGATTCTAAAACTCCCAATGTCCAGGCCATCACCCAGACCATTTATATCTGAGTCACTGGGCATAGAATTTAGGTAATACTATTATTTTTTTAAAACCTCCACTAGTAGTCCCTATATGCATCTTAGTTTGAGAAACACTTGGTTAAAGGGAAAATACATCATTCTATTGGTTGTTGTAAAGCCTGACCACCAAATGGGCAGTACTTCACAACATAGATATTTTTGGCATTGATACACACAATACTTTTTTTTGCTACTTTTACTGTGATTTTTTTCAATTAAATCACAAGATAAAACTTTAGGTTAAGACGGATCACAAAGAACTAGTGTGTGATTTGGTGTCAGATATAAGTGGGCAGTGATGCTTCAGGGGTGGGCAAACTCTCTGACTCGAGGGCCACAGTGGGTTCTTAAACTGGACCGGAGGGTCGGAACAAAAGCATGGGTGGAGTGTTTGTGTGAACTAATATAAATTCAAAGTAAACATCATTACATAAAAGGGTACGGTCTTTTTTTTTTTTTTTAGTTTTATTCATTTCAAACGGGCCGGATCCGGCCCGCGGACCGTAGTTTGCCCACGGCTTCTACTATTATATATCGTTTTACTCTGGAATCAGGGCCAAGTGATAAATAGGTAGGAGGTAATATCTGAGATTCTTATGGCTTGCCCATGGGCCCATACAAGTCACATCCACCCATATAGTCTCAGGGTTTCTCTAGATTTGTAACTTACATAATCTGTGGTCTGTACAACGGGCTTGGAGACTTATATTATGGTTGCAGCCACAGAGGTATGTCAATGAATAGGTGAAATAAAATGAAGGCCTTTATTAGGGAATATGCCATGTTCTAGGACTCAGATAGAAAGATAACTCAAGTTATTATAGTTCTAAATGCTGATAAAGCCGATTAAAGGACCTTTAACAGTTATAACTGTAACTTTAAGAATTAAATTAAATTTGCTCAAGAAACCAAGTGACTGAACTGATTTTAAAAATGTGCTTCAGTCTTAGAGACTTCCTCTTAAAGCCTCAGGTGTAATCCATAAAAGAGTGACTGGAAGACAGCTATGCTCACCGCTGTGCCACCAAAGCACACACAGGATGCGGCCCCCGAATCTGGCATGACAGAGTGCCTCTATGACAAGCACACCCTGAGGACAGTGATGCAAGCTCAGCCTCAGGCTGGCTTCCCATGCCACAGGCTGACTTCACTGGTCACCAAAGCACTACATGCATGCTGGGGTTACCTTTACCTTCTGTAAAAGTTGTACCAAATCATCTACTTCTGTTCTTTCATTTGTACCATTCCTTTGTATAGAGAAACTTGATACCCACTTCCCCCTGCTACTCACCTCCCAAAAGACTGACTGGAATCTGCTGAGAGATTACACAGCCCCAGCAAGTGATTGGAGATAACCGGTTGAAGCGAGGTCTCTGAAGTGGAGCACTGGATTCTCGATGCCATTCTGAGGTGATTACTACTGTGAGGGGGCCTGAATGTATCTCCTTTCCTCTGGGACAGGATTTAACCTTGGCACTATTGACATTTTTGGAGCAGCAATGTCACTGTTGTGCATTACAAAATAGTTAGCAGCCTCCCTGGCTTCTACTCACTAGATGCCCATAGCAGCCCCCAAGTCATGACAACCAAAACTCTCTGCACACTTTATCAACATTCTTCTGGGGAAAGGGAAGCAAGATCACTCCCAGATGAAAATCATTGCTCTGAGGGAATTTGCCAGAAGAATTAATGAAATTAAGACTTTGCAGTAACACATAGCAACTGGAAGAGGCACCAGAAAAATAATGATGAGGTTCAGTTCTGGATTAGATGCTGTTCCAGTGGGGGAATGCCTCCCAGGTGGAATTTTCATCATGGATATAAAATTGGATAAGACTCATTAGAATAATGGGTGCATTGGGCAGACAGAACTCACTGACTTCATATCTCTCATCATCAATTACCCCTCAAGACAAAATCAAGAGGAATATGCTAGAAAAAGAAATGCCTTGACCCATAAAAGGATGGAAAAATATCAAAATAGCTAAAGAACATATATGGACACAGACAATGGTGTGGTGACGGCCAAGGGGGGGGGGGCGGGGCAGAAGTGGGTGGATGTAGGCAAAGGTGGGGGTAATGGACATCTGCAAGAGCGTCCACATCAAAAAAATTTTAATAAAAAAAAGGCTAAGAAATAAAAATATCAAAATAGGACAAAGGATCTTAATCCTAAAAGATGGTAAAGAAAGAAGCCAACATTATGTAGCAGCTTTAACCTGTTAAATTTCATCTCGGTGTTTCTCAAAGAGATGGAGAATAATTCAAATAAATAGAGCACCACAGGCATATCTTCACCGGTGCGTAACAAACACACACACACACACACACACACACACACACACACACACACACACCACGCTGATGAAAAAAAACTTTTCCGCTGTTTTTAAAGTGGTGCACGATTTTCAAGGCCCAGGGAATAAACAATCCATGGAAACTAACAATGCAACAATAAACCATCCACGGAAAGATGACGAGGCTAAGGGAGCAATACTCCCAGGCTCCTGGGCTTAAGAGCAGCAACAGAAGCCTCAGTTAAATAATCCACTCACACTGATTCCCCCGCATAGATGAGGGGACCGGGAAAGCAGCTCTGGGAGGCAGCGCCCAGACCCAGGCAGCTCCACAGCAGGAGGCAATAGCAGGACAGATTCAAACTAATGCCCTGTGCATCAGAAAGGCGAATCATGCCACGAGAGGGTGAACTCACAGAGAACGCAGCGCTGATGTGCTGGGAACACAAAAGCCCATAGAAACATGAATAGATTTGGGGAATGCTGGGTGTGAAAGGCACACCTCCAATAAGACCTGGTAGCTGGCAAGGATAGCATTGTAAGTTTCCAGATTTTGTACGATGGCAGAGAATCAAGGATCACCTCCTGGGAGAGGAGGCGGTATTCTTCAGGGGTCTCTATACACTAAGTGGAAGCCTTCTCAGAAATGAGGAAGTTCAAAGCTTGTGCCTTCAGACAACAGGCAGAGACTGGATGTTTTCCTGGCAAATCTGAAACATGCTTTTCTCTCCTTTGGAAGCAAATGATGTCTCCCGTGTGCTTGGCAATTGTCATGTAGATTCCGATTGTGTACTAAGATCAGGCTCTGAGAGAACACAACCTTTTGACTGAGGGAACTGTTGTTAGTCCAAGGATTAGCTGCTTTGGAATTTTTAGGGTGTGGAACTGGTACTAAAATATTCTCTTATGACCTTTTAACTCAAGGTTGCTTAAAAAGTGGGGTGCCCAAGAGAAACTTGAAAAAGAAATCACTTCACTTCAGAGGGTCTGGAAGAATTATTTCCATGTCAAATAATAACTCACCATGATTCTGCCACTCAAAGAACCCTGGTCCTAACCAGTCATCTCTGCCTGAGGGGCAAGGAGCTTTCCTTTTTGAATTTGAATTTCTCTGAAAATTTAACATTGGGAAGGTTTTGTATTATTCAAATTGTACTGTACAGATATTTTTAAAAGCAGTTATTTAGAATCATTGCATAATTCTTGAGGAGCTATTTTTAGTTCCAGAGGGTGTTTTTTTTTGTTTTGTTTTGTTTTGTTTTTTTTGCTTGTTCTGCTCTGATTTGATCTACTTGAGAACAGTTCTCATTTTCCTTTTCTTACAGTCTCTTCTATTTATTGCTGTCTCTCCCATTATTTCTGACCCAACAGAAGCCACCAGTTCTGATTGTTTAACCTGAGGTTCCTCCCTTAAGTACGTGAGTCCTTTAAGTGGGTTGCAGTTTTTTCCTTGCCTGATTATCTGTGCCAGTTATCTTGAACCTGTGCAGTTTAGGTTTCTGGGGTCTCTAAGGAAGCACCAGAGAAGTTTTTGTTTCTCTGGAACTGGTAGCATAATAGTTTAAAAATGCGATTCTTCTGCTGAGGCACGGAATCTGGGGGTGAGGGAATGAAACTGTGCCCAATGGCTCAGAATGGGCAGCGTCCCCCAGGACCGCTGGTCTCAGCAGGATCAGAGAGTCTCTCCCAACACACATCTCCCAGCAAGCAGACAATGCAGCCCCTGCCAGCCAGGCACATAAATCCACTCACTGCACCAGAAGGTCCTTTGCATGCATCTCCCAGGCTCTCCTGTATCTTTGGCTATCCCCACTCAAAGACACAGACACTGAGCCAGCATTCTTTCATTGTCTAGACAGTGATGGCGAACCTATGACACACGTGTCAGAGGTGACACGCGAACTCATTTTTTTGGTTGATTTTTCTTTGTTAAATGGCATTTAAATATATAAAATAAACATCAAAATATGAGTCTTTGTTTTACTATGGTTTCAAATATCAAAAAAATTCTATATGTGACACGGCACCAGAGTTAAGTTAGGGTTTTTCAAAATGCTGAGCTCAAAAGGTTCGCCATCACTGGTCTGGAGATTACGTAGCCTGAGATTCCAGTCAAGCTCTACCAGGAGGTTTAGTTCAAGTGTTCATTCCAAGAAAGACAAGAGGAAAACTGTCATCAACATGTATTCATGTAGTCACCCTCAGAAACCCACCTCACCCTCCATTAACCTTTTATTCCCAAAGGACCAGCTCTTCTAGATCTTATGATATTTCCCCTTGATAATGGAGGCCTTTGATACATGTTTTATAATGGAATAATTGAACACCCTGAAAATAAGTATTTTCAAATTACAGAATATATTTCCCTGTATGAAAATAAAATATTTGCTTTGGTTCATACAAACCCAGCGTTCCTTTTGAAGTAGCTTGATATATGTAGCAATTGTAAATCTGTTTGCAATGCATCAGTAACATTTGATAAAATTAAACTTTCACATATATTCTCCAGCAGTCGATTGTTTGACAAATAATGTATCAAATGCCTACTCATGGCCAGATGTCATTTTGGGTTCTGAGGACATAGCCATGAGCAAAGTAGGCAAAAACACCAGTCTTTTGGGAGCTTACATTTTATTGAAACGCAATATCCATTAACACAATAAGGCCACTTAAATAATAAGGCATCTTAACTGACCTCACAGGGAACTTCCGTGGGAAGCACCATTGCCAGTGGTCTGCTGCTTCCTGAAACTTCAGAGAATTCTTCCATGTGCTTCCTTTCGCTTACTTCGCCAGGATGTTCCACTCTTATGTCTGTTGGAATACTGAACTCAAGGTACTCGTTAGAACCTGGAGAAAAGTGCATGGATATCTATTACGATATAGCGAAGGCCATTTTATTTCCTACACTGTTATAAAGACTAAGTACTGAGCAATCCATTTAATTCATTTACGGAACAACCGAGCTGAGTTTAAGAACCAATGCTAGTAGTTAAGATAATGCTCCACAACTAAGCTAGTGTTATAACCTTAGTGACTAAACTAAAGCCACTACATATGTTCATGACTAGTTAATGTTTTCCCTGAAAAATCCAACCACCACTTAATATTTCTCTCTTACTATTAAAATAGCAAATCTGAAAAACATGCAACTACATATTTTCAGTAACTATAATAAGAAAATTGATTTCATTTTAAGTGGAAACAATTTAAGTCAGAAGAATTATTTACCTTTTACATATATTTCTAGTTTTTAAAATAAAAAAGCTGAACTAGCAGACACTCACTAAATAAACTAATAGAAACACTAGTTTACTAGTGGAATATTAGTGTTCATCAACATGTGAATGTGTTCTGTGGGGAAAAAGTTCTATATTAAATGAATTGCGGGGTTTTATAGCAGTTTTACTATGAACACTGAAATATTCTAATGTCAATTTTGAATTTCAAAGAAGAACAGCATTTAATTTTTAAAAATTTTAACATTTAGTAATTTAGCATCTGATCTCAACCATTAAAACATTTGACTGTATTGAATAAAAATATGTTGTGTTAAGAGAGATAATAATATTGTTATCACTCAGTGTTTCAAAGCCCAAAGCATTTTATTAGGACACTGAAGTAATGAGGCTGAAACCAAGGCTGTCATGACTAAATCACATCTGTAGAGTCTTAGGCCAACCCCATGTTTTGTTTTGTTTTAACAACCTCTTATTGAGATACCCTATGGTTCTCCATTGTGCCCTCAATTAACTACAAATAGCAAAAAATTCAAATAGTTCAAGTATAGGTGTGTTCTTAGTGATCTTTGGCCAAGAGACAAAGGATAGTGACAGGATAAAAAGGAAGAAGAGCCAAAGGCAATATAGATAGAAGTAGCTAGAATTTGGTCTCATAGTATCCAAGAAAAGTGAAGTCACCAGTTTTATACAGGTAATTCTATCAGGATGGCAGAATAGCAAAGGAGATGCCTCCTAGAGAACAGCTATCCCCATGCCACAGCTAAGAAGGAGAGTGTGTTTATTCTACCTTATGAAAGTTGCAGAATAAAGTCACAAAAGCACCTGGGATTTGAAGATTTCTCCTAGGATTAGTCTTGCTTAAAATGAAATTTAAAAACAGCCTTTATTTCCCTAACAATTTAAAATCTATATATATAAAAGCCTAAGTGACCATTACAACCGAACAACCGGAATGACGGGTAGACCAGTCGCTATGACAAACACTGACCACCAGGGGCAGATACTCAATGCAGGAGCTGCCCCCTGGTGGTCAGTGTGCTTCTACAGCCAACCTTCCATGGTCCCTCCTCCAGCTGGCTGCCCCCCTCCCCCATAGGCCTCAATCGCTGGCCAGGCTGAGAGACCCCACCTGTGCATGAATTCATGCACTGGGCCTCTAGTACTTTCATAAGATGTGTCATTCAGTGTCTCTCTCTTTCACACACACACATACACACACATATACATCAAAACAATAAAAGATTATATAGAACTGGCTCAATCATTTTGTGAATTGATAAAATAACAAAGACACTGATTGTATTTAATACACCTTAAAAGAAGGAGATATAAATTATTCTACCACCAAAGTATGTAGACTGTTTTCTGATAAT
Source organism: Myotis nattereri (assembly GCF_964212035.1). Lineage (NCBI taxonomy): Eukaryota > Metazoa > Chordata > Mammalia > Chiroptera > Vespertilionidae > Myotis > Myotis nattereri. Next base: position 161,225,566 of record NC_138075.1, read on the forward strand.
TTCTCTATGCTAATAGGTTAAAATGAGCTATTTTATTTATCCTGAGGGCATAATCATAGATGTACAAAATTATTTATTTCACAGAAGCACAGTTTATAATGCAGAAAATTGGAAGCATTCTGAGCAATAAGGGACCAGATAAAAATATGTAATGTCACTAATAAAAATTACACAAAAAAATATTTAGTAAGGAAGAAGTTTATAATATAATTGAAAAAAATTCAAGTTACACAATTGTCAATTTAGTAGGTTCCTATTTTAGCTAAAAAAAAAAATAAAATAGGATCTTTGGTTTCAGATTTCACATGTAAGGAGCTTTTGAAGTCACCACTCATCCTAAAAAACAGAAAGCTGAATGGACTAAAAAGTCAACAATTCTTTTCTTAATAGTTACGAAAGGTGCAGACACAGCACAATTGAAGACCCCAAGGTTGAAGAGACAGTCAGGAAAATACAAGTATCCTCAACTATGTAAGCAGAGAGATCAAAAACACCAACATAAGTGAAGCATGCCTTTGATGGGTTTAGCAGTAGATTGAGCACAACTGAGGAAAGAGTCTCTGAGCTAGACAATATCTCACTAGAATTTTAGAAAACTGAGAGGCAAATAGAACAAAAACTAAAAAAAACCACACATAATGGAATATCCAAAGACTATGAAAAACCTACAAATGGCATAACATACGTGTAATGGGAATACTAGAAGAAGTAGAAAGAGACAAAGTAACAGAAGAACTATTTCAAACATTAATAACTGATACCAAAACATAGATCCAGGAAACTCAGATAATTTCAAGTAGGATAAATCCCAACAAAGTACAGGAAGAAATAACATTTTGACATGGCAGGAAATAAAGGACAAAAGAAAAAGAATAAAAAGCTAAAAGAAAAAAACACATTACCTCTACAGGAACAAAAATAAGAATTATATCTGAGTTCTTCTCAGAAACTTTGCAAGCAAAAAGAGAGTGAAGTAAAATATTTAAAGTGTAAGAGAAATGAACCTTAAACCCAGAATTCTGTACCCTGTGAAATTATTCTTTAAAAGTGAAAGAGAATTGAAGACTTCTCATACAAACAAATACTGAGATAATTTGTTGTCAATAGACCTGTCTGCCAGAAAACTTAAAAAACAGTTTTTCAGTGAGGAGGAAAATAATATAGGTCAGACCCAGATTTATATACAGAAGGAAAGAGTATCAAGAAGAAATAGCTAAAGGTAATATTACAATATTTATTTTTCTTATTGTGATTGATATAACAGATAACAGTTTAAAATAATAGCAACAATGCATTCAATTACACATGTGTGTATATATATATATGTATATGTATATGCTTATGCATGTTTATCCTATCTAATAAGGGGGGAATATGCTAATTACTGCCACACCCTCAAAGATGGCGGCACCCACAGCCACAAGATGGCAGCACCCAGGCCCCTTAGCCCCCAAGCTGCCCAGGGCCAGCCCGAGGTGCAGGCAAGCCTCAGATGGCAGCTGTCCAACCACCCAGGACTGCATGAGGCTCAGGTAACCAGGGCGGGCCAAGGCTTGCACTGCTGGCAGTGGCAGCAGCAGAGGTGTGATGGGGCGTCGCCTCCCACCCCTGAGGGCTCCCAGACTGTGAGAGGGGGCAGGCCGGGCTGAGGGCCCCCCCACTCCAGTGCATGAATTTTCATGCACGGGGCCTCTAGTCTATATAATAAAAGCCTAAGTGATTGTTACAGCAGAATGACTGCCTGCTATGATGCACACTGACCACCAGGGGACAGGCTCTCAATGCAGGAGCTACCCCCTGGTGGTCAGTGCGCTTTCACAGGGGGAGCACCACTCAGCCAGAAGGTCTCAGAGCTGCAGCCAAGACTCAGAACTAAAGCCGGCTCTCAGCTCCAGTGACAGCCATAGAAGGTAAATAAATCCCAGAATAAAAAAAAAAAGAAAAAAAGGAGAGGTTGGGAGCTTCAGTTGCCCGCCAGCCTGAAAACAGCCCTCAGCCCCTCACCCAGACTGGCCAGGCACCCCAGTGGGGACCCACACACTGAAGGGTGTGTGACCAGCCACAAACAGCCATCATCCCCTCACCCAGGCTGGCCAGGCACCCCAGTGAGGACCCCCACCCTGATCCAGGACACCCTTCAGGGCAAACCAGCCAGCCCCACCCATGCACCAGGCCTCTATCCTATATAGTAAAAGGATAATATGCCTCCCAGCACCGGGATCAGCAGAGCCGCGAGGCCTCCCAGCACCTGGATCAGCGGAGCCGAGAGGCCTCCGGGCACCGGGATCAGCGTGACAGGGGGCAGCACCCAAACCTCCTGATCGCCCTGTGGCTCTGTGTGTGACAGGGGGCAGGGCCACAACCTCCCTATCCGCCCTGCTCTGTTCGTGACAGGGGAAGGTGCCCCATCCTCCTCATCAGCCCTGCTCTGTGCCTGATACGGGGGGGGGGGGTAGCTCCCCAACCCCCTGATCGCCCTGCGGCTCTGTGTGTGACACGGTGCGGTGCCCCAACCCCCCCACCCCCCCAAAGGCCCTGCTGTGTGTGTGACAGGGTAGAGCCATAACCTCCCCATTGGCCCTGCCCTGAGTGTGAGAGTGGCGGCACCCCAACCCCCTGATCAGTCCTGCTCTGTGGGTGATAGAGAGCAGCGCCCCAACCCCCCCCCCCACGGGCCCTGCTCTGTGGGTGATAGAGGGTGGCGCCCCAACCCCCTGATCCGCTCTGCTCTGTGTGTGACAGGGGGTGGTGCCCCAACCCCCTGATCGACCCTGTGCATGACAGGGGGGAGTTCCCCAACTGCCCTGATGGGCCCTGCTCTGTGAGTGATGGGGGGAGCTCCCCAACCCCCTGATTGACCCTGCTCTGTGCGTGACAGGGTACGGAGCCCCAACCACCCTGATGGGCCCTGCTCTGTGCATGACAGGGGGCAGCGCCCCAACACCCTGATCGGCCCTGCTCTGTGCATGACAGGGGTTGGCACCGCAACCTCCCCATCGACCCTGCCTTGAGTGTGACAGGGGACGGTGCCCCAACTCCCCAATCGGCCCTACCCTGAGCGTGACTGAGGGTGGCATCGCAACCTCCCAATCCACCCTGCTCTGTGCATGACAGGGCGCGGTGCCCCAACTCCCCAATCGGCCCTGCTCTGAGCCCAACCAGGGGCTGCACCTAGGGATTGGGCCTGCCCTCTGCCACCTGGGAGCAGGCCTAAGCCAGCAGGTCGTTATCTCCCGAGGGGTCCCAGACTGCGAGAGGGCACAGGCCTGGCTGAGGGACCCCCTCTAGTATATATATATATATATATATATATATATATATATATATATCATAATAAAAGGCTAATATGCAAATCGACTGAATGGAGGAACAACTGGTCGCTATGATGCACACTGACCACCAGAGGGCAGATGCTCAACACAAGAGCTGCCCCCTGGTGGTCAGTGCATTCCCACAGGGGGAGCGCCACTCAGCTAGAAGCCAGGCTCATGGCTGGTGAGTACAGGGGTAGTGGCGAGAGCCTCTCCTGCCTCTGTGGCAGTTGGACATCGCCCAAGGGCTCCCAAACTGCGAGAGGGCACATGCCGGGCTGAGGGACCTCCCTTCCCCCCTGATGCACAAATTTTGTGCACCAAGCCTCTAGTATGTGTGTGTGTATATATATATATATATATATATAGATAGATAGATAGATAGATATAGATAGATATAGATATATAGATATATAGATATATAGATATAGATAGATATAGATATAGATATATAGATATAGATATATCCATATGTATATGCATATCTATACTAACAAAAACCTAAGTGGCTCTCATGCCCTCACGCCTTCACGCCCGTACCCGACACCCTCATGCCCTCGTGTGACACCCTCACGTCATCACAAGATGGCTACCCCTATGTTGTCACAAGATGGCCACCCCCATGTCATCACAAAATAGCCGCCACAAGATGGCCATCACAAGATGGCTGGCAGGGGCGGGCAGTTGGGGGTGACGAGGCCATCAGGGGAGGGCAGGTAGGGGGTGATCAGGCCTGCAGAGGAGGGCAGTTAGGGGTGACCAGATTGGCAGGGGAGGGCAGTTGGGGGTGACAGGGCCAGCAGGGAAGGGCAGTTGGGGGCAATTGGGCCAGCAGGGGAGGGCAGTTGGGGGCAATTGGGCCAGCAGGGGAGCAGTTAGCAGGCAATCAGGATGGAAGGAAGAAGCAGTCAGGGGCAATCAGGCAGGCAGGCAGGTGAGTGGTTAGGAGCCAGCAGTCCTGGATTGTGAGAGGGATGTCCGACTGCCGGTTTAGACCCAATCCCTGCCAGCATTTGGACATCCCCCGAGGGGTCCCAGATTGGAGAGGGTGCAGGCTGGGCTGAGGGACACCCCCCCATGCATGAATTTCATGCACTGAGCCTCTAGTGTATACATATTTGTAAGTATATATATATTCACATACTATGTGTATATGAATATATGAGACAAGAAAAATATTACCATTATCTTAACAGGATTATATCATTTTAAGAATTTTCTTCCTCATTCATTTTATGTACACCAGATTTTCAACAACTCACAAATGTTATTTTTCCAATCAGTAAGACAAAAATAAATATAATCAAGAAACTATTTATCATTTTTGTTGGATGAGAGGATAGCAATTTCATTTTCATAATCAAAATTATGTATTTTAAGTGGTTTTCATTATGTATAATTTAGAATACACAAATATAAAAGAAAAACCACCTATAATTAATTTTATTCCCTAGAGATAACTTTTTGATATATATCCTCCTAGTCTCTGTTTGAAAAATACAAATGCATATTTTTGAAAAATTAAAATGGGACAATCTTAAATGTATTTACAATATTAGGTACAACAATAATACTTTATATTCCAACTAGAGACCTGGCGCACGAATTCATGCACAGGTGAGGTCTGGCAGGCATGCCCCGATCAGGCTGGGACAGCTTGGAGGGAGGGGCTGTGGGCAGTTGGCCTGCCAGCCCTGCCCACTGGTCAAACTCCCAGTCAAGGGGGCAATTTGCATATTAACCTTTTATTATATAGGATGACTCTTTGCCATCAAGATTTTCCCATGCATAGTCCTTATTTTGAGCACACACTTAAAACTGTAATACCTGTTCAATGCTGAAATAATGAATTTCTGTCAAACATTTAAAACTATTTATAGATAGCTTTCAAATTCTGTGAGTCAGAAACTGTTCCTTCCCCATATATTGTTCAGCTAAATAAGATGATCTTTTATTCTTCTTCAAATAAGTTAAAAAATGTGAAGACAATGCAGTACTTTGCATTGACTAGAATTAAAAAATAAAAAGGTACAACTAATCCAGTAATAAAGTAATACAAACATCTATAGTAAGATCAATAGCAAATCTTAAAATTTGCAAAGTAAATGATGAGGCTCTTCTGGGCCTTAGGTAGAAAATAAATTGTAATACTATTTAGAAAATGATTTGAGTTTATTTTCCTCCTAATAAACTATAAGTAGTTTATTTAGTTTGACATTACTCTGTATATGCATATCCTTCCCCCTGTATTTATATGTAATATATATATATATATAAATATGTACATATATTAATGCATATATGTGTAATATGTATATGTTTGTGTGTGTATATGAGTGTGTATATATACAGATGTCCCAAAAAATACATATACACATCTTAACAGCTGATAGTTTAATTTTGAAAATTAAATGTATTATAGTAAATACTGCCTTTATAATTATTAAAAGTGTGTGCATACATTTTTGGGACACCCTATATTTTCTATATCCTAATTAAGAAGACTAATACCATATGGTAGTTGTCAAGATAAAGACTATTATGATGATTAGGTGTTCAGCCTGGACTTCTCAGAAGTGGGCCTTAAATGTGCAATGGTGAAGAAGGGAGAAAGAGAACCTTTGAGTCATTGGAACCATGCTCCCATCACACTTTTCTTCAATCTCCCTGAGAATGAGGAATGTACTATCTTGTTCATTGTTGAAAACATGATAGGTGCTCAATAATTATTTGTAAAATGAAGGGATTAATCCTATACAATAAAAGCCTAATATGCTAATTGTCTAGTTGTCCAGTCATCCATTCAACCAATCAGAGTGTAATATGCTAATGATATGCTAAGGCTGCTCAACCACACGCTATGATGTCCACTGACCACCAGGGGCAGACAGTCGACTGGTCAACCAGTCACTATGATATGCACTGACCACCACGGGGCAGATGCTCCAACTGGTAGGTTAGTTTGCTGCTGGGGTCTGGCCAATCGGGACTGAGCAAGATGGGCCAGACGCACCCTGGAGCCCTCCCACGGTCTCTCCCCAGATGGCCAACCTCCCACTTCCCTCCCTGACCCTGATTGTGCACCATTGGGGTCCCTCAGCCTGGCCTGCACCCACTCACAATCCAGGAACCCTCGGGGAATGTCAGAGCTGGTTTTGGCCCGATCCCGCAGGCCAGACCTAGCTCGTGCACGAATTCGTGCACCAGGCCTCTAGTATATTATAATTGGGAATGTTTGAAAGTGATGAGGCTAGGGGAAACAGATTAAGAGTGGAAAAGTGCCAACCTCTCTTTGCAAAGGATCTACCTGTAATTGTCTTCCCTTTGAGACTCAGGGAACCATCCATATTTATGACTATTTTAATGTATCTGTTTTTGGTATTGCCTTTGGTACAGGTATTTACATATAGCTACAGATCCTAGTGTGAGACAGGCTTCAGGAGAATACGACTAAGTATAGGGAAGCAAGAAAGAGCCATGTGTGTCTAATTTGACCTTCTCAGTGGCTCAGAGGAGAAGGGCACCAGTCTATGGAGTAGCTAGACTTGGAGAAGGATTCAATGGCTAAAAGGGAAAGGAGGAAAAATATTAGAAAGACAAGAATAAGATCCTAGAAAGACAGATCATTAAGCGAGAGGAAGGTACATCCTTTTATAATGTCTAAAAGTTAGAGAGGCCCCTGATTTTGGAAAGAGTAAGTAAAACATGCTACACATTTGTAGCACCTAAGTTTAAGTAACAATAAAATTGCTTTGTTTTACTCCCATAAATGATTAAATTAGATAATAAAATCATGACTAAAATTGACATAAGAATATTAATTTCAAATATTAATTACACTTCAAATACCATGCCCTCGCCACTGGACCTGAATTTCTCTTCCATCCTCAGTGTATGACTACATTATCTTAGCAGGAGAGTCTAACTCCTGGCCTTTCCCTTTGCAATGCAGCAGGGTCAGCTGTAAGTTGCTGTGTTTAGTGATGTCTTCTAGCTTAACAAGCAAAAGGGAAGCTATAATCAATTTACTGCCTAAAAGGAAAATAATTTAAACAGAGGTCTGTTCTAAAATGAATGCCCATTATTTTATATACAAAATTCCTCAGGAATATTAATAACAGCTGCAACTACTGAACATTTACCATGTGCTAAGTACTGCTTTTAGTGCTTTGCATCTATTAGCAGACAATACTCCACAACTCCAAGAGGCAGGAGATAATATTATCTTTAGTTTATAAATTATTTTTTTTAAATTCTTGAACATTTATGAAGTACCAGCTGTGAACCAAGTGCTATACAGGGATGCTGAGGTGAGACTGACTGCACAGGACTTGAAATGTAATGTGTGGAAGCACACAAATGCGGAGTGGAGCAGATGCTGGGAAGTACTGAAAAGAAAATTAAAATTAGCTTGGCCTGTGTTGCTCAGTGGTTGAGCACTGACCTATGAACCAGGAGGTTATTGTTTGTTTGCCAGTCAGGGCACATGCCCTGGTTGGGGATTTGATCCCCAGGGTGAGCATGCAGGAGGCACCCATCAATGATTCTCATCATTGATGTTTCCACCACTCTCCCTCTCTCCCTTCTTTTCTGAAATCAATAAAAATATATTTAAAAAAATTTAAAACTAGGAAGGCTAAGGAGGAGTTAAGGGAGATGGGAGGGGGGGGGTTGCTGTTTTAAATGAGGAAAATACGTTTTTGAGCGGTAAGTTAAATAACTCTTCCAAAGGCCATACAGTCAGCAAACTATTGCTGAAGTCAAAGAGGAACTAACGAGGCTGACTTCAGAGACCCCCTCCAATCACTACACCACACTGTTTCCTTAGCTGCAGTTAAATTCATGCATATGACAGTCAATTGTCACAGGAATCATATGATAGAATCAAAGACACAAAAATTTTACAGTTGTTAAAAACAATATATGACCCAAAACCCCAGTGAAAATGTCTAAGGCATTAATTCTTACAATAATATGAGGTTATATTCCATTTGACATTAAATTGATGTCCTAGTTAGGATTGCTAATTTACATAAAACTGGCAGTTTATGTGTGTGTTTGTTTACTATTCTGTTGCTCACCAAATTCTCTCACAAGAATGTTTAATTTTATAGAGGATTTCCAGGGGTGGTTTGTATGTGGTCAGATGCTTGCTGCCAGAGGAAATGACTCAATGTCAAACATGTGGAATTTCTACCAATAGGGAATGACATTTCTTCTCTGTCTAAATTAGATTTGAAGGAGACAAATACATTTCTGGGTTTTTCCCTTCAAATATCTTCATGCTATACATTTATCTAGGAGAACTCGAACTTTGACAGCAGACTTAATTTGTTTTTGTTTTTTTTAATGTTGTCCACCAATATTTTACACATTTAAAATAGTAATCAACTTCTAAAACAGATATATATCTGAGAATACATCCATAGAATATCAGGGACTTGGTACCCGAGGATTTTATTTTAACTTCCAAATTATATAAATAAAATCTTCAGTGCTGTATATCCTACATAATAAAATCCTAGGTGGCGTCATGCCCTTGGGCAACGTCATCACAAGATGGCCGCCACAAGATGGCCATGCGCACAGAAGAGGTGGGACCTGGTGGCCGCTCTGTGTGGTGAGGCTTGGGGGTCCCACAACTCTGTGCAGCATTGGGGAGGCTAGCTCTGGCGGCTCCACTGCCTCGTGTGGAGGAGGCAGGTCCTGGCGCAGGAGGTGGGTCACGGCAGGGGAGGGCAGTTGTGGGCAATCAGGTTGGCAGGGGAACAGTTAGGGGGCTATCAGGCTGGCAGGCAGAAGTGGTTAGGGACAATCAGGCAGGCAGGCAAGCGGTTAGGAGCCAGCAGTCCCGGATTGTGAGAGGGATGTCCGACTGCCTGTTTACGCTCGAACCTGCAGGGATTGAGCCTAAACCGGCAGTCGGACATCACCTGAGGGGTTCCAGATTGGAGAAGGTGCAAGCTGGGCTCAGGTACACTGCCTCTCTGTGCACGAATTTCATGCACCAGGCCTCTAGTATTATATATAAGTGTAACCTTTCCTTAACTTGAATAAAAACTATAGTAACTGTCTCTACTCACCTTTGAGGCAGAAATAGATTTAGCTTTTGTCTCATTTATTCAGAGAGATATATTCAAATGAGAAAAGACTCTTGGAAATTAGTCTTAGAAAAACTTTCCTTGGGGTTACCTTGTGGATAAGCCCCTAGTCTGTTTGTGTTGGGGTAAAAATAAAAGGTAACATGCGAGTCTCAAATACTCTAGGTAAAGGTTTATATATAGTCTTATGTTTAATCCTCACAATAATCCTAAGAGATGCATACTATTATTTTCTGATTTTACTGGTGAATAAATGAGCTTTTAAATTTTTAAAAAATTGTCATAGGTCACAGAACTGGACTCAAATCCAAAATTTAACACCAAACCTTGGCCCCATAGTGAAAGTTTCCACGGAAGGTAAGAGTCTTGGCTGAACCACATCTTGCCTCCCACACAAGCAGACTTCCTTCTGTTCAGAGTAAAGAAGAGCCCTAATGACCCACTTTGTTTGCTTCATCTGTGACAATGGTCTATTTCCATTGTAGTAATTCCCCTCTTCTAGTCTTTGAACATAACCACCATCTTTCATTCTTTTGTGAAAGATTCAGAATTAGCCAAGGTAAAACCAATGAGTCACTGATGTAGTGACTGGTAAAATTTATTGTGCACACACCAAAAAGATGGTTTGCAAACCAGGAGAACTCAATTCCAAACATGGAATGAGGCTTAGGGATGTACCATTACAAAGCAGCTCATACAGTAAGAAAGTAACATGTGCAAGGTGACTGGTAATTAAGTTGAATTAATAACTAAACTGGCTTTGTCTGCTAGGGAAACTTCTAGGCTAGTCTTTGTTTGTTTCTAAGACTTTCATGCATACTTTTTTCTTTTTTGCCTACTGTGCCTAGTCCCATTTTTCTCCTAATTTTCACCATTCTCATCAATGGTTGCTCCCAGTGTAAGACCATTCCCAGCTTCCCTATAATCACAGCTCTTTGGATACACTGTACTTCATTACAAAGTGTCACATGGATCATATTATTTACATATTTTTTATTTTCCTGTAACTTAGTAGTTCTCAAACTTGGCTGCACATTAGAATCACCTGGGAATCTTTAAAATCCTGATTTCTGGGCCTCATTCTCCGGAAATTCTGTTTCTTTGTTATGGGGTGGGGCCACAACATTAGTAATAAAGAAACAGAATTTCCGGAGGATGAGGCTCAGAAATCAGGATTTTAAAAAGATTCCCAGGTGATTCTAATGTGCAGCCAAGGTTGAGAACCACTGCTGTAACTGATGAGCTTTGTTTCCGTCTCAACTTCAAGTATTTGCCAAAGGCCTGCAACACAGTAGAAACTCAATAAATGTCAATTAGCTAAAACAATTAGTGGAAAAACAACCAAGCCAAAAGGGAAAACATGTATTTGATAGGAAGGTGATTGTTCCTTATAGGCAATACATATGTTTCAAGGGAAAATTATGCCAAGTTGAGTAGTGAGGAAAAACCAATTATACAGACGTGGAACTAACTAGCATGGAGAGTGGGATAGCATGTTAGACACTGACAATATGGATTTTCTGAGGGATGGAGAAAGTATTCCTAATATTTAAATTAGTTTCAGGATTATGAAAGGAAAGTATTCCTAATATCTAAATGTAAAAATTAAGAGGGAACATTATAAAATGCTTGATTCTCATGTTTCAATTAACAATGAAAAAATACTTTTCAGATATCAAAAGATTAATATGAAAAAGTATATAAATTAATGAAGATCAGATTAATTTGTTATGGTTAATGTGCTGATGAAAAGGACACTATGTATTAACCATTTCATGTGATTAAGTCAAGGTTAATATGATACAATATTTATCATAAAAAATATAAAGTAGGAAAGAAATACTGACAAGGAAATGTGTGAAAAATGTCCTATAAAGAAATGAGACAAATAAGAGAGATGAATAGACCAGGAAAAGCAGATAATATTTTTTTTTTTTTGCAATTTTGAAATATGATGCCTGAAATGATAAAGAATACAATTTGATTAAAATGAGAAATGTTTCTAATTGAAATTTCAGCAACTTACTTATTTTAAAAGTTTTTAAATATTGCTATACCATTAGAGAAAGGAAAACTTCCAAAAGCTCACTAGCTCATGAGAAAGATAACTGAAATGAAGAGACAACATAATATTGCATTCAAATAAAATATATTGCAAGCTTGTAAATGTATATCAAGACACAGGGCCTAAGACATAAAATTCATTAAACTGTGACCCTATTCAATCTAGACTGTGGAGGTGTCTTATAAAGAAAGCTTAGGATCGCCCCACCGAATATATAGATGATGGGTTAGGAGAGGATTCCCTGCCTATGACAGCATTGTCCTCAGTCGAGCTCATTCCAATTATGGCCACTTCAGATTTGTAAAATTCTGGATGATTTTAAGAACATTGTGATTGAACTTAAGACTGTATACATCTAAAAAGTTAAAAACAGTCTGGTACTCCCAAAGTGCCCTAAAAATTATTCCTTCAAATTCAACAAAATTGCTCCAGTCATGTATTTATTTGAAATGTGGGAGCTGAAGTATGTGATCCACATTCAGGCTTTGTCACTTTCTTGTTGCCTACCCTCTTATGCTGTATTTTTACTTAAAATTCAGAATGCTTGAACCTCATTGTTTTCATGAAGGTTAAATTTAAAATGTGTGTAAGGTTATTAGAACAATGTTTGGCTCATATAAATTCATAAATGAAAGTTAGAAAAATAATTTAATTTTTAAAGTTAGGAAAAAAAGGAATGGATCAATCATGAACAAATAATCAAAGAGGAGTCATATGCTTCCCTGTGCAAGCACTACCAGTATCTGGGACTACCCGTGTCTGAGAACTGGACTTATGAAGGGAGAAGCTCAGGCTCTGCCTCGGCACGGTCTTGCCCAGATTCCTCCCACAGCTCTGCTATGGGTCCTGATCAAATACTGTAACGTCCTGGGGCCTCAATTACATCTCTTGTCAAGTATGTTGGAGAAGATATTATTTGAGATCAATTTAAACTCTAGCGCGAGTCTATGATTTATTTATAAAAAAGGTTTTTAGAAATAATTATTCATATAAAGTCCTAGAAAAATTGTCATTATACATTTATATCTTCTTCTATTTTTCATAATAGTTCATCTGTTTGTAACTCATCTCTGGAACCCTGTATTTTGCTTCTCCCTACATCAATATTTTACATAATTCTGTGTAATTAAAGTTACCTATGCCTCCATATATTAATCTTTTGTTTCATTATTATGAACTATTTGTTCCAAACTGGAATCTTTCATGAGAGTGAAAGATTGATTTGGGGAGATTTTCATTTTCTCATGGAACAGCTGTTAATATATCATTTCTGAGCCAAAGGCAAAACGTGACATCCTGGCCTATCATTTGAGATTTTTAAAAAATGTGATTCCCACATTCATTCAGCAGTAGAGTCATAACTTTCCACTTATGCTTTGCCTTTTCCTCTAACACATCAGGATATTGTTTTAAAATGATCCTGTGTACATATTTGGAAAGTACTCTCTTAACTTTTAAATAGCCTATATTTTATACTCTAAATATTTATCTTTGGAAGGAAATATGCAAGAATGTTAACAGTGATTGCCTCTAGATATAGTCATTCTGAGTGACATTTTTTCCTATTTACATTTACTATCCAGATGTTTTACAACGAACATGTATTATTTATATCATTAGAAAAAATAAATTTAAAATGTTTAAATATTTTTTTGGATTTAAAAATTCTTCATAATTCAAAGTTGATGTCATATATTTGTTGAGATCAAGTAAAATTAAATGTTTGGAATTATATAGTATCTTTCTTAAGGAGAATAGAAATAAAATAATTTTATAACTCCTTTTTCCAACTTCTGAAAACTTTGTAAGACTAAGAAACAATTATAAATTAGACATAAACCATAATTTCTCATATTTTAAAAGAATTTAAGTGAGTTATAAATAATAGATTATTGTGCATGGCCTACTCATTGTGAATAATGGAACAATGATTGAGATAATGCTCCTTGCTTAAGAAGCTCCAGATTAGAGAAAGCGATGACAGGAGACCGGGTGGCATTCCATTGGGACTGAAAAATATATGTTCTCCATTACCATAATTTTAGATTAATTGAATTTCTGTTGAGGTACTTGAGAAAAAGGAAATGTTGAATAAAAGCGAAGCTTCTTCATATGAGAAGCTATTAAAAAGATTGATTAGCATTACTTATATCCCTACAAATACATTTTATAGCATTATGATACTATTAAGAGCCCCAAACAATACAATGGTAGGATGAACTTAAGAAGAGGATTTATATTCATTTCCATCTTTCTCAATATTCCTATTATAATCCAAAAGAAAATCATAAATGCAGAGTAAAGAGTCCAACCATAAAAATTTAATAAATAAAGATAGTTGCTGGGAACACATGTAAGTCTAGCTCTGTTACGATGCAATATGTAAATGGGGATATTTTTAAAATTGCAGGACTTCCATTTTATAGGAATATTAAGATACTAGTAAAAGTAATTTGAAATATCTCATGCAAACTTAAGGTGAAAAATACATATGAGTGTAACTGATGTCTCATTTGGTGGTACCATAAAATGTCTGACTTTTTAAATCTATTTTTACTTATCCATATGACTTAAATAGCATCTGTTGTTTCTTGGTTAATAATTAAATTAAAATATAAGCACCTATCACTTTATTCCCTATGTGAAATATAAAAATATAGTAAATCAGTGTTAGATACATCACTTCACATCAAGCTATTAGTTAATCTGATACGATCTCATGTTTTATTTTCCAGCATAAATGTGAGTGTGAATGAGAAAATATTACTGATGCTAAGAAAATAAAAGTTTAGTGTGTCTGTCTAGAAAATAATTACTGAGACTGGTAAATGTTTGGGTTACCAATTAGAGTAAGGTGTGTTTAAGTCAAACACAGATTGCACGTAAAATTTTCTTGCAATGGCTTGTCATCATTTCAGGGTGGAGTTCAATGGACCTTATATTATAGATCTGTAGATTTCAGAATATTGACTACCTTGATATAGATTTCAGAGCTAGATATTTTATTCAATCAGAGACAGTAGTATTTTGCTTTTTTTCTCTACACATAGTTTCTTCTCTTTAACACTATAATTAATCTTCAGAGAAGCCTTTGAATGATGTTGTTAATACAGCAGATGGAAGGGATGGAAAATGGCAGCATAGGTAAACACCTATACTCGCCAACTCCCACAACCACATCAAAATTACAACTAAAATATAGAAACACCCTTATCCAGAACCACTGGAAAGCTGGCTGAATGGAAGACCTACAACTAGAGAAGTAAAGAAGAAAGCACACAGAGACTGGTAGGAGACACAGAGGCCTGGAACAGCTGATCAGGAGGGAGATCATCTCTGTGGAGGCTGCCTAGAGGAGAAAGGGGTCTCAGCCCCACACCAGACCCCCAGCCCCGGGTCTCAGAGCTGGAAAAAGAAGTCCCAGTAACTACAGGCTGTAAAAATCAGTGAGAATTGGAGCTCAGTGACACAGAGGCTGCTGGAGACCCAGCTGTTCTTCTTAAAAGGCTGGCACCACCAACTGAACTTACAAGGTCCTGCTTCCTTTGAGCTCCAGCACAAGGTCTAGGCTCTGGGAGACACATTTGTCTGGCATCGGGGCAGAAACTTGAGGGCAGCTTTCTCCCAGACAGAGGTACTTGAAGTGATCATTGTTCCAATGCTGGGACCTCCCTGGTACAGGGCAGATTGGCAGCCATTGCTGTTTGCTCCTCCTGGTGATTCCCTAAAGACCCCCCTCATCCAATGTATAACTCCACCCAAGCTGTTTGCAGCAGCTTTTGCATATGAATGGCCTGTCCTTGAAAATCTCAAACAAGCTGCAGCTAGGTCAGGGAGCCCCAAACCTACCAATTAAAGGCCCAAGACTGGGCACTGGCACCAGCACCAGCCTGCCTTGCTTCATAGCTGAGCCTCATCTGGGCACTTCCAAACCTGACACAAAGAGGAGGAATCTGCAGATCTCTCTGTAACTCCTGCTGGGTGGCCCCAGGCAGTGGCTGACTTTGCACCTCCCTGGAGACCCAAGAGCCAGTGTACCCAGCAGTGTCAGGCTATACCAAATTACAACTCTTAACATCCATAAGCGACACACTCAAGGAGCAGACTCGGTGAGCACCAGAGCCCCATTGAAGCAAGCCCTGCTCATAGGGGTGTCTCCTGCACAGCAGCTCTCCCACTGTAGTTGTACCTGGTCCTCACAACAAAAGTGCCTGGAGGTCAATTCCTCCCAGTGACACCAATAGCAATCAAGTCTCAACTATAACAAGTTGCTCACAGCCCAAGAAGGGCTGCTCCTAGAGTTCCCAACTCAGGTAACTGGGGAGGCTGAGCCACTGGGCCCTATAGGACACCAAGTACACAAGGCCACTCTACCAAATGAAGGAGACATAGGAGCTCTATCCAATACATAGAAACAAACACAGGGAAACAGCCAAAATGTGGAGACAAAAAAACATGTCACAAATGAAAGAAATAGAAGAAAGCAAACTACTGAATATAGAGTTCAAAACCACAGTCATAAGGTTACTCAAGAATCTTTTAGAAACCTCCAAGGGACTTTGTGAGACTGTCAAGAATCTTAGTGATAATGCCAAACACATGGAAAAGGACCAGTCAGAAATTAAGTACATTGACTGAAGTAAAGAATAATATGCAGGGATTCAACAGTAGAGGATTCTGAGAATCAAATCAACAATTTGAAATATGAGGAAGCAAAAAACACCCAACAAGAAGAGCAAAAAAAAAATAATAATCCAATAATATAAAGATAGTATAAGGAGCCTCTGGGACAATTCAAGTATATCAGCATTCATATTATGGGGCTGCCAGAAGAAGAGAGAGAGCAATATATTGAAAAGCTATTTGAAGAAATAATGACAGAAAACTTCCCCTACCTGGTGAAAGAAATAGACTTACAAATCCAGGAAGCACAAAGAGTCCCAAAAAAGAGGAACCCAAAGAGGACTCACCAAGACACATCATAATTAAAATGACAAGGGCTAAAAACAAAGAGAGATATTAAAAGCAGCAAGAGAAAAGAAGTCAGTTACCTACAAGGGAGTGCTCATAGGACTGTCAGCTGATTTCTCAACAGAAACTATGCAGGCCAGATGGGAGTGGCAAGAAATATTCAAAGTAATGAATAGTAAGGACCTACAACTAAGATTACTCTACCCAGCATAGCTATAATTTAGAATTGAAGGTCAGATAAAGAACCTCACAGACAAGAAAAAGCTAAAGGAATTCATTACCACCAAACCAGTACTATATGAATGTTGAAGGGTATTCTTTAAGAAGAGGAAGAAGAAGAAAAGGAAAAAGATAAAAAATATGAACAACAAAATGACAACAAATACATACCTATTAACAATTGTAACTAAAAATCAAAATAAACAAATAAGAAATCTAATGAATGGAATAAACTGGTGAATGAAATAGAATCAGAGGCATGGAAATAGAGTGGACTGATGATTCTCAGAGAGAACTGTGTGGGAAACTGATATAGGGTTGAGCCTCGGACTGACCTGCTGGCAAAGTCACAAACAAGTCCCAGCTTAGAGGGCTCAGTCCTCTTAGCATAATTAGGCTTTGACCTTATAACACTCCCAAGATCTTACCTGGGAAGCTAATGGGCTGAGGGAAGTGCAGGGAGTGTAAACATGATCAAAACAGGTGAAACTCACAAGAACTGTAACTATGGTAACCACTGCATTGTTTACCTCAGACTATAAAAGGTCTGTGCGGACTGAGCATGGGTGGAAGTCCTTCCTCTTGAGTTGGACTTACCCGCCTGGTCCCCCAATATTTCCAAATTATCTCTTGTCTTTTCTATTTCATTTGTGTGCGGCTCCTCTTCCAGATATTGAACCCTGAACCACGCAGGACGTGGAAGGAAACATTTACGACATCTGGCGCCCGAGGGGGACTCTGGAAGTGAAGGTTTTGCTAGAGCGAAAAAACGAAGTTTCACTGGCAAAAGTGAGGAACGAAAAATTCACCGTAAAGGTAGGAAAATTCACCGTAAAGGTGAGGGGTTATTTCACCGTACACAAACGGCCACAATCAGCTACAGTAGTCCGGAGCTGTAGGCGGTGTGGGAACGTTTTCTCAACCAGGCTAACGGGGCAGGATTCCGTTTAAAAAAAAAAAGATTCGGCTTTAAAAAGTAAGAAGAAGGTACATTAGATCTTGAAAGTTTGCCAAAAAGTAAGTCAGAACTTGAAAAAAGTTCAGTAAGCAGGAAAAAACTTATCTTAAAAAACAAACAAACAAACAAACAAACAAAACACACACACACACACGCATAAAAACTGTTTTTCCATGGGGAACACAATATTGCGTTTGTTGAAGCCTTTTAGAGAGGCTGAGAAGGAGCCTCCTCGCCTGGTTCCCTCAGCTCCTCCTAGAGAGGAGCAGGAAGAACAATTGGAGGACTGGCCTTCATGGCGCCCTCCACCTCCACCTTCATGTCCTAATCCTGAAATGATTAACTCGCCATTAATGGAATCACCTGTGCAAAAAGCCATCAGAGAAGGATTGAAGGACATGCCGGTGGAAGAAAGGTTTGCATTTCCTATCATACAGGTAGCTGACCCACAGCTCCCGAATCAGATAACAGGACACCATGAAAAAATTGACTTTAAAATGATAAAGGCCTTACGTGAAAGTGTAGTTCAAAATGGTCCAACCGCTCCTTTTACAGGAGAAATTATGAATAATATTTCTGAAGCATTCTTAATCCCTCATGATTGGTACTCTTTAGCTCGTGCAACTCTGGATGGAGGAGATTATTTACTATGGAAGGGAGAATTTTTGGAGAAATGCCAGGAGCAAGCCCATACAACCCGTGGACTGAATGCTCAAATAACTTATGAAATGCTAGCAGGACTGGGACAATATAATGACGTGCAAACTCAGTTAAATTATGTGCAGCTGGCATATGAGCAAATCAGAGCTTGTGGAAGGAAAGCTTGGTGGGCTTTACCAGCAAAAGGGGACTCTGAGGGAGCGTTTAGTAAGTGCATGCAGGGACCTTTAGAATCATTTTCTGATTTTGTGGCTCGTCTCACTCGAGCAGTGAGACGACAGATTCAACATGAGATAGCAGGAGATATTTTAATTCAGCAATTAGCTTATGAAAACGCCAATGAGGATTGTAAGAAATGCCTGATGCCTCTGAGAAAAGGTAGTACCATTACAGAAATGATTCGAGCATGTCAGAATGTGGGGTCAGGTACTTTTCTAGCAAATGTACTTGCCGCCGCTGTAACTGTAAAGAATAATAAGTGTTATAACTGTGGGAAAACAGGACATTTTAGAAAAGAATGTAGGCAACTAAGGACACAAGATGATGCTCTAGGGAAAGGCGTGAACATCCCACCTCTTGAGCCAATCAACACAAAACCAACCTCTCGGTGTCCTAGGTGCCAGAAGGGCTACCATTGGGCCAGCCATTGTAAATCGAGATTCCATAAAAATAGGCAGCCATTATATCAAGACACAGGGTACGGCCAACCGCAGGGAAACGGCCAGAGGGGCTGCCCCCAGCCCCATCATTAAAAGGGGAGATCTGCCCTGAAAAGCCCACAGTGGACTCTCTGCTCTGGACCACTCCAGGGAGGGCAGGCCTAGATCTTAACAGTACTATAGTGGTCACTTTGACCCCTAATATGCTCGGCAAGCTGTTCCTACAGGAATATGGGGACCTGTGCCACCGGGAACTTTAGGATTAATTTTAGGGAGAAGTGGAAACACTCTGAAAGGATTAACTGTTTTTCCTGGGTCATAGATTCAAATTATGAGGGAGAGATTAAAGTTATATTAGAATGTAATCATATTATGCTAATTACTCCAGGACAAAGGATTGCTCGGATACTACTTTTACCTTATGTTCAGCAAGGCAAGGCTGTAAACAGGAAGAGAGGGGCACAAGGGTTTGGAAGCTCAGACATCTATTGGATACAGGAAATTAGCAAAACCCGTCCTATGATTAATTTGAGAATAGAAGGAAAAGTGTTTAAGGGCTTAGTAGACACTGGGGCAGATGTCAGCGTTATCAGCAAAAAATTCTGGCCTTCAAGTTGGTCCGTGGTAGAAGCTATGGACTCAATTAGGGGGGTGGGAGTTCCTGACAACACACAATGTAGTGCTGCAGTCTTAAGGTGGCAAGATGAGGAAGGACAGACAGGATGGTTGCAGCCCTACATTGTCTCTGGAATTGCAGTCAATTTGTGGGGCCGAGATGTTTTAGAAGGTTTACAAGCTTGTATTATTACCGGCAAAGGACAGCAGTTTATAGCTCAGATGGGACATCCGACTGGTCAAGGCATAAAAAACCCAGGAAGACAAGGATTAAGATATCAACCTTTTTAGGAATGGTCACTGCTCAGTCTCCTCGCCCCCATGCTGATCCTATACAATGGAAAGATGATAAACCTATATGGGTGGATCAGTGGCCATTAACCAAGGAGAAATTAGGTCATATTCATGAATTGATACAGGAACAAATAGAAGCTGGTCACATAGAGCCTTCCAATAGCCCTTGGAATACGCCTATATTTATTATACCTAAGAAGGTGGCAGGAAAATGGCAATTGTTGCATGATCTTAGAGCAGTTAATGCTACTATGCATACCATGGGAGCTTTGCAACCTGGACTCCAAGCACCTTCGCAAATCCCTCTTGATTGGTCTCTTATAGTAGTAGATCTTAAGGATTGTTTTTTCACCATTCCCTTGGCACCTCAGGATAAACAAAGATTTGCCTTTTCAGTGCTATCTGTTAATAATATAGAACCCATGAAAAGATACCAATGGAAGGTTTTGCCTCAAGGAATGGCCAATAGCCCTACCTTGTGCCAAAAATATGTGGCTCAAGCTATTCAACCTTTAAGGGACAGATATTCCCGATGTTACATTATTCAATACATGGATGACTTGCTCTTAGCAAGTCCACGGGAAGAGCAGACTTTGGAAATGTTTTTCCAATTAGAAAAGGAGCTCCCTAAATGGGGCTTAAAAATTGCTCCAGAAAAGGTACAGAAAGAGACACCTTTTAAATATCTGGGAACCATAATTGAAAACCAATGCATTAGACCACAAAAGGTGGAACTAAGAAAAGACTGCCTTAAAGCTTTAAATGACTTTCAGAAGTTATTAGGGGACATTAACTGGTTAAGACCTTACCTAAAAATCTCTACGGGTGAAATGACAAATTTATTCAATATACTTAGGGGTGACTCTAACCTTTCCTCACCCAGAACACTAACAAATGAAGCCAGAAAGGAGTTGCTAAGAATTGAGCAGGCGATATCCTCAGCCCAAGTAGCACGGGTACAGCCTGAATTGCCTTTATTGGGACAGATTAACCATACTGCAAATAGTCCCACTGGAGTCATCTTCCAAAATAAAGACTCTCCCGCTATTATTGAATGGGTCCACCTAGGCCATCAGTCTTCTAAAACTGCTATTACTTATGTAGAACTGATGGCTCAATTGATATTTCAGCTTAGAAAGCGTTGCAGGCAGCTCAGAGGAGAAGAACCAAAATGCATCTATCTTCCCCTCACTGGGAAGCAATTAGAAATGTTATTTCAAACTGACTTAAATTGGCAAATTGGACTAAGTGGATATTCAGGGGAACTTAGCTGTCACCTATTAAAAGATAAACTACTACAATTTTTATATTATACCCCCATTATTATACCAACAAATACTCAACAGGAACCCATCCCTGGAGCATTAACTGTTTTTACTGATGGGTCATCTAACGGGAAAGCTGCCTATCATACAATAAATTCAGACCGAGTCATACTGACCAGTCATACTTCTGTGCAAAGAATTGAATTGGAAGCTATTAAGGCTGCATTGCTAGATTTCCAAGAGCCTATTAACATAATTTCTGACTCCTCTTATGCTTCGGGCCTAGTAAATAGAATTGAAACTGCTCGTTTGAAATGGCTCAGCGACCAAAGTTTATTCTTACTATTTCAACAAGTCCAGCAGATTGTGCAGCAGAGACAATACCCCTTCTATATCACTCATATCAGGGCTCACAGTGTATTACCTGGCCCATTAACGGAAGGAAATGCACATGCTGATCAATTGGTTGCTTTATTAAAGGAGGCCTCAGAGTCTCATCAGCTTTTACATCAGCCTGCTAAAATGTTGTCCAAACAATTCTCAATCTCTCAACATCAGGCAAAACAGATTATCAAGGAATGTCCCACTTGCATGTTACATCTACCTCAAGGGCCTAACACAGGAGTCAACCCTAGAGGTTTGCTAAGGGACCATATCTGGCAAATGGATGTGACACATTATACTCCTTTTGGACGTCTTAGGGCATTGCATGTCTCTGTAGATACCTTTTCAAAAGTCCTATGGGCTACTGCATCAACAGGAGAAATGGCAAAACAGGTTATTAATCATTGCCTAGCTGCTTTTGCCGTCATGGGTATTCCAAAAATTATTAAAACTGATAATGGGCCTGCTTATATAAGCTGTCAATTCCAGGAATTTTGTAAAAGGTGGAAAATTCAGCACATTACAGGAATACCATATAATTCCCAAGGACAGGCCATTATTGAACAACAGCATCAGCGGCTAAAATCCCAACTTGAAAAACAACAAGGAGGGATGGTGGAGAAATCACCTACGGGTAGGTTGCACCAAGCCTTAATCACTTTAAATTTTTTCACTTGTGATGCTGATGGAAAGACACCTATGGAGTTACATTGGTGTCAGAATAAAACAAAAGAAAATGGTCTAGTTAAATGGAAGGATCCCGAATCTGGTTTATGGAAGGGACCTGACCCATTATTAACCTTTGGCAGAGAGTATGCTTGTATATTTCCAGAGAATTTTTCAAAACCCGTGTGGATTCCTGCTAGAAATATTAAACTGCAACAGGGATCCAAGAGAGAAACTACACAGACTAATGAGGACCTTGCATCTGAAGCCACACCATGCAGTTGCAGACAATCCACTACCTCAGCCACAGAGAGCAGCGACTCCAAGCAGTCTACTGAAGCTGAGCAGCAGGAGGAGGACAAGCTGGACAACAAACAGCCTGGAGACCACCTGAGGCATGGTAAAGAAGATGGTACAGACGCCTGACGTCTGAGAACATCTTTCCTGCCATGCCAGTGGTAATCATCTGTACGGTAATATTACCTAGGGAAACTCCCCCCAAAGCATGTGGGGAATTGAAAAATTTTACAAAATTTAAAAATGCGTCTGGGATTTTTGTGCATGTGTAAAGAGAAAAGCTGGTTTAAAACTAATGCGCGCATCGTCTGATTTTGGACATTTAGATAGAGTTTTGAGCTGGAATCTCTTTGCAAATGTACAAAATAAAACCCAAGACTGATTATTTCCTAAGAAAAATGACGAATTAGACTGAGGGAAGAAATGCATGCTGGTTCTAGCAACAAGATTGGTATTTTCCATAATAAAGTGATTTCCAAAGTAAATGCCTTAAAACAATAAATGGATTTGAATCTCAGGAATTATTGAAATATATTAATTATGAAGGTTCAGTGGCCCAGGGAGAAACTAGCTTAGCTCTTTGACATTTAAATGGACCAGGTTAGACCAGGGGAAAACAGTTTTTTCCTGAGGCTGCGATCTCGTGGCCAATTTTGAAATTTCCCGCTGGCAAGCAACCGGCAGGAAATAATGTAGCTCTTGACTTTCCCCAGAGAAAAAATTATGGTCGTTTTAAAGTCAAGGGCTGGGCCAGGCCTGTTTGCCAGCCTTAAGCATGGTTTTCCAGAGCCACCTAGATATTTTGAAGTGAAATAGTATGAGGATGCTGATTAGAAATTACTCTGCAAGAAAATAATAGAAAGGGGTTTTTCCTTTAAACATCTGGAGGACTGTAATTAAATGTACTAGGTTTAATATAGAAAGGCAAATAATTTGGGTTTTTGCTTTCCTGAATATAGCTACAGTAAAGTTACTGAAAGACTAATTGAAGAAATTTAATTAATGTCATTTCCAGTCTAAAATTGAATTGCCATCACCTAGAGCAAAGAATATCCTTACATGTTATTGTTCTACAAGGTCATCAATGATTTTTGATATTTCACAACAGTATATTGTACATTATCCCAAACAAACTTACAAACTAATTCTTTGAATGTTTGGAAGGACACGAAAGGATTTAATCCTTTCCACTGTGTGGAAGGCCCCCTGAGAAGGCACTTGAGCATTCTGTACTGACCTCTCTTGCCCTTTTTGCCAAGAGGGTCCCTCTTCTTACAATCCAATTGCCCACAGCTGTTGCCTGAGCTCTGTTCATGCTGAGGTTGAAGCCTCGTGATGGCTGGTACCATGGATCTGTCTCTCGCCCAACAGCATGAGCTGGGCCCTCTCTGGAGAAGAAACCAGAGATCAATGCCGGGGCCCCGCCAGCAGGCGAGGGGATCCAAAGGCAGTTGCTGGGCATGGAGGCCACAGGGGCATAGGCTACCAAGGAGACAGAACTGAACCTCACATCACCCTGCTTGGCCCCGGAGGATGGCTGGTTAGTCAATGACGGGTAAGACCCCTCTGGGAGGGGCGACCTAAGACAGGCACAGTCGCAGAGGGGCCACCAGGAGAGAACTTGGGGGTCAACAGAGGTGGGGCACAGATCCTCACCACCCCAACTATGCAGGGGCTTGAACACTCGCCCCTTCTGAGGGAGGTCTCCTGCCCCCATGGCTGCTGCGCTTCCCATGCCCAGCTCAGATCAGGACCCAGATAACAGAAAGAGACTTGGCCCAGCTGAGATTGGTACCCAGAAAAGAGAGACTTGGCTAACAACAGCTACCCTATATCTAAATCCAGACTAACACCAGGAATGCTTAGGGCCTCCTCAAGGATGCAAAATAATCCTTTCCATTAATATTTACAGTGTAACCTAAGATTGTTGTTAGAGTATTAATTTTGACAGTAATGGAAATAAGTAGTATTAACCAAAATTTTCATTTCATGGTAAGATTGCTTAACATGCAATGAACTTAAAGCAGTCATATTTTTGTGCAAAAAATTAAAAATTATCTAGACTGCATTATAAAAATTTTCCAAAAGCCTCCTCATAATTAAATTAAAAAAAGGGGGGATAGTAGAAAAATACCATGTAAGGAAAAATATCCTGTAACTAATTTACATCTGGAAATTTTTTTTTTCAGTTGTAATGCTAACAGCAAGACACCCATGAAAAATATACATGGTGTCAAAATAAGCCAAAGGAAAATAATTTGGGAAAATATAAAAAGAACCCCAAGTTAAATTCCCTTTATTAACCTTCAGTCGAGAATAGGTTTGTATATTTTCAGAAAACAACTTCAAGACCATGTGGATTCCTGCAACAGAGAGGAATTCTCAGGAATTCTCCAGCCATGAAGACAAGAGGAAAAACAATCCAGGGACGGAAGACGCTGAAGACGCTTTGCCATGCTAGCAGTCAGCAACTGTGCGTCACTGCAGGTTGCCCAGGATCAAACCAGAGAAGTTCGGACCTGCATTGTCATCATTTGTCCACCATCCAGAACTGAAATATCATTGCTGAGATGTACACATAAGGAACTGTCGGACATTGAAACTTGGACTCAGAACTGTTGGACATTGAAATTGGGATTTGAACATTCTTTGTTCTTAAAATGTTATGTTTAAGTTTTAAAATGTTTAGGGTTATGGATTGGCATTGTTTTGTTATTTTTTTAATAGCCAGAGTTTTGTTCTTGATGTTTAAGTTTTATTTTCATTATATTAGCTAATAATAATAATAAAAAAAAAGGGTGAGATGTGGGAAACTGATATAGGGTTGAGCCTCGGACTGACCTGCTGGCAAAGTCACAAACAAGTCCCAGCTTAGAGGGCTCAGTCCTCTTAGCATAATTAGGCTTTGACCTTATAACACTCCCAAGATCTTACCTGGGAAGCTAATGGGCTGAGGGAAGTGCAGGGAGTGTAAACATGATCAAAACAGGTGAAACTCACAAGAACTGTAACTATGGTAACCACTGCATTGTTTACCTCAGACTATAAAAGGTCTGTGCGGACTGAGCATGGGTGGAAGTCCTTCCTCTTGAGTTGGACTTACCCGCCTGGTCCCCCAATATTTCCAAATTATCTCTTGTCTTTTCTATTTCATTTGTGTGCGGCTCCTCTTCCAGATATTGAACCCTGAACCACGCAGGACGTGGAAGGAAACATTTATGACAAACTGGGGTGAGGCTGGTGGGAGAAGATTGAACAAAATCTTGTATGCATATATGCATCACCTATGGACACTGACGATGGGGTGGCGAAAGCTTGTGGCAGGGCAGGAACCAGGTGAAAGGAGGCAGTGGGGGTGGGGGGAAGAGGGACATCTGTAATGATATCAGCAATAAGGATTTTTTGAAAAATCCAGCAGATGATCATTTCCCATGTGGAAATGAAACATGAAGAGGAAGAGCAGCTTTAATAAAAATGAAGAAAAAAATCCCCAAAGGGAGTAGGATTTTTGGAGTAGCAAGGAATGACACAAGCTAGCTATTCTGTTGTTAATAACAATGATCCTGAGTAAATGAAAGAGTGCTCCTTAGTTTTAATCAAAAAGGGAAGTAGTAGAAATCTGAAATAGAGAGCACTACATTCATAATATGAATATAGTGAAAGTTACCTAGAGTAGTGCTCAAAATGCTATTAGCAGCACAACTAAAAATATCCTGACCAAATGCTTTTATTTTATTAGCATTAAATAACTTGTAACTATACTCTGGTGTCTAGGACTAATACGCTAATAGATAGATGATAGATATAGATAGATATAGATATAGATATAGATATAGATATAGATACAGATATAGATATATAGATATATAGATATAAATATAGATATAGATAATCTATGTATATATATATATACATGTGTATATATAATTCCTTAATATAGATAATAATGACCCAAAAATGCCATTAAGAAAAAATACAAAATAAAATAAAATAATGAAAAATAGAATTCAAAAACATAAACTGATTAAAAGAAAAAAGATAAACTTTTCAAAGAGGAGCTGAATTTGTATCATCAATTGAGGAAAACAGCTTGAAACCTCAGTCTCAGAATATTGGAACTATGTTATTAAATCATGCAAGTAGAGTTTTCTGGGACAAAATAAAACCCTTGTGCAAAAGGCATCACACACCTGAACTCACATTTATAATTCAGACTTTTTGAGTAATATACTTTTCAAACAATCCATCATTTTAATTGGAATTCTGAAGTTATAATGAACTATTCATTTCTTAGAGAAAGAAAAGAAAAAGAAGATATTCAATCCTTGAATCTAAAAGTTGGCAGCTAATAATTTTTCAAACCTTAATACATTCTAAAAGTACAAAAACAGTTATGGCCTTTGTCCTAATATATATCAAGTTATCATTATGCATTTACTATTAGAATTGATTCATTATTGTCTGAATTAGTGAACAAGCAATGTAGGGGTTTTAAATCATATTTCTAATTTTCTAAAATATTTTACATAATATTTGATTATGAACAGCCTGTCAGATGCTCTAAGGCACTTTGAATTTACTCTGTAGGTGAGGTAGAGCCCATAATTTAGTGTGTGTTTCAGAAAGATAGAGAAGAAAGAGAAAGGCCACCAGCAGTGAACTGTAAAAGAAAAGATGATGATCCAGGATGATGGGGAATAGACACACTTCTAAGGCAGAGAAACTAATTGAATGTGGGAAAGAGGTCTCTGTGACAGCACCGGGGTGATGAGAGTGAGTGATGCCTTTAACTAACATGGTGAACACATGGAGCTACATTTTGAAACAGAGAGAGGGCATAAAAATAATAATTTTAGTAAATCTGAAGGGGGAACTAAATAATGTGAAATGTAGAGGAAAAGTGTGGGCTAGAACAGTGACTAAAGGGGTCCATGAGGTCATAACAATTTTCATAACACTAAGATGTAATTTGCCTATGATAGTGCACAAGAAAGGGAGAGTAAAACAACTGTCACCTAAGCATTGATAATAAAGTCGGTGACACCAAACTTTAATATTAACCACCATACACTGTGGTTAAATGTTAATTTTATCCTATATAATAAAAACCCAGCAACCAAAATGGCAGAACAATCAAAACAACCAAAGACCAGAATGACCATGGTCCTTCACCCCAGCTGCTACCCCCCCGGCAAGCTGTTAGGGGTGATCAGGCAGGCAGGTAGAGTGCTTAGGGATGATCAGGCAGGCAGAGGTGGTTAGGGGCAATCAGGCAGGCAGAGGTGGTTAGGGGCGATTAGGCAGGCAGGCTAGTGGTTAGAGGCATCAGGCAGGCAGGCGAGTGTTTAGGGGCCAGCAGTCCTGGATTGCAAGAGGGATGTACTGGATTTTGAGAGGGCTCAGGCCGGGCTGAGGCCCTCCTCCTCCCCCCGTGAACTGGGCCTTTAGTATATGATAAAAATCCACAATGAGATACCGCTACACAGCCATTAGAATGGCTGACATTAAAAAGACTGACCAAGTGTTGGTGAGAGTGTTGAGCAACTAGAACTCTCAATACTGCTGGTGGGAATGTATAAAGCTATAAAACTTTTGGAAAATTGCTACAAGGACTAATGGCATTGAGTATCTTTCCATCTCTTTACTTGGATATCTTTTTTGGTCATGTATCTAGTGAAATATTTTGCCTAGTATTCTTTTTTATTGCTTTGATTTTTTTCTTATTATCAAGTGGTGACTTCTCTCTGTATTCTGAATACAAGTTATTTAAGACTAGAGGCCCAGTGCACAAGATTCGTGCACTTGGGGATGCGGGGGTCCAGCCCAGCCTGCGCCCTCTCACAGTCCAGGACCCCTCAGAGGATGTCTGCTGAGAATCGGGCCTAAGCCAGCAGTCAGACATCCCTCTTGCAGTCTGGGGCTCTCACAGTTCCGGACCCCTTACTCCTTACCACCCACCTATTGTGGAGGCGGGAGAGGCTCACGCCACTGCTGCTGTGCATGCTAGCCATGAGCCCGGCTTCTGGCTGAGCGGCGCTCCCCCTGTGGAAGCGCACTGACCACCGAGGGGCAGCTCCAGTGTTGAGCATCTGCCCCCTGGTGGTCAGTGCTCATCATAGAGACTGGTTGTTATGCTGTTCGGTCAATTTGCATATTACATTTTTATTATAGAGGATTAATTTTCTATTGATTGTGCGTAAAATTTTCCTGCCTTTTGCATGCTTGATAATTTTTGATTTGCTGTTTGACATTAAGGGCTTTACCTTCTTGGGTGCTATATTCCTATAGCTATTCTTGAGCCTTGTTCTGGGATGCAGTTACTGTTCTTGAAAATAGTTCAATATGTTTATGTCTTGCTTTTAAATTTCGTTAGGCATGGCTGGAACAGGCTTTAATCTAGAGCACATTGTGTTCCTAATACCTAGGCAATACTTGAGTATCCTACCTAATTTTTCTTGGATTATAAGGCTTTCTTCTGTTCTTGGTGGGAACACAAGTTATTCTCAGTCCCAAGTGAGTTCCTGAGAGTGTCCCTCTGCTCCTGGCTCCCTCTCAGGTCAACTTCCTCCTCTCCAGTAAGCTGCCTTGAGAACTCCAGTTGCTTTGGCCTCCCTTGTTCCCACCTTCATATTCCGAACTCTCAAAAACTGTTCACTCCACTTGGGTTACCCCTTCCTGTATTATGGCATTGAAACTTTCTCCAGATAGGAAGCTGGGGCAGTTAGAGGACTTACTTAACTATTTCCCCGCAGAGAAAACTGAACTGCCTGATATCCAGCATCTGCAAATGGGTATTTCACATACTAGTACATAGTCCATTTTGTTTAGCTGTACTGTTTCCTAATTATACCATTTTGGCAAGAAGGGAAAATCCAGTACATGTCTTATTAATATTCTATGTAGCAAAATGCATATTGCCCTCTGCTACAAAATGAAGTTCAATAGTTATCTCAAGGAAAAGCACCTGTGTAATTCTTTGAGTTGATGCTAATAAAAGGCCTATCATTTGTTGAATTTTAGTGTAGTGCTAAAAAAGAATGTGCCTCTCTTTCTAACTACATATCGGGTGAGCCAGGATTTTATTGGAATATCACATGTTGCTGATGCCAGTAAGAGAACTAAACTGACTTTTACTAAACTAGACATTAAAAGTTTTGCAAAAAGATAAAGCAATGGCACTTTTCTCACTAATTGATTTTTATTTTGAAAATATAGCCCTTTTGCCCTAGCCAGTTCACCTCAATGGATAGAACGTCAGCCTGCAGGTTCTAGGTTTGATTCCGGTCAAGGGTAGATGCCTAGGTCAGTGATGGCAAACCTTTTGAGCTCGGCGTGTCAGCACTTTGAAAAACCCTAACTTAACTCTGGTGCCGTGTCACATATAGAAATTTTTTGATATTTGCAACCATAGTAAAACAAAGACATATTTTTGATATTTATTTTATACTAGGGGCCCGGTGCACGAAATTCGTGCACTGGGTGTGTGTGTGTGTGGAGGAGGAGTGTCCCTCAGCCCAGCCTGCCCCTCTCACATACTGGGAGCCCTCAGGCATTGACCCCCATCACCCTCCAATCGCAGGATTGGCCCCTTGCCCAGGCCTGATGCCTCGGCCAGAGGAGTTGACCCTCATCACCCTCCGATCACCAATCACCGGATCAGCCCCTTGACCAGGCCTGAGGCCTCCGGCAGAGGTGTCAGGCCTGGGCAGGGGACCCCCAGCTCCCCGCGGTTGCAGGCTCTGCCCCTGCCCAAGCCTAACGCCTCTGGCCTAGGCATCCGGCCCGGGCAGCGGGGACCTGCAGTGGCAGCGGCCCCGCAATCGTGGGCTTCGCTTTAGGCCCAGGCAAGGGACCCCTAGCTCCTGGGACTGCCAGCTTCGACCGTGCCCAGCTCCCATCGCTGGCTCCACCCCTACTTCCTGCTATCACTGGCCAGGGCGGCAAAGGCGCCTGATTCTCCGATCATGGCTGGGGGGCAGGGCAAAGGCGGCCCCAGGGCCGCCTTTGCCCTGCCCCCCAGCTCTTAGCTCCCCCCTGGGTTTCAGATCACTGTCAGTGGCAGGGGGCTTCTTCCTGCTTTCCCTTTCGCCTCCCTGCATTGTGCCTACAAATGCAAATTAGCCGCCATCTTGTTGGCAGTTAACTGCCAATCTTAGTTGGCAGTTAATTTGCATATAGCCCTGATTAGCCAATGAAAAGGGTAGCGTCGTACGCCAATTACCATTTTTCTATTTTATTAGTGTAGATATGTAAATGCCATTTAGCAAAAAAAAAAATCAACCAAAAAAATGAGAAATGAGTTCGTGTGTCACCTCTGACAGCGTGTCATAAGTTCACCATCACTGGCCTAGGTTGTGGGCTCAGTCCCCAGTAGGGGGTGTGTAGGAGGCAGCTAATCAATGATTCTTTCTCATCATTGATGTTTTTAGCTCTCTCTCCCTCTCCTTTCCTTTGTGAAATCAATAAAACTATATTTTTTTAAAAAGTAAATATAGCCCTTTTGTTACAGGACAGTGAAAAGATAGGAAAATTCCAGGGCAAGAGGAATAGGGAAACAGAGACAGGAAAGTTAAAACAAGACCAAGCAGTGTGGGCAATTTGCAGCTGGCTTCTAAATAACAAGCCATTATCTCCCCCAGACCAAGGACACTAGAGAGCAAATGTTTAAAAATCCCCCTAAGGAAAGAATGCAGGAAAAGAAGGGAGAAATGGGAAGGGACAAAGGGCAGTTTTATTCCCTAAATCAGGGAGGAGAAACCTTCTTTCCCTGCTAAGGAAGATTTGGATATTTATAACATCATTCACGGTGCATTCAAAATTATCAACTTAAAAATGAGCCTGCTCTATTTGCTTAAACATTTAATTAACTCACCCTTAATGCTTGCCTTGGCAGGGCCAGACCAAATGATTTTGCGGGTCTTATATAATCCACCAGTGGGCTGAATTTCCCCACCCCTGTCCTGAACCCAACATCCAGTAGTTTCAAGGTTTGACAAGATAAAATTGCCAAGTGCTTCTCATGAATTCTGGGAAGGCCACAGCAAAGTAAAAAGGACCTTGCAGATTCATTGGCACCAAAATATTCAGCAGAGAAATTCTGAAACCTATAGACAGGAGAGTATATAATGCTGCCAACCCCCACCCAATTCACTCTTCAGGTTAGCCGAGAGCCCATCTGTGCCTCATAAGCCAGATGCATAGATTTACTGGCCTTGCTTCTTTAATAAAAGTGCATGCTTCAACTGGTTTAATAAAATGGGCTTCATCACAACACAATCACCTGGGGTTTCCTCACTTAAATTCATTTATATGCAAAATCAAGAATCAATGTTGTGGACAGCCCTCTCCCTCCAACTCAGGGGGCTGTCCATGACACCTCTCTGGTGTCTGTGAGAGGTGCCTCTAACGCTTTTGCATAGATATATGTTTGTTTGTTTGTTTTGTTTTTAAATATATTTTATTTATTTATTTTTTACAGAGAGGAAGGGAGATAGAGAGTTAAAAACATCGATAAGAGAAACATCAATCAGCTGCCTCCTGCACACCCCCTACTGGGGATGTGCCCACAACCAAGGTACATGCCCTTGACCAGAATCGAACCTGGGGCCTTTCAGTCAGCAGGCCGATGCTCTATCCACTGAGCCAAACCAGTCAGGGCTTTTTTTTTTCTTTTTAATATATTTTATTGCTTTTTTTTTTTTTATAGAGAGGTAGGGTATATGTTTGTTTTGTTAACATGCAAGAGATTTCTTATTTTTAAGTGAATTAATAAATGTTTCTTAACAATTCTGCATTTTAATTTTTGATGTATTAGAGAAAAATCAATAGATTTAACTAACATAAACAAAAGCCCTCCAAAAAATTTTAAGAATATACAGTTGTCCTGAGAACAAAATGTTTAAGAATTGCTTGCCTAGAATTATAGATTTGAAAGTCTTCACCTTAGAGAAAATGTTTTACACCACATTTGGAACAGTCAAAATAAAAATGCAAAGGATAGACACATGAGAGATATCCTCACCTTCCTTCAGTTGATCAACCTCTGTACATTCAATCTGTTTTGCCCTTCAAGTGTGTTTCTAAATTGTCCTCTAGTGGGCATACATCTCTGGGTTAATTCCTTAATTCAGGCCCTCATCATTTCTCCCCTTACCTAGTCTTCTAGCCATTATCTCTATACCACACTATCCGAGTAATCCTTATATAAATCCTGTATCATATGATTTCATATGGAACTTAATGAACAAACTGAACTACCATCTTAAATAGAGACAGATTCATAGATAAGGCAAACAGCTCTGGTGTTGGAGGTGTAGGAGGGGTGGGTGGAAGAATTGAACACCAAAATAAAGAGGATTTATGGACACGGACAACAGTGTGGTGACTGTGGGGGCGGGGTGGTGGTTGAAATGGGCATAGAGGGGATAAATGGCAATGGAAGAAATAAAATAACTTGCCTGGTTATACCTTATTCATATTTGAAAGGGCTTTGAAATCAGCCCCTTGCTGTTAAAATTCCAGCTCCATCGAAATAAGAAAAACTCTTCAGATTGCCTCTAAGATAGTTCTCCAGGCTCTTATACAAAACCACCTGTAAGTAAATTACAGTCATTCAAACCTCCAGGAAGTTTTTTCTCACTAAAATAGATTTGCCCTGGTTTCAAAATAGTTGTTCAGTTTGTCATACCCCCAAAATGAAATAGCTTAAATAAATAAAAACAAGTCACTGAAACTTCCTAGAGTCATTTTTTCCACACTCTATTTATGAGCATCAGTCATTACCATAAATATGTGACTAGACAATAGTGACTCAAAGGTTTCTTTTCTAATCTGGTAGACAATTATGCAACAACTAGTGGCCTGCTGCATGGATTCATGCACATTGAAAGGAAATTAATTAGAAGAAATATTTTAATATCTCTATTCACCCTTTCTCTATAATAGAAGTGTCAAAGATGAAAAAAAATTAGTAAAATGTATATGAAAATAATAGATAAATTAATTAATAAATAAACAATAACAACATGATATAACAACAAAAAAACATGAAATAAAAACAACAAAACATGATATAAAAACAACATTGATAAAAATAATGACTAATAAATTGATTAAACTTACTCTAATATCTCCCTGTATACTTGAGATTGGTGCCCACGAGAGCTTTATATGTATCACGCGTATGCAAGTCAACATTTATTTTTAAATTGCCAGTGTTTGTCATATGTTCTGGCCAGTTGGTTGGTGGGCCGGCCAGTCAGCCGGTTAGCCGGTCACTTAGGCTTTCAGATATATAGATAGGATTGACTATAAATTACCTGAACACAATGTTTAAATGATTGAAAGCAATCACCCTATGTAAGATCTGCACTTTCTGCTCATTGAAATTGACTGAAAATTTAAAGAAACTTGTAATGGACAGTGGTAATGAATTTCATTGCTGTTATTTATGTCATCCACTTACAATCTAAGAGTTTTGAATTTATCTGCCACATTCCTTTTTTAGTTATACTATCATCATAGTGTGGCCTCTCCTGCCCCAACCCCTTCATAACTCACTATAAATTAGAGGCAAGGGCATTAGAAGAAAGAATATTCAGTAAAGCTAAAAGTAAACAACTTTTCAGAGCAGATTTTATACCACATTTTCTTCAAACACATCCAAGCAAAGGTCAGAACAAAAAAAAAGCATAGTTTCCAAACATCCTTTCCAAGGGGGTTTATCACTGAGATACATAAAACCACAGTTTCACCTATAATAATCTCCCCCAAAGAATATTTAAAGAGGAATCATAACACAAATGTTGCAATTTCATTAATGTGCACTACTACACTTATTTCTAATCTGTTGTTATAAACATACATCATTAAATTTTCTTAAACTGTAAAGTCTACCATGAGAAAATTAGTCCTTCCTTTGACATGACTCTGAATTCAAATACCTAATGCAGTGTTATGTGTGCCAACAAAACATGATTATTAATTAAACCACATCATGTCTACAATGAAATAGGCCTATTTATTGTGTTTGATAAGTGACAGATGATGGGAAAAATAGAACACAGTTCTTATTTATTAGAAGAACTTGTTTTGTTTTCATTTCATTTAAACAACCCTGGATGGTTTATTTTTTTTCAATCTTTAATTTCTTTATTGATTAAGGTATTACATATGTGTGCTCATCCCCCCACTAATCCCCAAGCCCCCCTCACTCATGCTGTTACCCCCCTGTTGTTTTGTCCATTGGTTGGGCTTATATGCATGCATACAAGTCCTTTGGTTGATCTCTCCCCCTTACCCTCACCCTCCCCTACCTTCCCTCTGAGGTTTGACAGTCTGATCACTGACTGCTTCTCTGTCTCTGGACCTGTTTTTGTTCATCAGTTTATGTTGTTTATTATATTCCATAAATGAGTGAGATCATGTGGTATTTATCTTTCTCTGACTGGCTTATTTCACTTAGCATAATGCTCTCCAGTTCCATCCATGCTGTTGCAAATGATTTTTAAATGATTAAATATCAGCTGTTTCTAAGGAATCCCTTTCTCACATAAATTTAAGTATAACTTCCTGTTGAAAGGAATTTTAGAGACAAAATAGGCAGGTTTAGGGGGTCTTAGAGATAAAAAGGGTCCATGGGAAAGGAATGCATAGATGGGGACTTGAAAATGCCAAAATGCTTATCTTGTACAGAGAATAGAGAAATGCCACAGGAAGGGGGTGGCGGGGGGAGGGGGTGGGGGGAGAGACAAGGCTGATGGAAACATTTCTGCCCTGAGCAATTAAAACAGACATAAACCAAGGACAGAGTATCTCTGGCCTGAGCATCTGGAAGATCAAAAGCAACTCCAACAAGCAAGATAAGGGGGAAAGAAAAAAAGGGGGGGGGGGCAACACCTGGGCTTTGAGCTTTGAAACTAATACTATGAAGCAGAGTGACCAATGAGGAAAGCGGGGGTCCCAAATTTAGAAAAGGTCCAATTAGCAAAGGTCATGTTCAGACTAAGAGCTACAGCCCTCAGAAACCCGAGACAAAGAGACTCAGCCGATTCCAGGTTTTACAGATTTAGACTTTAGACTTAGAGTTTTCCCATTAGAGAGAGAGAGAGCAGGTTTTTCCCATTTGGGGGGCCCCTCCCCAGGGGAACCCCTTTCAGAACACCGCTGCCCAGATGAAGTTTGTATATGCTTCTAATGAACTTCCACATTTTTATTAAAGAAGTTTGTTAGTCCACGAATTTATTCTTCATCATTGTCGGACAAGAACCCACCAGAAGGAGTCTGCAACTTGGACCCCACATTTCACTGTCTCACAGGAATTTTAAAAAAGAGTATTTAATTGCAGCATTTTAGAATCACTTTTATTCTCTTAAATTGAAATGTCGGCAAATTTTACATTATCAAACCACTGAAGATTTATGGGGTGTTTTACTTCTGGGGTAAATTGTGATACTGAAAATATAACATGAAGGTATAATAAATAGAAAAGACAGGTTTAGTTGCTTGGTTCTTAAAAGAGATCTAAATTACTTGAAATTTTTAATTTCTCAGGGTCATTGTTATACTCATAACTGATAACAATTTATTTTTCAATAAAAAAGTGTTTCTAGTAATCTGTTTATGAAAATATAGCAGATTAGAGAGTCCAAAGCATTAATTCCTTTATATCAAAGCTAAAATACTGCAAATAATCCTATCTAATAAAAGAGTAATATGCAAATTAACCATCAGTTCAAGATAAAGATGGTGGTGCCCACAGCTAATAAGGAGGGAATATGCAAATTGATACAACAAAGATGATGGCGCTGGCTGGAGCCATGGAGCCAAGCCAGCAGAGAGTGAGCGCGGGAGTCTTGGCTTCCTTGGTCGCCCCAGCCGGCTCCATGGCCGCTGCCCAGGCAAAGCCATAGTGGCAGGGCTGAGGCAGAGGTGGTTAGGGGCAATCAGGCCAGGAGGGGAGGGCAGTTGAGGGTGAGCAGGCCAGCGGGGGGGGGGGGGGAGGAGTAGTTGGGGGCAATTAGGCTGGCGGGGGGGCAC
This sequence comes from Myotis nattereri, assembly GCF_964212035.1. Taxonomy (NCBI): domain Eukaryota; kingdom Metazoa; phylum Chordata; class Mammalia; order Chiroptera; family Vespertilionidae; genus Myotis; species Myotis nattereri. Next base: position 161,262,068 of record NC_138075.1, read on the forward strand.
TAGGGGGTGAGCAGGCCAGCAGTGGGGGGCAGTTGGGTATGATCAGGACAGTGGGAGGGGCAGTTTGGAGCAAACATACTGGCAGTGGGAGCAGTTGGAGGCAAGCAGGCCAGTGGGGGGGGGGGGGGGGGCAGCAGGGAGCAAGCAGCCGGCAGGGGGGGCAGTAGGCGGCAAGCAGGCCAGCAGGGGGGATAGTTGGGGCAATCAGGCCAGCAGAGGGATGCAGTTGGGGACTATCATGCTGGTGGGGGGCAGTTGGGGGCAAGCAGGCTGGCAGGGGGGGAAGTTTGGGATGATCAGGCTGGCAGGGGGGCAGTTGGGGGCAATCAGGCCAGCAAGGGGGGGGGCAGTTGGGGGTGAGAAGGCCAGTGAGGGGGGCACTTGGGGGCAAGCAGGCTTGCAGGCAGAGTGGTTAGGGGTGATCAGGCAGGCAGGCAGGTGAGCAGTTAGGAGCCAGCGGTCCCGGATTGCGAGAGGGTGCAGGCTGGGCTGAGGGACACCCCCCATGCATGAATTTTTTGCACTGGACCACTAGTAATGTAACAATAACAATAATTCTTCATTCATGAACGACTGAAAGTAAAGAAGAAAATTTCTCAGCGACCAAAAGATAAATAGGTATGAATTCATAGTACTAAGGGAACACATTGGGATCCATATGTGCTCTGAGTTTTTCTGCCCCTTCTTAGAGATGCTGGGTTTGAAGGTGCTCCATACTCATTGGAGAGGACACATGGGGGGCATGAGCAGAGTGGGAGATCAGACCAAAATTTTTCCTATAAATTGGGACACCTAAACTTGCAAAAACAAATTTTTTTCTCAGCCTTGGCTCTGGGTGGAGTAGAAAAATAGAGAGTACTTCTTGAGATTTCCCAGACTAAGAGTATTCACATGAAATTAGGACCTGGATAAATTGTGCCTAAAAAGCTACCAAAAACTGCAAGGCAAGGTGGATATTCAAGTTCCTGGCAGAAACAAACCTGTATTTCAGCAAAATACATTAAAATCTGGCCTCAAAGGATTTTTGTGGATAGAGTTCCACATTACATTGTTACCCAAAAGATAAATCTGAAGAGATTAAGCAGAATGAAGCAAGAGGGACAAAGAGAGAACAAATGTGAAAAGTTGGTTAAGAGACATGCAGAGAGAATGAAAAAGTCATACATGTGTTTATTCAGAGTTCCAAGAGATAGTTGGAGAAATGGAGAAGAGAAAAGATATTAGAAAGTGATATGCCTGAAAATTTTTCAGATTATGGAAATACATGGAATTTCAGATCTAAGAAGCTAAAATAATTATGTACAGAATAAACTTTAACATAAATATCTAAACACATAATTATAAAAGTGAAGAAACCCAAGTACAACGAGATGTTAATAGTTGTTAATGAGAAAAATAAGTTGACTATAGAAGAATGGTTGTCAGATAACCAACTTTTTAATGGCAACATAGACATGAGAAGAGAGTAGAATAATACTTTCAAGGACTGAGAGAAAATAACCCAACTGCTATATCCACTGAGCCTATTTCCAGTAATGATGAAAATAGAAACTAAGTTAGTTTATTACCAAAAAGCCTCACTAAAATAAATTTTTAATATATGCTTTATGGAAAAAAATTATCTCAGGAAGAGATTTGGGATAAAAGCAAGAATGGCATATAAAGAATAGTGTAAATAAGTGGCTTAAGCTAAACAAATATTGATTGTCTAAAAATCAAATACATGGAAAAATGTCAGATAGAATAATTATCCTATAAAACTGGAAAAGGAGATCATTCAAGTTAAAGCATTACAAAAGGCTTTTATATATTTTTAATAAGAAAGAAAATTAAATATAACTAATAATTAAAAATGGTTAATAATGCTAATTTAATGGCTACATTAAGTATACATCTTGAAATTTCTAGGATATCACTGAAAGAATAAAGTAGCACACAAATGGAGTGGGGTGGAACTCAATCCAAAAGAAAGCAAGAAAAGTTAAAGAAAAAAATAAACAAAAAAAAAATGAAACAAAAGAGGAAGCAATAAATAAGATGGCAAAATTGAATCTATATGCATCAAGTATTATAATCAATGTGTAATTAAATTACACATTAAAAGACTAAGATTTTAGGACTGAATCTTAAAAATCCAGCTGTATACCCCTAATAAATATAAAGATAGAGTAAATACATAAAGATAGTTCAAAATAAAAGAATGTAAAGATATACACCATATAAGTAACAAGCTTATCCAATGGACATAAATAACAACACATACCAAATACGGAGATGTGTTCTTTCCCAGTATACATGGAATATTTCAAAATTAGTCAAATACAACTCATTAAATTTCAAACTGCCTGAATAATATAGACAATATTCTCTGACCATGCAACAAAATTTAGAAATCAATTGCAAAAAGAAAAATTAAAGCTCATACTTCTGTTTATTTATATTGTTTCTAAAGGAAGAATCAAAATAAAATTAGAAAATATGTGGAACTAAATAATAATGATAAAAAGTTGTAAAAATTTGTTAGATATAGATGAAGTACTTTGCCATTATAGCCTTAAATATTTATTTTTAAAAGAAAAAACAATAAGGTACATTTCCAAGAGCTAAACTTTTTAAAAATTCAAAGAAAGTAAAAGGAAATAAATACTAAATATAATACAAAATAAATAAAATTTTATGATAAAAAATACTTTTATAAATTCAAAAGGTTGTCTTTTGAAAGGGAAAATGAAATTTATAAACTTCTGTGAAGATTAATTGCTATTTAATAAAAGAGACACAAATGAATGATTTTTAGAAATAAAAAGAGCACACAATTCCATATAGAGCAGTTACAAAAAATGAAGAAATGTTATAAATAATTTTATGTCAATGATTAGAAAACAATTGAAATCAGCAAATTCTTAGAAAAAAAACACACAACAAAAATGACTCAAATAGAAAACCTGAATGGTTCCAAACTGTTATATATATTCAACTGAAACATTCAAAGAACAGCTCATTCACATGGGAAAAATAATCTGGCATCTAACCACACATTGCACACAGAATTAATTCCATATGGATGTCATAATTTAATGAGAAAAGTCAAAAGTTTCAAATTTTAGAAGATGTATGTATGACCTAAAAGAGGCAAAGATTTCCTAGACAGGATATAAAGAAGTAAATTAAAGAAAAATATTGACATATATAACTATATTAAGAACTTCTGTTTATAAAAATATTAACTATAGCCATATTTCCTAGTCTAGTGTATAATTCAGGGTTAAATATTATATGTAGTTTTTGTGAAACCTTAATTTAATCTGGAACAATAACTCATCCTTTCTTTTAGCTTCTAGACTTTAATATATTTGAAAAATACAAAAAAATAATATTATTTTGTGAAATCTAATTTAGGTTTGTTTGATACCCCTCATGCTTTGCCTAAGGTTGTGTATTTTTGGCAATAATATACAGAAATTTTTATCATTAAAAAAGTGAAAAACCCAATGCACCCAAAACATTTATAAACCTGCACTTAAAAACTCAATTTGGCCTGACCTGTGTGGCTCAGTGGTTGAACAGGAGGTCATGTTCAATTCCAGGTCAGGGAACGAGCAGGGTTGTGGGCTTGATTCCTACTGTGGGTCAGCCAATCAATGATTCTCTCTCGTCATTGATGTTTCTATCTCTCCCACTCCCTTCCTCTCTGAAATCAATAAAAATATTTTAAAAAAACACACACAATATGTACTCTTCTGTTATTTTTTTAATGTTGGGAGTGCTGAAATGTTTTAGAAAAAAGTCACCAGCATTACATTTTAAAACAGAAAATAATAGGGAGAAGAAAAGGAACTGTCAAAAATAATTATAAAGAATGTAATGAGAGTCATAAGCGAACAATAATAAAAATGTAATAGAATTAGAGATTGAAGAAAATATTTTTCAAGAAGAAAGGCTCTGAGATGAATTCACTGATAAAGCAGCTTTTCAGCTGACCTTGAAGGAGAGCTGGGGTTTCCACTGAAAACAACAGGGGTATGAATGTAGAAATGGTTGACTGTGATTGTTCAGTGGGAGGGGATGCAATTATCCTCGTGTGTAGCATACACCTACACTAAGGACAGAAACACCTTTGCTGGGGCTGTACCTTGCAGGAGCTGAAAGACCATGCGAAAAGGATGGACTTCATTTGAAAAGCCATGAGGCCTCATTCACCAGGGAACCAGAGCTCTTCCAGCAGGTTACAGCTCAGATGGAAGGAAAGAAAAGCAAATGGCTTCTGCACAGTTTATTTCTGTTGTGTGGTTGTTGTTGTTCTGGTTTTGTTTTTCTTGTAACTCTGCTGTTACATAGCTATTCTTCATTTTAGACTTCTTCTTTTATGCTTACTGAAGCTAAAAATTTTAAATCTTTGGTTTTGTAATATGAAAACAAAATTAAAATGTTAAGGTTATTTATGAAAGAATTAGAAACTTACCCACTACCATTACATCTATAATTTGACAATAAAGAAACTACAATAAGTATGAAATATTTAAATATATAATAAATATGAAATATAAATGTAAATAAAATAATTCTTATAAAATAAAGAGAAATGACTTAATTGTTGAGAGCAAATCAGAGTGCCTGCAAAGGTCCAAAGAAAAAAGATATAACAGTGAAGACTAAGAGCTAGGGAGGAAGGAGACTCATCAGATGTGCCCTGCTCACAGAAGCTGGTAAACATTTTTTTAAGGGGATGATTTATAAACAACAGAATTCACAATGGTAACACTCCAGAAATGTTCATTGTTTTCATATAAGTTTGAGATCAGATCATTTATATTACATACTAGAGGCCCGGTGCATGGAGTCACCCCGCAGGCCGCTGCGGAAGTCAGGCCGGACCACCGCCACCGCCGTAGGCAGCCGGGACCCGTGCCTGACTGGCACCACAGGCGGCCGGGACCATGCCTGATTTCCACCCCATACCCCCCCCCCCCCCGCCTCCCCTGCCTGTGTCTACTCCGGGCACCGGAGCTGCTGCACCGGCTGGGGCAGGCTCCCCGACTCTGTCTCCATCTCCGCTCCGGGCATCACCTGCACATGCAACCACCTCCTGTTTGGTCGTCCGGTTTTGGCGTCCCGGCCAAATTTGCATATTACCTCTTTATATATTAAGATATTAGAACATTTAGTTATTTCCATGACTATTCTCATTATCATGTCATGTTTCTAAGTAATAAGTTCCCTTTCTTTTTTATATAATTTCTCTATGGGATAGAGAAGTAGCAAAAGGACAGTAAAAACTGAATTCCACTATCTTTCATTTTATTTCACCCATTGTTTAAAAACTAGACTTTACGTATTCAACACAACTATAGCAATTAGCACTGATTTTGTCAAGGTTCCCAACCCATATGTAAAAGTTATTTCATGCATGCTTTGTAAATTGCTTAAAGTTCTACATTCTGATTGCATGCTCATAGTTAAGACAACTTTATCATTTTTGAATGTGTTTTCTTATGCACATTGTTGTGTTTTTCAATTGGTAGGTGCATCTAAGTTACTCTAAGAAATAGAGTCTAAAATTTGAATGTGGGAAGATGAGAGCTAATGATGTCTTCAAAATAATCCTAGTTTTTCATAAAGCATGACGGTATTTTAATTTAAATATCCATAGGAAAATAATTTGAAGATATACAAGAACTCCACTGACATAACCACCTAAAGATATTCATCATAAAATAAAGCACTACAACAACAGGTTTTTTGGTCAATATTTTTATGTAATAGTGACAGCATAACTTAAGTGGCCATAACTCATTGGCCACTTAAGGAAATAGAAATGATAGGTGTGGAGAATCATTTAAAGTTTTGCCACCAATTTACAGTGCTCCTCTGTCTTGGGGATGGGGGAGTAGGGGGGAATTAGCATACAATTACTTGTATTTTATGTGCAGTGTATTGAAACATTTTCAGAGTTTCCAGTTGTAACATTTTTCCTTTTCAACAACAACAACAAAACACACACACAAAAAACTTAATGCACTTGAGGAAAACAAACAAAAAACAGAGGTAAGAAAAAACTTGAGGACTGCCAGTTTCAAAATTTTACTGTATAGTCAACATTTCCCCTTTCTATTCCTGAAAATCATTCCAAAGATCAAGAATGAGAAACAATTATGCAAATGTCCTTTTTACTGAAAATAGAAAATAGTGAAATTCTAGACCTCCAGATTAATGGAGTGGCTCCAAAACCAGTGATGATGAGCTAAAGCATGTGCAGTAGGAAACAGGGGAAAGAAATCTTGAAGACTTAATCTAGAAACTTCAAGTTTCAAGAAGAGCTAACAAACCTACCTCCCTCTAGGGGTAGGGGCCACACATTTTTATATTGTAGACATAATGCAACAGTTTCAGGTGGAAGCATCTGTGAAAGCAGTTTGGTTCCAAAAAGCAGAGAAAGTAGGGTTAAATGAGGAACTACACAGAAAAGACATATTTGCAGAAAGCAATCTATATATGTGGAAAAAGAGAAGTAAAGGCTTTCATTGTGGGGGAGAAAAACGGAAGGAACAGAACAAACAACAAAAGCCCACATCGCCTACCTACATTGGCTAGACAAAAAAAACACAAACTCACTTTGTTCAGTGGCACAAAAACAAAACAAAACTGAGCAACCACAGGATCTATATAAAGATTCTACAAGAGAAAGAGAAAAAAATAAAACCAACGGCACATCAGAAACACACAACTAAGAGCATGTTGCCATAAGAGAAATGGAAAATTGTGACCAAGCATTTCACCGTGAATTTTTAAAATGTAATAAATAGCAACCACCTCTTTGAAGCAATTATATATTGCAGAATGCAAGATGTTAAGGAGCAGTTAGCAAGACAAGAATAAGAGATGAATTGTAAATTTTCAATGCTCAACCAAACAGTATAATGGAAAATAGTAAAAGCACCATAAAAGTGAGAGATAAATTGGACAGTATACAGGGGAAAAGAAAGTACTGAAAACATAAGAAGACAGCAAAAACTGTTGTGATACTCCAAACTAAGTAATGAATATTAATAAAGAATCAAAATGAATTGTTTGAATGTGTCATAAATAAAATAAATTCAGCCTACACATAAAAGGAATCATCATAATAAGATTGTTCACATGTTTAAAGATATAAATCAAGACATTGTCCCTGAACTAAAAGAAGACTTGAATCTACATCTTGGGGAGGGAGTGGGACTGATACAAAAATAGCCAGGTCTCTGGGCAAACCAGTCCAGAACAGTCAGTGCTATGATAACATTTCAGTGAAGTCATTAGATTTAAAACACAAATGAAGAATCCTTTAGTTAACAAGGCAAATAAGATCTCCCCAAGTCCTACAATGCTTTAAGAAAGAAGAGTAACATGCTCCTCAGTCAAACTGTACTTAAAGTACAAGATAGAAGACAAAGACTTTTGAACATGCAAGACTTCAGAAACATTGCTGCCAAGGGCCCTCCCTCAGGAATCTAGGACCTCAGGAATCTAGGAGAGAGGACTTATCCAAGAGATGTTTAAAAATTCAGTAACAAACTTGCCAACAGTATAAGGTCCTTTTGGAAGCTAATTCTCCCCTAGTGGACAGTGGAGGCTTATGAACCATTATAGCTCTTGACAGCTTGACTACAACCACTGATCCAGAACCTCCCAGCTGAGCCGCTCCCAGATTCCTCACCCATAGAATCGGTGATAGAACCATTGTTTATTGCCTTAAGTTGCTATATTTTAACCCTACCAGGCCGCTGTACCGATTTTTCGGTAATTTCCACACAAAGGTGGAATATTGGCGCTAGATGAAAGGTAGATGAAAGGTAGACCTATTTTCTACAATGTCCCCAAGTTCCATCTTATTCTAACCACTTGTTTGCATGTAACTAACATTTATCTATATCATGTTGGTTTTTTCTCTTTAATGATCAGGAGCCCAGGTATAGGGGACAGTTAGGTTCAGGGCCTCAGGTCTGGTAGGATTAAGGTAGCTTTTTAGGCAACAATAGATTACTTCAACAAGGCTTTAAAAACATTGAATTTGGAGATGTTGGAAGGCTGGAAAATAGAAAGAGGATTTTTTAAGGGGAGTTGTTAATGTGCTATGAGTCCCCCATCCACCATAGGGAAACCTGAGGGATATCACCATCCTCACCCATAGTGATAAGGGCTGCCAGCAGATCACTGGGGGTTGATATGTGCTCTCTGGATGTATAGAACACTGAGACTCATGTTAGGCCCATGTTAGGAAATGATTACAGGCAAGAGGCTGTGACTGCATTGTTGCTCTGAGGCAGGATGGTGGTGGCTATGCTGGGAATGGCTTGCCTGTGCAGTTTGTCAGGGCAAAAGACAAAGGAATGGTTTTACAGACGGACCTGGACCAGGTGAGAGAGAGAAAGGACCAGCCAGGAGATATCTCAGAGAGACTTTGCTCAAAAGAGACACATGAGGGAGCCATGGACACCCACAGTTAGAATCTATAGAAGGTGGACCACCACACTAGATGCTTAAAAGAGAGGAAACACTCAGTATGTAACTGCAGGCGGGACATCCTCAGTGAATGAGGGGATCACCCAACAACCCAGAAACATACTCCAAGAAAAAGAGCCAACACTTCATGTATTATATAGCCACTGGGAAATAAGAACCCCACCTCTTTCCCGCAGCTGGAACACTAGGAGTTAAAGGGAAAGTGCAGGTTGAGAAAAGCAGCGAAGGGGCTGACCATGGCAGCCCTTCCACACCAAGCCTGAAGCAGAAGAGACAGGGGAGGGCGAAGCTTTAACATTATAAGCCTCAGAGCTTTGACTGTTACATGGAACTGTAATTAATTAATGAAGGAGCCCTTGCATTTTGCTCTTTAACACAATGGATATGTGATTAAAACAAAATTTGTTTTTAAAGTTAATAAAAATAACAGTATTTTATGCCAGTAATAGATGTCATCCAATCATCAACACAGCAAAAGCTCTGTAGTTCTAAATCAGACCTTCAAACATTGGACTGCTACTGCGTGGTAACATTACAGCAAGTTAAGTAGGAAACTAGCTTCTAGCAGCTTAGCATACCATTTTTGTTCAGCCAAGTATAATCTTATATAAGCTTCCCTAAGAAATATGTTTATGAACCATTTTAGAACAATCCATAAGCCCTTATTGGAATATTGCTAAAAACTAACAACCTCTATGCATTTTGAGGAAAGTGCAATATACTCTTAAATAAATTCACTTTCATTTTTTCTTTTTTATCCTAACATCCAGTTATTCATTATTTAAAAAACTTTAGATTTTTTTTTAAAGTATAATAAATAGACAAAAATAAAAACAAATACATAAGGAAGATTTGGTAACACTACCTTCAAATATGATGCTCTCGATTACAGAGATGTAGTCTTCGGGCCCCTGCTCAGTTGAGATCTCCCATCTGCCTCCAGGGACATTTAACAACTTGTAGAGCTCATCTGAACTCGCCACCCCACACAGTAGGGTAACCACACTGTCTGGTGAGTGAAGTACCTTTTCCAGGAACTGACATTTCTTTGGAGTTAAGTCTTTAAGCAGGCTCTCTGATAGTATCAAAAGTTTGCATTTGTAAGAGTTTAAACTCAGCAATTCCAAATCCCGAAGAGAGTAATTCTCCAAGCTGTACAACAGGATTGCTTCTCTTTTCACAATATGTAAAAATACTTTCCTCAAGTACAGAGCCCATTCCTCAGCATCCTCTTCATATAATATCAGGATGTCTTTTGTATTTTCTGGGAAAAGAGACAATAATATATTACTTTTCTTATATTTAAAATGCTAACAGATTGTTATATTGTTATTTCTCAAACACTTTAATGTACTCCTTAGGGAATGTATTAATTTGCTTATATGAGAGACTAATAACATAATTCATATTATCCCCATCATAATCATATGGGATTAAACTAATCCTTCAGATGCAACAGAGTTCACGCTTTGTGTAAGTCCGCACTGTATTCACTGTACAAATGGGAATCTAGAAGATGCTCAAAGGAAGTGAGAGGCCTGGCAGTAGAACAGGAAGAATATTCTATAGAATTAGGGTATGGCTCTGCCAGTAACCACAAATTTACCTAGGTTATGATATTTAACCCCTTTGATCCATTGTTTCTTTTACCTAATGAATCAGATTATTCTGAGAATAAGAGAATTTACATTAGAGAACCTTAAAATTTTCCTTCCTGGTCAAGATGGGTACATAAAGACAGGTTATAGAATTTCCATGCCCAGAACACCAACAAAATAAAAATAAGAAGAAATTCAATAGTAAAAAGAACCAATAAAGGATACTATTGCCTGTCAAAAACTATAAAGTTGATTCTGATAAAATAAATAGAAGGTTCTGGTGGGGAAGTACTAATCCTAAACTTATCTCCCACCCTAGAACTAGTACCAATGAAAACCACCAGTTTTTCTCATGATATAAAAACTATCTCTGATGACAGATGCTTTCTCTTTCAACTCATTGATTCCTACAGGATGCCTAGCACTATTTCTTGAACAAATATTTGACAACAATTTAAAATATATTTACATATACAGAATGAGAAAAAAAAACATCTGGCAGAAAACATATGAGAAGCATATACTAGTTGTGTATGAATCATCAGTAAGTTGTTATTCTCTATGTAGTGTCTCACCCAGCCTGAATGCTAAATAAATTGTTGAACAAACACAGAGTGTCATAATTCAGCATTTTTATGTTTGAGGAACAGTAGAGGAGATATTATAACTAGCCAGAGTAACTGCTGTATAGTTATGGAATAATTGCAGTAAAACTTAAACCAATAATATTTTTAATTACCAAGTACTTGAAATAAAGTAGGACTTTTCCTATTTAACATATGTTATTCACTTAATTCTCAAAATTACCCTGTTAAGAAGTAATGTGATTCTGATTTTACAGATGGGAAAATGAAACTGGTATTGGAATTAGGATTCTAATGCAGGCAGTCTGACTCCAGCCTGTACTTTTAACCTCGAAGAGCAAAGATCACAGTAACATTATTTAAAAGATTCAAATAGATTTATTATAGTGAGATGAACTAGATTAGTTAATATTAAGTGGTCTATAAATTAATGCTAAATATGCAATGTATGTGAAAGCTTACTGGGAATCTGATTTCCTCTCAAGGGAAAAGATAAAATAGACTATATGACGTACTCTAAGAGCAGTTATCTATGAAGAATTTATAGAACTTCCTTCTTGACCCTCAAATTTAAATCAATAAAATTATAGACTAAACTATGAAGGTATATTAAAGTATAGCATGAATACTGCCACATTATGTGGTTGGGTATCACACTACCATAGAAAGACAATCATAAGAAATCAATTCCAGAGACAATCATAACCTACCTTTCAAAACTGCCCAAGAAAATTACTCTTTCTCAATACTTTATGGTTATTTTTTCTTATGTTGAAAGTGAGTTTTCCTTTTACATTTGTATTGACTTACACTGAATCAATAATCGCTGTTTGACAGTTTTTAAAAACCTGAGAATTAGCATTTAAAGTCAACCTTTCCTTTTCTATAGACTGACTTATTTGGGTCTTTTAATCTTTAATTTTCTCAATTATTACTTACTAAGATTTTCCATGTACCAAGGTATGTTGCTAAGCATTTAACATGCATTACTTCATTTAATAGTCACAAAATTGCATGAAGTTAGCTTTATTATTCTTATTTTACTGATAATGACATTGAGCCTCAGCGAGGTTAGGTCAGGGCCATGAAGATAGTAATTGATATTCCTGCTGCTTTCTAATCTTTTTGTATAAAACTGCACTGAGTCAAACTGCAAAAGTCAATAAAAGGCCTTTTCATATCCATGGTATTCTTTTCCCTTATCCTAGAAAATACAAGCTTGTCTTTGAGTAACATCTGAACTATAGCTCCAACAAGAGTTCTCTATGAAGTCTCAAAAGGAGCCTACTGGCCTTGACCTTGCAATGCACTTCCATGTATACACTTAAACTAAATAAAATGGTAATCATCACTCTGCCCATTTAAGGAGCTCTATCGTCATTAAGGTTGGCCAATTTTAATAGGCTGTGAAATGAAAGCAATACATGATGAACCTAAAATATAGAAATGCAGAATTTTCATTCCTGAAAGCTTCAATTTGTGATTAAGGTCTGCAAATAAAGTATTTAAAATGCAAATATCCAATCTAGCAACATAAAGTAAATGAGAATATTACACAATGGTAGGAACAAAATGGAGCCATATTAATTTTTATAAATGTACTATAAAGTGTTCTTTCAGATTTCATAATAATGCCTTATTTATCTTGCAAAATATTATAACAAATCCTTAAACTTGAAAGTAATTGTATCAGTAACATATCAATAATTGCTTTGGCACCAATAATAGATTATACTACATTTTGCCAAAAGAATGAGACTTATCATAAATCAAAATTCTTCTTAATACATATTTATAGCTTCAAATGGTAGATTTTTTTCTTTTTTAATAAGATCCCATATCTTCCTCATGTTTGTGCATAATGAAGAAAGATTACATGTATATCTATTCAATATTATATTTTTTCTAACTGGTAACCTAAGTACAGGAAAAACAAACAGAAAATTACAAAGAAATGATTTGCAGCCATAATGGACTCAGTAGTGATTGAAAGAAACATTAATCTCGATATAATCACACACAAATATATTAGTACTCAGATTATATAGTAAATATAACTGGAATGATCTTATACTCTAACTTCGTACTCCAGTACAACAGGGGAACAAAACTAGGGATTTTCCATAGGATGAAGGTAGTAAAACAGTATAACTCATATTTCTCCTCCAGGAAAGTTGGTTAATTTCACTTATTCATAGTGGCAAAAAGTACCAGGTGTTTTCTGTATATATCTGTAGTAGATGCTGCTGATGTCCATCCCATATCTCCCTGGCCACCAGCTACATCTTGATGGTCAGTTGTTAAGCACACTGACCTCTGCTTTGCTGGCCTGGGGACTTTCTTTGGAGCTGCGGGAGCTGCCTCAACCCATGTAACTGCCTGGCAGATCAGAAGTGCTGGGGATTTAGTGCATAGAGGGCTGGCGGAGGGGGGTGGGGGGGGGAGGGCTGTCAACCCTAGTTAATGAAGGATGGAAATCAATGTGCACAGAACTCAGCTTCTGCCATCTTCAGTGGGGCAATTCTGAGGTTTGTTCTACAGAGTAATGAGAGGGTTTCCAGGGCTATTGAATTATAACTGCTCATAAAATTATTCTGCTAATTAATATACACCTTATTGCTTCCCCCCCTTCTTGTCTCACATTTCCCATTTTTCTCACTAGTACTGAGCTCACCTCTAAGTAAAATACCTGCATTTGTGTCCATTTCTCAGTCTTCTTCAAGGGAAATTAACATATATGTTAATTAACCTAGTTCTTCCTTTTAAATACAGGAAAGTACCAACACATTTTAAGATTATGCTTTTCAGCTACAGTGAAAAACATCCAGTAAATTTATTTTTATACAAATGTAAAACTTTCCCCTTTCTTCTTCTGTTTAAGATGCAAATAGATGTTTTCATGCTTTACAGAACAACCTTGGAGGATATGTTTTTTCTCTAAAAAAAAACATAGTGTTAACTTTTACGCATTTATTTTGCTAAGACCTTTTACTCCTCACATATAAACTGCAAATGTTCAACTCCCATTGCTATCAGTTTTTATCACTAGAACATATTGTTAATATTTTACTTAAAATTATAAACATAAGATTTTAGATCTGTAAGGAGGTTTTAAAATGTTTCAAACTTATTTAGTCCAAGTTTGTGCAATTCTATTTTTTCAATGTCCATCTCCTTTCCCAGCTCTGATTGCCATTCCTCTACAGATTATTGAATCTAAGATAACGGTGACCATAAGACAGCCCTTTATTGTAAGAATACTGTGATCAAGTAAGCTATAATACACTATAAGTTTTAGGATGAATTCTGATTTCAGAGAATTTGAGTAGGCCAAAACAAACAAACAAAAACATTGTCAGAATCGATTAAATATGGTAGTAATATCATCTCACACAGTCTCTTAAAGGGCTTCACATTTCTCCACTTCACACTCAAGAACGATTTCCTTAGGACCTGAATATTTTCTGTGATCTCTCCAGATTGAATCTTCCCCTAGAGAGCATGCATATGCACTCAGAGTTACAACTTCAGTAGCAGACAAACCCCCTTCAAGATTCTTAAACTAATGTAAAACAACGGTTTTAACAAATTGGAACCATAATTCAGAGAAAAGATTGGGGCAGAGATAAGGCTGAGAACTTTTTTAAAATATATTTTTATTGATTTCAGAGAGGAAGGGAAAAGGAGAGGGAGAGAGAGATAGAAACATCAATGATAAGAGAGAATCATTGGTCAATTGCCTCCTGCATGTCCCACACTGAGGATACAGCCCCCAACCTAGGCATGTGCGCTTGACTGGGGATTAAACACTGAGCCACACCGGCTAGGCTAGGTGAGGCTGAGAACTTTTAACTCCCAAATGTCCTTGGCTCTTTCTTTACTGGAGAAACCTACATTCCATCTAAAAACAAACAAACTAAACAAAATAAAAAGTTTTCAAAATTTTCACTTGCAGCAATTGCCTTAGAAGTGATGTCAACTTTTTTCATTATGTATGCCAGGAGTGGGGAAATTCCAGACCTTGGGAGGGCCATATAAGGCCCACAAAACCATTTGATCTGGCCTTGCCAAGACATGAGGGGTGAGTTAGTTAAATGTTTGACCAAATAAAGCAGGTTAATTTTTAAGTTGATAATTTTGTATGGCCTGAGAATGATGTTATAAATATCCAAGTGGCCCTGGGTAGAAATAAAGGTTCCCCACCCCTGATTATGCCAACACCCCTCAATAATTGCCTCTAAGATCAATACCTAGAGTTAGACCCCATAAGTGAAAGAAGTATTTGAGAAACTATTTCATACACAGAAATTATTATAGGGTTTTGCCCATATGTATTAGCAAGAGTCTGAAAAGTTCATATGGTTTTTAATATTTATTAGACCAAGAAGGACAAAATGGATGATTGAATCTGGTTGAATTTATGAATATGATTGTATTCACACAGGATTCAGGTTTTAATGTTGTCTCAATTATCTGGGATGTCCTTAACAGCCTACTAGAATGGATAATTAAAGCTTGGGCACGTAGTGGTCTGCAGCCAATGTGATTACATAGTCAATAATTGCCTGCCATCAAGGAGAAAGGGGGTCACAGCTATACTTCTTCTATAAAGGGCTAGGTAATAAATACTTTAGGTTTTGCAGTGCACATAAAACATCTTCTCTTCTCTTTTTCTTCCCTCTTTCCATCCTTCCTTCCTCCCCTCCTGCTTCCTCCTCTTCCTCCTCCTCTTTCTCTTCTTCCCTTTAAAGTGTGAAAACGATTCACACAGGCTGTACAACAAACAGGCCACCAGCTGGGTTTTGCCTATTGGTTGCAGTTGCTGACCTTTGCTCCAAAGAGTTCTGGCATTCCCTTCACCAAGCTATAAGAAATCCAATCATGAAAGCTCTGTGATGTCTGCCCCTGTAGCCTGGAGCCAATGATGAGAACTAGATATTTGAATTGAACTTTTGATGTCAATGGGAGATAATGAAGTCTGAATTGATGAAGAATGAATGGCAATACTGAAGCATTAAAGGCAATTCAAGAAACCAACGTGTTTTTCCCTGCAGGGGCCTGTTGTAAAGAATATATCTGAGGGTCCTTAAGAATGAAATGTATGTATAGCCCACAAAGCTCTAATTTCATGTTTATAAAGAAAACAATTTTAGATTTGAGTGCAAAAACTAACTGGAGTTACCATGGTGGGGATTCACAGCCTCCTATCTTGTTTCAGACTCATAGTCCTTTGACTAAGGGAAGGCCAAGTCCCTTTGAGAAAGGATGCTTCTGTGTGGCTAAACATGTATACAATGCATCCTTTTCCAAGCATTCTCCAGTCCTGCAGCCATGTGTACTGGGGGAAAAAGGAATATCCACATCTTCCAGTTCTTACTAGTTACCATCTCCACTGACAAATTCCTGAAGACCCAATATGCCACCATGGCACACATGTAAGAGTGGCAACTTATGGAAGTAAGGTGTAATGGTATATCACATCAAGCCTTAGATGCATCTCATAGAGATACTCTGTGAGTATTTTTAAGCCATGAATGTGTAGTGGCAATATATACACACAGGAAATGGCTGAATATTTACAGAGAATGAGAATATTATGGTAGGAAGGAAAAAATATAAGTCTCTGGAACTGTTCAACCCCGTTCCTCCATCATCACCAAAATAGCAAACTAAAACAAATACTGGGATAATTATAAAGATTAGTGCCACCAACAAAAATTTGAATGATGTAATAATGGTGGTATTGCTTCACATCTCTGCTTAGCTCATTGGTTTGCTGGTATAAAACAACTGGTGATTTTCATAAATATAACCAGGTGTTGATATCAACGGCTGCTGTACACGTGACCTCTTTACTGGATGTGAATGTGTCTGAAATGTACTAGTACCAGTCCCAAGTGAAGGGTGGCTGCATTTCAGGCTCACTCATGGTGGTCCCTGAAAAAGAATGGTGGGAGGAAATTTTCCTAATTGTCCGAACCTTAAGCGGTCTCTCTAATTGTCCACTTTGCTTTGAAGGAAAGGCCTGGGCTATGGATCTATATTTGTTAAAAGAAGAAAGAGTGGACAAGGATATGCTTATTTCAGAATTAGAATATATAAACTAGGTTACTAATTAAGAAAACATATCTTTGCAATATGAGCCTACAAGTTACTTTCTTCTATGTAATGATATCTTTGCATTCTTTGTATCTTATATAAATGCAAGTTAGATTTGAATTCATGTTTCCCTGTTTCTTTGTGAGTAATTGGGCTAGTATAACAAGCCTATGGCCACATTGGTGATCAACAAATGCTTGCTGAATATTTTCTAGAATTACAACTGAGGTCCCAATAGGATCAAGGTTAGATCACTTTTTTATATGGCTGTAAAAAAAAATTCATCTTGGAAATACCTTTCCCTGTGGCAAAGTACTTTCCACAAACATAAAGTTAATTTCAAAGAAAAACATATAATTCAGCAAAGTTGGGATACAGATCTTGAAGATATGAAACAGATATTATCCTTGAGTAATTACACCACTAGACTAAATTTTCATGACTTACACGGATTTGTCAAATGCATAAAAATGTATATTAAAAATCAAATTTTAAGGAGAAGATCCAAGATGGCAATGTAGGCAAATGCCTGTACTTGCTGCCTCCCACAACCACATCAAAATTACAACTAAAGTACAGAACAACCATCATCTAGGACCACCAGAAAGCCAGCTGAATGGAAGTACTACAACTAGAGAAGTAAAGAAGCAAGCACACTGTGACTAGGAGGAGGTACGGAGAGTGGAATGGGCTGGTCCGGCACCCACATGGGCTGCTTTTTTAATTAGGAGGGAGATTGCCTCTGTGGAGGCTGCCCAGAGGACTAAGGGGTCCCAGGCCCACACCAGATGCCCAGCCAAGGGTCCCAGAGCAGGGAAAAGAAGTCTCTATTGGCAGTAAGAATTACAGGCTGTAAAAACCAGGGCGGATTGGGGCTGAGTGACACACAGGCTGCTGGGGACCCAGCTGCTCCTCTTAAAAGGCCTATACCACAAACTTAACTTACAAGGTCCTGCTTCCTCCTGCTCCCTCTGAACTCCAGTGCTGGGAGAGGCTCTGGGGGACCCAGACACATACAGGGGGAAACTGGGCTGTCTGGCATCAGGGCAGGAACTCGGGAGCAGCTTTCTTCAAGACAGAGCTGCTGGCAGTGGTCATTGTTCCTGTGCTAGGACCTCCCCTTCGAAGGGCTGACTGGCAGCCATTGCTGTTTGCTCCACCCTGGTGATCCCCTGAGACCTCGCCCCACCCAATTTATAAACCCATCCAAGCTGTGTGCAGCAGCTTTTGCATATGAATGCCCTATCCTTTCTCAAGCTAAACACCTGTCAAACAAGATGCAGCTGGTTCAGGAGCTCCAAACATCAATAAAAGGCCCAAGACCTGGCACCAGCACCAGCCTGCCTTGCTTCACAGCTGGGCCTTGTCTAGGCACTGCCAAACCCAAACAAAGAGGAGGATCTGCAGATCCCTCTGTAGCTCCTGGTTGGTGGCCCCAGGCAGTGGGTGACTTTGCACCTCCCTGGAGACCCAAGAGCCTGTGTACCCAGTGGTCAGTGTAAAACCATACCAGATTACAACTCTTCATATCCATAAGTAACACACTCATGGAGCAGACTCAGGGAGCACCAAAGCCCCACTGAAGCAAGTCCTTCCCCATAAGGGTGTCTCCTGCACAGCAGCTCTCACACTGTAGTCACAGCTTGTCCCCATAGCAAATTGGCCTGGAAGTCAATTCCTCCCAGTGATACCAACAGCAATTAAGGCTCAACTACAACAAGACTGTGCACAAAATCCACAAAGGGGTGCACCAAGAGTGTCCACCTCAGGTGATTGGGGAGGCTGAGCTACTGGGCCCTACAGGACACCTACTGCACAACCCCACTCTATCAACTCAAGGAGACTTTGCAGCTACCCAATACATAGAAACAAATATGGAAGCAGCTGAAATGCAGAGACAAAGAAACATCACAAATGAAAGAAATGGGAGAAAGCAAACTACTGGATATAGAGTTCAAAACCACAGTTTTAAAGTTACTCAAGAATCTTCCAGAAACCTCCAAAGGACTTAATGAGACTTTCAAGGATCTTAGTGAGAATGCCAAAAAAAAAAAAAAAAAAAAATGGAAAAGGACCAGTCAGAAATTAAGCATACACTGACTGAAATAAAGAATAATATATAGGGATTCAACAGTAAACTAGAGCAGCAGTCACCAACCAGTGATCTGTGGACCACTGGTGGTCTGTGAGGTCCAAAAGGTTGGCGACCACTGGGCTAGAGTATCCCAAGAATCAAATAAATTATTTGAAATATGAGGAAGCAAAAACCACCCAACCAGAAGAGCAAAAAGAAAAAAATATGAGGATAGTGTAAGGAGCCTCTGGGAAAACTTCAAGCATACCAACATTCGAGTTATGGGGATGCCAGAAGAAGAGAGAGAGCAAGATATTGAAAATCTATTTGAAGAAATAATGACAGAAAACTTCCCCTACCTGCTGAAAGAAATAGACTGACAGGTCCAGGAAGCACAGAGATCCACAAACAAGAGGAATTCAAAGAGGACCACACCAAGACACATCATAATTAAAATGCTGATACAGGAGTTTTTGCACTGGAACACGTGGTGTTCCCCTGGGCCGGATGGCTTTCTCAGATTCTTTGTCCGTCAGAGTCAAAGAATGAAACCACTGATGGAAGATGGTATAGCAAATGTGGAAATTTACTGAAGAACAAGCACAGACTCCTACATGGGGAGGGGGAAAGAGTCCCACCAAATTCCTTTTTCCCCTTTTTCCCCTTTTTATAAAGGCTGCAGGTTTTGTGCCTCCATATCCCCTCTGATTGGCCACCAGTCCCCTTTGGTTTGGTCACTATAGCAAAGGTCAAACCTCACATAGGACATGTAAGGTCCTCCTTTATTCTGTAAATATAAACCTTTGGCTACTCCCAGTTTCCTCATCTTATGGAAATGTAACTTCTGCCTTTCCCTTGTCTTATGGAAATGTAACTGTTGCCTCTCCGAACTCTTTTGTTTTATGTAAATGTACCCTTTTATAACTCTGTAGCCGTGTGTTTTTTCCATGGACCCCCTTAATTTTAAAAATTCCCTAAACCTGCCTATTTCACCCCTAAAATTCCTTTTTCAATGCCAAGAGCATTGAAAGAATCATAAAAGCAGCAAGAGAAAAGGAGTTAGTTACCTACAAGGGAATGCCCATATCAGTGTCAGCTAATTTCTCAACGGAAACTATGCAGGCCAGAAGGGAGCAGCAAGAAATATTCAAAGTGATGAATAGCAAGAACCTACAACCAAGATTACTCTACCCAGCAAAGCTATAATTTAGAATTGAAGGACAGATAAGGAGCATCGCAGACAAGAAAAAGCTAAAAGAGTTCATCACCACCAAACCAGTATTATATGAAATGCAGAAGGGTATCTACACTAATAAAAGACAAGGATGCTAATTAACCATACCTTTGCTATGCCCTAAGCCACGCCCACCAGCTAATCAGAGCGACAATATGCAAATTAACCCAACCAAGATGGCGGCTGGCAGCCACAGAGCAGGAGCAAGCAGGAGGCTTGGTTGCCTGGGCAATGGAGGAAGCCAATCTTCCCACCAGCCCTGAGCCAGCTGTGGTCTCCGCTAAAGGCAACAAAGTTTCAATTATAGAAGATACACAAATCCCAGATACCTGCGTCCAGCCAGACTCCCCTGGGAGCTTGGGTGGCTGGGGATTGTGGCCAGCCTGCAAACAGCCATCAGCCCCTCAACCAGGCTGGCCAGGCACCCCAGTGGGGACCCCCACCCTGAAGGGGATGTGGGAAGCCTAAAAACAGCCATCAGCCCCTCACCCAGGCTGGCCAGGCACCCCAGGGAGGACCCCCACCCTGAAGGGGCTGTGGCCAGCCTGCAAGCAGACATCAGCCCCTCATCCAGGCTGGCCAAGCACTCCTATATAATAAAAAGGTAATATGCAAATTGACCCTAACAGCAGATCGACTGGGAATGACTGGTCCCTATGACACACACTGACCAACAGGGGGCAGATGCTCAATGCAGGAGCTGCCCCCTGGTGGTCAGTACGCTCCCATAGGGGGAGCTCTGCTCAGCCACAAACCAGGCTGACAGCTGCCATACAATGGTGGTGGTGGTGGGAGCCTCTCCCGCCTCCTCAGCAGCGCTAAGGATGTTTGACTGCAGCTTAGGCCTGCTCCCTGCTGGCAAGTGGACATCCCCTGAGGGCTGCCAGGATGCCAGAGGGATGTCTGACTGCCAGGTTAGGCCCAATCCCCCAGGGAGCGGGCCTAAGCCAGCAGGTAGTCATCCCCTGAGGAGTCCCTGATTGCTAGAGGACACAGGCTGGGCTGAGGGACCCCCCCGAGTGCACAAATTTTTGTGCACCAGGCCTCTAGTCCTGTATAATAAAAGCCTAGGTGGTGTCACGAGACAACCTTGTGCAACGTCGTCACAAGATGGCCCCCACAAGATGGCTGCCCCAAGACAGCCACCACAAGATGGTTGCCACAAGATGGCTGGCAGGGGAGATCAGGTGAGGGTGATCGGGCCAGAAGGGGAGGGCATTTGGGGGCGATCAGGCCCATAGAGGAGCAGTTAGGTGTCAATCAGTCCAGCAGAGAGCAGTTAGGGGGTGATCAGGCTGGCAGGCAGAAGCATTAGGGGCAATCAGGCAGGCAGGCAAGCGGTTAGAAGCCAGTGGTCCCGTATTGTGAGAGGGATGTTCGAATGGAGTAGGACATCCTCTAGGTCAGCGGTTCTCAACCTGTGGGTTGCGACCCCTTTGGGGGTCGAACAACCCTTTCACAGGGGTCGCCTAAGACCATCAGAAAACACATATATAATTACATATTGTTTTTGTGATTAACCACTATGCTTTAATTATGCTCAATTTGTAACAATGAAATTGGGGGTCACCACAACATGAGGAACTGTATTAAAGGGTCGCGGCATTAGGAAGGTTGAGAACCACCACTCTCAGCGGTCCCAGATTGGAGAGGTGCAGGCAAAGTGAGAGACACCCCCTCCCCCCGTGCACAAATTTCATGCACCGGGCCTCTAGTTCTTTAATAAGAGGAAGAAGAAGAAAAAGGTAAAGATAAAAAATATAAACAACAAAGTGGCAACAAATACATATCTATCAACAATTAAATCTAAAAATCAAATGAATAAAAAATCTGATAAACAGAAGAAACTGGTGAATGAAGTAGAATCAAAGGCATGGAAATGGAACAGACTAACGATTCTCAGAGGGAAGGGGGGTAGAGGGTGGGAAGAGATTAGACAAAGATCTTATATGCATATAGCATTACCTACGGACACAGACAATAGGGTGGCAAGGGCCTGGGGGTAAGGTAGGAACTAGGTGGAAGGGAGCTATAGGGGGGAAAAAGAGGGACATCTGTAATAATCTCAACAATAAAGATTAATTTAAAAAATCAAACTTTATGTACATTGTACCTCAATATTATTCTAAAATCTATATATATAAAGAGTCAGGGGCCATCACTTCCAAAACAATCAAACAGATGACCAAATAGGCTGAGTGGGGCGACAAGGCCAGAAGGGGGTTAATGAGGGACAATGAAAAAACTGAGCAGCAGGCTGCGTGGGGTGACCGGGCCAGCAGGGGGTCAGTGAGGGGTGACCAGGTTGGCAGAGGGGAGCAATGAGGGATGACCAGGATGGTGGGGGGGTGCATTTGGGGGTGACCAGTCCAACAGAGAGGGGCAGTTGGGGGCAACCAGGTCAGCGGGGGGGGGGGGTGGCAGTAAAGGGAGAACAGGCTGGTGGGGGTGACAGTTGGGGGCGACCAGCTAGGGCGGGTTAGGGGTGATCAGGCAGGCAGGCAGGTGAGCAGTTAGGAGCCAGCGGTCCTGGATTGTGAGAGGGATATTCGACAGCTGGTTTAGGATCAGGCCTAAACCGGCAGTTGGACATCCCCCGAGGAGTCCCAGATTGGAGAGGGTGCAGGCTGGGCTGAGGGGACACCCCCGCATGCACGAATTTTTTGCACTGGGCCTCTAGTAAATATATAAGGAATTAATAAAACTATAAAAATAGAAAAAGATATGTCAAGTGGTAAATCCTTAACAGACTAAATAATATATTTAAAATATTTTTTAAACTCCACTAAATTTTATGTTCCCATAATATCTAAACCTAAAAATATATAAAGTCAAAATTTGATATAAATCTATATTAATTAGTCTAATAATTTCAGTACATGTCTAATCTAAAAGTTGTAAATTCTTTAAAAGACCCAGTGGATGTTAGTGGGGACCAGGATAAACTTGCAGCCTAATCCCAATCCTTACCTATTGCTGCTTTGTTAAGCTACCTTGGTCCAAGGTCTTCTGTATCTGACTGGGCAATTCATTCTAAGTCCAAGATTTCACATTGCACACTCTACTTTCTGAAAGATATACACCACATTAGCCAACTTCAATAAAGAAGACATTTTATTTCCCTGCTGTCTTATTTCTCAATGTGGTTAACAATTTAAGCATTGAAATGGGATATTTCTTTTCCATCTCTACCCCCATCTCCAACACAAGCCCTTGAGTTTTCTTACATTAAAAAGTGGCTTACCACTTAATTGTGAATGTGACATATTTCAAAGGAAATTCCATTCAGTAGTAATAATATAGAGAGTGCATTCACATGAATATGATAGTGTGTTTTATGCTTTATGATAGTTCTAAGAAAAAGTGTTTGAACTCAATTTAACTCAAAAACAAAATTTCAAACTGAAGGCACAAGTTAAAAAGTTTGAGAGACTTGCTGACATCATATCAATAGTAAGTCAGGAAGCTGGGCTTAATTCACACCACCTACTGCCAGCTCTAGTTTGGGTATCAAGCCATACTGCAGGCAATATTACTGAGAAAATGAAATAAAACTGCAGTCCCTTCCTTGAAGTTCCTCAGGGCCAAGTGCATATAATGGGTTGATCAGATTAAAAAGAGAATAACTTCAGTTCCACTGGAAAATCTAATTTTGCTGTCCTCCTTCTGAGCAAGACAAAAAAGTGTTGGCATCTCCTAGTTTCTTTGTCCTCCCTCACTCCCCATGTCTACCCCTTCTTTCCAAAGCACAAGATGTGGTGTGAAAAAAAAGAAAATAAAAGTACCTCTTTTCATGAGTTGAGAGCCATGACTAAATAGTTTATGTTTTCCTTCCTAAATACCTTTCATGGACTTTAAGCAGATCAAACAGTGCAAATGACTGCTTTTTAATCCTTATTACTGAAGTATGTATAAATCAAGGCTAGGATAAATACACTTCATGTTCTCAAACTCTAATGGAATCTTGAAATCTAATTACATTAGCAAATATTTGATTATCATGTAGACACTAATGTCTTTCAACAGTTTTGTAATGTCCAGAATATGATGTCACCATATAAGATTATAACTGAACTAGAGGCCTGGTGCACAAAAATTTGTGCACTTGGGGGGGTCCCTCAGCCTGGGCTGTACCCTCTCACAGTCTGGGACCCCTCGGGAGTGACCACCTGCTGGCTTAAGCCTGCTCCCTGGCAGTCAGACATACCTCTGGCAGCCCAGAAGCCCTCGGGGGATGTCCACTTGCCAGCGGGGAGCAGGCCTAAGCTTCAGTCGGACATCCTTAGTGCTACTGAAGAGGCGGGAGAGGCTCCCACCACCACCTCTGTACTGGCAGCCGTCAGCCTGGCTTGTGGCTGAGCAGAGCTCCCCGTGTGGGAGCCCTCTGACCACCTGGGGGGCAGCTCCTGCATTGAGCATCTGCCCCCTGTTGGTCAGTGTGTGTCATAGGGACCAGTCATTCCCAGTTGATCTGCTGTTAGGGTAATTTGCATATTACCCTTTTATTATATAGGAGTGCCTGGCCAGCCTGGGTGAGGGGCTGAGGGCCATTTTCAGGCTGGCTAAGCCCCCCAGTGGGGACCCTCACTCCATGAGGGTGTGGCCAGCCTGGGTGAGGGGCTGATAGCTGTTTGCAGGCTGGCGACAACCCCCAGCTGCCCAAGCACCCAGTGGAGGCTGGCTGGAAGCAGGTATCTGGGATTTATTTGTCTTCTATAATTGAAACTTTGTTGCCATGAGCAGAGGCCTCACCCAGCTCAGGGCTGGCAGGAAGCTTGGCTTCCTCCATAGCCCAGGCAACCAATCTTCCTGCTTGCTCCAGCTCCGTGGCTTCTGGCCGCCATCTTGGTTGAGTTAATTTATATATAGTAGCTCTGATTGGCTGGTGGGCGTGACTTAGGGCATAGCAAAGGTACAGTCAATTAGCATCTTTGTCTTTTATTAGTGTAGATAAAGACACACTTTTAGCACAACTTTCTGTGAGAAATTTATCTCACACCTGACTGTGGGGATTCTAAAATCTACACTAATAAAAGAGAAACATGCAAATTGTTGTCACTCTGCTACGCCCACCTGCTAATCAGGATGAGTATGCAAATTAACCCCAAAAAAGATGGAGGTTAACTTGCATATGCAAGCATGGAGTGAAGACTGAAGGCTCCAGCCTGAGTGAAGACTAAAGACTGAAGACGACTGAAGACTGAAGACAACTAAAGCCTGAAGACGACTGAAGACTGAAGAGGCTTGGCTTCTCTGCTGCAGTCAGAGCAAAGGCCTGGGTCCCAGGTGCTGGCAGCCAGGGGAAGAAAGGGCTATTGCATGAATCTCTTCATGCAACAGGCCTCTAGTGTTTTATAAATGGCTATATGCTAGAAAACACATACATACTGAAACAAAGACAAGGATGAATTTCTACTCTTTTGTTGAGAGCAATACCAGCAATTATGTAAACCCAGCCCTCCCTGATGTCTGCATCCTCTGCAGCCATTCTTGACCAAAGGGAAATAGCAGACCTAGCAAGTATTTTTCTACCACTCCCAGAGGCACCCTGGAGCTTCCTGGGGACTATGCTCATGGAAAACTTGACTTCTGGGTAGAGCTCACAAAACGTCAAGTAATGAAAACACTGTGTCTCTTGAAAAGTCCTCAACTCTGTTAAGCATTTGATAACAACTACATTGCCCCATTGTGACTTCATTCTCTTCTCATAATGTGGTCCAGGGCCTACTTGCATCAGAACTACTTTGGGAACTTCTAGAATCATAATTTTCTGGAATTCGGGCCCAGGAAAGAATTGTTGATCATGCAACTAGGTATCTGGCTAATTCCTAAGTTCATTCAAGTTGGAGAATTACTGCAGTCCTTTTTGTACTGAAAATAATTATAGTACCAATTTGATGGTTATAGCTTCCACATTTTTCTCTCAAGGTTTGCTGATATTTAAAAAGTTAAGACTGTAAACTTTCCTAATGAGAAAAAATTCAAATGATTTATAATATTATTGACTAAGTAATAAATGCATGTGAATAATTCAATTCACTAAAATCATCAACATGCTCAAAATCTGCCTTATTTAACCCCAGTGATTTTGTCATATAAGGGCCAAATTGCTTATTTCCAGATGAAGCACAACATTTGAAATTATGTATCTAATATTTAGATTGCAAGTCTAAAATAAATATTGTGTTTATGATGTTAGCCAAAATTACAGAAAGTAATATAGGTTGTGGTTTGAAGAAGAGAGAATTTTACAATGAAATACGTGGTTAAGTAAAAGCAATTTTGACTATTCCATTTTATGCTAAATTTTTATAAAAATTGCTTTTTTGTATTATTCATTCCCATGCTGCAGGTGTAATATTAGGTAATTTACAACCCAGAACACAGGCACTAACCTGATTACAAAAGCCAAAGTTAAAAATAATAATAATGTTTAATTACTTTACTCATGGCTAATATTTTGTACAAGACTGAATACTAAACTCTTTTCTTAACTGAAATAATGAAGCGCTGGGAATTCCTGATGAGGCTGTTTTAATTAATAACTTGACATTTGGAAGTGTATAATATAATAATACCTATGCATGAATTCTTATAAAATTGTGAACTTACAAAGAAATGCTACTTTAGAATATAAAGAACCAGAATTATTACAAATGTTCCTATATTTCTTCTCTCCTATTAAAACCTGTAAGGATACAGTCCATAAAAAATTTAAGCTGTACATCAAATAAAAGTTGTAAACATAAAGCTATGTCAATATATGAAAATAATGTTTACCTTTATTCTTAATCAATTTAGTAATCTATTTTATGTGTTGAATCCATTTTACTTATTAATTAGAAGCCCAGTGCACAAAATTCGTACACAGGTAGGGTCTCTAGGCCTGCCCCGGGGTCAGGGATGATCAGTTTCCCTGCCTCCCCGCCTCCTCATTCCCTCACTCCCTCAGCGCCCGCCTCCACTCTTGCAGCTGGTCACCTGCCATGTTCCACACCACCCCCTGGAGGTCAGTGCATGTCATAGCGAGCAGTTGAACTCCCAGTCAAACTCCCAAGGGGACAATTTGCATATTAGCCTTTTATTATACAGTGGGGCTTTGACTTTCGAGTGTACCGACTAAGGAGTTTTTCAAGATACGAGTCGTCTCTCGGCCGATTTTTTGCTTTGAGTTGCCTAAAATTCAGGTTACGAGCCAGCCAGCTTCAGATACTCCACTGCTAGTTGGCGCAGCGAACGTCACAGTGAATGCCACATCAGCCCAGCATCACGTGTCTCACTCGTTCACTTCTTGATTTCACATACGAGTAATTTGAGTTACGAGTTCCGTCACGGAACAAATTAAACTCGTAAGTCAAGACCCCCCTATATAGGATTACTTACATCTAAAAACAGTGTAGACATCATCCCATTTGTTTATTTTTTCTTTTGTTTCCCTTGCCCTAGGACAGTGATGGCGAACCTATGACACGCGTGTCAGAGGTGACACTCAAACTCATTTTTTTGGTTGATTTTTTTTGTTAAATGGCATTTAAATATATAAAATAAATATCAAAAATATAAATCTTTGTTTTACTATGGTTGCAAATATCAAAACATTTCTATATGTGACATGGCACCAGAGTTAAGTTAGGATTTTTCAAAATGCTGACACGTCGAGCTCAAAAGGTTCACCATCACTGCCCTAGGAGATGTATTGGCGAACATATTGCTACAAGAGATGTCTGATATTTTTCTGTCTATGGTTTCTTCTAGGATTTTTATGCTTTCACAATGAACATTTAAGTCTTTTATCCATTTTGAGTTTATTCTTGAGTACGGTGTAAGTTGGTGGTCTAGTTTCATGTTTTTGCATCTACCTGTCCAATTTTCCCAACACTATTTATTGAAGGGATTGTCTTGACTCCATTGTATGTTCTCACCTGTTCTGTCAAATGTTAATTGAGCATAATGGCTTGGGTTGATTTCTGGGGTCCCTGTTCTGTCCCATTGATCTATATGCCTGCTCTTGTGCTAGTACCAGGCTGCTTTGACTATAGGAGTTTTGTAATATAGCTTGATATCTGGTATTGTGTTCCCTCCGACTTTGGCTTCTTTCTCAAGATGACTGTGGCTATCCAGGTTTTTGTTTTTTTTGTTTTTTGGTTCCACTTAAATTTTGGAAGTATTTGTTCTAGATCTGTGTAATACACTGCTAGAATTTTTATAGGGATTGCATTGAATCTATAGATTTCTTTGGGTAGTATGGACATTTTAATGATATTAATTCTACCAATCAATAAACATGGTATATTCTTCCACTTGATTATATCTTTCTCCATTTTTTGGCAATCTTTAGAATTTTCTATATACAATATCATGTCACCTGCGAACAATGACACTTTTACTTCCTCCTTTCCATTTAGGTTTTCTTCTTGTCTGATTGCTGTGGCTAAGACTTCCAGTACTATCTGAATAAGAGTGGTGAAAGTGCACATCCCTGTCTTGTTCCTGTTCTTAGGGGAAATAATTTTAGTTTTTGCCACTGTATGGGATAACATATTTGGCAATGATACATCGGATAAAAGATTAATTTCTAAAATATATAAGGAACTCATGCAACTTAACAAAAGGAAGACAATCCAATTAAAACGTTTGCAAAGGACCTCAATAGACACTTCTCCAAAGTGAACATACAGATGGCCAAGAGATATATGAAAAAATGCTCAAAGTCACTAATCATCAGAGAGATGCAAATTAAAAGACAATGAGGTACCACCTCACACCTGTCAGAATGAATACCATCAACAAATCAAAAAATGACAAGTACTGGTGAAGATGTGGAGAAAAGAGAAACCTAGTACATTGCTGGTGGGAATGCAGACTGGTGCAGCCATTATGGAAAACAGTATGGAATTTCCTCAAAAAATTAAATATGGAGCTGCCATTTGACCCAGTGATCCCATTTCCAGGAATATATCCTAAGAATCTTAAAACACCAATCAGAAAGAATGGATGCACCCTTATGCTCATAGCAGCACAATTTATAATAGCTAAGATCTGGAAACAGTCCAAGTGTCTGTCCATCAGTAGATGAGTGGATAAAAAAGCTTTGGACCATTTATACCATGGAATACTATATAGCAGTAAAAAAGAAGGAACTCTTACCATGTTCAACAGCATGAATAGACCTGGAGAGTATTATGCTAAAAGAAATAAGCCAGTCAGAGAAAAACAAGTATCACATGATCTCACTCTTACATGGAGTCTAAAGAACAAAATAAACTGATGAACAAAATAGATCGATAAAAACAGAAGCATGAAACAGACTGTCAAATCTCAGAGGAAAGGTAGGAGTGTGTGGGTGGGTAGAAAGAGATTTATCAAAGAACTTGTATGCATATATGCATAACCCATGGACACAGACAATAGTGTGGTGAAGGCCTGGGTTGGGAGGCAGGTGCAGGCCAGAAGGGGTCAATGGGGGAAATAAAGGGACATCTGTAATACTTTCAACAATAAAAAAATTTTTATGAGAAAAAAATAGTGTAGAGAAATAGCTAATAAAATATTGCATTTTTCTGTGTATTTTTCTCTGAGTTTGTATAAACAGGATGGTATTATCTACCACTTTCATTTCAGGAATAACTAGATCTTTTTTTTTCTTTTAATCCTCACCCAAGGATATTTTTTCCATTGATTTTCAAGAGTGGAAGGGAGAAGGAGAGAGAGAGAGAGAAACATCGACATGAGAGAGACATACTGATTGGTTGCCTCCCACATGCACCCTGACCGGGGCTGGGGATTGAACCCACAGCCAAGGTAGGCGCCCTTGACTGGGAATTGCACCATAGACCCTTTGGTCCTTGGGTCGATGCTCTAACCATTGAGAAACCCAGCCAGAGTAGGAATTACTATATCATAATGTATTTAAAATTGTAAACTAAGTTGAAAATCAGCAACAGATATTTACCAGAGTGAGATCATTGATACAGTTCACTCACTGGAAATTCTTATTTCCAGACAGTCATATTTAACAGATAATAATCCTTATCCTTCTATGACCCTGATTTTCACTTAACATTTTATAGTTCTCACTCATCACTTAGATTTTCAGATAGGTATTTTGAAATTCAACAGGATGATTTACCATAATCCTCCATAGTATCTTAATAAAATATGTCAATGTCAATTCCCTAATTATTTATATCTTTTTATATGTTTACTTAACAGTTACTTAATAATTATTGTAATAACATTGTTCAGATTTTAATAGATATGAAGATTATAAAGGACAATTCCTGCTCTTAAAGGATGTTATATATTATAAAAGAAGCATAAACTTTTACAAATTACTTTTAAAAAGATCATTTATTTTAATTTCTCATTAAAACCTGTGAAGAATCTTCTAACCTTATTTATCCTAGGGTTTTATGAAAGTACTACCTTAGAAACAAAATGTCAATATATCCTTAAGTATCACAAAATGTAGAATTGAACAATTCGCAAATGAAAAAGATCTAAATTTTACAAACTGTCCCTGTTTAACATCAAAATATCTGAAATTGTATCATTAATCAATGTGCAGACCACATTGAACATTACAAAAGCATTTATACAATGTGACTCTTATGCATATGTACACACAAACACAATTCAAGACAAATATTATGAATATTTATTTCTACGTGGAGGACTGAGGTATATTATGATTTTATTCTCATATTGTTCTTTGTTTTGTAAATGTTCTACAATGCACATATATCACTTTTATAAGAAAATACCCTTAAAAATGATACCATATGGTTCTATTCAAGGCAAATCAGACTGACTCCAATAGAACTTTTATCATTAGGAGAAAATGATCCCTTATAATAAAAGGGTAATATGCAAATTGACCTAATGGCAGAATGACCAGTCACTGTGATGTGCACTGGCCACTAGGGGACAGATGCTCAACACAGGAGCTGCCCCCAGGTGGTCAGTGCACTCCCACAGGGGGAGTACCACTTGGTCAGAAGCCGGGCTCACAGCTGGCAAGTGCAGCGGTGGTGGCGGGAGCCTCTCCGGCCTCTGTGGCAGCACTAAGGACCCCTCAGGGGTTGTCCAACTGCCGGCTTAGGCCCGCTCCCCAGGCGGGCCTAAGCTGGCAGTTGGACATCTCTCAAGATGTCCTGGACTGTGAGAGGGTGAAGGCCAGGTGAGGGAAATACCCCCCCCCACCACCACCACCACCAGTGTATGAATGTTGTGCACCGGGCCTCTAGTTTTAAAATAATTCCCTACCAGGATTAAAATGGTTCATGTTCTCAGATAGTAAAACAAAGTGGGGCCATAAAATGATATTAGTGACCTTTGATAAGGAGTATACATTTAAAGCAGTTAATCTGGGTGAGCCTCTGGTGGTTACTGAAAATTCTTTGCTCCTGCGCACTGCTGTCCCGCCTGGTGCTTGCACCTGCTGCCGGTGCTGGAGCCACCACTCACACCCGCTGCTGGTGCTCAGCACCAGCCCCAATTGCCCCTTAGGGCTTCTCCACCTCCCCCTGCTCCTGAGGGGCAATTGGGGCTGGCAGCCACCTTTTGCATCCGCTGCTGGCACCAGCCCCAATCACTTGGCGCCATCAGTGGGTGCAAGCAGGGCCCGTGCCATCAGCGTGTGGAAGCAGCAGCAGCGGGAGCGGGGCTGCCGGCAGCCAGGGGACCAGAGATCGTGGCAGGAGTGGCTGGGCAGGAGCAGGTAAGATGGGCTGAGACCTGCCCCTGTGCCCACCACAGCCTCGCAGGCTGACAGTTCCTTTTAAGGTTCACGAATTCGTGCACTGGGCCCCTAGTAATTATAATAAAAGCTAACCCCAAATGTAGTGAGTGCCTAATATGTATCAATGACTGCTCTGGTGTTTTATAAGCACTAACTTCTTTTAACCTCATAACAACCCTGTGAACAAGTGCTCTTCGTATGCTGTTCTGCACTTGTCGTGACTGAGGCAGTGACAGCTTTTACATCTTGTCCAAGTTCACCTCTCTGTACTAGTAAGAACTGTAATGGCAGCAGTGGCCAGTCACATTACTAAACTGGTAAAACCACCTAACGTGAACAAACACTAAATGTGAAAGCCCCAAATAAGGAGACTTACTTTTTTATTTTGCTAATAAAACAATAGTAATTCCAGAGAGATGTTCTAATAATGAATAAGTATATTTCTTGCTGAGGGGCCTCTGTAAGGATTGATATGCTTTTCATATTTTATAAAAGCTACTTCTTCCTGGTTACATCCAGTTTTTTTTAACTACACTGATGGTGTATGAGTGTCTGAGGCGTAGGGTCCTATCTGTGACATACATGCTATTCTTTGTCCTTGTTGAGTCCACCTGTATTTCAAACTCTGTATTCATTTCTTATTGCTGATGTAAAGTATTACCACAAACTTAGTGTCTTAAAAGCAATAGAAATTAAATTACCTTATAGTTCTGGAAGACAGAAGTCTGAAATGGGTGTCCCTGGGCTAAAATCAAGACACGGGCAGGGATATGTTCCTTCTGGAGGCCTTCGGGAAGAATCGTCCACATGCATTGCCCAACTTCCAGAAGCCATCCACCGCTCTTGGCACAGGGCCCCACGCCTCCGTTTTTGAGCCAGCAACATTGGGCTGAGTCCTCATGCTGCCACAGCTCTTGTTCTGCCTCTCCTGCTTCCCTCTTTCACTTAGAAGGCTCACTGGCATAATCCATGACACTCTCCCCATCTCCAAGTAAACTGATTACAATCTTAATTCTATCTGCATATTCACAAATTTGGAGATTAGAATGTAGACACCTTTGGGGAGCCATCATTCTGTCTACCACAATACCTGAACACTGCTTTCAACTCTAGTTCCTTCTCTTCCTTTCCCAAAGGCTTCTGAAGTAAAACAGATCATGTCCAATATATGCTCTGCTTCTCCTAACACAGTATTTGTAGGACAACCCTGACTAAATTGCTTTCAGTGGTTCTCAACCTTCCTAATGCCACGACCCTTTAATACAGTTCCTCATGTTGTGGTGACCCCCAACCATAAAATTATTTTCGTTGCTACTTCATAACTGTAATTTTGCTACTGTTATGAATTGTAATGTAAATATCTGATATGCAGGATGTATTTTCATTGTTCGCGACCCACAGGTTGAGAACCGCTGGCTTAAATGATCATGGTTTAGATTTCTCATTGAGTCAAAGCAAATGACACATTAGGAGCATTTTCTAAAAGTCAATTAGTAGGGGTTTGAAAATTCTTTTGAAGATGCAAAGCATTAGGAAGCAACAAATGATTAGCTTTGTACTATACTCTTCATTTCAAGCATTTTACAATATATTTTAATCATATCTCTATTACACTTTCATGATTTTAAATACCCTCATGGCCTTCATTAAAAACATTTTTTCTAGCATTTTATTGTAGATATTTCACTTCCTGTTATTTCATTCACCTCCAAGGTCTTTGAAAGTAGCAAAATGTTCTAAATTTTTATGATTATCAGCTGGAAACTGTGGTTGTCTAATCTATCCCTTGGAAAAAAAATGTTTCTAAGTTGATCTATTGATGGGTAACTATATCATTTTTATGTTGCACATTTTACTATTAAAATGACTTTATGCATGGCTACTCTATTGATTTAAAAGAAAAGTGTTCACATGGGAGGAATGCTACTCTGAAAGGGAAGTATATATATGTCTGTGTGAAATTGAAATGAGCTCATTTCAGAGTCACAGAGTAGTTAAGAGGTCAAGCTCCTAGAGTCCAGATTCAAGCAGATAATTACCCTCTCTGAGCCTGAATTTTGCACTAATAACATCTGGATAACACCACATATGAGATCAGTTGTTGTGAGAATGAAATGAGATAAAATATGGCGAGCGTATCCTAGAGCCTGTCCTTAGCTATAAGTATCTCAATAATATTTTAATTCAATGCTCACCTTCTGTTTATGCAAGTGATAATAATTTTTCACTGATGGTAGTGGTATAAATGCTTTTTAAATGTATTATATTTAAGCTAAAAAAAAAAAAAAAAGCTACTCTAAAGAAAAATTCTCTTAAACAAGAGGATAGGTAGTATAGCCAAAAATTGAGGAAGGTCTTATGAGAATGACTAAAATTTGCAAAACATTGTCCCAGGGGACTGTGCTCATGACTACATTCCGAAATGAGTATGACTTTCTGGAACAGCAGTTACGCATCAGGAGTCACCCCCAGTACTCAGAGAAAACACTCCTCACTGCCGCTAGTCCCTGTTAACTAGTTCCAATGGCTGAATTATTCATATTTCTGCAGGCTGAGGATTTTTGAGTCACTAATTTGAATTAGAGTGATTATAAAAAGAAATAAAGGCATTCAGATGTTCCCATCCATATTTCACTTAAATACAGTCCCTGAGGGCTGGGCTATTCTTTGTGTATCCCTGGAACCCAGCACAAGCAATCAAGAATGATAGAAGAATGAATGAAGGGAGGAAGGATAATGACTCCTGCATAAAACTTTATATGCAGGCATTAATCCACTCTTTCTTGATAAATATTCTCAATCCCAAATGCCTAGAGAAAGCAATTTTAATTTCTGCAGTATTTTTCTTTGAAATAAGATACATAAATTGAAGTATTATGAGTTAATCATTCCCCTGAATAATTAATACCATCGTCAACAAACATGATGCCTTCTGAGCATCAGAGAGGTTGCATGGCTTGCAAAAGGTGAAGGTCCATTAGTTACAGAGCCACAACTTGATCCTATGCTTATCTGACCTCAAATCCAGTTCAACCAAAAAGTATTTCCTATGTTATTAAAGACTATTCAGTATTAAATACCACATGATTTAACTTATGTGTAGAATCTAAAAAAGAAAATAAATGAAAAAACAAAACAGAAACAAACTCATAGACAAAGAGAACAAATTGATAGTCACCAGATGGGAGGAGGGTCAAGAGATGGGCAAAAATGGTTAAAGGGATTAAGAAGTACAAATTGCCAATTATAAACTTAGTCATGGAATGTAACATACATCCCAGAGAATATAGTCATTAATATTATAATAACTATATGTGATGCCAGATGGATATTAGATTTATTGAGGTGATAACTTTGTAAGGTATATAAATATCTAACCACTATGTTGTACATCTGAAACTAATATAATAGTGTATGCCAAGTGTAATTGAAAAATAAATTTTTAAAATTAAAGTAAAAAATTATTTGGTCTTTCTTTATATTAATGAATAATAATCTTGCATGGAGGATGATCAATTTTTTTATCCAATAAATTGCTGTGGATTTTTCTTTTATTGTTTCCTTTTGTTTCTAAACATTTTGGAATAGATTATATGAGGAGAGAGCAAAACTGAAATATTTATGAATGAGAAGTCACCAAATGGCCAACTAATGCAATTTTAAAGTGCACATACAGAAACTAGACCACCAACTTACACCACACACACAAATAAACTCAAAATGGATAAAGGACTTAAACATAAGACAGGAAATCATGAAAATCTTAGAAGAATCCATAGGTAGCAAAATACCATTATCTTTACCAATATAGCTCCTAGGACAATGGAAACTAAGGAGAAAATAAATAAATGGGACTACATTAAAATAAAAAGCTTCTGCACAGCAAAAGAAACCATCAACAAAACAACAAGAAAGCCCACTGCATGGGAGAACATATTTACCAATGTTATCTCCATAAGGGTTTAATCTCCAACATTTACAGGGAACTCATACAACTTAACAAACGGAAGATAAACAATCCAATAAAAATTATAAGCATAAAACCTAAATAGACACTTTTCGAAAGAGGAGATACAGAAGGCCAAGAGACACATAAAAACATGCTCAAAGTCACTAATCATCTGAGAGATGCAAATCAAAACAACAACGAGGTACCATCTCACACCTGTCAGAATGGCTGTCATCAACAAATCAAACGACAAGTGCTTGCGAGGAAGCAGAGAAAAAGAAACCCTCATGCACTGCTGGTGGGAATGCAGACTGGTGCAGCCACTGTGGAATTTCTAAAAAAATTAAAAATGGAACTCACATTTGACCCAGTAATACCACTTCTAGGAATATATCCCAAGAAACTAGAAACACCAATCAGAAAGGATATATGCACCCCTATGTTCATAGCAGCACAATTCACCATAGCTAAGATTTGGAAACAGCCTAAGTTCCCATCAGTAGATGAATGGATTAGAAAACAGTGATACATCTAGACGATGGAATACTATGCTGCTGTAAAAAAAGAAAGAATTCTTACCATTTACAACAGCATGGATGGACCTGGAGAGCACTATGCTAAGTGAAATATGACAGTTGGAGAAAGATAAATACCACATGATCTCACTCAGTTGTGGAATATAATGAGCAACATAAACTGATGAGCAAAAATAGAGCCAGAGTCATAGAAGCATCAAACAGGCTGTCCAACCTAAGAAAGAAGGCAGGGGAGGGGAAGGGTAAGAGATCAACCAAAGGACTTGCATGCATGCATATGAGCATAACCAAGAACAAAAACAATAGGGGGGTGAGGGCATGTGCTGGGGGATGAGAGGAGCTGGGGAGAGGTCAATGGGGGCGGGGAAAGAAACTTATGCAATACTTTAAACAACAAAGAATTAGTGCACATAAAAATGTTTAATATATTAAACCTACGAAGCTGAACAAGTAAAGCTATTAAAGTAAATGTAGAAAAATAAAAACTAGAATACATTCGCCACTTTTTTTTCTATTTTTTAAAGTCTTTGTGAGATATTTTCAATTATGTGCATGCATTGTTTTAGAAAGAAAGAATACTAAAAGTTTAATCTTCTAGACATACATGGAGAATATTAAATTTCATTTGCTTTTATACTCTAATAATAATTTTTCTCTCTGCCCCAGAAGATATTTTAATTAGTTAAATATCCTGTTATATTAAAAAGTTATAAAATCTTAGTAAAAATAACTGAATTAGTTGTTATCAAATTAAAAGTTAATTTACCATTAAAAATGCCTTAAACTTATCTTTGGGTAAAAACTTCCATGAATTTTTAAGATTCTTTTCATAATAAAAGGAAGAAGACCTTTTGCAAACCTAACAATTGGAAAACAAATACCAAAACCAAAGTGGTTATCTTAGGGAAGATACAGAACTCTGAGGATATTCAGAAATGTGGCATTCAGAAATAGGATAAATGCATCATTATTTATCCTTTTCATAAACTTAATTGGATTCTCTAATGTCATTCTTTGTGCTAGTTTATCACCAAGCGTCTATTAATGTGCTTATCTCTGCTGACTGATGTCAGAGGTTACTCCCTTCCTTTAAAGAGCATTCAGTCTATCTGAGTAATAAAAGTCATTGTCATATTGATGTTGTTTTCTACATACCCTGTTAAGTTAGTCAATCTCCAAAATACAAAATCCATTCTCTGGCTAAATTATTTGCAGTTATAGCAGTTTCTGTTGTTTCAAGTAGAAATATATTTCAGCAAAAATTTATTTGGGTGATTATTCATAGCTCATGTGCTTTCTTCAAATATGTGTTTCATTGAAAAACACTTTTGAAATGGAAGCAATCTGTTTATGGCCATGCAGTCAAGTTGATCTTAATTTTGGAATGTTTTTATAAATGAAATCCCAATATTTAAACAATGTGAGGCCACTTACATAGCTTACATGATTATTGACACAGTAGCAGGCTCACATGGTTTAATGTGAAAATACCTATAAAGACACCTGCTCGGTTGAGATGCAGTGGGACATCCCCTGAGGAGCCCCGGATTAAAGAGGGTGTAGGCCAGACTGAGGGAACCACCACCCCCCCGCCCCCCCCGTGCACAAATTTTGTGTACTGGGCCTCTATTAGAATATAAAATTTTTCAGTAGTTTTATAGTGGTTACATGTTAAAACACATTGAATTCATTGGATTAAATAAAACATTAAAATTAATTGTATCTATTTTTATTTGTTTTAATGTAGCTTTTAAAAATTTTAAATTGCATATGTGGCTTGCTTTTGTGATTTGCATTATATCTCTTGGATAATACTGCTTTAAACTTTCAGAAAAAGTTCCAATGAAATCCATTAAAGATTTGATTTCTCTCTCATGAACTATTTTTTAATATATATTACCAGATAATTCTCATAAATACTAACATAATTCCTAATTCCTCCAGCAGGTTAGAGAGAACTCTGTCCACTCATGCACACTATCCAATGTACTTTCATAGTGATATTTCACTAAAAATATGAAATATTAATTAAAATTTAATTAGCATTTTTATATCATTTATTCATATTGCTATTGTGCCTTTGGTCTTAATAATTTTTAAGATTGCTTTACATAATGAAAATTTAAACTTTATCTTATACATCACAAACATTTTTTAAAATAATCATTTGTTGAATGATTTGATTATGGCATTTGTTGCCTTGCATATAATGTTCCTTGGTTCAATATTCTTAACTTTTCTTTCATAGTTCCTGTTCCTGTCTTGACCGAAGGAGTCTTACTAACCCCTATATGACCAATATAATTTTTTACATATTTTTCTAACATTTAAATTTTTTACAGTGTGCCTGGAATGTATTTTTGTGTATAGCATGAGGCTGAAATTCAATTGAATTTTTAAAAATAAGAGCAGTTAATTGAGTATCAACATTTATTAAATGAACCCTGCTCTTTCTACTGAATAGAAATACCATCATTTCCATATAGCAGACTTTCATATATCTTGGAATTTACACTGTGAATTCTCTATTCTCTTCTATCAATGTTTTGTTTATTCCTAAGCCAATATCTGCTAAGGAAAGTTCTCCTGAGAAACCTTCTTTACCACATTTCTTGGTTATTAGTAGATATTTATTCTTTCATTCTTCTACTTGCATT
The DNA here is from genome assembly GCF_964212035.1 of Myotis nattereri. Lineage (NCBI taxonomy): Eukaryota > Metazoa > Chordata > Mammalia > Chiroptera > Vespertilionidae > Myotis > Myotis nattereri. Next base: position 161,301,038 of record NC_138075.1, read on the forward strand.
TTACATTATTTTACCTACTTCTCTTGCTGTTCTTGGAACAATTGGGATGTTGTATAACACATTGTTTCTACTAAATGTAGAAAACAATCTAGCAGTTTGAAGCAGAAAAAAACTTTAATGTAGAGAATTAGTTGTTACATAATTTATGTGTCTTAGGAGTAACATCTAGGCTGGGCCACCAGGAAGAATCTTCCTGACTGGCCCCCTGGGGGGATATAGGTTATCACCATAAAGAATAGAGGAAATCAGGAAGGCACTGAGCCAGCTGTTGGCAGCTGGAATACACTGGTGTCCAGATCACAAGAATATTAGCTCATGAGCCATCTACTGGTTGTGGACTCTGCACCAACCAAAATAGTTGCCTTTTATGCCATTGGAATTGCATTATATTTCTGTACTGATTTGGGGAGAATCAACATTAAATGCTATTCAATCTTCCATTGGATTAATTTGGAAGAAAATTCTATGCATAAAAGGTCCTAGGTTTAAAAAAAATATATAGCATCTTGGTTTATTTAAATCAAATAACAAAGTTGGAAACTTACCACTCTGATGTAGTTCCGTGAGCAAATGTAACAACATATTGCTTTCTATATTTAAAAGGTCTTTCCGTATAACATTTCATTACAGAATTGGTTCATTGAATCATCAATTGGAAAATGTGACCTCTGCATTGAAATTATGGGAAGGGAAAATACTAATTTTCTATTAGTATTAAACTGTATGAGATGTTAAAACAAAACATGTAATGCTGTCTTTAAAGGAATTTAAGATAGACCTTTGGATCTATCTTGCATAGAGCATTGCAATTTAAAATATAGCAAGATTTATACTTGTATTACAGACCAAACCAATCTCCTAATCACTTACCTGTTTTCCTATACATTTCTTTCCCAATTTAACATTGACAAATGTTATTTTAAAAGTATCTGAAACTCCAAGTTGTGCTTGCATTTGTGAGTTGAGTATGCATACTGATATATGTATTTATGTATATTGACTCAGATATGGAATCTGTCACTTGTTGTGTGACATTGAGCAGAGTACTTTTCTAAGATCTGATTTTTTAAATATCTGAAGTGGGTAGCACACCTATTTTAGATGAACATAATAGTAATTAGATGTAATTCTGTGTGTAAAGTGCCTGGAGAATTCATAGCAGGTATTTAGCAAATAGTAAATATTATTACTTGCAGCCAGAACTAGCATTCAACTTTTTTTTCTTATTAGAAGGAATGTGTTTACATGGCACATTCTCTAAACTTCTATATTTAGAAGTTTAACATACACATGAATATCAGGATTGAGAGCCTCATAAAAGTTCTTCTAGTCTCTTGTTTAATTTTATTCATCACTATACTAAATGCTATAATATCTCTACTTTATGTTTCTTTGGGTATTCACTATAAATTGAGTGTGATGAAACCTGTGATCTACTATAAAAGCAAATGACGTGGAACTCTTCATGAGAATTGTATTTTAATAGTTAATGGGTAAAATATATTTTCTTCATTTTGAGAATTTAATTCTGTTAAGACATGTCTTAAAAAATAAAAAAATGTGGTTAATTTTTATTCCTTTGTTCTTGAAGGAGACAGCCTACAATTATATATTACTAGAGGTCTGGTGCACGAAAATTCATGCACTCATGAGGGTCCCTCAACCCGGCCTGTACTCTCTCGCAGGCCAGGACCTCTTGGGGGATGTCCACCTCCCAGCTTAGGCCTGATCTCCCGGGGTCAGGCCTACGCTGGCAGTCAGACATCCCTCTGGCAGCCCAGAAGTCCTTGGGGGATGTCCAACTGCAGCCACAGTTGGACATCCTTAGCGCTGCCAAGGAGGCGGGAGAGGTTCTGGCTACGCGTGGCTATACTCGCAGCCTTCAGCCTGATTTGTGGCTGAGTGGAGCTCCTGAGGATCGGGCCTAAACTGGCAGTCTGACATCCCTCTCACAATCCAGGACTTCTGGCTCCTAACTGGCCACTTGCCTGATAGTCTGATCGCGCCTACTGGCCCCCCTGCCAGTCTGGTCACCCCTTACTGCTCCCCCCAGCAGGCCTGGTAGCCCCCAACTCCCCCCACCCTCTAGCCTGGTTGCCCCCAACTGCCCCCATGCCAGCCTGGTCACCCCTCACTGCCCCCTCTGCCGGCCTGGTCGCCCTTAACTGCACTCTCCTGCCGACCTGGTCACCTCCAACTGCCCCCTCCTGCCAGCCTGGTCGCCCCTCACGGCCCCCTGCCGGCCTGGTCGCCCCTCACTGCCCCCCTCAGCTGGCCTGGTCATCCCTCACTAACCCCCTGCTGGCCTGGTCAACCCACGCAGCCTGGTGTTCAGTCGTTTGGTTGTCCCTCACTAACCCCCCTGTCTGCCTTGTCACTCAGCCTGTTCAGTCATTCGTTCAGGTGTCCGTTCGGTTGCAATGGCCCCTGGCTCTTTATATATATAAATTTTTTATGCTAAGTCTTGCAAAACGGTATATGGTTTACACTTGAGGCACATTTCAATTTGAGCCAACTGTATTTCAATTGCTCATGAGCCACAAATCTAGTGGATACAGTGCTGGTAGCATAGTAAGCTATTTTTGGCCCATCAGTTAATAGAGAGTATGTAAGCTTTCAGTAATCTAACATCACAGAAAAAATATGCATTCTACACACTTGTTAGAGAATACAATTTTGAGCTATCATTGTCATCAGAAATCCATATGAACAAGCATTGCCAAAATTTATAATGTGACCAACCTGCTTGAATGTGTTTTTATTAAGCAACAGTCAGTGTTTCTTAGATCCATGGACTTACTTAGGGTTGGAGTTTACCAAGTGGGTATGACAGGGAAAGAGACAGGATGGGAGTCAAAGCATATGCAAAGATGTGATAAAATAACGATTTGGATTCCAATTTGGATAAAATTAGAAAGTAAAGGTAAGGAATTATTCAGCATTGAAACAAAATTTTCATAAAAAGAAATACGTTCTTTTCCACTGATATTCATGCTGAGGGGGAGAGTAAGTGTGAGGGAAGGAAGGCGAAAGAAGGAGAAAAAAGAAAGAGAAGGAAGGAAATAAGGACAAGGAGGCACTCCAGAAATATGGACTAAAAGAAGGAAAGAAGAAAGGGGGGGAAATGAGACAGAATACTTAAACACGTGAGAAAATATGTTTCAAATGGAATTCATGGAACATGAACTCTAAAACTTTTCATAGGAAAAAAAACTCTCTTGTGTGATGTCATGAGCTTTTGAGTATAATTGCCATAGCAGCACTGACTTTAAAACAAAAATAACAATAAAATCCTTTCCTTGATGCCATATCTCCTCCAGCTACTATTACCTTTCTACACTCTGGCTGCCATGCTTTCAAAAGCAGTCTACATGGTGACCATATTCTCACCTATCTCCACCCTTCAACTCATGCCAATTTGGCTCTCATCCCCTTTGCTAAAGCTACTTACTTCTCTCCCTGAGGTCATCTGTAAGTCCCATAATGCCACATAAACCGGCTAAATTTCAGTCCTCAATTTAATGGAACTACTCAAAGAATTTGGGCTAGTTCACCACTCTTGCCTTCCAAAAACATTTTGTTTTTGAAGTGTTGCCATTATACTTTTGTTTTCCTTCTTTTCTTTTTAGCCTTTCTCAATCATATTGGGCCAACACCTCCTTTCCTACCAACATGTAAATATTTATTTCCCACAGGTCTTTATCCTGGGTCATCTTTTCTTTCTACTCTAAACTCTTTTCTATGTCATCTCATTTACTGGTACAGTTTTGAGTATTATATATTTCCTAATTTTACATCTCCAGTTTGAGCTGCCTTTCTGAGCTCCAGATCATAATGTCAAATTGTATACTTGACATCACTACTTGACTCTTTCTTAAGTACCTCAAATATAACATATCCTAAATTGAAATATGGATATTCTTCCTCTCAGGCCCTAACTCTTCCCACTTCAATCTTTTCCATTGGAATAAATGACAACTTCATGATCCTCCCATTTTTCCATGTCACAAAGCTGGGATAAATTCTTCACATTTCTTTCTCTCTCAGAATCCATATCTGCTATATCACAAAAGGTGTGTAATAGTTCTTAGTAGATCTGTTCACAGCATTTTGTTGGTTGGTAACTCCTAAGTGTTCAAGAACTTCCGTTGTTGACCTCTTCTAATTCATTGTGCCAACAGCAGCTCAAGCGATCTTCTAAAAACCGAAATCTAATTAATTCATGCCTGCCTCTGTTTTAAAACTCTTCAATAGCTACTCATTATGCTTTGGGGTTTTTTATACAGATGCATGCAATTCAGTTTCAGTTTACTTTCCCAGCTTCTTTGCCCCTTGTTCATTATAACACTGTGAATACATAAGACTTGTCAAATCTTTTAAAAAAATTATCATTTTGAGTCTTATTCCTTCACTTACATCATCACACTTAATTTATCACACTTGAACTTCATTAATTTGTGCCTATCTCTCCAGTTCAGCAAGAGCACACTGAATTCTGATCTTGTTTTTCAAGGTGATCATTAACCCTATTATTAACCTATCATCTGTTACTTAATAAAGACACTATACCTATACATTCTACCATGTTACTAAAAATATGTTGCTCAAAGACCAATCTCTGAAGTACAATACTCATTACTTCAGACTGATATTAATCTACTGATACCATGTATAAGTTTTCATAATTCCCTATCAGTGAAGCTATTTTTCTTCATATGCCAGGGGGATTGAGATAATAGCTAGTACATTATGCTACTTTTATTAAGTAAATGTCATCAACATTCCTTTATTTTGCCTCAATAAAATACATTTTTTAAAAATGACAGAAACAGTATGCTATAAATTTTTCAGATAAGTAAAAACATCCTATTAAAAAACATGAATGACACTTGTTATCATTTTATAACATCATTTGATAACCACATAATTCAAAAATCTAAACTTTAACAGAGATTAAATCTTACAATATAAACTTATGAGTGAATTATTTTTTCACCAACTCTACAAACTTCAAGTTTAGAGACATGGGCTTTCTTCAAATTTTAGTAATATAAACTACTATACTTTCTCATGAGGCATCCTATTTTCAGTGAATAAAAGAAATAGAATTAACTCTCAGATTGTTTATCTTTCAATGGAAGATGCATAAGGGACATCATTTTAACAAAAACATCGTTCTAAAAGAGAAGAAGCTTATGGGAACAGATGTAGCAGTATTTGAGAAATAAAGGTACTTTAGCCTGAACTTTTGTTTCTTCCAAAAGTGAAATTCACTCAAAGTCCCTCATGTAAGAAGATAATTGTATTCCCACAGGCAACTTGTCATGGACAGACAAGATCACAACAAGTGCAGCTGGGCCTTATTTGGCCTAGAAGCAGAAAGTCAGAAACTAAGTCTATTCCCCTTGTCTTTCATTCCTCCTCAATTCTTTAATCTCATCTTCTGTTATTATCCATCTGGCACATGAGTCAACCTGACTGTCATCCTCTATTGTATATCATCAAACACTGACCTTCCACTGACAGGCCTCACTATCTCTTATTTGAAAGGAAAGAAGGGCTTTGGTGAGTCCAGCAAATCTGCAAAAACCAGACAATACCCACCCTTGGCCATGTATCAGTCAATTGGCTGGCTGCCTGTCTTTGAATCAAGTGCCCACGCTAGGCTCAAGCAACTGTTTCTGAGAATCTGGGTGATACATGGTTCTACCCATTTTACATGAATATCGATGGATAGAACATGATAAAGGAAGGGCCTTTGGTCTACCAAAAAGTATCTGGAATAGAGAAAGTTCTAAACTTTTATTGAAAAATAATGACAGAATTAAGAGAAATTATCTCATTAATTAAAATCAAAGTAGAATTTTGCCTCAATTTTACCTCATTCAGTTTCCCAGTTAGTGACCCTGTAGTTCACGAATTGTACTAAAAGTGCAGCTTAAGTACAGCTGAGATTTAAGAAAACATGTCAGTCTATTAAGTCTAAATAAAATGTGATTGACCAATGTAGAAAATGTGTACACTCTAAGGATTTTTCATACAGTCACAAGAAATATTTTACAATTTGTCGTTCCAGTGACATGATTTTATAGAATCATGCCACTTTGATATAGAATGTTTCTACACATCTTTGTGAAGAGGGTGTTCCTCCATCTCCCACCTCACCCCTCCAAAAGAAAAATGGTGACTTAAAAGTTATAGCTTTAACAGTTTAGAAAAGTTTTTATAGGAAATGAAAGAACACAAGGAATTATTCAATATCTTCATATGATTATACCGAACAATATAACATTTTGTCCAAAGTAGGTGCTAATCTTCTGATGCTCTCACTTATCAAGGTAATGTGATATCCATGTGAATTCAAAGTAGAAACACAATAATTGGTAGCTATTAAAAGGAGGCCAAAATTTCAAGTGGTCCTGACACTATGTTATTCTTCTGAAAGTTATACATGATGTTATGGATGGATTGAAATAAAAAGAAGCGAGAATATTGACCCTGATCAAAGAATGACGGTTAGTTTTTAGCATGGATCATGAACTAAAAAATGAGGAATATAGTAAGTGGAGTTCCAAGTCAGGAACTGTTCTTGTACTTTTTAGTATGTCTTATAAAATAGAACACATAAAACATAAAGCAATGGGAATTACTAATATGGAAAAATGTCACAGAAGCTGAAAAGAAAGGAAAATGTGACACATAGTTAGTATAACAAAACATAACTTATTTTAATGAACTGCTTTCCTTCTTATAAAGGAAATCTTATAAAAGACCACAAGGCATTGATGAATTACTTCTCATAACTACAAAGGGAAGTGGTATTTCTGGATTATTGCAATGCTGAGCACTTAGAAGCAACAAAGAAATTCCGGTCCAGTGGTAAATGTCTAACAAGCTCATTATTTTTATCTGAGTGAAAACTAAATACCAGAGGGGTATAATTCCATACAATATCTATACTAATAAAAGGGTAATATGCTAATTAGACTGGATAGACTGGACATCTTTCGGATGTCCTTCCGGACATCCTTCCAGACAAAGCCATGGTGACGGGGGCCGAGACAGAGGCAGTTAGGGGTGATCAGGCAGGCAGGAAGAGGGGTTTGGGGTGATCAGGCTGGCAGGGGAGAGCGGTTAGGGGTGATCAGGCAGGCAGACAGAGGCGGTTAGGGGCGATCAGGCAGGCAGGCAGAGGTGGTTAGGGGTGATCAGGCAGGTAGGCAGAGGTGGTTAGGAGAGATCAGGCAGGCATGCAGAGGGATTAGGGGCAATCAGGCAGGCAGGCAGAGGGGTTAGGGGTGATCAGGCAGGCAAGCAGGAGAGCAGTTAGGAGCCAGTGGCTCCCCTGAAAAGCACTTCCCATGCATGTTTCTCTTTTAATTCTCAAAACCACTCTTGCAAATAAAAGTTATTGTTCTCCCTGTTTTTGCTTTTCGGATGGACAAACTGAGATAATGATTTAGTTATTTATCCAAGATCATAGAGTAGATAAGCAATGAAGCTAGATGGGATGTGAGGCAATCTGAGTCCAGAGGCTTCATAAGTGCACGAACACCTGCAGCATGTGTTCAGATAGATGCAGCCAAAACGTCCCTCTGCTACTTGAGACTTGCTGTCCCAAGTATAAACCAAATATGCTGCTGTTTAGCCTAACATAAACAATTGGATATTATGGAATTATTTCATATTATAGTGAAAATGCCCTAAGAAAAAGCACCTTTTTAAAATGTCAACAACATTAACCTTATCAGAACCTCTCCAGCTGATCTGAAGAAAGCAAGCTTTACCAGCCACCAGAGAAGAATCAGAATCAGTGTCTCTGTAGAAGGAGAAAGCTAGGTTGTTGGCCATGTTGGAAGTATGTAGTCAGAGTAAAAAGCTTAAAATCTTCAAGAACTTCAAGACATAGGAGAGAGACCCAGATAAACCATGATCCTTACAAGCTATGTATACGTACGTATCAAAGACAGGAAAGATGCTTTCTGTTTTTAAGCTAATGATATACTTAACTCTCTTCATAAGAGACATCAAATAATTTTAATAAAAATACAAAAACTGTAGTGTGGGGAATAATTTGTGCTTTAATAAATAAACTGTTTATTGAAGGTAGCAGTTAAAATTAAATTTTAAAATCCTAGTTTTAGAATAAAGCAAAAGAACAAAAGGAATCAATTTCTATTCACTGTGAATCGTTTTTACATTGTTTTAGTACTGGGTACCACGAAGGGACAAGTTGGATATTCATAGATATCTCTGATGGCAGCATACATAGATGTCACTACAAATACACCATACACCTAATGCTAAATTATCTTTATAGGCCTAAACCCATGTTTACCATTTTAAATTGTATTTATTATGTTACCTTTGTATTACTACACAACTCTTATGGGGGGATAGAAGATTGTTGGTGAAGTGAAGCATGGATGATATTCAAATAATTATCAATTAGGGTAGAAGGGGCAAATCACTCCTTGCATCTCAGTTTTCTCTTCTCTAAAATGAAGCAGTTGCACTGATCCCTAAGTTAAAGTCTGCCATGCTGTGGAGATGCCCAAAGCAGAAAGAGAGGTCACACAAATTACATCTCCACTCAATAAAAGGATTAATCCATACTAGTTCTCTGGGAACACTAGTCATATCTAGGAATGGGCCTGGGTTAATATCAAAAGACAGCTCACTATATAAAAATGTCATTACTTTGGTCAAATAAGGAGGAAAATAAAGAAAATAGTAAGTACCACATTAGGAAGGACCAAATGAGATGGGAGGGGGATGGAAGGAACAGAATAATCAGAATGAGAGAGAGGTTGGTTGACATCACTCAAGCATTATTCATAATAGCAAGTGCCTCAAAATACTACTTGAGTATCAAGTAAAATGAAAGTCACTTTCTGGCTGTTCTGCTCAATCTAGATTTAAAACAAATTGCAGTCCCTTTCATTTAACTAAATTGCTAACTGAAATTACAAAACAGCTCACCTGCTCTAGGTTCAAAAGACATGGCTAGTTACTTACAAGTGTAGCAAAGGGTCCATCAGAGCCACCGTTTCCAACATTGCCAATGTTTAATATTTAAAATTTAACATATTGAGATATCGTGGGCCCCCACTCCCTTTTTGTCATTTTCCATTGTCACAAATATACTTCCCATTTAAACTGAAAATCGGCTTTTTAGATTTTATATATTAAAACATACACTAGCCCAGAGAAGCAACTGAAGCCAAAACGACATTACCTGGAAAATGCTAGTAAGCTATGAGAAATTCTATTCAGCAAATTCATAAAATTTCACTCCGATTTTCTTGTTGCATTTCTCACGGTGAACATCTCCAGTAATCATAGTACCCAAGTGAAGGCTTTATATATATATAAAAAAAAAAGTCAAACTGAACACTTTTCATATAATACTATAAAGTTCACAAATGCATTTGAAATACTTCAAAAAGAACTGCCTACAAATGCCTTAATGTCAGTTTGACCTGTAATCCATTTAGGTAGTCAAACAAGTTGACCGTTTTTTTTTTCCTTTGAACAAGTTAGCAAAATCTGTGGAGTGAGGTGGTTCTGCATTAGCCGGAGAAGCAGGTCGCCGTCCATCCTAGCACTTTCCCGGGATGGGTTTGGAAGAGCTGAAAGGCGGGCAGGGAAACGGGAGGGGGGGCGCCACTGACAGAGGATGCCACACAACTTTAGGAGGTTTTGCTGTAACATGTGGACAGAATCTTTAGGATCACGCATCACTTTAAAACACCTGCAAATCTTTAAAACACGCCCCAAGGTGATTTTAGCAACTAGAGGACTCTGTGCTCTGGAAAGTTCCAGCTCCTTGCAAGTTGGAGACACAGGCGGTGGGAACCTGGCCAGGACACAGATTGCACTCCCACCTGGTGGCGTCCACATCCTCCACCCGCCCCCCGCCCCCCGCCCAGAACTGGGCGGCCAGAGGGACGGACAGGCAGCGCTGAGAAGTGGGCAGCGCTGGTCCCCTGGTGGCCCGCATGGCCCGCAGTCTCAGCCGCCGAGCCGGGTCCCTCGCGGGCCGCCTCCCCCTCAGCTGCCCCGAGGCGCCCCCACCCACCTGGAGGCGCTGGGCCGCTGGGCGGCTGCCCCCGGCGGCTCCCACTCGCCCTGCCGGGCGCTTCAGGCAGCATCGCGGTGGGTGCTGGAGCCCAGGCGCCTGCAGACAGGTGCCTCCCAGCCCCGGAGTCGCTGGGCTTGAGGTTCTTCGCGGGCTGATGGGCTGATGGGCTCTGGGCCTCTTCCCTCCGCAGCCGCAGCCGCACCCGCCGCAGGCAGCCGGGGCCAAGGTCTGGGGTTACACAGGCCTCAGGGTCGGGTTGGGCTCAGCTCTGCAGGGCGCCCGAAGGAAGTGAAACTGCCCAGGGGCTTGCTCTTGTGTCCTTGTAGGCTGGTTTAGTTTTAACGCTCTGGTCCTGTTCTCCTCGCACCTTTCCCCCAGGGTATCTTTAAGCTGTGTTACCTGTCCCTGTAGCTCTTCTTGTCCCATTCTAGGTCCCCCACTGTGCCCCCACGTCGGGCAGACATGGGGATAGTAGGCATAGATATGTGCTGGGAAATGGGCGGTAAAAGAGATCTCCAGGCATGGATCTAAAAATTAAGATGTAGATGAAGGTAGTATTTAAAAATGCATACATTTCATTTTGCGTAGACTATCGAGGTTAGATTCGTAAAGTGTAAAGGGCCCAAATTAGATAAGGATCTAAGTAGGTACTCTAAACCAGAGTGCTCTCTGTTGCTTTGTTGGCTTTAAAGGCTGAGAAGACTCACAGTTGCCCCAGATTCTTAAAATAAATGTCCCTCTTCTTTCAAAGATCTCTAAATTATCTTATAAAGAAAAAAAGAAGTTGAAGATCAATTTGAAGATTTGGTAATATTCTGTGGTTTAAATGCCCACATGTAACCTGAAAGGAAAAGTAACCTGAAAGGAAGGCTTGTGCAGCAACTATTTATCTCACCGTCTTTTTGAGGCGTACCATGAATACCAAGTATCAAAATGTTAAATATTTTTCACATTACTGCAATTGTTTTATACTTATAATGAGGAAAACTTGGAGAAGTATGTAAAATGTCAACAAATTCTGTAAACTATTATGGACATAATCGTTTTCCAAAACTTCCTCTAAACTCATAATTAATTTTAAGTTGATCGCTGTATTTGAAATAATGAAGAAATTTTATCTAACTTCAGAAATAATATATTGACAAGTTTATTGTCTTCTGTGGATGCCTGTTTACTAAGAGCCCTCAGTATAATAAAGTAAACTCTCAGTGCATATAAAGTCTTGGTCAATATTTTCAGAAATTCAATAGTTAGGAAAGCATTAACTCTTCTTAAACCAACCCATGGGGGAAACAATGTCTTAATGGATGCATTTGCTAATATATATATATATATATATATATATATATATATATATATATATTCTTCACAAAGGATACTTTGATCAAGATTTTGAGGAGGAAGGAAGACATATAAACACTCCAGCTTATACTTCCCAAGTAAGCATCCAAGTTTTCAAAGGCATCCTAGTTAATCCTTTGGAAACACATAATGCTCACTTCATCCATGTAAGCAAAATAACAGTTGATAAGGATAGTCTTCAGATAGTAAATTGTATCTGAAACACATATGGAGCAGTCTTCCTGTATGAAGAATCCTGGACTGGGACTCAGAAGGCCAATGTTGCCATGACGACTCTCCATCTTTCTATCTAGGCAACTGGTGTAATTAATATTTCTATAATCTCAGCTAAGTGAGGAAATTAGAATAATTATAGTCATCTTTGCCAGCTATATAACTTTATGATCCTGTTTCCTATAATACACATAGAAAAAATAAGATTTACATTAGATAGGAAAGTTAAGTATAGCTCCAGATGCTCACTGTCACTATTTACATCAATATGATATGAGTAAATGAAAAATGCAAAGCAAAAATGTGTATAAAATTATGGGTTGTTTTTTTAAAAACTATTTTATTTAATAAAGGTATGTGTTAGAAAATCTTTTAAAATCTTCCACTAAAGTTCAAAAATTATTCTAACTATATATTTGTTTGGGCACTGAATGAGAACAAAGTTCTTGTTCACAAGTTATGAGGTAGTGTTTCAGCTCATGTACTTATTTATTCTTTTGTTTCATTAGTTGTTGCTATGAACAGCTACTCTGGTTTTGTTTGTTTATTTTTAAGTGATCAATGTACCAAGCACAATGTTTCACAATGTTCATGTCATTTTGTTTTCAAAATCATATGGTTTTAACCATAATTTACAAGTGCGGAATCTGGGTTTTAAAAGTTTCAAGTGACAGAGCTGGAATACAATCCTCAATTTGACTCCATAGCCTGTCTTCCTTTCAAGGTCGCATAAAGTCATTGCTAAAGATTTCATGGACACCACAGGCAATTTTTTATCTATACACATATAAAAATTGCTTTCTTTTGTACCCACTTTCCCATAGAGCAATAATCTCATCAAAATGAACATTCATATTTTTTAAAATAAGCATGAACTGAACTCATAATTCATTACAATGTTGGTGCTATTTGGCTGAGGATATGCAGACACTGTTTTCACAAAGAAAGGAAAATGTGTGGAGATGACACACACACACAGATGTGGTGACTTAAGCCTTACATGTGTTGTAAGTTTTCCCATGCATGTATGAAAAGATATTTTAGAAATATTTTCACTCATTTTGGTTTTGTTTCTCAGTGTCAACATCACCTTTAGTCACAGTTGACTTTATTTTACCCCTGCTTTTTCCCTTAAGGAAAAGATACTGTCTGAAATTCTGAGTTATTTCTGGATTCTTGTTCTTAGAGAGGAGGCACTTCCACTCTGAGATACTTTTCAGTCAGAAGGCCATCCGCAACCTGTAATTGCAGGCTTCTGATATTAACTGTGTTATAGAAGGACAAAAAATGCTAGCCACAGTTGATTTCTTGTTTCTCAACATACCAAACTCTTGGATCCATTGACTTCTTGCATATTTTTTCTAGCACCATGTTGATGACCTCAATATTATTTCCCACTTTGTGGAGATTATAAGAGCCCCACGGTGAGTCTGTGTTCCAGTAAGTGGATGGCTAAAGTTGCTCACTGTTGCCTTTTTGCCATAACCGATTCCTTGGGCCCTACGCATAGGTGGATTATTTTGCTAATGCTGTTGGTTTTATTTCTGCTTTTAAATTCTGTTCTTTCCTGAAGGATCAATGTATTATACAAGTGAAATCATATTTTGCTTTTTCCTGGCTATTTATTGTTGGAGAATTTTCCTCTTGAAAAACATGTCCAGATCTTTATTTATTTATTTTTTAATTCTTTATTGTTTAAAGTATTACACAAGTCTCCTTTTTCCCCCTTTGAATTCTTCCCGGCCACTCCCATCCCCCAGCACATGCCCTCACCCCACTACTGTCTTTGTCCATTGGTTATGCTCATATGCATGCATACAAGTCCTTTGAAAAGATATTTTTAAAATATTTTGATCTCTTACCTCCTCACCCCCTACCTTCTCTCATGGGTTGGACGGACAGTCTGCTCGATGACATGTCCAGATCTTTAGATACTGGAATTATATTATTCTCACAGTTATGCTTTTTATTTGCTAGTTCAAAATTAGACCAAATACTGGAAAGGTTTGAAGGAAATTCCTAGAAATACTATTTTATTATTGTTACTGGGAGGCTTTCTTCATTTTCTCACCCTTTCTCACATTTAACTGAATTTTTTAAATATTAATCTATGTAATGGGCCTTGTCAATATATCCACATCCTAATCCCCATAAGCTGTGTAAATACTACCTTACATTACCTGGAAGCTGGAATTGAGTTAAGGATGTTGAAATGGGAAGATTATTTTAGATTAACTGTCAGGGTCCAGCTCCAGTGGGTCCAGGGATTCCCAAAGGTGTGGATGGAGTCGGCGAAGAATGATTTACAGGGAGACAGCGTTCAGAGGATCAGCATAGCTCTCTTTACTCTCCGTGGATCTTCCCTGTGCCTGGCAGAGGCCACAGAAAAAGATGCAGAGGCAAGCTGAGTTTGATACCACAACTAGTTTATTTTATTTTATAGTCAGAGGTAAACAAGGTAGTTGTTACCATAGTTACACTGTTCTTGTGAGTTTCACTTTTTTTGGCAGCACTTGCTGCACCTCCCTCAGCCATTAGCTTCCCAGATAATATCTAAGGAGCGTCATAAGGTCAAGCCTAATTATGCTAAGAAGATTGTGCCCTCTAAACTGGGACTTGTTTGTGACTTTGCCAACAGGTCAGTCCAAGGCTTAACCCTATAACCGCGCCCCACAATTAACCAAGTTGGCCAATGTGATCACCAGGGTACTTATAAAATGGAGAGAGGAAAGTCAGAGAAGAGACGTGATGAGGAAGCAGAGATTATGGAGTAATGCGCTTTCAATGTTGAGAAAGGGCTACAATCCAAGGAGGCTTCTAGAAGCTGGAGAGGCAACGAATGGATTCCCCTGCAGAGCCTCCCAAGAGAACTAGCCCTGCTGAAACATTGACTTTTAGCCTACTGAGACTGATTTTTATCTTCTCACTTCCAGAACTGTAAGAGAATAAATTTGTGTTGTTTTAGACCACTGAGATTGTTGTAATTTATTACAGCAACAATAGGAAACTAACACATAAACTTTCCAGTGATAAATTGAGTGTTAGGGGAAAGTCATGAATGAGAATTTTTTTACATTCTTCTAAATAAACATATAGAAGAGAATATTCAATTCCCTTTAGCATTAATTTTCTAAGTCTCTGTGGAGCAACAGCTCACTGTTAATTGGTGGTTATAGTAGCTTTTTGATATTCCATCCTGCGGGCTGTTTGCATTATGTACTTGCTCTGTTCTCTAGTGATTGAGTAGAAGTGCTGAATCTTCTCTTTTCTATTAGATTGAGGGTGACTTGTTGAACTAACCAAGTTTTCTGCTGATACTGCAGCTGACACCACCCCTTCTGTACCCCAGCTTGTGCTAACAAGTGACAGGGAGTTTGCTCAGTAAATCTGAGTTTTGACAACTAATATTATAAAACGTTTAAATGCCAAGAAAATCCAGAATACCCCATCTCTCTTTTTGGTTGTTTTGACTTTCTTTGGGAACTCTGGTAATTTTTTTATATTATTATCCTGTAATTATTGATTTGATTAAGATTTCAGCCCCCACTCCCTACCTGACATGTAATAACATTTTCCTTCATACCTAATTCACCACAGGTCTCTCAATATCTGAACCTGTTAGCTTCACTCCTCTACAGGATGGATAAAAGGTAACATTTCTCATCCTGGTGGGTGTTCCCAATGGTTAGAGGCTGGGAGTGAGTACTGAAGGGTTGTGGGTTCAATTCCCAGTTAAGGGTATGATCCCCGATGTGAGAGGCAACCACCAGTAAGTAGGTGTGTGTGTGTTTGTGTGTGTGTATCTCCCTCCCTCTGTCCAACTCTCTTTAAAAGTCAATGGGAAAAAAAAATCCTCTGGTGAGGATTAGCAACAACAAAAAGAAAACACTTATTTTCATTATTCATTTGTTAATTCATTCAAAAAGAATTTAGTAAGTACCTACCAAATATAAAACACAATGCAGGGCACTGTATATATAATGATAAAAAGACACAGTCCTTGCTTCCATAAAGTCTGCTTTCTAGTCATTCTGCTTTAATTTGGTGAAGAATTGTATAAGATAAAGAAATACTAAATAGATCTGTGGCGGTTGAAAAATACCTTTGGACCATTGGATAGATCAAGAATATTCTTGTAAGTAATATGATTGTGTGGGCAGTTTTTATTATAAATAAGTCATGGTAAAGAAACTTTGAAATTGAGAATGTTTGAAACTAGAAGACAGCAACAGGAAGTGGTTGGAGAAAAATTTCAACAGGAAGAGAAGCAAAGATAATGTATTAGCTAGCCATTGGTATAACTAAAGTGTAACTGCTTAGGGCAGGTTCTAAGAATTTTGCCCCTTGACACAATTCAAAAAATTGGGAGAGAATAGAGAAGGTAGTTTTTATATCTATGACACAATTTCATAGGCTAGTGAGTAGCCTGTTCACAGTTTAGAGAAGAGAAAAAAACACAGACATTTATTTAAGGCAAATGAAGTGAGTTTCTTTTTAAAATCCAGGTCTTCTTGGACTATGACCTGAGAAGCAAAAGTCATGACAGTCGATGCCTCATTCAAAGAAGAAAAAGAAGTTAGAATAATGGACTCTGCAAAGTACTAAAAAGGGAATAAGAATAGAAAGCAACAATTTATGGTGAGAATTCTCGCTAAAAATAGGAGTTTTCATTTCCCAAAAGCAAATCATAGAAATGTTTATAACATGAAACCAAAGCCAAGAGAACAGTATCTGAGAGTTCATTTTACTCCTTTCCTGTGGCTGGTTTAGCGTTCATTTCCCACCTTTTGAGAGACCAGCTGTGTGGTATCAAACTGTGAGTTGTGGTATCAAACTGTGAGTTGTCTATGAGATTTCAGAGTACAGGCCCCTCAGTGGCACAGCCTCTGTACTCTGCTGCAGGCTTCATGTAGAGTCCATGGAGCCTGAGCCTTTGAGGAATGCTGGGGGAAAGCACAGACCATCCTTATTGGGACCAATAAAAATATTTCTTCATGAAGATCTCCTAGAATCAAAAATATCATGTATGCTTTTGAAGGAAAGGGAGGGCATTACTCAGGGGTGAGTTCTTTGTAAGTCTAGGTCAAATATATGTAAGAGAGGGATGTTTAAAACTATTTTGAAAAGAGTTAAGAGTTTAAGTCATGGGTATGGCTATCTCCCAGGAGGTAGCTTGACTAGCCACAAAAACTGAGAAAGTAAGGGGAATAGTGAATTTGTGTAATGGCTGGAGATGTAATGGGAGAGCACTTCAAAAATTGTGGCTGAGAAATACGCTTAATCTTGTGAGTACCACTGAAACTATTTTGTATACATTTTTTTTTTGGTTTTTATATTTAGGGTCAATTATCCCTACTCTTGACCAATTTAAACTAATTAACATACAATCTCTAAAGTCATCTCAATTCAGGAAAAGGCAAGTTTTCCTTGGTGCATTGAAGCCATTTTCACAAGTGAATTCCATCCTACACTAAAACAAACAAAACATGATAATAGATCAAGAAAGCTATTGTAGCATAAAGCTAAATATGTGATTTTATTTTCTAAATCTTTACTGTAACTTATTCATCATTGTAATACCCTTAGCAAGATGATTTTTTTTTCAGACTTCTGCCCTTGAAACTCTACTTGAAGTGGATAGATGTCAACTATATTGATAGGTTCCCTTTTATATCTTTCATATGAAGTAAAAAGGGTTCTGATTTCCATGAGAAGTAGATTGCAATTTCCATCTTGCCAGCCATTTCTTTTTTATCAGATATATTGCCTAGAAGAAGAAACGGAGAAGCTACATGTGGGGAAAGCATGTGATTTTCTTCACCCTTTGCAGAAGTACATATTATGCAAGGGTCTGCATAGTTTCCTGTCACACAAGCATGACCAGTGAGGATAAGAGTCATTAGGGTCCTTTCTATTCCAAGGAGGAGGCCCATCTACCTAACTCAGGGGTGGGCAAACTTTTTGACTCGAGGGCCACAATGGGTTCTTAAACTGGACCGGAGGGCCGGAACAAAAGCATGGGTGGAGTGTTTGTGTGAACTAATATAAATTCAAAGTAAACATCATTACATAAAAGGGTACGGTGTTTTTTTTTCAATAGTTTTATTCATTTCAAAGGGGCCGGATCCGGCCCGCAGGCCATAGTTTGCCCACGGCTGACCTAACTCCTACTCAGACATAAAGGGCAGAAGAGATCCACTCTCTGACATGTGTCCCAATGAACTGGAAACCACAATAGAGGTCAGTTTGAGACTAGTGGCCTCTTTGTGACTCTGAAGTGGGCTAAGTAGTTAATTCACATCCAGTGCCGATCAACCCTGATTTAACAGAAACTAAAGGGGATTCCTTTCCTGAGCTTAAGAGTGGATTTGTCAATCAATCTAAAATTCAATAATCTGAGTAGAATTGACTACATCTTCCTGTGACTTTCTTGTCCTCTGTACTTATTCTTACTTTTACTATAACAAAACTTACATATTTTATTCTTGTTGATTTAAATATAGCCTTCTCATAATAAGATGTAAGTTCCACAAAAGACCTTATTCATTTTTTATCCTCAGGCTTCTATAGTTTCCAATATAGAGCAGGTAACTATATGTAAAAACTGATAAGTGATTGATTAATTAATTAGTGCGAGAACTATTAGAAACATAAAGTTGAACAACAAAATTTCAGGTCTCAAAGAGCTTTCAACCTAATGAAGAAGGCAGATATGTAAACTAATGATAATTTACATAAAGTTAAACCCTAAATAAGGGTGCAGAAGAAATTGGTTAAGCCTAAAGTGGAAGAGGTGATAAAATATCTTTAGAGAGCCTGCCGAGAAAAGTATGATTTGGAGTTTGGTGTTTTAAGATTACGGATTATATCCACAGGTAGGTTATTTCCACAGAGATGATGGAGGTGAAATTGGAGAGCAACTGTGTTATTTATAAACTTCGGACTTTTATTATTTAAACAGATGCACTGCTGGTAGCATTGTTTAAGGTTTTAACAGAAGTCATGTACCAGCCTTAACTCTTTTGTCTGGACATGATAGATATAAATCCAGCTAAAAGGAGGTTATTACTATGTGATATATTAGTGGATCATGCAACTAAGCTATGGGAATGGTATACCTATGCCTTGTGGAAAACAGAAATGAAGGATTACTCTCTCTTCCTCTACTTATTTTTTCATATTCTAGAATAGCTCCCTCAAAAAGTTGAAACATGGGCTTTTCAAAATGGCGGCCAAATAGGCAGATGTGTCCTGTGCCTTCTCATGGAGCAGATAGGAGGAACAACAAAATCAAATAACATCCACCTGGAATTGGCAAATTAAACACAGTTGGTGAGACTATCCATAACTGGAAAGGACAGAGGACACCTGGAGAATGGTAGGATTGGGGATCTGGGCTGGAGAGAGATGCACAACCACTGGGATGAGAAGGTCAGAAGGAATCTGCGCTGCACCAAGTCTGCGTCCCTTGGGGACATGAGTAACACTCGACTCAGAGGGTCCACAGGGCTGCTGGCAGCTGGGGAATCTAAATCTAAGTCCACAGCTGTGAGAGACTGCACCCAGAAAGGCAGCCTAAAGAATTTCCCTAGCCACACAGTCCCGGGGGGAGGGATGCCGACAGAAACTCAAAGTGGTACTTTTGCTTTTATATTTTCCTTGCTTTTATTTGCTAAACCCAGTTTATAGGACATTTCAATTACAAACACTCACTGAGGCTGCAATGCAGCTAGAGGTACAGTTTTGTGGAGTCTGGGAAGAGCCTCTGGAGAGGAGCAGGACAGGGAGGAGTGACAAGGAATCTGGCACTAGGACATTCCAGACTCTCCAACCATAAGAGGCCATTTTTCTCCTGAGGAGCCAGTCATTCCCAGTAGCACCTGCAGGGCAAATAGTACAGCTGCACCCAGCCTGGAGCTTTGCAGAGGAAACAAAGAATCTGAATAGCCCCGGAAAGCCCTGGGGAACTGGATTGAGGGGCCATTTGGTCCTAGAAAATAATAAAGCATCTCCCCCCACCTAAAGCCAGTGTCAGAAATAGATGCTTGTGTAAATAAGACTGAAAACAGGCAGGCAAACAAAGCAAACAGATTGGTCCCATCTGCCTGAAACCAAGGCTGTAGAGACAGACACAGAGGAGCTGTGGATTGCTGGGCACTAAAAAATGGTGTTGACTATCTAACAGGAAACTCAGAAGTGGCAGACAGAATAGTAGAGGAGGCATTACACTAGCCCCCATGGGACATTAAACCTGGGCTGAAGCAAATGACACTTCATTTTTTATATATTAACTTCTAATTTAAAAGAAGAAAAAAATGTTTCTTTCTTTTTTAACCTTTATTTTTGTATTACTTTTCTTCTTTGTATTATTTTTCTTCATTCTATTATTATTATTTTATTTTATCTTATTTTTTTATTTTTTTCAACCCTTTTCTTTCTCACTTCTCCCCTGTTTTGCTTCTCTTGTCCCTGCTTTAATTTTTCTCTCTCCTTTATTTTTACCTCTTGTTAAAAATTGATCTTCTTTATCTGCTTTATTGATGTAGTATTATTATTGTAGTCTCTGTTGGCTTACTCATATAGCTAATTTCCTATCCCCTGGTCCAAGTCCATGCACCCTTTTCTCTTTCTTCGTTAGCCAAATTTTATTATGCTTTTGTTTTTCCTCTCCTCTCTTGCCCTCTTCTTCTCCTAGTTGCTTAATTAGTTTCACTCATTAAACTCAAGCCTATCTGCTCTCTCCTCTAGTCTCCTTTTCCAAAAATAGATGAATATATGGATAGATAAATTTTAAAAAATAATTTTATATTTTTATTTATTTATTATTTTGATTTTTACTTTTCTTCTTATCCACTCATTCTCTTCCTACCTCCTCTATGCTAAACCATGGTCATTCCCCTATTCATTCAATTCCTTTACTTTACTTTCTGGATATAAGCTCTGCCTCTACAGATTCTGTCCTCCCCCTTTTTTTCTGGGTGTTTGTTGTTTGCATTTTTTGGATTATTTCTTTGTTTTATGGAGTTTCCTCCCCATATATGAATATAGTTTTCCTCTCCTTTTTTCTTCTTTTTCTTTTCTCTCTCACCTTTTTTCCTTTTCTCAATATAATTTTTTCTCTTTGCACTCTCCAAATTCTCTGGTGGCAATTTTATTGGGGTTATCAGTGTCGTGAGTACATTCCTGTTTTGTTCCCTTTATGTCGTTTCTTCTTGAGTTGTATTTTGTGCTGTTAGGTTACATGGTAAAGAGTAAGCCACATAACCAGACTCCCTGGGAGGAGACTCCATCCACAAATGGGACAATAAAACTCAAGATCCAACTATACCAAGAAAAGGAAAAATATCCCAAGTAGTGGGGGAATCCCCAGAATACACAGCCCAGAAGACCTGAGAGATTGCACCACTGGGTCCCACAAAACATCTATATAAAACAAAAAAAATTGGGGTGACATAAAAGTTTGATCTAATACATAGAAACAGCCACAGAGGAACAACAAAAATGGGGAGACAAAGAAACAACCCCCAAATGAAAGAAAATGAGGATTCACCAGAAAAGGAAGTAAATGAAATGGAGGTGTGCAATTTGACAGAGAAAGAATTTAGAGCAATGCTTATAAGGATGCTGAAAATGATGGAAGACAAATTCAACAATATGTGTAAGATTCAACAGGAAGTGAAGAAGAACCTATAGAAAATAAAGAATTACATAGCTGCAATAAAGAACACAATAGAAAGCATCAACAGTAGGCTAGAAGAAGCTGAGGACCGCATCACTGAACTGGGAGACAAGATAAAAAAAAAACACCCAAACAGAGCAGCAACAGGAAAAAAAAACACACATAAAGAGCAGGAGGAGAACCTAAGGGAGCTTTGGGGTAACACGAAATAAAACAACATCCACATAATAGGGGTCCCAGGAGGAGAGGAAACAAAGAAAGGAATAGAAAATCTGTTTGAAGAAATAATGACAGAAAACTTCCCTGATATTGGGAAGAAAAAGCCCACACAAGTCCAAGAAGCACACAGAATCTTAAACAAGATGAACCCCACAAGACCCACACCAAGACACATCATAATGAAATTGGCAAATACCAATGACAAAGTAAGAATCTTAAAGGATGCCAGAGAGAGACAGAAAGTTACCTATAAGGGATCTCCCATTAGACTATCAACTGATTTCTCAACAGAAACACATCAGGCATGAAGGGAATGGAATGAAATATACAAAGTGATGTAAAGCAAGGGACTGAATCCAAGAATACTATACCCAGCAAGGCTATGATTCAAAATTGAAGGTGAAAAAAGGAGCTTCACAGATATAAAGGGCTAAGGGAGTTAATTACCACCAATTCAGCAATACAAGAAATGCTAAAGAGAGTGCTATAAAAAGAAGAACTAGGAAGGGAAGAAGGAACACAGGCATAAAGAATAAAAATGGCAACAAACAAGAACCTATCAAAAATAAACTTAAATGTAAATGAATGAAATGCCCAAATCAAAAGACATGGGGTAGCTGAATGGTTAAGAAAACATGACCCATATATTTGCTGTCTCCAAGAGACCCACATTTGAACAAAGGACTCACATAGGCTGATAATGAAAATATAAAAAAGAATTTTTCAGGCAAACAGAAATGAAAAATAAAAAGCTGGTGTGCAATACTTATATATGACAAAATAGGTCTCAAAGTGAAGGCCATAACAAGAGATAAAGAACACCATTTCATAATACTAAAGGGAGCAATTCAACAAGAGGATATAACTCTGGTAAACATATATGCACTCAATACAGGAGCACCCAAATACATAAAAAAATCTTCTGGAAGATATCAAGGGAGAGATCAATGGCAATACAGTCATAGTAGGGGACATTAATACCCCATTGACACCACTGGATAAATCCTCTAAACAAAAAATCAGCAAAGAAACATTAACCCTAAGTGACTCACTAGATCAGATGGAATTAATTGACCTCTTCAGAACATTTCACCCCAAAGCCACAGAATATACATTTTTCTCAAGTGCACATGGAACATTTTCAAAGATAGACCACATATTGTGACACAGGCAAAGTCTCTTTAAATTTAAGAAGATAGAAATCATATCAAGCATCTTCTCAGATCACAATGGCATAATATTAGAAATCAACTACAATAAGAACAATAAAAAAAATCAAACACCTGGAGGCTAAATAGCATGATTGGGTTACCAAAGAGATCAAAGAAGAAATAAAAAGCATCATGGTAACAAATGACAATGAAAACACAATGATCCAAAATCTTTGGTACACAGTGAAAGCAATCTTGAGAGGGAAGTTCATTGCTCTACAGGCCTACCTCAAAAAGAAAAGAAAATATGGTAATAAATTAACCCTACGACTTAAAAAATTAGAGAGCAACAAAACCCAGTGTAAGCAGAAGGAAGGAAATAATAAAGATCAGAGTGGAAACAAATGACATAGAGACCAAAAAAACAACAACAAAAGATTAAAAAACAAAACCAAAAACGAAGAGCTGATTCTCTGAAAGAATAAACAAGATTGATGAACCTCTAGCCAGGTACATCAAGAAACAAGGAGAGGACCCAAATTAAAATCAGAAATGAAAGAGGTGAAGTAACAACTGACCCCACAGGAATTCAAAGGATTATTAAAAAGTACTATGAACAACTCTACTCCAATAAACTGGACAACCTAGAGAAAATGGACATATTCTTAGAAAAATACAAGCTTCCAAAACTCAATCAGGAAGAATAAAAAAACTTAATAGACCCATAAGGACTGATGAAATTGAAGCAGTAATCAAAAATCTTCCAGCAAACAAAATCCTTGGTCCAGTCAGCTTTACAGAGGAGTTTAACCAAACATTCAAAGAAGAATTATCCTCCACAGACTATTCCAAAACATTCAAGAGGAAGTCACACTTCCAAGCTCTTTCTATAAAGCCAGCATTACCTTAATCCCAAAATCAGATAAAGACACTACAAAGAAAGAGAATTATAGACCAATAG
This sequence comes from Myotis nattereri, assembly GCF_964212035.1. Lineage (NCBI taxonomy): Eukaryota > Metazoa > Chordata > Mammalia > Chiroptera > Vespertilionidae > Myotis > Myotis nattereri. Next base: position 161,324,707 of record NC_138075.1, read on the forward strand.
CCCTGATGAACATAGATGCCAAAATCCTCAATAAAATTCTAGCATATCAGATCCAGCATTGCATTAGAAAGATCATAAACCATGACAAAGTGAGATTTATTCCAGGGATGCAAGGCTGGGACAATATCTGCAAATCACTAAACATGATACATCACATAAACAAATTGAGAAACAAAAATCACATAATCACATCAATTGATGCAGAAAGAGAATTTGACAAAATCCACCACACTTTCTTGATAAAAACTCTCAGTAAAGCGGAAGTAGAGGGATCACACCTCAATATAATAAAAGCCATATATGACAAACCTACAGCCAGCATCATACTAAATGGCAAAAACTAAAACCTTTTCCCCTAAGAACAGGAACAAGACAGGGATGCCCACTTTCACCACTCTTGTTTGACATAATACTGGAAGTGCTAGCCATATGAATCAGACAAGAAGAAGAAATAAAAGGCATCCAAATTGGAGAAGAAGAAGTAAAACTGTCATTATTCGAATATGACATGATATTGTACATAGAAAACCTGAAAGACTCCATCAAAAAACTACTAGACTTAATAAATGAATTCAGGCCCTAGCCAGTTTGGCTCAATGTACAGTGGGGCCTTGACTTACGAGTTTAATTCATTCTGTGACGAAGCTCATAACTCAAATTACTTGTATGTCAAATCAAAAAGTGAATGAGTGAGACACGTGATGCTGGGCTGATGTTGTGGCATTCACTGTGACGTTCCCTGTGCCAACTAGCGGTGGGGTATCTGAAGCTGGCTCATAACCCAAATTTTAGCTCGCAACTCAAAGCAAAAAATCGGCCAAGAGATGGCTCTTATCTTGAAAAACTCGTTAGTCAGGACACTCGTAAGTCAAGGCCCCACTGTATAGAGCATTGGCCTGTGGACTCAAAGGTCCCAGGTTTGATTCTGGTCAAAGGCAGGGGCGGGGAGGGTGGTAAGAGAGCAACCAAAGACTTGTATGCATACATATTAGCATAACCAATGGACATGGACACTGGGGTAGTTGGGGCTTATCTTGGGGAGTGGGAGTGGCTGGGGAGGGGTCAATGGGGGAAAAAGGAAACATATATAGTCCTTTAAACAATGAAAAAATTAAAATAAATAAAAATAAAAAGTTAAAACATGCCCAACTGAGACAAACTGCATAGCATTGAGAGTTACTCTCTCTGGCATCAAGTTTGAAAAAATATGGACACAAATGCCCATAGCAGCATCATCCATATAGTCATAAAGTGGAAACAACCCAAATTTCCCATCAACGGATGAATGCATGAAAAATGTGGTATAACTATACAATAGAATATTATCCTGCAATTAAAAAGAATGAAGTACTTATGCATACTATAACATTAAAGTGTGTGCCAAGTTAAAGAAGCCAATCACAAAAGACCAGATGTTGTATCACTTTATTTATGTGAAATATCCAAAATAGGAAAATCCTTAGGGACAGAAAGTAGATTAGTGATTTCCAAGGATTGGGGGTTAGAGGCAGATGGAAAGTGACTGCTGAGTGTAGGGTTTCTTTTTAGGGTGGTGAAAATATTCTAAAATTAGATAGTGGGTTTGATCATGGGACTCTGAAAAGTAATAATGACTGTATCATGCACTTAAAAGACTGGGATTTATGGCATATGAATTATATCTCAATCAAATTATTATAAAAATGTATAATGAAGGGCATTTGTTGACTTAGACTAATTTAAGGACTAATCTTTGCAGTCATGAAGGGAAGTGTGGAGCATGCTGATTCATTTGGTTGAGGTCAGCTAATCATCCTTGGGACAATCAACAATAGTTAGAGAAGTGAAGATATGTAGAAAGATAACCACAAAAATTCAGAGCCTCAATAACTTGAAAACAGAAAATACATTTTTTTTCAAGCAACACAAAATGCTCATTAAATTTTATATCTTAGACTGAGGAAAAAGCCTCAATAAACTCCAAAATGTAAATAATACTCTCATAACTTAGTATCTAATAAAATTGGAAATTAATAACAAAACCAGAAATAAGAAAAAAACTCCAGTGTCTATAAATTTTAAAAGAATACAATTCTTTCTTACACTCTTGGTTAAATAAGAAATATAAAGGGAAATTCCAAAACATTCAGTAAGATTGGGGGAGGGAGAGTGGCACCAACCAGAAACCAGATCTTATGTAATATAGCTAAAGTGCAGTTCAGAAGAAAATGCATAACCATAAAAAATATACAAGAAAGAGTACATGTAGATGCAGACAGCTTTCATGTTTATGTCTAAGAAAAAGAACAATAAAATAAATCTCAATAAGCAAAAGTGATGAAGTTTAAAATAAAAGTAAAATTTATTGAAGTAGAAATTCCATTTCTGGCTATGTTGCAATAGCTGGTATCAGATTAAGTCCTCCCACCCCGCTACCAATTATAGGTGAAAATGTGGCAGCTGACCTTGACCTGCACCCCCAGAGGCCCCAGAGACAGCAGACCTGGTGGACAGCTTCAGACCACATCGAAGAACCACCCAACAACCTCCACAAATGATACAGTCCAGGGGAAAACTCAGTAGGCACCAGAGCCCCACTGAAGTCAGTCCTGCTTCTTGGGGATGGCCCCTGCCTAGCTGATCCTTCATGGTGGTTGGTGGTCACATCCAGTCCTTGTAGCCAATCGGCTTGGGGGTAAATCTCTCCCATTGATGTGCCAACAGCAATCAAGGATCAACTACAACAGGAGAGTATACACAGCCCACATGGGGCACGAACCTGGAGTGCCCAGCTTGGGTGAGAGGGGAGGCTGTGTGTGACACTGGACCCTACAGGACACCTACTGCATAGGCCACTCTACCAAGCCTGGGAGATGTAGAAGCTCTACCTAATACACAGAAACAAACACAGGGAGGCTGCCAAAATGAGGAGACAAACATGCCCCAAATGAAAGAATAGAACAAAGCTCCAGATGAAAAATTAAACAAAATGGAGATAAGCCATCTAACTAGACACCAATCAAAGTGTAATATGCTAATAATATGTTAAGGCCGCTCAACTGCTCGTTATGATGTGCACTGACCACCAGGGGGCAGACGCTCCCACAGGTAGGTTAGCTTACTGCTGGGGTCTGGCTGATTGGGACTGAGCTAGACAGGCCGGACACACCATGGAGCCCTCTAGTGGTCCCTCTCTGACTGGCTAACCTCCCACATCCCTCGCCGCCCCCAATCGTGCACCAGTGAAGTCCCTTGGCCTGGTCTGCACCCCCTCACAGTTCGGGACCCCTCGGGGGATGTCAGAGAGCGGGTTTTGGCCACATCCTGCAAGCCAGGTTGAGGGACCCCTCTGGTGCACAAATTCGAGGCATGCACATAACTGAGAGAATTGTGCATTTCATTGCACCTTATTTTCTTTCCCAGATTATACAATAACATCTTCATATATTTTCTATTGAAAATTAACTTCAAATAAAAAAAAGAAATTTTTTGTGAATATGTTATAAATAAATGACTCTTTGAAAAAGATATATAAATAATGGATCAGCTCTTAGATATTGCTGCCATGTACTATTAATTAAAAAATAAAGATCAGATCTACATTGAAAAATACATCTTGGGATCTAGGCTGTAATGTGTCTAACAGGGAGACTAAATTTTATGGGAATGAAGTGGCCTTTCTCACATTCATGATGGCTCAAGGCCTTTGAACAGTCTATTCCTCTTCAATATTATACATACTTCTTTACAGATCAGTCTCAAAACTCACCTTTTCTGTTCATAGTTAACTCATTTTTTCACATCCCTGGAATAAATATCACCCAAATTTGTTCACTGTGCACTCACTAATACCATCGACAGCATTAGTGAACATAGGCAGCATTCTCACTGTGATTATTGCTGCCCTCATTACCCTGAGCCTGGTGGTGTGCCATGTTCTCTATACGTCTCCAGTATAAGCATGAATAAACTATTATGTTTGGCACATCTGAAACATTCTGGAATATTCTAAGTAGTTCTATAAACTCCAAGGGATTACCAAAGGAAAATAAACATAACCAATAGAAATCAGCCTTAACAAGGCACTGGTGGTGAGACTAGCAAGATTTAATTTGCCTCCAAGACTCACATGCCTTTTTTTATTCTATATAATTTCTGAAAAGCACTCTATCCCCAACTTCTTGGCAGAAATTCACCAAACTAAATCTATCTCGTTTACCTTTTATATCTCAGTTGTTATTGTCTATTTCTTTTTCACAGCTCATGAGGCGGGGCTCTACTTACATTCAGGAGATTGACTTACTATTTTCTGCAGCACATTTTAATTGACTTCAAGTTCCTGTTTGATTTTCGGTATGCAAAATACTCTGGAAAGAAAATCTTGACAACAGAGTCTTATTTTTTATTTTCTTACATTATTAATGATAGAAAGAAATAACATGTTTGGCAAAACAGAAACCAACTCATAGATACAGAGAAGAAAGTTGTGGTCACCAGATGGGAGGGGATGTTGGGGGCATGGGTGAAAAAAGTGAAGAGATTAAGAAGAATAAATTGCCAGTTATAAACTCAGTCAAGGGGATGTAAAGTACAGCTTAGGGAATATAGTCAATAACATATCCTATCTAATAAAAGAGAAACATGGTAATTAGCCATAACTTTGCTACCCTTCCCATTGGCTAATCAGGGCGATATGCAAATTAACTGCAAACCAAGATGGCGGCCGGCAGCCAGGCAACTAACGTGAACAGGAGGCTTGCTTGCTCCAGTGACGGAGGAAGCCAAGGTTCCCCGCCTGCCGCTGCTGGGCTCTGTGCTGCTCTTTAAGAAACATTGTTGCAAATAAAGAAGCTAAACAAAACCCAGAAACCTGCTTTCAGCCAGCCGGGATCTCAGAGCTGGAGTTGCAACAAAGTTTCAAATACAGAAGGTAAACAAATCCCAGAAACCTGCTTTCAGTAGCCGAGGTCTCACAGCTAAAGCCGACTCTAAGCTCCAGTGACAGCCATAGAAGGTAAATAAATCCCAGAATAAAAAAAAAAAAAAGGGAAAAAGGAGAGGTTGGGAGCTTCAGTCATCCGCCAGCCTGAAAACGGCTCTCAGCCCCTCACCCAGACTGGCCAGGCACCCTAGTGGGGACCCCCACCCTGAAGGGGGTGTGACCAGCTGCAAACAGCCATCATTCCCTCATCCAGGCTGGGCAGGCACCCCAGTGTGGACACCCACCCTGAAGGGGGTGTGACCAGCTGCAAACAGCCATCATCCCCTCACCCAGGCTGGCCAGGCACCAAGCAGGTCCCCCACCCTGATCCAGGACACCCTTCAGGGCAAACCAGCCGGCCCCCACCTGTGCACCAGGCCTCTATCCTATATAGTCAAAGGGTAATATGCCTCCCAGCACCGGGATCAGCCGAGCAGCGAGGCCTCCCAGCACCGGGATCAGCGGAGCAGCAAGGCCTCACTGCCCCTGTGGCAAGCGGAGCCACGAGGCCTCCCAGCACTGGGATCAGCGGAGCCTCGAGGCCTCCTGGCCCCTGGAATAGCATGACAGGGGGCAGCACCCAAACCCCCTGATCGCCCTGTGGTTCTGTGTGTGACAGGGGGCGGGGCCACAACCTCCCTATCCGCCCTGATCTTTTCGTGACAGGGGAAGGTGCCCCAACCCCCTGATCGACCCTGCTCTGTGTGTGACATGGTGCGGCGCCCCAACCCTCCCATGGGCCCTGCTCTGTGTGTGACGGGGTGGAGCCGCAACCTCCCCATCGGCCCTGCCCTGAGTGTGACAGGGGGGAGTGCCCCAACCCCCTGATTAGCCCTGCTCTGCAGGTGACAGGGGGCGGCCCCCCAACCTCCCCATCGACCCTGCCTTGAGTGTGACAGGGGGCGGCACCCCAAGCCCCCAATCAGCCCTACCCTGAGCATGATTGAGGGTGGCATCGCAACCTCCCAATCCACCCTGCTCTGTGCATGACAGGGGGCAGCGCCCCAACTCCCCAATCGGCCCTGCTCTGAGCCAGACCAGGAGCTATGGGGCAGGCACCTAGGTATTGGGCCTGTCCTCTGCCACCCGGGAGCAGGCCTAAGCCAGCAGGTCGTTATCTCCTGAGGGGTCCCAGACTGTGAGAGGGCACAAGTGGGGCTGAGGGACACCCCCCCACACACACACCAGTGCACAAATTTTTGTGGACTGGGCCTCTAGTATATATATAAGCCTAATATGCAAATTGTCCCCTCAGGAGTTCAACTGGGAGACCAGGAGTTTGATCACTCGCTATGACATGCACTGACCACCAGGGGGTGGTGCGGAACAAAGGAAGGCCCAGGCTGGCAGTCGGCAGCCAGGGAAGGAAGGCCCTGGCCAGCAGCCAGAAGGAAGGCCCCAGATGGCAGCCAGAAGGTCCCAATCAGCCCTGATCGCTGGCCAGTCCTAGGGACCCTACCTATGTACAAATTTTGTGCACCAGGCCTCTAGTATTATAATAGCTTTGTATGTTGTCAGATGGGTACTAGACTTATTAGGGTGATCACTTTGTAAGTTATATACGTAACTGTCTAATCACCATGTTGTACACCTGAAAATAATATAATATTTTATGTAAATTGTAATTGTAAATTTTAAAAATTGTATTTAATTAAAAATGTTTTGCCACAGATCAAGATTAATATTTGATGTCACACAAAGAATTAGTTTGCCAAATCAGACTTATATGAATCAGAGATGCTACCTAGTATTCATACATTCTAGTATATACTGGACTGTTTTCTTCCCTTCCTTATGCCCTTATTATATTACAAAAGGTTATTAATAGTAGTTAACATTATATCACAGTATTAAATTATGGGATATTGAGAAGAAGAAACACCACCCAAGGACTTTACATTCTCTCCTGGGGAATAGTGTGTTTTTGTTTGTAACAGGATAGTTTTTCCTGTTAGATAGGAGTATGATTTTGTTACCTTTTTTATTTGGAGATTTTATTGGTTTGAGGGTATATGTATGGGTGCCAAATTGACAAGGAATAGACTGTAATAGTTTTATGTACCAACTTAGGTAGGCTATAGGACCCAGTTATTTAACCAAACACTAGTATGTGTATTGCTGGGAAGATGTTCTACAGATGTGGTTAACACCTACAATCTGTTGATTTTAAGTAAAGAAAATTACCCTCAGCAATGTCTCTGGGGCTCCTCTAATCAGTTGACAGGCTTTGCAGGCAAAAAAAAACCCCTGAGGTTTCCCAGAGAAGAAATCTGCCTCAAAACTGCAGTGTCAACTCCTGCTTGAGAGCTTCTATTGCTGGCCTGCCCTACAGATTCCAGACTTGCCAACTCCTGCAATTGCATGAGTCAATTCCTTGCAATAACTAGTCTCTCTTTGTGTCTGACCCTGTCTCTCTTGCCTTCTGTAATGTACACATGTAAAACTGACTGAAAATCATGGTTAGTGATCACAATGCACTTTGCCACTAGAAATGAAAATCAACGGCCTACAAGAAGATCCAGAAAAATGCCATTCTTGGCCTGTTGTCCTGATTTGCCACCTGCCTTAGCAGTCCATTCTCTGTCATCTGTGCGCAGGGCCATAGACACTCTATAAATGGTTTTCTGTGGAGAAGCTTCAGGAAATCTCTCCTACCACAAAGTCATGTTTGCCCCTTTCATGTCAGCTGCTCCAATTTTCTCATCTCAATTGCAAACTCTGCTCTTTGCTTCTCTACTTGACTCTTTGCCTGTCTTTCTTGGAAAGGGGTTTTTGCTTCAATTCCCCTTTATCTCACAGCCTGCAGATGTAAATTAATCCCGTTACTTCTCTAATTCCATCCACACAAAGCAGAATAGTTGCCCCTCCTGCATGGAGGCTTCTCTCTGGGGTGTCCAGGAATATTCTTTCCCAGTCAAATCAGTGCCTCTCCTCCTATGTCCCTTAGCAAAGAATGACATCCAAAAAAACCCACAATAGGACAATAAATAACACTGAAATTTTTATTGCTACATTAAGCACATTAAATTACATATTGTTTAATTTTTGAAAATTATTTTTCGTTTATTTAATTATATACTTGAAATAATGAGTAAAATGTGGTACCTGACTAGTGGACCTAAACACAGTCTACAATCTCCTTTTTAGAGAAAGATTAGAAATTGGTTACATGAATTACATTTCCTTTTAATGGGGGAGCTAGGTGAACAAGGAAATGTGATACAACATCAGAAGACCAGTAGGGAAGTTCTACACATAATGGTATTGAAGCATAGTAGAACTCCACTTCTATATAACAGGTGATACTGCAACCAGACTTGGAAAGATGATCGGGAATTTTCTCGACAGTGACAGTGGTAAGAATATCCCAGGCAGAGAGAATGCCATGTTCAAAGGCACAGATATGAAAATGTATGCTGAACAGAAAATTGGTCAGAGTATGAGAAGGTATGTGGAACACTAAGTTTAGGATTGAATTGTGGAGACAATCAGCTGCAACACAAAATGTAAACTTCATCCTACGTCAATATGAAGCTGTGGGAGGTTTCAATGCATAGATGAGGCATAAAATATATGACTCAGAAAAAGAATGCAAAGCCAGAAGAGGACAAGACTAATGAGGAAATTATTGCAGCACACTACATGAAAGTTGGTGAACCAGAATCCACCCAGTTCTGAAACTTAGAAACCTGAGCCATCCTCATCTTCTCCCTCCCCCTGCCAGAGACAATCACACACCACTGGAATACGGTGATAGGCCAGCAGACTCAGCTTCTAGCTGGGAGAATCGTGTGCATGTTGGAAACCTGAGGTGACTGATTTTGAATATTGTGCTCCCCTGGGTGTAGCCAGGTGTGCTCTCATGGTTGTAGACTGAATGCAGAGTAATCTGAAGGCTCTAATATGTGTTTAGCAAATGGTGGGAAGAAAGAGGGTAAGAGACAGCGATGAGGAAGGAAGGTGTTTGAATGATCTTGATGAAGATGATGTAAGACTATCTGAGCAGTCAAAGAAGCAGTCGCCAATGGCACTTGTGACAGCAGAGAGAAGGCTCAGGAAGTCTCTGAAGACAGGAAGATAGGAGCATATTTTGAAAATAGCAGCAGGTCAAAAGCAGGTTAAGATCTAGAATCATGTATAAGGGGAATAAGGTAGGAGCTCACTCTATAGAATTGAGATTATTATTTGGGGGGGGGGTGATCACAGAATTAAGGTAAGGATGCTATTATTGAATTAGAGAATAAAGTCATAACAAGAAACAATAAAATTGACTTAATGTTGAATCATTGGACATTGAATCATCATTAGTCCAATGATGAAGATCACAGCTGGGACAAGCACTGAATATTTGAACAGAAGATATAGGAAAAAATGTAACAGTATCTCCCAATATTTAAGAAAACAATAAGAGAGCAATTTTATGAAGAGTATAAGTAGGCTTCAGAGAACAGATCCTTACATTTCCTGTAAAGCAGGAGCTAATAATTGAAAAGTAATTGAAGTTTTTGTCGTCTGCTATATATAAAATATCACCAACATTATATTGATTTACTGTGCGATCATGTTAATAAATATAAATAAACTAGAAGCCTGGTGCACGAAATACGTGCATGGGAGGGGTGTCCCTCTGTCCGGCCTGTATCCTCTCTCAATCTGGGACCCCTCGAGTAGGGTCCCTAGACCTAGCCAGTAATCAGGACCTATTGGGGCTTTCCTTCCCCCAGCTGCGGCAGCTGCCTCACCCCCACCCCCAGCCCCCACCCCTGGCCACTGCCACTGTTGCCATCAGTGTGGCTCTGCCTCCCCATCCCCTGAGACCAGTCACCTCCCTCTGCAGGTGACAGGCATAGGGAGTGAACGCTTGGCTGGCCTGGGCCTCCCTCTGCAGAGCAATCACTGGCCAGCCCTGCACACCTGCCCCAGCGTTACTGGCTGGTGGCCGGGGCTTCTCTCTGTGGGGTGATCAATTGGAGGGCTCCGTGATGGATCGCCCAGCAGAGGGAGGCCCTGCCCACCTGGCTGGGGCTCCACAATTGATTGCCGTGAAGAGGGAGACACTGCCCACCCAATGCAGTGCTGCTGGACGCGTAGCCTGGGCCTCCCTCATGTGGGGCAATCGTGGGGGCCCCCCAGCCAATCACATCACACCCACCTTGGCTGGCCTGGCACCAGTGCGTGCCATAGGGTGGTCATCTGTATGGTCGTTCTGCTGTTTGATCGTTTGGTCGATTTGCATATTATGCTTTTATTATTATAGATAATTTAATACTCTAAAAGCTTTCACTTATGATGCCTAATCCCTTACTAATAGTTTTTCCTCATTAATTCTTATATTTCTTAATGTCTTTTGCTACCATCGGTGATTATCAGTAATCTAGTCTTCCCAGTTGGGGAAGAAATGACAATACATTTCCACCAGCATCATTGTCATCCAAAGTCTCAAATAGTCTTATTTACCAAAACAAGCCAGCTTGTTTATCTGTGATAAACCTTACTTTCAATCCTTCTTTTCCCCACTAACTCTTTCACTATCATTTCTCCAAAAATTTGATTTTTAAGAACAGAGACAGGGAATGAGCCAAGTGAGTAATGGCAAGGGGAAAATCTAAGAGATCACACAGACAGGAAAGAGTCAGGTCTGTAACTGGAAATTTGATGACCAAAACAGAAGCAAAAGTCCAAAGACTTCTTGTCAAACACGGAGATTATGGGCAGAGCAATACAGAAAGTCAGAAGCATCCATGCGGTGAGTAACTATGAGGACTCGACAGAAGAGAGAAAAGCAAGGGGCAAAGTCAAACTGTTAACAGACAGGAAACAGGAATCAAAAGAAAGAATAAACCAGGCTGAGCCTTCAGATGTCAGAAGGAACACACTGAATCTGGGCAGACAAAGGCAAAAAACTATGGTGATTAGACTTTAGTGAAAGTAGTGTACTTTCTCTGAGGAGTGAACCCTGAGTTTACAGGTAAAACAGTAAATGGCTACACATGGCCAGAAAAGACAATGAAATTTTAAGAAAAGGAAAATCCTGGGGGAAAAAAATGAATATTTGGATTTTTATTTCATTTATCTGCTTGTGGACAGTGGTAGGTAAAGAAGAGAAAGGAATTGAAGCTAAAGTTCTTAAAAATTCAGGAATCTAACAGTTCCAAAATGATTTAAACTATATAGATATTAGTTTCCTAGTTTTTCTAAAACTTTGATTATCAGTTTTTTATACATCTTATTTGATATCCAAGCTACCTGAACATGTTACCTGACTGTGAACCTCAAGATGACTCTTAGTGAAAGCATCCTATATAATAATGGAGGAATATGCAAATTAGTCTGGGACACCCTCATGGTAATGACCAGCAAGAGCGGGTGGGTGTGGCTGCATGCTGCATGAGGCAGGGGGACGTGAGGCTGTGTCAAATAAAATAAAATGCATTCACATGCCCTAAAGCACAAACATCCCAGCAGATAACTCAATGCAGAGAGTGGAAGGGAGAGAGAAAGACAGAAAGTAATGTGAGAGACATCACTTGGTTGCCTTTTGCTGAATCCCTGACCAGGGCCCTGGACTGAGCCTGAAACCCAGGTACGTGCCAAACCAATATCCTTCAGTCTGCCTGCGGAAGCACTATCCACTGAACCAAACCAGCATTTTTTTTCTTTTTAAGTCCTCCTCTAAGGATATGCTTTTTTCACTGATTCTAGAGAGAGAGGAAGGGAGAGGGAAAGAGAAAGAAACGTTGATCAGTTGCCCAAGCAATCCCACAGGGCTGGATCCCACAACCTGTGTATGTGCTCTCACCTGGAATTGAACCCATGACCCTTTGGTGCGTGGGAGGACACTCTAACTACTGATCCACACTGACCAGGGCCTGGAGGTACATTTAAATTTTATTTTCAGATCTGCCCTGGCCAGGTGGCTCAATTGGTTGGAGTCTCAACCTATACACCAAAGGATTTCCTGTTGGATTCTAGATTAGGGCACATACTTAGGTTTAGGTTAGATCCCGGTGGGTCAGCAGGTGCAGAGGCAGCCTATTGGTATTTTTCTGTCACATGGGTGTTTCTCTCTCTCTAAAAATCAATTTTAAAAACATCCTCAGGTGAGAATTAAAACAAACAAATATATATATATATATATATATATATATATAAAAATTTTCATATTTAAAATTTTCTTTGGGCTGAAACCGGTTTAGCTCAGTGGATAGAGCATTGGCCTGTGGACTGAAAGGTCCCAGGTTCGATTCCAGTCAAGGGCATGTACCTTGGTTGCGGGCACATCCCCAGTGGGGGAGTGTGCAGGAGGCAGCTGGTCGATGGTTCTCTCTCATCGATGTTTCTAACTCTCTATCTCTTTCCTTTCCTCTCTGTAAAAACTCAATAAAATATATTTAAAAAAAATTTTTTTTTCTTTGGTTCTTTTTTAAATTTTATTTTTCATTTACAGTTCACATTCAATATCCTATCCTATATAATAAAACCCTAATATGCAAATTGACCAAACGATGGAATGACTGGTCGCTATGAACTGACCACCAGGGGGCAGATGCTCAATGTAGTAGCTGCTCCCTGGTGGTCATTGTGCTCCCACAGGGAGAGTGCCGCTCAGCCAGAAGTCGGGCTCATGGCTGGTGAGCGCAGCAGCGGTGGCAGGAGCTTCTGCAGCAGCATTAAGGAGCAGCAAGCTGAGTGGTAAGGAGCAGCAAACAGGTGAGCAGTAAGGAGCGAGGGGTCTTGGATGGCAAGAAGGCACAGGCCAGGCTGAGGGACCCCACCCCCAGCCCAGTGCATGAATTTCGTGCACCGGGTCCCTAGTAAGGAATATAAAATTTCATTTTAAGCATGATTAGAAGCAGTGTTAGTTGAAGAAAAACTAATGCTATGGGGCATATACACCATTTTTTAAATGAGAGCATTTTTAAATAAAATATTTCATTACATCAGAACTGAAAGTTTCATTGAAGTTGTTACATTTTTCTAATTATGAAATAGTACAATATTATTTACAAATTAAATATTATACAAGTGTGAATAAGGCAATGAAAGTTTTGATGAATTCTAATAAAATCTATTTGTTAAGGACTGCAAAAATTTTTTAAATTCAAATTGGACAAAAAGTTACCAAATCTCTTAATTATTAGGAGTTTAGTCTCAATAGTTATTCTACTTTTCATTATTAATTTGGACAAAAGTATATAAATACATTAAATCTTCAGTAGTGGTAAAATGAATTACTATCTCTTGGTTCCCTTTGTTTTATGGTTTACCATAATATGCCCTAATATTATGGATAATGGAAGATTATAAGCCAGAACAATCAAAGATAGTTAAACTAGACTTTAAACAAAATGTGCTTTATTAGCACACAGGTCAAACTGAAAATTCAATACTAAATTTTATTTTAGTAATCTGATAAAATGAGTTGGTTACATACCTTTGGATATAGGGCTTCATCTAGAAGTATCAGTTAACACTTTTAACCAAGAACAATTTAAGGAAACACTGAGTCAAGAACATTGAGAAGGAAATCCAAACACAATCCTGAACACAACAATTTCCCAAAAGACTTAATGTGGGATGTGCAGCCCATGGTCATTATTTTCTTTGTGCTTCCATATGTAGTGTATTCTTTGCTTTGATGTTTTAATATTTTTTATCACTAAAAAATAAAGATATACAAACTTTTCAAAAATGTGAATACAATGTGTTTTTGTCTGAGCTTTGTTCTTTTATTCGTGATGTTTATTGTATTTCTTGGATGCATAAATTTAATAAAATTTGGAAACTGTTCAGCTGTCTATTATTTTTACAAATACTTTTCTGAATCCCTTTCTCTCTCTTCTTCCGGGATTTAATCTAACTAATAAACTGCATATATGATAGACCACTCAATATGGTCATACAGGTTACTGAGACTTTTCTTACTGTTTGTTATATTTCTCTTTATGCTTGATTTTCAATACTTTCTATTGCAAAGTTTTCAGAAGTTGCATTTTTCAGCTCCTCTTGGTAGTACCCAAGACATGACAACTGCTATGTATTGAGATGTGACACTCTTCCCTACTTATCTAACCCTTTCAATTCATAATATAGAAAATTACACTTAGATGTATGAAAGACAAATAAAATATGAGGAAAAGATAATTTTTATATTACAGAAAAAATTGGAAAGGGTTTTTATTCTAATAAGAGGGAGGAATTTTATATATGGATAAATGGTCTCAGTGCTGCTCTGTTTGATTGCATTATGATTTATTGCTTGTTTGTATTTCTTTGTACCATGCTTATTGGCAATAGTGGAAGAAAATGAAATGTTTATTCAGCTTCTATTTCTGATACTTTTTTATCTACCAGAATTATAGAGGAAAGTTTGTCATTTGCCTCTGTAATTTAATTTTTTCATTTTATGTCATTACAGGAATGCATTTTGCTGTCTTCAGATAAAGGAATCATAAAAAATTTATTTCTTGTTTTTGAGGGAAAGTTTCATAATCTTATCTTGCTTCATAAATATCAGCATATTCTACACATATATGAGGCATTTAGGTTGTTTTCAATTAAATAAGTTTGAAGCAAAAAATTTCCTGAAGTAAATAGCCTGTTGTAAGTTCATATTTGTAAATATAATTGTTGAAATATTTCTTCAGCTGTAGATCCAATTATAAATCTTGAAATCACACCATAGTGGAGAAATAAATTCGTAACAACTTTTTTTAGTAAATTAACAAATAATCTGAGACTTAGGGTTTCTGAAAAGTAACAAAATATTGAATTTAGAATATTTGATAAGACCAGTTCAGTGCAAGATAAAGAATTATAGCCTATTTTTTTAAAGCATTTTTATTTAATCTACCACTAAATTAGTAAACTATTTAGTGATTACAGGACCACTGAAAATATTTTCTAAAAGTAAAGTTGTTTAAATTCCTCTTTTTATTATGAACCATAAATAATTGATAACATAAATCAAAGTAGTCTAACATTTCCCTAAAGGAAATAAGATGAGATCACTTATCTAGTACTAAAGTGGGTGTGGGGACCACTTCCTTGTGAACTTGGAATAATCACATCTTGGGAAGAGTGAACATGGGCCTCCAAGGGCTGCCCTTGTCACACTTCCACAGCAGAAAGTACATCAGATTTCAACACCAATAAGCGTCAATGAATTGCCAGTGGTTACTTATTTTGCATAGTAACCCAGATCAATAATATATCTCTAAAACCCACTTGAAAAATCAAATTATGATTTAAGAGCAGGCAACATGTAACACCATGTAATCTTTACTGAAAGCCATCTGTTCAATATTTGCATAAGTTCTATTAAATAGCATTTTAGTATTTTATATTATTACTAGAGGCCCGGTGCATAAAAATTTGTGCACTCCGGGGAGGAGGGGGAGATCCCTCACCCCTGCCGTGCCCTCTCACAGTCTGGGACCCCTCGGGGGATGACCATCTGCTGGCTGAGGCCTGCTCTCCAGGGGATTGGGCCTAAGCTGGCAATCAGACATCCCTCTGGCAGCCCAGCAGCCGTCGGGGGATGTCCACTTGCTAGCAGGGAGCAGACCTAAGCTGCAGTCAGACATCCTTAGCGCTACTGAGGAGGCAAGAGAGGCTCCCACCACCACCGCTGTACTGGGAGCCATCAGCCTGACTTGTGTCTGAGCAGAGCTCCTCCATGTGGGAGCTCACTGACCACCAGGGGGAAGCTCCTGCATTGAGTGTCTACCCCCTGGTGGTCAGTGTGTGTCATAGTGACCAGTCATTCCCAGTCTTTCTGCTGTTAGGGTCAGTTTGCATATTACCCTTTTACTATATAGGATAGAGGCCTGGTGCATGGGTAGGGGCAGGCTGGTTTGCCCTGAAGAGTGTCCCAGATCAGGGTGGGGGACCTGCTTGGTGCCTGGCCAGACTGGATGAGGGGCTGAGGGCTGTTTTCAGGCGGGCCAAGCCTGCAACTGAAGCTCCCAGTCTCTCCTTTTTTTCTTTTTTTTTATTCTGGGATTTATTTACCTTCTGTAATTGAAACTTTGTTGCAGCTCCAGCTCCGAGGCTGGCTGGCCGAAAGCAGGTATCTGGGGTTTGTTTAGCTTCTATAATTGCAACATTGTTGCTTAGAGTGCAGCTCAGAGCCCAGCTGCGGCAGGCGGGGAACCTTGGCTTCCTCCATCACTGGAGCAAGCAAGCCTCCTGTTCACTTCCGCTGCCGGCCGCCATCTTGGTTAGCAGTTAATTTGCATATCAACCTGATTATCCAATGGGAAGCGTAGCGGAGGTATGGTTAATTACCATGTTTGTCCATTATTAGATAGGACTAGAGGTCCAGTGCATGAATTCGTGCATGGGTGGATCCCTCTGGGTGGCCTGCAGGGATAGGGCCAAAACCCACAGTCCAACACTGCCTGCAGGTCCTACCTGCCACTCCCGCTCATCCCGTCCCCACTGTGCCTGCTGCAGGCTCATGCCCAATCAGTCCCAATCAGGAGAGGCTTGTGCTGCCACAGCAGCACTCGCCAGACATGAGCCCTGCATCTGGCACCCTCCCAAGGGGAGTGGCCTGCTGAATCAGGCTGAAACCAGCTCTCTGACATCCCCCAAGGGGTCCTGGATTGCAAGAGGGCACAGGCCAGGCTGAGGGACCCCATCGGTGCACGATTGGGCCAGGGAGGGACCTCGGAAGGGCTACAGGGCATGTCCAGCCAATCTCGCTCAGTCCTGATCAGCCAGACCCCAGCAGCAAGCTCACCTACTGGCCGGAGCATCTTCCCTGTGGTGGTGAGTGTACATCATTGTGACTGGTTGATCAGTTGACTGTCTGTCCCCTGGTGGTCAGTGCACGTCATAGCCAGCAGTTGAGCAGCCTTAGCATATCATTAGCGTATTATGCTTTGATTGGTTGTTCGATTGTTCTGCTTGGTCTATTTGCATATTACCCTTTTATTATATAGGATTAGAGGCCCGGTGCATGAATTTGTGCACAGGTGGGGTCTGGCTGGCCCGCCCCAATGGGGGCCTATCGGGCTGGGCCAGTAGGGGGAGGGGCCATGGGCGGTTGGCCAGCCGGCACCGCCCCTGATCAAGGGGTGGATGCTGATCAGGGCCCAGATCAGGCTGGTTGGCTGCCATAGTGCATGTCATAGTCACTGGTCGTTCTGGTTGTCCTGCAGTTCCAGGCGCTGGGCTTTTATATATATAGATTTAGTGCTTCTGGTGATCTTTGGAACTTAAAAACCAAGTGCCATATATATTTCTGAAGAATTTAAACTCTTAATACAGAATTTCTGTCTCTAAATTGTTCTGTGTAAGATAGGTGTATAGTCACCTGATCAGGGTATGCTGCTAATTGTCCAAAGTTCTGCTACTAATGAAGGTAAAATTAAAAAAATTATTAATAGTTTGCAAAAAGGTATAATCATGGTCATACAATGGCAGGTAATCTTTATTTATTTATTTATTTATTTATTATTGTCTAAAATTTTACATAAGTCTCCTTTTTTCCCCCCAATTGACCCCCCCACCAAGCCATTCCCATCCCAGGCAAGCCCTCAATGCCCCAGTTCTCATGGGCATTAAAATGGCAGGTAATCTTTAATATGGGCCACATTTAAGATAATTTATCTAAGTAGCAAAGA
This sequence comes from Myotis nattereri, assembly GCF_964212035.1. NCBI lineage: Eukaryota > Metazoa > Chordata > Mammalia > Chiroptera > Vespertilionidae > Myotis > Myotis nattereri. Next base: position 161,342,299 of record NC_138075.1, read on the forward strand.
AAAGAACCAATGTCTTTAGAACACCTTCTAAGAGTTAAGCAGCTTGTAAGCACTTTATATCTATTGTCATTTATTCTTTCTAGGGCCTAGAATACAGACATTGTTAATGATATTAACAGGTAAAGAAGTTCAGGTTCATAGAAGCTACCTCATTCCAGATTAGTCATATAGGAACTAGAAGAGCTGGATCTTCAACCCAGCTATATCTGACTGCAAAGCCAGTATGCTTCTCCTTACTTCATTACTTCTCACTAAAGAAAAATGTCACATCATAAGGTGATGTGTTCCTAGCTAATGTGTTTGAGTAAAGGGACTTGGGAGTCATTATGTCAATGATTTCTGACATTTACTTAGATTTCAGATTAATTCTGTATTTATTTCCATCATAGCACATCTCATTTTGTATTATTTTGTCTATCTTTCATTTGTCACTTCCACAAATTTGGAAGGTCTTTGAACGCAGAAACCGGATCTTTTATTTTTTTAACTGTAGGATGCAGCACATTCATTCATTCACTCACAAATATTTGCAGAGAACACACTATGTACCAGGAATTATATTAGCACATGGTTTTTAGGGGAACGCAATATTAGTTTCTTATGGGGCAGTATATAATCTACTTTAGTAAGTGCTCTAAGAATATTTTAGGACAAAGTGAAAAGTGCAATTATTCTTGCATCTCCTATTTGGGTTTCCAATGGCCTCATTTCATGAAAGGTGAATTTAAAACAAAATCCCAAAACTGGCATCAGAAGACCCAGCATCTCATTAAGATTTTGTCACATAGATGATGGAACCATAAATTAACCACTTCAAACCTTACTTTCTTGTTTTATACAAGTCAAATATGTCATAGCAATATGTGAAAATTAGAGACTTTACTAAAATATAAAATATAAAAAATAAAAAACTCCTCTAACAAATTAGAAAAACAAATGAATTAATAGAAAAGGAAAAAGCTAAAGAAATTTGGGAATGGTTAGGAAATTAATAAAAAAATAATTTTCACAGATAGTTTGCTTGTAAAAATAAATGATGCTCAGCATCTATAATAATAAAAACATAACATGCTAATTAGACCAGACGTCCTTCTGGACAACCTTCCAAACAAAGCCACAGTGGCGGGGGCCAAGGCAGTTGCTGCAGTGTCATGGCCAAGCCCCTTGCATGAATTTTGTGTATCAGGCCTCTAGTTATACTATATAATAAAAGGTTAATATGCAAATTGTCTGAACGGCAGAACAACCGGTCGCTATGACATGCACTGACTACCAGGGGGCAGACACTCAGCGCAGGAGCTGCCGCATGGTGGTCAGTGCACTCCCATAAGGGGAGCACCACTCAGCCAGAAGCCAGGCTCATGGCTGGAGAACCTAACGGCAGTGGTGGGAGCCTCTCCTGCTTCTGCAGCAGCGCTAAGGATGTCTCCTTCAAACTTGCCTACAGGTTTGAAGGAGACAGAGGTGCATCAGGCAGCAGAGGGAGAGTGTGGGCAGCTGTGTCAGGCTGAGGGGCCTGCACTTGCCTACAGGTTTGAAGGAGATAGATATCCCCTGAGGGCTCTCAGACTATGAGAGGGCATAGGCCGAGCTGAGAAACCCCTCACCCCTAGTGCACAAATTTAATGCACCGGGCCTCTAGTTAATAAAAGTGCAAAGAAAGAAATAAGTAATATGATCTTCTTTCACTTCCCAAATACTAAGATGATAACTAATTCCTAGTAATCAGAAGGGAATATGGAAATATAACAAACACTAATAAGACTTCTAATTAATTCCTTCTACAGGGCAATTTGGCAATAGGAATCTCAATTTTAAACTTATCATAGACTGGAGAAACAATACACAAGTGCATAAAATGTATCTGTGAATGTTTATATTTGCATAATTTAGATGAAAAAAAGTTGTACAAAATAATCATATGTTCTTCATTGAGGAATCGGTTAAATAAATCCAAGTAAATCTCTACAATAGAATATTGAGCTTCTATTCAATAGGTCGAATAGAAAATTAATGTTGACATGGGAAATATATTATTAATTACAATTAATTACATGCATTTCACTTTGTTTTGCAAACAATGCAGTTAAACATGTTGCATTAAATGTAACTAGTTGGTAATGTGCTGTCTCTGGTGGTAGGTTTCACCTCTTAGATTGTTTAAATGTTTTTATAATGAACACATATTAAATATAGGTGCAAATTCATACCTATCTTCAGGGATTATAGTAAAAATCAAATCAACTGGAACTTATGAAATCATAAGAGTAATAAACAAATGTAAGGAATTGATACTGTAAACTGGCATATAAGCCGAACATCCTTGATACTTGAGGACCATTAGTGCATATAAGCTTAGGTAACAGGCTTGTATTCCCTAGGGCAGTGGTCGGCAAACTGCGGCTCGCGAGCCACATGCAGCTCTTTGTCCCCTTGAGTGTGGTTCTTCCACAAAATACCACGTGTGGGCGCATATGTACAGTGCGATTGAAACTTTGGGGCCCATGTGCAGAAGTCGGTATTTTGTGGAAGAGCCACACTCAAGGGGCCAAAGAGCCGCATGTGGCTTGCGAGCCGCAGTTTGCCGACAACTGCCCTAGGGCAAGCTAAGCAGCTGTAATCGATAGCATTCAAACTTTGGTAGCTAAAAGGAGGGGGTGAACCCTATATCTCTTTCTCATGTCACAGTCCCGTGTCAGAGGCAGAGAAGTTCCCAATCCATGATGGCTCTTTTTCATGCTGGAGGCTCTGTAATTTTCAACAAACAGTATTAAAATACACTCTGGAATTTGTCTCTATTTAAGTCTGTCAGAAAGAAAAAAAAATCACTGACGACTGCATGTAGGAGGTTACTATAGGCCAGGCCAGCAAGTGGTATGCATAACTTCTGTTCACACTCCATAGATAGTCACATGGCCACATGGTCAGAGATGCTGGGAAGGGTCAACCAGATTCGCGCTAAAAAGATTTCAGTGAACACCCAGCAATCTATGCCATAGCTTCAGCCAACACAACCATGCATGCTCTTCTTTTCTCAATAGGACATATCCATGCTGTCCTGCAGGGGGACAATTCAAAGTCCCATCCATCCAAACATTTAGATTTCTTTATAGATTTTACGGCTCTCCATCAGGTCCACACATGCATGGATCCTTAAGGTCTGACAATAGTGGAGTAAGAAGGGGATGATCCCAATGAAGATTCCCAAAGGAAGAATGGACCACATATCAGTCCCTTTCCCATAGCAATGTAGGCTTCTTGCTGAGTGGTATAGTGAAGAATCCCATTCTATCCAACGTGGTCATTTGGCAGTAAGTCTGAGAATACTCTGCCACCTGCATTTAATGGCTTCTAAGGTTACTTGGTTATTGGCCCTACTGGGTGCCAGAGGAAAGAAAGAACATTGGAGAGGGCCTACAGAAAGGGTTCATCAGCCAGGCAGAGGCCAGAACTCAGCTACATGGCCATAACTACCCTATTGTGAGGGAGGCTGGAAACGTGTGCCAAGAGAAAGAGGAAAAGGATTTTCATGTTAAGAAGCATCTCTGCTAAAATAACCACAGAAAACAGCATAAAGAGAAAAAAGTGGTGTCTAACTTTCCTGTGTATCTTATCCTTTTGCTTTGAGCTCACAGTTATTTGTTCTTAATTTGTGCAGCTCCCTAGAGTTGACATTGGAGATGCTTTCCTCCAAGACAATTGGGCTTTGCTGTTATTGATAGCCAGAGGACACTGCTGGCCTTTCCTTTTCTGGCAGATCGGGGCTCAGTGGGAGTCTCAGGGGAGTTCTGCTTAGTGCTTAGCGTGAAAACCATGTTTGCTCTCAGGTCAACCCAGCCTCTTCAATCTGTTCATTGGTCAGAGATCACAGCTCTGGACCCAGCTCACAGGACTGAGCATAGAGATTGTATTTTCTTCTTATAATATGAATAATGCTCTAAGAGTATGTTTTAGTCAGCAGGTAGTGGTTTTGTAGTGGGAGGACTTATAGTTAAACCAATTCACCATACAGATAAAAATGTATCTCCAAGGCAAGAATTTTTCTTTTACCTCCATATTTAAAGATTTCACTTTGGCCTACTTCTTCCTTACATTCTCAAATAATTTTGAAACTACTTTTTTTCTCAAATGACAAAAAACAAAGTATATCTTCAAAGTTTGTTTTTGAAGACAAACTATAATTACATAATTTATGTTCTTAAATATATATATATTTATGTTCATATATATATACATATATATACAGCTAAAGTAGATTTTTACTTATTTTTATTATATTTTTTCTATCACTATTTATCCCCCTATACTCTTCTCCACCTTTCCCACCCCCCTTGCAATCACCACACTGTTGTCTGTGTCAACTAGTTCTTTTTTTTTTTTTTTTTTTACACCATAAGACATCCTTTTATTTAATCATAGTAGTGGTGGTTGTTACTACATTTTATTTTAAATTTTTTTATTCTTCAGATTCTCCAGGCTTTCGGATATCATCAATCTTCAAAATCATTCTAACCATTTGTGTTGCAAGAGAGATCTGTTGCTTTTTGCCAATCAAGGTTTCTATGACATGTTGTTGCTTCACATCGTTTGTACCCTTGTGCATACATACAGTCAATCCCAAGAGCAGGGTTCTTATCCTTCACTTGTCTGGCTCGGACCTCAGACATCATCTGGATGGGATTCATGCCACTGTTCTCAGCAAGGGCGCTGGGGATGACTTCCAGGGCCTCGGCGAAAGCTCGCATGGCATACTGCTCCAAGGCTGGGCACTTATCTGCTGCTTGGCTAACTGCTAAAGCACAAGCGATTTCAGCAGCGCCTCCACCATACACCACGCGATTATCACGGATGAGGTTCGGATGACACACAAGGCATCGTGAAGGGATCGCTTTGCTTCCTCGATGATCATCTTATTTCCTCCTCTGATGAAAATGGTTACAGCTCTGGAGTTCTTACACTGCTCGATGACCAGCATCTTGTCTTTAGTTGTCCCAAATGAGAGCTCTTTTAGAATCCCAGCAAAGCTCAGCTTCTTAGCTGTGAGCTCTGAGAAGCGGGGGACGATCCGCCCTCCTATTGCAATGGCAATCAACTCTATTTCAGGTCGTCCAACCCAAAGAACCGCAGGCAAGTCGTTCTGAAGAAGTAAATGATTCGTTTCACCATCAAAGCCCCATTGGCAAATAGCTAGGTTAGCGCCAGTTTCTTTAATTTGCTTAATCATCTCTTCAAACTTCTCCTTTTCGTATTTCTGAAGGGCTTTATAGTCTTCCACAGCGGTCACATCCACCCTATGCTTCGTCTTTGGTTTTGGTGGTTCAAAGGGACATGTGAGAATTGCAATCTTAGCATCTTGTACTTGTTTTGGCTTCTGTGACTGAAATCCTTGTCCACAATCACGCCCTTAAGAAGTTTAGTGTCCTCCAGTCTCCCGCCCACTCTGCCTTCTACTTAGATGAGCTCAAAGTCAACGTCTCTGCGCTGCGTATCGGCCACAGTGAGAATAGCGTTCACGGCAATCTCAGCCATTTGTCGGTGACAGCTGTTAACCACTTTGGAGCCCAGCGTGGTTTCCGCAGTCTGAATCAGGGGTTCAGAGCACTTCACGTCAACAGGGACGCTATCGCTGATCTCGCCCAGGTAGTCGATAGCAATGCGGGCGGCTTGCTCATAGCCATCGGCGACCCTGATGGGGTGAATGCCACGGTCCAGCAACTGCTCAGCTTCTTCCAACAAGGCACCAGCCAGGACGACCGCTCCGGTGGTTCCGTCTCCAATTTCATCATCCTGTGATTTGGCCAGTTCAACCATCAACTTGGCAATCTGGTGATCAACATCCATCATGCTCAAAATGGTGGCACCATCGTTAGTTACAGTCACATCACCATCCTGATCCACCATCATTTTATCATGCCCATTTGGTCCAAGTGACGTTCTCATTGTATTTGCTACAGCCTTTGCTGCCATTATATGAGACTTGAGAGCCTCCAGCCCCATAAGACGAGTCTTGCGGTTCTCCTTGATGATGAGGAAAGGGCGCCCATATTTATCCAAGGTGAGCGTCCGGAAGGACGCCATGGTCCTGCAGCTGGGGTTACTTCCCCACAACCCTCAACTAGTTCTTTTTCTTTACTTTTCTGTTTTGCTCAATTCTTCCCCCTCTCCTCCCCTAGAAAGTACTTGATAAAATTTTATGCAATGAACTCAAATTTGAAAACTGTGGTCAACAAAATACTTAATTCACCAGTCACCTCTTTGCACAACTTCCAGAAATTTCTGATGACATGATTCAGTCTTTTTAATATAAAATAAAGTTTTGCATGTTAGTCTTTTTCTTAGTCCATAAATATTTTGAAATTTTTCTAGTCTATTCCAGCTGGAAGAGTGTTATACAAAAGATTTACAGTAAAGAGACTGTCCCGGGATTTTTTCATTTTTTACTAAATTTTAATGGTTTTCAAGCTGTGTCCTTGAAACCATAGTGTCCTATGGAGCATATTAATAAGTATCCCATAGCAAAAATGTTCTATGATCAAGTAAATACAGAAAAACTCTGTTTATTAGGGCTGTCCTTTAGAGATTAATAATGTTCAGTAGCACACGGAGCTCTCAATGTATTTCCGCACTCTCAGTGAAAATATACATTTTGAAATCTTTTTGGAGAGCAAGTTAGCATAATCTCAAGCAAAATTGTATACATTTTGGTGACAAATGATCACATGGACTTTTTTTCCACAATTCAAAAATAATGGTGTTTAAAAAGAAGGCATCCACAACTGAGCATGGCTGCAATATCAAACAACTGAAGCAGAGAAATTACATGCGTGCATCAAACCATGAGACAAAACTGGAGAGGTGTCAACAAGAACTTGCAGTTGGAGGGGCAAATAGTAGCATGGGGCAGGTCACACGAGGGAAATATCCTAGGTTACTGAATGCTTTTAAAGGGCTCCTTAGCATTCTTTGTTTACTATATCCTAATGCACAGAGTGTCATTTTGGCTTATGAAAAAAATAGCACTCTGGCTTAAGTCCTGCAATACATTAGATGAATTTAACACGTTAAGTGCCAAGCCTGTTTTGTCTTCCTTTCCATTTCAGTCACCAGTGACTGGCATGGCGCTGAACATGTTAATATTTGTAGCTAATTTTGATAGTTTTAATATTAGAGTTGCAAATAACTTTGGGAGCGGCTGGAAGGGCACACTGGTTTTATCTTATCTAACGAGATAAATTGATTACATTGGGAATTATCATTTTGAAACACTGAAAAAAAGACAAATCAGAAAGGCAATTAAAAATTATTATAGACTTCATTATTTTATCTAGCTCTGCCTTAACAGGACCCATCTTCATTAACTGATAATGCTATACTATAGACAGAGGAAGTCACAAAGCAAGAATAGTCACACACATATCAGAAATAGAAAAACACAAAGTTATGTTTCATTTGCAGGCAACTTGTTTCATATTGTGTTTTCTTTTCTTTTTCTTTATTGATTAAGGTATTACATATGTGTCCTTATCCTCCCAGTGCCCGCCCTCCCCCCCCCCCCCCACACACACACACCACTCATGCCATCAACCCCTGGTGTCTGTGTCCATTGGTTAGGCCTATATGCTTGCATAAAAGTCCTTTGGTTGATCTCTCCCCCTTACCCCCACCCTCCCCTACCTTCTTTCTGAGGTTTGAAGGACTGATTGATGCTTCTCTGTCTCTGGATCTGTTTTTGTTCATCAGATTATGTTGTTCATTATATTCCACAACTGAGTGAGATCATGTGATAGTTATCTTTCTCTGACTGGCTTATTTTGCTTAGCATAATGCTCTCCAGTTCCATCCATGCTGTTGCAAATGGTAACAATTCCTTCTTTTTTACCACAGCGTAGTATTCTATTGTGTAGATGTACCACAGTTTTTTAATCCACTCATCTGCTGATGGGCACTTAGGCTGTTTCCAAATCTTAGCTATGGTGAATTGTGCCACTATGAACATAGGGCAGTGATGGCGAACCTTTTGAGCTCGGTGTGTCAGCATTTTGAAAAACCGTAACTTAACTCTGGTGCCGTGTCACATACAGAAATTTTTTGATATTTGCAACCATAGTAAAACAAATAATTATATTTTTGATATTTATTTTATATATTTAAATTCCATTTAACAAAGAAAAATCAACCAAAGAAATGAGTTCGCGTGTCACCTCTGACACCCGTGTCATAGGTTCGCCATCACTGACATAGGGGTATATATATCCTTTCTGATTGGTTTTTCTAGTTTCTTGGGATATATTTCTAGAAGTGGGATCACTGGGTCAAATGGGAGTTCCATTTTTAGTTTTTTGAGGATACTGCGTTTTAAATGAGTCTTTATTTGTTTCAGAACTATATTAAGTTAGTAACAGAGAAATTAATAAGGATATTTAATTTGTAGAGGTAATTTTCAGCTTATTTTTTTTATATTTACCTTTTCCTTAAGTATACTGTTATCCCTAAGTGAAATCTATATGAGTATTTAAGTTTCATGGAACATTTCATACAACCAATACACAAAGTTTCAGCCATGTCATTGCAACTGTAGTATGAGCATATAAAACCTAATGTGTCACATAGGATTATTTCAAATTCACTTATCTTTGACAGTTTTTCCTAAAATACTAAATTCAAGGAAGGTTAAGTTTTTAAGCCAGTGTTCTGCAAGCTATAGCTTGTGTGTTACTAGTTGTCATTGAACATTTCAAGAAGATAAAGAACATTTCCATGTTCCTTATATTCATAATATATTTATAATTCCACTACAGGGAATCTGGAAGCCATGTTTGGTTTTTGCATGCAGCATAGTTAGATATAACCATAGTCTGTTATCACAGCTGAAAAAGTGAAATAGGCACAATACCGTTATTTTGTACTTTATAAAGTTTTGTTTTTGTTTTTTTCTACTACATATATCACAGAAATGAAAAGAATAGATTTTAGAGTTGAACTGCCCACTTTGAAAGGCAAGATCTGCTACTTCCAGCTCTGTGGTTTAATTTATCTGTGCTTCTGTTTTCTCACTTTTAAAATGGAGATAATAACAGGACCTGCCTATAATGTTTTCATGATGATTAAATGAACTAATACTTATAAATATTATGTAAGGTAGCTTTGCTAAGGCTCTGGTGGACACTAGTGGACTGGATTTTGATATTGGCTTTAGGTATTAATGCATCAGCAGAAATATGATGATAATAGTTATACTATCATTTAATATTAATTTCTTATAAATATTAACGTAGTATTCATCACCGTTAGAAAAATGTGTTTACAATAGAATATAAAGCAAAAATAATGCCGTCTTCAATTTCTACAAAGAAATTTTCTGTAGCACTTAGTCTTCAGAATTTCATAGCTGTTATCCCATTTACATTGGGGCCTACTTTCCATCAAGCACTTTACTGAACAAGGCCCACTTCCTCAGCTGCCCACGGTCTTTTGAAGAGAAAGACAAAAAAGTAAACAAATACTAACAAGCAATGTCAACAGTGGCGGCATGAACACAGTTGTAACACTGACGAAGGAGTCATCACAAAGAAAGTTATGCTCAGTTGAGTTTTAAAGGAGAGTTAAAACTCACTTATGAACTTTGCTGGGTGTCTGGGAAAGATTTAAGGGTTAAGGGGTGAGGAGGACAATGCCAAAGGAACCTGAGACAATTCACAGAAGCCTGAAATAGCATCGTCATTCACAGAACTATACGCAGTTTGGTGGTGTTTTGAGAAATGGTGAGAAATGTATGCTGTGGTATGAAAGCTGGACTTTATTTTAAAGGTGATAGGAAGGTTTTAATGGGTTTTAAGCAAGGGAACAAATGATTAATATATATATATTATATATATATATACATATATATATATACATATATATATATATATATATATGTATATATATATATATATATATCTGACAATCCAGCACCCATTCATGACAAAAACCCTCAGCAAATTTGGAACAAACGTTTCTTAGTCAAAAAAGGGTGACTGTACAAATCCTACAGCCAACTCTATACCCAATGGTGAAAGACCAAATGTTTTCCTCCTAAAATCTGGAAAAAGACAAGAAAGTGCGTGTCCACCACTTCTACTCATTCTATGGTGCTGGCGGTTCAAGCCACTGCAGCCACGCAAGAAAGGGGAATTAAAGGCGTCCAGACTGAAAAAGAGGAAGCAAAACTGACCCCATTCATAGATGGCATGATTGTTTTTAGAAAATCCCAAGGTATTTACTTTTTTAAAACTGTTAGAACTAATAAGTGAATTTGGAAAGTTTGTAAGATATGAGATTATTAAAATAAATAGTATTTCTATATATTGAAAGAAAATCAGAAATTAAAATTTAAAAAGCAATATTATTTACAGTAGCAAGGAAATTAGAAAATAGTTTATAAATCTGATAAAAGTTTGTGTTATGGGTTTAAGGTTTAAGTCCTTCCCCAAATTTATACGTTAGAGCCCTAACCCTAGGTGTGATTGTATTTGGAGATGGGGATGTTGGGAGGTAAGCAGGCTTAGATGAGATCATAAGAGTGTGGAGCCCTCCCAGAAAGGCCCATCTGAAGTACACGTGTAAGTACTCTGCACATAACGGCGGAGTCCACCAGCCCAGGACCTCCTCAGGTGTGCCCTGATGGGACACAGATCTACACTGTGGAGGTGGATGCAGCTCTCACCGCCTGGTACCAGGGTTCCTCAGCTCCCGGACTACTGGCAGTTTGGACTGGCTGATTCTTTATTGTCGGGGATGCCCTATGTGTTGTAGGATATTTAGCAGCAATCTAGGCCTCTAACTAATAGATGCCAGTAGCACTCCTCTGTTTCAGTTGTGACAACCTAAAATGTCTCCGGATGTTGTAGCATGTCCCCTGGGGGCAACATTTCTCCTGGTTGAGAATCAAATGGGAGTGGTTCCTTGTATCAACCACTAAAGAGGTCAATCAGGTGTCCAAACATCTGTTCTGCTTCTGTGCTCTCCAAACCCTGTACCGAGGCGGCATTATTACAGAGCGGGTGAGACCGGATTCCCTGGGTTCACCACCAGATCATGCCATTAATTAGCTGATGGCGATGGTCAAGTTTCTTGACTCCTCCGTGCCTTAGCTTCCTTGTTTCTAAAGCTGGGAGAAGGATAGTATCTGCCTTACAGGATTGTTCAGGAGGTTAGATCACAACTTTTGTAAAGCACATCGACCAGAGCCTGGCATCTAATACTTTATTAATATTTTTAATTAATTATTATTATTCCTTTCACTTACACTCTCTTAAAGATAAATGATTCTTTCTCATCTACTTGACAGTTATGTTTCTCCTTATTAATTAATACATTGACATTCAGCTTTCTGCTAGTCTTCTGTAATTTTGGTAGGGGTAAGCCAGAGCTCTGAATTTGGTCAGCTGTTTGATGTACTTGCATGTGGAAATTCTACAAACTGAGAAGACTGTGTATTGCCATAACTAATTAAAGAAAATAGAGGGAGGTGTCTGGGTAGCTCTAGCTCACTACCTGCATCTTTCCATTTCAACAAGCTATTGTTTAATTATCATGCTCTCACAATAATTATAATAAAAATAACTCATTGCCCTCCCCTTCCATTAACTAGTTGGTCATGTACATGCCAATTCACCTTACCTATGAAATGAGACTAAGATGGAGCTGAAGACTCTCTATGTAACCATGAATACAAATATTCATTAGAAATTTTCCTAACAGGTTTGTGAGCCCTATGTAGTGAAGAGGGCGGCTTTGAGAATTTAGAAATGGCAAAGGCAAGTTTTGATTGGGTGGGAAATAGGCTGGAGGGGGCTGTGCAAGGAGGAACCCTGGACCACACAGATTAGGAGCACAAAGAAGCTGCTGAAGATAAGCTTTACCTGTTCATAGACGTCCTGCCACAGCTGTCTCACACCCTGCAGGGAAGAGAAAGGGCCCAGTCTGCTTCCTGACATCACACCCTACTGACAGCGAGCATTTGGAGAAATCAGTCTTCCTGAATGACAAGTGAAAGTTAAGCTTTTATTTTCTAAAGGAGCTCAGAGCGTTGAGTCAACTCCTGAAGTGACAGCTTAGTTTCCCTGACAATGCAGCACGATGCTCCTCCCTTCAGCCCGTGAACAGTGTCTTGACTTTGACAGCTCCATTGTCGCTCCCTGCAGAGCCCCAGGAAAGGGGAGAGGGCTGGGTGCATGCTGTCCATTCCAATTGTTGTCCTGCCAACACTCAGCGCACTCCCACCCATAGGGCTGATGTCTGCAGCCCAGACTGTCACTTCACCCATGCCCCCAGTTACATGTCTGCAATGCACTCTTAATACCAAGCTGCCTTGAAACTCTCCATGGAACAAGCATATAAAACACTGCTGTGAAGAGAAATATTTTCCTATGCAACTGTGGATGCACTCCCTCATTAAAGTAAAAAGAACTACTACTCTGTGGGGTGACTCTAGCTTTGGGGGGCAAATGGCATTTAAAATATGAATATGATAAACCAGAATGTTGGAAATGCTGATTCAGTCTGGGCATGGTAAAGTTAGCTTTAAGATGAATATTTATCTTCTACATATACAATCTTCCTTCTGGGGAAAAAAATGAAAATAATCAGGTACCTACTCGGATACGAGTAATTAAATCAGTTTTTGTCCTTGGACCAGCAGGCCTTGTTTGATCTGCGATTAAAGTAGTACTCAAAGAATTTGATCTTTTTAACTCTTAACTGTGTCTACTTCTTAAATTTGTTCTTACGAGTTACTTTAAAGTGAAAAGCTGGTTTTAAGTTTCTGAAATGCAGTGTTAAACTCATTTGTTGTGAATAATTATATATATTTTGCTTTTATATCTAAATGTAAGTGGGAGTTATAATTTTTCATGAATGCCTGCCACTTTACAAAATCAAAGTATTCATTAGTCTGTATAGGTGGAAAGCTTTTGTTTTTGTCCCTAGATTCTGAAGGGACTATCAGTAGGAACTGCAATGTCAGGGAGGGCTTTCTAGTGACTTGAACATTTAGTTACATTCACCTGGATTTATATGTTTAATCGTGAAATAAGTAAAGTACTGCATTCTAACTTGCTCTTAACTAGAAAAGATATTGTTTTACAAACAAACCTTTAGTGGGTTCAAGCACGTAGTATATGCTCAATGTATGCATGGGCAATAATTCATTGACTTCCTAAACTATTTTCTTTATTAAATTCTTCCTCATTTTTTTAAAATATATTTTATTGATTTTTTACAGAGAGAAAGGGAGAGGGATAGAGAGTTAGAAACATCGATGAGAGAGAAACATTGATCAGCTGCCTCCTGCACACCCCCTACTGGGTATATGCCCGCAACCAAGGTAGATGCCCTTGACCAGAATCGAACCTGGGACCCTTGAGTCCGCAGGCCAACGCTCTATCCGCTGAGCCAAACCGGTTAGGGCTCTTCCTCATTTTATTTAGAAATAAAAACTATGATTTCATTCTCTGCCAGGCTAAGTTGAGAACACAATGGTAACCAAAACCAGAAAAATTTTCATATGAAAATTAAGTTGATTTAAATAAATAGAATTTTCTTTATAATTATGAAGGAGTCTCCTTTGGCAGTCCTCTCAATGCTGTTTCTCTCTGCTGGTCCCCATAAAATCAGTTGCAGCCAAATCAGTTGAGTGAGTGGTTCACCTTTCATAGGGAGCAACTTCAATCTGTATAAGAGAGGATGAATGACTGAGCAGCAGGTGCAGGGCCACGATAAGGAGATGTGTGGAAAGTGGACTAAGGTTAGGAAGTAGGACAGTGGAGTTACTGATTTGACCTCAGATAACACACTACTCTGATTATCTGATGCAGCCCTTAACCTCAAGGAAGACTCTTAAATAGTCCTAAAACTTACCACGACCTATAAAAGGCCCACATACATTGAAAAGCTCTTGAAGTGAAGTCCAAGTTTCAACATTCAACATATCTTGGCAGGACACAATACATCAAGGGTGGGGATTTTTTAAAAGAACTGTCCCTAATAGTCTGCTGTCAGAAAATGTTAGAGAAAAACTTTTTTAAAAAATTTAATTAAAAAAATAATTTTTCTTATCTTCTTTTGTTCAAAATTATCTTTATTTCCTGAATAAAATGCTTTAACTCAATATGCATTAGCAATGTTATTCAGACCCATGACTGTTTCAGAGTACCCAATTCAAAAAGTTTTTAAGTAAACAGTTTATGACAATTAAAAATAACCTGTCTAATATCTTATATTCTCAGGCCTTACATTTCAGGTTTCCCTCCAGAAAGCATAAAACACTGAGTTAATTTGTTATGTCTGCATTATTTACAGTGCAGTTAACTTCAAATAACAAAAGACTTAAGAAAATACTTTAACATAACAGAAACATAGCAAGAAATACAGAGATAAGGCATTTACAGGATTCATTAATGTAATGATGACACAATCTCAGCATTTGACCTCTCTGGCCTGCCACCATGAACTTCATATCGAATTCCTTTGTGGTAAAAGAAGGCTGCAGCAATTGAGGTAGCATTTTCTTGCACAATAATTTGTTAAGGCCAGAAGAAAAGATATATTTTCCTTTAGTCCCTTTTCAGGAGTAAAGACAACCTCCGGAAGCCTCTAAACCAACTGGTCTTTACATTTCACTGGGCAGAATTGCACTGTATCACTTTTCTACTCCTAAGCCAGCCACTGGGCAGGAGAAAGGACAACCGTGGAACTGCTGTGATGGTTGGACTCAATAGTGTTGCCCCACCCTGAGGACCAGTCCTTCTCCCGACCTCCCCTGATGAACAATATCTAAGCAAAATTGGGATTCTGGATGCAAAGAAGGAGGGGCTCAAAGGAAGAAGAGGTGAGATTCTGTATAACACAGGGAGTTGGAAAATGACAACCTACCCATCATGCATGCATAGTTTTACATCCACTACAGCATTTCCACAATGATTAAGATCTCACTACTGAAATATGATCAGTTTTGGCCCTAGAGTTAAGCACCTAAAGTTTAACTGTTTCAAGGAATTTAATATTATGCACTTGTAAGAAACCTGTGTTTTATGCTATTAACTCCCATACCCCTCTTCTTGAACTTTATTTTTAACACTATCACAGATGTCTCTATTTCTTCTCCATTTTGCCCATCTCCTCCCAGCACCCACCCCCTTCCCTCTGATCATCACTATATAGCCCCATTTTTAAAAATGTGACTTTCAAGGAGAGGTTTCCTTCATTTCTCCAGCTGTTTAGAAACATATAATAACTCATTTGAGCTCCAAATGTCACTAAAAATATCAGTCTCACTGTCCTAGGGTCTCATTTGAAACGGTTTGTGTCATTTAAACAAAAATACAAACAAACCAAAAACTTGGGTGTGATTCCATATAAACAAAAGTCAGCAGCAGTTGCTTAAGGTATACTATTGTAAATGTCTCTTTCTCTCAAAGGGGAAAAAGCAAAAACTAAGCTACAATCACATGATGTGGAGATAAGAGTATAGCCAATTGGTTAGGCAATAAAAGCAGATTTGGTGTCATTGTCACACAGAACATAAACATGGTAAGTGAAATGGTAGAGTCTAGAGGCCATTGATATCGATAGACTCAGCACTCCAAGCTCTGCAAATTCCTAACTGCTTTCTTCACACTATGCAACTGACATAGTCTAGGTCCTAGACTCTAGGACAACAAGTCTACGTGCAAAACACCAACACACCTGAGTAGTCTTGGCAGATATCACTGAATCACAAAATCACAGATTTTCACAATGCTTAGTGCTATCCATATAATATCTCCATTCAGTTTAATAAAGATTTACATCTAAGGGAATGGACTCTTAAATTATCTTTTAAAAGTATAAGCCTCACTTTCTAGAAAATTACTTAGAATATCACATGTTTCATTTACCTTAAGTAAAGGAACTATCAGTCTAGGATGGTGGGGATGCATTTTGATAATACTGCACGAGAAAGACAAAATAATCATCTCCCTTCTTTACACCATAGAGAATGGCCTTAAATTTACATATGAGCCTTACCAAGAAATCCACACATCCTTAAAAGAATGATGAAGCATCCTGCCCTAGCCTCTGCCTGGCCTTCCCAACTCAGCCAGGCCTGTGCCTTCACTGACCTTCCAGTTTTCGGTTGCCCTGGAGCTCCTCCTAGGCCACTGCAGGAAGAGGAGGAGGAGGGGACGGGATCTGAGCAGGGAGGGAAGGAAAAAAAAAGGAAAAAAAGAATGATGAAGCAGCTTTGAAATTGGTTATTTCATGAGGTTTTATGTCACTGAATTAGCATTGCCGCTTTACTTGTCTGTAACAAATTCTGATCGCAAACACCATTATACCCCTGAGCAAATGTGCTATGATCTTTGTGGGTATCTTTGTGGGGGTAGATGTACAGATTTAGAAATAGATATAGGTAGAGTTGTAGATGTAGACACAGATAAAGAGATAAGGTACATATGCATAAATATAGTTTTTAAACCACTATACTGCACTGTTTCTCCATCATAGTTAGGGCTCAGACACTGGTGAAGTGAGCAGAACAAGCAACATAAAATCATTTCTCATTTGTATTTTCCAAGAATTACAATTTAAGCTCACTGATCTTTTTATTTGTTTAAATTTCTTTGTGAGAAAAAAAGGTGTTTAAGATGACTTTCATGAAGGGCACAGGCCCTCCTAAAAATATCTCCCTATGTTAAGCCAGTTCTCTAGACTACAACAGCCCCTTTTGACCTATATATTTCAGTAACTTCAGCAAATAGGCAAGAGTTAATCTTGTCCTTGCCTTTCCATACACAGTAGCATGTTTATTGAGCTAGTTTTTGAAATAATGCGAGAAACCTACTTAGAAACAGTTCTGTAAAGTTGTCCCTGCATCTATTTTAAGGATAATATTGAAAATGCTGTTCATTACTTCCAATAATGTCCTCTTTGTGAACAACCTCAAGAGAAATTTTTGTTGGCTCTTATACCAAGAACAGATATTCATTACAATCCCTGAGCTGTGTAACTAAAAAGGTATCTTTTGCATCTGAGTTTCAGAAACTTAGAGCTAATTTTGAGGCCTACATTTAAGTTGTGTATAGCCATGTAGCATTTTCATTGTAGTCTCATCTTGGCTTATTTTTTTCTCCATCCTGTTTATTTTTTTAAATCCCTTTCACTGCAGTTTAATGTATGATTTTTTTTGTCATAGATTTTTTTGTCATATTTTATGTACCACTGTAAAGTATGATTTTGTTTAGGAAGGAAGTTGATAATAAATAAAAATTCCATTTATTTTAAACAATGTTGCTCTTTCAGCAAATATTTGATAGGCACCCAGTTTGTTCTAAGAAGAATGATATATACTATCCTATTTTATTCACCAAAATAATGCTGTAGTTTAAGTATCCTATATTTTAAAGGGAAGAAATTGAGTGTCAGAGATGTTAAGTCACTTGCCTACTGAGCAGAATTGTATCCTTGGTGAGCAGGATCCCAAAGTCCAGTGCTCTTGTCACTAAATCCATGGCTACTTTTGGAATTAATTCAGGTCCCTTTTACAATTGCATAATAAAATCAGGCTAATTACAGGAATACTAATGTTCTGAGGATCTTTTGTTGTTTTTTATCTTTTATTTTATTTCCTTTTTCTTAATTTTATTGTATTTTTTCCATCACCATTTATCCGCCCCATACCCTCTTCCACTTCCACCCACTCCCTTTCTCATGCAATCACTTTTTAGATTACAAATAATTTAGACCCATTACTCTGGCATCTTAATCATAATGATCACTCCCAATGCTTGACCAAGTAATGTGACTAAAATTATATTTAATTACCTTTTAATTTGCAATATGTTTTTATATCTATTCTTTCATATTTTCTTTGTCTTTCCTTGAATAAAGTCAAGCAGGTGTTATCCCACTAGGCAGTCCCTATGTTAAAAATATGATAACTATAAATATCCATGCTTAAGCTATAATGACTATCCCTCCATCACTTGGCTACGAAGTAAAAACTCATAAAAAACTCACTAATGTTGTGAATTTGGAACTTTGCCACTCTTAATCACCAAACCTGTCATGTCTTTATCCATTTATGCTTATTCTGAAGATTTGAGGTAGAAAAATAGAGATTATCTCTAGTTTCCTAAATGATGGCAATACTGAACATGATTCATATTTAATACAATCAGCAGGTGGCAACGTCTGTTATTATTGTAAATCAAATTAGTTCATTTTGTACACTTGCTGATTTGCTCTTGGTATGTATGCTTTGTTAAGAGCATTAAATCTTTGTAAATATTGTTAAACATAAAAGTGACCTTAATCTCTAAATAATCTCTTCACTATCTGGATTGTTTGTTGTTGTTGAGTCAATTACAGGTGTCTACTATTTTGCACCCTTTTGCCTCCCTCTACCCTGCCTCTGCCACCCCCAGGCCTTCACCACATTATTATCTGTGTCCATTGGCTATGCATATACGCATATGTATTCTTTGTTTGATCTCTTCTGATCCAGCCCTCTGAGATCTGTTGGTCTGTCCCATTTACCCATGCCTCTGGTCCTATTTAATTAGACTTTTATTGATTTTTATTTATGCTGTAAGACCATCAAGTCTATAGAAGAATTTATGCCAAATTAAACTGGAGAATAGTAAACTATGTGTTTTAAAGACTCCACTCCAATGCTAAAATGGGTGTAAACCATTAGAAGCACAGTATAAATCTGTGTTCAGACTGAGGACAACCTGAATGTAGCAGATTGGCTTCTCTAAGAGAATATACTGAGTTGTTAAGATCTGTGTTCAGAAAGCTTTTTGCAGAGGTCTGTGAGGCCAATGGAAGCAGGGTGAGCAAAGGGAGAAGTTGGGCTGACATGCAGTTACAACAGCAGTTTCAGGCAATGCCACCCAGAGCTCAGAAGCAGAGATGGAGATCACAAGATGGCTGTGGAGTAGGTGGAAGCTACATTCACCTCCTCCAAGTGCCAAATGGATTTCCAGCTAAATTATAGCACGATCAACCAGAATAACCAACTGAAAGCTAGCTGAACAGAAATATTACAACCAAGGATTTATAGAAGCCACATAGAGACTTACAGTAAAAAGTATAAAGATGCAGAAAGGGCTGGTCCCCACACCCACGTGTGTCAGTTGAGAACTCAGAGCAATATCTTAGCTACAAAAGTCCTCCTGAGGATCATGGGTTCTTAAGCCTATGCTGGGATCCCCAATCCAGAGCACCAGAGCCGGGAGGAGGAGCCCACATAGAATCTGGATGTGAAAATCAGTGGGGGCTCTGTTTGCCTGGAAGAGAAGGGAGTTTGCTAGAAACACAGGTGCCCTTTTAAAGGGTCAGCACACTGCATCTTGCTCTCAGACACTCACTTGGGGATCCAGTAGAGGGAAGGCAACTCAAGCCGTATGGGAGTCACAAAAAGTAGATCTGGATAGCGTGGCCCATAGAGAGATCTGAAGAATCACACACTGAGGTCCCTGTGCTGAGTCCCTATTCCACAGAGCCCTCAGACATTATCTACCCAAGGTGGAGGACTCCTATTATTACAGTACCAGCCAGGGGAGTGCACTATGCCAGTCCTCCAACACTGACGACATCACCCTGCCAAGCTCAAGTCCTACGGAAAGGTCTGGTGACTGCACCCATCAGGGACCTTTGGGGTGCTCTCCTGCTGGAGAAACTCTTAATAAACCAATCACAACGAATGAAATAGAACCAGTAAACAAAAACTCTCAGCAAACAGAAGTCCTGGGCCAGACGGCTTCACTTATGCTTCTCATCTTATTCCAGAAAATTCAAAAGGAGGTAAGACTCTAAAGCTCATTGTACAAGGCCAGCATCGCCCTAATTCCAAAACCAGATAACGACACTAGAAAGAAAGAAAGATAGGCCACTATCCCTGATGAACATAAATACTAAAATCCTCAACAAAATATTATCAAACCGGATCCCCCAACTCCTGACAACCCCTGATCTTTTTACTGTTTGTGTAGTTTTGCATTTTCCAGAATGCCACATAGTTGGATCATATAGTACGGAGCCTTTTCAGACTGGCTTCTTTCACTTAGCAATGTGCATTTAACTTCCCTCCATGTCTCTTTGTGATTTAAGAGCTCGCTTTTTGTTAGCACTGAATGCTGCTTCAATGTCTGGATGCACCACAGTTTCTTTACCCATTTATCTACTGAAGGACACCTTAGTTGCTTTCAAGTTATGGCTATTATGACTAAAGCTGTTATAAACATTCATGTTCAGATTTTTGCATGGAAATAAAATTTTCAATTACTTTTAATAAATACCAAAGAGTGTGATTGCTGGATTGTCTGGTAAGAGTATGTTTAATTTTATAGGAAACTGCCAAAGTGTTTTCCAAAATGACTGCCATTTTGCATTCCCATAACAATGAGGGCTCCTATTATTCCACATTCTCACCAGCATTTAGTGTTGTCAACATTGTGGATTTTGGTCATTCAACTAGGTATTCACTAGGATCCCATTGTTGTTTTATTTGCATTTCCCTGATGACATTGATAGTGAACATCTTTTTATACACTAATTTGCCATCTGTATATCTTCTTTTCCAAGGTGTCTGTTCAGATCTTTTGCCTATTTTTAAATTGGGCTGTTTGTTTTCTTATTGTTGAATTTTAAGAGCTTCTATATATCTTGGATAACAGTCCTTTTTCAGATGTGTCATTTGACAATATTTTCTCTGTGGCTTGCCTTCTCAATCTCTTGACATGCCTTTCATAGAGCACAAGTTTTAAATTTTAATGGAATCCATTAAATTAGCTTACTAATTATTTCTTTAATGCCTTAATGGCATAACTAAGAAGTCATGGCCATATCCAAAGTCACCTAGGTTTTATCCTTTGTTATCTTCTAGGAATTTTATAATTTTGCATTTCACGTTAAGGTCTATGATTCATTTTGAATCAATTTTTATTATGGGTATGAGGTCTGTGTCTAGGTTTCTTTTCACATGTGGATGTCCAGTTGTTCCAGAACCATTTGTTGACCACTTATGCTTGCTGTTTTAAAAACTAAATACTTGCACCGTATAAAAAAATTAAATTCTAGATAAATTACAAAATCTAAATTAGAAAATAAAACAATATTTGAATAAAATATAGGAGAATAATTACATATATTCTGAGTAGAGGTGAACTTCCTAAATTAAACAGAATATCTATGTGCCATAAATATGAAAAATAGAGAAATTTGACTGTGTCAGTCAGAGTAACTATGAAGAACATAATGTTAAGAGGCAATGAAAAGCCTAAGGAAATTTTATTTTATAAAAGACAGAAAAGAGTTGATACTTGCACTTTACAAATTAATAAGAAGAAATAAAAAGGGAATGCCTTAAAAAAATATTCAAGAAGAAGGAGGATGAAAAGGAACAAGACTAGGAACATAAAAAAAAATGTATGGTCTGCCAGAGTAGTAATTAGGAATATGCAAATATCAATAAGAATGAGACATTTCCTTCTACTTACCAGATTAGCAAGAGATAAAAAGTTTCAGAACACCAAGTTCTGGCAAGGTAGTAGGCCCTGCAACATGCTATTTGTGAGGATGCAAATTGATATAATCTTTATAAATATAATTTTAAATTAACATTTAATTAACATTTAAAATCTATGTATCTTTGACTAAGCAATTTTACCTTTATAAACCCATTCTCATAAGTTGGAGATATTTAAGGATGTTTATCTGGTTTATTTTATTCATCTGTGGGAGAACAATAAAATAAATTATGCTACATCAGCAATGTTGGAATACTGTGCAGTCATTAAAAAGAATTCAGTAGACCTGTTTGGTGCTAAGATAAGAAAATGACCATGATAGAATGCCAAGCCTAAAAGGTAAATAGCAAAGTTGTACATTTTTATTTTCATAAATATACAGATATAGTAGATTATGTATAATGCATAGACATATATTTATGTAAATACAAAGAAAATAGAATGTTACGCTCAAAACCCTTGCAGCGGTTCTCAACCTGTGGGTCGCGACCATCGGAAAACACATATAGTATATCAGATATTTACATTATGATTCATAACAGTAGCAAAATTACAGTTATGAAGTAGCAATGAAAATAATTTTATGGTTGGGGGTCACCACAACATGAGGAACTGTATTAAAGGGTCGCGGCATTAGGAAGGTTGAGAACCACTGCTAGAGTAATTTTTCTGATGAATAGCATTGGATAGTCAGGATGGGGAAGGTTCAGCCTTTTCTTCTTAATTTGTTAAAACATTGTAGGATTATGGGTGGCTTTCCCTTTGTGTTTGTGGAGAACTATTATTAATTTTCAAATATAAAAGAGTTTTTAAAAAAGTACAGCCCTAGTCAGTTTGTCTCAGTGGATAGAATCCCAGGTTAGATTCCCGCCAAGAGTATGTACCTTGGTTTCAGGGCCCTCGCTGGCCCAGGCCCTGGTCAGGGCCGTGCAGGAGGCAACCAATCGATGTGTTTCTCTCACATCAATATTTCTCTCTGTCTTTCCTCCTCTCTTCCACTCTCCCTAAAAATCAATGGGAAAATATCCTCAGGTGAGGATTAACAAAAAAAAGTGCAAAAAGTTTATGAGGTGGGCACTTGGATAAAAATATAGCATGCTAATAGAAAAGCGAAATCCATGGAACTGTAGAAATAGTGGTAATAATAGTGAAAGCTGTGCAACTCCAAAATCTATCATCCCAAATGTCTTTAGAACTCAGGTTATGTTTTAGATTTCATAAAGGTAACAGGGTGTGTTACCTATTGGGGGAGGAAGGGGAGTAGAAAATAGAGTAAATTAGGAGGGGGAAAAAGGAGGAGAGGAGAAGAGAGGAGAAGAGAAGAGAGGAAAGATGAACAGTAAAGAAAAAGAAAGTAGAGTGAATGAGGAAGAGAAGGAGTGATTGGCACAAGGAAGAGCCCCTGGGTGTGATGTCACCAGCAATATTTGGAAGTAAACTGGCCCTGAATTGTCAAAAGCTCTCCTAAATGTAGAATAATCTGACAGATCTTGCAATATGTGCTGGTAACACCAGAAACTGCAGTTAAGCACAACCACGAGGATGTCTGTAATGATAGATGTGTGAAATTATCAGAAAATGAACTAAGGTGGAAGCATTAAAAGTTGAAAGAAAATTATGAATTTGCGCCATCATCATACGCTTCAAGATATTACTGAATCAAAGTGATCTTTCCATGTTCCATAATAATTCTGATTTATGACGAAGCTAATATTTTCTGGTCTTGCAATGGCTCCATCTCAATATTGCAAGGCAGTTTTTCATCTTTATTTAGCCTCTGAGCTGAGGACAGTTCGGCACAAACTTGCCCAGGAGGCACATGTACCACCCACTCACACCTACACATCCCAGTGCATGGTACTCACAGATGGCCCATTTCCCCCACAAATGTGACTCTTTCGATCAGTGGTGAATTAAGCCCAGAGATTTTTCTTATGAAACCTTTGTCCTGAAGTGACTTGCACAGGAACACACAGTAAGTTCAAGATCTATTGACTGAAACCAGCTTTTGGGTTGGTAGAGCCCTTCATCCAACAAAGACAACACTTTTATCCTAAAGAAGAAGGAGGCAAGGAGACAGCTCGCTAACATAACTCACTGAGATCTAAAATTGTTCTATTTGGGGGATTTTATTCCTTATTTTAAATATTTTGCTTTGGCTTGGCATATAATATTACCTGTTTAGGAGGTCTCCTTTGAGTCAACAGTAGAAAACAAGCCAATTCTGTGCAGCTATCATTCACAAGTCACTGGAGAAAGACCTGGAAGATTACTGCTTGTGGAGACTGAAAACTCAGACAGAGGCCGAAAACCAGGACTACAGGCTTTATTAGAGGAGAAGGACCCGCCGGGCTGTCTCCGGAGGGGAGAACAGCAACACGTGCAGGGGTGGGCACGCCTTTTGAGGGGAGGAATGGGAAGGGGTGAGGGGCTTAGTGTACTCGGCACACACTGATTGGTGGCTTACTGCATTGTCCCTATAGGACAAGGGCTTAGGGTATTTGACAGGTGTGGATTGGTGGTCCAATGTATAGTCCATATCAGGTACCTGGTTAGTCACTCAGGTATTTCTGGGCTGCAGGTTACATCATACTCCACCCACCAGTTGGGGGAAGGGAGGATCTATCAGAGACACTTACTTAGGGAAACTGGGCATCCTATAGGAGCTACACATATAAATTTTTTCAAACCAAGACAAGAGAGAAAGGAAACAGAACTGACACTTCACTACAAAGGGGCCAAATTCAGTTTTAGGCTTAGCATTGCTGTGAAGCGTGACTAGGTATCTCCAGTGTCTTGGAGTAGGCTGAAGGCTAATTAAGCAATTCAAATGGAGGAAGTAGCCATGCAGACAACATTAAATCTATCACTCATTCTTTTATGCTCCAGATTCCTAAGACATTCTGGGATTCTTTTTCTGCATTGCCCAAAAACTGAAGAACCTTTATAAGAGCTTGGCTACAAATAAAGTGTGCATTCAACCATAATAATATTATTTTGTTAGCTTGAGCAATGTTTAAGAACCTGGTGTTATAGTTTGTATTTTTCTTTTGTTTCAAGTTTTTGAGTGTACAAACGTGTTGCCATAAATAAGAGATGACTAGACAGAAGCCATTATGCCCTAAATGTGGCTTGAGACAGTTCTCACCATTCAGACTCCTGCCTATTTAGTACCACAGGGGGGTTTATAAACCTATTACTACTTGACAAGCTTTCTTTCAAAATCTTATAAAGACTGAAGTGGTGAAATAACAACCACTTTACTGAGAACTTAAATTGTGCTGTAATTTGGACTGAAGGCTCAAGGCCTTGGGTCCTTCTCTGCAAGTTTTCCCGTGTCTTTGTTAGAAAATGTCATCACAATGTTTCATAGTCATAGTCACCGGAACAAAGGTGCCTTGAAGGTCTTCATAAAGAGATAATTAGAAATAAGAACTCTGGTTGTAAGTTGCAAAATCAACTTGACCTAGCTTTAGTTAAAAAGAAAGTGAGAATTTATAACAATATACCATAGAAGGGTCTCATGAAAAGTTATTATGGAAATGTCTGGAAATGCGAATAATGCAAATAGGAAATCCCTCAGACACTCTGTATATTTTGTCTCTGTGGTTCTCTAAACATCATTGTCTTTTTCTCTCTGCAGATCTTTTGTCTGGCCTTTCATTCCAGGTGACAGAAGAATATTGAGTTAAAGGCCCTAAGATTATAGCATCTCTCAAAGCAATACTGAACTAGAACATGTTAATTCAAAATAAAAGGTTATGGGGTCAGTTTAATTGGCCTTGACTCAGTTAACTACCCTTTATCCAATCAGAGGGTCAGAAAGAAATCCACTACAACTATGGATGGAAAGTAAGCAAGGGAAGGCCCACTTAATAATATCATTTAAATCTAACTCTAGGATATGTGAACTAAAGCATCCTCTTTGGATCCTCCACAGGCAAACACACCCTTCTTCCCACACATACAGTTTTAAAGATGCCTTCACATAACGATGTAGGCAGGCTTCTCAGATAGTCCCCAGGGAGTCCCACCTCCTAATATACATATTCTTATGTAAGCCTCCCCCAGGAGTGTAGGCTGAGCCTAGTTACTTACTTCTAACCAATCAAATATGGCAAAGATGATGATAGATCACTTCTGTGATTAGATAACAAAAGGTTTTGACTTCATTCTACCCAGACGATTCATTCTTTTGCCTTCTCAATTTGCACGCTTTGATGAAGTGCATTTCCATATTGGAGAGGCCCACATGGCAAGGGTAGCCTCAGGCCAATAGCCAGCCCAATGACGCATGAGAAGCTGAATCCTGCCAATAATCACATGATTATCTACTTGGAAGCATAGCCTTCCCGGGTCACACTTTGAGATGACTACTGCCAGGCAGTGCCTTGATTGCAGCTGGTGAAAGATCTGGAGGCAGAGGATCCAACTAAGCTGTACCCACATTCCTAACTCACAGAAGTTACGTAATGATAAATGTGTATTGTTTTAAGTTGCTAAGTTTTGGAGTGACTTGGTCTGCAGTGATAACTAATGCACAAACCGTGATCTACTTATCCATCGACAGCTGCAAATATGCTCACCCCCAACTTTATAAAGTGACCATCCAAAGTCATGAATGATTCCTTGTCCAGAGGTAATATCTTGGAGCTATTTTGCTCCCAGTTTAAAATCCCTGGATGGCATCCATTCTTCCTCTGATTTAATCTTCACTTAATCTAGGGTTACTTCTCTCTGCATTATAAACTTAACATCAACTTACAAACATTTATTGAGATGCCATTACTTGCCAAGCATTATTCTATGC
Organism: Myotis nattereri; assembly: GCF_964212035.1. Lineage (NCBI taxonomy): Eukaryota > Metazoa > Chordata > Mammalia > Chiroptera > Vespertilionidae > Myotis > Myotis nattereri. The sequence continues at coordinate 161,368,663 of NC_138075.1, forward strand.
ACCTGGAGTATATCGGTGAACAAAACACACAAAGAAATGCGCCATTATAAACTTCCATCCTGACATAAGGAGATAGAAAAACAGTAGACATAATAAATACGCATTTTATGAAGTCTGAGTTGGAAATTTTTTCATTTCGGCATCTATAAAATCTGCACACATCCAATATTTGAGGGCATATCATAATTTGATTGGCAGCGTTTCTTCTTTCTTAGTTGTACATAAGATAATGGTACATCATGAAATTATTGATTCTTAGCTTTGCTGAAATACTGCAAGTAAATTACATAGTGTATTACAATAAATAAATAGTATGAAAAAAATTGAGTAAGGTAAGGAAATCAGAACTCAGGATATATGATGGGGATTGATGGTAGCATTAAATAGGGTGGTCTGGGTATGTCTTTTCCTAACTTATCAAAAAGATTACAGTTGAACAAAGCCTGAAGGTGTGAGGGGGAAAAATGCAGGTTAAAAAAAAAAAAAAGGTGTGAGGGAGATAGCTAAGCAGGTACCCTAGAGAGAGCATTGCAGCCAGAGAGAACAGCTAGGGGAGAGGCCTTCAGGCAGAAACATGCCCGGCATTTTCAATAGTAGCCCACCGGCCCCTGTGCCTAAAGCATACCTAGGTAATAAGAAGTGTAAGAGAGAAGAGGACAAGGAAAATCTACTCAGGTAGGCCTTAGAGGTAGATGCAAAGACTGGCTTTTTCTCTGGCTGACGCTGGAAGAGCCAAAAGGATTAAAGATGAGTGAGAGAATCTGGCAAGTTTTAAAGAGTTACTCTGACTGCCATGTTGAGATTAGGGTGGACTCCAGCAAAGGTTCTGCTATTATTTTATCATTTGCATGTAACGCTAAAAATATTATAAGATGGGTTCCTCTTTCTTTTGGTTCACCTCACTCCAGTGTGGGAAGGAAATTTTAAAAAATCATGTTTCCTGTTCATAGTTGATGTAACTAGACCTAAGTCTTTACTTTAATTATACATATTTTATTGTAAAGGAATTAAAGATATTGAACTTGTATTGAATATTTATTGGATGTAAAGATAAAAATCCCATGTTTGTTCTCCCTAGCATATTTTAGCGTGAATAAAAGAATTATATAATGTATTTATGTAGCCTGAATAGCATACTATAACAAACTTTTCTTTGCACACTAGCTATATTCAGCATTATCTGTCAATAATTCTATATGAAAGTATAAAATCGAATGAGTTCTTTCTTGTTAGAGTCTGATCTTCATCTCTCTCTCTTCTCGTGTCTCATGGTAAAACTGAACATATGGTTTTAGGTCGAGGATTCTCTTTGCTTCTTCCCGATGGTTATCAAGGCCAGGGGCTAAACGCACTTTGTTGACCAAGTGTGTTATATAGATACGTATGAGGACAAATGTTTCTTTCCAGCTCTGTGAATGTTCTTCATGCCAGAAGCATAGAGCCCTGACATCTTCCAAGAAAGTAACACTTGAGACCAGCCCTAGCTTCTCTGTCTCATCTCCTTTGTCTTCCTTAGGTTTTCTCTCCACCTAGTGCTTTAACCTTTCTGTTAACCTGTTAGGAGAAGCTAACAGGTGGACTGTAAAGAGCCAAGATTCAGGATGAGGTTAAGAGAGATATAAAGAAATAAATATGTTTGAAAAATTGATTTTAGGTAAAACAGCATCTTTATCAAAGCAATGAGAAGTTTCCTCATGATTCAGCCTCACTTTTGGGGAAACTGAATTTGAATTTGGGGTAATGTCCCATTTAGCCATGAAACTTCAAATATTCCTCCTGTCTTGCTTCATCTTGTGCAAATATCCATCAATTGTGGGGCTGCAGAGTGTGGTATGTGGTTAGTCAAGGAGAGGGACCGGATACTCAGGTATTCTGTATCTCAGGATCTATGTCTGTCTCTCTAGATACACTTTCACTGATAAAAGTGAATTTCAAGAATATGCAGTATTGTCAACTGATGACAACGTGTGGCTCTCTTCAAAATGTGCTGCCTTTCTTCCTCAATTCTGGAAATTGAAATCAGAAATATAAAAATGGAGAAAATAATGATCAAATTTCAGAATTCAGAATTCTGTGATTTAATTCTAGTGCTTGATTTGCATTTTCCTGAACCTGTTTGGATGCCAGCTCTGCAGTGAAATATCTGTCTAACACACAGCTTTAGAGAACAGATGAAAAGAGATTAGACTTTGCCTTAAAACAACTTGCCATTTGCATTTGGGAATTGTGAAGGGGAGGATTAACTTGTGGTATTGTCCCATATAATACCCATCTGGTTTCTCTTGAGATTTATTTCCATTTGCTCTGCTCAAGTACAATCCCCACTATTTCAATAAATGGTTAATCTTATTCTCTATCAGGAAGGGTCCTGTTTGAAGCACACTGTAGTCCATCTGCCAATAACAATGTTCAAATAATACAAACACTGGCTTTCATCATTACAAATGGACTCATTTCAAAGTTGCATTTTATAGATTCTTACTATTCAATACTTACACAAATTCATCATGGTCTATATTCTCACCGCAAACTTAGTGGAATTATTTTGGCTATACACATTCATCTGTACAACTCTGGAACAGGAAAAACACTAAACAAAGCAGGCTCTGTAGTGGATCATTATTTTATAATCATGGTACTTGAAAACTTTAATCGGAGAAAAAGAATAATTAAGAGTGAACAACTGTGCCCCATGAACACCACCTCTTAAAATATGTGTAAATGTAGAGTTATGATTGTAATAAAGTTACACTACAACTAAGTTAATAGAGCACATTTTTATTAATCCATCTTTGCTCTGCTCCAGTAGGCCAACCTTGAAATGGTCACAATACAAATGAGCTTCATTTTCTTCATCTGTAAAATGAGGAATTGACTTAAATAATCCACAAGGTCCCTTTCAGATCTGTAAGTGTGATTCTTAATGTACATATTCTGCTATATTATAACTAGACACATTATACAGAGCTATTATGGATAGCTATAATTAGTAAAACTTTTGTACAACAAATTTTTTTTTCTGTAACGTTTATTTTTTCCAGCATTAGCAATTACTATCGACATCAATGATGAGTTATCATTACCATCCTCATATTGACATTTGCTCATGGTGAAAAGTTAAAGCCTGGCCATAGTGAAATGCCTCCAGCTCCTGACACTTTGCCCACTGGCCCCCACTGACTGACCCCTGAGCCTTTGCATGTGCTGTTCCATCTTCACAGGTCACTCCTGCTCAGGATGTTCCTGACCAAGCCCCCACTTTTTCCGGCCAGCTCTAATTCATGTTCCATGATCCCTTTCAAGTCAGCCCCATAGCCCCCTACTCGGCCCTGTTGTTGTACAACACATTGTAAACACCTGTTAATGTTCATTTTCTATTATACTGTCAATTCCAAGAGGGCTGGGACCAAATTGTGGTTTTTGTCCTTACATACACCTGCCAAAGCTAAGCACTGTGCCTGAAGCAAGATCCTAGTAAGTGCTGCTAGATGCCTGGCCCAGAAAGATGAAAGGGAGGGAGGTATACCAGGGTATAAGGAGGCAAAGAGATAGTAGATGGACAAGTCTAGTTAAAATATTATAGACTACATGCCGAGATATATTTCTGTGTATCTATTAGTTTCAGGAAATGGGCCCTACACAACCACATCGGGGGTTCCTCATTCCCTAGAGAGTAGTTGAGTGAGAAGAGGCTCAGAGAACATCACTCACTCCTGTAAAGCTTCAAACAAAACTAAAGCAAATGTAATTGGGAGGTGCCCTTTCCCACAAACCACCCAAACATTTAGATCCTCTAATTTCATAGGTTGGGGCGGGGGGCGAAGAAAACTGTTTACTTGGGTGCATACAGTTTGCTAGCCTCTGAGAAAATTTTCAGAAGTGGTAATTTCTTAAAAGGAGATAAACCATTCTTTTCCCTATAATCTCACTCATATGTGAATGGATGTGAAAGAATCTAGTGCAGAATCAAATACAGAGCAGCAAGTAAATTGGAACTTTTTTGGAATTGAAACGTAAAGTTTAAATTAAGGCAAATACAGCAGGGGTGATTGCATTGTATGGTGTGCATATATGACAACCCAAGGGGTAATGTCCCTGTTTGATTAGGGGGATGAGTTAGCAGCAGGTGGTCTAAAGGGGGTGGGGAGTATGCCACAGAAGAGTCAAAGCCAGGATATAATGGACAAATACCAACTTTTCTGCAGTTTTAACAAAGGCCTGCCAGTTCCTCTACATACTCATCTGTGCAAAAACAAGTAGATGGTGTGAGCAGAAATATCAGGCCTCTCCAGTCCCCTCCCCTCCCCTCCCCAACACTGGCTGAGCATGCAGGCCTGTTCACAGGAATAACAGAGGGTAGGAAGTGTGATGAGGGTCCTAGAATGGGACTCCCTCCTTGCAAGTGGCCGCCTGCCCCTGGTGAGCAGCTTCTCATGCTCAGTGATAACTGAAGAAGGCTTATTTCATTTGCTCTTAATCTGGTCTACCTCTGGGTATTGGAGGCAGAGAGATTAAAAACCTGGGCTGCTAACAGCTGAGAATACTGACTTGTCTCGTAAGAAACACTGCAATCGACAAATATCTAGTTCTCATATTCTCCTGAGGAATTTGACAGAAAAAGCACTATCAACTTGTCGGTTAACTAAATTAACTGAAACCAAGCAAGGTCAATTTTAAATGCATGTGTGCAGTATGTCAATGTGAATATTCAAACACATAATTGCATAGCATTTTCATAATTGTATAACATTTTCCAAAATACAGTAACAGTAAGCATGAATTTATGGGGAAAAATATTCTCCTATCCTGCCAAAGAATGGGTTACATTTATGGAACATAATTTGATGAGATAGCTCGATTTAAAATTAAAACTGAAATAATATTGCAAAGGTTAAATCCTTACAGGTTCACTCGACAATTTAGTCATAAACACAAGTCCCTCAGCTCTTACTCCAAATATCTCACCAGCCAGTGCCTCAGCCTACCGCTGGGTGTTTCATGATCTCTATGTATTCAAAGTTGATGCTTGGGGCAGTTACTGTTTACTGCAACTTCTTCCTGAAACTGATGCACATTTTCTAACAGAAAAAGGTAGGGAGACAAAAAAATCTAGCACTGATTTTTCAAAATCTACCCTGTGCTGAACTCTATGTGCTAAATAAAACGGAGGTACAGTAGAAGTGGTTTCCTTGGCAACGATAGCTACAAAAGTAATTTTCAAACTTTGAAAACTTCTTGTGCTTTTCTTTCTTACTGTAGAGATTCAAGTGGCACAAGTAACCAAATCAAGAGTAAAACTATAAGGGAAATACGGGAAGATTCAAGTCCCTAGATGTGGACAGTTTGGTTAAATCACGGCAAACTGGGAGTAGAATAACAGGTTATATGTTATAAAAAGCTGAAGTGGGAAAGAAATGAATTATTTAGCTTGGTTCAAGGGAATAGAGGTAGGTATGAAATTCAGAAAAGAAAACTTAGTCTGTCAAGAGAAATATCCCAAAGAGAGAAAAAAAATGAGTTAGTCCAGTTACAAATTTCAAGAACAGTCTCTGAAAAGAAGGCAGGCAAAATGCTGTCCTCCAGGACAGTGGAAAAGTGAATCACTACAAAACATTAAAGGTCGGATAAGAAGAAGCCACACTAGTCCCAAAGTGAAGACTTACTCTCTTCCAGCCTCTCAGTATTATGGCTTTTTGGCTCACATGATCTGCAGTCATTATTTTTTAATAGAAAAGACCCAAACAAATGTAATTGTAAACGAATGCATAGGATCTCTCTAAAGAGAAAGCAAATACTAACGGGCACATTTTCATTCTTAAAAGCAAAATGTGGACGCTTCTGAACATCTCAAACCAGGGCATATTTTCGAGCTTGCCAAAGTGGTGAAGAGCCTAATTACTCTGACACAAGTGTTCCCAGGGGGGCCTAACAAGGCTCTTGCATCCTATTTGGAAACAAGGGGTGGGGCAGGCATGGCACAAGGCTGACCATTGCAGGGTAAGCGCTTCAACAAATCTTTCAGCACCTCCGAGAATATGGCGGAGTCACAAGGCCACTTGCTCCATGGAGAGGGCCTCCATTTATACTAAAGTCTGTTTCAACTGTAGACACAGAGGTTCCCAAAGTCTCTCCACGCTCTCAGGGGAAGAGAGAATCTATTCTTAGGCACCTTTAGCTGAATTGTCTCTCACTGTTGACTATACATAGAAATATCATTTCTGATAACAGAGGAACCATCACCCACAGATTAAATTATAGCAATACTTATGTACTGGTATTTCAAGTGTTTACAGTGCATTATCGTCAATCTTCTCAAAAATGCTATTTGCCCAGCTTCAGCAATAAGTTCCTCTCTCTCTCTCTCTCTCCCTCCCCTACTCCTGTCTCTATCTGTAAGGAGGTTTATTTGGTCTAAGCTTAAATAGTAAGAGCCTAAACCAGGACTTCAACTCAGCTATACATTCCTCCAGACTCTATTTTATTTTGCTACATTCCTAAAGCTTATTCCCTGATATTCAAGGCTTTTCAGAATCTGATTCCAATGTATATTATTACTCTTTATCTTATCACTGTGTATTATATACCCAACATGTAAGATGAAATGAAACCTCTTACTGTTCTACATATATTTTCTGTACTTTCCTGCACAGTATTTACAATGGGCACATACTAATGATTCCAACCCATTTCCCTCTGTCAAATCCCAGTTGTTCTTCAACATCACTCAAACACTTCTCCAATATCATTGTACTTCTTCCTCTATCAAGAAATTTTGATGTGTTTTCATAGCATAATATTTTTCCTTGTTTAAATAACAGCAATCTTTAAAACAACAACAACAACAAAAAAAAAACCTTGGATGCCTTTTATTTCTATTTCTTTTTAAATTTATTTTTAACTAGAGTTAACGTACATTATTATAATAGTTTCAGGTATGACATTTATCACTCTTATCCTGATTTAGTTATTTGTAACTCTCTTATCTATGTGATTAGCTTTTATTTAGTGGCAATAGCTATATCTGATTTAATTAGTTGCCAATAAAGTATTTTAAACATAGACAATGATGAAAATATTTTCATTGAGTTGCTTGATTAATAAATAAACCCAAAATGATCCATTTAGAAATCAGTCAGGTCCTCATTGTCATCAGCATTAATACAGAGGTAGCTTGTGAGATATAAACTCCTGAGTACTATATGAAAAATATAATTTGTGGATGGTTAGGTATAGCTTCAGGGAACTTTATTAAAAATTCCATAGTATTAAAATATCTTCTCCCCTTAAAATATTACACATATATTTCTTGTGAAATATCTTAAGATGGCCAAGAAGTTGGAAACTGTCAGAAACAGTGACATCTAGTGGTCCAATGAAGGGATAGTTCTATGAAGGCATAGTAAAAGAGACTACCGAAGGCATAAGACCCTCTCCTCTTAGAAATTTCCTTAACTGAAAGTAATTAAAATAATGACAAGTAATAATACAATAACAGGTGATATTTATTGACTTTGTACTCTACAACAGACTCTTTTAATAATTTTCCATGCGTTAGCGCATTAATCTTCATAAAATGCTGTTAGTTACTATTGTTATTCTAATTTGCAGATGAGGAAATTGAGATTTGCCCAAAATCACAGTGAGTAATTCAATGAGCAGGGATTTGTGCCCAGGCCCCCTGACTCCCAAGTCGCTACTCTATTCTACATTTCCTATAATTTTCCAGTGGACACGAAACTGTATAATATTGGCACAGCATTAAACTACCAATAGTATAAAACCAGGATTGAAACAAACACATTATCCTGGTTATCCTAGAATAGTCTATAGTCTCATCTAGAATAGATTTTACTGATCTTTGAATAGTAAGTATTTTAGGATATCTGGAATTAGACAGTGGTCTTATTATCTTACATTCAGGATCTCAGAAGACAGCATGTGTTGACTCAGCAAAGGGAACCATCCATTGGATTTTTGTTTAATGGGTTTGTTTGATTTGGAGTTTCTAATTGAGGAAGCCATACAATTAAATTCTACACAAAGAGCCCTGGCCAGTGTGGCTCAGTTGGTTGGAGCTTTGTTCCATACATTAAAAGGACACAGGTTCAATTCTCAGTCAATGCAAATACCCAGGTTGTGAGTTTGATCCCCAGTTGTGGTCCATATGGGAGTATGGTAGCCAACTGATTGATGTTTCTTTCTCACATTGATGTTTCTCTCATTTCCACTCCCTTCCTCTTTCTCTAAAATCAATAAAAACAAAAACATGAAAATCTATAAAAAGAATATAATTATAGAGTTGAATAGGACTTATGTGTGTATATATTTTTTTCCATCCACCCTCTTTATTTTACAGATTAGGCAACTGGGAAACAGAGTGACTTGTCACAATATGTAACTAATTAGGATGTGCTCCCTTTTGGGGAGTACATTATTAGAAAATACATTTAAATTTCAAGTTGGTTTCTACTGCTCATTCTTATCCTTTTGAAAAATTTTCCTTAAATACTTACCACATGCTGTATGCTACTCTGGTTTCTAGAGATACAATAATAAACAAAACCAATCCTTGTACAGGCTTCTGGGAAACACTGACAAGAAGTATCTTGACAGTCATGAGGCAGTGTGGTGAGAGCAGCAACTAGTATTCTAGATGCATATAGCTAGAATATCTCCTTCAAAGTTTGAATAAAACATGAAATCTTAAGGAGGGGAAGGAATAAACTAAATGAAGAGTACAGGGAAAGGAAGCAGCTTTTCAAGCAGAAGGAAGAGAATGCACAAAGCCCCAAGCTAAGCTAAGCATGGGACATCTTGAGGGAACTTAGGGTAATTTAATGAGTCTGGACTGTAATGTTCAAGCAGAAAGTGGTGGGAGATGGATCTGGGGTCAACTTGAGATAAGCTCACTGTGACATAGAGAATGTATCAAAAGGCTCTTTACTAGAGAAATGGAGACCCATTAGGATACTACTGTAATCCTAAAATGCCAGTGACACAGAATGAAGCAAAGCAGATAGATTCCAGAAATATTTAGAAGATACCAATTATTCATTGAACATGGAGGAGAGTCATTATTGATACCATTTTTTGGTTTGGGCAACTGGCAGAGGTTGCCATTTACTGAAATACAGAAAGTAGAAGATGTAATGATTATACTCATATTTCTGAAACTCAGTAGAGTTATGACCTGGAGGTAAAGATATAAGAAGAACCAATAAGTAGATATAGCTGAAATGGTAGAAGGAGAAGATATTGTGTATAGCCTGTCACTCAGGAAGAGCTCCAAAGAACATTACTTTTTCAAGGACTGGTAAAGGAAGAGGAGCTATAAGGGAGACAGAAAAAGTATTCAGGGAAGAATAATGAAAATGTAGATAGAAGCTTGTCCCAGAAACCAATAATAAGAGCAAATTTAGAAGAAAGGACAAGTCAACAATAATGACAAAAACATAGTAACATAGCAATTGCAAGTTAAAAACTAACTATGTGAGATATGAAGCTCTCACTAACCCTATGAAGTCAGTTTGATTATTACACCCATGACACAGATGAGGACAACTTAGGTAGTACCTAAATCGTAGAACCATTGAGAGATTATACTGTAAATGTTTCTATTCCTGTAAGAATAGTTCCAATAGAATGATTAGGAGTAGAAGTCAAGTAACTGTGGATTGAGAAATGTAAGGGAAGCAAGAAATTAAGCCAAGAGATAGAAGACATATTTAGTGAACTGTTTTAGGATAAAACATGGTTGTCCATGAAAGGGGAACTCAGGAAAGGAGAGTGGAAAGATTTAGAGGAGAGAAGGAAATTGAGATGAAACCAGGAAGGAGAAACTGTAGAACACAAAAGGACTGATTGAGGTAAAGTGATTGACACAAAAAGATGCCTCAAGGATAATAGATGTGAGATACAGGGCTTTGAGGTCACAGTGAGTAATCAAAAATGTTACTCCCAAGTTACAATGAAAGTCAAGAACCACCCTGATTCAACTGTAGTTTGAAAGAGTCCCAGAACTGGTGAACTTGTTAACAAAGGATCAATTCACTTATTGAAAACAGTGCATGAATGGATTCTGGTTTTCACACTGGACCAGAATAGAGGTTCAGCCTTCTGATTTTATACATCTCCCTTAGATGCTTAGGTCTCAATTTCTTATTTTTAAAGAGAAAAAAAAATGGGCCCTTGCAACATGTAAGCAGAAATAACTTCCACTATTATAGCTTAGATGCTGTCTAGGTGTTTGGCCCCTGGCTCCCAGTGGCCTGGTCAAACTTAGCATGAGCTCTAATTGATTGATCTTCCTTCCCTGGAAAAATCTAGAGTATGATTTCTGATTTCAATGAGTTTTCAGCCACTAACTTTCTCATAGCTCTCTCTGGCCCACATTTTTTCTTGGGACATGATGCCTCAGGTCAGCCCTCCAGTGCAAACCCTAGGCTCTATATCTAATCCTACTCACAAAAATTACCTCAAGTGTTTTGTAATTTTATTTCAAATTTAGTAATTGGATTTATTAACATGCAGAGGTTGCCTTTGTACTCTCACTAATGCCCCATGTTTTTCAGCTTTGTTCATCGTTCTCCCAGTATAGCAAGTAAACCATTCCCCTGGGCTGAAGCAAAGATTTCAGTACATGTTAAAACCCTGCAGGTTCAGCTACTACCCCAAAGTGGGCTTAGCAAAGCATTTTCTCAGCGATATTGTGGTTTCAGCAACACTCTCTTTTTACTGAGAAAATACCTTTTCTCTACATTTTCACAACTAGAAAGTGTAACATGCTATGTTAAGAATGTTAAAATATCTTCATACGCAATTCTACCTTTAGAAATGCTAGGTCTCTGCACGTATTCCATGAATCATAATCATCCTCACCCACACTAGCTCCTTCTGCCCTCCTGACAGACTTAACTTTCTATACTTCATGCTATTCCTCCTGTACCCTTAGCCTGAGACAGTCTTTACACCTTGACATTCAACAGGGAGTTGACTAGACCCAGTTCTTATTTCCCAAATAACAAGGTTTAATTTTGGTTTGCATAAGAAGGAAGGAATATATGTTGTCTCAGTTACAGTGTCAGAGTGGAAAACCTGAGTGTGCAAAGTGCACCTAGAAGTACCGTTATTACAGGGTAGACAAGCTAAAAAGTAACAGAGATAGAAGGCGCTGGTCATAAACTTGGTCGGTCTTAGAGCTCTCGAGGTTGTCCTTGTTCCCCATTAAACACAATATCCATATTCTGTTAAAACTAAATAAAAATGGGATATAGAGAAAATGCAAAATGGGCAATAAATTGCTTACTGAGCTTATTTTTACAATTATGATTGGAAGAATATCCTACTCAAACAAAAAGACTAATTAGGTCTTTTTCTATTTTTACATTATCCTAGCAACATAAACAATTTCTTATTTTATTTTGATAGCAACAGAAACTAACGTTTATGTAGTAATTCCTAAGTTAATAAGTTCTGACATTCATTATATTGCTTAAAAATACTTGTGTGAGTTCTAATTACCAGTATACAGACAAAAGAAATGAAGGTCGGAGAGGGCTAACACAAACTTCTCACCCCAAGCCTCTTTTTCCTTTGCTACTGATTACAAAAGAATAACTAATTTAACGTGAGATGCCTTTTCTCCAGGATAATACATATTTTCACTGTCAGATGTATTTGCCAACCAGGATTAGGTATAAATAAATATAAGGGCAAAATGCTACTGAAGTTTAGACTTTTGTCTTTGAATATTTGATCTTTAAAGCCATGAAAATGAATCATAGAAAGAGTGCAAGAAAGTAGGAGGGTAAAGAAATAATATCCAAAGTAGCAGAACATTATTCCAAGAAAATTGAGACTTAGTCTATTTTTAAACAATGAGCCTCCTACTTATGAGCCTAGGAACTTCAAAAATCATAATGTGAAAGTCTGGAAATCTATTTCATGGCAAATTTATCAAAAATTTTTGCAAAAATGAGTGTTCATATTGGTGTATTACATATGTGAATTAATCAATATGATCTTAGTAACTAAGATTTTAAAAGGCAACAAATTAGTTGCCCAATTACCATGTATTAGAACCTTTGTTTTGAGTCAGTATCTTGCTTAATCCTTATGACACCCCTGGCGTGAGAATTGTTACTCCTCTTCTGCAGATAAGGCAACTGAGGCTCCTAGAAAATACCCTCCAGCAATTGTACTGTTACTGAATAAGTAAGGCTTTAAATCGGGCTTTTTCACTACTTATTCTGCCACCCAACACTGCCTCCAAATATATAACATAAAATGTAAAGTTAGCATGCCTTAATAAACTTCAGAACACCAGATAGAGGATGCCAATAGGTAAAGAATTTGGCTACTGACACTGAAAAGCCAGCTCCCTCCTCTTCTCGGGGAAACCCTGTCGGCACACGCGGAGTCCGTGGCAGGCTTACTGCACATGTATTATGATGAATAAGTTGACAGGAAAGATTAAGATGCTTGACCAAAAAAATCACAATATTTGTACCAAAAAATCCAAAATGAAAAGCCAGTATTATAAAAATGTGAATCGCAGATATCGATACACAACGGAAGCAACGTATACGTGAAAAAATTTAAACTGAAAATAAATGCAAGCGTTTCTAAGAGAAGAATGGATAAAGAACAAGATCGACCGTGGCTCATGTGAGAATCGTGCATAACCCGGGCGTTCATGCCTGCCTCGAAATGACTAAAGAGCTGAGAGATATAATCGGTCAGCTTACTCATCGTGTAACCCTGGAGAGATGCAGCAGGAATCCCTGGCTATATCACTGGGGAGAGGATTAGTCAGGTTACATCGGGGCTAGAAATTTCATAGCTCTGCCTCTTCTCTTCTTGATAGAGTGAGGTGATCAGAGAAAAGAAGATCCAAACAGTGCAGGGAAAGGCCGCAGAAACTTTGCTCTGATGTGGCCTAGGACCCGTGTTTTTGTCTGCACTAACACTGGCCGTGGGCTCACCCCCTCCCACTGAGCACATGCACAGAGTGGGTCCCAAGTGACTAAATGTAGGATGTTCTGTGGATTTCCATGAGTTCCATTTATTTCGCTTCCTGGCCTTTCTACATGTTGCTTCCTTTACACACTTTCCTCTCCCCTGCTTTCTCTCTTTTCACCCCCAACAGCTGATTTACCACTTCTGCCTCAGTTTACACATCATTGATTTTCAAAGGCTATCTTAGATCACCCACATTGGGAGCCCATAGCACTCGGTAGTTATTCAAATTGTAGCATGTATCTCACTGTGCTTTTATCTCATTGTGGATTGCCTTCATTCTCTGGGCAAATAGGATTTGAGCACCGATGACATGAAAGTGATTGTTTTCCTCTCCAGATAGGGAGGATATCATGATGAGCAAAAGGGGGACATGGTTGTGAACTGCGTGGACCCACTTACACCTGATTTTTTTTCAATAAATACTACTGTCCTTCATATCAGGGAATTTTCCATCTTTGGAATTAGCCAACCACAGATACAAAATAGTATTTTTGCATTCCCAACCTCGGATTCCCAACCAGGGGAGTTCAGGTGCCAAGCAACCAAACAAGCAAATATAATTCAAACAAAACGAGACAAAAATGAAGTCCCCTGTAATTATGAAATTATATTATTCCCCATCACACCCCTCTAAAAAATGTCAGCTAAGGCCCTGACTGGTTACTCAGTGGATAGAGCATCGGCCTGTGGACTGAAGGGTCCCGGGTTCGATTCCAGTCAAGGGCATGTACCTTGGCAGCTGATCGATGTTTCTCTCTCATTGATGTTTCTAACTCTCTATCCTGCTCCCTTCCTTTCTGTAAAAAAATCAATAAAATATATTTTAAAAGAAAAGAGTTGCTATAAAAATAAATAAATAAATAAAATAAGATAAAATAAAATAAAATGTCAGCTAAGGTTTGTTCCCATGCTAACCCCAGTGGGGGAGAAAGAGATTTAGAGTAACAGATCAAAATAATAAAACAATAAATCATACTTAGCAAAAAAATAACAGTATACAAAAATATTTAATACATACTCAGAGATCTTATATCAGGATAAAATATTACAACCACAAAAAGTACATTTAAGCTCAAACTAAGAAAATGGGGTGAACTAGATTTCAACCTGCTTTTATAAGCACTCTAAAAATTAATTTTACCTGAAATCTTGGTATTTTAAAACACAGAAAATGCTTTTTAATATAAAATACTTCATTCAATTTTTCTTTTTTTGCCTTAATTTTTGAAGTGTTCTCTTTGTTAAAAGCATTTCATATTTTACCACCTGTATAAGTTAGGGTAGGTTAGGTTATACTGCAATTAAAAACAACTCCAAGTTTTAGTGCTGTTGTACAACAAAACCTAATTTTTTCACATGCAAATTTGCAGATCTAGGCATCTGCCATGCTGCTGTGCTTGTCGGTTCAGATTTCTGGGCTGCAGGTGACTCAAGGTAGCAGCAAATCATTTGATGCTTCTATGAGCACCAGGATGGGAGAGTCTCAAAGCCCAGATCGTTATCCATTAAATGCTTCTGACTGGACATGACACATATCACTCCTGGTCACATTTCATTGGCCAAAGCAAGTCACTCTGCCTGGCATACGTTTAAGAGGGTGAGGAAGTGAGGTCTCCCATAGACAAGAAATAGAAGAGGAGTTGACATTGGTGAATGCCCACCGCACCATCGAATACTGAATAGCCAATGTTAGTGGATTTCTGAACAATGTGCAAAATGCAGATTTTTAAAAACTTGTCTTCATTGAAAAGAATTGAGTTTACTTTTGAAAAATTCTTTGATAGTCCTTGATAATAATTATTAGAAAACTTTTCATGAATTTTAAGGTGGGGAATGTTTCTGTTCTTTCACAAGTATATTTCCATGAAAATTGTACTGAAAGCGTCCATATTAATAAGGGTTAACTCATCCTTTCCCTCCTAAATGTTGCTGTTTTGTGCTGTTGCTTCTATAACAAATATCAACAAGCATTAAATTCTACAGACACCAAACTAATCAAGACCAAAAAAAATAGACAAAATTTACATACCTATATTTTAAACTACCTACTTATTTTATTTAAATGACTGGAAGCATATGAATATTCCAAACCCATTGCTTTTACTGTGTTCAACACAACAAATGTTTTTAGTTGAACACATTTTAGTTAAGTACATAGTACATAATGTATTTCAACACGTATCTAATCTTGCACTAGAATATATGAAAGCTCCACTATTGTACAGTACAGATGAAGGTCAGAAAGCAGACTTTATGCAGTTCTAATAATAGCAGTACCTTAACCCAAAGAGAAAACAAAATAAATGTGTGTGTGTGTGTGCACGCGCGAGTGTGAGTGTGAGTGTGTATGTGGCAGCAACGAAACAATTATGTAAATACCTGGGAAGTTAATGAAAAGCAAATTAAAAAAATAATTCCAAAACTATTGGTACAAAGAGAGTGACTCAGTGCAAATACCTGCTCTACAAAATAATTTAATTTCTAATGTGAAGAGGGAAAAATACACAATATCAAAATTAAGTGTTGAGCTTTTCTTTCGAGTTAAGTATGTAGCTATATAGCTGAAAAACAGCTCACCACAAAATATCTGAAATTGGTGTACAGACTATTTTAAAACTATTTTTAGTACATATATGAACTATAAATGTGAAAGGAAATTAGGAAAATTCCTTCTCAGGGGCCAAAAAATGAAGCAGCCCTATTAGTCTTGAGAGCAAAGGAGAAACTTAAGCCAGCAGCTTTCATGGAGTGCCTGTCAACCTTCAGCAACGTGGAGTTGTAATTTCAAAAACCAACTAGGAGATACAAGGCATTTGAATAGCTATTGGATTGGAGACCCACTCATAAATCTGAGAGCTCTAATGTGCTACATCAACTGTAAAATGATGAACTAGAGAGAAATTGCTTTTCCAGAGAACTCAGCAAGGAAACTTGTCTGGAGGAACCCACTCTCCACCTCACTCAGCCTCTGGGTGAGGTTGGAATGGTTGAAATAGTCCCTGAAAATGTATAAGTAGAAGCTAGTCATTATGTACTAATTGCATGTCTGAATTACAGTACTTGCTTCACACACACACACACACACACACACACACACACACACACACAAGAAAATAGATTAAGGTGGCAAAGTTATAGCAGAGATTCAGTGTGGCTGGTGGAAATTCATGCAAATCATCTTTGCAGGATTCTCTCTGCATTGTGCATTAGTGGCCTATCTCTTACTGAATATTACTCATTGTATATCAGTAAAGAATGAATAAATAAATTGTACTGAGACAATTGTGGTATTCATATGAAAAAAAGTAAATTTGAGCCCTATTTCATACATACACAAAACCTCATCCCTGCTGTTAATAGACTTAAAAGCTTATGTAATAGCTTGCCTCGATAACCCTGGGACAGGAAAGATGTTTGTGATCAACATGAAAAGAACATGTTTATGAACATGTCTGTAAGAAACTAGACGAAAGACTAAATAAAATGTGCAGATCCTGAGGGAAAAGAATGATAAATTCAACCGTATTAATTAAGGACTTCTGCCCATTAGTCCTGACTTCATCTGCTGTTGTAATAATGAGGCTTAACAAATCACATTAAAATCAAATGTCTTATAACCACGAGCGTTATTGGTTATGTTCCTGGGTCTGTGGGTGAGTTGGGCTTGGTTCCAGACCGAAGATTGACTTAGGGCTTCTCCAGGCGTCCTTCTTTTCCTAGTTTCTCACCAGGACACGCTCTTCTTATTGAGAATGGCAGGAGCACAAGATGGCACCCTGAACCTCACAAGCAACATGTAATGCCTTGCTTGCATGCCATCTGCTCAGATCTCATTGGCCAGAGCAAGATTTTTGGCCAAGCCCAACACTAAGATGACAGGGTATCATATTCCCACTACTCTGCAGGTGGGTCACTATAGCTACATGGCAAATGGGGTGAACACATCACCCTGCTACAGGGAGTGAATTGTCACCAGTACTCCTATCAGCCACAGGTACCCTAAGCCACATGAAAAGCAAGCCAATATTTGGGTGAATATGTTCATCACATGTGTAACTGACAGTGGATTATTCTACCAAATATCAAAACATGTTTTATGAACCAATAAGAAGACAAGCGATATGAAATAAAATAGGCAAAAGATATAAAGAGGCACTTGATAGAAAAGAAAATATGAAATACAATTAAAAATAAATGTTTAAATTTATTGCAAAGAAACCAAAATGAGACAGCATTTCACACCCTCATGCTTGCAAAATTTAAAGTATCATAATATTAAGGGTGGGTGAGAATGTAGGGTAACTTTTACACTACTTGTGGGAGTGTAAATTAGTGTGTTCACTTTGGAAAGCAACTGACATTATCTTGTAGCCACAAACATTTAAATTCTTTGATTCACTAATTCTTCTCCAAAAACCCTTGCACAGGCTCCAAAAGACATGTACATTATAGCATCTCTGTAAAAACAAACAGGAAAAGCAAATTTTCATCATGGTGAACAGAGAAATAGGAAATGATACAGTCCTTAGATAAAATATTTACAGCAGTGATAATAAATGAACTACATCTCTACAAACCCAAATAAATGAAAAAACGTAATGTTGATTTTTAATAAAAAGCAAGTCTCAGAAAAATACAGAGAATAGATACTATTGTACAAAGTTTAAATAGAAGTACAACCAAACAATTATGTTGCTTAGGAGTTATTAATATATTGTGAATTTATAAAGAAAAACGACAGAATGGTAAACACAAATTTCAGTGAGAGTTGAACAGCAAAGCATGTTTTATTTTTTTAACTGTATTGTGAGTCCATAGATGCTGGTTTTACTAGTCTTTACACCTTATATACATATTATTTTATAGCTGAACAAAGTAAAAAAATTCAATTATTGAATTGATTAGCAGAATTTTGTTTTTCTTCTTGAGCTTCTATTATGTCTTTACAAATTGCTATTTAGTCATCTGCACATCCAAAGTTTTTAATACTGTCAATTCTTTTTTAGTGTTTCCTATCTAGACATATTCACTAGAGTATTTTTCTCCACTGTTTTTGAATTAGAATGGGAAACACTTAACAAGTGTTCAACTAATGGGGTATGCAGACACCTTTCACTGGCTAAATTTAGTGGTTAAATTTAGTAAAGTTCCAAGATCAGCTGGCTAGAGATAAATAAAGAAAATATTTTTAAAACACTAACAACAGTGTTTAAACATTTTCTCTGTAAGTCATTTACCCTGAAATAACTCAGAAAATGCCCTCAACTGCTTGCGCCATGGACTGGGTTCTCCGTGCAGCCTCATTTCACAGAACTGAGGCCCAGAATTGTTATGTAACTTTCCCAGTCACTCAGCTGTGAAGTGATGATGGCATTGCTTTGCACGCCTACTCTTATCCACCATGCCTTACAAAATTAAATGTTAAAACAAAATCACAGGGCAATCAACTTAACTGTCAAGGAACAAAACATGTACCGATTATCATTTGTAAAATATAAACACCAGCATTTAGAAAATCTGCTAATTAACTGAATAAATTATGCACAGGATGGTACCATTGGTACTTTGCTGTGTATCTGTCCATATGTCTTCTTTCATTCTTTCCAACTATTCATTTTTTGTTGCCTCACTTCCTCCCCACCTTTTTTTTCTCTCCTCCAGGATTATCTACTTATTTCCATCCCCAAAATGTCTCCCTTGCAAATTTTCCACAATTTTGTCCTGTTTAAGTTACTTTCTTTCATTGAAATGAAGATAAAATCCAATAAAAGAGAGAATCCTAAGTAGCCAGAATTACTTTAGTTTGAAATAAGACTGTCTCTAAATAAGTGGTTTAATTTACCTATCCAATTTATTTAACAGGGTGACTATTTTCATCTTTAAGGTCAAGAAAGTTGAACTTTTGAACTCTACTACTTCCAGTTAAGTGTGTCTCAAACCCAGGGCTCCAGGTCAGGCCAAAAACCCACTATCACTTTCTTAAGTATCAGGCAAGCTTCTGTGGGTTCTGGGTCCTTCAATTTCATTCTGCTCTAGCTTAAGACTAGAGGAAAGTACAATTCTGTCACTTGAGTTGTGAGAGGGTAAATGCTAGGGGCTTCTAGGAATGCACTGCCCTCCCTTCTGGCCTGTGGATATTGCTGGAGGGAGATGAAACCCAAGCTGGTGCAACTGCCTTGCAACCATGAAGGTAACAGATAATATGCTAACAATGACAGAGGAGAAAAATGGAAAAAAAAAACAACAACACTGGATCTTTAATAAAGAATAAGCTGCTGAATAAACCAAGATTAAAAATGCCACCCCCCCCCAAAAAACCTTCCATGTCATAGTAGATTTTCCTTATTGTTTCCTTATTATTACTTGAAGCTGAAAGCATCCTAACACATGTCCTATCGCCCATTCTGTCTCTCAAGAAAAGAAAGTTGAAACACAATATTATTAGTTTTCTTGGGATTATAGAATTCAAATGAAATATCTAATTGAGAGGCAACCGTGAGCTGAAAGTCAACTAGAACCTCAAGAGTCATCACAGCAGACTCCCAACATGTCCAACTAGGAAAAAAACCTAAGAAACTGTTTTCTCCTGGACTTTATGGGATGTGGAGTTGTCTACCTTGGCCAGTATCTTTAAGAACCCCAAGTCCATGAATGACATCAGAACCACACAAATGGAACCCTTGGACAAACGATGAAATTTCACAGAAATGGTTCCAGGAATTTTCTTGATCCCTTTGTTCCACCCTCTGACCTCTGTCACCACAGTCTTGAACTTCAGCCATGTTGCACATCAACTCACACCTAAGAATTATGGTGAAACTGTGCTACAGACTTCCCTCCAACTGGATTCACCATCTAATTACCTGAGCATCGTCTCTTCCCCGGGGCCCTTCAGCAAACTCCATAAGGGCACAATCGTATGATCTCTAAAACCTCTGTGTTATGCTCATCCCAGCACCAGTATCAAATCACAGACAGAAGTCTTACTGTACTTTGAAATAGCAGAAATTCTGTTGGCTTCAAGTTTTCAATGATAAATTCACTAAGTCAGCTTTGTTTTAAATTTCTTAAGCAAACATTTTATGTAAATGGGCAGTACTATTAAAATTAACTGGAATTATTTACTAAAAAAAAATCATTCCTTTGGTTTTAGAGAAAAACTTGTTCAAACAAAAGTCTACGGCCCTAACCGGTTTGGCTTAGTGGATTGAGCATCAGCCTGCGGACTCAAGGGTCCCAGGTTCGATTCTGGTCAAAGGCATGTACCTTGGTTGTGGGCACATCCCCAGTGGGGTGTGTGCAGGAGGCAGCTGATCGATGTTTCTCTCTCATCGATGTTTCTAACTCTCTATTCCTCTCCCTTCCTCTCTGTAAAAAAATCGGTAAAATATATTAAAAAAAATAAGTCTATGGAAGCCACATTTCCACATTCCCAGAGAAAAGAAATTTGGTCACCCTTGCCATCTTTGCTAATACTGTGCTCTACCTTCTTACACACAATTTCATTTCATTTGTAACCTATGAATTATAGAACAGATTCCTGGCATTGTTATTTTCATGACCCAGTAAATGCCAATATTCCCGTTTTATAGTTCTTCAAGGAAGAGCATAACAGAGTTATCATTGAGTCTGACTGTTTTAACCCATCCTCTAAATCCCAGCTTACTAATATGTATATCTAAGTTCTGATTAAAGGTACTAATTAGAAAAATAACTGTTGAGAAATCTAATTCTAATGGGTTAATGTCTGCCAATATTAAAGCTGATAATTCCTTCACCCACTAATTAATAACATCAGAATTCTTCTGTTTCTAAGGGTGAGTTGTTTTTTTTTTTTTTTTTTTTGGAATTTTCCATAATAACCTGATCTTGCTTTAAAGAGACACCATTAAAAAGCAAACATTCCCAGTTTGCTGAACAATTAAATCTGTCACATTGAAACTGGCATTCTCAAACACCCTGGAAGATGCTGCTCAGTAGAAATTCATTTGATGAACACTTGGCACACATCTCCAGAGCCCATCCTTTGAAAAACAGAATATAAATACCTGTAGTGCTAATGGGTCTATTATAGTGGCCATTTCAAGGGAAAGGCAGAGCAGCATTACATTACTTGAAATGATTTTCAGCTACAGCATCCCTAGGGATTTGCAGGAATAAGTAAGAAGCTATCGCTATTGCAGACTTGAATTTTATAAGCATCTGTGCCATGTGAAATGTAGTTGGAACAGTGTATAATTGATATTCCTGTGTTTACCACGTTGAATTCACATTTTCAGGATATTATAAATTTATACGAGGATATTGATAAAATATAACCACTCCATGTAAAAATGAACATTCAGATGAAATAAAATTGTATTAAAGGTAATTAAAACTGTTACAAATAGATTCTGCCCCAAACATGTATGGGTTAGCATAGGTAAATTTTATCCCTGATGGGTGTTCAGAGAAAAACTCAACTTTTAAGACTACAAGGATATTATTTGTTATTGATGCTGGAATCAGGGGGAAGGGTAAAAGGCTCTCTGGTTGTTTATGGTCTTATTATGTTACTAGTGGCCCTGTGCACATTGAAAGGAAATTAATAGAAGAAATGTTTTAATATCACTATTTGCCCTTTCTCTATAATAGAAGTGTTGACCAAATTCACCATCAATAATAACAGATCGAAACACACATGTGTGATTTATATGTATTGCACATACATGAGTCAACTTAGCCTTTTATATATGTAGAATAATATATATTAGACCAGATTTCTGATTTAGCTAAACTTTTTCCAGCCCAGTGAAGCACCCCAACTTCTCTTTCAGGTAATTGTTAGCAACACAGCAGTAAATATCAACATGAAGCAGATTATTATAGTAGATCACACAGGGAGAACAAAGGGCAAAATATTTAACTGTAGCAGTCTTTGACTCTATTCTGCTCAGTGAGAAAACCTGAAGTCATTTTCAAGGTCCACCATTTCTTTCTTCTTTTCAGTCCAGTCAAGTTTCTAACCTTCCTAAATCTCCATTTTCTGACTAATGAAAATAAAATATGATTCCACTGAGTCTCCTATCTATCTACTCCAAGACTTCTGTGAGGATCAAATGAGATGAGGCACAGGAAAATGCTTCACAGACATTTGGTTACAGTGCAAAATGTTTCCTCCTGTCTATAAAGCAAGTCGTGTTCCTGGGCTGAAGAAACTGCAAGGAGACTAGTTAGTTGGGAGAGAAAGCCAGGCGTTGGTATGTGACGTCATTACCTGGATGGACACTTCGCATATTAGCCTTTTATATATATAGACTAGGGGCCCGGTGCACAAAAATTTGTGCACTCGGTGGGGAGAGGGGGTCCCTCAGCCTGGCCTGTGCCCTCTCACAGACTGGGACCCCTCGGGAGA
The DNA here is from genome assembly GCF_964212035.1 of Myotis nattereri. Taxonomy (NCBI): domain Eukaryota; kingdom Metazoa; phylum Chordata; class Mammalia; order Chiroptera; family Vespertilionidae; genus Myotis; species Myotis nattereri. The sequence continues at coordinate 161,391,077 of NC_138075.1, forward strand.
TAACAACCTGTGGGCTTAGGCCTGCTCCCAGGTGGCAGAGGGCAGGCCGAATCCCTAGGTGCAGCCCCTGGTCGGGCTCAGAGCAGGGCCAATTGGGGAGTTGGGGCACCACCCCCTGTCATTCACAGAGCAGGGAGGATCAGGGGGTTGGGGCGCCACCCTCTATCACCCACAGAGCAGGGCCGATCAGGGGGTTGGGGTGCCGCCACTGTCACACTCAGGGCAGGGCCAATGGCGAGGTTATGGCTCTACCCCGTCACACACAGAGCAGGGCCTGTGTGTGTGTGTGTGTGGGGGGGGGGGGTTGGGGCGACGCATCCTGTCACACACACAGCTGCAGGGTGATCAGGGGGTTGGGGAGCTCCCCCCATCAGGCACAGAGTAGGGCTGATCAGGGGATTGGGGCGCTTTCCCCTGTCACGAACAGAGCAGGGTGGATAGGGAGGTTGTGGCCCCCCCCCCCTGTCACACAGAGAGCTGCAGGGAGATCAGGGGGTTTGGGTGCTGCCCCCTGTCACGCTGATCCCAGTGCTGGGAGGCCTCGCGGCTCTGCTGATCCCGGTTCTGGGAGGCATATTACCCTTTGACTATATAGGATAGAGGCCTGGTGCACGGGTGGGGGCCGGCTGGTTTGCCCTGAAGGGTGTCCTGGATCAGGGTGGGGGTCCCCACTGGGATGCCTGGCCAGCCTGGATGAGGGGATGATGGCTGTTTGCAGCTGGTCACACCCCTTCACGGTGGGGGTCCCCACTGGGGTGCCTGGCCAGTCTGGGTGAGGGGCTGAGGGCTGTTTTCAGGCTGGCGGGTGACTGAAGCTCCCAACCTGTCCTGTTTTTCTTTTTTTTTTTATTCTGGGCCAGCTTTAGCTCTGGCTCCAGCTCTGAGGCCTCTGCTGCTGAAAGCAGGTAATCTGGTTTGTTTGGGTTCTATAATCGAAACACTGTATCAACTCCAGCTCTGAGATCCTGGCTGGCTGAAAGCAGGTTTCTGGGGTTTTGTTTAGCTTCTATATTTGTAACAATGTTTCAAACTGTAAGCTCAGAGGCCAGCAAGGCAGGCGGGGAACGTTGTTTTCCTCCATCACTGAAGCAAGCAAGCCTCATGTTAGCTTCAAGCTGCCTGGCTGCTGGCCGCCAAATTGCATATCTCGCTGATTAGCCAATGGGAAGGGTAGTGGACATACGCTAATTACCATGTTTCTCTTTTATTAGATAGGATATTTTCAAATGGACACTAACTTGGAAGGAGAATAGATTTTGAAGGCAGACTTTGTGACTTCCATTTTTTCATTCTGAATATTAACTAGTAGCTCAATAAATATTCTGGTTTGTAGGGGAAACTGACTGATCCAGTTGCAAATATTTTATGGAATTTGGAGACAACCTAGAGATCCTCTTATAGTATTTTTTATGCCTAAAATGTCAAAAGATGTCTTAAGGAAAATATTGTACATAGAATGTGAGGATATTTCTGCATTTTTTTAATATATTTTTTATTGATTAAGATATTACATATGTGTCCTTGTTCCCACATTACCCTCTACCACCACCCCCCCCCCACTCATGCCCTCACCCCCCCGTTGTCCGTGTCCATTGGTTAGGCCTATATGCTTGCATATAAGTCCTTTGGTTGATCTTTCCCCCTTACCCCTACCCACCCCTACCTTCCCTCCAAGGCCCGACAGTCCAATCAATGCCTCTCCGTCTCTGGATCAGTCCTTGTTCATCAGTTTATGTTGTTCATTATATTCCACAAATGAGTGAGATCCTGTGGTATTTATCCACTCTCCAGTTCCATCCATGCTGTGGCAAATGGTAAGAGTTCCTTTTTCTTCTTCCTCTTCTTAAAGAATACCTTTCAGCATTTCATATAATGCTGGTTTGGTGGTGATGAACTCCTTTAGCTTTTTCTTATCGGTGAAGCTCTTAATCTGACCTTCTATTCTGAATGATAGCTTTGCTGGATAAAGTAATCTTGGTTGCAGGTTCTTGCTATTCATCACTTTGAATATTTCTTGCCACTCTCTTCTGGCCTGCATGGTTTCTGTTGAGAAATCAGCTGACAGTCGTATGGGTACTCCCTTGTAGGTAACTGACTGTCTTTCTCTTGCTGCTTTTAAGATTCTCTCTTTATCTTTTGCTCTTGGCATTTTAATTATGATGTGTCTTGGTGTGGTCCTCTTTGGATGTCTTTTGTTTGGGGTTCTCTGCGCTTCCTGGACTTGTAAGTCCATTTCTTTCACCAGGTAGGGGAAGTTTTCTGTCATTATTTCTTCAAAAAAGTTTTCAATATCTTGCCCTCTCTCTCCTTCTGGTACCCCTATAATTCTGATGTTGGTACGCTTGAAGTTGTCCCAGAGGTTCCTTATACTATCTTCATATTTTTTGAATCTCTTTTCTTTTTTCTTTTTCGGTTGGGTATTTTTTGTTTCTTTGTATTTCAAATCTTTGACTTGATTCTTGGGATCCTCTTGTCTGCTGTTGGATCTCTGTAAATTATTCTTTATTTCAGTCAGTGTATGCTTAATTTCTAGTTGGTCCTTTTTCATGTCCTCCATGGTCTCACTATACTTATTGAGGGATTCATTAAATTTATCGGCGGTTTCCATAAAATTCTTGAAAAACCTTATAAACGTGGCCTTGAACTCTATATCCAGTCATTTGCTTTCCTCCATTTCTGCCATTTGTGACCTGTTTCTTTGTCTCCGCATTTTGGCTGCTTCCCTGTGTTGACAGAGTGGCCCTGCGCGCCAGGTGTCCTGTAGGGCCCAGTGGCTCTGCCTCCCCAGTTACCTGCGGTGGACACTCTTGGTGCACTCTTGGTGCCTTGGTTGTTGTAGGATCACTGGGAGGAATTGACCTCCAGGCCAATTGGCTGTGAGAATCAGCTGTGTCTGAAGTGGGAGAACTTCTGTGCTGAAGACACCCTTCTGGGGCAAGACTTGCTTCAGTGGGGCTTTGGTGCTCACTGAGTCTGCTCCCTGAGTGTGTCCCTTATGGATCTGAGGAGTTGCAATCTGGATGGTCCCCCTCTGACCACTGGGTACAGTGGCTCCTGGATCTAAGGAGGTGCTAATTCAGCCTCTGCCTGAGGCCACACAGCAGGAGCCACGAAGAGGCTCAGCTGTGAAGCAATGCAAGCCACTACGGGGCCTTGGGCCTTCTCTTGGAAGTTTCGGGTCTGCCTGGCTCGGCTGCAGTTAGGTACATTCACATGCAAAAGCCTCTGCTGCAGCCTGGGTGGGGCGGGGTCTCAGGGAGTCAAAGGGAGGAGAAAGAAGCTATGGCTGATTCTCCTCCCGGAGTCGCACGTCTCAGTGACCCGATAATTGCTGCAAGCACCTCTGAGGGAAAGCCGCACTCAAGTTCGCCCGCTGCCCGACAGACCAGCTTCTCCCCGTATGAGTCCTGGGTCCCCAGAGACTTCCCGGAACCGGAGTTCAGAGCAGTCAGGAGCTTGTGATTCAAAAAAAACAGCCGCGTCCTCAGGTGCCACCCCCTTTCCGCGCTCGCGAGCCGCTGTACCTCTGCACTTCACCTCAGCAGCTCCTCTGGCTCTCAGCGTGCTTTTCTTTTCTTCTAGTTGTAGAATTTACACTCAGCCAGGCTTCCTGTTGTTCTGGATGATGTCTGCTCTGTCCTTTGCGGTATTTTTCAATTGTTGTGGGAGGCGACAATTTCCCGGTGTTTTCCTATGCCGCTGTCTTAGTTTCTCTATTTCTGCATTTTTTAATGTTTGCAATTCCTATAACTGACAAAGACTTCCTCAAAAAAGTAAAGGATAAGACAAACAATCCAACAAGCAAACAGACAAAAGATATGAATAAGTATTTTATAAAACAGAAAACAAATGAATCATGGAAATGCAAATTAACCCTTACAGAAGTACCACTTGATAAACACTAGGTTGTCAAAGTTTGTTTTTCTTAAATTTATCTTTATTGTTGCAAATATTACAGATGTCCCCTTTTCCCCCCCAATTCACCCTCCACTTCACACCCACCTCTCCCAGGCCTTTATCACACTATTGTCTGTCTCCATGGGCTATGTGAATATATGCATATAAGTTCCCTGGTTAATCTCTTCCCACCCACCACCCACCCTTACCATCTCTTTAAGATTTGACAATCTGTTACATGCTTATATGTCTCTGGATCTATTTGTTCATCAGTTTATTTTGTTCATTAGATTCCAAATATGAATGAGATGAATGAGATCATGTGATACTCTATCTGGCTTATTTCACTTAGCATAATACTCTCCAGATCACCCCATGCTGCCTCAAAGGGTAACTTTCAGAACTAGATGGAAATGCTATCCTTTTTCCATCTGACTTATTTCACATAGCATTATACCCTCAAGGTTCATCATGTTGTCGAAAATGGCAATATTTCATCTTTTATGTGGCTGAGTAGTACTCCATTGTATATATATGTACCACTTTTTCTTTATATATTCACCCATTGACAGACATTTATGTAGATTCCAATAAAATTTTAACTTTGATAGTTAGAGAATTACCTAAATTCAAATGAAGAAAGAATTTCCAGTGACACAAAGCAAACTGTAGAAGCTCAGCTGTGAGAGATTTGACCACAAGGCCCCTCTAGTTTAGGGCCCCTCTGGCTTGGTGAGTTCTTGATGCAACAGAAGTTTCCTATGGTGCTTTTTAAAGCTTTAAAATAAAGCTGAATTTGGATTTTGCTTTTTTATGTATTTCTTCACAGATATCTTGACAAGAGAATCTAAAACTGTCACACTCTCTTTCACAATAATAAAGCAAAAGCAAAATGAAGGTTAGGGATAAGCAATGTCACAAAAAGATGAAAGCAAGGGCCACAGAGTGAGGCCAACTTCTGTTATTTAAAAAGAAAATTATATTGATATTATAAGAGAAGGTTAGAATACAGTAGAAAGTCCTACTCATAATCTAATAGATTTATTTCTTTGAGTGTAAACTATTTGTAGTCCCTCTCTTTGCTTTAAAATTTTGAAATTCAAGAGTTACCTTATTTGAATCTTCCTGGGGCTCAATTTCTTATTTCTTCAATTTTCAGTTTCCACTTTCATGATCCAATTCCTCAGCCAAAATATTAAGTTCAGCAGCCTAATCACCCCCATCAGCCCTCCCTGGTGCATCACTGTGTTGCCAAAACTATGCAGGAGTCGATCCTCTGCCACAACTGACTCCAAGTAGTTAGTGAATAAAATGTTTTATCTGCCCCACTGCACTCCAGTTACTTATCAGATGACCAGCAAGGACAGCTTAGTGTCACACAGTTGGTCAGAGTCTGGACTCATGGCACAGTGCTCTTTCTCGGTGCAGCATGCTTCTGGGCTGTGCAGCACAATCACAGGTCTCCAGCTCCATGCTCCCCAAAAGGTAAGCCTGACCTCAGGGGCAGGGGGCTTTATAGAGCTCTCTGCTCAGATACACATTACAGATAGGCTTTGCTTCATAGTTGGCAGTTCTACATATTGCATGGTGCCACTCTCATGAAAATCGATATTTCAATGAAGTATATGTCTCTGAAATGTGGTTAAATATTACCAAACTAGAGGCCCAGTGCACGGATTCATGCAACAGTGGGATCCCTTGGTCTGGCCTACAGGGATCCACCCGAACTGGCTCTCCGACATCCCCTGAGGGATCCTGGATTGTGAGAGGGTGGTTCTCGGGTGACACACCCGGAATCGGGCTCTCTCCTCTCTGGTTCTGGGTGTGTCACCTGAGAACCTCCACTGCCAAGTGACCACAGCTTGGCAGCTCCTGCACTGAGCTTCTGCCCCCTGGTAGTCAGCGAGCATCATAGCTACTGGCCTGTAGGCCAGTGGGCCAGTCGCTTAGGCTTTTATATATATAGATAGAGAAAACACATGACTTTCAAGTTCATCTTTGTAGATAATCCATTTATACCAAAATATGTTTCAGAAAAGTTCCCTGACTTTTCATGGAAGCGAGACTCCATGATGTTCCAAATGATCCTTGCCACCTGGTGTTCACATTCTTGTGTAATTCCTTCCCGTGTTGTACCAGGGATGGTCTGTGTGACCCATGGAATAAGGCAAAAATGCTACCATGTCAATCTGAAATGAGTACTGTGGCTTCCATCTTGGTAGCTTTCTCTTACACCCTTTCTCTCACTCTTGGATCACTTGCTCTGGGGGATGTCACGCAGTGAGCAGCCTTGTGAGAGGCTCACATGACAAGGAACTGAAGCTCCTGCCAGTGGCCACTTGAATGAGCTTGGAAGCAGATCCTCCAACCCTTGTCAAAGTCTTCAGAGACAAGCAGCTTAACCGACTTGAGCCACAACCACCCAGCTAGGGCACTCCCAGGTTGCTGACCCCAGAAACCAGTGCCATGGTAAATATTTGTTGTTTCAAACTGCTAAGCCTTGAAGTAACTTATTACATAGCAAAAAATAGCAAATATACTTCTTATCTCCTTCCTCTGGCAAGTACAGTCTAGGACAAAATGAAGTTTCTGTGCAGTATGTTACAGTCCTGAGGGCAGGTGTGGGAACAGGGCATTGCTTACCTGCTGTGCCCAGAAGTGATGTCAAGAAACAGTATCATGAAGAAATTACAGATAAGGACAAAGTAGGCGATTTGAAATCAAGATGCTGCTATCAAACAGGCATGGCAAAGAGATGGGACAAAGGACAACATTAAAAAGAAATGGGGGTGTTGGGGCCTGGAATACCTCTTCTGAGAGTCTCAGATAGCCTTATCTGTTTTTGGTGCCCCTAAAACGGGAATGCCAGAAGTATTTAAAGAGGCTACTGTGAGCAGATGTTAATGTGACATGTAAGGGCTGCCATAGTCAAGACCAATTTCTCTTTAATACTAATCCCATTTCTCTGCTTCAAATAAACACAGTACTTTCTTATCACTGTGGTTTTATGGAAGCCATTATATCCAACAGGAATTCCTGCCTCCTATTCACACGTCCCTTGGACTGGACCTATCTTTGGGGCCAGTTTGATTCCTTTTGCAGTCCTCCCCTCAAACCCCCCGCCCCAACAACACAACTCTTAGGGATTACTCTCTCCTCTTATTAGGAAATCAATACCGGTGCCACTCATATACTACTTTCATTTTTTGTGCTATCTCTACAATATATAAACAATTCTAGAGGGCAGTATTCTTTCTTAATATAGTATTGCATTTTCTACAAAGATCCTAGTATAATACCATTTATTTGGTGGCAGCATGATAAATATTGGTTGACTTCTGTAAATTTTCTTATTGCAAAATAAGGCCTGTTTTTCGTAGACAGTTTTTAAAAGTCAATCAAAAACAGAGGAAAAAAAATCAATGTACCACCCAACAATAACCACTCAGCATTTTTGGTATAGTCTTTTCTACAGGTGTATATGTATTATGTGTTGTGTGTGTGAAATGGAATCTAACTGATTATGAACTTGCTTATTTGACAATGAAGGGCAAAACTTATTAACTGAATGCCCACTTTGGGGACCTTGAGCAGAGTCTTGGATGTAATTTTTAATGTAACTCTACATTAATACAAGGTACATTTTTCCTCTAAAAGGAATGCTTCAGACCCTATATGGGCTATTTTTATTAAAAGTATTGCTATGAGCCCTGACCAGTCTGGTTCAGTAGATAGAGTGTCAGCCAGCAGACTCAAGGGTCCCAGGTTCGATTCCGGTCAAGGGCATGTACTTGGTTGCGGGCACATCCCTAGTAGGGAGTGTGCAGGAGGCAGCTGATTGATGTTACTCTCTCATCAATGTTTCTAGCTCTTTATCCCTCTCCCTTCTTCTCTGTAAAAAATCAATAAAATATATTTTAAAAAAAAGTATTGCTATGATTATAAGCAACATTCTTAGCCAGTATGGATTTGAATGCCAATTCATAAATGGTATCATCACCACCAAGAAAATAAATAACTATCCAGCTATTTCAGTGAGATTTAAATAAAATAGACAGAGAGGTTAACTGTAACTCAACATCCATGTCCAGCTTTCCTAATTTTCCAATATTGCCCCCCAAAAATCTGTCTGCTTTCATTTTGTCACACTTAAACACAACTCTAAAAGTGATGGAAAATGACATAATTGCCACTCTTTTTCCCTTCTAATGTTCCTTGTTTTAATCTCTCTTTTTCTATAGTTTTTTTTTTATAATCATGTGATTTACCTATTCAGCTTCATAATCTATGAAATGGCTAAGATAATGGTACTTATCTAACAATATCTGGCACATAATAAACACTTAAAAATGTTAGTACATATTGTATCTGTCTTGTTTTCTCACCCTAAAAGCACATTTATGCATGCATGCATGTGACAGCTTATGCGTGTGCGTGCACGCGCACACACACACATGCACACATACTCACGTTTTTTTAAACCAAGAAGCACAACTCTTACAAGATCCTTGATGTGTTACTTCTATTTGTGTCTCCTTCTTGATTACTTCAAACAAGGGCCAATTACACAATTAATTAACCAGGTAAGTATGAACATCGCACAAGTAAAGCCAACAGATTACTTCTGTTTAATAATAAAATGTTAATTAGTTAAAAGAAAGTACAGACTAATGATCACCAGAAGTAAACAATTTGGATTGCTTGGAGACAGGGTATTAATGCACAGTTAAAAACCTGTAATTAATATCAGAGATATTTCTTTTCTTATTGAGAGTGAAGGGTTGGAATTTCTAGACTCATAATCTATAGCAGAAAATTGTATTAAAAGCCCTGATATTTAATCTTAATATTCTCCTAATACTCTCTTAACAACTGTTAAATATACCATGATCCTGGCCATGCATTATGACTACAAATCACATCTGAAAATGTAAAGTCCTACTCCCTCCAGAGTTTTACTACTGGCTCAGGAATCCCACAGACCATGAGGCAACATGGACATGACTATCTTCACCCCCAGTCAAGGCTGCAGCCAAACCATACGTCCTGACTACATTCTCAACACCTGAACATGGTGGCAGCAATGTCAACAGTCCTAGCTGCAACTCAGGCATGAAACTCATTTTTTTAAATGTGTCATTGTATTCTATTTTATTTTTTATAAATCTTTATTGTGGAAAGTATTACATATGTGCCCTTTTTTTCTCCCATTGACCCTGTATAGCCTGACCCACACACAAGGCCTCCACAACCCTGTTGTCTGTGTCCAGGGGTTAAAAATCCTAAAAGAAACCATAGGCAGCAAAATCTCAGACATCTTTCATAACAGTATGTTTGCGGATATATCTCCTGGGCAGCGGTTCTCAACCTGTGGGTCGCGACCCTTTGGCGGTCGAATGACCCTTTCACAGGGGTCGCCTAAGACCATCCTGCATGTCAGATATTTACATTATGATTAATAGCAGTAGCAACATTACAGTTTGAAGTAGAAACTAAAATAATTTTATGGTTGGGTCACAACATGAGGAACTGTATTTAAAGGGCCAGAAGGTTGAGAACCACTGTAGGGCAAAGGAAACTAAGGGAAAAAAATTAAAAAGTGAGACTACATCAAAATAAAAAGCTTCTGCACAGCAAAAGAAACTATCAACAAAGTGGAAAGGAGCCCACTATAGGGGAGAACATATTTGGGATGAAACTCACTCTTGAACATCAGAGCGAACTCGGGGAAGAACTTTCTCTCTTCAACATGCCCTCTCCCAAATCCACTTCCATCTCCAGAATCCTCGGGCTCTCTTTACTCTCTCTTACCCAAACTATTTACACTAAAGTACAAGTGACCAAGAATTCTTAAAGTATTATTTTTCCAGGTAGTTGCATTCATTTGGGGCCAAGCCTTAACTAATGGAACCCATTTATAAAAGTTACAACCTGAGCATCAGTCTTAAATGACTGTATTTAAGGGCCAAAATTCTTTGAAAGCACATCACACAGTCTTTTAAGTAGGCCATCCTATTGGCCAAGATTGAATCTGAGAATGCAGGTGCCATGTATCTGGTACTCTGCATCAGCTGAACAAATCTGACATTCACAGAACTTGGATATGTTTTCCTACCACTAGAGACCGGCCTTAAGGAGGATAAAAACACCTCAGCTGGGGACAAGGGTGTTAGGATGAAGATAGAGGTTCTCAATGGCCATGACATCTAACCACTTGATTCTTAAGAACTTATATATTTTATAAATGTAACTAGAGGCCTGATGCACAAGAATTTGTGCTCTCAAGGTGGGGAGAGGGGGGTCCCTCAGCCTGGCCTGTGCCCTCTCGCAGTCTGGGACCCCTCGGGAGATAACGGCCTGCTGGCTTAGGCCTGCTCCCGGGTGGCAGAGGGCAGGCCCAATCCCTAGGTGCAATCCCTGGTTGGGCTCAGAGCAGGGACAATTGGGGGGTTGGGGCACCGCCCCCTGTCACACTCAACGCAGGGTCGATGGGGAGGTTGCAACGCCACCCCCTGTCACGCACAGAGCAGGGCCCATTAGGGGGTTGGGGAGCTACCCCTGTCATGTACAGAGCAGGGCCGATCAGGGGGTTGAGGAGCTCCCCCCCCCCCCCGTCACTCACAGAGTAGGGCCGATAGGGGAGTTGGGGCACCGCCCCCTTTCACACACAGAGCAGGGCGGATCAGGGGGTTGGGGCGCCGCACCCTGTCACACTCAGAGCAGGGCCAATGGGGAGGTTATGGCTCTACCCCGTCACACACAGAGCAGGGCCTGTGGGGGGTGGGGGGGTTGGGGCGCCACCCTCTATCACCCACAGAGCAGGGCCGATCAGGGGATTGGGGTGCTGCCACTGTCACACTCAGGGCAGGGCCTATGGGGGTGGGGGGGGTGGGGGCGCCGCACCCTGTCACACACAGAGCCGCAGGGCGATCAGGGGGTTGGGTAGCTCCCCCCTATCAGGCACAGAGCAGGGCTGCTCAGAGGATTGGGGCTCCTTCCCCTGTCACAAACAGAGCAGGGCGGATAGGGAGGTTGTGCCCCCCCCCCCATCACACACAGAGCCGCAGGGCGATCAGGGGGTTTGGGTGCTGCCCCCCTGTCATGCTGATCCCGGTGCCGGGAGGCATATTACCCTTTTACTATATAGGATAGAGGCCTGGTGCTTGTGTGGGGGCCAGCTGGTTTGCCCTGAAGGGTGTCCTGGATCACGGTGGGGGTCCCCACTGGGGTGCCTGGCCAGCCTGGATGAGGGGATGATGGCTGTTTGCAGCTGGTCACACACCCTTCAGGGTGGGGGTCCCCACTGGGGTGCCTGGCCAGTCTGGGTGAGGGGCTGAGGGCTGTTTTCAGGCTGGCGGGTGACTGAAGCTCCCAACCACTCCTTTTTTCTTTTATTTTTATTCTGGGCCAGCTTTAGCTCTGAGGCTTGGCTCCAGCCTTGAGGCCTTGGCTGCTGAAAGCAGGTATCTGGTTTGTTTGGGTTCTATAATAGAAACACTGTTTCAACTCCAGCTCTGAGATCCTGGCTGGCTGAAAGCACGTTTCTGGAGTTTGTTTAGATTCTATATTTGTAACAATGTTTCAAATTGCAAGCTCAGAGGCCAACAGCTGCAGGCGGGGAACCTGGCTTCCTCCATCACTGAAGCAATCAAGCCTCATGTTCACTTCAAGCTGCCTGGTTGCCGGCCGCCATCTTGGCTGGCAGTTAATTTGCATATTGCCCTGATTAGCCAATGGGAAGGGTAGTGGAGGTACAGCTAATTACCATGTTTCTCTTTTATTAGATAGGATATTCATAACAAAATTAAATAATTTTATCAACAAGCCTATCAATTGAATAAATTATTGTCTTGCTTTGGTGTACATTTAATAGTTCACTCATCATTATTCATTGAGAACCTTCTATATCCAGTGACCTGCCATGCTCCCTTTCAATTACGTTCATCCTTATCCAGGAAGAATTTTAAATACTCTACCATAATACATAGCTAGATTTGTTTTTCATTTACTCTATCATAAGCATTTTTATGTGCTGCTAGAGATATGACTTAAATCTGACACATTTTTTCAAAAAGTAATCGTTCTTGAGGTTAACCGAGTGAGAGGTAGCTGGGGAATGTGCCTTTCCTGAAATTAATAGGAGGCATTATTAACACCATGAGAGCCCTTCCCATCATTCCAAACCAGTTTACCTGGAAAATTTCCAAGGATCATCACCATTTGTTCCCCGTGCAAGAATGAGGCAGCTTTTATTGGGTTGGAGAGACGCTAATAGCCCTCTGAGAACTTATTAGGTATAATTTATTTACAAACTAGACATTAGTATATGCTCACACGGTGTTTTTCAGACTTCTTCTTGCAAAAGAAGTGAAACTGTGGTTTGTTTCCAATGCAGCTCGCTAGGCTTGCAGGCTTTCCTGTCAAGGTTCTGGTGAGTTTTTAGAAACCCAGTGAGAGTGATGGGTTTCCCAGGCCACAGGCTTCCTCTGTGCACAGTCAGAGGTGCTAGAGGCTCGGCTGCACTATTTTGCTTTCAAAAGAAAGCAGGTGGCATAAAGGCACATGCATTGGAAGTGAGCAGAGGAAGGGCAAGTGCAAAGAAATAGGCACTATTGCATTTAGGAATATCCTAAGCTTAGCAATCAGTCTTCTAGGCCACCTTCCCATCTGTCTAAAATGAATATGATTCAAAGAGGAAGATTACAAGGTAGCACTAAAGCTCCCTTCTTCCATCCCTAAAAATACAAAGATACATCAAATTTTTCATAATAAGGCTCTGGAAACAAGACGGAAGTAGTTGCAGGGACAGGGCAGAGGAAGAAAGCAGTGCAACACCCAGGCAAGGGTGTTGTATAGCCAAGAAAAAGTTGTCAGGAAGGTGCCCCGAATTCCTGGACCATGTTACTTCTCCATTTTTGCCTTCCTTTCCTTTCCCTCCATTTCCTCTGCCTTCCCCTTCCCTCTCCTCCCTTCTTTTCTCTTTCTCTGTCCTCTGACTTCCTTCCTTCCTTCCTTCCTTCCTTCCTTCCTTCTTTCCTTCCTTCCTTCCTTTCTTCCTTCCTTCCTTCCTTTCTTCCTTCTTCTTCTCCCCCTCCTCCTCTCTCTCTCTCTCTTTCTCTCTCCCCCCACCAGACTCTTGCAGGCCTTTCAAGGAATTAAAACAGATAATTTGATTTTAAATTTCTTATAGAGCAAAGAGCATATTTAAAAAGAAAGAGAAGAATGACCAATCATTTCCTCCTGTGGCAAAAATTGATTAAGGAAATAAAAGATAGACCTCGACCTTGCTTGGCATATTACATATTTATATTATCTAATTTCAGCTGAGCTTTCGCTGCTGCTTGGCCAGTCTCTCCTTGTTGATTTCATAATGCATTCTCCAAAGCATCTATTACAACCCTCCAGCTTTCCTGAGGTCCCTGTCCTGCTCCCCCAGTCCACCTCGCCCCACCCTGGTCCAATTCTCAGCAGATGATTTGCCTCCTACTTCACCAAAGAGGGAGGCACATCCAACACAAGCTGTCATTTGTTCTCCTTACACGCTCACTCGAATTCCTCCTCAACTGGCTTTTCCAGAAATAGATCATTGTGTGTCCTGATTTTGATATTAGATGAAGTTCCTTTTTCCCACTGAGTGCTGCTGGGGGTGGCATCCTTGTGATATCCCCAGAGAAGAAATTTCTAAGACACTCCCAGGAGACCAGTGATTTTTATCTGTGTGCATTTAAATCCCTGCATTTCCAAAGTCCCATTTCCCTTAATAGGGTCATAGAAGAAGTGTAGCTGGGGTTTCAGGAGAGTAAAACTCAGAGCCAGAACCCAGAGTTTCCATTCCATGTTGGAGCAGGGGCCCAGGCAGCATCAGGCTGGCTGCAGGCCATTAGTCCATTGTGTGTGGGGCTCCGCACGGCTGTAGACCACGCAGGAGAATGCCAGGAAGCCAAGCATGAGCCACGTGCCAAGCATTCTAAGAGGAATCAAGAGAGTGTACTTCTTTCTTCTGGAGATTATATATCCCAAATTTCTGCGCTTGCAGTGGCCATGCTCATTTTGGCCAATGACCTCTGTTCCCAGGTGTGACTGGCAAGCAAGTATCTTTCCCATGTCATCTCACCTATACTGGGCATGTGTCTGTCTTCCCTATGTGGTTCCCTCCAACAGTGTTTTGCAGGGAGCATGCCTATAATGTCTGGCCTTCCCTTTGCTTCTTTTCTATGATTAATAACTGGTGATTACAACAGTATTAATTTCACTCCTCATGAGCATCTCCATCTTCCCTATATCCTGTGCTTCTAGACCAGTGGTTCTCAACCTGTGGGTCGCAACCCCTTTGGCAGTTGAATGACCCTTTCACAGGGGTCGCCTAAGACCATCCTGCATATCAGATATTTACATTATGATTCATAACAGTAGCAACATTACAGTTATGAGGTAGCAATGATAATAATTTTATGGTTGGGTCACAACATGAGGAACTATATTTAAAGGGCCACTGTTCTAGACTTTCCTTCTGCCTTTAATAGAGTCACACTTTATTACCACATCCTCCAATTCTCTTTTTTCATTTCTGAGCAAAAATATCAAGAGCTTAAGTTATAATCTAAGAATCTTTACCTAAAGCATCCATCGATTTTTGTTTATTTTTAACTAGAGGCTCGATGCGACTGACAGCTTAGGCCTGCCTCCCCCGCCCCTTCCCCACCCCCCAGCACTGCCACGGAGGCAGGAGAGGCTCCTGACACTGGTCACTGCCACTGCACTCGCCAGCTGTGAGCCTGACTTCTGGCTGAGCAGTGCTTCCCCGTGTGGAGCACACTGATCACCAGGAGGCAGCTCCTGTGTTGTGTGGGATTGGGCCAAAACTGGCTCTCCAACATCCCCCAAGGGGTCTCAGATTGCGAGAGGGCTCGGCAGTCCAAGGGACCCCACCAGTGCACAATCAGGGCTGGAGAGGGACGCAGGAGTTTGGCCAGCTGGGAGGGATCATGGGAGGGCTCCAGGGCATATCCAGCCCGTCTCACTCAGTCCCGATTGGCCAGGCCCCAGCAACAAGCTAACCTACTGGTCAGAGCATCTGCCCCCTTGTGGTCAGTGCACGTTATAGTGGCTGGTTGACCAGTTGACTGTCTGCCTCCTGGTGGTCAGTGCACATTATAGCCAGCAGTTGAGTGGCCTTAGCATATCATTAGCATATTACGCTTTGATTGGTTGAACTGATGACTGGACAATGGGACACTTACGATATTAGCCTTTTATTATATAGGACTAGAGGCCCGGTGCATGAAATTTGTTCATGGGGGAGGGTCCCTCAGCCCTGCCTGTATCCTCTCCAATCTGGGACCCCTTGGGGGCTGTATAACTTCTAGTTTAGGTCCGATCCCTGTGGGAGGGACGCAGGAGTTTGCCCAGCTGGGGAGGGATCATGGGAGGGCTCTAGGGCATATCCAGCCCATCTCACTTAGTCTTGATCGGCCAGGCCCCAGCAGCAAGCTAACCTACCGGTCAGAGCATCTGCCCCCTGGTGGTCAGTGAATGTTATAGTGACTGGTTGACTAGTTGACTGCCCCCTGATGGTCAGTGCACATCATAGCGACTGGTCAACCAGTTGACTGATCCCTGTGGGATCAGGCCTAAACCGGCAGTCAGACATTCCTCTCGCAATCCAGGACCACTGGCTCCTAACTGCTCACCTGCCTGCCTGCCTGCCTGATCGCCCCTAACCACTCTGCTTACCTTCCTGATGCCCCTAACTGCTCCCCTGCCAGCCTGATCAACCCTAACCACCTCTGCCTTGGCCCCCACCACCGTGGCTTTATCCAGAAGGACATCCAGTCTATCCGGTCTAATTAGCATATTACCCTTTTATTAGTATAGATAGTACTAGTTTGGGCGTCTATATAGTAGATGCGTACATTTGGGAAAAAGAGATTCCCTGTGTTTATATTTATTAACCCTGAGGGTTAAATGAAGTAGAGATATACAAATGGATCACAAATACAAGTTTCAAATCAAGCATTTAATTATACAAGAAATTCAATGACTACTTCAACAAGTTCCTGACATTCATTCCAGCCCCATGAAATTCTTTTTTCAGAGGGTTTGTCTGTGCTCTGGGGTTAGGGGAAATAAAACTCTCAGTTACTGCTTTCTGAAATAGCCACCATTCACTGCGGACTTTGGTGATTGTCCCACATTGTCCCTCATCCCCACCTAAAGTAGGGCTCTCCTCACAGTCTCTCTCTCTCCCACCTCATCCACCACCCCCCATTCTGCATCTGCTCTTCCCTTTGTGAATCTCTGACATTCATTCTGCTCCTACCTCGTGCTGCAATACAACTTGTGACTATGTCACACACATCTGCCTAGACCAGTGGTTCTCAGCCCTCCTAATGCCGCGGCCCTTTAACACAGTTCCTCATGCTGTGGTGACCCCCAATGTCACTGTTACAAGTGGAACATAATTAAAGCACAGTGATTAATCGCAAAACAACATGGAATTATATATGTGTTTCCCGATGGTCTTAGGCGACCCCTGTGAAAGGGTCGTTCGACCTCCAAAGGTGTCGCGACGCACAGGTTGAGAACCGCTGGCCTACACGAACCACTCAGGTCTTTCTTCTCGGTGGTCTTGTCAACTCCTTGAGTCTATCTGGCAAAAGAGGCACAAGTCCCTTCTGCTGTGACATCCCCCAGTTGGTCTTCACTGCTGAATCTCAGCTTGCATGGAGCAGGGAACAGCTCTCCCCTTTCTCAGGCACCCACAGTGACTGCCCTTCTCGCTTTGCCTCTGCCTCTTTTCCTCATCCCAAAACTTGAAGCCTCGAAGCCTTGCAAGACTTGTTCTGACTCATCAAACATTCTCTCTACCCTTAGTTCTCTCAGGAGATAGAACATTTGAAATTTCACTGCTGCAACATCCCTTCCCCTCAGGCAATTGCTGCTGCAAATCCTAGATGTTTAAATGACTTGTTAATATGTAGACAAGACATCTTGCCACAATGTCTGTTCTCATTTACTGTAAAGCCATGCATACTGATACATCCAAACATGAGCTCGGGGGCCTCACTCAGGTGCTGGGCCCCCCCAGTGTACAGACCAAGCCCATAGCCACACTTCTAGCGATGCTTTCCTACAGCCATCACCAGCCAGCTTCCTGGTAAACAATGCAGGATTCTGTGGAGGCTGTCCCAGTGCTCCTGCTTCCTGCAGCTACCACTGTTCTGCTCCCTAATACCGGCTGGTGTAAAGGTTGTTTGGCACTGGATGGCCCGCTGCCATTGCTGCTCAGAGTGGCCCTCTAGGACTCCTCACAGGATGGGTGGCAGTCTTTCATAAGTCACAACTCTTGCTCAAGCAGAACAGGTTTTTCACAGACATGGGCTTGCCTGAGCTATAAGATACAGACCATCAAGATAACTTGGTTACTACGGTGGGACAATTTCCTCAGTAGAAAGAATTATGCATTCCTAAAAGAGCTTCTACCATTCCTCTTAACCCCAGTGTGCACCTTTCCTTCCCCATCCTCCCCACCCCAAAGTCTATTCCCACCTGGTAGTTAGTACAAGTTAAAAAAAAAAATGCAAAGGCAAAGTATGATGATCATCTGCTCAAAGCTCTCCAATGGCTCTCTACATGACTGGGAATAAAAGCCAAATCTTCACCAAGGTCTACACTGTGCTATAGGACCTGCTTTCCTGTTTTCTCTCCCTCTACTCTGGCTTGTTGCTTACTTTGCTGTAGTCTCTCCCTCTTTTGAACCCTGGTCCTGGCACATACTAGCATGCTTCCACCTCAGAGTCTTTGCAATGATGCAGTCTCCTTTCCCTACAACACTCTTCACTCTGGCGATTTGCCTGGCTCATTCCTGTATTTCTTGCAAATATTTGCTCAGAGGAGACATTCTCACCGAAGCCTATCCCTAAAGTTGCAACCTCGAACACTCCTTATGCTTTTCCCAGATTTATTACTTTTACTAGCACTTACCCCTTTCTAACACCCTCATGCATTATTTATTGACCCTGTTTATTAACACCTCCGCCCCCCCCCCCCCACACACACACACACACACTACAGTGTAAGTTCCATGATGGCAGTGATTTTTATCAATTATCTTTTCACTTCTCCATGCGAAGTACTCAAAGCAATGCCTGGTACATTTATCACACAAGAAATATTTGTAAAATCAATGAAAGACGCATATTTCTCAGGAGCTGACTGAGAAGCAGAGAAGGTGCCACTCTTCCATCTGGTATCTACAGACGCCTTCACAGAGTCCTCCAAGGGAAGACTGTCTCTGGGCACCTTCTTCACCTCAGCAGGCTCTTCCTGTTTAGTAATTCCATCTTCAGAGGAATCGGGTAAATGCACAGCCCCCTTCCTTTTTGTGGGGAATTTGGGCTGGTGCCAGGGTTCTTCCTGCCCCACAGATCTTTCATAATCTAGCTCAGCAAATCCAAAAGCTTCCAAGCAAATTAAAGCTGTGATGTTCTTTTCTAAATTCTTAGTGTTTCTAAATGAATGTGGTTTTCCTAAGAACATTAGAGTAATAATGGGAATAAATGCCTTTTATGGAGCATCCTCTCTAAGTTACTACACTGGGTGCTTTATATATGTTTAATTTAATTAACCCCCTCAGAACCACCATGTAATAAAGGTGTTATATCCATTTTACACATAAACCTGAGGCTCAGAAAAGGAAACTAATAGTCCCATAATTTACAAAGAAAGGATCCTAAAGCTCAAAAATATTTCAGAGATTTTGTGAGCCCCTGCAACCCTCACAAAGACATTGATTCTGGAATTACGAAAGCCTTTTGTCCTCTTATTTCTATTCTCTAGCAAGTTCACAAGCCCTATTGGGAATTAGGTTGTGTCTTCAGCACCTGGCATATACCTGCCACATATTTCTTGCTAAATAAATATTGATTCAATTCAATGAAATCAAACTTCATACCTTGCAAGAACATGATATTTTGATGATGTAATCCACAAAGATAATCCATTACACGTCTTAAAATGTCTTGGAGTGGTAAGTGGTGATGGGAAATTTAGATGCAAGGTAATTCCCAAGAAAGTCAGAGATTAAAAAAAGACTTAGATAAAACTATTGTAATTTGAGATGTGCCACTGTGTCATCACTGATTTTCAGCAAATAGCAAGAACCACAAAAATCCATTAATTTTTTATCTGCCCTAGAGCAACAGACCATAGCAATAGATTAGAAAGTAATATTCACATTGAATGGTCAATATTTCAATCTTTTGTTACTGCTGTTACTAATATTCTCTGAAAGAATGAATCCACCCTGAGGGGGCATGAATAAAGAAGTTATTATATTGACATAGAATCCACTTGAATTATAGGTGACCAAGTGTTGGTGTAACTGGTGGCTTTCATACTTATGTCACTTGACAATATCTATTGCATAAAACTGCTTTTGCCATAGTGTTGTTGGGGAATTTGAGTGTTGGGGGTGGAGTCCTTACAATATCTTGAGAAAAAGAATTATCTGAGACTCACGCAGGAGGATGAGTGATTTTTATTTGCGTGGCATTACATCTCTGGGCTGCCAAAGTCCATTCCAGTCATAAAAGTGCAGCTGGGGATTCAGTAGAGCTCAAAGCAAAGCCAGCATCCAGCATTTCCATCCCATGTTGCAGCTGGGTCCAGTTCAGCATCAGGCTAGTTTACAGTTCATTAGTTCATTGTATGGGGGTCCACATGGCCCTGTGCCACACCAGCGAATTTCAGGAAGCAGGAGCAAGAGCCCTGCAAGCAAGAAGTCAACCAAGAGAAAAAAAAAGAGAGCAAACTCCTATGTTTAGGGAATTAAATATCCCAAACTTTACGCCTTTGCAGTGGCTACATCTATTTTGGCCAATGACCTGTTCCCAGGTGTGACTAACCACAAGCACCTTCACTAGTCCCCCCAACTTTATTGGACATGCATCTACTTCCCTTTGCTGGACTCCTGGGGAGTATAAAGTTGAAGTTTCCTGGCAAAGTTACCCAAATGATGTACCTACAATATTTGGCCTTCCTCTTGCTCCTTTCCTGTCATTAATAACTATGGTATTTACAATGGTATCAATAGTATAGACAGAGCATGCCTCTTTACTATGTCTCTGTACCACATTCAAACATATTAGGGTCCTAAAACGTTCTGAATTTTGAGAATCCAACAAAAATCTTAGTAAATTGCCCACTGTAAATTTAGTCTTACCTCTCAGTGAGTTGAGAGATTTCCATGCTGGCCATCTGGAACTATAACTAGGCTTAAAATGATTTTTAAGTAAAAATACCACACTAACTAAAATAATGTTTCTAAGACCCATTTTCTATTTGCTTAGAAAACAAATGCACTCAAAGGAAAGAGATTATATGAGCTGCCATTTAATTCCTAACAGTTTCATTGTATTACCTACATGTCCAACTGGAGATAGTGCCTGTCTCTGGGGAATTGTTGCTGCTGGCTGTGGGACATGGGAAGCCAGGATTCTAGGACTCTTTGGCCACCCAAGAATTATTAAAGGAGCACAGTATTTGTGCTGGTCTTCCATTTTGTATTCTAAGCCCCTTTATTTCTTTTGGAGAGACTGCATCATACTAAAAGAATCCTATCACTCAAAATTACTTTCAAATAGATAAAATTATCAAATAGCTAAATGATGATAGCCTGATTCCTTACCAGAAAACTCTACTCAAGCAGTCACAATAAAAGGGAAACTAAAAATGAATTACCACACTCTGATAAACATTCAAAGCAGTGAGTCAATGTACCTCATTCATCAACTCCAAAGGATGCAAACATGGGGTTTGTTATTCCTTATCACATCACCATGAGAACCAAATGACTGAACAAGACATCTGAGCAAAACAATTCTCTGGTAATGCAGTTAAATATGATATCCCCAGAGATCAGGTTATCTTATTTTCGAATATATATATATATATATATATATATATATATATATATATATATATATATAAGAGCCAGCGACTGGAGTGCCATAAGGACCAGAACAACTGGTCACTACGACACCCACTGCAGCCAGCGAACCAGCCCAATCAGGGGGTGGGGCCAGTGGCCAACCTTCGTGTCCCCTTCCCCCAGTCGGCCCCACCCTGATCAGACTCTCCCACCCTGACTGAGTGTGGGGCAGCTGGCCAAACCCCCCGCGACCCTTCCCCCGGTCAGCAATGCCCCTGATCGCACCCCTAACCCCAATAGAAGGCAGGGCCGGCTGGTCAACCTCCTGCAACCCCCTCCCCCAGGCCGGCCCCTGCCCTGATGGGCCCCACCACCCTGATCTGCCAGCATCTCCTCCCCCCATCAAGTTCTGCCCCTGATCAGCCCCCCCACTCTGATCAGGGGCAGGGCCAACCGGCCATCTACCCATGGCCCCTCCTCCAGCCCACTGGCCCCCAATCAGCCCCTCCACCCGACTTGGCCCACTGCCCACAGCTCCTCCCCATGGCTGGCCCCACCCAGGATCAGCCCCCACCATCCCAATTGTCCCACAGCCCCTCCCCCCAGCCAGCTCCACTCCCAATCAGCCCCTCCACACACCAATTGGGGTTGGGGCTGGCTGGCCAACCTCCCACGGCCCCTTCCCTGGTCTCTGACCCCCAATTGGCTCCCCCACCACATTTGGGGACAGAGCCAGCTGGCCCACCACCCACAGCCCCTCCACACGGCCGGCCCTTCCCCCAGTTGGCCTCCCCCACCCCAATCAGTGGTGGGGCCCACTGGCCAGTCGCCCACAGCCCCTCCCCGAAGCTGGCCTGGCCCTTATCAGGCCAGATCAAGGCAGACAGGCCAGCCAACCTCCCACCATCTCCTCCTCCTGACAGGCCCACCCCTGATTTGCCCTGATTGGGGCTGGGTGGGGCGAACCCCACCTGTGCATGAATTCATGCACTGGTCCTCTAGTGTTTTTATAATTGACTGCTTTTACAATTAATTGCAGAAGTCTGAATCTGCACACCAAGATTAACTAGGAAAAGAGGTAAGTACTGTCTCGGCCCAAAACATCTTAGAAAGTTCAGAGCCAAGACAGTGAATCCAAAACAGAACACATGCTCTTTGCCATAGGAAAACAGTGTTATATCTCCTTATTTGTACTTGTCTAATTTATATAAGCCAGATTCAACATGGACAAATTCGGGCCACGTCTGTTTTGCCTGATAGAGACAGTGAGGCAAGCACATCCAGACCTCACCCCATGAGGCGCTTCCAGGAAGAAGCGCCCCTCCCTGAGAAAAGCAGTCTCTTTGAGTTGGGAACATGAATGCCGTCCTTTCTGCTGCTAGGTTTTGGGAACTAGAGCATGTCACAAAACACTTTGGCATTCCAATCAAGAAGCCAGCTTTCAAACAGTGTTTCTTTCTTTCAGGTGTTGAAAGATGCTATTCCTCAAGCAGTAATGATTCATTAGCATAATAGCATAGAAAAACAGATGACCAAGAACTGTGTGAATGGATTATTCTATTGCTGGGATGGGTAGTGAATCATCATTTCCACTCAATACTCCTCCCTGCTTCTCATTTTGGGTAGCTTCCCCTTTTGGAGGAAGAAATTGTGAGGAAGAGACTTTATAAGCAAGAGTTGGGAAGTGGTGGCCTTCAGCTCTGGCTCAGAAAGTTGGCTTAAGAAATTTATCTACTCGTACCAGTATTTCAAAGTCAAGTTTAATATTTTCATTAACTTTGAACAAACTGTTTTTTCTAATTCATTTTACACAAAACATAAAGAACTAAAATTTCACACACACACACACATACACACACATACACACACACATACACACATACACACACACACAGTTACGGTTAGGTCTTTTTCCTAAAATATTTTCCCTTAAAAAGACATTTTGATACAAAGCTCAAAGGTATATTTTTTATTTTTTTATTTTTTTAAAATGTATTTTATTGATTTTTTTACAGAGAGGAAGGGAGAGGGATAGAGAGAAACATCTGTGAGAGAGAAACATCGATCAGCTGCCTCCTACACACTCCCTACTGGGGATGTGCCCGCTACCAAGGTACATGCCCTTGACCAGAATCGAACCCGGGAACCTTGAGTCCGCAGGCCAATGCTCTATCCACTGAGCCAAACCGGTTAGGGCAGTATATTTTTTTTAATATCAAACTTTCTCTTCCTTCCACATACATGGGCAGGAATTTCTCTTAATTAATTGGACTAGGCTGGGAGACTTTTTCCTGATCAATGATTTAAAAGTTTCTTATAGCAAGGGAAGGGAAGGAAGAGAATCGAGACTCTAAGAGATCTTAAACACAGAAGAGAACCTAATCCATCTAGCAGCTTTCTCAGAGACATAGCGTACACCTCCATTTGCATCCCTGCAATTCCTACTTTACAAGGGTTTTGTTTGTTTGTTTGTTTAGTCAGGAGCATATTCTTTTTAAAATATATATATATATATATATATATATATATATATATAATTGATTTTTTTACAGAGAGGAAGGGAGAGGAATAGAGAGTTAGAAACTTTGATGAGAGAGAAACATCAATCAGCTGCCTCCTGCACACCCCCTACTGACGATGTGACCGCAACCAAGGTACATGCCCTTGACCGGAATTGAACCTGGGACCCTTCAGTCCACAGGCTGACACTCTATCCACTGAGCCAAACTGGTTAGGGTAAAGGGCAGGTCAACTATTAACTCAACCTTCAAGACCTACATCTCCACTCGTGTTCTCATTCAGTAGACAGTGGTGTAAAGAGAGAGAGGGAGGAGAAGAAAAATACTTTCTGTACTTATGACAAAGCTATTGTTTTGTTTTTGTCTTCTTCTTTCATTTTAAAAGAAAAGTTTGTACCTAAGCCAAATCTAGGAGTAGAATGACAGCTGGAAAGCCAGATCAGGCAATTAGTGGGAACTGTACTGGATTGAGAATCCAGAGAGCTTTGTCATACCTCAGCTCTGCTCCTAACTGGCTGTGTGACTTTGGCAAACCCTCTTTCCAATTCTTACACTAAGGGGATTTGGACAAAATGGGCTTGTTCCAGTGCATTTCCCCAATAAATGTAAATTTCTAGCTAAATGAGACAAAGCTAAGGCAGGAATACAGTACAGTCTCTCGTATCCTCCATCAGGTAAAAGAACCAAGAAAGCTGTGTTGGAGTAAATGGTCCTGGGATTTCGTCCTGTTAGTATCCTCACTGTCTTCTACCATGAGGCTTCTTACACACTTGGGAAAGGAAAAGGGGGAAAGCTGGGAAGTTGATTCAAGATACAGTTCTATTTTTCAAGAAAAGGAAACATTCATACCCATTTTATGAAAAACTGTACCTACAATACAAGCCTGTTTCATCAGTTGTTCAAGACTACCTCACCCAGGGGTAATGTAAGAAACACTCTAACCCAGTGGTTCTCAACCTGTGGGTCGAGACCCCTCTGGGGGTCTAATGACCCTTTCACAGGGGTCATCTAAGACCATCGGAAAACTCATATATAATTACATATTGTTTTTGTGATTAATCACTATGCTTTAATTATGTTCAATTTGTAACAATGAAAATACATCCTGCATATCAGATATTTACATTACGATTCATAACAGTAGCAAAATTACAGTTATGAAGTAGCAATGAAAACAATTTTATGGTTGGGGGTCACCACAACATGAGGGACTGTATTAAAGGGTCGCGGCATTAGGAAGCTCTGAGAACCACTGCTAACCTGCCCACTAATGCCAGGAAGCAGAATCTCAATGGATTGAGCTAATGCTCCTGAGAATGGCAGTTTTGCACCTTGTTTTATACATTACAACCAGAAGAGGCGATGTACTAGTAAGTTGGTTACATGAAATCCACTGATGATAGATTAGGGAGGTGGGAGAAAGCAAAGCAACAGGCAGGTGGGTGGAGGGTGGGTATCTGAGATTGGATAAAAAGTAAAATGATAGACACATATGTCTTTTACTTAGGTGAGTGCAGGATAGTTAACAGTCAACAATTAATAACAATGAGGGGATTTGTGGTCTCCACAGTGTGGCTGTGCTTTGAGGGGTTGGAAAAAGAAAAATTACTTAGATATTCCAACCATATGTTATCATAGATGCAAGAAGACAATAGACAGGCTCAGTTAAGGTAAAGATTGACCTTTGTTGGGGAAGATACCAGCCTAGAACATGACTACCCACCATAAACTGTGTTTAAAAGTTTTAATTTCAGACCATCCTTTGTGGTTACCTTAGGTCTCTGAGCTTGTAAGGCTGCCATGCAGGCCTTCCCTGAGCTAGTCAGGTTAGCATGCAGCCTCTTTTCACACACAATAGCAAAAGCTACAGTTTGCAACGGATTAGCACATTTTATAAAAACAAGAATGAGAAACCTATTAAATTGCTCTTTGGAAAATTTGTCAAAATATTTCACCAAACCTGAAGTATTACATTTTCTCATTTTCTATAAGACAGTAGAAATTCGTGTTTTGAAATGTTAAAGAGCCCAGCTGGTGTGGGGCAGTGGTTGAGTGCCGCCGACATATGAACCAGAAATTCACAGTTTGATTCCCAGTCAGGGCACATGCCTTAGTTGTGGGCTTGATCCCCAGTAGAGGGTGGGCAAAATAGATAATTCTCTCTCATCATTGATCTCTCTCTCTCTCTCTCTCTCTCTCTCTCTCTCTCTCTCTCTTTCTCCCTTCCTCTCTGAAATCAATAAAAACGTATTTTAAAAGAAAATGGTTAAATATTGTTTTTATTTATTGCTGCATGCAGTTTATATATAGGGTTCAGAATAATGGGGTGTCTATATACTCCTTTTGAGAAACTGCTGCCATGCATTTGAGCAGCCTTAGTCCTAGATTCATCATAAATCTTATTTGTGGGCCACTCATTCTTACTCCTCTCTGGATAATTCTCTTGGAAAATAATTTCCCTACGTTGCATAACCATACACCTTTATTAAGGGCCAGCTGTAGCTGTTACAACTTAAAAGAGTCCTCTGCACTTAGCTATGCTGCTAAATGCTTGAATGACATTAGCCGGTTAAAATAATGTATTTAAATCTTTAAATTTGAAAATGTATGTACAATTTAAAATTATTTTGATCCTCAAATTTGGTATGCTCAGCATTGTGGTATATGCAAAGCATAGCTATTAGTTGGCAAAAGGAAATATTTAAACATTCTATGTTTCTATTCTTTGATGTTAAAATTAGAAAGGGAATTGAAAAACTTAGTTCCTTTAAGATTAAAACAAACAAATGTCATTAATATAAAACCAATTCAATGCCTTAAGTGATGTAATAAAAGTGGAACAGGACTGAAATTCACAAATATATTAGTTCTAATGATAAATATGATAGAATAGAAAGAACATAATCTGTGAAACAACACAAGTCTGGTCTGAGTTGAAAAAATATCTAACTTAATAAAACCCACAAGTCTGTTATCATAACAAAGTTACTTAACCATTCCAATTTCTAGCTTCCAGATCTGTAAAAAGGATCCATACAATTTAACTTATATTTATAGAAATTAGTGATTCTGTATATGAAATAATAGCTGATTAAGTCACTCAACATCCATTTTCTTATCTTTCTTGTGCCTAGTCAAAACAAATATGGCTAACATAACAAAATATAATCTCTTATGAACCAGCTTTGTGCATTTTAACATGCTGGCAACAACAGCAGCAGAAGAGTGCCCTTGGCTGGATTTTGGCTGCTATTCCATGAGACGCATGATTGGCATTAAGTGCTTTCCCTTGGGAGAAACATCGATGCCTGGGATGCTTTCCTTCTCCTAAGTTTCTCTCTCACTTGCAGCTTTTTAAAATTTTCCTAATTCCCCAAATATGTGAATCTTTGATAATGAAACACCTGTGATTTGTCTCCCATATGAGAGTGAATATTTCCAAGAAGAAATTAAAATTTCTATGAGAAATTTAAAATGAAAAAAAAAAATGTGGTTTGCCCTAACTGGTTTGGCTCAGCCGATAGAGCGTTGGCCTGTGGACTGAAGGGTCCCAGGTTCGATTCCAGTCAAGGGCATGTACCTGGGTTGCGGGCACATCCCCAGTAGGGTACGTGCAAGAGGCAGCTGAATCAATGTTTCTCTCTCATCGATGTTTCTAACTCTGTATCCCTCTCCCTTCCTCTCTGCAAAAAATCAATAAAATATATATTTTTTAAAAATGTGGTTTAAATGTGTGGGCAAGTGAACTACCAAAAGTGGACATTCAGAACAGGATAGACTTGGCCACCCAGTAGCCCAACACTGGTTCTGACTTGACCTTTTCCCCCACCTGTGGGGCTACCATAGGATGTACATCCAGCCTGGGTGAGGAAAGGAAAATGCATGATCCTTGCATGCAGCTCATGTCCCGAGGAGAAGAACTGGGGAGATATGCACATGTAATTATTGCTCACCAAACACACCCATCGAATTAAGTCATTAAAGCATCCTCCATGGAGCAAAGTGTGCAAGGAAGTGGACAGAGGCCAGGAGAAGTCCACTGTTAAAGACCTCTCCACATGAAAGGAGATCATCAAGAGCCAGAAGTGCATTGACAAATGCACTAAGCTTTCGTTGGGACACACAGTGTAGTTGATAAGCACAAACAAGTTACGAAAAAAATTACCTATTCAACTCCAAAATCCACAAGTTATATGAAATAGATGATAGAAAAGGTGTGAGAATTAACCATAGCAATAGTTATCATGACAATCACCAATACCATACAGGGTGGGGCAAAAGTAGGTTTACAGGTATGAGTACATGAAATACAGAGTTTATTCTTGTATAATTATTAACTAGCAGCCTGGTGCAGCCCAGCCTGCACCCTCTCACAATCCGGGACCCCTTGAGGGATGTCTGACAGGATCAGGCCTAAACTCCTAACCACTCTGCCTGCCTACCTGATCACCCATAACTGCCTCTGCCTGCCTGTCTGATTGCTCCTAATCACTCTGCCTGCCTGCCTGATCACCCCTAACTGTTCGCCTGCCTGCCTGATCACCCCTAACTGTTCGCCTGCCTGCCTGATCACCCCTAACTGTTCGCCTGCCTGCCTGATCACCCCTAACTGTTCGCCTGCCTGCCTGATCACTCCTAACCACCTCTGCCTCGGCCCCTACCACCGCGGCTTTGCCTGGAAGGATATCTGAAATGATGTCTGGAAGGTTTTCAGCTGTCTGATCTAATTAGCATATTATGCTTTTATAATTATAGATTAACTAGAGGCCTGAAGCACGAAATTCGTGCAAGAGTAGGCCTTCCTTCACCTGGCTGCCAGCACCGGCTTCCCTCTGGCATCCAAGACCCAGGCTTCCCTCACAGCCCTGGCTTCGTCTGGAACATCTGGTCTAATTAGCATATTATGCTTTTATTATTGTAGACTAGAGGCCCGGTGCACAAAAATTTGTGCACTGGTGGGAGGGAGGGAGTGTCCCACAGCCCTACTTGTGCCCTCTCACAGTCTGGGACCCCTCGGGAGATAACTACCTGCTGGCTTAGGCCTGCTCCTGGGTGGCAGAGGGCAGGCCCAATCCCTAGGTGCAGCCCCTGGTCGGGCTCAGAGCAGGGCTGATTGGGGAGTTGGGGCACCGCCCCCTGTCATGCACAGAGCAGGGCGGATAGGGAGGTTGCGATGCCACCCCTAGTCACGCTCAGGGTAGGGCCGATTGGGGGGTTGGCGTGTTGAGTGTTTCCTTCCCACATCCCGCATGGATCAGGGTTCAGGACCTGGAAGCAGAGCCGCACACAAATGAAAATGAAAAGACAAGAGATAATTGGAAATATTGGGGGACCAGGTGGGCAAGTCCAACTCAAGGGAAAGGACTTCCACTGGTGCTCAGGCCTCACCAAGCTTTTATTGATCTGGGATATACCCATATCATAGCCCTTAGGCAGGCGAACCCTGGTAACAGGCAGACTAGTCCATCAGCAAGGATTTACATAATAATAAATGGGGAAGTTGCTTCAGCTACCACTGTCTGGACAAACAGAGGTGGCGCCTAACTCCAACCTTTTCTAGGGCTTCAAAGGCACCCAGACTTCGGGGGGGGGGGGGGGGGGGGGTCTCTGTCTACGCTTATCAGCTAGTGAAGACAATAAACGGTTTCCCACATTGGGGAGCCGCCCCCAGTCACACTCAAGGCAGGGTCGATGGGGAGGTTGCAGCGCCACCCCCTGTCATGCACAGAGCAGGGCCGATCAGGGGGTTGTGATGCTACCCCTGTCACATACAGAGCCGGCTGATCAGGGGGTTGGGGCGCTGCGCCCTGTCACGCACAGAGCAGGGCCCATCAGGGGGGTTGGGGCTCCGTACCCTGTCACACACAGAGCAGGGCTGAGCAGGGGGTTGGGGAGCTCACCCCATCAAGCACAGAGTAGGGCCGATAGGGGAGTTGGGGCACCGCCCCCTGTCACACACAGAGCAGGGCCGATCAGGGGGTTGGGGCACTCCTCCCTGTCACACTCAGGGCAGGGCCGATGGGGAGGTTGTGGCTCCACCCCGTCAAACACAGAACAGGGCCCATGGGGGGGTTGGGATGCCGCACCCTGTCACACACAGAGCAGGGCCAATCAGGGGGTTGGGGAGCTCCCCCCTATCAGGCACAGAGCAGGGCTGATCAGGGAGTTGGGGCACCTTCCCCTGTCAGGAACAGAGCAGGGCAGATAGGGAGGTTGTGGCCCAGCCCCCTGTCACACACAGAGCCGCAGGGCAATCAGGGGGTTTTGGCGCTGCCCCCTGTCATGCTGCTCCAGGGGCGAAGAGGCCTCGCGGCTTCACTGATCCCAGTGCTGGGAGGCATATTACCCTTTTACTATATAGGATAGAGGCCTGGTGCATGGGTGGGGGCCGGCTGGTTTGCCCTGAAGAGTGCCCTGGATCAGGGTGGGGGTCCCGCTTGGGTGCCTGGCCAGCCTGGATGAGGGGATGATGGCTGTTTGCAGCTGGTCACACCCCCTTCAGGGTGGGGGTCCCCACTGGGGAGCCTGGCCAGTCTGGGTGAGGGGCTGAGGGCCGTTTTCAGGCTGGTGGGTGACTGAAGCTCCCAACCTCTCCTTTTTCTCTTTTTTTTCTTTTTTATTCTGGGATTTATTTACCTTCTATGGCTGTCACTGGAACTGAGAACCAGCTTTAGCTCTGAGGCTTGGCTCCAGCTCTGAGACCTCAGCTGCTGAAAGCAGGTATCTGGTCTGTTTGGGTTCTATAATTGAAACACTGTTGCAACTCCAGCTCGGACAGCTAGCTGAAAGCATGGGGTTTGTTTAGCTTCTATAATTGCAACATTGTTTCTTAGAGTGCAAGCTCAGAGCCCAGCAGCGGCAGGCGGGGAACCTTGGCTTCCTCCATCACTGGAGCAAGCAAGCCTCCTGTTCACTTCAGCTGCCTGGCTGCCGGCCGCCATCTTGGTTGGCAGTTAATTTGCATATCGCCCTGATTAGGCAATGGGAAGCCTGTTGGAGGTACAGTTAATTACCACGTTTGTCTATTATTAGATAGGATTATTGTATTTATTATTTTAAATAATTTATTGTATTTATTATTTTTAATTAATTTATTTTTTATTAAAAAATTTTTAATGTTGACATTATTGCAAGTGTCCCCTTTTTTTTCTCCCTTTGCCTACCTCTGCCTACCTGGGTCTCCCCTTCCCTGGGTCTTCACCATACTACTGTCCATGTCTAAGGTGTATGCATGTACATAGCTAATTCCTTTACCTCTTTATCCAAACCCCCCACACCTCTTTTCTCTGGCACCTGCCAGTCTGTTCCAAGTATCCATGCTTCTGGTTCCATTTTGTTTGTCAATTTAGTTTGTTCATTAGATTCCACATATTAGTGAGATCATATGGTATTTGTCTTTCTCTGACTGGCTTATTTTAATTTGATTTTTTTATTGATTCAGAGAGGAAGGGAGAGGGTGAAATGGAAACATCAATGATCAGAGAGAATCATTGATTAGCTGCCTCCTTGAGAGGCACTCACTGAGAATCGAGCCCACAATCCAGGCATGTACTCTGACAGAGTATCAAACCATGACCTCCTGGTTCATAGGTTGCAGCTCAACCACTAAGCCATGCTGGCAGGGCTGTATCTTTTTATTTTATTTTTAGGATTTTTAAAAATTGATTTTTAGAGAGGAAGGAAGGAAGAGGGAGAGAAAGAGAGAAACATCAACATGAGAGCAAAACGTAGATCAGCTGCCTCCTGCTCAACCCCTACTAGGGATCAAGCCCACAAGCAAGACATGTGCCCTGACTGGGAATCAAACCAGCAACCTTTCAGTGCACAGGATAATGCCCAACCAACTGAGCAACACCGGCCTGGGTCAAACTTCTATGTCTTTATTCTGCTTCTCCATGATCAGATACAAAATCAGGCCACAAGTCTCCTGATGTTCAGTACATAAAAACTCAGTTTTTATATGTCCAAACTGGCAGGAAGAACATCTTTTGCTAAGTTTTCCTCTTCTAGGATTCATAAAGACCCCTCTAAATTAATCATTTGAACAGATTTTTCTAGGCTTACCTATTGCACTAAATCAGATTGCCCATTGTGACCAATTTTTAGACCTGAAATTTAAGCAGCAGCCACTGCTGGCCTACTCAGTTTCTCACAAGGTAGCTCTATATACGTATAAAGTACGGGGCCTGGTGTCATTGCTAAAATGAGCACAGCCCAGAGTTTGGTGCAAGGCCGTTTCAGTAAAGTTCAGTAAAACTGCTGGTCTTGCAGTGCTTTCTCAGCTGGTAGGAAGAATACACCTGTCTTCAATTTTATGCTCAGCAACAAGTGTCCCATAGGTCTAGCCCCAGGGTTATATGTCTGTATAACTTGGATTTTTTACTTTTGCATAGTTTTTACTTAGGACAGAAGGTTGTCAACAGGACATCTGAGTCAAAGCAGATTCCTGTGTAAGTCACCCAAAGGACCTTCCAACTTCCAACTCAGTTACCAGCCCTACGTTTTTTTACCAGACAATACTGTCAACAATAAATAAAATAAAATAATTTGTTTTTAAGAAAGGAAGAAAATAAAACAAAGGATGTGTTTAAAAGGGGGGTGGGGGAGATGTCTGATCTATTCAAAACTTTTTGATAACTTTCACTTCACAACAAGGTACTATAGGTCTTGACCCCTCTTGCCAAAAAGATCTCTGTGCTTATAAAACAAATCTTTGCAGCTTTTCACCAAGAACTCCCAGCTCCCCATAGCAATGAGGAAGACGGGACCTGGCGTCACCCCTCCAGACTTACTGGCTTAATACAACTCTCACTACTAAAAACTCTCTTTTCTTTCCCCTCTTCTCATCTCCCAAACATTGCATCACTCAGAAATAAGTGGGCATCCTCTCTTAGCTAAATGGAATCTATATCATTTTTCTGATAGCATATGTATGGTACATATCATAAATATATAAATTTGTATTAATCATTTTATCTTTCCATCTTGTTTGAAATATAATTCTCTAAAATTAATACTACTATCTAGATCCTGTTCTTTCCTAACTGCTGAGGGAACTTTATTCTTCTTTCTCTAATTGAATGCTTCCCTTCAAACCTATTGTCCTCATTTGCCTTTATAACAACACGCTTGCATTTTGCATCTCCCACATGTACAACCATCCCCTACCATTATCTCTCTGTCAGATTTCTTGAGTGCATTATCTATCTCAACACGTATTGATTTTATTTCCTCACCCTTTTATTTCTTCTGAACTCTTTTTAAATCTACTTGCCCTAAATGAACATCTATATCTAAAGCAAGGAATGGCTTTTTTTTCTTACCAAATCTAAATACTTTCACAGCACCTTTTCTTCTGTTTCTCCTTATAATAACTGATGCTTATACTTGATCCTCCATATCTCTTGTGGCCTTGAACTTTGCCATTTGTTCTTTTTTTGTATTATTTTTATGAGAAACATCACCCACTTTCACAGGTTCAATGATGCCTGATTGTCAAATCTCTATGTTAGGCTCTGATTTCTGTCAACTTTTTGCCTTTTCCCCCAGCATCCATTCCACTATTTGAATACTGCAAACCATGAACTCAGTATGCCTAAATCTGATTCACAATTCTGTTCTCATTTCACCTCCACGCCCTAAAGTCCTCATTTAGAGATGAACATTCAAAATCTTAGATTTATCATTTATTCTAATCTTCTTTTTATTTCTTATATTCAATCAGCCATCAAATTCTGTAAACATATCCATCAAAATGTCTAAGTTGCACCCTCTTATTTTAATCCAAACTCTCACAGCTTCTTGTCTGAGTTATTGCCATTGCTTCTCAATTGGTTGATCTAATTTCAGCCTCCCTTTCTTACACGTCCTGGAACACTGTGTTCAGTTTAGTTTTGTAATATGTGACAGTCCTGTTTTCATAATTATAAATCAAATTTCTCATCATGGCTTTTTAGTTTATGATAAAACGGTTTCACTTACTTCTCCAAATATCTATTGTTTTGAAACATAAAATTTTATGTAGTTAAATTTTCTCACCACCTTCTCCAGATTTTGCCAAATATTCCCCTCCCGCCACCATCATACACAAACATTCCATGTTCAGCCTAGTTTTCAAGTTTTTTTATAATTATTTTCTAAGATAAAATAATATATAAAAATTTTATCCAAGACAAACCTCTGCTTCTTCGAACCATCTTTATCTCTATTGCTTCACTTTTTTCCTAATTTATTTAATAATTGTTAGTCATACCATATGCTTTGTACCATACCAAAGGTGGTTATTCCCTGAAAAAAAAAAAAGAAGAAGAAGAAGAAGAAGAAGTGTTTCTACTCAATTTAAAATGTTTAGATCACTGTCCACTTAATTTACAGACTTCCCTATTTAAAATTTTATTTCAATTATTCAGATGAAATTTTGACAATTGCCTCATTTAAGAACCATTAGCATTCATCTATCTCTCTTCAACTTGTTTATGCTAAAGCATCCTGATTACAAAATGAGACAGCATATAATAACTATCTTGAATTATAAACCTTTGAATCAACAGGGCTATTTTTAAGATTTAAAATGGTGTCAGAGTAGGAGGATGCTGCACGGACATGCTCCCAAGAACAAGCTGGAATTACAACTGAAATATGGAAAAGCTTCCTGAATAATCAACAGAAAACTCAGAGGAAAGAACCCTGATACCCAAGGACCAAAGATGGAGACAGCATAGAGACTGGTAGGAGGGGCGGAGATACGAAAGGGCTGGCTGGGCACGCACAGACAGCAACTGAAGTCCCGGAGAGATATCTCAGCTGTGGGGGGCGAGGGGGGGAATCACTGAGAACTCTGGGATCTAATTATGAAGCTGGGCTCCCCAGCAGAGAGCACCAAACTGAGGAGGGTACCCACATAATATCTAGCTGTGAAAAGCAGTAGGGTGCTTGTCTGCCAGGGAGTGGCAGCTGAAAGTTCCAGCACCCTCTTAAAGGGCCAATGCACAAAAATTCCCTGTGGAGCCACCCACCTTGTGCTCTGGCAGAGGGAGGGTGAAGTGGACCAGAGCTGTGAGAGCAGAACTTGGGACTGGGGCCTCACGGGATAAAGCTGACACCCCAAGTTTCCTGGGCTGAGTCATTCCCTCATGCAGTGGAGGACATCTTTCCCACACAGACATCTACCTTGCCTGAGGGGGAAGAGAGTTGACACATCCTATTGGAAAACACCTTGCCCTGAAGCCACTTAAGAGATTAAAAGTAACAATTAGCCTCCAGGCAGAAGCAACTGTCCCACCCTGTTGAAAAAACTTTCACCAAACCTGAGGATGATTGCTGGGGAGCAATTCAACTCAGAATTTTATTAGTCTGTAGACAGAGGAGGTCTCTGGAAGCTTTGAGTCTTTGCCTGATCCAATTAGTCAGAAATAGCCTTTAACACTGTTCTGCACTAGAGATAGAGAGGTATAGAGGATCTACCTAAAACATAGTCACAAACCCAAACAGACAACCAAAATGAGAAAACAAAGAAACAACCCCCAAATGAAAGAACTAGAGAATTCTCCAGAAGAGATAAATGAAGCAGAGATAAGAAATTTATATGATACAGAGTTCAGAGTAATGATGTTAAAAATGCTCTCCAGTATAAAAAAAGATATAGTAACATTGAAAAAAGAGCCATTCTATCTAATAAAGAGGAAATATGCAAATTGACTGTCACACATCACAAAGATGGTGGTGCCCACAGTGGAGGCGGGGTTTCTGTAATACAAGATGGCTGCACCCACTGTGGAGGCCAAGTTCCCGTAATGAGCTTAATGAGCAATCAGCAGGGACCTGAGGCTGTGTGGTGCTGGGCTGGGCAGGGGACCTGAGGCTGCACCCCCCGCATGGAAGGGATTGACAGAGGACTTTAGGCAATGCCACCCACCCTGGCACTGGGCTGAGGGACCTCAGGCTGCACCCCCCACCCAGTGGGGCTTGACAAGGGTGGGGCCGGCTAGGTCTGGATCTCACCCAATGGTGGTGGGGCTGGGTCTCATGCCATTTTGAAGTGCTGCAGGTGGGCAGGTACTTGATTCTGGTTCACGCGGTGCACCCCAGTCCTGACAGGAGAAAGATTTTCATATACATGTTACTAATTTTCTTTCATCTCTGACACTCCTATTTAGAGAAAGGGCAAATAGCAATATTAAAATATTTCCTCTAATTAATCCCCTTCTTAATGTGCACTAATTTCATGCACCGAGCCACTAGTCTGAGATAAAGAATGACATAACACAAATAAAGAACATATTGGAAGAAATACGCAGCAGATTAGGGGAAGCTGAGGATCAAATCAGTGAATTATAAGACAGTTGAATATATCACTCAATTAGAGAACCAGAAAGAAAAATCAATTAAAAAAAACAGGAGGACAGCTTAAGGGAACTGTGGGACAATGTGAAATGTAACAATATTAGAATAGTAGGTGTGCCAGAAGAGGCAGAAAGGGAGAAAGTATTAGAGAAGATGTTTGAAGAAATAATGGTAGAAAACTTCCCTAACCTGGTAAAGGAAAAAGTCACACAAGTTCAGGAGGCACAGAGAACCCCAAGCAAGAAGAACCCAAAGAGACCCACGCCCAGACACATCATAATTAAAATGCCAAATATTAAAGACAAAGGGAGAATTTTAAAGGTAGCAAGAGAAAAGAAAACTGTTACCTACAAAGAAGTTCCCATAAGGCTGACACCTGATTTCTCTTCAGAAATTCTACAGACCAGAAAGGAATGGCATGAAGTACTCAAGGTAATGGAAAACAAGGATCTGAGACCAAGATTACTATATCCAGCAAGGCTATCATTCAAAATAGACGGTCAAATAAAGAACTTCCCAGACAAAAAAAAGACTAATGGAGTTCATCACCACCAAGCCAGCATTACAAGAAATGCTAAAGGGACTGCTGTAAGGGATTGCTGAGAAGAAGAAACAGAGAAAGAAACCTAGCCATACAAAATTAAAATGACTATAAATAAGTACCTCTCAATAATAACCCTAAATGTAGGTGGATTAAATGCTCCAATCAAAAGGTGTAGGGTAGCTGCATGGATACAAAAACATGACCCAACTTTGTGCTGTCTACAAGAGACCCACCTCAAAACAAAAGACACACACAGGATGAAAGTGAAGGGATGGAAAAAATTTTCTATACAAATGGAAAAGAAAACAAAGCTGAAATAACAATACTCATATCCAACAAAATAGACTTTAAAAGCATCATGTTAAGCGAAATAAGCCAGTCAGAGAAAGATAAATATCATATGATCTCACTCATTTGTGGATTATAATGAAAACATAATCTGATGAACAAAAATGGAACCAGAGGGGGGAAAATATTCTAGAATATAGTAGAAGTAATCCTGTTATTTTCAGATTTTTAATATTGCCTATAACTTTTGTGTTATCCTATTGTTAGTACATTTTTGGTAATGTTATTATACTTAAAATCCTTTTATTCTTGAAATATTAATGTTTATTGCATGTAATATTATATGTAAGATCATTTTTCTTAAATAATTGGTGTTTATTGCATGAACCTTATCATATTTAAAATCATTTTTCTTTTTTTATTGTTTTATTGCTTAAAGTATTACAAAGGGTATTATATATGTGTCCTTTTTTTCATAAAATTATTTTTCTTGAGATCAAAAAGAACTGTCAAAACAGATGGACTTTATAAAGAAATTCAAAATTTAAAAAAAAAAACAACAGGACTATGTTTAAATACAAAGGTCATATAATTTTTGAGATTGAAGAGAAGGCAGTTGAGCAGGAATTTCTTGAGCATGTACTATGTGCCGTCCTCTAA
Organism: Myotis nattereri; assembly: GCF_964212035.1. Classification (NCBI taxonomy): domain Eukaryota; kingdom Metazoa; phylum Chordata; class Mammalia; order Chiroptera; family Vespertilionidae; genus Myotis; species Myotis nattereri. The sequence continues at coordinate 161,428,257 of NC_138075.1, forward strand.
AACCTTTCCTGGGACAAGGACCCTGGCTTTGTAATGTGGATTGGTAATCAAGAGGATTCATTTTTTATTTTTTTTTTGCAATGGCACATCATCAATATTTTTTTAATTATCTGAAACTCAAAGTAGTTAAGTAGAGGGTGGCATGTCATTTTAATGTCGTAATAGAACATTGTTTAAAGGCCCAAACAAGAATTATTTAATTACTTATGTTGTTGTATCTCTGTTTACCTTGCTATTTATATGTGAATGAAAATAAGTTGTTTTGAAGTTACATGATTTCTGTCCAATAGAAAATAATAACTTACAGTTTTATTGTCCTGTAGGATATTAGCCATTTTTTATAGCTAACCAAGCACTCCTTCTTTTCTTTTACATTTTTTATTGAATTAGCCTAGCACTTTTAACCTTCTTTAAAAGCTCTTCTAATGAGTTATACCAATGAGCAAATATATGTTCCTTCTATATCTGCATGACAGTGAGTATTAAAACCAATATTATTCCCTGCCTGTCCAATTTTAAAACATTTACAAAGATGAGGCATGTTTTTCTGTCCCTATGTTAAACAACACTGGGACCAACTTAAAAAAAATATTCTCAATAAAATACACATGCTCCTAAAAGATAAGACTATAAAACAACGAAAACAGTATGTGTATTAAAACTAATAGCTTGCTGACCAAGATTTGTTCTAAAACCCTTGCTTTGCTGTTCTCATCAATCCAAAGCTACTAGTATTATACACAAGCTCTGTCTAAACCTTGGCAGTTCCCAGTCTTACAAACCTCATCCTAAAATGACCCTGCTCAGCAACTAAAACCCTAAAAATGTTCTTACTTAATTTCCCCTAATTTGAGACCCTACTGCTGAACTCTCCAAAAAATCACCAATAATCTTACCTAATAATAGACAAACATGTGAATTGACTGTACCTTTGCTACGCTAACCAGCGAATCAGGAGAGTATGCAAATTAACCCAACAAAGATGGCGGTTAACTTGCATATGTTGGCGAGAGCGGCCTGGGTCCCGGGAACATCCTCAGGACCCAGGCCGCTCTTAGCCTGTAGGCCCACGCACAGGCCCTGAGCAGCTGTGGTCCCAGAATGCCCCTGGTCACTCCGGGCCTATGGGTGCAGGCGCCAAGCGGATGTTCCCGCCCTGTGGCCACTTGCGCATGGGTCCACGCGCCCCAGCCCAGCACCCATCACGGGGGCGAACAGGCCAGGCCAGGCCTCCCCGCATCGATCATGTACCGAACAAAACAGCCCTCCCCGCAAATGATCGCAGGGCGAACAGAACAGGCCTCCCCGCGATCAATAGCTTTGCTATTACAAGAGCAAGAAGAAAAAATTCAGGTGCAAGAATGAGAAGCACACTGCATCCACTCTAAGTTGCTGTTAAAGAAAAAGAATGATATACTATGAAAATACTTAATACAGATTGTAAAGAGATTTGTTCAAAGAGGATTTCCTAGAGTAGGTGGTATTTCAGCTAAATTTTTTAAATGTGAAGAGGTTAGCTATATAAGAAAAAGGTGTAGAGGTCCCAAATTGCAGAGGGTGCAGGCAGGGCTGAGGGACCCCACCAACCCGTGCACGAATTTCATGCACGAGGCCTCTAGTGAATTAATAAACCTAAGTGTATTAAACTGCAGTAAAGTAGAATTCCATGTTAGCAGTGTCTCAGAAGAGGGGAGTGAAGGGAGAGATTTATAGATTTTTTCACTTCTGAGTTAAAGTGGTTCCATTTGGTGGGTCTTTCAAGGTGTTCTAGGGAAAGGAACGTATGGGGAATGGGCAAAATTTATAATAGTTTGATGGATGCAGTGAGATGAATATCTAGAAGTGAGTCTTCAAAAGTCACTGTTTGAAAAATGAGTTGTTTATCCAGATGAGCAGATTGTTATCTCAGAAAAATGGACTTATCAGGATTTACTGAAGCAAACAGTGAGAGTATTTATTGGCTTACAGTCTTATCTTTCCAGGGCAAAGATTTTTTGGGACAACATCACGTTGGCACAGGTTATCTCAGTTCTTAGTGCTCACAGCTGTGTCTGTGGATGTAGGTGGTCTCCTTTCTAATTAAGACTCAGTCAAGTTGGTATTGCCCCTAACTTCAATAAGTCTAATAAACCTAGTTTGACTAGCTCAAGACATTATTGTTTTAGTCTTTGAGTGATTTATAGTCAGCAAGAGTCATATTTTTAACTCATAGAAAAAAATTTTTTGACATTGGGTCAAGTTTAAATAATCTAATTTTAAATAGATGACCAATAAAAGAGACATCTTACGATATAAAATACAATAAAATTATTCTATTAAATGGATTTACCAAAGAACTTACATGCATATATACATAACCCATGGACACAGACAATAGTGTGCTGAAGGCCTGGATGGGGAGTGGGGTGGAGGGATTGATAGAAAAGGGGGACATCTGTAATGCTCTCAATAATAAAGATAATTTTTTTAAAGTGAGGGAGCTATATACTTTAATTTGGTTATCTAAAAATGTCATAATTAAAATATTTTGTTTTAATGGCAAAGTTTAACAGAGAACATTCTTGGAATCCCTTAAGCTTGTCATGAGAAGATGGTTTCATTGTTGTGATGGTTAATTTTATGTGTCAACTGAGCAAATAGATGCTCAGATAGCTGGTAAAACTATTTTCAGGTTTGTCTATGAGGGTACTCTTGGAAGAGATTAGCACTGAATCTGTAGACTAAGTAAAGGTTCCATCGGCAATGGAAGTGAGCATCATCCAATCTGTAGAAGACTTGAAGAGAACAAAAAGGCAAGGAAGGACAAATTTGCTCTCTGAGTGAGCTGGAACATCCATCTTCTGCCCTCAGTCATTGGCACTCCAGCCTGGTAACTTAGGTTTGGGACTGGAACTCCTCCATCAGCTTTCCTGGGTCTCCCATTTGAAAAAATGCAGACCATGGGACTTCTCAGCCTCCATAACCATGGGAGCCAATCCCTCATAATTTATCATCTATCCTATTGATTCTGTTTCTATGAAGAACCCTGACTAGTACAGTTGTCAAGCAAATTTGATAAATGATCATTCTATTGTAGACTCAGTGTTCATATTAACACATAAATAGAACTGAGAAGCTTCCTATTAAAGGACCAATTTAAATTATACACAACACTGCCTAAATTTATTTGGCCATAGAACTCTTTATTTTTATAACTTTAAACAGTCTATAGGGTTGGGTTCAAGTAACATTTGGGGGTAAACAAATGGTGATTTTAAACTTGTTCTTATTTCTTTTAGATGAGCTCAAAGGCATTATTGTCAAAGTTATTATTGAAAGCTATACACGTACTACTTACTTAAATACTTGATGACAATTATGATTGTTTTAGTAAGTAATTAACTCAGAACTAAGGCTAACCTCTAAAATATGGATAACAACAAATCTAAGCATTTTATTTTTCATAATCTTTATCACTATTAGTTTACTTTAGCACACTTTCTTTTTTTATATATAATACTAGAGGCCCGGTGCATGAAATTTGTGCATGGGGGTGGGGAAGGTGGGGTCCCTCAGCCCCGCCTGCACCCTCTGCAATTTGGGACCTCTACACCTTTTTCTTATCTAGCTAACCTCTTCACATTTAAAAAATTTAGCTGAAATACCACCTACTCTAGGAAATCCTCTTTGAACAAATCTCTTTACAATCTGTATTAAGTATTTTCATAGTATATCATTCTTTTTCTTTAACAGCAACTTAGAGTGGATGCAGTGTGCTTCTCATTCTTGCACCTGAATTTTTTCTTCTTGCTCTTGTAATAGCAAAGCTTATCCAATTTACATTTGCCCTTCAAGGGGTTATATTTGGTTCAGTTTCTAGTTGGCTCCCTGCTTTTGTTTAAGCAATAAATTTGGGTTGTGATAGTAAGCCTAACTTGTAATCAAGCCTGTAGGTCTCCCTATGTGAATATTTCTATAATACCTATCACTTTAGCATACCAGGGATTGTGTTCATTTATAGAAAATAACAATAAATGTCACCTGATCATTTGCTCTTCTAGTAATATTTTATAGCAAGATGTATTATTCTAGTAATTTAACTATTACAAAACTGAGGCGTGCAGAAATAAATCACATTGAACAATAAAGAATGACTCAAATATCAAAGCATAGTACCATTAGGGCTTCCCTTGTCCTGTGCCTCAGATATCATAGCATATTACACAGTTCAAATGGAACTCAGTTTCCTTTAAAATAGAAAGGGATCCCATACTCATGAAGCACCTACTTCCACACATATTTCTTTTTATTTAATTCACAGCACATACTCTTTGTACTAATTGTTGGAAAATCATCCTAGCAATTGCCTCTGTTCCTCTCTGTATTGTTGCCTTACATTCTGATGTCATTACTGTGCTTTTATCAGCCACTTGCTCTAATAAGATTGTGAATTATTTAAGGGCAGAGATCATGACTTGAGCTTGTGTGTTCCCTGTCATGGTGCCTAGATAAATACTCAAATGCCATCCAGTCCAAATGACTATGATGAGAGAGGCCCACCATTTCTGGAGACCACTGATTTTTATTTAAGGGGCCTCACTTGTTCTGCGCCTTTACAGAGGGGTGAGTAGTGGCTGAGGGAATTTGAGGAAACCCAGACAGAATTCTCCTCCTAAAAGATTTTGCTAAGCTGGCGCCCAGGAACACCAGGCATTTGTTCAATTAAAACCTGGACACACAGCAATAACAAAGGCACTGGTCTCCTACTGCTAAGGCCTAGGGATCAAACCCCAGCCTTCAGGAGCTCACCCCAGCAGTCAGGACCTGGTGCTGGGTAGACCTGGGCTGGTGCTCCTAACTCTGGAAAGAGGAAGACTTCCCGTGGCTGCAGGCCCCGGACTCTGTGCCACTCACCTGAACAGGTCCATAGCGCAGGCTGGTCAGCAGAAGGGCTTCTTTGGCTGGGATCGCAGGGAGGTGTGGCCTGTTCTGTTCAGCACACGATCGATGCGGGGAGGCCTGGCCTGGCCTGTTCGCCCCCATGATGGGTGCTGAACTGGGGGGCGTGGACCCATGCACAAGCGGCCATGGGGCGGGAACATCCGCTTGGTGCCTGCGCCCATAGGCCCAGAGTGACCAGGGGCATTCTGGGACCCCAGCTGCTCAGGGCCTGTGCGTGGGCCTACAAGCTAAGAGCGGCCTGGGTCCCGAGGATGTTCCTGGGACCCAGGCCACTCTCACCTACGTATGCAAGTTAACCCATCTTTGTTGGGTTAATTTGCATACACTCCTGATTGGCTGTTAGCATCGCAACGGTATGGTCAATTTACATGTTTGTCTATTATTAGGTAAGATTCTGCCTGCATCTTGTGCTTACAAGATTTAATGGAGAACATTTTAGGGTCAATACTTTTTTAAAGTAAATAATTTTTCTAAAATAAATGGACTTTATTAAATGGACTTTTTCTACCACTTGCTATTGAATTATATCTTGCTAACACTTTAAAACAAAAAATCATAAAGTTCACTGAAAAATAAAACTGGTGTCATTTCATTCCAAATTGGTGAAATAATCAAGATGTTTTATAGTGTTTGGGTAACCAATACTTCAGGATTGTTTTCAATAATTCCCAATAATTTAATAATAAAATTGGAAATATAACTTCCATTTGTTATCCTATAGAATACCAAACCTGTAGGATTTTTCAATCTTTTTTTGAAATCATTCCAGATTTTAGAAATGCTGATGCATTGAGATCTTTAATTCATGGGCATGGTTTTCCAAAATACCATAAATGAGGTACTTTGAATTATCTATAAGAAAGCATGGGTTTTGTTTATTAAACTAATTTCATAAGGGTAACAAGTAGGCTTCCTGGCATTTGAATCTGAGAATGATTTCTTATAGGATCAGGCCTCTTTCTGTGTTTTTAGAGAGGATTAGTATTCTAATGCTCTCCAAGCACTGTGAATTGTACTCAAGGAGAAAAGGGTGAAAATAATCAACAGAAGATAAAATCTTAGCAAAGGCAAGAGACAATTTCTTGGGCCTCAACCGTCAGCACCACCTTCAGCACAAACGTCAAACTTTTCATCTGAGGTTGCCAACATCCTTGCAGAAGGTTCCTTATAAATTCTGACAACATTGCCACCCATTTCTCAAAAGGACCCGTGGCTTATCTTGCCAAGAAAGCAGTTGTGCAAAACACAAACAGCAAAGAAACCTAGTTAGGCTAGAGCCCTCCAGGAAATTACATGTAAAAAGAGAGAAAACACACACACAACTTCCCAGTATTTATTGTACCTTATAAACTTTGCATACAAATTGAATTTTTAATGAAAAAAAGACTCAAACATTTTAAATTGTTCTATTTTTTTTTCTTGTGTATCATAACCACAGATAACAGGGTGTGGATCTATTTCTAGCTTATCGCAAAGCCTCAAGCCACCCAAGGAGGCTTTTTTTTTTTTTTTTTCTGTTGGTTGGTTTGGTTTTGCTTTTGCCTTTTCCCACTTGAAAAGCCTGGGCAGTGACTAATAAAGGAGGAGATTCCACTGGAATTTGGATGAGGCTTTTCAAAAAGGCACATAGACACTTCAGCATTTCTGAAAGCTAAACCAGTGGCTATGTCCCTCCAGGCATAACAGTAACTCGTAATTAGTCAACTGTTAATTGGGGAAGAGACCTCACTCTCTTCCTAAGTGAGCTTTATGCTTTGGGCTCTGTTTTTCTTGCTTGTAAAGAAATGAGGAAAGCAAGGCCCCAAAAGGCAGCGAAGGACTTAGCATTATCTTCCTGAGACATGAATCACTTCAGTATGTCCTTTAAAACTATGGACTTGGCATTATAAGAGCACTGTATCAAGTTAGAACAAAAGCAATAAAATATTAAATTGAGTAGGAAATGGCATGAAGGTTCATAAAGTTGAAGTTGCTAAGAGCAAGATGGCTTACGAGGGATCACAAAATGTATGTAGTTATAGGTAGTGATATAGCAAAATTTCCACTTTTCACTGGCCTTGTTGCCCTCCACTCCCCATTTGAAATGGTCTTTCAGAAGAGAAAGAGGTCAATGTCAGTGATTACTTGGTATAAACCTGCAGCATCTCCAAATCCAGGACCTCTCAAGCATAAGGTTTTCTTAAAATAAGCTCCAAGAGAGGGACGGATCTTATATTCATCCAATCTGAGATGTGCGCTAGCAAGATCAAGTCTGAATCATGGTGTCTAAAGCCAACTAACAAAAAATAAGACAGGTTACAAAAGAACATTTTGTGTTCATTTTTAATGATTAAATGTTGCATATAAAAACTCACTTATCTTGCATAGTCAGATATAAGATTTTCTAAATAACCAAATTTCACAATAGCTTTTGAGTCAAGCTTTTGATTTCTTCCCAAATCAAGTTAGGAGTATTTCTAAAATGATTGCCCATTCCCTGTCTTATTAAACAAATATATCTAAAACTTGTGGATAGTTCAAATTGATTAACAGCAGCAATTATAATATAGTGCTGGAAAAATACTACCACCTTTGATCTTATTGAAAGTAGGCAAGTTATTACCCCTAAAATAAATGGGTCAAGATTAATTTATTTTTATATTTTGTGACTATTTTAACCATTTTTTTCTCCCTCTTGTCAGTCTATTTGCTATCACTCTAACAGTACCCTTTATTCTTCTTCTCCCTGAGTTTGTCCCTTCTAATCTGCAGCTAAACTGAGCTGTCATAATGCTGTCTGTATTTAAAAAATAAAAATAATAACCCATATGTTATGAATGAAAGGCTGAGGAGTTCCTCCATGAATAAAGTAAAAAGGTCCATGAACTAAACCCAAGTATCTATCTTTGATCCAGTGCAGATCTTTCTCTTTTTTTATTTAATCTGTATTTTCACCTGTGTTCACTAATTAAGTAACATACCAGATAAGTTACTTTTACACTCATGAGTTATTATTATCGCTATTTAGAAATCAGAGTTTTATGTACTACTTGCATTTTATAAAACTTGTTTTGTCCAGAGCTCTTACCAGAGAAAATCAGTTACCTCTTATTAGGAAAACAAAACAAAACAAAACAACACTCCCCTGGCCGGTGGCTCAGTTGGTTGGAGGTCTTTCTGAACACCCAAAGGTTGGAAATTCTATTCCCAGTCAGGGCATATACCTAGGTTTCGGGTTCCATCCCCAATTGGGGCACCAACGGGAGGTAATGGGTTGATGTTTCTCTCGCTCCCTTACGCTCTCTCTTGTGTGAAGATTAAAAATAAAAATTAGCCCTGGCCGGTTGCTTAGTGGTTAGAGCATCAGCCCTCAGGACTGAAGGGTCGCAGGTTCAATTACCTGTCAAGGGCATGTACCTCGGTTGCAGGTTCCTCAGTCCTAGTAGGGACACGTGTGGGAGGCAGCCAACTGATGTTTCTCTCTCACATTGATGGATGCTTCTCTCTCTCCTCCTCCTCTTCCTCCCTCCCCTCTACTCTAGAAATCAATGGAAAGAATATCTTTGGCTGAGGATTAAAAAACAAACAGGGGGGGAAAATGGCTTACCTGGCATATAGTAGGCTCCCATAATATCATAAATATTTACTGAATGAATGTGTAGTATACTGATATTTTATGTATATATACATATATATGTATATACACATATGTAGCTTGTCATGGATGGGCAGTTTTAACTAGAGTCTAATTATATGACTTCATCATTATTATTATTATTATGACTTTCATATTAGGTATAATACAAAACCAGGATTTTCTCTATTTCATTCCTTTTTGTCAAAAATTGGAGATATATTTTCTTCTGTCGTACTTTTTATGAATTTTCACCTCTTTTTTCTCTCTAAGCACCTTTTATCCTAACCTTCCATGCCTAGCATCTCTTCACCAAATGTTCTTTGCAATTAAAAGAAAACAAAAAACCCACACACACCTTAAAATGGAACCACTGTTTGAATATAGGCCACAAACATTCCATGTGGTAACTCAAGAGGATATAACAGTTTCTGCCTTATGCCCAAGGGCCCTGACCTACACATACCCAGGAGGCTGACTGCAATAACACCTCCGTGTAGGTGGTGCTGTTTATTAAGACATCACATAGAAAACAGATGGTTACAACCTAATCTCCCATGACTGCTCAGCATGACCTTGTCATCACCAACGACGTGGTGTCATTAATCTTATTTTGTGAACCAACTGCAGAGCATCCCATTTCTGGATCACTCACTTATTCAGTGAATTTCTCAGAAGAAAATCACAATCATATTTAATTGATAATGGATACTTGAAAAAAACTTGAGGCTTAGAGATTCCAGAGTCAGAGTTGACAGAAAATTGTCCTATCTTTATTATTTAATGGGACAGGCATCAATTGGGCATATAAAAAAGTCCAATCAGAGGTGTTCCTCAGAATTAGAGAGAGAAAATAATGTGCCTCATATTTGGAAATATGTTAATCTCACTTTTTCCCCCCCTAATTCCCTTTTAGAGAAAACTGGTTTACCTGACATATAGGAAGTACCCACAAATATCTGTTGAATGAATAGTTATATGCTGATATTTCATTAATAAATTTAAGAAGTTGTGTTTTCACTCGGGTAGTACCAAAGAATTGTTAATAGAGACGGAAACCCCAATGCTATTATCTGAAAAGTAAGGCTCTGGTACTATGGCATTGCCATGGCAGGGCTTAGTTTAGTTAAGAAATAAACAATCATCAGCATCATTGATAAAGCAAATCCATTTTACCTTAATTCGATTTTCTTCAAGTCTTTAAATCTTCATTTAAGTAGTTTTTAATTTTAATTAAATTGATTGGGGTAACATTGATTAATAACATTATATAAGTTTCAGATGTAAAACATGATAACATAACATCTCTATACTCCATTGTGCATAAGTCTAGTCTCCTTTGATCACCATGTATTTGACCCCCTTTACTCTCTTGGTCTTCATGAATGCCCCTGTCTCTCTGGTAACTATCATTCTATTATCTGTACCTATGAATTTGTTTGCATTATTTGTTCATTTTTGGAAAGAACCTAAATATCCTTCGACCGACCGATGATTGGCTACAGAAGATATATACAGTGGAATACTACTCAGCCACAAAAAAGATGAAATTGCCATTTGCAGCAACATGAATGGATTTTTAGAGTAGCATACTAAGTGAAATCAGTCAGACAGAACAGGACAAGAACCCTATGATTGTAACCCATGGGGATATAAAACAAAAATCTATTTTGTTTTAATTGTGTTATTTCTAAATTTCTGTGGGGTTAAAATGCTGTGACAATCATGCACTGACTCTCTATCGAGTAAGCAAGACGTCCATGCTCCACAACTTTAACAGCTGCTGCTCCAAGAAGTAAAAATAAAGAGGAGCCAGGGGAGTGCTGAGCTCATGTCTCTTCCTCTCAAGTGTATGCAAATCGTTCTCTGTGGTACAAATTAAAACCACGCTAGTGATTATATTTCTGTCATTATTTGTTAACCCTTAAACACTTGTCAAATGTTTCATCAACTCTTCAAAGTCTAGGTTGTCTCAAGAAAGTCTTTTTTCTCCCAGCACATACTCCTTTCATCTTTTTAAAAAATATATATATTTTTTATTGATTTCAGAGAAGAAGAGAGAGGGAGAAAGAGATAGAAACATCAATGATGAGAGAGAATCATCAATCGGCTGCCTCCTGCCTGCCCCACACCAGGGATCGAGCCCGCAGCCCAGGCATGTGCTCCGACTAAGAATCGAACCAAACCGTGACCTCCTGGTTCATAGGTGGATGCTCAACCACTGAGCCGCACCGGCTTGACACTCCTTCCATCTTTTAAGCTGGCTCTTCAGGTCTAGGGCTTGCTCCTTGCTTTCTGCCTTCCTTCATTTTAGAGTAGAGGAAGGCGACGACAAAACTGAATCCACCTCCTTTTCTTCTAACCTAAGTACATACTGTTCTTCCTTAGAATTCTGCTTCAAATTGTCTCTTTATTCTTAATATTTTTTTCTTCTAGAAAGAAATAGATAACATGTATTTATTTTGTTAAACAATTGGAGTAGTTTGCACATAGGATACACAGACTAGCCATCTTTCAGATGGGAAAAATTTAGTTTTTGCATACACCAATTTAGAATTAATGCATTTATTTAATAAAGAAAAATGCTCTGCATTTAAGGTGCAAATTAAGAAGTTACCCTTTTTCTCTAAAACAACCTAAGACAACCCCCTTTGGCTCTGTCCTCCAGGTTAGAGGATCCTCTGATGGTAAAGAAGAGAGGTCTTAAAATAATAATTAAATAGTCAAATGACTTTAATCCAGATGAGAAATGTCTTCCCTCTCTACTCAGTGCTGAAGGAGAGAAATTTAAAGTTTATTTAGGTATACAGGGCTAGGCAAAAGTAGGTTTATAGTTGTAATACAAATAAATACAATAATAAATAATAATGTAAGAATAAACTCAGTGTTTCATGTACTCACAACCGTAAACCTAACTTTTGCCCACCCTTGTACATAGAAACCATGCTTTCAGATACTATCACGTTTATCTTTTCTATTCCAGAAATGAGACTAGGAAGGCCCATAGAGAAAGGGCATTTATCTTTGGGAATGAACTGTATGCAGTGATCAATAATCAGTAATTTATACTTAAGTAAACACCACAGCCATCAGTTTTGAAATATATGTAAGCCCATATTCTGCTCATTCAGTCATTATTCTGTATTCGCTGTCTCCAAAGAATCACTTTAATCATATGGTGTGGTGATGCTGAGGGCTGGTTTAAGACCTTTAGAGACCCTAAATACTGTAAAGAGAACACTCCCCCACACATGCAAACCATGACCAATACCAGACATAAAATAAGTACTAGGAATTGCAAGACGTTTCTGATGTTCCCATAGCAACTTTTATTTTTTTAGTATCATATATAAAATTATTTTTAGAAAACATTTAGTATTCCTGCTTGCTGAGCCCTGTGCACTGTCCTGCTCAGCCTCTTGTGTGTTCCACAGTGAGAATGTCTCAAACATCAAGACCGCAGTAGCACCAGACTCCAGCATTTAATCTGTTTCCCTTTTCTCTGAATCTTCTTGACTACTTTAATAAGCAACCATTTTAGTAGGCACATTGGAATTACCTAACATAAGCATACTTTGCAATCCATAGGCAGAGGAACCATGTGTCACTGAATCATGATGCTCCCAAGCACACCAGGAAGCTGCTTCCCTAGCCCTTCCTGCCACTCCACCGTTGCTCTGGAAACCAGTGCAGAGGAGAGGAGAGCGAGCCTCAGACCTCACTGGAGTCACAACAGAGCAGCAGCCCTTCCATATCAGCAAGTCTCTGGATGCCAGTAGCAGGGGCAGCCTGACACTCTCTCCGTAGGTAAATCCCTGGAATCTCTCAGAGACAAACTGTCTACCCTCTTACAGCAAAACTCCCCGCTGTGTTTATTTGGTATGTTGGATCACAGAATATTATTTTCAGGCCAGTCCTGAGAGTTCATCTTGTCCAATCCAAATTTTTATTTTGCATTAGATTTATTTTATTATTATTAAATAATACATTTATACTGTAGGTAGATTAGGAATTTCATCAAGTAAAAAGAAAAAAATATAAGGTTTCCCTGAATTCCATCTATTGGATATATTTCTTTTTAACATTGTGGAGACTATTCCGTGGTAACAGCAATTACAAGATGATCAGTGCCAGCAACTACATCACAGGGGTCCCCAGGAGTAACACTACTAGTTGGCCACACTCTCAGCTGGCTGAGAGAATTGTTAAAAAGTAAGATGGAGACCAGGCTTAAAGATCCCTTGAGCAGACAAAACTGGTTAAGCCAGGTAAGCAAAGCTTAATCTAGTTTATTCTGTGAATGTAAGTGAAATTTTACTTAGATTATTCCTTGTGAATGTCTCTGATGATTATAAATGGAACTTATTGTCTTCCTAAAATGGTATTAGGTAACCACTTTTAACCAATCCCCCTGCTCCCTGGAAACCCCCATTGTAATAATCAACCAGTGTAAAGGCTAACCAACTTCCTCCTTCTCTCTTTATAAACCACCCAATAACAGCATACCTCTGAGCCTCGTACCATTCAAGTTTGAAATTTCCCTGTTCACCAACAATTTGTTTCTTGCTCAAAATATGCATATCAAATACAGCTCTCTGATTTTTCTTTCGGACTGTGTATCTATGTGTGTGTGTATACACACATATGTAAAAACATATGTAATATAGTTGATATGTAAAATAGATTTATGCATGTATAAATACAATATACATATACATACATGCATGCATACATACATATATAAAACACACTTTCTTTTCAAAAAAATGGAATAAAGTTATATATTTTTTAAACCACTTAATCCCAGCTCCTCCACTTACTGTGTGTCAAATTACGTAACCTCTCTGTATCTTAATTTCTTCATCTATAAAAAGGGCATTAAAATATAATCTTTATATTATAGGGTTGTTATAAAGATTTAAAGCATTGATACATGTGAAGCACTTTAAACAACAAGCCATAAACAAACTAACAAATAAATGTTAGTTATTATTATATTACAATTTATTAAATGCTTCCAAATATTGTTCATATAAGTGATGGCCAGTCAATCCCTTCATTATGCCAAATGAGAACTCTAAACCCACAGAGTTAATTGCCTTGACAACTTGACGTCATCTGCAGAACCAGGATGCCAGAACCAGGATGCCCACTTTCTACAATCAACAGGATGGTAGTGGCGAGAGCTAGCATGCAGCGTACTTTCTACATGCAAGGTCCTGTGCTGAGACTTTGCAGCCATTCATCATGCAGCTTTCATTTATAACCTTAAAAAGATGGTGCTGTTACAATTCACATCTTACCCATGAAGAAACTGGGACACGTACAAATTGCAAGCTACCAGATCTGCCCAAGGTGTCACCACTAACAGTGGTAGAGACATATGTGAACTCTGGTCTTCTGACTCCAAAATCCTTGCCTTGAAACACTATCCTACGGCATAGCACATGAGAATTTCTTCATTCAAATAGTGATGTGAAATCTCTGAAGGTTACTTAAATTATAAAGGTCATGAAGAGAGCATATTTCCTTAATGATCTAACTCATTATAAAGGAACTTAAGCACCACAGAGTATCCAGTAGCCTGATATTCAAAGATGTAACTTAATCACCAAGGGTACTTATATTCCTACTTTCTGCCTCACAGTGTCTTAGGCACATCAACAGCATGAAAACCATTCCTCTCTGTGCTAATACACATTCTGCTTTGGTGGAAAGAAAGAAAGAAAGAAAGAAAGAAAGAAAGAAAGAAAGAAAGAAAGAAAGAAAGAAAGAAAGAAAGAAAGAAAGAAAGGAAGGAAGGAAGGAAGGAAGGAAGGAAGGAAGGAAGGAAGGAAGGAAGGAAGGAAAGAAAAGAAAAGAAAGAAAGAAAGAAAGAAAGAAAGAAAGAAAGAAAGAAAGAAAGAAAGAAAGAAAGAAAGAAAGGAAAGAAAGAAAGAAAGAAAGAAAGAAAGAAAGAAAGAAAGAAAGAAAGAAAGAAAGAAAGAAAGAAAGAAAGGAGAAAGAAAGAAAGAAAGAAAGAAAGAAAGAAAGAAAGAAAGAAAGAAAGAAAGAAAGAAAGAGAGAGAGAGAGAGAGAGGGAGGGAGGGAGGGAGGGAGGGAGGGAGGGAGGGAGGGAGGGAGAGAGAGAGAGAGAGAGAGAGAGAGAGAGAGAGAGAGAGAGAGAAAGAAAGAAAGAAAGAAAGAAAGAAAGAAAGAAAGAAAGAAAGAAGAGAAAGAAAGGAAGCCCAATTATTTTCAGTTGGGTTTTGAAAACTGCTTTAGTAACGAGACAGAACTTCAGGATCTCAGGTTCTTCTTAAATGGTTGGAGAGGGAAGAGGGATTAGGGTATTTGTCAGGCTTCAACTCACTGTTCTCTCCCAAGGCTATGGGATACATTTTTAATAATGTAGGAAAGAGCAGGCATGCTTAAAATGTGTAATAGATTTATGAGCCCAGACAGAAGGTCATATTTCCCCTTTTGAAAAGGAAAATTCCTAGGCAATCCTTTGTGTTGAAATATGAAATTATTTCATCCTTTCAATTCTTTACTGCTTTCATATATTGCTCACTTGTATATCATAGTGAGTTATGCCTGCTGCAATCCAAGTTTTGTCTTGATTCATTGTAACCGCCTTCATTCTCATCAGCTCAATTGATGAAAACTTCAAGTCAAACTACAATATATGTTTTTACTGATTTTTGTATCCAGGCAAAACCTTCAAACAAATGTTGGAAAACTACAGCCACATATTTCACCCGTAAACAAAGGAAAATCAAGGTTCTGAACACTCAAAGGGAAAACTGGCCACGTCAGTATAGAATTCCAGATGTTCATTTCATAGGCCAGTTACAAAAAGTTTACAGAATATTTTCTCTTTCTATACAAACAGATGCTTCCCTTTCATAGTAGAATATATGTTTTTGCCCAAGGCAAGTTCTCACAGAAGTTGACACTTAGGATAAATAATGATAAATCCAAGAAAGCAAACTGAATAATAAAGGATTTGTTAAGTAATTATTAACCATCCTGCACATCAATTCAACCAATTAACTCTAGAATCCACTAATGATAACTCTGCGGGTTGAAAGGTTAAGAACATACTGGAGCAGATCAGGAAGGTGGGCCAGACACAACGGAGTGGGCTAATATTATTCAAACTGTGAAATTAAATGCTATTATGTGTTTATATGCATAAACGGTGCGGTACACAGTAGCTGCCGAACAAGAGTTAAAAGAAGGTAAAGAGAGTGGCCAAAGGACATATATACATGACCCATGGACACAGACAACAGAAAGATAATGCTGGGGCTTGGGTGAGGGTGTGCAAAGAGGGATAAAATGGGGGACATCTGTAATAGTGCCAACTATAAAAAAAAAGTGACCTGAGTCTATTTATTGGTGACTTAAAGAAAAAGTTAATTTACTTTTCCCTTAAATTTTATTGATTGGGAAATCATGGAATTGTTTTTTAAACCAGTGAACAACGTGGACGTTATTCCCATGGAAGTATTTGCATCTCAAAACTTTACATGAAAAGTAGGAGGCACAGACTCTGCAAACAGGTCCAAGCAGCAGTGAGAGAACATCCACAGTCCACAGATGGGGAGGGAGAAACCACGCGCTTCAGGACGCCTTCTCCCAACCAATGCTTTTCTTTCCGCATCCCTCTTACGGGGGTTAACATTCTCATTCCACAATGCAAGCATTCCCCATAGCCTGTAAAATACTGAGAAACACTGAAACCTGCTGACCAAGTTTCTCCACTAAGTTAAAGAATGCCATCTGAGCCTCAATTAAATTCAATAAATACCAATTCTCAAATCACTAGTACATGTGCTCAGGGTGTTCTCAAAATATTTTAGTCCACGATTCTGAGAGAATGTTGTTTATATTTTGCCTTTGCTTACTTTAAACAAATAGACAGCCAGATATTTTTCCAGCAAAATGAATTTATCCATGAATAACAAAGAATTATAATTGGGTACATGTGGTTTAATGGCAACACACACACAAGTCCAGAGAAACAAAGGAGAGACAGGCTCTTTTATGAACTTGAGAGGGGCTGTTGTAAACACAGAGTCCATTGGAGGAAACTGAATGTTCGAAGTATAGTGACTTTTCATTGGCTGAGTTATGGCAGTCTCCCGTTAGCTGAGCTATTACTGGGCAAGGGGGAATCTTCCTTCCTCCTGCTGAGGGAGTAAAATAGTATCATCCCTTTTTTAATTCGTTCTTAAAAATCTTTAATGTTGAATGTATTACATATGTCCCCCTTGTTTCCCCATTGACCCCTTCTAGCCCGCTCCCACCCTCTACTGAAGGCCTTCACCACCCTATTGTCTGTGCCCATGGGTTATGCAAATATGCATACAAGTTCTTGGTTGATCTCTTCCCACCCACCCACCCCGACACTCCTTCTGAGATTAGACAGTCTATACCATCATTCTATGTTTCTGGATCTATTTTGTTCATCAGATTATTTTGTTCATTAGATTCTATATCTGAGAGAGATCATGTGATACTTGTCTTTCTCTGGCTTATTTCACTTAGCAAAATAGTAAAAATGAGACATCAAGTGTTCTTTTTAAATTTTGATTATTGATCTTTTTAGAAAGAGAAAGAGAGAGAAACATTGATTTGTTGTTCCACTTATTTATGCATTCATTGGTTGATTCTTGTATGTGTCCCTGACCAGGGATCAAACCAGCAACCTTGGCATATCTGGACTATGCTCTAACCAACTGAGCTACCTGACCAGGGCCTAGAATTACTTATTATATTATATATTTTTTTAATTTTTTTCTTTATTAATGAAGGTATTACATATGTGTCTTTATCGCCCCATTGCCTCCCCACCCCCCACCCCCACTCATGCCCATTGGTTGGGCTAATATGCATGCATACAAGCCCTTTGGTTGATCTCTCCCCCTTCCCCCCACCCTCCCTTACCTTCCTTCTGAGGTTTGACGTTTTGATCAGAGATGTAAAGTACGCCTCTTCCTGCTGAGGTCAGTAGAGTGTAATGAGTGACACATGCCGGAGAGTTCTCTTTCCAGCTTCCTGACTCTAATTTAGAGGAGATTTCTCTTTATTAATTATACACCTTTATTTTTATGTATATTTACAAATGTGTCTTTTGGTCTTAGATATTTTATATCATTATATCTTTCATATCATTTGTTTAAGCCTTTAAGATGTTCAAAGGTCAGATCTATTTCACTAGCTTTTATTGGGTCCAATAAATCACAGGAGTTTAAAAACAACTAAATTCAAGAGACATATATGAAGCAGCACTGCAATTTTCACCATATTGGTGCATAAGTACTTATAGGAAGTAAACTTAGAGCTCTTCAACTCTCAAAGAAACTTAACCTTGTCAGTGAAAGAAACAAAAAAATGTCAACAGGCTTGTTTAGGATGTTCCATAATCAATAGCATGAATACAAGTGTTGAACACAAATATGTCTAAGGCTTGGTTGGGACCCTAAGGTCAAGTTAAGTCCACACAACTGTAGGGGTACATTGCAAATTTGAATAAGTAGAAAATTGTTTGCCCGCCAAGCAGCTAAGAGTCAAGAGGCTGACTCTAACATGAGCCCTGAAACCAACTGTGTGATGCTGCATAAATCACCTAACCCCTCTAGACATTTATTCTCTGTCTGCAAAGTCAAAAGTTTTAAAAGAAGTCTCCATCCCCTTTTACTTCTAAATGATGGTTACTTTGCACAGGTAGCTCAGTGATCAAACACTTGGAAGAAACAGACGAGGGTGATTGCAGCAGTGTACCATTTACCATCTAGTTGATTACATCAGTGATGGTCTGATAAACTGACCAGGGGGACGGAGGATTTGCCAATTTCCTCAGTATTTGCAGCATTTAACAATTTCCTCAGTATAAATAGTTCTACCTTAGCCAATTTCAAGTTTTCTATGTGAGTCACTGAACTCAAAATTGGGAAGAGATGTGCATATTCAGATCTCAGAAACCCTTACAAGCAGGTTCCAGCACACCTCTGACTTCATTCTCTGGATCTAAAACTTAGTCTCAAGCTACAGATGACAAATATCCATTATCACTTTAAATGATGCCTTAGTAACAAACCAAACCAAAGCTTTCCTCGGGAACATTTTCCTATTTGGGTGAAAAGACACACAGTACCCATTAGTTTTGGCCTTGGGGAAATAAAAGTGCAAACTAATATCCCTAAACGAAATGCACAAAACACATCTCAGTAGTGCACAAAACACTCAAGTGGTTTGCAAGTCTGCAAATTCTCATTTAACACAGGAGCTCAAGTGAGTCCTTTCCCTCAGCCAGGCTGGAAACATGTCTTTTAACATCAGGCTACATTTACATCAAATAAAGGTGAGCAACGGCTTAAAGTTGGACAAGTTTCAGTTGAATAATTCAATTGAACATATTTAGAAATTGACCGAAGATAGTACTACCTTTCCTGGAGGCATCACTCAAAAGTATCTTCACCATTTATAGCATCAGCTACATTTACAGTATGGAGAGACTTTGAAGAAAAAATATGTCTTACCTCAGCATAAGTCAGACTCTGAAAAAAGGGCTTACATGTAGGGAGTTTATTTCCAGAAACAATCCCATGGAATAGGAGTAGGGAATGAAAAAAAAATGTAACAAAGAAAGAAGAAAAATCAATATTGGGGTATGTTATCAAGCTAGCCAATGCTCTGGCCAACTAGACCTTAAAAGTTGTAGAATGAGCCTCAGAATTTTCTCCTGGATAATTGGAACTGGGGGTCATTTATTTACAACCTCTTCTACCACATTGGTCAATGGTTACCCCATGCAATTTATTAATTTTAATATTTTATTGAGATAATTCACATACATCATCCTAATTTAAAGTATCCTAATATCCATGAAACTTACCACAATCATCATTTCAAACATTTCCATTGTCCACAAAGTTTCTTTATGTGTCTTTTCAGTTCATCCCTCCTTCTACCTGGGTCATCAGGCAACCACTGACCTATTTAGTTCAATATGGTTTGTTTGCATTTTCTAGAATTTTATATCAATGGAATCATAGGATATATACTGTTTTGCCTAGCTTCTTTCACTGTGCTTAATTGTTTTTAGATATATCGTTTTTATTGCATGTATCAGAAGTTTATTTCATTTTAATTAAGTGGTACTACATATTATCTTACATTTCCTTTATCTATACACTAGAGGCCCAGTGCACGAAATTCATGCAGTGGTGGTGGGGGGGGTGTCCCTCAACCCAGCCTGCACTCTCTCCAATCTGGGACCCCTTGGGGGATGTCCAACTGCCGGTTTAGGCCCAATCCCACTAAACCAGCAGTCAGACATCCCTCTCACAATCTGGGACTGCTGGCTCTGAACTACTCACCTGCCTGCCTGCCTGACTGCCCCTAACCACTTCTGCCTTTCAGTCTGATCGATGCCTAACTGTTCCCCTATTGGCCTGATCACCCCCAACTGCCCTCCCCTGCTGGCCTGGTCCCCCCCAACTGCCCTCCCCTGCTGGCCTGGTCCCCCCCAGTTGCCCTCCCCTGCTGGCCTGATTGCCCACAACTGCCCTCCCCTGCCGGCCATCTTGTGACAACATGGGGGTAGCCATCTTGTGACCACATGGGGGTGGCCATCTTGTGACCACATGGGGGTGGCCATTTTGTGTGAGGGCACGATGGTCAATTTGCATATTACCTCTTTATTATATAGGATTTGTCTATGTTTCCAATTTGGGGCTATTACAAATAAAGCTGCTATGAATATTCAAGTACAAGTAATTTCAGAGACATGTTTTTATTTTTCTTATGTTGTATGTGTTTAACTTTTTAAGAAAATGTAAATTGTTTTCCAAAGTGATTGTACCATTTTACATTCCCACCAGTATCATATGAGAGTTCCAGTTGTTCCATATGCTTGCAAAAACACTTGGTATTATTAGCCTTTTAAATTTTAGTCATTGCAACAGGTGTATAG
This sequence comes from Myotis nattereri, assembly GCF_964212035.1. Classification (NCBI taxonomy): domain Eukaryota; kingdom Metazoa; phylum Chordata; class Mammalia; order Chiroptera; family Vespertilionidae; genus Myotis; species Myotis nattereri. The sequence goes on from NC_138075.1 coordinate 161,448,776, forward strand.
TGCTGTTTCATTATGGTTTCAAACTGCATTTCCCCAGTGATTAATGATGCTAATCATTCTTCATATGCTTTTGACTATTCTACTTTGACCACATGTCTTCAAATATTTTGCCAGTACTATTATATTAAGGTTGTCTTTCTATAATTACGTATAGGGCTTTTTCATAAATCTATAATAATAAAAGCATAATATGCTAATTAGACTAGGACATCCTTCCTTCTGGACAAAACCTCAGCGGGCAGGGGCTGAGGCAGAGGTGGCAGAGGCCCCCGGCCACAGTGGAGGTGGGCAGGGGCTGGGGCCAAGCCCCTTGCATGAATTTCATGCATTGGGTCCCTAGTTATGAATATAAGTCCTTTGAAATAAATCTTGTGTTTTCCCCCAATTTGTTGTTTACTTTTGTTTCCTTAATGATGTTTTTTGAAGAGCAAAATGTTTACTTTTGATGAATTTCAATTTAACAAATTTTTCATCTATTTTCTGTGTTCTGTTTAAGATATTTTTGCACATACCAAGGTTACAAGGATTTTTTCCTACAATTTCCTCTAGAAGTTGTATTGTTTTGGGTTTTCATTTAAATCTCTAATCTACTTCAAGGTAATTTTTGTGTGCGCTGTGAAGTCAGGATTTACATTCATTCTTGTTCATATTGATATCCAGTTAGTTGTTCAAGCACCACATAGAAAAGTAAAAGAAAAAAAAATCCTTTTCTCATTGAATTGCCTCATTACCTTAAAGTTGAACTACTTACATCTATTTAATGCTTTCATACTTTTCTCTGTTGTATTTTCGCAATGTGATAACTATTATTACATAACTTGGGTCAGTTTATTTTTTTCACTGTATTTAGTTTCTGGTTATGATTTCTACATATTCAATGGCTTAGTAATTTTTTCTGTGTTCATGGATTGGTAGAATCAACACATTAAAATGCACATACTACCCAATGCAATCTATAGATTCAATGCACTCCCCAATAAAATACCAATGGCATATTTCACAGACCTAGAACAAACTCTCCAAAAATTCATTGGAATAAATAAAGATCCCGAATAGCTGCAGTGATCCTGAGAAAGAAGAATAAAGTAGGAGGGATCTCAATACCAAATATCAATTTCTATTACAAAGTCACTGTTCTCAAAATTGCCTGGTACTGGCACAAGAACAGACATATAGATCAATGGAACAGAATAGAGAACCCAGAAATCAACCCAAACCACTATGCTCAATTCACATTTGACAAAGGAGGCAAGAGCATACAGTGAAGTCAAGACAATCTCTTCAATAAGTGGTGTTGGGAAAATTGGACAGATAGATGTAATTTTCCTCTTTATCTGACACTCCTTATACTCTAACCCTCTGAAAAACCTGCACTCTGAAGCATTTGACAAGGTGGTTCTATCAAAAATAAATTTGTTCAGTCAGTTCCAGTTCATTTAGATAATTTTAAGAGCATATTAAGAAAAATAACAGTCCGTAAGGAATACCTCTTCTGAGATACTAGCAGAAAAACATAGGCCAAATATTTGAATATTTTTAAGAGTAGTTCTTCAAAGGGTGGGGGTTATTCTGCACACATAGTTAGGTGATATGTTCTTGCTGAATATTAAAAATAAAACTAAAAGATATCAAATAAAATCTGTTCTAATTTAGGTTTAAAATGTCAATTGAGAAATAATCAATATTCATAATCTTTGTCCATAAGTCTTTGTGAATTAAATAAGTGAAATGTACACAAATTAGTTTTTTCTGTATCTTAAATATTCTTACAAGTAAGAAGGTTTTCTGACACCACAATTATTTACAAAAATTTCTCACTCACCATGCATATGCTTATATGTACTTGACATACTTAAGACTCTAAACTAAATATCTTGTCAGTATAATCTTGCCTCTCTATGTATCAAGGAAAGTCACAGCCAAGCACTTTAGAAAGTAAGGTCTAAGGTAGAACTATAAAAGTGGGTGTATCTGTGGCTAAGAGGAAAACAAGAAAGAAGTAAAAGGTAATTCATAATTTAATCTATATATGAAATATCCACATATCTTCCATCTTCTAATTAAAGGTCCAGGAGTTTGCATCAGAACTTTTGAAACTGAAGTATACTTTAGAAAACATTAAACAAAAGTATTTTCAAGCATGTTCATAATTTGTGCCACATAAAAATTGTGGCATCATAAGAGAGGAATAATTTGTAATGATAGTTAACCATATTCTGCAGTGTGTGAATTGTTTTTTGTGTGCTTGGCTGTCCTGGTAGAACTCCCCAAACATTTCCAAAAGGATAAACAATAGGGTAAGTAGCAGTTAAAGCCACTTTAGTTCATGAGTTGTATGTCCATTTTTCTTATTGCTGAAAGAGAATCCAGAATGCTAATGATACAAAGTCCTGTAAATTATTGTTTTATGAAGAAATGGAAACTATAAACCATTTGTGTCTGGCATTACAGAGGGATTAAACCCTCAGCTTTAAAAACAGGTATATCTGGGTTTGAATCCTAGTTCTATGCTTTCCTACCTACGTAACCATGGTGAGGTCTCATAACCTACATTAAAATGTGTAAAATAAGGGTAATAATATTTTTTTACAGGTTTGCTCTGATGTTCAGTAAGATGACTAGGGTGACAATGTATTGAGTTGATATTATTGTTGGTTGTTATTATTATTTCTAATTCTTGCCCAAGGATATGTTTTTTTTATTGATTTTAGAGAAACAGGAAGGGAGAGAAATGATGATGAGAGAGAGGAAAAGAGAGAGAGAGAGAGAGAGAGAGAGAGAGAGAGAGAGAGAGATTGGTTGCCTCCCATAGGCATCCTGACTGGGGATCAAACCTGCATACTAGGTATGTGCCCTGATCAGGAATTGAACCCACAACATTTTGGTATATGGGATGACACTCTAACCAACCAAGCCACCTGGCTAGGACTTGTTGGTGCTATTTTTGCTGCTGTTTTTTTTTTTTCTTTATTGATTAAGCTATTACATGTGTCCTTATTGCCCCATTGCCCGCCCCACCCCCCTACTCATACCCTTACTCCCCTGGTGTCTGTGGCCATTGGTTAGGCTTATATGCATGGATACAAGTCCTTTGCAACCAAAGGACTCTCTCCCCCTTACCCCCACCCTCCCCTACCTTCCCTCTGAATTCTGACAGTCTGATCTATGCTTCTCTGTCTCTGGATCTGTTTTTGTTCATCAGTTTATGTTGTTCACTATATTCCATAAATGAGTGAAATCATATGATATTTATCTTTCTCCGACTGGCTTATTTCACCTAGCATAATGCCCTCCAGTTCCATCCATGCTGTTGCAAATGGCTGCTGTTGTTTTTGTTATTATTCATAGTAGTACTAAAACTCTTCCATAGGAAAGGAGTCAATGTATTAGAATGAAAAACATTTTAAAATGACAGTCTCAAGGGACTTTTTAATCATAGTGAATATGTGAAAAATGCAACATAGGATGCAGAACTCTGGTGACATTTAAGATGGTCTATCTCTGGCGCCCTGGGACAGCTAAGCCAGCTCCTCCCACACAGTGTCTTCCCTTATCCCTGCGTAAAGGTTCTTCATACTTGCTGACATCCATCTACATGTCATTCTTCATTGTAACCTTCCTACTCACTCCTGGGATTACACCCTTTTCTTTATTCATGAGCTTTCAAAATTCATGAAAACCCTAAAATCAATGTCAAAAGATGCAGGGAAATCTTTTTGTGTGTTTCCAGGAGAAGAGATCTACTTTCTTGCAATATATACTTTTAATATGTATTTCTAACAAGAAGTAAGTTAATTTTCTTTGTCAGCATCTTTATAAAGTAGATAAATATTATAATCCTATTATGCAGAATACTAAATTATGAACATAAGAATACATAAGTATTTTACCCAGGTAAGATGGCCTCTCCCTCTCACTGACTGTCCAGGACAGGCTGTCCCTAGGTATATGGGGGGCGGGCAAGTCACCACCTTGTAGGTGTTTTATCCCAGTGAATTTAGTTTTAAGGAACCTCAACAGAACCTTAAAGGAGAAAAAAAAATGACACTTAGGCCAAAATGCAATATTTTATTTTCTAAATACATATGTCTTCTTCGGGTTATTTTTTTTATGAGTTCTCAGTACTATCTCTAGGGCCCCTCTTTCTTGTTCTCACTGTTTCAGTAATATCACTCATATATGTGCTTTATCTAAGAGGGTTAGAGAAAATATTCTTTAGTGATCCTTTCCTATATGACATAGTGGGAGAAAAGTAGGCATGAATTGGAAAAGAAAAGATGTGAAGGGTGAAATAATGTCAGTTTGCAAACTAGCTCCATATACAGAGGGTAAGGAGAGACTGAAGATGGAGGCAGCCACTGCAGATTGGTAGGTGGCAGTGTCGATGAGCAAGAGAGCTTACCTATGAGGCTTGTCTTGGGGAGCCAGAAGATGAGTAGATCTCCGCACACACCCGCCAGAATCTTCAAAGTAAAACAAAAGCCTTCATGACGTTCAGCCACATATGCTGTCCAGGTCTCAACAATGCATTGCCCGCTCAAGGCTGTATCCTTGAAAACAGCTCCCACTGTGGGAATGGTGGGTAGAATGTATATCCCAAGACTGGGTCCAGCTCGGTGGCCAGGTCCTCTCCATGACCTCCTCCTCCAAATCATTTGTTCAGTTTGGATTTTAACCCAGTTTTAAGTCATGAATTTATGTACTTCCCACCGTATTAATTTGCCAGGTTAGGAGTTGTTCATTATTCCCTCATGTTTCTAATTAACAAAGAGCAATGATCCTGAAAAATATTTTCTTTAAGGATTATTTCTCTCTTCAAGGCAATGAAGTGAAGGGTTATCAAAGCATCTTCCAGGAAGTGCAAACATATTTCCTTCCCCTGAACTCTGATGCTTAAGATCAGTTTTAGCTTTACATCTGAGACTCATCATAAAATGTCTGAAGCAGCAAAACTGTTTGATCTCTCTTTTTGCCTGGGCTCGGAGTATTTCCATGGCCTTATTATCAGACACTATCCTGTACCAGAGCAGAGAGATGCAAAGGGGTAAGATAAGCAGAAGGCCCGTTAAAAGATCCTAAATTGCAGAGAAATTGGGGGGTGGGGGGCGTATTGTATGTTTCTTCTGGGGGAAAAAGACAAAAACACTGGTGAGTTGTTTTTAACATGTTTATTTGTTTTTTAAGCTCAGAAATACCTTTCTGTCTCTTGAATGACAAGATGGGAAAAGTCATAGAGAAAATTTGACTAAATAGATAGATATATGTCCCAAGATAATCACTGAGGATATAATTTTTTAAATTTAAAGGGTGACATCATAAGATTACATATACTTTGAGTTTTTATCTATGCTCTATAAACAACTAGCAATGGTGGATACAAAATAAAATCTACACACTAAAATGTGGCAAAAACAAAATGAAGCAAAGAGATAAATATGAATCAGTCAGGATCCCAGAAGGAAACAGATGTCACCTTCCAAAGGGTTTAAACTGTAAAAAATTAAACGAGGGGACCATATGTGGAGGTTTAATCAGGATTAAGGGAATCAATAAAGGATAATGAATCATCCAGGGGCAGATGACAGAGAGAAGAAGGTAAAGGAAGGGAATAATGACACCAGGTGTGGTAAAAACCAAACTTTCTTTAAAAGAAACTCATCAGCGCTGACCAACTTCATCACAATTAAGCAAATGATATGGTCCATTTCTAAACTCACTATTAAAAGTACTAAAACCCAAGACAAACAAGGTTCACTTTACTTCAGCCATTCTAAATTTTACTGCAGAGGCTCAATTTGTCTTAGTCCATTGTCTTTCACATTTTCTCACAACCAACCTTTTACTTATTTGCTGACTTTTCCTCTTCATAGACAAAAATCAAACCCACTATTCTCTGCTGCGTCCAGCACGGGCAGGTTCAGTGAGCCTGAGGAGGGATGGGGAAGGATTAAAGAAGACAGACAAGAGAATACAGCTGGGGCTTGGTGAGATGCTGCTTCTCTGATGGAGGGACAGCACCACAGCCTGCAAGCTGAGTCTTTATTTTATAGTCAGAGCACATAAAGCAAAATAAGGACAGTGGTCAACATGTTTCCAATGTTCTGATGAGTTTCACCTTGTTTTGGCAGCACTTGCTGCACCTCCCGCAGCCCATTAGCTACCTAGGAAGGAGCAAGGGAGAACTGTAAGGTGGAGCTTAATTATGCTAAGAGGGCTTTGCCCTCCAGGCTGGGATTTGTTTGTGGCCCTGCCACAGGTCAGTCTGAGGCTTAACCCTGGGCTGCTCCCTCCATTTCTCCATAAACATTTATATTTCTTTGTGACTTTTGAATTTATTAGACCCTCAATTACCAAGGATAGCTTCAATTCTTAATTGAAGTTACTACTTTCTGTGACAGACCAAAAAGTACTAGGAAATAAACCAAGAACTGTCTGTCACATACAAACATGTTAGCAGAGCAGCAAAATTCCCAATCTTCATGGCTCTGTTGGAATGTTTTACTTTCACACATTTGCCATGGACTGATGTTGGGTGAAGTGTATTTCTTTGCCTCTTGGCTTGGGACCGGCCTCATGCCTGCCTTTGGCCATTGGGATGCTAGTGTACAGGAGGCAAGCAGAGGCTTGAGATGTTCTTTTCTGACACAGCATGCCCTCCTAGACTCCACTGATCCACTTCTCAGAGAAAAATGCCCCAGGTAGACAATGATCTTTAGTCTATACCCCCAAATAATCCACTTGCATCATGGATCCTGGAGCCTGAATCCCAGAGCTGGGAGTCCAGCCTTGTCAACAAATTGCAGACCACCTGCAGACAAAGGAGCAGGGAAATAAATCTTTATTCTTTCAACCCACTGAGTTTGGGGTAATTAAAAATGCAACATGGTTGTGGTAATAGCTAACTGGATCACACTACAGTCCAATACTAGTACATGTCTTTTACATTTGTGAAGGTTAATAAGCATGTGCACAAAATATTTTATAGCATGATAAGTTTAAATGGTAAACCATTTTAGAAAATACTGTTATAATTCAGTTCAGTTGTATAAATAACTTTTACCTAAACATTTTGTGGAAACAATGATAAATTATTCAACTTATAAAATCAGTTTATAGCCCGACCACTGTGGATCAGTTGTTGAACATTGACCTATGAACCAGAGGTCAGGGTTTGATTCCAGGTCAGGGTACATGCCTGTGTTGCAGGCTCAATCCCCAGTGTAGGGCCTGTAAGAGGCAGTGGGTCAATGATTCTTTCCCATCATTGATGTGTCTATCTCTCTCCCTCTCCCTTTCTCTGTGAAATCAATAAAAATATATTTAAAAATAAAATAAATATAATCAGTTTATAAAATTAGAAATTGCAGTAGAATTAAGCTTTTTATGAGCAAATAAACATCTTACATAAACAAAAACATCACTAAATATAATAAAGCAAAACATGTCAATATTTTTCAAATTGTGACAAAGTCAGGCATATGGCATATGTTGCTCTAAGTCAAAATTATTAAATCAGTATAAGTTGTCCAGATATTCACTTGAAATAGAAATATCGGCTTAACTATTTTCAACATTTATACACAAACTAGTGGCCTGGTGCATGAAATTCGTGCACATTAAAAGGGAATTAATTAGAGGAAATATTTTAATATTGCTATTTTCCCTTTCTCTATAATAGAAGTGTCAGAGATGAAAGAAAATTAGTAAAATGTATATGAAAATCTCCCTCTTGTCAGAGTATGGGGCACACCACGGGACCTAGAGTGCACTAGGATACAAAATAAAATCTACACACTAAAATGTGGCAAAACAAAATGAAGCAGAGAGATAAATATGAATCAGTCAGGATCCCAGAAGGAAACAGATGTTCCTGTTTCCCTGCCCATCTGCACATGCCTCAAAATTGTGCAAGAGCCTGACCCAGCTAGCCCCATCCCCGTCAAGCCCCACAGGGCAGGAGGCGCATCCTCAGGTACCCCATTAAGCCCCACCAGGCAGGGGTCATAGCCTCAGACCCCCCTGCCCAACCTCAGGTCCCCCAGCCCTGGCACTGGGGCAAGGGACATGGCCTCAGGTTTCCAGGCCAGGCCTCAGGTCCCCTGGTCCCAGCGCTGGGGTGGAGGGCATGGCCTCAGGTCCCTCCCGCCCACCCAGCCTGGGTGTGAGGGCACGAGGGCACGATGACCATTTGCATATTAGCTTTTTATTATATAGGATATATTTTTAAATTATTTTTGTTTGTTTTTCCTAATGTGATTTTCTTATTTATTTTTGTCTTTTAATACTTTGACGGATGTTAAAGTACAGAAAGTTGAAAGGATTGGCCAGTAAACATTCATATATAACTATTGCCTAGATTTACCAGTCATTAACATTTTATCACATTTGCCTTTTCTCTCTCTAAATATGCATTTTTTAAAAAATAAACTGATTTATTCTAGAATAATTTTAGATTTACAGAAAAATTACATCTATTGTAGATCTTTCACTCAGCTTCCCCGAAGGTTAACATACTACATAGTCTTGGTTCAGTTGCCAAAACTAGGTAATTAAAATTGGTATATTACTATTAACTAAATTGCAGATTTTTTTTGGATTTTACTTTTTAAGTGTACTTAGAAGTACTGATGTTCTTTGTGTTTTTTTCTGCTTGTTTTTTTTTGCTGTTTGTCTGATACCAATCTCATTTCTGTGCTTTTTATGTTGTAACTTATCAACCAAGGTCATTGTTTCAATCAATGTTCTCTTTCTTTTTTACCTTGAGTTATAGCCCAACAAGCATTTAACTTTTTTTCCCAGCCAGTGTTGTTCAGTGGTTGAGCATCGACTTATGAACCAGGAGGTCACAGTTTGATCCCCAGTGGAGGGGTACAGGAGGCAGCCAATCAGTGATTCTCTCTCATCATTGATGCTTCTGTCTCTCTATTCCTTTCCCTTTCTCTCTGAAATCAATAAAAATATATAAAGGTTTTTTTCTGTTTATGGAAATTTATGAATTCTCTTATTTTAACTTTGTATAAGCCTTACTAATCTCAATCACCTACTAAAACAAGAGCTTTATTAAATTTGAGCAAATTTATAATCTAATTCCTCAATTTGTCTTTGGAGATAGGCAATTTTATATATTATTCTGTTTGTTTAGAAAATATTTCAAATCGCATAATGGAGTATTTCTATTAAACTCTAAGGCAGGCTGAGGAACTGTTGGAATTTATAGCTTTATTTATCCCTAACACATTAACTGTTGCTTTGGCAGCATTTGTCTGGTCACACTGGGGGGTCATGCTAAGGGTACGTAATTTAAAGTTTATTGGCACAATTTTGTTTGCATGTGAACATATCTTGTATGTTCTATGGGACTTCTTTATTTGTAAGAGAAAAGGGAAATGTCATATATCAGAAATCTGAAGATTTCTAAGAAATGAATGAAGACAAGCTGGAAGCCATATTTTTAGTCTAAAAATACTCAGGACTATTTTTTAAGTTTAGATCTAAAAAAGAGCAAAGCTTCTCAGAAACTCTCTTTTTTCCAAGCCATGAAAAATTATTCAACCTTATTATTTATCAGGGAAATGCAAATTAAAATGCCAATGGGATACCAGTTCCCACACACTCTAATGACTACAATTACGATGACTGGCAATATTCAAAGTTCCTGTCTCAAGTGAAGGACCTGGGACTCGCATACATTTCTAAAGTGAGTATTAAGTGGTAAAAGCACTTTGGGAAATAGGTTGGAAGCTTCTTACAATAAAGAAAATACACATACCCACTGACAGTAATTTTACTTCAAATTTAGTTATATAAATGATGTTAAAATATGCTCACAAAAAACTGGATAAGAATTTTCATGTCATTTTTAGTCATAACAACCTCAAAGTAGAAACATTGTGAGATTCCATCAACAGGAAAATGTATGAAAAAACTAGTAAATTTATACACTGTGCTATTGTTCAGCAATAAAAATGAATAAACTACTAGGACAAGATAAACAGATCTCTAAAGAAACATGCGCGTGCGCGCGCATGCACACACACACGCACACACACACACACACAAACACAACATAAGAATACATGCTATATAAGTCCACTGGTATAAAGGCCAAGAACAGACAAAACTAACTTGTGGTGATAAAAACCAGAAAAGTAGAGAACAGTAAATTTGCCTATAGGTACTTTAGGTACTATACTTAGCAAATTAATAAAACCTTTACAAATAAAAATCTCATTTGTGAAATAAACACTGTATATTCTTTAAATATCATATCTGTAAACTATTAAGGACAAATATTAGAAAAAATGGAGTGGGGCAGGAATAGATTCTCTAGATCAATGATCTTCAAACTTCTCCCACAAACATCTAAATTTTTTCTTCACACACACACACACACACACACACACACAAATAGTAATAAAATAAAATTTTTCTTCACAATTAAAAAAATAAAAATGTTTACTTTTTACTAATGCAAAAATATATTCAATTTTCTTCTAATTAAATTATTGCAATTATTACTAATATACATTTATTTACGACTAAATTCTAACTTTTGAAAGATATTAAGTTTGCAAAGTAGTTTTTATTGGAAATGCAACCCATAAGAAAATGAATGGGGCTTATTGTAATTTGTTTATTGATTTGTGAATACATGTTACTTCTTGTTCAAATAATTTCTCATATTTATATATGCAAGCAATGAGAAAAGTGGCTTACATAAATAATTTAATGAAAATGGAAGAAGTTTTTATAGCAATGTCACTCAATTTGTTGAATGCCTTCAGAGTTATATATCACAAATTACATAGTGAATGTTCACCACAAGATATTTTCATGGTTTACCAGTGGGCAACTCAAATTATTTTTTTAAACAAAGTAGAAACTATCTGGCTCACCAAAAAATTTTTGGCCCTGTAATTCTGAATAATTTACCTTCACAATTTCTGGGAAATATATTAAATAATCTTTACCAAGACTTACCAAATAACTATTAAATATACTCATAACTCTTTTGATAGAATTTGCCTTATTAACATTATATGTTTAGAAAAATCAAAATGTTCATTTTAATACACACTTTTAAGTATATTATTTTTAAAATAAATTATTTAAATAGTAATTTAAATATATATTTTTCAAAAGGGTTTGAACTGCAAACTTAGCTCATTAATGGTAAAATGTTTGTTATCAACATAATAGGCAAAGCAAGTCCTCATTATCAATCCAATGAACTTTGCTTTTCAATCAGATGAAATATGGCTTAATTTTTCAATTGAAATAAGCATTTTACTACACATCTCTATGACAATAATTTCACTTCTGAATTCTAACTTTAACAAAGCTACATCTGAAAGCTGAGCATGAATTGGATGTCTGGGCATGACATTAATCAATGCCTCTTTGATTTGCTCTCTCAAATTTCTTTTTCCAAGAAGTCAGGTGAGAGAAAGGGATACTTTAATTTTATAAAGTAAGAGAAGGTTGACTGGTGTGAGGGGCAATGGGAAAGAAGAGTTGGCACAATTTTAAAGAAATTATTTTAAAAATAAGAAAATTTTTAGATAAATTATTTTAGGAATGAGTTCATACGAAAGTTGAGAATCTGGGAGTTGATTCTTTCAAAACTAGCATGACTGTACTATTTATTACCCAAACCAGGTCATTCTGAGAGTAAAAGGGAATCCTATCTAATAATAGACAAACATGGTAATTAACTGTACCTCTGACACGCTTCCCATTGGCTAAATAGGGCGATATGCAAATTAACTGCCAACCAACATGGTGGCCGGCAGCCAGGCAGCTGAAGCAAACAGGAGGCTTGCTTGCTCCAGTGAAGGAGGAAGCCAAACCGTTCCCTGCCTGCTGCCACTGGACTCTGAGCTTGCACTCTAAGAAACAATGTTGCAATTATAGAAGCTAAACAAAACTCATGCTTTCAGCCAGCCAGCTGAGCTGGAGTTGCAACAATGTTTCAATTATAGAACCCAAACAAACCAGATACAAAAAAGGAGAGGTTGGGAGCTTCAATAACCCGCAGCCTAAAAATGGCCCTCAGCCCCTCACCCAGACTGGCCAGGCACCCCAGTGGGGACCCCGAGCCTGAAGGGGGTGTGACCAGCTGCAAACATCCATCATCCCCTCATCCAGACTGGCCAGGCACCCCAGTGGGGACCCCCACCCTGAAGGGAGTGTACCCAACTGCAAACAGCCATCATCCCCTCATCCAGGCTGGCCAGGCACCCAAGCGGGACCCCCACCCTGATCCAGGACACCCTTCAGGGCAAACCAGCCGGCCCCCACCCGTGCACCAGGCCTCTATCCTATATAGTAAAAGAGTAATATGCCTCCCAGCACCAGGATCAGTGGAGCCGCAAGGCCTCCTGGCCCCTGGAGCAGCATGACAGGGGGCAGCGCCCAAACCCCTGATCGCCCTGCGGCTCTGTGTGCGACAGGAGGCAGGGCCACAACCTCCCTATCCGCCCTGCTCTGCTCATGACAGGGGAAGGTGCCCCAACCCCCTGATCGGCCCTGCTCTGTGCCTGATAGGGGGGAGCTCCCCAACCCACCCATGGGCCCTTCTCTGTGTGTGACGGGGGGAATGCCCCAACCCCATGATCAGCCCTGCTCTGTGGGTTACAGGGGGCAGTGCCCCAACTCCCCTAACGGCCCTACTCTGTGCATGACAGGGGGGAGCTCTCCATCCCCCTGATCAACCCTACTCTGTGCGTCACAGGGGGGAGCTCCCAACCCCTGATCAGCCCTGCTCTGTGCTTGACAGGGGGTGGCATCGCAACCTCCCAATTCTCCCTGTTCTGTGCATGACAGGGGGCGGTGCCCCAACTCCCCAATGGCCCTGCTCTGAGCCTGACCAGGGGCTGCACTTAGGGATTGGGCCTGCCCCCTGCCACCTGGGAGTGGGCCTAAGCCAGCAGGTCGTTATCTCCCGAGGGGTCCCAGACTGTGAGAGGGCACAAGTGGGGCTTAGGAACACCCCCCACCACCACCAGTGCACTGGGCCTCTAGTTATACCAATAATAGGTCAGTAATAACAGACATCAATCAGGACTGTGTAGACAAAGCAGGATATGTCTGATCACTTAGCTTGAAACTCTCTATCCCCTTGCATCCTTTTGAAAGTCTTCATCTAACCCAAGAAGCACATATGTCCAATTTGAATACTGTCTCAGGTTGCAGACTTGGGAACATCTGCTAATATTTATTCAGTGACTACCATGATCCAAAGATGGTATTTTGTGATTTCTTTGCTTTATATTAGTTAACCCCATAAGACTCTGTATATAGATACTTTTATCATGTTTTACACCTAAGAAAAATGAAGTATAATGAGATGAGAGATGTGTCCAAGTCTACATACCAAGTAAATAATTGAACCTAAATTGGTCAGTCAGCAGAGTTCTAAGATTGTGCACTTTCAAACTCTGCTATGAGGGGTTCTTAAATAGTATCAGCAAACACAGTCGTTAAGAAGGGAGCCTGGTACTTTATCAGTCTTCATTACCAAACACTTATTTTGTTGACTCATTCTTTTATTCAGATTTTTATATTATTTATTCTATTCAATTCGTTGACTAAGACTGCAGTGTGCCAGATGCTATTTTAGCACTTTAAAAAAATAAGAATAACTTTATTTCATGCTTACCTGCTCTGAGCCATAGGTCTTACTTGTAAGGAAGAAACAAACTCAGAAAAGGGGGTGAATGTAATCAGGGTTACACAGAAGGTGAGATCATTTACTTTAAGCCTAGTTTGTTTTTTTATCACAAGTTCCCAGAAATGTACACATAAATGTTGAAGTAAAAATAAAAGAGATGATATAGCAGTTCTTTATACTTTCAACATGCTTTATACCACATATAACTCCAGGTTTTCCCAAAAATTCTTATTGTAATATTATCTTTAATATCATTCAAATATTTTTACCGAACTCATCCCAACCATGAATACTGATAAGTGAGTCCTAAATATTCTTCTCAATTCTACAGAACTGCCGAGTGGTTTTGGGCACAGAGAATGCTGTTGTTTGCAGTTTTTGGTATTTTTATTACCAGGAGCCCAAAAACTCAGAGCAGTAATTTAATATCTGGAAACCAACTATAGTAGATTAAAGAATTAATGTTTCTTTCTATAATAGTACCTCCAGAACACATTTATAAAGAAAGTTATCTGGTTGAACTTCTGGTGTGCTAAAGAATATAGTTGTTAATCACCAACTGTGAAAGTAGAATTATCTTTTGAATCTAACTTCAAATTTCAATGCAATTAGATTTGCTAAGTCATTTAGCAAGCTCCTCTATTTGCCATTGAAGTGTGTCTTAAAAATATGAACAAAGATCCTAAAATTCAGTTATATAGACATTTACTAAATATATATAAAAGGATATGATGGGTGAGTTATATTGTTTTTTGCAATCTGAAACTCTATTATCCATTAAGCCATTAACTATCTCTGAGTACATTTTCAGAAGAAATATAGTAATGCATTTCTATCTCTCCCTCTCTCTCTCTCTCATGCACACACACACCCATGTAAATACACATACAATTAGTATTTTAAAAGCTCACTTTGTACACTCTGTAAATTGCATAATATGCTGAAATACAACTCAATTTTTATACTAGGTATAACACATGAGTTGTTTGCCCTAATTCATTACCAAAAGATTAAACTACATTGTGCTATAAAATAAAGTCATAATATTTTATGAGAAAATATTTATTAATTTTTTTCTTCTTTGAAATTTCTCTCCTTGCATTTGATCCCAAAAAGTTAAATTAAATTGAGGTAATGTTACTTATTTTGTTTAATTTCACTGAAATCTTATAAGTATTAAAGCAAATGACACTGGCTGCCAGATTAACCTTTCTAAAACATACTAAATTATATTTTTTAAATATATTTTTATTGACTTCAGAGAGGAAGGGAGAGAGAGAAAAAAATAGAAACATCAATGATGAGAGAGAATCATTGATCAGCTGCCTCCTGCATGCCCCCATGTGATAGACACTTTCCAAATCAATATTAAATTTCACACCTTCTATTATCTTTATTTCACCGATAACAGGTATGAGAATTAGAGTAGATATCCAGGTCTCATAGCTAAGATTCAAAGTAAAATCTAACACCAAAACCAATGATTTTTGTACTAATTAGGTTTATAAGTATTTAATCACAAAATCTGTTTAAGAAAAACTGAAAGAAAGAAAAGGTTTTTTTACTGATTTATTATTTATTGATCTAAAAATTGGAATATATTCTCCATCATTCACTTTATGGATGTCGCCCTTAAACTCCTCACTTTTTTTTTTTTTTTTTTTTTACTCACTGTGATCTTAGATGGTTTCTGTATGTATCCAGCAGTTGCATATTTGGAAATGTAATCAATCAAAAGTCTATTTAATAACACTAATGAGCATACATATTTAAGAAAGTTAAATAAAAATAAATTCAAGTAGTTAACTAAGTATTGGTGCCTGGAATGTTCAGCTTTTCTAAAGCATTAACATGTGACAGGCTTTGCAATGCAAAGACAAGTGGTAGACCATTCATTCACAATTTAAAAATCTTTAAGGGCAAATCTTCTTTTTTTAATAGTAAAATAATTCATGCCAGGCCATTTGAGATGGACACAGATGGAAAATGAAAAGCAGCAGGGGTGTTGGGAGGTGATACATTTATGTGGAAAACTGGAAGACCAGCATTAGGACAATGGAAGAAGGACCCAAACACACTGCCAACGGCGCACAGCCTCTTGGGCAGACATTAGCAATGACGACATTAGTTCTGAATTACTGCTGTCTTGCTAATCTGTGATGAAGAAAAATTTATTATCTTCTCTTTAGAGAGAATAGGTTGAGGCATGGAGTAAAGGCATAGGTCTCAATCACAAAGCTGAGACCAAGACCCATCTCATTGACTTTCACTGTCTTATATCAGATCACACAGCCTCCCTGGATAGTTTTATCAAACTAATTATGATTTGAGCTGTTCATGCTGGCTGACTTCAGATTTTAAATATAGATAAACTTTAATAATAAGGAAACTTTAATAATAAGGGTGAATGGCTTTAATTACCAAAAGCTAACCCTTGGAGTATTATACTGGCAAAGAATGCTTCACAACTTCTTGATCTATTTAAAAAAAGAAGAAAAAAAAAAAATTTCTTCATCCTTATCCTCCCCTTTAGAACTCTACACATCCTTTTCCAGCAGGAATAGATGGCCCTAAATAACTTTTATTGACTTTATTAGTTGAAATTCATTGATAACATTATATCTTCTGATAGTTTTTTCCTTAGCAAAACCACCATGTGGGCTCTACAGCCGTACTACTCAGTCAGAAATGAATATGTGCTAAGTGGCAGCCAGGAAACTCGTGGGTAAACATGGTGAGATGTTATTCATACTTAATTTATATCATATATAAACCAAAAAGCCAAAGCCCTTTGTTCTTCAGACAGGTCATTTTTACAAGTATCATAATAATACCTCTTCAAGGAATATGACTGTGAGATTAGTGTCTGCACAAAGCTTTATCTGTATTATCTCATATTTATGGAACTTTGTATTTTCAGTGGAAAAAATACTTAACTTTCTTAAAATTAGAAGAAATTCTCATTCTATTGTCAATTCTTTTCAAAAGTGTTGCTGAAACATTTGTTCTGAAAATAGAAAAAAAAATTACTTAAGATTAAAGAGGGATTTATTTTGTAAGCTCCCAAGTTTGACTTAATTGAGTGGAGGAGGTTTTTTAAAATATAATTAAAGCTGGAAAAATATTATTGAATGAAGCAAAATGGAACAGGGAAGAAGATACATTTCAATAAAATTAAAAATTGGTAGCAAGTACAGGTAAAGTACTAGGAATTTTGACCACACTGAGACTCAACTTATTACTACATAAAAAAGGAGAATAAGAGGTTGCAATCACTTTGAAATAGGTAGGTCCTAAATAAGTTTTTTTGTTTTAATTTTTTTATCATATGTGGGCTTTGTTTAGTGACCCGTGGTATATATATATATATGTATGTATATATATATATATATATGTGTGTGTGTGTATATATATATATATGTGTGTGTGTGTATATATATATATATATATATATATATATATATATCTACACTAATAAAAGAGAAAAATGGTAATTGGCGTACGGCGATACCGTTTTCATTGGCTAATCAGGGCTATATGCAAATTAACTGCCAACTAAGATTGGCAGTTAACTGCCAACAAGATGGCGGCTAATTTGCATATGTAGGCACAATGCAGGGAGGCGAAAGGGAAAGCAGGAAGAAGCCCCCTGCCACTGACAGTGATCTGAAACCCAGGGGGGAGCTAAGAGCTGGGGGGCAGGGCAAAGGTGGCCCTGGGGCCGCCTTTGCCCTGCCCCCCAGCCATGATCGGAGAATCAGGCGCCTTTGCCGCCCTGGCCAGTGATAGCAGGAAGTAGGGGTGGAGCCAGCGATGGGAGCTGGGCATGGTCGAAGCTGGCAGTCCCAGGAGCTAGGGGTCCCTTGCCTGGGCCTAAAGCGAAGCCCACGATCGCAGCGCCCCCCGCTGCCACTGCGGGTCCCGCTGCCTGGGCTAGACTCCTAGGCCAGAGGCGTTAGGCCTGGGCAGGGGCGGAGCCTGCAACCGCGGGGAGCTGGGGGTCCCCTGCCCAGGCCTGACACCTCTGCCGGAGGTCTCAGGCCTGGTCAAGGGGTCGATCCGGTGATTGGTGATCGGAGGGTGATGAGGGTCAACTCCTCTGGCTGAGGCATCAGGCCTGGGTGTGGGGCGGAGCCGGGGATTGGGGGGATATGATGGTCCCCTTGCCCAGGCCTGAAGCCTGGGTCAGAGGCGTCAGGCTTGGGCGGGGGGTGGAGCAAGCGATCAGAGGGAGATGAGGGTCCCCTGCCCAGGCATGATTCCTGGGCCAGAGGCCTTAGGCCTGGGCGGGGGCCAGAGCCAGTGATCGGGGGGAGATGGGGGTCCCCTGTCCAAGCCTGACACCTCTGGCAGAGGCGTCAGGCCTGGGCAAGGGGCCGATCAGGCGATCGGAGGGTGATGGGGGTCAACGCCTGAGGGCTCCCAGTATGTGAGAGGGGGCAGGCTGGGCTGAGGGACACTCTCCCCCCCCACACACACCCAGTGCACAAATTTCGTGCACCGGGCCCCTAGTGTGTGTGTGTGTGTGTGTGTATATATATATATATATATATATATATATATATATATATATGATAAAATTTCTATTCTCCTTTTCTTTCCTATTCATAATAAACATTTTTAGCATGCTTTCCTACTCTTTTGTCATTGTGGACTACATTGTCTTAAGGTGCATGGTGTTTAAAAGAGTGACCTCTATGCAGTCTCAAAACAAGGATCAAAACTCATTCTGCCACTTGCTGGAATTCTGTCTCTATTTCCCCATCCTTATTTTACTTTGAGATAGGATTAATTGTATAAGCAGTGCTGAGGATTGCATGTGCCCTAAGACACATCAAGCCCTTAGTATACACAGTTAGCACTCACTAAAGGTTGTTAATTATTCATGCCAGCAAACTCACCCCATGACATCTCTACTCCCAATTCATACTATGCTTATAGACACCAGGGGTTTTTAGAGGTTTTTGATCGTCTGGCAATAAGCACCTATTGCAGTTTTTCTCAGCATGAATGGTTATTTGAACATTTTCTGGCAGTGCTGACTCAAGAGAAGCAGAGGCACCTAGATGTCTCTAATTTCCTTCTCTCCAATAACTTCCTGGGGCCTTAGATCCATCAGTCAGCACTGAATTAAACTGCAGGGCTAAGGGGCTCTGCTCCTGGATCAGAATTCAGTCTGCTACTTCAAGATGCTGTGAGAACTCCTTGAAATCCAGGCTCTGTGTCTCCGCTGTCAGTCTGAAGCTGGCCTTGCCTCAGCAAAAGGTTTCTTCTCCCGGAAAACCAAGTGTGCTTCCAGCCCTATTATCCTTTCAGAGAGCTTTTAGCTCCTTTTTTGCTCAACATTTCCCCTTCAGAGTCGGGTCTAAATCTTTCCTTTGCAAAAACAGAAGTTTACTAAAGTATTTTTTCTTGAGTGAAGGAGCAGTTTTTCTGAGTGTTGAAGTTTGTCAGTAGTCTTTGTGCAATAGTTGCAGCCTGCAGGCCACTTTCAAATGGCACATTTCTGATCCTGATGTGAAGTGTTCATGCCCTGTGATAGGAACAGAGGAAAAATCAAAGCGGGTTAGTAATGCATTCCCACCTGGGCTCCTGCATTATGAGTTTAGCAGGCAGACACCACTGAGTCTGATGTGTCTGGAGGATTACAGTGACTTGGTGCAGGTTGAAAGCAGACTGGAGTAGGAAAATGGGGCTAGGGTGGCAGGCACCAGCCAGAGATGGACCATCTCTGTCATAGATAAAAATGTGAATTTTATCCATGAAGTATGTTCTTATAAACCTGGATGAGAAAGTTTTTAAACAAATAAATAGAATTTTCCAAGTCCCACTTCAAACCTACTACATCAGAATATTTACAGGGAAGTCTTCTCTACTGTTTCTCAATCTAATCCAAACGCTTATTGCTTCCCACATTTCACCAGAACAGAAATCACTATCAAAATAAAAAGAGAAAAACTTTACTAATTTTGACAGTCCTGTATTAAAATTTTATACCAAAAATGAATTATAAGGAAACATATAGCACTGTGCAGAGATCCTAGTTGGTCAATATTTATGTGTTTGATTGAGGTCCTTTCAGCAATTAGATATTATAATAAAATCACTCTATATTTATTGGTACTCTGTTGATGATTTTCAAATCTTCTCATGTTTTTCCATAAGGTTATATCATATGTATACACACATACAAGAATATCTGTTCTTCCTTAGGGCCAAGAAGACTAATAAAAAATAGAGGCTGGAGAAAAGAGACTGATATATAAACAAAGACTGATATAGGATATAGAATACAATCAATATTATAATACTGGCTTCTTATAGTCCGTGACAGTGAAAGGGAAAACTGGGATGAGACCTATGATTTTCTAATGGAGCATCCTTAATAGAAAGATGATACAGTCCAAAGAGGGCTGTTAAACAGATGGACTTGATCCTCAATGATTAAGCCAATTGATATTGGAAGTTCCAGATTATTCAAAATCTCAGAAATAAGTGAAAACACACAAAACCTGGCATCTCTCTCCTGTTTTCTGTGTATACCACCAATCATGAGTCCTGATGATCTGTCTCATATCTGTCTGTCTTTCTCAAGCTCGCTTATGATCCACACCCCCCACAACTGACCTAGTTCAGCTTCTAGTTTCTCTTGCTTATATTCAGGCAAATCTGCTCACTGTGCGTGCAGCCTCCAGCATCCTGCTACTGTAATCTTCTGGACATTATAACAGTATCTGAAAACACACTGATGTTGTATTGATTTCCAAAATATAGGGAATCACATTCTTTTTATAATTAAAACTTTTAATTATTACAAATTATTTCTCTAAGTTCAAGTCCAAATTCCTTGACCTAAAGCAATAGCACATAGAAGGCTATGTTAGGCCCTGTACAGTCTTTCTTTAACTCTGATGACTCAATTAGAAATGGAAACCTAAAGAACATAATCAGACTTCAGCAAGGATCGCCTTAGTACATGGGAGTAATGAACCCTTGAGTGGTTACTTCATCTTGCACCCAGCCCAATGTGATAAAAAGCTCACAGCCTCCATCTGCTGCTCTGAGGTTTTACGGCACAAGCCATGCGGCCTATTCCTTTTGGCTGGGTCAGGAACCAGAGGCTAGTTACTTATTTATTTCTCTATCAATGCTAGTAGCTGGTGCATCTCATGAATTCTTTGCAAGAGTTATTTGATAATATTGGTAGCAAATCGAAGTAAAAGAAAATTTTGGACATAATATGAATGGCAATCCTCATCAATAAAGTCTAAACTAGCCCTTTCTAGTCTGACCAAATATCTTTGCTGACCCAGACCCTGCTTACATTTATAATAAACTAGAGACCTAGTGCACGAAATTTGTCCACTGACGGGGGAAAATGTCCCTCAGCCCAGCCTGCACCCTCTCCAATCTTGGACTCCTGCGGGATCGGGCCTAAACCGGAAGTCAGACATCCCTCTCACAATCCGGGACTGCTGGCTCCCAACTGCTCGCCTACCTGACTGACTTATTGCCCCTAACTGCTTCTGCCTGCCAGCCTGATCGCCCCCTAACCACTTCCCTGCTGGCCTGATTGAGGCCTAACTGCTCCCCTGCTGACCTGATCACCCCCAACAGCCCTCCTCTGCAGGCCTGGTCCTCCCCAACTGCCCTCCCATGCAGACCTGGTCCCCAACTGCCCTCCCTCTCCTATAGGCCCAGTTGACTCCAACTGCCCTTCCCTGGTGGCCATCTTGTGGTGGCCATCTTGTGACTACTTGGGTGCAGCCATCTTGTGTGGGAGTGTGGTGGTCAATTTGCATATCACCTATTTATTATATAGGATTTTCCATCCAAGTCTGCCACAACACTTTTTAGTCCAGGCACTCAAAACTACTCATGGTTCTCTC
The DNA here is from genome assembly GCF_964212035.1 of Myotis nattereri. NCBI lineage: Eukaryota > Metazoa > Chordata > Mammalia > Chiroptera > Vespertilionidae > Myotis > Myotis nattereri. The sequence continues at coordinate 161,470,337 of NC_138075.1, forward strand.
AAAACCCAATGCCCATGCAAACCTCCCATCACTGTTATTACAATCCCCTTCTTCCTCTAAATATAATTCATGTTTTAGAACCCAACTTATGCACAATTCTTCCAAGAAGACTTCACAGATGCTCTCATTTCCCTCCAGGCTGGGATAGGCCTACTTCCAAACTGCTCCCATGTACTAGTACAATGCTGAATACAAGCTACTGAATGTCTTTACTTGTTGGAATTCCTTTCTATATTATAAAATCCTTGAGAGTGGAATGTATTTTATTTCTTTCACATACCCATCCCAAAAACTATGCCTAGAATACTCTCATGTTCAATGACTGTTTATTGAACAGAATTATAGACAGGTGTGTGTGTTTTTTTAATTTGGAGTGAATGAAATTACTGGTGCTCCCTATTAAGATATGTACATAGCTCTAACTTTACCCAGATAAACTATTGCTATAAAAAAAGAGGAAGATTCTATTTTCATTTTTATTCAACTCTAACCATTAACAAAATCTGTATGGAAAGTTCACAATACTATAATGACAACAAATATTTTGACTGAGGCCTTCTTAAGTCTAGGCCCAGTTTTTTCTGTACATACTATTATTTTTTCCAATCTTACAACAATAGGCATATACTGTTATTATCCCTATTTCATATATGTGAAGCTTAGAGAGATTAAGTATTTGCCCAACCACACAACTACCACATCTCATTGGCTTTAGACATTCATCAAAGCATTTTCCAAAACAGTCACTATGATGAGATTACAAAGCTGAATACAAAGGGACTCTTTGAATCACATTTGGACTTTAGTGGACAAATATTACTGTATCTGTTGGCTAAAATATTACTGTATATGTTGGCCCAAAGCCTATTGTGGCTTATTGTTGTAGCATCTTTTTCTGGTGCCTATACTGGGCACTCCTTGAAGGCAGGAAGCATGCAGAGACCATTGTACCCCCCACTGGAGCTACCACAGTTGTGAACACATGGATTCTTGAGATATGTGTGTTGGCTAATTGCTTACTTAGAGACTTTTAGAGGAGGTTTCAAGCACTTAATATATGTCTCTCCTTGTGGAAGCATATATTTTACCTTTATCCACTGAAGAGTGCAGTAGGAAGACATTTTTCTCTTCCAATTTTTTACTTACTCTTCAGTCTTCACACAGTTCCCTTGGGATGTAGAACAGACATCATTACTCCATGTTCCATCTACCGCCTGGCTTGACCAGAATCATTTCTCTCAGAGAATAGTGGATTTTTCCAATTAAGCTCTGGACAAATTAGCAATGTATTTTACATAAGCCACTAAAACTGTGTTTTGCTTAGTTGCATTTGGCCATTTTGGCCCTAGATGAATTTCACAATGCTGCAAAATACTGCCTCGCTTCTATCTAATTTTCTAACCAAGTATCGCCCATTCTGTAGAGTTTACACCTAAATATTACAAAGCTTTGAAATGGTGTTAACAACTTTTCTAGGTCTCAGAAATCTTTGGAGACACTGAAAAAAAGAGGGTAATTTTTTTAACCTCCTTCTTTAATGAAGCAGATTCTAATTTTATTCTAGTACTAGGTTGTATAACTTCTGAAAAATCCTCCTTCTTAGCTTCATTCACCCAGTGGTTAACATGATATATAATTGTAGATGCTTAAAGAATATAATAATCCTGCCTGGCCAGTGTTGCTCAATGGTTGAGCATCAACCTCTGAACCAGGAGGTCACGGTTCAATTCCACCTAAGGGCACATACCTGGGTTGCGGGCTCGATCTCCAGAAGAGGGTAAGCAGGAAGCAGCTATTCAATGATTCTCTCTTATCATTGATGTTTCTATCCCTCTCTTCCTCCTCTGTCCTTTCCCTGTAATCAATTAAAAAAAGATATTTTAAAAAGAATATCCAAATCCTTGTGGATCCTGTTATGGTCCTCAGTAAGTCATGTCAGTTCATTTGTGTTATAGGAAAGTTCTGTGGGATCCTTTTCGTATTTGGTGGTAAAAAGAAAATGCTTTATGCATGTTAGATCGAAATGTCTAATGTTTACTTCCATTTAAGAACAACATAATGCAGTTATATTTGGACTAATTTTCATAAATAATAAGGCCAAATTGCATTTGTTCCAAGATGACTAAGTAGAAGGCACACTACAATCTAGTCCTGTCTAAGATTGCATTTGTTTATCAAGATTTATTTAAATTATTCCAAATAAAAATGTTTTATTTTGTGTAGGGACTTAGAGAAAAGTAAAGTTGAACTCTGGTCACTTCTTACATCTATTAGACCCCATATTGCTGATTAACCAGGACAAGCCACAAACCTTATTGAATAATCTATTTATGTAAAACCCTAATAGTAAATCAACCCAACGGTGGAACGATGGGTGGAAAAACTGGTCACTATGATATGCACTGACCACCAGGGGCCAGACGTTCGATGCAGGGTGGGGCCAGAGAGCAGGCAGCGCCAGCCAAGGCAGGTGTGAATAGCCCTCCTCCCCCGCATCAACCCACCAGTTGCCCCACAGAGTGAGGCTACCAGAGGTGGTGGAGGGGGGCGGGGCCAGCGAGCAGGGGACACCTGACCAAGGTGGGTGAGAACGGGGGCCCCACAAATCAGCCCTGATCGCCGGCCAGGCCTATACATTTTGTGCATGGGCCTCTAGTTTGTATATAATACTAGTAAGCCACCAAAATTAAGTGTGGTTATTTGTGATATTAGAAGGGCCAACTAATCTCTCTGTGCTTTGGTTTTCTCATCTGTAAAGTTATATATTTAATTATTCCATAAAAATTACCTTCTAGTGATTCTAGTTAGAATTCAAAAGCAGATGTATATTTGGAATGTAAAAAGGAAACTTTCAAACATTAAAGTTTTCTTTGGAAAGATAGTGTTGTCTAATGGAAAGAACACAGATTTTGTCCCTTGACAACATAAAATTGATTCTCAAAGATAAAATTTACTATCTGTTCTTGACCCCACTGTAAAATGAAGAAATGAACCATTTATCCTGCATAGGTGTAATGGGTTTTTAAAATAGGGTATAGAAACTGACAGCATAAAATATATGTCACAGTCATGGTAGCTGTTTGGGGCATAACAGGGTAATCTTTCCCATCAGCCGCTCATTCTTTCACATCTTCACATAGGGTAGCAAAGTGCTTTTCACATAAGAGTTCGAAGATGCTGTGGGATGAGAAGTGAAGGACTAATAAAAGAATGGTGTAGTGCTGCTCTGGATGTAACTCCTGCAAATTCTGAGCAATCTAAGCAAACTCTCAGGAAGCATGAGTAACCACAACATGAGGGGATAAAGGTGGAGACAGGATTCTAGCCTTCCGGGTGTGACCTCCCAGGGGCAGCATTGACCACTTAAATGAGATCCCAAAAGCAGACAAATAAAACGGAAAGAACAGAGAAGACTAACAAAAGGGAAGGACGTCTGTAACCTCATGTGAGGCCATTTCTGTAGGATTAATATGTAAGCTGTTAACAATTATTAAAATAAATGTTATACCACCTTTATGAATACAAGTATCTACGCAATTTGCTGCTCATAAGATTTTGTTCCTTCTCTAACAGATGAACCTTCAGACTTTTCTAGGTGTGCACAGTGACCTGTCATTATAAGGAAGAAAGAAAGTAAAGATTTTATTTGTGATCTTGTTAGTTTGTGCACTGAGATGAATTACCTGGGAAGAAAAGTCAATCGCCTCTCATGCAGAGAAAAATGGCAAATGACCTGTAATTCTTTGTACGTTTTCTCTGTATGTTGCTTTAGTTTACATTTATCTATTCATCTACTGTGGGACCTTCATTCTAAATAACCAACCTGCAAAATAATTTGGAGGTTCAGCAGACAACTCAGAAAAAAAGAACTATTGATTTCTTGTCTCTGCCAAACTTGCCCTCCACCAGTTGTCCTCAGCTCATTGAGCAAGGAAAAAATTTCTATCTCTTCTTGCTCTCTTTCCCTCATCATACACCCAACCCAACAGAAGCCATGTCCACTGAACTTCTAAAGTGTATCCTAAATCTTGCACATCTCTCCATCTATACTATCTCCAACATAATTCAAACCACCACACTCTCTGGGCAAGTTAATACTCCACATAAGTAGTAAACCAGATCACACTGCTCCTAATTTATAACATTTCAATAGCTTCCCATCAAAATGATAATGAGCATCGGACTTCTTACCCTGGTGAACAAAGCCCTACGCCATCTGCTCCCTCCTTCCTCGCTGACCTCATCTCTTACATTCTCCTTTCCACCCCCATCCCTCCCCACCGCCCACCCCAAGCCTCAGTGGTCTTTCCCATTCTAAAAAGTGCTAAGTTCATTTCTGCTGTAAGGTTTTTTACTAATTCCTCATCTGCCAGATTCATAGGTGTGTGATTTGTGCAATCACACATGGCCCTGGTATCAAAAGGATCCTACCCTGGATTTAATGCTCTACTGTTGCCTTCTAAATTTTTTTCTTTTCTTTTATTTATTGATTAAGGTATTGCATATGTGTCCTTATTCCCCCATTGCCTCCCCACCTACCACTCATGCCCTCAACCCCTAGTGTCAGATGATTAGTGACTTTGAGCACGTTTTCATATGTCTCTTGGCCTTCTGTCTGTCCTCTTTCAAAACGTATCTATTTAGGTCCATTACCCATTTTTTGATTGGGTTGTTTATCTTCCTTTTGTTAAGTTGTATGAGTTCCCTGTAAATGTTGGATATTAAACCCTTATTAGAGATAACATTGGCAAATATGTTCTCCCATGCAGTGGGTTTTCTTGTTGTTTTGTTGATGGTTTCTTTTGCTGTGCAGAAGCTTTTCATTTTGATGTAGTCTCATTTGTTTATTTTCTCTTTAGTTTCCAGTGCCCTAGGAGCAGTATCAGTGAAGAAATTGCTTTGGCATATGTCTGAGATTTTGTGACCTGTGGATTCTTCTAAGATTTTATGGTTTCCCGTCTTATATTTAAGTCCTTTATCCATTTTGAGTTTATTTTCATGTACGGTGTAAGTAGGTGGTCTAGTTTTATTTTTTTGCATGTATCTGTCCAATTTTCCCAGCACCATTTATTGAAGAGGCTGTCTTGACTCCATTGTATGCTCTTGCCTCCTTTGTCGAATGTTAATTGAGCATAGTGGTTCAGGTCGATTTCTGGGCTCTCTATTTTATTCCATTGATCTATATGTCTGTTCTTGTGCCAGTACCAGGCTGTTTTGAGAGCAGTGGTTTTGCAATACAGCTTGATATCTTGTATTGAGATCTCTTCTACTCTGTTCTTCTTTCTCAGGATTGCTATAGCGATTTGGGGCCTTTATTACAGATGAATTTTTGGAGAGTTCAATCTAGGTCTGTGAAATATGTCGTTGGTATTTTAGTGGAGAGTGCATTGAATCTATAGTGCTTTGGGTAGTATGGACATTTTAATGATGTTAATAATTTCATCTTTTAACTTGTATTTTGCAAGTGAAATCCAAAGGCATAATGGAGCACGTGGGTGAGCAGAAGAAACATATAATATTTCCATCATTCATTGCCGCTTCATTTGCATGTAGCATTTGCAAAGGCACATGAACAAGGAGTTCTGATGGACCTACAGTGTGTAGGACAGTGATGGCGAATCTATGACATGCGTGTCAGAGGTGACACGCAAACTCATTTTTTTGGTTGATTTTTCTTTGTTAAATGGCACTTAAATATATAAAATAAATATCAAAAATATAAATCTTTGTTTTACTATGGTTGCAAATATCAAAAAATTTCTATATGTGACACGGCACCAGAGTTAAGTTAGGGTTTTTCAAAATGCTGACACGCTGAGCTCAAAAGATTCGCCATCACTGGTAAGAACTCATCATGACTCCAAGTGAAAACAAGAAAAGCAGGTGATGTCTAGAACTGAGTAAGCAGAGGCACACAGCTCTGAGGGGCCCTGCCTGCTGTTGAAAGCAAGAACTTGCTTCCTAAGTAGAAAGGAAGCAATGGCATTCTAAGAAACATGAATGATCAAAGAGCCCTATCATAACCTTTCTTGCTCATGTAACTTCCCAGTATTAGTAACAACCTACACGAAAAATGAAGAAATAGAAAGAAAAAGATAGGACAACCCATAGTTTATTTTCATTTAGTCATTCTTTACTCATAAGTGAACTCAAGATAGAGAGGTGCCTATCAAGTAGTGAAATGAAAATAGTGGAATCAATGTTGTACAGAGTTTCCCATATGTATGTAAAAACTATGAAATAAAAAATACGCAATTTTGGTGATGCCACCATGAGTTAAATGCTGTCATTTTTGTTTTTAGAATAGCACTACACAATATAAAGATGAATGGTAACATTCATCTAATAATTAGGAATTTTACTCTTTGCTTAGAATGACATTAACATGACATATTAATAATGTTAAAATATGACAAGTAACAAACACTATGACAAGCCCAGAGAAAAACCAGAGAATAAGTGAGAAAGCTTTATATTCGAGTTTCTTTAATAGCACTTTTTTTACTTTTAGAACATCAAAACATTTTTATTATATATAATATATTTTCTTCTAAACTTTTTTGAGTAAAATTCTAAAAATAAGAGTTGCTTTTAAATTTGGAGGGAACATGCCTTTTCTTTCTTAAAGAAAACTATTGAACATTATATTCTTTACTTACTTTTATGGGCTATAGTGAGGCACTTTCATATCCCCAGTTAAATGGTGTTTGAGATAAAAGGCAATCACTCCTGTATCATAATGAACTTCATAATTTAATGTATAGTGTTGGTTTGCTTCATTGTTCTCCACCAGCTCAGGACTGAGTTTTCATTGCAAAGACAGGTAGCAAGTTCATTTCTAAGCCAATAGGTAAGAGTACTGGGAGAAAATAGAAGTCTTAAAATCAGTTATTTGGGTATAAAATTGCATCTCTTTTCTTGAATCCATCAGTAGGGGCTTTCTTTTTGCATTATTAGGAAAGGTGGCCTTTTTAAAGGGTATAAAGCATTAGTCTTCATAGAACAAATTTTGGTACTGATTTACCTCATTTACAGATGTGATAAAATGCTGAAGCAAAGTGACTCCTCAAGTGGTGTGGGGCAGATTATGCTAATCTTTTCAAGGGCTTTTAGGATTCAACACAGACTCCCGCTCCCCCATCCAAAGGCACATTAGAATTTGGAAGGTGATGTTTATTTTGATGAAAACCTCTCCAGGAGATTAGAATGGCTCTGCTCTTCATTTAAGAAGTAATTACTTAATTCACTTCCAATTCTGAACTTTCAGAAATTAAGAACTCTTCCAATCAGTGCAACAGGTCCACAATCTTCCTGGTGCATGTACAAATGTCTTGGGCATATACATGTCGATCCCTGGGCTCCATTCCCACAGATTTAGGTTCCCTTGTCTTGGGAAACCTGCATTTCACAAAGCTGCCCACACCCCAGATGGTTTTGAGGCAACTAATCTAAGGGGTGTGATTTGATAACAACCAACCCCAGGGCAGTGTTTCCCAAACCTGGAAGGTCATCAGAATTACCCAGCATAGTTTTAAAAATACAAATTATTTTGCCCCATAATTAAATTCTGTTCAACTGGCTGGTTGCAGAATACGGAGTGTGGTGGTTATCTCTACTTTTTATAGGTTCTTTACATCATAATAATGTGAAGTCAAGTTTGGGACCACTTCTTGGAGGACCCTAGTAAATTTCATCATGTCAGTTTAGTCTTATTACATTGTCTATGTTCTCTTTACAATAAATTTGCTTAAAGAACATTTGCCAACTACCTCCAACATACTGGGAAGGGAGCTAGTGAGATACAGAGATGAAATTCATAGTGTGGCCCTGGAGATGTTCACCATGTAGACTTGAAGCCAGCCCTCGAATTAATAATTACAATAAAGAGTGATACTCACTTTAATAGAGATATTTGCAAGCTGCCAAATACAGTGTCCCTCTGTGTCCAAAGATTTATCAGAAAATATGGACAATGTAACTGAACCTATTTAGGAAAGTACATCCTCTTTGACAGGAGTGAGAAAGACAGGAAACAGTTATTGACCCTCTACCATATGTTCTGAATTATGCCGGGTGGTTTTCCCACTTCATCCCATTTAATCCCTGCAACATACCTTGAGATGGGTTGTATAATCACCCCTCCTTTACCAAAAAGGGAACTGCAGGACCGAGTGATAGGACGAAGGCTTTTTATCTAATCTAGAAAGTCTGTGCTAGCCAACAGCTAAACCTAAATCCATCTGACTCCAAAGCCCATGCATTTTCCTCTCCACCTGGCAAATGTTTACGGGAAATGGCAATCTAGTAGTATGTGCAATACCCAGATAGTTATTTGCTTCCCACCCTGATTTATTGATAGTACATGTAAACGGATTGCCCTTGTCTCTAAGTTGGTTATTCAGGTTGGTTGTTCTATAATTTAGTTGTAATTTCAATTTGGTCCTGGGAAGAGATGAGTGTAACTTCCAACTACTCCACCACCATCTTGGGTCCTATGCCCTTGCCTCTAAGAAAAACTGTGCAAGTATTTAAAAAAAAGCTCTTTTGAAAATATTCTAAATAAATATTTAGTGATAAAAAGATGCTGAACTATAATTACAGAGAGATTTGGGGAATATCTGAATTTCATTAAACCATGTTATTCCTAGCCCTGAACTGTTCCTTATCTTTAAACATTTTACTCACCATTTTCTCCCCCATAAGAGTAACTCCAAAAAATTAAATGTGTACTTAGAACAAGCAAGTATACATACATGTATATTCAAATATACATATACATGTGATATATGTGCATATATGTGCATGTATGTGTGTTATATACACAAGGTGTCCCAAAAACATGTATACACACTTTCCCAGTTGATAGCTCAGTTGATCTTCCTTTTCAATCAGACTAAACTTTGAACAAAGAAAATTCATCCTAAAATGTTACTGGAAATTTAAAAATTCAGTTGAAGTACAAACACTGCCTTTATAATTAATCAAAGTGTGTATACACTTTTTTGGGACACATGATATAACCCCCAAAATGTATACACACTTTAATAGCTGATAACTCACTTAATTTTCACTCCTTTTCAGATTTAACTGATTTGAAATAATGGCTAAAGCCAGACTAAACTTTGAACAAAGAAAATTTATCCACTAGATTTTTTTATGGGGATACATAACAGAAAAAGCTACAGTTGATGAAATACCAAACAAAATTATTCTTGATGTTTGTGATTCCATTGCTTCGCATTATCCGCAGTGCCTGGACCAGAATGGTCATTGACAAAAAAATTATTCATTTTTGTAGATTCTTTTAAATTTTGAAAATGAACTGTATGTTAATTATCACTAACTTTATAATCACTCAAAGTGTGCATACATTTTTGGGACACCCTGTATGCATGTAATATTTATGTATGTATGTTTATCTACATATATATAAAAGCCTAAGGGACCACCCAACCATTTGGCCATCTGACCAGTAGCTATGATGCACACTGACCACCTGGGGGCAGATGCTCAATGCAGCTGAGCTGTGGTGACTTGGCAGCTGCAGTTCTCAGGTGACGCACCTGGAACCAGAGAGGAGGGAGCCTGATTCTGGGGTGCATCACTGGAGAACCACCCTCTCGCAATCAGGGACCCCTCGGGGGAAGTCAGAGAGCTGGTTTCAGCCTGATCCCCACAGGGCAGGCCGAGAGACCCCAGCAGTGCACAAACCTGTGTACTGGGCCTCTAGTACACATATAATATATACACACATGCACATAATTGAGGGATTTACATTATTCTCTCTTAAGTTTGCAGTCCTAGACATACAGGAATATAGCAATGAACAAGACAGACAAGACCCCTTTCTTCAAATGGCTTATAGTCTAGAGAATAATAAAGAAAAAATAATAATAAATGAAATAAAATATATATGAATATACATATAAATAAGTGAACAGAACAAGAATAAAAGATTTGATAGTAAAAAGGAAGTTTTCTTTTCTCTCATTTTTATGAAAGTAGTTATGCTGGTGACTGGTGGTATAGTTATGATTGATCAGTCCTGGTTATAAAATAGGACACTCAACTCTGGTTGTAAAACAAATACAATGTATTTCATGTCTTCTTGAAGTTAGTCAGAAAGTAAATAGTCCCCCAAAATCTAAATAAGGTATTAATTTATTGGAAAGCAACAAAAAATTCAATATCCTCAGCATAAGAAATGTTCACAATCATAGGAAAAAATTCTATCTCCTGGAGCTAACTCAATAAACTATAATTAATAAAGAGTTCATTACAAATTTAATTATCTTATTGACAGAGGAAGCATTTGTTGTCACGTGTAAGCATAGCAGTAGCTTAGCTAATTTTTGTTGTTTTTATTATAATAATGCATAAAGTTTTTTAATTAGTTTAATATTTTAAAGAAGGAACTTGGAGTAAAAACTGCCTAATTTGAAAAAATAATTTTCTAATAACAGAATCAGCTAAAAGAGAGTGTTACCCAGCAAGTATTTTTCTGAGGACTTCTCTAAAATCTCTAAAGTGCTATTATGAGATCAATGCACGTGTAGAAGAGAGAGAGACAGATTCAATATTGCCTATTTCAGGCATAACTGTTCTAAAGGACCTTATTTTGTGTTCTATATTAGTATATATCAGAATAGTGAATATTGCCACATAATGTAAAAAAAAAATCTACATATAACAACACAACCAACTATCCAAGTCACATAACTAAAACACCAAATAGACCTTGATCAGTGCGGGGGGCGGGTGGGGGGGAGAGCAGAGAGAATAGTACAAAAAAAGAGAGAGAGAGAGAAGAGGAGGAGGAGCAGGAGGAAGAAAGTGTAGAGGAGGAGGGAAAGAGGACAAGGGGAGGAAGGAGAGGAGAGAGAAAAATACAGAATAATAGAATGATCTAACCACCACTGAGCACTCATCTTGACCTTAGCTGACTACAGTCAATGCTGACCAATTGTCATCAGATCAGCTACCTGATCTTACCCAACATCTTTCTTGGATAGACCAGTGGTGGATCTGGAATTAGACATGAATTCGTGGAACCCAACCAAGACCTCCTTCCAACACCTCATGCTACAGTGCCTAATTTGGATTTTTTTTTAATTTCTTTATTGAGGTATAATTGACAAATAAAAAGTGTATATATCTAACATGTATGACTTGATATTTTGATATACATAAACATTGTGAAAAAATAGCCACAATCAAGCTGATTAACATACCTATCACCTCATGTAGTAAAATGAGGAAATCATGGTCAAGGGTTACAATATTTCAGCTATGTAAGAATGTATTCTCTACAAAATGTAAATATAATCAACAATATAAAATTGTACACATGAAATTTTCTACGAGAGTAGATCTTAAGTGTCTTAACCACAAAAATTTATTTTAATGTTACATGTATAAATATTTAAAGATGTCACTATTATGATTATTAAAATACAAAATTATTTGAAAGCATCACTAAAATTTTAAGTATATTTTATCAAGTTTGTATTTCTCAATAAATGCAGTGTTTGTGCAAGATGTACAATTCTATAAAATTTTGGAGATGTTAAAAATGGATCTTCTTGAGTAATCATTGTCTTTGTCTATTCCACATAAAGATGTAAACCCATAAAATACCAAGTATGAAACTATGTTAGAGATACCTTGCTACCGAACTGCTTCTGCTACTGAATTTAAAACAATCACTGTGGGAAATATGAATTATCAGTGACCCAAGAAAAACATTTTTTTCTGATGACAGGAAGAGAGCTGAATACACAATACCTTATTTACCTCTCTTTCTAGTTTAAATGTTGTCTTCTGAGAAATATGAGTCTAAAAACGCATTCACCAGGCAGAGAGAGTATGGTCTCATAGATAAAATTATTTGTTGATATTTCCCAGCATTTGCTTTCAGATTCCTTCTCCAAAAGAACTGGTACTCCCAGGGGATACTAGATGAAGTAGGTCTGCCACACTGGCTTCCTTAGCTCAGCTCTCTCTGTTCACGATCTCCTTGGGGCTTATTTTTTACAAAATAACCCCACCTGGGTTGCCAAAGTTTAAGAACTTGTTTTTGTTGTTGTTGTTGTTGTTGTTGTTTTATCCATTCTATTTCTCTACAGAATCTACAACATTTAAAAGAATAAAGAGAAAACAACAAAAAAAAAAACCCTGGGCCTTGATATAACAAGGGATAAAAACAGAACAGCACGGGATTCCCCACTAACCCGGCTATTGTTCTTGGTGATGTCAGCAACTGCAAAGAAGACATCAGGCACTGTGGCTTCTCACTCCCACCATCATTTCCTCTACCCCCTGCCCCCACCCTTTGCCATATACTCTCATTGTCTTCACCAATAAGTAGAGTAACACTTTTGAAATCTCAGTGGCAAATCAATACTGATTACCATTTTCCATTTTCCTGCTTATAGAATCTCAAAGCTATCACACTTTGAATGTGTTGATTCCTTTTATTCATTAACCCTATCATTTTGCCCTTCACATTGGCTAAGCAATACCTCTAACAGAGGGTTGCACAACCACATACATAATTTTATTTTTATCCATGGGCCTCATTTGATTGAGAATTTTTATTTTTATTTTTACCAGCTAGACGACGGAATGAGAGGTGGTTTATCTTCCAACTCAGCAAGTCCTGGATCTTTTCCATTTCCCCTAAATTCTGCTTGCACACTAACCCGTTTGTCCTAGTTTCTATCTCTTCTCCTGTATCTTACCACACACTACTTAGAGTGGCAGCCTACATTCAACATTCTGCCTATAGACCCACAGGTTTATTAGGTGCATTCTCTACCTTTGCATTTACCACTGGCAATTTATTACTGGTGCCCCTTTCCAGCCTCCAATAGCAATCTTCTCACTGTTGTGGATGAAAAAAAGGAGTTCTGGGGTAAGTACTTCGCAGGGAGGTCTGATCATGAATTCCTAAACTGGCAGGTCATGGCCAGCAGTCACACCCTTCTATCAACTTTTTTAGAAAAAAAAAATTAACTTTGCCTTAAGCAAGCCCTGTCTTTTTTTGTTTTGTTTGTGTTTGGTGCTTCTAGCTTAGCACACCCTTGAATTAAGCAGTAACTGCTCTCAAGAGAGCACATACTTTTAACTATCTTGTAATCAAATCCCTGCCTTGCTTTCTCCCACATTTATGTAATCTTCCTTACAGTCCCTCCTTAATTTCAAATGCATAAAAGAAACTGCAACATATTATTCTCGGGAACATTTGAAATCTTGCTCTGTGCAACTGCCGGCAGTTTTGGCTCAGATATACTCTTAGACAAATCCTCTACAGGTTTGGACGTTTCTTATGTTAACACTGCTCTTTCAGCTTCCTGCAATAGTCCTGCGGTTCACTCTCTATCATTGACTCATCAAAGCCAATGCCATATTTTTAGGTCTATGTTATAGCTGCAATTTACCTTTAGGCACCAATTTTGGTCTCAGTTAACCATTTATGCCCTAAAAAAAAAATCAGCCTGCCTGGCCGGCATGGCTCAATGATTGAGCATCAACCTATGAACCAGAAGGTCACAGTTCAATTCCCAGTCAGGGCACATGCCCAGGTTGTGGGCTTGACCCCAGTGTGGAGTGTACAGGAGGCAGCCAATCAATGATTCTCTCTCATCATTGATGCTTCTTTCTCCTCTCTCTCTCCTCTCTCTCTCTCTCTCTCTCTCTCTCTCTCTCTCTCTCTCTCCCTTCCTCACTGAAATCAATAATAATAAAAAAAAAATCAACCCAAGACATAGTGGCTTAAAATGATAATGTATTATTGTTCATGACTTTTGGATCAACTGAGAGGTTCTCTGTTGGGTTCTCATGTGACTGAGTGGGCTGATGGCTTCCCTGGTTGGAGGGTGTAAGATGGCCTTTCTCACATGTCTGGGAATTGGTGCTGGCTGACCACCTCTTCATGTGGTCTCTCATCATTCAGTAGGGCATCCTGGGTGTTCTCAGATAGTGGTGGGAGCATTTCAAGAAGGTGACGCCTAAAACTGCAAGGCCTCTCAAGACCTAGGCCCCATGACTCATACATCTCCACTTCTACCACATTCAATTGGCAAATCAAGTCACAAAGCCAGGTCGGATTTGAGATAAGTATGGAAACAAACTCTTCCGGATAGAAGGAACTACAAAAAAAACAAAACAAAACAACAACAAAACAAACGTATTTAACCTACTACACTCTATAATGGAAAATATGAGTTTATAGCTTTAAAAAAGCAGAACAGTTTCCAGTAATGGAGTCCCTTTGACTCTGGAGAAGAATATAGCATTGGTTGAATTAAATTATCACTCTGTCCGTTTTTTTCTTATGTGGCTTCCAGCAAGCAATTTCACAGTTTTGTTACTTGTCAAATAGAAACATAATATCTACTTCTTTGAATAAAATCATATATAAAATATTCTTAACACATTAAGTAGCTAATAGCATTATTGGAGCAATTATTAGGAGACTGAAGCAGGAAAATTAATTCCCAACAGGGAAGACTTAATTATAAAGGAGGGAATGAGATGTCCAGAAAGAAGAGAAAGAGTAGTTAGGACTCAGAGTGATGAAGAGGAGCAGGAAGGGCAGGGCCATAGAACAGTGATAACAGATACACTTTAGTGAGCAGTCATGTTTTGTCAATTGTTCTATAAATTATATCACTCAATTTTCCAGTTCACACTGTGAGGCGGTTAGTATTATACCCATTTTCACTAAAAACAACAACACATACCTGGATTTCAGAGTTTTCTCAAACACACAAGGATAGTAACTGGCTAAAGAAGGGTTGCAATCTAGCTGTGTCTTGTTTTTTTAAAAGAGGCAGTAATCATTCTATTCTTCTCTGCTGGAGGTGGGATTGTCTGACAAGACAGTTGGTGACAAGTTCAATTAGGATCAGATAAAAGAGAGGAGTGAAAGCTAAGCGGCAGCCTATCAAGATGAGCTTTCGTCCGCAACGGTAATCCTGAGTCCCCATATGTGGAGACTATTTATCCCCTCAATTCTGTTTAGTTCAACAAGTGTTTATTGGGTGCTCACTGTGTTCCAGACATTTTATTAGGATTCTGCATATAAAACGTTACAGTGTGATGGGAAGATGGACACGGACATAAATGTGGGTTAAAGTTAAGTCTATCACAGTTGCAAAGATACACACTGGTCCATGTGAGCGGCTCTGAGAGCCAGAGCTGAGGTACTGGTGTTCAGGATGAAAAGAGGCTTTAGTAATTGGATATTTGCTGAGGGAGGAAATATATCCCAAAAGGAAATTGAGACTTTTTAGCTTAGGGTGACTGAACGTAAGGTGTTGTCCCCCAAACATTAGGAAATACAGGCTGAGAAGCATGTTTGAAATTTGAGTTTCTTTCTGGGCAATGTCAAATGTACATACAGACACATTCAGGTGGAGAAGTAATAGCAACCCCAGTCCCGAGTGAGACCGAGTCTGGCTATACACCTTCAGAGCTATCAGCCTACAACCTAACAGCTAAGCCTAGGCCCTTCAAAGCTCTGACACAATCACACAACTTCTTGCTTAGTGAAAGGGGGTGCAAGGAGGCTGTGGAGAACCAGGGAGTGGCTTGTTTCCTACTTGTTCCAGGCAAAGCCGAAGTGCCATAATGGACTAAATTATTCCTGCTGTTGGCATATGCATTTTAAGTAGCATAATTCTCAGATCAATTATCATATACCTAAGATTAAGGTGCTATTGACAGTAATAAATTCAAAAGGAGTTCCTGCATATTGTCTAAATAAGGACCACCTTCTTTTTTAAATATTTAACCAGCACTACTTGAATATTGACTATGGAAAAGATAAAGAAAAATTTTCAGTGGTTTTGTGCCTGTCATTATGATACTTACTTTCCTACAACATTATTTAATCCTCCCCTACATCTTTTGGGGCAGGCATTATTATCACCACTTTATAAGTGGAGAAACTGAAGTTAAAGGAAAATACAGGGTTGGGCAAAAGTAGGTGTGCAGTTGTGAGTATGCAAAACACAAGTTTATTTTTATATTATTATTAATTAATTATTATATTATATTCTATACAAACAACTATAAACCTACTTTTACCCAACCCTATATTTACAAGTAACTTTCTAAAAGTCACAGTATGTGGCAAAAGTGCTTTAAAATAATATAAAAATGCTTTAAAAATGCTTAAAAATGAAAGTAAAAATAATTTATCTTTCTAGGGCTCTTTACAAGTTTTTAGTGGGTTTCAATCTTTATATCTCACAGAATAAAATTTACTGTAGCACTTCTTAACACCTCTTTGCTTTCACTGATATGTCCCTCTCCCATCAACGCTGTTTTTCTTCCCTCGTCGCCTTCCTTCCTCTCTTTATATACATTGCTAACTTTTACAATGGATTCAAAATTTCTTGAATTCTCAAATAAAGGA
Organism: Myotis nattereri; assembly: GCF_964212035.1. NCBI lineage: Eukaryota > Metazoa > Chordata > Mammalia > Chiroptera > Vespertilionidae > Myotis > Myotis nattereri. The sequence goes on from NC_138075.1 coordinate 161,486,760, forward strand.
CATTTCTATTCTGCTTCCCTTTAGGTCTTCATTCCTTTGGTCACTGGGAAATTTCTGCTGGAGACCTCCAGGGATCGTATCAGTTCCTAAATGAGTCACCAAGTTCTCCATGCCCTTGACACCTCAGATCCTATGACCCCGGCTCTTTAAATATGCTCTCGTCTCATTACTTTCCTTGACCCTTGGCATTTCACCACGTACACGTGTAAGAGGTAATCTTAGGTGTATCAATCTGACAGCTCACTGTCTCTGTTTCCAAACAACAGCTGTTCCTGAGTCCTACTGCTTAGGATTACACAATCCTGCAGATTGGTTCCCTTGCAAATCCAGTCTCCAACAAAGGCAGGCCTTGCCGCACCTCAGAAAAGTCCTCTCTGTGTCCTCAGTTACCGCTTCTGTTTCCCTCAGCGTGTATTTTCATTTCTTCTTTAAATCTTCTAGTTTTTCCTTTCACTTTCACTTTCAGAAAATAATCTGAATACCTACTTCACAGAGAAAACAGTGATGTCCTGCAGCAGTGGTCGGCAAACTGCGGCTCGTGAGCCACATGCGGCTCTTTGGCCCCTTGAGTGTGGCTCTTCCACAGAATACCGACTTCTGCGCATGGGCCACGAAGTGTCAATCTCACTGTACGTGCGTGCCCACACGTGGTATTTTGTGGAAGAGCCTCACTCAAGGGGCCAAAGAGCCGCATGTGGCTTGCGAGCCGCAGTTTGCCGACCGCTGTCTTACAGTATCTCCTCCATCTGTCCAGTTAAGTCATCACCCATTCTTTAGGCCACTTCCCTTGTGTGTTATCAGATGTGGCTTTCTCCTATTGATGGCTAACCCCTTAACTATGCAGTGGTTAGCATCTTCATAACTCATATCTCTAGAATTCTCAGGATACTCACTTTCCTTCAAAATTACACTTCTTAAAGAGAAAGAACTCATGGACATGGGCAGCACTGTGGTGACAAAGGGAGGGAAGTGAGTGGGTGGAGGTGGAAGAAAAAATAGGGGGAAAAATGGTGATCAAAATATATTAAATTAATTTTTTAAAAAAAATTACACTTTTAAAAAAAGTGATCTAGACTTTGATTTTCACTTTTTAACTCCCAAGACTCCTCAATCTGTTGCCATCTAGCTTCCATCCTCACCACTAAAGTGTCTTCATGGTGAATTCTTGCTTCTCCGTACAATTAGGTTTGGTATGGCTTACTCTACCAGCTTCAGTTACAACATGGTTACCCTTTGCCTCTAAAAATTCCTAAGTCCAATATTGCTCCATGTAAAATAAAATCTCAAAAGCTGGGGCCATATTGTAAAGTCCAGACAATAAGAGCATTTTCTATAATCCAGCTGAGTCTCCTTTAAAGAACCAGTGGCTTTGTTTTGTGGGTTTTCCCCAGGCTACTCATGCACTATTCTACTTGACCTACAGCATCATAGGAGCAGCAAGGAGTACTTGCTCTAATCTATTTTTCTTTTATCTAAGTTGAAATTAAGGCCTAGGTGATTAACCATGGTAACTCTGGATAATAAATTTACCTTTAACATAATTTGGGCTTCTAGTCTTTTACTATGTTTTCCATAGTAAGTTTTATGCTGTGTCAGTTGTTAAGAGAACCTTATAAGCACCTTTCTGGTTGAGGCTCCTGGACAGTTTCTTGCTGAGGCCTTTTTTGGAAGCCTAGATCTCCAGGTTTCAGATTATGCAGACTGCTTATGAAGACATTTAGAGATACATCTTTTCCCTATGTGAGTCTCCTACAAGAGTCATATTAGCTTCTGATAGAGTGCAATCTAGAATTGGAAGTAATTCTCAAATATATAAGCCAGGCCTGTTATTAATTGAAAAAGAGATAACTGGTGGATACTAGAAAGGATTGATTTTATTGTCATCAAAAAAATCTTTGGGCTTTGGGCTTTGATAGTCTGAAGTCCCTGAAAGATCTGTTAACTCTAGTTTTAGAATCCCATTGGTTCTCTTCATCTTTCCTGAAGTTTGAGATGATTAGGATGTGGAGATTCGGAGTAATTATCACTTACAGAGTTCTTAAATAATGGTGTCCATAAAATATGCATCCCTATTACTACAGAGGTAAGCTGCAATTTCCCAGGTTGGGACAAAAAATCAAATTGGTTTTGTGTTGTTGTTGTTTTTTTCCTACCATTACAACCATAGGTCTCTAACTTAGTAAAGCCCACAAATGACCCAAAGAATAAATAATAATAATTAGGACTTATTTATACCGTATTTGGAGATATTCAAAAGGGCCCCAGGGCTTATGTTTCTGTCCATGCCCTACCTCTATGGGTTCACCAGAATTGTGTTATTAGCAGATAACATGCCTTGTAAACATCTTCAACAGTACCCTTAAAACACCCACAAATTTGGCTCAGTACCATGGCTAATTTATTTCTGCTAATGTGGTTCATATCATGAAATGCTTTTGAAAAATTTCACTTTTTTATCATGGCATAGGAGGTTGTCATGATAAAAAAACGTGAAATTTACAAAAGTAATAGCAAAGAAGCTCCAGGGAGTCCTGGAGTAGTCAGGACATCTCTAAAACTCAAGCATTTCAAAATCATTGCCTAACCCCAAGTCATATCTCTACTATCAATAAAATGTTTCATCTTTTACCTTTTCTCAGAAGGCAGGTCTGAACAATAGCAATTCATTTAGCCATAGAAATTGATTTAGTTCTTTGAGCAGCTTAAATTTTAAGAACACGTTTATGTCTGTGATAGCATAACCAACTTGGAAATTTTTAATTTTTTCTCTTTAAGAATAAAGCATCCATAAACACAAGGAAAGCAAGATTATCTAAGGGAGTCTCTGTTTAGGAGACAGAAGCAGGGCTAACTCTCTGAGAAGCTAACTAAGCAGGGGATTTCCCTTCCAGTAAAGGAAAGAGGTGGCTGGCCTCAGAGCATGGATGATGAATAGTTTCATGTGAATATGGAAAGCAACACTATCTCATACTGTGACAACTGGCCAAATGGTGCTAAGGCTACTTTGTTAATAGAAGAAAGAGTTTGTATAGCATGAGAGACCATGGAGCTTAGTGAGCACTTTAAATAAACTGAGGTTTTCTATGGCTTTTTCACTCTTGGTCAATATATGTCTTGGCTATTGAATCTATAGAAAGACTGAAGTAAGCCATAGGCTGCTGGTGATTTATGTGTTATTGAGGCGTACCCCTAATATTTGTCCAGAATTTAAATAAACAAAAACAAAACAAAAGTAAAAGAAACGAATCTAGAATCCTGAAAACAAATGGCTTTGGTGATAGCTACTGTTCTTATCTTTGAGCTGAAACAGGATTTATTTTTAGTGTGAAGAGTATTCAAAATATCATTTATATTCACATATTTAATAGGAAGACAAACTTTCCTTAATTTTACAGTTTTTTAATATATATTAAGTTTGGCACATAAAAGCTTTCATAACAGTTTTGAATTAAAACTTGTAGGATTTTAGACAAATCTAATTGTTCCTATGTTCTTTTCTTTTATAGGGTAAAGAGGAAAGCTTTCTATTATCTAATGACCATTTTGAGAAATCCAAATATACTGTAGGCATTTTTTATTTTAACTGTATTTCAGTTTTAGCAAATATTTTACTTAACAATTGCTGATAATTTTTATGTCTTATGGCTTTGTCTGTATATAATTATTCAAGCAAGTAAAAATCAATGAGAAGTTGTCAGCATGAGCCTGGAGAAGCAGTATTAGCTCCTGAGGCAACTGCTTTAATTCAGAGGAGGGCTGATGGAGGGAGGAGGCTGCCTCCACAAACAAGGGAATTTCAAAGGAAGCTGGAGATTAAAGATCTCAGTCTCAACCCACTTTTTTACAGATGTCCTCAACCCATACCTCAAGGTCCCACCTCTTTCCACCAGCGTCCCAGCTTTAGAATGGGAGACCTGCTGAGAACGGACATTCAATCAGGCTGCAACTCTGCAGTCCTCACACTCACACTCCCAGAGATGCAACCGAGGAGAGGAACCAACACTTGTATTCCTGCCATTGCGGTAGGCACGCTCCCAGTACACTACCAAACTGAACACTCACAGCAACTACATGTGTTAATTATCTTTTCGTTATTCCCAATTTGCCAGTGAGAAAGTGAAGACTTACTGTCCCTGCCTAAAGCTACAAATTATAATGCAAATGTAAATCTGACTGATTTTAAAGTGATTGTTCTTAATCCCTGTATTATGCCCATTCTCCCAAGAGAATCTGCCACTAACTCTGGGAAATGCTTTTTTCTCTTGGTTTCTCTTGTGCTTTTGTGTGTCTCTGTCTCCACTGTGAACTGTTAATTCTATTTCCTATGTTATCCCTACTATATTATTCTAACCGCAGTACAGTGAGGAAAGGGATTAGATTCTACCAATTTTGTCAGGAAGAAAAATTTACTGATTGGGGTAAAAGCTGAGGATGCACTGCTAATCCCATGTAGCACTATGAAACTTCCAGAGACAGAGCTATCTCAAGTCCTCTTGGTGGGGATCGCGGATTGAGTTTTTATCAGCCATTAACACTTAACATAACCTAGAGCTGCACGCCTGTGAATTCAATGGAAAAACAACAAAAATCACACATTGGAACCTGGAGGTAAAATACAGATGAAGTGGAAAACATCCTTTTGTCATCAGCCCCCCCCTTTCAAATGACATTTAATTACGGAAGTTATTTTACTGGACCAAACAGAAAATCTAAATATTATATCTTTGATCAATTTGAAGTCTTACTTTCATTAAAACAGGGAATAAAATATTTGCTAATTAATAAAGAAAAAAGCAGCAAAAACCCCTGGTAAAGCTCTACAGACATAGTTACAAATTTATATTTTACCAGTAAAGATAGTTGAGGGGTAGCTAGGAAGAGAGAGAGAGAGAGAGAGGGAGAGAGAGAGAGAGAGAGAGAGAGAGAATGTCTAGAAACTGGTGCCAAACCAAAGTAAAGCATGAAGTCTTTGGTGCTTTTTCTAAACTCCTGTCCATAATAGTGTTTCTCAATCGTTTCAAAAGGAAGACTGCTATGAATGCACCCTATCACTCCAACTCATCTCTCCCTTTCCTGTTGTCTCCACTCCAGGGAATAAAAAGGAAGCATAGTTCTCCACCACATGGTGGCTTAGGGGGTGGCAAGAGCTACCTACTCCCCTTGCTCAGGAGACAGGGCCGATCAGATGGCTCTTGCTAGTTTTAACAAACATAAACAAGGAACAAGATCATTTGGCAGTTGTGGTTTAAGTTCTGGGTGTATAACCTAGTTCATGAAAATAATAAAATTAAGTCAGAATTTAAAAATAATAATATTTACTTAAAAATGGAAGAAAAAAAAAAGAAAGAAAGAAACTTCTGTCCCGGCCGGTGTGGCTCAGTTGGTTGGGTATTGTCCCATGCACCAAAAGGTTGCCCATTCTATTCCTGGTCAGTGCACATTCCCAGATTGCAGACTCAGTTCCTGGTTGGGGTGTGTGTGGGAGGCAGCCAATCAATGTTTCTCTCACATCGATGTTTCTCTCTCTCTCTCCCTCCCCTTGTCCCTGCCTCTCTCTCTCTCTAAAATCAATAAAACCATATTTTAAAAAAGGAAGAAAAGCTTCAAAACCAGAGTAAGCTGCTGTGTAAGACTGTCTAATGTGCGTTCACAGTGTTAGAAAGTAGGCATTGTACCAAGGGGCAATGTCACTGGGACGTGCGTGTTGCAATTATTAACAGAAAATGTTGTGATATAAAGGTGCTTGTGAAAACCAGTGAAGAGAGGAAACATTGGCAGGGCCAACGACAGGTGCTTTGGGAGAAAGTCTCTGAGAAACAAAGGGCCCTGTCCGCAGGTCTGAGGTAGATGAGTGGCCAACCATCTGAGCTCCCAGGGAGAAGAATCCAATTGTCAGGATTTGAGAACGGAGCACCTCTTCGGCCTGGAAACCAGTCTCTAGTCTCCATTCCCAAGTGGATACGCGTTCCAGACTTCAACAAGGCTTCTTCAGGAGGGTTTCCTTCCAACGTGCGGCAGTAAAGGCGGGTACAGGAAACCTAAGAGAACAGCACCTATGATTGGGGAAAATCCAACCTGATCAGCAACTATTTATCCAAGGGCCCTTGCTACGACTTTCAGGTTTGGGGTCATTTGGATGCACTTAACAATACAGGACCGCTTTGGCCTTTCTCTGGCATCAGAGGAAGGGCCTACATCTTTGAAGCTTTCACTCGCATCTGCAACAGCTTGTTTCAGCAGAACCTCTTCTCCACCAGGTTGTAAGGGAGCCGGTGGGATCAGTGACTGGCCCTTGTAATACCAGCCATTCTCCTTCGAGGTGTTGCCCTTCACTACCTCCTCCAAAGGGTAATAGGTGACAGGGTCTCAACCCCTGGCTCTGTCCCATCACTGCCGCTTGCTCCCACAGTCGCCGGGAGGCCTGACATACCCCTTCTCCACCGCGATCCTGCTTTCCTCTCCTCTAGCTTAGGACTGAAATGGCTCCGAGGCTTGCTGCTCCCACCTTATCTTGTTCATTTCTAGAAAACTGCTCCCATCAGCAACACTTGCTTTCTAGGAAGGAAACATCTCACATGTATCTTTCGTTTTCCCCTTATTCACCACAAAGAGTAGTTATGAACTCAAATAAAAATACAGAAAATCTAGATAGGAATACGCACTCTGTGTCAGCAGCCAAAAATGTTTCCTACAGATTGCTCCTTTGATCCAAAGATTTTAAAGTGTTTATAAAAGGTAACCAACTAAGCTTTGCTAGAGCCTTATAATATCTTACCAGCTTCTCTAAAGCGCCTTCTTACACGGTTTTAAACCATTTAAGAAGAGCTTTTAATCCCACTGAAAACCAAAGAAAAAATTGGCTGTACTATCATGCCACTTGTCACAGAGGTGAAAAGTAAACAGGCTCTGAAGTGTAGTTGACTCTGGCTCAGGGATGATGGGAAGGCTTCCAAGGATGAGGAGGCAGGCCTTCCTTCTGAGCACAGGAAGGCCGTAGAGTGCCACTCTACCATGCGCCCCTGTTGTCTTTATTTTACAAGTTTAAAACGAAGTTTTATAGAGAAGCTTTTTACCAAGATCTGAAACTGATTTAAAATTCCCTGTAGGTATAACAGAATGATGAAAAGTTCAAATTCAGGTTGAAACCTCCCTGCTTAGGTACAATTTGTCAAGTTCTTGGCTTGGCTTTAAGTCATTCAGGCTTAGTAGAGAGATTTTGTGGGGAGATTTTGCTGTATGGGGCTACCTGTGAGCAGAAGGCTTTTCTTAGGTATATTTCCATCCTGCTCCCCGTGCTGGTGCAGCTGTAGATCTAGATCGAATGGGTTACTCGGAGGTGGACTGCTTTCTGGTGCAAATAGGAAGACTGAAATAAAAGGCTTTGCTCTCATGCATATTTCTCTGGTTTCTTATCCGACTTCATTGAAAACTCAGGTATCTGTATGACATTTTTTAACACAACAGCCTGAATTTGACACTTACTTAACATCTAATGCAGAAACTAAATCAATTATAGACAGGGCAATAAATTCTTACTCTCAGGGAATTGCTACATGTACCCTCATACTCTCTTCCAAAGTAATTTAAAATGAAACTTACCCAGTAACAAATAAATTATACTAGTATTAAGTTGAGCAACTTTATGGCTTATTGGTCATTTTGTTGGTAATATCTCCGATCATTTCAAATACCCACACAAAATGAGTTTACAAAAAGGAAAATAATACTGAACATTAAGGTAATGTTCTCAAATACCGGAGGCCAGATTTATATACAAAAAGGATAATCTCCAACTGGTTTAAACCTCCATAATATCAAGAGTTACAAATAAATTATGCAAATGTTTGTTCCTAAGGGTAATTAAAATCTAATATAAGTGCTTAATTCAGAACTCTAACTGATAAGCTGAAGCTAATTGGAAATAGCAAATTTTAAAAGTTAAAATGGGATAGTCCAAATGGCCTAAGAAAAAAATCTTTGTTAAAAATAGAAAAGAAATGTCAAATAACAAAGTATTGTTTGAAAGATGAACTTACGAAAAAAGTATTATCCATTTATAAAACCTTTTTGAAAAAATGTCAGAGTTAGAGATATAGTGAGTCATGTTTTGTAAACTGGTACTATGAAAAAGCTAAATGGACACCAGAATTCTCTTACATTTAATCATATGCTTGGTACTTTCACCTGAATATGGATTTAACTTCTGAGAATTCACAACATGGTAAAATAATTTATATAGTAGTATTTCAGAGTTCTTGGTAATTCATATCTGAGTTTGAATGTTTATTTTTATACTGCCTAAATACAGATAATTTTACTAAGCAGATTAAAATAATAAATGAGATTACACTGGAATGCATAAAATTCTAAATGCATTGTCTTTAAGTGCTTTGTAATTATATTTACCTTCAAGTAATTTATCAAGTGCTTAGCCTTTTAAGTCTATTATCTCATTTAATTCTCATAACCTAGGAGGAATACTCTATTAATAGTATCCCCATTTCACGTAAAGTACAGCAGAGGGAATATAGCCATTAACTATGTATGGTGTCAGATAGGTACGAGATTTATTGGGATGATCACTTAGTAACTTATATAATCTATATATATATATATATATATATATATATATATATATATATATATAAAACCCTAAGTGACCAGTCACTATGATGCACACTGACCACCAGGGGGAAACGCTGAATGCAGGAGCTGCCCCCTGGTGGCTAGTTCATTCCCACAGCGGAAGCGCTGCTCAGCTGACCAATGGGCGTCAGATGCTGGGCTCACAGCTGGCAGGCGCAGCTGTGGTGGCGCGAGCCTCTTCCGCCTCCATGCCAGTGCTACCGAGCAGAGGCAAAGGCAGGTGCTGCAGGACCAGGATGAGCAGAAGTGAAGCAGCGCCCAGCCCAGGCTTGGGCTTCTCCCCCGCCGCTGGCCACTTTGCGCAGCCTGTAGGCGGGGTTCTGGCCAAAACCGGCAGTCTGACATCCCCCAAGGGGTCCCAGATTGCAAGAGGGCACAGGCCAGGCTGAGGGACCCCACCAGTGCATGAATCTGTGCACTGGGCCTCTAGTGTCTAATAACTGGGGTGTACACCTGAAATTGAAAAATGTCACCTGTAATTGAAAAATTAAAAAATGATTAAAAGTATCCCCACTTCACAGATGAAGAAACTGAGGTGTAAAAAGACTAACTTCCCCAGGCCACTGAGTCAGTAGATAATGGAGTTTGAATTTGGAGAGTATTAGACTCCAGACCCCTAGCTTGCACCACACTCCTTCCAGATGAACTCTGAAAAGTAGGCCCTGGCAGTGTGAGAATGTGGACGACAGAGTAAATTAGAAATATGGACTCCTTGCTGCTTTCCTCTCTACTCCCATATTGTTACAGGCCCTATAGGAACCTGTAGAGCAAGCATGTCAAACTCGCAGCCCGTGGGCCACATCAGCCCACAGTGAATATTTTTGCAGCCCAGCCACTATAATAGTATGTAAGAAATGTTTTAATAAAAATTTTGTAACAATTTTTACAATATCCTGTTACGCATAATCCTATATAATAAAAGCCTAATATGCCAAGTGTCAGACTGTTCGACCATTCAACCAGTTGCTATGACCTGCACTGACCATCAGGGGGCAGATGCTCTGACCAGTAGGTTAGCTTGCTGCTGGTGTCTGGCCAATGGGGACTGGGTGAGACGGGCTGGATATGTCCTGGACAAATCCATGCACCAGGCCAGTTTCGGCTCGATCCCCACAGGCCAGGCCGAAGGACCCCACTGGTGCACAAATCCATGCACCGGGCCTCTAGTTATTAATAATGAGCTACAACGTTGGCTAATGATTGATTACTATAATTGTGTTGCATTCATTTCCCTTATTTGCCTTACATGCAGGTGCACCATTTCTCTCATTAATACTAGCAGCAAATTTTTAGCAGCCAATTGTCATGTCATTAGTCTTGTACTGACTTGTTTGGTGTGCACAACAGGAAATATTTCACTTTTGGAGAACAAGAAAAATAGGTTTATTTGTGTTGTGCTTATTAATCTGTCCAGTTATTCAGTGTCTGGTAACTTAATGTTCAAGAAAAAAATATTAATTTTTATTAAAATGTTCTATTATTTTATGTTAATGATTACTCATTTATTTTAGCCCTTTGTATTCAGCATGTCTCTATCTAAATAAATCTACATCTCTATGAAAATTGAAGCTTTTGTTTTTTTTTGTGGCCCACAGAACCTTAAACCTTGTTTATTTGGCCCATGTTAGCCTTTGAATTTGACATGCTTGTTGTAGAGCACCTGCCTAACCTGCTTTCAGTGTGAAGAGATCTTCCCAATAAAAACATTTATTCATTATTGAACATCCACTCTATTTCAGGCATAGCTCTCAACGTTTGTGTACATAAATGAACAAAACAGATAAAGGGCCTGGCTGGTTTAGGTCAGTGGTTAGAGGGTTGGCCCATGGACCGAAGGATCATGGATTCAATTCCTGGTTAAGTGCACATACCTCTGTTGCAGGTTCCCTAGCCCAAGTAGGGGTGAGTTTGGGAGGCAACCAATTGATGTGTCTTTCTCATGTCAATGTTTCTCCCTCCCCCTCCTCCCTCCTTTCCACTGTCTCTAGAAATCAATGAAAAATATCCTTGGGTGAGAGTTAAAAACAGCAACAACAACACACCAAACAGGTACAGGCATATATCTAGCAGGGAGAGACAGACAATAAACTATTATAACAATAAATAAGTGTACTTTATGCATCAATTTAGAAGCTGACAATTGTCAGGGGAAAATTGAACTGTGAAGAGATAAGGGTGTGTGTATTACAGGGTGGACTTTGCTTTCAATAAGATGGTCAGGTTAGGATACTTTAAGTTTCCATTTGACAAAATGCTCAAAGGAGATAATAAAGTTAGCAGACAGACATATCTGGCAAGAGAAACACCGGTGCAAGCGCACTGCTGTTAGAGCTTGCCTGCCAGCTCAGAAACAAACACCAAGGAAGCAAGTGTGATGTGGGTGGAGGGGTGGGTGGGACAGGGAGAGTCTTAGGAAAACAATGCCGGTGACACTAAGCTAGCAGGTTTCCTTCTCGTAGGCGCAGGCATGGATTTTCATTTCTTCTCTAAGCAAAATGAGGAGACATTGCAAATTTTGAGCTCAGGGATGACCTGATTTTCACAGATTGCTGTGGATGCTAGGTTTAAAAGGCCTGATTGTGAGCAAGGGAGGAAGCAGGACCGTTGCAAGTGAGAAGGAATGGTGGCTGGGACCACAGTAGTAGCAGTGGCAGGAATAAGAAATGGCCCAGCTCTGCAGCAATTTTGAAGGTAGAGTCAAAGGACTTCATAATCATTGGATGTAGATTGGAGGAGAGAAAAAAAATAAGCCCAAAAGGAAGTAAACAAGCAGCCTTAAAGAAAGAAAATTTGACATATGCTACAACATGGATGAACCTTATGCTAAGTGAAATAAGCCAGTAACTGAAAGACAAGCAATTTTATGATTCCAATAATCCCAGGCACCTACAGCATCAAATTCACAGAGGCAGAAAGCAGAATGGTGGTTGCCATTTGGTGCCTCAGGGATAGAAAGTTTCAGTTTTGCAAGATGAAAAGAGTTCTGGAAATTCATTGCACAGCAGTACGCCACTGAACTCTTCACTTAAAATGGCTAAGATGATGGATTTTATGATATGTGTAATTTATCCCAACTAAGATTTTTTAAAATTTTTTTAAAGGAAGAAGACTCTAAGTCAAAGATGATTCTGACTATTTTGGCCTGAGCAAATGAAAGAATAGAGTTGCTAACCTTAGACAAAATCTAACTCAGTTCTAATCCCTCTGAGAAATCCTCAGAAAAAGTGACCACAGTTCTCTACTTATAGTTAAAGTCTCCTCTAAGAATAGATTTTAACATACATTGTTTCTGGGAGTTCCTCCTTGGTGCTAATTGTCTTCATGCAAACAGTGAGTAAATATATGCTTCTATCTAAACTAGTGCTATCCACACTAGTTTAATAACAGCATAATCATACAATACTTAGTTCCTACCAATGCATAACAGCAGCCACTATGCTCTGTTTGTACATTTTGATTGCTTATGAATACCATGGGCCATTAGCTTATATTCTAAACAATTGTTTATAATGCCTTTCTTTTTTTCTTTTTTCTTTTTTTTTTTAGTTTTATTGCTTAAAGTATTACAAAGGGGATTACATGTGTCTCCTTTTTTCCCCGACCCTTGACAATCCCCTGGCCTCCCCTACCCCCCAGTGTCTTATGTCCATTGGTTATGCTTATATGCATGCATGTAAGTCCTTCAGTTGATCTCTTACCCCCCACCCCTTCCTCCTCCCCTCCCCGGCCTTCCCGCTGCAGTTTGACAGTCTGTTTGAGGCAGCTCTGCCTCTGTATCTATTTTTGTTCATAAGTTTATAATGGTCTTTATTATCCATGAATGAGTGAGATCATGTGGTATTTTTCCTTCATGACTGGCTTATTTCACTTAGCATAATGCTCTCCAGTTCCATCCATGCAGTTGCAAATGGTAAGAGTTCCTTCTTTTTTACAGCAGCATAGTATTCCATTGTGTAGATGTACCAGTTTTTTAATCCATTCATCTACTAATGGGCACTTAGGCTGTTTCCAGATCTTAGCTATGGTAAATTGTGCTGCTATGAACATATGGGTGCATATATCCTTTCTGATTGGTGTTTCTGGTTTCTTGGGATATATTCCTAGAAGTGGGATCAACTTCTGCACATCAGAGTGACTCTCCAACTTTTGGAATCCTTTTAACATTAATTATTACATCCAACAACAGAACATTTTGTCAAGTAGCTAGCCTTTTGATGGTGCTTTTTCCCTTTTCTCCACTGTTTTTCCCTCGCTGGGGACATGTGGCCTTGATATCACACTTGAATCCCAAGGCTGCTTTCCTGTCTTGTGAGAATCACCTTGGCTTGAGCTCTATGTGCATGTGTAAGCTCCCCTGGCTATTTCCCCAGAGGAAACTCTTTCTGTTTCTCTGGGATCATCTTCTTTGGCTAAAACGAATATGTAGGGATGGAGGGTGAAGGGTGGGGGCGGGAAGTAGAGTGCAGGTGGGTGTTGCTCTGACCCAAGGTAGTCAAATATGACCTGTCAATAAAAGCCTTTCATTTCACATAGTCACATTAATGGGGCGTTGACATCCAGTGTTTCTGTAAGGAATTTTAAAAAATTCTTTACAACATCAATTAAAATGACAGTTGTATTCTCTGTTGAATTGCCTCACCAAACCTTGATTCCTGCCTTTTTCCACTGTGACTTCTTATATTGCTGCAGAGTCTAGGAAACCAAGATCCAGACTCCCATGGAATCAAGGTTCTAAAAGCAAATTAGGGTCCATCAGTTATATGTAACCAAGTAAGTTTAGAAGGTAGAAGTACAAATGAAGCAATCTTTTTGTCGCTTTTGGCAGTTTCAATGGAGGCAATCTTTTTTTATTTTGTCTTCCTGATTCCTGAATCACAGCTATGATACACATTTTTGAAATTGGTCGTGGCTGCAGAACTTGCAGAAGTGTTCCCATGGAGCATCAGTTGAGATATTTGTTGAGAATTATCCTAAGGGCCCATTGTTCCTGCTGTGCCCACAACCCTATAATGATTTGTAAGTACAGAACTAGCTGGATTAAACATCTGCCTTCCTAAAATTGAGTGGTTTCTGTTTTCTGAACACTTAGCCATGCATATGTGCAAAGAGATATAGTCAAGGTTGTTCACATTTTATATCTTTTTCTTCTTAAAGAAGACCCTTTAACATTCCATGTAATGCTAATTTGATGGCAATGAACTCCTTCAGCTCTTTCTTGTCCGGGAAGCCCTTAACCAGTTCTTTGATTCTAAATCATAGCTTTGCTGAGTAGAGTAATCTTGGTTGTAGGTTCTTTCTTTTATCACTCTGAATATTTCTTGCCAATTTCTTCTGGCCTGCAAAATGTCTGTTGAAAAGCGCAACAGAAACTCATAGATACAGAGAATATTTTGATGGTTGCCAGGCTTTGGGGGATAGGTAAGAAAGGTGAAGGGATTAAGAAGTACAAATTGGTTGTTACAGAATAGTCATGGGGGTATACAGTATAGCATAGGGAATATAGTCAATATTCTAATAACTGTATGGTGTCAGATGAGTACGAAATTTATTGGGATAATCACTTAGTAATTTACATGTCTAATCATTGGGGTAGACATCTGAAACTAATATAATAATGTACGTCAACTGCAATTGAAAATAAAATTTTTAAAATGGAGGGGAAAAAAGGTTGTTCAATATACTGTTGTTAGTAATGGCAAAACATTGAATATCAATAAGCAGAAACTGGTTAAGTAGATATCATTGCTGCTCTACAGAGATATAGGGAGTTTTTATATAAATATGACATAATCTCCAAGAGATAGATAGATGATAGATAGATAGATAGATAGATAGATAGATAGATAGATAGATATCTTACCTAATAATAGACAAACATGTAAATTGACCATCCCTTTACTATGCTCACCAGCCAATCAGGAGAGTATGCAAATTAACCCAACAAAGATGGCGGTTAATTTGCATACATAGGCACTAAGTGGTGGAGTGAAGACTGAAGGCTCTGGACGGAGCGAAGGCCTGGGTCCCGGGTGCTGTAGGAAAACCAGTGCCAGCAGCCAGGGGAAGGGAAGGCCTATTGCACAAATCTCTTCATGCAATGGGCCTCTAATATATATATATATACATATATATATTTCAGAGAGGAAGGAAGAGGGAGAGAGAGATAGCAACATCAACAATGAGAGAGAATCATCCATCTACTGCCTCCTGCATGCCCCACACTGGGTATTGATCCCAAAACCAGGGCATGTGCCCTGACCAGGAATCAAACCGTGACCTCCTAGTTCATAGTTGACGCTTAACCACTGAGCCATGCCAGCCATGCCAACCAAGTTATATATTTTAAGTGAAAGAAACAAGGTGCATTGCAGGTATATTTATAGTACGTTACCATTTGTGAATATAGATATAGAAAAAGATACAGGTGTGGAAAAATACATAAGTCTTTAAGAAACTGATCATGTGGTTTCCTTCTGGGGGGAAAACCTAGATAGCTAAACAGAGAATAGAAGATAAACCTTTTACTGTGGTTTTCTTTGTAGTTTCTCAATTTTAAATCTTATTGTTATAATTAAGTTCATGACCTCCACATCTATTCTTTCTCTTACCATCCTGACTTGTGAATATCTTTACTCCAATCTTTTCTGGTCAATTTATGTCTTTTCTTGCCATTCCTTTTCCATCTTCCTCCTGTAGTTTTGAGTAACTTTTCAGGCCAAATGTCAGGGCAGGTTTGGAGAGCATTGCCTCTGTAGAGTACAAGAACCAAATTCTTAATTCCTGGGACTTAGTGGAAAGATCTGAGAATAGAAGGTGAATATTTTATGAAAGTTGCTCCACTGAATTTAATTAGAATAAAGAAAAGAGATCCTGGAAGGAAAAAACTGGTGATCATTGTTTTATTGCATGGAAAACTGAACCTTGTCTGGGGATTTAAGAACTATTACTAATTCTGTTCCAAATTCTTATTTTGTGGACCAGTACATTGACCCACCATACTACACTTATTTTCCCTACAGAGATGTCATCTTATTCTCTTTATTTCGCAGTTAGATTCAAAGAATTGAGTTTTAACAAAGGGCTAACATGATATGTAATATTTAGCTAAAAAGTTTTAAATTTTAAAAATTATATGAAGTACACATTTAATGTTTCATACAGATTTTGTGTCCTCCAAACAATGGTCCATGCTTTTAAGAACAGAAATTAATAGAGCCACAACCTAATTTATAAAACACTCTAAATACACTCTCAGTTGATACCAGATGAGAACATATATCATAATGGAATCAATGGTGATTGTGGCTAGATATATCACTTAGAGAATGCCATTGTTGTACAGTGCACACAAAGTCCACATATGTGTGAGTATAATAAGGGTAATCAATATAAGGGGCCATTAAATTCAATCTAATTTTAATACCATCATGCTGGTAAGAACATTGATAATGATAATTTAGCTAGTATTATTATATGCCAGACACAGTGCTATTTGTTTTATTTATTTTACTGTCCCAATATATACTCAATACATGATACCATCTGTACTTATGGGGAAACCAAGATTTAAAGATGCCAAATTAATTTCCTGGCATTGCACAGCTAGCTAGTAGATGGCTGCCCAGGTTTGAACTCTTAATGATTATTTTAAACTATTGGTGTCTTATAGCTGCTACATTTATTTTGCTTTTATTTACATGATTTCTTATGTATACTACAGTGAGTATGTTACAATGGATTCAGGGATGCCCTTTTATTCTTCAGGCCATCCTACAGGGAACCAATGGATAGATCCATTTACATGGAGACATTTCTCTGAAGGTAAAAATGTTTGCACCCCATCCCCCTTGGCAAGTGAAAATCCAGATTATATAAAATTTCACCAGAAATATACTATTTTTTATATCTGGGACTTAGATCATATATCATATCCATCTGGGTGAACAAAAGAACTGTACAGATTCGAGACACTGTTTGCTACCCCTCTGGTGAGGCAGCATGCTGAGCCATTTGCAAGAACAGCACTCCTACTTGGGATATTGTCTGAAGATGAAAAATGAAATCCAGGGCCAGTATTCTTGGCAAGAGTGTATCAAATGGAAAGTTCCTGGGCTTCTGGGCCTTTTGCAATTCCAACTGAGATACAAAGGATATGGATATATTCTTCCATTTCCCTTCACGAATGCTGTAACTCTTCATCTACTTAAAATATAGTTTACATATAGGATGCTTTCACTGCCTTTTAAGATTCTGGAAACTCCCACATATGACAACTGCAAAACTTGGCTAAGGAAGTTAACCACTCGCTCCTTTACCCCCCTTCCCCCTACACACACACACACACACACACACACACACACACACACAGCCTACAGAGCTCTCAGAAATCAACTGTATGAAAGTTTGCCTTGACTAGTACTTATTTTTTTACTAGTCACTAACTCAGAAGTCATCAGAAACTGCTAGACAGTAAAGCAGAGCCTGAAGGGACATAAGGGACATGGTGTGTCAAAAGGCAGCAACCCTGTGGCTAGCACCTTGCTTCCTGGCAGTTTTCCAGAATCGGCAGGAAGTATATCCAGGAAAATTCTGCCTCCAGGCTTCAAGTTCTAGGCCTTTGATCAACTTCATGGATGAATGTTTCTGGGGCACAGACTTCTGTGTTTTTAGGCTCTGCAACATGAAATTGATACATCATATTCTTGCTTCCATCCTTCTGAGGGTTGCTTTGATAATCTGCATAGAATATGCAAAGAAAGAGGAATAGACAACAGAGATTGGTTTCAGAACCCCGCCTCAACACCAAAATCTCTGGATGCTCCAATCCCTCATATAAAATGACATAGTATGTGCATATAAACTATGCACATCCTCCTGTAAACTTTAAATAATCTCTAGATTATGTATAATACCTAATACAATGGAAATGCTATGCAAATAATTATTATATTGTTTAAGGAATAATACTGAGGGAAAAACATCTGTACATGTTTAGTACAGATGCAAATATCATAGGTCTAACTACAAAGTATATACAGCAACAATATAAAAAATTTTTTTCAAATATTTTCCATTTGCAGTTGGTTGAATTTGTGGATGCAGAACCCACAGATACAAAAGACTGATTGCACTGATTATCTCTCCCAGAGCTCAGATGAGCAAAACCATGTGCCCTTGTACACAAGGAAAAAAATATTCCCAGCACAGGGTCCCATCTCTTCCCTAAACCCAAAATAGTTCATGAGCACTAATTTATTTCCACTTCTTGCTTGTTGTCGCCAACTAATTTTGTTTTTGAGAAAAACTCATGGTATTTACTATAATAGACTTTTTTGTTTGTTTGTTTCTGCCCCTATCAGTTCTACAAAAGGGTAAAAGCAGAAGCACCTAGAATTATATAAGACTAGAGGCCCGATGCATGAAATTCTTGTAAGGGGCTCAGCCCTCACAGCCATGGTGGCTTGCCTTGGCCCTCGCAGCCCTGGCTTCATCCGGAAGGTCATCTGGAAGGACGTCCAGAAGGTCGTTTGGCTGTCCGGTCTAAATCTTACATTTTTATTGTTATAGATGGGGAACTGGTAAATGTGGTCAGTCTGGTGTGTAGCAAACTAATCTTCCCAATGTCAATTATGCTACTGTTTTTTTCTGGAAAATGTTACAAGCTGTTCCTAGAGATCTGGATAGACACCTAAGTGATAGAGCTGAGGCAGCAACTAAACATATGTCTATGATATATCTCTAATATGTTTTTAAAGTGAAACATACAGGAAAGTCTTCAGGGGTTGTTAATATGCCTGAAGCCTTTTTAACTAAAAAATCTAACTTCATTATGTTAGAAACATTAGTACTGTATTACTGCTGTGTTTTCTGTTGCGTTAAGTTCCTATGCACATTTTATGAGGAAAAACTGATGAACAGATGTAAAGGAAATGAATGGTCTATCTAGCAATTGCATAGGTAAGTGTTAAGTATAACCCCCTGAAAACATTAGGTCTTGTTAGGCTTATGATTCAAGTTCAAGTTTTAGGGACTAGATTTGTTCACTTGGGTAGAAAAGTCTTTACTGCAAAATATTCTTGTTAGCCTATCTAGTTCATACGCCTCTTCTTAATATCTAAAGGAGTAAATCCTAGATTTTCAAAAAGTACCAAAAAAAAATCTTAAGCTAAGAATAATCATATCTACCCATTGTCATTGTATCCATTGTAATTCAATGTTGTACTTTACCAAAATCCTAAATAAATGTGTGCTGTGTACAAAAATGTGTATTATATATAATTAGATGCATACATATCACATTTAGAAGTAACAATTATCTCTTCAGTTACCATATCAATGTGGCTAGCATACCTCTCACATATCTCATAATCTTCACATAAAGCCATTCAGAATTTCTCACTAGAGAACGTGACACTTTGAATGGAAATACAAGTAACCGAACGGCTAATGAGAAACACGTAAGACTGAAGCCATAGTCTCCAGAGCAGGCCTAATTTCTCTGCTGGTTTCTCCAATTTGTGCCACCACTTGGACAGACCCTGCTGTCCTGCCTATGCATTCTGTGGTTTCTTAACTTAGAGTCAGTCAGTGGCTTGCAAACAGAAATGCTCAACAATATACATGCATAGATGCACCACTATATGATGTATGGCTATCACTACAGAATAATCTCTCTTCATTAGAGAAATTGTGAAAAGCCTAGCTAGGATTTAGCCATGAAAAAGGAAATGATAATAGTCCTTACATTTTGAATAAATATTCTAATATCTTTGAGCCTCAGTTTCCTGTTTTGGAAAATGGGCATAAGAAAACCTATTTTAAAGATATATTGTGAGGATTAAACATGATAAAACAATAGACTCTCCTTTAATGCTGAAGCCACTTGCTTTGTTTCTTTTTCATCGTTACTGTCCTGTGTGCTTGTATCTGGTCAACATTACCCGCCAGCCTGGCACAGTGGTCACTCTCATACCAGAAGTGATACTCGATTTGCTCAAAGTTCAGCTTCAAAAAGAACAGTTTACTTAAACTGTATTTTGAAAGTTCTAAACACTTCATATCCTATAAGTCACCCATTCTGCATGGAATGCTGTTATTTCATCGATGTAAACTATACAAAATTGCTGCCACAAATGTTCTGCATCTTGGGCAGGAGTGAGAAATATTATTTTTAGACCACTCAGGATTTTAGTAGAAAGAGAACAATTTCTGGATTAACTGCTACCAGAAAAAGTACCGTATCCATACTTGGGGACATTCTGTGCTTCTATTCTGAGCATCATTTCCAAAGTCCCCACTATTTTACCCAGCAATATTCCCTGCCCACTGGTCCCCAACTAGCCCCATTAATCATACAAAGCCAATGGAAATATGACTACTGACTTTAATATTTTCAGCATTAGATGGATCCACCCACCATGTTTGCTTAACTTTGAAAATATTTCTTGCCCTCTCCTAGATAGTTGCCAAAAAACATTTCTGCCTGAAATCTTTGAGTCAGAGGCTGTCTGTAGGCACAGTTTATTCTGCTGTATGAATTCAGACACATTAATTGACACTTTTGGTCCATGACTCACCATGTCCTGTCAATTTATATGAATACTCCTTTGTCAGTTTGTGGATTGAAAGGAGTGATCAGTTTGTCAACCATGATATTGGATAATTTTATTTTACTTTTTATTTTCATTCTTTTTCACGCTCTGTTTTATCTATGGTGAAGGACCAGTTCTAGCACGTCTAGCAAAACAATATTGCAAAGTGAAATGTTTCTTCTCAAGTTCTCACCCTCAGTTTTCTTCTTGCTTAAACTTTTCCTGGCTTCCATGAAGTTAGTACAGACAGCTTCTTTTGTTTGTTTATTTTATTTAGGAAAAGCACAGTTTAGTACTGGAAGAGGTAGATCCTTTGAGAAATGGCAATAAAAATTAACCAAGATTATTTACCTGAAGTAGAGGAATTGTAAAGGTTATAACTGAATCAGAGAGGATGTGGGAAATTGTAAGGCATAAATCATCATAGAATCTATAAAATAGAAGAATTAAAAGGAATGTGTTCGTTTTTTCAAGAGAACGCTTCAAGGAAGAAGATATTTTTTATTCTACACAAATCATCCTGATTCTGGAACAAAAGTAATCTTAGAATAGAGAATGAAAATGTATCAGATAAATCCCTTTACTTCAAATCTGTATTTCACAAGCGGTCCTTTCTAGTTATTATTTGATTTCCTGAATTCATCTACATATTCAACTCCCAGGTCAGTGCACAGCACAGAAGAGGTTCTCAACAAATATTTGTCAACATGATTAAAAGAATAGAGCTTGTTTGTTTGGAAGAGGGGTATAAAAAATGACCTCATCTGTTATGTCATCATTTATCATGTGAGAATTCTAAGTAAAAGTATGAGAAAAGCTCAGTAAAATCCTCATCATTACAAATGACTAAAAGCATACGAGTGGCCTATAGATTAAACTGGATTTTTAAGCAACATTTCAAAGGGAGTAAACATAAAGGAGATACTGGCTTTTAAATGCTTGTATTAATAAGCATGTATTTACCAACTATTACTTTTATTATTTTTAAATATGTTTTTATTGATTTTAGAGAAAAAGGTAGGGAGAAGGAAAGAGAAACATCAATTGGATGCCTCCTGAAGGCCCCTACTGAGGATCAATCCTGAAACCTGGGCATATGCCTTGTGCATGGGATGACTCTCAACCAACTGAGCCAAGAAGTGACTCTATCAGTCAACTTTCCTCCTCATGGCAGAAGGCAACCAATTGGCATTTTTGGCTGCAAGAATGGAAAATTTATACAAGCCACCTTGAGGATGTAAATTGGAATTGGCAAACTATCAGGGCAAGACATTGCTAGAAGAGAATTCCAGCTTCTCCCTTTCTCTCTCTTCCTCTTCCTGCCCTCCCTTCTTCACATGTAATCTTTGCCTCTTATCCTCTTTGCCTCCTGTTAAGTGTATCATCTGTCCTCTCAAAAAGAAAACAGAACCATTAACTTACCACATCCTATATAATAAAAGGCTAATATGCAAATCGACCAAACAGCAGAACAACCAGTCACTATGACATGCACTGAACACCAGGGGGCAGACACTCAATGCAGGAGCTGCCCCCTGGTGGTCAGTGTACTCCCACAAGGGGAGCGCCGCTCAGTTGGATATTCCCTGAGGGCTCCCAGCCTGAGAGAGGGCACAGGCCCAGCTAAGGGATGCCCCCTCCCCTCACCCCCCCCCCCCCCCGTGTACGAATTTCATGCAGCGGGCCTCTAGTTCTATATAAAGCCCACAGAGAGTTAGAATAATGGGGACACTTAATTACCAATGCCTACATTAGGAAAAGCCCTTTGTACCATGACAAGCAATGGTTCACATAAACCTAGGTTAAGCACGGTTGGGTCTGGTGCATTTCTAGTACAATAAATGTCTATTCATAAACAAAAGGAACGTAGCTTGCTTCTCTGAGACACAGAGGTGAGGGGCACTTTCTGGTAGAGAATACTTTTTCTAGTGTCTGGAAATGTTTGTTTTAGTTTGGGGTTATCTGTTCTGGAAATATTTGATATAATTTGTCTTGTAAACTTGTTTGGGCCTGACATTTTCTTTATGAAAGCATTTCAATTATTCATTAAATTTTTTAACATTGTAATCGGCCAATACTGATGTTATATCTTTTCTTTAATCATTTTTTTAAAATTTACTCTTATTGGTGGGGGGAGTAGACTGTTTTCTCTGATTACAAAACTAGGCAAAACCTTGGTTTTAGAATCAAGATATTGGTTTCTCATAATGAGGGTAGGAATTAGAAGGGAACACAGGAGCTTCTCTCGTGTGTAGGTAATGCTGTCTTTCTTGATTCAGGTGCTGGTTACAAAGCTGATGCAATCTGTGGAAATCCATCAGGCTGTCACATAGAGTTGTGCACTTCTATGTTCATCTGTTATACTTCATTATACCTTTAAAAATTCAATAATGTGGTTAAAGAAAACAAAATAAACACAGTGAGATTGGTTTCATTAAAGAAAAATATATTGATTAAATTAAATATTTAAAATTCTTTTCATAATAAATAAAGGGCAAATGCTAAATTGTGAAAAATACTTGCTACTTTAATGTCAGATAATAGATCAATATCATTATGATAAATAAGCCTTTTACAAATCAGAAAAAAGTTGGTGTGCCTAAGCAATTCACAACAGAAAATTGAATATTTTTTCATAAGTTTATTAGTCATTTGTGCTTTTTACATTTATATTTAATAGTGTTTTGGTAAAAGGTTAAAGCTAAAAATGGAGTTTATTACATTTTATCCTATGTGGGAAATACCATTCTTTAAACACTTTTTGTGGGCATATAAATTGTGATAGACTTTTTGGAGGGTAATTGGCAATATGTGTGCATCAATTGTCTAAAAACTGATTTATTTCTGACCTAGCAATTCTATGAACAAAGTCTAAGTAAAATAATCATTAATTTGTAGTGAACTCTGTCAATTGATTTGCTTGTTATATTATCTTTACAATAGCCAAAATTAGGACTCCAACTACATGTCAACAATATATTATTGATAAAGTTATTCAAGTTAGAACCATACATTTGGATACTAACTGGACATTAACATTATGTTATTGATGAGTATTAAATGAGCTGAGAGAGAAAGAGAAAGAGATATTTTTAATTTATTATAAGGGATTGTTTCATGCAATTTTGGAGACTTGGTGAATCTAAATTATGATAGGGGAAGCCAGAAGACTGGAGATTCGTGGGAGAGTTGCAGGTTGAGTCCAAAGGCAGTCTGCTAGCAGAATTCCTTCTTACTCAGGAAGATCAATCTTTATTACTTTAAGGCTTTCAACTGATTGGATGAGGTCCACCCCACATTGTGGAGGGTAATTTGCTTTCTCAAAGTTCATCAATTTCAATGTTAAAGGTGGCCAGTTGAACTCATGAATTACCACTAAATTCCTCTCCCATTTCCTACCTCCCCCCCAGCCCCTACATCAAATAAACAAGTGTGAAGGGATAAAAAGGAGGGGGGAAAGCTGCAACTCACAAAAGTAACAGGATTGAGAGAGGAGACAAGCCACAGAATTTTGGAAGTTGGAAAGCCATAGATAATGGTAACTGATACAGTAATCCTAAGTAAACCAAATCCTTAATAGGCAGTGGGGAAAATAGATCACCGCTATGCTGCAAAAGACTTAAGAATTTAAGCCGAAGTTAAAATAGAGGATTGTTTAAAAGTCAGATTAGGAAACAATAATCACACTGGTCAGTCTGTTCCTTCACTTCATGCAGTAGGCAACTGCTCCCACAACCCGCAATGCCCTGGCCACTCCCTTCCTCTCACCTTTTTATCTCCCACCAGGACCTTCAGTGAAGAGGGAAGGATTATTCTGTGGAGAGGGTAAAGGGGAAGGCCTCTACACCACAGAATACCAGGGATTGCTGAGGACAAAACAGTACAAAGAACAGGAGGATTATATGTGTTCACAATGTGAGTACTGAGAACTACTAATTGCTTTCTACATAATATCTTGGTCTCACAACACTACTATACCTTCTGGCTTATTTTTACTTAAATGTATTAATAAATAGATATCTGTGCTTACATATATTGACTTTTCACCAAAATTAATTTTTTTGTTTCAAAATTAAAAAAAATTAAAGTCGCCCAAACTGGTTTGGCTCAGTGGATGGAGCGTCGGCCTGTGGACTGAAGGGTCCCGGGTTCGATTCCGGTCAAGGGCATGTGCATGGGTTGTGGGCATATCCCCAGTGGGAGATGTGCGGGAGGCAGCTGATCGATGTTTCTCTCTCGTCGATGTTTCTAGCTCTCTATCTCTCTCCCTTCCTCTCCGTAAAATATCAATAAAATATATTTTTTAAAAAATTAATTTTTCCTTTCATATGTTGGCTTAATTCATTTATCTTTTTTTAATAAGTGATTGATCATGCCTTACATCTGATCTATTATTTTATTCATGTTTTTAATACTGCCTTAGTGATATTTTTGTTGCCAATTTTCTTGTATTCAAGTATATTTTCTTTACCTGTATGTTCTGTTTCTCCATATTTTATTTATTTACCTTTGAGACTCTGTTGTGTTTTTCTTTATTTTTTTATAATTAAATCTTTATTGTTCCGATTATTACATTTGTTCCTCTTCCCTCCCCCCCGCCCCCCGCCACAACTCCCCTCCACCCAGTTCCCACCCCACCCTCCGCCCTTACTCCCCACCCACTGTCCTCATCCATAGGTGCGCGATTTTTGTACAGTCTCTTCCCGCATCCCCCACACCCCTTTTCCCCCCCTACCAAGGATAGTCAGTCCATTCCCTTTCTATGCCCCTGATTCTATTATAATTACCAGTTCATTCTGTTCATCAGATTATGTATTCCCTTGATTTTTAGATTCACTTGTTGATAGATGTGTATTTGTTGTTCATAATTTGTATCTTTACCTTTTTCTTCTTCTTCCTCTTCTTAAAGGATACCTTTCAGCATATCATATAATACTGGTTTGGTGGTGATGAACTCCTTTAGCTTTTTCTTATCTGTGAAGCTCTTTATTTGACCTTCAATTCTGAATGATAGCTTTTCTGGATAAAGTAATCTTGGTTGTAGGTTCTTAGCATTCATCACTTTGTGTTGGGGGCCAGATGTAAGCTGGCAAGGTCCTTGCACCTGCAGGGGCTAGCAAGGCTGGGACCCTTACCCACACAGTTTTCCCAGACTTGTTTGGATGGTGATTATCAGTAGAATGAGAGCAACCTTTGTAGAATAAGAACAGCCTTTCATAGCTTACCAAGAAGTCTGTAACTATTTACTGAGATATGCTGTACTGAGAACTTGTCCTTCTGCTGTATCTCTCCCTTAGAGATTAAGAGGAACAAAGAATACATTCCTCTTGATAGACCTCTGATTCAGTGTGTTGTGTATAAATAGGATTGTATAGCTAATAAACTCACTTCAGTTCATCAAGAGAACTGGGGTCCTCCCGACCCCGCTTTCCTGTCTTTCTTTCTTTTCTCAATTCCCACCTCCCTGCCTCAGCCCGGCTCAACCCTGTCAGGCTGGCCCTGGCAACTTTGAATATTTCTTACCACTCCCTTCTGGCCTGCAAAGTTTCTGGTTGAGAAATCAGCTGACAGTCGTATGGGTATTCCCTTGTATGTAACTGACTTTCTTTCTCTTGCTGCTTTTAAGATTCTCTCTTTGTCTTTTGCTCTTGGCATTTTAATTATAATGTGTCTTGGTGTGGTCCTCTTTGGATTCCTTTTCTTTGGGATTCTCCGGGCTTCCTGGACTTGTAAGTCTATTTCTTTCACCAGGTAGGGGAAGTTTTCTGTCATTATTTCTTCAAATAGGTTTTCAATATCTTGCTCTCTCTCATCTTCTGCCACCCCTATAATTCGGATGTTGGTACGCTTGAAGCTGTCCCAGAGGCTCCTTACACTATCTTCTTATTTTTGGATTCTTTTTTTAATTTTGTTTTTCCAGTTGGGTGTTTTTTGCTTCTTCGTATTTCAAATCTTTGACTTGATTCTTGCGATCCTCTGGTGTTGGGAGTCCGTATAATATTCTTTATTTCAGTCAGTGTATGCTTAATTTCTAGTTGGTCCTTTATCACAACATCAAGGGTCTCACTAGATTTCTTGAGGATCTCATTACATTTATCAGCGGTCTCACCAGTCTTTTCAAGGGCGTTACTAAATTTATCGGCTGCTTCTAGACAGTTCTTGAGACACCTTAAAAGTGTGGTTTTGAACTCTATATCCAGCAGTTTGCTTTCCTCTATTTCTGTCATTTGTGTCCTGTTTCTTTGTCTCCGCATTTTTTATGCTTTCTTGGTGCACCCCCTTGCAGTCTTTGTGCACAGTCCTGTTGTAGTTAAGCCTTGATTATTGTAGGTAACACTGGGGGAATTTGACCTCCAGGCCAATTGGTTGTGAGAATCAGCTGTGTCTGCAGTGGGAGAATTTCTGTCCTGATCTCTAGGGAGGTGCTAATTTACCCTCTGCCTGAGGCTATCCTGCAACTGCCTCCGTGCAAGGCTTGGGCAGGGCGGTTCCCAGGGGATCAACAGGGCAGGCAGAGCGAGCAGTTATGGCTGCTCTCAGTCCTGCCTTCAGAGGCTCTGCTTCTCAGTGTCCCAGCAATTGCTGCAAGTACCTCGGAGAGAAAGCTGCCCTGAAGTTCTGACCTATACCAGACAGTCCCGCCTCTCCCATTTGAGTCTGGGTCCCCAGAGACTTGCCCGGAGCTTGAGATCAGAGTCTGAGACTCCCTCCCGATTGAAAACGACAACCGCGCCCTCAGCCGCCAGTCCTCTCCGCGTGCACCTCCACACTTTAGTATTTTACTTATGCACCGCACCTCCTCTGAGTCTCAGTATGCTTTTCTCTTTCCTTCTAGTTGTAGAATTTCCACTCAGCCAGCCTTCCTGTGGTTCTGGGTGATGTCCGTTCTGTCTTTTAGTTGTATTTTTGAAGTGGTTGTGCAAGGCAGCAATCTCTGGTGTTTACCTATGCCGCCATCTTGGTTTCTCCTAGAAGCTTTCTACCTTTGAGACTTTGAAAGGCAGAATTGAACCCGTGTTGTAATTAAAATCAGAGCCAAGAGTGAAATGGCATAATTTATGTATCACCTTCCTCCTTCAAATGTGTTAAATTCATGTCTGACCAATTTTTCCACTAACCTTCTCTTGATCTGTGTTAGATTAATTTGGGCTTTAAATCCAGATAATTATGTTATATTTTCTTTAGATGTCTGTTTTTATTTTAAGAATACTTTTTGTTTTATTCACTTTCTAAATATTCATAACAA
Organism: Myotis nattereri; assembly: GCF_964212035.1. Lineage (NCBI taxonomy): Eukaryota > Metazoa > Chordata > Mammalia > Chiroptera > Vespertilionidae > Myotis > Myotis nattereri. Next base: position 161,514,243 of record NC_138075.1, read on the forward strand.
TTTGATTTTTATACATTTAACTAGCTTGTCAGTCAGAATCCAACAACAACATAAAAAGTAGAAACCACTTTGCCTTAGTACACAAACAAGTTAAGGCAGGGACTTTGCTGCGCAGATGAAGAGCAAGCTGAGAAGCCATATAAAAGGCAGTGACATTACCCAGAAATTAGCAAAAGCAAGGAGCCACTACCGTGTGGAGGGACTGTAGATGGGCAGTGACACTGGGTGAAGTCACTTGTGGTAATCATGGTGGACCTATCTGGAGGGCGCTGGAGCCATCAAGGAAATGAAGTTCTGGCCAGATATACTACCGAAAAAGCTAGTTTCCTTCATTCTTTTAATCTTCCATGACAGCCTCACTGGCTAAACCTCAGCCAGAAGCCAGTTGACAAAGGGTTTTGACAAGAGTTAGACCCATATGATACATAGCAGAGCAAGGGATGGATCTGAGGGCCCGGAAGCCCGGGGCTTTCACTGTCCATTTCCTTCTATTACTCAGCATTCATTTTCCTCTTTCTAATCATATTTCATAACTGTGTGTTTCCACCTAACATGGAACACCTTATCCATTGTACAAATGAAGATAATCTCATTCTCTTCCCAACAAGGGAGACACTAAGAACCATCAGTCATTGAAGTAAATTTAAGTTTAGGATCTCTAAGGTAATCAGTCCTTATCAGTCAGATCTAGATGTAGTTCTTTATCAACCATGACCTATGAATTAATTTAAGTGCCAACATCATATCTCATAAAAATAACATTGAAAAGAAAAGGAGTCATTGAGTAGTATATAACTTAAAAATATATACTTAGCTGCTATAATGCTTGAGTCTATTCCTAGTTCCAAGGGCATATATATAAGTTTCTTCCTGCTGCCATTGTGATTCCATTGTCTTCAGCAGTGCCTCAGCTGGTTGGTGCTTTTAACTGGATCATCTAAATCATAATTCCCAAAGTGTCAGTCCTTGGTGCCCATGATTTTATTGGGCTACTCTATTTTTCCTCTGACATTTACTATCAAACATGGACTTACTAAGAGGTACCCCAGTTAATTTCTAGGTTGTAGAAATAATACCAACTATTCCCATTTGTAAAAAAATAACTCAATTGTCCCCTTTTTAATTGGGATCAATTATTTAAGTTCCTTCTCTATCTGTTGATTCTGTCCTTTAAAAGGCTCCCAATACCTAGGTGGTGTTTGAACGTATGGTTTGGTGGAACTACCATTGCTTTTTCTACTGGAAACATTCCATCAAGGGAGTAAAGAACTCACTGCTACTCAATTCTTATAGTGAAATCAGTTCTTTGGTGAGAAGCAATGTGTGGAACACCATCATGACACATAGGGCTTTCTCTAAGTCCTCCGATGTTGTAGTGGTAATATTGTAAGGAAGGAAGGAAAGTCCACACTCAAAATAAGGATTTCAGTGAGGAAAAATCACTGCCTTCTCCCAGACAGAAGAGGCAATGTAATTAACCTAGAAGGTTAGCTGGTCTCCTAAGAAATGGAGCCATATCAGGTCCCCAGAATTGGCCTCTGCTATTGGTAAGCTGAGCAGCCAGCAAGGGCAGTAGCCACATCAGCCTTGTTGGTGGAAGGTCTGTGGTTGAATCCATGCAAAGATCCCAAAGCCATTTTATACAGTTATACAAGGCCTAGGGATATAGAGGGCCAGTGCCCCCCCCCCAAAAAAAAATATATATACATACTTTAACAGCTGATAACTCACTTAATTTTCACTCTTTTTCAGGTTTAACTGATTTGAAATAATAAATGAAGCCAGACTAAGTTTTTAACAAAGAAAATATATCCTAATGTGCCACTAGACTTTTTTTAATGGGGATATATAAAGATAACATTTACGTTACAAAACTGGCAACAATTAACAAACTAAGAGCACACAAATACCAAATAAAATGATTCTTGATATTTGTGATTCCATTGCTTCACATTATCAGCAGTGCCTGGACTAAAATGGTCATCAGTTTGAAAACAAACATTGAAAATATATATATTCGTTTCCATAGATTCTTTTAAATTTTAAAAATAAACTGTATCTTAATAAACACTGACTTTATAATCATTCAAAGTGCTTATACATTTTTGGGACACCCTGTACATATATTTTCCTTCATCAGATGATCACTGCTGAGTGGGCATGTAAAATAGCAAAAGATCATTTCCAGCTTGTACCAGCTTACCCTGCAGAGCTCTCTGTAACAAGGCTAGGGTGTTTTTTCATTGCATGTCAGCTATTTGCAAGAAATTCTCCATGAAGCCTTAGGTGTAGGAAGAAGGAATCGTGACAATGCAGCATGGGTAGGTGTCATGCAAGCCTGAGCCACCTGTCCACGCAGTTTTCTTGTTCTTTGCATACATTCATGAGTGTAGATCATAATACTTCAGTTTCATAATGGTTGATCCTGCACAGTCTTATGGAGAAGTCTAATAACACCTAATGCATGGTAGACATCTCAGGTCACCAGTGGTGCCCAGTGGTCTAGAACTCAGCCTCTACCAGGTCCCAGTAGCAAGTCAGGAGTTGCTTCTCAGAATGAAACAGTTATCAGCAGAAGATCCTTCCTCCAAGCCCTAGGGAATTGTGTAGTGTATCTTTACTATATCTTGATAGATGTTTTATATGGCCGCCTACTTATCATTGTGATTCTTGGAGCACCATTGGCTCTGAGAGATGACAGGGCAGTTTACAGTCCCCTGAACCTGTTGCAGAGACTCCTTGTTTTCTGCTCTCCCTTAACACATGAAGCATGATGGGTTCCTCAATGAATAGAGCAGAGAGCATCACTCCCAAAAGGCCTCCAGAGACATGTGCCAAGTGTTGTGCTACTTCCTTAATGTCAGGCAATGCAAAGTACAGCGTCTTAGCTTTCACCTGGAAAGACAAATCACAATGCCTAAGACTTTGGACTCCCAAAACTTAATGAACTGGCAGGCCCCAAATAGGATTGATCTCTCAAACTCTGGCACATATGTATTCCAACTAAAAGTTTCTAGTACACTTGTTATTTCTCAACAGTCCAATTTGCATGATGTCATCAATATCATGCTCCATAGCACAATGTTCTGAAATGTCCAAATGATCGATGTTCTAGCAGATTATGACACATTGGTTACCAATCCTAGGGGAGGGCTCTGAACATTGCTGCCCATTGCACCTTGGTATCAGAGTCACCAAGAACACAATGTAGTCAAGCACTGGGTGGAACAAAGCATTGCTTACGTAGGGAACAAAGAGAGCAAGATCAGTCTCTCTGGTGAACATTGGTCCCCATGGCCATCGGGTCTCTCCCTGTGGCTGATGCAGGGCAATTTCCTACCATTTCCATCTTGTGCCATGGTAGACACATCCTCTCCCCATGGAAGGACAGATATAAGAGTGGTGTCCACAAGGTGCTACATGGTGCACAGACTTCAAGCAAAGACAAAAGAGCATTTCTTGAGCCTGAAGCAGAGAGAGATATTCCCACACAAGATGATAAGCCTGGAACAGGCTGTGTGGACTATTTATCTCCTCATCTGGAAGTGTTCCAAGCCTAAGGCCCAGTCTTAGGGGACTAAATGGGGGTTGAAAGACTGAGGACATGTGATTGCCCTTCCTAACAATTAACATCCCACTAGACCAGTGGTCGGCAAACTGCAGCTCATGAGCCACATGCGGCTCTTTGGCCCCTTGAGTGTGGCTCTTCCACAAAATACCAACTTCTGCGCATGGGCCATGAAGTTTCAATCGCACTGTATGTGCTCGCTCTCACGTGGTATTTTGTGGAAGAGTCACACTCAAGGGGCCAAAGAGCCGCATGTGGCTCATGAGCTGCAGTTTGCTGACCACTGCACTAGACTATATGAGTAAAGAGATTTCAAAACACATTACCTTGAGGTAAAACAATAAAGGTGCACTTCTATTTACGTCAGATAAAAATGACATTCTGCTCATTGTCTTGCCAATTCCTATAATGTGGTGATTTCTTGCAAACAAGGATTCTTTGCACCCCTGGATGGCACTTCTTGGCAATGGGACCTAGCCATTCCTTAATATGAAGGGGAATATATTTCACCATCCCTTAAACCTGAGCTGGCCTTGCAACTTGCTATGACCAACAGAACACAAGAGAAGTAATGCTGGGAGACTTCAAAATCTAAGCCACAAAAGTCCATGAAACTTTGATTCTCACCCTCTTTCTACCTAGAGTCTGACTTGTGAAGAAGCCATAAAATGGATACTGAGGGATATGATAATCTTTCATTTTATTATTCAGAATTAAGGTTCAGTTTCAGGAGTTTCTCTTGTCCCACTTACCTATCATTGGGAGAAAATGTGGGGATTTTTTCAGTGACCTAGAATGTTTATTCCAAATCTGCATTCAGGATCTGTGATGATAGCCACAGACTGGGTCTGTGGGCCTACTGGGCCCTTTAGGAGATGAAATCAAGTTTGCAAAATTTTCAACACGGAAGTGATATTTGTTACTTCCACTCATATGGGTATGCCACCAATCGGGGCGGGAAAACACGCAGGACAATGTATTTGTAGCTACTTATTGAGCAGTAAATTCTCTACTATAACTAACTACTGCCTTTTGTTGGAAGAAAATAAACGAGCTTTATTTCTGTACAGGTAACCATTGGTTTGGTTTGGTTTACTTAGACATTTTATAGTATTTTTTCCCTTCATCTTTGTTGTTTAATGTTTCCCAAGCTGAACATAAGTATAGATTTGTTTTCATTGATTTTGCTGGGAACATAACCTGCTCCCCACCAGCTGTTTTCTGAAGTTGCTCTCTCTGGATGGTGATGTTGGTGTTAGCAGTGAAAAGGAAGAGAAAAAACAAGGGGCACAGGCAGAAAGCACTCACGCCGTACAGATCAAAGCAAAAGAGTAGGAAAAGAATAATTCTTTCGGTTAGCTCAGCCCTTGAATTTCTGGGTTTACTGACATAATAGGAAAGTTATCAATTATCTTTCTGCTTCTTTTAAGTAACAGGGCAAAATCGAAGGGTGTTATGATGTCAAATCAGATTGTCTGTTGTGTGTTTTTTTTTAAAACTTTAGTTCTATCTGCCTGATTGGAAAGGAAGATTTTTCATAGTTTCCAACTAAAAGTTGCTTGTTGTTTGTACCTGTCAGTTCTATAATAAGTTTTCCACTTTTTTCATGTAATTTTTTTAGATTTATGGAAGGCTGGAAAAGACTACCTAGACATGTGACTTTTTAAATCTAGAGCACAACATACTAATTTAACATACTGTCGGTCACACTGTATCCTCAAAGCCCGTTAATATACTGTCGATCACACTGTATCCTCAAAGCCCGTTAATATATTGTCGATCACACTGTATCCTCAAAGCCCGTTAATATATTGTTGATCACACTGTATCTGCAAAGCTCATCAGCTTTGAAAACATGAGACTGGGAGTGGTGGAAGTCTCCTGCTCTGGGGCAGTGGCAGTTTTACTAAGCACGGGACTATATGTAATGAGCACCAGCTCTCCTATGCCTTCTGTTAATATGCCAAGATGTCCCAAAGCCTCCTCAGAAATATGAGGTTGATTTGTACTCTCCTCACTGTCTGCATGTTTCCCAGTCCAGTTATGAATCCTACATGTCATGGAAACTCGCCAGCACAACATGCAAAAGAAAAACAATAGAAGGGGATGATAGGAACTGAATGCTTTAGACTAAATCTTTCTATTTAAAGAGAATTTATTTCCTCATTGAAAGATAAGATGCACATAGAACAAAGCAGCTTCTGACCCGTGTGTTTTCTTTTTCTCTCCTTCCTATGTCTTCCCTATTTTCTCATTTGAGCAACTCACAGTAAAGAAAGAGAGCCTAGACACAGAACCTCTCCAAGACTAAAGCCGAAGGAGTCATGAAAATGTGTTCTACTGTACAATTGTCAGACTCCAGATCTACCTACTGGTTCCTAATGCAGCAACATGAACATTTTCTTATGCCTAATGAAAGACAGTTTATTTTTATCTTATGCTTACAATCCTGCACATAAATTGATAGTTATCTATATGTTCACCTACCAGGGATATATCAAATGGAAATAAGTACCTAAGTCTGATGAATATTTTTTCCATTTCTCTGATGAGTAACCCATCCTATATAATAAAAGCCTAATATGCAATTGTCCCCTCTGGTGGTCGTTCAGCCGAGAGTTGGACCAGGAGACCAGGAGTTCCACTGCTTGCTATGATGTGCACTGACCACCAGGGGGTGGTGGGCATCGGTGAAGTGGTGCTAGCTGTGGGCAGCAGTGGAGGTGCTGCCGGCCCCAATGGGCCCTGACAAGAGTGGGACCATGGCGGGATAGTGGAGCAGGTGAGCAGGCAGCACCAGGCCAAGGTGGGTGTGAGCAGGGGCCCGATTGCCCACCAATCGCCCCACAGTGGGCGACCAGTGGCCACGGTGGGGTCAGGGCCACTGCCTGGCTCCCAGATGCTGAGGAAGCCAGGCAGGGGGGGCGTGAGCTCAGACCCGATCTCCATAGGCTGCCCTGTGGACCCCATCCATGCACTAATTCGTGCACTGGGCCTCTAGCTTTGAAATAAGAGTAACGGACAAAATACTCAGAAACCATTTCTTCAATTTAGCAGGAGAAGGGGGGAATTATTTTTTTTTTTAAACTGCAAACTTCTCTAGTTTTCTACCATTATTCACCAGAACCACATTCAGGCAGGTGGCTCCAAGTGTAAGAAATAGTAGCAAGTCACCTCTAATACATCTTTACAGAAAAATCATTAAAGTAGCCATAATTTTTCCTCAAGGAAAATAGTCCCTTTTGCATAAAGGAGTATTCACATATGTGATCAAATAAGCATCTTCCAAAAATGAATAATATTTTCAAAAAATTAACTTTTTTACTATTTCCTGATAATACTCTTTATAGTGTCTTAGGATCCACATAAAAATGGAAAACTATCCAATTAGGGGACTACAGACTGTATAAGAACTGTATGTATTTTTATTGACCTGTTGTGTAGAAAGTCAATGGAAATTTGATTATATTTATTCAGAATATTGATAATAGATGACTATTATCTGTCATTCCACTTTCTTGTGAAATATACACTTATTACAATTATTCAGTTTAGTACAACTACTTCTCAAATTTATAATGTAATTTTCTAACTTCTTCAAAATGCATATACGTATATATATTCTTTCAAAACTTAGCAAAAAATGGAACTTAAACATAAGTAACTATACTTGATTGGTTCAGGATTCTAACGAAATTGATAAAAGGATTATATAAATAAGATAAAAAGAGCCATCACTGGAAAATAGGTAAGGGGCTATTCATATAACAAAACTCAAGAGAAATCTAAAAGAAAAGAAGACACTATGAGGTAATTTAATACTTTTGTTTTTGAGGAGGAAACCAAGATGCTGGCATAGGTAAACACCTGAAATTGCTGTCTCGCACAACCACTTCAAAACTACAACTAAAAGACAAAATGGACATCATCCAGAACCACAGGAAGGCTGGCTGAGTGGAAATTCTACAACTAGATGGAAAGAGAAAAGCACATTGAGACTCAGAGAAGGTGCAGAAGTAAAGTGCAGAGGTACGGAGGTACTCTCACGTGCGTGGAAAGGGCTGGCAACTGAGGACATGGTTGTCTTTTTCAATCAGGAGGGAGACACACGCTCCCGACTACTCTGAACTCCAGTTCCGGGCAAGTCTCTGGGGACCCAGACTCATAAGGGGAGAAACTGGACTGTCTGGTAGCGGGCGGAACTCGAGGGCGGCTTTCTCTCAGAGGTGCTTGCAGCGATTACCTTAGGACATTGAGACCCGGGGCCACTTAGGGCAGGACTGAGGCTCAACCATAGCTGTTTGCTCTGCCCTGTTGATTCCCTGAGACCCCGCCCTGCCCCCAAGCTGTGCACAGAGGCTTTTGCATGTGAATGGCATGGCCCTTTGCAATCTAAAATTACCTAACAAACTGCAGCTGGGTCAAAGAGACCCAGAACATCCAAAAGAAGGCCCAAGGCCCCACAGCAGCTTGCATTGCTTCACAGCTGGGCCTCATCTGGGCACCTCCAACCCCAGACAAAGAAGAGGAATCTGCAGATCTCTCCGAAGCTCCTGCTGGGTAGCCTCAGGCAGAGGCTAAATTAGAACCTGCTTAGAAATCCAAGAACCAGTGTACCCAGTGGTCAGAGTGGGACTATCTAGATTACAACTCCTCAGATCCATAAGGGACACACTAAGGGGGCAGACTCAGTGAACACCAAAGCCCCACTGAAGCAAGTCTTGCCCCAGAAGGGTTTCTCCAACATAGAAGTTCTCCCACTGCAGACACAGCTGATTCTCACAGCCAATTGGCCTGGAGGTCAATTCCTCCCAGTGATACTTACAACAATCAAGGCTTAACTACAACAAGACTGTGCACAAAGCCCACAAGGGGGTGTACCAAGAGTGTCCACCTCAGGTAATTGGGGAGGCTTAGCCACTGGGCCCTATAGGACACCTAGCACAGAAAGCCACTCTATCAACACAGGGAAGCATAAAAAATGCGGAGACAAAGAAACAGGTCACAAATAACAGAAATGGAGGAAAGCAAACTACTGGATATAGAGTTCAAAACCATACTTTTAAGGTTTTTCAAGAATTCTTTAGAAACCACTGATAAATTTAGAGAGACCCTCAATAAATCTAGTGAGGCCCTCGAGGATATGAAAAAGGACCAACTAGATATTAAGCATACACTGACTGAAATAAAGAATATTATACAGAGATCCAACAGCAGGCTAGAGGATCGCAAGAATCAAGTCAAAGATATGAAATACGAAGAAGCAAAAAACACCCAACCAGAAAAAAAAAAGAATACAAAAATATGACGATAGTGTAAGGAGCCTCTGGGACAACTTTCAAGCATGCCAACATCCAAATTATGGGGGTGCCAGAAGAAGAGAGAGAGCAAGATATTGAAAACCTATTTGAAGAAATAATGACAAAAAACTTCCCCTACCTGGTGAAAGAAATAGACTTTCAAGTCCAGGAAGCACAGAGAACCCCAAAGAAAAGGAATCCAAAGAGGACCACACCAAGACACATCGTAATTAAAATGCCAAGAGCAAAAGACAAAGAGAGACTCTTAAAAGCAGCAAGAGAAAAACAGTTAGCTACCTACAATGGAGTACTCATAAGATTGTCAGCTGATTTCTCAATAGAAACTATGCAGGCCAGAAGGGAGTGGCAAAAAATATTCAAAGTGATGAATAGCAAGAACCTACAACTAAGATTACTTTACCCAGCAAAGCTATCATTCAGAATTGAAGGTCAGATAAAGAGCTTCACAGATAAGAAAAAGCTAAAGGAGTTCATCACCACCAAACCAGTATTATATGAAATGCTAAAAGGTATCCTTTAAGAAGAGAAGAAAGAAGAAAAAGGTAAAGAAGAAAAAGGTAAAAATTATAAACAACAAATAGAGATCTGTCAACAAGTGAATCTAAAAATCAAGTGAATAAATAATCTGATGAACAGAATAAACTGGTGAATATAATAGAATCACGGGCATAGAAAGGGAGTGGACTGATAATTCTAGGGGGGAAAGGAGTGTGGGTGGTGCGGAAAGAGACTGAAAAAAAATTGTACACCTAAGGATGAAGACAGTTGTGGGGGGGGGAGGGCAGAGGATGGGGTGGGAACCAGGTGAGGGGAGCAATGGGGGGAAAAAAGAAGAACAACTGTAATAACCTGAACAATAAAGATTTAATTTTTAAAAATACACCAAAAAAAAATACTTTTGTTTTTCAGAAAGTAGTCAAGGATGGCTCAGTTGGTTGAAGCATCATCCTGATGTGCCAAGGTTAAGGGTTCAACCCCAGTCAGGACACATATAAAAAGCAACCAATGAATACATAAATAAGTGGAACAACAAATCGATGTTTCTCCCTCTCCCCCAAATCAATAAATTTCAAAGAAAGAAAGAAAGTAGTCCATGATTAAGAGAGTAAGATGAATGTTTACTGGAAAAATTTTAATTCTCTACTAAATTTTTAAAAAAATATACAACACAAATAGCAATAACTTTCTACATTAACAAAGCAATCTAAAAATTTAATTATAAAATAAATTAATAAATTAATATTATCAAAAACAGAGTCTGTTAAATAAAACTTTACTGAATAAAGAATAATCACATGACTAAAACTTAAATGTCAATGTGGGATTTGAAAAAAGTAAATATTCATTTCCAATGTTAGAAAAGCAGGATTAAACTAATGCTAAAAGAATGTTTCATTAACACAATCCAGGATATATATGTAAAAGCAACAACCAAAATGTACATATGAGAAAAAATTAACGGCTATAACATTAAGTTGAGGAATACTACAGATTGCTCACACATTTATTTAATATTTTTGAAAGTGATGGCCAATGAAGAAGATAAGAAAAAATTTCAAATGTAAAATAGGCAAATTATGACCTACTAAGAAAATTCAAGAAATTAGCTAAAATAATTTTAAAGTATTAGCCAGTGAGATGGCATAACAAGAAATAATTGGCTAAAATTATATATAAATAATAAGCACTAGGAAATGAAGTAAGACTATTTTTTTTCAAATTTATAAAAGACAATAATTATCATCTACCTAGGATATCTAAGGGCATTGACTAAAAATATCTTTTCGAAGAGAATTTGATGAGGTGATATAATAAAACATGTATATAGAAAATCAAAACACTTTCTATATACCTGCAATGTTTAGTCATTAAACATTATGGCAGAAATTCACAGGTAAATCACACAATTTAAATATATTTGTTTACTTCCACCCTCTCTCAAAATGGTAGTAATTTAAAAGTTTAAGGCACTTCTAAAGAAGAAAAGAATGAGACTAATGAGAAATGAGAGCAGACAAAATCACAGAATTTTACAAGCCAAAGTGGAAGGGAATTAGACAAGAAAAAGATAAAAAGCTAAGCACTGCTGGGAGTGCTTAGAAACGAGCCAAGAAACAAAGCCTGACACTCTCTCAGGTCATCCCCAAACTGAAGCCCTCAGTTGCCTCTGAAGTTGAAGGAGCAATGAGAAATGACAATGGGTCTCACAGAATTTCTATTAAAAAAAAAAAAAAGATGAAGTACTGTATGCCCACTGTGTCTTCCTCTGCATGTGAGAAAAACCTTTAATATGAAAAGGGAGCCCAGGGAAAAAAAAGTAAATGTGGGAAAGTAAAAGCATTTTCAAAGGAAATATAATTAATATCCTGAGAGAAATTTTTTAAAAAGATAATGTATTCTTGAAAAAAGAAGAGAATGATGCTCAAAAAGACTCATGAAAAGTTAAAGTATCATAAGAGAAAGAAGATAATTAGAATGAAAAGCTAAATTTGAGGAAAGCTCTTAAAAAAATAAAGAAATGAAGTAGAAGGAAAATATTTTAAGTAGATTCTTTTTTAAGAAGTCTATTGTGCATATAATAGAATTCAAGAAAATGAGCAGATAAAATGGAAAGAAAAACTATGAAAAATTACATAAAATGTCCAGCTATAAAAGATCTACTGAATACACAGTACATTAAATGAAGGGGAAAAAATTTATACCAAATTACATTATCATAAAATTTCAGAATGCCCAAAGGAAGAAATTTGTATCTCCAAAACATTTAGGGGGAAAAATATCATTTGCAAAGGAACGGGAATAAAAATAACATCATTTAATATTGTACTATAGCTATATCTATGGTTGTTCCCTTTGGGATGGATTAATTTCCCAGTATTGGAGCAAGCTGGGGGAAGGATACATGGGACTCTTTGTGCAATTTTTTCAACTTTCTGTGAGTATATAATTATTTTTAAGTAATTTTTTTAAAAGTATACTATGAGGTACTTTAACAGCAACACTGGAAGCTAGAGACAATGAACTTACTTAGTAAAGCCTTCACAAATCTGACAGGAAATAATTTCCAATCTAGAATTCTACACCCAGCCAAAAAAGTACTCATGTGAGAAAAAAGTAAAAGATATTTTCAGATGTGCAAAGTCTCAAGTAATTTTACTCCAATGACCAATTTCTTATATTACTGAAAAATTGTCCTTGCTAAATTACAAGAATAAATCTTGAATAAGACATAAAATGCAAGAGCAAAACAGTCTTAGGAAATCTTCACAATGATGATGAAGGGGCAGTCTGGACCACACTACTGTAAAGACAATAAGCAAAAGGCCAAACTGAGAAGGTGGAAGGCTCCCAGGGCAATAACTCAAAAAAATAAATAAATGAAACCGATCTATCACTTGATATGTTTGTACTCTTTAAGAAGAGATTCCTATTTCTGGAGAAAATATGGGGACAAATTAGTAATGGGTGTGTAGGAGAAATCAAGACACGAAAAGAAATGTATCACTTATCAACACAAAAAAATAAAATAAACATGACCAAAGAAATCACTATAAAATGGCTGTATCTATTATAAACTAGAGGCCTGATGCATGAAATTTGTGCAAGGGGCTCAGCCCTCTCAGCCCCAGCTTCGTCTGGAAGGTTGTCAGGACTGTCATCCAGAAGGTCATCCAGACAGTCATTCCCCTGTTCAACCGTTTGGTCGATTTGCATATTATGCTTTTATTATTATAGATTATATAAACGTCATGATAGTGAAAGCACTGAGAAGTAACTTAACTAAAAACTATTATGTGGGGTAGCAATATAAGAAAGCTGAATCTGTTGAATTAGGAATCTATGTATAATATCTGAAGTTCAAAGGTCAAAAATAGCAAGTTGAGAATGCTAGTTAGAAATGGAAAGGAATATGGGGAGTTGGGGGAGGTTGAAGTGACTAAAGGGGAGGTAAATGGTGATGGAAACTTGACTTTGAGTGGCGAACACACAGTACAATATATAGATGATGTATTATAGAATTATACACTTGAAATCTACATAATTTTATTAACCAATGTCACCCCAATAAATTCAATAAAATTATTTTTAAATAATTATTGTTTCCACTGGACTACAACAGATTGTGGCAGAATGGAGCAGAGGGTTCTCTTTCCTCATGATGAGCCTTGAAGAATTATTTGACTTAAATTATATACATGAAATACTTTGAATAAAATTAGATTAAATTTAAAATGAAAGGTAAAGAAGACTCTAGGTTCTCTTGATAGAAAGTGGAACCTCACTCATCCACCTTCAACTTCCCATATAAAAAGCTGTGAACACAGATATTTTAAGATTCGAAATTTCAAAAGCACTGGAAACTTAATTTGTAAAAAAGCCAACCATTTTCACAAAGTCAGTTTGTAATGGAATCAGTAAAATCTTAGAAGAATCCTCTTGCAAGGAAAATGCAGCAGTGGAAGACAGACCATTAAATCTCAGGGAAAGCAGGGGTGGTGGGTGGGAAGAGATCAACCAAAGAACTTGCATGCATATATGCATAACCCATGGACATAGATGATAGGGTGGCTAAGGCCTTGCGGGGAGAAGGGGGAAGGCAGGCTAGAAGTGGTAAATGGGGGAGAAAAGGGGACATATATAATACTTTCAACAGTAAATATTTAAAGGAAACACATGAGGGGATCTTAGTTTGGACACAGATTCCATTTACTCATCAAAAAGAAAGAAGCCTCCAACCCAGGGCCTGGACACTGCAAAATCACAGCTCTTCCTACAGCCTCCTCCCATCATCCTCTCTTTAATAACTATTTTGGCACCAATTCTCGAAATAATTTTCCTCGTAATGCACTTGCACTAAAAGGCACTTCCCTGTGGGTATCTGATTGATCAGATAGAAGACCCATAGAATGGAGGTCTTGAAAAATTCAAATTTGGTTTGCTTGTTTGTTTGTTTTAATGCACCATTTTTAATAAGAAGAGAATCCCAAAAAGCTTAAGAATATTTATAAAATAATATAATCATCAAAATAAGTCTAAAAAAATAAAACCAGGAACTCCTCTTTCTGCCTAAAATATCAAAATTAAATATCTACAAATAACAACAATCTGGCTAGGGCCTTACAGGTAAAAACTAGAGGCCCAATGCATGAAATTTGTGCAAGAGTAGGCCTTCCTTCCCCCAGCTGCTGGCACCAGCTTCCCTCTGGCACCTGGGGCCCGGGCTTCCCTTGCACCCCGGCTTCTTCTGAAAGGACAGAAGGATATACGGAAGGACGTCTGGTCTAATTAGTATATTATGCTTTTATTATTATAATAGAGGCCTAGTGCACAAATATTTGTGCACTCGGGGGGGAGGGAGGTCCCTCAGCCAGGCCTGTGACCTCTCGCAGTCTGGGACCCCACGGGGGATGACCATCTGTTGGCTGAGGCCTTCTTCCCAGGGGATTGGGCCTAAGCTGGCAATCAGACATCCCTCTGGAAGCCTGGCAGCCCTCCGGGGATGTCCACTTGCCAGCGGGGAGCAGACCTAAGCTGCAGTCAGACAACATTAGCACTGCTGAGGAGGCAGGAGAGGCTCCCACCACCACCACTGTACTGTCAGCCATCAGCCTGGCTTGTGGCTGAGCAGAGCTCCTCCATGTGGGAGCTCACTGACCACCAGAGGGCAGCTCCTGCATTGAGCATCTGCTCCCTGGTGGTCAGTGTGTGTTATAGTGACCAGTCATTCCCAGTCTTTCTGCTGTTAGGGTCAGTTTGCATATTACCCTTTTACTATATAGGATAGAGACCCGGTGCACGGGTGGGGGCTGGCTGGTTTGCTCTGAAGGGTGTCCCGGATCAGGGTGGGGGTCCTGCTTGGGTGCCTGGCCAGCCTGGGTGAGGGGCTGATGGCTGTTTTCAGGCTGCCCGCACCCCCTTTAGGGTGGGGGTCCCCACTGGGGTGCCTGGCCAGCCTTGATGAGGGGCTGAGGACTGTTTTCAGGCGGGCCAAGCCTGCAACTGAAGCTCCCAGTCTCTCCTTTTTTTCTTTTCTTTTTTTTATTCTGGGATTTATTTACCTTCTGTAATTGAAACTTTGTTGTAGCTCCAGCTCCGAGGCCGGCTGGCTGAAAGCAGGTACCTGGCGTTTGTTTAGCTTCTATAATTGCAACATAGTTGCTTAGAATGCAGCTCAGAGCCAGGCCACGGCAGGTGGTGAATCTTGGCTTCCTCCATCGCCGGGGCAACCAAGCCTCATGTTCGCTTCAGCTGCATGGCTGCCAGCCGCCATCTTGGTTGGCAGTTAATTTGCATATTTCCCTGATTAGCCAATGGGAAGTGTAGCAGAGGTATGGTTAATTACCATGTTTGTCTATTATTAGATAGGACAAGCCCCCGGAGTGGCTTGACTGGTGACCTGAGGCTGCACCCAACCACCTGATGCCAGGCTGGGGGACCTGAGGCTGCACCCCGCCCACCCACCCGGTGGGGCTTGATGGGGGTGGGGCTGGCCAGGTCTGGATTTCGCCCAATCCAGGTGAGGCCAGCTGGGTCTGGGTCTCGCACAATTTCGAAGCACACATGGGTAGGTGGGGACTTGACTCTGGGTCCTGCAGCACGCCCCAGACTCTGACAGGAGGAAGATTTTCATATACATTTTACTAATTTTCTTTCATCTCTAACATTTCTATTTTAGAGAAAGGGCAAATAGCAATATTAAAATATTTCCTGTAAGTGGGGCCTTGACTTACAAGTGTCCGACTAACGAGTTTTTCGAGATACGAGCCGTCTCTCGGCTGATTTTTTGCTTTGAGTTGGGAGCTAAAATTCGGGTTAAGAGCCAGCTTCAGATACCCCACCACTAGTTGGCGCAGCGAACGTCACAGTGAATGCCACAACATCAGCCCAGCATCATGTGTCCCACTCGTTCACTTTAAGATTTGACATACGAGTAATTTGAGTTACGAGTTCTGTCATGGAACAAATTAAACTTGTAAGTCAAGGCCCTACTGTAATTAATTCCCTTTTAATGTGCATGAATTTCATGACCGGGCCACTAGTCCTATATAATAAAGGGCTAATATGCAAATAGACCGAATGTTGGAACAACCAAACAACTGAATAACTGGTCGCTATGACATGCGCTGACCACCGGGGGCACATGCGGAACATGGCAGCCTCAGTAGCAGGCGGCAGAGTGCAGAACATGGTGGGTGTTGGCTGAGGCAGGATGGTGGAGCAGGTGAGCGGGGGCACCAGACCAAGGCAGGGCGCCAGTCGCTGTCATTAAGGCAAGCCTCTGGTGGTTACTGAAAATTCTTTGCTCCCGTATGCCACAGCCCCGCCCACCACTCGCACCTGCTGCCAGCACCAGAGCCACTACTCATACCCACTGCCAGCATGGGCCCTGCTTGCACCTGCTGCTGGCGTCTGGCGCTGGTCCCGATCGCTCGGTGCCATCAGGAGGTGTGAGTGGTGGTTGCTGGCCCCAATCGCCCCTGAGGGCTTCTCCACCTCCCCCTGCTCCTGAGGGGCAATCAGCGCAGCAGCCACCACTTGCACCTGCTGACGGTGCCAGCCCCACTCACACCCGCTACTGGTGCCGGTCTCAATCATTCCAAACCCCGTCAGTGGGTGTGAGTGGGACCGGTGCCATCAGCACGTGGGAGCAGCGGTGGCAGGAGCAGGTCTACCAGCAGAGAGGGGACTGGGGGCCATGGTAGGAGGGGCCAGGCAGGGGCACAGAGGATGGACTGAGTCCCATCCCTGTGCCCACTGCAGCCTCATGGCTCACAGTTCCTTTCAAGGTGCATGAATTTGTGCACTGAGCCCCTAGTATATACATAAAGCTTAGATATAATTAATGATATTTATAATAATATTGCTTATAATATTAAAACTGGAGAAACTATAAATAGATTCATTCTTAAATGGAATAGCATGCTGTCATCCTATATAATAAAGAGTTAATATGCCAATTAGACCAAACAACAGATCATCTGTCCAGATGATCATTCAGATGACTTCTGGACAAAGCCAGGGTTGCGAGGGCCAGCCCAGGCTGTGAGGGGTGGTGAGGGCCATCTGAGCCTGCAAGAGCCAGCCAGAGCTGTGAGGGCCGGCCATGGCTATGAGGGCCGAGCCCCTTGTACAAATTTTGTGCATCAGGCCTCTAGTTTATGTATATAAAGACCTAATATGCTAATTGTCCCTCCAACCATTTGATTATTCAACCAGTCGCTATGACATGCACTGAGCACCAGGTGGCAGATGCTCCAACCGGTAGGTTAGCTTGCTGCTGGGGTCCGGCTGATCGAGGCTGGGCAAGATGGGGTGGGCATGCCCGGGAGCCCTCCCACAGTACCTCCCCATCCCCAATCGTGCACCAGTGGGGTCCCTCGGCCTGTCCTGTGCTCTCTCGCAATCCGGGACCCCTTGGGGGATGTTGGAGAGCCAGTTTCAGTACAATTCCCGCAAGCCAGGCCGAGGGACCCCCCACTGGTGCATGAATCCATGCACCAGGACTCTAGTTAAATATAAATTCATAGAACAATGTTCAATGACTTAGAAAATAGGTCTCATAATGCTAAATGAAAAAAAAAATTAAATTATATTATAACATATATAGTATGATCCCAAATTTATTTTTTACTGATTATGTTTAATTAAAAGATTAGAAATGTGTTTACCAAATACTAACAAGGATTTTATATGTTTACCTTTTTGCACCTGTCTTTATGTTCTAAATGTTTCACAATAGACCTTAATATTTTGTAATTAAGAAAAAAAATTATTGAATTGATACATAAAGAAACTGGTTTCTAAATTTTCCCTTCTTTATCATTCCTTTTTATACTTCACCCTTCCTATTGCCTTTCCCTCTCAACCACTCTTTCCTGTTGTAAAGACTTCATAACACATTTCTAAGTTTTAAAATGAAGGACTCATTGGAAAAGAGAAAATTGCAACCATATTAATGTTGCACATATTTCTAGTTATCTATATTTATAAATTATCCATTGTATTGAAATTTATAAAATAAAAATACCTGACTTTTAAAGCATAAATTTTAAGTAAAATTAATCTCCTCTAAGAATATTTTATATTTCTCATGAAGAAGGCAGTTTTTCTGTAAATCTGGGTTTGCAAGCCTAACTGCACATCAGGATCACTAGAACTTTTAAAATGGCAAGCCCTGGGCCCACCCCTAGTTGTTCTAAATCAGCAATCTTGGGGCCCACATAGAAATCTGTATTTCTAAGAAGTTCTCATAATATTCTTATCATTCTGATAATAAGCCAGGTCACAAAAATGCAGCTTTAGGTGATTAATAATTCCATTCTTTGAATTTGTTAGACCTTTCACCTATATGAATAATAACACCAGTAACTCTAAAAAAATTGTAAAGTGAAATGTCTTTGGAAATTGACCTAATTGGAACTAAGTTTGTCTGAAGGAAACTTTTAAAGTCGTCTGGCTAACCTCTATACCTTGCATCATTTTAAAAGTTACTCAGCAGAATTATGATGATATTCTAAGTCCACATCTGCAAAAGTTCTAGAAAAAGAACCCTTCTTTCATAGTCTTAGAACAGAGCTAAGTGGTAGCAAAAGTCTATCTTTGACCATTAGTGGAGAAAATATCCAAGAGTTGACATCTACTATATTCTAAAAGTAGATCGCTTCCCATATTTTGGAATTTTTTTATATTATAAGAAAATTACATTCAACACCTATTGAAAATGAAAGGCCTAAGAGAAATTTTAATCACTGAATCAATAAAAAAATGATTACTTTTGTTAAGTTTATAAAATTCTGTGGGTTAACTTTAAAAGAAGCATAATGTGTGCATCTAGAAAAAATGTTTGCATGCAGAAATTTC
This sequence comes from Myotis nattereri, assembly GCF_964212035.1. Classification (NCBI taxonomy): domain Eukaryota; kingdom Metazoa; phylum Chordata; class Mammalia; order Chiroptera; family Vespertilionidae; genus Myotis; species Myotis nattereri. The sequence continues at coordinate 161,532,993 of NC_138075.1, forward strand.
CCCCAGAAAATCAAACTCCTTTTTTTGTACACAGTCATAATTCTAATAGAATTAGAATTCTAAATTCTAGTAAAACATATGCTGTGTAAAATTGTATGTTAGTGGTTTTATCAGAAAGTCATGAGGCTGGATTTTCTTAATGCATTAGCAGAAGAAATGGTAGCAATCGAGCCATATTTAATTGCTATTTATTTTATTAAATTAAGACTAATGCAACAGGGTCTTATGGCAGATTTTACCAACTAAGATGTGATGACTTGCATTCTAGTATTCTTAAAACTTTTCGAAGTCTGGGATTAATATAATGCTTGAAGTATATGAAGAGAGATGATACTAATGTTCTAAAAAGAAAGCTGGGGCGGGGGGTAGAAAAGATTTCAGCCAAGTATGGTGTCACCGTTATGCCGGAAGCCGGTCCATCCTTCCTGCTTGACACAGTCGCTGCAAGATAGAAACATCTGCACAGCATATGTTTCAAGGGACCTGGCGTATATAGCATACTGGTCTTAATATGTTTGCTCCCCTTAGCGCTGTGTGTTTTAACCAAGGTCACCTCTCCGAGAAAGGTTGTTTCCCCAGGTAGGAACTTTTCCCTGAAGTCAGGGAGGGGATGCCTCTCCTAGAAAGGTTGTTTCCCCAGGTAGGAATTTTTCCCTGAAGTTAGGGAGGGGATGAAACTCCTTAACTAAGTGCCAGGCGGGTAGTTAATCACTACAAACAATCATGCTTAAGCTACATAATCTTTACTCCCTGGAATGGAGATAAGAAACACCCTAACCTTTGTAATAGAAATTGACAGGATTAAAATCAACTGGTATAAATACAGATGTAACAAAACAATAAACAGCAGAACCTCTCTGGAGATCGAGACCAGAACTTGGCTGGAGATCCTGGCTAGGCTGCTGATCAACTGAACGCTGTCTCCGTGTCATTCCTTCTTCGCCGACTCCGTCTACACCTTTGGGGACCCCTGGACCCGCTGGGGTTGGACCCCGGCATCTGGCGCCCGAACAGGATTCCCTTAGGTAAGTCCCCCCCGTACTTGGGACGGATAGGACTGTACCATAGGGTGCTTCAGACCCCCCCCTATAGAGGATAAGTAGGGTAAGCGGGTAGTTAGTACAGAACTTAGATTGACAAGATGGGTCATACTGAGTCTAAAGAAAAAAGACTCTGTATTAATCTTTTAACGCATATGCTTACTAGCAGAATTGGAGTTGAGGTTTTTCCCAGTGAGACAGAAAGTTTTATAGAAGAAGTATGTCAATGGCTTCCAGAGGATGGAACTGTTAATTTAAAAACTTGGGTTGAAGTAGGAAAGCAATTAAAGAAACACCATGAATCTGAGAAGGTCCTGCCATGTTACTTTTCCCTCTGGGATTCAATCTGTGACACCTTGGCACCAGAGGCAAAAACCGTTGAACTTTCTCAAAATTTAAATCGTCCCTCGGCTCCACCCAGAGAGGACACATCATCATTGTCTTCAGCTCAATCTAAAAGCAATTTAGCTATGCCTACTGATCGGGAGGAGAATAAATATCATAAACATGACCATTGGTCCTTTCCAGTCAGTAGAGAGGAGAGTGGCCCTCCCATTCAAAACAGGCTCCCCAAATTAGAAAGGAAGCCTAAACCAGGTCCTGTGGCTCCTATGAGCTCCATGTCTAAATTTCAAAGGGCGATAAGAGAAGCTGAAGCTAATGGAGATCTTGAATTCTCACTCTGCTTCCCAGTTACATATGAGAATGAGTCTGGTGGGAATAGAAACCCCACCTTGGAGCCTATACCTTACAAAGTACTTAAAGAATTAAAATTGGCCTGCTCTGAATATGGACCTCTAGCTCCTTACACACAAACCTTGGTAGAAACCCTAGCCAGTAAATGGATGACTCCTTATGATTGGTCACAGGTTTGTAAATCCTGTCTCTCAGGAGGCAATTACTTATTATGGAAAACTGAATATGAAGATCTTGCTAAGAAAGCTGTAGCCACTAGCGAAAAAACCAGAAAAGGAATAACCCTAGACATGATATTAGGAGAAGGTGATTTTAACACGGCTGAGGAGCAAATGCATATGCCCACAGAGGCACTTACCAAAGTAACCAGTTGTGCAGTAAGTGCCTGGAAATCCCTACCTTATACGGCAGGAAAAACAACCACCCTTACAGAGGTTAAACAGAAGGTCGAGGAACCATATCAGGATTTCCTTTCTCGCCTCATGCAGGCAGTCAAGAGAGTAATCAATAACAAAGAGGCAGCCGATATCCTAATCAAACAACTGGCTTTTGAAAATGCTAATAATACCTGTCAGGCTTTATTAAGGCCGATTCGCAGAACAGGAACTATAAATGATTTTATAAAACAGTGTGCTGATGTAAGTCCAGCATTTATACAGGGTGTAGCTATAGCTGCAGCTCTCAAAGGGGAGACATACCCTCAATATGTACAGGCTATAGGACAAGCCAGCAATACTACAGGTAATAAAAGAAATATGAACTGCTACTCTTGTGGCTTATCTGGGCACTTTAGCAGAGAATGCCCAAATAAAAATAATAATACTCAGGCCAGATGGCAAGCTCCTCGACAGCCTGGAAATACATTAGGGAATAATATTAATCCTCCAAAAACTGTTTGTCCCCGATGTCAGAAAGGATTCCATTGGGCAAAGGAATGTAGATCAAGATACCATAAAAATGGTCGGCCTTTAAACTCTACAAATAACTCCCAAGGAGGTTATATCCCATCACCTCAATTGGGAAACTTGAGAAGGGGCCAGCCCCAGGCCCCTGCAATAATTGGGGCATCAACCCTCAACCCCTCTGCAAATTTCAATCAGTCAGTGACCTCTTCAGGGCAACCCCAGGCAGTGCAGGATTGGACCTCCACTCAACCACCCATGCAGTACTAACCCCAGACTCGCCAGTAGCAGCCATTCCTACAGGAGTGTCTGGGCCGCTGCCTGAGGGAACCGTGGGTTTAATATTAGGACGGAGCTCCACCTCGTTACAGGGGATCTTAGTCATCCCAGGAGTTGTTGATGCAGACTACACAGGAGAAATACAGATTTTACTTTCCCCACCCACCACAACTATACAGATTCAGCCCAACCAGAGAATTGCCCAATTAATCCTGTTACCAATACATAAGATAGGGACAGCTGTTACCCAGGAAGCTAGAGGGGCCGGAGGCTTTGGATCTAGTGATGCAGCATTTTGGATACAAGAAATCCATGCTACTAGACCTACAAAAATTTTACAAATTCAGGGAAAACCAATTGAAGGTCTATTGGATACAGGAGCAGATGTTTCCTGCATAGCAGAGAAGGATTGGCCCTCTTCATGGCCCACGCACACCACCTCCACTTCCCTAGTAGGACTAGGCAAGGCATCTAATGTAAAAAAGAGTTCTCAGATTCTAACTTGGACTGATGAAGATCAACATTCAGGAACATTCTGTCCCTATGTAATTACGACTATCCCCTTTACATTATGGGGAAGAGATATCTTGTCTCAAATGGGAGTTGTATTATATAGCCCCAGTGATAGAGTAACATCACAGATGCTAGACACGAGATTTAATCCAGGAAAGGGATTAGGAAAGGAAAGTAATACCTCACACTCCTCGACAGGATCTGTAATTGGGGCCATTGCCCTTAGGACTGCTGATCCCATAGTCTGGAAATCGTCACAACCAGTATGGGTTGAGCAATGGCCCTTAACATCTGAGAAAATATCAGCAACCCGACAATTAATTGATCAGCAATTAGCAGAGGGACATATAGAGCCATCAAATAGTCCCTGGAACACACCCATATTTGTAATAAGAAAGAAATCAGGCAAGTGGAGACTTTTGCAAGATCTAAGAGCCATAAATGCCACCATGGAAGATATGGGCTCCTTACAACCTGGATTGCCCTCCCCTGTGGCAATTCCACAGGAGTATTGTGTTGTTGTTATTGACTTACAGGATTGTTTTTTCACTATACCTCTTCACCGAGCTGATTGTCAAAGATTCGCATTCAGCATACCATCAGAAAACTTTAAACAGCCTTATCAGAGATACCAATGGAAGGTTCTCCCACAAGGGATGAAAAATAGTCCTACATTATGTCAAAAGTTTGTAGATCAGGCATTGCAAGTTATTAGAAAGAAATTTTCAGATCTATATCTTATTCATTATATGGATGATATTTTACTAGCTCATAAAGATCGGGCTACTTTACAGGAAATTCTTACTCAGACCATCCTTGCTTTAGAAGAACATGGTCTAAAAATAGCCCCAGAAAAGATTCAGACTGAACCTTCTTTTTCATACTTAGGCAGAATATTACATACCTCTACTATCACCCATCAGCCTCTACAATTAAGAAAAGATCATTTAAACACATTGAATGATTATCAGAAACTATTAGGTGATATCAACTGGGTCAGGCCATATCTAAAAATAACCACTCTTGACTTAAAACCTCTATTTGACATTTTAAAGGGAGATTGTAACCCTAAGTCTCCCCGACAATTAACTGTAGAAGGAGAAAAGGCTATAGCAAAAATAGAACAGGCCATCAATAAACAGCAACTACAGTATCTAGATTATTCCAAATCTTGGGCCTTAATTATTCTAGCCACTAAATATACTCCTACAGGATGCTTGTGGCAGGAAGGACCATTAGAATGGATACATTTACCTGTCACTCCTAGGAAGATTGTACCACCCTATCCCTCCCTAGTGGCCACTCTCATTATCAAAGGTAGACGACGCAGTATCGAACTCTTTGGAAGAGAAGTTACTGAGATAATAATACCTTATAAAAGAGAACAATTAGACACACTATTACAATTTGAAGAAGAGTGGCAAATAGCTATAGGTAACTTCCCAGGACAAATTTTACATCATTTGCCAAGATCACCTATATTGCAATTTCTCTCCCTACATCCGTTTATATTTCCTATTAAATGTTCAAAAGAACCATTATCACCTCCTGCCTCCTTAGTATTCACAGATGGCTCCTCTAATGGTAGGGCAGTAACAATCATTGACTCAATAACCCATGTTCAACAAACTCTAGAGACGTCAGCTCAGAGAACAGAGCTTTTGGCAGTCATTTATGCTTTTGAACAATTGCAACAGGTTCCCTTTAACTTGTACACTGACTCTCAATATATAGTTAAATTATTTCCTCATATTGAGACCGCCTCTCTCCCACAAGGAAGAACAGCCATTTTCTCTTTGTTAACTCAGCTACAAACTTGCATTCACAAACGAGAAAAGGCTTTCTATATTGGACATATTAGAGCTCATTCCTGCCTACCAGGACCCTTAAGCGAAGGAAATTATCAGGCGGATTTACTAACTCGCCCAGTAGTTTGTACAGCTCTAGAAGAAGCCCGGCGGTCTCATGCCATTCACCATCAAAATGCTTCTGCTCTCCGTCTATATTATGGCATATCTAGAGAAGCTGCTCGAAGTATTGTGCGTGACTGCGGCCATTGTCCTACTCATTTTCCTAGCCCTGCTACTGGAGTTAATCCAAGAGGACTTAGACCCTGTGACTTATGGCAGATGGATATTACTCATGTCCCATCTTTTGGCAAACTTTGCTATGTGCATGTTTGTATTGATACCTTTTCTCATGTTATCCTTGCTTCTGCATGTACAGGAGAAGCCTTTAAAGATGTAAGTCAACATCTATTCCAATGCTTTTCCTACCTAGGAATACCAAGGGCACTTAAAACTGACAATGGGCCTGCCTATACCTCTAGAGCTTTTAAAAACTTATGCTCTACATTCGGCATCGCACATACTACAGGAATACCCTACAATCCTCAAGGCCAAGCAATAGTAGAAAGGGCTCACCAAACTTTAAAAACACAAATTAAAAAATTACAAGAAAATGAGTTTAAATATTCCTCTCCTCATCATGTTCTACAACATGCTCAATTTGTAATTAATATACTAAATGTAGATTCTGAGGGAAATTCCCCGATGTACAGGCATTGGAACCCTGATCTAACTAAACCTAAAGCCCTCGTCAAATGGAGAGACTTGCTTACAGGAGCCTGGAAGGGACCTGATGTACTTTTAACCCAGGGGAGAGGATATGCTTGTATATTTCCACAGGACGCAGACTCACCTGTGTGGATTCCAGACCGTCTAGTCCGACCTTATGTCTCACTGCCCGCCATCTCTGCCTCATCATAGCACACCTGACCAGTGCCCATCTGCAGCAGATGTGCAGCCCTGAGCTGGAACAATCTGTCCATTGGGAGGATCACATGTGCCTCCGTTTTGTCTTTCCACATGTCCCAGCTTTGCCCCACATCTCCTTTCCTTTTTCCTTTTTTTAAAATCTAACTACTTGTTTGCTGGTTCTTTGGCCTTTCTCCTTCTTTCCTGAACACAGCGTTTTCTAGAATCTCCCTACCCTACTGTTCCAGGAAGGGCACCTCCCTTTTATGCCGTGACTAGGGGTGTTTGGTATATGCCCCATACATGGAGTTGTCTTGTGCCAAGAGCCTGACATCCTGGGCTGAGAAAGCCCTGTTCCAGGACTCTCCTTTGTCCTGTATTGGTGCCTCTTACCCTTGTGCCAAGAGGGACCCTCTTCTTACAATCCAATTGCCCATAGCTGTTGCCTGAGCTCTCTGTTCATGCTGAGGTTAAAGCCTCATGGTGGCTGGTACCATGGATCTGTCTCTGGCCCAATGGCGTAAGCTGGGCCCTCTCTAGAGAAGAAACCTGAGTTCCCTATGATCAATGCCAGAGCCCCGCCAGCAGGCGAGGGATTCCAAAGGCAGTTGCTGGGCATGGAGGCCAGAGGGACATAGGCTATCAAGGAGACAAAACTGAACCTCACATCACCCTACTTGGCCCAGAGATGGCTGGTAGTCAACGACGGGTAAGACTCCACAAGGTGGGGCAACCTAAGACAGGCACAGTCGGGGGCCAGTAGGAGAAAACTTGGGGTGCAACAAAGGTGGGGCACAGACCCCCCTCCCCAATGGTGCAGGGGCTTGAACACTCGCCCCTTCTGAGGAAAGTCTCCTGTCCCCATGGCTGCTTCCTGCTTCCCATGCCCAGCTCAGATCGGGACCCAGGTAAAGACAGAGACTGGCTGACAGCAGCTGCCCTCTCACTGCAACAGGACTTGTTTCCCATTTCTACCTGGGACCACAGGGAAAGGGGAAGCTGAAGGAAAGGGCTGTGTCAGGATGCTGCCTTCTTCCCTTTCTTCTCCCTCTTTTTTCTAAACACTTCCATGCCTTGTAGTTCTTTTGCTTTCTCTTCTTTTTCTACTACCCTCCATTTTCCATATCAGCTGGATCCAGAGGGCACAGCTTACTCCTCCTCGGACACCGACACCACCATCAACCACGGCCCTGATGGACCCTTTGATGCAGCCCTTCAACTCACTGACACTTCAGGAAGCCCGTCGCTCGTGACGCCGCCCGCTAGCCAGACCAACAAAGACAATCAAACCAACAACTTGAGGACAGCTGAAATCCCTTGACTGAAGAGGCCGGCAACCTTATACAGGAATGGGGCTTCTTGTGTGCTCCATCCACTATGTTTATAGTTATGCTCACTGTCATTGCTTGCCAGTCTTCTTCCGAGTTTAAAGGGCCCAATCTGAGAGGTGGCCACCGATTTGCATGCGCTATCATTTAAAAAATAAAAAAGGGGGAATTTGCCGGAAGCCGGTCCATCCTTCCTGCTTGACACAGTCGCTGCAAGATAGAAACATCTGCACAGCATATGTTTCAAGGGACCTGGCGTATATAGCATACTGGTCTTAATATGTTTGCTCCCCTTAGCGCTGTGTGTTTTAACCAAGGTCACCTCTCCGAGAAAGGTTGTTTCCCCAGGTAGGAACTTTTCCCTGAAGTCAGGGAGGGGATGCCTCTCCTAGAAAGGTTGTTTCCCCAGGTAGGAATTTTTCCCTGAAGTTAGGGAGGGGATGAAACTCCTTAACTAAGTGCCAGGCGGGTAGTTAATCACTACAAACAATCATGCTTAAGCTACATAATCTTTACTCCCTGGAATGGAGATAAGAAACACCCTAACCTTTGTAATAGAAATTGACAGGATTAAAATCAACTGGTATAAATACAGATGTAACAAAACAATAAACAGCAGAACCTCTCTGGAGATCGAGACCAGAACTTGGCTGGAGATCCTGGCTAGGCTGCTGATCAACTGAACGCTGTCTCCGTGTCATTCCTTCTTCGCCGACTCCGTCTACACCTTTGGGGACCCCTGGACCCGCTGGGGTTGGACCCCGGCACCGTTAGACTGTTCAGGAGAACTATTTAAAAAAAAAAAAAAGAAACAGGAAGCTGAAAGTTGAATTTGATCCTGATGGTATCATTCATTTGCAACCACAACAGCTAGAAAAATGACTTGCAACTTCTTTGTTGTATCATATAGAAAAATAATTAAGACCAGAAGATCCTGCTTGGTGTTCCAGAAAGAACATTAGAGTTAAGTGATCTGAGAGCTTGGTTCAAGTCTCCCACAAACTTTCTGTTTGAATTTAAGAAAAATCACTTATACTCCATGAGCATTAATTTAGTAATCGTGCATAGAGGAGGATGGTGGTTCAAACCTTAGACTTTGGGGCATACTGCCAGGTTTGAATCTCAGCTATTCCACATGCGAAATATGCAATTTTGCCCAAGTTAATATTTCTGTGGCTTGGTTCCCTGTGTGCAGGATGGGAATAGTAATAGCACTTACTTCACAAGATTATTGAGAGAGTTAAATGATTTATTATATGTTAAGTACTTAGAAGAATGCCTGAATCACAGTAATTGTTTTAGCAATTATATGAAGAGAACTTGGATCCATAACTCAGTGGTTTTCAAATTACTCAAGCTCGGAGGCCTTGGTTCAAATGAAATGCCATACAGATGTCTAATAATTAAAAAACATATCGACTTAAATATGTTTTCACTGAACAGGGACAGAGAGGTTGAGACTCATGACTTCCATCTTTCCAACCTTTCCCAGGTGACCCCCTGGACAACATCAAGAAACCACACAACAGTAGAGCACAGTTTAAAAACACGAATGAGCTTTTCCAAATGTGTCATAGGTTGTACATCAGTTGGGAATTGTGGCCAGTAATAGCAATCTGACAACAGTGGTTTAAACACATACAGCTTTATTCTCTCATCTAGGAGAGTGGAGCAGCAGACAGCAAAGCCTAGTTGGCAGCTCTTTAATGCCATGGGGAAACCATGCTCTCTGTTCCCTGAAGCTCCATTCATCTTACTCACGATCCAGACAGAAAGTAGGGGAAAGGGGGAAGAATTACTTTCTATTAGGCCTCACCAAACATCTTCTGTTAACATCTCAGTATTCATCGCGTGATACAGAGGAGGGTTGGAAATATAATCTTTTAATTAGATGTATCTCTACCTGAATTAAGTAAGGGCTCTGTTACTGCTGAACGAAGAAATGGATTATGCTAGTCAATCACCTACTACATATTAATTTTTAAATGTCATTGTGTTTTATGAGTTACAGGAATGTTCAGGCTGCCTCTTTAACAGTGGTTCAAGGACAATTGGAAAAGAATAATACATCCATCAAAATCTGACTCTTTTAATTGGCTTTTAATCACCGTGAATCTGTATGTGGTTTCTGAAAAAGTATATTAATCCCTTTAGTAAATAAAGTAGTTCTCAATGAATATATGCCAATAAGTTTTAAAGTATTTTCCTCTTGGCCACAGGAATAAAAATTTAAATAGATGTCCATCTACAAAATAAAGGTTAATTTGAAATTATAAAACAGATAATGTACATATGTAATATAACATAATATCCAGACATATTTGATTCACAATAGATGATAGTTTTCTATTTCCCCTTTATTTCTCTGAACTTCAATTTCTTCATCTACAGTATGAGAAATTTAAGCCACATGATACCTGAGATCTCCTAAAAACCAAGTATCCAGTGAAACAAAATGAAACTCCCAGAAATTGAAAAACATTTTAGAGAAGAAGGGCTTAACATACTTTTAAAAATAAGCATTAAATATGTGATTTCAGGAATCTATGCTCTCTATAAAAAGCAGACCAGAGACACTACCAAGATATTACTAAAGATAGTTAGTGCTCAAGTGTAAATGTTTTTGGAGAGTATATTTTACCCTAATTGCCAAGCTAAATGTATACAACTGAAAAAGAGAGAGAAAAAACTTTTCACCTTCACACTGTTCATTTTATGTAACTCAACTAATTAAAAATTATCAGTACTCTCATTAGTCAAATTCTTTGCACTCCTACTATTTACAGGACCACTTCAGTTTATAAGAACTTATGGGAAATACAAATGAAATAGAGGATAAACTGCCATAGATAGTCTTGAAGCTGGTAAGCAAAAGAGCATTAGGTCAAAAAATATTCACTGAGCTTGTTCTGCACATCAAGCTCCATGCCAGAAACTGGGTATTAAATGTTGAATAAGATCAAGAACTTAATGTCCATGTAGGTCTGGCCATCAAATGTTATGTCCAGGGTCATTTTACCCCTTGCACAAATAATATTATTACTCAAAATCTTCCCTAAAACATTATCCACCAAATAGCACTTCCTGTTCCAGAGATCAGATCGTCTATTGTCAATACTAAAAAACCTTGATTGCTTTAGAGCAAAGAAACCTCCACTCCTGCACAGAACAGATCCTTGGAGAATTTTCACAGGATATTTGTTGTCCTTACTAGTGCTAGAAGCAAAGTATCTTATTTAAACCAGGAAGTTTCTCTCTAGAAGACATATGAAAATCAAACTCTGGAATTGGTAAGAACATGAAATTGGAAATAAATGTCTGCCTAAATTATTTTGGTGGGGGGCCAGGGGAGATCACTAACAAAATCAAATTCCTATTTGAAAAACCAATGTGAGAATTGAGATATTTGCCAAGTTCAGTTCTCCAGTACAAGAGATGGGGAACATAGCTGTGTGTTATGCTGAGCTTAGCTTTTTTCATTACCAGCTTTATATAGCACCCTCTCTTCTTTGTCTCCCTTTTTTTGCCTTGAATTTCTAGTTTTGTGTCTCTAGGGAGTGGAAAACAGCTGTTATTGCCAGGTTGAATATGACAAACATCTCAGCCTTCCCCTTCCCTACATACAGTATGTTAGAAGGCATGGGAAATGTCTTTATCAATACCCTTTCATTTTTACTATGTAGTATATATTTTAAGATCAATACTTGAATCTCTGAACCATTTTGGAGTGTTGTTGTTTGAGTAGAGGTACTCTGGGAGAGAATATTATTGATGTCTGGGTACTGGGGGATAAAGCTAGAAGAAAGAAGGGATATCCCCCCCCCCCCAATCCCAGAATAGACAGATAATCACCAATAAAATGTATTGGTATCATCTGATATCATACACTAGACTAGACCAATATAAATACCTTCAAAGAGGTGCTTAGCTACTAAACTCGTGAACAGAGATGCTAGCACTAAATTTTCTAAGCACACACAAAATTTAGGAGACTCAATATACGGTAGAAATGTATCAATATGTGATTCCATCCAGAAACAGAATGCCTAAGAATTCAGAACTAGTTTTTATTAAATTTTGATTTTGAAATTCTGTTCTTCTCTAGAGTGAAGAAGAAAAGTAAAGTTTTGGAGGATGAGAGGTGCCCAAGAAATGACCCAAAAGGAAGAAGTTCACTGAGGATGAGTGCCAGGATTAAAACAGTCCATGTAAGAACTGGATTGAATATATGATGTGTTAAATGAAAGCTTGGGTACAGTTGAATATGGCTAAAGTCACATTCAAAAGGTAGATGGCAAGATGTCTGAGAAAAGGACTTTGAAAACTAGTAACGGGGACCATGTTTTGGAGAATAAAATTCTTGTGTTGCAGGAAATAAGATTTTAGAGCAGGGGTGGGCAAACTTTTTGACTCGAGGGCCACAATGGGTTCTTAAACTGGACCGGAGGGCCGGAACAAAAGCATGAATGGAGTGTTTGTGTGAACTAATATAAATTCAAAGTAAACATCATTACATAAAAGGGTATGGTCTTTTTTTTTTTTTTTAGTTTTATTCATTTCAAACGGGCCAGATCCAGCCCGCAGGCCATAGTTTGCCCACGGCTGTTTTAGAGCAAACCATATTGTATGAATGCATGGTGATACATGATATAAACATGTTTCAGTATAAAACTTGTAATTTGGTTTATAAAGAGGTCTGGATTATTGTCCTGAGAATATCACCAAATATAATGAGACAATTTAGAACTGGGAAAGTAGGAGCCAATAGAAAAGGCTAGATTCAGTGAAGACAAAACTACCATAAAGAAGTACAGAAGAAAGATTCTCATAGTTACTCTTTAGACTGAGGATCGTATTTCAACATCTTTCTAACTCTAAAATAGAGGCCCATATAAACAGAAAAACATAGAAATACTTTGAAAAAAATTTGCTGAAGACAATATCATAACATAAAACTGCAATCAGGAAGTAATCAACAAGGTCAAACAAGTATTCCAGGAGTATCACTAGGTACCCAAAGCATGACTGGGCACAGGAAGTGTCAAGATAAAGTGTTTAGAGGGGAGGAGAGGAATCCCCACCTCCAAATTGAAGCCCAGGGCAATTGTCAATCACCCAGGTTGTTTCTACTATAATTATACTTAATTAGGAAGGTATCCTCTTTAGAATTCCTTGTGAAAATAAAGTTCATGAAAAAAAAATCAGTCTTTCTGATTTAATGAATATAACGAATCTGAAATAGAAAAACTCCTCAAAGGACCAGAAAAGTGTTAGTTTATCAAAAAAAAAACAAAGCATGAAGTTAATACCCAAGGAAGACTTGGTTTCCATCCAAATTTAACTCTCTTCTCTGGAAATTCTGTGAACATTTAAGCATGTAAACTCATAGCCAAAACAGGGAAATCTGGGCCACAAGCTGACCAAAATGTAGATTACAGACAGATACATAGACATATAGATATATAATTTATTATTGTTTAATAACTAGATAAGTTGGACTTAAAATTTTTCTTCTGTCAATTTCACTGATTATTATATACTAGAGGCCTGTTGCACGAAAAGATTCATGCAATAGGCCTGAGTCCCAGGTGCAAGAGGAAAACCGGTGCCGCTCCGGCCAGAGCCACCTTCAGTCTTCACTCCACCACTTTGCGCCTAGGTATGCAAATTAACGGCCATTTTGTTGGTGGTTAATTTGCATATCTGGCTGATTAGCCCATGGGAGGCGTAGCAAAGGTACGGTCAATTTCAATCTTTGTCTATTGTTAGATAGGATGTTTAACAAAAGTGCCTAGCTTCTGCCATGATGATAAAAACATATTGTATTATATCTAAATACATGTTATTATAAGTCCTATACACTGAATTTTGAAAATAAATGGCAAAAAAAAAAAAATGGAAACACTGTTCTTTGATAAAGGCAATAGTAACAAGATCCTTAACATCTTGGAAAAAAATCAAGGGTGAGAGATGTTCTTCAAAACAGCAAAACAAAGAAAAGTGCACAAAGACTATAAAAACATATTAAAACTTTGAGAAAGAAAAACTCTGACAGCAAATAAAAAAATGGAGGGAGCAGGGTACCAAACAGTTCCTCATATGTGGACTGTAGCTTCTGAAGTTCAGAAGCCCTAGGTGGACAAATGACTGAGTACAATGCTGAGGCTTATGGTAAGTAAGAGTCTAGAGCAGGTCTTAGCATTCTTAACAGGGGGGAAGGAATAAATCTTATAGTCATGCTCACATAAAATCTTCAAAGCTAGGATTACAACATGGATATCCAAGAACCAGGGGAAATGTGAATGAAGCGGTAAAAAGGGAAAATGATGGCACTGGGTGCCATGTGGAAAAAAATAGTTTTATTGGTAACAGGTGAACTAAGTTCAACAAGACTTGTTAGAAAAGCAACGTCTCTGGGGTTATAGTTGTGCTGATTTGAAGAGAAGTGTGTCCACAGCTTTTTAATGTTCCTTATCAGACACATATGTTGTCCAAGGTCTTGCCTAAATTTACAGTGTGGCTCTAATTCTTATGGAATATACAATTCACAGTTCTCTGTAGTCTAAAAATGGAAAATTGCTTACGAATACATGCAGCTTTAACCCTCAAGTTCCCTGACAGGGAAGGGGTGACCCATGAGCCTGATCAGACCATTTACCGAAGAAACAACGATGAGGCTCTCATAATGAGATGAATTCAGGGACGGGAAGTCAAGGGAACCTGGTGCTAGGTCCAACCTCTCAATCTGGAAGGTAACACTTCAACCATAAAGTGGAATTCAGTTGAGATGAAATGAAAACCCTGTAAATAAATACAGCATTCAGCAAAACGCCTTTTCAGAGAATATAAAATTGAACTATAGAATATGAATATGAATACAGTCTGTTTCTTGTCATTTAAATTGTTGTTCTTGTTGTGCTTCTGGATATTCTCCTTCCCCTTCAAACAGATGACCATGCTTAGTATTTGGAAATACGGTAACGAGTAGCTAGGAGTTTTCTTAAACTACCAGGAAACATAGTCTGTCCAATCGAAGGGAACTAGAGATAACATTCCGTTATAGATGTGAAGGAATGGAGACTGAAAGAAGCTGGAGGGGGAGGGAAACAAAATAAAAATGTTGAGTCAAAGAGTCAAATGTGGGTTTTTTTCCAATTAATTTACTTTTCAAATATAAGCCAAGTTAAGAAACATGAAAATAACTTACTATTTCAAACTCATTGTTTACATGTTCATATATAAAGGCTCTCCTTCTTAAAAAAAAAAAAAAAAAAGCCCTCTATTGCATTAGTGAGTTTTAAATATGTCTTAAATGTACTACCTTTAAATGTGTTTCTATTTTACTTGTCAGAAATTTTCTGGGGGAGCAAGTCTCCAGTTTTATAATGGAAGTCAACAGGAAGATCAGCTTTCACATGTAGGTAATAGCTTCCGTAGGCATTATTTGTTTCACAAAGACAGGGGCATCTGGATTCCCTAGCTGACAGTTCATAGCCAGTAGCTGTTCCGTGGGACTACTTTTCTGCCATTACCTTAACACCAATTATTTGAGATCAGTTTATTTGGATGGGGCGGGGGTGGGGGGGGGGGGCAGAGAAAGACTGAAAGAAATAATTTCTAATGCTGACACAGGAGTAGTCAGGCAAAGTTCCAGGGAACAGCCAAGGCTATAACTGCCCAGTTCCCAATGACATCAGTGTGAGCAATAAAACTAAATCCTCTGGAGATACTTTGAAATTTTAGCCTGCAGTATCTTTGGAAATATTTCACAGTGAAATTGTATTTCTAATTCCACAGCCAATATTTGTCCCAACCACCTCCTTTTCATTTTCCTAAACATGCAATAGCTTCTAAGTCTGTTCATTTACAGGGATCACTTCAATTTATATCAACGGTGCGTGGTGAAGGGTAAAGTCGGCAGCCACTTCTGATTTAATCATTTAAACACAGGGATGTAACAGCTCTTTCCCTTGCCCAATTGACAGAGGAATCGTGCAAAGTCTTCACCAAGCATTCTAAGCCTTACCTGAGAATGTCCGAAAAGGATGACTGATGAACACTGCAGGAGTGGATTGTCTCATTCTTTCTCAGGGACAGAGAAAACAGAAAATAGGAGAGAAAGCACATTAAATATTCTCTTTCTTTCTCTCGCTCTCTGTGATTTCAATTTTTTTTCTCTCCAAGAGGACCCAAACCACAGCTACCATGAAAGAATATGTGCTACGTGCTTATATAACTTCTTAGTACTTCTTAGAACCTCTCTATGCCTCGTCTAATGAGGAAGTAGTAGAACACTTAGCCTATAGGGTGATTACAATGATTAATGAACGTGAAATGCTTAGAAGGGTGACTGGCACATGGAAGCATTTGATATATGATGTTTGTGCTTATAAATCTTTACGCGAGATTTGGGTGGGGGTTTTTTTTAATGTTTTTATTGATTTTAGAGAGAGATGAAGGGAGAGAGAGAAACAATGAAAGAGAGAAACATCATTGGCTGACTCCTGCATGCCACCTACTGGGGATCAAGCCAGCGACCTCTCAGATGGGATGATGCTCAACCAACTGAGCCACACTGGCCAGGACAAATTTGGATTTATATGCAACATAATCTAGCCCTGGTCCTCTTGTGAATGTATACCACATTCACTACCTACTCTTGCCCACCTTTTTCCATACACATAAAGTCATTAAATTTTATATAAAGAATTCTAAAGTAGTCCATTATTCTTCTGCCAATGACTAATAGGATGGTAATATAATTTTAAAGACTTTGTAAATTAACTACCTGTAGAAATGATAATGATGATGGTGGTGGTCGTGTTGGTGGTAGCTCATATTTACTGAGCTCTACATGTTGTCCAGGCATTGTACCCAAACTACATATAAGTATACTTCTGTCTATTTTATAAATAATAAAACTGAGACTTAGGGAGTTTTTTTAAATTGCCTCCCTTTTCTGGTGCCCTCAAAGTTAAGGTTTCTTGTTTTGTTTTTTTAATTTTAGTTTTCAATTACAGTTGGCATGCAATATTATTTGATATTAGTTTCAAGTACATAGTACAGTGGTCAGAATTTGGTTTTTAAAGTACCAAGTCTACTTCCTCAATACCACTGACTTATTACCCTAATCAAGACCTACCTCATAACTGAAATGAAACTAACTCATCTGATCTCACAATAGCAAATGATACTGTTGACAAGGCTCTCCTTCTTAAAAATACCCTCTATCTTTGGTTTTCATAACACCACATTCTCCTGGTTTTTGCCTTTGTCTACTTATTGTAGTCACTTTTTAAGGTTTCCACTCCTCTGTGCCCTTTAAGAAATTGGCTTCCAAGTATTTTTATTATAACCATGGGAGGAAATATACTTTGCATAACAAATCTGTTCTCAAAACATATTTATATTATTTCTTGAAATAATACCTCCTATGTGAAAATATATACTGATAAATTTATTTCATCTCATTAAAAATAATAACTTTGGTCACAACCCAATACATTAATTTCCTAGTTTACACATTTTCAACAGTCTGTTTTGACATTTTTTTCTCTTGCATGTGGTTCAAACAAACCTTAGTCTACTTGGTCAAGCTATCCAAACATCTGTCATACTGGCGCATGGTAGTAGCAAAAACCCAAGAGACTGGATAATAGTCTTAGTTAAGCTCAAAAATGATTGAAAGAAAATTATAATTAAGTCCCTAAAACTTTTTTTTAAATGCTATAGATATCAAGAAAGCATTTTGCTAAAAGTTTTCAGTTGAATGAACAAATACTACTTTTGGAATGAGCTTTAAATATTATACAATAAATAGCCTTTCTAATTTTGAATCAACAAAAATATCCACTATCAAAAAAAAGCCTTTATGTAAATAAAATATGACACTAGGATTATTTTCTAATTTTAATATTCCATTTTCTGATTTTATTCCTAATGAAGAAGCAAAGAAATCAGTGCATCTCTTGTGATCACTATCAACATCATTTATTCAGTTATTAATTCATTCATTTAGTAATAGCTATTTAGCATTTTCCATGCACAAGGGGTAGCACTTGAGGCCACAAAGGATACAAACATTAATTGGACATGGACTTCTCTCTCAAAGGTGTTATATATTGTTTATTTATTTGTTCATTTAAGTGTTTGTAAACAATAATGATCATTTTTTACTACTTTCCTGCCTCCAAAACATTCATGCATAGATGACTCATTAGCTTCTTAATTGAAGATCAATGCTTTTAAATAATGCTTTTTCAACTGCTACTATAAACTCAAATCCAACAAGTCATTTGTGTGGGGATTTTTTTTTTTTTTGCATAAAATTCAAGTACTCTTTTCAATCTGAGAAAGCTTTATGAGTTGATAAACAATTAACATTTAGATCCAAATGGGTGAGTGATTAGCTATGATCCTGTTGCATTACATGCAGTAAATATTAACCACCAACTAGATTATAAAACTAGGAAACAAAATCCCAATAAAGTGGATTTTTGTCTATTTTTAGGACTTGCTTTCATGACATAAGCAAAATCCATTATTCAGACAACAACCTGCTATTCATTGGTTTCAAAGAAAATGAGAGGTTATGTTTTTATCTTCTCAGATCCTGTTGGGTAACAGTATTTTTAATCTAGTAGAATTATTATCCAGTCAAGATATTTAAACCCTGACAAAGTGAATGAAGCGTGCAGGATGTGAATAATGTCTAGTTCTGTGGGCACTTCAGGATGTGCCATGAAAGTGGTAACCGAGGACAGGGTTCATGCCATGCTATTGGGCCAATAAAACATGTCAGGTACCATTTATCCCAAATGATTCCTCTTTTTGTTTGGAATGGCAGCTCAGGTTATAGAAAGAAATATTAGTCTAAAACTGTGCCAGGGGAATCTGAGAATATTCATGGCCTACAACATAACGGTTCTACTTCAAGATATACATATTTTATATATGCCAAGGTAACCTGGTATATGTGGGGAGATGTTCCTCTCAACACACACACACACACACACACACACACACACACGAAGATTCTATTGTGTGAATACTATAAGGTGAATAGCCCAGTCTAAAATTATCCTTAAGTATAAATCTACTGAATGACAAAAGTATAAATCAGAGAGAGACAGTACAGTATCACACATGCAAATTTTAAAAGCATAGGATAGTATAAGAGTATGGTAAATTATAAACATAGCTAAAAAAAACATACGCCAACTTTAGAAAAATTTCATCTAGGTCAAGCATGTCAAACTCAAAGGCTAACATGGGCCAAATAAACAAGGTTTAAGTTTATGTGGGCCACAAAAAAAACAAAAGCTTCAATTTTCATGGAAACGTAGGTTTATTTCAATAGAACTGCTGAATACAAAGGGCTGAAGTAAATGAGCAATCGTTAACATATAGAACATTTTAATAAAAACTAATATTTTCTTGAACATTAACTTACTAGACACTGAGTAACTGCACTTATTAATAAACATAATGCAAAGAAACCTATTTTTCTTGTTCTCTGAAAGAGAAATATTTCCTGTTGCACACACCAATCATGTCAGTCCAAGACTAATGACCTGGCAATCAGCTGCTAAAATATTCGCTGCTAGTATTAGTGGAGAGAAATGGTGCACCTGCGCATAAGGGAAATGAATGCAACACAATTATACTAATCAGTCATTAGCGAACATTGTAGTTCGTTATTAATAATTATGTATAACAGGATATTGTAAAAATTAAGTTACAAAATTTTTATTAAAATGTTTCTTACATACCGTTATTTTGGCTGGGCTGCAAAAAAATTCGTTGTGTGCCACATGCAGCCCATGGGCTGCGAGTTTGACATGCTTGGTCTAGGTGGAAAATAAGATACAATGAGAGGGAAGAAATTTCTATTGTACCTTTAATAATCTTTTAAGATTTGAAATACATGTGGCCAAATCTTGACATTTGCTAAATCTGGGTGGTTGATAATCCCTGGATTTTTTTTTTCATTTATTCCCTTTGATTTTCCTTCTAATTCAAACATTTGTGAATTTTAAACTATTTTTTTATTGCTTAAAGTATTACAAAGAGTATTACATATATCTCCTTCCCCCCCCCCCCCAAAGTGACATGTAAATGTGGATCAGATCAAAGACAAGAGTCTTTATCTAGTATAAGAAAATTGTGGTGGAGTCATTAAATGTTCTTCAACAATGCCATCAAGCTGATGGTACATTTATGATTCAGGAGGTTTGTCCAATTTGAGGTTGACCCTAGATGAGGGTACTTGGTAAGCAGTGCTCGCAGACACTGGCAGTTGGTCAAGGTCCCATTCAAGAATGCTGCTGAACTCCACCCAACATGAATAATAAGAGTATTAAGAAGGAACCTCATGGAAAGTTAGCACACTTCTCCAGGCTCCTCTGACAGTTGGGAAACACTAGACAATAGGCTTACAAAAATAAGACTAAATTGAGACTGACCATACCCAATGTATTTGATGGCTTTCCTAAATTTCTATGTAACTTTGTCAAACTATTTAAATGAGGCATTGTGCCACTTATGCTCTTTCCATATGTTGCTTCATTTTATACGTATGTTGAGGTTTGATTTTATTATCTAACCAATGTCCCAGTGCCAGGATTCATGCACATTGAAAGGAAATTAATTAGAAGTAATATTTTAATATCACTATCCGCCCTTTCTTTATAATAGAAGTGTCAACCAAATTCACGATCAGTAATGACAGATCACAGCACATGCATGTGATTGGTGCCAGTGAGAGCTTTATATGTATTGCACATGCGCAAGTCAACTTAGCCTTTTATATATATAAAATAAACTTGCTTAATTAGACCTGCTTTCTGATGTAGCTAAACTTTTTCCAGCCCAGTGAAGCACCTTCTCTTTCAGGTAATTGTCAGCAACATAGCAGTAAATATCAACATGAAGCAGATTATTATTGTAGATCACGCAGGGAGAACAAAGAATAAAATATTTAACTGCAGCAGTGTTTGACTATATTCTGTGCAGAGAGAAAACCTGAAGTCATTTTGAGTGTCCACCATTTCTTACTTCTTTTCAGTCGGGTCAAGTTTCGAAACTTTCTAAATCTCTGTTTTCCGGCTAATGAAAAGAAAACAGGATTCTACCACGTCTCCTATCTACCTACTCCAGGACTTCTGTGAGGATCAAATGCAATGAGGCATGGGAAAACGCTTCACAGACATTTGGTTAAAGTGTGAAATGTTTGCACCTGGCTATAAAGCAAGTCATGTTCCTGGGCTGAAGAAACTCCAAGGAGGTTAGTCACTAGGGAGAGGAAGCCAGGCATTGCTACATGACGTCATTGGTGACCGTTTCTGGGCTGGGCTGGGCTGTGGGTCGCATTTTGTGCCATGGGGTCTTGGCAGCATTGGCTGCGATTTGGTGGGGTGTTGCTCCAGAGTGGTGGTGAGGCCTGTGTTCCACACAAGCTGAGTGTTGGTTTGTCGGCTCCAGGTCTGTGGTGCCGTTTATTTTTAAATGGCCAGTGTGTGTCCCAGCAGCTCCTGCGTTGAGCATCTGCCCCCTGGTGGCCAGTGCATGTCATAGCTACCAGTCAGACAGACACTTGGCCTTTTACATATATAGATTTTATGGATAATAAAACTGAGGCATTGTTACCTAGTGTTAAAACTGGAGTTTAGCCCGGCCAGCATGGCTCAGTGGTTGAGAGTCAACCTATGAACCAGGAGTTCATGGTTTGATTCCTGGTCAGGGTACATGACTGGTTGCAGGCTTGATCCCCAGTAGGGGGCATGCAGGAGGCAGCTGATCAATGATTCTCTCTCATCATTGATGTTTCTATCTCTTTCCCTCTCCCTTCCTCTCTGATATCAATATAAATAAATAAAATAAAATAAAATAAACCTGGAGTTTAAACCTAAATAAGGGAATAGGATAATATGGAGAAGGAATAAGTGGAGGCAGAGGACGGCGGGGGGGCGGGGGGGGGAGAAAATGGAAGGAGAAAGAAGGACATAAAAGAAAGAAGGGAGGGCCCTTGCCGGTTTGGCTCAGTGGATAGAGCATTGGTTTGGTGACTGAAGGGTCCCGGGTTCAATTCTGGTCAAGGTCATACGCCTGGGTTGTGGGCTTGATCCCCAGTGTGGGGCATGAAGGCAGCCAATCAATGATTCTCTCTCATTATTGATGTTTCTATCTCTATCTCCCTCTCCCTTCCTCTCTGAAATCAATAAAAATATATTTTTTAAAAAAATAAAAAGAAAGAAGGGAGAAAAAAGAAAACCACCAGAATATATTTTAGTAAAAGGAGGGTTAAAATAATCGGGGGAAAATTCAAGTTAATATAAGGCCAATAAAATTTCATTTTTTTCCATAGACAAAACCATTGTTGCTACAGATGCAAACAAAAGTTGATCAACAGTGCCTCTACCTAAAGAACTGGTAGAAATTACCCTTATGTAAACAATACTCTTTCTTCTGTTGCAAAGATTTATGTGTCTTTTCCATGCCTTAAACTGAAAACAGCAGATGAATAAATGTAAAATAACCCTGAACCAAACAGAAAAGGATAAGTGATTCTATATAAACTTAAATCAACATTCAACTGGAAAAGTAGGAGAAAAGTGAATATATACCAGTCCACTGAGATTTTTATTTTTACATCTTATAGTTAACATTCTAGTCTTACAATGAAAAGTCATTTTGACATTTTTTTTCAAACGAAAGGCCGTTTTAAAAGCTATGGTTGGCTTGCATTTTTCTCAGTGTCTGCTGTTCTCATGAGGTAAAATGCAGTGTAGACCAAAAGTCTAAATGACTGAAGATCCTTTGGGAAAACCATTATTCAGGCAACTTGAAGGAAATATGCAGCAGGAAATGACTTCTGAATTGGTTCTAAGAAAAATAGCCAAATCATAACTGAATTATGTTTAACTTTATAGAAAAAAATATTTTTCATATTTTTAATTATAGAGAACGTTTAACTCTTTCCAAATAGAGAATTGAGCATGTTTTTGTTCTTATCAGTTGAAAATAAAATATCTTTGTGTGATAAGAATGAATGGCAACTTTTAAACCTCTTTTCACTGTGCACCCTCCACTGTCCACCTCAGGGGAGAACCCATGAATTAAGTAAACATATTTAAGACCTAAATCACTCTCTAGGTAATAAGAAGTGGAGCTTTATATATGATCTGGCAGGCCCCAAGGTACAATAGGAAAGAAACCTTAAAATCTTCAGCGGTATTCCATATTTGGGGCCTCATTGGCTCAGAGTTGAGCTAAGAAAAAAAAAAGCCTTTCCTACAAAGTCTCCCCAAATTCAAGAAGATTGAAATAATACCAAGTATCTTCTCAGACCACGATGGCATAATATTAGAAATAAACTACAATAAAAACAACCCAAAATACTCAAACACTTGGAAGCTGGATAGCATGTTATTAAATATTGATTGGGTTACCAATGAGATCAAAGAAGAAATTAAAAACATCCTGGAAACTAATGACAATGAAAACACAACAATCTAAAACCTATGGGACACAATGAAAGCAATCCTGAGAGGGAAGTTTATAGCTCTACAGGCCTATCTCAAAAAACAAGAAAAAATGATAGTAAATCATCTAATTCTACAACTCAAAGAATTAGAAAGAAAGCAATAAGAAAAGCCCAGAGTGAGCAGAAGGAAGGAGATAATAAAGATTAGAGCAGAAATAAATGACATAGAGACCCAAAACAATCCCACAGAAAATCAATGAAACCAAGAGTTGGTTCTTTGAAAGGATAAACAAAATTGATAAACCTCTAGCCAGACTCACCAAGAAGCAAAGAGAGAGGACCCAAATAAACAAAATCAGAAACGATAGAGGCGAAATAACAACAGACCCCACAGAAATACAAATGATTGTTAAACAATACTATGGACAACTCAACTCCAACAAATTAGACAACCTGGAGGAAATGGACATATTCCTAGGAAAATAGAACATTCCAAAACTCAATCACGAAGAATCTAAAAATCTCAACAGGCCAATAACTATGGAAAAAATTGAAGCAGTCATCAACAAGCTTCCATCAAACAAAAGCCCAGGACCAGACGGCTTCACAGGGGAGTTTTACCAAACATTCAAGGAAGAACTAAAACCTATCCTCCTCAGACTACTACAAAAAATCCAAGAGGAAGGAACACTTCCAAGCTCATTCTATGAAGCCAGCATCACCCTAATACCAAAACCAGATAAAGACAACACAATGAAAGAGAATTACAGGCCAATATCCCTCATGAACATAGATGCCAAAACCTCAACAAAATCTTAGCAAATTGGATCCACCAATACATCAGAAAGATCATACACCATGACTAAGTAGGATTTATCCCAGGGATGCAAGGATGGTACAATATCCAAAAATCAATAAATGTGATACATCACAAACAAATTGAAAGAAAAAAACCACATGGTCATATCAATTGATGCAGAAAAGGCATTTGACAAAATCCAACACCCATTTTTGATAAAAACTCTCAGCAAGGTGGGAGTAGAAGGATCATAGCTCAACATAATAAAAGCCATATATGACAAACCCAGAGCCAACATCATACTCAATGGACAAAAACTAACACCATTTCCCCTAAGAAAAGGAACAAGACAGGATGCCCACTCTCACCACTCCTGTTCGATATAGTACTGGAAGTATTAGCCATTGCAATTAGACAAGAAGAAGAAATAAAAGGCATCCAAATTGAAAAAGAAGTAAAACTGTCCTTATTTGCAGATGACATGATATTATACATAAAAAAACCCTAAAGACTCCATCAAATAGCAGGATACAAAATTAATGCCAAGAAATCTATGGCATTTATATACACCAATAGTGAACTTACAGAAAGAGAGACTAAAAAAACAATCCCATGTACCATTGCATCAAAAAAATTAAGCTACCTAGGAATAAACTTAACTAAGGAGGTATAAGACCTCTACTCAGAAAACTACAGGACGTTGAAAAAAAGAGATAGAGGAAGACATAAACAGATGGAAGAACATACCATGTTCTTGGATTGGTAGAATCAACATCATTAAAATGTCCATACTACCCAAAGCAATCTATAAATTCAACACACTTCCCATTAAAATACCAACGGCATATTTCACAGGCCTAGAACCATCTCCAAAAATTCATCTGGAATAAAAAACGACCCCGAATAGCTGCAGTGATCGTGAGAAAGAACAAAGTAGGTGGGATCTCAATACCAGATATCAAGCTGTATTACAAAGCCACTGTTTTCAAAACTGCCTGGTATTGGCACAAGAACAGACATATAGATCAATGGAATAGAATAGAGAGCCCAGAAATCAGCCCGAACCAATACGCTCAATTAATATTTGACAAAGGTGGCTCGAACATATAATGAAGTCAAGTTAGTCTCTTCAATAAATGGTGTTGGGAAAATTGGACAGATACATGCAAGAAAATGAAACTAGACCACCAACTTACATCATACACAAAAATAAACTCAAAATGAATAAAGGACTTAACTATACGACGGGAAACCATACAGATACTAGAAGAATCCAAAGGAAACAAAACCTCAGACATATGCCAAAGCAATTTCTTCACCGATACAGCTCCTAGGGCATTGGAAACTAAAGAGAAAATAAACAAATGGGACTACATCAAAATAAAAAGCTTCTGCACAGCAAAAGAAACCATCAACAAAACAACAAGAAAGCCCACTGCGTGGGAAAACGTATTTTCCAATGTTATATCTGATAAGGGCCTAATCTCCAAAATTTATAGGGAACTCATACAACTTAACAAAAGGAAGATAAACAACCCAATCAAAAAATGGGCAAAGGACCTAAATAGACACCTTTCAAAAGAGGACACTCAGAAATCCAAGAGACATATGAAAACTTGCTCAAAGTCACTAATCATCCGAGAGATGCAAATCAAAACAACAATGAGGTACCATCTCACACCTGTCAGAATGGCTATCATCAACAAATCCACAAACGACAAGTGCTGGAGAGGATGTGGAGAAAAAGGAACACTCGTGCACTGCTGGTGGGAATGCAGGCTGGTGTAGCCACTATGGAAGACAGTATGGAGTTTCCTCAAAAAACTAAAAATGGAACTCCCATTTGACCCTGTGATCCCACTTTTAGGAATATATCCCAAGAAACCAGAAACACCAATCAGAAAAGATATATGCACCCCTATGTTCAAAGCAGCACAATTCACCATAGCTAAGATCTGGAAACAGCCTAAGTGTCCATCAGTAGATGAATGGATTAGAAAACTGTGGTACATCTACACGATGGAATACTATGCTGCTCTAAAAAGGAAGGAACTCTTACCATTTGCAACAGCATGGATGGAATTGGAGAGCATTATGCTAAGTGAAATAAACCAGTCAATGAAGGAAAAACACCACATGATCTCACTCACTCATGGATAATAAAGACCATTATAAGCTTATGAACAAAAATAGATACAGAGGCAGAGCTGCCTCGAACAGTATATCAAACTACAGCGGGAAAACCAGGGAGGGTTGAGGGGTGGAGCGGGGGGGGGTGGGTAAGAGATCAACTGAAGGACTTGTATGCATGCATATAAGCATAACCAATGGACATAAGACACTGAGGGGTAGGGGAGGCCAGGGGATTGTTAAGGATGGGGGAAAAAAGGAGACATATGTAATACTCTTTGTAATACTTTAAGCAATAAAACAATTAAAAAGATAAATAAATAAAACCTGAAAAAAAAAAGCCTTTCCTCAACTTGTTCTGTTCTGATGTACTGTCATGAAGGGGGCATATGATTAAGCTGGGGCAGCAATGTAGAATAAACATTGTTTTCCAAAGGAAGTGACAGACAAAATGCCAAATTTATAAAGCTGTTAAACTTAAAAAAAAAGAATAAAGTTACCTGATTCTTGGACCCATCGACCAAATTAAGGTCATGAAAGAGTCAAGTCATATGAAAAAATTGTGAGGAAGTTTTTTGTATAGAACTCTTTGGAACTGCAGGGAGAATAAGCAACCAGATAAAATAGAAAAGTGAGAGGGAATTTCAAGTAAGAGAGATCCAACAATGGAGGAGGACTCACATATAACCCATAAAAATGATTCACAAAAGAAAAAATCAGCTTCAAACATTCCCTGGGATCAGAGAGCATAGAGCCATCTTTTGTCAACATAATCAAAATAAGAAATTGTCAGCTCTCCTTTAACTGTGCATTCCCCCTCCTTTATGCCCACCCTGCCCTTAAGCCCAGCTGGGATAGAAAGAGTAGCCAGTAAATAGGGATGGAAATAAGAAGAAAAAAAAGTGACTGAACATTCTCCCTTCTCACCAGGCATAGAATCCTATATAGTAAAAGCATAATATGCAAATCAACTGAATGGCGGAATGACCAGTTGCTATGATGCTCACTGACCACCAGGGGGCAGATGCTCAATGCAGGAGCTGCCCGCTGGTGGTCAGTGAGCTCCCACAAGGGAAGTGCTGCTCAGTCAGAAGCCGGGCTCATGGCTGGCAAGCACAACGGCAGTGGCAGGAGCCTCTCCCACCTCCACTGCAGGCAGGCGAGAAGGAGTGAGGTGTCCTGGACTGTGAGAGAGATGTCAGACTGCTGGCTTAAGCCTGATCCCCCTGATTCCCAGGGGGATCAGGCCTAAGCTGGCAGGCAGACATCCCCCAAGGGGTCCCGGACTACAAGATGGTGCAGGCCAGGCTGAGGGACCCCCTAACTGCAGTGCACAAATCTTGTGCACTGGGCCTCTAGTTCTAACTAATAAAAGAGAAACATGGTAATTAGTGTACATCCGTTACCCTTCCCATTGGCTAATCAGGGCGATATGCAAATTAACTGCCAGCCAAGATGGCGGCCAGTGGCCAGGCAGCTTGAAACTAACATGAGGCTTGCTTGCTTCAGTGATGGAGGACTCCAACGTTCCCTGCCTGCCTTGCCGGCCTCTGAACTTGCAGTTTGAAACATAGTTACAAAAATAGAAGCTAAACAAAACCCCAGAAACCTGCTTTCAGCCAGCCAGGATCTCAGAGCTGGAGTTATACATTATTTTGATTATAGAACCTAAACAAACCAGATACCTCCTTTCAGCAGCTGAGGCCTCAGAGCTGGAGTCAGAGCTAAAGCTGGCCCAGAATAAAAAAAAAAAAAAAAGGAGCAGTTGGGAGCTTCAGTCACCCGCCAGCCTGAAAACAGCCATCATCCCCTCACCCAGGCTGGCCAGGCACCCCAGTGGGGACCCCCACCCTGATCCAGGACACCCTTCAGGGCAAACCAGCCGGCACCCACCCATGCACCAGGCCTCTATCCTATATAGTAAAAGGGTAATATGCCTCCCAGCACCGGGATCAGTGGAGCCGCGAGGCCTCCTGGCACTGGGATCAGCGTGACAGGGGGCAGCACCCAAACCCCCTGGTCGCCCTGCGGCTCTATGTGTGACAGGGGGCGGGGCCACAACCTCCCTATCCGCCCTGCTCTGTGCATGACAGGGGGCGGCACCCCAACTCCCCAATCATCCCTGCTCTGAGACCGACCAGGGGCTGCACCTAGGGATTGGGCCTGCCCTCTGCCACCTGGGAGCGGGCCTAAGCCAGCAGGTCATTATCTCCCGAGGAGTCCCAGACTGCGAGAGGGCACAGGCTGGGCTGAGGGACCTCCCTTCCCCCCCGAGTGCACAAATTTTTGTGCACCGGGCCTCTAGTATAAGAATAAAGGACAATGAAGGCCAAATAGCCCTGATTTTTCCTAAATAAGTGATAAAAATGAGAATGGACTTCTTTGCAGATCTCCAAGTAAGTAGATCTATTTTAACTTTCTTTATACATTTTCATAAAATGTTTATTTTCATTTTTCAAATTATAATTTATAAAACTACTTTATTTAGAATTTACTGATGCCTTACATATCAGTTACCAGCTTTATTAGGAAAAGAATTGTATTCCTCTATGTGTGTCAACAGTAACGTCTACAATAGAGATCAAGGTGGGGGTTGTTTGTTTTTACTTTTTGCCTATGAGCTGTAGCTGGAGGTAAGAGTGGAACTTTGAAGAATCAAAACATTGACATATTATTATACATACTCCCATATTTTCATGCCTCATGATTTTACAACTGTAGTAGAGTGTAAACGTGAAGCAAGAATTAAATTTCTTCATGACTCATGGAAAAAGCAAAGGGGTCAAGGACCCCATCGGTCATAACATCAACAACTCAAACGCGGAATCTACGCAGGAGCACTCCAACAAGTAAAACTGTAAACTGTCACTAAAACCATTACCTAATGCTATAGCGATATTGCCAATGTTCTTCTTGATGGAGGGCTTTAGTTTAGTATAAACTAGTTGGCATTTACCTTTAAGGATGCTAATTTCAGAAGAAATTTATTTATTGTATTAATTTTATTTTGATCTGATGGCATTTACTTTTCATCTCAATTGAAATTAATATTATTTCTACACACAATTTCCATTACTTACAAAATCATTCCATTTTTATTAGAAAATGTTAGCATTCTGCAAATGCCACTAGACTCAATTACCAAATTCTTACTAGTCTCTAAAATATTCTGCTCTGATAATGCTGTTATAAGGATCCTCATCTAGTCGTCACTAAACAAATTTTAAACATTCCAGCTCAACCAAATTTCATGGAGAACTTATCCATCCTGGCATCCTCACTTCCTGGACGGGAAGTGAAAACTTTATACACAGAAAGTGATCATTCACAATGAGCAGGACTTTTGCTAGGTGCTAGCGCAGTGACACTGACATTTATATCTTACCTTCATCTTACAAAGTCTGGGGAGACTGTGAAAAAGCCTCCTCTATTTCATAAGTCGTATAGAAGCTCATGATTTCCTGCCATAAGACAGAGGAAATATATCCTTTTCAGGTAAAGAATAACAAGCACGGTCATGAAGATGTAGAGTGAGTTGCTTGGCTGAGAGTTTTGCCAGTTCAGAGAGGTCCTGTCAGACTGTAGAAAGCCCAGAAGACCAGAGTAGGGAATTAATAGAGCTTCCAATAACCCTAACCATATCAACCTAATCTCCAGCATAATTATCTAAGATATTGCAAAACTGCCTTCAACAAGGCACGATATTAAGCTTTATCAACTAGGTTTCAGGTAAACTGATAACTCGTGGTAATTATTATACAATGAATAATCGCCACAGATGTGCGATCATACAGCAATCATCCTATATAATAAAAGCCTAATATGCTAAGTGTTTGGTCATCCAGTCATCTGTTCAACCAATCAAAGCATAATATGCTAATAATATGCTAAGGCCGCTCAACCGCTCACTCTGATGTGCACTGACCACCAGGGGCAGTCGACTGGTTGACACATTGCTATGATGTGCACTGACCACCAGGGGGCAGATGCTTCAACTGGTAGGTTAGCTTGCTTCTGGGGTCCAGCCTATCAGAACTGAGCGAGACAGGCTGGACACACCCTGGAACCCTCCCACAGTCCCTCCCTGGCTGGCCAACCTCCCGCACCCCTCCCCGGCCTTGATTGCGCACCTATGGGGTTCCTTGGCCTGGCCTGTGCCCTCTCAAAATCCAGGACAAATTTGTGTACCAGGCCTCTAATTTAACAATAACCACACAGTAAACATCTAATTATTGCAAGGAGAGTGTGAGTGATGGAAAGGCAGAACCTGAAAAAACAGGACTTACAAATAAATAACTTTATTAATGAAATCACTTTTCAAATAACATTATCAGAAATGAATATAAATAAGAATTGAGAGGGACTCTTTGAATCCTGTTCTGCAAGATGAAGAGATCACTTTTTAAAAGCCTTTAACATTTTCTGAACAAGCTGCCTGCCACTGAAAAGCGGCTTCCTCCGGCTGAAAATGTGAAGACAACCTCCTCTCTAGTGAACAGAGTGGATAAGGGCTCCTTAGAATCACAGATAACCAAAGCGTCGTATAATTTAGTTGACTGAGAGGCTCTAGAAAAATCAGTAGTTCCCAGCAGCAAGTTTACAAAAGAGGTTACACAAATTTACAACATACACAAGGAAATCCAGCACCTGAGCAACTGTCAAAAGATACCTCACACAGAAGAATCCACACCAACAGAAACAAAATAATGAAATAACCCGGAAAGAATTTTTTAAATAAGTATATATACCCCGATGGTGTGGCTGTGTGGTTGAGCATCAATCTATGAACCAGGAGATCAGGGTACATGCCTGGGATGGGCTCAACCCCTAGTAGGGGGCATGCAGGAGGCAGCCAATCAATGATTCTTTCTCATCATTGGTGTTTCTATCCCTCCCTCCCTCTCTCCCTCTCCCTCTCTCTGAAACCAATAATGACAATGCTGTTATAAGGATCCTCATCTAGGATCTAAAAAGTATATAAGTATATGTACAATACTCAGAGATAATGAGGAAGAAATATGTCTGAAACAAAAATGGGATGTCACCTTAATTAATGGAGAAAAGCTGAAAACTCCAAGCCTTTGGAAACCTTGGAAAGAAAAAAAAAATGCAGTAATTAAAATTAAATACACAATTTGTGTATTTTAAACTAGAATTGAAGAAATCACCTAGAACACCACAGAAAGACTAAGGAGCTGAAACTTCTCCCAAATGCAGTCAAGTTTGCAGACCTCCCTGAAGCTTGGGTTTAGTTATATATATTTGACTCCACAAATCAGACACACCCATTTGAGATTTTAATTTGAAAGTAAACCAAGGAAGGAATTAGCCTATTAATGCAACTACTAGCTCTTCTGGCATGAGTTGATAAAGCCTTTGGTATCTTGGTGGTGGCAGTCAAAGCATGAAGGGCTTTCAGCAGTTGCAAGACGGTCTTGGGAAGCCCAGGAAGGTCTACTCTCAGCTCATGGACAATGAGGAAGCTGAAACATAGCAGTTTTCTCATCAAGCCAATTCTCTAGTAGTTTAAGAAAAATAATTTTCTCCTTAGGACTAAAAACTGTAATTACAAATGGTGAGCCAAAATATTGGCAAACTTAATTAACATCTACATAAGCATTGTCTTCAAATGAAAAACAATAACTTTTAAGTTTTAAAAAAGAATTAAATTAAGCATCCCAGAATCCCTGTTTTTTTATTATCTTAGGACAGCAGTTCTCAACCTTCAGGATGCAACCCCTTTGGGGGTCGAATGACCCTTTCACAGGGGTGGCCTAAATACATCCTGCATATCAGATATTTACATGATGATTCATAACAGTAGCAAAATTACAGTTATGAAGTAGCAACAAAAATAATTTTATGGTTGGGAGTCACAGCATGAGGAACTGTATTAAAGGGTCGCAGCATTAGGAAGGTTGAGAACCACTGCCTTAGGAGAACATCAAGTCCTCTTTGAGTCTCAAGGTCAAACCAATAATATTTAACCTGGAACACAAACCCTCAGATACTTTCAACTAAATTTACTCCTCTAGAAGCCCCACACTGTGGTCTAAAATATATTTAGATCAGATATATAGAATAGATATAGAAATAGATATATATGGCATATGTGTCCTCAAAACTAGTAAGATGGCAGTTCGTTTTCTATTTTAACCTATAGATGTCTAATATAGCATATACCTAAAGAATAATACCACCAAGAGTAAAAGAAAAAGCTAGTAGAGAAGGAACTCAGTTAGCGTATGATGGTAAGTGACAATCAAGAAATGTCTGAATCAGTGCGACAAAGCAAAACATCTCTTCAATAAGAGTACTACAAATCTATAAAACAGAAAAATGTGATTTTATCTTTTCTGATGATTATAAAACCTTAAATTGTTGATAGAGAAATATATTCTAAAAAAGTAGAAATTACCCTAAATTCTAAAAACCTGTTAACAGAAATATCCCAGATTTATAAATGCTAATAATTTTTCTATTATACATAAAGATGTATGATAGAGAAGCAGATCATAGTATTAATGCTACTTTTAATTGCTATTAAATCTTTCCAATTATTGCTGGTAAACAAAGGCTTACGTTTTCTGTCCACTTTCTAAAAATCTAGTGAAATTTAATTTAAAAAATTTAAAAATAGAAAATACAAAAAAGGTAAGTACAGGAGATGAAAAAAGTAAAAAATGCATAAATATATATATATATGCCTAAGTGACCGTTAGGACTGAACGACCGGAACAACCAGTCAACCAGTCTCTATGAAGTGCACTGACCACCAGGGGGCAGAAGCTGCCCCCTGGTGGTCAGTGCACTTCCACAAGCAACCTCCCGCAGCCCCGCCCCTCCCCCTGCTGCTGGCCAACCTCCCACAGTCCCTCCCCCCAGCCAGCCATCCCCTGATAGGCCTTGATTGCCAGCCAGGCCGAGGGATCCCACTCACGCACAAATTCATGCACTGGGCCTCTAGTATAAAATAAGATGGTAAAATACTAGGCTGTACATCTGAAACTAATATAGAATAATAATGAATGTAAACTGTAATAGAAAAATAAAAAAATAAAAAACATTTGGATTAGCTAGCATAATTAAATTGAATAGTTTGGCTTTTCCTTTCAAAATACAAGAACTTTCAATTTGCTTCAAATGAAGAAAATCCTAGTATTTATCATTGATAAGTAGCATTCTTAAAGCAGAATGCCAATAAAGATAAAAAATACAGGGTTTCCCCCCAAAATTTTTATACACTTAGCTAATAGCTCAATTAATGTTTCTTTCTTTTCAGATTTAACCCATTGGAATTAATAATTATTCAAAGTGTCTATACATTTTGGGGGATACCATATATATATATATATATATACACACACTGAGTGGCCAGATTATTATGACCACCTGATGTTTGTAGACAAATTAGCTATAATTTTGCACTGAAGTTGCTAGAGGGCCAGACCATTATAAATAGGGAAGCGGGTTGATTACTATGACAGTAGAAGTGATTTTATTCTGAAGATATGGGTAAACAATGCGATTTAACAGCCTTTGAACGCGGGATATTTTTATAATATTATTTATTTAATAATCACTTCTATTGAACGTGAGTGGCCAGATTATTATGACCACCTGACATTTGTAGGCAAATTAGCCGTATACTGCATCATATGGAATATGGAAGCCTGTTTGAACACCTTTGCTGTCTGCAGTTACCAAGATAAAACGTCTCCAATTCGCACAGGAACACAAGGATTGGACAGTCGAGCATTGGAAAAAAGTGATGTGGTCCGATGAATCACGTTTCCAGTTGCATCATGCAGATGGCAGAGTGAGAATTCGGCAGAAACAGCATGAAAGCATGCACCCCACATGCATGAGTACAAGCCTTCAAGCTGGTGGGGGCAGTGTTATGGTTTGGGGCATGTTTTCCTGGCATTATTTGGGCCCTTTAATTCGTGTGGAACAACGTCTGAATAGCACAACATACCTAAGTATCGCTATTAATCAGCTTCATCCTATCATGTTGATGGCGTATCCCAATGCAGATGGCTTCTTCCAACAAGACAATGCGCCATGCCACGGTGCTCGTATTGTGCAGGAGTGGTTTCAAGAACATGAGGGATACTTTACCTTGCTTAGGTGGCCCCCACAATCACCAGATCTCAATCCAATTGAGCATTTTTGGGACGAAGTTAAAAGAGCCATCAGGCAGCTGGTTCCACAACCATCAAATCTCAGAGAACTGGACAGTGCTATTCATCAGGCATGGTGTCAGATTCCTCACATCACCTTTCAACATCTCGTGGAGTCAATGCCAAGAAAAATTGCCACAGTATTGAAGGCAAAATGTGGCCCAACGAAGTACTGATGGGGTGGTCATAATAATTTGGCCACTCAGTATATATATATATATATATATATATATATGATCATTGATATTTCAAACAAATGCTTTCAAGAAGAAATAGAAATAGTTGGATTACTCTTTCAGTAAGCAGAATTTAAAGCAAAAAAGCACATATTTGAAATCAAATAAAAACAAAACCATTACTGAATACATTTTAATACACCTTTTTCAAAATTCAAGAAAACATCAACCAAAAATATGCTGCAACATATAAAATTCAAATATACAATAACAGCTTAAATGAACAGATATAATAAATGCTGCAATAAAGCACACGATGCACCTATGTTCCACAAACACAAGCTGGAAAAATATGGAAAAGAAAACAAAACCAACAGAAAGGAAAATAAAATTGGAATTAATTTATGAGCTAATATTGAGTAATACTCAAAAATAGACATTCATATTAATAAAAGGAAAAAATAATAGTAGAAGTTTAAAAGAATTAGAGAGGGATTTCCATTTTCCAGTTATGCATACAAAAAATTGGAAGTCATTGCTCCGTCCTAACAACAAGCAAAAGGCCGAACAGACTGGAACATCAACTCCTCTTGAATGCCTAAGAGAGAGGGGGTCGCTGGGCATACCCTGCCCCCAAGATAAGAGAGAGAGACAAGCCTGGGGACTGAGAGAGTCCAGCTCACCTGAGTAGACTTGCCTTGCCGCAGTCTTTTCACAGCAAGGGTTCAGGAATCTGGAAAAGGGGCTGTGACATAAATGGATACACTAGACAAAAAATATAAATTTGGAAGGCATGGAGGAAAGCCAGGAAGAGGCCTCACCCTCTAGTGAAGTGGGGTCTCCAAAGGTTCGGACCCATGGCTTTTTATTCACACATTTTGCCCTTTAGCAAAGCAGACACACATATCAAAGGTAAGGTTTGGTAAACAGTAAAAGATTATCGGCTCTTTGGCCCCTTGAGTATGGCTCTTCCTAAGCCTTAGGAGTACCCTAATTAAGTTAATAACAATGCACCTACCTATATAGTTTAAGTTTAAAAAATTTGGCTCTCAAAAGAAATTTCAATCATTGTACTGTTGATATTTGGCTCTGTTGACTAGTGAGTTTGCCGACCACTGGGTTAGGGGAATTGGCTACAGCTATTGGGCCAGCATCAGGGTAATATAATGCTGATATTCAGCCCTGCTGTATATCAAGGCCCATCAGCCTTTTGGGGACTTTTCGCATTTATTATGACCTGCTGGACTTAGCCTCCAGCATTAACTGACTCAGGAGCCTGTGGCCAGAAACCCAAACTATTGTTGATAAACTGTTGAAGGCTCCATGTGCACAAGATGAGAATTAATAACTTCAGGGAAAGCCTGTCATCGTGCCCGCACTATTGTGAGGTTCGCCTCGAGAAGTTCCAAGAGATTTTCACAGTCAATATCAGAGAAAACTCCTTGGGCTTCCAGCAGGGGGGGGGGGGGGGGGGCATTTTGAAATATTTCAGAGGCTCTGTTCTTCACAAGGCCTGCCCTCAGGGGAAACTAACTAGGGCCTAAGCTGCTGGGGTATTCCGAAAGCCTAACCGATAGGAGGGAATATTCCAGCCCACCCTAGTTATCCTGTCCCACCAAAGGGAAGAGTAAAAACTGAAACACGTGTGAAATTCTCAGCACAGAGGCAAAAGCTCACTAGAAGGCTGAGGCCCGATGGTAGGAATATAGAATGCCTCCCCACCCCACACCTCTCCACCACAGCACTAAGGCCTGTTTACAGCAGTTCCTTTTATCTAGTACACCGTGTGCAGCTATAAAAGTAAATAAATAAATAAATGAAATGCAAGGCACGCCAAAAGACAAGAAATGATTTAAAAAGACAGCGCAAACATCAGAACCAGACACTGGGATGTTAGAATGATCAAACCAGGAACTTAAAACAAGTATGATTAATATGCTAAGGGTTCTAATGGATGAAGTAGACAATAGGCAAGAACACATGAACAGAGAACAAGAAGACATTGTAAGCAGAGAAATGGAAATCCTCAGAAAGAACCAAAAATAAATGCTAGAGATTAAAAACAAACAACAAAAAACCAATACTGAAGCAGTACTGAAGAGTGCCTTTGATGAGATTATCAAAAGACTGGACACAGTTGAGGAAAGAATCCTTAAAATCTGAAAAGAACAACAACAAAAAACAAAGACTGAAAAAAAACACACGCAGAATATCCAAGGACTATGGGACAATTAAAAATGTATACAATGCATATAACAAATATACTAGGAGAAATTGAGAAAGGAACAGAGGAAATATTTGATACAATGTCTGAGGAATTTTTTAATGAATTTCCCCAATTTAATCTTAGACACCAAACCTCTGATCCAGTAGGTTCAGAGAACAGCAAGCAGAATCAATTCAACTTCCCCTCACCCCCCCCCAAAAAAAAATACACCTAAGCATATAATTTTCATGTCACAGAAAAGAAAAGATAAAGAAAACATCCTGAAAGAAGTCAGAAGAAAAAAGTAATTTCTCCCAATAACTGGAATCAAATTCTAACATGGCCATACTTTGGCTGATGATTAATGCAATGGTATAAGAATCTTAAAATGGCCAGGAGCTTCTAATTCTCCAAAATTATAGTCTTCTTATGTGCTAGTTCTTTATATCCACCATAGCCAAGTACTATTCCAGTATGTAAATGTACCACAACTTTTTTTATTCACTCAACTGCTGATGGATACTCAGGCTGCTTCCAAATCTTGGCTATTGTAAATAATGCTGCAATGAACATAGGGGTGTATATATTCTTTTGAATGAGTGTTTCAGGATTCTTTAGATAGGGACAATTGGAAAGATATGTGCAAAAAAATGAAACTAGATCACTTTCTTACACCATACACAATAAACTCAAAATGGATTAAAGATTTAAATGTAAGCCTGGCCAGTGTGACTCAGTGGTTTAGCAATGACCTATGAACCAGGAGGTCAAGGTTCGATTCCCAGTCAGGGCACATGCTCTGGTTGCATGCTTGATCCTCAGTGGGGGTCGTACAAGAGGCAGCTGATCAATGATTCTCATCATTGATGTTTCTATCTCTCTCTTCCTCCCCCTTCCTGTCTAAAATCAATAAAAATATATTTTCTTAAAATATTTAAATGTTAGACTCAAAACCATAAAAATCCTAGAACAAATTTTGCTAATTGTCCTAGAGAACATGATA
Source organism: Myotis nattereri (assembly GCF_964212035.1). Taxonomy (NCBI): domain Eukaryota; kingdom Metazoa; phylum Chordata; class Mammalia; order Chiroptera; family Vespertilionidae; genus Myotis; species Myotis nattereri. The sequence goes on from NC_138075.1 coordinate 161,570,488, forward strand.
AAGCTACTGTGACAATATATTAACAATGAGTGAGGCTGAAAGGGGCGAAGCATACAAAAGATTCCTCGTTCTATTCTTGCAATTTTTCTGGAAGCCTGAAATTATTTCAAACAAATGTTTTTAAAATTACCAATTTTACATAAACTCATCTAAAAGACAAAAAAATAGTTACACTTTCCCTGTGTCACCATCGCTACATATTTTGATGTGCATAACTTTAATCTCAAATTTCAGAAATGGCAGGAGGAAAAAAAAATGACAGGTCAATTTGTCAATGTGAATAAAAACTTTCTCAGCAAAATATTTAGCAAATTGAATCCAGAAATATAGAAAAGAATAATACATCATGACCAAGTTTCATGTATCCCATGATCGGGGGTTAATATCTGAAAATCAATTAATGTGATCCACAATATAAATGGAAACAGAGGAAAATCAAATGATCTTATCATTAAATGACAAGAAAAGATAAAGTTCAATATTGTTTCATGATTTATTTCTAGCAAGCTAGAATAAAGGAGATTTTCCTTAATCTGATAAAAGGTATTTATAGAAATCTACAACAATCAACATAGTTAATGGTGAAACATTAGAAGCTTTCTTTTGAGATTATGAACGAGGTAAGCATAGCTCTATCATCATTTCTAAATAACAGGCAAGTAATTCTGGCTCACATACGACCACCATGGTCATATAGACAAAATATAAAGGCTTAAGAATTAGAAAAAATGCAAAAGCTGTCATTATTTGCAGATAATATTATTGTATATATTTTTAAATCTCCAAAATAATTTGTAAATAAATTATTAGAATTACTAACAGCTTACCAAGTTCATAAGATAAAAAATTATACATAATATACAAGGTGTCCCCAAAAAATATATACATACTTTGAGTAATTATTCATTGAAATGGGTTAAATCTGAAAAGGAAGAAACATCAATTGAGCTATCAGCTGTTAAAGTATGTATACATTTTTGGGGGACACCTTAAATATCAATTTACATGTCTATACCAGCAACAAGCAATTGGAAAATGAAAGTTTGAAATATTACATTTACACCCTGACTGGTTTGGCTCAGTGGATAGGCGTCGGCCTACAGACTCAAGGGTCCCAGGTTCGATTCCGGTCAAGGGCATGTACCTTGGTTGCTGGCACATCCCCAGTAGGGGGTGTGCAGGAGGCAGCTGGTCGATGTTTCTCTCTCATTGGTGTTTCTAACTCTCTATCCCTCTCCCTTCCTCTCTGTAAAAATCAATAAAATATATTTTTTTTAAAAAAAGACATAAATTCATAGAAATTAAGAAAGTTTACTATTGGAGTAAGGACCTTCAAAAAGACAAAAAGACCATGAAATGGAGCCCAGGGTATGTACACAAGTGGACACTTCCTAAAAAATTCAGCAGAGCAAGAATGGTAAACAGAACTGTGACAATTTGGTATACTAGTACAATTGGGGAAGCACAGCTGGATTCCTACCTCCACCACATACAATGATCAATTTCAAGTGGATAAAAGACACATACAAAAGGATAACTAAACAAATAAAATTATAAATATAGAAATATCTTTATGATTTCAAAGTAGGAAAGGATTTCTTAAACAAATGTAAAAATCAATAATCATAAAAGAGAAAGTTTGATCATTTGACTAAATTAAACTTAAGAATTTTATTCCTAAAAAAGAGTAAAACTCTAAAATAGAAAGTGGGAGAACATATGTATAACACATATAACCCACAATTACTTATATCTAAAATACATAAAACTCAATAAAGAAAGGACAAATATCTAATAGGAAAACTTGCAAAAAAAATAAGAACCAGCTATTCACAAAATAGAAAATCTAAATTGCTAAAAACATACAAATATGTTCAATCTTAACATACAATGTGATTATGTTTATCTGAATTTTGAGAATACATGTGTACATTTATGTATGTATTATATGCATTTTATTATCATTACTACTATTGGCCCCTGTGCACGAAATTCGTGCATGGGGTGGTGTCCCTCAGCCCAGCCTGCACCTCTCCAATCTGGGGCCCCTCGGGGGATGTCTGACTCACAATCCAGGACTGCTAGCTCCTAACCGCTCACCTGCCTGCCTGCCTGATTGCCCCTAACCACTCTGCCTGCCCACCTGCTCACACCCAACTGCCCGCCCCCCCGCCAGCATGATCACCCCAACTGCCCCCCTGGCAGCCTGCTCACCCCCAACTGGCCCCCCCTCTTGGCCCGCTCACCCCCAACTGCCCTGCCCGCCAGCCTGATCGCCCTCAATGGCCCTCCCACCAGCCTGATCATCCACAACTGCCATCCCATCCTGGCCTGATCACCCACAACTTCCCTCCCCTCCTGGCCCCTAACCACCTCTACCTCAACCCTGCCACCATGGCTTGTCCAGAAGAACATCCAGAAGGTCTCCTGGAAGGTCTACCAGTCCAATTAGCATATTACCCTTTTATTAGTATAGATAGAGGCCTGGTACACAGGTGGGGGTTAGCTGGTTTGCCCTGAAGGGTGTCCTGGATCAGGGTAGGGGGTTTTTTGGGGGTACAGTGGCCTGGGCGAGGGGCTGAGGGCCATTTTCAGGCTGGCCATGCCCCCAGCGGGACCCTCACCCCGATTGTGGCATGGCCAGCCTGGGTGAGGGGCTGAGGGCCATTTGCAGGCCCCTCCCTTGGTGGCTGGCCCTGGTGACCCAAGCCTCCCACGCACTCAGGCCAGCTCTGTGGCCTCAGCCAACAGGCCCCTCCTTCAGCGGTCAGCCAAGGCAGGCAGAAAGCTTGGCTTCCTCTGTCACCGTCACCAGGGGCAACCCAAGCCTCCCAGCCTCTCCGGCTGGCTCCATGGCCGCCAACATCTTTGTGCTGCTAATTTGCATATTCCTTCCTGTTTGGCTGTTGGGCATCATGGAGGTATGGTCAATTTACTTATTTGTCTATTATTAGTGTAGATACCTATCACAAATCTCAGGGCAAAAAAGTTATCCAATCAAAATGGATGTGCTGTAATAAACTCACTGTCCAATTATTGCTTAGATGTCTCTAGATATACGAAACTCAGCAAAACCTATTTAATCTTTAACAAATCCAAATTAGAAAGTTATTGTTTTCACTTTTGTTGTGATTGATTTTTTTCTCTTTTGAATTAATATTTCTCCTCCTCATTGTTTTTTCCACTTGAATTTTGTTCTAGAATGAGTCAAATCGTTTTTTTACCTGACATAAAAGACTTTATAAATTAAAATGATCCAGAAATAGCAAGTTATTTTACTAGGTAGTAGATTCCTACTAGCATAGGATGAATTATCAATTTTCATGGCATTATGGAAAGTCATATGCATTAAATGATTTCCCAAAATACTTCTAAGATTGTGTTTCCCACAACTCAAGCAATATGCAAAATTCCTTACAGAATTTCCTTGGGAAAACATCTCCCACGAACACAACCCCTTCTGTCTCCTGCACCTACGCTGGCAGTTGCAATGGATGATATCCAAAAGGCAACAGTAGCTTGCTGGGTAGGAGCTGGGGGAGAAGACTATGACACTTTACCCAACCAAGGACTTGCTCACTGTTTATATGTATACTAGAGGCCAGGTGCACGGATTTGTGCACCAGTGGATTCCCTCAGCCTGGCCTGTGGGGATTGGGCCAAAACTATCTCTCCAACATCCCCCAAGGGGTCCAGGATTGTGAGAGGGCACAGGCCAGGCTGAGAGACCCCACCAGTGCACAATCGGGGCCGGTGAGGGACTGTGGGAGGGCTCCAGGGTGTGTCCGGCCCATCTTGCTCAGTCCTGATCACCTGGACAGACCCCAGCAGCAAGCTAATCTATTGGTCAGAGCGTCTGCCCCCTGGTGGTCAGTGCACATTGTAGTGACTGGTTGAACGGTCAAATGGTTGAACACTTAGCATATTAACCTTTTATTATATAGGATACTAGTGTCCCAGTGCATGTATTCATGCACATTGAAAGGGAAATTATTAGAAGAAATATTTGAATATTGGCATCCACCCTTTCTTTATAAGAGATGTGTCAGAGATGAAAGAAAATTAGTAAAATGTATATGAAAATAATATATACATTGATTAATAGATAAATAATAACAACATGATATAAAAACAACATTGGTAAAAACAATGACTGATAAATTGATTAAACTTATTCTAATGTCTCCATGCATACCACAGTAAGAGTAAAAACACTTTCAGAGTGCTTGACTAATTTCCCTTCTGATGAAGTATTTACAACTTTAACATCACATGCTCTTCAAACTTGAGAGAAAGCAACATATAACTGACCATGTGCAAAAACTGGTTCAGGTAGAAATATTCCTACTTTGTCTAGAGTTTGTCCTTGTGATTTATTAATAGTCATTGCAAATGCTGGCATCATGGGGAACTGTCTTCAAATTAATTTAAATGGGAGGTCTGTGTCAAACCAGGACAAATCAATTCTTAGAGTCAGAACAACCTCTCCTTCTGCAGATCCTGTTAATACTTCAGCTTCGATTATATTAAGTTGCAATCTTTTGATAATAAATCTAGCACCATTACAAAGACCCAGTTTGCTATTAAGATTTCTCCGTAGCATGATGATTGCAACTACGTTCAATTTTAATTTCTGACACGGCATTCCTGAAGGAGTAATACTATTAAGAAATTCGATGTGCAAATTTTCTTTTTAGGCATCATCCATTAAATCGATGGAATCATCACTCAAATGGGTGTTAAAATCTCCATCGAGTATATCCAAAATTTCTTCATTTAATTTATGAACGAACATGCTCATTTTTTGGACAAAGAAGCCCAAATTTAGACATATTTTTAGTATTATCTATAGATATACTATTTCCAAAGGTAGCTTCAATAATAAATCCTCTGCCAATGACGCTGGCTTCTTTTGGCTCCAGAGGTACATTGTGCCAATAGATGGTCTTCAGACATATTCTGTCGATGACTCTGCTTTCTTTCAGCTTCAGAATGTCAACAAAAACAACGAAATTTATGATTGTCAATGACAGATCAAAACACACCCATGCAATTGGCACCAGCGCGAGCTCTATATGTATCACGCATGCACAAGACAACATTTATTTTTAAGTTGCCAGTGCACGTCATATGTACCAGCTGGTCGTTCGGTCGAACGGTCAGGCGGACAGGCAGTCAGTCACTCAGCCTTTTACATATATAAATGGGCAGGTATAAGCTTTAGAGCTGTGCTTTCCAAATTGGAGCCACTAGCCACATATAGCTAATTAAACATTTGAAATAGGACCAGTAAAAAAGTGAAATGTGCAGTTTGCATAAAATACATACTGAATTTCAGACTCAGCACAAAGAGGGTAAATGGTTCATTAATACTTTTTATAATGTTAAATACCAATATTTTAGATAGCTGAATTAAATAAAATATAATATAAAAATGAATTTTGCCTGTATCTTTTTACTTTTTAATGGAGTTACTGGAGAATTTTAAATCAGATATGGACTCACATTATATTTTTATTCATCAGCTCTGCCTTGGAGACTAAGGTAGGGTTCACAGTGTGGTACTTTGTAAGGTGAGTACTGCTCATAGAAGTGCTTTGTCCCTTTATTATACTAGAGGCCCAGGGCACAAAATTCATGCACAGGTAGGGGGGTCCCTCAGCCCGGCCTGCACCCTCTCCAATCTGGACCCCTGTGGGATCAGGCCTAAACTGGCAGTTGAACATCCCTCTCACAATCTGGGACCACTGTCTCCTAACTGCTCCCCTGCCTGCCTGCCAGCCTGACTGCCCTAACTGCCCTCCCCTGCCAGCCTGATCACCCCTAACCATCTCTGCCTCGGTCCCACCACCATGGCTTTGTCCGGAAGGAGGACTCAACGACTGGAAGATGTCTGGTCAACCTGGTCTAATTAGCATATTACGCTTTTATTAGTATAAATTATTCAAATTTAAACTTTGTTGCTTTGAACAATCATCAGTATTATCATAAATATGAGGGTTTTTTAAAAATTAATTTTACTTTTCTTGAAAATCCCAGAGAGCATGCATTTCTTGAACTACTTTAATACATGGCAACAGTTGTCCAGAGCTGTAGAGCTACCTTCTTTTTAGACCAGGCTTGCCATAGTCCCCAACATTCCATATTTGCTAGTCTGTAGTCCGTTCCTCATCAGTTGTATTTAGTTGTTAGCTACTTGAGCACTGGAGGGTTTTGAATTTGTAAGCCCTATCTTTTAAGACTAATATTTTGGCATTCGTCTTAAAAATGGGGAGGGAATTATTGCCAGGTTTGGGAAGTAGAAAATGTGGATTTTAGTGCTGTATTTTCCACGGGTTCATTTTCTGATTAAGGTGTTGAAACATGGAAATAAGTACTTGCATGTGGATAAATCACCTGTGGGAACAGTTGTCAAATCAGTTAAATGAAATAAGTAAGTAGATGAGGGTTCCAGTCCATTTGCTGAAACAGGGGGATTTTGTTCAAAAGGTGTATGGGGATCCCACATCCTGAGATCAATAGGGAGCAGTGATACATGTGTGTACTAGAAAAGAATTTAACATTAAGTGGTTTGCTAATTCTTCTTGAAGAGAAACCAAATGGCAGTCACCCAAGCTTTAGACACAAAATCAAAGGAAGCTACAAATTAGAACAAACAAGGGAACCTTAGGGAGATGGTGTCTGAAATTAAAAAAGCCCTCTTTGCTATGTAATAATTGTTTGAAAATGTGGCCATCATGGGAGATTTAAATAGTTCCAAAATACTGGTCTTAGTCAAGATGGTCCAATAAGAGTTCTTCACATACTCTTTCCTACCCAACATTTCAGTTTCTGCCTGATTACTGGTTGGCCATTTAGAGAACTGGTTTTCAAAAAAAAAAGTGGGGGGGGGGGGAGCACAATTGTACATTGTGTCCTAGCTCAACACTCTTCCTGACAGAATTATTGAGGAAACATTATGCAAATCCATTGTTTACTAAAGCCATAAAACCATCTGGTTCTAGGGGTTCACTTTGTAGCTGACTTCTGGAAGTCAGTATGGGTTTCACTTCCTATTCCAGTTGCCAAACCACTGTTGACAAAACACAGGTGCTTTAAGTAAGTTTCTTAGTTTTGACAGTCTTTCCATCTGAACCTTTCTGCATTTGCCTTTGTTCTATTTTCTGCTAAATAATCTTATCATTAGCATTTACATGCGCAGTTTCCATATGTCACAGTAAGTTTCCTTGGAAAACCTGAGTATTTCCAATCTTAGTCAAATATTTACAAGAATATCTCAGAGACACAAAGCACAATGACCTTGGTAATAAACCCTGAGGGAATGACCGTAACATTCAGGTGACAGCATCTACATGCCAAAAAATATCAACCATCATATGAGGAATTTTAGGTTTTCAAAATCAGTCTCTGATCCTACTCGTATATCCATACATTTTGAATACAGATATTAGAAAGTCTAAGACTTTGTTGCCATTAAGTAAGCTTAATAAGTGCACTTAGCTTTCAAGATCACATATAAAATTACACTTTTTCATTTCCATTTTCTATAAAATTTTGGATATTTATTTTAATGTGTCATTCTTTAACACATGACTGGCTATGCCTTCAGATCAGACCGATTTCTGCACCTTTTAACAGAATGGAGCTTTGCTTCTGCCCACAGAATTTCTCCAACATAAGCTATGGAGGCTGAAGCAGTCATAGCAGACAAGCTGAAGGATGCCGCTTCTTAGCCCTTAAATACCCCACTGAGAGCAGCTGTCAATTTGGAGCTGTTGGGGCTGTCTCTTAATTTACTTTCTTTCTTTCTTTCTTTTGTTTTTGTTTTTGTTTTGTTACTCCTCACCTGAGTTCATTTTTTGCATTGATTTTTAGGGAGAGTAGAAGGATGAAAAGAGACAGAGAGAAACATTGATGTGAGAGAGACACATTTATTGGTTGCCTCCAGCATATACCCAGTCCAGGGCTGGGGACTGAGCCTGAAACAGATATCTGTGCCCTTTATTGGAATCAAACCCATGACCCTTCAGTCCTCAGGCTAACGCTCCAACCACTGGGCGAAACCAGCTAAGGCAATCTTCTGACTATGTTACCATGAGTAGGAAGCAAAAATAAATTCTATTTTTCTACTGATTTAGGCAAGTAACGTGATATGTATCATAATATTTATTTTTCTATAACATTTAAAAATGCTTCCAGCAAGTACAGGGCTTTTAAGACCATTGTAAACCATGATAGACTTAGTAGATGGACCAAGTACTAGTAAAACAGGTTGAACCCTCTGTGTGCTCAGATAATTGGGAATGAAGGCAACCAGAGAAGAAATTCTGATGTTTTTTTGAGATAACAAAGGGCAGGCAATTTTTAAATAGGAAGATAAGCAACTGTTGTTTATCACTTTTGGGGGCTGGGGGGAAGCCTACCTGCTAGAACTTTTTGGCTAAATGAGGTTGGTTATTGGAAATTGCAAATTTCTAATATTTCCTTAATTCTATACCCTTACTCTGTACTAAGATTGTTGTGAAAATTGCTGATGAAAGAGGGGGGTATGACAGCAATATGCAGAAAATGTGAACTTGGGTTTACGTCAGAATCCTGGGAGTTGCTATCAGCTAAAAAAAGAACTAGTGGGAGGAGGATGTGGCTCCTTGCTCAAAGACTTATAGCTCTGCTCTGGGAGCCACATCCTGCCTGTGGCTAGGTCAACCCAAGTACCACATCTTACTGTGTTCTTGGATGATAAAAACACCATTTGCTATTGAAGAAGGGGGTCTCACTTCGCCGTAAGCCAATGTCAGCATGAAAGGTTAATAAACATTTAACATTATGGGAAACTTGGAGCTTGAAGCATTACATATGTTGGTGGCCAAATCTTTTATTGATAATAAAAATGACATATCGTATCATGAAGGGAATTTGGAAAAATGTATAAACGTACAAAAAAGAAATAATTCAAAGTCACCTCCTCTGATATGCTGAGAATAGCATTTTGTTCTGCTAGTACATATGTATCTGTGTACACATATGTGAACATATATACATGAAGATTTTGTGTTACACATATATACTCATGTGTACTTGCAAAATGAAATCATATTTATAGTATACACAATTCCCATGATCATATGAAATAGGAACAATTTCTATCCTTTCATTCTCTTAATATTGTTTTAAGAATTTTTCCATATTAAGTGTTTTTTGAAAACACTTTGAATGTCTGTGTAATGCTTCATTCTATCAGTGATTCTCAAGATTTAGTATGTATCAAAATTATCTTGAAGATTTTGTGAATGCTGGGTCCACCCAGAGCTCCTGAGTAAATTTTGATGTCAGGTAGAGCCAAGAATATGCATTTCTAAAAATGTGCCTGATGATGCTGATCTTGATGGATGGGGGACTTACACAGGGGTAGACTAGATTACATAAACATTTTCTCATAATTGAATATTAGGATTATCATTAATAACACTGGAGTGACAATTTGTATACATGGCAATTTTTATAGTATAGGTTTTTGTTATGGAAATAACTGACTAAAAAGTTGTGAACTTTTGGGACACTTTCAATATGTAGGGCTAAACTGACCCGGAAAACCTGCACCAATTTACACTGTATATGAATGTTCTTGTTCTACCAAATCCTGTTTGTTACCTTGTTTTAATACCGTTGTAATTAATGAGTTATTAATAATAGGAAAGGAGCAAAAGAGAGTCCAGTCATTATAAGCATGGCCATTGGGCCAGCATCACCAGGAAGCTGCAACTTTGCACTCCCCAGGAAACCACTGGCCCATCCCCCACAGATCACTGAGAGCAGAGGTCCAACAAAGGGGAGACAGACACATGCGCAGTAAAATCGGGGTGACATAAGGAAGGTGCCTATCAGTCAAACCTGGAAACAGAGATCATTGGCCAGAGGGGGCGAGCCCACGAAAATTGAGAATACATAATCCTAGACAAAGAAACTCTCTCTTTGGAGCTCTAGGCTCTGGGCTCTGGGGGCTGGGTTTCCTCCATAGCCATGTGGCCCTGTGGGCCCCACACACAACGGACTGACTGATGGACTACAGCTGGGAACACAAGCTAAGCGAGCCTGATGCTGGATTAGACTGTGCTGACATGGAATGAAAACTCTGGGCGATGTCTTTAATCTTAGCTCTGCTAAAGCCAAATGGGACGTCTTCTTTGGTGGGACGAAGGGAAATGGGACCTTGGGGACTCGGGGGTGTAATTCCACAGAAATAAAGCTTTCTACAGTATCTCATCCTCCCAGGTGAGAGTCTTAGAAAATCCCATTTCCTGTGACATCTCAGGAAGCCCATTTCCCTTGGCAACAAGGTGGTACATGAAGAGCTCTCCACAGATAACAGTATACTTTATGTTTTCTAAGTATTTAGTCAAAATAACATCTTATTTTGCTCTATCCGGTTTGGCTCAGTTGTGAGAGTGTCGGCCCACGCACTGAAGGGAAGCAGGTTCAATTCCGGTCAAGGGCACATAGGTACCTCGGTTGCAGGCTCAATCCCCTGGGGTGCGTGTAGGAGACAACCATCCAATGTGTCTCTCTCACATCAATGTTTCTCTCTCTGTGTGTGTCTCTCCCCCTCCCTTCCGCTCTCTCTAAAAAAAATCAGTGGGAAAAATATCCACAGGTGAAGATTAACAAAAAATTATAATAATATCTTGTTTCAATTTATATTTATTTCTTTGATTACCAGTGAAGTGAAATATTTCTTTTTTCCCCCAATATCTATTTGAAAGAAATATGAACAAAATTCTATGGCTATTTTCCTCAAACTATTGGTAACAAATTTTACCTCTACATATTTTTTAAATATATTTTTATTGATTTCAGAGAGGAAGGGAGAGGGAGAGAGAAATAGAAACATCAGTGATAAGAGAAAATCCTTCATCAGCCGCCTCCTGCACACCCCACACTGGGGATCAAGCCTGCAACCCAGGTATATACCCTGACCAGAATCAAACTGTGACCTCCTGGTTCATAGGTCGATACTCAACCACTGAGCCATGCTGCTGAGCTTCCCTTGCTATTTCTAGGAAATATTTATATTTTCAGGATATGAATCCCTACTTTGTCATATTTGCCACAGATATTTTCTCATCTTACTACTTACTTCTTTATTTGCTCTTTTTGATAGAGTGATTTTGTTTTTTCAATTTTTATGTAGCCAAGTCACTTTTTTCTTTGTGATTTATTTTGTTCCTTAGAAAATAAGTCTTAAACTAAATATTTTCTCAATTTTTTTCTCTTCCTTATGATTTTATGTTTAGCATTTGCTTCCCTAACTATTCTGGAATTTCTTGCATCTCTTTTCTCTCTCTCTCTCTCTCTTTTCATGCAATGTAAAGTGAAGCCCAAATATTCAAAAAGTTACCCAGTACTATTAATTAAATAACCATTCGTTTTCTTATTAAAATGTGATCCACAATCACTTTTAAGAGTTAATTTGCAAGCTAGAGAAAGTTCTTGGTTGGTATTTGTAGGAAATGGGGCCTGATGTAAGATATTGTTTTAGTAAGCACAGCAGGAAACATATGTGTGACAACTAATGAGAAAACCAGAAGTGGAGCCACAGTAAAGCATAGGTAGCTCTAATTTCAGTATGTGTCTTGGCTTCAGGTTAGGTTTCCAACCAGTTGTTTACAGGGTTTCCTTGCTCATTGCCTCAAAGATAATGTTTTCAAAGAGGCCAAACCAAAAAATAAAAATAATAAAGAGTTTCATTGCCTTCAGCAAATATTGAGAGTTGAGTATGTTTCTCAGACTTTCAGGCAAATGAGGACTCTTATTTAAAAATCCCACTGCATCATTACACAAATAACATATTATTGTCTGTCCTTACTTTTTTATTCCTTGTCATTTGGTCTGCCAAACACTAGGCTTTTCTAAGTCTATTATTTTAAACCTTTCCCACCGGCCACTCATAGAATATCAGAACTGCATTAGAAGGTGTAACAAAAGGTAAAGTAACCTTTTGGCATTTGCTTTGAGAAAGTCAAGTTTTGTTTACAAATGTAAATGTCTCTCTCACAGTAGCTGTCAACAATTCTTTAACATTATTGTAGCTCCCTCCATCAAAAGCATCTCCATGCAGTAAAAATTTTACCATGAAACCTAATCTCTGAAGCAGTGACAATTATTCAGCACTTTCTCAGTTAGCTTGCACAATAAATGTAATTATCTTTAAAAGACAGGCTTGCTTGTTATAATGAGAAAACAGGCAAAATACCAGAACTTCAGATTGTGAACCAAAATAATGACCAGTTGCCAGGCCCTAATGAATGAATGGGAGAGTAACAAAGTATTTTTCCAACTTGATTTTTCTAAAAACTCACATCTTAAGATTTTTGAAGTAGAAAACATTTTTAGCAGAGAAAAATAATGCATGAGCAACTCAAAAGTTAATTATACTTTTAAAATGCACTTACCAGTTGTATAAGACAGTTTTTAAAAAAATTTTTCCAATAATTCTTGACCTGTAGAAATTTGTGAAGGCTCAGGTTGGGTCTTGTGGAAATTGTGTTCAGACACTCCATGCGTACCTCCTGGCCAGGTCTTTCTTTGTCCTACCTTCATGCTGACAGTAGTGACATCATGTTGACATACTTTAATTTTTTTCTGCACTCGCCGAGCCACTGCTACAGATCTGAATCAAAGGTGATAAACATATGAATCATGTGCTGCCACCTCCCAATTCTGGCCTGATGGTAGATATCACTAAAAAGTTGTAACATTTTCTCTGTATTTGCTATATTTCTCTTTCACAATTCTTTTAAAGGCAAGTAGGTAACTAAGCAGTTCAAAGGTCACCCCTGACACTGAGTGTGGGAAGTGATCGTATGTATCACTTCCTTTCAACACTTTGTGGTCAGAAGGCAGTATCAATGTCCCCAAGAGTAGAAGGCAAAGTAAGAATTTGTTGCAGATCCGAAGAGCCTATCCAGTCTGCCACAGGTTACCTGCTGATGGTCCCTGAAATAATGAGGATAATAGAAACCCAGGAGGCTGATGTTACCACAAGGAGCTATGTGCATAGTTCTCCTGGCCCAGAGGATCCCAGGTAGGGAGTTCTGTTCTCCCTTAAAGAAGGCTACATCGTCATGCGAAGTGAAACCCTGCAAGAAGCCTTTTTCCGGGAAATGGCAGAGCTTTATCCCTCTCTGTCTATAAATATATAAGTCATGGCAATCATTGTACCTACTTAAATCTATTTTTATCAGACCCGCCTTATAAACTGTTTCTTCAAATAAAATGTACACACCTAACGTTAATGTTTAATAAATATGAAAAAATAAGCATACACAATTTAGAACTGCAAAATACATTTGCTGTCTCCCTGAAAGTTTTAAACAATAAAAAAATACTTGATCAATTGCTAAAATATGTAGAGCCACATTTTTTCTGCCATAAGAAATAAGATGGCAACACAAAGAATACTGGCCCAGGGCAGCTGCCCTGACAGAGTCCCCAATATTCCTGGCACAGGCATTCCCAAGGAACAGGGGCAGTGGAGGAATTCAGTATCTTGGAGATTTGCAAGGGTTTTTGGCTCCTCAACTTTATCTGGTTTTCTACCCTGTGGTCCTCCCTAGTGTATTTATATGAGTAACACAGTTTCCTGACATAGCAAAGAGGGTTACATATAACTGTATAAAAATTTGGTATATTCTCAGGCAAATGTAATCAAAATGTAACTGATAGTCTCTAATTTCCATTTTTTCTCTTCACCCACCTAACAACTGTCACAATCCAGATCACAGTTGGCCGATATTTGGCAGTGGGATTCTACTCCCTCCATCTGGCCCCATCACAGCCATCACTAATGGATCATGAATTACATCCCCATCAGCTTCAGAAACCTCTCAACACAGGCCCTGAGCACCCTTTCCCAATCTATTTCAGTAGGAACAAGAGGAGAAAACTATCTGAATCAACCTGAGGTCATGGGGTATAGAGGAGACGCTCCACACTTGGCTGCATAACAGAATCTCTCTGACATAAAAAAAAGGACACCTGGATCTAAGCTCCTCCTATCACACTAGAATCTCCAGTAATAGGGGTCCCAGAATTCATATTTCAACAGGACAGGTATCATGCAGGCAGCCCTTTACATGTTTACAGATTGCCTTTGGGAGACATTGACGCATAGAGGAAAGATGAATCAATTTAACTAAGATCACGGAACTTCCGTTTGCTAATCAATAAAAACAGTATCTCAATACTTTCCTCAGTGGGTTCTCTGAGAGAGAAAATGAAATCCTGCCGGTGGAAGCACCAGTGCTCAGCTCAGGTCTGAGTTCATGGGAGATCATCAAAATGGGATGAACTCACTAAGGCCTTTATTGTCTGGCCAACAGAAAAAGCACGTGTCTCATCCCCTTGTAGACCTCTTGTCTGTATAGCTCCTGATGTTTTTAAATCACCGGTTTTCTTAGAGATACTCGACATGGTATCCCTTTTTCAATAGGGTACACATAACATGATAAAGTAAGCCTTAAAATCATATTACTTTCTATCCCCTTGAGACAGAAATGAGGAAGTGATATTTATCTCCAGTGTTAGTTAAGACTGTGGAAGCTGGATAGTCTGTATGATAGGCTGATGAGTGAGAATTAATCCCATCTTGAGATAATATTTTAGCAGTGTCCTTTCAGTCAATATCTTCACCAAAAGGCACATCTCGCCTGAAAAGGAATGAAGGCATGATTGAATGGGAGATTCATGTGTGTGTTCTCTGAGAAGTATTTGTGATATCCTTAAAATCATCCCCAAATTAACATATTGCTTTTATCACTTGTCTAGAGAGCCTTTTTTTTTTTTCTTCAAAGACCTTGAGGACCTTGAAGAAGCTGTAGATTGAAATGGAGAGGAGAGGGGTTAGGTCAGTGTGGTAAACAAGACGTGCATAAGTCACTAAGATTGACCCTCTCAGGGTCATGTGCTCTGTAGTCACTCCCATGGCCTAGGGAAGGGAGGAGTAAATGTGATTGTGAACATCATTAGGACTACATGAACTAATAAAGAGGTGGTTTCCCCAGAGAACAGCAGCTGGGCTGCCCAAAATAACATATGACAGATATTCTATTTTTTTTATCCTCATCCAAGGATAGGTTTGTATTGATTTTGAGTGAGAGAGAGAAAAAGAGAGAGAAAGAGAAACATTGATCAGTTTCCTCCCATATGTACCCCAACTAGGGACTGAACCTTCAACCCAGGTAAGTGCCCTGACCAGGTATTGAACCCATGACCATGACCTTTCAGTGTACAGAGCAACAGTCCAACCAACTAAGCAAAACATTATTATAATACTAGAGGCCCGATGCACGAAATTCATGCATGGGGAACGGGGGGGATCCTTCAGCCCGGCTGCACCCTCTCACAATCCGGGGCCCCTCAGGTAGGGTCCCTAGGCCTGGCCGGCGATCAGGGACTATCAGGGCTTTCCTTCCCCCTGCTGCTGGCAGCTGGCCCTGCCCCTGCTCCCACCCCGGCCCCCGCCACTGCCACTGCTTGCCATCTATGCAGCTCTGCCTCCCCTCCCCTGCCACCAGCCACCTCCCTCTGTGGGCAACAGGCATGGGGTATGATTGCTTGGCTGGCCTGGGTCTCCCTCTGAGGGGTGATTGCTGGCTGGCCCCACACACCTGCCACAGCATCGCTGGCTGGTGGCCTGGGCCTCCCTTTGTGTGGCGATAGATTGTGGGGCCCCCAGATCGGTAGCCCCATAGAGGGAGGCCCCACCCACCCACCACAGCACTGCCAGCTGGGTAGCCTGGACCTCCCTCTGTGGCCACTGGCCAGGTGACCTGGGCTTCCCTCTTTGGGGAAATCAATCACGGGCTCTGTGATCAATTGCCCAGCAGATCACCCCACCTTGGCTGGCCTGGCGCCAGTGTGTGTCAGAGTGTGGTTGTCTGGGAGGTCGTCCGGACGGCCATTCTGCTGTTCTGTCATTCGGTTGATTTACATACTACGCTTTTATTATGATGGATTAACTTCACTTATAGATCCAGATTTTTCCTGATCACATGACATCAACATTTGCTAGGCTAAAATGAGTATTACCGTAGACACAAGTTTAGGCATTTATTGTTCATTCCATATGCCACATATTTTGTGAAGAAAGGCTCAAGCTAGAATTTCTAATCAAAACCAGTAAGGAAAGAATCTCTCAGAAGTATCTAAATAAAAGCTGGCCAGCTGAATTAATAGGGATAAGACCCTTGCTGAAAGATGCCACCTGCTTATCCTAAAACAATGAAATTTATTGGAATAAAATTATGTAAATGTTACATAAAATTATGTGCACCATGCTCAACATTGTTAAGGAAATGCAAATCAAAGCCACAGTTATACCACCTTAAATCTACTAGGATGTCTAAAATTTAAAACTGATCTTTGACTAAGAATCAAGGACAATAACATGGAGAAAATAAAGTATTTTCAACAAATGGCACTGGAATAACTCTACATCCCCTTGCCAAAAATTTTTTAAAAATCTAGAAACAGACTTTATACTCTTTACAAAAACTAACTCAAAATGGATCATAGCATGCATCCCTATGTTCATTGCAGCATTATTTACAATAGCTAAGACATGGGAGCAACCTAAGTGTCCATTGAAAATGAATGGGTAAAGATGGGGTACATACAATGGAATATTATTTGGTCATAAAAAGAAATCTGCCATTTGTGATGATATGGATGGACCTAGAGGATATTAAATTATTAAATTAAGTGAACTAAGTCAGAGAAAGACACCATATGATTTCACTTATATGTGGAATCTTAAAAACAAAATAAATAAATAAAACAGAAACAAGCTCATATAGATACAGAGAACAAATGGATGCTTGCCAAATTGGGGATAGGAGGTTGAGAAAATGAGTGAAAAAGGTAGAGAGGTTAAGAAGTATAAATTTCTAGTTATATAAACATTCATGAAGATATAAAGTACCATATAGGGAATATAGTCAATAATATTGTAATAATTATGTATGGTGTCAAATGGGTACTAGACATATTGGGTGATCATATCATAATTATATAAATGTATAATTACTATGTTATACACCTGAAATTAATATGATATTGTACATCAACTGCAACTTAAAAAGTAAAATGGATCAGACACCTAAATATAAAATGTAAAATTCTTAGTTGGCTAACATAGAAGATAATTTAGATGACCTTGGATTTGGTGGTGACTTTTTAGATATAATACCAGAGGCATGACCCATGAAAGAAACAAAAATAAAAACTTCTATTCTGTGAAAACATTGTCAAGAGAATGAGAAGACAAGCCACAGACTGGGAGAAGACATTTGCAGAGACATCTGAAAGCAGTACTGTTATCCAAAATATACAGAGAACTCTTAAAGCTCATCAAGAAAAAAACAAGCAGCATGATTAAACAATGGACAAAAATTCTGAACTGGCACCTCACCACAGATATACAGATAACAAGCACAGGAAAAGATGTTTCACATCATATGTTTTTAGAGATTTGCAATATGAAACAACAATGAGATACTACTACATACCTATCAGAATAGCCGGGTCCAAAACAATGACAACAGTAAATGTTGGTGAGAATTAGAGCAACGGGATCTCTCATTTATTGTTAGTGGGAATGCAAAATGGTACAGCCATTTTGGAAGATAGTTTGGCAGTTTCTTACAAAGCTAAGCATCCTTTTACCATATGAGCCAGCAATCACACTCCTTGATATTTACCCAAAGGAGTTGAAAACCTGCACAGCAGCTTTATTCATAATTGCCAAATTTAGAAGCAACCAAGATGTTCTTCAGTAGATGAATAGATAAATTGTGGTACATTCAAACAATGGAATATTATTCAGAACACACAAAAGAAAGAGCTATCAAGCCATGAAAAGTCATGTCAGAAACTTAAATGCATATTACTAGAGGAAATAAGCCAACCTGAAAGGTTATATGATTCCAACTGAATGACCTTCTGGAAAAGGCAAAACTACTGGAGACATTAAAAGGATCAGTGGTTGCCAAGGGTAGAGGGAGGAGGGCTGAATAGACTAAAGACAAGATTTTTAAGGCAGATGCACTATTATGTATAATACTACTCTTATTGTGGATACATGTCACTCATACACTTGTCAAAACATACGGAATACACAACACCAAGAATGAACCCTAACGTAAACTATGGACTTTGGGTGATACTGATGTGTCAAATGCAGGTTCATAGATCATAACAAATGTACCACTCTGCATGGGAGGCCAATAGTCCGAGAGGTTGTGTGTACACGCTATACAGAAGTCTATGGGAACTCTCTGTATTTCCACTCAATTTTCTGTAAACTTAAAGCTGCTCTAAAAGAATAAAGTTTATTATTATTTTTAAAGTGTTAACAAAAATGTGGAGAATTAGCAACCCTCATCCATTGCTGGTGGGAATGTAAAGTGGTGCTCATTTTGAAAACAGTTCCTCACAATATTCAACATCAAGTTACCTCACTGGATAGACAAAATAGTGGATCATAAATATGCCCACATTCTAATCCACAGACCCTGTGACTATGTTACCTTCCGTGGCAAAAGGGACATTGCAAATATTATTAAACTAAGGATCTTGAGATGTAAAGATTATCGTGGGTCATTTGGGGAGGGAGACATGAAGTGGCTAATAATCACAAGGATTATTTTTTGTTTGTTTTGGTTTTTGTTTGTCTTTTTTTTTTTCTTTTTAGAGAGAGGGAGAGAGAAAAAAACAAACAAACATGGATGTGAGAGAGGCATATCAATCAGCTGCCTCTCATAGCACTCTGACCCCGACCAGGGATCAAACACACAATATAGGTATGTGCCCCGAAGGGAATGAACCCATGACCTTCCAGCGCACCTGAGCACGGAGGATGCTCCAACCACCTGAGCCACACCAGACGAGGCACAGAAAAGGGAGAGGCAGTGAAATAGGTATGAGGAAGGAAACAGAGACAGAGGCTGGAGGCTGGGGAGGGTGAGTGAGGTCAGGCAGCCTCTAGAATCTAAAAATGGGGGGGGGGGCACCACTTCTTCCTTTCCTTACTCTCCTCCATTTTCAAACTAGTGAGATTCTTCAGGTTTTCAATATGTCCACCTTTTAGGCATAATTTAAGCTTAGCCTGTCTTCCCTGGACAAATATATTTCCTCTCTGACCCATTTCACTGTCATAAGTTAGACTTAACTCTATTCACCAACACCCTACATAGTCTACCTAATTCTCTGCGACATCCTTGGTCACAGGCACAGAATTTTCCTTCACTTTCTTATCATGTAATTATCTCTAGGGAGTTTATAGAGCAGACATGGGAAAGTAAAAGAAACAAAAGTGGGATAAAGTTTTCTAGAAGAACAGTCTGAAATTCCCCAGGGAAAGAGGAATGTGAATATTTGAGAAGATGGATTAAGAGAATGTTGATAAAATATGACAGTAGACAGAGGGAAAAGAATTGGAGATAGAGGGAGATGAGATAAAATAAAGATGCGGCACAAGAAGAAATTACATACTAATGTGTTTATTTCCCAAAAGATACCTTTTAACACAAGTATCCTCTTAAAGTAGTTTTCCAAGAAAGCAGTCAAAAAGATTTGAATATAAAGAGTTACAAGATGGCAAAGCAAGATCAAAATGTGACTTGACATGAGTGTTAAAGATGTACTCTTTATATCTAAAAATACTCCCCATAGGTTCTTTGAAAAAATAACCTAAGTTCTCTATAATATAGTTGGACTTATAAATTTCGAAGTGTATATTTTATTCATTCTCCCTTGTTTTCTCCACAATGTCTCATCTTCACTGACCTAATAATCACAACTGCAAGCCTCCACGTCTGTAAAGATAAAAATCTTCTCAAACAAATTTAGAAGATAAATTACCATGAGTGGTGGTCACTCAACAATATTTATTTTAATAAGTGATTTTGGAGAAGTATTTGAAGTTGGGACTTTGAGAATGGAAAAGTGAGTGGAAGCAGTGAAAGGTATATTCTCAAATGGGGGAGCCGTGGAGAGGAGCATTGTCGAAACACTTGAAGTATTCTAAAAGCCTTCTCACTCCTCTTAGAGGCTGAGGAGAAAGAAAGGAAGAAAGAAAGAAAGAAAGAAAGAAAGAAAGAAAGAGAGAGAGAGAGAGAGAGAGAGAGAGAGAGAGAGAGAGAGAGAGAGAGGAAGAAAGAAAGAAAGAAAGAAAGAAAGAAAGAAAGAAAGAAAGAAAGAAAGGAAGGAAGGAAGGAAGGAAGGAAGGAAGGAAGGAAGGAAGGAAGGAAGGAAGGAAGGAAGGAAGAAAGAAAGGAAGAAAGAGAAAAGAAAGAAAGAAGAGGAACGTAAAAGGCCTCATACCAACATAGTGAGTATCATCAAAGCACTCTTACCTGATAAGATTAGGAGCAGTAGTTGGTCAGGTAATCTAAAATAAACTGGTGAACAAAATAGATCCAGAGACATAGAAGCAAGGAACAGACTGTTGAATCTCAGAGGGAGGCAGGGATGGGTGGGTGGGTGCATAGATGCATAAATGCATAACCCATGAACTTGTATGCATATATGTATAACCCATGGACAAAGACAATAGGGTGGTGAAGGCCTGGGGCAGGGGGTAGGGAGTGAGCTAGAAGGGGCTAATGGGGACAAAAGGGAACATATGTAATACTTTCAATAATAAACATTTTTTAAAAGAAAAAAAAGAGGTTAAAGCTAATAAACATATAAAATATACAAATATATTATCAAGAACTGTGAGGTCTTTGAGATTTTTATAATCTCCTTGCAACCTCACACGTTTGCTTGCCCAAGTTGCATACACCACAAAACTTCTAAAAAGTACAGCAAGCCGAAACCGATTTGGCTCAGTGGATAGAGCGTCGGACTGCGGACTGAGGAGTCCCAGGTTCGATTCCGGTCTAGGGCATGTACCTGGGTTGCGGGCACATCCCCAGTAGGGAGTGTGCAGGAGGCAGCTGATCGATGTTTCTCTCTCATTGATGTTTCTGACTCTCTACGTCTCTCCCTTCCTCTCTGTAAAAAATCAATAAAATATATATAAAAAAATAAAAAGTACAGCAAGAGATGTTGAAAAAATGTTAGGCAGTTGGAAGGTGAGGGCCATCTTAGAAGAGAAACATGAAGCAAAAATATGAATCCAATCTTGCAGCTAGTGACAGTCTAAAATCATTTTATAACCTGTCCTAGGTGATGTCAGTCTTGCACAGCTGGTGGGTGAGAAGAATCATGCGCGTAGGAGACCCAGGAACAACTCAGCAGCCCCGTTTTCAGGACCGGCGTATGACATAAGCAGGCTGTTGTTCGGAGGAGTAACTGCTGTCATTGTGGAGTCTGGAGGACTGGGGGTAAGCCTAAGCCTGCAGGGAGGTTTGGGGCTTGAAGGTTTGTGATCAACCTGAACCTGGTGATTTAATAACCACCCACTTTAATTCTCCTATTTTCAATGATTTCTCCAAAGCATGGGTCATTTGATCCTAATCCTAGGCATGTGTTCTTGATATTGTAGAATGGTGTCATCACTCGAATTAGCATCATATTTATTTGTAGATCAAAAGCCATCTCTAGCAGGTCTGACCAAAATAGTTTATATTTACCACTTAAAGATCGGTTCTAGAGACAAGGCTTGCTTCTTTTTTCAGCCCATATTCTGAGAAGTTCAAACCATTTTATTTATAGCCTGTTTATTAATTACCAAAAGAGGAGGTGGCAAAGAGATTACCTTTGTACCCTCTCTCAGAATGGGATGTTTTCATACTTGTCACCATGAGTAAACTGAAGTTTTGTCTTTATGCCTTGTTTTGCTTTTTAAGTGATTTGTGAAACGCTCAGCACTACAGGATGTTATTCCACTCCTCTGTTTTGTCATCAGATTACATTGTTATTAGCCACTTGGAGCACCTCCTAAACACTTTCACTCTCATGTCCTCTCTTCTGAAAGGAAAACACCACAGTTTCTTGGTTTGAGCTTTGTGGGCTCAGCATGACTGACAGGCACTAGAATCCAGCCTGCTTCACATAACCTGCTTGCTGTGAGTGCCTCAGAGTGCCTCAGCCAATTGTGTGGGAACTTTGCATATTAGCCGGATACATGTGGATCCATCACAGTAGATTCTTCGATGGCTACAACACCTTCGTATAACTTCTGAAGGACAAAATAATTAATTCATTTAGGAAGACCCGGTGCATTTGCTACTGTTGGCTATCTTAGATACCGATCCTATATAATAAAAGTGTAGTATGCAAATTTCCCCCTAGACCTGGAGTTGTCAGGGAGTTCGACCAGGGGGCGAGGCCAGCCAGGGGAAGGGAGGGAGCCGCTAGGGACCGTACCAGTGTGGGCCTCTAGTTGCTAATAAGGTGCTTTGGGCATCTGAATTAAATAATGCTACTTATTTTATGGACACAGACTATGTCACTGTGATGTGAGGAAAATCAATGAAAATGTCTTGGCCTCAATACAGAGAGCACTTTGTGGCTAGGAAGGCTACAATACTTTGTGGCCAGGCAGGGTACAATGTGCTAAGGAGAAATATTTATATATTGCAGGATGTAACATTTTACAGGGCCATTTATTTGTTTTATTGCTACATGAAGCATGCAAGTTAAACCTTACTGACTGTTGGAATCACTGGATAAGACAACAGTTCTGCCTGGAAGATAAATTTATTGTTACCTTGCACTGCTTTCACTGAAGGCTGGGAAGAAAATTCTTCCTAATAATGCATTAAAAACTGAAAATCATTTTTAAAGGCCTGTGTTTGGAGAACCTAACAAAGCATGGAAAATCCTCATCTTTTAAATCAGGGGATTTAAGTTTTATTTTATATTATTGAGAATGTGAAGTGTGTTGAAATACTTACATTTTATGCAAATCAAAATTACTGCCAAAAATCATCAAAAATATTGCATGTGTGACAGAGAGAAAGAAAAAAGGAAGAGAAAAAAAGAGGGACTTATAGTTACATGCACATGTATTAAGGTGTTTTAAATTAGCTTGTCATTTTAAGACTGTAAATGTTTTCTGAATAAAACAAAAAAGTTAAGGTCAATGCATAAAAACAAAACAAAACAAAAGTCTGTTTTATTTTGTGGTAATCTATGTTCTCAGAAATGAAACCAAATTACTTCAATACTAAATAAATAACCATGGGGATACACTAAATCATCACTATAAAATTTTAGGAAAAACTCCCTTCTACCGCCTCTTATCCCAAAACACTGGCCTTCTATTCTGTGAGATGGTTGCAGAAATGATTTACCAATTTTTTTCCTGCAGCAGTCTGATATGTGGATGACTTTTCTTGAAAGAATGAAAAGAAAAAGGATAAAAACACACACACACATAAATAAGCTCCCCAGAGGAACTCTTCACTTTCTCCAGCAGCTCACTATGTCAAAATATTGATTGGACAGGAAACCTGACCTACCAGTGACCTCAGGAAAGCCAAAAAGAAAGTGAGCTAATGCTAGAACCTGCTACTTCTCTTTTATATCATCAAAACATCACTACCTTGATGCTTCTCACAATAACTCTAATAATAGCTTTGCATTAACTATTTCTCCTTTGGGAACTAGTCATTAAAAAAAGAGATTTTCAGTTCTTTATATGAAAATATTTAAAACAAGGATTTGTTATTTTGGTTAATGTTCCTCTTTGTCAAAGAGCCCAATCACCTTAATTTGTCCTCTAACACTTCACTTTTTATTATCCTGATATATGTATAATTTCTTCAGCATTGATTCTCCACTTTCGAGGAAAGATGAATATGGCAGATGCAATGATAATAATGAAAATACAGAAAAAAGAAGGAAAAATAGTTTGAGTTTTGTTATGTGCTAAGTGCTCTATTTTAGGTGCCATGCACATCTTCACATATTTAAGCTTCACCAACATTCTGTAAGAGAGATTTTATTTTCATTCCCATTTTAGATATAAGAGAACTGAGGAGCAGGTTTATTACGTAATTTTCTGAAGGTCACACAGCATTCCCCAAACTGTAGGCTTTCTAAGCTGAGTTCCCCCAACAGGACTTAGGGCTGCTTCCCATCCTTCATGAGTACACTTTGCCCCACTGTGTCTACTTAATGGAGCTTTTGGAAAGTTCAATTGTAACTTTATTTCTTTTAAAAATTACTATAAAGAGTTAGGGTATAGTTCATCATGCAGTCTCAAACCATACAACCTAACCTGGCATAAGCTTAAAGCTTTATACTTGCTTTTCTTTGTTTACTGACCTTTCACTGCAGATCATCTTTCTTAAAATCCCGAACCCAGGATAAGGCCTTCTTTTGTGTCTGCTGTCAAGATTCCCATAAAGCCAAGTCTAGTCAATCTCCCTCATTATTGGGTCAAACCCGCCAAGGTCACTCATTTAGCCTGTTTAGCTTGGCACCTCCTTGTATGATCCGTCTCTGAATTTTATAGTAGCCTTCAATCAAGTGTAGTCTATGAGACAGCAGCAGCAGTACCCAGGAACTTCTTAGAAATGTAGATTCTATTTCCTGCAACTTCTATACATGTCATGCTGGAGAAGCACCACCGTAGGACGTATTCTGCCCTTTGATAAAGAGACCTAAGTCTCTAGTGCAGTGGTTTTCAAAGCCTCGTAGACATTGGAATCACTTGGAGATTAAAACACAAACTTCTAGAGCCCACTTCCAGAGTATCTGATTCAGTAGGACTAGAGTAAGGAGACCAACATTTTATATTTCTAGCAGGTTGCCAGAGGCTGTTGCTGCCGCTGACCTGTGACAGTCACGGCTCTCACTCTTCCCGGATGCTCTCCTCTTCTGCATTCCAAACTTATAGAAAGCTGTGAGTTCTCCCTATGCTGTGTGAGGAAGCGCAGTCCCCCTTAGTGATGCAGACATGACAGTGATCTATGCAGCTATTGTCTGAGAAGAAGCTGTAGGTTGATGAGAGGCAGCATGTGTAGAGTGGGGACGTGGGAATGGATGTCTGAGACCCCTGCCTTGACTCTGATATCTAAACCACAGTTCCTTCTAATATTGTAGTTTCATAGGATAACTTTCGTTCCATATGTAACTGAAATGTTCACAATTACAAATAAGGTGGGGCCAAATATATTTTGAAGAGTCTATTATAGGAGCTTCTACACTATTACAAAAGTAATAAATGTAGTGGATAGAAATTCAGCTAAGAAATCCATAGACTTACTAGAGGGTCCTGGCCTAAAAGGAGAATTGGGGATTGAAAAGAGAGAACAACTAGAGAATAATAAATTAATTGGGACTTTACTGGAAAAAAGTTTAGGGAGATTTTAACTCCCGAATTATTTTAGAAACTGATATTTAAAAAATTTTGAATTTTATAAACATAAAACTACAGATTAGTCTAAAGCAAATCACTAAAGAAATACAAGTAAAGCATCTGGTTGTCACGACATATAAGACTGGAAAAGTTTAAGGTGTGCCACTCTCAAATATTTCCCAGAACATTCAGGCTTTTACACAGACAGCTGGTGATTTTCCAATGTGATAATCATTTACAATGGGCTCCAAAGGAATGCTGAGGACTGCCAATTGCTAACGCTCTCTTCCATTTCACAGAGGTTGTGAGAATTTAAAATAAAGGGTTGGAGCCCTGATTATATACATATATAGAAAATACAAAAGCTAACAGGTTTCTGACGAGAACTGGGTGTTTATTTGGAGTAATATGAGAAAAATAAGAACCAGTAGTTTTTGTAATTAATTTTGATTTTCAGAGGTTTTTCTATATCAAACACTATTAAAATGCAGTGAGTCACCCAGAGATGAGAACCATGGTTTTACAATAGACTTGACAGGAATTACAGGGTAATGATAAATAAGCTCATCTCTGTAGTCTTCTTTTATAGATTTATAAATAATTTGGAGGAAACAGCCCTTGGTCAAATCTCCAAGTCTATAAAACGGTATAAACTTTTTATTGCAGTGAAATTCTAAGCTAAAGGAGATAAACTGCAGAAATCTCTTTTGGTATGAGAGGGCATAAAAATGGCAAACGAGTTTCTGTATAACAAAACCCAGAAAGAAAGTTTCATAAGAAAGATAATCCGGATTTCACTTGTGGAATGGCAGACTCAGAGATAGCAGCCATCCAAATAAGGGGCAAGGCAATCATTCTGAAACCTTTCCTGAACACATTGGTTCTCTGGGATATCACAGGGGAAGATATTCCAAAGCTAGTTGTTCGTCAAAGAAAAATAAAATAAATAAATAAATGTGTCTGGATATTACAGTCATAAACAAAGACAATAGAATTGAAGCCCATTGATGGGAATCTGAGGCCATTTGGAGGAAGACAGAACTGTTTAATTACGTTAGGATTCAGAATTAAAATTTTCAACCTGCAAAAAATGAAATGCTGGAAGGAGATACATCTCCATGATACGTAAAATTAAGTAAACATATATGATAACAAAAATAAAGAGTCATTTTACACAATGGGGAAATAAATAAATATAGTATCCTAAGAGTTCGAACAAGCTAAGAGAAAATGAAAACATTGTGAAAGGTTTTGACGCCGCCATAGCTATCAAAAATGGAGAGGGACACATTTTGGGAGGCAGTTCCTCATTCTTAGGAGTGGGAAAGCCATGGATGACCACCACAGGCTCCTGAGGCCTCCCTTGCTAACAAAATATTAGGTGGCTCTAACTATTTTCTTACGGTATTGTTCTTACTGTTGTGTAAAAGTAGCTCTCTTTTCTGACAGATGGAGGAAAAAATTCTCCCTCTATGTGGCCCCGTTCCCCTCCCCTGTCCTTTGCGCCTGTCGCCTAGCTGGTGTCTCCACTATCCTATTGCCCGCCTTCCCTCTATGCTGTCTGCCCAGTACACTTTATTTTCTGTTCTGCAGCAATGTGTTGTAGGCCTCATTGTTTCACTTGGTCTCTCATTTCTGTTCTCCATAATTGCTTCCCTTTATAGCGTTCTGACCATGCTGCATCTTACCTTTCTCAGGTTTTCTCTCAACCTTTGCTCTTTCATAGTTTGGGAATTTTCAGGAGGAGAAAAGTTGGGGAAGAAAATCAGACTGAAGAAAAAGCTTTACACCCAGCTGGTGTGGCTCAGTGGTTGAGCATTGACCTATGAACCAGGAAGTCACAGTTTGATTCCCGGTTAGGGCACATGCTCCGGTTGTGGGCTTGATCCCCAGGGTGGGGCATGCAGGAAGCAGCCAATCAATGATTCTCTCATCATCAATATTTCTCTCTCTCTCTCTCTCTCTCTCTCTCTCTCTCTCTCTCTCTCTCTCTTCTCTCTCCCCTTATGCACTGAAATCAATAAAAAAGGAAAGGAAAGGAAAGGAAAAGAAAGGAAAGGAAAGGAAAGGAAAGGAAAGGAAAGGAAAGGAAAGGAAAGGAAAGGAAAGGAAAGGAAAGGAAAGGAAAGGAAAGGAAAAGAAAGGAAAGGAAAGGAAAGGAAAGGAAAGGAAAAAGAAAAGAGGCTTTAAGATGAGGAGGAGCTTTGGAAACATGCAATATCTGCTGTGTCTATGACATAGGGCTATAGGAACACACAGAGCAATGGTATTCTGTCTCTATTTCCCCCACTCCACACTATTCCAGCCAAGTGCTTGCCCATGCCCCTTTGAATTTAGCAGACAAGAAAAACATTGAATCAAATAAGAATATTTGTAATGATCTGAAAAAAGTTATTAAAATACTCTTCCCTTTTATGACTACACCATGTATCTGTGAGACTGAATTTTCTTCATGTACCTGCAATACATGCAACCTATTCTTCAATATATGCAACCAAATACTTCATTATATTAAATGCAGAAACATATGTGAATCCAGCTCATTTTCTATTAAGCCAGACATTAGGGAGATAAGCAAAAATATAACACAATGTTGCTCTTCTCATTTTTTTTGAAAATAATATTTTCATTATTTATATTAAAATATAATGGATTTATTATAACTATTATAACATAAATTAATAAAGCAAAAGTTTTACATTTCTTAGTTTTAATTTATAACACTAAGTAATGGTAGCTAAAAAACACAAAAATAAAAGGTCTTTGACACCCTTGATAATTTTGAACTCTATAATTTCTTCATAAATTATATTTTATTTTTAATGCTATCTAATGAAAACAATATTTTGTTTAGTATAGTTTGATATAGTAATCCATTTTCTTAACTGGGCAATACTTTCTATTTCTCAGCAGTGAATATCAGCTACCAAACAGCCTAGTCTATGGTTTTGCATTGAAGAGTTTTGAAAAGGCCAACGTCTCCCCTCCCCCCACAAGAATTTTGTGTATTAGATGATGAAGAAGAAGTAAAAAGTAAAAAAAAAAAAAAGCCCTCTTGAAGCAAATCTGTCAAAATCCTGGGTAAACTTCTTTAACATAAATGTTCGAGTTCACAAGTAACTCAAGGAAACCTCCAGTGTCTCAGAGAAATTGAAAGCAGGGTTCTAGTCAGGCATGTGGATTTGGCAGTCCTGCAGGTTTTGCCGGCTGAGTAATCAAGAGGCTTGGCCTTTAAAGGCCGCATGAAGCCCTAGGCACCTGTGAGTTGAGAGAATGAAGATGACTCATACAACTACAACCCTTGAAAGGCAGCATCCATTATGAAAGTGTGAACTTCAGGAAAATCTCTACTTGCCAATGGATAGGACAAAGGAAGTTTGTATCATTTCTGGCTCAGGGTGGGGGGAAAATACCTCCCATGAAACTGAATCCATAAGCCTCCTGTAATAAGGTTTGGGAAAATTAACATAAGAAGTGTTTCCCAGAGTAGTAATGTTTCTAAATCTGGCAGGGCAAACCCAAAACTTCCCTGGAAAGATAAAACATCAAGCTATCCTTTCAAGATTCTAACAGATAAGTCAGTTGAACATGATTTCCAACATGTTTATGAAACATATGAGGGGGGAAAATCTGAAAAGAGCAAAAGTCAATAAAAAGCAAGTGACAGAAATATACTTGTAAAAGATTCAGATGGAAGACTTACTAGATAAAACGCATCTAATAATGTAATAATTCCTGAAGATAAAAGAAGAAATCAAACATATAGAAAATAAACAAGATATTAAGCAAAAAGTCCAGGCGGTTTGGAATAATAAGCATAAAAATGTGAGAAATAAACAATGTAATGAGTGATATGACAAAAACACAAAACTTAGAGACAAGGATTAGGTTAAAAGGCACAGATCAAAAAGAACCGAATGAAGTGGACTGCATATCTGGAGAAACTGTTCATAATGCAACACATGAGGGGGGAAAATAGGAACCGGGAAAGGGAAAAAGTGGCAGAAAATGGAAAATGGGAAAACCGACATATATTTAATTAGGCTTTACAGAAGGAGAGAAAATAAGAATGGAGAAAGCCATTATTCATAGCAAGATAAATCAAGCAGAGAGAAGGAACAAATAAAAATATTATACTTTAAAAAGATAGAACTATATACATATAGAAGATTTAATAATAATATATTATTATGCCAATATGTTACAAATTTACACAAAATAGAAAAATTGCTAGAAAAAAATGTCTTACTAGAGTTGTCTCAAGAAAACAGATCTGTAGGAGAATAGGCAATTACTATTTCAATTAAAATAATTAAAAGAATGGTTAAAAGTCTACAAATAAAATACTGTGTCATGATTTTACAATGGAGTTCTTTCAAAAATGATATAATAGGCCATCTTTATCCTATGCACTCTGCTCCATGTATTAAAAATAAGGAAATAATTCCCAATTAATTTTGTGAGACTATTAATCTTGTTACCAAAACTAGAAAAAAAGATAATAAAAATAAAATTAAAACTTAACTCGTGTATAACATATATCATATATACTATATATATATAATTTTTTAAAATTAGCCATTTAAATCTAGAAAAAAATTACTGTGCGTACACACACACACACACACACACACACACGCACTTCTACATGTGCTAACCTTTTTAAAATTGATTTTTAGAGGGAAGAGGAAGGAAGAGAGAGAGAGAGACATTGACGTGTTCCATTTATGTATGCATTCATTGGTTTGTTCTTGTATGTGCCTTGACCAGGGATCAAACCCATAACCTTGGTGTGTTGAGCAGATGCTCTAACCAACTGAGCCACACCCAGCGAGGGCACATTTGCTGCTCTTTATATTTATGCTGTGTTGTATCTGTTGTGCTTCTTACATACGTAGCTGTAGATTTTTAAAATCAATTTCACAATTTTCTATTCAGCCGTTATCTCTTCAAACAGTGATTCTTTCCCCATTTCCTCTATTTTCCCTCTGGAGCATTAATTGCATATGTGTCATAACTTTTCACTGTGTCTCCATATGTTGCTCATTTGTGTATTTCCATATTTTTTCTCTTGGTGCGCCCATTCATTAATCCTCCTTTCATCTAATCAGCTTTAAATTCATTTACTAAGTTAGAAAATTTATCCATTGTTTATTTTAGTTATAAAATTTCCTTTATATTTCTTTTTTTGAATTTTAATTTTCTGGTAAAATTCTTCACATTTTCTTTCATTTTCTTAAATATCTTGGCCACAGTTATTTTAAAGCCCCTACCTGAAAACTCCAATATATATATATATTACCTTTGAGTTTATTTCTACTGTTTGTTTCTCTACTGATTTCTGGTCATATGAATATATTTCTTTTTATTTTTATCCAGTATCTTTATTGAATGTATAAACAGTAATTTATTGAATGCAGAATATTTTATATGCAAATTTATAGAAATAATTTAAGGAGCAGAATGATGCTATCTTTCTCTGTAATGATTTTACTTTTGCTTCCATCAGTAAAGGAATGTGGGCAGATTACTGTTGTAGAATCTAGTTTTAAACTGATTTGAAGATATTCTGTTAATGGTTACCAATCACTCATAAAGTATACCCTTCAGTCATCCAATTGGAAGCCAAAGTGTTTACCAAGGCCCCTTCTCCTTGGAGAGTTCTATTCTCTAATCTTTTTCTCCCTCCCTCCTTCTCCACTCCAGCTTTATGAGACTGCCAAAAGTTTTGCTTCATTTCTTTGCCTCTTGGTCAAACTTTCTACCTCGTCTAGTCTCCACGCTGCTTTTTGTACACTTATCTTATTGGAATATGGGTAGATATTTATAATTTGGCAACAGCTTTGAAGCAAAAGGCTATGTCAGATGTTGGACTCATTTTAGTTCTTCTCTTCTCTCTCAGATCTTAGGACTTTATGAGCTGTTCAATTGCTTCCAGCTTTTTAAGTTGTTTTGTTTTGTCTAAGAATTTATTATAGCAATAAGAACTTACATAATTGTAGGAGAAACTGGGGAACGAAGATGCCGAAGAGAGAAATTGGAGAATCTAAGACAAGTCACTAACCAGCTCTCCTGAAGCCAGGCGTCCCCAGCCAAAGGAATGGGAACACAAGGGGTGTTGGTGGAGAGACCCAGGGAAGGCTGTTGCTTCTGGAGCTGATGGGTAGCTTAGGATCGTGACAGATCATCAGGACCAGCCATCGTGGAGAGCTAAACCCAGCGGGGAATAGGCACAGTGGAAACCATAGACATTTCTGCATTTATTTCTCAACAAATCGAATTATGATTACCTTCAAAGCAAAATAGCAGCTGCTTCCCTTCAACAACCCAAATGCTTTACAATTTCTCTTTGACCAATTCTAACTGGAACAATACAGGGAAGGGGATTCTGGGAAACATGGGTGTAGCCTAGTCAAATTGACACAAAACAAAACTGTCAGAGAAATGACAATTTACCCGAAAGGAAATCAAATGGCTAGTAAACATACTAAAAGATGCTAAACTTTACGTTTACTCAGAAAAAATGTCATTTGAAGACACAATGATATACTCTTCACACACATCTGATTACATCAAATTTAAAGTGTTAATGAAGGTAGTATATGTTTGGCAGAGCGTAAATTGGTTCAGGCACATTAACAAGCAATTTGGAATATCAAATAAAATTGAAGATGGACATGCCTTTTAACCAAATGATTCTACTACTATATATACACCATTCTCACATACGCACAAGAGAAGCTTACCAAAATGCTCCTGGCAGCTTTGGTTTTAATAGCAAAAAAAAAAAAAAAAAGAGAGAGAGAGAGAAAATTAAATAATTTTAATGGGACTCTAAATAAATATATATTTATTTATACAACAAAAAATATATACAGGACTTAAAATCAAAAAGCTAAAACTAAATGTATGATCATGAATAAATATTAAAAACAACACTGAAAAAGCAAACAAAGAATAGAGTATAACAGCATTTCTGTAATTTTAAAAATATGCAAACATTTCATTCCCTTTCTACCTTTATGAAACACATACATATGTAGTAGAAATATAAAACATTCAGAAGAACGATACCAAATTGAGAGAATGCAATAAGGAAGAGTGCACAGGAAGTTCAATTGTATTTGTTTTTTTGTTTGTTTGTTTTAATCCTCACTTGAGGATATTTTTCCATTGATGTTTTTAAGAAGAGAATGGAAGGGAAGGAGGATGGGAAGAAAGGGAGAGAGAAAGAGAGAAAAAGAAACATCCGTGTGAGAGAGACACATTGATTTGGTTGCCTCCCCACTCGCCCTGACCTGGGCAGGGGATCGAGCCTGCAACCAAGGTATGCTCCCTTGACTGAGAATCCAACCTGTGACCCTTCGATCCATGGGCCAGTGCTCTAACCACTGAGCACCAGCTAGGGCTCAATTGTATCCTATATAATAAAGAGCTAATATGCTAATTAGACTGGACAGTGGAACAACCTTCCGGAATGACCAGTAGGCAGGTGGCGGGACTGTGGGGCTGCAAGGCAGCTGGGGCCGCAAGGGCCTACGCTTGCACGTATTTCATGCATCAGGCCTCCAGCTTGTAATAATTTATTTCCTATTGGTGCTGGCTGCATGGGTGCTTGTTTTATTTTCCCAATGCTTTTTTGTCTCTCTAAATTTATTTCTTAATTGCTGAAAAAGAAACTTGATCCTGCCAAATACACTTTATCTCACCCACCAGGAAAGTAGTCCGTGTATCCTCAACTACCTCATAGGCGAGAGCATCTTCCAGAGCTTAATTCTTTTTACGACTTATTCAAAGTTTATTCTCTCTCTCTACATAATATTAACTATAGTTGTTAGATTTTCTTCAAGGTATGGTAAAGGCTGAGCTCTATTTTTTAATTGGATAATACTCTGTGATTTTTACATTATTAAATTAATTTGGTTACATTTGATATATTTTTCTATACTCGGGTGGGGTCTTATTGTGGAATTGATTTAAATTTTTTTTTAAAAAAGAGGCATTTACTCAAAAAGACTTCAAAGATTTATATCTTATGTTAGGAAGTTGAGAATATTTGCTCGCTGGAACTCCGGGTGGTGACTGTGAAGGCAGAGCAACTGGGCAGGGCTGCTCCACCTGAGAGAAGGTGTTGGACCTGCAGGGGCTGTGATACATCAAGAGGGACAAAAGGTGAGGGGCAGGGAGAGGGGACAGGGGAGCCATCCAGGCTCTGCAAGCTGACAGAGCAGAAGAGAAGGAACAAAGGAGCCAGCAAATGAGAGAATATTGTGCGAAGCAGTCCTCCCTCAGAACTCTTCCAAGATTCAGTAAATTCGCTAAATCACAGCATTCTGACTGAGATCGAAATTTGGAAGAAATAGTGAAAGAGGGGATACTCACACAGGGTTTGGCATGGCGGAGAACTAGAAGAGCGCACACGGACAGGAGCTCAGAGGCCCCCAGAAACAGCAAGGAAACACATCTTGTAGCGAGCTTGAACTGCTGCTAGACTTACAAGTAGAAACTAGGCCATGTTCATTCAAATTTCCAAAGGATCGGAGACACTGCTGTTGGTATCTCTAGTAGAGTAAAATATATTTAAAACTGACTGATCTGTTTTCATTTCCTTTAATACAGTTTGTCAATAAAGTTGAAATACAGTTTTTATTTTCAGAAGAATGGCTTCAGAGCAACCAAATTCAAATAATATCATTTAATTGCATGTGTTTTGCTTAGGCCTTCACTAAAAATATGGTAATATTTTCGTAGAGAAAAGTGTGGAGTAAAGACAAATTCACATACCAATTTTATTTTTGCATCTAGCTATGTACAGAGGATGGCTTAATAGCATACACTTTGCCTCTCAGGAAATAGTAATACATGATTTCTAATCACTGCAACAATTTGAAAATAAAGTATGTAATACTTTTGAAGAATTTTAGCTAAACATTTTCTTATTCTGCATTTATAAAATTTCAACATTAAGCATGATGATAATTTTCACTGAAACAACTTCTTTTGCCTTTTTATATTCTACTAGAGGCCCAGTGCACAGATTGGTGCACCAGTGGGGTCCCTCGGCCTGGCCTGTGGGGATCAGTGGACCTCGAGCTGCTGCAGCCCAGCCTTACCCGCCAACTTGTCAGGCTCCAGCCCGCTGTCTGCGTTGATCCCACTCAGCATGAAGTAGTGCATGAAGCCACAGGCAGCCAGGGAGGAGCCCGGGCCGGGCACCATACCACTCCCACTCATCCTGCCTTGCTGCATCTGCCACTGCTGCTCAGGTGCACTGGGGGAGTGTCCACAGGAGAGGCCTGTGCCCTGTGCTCGCCAGCCATCAGCCCAGCGTATGGCGCCTGTCTGTCAGCTGAGCAGCGCTCCCGTTGTGGGAGTGCGCTGAACACCAGGGGCAAGTCCTGCGTTGAGCGTCTGCCCCCTTGTGGTCAGTGCGCATCATAGGTACTGGCTGGTCATCTGGTCATCTGGTCATCCCGTCCTTCGATCACTTAGGCTTTTATATATATAAATTTCTTGTGAACTATTTAATCAGTAAATATAATTCTACTTTATTTTAAATTTAAAAAGTTCTTGTATTAGAAAAGTAACTATGATAAAGTTACAGAATAAGTAAATTTCCTTCACTTAAAATAGTAAGGACTATGCTACACTAAACTGTGATTTTCTTGTCCTTAAGTAGCAAAATTTCAGTAATTTTTGTTTTTATACATAATATTTGTTCCTTTTAAATTCTGTGCTAGTATGAAAATGATCACAAAGTATATTATGCCATTAGTGATTTTCAGTGAGAGAAGAAGAAAGTTGAACCTAAAATTTCTTGGTTTTAATGACTCCTTTGCTAAGCAATGAAAATATTTATCTTCTATCAGAAGTTTTATAGGTGGTAAAAGTTAGAAAAAAAACAACTTTCTTAGATTAGTTTTTAAAGTGTGGAAGGCTCTGGAATCAAGATTTTGTGATTCAAAACCACCACTTGGTAGTTTTGTAACCTTGGGTAAGCTGTTTAACTTCCCTGTACTTCAATGTCTTTATTTCTAACAGGAGATTATAACAACATTTCTTTCATGGAACTATTCGGATGACTGAATGAGATCAGATATGTAGAGCTGCCAACATACTGCCAGACATAAATATTAAGACTCAGTAACTGCTAGCTTCTATTATTGTTCTTAAATGATGTAGGTTAAAAATGGCCACCACAGATGAAGGTTTAAATAAAAATATATATGCATATATCTGTATCTCACGGTTTGTGTTAAGGCAGCAACCTGGACCAATTAAACAGCACTGAGCAAGGTCTAGGCCAGCCGTGGTCAATGGCTTTGTGGCTGGGAATTCAGCTTCTCCACATCTCACTTTCCCATTTGTAAGACGAGAGTTTAGACAAGAGGATTTCTATGGCTCTCATCTAATTCTAATAGTGATTGATTCAATATGTTTTCTAGACTATGTCTGTAGTAGCAAATAGGAATATGCAGAGGCATAGATAAGTAAAGTGACTCTCAAGAGAGAGAAAAAAGACTGAAAGGAGAGTTTCTCCTGCCAAATTCACTCAGCAACAATAACACAATATACGCTCATATATGGACATGGCAGAGAACTAGAATAGCACACATAGAAAAGAGTTTAATGCACTGAACGTTTGTGTCCTGCAAAATTCACATGTTGAAATTCTAATCTCCAATGTGACGGCATTATCTATTTGGGAGATAATTAGGTCATGCGAGTGGAGCCCTTATGAATGAGATTAGTGTCCTTATGAGAAGCAAAATGAAAGTCTGCTCTCTCTGCTCTGCTCTCTGCCATGTGAGGATACAAGGAGAAGACAACTATCTGCAAAGCAGGAAAAAGCTCTCACCAGGCACCTTTATCTTGGATTTCCCAGCCTCCAGAACTATCAGATAAATGTTTGTTACAGTCTACTGTCCTATGTCATAGCAGCCTGAACTGACTAAGGCAAGAGTGAGTTTTCCCAGTCTATTCACTCACTCATTCATTCATTCATTCATGTGAAACTAGAGGCCTGGTGCACAAAATTTGTGCACTGGGGGTGGGGGTCCCTCAGCCCAGCCTGCACCCTCTTGCAGTCCAGGAGCCCTTTGTTAGTAGACATCCTTAGCGCTGTCGCAGAGGCAAGAAAGGCTCCTGCCACTGCAGCTGTGCTCGCCAGCCATGAGCCCAGCTTCTGGCTGAGCGGTGTTCCCCTGTGGGAACACATTGACCACCAGGGGCCAGCTCCTGCTTTCAGCGTCTGCTCTCTGAGGATCAGTGCACATCATAGCAACTGGTTGTTCTGCTGTTCAGTTGATTTGCATATTAGCCTTTTATTATATAGGATTAATGAACATGTACTATGTGCTAGGCAATGTAGGAGATGCAAGAAATACAGAAATAAATATTCGCCTTCTGTATATTTAGTGGGGCAGGCATACAATTACCATCATTTTGGAAAAGACTATGTCATATGGGGATGTAGGCCATTCATAGACTTCTAGATTGTGTGCTGAGGAAAAAAGGCACTCATCTGAAGGTGGTGAGCTCTATTTCCAGGTTGTATCTTTTATATATTGTCTATTTCTCATCTTTTCCCTTCTATAAAATGAAAATAATTATAATATTTGCCTTACAGAATATTAAAAGGGTTTAATAATAAAATATTGGTAAAGTTATTAGTAAGTTAGTAATAAATACTAGATTTTTTTTAATTCAAAAAGGGAACAATATATTTTGATTAGAAGCCTGGTCTTTGGAGTTAAACAGTTCAGTTTTAAATACCATTTCCTCTCTGTGTGTCCTCAGAATATTCTTTATCCTTTAAGTATATCCTCCCTCTTAGGGCAGAAACTATGACTGTCCTTTGTTGGGATGATAAAATTTTTAAATGCATGTAAAGTCCTCTAAAGTGCCAGTGCATTTAAAAATAAAGGATTAAAGATGACACAGAATTAAAGATCCCCTCATGAGCAACATGTACACATATATATTATATTACAGAACATCTTAGGTCAAGGATCTTAGAGGTAGAGCCTAACACAGGGACTCTTACTCCAATGACTTTAGGAAAGTTCCCTCAGGAGAAGCAGGGGGAGGGCAACAGGATGGGGTAGGAAAACAAACTAACCAAGCAGGTGGCCTCATTTGGACACTTGCTTAAGTCTGATCTCTTGGGGAAGTTTTGAAACACAAATTGCACCACAGCGTTAGTCTCACATTATGACGAGTGGACCAGTTATTGTACTGGAGTGTCAGTCTGTCATTTATCGACTTCTTGAAGGAAGGGCAAGGGGTCCAGAGGTGGGCAAACTTTTTGACTTGAGGGCCACAATGGGTTCTTAAACTGGACCGGAGGGCCGGAACAAAAGCATGGATGGAGTGTTTGTGTGAACTAATATAAATTCAAAGTAAACATCATTACATTAAAGGGTACGGTGTTTTGTTTTTTTTTAGTTTTATTCCTTTCAAACGGGCCGGATCCGGCCCGCGGGCCATAGTTGGCCCACGGCTGGTTAGTCTCTTAAGAAAGTAGCTCCCTATTGGCCAAGAGCAATTCTCTGAAAAAGAAGCAACAGTAAATTATTCTAGTCAACAATCCAGCAACAGAGTGATGGGTACAGATGGGTACAGGTCTAGATGTACTATTGTTAAGGAAATTGGCTCTTTAATAGCTTAGCTTTCCAGGAGTGAAGGAAGACAGGGGTTTAAAGTTTTTCTTGATTTATAAAGGCAATATGTCCTATGTCTTCTGTTAGACCCTAGAGCAGTGATGGCGAACCTATGACACGCGTGTCAGAGGTGACACGCGAACTCATTTTTTTGGTTGATTTTTCTTTGTTAAATGGCATTTAAATATATAAAATAAATATCAAAAATATGTCTTTGTTTTACTATGGTTGCAAATATCAAAAAATTTCTATATGTGACATGGCACCAGAGTTAAGTTAGGGTTTTTCAAAATGCTGGCACGCCGAGCTCAAAAGGTTCGCCATCACTGCCCTAGAGCCTTTTCCTCCTCTACTTTGGGCTGCACTTCCTGGAAGGTGGAATGTATGAACTGCATCAAATGAGCTCTTAACTTTTGGCTTCTGATTGAGTCAGACCAATGGGAGCACCTACAGGAGCAAAACGAGCAAGACGAACTCCATTCCTGTACTGTTTACATGTGCTGGCGGCATGCCTGTCCTGAAGGTCACAGTACCTTCAGGCAGCCCACTCTGTCAGAGCTTGGTAAATCCTTCCTCTCTTGTCATTTTATTTATTTTTTTCTTTTTCAGTAATTTTTTTTTTAAATATATTTTATTGATTTTTCACAGAGAGGAAGGGAGAGAGATAGAGAGTTAGAAACATCGATGAGAGAGAAACATCGATCAGCTGCCTCCTGCACATCTCCCATTGGGGATGTGCCCGCAACCCAGGTACATGCCCTTGACCGGAATCGAACCTGGGACCTTTCAGTCCGCAGGCCGACGCTCTATCCACTGAGCCAAACCGGTTTCAGCAGTAATTTTTATTTTTAAAATAACTTTACTTTTTGATTATATTTGTGTAGGAAAAAAAAATGTGAAGAAAAAATATATAAAGAAAATTAAAATGATCCAGTATACCCCCAAAATACAATAACAAAAATTCTATTTCTTCCTAGTCTCTTTGTACATTTATGTAGGATTTTAAAACAAAATTAGTACTGTAAAATGCTCACATGTCCTTTTTTTTTTCATTTTATATTGCAGAGCAACCAATTCTTTAGGACATTAAATATTGTATAAAAGCATGATCTTCAGTCCAGTTGGCTTGGCTTAGTGGTTGAGCTTCGATCTGTGAACAGGAGGTCATGGTTTCAATTCCTGGTCAGGGCACATGCCCAAGTGGAGGGGTGCAGGAGGCAGCCAATTAATGATTCTCTCTCATCATTGGTGTTTCTCTCTCTCTCTCTCTCTCTCTCCCCCCCCCTCTCTCTCTCTCTCTCTCTCTCTCTCTTTCTCTCTCTCTCCCTTTCTCTCTCCCTTCCTCTCTGAAATCAATAAAAATATATTTTAAAAAAGCAACAACATAATCTTCAGTTGGGTGCTTCACAATCAAATCAGAGCTAAACCATAATTTATCTCCAATTTTTGGATATTCAGATTGTATTGAATATTTGCTATTAAAACTAATACTACATTTAAACATCTTTCTTTATATATATTTCTTTGTGTGCATTTCTACTTTTTTAGAGATAAATTTTTAAAGATAAAAGGAGTACAGTAACCAGCACAAAGAGTGTAAGTATTTTTTAAGCCTTTTGATACATTTACCAAACCACTCTCTAGACAGATTGTACCAATTTATACTGACACCAATAAATAGTCTACGAGGCCCGTTTTATCTTCATATTCCTTGCCAACATAGGAATCTCACCTCCCACCCTTTATTGTTATGCATTTAATGGGGCAAGAGTGAATGGTGTCTTGTCTTTTTTCTAAAGGGTTGGCATTTTCCATGTTTACTGGCCATTTACTTGCCCTCTGTTTTTTGAAGCAGTCCGTGTTTTTAAGAAGGCATCTTTCACTTTGGCATGGTCTTATCACATGCTCTTCCTTAGTGGGCAAGGGCATGAAAGCTTTTCCACATTTCAAATTATACAGGCTTTCTCCCAAATGACTAGAATTAGAAAGGCTTATCTTCTGGGCATTCATGCTGTATTTTAATGTCTTGGTAATAAAATAGAGAACTAGGTTGTATTCTTCAGGTCAATGGAGGATTTCTGACCATTCCATGGGACCTATCTGAGGTATGCAGTAAGGTGCAAACTTTTGGCATTTCTTTCAGGCTCTTTTTTTTATTTTTAAATATATTTTTATTGATTTCAGAGAGAAAGGGAGAGGAAGAAAGAGATAGAAGCATCCATGATGAGAGGGAATCATTGATTGGCTGCCTCCGGCACACCCCCCCACTTGGGATGAGCCTGCCACCTGGGCATGTGCCTTGACCTGGAATCCAACCGTAACTTCCTGGTTCAAAGGTTGCTGCTCAAACACTGAGCCATGCCAGTCAGGCTCTTCCAGGGTCTTTAAAACCGGGCCCACCGAAACCACTTCCTCATGCTGCTTCCAGCAATCCTAGTCTGTTGCTATGGTCATACTTGCATAGCAAAGGCCAGCCTTCTTAGCAAGAAACACCTCTGGAACTGTGGTCATGTTGATAACATGCATCCCCCATGTGGGAATCATGAAACTTTCTGCCCAGGAACTAAAACAAGGTCCTTGGATTGTGAGCGCTGTCACTAGCTTCTTAGCAGTCTCTATGAGGGCCTCTCTGGTTTGGGGGCAGAGGGGCTCAGCCACTGGGATATCGCACACTCCTCTGGCACAGGAGTGACTCCCATCATAGAAGGCCTGAGGCCTCATGGTGGTTGTCGATGAGCTGGTCAATAATGACGACATCGCCGGGCTGAATCTCTTCCCTCGAGGAGCCACAAGCTGTGGTCACTATGACAGGAGAACAACCCTCCTCCTTCAAAGCCCAGATGTTTGCCTGATAGTTGACTTTTGAAGGCATGAAAGTATGCTGCTTCCCATGCCTTGCAAGGAGGACGCAATCAACATTCTCTATCTTTCCCGAAACTAAGGCATCAGAAGGCTTGCCAAATGGAGTTTACACATATTTCTCGGTTCTTCCTTCTAAGATTTCTGAAGTGATTCCCATCTTCATGGCTGTGGGGGTGGGCATGCGGGGCAAAGAAGCAGAGCAGGCTCCCTTTCTTGTCATTTCACATGGAAGACTGTTAATGATGCTTTGCTATTGCTAGCTTCACGATGGAGCATACGTCCTGCTTAAACCATTGTAAAGAGTTTCCTTATTAAGATTTCTTCATAGCCCTAGCTGGTTTGGCTCAGTGGATAGAGCATTGCAGTTTGATTCCGGTTAAGGGCACGTGCCCAGATTGTGGGTTCAGTCCTCAGTAGGGGGTGTGCAGGAGGCAGCCAAAAAATGATTCTCTTTCATCATTGATATTTCTATCACACCCTTTCCCTTCCTCGCTGAAATCAATTAAAAATTTTTTTTAAGATTTCTTCATATAACTCAGAAGTTTATTATTTGTTTCCTGAAGTGAACCTCACTAATGTAGGTGGTACATCATTCTATCTAATAAAAGAGAAACATGGTAATTGGCGTACGACCGCTACCCTTCCCATTGGCTAATCAGGGTGATATGCAAATTAACTGACAGCCAAGATGGCGGCCAGCAGCCAGGCAGCTTAAACTGAACATGAGGCTTGCTTGCTTCAGTGATGGAGGACTCCAACGTTCCCCGCCTGCCTTGCCGACCTCTGAGCCTGCAGTTTGAAACATAGTTACAAATATAGAAGCTAAACAAAACCCCAGAAACCTGCTTTCAACCAGCCGGGATCTCAGAGCTGGAGTTGATACGGAGTTTCGATTATAGAACCGAAACAAACGAGATACCTTCTTTCAGCAACGGAGGCTTAAGAGCTGGAGCCGCAGAGCTAAAGCTGGCTCAGAATTAAAAAAAAGAAAAGAAAAAAAGGAGCGGTTGGGAGATTCCGTCACCCACCAGCCTGAAAACAGCCCTCAGCCCCTCACCCAGACTGGCCAGGCACCCCAGTGGGGACCCCCACCCTGAAGGGTGTGTGACCAGCTGCAAACAGCCATCATCCCCTCATCCAGGCTGGCCAGGCACCCCAGTGGGGACCCCAACCCTGATCCAGGACACCCTTCAGGGCAAACCAGCCGGCCCCAACCTGTGCACCAGGCCTCTATCCTATATAGTAAAAGGGTAATATGCCTCCCAGCACCAGGATCAGCGTGACAGGGGGCAGCGCCCAAACCCCCTGATCGCCCTGCGGCTCTGTGTGTGACAGAGGGAGCGGCCACAACCTCCCTATCCGCCCTGCTCTGTTTGTCACAGAGGAAGGCGCCCCAACCCCCTGATCAGCCCTGCTCTGTGCCTGATAGGGGGGAGCTCCCCAACCCCCTGATCACCCTGTGACAGGGTGCGGCGCCCCAACCCCCCCACCCCACGGGCCCTGCTCTGTGTGTGACAGGGTAGAGCCATAACCTCCCCATCGGCCCTGTCCTGAGTGTGAGAGTGGCGGCACCGCAACCCCCTGATCTGCCCTGCTCTGTGTGTGACAGGGGGCGGTGCCCCAACTCCCCTATCGGTCCTACTCTGTGAGTGACAGGGGGGAGCTCTTCAACCCCCTGATGGGCCCTGCTCTGTGCATGACAGGGGGGAGCTCCCCAACCCCCTGATCAACCTTGCTCTGTGCGTGACAGTGGGGAGCTCCCCAACCCCCTGATCGGCCCTGCTCTGTGCATGACAGGGGGGAGCTCCCCAACCCCCTGATCAACCCTGCTCTTTGGGTGACAGGGGGCGGTGCCCCAACCCCCCAATCAGCCCTACCCTGAGCATGACTGAGGGTGGCATCACAACCTCCCTATCCGCTCTGCTCTGTGCATGACAGGGGGCGGCGCCCCAACTCCCCAATCGGCCCTGCTCTGAGCCCGACCAGGGGCTGCACCTAGGGATTGGGCCTGCCCTCTGCCACCCGGGAGCAGGCCTAAGCCAGCAGGGCATCATCTCCCGAGGGGTCCCAGACTGCGAGAGGGCACAGGCCGGGCTGAGGGAC
Source organism: Myotis nattereri (assembly GCF_964212035.1). NCBI lineage: Eukaryota > Metazoa > Chordata > Mammalia > Chiroptera > Vespertilionidae > Myotis > Myotis nattereri. Next base: position 161,613,427 of record NC_138075.1, read on the forward strand.
CCCCCCTCCCCCCCCCCATGAGTGCACAAATTTTTGTGCACCAGGCCTCTAGTTTCATTATAAAAATGGATCTTTTCCTTACACTAAATTTTAGACACAGTTTATTGCACCAGTAAATTCTCACTTAAAATGCAACGAATATATAGCCTGCAAATGTGAAATATTCTTCATATGGCTATTTCTTATGGAAACCTTTAATAAAATCTGAGGAATTAATATTGAATTGTAATTCATTGAAGTTATTACTATAGAAGATTAAAATAATATATTTCAGAAAATTATCACATAGAAAATTCACAGTAGCCTTATTATCTTACTAGAGGCCTGATGCACAAAATTCATGCATCTGCCGCAGCCCCCGCCCACTGCGGCTTTGTCTGGAAGGAAGGATGTCCAGGAGGATGTCTGGTCTAATTAGCATATTATGCTTTTATTATTATAGATGACCAGGTATACATGAGTATCATTCAGAAATAATGTATACTTAATTTATGTCTAATGTGGCACTGTAGAACAGTGGCAAAGCACAGTCTTTTCAACCAATAGTATTATGTTAACCGGATAGCCAATGAAAAAAAAAAACAACGTTAACCACTACTTCACACAATGAATAAAAATCAATTCCAGATGGATTGTATAGCAGAATGTGAAATGTAAAATAATAAAGTATCTAGAACAGGGATGGGGAAACTTTCTCCTGCTAAGGGCCATTTGGATATTTATAACATCATTCCAGGGCCATACAAAATTCTCAACTTAAAAGTTAGCCTGCTATATTTGTGCAAACATTTAATTAACTCATCCTTAATGCCTTGGCAGGCCCAGACCAAATAATTTCTCTGGCCTATGGCCTGAGGTCTAGATGCTCCCCACACCTGATCTAGAAGATAACACAGAGAATATCTTTAAAAATGTAGGGTAAACAAAGATTTCTCAAAACATAAAAAGTGCTGATGGTAAGGAAAAAGATTGGCAAATTGGACTACCTTAAAGTTAAGAATTTCTGTTTCAAAGTCACAATTAAGGAAACCAGTCCTAACACTGAAACCAGGCCCTAATCGGTGTTCTGTGTGTCTCCCCCCGCCCCCCAGATTTTTAGTGTATTTCAGGAGATAATAATAGGCCTGCTCACAGCACTCTGGAGACCACCAGACCAAGCTGGATCAGAATAGTCCCAGAGGGTTGATCAGGAGCACTTACGAGTAGCAACTAAATGATCCTACGATGACCTTCATAGCACAGTGAAACTAAGATTCAGGGAACTCAAGTAGCAGATATGCTACATTTAGCACTCAGAGCCCATTAAGCAGTGAGCGGTCAGTCAATAAAGAAGATCCCATGCAGACAATGGACACAGACGCTGGAGGGGACGGGGGGGGGGGGTGGCAGCTTGCCCGGGGTGGGAATGGCGGGGGTCGAGGGGGAGGGTCAATTGAGGAAAAAGGAGACCATTACTAAGTAAAACATATGTAAAACCTTAGACAATAAAAAAAAAAAGAAGATCCCATGCAGAGACCAAAATTGGACACATAGGACTGACTAATCAAACTTTGCCTGGCTGGAATGTCTTTGTTCTTTCTTGCTTCTTCCACATCCCTTATCTAAGATCACTTAGTTCCAAGAATGCCCAATCCAATGTGGTTAATAAAATTATATAAGTTTCAGGTGTACAATTGGTTAGTTAAAATTATAGGTTGCAGGTGTACAGTTCTATAATACATCATCTATATATTGTATTGGTTGGTCACCACCCCAAGTCAAGTCTCCTTCCATCACCATTTATCCCCCCTTGACCCTCTTCTGCCTCCCCCTACTCCCACCCCTCTTTCCCTCTGGTAATTACCATACTGTTTTCTGTGTCTATGAGGTGGTTTTTGTTGTGTTTTTTGTTTGTTTGTTTGTTTTACTTAATTCCTTCACCTTTTCACCCAGCCCCTCAACCCCCTGCCCTTCTGACAACCTTCAGTCTGTTCTCTGTATCTATGAGTCTGTTTCTATTTTGTTCATTAGATTCTATATATAAGTGAAATCATATGGTACTTGTCTTTCTCACACTGGCTTATTTCACTTAGCATAATACTCTCCAGGCCTATCCATGCAGTCACAAAGGGTAAGATTTCCTTCTTGTTTTTTTACTGCCAAGTAATATTCCATCAATTCAAGCCCTTTAATTAGAATTAACAAATATGTATAGGTCCTTTCTAACTCCATCCTTCAAATTTTCTTTGAGAGGAGACTGTCTGACCAGCCTTGCCTCCTGTCTCCCCATCTGGCCACCTGACAAATCAATCTTTGTGAAAATCTGTTGCCTTAGGCTTTGGCTTTTCTAGGTGCCATGAGCATCAAATTCACTAAATTTGTTCAGTAACATTGAGAGAGGGGAAAAAAGGAAGTTACAGAGCGGGGGCGGGGGAGATACAGACAACAAATGGCTGGTATCCTAAATATACATAGAAGTCCTAAAATTCAGTAGAGAAAAGACAATCCAACTGCAATATGGCAACAGACTTGAAAAGTCCCTCGCAAAAAGTATACCAAAATGGTCAATAGACATTTAAGAACATGCTCAATATTATTAGACATCAGGGAAATGGAAGACAAAAACCATTTTTGTAGGTTTGTTGTGGTGTACCACCAGAATGACAAAAACAGAAACAGGCAGGAGTCGGGGTGGGGAAAAGCGACTGGGGAGAGGTCAATGGGGGGAAAAGGAGACACATATAACACTTTCAACAATAAAGAATTTAAATTTAATTTAAAAAAAACACACACAGAAACAAAGCAGAACAAACAAAGTGTTAGTGCAAATATGGACCAATAAGAGCTTCTATAAATCAATGGGGAGTGCAGTATAAATTTGGAAAGCTATTTAGCAGTATTTACTCAAGTTGATTATAAGTGTACTTCATAATCCCTCAATTTAACTCTTACCTTTATATAGTAGCTCTCCCCTTCTCCCCATTATCTGCACTTTGGCTTTCCATGTTTGAAGTTATCCACTGTCAACCGTGGTCCAAAAAAATTAATGGAAAACTTGAGCAATAAACAATTCATGTTTTCAACCATGTGCTATTCTGAGTACGGTGATGAAATCTCATGTCCAGAGTATGTACACGCTAATGCTCTCCGCCAGTTAGGGACTTAGTAGTCGTTTTGTTCTCAGATTGACCGTTGAAGTATCACAACGCTATGTTTAAGCAGACTTGTTTTACTTAGTAATGTTCCCAAAATGCAACAGTAGTGATGCTGTCCATTCAGATATGCCAAAGAGGAGCCAGAAAATGTGTCCTTTAAAGTGAAAAGGCGAGCACAGTACATTAAGATATGTTAAGAGAGACCAACTTCACATAATTTTTACAGTCTATTGTTATCATGGTTCTATTTTATTAGTAGTTATTGATGTTAATCCTCTACTGTGCTTAATTTACAAATTAAAATGTATCATAGGTGTATATGGATAGAAAAAAACATAATATACATAGGGCTCAGTATTATCTATAATTTCAGTTCTTGTAATGTTTCTCCCATGAATAATGGGATACAACTGAACTCAAACAAAATGCACACAGGTGCATCAAAGGAAAAATTCAGTAATATTCACCATATTATTGGTAGCAGTCCAAAACTGGAAACAACCAAAATACTAATCAATAATAAAATATTTAAATAAGCAAACACACATACTGATATTATTCAGGAATGAAAATGAAAAAAAAAAAGTTACACACACAAAAAAACACAGATAAGTGAAAGAAGTTAGATACATGGTGTTAATACGGTGCGATTTCATTTGCATAAACTTCACACTGGCAAAAATATTTCCAAGGTGAAGTCCTGACAGTGTATATATTTAGGGAGAAGAAAAGGGTTGAAATTGGGAGGGGGTCTGAGATGAAGAGCGGGTGAATTTAGGCTGCTGGTAAATGTCCCATTTCTTATGGCTGTTGAGTTTGCACAAGTTTACTTGCAATAAGTTATTAAACTACACACTTAGGACTTTTTCACTTTTCTGTATGTATGTTATACTTTGAGAGCTTTTTTTAAGTACACAGACTCAAATAGAGGAAGTGATCACGAAACAAGTAGTCAATGTTAAGGCTTTTGTGATGCAACTTGGACTCCGAGGACTTTCTAAAAAACCTAATCAGGTCGAGAATGTTTCCTCTAAGTGACATGGGATTTACATGCTATCCAATATTTTCTCTACATGCTTTTTATCTGTTTTTTTTTTTCCCATAGGTAAAAGAGATAAGAAAGGAAATGGATATTTTGGAGTGTAAATACTGTGTAAGTCAAATGATAGATGCTTTACATGTTTGTTTTTTAATCATCAAAAAATACCATGGTTCAGATTAAGAAATTGAGATTCATAAATGTTAAGTAACGTGCCTGAGGTCATATATCTGAAGGATATGTGTCGAAGGACATAGCTAGTAAGGGTTAGAGTCTGATTTCATATAAACTACATACTTTGCACATGAAACTGACATGAGAAAAACCTGAACTTTACTGTCAAAGACCTGAACTTATGCTATTACCTCATCATATATACTTGTAGGACCCTGGAGCAAGATACTTAACCACCTGAACCTTGTTTTCCTTATTCTGAAACAGAAATCTGGAGGTTACTACTGCCCCGCCCACATCCCCTTTACCACCCAGAGCACCCATCTCCCATCCGCAGTGAGCACAGGCTGACAAAGGCCCCCTTCGGGTTAGACTATTGCCCCCACCAGTGTTGTTCACACAGGAACCTCCCTCTGTCCCCAGCGATCTTTACCAGTGCCTGTTGGATACACAGGCTGGCTCATTGCATCTAGGGGTTCAACTTTGTGGTGCAGTTTGTGCTCAGAGCTTTCCAGAGACCTCTTTCTTGCTCCGCTTTTATTTTCTGCCCTGTCCTGCTTCCCTCACTCCCCTTCTCTCAGGGCACTTTCTCAGTAAACCCTTTGAAAAGAATCTCCCTCTTGGGCTTTGTTCTTAGATAACAAAAGCAAAATATATTCACTCAAATGTTATACAAATAAAATGAAATAAGCATATGAGAAACATTTTATTAACAATACTAGGGGCCCGGTGCACGAAATTCGTGCACTGGGTGGGGGGGGGGGGGAGAGTGTCCCTCAGCCCAGCCTGCCCCCTCTCACATACTGGGAGCCCTCAGGCGTTGACCCCCATCACCCTCCGATTGCCTGATCGGCCCCTTGCCCAGGCCTGACGCCTCCGCCAGAGGTGTCAGGCTTGGACAGGGGACCCCCATCTCCCCCTGATCACTGGCTCTGGCCCCCACCCAGGCCTGAGGCCTCTGGCCCAGGAATCATGCCTGGGCAGGGGACCCCCATCTCCCTCTGATCGCTTGCTCCACCCCCCGCCCAAGCCTGACGCCTCTGACCCAGGCTTCAGGCCTGGGCAAGGGGACCATCATATCCCCCCAATCCCCGGCTCCGCCCCCCACCCAGGCCTGATGCCTCAGCCAGAGGAGTTGACCCTCATCACCCTCCGATCACCAATCACCGGATCGGCCCCTTGACCAGGCCTGAGGCCTCCGACAGAGGTTTCAGGCATGGGCAGGGGACCCCCAGCTCCCCGCGGTTGCAGGCTCCGCCCCTGCCCAGGCCTAACGCCTCTGGCCTAGGCATCCTGCCCAGGCAGCGGGGACCTGCAGTGGCAGCGGGGGGCGCCGCGATCGTGGGCTTCGCTTTAGGCACAGGCAAGGGACCCCTAGCTCCTGGGACTGCCAGCTTCGACCGTGCCCAGCTGCCATCGCTGGCTCCACCCCTACTTCCTGCTATCACTGGCCAGGGCGGCAAAGGCACCTGATTCTCCGATCATGGCTGGGGGGCAGGGCAAAGGTGGCCCCAGGGCCGCCTTTGCCCTGCCCCCCAGCTCTTAGCTCCCCCCTGGGTTTCAGATCACTGTCAGTGGCAGGGGGCTTCTTCCTGCTTTCCCTTTCGCCTCCCTGCATTGTGCCTACATATGCAAATTAGCTGCCATCTTGTTGGCAGTTAACTGCCAATCTTAGTTGGCAGTTAATTTGCATATAGCCCTGATTAGCCAATGAAAAAGGTATCGCCGTACGCCAATTACCATTTTTCCCTTTTATTAGTGTAGATTATAAAAGTCTAATACTAATACATGCAGAATTATATAAAAAGTAAAATTTATTATTTTTATTCCTTTTCCCTCAAATATCAAAACTACCACCTTTCAGGTACCTAGGGAACTTGTGTTCTCTCTTCTCTCTCACAGGTCGAATCAAGAAATTAGTGCATGTTCTGATACCTGTGTCCCTCAGCTAATCAGTCAGTGTTGTGGCCTTAATGTCGAGAGGTGTTCAAGAGAAGGAAGAGAAAAAAATGGGTCTGGTCAGCTTGCCTTGGTCACAAGTGCTTCAACCTGGGTAAATACATTTTGCTAATCTAGAGGTATTCAATGTTTTTGCTCAAGTACCTCCTAAAAGAATGTTTGAACTATATTTTTTCCCAGTGTTTAGCTAACGTTTCATATTGATGTGTTAAGAGTGAAACATGATTGTAACTTCCAGCAAGTTGTATATTGCATTGGTGTGTTAAACATTTTTCATCAAAACATTAGCACATCTAATTTAACTTATTTAATTTAGTTAATGTCTGCCAAAGAACTTATTGCTAAAGCCAGTTCTTAACTGTGAAACCAATGATCTAAATTAGGCTTTTCTGCGAGAAGGAGAAACAAATCCTGATTTTGTTTTTCAATCAAAACAAACATGCAAATATATGTTCCCACCAGCTTCTCTCCTCTGAATTCTAAGATGTATACATAATGCGTCATTTTCAGGAGGTAAAGTCATGGAAGTGCAGAGTGGTAAGAAAGGAAACTGTCTTCTCCAATGTTTTCCCTGATTTGCCACTTTGGGGTGCCACCTTGGGGTGCCCCAGCACTGTCACTTCTCAAACTGTGTTTTTGTTGGGACCCCAGAGGACTTCACATCCTGGGATAATGAACCATACTGATTTCAGACAAGTAAGGGCCTGGCAAAAGGGTCTGTGAAGTGAGAAACAGGAAAGGAGGAGTGGCCACTCACAGGACATTCTCTGATCATTGGTTTTGAAAAAGAGTAAGTATGAGCTTTGAGGATCTGGAAAATGGTCCTCTGTAAAGTGCTCTGGCCTGGGTAACATCTGGAAAGCCTTCTTAGATTTTTGGGGCTATGCATGTCACCCCCTTAGCCTCTGGGGCACCCCTTGTGCAGCCAGACACCTGTAGATAAGGGACCTCCACTGGTCTCTAACCAAGATTTCTCCCAGGAAGAGTCCACAGCTGAGAACATTTGTTCCTCTTGGTTTCCCATTGGTTGTTTTTTATTATTATTACTAGAGGCCCAGTGGAAAAAATTCGTGCACTGGGGGAGTGTCCCTCAGCCCAGCCTGCCCCCTCTCCAATCTGGGACCCCTTGGGGGATGTCCCTGTGGGATCCGGCCTAAACTGGCAGTTGGACATCCCTCTCACAATCCGGGACTACTGGCTTCCAACCGCTCGCCTGCCTGCCTGCCTGCCTGCCTGATTGCCCCTAACTGCTTCTGCCTGCCAGCCTGATCACCCCCTAACCACTCTCCTGCCAGCCTGATCACCCCCTAACCACTCTCCTGCCAGCCTGATCACCCCTAACTGCCCTTCCCTGCTGGCCTGGTTGCCCCTAACTGCCCTCCCCTGCTGACCATCTTGTGGTGGCCATCTTGTGACGACATGGGGGTGGCCATCTTGTGACGACATGGGGGTGGCCATCTTGTGCGAGGGCATGATGGTCAATTTGCATATTACCTCTTTATTATATAGGATTATTACTCTTTGCTGGCAGGTGCCTGAACTTCAACCTACTTCAGCACAAGACAGGAATAAATGATAAGAATAGTGGGGTCTCAAAGACCCTAAGAGCAGAATGTAGTTGGGCCTCAGGAATGTAGTGGAATCAGGAAATGGAATTCCAACCATCTTTCTTCTTTTACTCCTGCTCTTCTCAGCATGTCTGATTCATGTTCTTTCTCTCTCTCTCCCTGTAGAAACCCTTTATTTGCTTTCCTGATATGGCAGAATATCATGATTGCTGAAAATGCCTTAGTATAAATATGACCTGTTTTCCAGAAAAAGACTGAACCCAACTCACCAGAGAAAGGAATCTTATAGGGGATGATAGGATCATGTGCCCAGTTCTGGTTCATGGAGAAACATGGGCATGAATCAGATTTTAAATGAGGCCTCTGAACAAATAAAACTTCCAGCATAGGTAAAAAGAGGGGAAAAAAAACACCAAAAAAAAAAAATTAAAGTAAGGAAAGAAAAAACATCCACCATGCACGCGACGCCTTCCAAGGCCACCAATACCTGGGACAGAACTCACTCCATTCTAAGCTGAATCAATGGATTTCCTATCTTAGAAATATTTTCACATTAGTCTATCCACAAAGGGATTAAGTGCTATATTCTCAGACTTAAGAATTTCATACAATAGAAGGGATATTATTGGAGGATTAGAAATGGAGCAGGAGTGAGCCATCTGCCCATGTAACACCATCATACTTATTCCTAGGATGATAGTGGAGGTGAAAGAAGGAGACTAATTTGAAGTGCTATTGGAAGACAGGTGATTTTTTAAAAAACTGCCTACCCTCAATGAGGTAATCAGGTCATTTTCTGTCCACCACCCCTCTATCCCTCACCCTTGCCTGGCTTCCTTTCCTTACCTGTCACTTGCCCTACTTTCCTTTGTTTTTTCCTAGGAACACTCTTCAATAAGTCTCTATTATATGAATTTTTATTTCAGGGTATACATTTGGGGATTCCAACTTTAGATTCCTGCCCATTAGAATTATCTGAAAAGTTGGTTTACCTGAGCAAATAAGAATTCTTTGTCCAGTCCATGAGTAAGAAAAGCAAAGTGTATTTTTATCCTAGAAAAATAAGTTAGAAACTTTAGCTTTTTTATTACCTTTTTTCAAAATATGTTTTTATACTAGAGGCCCGGTGCACAAAAATTTGTACACTCGGGGGGTCCCTCAGCCTGGCCTGTGCCCTCTCACAGTATGGGACCACTCGGGGGATGTCCACCTGCTGGCTTAGGCCCGCTCCCCAGGGGATCGGGCCTAAGCTGGCAGTCAGACATCCTTCTGGAAGCCCAGGAGCCCTTGGGGAATGTCCACTTGCCAGCGGGGACCAGGCCTAAGGTGCAGTCAGACATCCTTAGTGCTGCTGAGGAGGCGGGAGAGGCTCCCACCACCACCACTGTACTGGCAGCCATCAGCCTGGCTTGTGGCTGAGCAGAGCTCCCCCTGTGTGAGTGCACTGACCAACAGGGGGCAGCTCCTGCATTGAGCGTCTGCCCCCTGGTGGTCAGTGTGTGTCATAGTGACCAGTCATTCCCAGTCATTCTGTTGTTAGGGTCAATTTGCATATTACCCTTTTATTATATGCCTGGTGCATGGGTGGGGGCTCTCTGGTTTGCCCTGGAGGGTGTCCCGAATCAGGGTGGGGGTCCTGCTGGGGTGCCTGGCCAGCCTGGGTGAGGGGCTGAGGGACGTTTTCAGGTTGGCCACACCCCTTCAGGGAGGGGGGTCCTGCTATGGTGCCTGGCCAGCCTGAGTGAGGGGCTGATGGCTGTTTGCAGGCTGGCCACAGCCCCTTCAGGGTGAGGGTCCCTTCTGGGGTGCCTGGCCAGCCTGGGTGAGGGGCTGAGGGCTGTTTGCAGGCTGGTCAAGCCCCCCAGAGGGACCCTCACCCCATGAGGGTGTGGCCAGTCTGGGTGAGGGGCTGATGGCTATTTGCAGGCTGGCCATGGTCCCCAGCCACCCAAGCTCCCAGTGGAGGCTGGCTGAAAGCAGGTATCTGGGATTTATTTATCTTCTATAATTGAAACGTTGTTGCCTTTAGTGGAGGCCACAGCTGGCCAGGGCAGGCGGGAAGCTTGGCTTCCTCCATCGCCAGGGCAACCAAGCCTCCTGCTTGCTCCAGCTCCTTGGCTTCCGGCCGCCATCTTTCTCGGGTTAATTTGCATATAGTCGCTCTGATTGGCTGGTGGGCGTGGCTTGGGGCATAGTGAAGTTATGGTCCATTTGCATGTTTCTCTTTTATTAGATTAGATATTTCAGAGAGGAAGGGAGAGGGAGAAAGAGATAGAAACATCAATGATGAGAGAGAATCATTGATTGGCTACCTCCAGCACACCCCGTACTGGGGAGGGGGAGAGTATCAAGACCATAATCCTGGCACATGCCCTGACTGGGAATTGAACTGTGACCTCCTGGTTCATAGGTCGATGCTCAACCACTGAGCAACACCATCTGGGCTAGAAACTTTATCTTTAATGAATACATGATGTGTTCCTATATATCATGATGTGCGTATGTGTGTGTGTGTGTGTGTGTAAAGAGATTTAAGGAATTGACTCCTACTGTTGTAGGCTGGTGAATCTGACATCTGTACAGCAAGCAAGCTGGCTAGAAACTCAGGCAGGAGCTGATGCTATAGCCTTGACATAGAATTTCTTCTCCAGAATACCTCACTTTGGGCTCTCAAGGCTTTCAACTAGTTGGATGAGGCCCACCCACATAATCAAGGGCAATCTACTTACTTAAAGTCAGTTAACCACATCTACAAAACACCTTAAAAGATCCCTAGTTGGTTTGGCTCAGTGGATAGAGCATCAGCCTATGGACTGAAGGGTTCCAGGTTAGATTCCGGTCAAGGGCACATGCCTGGGTGGTGGCCTTGATCCCCAGTGGGGGGCATGTAGGAGAATGATTCTTATCATTGATGTTTCTATCTCTCTCTCCCTCTCCCTCTCTCTCTCCCTCTCCCTCTCCCTTTCCCTCTCCCTCTCCCTCTCCCTCTCCCTTCCTCTCTGAAGTCAATAAAATATATTTTTTAAAAATACCTTGAAAGAAACACCTAGACCAGTGATTTTCAACCTTTTTCATCTGATGGCACACATAAACTAATGACTAAAATTCTGTGGCACACCAAAAATTATATTTTCTCCAATCAGACACTCATACAAAAAGGAATAATTTTTACTCACTCACACCAGATGGCTGTTGTCATTTTTTAATTTGACAATCTAAGGGAAAAGAGGTTGGTGTCCCTGACTAAATAGTCACATGTTACATGTTTTAAAAATTCTTGTGGCACACCTGCCATGGCATACCAGTTGAAAATCACTGACCTAGACTAGTGTTTGCTTAAAAAATTGAATATTATAGGCTAGGCAGGTTGACACAATGGACTGCCCACCACACTGTAGGCCTAACATAATGAGAAGAAAACAATATGTTTTGCTGTGTCAAAATAGTACCAAAACATGGCACTTACAGAAACTGCATAATAACAAGTATGCATATTATTAGACTGCTAGTGGCCCGATGCATGGAATTTGTACCAGCCTGTGCCCTCTTGCATGCTGGGACCCCTCACTCCTAACCATTCACCTGCTTGCTCCTAACCACCCACCTGCTGGTTCCTTACTGTTTGGCTCACCACTCCTTAGCACTACCATGGAGGCAAGAGAGGCTCCTGCTACTGCCGCTGTGCTTGTCAGCTGTGAGTCCAGCTTCTGGCTGAGTGGCACTCCCATTGTGGGAGCGCACTGATCACCAGGGGCAGCCCCTGTGTTGAGCGTCTGCCCCCTAGTGGTCCAGTGTGTGTCATAGCAACCGGTTGTTCTGGTCGTTCTGCTGTAAGGGTCGTTGGGCTTTTATATTAACTTGTTATAAAAGGCAGTGACTCACAAAAATAAACTCTATACTACATGCTGTTTATATCTAGACATATTCCTATTTCTAGGTAATCTGCTTACATCCTTGAAAATTAAAAAGAACTTAGTGGTTCTAGCTGTGGCTAAGACACATGAAGAGGGCATTTTTCCTCTCCAGTTTGTATAATATTAATAAATGCCAAGTATTGCCCAATACTGCCCATCTACAGAGGCACTCGAATGCTGGGAGTGAGGGAAAAACTAAGCCTTGGCCTAAGACGAAGCTAGTCAGTTTTAAAAGAAATAGAGAAATCAGAAATCTGGTGTAGGGCTGCAGGGCCCCAGGGGAGATGTAGTAACATCAAAACCAGTCCAACTGGAATATATCCAATTAATTCCAGTACAGGCCATGCAACAGGGATAGCAGAAGTTCATATCAGGAGCCACATATACAGGAGTATCTTGATATTTAAAACAGAAATATGACACATGCCCTAGTTATGGGGTGTAGCATGGCGTTCCCAAAGGGTTAAACAGGTTATTTAGAAATGCTGATTGGCATTATTACCCTCATAAAATGTTTGGTTTTCCCCTAATTTTGGACACTTGGGAACATCATATACCTTTGTCCCCCCCTTGAAATTGGGTGTGGCCAAGTGAGGAGTCAGGCCAATACAACATGAGGGTAGTCATTCATGAGGTCATTTGTGGGCAGAAGCCCTTGATTGCTGGAGCTCAGCTCTCCGGAGCTCTCCTCTCCTGCTGGGTGGCTGAAAGCATGCACTCATATAGGTGCTGTATGGTCAGAGCAGGCTGCAATGCTGAGTCAGCACACAGACAATGGTTGCCCTGGAGGGTGGCTCAGATGTGCAGAGGACTTCAAACGTTGTTCAATAATGATATTTTTCAGTTTTTCTTGTTTATAGCATAGCCTGCCTGGTAATGGCATGGAAATAGGCAAAAAGAATATTTAGTTAAATACCTCTAAAACTGACCAAGTGGTCAGAAGCTTTCTCTCTCTCTCTCTCTCTCTCTCTCTCTCTCTCTCTCTCTCTCTCTCTCTCTCTCTCTCTCTCCACTGTTTGCTGTTTTTATTTTTATGCTGGGTGTGCTATAGAGACAATTGGAATGGGCAATGAGGGAGCATAATTTAGTAATTTTTTGACTGAGGAAACTGATTCCTATAAGCACCAGAATCAGAAGTGTCACCTTTTGATAACTACAGAGGACATGCTGCTCTTTTTATCTTTTGTATAATTTAGTGAGGGTCCTTTGGTTTGTAAGAAACATAACTATCAAACCAGCTCTAGAAAACAGGGTTTATTGTAAGGATATTGAAGGGTTCCCTTCCCTTCCCTTCCCTTCCCTTCCCTTCCCTTCCCTTCCCTTCCCTTCCCTTCCCTTCCCTTCCCTTCCCTTCTCTTTTCTCTTCTCAGTCTCTCTGGTCCAAATGTCTTCATCTGTTTACTCATCCTACATGTGAATCACTTGCTAGAGACCACCTTATTTCAAGCCTGCAAGACCCTTCATTCAAACAACCACCACCAACTTTCCTCTGGATTTTTATTATTATTTTTATTTTTTTTGGGGGGGGCTCTCTGAAGTGTGTTTTATTTTATTGTACTTACTTATTTATTTTCCATCACCATTTATCCTTCTATGCCCTCTCCCACCTCCATTCTATCCCCTAGTCCCCGCAATTACCACATCCTCTGGATTTTCAGATCCCGCTCTTCCCAGAGGATATCTGATTAGACCACTTACTTTGCTAATTAGGTCAGGGAAGCTAAAGGTTGCTGGCCTTTAGGTATCCTCGCGATAGACCTTCACTGACTCTGGTCCAATCCCCTGTGATCGTCGCAGTTGAACTTGTGACCTGACGATCACTCAACAGGTGGCTGGGGCATTTTATTTAAAAGAGGAGCATGGGCAGGACAGGCACCCCAAAGCTTATGTAGCACAATTCCCCTCCTGTCTGGATTTCTTTGGTCTGGACATCAGGGACACCCTGAGAGAGAAGAAGCTTTTTAAGGGACTGCTCCTAAACAACCAAAATCCAAAACCTTCTTGCCTGAAAATTGCTAATATCTGGCCTAACTTATCACCAGGGAATAATTAAGATGCTGCAAACAATAGAACCCTTTGTGTAGTTGGAGAAAGAGGCGCTATGAGTAATGCTGTGCCTTCCCCTGGACTTACACACATAGTGATTCCTACGTTGGGGATATGTGAGAGACACACCTCATGCTAACACTAAATTCCTGAGTTCCCATTCCACTTCTCATCCTGGAGGCCTGAGTCAACTCTTTTCACTCTATGAAAGTTGATTTTATAATGTAAAAAGAAACCTAAACATGAAGTTTAATTTTTTCCTAAAAGTTCTTTGAAATGCTTACTCCCCAGCTTTATTGAGACCTAATTAACATATAACATCATATAATTCTAAGGTATAAAACATGATTCGATGTATGTTTATATTGCAAAACAATTAACACAGTAAGTTTAGTTAATATCCATAACCTCACACAGTTACAATTTTTTCCTTGTGACTAGAACTTTTAAGAATCTACTCTCTTAGCAACTTTCAACCATAGAAACAGTATTGTGAACAGTCGTCATCATGTTGTACATTTCATCCTCAGAGCTTATTTATCGTATAACTGGAAGTTTGTACCTCTTGTACACCTTCACCGAATTCCCCACGCCCTTTTAAATGCTTATTCCAACTATTGAGAAATGAGAAGAGTGAACTGAGCTAGCATTGTCAGTGAATATTCATTCTTGCAACAAACATTTCATTTCGCTCCTAGTATGTGCTGGGCTTATTACAGGCACTGGAGATTCAACTGGGAACAAAAGAAAGTCCCTGCTCTCAAGGACCACGTCATCTAGCTGCGGGGAGAGAGACAGACACATCACATACGTAGCACACCTACACATGTCATGTCAAGGGATTATAAATCTGAAAAGGGAGCTAAATCAGTGCAAAGAGGCAGAGTGATGCGGTGCTATTTTAGGCAGGGATAAAGACTGCTTTGTTCAGATCACCAGTGATCTCCCCTTTAGTCAAAACTAATAGTCATTTTACTTAACCCATCAGCATGGTTGACACAACTCACTGCATCTGCTTAACCTCAGGACAACAGCATTTCCCCCCAGAAGCTGTTCTTTGCAGTCAGCTTTGCAGGCCCTTCCTCTCCTTCTTACCCTCTAAATGAAATTAAGTACAACTAAGGTGCCTCAAATTTCCATTTTATACATCACCAGCCTGCTCTCTTCTCTCACCTACCTACATGCCATCTCCACTTTCATGTATAATCTGCTTCTCAAAGTTAACATACCTAAAACTTGTTTTAGATCATCTCCACAAAACATGCTCTCCATTTCCAGTTCCCTTTCTCAGTAAATGGTAACTCATACCTTCTTCCATTTGCTCACACTCTAAAATTTGGAGTTCTTGACTTCTCCCTTTTATTTTCTTGCTTCTTGTGTCCAACCCAACAGTATAATTTAGCTTTACTTTTAAAATATATTTGGAATCAGATACTTCTCACCATTCAAACCCCCTTATTTCTAGCCTGCCTTATAATCTGACTAGGGGCCCAGTGCACGAATTCATGCACCTTGAAAGGAACTGTGGGCTGCAAGGCTGCGATGGGCATAGGGGCGGGTCTCAGCCCATCCTCCGCTCCCCCGCCTGGCCCCTCCTGCCACAGCCCCTGGTCCTCTGTCTGCAGCAGCCCCACTCCCACACGCTGACTGTGCAGAGCGATTGGGGCTGGTGCCAGCAGCCCTCGGGAGCAGCGGAAGGTGGAGAAGCCCTCAGGGGCAATCGGGGCCAGCATCCACCACTGGCACCCGCTGACGGCACCAAGCAATTGGGACCAACGCCGGGCGCTGGCAGCGGGTGCGAGCACCGGCTGGGGATGCGAATGGGGCAGGCACTGGCAGTAGGTGTGAGTGGCGGCTCTGGTGCCAGCAGCAAGTACAAGCAGTGCTGTCACTGGCAGCGGGTGTGAGCAGTGGCTGCTGGCCTCGATTGCCCCTCAGGAGCAGGGGGAGGTGGAGGAGCCTTGAGGGGTGATTGGGGCCGGCACCGGGCTATTGGTGCTGGCAGTGGGTACAAGTGGGTACAAGTGGGGTACAAGTGGGGCAAGTGCTGGCAGAAGTTGTGAGTGCCAGGTGGGACTGTGGTGCACGGGAGCAAAGAATTTTTAGTAACCACCAGAGTCTCGCCCCTCCCCCCCCACCTTGGTCTGGTGCCCCCACTTACCTTCTATACCATCCTGCTGTGGCCAATGCCTGCCATGTTCCACGCGCGCCCCCTTGTGGTCAGTGCACATCATAGCGACTGGTTGTTCGGTTGTTTCACTGTTTGGTCTGTTTGCATATTAGCCTTTTATTATATAGGATAATACTCTCTTCAGTGGTCTTCCCATTTTATTCCTGCTTCCTTCCTACCACTACATCCAAAGTCAGTTCTTACAAAAAAGTGATCACTTTTTAAAAACTTAAATCATATCATATTACTTTTCTAATGAAATAATTTGCATTTCACCTGAATAAAATTCAGAAATCTCTGAGGCTCTATGTGGTCTGACCTTTCACCATCTCCTGGAGTTCATCTTATACCACTTTCTCTAGTTCACTGTGCTCTGGCTACACTGGCCTCTTTTGACAGTTCTTAAAACTTCAGAATCTTACTTCAGGGCCTTTGTACATGCTGTTCCTTTAACCTGGAATACTCTTCTTGATAGCAGCTTAAATATCTCCCTCACTTCATTTGAATCTACATTCAAATATCACCTTCTCAGACAGGTTTTCCCTACACAATTTGTCTACAATAGCAAGTAGCACCCCTTTGCCCATCACTTCTTTCTGTGCCCTTAACACTGTGCATTATTTAATGCTAATTGCTTAGTCCACCTGACATATTGGATGTGTGTTTGTGTGCATAATTGTTTTCCATTCTTTTCTGAGCACTGAGAATCACTTTATTGCACACGTTTTAGGTGGTGGGGAGTCTTGGAGAGGGGAACACACAACAGGCTCTATTCAGGTGACAGGCTCAGGGGCTGGTGCTGGGGGACATGATCCTGGGGCCTGGGGGAGGCCTGGATGGAGGTTGCAGCTGCTACCTCTGCTGTTGCTCCTGCTGGAGCCTGGTTCTGTTGGCCCTGGCCCGGCCGGAGTATCATCGTAGATGGCTGTGATGATCCTATCCTTCTGATCCTTTTCATCCATCAAGCTACTGTGCATCTGCTCCAGCTTCCTGAAGGCAGCGTAGTACAGGCCAGTGCCTGCCAGCATGATAGGAGGCGGTATCCCAGTACCCTCTGGCCGTGTCTGTGCTGCTGCCGCCTCAACTCTGGTCCCTGATGCCTCCCACCATGAAACCGGGCCCAGCATTGTGCATTGGGAGGTGCCCAGGAGCTGTGTGCTTGGTGAACAGACCAGAGATAGGCTATGGTTCCTAGAGACTTTGGGGGAGTTGATAGTGGTCATAGTTTTGAGGGCTCTGCTCCAGGTGGAGCGTTTGGCATGCTTCACTCAGCCCTACAAAGCAGCTGTGCGGGGCTGGGTTCCCAGGGTGCAGTCAGCATGCAGCTCTTCATGCTAGGATAAGAAAGCTTATTTCACTTCTTCAGCGCTGGCACCAGGATGCACCCCCACCAGTTCATAGTAGTTGCTGGGGCCAGAATGCTGCCTGGTGGCCTCTACAAAGAGCCCGGTGGGAGGGCTGCGGGGCCTCAGTTGAGTCAGGCACAGGGGTGGCACTGCAGCAGCGGGCAGCGGTGGAAGGAGTCCAGGAAGATCACATTGGGACCAGACTTCAAGCACTCTGGGGGGCTAAGGGAAGGCCTGGCCCCATGAACTTGGGAAGGAACTAAAGCAGGCCCAGAGGACACCATGGCAGGTGGGGTTCCCTTGCTCAAGGTCAGACCCCTGTGTTCTGGGCCTATCTACCTATCTTGCCTCTGACTCTGGCCCTTCTCCACCCCGGCCTCAATGTCTGAACAGCCAGTCCCTTGAATTATTATTTTTTTTAATCATCTGTCTTTTATTGACTAGAATGGAAGGTTTACAAGGGGAGAGACTGTTTTCTTTTTAAGTTATATTCCCACTGCCTGATATGTGTTCAATTGAATATATGCTTCCAATAACCATCAATATGCAAAAAAAAAAACTTCACTAATTTGAAGTAAATGGTAATATGATTAATTTGAGTGCAGGATTCTTTTTCAATAGAATATTTATTTTTAAATTCAGAACTGAAATATGAGATAAAGATACAAATATAAAAGCAAACATGAATGTTTATTAAATCCAAATAAATAATAGTCACCCAAATTTTACGTAAAATATATCCTCTTTATATTAAACTTAGCATATAATTCCATAAGTTATAGTTTGGTCCCTGATGGAAAAAGTAAAATTTATTCCTGAATACATTGGGTATAACATATTTTTATGTTCTTTGAGAAATAACTTTTCTAAATGAGTAAAATTGCCTTCTGAAAGAAAAAAGAAAAGCTCAACAATATTTCAAGAGCAATCCAAAAGATAAATAAAGACACATTAGTTTAAACCTCAAATAATAAAATTTATGATGACTAATATATTTCACAGAACCTCTACAGAGAAGAGGGTAGAACTTAACATGTTAGACGTGGACATCAGGGGAATGAACTTTAAGATAATAAGTCAAATTCTTATACACAGTCATGGATCCACTAGGATTGGCTGTCTAGACTGCAGGTTCCCCAGCACAAAGCTCCACCAGCTCAGGTGAGAATAGGTCAGACATACTGTCTACCATCAACTACTCAGAACAAAGTACGTCCCCCAGGAGAGTCAAAACCAGGAGAAGAGTCAAAATTCTTAATGTCAAAATGATAGTAAAGATATCCAAGTACCAAAAGAAAGTTCAGCATTTCAAGAGCAGGTTATTCTCAAAACAAGATATAAAATACAATAACTTTAGTTCTTTTCTTGAAAAAAAAATAATGCCTCTATTTTTTAAAAATAGACTTTTTATTGATTTGATAGAGGGAGAGAGAAACATCGATGTGAGAGTGCAACATCCATCACTGCCTCCTACATGCACTTCACAGGGGATTGAGCCCACCACCCAGGCATGCACCCTGCCAACCAGGAACCAAACCAGCAACTCTTCGGTGCACAGGACAACACCAAATCAACTGATCGCTTAACAGCAAACTAAAATATTGTTCACTTAATATGATTTGCCCCCAAGGATGTAAGCTGTGACTTGCAGCATTTGACTACATAGATGACACCAAATCACCCCTATTTTCTTTTATTCCACACATTTATCTTCATAAATAGTTGTGAAGTCAATAGTAAAATTAGTGTGTGTTCTCCAATAGAGGAAGTTACTCCTTATACCTAAATTTTTGCAAAGATAATATGCATACAATTCTTGTATAACAAGACTTTGAGATCCTTGAATGAAAGGACTAAATCTTTGCGTTCCTAATCTATACATTTATGCATCATCTAGCACAGTACCTTGTACAGAACAGGTGTTCAAAACACAACTGGTAAATGAATAATTCATTTACAAGAAGGCAAAGTTTGATGCTCATGTATTAAAAGAAATAAGAATATTTTTAGTCTGGTGGTTCTGTTATATAACAGAAAAAAAATATGAATTTTACTTTGAAGTAGCATCTTAAATAACTTTGTGTATTCATTTGATAGTACTAGCTACCCTAGCAAGCATATCCTCAAATTTCAATGGAACAACACAATAAATGCTTATTTCTTCTTCATGTAAAGTCTGATGCATATTTTCATAGTGGGTGGGCTCTATTCCTCTATGTCAGGGGTCCTCAAACTTTTTAAACAGGGGGTCAGTTCACTGTCCCTCAGACCGTTGGAGGTTTGGACTATAGTTTAAAAAAAAACTATGAACAAATTCCTATGCACACTGCACATATCTTATTTTGAAGTAAAAAGACAAAACGGGAACAAATACAATATTTGTATTTGCATGTGGCCCGCGGGCCGTAGTTTTGAGGACCCCTGCTCTATGTGGTAATCAAAGAAGTTAGCTCTTTCCATGTGGTGTTATGCCTTCCCCTGGGCCCTAGAAACCTCTTCATTCAGCTAAAGCAAGCATGTCAAACTCGCAGCCTGCGGGCCGCATGTCTCATTTATTTGGCCCATGTTAGTCTTTGAGCTTGACATGCTTGAACTAAAGGGTGGGAATTCATAGGCAATGAATATCTCCTGCTTAGCTGTTTTGGCTAGAAAATGATGACACACATTAGCCCACAGTTCATTGACCAGAATGAGACACATGGATCCACTTAGATGCAAGCAGGTGCAGGTCAGGAAATAGAATTCTTACCTGGGCACATGTTTCCCAGAGAAAAATGTACAAGAGAATGGGAAATACAATTTTTTAGTAGACAGCAAGTTGTTTTTTGCCAAGTTTCCCCCTCCCCCCCCCCCCCCCGCTTCATTTGTTTCTTTATAAGCTTATGAGGATATTGTTAAAGTCAGCATCCAGTAATAGCTTGAAAAATATAGATTCCAAATATAAGGTAATCATATGCAAGTATAATATAATCACAGTCAGCCTGGCCAGTCTAATAAGATTTTTTAAAAATGCGGTATATTTGAAAAAAAAAATCTGTATAAAAAGGATGATTTGGCTATTTCAGCAGGCCCAGTATGAGGATGTAGTTCCCAATTAACATGCTGTTGTCTAGTTTTCCTGAGAAGGGTCCAGTTTTGTTAAGATGTGTGTGTGTGTTACAGCAGTATGGAAGTATAAACATGCATTAAAGGTACCTGTTGATAAATGTGTTGTAAAGTGACTATGATTCATAACCTCTTTTTCCCCACACATACCTCAGCTAGGAGGTGTCTTAGATTTGTAGAGGACTGAAGGGTGTGCCTCAAAGGTGTGCCTTTGTTTCCTATCTGTATCATATAACTTTTCTATGGTGCTGACATTTTAAGCCTTCTAATCTTGATTTAAAGGTGTTTTTCCTAAACCTGAAAAGTGAGTCTAAAAAATGGTGGAAACTGCAACATGTGGGAGAACATCACGGTCTCAGGAGTGAGAATCCCTGGACACGGTCTCCTAGTCTCTCCTCAAGCAGACCCTCTTCATTCCCCACAGGTCTTGGCATCCCTGCCTGGCCCAGTGCCATCTGGCTAGGGACCAGCTTCCCAAATTTACCTTAGCAACGAGCTCTGCCCATGCTTAGGAGGCTGTTCTCAGCAACCCCTTCCTGAGATGGTATAGTGGCCTCTCAGAGCTCATATTTTTATGACAGTTCTATTGGACTCTAGGCTTTACTGAGGGCAAACACTATCCCTGTCCACCCCTCTCCCTCCCCCCCACACACGTAAATTACCTACCACAGTGTCTGGTATATAAAAGAACAACACATATTTATTGAACATCCTGTCTACCCAATTACCCAGCGTACCCTGGGTTGTGAATTAGGCAGCAGAATCCTGGAGCCAGAGGGACAGACCCTGCATGGTCTCTTGTCCAGCCGGCAGGCCTCCTCAGAGGCTTACCTGCTTTCTCCAGTAAGTTCCGACTCCTTGCAGGCCAAACTGTCCAAGTCATCCTCCAGCTCCATCCGTCAATTCCTGAAACGTATTTGCAAGTTTGAACTTTAATGTAATCCCTGTCCCCCCAAACACTCTGGCTCTATCTCCTAGCTCCCTAAGTATTTTATTAGGCCTTTTTACTAGGCTCACGGTCCTTTTCAAGAAATAGGCAAAAGTTGGTAATGGTGGAATTTGGAAGGAAAACAGGAAGGATGCAGAGTGGGAAATTCACTTAGTTCTCTTGATTATTCCCTAAGAAACTCCAGCCTCCTTGCCAGGCCTTGGTGCTGAACTGAGGCTGGTGGGACAGAGGGGCTGTGCGGAGCGGCCTGCTGGCAGAGGGAGACCCTCACTCCTCATTCTGGGGCAGGGAGAAGGGGACGGAGCGCTCGGACCACTGTCACCTCGGGCCTCTGCCTTGAATTATCTTCTTTTCCTTCCAACTGGAGGGACTCATAGTGGGGACCCTCCTAGGGCTTCGAGGCCCTGCGAGGATGGGTAGCGGTAGCATCCGATGGTTGTCAGGCAACTGGCAAGAGCAGGGAAGGGAGGTATGCCGCAGGCAGCCTGACCAGCGGCTTGCCTGAGCGAACAGGGACAAGGCGACCCTCTCCGGGTCTCTCCCGCCCCCTCAGCCCCCCGGAGACCTGGAGGATCTCAAAGTGTCCCGGCGACTCAGAGTTGCCCGGGGTCATTTTGACTCCTGTCCCGATCTTCCTTGTGCTGAGCTCCCGCGTCCCACGTCGCTCAGCACATCCGGCCACGTCCCCTGCCCGAGACGCTGGGTGGCACCTCTCCCCGGATCCCCCGGCCCCGCCAAGGCGTGGAAGTCAATGTTAGCAAGCAACACGTCGCCTGCAAAAAGGGCTGCATAGCTAACACAGCTGTACAGCCATCACCAGCGGAGCTCGGCTCCCCCAGGTAAGGTGTTCATTCGCGGACGTTTTGGCGATCCTCCCTGGACGGCCGTGGCAGCCACAGCAACTGCGCCCCGCGCCGCGGAACCCCCAGCGCCCAGCCCTCCTCCGGCCTCTCTCGCCTCTCACCCCTTCCCTCCGCTACCCGCCTCCTCCCTCCGCGCCCTCTCCGGAGCCACGCACACACCCGGAGACACCCCCTGCGCTTGGCTACTCACACTGTGGCTTAACCCAGCCGCCAAGGCACGGCGACCCCAGCGGCGCGGGGGTGTGTGCGGGGTCCAGGGGAGGAAGCCAAGCGGGGCGGGGCTGGGCTGGCTGGTAGAGCCCCCCTCCACCCAGGCGCGCCCCCGGCCCGGGTTCCTGCCCGCATCCCGGCCTGCCAGCCACCGTGACACCTGAGCAGGCTGGGCGCAGGGCAGGCCCGCGGGCGGGCAGCCGGGAGAAAACAGAGCGGGGGGCGGGGCCGGAGGAGGGGCGGGGCCGGGAGGAGGGGCGGGGCGGGCGGAGCCGGGAGGCCGCCACCTGGCGTAGAGTGACGAGCAAGCCGACCAATAAGCACCAGTGGCTGCGACGTGGGGGCGGGACCCGGGGGCGGGCTCCGCGTGGAGGAGGAGGCTGCCCGGGAAAGAGAGGCGGGGGCCGGGAGGAGGAAGGGGAGGAGGCGGAGGCGGAGGCGGGCGCGGTGGCGGCAGCGGCAGCGGCGGCGGCGGAGGAGGGTAGGTTGCGCCTGGGACTGTGTCTGCCGAGCTCCGCGGCTCTGCCGGTGTGAGGGAAGGAGCGGCGCGGGACGTCTCCGGCGGCCGCGGACTTGCTGCGGTGCTCGGTGTGGGCAGCAGCGGCTGGGGACAGCGGCGGCGGCGGCAGCAGCAGCAGCAGCAGCGGCAGCAGCGGCGGGCGCCTCTCCGCCGCCGGGGACGCCGAGGCGCGGTTGGTGGCCCTGACATCCGCGGCCCTGCCTCTCCTCTCTCGCCCCCGGCCCTCCCCATGTGATCGGTCTTAATCCCGGCGGTGTGCGCGCGTGGGGCTCCATTCCGCGGGGCCCGCTCTCCGTGCCTGGGTGGGTGCTCGAGTGTGCGCTTCTCCTCCCCATCCCCCCTCCCCAAGAATAAAAGAAGAACCGAGAGGCGTGCTCGGAAAATAAATAAATAACCAGCACACACGCGTGCCGGGAGCCGAGTCGGCGGGGCTGGTGGCGGCGGAGGAGGAGTGAAGGCGGCGGCGGCGGCGGAGGAGGAGGAGGAGGAGGAAGAGGGACGCGCGGAGCAGGCAGTAACTTTACAGCCAGCTCCGAACCCAGACCTCCAGCGAGCGGGGTGCAGCGCGGCGGCGGCGCTGAGTGTCTGGCCCGCCTGTCCGGTCGGGGTGTGCAGTCGGACGGACCAACAGCGCGTCGCTGTCCCCCGGCGGCTGGAGATGTCCGAGCCCAAGGCAATTGATCCCAAGTTGTCGACGACAGACAGGGTGGTGAAAGGTAAGCGGCGCGCCGCGGTCGTCCGGGTGCACCGTGTGCCGCAGGCACCCGGGCGGCTCGCCTCCCTCCCCTCCCCTCCCCCGCCCCGGGTCCTCTCCCTGCTCCAGCCACGGACCTTCTAGGATATTGTGCAACCCTCGTCCCCCTCTCGCGCGCGCCCTCCCCCCACGCCGCCCACCCAGGCCCACTCGGGGCGTCTTTATGTTCGGGGGCATCAGTTGGCCAAGGGCTGAGCCCCGGGGAGGCGGCCGCGGGGGTGGCGGTGGCGGTGGCGAGAGGGGGCGCCCGGGGGGTGGTTGCTGGCAGGGTGTAGCTGCTGTGACAGAAATAGGAAGTGGGTGGCTGCTCACGGGCTTGCCTGGGATCGGGTTTATGGTTTGCTTTTGCATAGGGAGGGGTGGTTTATGGCTTTTAAAGAATTAAGACGGCGTTTTTTCTGTGGCGGTGGCTCTCCCCAGCCTGTCTGCCCGCCCGCCTGCCTCGGGCAGGGGTTCTCGCGGCGATCCATTGCAGCAAGTCCCTCTGCGCGCCCTTCCCCTCCCCCTGGAAGGGCCTGCACAGGACTCGCGAGAGAGCAGGAGAGCGTGGGGGAGCCCGGCGCTGCCTGCCGCGCGGGGCGGGGGCGGCCGCGGGCGGAGGGGGTGGCGGAGGGCGCGCGCGGGGGCGGGGAGGCGGGGAGCGACCGAGCGTCCCACCGTCCCGGCCCCGGGATTCCCCCGCAGGCCCTGCGAAGGACGCGAGAGCAGTTCTCCCCGCTCCCGCGCCACCCTCCGCCTTCCCCCGCCGACCTGTCATTGCTCTCGAACGGTTCCCCTCCGGAGCACACCCCCCTGTTGGTGAACTCGCCTCGCTCGCTTCCCCCGTGCCCGTCACCCCTTTTTAAGGGGCTCTTTGATTCTCCCAAAGCCCGGGATCGTCTACTTCTGGCGGAGATGGCTCTGAGGTTTCTGGCAAAGAGAAGCTGGGATGCGTGGGGCTGGGAGGAAGGAGAGAGGCAGTGGTCTCCTCTGTGGCACGGGGGAATCCACCCACCGCCCTTGTATTCCGTGGTGGAGTCGGGAGGAACCATCCTAGGAAGCCTGGAAGGATGATACAACATAGCAGAACCTCCAGGATTAAGTAGTATCCCTCATGCCTGGGGTCAGAATGCAGAGCAAAGCAGGGCTGGGCGTGGGCTAGGCGCAGAGCGGGCCTCTGAAATTGGAAACAAGGCTGGCCGGTGAAGAGAGAGAGAGAGAGAGAGAGAGAGAGAGAGAGAGAGAGAGAGAGAGAGAGAGAGAGAGAATGAGAGAGAGGTGGTGGTGGGGAGTGGAGGGGGGGGGGTGGGGGGTTAGAGGTGTAGCCCAGAGATAGGCTCTTACATGGCCAGAGCTTGCAAGTAGTGAAGGCAATAAAGTCATTTGCATGATGAGCCCATAGGTGAAGTACCCCAGCAGCCTAAAGACCATTAAATCAGAATTCATTTGGGGCTTCAGAACTGTTCCTTGCTTCATTCAGGTTTGCTCAGTTTTGAAAGTTATGTGTATGTGTTTTCTTGCTTATGGGGGAAATTGTGGTTTCCTTTATAAGAAAAAGAGAATAAAATACCTTATTTTGTTTTGGTTATATTAAAATCATCCCTGCTTCAATGTAGTATTCATAGACCCATCAAAATAAGAAGGAAATGTCTGAAAAAATGACTGGAAATGGGATTACAGATGCACAGCTAGTCTTTCTGCAGGCATGGATCCTCCTGTAAACAGTCAATTCAAATTCATTCAAAAGAACTATTGTTTGTTTTGAGGCTTTCTGTTGACATTTAAAACAATTAAGACCTTTTGCTAAAATATCAGAGAATAACAAATATCTCCCCAATGTGTGAGGTTTAGATGTAACTCCAATGTGTATGTTAAGATTATCTAGTTTCAAACAATTAATGTAAAGCTTGCAATTCAAAGGATAGCAGTAAACGAGTCAGCAATGAAATACTACTTATGTGCAAACATCGATTACATTCCCTGTTTTAAATCACAAAGTGTGGATTCTAAATGTAAATGTAAAATTGTCATCAGGTGACGATGCAAAAAATAATTGTTTATACATTCTGGCTTGATGACTCTACCAGTTAATGTTGAAGAGCCCATTCAACCATTCTGTGGCTGTTTTGCCTTACTTTTCTTCCCAATGCTATAATATATATACAGCATGTCCCCCCAAAATGGATACACGCTTGGAGATTGTAAAGTCAGTATTTTTTAACATATGGTTCATTTTCAAAATTTAAAAGGATCTACAGAAGTGAGTGTGTATGCATTTTTGGTATATTATAAATGGAGCTTTTCATCATAAGTACACCAATCCATAATTCCAAAAGCTTGGTCTATATACTATCATAGAACTACAGGGCAAATGTGGTTAATTAACACAAAATAGAAAAGTTAATTTTGCATTTGTTTTGATAGTCCTCTCGATGTGAAATTCTGAATGTGAAATTTTATTTAAAGAAAAAAGTTTTATTGGCGAATCCTGGTTTTTAAGGTGGACACACTGCCACTGTTTTTCTTATGCTTTCTTACAGACTGTATGTTATTGGCTTAAAAGCCATTAGCAAATGCTGGGTTCAACATTTTGTCATAAGTCTGATTTTTATGGTTAATTATTTGAGATAATACTGTTTTGATGATCACTATGAAATAGCAGTTCCCCTTGAATATGTATACAGATGCTTGGTGAGTACAGAGAACATGTATAATGAATGGAGAACATAACCAAACAATTTTTCATATTTATAAAAATTACATAAGACCGTTTACAAAACCATGACTTCACTCTAAGTTTTGCTAGAACTTCATCTTAGTGCTCTGAGATTGACTTATTCTTTAATGCAGGAGAGGGGTTATCTTTGAGGACATTTCTGTGCTCCTTAAGCTTTATTCCCTTGTTCCAAATGCAGTTAGAGGTATTTGCTTACATAGAGAAAGAAGAGGTATTTGGATCATTATTACCATGGTGTGCCATGGCATTTGTTTACAGTTACCTTCATTAGTGTGAGCTGGCTTTTGTTGTGTAACAAATTGCTGTTTACAAATAAAGCTCTGCTTGTGGTTGTTTGTAGTGGTATGATTTTCTTGACTTGTACTTCCAGAATGCAACTTTAGAAAAGTAGGTTGAATTTAAGTTTCAACTGTGTTTTTTCAGGTTTGCAGCACCTTCTCGAGTGTGTTCAGAGACCCTTCCTTATCAGTGTTCTAAACCTTAGGAATGAAAGGGAATGGATGCAGCGTTAGAGAGGAAAAGCATTCATTTAGATTACCTTGGAAAAGTTACTTCATTTAGCAAAACTGGATGTTTCATTTAGATTGTTCTTGGATTAAAATAAAAGGAAAGTATAAAAATTCAGAGAAAACATCTTGGTAATGGCATTTGTTGGAAATTAGAATAACGTGATCCATTTTTTTACATTTTTTAAAAAGAAACATCCTATATAATAAAAGGCTAATATGCAAATCGACTGAACGGCAGAATGACTGGTTGCTATGACCTGCACTGACCACCAGGGGGTAGATGCTCAACACAGGAGCTGCCTCCTGGTGGGCAGTGCACTCTCACAGGGGGAGCGGCTGCTCAGCCAGAAGCCAGGCTCACTGCTGGCGAGTGCAGCGGTGGTGGTGGGAGCGCTAAGGATGTCCGAATGACCCTGAGGGCTCCTAGTCCGGACTGCGAGAGGGCGCAGGCTGGGCTGAGGGACCACCCTGGGAGCATGAATTTTGTGCGCTGGGCCTCTACTTGCATAATATAAGGTGAAAGATGGAGGGCATTAAATAGAAGAATAACTACTCTTTCCCTCCCCAACATACTCAGTAGTCTGGTTTTTCTCTGTAGTGATGCTCCACAGGCATTTTTTCAAACTTTAGCTTCTCTTCACTGTTCCCTGCCTGATCCTGCCTTTAACTCTTAGTCTGGCCCTAACATTCCCTGCTAGCTGTAGAACTTTGCTACATGACAGTTAAATACTTGGAGGAAATGAAACAGTATGTGATGAGTGCACTGCTTTGTTTCATCTGTTGCTCTTCCCTCTGTTCCCACTTATTTATTCATTCATTGGTTGCATATTGTATGTGCCCTGATTGGAGATTGAACCCGTAACTTTGGCATATTGGTATGATGCTCTAACCAACTGAGCTACCTGGCTAGGGCACCACTTCTTTTTTTAAAATACAGTCATCAGGTGGGCACTGAAATAGATTTCAGTTTGTGTATTAAGTTATCTTGACATTTTCAGCATTTTTAACCCATTTTATTCTATAATATTTTATCTGCTGTATTCATAAGGCTATATTAATTGATAAGCCATCAATTATATTTCACATACGAAGTCAAATAAAACATTTCATATTCCTCCATGGTGAGGTGTTCTGAATAATGTCTTAAATAGGTGGACTATTGACTGGAGGATTTAGACGTATTCCTGGGAGCTCAAATCCATTTTATAAATGTACACTGATGTAGCTGAAGTCAGATATTAAAAAAAATACTGAGGAAGCAGCAATCAGTTATTGAAATGCTGTGTTTTTGGAATATGATGGGTTCTTATTGATACCATCATAGAGAGGAATAGAAATTGGTGTTTTTCTTCTTTTTATTCCCCTAATCCATGTATTTGCCTCACAGCAAAATATATTATGGCTCTAATTTAAAATATGGTCTGTCTGACTTTCTATGAACTTACTCCTATCTCTTGCAACTGGAAGTTCTGCACATGCCTGCCAAGAGCAAAACAAACAAATGGATATCAGAGATTTATGTTAATAGTTGCCTTCAGATCATGACATACACCTAACAGTGTTGTCAATTTCAGGTACTTTCTACAGTTGTGAAACTAGAAGAATGATGGTTGATGATCCAAGACAGAATTTTATTCATATGGAGTTAAACTACAACCCCAGTTTTTCTTTTTTGGGGGAGGAGCTACTACTTCTAATATGAAATGTTTAGTTGTCTCTAATATGTAGCATTGGAATGTTTTGGAAATTCTAGTATGTCAGTGTCTAAACTATG
Organism: Myotis nattereri; assembly: GCF_964212035.1. Lineage (NCBI taxonomy): Eukaryota > Metazoa > Chordata > Mammalia > Chiroptera > Vespertilionidae > Myotis > Myotis nattereri. The sequence goes on from NC_138075.1 coordinate 161,642,177, forward strand.
TCTCCCAAGTTGCTGCATAAACTTGGAAGTTACATAACATTTTTTGTTAATGTGTGTATTCAGAATTTTCATTTTGGAAGTATGGTCATTGAACCAGTGGTGCCTAGCTCCATGCCTTGCTAATTCACTGAATAAATTCTTACTGAATGATCTGGACATTACAAAATTCTCACTTGTCTCCTGAAGCAATACGTGGAGAAAAATTATTTGTTTATTTTGAGTATATTACGTTAAGTTATGATTCTTTGTAAATGGATTTATATGGTGACTAGTTAATTGTTTCCTTCTCCATCCATATTTGGGAATGGAGTATGAGGAGACCTTAAAAAGGTGGCACAATGAGATTGAGAGCAGTTTGTTATTTAGTCATTTGGACCGGCTTTGTGCCAGCTGAGCTTAAAAGGCTGAATCCTTTTCAACTTATATTAACTTGAACTTGAAAGCTTCTTTCAATTTTGTTTGTATTTCTCCTTAGGCTGGTCAATATTTGATGAGCAGAAAAAGATATGTTAATCACTTAATGTTTGATTTATTGTTTTTTTTATGTATTTTAATTATTGTCCAGACTTGGACTTGAAGAGAAAATGACCTGGCAAATTTCATGAAAAAAACACACACAAACTAAAACAAATGAAACCCTCTTCCATTGTTTATGTCTCAATTTATCATTTTCTGTAATGCTTTTGTAATCCAGAAATGAGCCTTCTCCAACACAACCTCCTGGCCCCCAAACATAATTAGATGCTATCCAGCGGGAAGATATATTGGCTATGGCAAGTTAAAAAAAAGTGGCACCAATTCTGCTGACACCTTATATTCTCCTAAGTGGGCTTTAAGCTATCCCTGGATATTTGTTTTTAAACATCGTATAAGCTATTCCATTTTATCAAATTAAAAGCACAATACATTCTCTTAGAATGACAGAACCTGAGTCAGGACTTCAAGTTTGTGTTATTATTATTCTTATTTTTGCTTTTTACAAAAGAATCACAAGTGGTTTTGTGCGAGTGTGTGTTTGTGTGTGTGTGTGTGTGTGCGCGCACACGTGCGCAAATTAAACCTGACATTGTGGGTCTGTTATGCATATTTAATGCTAATAAATTAAAGTACACAGATACCTGCTCTGTGTGGGTCTGATTATTTGCATGATAACAGTTTTCATTATTTAATTCTCATTATTCAAGCTGTTCAAATGTCACCTCCTCTGGAACTCACATCTCTTGATACCTTCAATTGGAGTAAAGGGACTCAGCTTCTTCATTCTCACAGCAGACACCCTGAATAGAGCATGTTGCTGGGACTATTTGTTTACCTTTCTGTCCCCTGCCCCTTCCCCCTAGGAAGTGGAGAGCTCAGGAGAGTGGGGCCTGGTTCCATTTATCTTCAGCACTGTAGAATAGGCATTTTTTTTGAAAATTCTTGGTGGATATGTTTTATTGATTTTAGAGAGAGAGAAAAGAAGGGGGGGTGGCAGAGAGAGGGAACAAAACATCAGTGTGAGAGAAACATCAATTGCTTACTGGGGATCCAACCAAAAAGCCTTTTGGTGTATGGGGTGACGCTCCCACCAACTGACCCACTGGGCCAGGGCTGTACAATAGGCACTTGATACTTGGTTGTTAAATGAATGAAATACCAGATGCAAGAATAAGGGATTTAAATTTAAATTATTGGGTTCTTTTCTATTTTGAAATTTTGTGGAATTTAAATCATGGGCAGATCACAAACATCTGATGGGTTTCTTGATTTGTAAGTGCCAATCCTATAGAAGAATTTTTTCACATGAGTTTTGAAATGCTCTGTTTCATTATTTGAAATTGTTTTTTTTTGCCAGCCTGCCGAAGCATACCTAGCAGGAGTGGCTTACACAGGGAGTGCTTGGTTTCCAGTGGGTCAGTGTCAGTTACAGGGTGTCAGTCAGAGGTGGGCGATGCTTTTTTTCTCTGTAAGACTTGTGATGATTCCAGGTTGGGTGGAGGAGTGGGGGGTGGGGGGTGTAACTATTATGACAAGCATCTGGGAGACCCAGATTGACTTTCACAGTTATATCACTTACTTAGAGAAATGTGCAAATGAATAAAAGTCAATGCATTCAGGAATCAGAACAGGGATGTAAAACATACTGCAGGTGCAGATATTAGGTGTCTGTGTAACACAAACAAAAAAGTCTTCAGGCCCATCACGTGATTTCAGGCTTCCTGTGAGTCAGCTCCCTGGATAGCATGTCTACATGGTGAATGTTTTGAGAAAAGCCAGCCTTGGGGGTGACATCAACAGGGAGGCAGTATGCTGCTCTTAGCCCTATTCTCACGGAAGACCATTGGATCTACACTGGCCCAGACTTGCTCATATGGCCCCCATTAAAGTAGGCCAGCCAGGGCTTTCCAAGCTCTGGTTTATGGGCCAGGATTTAATGTCTTCCTAATGCAGAAATACTTTTCTTTCAGGGAGTTGAAGACTAGGGAAAGAATAGTTTCCTACATAAAATCTTATTAATGTCAACTTAGGTTAATTTGCATTTAGCAGCCTGGAGGGAATCTCTCTGTAGCCCTCACCTCCGATCAAAATTCTATTTCAGCGCTCTGTCTCATTCCACATGCACTTCCAGATATGGATGTGGAAAATTCAGAGTATGTTAAAAAATAAGAATCCGCTCACCCAGTGATTAAAGGACTTCAAAATTGCAAAGGCAACTGAGAGATTATTCAGTCCTAAAAGGTAAAGGTTGAGTGGTAATGTAAATATGGATTTCAGGTATTAAAAAGTATCTTTCACAGTGGATCACACTCAGATGTTGTCCATCACCACTATCAACTGAATAAGAGAAAACACTATTGGGGTGCATCAGAGATTTAGGTGATTTTGTTGTTGTTTTTAGATCAATCAGTGACAGCACTGGTGTGAATTATGAGGATCTTCTGAATGGAGAGAATAAATGATTCTAATATATTTGGATTGTAAATGTAATCTAAATCTAAATTTATGAAATTTTCAATTAGGAAGAACCTTTTGTCTGAGCCTAAGCAAAACAAACAAATCAGACTGTTAGAATTGGAAGGTGCACCAGACGTCTAGCTGGGGCCATACCCAGTAGGGAACCTCTGTCCCGCCTCCCTGATGGATGGTAATTCCGCTGCTGCCTGGACACATTTAGTGGGGAGAATTCCTTGCTTCCTAAGACTTCCTGCTTCATCCTGGCCATTTCTGCTTGCCAGAATGTTTCCTTAGGCTTGACCTCCATCCGATGCTCTGAAGTACACATGTATTGTTCCTCCCATGGCTCTGTAGAGTTCCATAAAATGATGAGCTCTGTGTCTTCCACAAGAAAGCTTATTGGATAGTAACAACCTTTACTATCATGTTCTTAAATCTTCTAGCTCTTCTCCACATGGCATGGTTTCTGGGTCCTTTGTCATCCCAGCAGCCTTCCTTTAACACCATGTCACACTGTCAGGGTCTCTTGAAAATGGTGAAGGGAGCAAAGTTTCATCTTGGCTTGCCTCCTTCTGTGGAACCTTTAGCACCTTGGACTTGGGTGCTTCGGTGGGTGCTCTTGCTTTGCCCTTCTGTGTCCTCGTGCAAGCCTCTACACTTCCTGGAACTCAAGCCCTTCGCTGGTGGGCGCAATCTCGAGTTCTTCCCAGGATGTCCCTTGGAGGACTGCCACTGTCCTCATGCCATACCTTTCCTCCGCATGCCCTTCCCAATGAAATTCCATTCGGTTGTGTCTTCTCCAGTTCCTCCACAGCTTTCGGGTGTCAGATACCTCATCTGCTCTATAAGTAGGAACCTTCCAGTAAACCTGGATAGCAGATGCATTTTAACTGATTTTCTAGAGGCCGTTAGCTTTCGTTTTGCTTGCTTTTATTTGTAATACAGGCAGGTAATAAAGATAGCATGAACTGTGGTGGTGTTGGTGGGGTAATTGAGGACCGGCCAGTTCCTTTGTTGTACTTTTCAAATCTCACCATGAAGGCAGCTCAGCACCAACTCTTGACCAGAGGTGAACCTGCCTCTCCTGCCTGCTCTTACTTCTGGCACCCAGTCTGTGAAGGTTGTTGATAAACAGCTCCTAAGGCCATTGAATTTGGCTAACCCAGTGAGTTCAATTGTAATTTGATAACAAGCTTAAGTTTCACTGAGGCCTACAAGAGGTCAGTGGCTTCCAACTGTGGTGTCACAACACATTTCTGTGTTACACTCAGCTGTGAGGCATTAACAGATACTGATAAGGCACAGAAGTTTGCAAATGACTTATTTTACAGTAAAATATCTGTGTAATATCTGTGTATGAACTGGGATGGATTCATGGTCAACCCCCAAATTTTACTTTTCACTTGCATTGTGATGGGTGTTCTCCTGCGGGAGAGAAAGGAATGAAGCTGCAGCTGTCAGTCAGGGTGGGCATTTTGCATAACTTATCTTTCTCATCTTATTGATACGCCTTTAATCATGGTATAATTATAGATTCTTGTAATCTGTGTCAGCGTTTGCCTTATTTCCGTGAGCATTTTTAAGTATAGCTTATTAGAATCTGGATTCAAACATGCTAGTGTTGTATGCAAGTGAATGTTATGTCATGTGCATCTTGATGGGGGGGAAAAAAAAAGGCTGAGACCGAAGATTAGAGAATACACTTGTGCTAGCCAGATCTATAGATTGAATAGGTCTTGAAATGTATAAGTAAGCACCTCTGGCGAGATTTCAAAGTACCCCATGAAACCTTTTTTTCTTAAACATCTCCTAGGGGCCATGCCCAAAATTCCATGATTAATTTTTTACTTAGGATAAAATTGGCTACCTTTAATAGAAGTTTCTAAAGTAAGTGATCTGTAAAAAATAATTCAGTGAATCGACTAAAGTTTTCACTTTGCCTTTGGTTGGTAATGTATCTAGGAAAAAAAATCTGTATTTCCGGAGCTTTTTTGAAAGTGAAATTTGATGTCACCTTTTAAATCCATAGTAAAGATAAATTAAAAAAAATCCATAACCCATGCCTCTTACAAGTATCACTCAATTTTCTATACTGCTCCCCTCAAGTCTGATATATTTGTAATATTCCAGCTGGTAAATGGATTACATATCTTATTTTTGAGTATTAAATGGCTGTTAAAAATATTATTTCCTTCATTTATCTGTCATTTATCCTTCCATCCTATTCATGAGTGCATCATAGTTTTACTGCCCACTGTTTGCGTGGCTCTGTGCTATCTTCTTGGGGCTTAAAATGAAATAGGCACTTTTTAAAGATTACTGTCCAGCATGGGGGATGAAAGAAAATCACAATGTAAGTTGTAATTATTTTAATAGCACAAGATGCAACATGCTGTGGTGTGCAGAATAGGGAATGATTAACTGTCATCGTAGACTGTACTTTCATTTTTGTCTTTTTGCAAAAGTAGGTGGAATTAATATTAATTTTTTTAGTGTGACATATATATATATATATATATATATATATATATATATATATATATATTTGGACGTTGTTAGGATGTGGACTTATTTTTAAATGAAAGTGCCATAAAAAGTGCTGCAAGAGGAGTGATAGGCATGTTTATCTGGGTTTCTGTGGCTATTATAATTTATCTGTGAGCTTGGTGTATGATAGAATCATGGGCTCCTGAAAGTAGAAGCGACTTTAAAAGTCAGCTAGTTCAGCTAGCTTCCAAAATACGTTAAATCAGTGGTTATCAGCTGTGGGTTGCAACCCCTTTGGGGGTTGAACAACCCTTTCACAGGGGTCGCCTAAGGCCATCGGAAAACACATATATAATTACATATTGTTTTTGTGATTAATCACTGTGCTTTAATTATGTTCAATTTGTAACAATGAAAATACATCCTACATATCAGGTATTTATATTATGGTTCATAACTAGCAAAATTACAGTTATGAAGTAGCAACGAAAATAATTTTATGGTTGGGGGTCACCACAACATGAGGAACTGTATTAAAGGGTCACGGCATTAGGAAGGTTGAGAACCACTGTGTTAAATGGTTAACAAACTCTTCCCGACCCCCACCCCTCAGTGTCTCCACTGATCTAGAAGCAGCATCAGAGTGTGGAAAGACCATTGGTTTACAGTTTGACAAAACTTGCATTTAAATCCTGCTTTCTCCATGTGCCAGTTGAGTGTTCATGGGACAGTCATGTAACCACCCTGTGTCCATTTTTCCTACTGAAAACTGGAAATGCCAATAAGTGTTATCATTGCAAGGTTGTTGTAACCCTGAGAGGGCTCATAAATGCATGTTAGGTATTATTATTCCACTAGAGGCCCAGTGCACGAAATTTGTACATGGTTAGGGTCCCTAGGCCTGACTGGCAATCAGGGCTGATCGGGCCCTTCCTTCCCTGGGCTGCCGGCCGCTGTCCAGGGCCTTCCTTCATTCCACACCACCCCCTGGTGGTCAGTGCACATCATAGCAAGCAGTCGAACTCCCGAGGGGACAATTTGCATATTAGCCTTTTATTATATAGGATTATTGGTAGCTCCTTTGAAAGCACAGCTTTCTGCTTCTAAAAGTAACCTGCATTAAAGTAGATACGTTCGCATCTCCTACACACTGTCAAATCCATTGTAGTGTGGGGGCCTCTATCATTCTTCTGATACAGCTTGGCCACAGTCACCAGTGACTGTTTATCTGTTGCTTTCTATGATATGTAACATGAGGGGCCACCTCTTTCTTCTTGAAATATTGCCCTCATTGGCTTTCTTGGATTTCCTCTTTCTCTGACTATTTTTTTCCCCAGCTCTTACGGACTGAGTCCTAAATGTGGATGTTCCTTTATCCCTTTACAAGTTTGTTCAGGCAACTTTATCTCCTTATACTCATAGGATTGATTGTTGCTTATAGGCTGATGATAAACACATCTGTATTTGCAACCTAGTCTTTTTTCTAGAGCTTTCTCTCAAGCCTTGTATACAGTAGTTGCTATGGACAGGTATGGTCGGTATAAAGTGGGGTATTTGTTCTCATGTGTTTCCTATCGTGGGTGATGTTACAGCTAGCAATGCAGTTAGTTAAACCTGTGGTGCAATTCAGGTCTTTTAAATACTTCACCTAGTGTCGTGGTCAGCAAACTGTGGCTCGCGAGCCACGTGTGGCTTTTTGGCCCCTTGAGTGTGGCTCTTCCACAAAACACCACGTGCGGGCGCACGTACAGTGCGATTGAAACTTCGTGGCCCATGCGCAGAAGTTGGTTTTCGGCCTGGGTGAGTCTATTTTGAAGAAGTACTGTTGATATTTGGCTCTGTTGACTAATGAGTTTGCCGACCACTGATAGTGCAATAGTAGCCTCCCAATATAGGGTATTTGCTTTCAAATTTGTCCCCTCCCATATTGTCACTAGAGTGATCATTTTAAGATGAACATCTGATTGTGCTGATCCCATATTTGGTGGTTGACTCATTTTTTAAATTGGTTTGTGGGAACTCTATATATATTATAGAATTAACCTATATTGCATGACTTTTGAAAATGCATACAATATGGCATATTTTACATTGTATTTACTTTAAGTCTCTAATTTATAACTAAATTCTTGAGGGCAGGGAGAACATTTTTTATTCATATGTGTACTCTGAATGCTTCTCTATGCTTATAGAAAGTTGATTGAACTAAACTATTTAAAAATCTCAAAGCTACCTTTCATGGCTTCATTTTGCTTTACACTCCATGGAACACTCTTGTTTATTATTGGGTCCTCATCTGTGTAAAACTTCTCTGATCCCCTCAGGCACAGCTATCTGCACTACTTCATGTACTTGGTATATTCATGTATCACAAACATTTGCAACAAAATGTTCTCTTTAACCTTGAAGTCGTCCAGAACAAGGGCTCATCTGCTTCATCTTCCCAGTGCTTAGATGCCTAGCATGTAATTAATCATGTGTTTTGTCACCTCACCACCCCGCCAACAAACAAATTGACTGTAAAAGATATACTTGTTCATCACAAAAGTATGATGATGTTAGTACTTGTTTGTTTACCCCCCTCCAGCATATACATTTTATTAATGTAGGCCAAGTTGAATTGCTGTTTCTAGTAACCTTGATGTGTTGAATACCTGACCTTCTCATCTCCCTCCCCAGGAATTTTCATGTAAACTTACAAGCTAGGTCTCCTTCACTCTGGATTTTGTAATTATTTTATACAATTCTAAGCACAAAATTTAAAGGGTCACCTTAATTTGATTTAATCATGCTTACCTCATTTTCTGATTCTAGCCTTTTTAGATCTTTTTAAACATCTGAATTTTTCTCTCTTCTTTTTAGTTATTTGCCCCAATTTATGTCCTTAGTGGATCTTCCCAGGCCTTTATCTAATAAGCCTGGCAACCAAATGAATTTTTGGAGCCAGTCAGTCTGGATGAGTGAGTTCACAGATCTTTACTTTAGGTTCTGCATCTGTAACGGGAAAATAATCCCTTCTGTGTTAAGAAACTTGATCTTTTCCTTACCTAATTGATGTATTTTTTATTGCTGTACTCTGGAATGATAAATTAAAAAAAAAATGTCTAATGGCGTTTGCCTACCCTGAGATTTATTTAAAAATTTTGTAATTTCAGGGAGTGGAAGAAATACATATTTTTTAAGGAATAATGATTAGAAAGTTGGTGTGTTTATTACTGGTATATATCTTGGACTATGTGATTTCACACAATTATACTTCTGTTCACTTGTCAGCTACTTTGCTTCTCTATCGGATCTTGCTCAAAGTAAATAAATAAGTAATAAAGGGCCTTTATATATTTTTGAGCTTTCTATTCTAAAAATGTTCCTAACATTACTGTGTATGGCACGCCCTGCACACGCATTAGCTACTTCTAATAACTCGGAGTCAAGGGGAGATTCACTTCCTTTCCAAGGTCACATAAACGAGCAAGTGGTGGAGCAGGCATTTGGACTTGAACAGTCTTAACTCCAGATTCTGGGTTTTTTCCACCATAACATTAAGTTGAAGTGCATACGAGGCCAAATTCACTAGGCAGTATGCATTAACTTTTAGAAAGTATACTTTATTAGGGATTTGTTTTTACATAAAATATTGTTGTTACTGGACATTAGCTTAGTGAGGACGTAATTGGCCTTTTCTGTGGTAGGAAAAGCTAGCACTTTTGTGGAGCAATTAGTCCTGCTTCCTTTTTAGAAATACGTACCCAAAGCTCACCAACAGTCGGACTAGTCACTAGACTGTGAATTAGGCTTTACTTGGCATTACTGACCTTATCACAGCGTTAGAAGACAAACTAATCTAAACCATAAAAAAGTGCTTTATGAGTTACATAAAAATGGTATTTTTATTGGGCCTTGAGTTTTTCCGCTAGGTTAACACTGGAAAAAAAAATCTAGTGTTAGCTATTGTAAATACTGTTGGCCTTTGTTTTAGAGACTTTGCTTCTTTATGTTCATTTTTATATTTTTGTCACTAAAGCAAATAAAGGAAGCCACACATAGCTAAAGTGAAAGCCACTTCAAGGAGACGTCACATGAAACATTTTGAGGAGGGAGTTATGTGGTTTTATTGTAACATGCAAATGTGAATTGTTTTGTGATCAGAATTTTTCATTTACCACTCATAAGTATTCGGTACTGTGATGGCTGTTTAGGACTAGCCTAGTTGCACTTTCAAACTGATGTCATAATTATTTAAAAGAAAAGAGTGGTGATTCTGATTCAGAATTTTAATGCTCTCTGAGGCAGGTGATTAGAGAAATTATGTCTTTATTCACATGATTGCTAAATACATTTCTGATCCAAGCGATTCTGGTTTGACTGACTTTGAGAAGACTTGTGCTTGTGAAGTAGTTGCGGGTCATGGGCACAGGTGGAATGGAAGATTAGCACCTTGCCTGGATCCCCTGAGTCTGTAAATTCAAGGAGCTCCAATTTCATACTGGGGCCTCTGGCTTTTCCTTGCTTCATGGCTAACACTTCTGTATGTGGGGAAATTTCTTCCCTGCTGGAATCAGCTTGGGTTCACATTTTCTTTTCCTTTCCTTTTGCCCATGACATTTTTGTGAACTTTCGACTTCAAATATGCTTTTTTTTTTTTAAATGGTTGTTTAAAGGTGTTCCTTAACACATAGAAGAAAAAAAATAACTTTAATTCTTAAACAGAAGTACAACTAGGGTGTTTTATTGACAGTTCTTATGTTGTTAATATATGTATAGAAATGTAAGCTATTTCATGGCCTGTAAAAACAAAATATACATTACAACTTTCCTCCTGTGTGTGCTTATTTTAATCCTTGAGCCAGACCTTGTCTGAAATAAGCTTTACCTTTTAAGGAAATTGATACAGAGATATAATTATGTCTAGTGTTTATTATTGCACACACATATATAATTTGAATATTATTAATATAGGGAAAATATCAGATAAGTTTGTGTTAAAGTAGGAATATCTAAACAAATTAGCAAATGATTAAGTATTTCATTCATTCCATGTGTGAACAATGTGAGAAATACATAAGAAACTTGCTTGAGTACAGCTGTTCAAGATGTGGCTTTAACTTGTCCTAAGAGTGAAATTGTAAAATAATAGCATAGAGAGTGCTTCTTTTGAGAATTCCCCTAGTAAAGGCAACTTCTGAACCCACTTCACTGTTATTTGCTCTTTCTTGAATGAATGAGGGAGGTTTGCATATTTGTAGTATATTCCAGGTTGTAGAATTTTTTCTTGTGGAAGAGAGGCATGCCCCTGAGTCCCATTCAGTCACAACATTTGATTAAAATTCAGTTGGAATGGACATAAATGAGATTCAATATGCCATTTCTTCTGCAAGTTCTTTTAAAAAAAGGAAATATGCATTAAATTTTTTTCTGTCCATTCACTCTTTTTAATACTTTTTTCTTTAACTCTTATAATAAACTGTATATTGTGAAATTGTGCCCTTTCCTCTGTGCAGGGTTCACAACTGAAGGGTTTTGTGAATGGTTTGATTTATTTCTGGAATGGTGGAATTGTCTCCAATAAATGTATATATTTAAATGATTACGCAGTCATGTTGTAATTATGTTACAGATGATAAAGGTGCCATCTGTTCTTGAACTTATGTCTTTTGAAAGGATAGCACCAGAAATGATATTTTGCTTTTGATTATTTGGCATGTAGTCAAGACATTACTTTCCTCCTGAACTGCTCTCCCCAGTTACTGTCCAGAGATTTTCATAAATGAAGGGAGAGACTAGAAGGAAAAACTGGGTTACTTGCAGTAAGGGCAATAGAGTAGCAGCTAGAAGTGGTGTTTGTCAGTGGGTCACTGTGAGTTTATTTGCATTCTTATGCAAGAAACCTTTTTATGCATTTAGCTCAGCCCTTTGCATTCTGGATAATTCATTATGTGCTGCGTGTTGCTATTTCTGATGGGATAATGTTAAGAAAGAGGTAATAGAGAGGACTGAAATAGCAAGATGATGGTATACCGTCTTCATTCTTCACAGACCCACCTGTTTCTATTTTAGCAACACTTTACCATTTTTTTTTTTGCTTCTTTTTAAATTGGACCCATTTGGTTTAAAATAAAATTCATCTTTATGATGTGACTGCTTGGTGTCAGTTATTTTTAAAAATGCTGTTTTGGTTTTTTTAAATATCTGTGGTAATCCTTATGAAGTGGTTAATATGGAGACCTGTTCTGTTTGAAGAATACACTATTTTGTGGATCAGAGAGGTTAAATAATTTGTTCATGATCACAGAGCTAATCAGTAGAGAAGCTGAGATTCCTAAACAGAGCATTTGAAATTATTTTGAAAAATTTTAAACATACGTAGAAGTTGAGAGAAGAGAACAGTTGTGTGCCAGTCCTACAGATTAATCATTGAGCTATCCAGGTTTCACTGTTCGCTTTTTTTATTCCTTTTTCTTTCTTTCTTTTCTTTTCTTTTCTTTTTTTTTCTGAAGTATTTTAAAGTAGATCCCAGACATTGTTTTCAACTGTGCAAATTTTGACTATGGGACAAATGTTTTATCTCTATACCAGATCGTTTTAGAAGAGAATGATATAAGGTGAACAAAGAGAAGCCATAGTTTTCTAGAAAACAAGTTTATATATGTATTCGGTTTGCTCTTTTATTAATAAAATAGCAGTGAAATAGCTAATACTTTCTGAGTACTGGTTTTGGGCTCAGAATAGCCACTCATGCTTCATGCCTCTTACCTCATGCAGTTTTCAATAACCCTGCACTCTGTAATACTTTCTTGTGGATTCAAGTTGCTTTTTAAAAAATAAGTATCTCTTTACATGAAATTAAAGTATTTTGCAATCGACATTGCCTTAAATCATAATGTCTTTTCCACTCCTCATCTTTAATACTAATTATAATAGTACATTGATGAAGGTATGTTGCTGGTTGCTGCTCAAAAGTGTGGTCTGTAGACCAAAGTCATCAGCATTGCCTGGGAGCATAGTAGAAAAACAGAATTTCAGGCCATCCCCCAGACAGTTTGAATCAATCTGCATTTTAAATAAGATCTTCAGGTAATCTATATGCATATTAACGTTTGAGAAGCTCTGGATAGCACTTAAACAGTGCCTCTCAAGCATGGCTGCACATTACAATCACCCAGAAAACTTTTAAAGCTGCCAATGCCCAAACCCTGACCCATTAAATTAGACTCTCCAGGGGAGAGGCCCCAGGACCGTTTTTGTTTTTTTTTTTTTTTTTTCCTTAAGTCTCCCAGGTGATTCTTCAGGCATTGGTTTAATAGGACTAGAGTATCTTTCCATTTTGTTTCAGCTACTTAACTCTAAGCAAAACATTTCATCTTATAAATTGTATATTGAAAATGATGCTATCCATATAAATAGAATTGAAGGTGAAAAAAATTCTGGACTTACACTTAATCTTTTTGGTGATCATAATTCATTGACACCTCTATAGAAAATAACTTCCTTTTATGTAAGACTGCACTTCTTCACTGTTCTTATCTTTCCTTGGCACTAGGGAAGAAAATGCTGCCAGTATTTATTGTCTGTTCTTTGTCCCATTCTCTCCTTCAGGTGAATTACACAGAGGGAGGCAGGGAGATATGGAATATCAGATGGATAGACTCTGGACGAAGAGTCATTAAATACATTTATGAGATTATACTAGATAGGTTTCTAAGTATTTTAATTTCGTTCTTAAATTTTTTTCCTTGTGTGGTCATGGGTATTTGCTTTTCTTTGAGTCAGTGACTACAATTCTAGGCCTGTATTGTTAATTCAGCTATCGTTACTGAGGGTTTAGTAAACGCAGCCACACGAACAAAGTAGTGTTGCTGTGCTCCTTACCTAGTTTTGTACGGCAACGTGATTGAGAGCGTGGGCTCTGGAACCAGACTACTTGCATTGCACCCTCTGCTGCTTATATGCTTGTAACCAGGGGCACGTGATTCACGTGCCTCAGTTTGCTTGTTTTCCAATCTATGAAACAGAGTAGCCTAACAGCACCTACCTCTAATGTGGCTGTAGGGATTAAATGGATTACTATATGTGTAAAACACTAAGAAGAATGCCTGGCACATAGTAAATGCCATGTAAGTTTTTGCTGGTGGTATTACTATTATTAAATATCCCATACCTCAATGAGAAAAGGTGGCTTGTATGTGAAAGCATAGACAACCTAATGGTTTTAACCTTTGAGAGATTCTTTAGGTTCAAGTAGGATTTTTGTGCAGAGAAATTGGCCCTCTGATTGGAGGAAGGACACAAGAGGTTCAGACATGTATTCTGACTGCATGTATTTCTTATTTTATTGGGTAATTGGGTTAATCAGTCCACCCTTGACAGAAGGGGGGAGGAAAGGTGTGCAAGTAACAATTATCTCACAGACACAATTAACCTTAGATTGTTGAAGTACTTTATATTCCTTGAATAAGAGCCACCGAAGAAATTCAACCTTTAGTTTTTTAAATAATTGCTTTCCCCAAAGCTCTGTAGTAGCACATTTGAGTGTTTTTAAAGCCATTCATTAGATTAGTAGCATTTTATAGTTTGGCTTTATTTGAGGAATGGCTGCAGACATGGAGGAAATGTGGCAGACAGATTAGGAGGTAAGCCTGGTAGGCCTGGAGTCACTGGGATATTAGAACTGTCAAATATGGATACTTCAGGGGACTGAAAGATTACATTTTAACCCAGTGCCTTTATTTCACAGATGACAAAATGGTGGCTGAAACCTGAAGGCTTTGATGTGGTTAATGAGAAATGCATGTTCTAGTTTTACTTATTTTTGGATGCTTTTCTTAATAATTAATACATTTTATGCATATATAAACATATCTATGTAGTGTGGCAAAAATATACAATAGCAACATTGAGTATTTTTCTACCGTACAATATTTTTGGGTCTGTTTTTACATATCTCTCTTCAAAGTCATGAGATCAGCTAACTGATACCAACTAGTGATTGCATGCATTTGGGAATAGAATATGGTATCTATTTTTTTATGGGCAAGATTAGGCATGTTTTTGTTGGCATTGAAAAAATTGCTGTGTGAAGAGAGTGACTATTATTTATTTAACATTTAACCTGAAAGCTAAAATGTGTTCAAAACAGCTCATTTGACAACAGTTCGGAGTCAGAAGTATTAAAGGACAAACGAAATAAGGATTTCTTTTTCTTAATCAGGGTCCTGGGGAAAGGGCCCGCCTCCCGCAGAGGAAATGACTATAAATGGCCTTTGCAGTTAAGACATCCTCTGTGGCAACAACTGCCTTTCTGGTTGGCCTGGTTTTCCCCTTTCCTCACAGAGAATTGCTGCTAAAAACACTTACTCCGTATTTGACTCCTCAGTTTTATCTTGTTTTCTATGTGAAATTAAATTTCTTGCTCTCGCTTTTGAGGCTTGGTGCGGCTTTGGAACCCAGCTGTTTGCCTTTGTTTTTGTGCGGCGGCGTCTCTCTTCCTGGGGACTTGTTCACTGGTCCGTATGCAGCATCCTTGGAAGGGTCCTCTTCTTTTCATGCCAGAGGACAACAACAAATGAATCCCGTTCCTTGACCCTTTTGTTATTAGCTTTTGTGGGAAGAAAATGTAGAGAAAGAAAATTACAGAAAATAAAAAAATGGTGCTCTCAACACCGAAGATAGAATGACATTCACTCTCACTGATGGACTTTTTGGTCCCTGCTGATATTTTTAAGCCTGTAGGGTAGGGATTGCTTTTCTTTGCCTTAGTGATGTAATATTGCATACCAAGGTAACACCCAGCACTCATCTACCTATGAAATGCCCTTGTGTTTTATTTGCTTGTTTTTTAATAAATGTATGTGGTTTTTGAACTCTGTTTTTTTTAAAAAAATATAATTCTGTAAGTCAGTTGTACCAAAGGACTTGTGTTTCTACTTTTTATATCAGAGTTAAACATGCATAAAAAATAAACATGTATGGACATGTTCATCTCTGTAGATGGGCTGTCCTGGAGTTTATTTATAAGCATCCTCATCTATAACATGTAGGTGAGACAACTGAATCACAGGTTTGGACCAAACAGATAACTGGTGGACTTGGAAGCACAAATCATGTCTTCTGTATAAGAGTCTTTCTTTAACACTTTATTTTTATTGTTGACAGCAAATATATACGTAATGTAAATCTTATCAGAAATATGTTGTCATATAACTGGAAGTCCGAGGGGTAGATTTGGCTTTAAACAAATACATCGGGACTCTCCTTTTTCTCCCTCTATGATGCTTCCCTCTTAGTTGGCTTTGTAGTCATGCAGGCTTGTTCCATGTTGGAGCAAAGATAACCACCAGGAAATCCAGGCTCACATGGTCTTTCCACTAGAGATCTCAGAATAGGCCGGACACAGGATCCATCCAAGTCCATATGCTGTCTCAGAAGATTTGAAAGGAGCATATGCCTACTTTTGGATTAATCATTGTGTGCAGGTCCGATAGGCCAGCCCATTTACAAAGTAAAGACAGCCTAATTACAGAGTAGAATATTGTTAGTTGAAGTCAAGATTAGAACGAAGGAATGTTTGTGATTGTGTCTGTTTTGGTCACGCTCCTGTAACCTTTTTTCTACTACTATATTTCTTTCTAAGAACCATGACCAATCACCTAAAATCTGAGCCCTCTCCACTGTAGGAAGCACATTGAAATATTATTATTATTTTATATGCCATTGTATCTATAGCTGTGCTGATCTGTTTTTAAAATATCCTCTTCCTTCAGTGCCTAAACTTTTAATATTGAAATAATACTTAAGTAAACAGTTTCATTTTAATTGATTATATTTCAGGGTAGCTGTGTTTGGGTAGTTTTTAGGGAATGCTGCCCTAATGCTAATACTAATCTCAAATGTGAGCTCTTTTCATCGCAATATGGGATAGCTTACTTCTGGATTTTTTTAATCTGCAAATGTTGTGTTTATAAATTTGTAGTAGTTTCTGTCAGGTAGAATACTATTTCCTGTTCTTGTTCTTAGATTGAATGGTTTTTGTATACTCTCGAGTAAGACTAGTTAGTTCGTACAACTTGTAGCTGGTCTAGAAATGGGACGAAGCTAAGGAACACTGAGCTGATGTTGATAGGTGTGAGTGAGCCTCAAATGGGGCACCTCCACTCGTTTACCGGCTTTTCTTGGAGACGTGCCAAAGAGCTAAAAATCAATAGACTGTAACCTTAGTCACTTTTAAATAGCATATCACTAGCTTTTAAAAGTGATAATTAATTTGTTCCTCATTCTCTTCGTGGGGCCACATATTACTGAAGGAAGATAAGATAACTGTCTCTTCCTTTTTTAAGCCAGGCAGCTTTTTTTCTAATATAGCTCTGATAGAATTCTTTGCTTTAAAACGCTCAGTAGCTCACTGGAAATTCTCTCAGTGTGTGCCTGCTTTTAAAATATTTTTTTATTATGTTCTCATTCGCTGCCAATTTAAAGAATTTTTTTTTTTTTTTTTTACTTTTGAGTTGAGAGGTTGCTCGTCCAGCAGAAAAGAACCTACTCTACCTTGAGAGGTGTGGAAGCCTGTGTAAAACATTTTTGGAATATTGAGAGTTTGGAAAAAGTGAGAATCTCCAAACTAATTATCATTTTGCGTTTCTTGAATTCCAGGTCATTTTGTGCAGAGTTCTATGCATGTGGTAACAGAGAGTGGGCAGAACTTCAGACTGACAGAACCCTTCTGAATCCATAGTGGCTTTATGTTCACATGGAAAACTATAAGAGAGCTATTGAGACTAAGTATAGGATTTAGACCCTTATCAAATCTTAACTTCTCTCATCTTTACCTATACATGAATACTTTAATTGCTCCATTGATGGAAGACATCTGTCATATATCTGTTTTTGGTGTCTATTGCATATCTTTGTTAGTACTATGTACTGGATATACGAACAGAGCAATTACTGTAGTGCTATGTACATATACAACCCTAAAACATAATTTTAATACACCTAATAATTTTAATAATGCTCCTAGATTAAGAGTTTATTTTAAAATGGGTTAGTTATGAATGAGGCCTGGCTCTTATCAGGTTGTCCTACATCTAAGGTCATTATTAATAAAGCCTATTTACCTACCACTTCCATGGTTTCTTTAAAAAATATTTCATTATTCAAGGAAGAATAAATATTTCTCTGTTTTCTTTCATGGGAAAATTATTTTTACTTTAAAAAAGATTTAATATTGAAGTTCCTTTTTATGCTGTGAACTTCTTCAAAAGGAATTAATTTAATTGGTGCTGGGGTTTTCTGAGGCCAATCTTTTATAAACAAATGTCAGTAGGTTATTTCAGTAGTTGAACTTTTTTTTCATACCATTCAATGACTTACATTTTTCTCAATCCATTGCTTAAAAATACAAACCCAATGTTTATTCTAGAGCATGCATGTATGCTGTTATTGTTAGTGGGCAATAATTGCTTTGATGTATTATTTACTACACTAACCAGTTTTTTTAAAAAAGTGAGAAATAAGAATAGACAATGCTTGTTAAGTGACTATATGTGTTGAGTACTGTTCCAACCTGTTTTCCATGCAGTACTTTATTTAATATACAGAACAACTTTAAGGGGCAGGTGCTGTTATTATTCCCATTTTCCAGATGAAGACATTGAGTCATAGAAGGAATAATTTCTGAGGTTACACAGTTTGTAAATGGTGACATTGGGATTTCAGCCCAGAGACTCTGGTTCCAGATCCCATTGTTCAACTACCAATGGGCCTTTCAAAAGAGTGTATGATTGCTGAGACTATCATCAGTTAAATCATCAAGTAAACCTAAGCCAACAAAAATCCAGTTTGTTAAATAGCGTTCTCTGATTTTGAAAAGTGGACAAATAATATTGTTGGTATTGAAATATTATTTTACATGACAAACAATTCCGATTATATCATATGTATTTAGCTATAACATTGTGTTTAATTTTGAGCCACCTATTTTAACCATGATCCTTGGAAATCTATCTAAATATAAAGAATGACAAAATATACTAAAGCACATAAAATGAAACCATGGAAGAGACAGGGAATGTTTAGTCTAGCAATTAGGTTTGTGGGAAGATAAGGAAATTCATTTGTCTGATAAATTTCACAAATACATGAAATTGAAGGAAAAATTCTATCATGATTATGGATCCAGTTAGTAGAAATTACATCATTGGAGAAATTGAAGGTTGCATGTATATGTGTGTGTGTGTGTGTGTGTGTGTGTGTGTGTGTGTGTGTCGCGTGCGCGCACATGCGTATGTACATTTATGTGGTGGGAGTGCTGGTGAGGAGCCCCAAAACTTTTTAAGGGAGAACTCATGACCTGGTTTATTTTGCTGAGGAGTATGTGGATGGCTTTGCCCAGCTCACTGTAGTGAGATAGATGATGGAAAATGATTGTGGGAAGTTGGGAAGGTTTATGAGAGAGCGGAGAATAGGGTAAATGCCATGAGGGGTAGAACATTACGGAAAAATTACTTAAGGAGAACTTGAAGGGCACTTGCTTTGTTGCGTATGAAATGACTCCCTCTATCTTCCCCCAAAACTTTTGTAAACATCAACTTTATTTGGTTAGTGTTTTTTTTTTGAGTTATGTTTGTGTTTTTCTCAAAAGCTTCATTATAACTAACTTCTAGGAGAACAGACTGGCTTGTGGGTGACAGCAGGGACCAAAAAAGCTCACTTTTGTTCAAATTACAGTACAAATTTCCTAATAGTGTTTGTAAGTACTGATGTGACTATAACATATTTGAGAATAGTTTTAACTCTATATAAATACTTTTGCTTGGATTAATTATTGAAGCACCTTTCAGATTTGATTTCTTACCAACATTTGCATTTTCTTCTGTGTTCTCTATTTTGTTCCTGTCCTGTGGATGTTAGAAGAGTTTTAGAACATAAATGACAGTTTAAACTCAGTGGCACCCCCATTGGTAGAGTTTACCATCTAAAGCAATGCCCTGTATTCTAATCCTGAAAAAAGATGACCATTTATAAAACAAATCCTGCTTGATTTTGTCTGATATACCCAGCAGTTCATTATAGTGTAAGTGGTGAAAATAAAAGTAAAGTTTTCCAAGAAAATAAAACCACATGTTTTCATTTTATTATCTACCAGAGGCCCCATGGGATTGAGCCAAAACTGGCTTTCCGACATCCCTTGAAGGGTCCCGGATTGCAGGCCAGGACGAGGGACCCCACAGGTGCACGATTGGAGCCGGGGAGGGATGCGGGAGGTTGGCCAGCTGGGGAGGGACCACAGGAGGTCTCCAGGACGTGTCCGGCCCGTCTTGGTTAGTCCCGATTGGCCAGACCCCAGCAGCAAGCTAACCTACTGGTCAGAGCGTCTGCCTCCTGGTGGTCAGTACATGTCATAGCGACTGGTCGACCAGTTGGCTGCATGCCTCCTGATGGTCAGTGCACGTCATAGTGAGCTGTTGAGTGGCCTTAGCATATCATTAGCATATTACACTTTGATTGGTTGAATGGCTGACCGGACAACTGGACACTTAGCATATTAGGCTTTTATTATATAGGATAATGAGATGAATCCAGTAGGATAATGTATTCTACCTATGAAATAATAGTGGGTCTATCCCTTTCCATTATCTCCGATTTGATTGATAATATTATGAATAAATTGGAGAATATATGCAAACTTCTATGGCAGGTTCATCTGGTTGCCTCCAGATAACATTCTTACTTTCCATTTTAGTAATAATTAAACTGGTTTTAGCTCAGCACCTGCTGCCCTGCCAGGAAACCTATATTCCAAGGTTCCTTTATGCCAGGTGAGTGCATGTAACTACGTTTTATGTAGTAGGAAGAAGTTGAAGTATTGATTGTTACTTTGAGAAATAACCTTAAAAAGGAGAAGTAGTACACTTCTTTTTCTAATTCCTTCAACTTGTTTCCTGGATCACAGATGGGATGGCTGGAACTCGGTCAGCCATTGTGGATGATGAGGATAGGAATCACACGCTAGAGAATATGAAGTAATCAGCCAGAAGGTGTTTGGGTCCTTGATGACTTTGAGGAATTTCCATACTAAGTCTGGATTTTCCATCTTGACTTATTTTTTGTAAGAGATAATTATTCTTCTCTTATATAAGTCATTGTTATTTTGGGTTTGCCATATGCAGCTGAATCTAATTCTAGCAGGTATAGTTCATTTTCCCATACCAGGAAATAGGATCTTTTCTGGATATTTTATTTTATTTGGATATCTTCATTTTTATGGGCTTATTTCTGCATCATGAATGACAGACTGATTCCAAAATGTAAATATCGGTGAAGAATCAGAAGCAGCAAGGTGCACATAGAGGGAAGAGCAAGAACTTAACTTCAAATTCTGTTGGTTATGTGATCTTGGGATAGTTATTTAACCACATTTAGTCTCAGAATCATCTTTTGTAAAACTAAAGTTGTGGTGTTTTCCAAAAGTTATTGTTGAATAAATGTGAGTAGTTGGCTCAAAGTGTACCACTTAGTAGGCTCAGAATTTACATTTGTTAGTTCCTGTTTTTCCTTTACATTAAGAGATACGCAATCATGTCAGGTGGCATATTTCTCTAATGGCACTGAGGAAATAAAGAAGCCAGAAAATGGAACATGTTAAGTCTGCTGGCAGGAGAAAAAAAAAAAAAATGAAGGAAACTTATGCCAAAAAGGGGACTAGTCATCTAAGGCTACAGACAAAAGGTGATTCAAGAATTCAGTGCATGGCACTGGCTGGGTTGCTCAGTTGGTTGGAGCTTCATCCCATATGCCAAGGTTGCAGGTCAGGGCCCTAATATATTAGAATCAATGATCCCTGGTCAGGGCGCACATACCAGAATCAATCAATGAGTGCACAAATAAGTGGAACAACAAATCTCTCTTTCTCACGATTTTTCTTCCCTCTTCCCCATTCTTTCTTTAAAATAAAAAAATAAAAAAAAAATAATTCAGTGCAATGAAAATTGGGTTTTTAGGACTTAGTACTTGTGTTCTAAGGTAAGTTTCAAGGCTTTATAGAGAGAACAGCTAAGTTAGGGCTGTGATGCTTAAATGAAATAGCAATCAAACCAAGAGCTACTTGATTTTCATGATGTTTTGGAAAACAAAACAAAACAAAATATATTGTCTTGCCGTAGAGCAGTTAAGAATAAGCAATGACTTATAATAAAGGAAGGTGGCCATTCAGATAACTTGAAGTAACAGATTTGAGGAATTTTCGTATTTTGCTTACAATATCCTCTTTGTGGTTTAAGTGAAAAATGTAGAAATCATCTCATAGGGATTACTTTTATTCTCTTAAAAATAGATTGAGTTAGTTATTTTTCTTTAAGTTATTTAAAATGATAAATGGTAAGAAGGGTATTTTAGTGCCTTGTAGTTTTCACAGCAGAGAAGCAACTTAAGAATTACCATTTTGAAAATTAAATATTTTGGAATTTGGCTGGTATTATCTCCTTAATTAAAATGTGACAACTAACTTTAAAACTTTTTCTTTAAAATCAACATATGTTGAAATATCTACAGTAATGTTGCCAGTGCAAGTGTTGGGTAGTGTAGTGCAAACATATTTTTGCAAATATCTGATTCCCTTAGTTTCTGGATTGTGTCCCAGTTTTAAATGGAAGGTGGGTGATGAAGTTGTAAAGCATTAAATGCACTTAAAATTGCAAATGCATTCTCATTGTCTCTCACAATTGCTTGACAGCTTTTGACCAGTGTTTCCTGTTCCACTGTATTGACTGTAGTCTCCTAGCCTTTGTCCCTGAAGTGAAGTACTCCGGAGAAGAGATTTTGGGATCACTTCCCCCATTTTTATTTGTTCTTGAATCAGTTAAGATTGTGTTTAATCAATTCAGTTCTCATATACAAAGCCACCTAAATGTTAAATTTAATAGAGTTTTTTAAAATCCAAACAAGATATATCTTATATAATTTTATTTTCATTTAAAATTGTTACTAAGAAAGCCAGCATAATCCATTTGCTTATAATAAATCATTTCTTCTTCTAGGAACTTTCAGTTTGTTTAATGACTCTTGAGTAGACAGAAGTGCATCCTGAATTGCTTAGGCTCTGAAAACATTTCACATGTAAGGTTCTATCAACATGGATTGCTGATCTCCACACATACTATGAAAAAGGCTGGTTGGGAAAGTTAGGGCTGGGGTGTTTTCCTGCAATTCAGAACAGAAGCAGAAATGAAGAGAAATTATATAAAACCTCCATGTCTGCCATGTGTGCAGATGTCAGCTATACAAATAGGAACATTAATTTGAACTTTTAGACAATAACCCTTCTAAAATGTAATACATCTTATATAGCAGACAACTCTGCACTGGCCTTAAGTCAGAACTTCATTGATAGGTCCCAGAATGAAATTCCGTATTTTGGATTCTCTAATAACTCAGAATTTCTTGGTATTAAAAGAGAGATGTTTATTATAGAAAAAAATGCATTCCTGCTCATAGGATGTTTTTGGAATAAAGAATTATGGAGCTTTAGCACAATGCAAGAATTTGAGAGGTCTAAGTTCTGAAGGATTTGGTTAAATAGGAAGAGAAGAAGGAATGAAGAAATTTTTGAAAATGTATTAGAATGCTCTTCTCAATAACTTGTCTTATATTTTGTTTTACATTTTATATATTCTGTTTGTTTTCTGCAGCCACAATATTACTGTGTCGCAGACACTGGTTATCCCTGCCACTGCTTTTTTAATGTGCCCAGTGGTGTTATCCTCCACAGAAAGCATCTAGGTTCACTTGTTTAATGTTTTGATTATCTTTATACATACATTTTTTGTTGGCTATTTGTCCCTATCTACATACTTTACTTTTTAAAAATTATTAAAAATTACTTGAAATTTTTATATAAAATAATTATGCAGCTTAATTTTTCTAAACATTTTATTAAAGAAGGAGCTATTTTAACTATTTTCATTTTATACAAAATCTCTGCACATTTACTAAGTGAATGGTCATTAGTCCAATCTAATAACTAAAATAATTCATGAATGTTAGTTCTATAAGAATGTAAAAATAGGATTCTAGATATTTTATTTCAGATTATTTGTTTTTGCTTTTTAGGTAAAATCTCCAAAGTCAATTTGTCTATTAATTATCCCATCTAATAAAGACAGAATATGCAAATTGACTGTCACTTCACAACAAAGATGGTGGCACCCACAGCCAATAAGGAGGGAATATGCAAATTGACACGACAAAGATGGCGGTGGCCGGGCCAGGATGCTTGTGTTGTCACTATGGTGACGATGCAGGCGTTCTGCCCTGCCCCAGCCACTCCAGACCTCTGGGCAGCACACGAAGGCGGAAGGCGACTCTGGGCTGGAGCGAAGGTGGAAAGGCAGCTCTGACTAGAGCAGCCGTGGGCAAACTATGGCCCGTGGGCCGGATCTGGCCCGTTTGAAATGAATAAAACTATTGAAAAAAAAGACCGTACCCTTTTATGTAATGATGCTTACTTTGAATTTATATTAGTTCACACAAACACTCCATCCATGCTTTTGTTCTGGCCCTCCGGTCCAGTTTAAGAACCCATTGTGGCCCTCGAGTCAGAAAGTCTGCCCACCCCTGGGCTAGAGCAAAGGCAGTGCTGGCAGCCAGGGGAAGGAAGGCCTATTCTTGCATGAATCTTCGCGCATCGGGCTTCTAGTTCTATAAATAACTAGAGGCCCAGTGCATGGAATTTGTTCACTTGGCGGGGAATCCCCATTAGCCCAGCCTTTGCCCTCTTGCAGTCCAGGAGCCCTTGGGGGATGTCGGACATCCTTAGCCCTGCTGCAGAGGCGGGAGAGGCTCCTGCCACCACCACTGCCACTGCACTGCCCAGCTGTGAACCTGGTTTCTGGCTGAGTGGTGCTCCCCCTGTGGGAGCACACTGACCACCTGGGGGCAGCTCCTGCATTGAGTGTCTGCCCCCTGGTGGTCAGTGTGCGTCATAGTGACTGGTCGTTCCACCGTTCGGTCAACTTGCACATTAGCCTTTTATTATATAGGATTATATTTGATAAGATCTAGTGTTTTTATTTTTTCTTTTAAGAGAGATCCTCTGCAGGATGAGTGTGTTTATTCATTTATTATGAATTTTTATAAAAATATTTTTTTTAGAAAGAGAGGGAGGAAGAAAGAGAAACATCAATGTAAGAGGAAAACTCATCCTCTATGGGGGATTGAGCCTATAATAAGGGCATGTATCCTGACTGGGAATCAACCAACAACCTTTCAGTGTACTGGACAACACCCAACCAACTGAGCTATACCGGTCAGGGCTAGCCTTTTTTATTTTTATGTCTAACATCACATAATTAAAGTTACCTTTATAATACTATGAATGAAATTGAATTTATTACAAAGATCTATGTTATACAATTGAAGTATTTGCATCACATAATAAGTATGGTACATAGATCTTTATTCCCTTAATCATTTATATAGTTCTAGAGTGTAGTTTAATTCAAAAGTACATGTGATATTTTTGCACTTTTCTCATTGACTTATGATTGATTTTTTCAATTGCTTAATAGATTAAGTAAGGTATTTGTGTAAGCCACCTAGAACAGTGCTTGACAGGAGTAGGCATTTATTAAAGGTCAACTATTATTACTTTAATAAGCTCTGGCCAGATAGCTCAGTTGGTTACAGTGTTGTGCCTATATGCCAAGGTTGTGGGTTCTAGTCAGGGCACATATAAGAATCAACCAATAAATACATAAATAAGTGGAACAACAAATCGAGGGCTCTCTCTCTGTGTCTTTCTTTCTCCCTCTCCCTCTTCCTCCCCCTCTCTCCTTTCAAATCAATACGTTAAAAAAATATTAAAAAAAATTAGAAGCCAACTTTACTATTTTAATAGTTAAATGGTATGTAGTAATGAGTCTGGATAACTTATGAATGGATTTTTTTGTATAGCACCATAGGAACCGTTTGGAAGAGATAAATATAAAAAGATACCATAAGTTGGCTGCCTTAGATGCAGCATTATTCTCAGAGATGGTACCCAGTGTTTAATACTGCCTTGTAATATAGAAATGGAGCATATTTTGGGGACCAGAAAACCTTATAAATAGTTGCATGGCTTGAGGTTGACATTTAATTTTATGATTTTTAAATTCTTCATCAGATAAGTAGGAGTGACACAAACTGGTAGGGCTGGTTATACAGATTAAATGAAAAAACATGTGAAGAACAAGGCACAGTATGCAAAGACACTCAACAAATATTAAGTCTCTTCTTTCTAGGACAGAAAAGAGAAAAATGGCAGGAATATAATAGAACAAATTGAATATGTGGCATTGTGTTTTCATAATTTTTTAAAAAACATACACCGATCTTTTAGGATTTTAGCTATTCCAGGTTCACTGGAAATAAGAAATCTTGAAGTGATGGATTATCTATTTCTTTTGCTGTGACTTATTTAGCATAAGTGAGAAGTGACTAATTCTTGATTTTTAAACTAGTCTCCTTTTATAAAGGTTAATTTTTTGTGTTTTAATTCTTTGCTTAAAAAAGATTTAGTATTATTCCATTTAGTATTAATTACATTTTTCAATCTTAGCTTCAGGATGATGAATTTCAAGTAATCTGCTATTCCATTTCAAATACATTAATATAAATTATATCTTGCCACGTAAATCTATACTTTTTATTTAATTTGGACAAGATCCTTAGATTAAAAATGTTAATGTATGTTTTTATTATTCTGAATTTTGTCATGGATTTTATGTATTATTCCCAAGTAAATTTTGTATTTGATTGAAATAAATAATATTAATTTACAAAGCCAAACATAAATTCTTTCTTTTGAAATGGAGTTTATATAGTTTACTTTTTTAAATTAGTCTTGCAGGACAGGTCTCACTTTTCGAAAAAGTTTGAGGGCTTGTATGAGCCATGCTGCTCAATATTAAAATAAAGCTTAATAATCATCTAAGCTTGACTTATTTTTATTTTTATAGTATATTAATTATGAGAGAATTAAAAAATGTTTTTATTATTCTGAATTTTGTCATGGATTTTATGTATTATTCCCAAGTAAATTTTGTATTTGATTGAAATAAATAATATTAATTTACAAAGCCAAACATAAATTCTTTCTTTTGAAATGGAGTTTATATAGTTCACTTTTTTAAATTAGTCTTGCAGGACAGGTCTCACTTTTCGAAAAAGTTTGAGGGCTTGTATGAGCCATGCTGCTCAATATTAAAATAAAGCTTAATAATCATCTAAGCTTGACTTATTTTTATTTTTATAGTATATTAATTATGAGAGAATTAAAAAATGTTTTTATTATTCTGAATTTTGTCATGGATTTTATGTATTATTCCCAAGTAAATTTTGTATTTGATTGAAATAAATAATATTAATTTACAAAGCCAAACATAAATTCTTTCTTTTGAAATGGAGTTTATATAGTTCACTTTTTTAAATTAGTCTTGCAGGACAGGTCTCACTTTTCGAAAAAGTTTGAGGGCTTGTATGAGCCATGTTGCTCAATATTAAAATAAAGCTTAATAATCATCTAAGCTTGACTTATTTTTATTTTTATAGTATATTAATTATGAGAGAATTAAAAAATGTTGGCAGTGAAAAAAAAAACTAGTATGTAGAAAATCAGGAAGTTAATCATGGAAGTTAATTCTGTATTCCATGTCTTTTCAGGACTTGGAATACAGAATTAAAGTGTGGGGTCTATTGAATCATTAGGATAAGCCAAAAATACATGATTTCTTTTTTTTAAACAAAAATATGTAGTATATTTTTAAAAGTATTTTCCTTATTAGGTCAGTGTAGGAATATTCTATAGAAACATTCAATTGTTTTGCACATTAGAGAACAGGCTCTCTTTTGGCTGATTCTGACTGCTAACCATTCTTGTGAAGACTACAAAGAGAAGCAGTCAACAGAGTAGTCTGTTCTTATGTAGGCACATCTGGATTCCTTTAAAAAAAAATTGGAATACACACACACACACACACATATATGTATATATATGTACACACACACATGCATATATAATTGGCCCTACATGAAAATCTATATATAAATATATAGATAAATATATTCATATTTTATTTTATTATTTTTCTTTTAGCTTTATTTTATTCTCAGGTGGAGTCACATATTTTTTGTAACTAATGTTCCAATTTGCTGTACTTAAGAAAGTTTTCCCTGAACCCTAGAAAAAGAAGATGTTTGAAGTGTCTTCCTCTTCCTCTCCCTCCCTTCCCCAACAACAACACATTCTGCCTTTTGGATTTCAAATGTTTATATGTAACCTACATCACAGTATAACTACTTCAGGGCCTGGCTGCCCCCACTTCAAAAAGGTTATGTTTCTTATATTCTATTATTTATGGGCTATTGTCAAGTAGAAGGCTTTGCCATTCTATAATATCCCCAGGAATACAGCGCCTTACAACTGAAAGCCATAGGAGGTACCAAGATAACACCTGATGTGTAGTATCTTTTTTTCCCCTTTCTGTTCTCTTAGCTTTTATAAATCATAGATGGCAGAGGTCTAGCTCTTAAAGTGCCGAAGGGGAACGGCAAAAGAAGTTGGGGCTGGAACTGGGAGAGTTCTTTATATAAAACCCTGGATTCCTTTTGCTGGGAAATAACTCCCTCTCACTAGTGTAAAAGTTTTAATCTCATGCGAAAGTTCACATTTCAGAAAGTATGCTTTAATAAACGAATAATGAAGTGTTTTGTGAATATAAAATAATTTTTGACTAATTTTTTATTAAAAACAATTTTGAAATATTATGTTCAAGAGGATTTTGTGAACATTCTGTATGCCAGATATCATGGTAACAAATCTGTAGCTGAGTACACTGCATATATTGTGCAATGATAATAACACAGAACATTAGGTTTCTGTAGAGCAGTCTTTCCCTAACAGTTCTAAAATCTAGGATCTAGGATTACTTTGGCTCAGGTGTAGTCATCTTGGAAGAAAACAATTCTTTGAAATTCTACTTACATAGCATAATCAGTTTTGAGTGTGAAAAATACATTAAATTCTTGATAAATTACTTTTCACATTCCAGGCCATACTTGAGGTGCATGAAGCTTTAAGAGCACAAATAGGAATCTTTGTAACATGTAGACATGAGTCATTATGAGGTGTATTTTTAAAGTGGTTTGGGACACACCCGATAAATGAAAAGGCCAAAAAATGTGTAAGATGCAGTTACGAAATTCTCCCTTGCTTACTCGTTATCATTGTTTTCTTCATCATTATTTTTGGATAACAGATTCAATAGATTTGTAGTAAGGATTCATATTGTGAAGTGGCAGTTTGTATCCTTTAATGAGAATGAACTTACATAGAATTAGAGTATAAATATTTTTAAAGAAGAAAAGTATAGCCTTAAAAAAGCAGTGACTACTTCAGTTGAAACCTCATTGGTTACTTTGGTCTGCTAAAAAACACTGAGCATAGTTTTTGCTACTAATGAAGGCTTCACCTACTAAGCATGGAGTGTCCAAAAGTTGGCCCCAAGGCACATCTGGTAGATTTAGAGATGTAAGAGAAAGTTCCAACCAGAAGAGTTGACTGTGTTTAAACCTTTTTAACACTGTGAGTTATAATCACATTTTATAATCAAGTTAGTCACCATTTGTCACATAATCGAGATAAGTCATTTGTTAGGAGAAAACTTTTTTTAGGGAGTTAGTTTGTCTATCTGCAGACATTAGGGTGGGACTGAAGAAGCTGCATTTTCAGTTGATAAGTTGGCTAACCATGGTGACCTATCTGGTTTCTTTGGTTTGTGCTGCCAAACTACATTCTCAGAATTGTTTTGCAGAGGTAAAAGCCCAGAAACACTGAAAATATGGCAATTATTCATCTTCATTTCAACATACTCTGTGTTCAGGTTCCCTGGGACCAGGAAAAGCAAAGCTGTAATAACAACATTGGGGTAAAAGTTTACAAGGCAGAACTCTATCTTCAGATGGTCTTGTTTTCCATGTCATTTGTATAAAAACAGCATGCCAACAAATTTGGTTTTCTTCTATTTAAAATGAAATTAGGGCAGTGATTTATTTTAATTTCATTTCAGATTCTTTGAGTGGATAACAGGATCTAAGTTTAGTGTGTTTTGCTGGGAAAAATGATTTGGTATTTTGTAGAGCTTATCCTAATGACCTTGCCACCCCCAGTGCTAGTACATTAGAGAAAGAGAGAAGAGGTGGTGTGGTCCCTGAGATTTTCAACAAATGCTTATGGAGCAGAGGTCAACCAGGAGGGAAAGAGTTCTGTTCTTGACCCAGTTCCTGGTCCAGCTCTTGAGAACCTGCAGTCATTGTTTTTGTCCTGCCTTCTTACATCTCAAACTAAAGAAGATGACAGTAACACAATAAAAAAAAAAATGAGAGTATACATTCACAGAATAAGCAACCTATCTATATATATAAAAGCCTAAGTGCCCATCCGACTGTTCGACCGTCTGACCGGTAGCTATGACGCACAATCACCACCAGGGGGTAGCCGGTCTGACCGGTAGTTATGATGCACACTGACCACCAGGGGGCAGACGCTCAATGCAGGAGTTGCCCAGGTGCAGTGACTTGGCAGCTGAGGTTCTCGGGTGAGCCTGATACCAGGGTGCATCACCCGAGAAACTCCCTCTAGCAATCTGGGACTTGTTGGGGGATGTCGGAGAGCCGGTTTTGGCCTGTTCCCTGCAGGTCAGGCCAAGGGACCCCACTGGTGCACGAATCCATGCACCGGGCCTCTAGTATGAAATAAGGCCATTCAATTTAGTCCTATAGTCAGTAATTCTATAATGCTTGACCTATGGACTTCAGAAAATTTCAGTAAAACTTAGAGCAAAGAGAAAAATCTGTAGCTCAGCTTGTTTACTTTTTGATTTTCTTCTGCTGAATACTTTATTTCTTTTGGGTCAGAATAGGAGCCTTCTTGTGTTCTCTTCTTTTATTCTTCCAGGAAGCAAGGATGGTAATGGGTGCATAGCCCCTATTTGTTTACTTTTTATGTAGCTCACATATCAGTTATTACTGTTGGTTTCTTAGTGGAAATTTTTCTTTCACCCTCATTTTGGCTTTGCTTCCAAATACCTTCTTCTGTTGGCTGGAATTTAGCACTGTAATTTGTGGCTTTCCGGAGAGGGAACCTCCGTGGTCAGGTGGAGGAGGCAGGCCACATTCCAGCAGTGGAGTGGTAGGTGTTCCAGACAGAGTGCTGATTCTGGAGTGTGTTGGGGTGTGGGGTGAAAGTTGGCTCCTAATTCAAGCCTCACCTGAGGCAGTATTTTTTAAACAGAAAAGTGCCCTCTCTAATTAGCTAGCCCAATATGCAATTAGATTAATGACAGCTAACCGATTTAGAAGCCTCTCCCAGAGTGAGCTAACCAAACAATAGGTGTTTCAAGGACCTGACAAAGAGCTAATACCCCCTTCAACATCTCCCACCCCACCACCCCCTACCCCCGCCCTCATTAAAGTATTTATAGTTTTACTTCTTGCAT
This sequence comes from Myotis nattereri, assembly GCF_964212035.1. Taxonomy (NCBI): domain Eukaryota; kingdom Metazoa; phylum Chordata; class Mammalia; order Chiroptera; family Vespertilionidae; genus Myotis; species Myotis nattereri. The sequence goes on from NC_138075.1 coordinate 161,673,121, forward strand.
TTGTTGGTGGACTGCCTCATCCCCTTAAAGCACATTGTCTTTTTGCGGGGGAGGTAGAGTTAAAACTTTTTCTTCCAGAGGATGTCTCCTGGGGGGGCGGGGGGAGGGGAATTATTCCTTAAATTTACCTTTCCAGTAAATCGTGTGCTCTCAAAGCATTGTGTATAGCTTTTAAATTAACTCATTTAATTGGTAATAAAGTTCTCAGGTTTTGGAGACGGATGTATTTCCATCATTTAGATTCATTGAATACATGATCATTTTTGTGAACCTTGAAAAACACTTAGAAAACCATTTGGTTGTTAGGCTAGATATATTTTAGTGATAATTAAGTATATGTTCTTAAAAGTATTTTTAATACTGTTAGATGCTAGAGCTAGAAGGTATGTATAAAAGTTAAAAACTTCATCATCATTTCCCCCCACACCAAAGTCCCTCCAACCTTTGATAACCTTTTGTTTTCTGCTTTTGAAGTAGGAAGATTATGGCAAATTATTTCATTCTGAAATTGAACATTATTAGAAAGTTTTGATAATACTAATTTTATTTTATCCTATCAAAAGAAAAAAGATGATTATTTTCATTTTTTCCGTCATACTTGTACTCTAAAAAAAGCATATTCTAGGCCAGTGGTTCTCAACCTTGGCTGCACATTAGAATCACCTGGGAATCTTTTTAAATTCACCCCATAACAAAGAAACAATTTCCGGAGGATGAGGCCCAGAAATCAGGATTTTAAAAAGATTCCCAGGTGATTCTAATGTGCAGCCAAGGTTGAGAACCACTGTTTTAGGCTTTCTCATCAATTAGCCAGGCCCCAAATTGAATGATGGAAACAGATGGTTATAATTCAGGTTTAAGTATTTGTTGATTTTTTTTAAAAAACTTCAATTATGATTAAAAGTAGCTATTTAAATTCATTTCACAAACTTTAATTCATGGGTGCAGATTGTAGTATTTCTAAAATTATTTAGAAAGTATTTTTTATTTCTTTTGACCACATCTTTAAAATGACTGAAAATGGTAGAGGATGAATAAAGAAAGATACCTTTTGTAATCTCAAATAGTTCAGTGTTCAAACTGGAGCTTTAAGGTTCACATGAACAAAAGTTACTAAGAAGCAGTTGAGCTGCTTGAAAACCAGGCAGTTTTTCTCGCCTAGATGCTAAGGAACCTTTTTGAGCCATTCCAAACAACTGGGATCATGTGCACTGATTACAGATAAGCAAAATAAAATAAACACACTCTTGCCCATGTGGGAACTGGTTCTGCTGTCTCTTGTTCTAACTCTGCAAAGCCTGAAAGTCTCCCCAGTATCTTTGAATGGGGCTCATTGTTTATTTATTATGCTTTTCACAAGTGCTTGTAACTTCACCCTTGTTTTACTAATAGCTTTCTTCTAAAGTGGGTTGACTTTTCAGTTAATTTTCAATGGCCTCAATGTTTTTTTCTTAAATTGGGCCAGACCAATGGGCCTGTTTAAAAGTTAGACAGTCTCATATAAATTGTAGCATATAAAAATAAGGAACATTTATTCGAGATTTTTGAATTTGTTTTCCTATTTAAAAAAAAATGTAAGGTCAAAGATAATTTTTTCTTTCACATTCTTTAATTATTTGTGTTGGCAAATTAAATAAATGGGTATAGATTTTAGAAGCTGTAGAAGTTGTAAGTTTTTATGTTAAAACCTATTAGATATGGGAATATATATATATATATTTATTCATTTTTAAAATACTGTTTTAAATCTTAACATAAGGAATTTAGAAGATTGATCAGTAACTTCCATATTTAGATGAGAAAGTTGAACATTCTACACAGTGTTTAGATTTTAAATGAAAGTTATTTCATCTATAGAAATGAAACTGAAAATGAAACCACAGGAAAATAGTGTCCTTATACCAATAATTAAAACTTATAAATTATAGGGCAGAATCAAAATCCAAAAAGCATGGATTACTAAAATCTTTCGTGTCATAGCTTTTAGCTTTATTTTTTATCATATATAAATTCCAAATATATTAACAACAAAAATAAAACTAAAAATACAATTTAAGTAAAAAATATTAGGAGAAAAACCGGATGAAGGTGGTCTTCATAAGCTTGCTAAGAAACTTTCATTCATAATGCAAAAATTGTGGATTTAGTTACATAAAAGGTAAAACATTCTCATTTGCAAAAGATACCATAAATAAAGGCAGAATATTTGCAAATATATAGTAGACAGAAATTAATATAATTATTGTGTAAGGGGTTTCAATACATTGTTAAAAATGAAACAGTTTAGGAAGGATATGAAGAGGAGGTAAAAGGCAAATATGGCCAGTAAAGATTGATAAATGTGCTCAAGCTCTTGAGGGGTCGGGATGACACAAATGAAAACGATAAGATGTCATTTTTATCTCATCAAATTGGTTAACTTACAGTATCTAATGCTAATAAGGATAGCATTACATTCTGTTGATAAGAATGTGAATTTTTTATACCTAAAATGTATATTAGTGATTTTATCCTTCTAGGAATCCATCCTACAGACAATAACAATATGTAAGGATAGAGTACAAGGATCTCTATTGTTAATGACTTATATGTTATAAATATAACTTAATTGTAAAAAATATATTTTTGTAAATTTACAAATCAGTGAAAACATTGTGAATCAAATATAGTACATTCAAAGTATGGAATATCATACAGCTATATTAAAAATAACTGGTAGGAAGCTATACTGGTGGCAAAGCATACATGATATTTTTAAGTGAACAAAGGGTATTGCAGATATTTATTCATTATATAAATATATGATCATGTTTTATATAATTTTTGGTATTAAAAATTATTCTATAAAATGTATATATACATTTGTATATTTTAGTGTACGCATACTCAAAATATGGATATTCCTCTTAGGGTGGATTAATGTTAGATTGTTGGAGAGGTAGAGGTAGAAGAAATGAGTATCTATTATATTTGTAGTTTTAAAAGTAACAATAAACTTTTAAATAGAAATTTTGACCATTTTACTTTCAGGAAACATGTTATTTGGAAACAAGTCAGAATTACACATCTCATGAACAAACTATTACTGAATTCAGGGGCAAATATACAAAACTATGAATTCTGCCATGAATTTTCCTTCTCATTTTGGCCTAGTCACAGGGGAGAATGAAGCCCTTCTTGATTGTGAAGCATCCTTCCAGGGTTTCATAACAAAGGAATGGATCTTGAAGTAAGATGTACCTTTGAATAACACTCAAACTAAATTGAATGGCCACTCCCAACTTTTAAGTAAGACATAAATTTGGCCCCAAACTTTTCCACTTGATTCCTGCACTTGGTTTATAATTCTGCCTTAGAGTGATTCAGGAGGCCCTAGCGCAGTGATGGCGAACCTTTTGAGCTCGGCGTGTCAGCATTTTGAAAACCCTAACTTAACTCTGGTGCTGTGTCACATATAGAAATTTTTTGATATTTGCAACCATAGTAAAACAAAGATTTATATTTTTGGTATTTATTTTATATATTTAAATGCCATTTAACAAAGAAAAATCAACCAAGAAAATGAGTTCACGTGTCACCTCTGACACGCGTGTCATAGGTTTGCCATCACTGCTAGTGCCTTCCTCCTAAAAGACAGTGGCTGAGTGAGAGCCACGAACCTTTGACTTGTCATGTTGGGCTCTGTCTAGCTGACAAATCGTCAGGTTACTCTCATGGCTCTGAGACCCAACTTCTCCTTTCGTCAGATGGGCATGATAATACTGAAAACTAACTGTGATAATGATAGAGATGGCACATTCTGTTAATTATCTTCTAGTTATTTTCTATAACTAATTATACAAATCAAGAGTTATTTCTTACTCAGTGGTAATATGCTAACTTAGAAAAGTTTGCCTTTGTTTATGGTATTATTTATGTAATACCAAGATACTTACAATAATATATCATTGCAGCTTGATCTTCTCATAGTGTTAGAGCCAGAAGGGACCTTGGAGATGAGGCTGCAATTACATTTTCAAGATGCTCTAACTAAGATGAATTCCTTGTCCATGATTACACAGCTGGTTAATGACAGAGCTGGGAACATGCTGGGAAGTATTTCTGGCATAAATGATACTATGTCTTTTTTTATTTTTTTTTATTGTCTAAAGGTTTACATATGTCTCCATTGGTTATGCTAATATGTATGCATACAAGTCCTTTGGTTGCTCTCTAACCGCCCCCCCCTTATTTGTCTCTGGATCTATTTTTGCTCATCAAATTATGTTGATCTTTATATCCCACATATGAGTGAGATCATGTGATATTTATCTTTCTCTGACTGGCTTATTTTGCTTAGCATAATGCTCTCCAGTTCCATACATGCTGTTGCAAATGGTAAAAGTTTCTTCTTTTTAATAGTGGCGTAATATTCCATTGTGTAGATGTACCACAGTTTTTTAATCCACTCATCTGCTGGTGGGCACTTAGGTTGTTTCCAAATCTTAGCTATGGTGAATTGTGCTGCTATGAACATAGGCGTGCATATATCCTTTCTGATTGGTGTTTCTGGTTTCTTGGGATAATAGTATGTCTACATTTTACTTAATATTTTCTTGTTTTCATACATGAACAAATATTATTTAAAAGTCTAGATAATTTCTACCAGTTAGATTATAATCTAAAAGAAAAGATGTACCCTTTTAAAAGCTGGGTAGCTTTGCGTTCATTTTTTCCTTTCAAACTGAAATTTCTTTAGGATATTTTATAAGCTATATTAAATGATGATCAATTGTAGAAAACATGTGTAAGTAATACTTATTTGCATGTTTTATTTTAATTGGGCCATTATTTGCTGGTTTCCTTTGAACTCATATGTGACTTAAACACACACATAAACACATTTAAATATGTACATATTTTTTAAAGAAAGAATCATGTTATTTGGAGTAAGCATCATATCATTAAGTATGCATAAAAGTAAAATATAACTTTGAAAATACGTAAATCACCTTTAAAATAAGCATGATTACTTTCCCTAGAATTGAGCATGGTTGTTGCATTACTTGAGTGAAGAATGATCTAGAGTATTAGATGACTCGTACACTAATTTTTCTGGAAATATTTTAGTTGGGAAGGACTAATCTGTACAAGCAGTGAGTATCATGTTGTTTTTGATATTAAATAAATTTAGCATTGTAATCCCAGTAAATTTTGGGCATTTAGATGCATAAATGCTTGCATTGTCATCAGAATACATGTGCATATTTAGTTATTTAAGTGAGACATATTTTATAAACGAATTTATGTGTATATGTAAATTTATAGAGAAGGGTTTATATAAATATATTTACTCTGTTGGCATTTGAGATGACTCTGTTTATATAATAAATGATGGTGAAGTCTGTTAAGGACCTTAGAAATGATTTAAAGTATAATCCTATGCATTAAGTTATTTTCTGAGATTGAAATACTTTGTATTTATTTATTTTAATGTATTTTTATTGATTTTTTTTTTTTTGTTTTAGAGAAAGGGAGAAGGATAGAGAGATAGAAAAATTAATGAGAGAGAAACATGGATCTGCTGCCTCCTGCACGTCCCCACCTGGGGACCGAGCCTGCAACCTGGGCATGTGCGACCGGCTACCTCTTAGTTCATGGGTCAACGCTCAACCACTGAGCCACACTGGCTGGGCTAAGATTGAGATACTTTTAATTTAATACCTTTTTTTCATTATTTTTTTTAAACCACCAAATTATCCTTGAATAGTGACAGAAACAATGATATTTTCAGTATGTAGTTATCAGAATTACTCAGATGACTCTTACTTTTGGGGAGGCAGATACACATTACAGTGTAGAGTAACATTTAAGACCTCTACATGAAATACTACCTTATATGGCATAAAGCATTAAAAAAATAACTTAAAAGTAATGCAAAAAGTTATTTCATCACTAGGGTAGCACCACTGTCTTTTCCATAGTAGATTGTCATCCCAGTTTTTTTCTCTGATCTTTGTTTGTTATGTGTCAGGAAAACTAAACCAAGCTGTGTGACTCTGTCAGTCTTTGATCCGAACAGATTTTCTGGCTAAAGGTGTTCTGTAATGTCATCATGATTCACATCTCCTGGATACACAGTACTTATATGGATCGTCTTACTGGACAGCTTGAAATATTTAATATGTATGTGCAGTAATCTGATTAGTTGTCTGTTAAATAGAGTTGGTAATATTTTAGTTTATTTGTCCTTATATGGCTCTCTGAAATAACAACATACTTGTGTGTTATATGTCTTTTTACTTTACTTTTTTTTCTCTTCCTTGGTAGACTGTGTTCTTGGAGGGCAGATACCATTATCTTAATTACCTTTATAAGCCTAGTGCCAATCTCGGAGCTGGGCACATATAGAGATATGTAAATATAGATAAAGTATAGACTAGGTATTCAGTAAAAGTGTGTTGAAAGAATGCCTTTTAAAGTGACTGTAGGGATGTGCAAGATGCCTATTGTTGATGATAAAGGGGGCCTCCTAAGGCTTATGGCCTGATGAAAATAATTTAGACTTTTTTCTAATAGAAATTATAAATCACTTATTCAGTATCACTTATTGATGCTACATGTTTGTTACAGAAGGGTAACAAATCTTGGTCGTCCTGCATTTCAGAAGAAAAAAACAATAAAATTCTGATATGTAAAATTGATTTTAAAGAAAGATCCCTTCTGGGCATAGGATTGGACATCCAGTTATTGGATGATTTTGAATGAAGGCTTCTTTGCATCAATTCAGTTTAAAAGGGATTGGGAGACTTTGTGGTGCTGAATGACTTTAGTTTGCATCTTCAGGACTCTTGCATCTATTTGGGGAGTGCTTTCAGTATTGCTGGCACTAAAGGAGCCATGTGATCTTCTGGCTTGTGCTGATTCTAAGACCTACAACGGGAAAGCTAGAATCCTATATTTTTGGAACTGAGAGGAACCTCAGGAATCATTCATGGGAATTGGCCTATCCCTGCTGAGAAAGTCCTGCACGGATTTGCCCCTGCACGTAATTAGGTCTGAGCAGAGCCAGTTCCTTTTAAGAGCTGCTTCTCTGATCCCTGCTTTGCATCAGCAGTGTGCTTTCACTCCTGATGCGCTGGAGATAAAAGTAAAAACAGCTGAACTATTCAGATGCAAGGAGCTATAATCAAAACCTTCTGAGGCAAGAAAAACCAATCAAACAAAGCTACCTTCAAGGTTTTACTTAAAAATGACTGAAGCAGTATGCAGCAGGCCTTCTGTAGCTAAGATTTAGGGACTGGGATCCTCATTGCCTGTACCAATATTCCTGCACAGAAAAGCAGAGAAAGAATCCTGTAGAAGCTTCTGTGATGGTGGGTTATGCTCAGAATTTCCAGCTACCAGCTGATATATGGGTGGAGGCTAGCAGGGTTGGCCCTTTCCCAGGGCTCATCATTCAGTGGGTTCCCCTTCCTGGTAGTGGAGGTGGTGATTGGCCAGTACTCCCTCTGCAGCCTCAAACAATATGGTTTTTAAAAGACCTTGGGCCAGCTTCCATCACCTTATAACGATCTGCGGATGTTATCCTGGGTAAGCTAAGCAATGACCTGTATTATTACAAAGCCAATTCATGATATCCATATAGTAATCACTTAGGACAGGGTAAATGAGTGTGATGAAGATTAGTTGTGCTCCATGCCTTAGGTTCTTCCTTTTGAAATAGAAGCTTTTAGCTATTCTTGAACTTATGGTAGGCACTGTGCTAAAACATATAGTATTTATTATCTTGAATGAATCCCATTGCACTCTAAAAGAAGTAGATTCGAGATTAGGGAGACACAGGGAACTAAATTAGTCACTTGCCAATGTCATTGACAGAAAATGAACAGTAAGGGAAAACAAGAAAGGCAGCAATGTATAATATTTCTTATTTGTTGTTCTGTATTATTTGACTTGTCACTACCTGTGAACCAGTGATTTTTTGATGTGAACTTACCAGTTCCTAGAAAGATATTGTGCTTAATTATGCAAATATTAAACTTTTTCTAAAGAAGCTCTCAGTGTTTTAAATAAATTGTTACTTCACATATTAATTTCAAAATATTTTCATAGAGGCTTGACTGCAGACTTGTGTTACAGAAGGGACCATTATGGACACATTAAATGACTTAGCAATGTTTCAGTATAAGTCATTGACTAACCTCAGCTGTAATTTTAAATCTCCTAACTTTTGGGTCTATGATTGTTTACTGTCAGGGCACTCACCTATACAGAAATGCAAATTTTTGCATATGTCTGCAATAATAAACTTTAGAAAAGCTCTCTCTCTATATATATATTTTTAAATTAATGGGAAACAAAAACAATAATGTAGTAGAAACCCTCAGGAAAATAAGCCTGTGACAAAATCCTTAAATAAAATGACATAGTGCCCAGAATCTATAGGAATAATAGAGACATGTGGGATTCTATCTTTAAAAATAGAATGCACATATATTTTTTTTATATTTTATTAATTTTTTATAGAGAAGAAGGGAGAAGGATAGAGTTAGAAACATCGATGAGAGAGATCGATCAGCTGCCTCCTGCATGCCCCATACTGGGCATGTGCCCGCAACCAAGGTACATGCCCTTGACCGGAATTGAACCCGGGACCCCTCAGTCCGCAGGCCGATGCTCTATCCACTGAGCCAAACCGGTTCGGCAAGAGAATGCACATATTTAAAACAAAGTAGGCAGAGGGAGGAATATGGACTATGTTAGACTTTAGATGAATAATAAACTTAAAAATCTGTACATATACAACTCACATTTAATTGTAGAAACATATATTAGCCTATAAATAATGGTTAACTTTATTTTCTACTGTGAATGAGACACAATTAGAATGTAAAATTATTTAAAGTTTACTTTAATTGAAATCAATAGAATTTATTTGAAAAAACTACCCACTTAACAAAGTTGGTGATTCTTAAAAAAGTTTTAAAATTCCTCTCATGCTACAATGTAAAGAAAACGTCTTTAAAATTCATAATAGTCGTTTTTTTAAGGTTAAAGGATCAATGTGTTCTCCTTTTGATGTGTTTTACTTGAAAGACATACCTTTAGAAAAAAAAGAAAAGCTTTGCCTGTTTTCAAGTTTCAAAGTAAAACTCAATGAGAAGGAACCATTCTTGAGGCCTACAGTTGCAAAGAAGTATATCTAAAGTTCGTAAGATATTGTGTCTGGTCCCTCAAAGCGAAAGATCCCATTTTTACTGTTAGACTTGCAGAATTTGAGTGATTTTTTTTTTAACACTTTCCCCTGGTATTCAGAACTAGTTAAGAGGACTCATGAAAATAGATGGGAACATCTTTAAATCATTACAGAAGGTTATGGCTACAAGGCAAAAAGTTATTTGTAGATTTTCTAATTATCTGGTTTATTTTATTAATGTTGACAGCAAAAAGCTATAATTTAGACTTTTCCCAAAGAGAAAAGTTAGAGGCAGAGTAATCATATCAAAAGAGTTGCCAGATCTCCATTTTGTTTTATTCTGTCTAGATGTGATCTTAAATTATAACATCTTTAGTGAGATTTTGAATGAGAGTGGCCAATTTTCCAAAAGGAAAGTTCTAGAAATGTTCAGGAAACATTATTTAGAATTCCTTAATAGTCTTAGACCATGCATGTGCTCATGTTTGAAGTTTTCTCCTGTGTGTGCTTTTTTGTACCAATTAGAAAATTGGTGACCATTTTGATAAAAGTCATTTGTCTGATTATTCATAAAGGGTTTTAAACCATTAACAAATGAGTGAATATTCTTTTTATAAGTAGCTCTTTCTCTTAAGTAATTGCCTCTTGGTATCGTAGCCTTACCTTGTGTATAACGGATGTTTTGTATTCTGAGATCCTAGATTATTAGTTATAATACTTTAATGTTTAATGCTTTTCCTCTTGTAGCTCGAAAACTACAAGATGGGTTGGGGAAGACAGTGGCAATGTCTGGAGATAGAGTTTTTGGCATAACTAGGGGTCAGAGTTCAGTTACTGATATCTAGTGAATAGAAGCCAGGGACACTGCTAAACATCCTGCAATGCACAGGACAGCCTCCTACAACAAGGGATTATCCAGCCCAAAATGTCAGTAGTTCCAAGATAGAGAAACCCTACCCTAGATGGAAAGAACTGTCTATTTTTCTTGCCATATATAATGTATTTATTTTTTATTATTAAAATTTCATGAAATACACTCAGAATATAGTAGTATTAGAGACTAAAATTTAGCCTTGAGTGAAATAAATTAATAAAATGAGCTACATATAAGGCATAAAATTATAGAATCTAGTAGACATGTGGATATAAAATTATAATGCTGAAGTATACCTGAGAAAATACAGATTTGGTAAAATGTAGTATATTTCCAACACTTACATATTGCTAAAACTGGAAGGGGGCTTAATGATTATCTAATTTGATGGATCATAATTGAGATCATGTGTGTTGATACAGGTCAATGCTTCAGAATTACTTGAGGAGATGCCTTCATCAAAAAAAAAAAAAAAAAAGAATGCTTAGAGTCTTTCTCTAATGTAACACTTTTTATAAGTGGATCTATAACCTTACTCCTATCCCCACTCCATTTCCTCTTTGAGAACCACTGCTCTCTTTTATCCCATGTGACATGGTGGCTCAAAGACGCTTGACTCCTGTAGGTAGCCAGTAATGCAGTTAATTGGTGACTGCTGAACTTAAAAAAGTAGATCATTCTTTCCCTCTTGCTTTAACAGGCTTGCTTTTAAAATGTTGAAGGATGGATTTTCCCATCTTCATATGTTCATTCTCCTTATACTGACAGAATGCCTCCTAGATGCCTGCCAGGCCCATTGCTAGCATCTAAGGATACAGACACAGTCCTCACCTTCATGGAGAAGAAGAGAGACGGGATAAACAAATGCAATAAAGGCAAATCTGTTGGAATAATTAATAAGTGGGGGAAAAAATATTGAACCACCACAAGGGACCAAGCAATGGCTTGGATCATCTGAGACCCAAGGACTTGTCCAAGGACACCTAATTACATGCCAAGGTGGAGGTGGAAGGGGAGGGCATGGACCTCTGGAAGCAGCTCTGTCTCCCACTTCACACTGGCAGACATGCAGGCTGGGAACAGGAGCATCCTCTAGCCCTGGAGAAATGTGAAGGCATGCAGTACCTGCTCCTACTGTAGGAGCAGGTAGTGGGGTAGGAGCAGGCACTGCAAAGAGAAAGTGACCCATGCCTCTTTCTTAAGAGGCTAGTGCCACGCCTGGGCTGGTTGGTATCCCTTGGAGGTGTGAAGAGTGAAGAATTTGTGAACTTGTTTCATCCCTTAGACTAGGCTCTGGGCAGTCAGCAGCTACCCAAATTGTCTTATGGAAAAGGGGAAGCATAGGAAGTGGAGAAGGGGGTTTATAATATTGCCTGGGTGGAGCCAAGAAAGAAAGGAGGAGAACACAAAATGCTAGTGGGATTAGAAGGGAGAAAAGACAAGGCCCGGTCTCCATGCTGTCTTCCCTCCCCTGTTCCTGAGCTCTGGAATGTGCTTGCCCATAGGCCACCTGGTTAGTGTGGGCCTTGTTTCTGTGCCCCGGCCCATAGTCAGCGTCACCTGGAATGCACCAAACGTTTAATACAACACTTTGAAATCGCGGATGAGATTTGGGTAGTAGGTCTAGCAAGTTGTTTTATCAAACTTATAAATCATAGCCTTCAAATGGCCACACAGCTTTGGGAAAAGATTAAAACTATATTTAAATTTGTGATGGGATGCATGAGATTATCATATGGAAAAACATTTCAATAAAATTAGGTTCACTGTTCACCACATGAGAAAAACATTTTTCCTCTTTGAATCACATCAGCTTTTAAGAAGTCATAAAATTTTGTTCAAGAACATATTGTGCTTACCCCCCCCCTCCCTTTTTTTTGGTTAATTTTGTCTTAAGGACTAAAATCTGTACTTAGTTCCATTTAGTTCATCATTCCTTTCAATTTTCTTTTCTAAATTGAGAACAGCCTGATTAAGGAGCATTGTGGCAGTAGAAGTTATCTGAATCATTGCCACAGCATAGTGGCTCCTGTCTGTGTGCTCAAAAGTGAAGAGCTCTAAAGTAATGATCTCCTTGGCTCCTGGGAGAACTCATGTTCGTGAAAACAAAGCAGGAAGTTATTTCGGCCCACAGAGAAGAGGCTGATCTGAGGTCACGTGGAGATAGACGCCCTGGGAAGGGGCGTCTGTCCTGATGGAGTTTAGATGAGCCATCTGATAAGCTTTCAGCTGTCAGAGCCTCGGAACAGAACTCCACGAGGGCTAGAAATAGCATCTGTGGTCCTTTCCAAAAGTTTGAGTACAAAGCACCCATATTGAATAGACATTTATTGGAGTCTGATTGCTTATTATATGATAGACACTTGGGCAGATATTAAAGAAGAATTGGACACAGTTCCTGCCCTCAAGGACCTAAACCTTTTAGGGAAGAGATGACTCTGATATTCGTGGCCATGTGGGTACGGGCAGTAAGTTGATGCCATCAGTGGGTATGGAGGAGGTGAGAAGTCGTGGGCCATCCGAAGACCTGTTTGATCACCCCGCCCTTCACACTGCCATTGTCTCCTATATGTCATTCTGTTCATTAGCCCCGCATTTGTTTTTGCGACTAGTATTCAAGTGTTTCTCTTCCTTGAGAAGGACTGTGCCTTACTAGTCTTACTCTCTGTGCCTGTCAGTGCCTCGCCTGCTAAACATATGTTAGACTTAATGGCTGAATGAATAATGAATGGGTTAGTAGGTGAAGCTCTGTGAAATCGAGGGGGGAGTGGGATGTGGAGATGGATTGGTAGAAAGTTGAGGCTGGGCATGGAAGGAAGGTAGAGGAAATATTCCAAACCTGCACAAGGTCATACTGAGGAGCATGACATGTGCTGGGAAGACAGTTTGTGTTCAATTTATATAATAACCAAGTGCACTTTGGTAAAGACTCATCAGATTGCAAGTAGTTGGAAATGCAGTTCAGAGTGGATTAAACAACCCAACAGCAACTCTTAACTTTTCCAAATGAGGAAATGGCGACAAGAGAACTCCTGTTAGTGAAAGCCAAGCAGGAAGTTGTTTGCTCCACATAGAAGAGCTGATTTAGTCAATTTAGAGGCTCCTGTTGTCCCCGAGTAACTGAATAGCCCAGTCAAGGGACAAATCTTCAGATATCCTTTGAACCAGACAATCCAATGGTTATTTTTCTCTCTCAGGCTCTGCCTTCCTTCCCATGGTGGTTTATTCTCATGATTGCAAAAGGACTGTAGGAGCTCCAGACCCCACAAGGTCACAACACTGAATACAGTGGAGCTTGCCTGCACTAAAGTTGCATATCTGAATGACTCTGATCTTGCTATCTGCACATTTCAGAACCAATCACTGTATCCAGGGAGTTGCGATATACTATTTGGCTGCTGTCACTGTGGCCTCATCCCATGAACCAGCATGTACCAACTGCCTGCATATTCTGTTTTAAGGGCTGGAGGTGGTGTTTCACATTGCACCTCCACACCTCCACTTGCACCCTGGCTCTCTGTTTTCTCCCTATTTTATTTTTCTCCACAGCACACATTACCTTACAACACGCTATATATTCGCACTATATATTTTAATCTTATAGTGGATTGTCTGTTTCTCCTTGTGGGAATGTAAGCTTCACCAGGGCACTAGTCTTTGCCTGTTTTTGTCACTACCTTATCCCCTTTATACAGTGCTCAATAAATATTTGTTGACATGAATAAAAGAATAAGAAGACAATGTCCTGCCCTGGCACGTGTGGCTCAGTTGGTTGGGCATCATCTTATGCAACTGAAAGGTTGACAGTTCTTTTCCTGGTCAGGGCACAGTTCCCGATAGGGAGCAAGCAGGAGGCAGCCTATTGATGTTTCTATATCCCACCTCTCCCTTCATTTCTCTAAATAAAAAAGACAATGTCCTTATTTTCTTAAGCTGACATTCTTGTGGAGGAGGACTTGTGTTAAATAAGTAAGTAAATAAGAAAATACCAGAGAGTGATAGTATTGTTGAAAATAAGACACAGTGATGGGGCAGCAAGTGCAGGAGGAGTGGCTTAATTTGGTTGGCACGTCCACCTTGATTGCGTGGCTGCTAACCGGAGATGCATGGGTTATCAGAGGAAGTTCCTGGGACAGCACTAGCAAGTGTCAAACCGATATAGAGACAACAAAAATGATGTTCCTTGTGTCTTATAGCTTAATCAAATTAGGAATTCCCTTTAGAGATAACACTGTTTCCAAGATTTTTGCTATCTTCTTCCTAGCAAGTCTCATGAACTTTCGTTGACTTTTAACACTATGTCATTCATCTCTTTAAAAGCTATAGGTCACTTTTGTCTTTTGTCTTGGTGGGTACACTGTGTTGGTATTATACAGTCTTGGCCATTCACACATGGTGATGTCCATCTAGCTTCCTTCCTAAATGCTTCCCTGTACCTCCCAGCAACATGATCTTATGGTATGCAAGTCCACCTTAGTAGTGGTCTTAAACATAATTAGGAAGGTAATTCATTTTCTCTCTGTCTCTCTCTGTCTCTCTCTGTCTCTCTCTCTCTCTCATACCCCCCCCCCCCCCCAGTTGTTTAAAGTCATTTTGGGATTATCTTCTGTTTTAGGTTATCCATGTGTGAAAAGATATCCACCAAATTGTTAACAGAGCTCACATCAGAGAGTGGATTTTGAGAGTTGGGAGAATAGTGATTTTGCTCCAGACACATGTTTGAAGTTTATGTGGAAGCATGGATTACTGATTTAATTTAAAAATGTGGGAAAATTTTAAGAGCATTTTAAAAATTGATCTCAGAGTTGTCTTGGTACTGAAATAATTACTGGTATTTTGTTTCACTTTACTACACATGATATTATAAATGGGCATAAACATTTGTTAAAGCAATGAGACATAATTACTAAAAAATTGTTTTCAGCCATTGACTCATTAGGAAAAAAAGATTCAACTG
Source organism: Myotis nattereri (assembly GCF_964212035.1). NCBI lineage: Eukaryota > Metazoa > Chordata > Mammalia > Chiroptera > Vespertilionidae > Myotis > Myotis nattereri. The sequence goes on from NC_138075.1 coordinate 161,688,130, forward strand.
AGAAAGGGAGCTATATTACATGAAGTTGCTCACAGCGGGTCTAGCTATAGTGGGAGAAAAAATTTGGAAACACCCTAAGTGTCCAACATCAGGATAATGGACATCATGTCTACCCCAAATGATAGTGATTCTATCTTAAGCCTATCTTAAGAAGGCAGGGTAGAAATAATTTAGGAAGTGAATAAATACATTATTAAATTTGTGAAATAGAATGGAATTCTTAATGAAATTATAACTACAAATATGTGGGCCATTGGAAATGTTTATGATAAAATGTTAAGTGAAAATGCAGAGTAGAAAACTAGAAGAAACCATGATTACAATTAAATAATTAATATGTAGTCTTATTAAACAGTGTAACCATTGATTAGCAAAAAGATGAAGGAAATATGCAAAAAATTCATATTCAACATTGAGCTATTTTTGTTGTAATTTTACTTTATGAGTATTTTTTTTTAGTGTATATATATATTTAGTAAAATTGGATTGGCATTGCATTTATAATGGTGATTTATAAAAGATAGCATTCTTATGTCATTTTTTAAAAAATTGAAACCAGCAAAACAGTAAGCTTTTTAAAAAATTATTATTATTATTATTCACATTTGGGGAGTGACATATTTGGTGATGATCCGCACTTTCTGGATTTCCTTCTTGCAGACAAGTTGGGAGGAAATGTCTTAAAAAAGGGGAAGGAGAAAGGAACACAAGGCACTCCATTGTGAGTGTGTGTGTTCTAATGGGTTAACATATTGCTTCAGCTTGGATTATTTCTTTCCTCAGAACAGTGGATTATTTCTATCGTCAGAGCAGTGTATAAACATTTTTTTGGGAAAAAAGCTAAAATGTTTAGACAGCTGCTTCCTTTATTTTTTTTTAATATACAAATAATATTTTTACTACCTCACAGACATCATCATGCCTTTGTAACCAGCATACTTTAGACTCCTGTGAACCCCTTAACTTTATTCCTGTTTTTGGTAGCAGTATTTTGATACCAATTCCTTTCTTTTTATTTTTTTAAATTATTGTTATCTATGAGTTTGTTAGACCTTAGCATGCCTTAAAATTGAGATACAAGAAATAAGAGTAATTAATCTTATTTGTAGTAGTCTATATTGACCGCCATGCAATCATTTTGGGGTGGAGGTGGGGATTGGTAATCATTATTTTATCTCTGACCTCAGTAATTTAAATGGCCTTTATGTATTAACTAAAACATGTAAAAAAAGTAGACGATTAATGTCTTTTACCGGTGATTCTGCAATACCAAATAATCCGTTTCTGGTTTTTCAGCCTGACATGCAGCCATTTTAGTGATTTACTAATATAACTGATTAACATGGTAGGAGAGGTTAATTCTATAGCTCCTTCAGCCAGAGCTTGAAGTTTCTCTCACCTCTTTTGCATTGTCGGCCGTCTGAACTGTTGGCTGCACAACGTGCTTTGCTTTCCCTGGATTCCTTGGACTCCTATTTTTATAACAGATTCCACTTGGCTTGCATGACTTTAACCTGGCAGGGCAAAGGGCTTTCTTGAAGGTGACCATCTCCTCAACCTGTTTGACTTCAGTTCTGGCAGGGAGGGAAAAAAACAGTACAAGGAGGCAGGGACTGGGCTGTTGGAAACTGTTGTTTTCATTTGCATTTGTTGGGATTGCATTGAACTTAAATTACCAACCATTGATAACAAAATTAGTTTAAAATGTGTCTTTGGATAGCTTCCCTGTAAAACACATTTAGGCATATTCCCCACATCAACTTATAAAAGGGGTGGGGGCATTTAATAGACAACTAGCTACTGTTATGTTTCCTTTCTTATGCCACATGACCCAGATATTTTAGAAGGCAAAAAAAAAAAAAAAAAAAAAAAAAAGTTCTGTTTGTGTGCTAGGTGAAATAGTAAGCATTTTTCTTGCTCCGGATGTAGAAGGATGGTGGGTCCTTTAAGCAGGAGACTGTGTCCACTTGAATTGGAGGCTGCCCAGGGCATCTGAACTTCATACTCTGACACTTAGAGCTGGACTGCATCTCTAAGAAAATTAAAGTGCTTTGGCACTGCTTTGATCAGAACCTCGTGTTTCCAGGCTGAATATTTTCAAAACAAGATCACTGTCAAGAAGAAAGGTCAACATCAGTTCTTCCTGAAAACTCTTAATCTGTATTTCTTTTGGTGGTGCAGCACTAAATGTATGCATTGACAGGAGTGTAGAAAAATGAGTTGTGTTTCTAATGTTTAACTATATATATTTAAATACATTTAAAGCAATCAAAGATGTAAAGCCAATGGCCATTCCAAAAGTTTTCATCTTTGCTAAAACAAGATAAATTAGCTAAGGTATTTTTGTTAGTAGTTATTTCTTTCCTGCCCTTGCTGTGTTTGAGAAATGAAATACAGATTTGAGAACAACCTTTTAATTTAATCTTTACATATTAAATGTAATTTAGTAAGCACAGCCTGAAAGTCCTTTTTGTTTCTTATATTAAGAGAAAAGGTATATTAATATTATACACACATACATTTCCTCCCCCGCCCCCTGTGCAGAATCTAAAACTTGTTGGAAAAAATATATATGCTTTCTACTAGAAAAAAAAATTACCAGCCACTTTCAAAAGCCTAAAGGTTCAAGCCCCAGCTGTCGAAAACTGATCCTGGACTGCTGCAGCTAATGCACTCTCCTTCGAGCAGGCGAACCCTGTCACAGGTGACAGCTGACCCACTTACTCAGACCTTGTTAAAGCACCAGGTTCCTTTTGTAGGTCTCCAGATTCTTCTGGCCTGTCATAACCAGCAGTGGCTGCTGAAGCTCGGTCCCTCACACTTAATTTTTTATGGCTTTTGTGTGACTAATCAGGATTGGAACAATGGTTAACAGGAACCTTTGACAAAATTCTGACACAGCGAGGGTAGTCTGGAATGGTATTTAGAGGTGAAGGTAAGGCCTGCAGATGCTAAGGATTTGGTTATAGAGCCCCTTCAACTGTGTCAGAAAGTTTTTGTTTTTTCATCAGTGGTTCAACTTCTATTGAAACACCTCCACAGCCTCCATTCATAAGCAACCATGATTTTTCTAACTTCTTGGTGACTTATTAGTATAGTGAATAGCTCCAGGTGCAAAACTTTATGACCTAACTAATTTGTGATCCCCACCGTGGTGTATGCACGTGTCGCAGAGGAATCAGGTGTCGGAGGGAGAGCCCTGCCAAGATTGTGGTTGGCATTTGTGTACATTTGCTTTTGGATATACTTACTGGCTTTAGCACATTTTCTCTAAAGAACATCCTTTTTAGCTGAACACCTTCAGTGCTGGAATTTAGGCTGCCTTTGTTTTCTTTGTTTTTGTTGGGTAAATTATCTACCAAAGCCTTTGTTGAAAGAAGGCAGGCTGTTGGTCTGTGCTCCCTGGACTGGTTTTCCATGATTCACACTGCCATTGATTAGTGGCGTGATTCAGCACAGCAGCACCGAGTTCACGACCTCCCCTGTTGACATTGTGGGTCATGCTTTACGATCTTGGGAGTAGTGTTTCCCCGAGATAGGAATGGCCAACACCCATATGTGTTAGAAAACTATGTGAAATATATGTGTGTGTGTGTGTGTGGTGCTTGAAAGGGAAGGGAAAAGAAAATAGTCTTGGTTCTTTGAAATGTGTATCATTGTTTCAGAAGAGTGGGGACACTGGTTTATGTGATAGGAGCAGAGGGGAATCTTTGGGCTATAGAAAAATATGGGACTGCAATGATATAATATATGCTGGGGACATACCCATTTTACTCCATCTTCTTATAGACTAGACTAGTCCTATTAGATGCAGATTTGTATTGGGGAAAAGATACACGTTGTTTATCTTTAATGAAAGGGACGGCTGGGAACTCATCAACACTTCACACTTGACCTCAGGCAAGGAAGTACAGTATAGGAATTGTTGAGAAATAATCCTTTATGTCAAAATAAGTATTGCATGAATACTGAATGCTATATTTACCTGAAAGCAACCTGTAAATTTTCTCTGTTGGGTGGACAATTATAGATTTCACTGTAGTTAGGTGGGAGACAGTGAGTAATGGTGGGACTTCAGAATCCTTGTCTACAGTCAGTATTTAGATTTGTGTTTGAGAGTTTTGTTTCTGTTTTTTTTTGTTGTGAGTGTGTGGTTTTATTTGTTTGTTTGTTTTGTTGGTTAGAAAGAGCATGCTGTTTTATGAAGATGCCCCTAAAACTAGCTTTATCAAGTGTAAATCTATTGATGTGAAGGTATGACATTATAATACACATCTTTTAAATTATGCTTGGTTACTATTTGTTTAAAATCAACTGAATAAAAACATCTTCAGCTATCCAGATTTCAATCTGTACAGATGACTAATCATGTGGCAGTTTCAAACATAAAGGTTCTAGTGAAAAATAAAATTACAATAAAAAATGTATTTGTCTGCTCCCTGGTTTGAAAGTACAGAATGTTTTCTGTGCCTTTTAGATACGGGGAACTATGATATTGAAAACAATGGTAACCATGGTGAATGTACCTTACAAAATAAATAGAAAAAAAAAAGAGGTGGGGGGTGGGGAGTGGGAAGGAGTTGGTGTAGTAACAGCTTGGTGAATAAATAAATATTTAAACTTCATGCCTGGTTACTTGTGTAATCACGAGATTTGCAGAGTTATGTTGTATATTACCATTTAGTTGGTATCTTATTTATCTTGTTTTAAATAACCTATTAAACCAAATTTAAGTGTTGTTCAGAAACAAAAGCAAGTTATAAGCTTTCTGGGTTTTAATTTCTTCATGAGTAAAAAACAGGAAATCGAATTAGATGTGTGGTAAGGTTTTTCCAAGTTCTTAAATTCCATGATCCTGTGACCCAGGAGGAATCTAGGGGTGATGTGAGTAAAGTAAGTTTTGAAATGACATTAACTCCCAAGCCTTAGGACCACTGAGAGTACCTAGAAATCATGTACAGGAGACTCTTATAGGTGCAAGTATAAAACAAATAAAAAACAAACACACCCATAAAACAAAACAAATCTTGATTCTGGCAGCTTAAGAAAAGAGGAAGTTTATTAGAGTGTCTGGTGCAGCATTATTCAATAGAACTTTCTTTGATGATGAAAACATGCTCTAAATCTGGGCTGTCCAGTATGGTAGCCAATAGTCACATGTGACCATTGGGTGCTTGAAATGTGGTGAGTTCAACAAAGGAATTGACTTTTAACTTTAGTTTTGTTTCTAAAGATTTTTAATTGATTTTGAGAGAGAGAAAGAGAGGAAGGGAAGAGAGATAAACATCGATGTGAGAGTGAAACACCCATCAGCTGCTTCCTGCATTACCCCATCAGGGATCAAACCTGCAACCTGAGAATGTGCCCTGACTGGGAATCGAACCAGCAACCTTTTGGTGCTCGGTACAAGGCCCAACCAATGGAGCTACACCAGCCAGGGCTAATTTTATTCAGTTTTAATTGAATTAAACTTAAAAGTTTCATAGTTAAAGGAATCCTGGGAATAACAGCCATTAATCTTAAGAAGGGTAGGTAGCGGCACGGAGGCCCTAGGGACCGAGGACTGCTTTGGGATCTTTAGAAGCAGGAGCAGTGGCCTCTTTAAGGTTGCTGTTACCATGACTCAGATATTAGTGGTAATGACAACTTCCAGGGAGAGACGATCTGGTTGTCTTAGTTTGCTCAGGCCTGGTGTCTACTCCTGCATCAGTCAGCTATAGGTTGGTTGAAGAATTAACAGTGTATGCCTCGGAGTGCTGATAGTTCTCAGTGGAGAAGGAAGTGTGAGCCAGGTAGCAGTCTTCAGAATTGTCTACCAACTTACTTGAATCCTTTTTCTCTGCACGCATTGATTTTCTATATTTAAAATACTCTTGATTTTGTTAATTCAGTTATATTGCACCTATTTATCTTTTTATCACAATATGCTGATAGAATTTACTAACCTTGGGAGACTAATCCTATATAACATTGTGTGGAAGGAACTCATAGAAAATTATAGTTAAAGGCCATAACATGAGCATATTTATTTGCCCATGCTCCCTTTTTACAGATGAAGAAAACAAGGCCTAGGCATTGTGCTGCCTCAAGTCACAAAAATAGCCACCACATTAGGGCTGGATACTTGCTGCCATCTCTGAACCTCTGGTGATGACCAGTTAAAGGTTAAAACCACGTGTTTGAAATTGAGGTTTTATTCCCTGAAATGTATTATCTTTTTGTAAAATGATAAAGGTAAAACTTTGTGAGGAACCTGAGTAGCTCAAGTTTTGATTTTCCAGCTTTTTTGCTTTTTTTTTTTTTTTTTTTTTTTTTTTTGCATAACATGAAGTTTTGATTGAGAATGTGATATTTGTGTCATGTGAATTTATAAAATCATGTCTTCTTAATATATTTCTAATTAAATAATTCTTGACCCAGGTAAGTAAAAAAAAAAAAAAAGAGTGGAAAGGAAAGGCACCCTAGGGTGACTGCTGCTTATATGAACATTAGAGTGAAGTAGCTGTTTACACCCCCTGATAAATGTGTTGAACATTTCCCTAGAACCGGTTGTCCTCTGTGTGGATCAGACACGTTTCTGTAGGGGACAGGAGAGCTTTGCTTTGCTCTCTGCACCTCAGGAAGCTCAGGAAGGGAAGCCTGCTCAGGGACTAAGTTCTGACATCCAGTATGTGAAATTTTCCTAATAGCAGTCTGTGGACATCTATTGTCAATGGAATCATTTGGGGTACAAGCCAACAAACAGGTCAGAGGAGAAATGAGGGTTAGCAGAGAAGAATCCAGGGCAAGTGTGAGTCAGGCACTAGCTCCACATGGGAGGGAGGGCAGCACTGGAAGCCCAGGGTCAGTCAGATTGCAGAGAATGTGCTGCACACCCTCCCACTTAGAACAGGGCCTGGGGAATTCAAGGCCCCGTTTTCCACGTGTGCATACCAGCTTGAAGCAATCATCTGAGAAGAGCTCTAGACACATACCTCCTAGATTGAACTCTGCAATTGAATTCCAGTGAGGTCTGTCCACAACATTTCTCCCATCCTAATCTCCTCTGCCATCTTCTGGTTTTCACAGATAGACTAGAAAGAAAAACTGCTTTTTTTTTTTTGTCACCACCTGGCTCGGGCTTTGCCAGCAGATGGGTGTGAAGTGGTTATCAGAGCTCAGACTGTCAGAAACACCCCCATTCAAAATAGGTTTCAGCAGTTAACACCAGATTTAAATGATTTTGGTAGTGGGCTTATCTGTGGTCATATAGAATAACTGCAGGACACTTAAACTTGTCATAGGTGAGAAGATAAAAGGTATTCTTATCTGGACTAGCTCTTCCCAGGAAAAAGTAGGGGCCGAGGGCTATCAACATTAAATAGCAATTTTTGTAGACATGAAAAGCTCCGTGTAGATGTACCTACAGGCTCTCCAATATCTAATGGAGTGTGTATTGAATGCAAATTTTTCTCTTCCTGTTTCCCTCCTTCTGGTCTATCATTTTTTATGGGGGAACCTAGTACAGAAGGGAAACGCTTGATAACTGACAAGCTTGCATTTGTTACATTAAGTGAAGCATTTTCACTAACTGAGGAGAAAGATTATTAATTATATAAAATTAAAATGAAGTTATGGAACTTCTTTCAACACAGAACGCATGCTCCCAGCTCAAGGCCTTTGCATTTGCGGCTTCCTGTTTGCCATGCTCTTCTCCCAGGTACACACCTGCCTTGTCTCCCCACCTCCTCAAGTCTTCGCTCAAATATCACCTCTCAAACCATGTTCTCTTCTTAATTTTCATATTGCCTTTTTTTGACATGCTGCTGTATTTGTTTACTAACAGTTTTATTTCAAGAATATTAGACCTTTAGGGCAGCTATGTTCGTCCCTTTTATACACTAATGTAGTCCCAGTTCCTATGACAGTGCCTGATCTATAGTAGGTGCTCAAAGAATGTGTGGTGAGTGACTGACTCCATGAACTCTATTACCATGATGACGCTAAAGTTTAATTCAATTCCGGAGACTGAAAATCTGAAAGCGCTTCAAACAGTGTCTCCTCAGGCTTTACTTTAGGTAACTTACATCCTCGGGAGAGATAGCAGCCCTTGCTCTGAAAGGAAAATTTCCATTCTGTGACTTTTCCTTCTGCAGCTGTCTCTGAGCAAATTGCTCATCTTAGCTTCTTCTTGGAATGAGTTTCTCCTCCTCTGAACTTCAGTTGGCTCTGTCCTTTTGCAGCTTGGCTTCTGTTCACCAGCTTAGTTCTGCTTCCTGACCTCACAGAGCTCGCCCTTTTTATAGTAAAAAGCCTGTGGTGATGTCATTGGCTCAGCTGGTTTCAATCAGGTTTCAGACTGAGCACAGTTGAAGCTGGTGAATGACTCTGCAAGTTATCTTGTGCTGGGCCAGACTAATTCCAACACAAAACAACAAGTGACAGACAACGCTAACCTTTTCGCCATTACCACACTCAAGTCCCAGGGATGCATTTCTTCACTCCTTACTAATGGAAATTGTAAATGCTTCTCCCTGTCCACACAAAGGCAGCATGGCCAGGTATCTGATGCTGCTGGTCATTGGCTCCCTGGCGCTCTCTCTGCTGCCACCCCTCAGGACCTAGAGTGTTGTTGTTGCTCTTCTTTCTCTGCTCTCTAAATGTCATTCCTCATACCCTTAATTGTACCCCAGACTCACTTCCTGCCTTGCTCTGATTCCTCCCTGCTGCTCCTGGAACACTATTTTTTTGGCTTTACCATCTATGAAATGAAATGGAATTTGCATGTTTAGTGGCCAAGCTTTCTTTTTTTAAATTGACTTGCATTCTAGGTGCAATCATTACCATTAATCTTGGATTCCCCACAACAAAACCTATTTTGATTTTAGAACATTGAACAAAAGTTTCTTAGTGAGAAGGCGCTTGGCTTGAGATTCTTTTATTTAAGAAGAGTGTTGAGGTACTAAGTCTGATACAAGACATTTTAATTACTTTTTTTTTTTTTTAGTTTGAAAAAATGCTTTATTGGGAAACCACTCATTTTTCTCATAAAATGAAACTATGTTATTTAAAAACAGTCCTGTGTAGACTATAGTGTTATGAAAATAGTGGATGTAGAATTCTTATAGCCAGAGATTTGGAAGGTTTGATAGTCAATAGCACGAAGGGGCTAGGTGTCCGCAGGGGTGGTTGTTTGAAGCGATAGTAAGGAATGTGTAATGTAAATGGGTAGAGGGACGGGTGCTTATGACCATAGTGACTGCGTAACTTATTGCCTGTACGAGGGCACTTTGAAGATGAAAGTACCACAGGCAAAAACTGGGACCGCCTTATGCGAATCCTACCCATGATATTGGAGACACACTTCAGAACTATGGGTTGGTCTTCAGGTTCTCAGGACATAATGTAATGAAACTGATATCCCACTTGCATAGTGTTCTTGATAGATAGATAGATAGATAGATAGATAGATAGATAGATAGATAGAGAAAGAGAGAGAGAGAGAGAGAGAGTTCTTGGTATATATATATATAGAGAGAGAGAGAGAAGAGAGAGAGAGAGAGAGGAGAGAGAGAGGAGAGAGAAGGAGAGAGAGAGAGAGAGAGAGTCCTGAAGTCAATACAGAGAGGTCCTTTTCTGAGCAAGTTTATCTAAACCACAGTAGATGGGAGCATAGTGAAGGGAATTATGTGCAGGGCATCAGACTTCTCCTTGGGCAGTTAATTGGGTAGTTAATGGAACTATTCCAAAGTATTGCATTTTGAAGTCATAGCTAAAAGAACTGTTCTTAATTTTGCACTAATGGCTTTTCTGTATTCATTTTTTTTTTTTTTGGTTTGCTGGTATGTAAGAATTAAAAAGTGAATTTCTTCCCATATTTAAAAAAATGCATTTTTATGTATTAGGCAGGTTCAACATTGTGACTTGGTAAAAATGTCCGGTTTATTTCGGCTGATTTTGAAAGATTAGGAAGAGGACTTCGCAAGACTATAATATAGTCACTCTTAGTATTATGACTGATTGCTTCAGTTTTCCTGGAAATTTCTTTTAAGGAGAACATGGTATGTCATTGATATGGAAAGAATTCTGAACAATGTTAAATCATTATGCCGTGGAAACTGGAGACCCTTTTTGCAGCCAACAAGTGACTTGCCCATAATAGATACATAATAAATATTATTGACTTAATTTGGGTGAGGGTTGTCACTGGAAAAGATGAAGCCAGAGCACATTTACTAATACTCCATTTAATTTTTTGTGTGCATTTTTCTCCCTCATAGAAGTGGTGTCTGATCTTTCGGTCTAACAAGAATGTACTAGTATGCATGTGTGAGTTGAATCTGCTCCCCACTTTGTCCTGGATAATGGATGTACTTCTGAGGAAGCAAGAAGAATTAGAAACTCTTGAATATTTAGTTACCTAAAGATGGATAACTAAATGCAAGTGAAAGAGGCCTGTCGAATTAGGAAATTTTTAAAAATTAGGTGTTAGCTTTGTTATTAAAAAAAATAATCTACATTCCTTGGTATTTGCCAAAATGAGTTGGAAACTTATGTCCATGTAAAAAGTTTAGTTCATAGCAGCTTTATGTATAGTGGCCAAAACATGGGAGCAACCAAGATGCCCTTCAATAAGTGAATAGATAAACTGGTACATCCAGACAATGGAATATTATTGATGTGAAAAGAGAGAAGCTATCAGGCCAGGAAAAGAAGTGGAGAAAGCTTAAAAATGCTTATTGCTAAGTGAAAGAAACCAATCTGAAAAGGTTACATGTCATATGATTCCAACTATATGACATTGCAGAAAATACAAAATTAGAGAGATAATAAAAACACCAGTGATTCCCAGGGGTTCAGGATGAGCTTGAGAGAGCAGGAGGGAAGAAGGACTGGTAAAACAGAGGAATTTTAATAAACTGAAATTATTCTGTATGATGTTGTAATGGTGGATACATGACATGCATTTGTCAAAACCCACACAACTATACTACATGAAGAGTAAACCCTGATCTTAACTATGGACTCAGTTAATAGCAATGTATCAATACTGGCTCAGTTGTTACAATAATGGGGATAACTGTGGAAGGAGGGGTTAAAGGAATAGTCTGTGCAGAAGCTTGAGGTCAAGGCTGAGGAGAGACTGAAGAACAGAAAGATGTTCTCTGTGGCTGAATGTATGCCGTTATGAGGAAATAATGAGGCTGATGAGGAAAGAGGGTCAGATGAAAGGCCTGCAAGTCATGTTAAGTGATTAACTTTTGGAGTCCAATTATTGAAAACCACTCAGTTTTGTTTTTAAACTTTTGAACATCTTATGATTAAGAAATAAAAAATTAGATATCAGTGATTGATTTTAAAGGTTTTAAATGCTATTGTTCACCCATCTGATCTGATATAAATTGTCTAATAGCTCAAAATGGCTTGGAATATAATAAATCACCTGTTAGATTTGTAATAATCTAAATGACACTTCAGTCTAGCTTGATGAAAGTGCTTTATGAAATGAAATATTAAATGAACTAGAGGCTGGGTGCATGGATTTGTGCACCAGTGGGGTCCCTTGGCCCGGCCTGTGCCCTCTCACAATTTGGGACCCCTCGGGGAATGTCGGACTGCCGGTTTTGGCTGGGGCATGAATCTGTGCACCAGGCCTCTAGTATGCATATAAGATCTTTGGTTAATCTCTTTTCACCCTCCCTGCTTCTCCCTTCCCTCTGAGATTCATCAGTCTGTTCCATGTTTCCATGCCTGCACATTGAGTGTCAACCTTGTGGTGGTCAGTATGCATAGTGGTCTAACAGTCAAATGGTCACTTAGGCTTTTATATCAATAGACTAGTGGCCTGGTGCACGAAGTTTGTGCACATTAAAAGGGAATTAATTAGAGGAAATATTTTAATATTGCTATATGCCTTTTCTCTATAATAGAAGTATCAGAGATGAAAGAAAATTAGTAAAATGTATATGAAAATCTTCCTCCTGTCAGAGTCTGGGGCATGCCGTGGGACCCAGAGTCAAGTCCCTGCCCATCCGCGTGCACCTCAAAATTGCACGAGATCCAGACCCGGCCTTCCCCATCCCTGTCAAGCCCCACCAGGTGGGGGGCACAGCCTCAGGTCCCCCATCCCGGCACCAGGCAGGGTGCACAGCCTCAGGTCCCCCGTCAAGCCCTGCGGGTGGGGAGGCGCAGCCTCAGGTCCCCCATCAAGCCCCGCTGGACGAGGGGCGCAGCCTCAGGTCCCCCAGCCCAGCGCCGGGGCAGGGGGTGCAGCCTCAGTTCCCCCGCCCCGGCGCCATACAGCCTCAGGTCCCTGCTGATGGTTTGTTACGGCCCGTTATGGGAACCCCGCCTCCGCTGTGGGTGCAGCCATCTTGTGTTACGGAAACCCTGCTTTCGCTGTGGGCGTAGCTATCTGTGGCAGCATGATGGAGTGAGGGTCGATTTGCATATTACCTATTTATTATATAGAATTATATAGACTAGATTTGTGGGAAAGATTGCTTTCTTTCTATATATATATATATATATATATATATATATATATATTATTGATTTTTTTACAGAGAAGAAGGGAGAGGGACAGAGAGTTAGAAACATCGATGAGAGAGATCGATCAGCTGCCTCCTGCACGCCCCCCACTGGGGGTGTGCCCGCAACCAAGGTACATGCCCTTGACCAGAATCGAACCTGGGACCCTTCAGTCCGCAGGCCGACGCTCTATCCACTGAGCCAAACCGGTTTGGCGAAAGATTGCTTTCTTAATGGCAGAAAAACTCCCAGAGATTTTACTAATGTAGAAAATATATTAAATATTATTTTTATATAATCCATGTCTTTCATGCCATAATGTATAATAAATGGAAGAAAAGGTTAAAGAAGACATATTTGTGAACACTGAAAGAGCCTCATTTCTAAAGAAGAAATTGGGAAATCAATAAGTAATGCTGGTTTACTATTTATACAGAATAAATTATGCCCTGAATTATTAAATAATGCAGCAGATAATCAGTCTGATTACTTAAAATAAAATAATTGAAGATTTAGACATTGTACCAAATAGTAGCTGGGATGTCCTTCAATAATAATTGTGTCAAGACTGTAGACCCACTAGTACTTAAGTACATTTTCTCATATATAATGTTCTCCTTTCGTCTACCCTTTCTCCCTCCCCGCTCCCTCTCTCTTTTACCTTATCTTTTCTTCCTATCTGTCTATCATCTGTCATCTATCTATCTATCTATCTATCTATCTATCTATCTATAATCTCTCTCTCTCTCAATCTTCAGTGTTGACAGGCATTGTCATTCCTAAAGAGATGGTAGCACCCTTAGCCATTTTTTTGAAAAAATTCTTCTATTCCACTCCGTTCATTCTCACCCTAGAGGTTAGTTATATATTGAAGCTTATTTTTGAAAAGAGGGGAAATAAAACTGCTTAGACTTGGCATTGAGTTTCATAAATGTGAGTTGTATTAGAAATGAGTACTTTTAATTATTTTTCTCTATTAAAAATAGGATCTTAGAGTGAAGAAATTGTATTCACCAATTCCTTAAACTAAGAGTCATAGAAACCTTATGCAGGTGTTGGGAAGTTACAAAAAACAACCTTTATTTAGAAAGTAATATATGCCAGTTTGTATTTTCAAAAGAGCAAGTAATATATATCGTGCTTAAATCTATTACTTCAGTCATCAATTGAAGGATCAAAAAATCTACCTGTTATGAACAAAGGATGATAAGGTCTGATACTAATTCAAATGATTGGAAATTGTCTTAAGCCATTTTAGTTTTTCTCCTACTCCCCTTTGACTCCAGCTTTTAGCTCTCCATTCCTACCTGTGAAGAGTTTGCTCATTGTCCAAGCTTTCCACTAGTTCCCTTGCCCTAAGGGAATGTTTAAAGGCTTATGGGTTACAAGTTGTTTTTCTATAAATAAAGTTCATGTTGTGCTGTCAATAGTTTGCCATTAAGCAGTTTGATACAATCCACCCATAGAGAGTGTTTTTGTTCAACAAACAATTACTTAGCTCTTACTCTTCCAGGTACTGTTTCAAGTACTTTACAAATATCAACTCATTTAGTCTTAAGGTAGATAGCATTCTTATCCACAATGGACAGGTGAGGAAATGGAAGCATGGAGAAGTCATGGGGAACTGGGATTGGAACCCAGGTTGTCAGACTATATCATCTTTGGGCTGTTGCCTCTCTAAGTGTAAAGGGAGTATCAGGACTAAAGGCAAGTGTGCTAATGATCTCTAATGTCAAAAATATTTTTAGTGGATAACGTTCAATTGAATAGATAAATGAATCCTGATATGGTTACCTTATTGTCCTAGGTATTATCCAATTCTTTTGTATGTGATAGGATGAGGCAGTCCATCTCTGGATGATACCTAGGCTGTGATGCTTAGCAGAACTGGATTCAAATCCTGATGCTACCTAGTTATAATTATTTATAATTTTTGAACATTGTCTTCAAATATAAAATGGAATTAATAATACTTCTTAAGGTAGTTATGGTATTAAATGAAGTAATGAATATAACAAGCCAAGTACATTGAAGGCATTAACTAAATGGTTGTAGTATTATTAAGTGCTATAGTATGTTAGAACTAGAAGCCCATAGTGTAGGAGATATCTAAAAATAGCATTTCAATATTATCATATTATCAAGTAAGAATGGTGAGTAAAGTATCCCCACACAAGTGTCAAGATATTTAGCCTAACTGGCAGGTGTGCGTTGTGGCATGTCAGGGAAGTCTTTTTGAAGCAAATTAGGGCTAAGTACTAATAAAGAAAATATCATTATTACTATTAGTGAATTAATAATCATTACATCATTATGTTATTTTTTCTTTTCTACATCATTATATTATTATTATTAGGAATGACTAAGATAATAGCAGTATGTTATACTTTAAATTTTGTTTTAAAAAGGTGAGTTGTACCAATGAACAATATAGACTTTGTTTAGTAATAGCACTTATTATTTTAATTAAATTTACTGGGATACATTAGTTCATAACATTACATAAATTTCATGCATACAATTTTATAATACAACATATGAATGCTCCATCATGTACTCATCACCCAAAGTCTAGTCTCCTTCCATCATCATATATTTGATCTCCTTTACCTTGAGTATCCCCTTCTTCCCTCACCCCTCTGGTATCTACCATACTGTTGTCTGTATTTGTTTGTTTTTTGCTTTTTGTTTTATATCCCACACTAGAGGCCCAGTGCATGAAAATTCATGCACTGAAGGGGGGGGGGGGTCCTCAGCCCGGCCTGCCCCCTCTCATAGTCCGGGAGCCCTCAGGGGTGGGAGGCGACCCAGCGATCAGAGATATGGCGATGCCCCATCACACTCTGCTGCTGCCACTGCCGGCAGCGCAAGCCTTGGCTGGCCCTGGGTGGCTGAGCCTTGGGAGGCCCTGGGTGGCTGGGCAACTGCCATCAGAAGCTTGCCTGTGCCTCGGGCCAGCCCTGGGAGGCTGAGGGGACTAAGGGAACCCCGGAGGCAGGTACACGGAGCAGTCGGGCCCGCCTGGGGGTGGGCCTGGTCTTGCCGCGCGCCTGCCACCCTGGCAGGGCTGAGGGGACTGGGCACTGCCATCTTGTGGCTATTGGCGCCGCCATCTTTGAGGACATGTCAGTCAATTAGCATATTCCCTCCTTATTGGCTGTGGGCGCCGCCATCTTTGCAGCCTGCTGCTCAGTCGCTTGGTCGTCCCTGCCGGCCTGGTTGCCCCACGCAGCCATTTGTTTGGTTGCGATGGTTGCTTAGGCTTTTATATATATAAATAGGTGTATATTAGCCACACGATAATTTCTTTTGGAGGAAACTGTGACTTGATATAGATAAAATGAGCGACGTTCCTAGTAAATTTGATAGGCCCACAGGTCTCGCTTGCTTTGGAAGCCAGGAACTTGGCAGAGCACATAATACAGGGTCTAACAAAATTTATTGAAATGATTTTCACTTGTAGTTTTTGGAACTATTCATAAAAGTTTATAGAATCACATTATATTTAATCTAGAGTACAAACTTACGGAAAGGATTTTTGGGCCATGATTTATTTGAATGCAAATTATGTTAATTAAAAAATGGATCTTGCCCTAGCTGGTTGGGCTCAGTGGATGGAGTGTCGGCCTGCCGACTGAAGGGTCCCAGGTTCGATTCTGGTCAAGGGCATGTACCTTGGTTGCAGCACAGCCCCAGTGGGGGGTGTGCAGGAGGCAGCTGAATTGATGTTTCTCTCTCATCGATGTTTCTAGCTCTCTATCCCTCTCCCTTCCTTTCTATAAAAAAATCAATTAAAAAAATAGATCTTAACCAATTGTTAAAGCTTATGCATGGAGTCAGGCACTGTATCAGCCAACCTATAAAAACTAGTCAAGTTAAATAAAAGGAGTATAAAAGACGTTGGCTGGGTCCTTTTGCCAGGATGCAGATGTGCCATTTTTAGGAGATATATCTTCATATAACTATTTAAATAGACCAAGAAGGTCTGTTTGAATCATATAACCATTTAAATAGACCAAGGTCTGTTTGAAATAGCTTTTCTGCTTTGCTTCTCACAGCATAATGCATCTCAAATAATTGGTAAGCAATAGTTTTCTGTCTCTGAGAAACTTATAGCTTTATGAATGAGCCTTTCCTTTATAGCTCAGAGTTTGAAGGAAGTTCCATTTGATCATTCTTATCTATAATGTTAGACAGCCCTCTATGTTTTGTGATAGAGCAATAGATGGAGAGGCCCATTTACAGCTACTAGCAACGTTTTCCTATTAAAATATGTGTTTGCTTGTGTAGGTGCATATACACATGTATGAATGGCCTGAGTTCTTCATGGATCTCATACATTCTTATTTTTATGCAGTCACTGTAACTACTTTAAAAGTTCCAGATGTTAGATGATAAAAATGCTGTAAATTCAGCACCTTCTTCTTCATTTTGGAAAATTGCTATCCATACATGATGTTCCTCAAAGAACTTGATTGCAATGCAGCATACTCTGAAGCAGGAAAAGTGCATTTTCACTTCTATCTCAAGTGCTATATGCAAATAAGTAGGTTTGTAGGAATGCCTCCTAACATTTAATGAAATCCTCAGCTGTATGCCTCAGAGGTTACCATGGGAAGAACAAACATTGATAAAATGCTAACATGTTCCAGGGAAGACCTATGGCCAGCTTATAGAGGCTGGCTAAGTGAGAGCCTTTCTTCCAGTGATAATGCATCTCTGGAGTACTGCCATATTTGGACCCTTACCTTACCAATACTGTGTGTTATCTTCTCCATTATTTTCATGTTTAAGTGCTTAATTATACAGCAGTACACTCTCTGTGTTTCACAGCTGTAAAAGTGGGTAGTACCACAGTACCCCTACATTTCCAACAATTCAACTTAACCTGTGCCTCTTAATACAAAGAGGCGTGTTTGAGTTATGGGGATATAGCAGTTAAATACATTTATGCAGTGAGGTAAATATATTTACTTATCTCAACATTTCCGGATCACAGGGAACTTATATTTCTTTTTTTTTTTCTTCTCATTAGGTATTAATTCTGTGAGTGGTCCATTGAATAATTATTATTGAGCACTTTTAAAAAAAATGACACTTATGTATATGATAGGAGAAGGCCAAAGTGAATAGCATTATATTCCTACTTTCATGGATGGGAATAATAATTTAATGTTATTTGAAATCTAGAATATAAGTAAGAAAGAAGTAGGTTTAAAAAGATGGTTTTGGACCCAAATGCAAAGCTCTAATTAACTAAGAAGATTACACTTAAGTCACTTGTGAATGTAGAGCTAATTAAGACTTAGAGCAGGACAGTGGCATGGTTCCTGCTGTGCTTTTGGGAGGTTACTCTACCATCAGGCTGTAGGGTACTTTATGGTCTAAATTCTGAGTAAGGAATGGCCTAATTTATGTTGGGAAAGATTTATTATAACCTGTGTAGGCAGTGGATAGATAAAGGTGGAGAGAGCATTCACCATATTTTAGGTGAAAGTAAAAAGCACCCAAAGCAATATACTGGCTGAGGGATATATTTGAGACAAACAGTAGAAATAGCAACTAAATATAAGACCTTAGTAACTGAGTGCATGCATGAGGTGACAGAACCAAATGGGTTTGGATGACCCAGTTTCTGACTTGCCAGTAGATTAGAGTAATGGGCATGTGGAAAAATAGGAATGTGTGGAGTTGGGGGTGGTGTTCATTTTCAAGACATTCAGAGGGGGCGGGGGTGGAGGAGTGGGAAGAAGTCACTAATGTGTTGTGTTGAGAGAGAACAGGATCAGGGAAAGGTCTCTTTGTTTCCTCCGTCTCCTCCCCTTCCCTCCATTTTCTCTCCTCCCCTCCGTCTCTTCTTTACTTTCCATAGAGGAGGCCTGAGAGTTTTTGTAGGAAGAGAGAAAAAGAGCCAATCCACAAGGAAAATTTGAAAATGTAAGAAAACTATTCCGTATAGTTGATAACACAGTGAAATAGAGCTAGCAAAGAGGCACTTTCAAAAAATGGCTGTAAGGTTCATGCATGTGCTTTCCCATGTCCCTGTTTCTGTGCCTTGGTTCATCTTGACTGTCTACTGAAAGGGTGAGTCGTCGCGGGGCCTACGTGGGCTGGCCGCCGGGCCCCATGAGGCACAGCCTGACCACGCTGTTGGCAGGGCACCGACTCCCCAGCCCACGGCGGGAGCCCGGCACAGGCTGCCACCCGCCCGCCGCCCCCGGACCGGACCCATGCAGCAGCAGCGGCGGCGGGGCGGGGCGTGTGCCCTTGCCCGAGGAGATGGAGGAGGAGGCGATCACCGGCGCCCCCGGGAACGAGACGGAGGACATGGACTTCCTGTCTGGGCTGCAACTGGTCCATCTGCTGGACCCCCGGCAACCGGACTGGCCCCTGGAGCCCGGGCTCAGCTCGCCCTGGGGGCGGGGGCTAGGACCGCGCCCTCCATCTTGCCCTGGGTTCTCCATTTTTGGGGCTGCTGCCATGTGCTCAGGAGAGTGCCTTCTTCCCGGAAGCCCAGGCCCCTGCTGGCCACGCCCAGGATTTCTTTAAACTAACCAATGACAATGCTCGCCATAGAGATGACCACATACTGTGTAACAAGACCCGACTTGCGCCTAGCCAATCGGCAGGGCCCACAGTCCCTTCCCCTGCCCTTACTATAAAACCCACAATCCCATCAGGCCTCGCTGTCTCTCGGCCACTGGGCTACCGTTGCATTGGTGAGTGTGGTCGGGGAGCCGAAGTAGTTCGAAATGAAGGACTCTTTGCTTTTACATCGGACTCACTGGCTCCCTGTGGGTTCTTGGGAATCTTGAAATCTGGGCACAACATCTACTCCACTCCTCCGTTTTTTTCTTCTTCAAAACACACTTCCATGAAGTTCAAAAAAATATTTGTTGAATCAATTAACTACTTAATAAAAGATGGAGTAAGATATTAGAAGACCAATTGGACTTTGATTGGTTTTAGATGTAATATGGATTTAACTGTTAGGCCAGTATGTAATGGAAAGGCAGTTTCGCCAGTATGTAGTGAAAGTAAGCCATTTAGAAGTAGCCTTGCACATTATTTCTTCGCTTAAATTCTTTTGGTGGTTTCCCTCTACGTAAAGGACAAAGTCCAAGTTCTCTGTTACTGGGCCCCTATTTGCTTCTCTACCAGGCCCCCTGTTGCTGCACAGACTTGACACATGATCTTACATCCGCCTGGAACCCACTTCCTTCACTTCGGTGCTAGGTTAGTTGTCACCTCCTTTAGAAACCATTCTTCAAGTCCCTTGACACCTTCCTCCTCCAGTTTCAGTGGAGTGTGGGCTTCGAGTACTTCCATTATTAAACCTCATGCTTATGGCCCTCAAAGTGGCTGTCATAGCAGTTTCTGCATGATTACTTGATTATTTGATTGAATTGTAATGCACGTAATACAAGTTTTAACAATTCCTAGGCACTGAGTAAAACGGGTTGGAAAATATCTTTAGTTATTTTATGGCTAATTCATACACATTGTGTATTACATTGACTTATGAAAATCTTTAGGTTTAATAAAAGCAAAATTTTAATAAACTTGTAAATGAATCATTAACTTTTCCTATATCTAATGTATATATTCTGTGCAGTATATGAATTATCTACTAATGTGTCTTTTTTTGACAATCCACAACTGAGTTTCATTTCATAGAGTCCTTCCCTTCAGTATGACTTGAACATGTTATCTTATCTCTAATGAAGCCATGGGCAAAGGCAGATGTTTATTGGCTTTACACAGCAGCTCAACCCGTGGTTGGAAAAGGACAGCCTCTATCAGTGGTCAGAATAGGACAGCCTGGGATGGTAATGTGGTGGGAGGGTGTCACATGTCCTTAAGGCATTTGGCTAATTTGAAGACAATTGTTAGTTGGTCAGATTCTGTGGATGAGCAAGGACAACATCAGTAATCAGTAATTATCGAGCTCATACTATCTATTCTCTCCTTTTAGAATATCTGTTCTTTTATCTTCTGTGAATGTGTTTGTGTTTGATATAAATAACCCTTAATTTAATATCCTTTCAGTAGTCAAACTCAGGTTCAATTGGGAGACTTCAGTGTGGACTGTGTTCTTATTTCTCAGCATTTCATCTCAGAGTCATCAATCTAAAGCCATTGTTTTATGTTAGTCCCAACTTTGACTTTCCTTTGAGATTTTATTAGGTAATTCTTTGTTCTAGGTTTTTAATTTTTTTTCTTATGCTGCGCTTGTTGTACGTTAGGTTGATATCACCATGATTTTAAATGAGAAACATTAGTCACTCAATTTGTAATTGTGAAACTAATTTTATAATAAAGTAGTAGCCCTCACATAGCCTGAATTTAATAACGTCAGTGAAAAAGTATATTTATAATTGTATGTACTTTTTTATACCTTTGATTCTACATTTAATTAAAAAGTATAGGGATATATGTAATAAATACTATTTTTTAAAAATTTATTTTTGGCATTATGTATTTTGGCCGAGTTTTAGGAAAGGAATAAAAGGCATTGATTGAAAATACAGAGTTGTTTTTTTTTTAATATATTTTATTGATTTTTTACAGAGAGGAAGGGAGAAAGATAGAGAGTTAGAAACATCGATGAGAGAGAAACATCTATCAGCTGCCTCCTGCACATCTCCTACTGGGGATGTGCCCGCAACCAAGGTACATGCCCTTGACCGGAATCGAACCCGGGACCCTCCAGTCCGCAGGCCGAGGCTCTATCCACTGAGCCAAACCGGTTTCGGCGAAAATACAGAGTTTTGATGAAGATTAGAGTAAATGGGGGAAAGTAAGAAACTTTAAAAATAGTGTAGAATTATATTTTTTACTCTTTCTATGTCATTTGGTTAAAAAAAAGTAAACCTGGTGAAGAGTATAATTATTCTACTTTCTCTTGTATACATAAAAGTAGATGATCCATAGGAAGAGGTGACTTGTAAATTCACCTACCCTCTAGTTTGCTATCACAAATACATTTGTGAGAATACAATTTATTTATTTTTTCTGGGTAGACCATGAAAACTGCATTATTACAGAGATATTTGTCTATGTCACTTTCCTTGGTTTATTCACCTGGATTACAAAATTAGGTAGTTACCTTATGAGCAAATGAACAAAGAAATTTGTTAGATAGTTCAATTTTATTCTTTTGGAATCATGTTAATTGGGTTATGTTTGGTTTGGGGCAATGTTTGTGTATCTGTTGCTAATCTGTGTTTTTTATTTGATTTGTCATCTTTCTTTGGAATTTAGCCACTCCCTACCTTTCATTCAGCTTCTTCCCCAAAATGTTGACAGAGAGAAAGCATGAGTGAGCACAGATTCACTGTTGTTTATATTTATTCATGTCTCCAAGTGATTCATGTTCCATTATCCATTCCCTGAATCATCATTCATTAAACAAACAAACAAAAAAAGGTTCCATCTTCTCTTTCTTATGTTCCGTAGTTGTTAGAACATTCTTAAGGAAGGGCTCAGGCCCATTTAGTTAGAAAAACTCAAGATGAATGATGTTTAATACCTTAAGTAAAGCAGACTCTAATGAGTTATTTATTGCATGTGAATTGACAAATTGTAGACAACAAGAAAACAAAGTTCAATGAATGCTTATGGAAAACTAATGTAAATTTTTTTTGTTCCTCCCATAAGGACAACAGTTTTTTTCTTTTAGTCATCTAGGTCAGAGGTGGAGACTGCCTCCCAGCTTATAGAGAAGTATTTGGCCTACAGTGAGATTTAAATAATTTTGCATTAGTTTCTAACACGCAGGATTCAAAAGTTTTCATATATAATCTGACTTTTCATAGCTCCCTCTTTTAATGAACCACCTTGCTTCCTTTATCTCCTTTACCCTCCCTATACACATTCAGTTACTTTGCCTCCCCTGGCTCCTACAGGTATTTGAGTTTGCTACCCTTTTTTGGGTGGTAAGATAAATTATTTGTTTAATGATTATTTGAATTACAAAACCATTGTGAGAAATTGAGGGTCATTCGCCTGTGCAAGTGGGCATTTAGATTCTAGATTAACTCTGAGACTGAGGGACAGTGATCATAATACACTGAGTTTTATGTGCATTTTTCTACATATTAAACAATGCTTCCTGGTTTTCAAAAAATATTTTCTGAAGTTCAAGAGGAATTTTTTTTTAACTCTCAGAAGTCACTTTAGTTTTTATTTTTATGATGAAAAAAATTTAATTCCTGTTAAACTTAAAAACTCCAAGAATTCAAATGCAGTTGTGAACTACACTAACTTCTCATTTACTGATTAAGTGCTGAGTCATTTAAAAAATATAAACAGAAGCAGCACCTCTATCCAATATATATATATATATATATATATATATATATATATATATGCTTTATTTGATTTATTTAATGTAAGTGGAATACTTTATGTGAAGGTATATTAAAATTTCTGCCTGTTTCAAAATCTGTATTTGAAGGCAAAATATGTGAATTAGTATGAGAATCAGTGCATTTAGATAATCTTGTGGAAAGGTAGTTTTGGAAAGAGACACCTCTCCATAATTGTTGTGCCACACCAATTAAATCACTCTCTTCACCATCTTCTGTGTCAACCCAACTGACCTCACTTAATAATTTGGTAAAATGAGAAGAGCAACCAGGAAAAAATGGTTTGCATAGCGTATCTAGATTTTTGTTCCACTTTTATAAAACCATTAAATGGTAGGTACCTTAATGGATATAATATGCAGTGCGCTAATGCGGGTTAGATGATAATGTGGTTAAATGGATACATTGACAGTGGAAAACAAGAAGCCAGAATTTTAGAAAACTCCCCTCCTTGAAGGTAAAAAATACATTTTTATCTGTCTTATTTAAAAAAAAAAAATTCCCAATGCCTACCATGTTGCCCTCTACGAAGGAGGAGTTAACTGAATTATTGAATGAGATGCAACATGTATTTTGGAGGTTTTGCAGAATGGCACTGGTACCTAGGTCCCCACTCTCAGACATTCTCATCTAATTGATCTGGCATTCGGTCCAGGCATTGGAGTTTTCTATAAGATCTTCAGATAATTTGAATCTTCAACCAGAGTTAAGAGGTACTGATTCAGTGACTTATAAATTTAAGATTTTCTCAGATGGATGGAAGATTGCATATTCCTACATGTTGTATAGTAGCTATTGCTCAGTAATGTATATTTGTCCAAGGATTTTTCTTGGTAAGATTGAGAGCTGAAGAAAATGAAAATACCCCTAAGAATGTGTGATGTAAGTCTGCAGCTGAAATGCATTTTCTCAAGTGTGTACACCAAGCACACCTGGGTGTGTGCATTGTGTGCTATAATGCTTTAAATTGCTGTGTGCTGTGGTTGTGGTGCATTCGCAGCCTTGTTTCTCTCCAGTTGCTTGCTTTCCAGCACCCCCTGATCCCTTCAGGCCCCTCTGAGCCCCCACTATCTAACAGAGCATCTGAGGACCACTGGGTCAACCATGGGCAGAGAGCTCAATGCAAATTTTCTTAGCAGGTAACTGGGCCACTAACTACAGGAGTAAGGTGGTCATAGCTAACATCAATTTGATTTGCATTTTTTTATTTTTAGAAGGCATTATGTATAGTTGAAAGTTATGGAGCATGCTCTAGTTCCAGGAAATGAAGACTGCAACAGTCAGGAGACTTGCATCATGGTCTCAGATGCTTAGGGGGCATGTAACTTTATGACTTAAAGCAACTTTTTTTTTTTTTTAATCTGCCTTTTTTCTCACTTTCTTTCCTTTAAAGTGAGAAGCTCAAATCAGGTAACCACTAAAGTTTTTTTTAGCCCTTAAAATATGACATGGTACTTTTGTTACTAGTTTAAAAATAAGCACTCATTGTAGCTAGGTACTATATTTTTCAACATAAAAGAATTAGCTATATGTATCACTCTAGTGAGTAATGTTGATAATAGAGGCGCTGTATCTGTGCGGGGCAGAGAGTACATGGGAAACCTCGGGGTCTTTTCAATTTTTCTGTGAACCTAAAACTGCTCTGAAAATTAAATTTAAAAAATCTAAGAAAAAATGAAATAAATTAATGACAATTTACATAATTTCATATATATATATATGTATATTTTAATCCATCGGAGGAGTGAGGATATTTTTTTCCATTGATTTTGTTGTTGTTGTAGAGAGTGTGGAATGGTTGGGGGAGAGGGAGAGGGAGAGGGAGAGAGAGAGAGAGAGAGAGAGAGAGAGAGAGAGAGAGAGAGAGAGGGAAACATTGATGCCTTGTGAAAGAAACACATCGATTGGTTGCCTCCCACACATCCCAAGCTGGGAGAGGGGGGCCGGGGAAGGGGTGAAGGGATGGAATCTGCAATCCTGGTACCTGCCCTTAACTAGGAATCGAACCCCTGATCTTCTGATGTGCAGGCCGATTTTCTAACCACTGGGTCACACTGGACAGGGCTCACGTATATTCTTAATTTTGGGGAATTTTAATTGGAATAGATCTTAGGGTTATGAATTGAGACTACACCAGTCTAGATATTTTTTGTAATATGGATGAAGGTGAAGGCTGGGGTAATATGTACTCTTACTGACTTCACTTAGAATGCTTCTGTAAAATATAGAAGAATATTAGTAATATGGGAAGGGGATTGGTGAATTTATTTTATTTTCTACTAAAGAAAAAAGAAAATTTAATATAAAAACTTACGTTAAAATCAGTCAATATGTAACTCACTGTGAATAAATTTTGAAAAATATTGGAAAATAATTTTTTGGTTATTATATAGCACAGTTAATAATCTCCCTGATTATTTCATACTTTAAACTTATTGAAAGATTTAAGTAGTTAGAGTAGATTAGTTTAAGTATTTCTGGGGAGGATTAACATTAATGCTTGATTCTTACTTTTGATATATGTGTTCCTGGGGTTAACAATGCACACATATGGTTTAAGTATTTTCAAAATGAGATCTTTTGAAGAATGTGAGAAACTCATGATGATTCTATAATTAATTTGGGAATTTGCAGGGCCCACAGTTAATTAGGTATTTCTAAACTAATGTGAATCTCTGGCAGTGTTTTGCAGTGGAATCATTGATATCTTTGCAGAAAATAAAAATCTAATATTTTAAAGTGAAAAGAGTTGCATATCAGTAATTTATAGAGGGTAGTGCATGTTTTTTTCAGGCTGATGTTCTAAAAACTATTACTGTGTAATGTTTGCAAATGTGTTGGAAGAAATGCCATTGTTTGGGACATACCTTTAAATTCTGCCACAGTTCTAAAAATTGTGGAATTGCCCAGCTGGTGTGGCCCAGTGGTTGAGCATCAATCTATGAACCAGGAGGTCGAGGTTTGATTCCAGGTCAGGGCACATGCCCTGGTTTGGTCTCGATCCCCAGTGGGGGGGCATGCAGGAGGCAGGAGATCAATGATTCTCTCTCATCATTGATGTTTCTGTCTCTCTCCCTCTCTCTTTGTCTCTGAAGTAAAAAAAAATATATATATATATATATTTTAAAAAATTGTGGAATTATATTGTTACATTAAGATAAGCACAATATCTTATAATAAATACTAAAGAAAGTCATACTGTGGCTTCAAATTTAAGGACTTGGTTCTGGAGTGCTTAAGGTTAGATAAGTACTTTGTTACCTCCTTTTGTGGAATCATTCCCCAATATCCTTTTACTGTGACTGAAAACTGACTGTAACACTTTTATCATTCTTGAAGGAGTTACCCTAATTTGCTTAAGAGAGCCTTGACTTTGACACTTTTACCTGTTTTAATCTTGGTTAAATAACTAAGGTAACTAAGACCTCAGCTTCCTTATCTCTAAATTGGAGATATTAACTGTACCTATCATATATTTTCATGAAAATTAAGTTAAAAAATATATAAAGTATTTAGCTAGAAAGTGCTGTATAGTAAATACTCAGTAAAAGTTTGTGATGATGTTATCTTAAGCCTGTGAGCTAAAAATCCTATGCTCCTATGGTATTGGCTGGCACTTTTCTGTGAAAGTGATGCTTTCAACTTTTTTTTTTTTCCTTTTAAGATCTCATGTATCCCTAGGACAGTGGAAATAATTAAATAATTTACTTTATTGTATCTTTCCTTTTAGCTTATTCTAGATAGGAATAATCAGAAAGTAGGTGACAATGTTAATTAGAAATAGAGGATAATTTGGCTGATGTTAATAATTGAGAAGTGAATGCTCAACAGTAAGGTGCTTAAGAGATGGGTTCATGACCCATATTCTAACTAGTTTCCAAAGTTGAATTTATCACAAGGACATATGAACACAGGTGGTTGTTACAGGGAAGAGGCAGATAATTTGGACTTAGATTTTAGAAAGAGATAGAAAGCTACAGTATATTGCTGGCTTCCATTCTTTAGTAAATTCTTTGGCTCATCAGGGTCATACTTGATGGTTGAATAACAACTTGCCTCTATTGATGAAGGGTCATTTGAAAGGTCTAACATTATTTAGATGACATACCTTTTATTCTAGAAATATCTTGAGTAGTCCCACATAGACCAGAATAGTACCAAGGAAAGTAAAAGATTTCCTGGGAATCCAGCTATGCTATTGTGAGGAATGGATATATTAGGTCAATTAGATTTTTTGTTAGACTTTGAATTTTCTTTTTTTGGGTTTAAGTGCTCTGTAAGACCAGAAAGAAAGCCAGTGTATTAAGAAAGTTTTAAGTTAGTACATTTCCAATACTATACAAATGCACCCTTCATATACTAGTACACCCACCCCCCAACACATAGCCAAGATTTCTTTTCTCAGAATTATCTAAGGGAAAATTTAAATAAGAGATAATATGAAACCCCATGATGCCGAGATCTTTATTAAAATAGCGATTTTTCACCTTTCTTATTGGTATGATTTGCCCTGTCTTCAGAAGCCTGTGCAGCTGAAGATGAGTCATTAAGAGAAAATGGCATCAGTAAAACTGTATTTTCACAATAATGCTTTCTAAACTGGTCATCTAGCTAAAATTGACTTGAGGCTGAAAGCAGTTTCTGCCATGAAAGAAAAGAGTAGTTAGTATTAAAATTGGTCTGGAAGTGTCTGAAGTTCTCTGCCTTGACAGCTCTTAGCCTTTTATTAACGTACTAGAGGCCCGATGCATGAAATTCGTGCAAGGGGCTCAGCCCTTGCAGCCGTGGTGGCTGCCCTCGGCCCTTGTGGCCCTGGCTTCGTCCGGAAGGTCGTTTGGCTGTCCGGTCTAATTAGCATATTATGCTTTTATTACTATAGATCCTTGGAAACCAGTTGTGTGGCTCACATAGACGGTAGTAGGGACCTGAGTCTAATAGAGTGGCAGCTGATACAGAATGCACCAATCTCAGAGGAGGGAGCATATGCCAGAAGCTTCACATACTTATTTTGGTTTGCCAGTCTGGATCTACTGCCTGATGAAAAGTCAGCATCTAGTAGGATGGTGTGGTTGTTTTTTTATCCAAGGAATCTAAAACATGTTTCAGAATTTCTAAATTGTATGAATATAATGATTTCAGTGTAGCACTGTGAAGAAGTCTGGTGTTGCTTTATAATCTTAACCAGGGTACATTTTACATCATGCCAGATACGCTCAAATGAGCACATTTATTAAGCTAATTCTTATTTTTAGCACTCATGAAAGACAGTTCTTGAAAGCTGGCAGCTCTGAGGACACCATCCACACTGGTCTATGGGGGTGGAGGGGACTGAAGTTCCTGGGATTCACTGATCTCCCTGGTGATCTGGCCAGACTCATCCTGGGCATTTGTTGAGTGAATGATTGCCTACCTGTCAACTGGGAGAGGAACAATGAAACCATGAAACAGTAAAGAAAATGCTCAACAGTAAGGTTCATAAGCCGGGTTCATGACCCATGTTCTAACTAGTTTCCAAAGTTGAATTTATCACAAGGACACATGAGAGGAAACGGTTGGCATGCGGGGTGGTGGAGAGTGATGGTAGAAGAGGAGCAAAGAACTTGCTGTGTTGTTTTCCTCAGAGTGAGGAGAAGGAAGTGGACAGAGTAATAGAAGTATTTAAATATAAACTGAAGAAAACCTCTGGTTCCCGTTTTTGGTAAATGGGGAAACCCAGAGCAGAGATTAAAGGTATAATCTGCTCTCTAAAGGGAGTCAGCTGAAGACTCAAAACCAGAAACCTTCTGACTCTGGGCATACTGGTATACCAGATGCTTCCTTTAGCACAGAGAAGACCCAGGTGAAAATCCTAACTTGGAGTGGTTTTTTGGGTTTCTTCTCAAGGAGACTTGATTTTCTAGAGATTGAATTTCTTTCAAGAAAGGAAACTGAATATTTCCTTGGGAAGCTTTCTACAGTCTGAGTTTTATCAAAGGAAAGCTCACACGAGGAGAGGGAGGAGGAGACCTGGAAGGGCATGGTGGCAGAGAAATGGTGTAGCTCAACAGCAAATGAATAAAGAGAGAAAGTTCAAAGGAATGAACAGTCCCCCAGGATGAGAGTTATTTATGGTTTTGTGTCAAAGCCACACCTTTCCCATCCAAGCAGAGGACTTTAGATGGTGTCTACTGTTTGCATCCAGGAAGTTCTGTCATTGCCTGAAATGATCACAGATTTGAGGGAACATGTAGATTAACCTTCTGAGAGGAAGACTTATTTATGGGCAGTGCAGCTGCCTTTTTCTCTGGAGCCTTTTGTTAGTGTTTCATTGCTTCATCAGACAACTTGAAAATAGAGGCCATAGTTCCTTCACTTCAGTGATAACTAATTTGGATATTTCCTTACATAACTTCTATGATGTCCACTTCCTTTAATGGAGGTTTGCTAAATTTTCCTTAGCTTTTATATTTTACAGTGCTTTTCCCAGCAATGAATTTGAGAATTTAGTGTTTGCACTTTAGATTTATGCTTTTGAGTCAAGTTGGAATTTTGTTTTCCTATGTTATTTTGTATTGTTTTGGATACTTCACTACTACTGGAATCATGCCTCCTTTTAAAAGAGTTATTCATTCATTTATATATTCATTTGTTCTTACAGTAATACTTACTGAATACTGATTACAGACAACTTTTCTGTGTTTAGAAAAGTAGGACAGAATATTAGTAAATTTCTTTTGAACACTGTTTCATGTATTAGCAGAGTTTTAAGAGGAATTGTTTCTGGTTACTTGTGGTAGACATTCTAAATTTTCTAGATAGAAGATGATTTAAGAAATGTTCAAATTATCATGGATACATTCTAAATACAATTAATGTGTAATCAGTAATCAGTAATCAGACAAATAATAAACATAAATAAAAGTTATGTTTCTGATTAAACATGCATTCTTTACACAGCCATTAATATTGTCAGTCAGGAATTATGTAATGTTCTGTATGTTTCATTGATGAAGAGGTACATTATCCAACATAATAAAAATAAATAGTACTTTATAAAGCATGCTGCATGCCAGACACTGTTCTAAGTATTTTGTATGTATTGACTCATTTAATTATTAGAGCAACCTTGTGTGATGCTATTTGTGTACTAAACTACTAGTCCCTAATTTGCACACTATAGGTAACATGAACACAGTCCACAAACAAGAAATAATTGTGGGCTTCACAACCAACTCAAAACAGATCCTAAATGTCAAATACAATGGCCAGTGATCTGCTCATTGGATTAAATCACTGAACCTGGATCACTGACAAATTACCTACCTTCTATGCCATAGACTATGGGCAGATGGACACCTCTAACTTTCTAACTTGGAGTGAAGGTAGCTAATAAACCCAATACTTTCTCTCCTTTAAAATATATTTTTATTGATTTCAGACAGGAAGGGAGAGGGAGAGAGAGATAGAAACATGAATGATTAGAGCGAATCATTGATTGGCTGCCTCTTGCACGCCCCCTACTGGGGATCTAGTCTGCAACCCAGGCATATGCCCTTGACCGGAATTGAACCTGGGACTCCTGAGTCCACAGCCAATGCTCTATCCACTGGGCCAAGCCAGCTAGGGCCAAACATATTGCTTTAATGATTTTTCCCTTTGGAACATTAATATACCTTATCTTTATCAAGCAACCTTCCACCATAAATTGATAAAGGCATTAGAAATAAGACAACAAAACTACAAGAATCAGGAGTGAATAATAACATGGAAGTATCTTTAGAACTCATTTTAAAGATGTGGAAACTGAGTCTCAGAAAGATTAAACAACTTGTGGAAGGCACACAGCAGGGCTAGGATGGGTTCTGTAATCAGAAGTATTTGGATTCAAATCCCACCCCTTCCTACTTGAGTGACCCTGGCAAAATTACTCTTTCACAGCTTCTGTTTCCTCATGTGTGAAAAACATAGCAGTTATACATTTACTTTACAGCATTAATGACAATACTGAACAAATTAATATACTTAAAAGTATTTAGTTCAGTGCCCATTTTCTGTGACCTCCCTGTCTCTCTTATCCTCCATGACTTAATCCACTAGGACACAACCTTAAGATTTCTATGCTACTCATGGGACCAGACAATCCCACTGGGCAAATATTCCCAGCACAAACAGCTATTTCATAACAGGTCTGTTGACTACTTCCATCATTAAATTTCTGCAATCATTTCATTTCAGTTTAACTTCACCAGCCTTAACATTTAAATGGAAATTTCTGTCATGGATATGGCTTATTGGATATCAATGAATACAAACACTAGTGAAAAGGCAGCCTTGCTAGCCAAATATTTTCCTTCTGTGTTGGCCAGAGATCACGATTGCTTCACTTTCCAGCACATGTAGCTACACTTCTAGCAGCTGGAAATTTGAAATTTCTAGCAATGTTTACATGCTTTCATATAATTAGCGACCTGTTGTAAATCATCCAGCTAGTGGTGATTTTCCAGAATGAACAATAGCTGAGATTGGGCATCATTGACTTTAATATTGTAACCTGAACACATTCTTGCTCCTGGTTGGTGTGAAACCCTACTCACATTGGATAATTTTTAAAAAGTTAACTAAGGATTTTGACTCTGGTTTGATAGCAAAATAACAGTATATGGATATTGGTATAGTAACAAATCTCTATTAGGAATCCATACATGTGCCTTTGTTATATTTTGTAATACGTGTTTTCAATAAAAACCTTGATATAGCCAAATTGGTGAACAAAAGATCAGTACCATACTAAGGACAGAAAAAGTTGTAAATTGTTAGACATATTGGTAATTCACCAATTTATTTTAACCATTCAGTGACCCTAATGTAGATAGAAGACAGAGGAAAGTGACTTAAGGATTAATTATCCTATTCATTGCCGTCATGGTGCAGGGCTTTGTTTTGAACTTAGGAGATAGTAAGTCTGAGGTGAACTACGTATGTTACACTGAAAAAATGTAATAACTAAAAAATGAAAAATATAATTTTCACCTAAAAGCAGTTGATATAACATGGAGACATTATATATTTTGTCTTGTTAAAAATAGCCTGGCTCTGACTGGGTAGCTCAGTTGGAGAGGAGAGAAGAAAGGGATAGTAGAGGTGTCAAGTTGGAACTTAGATGTAAATGCTGATTCTCCTTATCCAGTGATTTTCAACCTTCTTCACCTCATGGCACACATAAACTAATTACTAAAAATTTGCAGCACACCAAATAATATATCTTTACTTATCAGACACACACACAAAAAATAGGTATACTTTTGATTCATTCACACCAACGGCTATTGTTGTGTTGGCTGTTGTTATTTTTCAGTTGCAAACTAAGGAAAAAGAGGTCAGTGCCCCTGATTAAATAGTCAGGTATTGCATTTGTTAAAAATTCTTGTGGCACACTGGTTGAAAATCACTGTCCTTAGCCAATGTGCCATCTCTTTAAGTTGTTGGCATTCCCTTCCCCCTTATTTTACAGAGTAAGATATTCTGCCACGGTGCTTTACAGGAGAACAAACACAAATACTTGGGATTATTGGTTATTAAATATTGCAGTGTAATGAGTTAGTTCTTATGTTCCAGAAGTGACTGACAACACTAAGGAAGTGGATGTCTAGATTTCAAAAAAGAGGCAGTCTTAGGAGGCTTGTTTAAGATAAATCTCTGAGGATTGATTTGCAGTGAGTTGGGGAAGGCTACTTGGGGGTGAGGGGGGAGACAAAATTGGATTAACAAGGATTTCCATTTTAGTGATTTCAGTTTTGTGAAATTTGAAGGTTTCTGGCTCCTCAACAGAAAAAAAAACATTTTCTTATACAACTTTCCATACTGGTCCTAGAACTCTTGGTTTTTATGTTACAGTAGTGTGGAGTGGAAAGGTTTGTTTATTTCCATACTGCTTACATGCTGTCAATTACATGTAAGGTTGTGCATTAATTAGGTGCAAGGTTTTTCTTCAAGAACGATTTAGTTTAGAGAGAGAAACAAGCTAAAGTCATTAAATATTGGTTGAGTGCCTGAATGAAAAATTTATAGACAATCATAGTGGCTATAGGAGCAAAAGTTGCACTGGGCAAGTCTCAATATTTAGCATTTAGCCTAATTGAGGGAACAGTTAATTCATATTTATTTGATTTATCTTGTTCAATTTTCTAAGTGAAGTTAATCTTCAAAGTCCATTTAGATAATTTTCTCTCTGATTACTTTTGTATGAATGACGTCAGTGAACACTGTTCCAGTTTTCTAGTGGTATGAGGGCATACTTTTAAAATAATACAAATTATATTTTTAATCTTTATTCGTAGAGATGTTGCCAAGAACTATCAGCATTAATTATTATAAAAATTAACATTTGGGTGTTTGAAGGAAGTACCAGATCAATCACCAAATCAATGATTTTTGCTTTTTAAAAACATAAAATGCAAGATAGTCTTTTTAAAGATGGAAATAAAACTGCTTTCTCTCAGGTAGAAAATATTTATTTGCTGATCACAGATGTGAATCCAGAGTAAAAACTGAAATGATGAACTTATGAATTATATCTGATAATTATTTCTTTCCTTATTCATTAAGTGCTTAATATGTGCTAGGTTCCCTTGTGGAATGCAGAGCTAATGGAGACTCAGCCCCTGACCTCAAGTTTTAGTGCAAACCAGTACCTTTAGTACCAATTACTAAACTGTAACTGGAAGAGCAGACTCTACTGGGAGTCGGAGGAGATTGAGTCATACTGAGTAGGTCATTTTGGATACATATCTTGAAAGATAGGATGATTAAAAATAAAATCTTAACTGGCATGAGTATAACTCTAAAATGCCTGTTCCTATAGAAATTAAAGGATTACAAATTGGAGGTGGGAGAGAAGAAGAGTGACTATAGCCATCAAGTGATGCCTGTACTTTAAAATTTTCTAGGCTATGATCTTTGCCATATCCCCACCAAGAAAATTGGACCTGAGTTCTCTTTTTCTAAGGTGGATCATAAGAGAGAGGCACTATCTTTTCATCTCTTCCTTTCACATATACATGCTGATATGATACTAGATAGCTTTATTGGAAAGCCCAGAATAGTGTGAATGTGGGGTGGAGGATTAAGTGCTATTGCTCTTCTTTAAATCATAATGTTATCATAATCTATCTATTAAGGTGTTAGCTTAAACAGATAATCTGCACACATGCAATTTAAAGTCTACAGAACAAATCAGGTTTGTTAAGTTACTATTTATTGAACGAATGAGTGAACAGATTGGGACACTGGCATTTTTGATTGGTATTAGGGATGGAGAATTTTAAGAGGAAACTCTTTTTTATAATTACATAGGATGTTGCTACCAGGTGTTTGGGCTCATAGAGGATAATGTCCAGGAAGGAGGAAGGATGTACGGAGAAGAGATGTGAAAGTGACAGAGAGATGTCATACGCTTGCTTGGGGTTAGAGTACTGACAGTTATGCCCATGTTTCTGAAAACATTAAAGTCATACTTAGAATGCTGTTTTTATATAATATTTATGTTTATATAAAATGACATTTATATAAATATGCCATTAACATGACTTACCAAATCTTTGAAGTGCAGGTATCAATATATGAGGCCTGTATGTACTGCTGATGCATATAATATTGTCCTCCTCCCCTTTTTCTTTTCTGGAAGTGAAAATCAGCAAATAGTCACCTATGTGTATTTGGGTCTCATTTACATAGATGAATAAGGCTTAGGTTTTTTCCAGTATTTTTGCATATGATTTTATAACTAATAAATTTGTGCCTCCTTGATATGGATAGACTAGAAATAGTCATTTAGAGATAGTAGACTAAGAGATAGAGGCCACAAATATAGTTCTTTAAATTTCCATTTAGTGTCCTGTAATGGTTATAGACACCAGAGTCAGGATTTTATTCGATTCCCGTCTGAGTTTGAATCCTAACTCTGCCACTTATATACTGGGTCCATTTAGGGGAAGTTAATTATCTTCTTTGTGCTTTTCTTTCCTCATCTGGAAAATGGAGATAATAATAGTATATCTCTTTCGGGCCAGGGCAGCTTCATGGGCAGGGAACCAGTGACCTTGCACATGGTCTGGCACTCAGAGTGTGGCCCTGCGCTTCGTGTTTACTGCTCTGTGGTTACATCTTGACATTTTTCACAACTTTTACTTTGTTTTGTAGTGAAGTCAGATGGGACTATGAGGCAGGCACTGAGGACCTGAAGCCTTGGCTCTCTGTGGTCTCACCTGCTCCTACCTCCCTCTTCTCTGGAAGGGATCTGGTCTGCTCCTTTTCCTGCCTCCCCTGCCTCCCTTTGCTTCTAGTGCAGCCTGGGCTGGGGGTTAGGGAGTCAGATTAGCCAGTGGTGCACATGCTCAGTGTCAGGGACAGGAGAGGCCGGGGCTCCTGTGAAGATCTGCTTTCACTCTGCAGATATCTCATGATAGGCCTGGAGAGACAGACCATGGAAGAAAGGAAAATACTTTGCCATTTTAACAAGGGGCCCTGCATATTACACAGGATAGGCTATTCTGAGGACTGAAGAGCTAATAGTTGTAAAGCAACTAGAACTATGCCTGATGTACGGAGGCACTATAGAAAGGTATGCTGTTATTGTCTAGCATATTTATATATCTAGTGTAACATCTAGTTAGTTTGCAACTGCTACTTATATGTATTATATATTTATATACCAGTCATTTTATAGAAATGGGTAATTAAGTATCATTTCCTTGTACATGTTGTCATGAATATTTATTGTATTCAGATAGAAATATATGATTTTTAAATAAAGGATAGCTTCTAGTTCAGCGGTTGCCAACCTTTCAGACCTAACGGACCACCAGTGGTCCTCAGACCATCAGTTGTCAACCGCTGCTCTAGTTGGTCTTAAGGATATAAGATCTAGTACTTATTATGCATTTTATTTTTGCATTTTCAGTACAATGATTGTAAAAACTAAAGATTATATGATGTATACAATATACCCATTGTTGTACTACAGTTGGATTAAAGCCAGGATGCTGGGAAGATTTTTCTTCATTAACGTACTCATGCTCTCCAGTATCAAATGAAAAATAAACTCAACAACAGTGTTCAAAATGTGTTGTTTTGAGACTAAGGTGGAGAATAAGAACAGTTTAAAATGGCAGTGTACTGGTAGTAGGGAGACAGTTATGGTTATTTTTGCTAAAGATGTGGCTTTTGAAATTTAGGTTTGGATTCTACTGCATACTACTGACTGTCATTGTGCGTAAAGGCAATTTCCTCACCTGGAAATTGGAGATAATGCCTACTCCTCAGAATTGAATTTGTCTTAAAATCACAGTTTCAGGAATGAGAAATGGGGTCTGTGCATTTCTCAGCAAGATGTGACCTTTTGAAAGGAGCACCTTTCTTGCAGGAGAATCTGGTTCTGAATTTCTGGAGGGACACCTGCTTAATTCTTTGAGTAATGTGGTAGGGCATTGGTTTATGACTGTCCTGTGACTCTCTTTACCTCCGTAGATACTGCCTTGATATTTACATGCTTTGATGTTTATTGGCAGAGATTGAGATCCTATTTTTTTTTTTTTTGGCTTTTGGGGATGGCAAACATTTCTTCCAGCTGGCAAAATCAATATACATTTTATCTTTGAACCTCTTGGGAAAGGAAAGAAAGAGGGTGTTAGAATGTTCTGTATTGAAGCGGCAGTTGCTACTGTATGTATTTGATTCGTCTGGGACTTTCACATTGCTTTTAATCTGCACAACATTTTTGTTTTCTATTATTCAGGAAGAGCATTAGAGAATGCCCACGGTTAGCAATAATAGGACATTTAACAAATGGTCCCTGATTCTAAGGGGTGCAATGTTAGTGTACTATATTCTAAAGGAATAGTCATTGTTGGATCCAACTTAATTTTTGTCCTGTGTAATTTATTTGGATGTTTCCATTTACTTTTGGCAACTAGGAATACTGTGTGTTGCTCATATTTTCACACAGTGAAAAAGTCTCTGGAATTGAGTTTTGTAGTTAGCAAAACATGAGTAAAAACCTCTAAAGCTCTTCATCTGTTGGTACCATATATAGTAGAAGAAATTTATCTTTGGGAAAACATGGAAATTGAAAAAACATGTTTGTGTGCATATTCTTTTTCTTTGGTAAATGAATCTATAAAGGACTTTCTGTAATTTTCTTTTCATCTTTTCACATATGTCTCTATATAAACATGATTTTATGGGATAATTTGAGAACTAAGAACACTATTGCTACTTCTTCCTCATAAGTTAATATTAACACATAATAAGTTAAAAATAAATGATATGACATTTTTTGGATTAAGAAGTACAGTTTCTCTTATAAAATTGAAAGAATTCTTTTCTTAGAGTATATAAAGATACTTTATTTGGAAGAAGAAACAACTTTTTTATTTTTTAATCATTTTATTAAAGTAATTGTTCAAGAAAAAGACCACTTGCTAATCATAACTGAGATATTTTAGTTGCCTTTAAAAAACATTTCTCTTTAATATAAAGGTTAGCAGTCCATTGTATTTTTCAGAGAGAATTGCACTCACTCATTAATCCTATTAAAAACATTGGATTTGGAAAAAATATTTCCTCACTTAGGAAAAAAAAAAAGCAGAGGCTAATGAATAGAATGGTAAAGCTTTGTTCAAGTTGCTTCAGGTTACCTCATTATGCCAATTTAATAGGTAGATGGCAAAAGTACGGTTTTGAATTTATGAGATTCATATAAGATACATTTTAAAATTATGTATAAAAAACATTTAAAATTTTAAGCCATTAGCAAGTTAAAGAGAGTATCATCCTGGTGAGTTCTAGACAAGGAGACAAGAAACCTGGATTGTATGTAGCTATTTCTTTAATTAGGATGGACCTTCATATAGTTTACCATCCTTTTATTGTACCATGGTAGTACTCTTTCCAATTTAGTCATCACAGCAACATTTGAAATGCTTATCAATATGTGCTTTTTACAGATGCCGAAACTTAGCCCATGACAATGCAGTAACATGTATAGCATAACACAGTAAGGACTAGACCAGTGATGGCGAACCTTTTGAGCTCCGCGTGTCAGCATTTTGAAAAACCCTAACTTAACTCTGGTGCCGTGTCACATATAGAAATTTTTTGATATTTGCAACCATAGTAAAACAAAGACTTATATTTTTGATATTTATTTTATATATTTAAATGCCATTTAACAAAGAAAAATCAACCAAAAAAATGAGTTTTCGTGTCACCTCTGACACGCGTGCCATAGGTTCGCCATCACTGGACTAGAGTGTAGATTAGTTTCCAAGTCTGTCTGACTCTGAACACTAGGCCTTATCCCTACACTACACCAACTGTGCGACCTTGACCAAGGTGCTTAACTTGTTTGACAATTACTTAATCTATAAGGAGAAGATTTAGACTAATTTACATTAAAAATCTAATTGCCTCTCAAATTCTGATCATTCTCCCCTTGTTTTAAAAACTGGGACTATAAAGTATTCAGTAAACTACTATCTTGTTACCTTACAGCAAATTCAGTATAACAGTCTAGAATCATCCAAAATCAAATCTTAAAAGGCTGTTCAGTTGGCAGTGAGAAAATTAGAGACACAGTAATTTGCTATATAATCTATGAAAAAGTAACTAGAAAATGTTTGTTGTTTATATTTTGTTTTATGTTGTAA
Organism: Myotis nattereri; assembly: GCF_964212035.1. Taxonomy (NCBI): domain Eukaryota; kingdom Metazoa; phylum Chordata; class Mammalia; order Chiroptera; family Vespertilionidae; genus Myotis; species Myotis nattereri. The sequence continues at coordinate 161,726,693 of NC_138075.1, forward strand.
ATATGTTGAGGGAAACTCTTCAAAATGTGATATAAAAGCCGTGGTACATTTACATAATGGAATACTCTGCAACTATAAAAAAGAAGGATCTCATACCCTTTGAGGCAGAATGGAGGGACCTGGAGTATTTTGCTAAGCAAAATAAGCCAGTCAGAGATAAAGAAATATCACATAATCTCACTTATATGTGGAATCTAATGAACAAAATAAACTGACAAACAAAATAGATCCAGAGACATGGAAGCGTGCAGCATACCGAAGATTCTTAGAGGGAAGTGGGGGGGAGGGTAGGTGGGAAGAATTTAACCAAAGAATTTATATGCATATATACAAAACCCATGGACACAGACAATAGTATAGTGAAGGCCTGGGCAAGGAGAGGAAGTTGGAAGGAGGGGGTCAATTGGAGGAAAAAGGGAACATCTGTAATACTTTCACAATAAAGATTTTTAAAAATGTGATATAATATAAAAATATTAAACTTATTTTTCTTTGTGGTATTTTAGCTTTGTTGTATTAAAATTGTGTTTAATATACCATACAATTGAAGAGCGAAAGTTGATAATGTAAATTTTAATTTAAATAGATGTAAATATTTTAAAAGTTTGTATAAAATGAAATTAAAAGGTAATGTCCGCTATAAATGATCTGTCCTGTTCTTAAAACTCAGTTCTGATAACTGAAGTGAAATGTCAAGAAATTGGAATGTTAACATACTGTCCTCTCATAAAATAATACCTCCCTCACTTCGCTTACTCTTTGTTTATGTGTAATTTTGATATTTCAGTAAGAAATGAATACAGTTAAAAAAGGAACACTCATCTTTCCTTTAGTGATGGATGAAAAATACCAAGCAATATTGTTTCAAGAGAATTTGTCATACTTTTTAATGATTGCTTTCGTTTAATGACAAATGATAGCAAAGGCACATTTTTAGAATGATATTTTATATAATATGACATAAAATTAAAAGGTAACACTAAATTTGTCTTATTCTGCTAACTCTGTATAAAATTCTGTCAAAGGTAGATAAAATGTCTATAAAAGAGGAAATTGAACTCATCTAACTTTGTGGTAAAACCTGCATTCTCTTAAAATATTAAAATTTCCCAAAAGCAATAATTTATTTTTCGCACATTATGTGTTATTGAACACTTATGAATCTCTGTCAGATGTCTTCATGATATTTCAATTCAGGTTTGAATTGTAAAGAATAGCTACCAATGAGATACAGCCATAAGAAAATAAATAGAATTGCACTAACTCACAGTTTGACAATTTTGTCAGTATGTAGCCATTGGAATCCAGATCTGCATCTTCTAGTGTCTTGTGGGTAGGAGAAGGGGAAGGACAGATAATACTTAGAAATGCAAAATGGCAATTCACCGCATATCTCTGTTATAAGATCAACTCAGTCAATTTTGTTGATTTAAGTCCACCAGTCAGTGACAGTGGTGATAATAAACCCATCACCAGAACTAGGTGGGTGTACAGTAGAATGTGATAGGATGTTTACTATTTACTAAAAGCAATGATAAATATATACATTTAAATATTTGAGAGGTGGGGATTCATATTATAATTGGTGATATAGCATACTTTCTCTGAAAAACAGTGTTTTCTTTTTTTATTCTGCAATTGCCATTCTGCAGTACTAATTACACTTGCATGCCTTAAACACATCATCTCTAATTCTAACCAGAATAATGTAAGGAAGAAATTCTAATGTAGAAATTGAATGCACACCCACCTCTGCCTCTAGAAGTCACGTTCTTTTCATATTGTTCTGCCTTCCTGTAACTCCTCCTCTGTCTGGACTGTAAAGTACCATAGGATGTTCGAGCTTTATTGGTCATCTACACTAAGTCTTCAGTCTCAAATCTTTGGAAGGGCCAAAAGAGAATCAGATAGTGGCTAGACTAGAACTGCCGTCTTCTAATTCCCAGTCTTGGCTCTTTCTAAGCTCCTTTCCAATACCATTCACGAGTAATTAATCATATACTGTCCTGGGACATTGCTTGTATTAGTCCTTGTTCCTCTTTGGTCAGTGCCTAGTAAAGTAGCATATATATAGTAGCACTTGATAATCATTGATTAGTTTATTGCTACTATTTGCTTTCTATTAGTTCACTGTTTTTGTTTTACTCTTGTAGCCTTCCAACAACTATTTTAATTTCTTATATTACATTTTTTTTGTTGGAATACCTGGTATAGTTTCTATTTTCTACTGTACCCTAATGCACAATAAGTCACAAAGTGAGTGAAAAATATTAAATATGGGGTAAATATAATAAGTTGGTTTGCTTAAATTTTTTAACATTATTTGCTCATGATAATTACAGAAATGATGCTCAGATTGTGCTTAGTAGCAAAGGCAAAATATGGTAATGTGACAAAGAAAGGGCTGGTGAGGAAAGATCTTCAGTGATGGCAAGGAAGCAGACATGTATTAAGATTATACATCTTTTCCAGCATCTAAGGAGGACATTACCACATCTCCTTACAGGTAGGCTTTAAGAAGTGATTGATGTCCAATTTTCCACAAATTGGCCTTATGGCAGGAAGTACTTTATTCTATCTAAATTAGTGGGTTTGTGTGTGATTTGCATTTGAATGCAAACTGATCCCCCCTCCCTTCCCCCCTCCTCCACACACACACTCTTAAAGCACATTTGTTGTGCTTATATTATATACCTTGGTTTTGTGGTAAGGTTGGGGAATTTCTCTCTCTCTCTCTCCCTCTCGGCAGCTAGAAGACCAAGGCTAGGATTGTAAGAGAATGCTACAAATTCAAGGTTAAACTAATTGGCTTAGGAGGGGTTACCCTTTTCACTTTTGTCTCATTTGCACCACAGTTTAACCAAATGAATTTATAAATCCCAAGTGACAAAGCCCTTCAAGTCTATCCATAGAGCAGGAGGCCTCAAAATTGCCACATGTATGTTTCACACACACAATTACTGTGTCTACACTGATTTAACTTTCAGTTTTACATTTAGAGTAATATATAAAGAATTTTTTTTGACATAAAGACTAAAAGAAGCATTTTAACTCTAAATAACAAATAACTTATAATTCATTGCTAATTATTTAAGTTTGAATATCTTTGACTAGAAAATAGATGTCTGTTTCTTCTCTTTGAAAATCCTTTTGGTCGTTTTGTGCTTTTTTCTCTCCTATAGAAAATGGCCTAAAGCTTTGTTTTTACATCATTTTGAATGCCATGGTTGAAGAGGATTAGAATAAACAGTAGCAGCTCACTGACTTCTTCCTTTTTTGTTGTTGTTGTTTAGTTTTTGTTTCATAATCATAAACTTAACTCTGCAATTCACCTAGACTAGGAAGGGATAAGGAAAATATGGAACACAATGAATTGCGGCGAGAGCATGTAGATTATATAACATCCCAAGCAGATAGGGGTGAAGGGCTATTCTCCAGAGCTATAGAAGGAAGGAATGGTCTGGTGGTTAAGATAAAACACAAGTCAAATTTATTAGAGTTGTCCACAGTCAGCAATGGCGATCTTCTTGCTGATTTTGCTATTCCTGGACCCAAAGCGCTCCATGACTGCTGCAATATCCATGCTGTCTTTCACCCGGCCGAAGACCACATGCTTGCCATTCATCCACTCAGTCTTGGCAGTGATGATGAAAAACTGGGAACGATTGTGTTGGGTCCAGCATTGGCCATGGACAAGATGCCAGGATCTGTATACTTCAGGATGCTTTTAAAAAACATACCAGTATTCTAGTGTGTGGATTGCCGTTGATATTTCTCTTTAATTGGACATTTCTTTGTGTCATAATCAATAAAAAGGGCCTTAACACTAGCTCATTCAGTTCCTACTTCATGCACATTTGCTGGAAGTGAAGAAAGCACCGATTCTGACAAAACATAGGTACTTCCTTTAAGGAGATTGCTCTCTAATTGGGAAAGATGTTGGCCACGGGAAAGTGTAGGATGCCATGATTGGAAAAGTTTGATGGAAGATTAATGGATCAGTTATGCCTTGTACCAGGCTTCGGAGACTAAGCTGGCGTGAACTGTACAGACAGAAGAGGCAGACATGGTCAGAGAGATCACATGAGCATCTGGGTTGTGAAAAAGCTGAGTATAATGTACTCACAGACTGTCTACATCAGAGGTAAAGGAGACTGGTGGGAAATGGATAACCACGGGTTCACACAGATGGAAGAGGAAATCGAAAGCCAGGGAAGTGTTTGCAGTTGATATGTGATAATACCATTACCAAAACTGCACCATTATATCATGTTTTGGGAAAAAAAGTCCTCATGATCAAACAAGTACTATGGGATATGTTAGATTAAAGAAAGGTAACTTCAAAACTAAAGAGATTTTAATATGTAATTTATATGGTGAGATCCCAAGAGGGGATGTATTGCAAGCATGTCTGGAACCTAGTTGGCCATGGGAGCCTTTTTTCCCCCCTTGGTACAAGTCCACTTTGCAAGATATTGTAATAGAAAATAGATGCAACCAGTATAGGTTTTATTCAAAAATATATATTGAATAGTGTTTTGGAAGATAAGTATTCTACAGATAAACCGGATAAATAGAAGAGTAAGGATGGAAGCTCTTGAAATGTTTTAGGAGAGGGTTGAAGACAGCCTGGTCTCGGGTGCTGGTCGTGATTTTGGAAGATAAGAGCTATATTCAATACCTTTTTCCAAACAAACAAACACCCTGCAGGATGTTGTAGTGAATTGAATTAAATAAAGTAATGGTAAAAGTGTATGGTATGTAGTGATTGAGAGCAGTTGTCATCGCTGTTAGTGGTACAAAGGTGAAAAAACAAAAACCAGTCCTAGGTGTTCTATTCAAGGATATTGCAGGGGTGGCGCCACTAAGTCTGAGCCAGCATGAAGAGGGGCCTGTGCTCTGTGGGAAAAGATGTGAGTTAAACACAGGGTAAGTGCAGTTGGCAGTGAGACTTGGGGGAGTGTGGACACCAGGGTTGGAAAGTGTCATGTGGGTTGTGAGCCTTTTCTTTGTATAATCAGATTGCATCTCCTTTTATTTATTTGTGTAAAGCCTTGATGGGAAGCCATTTTCTAAAAAAACCATTCAAACAAATATGGAGAAACTGCTCACAGATCTCATTAAATTTCATAAGATTTACTTGAAATACATTCAGGCTGTTGGCTATGATAGTCCAAAAATCATAGGTAGAGTAAATTTTTTACCCTTCTCTTTTTTTTCTCAGTGATGTGTATAAAATTATGACATAGCTTTGAAATAATTTTAAATTGTTTCCTTTAAAGCCATTTCTTAGGGAACCATCAATTTGGTGTCTTTAAACATTTTACAGGCAGGTACTTTGGTGCAGGATAGAGAGCTCTGACTTGGTACCACTTTGACTTGAATATTAACTGATTTCTTATTGAACTAAACTGGATCATGTATGGTACAACTTCAGGAAATGCTTACTGAAATATTTTACACTCTCAACATATAGAACTTGCATATTGAATCAAATAACTGGATCTACTCTGTGGTGTTTTCCTGTGTAGTTTTAATGTGTCCCCTGCATATTGGCTGTTAGCTTTTCTCTTGTCTCCTGAGGTCAGCATACTCTTTAATTGTGCTGTTAGTCAGTCCTCATTAGTATGATGTTGAGGAAATTATTTCTTACTTCCTCTTATTCCACGAAATTATTTCTTACTTCCTCTTATTCCACGGAATTTATAAAATCATAAATTTATATTATGTGTATGCTGTTCCTAGATTGTTCAACTTGCAGATTGAAGAGGTTCATTACATACCCTCCCCATTTCACTTTTCTCTCATTAACATACAAAAATTATTAAGCAGAAAATATAGGTGATCTGTAGAAGTGTGTAAACTCTAACTTTTGTATAATGGAGAAAAGACATGCATGTTATTGGTCCTGGTGTGACTTTTTTACAAAACACATTTTAAGAAATACACTTGGTTACAGGAAGCATATTTTAAAATAATGCAACAGAACTAAAAGTCAGATACAGTCATGCATGCTTAGCAATGGGGATAGTGTTCTAAGAAATGCGTTGTTAGGCCATTTCCTTGGGAGAACATTACAGCCTTTTGTTTCTAGCATATAAACCTGTGCAGTATGTTACTGTACAAAACAATATGAGATTAAATCAAGCACAAGAGAAATTGATGCAATCAAGAGACAAGGGAACCATATGGCAACGTAACATGGCATACTACTTGACAGCAAATATTTTAAAAACAAGTAGAAAGAGTACACTCTAGATCAGTGATGGCGAACCTTTTGAGCTTGGCGTGTCAGCATTTTGAAAAACCCTGACTTAACTCTGGTGCCATATCACATAGAGAAATTTTTTGATATTTGCAACTATAGTAAAAAAAAGATTTATATTTTTGATACTTATTTTATATATTTAAATGCCATTTAACAAAGAAAAATCAACCAAAAAAATGAGTTCGCGTGTCACCTCTGACACGCGTGTCATAGGTTCACCATCACTGCTCTAAAGCAATCCCAGTTCTAAGTATATATCCTAAGAATCCTGAAATACCAATTCAAAAGAATGTATGCACCCCTATGTCATTATAGCATTATTTACAAAAGCCAAGAACTGGAAACAGCCCAAATGCCCATCAGTAGATGAATGGATAAAAATTCTGTGGTACATTCACACAATAAAATACTATGTGGCCATAAAAAAGAAGGAATCTTACTCTTTGCAACATCATGGATGGACCTGGAGATTATTATTCTTAGTGAAATAAGTCAGTCATAGAAAGACAGATACTATATGATCTCACTTAATAAGCTTGACAAAATAGAAACAGCGGCATGGATACATGGAACACACTGACAGCTGTCAGAGAGGAGCGGGAGGGGGAACGGTGAAAGTAGGTGAAGGGATTAGCCAAAGAACATATATAGATAACCCATAGACACAGACAGCCATGTAGTGATGGCCAGAGGGAAGAGATGCTGGGGAATGGGTGGAGGTGGGCAAAAGTGGGGGGATGGAATGGGGATATCTGTAATGTCAACAATAAAAATAAAGTTAAAAAATAAAATAACAGTAACAATAAAAAGTATAGTTTAGTAAATGCTTAAACCAGTAATATAGTCGCTTATTATCATTATCAAGTATTATGCATTGTACATAATTGTAGGTGCTATACTTTTGCTAAACCTATGCAACTGGCAGCGCAATAGGTTTATTGACACCAGCATCTCATTCACGTAACGTTTTGTACTATCACTAGGTGACAAGGATTTTTAGGCCTCCTGCCCTCTATGCAGTCCCTCATTGACTGAATATCATTCTGTGGGCACATGACTGTAGCTTGAAGGCAGAGTGACTGATGTATCCCTCTAATATTTCAAATGTTACCAATATTTGGAAAAAGTAATCTTGCCTTTGGCAGAGGGAATCCTACATGTGTGTAAGAGACTATGATCCAACCATTACAAGATAGAACATTTTTGATCTTATTAAAAAATACATCAAAACCTTATCTGTAGCCCTGGCTGGGTGACTCGGTTGGTTGGAGCTTCCTCCTGTTCACCAAAGAATTGTGGGTTTGATTCTCTATCAGGGCACATAACCTGCGTTGTGGTTTGATTCTGTTCTGGGTGCATAAGGGAGGTAGCCAATTGATGTTTCTCTCTCATATCAATGTTTCTTTCTCTCTCTCAAAATCAATTAAAAAAAACCCCAACGTATCCTTGGGTGAGGGTTATAAAAAAACCACACCTTATCTATAAATCAAAACAATTCTGTCTCCCTTTGAATTCACTTTTATTTTTTCAAGAATTAACTGTTTTGAACTGGAAAGTGTACTAGCCACTTCTTCATCCAAAATTTAGTGAATAAAAAAAGTAAGGGTTGGAAAGATTAAATAACCACTCAAGACCACACAGGCATGAAGGGAAGAACTGGGATTTGATTCAGGATGTTTAACTCTTGGCCCAAAAATATTAACCATATACTTATTTTCAGAGCCTGGGTCTATAATTCAATGTGCTGTTTCTCAGCCTAGATCTTAAAAAGGGCTTCAGAAAGCCCTTTTTTATATCTGGAGGCATGTGAATAAGAGCCTGTGCTATGTTCATGAGGGTATGTATACATGTGTGCACACATTTGTTTGTGTACATGCGTGTGCCTGTGTATGGTGTAAGGTGGCAAAAGAGATTGGCTGGGTTGGGGGTTGGGCAATTTTAGGAAGATGAGCAGAAGGCAAAAACAAGATTCTTCTAAGTTGTAGGTTATGAAGGTGGAGATAAGAGAAGACAATTTTGCTTTAAATGTTTTCCAAAATTTTGAACTACTCTTGGTTTAAAAATATTTCTTTATTGGTTTCAGAGAGGAAGGGAGAGGGAGAGAGAGAGAGAATCATCAATGATGAGAGAGAATCATTGATCATCTGCCTCCCGCACACCCCCTACTGGGGATTGAGCCTGCAATCTGGGCATGTGCCCTTGACCGGAATTGAACCCAGGACCCTTCAGTCCGTAGGCCCATGCTCTGTCCGCTGAGTCAAACTGGCTAGGGCAACCACTCTTGGTTTCAAGTCACTACTATGATCACCATCAACCTTTCTGCTCACTGTAACCCAGTAATAGTTGCCATATTAGTAGCAATAGAATAGATTCAGTGACAGCAGCGCCTGTTCAAGGGATCAGAAACACAGATCTCTTCATTTAATTCTGAATGTGATACACACCAATAGCCTGGGAGGCATGTAAATCCTGATGTAGAAATGAGTGGTGAGTCCAGTTTTACTATTTTTTATTAAACTTATATTTTTCTTACTGAACACATGGAGTTAACTTCATTTCTAGTCTCTGATACTTCTCTTCCAAGAATTTGACCCTTCCTCTCTCTTCAGAACATTTTTTCAACTAGTAAGCATATCCGTTTTCAATTTGAAATAAGTGATTTTTTAAGAAGTGTCCAGGTTATCTTATGTAAGTATGTTTTGTGTATTAGTTAACATTTAAGATACTTACCGTATGTGTTTTCTTGCTAACCTAACCCTTTTCAGAACTTAATGCTTATTCCAGTCAGTAGTAAATAAATTGTTAATGAACTATTGTCTGTAAACATTCATATAACCTAGGTGTTTCTTCTATGATTTTTTTTTGGTCAAGAATTTCCCACATATGTAAGTATTTTCAGATATAAACAAAATTACTTAACATATGCAATTAAGAGTAAATCTGGGTTATGGAGAAGGAAATATTTTGAAATAGAGAGTATTGAAAAGTAGAGAGAAGAGTAGAGCAAGGAGGCCATATACTAGATACAATGATGTTGAATTAGCTCCAAAATATAAAAGAACTATGACTATGTAGCACAATTAACAATGTTCCCGAATTGATTTCCTCTGAATATACTATTTTGGTCATGTACTATAATGTTTGTGCAGATACACTTACTCACCAATTAACCACTGACTATATGTGTTGATTAATTTATTTTAGTTTAAAAGCATGGTTACCAGAGCCAGCTTTTTTTTTTTAAAAAAAGGTTTGAATTGAATCCATTTACAGGCTGTGATTTTTGATAAATTATTTAACCCTGTATTGTGAATTAGGTAATTTTCTTCATCTGCAAGTAGAGATTCATAGACGAAGTAGATTCTGATAGTAAGAGTCTACCTCAGGAAGTTTTTGTTAGGTTAGTGTTTGTTAAGTCTTTATTGGCAATTATTATAGGCTACTAGAACATTCCAGAATATAATGTTACATATTGGAATAATTTGGCAATTTGATCTTAGGTTGTAAAAATTATGTGAAAATGTTCATTCTTTCATCAACAAGTACTTGTTGAGCACTGGCTGTGTGTTAGAGACAGTGTTGAATTCTGCCACTACTATCACGGATTCCTTTTATCTGTACCATATCATCTTACGTGGCTTTCTTGTCAAAACTGCGAGGTAGCTAAAAAGAGTGATCTTGTCAGTTGGTAGATGGAATGACTTTTCTTCACTTCAGAGACTTGGTAGGAGTGCAGAGATTTGCCTGTTTACAGGAAGAAAAGCCTAGGCCATTTCTTTTTTCACTCAGCCCACCATCTGTTTGTAGGAAGAGCCTTGCTTACATTCCTTTGGGGCTTATGTTGCCTCTGAAGCTTTGTATGTGGATCACTTGGACCTGGAACAAGGATCCATATTAGTTTGTATTCTTCTAAGGTTAAACCACATAAATTACACCCATGGGTTTTTGTTTTTGTAACTTTTAGAAACATTTTCTGGATATTACATAATTTGCATTTTTAAATAAGTGGAAAAAATTTGGTTTATTCATAGACAGTTTAATATTTTTGATGTTTATTTTTATTCTTTTGTGTCCTTAGGCTCTCTAAATCCTAGTTGTTGTTTGTTTGTTTTTTTAAAATCTCATTTGCATATCTGAACCTCCAGCATTCCAGATTTAAATTCAGAGACCAACTTGGTTGTTTTTTTCTTCAACACAGAAAGAAATTTGAATAAGGAGGGAAATAAAAGCAAAGCTGCCCATCAGACATGAAGTGGGCCGCTCTTACAGACCCCATTGAATTGATTACTCTAGCAGTTCACCCAGTGGAATAAAAAGCTTAAGGCACTCAACATTTAGTTACAAATTTATTCATTGCAAAGAGCCCCATCCCATTAATTTTATGTAATTTGGTAATTCCCAGTAGCTGCAGCTGAAGTATGTGGTCCCTCTTGGTTTTGTGCAGTGATGTTCTCTGGAGAAAGGAGAAATCTATTGTGTACATAAAGGACCAAAAGCTTTTCAGAGTATTCACAATCTTAACTGTTGCTTTGATCTTGCTTGTAGTCTCATACTCTTAAACATGCTTTCCTCTACTGTATTTCTGAGGAGAGCTACATTTGAACTATTATTGCGTCTTAAAGAGTGAGATTTTTGGACTGGCTTGACATGTAGAAACAACCCCTGTTGTTTCTACATTGATTACCTAAAGGAGTAATGACTTAGATGAGTCTAGTTTAGCTAGAGTTGGAATGTGAATTTCTCCTCCTGAGTGCCTGTTCTGTGTACAAGGCCCATGCTTGCATTCATGTGTCTTCATATTTTATCTTAATAGTATGAGTGGAGGATGGTTGGGAAAGCAGGGATGAATCATTAAAATGTTGACCATTTTTAGCATTTTTCTTATCTACTCATGAGTTAGTATTTAGCAGTTATTTTCATGTTTACCATCTACTCGCTTTTCTCCATTGCTTCTTGCTTCCAGATTGTGATAATTAAATGTCCTAACACTTCCTCTCCTATATCTGGGTAGAATTGTTTTCTCCTGGAATTGATTTTCTTTCGTTTGTGAAGGGAGGCTTTTATTTTATTTTTTTGCTTGTTGGTGTGTTTGTCTGCGTTAAATGAGACTGTTGTGATGTGTTTGTTTGCTTTTAATTATACTATTGAGATTTTGACATTACCGAGAAAGAGAAAGGGAGTAATCAAGTGTGACATCAAAGTACTTTAGTGGTTTGAGGAATAATATTGAACAAAATATTTAAATTCTGTTGGAAAGTAGAATTCAGTAAGACCATCACTTCTTAAGAAAATGGTTTATTTATTTGCTTATGCCAAGAGTGAGATGTTTCTATTTGCATATAATAAGGTGCAAGGGAAGGCAGTACAATCTAAGATACAGATGTAACCTTTTGCTGTAATTGGCAGAAATAAACTTTTGTTTCAAGTTCTGCTTCTGGGATTCAATTGATCCTCACAATATGTATTCTGACCTTCAGTAAACTTTCTTTGAATAATAGTGCTTGTAGGTAGAGCAAGTTAATTGTCAGCAGTAGGTGTGTATGTCTCAATTATACTAGGGCAGTGATGGCGAACCTTTTGAGCTCGGCATGTTAGCATTTTGAAAAACCCTAACTTAACTCTGGTGCCATGTCACATGTAGAAATTTTTTGATATTTGCAACCATAGTAAAACAAAGACTTATATTTTTGATATTTATTTTATATATTTAAATGCCATTTAACAAAGAAAAATCAACCAAAAAAATGAGTTCGCGTGCCACCTCTGACACGCGTGTCATAGGTTCGCCATCACTGTACTAGGGAATACTGGCAAATGGGAGGATGGTTAGGTTAGATTTTGATCCTAAAAATAATTATGAGTCATCAAAGTGCCAGTAAAGCACTAATTGTGTAAGACATTCAAAACATCTTAGGTCAGATAGAGCATTAAGTCTCCGAAGGCTAGTTGAGGGATAGGTGATAGGAGGATATATTTGAGAAATAATTCTAGTTTCTGGTGAACAGAGAAACTTCTCTTTTTATATCCATTAAAATTGAAGAGCTTCCCACCAAAACAATTAAGATTCTAGCTTGTGGTCTGAGATAAGTATTGATTTTTGAAGTAGAAATTCTATAATTTTTGAATCCCAACTCTAAGTTATGCACTTTAGACTGTAAATGGCCCCAGGGGAGTTTTTTTTGTTTGTTTTTTTTTTTTTTTTTTTTTTTTTTTTTTTTAGTGTAGAGGAAAATAAGCTTGAATGTATTTCTCGAACCTCCATTTTTAGTATTTCTACTTATTTTTTAACCTGAGCTAAAACTTTCTTATATCTTCAATTTTTCATTACTTTATAAAACAATAAATTTAAATTATACTAAGCTACTCTTTTAATTTAAAAACAATATACATATTTGTCATAAAGAAACTGAGTTTTTTATTTCTTGAATTAAATCATTTTTGTCTGTAAGTAAATATTAGGTCTGTTCTTATGAAAAAAGTAATAGGGTGTGTAAGTTAAAAAAAAAAAAAGGTTTTGTTTAAGGCATTTATTTTACCCATACATTATTTTCTCTATAAAAATAAAAATAATTTTCTTGAAATTCCTATAAAACTAATGTCATTGGCCTTTTAATTGGTTTCTGGTCTCAGAGTGAAGGACATGATATTAAATCAGTTCAGGTAGTAATTACTTTTGTTTTATAACATTAAATAAAATAGTGAACTGAAATGGTATGACTGTATTTTTAAAGTTTACTCACATTTTTATTATCGATTTAACTGTTGCCTGTGCTTCAAGCATGTGTGTTTTTCTTTTGAAAGAAGGTGTGTATGGGTCTAGTGGCAAAATTGTTCATTTATTCTACCAGTACTTGTTGGGTGATGTCTTAGGTTGAATTGCTGGGAATGGAGTCTGATGTGGAGAAGCCTGCTGACAAGCATTCAGCATCAACATCAATGGGGGACTGGGGGCGAAGACCGGAAAGAGACGGAATTGAACTGTGATGCAGTTACAATAGAGGTGTGAGCCGATCCTGTGGTGAGCTGTGGAGCTAGTATGGTCCTTCAGAGTTTATCCTGAGTTTGAAGCAATGGCTTTTGCTGCCCTGTGTTGTTGGCCAGGGCAGTGATGAAGCCTTGAGTGGTACAGTTATAGTCAGCAGCCAGTACTCCTGTAATCTGGGAGAAGGAGAGCCTTGCTTCTGAAAAGGAGTCCTGACTGTGGATCTGGGTGGTGCCCTGGCACATCTACTATAGTTGCCCACTAAGATTCTGACTTTGAGGCACTGGAGGTACTGTGATGAGCAAAAGCAAACATGCATACTCTGTTCTTTTAAGAAGTTGATGTCTAGAGTGGATAAAAAAGTTGTAGTACCTATATGCAATGGAATATTGCTTGGCCATTAGACACAATGAAATCTTACTATTTGTGACAATATGGATGCACCTAGGGTATTTTGCTAAGTGAAATAAGCCAGACAAAGACAAATACCATATGATTTCACTTATATATGGAATCCTATCTAATAAAGAGGGAATATGCTAATTGACCCTCTCACCATCGCAAAGATGGCAGTGCCCACAGCCAATAAGGAGGGAATATGCTAATTGACTGTCCCAGCCTAAAATGGCGGCATCCACAGCCAATAAGGAGGGAATATGCTAATTGATTGACATGCCCTCAAAGATGGCGGCACCCCCAGCCACAAGATAGCAGCGTCCAGTCCCCTCAGCCCCGCCAGGGCATCAGGTGTGCAACAATATATATATATTTAAAAAAATATATATGGGCAGTCAAGCTAATCCTTGTGCAAGATCATTACTAGTTTGCCTTTTCTAGTATAAGCGTATTCTATATTATATTTTCATGCTATTTTGTGTGGAAATTGTTTAACTATCACTAATGGAATGTCTACATTAATACCCAAATTCAGATAATTCAGCTGACACAATGATAATGTTCTGTTCACCCACTCATGGAAATGTGTTTCTTGATTAACTGGGAAGTCAGAATTGTTGTTGAGATATTTTCTGCTGGACTTGAGGTTTCCAGGAGAAAGTGTATTTTCAAACTAATAGAAAAAGGATAGACAATAAGGGAAGACTTCTGAGGTTGCTTTTTAATAACTATTACTTCTGAGTATAATGATCTAGTTGCCAAGTGCTTTATATGGGTTAATTCTTATTAGCCTACTGTTTTAAGAGGTTTACACAGATTGTGTGATATAATCTTCATAATACCTCTATGAAATAAGTTCTGGTTTATCCCCACTTTACAGGCGAGGACACTAAAACTTGTCTTCACAAAATTAGTAAGCAGAAGCATAAAGATGAAAAAAATGGCATTCTGAGCCTACAGCTTTTCTTAGGGATATGTTGATTACATTTATTTGAAATGCATTGGTAATAGAGAATCAGGGATATTTGGGGAAAAAATGTTCAGCAATTCAGAGGAAAAGAAACAACTTAAAAAAGTGTTCCCTTACCTTATGCAGATGGTGAAATTTAATAAATGAGTCATGTCACTAGTTTGACCACCATCAGTTCCCATCCTGCTCCCCAGTCTCATCCCCACTTGGCAAAGACAGCTCTTCTGTTGGATTCCCTACCTAAATCCTTTAATGGCTTCCTGTTACAGGTGAATGTACATTCTTTGGTGCTTACTCCTTCAACCACAGATGGTGTCTCCACCCCAGTCCCCTTGAACTTTGCTCAAGTCAACAAGGCTTCTTTCACTTCTTCTAAATGCTAAGCTCTTTCCTACTTCAGGCTTTTGCACTTGCTATTTTCTATGCCTAGAATGTGTTTCCTTCTGCTTTTCACATGACTGAGTTTTTCTCATCCTTCAGATCTTGATTGAAATGTCACTTCCTCAGCAGAGCCTGTCCTGACTCCACTGCTTAAAGTTGATTTCCCCTGTTACTCTCTGTCTTTGTACCCCATTTCCTTCATAATGCTTGCCTCAGTTTGTAATTATACTATTTGTTCCTTAGGTTATTTGTTATTGAGGGCCACTACAATGCTGCCAACTCCATGAGTACAAGGCTGGCATCTGTCTAGTTCTCTTTGCTTTTGTAGAACCTGGCCCAGTGTCTGCAGTCACTGTTCTGTAGTGTTGGGATGAATCATCACTAATCTTTCTAATCAAGCCCTGAGGGATTTGACTTTTCTAATAGCTCTCCTTTTACATCCTTTAAAGGTAGAACATAGAATTAAATTTAAATGTGGGAAACTTCCAAATATGAGATAAGACAATTTTAGACACATTGGCTGTCCAATGATTATAATAGGCCTAGTGCATGGATTTGTGTAGCAGTGGTGTCCCTTAGCCTGGCTTGCACCTTCTTGCAATCCGGGACCACTCGGGGGATGTCAGAGAGCCAGTTTCGGCCTGATCCCTACATGCCGGACCGAGGAACCCCACCAGTGCACGAATGTGTGCACCAGGCCTCTAGTATGCATGTAAGATCTTTGGCTAATCTCTTCCTGCCCTCTCCCCTCCCACCTTCCCTCTGAGATTCATCAGTCTATTCCATGTTTCGATGCCTGTGGTTTCCGCTCCTGCATTGAGCATCTGCCCCCTGGTGGTCAATGCGTGTCATAGCTACCGGTCAGTCAGTCGGCTGGTCACTTAGGTTTTTTTATATATAGATATTGCTTTGGGGTAAATATTAGTATATGCTAAGTTGCTACCCCAAAACAAATCTGATTCTATCAACTGATTGTTAAAGTTCACAAATATTTGTTTATGGTTATTCCAAAACCAATTTCAATGGCTATAATATGTTCTACCAATTAAACATGTTTACAGAGCATCTATGTGTGCCTGGAACTTTTTTGGGTTTAAGGATATGGAAGAAGCAACCCCTCTCCTTATGAAGCTTATAATCTAGTGAGAGGAGAATGTTTTAATTAACAATCATTATCTATTGCATGTGATTTTACACTCATGTCAGTGCTGACACTGATGCAGATGTACACATTATCTGTCTGTATTGTGTGTGTAGAATTCTGGTATTATTTGTGCACATATAGGTCTGGTACCCTTTCACAAGTCTGAAGTGGCAAAGATTTCAGCTAACTGGGAGGGAGAATGGACAACCTCAGGAGTGTTCTTTGAGGCCCAAGTAAGATGTTTTAATAAGTAATTTTTATTAAAACTTTTTTCTAAGGCAGTTTAACTCCACACTCCAAATGAGTTAGATAGACATAGCTTGTTTTAAAAGGTTTTTGTTCTTAAAGTATATAAATTATGTATAATTTGGGCAGTTTAAATTCAGTTATATGATTTTTTAAAAGTTTTATTATTTTGAAGCAATCTCTCAAATAATATATTGTATGCATTAAAAATATATGCTAAAGCCGGGACCGGTTTGGCTCAGTGGATAGAGCGTCGGCCTGAGGACTGAAAGGTCCCATGTTCGATTCTGGTCAAGGGCATGTACCTTGGTTGCGGGCACATCCCCAGTGGGGGGTGTGCAGGAGGCAGCTGATCGATGTTTCTCTCTCATCGATGTTTCTAACTCTCTCTCTCTCTGTCCTTTCTTCTCTGTATAAAATCAATAAAATATATTTAAAAAAAAATATATGCTAAAAACCAATTATCTCTGTTTTATTCATCAGTAATATATATATGATTGAAAAGTTTATTGTAAAAGCCTGTTTGCAGTAATTATTCATGAATAACTCTTCACATTTCTTCTAAACAGATTTGTCTTTGGCTTCTTTAATAATTTTAGAATAGCATTCAGACTTTGTGACTTCAACGTTAGAAAACAAACCACAGGAGAGTTTGGTTTTCAGGCAAAAATATGCCTAAGTGAAAGGTAACCATGCCACACTAATATTTATTTTTGCACATTTTTCACTTTGAGCAAGTACATTTCTCACTTTAACTCTTAATTCCCTTAACTTATCTGTTAAAAAGGCTTTCTATTAATTTTAATAATTTGCCAATAATTTAGTGCCACTTTGCGTTTCAAAAAATAAAACTTGATTATTTTAGTTTACCTAACCTAAAGCATTTAATTAAAAAAGACCCCCAAATCCCTCCGTTAGTACTTTTCAAAATTTTCATTGGTTTAAGTACTTAATAATTTAGTTCATTTTATTTATTTTTCTTGACTTTAAGCTCACACATAAAGACCAGTTAAATTGGGACTAGAAAGTGGAAAGTAAACATTGTAGGCTAAGTACCCCAGTTCGCAGAGTGGGTTTTCCAGAGCTTTTTAGGGTTTATTTATATTTTCATTAAACTATGCAAACAAAATAAGGATTATTCTGAACTGCTTGTGAAACACATACATTTTCTCTTTAAAATATTTATGATTTAGTTAACTGCTTTATAAAGAGATACTGAAGATCTAAGTTTAAGCTTGCTGTGCCAAGTAGGGGGACCAGTAGGTCCCAGAGTAGGGGACTTTTCTGATTTTAGCTCTGAAAGACATGCATTGGCAAAGCTTCTCCTTCAGTCCAGGCAAACAAGGGTGGTTGGCCATGCTGATATCATGTATAGCATCTTTCTTACCTGGTACTCTTCCATTCATGTTTCCAGATAGCCATTTTTAATTTATGTTGTAGATTAAGAGTTTACTATTAGGAGGGTGGTCTTCCCTTTGAAAGTAGACATAAACTAAAACAAAGTAAAACCAAAACCACATTTATGTAGTTTATATTAGGTTTAGATAGTTTATTTTGGGGGCGGGCAACCTAATAGGTGAAAATAATCTATATATATAAAAGCCTAAGTGACCGTTACGACTGAACAACCGGAACGACCGGTCCACCAGTTTCTATGATTCGCACTGACCACCAGGGGGTAGACGCTCAACGGAGCTTCCCCCTGGTGGTCAGTGCACTCCCACAGCCAACCTTCCGTGGCCTCTCCCCCAGGCCGACCCCACGGCCCCTCCCCCACAACAGCTGGCCAACCTCCCTCAGCCCCTCCCCCTAGCCTGCCAGCCCCCACCCCCCCATAGGCCTCCATTGCTGGCCAGGTCAAGGGACCCCACCCATGTATGAATTTATGTACCAGGCCTCTAGTAAATAATAAATAAGAAAATGAGAGATAATGAGGCAGTAGTGAATTGAAAAATGTCATTTTGGTGTTTTGTGTTGGTGGAATGGAATTGGAATATCAGTTTCCGTTGAAACCCTTTAAATCAAACATGTCAAACTCAAAGGCTAACACGGGCCAAATAAACAAGGTTTAAGTTTATGTGGGCCACACAAAAAAAAAAACCCAAACTTCAATTTTCATAGAAACATAGATTTATTTCAATAGAGACATGCTGAATACAAAGGGCTGAAATAAATGAGTAATCATTAACATGAAATAACAGAACATTTTAATAAAAATTTATATTTTTCCACTCTAGCTGGCTTGGCTCAGTGGATAGAGCATCAGCCTGCAGACTTAAGGGTTCCAGGTTCAATCCCGGCCAAGGTCACATGCCTGGGTTGCGGGCTCGATCACCATTGGGGGGTGTGCAGGAGGCAGCTGATTGATGATTCTCTCTCATCATTGATGTGTCTGTCTCTCTCCTTCTCCTTCCTCTCTGAAATCAATAAAGAAATATATTTTTCAAAAATTAAAAATTAATATTTTTCCTTGAACATTAACTTACTATTGCACTGAATAACTGCACAAATTAATAAGCGTAACGTAAATAAACCTATTTTTCTTGTTCTCTGAAAGCAAAATATTTCCCGTTGTGCACACCAAACAAGTCAGTCCAAGACTAATGACGTGACAATCGGCTGCTAAAATATTCACTGCCAGTATTAGTGGAGAGAAAGGATACACCTGTACTTAGGCCTGTAAGGGAAATGAATGCAACACGATTATAGTAATCAGTCATTAGCGAATGTTGTAGTTCCTTATTAATAACTAGAGGCCTGGTGGGGTCCCTTGGCATGGCCGGCACCCTCTTACAACCTGGGACTCCTCAGGGGATGTTGGTAGCCGGTTTCAGCCTGATCCCCGCAGGCCCGATCCAGACAGGAGGGAGTACGATCTCCGCAGGCCTGATCCAGACAGGAGGGAGCCTGATCCAGTGCTTTGAGCAAGTGTCTGTTCCGTGTTGGTCAGTGTGCATCTTAGCAACCCATTGACCAGTCATTTGGTTGTTTAGTCGCTTAGGCTTTTATATATATATAGATTATGTATAACAGGATATTATAAAAATTAAGTTATGAAATTTTTATTAAAACATTTCTTACATACCATTATATTGGCTGGGCTGCAAAAATATTCTTTGTGGGCCACATGTGGCCCATGGGCCGCAAGTTTGACATGCTTGCTTTAAATGAATATGAAAGAAACAGCTTGATTTTATTTCATTTGTTAGTTATTTAAGTAGTATTTTGATAAACATTAGTAAATGTGTATAGCATTCTTATTTATTATTGAGGATTTCTTTTCTGTTAGAATACCAGAGTATATACTATTAAAAATGGAATAGCAGTTATTAAAATTGGCAATTTTCAGGATAAATAAGCAAAAAATAATATATTTTTTTTTAAATTTAAGGCCATAAAACTAATTTAAAACTCAGGAGAAATAGGAATGAGGTATTATATAGAAACTAGAGGCCTGGTGCATGAAATTTGTGCACTTGGGGGGGGGCGGGGTTCCTCAGCCTGACCTGTGCCCACCTGCAGTCTGGGATCCCTCGGGGGATGTCCAATTGCCATCAGTATGACATCCTTAGTGCTGCTGTGGAGGTGGGAGAGGCTCTTGCCACCGCCGCTGCGCTTGCCAGCCCTTAGCCCAGCCTCTGGCTGAGTGACGCTTCCCCTGTGGGAGTGCACTGACCATAGGGGGCAGCTCCTATGTTGAGTGCCTGCCCCCTGGTGGTCAGTGCGCATCATAGCGACCGGTTGTTCTGCTGTTCGGTTGACTTGCATATTAGCCTTTTATTACATAGGATTAGAAAGTAGTGATATATTACTTTTTGTGAATCTGGTCATTAGTCTGACCAGTAAGCAATTGGAAGGAAAGCATGAAAAATCCAACTGTTTAGTATTTTGGTTTACATGTAGTCAGTCATATGATACTAAAACCCAAAATCGACTGTGTATGAAGGAATAAGAGAAGATCTGAAAGTCTAAAGGCTCCCAACAAAAGATGAAGCATTTATTCCTACTGTGTATGACTTTGGTTATTTTATTTTGGCTCTTAATATTGTCACTTTGAGTAAAAGAACTACAGTATTTTGAAGAAAAAATTCCAGCTCTACTCATTGGCCAAATATTATATCTTAAAAACTGGCAGGTTATGTAAAAAATGTGTGCCATTGATCCCAGGAGGAACCAAATGGCTCACTCAGCACAATTCATCATTACTACTGGAAAAAATAACTCAGCATGCCTGCCCTGCTCTTGGTGAGTCAGTGGAATCATGTTCATATACTGACAGTACTTTTTCTTTTTAGGAATTACCCTCTCTATCTGAGCCAAAGCACATGGCAGTAATATTAAATTAGGTACCAGTGTTCCAAAGAGCAAAGGCTAATGTGTTAATTTTGAATTAGTAATTCACCCAGAAATGTTAAGTCAGATTTACCTTAGGTGCTGAGGTGATGACAGAGGTCTGGGGAGCTTTTGATCTTATAGAAAATATGAGATATATTTTCTATATCTCATATAGAAGTAACTTTTGTTAGCATAGAATGCTGAATTAGTGACAGGTAAAATGAAATGGGAGTGAGGAGGAGGAAATGAGTACATATGGTTGGGAGGGCTTTTTTTTTTAAAATATATTTTATTGATTTTTTACAGAGAGGAAGGGAGAGAGATAGAGAGTTAGAAACATCGATCAGCTGCCTCCTGCACATCTCCCACTGGGGATGTGCCCGCAACCCAGGTACATGCCCTTGACCAGAATCGAACCTGGGACCTTTCAGTCTGCAAGCCGACGCTCTATCCACTGAGCCAAACCGGTTTCGGCGGGAGGGCTTCTTTTATTTATTCAATAGTCTGATTGCTATTATGTAGCTCTGATTTACCCAATAATCCATCAGAAATTTATCAACATCTGAGTAGGTGAGATATTTAAGAGAATAAGATATAACTAACACACAGTTTGTTTTTTAAGTAAGTCACAAGGCCAATCGAAGGAGATAAACATTTAACAAGTATTTATCATAAGATGTGATAAGTATTATACTGCATCTATAAAAGATATAATTTCTTGCCTATGATGTTATATATGTGCTTTAAATATTTTCTATATAGGTGTTTGGTCAAAGTCTCCAACCTTAGATCATTTGTCAAGTTAATAAGCCAAATCAGCTTACCTTTTGGTAAGAAAAAGTGTGATTTCATTTTTTTTTTTTCAGTTTAAATAAGCTATGCCTCTTTCTCCAAACATCTCATTTCTGATTTCTAATTCTAAGATAGACGGACTGATAGGTAAGTAGTCTGACATGCAGATAGGTCAGAGGCATGGAGTCTGGCCATGAGTTCAGTGGCCAGATGATTGACGGCTGCCTTCCCCATTTCTGACTTGACTCTTATTGGACTCTTCCTCCAGGAGAGGTCTGAGTTGTCTCCAGTTGCTTGATAGTCTCGAGGGGTTTAAGCCCTGAGCAGTACATTATTGTAAGATTTTTAAAGTGGAGAAGGGCAGAGGTGAAAGCACAGGACAGAGGTGTTGGTAAAAAAGAAGAACCAGAGTGTGCTCAAGAAATAGTTTTAAGAAAGAGGAAATCTGAGAACTGAAGATTTGGAAACGGGCTCTTTTGAAATGATCCAGTCATGTGCACCTTGGAATGACTTTGTGTTTTGAAAATGCTTCATGAAAGACAGGCTGTGAAGTGTGAGTAGGATTTTTCAAGATGGCAAAGGTGGGGAAGGGAGACAGTTCATGGAAAGGGACAGTTCACACATTACATAGAAAGTCCTGAGAAGAGCATGCTGAAATTATGGAAAGTAGGGAGCCTCATTGTGACTTCCAGATAGTGATGTTGTGGGAGTGGCAGACAATGAGACCAGAGAACTGACTGGATTCGGTTTGTGAAAACCTTTGCATGCTATTAATCTCTGATTTAGATCTTACTTATGCAGGCAAAAGGGAAACATAGTGGCTTTTCAGCTGGACAGTGTTGTTACATGCAGATAATTTATAAGGCAGAGTAAGGTTTGGAGATGTTGGGAGAGGGGATAGGAAGCAGACAGCCAGTTGAAAAATTTCATTCATTCTAACATAAACTTTTTTTTCTTCACACATTTCTGAAATTAGGATGCATTTTACAGTTGGTGGAAATTATAAATTAATTGGCAGTATTATTTTCTTTCTTAGAGATCCATAAGATATATTTTAAAGTCAATGTAAACTGAAATTCAAGTAGAAGTGATATTTCTCTTAGAAAAGTAGAACCTGCAAGTGGGTGTAGATAGAATTTCAGACCTATTTCTGGGGAAGAAAAATCTGACTGATACAAACTTTTTTTTAAATTAAATTTATTGGGGTGAACTTAGTTAATAGGATCATATAGGTTTCAGGTATAGATTTTTATGTTACAAGATCTGCACATTGCACTTGTGTGCCCACCTCCCAAAGTCAGATCATCTCCCATGACCATATATTAGGCCCTCTTCACCCCCAAAAAATTGTTTTTTGACTTATGATAAAAAGTTCCAAAAGATTATTAAAATTTAAAGTCTAAGTATTGTCAAGTATGTAAAATTTAAGGTACTTTGATTAAAGTATTTTATAACTCAAACCAGTATGATTTCTTGGAAGTTGTATTATTTAAAAAAAAAATCAATTTGTGGTTTGAAAACGATTTTAATGGATGCAAAAATATATATCAAGACCATTTAGCAAGATTAGTGATACATGTTTTCAAATATAGATTTTTTTCCACCTTTGAATATCTTTTCATCCTTTTTCCTGTTTCTTGGGCTTTTTCTTCCATCCTTTCCTGATTCTCTGTTTTTATCTTCTCACTTTCCTTTCTTGTCCTCTTTGCCTGGAAAAGCAACTACTGTCACTCTGAAAGCACCTACCTACCTTTTAGTTCCCTGCTTTTCTCCTCTCCCTTTTCCTGCTGCCCTTTTTACCGGCCTTTGGGCAACACTGAGAATAACATATAACACGGAAGGGAGCAATTAACTCAGCATTTCACCCAGCAATTATAGTAGAGGCTGGACCAGCTTGTGACTAACTCCTCAGGTCTCAATTTAGATTAATGCTACCTTTAGATTTACTTCTCTGGATCGAATACTGCCAACTCCCTAGTTGTTTATTTAAGTCAAGATTTTCTTTTATAAAGAATGAGTAGATCAAAATAAGAAACAAATATGGTTCTTGAAAAGTGCCAGTTAGAGAGGATGCTCTCACAAAATCACAGTTTTGCAGGAATGCTTATCCATTTCTAGTGCACTTGGTAAGTGAATCCTTGAGAACAGTCTGCCCAGAGGAATCTGCAGTAGAAGGGCCCTCAGTAGTTACCTAGCTTCCTAGAACTAGCCTAAAAATTCAAGCTCTCTTTCCTTTGGGACTGGACATTTCCAATTCCATTGAAAGCTTCCAGGCATCATCTTCAAAATGTATTGTTTTTGTGTACATGTCAATAATGTAGGAAAAAATAAAACAAATCTTCTAAAAGATGTAGTATTTCAGCGTGTTGCTTCTCTGTTACTCATTTCTTAGGTTGTCCTGAATTATTTTTCCATTGATTCCTAGAAAGAAATTCTATGTTTTGTACCATTCTGAAGCACAATTTTGGAGAGGTAGAGTTATTTATGACTCAGTTTACCATTTTAGTTTATACTTCAGCCATTTGCAAGCTAATATAACATTGCTGTAGGAATGGCTTATTGTTTCAGTGCTGTTAAGTGGATTGGTAGGACTTTGCATGCTGGGTGTCCAGTCAAAAGTAGATTTCCCAAAGAGTCCCTCACAGTATGTTAATTGGAAAATCAAATCCAAGATCTAAGGAGGACAGCACAGACTGGACTTTCCTAGAGAAGTTATCTTTGTAGAGTTTATATCTGCTTCTAGACTTTTTCTAAGTAAGTGGCTCTCTTCCACAATAGTTACTACTGCTCCCTGGCGATTACTAAAGGACACTATTTTACCAGGGAGAGAGTTCACCTCTGTTAGCGTTGCCTGGCCCTCTCCTTGTTCCAAATGTAAATCTTTAATAGTTGGCTGTTTGTGAATTTTAGCAAGTGCTTCTAATTCACAAAAGCATCTTTTGAATATAGCCCCTTGTCCTGAAGAATGTTTTTTTTCAGACACGCATGGAGAAATTTTGTTTTGATTTCTCATGAACAAAATGAAAGAGTCCTAAATTAAAACAATTTGAAAAGACAAAATGTAGAACTCCTTATTGCATAGTGTGTTCAATCAAGGCTTATTATGTTATTTAAGTGTTTAGATTTTAAGTTTCCATATCTAAGATGGAAATGCTTTTTATTTAAATTAAATTTCATTCTTTTGTACAGATTTTATAGACACAATGGATGCTGTCCATTCATAATTTTGAATTGTGATTTAATTCTCATAAGACTCTCCACATATTAGCATTTCAATCATTTCCACTTAGAGTTTGAGATATTTATGGTTCTGAACAGTCTGGAGGTGTTCTCTGAAAGAGTAATCTCATGGTGATTTCAAGAAGAATTCCCTGTTTAAGGAACTAGAGAATTAATATCTTGAAAAACAAATTGTGTTCTGGCTCCCTTGAAAAAAATTGTTTTAGATATTTGTTCTTTAGTCAGGAAATGAAGGTTGCATTTATTTAAAATTATTTATTATATTAAATTGTACGTTCTTTACCACTTAACCTTATTTAGTTAAGTGCAACTTCAATCATTGAGGAGATAATCCCCCTTAAATGCCTGTGGGATGGCGAGAGGAATCGTGTTCACTCTCCTCGAAGCACCACAAGTGTAATTAGAACATGAGGAAGAGAAGTTATAATTATTTATTAATCCTTTCACTTATTCACTTAGTTAATCAAACAAATACTTACTGAGTGGTCTTCTGTGTGTGAGGTACTAATTTAAATATTCACTGATCCTTAAAGTATTTCTTACCTTTTAAACAGTTGCACTATAGAGTGAGAGGTAGTTAATGAATAACTATGACAACATGATAAGACAACACAATCCTGCATATGAAACAAGAAGGAAGAATTTACAGATTATGAAAAGAAAGCAGG
Organism: Myotis nattereri; assembly: GCF_964212035.1. Lineage (NCBI taxonomy): Eukaryota > Metazoa > Chordata > Mammalia > Chiroptera > Vespertilionidae > Myotis > Myotis nattereri. Next base: position 161,752,115 of record NC_138075.1, read on the forward strand.
GATCAAATACAAGGGAAAGATTCTGTTGAATTTTAAATTACATATAGCCCAATCAATCTCTTAAGAAATTGAAGAGCATTTATTTTCCTAAGAGGCACTAAGAATGGTCTGAGTTTTCTTTCTTCCCACAATCATACAGTTTTTATTTTTTTATTTTTATTGATTTTAGGGAGTATGAGAGAAGAAGAGAGAGATAGAAACATCAATGGGGAGAGAGAATCATTGATTGGCTACCTCCCACACGCCCCACACTGGGGATCAAGCCCACAATCCTTGCATGTGCCCTAACTGGGAATCAAACTGTGACCTCCTGGTTCATTGGTCGACACTCAACCACTGAGCCATGCTGGCTGGGCCATATGATTTTTATTAAATAATATAATTTATGTCTGTGTATAATATAAATTTATATGTAATAGGTAAATGTGTTTCTCTGTGTGTGTATGTATGAACGTACATACCTATATACCATTACCCTATAGACATTTGCATTTCAGCATTGGACTTATCAACAGGACCATGTTTATTTTATTTGGAATGTTTATTTATTAGACCCTGATTTCTTGTAAAGGAACTGTAAACATTTGCACCTTTGATACAACGCACTGTCCATCATATACAAAAATAATTCTGCTGAACTACAAACAGCCGTGTAGTTGTATGTCTATTGTCATATCCCTACTTGAAGTGATACTTTTTCTTGATGTCAGTATTTCTCAAGGGTTTCTGTTAGAAGACACCATGGCTGCAGAGGACAATAATGTGAATGGGTTGTGAGAGAGACAGCTCTGAGAGGCCCTTGTACCTCAGAAAACATTTTGAAGTTTTAGGCTTTACATGAAAAAAAAAATCATGCAAACATTTCTACTTTAATACAGAAGACCTTTCCATGTTAGATATTTGAATAAAATCATGCTTAAGAAAGCTGTACCAGGTTATAAGGACTTTCTAATAACTATAGTGCAAGAAACATGGCCGTTCACTTGGAACTTTAATTTAATGATATTCAAACTGGTGAGTTCACTGATTTAGATATAATTGGTTTTGCTTTTTTGACAGTATTGGAAAGGACCCTTATAGGAACTCATTTATCTAACAAAACGCTTACTCCTATGGATGGTCTGCTGCCTCTGACTTAGGCCATTATGTTACCAACTCAAGGAAGCTGGAGCAATTAAAATATGTGGTTGATTCCCAACGAAGCACGTCAGGATTTCAGGAGGACCTCGTTTTTTAATTTTGTCACTTTTGAGAAATTTTGCCTAGATGTGGATGTAATCACAACTAGGAAGGATAAAGGAAGGAAAGTGTGTGTGTGTGTGTGTGTGTGTGTATGTGTGTGCTTGCGCATGCTCTCGTGGGGCTTGGATTCTCAGAAAGTACACAACTCGGGCCTTAGCAGAGCCATCTCAGCACAAATCTGCTCACCAACTATATTAAGATCCTTGAAAGCTCAGGTCCAATATCTATAAGGTTTTCTTCACATGGAAAGAAGACTAATATTATTTTAATGTTAGAATTTCAAAATTTTAGGTATGTCAACATCAGTATGGCAGTATTTAAAGCAAAGTTTATTATATCAATACATATTTTTTATTCAGAGCAAATACAAACTTTGTATTTGTATATCATTTTTCCCTCATATGCATTCATTCATCTTGATGAGGAAAACTGAAAATTTGATTACCAATGTTTCTGATGTTGATATTTGCATTTTTATATAGTTTGACACAGAATACTCACTATTAAATCTATATTCATCTCAGGTGTTTCAGAGATAAAAAGGAAGGTCTTTCTTTTTCTATCAGTATTTTATGTATATTTACTTGTATTTTATATATAAGATACATAAAGGAATCTTTTTCTTTTTTAATTTCCCCTTAACTCTCATAAAATGTGTAGGTTTAATATTACTTTTAGAAATATACTTTAAACACATAATAAAATTATAATTTGCTTAACCTGTTACTGATAAAAACATTCTGGAACCAATAAATTCTTTGAAATACAAAGAATTCTGTATTTCAGAGACAGCTAGTAAATTTTAAGTCATCTTTAGGCAGTCAAGGCTGTAGAGGATGTGTGACCAATGTGCCAGCCAGTATGTAGAGCCTGGCGCATTTAGTGTTACATGTCTTATATTATTAGCTTATTTATGTATTTTATTGAATTTTTGTTTTTTTTTGTTTTTAGTTTTTAGTGACATCATTTTTCTAGGCACTGGAAACACAGTAGTGAGGACATTCAATAAAAAAATATCTTTGTCCTCATGAAGCTTGCTTTCTAAGTGGGAATGTGACAGCAAAAAAATTAAGCAAAACATGGTACATTGAATAGTGACTTTTATGGAGGAAAATAGAGCTACAAAGTAAGATGGGAATGGAATGCTGGGGTGTTTAGTTTTAAATATTGTGGTCAGGGAAGGCCTTGTAGAGGTGACATTGGAGGAAGACCTCCGGAGGTGAGGGAGTAGGCTGAGGGCTCACATGGGAGTGTTGCAGCCAGAAGGTTGTCATCCCTGAGGCAGCTGCATGTCTGGTGGTTCTGGGAATCGCCGAGGGCTGGGTTGTCGGGTGCCTGGTGAGCTAGGTGAGGATGGGAAGAGAGGGGGGCCAAAGAGGTGTTGTTGCAGGGGTTACGGGGAGGGAAAATCATATAACATTTTGTGAGGGCTTGGGCTTTTCTCTGTAAAGATGAGAAACTCTTGGAAGGCTGTAAGCATGAATAGGTAACGAAAATGTCTTCAGACACCCTAACCATACTTTGTATAGGGAAACCTCTTATTTGTAATATTGACTAGTTTTATTACCCCCCACCACCCAACTTTCCTTATATTTCAAATATTGAATTTCAGGAAATGTTACATTTGTCACGTACCTACCTGAAGTTAGCTATAGCAGATTTTTTCAAAGTCCACTTTCAGGTGATTTTAAAGACAGAGCAGTGTATGAGTTCAGGCACAAACCAGACTGCTGTTTTCTCCTCCAGGCTCTGGCCATGACATTTTGAAAGGGAAACACAGAGGTCATAAAGCTGCCATTGTAGAAGTAATAGCTTGTAAAGGGGATTTCAGACTAATAGATGTTTCTTGCCCTAGTTAAGACAAAATTGGACATGTAGAGAAGAAGGAGTTAAGTGGTTTGACTAATATTTTCCTGGATTATAAAAGACAAGTAGGGGTAGGAGGGATTGAAGAGCAAAATAATTCTGACCTAAAAAAAATAAAATCAAGATGCTTAGGAATCCTTGAAAAAAATCCAGCTGGTGAAGACCTAAAATTAAAGGGATCATATATCCTGTTTATTTCCCAGCACAATTCCGATTTATGGCTGTTGTCTCAGTGTAATTATTAATAGCACCCCTTTTGTTTCCCAAAGTGTCTTGATTTAGATGATAAATTATTTGGTCACCCAATGTATAAGTATTTGTGCTGCATATCTTTCATACTATTCTTAATCATTTCAGTTTTTGGTATTTTCATAATTTTAGTTTGATTTGGGGTATTAGTACTTATCAGTTCAATATTTTGTTTTCTCTTTGAAAATGTTTTTCTCCTATAGGAATAACTTTATAGATTTGTGTTTAAAGATAGTGGAGATCATTCATTTTCTAGGCAATCCGGAAAAATAACGTCATTCTTATTTAAGAAGATGCTTATATTTATATTTGTTTATTTTATTTTGTATTTTTGTATGGCAAATAAGAGACTATTTTAGATGCAAAGTTATATGTTGTTTCTGGTGTGTTGCTATTTAAATAATATTAAATAATTACATTAAGTGTTATTGTATTAAGAGTGTGTTATTTCGAAATGTTAAAGTTTTGGTTTGTGGAAGGAGATTGAAGAGAAAAATAAAGGTTTCATTTCATAGAGATTTTTCTGGAATGGATGCTTTTATATGTGTGTCCGGAATTGCTTTGCTAGTATAAGGCCTCAATTGGAACTGTTTCTACACTATAAATGTTTGCAATAACATTCTTATGGACATAGTATTGTGGAGTCAGGGGAAGAGAACTTAATCAAGAGTCAGGAAACTTGAATTCCAATTTTGTTTTATCTAGTAAGTGGCATTATAATTTTTCCATTATCATTTATCCTATCTGTGTTAGGTCTCTCTGGCCTAAACCAAGTCATGGGCTATTTGTGTGGAGCCAAGTAGCTAATATGTTTGTAAGAATTTTATAAATTATCATTTCTATCTAAAGCTGAGATTGCTTTAGATCTTCAGAAAAAAGGAAAGCCCTTTTAAGTGAGTCAGTTACATTTTTTTCCTAAGGAAGTTCTGAACCCAGTAAGTTAATTACCTCTTTCCCCTAGGGAATGAATCAGCTAATTATAAAGAGAGAGCCAAGGTCAAATTTAAGCCAATCTTTCCATTAGCGTAAGAGATGACTTAGTTCATCTCTTGCATGGAGGTAATGCAGGTGTTAATGGGAACAGTTTGACAAGTTTGGGAGCCTGGGCAAACAGACCTGAATAGACTTTACAGAATGACTTGATAATTTTATTGAAAATAATGTGCATTAGTAGACTGTCAGAGATACACAAATGTCTATCTTTCATATACAAATACTTTTTGGATTATGTGCACCAATGACCTCCATGATAGGCATAGATAATGAAATTTTTTTTTTTAATATATTTTATTGATTTTCCACAGAGAGGAAGGGAGAGAGACAGAGAGTCAGAAACATCAACGAGAGAGAAACATCGATCAGCCGCCCCCTGCACATCTCCCACTGGGGATGTGCCCGCAACCCAGGCACATGCCCCCGACCGGAATCGAACCTAGGACCCTCCAATCTGCAGGCCGACGCTCCATCCACTGAGCCAAACCGGCTTCGGCGATAATGAAATTTTTTAACTGTGTGTGTCTTTACAGCTAATCCAGCTTGGTATCTGTATTTCAGTGCAGAACATACCTTTCATCAGAGATGTTGGAACAAGAATGATTGTGTTTAAATAGGCTTGAGCATATTCCTTTTTAATATTATTCATTCACATTTTTTATTGTTTGATTAAGAGTAGGTCCTCATTCTATCCTCCTACAATTGCCTATCTTTGATATAAATGGTATTTTTATGAACCACATTTCCATCAGTGCAATGAATCATCCATTCCTGGATACCTGCCAATATTTAGTCATGACCTAGGAATAAAATAACAATTGGGAAAAATAATCTTATTTCCATATGTGATGTTGGGCAATGTGAAGAGTATAAGGTGTGCCCTTCTCTAGTGCATATTTACTCAAACATACAGAAATGAGGGAAAAATGAAGTTGATCTTTTGTGTGATATTATTTTTAAGGACTAGAAAAACAGTGACCAAAAAGAGCAATTTTAGTGTCCCATTGTTATTGAACGCATTTTTTATGTGTTTGGGGTGGAGTTAGGGGTGGAAAGTTTTAAAAGCTGGATATCTGGTGTGGAAATGAATTCTTTCTACTTATGTTATACTAGAGGCCCAGTTCACAGATTTGTGCACCGATGGGGTCCCTCAGCCTGGCCTGTGCCCTGTCACAATTCGGGACCCCTTGGGGGATGTTAGAGAGCCGATTTCGGCCCCATCCCCGCAGGCCAGGCTGAGGGACCCCATCAGTGCACAAATCCGTGCATTGGGCCTATAGTATGCATATAAGATCTTTGGTTAATCTCTTCCCACCCTGCCCTCTCCCCCCTTCCCTTTGAGATTCATCAGTCTGTTCCATGTTTCCATGCCTGTGGTTTCCGCTTCTGTGTTTAGCTTCTGCCCCCTGGTGGTCAGTGCGCGTAATAGCTACCGGCCAGTCGGCCGGTCACTTAGGCTTTATATATATAGAAATTCATGCAAGAGTAGGCCTTCCTTCCCCTGGCTGCCAGCACTGGCTTCCCTCTGGCACCCAGGACCTGGGCTTCCCTTGCAGCCCTGGCTTGATCCAGAAGGTCATCTGGGAGGATGTCATGAAGGATGTCCAGCCTAATTAGCATATTCCACTTTTAATATCATAGATGTTTCTCATATATATTTTTTAAATTAAGTGGCTCTTTCTCTACACTAAAAGGAAAGAAAAAGAAAGAAATAAAAGACAAGAAAAGAAAAGAAAAAAGAAAAGAGAAATTAACAAAAGCTCTTGAATAAGTCTTGGAGATATTTTTTGGTATAGTTCAGTGATGGTGAACCTATGACACGCGTGTCAGAGGTGACACACGAACTCATATTTTTGGTTGATTTTTTTCTTTGTTAAATGGCCTTTAAATATATAAAATAAATATCAAAAATATGTCTTTGTTTTACTATGGTTGCAAATATCAAAAAATTTCTATATGTGACATGGCACCAGAGTTAAGTTAGGGTTTTTCAAAATGCTGACACGCCGAGCTCAAAAGGTTCGCCATCACTGGTATAGCTTATTCTAGGTTTGGTTTTTGTTTTACTGGTCCTGGTGGTGGTGGTGCTGGCAGTGGCTGTGAGAAGTGGATTTAGTTTGATATGTGATGTATCAGAATAAGTAACTACTACAGATTTTAACAGTGAAGATTCCCATATGTACAGATTTTAAAATTCTCAACAGTTCATCCTTAATATTACATGTTATTGAACCAGAAGTACAGGCAGTCATCTGAGTAATTACAAGAGAGCATTGGCTGAGTATATTGAAATGTGAAAATTGAAAACATAAAAAATGTTAATAAGCATTTTTTGTATTTTTAAATAAAGAAATTTAAATAATTTTTTTTACAATATTATTCTCTTGATGTTCACTTTTAAGGAAAAGAATCCCAGGATGTTTAGTTTTTTTTGCCGAGTATTATCCAAAAGATACTCCTTTAGGCTTTTATTTTTGTGTAGAAGATCAATTTCCAGTATTTGTGCTATCCCATTATTTAGAAAGGGGGCTTGTCTGACCTACTATTTATTTTTCTCTTTCCCTGATAAAGTTGTTTGTCATGAGAATCTCATCAGATAGTACATGCTGAAGCATCCAGCACTGTGCCTAACTGGTGAGCCTTATAATGTTGGATCCTCCTTTCATCTTTGATGATAAATGCAAGGGTACTACTGTTACTTCAAATGACTCCTAAAGTAATATACACTAACAGAGCAATGATTTTCTAAGTGGTCTAAGAAGTTTTATAAATATTTATGATGGTTTAAAGTGTTTTTCAGACTTCACTTATAATCTGGGCTCCTAAAATTAATTATAAGTTGTTTTATATCTATGAGAAGGAATAAGAAAAATTCAATAGGGTAGATCTCTAAAGAAAACAATAACAAATTAAGGATTCATTGGACATCTCCTCTTGGGTGGGTGTTTCCTATTTTACATGTGTCTAGAGTGTGAAGAGCACAGTCTAGGAGAGAAAGCAGGTGTGAAGTTTAAATTATCTTGGCTGCCAGGTGGTGACTAAAACATGCATTTGCTTTCAGAGAGAAGTGAGTTGTGCTCCTTGAAGCAGTTTAAAAAGTTACTAGGTGATGCAATTATATATATGTTTGTATAGTAAATATGTTTGGAGTTGTGAACATTGTTATTTATTAGAAACGTGTCCACTCGGGTGTTACACGGTCATCCTTAAGGGTGGGCACTCAGGAACCACAGGTTCGCCTTACATTTCTATGTGCCTGGTGTCTCTGTTGGACTTATTTTTTATGTGGCTCTTCAAAAAGTAGGCTGCTTGAAATCTCTGATATGTTTATGTTTTTAGAAAAATAAGCATTGGATTTAGAGTTTCAATTTGGAATTGTGGTTTTTTTTTTTTTTGCTTGTTTGTTTGTATCTCTGAAGGGCTGCTAACTAGAATGCATTTTTTTAAAAAATATATTTTATTGATTGTTTACAGAGAGGAAGGGAGAGGGATAGAGAGTTAGAAACATCAATGAGAGAGATACATCGATCAGCTGCCTCCTGCACACTCCCTACTGGGGATGTGCCCACAACCAAGGTACATGCCCTTGACTGGAATCAGACCTGGGACCCTTGAGTCCGCAGGCCGACACTCTATCCACTGAGTCAAACTGGTTAGGGAGTAGAATGCCTTTTACTTCTCAAAGTATGATGAGTAAAGTTTGAAACAAACTTTAGAAACTCCAGTAAACAAAAATTACAAATACATTGATTTAAAATGTTTTACAAAGCATGTTAATATGAACAGACATATCTATTTTACATATAGCAACCACAGATGCAGTTTCATATAATTCCATGAGAGTCCTTTATAAGTAGCACTATAGTGTGACTTGTATAGTCTTCTATTACCGCATTTCATATTTCATTCAATGTACAGTTAATTTAGTGCTTTCTACCACTTCACAACTAGTGGAAAATATATATGAAACCTTGAATCAAAAGAAGCAAGTCATTTCATAGGATGAATTTTTAATTTTTAATTTCCTTTATTGATTTTTTTAGAGAGAGAGGAAGGGAGAGGGATAGAGATAGAAACATTGATGAGAGAGAAACATCATGGGTCTGCTGCCTCCTGCATACCTCCTGGGGATTGATCTTGCAACTTGGGCATGTGCCCCTACTGGGAATCGAACTCGTGACCTCTTGGTTCATTCCATTTGACGTCATTTTTTATAATAAAAATTTTCTCTTCTCTGGAATTTCTGGTACAAGACTGATGTGAAATGATTTGGAATAGAATACTTAGATTTTCTCATGGTTTAACTCAAATAGAACAATCTCAGTAAAACCAAAGGAGAAATTTAAGGCAAAGGGGGTCATTTGAGTTTTAGCAACATCTTATAATGCAGGTATTATGGTAAATTATCAGTTTATCAAACTTACTGAAGTGGCTAGCATACATGGCATAATTTAATATTAATGGGTAGTGTAACCCCTGACTGTGTATGAGTATATATGAGTTATTGGTAGAGAATGTGGAAGAGTGACATTAGACAACAGATGCTATCCTCATGTCAGTTGGGAAATTGGAGAAGTAAAAACAATTGAAGTGTTGAATTTACATGTAGTAGATGGGAAGAATAATGACACCAGGAAGGAAAAAAAAAAGCAAAAAAAAAAAAGCTGTTTTCACAGTGCAGCTGAACTGAGGCAATTATATTTTTCCTTGAGTATCAGAAAGGCTAGATCTCCTTATTGAAACTTATTAATGGCTAGCTGAGGAAGCCTCAGTAATTCTGTTAAATAAAATTCAGTGTCAATACTGCTATTTAGGAGATTAAAATAAAACTAGAAATGTTTCTGGTGAAATAGGAATAGATTAATTTCCATTTCTCATTGGGCTATTATTGTAGTAAATAAAAGGAACAAAAGGGAAAAGAAGACCCAAAACATATATGAAGTAATGGTGAAAAAACCCGAAGCATTGAGTGTACATAATATTATTTTATGAATTCTTTGAATTTCTCTCAAAGAATTTGACAACTTAAGTCTGTTGTGAAAATTAGGATACTAAATAATCGAATTTCCTTTATGATAAAGATATTCATACATATTTGTAGCCTTATGTCAATGAAACATGTTTCCTTTCTAAGTGTGATCATCTGTTTTTTGTTTAATTGGAGAAAATTCCTTTCAGTTTTCTGATTATAATGATAACATGGCATGCAAGAAACCAGAGCATGCTAATCAAAACTCATGATTATAAGTATTTAACTTCATGGAAAATGATCATTATGGATGTTCAATAACATTCATTTGGCCACATTTCATGTAAAGTTAATTCCATTCTTAATGCTATAAAGTTATGCATTTGTGTAACTCGTTAATAAAGGAAATTTGCAAATCTGATTTTTAGTTTGAATTCTCTCATTTCATTTTACAACCTAAAGAATACATTTTAAAAATCAGTCTGCATTGTTATATGAACTACATTTGTTAAACTGGCCTCTCCCAAGACGCCAGTATTGAAGACTGTAACATGTGTTGAATATTCATTCCATTCTAGGTGTTGACTGCTTTTCAGATTGCTTTAATATAAAGAAAATAGAGCTTTGAGGAATAAAAGTTTTATTGTTCACCATAGAGAGTTTCAAATAATATGATTTAATTTCCCTTTTGAAATAACTTATAAATGGTATTTTCTTATAGGCTGGTCCACTAAAAGTTACATGAAAGAGAGAATGTGTGTTTAACTTAATAATGATGTTTTACCATCACAGTCTGATTATTTTTAAGAAGATATTAATTTTCTTTTGTCTTTCCTTCCATGCTAGTTTTTAATATTCTTAAGATTTGATTTAAAAGCTGTCTCTTGAAAATAATGCTTCACTTTTAACTCTATTTCTTCTTATCTGCAATGTTCATTCTACTGTAAAATACTCTTTCAGGGGAGAAAATACTTTATTAAAATATCGTGTATGTATGGTCCATTGTTAGGTGATCTTTTCTAAAGTAGGAGCATATGGATATAAAATATTGATGGTTTTATTAGGAAGTATGATTTGGAAATGTCACAGATATGCCTACTGACCATCATTGAGGCATTAATATTAGTGTGTATTGTTGTTGTTGTTTTTTAGTGGAAATAATGTCAACAATATTCTAAGTACTTTTTAAATCACTAACTTTACCTTCAGATTTTCTTTAAATACAGGGCGGGATAAAAGTAGGTTTACTGTTGTCCATATAGAAAATAATACAATAATTATTAATAAGAATACAAGAATAAACTCCGTGTTTTGCGTACACACAACTGTAAACCTACTTTGCTCCTCCCTGTCTATTACTATGATTTTAGGCATTTCTGTGCCTTCCTGTTAAGATCTGGGTTGTGGCTGTGTGTACATGGATATTTATCATCAACTTAGGTGTATTTGACACATTTCTTACTGAGGCACTTTTTAAAAACTGATTTCCTCCTTATTCTGTGAGTCCACGTTATTATTATTATTTTTAATTTATTTATTTTCCTTATTGATTAAGGTATTACATATGTGTTCTTCTCCCCCCCCCCCACCATTGCTCCCCCTCTCCCACTCACGCCCTCACCCCCCTAGTGTCTGTGTCCATTGGTTATGCTTATATGCATGCATACAAGTCCTTTGGTTGATCTCTCCTCCCGCCCACCCCCTCGCCCCCCGCCTTCCCTCTGAGGTTTGATGGTCTGATTGATGCTTCTCTGTCTCTGGGTCTGTTTTTGTTCATCAGTTTATGTTGTTCATTATATTCCATAAATTAGTGAGATCATGTGATATTTATCTTTCTCCAACTGACTTATTTCACTTAGCATAATGTTCTCCATGTCCATCCATGCTGCTGCAAATGGTAGGAGTTCCTTCCTTTTTACAGCAGCGTAGTATTCCATTGTGTAGATGTACCACAGTTTTCTAATTCACTCATCTGCTGATAGGCACTTAGATTGTTTCCAAATCTTAGCTATTGTAAATTGTGCTGCTATGAACATAGGGGTGCATATATCCTTTCTGATTGGTGTTTCTGGTTTCTTGGTATATTCCTAGAAGTGGGATCACAGGGTCAAATGGGAGTTCCATTTTTAGTTTTTTAGGAAACTTCGTACTGTTCTCCAGAGTGGCTGCACCAGTTTGCATTCCAACCAGCAGTGCACGAGGGTCCCTTTTTCTCTGGATCCTCGCCAGCACTTGTCATTTGTTGATTTGTTGATGATAGCCATTCTGACAGGTGTGAGATGGTACCTCATTGTCCTTTGGTTTGCATCTCTGGGATGATTAGTGACTTCGAGAATGTCATATGTCTCTTGGCTTCTGTATGTCCTCTTTCGAAAAGTATCTATTTAGGCCCGTTGCCCATTTTTTTATTGGGTTGTTTATCTTCCTTTTGTTAAGTTGTAAGAGTTCCCTGTAAATGTTGGGGATTAAACCCTTATCGGAGATAACATTGGCAAATATGTTCTCCCAAGCAGTGGGCTTTCTTGTTTTGTTGATGGTTTCTTTTGCTCTGCAGAAGCTTTTTATTTTGATGTAGTCCCATTTGTTTATTTTCTCTTTAGTTTCCAATGCCCTAGGAGATGTATCAGTGAAGAAATTGCTTTGGCATATGTCTGAGATTTTGCTGCCTGTGGGTTCCTCTAAGATTTTTATGGTTTCCCGTCTTACATTTAAGTCCTTTATCCATTTTGAGTTTATTTTTGTGTATGGTGTAAGTTGGTGGTCTAGTTTCATTTTTTTGCCTGTATCTGTCCAATTTTCCCAACACTATTTATTGAAGAGACTGTCTTGACTCCATTGTATGTTCTTGCCTCCTTTGTCAAATATTAATTGAGCATATTGGTTCGGGCCGATTTCTGGGCTCTCTATTCTATTCCATTGATCTATATGCCTATTCTTGTGCCAGTACCAGGCAGTTTTGAGAACAGTGGCTTTGTAATACAACTTGATATCTGGTATTGAGATCCCACCTACTTTGTTCTTTTTCAGGATTGCTGCAGCTATTCGGGGTCTTTTTTTATTCCAGATAAATTTTTGGCGAGTTTGTTCTAGGTCTATGAAATATGCCATTTGTATTTTAATGGGGAGTGCAATGAATCTGTAGATTGCTTTGGGTAGTATGGACATTTTAATGATGTTGATTCTACCAATCGATGAACATGGTATGTTCTTCCATCTCTTTATTTCTTCCTCTATCTCTTTTTTCAGTGTCCTGTAGTTTTCCACATACAGGTCTTTTACCTCTTTAGTTGAGTTTATTCCTAAGTATCTTTTTTTGGTGCAGTGGTAAATGGGATTGTGTTTTTAATCTCCCTTCATATATGTTCACTATTGGTGTAAAAAATGCTATAGATTTCTGGGCATAAATTTTGTATCCTGCTACATTGCCAAATTCATTTATTAAGTCTAATAATTTTGTGATGGAGTCTTTAGGGTTTTCTATGTACAGTATCATGTCATCTGTGAATAATGACAGTTTTATGTCTTCTTTTCCAATTTAGATACCTTTTATTTCTTCTTCTTGTCTAGTTGTGGCTAGCACTTTCAGTACTATGTCGAACATTAGTGGTGAAATTGGGCATCCCTGTCTTGTTCTGTTCTAAGGTGAAATGGTTTTAGTTTTTGCCTATTGAGTGTGATGTTGGCTGTAGTTTGTCATATAAGGCTTCTATTGTATTGAGGTATGATCCCTCTATTCCCACTTTGCTGAAGGTTTTTATAAAGAAAGGGTGTTGGATTTTGTCAAATTCTTTTTCTGCATCAGTTGATATGACTAAGTTATTTTTATCTCTCAATTTGTTTATGTGATGTATCATGTTTATTGATTTGCGGATATTGTACCATATATGCATCCCCAGGTTAAATCCTACTTGGTCATGGTGTGTGATCTTTCTGACCTAATGCTGGATCCAATTTGCTAGAATTTTGTTGAGGATTTTGGCATCTAAGTTCATGCAGGATATTGGCCTATAATTCTCTTTCTTTGTGTTGTCTTTATCTGGATTTGGTATTAGGATAATGCTGGCTTCATAGAATAAGCTTGAAAGTGTTCCTTCCTCTTGAATTTTTTGGAATAGTCTGAGGAGGATAAGTTTTAGTTCTTCTTTGAATGTTTGGTAAAACTCTTCTGTGAAGTTGTCTCGCCCTGGGCTTTTGTTTGATGGAAGCTTTTTGATGACTGCTTCAATTTCTTCCATAGTTATTGGCCTATTGAGATTTTTAGACTCTTCCTGATGGAGTTTTGGAAGGTTGTATTTTTCTAGGAATATGTCCATATCCTCTAGGTTGTCTATTTTGTTAGAATAGTGTTGTCGATAGTATTTTTTAACCATCCTTTGTATTTCTGTGGGGTCTGTTGTTATTTTGCCTCTTTCATTTCTGATTTTGTTTGTTTGGGTCCTCTCTCTTTGCTTATTGGTTATTGGTGAGCCTGGCTTAGAGGTTCATCAATCTTGTTTATCCTTTCAAAGAACCAGCTCTTGGTTTCATTGATCTTTTGTATTTTTTTTTTGTCACTATGTTATTTATTTCTGCTCTGATCTTTATTATCTCCTTTCTTCTGCTCAGTCTGGGCTTTTCTTGTTGCTCTCTTTCTAATTCTTTAAGTTGTAGAGTTAGATTATTTATTACCATTTTTTCTTATTCTTTTTTGAGGTAGGCCTGTAGAGCTCTAAACTTCCCTCTCAGGACTGCTTTCACTGTGTCCCATAGATTTTGGATTGTTGTGTTTTCATTGTTATTCGTTTCCAGGATGTTTTTAATTTCTTCTTTGATCTCTTTAGCATGCTATTCAGCTTCCAAGTGTTTGAATTTTTTTGATTGTTTTTATTGTAGTTTATTTCTAATATATGCCATTATGGAGAAGATGCTTGATATGATTTCAGTCTTCTTGAATTTGGAGATATTTTACCTGTGCTCCAATATGTGGTCTATCTTTGAAAATGTCCCATGTGCACTTGAGAAGAGTGTATATTCTGTGACTTTGGGGTGAAATGTTCTTAAGATGTTAATTAAGTCCATCTGATCATGTGAGTCATTTAAGTTTGCTGTTTCCTTGCTGATTTTTTTTTTCTAGAGGATTTATCCAGTGATGTCAGTGGGGTACTTAAGTCCCCTCCTATGATTGTATGGTTGTCCATCTCTCCCTTGTTATCTTCCAGGAGTTTTTTTTATGTATTTGGGTGCTCCTGCATTGGGTGCATATGTTTTTACCAGAGCTATACCCTCTTCTTGTATCGATCCCTTTAGTATTATGAAGTGGCCTTCCTTATCTCTTGTTATGGCCTTCACTTTGAGTTCTATTTTGTCAGCTATAAGTATTGCTACCCCAGCTTTTTTTTTTTTTCTTCATTTCCATTTGCCTGGAAGATATTTTTCCATCCCTTGAGCCCACATTATTAATGGATTTTCAAATTATTCTTCAAATAGCATATTTTCCAGATATATTGATAAAATATTTAGGGGAATTTTAAGCACAAAATGATAAAACTGTAGCATTTCAAGATTTGTGGCGGTGAGTCTGACCATTATTCCCCATTCTTATGCCATGCAGCAAAGTGGGAATATTAACATTGATTCTCCAATATCTAGCTCAGTGACTGACATATCATAGGCTCTTAACGAAAGCTTTTTAAATGAATGAATACACTCAAGTTTCCAGAAGATGTTTCTTAAAGTCCCTTGTGTTTATTTGTGATATGAAGGAGCATATGGGTATCCAGTAAAAGCTGTGGAAGGTATGTAGTGAAGAGAACATTCTTTGTTGACAGCTGATTGCATATGTCTGATATGAGACTTTTTTTCCCAAGTATAATTCTGCCCATTTCAGCCCTGAAAAATTATCACTTTTTTCTTCACATCCATTCACTCCATTAGTTCTGTTTCTTTTTCCCAGAGAGCAGTTTTATAGTTTAATCCCCAATGCTGAAATATTCTTATTGTGTTTCTATCTTATCTGGATGTTGGATGAACTATAGTTTCCATTGTTACACATTATTTTTTTGTATGTTTGTTTGTTTTCTTCAAATGAATTGTTTCTAGAAAGGAATTTAAACTGTGGGTAATTATTATTCAGCCTTCCTAGTGTTTGGGAAAACAAAAGTTGACCTTATACAGTGAGGAGCTATGGGAAAACTTGGGTGTAACAATTTTTTCTTTTTAATTTTTAAGTGAAGGTAAAAAGTTTAACATGAGGGTGGGAGAATATGCTTCACATATTAACTTTCCACATATTAACTCCAAAAAAAATATTCTCTAAAATAATGCAATTTTTAAGGACTTTTTCTTAGAGTAGTTAATAACTCTCCCATTTCTATTCTCCCTTTCCTTCCACCAATGCTTACTTACTAAGTGTTCTTTTTGATGAGCTCTTCTTCAAGAAGGGGGATTAGCCTCAAGCTCCAGAAGTCAAGAGGAGTACTGGAACCATCAAATTAATTTTCTTATTCCACCTCAACAAACCAGTCCTTGCTTAACGTGTACATCCCTTTAGGATCACCAAGGGTCACTGGCTGGCCTGCATCCACCCTGTGTAGGAAGTGGAAAAGGTCCAAGGTTTGACTCATTCAGTGGAGACAGAATTTTGGCTTCAGCTTCTGACTCATCCAGACACTTTGTGCAATACCCACATTGTACAACTGAGTGCACAGGCTGCCTTATACTGACTTCTGAATTAAAAGTGTTCCTTCCACAACTGTAGCTTGGGAGTGCCCTTGGGGTTGAATAAACAGATGAAATGGTTATACTATATCAGAGGCGAATACACAAAGCCTCTATGTAGCTTGTATTTTCAAAATGGAAAGGGATCTGGAGCCTCTGGTTTTCTCCCTCATTTTACAAACAAGAATACTGAGCAATTCAAAAGGGAAGTTGAATATAGCCTTTCAGTTGCGGAGCCCTGCCTGAATCTTTCTGCCTGAATCTATCAGCCTGCTAACTTGAGGACCAGTAAATGTTTCACACTATCTCATTCACTCCGCATAGAGACAGAATTAGATTTGGTAGTCTAAAAATGGAGTATGTTTTGGAAAGATATTTTGAATAGCAATTTTATTTAATAAATTAGGTAGTTTAGCATGATATAGTGCAAAGAATTGAAACCAGATTTACTTGGGTGTATATCCAAACTGGGTCATTTAATGTTAGCGTGAACTTGGACATCATATATAACCTTTTTCTTAGTCTGTCAAATGGGGACAATAAACACTTTCTTTATATGGTTGCGGGAAATCCAGGTCTCAAACTCAAGTAATCAAAACTCTTTATACCAGAGCAAAGTGCTCCAGGGATCAGTGAAATCCATATAGAATGTCTAGCCTCAGTTTACATACTATAACTAATTCCTGCAACATATTTTTTGAAGTAATTCTTAGAGCTAGTACAGTTTAATTGATTTGTGCTTGTATGATTATTGAAACATGATTTTCCCTGATTATTGAAGGTATATTATTAGTATTTGGATAACACTTAGGAAAGGGATTCTTCAGTAGCTTCACTTGCAAAATGCTTTCAGATACAATTTTCTGTAGATATATGTGGCAATGTTAGAAGTATACTATTATCAACAGGACATTTTGCAGCAAATGAGCATTTCTAGAGTATAGTTTTGAAGGATTCATATGTTTTTGGAATGCAGAACCTACAACATTGTGATCAGTTAAATTGGTTAAATATAATTTATAGCCCCATGGCTAGCAAAAGTAAAGAAACTACAGGATTCAGAAACGTGTAATGGTGCTCGTTTGTTATCAATACCAGTTCCTTAATTTGGGACAATGTCATTCATTCTGCAAAGGAGAGGAAATACTTTATATAATTGAAATTCATTTGGGGACCATGCTATTATTTCCCTGACATGGTACAATGGCGAAAAAATATGTTTCCCAAAGAGACATTATATATAATGCTGTATAAGTTATTAATGGTAAAATGTCTTTCCTTTGCATTCATATGTGAGTCAGCCAAAAAATCACCTCAAAAAGCACCTTCATTATTAGATTCTTCTATTTGATAGTCATTGTTGGCACAAAAGTTCAAGACCTAGTGATTTTTTTCTTTTAACTAAGATATTTGTGTAATAAAAGATCCTCTACATTTGGTAATACAAATTTAACCTGTTAAGTATATACAAGACAAATCTAATAAAAGAATTTGAGAGTTGTTTTTTTTTTTTTTTTTTTTAGCAAAGAAGTACATAGTTACACTTGATTATATTTTGTTACATTAAGAATAAAAACACTTGCTTTTGATATTAGAATAAAAATTGTGTTCTAATATTTCGCTCTCATTTTAGTTAAGGAATTAAATTACTTTAAATGAAAATGAAGGAAATTACTAGGAGGAAAATTGTTATACCTAGTTGTAGGCCGGTGCCTAACCAGTATGCCAATGATTTTGCAATTCTGTGCAGTCAGAGCTTATCCAAATGAGACTTTCATAGCAAAATATGGATTTCTTTGCATTTGATCTCTGGTTATTTCAGTGAGTTCTGTCAGGTGATTTTGCTGGCTGGTCACATCAGTTAACTTACCTGAATCACTCTCCAGGTCACATTGTCCAGTTACAGGGAGCTGTTGCAAGTTACTCTGCTGTGGGAGGAGTCACATTCTTGAGTTTTAAATTTTGTTAATCTAATGTGTAGAAATAGAATTTCCTCCATGGCGACATTTAGCAACACTGAGGCCAAATGTATGTTGTGGTTTGGGAGTTATCTCTGAATAAAGGCCTATAGTAATTCTTAATCTCTTTCCTGGTAAATCACAATTCTGGGAGCTACTCTATTTTTTGTTTGTTTTTGCTCTCGTTTTAACAAGTCTCACCGTAATAATAGTATGCACTTATTGAGCCCTTACCACATGTCAGTCATCGCTCTAGTGGCATGTATTTTTGAATCTTCACCATTGCCTTAGGCAGTTGGTGCTATTATCATTCTCGTTTTACTCAGGCATGGTGAGATTAATCATCCAAAGATGGAGAACTGTTAGGTAGCAGAAAAAGGAGCTGGACCTAAGTAGTGGGGTGTCCAGAGCCCTGGGACAACCACAATTGCATTACCTACACTTTTTAGTGCAAGTCCTTGAAATGAGCAGTTCTTTTATTTGAGAACATAAGTCCATTGTAATTAGTTTGAGTAAACACTTGAATAATTGACCATGTTTGTTTGACTGACATGTTTAAAGGTTGCTTTGCTGCCTAGTCACAGATCTTGAATGCCAAATAGTGGTTTTGAGAGTGGAAGAAAGACTCACATCCTGTCTGTCAAAAACCAAAGCTTTTCTTTCCTTTGGTTGGATTTCTCTGGTTTCCTTCTTCCTTCATTAGCATTTTAAAGAAAAATAGCACCTGCCTTTGACAACCTGCAATTTGCAGGAATTTTCAGATTAATGTCCCGAGCTTTAGTGGAGAGGGCATGGGATTTGGAGTCAAGACTTAGGGATTATGTCTTGGCCTCCACACTAGCTGTGCTGTCTTCAACATGTAATGTGAACTCATTGTTATTATTCTCTTGATCTATAAAATGATGAACATAGTTATACCTACCACATAGCATTATTGTGAAGATTGAATTAAATCATACATATAAAAAGAAATGTTTAAAATGTAAAGCATGTACACATGCATTTTAATGTTTAATAATTTTTTAAGTTGGAAGTCTTATATTCATAAAATAGTTCTTAGTTCCAAATGACATTTCTCACTGCCTAATAGAGCAGTCTAATTAACACAAGTAGAGAAATTTTGAATTGAGATAGTTTATGAGGAATTTATTTATCCATTATTAATGTGAAGACACCTAATACCATTTAGTATCTTTAAACCACGTTGAACTTAAACCAATATTAGATGGCTGTGGTTATAAACCATAAAATAAACATGTGTACTATAGACTAAAAGATGTTTACTTTTATTGTATGGCAGTACACCGTTCAGTATGATGCAAGTATGAATAAATAAATATATGAGTAAATATCAGGTTTCCCACTTTTTAAATTTTATTTTGGTTTGGAAATTGATAGCTAAATGTACTATGTCTTTAGCTAAAACTAACATGTTTATAATTTTGATTTAAATTTTGGTCCAATTTTACTGATATCCTCTGTTACTAAGTATTCATGTCTGTGTGAACTGACTGACTCACTTTGTCAAAATAGTTGAATTGCTTATTTGTTTAGAGTAGGCTTTCACAAAACATAGTGTCTCATGAAGACTGATTTTTTTGGGAAAAAGGTTGGGAAATGAGGCATGATTAATTTTCCTCCTAGATAACCTTAAGATAGAATAGCATATTCAGCTCTAGAAAATTTGACATAAACAAGCTTATTTAACCATGTTTAACATAGACATTCTAGAGCTTTTATTTCCCCCCTGAAAATGTATTTTTATAAAATGTCTGTTAGCCCAGAACCTAAAATGCTTCTGTAAACATAAAGTCTGATGTTCTTGGGCCCTGCTGGGTGGTTCAGTTGGTTACAGCATCATCCTGTGCACCAAAGGGGTTGCAGGTTTGATTCCTAGTTAGGACACATACCAGGGTTGTGGTTTTGATCTCTGGGGTATGTGCAGGAGGCAACTGATCGATGTTTTTCTCTCACATCAATGTCTCTCTCTCCCTCTCCCTCTTTCTCTTCCTTTCTCTCTCAGATCAATAAACATATCCTTGGGGGGAAATTTTTAAAAAAGCTGATGTTTTTGGAATGCCCAGTGGTCTCTGGGCTTCTATGTGAATTGCTCCTCTAAACCTTCCACTGAAGTCCCATTATACTGATGATAAGAATTTTTTATATGCCCATATGATGAAGACAATTCTAGAATATGTTCCTGGAGAGCCATCTCAGGTGGAGGTGGCTCTTCCCTCCTCAGCTCTTGTCATGCTCGCAAAAAAAAGAATTCAAAAGAATGACAGAAGACAGTGTTGAAGCAAAGCAAGCAAACTTACTAAGGAAGCAGAGCAACTGGATTTATTAAGAATATACTTGACATAAAGCGCAGATGGACAGCTCAGCTAGTTGGAGCGCCTGCCAGGGGGGAGGGGAGGTTTTGAAGGATTTTATGCTCCCCCCTGCCCCCATAGGTTTCAAGTTTCCCCTGCCAGATAGGCTAGATTTCAAAGTCTCCCTTTTACATTGTAGCAGCTTTTCCCAGAATTTACGAGAACATCTGGCGATTTTATCTTGGCAAGTCCTAAGACTGCTGACGTCTTTGTTCAGTGGGTGAGATAAACTCCCCTTTTTTCTCCTTCCCCTCTTCCTGCCTTAGCAGCTATCTTTCCTGCCTAATATTCCCCTTTCAAGTGATACCATCCAAATGCTTTTGGGGGTTTTGTTATTTGTCCCCTCGACTTCAACTGTCCTTGGGTTTAGCTTGGCACAAATGGCATTAATTGGCTTCTTTGTTCTCTATTTTCCCAGGCCATGATGATTTAAGCTATGTATTCTCTGGTTAGAGAGGAGAGGTATAAACCGTTTGCTCTTAAGTGTCCTTGATTGGGGAAGACAGGATCTTGCGATTCATAAGCTGACTGCTAACTGCCCAAACTGTTTGGCCTTGTTTAATTTCTTTATCTCAGTTTCCTCATTCCACTTGCTCAGGAATTTTCCTAGGTTCTTACTATCCTGCTACAATCACACAGCCATCTTGGGGCCATATTTAATGTTAGCTGGCAAGATTAAATTCCTTCCTATTAGGCTGCATATATGGTACAAACATTCATATAATACTCACGGTTTTTTGAGATAATAATGTGCAGCATGTAAATGAGAGTTTTCAGATGATACAACATAATGCTGGCATACAAAACAAACAAAAATATATCCTGTGGGAATTCACTGAAGCACAATAATAACAAATAATAAAAATACACATACTTAAAGTTGAGTTCATACTTCATACCAAGTATTGAATGCACTGAGCACTTTTGCAAGTATGGTCTCGCTGTTATCCTTTCAACAGCCTCTTGAGAGGTAAGTATCTCCAGTTTACAGGTGAGGGAACTGCTGTTTCTCAAGGAGTTCTTAACTTTGAGTGCCAACCAATATCCTAGGAACTATGCTAAAATGGCCAAGGCATTTTTGCTGATTTTACTCCCGGCACTTTTGGCAAAAGACAGGAGGTGTGCGATCACGCTCCCTGGCACTCTAGGGGTTAAGGAAACTAACTGTTAAAGTCAGAATGTGAAGATAGGTGATTAGGGACTTCAGAATTCATGACCACTGCATTTTGTGGCATTTAGAGCTCATTCTGCTCAAATTTTCTGAGGATTGTCAATGACCGGAAGACTTATCAGCCTTTTAAGGAGTAAAGATTTGGGAAGCAAACTTGAGACAAAAATCTCTGGCCAGTCTGAGAGGTGGCTGACAGTCATTGATGGTAAACGTGTGGGCTTTGGCTAGAACCCACGCTCAGAACTCATATGTGGAAATACTTTGGACCAAGCCCTCAGAAACCAAATTACAACAAAAAGCTTGTGCCTTTTACAAGCTGGAGAGTGAACCAAATTTTCCTTGTAATACTTTAGCCTTTTTCAAACTGGGAGCCATTAAATAAGAAAACAGAAAAGCTAAGTAAGATGTTCAAGGAATGAACTGCATTTGGATAAATATTACTGCATTTGCAGAATTATGTGATGAGATGTGAATCATGTATCAGTAAATCATTGGACAATGTTTTTGAATGATTGCTGTATTTATCAGGGTAGGGAATAGTAAACTCTAAAGGAAAGGTCATTTTCCCAGGGATTCCAGAGAACTAGGTGTGTACTTTGGGATGTGCCTTTAATTATCTTTGAATTATTGGATTAGTTCAAAAATTTTCAACCTTCTTCATCTCATGGAACACAAAAACTAGTTACTAAGTTCAGTGGTACACCAAAAATTATATTAATTTTTTAATCTGAAAAACAAATAGAGATAATTTTTATTAATTCACACCAGATGGCTATTGTTGTGTTGGCTGTTGTCTTTTTTTTAAAGGTCAACTTGACTTTTCTTTCTTTTTTTTATTCTCACCTGAGGACATGCTTTGAGAGCTGAAGGGGTGAGAAAGAGAGGGAGAGGGGAGAGAGGAGAAAGAGAACATTGATCGGTTGTCTGCTATATGTGTGTGCCCCAACCAGGGATAGAACCCACAACCTAGGTATGTGCCCTGACCAGGAATCGAACTGGAAACCTTTTGGTGCACAGGACAATACTCAACCAATTGAGCCACTCTGGCCGGGCAGCTGTTGTCATTCTTTCTTTATTTGACAATCTATGGGAAAAGAGGTCAGTGTCCCTAACTGAACAGTCAGGTATTGCATATTTTAAAAATTCTTGTGGTATACCAGTGTCACTCGAAGTCACCTCTTACCTAGAGACACTAGAGCAGTGATGGCGAACCTTTTGAGCTTGGCGTGTCAGCATTTTGAAAAACCCTAACTTAACTCTGGTGCCGTGTCACATATAGAAATTTTTTGATATTTGCAACCATAGTAAAACAAAGACATATTTTTGATATTTATTTTATATATTTAAATGCCATTTAACAAAGAAAAATCAACCAAAAAAATGAGTTTGCGTGTCACCTCTGACACGCGTGTCGTAGGTTCGCCATCACTGCACTAGAGCAAGGATTAAAAGCACAACTCTGGATGCTTCCATGCCTCTGGATCTATAGGGTGGTGGAGGCCTAGGGCAGGGGGCAGGGATGAACTATAAGTGGTAGTAAATGGGAGAAAAAAAGGTGACATATGTAATACTTTCAACAATAGAGGTGTGTTTTATTTTGTCTTTGTTTTTTTTTTTTAAAAAAAAACAAAACAAAAACACTTGAGTGTTGAGCCTGGGGACCTGGTGTGAACCCCACTGTTCCCCTACTTATTTGCTGTGTGAACTTGGTAAAGGCATTTAATTTCCTTGTGCCACAGTTCTTGCACATGGAAAATGGGATAAGTAGTATCCACATCACAGGATTTTTGTGAGGATTTAATGAGATAACACATATAAGATGTTAGAATGGTGTCTGGGATATAGGAAGTGCTATGTGTCCATGATTATTTTATTATTTTAATTGTTATTATCACTACTACTCATTCTTTGAGCCTCAGTTTCTTCAACTAGAAAAATAGGTGGTTACATTAAATGATATTTAAGTACATAATATCAGATCTATGCATATTTCTTGAATTTAGCATAAAACTTTTCAATGATTTGTGTGGTATCTTCTGGGTACTAAAGTATGAGAATTAATACAGGCAGCAAGTGCTTTGTGTTTTAAAGGCAAAGAGAAATGCAAAAACACAGAGAAGAAAACAACAACAAAATAACCATGTTTTGGTAATCAAAGGACTTTTTATAAAGCGCTGGACACTCCAGGATACGAAGTTTAGATGGAAAGCAGGCTTTGGGTTATTTCTAAAGTTGTGACATTTGAATAGGGATGATTAGGAGGTGGCATGCTTTAGGAGGTGAGCAAGGTACTTACTGGTTACCATAGTAACCATTGATCTTAGCGGCTACTTATGAGCTATTTACTACACCAGCAATGTTCCAGGCACTTCATAAATATTAGTGTATTTTATCCTGGATTTACAGACTCAGGAACTGTAGCATGGGGAAGTTAAATTACTTGCTCGAGATCATACCCTTGGTGAAGCTGGGATGTAAACCTGGCTTCTGAGTTCCTGCTGTTAGCCCCCCTGCCTTCTTATCTCTGAAAAGCTTAAAGAAAGGTATGCAATTACTTGGAATACTTAGAGCAGTGGTTCTCAACCTTCTGGCCCTTTAAATACAGTTCCTCATGTTGTGACCCAACCATAAAATTATTTTCGTTGCTACTTCATAACTGTAATGTTGCTACTGTTATGAATCGTAATGTAAATATCTGATATGCAGGATGGTCTTAGGCGACCCCTGTGAAAGGGTCGTTCGATCGCAAAAGCGGTCATGACCCACAGGTTGAGAACCACTGACTTAGAGTATTGAGTATAATTGGGCATGGCCAGACCATGGGTTTTGGGATAAAATAAATTAAGGGGCGATAACTAAGGATTTGAAGAAATACTCTGACCATCCTATATAATAAAAGGCTAATATGCAAATCTACTGAACAGCAAAATAACTTGTCACTATGATGCACACTGACCACCAGGGGGCAGACACTCAATGCAGGAGCTGTCCCCTGGTGGTCCGTGCTCTCCCATAAGCGGGAGCACCACTCAGCCAGAAGCCAGGCTCATGACTGGTGAGCACAGGGGTGGTGGTGAGAGCCTCTCCCACCTCTGTGGCAGCGCTAAGGAGCCACAAGCAGGTGGGTGGTAAGGAGCGAGGGGTCCCAGAATGCAAGAAGGCACAGGTTGGGCTGAGGGATCCCCCAAGTGCACAAATTTCATGCACCAGGCCCCTAGTTATCTTAATAATCTAGATAAAGAGCATAGTTGAGGAGCTAGACTGGAATGGTTACCATAGTAATGGCAAGGAAGCCTTGAGAGGCAGAAATCTAGCCTCTTTAGGTCAAGGACCTTCTGACAATCTTATTAAACTGTGGACTTTCTCCCCAGAAAAATGTGCAGCATACAACAATGCCATAGGATTTCAACAGTTTCACAAACCCTTTTATTTACTTGATGCTTTTTATAGCTTGGTTTTCCTCCCTAATGATAATTGTATGTTTTCTTTTTCTTTTTTTTAAATATATATTTTATTGATTTTTTTATAGAGAGGAAGGGAGAGGGATAGAGAGTCAGAAACATTGATGAGAGAAAAACATCAATCAGCTGCCTCCTGCATACCTCCCACCGGGGATGTGCCCACAACCAAAGTACATGCCCTTGACTGGAATTGAACCTGGGACCTCTCAGTCCACAGGCCAACATTCCATCCACTGAGCCAAATCAGTCAGGGCTAATTGTATATTTTCTTAAAAGTGTTCAGTTTTTCTTTATTTTTTGTTTGTTTTGTGTTTCCTTTCATTAATCATATTTTAAAAAATATTTATATTTCTTTAAATGCTTGTCCTTTAATTACTGACTTTTACATAATACAATATTGGCAAGTTCTTGATGATTTAACTTTGTATCCTCACTGTATGAATGTATATAAATAAACTAGAGGCCCAGTGCACGGATTCATGCACCAGTGGGGTGCCTCGGCCTGGCCTGTGGGGATCGGGCTGAAACCGGCTCTCTGACATCCCCTGAGGGGTCCCAGATTGTGAGAGGGTGCAGTCCAGGAAGAGAGACCCCACCGGTGCATGGACTGGGTCTCTAGTATGCATATAAGATCTTTGGTTAGTCTCTTCCCGACGTCCCCACTTCCCTCTGAGATTCATCAGTCTGTTCCATGTTTCCATGCCTGTGGTTTCCACTCCTGTGTTGAGCATCTGCCCCCTGATGGTTAGTGCGCATTATAGCTACCGGCCAGCCAGTTGGCCAGTTGGCCGGTGACTTAGACTTTTATGTATATAGATAATTGCCATGCAATTTTCTTTCTTTGTTGCCTGTATATAGAGGTGGTGATAGACCTTGTGGCCAGTAGGTAGTTTCTATAGTGATCCACGTTGTTCTGTGTTTATTCGTGAAGAACATTTTGTTACTTGAATAGCTGTATCTAGATGGGGAAATTATGAGAGAGAGAGAGAGAGAGAGAGAGAGAGAGAGAGAGAGAGAGAGAGAGAGAGAACGAACCTGTTGGCAAAATACAACTGAAATGGCCTCTTGTGGAGAATCAACTTCAAGATTCTGTCTTTGCTTCTAGGACAGACTTTTTTTGTCTCTTGTGCATAGAAACCCTTATAGTAATTAGAGTCTAGAGGTAAGGGAGTTCAGAAGAGGTTGGGGACTGATTATCATTTATTTTGTTTATCATTTGGCATGAGAGTCGTAATTGGGTCCCCCTTGGCTATGTGGGGAGTAAGTATTGCCAATACCTGTGGGAAACTGCTTCTAGTAAAATTCACATGCTATTTAAGATTTTGCTTTTTTTTTTTTTTTTGAAAAAAAGAATACAGTCTAGTGTGACAATTTGGTGAGCTGAACTCAAATTTGTCTTCCTCGGGTGGTAAACCAATTGTTTTCTTTCTTCTTTCTTTTAAATTTCTCGTACTTTTCCTGCAGTTCACACTGTTGAAGCTGTCATTGCAAAGCAAAAGTTATTTCTTTGTACAAATGTAGACATTCTAAAAAATCATGATGTTTTTGACCATTTTGTTTTGAAGAATATTATCAGAAAACTTCTGAGGTTTCTCTACGTTCTCAGACTTTAGGCTTATAAAGGAAAGTTGCTTTTAGTTTGTTTGTGGTAATGTAATGAATAGAATCTCTGACATTTTTCTTTGTCCAATCCTACTCTACATATCATTTCAAGAATACACCTAATATATAGGATATTATCAAATGAAAGACTATGGTGAGTTTCATTATGAATGAATGTACTCTGTTAGGAATGTGGACCTTTTCACAAGTTGAATTTTATTTCAAAAGGAATTGGCTATATATATATATATATATAAACCTGTATGTGTTATGATTAGGGGAGGAGACATTTCACTGAAAGTGAAATTATCATTTGAGTGAATGTATCTCTTTTAAACATTAAATCATTTGAAGTTCTATTTAATGAAAATTATAGTACATCTTTTCCTCTTTTTAACAGAGTGTATTGTCTGTTACTGTGGACTAAGTTACATTTATGAAATGTGGAATGTATACCATCATAAACACTATGACTGTGCCCTGATATCCCTAGGATTGTTGTGAAATATGGAACTGTATGCACAAATGCTTACTTATGCTAGGTCACCATCCTTTTCTCTTTAGTTTATTGGGAAGGCTCCATTTCTTTCCTGTGGGATAGGGGATGTAGGTTTTGTGGTGAGTGTTCTCACCTATGTTCAATTTTTTATTGCATCTGGATGAGTGATTGAGCTGTGGTTGGTGAGGATGATGGGGATCAGACCTCTGAATAAGTGGAGCAGTATCATATATTATGGGACTTAAACACACACACACACACACACACACACACACACACACACATTCATTGAATAATATACCCAATTACACCATTTGATTTGTGTGTGTGCATTATTTTTCATCTGACATATGCTATATCTTACATTTGTATAACCTGTAGTCCTGTATTTAACCCTAATTCTTTTTGAGTAGGAAACTATGGCAAGAAATTATTTTAAATGCTGTGGTAATAAAGAAATGCCATCTTTCTAGGCTGCCAGTTGTGAACTCTGCCCTTGTAACTTTAAAGAAAACACTAACAGTCCTGTCTAAATGACTCACCATCATGCCTAAGTGAGTGTCTTTAACTTGGACAATGACAAATTTATGGAACTGAAACTTTTTGGATGTTTTGGGGAACCATAACCCAAAGTCATATATCATGGGGATTATGTTCTGTTTGTCATTCTTTGTGTGCTCAGCATGAGTTAGATAACTTAGTTTTTAGGTATTCTTGAAAGCTACATTTCACAATAAATTTTTCATTTGTGTCTGCTAGTAAGATTTGGATTTGCTCTGAGTGGGGGTGATAATTCATTGAGCAGGTTCTAAACAGAGGGGAAAGGAGGCATTTCTCCTTCCGAGTTACTTCTGACACAGAGATGCTGATTAAGTGTTAGTCTAATAAAATGCACTTTCTTACTGAAGCTAAATTCCGTAAATATATATTAATAGCATTTTTATAAACTAGAAAAATCCTATTTTGAAAGGAAATACTTGAACTGCTTTCTGAAATTCCATGGGATAGCACTTGATGAGCTAAACAGTGGTTCTCAACCTTCTGGCCCTTTAAATACAGTTCCTCATGTTGTGACCCAACCATGAAACTATTTTTGTTGCTACTTCATAACTGTAATGTTGCTACTGTTATGAATCATAATGTAAATATATAATATGCAGGATGGTCTTAGGCGATCCCTGTGAAAGGGTCCTTTGACCGCCAAAGGGGTCGCGACCCACAGGTTGAGAACCTCTGAGCTAAAAGCACCCAAGCATCATTCTAACAAGGTAGTATTATTTTTATTTTTATTGGGTCAATTTTACATAATAAATAACACATTTTATTGATGACCCTGTATTCACATATGGCATTAAAACATTTAGTACTTCCAACTTTTCTGGTAGCTTTCCCCCCCCCTCCCCTTTTCAGTTTTCTGTTGCTCACTTTAGACAGTGTCTATCTGTTTCATCTTGGGATGAGCCTCTAGCCCCCCCAGTCCCGTCCCCCCCCCCGCCATCTGGCATCCATGGTCTCTTCTGTAATGAGTATTGCAAAAGAGACATTTATTAAATGAAGGTGTCAATTTCTGAGTTATTTTGGCTATTGACTATCCTTTTTATAATTACATACATTTTGATCTGAAAAAAGGCCATTTTTTAAAAAATTCTATCTTCTTAACCTATTTCTAGTACCACAGAAATTTTATTCAAATTTTGAGTGAATGAGGAGGAAAAAAAAAAGTTTATTTTTTAACTCATTCAGAAACATATTGTGTGAACATCTATCAAATGTCAGGGCATTGGATTAGACTCTCAGTAGAATTTGAGTGTTAATCATTCTACTTAATCTGATGTTTTGGGAATAGTGAAGTTGATTGGTTCATTTAAAGAGTGAGATTTGCCATTACCTATACATTTGCAGTTGGCATTGTAATCCCAGCAATCTGTCTCCCTAGTTATTTGAGAATTTCTTCTGTGCACAAATATGCCCTTTATAAGAGCAAAAAAAAAAAAATCTCTCTTAAGGGTGGTTTTTTATTGAGGAAGGGAGTGTAGTCTGTTGCAACTTCCCACTTGGTAGATTTAAGACATTCACATTTGACTTAAAATCAAAATTGATGTACATTTTAAAGGAAACAAATGAAAATGAAGCTTGAGAGGATACAGTTGTAGATGGTATTCACTAAAGTATTCTGATTTTTAAATAGACATGTGAAGATTGTGATTCAGGCAGTATACATTTGAGGGGTGAGCCTTGGGACCTCCTGTATGCTTTTGTATTATTCATGTGAGTGATGGTTCTTAGAGCGGGCAGGGGAGAGTGGATGAGAGCAGTCTGGTTATCAGAATGGGGCAAACAGTGTAAGTATTACTGAACCATGGAGAGGCCCAGAGGACTATGGAGCCTCTGGGGAGTAGGGAGCACTGAGCCACGGCAGGAGGAATTAAATACAAACCTGGGAATTTAGCTCCTGCCTTGACTCTTGGGAGAATGACTCTGAGGTGAAATATTTTGATCTTTGTTGTACTGTGGCACACAGGTATTAGGCTGTTTGCCAGATTTATTATTCTTTTAAAAATAATCAGTGTTGCCTTGACCGGTTTGGCTCAGTGGATGGAGCGTCGGCCTGCGGACTGAAGGGTCCCGGGTTCGATTTCGGTCGGGGGATCGACCTTGGTTGTAGGCACATCCCCAGTAGGAGGTGTGCAGGAGGCAGCTGATTGATGTTTCTCTCTCATCAATGTTTCTAACTCTCTATCCCTCTCCCTTCCTCTCTGTAAAAAATCAATACAATATATTTTAAAAAAATAATCAGTGTTTATATGCAAATATGGTAACACAATAAAATCCTTAAACTGCTACTTAGGATTTACATTATTCCATATCATTTGGGACATAGATTTGCCATTTCACCAAAACCTTTTGAAGAAAAGAAAGTGTATTCATTTATTACAAAAGTTATTCTGATGCCTGTAGGTGTTTTAACCACAGGGGAAGGGGACCATGGGCGGCCATGTGGGCATAGAAATACATGGGCATCTAGAGCTGAATGATGAACTTGAAAAAGTTGTGTTGTGGGCATAGATTGATTTTTTTCATACCAACTTAGAAGTTTAGGATTGAAGGCTAAGATGGCACATGTATGTTGCAGGTTTGCAATTTTTAATTTAGAGATTTCTAGTTTTCATTTATTAAAGAATTACTAATAAAATAGTTCAACTCAAATATAGGTAAAATCTTTGCTTATATTTCATATCGTAGGCCATTGAGCTGAGTTTTTCTGAATAGTAAAGTGTGTCTTGGGTTAATAAAGTTTTAGCATCCCTAGATACTCTTCATTTCTAAGGGATAATTATCATGTTCAAAGGGACCGAGTCACTTGGGAAATACATTCTACTTGCCTTAAAATTTCTTGTTTGCTTCTTGATTTTAATCTGTTCCTGTGACATAGCTCCAGAAAAAAGAAACTGTTCAAGGCCAAAATATAAATAAAAAACCCTCTGTTTAAATTTATCCTAGTGAGTAGTATTTTATACATTACTGTAAGATTGCTGTTCTAGAGATTACTACCAATACTACTTGCTGAAAATATTGCTGTAATCACTTCATTGAGTACAGAGATCTGATATATTTGAGGGGATCGAACTTGCAACCCTTCAGTGCTCAGGCCAATGCTCTAACCACTGAGCCAGTGTCAAGGCTGACTATACATTTTTAAATTTAAAAACCACTATAGGGTAAACCCTTATAAAACAACACATTTTCAGTTATATATTTAAAAATTTTAAAGTATTTAGTTTAACTTAAATTAAAACATTTAATGTTTAGCTAAAATTCTTAGTCTAATCTATATCATATCTACCATATATCATATACCATATATAATATATATCATATCATATATAAATCATATATTATATATCAAAACCAGTGCATATAATTTTGCTTTTGTCATGTACATGTATAAAATAACTTAATTGGCATGGGCTCTATGTTAATCGCTGGACTCGTGCATATAACTTTTATATTTTAACAAGAAAAAATCAGCTTTTATATGAGGTTCTTAGTAATGCTGAAATATTTTGAAACACTTAAAACTTTTCTCAGTCTTTCATGTTGAATCATTATTACATAATTTATTATGTAACCCATTTGCAATTTTTCTAGTGATTAAATGAACTAACCAAAGAATCAAAATTTAAAAGGAGGTTTTTGATAGAACTACCCAAGACTACTGTGGAGAGGGTGTGGACTGTCACCCTTTCCCGTGTCCTTGAATTTTCAGACTCATTGCATAGTGGCCAGAGAATGAGAAAAGCTGTATATGCAAAAATAAGGAGCAGCTATAGAACAACAAGCATATTTAAATTATTTTGAAATATAGATAATAAAAAATTCTCTAGTTGTACTATTAAGGTACTCTTTTTCACTAATTATTTATTAATCCCTTGTAGTTAGAACAGTAATTTTTAAATTAGTTTCTTATCTTTATTAAAGAATTACTTGTAGCACATTTCAGATTTAGGTTAAAAAAGTACTCTGTATAATATACATTCTCTAAGCCAAAGCAAAAAAGATCACCTATTTTAATGCTTTGAGTACCATAGTGCCTTTTTATTAACACCTTTGAGAAGTTACATAAAATACCATTGTGCTATATTTGCATGTAAATTTCAGGACAACCAAATGAAGCATTATTTGTTAGGAAAATGACCAGTACATATACTGTGTCTAATAATGAACACATTTTAAGGCTCAGGATTTGCAAGGTACTATTCAGAGGGGGCTGGTAAGGAGGTCTCTGCAAAGGATGGACAAGGTCATCATAGCAGTAGGAAAAAACAAAAAACAAACCCGTAGCAGTTAATTAAAAATTGGAGTATTACTTATACACCTGATGTGAAGAATTTTTTCAACTTAAGCGGGATCCGATGTTTTTGTTTGCAAGATCAATATTTAGCCACACTTGAGATGGGTGAGGATATTTTAATTTGACAGGCATTAATATAAATAATGTAAGTCAGAGACTTTCAAATAAACAAGTGACGAGTGTCTACAGGAATAGCATACTTAGGATCCTAATAATTTTTACAGTTTTTCTTGGAGGCTAGCTGAGGTTAAGTTTTAAACTCCATCCTTCACAACATGATTTGTATATATTTGCATATAAACATTATGTGAATGGATGAACATGTATCTCCATGCTGATAGAATTTTTTTTCAAACTCCCCAAAATATAAGTCAAACCTACTTGCTTAATATTTGAATCCAAATAAAATTTAGTGAAAAGTCACTAGTGTTTCCTTTTGCAGATCCCTTCGCTCTTCATTCAGAAATAGCATCAGATTTCAGGTATTTAAATGACTGATGATGGAGCTACTTATGTGTATTTTAGCTCGAATATTATATCTTATAGTTAGCATGTTTCATTTTTTATTATTTACCTTAAAGGCAGAACCTCATCTTTTGGAGCCATCTGAAAAATTAGATATTTATTCTATGTTTTAGACAAAAGAAATATGCAACTGCACCTAAGAGTTTCTAGGAACCTAGGCATAACCTTACCCTTTGTATTCCATAACCGTCTATAGATGCAAGCGGCGACCTCCGCCACATGCCACCCACCTTGATAGCCACAAACCTCGCATATCAACTCTGGTCGCCCAGTTTTAAAATCAGACTTGTTAGTGACATCTCTGGGTTTGTAAAGAAAATTTAAGGTAACTTAAATTCGTAAATATTCCGGCGCATATGGAAGAAATGGGGATGGTTTCCGCTTAGGACGCATGGCAGTTAACTGGTTAAGGTAGATAAAGACATTTTTTTTTTTTCTTAGTGCTTACATTATCTCTTATTTTCTTTAAATTTTGTTCTTTGGTTTTGCAGTTTAACACATTTCCAGCCATTTCAAGCACACACTAATAATTATACCACATCGTAAGCTCTTCAGTCTGGTCTGCTTATGTTTGTCCTCTGCCATTCACTTCTCACAGGGCTCACTGCCTAGCAGTGAATAAGTGCTTAATAGGTGCTTGATTATTGATTGATTAAAACAACATGGTTTGATTAGAATCATAGTTTGAGACATACACAAGTGACCAGGAGGGAATAGCAGGAGTGTCAATATGGACATCAGGCCAGAATTTGTTTTAAGTTGCCTCTGACATGTGATATCCTTAAGCTGTTCTCTTAACATGTGCTGACCTAAGATCTTAGACAGCCCTTGTGCAGACAGTAGCCACATGATATATGGGACAAGAGCGGTTCCTGCACACGTTCAGATTACAGGGAGGGATGAAATAGACATGTCTGGACTTGCAAAGACATTACATCTGCTGTGGTTGATTGACATGGACCATGTTTCGGGGGGTTGGGAGGTTATACCACCTGGTGTTTTTTTCTATTTTTTATTGAATTTATTGGGGTGACATTGGTTAATAAAATTTTATGTAGGTTTCAGGTATACAATTCTGTGATACATCTGGAACTACCTGGTGTTTTATATGCCTTTACTTAAGGTATAGGTCAGCGAATCTCAATCTGGACTTTACATTATGATACCTGGATTTCTTTGAAAACATGCCACTGCCCTGGCCCCACCCCAGCCAAGTCAAATCAGGATCTCCAGGAGATGGGCCTGGGCATCGTTCGTTTTTAAAGGCAGTTCCACTCTGCCGCCAGTTTTGAGATTGTTGGAAGTTTTACAGGAACCAACCAAAGCTGGAAAAGAAGAAAGATTATAGAATACAATTTCCATTCATTCTGTTCTCATTTACTTGTTGAGAAGGATGCACTGGCCAACAGTAATCTAATACAAGCCATTTATGCAAATTTAAAAGTTCCAGTGGCTCTATTAAAAAAGTAAAGAGGAATATCTGGAGTTAGTTGTAGTAATACATTTTCTTTAGCCCAGTATCTACCAAATCTTATTATCTCAGTGTGTAATCAATATAAAATATTTAATGAGATATTTTACATTTTTTCCTGGTCTGTGGTGTTGTAAATTTTGTGCCTATTGTAGACTTGAAGTGCATCTCAGTGTGGACAAGCCATTTTCTACATGTTGAACAGCCATACCTGTCTAGTCAATTCCGTATTGGCCAGAGCAGATCTAGAAGGGAAAGTGCTGGAATACAAACCAGGAGACGGAAAGATGAGTGATGGTGTTGCCACTGATGCAGCTTTTGACCCTGAACAGTTCACTTATCCTCTCTCTGGGCTTCAATTTCCTCTTTAATATGAGAGAGGCCAAGGGTCAGTCTAAATTGGGAGTTTTCTAATTTTGTCACAAAAAGCCCCAAGATTTTGTGAGCCATCTTAAAGGAGAAGGGAGGCAAGCAAGCTGCTTTTGGTTCTTTTTCCCTTTGGGTATACTTGAGTTTTCAGATTTCATTTTATTTGAGAGAAAAAAAAAAACATCATTTGAAAGCAAAACAAAGATTTGAAAAAAATCACTCAGCTAAATGTTCTCTGAAGTTATGTGATTCTCTCTTGTCAGCATTTATGACAGCCTTTCTGGGGAGAGGTCAGGCAGCAGCTTTCCTGCTTTTCCTCTCAGTGAAGGCATCACCGTTGACAATGGCTCTTGAATATTTCCTATCAAATAATAGGAATCCCTTCAGTAGTGGCTAACGTGGCTCAGAATGGCTGCGGAGGACACTGTGGTTGTCTAGAACTGACCCAGCCCAGGTTGTAGGAGGAGACCCCTGACTCTCCTCCTACAGGTATGGTCCCCACAGTCAGCCATATTCCAGGGCTAGGAATACTCAGGCCATGGCTATGTGGCTTTCTGACCTGAAATGTGCTGTTCTCCTGGTGAATGAATAATTGCCAATAACTTCAGTCATTGTTATATCGATGCCAATATTGGATGCACATGATTTTGGTTCCCAGACCTGTAACCTGTTTCTATATCAGGTAGATGAATTCTGGTGGCAACAATAAATAGAAAAGAAGTGGTATCTTATCCAGTTCATTGGGAATTAGACTCTGCCAGATTTCCATAGTCATTGACATGGAAACTCAGTCCTAGTCAAGTATATTGTTTGCCTTTTAAAGGCTTCTGTGATGGTTTGTGTTAGGAGTCAGTCAAGGACTTATAGGTCCCAAATTTTAGTTACTTTGCTGTTGTATTTGAGGGGAGCGGGGAACACCTGAGTGGGAATCGTGAAGTGGAGAAAGCTGAGAGGGTTTCTGTTTTTAGAATGCTGCTAAGAAGTCTATTATAACACCATATTCTGTACTTAATAGGTAATTATCAGAAAATCGTTTTTGGAAAGCTTCAGCCCAAATATCAACAAGTATTTCTGAATTTTTACTAGGACACACAAACTTAATTCTTCGAGTCCTGGCCTGCTAATGTAGCAATGGAAGCAGGTGCTAATACTCAGAGCAAAGGAGGGAAGGGGAATCCGATTTTATTGTATCAAGCATAGCCACTTTTACAAGTTAATGAAAGAAGTGTTTACTAAGCACATTGGTTTCTTCAGTCTAAGGAGCTTCTGCTCAATATTTGGCACCGGTCAGCATGTAGGAGTCCAGGTGAACAGGGAAAGCAAATAAATGTGACCTTTGTAAGACTGGTATTTTCTTTATGAAACCAAAGGGTGCACAAACACACAAATATTAGCCCACTCTTATTTCTGTGCCAGAAAACTTCTCTCCACTGACAGCATCTCTGCATTTGATCTTTGGCATCCTTGCTGCCCATCTTGGTTCCCTGCAGGCCGTGCATCTGGTTCACTGGTAAAGCGCCCATCTCATCAGTGCCCCTACCATCCATTTGGGAACAGAGCTTCTGACTGGTCTTTTCTCTCCCTTCGTGCTCCTGTTTACTTGGAACCAGCTCCAGTATCTCAGAGCAGGCGGTTTTGCCTTAGCCAGTTACCTCAGGATAAGCAACTATGGGAGGTAAGAGATCTGCTGTGCAGAGTGCAGCATCTGTTATTGCAGCGATCTTAGCCTTGGAGAGAGTCTAGGGACTTGGAGAAAGTCTACTTCATGAAGGTGATGCCTCCCTGGGGTGCTCTCCTTTGGCCTCTCACTTCTTAAATGCTTGGGCTATTTCAGGTTTAATCCTTTGGTCTCCTTAGTTCAGCAAGGCCAGCGAGTGCCTGGCAAACATCCACTGCTTTTATATGCCTGTCAGTAAATCAGCCTCCTTCCCTCTGGTTCTCCTACAATTCTTCCTGACAGTTTTGCAGAGTCACCTAAACCTCCACAGTGTCCAACTCATATCTTGGTAAGTCACTAAAAAAATAAAAAATAAATCAGCTCTTGTCTTTACCCTGTGTGTCCTTCTGAAGTTTTCCCCTTTCCACCCCTATCCTATATCTGGGAAATTTTGAGGACTTGCCAGTATTTTCTAATTTCAAACCATACATGAAGACTTAAAAAACTGTGGCCATTGCAATGGTTTTATGTTTGCTTAAAAAAGATATGTAGGTATGTATTAGGCAAGAAAAAGGAGGTAGACAAAGAAACGGGATGAACAAAATCTCCAGATGCCTCAAGGTGAATGACCAGATTTCCTCTTTTTTCTTCTCTTCGTCTGATGCTTAATTTTTTTAAATTTCACAGTATGCTTTGGAATTATACGTTTTGTCTTTTATTTTATATCATGTTCTGTATTACAAAGCTATTCTACTATCAGTCATTAAAATTATTTTTGAAAATAAAGTAGTCTTTATAAGAAGCACCACTCAGTATTTGTTAGAATTTCAGTTCTAAAATGTGACTTGCTCATTTTTTTTTTTCCAGCACTGTTTTAAGTACTTTCTAGGAAACACTGCAGAGTAGTTAACACAGTAATACTGGCATCAGACCGTCAGAGATTATACTCAGTGGGTCTATGTATACATCTGTAGGTGCTTATCTTGGACAAGGTCGTTCCTATTTTTGCGCATCAAGTTTCTCTCCTACGGTAATGTTATGGGGACTCAATAAGTTTACATATAAACACATGTACATAGGTCTTACTCATCTTACAGCTTTACTGTTCTGACTTTATTACCCCAACATTGTCTGGCATAAAATAAACACTCTATAAATATTGGCTACTATTACTATTTGCTTTAGTTACTATAACAATCGTCAGGTAGATATAATCCCCACTTTACAGGAGAGGTAACAGAAGCCATAGGAAGATGTTTAACTTTCCCAGGGTCATACAGCTGGTGAGGGAGCAGAGCCAGGACTTGCACCCAGGTCTGTCTGACCACAAAAGCCACACGCTGTTCCATGGAGTGTGCCACTGCCACTTTGTTTTGGGCAGCAGGTTAAGTAGATATGCTTGGATTGTTAGGAAAATCAAACTTGCTTCCATTAGTACAGGTTCATTTCCTGATTTTTCTTCTCACTTAAGTGGTTCTAATTTCTCTTGCGTAACTAATCTGTGCTATTAGAGTGCACAGAATTTCTTGGCCTAGATCTACCATCATTCTTGCTTCTTTGAGGGCCAGGTTTATTCCTTAATATCAGGTGTACTTTTGCAGAGAGGAACCGTCATAAGGGGATGTTCTTATGCATATGGCATAATGCATATGGCAGATGAAAATTAGATGAAGCTGTGTTTAGGCACCTTTCAGGTATTTCTAATAGATTTGAGTAGTCCAAAAATGAACCCTTATGTGAAATAGAGAATGAATTTCCCTTCCTGAAGGAGTGTATTGACCATTTACAGAAATATAATATTCATGATACCACCTCTGCCCATGGACCTGGGAGTCCTGTCATGGTTCATTGTAGTTGTTTACTGAACATCCTCCAGCTGAATGAGTGGAGAAATGGATGTATTCACCGATGTGAAGAATGACAGTAGCTGTGGGAGAGCTTCTTACTGTTAAGAAGGCCTGGGGGTGTGGAAGATGGAATGGCTGGGTGTAGGTCTGCACGGTGAGAGGGTTGTCATTGTACCATATTCCTAAATACCTGTGTCTCCTTCCTGACATCATACTGTCCTCTTACTGTTCATGATGTTCCTTCAGTACATACACACACAAATGCTGGTGCTGTTCATTTTTGCCTTTTTGCTCTCAGATTCCTGTTCTCCCCTTAAACAGTGAGTCTATACCAGGGGTGGGAAAACTTTTGACTTGAGGGCCACAATGGGTTCTTAAACTGGACCGGAGGGCCAGAACAAAAGCATGGATGGAGTGTTTGTGTGAACTAATATAAATTCAAAGTAAACATCATTACATAAAAGGGTATGGTCTTTTTTTTTTTTTTTTTTTAGTTTTATTAATTTCAAACGGGCCAGATCCGGCCCGCGGGCCGTAGTTTGCCCACGGCTGGTCTGTACATTTACTCAGCGATGTGACTCCTGGTGAAGGGGCGATCTAGTCTCCAGAGCTTTTCCCATTTCTCCAGTCTCAGTGGAGGAGCCTGCTTTCTAGTGGAGAAATGTCTTTGCTCAAGTTGGTTATGGTTGGATCTATAGGAAAGATTTTCTTTTGCTGAATTGATTTTTGCCTAATAGAAGCACATATCCTGTTTTCTTATTAAGTCAATCAGCATCTTTAAGATGCAAGAAATAACTGCCAACTTCCTTTCAAGCAATTATATTACATCTGGAATCAAAGGAAGTCTTTAATTCTTGAGGGCCCTTGATCATTTTAATGTGGGAACTTTAAAAATACTCTAATAGGTGGTTAGTGATTAGGATAGATATCTGGTGGTTATTCCTGAATCTTTTGTTGTTGAGTTTTGGCTAATGTAGGATTCTGACTTTTTCTCTTTCAGCTGTCCCATTTCCTCCAAGTCACCGGCTTACAGCAAAGGAAGTGTTTGATAACGATGGGAAACCTCGTGTGGATATCTTAAAGGCACATCTCATGAAGGAGGGCCGGCTGGAAGAGAGTGTTGCATTGAGAATAATAACAGAGGGGGCTTCCATTCTTCGACAGGAAAAAAATTTGCTGGATATCGATGCACCAGTCACAGGTAAGACCTAAGGATGGAGACTGGCCACTTGCATCCATACTTTGTTGTTTTTAACATCAAGTCTTCAAATAGCATAGTTATCTAAGAACTAAAGATATGATACATATATAAAAATATTTTAATGTATTAAATATCTATAATTTTGTGATGCTTTAAAAAATGGTGTGCAACTTAGAGGTGATGAAGATATTCTAAAGTAATACTTTAATTAAGAAATGATATTATTTGTCAGTAAAGCTAACTGACACACAACACACAAGATATTCATCTAGAATGATTAGACATATCATATTGAGGCTTCCACAGTGGTTGAGTAACAGACTGAGTTAAAGCAGTGGCTCTCTAAGTGTCATCCCGAGACTCACATAATCATCATCATCATCATCATCATCATCATCATCATCACCACCACCACCTGGAAACTTGTTAAAATGTAAACTCTCAGGCCCCACCTCAGAACCACTGAGTCAGATTCTCCTGGGTGAGGTCCAGCCATGTGTTCTATCAAGTCCTCTGGGCGACTCTGATGCACATTAGAGTTAGAGAACCCCTGAGGTTGAGACAGAAGGCCAAATGCCTCTCCTCTCTATAGCATTGTGTGCCTAGAAAATAGGTGTTTAATTTGTGAGTGTTTTTGTTCTGTTACCTCTAAAGGGCAGAAACATATTTTGCCTGAATGTAACTTCTCTTAGACCACAATAATTAAATCTTGTCATAAAATTTTTGTATGGATATAGAGGATCAAATATTAGAGCTTTTGATCTACCCTTTGTTGAGTTAGTAAACTTGCAAGTTTTCATTTTTAGAGAAGCTATGAAACAGTTCTTTTTCTTAATTGTCATCATCCTGGGAAAGGGACACTTATTTAGAGACAAAAATTGACCTTTCAAAATAAAGGGGACAGTTAAACATATTTCATTTACACTGCTGACCGCTTCTTTCTTCCAGATCATCATCACTTGTATTATTGGCCTCCAGTTGTACAATTGAATGTGACAGTTAAGAGAAAGATAAACTCTATTGAATATCAGACTAGACTTTCTTTTGTCAAAACGTCCCTAATGATTTCTATTCCAAAGAAATGGACAATGTTTACTTTTGTTGTTGTTGGCAAATGCTATTTTTCTTGTTTATAATTCAGGAAAATAATAAATGTGTTTGGAGCTAGGCAGCAGGAGAAATCAGCTCCGGTTGTGTTAACTTCGTGTTGGACCAGCCGCTATCATTATGAACCCCTTTCCATGTGTTAAAATGGAGTTATGCACTGTTATCTCCAACTCATTGACACTGTTAAAATATGAAGACAAAACAAATGTGAACATGCTATACTTTTTTAGGTACTAACATACAAATTTTTTTAGTAACTAAATATTAGTTTGGAATCTGCCAGCAAAAAAAATTACTTTAAAAACTGACTATACATTCCCCTTATAAATTAAGGGTAATATATAAGCTTTACATGACAACTTTATCACTAAGCTTATTTGTTTTGGGTAAGAGTGAATGGCTTGATATTTTATTATGAGGTTTTTTTTCCTCCACTTCACATGATAATGCGTGATTTTTAATAAAGAATTCATGTTAAATTCACTAATGAGTCCATTGGGTGTTAATGGAGGTGATCATTATAGCTAAAAAGACACATGTAAAATAGATATTTAGGGAAGTGTATTTTCTGGGATGCCGTCGGCTCTTCTGTTGGATGAGGCTTTGTCATGAAGGAACATATAGGGAGGATTCTGGAACAGTCAGAGTCATGATGCTCTATCCCAGAGCCTTTCTGAAGTCCTAGACTAATTGCCCTCCTATTCAGTAAAGATCACACCTGGTTCTTTCTAGTGAGATCCCAGGGGAGAGCTTGGCAAATTTTGAGAGACTTTGAAAATCAGGACTCAATTATGTGTTACTTTCCCTGGAGGGAGGAAAAAAACACAGTTTCTTTAGATAGTGACAAAAGTAGCTGTGGAGACATCACAGAATCTGTAGCACTAATCAAATGGAACCCAGGCAGGAAACACCTTTCTCCAAAGGAGTGCTTGGTTTTCACAATGAAGGCAGGATCCCCGGGAGCCTCCTGTGGAGTCTATGGAAGGGGTCTCTTTCCCTCTTTTCTGGGAGTACAAGGATGTGGAATAAAAGTGGCAGAGGGAGTGGAGAAAAAGAGAATATATTTTAACATTTGGATAAAAAAGGGGGAAAATCTTTTGCATAGAATTCAACAGGAAATTAAATTCATAGCTTCATATACCAACCATGAATTTCTGAGTAAAAGCTGAAACATGGAGGATTGTGCAGTAGAAGCAGGGTGCATTGGTCAGAGAAAATTACAATCTCTCTGTGTTTCAGGATACTTTTTAATTTATTGATACAATTTTATGATGTAGGAATGTGTTCTGAGGTTTTATTTTATCTTTACAGCTGAACCAGCAGTATATATTTCTTTTTAAACTTAGAATATTTGTTGTTTGGATAAGTGAATCAGTAATGTTATATTTAATTATTGACGCTAGGCTATGCAATAAAAGGCATAGTTGACATTTAAAAATCTTCAGGGTAGAGTATTTTTGATGTAGTTCAGAATTCTACACTTAGGAAGATGGAGAACTTAAGAAACAATTTAGAAAAGGAAGATAATGAAATAGAATGAAGGAGAGATGAGGAGAGAAGAGGGGAAATAATATAGTTACCAATGAGAACCTTCAAAAAAAGATTAAGAGGAAAGAAGCAAGAACTTTCAAAGTAGGAAGGAAATGCCTTAAGTCTGACCATAAGGAACTTTGCAAGTGGTATTAAAATTGTCTCTCACCCGCATATGTCAGATTCCTAAAACTGGTAGAAACTGGCCAGTAACTTCTGGTGTGGAATTCAACTTTAAGGGTAGTAGATACATAAACTCTCAAATGAAACAAATAGCAAATATTTTATAATTATACACCCCTCCCACCTCTCCGTCTACTCCTTCCCTCCTACATTTTTTATTAATAAAAGTGTTTTACTCTCAAATGTTTAGAGAGAAGTTATGAGTATGTTTTTCCTCCATTTTAAGAAAAAAAAAAACCCCACAAAAACCAAACTAGAATGAGTGCTCTTCTTATTTGAAATCTGGGCATTATTTCATTCCTTTAGCATTTCTTTAATGTTTAAATGTACAAAGCTGCCTCATCTTCCTTCCTCACCCTTCCCATCAAGTGAAAGGTTTGTGTTCATTTAGGAATTTTTGTCTTAAAATTCAGTATGCTTCAGTTTGGAGAAAACAGAAGGACCAGAAGCTGCCTGTCTCAACCTGGCTCCTTACAAGTGTTGCTTTGGAGAAGGAGAGGAAGCTCTGTGTACCTCCCCCTCCTGGAGCAGGGGATTAGATTAGCAGTAACCTCCCCTTTAGGAATAGAGATGGGATCAGCTATGGGTCCCCATTCAAAACAAGGGAGGATAAGGCACGTTGTGCTCTCTTCTCCAAACTAAGTTGCCTGATTAGAATGTCTGAAGTTTGTGTTTCTGTGTTGGAGGCATGTTGTGAGGAATGCCTTTTCCCTGTTTGACTCTTTTCTAAAAACTGAATTGAACATCTTTGTTTCCTTGCAAATACACAAATGGAACATTAAAAGATGTGGTGGAATATCAATAGGGCAACTTGCTATGGACTGAGTATTTTGTCCCCCGATACTCCTGTGTTGAAGCCACAGGCTTCAAGGTGATGTTATTTGGTGATGGGGCCTTTGGGAAGCAGTTAGGGCTAGACAAGGTCATGAGGGTGGAACCCCATGATGTGATTAGCGCCCCTAGAAGAAAGGGAAGAGATGAGAGCCTCTCTGTCTTCTCCAAGTGAGGACACAACAGGAAGATGACCATTTGCAAACCAGGAACAGGGCCCTCCCCTAACACTGAGTGGGCCAGCATCTTGATCTTGGACTGTCTGGCCTCATAGCTCTGGAGATGTTTGTAGTTTAAGCTACCCAGTCTGCGGTTTTGGGTTAACAGCAGCCCAAACTAAGACACCACTCATTCTGGGAATTCAATTTAACAACCTTTTATTGAACATTTATCTGGTGCAGGTGCTGTGGGTAATACATAGTTGGACAAGACCTGGTTTCTGCTCTCCAAGGGCTTAGAATGTAATAAGAAAACTCAAACAGCTATTTGCCCAAGGATATGTACGTCAAACTATTGATTAAATTAAAGGATGTGGCCTGAATTTATTCAAGCTAATTAAGAGGTAGCCAGCTGTATATAGTTAATTTAAAGCCGAAGGGACTGCCTACCTTCCAAATGGTTCAGGTGTCTATGGCAGTCAGTGCCCATTGATTATTACAGTTCATCTTGGAGTTAAACTGTCATACAGCTGGGATTGTGCCTGGCCTGAATCTGGATTGAGCACTCATTTGGAAGGGTAGGGACTGGGAGTGATAAAACACAGGAGACATAGGCATTGACTGGAACGGTCGTCTAGTTGGGGGTCAGATACATAAAGGGAGAATTACTGTATAGTTGGTTAAGAACTATGATGGAGGCAGCTACAAACTAGCGTGGGAACTCAGAAAAGGAAGGCAGGGAAGCCAACACAGGCCTGGCACTACATGCTATTTGAATGGGATGGTGTGTGACCAGTAAAGTTTTACTGTGAAAAAACTAGGGAAGGATATTCTGGGCAGAGACAACAGCATATTAAAGGCACTGGTATTTTTTGTAAAGTGGAAAGGGGTGCTCTTGGAGGTTTACTGTGGCTTCTCAGGATCTCAGAGGGGTGTGTGGGGTGGGCTAGGAGTGGGACTGAGTTTGGGCGGCCAGGGCCAGGTATTAGTCTCCCAGAGGTAGGACATAAACACTGGGACTCTGTTCTACCAGCACTGGGGAGTCAAGAGTGGGGGGGTGTCTTTGAGCAGAGGAGACACATAGTCACATAGTGTGGCTAGAATAGCCTGCTAGGTAAGATGAGAAGAGTGGAGTGGGGTGTGCAGTGAGAGGGAGAGGGGTTGATTATGAACCTCTCATGCTTGTTCAGGGGACTAAGATGATGACTTTGGCCTGGTAGGAGGCTTGGATCCGATTTTGATTACAGGGCCTTTTAAAAATGACAGTTAAAATGTCCGATTAATCAATATTATCAAGACTTCTGGAATACAGTAAGATGGTTTACGCAGCTGTCTAATTTCTAACTGTCTAATTTCTGTCTAACTTCTCCTTGAAGTTCTCATATTTTCCTGTTTTCCCTTTGACTTAGCAGAGAACATTTTCCTCATTTATAAGGCCAAGGCAGTCCAGCAGCTGAGGATTCTGAATACAGTGATTTAGAAATGTTCTGCTCTCTGAGCTGAGGGGATAGGCCAGCATCAGCTGGGCAAACTGCTAATCTCTCCGGTTTGTCTGTTTCCTGCAGTGGGGGATTTGTCCCTCAGGCAGCAGAGGATTCCCTCCGTGGCTGCGCCTGCCATTTAGCATGTCAGGCAGTTGCCAGGAGAACCCTCTGGCTTTGTTCCTGGATGTGAGAGTGGACCAGTGGCCAAGTTTAAGGTCACGGCATTCCTTCCCTTACAGCAGCTGACGTCAATTAGGAGAATTCCCCATGCCTTTACTCTGGGGA
Source organism: Myotis nattereri (assembly GCF_964212035.1). NCBI lineage: Eukaryota > Metazoa > Chordata > Mammalia > Chiroptera > Vespertilionidae > Myotis > Myotis nattereri. The sequence goes on from NC_138075.1 coordinate 161,796,693, forward strand.
GAGCTAAGTGCGGCTAAGAATCCAGTGTCTTTTGAGACCTAAAAGGTCACTGTTTATTCTCCTCATACTATCGTTTGTCACTATCAAAGCAACACGGCCTTCGTTTATATGGGGATAAAATATTACTTCTGAGGCATTTTGCCCACTTGTGAATTCAGTGGCCAAATCTTCGGGGCCTGCCCTGTAGCCAGCGGCCTATTTTGGTAACCGGCCCACTGCTGGCTGTCAGCACACTTTAGTCCCAGCCTGTGGAAGCAGCTCATCATTTTGATGTTCTTATTTCCCTTAATTTGGGCCCTTGATTAATAATAATAATTATTATTAATATTATTATTATAACGATAAAAAGTACTTGTGTGAGAGCCAAAGTCCTTTTCCCTAAACGGTTTACTCTGGTTTTGCAAGGTTGATCTTAGGAAACCCACCTTACAAATGAGGAAAGGGTGTCTCGGAGTTTGTCAGTGTTTCTCAAACTTGAACACGGATCAGAATCACCTGGAGGGCTTCATGAACCACAGGATGCCGAGTCCCACCTCCAGAGTTACTGACCTAGTAGGTTTGGAGTTGAACCTGAGAATGTGAATAGCTAACAGTTTCCCAGGTGGTGATGCCCTTGATCTGGGACCACACTGTGGGAACCACTGGTAGAAAGTACCCGGTCTGAGGTTCACTGCTAATAAGCTGACAGCCTTGCTTGGAACACACACCCATCTGTGTAACTCATGCTTAGCTGTTACACCATATTACCTACACTGTTCTACCTCTGCATTAAGGCTTAAACTGTCAGGCGTTTTAAGTTCATTTGACTAGAATTTGTTCTTGCTTATTCCTGAAGAAAACATACTAAGAATGCTGTAATAGTTCTCAAGAAACAGAAGGAAGAAATTATTTTGACTGATTATAATTTATTATCTATAATAATAAAAGGGTAATATGCTAATTAGACCATCCTTCTGGATGAAGCCAGGGCTGTGAGGGAAGCCCGGATCCCAGGTGCCTGATGGCAGCCGGGGAAAAGAAGGCCTACTCTTGCACGATTTTTGTACATCGGGCCTCTAGTATTTTAAATAAAAATGAATTGTTATAATACAGGGAGGCAAGACAAAACAATAGTGCTTAATTAGCATATTAGGGCATAGAGTTTATAGATCCATACAGTTTTCCCAGTGGAAAACCTTCATAGTATATTGTTTTACAAGTACTCTGAGAGTTGAGTATAGAAAGCTACAGCTGGGGCAATTTATAAAAGAAAAAAAAGGAAGATTTGGATCAAAAGCATCTGTCAGTGAATTGTGTGGTAATGAATACAGTATTATATTAAGAGTAGCTGAGCCATAGTAATTCAGCACTTGTGTGAATGTACAAGTCAGTAATGATCTAACATCAATAAACATACAACCCAGAGGAAACGCTTGACAGTCATAACAATAACATTATAATAGCAGGAACAGATACTTTGCTTTAAGACACAGTGTACCCTGTTCTCTTCAGTTTCCATGAAACAGTACTTTTCACAAATACTGTAGTGAAGTGTCTAAGCACCATTGGTAAAGTAATGCCTGTAGTTGTTTTCATAGGAAGATAAAAATTCTCCAAATGATTATTCTTTTTTTTTTTTAAAATCCTTACCCGAGGATATGTTTTTCATTGATTCCAGAGAGAGAGGAAGGGAGAGAGAAAGAGAAACGTCAATGTGAGTGAGAAACATTGACTGGTTGCCTTCCGTAGGCACCCAGAGCAGGAATTGAACCCGCAACCTGCAAGTACCCTGACTGGGAATCCAACCGAAGACCCTTTGTGGCTTGGGACAACACTGCAATCAACTGAGCCACAGCTGCCAGGGCAGAACTGTTATTCTTAAAGTCTGAAAGTTAACCATTGCAGTCATAATATTCTAGTGATTTTGGAGAACATTTAAATATATTGTAATCAATACTACTGTGGTATTAAGAGAAGTAATATTTCAAACAATACTGAAATGCTTCCAGATAAGGAAAGACATGTTTCTTAGGTACCTCAAAGGAAAAATATGGATGCATTTTTCTTTATCTGCCCACATTAAGTCCATGTTTCCAATCTTATCTCATCTCATATTTTACTTTTTCATTGAAGTATCCCTAATAATTTCAGACTTCATCGATTTTATTCTCCTGTGAGCCAGTAATGTTTATGGTCTTTAATGGACATTCCCAAATACTGGTACTGGTCTATGGCAAAGTTTTCCCTGGTCCAGAGTGAAATAACTTTTTTCATTTTAATGAGATTGCTTTCTTTTTATATATGAAACTATGAAGACAGTAGATGATAGTTGTTTGGTTTTATAGCTTTTTGAGGGACAAATTAATGAATTGTTTTTGTTGTAAGGTTAACATTTGTTCAGTTCTTGTTTTTTGCTAATCACTATTGTAAATTCTGTACTTTTTAACTTAGTTTTCACACACCCCTATGAAGGAAGTACTGTTATCAGCTCCATTTTACAAATGAGGAAACTGAAGCTCAGGGAAATTATCTTATCTAAGGTTACCCAGACAGAAAGTGTCAGGACTGGGTTTAAAGCCCAGGCAGTTCAACCATGTCCATGCCCATTCTACTTAGGGGTAGAAGTTAATTCATTAAATTTCATACAATGTGGCAATTAACAATATTGGACTAACGTATATACGTATATATGTATATACATATATATGTATATATATATATACACACACACACACATATATATATACACATATATATGTATATTTGTTTCATGCTATTTTCCTATTAAATGTTAACATCTGAGGACATGGATTTATGGGTGTTCCTGTATTTCAACATAATTTTAATGTAAATGCACTGTTGATTTGCTCATAGTAAATTATGATAGTATTGTAATCGAAATATCTAGGAACCTCTAAAACAGAATATGTATTTATATATGTTTGTGGATGTGTAATCATTTAAATAGCAGTTATCTTTTTATTTTGTTCTTTTCTCATAAATATAGCTATTTGTTGATTTCTGTCTTAAGTGGAATATTTTGGACATTTGAGATAACTGGATAAATAAAATCCATGAATCTATCAGAACAGTTTCTCATAGAAGAATCTGTCATTTAATTGGTGGCTCAGTAAGGGAAAAAATTATACTCAATTTTCCGGCAGCTGCTTTATCACTATTTAAAATGACTATCTTGGCATATAAAATATATTCTTTTAAATATTAATTAAATGACCTTATGCACACATTCTTGCTATTGTTAAAATGATTTATATACATATACAATGTCCTCAGAGAAGGCCATTCAGCTTTCAGTCCTGGCTCTGATTTTGTCTTGGTGTCAAATAGATTCTCTCCCTGTTTTGATTTTGTCCAGCTCCCCACCAGGATTATCCAGTGACCATGGCCTCATGAGCGACCTGAGAGTCCATGGAATGGACTTAGGTCCATCTATTGAGCGGGGGGGAGAAAAAACAATGCTCGTGAGAGTCCAATTTTTCCTAAGATTAAACTCTAAGTGATATATGTAAGACATTGTGTATGTATAGAAATCATGATCCATGAATAAACTTCAAAATGGTTACAAATCTCCTTTCAGTGCAAGGGACAATGCTCCAATCAACTGAGCCATTGCAGCTGGGCTCTCATACGGTTACTGTTTGACTTTAGCGTGGTGTATAATGTGTTTTGTGATTAATCTCTGATCATATTACACATTGTGGTCCACTTATCAGCGAGTTTTAGACATAGCATTGTTTCATTCTATTCCTTAATATATTCAAGGTTTGGACACCAAGGCTTTGGAACTGAAACTTCATGAGTCATCCTATATAATAAAGAGTTAATATGCTAATTAGACCGAACAGCAGAATGACCATCCAGACGACATTCCGGACGACCATCCAGATAACTATCCAGATGAGGCCGGGGCTGTGAACGCTGGCCAAGGCTGTTAGGGGCTGTGAGGGCTGGCAGAGGCAGCTGGGGCTACAAGGACTGAACCCCATGCATGAATTTTGTGCATCAAGCCTCTAGTCTATATAATAAAAGCCCAGCGACCTTTACGGTGGAACAACCAGAACGACTGGTTGCTATGACGCACACTGACCACCAGGGGGCAGATGCTCAATACAGCAGCTGCCCCCTGGTGGTAAGTGCACTCCCACGGGGGGAGTGCCACTCAGCCAGAAGCCGGGTTCACAGCTGGCGAGTGTAGCGACGGTGACAGGAGCCTCTTCCACCTCCACAGCAGTGCTAAGGATGTCCAATTGATGGCTTAGGCCCACTCCCTATAGGAGCGGACATCCCCAAGGGCTCCCAGACTGTGAGAGGGTGCAGGCTGGGCTGAGGAACCCCACCCCCAGTGCACAAAATTTGTGCCTCTATACCAGGCCTCTAGTATATGTAGATGAAAGGAAACTTGACCTGCTTTATTCTTTCTGGAAGCTTTTCTTCTTAATGTTTTTTTCTTAATGTTATATCTGCTCTGAACTGTCCTTCATCATGTTTATAATAAATAAAGGCCTGTGAAAGAGTTAGGTTCAATGGGAAGGAAAATTGTACATAAAAATGAAGAAAACTTAAACTTATTGACCGAACTTTCTTTTTCTCTTATAGTCCCATTTTTAAAAAATATATATTTTATTGATTTTTTACAGAGAGGAGAGGAGAGGGATAGAGAGTTAGAAACATCGATGAGAGAGAAACATCGATCAGCTGCCTCCTGCACACTCTCCACTGGGGATGTGCCCGCAACCAAGGTACATGCCCTTGACTGGAATCGAACCCGGGACCCCTCAGTCCGCAGGCTGACTCTCTCTCCACTGGTCCAAACCGGTTAGGGCTAGTTCCATTTTTTTATATATTTTTTATTTTTAATATATATAATTTTATTACAAAATTTAAAAAATGCAACAGTCTAGATAACTCAATTTACTATTGATACCAATTCCTATGAGTTTGCTGTGCTACCATACACAAGTCAAGAGAGTAAAGAAACCATTGAATATTATGAAACCTTTATCATCAGAAGCCTTAAAATCTAACCCCTCAAAAAGCTACAACCTTCATTTTTTATAAAAGTCTTTTCTCTACAGAGAATCTTATCAGCTATATAAAAATCTGTACTTTTTTTTATACTGAAGCTAATATTTAGCTACAGTTGAATTCATGTTCTTATAGCTCCATTTTAAATGATATTTAAAAATCAATATCAAAATCACCACTTTATTTATAGTGCCTTTCTTTATAGTTTCTTTTCCCTTTTGTTGTTATATTTAAAACAAAGTAACTGTTGGTTTCTTTGTACATTATGATTAGTGCCAGACATCTTAATATGAAAAATCTACTTGGAATTCACGGTTTGATTCCATTTTGGAAATGCAGTTATTAACTCCTGATCTCTGGATGTGCTATCTGATTTAAGATGCCATCTGGTGGCATGCATTTGATACATCCAGTTGTACTTCACACTGCCACCAGTCTGACATCCTTTATTGCTTAGGAAGGAGAGTATTTTTGAAATGATCTGCAAAGACATTTGTTTCCATTTCAAACACAGGACCTTTTGTACCTTACTTTCCGTTTTCTCAACTATGCATGTTTGCTTTGGTCTTTGTTAGCATAATCTGATTCTTTCTTTATAAAGGCATTGCCTTTAGAAATCAGGCTCCAATTTTGAGAACTCATTTTAGTTCACAGAAACTTGTAGATATTCAGCATCTTCTTTAACATTCTAATTTCACATATTTTTCATTTAATTTTTAAGTGGTAACATTTGATTGTCTATTTGGATGCCATGTGATGAGTAGGAGATTATTAGGTAATCATAAACATGAAATAGAAATTATTCTTTTGAAATTCTTTTTCTCATGTTTTAAACATTAAAGATCAGCTCCTTCAAAGGTGGACTTTCACGTAATCTTAACTATTGCTTTCTTTGCCTTTTTCAAGAGATAAACTGGTAATACTTATTGAATATATATATATATATACATATATATATATATGTATATATATATATATATCAAAGCTAAGTTAAAATTAAAAAGTATATTGTCTGCATTATTGATATAAAATATCCATTCTACTTGAGAATCAGAATTGAGGAAATGTTAAAAATACATGAGAAAGTATGGTTTAATTCCTGCTATGCAGGTCACCTGAGGTATATCTCTTAATGACAGTTTGACAGTAACTTTATTTTCACCCTATGAGGTACATATGATATCAGGGTTAAAATCATGGCTCTCTCCATTGGACTGCAGGATCTGCAATTTTCTAGCTGTTTACCACTGGGCAAGCTCTCTCACATTTGTAAACCTTAGCTTCCTCATCTTTGAAGAGATTGGTGTTAGTCTCCTGTCTGTTGCTCAGATTAAGTGAAATGCTGCAACCACAGCATTTAAAATAAGTGCTCAATAAATTAGTAGCTGCTTTATTATCATTGCTCTAATCCAGCGGGTCTCAACCTGTGGGTCGCCAACAATGAAAATACATCCTGCATATCAGATATTTACATTACAATTCATAACAGTAGCAAAATTATAGTTATGAAGTAGCAACGAAAATAATTTTATGGTTGGGGGTCACCACAACATGAGGAACTGTATTAAAGGGTCGCGGCATTAGGAAGGTTGAGAACCACTGCTTTTGTCATTGTGCTATGTAGCTTATATTCCAACTGTTAGTTCTATTCTATTTTTTGGCGATTAGGACCATAGAGAGCTTTTAACTCTATGAATTTGGATAATACAGTGGACATTGTATTTTCCCTCTTGTGGATGTAAGTAAATACCCAGAGGGAGCAGACGGATTCTCTTCCTAAAGCTCTCTACTAATGCTTTCTAAATTTCAAATAAATTTAAATTTCTATTTTCATTAAAGAAAAATAAATTTGGGTTTTTGGGGGGACATTTTTCATACCATTGGTATACTCCTTAAAGAAGAATGAAAAAACAACAACTGTGAAACATGAACTATTAAGATATCTTTTAAAATTAAAAGTAAATAGCCAAATTGGGAGGGTCCCATGTCAAGTAATAATTCTTCACATTTGATGGCTGAGAACCATTCTGACGTAAATACCATTTTCATTTCAAATTTGGCTGATTGACTTTTTAATAACAGTTTATGGAAACTACCAACTAGATGTACATTATCTAGATTTTACATTTCCCAGGTAATGTTACAACAGTAGAATGCTCTCTGACATTTAAATTACAGAAATGTGACAGGGATTTCCAGTGATTTTTTTTTTTCCCCTCCACTGGCCACCTTAGGGCCAAAAATGACTGATAAATGGATTTTATTTTATGCATAGGGCAAATAGCATGCATTGACACTTCAAGGTGATTCAAATATTTCTAAGGTTTTCATTTATTGGGCATTTACCCTGATAGAGGTACTGTGCTCAGCACATACGTACAATAGTGTCCAGTTGTTCTTCATTAAATTGCAAATTCTAAGATGGTTTAGAAAGTCCTGATGTTCCATTCCCTATATATCTTTTCAGGTTTATTCAATACCTGTGTCCCTATTATCTCTTTAGTTTCTGTGACTAGTCTACACTGGCATTTTTACAGTTCCTTTAATATGTCACTTTCCCTTTCAATAAGAGGTTTGTGCCCTCAACCTTATACTAGTACACACACCAAATAATCTCGGAATAGTCAGATTTCAGCTTAAGTGTCCTAGTTTTTCCAGGAAATCTTCCCTGACTATCCCAGTATAGTTCCATGTACCCTTTCTTCAGAATATTTACCATAATAGTAATGTTGTTATCTGTGCGATCATGTGTTAAGGTCTCTCCTCATCACCAGATTACCCGTTTCATGATGTGACACTTTTTCTGCTTCTCCCCACCCCTTAGCCTCACCATGCAGCACTGTGACTGCCTTCGGGTGGATAATCAGTAATGGCTGTCAAATGAAGTGATGCACACATAAGCATCTCGGTCTTCGAAGTTTATTAATATTCCTTATGACCACCTGTCCTGTGAAAAGAGAGCTGGAGCCAGGCACCAGTTAAAAAAGATGAAAACAGATTTTATTCCTAAACTTTTGCAATATGGGGAAGAGATTTCACTAGAGAACTGGGTTCATTTTGGAACACATCAAGGACAAGTGGGAATTTATAGCCAAAGAGCAGGTGAGGGGTCAGTCGATGGAAAATTACCCAGAGGCGACATCAGGGTGGGGGGATTCTTGCGGGGTAGGCCAGGTGATCAGATATGAAGAAGGGGAGGATTCTTGCTACAACTGACTGGACAGGCTGAAGACAGAGAACAAAGGATGAGGCCTAGACGAGAAGAGCGCTCAGGGGAGCCTGTTAAAGATCAGACAAGGAGAAAGTCTGTCAGTCCTCCTCTTGTCAAGGAGAGAAGCAGCATTCCTTTTCTCTCTAAACAACTTCATCAGGTTCACTCATTATTCAGTCATCATTTCTTCATCAATGACCAGCTAAACCATCGGTTGGGACTTGGTGACATTTGCCACTTGCTGTACTGTGCATCCCAGAGGCATTTGGTGAGATACCTGTGAAAATAAACAGAAAGACAGAGATTGGAGGCTGAATCCATCTATGTGCCCAACTTCACAGGCCTTCAGGGATCCACCAGAAGAAGTCCCAGAACTGTCATCTTTCTTTGGTGGTGTTAGGACTATGGCAGTAATGCAAGTGATTTCTCCGTTCACCTCTGAAGCCTTGCCGGTTAGTTAGATCACTGGGACGAAGCAGCCATCGCCTCCCACCATGGTTAGGTGATGCGACTGTGGAGGACAGTGTACCCGGTTTCTCACAAATGGCAAGTCACAGGCTCGAGGCCAGCGGTGATGTTGTCCAGGGATAAGCTGAATTGCTTCAGCGGCGACTCTGACATGACTGTTGTGTGGAGTCACAGCTCTTTGTCCTGGTGGCAGATTCTTTGGGATGGTATCTAAAAGATGATTAACCTTTCCCCAAAAAGTAGTGGGGGTGTGGATGGGACTTAGGCCCACTCTGTAGCTGTTTTTTTTCTAATTCCCTCCCAAGGACCTGAGATCATCTACAAGGGAGCCTGTGAGGTCCTGGACATCATTCCAGCATCTACAGTGAGAGTGAGCTGAACCAGAGGGAATGGGTGATGGTTAGAATGGGAGAAAATTGTGGGGGAGCACATGATGAAAAGACTAATGAAGTAAGATTAGGGAGTTAGCCAGATCTATCCATTAGGTTTGGGTTTCACAGACAAAATAAGAACCAGGTGGTTTCTGTGTAATTGGGTTGAGTCTGCAGAACTAGGTAACGAGAGCTAATGTGGATATTTCCATTGATGGGAGGGATGCCTGGGGGACGCTAGTGGCTTGGGCTTTATGGTGAATGTTGTGATGGTTAGGTCAGTGTCAAGACAAATACTCATTTAGTAAAGGGGCTGGTGGTAGCATTACAATGGGAACAGACATGACCCTTGTGAGTATAGCCTGGGGATAGGTTCAGGGGGTTGACTCAAATGGGTAATTTTCCAGTTTAGAATGATGGTGGGAAAGAGAGGAAGAGTGATAGCAAAATAAAACACTGTGACTGATCAGAGGAATCTGGGAAATGTCGCGTGTGCCCACAGGGAAGGGAACACAGTACCAGCAGTCTGTCCAGCAGAGGTCAATAGGAGACAGTGTGACTGTATTTGTCAGATGGAATCAATTAGTTAAAGGGTCAGTAGTGATCATGATGTTAAATAAATTTTTAAAATTTGAAGGCAAGGTTTCTTTGTGAGCAGATTTTGACTTTCTGTTTAAGTAAGGCCTGCTGCTCATGCTATTAAGGATTCACCACACTACTGGCAAAGAATGAAATGTGAACATTTTTGTAGAAAGTAAAACCCAAATGGAGCATGAATGTGTCTGATTTTGTGTTCTAGATTTTTCACATAACATCTGCATGCTGTATGTATCAGGAATGTTGTCAGGATAATGGTCTGTCTCCTAGTGAAAGGGTTTCTGGCTCTAGAATCAGACAGAAGTTTTAATCCCGGTGCTGACAAGTTGCCTCACACATCTCTCTCCGTTTGTTCACCTGTACAAATGGTTGAAGTAATTTCTACCTTAGACTGCTGCAAGACCAGAGGTGATGTTTGAAAAGTTCCTCACATGATACCTGGCATGTAGTAGGAAGTCAGGGAAAAATAATTATCATTTGCGAAGAAACATCAGATATTTGCTGATTTATTCAGTGCTTCCTTCATATTTGCCCTTTTGGTGAAAATCAGAAATCACTAAGATAATTTATGATTGAAAATTCAAAAATTCATCCAGAGAATTCATATAAATTCTTTTTTTTTTTTTTTGGTCTTGTTTTGTGTGCTTTCTTATCATTCCACTTTTCATCTGACGCACAATGAGTTACCTTGACATTTGTTTTGGTTCCAAGTAGATGTGTCATTGTTTTGTTTGGGATCTCCTTGTCATTACTATAGGAAAAGAATACCCTTTTTCGAGCCCAACAGGAAAAGGAAGATGAAGATAATGATATTGGTGAGAACTATTGTCTAAAAGCAGAGAGAATGCATGTAGGACTGGGATTCAGGAACCCAGAGAGGTGGTGCCCATTCTGACAACAGTTTCTTCCTGTAATTCATGGAGATTATTTTAGATGATCTCAAAACCCTTTGCAGTTTTGATTCTGTGAATGTATTTCTTACTCGGAGTGCATGTTACATGACTTCAAAGTGAATATCTTGATTAGATACTTTATTAACCTTAATCATGGTTTCCTCCTGCCACCCTTTAAAAACATCTGTGTCAAAATAACAGATAACCCCAACTTTTGTTTTATGTGTGATTTCCCTTCCCACCATTTGATGGTTTCCTGAACTTTTAGAGCCATTAGTTTTATGTTTGTGAGTTCTTCAATACCCTGAATGACTTCTGACATTAACAATAGAATCTGTATTGTTATAGCTAAAGCTCCCTCCACCCCCATTCCCCACAGGTTTCTTTTCCTTTAAAATATACAAGATCTGTTTTACCCAAACATTTTTTTTCCTTCTTTAAGTATATGCTTCAAGTATTGTGTCTATAGAAAAAAGCATGGTGAAAAGGAAATGGATTTGTGAAATTTAAGTAAAATATTCTGACGTATTATCTATACTAATAAAAGGGTAATATGCTAATTAGACTGGGAGACCTTCCAGGAGACCTTCTGGACATTGTTCCAGACAAAGCCATGGTGGCGGGGACAAGGCAGAGGGGATTAAGGGTGATCAGGCTGGCAGGGGAGGGCAGTTGGGGGAGGTCAGGCCGGTGCGGGGAGCAGTTGGAGGCGAGCAGACTGGCAGGGGGGGCAAGTTAGGGGCAAGCAGGCCAGCAAGGGGGGGGGCAGTTGGGGGGTGAGCAGGCTGGCGGGGGGGGGGAAATTTGGGGGCAATCAGGCCAGCAAGGGGGGGCAATTGGGGGTAAGAAGGCTGGCAGGGGGGTGGGATAGTTGGGGGTGAGAAGGCCGGCAGGGGGGATAGTTGGGGGCAAGCAGGCAGGCAGACAGAGTGGTTAGAGGCAATCAAGCAGGCAGGCAGAGAGGTTAGGGGCGATCAGGCAGGCAGGCAGAGGCAGTTAGGGGTGATCAGGCAGGCAGGCGAGCGGTTAGGAGCCAGCAGTCCCAAATTGCAAGAGGGATGTCTGACTGCCGGTTTAGGCCCGATCCCACAGGACATCCCCCAAGGGGTCCCAGATTGGAGAGGGTGCAAGCTGGGTTGAGGGACGCCCCTGTGCACGAATTTCACACACCAGGCCACTAGTTGTCACATAATAAGAAATATATTTTTGGTTCCAACTCCTGGTACCTGCTAGAGTTCCAACCCTTGTAACTTGCTGAGAGACAGTAGGGATAGGAGTGTCTTACACATATTTCTATATTCCTTGGCATTTCCTTGCTGATGGGAGCATCTTTTGTTTTAATGAGGTGACTCTTGGAGGGCTCCTGGGTAGCTTGAGGGTTGGGGCTGATCACCAGAAAGACCAAGTCTCATCCCCATCCTCCAAAGGATAGTGGGACTGGAGATTGAGTTAATAATCTATTATGCCTGTGTGTGTAGCCTCCATGAAACTTCTTAAATTAGGGGTTTAGAGAGCTTCTGGATTACTAGACACATTCACATGCCTGGAGGATGAGACACCCCATCTCTATTGGTACAGAAGCTACTGATTGGGGGGTCCTTCCTGACCTCGCCTGTATTCATCATTTGGCTCTTCATCTGTATCTTCTGTAATATCCAGTAAACTAGTAAATAGATGTCAATGTTTCTCTTTGCTGTGTGAGCCTCTCCATCAAATTATGGAAACTGGAGCAGAGAAGGGCTGTGGGAACCCCAACTTTGTACTCAAGTCAGACAAAAGTGTGTATGCATATCCTGGGAGCCCATTCAATACAGCTGGCACCTGATGTACTCTACTAGCATCAGAATTGAATTAAATGTCAGGACACCCAGTCGATATTGAGAGGGTAGGGAAATTGGTTAGTGTGTGTAGAGAGGAAATCCCATACATGTGGTCTCAGAAGTGTTCTGAGTAGAGAAATACTTTTTTTTTAAATTACATAGCTACTAATATTTTAGTGAATGTTGGCCTCTCTTACTGTATGTGTGTTTTGTTTTTGTTTTGTTTGTAAGAAGGAGATTTTTACAGTAGTTGTATGTAATAGTAATAATTTATAATTTAATGACATTTTCATTATTCCTCTAAGGCAGCGGTTCTCAACCTGTGGGTCGCGACCCCTTTGGCGAACGACCCTTTCACAGGGGTTGCCCAAGACCATCCTGCATAACAGATATTTACATTACGATTCATAACAGTAGCAACATTACAGTTATGAAGTAGCAACACAAATAATTTTATGGTTGGGTCACAACATGAGGAACTGTATTTAAAGGGCCAGAAGGTTGAGAACCACTGCTGAGGACTAGTAATTTGCTCATATATCTGCTAATTGGCCATATCAATCTCTATTATTAACTCTTGACTTTTAAAGAGTATTTAAATTTTTTTTTTCTGTGATTATTTTTCTACTCTGAATAGTCATCCAGTTTTATTTTTGGAAAAACTTAGAGACTGCTCCAGCTACCAGCTTCACAGATCAGAACACTGGGGATCACGGGCTTGGCGGGTCTGGCAGTCACTCAGAGCCATTTAGTGCTGAGTTAGTCCCAGGACTCTGGTCTCCACGGTGCCCCCTGGCCCTTCTCTGTTCTGTCAACTATTTCTTTTCCAACAACCATGGAGAACATTGATGATTTTTTACATCTGCATGATGTCAATGTTACGTTTATAATTTAATTTCTATTGCCTTTATTAGAATATAATGTGTATTTATATACATTTAGCACATTTTAACAGTTATCCTTTAGTAATAGGTTTAGTGATACTCTCGCCTCACCTATAGATCACATGTTAACTCACTTTTCCCCACTAACCTTTAAATAGAGTAAGCCCTTCTATCCTCCTTATTTTGTCCTTGACCTGGAGCTTTCTTCTGCTTCTTACATCATATTTGGCAGCGGGGCAGAGGTAATGACCTAGGAGGCGTGATGTTTGTCCATCCCATGACTAACCCTATTTAACTGCTGGGAAAGCTTCCCTCATCTTCCCCATAATTATCTTTAAATGTCTTGAGACTTGAGAGAGTAGGGTTTTATGGAGACCACAGAATGCTAAGGGGAGTCTACCACAGATCTCCATTCTCTATTTCCTGTGGAAAGTGAAATAAAATAGAATGTTTTTCCTTTCCCAGACTTACTCCTCGGTGTGGTAGAATCAACCTTATTCATTATATTTGTGCTTAAGGAGCAAACAACAATCTGCCCCACTCCTTGCTGAGTCTTCCTGGCCACCCCTCTTAATTTAAAAATAGAAGGTGTTTCACACACCAGAGACCATTACTTGCAAATGTCTTCTTTCCATCTAGCATTTAGAGCAGATTCAGTTATGCATGTCTTATAATATTGGGTATGGCTGCAGAATTACAAAAAAATCAATGTGTATCATGGACAGCTTGAACGCCCTTTGGTCTCCTTAGACACTGTCTTCTTTAGCAAACACTCAACTAGAATCATAACACAATGTGTTAAATCTAGAAGAAACATTCAGGATGAAAACTCAGGTAGTCTAGTGAAAGGAATGGTAAACTTATTAGTAATCAGCTGGGATGACCTTGGAGTAAGTGACTTCAGTGAAGACCATGCCTTGGTTATCTCATTGATACAGTGAGCCAGACAGCATGGTGCAGGAATTACCCGGTCATCGCTTTCTTTTGGTTTCATTCACTTAAATTGGTCGCTACTGTTTCCCAGGAGTCTGCCACATTCAGCTCTAAGTTCCAATTTAAGCGATCACCTTGAGCATGTCCTTTCATTTCTCAGAAGTGAGATTTTTTCTTCTGTAGGCCCCTGCTGATTGCTACAGCTTCAAAAACAAGGAGTATCAATCTAGCTGCTTCTAGGAATTCTTTCTTTTCTTCAGTCAGATTTTAGTCGCTGCTTCCAGGGCATTCCTTTTCTTCCATCATTATAGATTTCTCAGCTCTTTTTCGTGTCTCTCAGTGTTTTCCAGAACTATAAGTCTTACCCAATCCTCTGGCTCTCCCCGTACCCCCATTTCACAAAGCACACCCTTTCACAGCTACAGAGCCTCGTCCAGATCCCAGCTCTGTCCCCTCCCAGCTCTGTGACTTCAGATCACTTACACTGTCTGTGCTTCAGTGTCTATCTCACTGAATTGCTGTGGGGGTTGAGTGAATCCGTATCTGTACAGTTCTTAAAGCACTCTCGGGCCCCTAGTAACTGCTGTGATTGCCAGCTGTGGGGGTGTTACTGCCGGCTTGTTCCCTTTCCCAGCCGAGGGTTTCATCTTCCCCACACTCTTTGTGTTCTGTGATGTTACTTTAGATCATGAAGTGCACATAAACTGGTGCCCATAGGCAACCCTTAAACACTTCAAACTATGTAAAATCTCACATTTAGGTTTGGCTACCTAAAAGCCAGCCTCATCATTTTAATGGCTTCCACACCATGTTGGGAGGACATGTTCTTAATTCAAGAAAATATTTTAGAAAATATTTAAGCCAGGTTATAAGAGTACATAAATACAAAGGATTTATTAATTTTTTAAGAAAAAAATAAAACACACACCTAATGACTTTACTCTTGGGTGACTTATTCTTCAACCTCAGTTAATTTTTTGATATCTTATTGGAAAAAGTTAATCCATCTAATAATTTATTTTTTTCACTTCCTTGAAAATAAATCTTTTAGGTTCATATTTTAAAAGAAATAATATTAAATAAGTAGCACTGAAGAAGCCAATCTTATTCCTGAAAACATAAATATTTAGCTCTGGCCGGGTAGCTGAGTTGGAAGGTCATTCCGCACACCAAAAGGTGGTGTGTTTGATTCCTGATCAGGGCACATACCTAAGTTGTGGGTTTGATCCTCAGTCCAGGCACATAGTGAGATAACTGATTGGTGTTTCTCTCTCACGTTGATGTTTCTCTCTTGGAAAAAAAGGAAAAAATCAATAAACATATCCTCAGGTGATTATTAAAAAACAAAATGTAAGTATTTAGTAGAGCCATAGAATATTAAAAGAGTTTAAACTTAGAAATCCTCAAATTCAATGATTTCAAATTATTTGTCAACAACACATTTTTTATTTTGTTAAATTCTTACTCAAGGATATTTTTTCCATTGATTTTTTTTTTTTCCCCAGAGAGAGTGGAAAAGAGGGAAAGAGAAGGGGGCTGGGTGGGGGAAGAAAGAGAGAGAGAGAGAAAATGTCCATGTGAGAGCAACTCATGGATGACTGCCTCCTGTAGGAGTCCGACCTTGGGATGGGAAACCTAACCTGCTACCCAGATATATGCCCTTGACTGGGAATCCAACCCAAGACCCTTCAGTAATCAGGCCGATGAGATGCCCTAACCGTTGAGAACACTGGCCAGCACAACATATAAATTTTTAAATTTTAATTTAAAAAATATTCCAAAAAATCTTCAAAGGCATAACAAAGGCCTATTAACAGAATGATGATGCCTCCTTTTCTTGTGACCAGACAAAAGTCGTTCAGAAACAGAATTGGGACATGTCAGCCCAGCCAAATCTCACCTTTTACTTCTGAAGAAACAGGCTCAGAGAGGGTCCTTTAATTACAGGGACATTCAGCTCGTTAATAGCTGAGCTGGGAGGAGAAATCAGCTTTCTTTAATTCCTACATAAGCACAATTTCCACACTTACTCTATTTTTGCCCTATGAAGTTATTGTTACAGTGATCTATATTTGGAAGAGCATGCGTTTAACACCTGGGATTTTGTGATTAGATTGATCTAGGTTCAAATTCTGGATTTGCCTGTTTTGTCCTGTAAACATCCCTGCACCTTACCTAACTGGATAAGATGACCTCAACTGTGAGATAGGAATGATGCTAATCGCATGTGGTCAATCAGTTTTTGCAATGCTATCACATCAATAAATGTTATCAATGATTAGCATTGATCTGGTTATTGTTAATATTATATTGAGTAAGCTAATGACTAAATCAGGAATTACTTTTATTAAAGTTAAAATGAAGATTAAGTAAATTAAGTTAAATTGTATGGAAAAACCTCTTCACCAAACTGTTGTAAACTGTTGTTTAAAACGTAGGCTCACAGAGGAAGCAGTCCGTCTACAAGTATGACTCCTATAGTAGAAAATGCACATCTGCATTCTACAAACTGTCATTCATTTATTCATTCTTTCAGTTAGTGAGTTGGTCAACAAATATTTACTGAATACCGTCATGCACTGTGCTAAATATGGAGGTGCCATAGTCCGTGAGAGAGGTGCTTATTTTCACACGATCCTTACATCCTAGCAGACAGGTATTACACAAATGACACAATTGTATTTGTGACAAGTATTACAGAGGGAAAATACACATCCACACCTGTTTCTCTATCTGTATAAATCCTGACATCCTGTTCTTCCTGGTGCATAAGAATAAGTATGCAGCATAAATATAATCTTTTTTTTTTAGCTGCTAATAAAAGTGTAGATTGCCAAAGCTGGATATAGCTGCAGAGGTCATTTATTGTTTCATTTTACTGTTGCAAGAAGTTGGCCCACTGAAGTTTGGATTTTTTTTCCTTAGCACACTGGCTTTGCAAAGTCTCATAAACACCCTGCCTATCATACATCCAGGTTACTCATAGCAATGTCGCTGGGTCTCAGAGACTTTTTACCTACCCCACCCCCACCCCCCAATAAACAAACAAACAGAAACAGTGTTCCCTTAACCCCTAAAAACTGATGGTGGTGCCCAGAATCCATCTTCAGCATCTCAGCTGTTGCATTGGCTGGTGTCTCTGATCCTACACTAGGAGGCAATGGCGTGGTAGAGAGGAGTCTGAAGAAGGATGAGAGCATGTGGAGCTCCGTGCATGTGTGCATGGATTCTCACAAATCTGGGAATGCTGGATTTGAATGTTCAGGTAACTATGCCGCAGTGCAAAGAAATCTAATGGGTAGCTATGTAATGAATTGAGTTTATTAGTCTGAATGCTAATAATAAAGCAGTGCTGTAATTTTTAAACCTTTTTTTATAGGATCATTATAAAGTGTATTAAAGTGATGCCATGGTTTTTAGAAAGAAGGAGAGACTTATGTTTAATATGTCTTGTGGGAATGAGAAAGCAAATGAACTCCTGGTGTAAGTTAGAGTCTGTCCTGATTTAAAGATTCAGTCTGTCCCCCTTCGCATTAGTGAACTAGATGATTTCATGGAAATAGGTCTAAACCTCCTAAGACTCACTGGAGAAGGGGCCACATGGCTTAGAAGGAATCTGAAATGGGGTGAGGGGACAGAGAGTCCTTTGCAGGATTTTAAAGGGAATGGGAAGTGAGGATACCATTTAAGGACATTTATGCTCAAAGGAGCTGTGACTAACAGTGTGTCTTAGTCACAATGCCAAGCACTTTTATACATGTTTTCATATTTAAGGCCTTTAGCAGCACTGCAACTCAGTAACAAATCTAGTGCCAACTGCATGCCAGGCACTATTTATTCTAAGTGTTTGGATATATAAGTGTATAAAAGGCAATATTGGTTATCTACCTCTCTTTATATTTTTAATCTTTATTGTTGAAAGTATTGCAGATGTGCCATTTCTCCCCCTATCTTTTTATGAACGAGACAATCAAAGCGCAGAGCTTCAAAGATGTTAAGCAGCTTGCCTAAAGCCACACATGGAAGTGTCAGAAATGGGATTTTAACACAAGTCTCTGAATCCACAGTCCAAGTTTTGGGAATAGAGCATGAATTACTGGGCACACTACTGTTGACTATTTTCCTACAACATACAGTTGATGGTACCTCTGCTGCCTATCTCCTGGGCTTGTGAGAATCCAGTGGCACTTTGGATTTGAGGTGTTGTAGTTTCTCTCTTCCTGTCTCACATTGCTTTCTACTGATACTTTGGTAGAGTATTAACACTCTGAGTTAAGTCTATAAATGAGAGACGTGCTTATTTTCACACAATCCTTACATTCTAGCAGGGAGAGGTATTACACAGTTGTTTAGATTTGTGGTTAAGTATTACAGAGGAAAAATAGAGACGCATCTGTCTCTCTCAAAGCTATACCTCTTTACCAAATGAATTAGTAAGTTAATGAATGGTTGGAATAAATTCCTCTGCAAAGTGGTACTGAGCACAGGGACCTAAGTGTCTTCGTGCCAGGGTTCAGAACCCACAGCTGCTGCTTACTGAGCTTTGGGACCTTGCACAAGTTACTCAGCCCCCCATGTTCCAGTTTCCTGCAGAATGGGATAACAATGGTTCTTGTAAGGTCTGAATGAGGAATATCAGGAAATAGTATAGAAGAGTGCAAGACATACAGTAAATGCGGAAGAAGATTTAGCTTCTATTATTATTATTATTATTATTATTATTATTATTATTATTACTGTTGCTACTATTATGTGGTAGAGCGTTACAGGAAATTCTGTTTTGCCAATTGTATTCACCTATTTTGTTAACCTTTTTCTAAAAATTTGTTAAAAGGATTGCCTTTTTAAAAATATATTTTTATTGATTTCACAGAGGAAGAGAGGAGAGAGAAAAACAAATGATGAGAATCATTGATTGGTTGCCTCCTGCACGCCCCCCACTGGGGATCGAGCCTGCCTGCAACCCCCGGTATGTGCTCTTGAGTGGAATCGGACCCAGGGCCCTTCAGTCTGCAGGCCGACACTTTAATCCACTGAGCCAAACCAGCTGGGGCTAGAAGGATTGTTCTTAAACTGAAGTGTGTGTCAGAACCAACTGTAGGGCTTAAAAGAATACATGTACCCAGGCCCCCCTGCAGAAGATCTTAGTCTGTAAGTCTGGATTGAACTTTAAATTACAAAAGCTTCCCCACATGACCCTGACTCACACCCCAAGGTAAAAGCGGATGGCTTTAAAGTGACACAGAAAGATTACACTCAGGGCAGAACGGGATTGTTAACCACTGACAACCACCCGGGGGCTTTTCTTCCTGTGTCCCTGCCCTTGAGTATTGATAGCTACTTGGGAAAATGTGATCAGTAAGCAAAATAGGTGCATATTTAAGAGTACCTATAAACTTTATTTCTTTTTTTGAAGTGGGATTTAATTTTTCAATATTTTAAAAAATACCCAGATGGTTCAATAATTGCCCAGTAAAGTTTGGCTACCTAGAACATGAGCTCCTGGAAGACAGGGATTTTTTTTATTTTTTATTAAATCTTTATTGTTGAAAGTATTACATATGTTTCTCTTTTCCCCTCATTGACCCCTTCTACCCCACCCCAGGCCTTCACCACCCTATTGTCTGTGTCCATGGGTTATGCATACAAGTTCTTGGTTGATCTCTTCCCATCCACCCACTCTTCCCTGCCTTCCCTCTGAGGTTCTGCAGTCTGTTCTAGGCTTCTGTGTCTCTGGATCTATTTTGCTCATCAGTTTATTTTTTATTTTTTTAGATTCCACATGTGAGTGAGATCATGTGAGGACAGGGATTTTTGTCATGTCACTGATGTATTAGAATATAGTAGAAGCTCAGTTAGTAAGAGTTGAAATGAATTGAGTTAGTTTTGAAAGCCTTAAGGCAGTGGTTCTCAACCTTCCTAATGCCGTGAGCCTTTAATACAGTTCCTCATGTTGTGGTGACCCCCAACCATAAAATTATTTTTGTTGCTACTTCATAACTGTAATTTTGTTACTGTTATGAATCGTAATATAAATAGCTGATATGCAGGATGTATTTTCATTGTTACAACTTGATCATAATTAAAGCATAGTGATTAATCACAAAAACAATATGTAATTATATATGTGTTTTCCGATGGTCTTAGGTGACCCCTGTGAAAGGGTCGTTTGACCCCCCAAAGGGGTCGCAACCCACAGGTTGAGAACCGCTGCCTTAAGGTATTTTGGAAGGGATAAGAAAGATGAAGTATAGTCTGTGTGGTGATTTTCTAGAGAAGGTAGGTGAAACATATATTGATTATTCTATCATTTTTATGAGTAAAATCCTGGTGCAGGTATTTCAAAGAAAGATACGGAGACATAAAGAACAGATGGTAGGTGTGAGTTTGTTTTGAGCGCAGTGGGCATTTTCGCAAATTTAAAATTCTCATTTTTTCCCCACCACCTTTCGCTTCACCCTCTAGTGTTCTTTCCCGGGTGTTAGCTCATCTCCAAGAAGTTAAATTCTATTTAATTATTTTAACTAACATATAAAATGTTTATTGCTTTTGTTTTTTAAATTCTGGCCTATGTTCTGTGTTTATTATGTGGTTAACTGTGGCTTGCAAATTATCTGGAGGAATTGTAGCCTTGAGGGTCAGGGAAATTAAAGCCAACATCTCAGGTGCTTTGCTGTGTGTTCTGGCTTTTGATCTCAATGGGTGACTTTCAATAAGAAGCAGAAGGTATTTTTTGTTCTTTTCTATGTAGTTTTATGTAATTATGAGGAAAATAATGTCTTGAGGCTTTAAATAACTGAGATTCTGTGTGATTTGTTTCAAGGCCACTATTCTTTGGCAATTTCAGTTGGCAGTCCAGAAATCTTACAGTTTCGTCTGTGGATGATTTAAAAGTCACTCTGTTATCCTGTGTTATGGTTCTTAATTGGGCTGTGATGAGGATGTTGCAGATAAGAAAATGATGGGAAAAAGGTACTGATTTTACATAGAAAATTATAGAAATGGGGGAAATGAGCCGAACAACTTGGGTCTGCCTGATAATTCTCTGTTTCAATTTAAAATATGCTGCATGGCACTCACTGTGAAATGAACAGTCTTTTCTCTTCAGATTTAAACTGACTCCTGAAATTTGAGAGGGTAAAAATCACCAGCATGTCTTAAAAACATGGCTTTTTCCATGGTTTCTGAATCACCATTTCTTTCTTTTATTTCTCACCAGAGGATATGCTTATTGAGAGCATGCTGATTTATCTTAGACCAAGGGGGGCGGGGGGGGGGGGGGAGGAGAGAGAGAGAGAGAGAGAGAGAGAGAGAGAGAGAGAGAGAGGAGAGAGAGAAAGAGAAAGAGAGAGAAGGGAACATCAATGCCAGAGAGAACATCTACTGGTCTCCCAACCGGGGATGGAACCTGCAGCCTTTAGTATACTGGACAAAGCTCCATCCAAGTGAGTCCTACCAGCCTTGGCTCAATCATCATTTCTTAATGGCGCTTCTTGTGGATTGCTTTAAGGTTGCATTTAGTCATCAATCGCTGCCTTCTGGAAGTTTATAATCAAGTGCTGAAAACATTACATTCACGCATAGCAAGGTAAAAACCATCAAACCCATAATTTAGTAACTGTCTCTTCCTGCATGGCATGTCTTTGTAGGCCTGTTTTTATTTATATTGATCTCAAAGGGTATTTAGCATGTGTGTGCCATTACTGTGACTGCTTTAGGATAAATGTCAGAGGCTAACTGGTGCTCCCCTCCCCAAGGCTGCCACTTGTGGTTGGGCTGGTTTGCACTGTGCATGCCATGACCTGGTCACCTAGTGAACAGCGCCCTCTGCAGTGGTGGTGCAGGACACGACCTGCATGGCCCTTGGTGGTAGCTTTGGGCACGCAGGCCATTCATTCTCTCCTGTGCTGCTTCCGGAGCAACTTCTCTGGGCACTCTGCTAAATCCACGTAGAGGATAAGATGAATTTCACCTAGCAGCTTTGTCAGGACTTAGGTAAAATATTCAGTTTCCTAAATTGCCTAATCCTGATTACTATACTAGACACTCAGTTTGGTCTTCAGCAGTGAACAGGCAAGTTGTTGACTCTTGTGCCTAGGAAGAATTGCTTAGCTGCTTATCTGTAGTTTCTCATTGTAATTAATTGTCCTCATGGAAAAGTGGGTATTTCAATTTCCTGTTTGCAGTTGATATTAATGCCTACGAAATAACTTTATTATTGTTTCATTTAATGAATATTATTGACCATTCAGCAAATATGTATAAAGAGGAAGATAGGGTTATCAAGATAGGGCTCACCACTGATTTTTAAGGCTAAAATGGTGGATTTGGCAGATATGCCATCGTGTCTGTATAAGCAGATATAACAAATGCAAAAGACTTGGTGCAAATACCTAATATAATATTAAGAGATTTTACTTGCTAGACAAGTGGGTGGGATGGCACAGCTCCTAAAAACCAATTTTCAAATAGTGGTGTCTGTGGTTTTCAATAGATAGGATTCAGCTTTACAGTACCTGAACATTTATTTTTTGCTCAGTCAGTTTTTAGTTTTTAGAACTGCACTTATTGGAGTTCTTGGCAAGTGGACACTCCCTTTTCCTTCCAATACTTTCTTTTTGGTTTTCAGGATACTACACTCTCCTGTTTTCCCAACTCGCAGCCATTTTTTCTTAGTCTCCGTGGTGACTCTTCCTCCTCTTAGAGTTCCCAGGGCTGTCCTTAGACTGTTCTCTATCTACACGTTCTTTGTTTGGATATCTCATCTGCTCTCTTGCTTTCAAAATCATCCTCAATCTGATGCTTCCTAAATATATCTGCATTTCTAGCCCAATCCTTTCCTCTAAGTCCAGTTTTCTATTTCTAATTGCTTGCTTATCTCCATTTGTCAGTATAAGAGACATCTCAAACCTAAACATGTCCCAAACCACACTTCTTATGTGCCTTTATAAATCGCCCTATTGTTCTTTCTCTTGGTACATAGCAACTATATATATATTTTTTAATATACTTTATTGATTTCGGAGATGAAAGGAAAGGGAGAGAGAGATAGAAACATCAATGATGAGAAAGAATCATTGATTGGCTGCCTCCTGCATGAGCCCACAACCCAGACATGTGCCCTAATATAGAATCGAACTTTGATCTCCTGGTTCACAGGTAAATGCTCAACCACTGGGCCACACTGACTGAACAAGAACTATATTATTGACATCCTCCTTTGTTTCACATCTTCGGTAGAATCTGTCTGGACATTTTTATGGCCCTGTGTTTAAAGTACGCCCATAATTTGGTCATGTCTTATCCCCTCTGCCTCTGCTCTGGCTGGGCTGCCTTGCCTGTGTTGTTGCAGGGGCCTATATGTGTGTTCCCAGCTTCTCCCTTGCCCCCATTCTAAACTCAGCAGTCCCTGCAATCCTGGTAAAACAGTAATAGGATTATGCTCCTCTTCTGCTTAATCCTTCAAGTGGCTTCCCTTCCCACTGCAGAAGTCTAGAGCACTCCTCTCTAATTGGATCTTCCACTCCCTTCACCCCATTCATTCACCTCAGCCACACTGGCCTCCTGTCTTTTCCTCACACAGGCTCTGTACTTGCCGGAGAGCTCGTCACCTGTATATCCTTATGGCCCTCACCTCCATCTTGTCCTTGCTCAAAGGCCACCTTCTCAGCCAGGCCTTTCCTGACCGCTCTGTAGAAAGTAGTGACTCCTCTTCCTCAACCCTCACCACTTCTCAGGTGCTTGCTGTCAGGCACTCCTGTTTTATTACCTCCACTCTACTTACCAGCCAGTGATGCACTTTGTAGCTCATTTTTTTTTAAAATCTGTCTTTCTCACTGGGATGTAAGCTCAAGGGAAGCAAGAATGTTCAATTTATTTTTTCCCATTGCCCTATTCCCATTATCTGTAACAGTATCTGGAATATATTTGGGGCTTGCTAAATAAATATTTGTTCACTCACTTAATAACAATGTACATATTTCCTGAGCCCTTTTTGTTGCTTTATCCTATAGCTGCCTAGCTGAACAACATCAAAAAAGTGTCTGTTTGGTAACCATGTGACTGGGTTTTACCTCCTAAAACATGTTGTTCTATGTGTGTCTAGAAGCCTAAGTTACCTTAACCAAGTGATGGCAGGAATCGTCTCTATTTTCCAGTAAAGACTGTGCTTCCTCAGACTGTCATCATGGTGACCATCCATAGAGCCTACCAAATTATCCCTCCTACATAAATGTACTTCAGCCTTTGTCCCACTTCCTTCAATTAATGATATTCTAAATAACATATTCTGTGGGAAGTGTGGAAGTTTGGAGTTTGACTTTAGGCAATTCATTTCTCACCTAATTTTCTCCTGAATTCAGGTTAAAATATGCAATTGTAGTTATAATTATAAGGGAGAGGCAGGGAAGAGTGAGCGACCGGCCATGTGCTATTATTTCAGTTTTTATAATTGTCTTCTTGTTCTCTAAAAGAGTTCTTGTTAACATCAGTAGCATAAAGCAAATAAGTTATAGTGTTTTGGCTTGGTCACAATAGAGCAGGCTCTCAAATGTATTAATGCACCCTAAGGAAATATAAATTGTTAGTAGCAGTCAGTAAATGTATTCCTGTTATTAATGTTGCTTAGGAATCCTTAGAGGTAAGATTTTTTTTTTTATCCGTCTTTTAAAGGATTGGCTTAGGTACTTTCGGATGATTGGCTTAATGGAAGGGAAAAACACATATGCAAGTACAAAATAACAGACGTATTCTCTACAGAAATAAACTGTGCAGTGTGAACTACAGGGCCAGGGTGTGACATGCAGTGAGCCTCACAGAGTGTCTCTTACAATATGACTTAGGCAGTGAGATACTGAATTCAGGAAATTGTTTTGTTTGTTTTTCTTTTTTTAACTCTTTTCTGAGGGAGGGAGCATGTTCAGGGAAAAAAAATTCTTAGGAAACAATAGGAATTGGCTAAAATAAACAAACGTGGAATGTCTGTATTGAGGCTAAATTTTGCATGATGAAAATCTACTTTGTTGGGTTGGAGCATGGTACAATGTACTGTTCCAGTAGGGCAATTGTATGCTACTTTGGCACAAAAATGGGTTATGAGAGAGACACTGTTGACTTATGTACTTGAGAAAAGCTAATAATTTCCCTGGCTGGTATGGCTCAGTTGATTGGAATGTCATCTCATACACCAAAAGGTGGCAGGTTCAAGTCCCCGTCAGGGTGCATATCCAGGTTTCAGGGTCGACGCCTTGGTCAGGCACATGTAGGAGGGTGCCGATCGATTTCTCTCTCTCACATCGATGTTTCTCTCTCTATCTCTGTCTCTCCCTCCCTTCCTCTCTCTAAAATCAATTAAAATTTTTTTAAAAAGAAAAGTTAACAATTGGTTAAGGTGAAAGGAAAATCTTACTGCTGAAATTATACTGAGTTTGGAAGAGAATATGTTGATGTTGGTTGACTGTAGCAGAAGAATTTCTTTATTGAGGAGCACTTCCTTCATTTTTATAAATGGTTGTTGTATGTGTCTCATCCTAAAATACTCAAGTCAGAATATGTATGCAGACTCAAGTTCATCATTTTGAAATCTGACAAATGAATATGCCAGCTTCTACCCAGTTGTATTTTTATCACCCCCTTATGTTTTGAAATTTTACTTAACTAATTTTGCATCTGTTGTTTGTTCCATCATTATGTCATCCTGCCACCATTCTCTTAATTAACCAGGTGAGATGAGTCTTATTTAACTTAGGAATACGTTTTTTGTGTTGTTTTTATTTAGGAAAACTTATGTATGTACATTTTGCCTTGTGTCACTACTAAAAAAAGCTGTTGCCAGTCTGAGTGTATATAACTTGATAAATTCCTTTCATTTGACTTACAACCAGTTGCTATGTGCTTGAGTATGGCCACTCATCTTGAGAGTGAGTAAATTTTGTTGATGTACGCATATACTATGTGTTTCATAATATTTGGCCAGTTTAAACAGTACAGCTATATCAAAGAAGAAAGCAGTTTCAGATGTGCAAGGATTTTTCTTCTCATTTTGAGATAAAGCAATAGGACAAAGGGTTTAATATCAAATTGTAAAAAGTTAAGAATTATACCTGACTGGATAAAAGGATAAGGATTGCATGAAGCATGTTTAAGGATTGATATTGGGTTCTTGTTTCTGTGGCTGTCTCAAAGATTGCATTGATGACAAATTGACATAGCAAATATTTTACTATTTGTGTAGAGGAGAAATATTTACTACAGTAACACGTTAAGGACCCAGTCAGTCACTGGTGACTGACACTATACTTTCTGTCTGGAAGACAAAACAGGCTGGGCACTTACAGCCTAACAAATGACATTATTCCCCATTGTTGAGTCCATAATCTGAAATGTTTAGGAGAAAGATTTCAGTGAGCATGGTTTTCAGCACGCGTCATAGCGACCAGTTGACTGGTTGTTTAGTCGTTCGGTCACTTGGGCTTTTATATATATAGAAATATAAAAACATAGCATCTACACTAATAAAAGAGAAACATGCAAATTGGTGTCACTCTGCTATGCCCACCAGCCAACCAGATGAGTATGCAAATTAGCGCAACAAAGATGGCAGTTAATTTGCATACATGGAGCGAAGACAGAAGGCTCTGGCCGGACTGAAGACTGAAGAGGCTTGGCTTCTCCGCTGTGGCCGGACCAAAGGCCTGGGTCCCGGGTGCTGGAGGAAGCCCGGTGCTGGCAGCCAGGGGAAGGAAGGCCTATTGCACGAATCTTCATGCAATGGGCTTCTAGTATAATATAAAAACGCTGCATATAAAAACACAGCATCTTAATATTTTCTCTCAGGTGTGTCAAAATGAGCTTCAGTGGACATGAGTTTCACTGGAGAGAATGATGGGCTGGATGTGGCATTAGAAATACATGAGTTCTCTCATCTGCCAGGTTTCCCTGCAGTAGGAGAGAAATCTAATCATTATGATAGATAGGTACTGGCTGAGCCTTTGGCCCTACACCTCGGTGCAGTGTCTGAAGAGCTAGGCTGATCAAAGGGAAGACTCTTCTGTGGTCCTCTGAAGCAGACTT
Source organism: Myotis nattereri (assembly GCF_964212035.1). Taxonomy (NCBI): domain Eukaryota; kingdom Metazoa; phylum Chordata; class Mammalia; order Chiroptera; family Vespertilionidae; genus Myotis; species Myotis nattereri. The sequence continues at coordinate 161,823,966 of NC_138075.1, forward strand.
AAAAACAAGGGAAGACCTGCTTTACCTACTTCTACTCCTAAATTCATCCAGAAGCAGTATATTTATCCAGAGACAAACCAGAAAAAGGAAGGGAATGGGGAACAAAATGTGTATCTCAACACCCAGAGTTGTGCTTCCATGACCCGGCCCAGGCCTTTCCAAACTACAGGGAGAAACGAGAGGAGGAGAGGGAAAATAAGAATGAGAATTAACACATCTTGTCCAGAAGGCGACTTCAGCCCTGTAGAAAGGGTGGGGATAAAAAAAGGACAAGAGAATAATGACCTGTCCTCTTTAAAGCTTCTGCCAAACAACGGCAGAGACCACCATGTTCAGGCTACAAGATTTTGTGGGATCACTTTCAAAACCCCATGACCTTGACTTGTGGACTAATGAATATTCTGAAATTGGATAGATCTAAATTGCTTCTTTTTCTTGGGTGAAAGGGTTCCGGATAGAAAATGGAAATGCTTGATATTTCTAACTGAGAAGGAATTTAAAATCATGAATTAAGTACCCACGAAATTGTGGAAAGGGGTAGAGTATCAGTCAGAAGTGTTTTGTTGTTGTCATTGCTCACTGCACTACAAATTGTGAACAAGCATGCAGGAAGCCACAGCTGCTATCCACAAATGAAGAGAAACCCTGACTAAGTTAAAACTGCTCCACGGCCCCTCTACTGGTCACTAATAATGGAACATGGAATTGTCAGTCACTAGGAAAGTATTTGGCAAAGCCCACAGAAGTGGCCATGTCAGGTGTGGGGGCTAAGAATGATTTCTACCCTCCTTTACATTTAATATTACATGAGTACCTTTCATTAGCTGAAACTAAGCATTATTCAGAACCCGAATGCCAAAGGATTCTGGGAAATGTAGTTTCCAAGGTTCTAGCCCCTGAATACAGGGGAGAGTACAGAAGGGAGTTGTAAGGACTGCAGACTAATGAAGTTTGTCAAAGGCATGCCCATTTTCTAAAGGAAGAAGTAAAAGCTAACTAGACATTCTGAAGAGGAGAAGATGCATCAGATTTGCTTGTGAGAGCCCAGCCAGCATGGCTCAGTGATTGAATGTCCACCTATGAACCAGGAGGTCACAGTTCAATTCCCGGTCAGGGTACATGCCCCAGTTGCAGACTGGAGGGGCATGCAGGAGGCAGCTGATCAATGATTCTCTCTCATCACTGATGTTTCTGTCTCTCTCCCTCTTCCTTCCTCTCTGAAATAAATAAAAATATATTCTTTAAAAATTAAATTAAGTTTAGAAAAATTTGCTTGTGAGAAATTTTAACCTCATGGCCAAGACATTATAAGCTGTGTATATAATTGGGTACATGCATGTGTCCCTGGGAATGCCACTCATTTGAATGGATGACTGACAGCAAGTAATTTTCAAGGGTCAAAGAGGGGGTTTATTTTCTACAAACCGTCAAAAGAGTAGAAATCAGTTGTTTAGCTAACTGATATATTTCACTTTTTATTTTTTAACAAATGAGGACTGCAAGGGTAGAATTTTCCTGCAGAATGCATGTATAGCAAGTCATTTACAGACTTCTGCCTGTAAAAAAATATCCTTATGCCTGCTTCAGAGCAACTCCTATTATGGTGTGCTGGTGAAGACACTGGCTCCTCTGTTCTTTTGGGAGCAACTGAGTTTTCTCTTACATTCCAACTCCATCTGTTCCTTTTCCTAGAGTCTTCAGAAATTTGCAACTGTATTTGAGTTTGTTCAGAAGCCTTTACCAAGGATTGCAGGATCTACACAGCTTCCAACATTATGCGTTAAAAGAAATTTTAGATTGTGTAACCAAATTGTCAACTGAGCTTTTTTTTTCTTAATCTCTATATTTAAATGATTCTTGGGACTTCCAGTCTTCTAGAGCTAATGAATTCTTTCCATCTGATAAATGTTCCAGCCCCTTCCCATCTGATAAATGTTCCCATAGCAACACTAAGGCAATCTGTTTAGTTTCATTAAATGCCAAAATTATAGCCTGAGAAAAATGCATAATGTATTATATAATATTATAGCACCTAGAGAAAGGAATCATGTGTGATTGAATTCATTATGATTTTTGGATGTGGTTGTTCAAATAATCAATAAAAGTATTACTATTTCTTTTTGTAAGGGAGAAAAGAAATCCTTGAAATCTGAGTTATTCTTTTGAAGTTTGACAAGGATTCAGATTTACTCTTGATGTTAGCAAATCTAAATTTCCCAAGCTCGTTTTCTCTATATTCCTAAAACCTGTTCCCTTATATGATCTATTTGTGTTCTTTCACTCACTCACATACTCTAAAGAACGCCCTCATTTTTATGATTTAAAAAATATTTTTAAAGAACAAATACATTCTGCTTATACACAAAGCAAAAATGTCTATTGATTTATAAAAATCAGAAGTGTGCCACCGTCTTTTCCTGAAGCTGAGTAGTGGAAAGGTGTCTGCTGCTCCAGTTTACAATAGCTAAGATTTGGAGACAACCTAAGTGCCCATCAGAAGATGAGTGGATTAAAAAACTGTGGTACATCTACACAATGAAATACTACACTGCTATAAGAAAGAAGGAACTTTTACCATTTACAACAGTATGGATGGAACTGGAGAGCATTATGCTAAGTGAAATAAGCCAGGAAGTGAAAGATTAATATCACATGATCTCACTCATATGTGGGATATAAGGATCAACATAATTTGATGAACAACGATAGATCCAGAGACAAATGGCAGGGAGCGGGTGTTAGAGAGCAACCAAAGGACTTGTGTACATGTATATTAACATAACCAATGGACACAGACACTGGGGCATTGAGGGTGGGAATGGCTGCAGGGGGGCCAATCAGGGAAAAAGGAGACATATGTAAAACTTTAGACAATCTATATATATAAAAGGCTAATATGCAAAGTGTCCTCTTGGGAGTTCGACCCAGAGACTGGGAGTTGGATCATTTGCTGTGACATGTGCGGATCACCCTGGGGTGGCGCGGAACGAAGGAAGGCCCAGGCCAGCAGCTGGCAGCCGGAGAAGGGAGGCCGCAGATGGCAGCCAGGAGACCCCTATAGGCCCTGATCGCCGGCCAGGCCCAAGGACCCTACCCGTGCACAAATTTCATGCACCAGGCCTCTAGTAAATTAATTAATTAAAAAGGCATTTGCTGCTTGACAGGGTTGATGTGCCTGTTTTAAGCAACCCAAAGAAAAGGCTGGCTTCACAGAAATGAACAAGGGGTGGGGGATCATTAATCATCTTGCAAGACATTTTAAACTTCTGAAGAATCCACCATAGTTATCTATATTTTCTTTTTGCATTTAACATGATTAATTCCCAAATAATTTATTTATACATGATTTTGGGTATATTATTTTTTGACTATGTGGATTAATATTAAAGTTTGAAGAGACTAAAGGAGTCATGTTGGTTCTTCCCCTGTTTCTTGAGATTATAAAAAACCTTGCAATAACATTATGCAATATATTTTAACTAATATAATTTTCAGTTGACAGTTATACCTCAATAGAACAGGGTGGAACTCAAAAAAAAATAAAATATAAAACACCTTAAGTTATAGAGAATGTTATTTACCTAATGTGAGCCAAGCCTTGTTTGTAAGAATTAGAAGTATTTACTACTAACTGTCTTTGCCAAATGGGCTTTCCATGGAGAAACAAATAAAGGTATGTCAGAATTTTGTCAGCCATTTCATCATTGCAGTTGGTATATAGATTTATGCTTACCACACTATTAAATTACATGGCACATAGCAGTTAAATTACAGTGTGGAATGTAGCAGACATGCACCAACCATACTTTTCTGTTCTGCTATTTTACCTTTTCCTTTGCTACTTTCCAAAGGTAGTTGTCACTTTATCCTATTTTGATTATTATGAAGATGCATACAAGAACATTTTGTCTCAGGCTGTTTTCAATAAAAAACCATAGAGCAAATTTTATAGATAGCTCCAATTTTTGTAACTCTAAGAATAATACTGCTTATAGCAGTGGCCCCATTCCGGAGTGCAGATGGTTTTGATGTATATATTTCAGGTATCTGGAGCAGTGCCGAAAAAGGCAGTCCTGGTTGATACCTATTTTAGAATTAGCTCTCCATCCATAAATGTGTGTTTTTGAACGGTTTCTTTCTGGAATTATGCAGACCTGGAATAAGACTAAATTTTGTTGGGTGGATTTTTAAAGTGGTGACAGTGCAACATATAGTGTAGGAATAATTTTAAGATTAGGGCCATTGTGTGGTTTTCCAAATCTCTTTTACTTAATAAAAATACAGCTGTTCATTTAGACAATTATTGACCATTAAGAAATAAAGCTATCTTTCTATTGACGTTAGAAAGACCAGTCCTGTTCCCTGAATTGAAAGTAAACTTTTGGTAAAAACAAAACAAAACAAAAAACAATCATAAGACTACACCTGTTTCTTGAGTGTAGACCTGTCTCTTGAGTGGAGGGTTGGATTACTGTACAGTCCCTGAGAGAGCGTCAATCAGATGAAATCAGGGGCTGGCCACTGTTCTTATCCTGGCGTGGGAGGAGTAGGTCAGTGAGGGAACTTGGGATGAGGAGGAGGAAGAGAGGGAGGAAACCACCTACTTCACTCAGCTTGGTGTGTGAGAAGAGCAAGGCCTTCTGAATCAAAATGCCCACTTTCTAGTTGTTACTTTCCCTCCTCAGGAGTTCTCTGTGGGCCCTGGGGCCAGACTGCCAGGATCGGTTCCCATCTTGACTGACTGTGTGACTGCTTAGCCTTGAGAATTTGAGCTCATTACCTAAAACTCTCTGAGCCTCAATTTCTCATCTGCTTGATGGAGGCAATAAAAGGACATGCTTTTGGGGAAGTGTGAGGATTAAATGAGCACAACCCCAGAGTAAGCTAAACCAACTGATATTGTCAGGATTTAAATTCCTTAACCACTCTGAGCTTTAGTGTTTCTCATTCATAAAATGGAATATCGTGGACAGTGTGAAGATTACATACAGTGGATGATATTGGCTAAAAGTTCTTAGTGAACATTACTGAGATGTGAAGTAATGTTGAGCTGATTAAAATGCTTTAACTAACTTGCATTCTCCATTGCATCACACATTTGAATGAGAAAACTTTTACTCTGTCTAGTGAATGGCAGTTTATTCATAGGACACCCGGGTTTTGGCAGTTGGTTATTGAATATTATAACTGACTGGTTCCTGCAGACATTATTTATTGAGCGCTTGCTATGGAAAATCTCAGGAGAGGCTGCAGGTGAGGTCAGGGAGGCCCAGAGAACTTTGGCCCGTCATGTGGCCCCTAGTTTTAACTACGCTCATTGTTTCCCAGACTTCTTGTTCTGATATGGGACAGAGGCAGAAAGCCCCAAATACTGCAACTGAAAGGAGTGACTCCTATGCGCAGTTGCTTTCAAATTCTGTTTTCCATTTGCACCTCCACATTTTTTTTCCAGAGTGAGAAAGAAAATCCCTCTCCTCTTAAGTACTGCTTTTTAAACCGTTCTTACTGCGTACTGCTCCTGCTTTTCTCTTGCCACCAGGCTTCCATTTGTGAGCCATCTGAATAACTTCCCACATAACACATTTCTGTTCACTGCTGCTCTTCCCCTGGGGAATACAGATGAGGTTGGGGATGCAGGAGCAGCCAGGGGACACTGAGATAATGGCTCTCTGTCGTCGTGAATAATTCTCTCAGTTTGAATTCTCAGCAATTAACCAGGTTGCTGGTGGTTTGTGATTTTTTTTTTCTTTCCCTTTTTTTTTTACCTTCTTGGTATATATCTAGCTTTAATGATTTCACAGAATGTTTGTCACCCTGAAGCTTTACTTGCAAAATAAAAACCCCAAAAATGAACAAAGTGATTTCACCAGTGACCTTTCTCTCTCCATTATGATGTAGTCTATCAACATGATACCATTATTTAAATGCACAGAACTTTAGCTGTTAGCTACTGACCGAGAATAGGATGGTCTAGAACAGGCGTGGGCAAACTACGGCCCGCGGGCCGGATCCGGCCCGTTTGAAATGAATAAAACTAAAAAAAAAAAAGACCGTACCCTTTTATGTAATGATGTTTAATTTGAATTTATATTAGTTCACACAAACACTCCATCCATGCTTTTGTTCCGGCCCTCTGGTCCAGTTTAAGAACCCACTGTGGCCCTCAAGTAAAAAAGTTTGCCCACCCCTGGTCTAGAAACTAGTCATGAAAGCTGGGAGTTTTTGCAGTGATCCAGGAACTTTTCCAGATTCATAAAGTGTTTTCTGAAATAAAAGGCAGAACTACACAATTTTGATTTGGAAAATCAAGACGTCAGGGTGCCCCAAATCTAAAATATTAAAAGAACAGAAGAGAAGAGTATTGAATAAACCCCATGTCCCTTGGAATGGGTTTCAAAGGACTCTAAAATTATCCGAGTGGCATCTCTTCTTACAGACAGGAGTTCCCTTCACTCAGACTTTGAGATCTTTATTCAGTGTGCAGACAACTGTTTCGTTTTCCTAGGTGCTAGGGTCCCTCTAGGTTTCTTATTTCTCTACTCAGGGCATGAGCATGCTGTCTCCTAGGCTTGAAACGTTAGAGGCCCTCTTGATTTCTTCTTCCCCTTCATCCCCAATCTCTAGTTGGCTGCTAGGTCCTGCCATTCCTTTTAGATGTCTTTTTGTATCCCTTTTCTCCTTAACTACTTCAGTTACCTTTTTCTTCCTGACACAACACCTGGAACATGGCAAGTGCAAAATGCCTGGGCAACTCTAAGGGAGGTATGTGTAGGACTTCCCCAATTCAGTCACCAGTCTTTATTATAGCTCACTGCTTATTTCTACACTTGTGGTTTACTTGGAGGCACTTTGTGAGAAGAAACCTATTTTATCACTTAGTGAGAATGACTGAGAACAGGACCCTGGTTTAGGCAAAACAAAACAAAAAAACACACACAAAAACCTCCCTAAGTGAGAAGGGGAAGCATAGTGGTCGTTACCAACGCGCTTTCACAAATCGACCTCGTAACTCAGACTCGGTGCCCTAGAAAAAGTAGAAAAGAGAGCATTTGGAGATCACTTGGGAAAAGTGGAAACTGTGAATGTTAAGTCTCGGATTGCTAAGGGGCTATGGTATTTCCTGCCCATTTTCTATTTCTCTTCTAATTCATTTTTTAAAATCTTGTAGATTAATTTTGCTGAAATACCATTTGGTGTTCCTCATCCCCTGTTTGAGAACCTGCAGTGACTCATCACCAGTTGTAGAAAACAATTCAAAGGCCTTAATGAAGCTGGTTGTAGGCCTCCCACAGTTTGGCCTGGGCCCACCTGTCTTGTCTTCTCCTTCAGAAACCTTTGAAATCCAGCCAAATTGATTTGTTCTTTGTCCCTGTAGTATATATTTTCCTATCTCTGCATTCCTCTGAATTTTCTTTGGAATAGGTTTCGAATCTGATTCTCTTTCTCTAATCTCTACTCGGTCTGTGTTCAGGCCCTGTAGGGTTGGCCTAGGGCCCAAACCCAATTGTGAAGGCCACACTGGTTGAAATGTGGGAGAATTCCGTGACATAATCGAATGTCATTACTTCAGTTAGTAATGATTATTGATATAAAATGCTAATTGAATCAGGGCTGAGGGATTGACCACACACTGAAAAGAACCATTCAAGAATTCCATAATTGAAACCATGCCATAATTGCTTATCTCTGGAAATCCTTCTTCAGTAAATCAGGTTTTGTATTTTCATACGAAAAGCCATAGTTGGATCATAGAACAAGTCCTAGAATCAGACTATCTGGGCGTGAAACCTCACTCTGACTTCCAGCTATTTAATCTTGGACAGCGTTTCCCTGTCTCCGGATGGGTCTGATAATGATACCTACCCACCTGGGAGGGTGGGTGTGAGGATAGTGCCCGCCACATGGTAAGAGCTCAATAAATATTAGCTGCTGCCATTATTATTATTAGTAGTAGTAGTACTGTAGTTATTTTCCGATGAATTTGATATTTTTTCCTGTCAGCATTTACTTTGCCACATTTAATTTTGAGTTAAAAGGTACTTCCTGCTTTGAGAATGAAATCTATTTCAAGTTAAAATAAAAATTCATCTAATATACCCTTAAGTACTAATGAGGCATTTAGTGCACTGAAGTAATGTGCTTCCCAAAGTGGGAACTTACAACAAAGAAATCATTTAAGCTTAACAATTTCTTATATTAGTCATGTAATTATCCCTTCTCTTAGAAGCCTGGGGCCAAATGGATTTGTTCCCAGGAGAAAGAAACTATCTCTCCTGGCTTAACAAAGATTCGAGTATGAAAGCTATCCACTCTCTGATCCACTGCTACCTCCCTGATCTTGGAATGCCTGCCTCGCCCATGAGAAAGAAGAGTGGGTGAGGCAGCAAAAGCAGGAAGGACCTTTTCTCTTTCTTGAAGCCAGTCTGAGGCCTAAGATGCAGAAAGAAACGCCTAACTGAGTTCTTCAAGGGAAAAGGGACCCAAGGAAGGTGTTCTGCTCATTCATTCATTCATTCATTCACACATTCACCCACTCTTTTATTATTCATTCAGCTCATCAACCAGTTATCGACCATATGCCTAGTGACAAACCCTGCACTCGGTATTGAGCATGCAGAGGACAAGACTGACATTTAGTTCTCTGCCTTGAGGTAAAGGAGTTTTGTTTGTGTGTGTGTGTATGTGTCTTTAACAAGTCAAATTTTAAAATAGTTCTTCTGGGAATGAATACCTCCTCAAACAGATTTACATTGGCTAACCTCAGTGCCCAGTGAACAAATGTAGTGCATATTTAATTTAAAATCCATGGAGTGGAAGTATGGGAGCAGTTGGAGAACCTTGTTGAGGTGCAGAATACCAGTCAGAGTTGGAGTCATGATGATCACATGGCGCTGGGTCAGGCCGTAACCTGCGATTTCTAAAATCAGGTACTCTGTGTATCACTGTGATTAGATAGTGGCATTTAAATGTTACCACTAGGCCATATAGATTGTACATATGTAGCAAACATTTAAATGTTGCCACTAAACTGTATGAATTTTAGATGTGTAGAAAATAACACATTTTCTCTCCCCCCCGCCCCCACCATTGCATAGCTTTAGAGTATTTGCCCCACCCTTTGCACCAGCCTGGGAAAAGAACCATTTCCGATTCCCTGTGCACCATCAGACACATGCTGCTTGACTGCTGGGATGAATTTAAGTTTTGATCTACCTTGTAAGTTTCCTAGTCAGAATTATGTTCTTGTGGATGTTATTTGGGTTTGAACATTTTCTTTTGCTTATTTGTTGCTAGCGTCTCTAAGTCTGCACAGGACAGCAAACACTCTTTCAGCATTGCATACTTTTTCTTACTGACTAGTAGGACCATTTACAGTTTTTAAAGCACTTTGACCATGAAGTAATTTGAAGAGGAGGAAAGAACTACTTCAAAACATAGAGGCAGCATCATGATATAGATGAAATATACAAGTCAGGTACTTGAGTTAGTCCCATTGTTAGGTGGAAAATTTCCTCCTGTGACTTGCAAATTTTTAAATTTATTCTTAAAAGTGGTCATGTGTTTTATTGAATAATTTCTGTCAAAGCGCAGCAGAGAAGCCATGCCTTGTTCAGACGGTTCTAGTGTTAAAAAGTGACGGGGAGGGTAACTCGGAAACATTGCAGAAGGTGTGCCTGAGCACACAGTGGCTCTGAAATGCTTCTCATGTTGCTTGTCTTTGTGGACGTAAGCCCACCAGGAGGAGGTCATTATTAAGGTAAAACATTTCTTTTTGTTAGCTAGATGACAAGTGGCTGCAGTTTGGTTCTTCTGAATCAAGAATGCCTCCTTGAGTGCTAATAGGATCCTTAGTTTGGTTTCCTTATTTGGAAGCCCTAATTAAGCTCTGATAAGATCTCTCTCTGTTGATGTTTTGACACCCTTCTTTGTTGACCTGACTCTTTGTTCAGGGATCATTTAGCAGCTAACCAAACACATGTGGAGCGATGACTAGAATGTTATATTACATGTGCCCAAGATACAATTCCTTTTTTGCCCCTAATGTATGATATCTTCAGAATCATACATTGCTGTATGTGTGCTGTTGAAATGAATGTGCGTGTTGTGTTTTTTAAAGAAAGAAACATAGTATTTCATTTCTTGCTGATGGTTGAACTTAACAAGGGAAGCCCCTTTCTTTGGTACAATATCATGCTTTGTTTAGGTTCCATATTGAGAAGAAGCCTGAATTATTTCTTTCACATAATGCCTGCCTCACTCAGACCCACGCATAGAGTTCTGCACGTACAAGCCAGACCCCTGCTCCTGCACAAAACCCTTCAATAGCTTCCCTGCGCCCTTTGGACAGAATCCAAACGCTTGATAGCCCTGGATGCCCAGAGGGCTGCTTTGTTCTCAAACCTCCTCCGAGCTCTTTCCCCTTACTCCATGCCCTAGCCTTACTAGAGATTTTATATTTCATGGCATTTGTTAAGCTCTCCTTTAACCCAGAAAAGTCTTATTCACCCTTTGGGTTTCAGCTTAAATATCACTCCTGGGGGAAATCTTTTCTTATTACCAGAAGTGTGCAATCTTCTGCTTCATACTCTTCCTTTTGGCGAGATTACTGCACTTAAATTTACTGTTAATCAAGCATTCGGTGGCCTATTATCTGTGTTCCCATTAAAAATTTATGTTTATTTCTTTCAAGGAAAGGACTGTGTTTACCTCTGTTTGTCCCTCTCCCCAGTGTGTAATATGGTGCCTGCCCATGATTGGTTATCCTAAATATTTGCTGGTTGATTTGTAAGGAGAAAAAAAAATGTACAGGTATTTACCGCATGATGGAGAAGCCTGTTTTCAGTAGAAATTAACTCGAGTGACACTGATGATTTTTGTTTTCTGTTATATAATCAGGATTAACAATTGCTTACTGTCTTTAAATTATAAAATATTTATAAGAGTAGAATAGTATTTAATAGTCTGTGATTATAAAATAAAATATCTTTATTAAACAACTACTATATTAGAATGTAGACAGTTAGACAGTCTGAAGTAATCATTTTTAAAGGTAGCTCATGAAGTGGAAGATCTTTTCAAGCACCCGGCAGCATTTTAAATGCATTATTTTACTTTTAAACAATTGTGCCTGTAATGGTGAGTGGTTCTCATCTGTTCCTTGTAGAGCCCCATAATGACCTCTGTCTACTTATATACTGTTTCATCTTAGATCAAAGGACCTGATGTCTTTTCCACATATTTAATTGCATTGTCACATGTGTTTAATTATTGATCTGTCCAGTCAGTGCTTATTGAGGGGAGACAATGAATAAATTCATTAATTTAAACATTTCATACTAGGTTTTTAAATTATAAGTATTCAAAAAGAAATATAAGTACAAACTCTGAGTTACAGAAATATTTAGAAAATATTTTTAAGGTTTGCATTTTCAGCAATTCAGATATACTCCATTCTTCTAGTTATAATTTTAAACTTTCATAGGTTGAATTCCTTAAAAATTTTTTTTGTTAATCATCACCTGAGGATATTTTTTTCCATTGATTTTTAGAGAGAGTGGAAGGGAGGGAGAGAGGGAAGGGGGGGAGAGAGAGAGAGAGAGAGAGAGAGAGAGAGAGAGAGAGAGAGAGAAAGAGAGAGAAATATGAGAGAGACACATCAACTGGTTGCCTCCCGCACTGGGCCAGGGATCGAACCTGCAATCCTGGTACATGCCCTTGAGGGGGAATCAAACCTGCCACCCTGGGGTGTGTGGATTGACTCTCTAACCCCTGAGCCAGGGTGGAACTTCGTTTTTTTTAACAAACTTTTGTGACTATATAACAGTATATAGCATAGTAGGCTAGGTCTGTAAGATATACAAATGAAAAATAAACAGTGACTCTTCCTAAAGACTAGGATTCTAGAGAACCTAGCTAATGTTTCCCCCAAATAATATGTTGTGTGCCATGTATGTTGTGTGGCATGGAAGACTTCAAAAGTTAAATAAAGAAAAAGCTATTATGAGAATGCCAAGGAGGAAGTGAGTAATATGAATTTGTAGACTCAGAGAATGCTTCAAAGAGAAGATGGTAGTTGAAGGTTGAATGCCATTTCAATAGACAGATCGTTGGAGACAGATGATGGCTGGTAGAACAGAACCTCTGGAGCAACTGCTGTGTACTTTTCCTATTCAGGGAATGGGACCATCCAGAGGGACTGGACAGAGTATGTTTGGAAATGAGTTTTGGAGGCTGTAATAGCGAGCCTGATTATGTCCAGTTGAGGAGATCTTTGAATGAATTGGACTTTATTTGGAAGCTCATAGGGACCTACCACTAAAGATTTTTTTTTTTAATGAAAGACTGTAGTAATCATTGAAAATGATAACCAAAAATGACTTCCCTTCCTGGCACATTTTAGTAGAATTGCACATTTTGTACTACCTTTTCCCTGTTCTTTCTGGTTTGATGGGGTCATGTAGTTATTTCTGAGAATGGTGGTGTTACTAGAATTGATGGAGCATTTAATGACCTACCAAAGGCTTTTTCCAGCTCTCTTTTGTTTGTATATTTGAGATAGTGGTTGCCTATATGTGTAGACCACCCTTCTAACCAGAGATGAATGTATATTTGAGCAAGGCATACAAACCTTTGTTGTTTTAAGCTGAATACAGAGATTTGAGGGTTGTTTATTATTACATCTTGCCTCGATAGATACAGGGATGGTGTCCGGTCCTTGCTTTATAAAGACAATTGTGGTAGCATTAAGTTCGATACATATACTAGTAAAGAAGGGAAAACAGGAGTTGAGACCATTTAAAAGGCCTTTGGATTAATCCTGACAAAAAATAATGGTCAGGCAATGGCACTGGACATGGAAAGAAGAAATAAGGTGAGTGGTATGGTAAAGAAAGGATCAACAAGATCTTTTAACAAGTCAGGTAAGGGCCAAGTATAAGAGGAGCACTGAAGTTTACTTCTAGCAGAAATTCTTATCATTTAACTTCTGAAACTTTTCCCACAGAAGAGATTACACTCATATGTTTCCTTTATGTTTTATGTGTTTTTTCTATTTAAACAAACTTTAAAAAAAAAATTTTCCAGAGCTTTGATAAAATCAAATTGATTTGTTGTCTTTATCTACATTTATTCACAGTTCCTGATAACTATTTAGACGTTCTATATTTTGCTTTCTTACTGCCTTATTAATTATTGTACATATATATGTATATATATGTGTGTGTGTATGTATATATATATATGTGTATATACTATATATATATATATATATATATATATATATATATATATATATCATACATAATGCCTTTTAACTTCAGTTAAATAGGCTTTGGTTCCATTTAATTACTGGGGAAAAATGATAAATCTCAACTACCCTATTAAACTATAGCATTATATATAGTGATAATAATAATTGCATACAAAGTTGCATTCTCAAAGCAATTTAATATGTGTTTTCTCAATAACTACATGAGACAACTAGAGTATGTGTTTACTTCATTTAGTGAATAAGAAAAGTGAAAGTTAGAGGTGTAAAGTTAATAAAGAGCAAAGCCAGTCTTAAGCCGATGCCTTCCGTCTCCTTGCTGACCCCTCTTCATTCATACCCACAACTTTGAAGCACAGAGAAAGCTGAAGAGTGATCAGGGGCACAAGCACAGAACTTGGACCTATCTCACTCATACCTAAGAGGAAACCACTAATCTTTAGGTAGACTGGCCAAGTATATAATAGTTTGACCTTTGTATTTCTAACAACTATGGGCCTATTTTGAATCTTCCTACATGCTGTGACATTCTGATGATCTTATTCCCCCTATACCAGTGTTTGTATAATGAGGTTCTGGTGGAAGTGTGTGCATTGTCATTCTACCTAAAATATTGATATGGGTAGTATAAGCTAGAGGTCAAGAACACAGACTCGGGAATCAAATGGCCTGCTTTCAAGCCCAGGCTCCCACCATGAGTAATGGTGAATTTAGGACCATTACACTACCTCTCATAGCCTTCGTTTACTCACCTCTAAAATGGAGTAAGAGTTGTACGTGGGTAATAAGGTTATTGTGAAGTTTAAATGAGGTAATCAACATAAAGACCTTACTACAAGGTTTTGCACATTGCAAACTCAATCACCTAGCCATTGTCAAATAATGATCTAATGAAATGACTGGAATTTTAGCAGAACTGCTATCATCAATCACTTGGGTGATTATAATTTAATTATAAATTAAGTTATAAATTCACACTGTACCTGATCACTTATCAGAGTTTGATAAATGAGGAATTAAAATATTAGGACTCGGTTTGCGCTGCTCAGTTCTTAACTACTGGTTAGAGAAAATCATGTCAGCTGAAGTACAGGGAAACACATAATTGTTTGGATTTTTAATGCCTAATAGTTGGTGTGACAACCATGTGTAAAGGCAAAACAGATATTGCTATTGTTTTGGTTTTGATACTGAATTTACAACTTCCAGCAAAAATCTTTCCTTTTGGTTAATGTTTGACTTTCACCTTTCCCTAGAGTTGAATTAACACACCATTTCAAAAGCTAATCCTTTAGTTACACAAGCTAGAGAATGAAACCAAATACTTTTTCTATTTTCTGATGAATACAAGCTTGGTTGGTTTATACTTTGGGTAATACACTGGTAACACATTGTAAAGCCATATTTTCTAACAGAGTTGAATAATGTAAGGAAGTATGTGAAACCGAAGTGACTTGGTTAAGATAGCTTTGCCATATAGCTTTGTCTAGTTACTAGTGTTGCTATAAGCCTATGAGGTGATACATGTAAACAAAGACAGTGCCTTACACTTCCTAAGTGCTCAACAAAAGTTACACTGGTGCCTCTTTCAATTTTTTCTCTTTTGCCTTAAATAATTTTATTAGAATTTAACAATTTATTTTATACGTGCTTATGGTTTCGAAGATATAAAATTGCAGGATTTTCTATATCACTTATTTTCAAAAGTACCCATTTTTGGAAATCATCTTTTTCATTCCCTTTTAAAGACATTTCATGAATCAATGAGTAGTCCAACTACATCAGTTGAGTTAAATGTTTAGAAATAATTCTACATAAAAAAGAAATCATATTGAAGAACAATAAAATGTTACGGAGTGAATGTTATGGAATGTGTGTATCCCCCAAAATTTATATTTAGAAGCCCTAATGCCCAATGTGATGGTGTTTGGAAATGATGCCTTTGGGTCAACTAGATCACAAGATTATGCCTCTTGTGATGGGATTAGTGGCCTAAAAAAAGAGGAAGAGAGAAAGGTGCAGAATTTGATCTTGGACTTCCAGCCTCCAGAGCTGTGAAAAATAAATCTCTGTTGTGTAAGCCAGCCAGTCTAATGCATTTTCTATGACAACCCAAGCAGACTAAGACAAATTGTAAATGGGAATACTTATCCTAATATAGTTGTTAAAAACTGTGCATTTAATTCAAGTCAGATAATTCATAAATCTTAGTCACTTTTCCTAGCCCTTGCTTTTATTTCATTTCTAGCTCAAAGGACACTTTCCACCCCCCACCCCCACCCCCCCCCCCAGCTGCACTTAAAAAAATTCTGAAACACTTGACCTTTTAATATCATGATGAGATTTAACTCAGTGTATTTCAACAATAATTCTGCTTTTGATGTATTCTAAGGAAAAGCATTCTTCCTTAGTTTATATTTTGGATGAGAGAGTTGAGCTAAACGTTTTAAGAGGGGTTTGATACTGCCTGCACTACACCCAAAATCAGTAAGATTACCTGATGGTGTCTATTTCACGCAGAGGCGTGGACCTTAGTAAAAGACACCAAGTTACTTAAGTGATTACATTTCGGAAATGGTCGTCTGCCCCCACAATAACTGGAGACCTGTGACAACTTGGAAACATAATTCAGTTAATTTTCATCTTTTAGGTGTAAAAGAGCTATTTTATGGTATGGGTTGTAATTAGCCACAGGAAAAAGAGCATGGCATAGGGATGTGTGATTTGAATCTGTCAATGTGTATGTGTGTGTGGGGGCGGGGGGAGGGGAGGAGTGTAGGGTGTGGATAAAGTATGGCAGAATACCAAGGGGGAAAAGTGGCAATTGTAACAAATAAGTTGAAGATAATTACAATTGTTCTTGGAAATAATTCAGATTGGTCCAATTTCAAGTAGCAAAGGTAATAATATCTGCGAATTACCTGTATGCCAACATTCTTGTATTATATTTCAGTGGACTCAGCCTTTTCTCCTTAGTGTAATAGGAACTCTGTTTCTTTTTTTAGTTAGTGGCCTTTGATAGTCTCAGATAAAAGGCATCCTTCTGAATTCTTTGATCATACACTACAGCAAGCCAAAAAACTCTCTCATTCATGGCATCTCTGAAAAATGTCCATATTTTTCAAGTTCATTTTAAATTATTTAATAATACAGTGACTTTTTTACAGAGTGCAAAGGAAATTAAGCCAACATTTAATTGCATGCTCTAAAGAAGAATCGAGGGAATGGGAAATTATTGGCCAGAAAATAATAACCCTGAACTCTAAATCCAACACCTTATCTATTTTGAACTCTTCACTACATTTATTTAACAGCAGAGCGTCTGCTGGGAATAGCCTAGACTTTGGGAGAAATTGGCTTCAAACCACAGCTCTATCACTTAAAGCTATGTGCCCTGCACCAATTATTTAACCCTTTTCAGCTTTAAGTTTCCAAATCTAAAACAAACAAGCAAACAACAACAGGCATAAAAGTAGTACCTGTTTCAGAGGGATGTTGTACAAATTAAATGAGATCCTACCTGGAAGGCACAATGCAGGGCAGATAGTAAGTATGTAATAAAATGTGGTCTCTGCTTTTGATATTGATTCCTGTAGTTCCTAACTGTATGTCTGAATCACGTTACTTAGTTCTTCCTTTGTAAACAAGCTAATACTGACCTCGGGGATCGTTGTGACAATTATGAGTAACATGAATCACTTAGTGTGCTGGCTGATGTGCAGAACACTTGATATGTGGTTGTTTCACTGCAGAGCTCCTCCTGCACAACCTGGACTGCACTTTGAGGTAGTTTTGGGTAAATCAGAGAAGATGCCTTTAGGAACTTAGAGTGGCAGAAACTAAACCACAGAAGATGCATATATACATGAATATTCAAGCGGGAATGGAGAAAAATATCTTAACCTTGGATTCTCCTAAATTTAGATTCCTGATACTTGGATCTGGACCAGGTTGAATTTTACTTTGAAAATGCATGTCAATGAAGGGTTTATTAAACTAAATAAAATGTGAAACATACTTCAAAGGGACATGATTAGCATTGAGCATAATATTTTTTTATGAATTTAAAGTCATAGCTTTAAACAAAATGCTTTTCTACATATTTACTAAAGCTAGAACCCTCATATATATTAAAATATTTTTAAATTGATTTGAGAGTAAGAGAGAGAGAGAGAGAGAGAGACATCAATGATGAGAAACATCAGTCAGCTGCCTCCTGTATGGCCTGCACTGGGGATCAATCCTACAACCTGGGCATGTGCCTTGACCTGGAATCGAACCGGAGACCTCTTGGTGCATAGGATGTTGCTCAATCCACTGAGCAACACCAGCTGGGCCATATATTTTTAATAGTTTTCAGCAGTGTGTGAACTTCAGAGAAGTAGTATGTCACATCTTATGTGACACCCCAACAAAGTTACCAGTTAGCTGCCGTGCCTCCGTGTCTCCAAAGCTCAGCTGCCAGATCAGGATCAGAGACGCTCCTCTGGAGCTGTCACTCGACAGCAGTGTATAGTCACGGAAGTGGATGAGATTGTCAAGGGGAAGCTAGTAGAGGGGCAGTGACAAACCTGGGGCTAATGCCTGCATTTAAGGGACAGTCAAAGGAAGAGGATCAAAGAGAAGGTTGAGAAATTGTGGCTAGAAAAGTAAGCGGAAAACTACTTACTTCTGTGTCCCTCCAAATTCATATGTTGAAACCTAAATCCCAGTGTGATGGTATTTGGAAGTGGAGCCTTTGAGAGGTGCTTAGGTCATGAGGGTGAAGCCCTCATGAATGGGATTAGTGCCTTTATAGAAAATGCACTCTCTCGCCACCTCTGCCATGTGAGGACACAGCCAGGAGATGGCTGTCTCTGAGATCCAGAGAACGGGCCCTCACCAGACACCAAATCTGCCAGGGACTTGAATCTACAGGTGCCTTGATCTTGGATTTTCCAGCCTCCAGAACTGTGAGAAATAAATTTCTGTTGTTTCTAAGCCATCTTTGTTATTCTATTATAGCAGCCCAAATGGACCAAGACAAAAACCAAGAAGGCTATAGTGTTAATAGAAGCCGAGGAGAGGAGGTCTCACGAATGCATGTGGGGTTTGGCAATTGGGAAGTAACTATCCATAGAAAGGAGTAGCTTGGCCCGGGACAAGGACAGTCTTGTGACAGTCAGTTGAGAGTGGTTAGGGGAGGGCAGACACTCAGGGTAGACCACTCTTTGAAGTCGCTCCACTAAGGAGAAATGTACTACAGTAGCATAAGAGGATGATAGGGACAGCAAGGGCTATTTGACCATGAAAGAGACTCAGTGTTTATAGGTAAAAGGAAAGAAACCAGTAGAAAAGGAGAAGCCAGATATATAAGTGGCAGAGTAAATAATTCATTTTGGAGTGTGAACCTTGAGAAATTAGGCATGGGAACACTGATGGACTAATTAGCTCTGGGTAGAAGTAAAGACCTTTTGAGACCAGAGGGAAAGGAAAAAGTAAGAAAGAAAGGAAAAAGAACAGTTGGTGTGTGATAGGTATTATCATTACTGTTGTCAGTCATTCTGAAGGTCTATGATGTCTGTTTGGACTATACTGAGCTTTCTCCTTTCTCACTGCCTCAGGTGTGCAGATGACACTGCTGCTGTCCTATCACTTCTAATTCAGCCAGCTCCTCCTTGTATGTCAGAATCAGGTGTAGGCTCATGTGTTGGGTTGCAGCATATACTCATGGAGTGAACAAAACTGTCTCTGTTCTCAGGAAGCTGTGTTCTAGTGGAGGAGAAAAGCAAACTGATAGGTACGTTTAAAAAAATACATAATGTACAAGATTGTAGCAAGTGCTATAAGGAAGACAAAAGAAGGTTAAGGAACGGAATGTGTCTGGTAGGGAATGGACGATGGAAAATCAGGGAAGGTTACTGGGAAGATGATGCAGCAGCAGGGTACTGAACGAAGCAACAGAAGAGAAGAGCACATGTTTAGGGAAGAATTCCTTAAACAGGCAGAGGAATCGCAAGGCGCTGCCGTGGGAGTTGGCTTGGTGTGCCGAGGAAAGCCGGCTAGTGTGGCTGAAGCAAAGGTTGTGCTCCAGAGAAAGGCTAGAGGAGGAGCTGGGGACCAGAACATTTAGGGCCTTTACTGAATTTAAATAGGATGCCACGGAGCAAACACATTTTTTGAGCAAACAAATAAAATATTGATCTTGTGACATGAGATTGTATTATTTTCCTATTAGCCTCTTTTTTGAATCATAAGCAAATAATCAAAATTGCAGAGTCTTCCAATGTGCTACAAGGGAATGGTGTCTCATAAAGTTCAAGTCCCTGTCTACCCATTTTTATTCACGTGAATAGAATGCGAGAAGCAGGTGATATTGTTTCTGTTCAATTTAATGGTATGTTTTAAAAATTGTGTGTCTGTGGATGGCTAGAGCAGCAGAGCCATCGCTCTGGTGCTGTACACACTTGCCTGGAATGCTTTCAGAGCTGCAGACTCTCTGCTGGATAACTTTGGCATCATTTCTCTTTGTCTTTAATGGAATATTTATGGCCTGGTCAGATACATCTGACTTTTACTAAAAGTGACTTGAAAAAAGTGTCAAACTCGAATTTTTTTTTTCTTCCCAAATGAAAACACAAGTGTAAGCACATTTTTTCATGTTATTCTGAATCACGTAGTTAATGCATCCTATCCAGGAAAGATAGTGCTGACAGAGGGATGCAGAAGGAAAAGGAAAGTGTCTTCGGTGTCTAGTAGTTCATGATTAGTGTTCTCAGGACCACAGAAGAGAGCTGCTCCAGACCGCTACACACGCCTGTATGAACCTACCTGGGGCGTGTAGTTTACTTGTCTGCTGAGATCTAGGACTTGAAAGGGCGGTATTGTGCAAATGAGAATGCTATTAAGTCAATGGTGCTGAATTTTAGACTCAGGACTCAGCATGGATATACACTTAAATCGAAGTTAACTTGAAGAGTAAGTTGCAGAGAGAAATATAGGATGAGTTTCACTTTGTCAAAGACAAATGGACATTTTTAGAAGTAATCTCCTGAGATAGGATGAGATTTAGATAAATATCAATTACCTTTAAAAATATTGCTATGTAAATAAATAAATAAATAAATAAATAAATAAATAAATAAATAACTTAGAATAGGAGATTCTTACTCCTAATCATTCACTTCTAGTCAGAAATCTATCAGTTAAATATGAAAGTACTATGCATACTTCATTGGAAAAGCAACACAAAAGATATAAAACCTACAATTATAAAGTAATATCATTTCTCCAGAAGGCTTAAAAATATCATAAGAGAAAACTAAAGTTTAAAGACTTTGGAGAATAAGTTCTATTGTATTATTTACCCTGACATATTGTTTTCAAGTAATAAGAATTGTTGCGACAGATTTAAACTCAAAGCCAGGAGAAAACAGAATGAAGTTACTCAAAATTCTTCATATGCTTAGTAGTTAGAGGATAAAAACAAACAACAAACAAAACACCGGCTGATTTGGGTAGAGGACCCATTCTACTTTGTAGAAACAGCAGGGCTCTATTCAGGTTTACTCTGATGGTTTATACTTAAAGTACTGTTAGCACATCTTTCATATTCTTTGTAGGAATCAAGAAAAATATTATTGAGCTCCCATAATGAGAAAACGCAAGGCATAATATTGGTTACTGTGTAAACATTGCTTTACAAGTAATCATAAGAGTCCTGGACTGCGAGGCTGCAGGAGGCACAGGGGCAGATCTGGCCCCGCCACTCACCTGCTCCACCCTCCCACTGCGGCCAAACCCGTCATGTTCCACACATGCCCCCTAGTGGTTAGTGCATGCCATAGCGGCCGGTTGTTCGGTTGTTCTGCCGTTTGATCTATTTGCATATTAGTCTTTTATTGTATAGTATAGATGCAAGTGTAACCTCATAACTATGTATAAAATTGCCCATCCTCTGCTCCCCCGCCCGGCCCCTCCCACCACAGCCCAGGTCCCTTGTCTGCTGGCAGCCCCACTGATGATGTGGAGTGATTGGGGCTGGCACCAGCAGTGGGTGTGAGCAGCAACTGCTGCCCTGATTGCCCCTCAGGAGCAGGGGGAGGTGGAGAATCCCTCAGGGGCAATTAGGGCCAGTAGCCACCGCTTGCACCTGCTGATGGCGCCAAGTGATCAGGACTGGTGCCGGGCACTGGCAGCGGGTGTGAGCGGGCCTGGCATCAACAGCAGGTGCGAGTGCCAGGCAGGGATGCAGTGCGCAGGAGTAAAGAATTTTAAGTAACCACCAGAGGCTCGCCGTAATGACAGCGACTGGAGCCCCGCCTTGGTCTAGTGTTCCCACTCACCTGTTCAACCATCCCACTGCGGCCAAGCCTGCCATGTTCCGCACATGCCCCCTAGTGGTCAGCGCACGTCATAGTGACCAGTTTGGTTGTTCCGGTTGTTCTGCCGTTCGGTCTATTTGCATATTAGCCTTTTATTATATGGGATAGATCCAAATGTAACCTTATAAACTATGTATAAAATTGCTCTGTAACCTTACGTGTGACTATATATAATTACGTATGTATTTATTACAAGTATAGAAAGAGCAAGCCTTCACAGAAGTGAGAGTGCAGGGTGGGATGCTTTGCTAGGTACATTTATATACATGTACTGTATGTCAGATAGTGTGCATGGTGACTATAATATCACACAATAAGCCAATGAGTAGATGTCTTACCCTCATTTTAGAGATTAGAAGTCTGGGTACATTGGGTTTAGTTGTCTAAAAGTTAGGCATTTAATGGCAGTAAAGCCAAGATTGGAATCACTACACCTCTTCTCAAAGGGATTGACAGAGACAAGGCTGGAGAAATGAGATAGAAAGGGGTTATATTGAGAGGAATGGATATGGTGGTACCGTGATGGAAAATTTGGATTTTTTTCATTTAGTCAAAAGCAACCATGGATTATTTCTGCCTAGGAAAGTGACATTGTGTAAGCAATGCTTTAATATTAGTAAGATATCAACTTTAAAAAAGTGGAAATTCGCCCTGACCGGTTTGGCTCAGTGGATAGAGCGTTGGCCTGCGGACTCAAGGGTCCCAGGTTCGATTCCGGTCAGGGGCATGTACCTTGGTTGCAGGCACATACCCAGTAGGGAGGGTGCAGGAGGCAGCTGATTGATGTTTCTCTCTCATCAATGTTTCTGACTCTCCATCCCTCTCCCTTTCTCTCTGTAAAAAATCAATAAAATATATTTTTTAAAAAGTGGAAATTCAATTGAATTGCTCATATTAATAACCTGTTTTATCTAACATAGAATAATGAAGGCATAGTCCTTGTTCTTTTGAGCTTATTTGGTTTGTGGCAGGTTTTTAAATTTTATTTTCTTTGAGGACTGACAGCTGTGAGTTATAATGGACTTCACAAATTGGTACATGTACTCTCTCAGCCCATGGAGAGCAGTAAATTGCTCTCATCCTCCTGACACATTTATATCAGGAGAAGAAATAGGGAAAAGGGAACAGCATTGCATCAACTAATTAAAACTAATGTGGGAGGAAGACGAAAAGAAAAAATAACACACAGGCAGGAATTTGAACCAGAGACCAGAGACGGTAGTGGCTCAGCTCTTCCAGGGGCTTCAACCCACCTCATGCTCTGGAAGGCCTAGGGTTTGGTTTGATTGGATGTGGCGGGGAGAGTGACATTGGGGTGTTCCTCAGAGAGCTGTAGAAATGACATGGCCTCCCAGAGGCATTCCAGTGTGAGTGGGGACATGCTGGTGTGCCTTCTCACACCAGCTGGGCATGGTCCCTGGGAACTGCAAACCATTCCTCAGCCACAGCAACAACCAGATGTGTGGTTCCTTATGTAATGTGTACTTTAGATGTATTTTAAGGCATGATCTGTCAGATCTCCATTTTCCTCCCCCATCTTTCTTTTTAATTGCTTTGGGATGAAAGTATCATAGGTTCAAAAAGTAATTTGGCAGTCCTCTACTCTAGACACTACCAGAAAATCCCCTCCGTAATATGCCTGCTAGCTTCTACTCCACTAAGCCAATATTTATTGAGTCGGTCTTTTATGTAAATGCAGGAGTACATATTAAGACAGCCACTTCCTGACAATCAAAGAAAACTATAATACAGTAATCAAATGAATCTATATTTCATCATTTTCAAAATATACATCTTTCATATTCTAACTTCTCTGAAATTTGCCTGGGTCTCACGATTACTGGTCTAACAATAGTCATGACGTTGCCTGCACAGGCACAAACTTAGTCGTGGTTGTTCATATTGTTGTCTCCTTCCTTGAGTTACCTGCATTGTTGGAACTGCACGTGTTGAGTTTAATTGCTGTTTACAGTGCCTTTAGCAATGTTCTTTGGCATCGAAACTAAATGTTACCATACAGAAGGCCAAGAAACAGGACAGTGAAGTACATACACATTTAATATTAGAGAATAAAATATTCACTCTTGGAGGGCTGTCTGATATTTTCTACTTTGACACAAAGCAAAAGCCATGTACTCAATAGGACCTGAGAGATAATGATCACCATAAGCCAGGGGTGGGCAACCCCTGGCACGCGTGCCAAACATGGAACGCCAGTAACTTTTGCTGGCACGCAAAACCCTCTCTTATAATCTTCCATTTACAATTTTTTTCTTAATATCGACTTTTTTATTTTTCAGATAAATTCAGTGTAGGTACATCTTAGATAAATAAAGAATTTTACATAACAAGTTATCTTAAAGACCGTAGACATGGATTGACAGGAGAGGGGAAGAGCAATTTCTATGCCTCTGCCTTAACTCTCCCTGCCTTCCTAGATCCGACCAGTGTTTTGGTTTCATCCACAGACGCTTGTGAATCTTTGTTCTCAGTGATGAACTTCGTTAAGTCTTGTAATAGGAGTAGCCTGACGGATGAAAGTAACTTGTGCATATCTCTGAAGGCCAGGAAATATAAACCTGATGTAAAATCTCTGTCATCAGTGATGCAGCAGCAAAAGTCCTACTGATAATATCAAACGGTCATAAAGTTTTCTGTCGGACTATCAGTGTACATGTATACATTAAAAAATAAATGTATTTTTCATCATCATATACTGTGTTTTTGTCGCTCGAATGAATTTTATTATTTTTTCAAGGTTTTTCACATACGT
The DNA here is from genome assembly GCF_964212035.1 of Myotis nattereri. Lineage (NCBI taxonomy): Eukaryota > Metazoa > Chordata > Mammalia > Chiroptera > Vespertilionidae > Myotis > Myotis nattereri. The sequence continues at coordinate 161,848,369 of NC_138075.1, forward strand.
ACACCTTAAGAGATATCAAGTAGGCATAACATGTTCTCAAAAAATTAGGGTTGGCACGCAGAAGAACTTTGAGTCAGAGATTTTGCTGGTTTTGGCACGCACTCACAAAAAGGTTGCCCACCCCTGCCATAAGCTAATGAAGCCCATTGTATTTTTTTTGCCAACGCACAAGCAGAGGATTGCCTCTCATACACCGGATAAGGAAGTCCAGCAACAAAGTGCTGGTTGTAATGCTGGAGCCCTGCCTTAGAAAACAGCACATTGTGGGTACTTTGGTAGCGTAGATAATGACGGTGGTGAACAAACATCAGTAACTGATGTGAAAAAGGATTCTGGTGAGTCAAAGTAGATGGAAAGAAGATTTCAGGGTATATTAATCAAAATTTGTCTTATAAAGTATAAAAGATTTTAAGTGATAAGAAAATATGCCATTGCTTAATTATTTAGTAATATCTGAAATACTGGTGTATCTTATAAAAGGCCTTGTCTTCAGGTCACTGAAATAGGGCAGTCACAACACATTATGCTTTTTAATCCTCAGGCACTATGCAAACTGAAATATTATCGTTTCAGTTTTGCAGATGAGAACATTGAAGTAACTAGCTCCATATCTTAGAAAAGTGATAGCGTTGGGAAACTAATAATTGGATAATGGTGGCTGCCATTTGAACCAGAGTTCAAGCTGTTTACCCAAAGTAAATTGCCCTAAGTGAAAAGAATCATTAATCAAAAATGACAGGAGGACCCAGAGATCTGATGATATAACAACAGCAACTTGGTGCTTCACGCTTGGCTTAATATTTCCAGTGTGGGTGAGCTCATCACACCCTCCCTCCCACTGTGAATGGTTTTCTTGATAGAAATGAATTTTTTTATATAGTAGACAACTAGGCTTCCTTTTAACTTTCACTCATTTGCTGTTATTCTTCCCTCAAAAGAAAAACAAAACAAAAACTAAAATCTGGACTGTAAGCCTGCTGGCTCATCTACAAAAGCCTCTCGGAATCTCAAGGACAGTTACCAAATTGCCATCTATTCTGTTTTCTGGACCAGATAGCCCTGATTTTCTTATAAAGCATGGATTTATGACCCATGTCATGTTTATCATATTTCCTTAGGGTAGTCTGTTTTGTGGGTGTGTGTTTACAAATATGGAGTTCAGGGTGAACTGTTGCGTCAGGACTTGGAGGACAGACATGCCACACATTCAGTCTGCAGTCATCTAAAGCTTACAGGACCTTTTCAAGGTAATGCTGATGAACCCAGGCTCCTCCCATCCGCATTTTTTTCAGAAGGGTTTTTATGGCATCTCTTGGGCACATAGCCTAACTCTTCCTGGGATAGGGCAGACTGGAAAGGTTGTGGCCTAAATATCTGCCCGTGAAGCATAGTTCAACAGAGGACGTGGATGCTGCGGCTGTAGGAAGTCCTGTCTCCCTGGCAGAGCTATGGTGGCTCACGTGAAGAGCAACCTGGGAAGCAGAGGCCCAGGGAGGAGAGAGCCTGGGTGTGAATGTACCGCTGCCAGTTTTCAACGTGGGCAAGTTACTTAGCCTTTCTCAGGTCCATGTCTGGAAAATGTTGATGAATAATAGTTGTTCCTCTTACGTTATTTCAGGATTAATTGAACTTAAGCATTTAAAATGCTTAGAAACACTATTTGACCTAAGAACTCAAAGTGTTTTCTTATGTGTGAGTAGAACTCAAATAATTGAATAATCAACCTAGTGTATTCATTTCCTAGGGCTGCCATCACCAAATTCCACTAAGTGAGTTGCTTCACACCGCAGAATTGTATTGTCTCATAGTTCTGGAGGCAAGAAGTGTGACATGAGGTGTTGGCAGGGCCACATTCCCCTCTGGGGAGGATCCTTCCCTGCCTGTTCCCGCTTCTGGAGGCCCCAGGACTTTATTGGCTTGTGACAGCGTGACTCCCCTTTCTGCCTCTGCCTTTACCTGGCCTCTGTGTCTCTGTGCCCATGTTTTCCACTGCTTATAAGGACGCCAGTCCTATTGCATTAGGGCCCACCCTAATGGAGTCTGACTTCATGTTAACCTGATTCTATCTGCAAAAACTCGATTTCCAAATAAAGTTACATTCATAGGTACCAGTGCTTAGGACTTGAACATACCTTTGGGGGGACACAATTCAACTCAATGTCTAGTATCAGACAAGTTCAAAATGGAGGAACTGGGTGTCCCAGAAACAAGCAGAGGACAGCAAGCGGGAAAGTGGGAGATCTAAGAACAGGTGATGTTTTGAAATTTAGCCAGTAACTAGGCACTAATGGTTTTTGTGAAGAAGTCATACAGCCCAAATAAAATCTTTGGGCTGAGATAAGGAAAAACAAGATTTCAATAATCTGTGGGGGGGGAATTTGGACCCACATTTAAAGGTCCTGCAATACTGACCAGGTACCAAGATATAAGCTGTAAATCTAAAGTTGACCCTGTGGATCCTGTTCACTCTTAGAAGTGCCTTTCCTCAGACATGGAATAAACAACATCTCGGCATCTTTGAGATGTTAATATAGTTTCAGCAGCGTTCATAAGTGCAGCCTTATATATTTTGACTGCCTGGGCAATTTTTCAGCACACATAGTTAGATTTCGCATACATAGGATGCATTTGAATTATCCCAGGATGAAGATGAATTTGTTTTCTGAAATAAAACTGAAACACCTAAGAATTTGCATTCTGTACAGCCATTGGGCATTATCTGCTCTTGAGAGCTTTACTACAGAATGAGCATGCGTTTGTTAGGTATGTAGAGTGTTTGAAGATACTGTGAATAAAAGGTGTGTCCGATATAGAGGTTTATGATGATCATCTGTGTGTTTGTACCATCAATATTTCCAGAGTAACCACTCTGTATTTCCCAAATAGTGCAAGTTAGAAGCAATATGACTTAAATACTGTATTAAGAAACCCATCTCTTTTGTATCTCAATCAGAAAGTCTTTTGTAAATACCATGTTAATGACAGCTGTGGAAAGAGAAATATGGAAAGTGTGCTTAACGTAGAATTTTCTAATCCTTACAGGGATTTGAATCAATTTAAGATTAGATCATTCCCTAAGTGGGTTTTTATATAGTTATTTCGTTTCCAGTTTTCCAAGCCTTTCTAACACTTGATCTTGGTACAAAAACTGCTGCCATCTTCAGAGACATGAGTCATGATACTTAAAATGTTTTCACCATACTTTAGACATCATAGGATGCAGTAGGAGAGTAGAGTCTTGGCATTCACAATTTTTACATTCAAAGACTTGACCTTTCAGAGTGGGTCATTACACATGTATTAGTTTAGCTCATGCATGAGGCTAGCAGACCTCTTACTGTCTGAATTTCATTTTTGGCTTTTTTCTTTTTTTTAAGTATTGTATGTATGTTTACCTGTATATATCTCTGTGTGTATTTTTTGTGGAAAAAAAAAATGTCCATGCAAAGGTAGCCAATTCCATTGGAAATCTGGAATGATGAGGTGATGACATAGCCAGAAAGGCTTTAGATAAACAAGAGTGGCATGTTAATGAATCCATCATAAATTCTGTGCAGATATTAGACAAAGTGAATATTAAACTGTTTCGATGAGTTTTCCAGGTCCTGCCAACATTGCTCAAATAAGAACTTTTAAAATTTTAGCAAAGGCACTAGAATGACTCCTGAAATTATCTTTAAGGTAAACAGAAGTACAAGAATTTCAGCCTATTTTTTTTTTAAGCACAATGTTGTTTGTGATTGCCTGAAATACTCCTTTTGACACTTGACTTTGGCCCCCTCCTACTAACAACTGGGAGTGGGCATATGGCGTACACTCCATTGGACACAGTGATTGATTCAGGAGTGAACAGGGGACCACACTTGTTCCATGGTGCAGATTTGCTGGAATTGGTGGATCTGCTCCTTACTTCAGTGTGCCGGCAGAATGTGACTTGGAGAATACTCAGAGTAAGTCCAGTGCAGTAGAAGAAAATAAGGCCAATGTGCAGAGAGAAGCTGATAGGAGAGTGAAAATTAGGGAGACTTCATTTAAGCCCAGATCCATTTATGTCTGAAGCCAGGTCTTATATTTTACTGCATTTTATGTGGGGAATACTATACTTAGTAATCTTTGTGAATTATAGGATTTTCAATGATCTAGGGAGCAGATCCTTCATGTGTCTTAAGGTCTATGATATCTTATACCCTCCCACCTCTATGCTAATAAGCATTTAAACTTCATTGCTATCTTTGAGGCTATTTTGAATTCTGATTCTCTATGTTTTAAGATAAACCTTGAAACTCATGCTTTATGTTAAATACATTATATTTATAAACAGTGGAAAACATTGTGTACATAAATTAATAATTTAGATACCAGTGAATATGTAAGCGCTTTAATAATGAATTTCAATTAAGGGACTTTATAAATGATGGAAATTTAAAACGGTGGCAATAAAAATATGCTACTCAACACCAAAATAGCAATTTCTATATAAATTTATTCATGTGTAACTTCTATTTTAAATATCACTGCATGTTTTTCTGATTCAGTCATGTTGTGTGAAAAGAGATAAATAAGAAAGTAATGTCACCTGCTTGCACTTTGTAATTGTGGCCATCAGGTACCCATTACCTAGCATTAAAAAAAGACGGCAATATATTAATGTAAGGTATATATTAATATAAAATATTAACATATAAACTCTTTATCCAGGCTGATATTTTAACTTTGGAATATTATTGTGACCATATATATATATATATATATATATAAACATATATATATATATATAAACATATATATATATATATATATATATATATGCAGATCCAATCAAGAGGAGCTGAAGGGAGCTGTGGTATCATAGAGCTAGGGAACTTACCTCATCTTGAATGACTAACCTGGGCCAGTTACTACCACACTATCAGATGTAATCTTCACAGTCACCGTACATGGTCACTGCTACTGCCTTATTCTACACATTAGGAGCTTTAGGCTAAGATGGATAGTGACTTACTAGAGATGAGGAAGAATATTTCCTCTTGCCCAAATCCCTTCCTTGCCTCCTCTTTGGATGAAGTTCTCTAACTTCCTAACTTGGATGACAAAACCCTCATTCTCTGGCTTTTGTTAATCTTTACAGTTTCATTACTTTTCATTTCTTACCTCATCTCCAAGTTTACAGATCTTCTTTCACTTTCTAAATTTGCCGCAAGTTGTTTCTTCTGCTGTGAGCAGTAGGCCCTGTGCTGTCCCCAGCACGCAGTGAATAGCTCCTTTTCAGTCGTCAGGTTTCATCTTAAATACCACATCCTCCAGGGAAGTTCCCCAAGTCCACCACACTCACTGCCTTGTTCACTCATTCATAGGGGAAACATATATTGAGGATTTTCTTTGTCCCAGGTACTATCCTAGGTGTTAGGAATATAACAGTAAGCAAAGAAGAGAAAAAGAAAACTTTCTAGCTGGTACTCTAATATTATTATTTAGTCCAGTGTCCCCCATTGAACACTTGCTTCAATGGAGGATTGATTATGTCTAAGTTGTTCTGTTACACTTTTAGGGTCTAACACAACAGGATACTGTAGGAATGTTGCAGGCATTTAATATTTATTGAATTGGGGCACAAATGAAGGACTTCATTTACATCTTAATTTATAGTGGTTGTATGGATGTATAAAAATGTTCTAACTGGCCCCTTGTATCTTTTCCCACTGCCATCATCGTAATACCAGCCCTCCTTGTCTTATGACTGTGTTATTGCAGTGAATCTCTAATTAAAAGCAACCTAGCTTTTCATTTTTCCACAGCATTGGATTCTCCATAGAGCTGACATATTTATCTCCTCTCAGTATTGGGATTGATCTCCTTCTTAAAACATCTCATACTGAAATTCAAGTCCCTGCATAACCTAGTGTTACCTTTCTACTCTAATTTATCCCTTGCTCTTTCCCATATACCTTTTAATCAATCCAATTATTTTGTAGTCCACTTATGTGCTGGTTCATTTATACCTGCCTACCTAAAGATCCCTTTTTCTTTTCTCACTTTACTAGAAATTTTATCAACACTGCTAGTCACTTCCCTTTAGTCTTCTTTTTTAGTCAGCCAACCTTTATTTTCATAATTTCTAATTTCCTGTAAGACTCTGGCTATATCAGTAATATTCCTAAAGAAGTTTTAAGCAGTGAAATATATCTACCATCCACCTCTACCCCCCCCCCCCAACACACACACACACACACACACACACACTCTACACCTAGAAAGAAAGAAACCTCACATGGGTAAAATAAAAACAAAAAGAAGCCTCCAAGGTAAAAACAAACCAAAAAGAAACAATAATAAAAATAGAGCTTATTGTAATATGACCCTACCCCTTCTCATGTATCCTTTAGCTCTACAGAACACACTTGAAACTAACGTGCGGCCTCAGCCACACTGGTCTTTGCTTGGTCTCCTGTTAGCAGGGGCAGCTCAAAGGCGGTCAGAAACTTTCTTAGTCATCCATGTTGCACAAGTCCAGAGACCAGAGTGAAGCCCTTGGTCAAAGGTCCATCTTCTTATTGATGCAAGGTCAAATAAGTAGAAATTAAGCATTTGGAAGCCCCATCTAGTCCGTATTCATATGTGTAAATCTTATATCCCAAGTATACTTGATGATTCCTAAAGGAATTGTGTTTCTATTCCTTTACTATAAAATTATTATTATTCTTTAATCATTTCATAATGGTATAAACTTGTCTTTCCACCAGTTTTAAAGAATGACCATTTTCAAATTCTCTGTAACACATTTCACATAGAGGAGCTTAAGAACTACCTGCTAATTAAGACTGAATAAAATATTCTAGTTTAAGAAGTCTATTTTATAGGATTATTCACAATTTGCCCTCTCTAACATAAACTCTCCATATAAAGTATCAAATCGTCGTAGGACAAATCCAGTGTTCTTTTGTAAAATGTCATTCAGTTTGTGATGTGACAAATAACAGAGATTTTATATTTTAAAAGATAGCCTTCTATGTATTTAGAACATTAAAAATTTTGTTTCAAATACATTAAATAAGAAATATAGAAGATGGAAAGTTCTAGATAGATAGTTCTGGATAGAGAGTTCTGGAAATTTAATGAAGTAGATATCTAAGGACATGCAACTTGAAATTTTTTGATTTTATAAAACAAATGTTCCACTAGTAAAAATAAGTTTAATAACTCACCAAACATATTATGAACATGTTTTCCTTTTTTTAAATTTTGTTTTATTGCTTAAAGTATTACAAAGAGTATTATATATGTCTCCTTTTTTTTTTCCCTTGACCTTCCCCCGGCCTCCCCTACTCCCCCAGTGTCTGTGTCCATTGGTCATGCTTATATGCATGCATACAAGTCCTTCGGTTGATCTCTTACCCCGCTCCCCCAACCCTCCCTGGCCTTCCCGCAGTAGTTGGACAGTCTGTGAACATGCTTTTCACTTTTTTATTTTGTCAAGGGGAAAGAAAAAAGTTGATTGACAATCCTGATTGGGCCTTTTTAGCAATTCAAATATATATCATTCATCATTTTTAATTGATGAAAATTAAACTAAATTTGAAATTATGATTACTAATGAGTCACAAGTTGTAATGAGTTAGCAGCTATTTTGTTTTCCAAACACCTGCATTAATTTTCCATGATCACTTAGTTTGTATGTTATTTGTAACATGTTAGGCAAACATAATTTTTGCATAATTTAATTAGATATTTGTCAAATTCTGAAGAAACAGAAATAGAAGACAGGTTCATGCTCAAATTGGAAGCAAGAATCTATGTAATCGTACAAAGTATACAAAGATTTTATGAATGCTATGATTTAAGTTTAGGTAACTGTGTCCCTAGTTGTATTCATAGAGATAAATAATATTAATGGTGTATATCACTATGAAATACAATCATCTCCATAAGAGAAGTCTTCAATTGAATGAATATTAGCTATGAAATGGAAATTTGAGATAACCCATTACAAGTTTTAAAAAGTTTTAAATTGATACCCACTTTGAATAAACAAAACAATCTCATACCTTTTGTTAATATAATTTGAAATTTCAAAATAAAAACAACATTACTAAAAATAAATGTAAAGTATTTATAATTTTATGTATGTTTTTAGAAAAAAATTATATCCTCCTGCTTCTGTTAAGATATTTGGGAGATGTTAAACAAGCAATGAAATCATTTGCTCATTGAAAATATTTAAAGGAGATGTAAGTCTTAAACCCATATTTCTTGACTAGTATGCAGAAGTTTTAGGATGGAAAGGGAAATACTCTAATGTCAGAAGGCCAATAATTTTTAATACTATTTGGTGTGTGTATGTCTTCTCAAGTATTCTGTTAAGTTCTTTAGACCAAGTTTAATGCTCTTTATTTCTTTATTGTCCCAATATAATTGACATAAGTAAAAAGTTATTCAGTCTTTGATGTTATTTATTCATCCTTTTAATACAGCACATTTAATAAATATCTTCTATTTATTTTTTCAGGTATATAATTGAATAATTAATTCTGAAATATCTGCTTAATGAAGGATGATAAGAAAATGATAGATTAAGGAAAATTAGACAGAATTAATAAATAAGCTTATTGTCATAATTAAAATTATATTCCAGAAAGTACTTTTTCTTAACTAAATTTTAAATGAATGTGTTCTAAGATGTCTAAGTTGTTCACATAGTTTTAAAAATTGCTCAATTAAGAATTAAAACTTCCATTTTTACATATGCCTCATATAACAAGTAAGCTTGTATATTTTTTATTGAGGAAGTGATAGCATTTAATCCATGCCTTCTTTTTATGAAGTCATTTACGTATTTTTTTTCAGGATAGTACTTCTAGCTTTGTTCACTTACCAGGGACATAAATATAGCTAATTACTTGTAAAGCCCATTTCTAATATCCCCACTGCCTATAATTGCCAAATTAATGGTGGATATGTGGACTCTAGAATTCCATATCATTAACTTGCTTTACTTGAGTTTAAAAAATATTAAAAACAACATCTTTTCAATTGTTAAAATTTGAGTAGTGTTATGATAAGAATAGAAGATGACTCACTTTTTGCCTACTCAACTGAGTTTTCCAAAAATCTAGTAAGAGTCAGCCTTGTAAAACATCCTTTTGGTGAAATACCTTGTGTTTCTTCTATTCACTATGTTACTTTCAGCTTTTAAAACATCACTACCATTATACAGCCATGGAACAGAGCGGTCTTGTAAATGAGCTTTGTCTCAATAGAAAACAAGAATACCTGGAAATTTGTCATGGTGTTGTTACCCACTGCAAGACTGGTAATATTACTGAAGCCATTTGGAAATATGTCCACTCTTAGAAAATGGAACTTGTGGAGCATGAGACCTAGTCTATTTGATTTTAGCCTTAACATCTTTCAACATATGATAACATGCATTTGGATAAAAAGTAGAAAATAATAGAGTAACTTTTTGTATGTTTTATTTGTGGCTACATTGATTACAGGCACTTAGATCATTTAGCTAAAGATTGCAAATCATCCTTGATGCTTCTTAGGTAGACATCCTCTGCCAGGTCCACTATTTCACATTGTGTGTCTGGGTATTCCTGCGCCACAGCATGTTAAGCTTTTTTTTCCTCCCTTGTGTATTTTCATTTAGTTAAAAAAACTTACTTATAAAAGGGTTTATTATGAAGCCCCTTATAGATGAGGCATCTGATGTCTCCTACAAAGATTAAGTATCTTGCCCTAGTTACACAAGTGGCAAGATAGTCAAAGTCTAAAGAAATGTAAAAACAGAGTAGAATGTGTCTATATAAAGGAGGCAATTGGGAAAAGCAAATTGGAAGAGTCCTTGGATTCTATAAATAATACAGCTGATTCAGGGAGCATGAAGTAGAAAATGATTAATGAAGAGGCCACAACTAATTGATTAAGGTCAATCAGCAGAAATATACATACAAACCAAAAAACTAACAAACAGCAATTATGAAAACAAGAGATCTAGATTTGTATCTGCACCATTACACTAGGCTGTCTCTCCTCATGAAAGAAATAACACATCTAGGTAAAAGCAAGACACTAAATTGAAAGAATACTGTGGCCACAGATACCAAACAGTTTTTAAAAATATCAAAATACTAGAGGCCCGGTGCACAAAATTTGTGCACTCAGGAGGGGTGTCCCTCAACCCAGTTTGCACCCTCTCACAGTCCAGGAGCCCTTGGGAGATGTCTGACTGACAGCTTAGGCCTGCTTCCTGCAGGGAGTGGGGAGTGGGCCTAAGCCAGCAGTCCAACATCCTTAGTGCTGCTACAGAGGCAGGAGAGGCTCCCACCACCACTGCTGCACTCGCCAGCCATGAGCCCAGCTTCTGGCTGAGTGGTGCTCCCCCTGTGGGAGCACACTGACCACCAAGGGGCAGCCCTTGCATTGAGCGTTTGTTCCCTGGTGGTCAGTGCACGTCACAGTGACCGGTCGTTCTACCGTTGGGCCAAAACCAGCTCTCTGACATCCCCCAAGGGATCCCAGATTGCGAGAGGATGCAGGCCAGGCCGAGGGACCCCACTGGTGCACGATCTGGGCCGGGGAGAGACGCAGGAGGTTGGCCAGCTGGGGAGGGACTGCAGGAGAGCTCCAAGGCGCGTCTGGCCCGTCTTGCCCTGTCCCAGTTGGCCAGACCCCAGCAGCAAGCTAACCTACCAGTCAGAGTGTCTTCCCCCTGGTAGTCAGTGCATGTCATAGAGAGCTGTTGAGCAGCCTTAGCATTTCATTAGCATATTTCACTTTGGTTGAACGGCCTACTGGATACTTAGTATATTAGGTTCTTATTATCTAGGATAGGTTTAGGAGACCCAAGATAGGAATGTTAAGATCTGTATGCCTTAACATTCAGGGTCCTGGAGGGAGTTCATGGGGATTTGACACCTGGATCAGTATTTCAAAAAACGAAGAGAACAGCCCTGCCAGTGTGGCTTGGTGGTTAAGTGTCAACCCATAGACCAGGAGGTCACGGTTTGATTCCTGGTCAGGTCACATGCCCCATTTCGGGCTCCATCCTTAGTAGGGGGTGTGCAGGAGGCAGCTGATGTATGATTCCCTCTCATCATTGATGTTTCTATCTTTCCTTCTCCCTTCCTCTCTGAAATTAATTTTTTTTAAAGTGAAAAAAATAAGCATTCATTTGAAAATAAATATATGTACATAAGTTTTCAAATTTATTTACATTTGGCTGAAATTAAATCAACTCATAGTGTTCATCCAATATTCTTGATTGACTGTGATGAAAATTAAGTGTTTAGTGAACTACATAATGTAAATAAATCCACATATCAAATAACCAATAGTTGCCACTACTGACCAAACTTGGACACATGAACAGAGTGATGACCAAATTTTATTAAATACCACTTAAGTATTATACATAGTCATTATTTATTAATATCACAGCCAAAATCATGACTTAATTTCATAATGTTATTATGAATCCTTAATAGTTAGGCTCTTATTTAAATCTGGATTGTTGCTGAAATGAAAAATAGTAATAACAGATGAAAAAAAAAGAGCATTCTAATTCAATAATTAAGTTCTCCCAGTAAACATAATCTTGTAAAGCATTCAACCCATGAAGAAAAGAAAAAAACTTCAAAAAATAATTTCAGTGACAGGAACATTCATCTTTAGGATAAAAAAATAAAAGTTTCAATTTATTTTTCTACTGATTGGAATAAGCACTGTGGACATACCATGGTGTTGTATATGCTTGGTCCTATAAAGTAGTTTAAAAACACAGACTACTTTAGTTTCTTTTCACATCTAATTATAATTATAACTGAGATTTTTAAGGGATTTATGAAGCATCTAATACTGGATTGTTGTGATTATCTATTATAATCTACAATATAGTGCACTCTTTTTTTTGCAATTATCTTGTTAAATTTTCATCAATACTGGCTAACAGACAGTTTGTCTTTGTTAATTAGCATTATAAATATAAATAAGTGTTTGAAATTATTGCTATACTGATGCGATTATTGTTATGTACTTAATTTCATAGCTTTTTAATAAAAACCTTGAAATTTGTGTTTAGCAAATTTTTATTTGATTTAGAGACTTTTTGTTATTGTTTGATACTATCAAACTATAGTTCCCTGGTTGATAATTTATGTTTTGTGTTTTACAAAGTACCTAACATCTGTTTAACATTTGAAAAATAACATTCACTATGGGGAAATTTAATTATTTTGAAGTGTACCTCTTTAGTGAATTATACCACTGTTATTTTTTTCTTGGTTAGTTTGTTTTATAGTTGATGAAGATTTCTAGAGATAAAAAATGCTGAAATAAACTCACTTTTATCTCAGGAATTGCCTGATTTAAAAAGTTTACACATTCTGCTATTAAAGTACACATATTTGTTCTGGCTGGTTTGTACTTGAATTTATCATCCACTGAAGGTTACATAATCCTGGATTACCAACAGCGAGAAACAGATACCATGTTCTTGTGATACCCACTGTGTTTAACTTCTAACAAGACCTCTAGTCGAAAGCAAGATCTTTCTCTGTGAAATTGAAAAAAAAAATTGTAGCAGATAGAAGATTCAAAGACCCAACATATAAATTGAACAGGTTGACCCCCTCATGCTGAGAATTAGACATACTGACAGTCCCTTAACATTAGAAATTTTATTGTCTTGGGGAAATGTGGAAAAATGTTGGGTTGAAGTGAATGAAGCTGAAAGTAGAGTGGAACTCTAATGCTGCAAATTGGCAATTCAGTAACATCTTTTCTAAAAGAAAAATTACAATCTGTTAGTTGAGTAGAAACTTCGAAAACTTGTATAAGTTATTCTGTTTCATGCAAGCCTTCCCAGATGATAAAAGCCAGTATTTTGGAGGCACTGAAAGTTCTTTATAGAAAAATAAGTGAGTCGGGAATTAAAAGAACTTGACTTCTAAATCATAATATTGATGCAATTTTGAAATGCTGGTACATAAAAAAATCTATTTTTTACCTGCAGTTTATTGTTTGACAGTTTTTTGTTTGTTTTTAACAAGTACTCCTCTATCGCCAGGCATCCTAATTTGCATAAGCTTTCTTTAACCTGGAATTCTGTGACATTACGTTTTTGATAGTGTCCATAATAAATGGACTCAATGATGTTTTTTGATGTATTTCCTTTTTTTTATAGGCAAGTAAACAGGACCAATGTGTAAGTCTGAGCATCAATGCAAAGCTGTTTTAATAGTTTTAAATAGTATATATTTAATATTACATTTTAAAAATAAGTCTTCTACTCAGGATGACAGCTTTATCAGAGTGCTTTAACAGCTATAAATTGTATAGCAATTATATTGGGGCCTCATCTTAGTATGTACAATACTGTCTAGTGTTTATATTTTCGAATGTAATTTAATTGTCCATGTGAATTTAGAAACAATGGAATTTTTTGAAAAAATATTTCAGTAATAATATGGATATACTTTTTTGCAGATTCACTGAATTAATTTAGACCAGTGATGGCAAACCTATGACACCTCTGACACGCAAACTCATTTTTTTGATTGATTTTTCTTTGTTAAATGGCATTTAAATATATAAAATAAATATCAAAAATATAAATCTTTGTTTTACTATGGCTTCAAATATCAAAAAATTTCTATATGTGACATGGCACCAGAGTTAAGTTAGGGTTTTTCAAAATGCTGACACACCGAGCTCAAAAGTTTCGCCATCACTGATTTAGACATACGTACCTAATTGCACACACACTGTATGCATGGTTGTTGTTTGGAACACCTGACCCTTCTCAATGGAGAGTTACCAGCATTTCTCTGGTCAGGAGGTAGAAGGCAAAGGCTTGGTCCTAGTTGGTTATCTTTCCCACTTCCTCCTCCTTCTGACTGAGATTATTTTCTGAAGGGCCTGTTTGTCCTCAATATGCTGGCCAGTATCTTGTCTACTTAGCAGTGTGCTGATTTCAGAGACTCATAGACTTACTCTGTGACTGATTCATTATCCAGCTTGACAATCACAAGGCCTTACTCAGCTCACTACAAAGAGCTCCTTGTATTGGCCCGGCTGTTTATTTCTGTTTCTCTTTAGCACTACTTTGCTGTAATCTACAGTGAGTAAAGTCTTAAACTTGTTTAATGACTCCCTAATTGCTATACTGACCACTAATCTCCAAATAATTCCTCCTTTGTGGTGGGTGGCTTTGCACACACACACACACACACACACACACGCACATGCACTTATAGTCATATATACTTGAACACCCTTAATGATTTAAAAGCTCAATCACTAGCTCTCCAGCAATGGTATTAGAAATAAAGACCATTCCCTTCCCTAAGAAATAGACACATCCTTTTTGTATGTTATTTTCAGTTTCCTACTTCAGAATTCTGTATTCTCCTTCAGAAGACATAGATCAAAAGTTGTTGGCACGTTGTGTGTGAGAATCATTTCCAGTAAAATTTTATTTAATGTGGGCTACAGTCTTCAAGGGAGGGAAGCAATATTGAAAGGCAGTTACTCAAAAGTAATTGCTTAGGTATTTCTTACTAGGTACTAGTGGCTTATGTAAGCATAATTTGTGTATATCCTGATAGTAAAATAGAGACAGGTATAAATGTGTAAGCATTGCTGGATGTTGGTCACACTTGCACCTTTGGGTTGTCCTAAGGATGTTAGAGTAACCTCATTCAAAACCAACCTGATTGCCCCATTTAGGGAAAAAAATCAAGGATATAATGAACACATTGCCACCTTCTCACCAAATGGTTTCAACTGCTCAGTGTACCTAGTTGTTCTCACTTCTCCAGTATAAAAACAAATGGAGGACCGCTTCTCATGGGGAAAAAGCCTTCTTCTTGTGACATATTAGGTGGCTGATAAATAAGGGTAACAGTGGTCCAGGGGGGAAAAACACTACATTTTATTTCATTATCTTTGATGTGCCAATTTCATTGAAGGCCATAACTTTGTACATTTCTAATGGAAATATGCACAGCTCTGTTAATAAAGATACAGTATTTTTTAGAATCTTCAGATAGATGGAAGGTTCTTTTCATAGAAAATAGGAGTACTGTGAGACTTGCCACAGTCAGGGCAAAATATGGAGAGACAGACTGGTTCCCTATAGGTAAAGATATCAGACAAGGGTGCATTCTTGTCTATTTGTTTAATTCATGTGCAGAACATATTATATGAAAAACTGGGCTAGACTCAGGGGATGTAGGAGTGAAAATTGGTGGAAGAAATAGCAATAACTTAATATATGCAGATGGAACCAACTTACTGGCAGGAAGTAGCACTGATTTGAAACGAGTTCTGATGACAGTGAAAGAAGAAAGTGCCAAAGCAGAACTGTATTTGAACATCAAGAAGATAAAAAATCATGACTGCAGAAGAAATACACAGCTTTAACATAGACAGTGAAGACATTGAAATTGTTAGATTGTGCTTAACTTGGTTTAGTCGTTAATTCAAATAAAGACTGTAGCCCAGAAATCAAGAGAAGGCTGTGACTTGGAAGCACAGTAGTAGAAGAATTAGGACAAATCACTAAGAGCAAAGATGTGTCATTAGAGACCAAGGTTAAGATCATTCACATCCTCATATTCCCAATTACTATGTAAGAACCTGAGAGCTCGACAGTGAAGAAGGCTGATAGGAAAAAAAATGGGTTCATTTAAAATATGATGTTGGAGAAGACCTCTATGGATAATCTGGACTACCAGAAAAATAAACAGATCAGTCCTAGAGAAAATTACGCCTGAAGCATTGCTGGAGGCAAAAATGGCAAAACTGAAGCTGTCCTACTTTGGAACATGAGAAGGGAGGGTCCTTTGAAAATATAATATTGTTGGGAAAAATAGAAGGCAGCAGGAAAAGGAGAACCTAATATGAGATGGATTAACTCCATAAAAGAAGCCAAAGGCATGAGTCTCCAGGAGCTGACCGTGTTAAAACTAAGTGGCATTGAAGATGAAAGACCCTAGTCTCATGGGGAATTGGAGACTATAACAGCCCAGCAGATGGCTCGCCTCATTAGGTGGCGCTTGTACTGTACTTATCTTTGGACGCCAGAGAATGGAGGGGGGAGGGGCATGGCATCGCATACAGGTAGCCATTTATGAAGTTCACATTAGGTTCTAGGAACTCTTCCAAGCCCTTTGCTACATTAGCACGTGTACTGCTTACAGAAGCCCAGGCAGGTAAGGTACTGTAATCACTGATACATCCATTCTGTGAATCTCGCAGTGTTCAAGAAACAGCCACATCATGTTCATCGTTTAATCACAAATTATTTTAAAATATTAAATATGTATACATATATAAAACATACAAAATGTCGAACATGTTATAACATGGTGGTTAACAGCAAAAGCTTTGAATTAGGCAAATCTGAATTTAAAGCTGGGGTCATCCATATTTAACAGTGACATTGACCAGCCTCTGTTAGCCACACTGTTTTCTTATCTGTATAATGGAGATAATACTTTTTAATACTTTTTTTTAAGGGCTTTCAAAGTAGTTAATTCTAATAATAAGTGAAAAATAAGTGGGTTTTGAAAAAGACCACAAAGCTCTTTCAAGAATTTTGGTTAAAAAGAGAAGGTAAGAAAGTTAAGGAATAATAATTCCTAGTGATTTTTGTGTACTATGTTTTACAGGCTGGTTGTTGTTTTTTCATTTCACAATTTACTTTTTTCATTTTTAACATCTAATATTGGAGTTCATCTTATAAAAATGTTTCTTTAGAATTTAAATTTAATTGAATCTTTTTCTGTCTCAATGATACATCATATGGGATGGGCAAAAGTAGGTTTATAGTTGTTCATACAGAAAATAATGCATACAATAAGTAATAAATAAAAGAAGAATAAAATCTTGTTCTATGTACTCACAACTGTAAACCTACTTTTGCCCACCCCTGTATAATGACCTCCTTTATAATAAAAGGCTAATATGCAAATCAACCAAACCGCATAACGACTGGTCATTGTGATGTGCACTGACTACCAGGAGGCAGACACTCAATGCAGGAGCTGCCTCCTGGTGGTCAGTGCGCTCCCACAGGGAGAGCGCCACTCAGCCAGAAGCTGGACTCATGGTTGGTGAACAAAGCAGCGGTGGCGGGAGCCTCTCCCACCTCCACCGCAGTGCTAAGGATGTCCGACTGATGGCTTAGGCCTGCTCCCTCTCGGCTCCGAGACTGCAAGAGGGTGTAGGCTGGGCTGAGGGACCCCCTCTGAGTGCACGAATTTCATGCACCAGGCCTCTAGTGTGTTCTATAATTAATGGCATTTTAGATTTTATGAACTACAGATTTTATGATACATATCAACATTTCCTTTTCTTCAGGAGACAGTAACATGTAGTAGTTATACATTCTGAGTGCAGTTGTGTATAGATTATGTCAAATTCCTGAACCTTTGCCTCATCCCTTACCTGCAAAAGGAAATGTATATTCCACAACATTGTTAGTATTACGTTAGAAAATGTGTATAAATTTTTTAGCACAGTGTCTTCTGTAGAATTATTAAATGCATAATAATAGCCATTATTGTTATTTTTATCCTTATTTTTCCAGCAAACCTGTGGATGCTAGAGTCAATTCTGCCACTAATTAACTTTGGAATCTCTCTCTCATTTTCCTGTTTTACAAAATAATGTTTTGTCTAAGATGACCTCTGAATTCCTTCTGACTTTAAAATTTTATAATTTTATTATCTAATTCAGAGTCTTAACATAATGTGGCCATAAAATGAATTTATTTATTTATTTCAGTTTGTGGGGACATCCATGGACAATTCTTCGACTTGATGAAGCTCTTTGAAGTGGGGGGATCTCCTGCCAACACTCGCTACCTCTTCTTAGGGGACTATGTTGACAGAGGGTACTTCAGCATTGAAGTAAGTCCATATCACTTCTTTTCAGCTGCTCAGTCAGTAATGGATCAACAGTATCTTAGTAACGTAAAAGTGATAAATACCATTGCTTTAAGGAAATCCCTAGTCTATAGTAATGAATTCTAATATACTTAATTCTTGGGATATTACATCTCCTGTTTTCAATTGATTCCCATATGTTTTTTTAAATTTATTTATTGTCTAAAGTTTTACATATGTCTCCTTTTTCCCCACTTGACTCCTCTCCCTCCCCCCCGAAGCCATTCCCACCCTGGGCAAGACCCCACCAGCCCAGTGTCTGTGCCCATTGGTTACGCTAATATGCATGCATACAAGTCCTTTAGTTGCTCTCTAACCACACACCCCGCTGCGCCATTTGTCTCTAGATCTGTTCTTGTTCATCAAATTATGTTGATCATTATATCCCATATGTTTTTTAATGTATAGAGATGCCAAGGAAATGGCTAAAAGTAAGATTTTGCCTTTTGTATCTTTTATATATTTGCAACTTTTCAAAAGTTACATCAGGTTTACATTACATAATTCTGTTTTCTGTTAGAGAACTAATCAATGTTGATTAAATATCCAGGAATGTGTTTGCATGGATGCTTTATAATTATGACACAACAAGCTATTTTTGTAAATAACTAGTCCAGTGTGCCTCTGTGTCTGCATTTGTGTGTGTGAATATGTGTGAGTGCGCTTATAGGTGCTGGGCTTTGTCTTTTGACACCTGCCATCTGACGAGGGTAATTTGTTCAAGTCATTAATTAAAACACAACAGATAACCTTTGAGTAGAGGTTCTTGCTCAGCCTCTCATCTGCTTCTAGTAGAAATTATGTTCAAAATAAAGGCAAGCATCTTGTTTTATTCACATGTTTGTTTTTCCTGGTGCTTAACATGGTGTCATACATAGAAAGGGCTCATTAAAATGTATTGAAAGAAATGGTTTAATAGGAATATATTTGAAAGAAACAGTTTATGATGTAGTAGCTGACATTATAAGTGTTCTAGGAAAAAATCATTAAAAAGAAAAACTATTTTTCTTAAAGACCCAGTTAAAATTTCCTTAAGTCTCACACCAACATCAGGTATTTATAATAGTCATATAAAAGAAACTCTAGGTTTTTAAATTTTCATAATAATTTATTTACTATAGGAATATTTAATATTTAAAAACATGTCACTCTTAAACAGATTTTGTTTTTAAAACCACCATACTATATTTTTTGGTTATTCGGTTCAACTCATTGACTAAATATACATATACATATTTCCACCAATATGTTAATCATATCTTTATTTAAGGATCACATATTTATTAATAATAATGAGGAAAGGAGAGGTAGTGTTGGTACATAAGTCCAAATGGAGAAAGTACATTTTTAGAGTTTCTTCCTTTTGGTAAGTGTGTATTATCAAGTACATAAAGTGTATGATCTGGACTGTAGGTAATTTGAAGACATATATATCTGCTCCCTAGAAAACTAAATTTATGTTGTAAAATATAACATAATATAACATGATTCTATAGAATCAAAAGCCAGAACTAGTGGTCATCTAGGATTCAATTATTACTTGAACTGATTATTAAAATCTTGTGATAAAGGAGGTACAGAAAATAATTGCCATTGGAATACAGAAAAGTGGGAGAATATTGAGAGGGCACACATGGCTGGAGAAGACTGAGTCAAAGAACAAGTACAAGTTGCCTAGGAGGGAAATCAAAGCGAGAAAAGCATAGAAGGAGAAATTATTAAACCTCATAGACTTCATTCAGGTGTTCACTTGACCCACTTAGTAGGAAAGTGTGATTGAGTACATTTCAAGACCTTTCTGTCTAGGACTAGTATGTGCCAAGAGTAAGAGGGGGGAAAAACCTGCATAATGGTAGTCTGAACGAGATAGAACTTTATTTCTCTCCAGTAAAAGTTCACAGGTGGGCTGGTGTGACATGCATAGTGCCAGGGCCCAGACTCTTTCTGCCTTGTTGCTCTGCTGTGCATGGTCTCGTTCCAAAGTCAAATTCATGGCCCAGGACTGCTGCTACCCCACCTTCAGCCATCATGTCCCCATGTTACATTCAGCTAGAAGGAACAGAGGAGAGAGAAAGGTATGTCCTCTCATTTAAAGAGGTTTGTTTCCCAGAAATGGCACAATTACTTCAATTTGGGTCAGGTTTGTTGATATGCCAAAGGTGATTTCACTGTGTAGCCAGATTTGAGAAAGACTATAGAGACAGAAAACAGCAATGGGAGGTAGAGTTTCTGCTACTTTCCTTAAATTAGGGTTGGGTGGATATTTTTAAAAATTATTTTGGTAACTCTAAAATTCATCTTATTTATCTAATATTTATATGCTCCTATGAATGTTTCTGAGGATGAATAAAATAGGTATTCTCATTTCCTGGAAGCTCACCTTTTAAGCGAGGGATGACCAAGACTATCCCATTGGGAGTTATTCTTTTTATTAGCCAAATGATGGAGTGTGATAGTGGACGTTTTTAAATTATATTTATTATTTTTAACAATTTAATTCATCTTTTTTTAACCTAATAAAAGACAATAGCACCTTTACTAAATCATATGGCACAGATGGACTTTATGTCTCACCTATTCCAGGTTTGAATTACATTTCTTAACCTATGGGTTTTTATTTACCTTTTATTATTTTACTTGAAGAGTTTGAGTTTCTGAATCTCTAGCCTCAAACCATTTGAAATTTTCTAAACTTGCCCTAATTAGAGCTTTTTAAAACTCTTTTTTTTTTTTAAAGGACAGATGTTTAGAAGCAGTAATCACTAATGTGTTTCTCTGCAGATTTTTTTTAGTGTAAATTAATCTATATATTTGAACTATGGAAGTTGAGATATTTTGTGTAATATGCACCTTTTTAATTCAAGCAGAGGATCAAAGAATGAAACCAAATGTTGGTGACATCAAATGTAGGCATCACAGGACATTTAAAAGTTCTGAGATGCATATATCAGAGTCTCCATCATCAAAAAGAGCTCTTTAATTAAATTCCCAGAATCTGAGAGTACAGCCCTCGGGACTTGCCACATGCAGTAACAAAAATGTGATATAGTCTTACATGTAAAAATGATCCATTTTGTTTAAACTCTGACCTTTGAGGGACTTTGGGATTTCTCAGTGATATTGTCATGTTTAAAATAGAACAGACATTTATATAAAATGTACTTACAGAGAATACTTCGGGGCTTTTTATTGTGGATTAAGGAAACCAACATTGTTGCATGCGATAAATGCTATTGTTTGGGAGGTATAAATGATTTCATTTTTCCCGTACAGCTTTGCACGGAACATGAAATGTCTTCCTTTCATGCGTGCAGAAACCTAGGCACAGAGAGAGTCACGTACATAGTAAAAGGCAGTGCTGGATTCAAAGTCTGTGCTCTTGCCGCTGCACCCCATACCTTGGCCATGTCTTCACTAAAAGAACCACAGGAAAAAAATGGATACCTCAGGAATGCAGAAACGGATGTACACTCTCACATTCACTGACGCATGTACAAATACACTCACACAGCCTCTCCCCACTGATGTATTCTGAAGGTTACAGCATGCACTATAAAATATTCTCTTTGAGTACAATGCTGTTGGTTTAAGAAAAATCCTAAAATAAGAGCTCAGTTTTTCAGCCTGCACTACCCTAACAGGCTTCAAAAGGTTCTTCATTCATCTGAATAATTCAGGGCACCTCTGCAGGTATCCTCCTTTGGCTCTCCTCTGGGCAAAGAAGAGCACTTAAGTTTAATTTTTACCAAATCGGCTTTGAAGAGTGGGTTCGGATTTCATACAGTCTCTGCCGGGTGGTTTTACAGGCACCAGGTAATGTGCTCTGGGCAGTACATAGAGCTCATTTTATGTACTCACTCCCTGCCTCTCCCCCCATCTTCTCTTCTTGCCAAGATCAGAAACCATTCCCCACCAAGTTAGCCCAAGTACAACAAGCAAGCTTTTGAGTAGTGATGAAAGAGGTCATTTTGTTTAGGGTAATAATTTGTCTCACGCCAAATACCATCCTCTTTCTGATGATTGCATATGCTACCTAACGTCTTTGATCAAGCATATGTGTATGTATATATATAGGCCCACGTCTGAGTGTGTTTCTCTGGGAAGGCAGGGAAAGACAGAATTTCAAACAGAGGCAAGCACAGCTGTTTCCTTCTATTCACTTCCCCAGGCTCCTTTTCCAGCCATTGTGCCTGGCACTGCCGTGAGCTTAGCAGCAAACCACCCCCACCCCTACCCCCCACCCCCGCCCCTGCTGTACTTACATCCAGATCTCAGCCCAGGCCTCAAACACGTTTAAGCACAGAGAGTTGTGTTTATTCGCTGTGAATCCATAGACTAGAAAGAACCCCAGCAATGTCCCATGCTTCTGCTGAGATTAACATGCGAGCGATACAGCAAGCAGTGTTAGGTGGTAGAGGGATGCCACAGACACAAAGAAGAAAGCGTCTGCTGTGTCCCTGCAGCCGACTGTCTGTATAGCACAGGGCTGCTGCTCTGAGTGCTCCTCAGACCCAGTGAATGATGTCTTGGAGGGGCTGCATTTGACATTGCAGGAGTTTAGATCTTTTCCCAACCAGTGCCCATCCTTCACCTGGCTGTCTTATGCGTGAGAGATGGCCTTTTTTACTGTAGTGTGTCACTGCACAGTAGGTATTTTAGAGAGCTGATTGATATATATTTGGAGCTGTATACATACTTTTTACTTGCTTGCTTCCTCTTTTACATTCTTCTTTACTCCCCTGGGCGAGTTTTTCAAGAGTACATATCATTAAGAGGCATGAATTATTACAAAGTAAATTACGGCACTACTATTATCAAAGAACCAATTAAACTAATAAAGAAAATGATATCCTGAGTGTTGCCTCATAGAGGAAGACAGGTAAATAGAAGAAGGCTGTCTTTATGATGAAAATCGGTAAAAAGGTAGAGAATGCTCAGTCTCTCTGTTGAGTAACCCAAGCTAATTTGAAGTTGTAAATATTTGTTTACTTGTGTAGAGTAAGACTGGAAAGACAGTCAGGGTCCAGTTGAAAGTGATTAGTGTAGCTAATTTACATCTCACCTTGCAAAAAGGCCTAAGTAACTTGCCTATCTTCACCTTCACCATTTAATTCAGTGACAGTTTTACTCATTAGCCATCTGATACCTCATAGATGAATATGCCCAATGATTTAGCTGATTTGTATTTCATTGCTTATTGATTGTGATAATTTTTTATAAGAGACCTTCCTTTTTAAAAATAATATCAGGTTATGATTTTGTTTAAGAGCTGTGGCTCTCCAGAATGTTAGAACTTTAGAAGGCGAAATAGTTGCCAGCAAGACAGTGTTGTGCTTGGCAGCCCTCTCCCACCAGATGTTGAGGGTGAAGGCTGGCAGGGCTCCACGCTCCAATCCACCCTGCCCTTTCAGTTGCCATGCCACTTCTTCCATGTTGGCTGCATTTGTGGTTTTATTCAGTGTTTGGGAAGATATTTTATTCTTGCCACAGGGGAGAAGGAAATAAAATGTGAAAACAGAATTCTTATTTTTAGGGTATTTTGAGCCAAGAATTTGGAAATTGCTTTTCTTTCTTCCTTTCTTTCTTTCTTTCTTTCTTTCTTTCTTTCTTTCTTTCTTTCTTTCTTTCTTTCTTTCTTTCTTCCTTCCTTCCTTCCTTCCTTCCTTCCTTCCTTCCTTCCTTCCTTCCTTCCTTTCTTTCTTTCTTCTTTCTTTCTTTCTTTTTTTTTCTTTTCTTTTTTCTTTCTTTCTTTCTTCCTTCCTTCCTTCCTTCCTTCCTTCCTTCCTTCCTTCCTTCCTTCCTTCCTTCCTTCTTTCCTTCCTTCCTTCCTTCCTTCCTTCCTTCCTTCCTACTTCCTCCCCATCTGTATTTTTTCTTCCTTTCCTCTCTCTCACCCTCCCTGCTCTCTGTGTTCCTATCTTTCTTCTCATTCACACAGTTACAGAAAAAGGAGCTAATATTTCCTAAACTCCTATTATATACTAGGTGCTTCACATCCATGAAATAATAAGGGACAGTCACTGTGTATTGAATCATTTTCAAAGTAAACAAGTATGATAGAATATCACAGACCATTTCTGTGTCACTCTTTGAGGTTTCAGTTATAGAAGAGGTACAGTAATTAAGAATAGAGGTTATAAAGCCTCTTGCTAATGTCAAAATAGGATCTGTCCCAGATGGCAAAAAAGAAAATATAGGACCTGGAAGGTGATTGATTCCTCTAGTAATATTTGAATGGGGTTAAAAGTTTCATTTTATAGAATCAGGGGCATAGAAAGGGAGTGGACTGACTATTCTTGGGGGGGAAAGGGGTGAGGGGGATGCGGGAAGAGACTGGACAAAAATCGTGCACCTATGGATAAGGATAGTGGGTGGGGAGTGAGGGAGGAGGGTGGGGTAGGAACTGGGTGGAGGGGAGTTATGGGGGGGGAAAGAGGAACAATGAAGATTTAATTTAAAAAAGTTTCATTTTAGATTTTAGTTGGAGAGATAATAGCTTTGCTGTAAAATAAGTGATTACTGATAAAAACTAATCTAAATATTTCAGTATTGTGGTTACATTTCCAAAAGAGTATTGATGGGGGTGGAGGAGCATACAGGGAGCCTTCTGTATGCTGAAATGTAACTGAACTTGGGTAGTAGTTTAATGGGAGTATGCATATTGTACATAAAAAATACGTGCACTTCATTGTGTATGTTCTACTTAGTAAAAATCCTATATAATAAAAGGGTAATATGCAAATAGACCGAATGGCAGAACAACCAATCAAAGCATAATAAGCTAATGATATGCGAAGGCTGCTCAACTGCTTGCTATGACATGCACTGACCACCAGGGGGCAGATAGTCAACTGGTCAACCAGTCGCTGTGACGTGCACTGACCACCAAGGGGCAGATACTCTGACCAGTAGATTTGCTTGCTGCTGGGGTCTGGCTGATCGAGACTAAGCAAGATGGGCCAGACACGCCCTGGAGCCCTCCTGTGGTCCCTCCCTGGCCTGATTGTGCACCGGTGGGTTTCCTCAGCCTGGCCTGTGCTTTCTCTGGGGGCCTGTGCCCTCTCACAATTCGAGACCCCTCAGGGGATGTCGGAGAGCCCGTTTCAGCCTGATCCCACAGGCCACTCCCCTTGGGAGGGCTCCAGATGCAGGACTCATGGCTGGCGAGTGCTGCTGTGGCAGCGTGAGCCTCTCCTAATCAGGACTTAATTGGGCACGAGCCCATGGCAGGCACAGTGGGGCCGGGATGAGCGGGAGCGACAGGTAGGAGCTGCAAGCAGCATTGGGCTGAGGGTTTCGGCCCGATCCCTGCAGGCCACCCAGAGGGACCGCACATGTGCACAAATTCATGCACCAGGCCTCTAGTTAAAGATAAAGAAAACCTTTCTAAAAAGTAGGGACAGTATAGCCAACACATATATTCTTTCCCTCAATATAGAAACAGCATACATTAAATGTAGCAATTTCAACAAGTAAATATAATTTTTAAAGACTTTACATGACCATTTCTATTAAAAAATTAGATATCAAAAGTTAAAACCAATTTGGGAGAGTGAATATATATATATATATATATATATATATATATATATATATATATATGAGAGAGAGAGAGAGAGAACAACCTTATAAATTTTAAATTGGAAATAGTTCTCTTATTGACACTGATAATGGTTTATAAATATCTTCTTTGAAATGTGAGATGAGCTTGAGTAAGACAAACTCTTTTTATGAAAACACTAGAGACCCAGTGCACAAATTCATGCATGGGTGGGGTCAGGCCGGCCGGACCAGGGCGGATCAGGGCTGGGCCTGTCAGGAGGAGGAGACAGCAGGAGGTTGGCCGTTTGGCCCACCCCAATTGGGGCCTTATCAGGACTGGGCCAGCTTGGGGGAGGGGCTGCAAGAGGTTGACCGGCCAGCCCCATCCTCCCAATCGGGTCAGTTCACTGGCTGCGGTGGGCATCATAGCGACCGATCTTTCTGGTTGTTAAGGCATTCTGGTTGCTGGATTTTTATATATATAGATGTAAGTGCACCTATAAAACCTGACACACAGTAATCTGAGATGCACTGAACCACAGTACTACCCACTGAGATAACAGGGAACTTTTACACATGTCAGCAGATTATGATGCTTTAAAGATCACCTGGATAAGCCACTTGGTCAACTTCTCAGAAATAGTAATATCATTTTTCACATGAACTTTAGCTAATAACTATAGTCAGGAAAGGGTAATTAGAAAATTAAATAAATATATATATATATCTGTATATATACATAAATGTGTATTTATAATTTGATGTCAACCCCCTATTTTTCTTTACTTTAATCACAATTACATACTTGGAGATAATATCTTGCTTGAAAAGCACAATAATACATACTTTTTCTAATAATTAGTATTTTCTCCAAAACTTGGTTTGTATATTCAAACATAGTTATTTCCACTCATTTGATAAAGTGTCAGACATGATTATTCTTCACAGGTAGCACAACAAATGAATTGCCGGTAGCTTTTTCCTGCGGGCATTATCTGGCATATTTACTGTATGTTGGAAAGCTCTTTATTAAAATGTAAATACTATGTTTTTCAGTTTCAGATTTTAGTAACCAGAATCAGACTTGACTCAATATGTTTGTGGTTCAATATATTCTTAGCTTCACTTTTAAAACTTAAACCTAGTAAGGATAAAACAGCATACTTGTTTTCTAAGAGTGGTTTTCTGTTCC
This sequence comes from Myotis nattereri, assembly GCF_964212035.1. Lineage (NCBI taxonomy): Eukaryota > Metazoa > Chordata > Mammalia > Chiroptera > Vespertilionidae > Myotis > Myotis nattereri. The sequence goes on from NC_138075.1 coordinate 161,875,054, forward strand.
CTGTGGGTTCTTAATGAATGTTCATCGAGGATAATGAAATTGATGTTATTATTTGAGTATCCAGTTATTTTAATGCACACACTAGGAAGACAGTGTCAATGTAAGGTTTACTCCAAATCCAGTTATTTCATAGTTGGCCCTTATTTTCACACAAACTAAAATACCCAAGTAACTAAATTTGCACCTTATAAGGTAGTATATGAAATGTTTCCCCTAGCTATTGGCAACATTTTTAGTGACAGTCCCTGACCTTTAGTTTAATTATTTTTACATATAAAAGCACTTAAGGCTTAATATACCAATGGCACTGAAATAAATGACAAGGTAATGGAGGTAAAAGAGGGAACATAAGGAAAATATAGACACTATTCAAGTCAGCCTGAGCTTGTCAGTGTTTGCTTCCGAATTTGGTTTTGCCTTTCTTTTCCAGTTTTTCCATTTTACCTGATTTTTTTTAAAACTACCAGTTCTTTAATTTTTTTTAAGATTTTTTATTGATTTTTTGGAGACAGAGGGAGAGTGGGAGAGAGAAACATCGATGTGAGAGCACAACATAGGTCAGCTGTCCCCCACATATTCCCTAGTAGGGATCAAGCACACAACCCAGGCATGTGCCTTGACTGGGAATCAAACTGTCAGTCCCCAGGCCACAGGATACTGCCCAACCAACTGAGCCACACCAGCCAGGGCTGTACCTGATTTTTTAAAAAAATAGTAATTAGCTTTATAGAGAGGTGTCTTTATTTTATTCATTGATTGCTAATCACATTTCTTGACATACTTTTACATCAGTATATTGTCATTTTTAGTATATTTTCATTCAGGCTTTCTAAAAGACTGTGCAGCCCATAGTCTTCTCGTGCTACATAGATGCTCAGTGTTTGTATACATTTTAGTATACGTAAACCTTGGCTTTATACCGAAGGAATGTTTTCTGCATGATTTTCAGTGTCCTCCTTAATGAGATCTAGCCTTTTGGGGACTTTTGGTCACAATAGCTCATTTGATTGATGTCAGCAATGGGATGCTTAAATATAATGATGCCATATATATTTTTATATTCTTATTTTTTTTCTCAGTGTGTGCTGTATTTGTGGGCATTGAAAATTCTTTACCCCAAAACACTGTTTTTACTTCGTGGAAATCATGAATGTAGACATCTAACAGAATATTTCACATTTAAACAAGAATGTAAGTATATTTCAAGTCTCTTTTCCTTTAACACCATAAGAGCTAAATAATCATTTGAATCCATACTAAGTGCACATTTCAATATATGATCTATTGCTTCCAAGGAAACAAATTTTTAAAAAACACACTGTTTTATGCCATTCCATATTTGTCTCTAAGCATGGATAGTTAAGAAAATGTAGAATTTCTTTTTAATTATAATTATCTATAAAGTGATCTAAAACTTTGGATTAATATTTGATGCAGTTTATCATAAGAAACAGTGATTGATTTACCTTTTAAAAACCAGCCAGAATGCTACTATTTGAGATAATAATCCTATTCTTCAATCTCAGCTAACTCCAGCAAAGCAAATGGAGGGAGATTCAACCTTGTGCCCCTGTTTTTGGATGCTGCACATTTACTAGCTTCCAGTGGATTTTACAGGATTAAAGATGACTTTCTTCTTTAGACACAGACGCTAGGAGTGACAGGGACTCCATATGCATTTTATAAAGTCCTCCTCTCAGTTTTTCCCCTTGTCCAGTGAACTTAAAATTGTCCCTGTCATTTAGTTCTATAGTCAGTGGAGCACAGTGACTTCTCTCCAAACATTAGATACCAGTCAGTGTGCAGAAACAACTTTCGAGAATTTCTTGCCCTCTGGTTTTCTGTAAGACCATTAAGGAAAACCAGCCAGCTTTACGGTCATCTTTCTATTGGTCTCCTGATCGTATATACTTATTTTGAGATACAGCTGCAGATAAATAGCAAGGACATATACAAAATTTCTCCCCTCTGCTCTACAAAAAGTAACTAAAAACTGAAAAACATGGATGAACAACAACAACAACAAAAATAGATAAAAAGGTTTACATATAACTCCTTAAAAAGTCTGATTTAATCATGTTTTGAAACTTTGCAGTGTGTAGATATATGCAAATATGACTCTGGCAAGAAAACATTAAAAAAACTGTTTCAATGAAATGATTCTAGCTATGATATCATGAGAGTAAATATTTTTTAAAATAATCTTTTAAAAGGTAAAATAAAGTATTCAGAACGCGTCTACGATGCCTGTATGGATGCCTTTGACTGCCTGCCCCTGGCTGCTCTGATGAACCAGCAGTTCCTGTGTGTACACGGCGGTCTGTCTCCAGAGATTAACACTTTAGACGATATCAGAAAAGTAAGTTCTGTTATTTTCCAAGTCTGATCTTTCTCTGTGCTTCAGTAATAAGGAGAAGGCATTGATCTCCCTGCTTTTATCACTAACTTTATCCTTTTGAACTAAAATGATTAAAAGTGGTCATGAGTCTCTTTTTGTGTATTAAATTTTTTTTTTTAGAAAGAAAGATACATTTATATTTAGAAGAGTTTTCATCTCTAAAACCTCATCCTACCTTTTGACATGTTATTAGAAATGTAAAATATTTTATTCCTAAAAAAAAATAAAAAATACATCTTTTCATTTCCTTTTGGTTTGCTTCCAACAGAACCCATTGTGTATTCATGGTATATTATAGTTACAAAACGTTGCTTTCCTCTTGGGGGAAATATCACAACTTGACCTTTAAAGTATGTTCACATTATTATTTTTTTTCAATTTATCTGTTACAGCTTAAAACTTTAACAAAGCCAATGAGAATATTCTATTGATCGCATTGAGGATCTAGGTAAAAACAGTCGATTTTTTTAAAGAGCCATTTTCTACTTAATTTAGCATTGGCTGTCCCTGTGATTTTAAGCAACAAAAAGATGAGTTAGTTTGAATGTGGAAGTATGTTTCATATGAGAAAAGGCAATAATATGGGATAATTTTATCTAGTGGAAGAGCAGTCTTTTATTTCTTTGATTATGCTCAATATTCTTTTAAAAGTTCATTGGTTTTAAAGAAAAACCATATTCACAGAAGAAAAACATTCAAATTCTACTGTCATGAAGGTTGAAGTCTTCAAGTGTAAAAATAATAGTTTATTTACTTTTCTATTAGAAAGAAAATACCTGATTTTTATTTTTAAAAAACCAAACAAAAGTACATTATATAAACCTTAGTTTTCCGCTTTATGTGTTTGTGTCCCTTTTTAAAGACACATCTGCTTCTGGTGCTCTATAGCACAGAGAGCATAGGTATTTGCTCTGTATTTAACGTCCTGTGGAAACAGGGCACTCGTACGGTAGTAATGCGGTGTGGTCATGGAGTTCAAGTATAAGTGGTTCACGTTCTGCATGATTGTAACCTGATTTGTTCTTCTGCAATTTAATGGGCTCCTGAAATAAATAACCAAGCTTCTCATAAATTAACTAGACTTTTAAAATACCATCTACTGTCCCCAGGACTGGCATGTTTCAGGTATTATGTTCAATTTTCATCTATGTCATTAAGCTCTAGTTTTACCCATAAAATGATTTTTGCATTTTGACATATAGCCATCAGAGTGCCACACTTCCTTTATTTAATGAATTTTTAGTTTATTCTTACTGTAGAGGGTATTAGCTTTAGAAAGCACTTTGTAACTTTTCCAGAAGAAATTCTATATTCTGGTTGCCTTACCAAACTTTCAGCTGGGGATTCACTTTCATCAGAAGCCTCCCCTCCTGTGCTGTTGTGCCCCTCATAGTAAGTCCTTGTTTCTCAGAAAGAAATTTCCCATTTTTATGGGCAATATTTATTTTCCTAGAAAGAATTGCTCCAAAGGCATACATTATTTAAATCTCTTAAACAAGTCTAAGTTTGCAATGCATGTTTTATGAATAACATAATGATTGAAATATAGAGGATCTTACTTGAAGTTTTTTACTGGGTGTTGAGAATGTGAAATATTGCTTCATTCTTTTTAGGTACTAATGAAAAATGGTGTGCAGCAAAACCATGATTTACATCACCTTTTATGTCTCAGGAAAAAATGATAATTTGATTGGCTGTCAGCCTTATATATCCACCTCTCCCCCATCCCTATGGGTATTTTTTTAATGTTAAAGTATTGACTATAGAGAATATCAATCCTTAATGATGTTATGCATTTCTTTTTAAGAGAATATAATATCTGCTAACTTTACTAAAAATCCTTTAATTGTGCTTAAATCAAGATAAATTAAAGGAAAGTGACAGGGTTATAAATTGTTGGTGAAATGTCATTTGCAGTTGTATTGCTCATACATTCTCAGTGCAGCTTTTAAAATTGAAATATGACTTTGCTAAACATTTATAGCTGGAATGGATTTCATATGAAAGCTTCAAGTAAAACTACAGAGTTTAGAACTGTGAGCAGAAGAAAAAAACAGCTAAATTTTAAAGTTGGATTTATTTTACTGCTTATCATTACTCTTGGTTTGTATCCAGTAAGATAAACTAGAATAGGCTTGTAGATTAATTAAATACCGGGATAGCCCCTAATGAACGAACATCCAACATGTCATATAGCAAGTGCTCCTCTTAAAATGAAAGCCACCTGTTCTCCAAATCATATTGTTAAATATAAACACCATAAGTTGTCTTCATCCAGGTTTTTAAATCACATCTTAATGGAAGCAGTAATAGAAATTTCCCAAAAGATAAAATAAAATAAATAAAATAAAATCTCTCCCTCAGGAAATGAAACACATATAGAGTCATATCAATTGATAGTGATTAAAACATTAAGGTAGATAAGTTAGGGGGAAAGAGAAAGATAAAAGGGAGAAAGGGAGAAAAAAAAGAGTAAACAGTTATGAATTAAAGAGACAGGAGGGTGGTATAGGGTGAGATGAAGACAGATAAATAAATGAGCTAATGAGGAGGAGGAAGGAAGGACCATTTGAGAGATGAAGAGTAGAAGAATGGGGAGGAACCAAGGAGGAAGGGGTGCTGACAGGAGGAGAGTGAGGCAGCTCACTAGCTCTCTGCTCAGGGAGAAGAAGTTGGATATTGCAAATTTCTGGTCTCTTTTATTTTCTGAATTCCCAGTTTCCAAAGATTAGTATTTTGCTCTCTGTCTTCTTTTTTTTTCTTAGTTAGACCGATTCAAAGAACCACCTGCTTATGGACCTATGTGCGACATCCTGTGGTCAGACCCCCTGGAGGACTTTGGCAATGAGAAGACTCAGGAACATTTCACTCACAACACAGTCAGGGGGTGTTCGTACTTCTACAGGTGAGCATGCAGCGCCCGCCTTCCGGAGCACGTGTCCTTCATACGTTTGTTATGTATCAGTCCACGCATTTGATTTATTTAGGATGTTTACATATGTTCTCTAGGAAAGAACTGTAAATGAAAGGGTCACTTCGAAAGCCTGGTTCAAATGAGTTCTTAGCACTTGCAAAATGAAACTATAAATAAATAGATAAGAAATGAAATATATCTATGTAAGTTATATAGATATAATATCTGTGAAGAATAGAAAAGGCATAAAAGAGGCATGTGATATCAGGTTGGCAAAGTAGCTGAAGAAGACAGTAACTAGGATATACTAGTAGTAGAAAATTTCTTTCAAGAACCGCAGAAAAAAATCCAATGCCAGCGTTTACTTTTTCACTCAATTATGTAATACTTTAAAATTTTATAATCAGTTTTCAAAAGTTAAATCAGAAAAAATAATTTAAATTGCTGAATTAAATTATGTTGGAGTTATTCTTAAAATTTCTTAAATTTTTCAGAGTTCTTGGCTAAATTAACATGAGCAGCAACTTAGTATATAGGTGCCATAAGTAAATTTATTGTTGGCACATAGACATGTTACATTGAAAAAAGTTTTACAGTAATTTTTACATTTTCCAGTGTATGGGAATTTGCCCATTCCATAACATTTCAGAGAAGGAAACAACACAGTTGGGTTTTTGTGTATCTCCACGATTTTCCTGACATCTTATGTCATTTTCAGCCTACTGCATTTGATTACCCTCTATTTCTCTAGGTTCCCTTATTATCAGACATACAGTTCAAAGAGAGACAGAGATCATGGAATTGAGAATTTTAAGTTCTAGAATACAGAGTCTTTTTAAAAATCCTTAAAAACCAAAACTGATGTTCACTGAGGTTTATGCTCAATTCCAGCACTGGCAGCGAGGCAGATGGCCAGGCTGGGAGCATTCTATCATGGGTTTTGGGTCACATACCTACTGTCTCTAGAGTAAGCAGATATCATCCTTCTGCATAACATTGATGAGAGTTTATTCAATGGCAGAACATGTTGTTCCATACATTAGTTTTCCTTATGGAGAAGAAATAGTTTTCTTTTATTCATCTCTTGATATGATTGGGAAGTTGAAGTTTGTGAGCAGAAAGTCTTGTACACTGTAAAGCATTAATCAAAGAGTAGTTTTTGATAGAAATATTAATAAAGAGGTTTGTTCCAAGCTTATTTACCAGAAAGTTTACAATTCATTTATTTAATTTGGATATCAAGTCTAATGAGTCTATTTTGGCTGAAATGAAGAAGCGTAGTGTAGGATTTCTAAGAAGCCTAAGGTTTCTTTTCAGTAATTAGTTAATTTGGGAGTAATCTGTTAGTAAAGATGTTCAAGCTTTTTAGTGAAAAGTTATATATAGTTGAAATATATCAAAGCCAAATGTTCAATTTTTCGAATCTGGTGTTGAATCCCTAAGTATACCGGTGAGTATTTAAATTACCTATTGGATACCACGGAATTGTGCTTCAATAATATAATGTCAAACAAAATCTAAGCCTCTTAATTTTAATATTAAGCCATATTGCATTAATCTTTATTTAATTCATAATATGACCTCTTTTATTAGCTTTCTGAGTCAGCTTTTTAAATAAATCATACTCTAAATATAACGTCTTGTACTGAACTTACATAAGTTTTGGTATTTTTATTTGGTGAATACAGACACAGATGTGTTTACATCAGAGAAAAAGGCCAGAGATGATTATGCATGTTTTCACACTTTTGTTCTCAACAAAATGATTATTTAACTCCTCTCATTAGAGGTTGTTAATAGCTCTTTAGCCTTAACAAACGCTGAATATCTAAATTCACAGCCTATAGACTGACTAATTGTAAAGCCATCTGGGTTATGTTTTATCTAAGAAAGAGAAAAATGACTTTTATTCTCCTAGAGCTTGTTGATCCTTTTGATTTTAGTGCCATCATGAAGGTGCCAAGGCATTCTTTGTAGTCTTGGTTTGTAAAGCTGACGAGAGGGGCATAGGGAACAAAAAAATTAGTAGAGCCCTAGCTGGTTTGGCTCAATGGAGAGAGCATTGGCCTATGGACTGAAGGGTCTCGGGTTCAATTCCAGTCAAGGGCATGTACTTTTGTTGCAGGGCATGTACCTTGGGGAGTGTGCAAAGGCAACTAATTGATAAGTCTCTCTCGCATGGGTGTTTCTCTCTCTTTCTTCCATTCTCTCTAAAAAATCAATGGAAAAATATCCTCACATGAGGATTAACAACAACAAAAAATGGTGGAGAAACTTGGTGACAATTGCTTTTCTGGGTGATTGGCACTGATCTTGATCCACAACTCCCAGTCATTTTTCACATGTTTATAGTAAATTTGCATATTTAATTTTCCATTCTACCCTACTCATGATCTACACATTGCTTGGGCCATGATTTAAATAAAATGAAATTATACAGAAAAATGCATCAGTAGAATTTTTTAATGCTGTTGATGAGTTATAGAAAATGGGCAAAGTAACAGAGGAAAGAACCCATAAAAACATTATTTTTGCCTAAGTGCTACTATTATCTTTATAGCCTTAGACCAGAGTTTGCATGTGCTAATGCCTAACATTTTGAGGCAGGTAAGTGAGATACTCGAAGCAGGCCAAGTGTTCCATTGTAAAGATTAATGAGGATCACGACAAATTGGAGGTAAAATTTCATTTTCATGTAGTCCCAACAAAACTGTTGGCTGGATTAGGATCTTGGGTTGTCAGTTTGTATGTCTGCCTTGGATGAATCACATAAGCTCTGTGTTCTAGGTTTAGCTGCCTTCAAAAGAAGTGAGTTAAAGCAGACATCTAAAGTTCTGAGATTTGAAGTTGCAAGTTACAGTTCACTCAACTACCAGTCTGTTCATCACAGATCAGTAGCCTTTAACTTCTCTTCTGCAATTGACACCCCATCAACCTTCCACCTTGAAATGCTCTGGCTCCTCCTTTTCCACAAATCCTGGCTCTCCCTTAAAACCTGGTCCTTGCCTCTTCTGCTGCCTCTTTCTTGGTATTCCTCCTGCTTTTGACATTGTTTTCTTCACATATTTTCACGAACCTCACCTATTCCCTTAGCTTCATTGTAACCTCTGTGGTTTAACTACAAGATCTACATCTAGCCCAGGGGTGGGCAAACTTTTTGACTCGAGGGCCACAATGGGTTCTTAAACTGGACTGGAGGGCCGGAACAAAAGCATGGATGGAGTGTTTGTGTGAACTAATATAAATTCAAAGTAAACATCATTACATAAAAGGGTACGGTCTTTTTTTTTTTTAGTTTTATTCATTTCAAACGGGCCGGATCCGGCCCGCGGGCCGTAGTTTGCCCACGGCTGATCTAGCCCCTTCATCTCTTTATTTTTCCTGAGCTCAACCTCTCTATTTCTAGTTGTCTGCTGGAAATTTTTTGTCTAAGATGTTCCATTGTCACCTTAACCTAAATTCACTTTGCCTGGAAAAGCTTATTTACTTTCCCACTTGCTTAAGCCCCACTAGAGAATCTCCTATTTTTTGTTTCTGGTAATAGTTCATCCTAACAGTCATGCAGGCTAGGGAATATATTTCCTTTTTCTTCTTGCTTTGAAATCACCACCAATCAACACATCTTATTGACCCTTTTTATAATATCACCAGTATCTGGACCATCTTGCCTTCCCTCCCTCCCACTCTAATTTCAAAGCCTTCATTTTTAGTCTGTTGAAATCACACCTGATTGTACAACATTCTTCATCCTCCTCCCCTCAGTTCATACTGTTCCATTCGTGGGTATCTTCTGAGAATTCATTCATTCATTCAATCATTTAACAATCATTATATCAGCACACACTATATATATGCCTTCTGTGAGATTTTGTAAATACTGAGAATCTCTACCTTCAAGGGAATACAGTCTAGTTGCCAGAGATCAATAAGCAGAAATTGACAAGTAAAATGCAAGGTGGGTTAGTGCTGTGATAAATGTGGAGGTCAGCACACACATACACACACACACACACACACACACACACACCTGGGTTACCTAACCCAAATAGGGATGGATTAGAGTTTAAGGGAATGTAAATTTTATTAAATGTAATAAATGTAAATTTTAAAGGATAAGTAGAACATATCCAACCAGAGATACTAGGGAAGGTTAGGCTCTTGCAAGCAGAGGAATTGGTATTTATGAAAATTTGAGGGCAATAATACTATGAATTCTAGAAGGATGCCCACCTGAATGGTCTCTAATCCCAAGTTACAGTTAGCAGGTTCAGTATACACTAAAGTAGAATATTCATATAACTAACCTATTCCACTCCTATTTTATTATCCGCTGGAATTGTGTACATATGTGTATCAAAACACCAGATTGTTCATAGCAGCAGTACTTGAATAGCCAAAAAATGGAAACAACCCAAATGCCCAGTTAGTAGAATGAATAATAAATTGTAGCATATTTAAATAATTAAATACAGCAAATGAGGATGAGTTAAACAAAGCTGCACATAAAAACATGGATGCATGTCACAAGTGGATAAAGGCAGGCCTCCAGAGTACAGCTTAGATCAGTGATGGCGAACCTATGGCACGCGTGTCAGAGGTGACACGCGAACTCATTTTTTTGGTTGATTTTTCTTTGTTAAATGGCATTTAAATATATAAAATAAATATCAAAAATATAAGTCTTTGTTTTACTATGGTTGCAAATATCAAAAAATTTCTATATGTGACATGGCACCAGAGTTAAGTTAGGGTTTTTCAAAATGCTGACACACCGAGATCTAAAGGTTCACCATCACTGGCCTAGATGATCCCATTGAAATAAGAGTTCCAGGTTGGAGAAGCTAATCCATATACTGTTAAAAGCCAGCATGGTGGTTACCCTCAGTGAGGAGGTGATAGTGACTCAGAGGAGATACAAAAAGTTGCTGGGGTTTAGGAAACCTTCTGTGTCTTGATCTGAGTGCTAGTTGCAAAGGTTTTTCACTTTGGAAAGGTCACTAGTGTGTAATCTTCTGCTTTGTGCAGTTTTCTGTATAGATGCTACACTTCAATAAAAAGTTTGCCTTAAGTAAAAATTGCTCACCACTCCTGAGGCAGCTGGCGGCCAGGTGCAAGTGAGGACTCAGGCCCTGGTGCAGTTCTGGCAGGAAACGTCAGAGCCCTTCCAGACTGGATCCCTGGTGGATAAAATGAAATTAGTTGGAGAACCCTGGGGCAAAGAGAGTAACAGAGCAAGTCCTAGGAAAACATCGGCCTAACAGTATCTGGGCAACGCCGGAGCCCCCAGGGCTGAGTCCCCATTGCCAGCCTAGGAGGTGGAGGAGGAGCAGGACAGTCAGGCAGAGTCCTCTGACCTCCGGGGCCGGACAGCAGAGGATGAAGGTTTCCTCCTGGTCTTTTAAGCAGGGGTGGCAGGTTACCTGCCTCTGCTTTGCTGAAGCCAGTGAGGGAAAGAAACTCTTTGCTTCTCTCACCTGCTTAATTGCTCCTGTTGGGGCAACTCCAGAAATTAACTGTGAGCTCCGGTTAGCGGGTAAATGGCTACTAAGCATTTAGGGTATGAAAACAAATCTGTGTGTCTTTTAAGGCATTCACTGCTGCTGGAGAGCAGTCGTATACACATAATTTACATGGCAGGTGATATATTGCTTTCACATGTTATGAAAACATGGTGGCTGCCGCAGTTTTGTACTCTTCAGGGTTAGTTAGGTTTGAAGGGATGGGTTCACAAGTGATAATAGAGCTAAGGCTTGGCAGGAGAGTATGCCACTCCAGAAGGAAAAAGCACTCAGGGAGAGTATGTTAGGACATAAGAGCATAAAAACGCATTAAAATAGTGCCTGCTGGCTATATCATGATTACAGAGCTCAAAATCTTGGGGGTTGAAATCAATGTCTAAACTATAATTTCACATTGCAAGAAACAAAAATAAGAGCATAAATGGAATGCATGTAATAGCTGTTTTCTCTAGTGCCGAGTCATTTTTTCTACCATATCTCACATATGTCTCTCTACCTTCTTCCTCTTCGTTCATGCTCAGTCTGCTGCCTGTCCCTCTCCCTCTCTTGGTGGCATTCTCACCACTTCCTATCTACTAATCTCTGTACATCATTTCCTTTAAGATCTTACATAAGTCACAACTAATAAATACAACATCTACTGGTATAGTCTAGGGTTGCTAACTCACCATTCTGTGTTGATTCTTCCTTCCACACTATGGTGGTGGGGAGAAACCTAGGAGTTGTAAAAAGTCTACTAGTATGCATCAGGCACTGGCCTAAGAAATGTATATATTGCAAACTCATTTCATCTTTATCCGGAGTCTGTGAAATAAATGATACTGTCTGTGTTTTTACAGATGACATGATTTATTTATATGAGGTTAAACAACAAAATTAAACAATTTTCCAAAGTTTTCACATAAAATAGGAATAAGAATCCAGATCTAAGGAGCTCCACTATTCCATGGAAATTTTCACCTTCCTTTTTCTCAGAGAAGATGCATTCTCTAAAGCTGAAGGAATCATTATGATCCAATTCAAAAACAACAGTTTTAGAGAAGATAACTTCTTCCCAAACACAGCATGGATGCTGGTAAATGAACATCAGAAGCCCCAAAGCATCACCGGTCTTCCCCAGTCCTTGCAGCTGGTCTGGTGTCAGACATCTCTAGGCCACTGGGTTGAACAAAATCATTTCAGGGTCACCTCAGACAGACAGATTGTGCCTGACAAGGGTGGAGGGGTGTGAGTGGGGCTGCGATCCAGCCAGCCCTCAGCTCAGAAGACAATGGAGGCAGAATTGGGCTGATCAGTCTGGAGGAAGAGGGGCTCTTTCTCTTTGGTGGGCACAGAACATGGAAGCTTCACCTTATCGGTGCGAAGAAGAAGCAGAAAAAAAAGATCTGCCATGAGTTAGGTAGTTTTCATAAAGATTTCCTCAGTCCCCTATGCTTTCTTTTGTTGCTATATTGAGTCTCAAAATTTGTACTATTTTAACTTAAATGTATTTTACTCATAAACAGGTTTTTTTTTAAGTTTTAAAAAATATTTTACCTCCCTACCTAGATTGTAGATACTATCAAGATAGAAACCACACCTTACACTTATCATATCTCCCATCCCTGGGCAAAATACAGTCTTCAAACAAAGAGAACAGACTCACCAGTGAGCCTTTGATAAATTGTTGGTGAATAGTGATTTCCAACTCTATGGGGGTAAGGTGTTGTGATTCTGCTTTTGCTAGCATTCTACTTTTTTTTTAAATCCTCACCCAAGGATATGTATAGTTTTGTTGTTTTTGTTGTTTTTTAGAGAGAGAGAGAGAGAGAGAGAGAGAGAAACATCAATTGGTAGCCTCCTGTGCATACTCTGACTAGGGTTCAAAACTAGGTATATGCCCTGACCATGAGTTGAACTGCAGCTTCTTGGCGTACAGGATGATGTTCAAACTAACTGAGCCACCAGCCAGGGCAATATCTTTTTAAAATGCTTTTCATCTTGAACACTTTTTGGTTTTCATCATTTCCATTAAAAAACATGAAAATATTGTAAAGTTTTCCCCCCTAATATTATTAAAAATAATGTATCCTTGGCAGGTAGCTTACCAATAATGAGAATCTAGTTGATAATCAAGTACTTTTTATAATTTATTTTGAAAAATATTTGTAATTCTTAGAAAGTTTGAGTTTAGCTTGCTTGTGCTTTTAAATTTCTAAAGATTTCCTTAAAAAAAATTTTTTCCCCTCTAAGAAAGAATGAATGTGCCCTTACTAAATGCCGTTAACCTAGGAGTATGCTGCTGGGTTGATTTCATTTTCTTCAGATTTCCATTAGAAATCAGATATATATTTCCATGGAAGAAAACTTAGCTTAAACACATAAAGGAAACAAAGCATAAAGAAAATATATTAAAATTCTGTTTTCATAAGACTAGTATAAGTTCTTCCAAAAGGAAAAGAGTAAAATAAAGAGCAGCCAAGCCATTTTCCCAAGGGCAAAAAGTGATAAACCTAAACAAACAACCTCTGTCTTACAAGATAACAACAGGGCAGTAGACTCTTTTAAAAGAAGCATTATGAGGGCATAAGAAATATAAGTAAACAGCATAAAGAGATAGGGAAGGAACATTTAGAATCATCCGTGTGTGTGTGTGTGTGTGTGTGTGTGTGTGTGTGTGTGTGTACATGCAAAAGACTATTTTTTTGGGTTCAGAACCTACTTTTACCGAAGACCTTACCTTTTTATAATCAGTACTAGAGGCCCGGTACATGAAATTCTTGCACTTGGAGGGAACCCTCAGCCCAGCCTGTGCCCTCTCACAATCCGGGAGCCCTGGGGGATGTCCGACTGACAGCTTAGGCCCGCTCCTAAGCTGGCAGTCAGACATCCTTAGCACTGCCATGGAGGCAGGAGAGGCTCCTGCCGCCACTGCCACTGCGCTCGCCAGCCATGAGCCTGGCTTCTGGCTGAGCGGCCTCCCCCTGTGGGAACACACTGACCACCAGGGGTCAGCTCCTGCATTGAGCGTCTGCCTCCTGAAGGTTAGTGCACATCATAGCAACCAGTCATTCTGCTGTTTGGCCGATTTGCATGTTAGCCTTTTATCATACAGAATTTCTACAATGGTATGCCATCTTAATGTTATTTTTTTTGCCTGTTGCTTAGCTAATTCTTACAAGATCTGTAGCATAGAAACTATTTTCAACTTCTCTTTTGTGATAAGTTATTTGAGTGACATATACTAAGTATTTTTTGCTAAGTGCTATTTTTATGATTGCTGAATTGTCTTCTATGGCATATGTAGTTCAAGTTTGTGGATAGCTGCAGTTTATATTAAAACAAGCTTGGGCTTGCTGTCCTTTGATTTGAAATACCTAAAATTCGTTCATTTTTATGGCATACATTTATCTCTTTCAGAAATCTTAGAGCAGAGACAAAGTGATTGCAAAGGTTTTTCACGTTTAATTTGTAACTTGAATTGCATTTTGAATGAAGTTCTCATCTTTCATTTTGAGATTTTCTTAATAGACAGTATTATCTTGATTGAATTTTGATAATTTTATTATGTCAAGATAAAGAATAAGATTTAAGATCAAGTTCTATTGAACATATGTAAGGTACACATTTTAAAACCTTGTGAATTCCATAATCCTGGTTAGATTTTGAGTGATGTAGTCAATTAATGTAACCATACTTAAGTTGATAGCCTGACTTCCCACACTTCCCTCTCCCACTCCCTCAGTCTTCTCTGTGGAATGCTCAGGCCTCCACACACATCCAAATGCAAACAGGGTTGTGTTTGAGAAAATTGAGGCTTATATTTTAAATTCCATCCTCATGTTATATTTGTGGTTCTGTTCACTCTGTGTGTAAAGGTAGACTTGATAATAATTGATTTTCTCTCCAAGTGGACACTTTTCTGGTGTTGTTATATAATAGCTTTCCTTCTTTTTCCAATTCATGCACCTCCAGCCCTTTCTCATTATGTAAAATGTACAGCTCTGGGTGCTTTCTCTGCCTCAGGGGAAAACCTGTCCTTCGAGAGCCAGGAGGCTTGTTTCATGAATGATGTATGTTTCATTATGCTGGATCAGATCACATAGGTCTGATGTTACAGGTAAATGTGTTCCCTGTAATGATTTCCTAACAGTTGCTTCTCTTTTCTTTTTGTCTCTGGCAGTTACCCGGCTGTTTGTGAATTCTTACAGCACAATAACTTGTTATCTATACTCCGAGCCCATGAAGCCCAGGATGCAGGGTGAGCAGTCTTGTAGGGTTATGGAAAGCATGCATTCCTTGTCCCTTTGTCACGACTCCCTCCCTCTGCTCAGGCTGTGGCTGTTCCCTTGGCCAGCCTCTGTCCCTGAAGGAATGCAGTCTTAAAATTGTCTTCTGATGTCACAGATATGGGAGGTCCTGGGCAATGAATGGCTGCAGGTGTATTGTCAAGTCCCCTTTGAAATTCTTCTGTTTTTAGCTTGAACAGGTAACAATTTCAGCTGGCTTTCTTAAACACTGTAAGAGCACTTCCTCTTATTTCAATTCCTGCTCTTACCACTGTCCCAGAAGTGAGTAAATTACCAGTCTTAGTTGACAAGGTGAATGAGAATTACAAAGAAATATTTAACAGATATTGCATGTTGTACTCTTGTTTAAAGAATATCATTCTTGGTCCCCATAGAATTTTAACTGACAAAAACAGAAACATTTAAATGATGGGGAAAATCATGTAGTCTAACTCTAACTGAAATCACCATATAATATCTGATAAATTTTTAAATATAGACCAATTTTAAGGGTTTAGAAAACTAAGAAATATCAGATGTTCACTTTGATGTTGCATTAAATCTGCACTAGGGAAAAATAGGATAATTAATTTTAGGATTGGAAGTCCAGGAAAATAGGCTCCACTGAAAAGCAGTATTTGCCTTCAGATGCTTAAACTCATCCCTTCAGGTTCTGAATTCTCTGAAATGGAGGAACAGTAATTTTTATAACCTGTGTGCGTCTGACACTGGGAATGTACATGCCTGCATTCTGAAGTAACCCCATGTCTGTTATGACCTTGAATCAAGGCAGATCCTAAGTTCCTTTCAGAATTAGCTTTTTTCAAGCATTCAGTCAACAGGCATCCATGCTGTTGTTGCCGATGTTTGAAGTAAACTGTTGGTATGCCCAACCAATCAGATCTTCAAAAAATTTTTTTTTCACTTTTCAGGGCAGGGGTGTCTCCTTGCTTTTCCAACTGACTGTCCCAACTGTGCAGTTGAGGCGAGGCACACTGATCTTAATCCCACTGAAATCATCTGCTTATTTGAAAATACGTTATGTGCATCAGTTAAAATCAACAACTCTGTTTAAAATGAGCAGTTGCTTAATTCACTGGGGCAATTGAGATTGTGTCATCCAGTTTCTTTGTTTTTATTGGATGCCATAGCCAGCCCTGGTTTATAAATTCAAGGTGCTAGGATTTAAGAGTGGTACTGTCTTTCACATTCTGATTTCCCCCCAACAAAGCTCAGTCCCATAAGCAGAATAAATAATTCTAGAATGTAAACCAAAAGTAATTTCAGAGTATAATAAAAAGTAATAAGCTTTTATTTCAGCAATAGTAGCGGTAGCCCAGGAGACAGATTTAGGTAGCAACCTAAACCGTGTCCCACTGAGACAAAGGGGAGGTCTTCTTTTATAGGGAAAGTTCCTGCCAAGATTCTTGATTAGGTCCTTTTTATGTAAATGAGATATCCAAATTGTACAGTTCTGATTGGACAGGGCAGGTCTCTGTCCTTCGTGAAGACAAAACCAGAGTTTCCCTGCAGTCATTGAGTCAGACCGCTAAACCAGCAGGCCATAGTTCAGGAAGCCAAGAGTTTGGTCTGAGGTTCTAACTGGTATACATGAGAAGGCTCTGTCAGCAAATGACCACTAAGATATTATTATTCATAAAATTTGGGACCTTGGTTGAACATGGGGAATCCATCTCAGCTGATAAATTCCTCTGAGTATTCACATCAAATGATCTTTTTGGTACTAAAAGGTACTATTTGAGGCACCTCTAAAACCCAGCTAAATTGGACATGCCAGAAATAATTGACACACAATACCCAAGGAATGATAAAATTTTGTTATGTGCCATATAGGGATGTTTCCAAACTGATATTCCTGGAATCTATTGCATAGAAGTTATGAAATATATTTTCACATTGGTGGAAAAGAGCCAATCTTCTGTATATTTTGGTTATTTGAAACTAGAGTCCTATTTTGTTTTAGAAAAAAAAAAAGATACTGGATTGTTGGTTGATTTCCAAAGATCTTGCAAATGTTCTTTTTCATCACTGATTGACTAAATATCACCCTGCTGATGCAATAATCTTTGGCCTGCAGACACCAGAAGAGATTGATAATAAATAAATTCTAAAGTAGAAACAGTTTCAATTCATAAAACCCATAGATTTAATCAAACTTTCTTTGAAAAGCAAATCACTTAGGCTGAGCAAAAGGGGAAATATAATTGTAACAGAATATTGTAGATAAATGGAATAATCAGCCTGGTTATTTGTGGGAAAGATTTACATATTGCTTTGCTTATTGAGTCTTTTTATGTCAAATATATTGGCAGGCTTGTGAAAAACGTGGTAGGTAGAGGTCTAAAAAGTAGCCTGTATTCTCTGTTGAACACATGGAAATGGATTTTCACTGAGTTCCACCCTCCACTGTGTCTGCTGGACTTAGGAAAAACCTATTTCAAACTTTTACATATGAGTGTATGCTTTTATTCTCACCTCTGAAATGAATTGATGTTGTATAACAGACTTCAGAGAGAAAAGTTTGTTTAATGCTATATAATCAAATTTTCTTTGAATGATAAAACTGAATTTTAGTTTTGTGTTTCTAAGTTGACAGTTTGATACTATAGTTTTCTTTCCCTACTTGCTCTAACTTGCATTCCTTGTTTTTAGGTATCGCATGTACAGGAAAAGCCAAACAACAGGCTTCCCTTCTCTAATTACGATTTTCTCAGCACCGAACTACTTAGATGTATACAATAACAAAGGTAAGTGGTTTTGAATCCCTCGTATGACTGTCTACAATACATGTAATAATTCTTAAGCTTTTTTATTTTGGTTTGGTTTTAGTAAAGCATTGTTACCTCTTTTTCCCTTTACTTTTTCATTTATTGTTTTTTTTTTAATTTTTTTTATTGATTTTTTACAGAGAGGAAGGGAGAGAGATAGAGAGTTAGAAACATCGATGAGAGAGAAACATCGATCAGCTGCCTCCTGCACATCTCCTACCGGGGATATGCCCGCAACCCAGGTACATGCCCTTGACCGGAATCGAACCTGGGACCTTTCAGTCCGCAGGCCGACGCTCTATCCACTGAGCCAAACCGGTTTCGGCTTTCATTTATTGTTTGATCTAAATTCAAACAGTATCTCCAGAGGTAAGTATTCAATGGGTCAAAGGTGGGACCCAGAAGCTGTGATTTTTTTAACTGTTCTCCAGGAGCTTCTAATGTACAGCAGGGTTGACAGCTACTGCTCTGGAGATTATAGGCTTAGGAAGAAATTATACTTGGCAGGAATCCAAAATCAAGTCCCTTAAGAAGGGTGTGGATTTAAATAAGAATAGTGTGGTTGTGCTTGTAAAGAATCAAGAAAAATAAGCATACATTATCTATAGCTTGAAATTCAGATTCAAATTGCATGTATTAAGAGCCTACCATGAGTCAGATCCTATGCTAGGAAAGTAAATATTCATTTAGATTTTTAAAAATTGTATTAAACTTCAAAGTAAAGGTCACTAGCCCTCCAGCTCCTTTGATTTTGCAGTGAGTCCCTGGTTAATTGCCTAGCCCAGTGTCACTCAGTTAGGTATTGGGGAACTGGGCTCAGGCCCAGGTGTTCTGGCTTGGCATTCTGCGCTTCCTTTCTGCAACTCCACACCTGTGAGCCTGAAAGAGCCCAGGAAACAAGAGGGCATTATTTACTGACTTCAGGGAAGAAAGGAGGAGCAGGGGACACATTATCTCCTTTCATCAAGGTAATCTCTTTATTCAAAAATGATGAGAAGTGTTATAGGTGTGGCAGAATGGGTGGTAAAATGGGAAAAGCCATTACCTATAGTTGGCATTGGTCTGGGTAGTTCATGTCTGAGCGTGGCTCTCTGAGATTAAGAGCAATGGAGACGGAAAGAGAAAAAGCAATCAAACAGTATTTGCCAGCTGAGATACAGCCAGGCAGAGGCAGGAAAAGGCAGCCTGAACTCCTGGGAGCAGGAGCCATTCCCATGCCGAAGTGAGTTGTGATAGATGCTTCTTGACACAGGCCGGAGCCCAGATGCCTGAGGCGGCCTTGGCCACCTTGATAGTGAAGCGCCTGTTCTGTGGCCTCAGACGTTATGAATAGGTGGTTGTCTTTCTTGTGTCTTGTATTTCACAGGGAATGTGGAAAGTAGGCCTCCCTTTTCGCTTGTGCCCTGATTTCCTGCTTAAAACTTCCCACCTCCTCCTGCTCCGGTTGGACCCTGACCCCCATACCTTCTGGACCTGTCAGGGATCCTGCTCCAAAAGGCAAACCTCCTGTAATTACAGTGCTGCCATTTATCTCCCTGATCCTCCCCTTTCCTCAGACACCTGTGTTTTGTCCTCCTCAGAGCAGGACTCGCCCCCACCACCCTACAGCCCAGAGAGCGACACCTGCTGGCGGGCGTGAGCTGCAGCCATGCCCTCCTGATACAGCCCTTCAGACTGTGGTGCGGCCTCCTCGGAGCCAGGGAGCACGATTCTCAGTAGGCACAGTGTAGTTCTGTCACAACCATGGATGTGGGGGGCAAGGGACAGTTGTCCCCCCTTTCTCGTGGCCTAGTTCCTCTAAAAGATGCTGCTTTTCATATTCTGTGGCGAGAAGCATGCAAAGTATAAGAAAACATGTTCTCAGTATGCCAAGGGCTTATAAGCCAGTTGACAAAGACGTTTGGGTGATTGAATAAACATGTAAGACACGCCCGGGCTGGTTTGCTCAGTGGATAAGAGGATCAGCCTGCAGACCAAAAGGTCTCGGGTTCAGCTCCTGGTCAAGGGCACGTACCTTGGTTTCAGTTCCATTCCCAGTCCTGGTTGGGGAGCGTGCGGGAAGCAACCAATGGATGTGTCTCTATGTTTCTCTCTCTCGCTCCACTCCCTCTTCCCTCTCCTCCCTCCTTTCCACTCTCTCTAAAAATCAATGGATAAAATATCCTCCAGTGAAGATTTAAATAAGTAAATATATATACATATATATGCTTTCATATATATATATATATATATATATATATATAGACACAATTAGATTACGTATAAAGTAAGAGTCGTATGCTAAGTACATTTGACAAGGGGTAATTTTCTAGCATGCTCAGAAAAGACTTTTTTTAAGGTAAAATATGATCTGTGTTAAAAAAAACCAGGACGTGTTTGTCCACCTCAGGCTGGCAGAGCCAAGCACCAGCCACTGAGAGTTGCAGTGGAGAAGGATTGGCTGCTTTATTGATGAATGGCGCCATCCAGGG
This sequence comes from Myotis nattereri, assembly GCF_964212035.1. NCBI lineage: Eukaryota > Metazoa > Chordata > Mammalia > Chiroptera > Vespertilionidae > Myotis > Myotis nattereri. The sequence goes on from NC_138075.1 coordinate 161,895,413, forward strand.
GAACAGGAAGCGAATGCTCTGGAGACCTGACTCCCAGTGGCGTGTAGGTTACAGATTACAGAGGACAAAATCACAGTACTCCATGGGTTGGAAGTTCGAGGTCGTGCTGGGAGGTAATTGGTCAGAGGTGAGGAAAGGGTCATAAATTATTTCTTCAGGTTTTGAGAATAGTTCTGAGGTCTTTTCCTGGTTCCGTCCGTCCAGACTCATGGGAACGTAGCCAGGAGGTGGTTCCACCTTAGGGCTCAGGAACTGAAACATAACTTAGGTCAAAATGTTATCTTTAGCCTGCCAGTGGTCTAGACCTTGTGACCATGGGTCAGGTCCTGGCTGCTGGCTTCTGCTGCCTCGGGGTCTGCTGATTATCCTGGGGAAAGGCTAGGTCTCTGAGGGGCATATAAAGAGAAAGAATGAGAGATGTGATTTGAAACTAAATTTAATCAAAGTCATAATGACTATCAGTTTGAATTCCTCCTCTTCTCTCTCAAGACATTAAAAAAAAAATGGTTAACATTTGTTTAGAAAGAGGAAAAATATAAAGTTTTTGAAACTTTTTTACTTTCAAGCAGCAACCACCTTTTTTCTCAGACAAAATCTCAACCTTGAAGCCTTTTATCTAAAACCAGGAGTAGCTCATTCCCTTTGACGGGATGAGGGGTCCTCGTCCTGTACCAGAGAGGCGCCTGGGGTATTGCTAGTGAACTCAGAACTCAGGAGGTCACCTTGCATGTCCCACCATGATCCCATCATTTAACCAAAGTATGTAAAATATGAACACTTGGGTTTATATTGTTTTATTTTATTAAAACATTATTTTTCTATTAAGTCTAGTGAAGTGAATGCCCAAGCAAGTAATTTTCTGGGCAGAGACTGATTACTACATAGCATGTACTATACTTACAAGTTGTTGTTTTTTTCCTTTTAATCCTCACCTGAGGATATGTTTTTATTGAATTTAGAGAGAGAAACATGGATCAGTTGTCTCCCATACATGCCCCTGCCAGGCATCAAACCCGCAACCCGGGCATGTGCCTTGACTGGGAATTGAACCCTCGACCTTTAGTGCATGGGATGATGTTTCAACCAACTAAGCCCCACCAGCCAGGGCCTTACAAGTTTTTAACAACTAAAGAGTCAAACAGTTAAAAAAAAGAAGAAGAAAGTTGGGATTTTACTCTGTAAGAACAGACTCGGAGCTTTTCCTTTCATCATCATGCTGGGTAACGCAGTTTTGCTGGAACCCATAGCTATTTCCCGCATGCAGTCTGTGCGCATTGCTTCTATGGTTCTGATTCAGCAGGAGAGAACTGAGAAAATAGTAGCCATCAGTGCATCACTAGCTTTGAGGTTCCGTAGTTTTTTCACTGTGTTCTCTTGCCTTTGGAGTAGATCATGATATCTGAGAAAATGGACAGAACATTTCATTTTGGGAACTTTTTCATAAAAAAAAGAATTCTTCTGAGGGGGGAAAAATAAACTAATAGGAAGAAGAAAGATATATTCTTCAGTTTGAGCCTAATTTCAAAAGGCTTTAGTGTAAAGTTTCTGAAGCACTTTAAAGTTGTCATGCTAACACTGGGTACAGAATATGGGAGTGGGAGGCAGTTATTCCCTGCGGAAGTGAGGATTACTATATTTGAATCAAATAAATGTTCACAAGAGTTTTAAAATACACTGCAACAAAATTGGGTTGCAAGCACCTTCAACACACAGTCAATGGAAAGATCAGCAAAGAGTCTGGATTAATTACTGGAGTCTTAGAAATAGATGATCATACAGGTCTCTGGAATTGTAACTTACTAGTTATGGTATGATTTGATTTTTAAAGCTTCTGTAAATTAAGTAATAGCTTTCTGGCAAAATGAAAGAATGAGAATAATGGGTGTAGTCTGCCATCTTAAAACTGATAATAGTTGGGTGATCAGCTTTATGTATAAATGGCCAATAGTTCTGATTTGTTGTTCATTTCTGTTCATTAAAGACAGCTTTCAGAGAGTTAAGACTGTAAGTGTCCCTTCCCTTAATGTGGCCTACATCCGTTCACTCGGTTCTTGTCCTTCCTGGTCTGCATGGAGGCAGCTGTCTTTTCACCCCCTCCCTGATCCTGATTCCTCGCTCTGACACTCCTGCTCACTCCTGCAGGAGGCCCGCCGGACAGAGGGTGTAGGTGTGAATCACGGCTCCGCCTTGAAACACCTAACTCGTCTGATTGTATTGGCATGCAGTGACATCTCTGTAAAATAAGAAGAACATTCTGTGCAGTATGAAGATTTCATCACTAGTTATTTTATATTGCTATTGTTACCAATTTAGATGGTCCAGGACCCCTTTCTGGGGACCCAGTCCCAGGGAGGACCCGCTGTTCTTTTAAGGGTTCTTTCTCTGTTTGGTGTCCTGGAGCCAAACATGGGACTGTGCCGGGGTCCAGCCCCAGCAGGTCCAGGGGTTCCCAAAGGCGTAGACGGAGTCGGCGAAGAAGGAAGGACACAGAGACAGTGTTCAGTTGATCAGCAGCCTAGCCAGGATCTCCAGCCAAGTTCTGGTCTGGATCTCCAGAGAGGTTCTGCTTTTTATTGTCTTGTTACATCCGTATTTATACCAGTTGATTTTAATCCTGTCAATTTCTATTACAAAGGTTAGGGCGTTTCTTATCTCCATTCCAGGGAGTAAAGATTATGTAGCTTAAGCATGATTGTTTGTAGTTAAAGTGATTAACTACCCGCCTGGCACTTAGTTAAGGAGTTTCATCCCCTCCCTAACTTCAGGGAAAAATCCCTACCTGGGGAAACAACCTTTCTCGGAGAGGTGACCTTGGTTAAAACACACAACGCTAAGGGGAGCAAACATATTTTTTTTTTAAAATATATTTTATTGATTTTTTTACAGAGAGAAAGGGAGAGAGATAGAGAGTTAGAAACATCGATGAGAGAGAGACATCGATCAGCTGCCTCCTGCACACCTCCCACTGGGGATGTGCCCGCAACCCAGGTACATGCCCTTGACCGGAATCGAACCCGGGACCCTTCAGTCCGCAGGCCGACGCTCTATCCACTGAGCCAAACCGGTTTTGGCAGGGGAGCAAACATATTAAGAACAGTATGCTATATACGCCAGGTCCCTTGAAACATATGCTGTGCAGATGTTTCTATCCTGCAGCGACTGTGTCAAGCAGCAAGGATGGACCGGCTTCCGGCAGGACTGAAGCTAAGTGTTCAGCAGCACAGGCTGTGTTCATTGGCCAGAGGATGGAGAAGCAGGAGTCAAACTCAGAGATTAACTTCTTTTAGAGAAGTCTTGAGGGGATTATTATCTGGACAGTATAATGAGGGGGAGCCCTATATATTAGTTTTTTGAGGGGGAGAGGGCTTGTTTCTTCCCAGAATTGGGATCCCATCCTTTCTCTTTTTTTATATAGTCTGCGTCAGATCTGTTAAAGCACCCAAGGATGTGTCAGTTAGCATGCTAATCTGTATGTATGTGTATGTGTATGTGTGTGTGTGTGTGTGTATGTATACAGAAAAGCCTAAGTGTTTGACCTTCCGACCGGTGGTTATGACATGCAATGACCACCAGGGGGCAGACGCGCAACACGAGCTGCCGAGCTGTGGTGTCTTGGCAGCTGCGTTTCTTAGGTGACACACCCAGAACCAGAGAGGAGGGAACCTGATTCCAGGGTGTGTCACCCGAGAACCGGTTTCGGCCCAATCCCCGCAGGCCATGCCCAGGGACCCCCACGGTACACGAATCCTTTAATCCTCTGCACCGGTCCTCTAGTGTGTTATAATCAGGGTATAATGAAGTTCCAGGTATAATGAGGTTCAGGGTATAATGAGGTTCGGAGTCTCCTGCAGGTCAGATTCAGCACCATCTTGGTTCAGGCCAGCTCTGGTTGGTTTTGTAATTCTGCCCCTCCTGTGTTTTTCCTGTAACTGAAATGGAAAGATAAGTACATCAGGTTTCAACAGCCTGGGGCCCACAGCCGTGGGGCCACTGTCACGATGCCCCGTGTCAGTGCAGGGCTTCACAGGAGCTCCTAGCAGAATATCCCTCCTCCTCAGCTTTAGTTATCATTTCACTTTCCTGGTTGAGCTCCCTTTATGCTGCTCTCTGGATGAACCTTTTACTTTAGCCAAATTCTTCTGCTCACTGCCCTGAACAACTTGCGGCTTTCCCCTTCCACACCTTTGCCACACCCTTTTTTCCATCTAAAACACTTGCCTCACTGGTCTCCTCCCATGGAAATGGACTAGCCCCATTTCAGTCTGTATTGCCCTAGAGACTGTAGACAGTCCTCCCCTGAATGCCTGCAGAACCAATCATTTACCCTTGTACTTATCATTTCATTTCTTTTCTAGTTAGCTTTTCCTAGAGTTAGCATTCCTATGTCTTCCTGATAAGATTAGAATTCATTTGAAGCAGGGCTTTTTGATACACACAGTACAGCCCAGTAGCACGCCTTTTACATAGCAGGCAGTCAATGCAGGCATTGATTAAAGCATTTTCTTTCTGGGAATTGATAGCAAGGCAGTGCCCAAAAGTACCCTATCAGTATTGACTCAGCTTTATCTCACTTTAAATTACTACCCTCTATCCTTTCCAAATTGCAGTTAAACATTTGCAGAGCAATTTTCACATTTGAATTATTTTATTTCCTGTGAATCTGTAAGCCTGAGGAAAAAGCTACTTCATAATTACTCAAATATGCCAAACAGAAAAAAAATAGAGTAACGAAACATTTCTGTTCCCCCTCTTCCTCCTTTCCAACCTCCTCTGTCTGGATAATTTAGCACCTGTAAAAGTGACTTTTAACCTCATCCGTTCACCAATGCAGCACGCCTTTATTGAGAACTTACTATATACCAAGCACTATATAGGTGCTGGGGATATGAGAGAGACAGACAGGGTCTTTGTCCTAGTGCGGTTTATAATCTGGTAGTGTGCTAGACATTAAGTAAAGAATTCCACCAAGAATTATCTAAATATATTTAGAGAATACTTACAAAGAAAGGAGTGGTATGACATGAGGGTAGAAATTAGTCTTTAGGGACAAAAAAAAAGCTTATCTGAGGAAGCGATATTTAAACAATGGGAGAGTAAAATCTTTCAGAAATACACTGGCAAATGTGCATTCTGCTTTACATTTTTTAGTTTTAGTTTAGCTGAAAACTATAATGAACCTCTGGGAAAATTTGTTTTAAACCTTGATGTAAACAGTTAAATCATTTTTTTTCTCTATGATTTACCTGTATTTCAAGAAAATATAAGGGCCGAAACCGGTTTGGCTCGGTGGATAGAGCGTCGGCCTGTGGACTGAAGGGTCCCGGGTTCGATTCCGGTCAGGGGCATGTGCCTGGGTTGTGGGCATATCCCCAGTGGGGAGATGTGCAGGGGGCAGCTGATCGATGTTTCTCTCTCATCGATGTTTCTAGCTCTCTATCTCTCTCCCTTTCTCTCTGTAGGGAATCAATAAAATATATTTAAAAAAAAAAGAAAAAGAAAATATAAGGTAAGTTACAGTAGGGTCTATGTGGTTCCAGTAGTTTAGAGGAGTTGTTATAGGGGTAGGTGAGTGGATGGGTGAATGGATATTTGAGATAGATGTAGAGAAATATACATCCAGTGGTATATAATTCAGTTCCAGGAAAAGCTACTGACAGTAAAATTAAGTAATTAAGTAAATTTATTAAATAAATGTATTTTGGATTTGAGAGGAAAATCAAAATGGCAAACAAAATAATTTAGCAATCAAGACCAAAGATTAAAATGACAACCAAGAAAAAAATCAACATTAAGGTAGGTTAAGAAAAAGAGAGGCAGTATATAAGCAATTCTCAGATGCAAACGTCCCCCTTTTTAATAGGGAAAAATTGTATTTTGACGGTTTAGACTTTTAAACTAGGCAACATGATAGAAGTACTTATTAAAAGCATTTTAGTCTTACCAAAACTTGACATTTTCAGCATCCTCAAATATTTTCCAATCAAAAAGTAGTCAGAAGCTTTGGGAAGATACCATTTAAAAACAGAAAGATGATTATTTATGTCTTGGTGAACTAAGGTAAAAAATGTATTGGCAGTCATGATGTGAACATATAGGAGCAAATGCAGCATATCTGAAGCCAGCTTGCCTTAGACCCCTGACTTCCAACAGGAGCGCTAGGCACTGGGTGGCACCATCCACACAGCATGCTGTCACCAGGCATCAGGCCTGAGAATCTCACTCCAAACTGCACCACAGTTCTTTCATACTAGGAACTCATTTCACAACTCAGGAGTAATCTTCATAGAGATATCTGGTACCCTTCTGGTTCCAGAGCCAAATGAAGAACCAACTAGATCAGATCCCTGTCCTGGGTGGGAGAGGGAAATGGGGTCCAGGCGGGGGCACTGGGCTGGGGGGGCAGGGAGTCGTCTGAAAGGGAGTAGCATCAGTGCCCAGGCAATCCTGCGTAACGTTCTCTGCCTCCCTCAGCAAGTGAAGAAACTGACTTCCCTTCAGGTGTGTAGGCTTGACAGCAGGGGCCATTGCTCTAGATCAGTGATGGCGAACCTTTTGAGCTTGGCATGTCAGCATTTTGAAAAACCCTAATTTAACTCTGGTGCCGTGTCACATATAGAAATTTTTTGATATTAGCAACCATAGTAAAACAAAGATTTATATTTTTGATATTTATTTTATATATTTAAATGCCATTTAACAAAGAAAAATCAACCAAAAAAATGAGTTCGTATGTCACCTCTGACACGCGTGTCATAGGTTTGCCATCACTGCTCTAGAGTCTTAGGCCTGTCTTAAGCATGGACAGAACCTTGGGCATTGACATAAACATTTTTAAAGCATTTTTGGAGTCTTTACAGCCAGAGACATAAATGTAATATTAGTTGCTTTAGAAACTGAATAAAATTAACCCAGATACTTTGTCTAATGGCAATGATTTTCTCAACTCTTACTTTTTCCTGCCATTATCTCAAATCTAAAGATCTTCCTAGTTGGTCTTGAGCAACTGTTTGCCCAGATCATCTATTTCAATATGAAAAATGTAAATATATATTATAGTAGCATTTTTTATTTGATATTTGCTAAGAAAATATAGGCCAAATAGTTCTTTTTTTACTAATACAAAACAATAAGATAACACCCCACCAAAATAATTAATTCCTTCATTTATTTAGCAAATATGTTTATTATTTAACCTAACGAATATTGGTAGAATTAAACACATAATGATTATTAAACCTAGGATAGTCTACGGATCTTTTGAATACAGAATTCATCAGGCAAGTAGAGGACATTTATGGCGGGAATGAAAAAAGGAAAGGAGTTAGAAGTCAGATTTTGAATTGGAAGAATTCTAAAGATTTTGTTCATAAATGCTAACTAAGAATGTGTACTATGAACACTATGCATATATGTGAATATACATATATATCTTTACAAAATCTTAAATGAAAATTGTACCCTAAAATTTTTATGGGAAAATACAGATTTAAAAAAAAACCACTATAGCTTCTCTCCCAGAATCAAAAACCTTTTCATGCAACGTATCAGCATAATCCTAAACCACTGCCAAAGGACATATGAATACATAGATCCCACCTGAAAAATTTTACCTATCGAGCCATCTTCCTCCTTCTGTAGGACTTTGCCAAAAAAAACACAATGAGGCTAGTTTTTCTGCTAGGGTATCTGTGGGTCAAAGAATTGAAAATAAAGAAATATCCCAGGTTTATTGTGCATTTTATTTTCTATTGTTGCATTGATTGTAATGATTTCGGAGTGCCCCCATTTGCCTATCTCTCATCTTTGATTCTCTTCTGTCCCTGTGTCCCATCTTTTGAAGATGGAAATGGATGGTCAGTTGGAGATAGGAGATAAAAAATGTTAGTGGAAGGATGAGAAAGGGAATAAGATGTGTCATTTCCATTCTTTTGACTTCTCCTCTCCCCTATTTTAAAGCAGCCCTAGAAGAGCAGAGAATGCCCAAAGTGTGTTGGGTGCATTATGGTTACTAAAGTCATTCAGAAAAGGAGCTTTATATTCCCCTTGATACTCACTTCACCCACTTGGAATGTGTTGAGCTCATGGTTTGGTGAGCTGGTCAGTGCATCTTGTTATCAGTATTTTCACAACTTCCCTTAAATTAGAAGCTCTCTTTTGATCTTTCTATTTTTGCCACCTATTGCCCCGTCATGGGCTTCCCTGGTGATGGCAGTTGTAAACAAGATGTTGAGAAATGTTGTCAAGTTCTTATGAAATGTGTTTTGTGCCTCATCAAAATTTCAAATGTGGGGCCCTGACGAGATAGCTAGGTTGGTTGGAGCATTATATAAATACACCAAGGTTGCAGGTTCGATCCCTGGTCAGGGCACACACAAGAATCAACCAGTGAATGCATAAATAAGTAGGACAACAAATCGATGTTTGTCTCTCTCTCTCTCTCAAAAAAAAAAAAAAATCAATAAAAATAATTTCAAATTTTACAGTAAGTGAAACCCCTTTAATTTACAGACTTAGATATGGTGCAGCAATTAGCGCACGGCTTGGTAGACAAAGGAATGGAATAAGATCTAGATTCTATTCCTTGGGTTTCACTATATTCAGGGGGCTTGGTTGTGTCATTCGAAACAGTGGAGCCAGTGGCCCCTTCCGAGTAGGAGCAGGCCCTTGATCACTGACCGCATATCTTCTACGTAAGCATCGCTGCGGTGCCTGCCGAGGGCTCTACAGGGACAATGAAATGATTGGACCCAGTAATGGTGTAACTTTAAGACCGTAATTTTGGCATCAGAGAACTGGCACTCAGGCCTCAAGATTCACGGGGATTAGTATTCTTTCCATTATACCAACTTTTCTTCTGACTGTTCCTCATACCTGCGGTACCACAGGAGAGCCTGTGTTTCAGTGCTGTCTGGTCTGCTCTACGTTATGATTCGTGTGAGGCCTGTATGCATGTCACAGTTCCTCTCCAGGCCTCCGATACAATCATTAGATGACACTAATGGAATAGTGTGGAAGAGAGGAGTTCCTTGCTGGGAGACTTTGTTCTGTTTTCTCTATTTCTCAGAGAAGTCTCAGGACGTGGTCTCTAGTGATTCTTGAAGTACAACCATTTGTCTTATTTACAATGCACTTGAGATAAACATCTTTCAAGCAACTCAGAAAAGAGTGCATTATTAGGGCTTCCATTAAGTTTTGTAATCCCAGTGGCAGTCAAAGGCAGGGGGCAGGGGCAGAAATGTGGGAGGTGGAAGAGGAACTGTTAGCTGTGAATTTCATGACTGTAGATATTTGGGATTGTTTGCTTTCATTTTTTTTCATATATTTTTGTAACATTATACAAAACATCAGAATTCATGAATAACAGTAATTTGAGAAGTACTTTTGCATGGATATTTTATGTTGCTAAAGAAAAAAGAAGGCATATTGGTATACTTGCATTTTCAAATTTGTTTTTCTAAACGATAGTAAAATAAGAAAAAAGTTTCATTAATAGCCTCTAAAATTACTGAGAATATGCATCCATCATTGCACTAATGATAAGGTCTGTGTTCCAGAAGTTCATTAGCTTCACTCAGACCTGGAAGAAGTCATACGTTATCTAGACAAACCCATGTAGTTAGGTGAGGTCATTGAGGCCTAGAGATATTTAGTGACCGGGGTCTCCTGAGTAATTAGTGACAGAATCCATCCAGCCGTCTGGGCTCTTGGCCTTCCAGTTCAGTGCTCTTTTATGAAAAGATTACATGTGGAAGGAGAATCTGTGTCCACAGTTGGGTAGACATTGAATGATTTATGCAGTTATGGGGAGAGTACCGTGGCGTGATGGGAAGACCATGGCTTTTAGATTCAGGCCCACACTGAGGTTTGCTGCTTCTCAAGTGTGGCCTCGGGCAAACAACCTCTCTGTTGACTTATTTTCAAAATGCAATTGATAAGAACACTTTTGAGGGATATTGTGATGATTTGTGATTGTTTGTAGAGAACCAAATATAGTGCCTGATTTATACTATAGCAGATGCTTAGTAAATGTAGCTACGGTTAAAATTTATTATTTCTGCTATTAATAAAACAGAATCTGAAAACAGTATCTGCTTTGTTAGTAGGCACTCAGATAAATTGTGCTGAACAATGTCAAGTGAATAAACGCTTTATCTCATCAGCTACCAAAATAACTGTTTTAGCTTTTGGACAAGCCTTGCTCTCACTTGTGAATTTGTATCCTATTTTATTTTTCTCAAGCATGTATTTTGGCAAAAGCTAAAATATCTTTAATGATGACAACCATATTGAAAGTTAATTAGTACAGTGACTAGGACTAGAATTCATGCATTTATAATGTATGAGAGACAGAGGGAAAGGTGGAAAAACAGTGAATTTGGTATCAGTAAAAGCTGAGCTTAAATATGAGTGAGATCTGCCAGTTGCTGGTTGCATGGCCTTGAGCAAGTCACTTCATTTCTCAGCCTCAATTCCTTAGTCTGTAACATAAGGGTAGTCATGCCCGCTCCTCAGATTTGTAGTAAGGATTAAATTACATATTATACATAAAGCCTCTCCCATTCCTGCAGGGCACTATTAGTTACAACTCTTATTTTCTTTCCTCCTGCTGTAATGCTTACAAAAACTGGTAGAAACTTAGAGGGCAAATTATTCATCAAAAGACAACTTAGAACCTCAAAACATTCTTTGGAAGCTATGAGGATACTCTCCTGCTATGAATATGCAGTATTCTGAAATAATAGAGACTTTGTACCATGGAGCCAGTGTTCAGGTAGCACTTAGCCAAAATAGGAAATACTTTATCTTTCCCATCTGGTGGATCAGAAGCATTGGTATGGTAATTTGCCAAGAGCTTTTCATTTTACATGTTTTGATACTATATGAGTATATCCCCTGGCCAAATGACATATGGCATAAATGCGAGCATTAATGTGAATAAAAAATGGTTTTACAAAAATATATGCAGAATTCAGAATTCCATGGGAAGAGGAGAGGAACTCCCTTCATACCGATATTGACTACACTATCTGAGGTTCTTACCCCAAAGTGTCTGTAATTCTGTTTCCTATAATTCTTCATTGGTCAGGAAGAACCATTATGCAAAGCAAAGACCTTACTGTTCTCAAGTGTGATTTTAGTTAACTACAGCTGCTGAAAACTTCCACGAATGATTAGGCTGTCATACAATATATGTGGCATCCAAATCACAGGAAACTATCTATTCTCCCATTCTCTGCACTGAGCAAACCCACCAAGAAGATTGTATTAGTTCTGAACCACAGTTTAACAGCAGCATTGTCATTGATGAGCAGGGGTGAGCAGGTGGGCAAAAGGCTCTTGAAGCCATCTCATATGAGATAGGGTCAGAATAATTAGGAAGAATTTTCTTGAAAAAAATAGTAGGGGAAATATCAAGGTGCTTCTAGTCATCTATGCTGAAAAGGAAGAATGTGAAGCACAGAGAAATAGAAAATCTGTTGTATGGACCTTCTCCCTAAAGAAATAGAGAAATGTTAGGTATCTACATATACATAGAATAGCTATGACCAAAATAGAATGATAAATGCAATATAAAAGTGTAAGTCAAGGGCTTTTAGAATTCGGAGGAAAGAAAGATTATATTATCACCAGAAGAAATCAGAAAATATTTCATTGAAGGGATAGTGTTTGAATACCAAAGGTTGGGAAGAATTTGGATATTCAGCAGTTTCTAAGAAAGTATTCCAAAAAGGAGACATATGTAATGCCCTTTGTAATACTTTAAGCAATAAAAAAAAAAGAAAAAAAGAAAAGAAAGTATTCCAGTTGGAAGAGCAAATGTAGAGTTATGAAAGCAATGTATGTTCAGAATATCGTCAAGTGCCCTGGGCAGTGTAGCTCATTTAGTTGGAGCACAGTCCTGTTCATCAAAAGGTGGTGGGTTCAATTCCCAGTCAGGGAGCATAGGAGAGATGGCCAATCAATCTCTCTCTTTCTCTCTCTCTTCCTCCCTCCCTCTCTCTCATCCTTCTGAAAAGGATGAACCATCCTCTCTCTGGAATCAATTTTTAAAAAAGATATATCGTATATAATAAAACCCTAATATGCTAAGTGTCCAGTCGTCCGGTTGTCCGCTCAACCAATCATAGCATAATATGCTAATGATATGCTAAGGCAGCTCAACCGCTCGCTATGACATGTCTGACCACCAGAGGGCAGACACTCCGACCAGTAGGTTAGCTTACTGCTGGGGTCTGGCTGATCAGGACTGAGCAAGATGGGCCAGACATGCCCAGGAGCCCTCCCGCGGTCCCTCCTTGGCTGGCCAACCCTCTGCATCCTTCCCCGGCCCTGATCGTGCACCAGTGGGGTCCCTCAGCCTGGCCTGTGCCCTCTCACAATCCTGGGCCCCTCAGGGGATGTTGGAGAGCCAGTTTCGGCCCAATCCCACAGGCCAGGCTGAGGGACTCCACTGGTGCACGAATTCTTGCAATGAGCCTCTATCCTATATAATAAAAGACTAATATGCAAATCAACTGAATGGTGGAATGATCGGTTGCTCTGATGCACACTGACCACAGGGAGCAGACGCTCAATGCAGTAGCTGCCCCCTGGTGGTCAGCGTGCTCCCACAGGTGGAATGCTGGTCAGCCAGAAGCTGGGCTCATGGTTGGCGAGCACAGCAGTGGTGGCGGGAGCCTCTCCCGCCTCCATGGCGGCACTAAGGATAGCGGGAAGCAAGCCTAAGCCAACAGTCGGACATCCCCCAAGGGCTCCCAGACTGTGAGAGCGTGCAGGCCAGGCTGAGGGATCCCCCCCGCCTCCGGAGTTCATGAATTTTGTGCACGGGCCTCTAGTAATTAAATAAGAAGTGATATTAGTGCAGATCGTAATGTAAAAGTTCAAACCCAGTAAACTTTAAGTAGCTTTTCAAAAACAGACTTGTAAGGGCTACCTTTGTTTTGATATCTATAATCACATGCTACAACATACCCTTATATAAAAGTCAGTCTAAAATTTTTTAAGTAATGAAATAATTAATTTTCCTATATTTCAGACCCCTAAACAAAAACAGAAAAACAGAAACAACAACGTATATGACATTATCTAGGATCTGTTCAATAATTTCCACTAATAAAATGTTGCTTATGCCATGATAGGATAATTAAAATGAAATTTTGTCTAAATTCAGAATGGTATATGAGAATATGGTTCTTAATATTTTAAAAACTGTTATTCAGAAACAGAGGTATATTTGTTCTGTGTTTTTCCTGAAGGCAGAAATAGGATCAGGGATTGGTATAAACACATTAAACTTAACTTGACAGTTTACCATAATCTAAAATTATCTATTCATAGAAGAGATGATACCATTAAAACGGGTTGCCTTTTCTTCATTGAAAGTACTCACAGAGACCTGCTAATCCTGTATCAGGATTGCTAGAGAATGAATTTCTGGCCCTGGCCAGTGTGACTCAGTTGGTTGGACATTGTCCCATGCACCAAAAGGTTCCCAGTTAGATTTCCAGTTAGGGCACATGGCCCCGGGTTTCCAGCTTGATCCACAGTAGGGGGTGGTCCAGGAGGGAGCTGATGATATCATCTATGTTTCTCTCTCTCTCCTCCCTTCCCCTCTCTCTCTCTCAGAGAAAAAGAAAAAAAAAACAGTTTTAAAAAAAGAGAGTGAATTTCTGAATCTGGTTACAAGTGAGAGGCTGAAGATCTATATGTAAGAGCATATCCACCTAGTAGAAAGTAGAGTGAGAAGACAGATTCATTATTCTAAATTATGGGTGGTTCATCCTTTTCAGAAATCAAGGGTGGAGTCAGATACAGGCATATTATTTTATGCAGAATTCAATCCAAACTTTATTAACTCAAGAAGGCAATCTAATTTAAACTATTTTGTCCAAGTATTGTGAGTTCTACCAGGAAAAAGTGTGCCTTGTAAAAAATAGAAATAAATTATATTATTAAATGATGTCAAACTGGCTTAGCTATGCCACTTTTATTAGTGTCATCAGTTATTAAGTAGGACCAGAATGTTCTTGGATTCGATTCCTGAAAGATATTTGATTAACTATTTTATATAAATACTAGAGGCCCAGTGCACAAAAATTTGTGCACTTGGGTGGGGGGGAACTCCTTCAGCCCGGCCTGTGCCCTCTCGCAGTCTGGGACCCCTCGGGGGATGACCACCTGCTGGCTTAGGCCTGCTCCCCAGGGGATTGGGCCTAAGCTGGCAATCAGACATCGCTCTGGCAGCCCGGCAGCCCTCGGGGGATGTCCACTTGCCAGCGGGGAGCAGACCTAAGCTGCAGTCGGATATCCTTAGCCCTGCTGAGGAGGCAGGAGAGGCTCCCACCACCACCTCTGTACTGGCAGCCATCAGCCTGGCTTGTGGCTGAGCAGAGCTCCCCTATGTGGGAGCGCACTGACCACCAGCGGGCAGCTCCTGCATTGAGCGTCTGCCCCCTGGTGGTCAGTGTGTGTCATAGTGACCAGTTATTCCCAGTCGTTCTGCTGTTAGGGTCAGTTTGCATATTACCCTTTTACTATATAGGATAGAGGCCTGGTGCATGGGTGGGGACTGGCTGGTTTGCCCTGAAGGGTGTCCCGGATCAGGGTGGGGGTCCCGCTTGGGTGCCTGGCTAGCCTGAGTGAGGGGCTGATGGCTGTTTGCAGCTGGTCACACCCCCTTCAGGGTGGGGGTCCCCACTGGGGGACCTGGCCAGCCTGGATGAGGGGCTGATGGATGTTTTCAGGCTGGCCACACCCCCTTTAGGGTGGGGGTCCCCACTGGGGTGCCTGGCCAGTCTGGGTGAGGGGCTGAGGGCCGTTTCAGGCTGGCCAGCAACTGAAGCTCCCAGCCTCTTCTTTCTTTCTTTTTTCTTTTTTAATTCTGGGGTTTGTTTACCTTCTATAATTGAAACTTTGTTGCCATCACTGGAGCTCAAAGCCGGTTCCTTCTCGCTCCCAGCTCTGAGGCCATGGCCTGCTGAAAGCAGGTATCTGGAGTTTGTTTAGCTTCTATAATTGAAACTTTGTTGCTTACGGAGCTCAGAACCAGGCTGCAGCAGGCGAGGAACCTTGGCTTCCTCCATCACTGGAGCAAGCAAGCCTCCTCCTAGCTTCAGCTGCATGGCTGCCGGCCGCCATTTTAGTTGGCAGTTAATTTGCATATCTCCCTGATTAGCCAATGGGAAGCGTAGCAAAGGTACGGTCAATTACCCTTTTTGTCTTTTATTAGATAGGATTTGCCAAATTACAGTGCCATTTCATATTTAATATTCATATATTATGCAGTTACCCATTACACCAAGTGAAGTTCAGATCCAAAAGTACCATAAACATTAATGATTAATTAAACTAATTGCCTTGGTGTTTTGGAACTTAAGTCAAATAGTTGAATTTTCTTGATCCACCCAAACATGTGGAGAAGCAGATATATGTGCTTGTGAATCTAATATCACCCTTTTTGTCATTTTCAGCTGCAGTATTGAAGTATGAGAACAACGTCATGAATATCAGGCAATTCAACTGTTCTCCTCATCCATACTGGCTTCCAAATTTCATGGATGTTTTCACTTGGTCTCTGCCATTTGTTGGGGAAAAAGGTGGGTTGTGGATCCTAAAATGCTTAATAGAATGGTGTAGAAAGGAGAAGAGATGGGGCTATTTTACTATGAAACACTTTAGTCTAACCCAGCAATTTTCAACTGGTTTGCTGCAAGAATTTTTTAAAAAATGCAATACTGGACTATTTAGTCATGGTCACTGTCCCCTTTTCCCTTACATTGTCAAATAAAAAAGATGACAACAGCCAACACAACAATAACCATCCAATGTGAATGAATCAAAACTATACCTTTTTTTTTTGTCACATCAGTAAAAGGTATATTTTTTGGTGAGCTGCAGAATTGTAGCAATTAATTTATGTGTGCCATGAGATGGTAAAAGTTGAAAATCACTGATTTAACCAATAAAACTGACAAATTGCACCATGAAAGAGAAGATTTGAAAGTGTCAGTGAGTATCCTATTAAACAAATACAATGAATGAAGGGGCAACAAAATAAATAGGAGATAGTAGGAGAATTAATAATCTCAGAATAGTAGAACTCAGAAATAACAGAAATCCCGTTTTAACGGGCTTCAAGTCATGATGACTGTCTTTTAAAAATCTTGTTATATTATAATTTAAAAGTACTATTTTATTTTGCAAACTAGTCATCAAATATAAAGGTTATCATGGCAATGCTTTCCTCACATTTCTGATATAAAAAGGAATCATTGTATCTTTGCCAGTGTGGCTCAATGGTTGGGCATTGATCCATGAACACAGCAGGTCATGATTTGATTCCAGGTCAGGGTACATACATGGGTTGCGGACTTGATCCTTAGTAGAGACATGCAGGAAGCAGCTGATCAATGATTCTCTCTCATCGTTGATGTTTCTATCACTCTCTCCCTCTCTCTGAAATTAATAAAAACATATTTAAAAGAGAATCATTGTGTAATAGTGATTAATGACTATAGTATTTTGAAGGACTCTTATACAACAACAAAATAGCTTATTAAAAATATAGTGGCTATTGTGTTACAAGGTGAGACAAATTTACATTTAAAAAGTTGTCTATTAACCTGCCCCAGTTTTCCACAGTTGGCTGGCCTTCCTTCCTTCCCTTTCCTTCCTTTCCTTCCTTCCTTCCTTCCTTCCTTCCTTCCTTTTTTTTCTTCCTACCTTCTTTCCTTCCTTTCCCCTTTGTTTTTATATTTTGACCTAAACCTAAGCAAAAATTTTGAGGCAAGGCTGCAGCCCTTGAACTTGAGCTTTAAATTCAGGAGGCCTAGTGGTGATATACTGACTCATTCTTTATGTATCATCTTTTTACATCATGATAGAACACAGTCTAATTTTAAGAAATGTTCAGTGTACATAGCTTGCACATCAATGTAAAAGTGCTGCAATACAAAATTTCTGTATATAATACTTTTATATAATCTATTTACTCAACAAAATTTTTTATTAAACTTACCTAACCTTTATTTTTAAAGTATTTTTTATAATAAAACTAGAAGCCCCTGTGGAATCTGGCTGAAACTGGCTCTCCAACATCCCCTGGGGGGGGGTCCCAGATTGCGAGAGGGTGCAGGCTAGGCTGAGGGACCCCTCTGGTGCGCGATCAGGGCTAGGGAGAGATGCAGGAGGTTGGCCATCTGGGGAAGGACCGCGGGAGGGCTCCTGGGCATGTCCGGCCTGTCTCGCTCAGTCCCGATCGGCTGGACCCCAGCAGCAAGCTAACCTACCGGTCGGAGGATCTGCCCCCTGGTGGTCAGTGCACATCATAGCGAGCGGCTGAGCTACTTTAGCATATCATTAGCATATTACGCTTTGATTGGTTGAACTGCTGACCAGACAACCAGACATTTAGAATATTATACTTTTATTATATAGGACTTAATAATATCTACATTTAAATAGTTTACTAAGGAATCAACAAATTTTATTAAACACAAAACACATGCCTGTCATAACCTGATCTAGATCTAGATCTCACTATACACATAAATACAAATTCAAAAGTAACCTCCTTCATAAATTTGTAGTATTTTCACATCCACATATTTGATTTCTCTATTGTCTGCTGACCTGTAGCCAGTAAGCCTTACTATTAGATTTTGTAGGCATGAACTAATATTAGACCTGGGTTTTATAGAAACTACTGTGCAAGAGATTCTATATATAAACTAGGTAAGAAATGTTATTGCTAAGCTTGCTCATTAAAAATGCCTGAGTAATAATTAAGGTTATAATAGAAAAATCTGGACTTCTTTCTTTTTCTTTTTTCTTTTTAGTGACTGAGATGCTGGTAAATGTCCTCAACATCTGCTCAGATGATGAACTAGGGTCGGAAGAGGATGGATTTGATGGTAAGAGGCTTGAGCCTTTGTGCTAGTGTATTTGCCAGAAAAATCAGGTGGCTTCTCTTAGTTAAACCTGTGAATGAATTTCTAAGATTTGGATTTTTTTTAAAAACATAATGTACTATTGAAAATGAAAGATTATAATTTTTATTTGCTTTGAAAAACATAAGAAATGAAAAACCTGAGAGAATTGTCCCATTACCCTGAAAACATTGTTGAAGTGGTGAACTATTTTAAAAACCATCTTTTGGCCCCTCATATTACTAAGTAACTTCTTTTTGACTCCTTGATTAAAAAAAAAAAAAGTAATCCTTTATTTTCTAGCAGATGATACCATTTACTGGGTAAATTTTAAAAGTGCCCTTTAAGTGAAGTTGCTCCTATCAATTGTTCAAATTTTGATGGCTATGATAAAAAAAGAAATTTATATGTTAATATACTGGTATTAGTCAATCCCAATATTTTTATATCTGTAATAAGTAATGAATAAGCTAAAAGGTTTTAAAATTATTGTTGTTCTTTAAGATGCTATTTGTATTTAATCACCCTCAAAAATTATGCTTTCTCTATAAAAGACAAGGATTGATGAGGGTAAAGATGGAGAGAAAAATTACTCTGGTCCTTGCAAAAAGCAACCCCAAATCAATGAAAAATAGAAAAAAAAATGTAGTTAGAAGAGGAAAGTGCAAGAACACACATTACTTCCATAAACATTTAATAAGAACACACTCTGCGTGGGGCATTCGGGGTTCCAAGAGTCCCATGAACTGATGAAATTGCATTCTGCTTAGAGCAAAAGGTAAGTAAACAGATTATATCAATAACATAAGGCAAATTATAAAATAAGGGATGAAGGTGGCAGGGGGAATAAATATATAGATAATGTGGCAAGTTTAAATTTATAAAATCTTTACCTTTAAATGCTGTACTTAGGTAAAATGAAAAGAGAAAGTGGCCCTTTCAGAAAATTATACCTGAACAGCATGAGTTAATGGTCACTCTGGTTTAATACAGGTCCCATCTATATATGCAAATACCTAATGCTGCAGGCAAATGTAAAATAAAAGTGTTTGCTCACTCGTATAAAAAGAGTCTATATGCTTAGGTAAATTTATATACTTAGGTAAATGTACAATTATCTCTACCATCTCATAGTTTTTCTCCTTCTATAGCTTCTCTTTTCTTCATTACTTGTCTCCATAGACTGTTCTGTAGTCACGTATCACATGGCAAGGGATGTACAATATAAGGAAGGGGAGGAAAAATATATAGGGTGTCCCAACAAATGTACACAAACTTTAACAGCTGGTAACTCACTTAATTTTGAAAATGAACTGTATGTTAATAAACACTGACTTTATAATCATTTGAAGTGTGTATATACATTTTTGGGGACACCCTGTACATATACAGACTTTAATAGGTTAAAATTGCCTAAAGAATTGTTGTAAAAACTTAAGTAAATATAGTTATATATTTTGAAATATTCCAGAGATCAGTGGCTATTTTATGCTTTATCCAGATTCTAGATGTTTCATATGTTACAGTCACAGTTTGCTGCTGTTAACTTTTCCAGGGATACTGATATCATTTTATAGATAATATTTCCATGATGGCATAAACTTTTTTCCTAAAGGAAGGATCCTAACCTGGTGAAATATAAATCTCAAAAGTCAATAAACATTTTTCAGTGGATGCCTTTCACTGTGTCCCTTTTATTCCTCAAAAGAAAGATTAATTAGCATTAATACAGTGAATAATATTTCTTTGTTAACAAATCTCTATTGTAGTCAAGTTCGTTGGCCAATAATTATAATTAAAGACAATATAACTAAAATGTAACATATCGTATAGAATAACTACCTGCATAGGCTTGTAATTTACATTAATCCATTAGCTCAGTAAATATATATTGAGGACCTATTAGTGCCAATTTCATTATTACAGGTAGATGTTCCTACACAGTTAAATATTACCAAGACTTGGTATTTACTTCATTTAAAGTGAATTATAACCCACCTTCTCAGTCACTTATGTGAAAGGGTATATTTTGACTTGCTCTGCTTTAAAATAATTCGTTCCATTCAATGTGCTCTGCCTATCAGCACTTGCTTTGTAAATAGCCTGTTAATTTCAGTTATAGGAGAGAAGGTCCTTTTCAGGGTATTTTGAAGAATGTTTTCTTTCTAAGCAGACCACTGAACATGATATCTTAGCTCACATCTCATAAATATTTCCTCTTAGAAAAAAAAATTAAAGTATTAACTAAAAGTATGTCTAATTAGGATATTACACATTTCGAAGTAAACCACCAGCAATGTTCTCTAGTACTTAATTTAACGTGATACAAAAACTGTGGATTTCTTCAAAGGTACTTAGAGAGCAACTGATTCTCTTTGGAACTGCAGTTTCTTGAAGTTTCTTTTTCTCTCTTTTTTTGGTAATATTATTTTCAACCTTAGGATAAAGTTTGCCCCTCCTTAATGCAGCCTACAGTCTCTCTTTCTGGGGCCTGGTTCTGTGCTGTCTATAGGGCCCCTGGGCTTATTGGCTACAGAGGTGAAAACATGAATCAGAAGACATCAATAGGCTTAATTAAAGCTCTTCCTTCAACTGCTTTATATTCTAAAGGTGGGTGGAAGGGGGATCTCTTCATGAGTCATTTCTCTAGGCCTTCTCAATATTTTTTGCTCCATATCCAATGCCAACTGAAAAGTCAAAGGTGGTGAGGTGCCTTTGCAATCCATGACTATCTTTTTATTTTTAGTGTGTATAAAACATATAGAAAATAGAGGTTCTTTTCATTTACTTGAGGTACTGTTACTAGACAGCCCCCTGAGTCAGAGGGGTGTCTGTCCCTTCCTGGGCTCTTGTCAGTGTCATAAGAAAGATTTCAAATGAGTGACAGACAGCTGTGTTGAAGCTAAGCAAGGTAAGTTTTTCATAATACACTTGGCATAAAGCATAAGCTGGCAACTCAGCTAATCTGAGTGCACACCTCGAGAAGGTTCAAGGGGTTTTATACCCTTCTTCCTGTAGATTTCAAAGCTTCCCTGCCAGATATCTTACATAGCAGACTCAGTTTCAACATCCCCTTCTACATTGTTGTGGCTTATCTGGGAATGTTTGTACATTCACCTGGTCATCTTATTTGGCAAGTCTTAAGAAGGCGTACTTCTTTGTTTAGCCGGTAAGATAAAACTCACCCTTTTTCCCCCCCTTCCCCAAGATGGCTATATTTTGGCTGGCACAAATGGCATGAAATGGGTCTTTGTTCTCTATTTTCCCAAGCCAGGGTGATTTAAGTTATGTGTTCTCTGGTTAGGGAGGAGAGGTATAAACCATTTGCTTTCAAGTGTCCTTATTTGGGGAAGATAAGATCTTATGATTCACAGAGAGGCTGTAAGCTGCCCAAACTGTTTGGCCTTGTTTAATTTTCTTATCTCAGTTTCCGCATTCCACTTGCTTAGGAATTTTCCTAGATTCTTACTATCATGCCACAGAATGAAAGGTATGGGATTAATTTTGCTCTTTTCCTACAGGTTCTGTCAACTTTTCTTTACTATTTAATGATGATGATAGTGGCTAACATGTTAGCCATCATTCTAAGTCATTTGTATGTATTACCTCTTCACTCTTTTGACCTTTTTGACCAACAAAAATTTACGATTAACTGTCATTTATATCAATGATAGAGATAGATATAGATATAGATATAGATATATGATATATGATACTAGAGACCCGGTGCATGAAATTCATGCACTTGGGGGGGGGTCCCCTCAGCCTGGCCTGCACCCACTTGCAGTCCAGGAGCACTCGGGGGATGTCCAACTGCCAGTTTCGTCCCATTCCTTAGCGCTACCACCGAGGCGAAAGAGGCTTCCGCCACCACTGCTGTGCTCGCCAGCCATGAGCCCGGCTTCTGGCTGAGCAGCGCTCCCCATGTGTGAGCACACTGACCACCAGGGGGAAGTTCCTGCATTGAGCATCTGCCCCCTAGTGGTCAGTGTGTGTCATAGCAACTGGTTGTTCCACCATTCGGTTGATTTGCATATTAGCCTTTTATTATATAAGATAGATACAAGGTGGTTAATATTATCTTTAATCCTAAAAACAACCTGTTGCTATGGATACTGATTATCCCTGTTTTACATGTGAAGTGATTAGGCCCTGGTAAGGTGAAGTGAAAACCTAAGGTCTCACAGCCAGTGAAGTAAGAGAGCTTGGACCCAAACTAGTGTCTGCCTGGCTCTCAGGCTCTCGAACTCACCACCTGATGACAGTGCTTGAAATTGTTCCCTTTGAAACAGCATGATGTTTTTTTTCTTTAACAAAACAACACATAACTAAACATAATTAATATACTTCAGTTTGTTCTGTTAAGTATACTGTCAAATAAAGAAATAGATTTTTTGCACCATTATTTGGCCATGAAAGTCAATTAAACTGCAAGTAAAAGAGTTTCATTCTATTTCTTAAACCGTGGTTTACTCCAAGAAGTTATGTTTCATGATGTTAAACATTTTGGTGTATCTGAGCAGACAAAAAGACCTCTGGCTCCCCTAGGCTTCTGCTGCATAGAAATAACATCTGCATCTCTCTTGCTCAGCTTCTGCCTTACAAAATAAAGGAGATTGATAGCCTATCTGGAAAAAGGTTGCTGTTTCCAATTGGTCTGTGGTTCTTTGATGTTGAAAATAAAGTACAAAACTGGTATTATCTTGTGACGTTTTGAAGCAGTTTAATGCCAATGCCTGTCTTCTGAGTATCTAATTTATATGTATTGGAGTCTTTGTTTCCTGTTTCCGCTTCTGATTTTGGATGATGATATGATAATCTGGTTTTAATTTGGGGTTGGTATTCACCAGAACATTTAGAGAAGGAAGATATCCAAGTACATGTATCTCATTTGGTAGTCGATTCTCATTCATGAAGAGGACTCATTTCAGACCAAGGATTAGTAGGTGATCCCTAAGTCGAGAGGAAGAGGGGTTGAAGGTGAGGAGGAAGCCGACAGAAACCAAGCAATCTGCATCGCAGAGATATAATGAGGGAGTCTGGAGCACTCGTAAGCATTAGAAACCTAATGACAGTTTGAGGAGTTAGAAATATTCATTTGGAACTTTCTTTTAGGTCCTGAAGTCTTAGACTCTTAGATCAGTTTTTATACGTATGTACAAATTATATTTGAGACTATGATGTATGATAAGTCTGGCTAAAGACTTCTGGAGGTGAAACAGAAATCCTTTAGAACAAGAAAGAAAAATAATAATAATAAAACAAATACATATCCAAGCAAATGTAGTTTCAGCTGTGCTGGACAGACTAATATTAAATTAGAATTTATGTCTCCACTTTCATCTAAAGAGCAAGCCACATGGTGGAACTCTTACCCTGTAGCCACATTTTTGCCTTATCCTAATGTTAACCACAGGCAAGTCACTGAATATAGGATCAGAGCAGTTTTTTGCATGCCTTTAAGAAACCATCAAAATTGTATACAAGAAAATTATCTCCCATCATCTGCTTTGCATTATTAGATACTTGTTCATATCTAATATCACGGTTCCAGAGTGTCTCCCCACTCCATTCTGTCTAGCTTTTAAAAGTTACCTACACAGAACTTTGTTTAAAAGTGCAAAGTTGGGAATTAGTGGGACTACCATGGCATCTTATTGGTCCTTGAGGAATACCTCCATAAAGAGGGGTTGGTTATGTCACTTTCTATCAAAACTGTATTTATTTTCCATGTTGAATGTTTGACATGAATTTCATCCTTTTTTGTTTGTTTACAGATGAGGGGAGGGATACGGTAAAAGGGGAACAGTCTATAAAAAGTATTTACTACTGTTTTTCACATTTTATTTTTCAATTGCAGTTTGCATTCAACATTATTTTGTATTAGTTTCAGGTGTGCAGCATAGGAAGTTCATCTTCCATCTCGTCTGCTCTGTGCATCTGGCAGCACCTGTACTTAGTGCCATTAGCTTAGAGCTTTCCTTGGGGCCATAATTACTGTCACTTCTGAGTGACTTATTTTAGCATTCTGTATTTCAGGTTCCCAATCTGAAAACAAAAATGTTGTGTATCCTATAATAATTGACATTTGGGGATAAAATAGCAACTTTTAATATAAAAAAATAGAAGCATATAGACATAAAAAAGAGAGCGAGAGCTATGAGGAGCTTGGTAGCAACCTGATTCTTGTTCTGTCAACACCGAAGGGTAAGCCACAGTTGGTAAGCGGAGGAGTAACATAATAAAAGCAGTATTTGAGAAAAAGCAAGTGCTTTTTCTAAGCTTAGAAAATGAACCGAGGATAAGTGGGATATAATTTGGGAACTTAATAAAGTATCTGAAAATTTAGGCAATTAGACCTGAGCAATAAAGCCCAGCCAGCATGGCTCAGTGGTTGAGCACTGACCTATAAACCAGGAGGTCACGGTTCTATTCCTGGTCAGAGCACATGCTCCGGTTGCGGGTTCGATCCCCAGTGTGGGGCATGCAGGAGACAGCCAATCAATGATACTCTCTCATCATTGATGTTTCTATCTCACTCTCTCCCTCTCCCTTCCTCTCTGAAATCAATTAAAAAATATATTTAAGAATAAAATAAAAGGAGCTATTCCAAAGAGCTGTCCAAGGCCTGAACAACTATAGCATCAGTGGAGCACAGGAAACAAAAGTTGAATTGGATGGTTCGGCCTAGGTGCCCCTCAGGATGAGAACACTTATGGAAAAACTCATCAGTCTCCGGAGAAAGAAAGATGAATTCAGCCACAGACATGAGTTTGAGTGAAAATGACACATAAAATTCGGGAGAGGTCCAGGCAGGACTTGGCCATGAAGTCCTGGAAATTGGGAACAAAATCCAGGCTTATGACAGAGGTTTGGAATTAAAAGCTGCAATTGAATCCATTAAGAATGAAATAGGCCTCCAAAGTTGCTGATGTGGAAGAAAATGTCAGAAAATCGAGGGCTGAGCCTAAGGTTAACCCTTCTGCAGAAGCTGGAGAAGGAAAATCCGTAAGTGAAGGAGAAAGAGTGACCAGGGGGAGAGCACAAGAACTAGGGCTGGTGCAGCAAGTTCAGGCAGCAGCTGTTTAAAACGGTATGCGCCAAATGCAGAAACGTAGTGTGAGGGAAATCTGGCCAGTAAATAAAATAGTAGGATATAACTTTGGCTGCCAGATAGCAGATTATTAAAAAGAGGCAAACAGCAATATTTATTTTATTGTTATAATAGCTAAAAAAGAAAATGGAAATTATTGAAAAAAGGCCAAAAAAATAAAACATTTAGAGTATTTCAATTTTTTTTTAATATATTTTATTGATTTTTTTTACAGAGTGGAAGGAAGAGGGATAGAGAATGAGAAACATCAAAGAGAGAGAAACCTCAATCAGCTGCCTCCTGCACCCCCTCCTACTGGGGATGTGCCCACAACCAAGGTATATGCCCTTGACCGGAATCGAACCTGGGACCCTTCAGTCCACAGGCCGATGCTCTATCCACTGAGCCAAACCAGTTAGGGCAAACATTTAGAGTATTTCAATTTTAGTATTGTGGTAAGTTTCTATCTTATTTTGTATATTCTATTTTTACTTCTATGTAAAAATACTTATTCATGGATTATCTTGTTCTGTGTATTCAGTGGCAAACCAACACCTGTCTCTGTCTTCACTGACCTGAGAATTTAGTGCAACAAGAAATAGATTTTAAATATGCCAGTTTTACAGAGGATTTGGGGGGTTAGGGAGGGGGCATTAATCAGGATGAAATATTTGATAATCAAAGAAGGAGATGTAAAGGACATCGTTTTTGTCCTCTTCAGCTACTGACAAGGAGAAGAAAAACACTTGATGTGTTTCACTGCTGTAGGAAGTATGGCCATGTGATACATCCATATAATTTTTCCAGGAAACTATACGCAAAGATGGATAGCACTTGACCAGTTTTAACTTCTCTTTTCTTTTTATAATAACTAAATTCTCATGGTAGAATTGAAGAAAGGAAAAGGAGGACATTTATAAAAAGAAAAGATTATTCAATATTTTGTCAAAGACTTTGTAATTTCTTCTCAGACTTTTTGTTGTTGTTGTTAACTTCCAGTTTTTTTCAATTAATATTGTAGTGTGTAATTTAGAGGCTAAATCATCTTTATCACTGTAAATGTATCATTTGTACTCTGTCTTCTATACAGTCCAGCTAACTGCTTTTTTGCATTATGGTTTTGCCATAAAAAAAGAAAAAAAGTGCTTATCCAGTATATCATTAAAACTGAAACATGTCTAAAAAAATGCATGGTCATTTACCAGCTAGCAGGTTATACATTCCCATTGTATTTATGGCTATCGATGTTTTGAGGCTTTGACAAACAAAAAGTGTGCCTGGTGATAGCCATCATATTGTAATCAGCATCATCAAGTCTGGCTTATCAATTTGATTATAATTAAAATCCTTTTAAGTCACTAGTTACAATAATACAGTGACATAGCCATTAAAAGTACTATTTTCTGCCGAAACCGGTTTGGCTCAGTGGATAGAGCATCGGCCTGCGGACTGAAAGGTCCCAGGTTCGATTCCGGTCAAGGGCATGTACCTGGGTTGCGGGCATATCCCCAGTAGGAGATGTGCAGGAGGCAGCTGATCGATGTTTCTCTCTCATCGATGTTTCTAACTCTCTATCTCTCTCCCTTCCTCTCTGTAAAAAATCAATAAAATATATTTAAAAAAAAAAAAAAAAAAAAAAAAAAAAAAAAAAAAAAA
Source organism: Myotis nattereri (assembly GCF_964212035.1). Lineage (NCBI taxonomy): Eukaryota > Metazoa > Chordata > Mammalia > Chiroptera > Vespertilionidae > Myotis > Myotis nattereri. The sequence goes on from NC_138075.1 coordinate 161,922,089, forward strand.
AAAAAAAAAAAAAAAAAAAAATAAAAGTACTATTTTCTCTTTATATTGTACTACCCTGATTTTGCACAAATATGTTATCACCTGACATAATTTTCACATAGCATGGAAGTGAAGACTTCGCAGAACACACTGAGAGTTTAAAACCAGCCTGTTCTAGCTAATTAGTTGGATAATGAGATAACATTCACATTGGCTAAAATAGTATGCTCACAGTAAAATAATACTCTAGAAAATACTACAGATTTATACTATATTTCCTGAGACACGTGTATTATGCACATATACAATATCTTTACACAGCTTTAAAAAATCATTATCTGTCACAATTGAGCCTTTCTTCAACTAATGGTGATGTTGGCCAACTTATACTAAACATTAGCTATCGCATATCGAAGCATATACCTCAATTAAATGTACTTACTAAATTTATTTGAGAAGGAAATCTGTTATATAATAAGAAGGGAAATAAGTGTACACTCTGTAAACCTTATTGAATTATTTACTTGAAGGGCATTTAATGAAGGTAAAAGGTTTTGTGCATACGTATGTCTCTATGTCTTAGAAAAACATTACTTCTCACCAACAAGGTTGAGATTATTATGAAAGAGGCTGTTGTAGGTAATGTCAGCTTACTGCAAACTGATGCCATAAGAAAATTAAGATGTATTTTTCTTGTGTTTTGCAGAGCTTTCATGATTCTCTCTATACTAAAAGCACTTTATTGGTCTAATTTCTCAACCTAAAGATTGCACTTATATGAGAATCATTCGTAATTGGACAACTTTAGACAGATTTAGTGTGATGAGGCCAAAGTCATCTAGAGGAATTGTTTGATCGCTGTGGCAGGCTTAAAGGCTATATGGAAAAGTTTCATAAATGCTCAGAAAAAATCTAAATTTTAAAAGTACTTTTATGACGTGGTCTGTGTTCACTCTTTTAAAAATGTTTTATTCTTTTGTCATTACTTTTAGTTCATGAGAAGCTATGAAACTTTTCTTCCAGTTTTTCTCAGACTCTATAGAAATCTTGATTCTGTTTGGTCAGCCCATCCTTTTTTTCTCCAAGCAAAACCAGCACCATCTTGGCTGGTAGCGTCCTCCCCTAGTGAATTTGCAGTCATCAGGGGTCCAGCCTGTGGCCTGGTTGGCACAAAAACAAAAGAGGCCCCATCTTAGGCAGCTTGATAGTAATTAAAAATCATACAATCTTTTAATTTACAGTAATAAATGTAACTGAAGAACTGGAATATTCTTTTCTGCACAGTGTTTTCTTGTTCTTAATAATAATAGCAAACATGTTTGAGTACTTATGTACCAGAGGTTTGTGCTAAGTGATTTTAGGAGGTAGCACAGTACCTGGCATGCGCCTTTGTTGACTGTTGAGAATGAATGAACACATTACTTATTTCATTCTTCCGACAGTCTCCCTGCCACTGTAATGAATCCTGGCTCTGATCACCATTTTCAGAGGATGACTTTAGGCAAACAACGAGTTTACTCTTTCTGTTCCTTAGAATCATCCTAACTGGTGTCCAAGTCTCATGACCTGGGAACCAATCTGCCTCTGTATGTTGCCTGTGTATTCCTGTGCCCTGATCATTGGCCAGAAGCTAGTGCTCATTTCCCTATTCTTCCTCCTTGGACAGAACTTCACTGCTTTTCCTATGGATTGACAAAACACGCAGCCTACGTCTTGAATAGCATCGGAAGCCCTTTGAGTGACTTTGTTTCAGTTAAGCTCAATATATGCCAGTGCTTCAGCCATCTTCTGCTGCCAGATGCAGCAGAAGTCAGCTTTACTATGCTACTAAATGGTACTCAATTAACATTCTATCTAGGTATAATACATGGACAATCAAACAATATTCTACTACATTTGTCCATTTTTCCCTTTACTTTTTATATTTTCAGAGATAACATTTAAATAATCTAGTATTTGATCAATATATAAATATAGGTCCAGAATTAAGTTCTAGTCTGAATGCATTTTTCTGGCACTTAGCATGTATGCGTAATTAGGCCCTTATATCTTTTTAACTGTTATAGCCTCATCTATATCCAGAATAATTCTTGATAGATTACACATTCAGGTATCATGGTTGTTTCTCATTTAGACAGAAGAATCTACTGTATTCAATTGACATTTGTTATGTCATTCCATTTTGCTTTTCTCTCGTCAGTTTATACAGCTGATGTGTTTCTATTATGAAAAGAGATCCATTAAAGTAGTCATCACATGTTAGTCATCTCTTCTTTGGTAAATAAAATAAACTGAAATGTCCTTTGTAAGATGTAGGCTGCCTATGTGATAGCTTTTTGAAAAAATCAACCTGAAGCTTCCTATCTACTTTAAAGTCTTTAATTTCCACCCAAGTTAGAATTATGCTTATAGCCAATTTCTGCCACTCTGCTGAGAGGTCATTGAACAGGTGGAACAGTGTCTCGAAGCACAGAAGTCAGTGGAATTCATTAGAGCTTGTACACAAAAGTAACTTTTTTTTTTAAATATATTTTATTGATTTTTTACAGAGAGGAAGGGAGAGAGATAGAGAGTTAGAAACATCGATGAGAGAGAAACATCGATCAGCTGCCTCCTGCACATCTCCTACTGGGGATATGCCCGCAACCCAGGTACATGCCCTTGACCGGAATCGAACCTGGGACCCTTCAGTCCGCAGGCTGACGCTCTATCCACTGAGCCAAACCGGTTTCGGCAAAAAGTAACTTTTAACTAAGAGGAAAGACAACCAAATAATGACAGTTATTTAACATTTGAGAGTGGCCTGTACATTTTTGAGACTTCCTATCCAAAGAATTCAATTATGTTTAATGACAGGAGAAGTGGGATGAAACATAGCCAAGTGGTCGGCAAACTGCGGCTCGCGAGCCACATGCGGCCCTTTGGCCCCTTGAGTGTGGCTCTTCCACAAAATACCGACTTCTGCGCATGGGCCACGAAGTTTCAATCGCACTGTACATGCACGCCCGCATGTGATATTTTGTGGAAGAGTCACACTCAAGGGGCCACAGAGCCGCATGTGGCTCGCCAGCTGCAGTTTGCTGACCACTGGTCTAGGCTATACTAGCCGTCCTTAAAATCCATAATTTAAAAAATAAATATATATATATATATATATATATAGAGAGAGAGAGAGAGAGAGAGAGAGAGAGAGAAAGACAAAAAAGATAAGGTTTAGGGATTATATAGCACACGGTTTAGTTCTGTGGTTTTATAGAGCCCAATTTGGAATATGCGTTCTTTAAAAATTTTTTTTTGAAGAATCTTCTTTTGCTTTCAAAATGGGATACAAGACAGAATAGTCTTATGCCAAATATCACACCATTGCAGGTTTTATTGCATGTTGAGATTTTAGTTGAGCTAAAAAGCATATGGAAGAAATTTAGAATAGTATGCGGTTTGCAGTGGTTTGGAGTGAGTTGCCATTATATCCCAATTTTATCACTTATGGATGTGTAATGTGGTAGAGTTAGGATCCAAATTAGAAAGGTATTACAAGCAGTTTTAGGTTGTAATCTTCAAAGAGATTGATTTTTACGGGGATTTAAAAATTTTGTGATGCTGAAGGTGTTTTCCTCTGCCTAATAGAGCAGCCTGCGTAGGCATGCATATGGCTATTCTGTGAGAGGCAGCATCTATTCATTCTCTTTGGACCAGCTTGGCTTTTAACCAGCACTGACCCTAAGGGGATGAGCAATGCAGGTTTCCCAGGTTATGGCTAGTCCAGGAGATCTTCCAACAACGATCAAACCTAAAACTGAGTAATCCAATTCTTGATAGAGCAGCAGTCTTCATGCCAGAATATTTGTACTGCTGGAGCTACCCAAGCACATTTCAAGAGGAATTTTCAGGGAATTCATTTTTCCATGTGCCCTCTTTCCTAAAAATGGTCATGGGGACTCACCTGAGTTGGAGGTTACAGGCCTTCTTGCAGCTTCTCCTTTCCCACCTCCTCTTTCTCAAATGCCTTCTCCTATTTTAGTAGAAGGCAAGGGTCTCCCTGGACATAGTCACTATGAGCATGGCTTTGAGATGCTTCATACTGGAGTACTAAACAGAAAGATGTTAGAGAAACTCTGAGTCTAGGAAGTCCCTTATTCAAGGCAGTGTAATCTCCCTATTATTAAGGGATACATTCTAATGAAATTTTATTTCTGTGCTTTTTAAACATTTATAGACCCATCACATATTTATGCTATCTAATCAATTATGTACTCCTAGTAACTGTGATACTGATTACAAAGGAATTTTTGAACACTTAGGGTCTTATTGCCTCAGGAGAGTTTTAAAAATACATTTAATTCAAATTTCTAAACATGTTTTTACACCCATGTACAATATGGTGATATAAAAATATTTTAAAGTAGAAATATATGTCATTCACTAGCATAAAAATCACAGAAATGGAACTGGAAATACAGTTTTAGAAAAAACTGTCATTTTAAAATGACAGTGTTTACAATATCATATTCTTCACAACTATTTAAACTTGGAGGTGGCAGTTGTGTTGCTTGGAGAATATTCTTTTGTGGATGCATGAGTAGAAAATGTAGAGGCTCGTTTTAAAGCTGTTCCAGCAGAGTGCACACAGTTGCTCAGTGCTTCCGGTGCTGTCCCTGAATCCAGGACTCAGTCTCTTGCTGGCCTAGGAAAATGCAGTGAAGCCCTTGTCACATCCATAGCCAAGGGCAAAACTGGGTGGAGAGTAACTTTTGGATACCATTGCTTTGTTGGGATATAGAACCTTAATATTTGTTATTGTTAAACTAGGTCACAGATAGAAAAGACAAAATAGATGAAGTTTAGGGGTTATATAGCACAAGGTTTGGTCCTGTAGTTTTTTATAGGGGCCAATTGGGAACATGCATTCTCCCAAATAAGACAGTCTGTATACTCATAATTTCATCATCACCCAAGGCTTTTAGAGGCATCTGAAGCCCTTTGCATTATATCTTGTATTTCAAAGATGCTGATTTGGATTGAACCAAACCAATTTTTGTCTTCAGTATAACACAACAAAAGTTATTTCTTATGCCAATGCCTTATACTTTGTTCCATCAATAGCCTTTATTAAAATTCAGTAATTTCTCTACTTCACACAAAAATAAAATATTGAGGCACATCTAAACTCTGCTTAATAATAATAAACCATAATAAAATTTTACTTTCAAGTAGACTAGGTTTTCTACAGAGGTAAACTTTGTTAGCTATAAACAAAGGTGGAAAAGTGGTGAGTTTTCCATAATATTTTCTTAGAATTTGAAATAAAAGTCGAAAGAAATTTGAAGCCTACCAACAAAACACAGTTTTAAAATAAGTCTTTCCTTTGAAAAAGTGTGAAATGTTAGTGTGTATGCACATTTCTTTATATAATGTGTTTTATTTTTTTTAAATATATCTTATTTTAAAACATATGGTATGGATACACTTGTGTTAGCTAAGAGTCCTTTAAAGAAAGAAGCCTCACTAAGGCATGTGAGGCCAATATAATAAAGAAAGGGAAAACTTCTGCTTTTTCCATTAAAGAGAAAACAGCTCAATAATAATCACAATTTTTTTAAAAGCAGCTTTTTCATATTCCAGTAACATATCTGAGTATGAAATTTGTATATAGCTGGTTGTCTTCAATTCTTCTCGTTGTAAAAAGGTATTGAACCCAATTAGAATCTGTTGCATTGGGATTGTAAAACAAAATGGAACCAATTCCATTTTCTCCCGGGGCTGGTTACAGAAGGTCTGGGGTGGAGCACTGCCCAGGAGAACTTTCCTTCATTGCCTCCTGCAGCAAGCTCATGCATCCCCCATGTAACACACAGAAGTGGGAAGGACGGAGAGTCCTTTTTCCTCAAAATCCAGCTCTTCCAATTATAGTTTTATTTTTTTGAAGTTTTATTACAAAATGTTTTTAACAGACAGGAATGTTGAAAGAGTTTTATAGCCGATACCCACCACTTACTTTCTACAATGAACATTTGACTATATTTGCCACATATCTATCTCTATCCATCATTCTAACCTTTTCTTTCTTTTTGGGGGCTGACTGACAAAGTAGGTTCTGTTTGCCTCTGTTCGGTGTATGCTGACGTCTAAACTCTTGTTTCCATGCACTACTGTGCTAAAGCCTTTATAGTCCAGCCCCAGGTACCTCCTGCTTCTCTTCTCACCCTCACCTCACCCCAAAGTTCCCAAACTCCACTCACAGCAGACTCCTCACCCATCAATCATCACACGTAACAATGGTCATCTCAGCCTGCGTGTTTGAGAATCCTCCTCCTTCTGTGGAGAAGACCCATTCTCTCCACTCTTTGACTCTTCAAGATCCTTTAACTATCATTCTCTAGGGCAGTGGTTCTCAACCTTCCTAATGCCGCGGCTCTTTAATACAGTTCCGCATGTTGTGGTGACCCCCAACCATAAAATTATTTTCGTTGCTACTTCATAACTGTAATTTTGCTACTGTTATGAATCGTAATGTGAATATCTGATATGCAGGATGTATTTTCATTGTTACAAATTGAACATCATTAAAGCATAGTGATTAATCACAAAAACCATATGTAATTATATATGTGTTTTCCGATGGTCTTAGGCGACCCCTGTGAAAGGGTTGTTGGACCCACAAAGGGGTCGCGACCCACAGGTTGAGAACCGCTGCTCTAGGTGAACATTTTTCTCATGCCCAGGCAGCGAGCCCCTCCTCCCAGCGCTGTGCTGGTAACTGTTCAACAGCCTGTTTACCAGGAGAAACGCCCTGGTGTGTGGCATTTGCAGATCTCCGTGGTGCAGATTCTCTTCCCTGCAGCTGATTTCAGGCACCAACAGGCAGCTCCTGAGCGAGGAGTTAGCTGAGATTCGCCCAGGGTCCTCTCACTGGCAGCACCATGGCCCCTTTCATGCCGATGTTTGGCACAGTCCATTGTCAGCGGGCATGGGCTCTTCCAAAGTGGAGCCCACGCTCATTCATGCTTCTGTGGGCAGCGATGGACATGTGGCAGGCTGCGTAGGAGAGGACTCACAAGAACACTTGCATGAATGATTTGGGTAATAAATTGTATTCTCTATAGCACTTTCCACAGACCCCTGCTTCACTCCAAACCGAGGCCTGTATAGCAGCGGCTCAGGGGTGGGACCTGGGCCGGAGGACAGAGCCCGCACCTGTAATGTGAGCAGACATCCACGTGGAAAGAATCTCCCTCGCCCCCCGGCCCCTCATCACTGTGGCGCTGCTACCCTTTCCCAGTTCTTTCCAGAGGCTGAGGTCTCCTGTGGGGAGGGGGCACCCGCTCAGCAGGCCGTGTGGCATAGATACCTTTGCAACCTCCTGAGAAGTCGGCAAGGTGCTAAGTGAAGGTCACATGTTAAAAGCACATCTTTAAAGATTCCTTTGTACATTAGCCTCTTCCGCTCTGAGGAAAATTGAGTGAGCAGGGTTGCCTAGATTCTAGAAACACTCCATAATACCCCAGGCATAAAGATATTAGAACTTAAAAGTTAAAGAGTGACAGAGGCCAAAAAAAGAAGGGATAAATATTTGAATGGAAATACAAAATGAAATGTTAGTTAAAATTATTATTTTTTTGTCCCAGCTGGGTGGCTCAGTTGGTTGGAGTGTCCTCCTGTACACCAAAAAGGTTGTGGGTTCTATTCCCAGTCAAGGCACATACCTAGGTGTGGATTCAACCCCCATTTGGGGTGCATACAAGAAGCAATCTATCAATTTTTCTCTCTCGCATCTATCTCTCTCTCTTTCTAAAAATCAATAAACATAGCCTCAGGTGAGAATTTTTTTTAAATAATTAATTTTTTAAAACATAGAAAATGCTGTCATTCAGTTTTAGAATTTCAAGTTAAAATAAGTGATTATATTGTTATCGATAAAAAAGTTACCAATTTTCCATGTAAAAGGTGTTTTACATGTCTTCATTATTTAATATACTGAATTTTAATTTGGGTGCGGTCTTACATTTTCACAGCTTAAACAGAGCAAGTACCAAGAGTGTTGAATATGACATTATCTTTGCCTGTTACAGCTAGTAAAGTTCTAAAATAACATGCATTTTGCCTTCATCTTTCTATTGAATTATGAGCTGTGAGGATTTGCAATGGAACATAAGTTTTTGAAAAAGAATGTTAATGAACTCAGGAAAATAACCAAAATCAGGAATAGCAATACTAAATATATGAGTTCCTTTGTATCTGAACTTAAATCTATCCTGCTGTTGGTCAGCTCCTGAAGTTCAATTACTTATCAACTCAGATGTTTGAATATTTTAAGTGTTTGTGAAGTTATAAATGTGTGGTGTTAATTTAATTCTGATTTTGATTATTTAAAAAATATTGAAGTGAATCCCAGGATATTTGAGACATTAGTTTTTAATGTCTTTTCTTAGTGCTTATTATTAAACTTGAGTAAATATATTCTAATTTTATAAAAGGGATAGTAAAACCTCTTACCTGGGTTAATGAGAAACCTAACAAGAGAGAGCATTTTTCTCAGGAACAGTGCGGCAGTGTGGAGAATCACCACTGTGAACACATAGAGTAGAAGTCTGTCGTATGCTCTCCAGTAAGTCATTTGATTTGAAAAAATAAATAAGGGATGATGAACTGGCTCTGTCAGAATGTTCATTTTATATTTCAAATTTAATATTTATTTGAGCATTTTCCGAGTATCTGTTCATATTGAGCTCAGAAGAATGGCTGTACATAATTTATTTCCCTTCCAACTTAGTGTCTTGCTTTCCTTTTCTCTGGTTCTGGTTTTTACAAGTCCTTTATTGAAAAATCTCTGCAAGATTATCCTTCTTACATATTTTATATATTTGTATACTTTATATCTTCCCCTTCTCATTTCTCTTAAATATGTACAGTTTATTTCTAGACACTTAACTTCTCCTTCTTGCTGCTTTTCTTCTTGTGCTTCTAAATATAGTCACAATTTTTGGAGCTTTCCCACACTTTCCATTGTTTGTGTCTGTTGGATGGATTTTATGATCTGGCTACACTGCTTGCTGTTGAGGGTCAGCCTCTTTTCCTCACTTAGCACATCATGACCTCTGCGTGGACTGGGCCAGTCAGACTCGACAATATTAAATACAGGGTAGTAATAACACATTAGGCTGAAAGCAGCACTTAACTGAATAACTGGAAAATACATATATAGGAAAACTACATTAAGAAGACTAACTTCCATCCCAGTATTTTTTTTTTCTTCACAAATGTGCTTTAGTAGTTTCTTGATCATAAATTATCTAAAATCCAAGCCCAGAAACTTCAGGCTTTTAGATGCTCTCCAGGACAGGACTTATTGTATAAAGAATCTTAATTACAAAACATACACAATATAAATTTCTGAAAGCTCAGAATAAAGTTGGAAGCAAATTATCCTACACCCACCCCATTTTCCCATCCAGTGTTCCAGCCAATAGTGTGTAATTCTAGGGCCAGCAGTGAATGAGAATCCATGGTTCCCTTGATCAGAAGGATTTGGTTGGAGCATGGCTTTTCCCCACTGGCTTTAACATAGGCTACTCATTTGCAGGCAGAATAGCTGGCAGAAATAGTCAGTCCTGCTGATCAGCTAGGAGATAACTGCCATGTTGTGATTGCCACAGAGAGAAAGAAACGAGCAAAAATGCAGCCTGTTTGAGGGCTTTCAGGTCAGAGGGAAGGTGAGAGGCAGGCGACTCACTGGTACACATCTGGGGGCACCCAGGGCACAAGAGGTGGGTCTGCACTAGCATCGCCTTTGACAAATTAAGCCACTCAGGAGAAGAAAGTGGCCCATTGTGTTCTCAGTTTCTTGGGGTGGATAAAGGCAGAGGCCTTCTGCAACCATTGCACAATTCTGTGAATGTTAGTGTGAGTCTTGTTTCTTATAGAAATCTTAGGGTGGTGATTAATTGTGGTGATTAATTGTTTGACCCTTTTCAAACAATGCAAAAGAGTCCACATTCTTGAAAGCCCTCTAAAGGAAACAGCAGAAATCTTCCCTCCCGAAAAGGTCAGAAAGCTTGTTCTTTTCATAGCTTAAAAGACCAAAATTTACCCCAATTATCTTCTCTAGACTGCAGCCTTTGAACAAATTATATGGCTTAAACTGTTCATCAGGTTAGGAACATTTCTGATATTATCTAAAAATATTTTGTTGCCTTTCTATTAGTAGCTTGTGTTAACACTTTCTACAAAGTCCCAAATAATGCATAAAAAGGATGTCTTGTCCCTCTTAACTCGGATTATAAAAATCTTAAGAAGACAGGTGTGTTTCTTTGTCTTGTACTTTTGCAAACATGCTCAGGAATTTAAGAAAACAAAAACAAAACGGATTCTCTAAAGATCATATAATACTATTTTAAAAACAATGATAAAAAAGAAAATGTTTATAGTAACAATTACCTATGTAGACTGATTTTTTTAAGTTTGGAAAATGTAATAAGTTGTAAAGCCAACCTATGTGTAACTTATTTACATAAGCACTCAAATGCCGCCGTCTCACACTAAATCCCACTCGGGAGTTTTCCGCTTTTTTTTCTCTCGAGCTTGTGGACCAACCAGAAAGTGAACAAGTATCAGGTGCTACGATAAGTGTTTCATGGCCATTAAGCAATCGAGATGATGTTCCAGGGAGCTTAAGGAGTTGAGACTCCCTAGTTTGATCACTGCAAGGGAGAACTTTCAATGAAGCAGCTTCCTGATGTAGTCTTCCCAGCATGCAGCCAGGAAATAAGTAGAAGATCCTGGTGACTCACTCCATTTTTCCTGCCAGTGCATGCTCTCTTTGTATAAACAAAAGAGAAGGGAACTGAACTGGAAGAAAACAGTAGGAACCTGCCCGTCTGCCGATGGTTCATTTAGGGCTTCACCGCTTCACCCACCACCCCCTGGAAATCTCAGAAGTTGCTCTTTGGCATTTCAGGGTCCTCTCAAGAATCACATCCAAGTCTTAAAACCAGATACATACGTTTTTAAATTGATTCACAGATAAATCCTCTTGTACGGGTGGGGTGGAGGGAGGACACTGGGTTTTCTCATGATGGTCTATGACATATGAAAATTTGTAAAACAATTGCAGTAATATAAAGAGGCATTGACTCGTCAACTCTCTGTTTTACACTGCAGGAGCCACCGCTGCGGCCCGGAAGGAGGTGATAAGGAACAAGATCCGAGCAATAGGCAAAATGGCCAGAGTGTTCTCGGTCCTCAGGTGGGGTCCCTCTTCCTCTGTTCTGTTTGGAATTTGATTAGGTATCACTTAATAAACATTTTAATGCTTTAATCTGGTCAGGTAAGTACTTTGCTAGAAGATATTTGCTTTACCATAATTATTTTTTTCCTTTTAGATGGAATTGTCCATTTCTCACTGTTTTTAGTCAAATTGAAATACGCTACGTTATTTCCATAGAGACAGCCTCTAAATGGACTGTTTCACATTTTATCCCTGTATTTGTTGCTGGACTTTTAAAACATTTATTTCACAATAGGTTGAACATGTAGTAAAAGAAGAAAGCTATTATAGCCTTTTTTATTTTTCATTCTGGCTCTGTGGTAAAAGATGATTTTATTACGTGCATTTTACTAGACATCTAGGAAATGAACATCAACCATAAAGCTTGTTCATGCGAGTCTATATTATTCTAATAAATCATTGAGAGAAACAAATAGTTATTTAATGTTTCAATTCCCATGTCATAGTTATTTTTTAAATAGACCATGAATCATGTTATGAGTAAGCCTGGATTTAGAAAACAAGTATATTCTTGAAGAGAATTAACTACATTTTTCTTTACTTAAATTCAGCTACCTATTCTTAGATCATACAAAATAACTATATTTCTCTTCCAAAAATTAATTTAAGAAATGGCATGTTTATATGTGAAGAGCATATAGGCACGTCACAATTACATGTTAAAAAGCGTAAATAGGAAAATCTTGGGAAATGGGCCATGTACATATTGTATAATTTCATAACCTAATTTTGCCTCATTTTTGCCTCAACTCTTTCACATACAGTAGTTACAATAGAGTCACTCACTAAAGAGAGACTGAGTGACTTGATGCCACAAGCCAGGGAGCTGTGAGAAGGACAAAAAGTATTATCGTGCTTTTCCAAAGCGAGAAAATCAAAGTCAGCACTAGTTCGGCAGCCAAACCCTGACAAGTCATGTTAAAGCTGAAAATAAAGCAGCGTTGCCCCATCCAGCCTATGTGCTCTAATACTTTACTGCTTGCTGAGGTGCTACGATTCTCTTATTCATTCATTCCCTAATAAATATAATAAAACTTAAAGCATCCATTCGGTACCATGAAGAAAAAAAAGAAAGCAATATAAAGGTATAGCAAGTTAGGAGATGAGGCACTTACTTTCGTAGGTGATCAACAAAGACCTTTCTGAGTAATGGCATTTGAGCAAGTGTGGGGATGACCTTCATAGAGATATGAGGTAAGAGAGTTCAGGGCCTAGGAAGAGCAAGAGCCACGATTCTTAGATAGAAACAAAGGTCGGAAGTTTTGAGGGCCAGCAAGGAGGCCTCTGTGGCTAGGATGTCCTATGGGGGCAAAAGACTATAGGAAGATCATAAGCTCAGCTGATACCTCTGTGTAAACACTTATCTGTTATCTCAGATTTACCAATACATGCTTTCTTTCTTTTCCATCTGAAATCTCTACAAGGGGAAGAAAAAACAGCTCCAGAATTTCCACTCGAGAGTACATTTAGGGAAAAAGGAGAATTCTTTCTTAATATAAAAACACTTTTGTGTCTATGTTAGTCTTTAAACCACATGAAGGTATGAGGGGCAATGCTATAAATCACAGGTAGGTCTTAAAATTGGGGAATCCCTCCTATCCCCTGCCTAAGATGTAATCATTATTGGTGCATAAGATGTAATCATTCCCAGCTGTGAAATGGTCCATTTGAACCCAATGATGATCAGTGACTTTACTAAGATTACCCATATTGATTGAAAATTAAAACAAGGTATATTTTATGGCTTTTCTGTAATTAAAACCTCTCAGTAAATGTGTGGACTACAGGGGATCATATCCCGAGAAAATTTAAGCTTAGAAAGTAAAGATTGAGCATTAAATGTGTACTGTATACCGAGTTAAGCGAAATAGATACCAAATTGGAATGCCAGACGTGTAGAAAATAAACAACAGAAGACAATAAAATGCCCACTGAACACAGGAAGAGATGCTCTGCTGTGGAAAGGGACAGCAAGGAGCCCTTGTAGTTCCTGAAAGGAATGTTCATGAAGAGGCTGACATTGGAGGAGGATCGGCTGAGTTCACTCGGTAGAGAGCTGTGGTGAAGGCATTCCTGGAAGCTGAGAAATCGTCAAAAACACGGCCACCAAGTCCTAAGAGCAGCGTGTTATGAGGGCCTAGTTTAGTGCCAGGTGCCAGGCCCCTAGGAAGTCTACACAGCAAGGTTGGGTTGACCTCAGTGGGGAAACTGAAATGGAGATGAGTAACGTGTCCTAACTCACTTAGCGAGCAGCACCAATGAGAGTCTGACGTGAAAGTGAACTATGTAGTCCATGAATTCTAAGTGCTGAAAAGAGCTGGAGAGTGAGACATGCGGGTGAGTGAGGAACCTATGAAAAATCAGGCTGAAAACAGATTTAAGTCCAGATCCTTAATGGTCTGAATGCCATGGTAAAGCGTTTAATTTTGTGTGTGTAGGAAATGAGTTATGGGATGGTTTTCATGGGATGAGTGACGTGCTCTAACTCATGTGTAGATGGTGTATGTTCATGACAGTGTGAAGACTAGATAGCAAGATGACCTATTAGTGTCAGGACATTTAAGAAGCTATTGAAATAATCCAAACCAAACTAGAGCAATGGAGGACAGATACAAGGGGAAAATACAAAGGAAGGGGCAAATACAAGGAATTTGTGAAGCTAGCAGATTACACATTTAGTGAATGAATGTGGAGATGGTGGTACAGCTGTCCAACACATTCCTTACATTTTGCTAGTTTGCGTCATTGTGGGGGGACCAGAAGCCTGTCTTTCAGCAGCCCTGGCAGGTAAGGTGCAGACGTGTTGCCGAGGGTCCACCAATCGAATGGACACTAAGATTTCCCTTTCGAAATGAACATCCTGAGGAAGCAGCGGGCCGGGGTGGGGGTGGGGGTGGGGGTGGGGGGTGATTCCTCTGTGGGATGTGGGATCCGAGGGGCCAGCAGGAGAGGAGCTTCTTAGTATTTTGGGGGCTAACCACACAGTATTAGCAAAAGCTTGGTGTTGGCTCTAAACCAGCCGTGGGCAAACTACGGCCCGATCCGGCCCATTTGAAATGAATAAAACTAAAAAAAAAAAAAAAACACCGTACCCTTTTATGTAATGATGTTTACTTTGAATTTATATTAGTTCACACAAACACTCCATCCATGCTTTTGTTCCGGCCCTCCGGTCCAGTTTAAGAACCCACGGTAGCCCTCGAGTCAAAAAGTTTGCCCACCCCTGCTCTAAACAGTAGTGGCAGCTTTTCGCAGAGCAGATCCCACGGTGCGGATGAGCGCTGGTACTTTTCCCGACTACCAAGCATTCCCGTCTAGCTTTCTGGATCCGAGAGCTCTCTAATATCTTTTAATACATCTCTGCAATGTTAACATTAGCCAGAGTGGGTTCTGGTGTTTGCTACAAGCACCCTGACCTGTGCAAGGGCGACGAGGGAGAGGACCTGTTCCAAGGCTCTTCCACAGAGGTCCTAGCCCACATGATTGACAGCCTGGTAATGCTGCCGTCTAAGGAAGAGGAAGCATGCCTCCATGTAAATAGCTAACGGCTTTCATGGGGGGAACTGTGATCAGGTGCACGGGGTTAGGAGTTCTGCCCTGGAGCTTCAGAGAGAGGCCAGGGTGAGAAATGCAGGCATGGGCATGAACACAAAGCAGAAGCAGCAGAGGCAAGGAGTTTGCCGAGGGAGGGAGGGAGGCAGGGCGAAAAGACAAGCATCCCTGGAACAGTGCCTGCCAAGGGAAATGTAATGAGCCACATCTGTGATGTTAAATTTTCCAGAAGCCACAGTTAAAATACAAGTAGGAAGAAACAGGTGAAATTCATTTTAATAATGCATTCTATATACTTTCTATGTAATATATTCAGAATGTTATGGCTTCAACATGTAGTCCGTATAAATCTTGTTAAAGAGAGATTTTTCATTCTTATTTTTGTATCACATCTTTGAAATCTGATGCGAACACTACAGCTGCAGCACATCTCAGGTTATGTTTGGGGGGAGGGGGCGGGGGGAGGGCGGGGAGCAGTAAGAGCCACCCTAGGCTGGGGCTGCCAGGTTACAAAGCACCGGTCTGGACAGAGAGGAAGAGGTCCGCCACGGGACTGGGGAGGAGACCCGGGAGGAAGAGAGGACGCCGGAAAGAAAATGAAGCAGACTGAGGCACAGAACCTTCAAGAAGGGGAGGCTGGTTATGTTCCTTCGAGGGAGAACTCAGCAGCGATGGCTGCAACTGAGATATGGGGGAACTCCTAGGAAACTTTTTCTGTGTGAGGCAGGAGTGGTTGTGTCAGAAGTTTACGGGGAGGTGAGTGGCTATGGGGATTAGGTGAAACAGGTGGAGGGGAATGAGAGGAAGAAGCTTCCAGTTACAGAATAAGTTAAGTCATGGGAATGTAAGGTACAGTGGAGAGAATATAGCCAACATTATTGTAACAACTTCGCATGGTGACAGATAGTCTCTAGACTTAGTGATCTTTTGTAAGCTATGCAAACGTCGATTCGTTATGTTGTACATGTGAAACTATTGTACCACTGTGTGTCAACTATACTTCAAGTTAAAAAATAAGAATATAAGGAGAGGAGAAAAATAGTTGAATGAGAAAGGGCAAGGAGGTAAGGAAACCGGATTTTTAAAATGAATGCACAGGAAAGAGTAGGTCCATTTATTTAGAGATACTCTCAATTTTCCCAAAGCCATCTATTAGCATTCAAAGCATTTTTCTCTTTTATGGAGCCTCTCATGGTTTGACAGCAGAAGCCTGAAAGGGTTGAAGTACTGCCTGAAAGAAAACAACGATGAATTGACCATCTCCAACCTAATATTTTAAGTAAAGTCCAGTGAAGGACACAGAAATATAAAATGCTGCCATTCTCCCCTCTGTTTCCCTTGGACTCGTTCCTTTAGGAAATGTGTTTTGAGTGCCAGCTGTGCGCCAGGTGCTGCTCTGGTCTAGGTACTCTCAACGCGGCCGTGAGCAAAGCAGACAGAAACCCCTCCTCACACGAGGCTTCTCTAGCCAGGGTGGGAGGTAGTGGGCAGGGGAGCCGAGCACCAACAACCAAAAAGCACAACAAGGAAACAAATGAACTGACTGGCTTCAGATAAAAATAAAATGGGCAAGGAGAGAGGGGGTGTAGGGTGCCTGCTATTTTTTAAAGTGGTTCCCAAGGAAGTCCTCACTTAGAAGGCGATGCCTGAGCAGCGCCGAAGGCAGGGGGGCAGGGAGCCATGCAGATGTCAGGGGAAGAGTGTGACAAAGCAGGTGCAGAGCCCTAAGGCGGCAGGTGCTGGGTGCATCTGGAAAACACTAAGGGATGTGGATACTAATAAGAAATGCGGTCCAGGAGGTGGATGAGGATGGGAGAAAGTGGGTGGGGGCAAGTTTTTGAAGGCTCTTGTCCAGCTTTTTTTTTTTTTTAAATATATTTTATTGATTACAGAGAGGAAGGGAGAGGGATAGAGAGTTAGAAACATCAATGAGAGAGAAACATCGACCAGCTGCCTCCTGCACACTCTCCACGGGGGATGTGCCCGCAACCAAGATACATGCCCTTGACCGGCATCGAACCGGAGACCCTTCAGTCCGCAGGCCGACGCTCTATCCACCGAGCCAAACCGGTTAGGGCATCTTGTCCAGCTTTTTAAAGACAGCACCTGCATAGGTATTTCAAGGCTCTGCCTGGCTGATAAGCTGTGAATAGTTACGGGAGGTGGGGAGGTGGGCACCAGAGCATGACAAGCATGGAGCAGGGGGACTAGCTAAGAGACTGCTGGAACAATCCAGGTAAGAGTTGTTGGTGGCAAGCTAAAGAAGTCAGCTACAAAAGGGCGCGTGTTATATGATTACATTTATGTGAAATTCAGAAGAAGCAAACCTACAGAAAGTCGCTAGTGGTTATCCAGGGCTGAAGGAGAGGGCAGGTGGCCTCTACCGGACAAAGGGTTCTTTGTGGAGGGGTGACAGTGTTCTAAAATTGGCGAAGGTGATGGTTTCACAACTATAAATATACTAACATCGTTGATTGAACTGTATGTTTTAATGAGCCAATTGTATGGTGCATTAATTATATCTCAGTGAGAGGAGGAGTATTGTGAGAAATGGTAAGGTACTTACTGGAATATTTTGTGGGTAGAGCCTTCAGATTTACTGATTGAGTGGATGTGGCATGAGAGAGAGAAAGGTCATTAAAGGCTACGTCTTCAACCTTAACTAAAGGATGGAAGTGAATGAAGAAAGATTATGGAAGAAGCAGGCTTCGGGGGAGTTTAGGAATTCTGTGTGGGTCACGTTAGACATAAAAATGTGAAGTGGGTAGATACAGATATTATAAACATAAGATATATAAGAAATCAAAGCTTTTTGGGTTATATAGGGTTACAGTGTCTGCTACATAGTTATATAGGGTTACAGTGTCTGGAAATATAGGAGGTTATTCCTATTTCATGGTTATTTAATCATTATGATTAATTCAATCATAATGAAATAATGATGTACATAAACTGTTTGCAAAACATTTGTCATAATGAGTAATAAAGCGATTTTATATTAGCAAAGCAGTGGGGAAAGAGGCTGCTGAAAAGGAAAGCTGGGAAATTTTACCTATTGCATTATTGGCTAGTTGCTATTATTTTGCATGTTTATCATGTAATGTCAAAATTCCTCAGCCCACTGTATGTAACTCCTAGCTTCCTGATTCATACATGAACTTTACTTTTTTATCTCCCATATGCCGGGGGGAGATATATCTCCCATAAACTCCATATACTCCCTGATTTTCTCTCCCAAATCAAATGAGCTTCACTCATTTTTCCTGAGCCTGGGCTGGAAAAGTCCCATCCACACTCCCCTTGGCTCATGTTCAACATCTGCATCCCACCGAGGAAGCCCAGCAGTCACTGTGTACTATCATGCCTGCTTAATAATCAGAATTGTTTTCTGTATCTTCAGTACTCAAAGGGACTGAACCATCCCAGCTGTATAATTGTAAACTCAGCCATGTCATTTACATAACATTACTTCAATATGAATGTATAAAAATATAGTATGTTTTAAGTTAAAAAAATCTACAGAGCCAAGATAGATGTAAATGTGAGTTATTATATGCAATTTTTTCATTTGTCTTCTCTCTCTCTCAAGAGAAAATTTATATGCTTAGCCCATGGACGTGGGCAATGGGGTAGTGAAGACCTTGGGGGGTGGGGGGGGTAGAAACTGGGAGGAGAGGGAAAGGAGGGGGGATGGGAGACATCTGCAATACTATCAACAATAAAAAATACATTAAAAAAACACACACAGAAAATGAGTTAATGCCCCCCTCACCTTGTGCCTTTCCAGAGAGGAGAGCGAGAGTGTGCTGACGCTGAAAGGCCTGACGCCCACAGGCATGCTCCCCAGCGGAGTGCTCTCTGGAGGGAAGCAAACTCTGCAAAGCGGTAAGCAGCCCCGTCACTGTGACCTGCCCGTGCCAGGAGCCTCTAGTCAGCTGTGTCGTTAGAGCCCTGAGTTCTCATTCATTGAAGCTCTGTCTTATTCTCGGCTCAAAGAAGGACTGAACCCCCACATCCATGTGACCAGTCATGTCCAACAACTCAGCTCCCTCTTGCGTGGGAACGGAGTCTCCCCCACCCTGCATTCCCGAGGCGCTCACGTGGTCACCACAGTGCAGGCCTTGAGACAGGACACCTCATTTAGGTTGCCTACATGCACAATAGGTTTGCCCACTCTCAGTCAACCAGTTGCTAAAAACAAAGTTTTAATTACATTTTTACTAAATGTTCTGGTTGTCTGTTTGATGGATGAAATACACACGCACACGCGCGCACGCACACACACACGTACAAATATACATCCCAAAGTTTAGGTTTCAGTGGAAAATGTAGGAAGGATATAAAAAGGATAATTTCATTATCCACTTGAGTAGAAATTGGGAGTCATATATGTCTTTTATTTATACCCCCAAAACAGACTGAGTATAACCATGTTTCATTTCTGAAAAGAATGAAAACATTTCCTTTAAAAGACCCAGAGATTTTGTATTAAAATGTGTAGCTTTCTGGACGAGTGCTTTCTAATAACACTTTCTGTAATGATGGAAATGTCTCTTATCTTTACAGAAGTCACTGGCAACATATGGCTGTTGAACACTTAAAATATAGCTAGTACAACTGAGAAAGTGTTTTATTTTATCTAATTTTTATTAATTTGATTTACACAGTCACATGTGGCTAGTGGCTACCCTACTAGATACACTCTTTTACTTTTTTTAAAAATATATTTTATTGATTTTTTACAGAGAGGAAGGGAGAGGGATAGAGAGTTAGAAACATTGATGAGAGAGAAACATCGATCAGCTGCCTCCTGCACACTCCCTACTGGGGATGTGCCCGCAACCAAGGTACATGCCCTTGACCAGAATCGAACCTGGGACCCTTCAGTCCGCAGGCTGGCGTTCTATCCACCAAGCCAAACCAGTTAGGGCACACTCTTTTACTTTTGTTTTATTACCTATTTTAACTAATATTATCATTAATGAGAGTTCCAGTCATATTATCATTAATGGAAGTGTTGCTGTTAAATTAATCTTTAACATGAAAAAGGGAAAAGAAAAATACACTATAACATTTTCAAAACAATCTCAGCCTCTTGCTAATTTTTGTATATCTTTCCCTGAATCTTTTTGTGTATTTTCTTTTTTCTATCACTATCCCTCAAACTAGAAGATTCAGGTGTTCTTATGGTTACATTGTTTAGACCCACCTCTCTGCGTGGAGCGTAGTGTTCAACTTCAGGCATATGGTACTGCTAAATAATCAACCCCTAGCAGCAGCATTCTCGTTTTCTTTATTTTCATAGTAATTTATCCCAAAACCAATATCTTTGAGTTTCCACAAAAGAGGACATTTCTAAATAATAGTAGGAAGACATATAGTATTTAAGGAAATTCCCCGTTTACACCTAAAAATTATTTTAGCAACTTGTTTTATAAAACAGAGCATTTTTCCCATCACAGTAAACATGCTCTGGACAACATTCATATCAATGTATCACTTATAAACTCAAAATGCACAACTATCTCATTGAGATCTGCATAGTTTTTGATAAGCACATTTTAAGGTACTGCAAGTGTATTATCAGAAACTATGGCCACATTTGCTTTAGAAGGATACACTTAACATGCAGTACATATTTCTAGTATGTTGGTGCTGGTGTGGTTTCACATATTTTGGTTTACTTTTACACTTACGTTATCTTAAGTTCTTACAATTCTTTGTTTGATTTCCAGATTTTCACTGGTATTTAACTTAGATTATTCAGTTACCTCTTCTGTTCACTTTATTTTAAAACCATTGTTTGTATTATTCTGTGTTGAACTCACATACACACAGGGAACATAAGCATTAGAGCCTTGTTATTCCTAAGAATCTGAAAATTCAGTACATATTTTAAACCATATACATTAATACAATTTCAGAATCCATTTTCTGATACCCTTCAATTGTCTAAAAGGAGAAACTACTTAAAGCTTCACTATTTCTGCTCTGTGGTGGAATTTAGAATGCACCGTAAGTAAATTGTAGTGCACATTTGGCAGTTGCCCTAGATTTAAATCCTTAAATTGTAAGAAATGTGCATATTAAAGTCAAGGGGTAGAATTTTAATAGAAACATTTTGGAAGTAAACGTAGAGAAGTTTTGCATTTTAGCACTTAATTAAGGAAATATCAACTATCCTTGGTAACAGAAAGATTCATACACCTGTACAGTGGGAATATGTACCCTCACATTATTATAATAATTACTGGGAAAGCAATGGGCCTTCAAAGTTTTGCTTCTGAAATACGCAGACTTGCAGTATTTAGGGCGCCTTTGCTTTAACAGGCTGATAGAATTATCGCTGCTATTGGCATGTTACCACTTGATTATAACTTTTCAAGACTTTCGTTCCAAGAAATAATACCACAGTAAAAAAAAACAAAAAACGATTTTGTGCTCGCTTCGGCAGCACATATACTAAAATTGGACCGATACAGAGAAGATTAGCATGGCCCCTGCGCAAGAAAATCGATTTTAAATTGGATTGCCTGGTAAAAGAAGTCCAAGTTATACCATTGCCTTCCTTTTCTCTTTTCTCTCACCATTCTAATCATGCTGGGTGTTGGTCTTTATAAAAACATTCATTTTCAGCTCAAGACACATTGATTTTATTTTTCCTCTAAATTGATGCCCCTTTTCCATTGCAGTAGGAAAATGGGCTACCTAATATTAAATAGCATGAATTACCCCATTGACATTATGGCAACTGCTTCAAATTCTGCCATTTTTCCCCCTGGTATTTTAAAACTGTAAACCACCAAGCATAGCAGTGGTTTTATTGAAATTGGTGCAAGTCACAGGCTCATTTTAGATTGACCTAGTCCCTTTATCAATTCAATCTCAGTAAAAGAAAACTTTGCTGAGTGTTTTCCTAAAGGGTCACTCTGTCATTTATTTAATGAGCAAAAACCAAAGTAGTTCACTCAGAGGTGTGTATCCACCTTATAAATTAAACTTATCATTTTGTTTTTTTTTTTTTCTTTCTTTCTTTCTTTTTAGCATTTCTGTTTTGTTGTCTGTGCCAGAATCCAGCACTTACAGGAACATGAATTCTCTTAGTTCCCTTGATCGTCACTGATTTGTTCTTAGAGTTAAAAATCCTCTGCTCATTTTCTCATTCATTTTGCACCCCCTTTCTTCTCTTCAGCTACTGTTGAGGCTATTGAGGCTGATGAAGGTAAATTGGCCAGTCCCCTTTCTGTTGTACCTGCAACAGATAAGGGCTCTGCTGGGTGTATTCATTTTTTTATTTTTATTTTTTATTTTTGCTGTAGCTTGTACAGAGTGTGTGGGTGTTGGGCTAACAGTTGTGGCTCAGTATTAACCAAAATGTTCTTGCTTTAAAGGGGAAAGTGTCCTTTTATGGTTTGTTTGTTTGTTTTTTTCCCTTATAGCTATGTTTGCCTTTGTATACAATGAACCTAGGATAATCACAGAAAACAAAAGGATTATATATCTTGAAAGATGTGGGGTGGGGGTTATGGCAGCTGTTTTGACAAATAACGCACAAAACAATACTCTTTGAGCTGAACCATGTCCCTCCCTCAAATCACTTTTAGTCAGCACTGAAAAGGAGAGAATAAAAATAGCTTTATGAATTCTAGTCTTCAGAAATTTCTAGCAAGGAAAAAAAATGTTCATTTGAATAGTGCTTTGTTGTAGTTCAACATTAATTTATGTCTCTAAACAATAATCCAACATGAGACAGCTGTGTATGAGATAAACAGTTCTGCTACTCTTACCAAATTTTAACCTACTGGAATCTGTAGTACAGTTAGCACCAGCTAGTGTCTGTGGAGGTGGCCGTTAACAAGCGAAGCAGCTGTTGAGAAGTCACTCAATTGTTTAACATTTATTGAGTGTCTGCTTTGCACCAGGCCCTCTGCTAGGTGCTGCAGGGGAAATCAAGTCATGTCTATCACCGACCGTGTCCTGGCACTGCTCAAGGGCACTAGACTTGATCCATTAGCAATTAGTTTTGAGTTAAGTGCTTTTTAAGTATATAGTTATGAGAGAACTGCATATCAACACGGTTTTTAATATTACACACACCTACCCTTTGGAAATTGTAAAAAGAATAATTTGAAGTTCCCCTTTAAAACAAAATTCTTCAGTTGTATTTTGCTCTTGCAAAGATAACTCTTTGTTTTTCCCCAAATTGTGTGCATCTGGCCCTTTGATGTGATGTTTTAAAAGTGCCACTTTAGACTCTTTAATTTGTACATGATTTGGATATGTAGTAGGGGAAATGATAGCAACGTAAGAGAAAATACAACTGCTTCCTAAATAGCAGTGAATAAACTGCTATTTATGTGGGAATTCTCTATTCCTCTCGGCACATTCTAATCTGCAGTGTGCATTCTTGTGGATAGTTTGGCTGTTTTCTGTGGTTTCTGTGACTCTGTGTTGTGTTAAGTACACTACCAATGTAAATTGCTAATACCCATTGTCTGACCAGCAACTACAGCAGAGCACATTCTTCCATACCAGGCTAGACAGGGGTGATTAGAAACGGAGCCCCATTCTGACCATATTGCATTGTCCTAACTAGAGCCTGAATTTCTATGTTCCCATCTTATTGGCTTTTAAACCCAGAGATTCCACTTTTATCACTGAAATTAATAAAATTAATCATGATGATGAACTTTTGATACTTATTAATTCTGATGAAATGGTATTCCTAGTGGTTTAGAAAAAGAATAGAGTACCACTTTGTGCCATTGTTTTGTCTCCCAAAATAATTGAGTTAGTTTTCAGGGTGGGTGCTCATTAGACAGCTCTATTATCCTGCAATTTATTACTAAATTAGAGAAGAATTAAGAAGCTTTGCTTTGGGCCTTGGTCTTTCCCCATTTCCCCATCTTCTTCCTCTCATAGTTGACTAATCACCATGATGCTAACCTTTAAAATGCAGAGGGGGGAGCAAGCTATTTCTCATCGCTTAATGAGTTTAGAAGCAACTGTGTGTATCTTTTAAGAATCTCATCCATACTAATCAAAGGCACCGCACATTTGTGTAGGAGTGGCTGGCCAAGTTTCAGCTTGAAACCACTTTCCTTTTTTTCCCAAATAAGGTGGGAAGGATAAAGGTGCCATGAAATTGTCCTTAATCAGCCACGGAGACGCAGCCTAACTTGGCATTGGCGATTGGCCCTTGGGTACCTGGCTTGCACTTCACAGAGAGTAAAGCAAACTGATGTCATTGGTTCCCCTTTTATGTACTTGACTTTCAGCTAACTTGTTGGTGCACCCACTGAAGAAATCATTTCATTTCTAGAACAGATATGCCTTATCTGTCTCCGGAGCACACTAAGGTTTGCTGAAAAAAAAATTAAAAAAATCAGCTATCAATGCCCCCCTTTGAAAACTCATTGAATGGGGCCAAAACTAGTCTTATTCATTTTTGCTAAAAAATTGTGAA
Organism: Myotis nattereri; assembly: GCF_964212035.1. Classification (NCBI taxonomy): domain Eukaryota; kingdom Metazoa; phylum Chordata; class Mammalia; order Chiroptera; family Vespertilionidae; genus Myotis; species Myotis nattereri. The sequence goes on from NC_138075.1 coordinate 161,946,370, forward strand.
AGGTACTTTCTTCCCGTGATGCTTGAACCATCACTCAGGTCTACATTGATCTACCAAGAAAGAGTTTTCTTTGCCTTGGGCAGGAATGGATACCAGATGGACATCAGTTTGGCCTGTTCACTGCTGAAGGGCAGAGAGCGTTTTCTACTTAGTGATCTGATCTTGGTTTTTCTGAGTCCCTCTCACCTCTGGGCCCACTCCACATGCTCCCAAAGCTGAGTGGAGACACAGGAGCTTTTCATTTTATTGTTTTCATGCCATCATTGAGTTGTTTGTCAAGGAAGTCTTTCTGGGATTCTGAGATGGCATGGAAATGCCCCAAGTTAATGCCTTTTACCTTTTAGCTTCTGCTCTAAGCTCTTTACCAGAATGTTAGATGTACCTACCTCAGCGATGCTATTGGACTTGCTGTTGCTAGCAGAATGGAATAGTCAAAGCAGGGCGGTGTTCCGGTCAAAGTCAGGGCGTTTGGTTCAATAACCCCACTAACGTGGCCCGTTGATACGTGCTGGCTCTAGAAACCTGGCCCTGGTAGCACTTTCCTCTTTCCATGTCCGCTTCGGGTTTTGTTTATGTAAACTTCCGTGAAGAAGAGAGACGTGCTTCCATCTCACTAACTTGAAGAGGACGTTTTGCTTGGCAAGAGACATTGGCTGTTTCCCAACCCTTGGTTATCCGCGGGGATGGTAAGGAGGCCGTTGTGTTGTGCTCAGATCCCGTCACTCTTCTCTACTAAAGGATTCCCATCTCTCACTGCGAAATCTCTAACAGCACCTGATGCAAGAGCGGTGCCCTTGTTCGTCTTCTGGCTAACCCAGTTTTTCTTTTTCTTAATGATTTTCTGTTTAGCTATCAAAGGATTTTCACCACAACATAAGATCACTAGCTTCGAGGAGGCCAAGGGCTTAGACCGAATTAACGAGAGGATGCCACCTCGCAGAGATGCCATGCCCTCCGACGCCAACCTTAACTCCATCAACAAGGCTCTCGCCTCAGAGACTAACGGCACAGACAGCAATGGCAGTAATAGCAGCAATATTCAGTGACCACTTCCTGTTCACTCTTTTCTTTCCTTCTTTCTTTTCTTTTCCTTCTTTCTTTTTCGAGCTGCAGGGCATGGTGGGGTTGCTGCATATTGGCAGTTGTATGTTCTTGCCTCTGAAGATAGCTTACTTGCTGTGGGGGCCAGGAATTGGATCCAGTTTACACTATCATTAGAAAAGAGGGGGAGATAGATAATAAACTATATTTTGGTGAGGGTGGTGATTAAACACCTCTTTTGGTATACCTTTTAAAAATGCTTATAGGAAAAGCAAGTTAAAAAAAAAAAGAAAGCTAATGCTAGTATATACGGCAATGTTAGGGTATGAACTTGTTTTCCTCCTGCATTGGGGACTCCTAGATAGAGTAATGCAAGGTCTTTCATCATGTTACTGGACACGAAAACTTTGTCTAATTTCTTACTCTATTGTACGTTTACAGTTGCAGCACTAAAAATGGATGACATCAAACATTTTTAACAAAATGATGTACAAACTAAGGACTATTTATTGATAATGTTTTGCTACTCTTGTCAGACAATGGCTATAAAATGAATTAGGCAGTCTTAAAAAAAAAACAGAAAAAGAAAAAAAAAAGGAACGTTGCAAATTTGTTAAAATGCCAAAAAAGGACAGTTTAATTTTGTACAGATTATGCTTACCTCAGGTTTCTTTAGTGTGCTTGAATGCCCTTCTTTCAATATAATACTTATTAATTTCGCAATGAATATCTTTTCATTTCTTTTCTTTAAGTTTTAAAGAACTGGAATAATGACATCTATCTTTTTTTGCTGTTTATATTTAGGGGTTTTGTTGATAAATCAAGTCTTGGTTGTGGCTTGCTGAATTAAATATTTATGAGTGGTGCATTTTTAAGTATAGTGAACAAGATACCATATTAAGTACAGTGATAAAGCATCTATATTCTGTAAAAATAAACCTGCCTATGCATGTTTTTTAAGAAAAAAAAATGGCTGTATCGGCCTGTATGGGACTGTAATGCGCTTAGTGGTCTGACATATACTGGAAATGTATGTATACTGGCGTACTTTATATTCTATAAAATGCTTAATGCCTTTGAAATTTTGTAATCAAAAAAAGCTTTGAAAAATCTAAAGGGGGAGAGTATTCTTAAAAGTTTTTAACATAAGCTTGTCAGTGCACATATAGATGGTTAGCATGTTTAGCAACCTTGTGAAATTTAAATAAGTTTGTAGTTACATGTGAAACTCTAAATGCATGGTAACTGTTAATGTCATAACGATTTAGTTATTTTGTTCTGTTCTGTCATGTGCCACAAACTATGTACTTTTTTCACTTTTTTCCCTTTGTATATCAGTTACGGGTTACAACTGGTTCATTCTGAAAACAACAACAAAAGTCCATTCATATTTTTTAACAATTGTATAAGTGCCCAAGTAATTCACTACAGCCTAAAGCCTTGCCTTTGTAATTTGACTTCTGAAATGTTGGCAATCAAAGCATGCACTTGTAACAATGAAAAAGAAAAAGCATTTTATATTACTACTCAATAAAATGTGCATGAACTTAAAGAACTCTCATCCTTTCACTGAGTCTGCTGAAGGGATTTCTGTGCACAACCACCACGCTGTCTTCTAGGTGCTGGGCCCACCACCCTGCAGCACAGCATCGCTCCGCCCGGCTTCTCGGGGGGCCTCGTGATCTGAGGCGTGGTGCCCACTTCCGCTGTAAGAGACTTGGTGGATCTCTGTCTCGAATCAGACAAGAGAACTATATTTAAAGAGTAAATGCCCTCTTCTGGCTCCCTGGGTGCAGGAGCCACTTAAGAAACCAGATCATTCCTTTTGATTGGAAAAACAAAAACCATTTGTTATCAGGTTGTTTCAGTTGTATTGGATGCCCTATCTGCTAAAGCAAAAAGAACTAAGCTAATACGTATATTTTCATCACAGAAGAGAGTTGCATTTGTATTGATAGAAAATTTGTATACCAGCGCTTCAGCTAATATCTAGTCACCGGAAGATTTAAGATACACCAAATTTCAGTTTGTTTCTAACATTGTTCATTTTCAGTGCACTTTGTTTTATGTAATAAAGTATGCCTATTATATTAACTAATAAGAATATGACCATTAGTGATATAGTGTACCAAAACAAAGATGTTCTAGATATATTGTCTGACAAAGACTATCCCAAATTTATTTTAATGAATCCAAACTTTTCCCCCCTTGTGGATATTTTTCTGTCCTAAAAAAAAAAAAATGATATCCAAGGAAAATATTTAGATGCAATTTATTAGAATGATGTGAAAGGAATGGTAATTCTGGTACCAAGGTGTTTGTTTTCTTTCTTATATCTGCAGAGAAAGTATCCTGACAAAAAAAAAAAATCTTTTTTTTTTTTTTTTTGGATTCCTTTTACAAATTGTGCTGAGGCGACTATGGCATAGAAATAAACATTTGACATTAAAATAATCAATTGATGTGAGTATTGCTTGGTCTTTCCGGTCAGTAGTTAAGAAAGTAATTCTGTATATTTTTCAATAATTCTTTCAAAGAAATCAATATAGAAATGAAGTAATTTTTCCAAAAGGGATAACACTGCCATGTCATTGGTTATTAGATCTATCTCCTGCACTTTTGGAGAAATTGTTGAATTCTTGAGTTGTTTATGCCAGTGAACCTTTGACTACACACACACACACACACACACAGGTGCACACACTCAAGAAACAACCTTCTTCCGTGCCTCCCTCCTACACGCTCCCCCAAAGTGACTTACCTCTTAAGGGGCTCAATCTCAGTGCTGACTTTTTCCCTAGCTTTTCAAAGAGTCAGAGCTAGATTTCACTGACCCTAGGTTAGCAATTCTTTTTATTTAAAATACTAGCAGCCCAGTACACGAAATTTGTGCATCTGGGGGGTCCCTCAGCACAGCCTGCACTCTCTCACAGTGCAGGAGCCCTTGGGGGATGTCCGACTGCCACGGAGGCGGGAGAGGCTCCAGCCACCACTGCTGCGCTCGCCAGCCATGAGCCCCGCTTCTGGCTGAGCAGGGCTCCCCCTGTGGGAGTGCACTGATCACGAGGGCGCAGTTCCTGCGTTGAGCGTCTGCCCCCTGGTGGTCAGTGCACGTCATAGCGACCAGTCATTCTACTGTCCAGTCAATTTGCATATTAGCCTTTTATTAAATAGGACTAGAGGCCCGCTGCACAAAAATTTGTGCACTGGTGGGGGAGGGAGTGGGGAGGTGTCCCTCAGCCCCACTTGTGCCCTCTCACAGTCTGGGACCCCTCAGGAGATAACCACCTGCTGGCTTAGGCCTGCTTCCCAGGTGGCAGATGGCAGGCCCGATCCCTCAGTGCCTGCCCCGCCTCCCCGGGTCATGCACACAGCAGGGCTGATCGGTGGTTGGGGCGCCACCCTGGGTCAGGTCGCACAGGGGACGCCCGGGCGGGCCGGCGGATCGCTGCTGCCCCGCCTGGCCTCCCCAGGTCAGATCGCACACAGGATGCCCGGATGGAGGCCGGGCGAGCTGGCCAATCGCTGCTGCACTGCCCAGCTGCCCGGGGTCAGGTCGCACATGGATGCCCGCTGCCCCGGGTCACAGGTAGCAGGCCTGGATGGCGGCAGGGCAGGCGGGATAGCGCTGTCCCGCCCCACTGCCCTGGGTCGCAAATAGCAGGCCCAGGTGGTGGTGGAGCAGGCGGGATGGCGATGTCCCGCCCTGCCTGCAGTATGCAAATTAGCCGCCATCTTTGTTGGTGGCTAATTTGCATATTGTGCTGATTAGCCTATGGGAGGCACAGCGAAGGTACAGTCAATCACCATGTTTGTCTATTATTAGATAGGATTCTCTGCTCATGTCATTTTAAACTGTTTCTTTTTAATGTATTTTTTTTTATTTCAGAGAGGAAGGGAGAGGGAGAGAGAGATAGAAATATCCATGATGAGAGAGAACCATTGATTGGCTGTCTCCTACATACCCACTACTGGGGATCCACCAGCAACCCACAACCAGAGCATGTGCCCTAACCAGGAATTGAAATATGACCTCCCGGTTCTCAGGTCAACGCTCAACCACCGAGTCACACCAGCCAGGCTTAAAATGTTTTTTCAATGACAATGACAAGGGGAGCAGAGTGGAGGGGGAAAGAGCATCTCTGTGTGGACAGCTGGACCAGCATGCCCTGGGGCAGCGTGTCAAAGCGGGAGCACCTTGAGGTATCAGCCCCTAAAGGGTTATGGGGAAGCCGAGGCTCCAGCATGACCTGGTCCAGAAGCATCTTTCCCTCCCACCACACCACATCCATGGGAAGTAATAAATTTTAGCACACATCCATTTTCTGCCCCCAAACCAAGGCCCCTATAGGAGGGCCAGTGGGAATGGCCTCATTTAGATGTCTCACACATTTCCTGGACTACCTTATGTCTCCACTCACTGCATCTGCCTGTCAAACTCATTTAAGAAGCAGGGACCTCTCTGCTTGTCCAGCCTGAGGGCCTGCATTTCCTAAGACTGGAAGCTCCTTGAGTCAGTAGACACATCTGAGATCCTCAAACTAAAGATACCTTCTTTTCCTCTTGGCGTGTGGCTTTCCACATTATTCGCTCCACAAACATTGAGCCTAGCTATGTTCCTCTCACTGTCCAAGGTTCTTATTTTTCCACGGGCGGGGGGGTGGGGGTGGCAGCGAGGAGAGGAAAGACTGGCAGTCTTGACAGCATATCAGTTTCGTTATGATGTAAAATGTCAGCATTCCATCACTATGATGTAAAATGTCAGCGCTCCATCAAACCATGAGTCAGTGTCTGGCTTAACACTGAGCTGCTTTTTAAGGCCATTTTTACTCTGTTTCATAGGTGTTTCTTTCGTCTATATTTTAAGGCAAAACTCACCAGAAAAAGCCCCTGACGAGGCCCTTTCATGATAAATTCGTTTATTTAAAAAATGCATCCGTTGTAATGGGAGGCAAGAAGTAGCCAAAGAAATGTACCTCTTCCTGGTGACCACATTTTCAAGAGGCAGCACAGACACACTGGCATGCCTGTGGGAGAATGGAAACACAGCAGAGGAGAGGGTCTGCCCTAAGGAAAGACGGAGGGAACCAAAAAGGTGAACAGAAGGAGCCGCGAGAGCTATCATACTGATTTGGTTAATTCCAAACCATCTTGCTTAAATCAGAAGGATGCCTGCTTATCATAAGGTGGAAGGTGCTGATGAAGGAGCCTGTTGCACAGCAGTGGAGTGTTAATACCTCCCACTGAGTGGACTCAGGTGACACCATGGCCTGTGTGAGGCTGCACGGAAGGGGCTGTACTGGACAGAAGAAGGGCTCCCTTCAAAGATAATATCGATGTGATCCTTCAGTTATTCAGACTTTGGGGAACATAGAACTTTGATTTGCAAACTATTCTCTAGAACAGTTTACAGAAAGGGCTGAGCTTTCTGCACCAACCAAAGCAGCCCTTCAATCTTTTTCTTCTTTTTTTTTTCACGTTGTGCTTCCTAATATCAGCTGAGAGGAGTCTCCCATTAGATACAGCTTGAAACTGATGAATACAGATGGTTAGCTAAGAACAAAGTTGACTTAAACTGGAATGCTATGTTATTCTTGTCAAAGTATACTTCGAAATCGTTTTAGTCCAAATGCTGGGGAATATCTATTTTTCTTCCCAATAGCTCCACATTGTCTATGGGACTAAGTCCAACCTCTTTAAGGTGGCATGTAAGGCCATTCACATCTGCCTCAGCCAACCTCACCTGCCTCCACTTGACCCTGAACTTCAGCCAGGCCAGACATGGAACGATGCTCAGCAAACACCAGGTTTCCGTAACCCTCCGGGTCTTTCTTTATAAGCCTTCTATGTGGAATGACCTCTCCTTTGCGATGTCAAATTCGCCTTGAATACTTGAACAAGGTGTTGCCTCCTCTCTAAGTGTAGTGTCCTATTTTAGCACTTAATTCACTGTGTTTGTTTATTTTCTTTGGCACTTCAGTGAGAATCACTGCTTATCTTTCTTTTATCAGCATGGAACAGTGCCTGGCATGATATTTCATGGAAGAAGGGAAGTAGGAGAGAGAAGAAATGCTCTCCAGCATGCTCTCATGCTCTGGGCTGCCCCCAAGTCCAAGGACAAACCCTTAGTGAAGAGCAGCTGAAACACCCAGCTCAGTGGTCCCCATTTCTCTCAGAAGTGTCTTCTGAGGCCTACATGTTAGTAGGAGCCTACATGTTAATAAGCATCCACCAAAATTCCTATGCTTTCTATAGCATACTTAAAATTCAGTCCGATATTTCCAATTCAACAGATTAATGAGCATGAACAAATTTTGTTGCTTATCATTGTTGCTGTAAAGTCACACCTAATTTAATTTTTGTTTACAGTTTAATGAATATGAATTTAGATGAAAATATAGGGGTTATTTATGTAAGCCTTAACATTCACTAATAGGTTAGGGAGGAGACGGTAGCCTTTGAGTTTAAAAGACTTCACCTGGAAAAAGAGATTAGGGCAGTAAAATATTGACACTCCTCAGTGAAGTATCAAGGAAAAGAATTGCTCTGTTTATATCACTTCACTATAACAACTTCACCCACCATCCCCACAAGCTCATCATAATTGGTTCAAAAAATGCTTTGTCCATGTAGATTCACCAGAGTTTATCTTCAAGAATCTCATAATGTACCTGAATTTTTACCATGAGAGTCATTCCTATGGTTTCAACGGCACTTTCTCCAAAAGCCCTTTATCAGAAGACAGGCTAGCCCGGCGGTGTGGCTCCGTGGGGGAGTGTGAGCCCACGCGCCAGGTCCCTGTTTCTCGTCCCAGTCGGGGCACATGCCCAGGCTGTAGGCTAGACCCCCAATCAGGAGCAGCTGATCAGTGTCTCTCTCACATCGATGTTTCTCTCTCCCCCCCTTCCCTTCCTCTTTCTCTCTAAATAATAAAGTAAAATAAATGTTAAAAATCAATACACACACATTAAAAAAAAAGATACACTATAGAGAAAGAAACCACAAACCATGGTCAGTTGCTAACAACTTAGTGAGAATGGACACAATTCCGACAGGGCTGGGGAAAAAACCTATAATAAAAATCCAGTACAAAAGATAAAAAATGGTTTGCCTGCATAGGGCACTCATCATGAATATAGCTTTCAGGACTGGAAGTTCTCTGGGTGAGTGAGTGGTGAGTGAACATGAAGATTGAGGACATCACTGTCCACTGCTATGGGCTTTATACACACTGCCCCACAGCCCTCCCCCCGCTCCCTTCCCATAGGGTCAGAAATAGAACATGGAAACTGTCAGTGCTGCTCCATGCACAGGGATGTGGCTGGACTGACTGGAAATATGGAGGAGAAACGGTCAGGCATAGGTCACCGTAATAGTGACTGGAGGGAGTGGGTGGTGGCTTGAGCATCAGTAGGAATAAGGAAACAAGATGGAGAGAAAGGGACATAGGGGAGTGTCATGTCAATGGGATTTTGGCTATTGCGTGGTGAAGCAGTGGTCGGATTAAGAAACTCTGTGGGCCTTGGCCTGTGTTTCTCAATGGTTAGAGTGTTGGGTTGCCTACCAAAGGGTGGCAGGTTCCATTTCCATCAATGGCATGTAGCTGGGTTATGGGTTCAATCCCTGGCCCTTTTCAGGGGCATGTGTGGGAGGCAACCAATTGATGCCTCTCTCATATCAATCTCTCCCTCCCTCCCTTCCTCCCTCCCACCCTATCTAAAATCAATGGAAAAATTCCTTCAGGTGAGGATTAACAGAGAGAGAGAGAGAGAGAGAGAGAGAGAGAGAGAGAGAGAGAGAGAGAGTGAGTCTTAGTGGTATTCATTTTTTTTAAAAGAGGCTGTTTAACATGAAAAGGATGTAGAACTGAGGAGTCAATATTTTGACTTCGGAAATTTGTTTTCAGTTTCATTAACTCTATCTGCCACAAAGAGCTCTCTTTGGCATTGAAATGATGGAAGAAATAAAACTTATCTGTACTTTACATTATTACAACCTGAAAATATTTCAAAGTACAGGGACAGGCTGGCTCCACACTAGCACAGAATGCTTTTTCTAAAGTAACACTTAACACTTGTTAAGGTATCTCCATGGACCTGTGTCCTTGTACAGGATCTTAGGTCCTCAACAAAGAATCTACAGCAGTGTATCCTGACGACCATCAGGCGAGATCTGAATACATAGCGCTAGGGAGACAGGCTCCCCTGTGCTGAATCAGGTCAGTGATTGACTGACTGTGATATAATCTGTGCACTCAAATTTGAGGTGCTGTGAGTAGGAGGGAATCTGCTGCCAAGCCCCACAGGCACTGCTCCCATCAGGGAAAAAATAATTCCTCCTGAACCATATATCCTTCCACTTCTTACAAGATATTCACCGCCATTAAAATGTTATGAGACGACCGTTGTATATGCAGTCCATCGTTGGCTGAAAAGTCTTTATATGGCTCATGACTGTACTTATGATGTCAATTCTTCTCAAGCGAATTTATACATTGAATGAAATCCCAATTAAACCACGGAAGGATTTTCTTGTAGACAGTTCATTTGAAAATCTATGTTGAAACAGTGAGAATGGTCAAAACACATTTGGCAAAGACCAAGTTTTGGAGGGCTCACAGTACCCAACTTAAAATTCACTCTACATCTACTGTAATCAAAATAGTGTAGTATTGATGAAAGTATATAAATATAAATTTGTGGAACAGAATGAGTCCAGATATAGATCCACACAAATAGTTCATTGAGAAATGTGTAAAGATGATCCAATGGAGAGAGGACAACTTTCTAAGCAAATAATGCTGGGACAATTGGAGATACACTGGCAGAGAAAAACATTAATTCAGCCTCACACCCATACAAAAGTTAACTCAAAATGGATCATAAACACAAATCTAAAAACAAAGACTAAAATCTTTAAATGAAAGCATAGAAGAATATGGGAGACTTATAGAATGTGTTTGATTAAGGAAACTCTTAACTACATAAATAACAAGGTTTTAATAAAGTGTTCTGGGTGTCAGTGATTCCTACACCCCAGAAACCTTGGCTCAGGCAAAGGTTGCACCAAAAGCACAAACTACATAAGAAAATATTGATAAGTGAGACTTCATAAAAATTACACTGTTTTTGCTTTGCAAAAAGCATTGTTAAGAAAATGAAAGGACAAACAATAGTCTGGGAGAAAATGTGTTCAAATCACAACTCTTCCAGATGACTTATACACAGAATATGTATATACGAGAGGCCCACTACATGAAATATCATGCAAGAGGAGGCCTTCCTTCCCCTGGCTGCTGGCACCAGCTTCCCTCTGGCACCCGGGACCCAGGCTTCTCTCGTAGGCCCTGTTTCGTCTGGAAGGTCATCCAGAAGGACATTCAGTCTAATTAGCATATTACGCTTTTGTTATTATAGATACATAACTCTCTCCAAATAAAAAAACAAGCAAACAAAATAAAAAATGAGCAAAAAACTTGAACAAACACATCAAACAAGATAGACATATGGCAAACAAGCACATGAAAAGATTTTCAACAGCATTAATCATTATGAAAATGCAAATTAAAACTACAGTGAGATAACACTGTGTGGCTATTCAAATGGGCACACACAAGCATACACAGAGCAAAATTTTAAAAAAAGCGTGCACCTGATGATATCACATGCTTGTGAGGATTCAGAGCAACGGGAACTCGCATACATTGCTGCTGGAAATCCACAATGATGCAGCCACTATGAAGCACTGCTGAAGTCAAACAGTTCCAGATAAAGTTACCACATGCCCCAGAAATCCACTCCTAGGTATTTAGCTCAGAGAAATGAATACTTACGTTCACACAAAAATCTGTCCACAAATGTGTATAGCAGCATCAGTCCTAATTACCCCAAACTGGAGACATCCTACCGTCCTTCCCCAGGCAAATGGATAAAACAACAACACAGCAACAATAACTGTGGCGCCTCTGACCAACGCAGTACTGCTTTACTTGTTACTCAGTAAAGAAGAAACAAACTATTTGAAATGAGTTAAATTCTGTCTCTTCATCACTCGAAAGATCTTTTGAAATTTTTATACCCAGTACCCAGGAATGAGACCTTACTTGGAAATGGAGGCATTTAATTAATTGACATGAGGTCATAATCGAGTAGGTGGGACCTTAATTCAATACGGCTGATATCCTTATAAAAGGGCAGCCATGTGAAGAGTCGCACAGGACAAACACCATCTGATGGCAAAGGCAGAGATTGGAATTACGCAGCTAAAAGCCAGGGATCACTAATAATTGCTGGCCAGCCACCAGAGAAGCCGGGAAAGAGTCCCCTAGAGCAGCGGTTCTCAACCTGTGGGTTGCGACCCCTTTGGGGGTCGAACGACCCTTTCACAGGGGTCGCCTAAGACCATCAGAAAACACATATAATTACATATTGTTTTTGTGATGAATCACTATGCTTTCATTATGTTCAATTTGTAACAATGAAAATACATCCTGCATATCAGATATTTACATTATGATTCATAACAGTAGCAACATTACAGTTATGAAGTAGCAACGAAAATAATTTTATGGTTGGGGGTCACCACAACATGAGGAACTGTATTAAAGGGCCGCGGCATTAGGAAGGTTGAGAACCACTGCCCTAGAGGTTTCAGAGGCACTGTGGCCCTGGCAAACTTGAGTTCATGCTTCTAGCGCGAGAGCTGTGAACCAATCATTTTCTTTTGTTTTAAGCCACCCCGTTTTGGGTACCCTGTTGGGAGGCCCTAGGAAAGCAATCCACTGCTGATCACACACAATAGCACAATGAGCCAAAATGCATTGTGCTACATGGAGGAAGCTGCAAGCATTATGAAAGGCCTCAAGGTAGACCCTGTTTGCAAGCTGACAGTTTAACCGGCCACAGGTTTGAAGATGCTGACAGAAGACAGGACACTCCTGGGCCAGAGATAAAGGACTTGATTACTCACAGCGCAGCAACCGGCATGAGCTGTGTATTGGAATCGGTTCTTCTAGCCCCCACCCAGGGGCGCAATGCCAAGTTGGATCCAGGTAAGGATTACAGTGCAGGGTGTCTCTGCGGAGGGATTTCACCTTGGAAAACTCCCGGTCTTATCTGGGGGCGCCAGGCAATCCTGCCCACCCTTTGCCTCCCAGGGAGACCTAACCTGTGTGATCCTGGTCCAAAAACAATCTGCCCTCGGCCTCGGAGGGGGCTGCTCTTTCTACCTTAGCAAGCAGCCTGGAAACAACCAGAGCAAAGAAACTCGAAAAGGTAGTCTGGAACACAGCTGTCAGGAGACATGCGGACATATAAGGGAGCATTGCCTCCCAGCGGAAGCCAGTCTCCAGCGATTACATGCTGTAGGGTTGCGTGTGCGGCATTCGGGAAAGGCCACACCAGTCTGACAGGTGACAGACAGGTCGACGATTCTCGGGGCTTAGGGTTGGGATGAGGGTCGGTCGGGATGGGGCATCTTTTGATGTGACGGAACTCTTTGACCTGCGTGTGGCGGTGCTTATGTGAATCTATACAGTTTTAAAACTCAGCGCCATATGTCCAAACAAAAGCTAATGTTGCTGCGAATAAATTCAAATATTAAAAAATTAACAAAAGTCAAATACTAATACACAAAGAACGCTAATTGTGTAAAAAAAAAAAAAAAAAAAAAAAGTTCACTGGGTCTGAAAGAGACTCTGTGTGAGTCCTGAAACGCTGCTTTCATTTAAGGGATCAGTGGTTAGAGGCAGCCGGGAATGAACCGTTTACACAAGCCCAGGAAAGTTCATGTCCACAAGTCCACAGGAAGCACACACAATAAAGTCTTTGAGAATCAGAAGACAAACATTAGCTTTTAATGTCCGGTTCTGACATTTGCTCAATTTAAGAGGAGTAAGTCTGCAGGGGAAATGGTTTTCCAATTGTGCCAACTTTCAATTACTTTCAAGCAACCAATTACATGATCTATTTCTTTAAAAGATAAAGTTTTGACCTGACCTCGCTGGCTGAATCAGAACACCAGACTTTTGCTGCCACAATGAAGGCATTTTTCATTTTAGAAATGAAATAGAGTACTATATCACACCTGACCTCTTTTCCCATCGCAAACCAGGCCATCTGTGCTGAAACTCATCCCCCACCCCCCTAGGTTTAATTTCTTTTCCAATAGTCCTTTTTTCGTAAGAAACATCGCCGTTTTTAATTCTCTCAGACCCTATGCTAAAGCAGAGCTAATGCTTTAGGAAAACTGTTTAGAAAATGGTTAATGAATATCATAAGACATGTTTTTGGCCTGCTATTTCCAAGCCTTTTTTCAGGGAGTAAATATTGTGTGTTAATTAAGCTACTTAGGTCAATAGATAGAGTAGCTAAAACAAACAAACACCATTAAATGTTGCTGTGTTTAATTTAGCACATAGGTTTAACTTATCGTCTGTGACTTGTTTTACAACCACAGTGATTAAAGCAATTTCCTCAATCTTGTTGGTTCTTGAAAGAAGGAATAGAAAAGAACAATAACAATAATAATAATCCTACTGCACTTAGGAAGTGACCAGGAAACAGTGGGTTAATTGCTTTTGATCCTAGATGCTTCCCCCAAATCTAGCATTTTTATTTTCCTCTAGGTTCTCTGTTGATGCAGACTTCCTTAGGTTGCTAGCAGTCCATCAAGAACACTCAAAAAGTATAATTTCTATATGTCACCTGTTTGCAACCTTAAGCTAACACAATATAATGTTCTTTTGTCATCCAGTTGTTGGTTCTTTATAATGTTTTTATGTTCATACCCACATTTTTCATTAAGCGGCACAACATTTTTGGCTATCACAAGATTGGGTATAATTACAAATGCAAATAACTTAGAAGGCAGAATTGCTCACATGACCAACTATGGCCAGGCCCCATTCTAACTGTGAGAAAAGTTTGGTAGTTCAGTTGTCTGAAGATGCTCTGAGCAGTCATAGAAATGAGACTCCAGGTCTAAGACTTTGCCTTCTAATCTCACTGCTCTGAGGGAGAGACTAGAATAAACAAATTTCTTACAGTGAAGTAGAATACTTCCTTGGAAACTGAAATTAAAAGAGTAGTGAATTCTTAGGAAATTTCTATGAGACATTTACAGTCAGAAGCCATGGTTTCTTTTCTTACATAAATGATGTTTAAACTGAAGCTTGGGAAACAAGTCATTGCCATTTTCAAACATGGTTAAACGGAGCAGTTGTCCTGGCTGCCACTTCAAAATTTACCGGTGGTTTCACAGTTCCATCCGACAGAACACAACGTTTTAGTCATCGCTCTCAAAGTGCTCCACCGCCTTCTCTTACCCCTTCCTCAGGTTTAGGAAGAAACTGGTTTAGACTTGGAAAATGCTATGCTCTAGGCATTAACTAGTTCATAGTTATGTCCATGTTAGGTTTGGGAATCGCCCTCCTCTCTCTTTTCTCTAGAACCAGCCAACTAACTGGCTTAGCAAAATTATCTTCTCTGGACCAAAGTAGAAATGCACTGCTTTACATTCCTATTTTTAAAAAGGTTTTAATGGATTTTGAGAGAGAGAGAGAGAGAGAGAGAGAGAGAGAGCAATAACAGACTATCTACCATCTGCCTCCTGCATTCCTGCATGCCCCCTACTGGGGATTGAGCTCTCAACCCCAGGCATGTGTCCTGACCAGAATTGAACCAGCAACTTTTCAGTGCATGGGATGACAACCAACCAACTGAGCCACACCGGCCAGGGCTATTTTACATTCTTCTGGTATAAAAAGGAGACAGAACAAACTACATCTCTATAGATATATTTATAAATATAAGCAAGATGTTTAGGTAAACATACTAACTGTACTTGCTAAATATTCAGGCAGTAGGAAAAGTAAGAAGGTGGTTAAGGGTTTATTAAGACGTCTTTATAAAAATAGTCTACCTACCTTTACAAACACTGTTTTGTTCATTTTGGAGAACAATTCCCTAGCTTAGAAAATCTCCCCATTCCACTCTCATATTCAGCAGTGATTGCAAAACGCTGCTTAATGAGAGACCACTTTTCCCTAGTCTTTCCTTGACTATCTTCTTTTCCCTTCCTCTCCCTTCCCTTCTCCTCCTCCCTTTTTCTCTCCTCTGCCCTGTTTTCCCTTCCATACCCTCGCTCCTTTCTCTCTTCTCTTCTCCCATTTCCCCCCACCCAATATTATCCTGTTCTTAATTGGGAGCAGAGCAAAAAGAATGTCAAAGTGAGAAAAAGATGCTTTTACTCATTTAATCAATGGCTGTTGAGATCGCATAGTTCCAGGACTGCAGCTAAGCATGCCGGCCATGAGGCGAAGAAGACAAAGGTGGCTCCCACCGCCCTCCAAGCACATACAGTTTAGCAGGGAAGGCAGAAAACCATGCGAGTCGTAACAACAGGCGCGATGCATGTAACGGTTGGTGCTCTAACAGAACAAGCCATTAAGGGATCCAGAATAAGAGGACTTTTCCTACGCCATGGGAAACTGCTATTTCTGTGCAAACACGGGACTGTGGTCTTACTAAATTTCTTGAAAGACTGATTGCAAGGTAACTATTAGATTTGAATGCATTCACCACTATAATTTGACAGATTCCTCTGGCTATTGAGATTTTTTAGCCCTGTGGAGAGTCGTTATAAAACTAAGCACGATGAATAAAGTATTCTTAAGTGGTATTTGTGCAATCCAAGAGGGATGATTTATATCTTTATTTTTTAAAATTATGAATAAGAAATGAATTTTCTTTGGCCTCATTTTAACGAATATATTATTTTATCCAGGCATTTCTTTGCTCAAGTTATGATGTTGAGCCCAGGGAATAAAATGGTGGATAAAATATGCATTGTCCTTGCTCTGGTGGGCATTTGGTAGACAAAAGCAGAATTAAATTCAGTTGCCCTCAGTAAACCAGGCATGAAATATACCAAAGAAGTGAAGGGATTTTTAGTTTGGATTTCCTAAAAGTAGTTTATCCCAGGAGGAAGGAGTGAGGGAACAGAGAGGGTGAGTCTGAAAGATTGCTAATGTGGACCAGACTGTCTTCATCCCACAATGACCTGGGTTGAAAGTGCAGAATGAGATGGGTCTATTTATCCACTCATTCCCATTGTTGGAGGGCTGCTTCCGGGGACCGGGGGGGGGGGGGGGGGGGGTGGTGGTGAGGCGGAGGGAGGAGGGCATGAACTCTCCCAGATGCTTGCTCTGTGTTTTTGAGAGCAGACCACAGGAGCTCCAGCTTTGTCTCAGAAGGACATAGGACAAAAGGCAGAAAGACATCGGTTTGCTTGGAGACTGACACTAAGGTGAATCTATGAGCAAAGGGAAGTGTCGCCTGCAGCTGCACTGAGAGAGAAGTGCAGGGCTGAAGAGATGTGAAGAGGCCCAAGACGTCAACCCTAAGAGACTGTCTAAGGCTGTTTACCTGATGATGAACAAAAGCATCAGGATTCAGGTCTTGAAGAGAGAAAAGAAATAGTGGAATGCAAATCTGCTTAATTTACCTTATAAAATCGGTCTATGAATAAGATCCAACCCCCAAGTCATTTCTCTCCGTTAGTCATTTCCTACTTGAGTACTCGGTTGGCAACATCCAAATCAAAGATTTTGGTCCTTATGGCTTTCTTTCTCTCTGTCCCAGCTCCCCTGACCTCCGGGCCCATGGCCTTATGTTGTTTGAGAAAAATTGACACTAGAATAAAGGAAACACATAGGCATGAAGCTACAGATAGAAACAAACAGATTAATCACATAGTCCTTGCCAAGTAACAAGAGGGAATATTTTATCTAAGATAAAGATATTCTTGTATTTGAATAGTGTGTTCTAACTCAGCACCAGCATGGTCTCATGCTGTTTTTTCCCCCTGAATAATAGTAATGGATTTACCTTTATCATTCCACACTTTACCCTGGATACTTTTTGGCCAGTAGCAAGCCTTCGTTAAGGGGTGTAGATGAGGGTGATAATCTCTGCACCAGGACCAAGTTCACAGATATTTGGTATGTAATATTCTGTATAAATACTAGTATGATTAAAATATCTCACAATAATGTTTGTAACTTCAAAAAATGTTAGAATCTTAAAAATTGGGGAATTTTTTTTATAATGTTTCTGTAAGCGTAAGAGTCCCCCCCGCAAAAAAAATTAAATGTTGGAAAATATTGCACAATACATACCACATAAAAATGCATGAAGTAGAAAGGATAAATAAATGATGTAAGAAAGTTAAATCAAGAAATATCACTGCCCAGAACAGATAAGTAGATTTTGTTATAATAACCGTCTAAATTTTTTTATAACCCATAAAGAGAAAATCAATCAATCAATTGAAACAGACAACAAACTGACACAGTTATTAGAATTAGCAGACAAGGCCATTAAAAATTGTAAACTGGCCCAGCTGGTGTGGCTCCATGGTTGAGCATCAACCTATGAACCAGGAGGTCACTGTTATTCCCAGTCAGGGCACCTGCCCGGGTTGGGGCCTGCAGAAGGCAGCCAATTGATGATTCTCTCCCATCACTGATGTTTCTATCTCTCTCTCCCTCTCCTTTCCTCTTTGAAATCAATAAAAAATATATTTAAAAGCATTATTAGAACTGTACTCCAAATAAAGCAAGGTCAGTATTTGCATAGCCTTGTGTAAGCGTATTCTTAAATTTTGTGCCCTACAACACGCATATCATGCCTCACCCAAGCCCTGGTCCTGATTCTAGATGTTAAAAAGTTAAGTTGAGACATAAAGATGCAAAAAAAAAAACAAACTGAAATCCAGCTTCTAGAAGTAGAAAAAGCAATGTATGTGTAACACGAAAAACATACCCTTTTTACTGAGTCTAAGTTTATACCACTCACCATATGACAGCCAATAAGTTGAGTGACAGAGTGTTGGGTTAAGGAAAACTACTTTATTTGGAAAGCCAGCAAGCCAAGAAGATTGTGGACGAGGGTCCTCAAGAACCATCTTAAGAAAATACAGACTTTAGGCTTCTTCTATGTCAAGGGAAGGGGGAAGCAGGAGGGGCAAGAGGTAATTGGTGACTGCAGACTCTGGGCGCCAGCAGGGGTCCAAAGAAGATTGTGAAACTTCTTTGTTCTTTGTCTATGGGTTAACTCTGGTTGATGTGAGTCTGGTCAGCAGGTTCTTGCAAATCTTTGATAAACAATCATTATTTTTGTACATACTTCTCTTATCTCCTCAGGAGAGTCACTTTTTGATGAGGAGCTGTTTTTATAAAAATCAGTCCACGATGATTAGCATATCTATATGCAAGACTGAGCAGAAACCGCTGCCCTGAAGGCCATGGGCACAAAGCAGTCTGAATAAGATGGAGTCGAAGAGGCCGGGCGTTTTACAGTTACAAACTGAGCGTGATTAACGGCAGGTTACATAGGACAGAAGGAAAAAATAATTACATCGAAATCATAAATTACCCCAAATAGAATAATTTTTAAAACATGAAAAGAGAATCTGTCAACTGTGGGATAACTCAAGAGGCTCAATATATATGTAATCCCAAAGAAAGGGCAGTAAAAATATTTGAAGAGTAATGGTCCAAAAATTCCAAATTTGATGAAATTATAAAATTATATATGGAAGAAGCTAAATCTCAAGCATCAAAATCATAAAGAAAACTACACCAAGACACATCATAACCCAATTGCTCATAACCAATAATGAAGAAAAAAAATCCTAAGAGCAGCCAGAATAAAAAAAATATTATGCATGGAAAGATAACAATAGCAACTGTGTCACAGGAAACAATACAGGCTAGCAGATAGTGGAAGAATGTGTTAAAATTACTAAAGTTTAAAAGAAGAAAACTATTTCCTGGAATTCTATACTCTGTAAATATCTTATATAACAAAAGCCTATTATGCAAATCAATTGAACAGCAGGATGACTGGTTGCTATGATACACACTGACCACAAGGGGGTAGATGCTCAATGCAGGAGCTGCCCCATGGTGGTCAGTGCGCTCCCACAGGGGGAGTGCTGCTCAGCCAGAAGCCGGGATCACAGCCAGTGAGAGGAGCAGCAGTGGTGGAGCTTCTCCCACCTCCCCGGCAGTGCTAAGGAGCAGCAAGAGGAGCAGTAAGGAGCAGAGCAAGCAGACAGCTGTAAGAAGCGAGGGCACCCAGACTGCAAGAGGGTGCATGCCGGTCTGAGGGACCCACTCCTCCCCCCAGTGCCTCTAGTCTCTTTCATAAATGAAGACAGACTAAATACTTTTCAAACAAAAAAAGCTGAAAGAATTCATTGCATACACAATCCCAAAAATGTTAAAGGAAATGTTTTAGGTAGGAGGAAAATAATACCAGGTGAAAATTTCTGCATAAGGAAATGAAGGGCCTCAGTAATAGTAATTATGAAGAATTGTTAAGGATCTGAGATTTCAACCTTTTTGCAAGTTAATAAGTGAGCCTTCCACAATTTCATGGGTGCTGACAGAAGATACAAGACTCCTGGGTCAGAGACAAAGAACTTTATTACTCATAACGCATCAAGCAGCCCCAGCTTCATGTTTGTGCCAGTTCTCCAAGCCACCCAGGTCCCATGTGGTGAAGCAGGTGACCTAGATATAAGATGCACATGGTCCTTGTGTCACAACTAAGAAACCCTGAATTTAGTAAAATACAAATTTTCTCTTTTGGAATAGGCTACAAGAAAATCTGTCCAAACTATGCTCAGGAGGAAGACATTATCTTTAGTATAAAAGACAGCAAAAACTCAAGCCCTCTGTCCCAGGGGGACACTATTTTAATCCCATGGAAGGCTGCTCATTATATAAACATCCTTGGAAAGATAGGCTGAACAAAAGCTTTCATGCCTTTGCTCACAAGATGTTCAGGCATATGGGAAACCTGTTAAGAATTGTCTCACAATAGTAACTAGATGAGCAAATACACAAGTTTATTTTTTTATTATTTAAATGTTTTTATAAGATTGTGGACTGTTTAAATAACTAAATCATAATAATAATCCTATATAATAAAAGCCTAATATGCAAATTGTCCCCTGAATCAGGAGTTCGACCAGGAGTTGCTCCAGGAGGCTGGTGGTGGCTGCAGCAGGCGGCCGAGGGAAGAAATGTCCCCTCAGCTGGTGACTGCAGCAGGCAGCTCTGGGAAGGGAGGCTCCCTGCCAGCAGCTGGCAGCCACTAGGGACACTACCTGTGCACGGATTTTGTGCACTGGGCCTCTAGTCTATATATATAAAAGCCTAAGTGACCAGACAACCATCTGGTAGCTATGATGTACAATGACCACCAGGGGGCAGATGCTCAATGCACAGGCATGGAAACATGGAACAGACTGATGAATCTCAGAGGGATGAGGGGAGGGGGAGAGTGGGAAGAGATTAACCAAAGATCTTATATGCATACTAAAGGCCTGGTGCATGGATTCGTGCACTGGTGGAGTCCCTTGGCCTGGCTTGTGGGGATTGGGCCAAAACCAGCTCTCCAACATCCTCTGAGGGGTCCCAGTTCTCAGGTGATGCACCCCAGAATCAGGTTCCCTCCTCTCTGGTTTCATGTGCATCACCCAAGAACCGCAGCTGCCAAGTCACCGCAGCTTGGCAGTTCAGGTGTTGAGCACTTTCCCCCTGGTGGTCAGTGAGCGTCATAGCTACTGGTCAGAGCATCTGTCTTCTGGTGGTCATTGTGCATCATAGCTACCAGTCAGACTGTTGGATAGTTGTTTAGGCTTTTATATATAGAGATTGTTTTTATCAATCCTGTTTTTATATCATGTTTTTGTTGTTTTTATATCATGTCTTTGTTATTGTTATATTATGTTGTTATTGTTTATATATTAATCAATTTATAGATTATTTTCATATACATTTTACTAATTTATTTCATCTCTGACACTTCTATTATAGAGAAAGGGCGAATAGCGATATTAAAATATTTCTTCTAATTAGTGTCCTGTCAATGTGCACAAATCCATGAACCAGGCTACTAGTAATCTATAATAATAAAAGCATAATATGCTAATTAGACCAGACATCCTTCCAGAAAAAGCTGTGGCTGTGAGCGAAACCTGGGTCCCAAGTGCTTTCCGGCGGCCAGAGGGAAGCCTGGGTCCCGGTTCCAGAGGGAAGCCAGTGCCAGCAGCCGAGGGAAGGAAGGCCTACTCTTTCATGAATTTCATGCATCAGGGCTCCAGTAATAATAATAATATAGTGAGAAGTTTAAAACATATGTAAAATGGAAGACAAAAATAGCAAAAAGCTCAGGAGAAGAGAAGTACATGGTAAGGTACTATATGTGGGCTGTTTAAAGTCACTTGAAGGCCAACTAGGGTAAGGTAACAATCCTATATAATAAAGAGCTAATATGCAAATGGTCATCACGCCCTCATGCAGTCACGCAGTAACGGCTCAGACACTCAACACTGGGGAGAGAGGAATGGGGACCAGCCAGGCACAAATGAGCTCTCGAAAGAGGAATGGGGACCAGCCAGGCTGCGGCCCAGGAGAGGGACAAGTTGACCACTCCGTGGTCCCAGGTGCCAGTAGCTGCACCTGCACCTGTGGCACGGAAGAGGGACAAGCCACATGCCCCGTGGTCCTGGGCACCAGTAGCTGTTCCTGCACTTGCGCCTGCAGCCCGGGAGCGGGACAAGCTGCCCGTCCCATGGTCCAGGGTGCCAGCGCCTATGGCTGTGGCCTGTGCGAAGCCACCCGCCCACAGTCCCCTGCGGCTGCGGCTGGCCGGGGTGAAGCCGGCCTAGGTCCTGGGCGCCTGCCTCTGGCCAGAGGGAGGGAAGCCTGGGTCCTGGGTGTGGGGCAAGGCAGAGGCAGTTGAGGCAATCAGGCCAGCAGGGGAGCAGTTAGGGATGATCAGGCAGGCAGAGGTGGTTAGGGGCAATCAGACAGGCAGGCAGAGGTGGTTAGGGGCAATCAGACAGGCAGGCAGAGTGGTTTGGGGTGATCAGGCAGGCAGACAGAGGGGTTAGGTGAGCACTTAGGAGCCAGCAGTCCAGGATTGCGAGAGGCAGTCGGACACCCCCTGAGGGATTCCAGATTGGAGAGGGTGCAGGCCTGGCTGAGGGACCTCCCCCACCATGCACGAATTTCATGCACAGTGCCTCTAGTACATACTATAAATCTTAAAGCAACCACTAAAATAACAAAGAATTATAGCTAATAGACAATGACTGTTTTGGGTTTCTTAAAGTGGAAGAAATAAATGCAAAGTAAAACAAAGGGTATAATAAGAGAGTGAAAAAGAAAACAGAGAAACTACAGAAAAAAATTAATGAAATAAAAAACTAATTCTTTGAGATTTATAAAATTAATAAACCTCTGGAAAGACTAAACAGCAAAAGTAGGGAGAAGAAAAATTACCAATATTGGGAGTGAGAAAAGTGTTATCCCTACAGATTCTACAGAAATAAAAGGATAAAGAAATGTTATGAACAACTATATGGCAATAAATTATTCAGTTAAGATGAAATAGACAAATTCTTTAAAAGACACAAATTACTAAAGCTCACTCAAGACAAAATAATCTGGATAGTCCTATACTTACCATGAAATTCAATTTGTAGTTAGAACTTTGCCACAAAGACAACTTCAGCCTGAGAATACTTCTCTGCTGAATTCTAAACTTCACCAGATAGTTAAAGACTAAATAATACTGATTATACACAATAATTCTGGAAAGCAGAAGAGAAGGAAATATTTCCCAACCCATTCCATGAGCTGAGCATTATCCTGATACCAAAACTACATAAAGACTATTAAAAGAAATGTACAAATCACTGGCCAGTGTTGCTCAGTGGTTGAGCATCGACCTATGAAACAGGAGGTAATGCTTTAATTCCCAGGTTGTGAGCTTGATCCCCAGTGGGGAGCCTGAGGGAGGCAGCTGATCAATGATTCTCTTTTGTCATTAATGTTTCTATCTCTCTCTCCCTTTTCCTTCCTCTCTGAAATCAATAAAAATATATTAAAGTTTTTTAAAGTACAGATCAATATCCCTTATGGATAAAGAGGCAAAAATTCTAATAAAAATTGGGCAATTGGAATCCAACAATATATAAAAAGAATTATGTACCAGGCAGTTTTTCAACGAATACAAAGCTGGTTTATTATTGAAAATCTATTAACGTAATCCACTATATTAATAGGCTGCAGAAGAAATGTGAGTTTATTTCAGTTAATGCAGAAAAAGCATTTTGCAATTTTAACATGCATTGCTAATAAAAAGTTCTTAGCAAATTAGAAATAGAAGAGAACATGTTGAAAATCATATAGTACTTAATACCTGTAGCTGACCATGCTTAATGCTGAAAGATTGAAAGCTTTTTAAACCAATTCAAGAAAAAGTTAGCATAGTTACTCTGGAAACTTCTATTTAACATTGTACTGAAAGTTCTAAGTAGAATAAGGCAAGACGTAGATATCAAAGGTCTCTAGATTGGAAATGAAGTGAAACTGTTTTTATTTGCAGATGGTATGCTTGTCTATGTAGAAAAATTGAATGAAATTTACAAAAAGAAAACCCTCCTAGATCTAATAAGCGAGTTTAGCAATATTTCAGTGTATAAGAAAACAAAAATCAATTATAATTTTATATTCTAGCATCAAATATTGAAAGTTAAAATAGCACTATTTACAATATCATAAACATATGAATTACTTAGGGATAAATCTGACAAATGTTATAAAAGTGTTTTATACTGAAAACTAAAAAAACATTCAGAGATAAATTAAAGAAGCCCTAAATAAATAAAGAATTATGCTATGTTCATGGGCAGAACACCCAATGTTGATTATCTGTCAATGCTCCCTAAATTACTCTATAGATTCAATGGAATCTCAATTAAAATTCCGTTAGGCTTTTCTATAGAAATTGCAAAACTGATTCTAAAATTCACGTAGAAATGCGAAGAACCTAGTCTAGCCAAAACAGTTTTGAAAGAGAACAAAGCATGTGAACTAACTCTACCTGCTTTCAAGACTTGTTACATAGCTACTGTAATAAAGATAAAGTGGTATTGGTGTAAAGACAGACAAATAGGTCAATGAAACAGAATAGAGAGTACTCCAATAGATGTACACATATATGCACAACTGGTTTTCTCAAAGGTGCAATGGCAATTCAGTGATAATAGATTGTCTTTCCACCCCGGCTCATGTGGCTCAGTTGATTGGAGCATCATCCTGTACACCAAAGGGTGATGGGTTTGATTCCTGGTCAGGGCACAGGCCCAGGTTTCGGGTTTGATCCTCAGTTGAGGGCATGTTCAGGAAGCAACTGATGAACATTTCTCTCTTGTGTCGATCTCTCTCTCTCTCTCTCTCTCTCTCTCTCTCTCTCTCTCTCTGAAATCAATTTAAAAAACTGGCAAACCTTAAAAAAAAAAGATAGTCTTTCCAACAAATGATCCTAGAACAATGGATACCTACATATAAATAAATGAACCAGCTCCATACCATGCAAAACACACACACCCCCTCACTCAAAGTGTACTGTGGACTTGCATGTACTGGTATATTCAAAACTCTAAAACTTCTAGAAAAACCATAAGAGAAAGCCCTTGTAATCTTGCTGTGTTAGGCAATTCTTTCTTATATATGGTACCAAAAGTATGATACATAAAGAGCAAATTGATGAAGTAGACTTCATCAAAATTCACACTTATGCTTTTATAAGTCATTATGAGGCATGCTGCAGAATGAGAGAAAATATTTGCAAATCATATAACTGATGAAGGGCTTTATCAAGAATATATTACAGCCCGGCTGGTGTGGCTCAGTGGATTGAACATTATCCTATGTACCCAGAGACTGATGATTTGATTCAGGGCACATGCCCAAGTGGCAGGCTCAGTCCCCAGTAGGGGGCATACAGGAGGCAGCAGATTGATGTTTTTCTCTCATTAATATTTCTCTCATCAATGTTTCTATCTCTCTTCCTTTCCCTTTCTCCGTGTAAAATCAATAAAAACATATTTTTTAAAAAGAATATATTACCAGAAAAACATTCTCAAAAGCTCAATAATAAGAAAGCAAAACCAAATTAAAAAATAAAAAGGGCGAAAGATTTGAATTGTCACTTTGCCAAAGAAGATACAAAGATGGCAAATATACAATGGAAAGAAAGATGCTTAACATCATTAGCCGAGAAATGCAATCTAAAACCACGAGAAACCACTATACACCCTCTAGAATGGCAAAAACACAAAAACTGATCATACCAAGTTATGGCCAGGATATCAAGGAACTAAAACTCTCATACGTAGTTGGTGGGAATGTAAATGGGGCACAATCAATTACTTCGGGAAACAGTTGGTAATTTCTGAGGAAGTCAGTCCTACTATGATTCAGCTATTCTACTCCTAGATAATTACCCAAGAGAAAAAAAAAAAAGTGTATGTCCACACAAAGACTTGTGTATGCACGTTTATAGAGCTTTGTTTGTAATAGTTAAACAGCTGAAACCACCCAAATTTCTATCTACAGGGAAGTGGATTAACAAACTGTGGCTGTGCACACAATGGATTTTAGTGTCTTAGGGCTGCTACAAAGCAATACCATAGATTGGGTGGCTTAAACACAAGCATTTGTTTTTCACAGTTCTGGAGTCTGCCAAGTGCCAGCATGGTTGGGCTGTTGGTAAAGGTCCTCTTCCTGGTTTACAGAGGGCTATTTGCTCCTTGTATCCTCCTCAGATGGTGGAGAGGGAGGGGCTCGCTCTCTTCCACCCATAAAGACATTAATCCCATCAAGGGACTCCACCCTCAGGACCCACTTACCTCCCATATGCTTACCTCCTACTCCCATCATATTAGGGCTTCAACATAATAACTTTGGGGGTGAATGTGGAGGGAGGCATACACAAACATTCAATCTATGGGAACTGGCCATCATTAAAACAGAAAAGGTAAATCTCAAAGTAATTATGCTGAGTGAAAGAAGCTAGGTAAAAGAATATATTGTATGATTTAATTTCAGTTGCATTCAAGGTCATGTTTATGGACACAAGGGAGTGTTAGGGATGATCCCGAAATTTTTGGGGTGATGAATATGCTCATTATTTTAATAACTAGAGGCCCAGTGCAAGAATTCATGCATGGGTGGGGTCCCTCAGGTTGGCCTGCAGGGCTCGGGCTGAAACCCGCAGTCCAACACCACCTGCAGCTCCTACCTACCGCTTCCACTCATCCCGGCCCCACTGCGCCTGCCGCGGGCTTGCACCCAATCAGTCCCAATTGGGAGAGCCCTGCATCTGACGCCCTCCCAAGGGGAGTAGCCTGCGGGATTGGGATGAAACTGGCTCTCCAATATCCCCCGAGGGGTCCCAGATTGCAAGAGGGCACAGGCCAGGCCAAGGGACCCCACTGGTGCATGATCAGGGCTGGGGAGGGACCGCAGGAGAGCTCCAGGGCATGTCCAGCTCGTCTCGCTCAGTCCCGATGGGTCAGACCCCAGTAGCAAGCTAACCTACAGGTTAGTGGTCAGTCCATGTCATGGAAACTAGTTGACTGGTCAACTGTCTGCCCCCTGGTGGTCAGTGCACATCATAACAAGCGGTTGAGCGGCCTTAGCATATCATTAGCATATTACACTTTGATTGGTTGAGTAGTCAACCAGTCACCGGACACTTAGCATATTAGGCTTTTATTATATAGGATATTGGTATAAATGTATGTTCATATTTAGCAAATTATATACTTTGTTTTTTTATTATTTTTTTAAAATAATTTATTTTTTTAATTTTTTATTAAGTTATTACATATGTGTCCTTATCCCCACATTCCCCCCCACTCCCCCCACTCATGCCCTCACCCCCCTGTTGTCTGTGTCCATTGGTTAGGCCTATATGGTTGCATATAAGTCCTTTGGTTGATCTCTCCCCCTTACCCCACCCTCCTCTACCTTCTCTCGCAAATTGTATACTTTAAATATGGGCATTATATTATATGTCAATTAAAGGTTAATAAAACTTTTTTTTAAATGGCTACTGATACCTAATGCTAGATTTTTGTCTAGTAAGGTTTCCCCTTCACTCTCCTATCAGCACTGCGGGTATTGCTGCCTCTTCCTCAGTCCAGGTAGCACTTGCCAGTCTGAAAGGAGATGGTGACACCACATTATTTCCTTCTGCACTTGACTGCTAGTAAAACTTACTGTTTTTTCTAAGCATTTAAAAAAAAATTTAGTGTTTTTTTAAATGCAGGATGAAATTTACCTAACACCAACTGGCTTTGGTTATTAAATTTCTGGGGAGTATTATGCCCAAAAGACCTTGGAGTCTGATTTACTTGACAATTATTTGTATAAGTTGGCAGGGAAAAGGGAGACAGGACTGACAAAAAGATGAGACAAGATATAAATGCAGCAAGTTGAATGTTTTTTGAACCATTGTGAAATGCGTTTGTGTGTTAAAAGAACCTTGTCTAGCCCGACTGATGTGGCTCAGTGGTTGGGCATGGACCTCTGAACCAGGAGGTCATGGTATGATTCTTGGTCGGGGAACATGCCCAGGTTGTGGTCTCGACCCCAAGTGTGGGGTCTGCAGGAGGCAGTCAGCAGATCAATGATTCTCTCTCATCACTGATGTTTCTATCTCTCTCTTGCTCTCCCTTCCTCTCTGAAATCAATTAAGAATATCTATACATGTAAAAGGCTAAGTGACTGACCATCCATCTGTCTGACTGTCCGACTGACCTACTGGCCAGTACATATGACGCATACTGGCAATTTAAAAATAATCGTTGACTCACACATGCGCAGTACATATAAAGTACTTGTCGGTGCCAATAGAAAGAGTAGAAATATTCCTACCTGAACCCGTTTTCAGACATGGTCAGTTATATGTTGCTTTCTCTTGAGTTTGTGGAGCGTGTGACGTGAAAGTTTAAGTTGTAAATACTTCATCCCAAAGGAAATTAATCAGTCAGCACTCTGAAAGTGTTTTTACTCTTAATGTGGTATACAGGGAGATATTAGAATAGGTTTAATCAGTTTATCGGTCATTGTTTTTATCAATGTTGTTTTTATATCATGTTGTTATTGTTTATTAATCAATTTATATATTATTTTCATATACATTTTACTAATTTTCTTTCATTTCTGACACTTCTATTATAGTGAAAGGGCAAATAGTGATATTAAAATATATCTTCTAATTAATTTCCTTTTTATGTGCATGAATCCGTGTACCAGGCCACTAGTATAAAAAAAATAACCTTGCCTAACCAAAGAGAGAAAACACACATAAAATAATCTTTGTTTTCTTGATTCTCCTCTAATCTGGTTGATCTGTGAACTTCACTTCTAGTCCATATTTGGAGAGCAGAAAATACATGCTCTGCCCACATGTGCAAAGGTCTCCCCTTACCTCCCCTTTGCTGCCTTCATAAGGTGCTAAAATATTTTTGAAAATCACCAAAGAAATAACAGTGACCTTTGTAACAAATGCAGCTGGGCATGGCATGGAGCCAGCTGGGAGATCTCCTCATGAATGTTGCCCACTATTCCTGGCAGGAGGCATCACTGTCTGTTCCGCTCCCTGGGAAGCCTCAAATGTGATCCACAGCGAAGCTGTTAGGGCTCTGGTAGCAGAGAAATTGCTCCCGCTATGAAATGTACTTAGATCTTGGTGTATCACATGAGGAACACAATAGAAATGGCCCTACAGCAGGAGAGGTTGGGAGTGTGCCCTGTGAAATCGCCTCACGGTCAGTTAGGGATGGTGCTGTTGGGAAAGTACCAAAACAGGGGGCCACGTTAGGGAAAAGTCTACTTTTGAGTTATTCATACTCTTGCCACCTTTCTCTCCAAGTTGACTTTCCTTTTAAAATAACTTTTTATAATGGAACATTTCAGATACAGGTGTGTGTGTGTGTGTGTGTGTGTGTGTGTGTGTGTGTGTGTGTCTGTCTGTCTGTGGGGGAAGGGGATGTTGCTTATGAACACATAGCTTTAATTATATTTTATACATTTCACTCCTTTGAAGTTATTTTTTTCTTATTGATGCTCAAAATATTCTACCTTTGCCCAATATAGCCTTCTTGATACCTGTGTAGTGTTGTGCT
Organism: Myotis nattereri; assembly: GCF_964212035.1. Taxonomy (NCBI): domain Eukaryota; kingdom Metazoa; phylum Chordata; class Mammalia; order Chiroptera; family Vespertilionidae; genus Myotis; species Myotis nattereri. The sequence goes on from NC_138075.1 coordinate 161,975,470, forward strand.
GGCAAAGACACTCGAAAAAAAAGGGGAGGCTATAACATGCAGTATTTAGCAATTTTTTTGGTGTAAATTCCCCCAGTATGACTGATTTGTTTTAAGCTACCAATATTTTAACAATAGGGTTAGAAAATTCTGCATAGTTAGCAATCAGCTCTAATGAGCATACATGTCCTGGCTCCCGCCTACCACTGCTCCTGATCTTGTGACAACACTAAACTCTTTGCATGCAACTTTGCTGCCTGGTATGAAGCGATATTCTAAGCTTATCTTGCACATTTCCAATCCCCAGGCCTAGGGTCGGCCTTTACTCGGAGCACCCCTGTTCTCTGTAAGTGGGATTTAGAGAATGTGGCTGCACATTGCTGTAGGATATGCTTTTGCCTCTAGACCTCCTCAGTGAATGTGGCTAGGAAATTTGTTTCTTTTCAAAATAACCTTTTTATGTTTCCACTGATAATTTCCATTTAAAGTCAGGGCTACAATGTTTTTACTTAACTTTATCTTTCATCTGTTTCCCTTTTCTCCCACACAGAAAATCCCAGTTCCTAATGAACAAACATAATTACTAATGTACCTCACAATTTATGATTTCTACTACAACTTATGTGCAACCATCTTAGAATAACAATATGAACACTATGTCCACAACAATGTGGTTACTAAAAATATTTTAAGATTTATTCTTTTGTTTCCTGTAATTCTTTTTGTCTTATGATATATGCTGTTTAGAACATTCAATCAATTTACTCTGTTGTTAAATTGATTGAAAGAATTCCTTCTATGCAATTATGCTATAAGCTGGATAAATACTTGTTTGTTTCAATGTTGCTGTTGAGTTTTAGGCATTGCTTTCTTTAAAATTTAATTTTGTGTTATAATTATGCAAACATTCCAAAACCGTACTTACAAAGCAAAGTGTATTTTAAAAAGTCTATCTTTATCCCTGTTCCTCCCTCCTGCTCCCTCTCTCCCGCTATAGAGGCTATTTTAATAAAACTTTCAGTTTATCCTTTCACTTAAAAATATGAATATGCATATTTATCCCCTTCTTACATAAACCATGCTATACACATCTTTTGTTCCATTTTACTTTATATATTATGAAAATGGATTCATTGCATGATGCAGAGAGACTTTTCATGCCTTGTTTCCATCTTTATAACACTCCATCATGTGGACAAACCATCATTTACTCAGCTTTCAGATTGTTTCTAGTCTTGTGCTGTGTTGTGTGTTTACGCCATTATATCTTAGCGATAAGTTTGTTGAAACGGCATTGCTAGGTGAAAGAATAAATGCATACATAATTTTCCGTAATGTTTTTTTCCTTGACTATTGACCACCTTTACATGCAAAAGGCTGAGAACAGTAGAAATCTTGAAGCTCAAGTTCACCAATCACAGGTTCTGATTTTGGACTCTTAGGTCGCTCTCCCTGGTTTCAATGAGCTCTTGGTACTACTCTGAAGAACCTTCCCTTGGTTTGTCAAGACCACTCCTCTCTCTTTTCCAGAAGCATCAACATTTTTCAGAACTGTTTAATAATACCTAATTGATTTTCAAGACAATATGTACCAAATTATAACAAAAATATAAAATGTATAGAACTTTAGAATTGTATTGTATTGAAAATATTTTCCTTCATTAAAAAGGGGAACAAATAAATATTTAACAAAACAATCAAGATGAAAGAAAGAGGATCCTACTGACAGAGGCAGGGTTAGAATTCCAGCCTCGTTCTGTAGGTTTAATGTTCTTTCATCTAAATCTGAGAATTCCCAGCTGCCATGCAGAGAACGCAGGCTCCGGAGGACAAACACTGGGGGTCTTCTTGGGATGTGCTTCCACGGTAAGTTGACTTCTTTCCATGGTGAGAAATATAGAGCAGACACATTTTGGGGTAGAATAAAAAAAAATCACATGTCAGTTTATTGGTAAAATGTAGAACACTGGAAACCTCCCAGCTTGTCGCACGTGACGTCCCCAGATCTCCAGGGTAGCAGCTCATTCTCCTCTGCCTGGGAGCTCTTCCTGGAGACGCCTGGGGATCATTGCCCATCACTGAGCCACCTTCCCCTTGGACTCAATGGGGATCCTCTCTCCAGTCTAGTGGTCAGCAATCTCACATTCCACCGGAACTGGGCCAGGCATGTGAATGAGGAGGAGAAAGAAAATGAGGATGCTGCTGGTCTGTCCCGGAGATGATGTGGCCTCACTCAGATCCACATTTAGGTAAAAGGCAAAGGGAGGCGCCCGCCTCCTTACGCAGGACACTGGTCTCCACATCCACTGGAAGGAAGGCACTTGGCCTTAGGAGGCTGGGAAGTCTTAGTGCCTTCTCGGCTGCCTGGCATGTAGGGGTGTCACAGAATGAGGAGGAGTTGGGCTGGGCAGAAGTTATCATTAAAAAACAAATTTCCTCACTGTATTCAAGAGAAATAAAGAGGCTAAATAGCTGTCACATTATACCTAAAGATGGAACATCACATTCTGAACAAAGATTAATTATGGAGAGAAAGTTGCCTGTGGCCTAATACCGGGGCTCAGTCTGGATGTTTTTTCATGCCTTTGAGGTTCCATCACTCTTTTTTACTCCCAGAGGAATATGGGGATTAATCTCTAAAATCAATGCAGGAAGGGAAAGCAAAATATAGATGTTGTTGCCATGGTAAATCCCTGAAATCAACCCCAAGAGTGTACATGGTTCTATGCACACAATCTATACAGTGATTTCTTTGCACATCCAGAATTTGAACAAATGAAGAAACAAAAGAAGAGCTGGGTGCAGCTGTCTGGGCAAACAAATCCATTTTGTTTTGAAGTTAGCTATCAAACCCTACGAGTTAATAACAGAAAAAAATTTTCTAAATTTCTCTTGCTGACAAGATGCATCCCTTTCTGACTCAACATTATGTCAACCTTAAATATCAAAGCCCAGAGGTGGATGGCACAGAGAGGTAAGCAAAGACCAGTTATTACAAAGCCTGTTCTGATTGGTTGGTGCTTGTGTGTGGTTATTATATTTGCTAAATACAGTGGGGCCTTGACTTACGAGTGTCCCGACTAACGAGTTTTTCAAGTTATGAGCCGTCTCTCGGCTGATTTTTTGCTTTGAGTTGCGAGCTAAAATTCGGGTTACGAGCCAGCTTCAGATACCCCACGGCTAGTTGGCGCAGCGAACCTCACAGTGAACGCCACAACATCAGCCCAGCATCACGTGTCTCACTCATTCACTTTTTGATTTGACATACGAGTAATTTGAGTTCCGAGCTCTGTCACAGAACAAATTAAACTTGTAAGTCAAGGCTCCACTGTATATGCAGGCAGAAATCAAATGAGATATAAGAATTAAGGCTTATCATAACAACATATTGGGTACTTCAAGTTACAGGGCAAGGAAGTGGTGTTTATATTTTACTAGAGGCCTGGTGCACGAAATTCATGCACAGGTGGGGGGAGGGGTCCCCTCAGCCCAGCCTGCACCCCCAATCTGGGACCCCTCGGAGGATGTCCAACTGCCAGTTTAGGCCCGATACCCAGGATCTGGCCTAAACCAGCAATCGGACATCCCTCTCACAATCTGGGACCGCTGGCTCCTAACTGCTCACTTGCCTGCCTGCCTGATAGCCCCTAACTGCCCCCCCCGCCCCTGCCAGCCTGATCACCCCTAACCACCTCTGCCTGATTGCCCCTAACTGCCCCCACCTGCTGGCCTGGTCGTCCATAACTGCCCCCCCACTGGACTGGTCACCTCTTACCTCCCCCCGCCCCCGCCAGCCTGGTCACCTCACACAGCCTGCTGTTCAGTCATTTGGTCATCCCTCACTAACCCCCCTGCCAGCCTGGTCTCCCCATGCAGCCTGCTGTTCAGTCGTCCGTCCAGTTGTTTTGGTCATGACGGCCCCTGGCTTTTTATATATTAGGATAGTATTCTTTTCTTTTGACAAAGCATCTTTACAGGTTACAATGACCCAAAGAGTATACCAACAAGGAAACATGTGACTCGGTCAAGTTAATTGGGCTGGCTCTGCCAATGAAGCCCTAGAAGTTGTTCAGCTCATTAAGATACGAGGTGCTGATGGATGGATGGATGATTTGGGAGACAAGCCTGTCCTCACGCATGCAACTTCCTGTTGAAAGTCTGGCTGCTTGTGCTCCGTGGAGCAACAGCAGTTTCTGAGTTGGAACACTGCTTAAGCCCTCACGCAACTGAGAAGCGAGTTAGTGGCTTACAAGCAGTGGAAAAATAAAACCGGCTGAGAAGTGTTTGGGGATGTTTTTAATGCTTTTGGATCTTTTGCCGCAATATGCTTTCAGTTATTTAATCACCAAATGTGCACCCTTCAAAAATGTGCCTTTTTTTTTTTCCATTGAAGGATTTGCATAAAGTATCAATCTGACTGGACTGATGACTTGGAGAATCTACAGTTTAAAAAGAGCAGGAAGTAGTGAGCCGTATCCACACTCAGCAAGGGGGTGGACAAACCCATTTGCCACACCCCAGGGTTTAACACTGACTCAAAAGCCTTTGGTGAAGCATGGAACTGAGGGGTCCATTTGGGGAAAGCTGGGGAAACCTGAGAATGGAGGGTTATCATCCAGTGATCCCACGCTCACTTCAAACCATGTGACCCGGCAGCCACGGTGGCCAGCATGTTCTGTCCTGGTGCCATCACACCGCAGGAGTGATTGAGTGGCCGCTGCCACGTAAGCACACACACCTCTAGGGGGCTGCCACCTTTCCCCACCACTGTTGCCCTACCAGTGGTCGGCAAACTCATTAGTCAACAGAGCCAAATAGCAACAGTACAACGACTGAAATTTCTTTTGAGAGCCAAATTTTTTAAACTTAAACTATATAGGTAGGTACATTGTTATTAACTTAATTAGGGTACTCCTAAGGCTTAGGAAGAGCCACACTCAACAAAGAGCCGCATGTGGCTCGCGAGCCGCAGTTTGCCCACAACGGCCCTAAACCATCCCGCCTATCAAAGTATTTCTCCCAACCAGCGTGCAGGAGAAGAATTATGGGAAGTTTATTTCATTTCCTCATATTTGCCGAAAGGATTTAGTGCCCCTTATAAATAGGCCCTTGGAAATGACCCAGCTGGCTCCTCGGAGGGTTTGAAGCAAGACCTGGAATCAGTCAGAACTCAGGTTTCTGACTGGCACTAGTCATGTGCCCCTGGGCCATTTACGTACCTTCTGGAAGCCTCGGTTTTCTTACCTGTAAATTGGGGGAGATCCTCAGACCTACCTACCAGAACTGTTGTAAGCATGAAGTGAGATTTCCTATGCAAGTCATGTAACACGGTCCTAAACACGGAAGAAGCACTCTATACATCTCAACAACTGGGTTATTTTTTTAAATGTTAAGAGGGGGGTGAAATGCAAAGATGAAATTCAAAGGGTCCTCACTGACCCCAGGGACCCTTGTCTCCATTGCTCTCTGACATCAGTTCACTGTTAGAGTGAACTAAATGCAATCACTGATGGCTGGCAGGTCCTGGCCTGTAGAAATGGCACTTTGTATGCTTCCGTCTAATGTCATGTGTCCAACGAAGAAGTAGACAGAAAGGGTTGTCCTGATGATTAAGAACGTTATAGGATGTTGATTCTGTGCAAAATGTCTCCTAAGCACTCACCCCAAATCTCTCCATTACTCCTGCACCTGTCCCGAGACCTAGGCAGTTACCAGGGCTGTGTCTGCACTAGAATAGAAATTCTTTAGAGGACAGTTTCTGGGTCTTGCTACATTTCCTCTTAAAAATGGGACCTCCTTAACATAAAAAGCTCGATATCATAAAAAGTGTAAAATTTTTCTCAGGAGAATTCTTAGATTCCAAAAAGGACAGAGGGGAGGGAAACGCCTGGCTCCTCGCTTGCTTTGTGGCAGCTCACGCTTCGCCTTTACAGCTCCCTGTGGCTTTCCTGCCCAGGAACGCTCAGGGCATCACCTATGTTAGCAAATAAACTCTCTTTTCCACCTATTGTTCAGAGCCGCCTGTTTCCTAACACTCTTTCCACTGGAAAGAAAGGAAAAGGAGCCCGTTGTGCCTTCCATGCTAGCATCCGAAGGCAGGAACTACGGAATGCACGCCAAGCATCTCATTTAGAGGCTTTGGGCAGGAATCACAAAGCAAACGAACTTGTGGCAAAAGCCAGAATGAAAGTCAGTTCTTTCTTCTTCCTTTGCCAGTTCCAGTGGCAGGCCCTGGCCTGCAAATCGCAGGGCTTTTAAATGTCTTTCCAGCACAGAGTTGCTTTCATGTTTGTATCCGTATTGCTAAATCTGGATCTCTTCTCACAATGCCCTTCTGGCAGCGTGTCCAGGAGCCCTTTTTTGTTTGGAAGCGTTTCCTGCTAATGGAAACCAAGGCCCCCGTTTGCACTGATCTCAATGTCCTTCCCACCTCGTACATTGTTGCAGGCCTTGCCAAAATGCATCAAAAAGCAAAATCCATTTGAGTAAAGGCCATGAAAAAAAATCTGTTTCTGAGCCTTCCCGTTCTTGATTAAATACTTCAGCATTCATATTTAAATATTGCAATATGGAAGCTATCAAGAGGCTGTCACCCAGCTACAAATAACAACAGAGTAACAACGCTAAGTGTTACCAAAGTCTCCAAGTCTTTGTGACGCCTCATCTGCCAGATGTCTTTCTTCGCATTCACGTTATTGCGGCCTAACGTTAGGAAGCCTGTTGGGGTTTGTAAGCAGAATGTCCCTGAGGCAGGAGAAGAGCCTGGGGAATTCAGTCCAAACTTGCTCTTGGTGCACATCTGCTTTCCTGCCCCCAGAGACTGCGGCTATAAAGACAGATGGAGCACACTTCCTGCCCAGGAGGATCTCCTCACCCCGAGAGGAAAGAGAAGAGAGACCTGGGGGATCAAGATGCAGGCAGGGATCTGTTGAGTTGAGAAAACGAAGGGAAGTTACTAAAAGGCTGCAAGAGAAGAAACGTTATCTGCATCCTACGAAAGCAGGAGGGAAAAAATATCAACGATGTGAAAGAAATCATTTCTGACCTAGGAAAAACCATGTCCAAAAGCATGCTAGGTGGCTGCAGTCATTTTGCGCTAACAAAATCCCATACATGGGTGGCATATATACAATAGACATGTATTTCTCATCATTCTAGAAGCTGGAAGTCTAAGATCCAGGCACCAGAATGTCCGGGTGCTGGTGAAGGCCCTTTTCCTGGTTGCAGATTGCCGACTTCTCGCCATGCCCTCATACTGTGCATAGCGAGCTCTCTGGGGTCTCTTTTATCAGGGCACTAATCCCATCCAAGAGAGCTGCACCCTCATGACCTAATCACCTCCCAAAGGAGCACCCCCAATGCCATCCGATGGGGGTGGGTTTTCAAATACGAGCTGCTCATGTTGAGAACCACAGCTGTAAGTTATTCTCTCTTTGGAATGGAGCATGTGGGGATGAGCAGAGATCAAGCTTGCAGGGTAGCCCGTGTTCCCTGAATCAAGCAAAGATGATAGCAAAGATAACAGAGTATCCTTGCGGATTTTGTACAGGGAAGTAGCAAGATGGAGTTTGTCTATTAGAATGAGAACGTGGCTAGGGGACCGCTGAATGGACTGCGATCTGACACTGTGTGCGGATGTGTGTGAGCGGGGTGGGACCGGGACGGCCCTGGAGAAGAGAAAATAGAAAGACTTGGGAGAGGGAGCCTAGGGCCGGGCAGCGGGAAGGGAATGAGGGCACAGCCCTGGCGTGTGGCTGGGCGCCCGGCCCTCCGGCCTGATAGAGCGGGGCAGGACAGGAGCCCGGATGCGGGCTGTCCCCCGGGCGTCCCCGGGCCGGAGATGCAGGGACGGCTGCGTCTGATCTACCTGGATACCTGCCCTCTGTGCGTTCCTGTACTTTGTTCGCAGAGAACAGTCCTCAGGGAACCGCTGCTGAGCTCCAAGCCAATCAGAGTGGTAAACATGTTTTAATTTAAAAAACGAGGTAATTCGGTGGGCCTTTCTGCACGCCAAGGCACATTTCTTTGCATACGTGCTACCTGGGTCCTCAGGGAAAAAGCCGCAGCGATGGCTAAATAGGCCATGTGCCCTAGTTCTCGGAGATGCCCTCGCTTTCTTACTGAAACTACCACGACCCCTGGGGTAGATCCCCGGTCCCGAGGCGCTGCCCCCACCCGCTGCCCTTCCGAGGGGTGCTTGCTCTAGTCCCGTGGGAGGACTGGTCGCCCCCGGCACGGCTCTCAAAGAGCCGGAGAGCTTGCAAGGGCCCCATCAGAGCAGCTGTAGCCAGAAGGGATGTGCAATGGTTTCTGGCTAATTGGCAGGACAAGCTCTGGCTTATGTAACAGTTACCTCTGGCAATTTGTTCCAACACCCCTTTTGGCAGCAGCGCGGTGGTATTTTTAATGGTAAGAGCTTGGCCCGTGTTCAGCCAATCGGCGTGTTGGTTTTGCTGGCTGCGATTAGAGTTACTGTTTCTTTCACCTTGTTTCCAGCCAGACCTGGTTCTGTAAATATGTCACTGGGCGTTTGGATGGGGCGGTGTTCTGCCTCGGGGCCTCGAATCCATCATTTCAGCTCACAAAGTCATTTTACCCCCACACAAAGGGGACCCAGGAGGGATCTGACCGTAGCCCCAGGTGTCAGTTGGACCTGTAGAGAGGGAGTAGATGTTCCAGATTTGAATGACACCTTACAGTGTGGGAGGAGGACTTGGGGATTGGCACAGAGAGGACCACAGCCCCGCTGCCTGGTGTGGTGGATTCATTAGGAGCCGCCTCTGTCCCTCACGCCACTCGGCACCTGGTTGTAGTCAGCTGCCCTGATGGGGCGAGGGGAAGGAGAATGGATGTGCCAGGATTCCACGTCTCTTCCTCACCTGCCAGGATTGGTTCTGGGATGGCTGGTACTGACTTTGGCTACAGAACAGAGAGCTTCCTTATTTCCCTCATCAGACCTAGGAGTTTTCATTAAGATGGACTTTATTCCAAAGGGAAAAACAATTACAAATATTGTTCCCCTCAGAGAGGAAGTTAAGACTTCTTTCATCTTTACTTTTCTCAGAAATTGAGACAAAGATGATGGGAGAACTCTTAGAAGAGTCTGAAAAGAGAAACCCCCTCAGGAAAGCCGGGCAGATCTGCTCTGGGCTGTCCCTCCAACAACACCCCTTACCTTAAGGGAGCTGGAGGTCACTTGTAAATTTCTCCCTCCACTAAAAAGTTTCCTAAGTAACCTTATTGCTTAGAGAAATGTTTGGGGCAAAAATACATATGTAATACAATACATATTTATGTTACTATAGGTAATTGGGGCCACATGAACAGAATAGCCTTGGTCATGTCAAGGATAGTTTTGAATGAATATATTTAGAAGTATTTCCAATCCCAAATTTAAAAAAAAACAAAAACAACCACAAACCAGTTTTTGTGCTAATCTCCAGAATGCCTCTTTTTGGAGTGTATGCTTACTATTCTGATGTCACTGGGCCTTTTTCAATTCGGTGATGATGAACTGGGTAAAACCCGCTAAAGTCCATTTTAACAGGGAGGACCCAGGTGCTCTCCCTGGAAACTGGGAAGGAGAGAATACAGAAAGGGCCCTGACACAGCAGCAGGGACCTGTCAGGGACCTTAGCTCTCTGTATCTCTAACCTGTGCAGACCAGGTGGAAGGCCTGGTCAGCAGGCCCACTCCAATTACTTGGCAAAGTAAATGGATCCAAATCCTGCTGCAGTAGTCAGCACCCTCAAGTGGGAATAAAAAAAAAAAAAAATCTAGTTGGCAGCCACCGAAATGGGTGTTTCTCCTGGCACACGTGTGCAGGCAGAGTAAGCTGGAATTAGAAAGCTAAATAATTCATGAGCATGCCTAATGCTTTTGCTGGAAGCTATGATTATTTGATTATCCACATTATAACCTTTTCACATGCATCTCAAGAGGTAGGTTGGTAGAAAAATCTCGAAGGGAAATTAAATGGAGTCTGAAAAGTATAGAATTATGGAAATGGTATAATGATTTTTTTTTTCTGAAACACTGAGTTTCCTTTGTCCAGTAGAAAAAAGTGTAATCAGTGACTGCACAGCTTACTGCTTGTAAATTACCACAAAATAAAGATACCTGTGTGTGCCTCCCAGATAAAGAAACAGAACATTTCCAGGGCCGCAGAATGGTGAGCTGCAGGTCCTAACCTTGCAATAAGGAAGACAAGGAAATAAAAGTGGAACATATGTTAAAGAAGGAAAGAAAACTTGCATTTTCTATACTGATGTTATTTTTAAATGTAGATAATTCAAACTTAGCTACAAATAAAGTATTAAAATGATTAAGTAAATTTCGCAAGATTACAGACTACAAAGTCAATATACACAAATCAATTGTATTTCTATTTACGGGCAGAAAACAATTACAAAATAAAATGTTAGAAACTAATTTTACTTAGAATAGCATAAAAAAATCAAATATTTAAAATAATAGTTTTCAAGGTATGGTCCAAGAAACCCTGGGGATTCCAAAATTCCATTTACGAGGCCCTTTTTAAACACTCGTTCTTTCATGCATGAATACTAAAGTTTTCCAGAGATACATAATGTGTGATAATACATCAAATTGAAAGCAGAAGTAGATCTAAGAATCTAGCTGCTTTTTATTATACAAAGCTTTAAAGAGATTTTTTAAAATGTAAAACAATGCCAATATCAGTTAATAGGAGATGAGTGTTAAAATTTCCATTGAGTTGTGGATTTATATATTTCTCCTTTCAGTGTTAGATTCCTCCTTTAACTTTAGATTAAACCAAAGAATTTATATGCATTACCTATGGGCACAGGCTGGTGAAGGACTGGGGAGGGGTGGAAACTAGGTGGAGAGGGGCAATGGAGGGACAAATGGGGGAAATCTGTAATACTCTCAACAATAAAGATTTTAAAAAATTTTTTCTTTGTCTCAGATTTAAGTAGTTTTAATTTGATTGTTCTTGTTTTTGTTAATCCTCACCTAAGGATATTTTTCCATTGATCTTTTACTGATAGAGAGAGTAGAAGAGGGAGGGAAAGATAGGGAGAAACATTGATGTGAGATAACTGCATCGATTGGTTGCCTGCACATGTCCTGACTCCTGACCAGGGCCCGGGCCGGGGAGGACCCTGGCCGGAATCGAATCCAGGACCCTTTGGTCTGCAGGCTGACGCTCTGTCCACTGAGCCAAACCAGCTAGGGCTTACATTGATTGTTCTTGATACAGTTTTCTCTGTATTTGTTAAGTTTGGGACTCAGAACTTCTTAAATCTGTGATTTATTATCTTTTATCACTTTGGGGAAATAATGTCTTTACATGTTACTACTGCCTTAATACTTCATTCCTCTTATTGTGAGATTACACTTACAGGTATGTTAGACCTTTCACCATGTTCTATATGTCTCTTATTCTTGCTTATATGTTTGTTATTATTTTTTTTCTGATTCATTGTGAATATTGTTTACCCGTATAACTTCCAATTTACTAATATTTTCTTCAAATTTCATTGATTTTAATTTCCATGTTTGTTTTCTAGTTCTTAAATTTTCATTTGATTTTATAGACTCAGTTTTTGCTGAAAAGCTCTAATATATCAATCACGATTATTTTAAAGTTTATGTCTGACAAAACAAATATCTTTATGACCTATGGATCTGTTTTAGCTGTCTATTTTCCCTTTGTTTTTTGATCAGTTGGTCTTGTGTCCTGGTATGCATAGCAACATTTTATTGACTGTCAGATGTTGTCATCAATAATTGGAAAGATCCTGAATAGTGTTTTTCCCTCAGAGAGTATAATTTTGCTTTTGACAAGTAGTTTGATAAAGAGCCTATTATGTAATACAATCTGAGATTAAACTGATAAAATATAAATTATATTCAGTGAGGTTTGATCTAGTTCCAGTTCACCTCTACTTCAGTTTCACAATCCCAATAGACAGTTTATGATGTTTACTAGTTCTGCTTCATCTTGGTAGGCCTTGAACTTCATGCCTTTCCAGTATTTATGAGAGTGCCAATCACTCCTTTTAGATTCTCTCTATCTTTATATTTGGCTTCTGATGTTCTTGGCTTGCATCTACCTCTGAATGGAAATGCATCCAGAGGAAAGCAGTGAGAATACTTGACTCACCTCAATGCATTTCCTTTTCTCTGTGACCTTGATCACCTTAAATCCTGGCTGCTTGGTAGCTCTGGAATGAGTGCTTTCAAATTAATTTTTTTCTTTCTTTTTTATTTTTTAAAAATCTAGCTTTGCTTACTCTTTTTGGTGTGAATTTTATTTGAGGCTGGCTACTCTCTATAATTGGAAATAAAGTCCCCAGAGCTCATCATTTTCTCTCTCATCCCTCACAGAGGTTTAGTTCCCTTGTTTTGAAACTACGTATCTTTGGGTTCTGCCTCTTCCTCTCCATTCTCTGTGCCTCCCTTTATTCCAGACCCGAATCTTCCACTATTTAAATTACTACCAAGGCCCAGCTAGTCAATGTCTCTGTTTCAATTTTTTTGTATTTGCTTCAAGTATTACTTCCAGGGTGAGCCATAATTTCCTTTATTAAACCTATCTTGTGACTTATGTGACCTATAAAATAAAAATCCAAGTTCTATACAAGGTGCATGAGCATTGCAGTAGTTAGATGCTAAACAAAATTAAAAGTTAGAAGATTTAATTGATGGGCAAAGAATAAAAAACCGAATGAAATAATTGCACAAAGCAGGACACAAGCCAGTATTGTTTTAGAGGTTTAGAGGTCTACCAAGTGTCCAGTGGAAATGTACAGCCGATGATACTACCAGTGAGGAAAGACTAAGTTGGGGTGAAAACTTCCCCTTCGTATTTCTCAATTTTTTTCTTTCAATATCATGGGTAAACCTATTCTCAACCCCTGACTTATAGGCATGCTGGATCCTGGTCCTCCAATTCGTCAGCTGTAAATAACAGATACAAAAGATAGTACCAATCAATTCTCAGTGTTTACTCTGAGTCTATGTAAATCAAATGACAGTTTTCCAAATGACAGTATTACAGGTCCAGATTTCAGAACTGTCTTCACATTGTATTGTTCCCTAATACACTCTGCTTTCTGCTTTGTCAAAATACTCACCTTCCTTTCATTTTTTTCCTACATTCACATATATTGTGGCTTCTGTCTGGGTACCCTTCTTCACCTTCCAGAGGAAAATTACCATTCATGAGTCAACTCAAGTGCTGCTTCTTCTAGGAAGAATTCCTGACCCATCTTTGCCTCACAATAAAAGTAGAACTTCCTCCTTTTCTGTTTGTATAATACTTTGCATATTACCTCTATTGGTCACTATGTCTTTGTGATGACTTGTTTATTTCTGTCTTCATGGAAAGAAAGTGAGCTTTTCAATGGCAGGATTCTCATTTATTTATTTACTTATTTATTTAGTTAGCTAGTTATTTTCACTTTAATCATTTTATTTTTAATTACACTTGACATACAATAGTATTATTTTCCTGTGTACACCCCAGTGATTAGACATTATATGTTACTAAGTGATCATCCTGATAAATCTGGTGCCCATCTGACACCATACATAGCTGTTAGAATATTATTGACTACATCCCCTATGCTGCACTTTTCATTCCCATGACTATTCTTTCAAATAATTTCTTTATAAACCCAAGACCAGTATAGCACTTCAAACATAAGAGGAACTCAATCAATATTAGCTAAATGAATAAGGTTTCCAATATTATCAAATGAGATGGCTCAACAACCAATTATTTTCTTTATTTGAATGAATATCTGGCAAAGAATAGGTACTCAGTTAATATTTGTTTCATTGATGAATCATATTAACTATTGGGAAAATGTACTTTATTCTGAAGATGTGGTGTGTGTGTGTGTGTGTGTGTGTGTGTGTGTGTGTTTACATAAATAAAACTTGTAAAGAATAAACTCAAGTTTAGAGGAGAGAATTTAAAGGCTCACAGTTGGAGAAAATAATTTTGGAATCATTTCTCTAGAAATGAAACCAAAATTATTCTTCACAAAACCAGATTAATTAAGGATGAAATCACTTGGGCATGGAAAATTTGAGAAAAATCAGTTATCTATAAGGCCATAAGAAAAATGTGTCAAATGTCCAAATATATAATTTATCTTAAATTTTTGATTGGTGAGCCAGGAAAATTATATTTTCAAATGTTTAAGAATTAAAGAGCACCATGTCTACTTTGTGCTGCTGCTAAGCTCCATGAAAGCTTCACTCTGTGCACGCAGGGCTCAATTGCCATGGCCACTTAATTCCTAGGGATTTCAAGGAGCTGATTCTGCTCAGTCAATGAAGAATCTTTGGACGAACTTCTGGGACTTAAGTTTAGGTACATAAAGATTCATTTCAGAGATATATAATTGTGGATTTTCATTACAGAATCTGCAGGTTAACTGAATTTCACCAGAAGGTGCTGTGAGAAGTTTTTTAACCAGGCAACAGAAAAGGACTGCTTTTTCCGAATGAACCTTGCAGTGGCTTCCTTTCAGGCACTAAGTTGGGGTAGTTGGCTGTTTTGCATCCTATTGAATCTGCATGTTCAGGAGAGTTGGAATATGTGTGTTAGATTGATTGGATCACACCCACACTCTAAACCTGACTTTCTATATGAAGGTAATTGCTGAATTCATAGCATTTTTGTTGTTGTTGTTGATCCTATAGCTGACACAATAAAAGTGAAAATTTACCAAAGTTGGATCATACTGAGAAATTTTGACATGTAGATGGTTATATATTCTGCAAATATTTATTCAGCCACAGCACAATTTAAAATAGATTGTATTTGAAAAGTCTTTTTGACATTAGTTATTTATAATATTATTTGACATATATAATATTATAAACAATGATTGGCCAGATCAACAGTAAAAAACTACTTGGTTCATAATATTACTGAACAATTACACATTCATGATGATAGTCTAGAATATATAATTAACACATTAGAAATTAAATGTAAAGTAATACTAAAATTTAATTCATTTTATTATTTAAAATATATTCTTAAAATATGGGAATAGAAATGCAAAGCTTTGTGGGAATTTGTTAAGAAAGTTTTGGGACTCTTATAGGAGTTTATATGTTGAGGCTATTAATTCTTTATTGTTTCACATTTTATGTGAAAATTATTGAGGTTTTTTTTCTTATTATGTTTACCAGCCAGTGTTGAGTTGATATTTGGCTCCCTAATGGGAAAGAAATAAAAAGAAGGGAGAAAAGTAAATTTTTCAGAAGTAACTAGCATAGCCCTAACTGGTTTGGCTCAGTGGATAGAGCGTTGGCCTGTGGACTCAAGGGTCCCAGGTTCGATTCTGGTCAAGGGCATGTACCTTGGTAGTGGGCACATACCCAGTAGGGGGTGTGCAGGAGGCAGCTGATCGATGTTTCTCTCTCATCAATATTTCTAACTCTCTATCCCTCTCCCTTCCTCTCTGTAAAAAAATCAAATATATATATATATATATATATATATATATATATATATATATTTAAATAACTAGCATAGAAAAGAAGTAAATATTTCAGAACGAGACAGGAGAAGGGTTAGTGAAAGACTGTAGGATAGGTCCAAGAGCCCAGAATGTGTAAAATCTTATCAGCAAAGTAGGAAGAATAGGAGAAGCTATTCATGCAAACATTATATGCCTATAATCAAGAAAGTACATGGCCATCTATAGAATGTTCTCTTCATTATTCTCAAAGAGATTATCTATGTTGTGGTCAACTCCCATCCACAACATAGATAATAAATGTTTCCTAATGACATTGCTTGTATATCTATTTTTTCCATCATTGACAATCAAGATTTTCTGTTCAGTTTGTTATCAGAGAAGATCTTTGAAATTACTTACCCTTTTCAGGACTTTTTTTTAAAATTAAATATATAAAACCTTAATAGCTGTAAGTAAGGATCTTGAATTAGGTTACCCTAAAAACAACAACAACAACAACAACAACAAACACACACTAAAAAAATTAAGAAAGTTAACAGCTTTTCAGCTTCTCCAGCTGATCTTCTCAATGTAGTATCAACTGGTGCTGGGTGGGACATCCCCATAAAGACAGGGATAGGAATGGGCAGAGTTGTCTGCATGCGACAGGTAAGAGTCATATTCATGGGGCTGAAGCTAAGAGAGAACGCCAAGCATCGCTACGCAGAGTGGAAATACTTAGTGGCTGGAATTGTGGGTTTGCACTGGGAAACTGTCAGGGATTTCTCGTTCCTGGGCACACAGTAGCACTATGTCACAGATTTGCTCAACCATTCTGTGGCTGCTTCTAAAAACCCCATCTCCCATATCAACCAATGGCTTGTCCCTGGTCTTGAATGTTAATTAGAATACTTTTTCTGCTGCAGTTTTCTGGGCTAAGGTGGAGAACAGAGTGGGAATGACGTAGTTCCTTCCAGACACACATTTTCCTACAGAAGGAGGTAAGGCAGGGTGTTGACTCAGAGACCCATTCCTCCTTGCCTGCCAGGTGCTGTGGTAGGTGGCAATGTCAATGCTCATGCCATCGTGATAGTGAAACCTTCCAATAGGCATACAAGTGCTGCATAAAATTCTTTCTTCTACACCAGTGGTTCTCAACCTCTGGGTCACGACCCCCTTGGGGGTCAAATGACCCTTTCACAGGGGTCGCCTAAGACCACTGGAAAACACACATATAATTACATATGGTTTTTGTGATTAATCACTATGCTTTAATTATGTTCAATTTGTAACAATGAAAATACATCCTGCATATCAGATATTTACATTACGATTCATAACAGTAGCAAAATTACAGCTATGAAGTAGCAACAAAAATAATTTTATGGTTGGGGGTCACCGCAACATGAGGAACTGTATTAAAGGGTCGCGGCATTAGGAAGGTTGAGAACCACTGTTCTATACTGTCCCACCTTGTACCCTCTTGACTTACTTATTTTCTTTGAACTGAATATAAGAATATTAAACACACCAATATTCAAATATAAATGTTCACATGGAATCCCAGTTCAAGTCAAAAATAAATTTTGAATGGCCAAAGCATTTGGTATTGTCTGTAGTATTAACACTTTCTCAAGCATCAATAGCAGATATTTGGGTATATGTGTTGTATACATGTGTCTATTTTTATGCACCTTCTTTTTCTCTGAGGTTGGCAAAAACTCTCAAATATTGCTTTGGAGTTGTTCTTTTGATTTTTTTTTTTTTTGCCAGAGCATTTATTCAATAGGAATAAATTTGGCCGTGTTAAAGCTGTGAGGATATGGAATGCATAAATTTCCCAGCTACAAAATACTTTTTTTGTCTATTTATGAAACTCAAAACAGATGCATCTACAAAGTTTACCCGTAGAAAAACAGATTACCAAAGGCAGAGAGAGTCAGGTCTGGTTTAGAGAAGATTTTGGTATTTTTACCCTACAAACATGTTTAATGTGTAAAATCAGTACTGGGAACTTGGATCCAATGGCTGGGTTTGGGGGAGATTACTATGAAGTAGCACAAGATGAGCATCCAACTCCAGAGCTTTTCAGCGTTGAGTCTACAATCTTAGGCATAACCATTGTATTTTTTAATTGAACTAGAGAGAGTCAAAGGTTGTTTTCCCAAGGTTTTCTGAAGAGTGGTAGCATGGTCTAGTCTGAAATTACACCATGCTTAAAAGTTGAATTCTTCTGGCAGTTGATCAAATCAACAATATGGTAATTTGCATTGGCTGCTTAAATGGAAATGAGCCTTTTTAAAAAAGGTTCCGGATGCTTAATTTATTATACAGGCCACAGATTCTCTTTGCTGCAGTTACACAAATGAGGTCTTGGTGTTGGCCCATGGATTGAGGTATCGAGGTGGATGGGTAGCTTTCTTTGAGTAGGCATAAGACTGCTATAAAATTCTTATCCACCGGCTTTCTGAGAAGTGGGAAGTCTGGCAAACACATGGGAAGGTGGGTAGGAACTGGTGAATGTTTTGGCTCTAGCAATAACAGGAAGTAATTAAGTATATGGTTGCTATTAAAGTTAATAAAATACATCAGCTCCTTGATTCTTACTCCGTTCTTATTTTCATTAAATAAATTGTCATATGGCATGCCTAGATCACCAGTGGATTATAAATTTAAGAAAGATTAGATCTAGTTTCATTCTTGTATTCAATAGATAATTGTTGAAAAATGACTGTGTGGTAGGCACATAACAGTGTTGCCTAAGGGGGATGGGGTGCTTTTTCTCCCATTATGTGAATAAGATTGAAAATATTAGTTTCTTTTATTAAAATACTAGGGGCCCAGTGCACAAATTCGTGCACCTTGAAAGGAACTGTGGGCTACGAGGCTGCAGTAGGCACAGGGGTGGGTCTTGGCCCATCCTCCACACCTCTGCCTGGCCTCTCCCTCAGCGGCCCCCAGTCCCCTGTCTGTCAGAAACCCTGCTCCCACTACCACTCCCACAAACTGACGGTGATGGCCCTGCTCGCACCTGCTGATGGCGCGGAGCGACTTGGGCCAGCGCCAGCAGTGGGTGCGAGTGGCGGCTGCTGCCCCGATTACTGCTCAGGAGCAGGGGGAGGTGGAGAAGTCCTCAGGGGTGATCAGGGCTGGCAGCCACTGCTTGCACCTGCTGATGGCGCCAAGCCATCGAGACTGGCACCGGGCACTGGCAGCAGGTGCAAGTGGCAGCTCTGGTGCCAGCTGCAGGTGCGACCAGGGCCGGTGCTGGCAGTGGGTGTGAGTGGTGGCTCCAGCGCCGGCAGCAGGTGTGAGCGCCAGGCGGGACCACAGTGTGTGGGAGCAAAGAATTTTCAGTAACCACCAGAGGCTCGCCCAGATGACAGCAACCAACATCCTGCCTTGATCTGGCGCCTCCGCTTACCTGCTCCACCATACTGCCATGGCCGACACACGCCATGTTCCACACATGCCCTCTGGTGGTCAGTGCATGTCATAGCGACCGGTTGTTTGGTTGGTTGGTTGTTCTGCCGTTTGGTCAATTTGCATATTAGCCTTTTATTAATAGGATTTTTTTCCTATTCAAAATCTAATAAAGTTAAATAACCTCTCTTCAAGGGCTTTAATATTTTAAATTTTGTTTATAAGTTTAAAATATTAATTCTGTTAACTATGTCAGTTATAGATTAACAAAGACTTACAAAACACTTAAGAAATTCTATAGTATAACTCTAATAATGCAGACAAAAACAGTGTATTGTAAATATGTTATAAAATGTTGTTATACTTTTCAACATAAAATTGCAGATGAGTTAGTAATTAAACATTTTAAATTGTACTCACAACTCCGGTATAAGTTCTTTTACACAGTGCAGACATATGAAATAAAAAATGTATAAAGATTAGTCCTTAGGTTAATGCATAAGTATTAATACTATGGATTTTTAATTTCCTTATTAATTTCTAACCTTCATTTTCAACCTTCCCAGAGTTAAAGACATTTTAGCTTCTAATTAAATGATCTTTTCCTCATGCAATTCATTATTCACCCCAAGGAAATTGGTGTTACCTTTTCAAAAGGCCAAAAACATGACCAGGAAATGTGACCTGCAGCAGCTGATACTCAGGGTGATCTTCTCATGATCATGAGAGACAAGTCAAAGCCCTCCAGATGGTGGATTGGATAAGGGATGGGCATCAGTAATAAGTACAAAGATTTTGGCGTAAGCAACTGGGTGAAGAGTGGTGCCACTTACCGAACTAAGAGAGATGGCAAGAAAAGCAGACTTACGAGAGAAAGTCTTGAGCTGCCTTTTAAACTCTCTAGGTTGGAGGGGCCAGTGGACATTGAGATGGATTTGTTAGACTGAATAAAGTTCTCTGGCTGGGAATTTCTGTTTGGAATTCTCGGGAGGTAGGCATTCTTTAAATCCACAGAATTGAAGGGAAAGGAAATAGGGAGAAAATGCAGGAAACAAAAAGCGTGAGACTGAATGGGCTGAAGTTTGGAGCTCAGGGAGGAAAGTGCGGTAAGAGAAGACTGAGAGTGCCAACTGCGGAAAGACAACATGAACAGCCGTGGTGACAGCACGAAAGCCTAGAGGAGAGATGAAGGGAGAGGGAGAGTGAAACATCAATTATAAGGGAGAATCATTGGTTGGCTGCCTCTTGCACACCCCCCACTGGGCATCGAGCCTGCAATCCGGGCATGTGCCCTGACCAGGAATTGAAACATGACCTGCTGGTTCACAAGTCAACACTCAACCACTGAGCCACGCCAGCTGGGCAAGAATTTTAAGAAGAAAATAGAGGAGGGGAAAACAATCAACATGAAGATAAAAGCTGCATTTAAACAATGAGGATAAAAGCAAATGTAAATGAACCTATCTCTAGGATTGACGAAACTGCACAAAATGAAAGAGAAAAATCTATGAAGAAAGAGCTATAGTTTCAGAAAAAGAAATAAACATGGATGACAAATAGGAACAGAAGATATATAGAGGAAAAAAAAGAGCACAGCACATACAGAATAACAGCAACAAAAATGTCCAAAGAAAAACCTCCCTGGAATAAAGAGCAAGTTGAGTCTGCATATGACTGAGGAAAAGTGATAGAGAGCTGACAACAGCAATGTATATCTGAGTCAGATTATTGGAATTATTGGGCTAAGGATAATAAAGGAATCCTGATAGGGTTATTGTGAAGATTAATCCATTCATCTGAGGCATAAAAATTTGCGCCTAACGTGTAATAAGCACTTGATAAATGCTGCTGCATCGCTTGTGTTTTCTCCTTCTCTTCCCACGTCTATGCATTATGATTGTAACAACTATTACCACTCTCTTCTATTCCACCGTTAGATGTGGGTATTGTTCAGACGGGGTCTCAGGCCCTCTTCTCAGCGATTCTCCTTCACCCACAATGGCATCTTTCCTCTGATCATTGATGACTCCCACAGCCACATCTCTACTTGGGTGTCACCAAGTAACTCCAACTCAAATATCCAAGACATATTTCATGCTTTTCTCCATTCAGTGATTCCTCTGCCATCCGTCCAGAAAGCTCGATCCTTTTCCAGTACTGCTGAACTACACGAATGGTACCACTGGTTTGCAGTTGGGTGAGTCAGATGCTTACAAGTCACCCTTGACCTCCTAACTTGTCCAATGACTGAATCTGCTCTTGTTCCCACAGTATGTTCTTCACAAAATGGCCAAAATGAGTCTAAAAATATAAACCAGATTATGAATGCCTGCTTTCATTGTAGCCCATGATTGAAGAGAACATTTTTCTCTTACTCTATAAATTAAATAGATTTTCCTTTGGGGGGTTATTTTTTTTTCTAGGTTTTAAACCTAAGGGATCTCAATTTGGTATGACTGGTGTCCTGCACTTGTTTTGATAATTCTGATAAACAGAGAGCAAGCTGTTGTGTTGGCTGGTGGGTCAGAGTGAGACACGCCTCTCCTGCAGTGACATCTGACAATGAAAAATTTGAAAATAGTTTTCACTACTTAAGAGTTGTTACTTTTCTCATCTGAAATAAAACAAACATCATTTTAAAATTTTAACATACCATGAATTTAGAGCGTGATTATTATACTCCTTCATATTTTCATCAAACTTTACAATATTTAAAACACTGATATGCAGAGGTTATTTTTAGATATCTCTTAAAGTACATAGGACAGGTTCTAGTTTAATGTCTTATAGGTATAGACCCCGAAGCTACGGGAGTTTGTAGGTGGTGGAGTGGGACACTGGTCGCACCCCCCACCCCAGGCCTTCACCACCCTATTGTCTGTGGCCATGGGTTAGGCATATACACATGTGAGTTCATTGGTTGATCTCTCCCCCTCCGTCCCCCATCCCCACCTCCCCTGCCTTCCCTCTGAGGTTTGACTTTTACTTCTGACTTGTTTTGTCACTCTGGAGGTCTCTGATACAAGCACACGATGAATAAAAATGTAAAAGTATATGGACCTAATTTCCCATCTCATCTCCCTTTGTTTTCCAAAGTGGTGAAGCAGTTCTGCTCAAAAGCTAGGGTTGTTGTTCTGGTCTGGGGTCTATTCAGAAGATATTTATCCACCCAGAAGAGTCCCAGAACTTCTGACTTCACCTGAGCCACCTGCAATCCACATGGCACCTTTCTTCTTCTTCTGGGCCAGTGCAGTCCTGGGTTGAACAGCATTACTTGGTGAGTGAGGTCTGGGATGCAATTCAGGCCTGACCTCTCCTCTCTCCCAGTACCATTGTGCAGGACACTTTCAACTCACCGAGAAACACTGCGATTCACACATGTCTGGTTTTGTCTGAACAACTCATGGCAAGCCTGTGTGCATGAGAACAGAGAAGCTTCTCAGAAAAACCATTCTGAGAGGGAAATGGCCAGACGGGGCTGGGTGACAAGAAAGAATTTTTCATCTGGATAGCAGTGGTGATCTGCCTTGTGGCTGGCTGCCAATTGAATCTGACTTGGACCAGCACCTGGAGAATGTCTGATTCCTCAGCAGAAGAGGAGTGCTAGATAAAATAAAAAGAGCATTTCACTAAGAAATTTCTAAATTTAAGCGGTGGTTCAAGCAAATTAAAGATGAGGCTCTTCTTTTAAAAAATTGATTTTTTTAGAGAGGGAGGAAGGGAGAAGGAGAGATGGAAACATCGTTTAGAGAGACATATCAACAGCGATCAGCTGCCTCTTGCATGCCCCCTGCTGGGGATGGAGCCTGCAAGCCTGGCATGTGCACTGACTAGGAATCAAACCAATGATCTGGTGCATGGGTCGATGCTCAACCACTGAGCCACACCAGCTGGGCCAGCGGAGGCTCTTTTGACAGCATATGATATGGAGGGGAAAAGCATTGAGTCCAAACATACTTAAAACCCCTATCATAATGTTTCTCTAAGTGAAGACTGCGTGCAGCTTGAAGAGAAGGTCACTGTGCTTGGCAAGTCCCTTTGGTAAAGATGGTAAGGCATTAGGGAGAGGCAGCAGCGCTCCTCTGCGTAGCACATGTCCTGGTCAATTAGTCTGAGGAAGAGATGAAGCTGCCTTTTGCTAGCCACACATAATGCCCCCGCAGTCCCAGAAACCTGATGTTCATTTCAAGGCCCATGCGGTCAATGTAAGCTTCTGATGCGGGGATATTAAACACAAGGCATGTGAGCCCTTCTCTCCAGACATGCAACCACGGGAAACATGACTGATCCATCATGAAACTATTTCCAGAACCTGGGCGTGGCATGAATAATTTTCTCAACACAGTGCTCCAGGAAGTGGCTAGAAACTAATGTTCAACCCCTTCTCTAATATATTTTGCAACAAAAACAAGGTAAGCTCCTGCTGAGAGCATAAGGTTTTTTTTTTATTGGAAAGGCTCGTTAAGTCCCAGGTCATTCTCCATCTATGCAAATGACCTGCATGCATATAAGCCTAACCAATGGACACAGACACCAGGGGGGTGAGGGCATGAGTGGGGGAGTAGGGGGGCAATGGGAGGATAAGGACACATATGTAATACCTTAATCAATAAAGAAAAATAATTAAAATAAGATAGCTGCTGTCTACAATGGGGAATCCTTACAGCAGGAAGAGTCTTTCCTGAGCCCAAAGCCCCCCTGGAAATGTAACTGAAAGTGGGAAGGCCTAGCAGATTTTATTTGGAGGCACTCGAGATGCTGAACGCTCCCTTTAGCCTGCGGCTGGTAAGTAGATATGATTTGCAGTAACACATGTCAGCTCATCTTTGGTTTTCAATAAAAGGTTGAAGAAAGAGGACTCAGTATAATAAAAAATGTTGAATGTAGCAGAGATACAAATAAGTGACTTTTCTGCTGCAGCCTTTTTAGATTTTTCTTAGCAGAGGTTTCACTCTTGGGTCCAACGCATGAGTGTGCGTGCCTCAGAACACAACCAGATGAAGGACATGAATCCCTACTCATTAAGGGGCATACAAACCTCTCTCTTTATTAATCTCACTTTTAAAAAGCGAGTTAATAATCTCTTTAGTGTGGAGCATACTTTTTGTTGGGTCACTTAAAAAGGCCACAACCAATCTCTGGTCAGGACAAATATTAGACACATCTGTCTATTAGTTATTGAAAAAGAAAGGGTAGAAAATTCTGTTACTGCAGAAGAGCCATCGGTACATCATTGGAGAGGCAATTTCTCAGCCAGGCAAGGATATAAAACGGGCATAAAATGTTGGCCTTAGGGTGAATGGCACATTAATCAAAGGCGAAGGGAGAGAAGTTCCAAAATAGATGTATATTATACGAAAATATTATTATGACCTTATCAACTTTTTGATGCTCAGGTAAACTGGTTTCCCTGGCAACCAAAGCCCACCTCATTTAAGCGTTCAATCAGTAGAAAATGTAGATTACTTTTGGACCAATATACCAAGGTTTTGTCACTTTAACTCAAAATTCCACTCATCTATGTGTTGCATTTTTAATATTCCCTCTTTGACAATGTGGATGATCTCTATGTAGCAGATTCATGGTGTACACAGCAGCGTAGAAGAGAGATTGAGCAGAATAGAGGATATCTAAGAGCACAAGACTGATATCAGATACCCCTGGCACATTGGTGGCATGACTGTACTAATGACACCTTGTTAAGCTTCAGGTTCTCCTTTAATAAAATTAGGTTAATAATGATAACTACTTTATGATATTGGTGTGGGAATGGAACACACATTTCACAGATGTCTTAGATCAGGCTGCCAGATAGAATATAAAACTGAGAGCTTCAACTCCCGATGTTATTGGCCCAGCATGACTTTGGTGGGCAACAGCTGTAGACAGTGCCCAGGCCAGTGGTAGCAAAGTGGTGTTATCTTTGTGGGGCCTTTAAAATGTTAATGGTCTTGGCAGCAGATACATGCATAGGAATCTAAAAGTGAAAGAGAACAATGGTGGAACCTGTCTGGTAGCTAAAAATGCTATGTATCTTAATTAGATACTCACTGAGGACTCCCAAGATTGAGAGCCTGGAAAGGGAATGGAGATCTCAAAATCAACTCAGGAGCCCAACACAAGAGAAAATTCTGTTTATAAATTTAAAAAATTCCCCCAGGGGATGATGTAGCTTGAGGAAGTACAGGTATATAGAAATAGGCTTCCTCCGTGTGGCCTCATGGACAAACTCGAACTCTGTAATGCATGTGGCAAAATCAGTGTTGGATGAATATTTATAACAGAAATACAAACCAACCCTGAGCTTCCAATGTGATTAAAATGGTTAATCCATTGTTGCTCCCTGATGAAGAGGTAAGATTTAATCATTAGTGTGTAGGCTGTCATTTTCCCTGGTGCTGTCCTTATGGAAGGCGGTCAGCAACGTGACTCCCTCCTGGGTAATGTTTGAATTTAATTATGTTCAGGGACTGCACAGAATGCATCAATTCATTAACCTGTTTACTTCAAGACACTAAATTGATGCACTTACTCCAATAGGATGGTTGCATATACTTATCCTAAACCTCTTACTTGTAAAGAAAAAATGTCATCTTTAAGCAAGTCATTATAGCCAACTAGAGGCCCAGTGCACAAAATTCGTGCACTGGACGGGGAGTGTCCCTCAGCCCAGCCTGCACCCTCTTGCAGTCTGGGAGCCCTCGGGGAATATCTGACTGCTTGGGGGAGTGGACCTAAGCTGGCAATTGGACATCCTTCTTGCAGTCCGGGACCCCTTGCTCCTTACCACCCACCTGCTTGCTATTCCTTACAGCTCAGCTTGCTATTCCTTAGCGCTGCCACAGAGGCGGGAGAGGCTCCCACCACCGCCACTGCGCTCGCCAGCCTTGAGCCTGGCTTCTGGCTGAGCAGCGCTCCCCCTGTGGGAATGCACTGACCACCAGGGGACAGCTCCTGCTTTGAGCATCTGCCCCCTGGATGGTCAGTGTGCATCATAGCGGCCGGTCGTTCTGGTCATTCTGCCGTAATGGTCTCTTATGCTTTTATTATATAGATAGGCTATAACTAGAAAGCAAGGCTTTAGAAAAGAAACACTAAAGATTCCATTAGCAACCTGTCCTGGGAGAAGCCAAGGGCCTGGCTGATGCATTTGAGCAGGCTGACCAACTGTAGCCCTCAGTCCATGTGGCTCACCCTGCCAGTATGGCTCACGTGGCTTAGGTTTCCAAAACTGTCATTTCTACATATGAGAGATGGATGATCAGCCTGATAGACTTCTAACATGGGGGACAAAGATTTTGTTGTGTAATAATTTCAATAGAAAAAAAAATGCACCCACGTGATCTGGGCGAATCTGGACAAATTGGCCCAGGTCACGTTTGTCTAGAGAGCTTAATTCCTAATTAATTTTGTATCAATGCTAGGGTGATTTCAGGAGTTTACAAGAGGGGTGAGAAGCCTCCAACCTGTGGAAGGATTGAACAAATGCTAGGGACGGCAGGTGGCACCCAATAAGATGCACACATCTCCAGCTCACATTGTCCCTGCCCAACTTCTCCCTGAACTTTCTCTCCTGCTCCTTTTCCTCCAAGGTGACATCCCCCTCTACTGCCAGCTGTGCAGGCTCTATAAACAGCCAGTTCTGTACCACGTCACATCTTCGCGGTTAAGAAGTGGACAGTGTTTTTCTCCACTGCTGCACATCAGTGATGACTGAAACATTTTGGGCACAAAATTGGGGCTCAACACAGGTGTCCCCTTTCCTAACGCCTACCTGGCCCAGCGCAGACATGTCTCTACCTGGCCCTTGTGCTGTCACTCTAGCCATACCTTTATTTCCACACTTATGATCGTTTTCTTGCTGAGAAGCTCTAGACTTCTCCCCACAGCACTCAACATATCCATTACCAAAATGGTTAAAATTTCTCTGCTAGTTAAAATCACAGTAGAGCCCTAGCCAGTTTGGCTCAGTAGATAGAGTATCAGCCTGCGGATTGAGGGGTACTAGGTTCCATTCCGGTCAAGGGCACATGCCTGGGTTGTGGGCTCAATCCTCAGTAGGGGGCGTGCTGGAGGCAGCTGATCAATGATTTTCTCTCATCATTGATATTCCTATCTCTCTCTCTCTCTCTCTCTCTCTCTCTCTCTCTCTCTCTCTCTCTCAAAGCAATAAAAAAGTAAAAATAAAAACAAAAAATAAAAACACACTGTAGAACAAAAATAATATCCTTACGACGGGAAAATCACGCCACCCACCTCACTCAAATGCTGAATCCTTAATTTCAGGTCCAGTCACAGTGAAAACAACAACAATCCACAGTAACAATAATGCCAGGCACACCTCACACACATTCTTTCCAATCCTTGCAATAGTTCCACAGGCGTTTACAAAGAGGAACGCGAGTCCACAAAGACAGCAACATGGTCAAGGGCATACAGCTGGGAACTGGCAGAGCTGGCTCCCCAGTCAGGAACATCTGGGTACAAAGTTGGTGCTTTTTCCTTCTGAACTATTCTGTTGCTCCAAAGTATGAAAACTGTTTTCTTAGGAAAAATTTGCACATTAATTAGCAAAAGAGAGGTCATTTTTATTTTTCCTGCCCATATAAAGAACCATTGGGTTGGTATCTTTTCAGTCCCTTGGCTGCTTAGAGTCAAATATTAACTCTCCTTAATATATAATTTTTTTTTTCTTTAGCTCTTACCCCTCACTGTTTCTTGATCGAGCACCCAACCAACTCTGCCCTTGCAATCTGCTTCAAATGAAGGAGGCTGATACTGCAGTTTTCACCTGAAAGAGAAAATGAAGGAAGGTTTTCTGTCACTGATTTGTCTCAAGGCACATAACAGCGAGATGCTTCGGTAGAACTGAGGCATAGATCTTGGGCTGGTGCATCGATAGTCATTTCCTCTGATGTCCGCAATTCTTAGCAGGTTTCCAAAGCTGGGCTGTGTAATACTGCAGAACATCGAAAGGAATATGCTTGTTGCTGAAGAAAGAAATGTTATAACAGATTGCCTCTACGTCTCAGCTTCTTCATTTGTAAAGCAGTTTTGAAACTTTTTGAAGTTGTAGGCCTCTTTTATAAAATAAAAATTTAAACATAAAGTCCAACATATTAAACTGATAAAAATGGGAACACTGCGATGGAAAAGCAGGGATAAGATACACAACCAGAAGCCTCACCCAAGAGTCCCCTCGGCCTACACCCTTAGCAGCCTTTGGGGCACCTGTACAAGAAGCTCTTCTAGACGCAGTGTGACAACCACCAGTCAAGATATTCTGGAAGGTCGTCTCGGACTCTAGCATTCAAGGACCTGTGGATTTCCTCCCTACCCTATATCATCTCACCAGCTTCATATAAGTGTGTTCTTGCCCTCTCCTCAGGGAAGACAGACCGCGGCTCTTCATCAGCCTCAGCCCACTCTCAAGGTGCGCCCTCCATCCTGGAAGGCTGATGATCGCTTCTCCCCTTATCCCATGCCCTTGATGCGTGTGAGCTCCCTCTGTCCAGGCACTGCTGTCACCAGCTTGCCCTGAGAAACTTCCCCTCAATCTCTAGCTTCTTTCTTCGCACTGCGTACGGAGGCCAGGACATTGCACATTCCTAAACAGTTCTCAAGAAACACGTTAGCACAATCGAGCCTTGGTGGTCTGGGGATGGAGTCTTGTAGAGATGGAGACCCCAGCTCCAAGCAAGCCGTGATGATGACTTCAAGACATGGCTTTGGTATCAGACTACTACTGCCTCCTAGTGGTCCTCCCGGAGGATCGCAGTAATGATTCTCCAGCAGAGGGATGAGAGGGCTGATGAAAAACACAGCTGATCCAACTTAACGCGGCACAGCTGAGCCCTTCACTGCTGCTACTGTGAGCAGCACCACCAGACACGGGCCAAGGACCTTCTGAGCAAATGTCCTGGAATCTGCATTTGTATCCCAGTTTTGCCAAATGATAAGCTGTGTAAAGTAGCGAGAATAACCCCTCTGAGCAGTAGTTTCCTTTTCTGGAGATAACGGCACCTCCCCTGAAAGGTTCTGTGAGAATTAAATGACGTGGCAAACTAAATTTCCCACCAAGTGCCGGGCGCAGAATTGGGGCTCAATTAAATGGCAGCTATTTTGCTTTGAATGGAAGGGACACAGCTCCAGACACTGGACAGACTTTGTGAGTACATCCTGTAGCCAAAAGCAGAAGGATAATTTCACTGGTGTTCAGTAAAGAAAACATCATGATTAATTTTCCCTCTTTTCAGGCAAATATTCACCAACACTACGGACATTATGCCATTTTAGTACAAAAATCAGTGTGGTCCTGAAAACTGTAAAACAGCCAATGATGTAATTTTCCCCAAAGTGTATCATATTTAATTCTCTTCTCAGAAAATTAAAGAAAAAAGTAGAAAGAGAGGCTTTAAAAGCACAAAGAATCACATGCTTTTAACAGTATCATGTAATGGATTTTAATCCATAAATTATATTTATTTTCTTTTAGATAAATCTTCAAGTAAAATGATTAGGAAAATGTTGGGGACGTTTCTTGGTTTGGAAACATGTTGTGACAACTTCTTTTCTTTTTAAAACTTCTTTTAATTTGCTTTAAGTTGTTTTCTTAGCAATTTTATCATAAGAAGGAGTCAGTGGGGGGTGAGAATGCTATTTGGGGATAATCTTTCAAGAAAATGATCCAAAATGTTCCACACAGATGAGCCAATGAAAATAGTATTTGAAAGGTAAGAAGCTAAAGTGGTAGGTTTTATAATTTATATTCCACACACTAAGAAGTCATGGACAAAAGCCAGCACAGACAAATTATTCTTTTCACATGTTATCACCTGAAATTTTATCTGTAATATTGCTTCCAGGAGCATAACAACTGAGTGATCACAGACATATGCATAGAAAGGAAAATGTTAAAGAAGGAGACTTTACAAACATAAAAAATATACCCAATTTCAGAAAAATAGAACAGGCAAATTTTAAGTAAGCTCTAGGAATATTATGTGTGTGTGTGTGTGTTCTGCAGCTAATTTGGACTGTGTGTACATACAGAGCTATGTTTAAGCAAAACCAGTTACCATGGTGACACAATACCACTTCTAAATGAAGCATGTGATATCTAATTCTGTCTGTATGTTAACTATTTAGTTGAAAAATGGGGAGGATCTTAGAAGCCACAGAAAGACCAATCAAGAGTATCTCTCTAGGTTTCTTTGTTTTCGCCTTATCTCTGCCTGGCCAGTCTCGTCTCCATTTTGAACAAATATTAATTTTTCTTCTCTACATGATTAAACGGATGAACATTTTTTTTCTGAATTTGAATGTACATCTTCAAAAATAATGCAGAAAGGCCAGATATTTCTTCTGTTAAAATAAGACAAAAGTTCAACATATTAAACAAATAAAGGCATTTTTAGAAAATTTCTTAGTTAGTTCTCATTAAAGTGGCATTTTCAAAATAAATTCCTAATATTAGAGCTTGTTGGTCTCTCTAATTTTAGTCTTTTCCTTCCCACACACAGTCACGAGTTTTTCATTTTAAAGTCATACTCTCTGTAAAGTATGGGGAAGCTGTTTTATAGGAAAAAGTGGAACACAAGTACATGTTGGAACGAACAGGAATGTATAAATTCCAACCTTTTACAAATATGTTTAAAATCTCAACATCTGTTAAGACTCTTTTATTATTCCTAAGAACAAGTGATAACCATGAGGTACTTTTCCTGTGACTGTGTGGCTAAGCAGCTGCTTACTTGTTGGATCATTGTTAGGGGCATTTCCAGGGGAAACTATAAAAGAGGAATAAAGAGGCCGGAGAAGATCCTGACTATGGCAGAGTCTTGGCTAACATGGTGTGACAGGCAGGAACACTTGGGCCAGAATTCAACACATTATTTCCAGCTAACCTTCCTAGGAAGCTATTTAGAAGAACAAAATCCATAGGTTGAGTTCTGCCTCTTCTCCTTTTTCCCACATTGTAGCAGGCGTCCTCAGAACCTGGGCTTCCACAACAGGCACTGGAGGACCTGAAGGACTGAAACGTTGCACTTCATCCGTGGACACACCGAACAACTATGGCCGGAAAGCCCAAGGAAGAGCAGTTGCCTTGTCACTTTTGTGTGATGAATTTAGTCTTCACTGATTGAAGTGCTTGTGTGTCTTTGGCAATACACTCTCCTTAGTGCTATAATTTTTTTTTTTTTTAAGATTCCACCTGGCCTTTAAGCACCCATAATTTTGGAATTATGAAATGGAAATGTATAGTTTTTAGCTAGTTATAAATGCTAATCTTTATGACTTTACTGTTTAAAGCCTTGGGAGTCCATTTATGTAAAAGTGCTGTGTCAGTGAAGAGAGCTAATCGATAGAGTGCTGGATGTGGGAAGTGTGCCCTGTGCGGCCTTTTCTTCTTTGCATAGATGATCATTAAAGTTACGATATATCTGTTTCATTTGTTGCACAGCTAAATGAACATGTCTAAAAAATGAGATAGAGTTTGTACTGAAAGCTGAAAAAGCCAAGTCTACTTGTCTGCTGCATCCTATGTGCTCTGTCAAACTATCTTTTAATTTGCTTTAAGTTGTTTTCTTAGCAATTTTATCATAAGAAGGAGTGAAGGGGGGTGCGTGGGTGAGAATGCTATTTGGGGATAATGGGTGAACTAGGAGCTATTGGTACAGGAACTTGTTAATAAATATTACTGGTACAATAGATTTTTTTTCCATTTTTATGCCAAATAAAGATTACCCAGTACTATTTTTTCTTTATTTTATTTTGTCTACCACCCTTTATCTCCTCTATACCTTCTTCCACTCCTACCCACCCCCATGTCACCACACTGTTGTTGGTGTCCATGAGAATTCTCTCTCTCTTTTTTTTTTTCAATCCCTCTACTGCCTCCCCTCACAAGAGCTGTTTGCCTGCTATCTATGAGTCTGTCTCCATTTTGCTTGTTAGTTCAGTTTGTTAATTAAATTCCACATATGAGTGAAATCATATGGCACTTGTCTTTCTCTGATGCCGGGAGCCGGTCCATGCTTGCTGTTTCAAGGGACCTGGCATATATGGCATACTGTTCTTAATATGTTTGCTCACCTTCTTGGCACTGTGTGTTTTAACCAAGGTCTCTGAGCAAGGTTGTTTCCCCAGGTGGGGATTTTCCCCTGAAGTTAGGGAGGGAATAAAACCTCTTAACTAAGTGCCAGGTGGGTAATTAATCACTTTAACTATGAACAATCATGCTTAAGCTACATAATCTTTACTCCCTGGAATGGAGATAAGAAACGCCCTAACCTTTGGAATAGAGATTGATAGGATTGGAATCAACTGGTATAAATACAGATGTAACAACACAGAACTAAGAACACAGAACTTAGAAGACAGAATGAAGAGAGACAGAACCTAGGCACAGCACCTACACAGAACGTTCTCTAGAGACAGAAGAACTTTGCTGGAGAGAACATGGCAAAAGATCCTGGACAGAAACTGGCCTCAGAACCTAGAGACAGAACCTAGCGAGAGAACATGGCAAAAGATCCTGGACTGAACCTGACTACAGAAATTGGCAAGAGGACCTGACTAGAACCTGGTGACTGAACCTGGCTGGAGAACCTGGACAGAACCTGGCTGGAGAACCTGGAGAACCTAGCAAGACAACTGGACACAGAACCTGGCTGGAGATCCTGAACCAGAACTTCGCTGGAGATCCAGAGCAGAACTTCTCTGGAGATCCTAGACAGAACTTGGCTGGAGACCCTGACAAGAGAACCCAGCTATGATGATCACCTGAACGCTGCCTCTGTGTCATTCCTTCTTCACCAACTCCGTCCACACCTTTGGGGACCCCTGGACCTGCTGGGGTTGGACCCCAGCACTCTGACTGGATTATTTCATTTCACTTAGAGTAATGTGCACCTGGCCCATCCATGCTGTTACAAAGGGTAAAATTTTCTTCCCTTTTACAGCCGAGTATTATTCCATTGTGTAAATGTACCACAGCTATTTTATCCACTCATCTGCCAATGGACTCTTGTCAGACATCTTAGAGAAGAGCACTCTATTTTACTTTTCCCAATTAATCTGCTATTCTCTGTTACTTTTCTTGTTTGTTTCTATTTGATTGCATTGTATTTTATATAATACTAGAGGCCTGGTGCATGAATTCATGCAATGGTGGGATCCCCAGTAGGGAGAGAGACTGGGAAGTGATCAGCCCTCCGGACGGGCGGTGGGATGCCCTTGCTGGCCTGGGATCCAGATCCATCCTGCTGACATTCGCGCTGACTGTTGGGAGCCACCCGGTGGCCGCTTTCATATTGTTTCTTCCTTGTGGAGCATCTAGGGCAGGGGTGGGCAAACTTTTTGACTCGAGGGGCACAATGGGTTCTTAAACTGGACCGGAGGGCCGGAACAAAAGCATGGATGGAGTGTTTGTGTGAACTAATATAAATTCAAAGTAGACATCATTACATAAAAGGGTACGGTCTTTTTTTTTTTTTTTTTTTTTTTTTTTAGTTTTATTCATTTCAAACCGTGGTCCGTAGTTTGCCCACGGCTGATCTAAGGAGGGGAAGTGGCCACAGTGCCCGAGGCCGACTTCCAGGAGGCTGGCAGCGCTGTCAGGATAGTGCCAGCAGTGCTGGTCCATCGTTTCTTGTCCTGTTCTCCAGAGATTGGACCCACAGGACTACTGAGGGAATGGCCGTTGCTGGGCTGGTAGGCCACTAGGACGGGTGGGTCAGCTGAGTGGTGCTCTTGCTGTGGGAACGCACTGAACACCAGGGGGCAGCTCCTGCATTGAGCATCTTCCCCCTGGTGGTCAGTGCATGTCATAGCAACCGGTCGTTCAGGTCATTCAGGTCGTTGGGTCACTTAGGCTTTTATATATATAGATTTTTCTTCTTTTTGTCTTTTTTCATAGAATGGAATCTTTTTGTACCTGGGATCTTTATTCTCTGTCTACTCTTTTTTACACAGCATATGAACAAGGCCTAGAATATTTTTAAAAAATATTTGTTGAATGCATCTATGGAACTTAATGGAGCCTAAGATAGGATAGTCAACAAAACCAAGTTTTAAAGACATCATTCATTTGTCCATTTTCCATACTTTTTTTTTTCTCACCTTACAGATATATTGCTTGAATCTTAACCATGTGGCAGGCACTGCGTTAGGCGCCAGGAGAGTTATGATAAATTAGACACAATCTTCCTTGGTGCTGTTCTCACAAAAAGACATTGATGGAAAAGCAAACAGTACAAACGTCTTACGGCACCAAGGAAAATTAGTTCGTAAGTCTCTTGTTGACACTCTGTGGAAGATAACACTGGGGGAAAATCGTGACAAAAGAAAAAAGATCAATTATTTCTAATTTAAGATTGTAAAATTTTCATTTTGTCCTTGTTTTGTGCTTTGTTTCTGTTTGTTTAGTCTTATTATTTCATATTGATGAATATCATAAATTTAATTTAGATATGATCTCAAAGTTGACAAAATGACATTTTGACAAAATGTCAAAATGAGTTTTATCAGTTAAGAATAGAATGAGCTGTGGTTAAAATAGCCTTGTACATTGGCTCACAGCTACTAGGAGTTGATCTCTTGAGGGTGGTGTTCTTGATCAGCTACATGGTCCCTCAGGGAAGCAGTTTTCTTCTTTTGGCTCCACCATCTTCTTCAGGCTAGTGGTTCACCACTGTGTGGTCCCAGGATCAGTAGCATCAGCACCACCTACTGTAATGTACCCCTCGAATCACACAAGGACGCCTCAAGAAGTTGAATTAAAGAGTCACATTTATTGCAATCTGGGACTATGAGGGGCCATTTCCCAAATCTCATAGCAATAAGATGGTTGCAGCTCCAAGGTTATATAGGCAAAAAATCACAAAAG
Source organism: Myotis nattereri (assembly GCF_964212035.1). Lineage (NCBI taxonomy): Eukaryota > Metazoa > Chordata > Mammalia > Chiroptera > Vespertilionidae > Myotis > Myotis nattereri. The sequence continues at coordinate 162,010,231 of NC_138075.1, forward strand.
TATTGATTACATCCCAGGGTTTGGAATGAGGAACCTGGCTCACAAAAAGCAGATTACAGAAGCAGAATTAAGCGTGTTAATTATAGTTTTGGGTCTCTGGGTCAAACACATTATCTAGAGCCCTCAGGTCTGGAATGAGGAACCTAGTTTGCAAAAAGCAGTTTTCAGCATGTTATCTAAATTACAGTTTGGGGTCTAGAGCCCTCTGACCTTGGGATAACTGTGCTGTCCTTCCCAGGTAAAGGAAAATGTGCTTTCTAAGACTAGTACAACCACAACCCACGGGATATTCACATTACAATCAATAAGGCATTTAATCGAATGGGATGATTTATATAATTCAGAAAATCAAAATAACCTGTCCATTGTTAAACAAAGCAAATAGGTGCCATACTTCACTAAGACCTTATTAGAAATGCAAATTCTAGAATTCTGCCCTAATCCTACTGAATTAGAGCCTTTAAGGCTTAGGTTTAGTAATTAGCATTTTTAAGTGCCCTCCAGGTGATTCTGATGTAGGGTAAAATGTGAGAGCCACTGCTCTAGGCCTGCATGCCCGTGTTGCTTGCATTCAGTGGGTGGATGGGCAAGGGAAACACCTGCTTCTTAAAGGTCTTGACCCAGAAATGTCACACATAATTTCCTCCATATTTTATTGTCTAGAAATCAGTCTAGACAACAGAGTCTAGAGTCCCTTCCATGGAAGTCTTAAGTGCAAATTCACACACTATCTCTGCAGTGGGATGTTCTATAACAGGACGCTTAGGATTGGGTGGCAGAAATCTGTTGTGCTTTGTGGTATACCTGATATTACTAGTATTTAATAGATACCAGTAGCGGGGGTATAGCTCAGTGGTAGAGCATTTGACTGCAGATCAATAGATACCGGTAAGACTTGGGGGTAGCCAAACTCTTCTTGTATTTTAGTAGCCTGTAGTGGAAGGTTATGTTTTATTTGAATAATTGATACCGAATTTTTGGACTGGAACCCAGATTCTTTGTCCGCTGGAATCGAAGAATAAATCCACGGACAGAAAGTGGTACAGCAAAGGTGGAGATTTAGTGAAGAGCAAATACAGACTCCCACATGGGGAGAGGGAAGAGTCCCACGGAATGGACTCCCAAGTAGGGAGGGGGAAGGGTCCCACTGAGTTCTTTTTTCACATGGCTTATAAAGGCTGCAGTTCCTGTGCCCTGATATCCCCTCTGATTGGTCAATATTCTCCTTTGAATTGGTTACTATAGTGATTCCTGACCCCTACTCCCTCATAGTCCTTCCATTCCTCTGGGCTTCCTTCTTTTCCATCTGAATGGAGGGCTTCCTTCTCTTTATTTTGTAAATATAGACCTTTCCTGGCTACTTCCAGTTCCCTTGTCTTATGTAAATGCAGCTGTTGCTGCTCCCTTGTCTTCTGGAGATGTCACTGCACCTGGCTTCCTTGTGTTATGGAGATGTACCTTCTCCCAGGCTGCAGCCCTGTGTTCTTCCATGGACCCCAATTCTAAAAAATCCCTAAGCCTGCCTATGTTCCCCAAAATTCCTGCTTCATAATGTTGGGTAAAGTGGCAAGTGGAAAATATGGCTTCATCATGAAGAATAATTAACTAAAAAAAAAGGACAGGAAGAGAAACTCGCAGCAGCTGACTAAAGGATTTAGGCTAGTTTTTTTTTGGAAGGCGAAGGGGGGGGGGGTGAGGGTGTGAAACGAGATGAGGAATGGAGGAGAACCACTCAAACTTGAGCCTGCCTCAGACTCATCCGGAGGGCTTGCTGAAAGGCAGGGCACCTGGCCCCACCCAGAGTTTCCGATTCAGGGAGTGAGCAGGAGGATTTGCTGACGCTGCTGTTCAGGGGCCACACTGACAGCTTTGCTGCTTGGGAATGCAAAAGAAGCCTTCAGTTGAAATGTGAACTTCAGAGAAATCCTACTTGCTGCAGGGCTTTCCCACAAATGTCTCTATAAAATGCAGACCAGGGGTTTTCTGTTTGTTTGTTATTTTCCTGGCAAAGTAAGATGTGTACTCTTGACTTGAGGGTTGAAGAGTAGATGTTGGCTGCTCTTCAAAGAAAAATAAAACCAACAACTTTGCACCTTTAGGGAATGTTTATTAATCTTCATTATACCAAAAGTTCCTCCCACAGTGGAAATGAGAAGCTAAAGGTGTAACTTACTTATTGCTTCCTTTCTCACCCTACCCATTAACACTTTTGAACATTTTCAAATGTACACTAAGACGTACAAACATAGATGTACACACACATACACATGCACAGGCACACACTTGCAATCTCATTCACCTTCAGAAAAAGGTTTGACTTCATATAGCTGCTAAGATATCAATCTTCACTATGTAAAATAAATGCATTGGGACCACAAAATTATCTTGCTTAACTTAGCTGTCTTCCCTAGAATAACCTTCCCTAGTAAATATTGTTTTTCCTGCAGTTTAGGCTGAGTTTGTAAATTCACTGAATACACTTACTTTTGCAGCTTTCTGATCTCTCTTTTCATGTTGAATCTAAATTAAAATTCTGTGGTAGTTGCAGCCCAGTATTTTTGCAAACTGCAAGAGGTATTTTCCTGTGTTGTTGTCATTATGGTATTAATTATAATACACACTACCAACTGAACGTCAGCAGTATCCCAGGATTTGTACTGAGTGAAGTTTTGACAAGGTCCCTGCCTAGGGATTATGTAAAAGAGGTCTCCATTCAAGTAGAATTGAATTAACATATGACTTAGTTCAGTGTGGCTAACCTTGCATACTGATTGATTCTTTGGATGTAAAGTGGGTTTGTGAGAGAGCAAAAGGAATTAATGATAGAAATTTTAGAATCTGTTTTTCTGGAACAGCCCATGATTTCATGTAAGGGCTTGGTTGCCTCTGTAGAAGACAATTCTTGTTTATTATTTTATTTTGTGGAATTGAAAAAATAGGATTCATGGACTCAATTTAGTAGTAGGGGAGTAGGAATGATGTCTGATGTTTTAATAACCTCTCTTTTTTGGTCTAAGGTGGGGGGGGGACACACACTCTACTCTCAATGTTCTTTTGTCTGGTCTAATAATTAAATAGACATGAGACAGATTAGCAACAGAAAATAACCAAATTTAATACCTACATATATATCGGAACAGAGACCCCTCATGCTGGAGAGGCTCAGAGCTAGAAAGGGGGATGGAGGCATATGAGACTTCCTGAGCGAGGGATGAGGTAATGCACCTTGGGGGCTTCAAAGGGCCATTAGTTACCTCTGAGTTTGGGTCCTTGTGAAGCAGGAATTTTGGGGAACATAGGCAGGCTTAGGGATTTTTTAGAATTGGGGTCCATGGAAGAACACAGGGCTGCAGCCTGGGAGAAGGTACATCTCCATAACACAAGGAAGCCAGGTGCAGTGACATCTCCAGGAGACAAGGGAGCAGGAACAGCTGCATTTACATAAGACAAGGGAACTGGAAGTAGCCAGGAAAGGTCTATATTTACAAAATAAAGAGAAGGAAGCCCTCCATTCAGATGGAAAAGAAGAAAGCCCAGAGGAATGGAAGGACTATGAGGGAGGAGGGGTCAGGAATCACTATAGTAACCAATTCGAAGGGGAATATTGACCAATCAGAGGGGATATCAGGGCACAGGAACTGCAGCCTTTAAAAACCATGAAAACAGGAACTCAGTGGGACCCTTCCTTCTTCCTACTTGGGAGTCCATTCTGTGGGACTCTTCCCTCTCCCCACGTGGGAGTCTGTACTTGTTCTTCAATAAATCTCCACCTTTGCTATACCACTTTCTGCCCGTGGATTCATTCTTTGATTCTGGCAGACAAAGGATCCAGGCTCCAGTCCAAAATTTGGTAACACTTGTCTCCAGATATAAAAGAATTTAGACCGGGGACACTGATAAAAGCAAAGACAGATTTATTGAGGCTCTACACTGAGCTAGAGCCTGCCCATGCATGTGGGTTTTAGGGATTTTTATTCCTTGAGAACACAGAAGTTGCTGGGGTCAACCAATCAGGCTGCAGGTCAGCAGGCTTTTCCTTTTTTGGAACACTGATGCCCTGGAACAATTCAGCCAAGTGAGGAGTCCTGGGATTGTGCCGTGCTTATTATGGAAGGGACATGGCTTGGCTTTAGAGCTGAAAAACGAACTTAAAAGGAGCCAGGTTAGTTCTTGGACCACGGTTTTATAGCTACCCATTGATAACTGCTGTAATCCTGGCAGGGCTTGATTCTATGGAGCAATTTGGGGGAACATTTTATTCTACCTGTTTCAATTACAGGCTGTTCTGGAACATAATATAAATAGTGTCATACAGTGTATTCTTTGTGTCTAGTTTCTTTTACTCACTATAATGTCCGGGAGAGTCTGTGGTTGGTAAAATGTTCTTTATTGCTGTGTAGCATTCTCTTTTATGAGCACACAAAACTTATTTACTCATTTTCTTGTATTTGGACGTGAGTTGTTGTTAGTTTGGGCTGTTATGACTAAAGCTGTTATAAACATTTTTGAGTGTTTATTTTTTTGGTGATCACATGAGCCTGTTACTCTTAAGATATGAAATAGACATCTGATTAGTTCTAATTTAAACTATTCCAAAGAATGTATTAATCTATACTTCTTCCAACAGTTCATCAGAGTTCCAGTTGTTCCACAGTCTCGTCAACAGTTGGCACTGTAAGTTTTTTAAATGTTAGCTATTCTCGTGAGTATATAGTAGTATCTCTCTGTCAACCTAGTTTTTCACCAATTGATGAAGCTTCTAGATTAAATGAAAGGAATACCTAAGGTTGTTGAGAAAAGATCAATTTGATCAACTGTCAGTATTTTAAAGCTGTTAGCATAGGTAGCTGGTCATTAATAAAGAAAGGGAGCAAAAGAAATTAGACATTATTAATCCTAATAAACTAGGGAGCTGGATCAGACAATAAGCCTGCCTCCGTAGGAAGTTGCAGCATCGCAGGTTGAAGTATGGTAGCAATCATCTCAGGTAGAAACTATAGTTTAACTTTAACCCTGCTGTTTGGTTTCTGTACTTATTTGCTTGCTAAAATAATAGAAAAGTTATTTTGATTTTCTGAATTATATAAATCATCCCATTCGATTAAATGCCCTATTGATTGTACTGTGACTATGCCATTGGTTGTGTTCATACCGGTCTTAGAAAGCACATTTTCCTTTACCTGGGAAGAACAGCACAATTATCCCAAGGTCAGAGGCTCCAGTTAAGGTGTCTCTGTTGACGCAGTGATCCGGAGACCCAAAAACTGTAATTTAGAGAACATGAAACTGCCTCTGCTTCTGTAAACTGCTTCTTTGCAAACCAGGTTCCTCATTCCAGACCCGAGGACTCTCGATAATGTGTTTCTGTCAATTCAGTGATCCGGTGACCCAAAACTATAATTTAGATAACATGCTGCTCGCTTCTGTAACTGCTTTGTGCAAAGCAGGTTCCTCATTCCAAACCCTGGGGTGTAATCAATACCTTTGTGATTTTTGCCTATATAAATCTGGTGTTGTGGCCATCTTATCACTGAGATTTGGGAGAGCCGAAATGCCCCCTCATAGTCCCAGATTTGCAATAAATGTGACTCTTTAATTCGAATTCCTGAGGCGTCCTTGTGTGATTCGCGGGGTACATTAAAACAGGTTCCCCAGGGGACCATTGCATCCTTCGCCTATTAGGGTCACCGAAGGAGGAACACACGAGGACAGAGTGCTGAGGGATTACGAATGTATTCGATGATCGCACACCAGGTGGCTGAGCCTGGATGGCTCCAGCCCCAGTGATGGGAGTCAGCGGTTTTTAAAGGACTTTTGGTGGGCTTTTTCTGGGCGGAGAATTCTCTGTGCAGGTCCAGATTCTGGGAAGTTTGGAGGGGAGAGATAATGGTCTAAGCAAGTGGAATGTCCATTGTGAAGTGATCGAAAGGTCAGTTCCCAGGTGAGGGGGGTATGGAGTCAATTATTTGGTCAGACCTAACACCGCCTTGGGTAACTAATCCCTGAAGCTGGCAGGAAGGATACTTACTGTTCATTATCCAGAATTACCAAGGGAGGGATAAAACAATGAAGATAAAATTCCTCTGCTGGGTGCATTCCCAATAGAAGCCAAGATGGTACCAGGGAAGGTCCTTCTACTAGGAGGTATATACAATAGGAGCCAAGATGCCAGCCATAAGGGCTTGTCTGTCTAGCCTGGGAAAAGGACTGGATTGGATAAAGGACAGAGAACCCTGAAGATGGAGGAAATGAATTGGTTACAGGTCTAGCATCAGCCTGTAAAAGATTAGAAATTGATTGGTTAGTTTGAAAGAGCGCCTGGTCCTTCCCATGCCCGAGATAATATAAGCTGAGCCTAACAAAGGCAAGCGCTCTCTCTCTCTCTCTCTCTCTCTCTCTCTCTCTCTCTCTCTCTCTCCCTCTCTCCCTCTCTCCCTCTCTCCCTCTCTCTCTATTTCTGGCCTCATAACACACGTTCATTTTGTGCTCAGACGTTCACCCTCTGTCCCAGCCATGCAGGCCCTACACGCAGGCTTCACGTGTGAGCCTGGGTACAGTAATGCAACACTGACCAGAGTGCAGCTGGACGGGCGTGAAGGCTGACCTGGTCTAAGGTTTGACAAGGACTGAGCCAATGGCCCTGACTTTCTGGACCGTGGCCTCTCTCTGGGCCTGATGAAGACAATGCTGGACTTCTGCCGTGTGACTAAGCTGAACCCGGCACAGTCCTTTGTGTTTGCTCCAACTTCAATAAATCTTACCACCGTACCTCATCCTACCGTGCGTGGTCCCTGAAATGCTTTGCTTATGATGCTGCAAGGACCCAATTCCACCAGCAACAAAGCCACAAGAGCTATCTACGTGGTTATTACCTGAGCCAGTTCAGTGACAGATGGTGAGCTGGGATTTGTACCAGCAAATTATTATTTTTATTAAATGCTTGCTAGTTAACCAATAACTTGCTAAATTATTTATTTGTATTGACTCATTTAAGGTGTCAAGTTTTATATCTAACATTATCATTGTTTCTAAACACATTATCATTGTTTCTAAACTCTGCATTTGGGGCTGCTTTTGAACACAATATAATTGAGATGTTCTCACCTGCTCCAAGTACATCTTCCTGTGAGCAGGGAATTCACCATCTTCAGATGCCCAAGTACTTATTCAGAGAACAGAGTGAGGGAGAAATGGAAAGGTTGGTAAAATAGCACAAACTTTTAGGTAGGAGATGAATAAGGTCTGAACATCTAATGTAAGACATGGTTTGCTATAGTTGACAACACTATAGTATATAATTGAGATTTTCTAAGAGAACAAAAAAATGATACATTTGTGAGGTGATGAGTGTGTTAATTAACTAGCTAAGAGGAATCTTTTCATATCAAATCATTGTGATGCAGACTTTAAACATCTTACAATTTTATTTATTAAATATATCTCAATAAAGCTGAAAAATAACACCATTACTTAAATGTTAAGAGAGACATTTAAAAAGATTTTCTCTTGAATCTTGAGCAATAAATAATCATTAAATTTCAACCAGTACTCCTCAAGAAAAGAAGTCAGTTCAAGAGATTGATCGCCTGTTTGTTATGGACATATTAATGGAGAGAGAGAGCTGAGAGGGTAGAAGAGAGAAAGAAACTTCAAACTTTTTGAACAGATTTTTAAAATAATCAATCCAAATCCTTTTCTATCCAGTTTCTTCACATTTTAGATCTTTCCAATTCTAAATCAACCAAAAGTATCCTATCTAATAAAAGAGAAACATGGTAATTAGCGTACAACCGCTACCGTTCCCATTGGCTAATCAGGGTGATATGCAAATTAACTGCCAGCCAAGATGGCAGCCAGCAGCCAGGCAGCTGGAAACGAACATGAGGTTTGCTTGCTTCAGTGACGGAGGATTCCAACGTTCCCCGCCTGTCACTGAAGGCCTGTGAGCTGTAACTCTAAGCAACTATGCTACAAATATAGAAGCTAAACAAAACCCCAGAAACCTGCTTTAGTCCGCCGGGTTTCAGCCAACAGGATTGCAACATTGTTTCAAATACAGAAGGTAAACAACGGCCAGAAACCTGCTTTCAGCAGCGGAGGCCTAAGAGCTGGAGCCAGAGCTAAAGCTGGCCCAGAATAAAAAAAAAAAAAAGAAAAAGAAAAAAAGGAGCGGTTGGGAGCTTCCGTCACCCACCAGCCTGAAAACAGCCCTCAGCCCCTCACCCAGACTGGCCAGTGGGGATCCTCACCCTGAAGGGTGTGTGACCAGCTGCAAACAGCCATCATCCCCTCATCCAGGCTGGCCAGGCACCCCAGTAGGGACCCCCACCCTGATCCAGGACACCCTTCAGGGCAAACCAGCCAGCCCTACCCTTGCACCAGGCCTCTATCCTATATAGTAAAAGGGTAATATGCCTCCCAGCACCGGGATCAGCGGAGCCGCGAGGCCTCCCGGCACTGGGATCAGCGTGACGGGGCAGCACCCAAACCCCCTGATTGCTCTGCGGTTCTGTGTGTGACAGGGTGCAGGGCCACAACCTCCCTATCCGCCCTGCTCTGTGCATGACAGGGGGCAGTGCCCCAACTCCCCAATCGGCCCTGCTCTGAGCCCGACCAGGGGCTGCACCTAGGGATTGGGCCTGCCCTCTGCCACCAGGGAGCAGGCCTAAGCCAGCAGGGCATTATCTCCCGAGGGGTCCCAGACTTCGAGAGGGCACAGGCCGGGCTGAGGGACCCCCCCTTCCCCCCCCAGCGAGTGCACAAATTTTTGTGCACTGGGCCTCTAGTCCTATATTATAAAAGCCTAATATTGTTAAGTGTCCAGTTGACTGGTCAGCCATTAAACCAATCAAAGCATAATATGCTAATGATATACTAAGGCCACTCAACAGCTCACTACGATGTGAAAATGACCACCAGGGGGCAGAAGCTCCTGCTGGTAGGTTAGCTCACTGCTGGTGTCTGGCTGATTGGGACAGAGAGAGATAGAGCCCTCCCACGGTTCCTCCCCAGCTGGCCAATCTCCCAAGTCCCTCCCCAACCCTGATCGTGCACAGGTGGAGTCCCTTGCCTGCTCTGTACCCTCTTGTAATCTGGGACTCCTCGGGGATGTAGGAGAGCTGGTTTCAGCCTGATCTCGCAGGCCAGGCCTCTAGTATTATACATGTGACTAGTGTTAAAGTCAATAACTGATTTTAGTTTTGTTCCTCTTTAACAGTGTGATTGCAGTTTTTCACTTTCTGTGTATTTTATTACACTGGGGTTTTTGTGTAAACATTGTGTAACATACACTTAAGACCCTTTTTTAGGACTTAGAATGTTATCTGACAAATATATTTTGTTAAAGGTTCTATTGTTGTATTTTTGCTTGTGTGACATACTGTTGGGCATTTATATTATTTACTTGAATTCTATATAAGAAATCAAGCCTCAAATATCTAAGGCAAAATCTGATTTGCTTTTAACCTGATTTCCAGGAGTGCATTGGGATGGAATTGAAATACAGATGAAATTAGGATGAACTGAAGTGTAGGCAGGCCTCTGCTTTTAGAGTCAGGGAGCTTCTGAAAACCAAAGGGCATGTTGCCTGCCTAGAGGAGAGATGCTGGTTACCCATGGGTTGATTCTGGGCTGCAGGTCCAGCTGGGCAGTAGGACAAACAGTGAGTATGTTGGTATAAAGAGACAGTTTTTTTGCTTGTTTGTTTGTTTGGAGACAATTGAGTAGTGATTTTTTTTTTAAAGTAATATTTCTCTATATTAATGACTTTCTGATTTGAAAAAAAATCTAAATATAATTAATGATCAATTACCAATAACTTTGGAGGAAAGTTATTATAATTTTAAAGAGTTACTGTTTTTACTGGGAAGTGAGGATTTGAGGTGGAAGTCTAGAACTGTTTTGTTTTACTGCTGTAATGAATACCTGAGTGTTATTCATCTCCATGGCAAAGGAGTCAGTTTGTTGGAAGTTTCATAACTTCTTTGTTAGGACAAGGTCACATCTGCATTGTGAGTAATCAAGTATGTACCATTATTTCCCAAGGCTGCCAGTTTATCAACAAAAACCTAATAGTTCATGATGGTTACACAATTTCCTGGAATATACTTTTATTCCACAAAAGATGTTGTTCACTTTTGATTTCTTTTAAAAAAATATGTCCATGATTGTACTCTCTTGACTTGCCCTTTAATGAATCTGAAATGTCATGAACATTTTCCCAGACATGAAATTAAACACCCACTTGAAGCTTTGGGAAAGAGGGATGACAGTGAGATAAAGGAGCTGGGAACAAGCAGGAAGGGGCTGTTTAGAGAGCAGTTTTGAGATATTGTCCATAGACCCCAGAAAACAGCAGCTGAGCACAACAAAAATGTTTGTAAACACTTGTTGCTAATGTGGTGAAGATAAAAGCATCACTAAGAAAACCAGTATTTGATAGCACCTTCATACTTTATTTTGTTCATACAGTTTCTATTTTCAAGATAATATATTGACTTCAGGGAATGTAGTCTAAAAAATTACCCAAAATATGTTTACTGATAAATGTCAGGGTACATAAATAATAAAAGGATAATGGGGTGGTGAAGAACTAACCTAAGAAATTTTTGGGAAGCAGTATTTATAAGGCCAAAGACTGAAAGAACTGTGTACAAATACTGCATTCTCATTAGTAATATTTTTCTCAGAGCAATATGGATTTGCAATTCTGAAAATGCACAAATAAGTAAAACACATTGCAGGTAATGAGATCCACATTTCTTACGATCAGAGGAAAATGTTACAAGAAAGGACTAGGAATAGCTTAGAATGAACCCTGTTGTTTTGGATTGAAATTGGAAGTATCAGCAGGAATCCATGGTTTTTACTATATTTATATAGGTAGATGCAGAGATAAATGTAAATGTGTATATATCTGGGTTACTAGACATACATAACATTTGCTAACTCTGTCCACTGAGTGATCCTAGAGGAAAGAAGAGACCAGTAACAATGAACATACCTAGTGCCCAGACCTTGGCTTCTACACATCTTTCTCCAAAAAAAGAAACCATATCTCTGGAGAAATGGTTGATCCAATGCTGAGATAGAAAAAAAAAAGTACAAGAAGATCCTAGAATATGGTTTTGTACAGAAAATAAAGAAGTGGTTTAAAAATTAATGTGTCATTTTGAAAGACACATTTGCCAAACTGAAGGAGCTCTCAGTGGTCAAACCTGAAACAATATGTGTAACAAAATAAACGAGAGTATGGAATTATAATCAACAGAATAAAATAAATATCTATGAGCCCCTATCGATATAAATAAATAGTCATAAAAACAAATAAATAGAGAAGAGGCCACTCTTTCAGAAAAGATTTCTGGTTTATCAATGTAGAAGAAATGAAAGGCATGCAAAAACTATTAGGCAAACACCATGGTAACAATTGCAGGTAAGATCCATGGATAGTTGCTAAATTAATGAATGAAAGTTTAAGGAGAAACAGAATATTTGCATAATCTCAATGAGTCTCACTCAACTTTTTTAATTAAACACAAATGGAAAACAGTAGAGAAATCTAGCAAACAACTTAAAATTATTAAGGTTAACATTTTATAGTTAAGATATATCAACCTCAGATGCACCATAATATGATGCAGAGGATGCCACTTCTATAGTATTCTTGCCAAGAATGAATAATCTCAGTCTAATTATCAGAAAACATTAGTTAAAACCAAATTGGTGGACAGTCTGAAAAATCACTGACTAGTGGTCTTCAAAAGTGTCAAGGTCGTGGAAGACCAGGAAAGAGTGGGAAGACTGGGGCACTGTCACAGATCGGGGGAGGGGCAAAGGAATCATACCTAAATGCAACGTGGGATCCTGGTTGTATCCTGGAAGAGAAAAGGACATTCATGGAAAAACTGGGAACATTTGAATAAGGACTCTACTTTTGCTAATAGTATGTACCAATATTAATTTCCTAGTTTCAAAAAATTGTGCTCTGATTACGTAAGATATCAACATTAGGAGAAGCATGGTGAAGAGTATATGTGAAGTCTATGTAGTCTTTTTGAAACATTTCTGATAAGTTTAAAATGATCTATAATAACAAAAGTGTAATATGCTAATTAGACCAGAAGTCCTCCCAGATGTCCTTCCAGAAGACCTTCTGGATGAAGCCAGGGCTGTGAGGGAAGTCTGGGTCCCAGGTGCTTGCCAATGGCCAGAGGAAAACCCTGGTACTGGGTGTCAGAGGGAAGCTGGTGCCAGCAGCCAGGGGAAGGAAGGCCTACTCATGCACAAATTTCATGCATCAGGCCTCTAGTTTTGAAATTAAAAAAGTAAAAAAAAAAAAAAAATCAACTAAAATCATGTGAAGTCCCACTACTGAAAAAATGCTAATATAATTCTTTTATTTTTATTTTCTTCAAAACAGTTTCTTTTTTTTGTTTAATTAAATCTTTATTGTTCAGATTATTACAGTTGTTCCTCTTTTTTCCCCCCATAACTCCCCTTCACCCAGTTCCCACTTCACTCTCCTCCCTCACTTCCCACCCACTGTCCTCATCCATAGGTGCATGATTTTTGTCCAGTCTCTTCCTGCATTCCCCTCATCCCTTTCCCCCGCAAGAATAGTCATTCCACTACCATTCTATGCCCCTGATTCTATTATAATCACCAGTTCATTTTGTTCATCGGATTATTCACTTGATTTTCAGATTCACTTGTTGATAGATGTGTATTTGTTGTTCATAATTTGTATCTTTATCTTTTTCTTCTTCTTCCTCTTCTTAAAGGATACTTTCAGCATTTCATATAATACTGGTTTGGTGGTGATGAACTCCTTTAGCTTTTTCTTATCTGTGAAGCTCTTTATCTGACCTTCAATTCTGAATGATAGCTTTGCTGGATAAAGTAATCTTGGTTGTAGGTTCTTGGCATTCATCACTTTGAATATTTCTTGCCACTCCCTTCTGGCCTGCAAAGTTTCTGTTGAGAAATCAGCTGACATTCGTATGGGTACGCCCTTGTAGGTAACTGACTTTCTTTCTCTTATTGCTTTTAAGATTCTCTCTTTGTCTTTTGCTCTTGGCATTTTAATTATGATGTGTCTTGGTGTGGTCCTCTTTGGATTCCTTTTGTTTGGGGTTCTCTGCGCTTCCTGGACTTGTAAGTCTATTTCTTTCACCAGGTAGGGGAAGTTTTCTGTCATTATTTCTTCAAATAGGTTTTCAATATCTTGCTCCCTCTCTTCTTCTGGCACCCCTATAATTCGGATGTTGGTGCGCTTGAAGCTGTCCCAGAGGCTCCTTACACGATCTTCGTGTTTTTGGATTCTTTTCTCATTTTGTTTTTCTGGTTGGGTGTTTTTTGCTTCTTCGTATTTCAAATTGTTGACTTGATTCTTGCGATCCTCTAGTCTGCTGATGGGATTCTGTATAATATTCTTTATTTCAGTCAGTGTATGCTTAATTTCTAGTTGGTCCTTTATCACAACCTCAAGGGTCTCATTAGATTTCTTGTAGGTCTCATTAAGTTAATCGGCAGTTTCTAGAAAATTCTTGAAAAACCTTAAAAGTGTGGTTTTGAACTCTATATCCAGTAGTTTGCTTTCCTCCATTTCTGTCATTTGTGTCCTTTTTCTTTGTCTCCACATTTTTTATGCTTCCCTGTGTTGATAAAGTGGTTTTCTGTGCTAAGTGTCCTCTAAGGCCCAGTGGTTCAGCCTCCCCAATTACCTGAGGAGGACACTCTTGGTGCACCCCCTTGTGGTCTTTGTGCACAATCTTGTTGTAGTTAAGCCTTGATTGTTGTGGGTATCACTGGGAGGAATTGACCTCCAGGACAATTGGCTGTGAGAATCAGCTGTGTCTGCAGTGGGAGAACTTCTGTGCTGGAGACACCCCTCTGGGGCAAGACTTGCTTCAATGGGGCTTTGGTGCTCACTGAGTCTGCCCCCTGAGTGTGCCCTTTATGGTTCCATGGAGCTGCAAACTGGATGGTCCCACTCTGACCTCTGGGTACACTGGCCCCTGGATCTCTAGGGAGGTGGTAATCTAGCCTCTGCCTTAGGCTATCCAACAACAGCCTCCCTGCAGGGGTTGGGCAGGTCCCACGGGATCAACAGGGCAGGGCTAGCAGTTATGGCTGCTCTCAGAGACTCCGCTTCTCAGTGTCTCTGCAATTGCTGCACGCCCCTCCAAGAGAAAGCTGTCCTCGAGTTCCAACCAATGCCAGACAGTCCCGCTTCTCCCGTATGAGTCTGGGTCCCCAGAGACTCACCCGGAACTGGAGCTCAGAGCCTGAGACTCCCTCCCGATAGAAAACGACAACTGCACCCTCAGCTGCCAGCCTGCTCTTCGTGCACCTCTGTACCTTAGTATTTTACTTCCACACTGCGCTTCCTCTGAGTCTCGGTATGCTTTTCTCTTTCCTTCTAGTTGTAGAATTTCCACTCAGCCAGCCTTCCTGTGGTTCTGGATGATGTCCGTTCTGTCTTTTAGTTGTATTTTTGAAGTGGTTGTTCAAGACAGCAAACTCCGGTGTTTACCTATGTCGCCATCTTGGTTTCTCCTTCCAAAACAGTTTCCTAATATAATTCTTTATGACTTTTTTCTATGTGTGCATATGTATTTTGAACAATTATGTTAAAAAATGGGAAGAGTAATGATAGTAGCATACTTGCAGGGCTGTTGGATGACAAGAGCTAATATATTTAAAGCACTATGTCTAGTGCATAGTGAGCTCACAATACATTTTTAGTCATTGTAAAGGTTGCTTACTGTTTTGTAACTATAAACTAAGTGATGCCTGGTGCCTCCCAGGGAGGCTAAAGGGAGCCCTTAATCCTATCCAGGTCCTTGTCATAGAACAAGAAGAAAGTCAAGAATATAGCAGAAAGATTTAACAAAGCACAGTAAATATATTAAAGTGATAGTACACACTTGAACAGTGAGAGCATGTAGGAGAGCAGACAGCCTTGAAGAATGAGATGCACTGATTGGGGATTGGGTGAAAGGTTTGCATTAAACATTGGGGGAGAGGTAGGGTGATCCTCTGTTTCAGAGGCTGGTGTGGTGACTGCCAGTGTGGCTTGTCCTTATCGCTTCCCTCCAAATAATGATTTTTTTGGTCCTCCCAGTTACAGGAAATTGGGGAGCGAGAAGCAGGGGAATACTAGTAGGTGGTCAGTAAAGGGTTTGTCTGAGATGTTTCAGCCAAGACGGAGAGGTAGAGCTTGAGGCCTTTGTTCTCTGTTTTAATTTTCCTGCGTCATAGGGTAAGTATTTAAGGACTTTGGGTATTTAATGTCATATGTGAGATACTTGAGCAGGTAAGAGATATTTCAAGACTAAACGAGGTAGAATACTAGGTGCAAAATTCTAGAGTCACAGACTGGAACATAAATATAATTACTGTGCCTTTAACTTAATGGGAAGTTATTCAGTTTGACCCTCTTCTGATTATCAGTTTAGATTATCAATACTACTGCACAAGTGCAATTGATTTGTGTTTATTTTCCCCTTTAATAGCATGAGCATTGAATTTAAACAATTATAGCGTAAGATTACATGGAAATAGTATAACAATATGCCAAATGTGTTTGACTTCCTCTGATTTTTCTTTCCGAGAGTTCAGAAACAACGGGGAATCAAAACAGAAACAGAGGAAAGAAACCTCCCTCCCAGCGGCGCTGTTGCTGGAAGCCATAATCCACCAGGCTTGGAACTCCCCTGCTGGGTGTGACATGCTGCATTAGCTGTCCCGGAAGAGCAGTGTCCCTGATGCGCTGAATAGTGTCTGAGAATCTCGTCAGCATTGTTGAAAGTTAGAGAACACAGGGCCTCGCTAGAACCCTGTCTAATCACCTTTTCCAAATCTTCACGTGATGCATCGAAAGAAGGAAAAGAAAGATCATTCTGGGCAAAGACTGATATTCCTTTCTGTGAGTTAAGATCTCACTCATGTGTGGAATTAATTAACAAAATAAACTGATGAACAGAATAGGTCCACAGACATAGAAACATGGAACAGACTGTCTAATCTCAGAGGGAAGGGGTGGGTGGGTGGAAAGAGATTAACCAAAGAACTTTATGCACATATGCGTAACCCATGGACACAGACAATAATGTGGTAAAGACCTGGGTGTGGGGGGGTGGTGGTGTCTGGGGCAGGGTGGAGGGGGTCAATAGGGATAAAGAAGGGGGACATCTGTAACACTTTCAAGAACAAAGATCAATTTAGAAAAATAAAGATTATTGGGACATTGAGACCCATATGTTTGAGCTTTTTAAAACAGTAAGGATATGATAATGTTGGATTTTTCTCTTATAATCCATCCTACTCAGATTGTTTAGGCTAAAGCATTACTGAACAGATGGGCTACATCCTCAAGGTTGGAGGAGAACATAATAACAACTCAGGTGAAGGCCAAATTGGTAGAGAAACAAGTTTCAGAGGTACCACCATGTGTTGCACACTTATCATGAGAGAGATTTTTATGGCATTTTAGAGAAATGGCAGCTGGTGTGATCCAACCAGTCCTTCAGAGAAATGTAGATGGATAAACTCAAAGCTGATAAAGTAAACAGAGCCTTACCCATAATTAACACAAGACCATGTAGTTTTTGTCACAATAAATTGCCTTCTGTTATTTTCTTTCCCATTTAGTCTTTACATGCCCATGAATGATGCCAATACAGAGATATTTGTATCAACAAACTTTATTTTAACTAGTGTCACAAAAACCTGGAAAAACCTCCCTGACCATTTGTAATGAGCTTCCCCAGAGTACAGGCATGTGTTGATTCCAGCTCTGAAATACCTGTTTGCTTCTACTTTATCTCCTTTCCCACTGTCCTCTTCTTTCCTCTGCTCTAGTGCAATGCTCTCAAGTAGTCTTCCTCCTTTTATCTCCTTCCCTGCTGTAAGTTGCTTTTTGAATTCATAAATAATTGTCATTTTTCTGAATCAATCTATAATAATAAAAGTGTAATATGCTAATTAGGCCGGACAGCCGAATGACCTTCCGGATGTCATTCCAGATGAAGCTGCGGCAGCAGGGGTGAGGCAGAGGTGGTTAGGGGCAATCAGGCAGACAGGCAAGCAGTTAGGGGCATCAGGCAGGCAGGTGAGCAGTTAGGGATGTGCAGGCAGGCAGGCAGAAGCAGTTAGGGGCATCAGGAAGCAGGCAGAGTGATTAGGGGTGATCAGGCAGGCAGGCAGAGTGATTAGGGGTGATCAGGCAGGCAGGTGAGCAGTTAGGGGTAATTAGGCAGGCAGGCCAGGGGTTAGGGGTGATCAGGCAGGCAGGCAGATGAGTGGTTAGGAGCCAGAGGTCCTGGATTGCGAGAGGGATGTTCCATTGCCAGTTTAGGCCCCATCCCATAGGCAAGCAGTTAGGGGCAATCAGGGATTGGGTTTAAACTGGCAGTCAGATATCCCCTGAGGGGTCCCAGATTGCAAACAGGTGCAGGCCAGGTTGAGGGACCCCCTCTCCCCCCCCCCCCCCACCGTGCATGAATTTCGTGCACCAGTCCTCTAATTTTTGAATAAGTCTCAATTTTCTACAGATTAAAATCCAAGCTTCTTAGAATGACTAAAAAGGATTTTCACAATCTGGGCTCAAATTGACTTTCCAGATCCACCTACCAAAATTATTTTGTACTCTGTGCTATGTGACACACGTCATACTCTTGTACCTCCATGCCTTTGTTCTTGTTCCTTCTGCCTAAATGTCCTTTTCCCTTACTTCTGTAATGGTATCCCACTGGTAGTCTAATCACCCTTTCCATCTCAACTCAAATATGTTTTCTCTGATGCTCTCTCTTCTCCATTCTCACCTACTTTAAATTAATCGCTGCCTTATTGCTATATTTCTACAACTATTACAGCCCTTGTTATAAAAATGCCATATTTAATTGTACATATAGATTTTAAGTTCTTTGAGAGCAAATTCCATGTCTTATTCTTGTTGGTTCAACCTGGCTCTTCTATACTTTGTAGGAATTTAATAAACCCACATATGAGTGAATGTATAAATGAATAATGCAGCCTGGGGGCCTCAGGTACCTTTCAGAGACTTAAGTAAATTTAGACTGAACATGTTAACGTTTGGATGAGACTGTTGTGTCATTCATGGGACCATCCCTTGCAATGTGGGCATTACAAGCCTGTAAATGGTGCTCTGAGGTTATCATGACAATCCAAAACATTGCCACACATTTCCAAATGCTTCCTACCTCCTGCAAGGATAGTACTTTCCTGGTTGTAAACAGTTTCTGGCTTAGCCCCTTCATTGTGTTTCATTAGAAATCCAAATGGACTTGTCACTTTAGGAGATGAGTTGTGAAGTGGAACATCATGCATTGCACAGCCTGCTCACTGGCTCCACCTCTCTGCTTTCCCCCCAGAGTTCATGTTCCCAACACTTCATCCTTCTACTGCCTTTTTTTTTTTTTAATCGGAAATATTATCCAGTCCCTTTCATGATAATTCCTTAAAAGTGGCCCCACCTGGATGGTTTGATCTCTCCTCCCTGGTATTCCATGGGTTAAGACTTTGTCATTGTGTTATTAAAGCCAATATTGCATTCCATGCCAATAATAAAATAATAGTTCTAAATTTCTTGTAAGTATTTTAAAATATGACTTATAAGTTCCTGAGAAAGCTTATTCTATTTAGGGCCTGTATAGATTGAATGTTTGTGTCTCCCCAAATTCATACATTGAAGCCCTAATGCCCAGGGTGGCTGTATTTGGAGAAGGCGCCTTTAAGGGAGTGATTAGGGTTAAATGATCATAGGGGTAGGGCCCTGATCCAACAGGATTAGTGTGCTCACAAACAGAAGCACCTATACTTGCTCACTCTCTCCTTACTGCACACGTAAACCAAGGAAAGGCCACGAGAGCACACAGCTGGATGGTGTCCACTATAAGCCAAGGGATGAGGTGTCAGAATAAAACCTATGTTGCTGGCACTTTGATTATGGACTTCCAGCCTCCAGAACCATGAGACAGTAGATCTCTTTTGTTTAAGCCACTCAGTCTGTAGTATTTTGTTATGGCCCCGAGCAAACCAATACAGGGCCCATGCTTCATTCCTCAGTGTCGGTCTTGAGTTAACTAACTAGTGAACTTCTGAACTGAATCCTGCTAATTAGGATGTACTATTACAGAACGACTACAGCAAAGCTTCAAGGACCTTCCCTTCTCATCTGAGCCCTGCCAGTGGGAATTCAACATCATGCCCCAGGTTTCTCCGTAGGTCACTGCTTGGTGCAGGCCTATTCCCTTCCCCTAGTATTATTCTGGGGCTTGTCTCTGCCTCGCCTCAGCTGAGTGTAGATATTGATGGTTTCCTGCTTCACGAGGTTGTGCTGAATGTGTTGGTTTGCATAACCTCAGATTGGGACTGCAGAATCCCAGTCGCACAAGCATTTTGCCTCCTTATTTCCTCATCTCCTTCCAAGCCACAAATGATGGCTTGATAGGAGTTGGTACAGTCAAGTATAAAAAATTAAAAATCTAGCTTCAAAGAGCACTGACAGTTTGCTGGGATGGGCTCCCAATGTCTAGGGTGCTGTTGGCCAACAGGAGCTATTAAGGAAGATATCCATGACCAGGCAGTCAGTGACCCCCATGTGGATCCCGTCGCTGAACTGGCAACCCGAGATGCAGGTTGCACGATAACCTCAATATGTTGACCAAGGGCAACGCTGCCTGTGATCTGGAGACTTAGAGGTGCGAAGTCATGAGGGTAAGATGGGAGAGTTGGGGGAAGAGAAGGCATAGCACAGGCTGTGTCCAAGGGAGAAAGTGTGAATGAGAAGCTGCATGAGCTCACTACTCAGTAAGGCACTCTGATGACCAAGAAGTGAGCGACACATTGAAGCAGGCTTAGGAGAACCAGGGAGCCACAGCTTCCCATTTGTTAGTGAATCTGCTGGTGTCATAGGTGGTAGATCACAAAAGTCCTGTCCTGGCACTGAAAATGATGGTGTAAACCCAAAGACCTTTGTAGATTAGCAGTAATAGAAATGCATACTCACCAAGTCTTAGTTCATTTCAGCTGCTATAATAAATAACCATGGAGTGTGTGGCTTAAACAACAAATATGCATTTCTCTGTTCTGGAAAGTTAAAGATCAACTTGGAGGCAGATCTGGTGTCTACTGAGGACCTGCTTTCTGGTTTGCCGATGGTTGTTTGTTGTTATGTGGCCAAGAGAGAGAGGAAGTAAGCTCTCTTGCTTCTCTTTTTATAAGGTCACCAATTCCATCACGAGGGCTCTACCCTCATGGCCTGCAATGGGTAATTTTACTTGTCAACTTGACTGGGTTAAGAAACTTTCAGATGGCCGGGAAACCCTTGTTTCTGAGTCTGTCTGTGAGGGTGTTTCTGGAGGAGATTAGCATTTGAATTGATAGACTGAGTAAAGAAGACCAGCCTCACCAATGTGGGTGGGCACAGAGGGCCTGAACGAACATAAAGGAAGAGAAAGGGAAATTCACTCCCACTTGACATTTCTCTGCCATCCTTAGATATTGGCACTGCTCGTTCTTGTGCCTTTGGACTCTGACTGAATTATACCATTGGCTCCCCCAGTTCTCCAGGCAGCAGATAGTGGGACTTGGCCTCCATAATCATGTGAGTCAATTCCTAGAATAAATCTGTATATCTATCTATCTATCTATCTATCTATCTATCTATCTATCTATCATGTATCTAATCTACTATTGGTTCTATTTCTTTGGAGAATACATGACCTGATTTTACCTCTCCAAAGCCACACCTCTTATTACCATCCCATTGGGGGTTAGCAGTTCAACATATACATTTTGGGGGACACAACATGTAATCCATAATACCATATTAGACTTGCTCAGGAGAGCCACTATGAGGAAACAGAAAGAGCCAGTGAGGCCATACAGGTGCATGGGTGGAGCTCTGTGCTGGGACAGCATGGTCCCAGGTTGCTACCTTCCCCGCCCCTGCCCCCCTCGAGAGGAAGATGGAAGTGAGGAAGAATTGAATTTATTATTTCAAGCCCCAGTGACTAGGATAGTTTGTACAAGGCACCGTAGCAGATGAAGCACTTGGTTGACCTCCTGTAATGATGGCCTGGTTCTACCCGGACCACCTGGGAAAAGATGACAATCTCTGTGAATACATCTACCTTTCTCTCCCTTTCTGTACCTTTCCCCCAGAGCACCCATGTATGACCTCTCTCACTGCCTGCTGGATCTTTTCATCTCAGAAGAGAAAGGCTCTGACATGGTCTGAACCTGAAAGTGGACTTAGATATGTTGGCATCATTAGATCTTTAGCTCTTGCAACCCACTTTTATAGTCCTCATGCTATGTGTTGCTGGCAAACCATCTCCCTTCCTACCCTCAGAATTCTGTTCAATCTGCCTCATCGCCACAGGCTTTTCCCAGGTGGGCTCCCTCCTGCTTAACACACATCAGTCATTTCACAGTCTTCTCAGCACTTGCATTTGTTTAAATATAGCTTGTTTATGTTCCTAACTGTGCTCTTGCTTTTATTTTTACTTTGCTGTGTTCTTATAAATGTTGTGGATGTTTGCCTTTCCTCTAACAACAGCAACAGCAGCAGTGACAATAATGACAGCTCTGTCATTCGTCTGGGTTTAACTATGTGTTTGTCCTTGTGTTACACATTTCAGAAACAAACATTTTTGTTGTTGTTGTTGAACCTTATGATACTCCTCTGAGTTAGATGTTTTAAAATTTGTTTTCTTTGAAAAGTAATATATTAAGCTCTAGCCTATTTGGTTCAATGAATAGAGAATCAGCCTGCAGACTGAAGGGTCCTGGGTTTGATTCTGGTCAAGGGCATGTACTCGGTTTCAGGCTCAATCTCCAACCCTGGTTGAGCACATGCGGGAGGCAGCCAATTGATGTGTCCCTTTCACATTGATGTTTCTCTCTGTCTCATCCTCTTCCTTCTACTCTCTCTAAAAATCAATGGAAAAATATCCTCTGGTGAGGATTAACAACAACAACAAAGGAAAAGTAATATATTAATGAATGAGCATTGTAAAATAGTTTTAAAAATTGTTTATAAAAAAACTGAAAGCACCTCTCCCATTTTCTTCCCCATAGTTAGCGTTGGTGATGTTGGAATGTGTTTCCTTACTGATCCTGTGTGCATGCGACTGTGTGTACATTTTTGGACACAGAAACTTGGATGCAGATTTTTAAATGTAAATGGAATTATAGAATAAATAGTTTATGATTTTCTTTTTCACTTAACAGTATATCTTACAAGTAGCATGAGGAAAGAATAACTGTCCCCATAACATAGGCAAGGAAATGGAGGTTTGGAGACCTTAAACAACTTTATCCTACTAGGTCGTAGTCTCCATTACATGATAGGTTTCTTGAAATAGCATAAGCTTTCTGTTTTATACCGATATCCAGTGCCTTATACTTTAATTTTCATAGCTCACTTGTTCCAGAAGTTTGGTGCTTCCCTTCTACTCCTATTCTTTTTTAATTTTCTTCTTCTTCTTCTTCTTCTTCTTTTTTAAGCTGTGCTTTTATTGATTTTAGAGAGAGAGGGAGAGAAAGAAAGAAACATTGGTGTGAGAGAGAAACATTGATTGACTGCCTCCTGCATGTCCCCTATAGGGGATCAAGCTGACAATCAAACCAGACCAGAGGTCACTGGCTCGAACAACTGAGCCACACCAGCCAGGGCCTTCTACTCCTATTCTTGAAGCAGGATGCTTGTTTCCTATGGTGTTCCTGAGTCTTAGTAGCCTATGTGACACTTGTAATTTCAGTCAAGCTTTAGCTTTCCTATGCCTCATCTGGGTAGTGCCACCCCCACCTGACGGAATTCCAGCACCTTCCATCTGCTGACAGACTTTCTGATGCTGGCTGTCTGCCTGTGGCATTTTCCTTGCTCCTGAATTTGCTGATGCTTTTCAAGCTTGACAGTTGACTTACTATGTGCAGGTTGCCATTCCAGCCATCTACTGTGCTGCTAGTCAGGCAGGGCTCTCTCCTGGTACATACAGCTGAGTTTCCTTTCCTCACATGTCCCCTTGCCCCTATATCTGCCCTACTTCACAGGGTGAATCCTGTTGCAGGTCCCTTGCAGCATGCTTGATCCCACCCAAATCCTGCCTGCTTTATATTGAGGAGTGCCAGAAGCTAATTCCAGCATGTCATAAATGCAAGAGTTTCATCAAAAGATTGATGGAACTTGAGGACTCAGCAAGGGCTGAATCACATGTTATTGCCTGTTGGGAATGGCTGAGGGCATTTCCCCAAACCTGAAAAGGATGCATAAATGATTGCTTGCTGCCAGACAGCTGAGGGCATTTCAATCTACATGTTATTGGCTCCTACTGGCCAAACACCTGAACAGCCAGAGGCAATTCCTCCAATCTGACAATGGATTCTGTATACCAAACCTTACCCTTTGATATGTATATCTACCTTGCTTTAGAACAAATCTACTTATATAAAAACCATGGGTGGTGTTTGTCACATACAGACGAACAGCCGCTGACCGAGCACGAAAGGAAGTCAGTCCTACAGGGGTTGTCTTGGCAACGGCTGCACCCTTCCCAGAGCTGTTTCCTGGAGCTGTTTCCTATAAGGGCGGGGTTTGAGGCAGGAACCTGCGCTCGGAGCATGGAGGCAGATCGTGTGCCATGCCAGCACGGGGTGAACCTGAGTGGGGGGGCTGAAAGGCTTAGAAAAGAAAGATAAGAGAATGAAGGCCGGGTCTTGGTGGGACACTGCTTTTCTGAGAGGGCAGCAACCATGCCCATAGCCATGCCTTTAGTTTATAGCAGATGCTACGAGGCAAAGTAAGGGTGTGACCAAGATGTTTACAAACATTCTCCTGGGTTTTAATCCTACTCAACTACATGCACCTGAACTCTATCAAGCCCACATCACTCAAGCACGTGGGGCCATGTGTTCCGACAATAGGTTCAAGCTTACAACTACAGCTGTTGGCTATAATTGTGCTGGGAGAGCCCTGCCTTCCAAGCTGGGACTTGAACATGACAATGAGAGGACTGTGCCCTCTCATCAGTCCAAGGCTTGAACCTGTCCAAAACACTGTAGCAGCTCCTCACAATAAAATTTTAATTCTGTTTCTTTGTTATTGATGTTGTGGCCCCTCCCCATAACAAAGAAACAAAGGAAAATTTCCCCATCGAATTTCTGAATAGTATTACTCCTTTGGGAATGCCATGTCATAAATTAAAATTGAAAGTGGGTGCAATCATCATGCTATTGGGAAATCGCAATAGTAAACAGGGTCTTTGTAATGGTACCAGATTTATTATCAAAAGATTACGACCTAACATTATCGCAGCTGAAGTATTAACAGGATCTGCAGAGGGAGAGGCTGTTCTGATTCCAAGAATTAATTTGTCCCCATCTGACACTGGCCTCCCATTTAAATTGATTCGACGAAGGTTTCCCGTGATGCCAGCATTTGTGATGACTATTAATAAATCACAAGGACAAACTCTAGACAGAGTAGGCATGTTCCTACCTGAACCCGTTTTTGCACATGGTCAGTTATATGTTGCTTTCTCTCGAATGTAAAGAGCATGTGATGTTACAGGTAAAGTTCTAAGTACTTCATCACAAGGGAAATTAGTCAAGCACTCTGAAAGTGTTTTCACTTTTAATGTGGTGTACAGGGAGATATTAGAATAAGTTTAATCACTTTATCAGTCATTGTATCAGTTTTTTTATATCATGTTTTTGTTGTTTTCATATCATGTTTTTGTTGTTTTTATATCATGCCTCTGTTGTTGTTATATCCTTTTGTTACTGTTTATTTATTAATAAATTTATATACTATTTTCATATACATTTTACTAATTTCCTTTCATCTCTCACATTTCTATTATAGAGAAAGGGCAAATAGCAATGTTAAAATATCTCTGCTAATTAATTCCCTTTTTAAAAAAAATATATTTTATTGATTTTTTACAGAGAGGAAGGGAAAGTGATAGAGAGTTAGAAACATCGATGAGAAAGAAACATTGATCAGCTGCCTCCTGCACACTCCCCACTGGGGATGTGACTGCAACCAAGATACATGCCCTTGACCGGAATTGAACCCGGGACCCTTGAGTCCACAGGCCTATGCTCTATCCACTGAGCCAAATCGGTTAAGGCAATTAATTCCCTTTTAATGTGCATGAATTTTGTGCACTGGGTTACTAGTTGTGTTAATAAAGAGCAAGGGGTCCTGAGACAAGAGAACTTAGTTCCTTTAGCTAAGTTTTCTCTGGCTCCCCAAAATGCCTTCCAAAATTATGTTTCGTCTCTAGACTCTTGATTAATTTACAAACATCACCTTCTCCAGATTCCTGAACCCCTTCTAGACGCTGGATCAAGCCCCCCTGCAAGGAGAAAAGCAACTTGCCCTGACTTTAGGCAAATACACGATCCATCCTAACAGAATGCGAGGTTACCATATATTCCATTGAGAGCAAAACAAACCTAATGAAGGCTTTGGCATAAAGTGGAACAGATAGGGCGAACCAGTGGTGTACAGTGTGACTTCTCATTTCTTTACCATCTATGGAATGACTACCCCATTTAGGCTAATCAGCAGCATTTCCTTTGCTCACCCTGATCTTGTTGGTTTCTTTTATAAGAAATAACACCACTTCTTCTTGTTTTAAGAAATAGTCTTCTAGAGATTGTTTTATTTATTTTTTTCATAAACTTTTGAAGTGCTCATGAGGCTTTTCTATTTTAGTAAACAGTTTTTCTTCATTTCTCAGCAACCTGTCTTATGCTCCTCATTTCCTTATCAGTGCCACGAGCAGTTTTAGTCACCCAGAATGGAAACATGGGAGTCATCACATAAGCCTCTCCTTTACCCTCTGGTGCTGCTGCCTGTGCCCTGGTCAGGGACCCAGCAATACATCCTTGTTGATCTTCCAGGCCCCTTCCTGCACCACTCCCTGTCCCACGCTGTGATATGCTTTCCCTTGTAAGCATTGTTTTTATTACATCACTCCCATTTTCAAAATCTAAAATGTGTCCTATTGTTTACCAGAATTGGCTCAAATAGATAAGAATTGCCTACTGTTTTCTTCCATGTGCCAGAGTTGATCAGAAAAATTCTAATTTAGGGGCTCCATTTGTGGGTCAAATAATTATTCTTGGGAATGAATCAGAGCCCTTGATTCCAAACTTCAATCTAGTTCCCCCGAGTTGATCTTCCAGACCCTTCATAATGGAATCCCATTCTATTACCCAATCTTATTCCCTTCTATTCCCCCGGTGAGAACCTTTCCATTTGTCTTGTAAATATGCAGGGAATCATTCTGCTGCTAAGCCTTTGATCAGGTTCTACCCTACTTTGCAACACTCTGCCCTTTTCTCCTGTTGAATAGGAAGTTGAAAGGCTGTAACATGTCATCCTTGGCCTCCACCAGCCCATCTTGTACCCTATTACCAAAAAGATTATCTTGCTGGATGGATCAATTATAATAAAGGCACAACTTTCCTCAAATATTGCATCTCCCTGCTTGGCTTGATAGGCTGGTAAGGGTTGGGTTTTGGCTCCCACTCACTTCCTCCCTTTGTGAGGAGCCTTTGTGCACCATACAAATTGCACAATGGTATATGGCAGCCCCATTCAATCCATCAGCCCAGGGCCAATTTGTTTGACCCAATTGGGGAGGAGAATTTATTTTTTTCCCTCCAGCCTTTTCTTAGCCCAGCTGATAGCCTGCTTCTTGCTTGAGGATACCAGTCATCAAATGTTCTCTTTCTAAATAGCATGTTCACAAGTTTTATCATAAAATTGAATTCTTGGTTATATTTTGTCTTGGTTTCTGAATGTTTCTTGGGTTGGCTCTATCTTTCCTGATTGGGAGATTGTTAAAGATAATAATAATAGGACTTGGAGTTTTTTCTCTAGTAAATAAACTACTCACCATACAAAACTAAACACATATATTATTTTATAAAATCCAATTACCCTTAATTGTAAGATATTCTTTGGCTCTATTTACCACTAAAAAAGAAAAAGAAAACTCTGAAAATTGAACTATAGCTTAGCATTCCTATTTTAAATTTATTGAAAATAATTTTTAGATTTATTTATAAAGATTTTAAACACTTTACAAAGATTATACAACACTCTTACACATATATAAAATGAAATATATGTCAAATACACTAGTTAAGATATTCCTAAATATTCTTCACAGATTCAGAGTGTTTTGAATCATTTTTGACTCCGTTATAGACGCCTGTGCTTTCCCTCAGCGTGGTTCTCTGTGCTCTGGAGAGCAATGGTGGTGTATCTGTTCTTTTAAGAGTCCTTCACAGTTTGGGGGAAATTTTCTTTCAATCTACACACAACCGTTTTACAAGTTTTGATGCTATGTTTCTCTTGATCTTACCAGACAATGTCAATGAAACTCAACAGCTAAGTCATAGTAATTCCTCAAAAGTTCTTAAAGAGCTTTTTCGATGAATACCAAGGGGTTGTAGTTGTCCAGTTATGCCACCACAATATCAGCCAAGATTGTGCATGAATAGGTAACGACACATCATTACTGGCACCAGGTTAACATTAGCAGTAAGATACCCTTGCTTTCAAGTTTTATTATCCCCATTTTAGAGGTATTAAAAGTGGAAAAATGTGTTTTAGTGAGATGAAATATAGGAATAATTGTTTAGTTAACTTATCTCAGTGGATTAAGAGAATATCAAAATTTTAAATGAGAAATATCATGTTTGAGGCAGAACTGTTAAGTAGAAAAGGCACTGGACAAGTGTAAGAGTTGTGGTCTAGCTTTTGCCATTCAATCATTTGTCACATTTTTATTTCAGCTATCTGGATTTCAGTGTTATTGTTTGAAGAATAAGGGTATTGACCTGAATGATCTCTAAAGGTTAAAGCAATGAGATTGAAGTTTGAAATCATCTGCCCAGATTCCTGTCCAAGAGAAAAATCCCTTAGACTCCTACTCTGGCCTAGAGATTTGAATTTATCTGATGAAATCTAACATAAGCCACTTGTGGCAAAGGCTGGACTCATGGGAATGATAGTATGCAATCCTTATCCTTCTGAGGAGAAATTGTCCATGTGCAAACTCTCCTGTCAGGATGAAGGGGAGGAGAGAGTAATCAAGATGATGAAATGGAGAGTTCATTTGTATAGAGAGAGTTAGACTCTTAGAAATCTCATTCTCTCCCCCGCCCCCCCCCCCGCCCCCGAATATTGACAAAGAACCAGAGGCATTCTGCTGGAAGGAAATTAGATTGCAAAATGGTTAATTCTCCCCAAATGGAAATCTGGTAAAGAATTTATGTGTGGTGCCTGAAATATACACAGCAGAGCCAAGTGACTCAGTCAATTTAGAAAAGATCACACTTTAATTAAATGCAAAGGGAGAGAGAAAAGTAAAGAAATGTTATCCTGCTTTTCAAAGATACATAGAACCACTACAAATATAATAGATAAGTAACATTATTTGCT
The DNA here is from genome assembly GCF_964212035.1 of Myotis nattereri. Taxonomy (NCBI): domain Eukaryota; kingdom Metazoa; phylum Chordata; class Mammalia; order Chiroptera; family Vespertilionidae; genus Myotis; species Myotis nattereri. Next base: position 162,038,726 of record NC_138075.1, read on the forward strand.
TATTTATTCTGCAGTCTAACGATGCAGTACAAACATAAGGGTATTTATTTTTAATTACCATGACACTTTAGACCCTTTCCTTTGTAGTTAGTCCTCAAAATCAAGCACCATTTTCAAATTGAGTAAGTTACATGCACAAAAGAGTTGCTTAAAAAATGAAGTATGGGTACGAGGAGAATTTAATGTTTTGTTAACTTTTTCTTTTACATTAAAAAAAAAAATTGCAACGGTTGAGTGGGACCATGCCGTGGATAAGAACATCTTTGTGCTATCTAGAGTTACATATTGGGACCATCTTATTTGTATCCACAGATTAGGATTTGTAATTACACATACTCTATTTCATCAAACATAGGAAAGAATACATGGTCTGAAGGGGTACTACAATAGGATACTACAATCTTTTTGACATTTTCAAGTTTTTAAAATAGACTTTTGATGTATCTCTGTAACTTCCAGTCTTCTAGGTGAGAAAATTTAATTGCTGTACTTCATTACATGCAGAATCAGAAATTTTAACAACCTAGTACTTTTAGCAGTTTAACAAGAAAGAGGCGATGGAAAGAACATGAGTTTCAAATTCAGACAAAACAAGGTTCAGTTTCTGGATCAGTCACTTACAGATAGTGTGACTTCAGATTCCTAACCCCTCTGAATCTTGATTTACACCAATAGAATAAGTGGTACCTAGTCCAACAAAGACTGTTGTATGGCTTAAATATAATAGGTGAGACATGCTGAGCATAGAGAGAACCCTGAATAGCTGGTAGCACCTACAATAGCATTTGGAATATTGGCACCCAGCATCTGAATAGTGGGGGAGAGGAAAATGGAAGTGGACACATAGGTCTTGATTGGCAAGCATTGTAACATTGCCGGGGTCCAGCCCCAGCGGGTCCAGGGGTCCCCAAAGGTGTGGACGGAGTCGGCGAAGAAGGAATGACAAGGAGGCAGCGTTCAGTTGATCAGCAGCCTAGCCAGGATCTCCAGCCAGGATCTCCAGCCAAGTTCTGGTCTGGATCTCCAGAGAAGTTCTGGTTCAGATCTCCAGCCAGGTTCTGTGTCTATGTTCTCTTGCTAGGTTCTCCAGGTTCTCCAGCCAGGTTCTGTAGCCATGTTCCCTCGCTAGGTTCTCCAGCCAGGTTCTGTCCAGGTTCTCCAGCCAGGTTCAGTCACCAGGTTCTAGTCAGGTTCTCTTGCCAATTTCTGTAGTCAGGTTCAGTCCAGGATCTTTTGCCATGTTCTCTCCAGCGAAGTTCTTCTGTCTCTAAGTTCTGTGTAGGTTCTGTCTTCTTGGTTCTGTGTGCAGGTTCTGTCTCTCTTCGTTCTGTCTTCTTACATCTGTATTTATACCAGTTGATTCCAATCCTATCAATCTCTATTCCAAAGGTTAGGGCGTTTCTTATCTCCATTCCAGGGAGTAAAGATTATGTAGCTTAAGCATGATTGTTCGTAGTTAAAGTGATTAATTACCCACCTGGCACTTAGTTGAGGGGTTTTATTCCCTCCCTAACTTCAGGGGAAAATCCCTACCTGGGGAAACAATCTTTCTCAGAGAGGAGACCTTGGTTAAAACACATAGTGCCAAGAAGGTGAGCAAACATATTAAGAACAGTATGCCATATATGCCAGGTCCCTTCAAACAGCAAGGATGGACCGGCTCCCGGCATAACATGTAATAGTTACACGAGTTTCTAATCCTAAAAAGAAAGCTAAGAGGTAGATGTCATACTTTTTCTCTCAATATCATGAGCATAGCTCAATTCATGTGGTGTAATGTGAAAGAGCACAAATTATGTCAAAATATCCATTGAGGAATTTTTAAATTGTGGACAACTTGGCAGCATGTGGTTAGACATAAAAGCATGGCCTAGGCTAACTTGCCTGATACACACACTGGTTTGTAGGGGCAGATATTACTACCCCCAAATAGTAGCCATTTACTCCCATCTAGTTAAGCTACCTACATTCAGAGAGCTTAATTTTCCTTTTTAGGATTTTAAACAGAGGAAGAGAAAGTTAATTTCTGAAATCAGTGTTTAGTCTCAGACTTTGGACAGTATCTGAAATTAATAGCAATAGATATTCTTTCTTTCTTTCTTTCTTTCTTTCTTTCTTTCTTTCTTTCTTTCTTCTTTCTTTTTTTTTTTTTACCATTAAGCTGATAAACACCACCACTAACGAGTCCTATTTTCAGCCTGGGCCTTAGAGGAACTGAAATCTAGTGGTCTGAGAGTGTTGCAGAACCTGAACTCACTGTTTCTCTCCATTTGCCTATGGCAGGTTCTCTAGTGTCAAGAGAAAACTTCATTTGGGGTAAATCCTTACCCCCTTTGACTCATTTGTGGGTTTCACTTAAGTTTTAAATGTCTCTGCTTTCAGGCTATTGCAGAGTTGAGATGCCATTTATAATATATTTACTAAAAGAGTCCTGAAAAACAAGTCATTAGTCAGCTACTTTGATCTGGTTCTCTTAATCAAAGATTTATTGGGACAGTTTAGAAATAGTCAGATAAATGCTCACCCTACCTGGGAGAGGGGAGCGGGGAGCCATGCTCTGTGGAAGATTTATGCTGAATTGCTCTATGCCATCCTGCATTTGATTAACTTTTATCAACCAGAACAACAAAAAAACACCCCAAACCTTTCCCAATGCATCATTTATATGAACTTTATAAATGAATCATCCTTCTATTGCCAGCATAATTCACCATGATATAACCATTTAAAACATCTCCAAGAATAAGCAATTAACACAGGAGGTATTTATGTGATATTTCTGCAACAATTTCATTTGGGAAAAACTGAATGTGCTACTTTGTAATCTGAAACTATAAAGGATTGATATAAAGTTGGTTTTTTTAAAAAATTAATTTCAAGTTTTAAGTATTCCTAAGGTCAGGCAGGAGATAAGTGGCCCCACCCTACCACCTTCTCGATCAGAGTAAACCAAGTCAAAGGTTGAACAAAACACTTTGCTCATGAGATATGACATGTGAGTCCCCTAGGATCCAAATGCAGTTATACAGGCTTACTCTATTGTTTGTGGGGATCATATTTCCTCAACCCGAGATTTCAAGTAGATATGATAGTGGAATTTTAGATCTGGGAGACAAAGTTTAGGTACATTATTCTGAGTGCTCATTCATGACACTCGGGGTCGATTTTCAATTCCATCAAGAAAGACACATTGCCGAAACCGGTTTGGCTCAGTGGAAAGAGCGTCAGCCTACGGACTGAAAGGTCCCAGGTTCGATTCCGGTCAAGGGCATGTACCTGAGTTGCGGGCACATCCCCAGTGGGGTGTGTGCAGGAAGCAGCTGATCGATGTTTCTCTCTCATTGATGTTTCTAACTCTCTATCTCTCTCCTTTCCTCTCTGTAAAAAAAAAAAAAAAAAAAAAAAAGACACTAACAAATTAAAAGATCCTTTCTGGCAAATGTGAAAAAACGTTAGGTCTCTTGGGAGTGCAAATAGGTACTGAATCCTATTGTCCTTTTACTTCATTAATATATCTTCTTAATGAAAAAATGACTAACATAGCCATTTCTTTTGTATTATAAAAAGTTAAAAGGACAATTAAGGTAAAGGGCTTCTGAAAACATTCAAAGTACAGATAGATGGTTTCCAAAAACGGTTTTCCTGTTCCCAGATGATTGATTCGTATTTTCAATGCCCTTGGCATTTCTGCGGCCTCATTATTTTTTTTTTCATATATTTATGTAAAAAAAAAAAAAGTTGGTGTAATACTTTTTCTCCTCCAGATTCAGTGTCTGATTTTTCTCTTCTGGACTCTGAGCCCCAGAAGGCTGGCTCCTCTGGACCCTTTGCCCTCTGGTTTCTGTTGGGTTCGGCCGGTGGGAATCACTGAGAGAAGATTGAATATCGGGTGTTAATTCTCCTGACATCTCCTACAGCTGCGTTGGGGGACTTTTCTTCCGTGGCTATCACTCTTGCTGTAGAGCTCTGTTCTTTTGTTTTAGCCCCATACCCTAAGGGTGCTATGGGATTCCCACAATTGAGTCACCACATCTTATTGGTTTCCTTAACCTTGTCTACACCTCTGTGAATGTTCTCTTTACTAGACTCTCTTTAATAAAACTCTGTTCATTCTCTAAGCTATTTTAGTTCTATCTGCTTTATAATGAGACCCTGATACATTTGCTTGGCATTTTCCTCAGGTAGATGTGGATGTGCGGTCCACTAATATATAAAACAGACATAATTAGAGTGAAAAGAGCATTTTTGATTTGTGAAAAGTCACACTGGAAATTAGTACCAAGATTTGTTCCCAGCCCTGCTGATACCCAGCTGTGGTGCCTGGGGAAGGTTTCTTAACTTTTACAAGTTTCACTTTTCTTATTTGTAAAATAAGGGACTGGTTTAATGTTCAACTTTCAATTATCTACATTTTAAAGTGATCTTGCAAAATGAATATTTTTTCTAAACTCACAGAGAGCGTGGGTTATCATCCGTTTACAATGTTGAGTTTATCCTGTAGATTATGCTCATACATTGTCATTTAGAATTTGCAATACAGAAAAATTAAGCCCATAACTATTTCACCTGCTTCTCTCTTGAAGCATGAACTTTGAGGCCATTTACCAGAAAACTGGAATAAATTACATTTTATTTGGAACTGAAAATATGTGTAGAGAAAGAATGGCAAAGATGGAATAACAAGAACCTGATTTATGTTCACACCTACTACAACTAAAACTCCAGAACAAAATATACTCCAGAACAGTTTTAAAGGTTTTGGACATCAGCAACAACAAGAGAGTGATTCCTGAGCGACAAGAAACAAATGGAGTGAGCGCTATTAATTCTCCACCTAATTTGAATGAGTTTCTGGGTCACAGCATGAGGGCGGGTGGGGTAAAGAAACCACAGGCAGAGCCATCAGCCTCCCTAACTTGAAGAGATAGAAGAACTGGAAACCAGGCATGCCCCAAATAGCTAGAATATGCAGATCAGAATACCCTGGGGGAAAAAGAGAACTACAGAAAGATAACCCTGGAGATCTGGAGATTTGTTTTAGTAGTGGAATAAAATTAACCAAAATTTCATAAAATTTACAATATCCCATAAATACTCTTGAACTTTCTTCTGGGATGCAGTGAAGTTACTTGGAAATAGTTTGATCCTTGCAAGTCTTGCTTTTAACCTTTTATGTTGTCTTAGGCAAAGCTTTAAAGCAAGATTCTGAAGAATCAAACTGACTGATATACTCATAACTTAATTGCATCTCTGAACAAAGCTCAAAGAGATCTATGATAATACAAATATATTGACAGTCCAGAAAGGTAAAAATCACAATGTCTATATCTAATACAAAAATTTCCAGACATGCAAAGAAACAGAAAATTACAACCCATAACGAGGAGAAAAATTAATAATAACTGACCCAGATGATACAATTAGTAGAAAAAATATTAAAACTTTTATTATAACTATATTACATGTGTTCAAGTGCCGGGGTCCAACCCCAGCAGGTCCAGGGGTCCCCAAAGGTGTGGACGGAGTCGGCGAAGAAGGAATGACACGGAGACAGCGTTCAGTTGATCAGTAGCCTAGCCAGGATCTCCAGCCAAGTTCTGGTTAGGATCTCCAGCCAAGTTCTGGTTCGGTTCTCTCACTAGGTTCTCCAGCCAGGTTCTGTCCAGGTTCTCCAGCCAGATTCAGTCACCAGGTTCTAGTCAGGTTCTCTTGCCATGTTCTATCCAGGTTCTGTAGCCAAGTTCTGTCTCTAGGTTCTTCAGCCAGGTTCAGTCACCAGGTTCTAGTCAGGTTCTCTTGTCATGTTCTATCCAGGTTCGGTAGCCAGGTTCTGTCTCTAGGTTCTTCAGCCAGGTTCTCTCTCTAGGTTCTGTCTCTAGGTTTTGTGTGGGTTCTGTGTCTAGGTTCTGTGTCCTGTTGTCTTGTTACATCTGTATTTATACCAATTGATTCCAATCCTATCAATCTCTATTCCAAAGGTTAGGGCGTTTCTTATCTCCATTCCAGGGAGTAAAGATTATGTAGCTTAAGCATGATTGTTCATAGTTAAAGTGATTAATTATCTGCCTGACACTTAGTTAAGGGGCTTTATTCCCTCCCTAACTTCAGGGGAAAATCCCTACCTGGGGAAACAACCTTTCTCAGAGACCTTGGTTAAAACACACAGTGCCAAGAAGGTGAGCAAACATATTAAGAACAGTATGCCATATAAGCCAGGTCCCTTGAAACAGCAAGGATGGACCGGCTCCTAGCATTCAAGAAATTGGGAGGAAAATTGAACATTTTAAATAAAGGAATAAAAGATATAAAAAATTCCCAAACTTTAGAGATGAAAAATTCAGATAGATAAAACTGTCTGAGGTGAGAAATACAGTTGATTCTTATATTTTTGGTAGTTCAATCTTTAAAGTTGCTGTGAACAGTGAATTAGTGAATACTGAACAATTGCTAGTGGTTCTCAACCTTCCTAATGCCGTGACCCTTTAATACAGTTCCTCATGTTGTGGTGACCCCCAACCCTAAAATTATTTTTGTTGCTACTTTATAACTGTAATTTTGCTACTGTTATGAATCATAATGTAAATATCTGATATGCTATATGTGTTTTCTGATGGTCATGACTCACAGGTTGAGAACCATGGGCCAAAACATGGGATTCGGTTCCTGTGAGCCTCTGGCTATACAATTCTCACCATCCAAGCAGTACATAGCTTGTTTTATACATTTTTAAAAACTCCATGTTTAATATACACTGTTCATTCATTAATATTGAACTCAAGGCCAAAAGCGCTATACTTCATGCCTGAATGAAGCTCATAGAACAAGTGTGTTTTCTCTGTAAGGCACATCACAACCTTCTTGTGTTTAGGAACTCTAGACAGCATTTTTGCACTATGCTTGTGGCTATTTGAACAGCAAATTCAATGACAAAAAAGTGTAAAAATGTAAAAATTTTGGCATCAAATTGATATAAAACAACAACACACTTGCTTATAGTATAAGAGCTGAAACAAGAAGGCAGAGTGTTGCCTCATTCAATCTCAGCTGTGAGATGTATGTGTTAGGAAACTAAAATTTTTCTGCTGTTTTGCTCATGCCCAAGAATGACCATGAAAGAGCAGCGAACATTGATCTTGAGGTTGCAAATAAATTTTAGTGAGTAAGCGAATTTACCAATATAGAATCCACAAATGTGAGGATTGACTGTAACCTGATGATATTAATGGAAGATTAGGTCTAACTCAGGAAAAGATTAGTGAACTTGAAGAAATAGAGCCCTGACCGGTTTGGCTCAGTGGATAGAGCGTCGGTCTGCGGACTGAAAGGTCCCAGGCTCGATTCCGGTCAAGGGCATGTATCTTGGTTGCGGGCACATCCCCGGTGGGAGGTGTGCAGGAGGCAGCTGATCGATGTTTCTTTCTCATCGATGTTTCTAACTCTCTATCCCTCTCCCTTCCTCTCTGTAAAAAATCAATAAAATACATTTAAAAAAAGAAATAGAAACCATCAAAAATAAAGCACTAAGAAAGTAAGATGAACAATTTCAAATAGAATAATACACATGTAATTGGAATTACCAACCGTGGAAAGCAGGAAATGTATCTGAGAAAACAATGCTGAAAACTTACATATTTCATAAAAACTGTAAATTCGCAGGTATATGAAGTTATAAAAATAAAACCTCATAAAACCATCCCAAAATATCAAGACAAGAAATATGGATAAAAATCACCAAGGCATGTCTGGCTGGTGTGGCTCAGTAGTTGAGTGTCACGGTTCAGTCCCCTGACAGGGCACATGCCCGGGTTGTGGGCTTGATTCCTGGTAGGGGGCGTGCAAAAAAAAGCCAATCAATGATGATTTCTTTCCCTTCCTCTTTGAAATCCATAAAAATATATATTTTAAAAGAAGTCACCAAGACATATCATAATTAAAATTACTACAAATCAATGATAAATTCAAAATCTCAAAAACAGCTAGAGGGGTGGTGGTGGAGATGGTGGGTTGGATTAAATTATGTACAGAGGAAGAAAAACAGGCACAATAGCATATTTGTTATCAGAAATAATTAAAAACAGAAGGCAGCGAAGCAAGATCTTTCAAGTAATGAAATAAAAGAATTATGTACCCAGAATCAATTTCTCTCAGGCATAAAGGTAGACATTGAAATGCTGAAAGAATTCATAAATATCAGGCATACATTAGTATCAAAGTAGATTTCAAAGAAAATTATATAACAGGTGATAAACTCGTTTCATAATGCTTTGTCATTTGAAATATATAGAATCAATTCATCAAGAAGATTTAATAAGCCTCAGTGTTCACATATGTAACAAAAGAGTTTTAAAATCCATTAAGCAAAACTGGTAGAATTGCAAATAAAAAGAATAGACATATACACAATGATAACCAGAGATTTCTGTATCCCTCTCTCAATAATTTCTACAATAAGTAGACATAAGGATAGTAAGGATATAGGTGACTTGAACAACACTTTCAATCTACTTGACCTAACATGTTTATAGAGCACTCCAAATGGCAGATGTACATTTTATTCTAAGTGTACAAAGATTTTTTTATCAAGATAGATTATATTTGGGCCATAATCATCTCAATAAAGTTAAAAAGGTTCAAGTTATTTAAAGTCTTTTCTTTGATCACAATGGGATTACTACGAAACTAGTCATAGGAAGACATCTAAAAAACCAAATATCTGTTAACTAAATAAAACAATTCTAAATAACCTGGGTCAAAGAAAAATCAAAATTGAAATTGAAGCACTTTGAATGAATGAAAGTAAAACAGAACATATTGATATATTTACAGTGCAGCATTATTTAATGAGAAATTATAGAACAAAATGCCTACATTAAAAAGTAAAAAGCTCCCAAATAAGTAACCTTAGTTTCCATCATAAGAAAGTAGGAAAAGAGAAGAGCAAAGAGAATCCAAAGTAAGCAGAAGAAAGAAAATAATAAAAGTGAGAATAGAAAGCAGTGAAATAAAAAACAGAAAGACAACAGAGACAATCAATGAACCCAAAATTTGGCTCTGAGATAATTCATAAAATTGATAAACTTCTATCCAGACTAATAAGACAAAAAAAAACAAAACACAAAAACACATGTGACCAATATAATGAATGAGAGAGATGATATTATGCAGGTTTTACAGATATTTGATGCATAACAAAAACTCAAACACCTTTATGTAAATATATTACACATCCTAGATGAAATGGACAGATTCCTTGAAAGACATGAAAGATTAAGCTTATTAAAAAATAAATACTAGTATGTAAGACAAATATCCCTGTGTCCATTGAATAATTTTAAGTCATAACCTTTACATAAAGAACATTTCAGACCAAGATGTCTTCAATGATGAATTCTACTAAACATTTTAGAAAGAAAAAATACCAACTATATAAAACTTCTTTCAGAAAATTGAAGAGGAAATAATATTGTACCTCATTCTATGGAGATACAGACTAATATCTAGTATCTTGATATCAAAACTAGAAAAATGCATTGTGTAAAATTAAAAAAATAATATATTTCAAAGATGTGAAAATTCTTAACAAAGTGTTAGCAAATAAAATTCAACAATATATAAAAAGGATAATACATTATAATCAAGCAAGATTTATCCCAGAAATGCAAGGTTAGTTTAATAACTAACAAATCAATGTGATCCACCATACTAATACGCGTGCACGCACACGCACACACACACACACACACACAATTATCTTAATAGACATAGGAAAAGCAATTGCTAAAATTCAAAATCCAAATTAATAACAGAAGGAAAGTTCTTCAATCTTAAAGGGGATATTTTAAGAAAAATCTACATCTAACATTTTAATTAAGAGAGAAAGACTGGTGCTGAGTATTTCTAAGGATGTCTTCTTTCATCACTTATAGAACACTGCACTGGAGATTCAAACCAAAAGACAAGTGAAATAAATAAAAGACGTTTATATTAAACTTGAAGAAAAAACATTTTTCATCACCGACTTCATAATCATTAATGTAGAAAATCCTATAGAATCTATTAAAAAGTTGCTAGAGATGAAAAATGAACTTAGTAATTTTCCATGATTCAAAATGAATACCCAAAAGTCAATTGTTTGTGTATATACTAGCAAGGGACAATCAGCAATTAATAATTTTAAAACATAGCATTTATAGTAACATTAAAATATGAAATACTTAGGCATGAGTGTGACAAGAGATGTGCAAAACCTATAAGCAAACTATAAAACGTTGCTGAGAGAAATGAATACAGTAGAACAAAGAGAGGGATGTATTGTGTTTCTGGATCACAAAACTCAATATTGTTAAGGTTTCAATTCCCCTCAAAGCAACTTATAAATTTAATGCAATCACTATCAAAAATCCCAGGACAGTATTTTTATACTGTTCTGCTATAAGCTGATTCTAAAAATTCATATGGGGATGCAAAGGATTAGAATAGGCGAACAAATTTAAAAAGAATAAAGTTGGATGACTTAAAATGAATTCCAAGACTTATTATAATGCTACAATAATCAAGACAAATGTACCATTTGTGTGGAGATAGACAAATAGGTCACTGGAACAGAATACTGAATGAACTCACACATATTCAATTAATTGATTTCAACAAAGGTATAAAGGCATTTGTATAGAGAAAGTTAGTATTTAAAAAAAAATGATGCTGGGAAAACTGGACATCTATATGCCAAAACAACAACAATGATAGTCTTTAAATTCACACCCCACATAATATATAAATATTAACTCAAAATGAATCATAAATCCTAAAACTCAAAAAATACCTAGTGAAAAACATAGGAGGAAAATCTTTGAAAACTTGGGAATGATACAAATTTCTTAGATATATATATCGTACCCAAATTATTATTTTTAAAAAAGAAAAATAAATCAGATTTCATCAAAATTAAGAATTGTTACTCTTTGAAAAGACACTGTTAAGAGAATGAAAAGACAAATCAGATTTTAAGAAAAGTTTTGCAAATCATGCATGATAAAGATTTTGAATTCAGACTATATTAAGAACACTTAAAGCTTACAATAAAAATCAAACAACCCATAAAAACTAATGGATGATTTCAATATATAATTCAGCCAAGAAGATATATGGATGGCAAAAAAAACCCAAAAAACAACGTGAGAAGATGTTCAAATCAGTAGTCAGTAGAGAAATGATAACTAATGAAAGTGACAATGTTTAAAATTAAAAATCTACAAATGCCTAAATTAAAAATCTGAATATATCAAATGTTGGAGATGGAACAACTGGAAGTTTCATACATTGCTGGGGGAAGCATAAAATGCTACACCCATTTTTACAAGATAAACATACTCCTGCCATATGACCCAGTCATTCCATTTCAATCTCTTTTATTCCAAGCAATATGAAAGCACATATCCACACTAAGACTTGAATAAAGTTGTTCATAAGAGCTTGATTGTAATAGCCCAAATCTGGAAACAATCCAAATGAACACCAGTGGGTGAATGGGCAAGCAAATGGCGTTGCACCCATACAATGGAATACCATTCAGCAATGACAAGGAGTGAACAGCAGCATGCACAAATCTCAAGACAATTACTCTGAGTAAAATAAGTCCTACAAGTATCATTTACATAAGATTCTGAAAAAATAATGTATAGGGACAGGAAGCAAATTGGTGGTTGTCTGGTGATGGGAAGGGGGTGAGAGGGGCAGGAAGGAAGGATTACCAGAGGCATGAGGAAACTTTGGGGGGCGGGGGTGATGGATATGCTCATTAACATTACTGTGGTGATGGTTCCATGGATGCATACATAGTTCAAAAGTCATCAGATTGTACACTTTAAATATGTGTCATTTATTACATGTCAATTTTATCTCAGCAAAGCTGTTTGTGTGTGTAGAGAGGAGAGAAGGAGGGAAGGAGGAAGGAAAGGAGAGGAGAGGAGAAGGGGGGGAGAGAGAGAGAGAGAGAGAGAGAGAGAGAGAGAGAGAGAGAGAGAGAGAGAAACTTGGATGCTGGTTTGCATTCTTTATGAAGTATTTATTGGTCAAAAAAAGGGGAGTAAATAACTGTTAATCAGTCCTTATTTTGATGGTGCCTTTAGTTTCATAAATTCAGTGTGTAAAGGGTCTCAGAATGGTGGATTTTTTCTTTGTGTCATTCTCTATAGTCCTGATAATAAGCCCATGATTTGAGCATAATTATGTGTATTTTACAGATGGGTTGCCTGAGGCACTGAATATCAGGTCACTACTAAGACTGGAGACCTGGTATCCCTGGCTCCACAGCACCACTCATTCCCCCCGCCCAGGCCCACCTCAGGAATCAGGGGGTCCATGGCCAAGTGCCTGGGTGTCCCCTTTTTCTCAACATCTCCTGCTGTCCAGTCAGACTTGTAATTTAAAAACCATTTAATAAATATGAACGTAAAAATGCACTGGCAGGTTGCCATCTTTGCCCAATGAACATAGGCCCTACCCTGTTTCTGCCAAGGGAACAGGCTCCAGTCATTGGCATTTCTTAAACCAGCAGAGGAGTTTTCCTGTTGTGTGAGGTTAAGATTTCCAAGCTGCCTGCAGGAGAAACGCAGCCATGCTTCCAGATATTGACACCTGCTGGTCAAGAGCATGAACGTCTACAAAGAAGCATGAACGTCTACAAAGAAGCATGAAGCAGAGGCCTCTAGTGGGAACCAGAGTGAGAAGTCATAGTCAGTCCTTTCGGATTTCAGTCCTTCGTCAGTAAAGATACGTAAGCCTTTACCCGCTATATCTGTATATTTATATACTACGTATAAGTACTAGTTCATGCATTATAAAACATCAAAATGCATTTCAAACATAAATGTAGAATAAACACTAATTTAAAAATAACATATTTTATTAACGATGCCAAAGCACTATTTTGAAGGCAATGTTAATGCATATCTTTCACTCTTTAAAAAGAAATCATGGTTTAACCCATTGTGATATACAAAATGATTATTTGGTTTTTTATTTAAAATGTCTTGAAATAAACTTTAATTGAAATAAATGTTAGTTTATTTGGATGTGATGCACACTGGCTGTGCTTATTTAAATAAATAGATTTCACTTAAAATTGTTTTTAGGTTTTGGATTTTTGGGTTTTTTTTGCAAAAATTTGTTGTTTTAAAAAAATGCATGTAGTAAATCTCTAACTCCAAGATGTGAATCAGTTGTTCTTGCCAATTAGAAGAGGTGTTGCATTGAAAAATTTTTAAACAAAAGAGTTAAAAAACCTTTCAAAACTTTATTTGGAAAATTCTGCTAACATGTTTTAAAAGAATGTAGATGGGGTTTTTATGTATCCGTCATTATTTTCAGCCAAAGAAATAATGAGAAAAATCATGTCAAATATTTATTGCAAATGTTCGCTCCCTAGCTCAGTTTTCTTTCATGAAATAGTTACTTTTTCATTCATTGTAAAAGTGTCACCTTACCTATGAAGGACATGTTACACGTATTTGTTTAAAATATTCGTATTACAACAACAGAAGGGAAGCGAACTTAACACTTTTCTCTTTTTTAAAGGCAAAGATATGTAAGCTGTCCTGAAGTTCTGCAACCCTTTTATGTGCTTTGCCACATGATGACAAGTAAAGCCCTCTGTGGAACAAAGGATTTCCAGGCATTCCACATTCCATTCCATCTATTGTAAAGACACAGTTTTATTTAAAGGTCTCATGGAAAAACCCTCTTCACCTGCTGGATGAGACTGTAGCACCTTGTGCATTTCAGCTTCATTTTGCTGTGGCAGTGTCCTGCCAAGAACGATGCAGTGATTGATTTGTTGATGCTGCCTATTTCTGTGACCTTCCCCCAGAATTCTTGTTAGAATACCAAAGTGGATACTATGTCAGGAGTTAATGTATACAGTATCCCCCCCCCCAAAAAAAAAAAAAATTATGGTGATATAAAATAAGTCAGTTACTATTGAGAAAGTATTTTCTGCAGTACATCTGTCCTTTAATGGCCCACAAACTGTAGTTTTATGTGTATGTTGTCAGTGAAAGACAATCTAGCAAATACCATAAATTGAGTATAGTAGAAACACCACTGGTTTGACTCAACGGTATAACAAAGTGTTCACACTGCTTAATTGGCTCTAGTATCTGTTTCTTTCCATCTTGACCTATTTTTCCCTGTATCTTCAAGCAGCATTTGCTAATGGTGGGATGAATGTTGATTTATCATCATATTAATGTATTTACATTGTTTGGTCATATGATTTTTGTGCCTTGATCATAAGCAAGAAACCCTCAAAAGATGTATTTAAAATTTATCACTATGGTTAGTGGATATTTATAAATTACTGGATTAAGTATTATATAATTTTAAATATTGCTAAAAATTGTAGGGATGTATTTCATGTCAGGGAAGGTTGGAATATTAAAGATTTTCTTCAATCATCTGTTTCTTTGCAAGAATTTATATTTATTTATTTATTTATTTATTTATTTATTTATTTATTTAATCCTCACCAGAGGATATTTTTCCATTGCTTTTTTTTTTTTACTTTTAAAAAATTAAACGTTATTTAAAAAATCTTTATTGTTGAATGTATTACATATTTCCCCCTTCTCCCCTCATTGACCCCTTCTAGCCTGCCTCTACCCCCCACCCCAGGCCTTAAAAAAGAAGAATCCATTGAATTTTCAGAGGGAGTGGAAAGGAGAGGGAAAAGAGAGAGAAAAACATCAATATGAGAGAGACACATGGATTGGTTGCCTTCAACACATGCCCTGACCCGGGCCGGGGATGGAGCCTACAACCGAGCTATGTGCCCTTGTCTGGAATCAAATCCAGGACCCTTCAGTCAGTGGGCCGACGCTCTATCCACTGAGTCAAACTGGGTAGGGCTGCAAGGATTTTTAAAAGCACTCATCTATTGTGAGGGTTAGTTTAGTTCAAACTAGATGTGCACTGTACAGGCACGTGTCTGAGCACTCGCACGGCACACGAGAGAGGACCGATGTTCATCCTCACCGGCTGACACTGACTCTCCACACTGTCCTCTGGACTGAGCGGGGGGCCTGTGCCACTAATAGTAAATGCACTACATACTGCTGTAGAGATAAAGCTAAATAAAATCCTAAGGTGTTCTGTTTGTACTTCAAGCATCATTTTGTGTACCGCATTGGTTGTGTGTACATCACATTTGACAACCCTCTTACAGAGCAATCTTTGTGTGAGTAAGACCAGGATTCCTTACTTTGTATACAAACTCAGCATTGCTGGCTTTTGGAATGAGTGGATGAATCTTAAACGTTCAAGTACAGAGAAACATTGTACTCTGTCAAGTAAAAATGTTGAGGTAATAAAGGGCAACTTCTGCATCTGTAGTAGACAATGGATTATAAAAGTTTCTAGAAGCCACCTGATTTTCCCCCAGCCTCATCCATTTACCTCTGAGATAATCAAGTTGCAAATGTTCATATTTAGAGAATTTAGAAAAAGTTGGCAAAATTGCTGAGCTGTTTATACATTACCTGTAGTGGAGAAAAATCTTGTAATTAAAAGAATCGTTACTACACACCAATAAGTAAAAAGCAGTAGTGTTTTAAAATGTCAAAGTGCTCCCCCTGAGGGAATATTAACACTGCTTTGATAAAGGTCTAGTAAGAATAAAATAATGGAATAGATAGCAGGAGGAACTATCTCCTGTTTGCATCTACTGAAAAGTGGAGACCTGCAGGAGTTTCATCAGATATAATATTCAGCTTCTCACTGATGGCAGTTTGTATATTAGACGGTCAGTACAGTTGAAAAATGATGGACATATACGAAATGTGTCATGAAATGTAAGAATCTGCGCACAAAGATAGACCTCCTCTGTTTCAACCGCTTGTCACAGAATTACAGTTTAAGATGTTTATACACTGATTTCTGTATAAAATGGAGAAAGCCTTCCAGTAAAAGGTCAGAAAGCCACAATGGTGGCCTTCCTCAGTTCCCCTGTCATACAGATCTGGGTCAGGTAACCCAAGGCAGCCCAAGGCACCTCCCTCTATTAGCACCATAACTTGCGAAATGGGACATGGTGGTGAATACTTAGGGATGGAGACCAACATGTCATATTCTAAGATCATTGCATTCCCACGACTCTAATTAAGCGTGCTTTTAAAGAGCATTTTCTTAAGGAGGAGACAATTTCGTCTGCAATACTGTGAGTAGACAAATTAATTTTTCCTCCTATGTCAGACTCTTCTAATGCCAGCATCCATGCTTATAATGCCAGTGTCGCCCTGTACGTCATTCTCCATGTCATTCTTTGCTGGTTTTACAGTTTCTCTATGGTGAATCTAAATATGGATTTTATCTTTTTAAAAATGATGTTTGGAACTTGATGGGTGCTCCCATCGTCCAATATCAAACATTTTCTTTTCGTGGACATTGCGTATCCCCCTAGTCTCTATTGCTTCTTCTGGAATGCCAAATATATGTGTGTTGAAACTTCTCTTTCTATTCTCCTTGTCGATTAATTTCTCTTTTATATTTTCTATCTTTTTATCATTCTGTGCTATTTTTAAAATTATTTCTTCAAATTTATCTTTCAATTCACTAATTCTGTTGTATCTAGTAAGCTAGTTAATCTAAATTTTATTTAATCTTTAATTTTTTAAATTTCCATATTTTCAAGAATTTTGCTTTAGTTCTACTTTAATACAGCCTGTCCACTCTTTTTGCCATGAACTGGTAGCATGATCTCGGGCAATTTATTTCATATTTCTATTCTTCCTTTCTTCACTTGTAAAATGGATGTGACTATATTAACACTGAGCCATTACAACAGTAAATATGATAATGGGTGTGAAATTTCCTAGAGAAACACCTGGTCCACAGTAAGTACTCACAAACGATTGGATGAAATTGTTACAGAAGTCATGAATGTTTTCTGAAAATTGGGCCTCTATATGTATGTCCCAACAGCAGGAGAGGAGGAGGTTGCCCAGAAGTTCTGTTCTGTCCTGTAGAGACATTATGTCACCTCTTTTGTGAAAGAGTATTCTTAGGCTTAGTAGAGGAAGAACAGGCTGAACAGAGGATCGGGGACACAGGTGGGTGGAAAAGCACAACATTTCCTCCATGGCTTTAAGAGTCAGATGATTTCTATTTATTGGAATTTTAACAAGATTATACATATATTAAAGGCCAGGAACTTCTCTTCTCCCTTGTTTTTTCTTCTTTCTATTAAGCCTGTAATAAAGTGGCTTGAAAATAGTGGCTGCTCAATAAATACTTCTGAAATGAGTAATTATATTTTTTTCTACAGAAGTCAAAGTACTTTCATAGAGAGACACAGAAACCGGCATAATCTATTTCTCATGCTTCTTACGCCCACCCCATCCCAGTGAGAATCTAAGTCTTTGAACTTTCTCTAGGGAAGAAAATATGAATACATGTTATGAATAGTTCACATAGTTCATAATTAAATGACAAGTGATGCTATTAGAAAATGTGTAATGGGGAAATATTTAAGAGACAAAGCTCCATTGCAGTTAGAAACTTCTTGATAGGAAACGCATTAGTGGCCCTCTTTATCACTCTAAGATGACAACAAAGATACAGTTAATAACGGACTATAGAAATGATCCCTGAAAGTATAGTCTTAAGATACAGTCAATAAAAGCGTCTGAAAGCTTAGACCCACAGTTTCTTGTTTGCTCACAGTTTACAAGTTAATTTCCCATTTCCTTTTCCTCTTCCTCAACTCATTCTGAATACATTGTATGATATACTATCTGATATTGTGTGTGATGTTTCCTGAAAAAACACATTTATTTTTTAATATCTTATTTTCTTCCTAAGCAGAATATAGATATATATTTTGTTGTTGGTGGTGATGGTGGTGAGGTCCTGGTGGCGGTGAGGTCCTGGAGGGAACAGGGTAGAATGGTGACAACTTGAGGGTCAAGTCACATGGACTTGCTTTTCCTGGTCTCTGACTTACGAATTCTAAACCCATGAACAAGACATGAATCCTCCCTGACTGATGGAAGGGTCCTCTTTCCACTTCAGTGCTCAGGTCTCCTGACTGCCGATTCTCAAACTGGCTCTAAGCAAACCTAATAAAACAAAGTTCAATAGAAACAGTAACCACTTATTTAGAGTTTATTATGTGCTAACCACATGCTTTTATTCAATTTTTTCGAAACAATTTCATGATATAGGTTTTTTTTAATCCCATTTTACTGATAAAACTGTGGTTTCAAGAATTTGAGTGAGTGTCCAAAGTCACACAATATGTTCAGATCAAAACCAGGTGTCAAAACTACATCTCGCCAATGCCAAAGCCACAGTCGTTCACGCCGGGCCAGACTGTTTCTCTTCCTTCTCAGCCTCCTTCTTCCTGGTGGTGAAAACGCTTGTGTCTCCGTGCCCTCATTTTAAAATTAATATAAAGGGTCAACTGCTGTGAAAGTCAGTACAGGTGGAAATCTATAGGAAATCTGATGGAAGCTCATAAAGCTATATAACATATTCATGCAAAGAGAAGAGAGAAATGCTTTTTTGAAAAAAAACACATTTTATATATTTGGTGGCATTGCCTATGGTTAATAACAGATCTGAGAACTGTGTTCATGCTTCATAATTGCCATCTTATTCTAAGCACTTCGATAAAAAAAAAAGGCAGGTTAATAATTACTGGCCAATTTGCTGCCTCTTAAAACAAGTGGCTGCATCACATGCTCCTGTGGCCTCAGAAAGGAGCCAGCTCCCTGTCAAAAGCAGTAGGTTCACTTCTCTTTATGCAATAATGGAACTGAATGTGCTCATTTCAATTGGTACCAAGCGCAGAGACGCCTGGTGATTTGCTTTGTTTGGAAAAAGTGAGACTTCCTAAGTCCCATAAAACAATTGCAGGGCAACATGAAATAGGAATGCTGTCATCCCCACTGCTGTTTATGAGCTCTGTGTTTTCAATAGCCAAATAGACTCCAAATTTTACTTTTCCAACTAGCTTTCCATTAAAGCAATTGCACACTATTTTTATTGTATTTTACTGAGCCACATGAGGCTTTTGTTTACCTGTATGGGGCATACAGAAGAGCAGAAGGAGAAATGAATACTGGGCAAAAATCATGGCTCAGGAAAGCAGCCTAATGTTCCATTACAATCCCAGGGTCGGTTGGCGAGGGTATCAGCCAAGTCATGTGAGGCTAGGATTAGGATGGGCTACACTGTCTGAGGCAATCTGCCAAGGAGAGAGCCAGAAGTTCGACCAAAATCTCTTAGGCAGAACTGAGAAGCTAACCCCAGTGAGACCAATTACAGACACCAAGCCTGACTTGCCGGAGGTGGAGGCAGACACAGCCCGTGGAGCCGGGAGTTTAGGATCAAATGGGGATGGCATGAGATTAAGAACAGGTCAGAAACAAAAGGTCCAGGGCAAACTGCAAGAATACCCATGGCACATTCATACACATCTATATGCCTCAGTCTGTGCATGTCATATGAGATGTCAGTCTGGCTGAAAGAAAACCAGGATGCATCAATTGTTCATTCTTCTCCAGAAAAGAGGGGAACCAGCAGCTGTGCTGAGGATGTGGCTGAAAGAACATGTGGTCAGAGGTGTCATCTTTCTTTAAGAATTCTTCCAGAACAACATAGCAACTAATCACCCCACCCCTGCATGTTCCTACTGCATAGTGTTGAATACAGAACAGTTACTCAGTAAGCATCCCGGATGGACTCAGTGCATCTTCAGGTTAAGTAAAGCCCCTCAAAATAGGTTTAGCAGCAAAATGTATATTTTTAGAATATATATCTTAAAGATCTTATTCTAAGAAATAGGGAAAATATCTAACCCCAAAGATTAATTTCTCAGAGTAAGTCAATGGAGAGGCTCTAGAATTGCCCGACTAGTGCAATGCACCTTCTAAATTCCATATCTGCATCGAATGCCGTTCCTGCATGTTAGGAAGACTCAAAATCAAGGGAACTTGGCCCTGATAACCCACCACCTATTTGTTCTACTTTGATATATTGTCATGGTGGATTATTTAATGTAGAAAGCACCCTTGGAGATAGAAAATATGATGCATCATTTTCAAAAAGCACTTAAACTGTAACCCAAGTGATTTATTGGTAGTTCTTGAGTTTCATAATACTCTAAATCTATGAAGGAATGATTAATTATTATAATTTTTTAATATTTTGTATCAGTGGCCATTAATTAGCAATAACTCTTGCTTCATTGGCCATTGGTAAATTTCTCTTCTGTGCTTTTCTATTCATCTGAAAACATTGTCCCCTCTCATGTTAACAGGAATGGATTTTTCCTTTCATTCTATCTGGATTTTTCCAATTCTCTTCAATGGACAAACCTTGTATTTATAACCACAATAAGAAGAGATAGTATAATATGACTTTGCAAGGGAACTGAGAAATAATTTAGAGTGTAAGTTAAATAATTAGTCATATAATCTTTGCTGGACTGTGGTAACAATCTCAAAATCTCAGTGGCTGAACAAAAAGTTTTCACATATAAGGGGGATGAGATAACTCTCTGGTATCACTAGTATTCACATGTTTGATTTAGCAATTGGGCATTTCAGCTTTAATTTTATAGTGCATTCATATTAATGGCTTCTCCTATAATTGCCAAAGTAAGGGCAAAATTGGAGAATTGTATTTTAAATAATTCTAACTGCAAAGGCACATATCACCACCATTAACATTTCCTTGGCTAAAAGAAGGGAACAGGAAAATACAGTCCTCACGTGGGCCTACAAGAGAAAAAGTGGAAATAGTGGGGAGAGACACTCATTTCTACCACAGACTGCTTCTCTTGTCACCAAATATTAGGCTCATTGTCTTTACTGCATGTCAAATGTACCCACTCTGTCCCCAAAGGTGACCAATTCAAAGTCCCCTCTGATACTGTCATGGAGCTGACAATCCAGGATCTTTTGATAAGGCATCATTGTCCCTTCATTAGCATGTGAGGTGCAGTAGTCTTTATATCATGTCCAGATGTAGCAAGTCTTTTTCTTTTTTAATATATTTTATTGATTTTTTACAGAGAGGAAGGGAGAGGGATAGAGAGTTAGAAACATCGATGAGAGAGAAACATTGATCAGCTGCCTCCTGCACACCCTCCACTGGGTATGTGCCCGCAACCAAGGTACATGCCCTTGACCAAAATCGAACCTGGGACCCTTCAGCCCGCAGGCCGACGCTCTATCTGCAGAGCCAAACCGGTTAGGGCAAGATGTAGCAAGTCTTGACCTTCTGCTCCGTACTAATATATGGTGACGAAACAGGGACAGGATCATTACAACAAGCATTTTGATTTTGAACAAGAAAGAGTACATGACCTATAGAAGTCACTGGGGCACAGTAATGCTGAGCATCCTGAGAATACGTCTCAACAGCCCTTTATCCTGAGGGTTTAGACAATTCTGTCCCCTTGGAAGACTTGCACAGTCCACTGTTCATTGTCATCCCTGGCTATGCTTTCTGAGATGTTTTGTGCCCCCCCCCCCCCACCCCCCGACCCCGACACTTTGTTTTATCCTTCTTGGCCATACCTATAAGGCCAGCAAATGATATTGGAGAATTTTGTACTGGGTTTTAAATACTTCATTGCTCAGGCAAGTCACATGGCTTCTCCCAAATTCAAGTGGGTGGGAATGTGCCGTCTTATCCTGTGTCTAGAAGAGATGTGAGATTATGAGTGACACACACTTATCAAATAATCAGGCTTATTTTAGCTTCTGAAACAGAGATTTTTCTGGGTAACTCAGATGAGGTAATAATAAGGCTGTAGGCTTTTTCAGGTTAGTTAATTAATTCCAGTTTACCCTTAATCCTCAAATACAACTATTTGGTTTCCTGAACCAATATAGGGTGTGTTTCTTAGGTCACCTATCCTTCATGAATTCTTGAGTCCAATTTTTATCTCCCTCCCCATTTGAGCTGTCAAAAGCACTTTTCTGCTTCTCAGTAATCTCTCCAAAAATGGCAACTGCCACAGGGCAACACTAGCTCCAATGTTAGTGCACTTCTCTGGAGTTCATTTTCTCCCACATCTTGCTCTGGGAAATTTCCCATATTTTGCTAGTCTCCTAATGCTGTCAAGCCCATGATTTTTATATTTTTTCCAAGTTTTTTTGTTGTTATCAGTCAGCCATTGCAAGAAGCAGATGATACTTTGATCAAAACTTTTCTCCCCCATTTTTTTTTTTCTGTTTGATTGAATAGAGACATTATTTGGATGCTTTGTTGGAGTGACTGCACAGATTTATCCATTTGTCTTCAAGGATATCAGGTGACAGTTATAGTGCACATGGTGTTAGAATCTGGTTGTGATTTCTTAGTTACTGTTATTTGAATATAGGCAGCTGTCACCTAGTAGATGGCGGTGATCTTTAACATATCTCAAAGCCATGACTCATCTCTTTTCTTACGGTAAACCACGAGGACAAAGTACGTGTGGACATGGGCCAGGGAGACAGGACTGGGAGAGTCAGCAAAAGGAGTACATCTGGGTAGGGGATCAGTAAAGAATCAAGCTAAGCCCTGACCGGTTTGGCTCAGCAGATAGAGCGTGGCCTGCGGACTCAAGGGTCCCAGGTTCGATTCTGGTCAAGGGCATGTACCTTGGTTTCGGGCACATACCCAGTAGGGAGTGTGCAGGAGGCAGCTGATCAATGTTTCTCTCTCATGGATGTTTCTAACTCTCTATCCCTCTCCCTTCCTCTCCGTAAAAAATCAATAAAAAATATTAAAAAAAAAAGTATCAAGCTAAGCCTGGGCTTAGCATCTTATTCCTTTGAGTTAGGACTTTGAGACAAAGGAACCACATCAGAGAAGAGTATCTGCCACTACTAAGGCTGAAAATAGAACTGCACTGTCTTTGGGTATCCACAACTGGAAGGTGGATTGTTCAAATAAGCTTGGCTCTCTTAACAGGTTTCTCCTTGACAATGTTTCATTGTAATTACTAGAGGCCCAATGCATGAAATTCGTGCTGGGGTCGGGGGAGAATCCCTCAGTCTGGTCTGTGCCCACTCACAATCTGGGACCCCTCGTTCCTAACTGGCTGCCTGGTTGCTCCTTACCGCTTGTCTCGCCGCTTCTTAGAGCTGCCACAGAGGCAGGAGAGGCTCCTGCCACTGCCACTATGCTCGCCAGCTGTGAGCCCAGCTTCTGGCTGAGCAGCGCTCCTGCTGTGGGAGTGCACTGACCACCAGGGGGCAGCTCCTGTGTTGAGCGTCTGCCCCCTGGTGGTCAGTGCACATCATAGAAACTGGTCGTTCTGGTCCTTCTGCCATAACAGTCGCTGGGCTTTTATTATATAGACTAGAGGCCCAGTGCACGAAATTTGTGCACGGGTAAGGTTGCTAGGCTTGGCTGGTGATCAGGGCTGATCTGTGGGGTGACCGGAGGGGCAATCAGGGTCCTCGCTCACACCTGACTTGGCCTGGCGCCACCCGCTCACCGGCCCTGCCCCCTGCCACCACAGCTGGTCGACGTCTTTGGGGTGACTGGTGGGGCGATCAGGGCCCCCACTCACACCTGTCTTGGCCTGGTACCAGCTGCTCATCTGCTCCACCATCACACCGCAGTCCCGCTCTCGTTGGGGCCCATTGGGGCTGGCAGCGCCTCCACTGCCGCTGCTGCCAGCACCGCATCGCCGATGTCCACCACGTTCTGCCCCGCCCTCTGGTGGTCAGTGCACATCTAACTCCTGATCAATTTGCATATTAGCCTTTTATTACATAGGATTCCATGAAAGCTCCTCTCTCCTGCTGCTTCACCTTGCAGATTATGTTGTCTATTGCTTCACTTCCCCCCTCCCCCATTCTTATTTTTTCCCTTCTCTCTCAAACCTGATGCTGTAGACTCACCGTTGGCAGGCCCATTTTCATACAGGGCTTGGCCTTTGGCTACCCATTGTGCCATACTGACTAGTCCCACTCATGACCATGTCTAGGCCAGACCCCAGGAACCTGAATTTAAATGGGCCCCTCTTTCTTCATGTCTACTCCAGAGGGTGTGTCAGATAAAAGTCAGATCTCAACCATCTCAGACAAGAGCTGTTTAGAGACTGGGAATCTAGGAAATAATACTGAGAAACATGGCAGTGCAGACTGTGTAATTAATTTGGAAAAGAGTCTCAGGACCAAGTCGAGGGCCATTGCCTTACTTTTCTGTACAGATGGCTCTACCTTTTCTCAGTCCTGCCTGAGGAAGAGAGTATACTTTACAGAAAAATAAAAGCTGTAGCCTGGAGAGCTCTCCTAGCTGCAGGGCTGCCAGATAATATACAGATACCCTGTAAAATTTGAATTTCAGAAAAACAACAAATACTTTTTTAGTACAAGAATGTCCTATGCAATAGAGAGGCTATATTTATTGTGAAAAACAAACAAACAACCTCATTGTTTATCTGCAATTCAAATTTAACTGTGTTTTTATATGCTGAATCTGGTAGCCTATCTAAGCTTTGAGAAAAAGCTACTGGATGGTGTGAACATTTGAGAGGCATTTTTAAGATTACAGAGGTCATGCGCTATTCAGGAAACAAGAACATTTCAATTTGGCCAGAGCTTGGTTTAAATAGGAGGAAGCACAGTGACAAGAAATAAGTCAGGCTGAAAAGGGACACAGTCCTATTGTAATTCCATCCAGACTAAAGATTTGAATGCTCAAAAATTCACAATGAATAAGTGACAAATTAATTAAGAGCTGAAGGAGGCAAATAGGATTTAAAAATGAATAGAAATGACTGAATGAAGGTTGATTACATATCAATACATTTTTTATTACTTAGGTGTGATTTAAAATTATGGAACCATGGGTGTTTAAACTGAAAAGTTCCAGTTGCCATAACAACATTATAATACTTTTATTATGTCACTTTTCAGCACATTATTTGTAATATGGCTACATTATATTGAAGTATAGTTGCTAGGAGAACCAAGATGTTTTGTATGTTAGGTAAATGCAATATTCACCCATTGATAACACAAGATTATAATTTAGGACAGCTAAATAAATTTGTGATATGGTGAAAAATTTCATAAACATAAATGGGTATTATTGAATTAAAACTCTGAGATGTTATATGAAATTCAAAAGTCTTTGTTTGAGAAACATTTCTATAGATTTGATAGAAAGTTTTTAAACACTGTACCTCGCTCTAGAACTGTTCTAGCAGCCTCCTGTGGCTGGTGCCTGTCCCTGAGCACTTTTTCATTGCCCCTTGCCCATGACTAGTTATACTCCAAGTACCTTTTAAATTTCGTAAGTGTGGGCCACTTGTAAAGGCTCTTCCTTCCCATATTAACATCAATTATTTTAATGAAAGTGCTACTTGAACATACTGAGATGAACTAAGTACAAAATTTTAACTATTAAACAAATGTTTAAAATAATATATTTAACATGAGCTCCATTAATTTCATGTGGCAGATTGGATTGTTTTGATGACACTGATAAGACATGAGCCCTTGAAATGCATTGTTGCTTTACTGTGGAAGGTTTGGTAACTCATTCTCTCATCCAGTTTTCTCTTTTCAAACCACTGCAAAACTTCTACTTGCTTAGGGCATTGTGATCACATTCATACTTCACCTGGCACAAGTCGAACATTATACATTATGCCCTGTTCTTTCTCTCTCTCTCGGACACTAAAATCCCATCAATAAACCCTACGATAAGGTGGTTGTACAAACAACCCAGTGAACTTTTCATTGATGCTGGTGCTCCTCCCACCAGCACATTCCTACATGTTTCGGTATATGGAATGTCCTCTAGAACCTTCTAAACAATATAGGTACCTGTTAGGCTTCCTGATCTTGCATGTCCATTTCTCTGAGCCTTTGGATCCTTTCCTCCATGAATTGCCATAGCAGTTCTGGCATTGTTACTTTATTTAGCAGCAACTGGCACTTTTTCCAAGCGTCTAAGTGTCATCTTTGCACCACATGTGCACTTTCTATGGACTTCCTAGCCAAGGTATAAAATTCTGTGTCATTATAGAAAGAACCTCCTCCCCTCAAAAAAGAGAGTACACCTATCAGATAAACTCCCCTTTATGCAGTTCTCATCTTTGCCCAGTACTGTCAGGGACAAGTTCATGGACAGTATCCGCAACCCTCAGGGTCCAGGTCATGGACAGTATCCACCACCCTCAGAGCCCAGGTCATGGACAGTATCCGCCACCCTCAGGGTCCAGGCCATAGACAGTATCCGCCACCCTCAGGGCCCAGGTCATGGACAGTATTCGCCACCCTCAGGGCCCAGGTCATGGACAGTATCCGCCACCCTCAGGGCCCAGGTAAGGGACAGTATCCACCACCCTCAGGGTCCAGGTCAAGGATAGTATCTGCCACCTTCAGGGCCCAGGTCATGGACAGTATCCACCACCCTCAGGGTCCAGGTCTAGGATAGTATCCACCAGCCTCAGGGTCCAGGTCATGGACAGTATCCACCACCCTCAGGGTCCAGTTCCCAGTTGAGTATTCCAGGTCTTGGCAGTACTTATTAGGAGATTCTTGCAGCTCTTTTCCTGCCTTAACGGGTACAGCATATTTGTGTCAAGATTTGACTCTGCTGGATTTCAAGCCCAGCCCCCAAACTTCAGCTCTGCTTGACTTCAGCTTCAGGAAGTTAGGAACTCTAAATGCAACTAGGAAGGCACCGTGGCTTTCAATTTTGAATTGATGATTAATCACCCTGAGCCTTTCATTATCGTTCTGCACTGACTCAATGGTCCTCAGCAATAGCCACCTAGTGCCATTGCCCTTACAGCGAGTGTTTCGCTTGTACTTCTCAAGGCCAGAGGCATTTCATTAGCTCGTGTGCCCTCTTTCACCTGTGCCTCATGCCAGATCACCACCAGTAGCAGTTGGAAAAAGCGCACCATCAGCTGGCCAGGGCCTAGCCATATTCCATCTACCACTAGCAAAAGGATTCTTATTGCCAGGTTCTGGCAAGTGATCCATTTCCCAAATTTTATTTTCAATTAGGCTACCTGAGACCACACCTCACACTGACTATCCTCAACTGGCTTCCCTGGAAATAGAGTTTAAGGTAGGGGATTGTATACAGATTGTTTATTGGTGATTAGGTTGTTTAATGGAGATTGAGAGATACATGTGTAAAGAGGCTAGAAAAGCAGGACTAAGCAAACAGAGCAACTGACCCTATGTGGTTGCAGCAGAGGCTTCAGATGGTCCTATGGGAGTTCTGTAGCTTTGGCATCATTCCAAATTGAGGGACAAGGAAGGACTGGGCCCTTATATCTTTTTATCAGCTGGTATTAGACTATAGCCCTTCCCCTAGGAGAGGTCTTAGCTGTGGGTGAGGGCAATGCACAGGGAAGACCACAGCGAGAGGGCATTAACAGTCAGAATTCTGTGCAGCTGGGACTTGGATGAGTAGGACCTGAAAAGTGGATCTAAGAGCATCACCGCAGAATCCATGACATCTTTGCCCTCAATTAGACTGAGTTCTACCAGGGCAGGACACTTTGTCATGTTGTTCTCTGTTTTATCCCCAGAGCCTAGAACAGTGTCTGGTGTATAGTCAAAAATAATCTTTCAACCATCAAATCCTAACTATTCTTTCCTTTAAATACCCTTCAAACTTGTATGTATTTCTACTATTGGCTTATATATACACCCATCACTTACTGACTGATTTAATGCCAGAATTTTCTAACTAGTCTGTTTTTATAAAGCTACTTTCAAACTGAACCATTGAACACAAAAATCATCTTTCAATAGCACAATTCTGACCTTGTTAAAAAGCCTTCTGTGGCTCCTAATTACCAACTGGATAAAAACCAGACTCCTTGGTGTGAGACACAAAGCCTTCCCAAATTGGCCTAGGGTTACCTTTCCGGAATGTTCTCCTGTTATTCTTCCACCACACATTATGCCACACAAGGAAGTTTCAATGGTGCATGAGGTGGTGCGTGACCACCATTACTCAGGGTCACCGAGTGCGTTATTTCCTCAATCTGTTATATTCTCATTCTGGAACTGGTAAATGTCAGTTTTTCTTTAGGATCAAGATTTTCTTTGGGTATGTTTTCCAATTCTTTTAGGTAGAATTAGTGATTCCTTTCTCAGTGCTCCTATGGCATTCAGGACATATCTGAAAAGCCTCTTGCCAAAGTAGAAGATAATCCTAATTGCTTGCATTTCTGTTTCCTTCTCTTTCCTGCTCTCTCTCACTAAACTGGTGATAGCTCTGATGGTGGGTAGCACCTGTCTTTCTTCATGTCTAGGACAGAGTCAATATTTGCTAAAAGCAAGGCATAAAGCAGAGAATAAGAATGGAATGTTCCTATCTCCATGGAGCCCACATTCTTAGGATGAGTATTATTACGGATGGAGACATGAAAGCGGAGATTCTTTCATGTCTGGCAGTGCAAGGAACTCACCCAAAGACTTGCTCGACCTAATCACAACTGTCAGAGAAAGCTTCTGCATGGACAAATTTGTTATTTTTGTGAAAAAGGCTGCACAGCTCAAAGCTAAACCATCTTCTATTGACATTTTCCCATTTTGACTTTCCTCTGTGCTCTGCCATTGCATGCACTTAACCCATTTAGAACAGAACACAGTATTCTCACATGACAAAAATGAGTACCCTTTCATTTGTCTCTGAGAGAATCATCACAGCGATTGAAGCAGATGTTGTTTAGATCATTTTGTGCATATTTTCCCCTGCTGGTCTCCTGAAAATAGGTACAGATAGTTTATGGTGATAGTTTGAGGTGATAGTTCACCTTTAACCCCAGTGGATTATGCTTTATATAACCTGATGAAGTAATTAATACATAACTGTAAATTCATCCTCCTGGGATATAAAATTGGTGATATTACAGAGGGTTAAGCTGAACAGAATATAACACCAATTGTGAGCTAATTCCAAGGATACTTACAGGGAAGAATTATAATCTAAAGGAAGAGTGTTAGGTTGATGTTGGGTTTGTATGTGGTTGTATTTTATGCATGAGCTTAGATACTGATGTATAGGTATAGTGTTGAATCACAATTCCCATTTAAGAAAACAAACAAAAATAAGGCGAGGACATATGTGGAAATGAAATGCTTCTTTCAAACACACCCTTGATGTTTTGTGGGGAGGAAATGCACACCTCTTGTGCATTTGGGTTATCTGAGTTCCATAGACCAGGAGAGTGTCTATGTGAGGAAGTTATAGCAACCGACTTTGTCAAACCTACTTGTCTAGTGAAAGACAAACCAGAACATGTTAATAATTAAAGGATATAAAAATTGAAATAATGTAGACTTAGATGTTGCGAAGTTTTTAAAGAAGCAACCGAAAAGGAAATGGTAACACTGAAAATCAGTATTAGTTTTATTTTACAGTTGGACTCAGGAGTTTAAGTAACATGGGCAACATTGAAACTCATGTCATGTCTGACACCAAAGCACGCAACCTCTCTCTACCATACCAACTCCACCTGTAAAATACCAAACTTAATACTGGTTTTTGGTATTAACCATGTTAAATAATAAAACAGTGCCTTTACATAAAAAATGCACAAGAAAGGTTTTTACTGCCTCTTATTCCTTATTTAATTAAAATTGAAGATTAAAAAATAAATAAGAGGAAATGGTAAGAGATATATTTTGAAATGGTGCTTGGTTCTCATCTTTTTATGCAGCTTCAAATTTATTATTAAAGCTGAAAAATTTCCACCACTCCTGAGCACTAAGACTGACTAACAACCTATTGTCAGACTCTTGGAGGAAATATTCATGAAAACAAAGCCAGTATTTCAGGATGGAGGAAAATTATGAACTAGAATATTTTGCTTTATTGCAAGAAGATACCGGACACATCATGCGTCTCCCATAACTTACCTTCCATTCAGCGACCCCAAGGTCTGCTACCACCCAGAAAATATGGAGATCTGCCTCCTGCAAGAGTACTCTTCCTGCTTCATATTTCTACATTCATTTGAATTTACAGCTTTTAGAATACATCAAGAATCCTGGAAGAGAGTAGTGTATCCTGGGAGTATAATTTTTTTCTTTATAGAATTTAACTTTTAAGAGCAGTTTTATGTTCACAGCAAAATTAAGTTGAAGGAATAGAGTTTTCCCCTCTAGCTCCTACCCCTACTCATGGGTAGCTTCACTCATTATCAACACCACCAACAGAGAGGTACATTTGTGACAACTGATGAATCTGTATTCACATATCACTGTTACCCAAAGTCCAGAGTTTACGGACATTGGGGGTTCATTCTTGGTGTTGCACATTCTATGGCTTTGAAAAACATGTATAATGGCAAGAATTCACCATTAGAGTTTCATACAAAGTATTTTCAGTGCCCTAAAAATAATCTGTGCGCTGCCTACTTATCCCTTCTTTCTAAACCCATGGCAACCGCTGTTTTTTGTTTGTTTTTTCACCGTCTCGATAGTTTTGCCCTTTCTAGAATGCCATACAACTGTCTCCACATGTAGAGGGGGTGCAATAAAGGTTTTGTCTCGTCTTTGTGCCTAGTTCTTGGAAGGGACACTCTAAATCTTTGTAATTTCCTGAGTGATAGGAACTTTCTTAAAATTCACAGTAGACCAGATAGTTTATGCTAATGAGATGATTCATGATGGGACTGAGGCCATTCAGAAAGACCAGCCATGTGATTGGAGAATTGGAGCTTTGAGCCAGGTGATGTCATCTGACCTCCTGATCTCCAGGGAAGGAAAGGGGATGGAGAGTGAGTTTAGTTACATGGCCAGTGATTCACTCAATCATGCCTACACAGTTAACTTGTGATAAAAAATCTGGGCATGGAAGCGCAGTGGGGAATACCTTGATGTGCCAGGAGGGTTACATGCTCTGACTCCACAAAGAGAGGTATGAAAGCTCTGCCCGTCCTCCCATTGTCTCATGTGTATCTTTTATAGTAAAACTGCAGTCATAAGGATAGTACTTGCCTGAGCTGTACATTATTCTAATGAACGACTGAAACCCCTGGATTTATAGCCAGCCAGTCAGAAGGGCAGGTGGCTGTGAAACCCCTAAATGGGGCTGGTATCGGAAGGAAGGTCCGTCTTATGGGGCTGTGAGTCTGCTTGGGCTGCAAGAGAAAACTTCCACAGGCTGCGTGGCTTAACAGCAGAAATTCACTTCTCACTGGTCTGGAGGCTGGGAGGACGAAAATCACATCTCTTGGCTTGTAGGAGGCCGCCATGCTGTGCTCACAGGATCTCTTTTTTTCATGCACTTGCAGGAAGAGATAGATAGAGAGAGAGAGAGAGAGAGAGAGAGAGAGAGAGAGAGAGAGAGACCAGGCACATGGGATCATGGGATCTCTGGTGTCTCTTCTTACAAGGATACCACTAATCCTATCAGATCCTGGCCCCACTCTTATGGTGTCATTTAACCTTAATTACTTCCTTAGAGGCCGCATCTACAAATACAGACCCCCTCTCCCCCACTCCCTGACCCTGGAGATTAGGGCTAAATCATGTGAATTTGGGGGTGGGGGGGACATGAACTTCAGTCCATACCATACTGAGCCTTTTCTTTGGAGTCTGATGCTACCTTCCAATTATCATCAGAATTGTACTGCAGTGTTCTCAGTGAAACAGAACAAGAGGTGAGAATAGAGGGACAACATACTCCCTGTGTGTTGGAAACAAGTAAGTCATTATAGCAGACCCTGTGTGCCACAGTCCCAAGACTTACCCACTTCAGTGGTCTCTGCAGATCTCCAACTGCTAATATGTGCCTTTATTTTCCTGGCAGCTTTCACCTAAGCTGGGGAAGGCAGCCCTGCACAGAAGTGTGACTGCACTCCAGTGAAGGTCATTAGCAACTCCCTTGCTCCAAAGGTGAAATCCTTCTCAGGTGGGCATTGTGCGCGGCTCCCAGAATCTTCTCATGGGTTTACTCATAATTGGTAGCTGTTTTGACAATCTACTTTCTATTTATGACCTTCTGTTTTCTATATTTCCCCCCCCCCTTTTCTACCCATGTTCCTTATACCTTTCAAATAAATTACATGCGTTAGATTCTTTTTCTTAGGATTAACTTCTGTGAGAACCAAAACTAATAGATTCTCTTGGATTGAGAATGAGCGAGAGGGCAACAGAACACAGGGCTCTTGGAAAAAACTATTATATTACCCTGGAATGAAAACAACCACCTGAAGGAACGGAGTTGTGTAGTTTTACTACAGAAACGTAAAGTGAATTTTGAAAAATGTTTGACAGCGTTAGTACGATCAGAGCTATGTAATGTGAAGAGAGAACCAAAAGAGGTGCCAAATGAGATGGTAAGGATAAAATGAAAGGGGGATTTAGTCAAATAGTATGGATTGCATGTTTAATAAAACCCTGTGGCAGAAAACTAAATCAGTGATGTGGAGTGAAAACCTAAAAAGATCATTTAGAAGGCAGAAAAATAATAGAGAAACTAATCATGTGGGGTGGAATTTAAAAACAAAATGATGGTTCTCAAATATACATTTTTAGCTTTGACATCTCTTGAGCTTCAAAGCCATATATGCAACTGGCCACAGGACTTTTGCTTTGGGTATTCACATAGAATCTCTAAAGTCTGAAGCCATCAGTTTTTCTTACGTATTGCATATCTAAAGTTGTCTAGAAATGTAAGTGTGATGGTAACATCTCCACTCTTATCCAACACTCCACCCCAGCCTTCCACATCGATACCACTTGCTAGCTATGTCTCAAGTCTGTCCATTTTTGTTTATGTCCACTGCCACTAACGTAACTAATCCACCTTTATTTTCTCAAGCCCGAGTCACTACAAACATCTCCTAATAGATTCCCTGAAGCAAATCTTTCTATTCTCCAGCCTAAGCTACACCATACCTCAGGTGATTCCCCTAAAATCTAATTCTACTGTTCCTATGCTCAGAAGCTTTGCTGACCTTTTGTTCTCTTTGGGTTAGTAACCACAATGTATAACCAGCAGAGTTGACTTAGAATCACCTAGCTACTGTCTTGCCCTTATCTTCACTCGCACACCCAACATGAATTTCTGTAATGCCTCAAATATGTTACACTAATTTTTTTTAGAGCCTTTTGGCATTCTGCCTCTTTGTTTGCAACATTTTCCTTACCTCTTTACCTGACTAACACCTAACGCTTTTTTTGACTCACTGGACTAATTTGGGCTCTCTGAATTTATTGTTCCTTAGTGCCTTCTATATCCCTCAGCATATCATATTTTATTGGAATTGTGGTTTTTACTTACCTGTAATTCATTCTGTTTTTTAAGGTGAGAAAATAGACCATCGATATTTTTTCTACCACTATATTCTCTATGCCAAGAATTGTTCCTGGTCCTACTTAGTAAACATTCATTAAATGGATGCTTGAATGAATGAATAAGAGAGGCTAGAGCTTTAGCTTAGGGAATTTAATTATTCCTGAGGAGAAAATAAATAGAATACAACATTTCTTCTATTTTCCATTGTAATAGAAAACCACAACACTTCCTGTGATAAATGAAAGAAAATCAGTACACAGTGCTATAACAAGGTAATACAAAGTGTTGAATAGCATCTTTCCTGTTGTCTGGAATTTGACTATTGAAGCCTTTAGCTCAGAATAAGAGATGCCTCAGTTCAGAAGAAAACTAGCTTTTGGAGTTTAGTCACTTACCAACAGGACTTAATGAGGGATCCATTATACATATTTGACAGCCAGTCAATAAAACTTTGGGGGTTCATAAATTGTTTCCTGCCTTCACACTTGTCTGTAAGGCATTAATTTGGGTTAACATTGCTGGAACCTTGAAAAAGACATGGGGAAAAACTAACAAAGTTAAGCAATGAATGCAGGGGAGGGCAGCAGCCTGCATTCTCACCCTTTGGAAATGTGTGAGTCAGTAAGCAGCATAGATTGTCCAGAGTTTTTATAATCTCTAGAAAAGGCTACCTTCTGGTTAGAGGACCCTAGCATCAAGAACTGGCGGAGTGCCTTTGGTGTTGAGTTGGGAAACATTAGAAGAGGTCAAGCATGAACTGAATGTTCCTCGCCATGGAATGGTATAAGGGCATTTTCTACCTGGGGGTGGCTGAGTCTGAACTAGAGCTACAGAAAAAAATATTGCATCTGTGAGCCAAGTCCGGGAATTTTTAGAGGTGGCTCCAATGGAACAGGGTCAGATGGCTTAGTCTTGCAAACATACCTAGAGGCTGACAATGAATGGTCAATTCCTATATGCTGAGTATGACCAGGAGTTATACTAATTTGGACACCTACTTCAGCACCCAGCTGCAGAGAATGGCCCTGCCTGTCACAGACAAGGAAATCATGGAATGTCCAGATGTGTTGATATTTCCTACATCCAAGTAAGATAGTATACACCCCAAAGGATGAATGGTGGCAGCCCAAACCTCTGCCATTACCTATATTAGATTCTTCTGTGCATCTAGGGCTGATGCTATGTGCAAAGTTCCTTCTCTGAATAATGCAATAAGATAAATACTGGTAAACACTATAAACAGTACTTAAACTTTTGAAAAAAGTTAGAATAACATTTTTTCATTTACGTGTAAAACAAATGATTGTTGATGAAATTTGAAAGATTGTTCATTAAAAATTTAGGTATGACTTCACTTATATGTAGAATCTAAAAAACAAAATAAAAAAAAACAACCAAACAGAAACACACTTGTGGATATAGAGAACATTTTGATGTTTGCCAAAAGGGAGGAGGTTAGGGGGATGGGTGAAAGGTGGAAAAGATTAAAATGTACATATTTCCAGTTATAAAAAAGAGTCATGGGGGTGTAAATTACAACATAGGAAATACAGTCAATAATATTGTAATAACTAGTATGGCGTCAGATAGGGATGCCATTTATCAGGGGAGTCACTTTGTAAATTATATAAATGTCTAAGCACTGTATTGTACACTTGAAACAAATATAATATTGTATGTAAACTGTTTTTAATAGAAATTAAACTATTTTAATTAACATTTTTAAAAGTTAGGAAAAGATAATACATAGCTATTTCAAGCATAAACTTATTTAAAATGCAACTATATGGTACCTACCATAAAATTACTCTAAATATAAAGCCACAGATAGCTAAAGTAAAAGAATAAAAAATAATATACTATGCTAGCTTTTTATGTCATGGTTAAAAAAAGCAAACTGGAGTCACTATAATAATATCAAACAAAGTAGATATCATATTATAAGAAAATTTTTAAAATGCTATTTTATTATCACAAAGTGATTAATTCATCAAAAGAAAATAACAATCATAAATATTTTATTCAATAACAGTTCTACAAAATAATAAAGCAAAAGCCTATAAGACTGCGAGAAAAAATGAGACAAATCCACAATTGTAGAGATTTTAATAATTTTTCTCAATAATTGTTAGAATGTGGAGTCAGAAAATCAGTAATGATAAGAAAGACTTCAACTGAAACTATCAAAAAACTAATATAAATGTCATTTATAGAAAACCCAATATTAGAATACACATTCTTTTCAGTGCACATATACTATTTATCAAACAATTATAAATTTAAATCTCAATAAATTTAAAATAATTCAAATAATACAAAATATGTTTTCCAATAACATGAAATTAATAAATAAGAAAAAGATACCTGTAAAATATCCAAACATTTGAAATTTAAATAACACAATTTTAAATTCTCATGGATTGAAGAAAGCCAAATAAAAATTAGATTGTTTTGAACTTAATAAATATAAAAACATAATTGATAAAAACATTTGTAGCATATAGCTAAAGCAGTATTAAGAGGGAAATGGATAACCTTAAAATATATAATTGGAAAGGAAAATATGTTTTAGATAAATGAGCTCAACTTCCACTTTAAGAAACTAAAAAAGAGCAAATAAACCCAAAGTAAACAAAAAAGAGGAAATAATAAAGATCATATAAAAAACCTATTCAATAGAAAACAAAAAAAAAGCTAATGAGTAAAATGAAATAAATTTCTGTGAGAAAATTAATATCTTGATAAACCTCTAATCTAACTGACCAGAATAAAAATAAAAGAAGACACAAGTTACCAATATTAGGAACCATAGGGGTAATATTCTACATATTTAGAAAAGATAGTAGCCTAATATTATGACAAAGTAGATAAATTACCAAAGTTTAAGCAATAAACAATACTTAACCTAAGTAATTCTATATCAATAAAATTTAATTTTCAGTAAATATATTCATTCTACAAAGAGAGCTCTAAGCTTAGTTAGTTTTACTGATGAACTGTATCAAAAATTAAGAAAGTCATGATACCAATTCTACTCAACTTTTCTGGAAAACTAGGTATATCTGCGGTCATTACATGTATTTAACATTGTCCAGGAGGGTCTGTAAAATGCCATAAGGCAAAATAATAAGTAAAAGCCATCTAGATGAAAAAGATAGAAGCAAAACTGTCTATTTGCATATATCATGATTATTGGCATAAAATATTTCATATAATTGCCAAAAGAATATATTAAGATTAATAAGTGAGTTTGGTAAGTTTGCAAGATGCAAGATAAATATGAAAAGTTAATTGTATTTCTATATACAAGCAACAAAAATTTACCATTAAAACCAATATTAAATTATGAAAAATTTGGGGATAAATCTGATAAATGGTATATATTTATACCATAATTATGAAACACTGCAGTGAGAAATTTAAAATCTTGAGTAACTGGAAAGATATACCTATTAATGGATTAGAACACTCACTATTGTTAACATGCCAATTTCCCCCATTTTCTCTATAGATTCAAAGTAATACTAATGAAAATCCTAGCAGGTTTTTATTTTGTAATAAGCTGATTCTAATATTTACATGAAATGCAGAGGATATAGAAATGAATCATTGACTTTAACGTAAGAGCTAAAGCTATAAAAGGACTAGGGGAAAATAGTTGTGACCTTTGGGTTGACAGATTTCTCAAGCACAACAAAGCTGAGACTCCATAATAAACTGGTTATATAGATTTAAAGTGTTTTGCAAATTTCACTCAAAAATTTTTTGATACTCACACTAGACACATTCTTGAAAACATTTTAGATAATATAAGTCAACACAAACAAACAGACTATGAGTATAATGGTTAATCTCCAAGCCTTTTCCTCATCCCTAATCCCCTAAAGTTATGTTGAAAAGAAGAAATTCAGGCTTGCTGAGAACTTCTATGCAACAATACATAACCCATTTGCATCACATGTTGAAGACATGGTTTCAGAATTTAATAATCTTGTGTCTATCCAAGATGAATGTTACACAAAGAGCTAACAGAAAACATATTTTCACATATTTTAGGGGTGGGGAACTCAGAAAATGTATTATTCATTATTTGTAAACATTTAAAAAATGACTCCAACAGACCAAGCCATGCATTAATATTAAAAGCTCCAGAGTGGTGAAATCATATAGGGACTTCTGATGAGTAAAAATGCAATGGAATATATGGTTAAACTTTCAATAATTATAATAAATTTGAATATTCCAATTTAAGAAAATATATGTAATAAACATTTTTTAACTGGAGGTTGGATTTAAAAGTGCAAATCAGTGTTTCTCAGATTATGTTCTGTAAGAAACTAGTCTCACAAGATGTTTTGTGAGGAAGGCTTCAGTGGTTACATAATTTTTAGAGGAGCTATTTATCCCTCCTTGGCTATTCCTACCGCACATTACAAAGGCTCCCGAAAACCTGCCACCAAAGAACAGGTTTCAATAGTGTAAAGAGGGTTTATTTGACCTTAGAAAACTTTCTTGAAAAATACTTCTTCTCATGCTAGGAAATAGAAACTGAAGAAAACATTTTGCAAAGACCAGACAGATTATATTAGCCAAGAATAGCTGTGCTTTAGAAAAACAACAAAATACACTATGTTTAATTGCTCATTTTATTTTGGGACAATTAAAAGTTGTCATCTAGTTCTTGACTTTGATACTTAGGTATATGTGTGAATTAGGCAAATATGTATAACGTGGTAGTGGTGATGCTTTTATTATTTATTTATTTATTTATTTATTTATTTATTTATTTATTTTTAGTTAATGTTTTGACTTTTCACAAGTTCTATTAGTGGGAATATTTTTAACTCTTACTTCCTTTGTCTCCAGTCCCTGTTTGTCCAAGAACCTGTCCTTATACTCTCAAAATTAGTTGGGGTAGGGGGTTCAACCTATTCCAGTGATGGCGAACCTATGACATGCGTGTCAGAGGTGACACTAGAACTCATTTTTTTGGTTGATTTTTCTTGTTAAATGGCATTGAAATATATAAAATAAATATCAAAAATATAAGTCTTTGTTTTACTATGGTTGCAAATATCAAAAAATTTCTATATGTGACACGGCACCAGAGTTAAGTTAGGGTTTTTCAAAATGCTGACACGCCGAGCTCAAAAGGTTCGCCATCACTGGCCTATTTGCATACACAGAAGCCAAGTGGGAAATTGTCATCTAGTAACCCCACTGGGAACATTACATCCATGTCCTGTACCATTTAACAGACGATATTGTCTGTCTACTGGCTCTGGTGCGTCCTTGCTTGTTCACATCCCTTCACATAAAAACTGAGGTTTCTAGCTGTCATGCTCAGCTATTGTTTCCTAAATCACAGTCACGGATATGGGAACTGCAGAGTTCTAGCTTGATAAGCACTGAACTCTAGAGAGTGAGCCTAGTCTCATCCTGGTCAAGGTAATTTTGCTGCAGATGGCTTCGGCTACCTTAGTGCAAACTGATTGATTTTCCTTATTTTAGACTTTGGAGAGCAGGAACTAGGCAACCTTTAATCTCCCAGAACACTTGAGATTTTAAAAAATATGTTTTTTAAATTATTGATTTCAGAGAGGAAGGAAGAGGGGGAGAGAGAAACATCAATGATGACAGAGAATCATTGATCAGCATGCTCCCAACTGTGCCCTCACCTCCTGGTTCATGGGTCTCAGCTTAACCACTGAACCACACAGCTGGACTGAAGGCCTGCAATTTTTACGCAAATTGGTCAATCATTTCCTAGAGCTGCTTTCCACAAAGTATTTAGAGGAAAACTTGGTCAATCAAAAAGTCTTATGCGGCTTTACTCCAAGTCAGGGGGCCTGCTTACCCCATGTTCATGTAACTAAAGGAGATTACTCATTTTATTCTTTCCAAAGTTTCAAATGGATTTTTTTGTCCCATACCTTCACCAAAAAATGAATTGCACCTTTGCTTACAAAAATAATTTTTATTTCTACAGGTAAATTCTATAGTTTCCTCAGCTAGCAGAACTGTATATATGCAATAAAATATGTATATTCAATAAAAATAAAAAGTGCATATGTGCGTGTGACATAAATGTCAGAAGTTTATTATCTCACTTAAGGAGAAATTGAGGGGCAGGCAGGCCAACAGTGGTTGCACTAGCTCAACAGACCATTCATCTAGGCTCCGGGCACCTTTCCTTTGTCTGACATCCTCAGTGGATGGAATGCCCTTCATGGTCGCAGCATGATAGCTGTTGAAGAGCCCAGGCATTATTTGCTCATATAAATCTGTTCAAAGGTGAGAAGAGAAAGGAAAAGTCCCAGTGGTGGGAAAGGCCTGTTTCCATATCCCTCTTTATACAGAGGGAGAATCTCTCCCAGGAGCTCTTCTTTAGGCTTCATTGACCAGAAATGTTTCCTGTGATCCTACTGTATGGCACACTGCCACCCCAGAGCTGTGTCACATAACCACCCCATACCCGTGTTATACGGTCATCACAAGAATGTTTCCATGGTCACTCCAGAACTGTGTCACATTGCCATCCAAGTACTATCTGACATGGCCACCCAGAACGTGCCACAGCCACTCCTGAACTTTGTCACATGGCCATCATCACATTGCCACGGCAGGACTCGGTTACATTGCCCCCTACAACTGTGCACATTGCTGCTTCTAGCAGCAAGGAAGCTGGGAATGCTAGTAATTGAAATTTTAGGTCCTCTTGTGGGAGGAAAACTGTTCTAGCAATGAAAAAAGGACTAGAAAAATAGGCAACCATTGGGTAGGCAACCAATCCAATTTTGCATACTCCTAAAATACACATGTGTACATGCCCATGCATGTGTATGCATGTATGTATGTATGGTGTTAAGAAAAAGAGCTAGATAGAGAAACAGAGTTACCTTGAGATTCAGGGAACCTTTCATGTCACAGGTCAGGTTATATTATGAACTGTGCAAAGGATAAGTCATTATTATGATGAAAGAAGAATGAATTTTCTGGAAATGATCAGAGTAAAGCAGCAAACAGGTGCTTGCCAACTGTTTCCCACATCTCAGCCTTTGTGCTCAGATGGCCCCTAAGGAAGAGATTTCTGGGGCTGCTCCCACCCCAGTGTGGAGCTCCAGGAGTTAACTCTAGGGTCGAGGCTTGCTTCTCTCTACCAGGCAGCAACAAGATTCCATCCAGTCACCCAGCAGGAAGAATATCAGATGGGAGTGGTCTAGGCTCACCCAGCTCACACAGCTCTGGTTGCTAATGCACAATGACAATGAGTCTTCTTCAACTTTTTTTCTTTTGGGTGAGAGTTCAAATCTTACTACAGAAGTCAAGAAAGGTTATCTAGATCAGGCACCATCCTTCCAGAGGGGAGGCAACTGAGAAACCCAGTTTATTATCAGAACAACATTTCCCTAGAAACTTGGGTAATACTCAGACATAGCATTCTGTTTGACTGGAGCTGCCCATTACTGGCCACCACTTCCTTAAAAAAACATGATTCACTTAAATATGAACTGACTGGTATTTAAGTTCATTTACACATTTTAAAAATTCTTCAACTCCTTTCTCTTTTTACTGAGTGTTTCATATTTACACAAAACCTTAGGGGTTGTTTGCTACTAGAGTTGTCTAAAGACTATGAAACAAAACACTGTCAGCTACACAAACAATGTAGACACATGTTCAAGAGGCTAACTAATTCAGGGCACCTTTGACGTGGCCACAGACTCTGAATGCGGCTGGTGGGGGCCGTGCACAAGGAGGAGTGGAGGGAAACATATTGTCTGCAGCCTCCCAGGACCCAGGCTTTGGCAAGCCCGTTGAGCACAGCGTTTGAGAAAATGACAGAGCAATGTTCCTGCAAGGAGCAGGCACCAGCCCTCCCTCCCACAGTCTAATTCCAGGCTACAGCGCCTACCATGTTCTCCTTCGTTTCTCTTCAATGGCATCCTGGCTCTCAAAAGTGTCACTAATAAACCGGTTCCCAATTAGCTGTGGAGGTTTTTCAGGCTCTTGGCAATGTTCCCGTAGCTTCTGGAGGCTGTTGCTGCCTACAGACCGAGGATCATTTCTGCTTTGCAGGACTCAAAGGTGAGAGCTGCTGGGAAGGCAACACCCTGGTTTCATTATTCCTTCCTAGCAGGAGAACAGAATATGCTGTTTTTAATGCTCAAATAGTTATTTGAGAGAGAAAAAAAAAAGTCCTCCTGCCTGAGCCAGCTCTCCATGACTGATTTGTGCAAAGTGCATGAACGCTCCCAGCAGCCCGAGGTGTACTCAAAAACCAGGCCTCAAAAACCCTGCACAGCAATGCAGAGACTGTAAGGTGTAGTAAAGGAAGCCTAAGTTGAGGGTGTGGAATGAAACTAAGTGAGGCAGCAACAGCGGCTGCCAGTTTAGCATCAATACAACAAGGAGAATAGGTCTACTCTTGAGGTTCCTTTGTGTTGGACTTGAGCTCCAGGTGGCAAGGTCAGCTCCATTTGGGTATTTTCACAGCACAGTAGGGGGCAGCCCCAGTTTCCCATCGTGAGCCAAGTTGCTGGTAGAAAGTTAGTCACTGCTCTGTGTCTGTGCTTAGAATGTGTTTAGGACAAATGGGGAAAATGCCTTCCCATTACCCTTAAAAGGTGCATGTTTGGTATCTATGCCCTCTAAATGTAAAATTGAATCTTGTTTGTCCTCAAAGCTCAAGTATCCCAGTCCTCCTGCCAGTGGTTGTCGTGGGTCATGTACCCTCATCTCAGGTGCCTAGAAATTATATTCAGCAAACATTATTTCCATTTCACAGATGTTTTAGATTTTCTCAATCCCTGGTGGAGCATAGCTTACACCCAAGTTTTCTTAACGCTAAATCCCCCGGCTTTGTTACTCTGTCATTTGTCATAAACCAGTGACTGAGTCTATAGAGACTTCAAATAGGTTAGGTACTGAGGAACAAAAGAGGAATTAGTTAGAACCCTTGGCACTTTGTATACCAACTTTTTGGGGGTGGTACACCAACACTGTAAAGGGGTGGTGCCTTTTATAATATTCTTAGTCTAATTGGAGTGAAATGAGAAATGGAATTTAGAAGTGGAAATATTTCCTCAGCAAGGGGCTATTTACATGTTCCTTGTCACTTATTGAAAACACTAGAGGCCTGGTATGAAATTCGGGCACTCGGGGGTGGAGGTCCCTCAGTTTGGCCTGAGCCCTCTCGCAGTCTGGGAACCCTCTGGGATTCTGGCTGAGCAGCACTCCCCCTGTGGGAGCGCACTGACCACCAGAGGCAGCTCCTGCATTGAGCATCTGCCCCCTGGTGGCCAGTGCGGGTCATAGCGGCTGGTCATTCCGCCGTTTGGTCAATTTGCATATTAGCCTTTTATTATATAGGATAGTATATGCCAAGCATTGTCCAAGGGCCTTTAATGTAATATCAGAATGCTTAATACATGTGTTTGATGCTCTTATGTCTGCCCCTGGTCACACACCCATAAATGGAAGAGATTGACTGCTACACTCCCGTGTGGTGATTTTCTTAAAAACACTTTGCACATTTCCAGTTGTTTACTTATTTGGGAGAAGTCTGTTTGCAATGTTAAGAGTGAAAGTTCTGCTCCACCAGTGTGGCTCAGTTGTTGAGTGTCGATCCATGAACCAGGAGATCAAAATTTGATTCCTGGTCAGGGCACATGCCTGGGTTTTGGGCTCAATCCCTAGTAGGGGGCAGGCAATCAATGATTCTCATTATTGATGTTTCTAACTCTCTCTTCCTCTCCCTTAAATCAATAAAAACATTGAATCCCCATGGGATTGGGAATATTAGGCAGTGGATGGATTAGTGATGGACTGACAGACTTACCTGTTACTAATATACGCACATGGCGAGATGCGTGTGTGTTCCAGTAGCTTCCAAGGGCCACAGTCTTATCTGACCAGGAGTAACGGCAGGGAGAAGGGGTGGAGGGGAATTCCTTTTCTTGCCAGCTTGCTGGTTGACTGATCCCCTACTACTTTTATATTGGGAATAGAGGTCAGAATTCAATCTGTCTTTTAAAATATGGATAGTTTTGCCTTGTTTTATTGTTTTCTGTAGAAAATGAAGAATGAAATGAATTATGGAACAAGAAAACCTGACAAATCAGGGTTTTCCCTTTTCTTGCAATCTTCCATACTACATTTCAATTTTCTCTTTAAGGCGCATCACCTCAAGTTTATTTTCTTCTTCCTACAAAGCAGCATGCTATGGAGATATAGAAAGGAAAAAGGGAAAGTGGACTTTTGGCCCTTTGGTGTGCCCTGCTTTTCTTAATCGGTACTCCATTCATCCTCCCAGCTCATTTTGTCATTTGCAGAGTTGAATGAGAGAATAGAAAAGGGGTTTATGATGATAATGATGATGGTGATGATGATGGTGATGAAGGTGATGATGGTGATAATAATGATCATGCTGGTGGTAATGATGAGAGATAGA
The DNA here is from genome assembly GCF_964212035.1 of Myotis nattereri. NCBI lineage: Eukaryota > Metazoa > Chordata > Mammalia > Chiroptera > Vespertilionidae > Myotis > Myotis nattereri. Next base: position 162,082,467 of record NC_138075.1, read on the forward strand.
AATAGAGAGACAGAGAATTTCCGCTTGTAAAGATTGTAATATTTTTCATGGAGAAAATAGCATTTGGACCGGGTCTTAAAGACTTGGTAGACTTTTTACTTACTTGAAATAGTTCATTGAGAGAGAGAACTATTTCAAGAAAGAAAAAAAAAATCAAATTTGTTGACCTTAAGGAATTCAAAGGAATTGATTTTGTTAAGGAATACGAATTAAGAGGATCGATATAAAGTAATACAACCAATCTATGAAAGTGTCAGCGTGCTGGGTCATTGATGCCAGGCTATGGAGTTTGCAAGCCCTGTAAATCCAGGAAAAGATTGTTATGTTGATTCACATGATTGAGAATGAGTAGGGTGGCCTGGAGGAGGGAGAGACAGAAGTTTAGAAGATCAGGCACCACTTTCCTCTTTTAGTTGTTTACTTACTAGACAGATCAGTAGGTGTGAAGGAAAGTGAGCTGATGTAAGAAAAATTTGAAAGATTAAGAATTTTTAATGCATGCAAAGGTGAGTAAAAGAGCAGAAAAGAGGACTGGAGCAAAATTTATGAGCTTATCCTGAAGAACAAAATATTGTTTGTTCTTTTGCTACTGCTGCTGCTCCCTTCCAGGTATGTGATGGATGGGGGTGGTGGGGACTGGAAGTGTTCAGGGACAGAAAGAGCAAAGATGTCTGGGAGATAAACCAGGATAAGCTGGTGTCTGAAGAACTCTCTCATGTGAGAAGGTCAACACAGAAAACAACCTAGTATGTTTAAATCCAAAAATTGAGTATGTGTCAATAACAAAAGCAAACAAACATGGCCTTTAAGCTAACATTACTCATTTGGGAGTAAAATTTCTGTTATTCATCTTTTTATACTCAAGCTTCTCATTTGAGTAATATAAACTAGTTAATGCTCTTCATGATTAGCTAGGCATGTATTACACTGCAGTCTCCTATGATTGATCTCCAACTCTCTGTTTTTCATTATGTTGTCATAATGAACATTATCTCAGGTATATAATTATATTGGACTGAGTTATTAAGAGAAATTGCTAGACTTCCATATATAAGTACTTTCAAAATTGATAAGCTTATCCTACATTTATTTGGAATGCAGGTTGTAGGCTGGAGAATTATAATATTTCCATATGGTTCTGCAGGAAAGTCAATATTTAATTAGTAGCTTAGGAAAAATCCTGGACTTGTGCAATTTCTTTTTCTAAGGAAAAGTTTCTTCTAGACTTTATGAATTCTTTTTTTTTTTTTAATATTTTTTATTGATTAAGATATTACATATGTGTACCCTCTACCCCCCTCTCCCCGCTCACCCCCTCACCCCCCCGTTGTCCGTGTCCATTGGTTAGGCCTATATGCTTGCATATAAGTCCTTTGGTTGATCTTTCCCCCTTGCCCCCACCCTCCCCTACCTTCCCTCCAAGGCCCGACAGTCCAATCAATGCCTCTCCGTCTCTGGATCAGTCCTTGTTCATCAGTTTATGTTGTTCATTATATTCCACAAATAAGTGAGATCTTGTGGTATTTATCCGCTCTCCAGTTCCATCCATGCTGTGGCAAATGGTAAGAGTTCCTTTTTCTTCTTCCTCTTCTTAAAGAATACCTTTCAGCATTTCATATAATGCTGGTTTGGTGGTGAGGAACTCCTTTAGCTTTTTCTTATCCGTGAAGCTCTTTATCTGACCTTCCATTCTGAATGATAGCTTTGCTGGATAAAGTAATCTTGGTTGCAGGTTCTTGCTATTCATCTCTTTGAATATTTCTTGCCACTCTCTTCTGGCCTGCATGGTTTCTGTTGAGAAATCAGCTGACAGTCGGATGGGTACTCCCTTGTAGGTAACTGACTGTCTTTCTCTTGCTGCTTTTAAGATTCTCTCTTTATCTTTTGCTCTTGGCATTTTAATTATGATGTGTCTTGGTGTGGTCCTCTTTGGATTCCTTTTGTTTGGGGTTCTCTGCGCTTCCTGGACTTGTAAGTCCATTTCTTTCACCAGGTGGGGGAAGTTTTCTGTCATTATTTCTTCAAAAAGGTTTTCAATATCTTGCCCTCTCTCTCCTTCTGGTACCCCTATAATTCTGATGTTGGTACGCTTGAAGTTGTCCCAGAGGTTCCTTACACTATCTTCATATTTTTTGAATCTCTTTTCTTTTTTCTTTTTCGGTTGGGTATTTTTTGTTTCTTTGCATTTCAAATCTTTGACTTGGTTCTTGGGATCCTCTTGTCTGCTGTTGGAGCTCTGTAAAGTATTCTTTATTTCAGTCAGTGTATGCATAATTTCTAATTGGTCCTTTTTCATGACCTCCATGGTCTCACCATACTCCTTGAGGGATTCATTGAATTTATCGGCGGTTTCCATAAAATTCTTGACAAACCTTATAAACGTGGCCTTGAACTCTATATCCAGTCGTCTGGCCTCCTCCGTTTCTGCCAATTGTGACCTGTTTCTTTGTCTCCGCATTTTGGCTGCTTCCCTGTGTTGATAGAGTGGCCTGCGCGCCAGGTGTCCTGTAGGGCCCAGTGGCTCAGCCTCCCCAGTTACCTGGGGTGGACACTCTTGGTGCACTCTTGGTGCCTCGCTTGTTGTAGGATCACTGGGAGGAATTGACCTCCAGGCCAATTGGCTGTGGGAAGCAGCTGTGTCTGAAGTGGGAGAATGGTCCCCCTCTGACCACTGGGTACAGTGGCTCCTGGATCTAAGGAGGTGCTAATTCAGCCCCTGCCTGAGGCCTCACAGCCGGGCGAAGAGGCTCAGCTGTGAAGCAATGCAAGCCGCTGCTGTGAAGCAATGCAAGCCGCTGCGGGGCCTTGGGCCTTCTCTTGGAAGTTCCGGGTCTGGCTGGCCCGGCTGCAGTTAGGCAATTATCAGGTTGCAAAGTTCTGGGGCATTCACATGCAAAAGCCTCTGCCGCAGCCCGGGTGGGGCGGGGTCTCAGGGAGTCAAAGGGCCTAGAAAGAAGCAATGGCTGATTCTCCGCGCCCGGAGTCGCGCGTCTCAGTGTCCTGGCAATGGCTGCAAGCACCTCCGAGGGAAATCTGCCCCCAAGTTCGCCCACTGCCGCCTGAGAGAGCAGCCTCTCCCTGTATGAGACCTGGGTCCCCAGAGACTTCCCAGAACCGGAGATCAGAGCAGTCGGGAGCTTGTGATTCAAAAAGACAGCCGCGTCCTCAGGTGCCACCCCCTTTCCGCGCGCGCGAGCCGCCGCCGCCGCCGCCGCCGCCGCCGCCGCCGCCGCCGCCGTACCTCTGCACTCAGCCTCCGCAGCTCCTCTGGCTCTCAGCGTGCTTTTCTTTTCTTCTAGTTGTAGAAATTACACTCAGCCAGCCTTCCTGTTGTTCTGGACGATGTTTGCTCCGTCCTTTGGGCTAATTTTCAATTGTTGTGTGGAGCGACTATTTCCCGGTGTTTATCTATGCCGCCATCTTAGTTTCTCCGACTTTATGAATTCTTATGCCACCTCTGTGAGAATCATTCAGGCAAATATTTCTATGTTTACAAATGGGATAGTTGATACACTGAGTGATGAAAGGCATGATTTTACTAAAAAATAATGTAAGTAATGCTACCGTGAACATGGAGGTGCATATAGCTTTTCAAATTATGGTTTTTAGTTTCTTTGGGTAAATACCCAGAAATGAAATTGCTGGAAATATGCTAGTTGTATTTTTTTATGTTTTTAAGGAAACTCCATACTGTTTTCCATGGTGGCTACACTAATTTACATTCTCACCAACAGTGTGCAAGTGTTCCCTTGTCTCTATGTCTGTGCCAACACTTGTTATTTTGTGTCTTTTTGATAATAGCCACTCTGAGGTGATACCTCATTGTGGTTTTGATTTGCATTTTTCTGGTGATTAATGATGTTGAGCATCTTTTCATGTACTTGCAAGCCATCTGTGTGTTTCTAATTTAGAATAATGTCTATTCAAATCTTCTGCCCATCTTTAATTAGATTGTCTTTTGCTATTAAGTTGTATGAGTTCTTGACATATTTTGGATAGTATCCCCTAATCAAATATATGATTGCAAATATTTTTCCCATTCACTAGGCTGCCTTTTCATTCTGGTGGTGGGTTCTTTTGCTGTGCAGAAGCTTCTTAGTGTGATGTAGTTCCTTACTTATTTTTGCTTTTGTTGCAAACCCCCCCCCCACCCCCCCAAAGCAATCAAAATACCTACCATGCTCATAGACACAGAGAACAGATTGGTGGTTGCCAGACGTGAGGGGAGGAGGGGGGGGAGGGGCATGGGAGAAAAAAAAAGCATTATTAATTATAACAAGCAAAAGCAAAAAATAAATAAACAAATATGTGGTCTATCTCCTCTGTGTTCTATCTTTTCTCACTGATGACTCTCTTTCCCCCAATATTTTGTTCTAGCCCTTTCCCCACTGAGCCCAGAGTTCTGGTCTTGTGACTCTGACTTGAGTCTTCACTCCAATCTCTGGTCCCAACATCATGTCCCTGATCAGGGTCTCAGAGCCCCATCACTGCAAATCCATTCCCTTCACCTTCTTGACTCTGAAACCAAGTTCCTGGACCAGATCTGATCTTTATTGTAATATTTTTTAAAAAAGGATTTTCCTACATAAATTGAAATGGAATAATTTCATATTATTCTCTTTTATATTTGACCATAATTTCTCTAACCATTCTCTTAACATTGACCTTTTGCTAGTTTCAATTTGTCATTGTTATGAATACCATTCTGATGAATATCTTTTTAAATAACTCTTTAACCATATATCATATTACTTTCGTAAGTCTGTTAAGTAGAAATAAGCATGTCAACATAAAATATGGCATACAAACATTTGATACACATAGCTAATTTGATTTCTAGACAGAATGTGCAAACTTACATTCCCACAGCAACATAGTGTCTGTCTTGTACTGTGTGTTACTGTGAAAATAAAACTGAAAGGGAATTTAGGAAGAGAAAGGAGCTTTGTCAATGTGATTGAGAGCATCTTTAAAAAATGTTCATCTAGCCGAACTGGTTTGGCTCAGTGGATAGAGCATTGGCCTGCCCACTGAAGGGTCGCAAGTTTGATCCTGATCAAGGGCATGTATCTTGGTTGCGGGCACATCCCCACTGGGGGGCGTGCAGGAGGCAGCTGATCAATCTTTCTCATCGATGTTACTAACTCTCTATTCCTCTCCCTTCTTCTCTGTAAAAAATCAATAAAATATATTTTTTAAAAAATGTACATCTAGCATCATACTTAATAGTGACAGACGGAATACATTCCCCTAAGATCAGGAAGGATGTCCACTTCCACAACTTCTATTCAACGGTATCTTAAAAAAAAGAAAAGAAAAAGTAACTTCCTCAATGATAGTTGAGATTTATATTTTGTATTCCTCACTTACGTCAAATCCCATTGCCTTAGAAGCATGAAAAGGTATAAAGAATGTTCACATTTAATTGGCTACATAATTCACCAGAGGAAGTGAATTTTCAAATCTGCAACAACGTGCACGAGAGGCTGGGAAGCTGGCGTGGACTCATTGTTGAGGAACCATCTGTCACTCCCCTCCCTCCGTGTCTCCCACTCACTTCTTCTCTGGGACTTCATTGGAAGGGTTTCTTTCCTTCTCTCTTTCCTATCTACATTCCATCTGTAAACAAAACAAAGCAAGCAGAGGAATTTTACTTGTTAAATTTAACTACGTTTTGCAGGAGGCCTGCCTACTTGAATCCTAAATGATGGTAAGTCGTTACAAAACTCAAAACCCATTTGACTTAAATATAAAGAGACTGAGGCCCTGGACTCCTAGGGACTTGGGAAATGTAATTTCTGTGCAGTTACTGCCTCAGAGTGGTCATCGCTCTCTACACTCAGTGAGAGTGAATTAACTGGTTCCTGGGGAACCCATCAGGCACCCACAATATCTCTGTGTGTTGCCATTCATTTGATAGACTGCCAGACAATTTTCTAGCCATTCAGATAAATTTAATAGTTTTAAAGTGTCATTTTCTGAGACTGTCACCTGTTCACCAAATTCAGAATTCATCTTATAGTTTCAAAAAAAAAAAAATAGTGAATTGATCAGAAACCTTTATTTCTAAATTCTTAAAACTATTTCTCAAACTTAGTATATGGTAAAAGTTTTATTTTTGCACTCTATACTAAGTCTTTATTTTACTTGAAATGAGAATTTATTTTGGTTGGCTGTCTCATTCAGAACACGCTATTTCTTATGCCTTTCTGATGAATTGTCACATAGTTCCTCTGAATTTATGATGTGTCCTCTCAAATTTTATAACATCTAATTTAAGATTCACTTTTTTTCTCTTCTTTTATTATACAAAACCTGAGAGACATAATTTAAAAATACCAGTTGTTTGGAAAGTGGTACATCTCCCTCATCTTCTAGCACCCACAGCCAAGCCGCCAGCACTCCTTTATCCTATTTGCATCATATTTCCTTATTAGAGCCTTTCGTAGCCTTTTCATTTATTATTCACTTATGATTTCAATCTCCAGTCCTCTCTCCCTGTGTAATGCATTTAACATTTCCCTTTTCTTTATGTTCTACATCTTCCCCGTCATTGCCCTCCCTCCATCATCCACCAGTTTGCTTATTTCACTTGTTCTTTTGTCACCATGGTCTTGCCTCCCAAACTTCTTCTTCGGAAAGCACTTGTAGGTTAATATACATTAAGGCTAATCTGCTAAGTGTCTCTCCACACGTCCGACCGGTCGCTATGATGTGCACTGACCACCAGGGGGCAGACACTCAACACAGGAGATGCCATGATGTGCACTGGCCATTTGCAGAGAAATGGCACTGCGAACCTGGCACCGACAAAGCAACACTTGGCTTCCCCCAGGTGGGACATAGGCCTTGCCACCACCCAGGGTGACAGCCCACCAAATCGCAGCTGACGCTGCCATGGCGCAAAATGTGGCCCACAGTCCAGCCCAGGCTGGAAACGGTGGCTGTGGGTGCCTGGTAATGACATCATGTAGCAACGCCCAGTTTCCTCTCCCTAGCACAGTGGCTCTCAACCTGTGGGTTGCGACCCCTTTGGTGGTCAAACTGCCCTTTCACAGGGGTTGCCTAAGACCATCCTGCATAACAGATATTTACATTACGATTCATAACAGTAGCAACATTACAGTTATGAAGTAGCAACGAAAATAATTTTATGGTTGGGGATCACCACAACAGGAGGAACTGTATTTAAAGGGCCAGAAGGTTGAGAACCACTGCCTAGCGACTAACCTCCTTGCAGTTTCTTCAGCCCAGGAACATGACTTGGTTTATAGCTGGGTGCAAACATTTCACACTTTAAGCAAATGCATGTGAAGCATTTTCCCATGTCTCATCTCATTTGATCCTCACAGAAGTTCTGGAGTAGGCAGAGAGGAGACTCGGTGGAATCTTGTTTTCTTTTCATTAGCCAGCAAACGGAGATTTAGAAAGCTTAGAAACTTGACCCCACTGAAAAGAAGTAAGAAATGGTGGAACTTGAAAATACTAGTAACTTCAGGTTTTCTCACTGTGCAGAATATAGTCAAACACTGCTGCAGTTAAATATTTTACCCTTTGTTTTCCCTGCAATATCGACAATAATAATCTGTTTCATGTTGATATTTACTGCTGTGTTGCTGACACTTACGTATAAAAGAAGTTGGGGTGCTTCACTGGGCTGGAAAAAGTTTAGCTACATCAGAAAGCAGTTCTAATTAAGGAAGTTTATTCTATATGTATACAAGGCTAAGTGGACTTGCACATGTGCGATACGTATAAAGCTCTCGCTGGCGTCAATCACATGTGAGTGTTTTTGATCTGTCATTGTCGATCGTGAATTTGGTTGACACTTCTATTACAGAGAAAGGGCAAATAGTGATATTAAAGTATTTCTTCTAATTAATTTCCTTTCAATGTGCATGAATTTGTGCACTGGGCTACTAGGATATATATGTATATATTGATTTCAGAGAGGAAGGGAGAGGGAGAGAGAGATAGAAAAATCAATGATGAGAAAGAACCATTGATTGGCTGCTTTCTGCATGTGCCCTGACTGGGAAGTGAACTGTGACTTCCTGGTTTATAAATTGACCCTAACCTCTGAGCCATACCAGCCAGGCAGCAGTTGTAGATTTGATAAATCTATAGAAAGCTTAATTTCTTCCTCCTTTTCTTTTCCCTGTGAAATAATTAATTTTAAGAGATAATTTTAAAATATTTATCTACCTTATTTAAAATCACGGTTCTTAAACTCACTGTTGTGATATGACAGGTTGTAAGTTGTATCAATGATTATTACTTGAGATGATTAATTTACCATAATTTGTGAATGATTCAAATCTTGTTTTGGGGGGGAGAAGGGGTGACAAATGGATTTGCATGCTTGTCTACAGTAATGTCATTGCTACCCTCTGCATTCCAATTTTACTCTCGAATGCTGGCTAGCACATGAAAAATCACACAAAATCTTAGGTACACCCAAGAACAACAAACAGCTCCTTGCCTGTTCCTTCCACCTCCAGTTCTGTTCTTTGTGAAAACACACTTATGGATGTTGTCTGCCCGGTCATACACTAAGGGGAAAAAAGAAATCACACTTTTTCTCCTTTTTAATGTTCATATATTAAACATAATCTTTAATGATGTCATTATTTTCCATTTGGTTAAAGTCTATATCAGAAGTACAAAGATACCAATTTACTTGTGAACCCAGTTAGGATTCTTTGGTTCTCTGTAGCAAAAACTAACTCACTCGAGACTACCAGATCTTACAGGATTGACGGGCAGAGACCCAATCTTAGAAACAGGCAGACCTTAAGCACCCCTGAGGGCTGGATACCAGTAGCCCTAACAATGCTCTCTTTCAGGAGCAGCCTTTTCTTTTTCTTTTTTAAAATATACGCTCAACCACTGAGCCACATCAGCAGAGCAGAAGCAGCCTGTTCTTGAAAGGGCTGGGTGAACTGGGCCATGGGTGACCTGGTTCCTCCACTAGAGATGTGGATTTCATGAAAGGAGCTGCCTGTTGACTGACCTTGGGTCATGAACCTACTGCTTGGCTAGGGATGGTCAGCCTCTTCCTTGATAGTCCTACTAGAGGCATGGTGCATGAGATTTGTGCACTGGTGGGGGGTATGGCCTGCAGGGATCAGCCCGCTGTGGGAGCGCCGCTCATCCCGGTCAGCTGAGCAGCTGTGGACCCACCCTCAGAGTGGCTGCTCCCTGGTCCGGCATCTTCCGTGGAACCAGAGCACTCACCTCTCCAGAGGACCCAGTTGGGGCTGGGCCCAGGGACAATAGTACTGAGAGGTGACAGAGTAGGTGCCGGGAGCCAGTTCATCCTTGCTGTTTCAAGGGACCTGGCATATATGGTATACTGTTCTTAATATGTTTGCTCACATTCTTGGCACTACGTGTTTTAACCAAGGTCTCCTCTCTGAGAAAGGTTGTTTCCCCAGGTAGGGATTTTCCCCTGAAGTTAGGGAGGGAATAAAACCCCTCAACTAAGTGCCAGGCGGGTAATTAATCACTTTAACTATGAACAATCATGCTTAAGCTACATAATCTTTACTCCCTGGAATGGAGATAAGAAACGCCCTAACCTTTGTAATAGAGATTGATAGGATTGAATCAACTGGTATAAATACAGATGTAATAAGACAGAGAGAGACAGAAATTGGCACAGAACCTACACAGAACGTTCTCTAGGGACAGAAGAACTTCGCTGGAGAGAACATGGCAAAAGATCCTGGACAGAAACTGGCCTCAGAACCTAGAGACAGAACCTAGCGAGAGAACATGGCAAAAGATCCTGGACTGAACCTGACTACAGAAATTGGCAAGAGAACCTGACTAGAACCTGGTGACTGAACCTGGCTGGAGAACCTGGACAGAACCTGGCTGGAGAACCTAGCGAGGGAACATGGCTACAGAACCTGGCTGGAGAACCTGGAGAACCTGGCTGGAGAATCTAGCAAGAGAACATGGACACAGAACCTGGCTGGAGATCCTAACCAGAACTTCGCTGGAGATCCTAAGCAGAACCTCTCTGGAGATCGAGACCAGAACTTGGCTGGAGATCCTGGCTAGGCTGCTGATCAACTGAACGCTGTCTCCGTGTCATTCCTTCTTCGCCGACTCCGTCCACACCTTTGGGGACCCCTGGACCCGCTGGGGTTGGACCCCGGCAAGTAGGCCTCAGTCCCGCAGTGGCCACGAACCCGCCTCCCAACCTCTGGGGTCAGATCTGCGAGCCCAGCAGCAGTGCTACATGGCCTGGGGGCATCTGGATGAGGCAGCAGGGAGTGAGGAGGAAGAGCCTGGGGCAAGGAGGTGACTATTGCAGCCCAGGTTCCTGCTTGTTGGTCCAGGGTTCACAGTGGGAGCAGCAGCTCATCCTGGTCAGCTGAGCGGTGCTCCCACTGTGGTAGCACACTGACCACCAGGGGCAGCTCCTGCATTGAGCATCTGCCCTCTAGTGGTCAGTGCGCATCATAGCAACTGGTCGACTGGTCGTTCTGGTTGTTCTGCCAATTGGTCGCTGGGCTTTCATTATATAGGATGAAACTGAATCCAAGGGGAAGGAGGTGATTCCTCATTAACAGGAATGTTACTAAGAAGGGAATATTGATACTGGGTGGTCAAAAACAACCACCACTGGACTAAATATCTCCAAAAAGACACCTCATTCCCATTTGTGGGGAAACTCTTTTGTCATCTGCAATTTGGACTTTCAGAATTATTCTGTATAGTGGCCTGTGCTTGAGTGAATCTCTGGGATCTAAGCATCAGTAGCGGGGACTACTGCAGGGCATCAGTGGAAAGAAGAGGCACAAGTGTCTCGGCGCTGGTTCTCAGTGCGGAACCCTGTGGCCCTGTGTGGATAGAGGTGGGTGGAGGGTGTTGTCTCTCCACACGTCTTGGATTGTGCATGGAGCTGCACTCAGCTATGTGGTGCCGTGGGTCCTAGATTTGTTGCTCTTCAAGTTGGTGGAGGACAGATGAACACAGAGGGAGCAGAGTTCATTGCAGAAGACAATTCACCTGCTGGCAATGGTATTAGTTACTCAGAAGTTGTAAAATTAGAACAGCACCCCATGATGAAAAAGTGACTAACGAATTCTGAAGGATCTGCATGCTGAACTGCTATACTGCATTTTAAAAAATTTGTCTCTTTTTTGGACCATGAAGAAATTAAAAACAGTCCAAATCATTACTGATAAAATTTTGATTCTAAACTATATTTCCTCATATTTAATCTAGAGTAAATAATTTATTCAGTAAATATTTATTAAACAATGGCCATGATCATTTTATAATGACTTATTTTGCCTTTTTAAAAATATATTTTTATTGATTTCAGAGAGAAAGGGAGAAGGAGAGAGAGAGATAAAAACATCAATGATGAGAGAGAATCATTGATCGGCTGCCTTCTGCACATCCCACACTGGAGTTCAAACCTACAACCAGGGCATGTGCCCCAATTGGGAATTGAACGGTGACCTCAGAGTTCATAGGCCAATGCTCAACTCCTGAACCCCAGCTGGGCTTCTTTTGTTTTTTTTTAAAATTAGCTTTTAATAAATCTATGCATGTAAAAACCAACCAAATAGAGAAAAGGATCTAGAAAGAAGAAAACCCATCCCCTGCTGCATTCCTTTTGAATACATTACCTGCTGCATAGAGGTAATGACTTTGAACTCTTTTGGCAACTTCTGGTCTTTCTGATTGTTACTTTGACCTTTTCAATAAGTATGTTTAGGTTGCTGTTTCTTGATTGACCCATTAGACTTCTTGTTCTGATAAATGAGTATTTGCCTCATTATACCATCATCCTGCATTCTCCTGACAGAGTTATACAACTAGTTTTAAGATTTATATTGATTTTCATGTAACCTGGAGTAATGTAATAACACAGTTATCTCTTATTCTATCAAATTATTTCAGATTCTCCTTGGCAGGGTGGTGATATTATTGCCCTGCTATTTCCTTTAGTGCTTCTCCCTTTTCCTCACTGCAGGCCTCTGTCATTCAAACTTTTGTTTTCATACAAGTCAAGGTTGACATTGTTCACATTCTCTAATTCACATTGAAGTTTTCTAATCATGATCTAGAGATTACTCCTCATATATTTGCATTATTTAACTATTCAGGGTAGAGCTAGTTAATATACTTTAATTGCATTTGCTTTATTCGGAATCTAATTTTCCTTTTATTTCTTATTTTTGCCTTTTTATTTCTTGTACTATTTGAATATATCCTATAACTATGTTTTCAATTCTGCATTCCAGCCAGCTATTGTACTGACTCACCTTTGCTTTCTTTTCTCTCTAGGAGGTCTCTCTTACCCTTTCTCTGCTCTGGGCTGATTTCTTCCTGGAACAGTTGCCCAGCTTTCCTGGGTCAGTGCCAATATTTCTTGCATTCTAAATCTTCCTTTATCTTGTTTCTCTGTTGTTTGTGCTTTAGCACATTCTTAAGTAAGTTCTTAGGAAAAAGTGTATGTAAGGCAAATGTCTGAGTCTTTGCATGTCTGAAAATGTCCTTATTTTCCCATTCCACTGAGAAGGGAGAAGTACTGTCTGCTGGTGGCAGACCTGGTTCTAACAGCGATGCTCCCTATTTACATAAACAATCTCACAAAGCACCAACACCGGACAAGGCAACTCTGTGACCACGATGGAGCAAATAAAAAAAAAAGTAGGGTCACTCTGAAATCATGTCTGAGCACAGACAATAGCAAGAACACAGAGCACATCATAAAAATGTTCAGCATCTCCTCTCCTGATTAACAAGAGTGATTATTGCTCCCATACCAATTAAGCTTTAGAACTACCTGTTCCATGTCTCCTGACTTCTGGATGAAAATTATTAAGATACCTAATAATAGAATTATTCTCATCTGCTGATAGCACCCAGACCGAAGCAAACTCAGCTTCCTTGCACTCTCCAAAATCACTCAACACAAACTGAAATCTCATAACAAGAACTGTCTTAACACCTCCTTACAGAAAGCCCCACGCTCCCCAAGGGTGAGGCCTTGCTCCCTTCAGTGAGAATAAATAAACCCAACCTTGTTTTACTAGAGGTGTGTTTCTGGTGGTTTTTAACTGGTGCATATCGACATACGTTATTTAAAATGTATTTGTATATAGAAGTTGAGGTGAAAAATATCATTGTCTCAGAACAGAAAGCTAGCCTCAATCTTTCTGATGAGAAGTCTGGTGCCAGTCTAGTTTTTGTTCCTTTTAAACGATGCATATTCAGTTTCTCTGAAAGCTTTAAGAAAAAAGATAACATGGGGTAATATTTATCGAGTGCTCATCATGTTTCAGGCATTAAACAATGCATTCTTTTTTTAAAATTTATTGTCTAATGTTTTACATATGTCTCCTCCCCCCACCTCCTTTCTTCATGCCTCAGCTTACTTAATCCTCACAAAAGCAAAATGAGAGAGCTACCTGAAGTTCATATTAATGAAGCAACTGGCCCAAGGTCACATTGCTAGTTAGTGGCAGAGCTGGACTTCAGCCCAGATTTGTCCTACTCTTAATCCCCAGGGCTGTACAATTATGCTAATGATACTTCAGGATTCTCCATGAGCAGTGTGGCGTAAAGGTTTACTTAGTGAAAAAGTTGAAACGACTGATTAAAAGCAGGATTGGAGATTACATATGGCTTTCATTAGCAGGCAATTCCTAATTTACAGATGGGCTAGGTTTTAAAATGTCCGCATCTATAGATGAATGTAACTCAGCCCCGGGAAAAGGAAAGCCAGCAGAAAGTCCAGAGAGAATAAAATATGGTATACTTCTGTCTATGCACACAAAATGTTGAAATCATTTTGAAACACTGAAATGTTTGACTTAGCATGCTGGACCACAAGAGAAATTTAAATGATAAAAACCTAGAATTCTTATTTTAAATGAGCTAAGAACTTGTGTTATTGTTGTTGCTTTGGTATTTGAAATGCAAATATTTGATCATAACAAATAAAAATGCAAAACAATCAAAGAAATCCAAGTTGATACTTTACAATTAAAAGGCAAGAGGCCCACATAAGTGAAGGTGGAGTTGGAAGACAGTTGCCAGAACTAGATCTTTGATGAGGAAATCTCTGCATCTGAAGCTCTCATCAGGGTTCCCAGCCACCTGCCAGATCTCATCACCGTTTTAGCAATCTTAATTTATCTCTTTCCTCATTCTATGTTTCCCTTGTAGTCATACAAAAGAACAGCAGGTGACCAGAGCCAGTATTGCTCAAACCATGTTGTGCAGTGATTAGCAAGAAGACTCCCATAGCTTCCAGTTTGAAAACATAATGACTTTCCAGCCCTGGTGAACGGTGCTTTACTTGACTTTACTGTGGTCCAGGAGAAGGGATATAGGTTTTGGAACCTGGGTCATGGAACAAAGAACATGGACTTTGAGCACAGCTTATGTCTCAGAGAGTGATTCCTTCAGAAACTGCAGATCAATTCTATTTTCATCATCTCCTATCTTAAAAGGGCTTTTGTCAATGATGCAGCTGTTCTTGTGGGTTGGTCTCCAGTGTGGGATATTATTGCAGAAAATTGTGTGTGTGTTGTGGGGTGTGTGTGTGTGTAGAAAGATACTTCCAGAATACCTGTTTCCATTTCACAGTTAGCTGGTAACTATAGAGGGTGTTGTGAACAAGTAGAGGTGTAGGTAGAGGTGAGGGTGAAGATCAGGTATCTTGTGAGCATTGATTTGCTGTGTTCCCTAGTGATGAGAAAGCTCAGCTTGAATGCTAATAAAGCTAGAAGCTTTTCCTAATCCTCCGCTGACCGCACACACTGATTAGTAAAACAGTTATAAATGTCTGCAGCCACTACAGGCAGGTCAGTTGACGCCGTTTTATGTAACACATTAGTAGAAATACAAAATGCCTGAAGGAAAAGGAGGGCATCAACAGCCTGAACCCCACACCACTCTGTTCTGTAGGAGGAACATTTGCGAGGAGTTTCTTTCCCTCAGGAAAAGAAATTGTTACCATGTCTACTGGTCCTTTAGGTCTCTGCACTAGCAGGTTTTCTTTTGCTGTCCTGCAGGCATCTTGGGATTCATAAGAAAGAAAACATGGTTTCTTTGAGAGCCAAAATCTGGATGGTTCCTAATATGTTACTGTTATCAGAGAAAAATCGTGCCTTGTCTTTCCTTGTGACTAGTGGGGGTGGGGTCTTTGCAATATCCTGAAAAAAGGAATTTTCTGAGACTCACACGGGAGCATGCAATATGGTAGAAAGCTTTATTTTTGTGGGATTACACCCCTGGGTTTCCAAAGTCCCATTTCCCTTAGTCCAGTCATAGAAGAAATGTAGCTGGGGTTTCAGTGGAGCTGCAAGCAAAGCCATTGTCCAGAGTTTCCTTTCCATGTTGGAGCTGGGTCCAGTTCAGCACCAGGCTAGTTGCAGTCTGTTAGTATATTGTGTATGGGGTCCCCATGGCTGTGGGCCACATGGGAGAATTCCAGGAAGCCAAGTTTGAGCCATGAGCCAAGTGTGCAGAGAGAAACCAAGAGAGTGAACTTCTTTTTCTTCAGGAGATTAAATGTCCAAAATCTTTAGGTGTTTACAGTGGCCATGACCATTCTGGCCCAAGACATCTGTACCCAGGTGTGACTGACAGACAAGTATCTTCCCTATGTCATTCCAACTTTACAGGGCATGTGTCTGTCTAATCTTTGTTGGATCCCTGGGGATTGTAAAGTTATATCTTCCTGGTGAAGCTGCCCTGAAATGGAGTGCCTATAATGTCTGGCCTTCCCTTTGCTCCCCTTCTAGTATTAACAACCAGTTAATTACAATGTTGTCATTACAGCTCAACTTTACTAGCAATTTCTGATGCAATATGATTAGAGTTGAGTATATTTAAATTCAGTGGCCTTGCCATCTCCTCTAGCAATTTGGAGGTGTTGAGAAGAGAAAGAAGTGAAGACGGAAGGGGTAGGGGGAATGGGAAAAGATTAACCAAAGAATTTGTATGCATATATGCATAGCCCATGTGAAAGCCTGGAGTGGGACAGGGCTGGGTGGAGGGAGGCAAAGGATGGGGAATGGGGGATATCTGAAATACTGTCATCAATTAAAAACATAGAATACATAAAACTTAACTATTTTGAGTGAAAAATAATAAAATGTAACAAGACCAAAAAGAAGAAGAAGAAGAAGGAGGAGGAGGAGGAGAGAAGGAGGAGGAGGAGGAGGAGGAGGAGGAGGAGGAGGAGGAGGAGGAGGAGGAGGAGGAGGAGGAGGAGGAGGAAGAGAAGGGGGAAGAGGAGGAGGAGGAGGAAGAGGAGGAGAGAAAGAAAGAAAGAAAGAAAGAAAGAAAGAAAGAAAGAAAGAAAGAAAGAAAGAAGCCGAAACCGGTTTGGCTCGGTGGATAGAGCGTCGGCCTGCGGACTGAAGGGTCCCAGGTTCGATTCCGGTCAAGGGCATGTGCCTTGGTTGTGGGCGCATCCCTGGTGGGGGATGTGCAGGAGGCAGCTGATCGATGTTTCTCTCTCATCGATGTTTCTGACTCTCTGTCTCCCTTCCTCTCTGTAAAAAAATCAATAAAATATATTTAAAAAAAAAAAAAAAAAGAAAGAAAGAAAGAAAGGAAGGAAGGAAGAAAGAAAGAAAGAAAGAAAGAAAGAAAGAAAGAAAGGAAGGAAGAAAGGAAGGAAGAAAGGAAGGAAGAAGAGGAGTTGAAATTGGTCGTAGGGAGAACAAAACCCTGTGTAGTTTCTCCTGCAAAAATGCTGCTATGCCAAAAAGAAAGAACTGCACATCCTACTATTGATTACATTTCTGGCTTTTGCTAATTTTGTCTGACATTATCAACATGACTTCTCTTGACCAAAATAAAAATGTTGACGTAAGAAACATCCAAACCTGTAAGATTTTTTATGAGTTTATTTGAGCCAAACTCATGACAATTGCTGGGAAGAAAAATCTCAACAGATTGAGGAAGTGCTCTAGCGAATGACAGTTTTGTACCTTATTTTATACATCAGAATCAAAGGATAAAGATGTAAGGGAGTTACATGAAATCCATTGGTGGTATATTAGGGAGGTGAGAGAAAGCAAAGTGGGGAAATCTCTGAGATTGGATAAAAAGTAAAACAGATAGACATTTTTTTTAAATTATATTTTATTGATTTTTTACAGAGAGGAAGGGAGAGAGATAGAGAGTTAGAAATATCGATGAGAGAGAAACATCGATCAGCTGCCTCCTGCACATCTCCTACCGGGGATGTGCCCGCAACCCAGGTACATGCCCTTGACCGGAATCGAACCTGGGACCTTTCAGTCCGCAGGCTGACGCTCTATCCACTGAGCCAAACCGGTTTTGGCGATAGACATTTATTTTACATTGGTGGGTATAGGAGAGTTAACAATTCACATTTACAGCTCATAGAGATGGTATACAGGGAACAAGATAGCAATGAAAGGTTCTTGTTTCCTGATGGGAGATTGTGTCCTAAGGGTCTGGAAATTAAGGATTGACTCTGACATTCCACAAGTATGTTATTGTAGATGCAAAAAGACAATAGACCAGTTCAGTTAAGGTAAAGATTGGCATTTGTCATAGAAGATGCTGGCCTAAGACATGACTACCCACCTTTTCATCCACACTAACAAAAAACACAACAAACAAAACAAACAGAATGGCATATGCTCCATTTTCTCAAAGAATAACTCAGTTTTCAAAATTAAGTAATAATTGTTAGTGCTCTTGCTGCTGGAGGAATTAATGTGCCACATTTCCCAGACATGTGTGGGAATGAGGTGGAAGTTCTTGGGGCACTGCTGAAATAAGGATTTTCAGAAGCCCTCATGGGAGGATGAGAGGATTTTATTGGCATAGAATTACATTTCTCAATTTTGAATGTCCCATTTCCTCCAAGCCAGTCCCAAGAAGAGGGCAGCTGGGAGTTCAGCAGAGCCAGAAACATGGCCGGTGTCTGGAGTTTCTGTTCCATGTTGCAGCCAGGTGTGGTTCAGCATCCAGGCAGATTACAGTCTATGGGTCATGTGTGGAGCCCAACATGGCCATGCGCCATGTGCCACAGGGGAGAGCATGACCCTGCCACAGGAGTCCCAAGGGAGAGGAGAGAGGAGAGAGAAAAGGAGAGAGGAGAGAGAAGGGAGGAGGGAGGAGGGAGGAGGGAGGAGGGAGGAGGGAGGAGGGAGGAGGGAGGAGAGAGGAGAGAGAGATACATATGTCCATTCTGGCCAATTACCTGTTTCCAGATGTGATTGCTGGGCAAGCATGTTTCCATGTCACTTAGACCTTACTGGGAATGTGTCTAAACTAGCCCTTCCCCCATCAATCAGCAGGGAACAGGCTTGGAACATGTTAAATGCAGCTTTTTGGCAAAGCTGTACAAATGGCATCTTTCCTTTTCTGTTAAATGATAACCAGGTTATTGCAATGGCATCACTATGAGTACAGCTGTGAAGATTAATGAACAGAAACCTGATTTAAATTGGAGTCAGAAGGGCCTGTAGGGCGAGCTCTCATGCCGTACCACTCATCATCAATTACCCCAAACAGGAAGAGACATACTATACATTCTCAGCAGGAAGATGTCATTCCTCTCTACTACTCCATTAAGAAGGAGTAGGACTTTCTCCTCACCTAGCAACCACCCAGCCAATGAAAGACTATTACCACTCAGCTGATGAAAAGCCACGTTTTGAATCCCCAGTTTCCTCCAATAAACTCGTTGTTTGCAACAGCCTCTCTGGAATCTTCCTTTCCTCCAAAATCACCCCACATTTTTCCCCTTTGTTCTCTGGATTTGAGCATGGGTTGCCATTAGATCGGATGTCCCGATTTGCAATTGTTTGTTGTTCCCGAATAAGCTCATTTTGCTGGAGAAATATCCGGCTGTCTATTTATTTAAGGTCGACATTATTTGGTGTCTCAGATGGGAATCCAGAGAAGACGCCCCCTCCCGCCCCCGACCAAACTCTGAGGCTGGTAGGCAAACAGATGTGGTACCCACAGAGCAAATTGAGCTCACTGCTACCTCTCCAACCCTGGTGTTTGAGGTAAGTCTTCATTCTGGACCCTAACTTCTACTCTCTTTGTGTTTTGAAGATCTACTTGGGATCTACTTAAAGGCTTTTTCCTTTTTTGGTTAAGGCCTTGTCTTGTCTGTGAGTACAGGGTTGGCACTTCCACCAGACTTTCTTGAAATCAGGCTATTCCGCTGGAATTGTGCTAGCCTTTGGTTCAATTTCCGTTGGACTGGGCTGTTCCTACCGAAACTATTCTAGTCATTGGTCCAACGCCTTTTGGAACCCGGCTGCCCCATGGGTACTGCGCCCCGCAGCCTGTGGCCTCACTCATTTGGAAGAAGGCTGACCCGCTGGAACTGTACTGCGCAGCCTTTGGTCCGATTCCGTTTGGAGCTGTGCTGTTCCTCCTGGAACTATGCTTTCCAGCCTCTGGTCTGAAATTTTGAAATCAGGCAGTGCCTAGTGGAACTATGCTGGTATTTGAGTTGCAAACTGTTTAGACTTTTGCGCTAGAAAAAAAATCATCTTTGGAAAAAATGGGATCCCAGTTATCTAAATAATTTGAGAGAACCAACCCCCTACTTTGGGAACCCCAACTGATTCCATGTTTAAAAACCACTGTTCCACATCATACACATTTCTAACTAAATGGACCAATTTGGCCCAAAGTAATTTAGAGCACCAATGGCCGTTATGAAAACCTTTCAAACTCCACAAATATAACTTTTGTTAAAAACAAATTGGACTATCATGGTCCTGAAATTGTGGAAACTGAATGGAATACCTATTTTAATTGAAAAATTGAGGCTTCTAAATGTTACCAGGAATCTAAAATTAACTCTTTGCAAAATAAATTCTTTTTATTAACTGAAGCAAAGGAACAGTTAAAGAAAGACATGTTTCTCTCCCAACCTCTTTGTCTCAGGCTCTGCCTCTGGCACCATCGTGTTTCTCTCCTCTTCGTTTTAAGCTCCACTTCTGGTGCTATCTTTCCCCTCCTGGGAACCTCTCTCCACTCCCTGCTCCCCTTCACCTATCAGAACCTGCCCCTTTTAAGGTAAGCCTTCTGAGGGTCCTAAAAAAACTCCAAGTTTCTTATGTTCCCTGGATTAAGACTGAATTTCAAAGTATAGTTAAAGAATTTCCTAAAGTAACTGAAGATTCCCTCAAGTTTGCTGAAGAATTTAACATTGTTATTCAAACTTACCAACCAGATTTATGTCAGTTGGTCCACATGCTTGTTTGTGAGGATCAAGTCAAACATTGGATGAAACTTGCCTGATGGGAACATCTTGAAAGGGATTTAGAAAAACAAACCTCTAACTTTTGACAAAATGCTAGAGTGCTCACTGGAGACTTGCACCAAGCAATTTACAGTAGCTTTCCCAGAGCCTTTGATTAGAACAAAATTTGGGCTTGCTCACAACAGTCTGATGAATCTGTTCATGACTATTATAATTGACTTCAGGTTGCTTTCAAAGGAAATTCTGGTTTTCCTTCAAATGTTGAATCCACCTGAGTAGCTTTTAGCTCCGTGTTTGTTAATGATCTAAAAGGAGATCTTAGCAAAAAGGATCAGGATGAAATGGGAAATTATGTCTACTGCAGATTTATTTATTTTGGCAAATCAGATTGCTCCCACCCTCGATGAGTCACCTAAAAGGAAGACTGCTAAAATTATTTATTTTCAACTCTGGCAGATGAAAGTCTCTCTATGAAGCCAAAACCCTCCTAGTTTCTGCTGTTTTTGCAAAATGCTAAGATATTGAAAAAGATTGTCACAAATATAAGTGCTTCAGATGCCTTGAGCCTTCGGACCAGCCTTTCTGATGTCCTGCTAACTCCCAATGACGGGGCTCCAGTGAACTACAGAGGCTCTTACCAACCCTTCCTGTTAATCAGCTTGAGAAAGAACTCTCCGTACTGGAAATGAGTCTCTCTCTGTATCCTATTGACACAAGAACCATACTCTTGGTGCTCCTCAGCCTCATGCTATAATGTGCCGGGGTTCTTATTCCAGCATGAAGAAGGGTTTGGGAAATCTGGAGAAGGCTGTGCTTAGATTAAGTAAGAGTCCAGAGATGAAACATAATTTTTTTTTTGATCTGTCACTGCTCCTGATATTTATTTATGTATGTATTTAATTGCTTAAA
Organism: Myotis nattereri; assembly: GCF_964212035.1. Taxonomy (NCBI): domain Eukaryota; kingdom Metazoa; phylum Chordata; class Mammalia; order Chiroptera; family Vespertilionidae; genus Myotis; species Myotis nattereri. The sequence goes on from NC_138075.1 coordinate 162,103,630, forward strand.
GTATTACAAAGAGTATTACATATGTCTCCTTCTCCCCCCCCCCCCCCCCCGACAGTCCCCTGGCCTTCCCTACCCCCCAGTGTCTTATGTCCATTGGTTATGCTTATATGCATGCATACAAGTCCTTCGGTTGATCTCTTGCCCCCCCTTCCCTCCCCCCAATCCTCCCCAGCCTTCCATTTGGGGGTCAGAGGAGCTTAGCTAAAGGAGCTAAGATCCAAGATCTAAATCGGAGGTTCTTAACCTGTGGGTCGCGACCCCTTTGGAGGTTGAACGACCCTTTCATAAGGGTCGCCTTAGACCATCGGAAAACATAAAATTACATATTGCTTTTGTGATTAATCACTATGCTTTAATTATGTTCAATTTATAACAATGAAATTGGGGGTCACACAACATGAGGAACTGTACTAAAGAGCTGCGGCATTAGGAAGGTTGAGAACCACTGAAATTCTCACGTCTAAGGCTCCTCGTTCCAGGACCCCATGCTTTTTATTAACACAACTAGAGGCCCGGTGCACAAAAATTTGTGCACTCGGGGACTGGGGGGGGGGGTGTCCCTCAGCCCAGCCTGTGCCCTCTCACAGTCTGGAACCCCTCGGGAGATAACAACCTGCTGGCTTAGGCCTGCTCCCAGGTGGCAGAGGGCAGGCCCAATCCCTAGGGGAAGCCCCTGGTTGGGCTCAGAGCAGGGCCTATTGGGGAGTTGGGGCGCTGCACCCTGTCATGCACAGAGCAGGGCGATCGGGAGGTTGTGATGCCACCCTCAGTCCTGCTCAGGGTAGGGCCGATTGGGGGGTTGGGGCACCGTCCCCTGTCACACTCAAGGCAGGGTCGATGGGGAGGTTGCGGCGCCACCTCCTGTCACGCCCAGAGCAGGGCCAATCAGGGGGTTGGGGAGCCGCCACTCTCACACTCAGGGCAGGGCCGATGGGGAGGTTATGGCTCTACCCCGTCACACACAGAGCAGGGCCCGTGGGGGGAGGGGGGATTGGGGTTGGGGTGCCGCACCCTGTCACACACAGAGCCACAGGGTGATCAGGGGGTTGGGGAGCTCCCCCCTATCAGGCACAGAGCAGGGCTGATCAGGGGGTTGGGGCGCCTTCCCCTGTCAGGAACAGAGCAGGGTGGATAGGGAGGTTGTGGCCCCACCCCCTGTCACACACAGAGCCATAGGGCCATCAGGGGGTTTGGGTGCTGCCCCCTGTCACGCTGATCCCGGTGCCGGGAGGCCTTGCGGCTCTGCTGATCCCGGTGCTGGGAGGCATATTACCCTTTTACTATATAGAATAGAGGCCTGGTGCATGGGTGGGTGCCAGCTGGTTTGCCCTGAAGGGTGTCCTGGATCAGGGTGGGGGTCCCCACTGGGGTGCCTGGCCAGCCTGAGTGAGGGGGTGATGGCTGTTTGCAGCTGGTCACACACCCTTCAGGGTGGAGGTCCCCACTGGGGTGCCTGGCCAGTCTGGGTGAGGGGATGAGGGCTGTTTTCAGGCTGGGGGTGACTGAAGCTCCCAACCGCTCCTTTTTTTTCTTTTTTTAAAAAATTCTGGGCCAGCTTTAGCTTTGAGGCTTGGCTCCAGCTCTTAGGCCTCCGCTGCTGAAAGTAGGTTTCTGGCCTTTGTTTACAATGTTGCGATACTGCTGGCTGAAGCCCGGCGGACTAAAGCAGGTTTCTGGGGTTTTGTTTAGCTTCTATATTTGTTACATAGTTGCTTAGAGTTGCAGCTCAGAGGCCTGCAGCGGCAGGCGGGGGACATTGGAGTCCTCCGTCACTGAAGCAAGCAAGCCTCATGTTAGTTTCAAGCTGCCTGGCTGCCGGCCGCCATCTTGGCTGGCAGTTAATTTGCATATCTCGCTGACTAGCCAATGGGAAGGGTAGCGGTTGTACGCCAATTACCATGTTTCTCTTTTATTAGATAGGATGTGTCCTGAGGCAAGACAGAGATGTATGCTTCAAAGGGTCAGGGTTTCAGCACAGAGTCCATTGTCAGAATGGGGAGAATTAGCCTAAGACTGTTCAGGTGTTTGGACAGTAGGAGGAAATAACATGTAGATTAAGATGCCCTTTAACTGTCTGGCAGCCAACTATCAATTTAATGTATCCTATTCAGGTTTGGGGAAATGCCTTCAGCCATTCCCAGATGCAGCCCTGCTATCATGCTGGAATTGGCCTCCGGCAAAAATGCAACCTCTGCCTCAGAGTACTAGAACAGCTCAAAAAGTGGGGATCTCTAATAAATCTCAACAGGTTACTGCCTCTGAACCTGTCTCTTTTTGTTTGAGTCCTTTGAGGAACACTCAACCTTTTCTCCTTGGTCCCTCCACACCTATTAATTTATTACATCAAGACTTAGAAATGTGTTATGGCAGAATTTCTTTCTTTCAACAGGGGGAAATACTTCTAGAATTTGACAGTAGCCAATGAAGTGAATCCCATGACCCTTCAGCAACTTTTATTTGCTCCATTTCTGAGGGCACTATAGCTGAATCTATCCTGTTGGATCAGCTAGTCTTTATGGTCAAAAATCTTCAACTGATAATGGCAGAATTTGCAGTACACCTCCTATCAATAACCCAATAGATCACTCAAAACCCCTTCCCAGATTAATTAATACCCTATAAGTAAAGAAGCCCTTCAAGGTATAAAGCCTATAACAGAAGATTACAAGACTCAGAACCTCACTATCCCTTGCACTAGTTCCTGTAATGTGAGTATTTTACCTGTGGGAAAATTTATTCAGTTCTCCCCAGCAATAAAAAACATTGTTACCCTTGACACCCTGTTGTTTCTAACCTTCAAATGTTGCTACCATCCATCCCAACTAAACATAAATTCTTACTGTAATTGATTTACACAATCAATTCTTTAGGAATCTAGTTGATGAAGCTAGCCAATACTATTTTTGCTTTCACTTGGGGACAAAAACAATTCACCTGGATAGTAATGCCTCGGGGTTTTACTAAAAGTCCTTATTTCTCATAAATTCTGAAGGCTGATCTGGGTGACAAGAGAATTCCCTGGGGTTCTACTTTGTTGCCATATGTGGACAACTTGCTTCTTTGCTCTTCTTCCCATGTCTTCTCACAGGAAGACAACATTCATTTGTTAAAGGTTTTAGCCTTTAAAAGACATAAGTTTGCCATGAAAAAAAATTGCAGTTTGCTCAAACCCGGGTTTGATATTTGGAGCATCTGATATCAGGCTTCATGGTGTTTTCCGTTTCATCAAGGCATCACCTGTGAGGCTTTCTTGGGCTTCTTGGTTAGTATTGCTGAAATTGGATTCAAAGTCTTTCTCTTATGGCCAAACCTCTGAATGTTTTACTAAAGAATGATCACCCTGACCCAATTTTATGGGAAGAACAGGACAACATGGCCTTTAAAGTCTCAAAGGAGAGTTTAATGAACTAAACTGCCCTTGAGCATCCCAACTATCAGCTTCCCTTTTGTACATGGAAAGAAAAGGATTCCCCGGGATACTCATTCTAAAACATGGGACTACCATGGACCCATGGAGTGGCATAGCCAGCGACTGGACCCTGTGCCATGGGGCTATCCCCCTCTCCTTAAAGCCATCACTGTCATTGCCCTTTTTGTTCAGGTCACTGAGGAAACCATTGTGGGATCCCCTTTAACCATCTTTGTCATAAAAAAATCTACATTGTTGAGAGTATTACATATGTCCCCCTTTCCTTCCCACTGATCTCTTCTAGCCCAACCCCACCCCCGACCCCAGGCCTTCACCACCCTTTTGTCTGTGTCCATGGGTTATGCATATATGCATACAAGTTCTTTGGTTGATCTCTTTCCACCCACCCATCTTTCCCCACCTTTTAAACATCTTTGCACCTCAGGCAGTAGAAGCCCTCCTGAATTCTCATCACACTCAGCATTTTCAGTCAGTCATCTACCTGCTACGAAACTATTTTGTTAACTGTCCCTCACATAATTCTTTCATGCTGTAATAACTTCAGTTCCTCTCCCCTCCATTACCAATGAGCCCATCATGAGTGCTTAATGCTGATGAATCACCTTCTGACCCCTCATAATGACCTGCAGGAAACTCCTTTGCGTAAAACTGACCTTTCATAGTTCACTGAAAGTTCTTATTGAAAAGGTGATAATGGCAAATATTACGCTGGATATGTAATAGCTACATTCTTTGGTATAACTGAAGCAGCACCTTTGACTTTGGCTACTATGAGCCAACAAGCTGAATTATATACATTCCCATGGGCTTGCACTCTAGCTAAGGTCAAAACCTCTATCATCTGTACTAGTAGTAGATATGCGTTCAGAGTAGCTTTTGATTTTGGAATGTTGTGAAGGCAACATACATTTCTGACTTGCAGGAGAAAATTTAAAATGGCCTGCATGTTCAGGAATGATAGGCTACTATATTTTTACCTGCTGCTTGAGCTATTAATAAGATCCTGGGCATTCTGAATGTGACTCTCTGGAAGCTAACGGAATCACACTGCTGACACTTCTTCAAGGAATACTGTCCTTAAAGAAATCAAAAGCAGTCAAGCCTCTGTCAAGGTGCAGTGGAACATTTCCCCGGGCACCGGCGTCCGCCTCTTCCCTGGCCCACCCTGGCCGGGGATCGGCGACTGGAGAAGCCGGAGGGGGGACAGGGATTGGCAACCGGAGAAGCCAGGGCGGGCCAGGGAAGAGGCAGGCAGCTGTGGCCGGTGTTCGGAGAAGTACCTGTATTTTTTTTCAAAGTACCTGTATTTTTAATAATTTCTTGACATGGTAAAAGAATTTTACATTATGATCCAAGGGTGGTGGGGTGAGGAGGAGCAGCAGAACAATCCAACAAACAAAAAGGGAAACAGAAATGCATGGTGGAAGGGATTTGAAGTGTGGGTAGGGGCATTGCCCAACTAAAATGCAATTGGTTTGTTACTGAATATTATTCATTGAAAGACAGCATCCTGACTCCTTCTCTATACAGCATATTGGGAGTAAAACTGATGCATCCAGGTGGAAATATGATTAGGGGTTGGAAGACAGACAGGGAAAGAAGAAGTCAGAAATAGACACTGAGGGAGTCACTGGCTGGCTGGCTGCAAATACTGACTCTCCAGTAGTGATAGAATAAAAAGTGGGGGATATCTCTGGAAGATTCAAGAGATAGGGGGCAACTCTTCTATGGTTTTGACTTGCCCAGCAGATTTCCACATACACACGTGTACACGCCTATGTTTGCATGCACACACATATACGCATAACTGACTGCCCTCCTTGGAAGCACAGAAGAAGAAGAAGCCGCCAGAAGAAGCAGCCACCCACCTTTGGTCCAGGCGCCAGTGCCTGTGGCTGGTTGCAGCCCAGGAGATGGACAAGCTACCCGCCCAAGGTCCCAGGCTGCAGCCACCTGGAGAAGCTGCCAGCCCTGTGGTCCAGGGCGCTAGCACCTGTGGCCAGGGAAATAGGTTCCCTCTTCTCTGACTGCAGTCATTACTTCAATATTCCCCTTCTGTGTTTCTCTCCCGTGCTGCAACCCAACTCCACTTTTCATCGGATGGATACGGAACAGAGAGAGAGCAGTGTTAAAAGCTTACATTTTTAAGCCAGTAAGGTTGGTACTTAAACATATAAATGGAAAACTAGAGTCCTTAAGGTAACAAAGGCTGCAAAGGACAGAGACAGCACATGACCTATTATATCCAGCAATCCATATGGGGACTGAAAACTTTGCAATGATGACAATTACTGAAGATATGAATCAACTAAAATAGTTGACAGGGACAATTCTTCCATCTTTGAAAATATCTACATCAAATCTTTTTAAATAGATTTTCATCTGCATAATATAACACATTCTGACAAGACCACCACCACCACCAATGTGGTCAGTGTTGTGCCAATAAATGTTTAATAACTGAAGGCCCCCCCCCCCGCCCCCGAGTGCACACATTTTTATGCACCAGGCTACTAGTCCTATAAATAAAAGCCTAAGTGACCCTGATGGTGGTATGACCAGAACAACTGGTCACTATGATGCACACTGACCACTAGGGGGCAGCCGGGCTCATGGCTGGCGAGTACAGCAGTGGTGGCAGGAGCCTCTCTTGCCTCCGCTGCAGGTGGGCGGTAAGGAGCGAGGGGTCCCAGACTGTGAGAAAGATGTCTGACTGTCAGTTTAGGCCTGATCCCCCCTGAGGGGTCCTGGACTGGGAGAGGGTGCATGCCTGGCTGAGGGAAACCCCCTCCCCCCGTGCACTAATTTCATATACCAGGCCTCTAATTGGTTTCATAAAAAGAGAAAGCTCTGATTCAGGAAAAATAGCAACTCAGTCCTGCTGAAGACTCTAAAATTCCCAGTTTTAACTCCTGTACATCATTAAACCTTTGGTCAAAAATGATAGCATTCCTGAGTCAATGTTGGTGGGAAAATATTGATAAGGCTGCAAGAAGTGCCTACCTCACTTGTCCCACTTGCCCAGAGTACAACTCAGGGAAGGCAGTTCACACTTCCCAAATGTTTAAAATTGCTTAATGGACCAGTCTTTGGCAAATGGACTTCATATAGCTTCCCCTGTCTCAGAGATATAAATATGTTTTAGTCATGGTCTGTATGTTTTCTCAATAGGCTGAAGTTTTCCCTGGTAGATAGGATACTCCTTCTTCTGAGGCTAATGTCCTTTTGCAAAAGATTATCCCTACCTGTGGGACCCCTCTCAACCTCCATAGTGGTTAAGGAATCTATTCTACTAGTCAGTTTCTTCAACAAGTCTGTGCTGTTTGGCCAGCTTTCAATACTTTCACTGCACTAACCACCCTCAATCCTCAAATACAGTCAAATGTACTAATTGAATCATTAAGAATCAATTGGCAAAATTTGTACAGACCATCCAAATACCTTGGCCAGAAACATTACCATTGGTCATTCAAAATTTCAGATCCACCCCCTTTGGAACTCATAAACTCTTCACCTTGGATATAGTTACAGGGCATCCAATGGACCCGGCCCTGCCTCTTTTGATCTATAGCTGGTAAAAGGAGAATGTCTTCAGTCTCCCTGGAAAGGCCCCTATCAGTTACTGCCAACCAACTCTTGTGCTAACAAACTCCAGGGAATAGATTCTTGGATTCACAGGACACATGCAAAGAAAGCACCCAATCTTGACCGAATGAATGTATAGCTCATATGGTGACTTGAAGAGGAAGAGTTCCGGAAATTGAAGCAGATGACGTCTGATAAGACAGCTATCCCAGACAGCTATCCCAAGATGTTCAGATTAGGTCAGTTAGGAGGTTTAAAATTCATAGTCTTTCATTTAGGCTATTAACCAAATCTGGATTCTTATCCAAATTCATAGTTTCCGAATTTGCAACCTATAGGCTCTATTATCAATAAGACATCTTGTTCTGGTTTCTTTTGAGAAAAGAACACTATTTAATTGCTTCAGATTTTATTCCTATATTGTACCTCCCAAAAGGGCTTGTTTACATACTTCTTTCAGTTCTGAGTGTACCTTTGCCATATTCGCTATTCTAAAATACATATCCCTCCTTCTTACTCAAATGTGACCACTATCGTTTTCCAATCTGTGCAGTTTTCTTTTGACCTGGGACGTAACTCCCAAGGAATGTCCTTCCTGGTATCAAGAACAAAGGGCCACTGAATCTGGAAAAACCTGACTCATAATCAGTGATACTTTAAGAAAAAAAAATCTTGGTTAAGAGGGGGAAATATGAAAATTAATAAACAGAAACCTTATTTAAGTTAGAGTTGGGAGGGTCTGTGGAAGACCTCTCATGTCCTACCACTTATTGTCAATGACCTCAAACAGGAAGAGACATAATTTCCATCTCTAAGAGGAAGACCACCCCTTCACCATCCTCCCTCCCACCCCCCGCCCGCCCCACTATTCTAGCAGGAAGAAGGAGGATAATCTCTCCTAGCCATCACTCACCCAATCAAAGACTCTTACCACTCAGCCAATGAAAGGCCACTATACCTTAAATTCCCACTTTCCTCCAATGGATTCTGTGTTTATAATAGCCCCTTTGAACTCCCCCTTTTCTCTTGACTTAAGTGTGGTTTGCCATTAGATGCATGTATCAGTTTGAAATTGTTTATTCTTCCCAAATAAAACCATTTCACGGGAGAAATATCTGACTGACTATATTTAAGGTCAGCAGAGTCATAGGTTAAAGTATCCCCCTCAGATACTCATTTTTGTTGTTGCTGCCCAATAGTCAGGGAGAAGAGATAGTTACTATATCATGTGCTGTGCAGCAAGATTGCTGCTAGTGAAAGATGATGCATCTTTGGTCAGTTTTTGAACTATTGTTGTGTAATTATTCATAAATTTTCCGAAAAAACTTCTTTAGACTCACTCTAACTCAGTAGCCTTTATTCTCTAAGAAAAAAAAAAAGCCATTGGTAATCTTACTTTACTGTCTTTATATAATTTCCCTTTTTGATGTAGATGATTTGCCAAGTAAACCTATAACTAGTAGAGTAGAAAGATGTCCAATATCAGGTACAGGAAAATCAGCTGTGAACAGATTATTGATGGGTTAAAATCCAAGCAGCTATCTAACTATGGCCTTAATTTTCATATCTTATCATGGGCATATTAATAATTTGTACCTCATGGGTTTATTGTGGGAGTTTACTGAGGTTAAAGAAAATGGTTAAATTGTTTGGCATAGATTAAGTGCCAAATAAATGAATTGAGGTTATCCTTCAATCAGGGCAAATAAGCTTTAGATACAACACAGATAACAAGCTATGGACTTAGGTAAATTCAGATTTAATTAATTTGCAGCCATGTTAAAACCTGCAGTAGAACCTTCATGAATGTAGCGCATAGCTGTGGGTAATTAAGTACAGAGGCTCCAGAAAGTGGACCATTTGCTTCTAAGACCTGCCTTCATGTCTTTCCTAAAGAGGGGGTTTAAAACAGGGTGCCCTAACCTCTCCATAACAACCAAAGTTGTTCTTTCTGAGCAAAGAATTTTGGTTTATTAGGGAGACTCAAGTTAATTCAAGCTCTTTCCATATTTAAAATATGGTTGATTTTCAGTCCATTACTAACATAATAACAACTCTCAGTTATGTACAAGGCAATTGAAGAAGCCTTTGTGAGCATTCTCTCAGATTTTTAAAAATGTTTTCATTGATTTTAGACAGAGAGCAAGGGAGAGGAATAGAGAGGGAGAAATATTGATGAGAGGGAGAAACATCAATCAGCTGCCTCCTACACCAAACCTCCAACCCAGATATGTGCCCTGACGAGGAATCCATCTGGTGATCTCTTGGTTCATGGGTACATACTTAATCACTGAACAACACAAGCTGTGCTCTCTCAGATTTTTTTAAAAATATATTTTATTGATTTTTTACAGAGAGGAAGGGAGAGAGATAGAGAGTTAGATACATTGATGAGAGAGAAACATCGATCAGCTGCCTCCTGCACATCTCCCACTGGGGATGTGCCCGCAACCCAGGTACATGCCCTTGATCGGAATCGAACCTGGGACCTTTCTGTCTGCAGACCGACGCTCTATCCACTGAGCCAAACTGGTTTCGGCAGCTCTTTCAGATTTGAAAACCCTGGACAATGGTTGTAGCTGATAGTAGCAGATTTCAGAATAGACCACTGAGATACTTCAATGACTATAAACGATCTTTTTTACATTTGATTTTCTCCCCTGTAACTCAAACATTTAACAGAAAGGGCATAGGCTTTTCAACTTCCATTATTTCAGATTATTTCCTGATTAAGAAGAACGCTATCTGAAGGCCTGACACATAGTAAGTATATAGGGTGGCTTCCAAAACTAGTATACACTTTAACAGATGATAACTAAATTTTGAAAGTGAACTGTATGTTAAAAACACTGACTTCATAATCATTAAAAGTGTGTACAGCCGAAACCGGTTTGGCTCAGTGGATAGAGCGTCAGCCTGCGGACTGAAAGGTCCCAGGTTCGATTCCGGTCAAGGGCATGTACCTGGGTTGCGGGCATATCCCCAGTAGGAGATGTGCAGGAGGCAGCTGATCGATGTTTCTCTCTCATCGATGTTTCTAACTCTCTATCTCTCTCCCTTCCTCTCTGTAAAAAATCAATAAAATATATTTAAAAAAAAAAAAAAAGTGTGTACACCAGCTAATCACCCACTTATTTTGAAAGTGAACTGTATGTTAATAAACATTCATTCAGTGTGTATATGTTTTGGGACACCCTGTATATTAAATACTTGTTGAATCATGAATCATCTTGAATCTTTTAATGTCTCCCAGTCAGGAAATGTCCATTTTTAAAAATCTTACATACTACATCACCCTGTTGGAATCCCCCTTCTCTACCATTTAATCACTTGCTCTAAAATGTTTATGTGCCAGCAAATACCTGGTAGTATGCTTCCACAAAACCCAGAGGATTCATAAATGAGGAATATGTAAAACTACTGATAACTAATTCTCTGAAAATCAAAAGAAGTCTGAGGTCCTGCCTCAGTGCTTAGAAGGCACTGAACCAGACAAGATGAATATAACAAACAACATAAACTGATGAACAAAAACAGATCCAGAGACAGAGAATCATCTATCAGAACGTCAATCCTCAGAGGGAAGGTAGGGGAGGGTGGGGTGAGGGGGAGAGGTCAACCAAAGGACTTGTATGCATGCATATAAGCCTAACCAATGAACACAGACAACAGGGGGGTAAGGGGGTAATGGAGTGATAAGGACACATGTGTAATACCTTAATCAATAAAGAAACTAAAAGTAAAAAAAAAGAATACTTGCAGGTAACAAAAACCCCTAAACATCATTGCAGAGTGTCTTTTCTCTTTTATAGATGTTGTTGGACTCTAAGCATTGCAATAAGAGTGCCTTCTTGCTACTGAGTAAGATCTGTAAAAGAAAATTGGATTTCATTGAAGTATGAGGTGTTCCAAGCTCTCATTGCTTCAGTCTCACTTGAAAAACAGCTCCCTCACTGCTCACAGATAGATTAATGTTCCTCCCCTGTCAGTTTGTTAGGTTGCAACTAAGCCAAGAATGAAATTCACTGGAAGTTGGAAGTAACAGAAGATCTTTGTCATAAATGCCAGAAAATTATTATGGGGAAAAGTTACATTTCACCAGCATTTTTCAAAGGTTGTTTCTTTTCATACTTTCCCCCCCTAAAGTGAAAAGAATTTCATTTCTAGACTGCACTAAGGTTTGTACTGGCCTGGCCATGGAGCTGAGCCAAACGTTTACAAAAAACTTAGAAATTTGTATCTGGGGAAATAATACCAAAATGATCTGAGATTTAGGGGTGTCATATAATAGAAAATTATAATGTTACTAGAGGCCCAGTGCACAAATTCGTGCATGGGTGGGGTCAGGCCGGCCCACCCTGATTGGGGTGGGGGCGTGCAATGGGTGGGTGGGTGGCTATGGGGAGGGGCCTTGGGCCTTTTATTATACAGGATGGTTTTTTTTTTTAAAAAATATATTTTATTGATTTTTCACAGAGAGGAAGGGAGAGAGATAGAGAGTCAGAAACATCGATGAGAGAGAAACATCGATCAGCCGCCTCCTGCACACCTCCCAGTGGGGATGTGCCCGCAACCAAGGTACATGCCCTTGACCGGAATCGAACCTGGGACCTTTCAGTCCACAGGCCGACTCTCTATCCACTGAGCCAAACCGGTTTCGGCTATACAGGATGGTTTTTATGGTCCACATTGCGTTGCCACACTTCAGGCAGTGACACCTTTCAAGCTATGTCCAGAAGGTTGATGTCTACATTTTTACGAGTAAATGTTTGCCTGGTATCCAGGTATAAAGTTTGTTCTCCTTTTTCAAAATCCTCTATTGCCCCTGACATTGTGTAGCATTTTCTCACTTTCTTTAGTTGTCATCTTAGCAAAAGAGAGGTAATGAATAAGGACCTACATAATCCTTAATGATGTTAAGGTTATTGATGTAAATATCTGAGGGTCAGCAAAGGTTATCTCCTCATTGTAAAACTATTGCTTATGTGTTTCCACATTAAAGCAGTGTAGCTAATATTAAATTTTATTCTTTAGAAATAATGAAGGTGAATGGGTTCATGGCTATTATTTAGGTGATAATTTAATATGTAGGAGCCTTATGGTACTCCTGAAGGGTACTGAAGAAAAGAGGCATTTATAATACTGTCCTAAGAAACCTTGTTTGATTGTGTGTGAATGTGTGTGTGCATGGAGAACACACTCACATGGCAGAATTTCTTAGAGGAGTATTTTCTCAGTCCGCATAAAGTAAGCATGATTAAGTTATTCTCTTGACATAAAGAAAAATGACATTCTTTCACTTTCTGAAGGAAACAGTATATTCCCCGTCTCAGGTTAAATTCTTTTATTTGATTTTAACAAACAATCCAATATTTCAATACTCCAATTTGTATTGGACTCCTTAAATGTTGTACCTGAGAAGAGAGTTTTAAAATATACCTACTAAACAAAAATGTTTTCTTAGTAACTATTAAATTTGGTAGTCACAATTAAGACCTGCTGAAATAGCTTATGCTATGCAGAGTAAGCTACATATTTCTTGTTAGTTTTTCTTATCCCTTTCAGGTGGAACCATTTTGCCTTTCCCAGTTGGAAAACTGAAGGTAATCTTATACTTCAGTAAGCCTTGTAGACTTCTTTCCTTAGGTTTTTCACAAGTATCCTTTTCTTCCCATTTTTTTTAACTGTATGAATTATTATTGTCTAGGTTTTGAATACCTCAACTCATCACTGCTTATAAACTCTCATCTGATCTCTATGACTGCAATTCTTTTTCTAATCTGTCTTCTAAAATTATGACCAAATGCATCTTCCTGAAAGACTAAATCTAATATAACATTCCTGGCAAACAAGAAAACACAACTAAATCTCTTCAATGACTTCTCATAGCTGGAAGATGAAGTTCAGACTTCTCCAAAATTCCCCAAAATATGCACAAATTGATTTTTCCTAACATCTCTTTGTGACATGAATTCTCTAACCAATCCAGACTGATCTGCCCACTAGTTCTTCAATTGATCTAGAATATAAAAGTTTGTACTTCTTATCTGTAGTTTTTCCTATAGTTTCATTCAAATCTTAGTTCCCAGAGGGGGCCCAGTCACAGGGCCATTGAGTCCTTACCAATAACATAGTGAGCTTAGAAAAAGCATAAAGGGTGAAAGAATAAAATTTCCTGTACAGAGAAGGCTAAAGGTGTGGTCTACTTGGAGAAGTGAAAATGAGACCGAGTGTTAACTCATCAAATGAATACAATGATTATTAGACAAAGAATATGTAGAGCAAGATTAAAGGCTGCATTCATTTACTAGGGTTGCTTAACACAGTGCCACAAACTGAGTGGCTTAAAACATCAGAAGTGTATTACCTGGCAGTTCTAGAAGCCAAATATTGAGGTGTCAGCAGGGTTGGTTTTTCTGGGGACTGTGATGGAAGGACCAGTTCCAGGCCTCTCTCCTTGGCTTGTAAATGGTCTCCCTTCTTTCTCCACCTTTTCACATTGTCTTCTCTCTATGCTTGTCTGCCTCCCTGTACAAATTTCCCCCTTTAAGGACATCAGTCATCTTGGATTGAAGCCCATCCTAATAATCTCATTTTAACTTGATCACCTCAGCAAAGACCCTCTCTCCAAATTAGGTCATATTCCATATGGTATCCTAGGAAAATATGTCAAATTGAAATACAGAGGTAGCAAAATAGATAAATATTTCCATTGCTTACCATAAATAATTTTTAGTTTTTGGTCACTTTTACTTCTTGTCTCCCATGCTGATTTTTTATATCACCAGTATTGCAACTGGCAGAAAATTAGATGTTTCCTGCTAACAGAAATTTAACCAATAGCTGCCTTCATCACCACTTTGATTTCTGCTGGCAATTAAAGTATCACAGGTCCTGAAGATAAGATAGAGAGGTAGGGATAGAGGGGTTCCTTCCAGCGATACTTCTAGGGCCAGAAAGAATAGTGTACTTGTGTGTCCTTGCAGCCACAGACAGCTGGGAGGTAAGGAAGGGATATGGGCATGTGTAATGGAGGACTACAGGGCACAGGAAATGGGGCAGGAAGGGTGTCCACCCATGGTTAGCATAAACATCACTTTTCGCTTCCCTGAGTAAAATAAATAGCATTCTTGCTCTTGATTTTCTTCTCACGGGCACACAAAGGAAAAATAGGGAGAGGCTGAAAACATACTAAATTAGGTTATAGACCTCTAACCCAGAGTATATAAAAAACAAAACAAAAGATGAATTCAAAGACTCTGCCAAACCTCTAAAAATTCTGTAGTTTTAAAAATAGTAATAATAAAATATAGGCACACAGTGGTAAGAGCTATTATGTGATACCATTTTGAAAACAAGACTTAGCAGGGCAGGGAGAGAAATGCCTAGATATTTTATTGATTAATAACAAATACCCACCAATTTAGTGACTTGAAAATATCCATTTATAATCTCATATATTCTGTAGATTAGAAATTTGGCCACTACATAGATGGGGGGTCCTCTGGTCAGGTTCTCAGTAGGCTAAAATCAAGATGCCTGTGGGTCTGGGTTCCCATCTGTAGTTCAGGGTCATTCCAAGCTCACTCAGGTTGTTTGCTTAATTCATATGCTTATGGCTGTAGGGCTGGGGTTCTTGTTTTCATGCTATTTGTTGGCCAGAGATTGCTCTCCATTTCTGAGTTACTCTTAGGTCCTTGCCATGTGACTTTCTCAAAACATGGCAGCGTATACTAGTGTATTCAAAGCAGTAGGAGAACCTTTCTAGCCTGTTATGACTGAGTCTTGGTATAATGCAACCTAATCATTGGAGTGGTGAGCCATCATGTTCACAGGTTTGGCACACGCTCAAGGGGAGGGCATCATTACGCAGTTTGGTGGGAACATTGTGGTCCCCCTTGAAATTCTGTGTATCACAAAAGCTATGAAAAGAAACATTGCAATGCTATTAAAAGCCCAGACTAACAAAGCTGCATGAGGCATTGTTTTCACAACTTTTCCCCAAAACCAAAAAGATTGTTTTTGTATATACTAACACTGTAAATCCTTGAAGGTTACAAGATATTGTGGGAGGTGAGGGTTGAGAGTGATGGGGGCAGAAGGAATGCAAAAACAGTTATTGTCAAAATTAAAATTCCCCTTTTCGCTCTAACTTACATTTTCTTATTATATTCACTGTTCAAGGTCTGACCCTGAATTTTGCCAATAATAAAGTTTCTGTAAAAGTTTAATTTTTAATTTAAAAAAAAAACCATTTGAGTGAAGTGCAGAGAAATGAGGCATGATATGAGGTCCCTCCTGCAGGCTCCGTCTCTACACATCGGGCTCTCTGGCCAGAGCTGGAGAGTACCATTTGCCCGACCCTGCCAGTATGTGCTTCTGGGCTTGTCTAGAGTAATAGCAAGGTCAGCCTCATGGGAATACGGAACAAAATTAATTCTCCCTCTGTTTCCCAGGTGTAGGTTAGTTGTATGTGTTCAGACGACGAGAACATGGCTGTGTTTTGGAGAGAAGCCCGCTATGTAACTACCCTCCACGTTGCATGGCTGAGAATAGACCTCAATAGACCACAATAGTGGGAATCTATTTCTAAGTTCTGGCAGTGTGGTTGTTTCCCTGAGATCCGCCTTGGAGAGTGTAGATGGAGTAGCTCTGCTCACTGTCAGGTGTGTAGAATGGCCCTGTTCTATCTACTGTCTCTCCCCATAATACCGAATGCCTCGTCTCTCAGCTCATTAGCATCCTACTCTCCATTTTCCCTCGAGTTCATGCCTCCCCCCCCTCCCTACCCCCCCACCCCCCCACCCCTGCCCCATGGTGACTGCCACTTAGATGTCAGGGGATTTTCCTCTCCCCACGTGCTGGCTGCAAACCCAGGTACTCTGGCCTGTCATGGTACCTGCCCACCAAAAGGTGTTTTTCTAGAACTTCTCAGCCCTCAGGTTTCAGACTCCAGTTTCCAAAGGGTCTAATTGTTTTACCTACCTTAAAGAAGCTCAGCTCTTTAAGTTATAACAGACGGAGATACAGGAGCTAATGTCTGCCAAAAAGCAAGCACTTCATTAAATGAGGCCATGTGCCAATTCTGTGGTAAAAGGTTATCATTATTGGGCTAAAAAGACTCTAAGTATGATTTTTTTGTCTGAAAAATATTGTTATTTCCTATTAAGAAATATCAAAAGTTCAAGATTTACATATTTTTTATAATTTTTTTCTTTATTGATTAAGGTATTATATATGTGTCCTTAAACGTTAATGCCAATCAGCCGCATAATAATACACCTGAATTTTTGAAAATATAAGTAAGATTTATATGTATATTCAAAAATTCAGGTGTATTATTATGCGGCTGATTGGTATTAATGTTTACTATAGTAGACGCATTTTAGCTTGAAAAGATTAGTGACAATGTAAATAAAAAATATCTTCACAGCTGTGTGCTTATGTATACTGGTTTACAGTTGTTCTTTTAAAAATGTATCTAAATGCCCACTTTTGCTGACACGTATGTACCTGTTCTATCTGTATCACTGTTTCATTTATCTGTTGATGCATAACAAACCAGATCCTAAAACTTAGACAACTTGAGTGACCGAAAGCAATAACATTGACTTTGCTCATGAATCTGCAGTTTGGACAGGTTTTGGTGGGGACACTTTGTTTCTGTCCCACTGGGGTGGCTCAAAAGCTGGGGGCCAGAATCATCTGAAGTTTCATTCACTTGCATTTCAGGTGCCTGGGCTTGGAGACTCAAACAGCTGGGGCTCCCAGCATAGCTATCTTCCTGTGGTCTTCCCATGGGATTTTCCCAGCATGGTCGACTCAGGGTAGCTGCACATCTTCCTTGTACCTCCGGGCTACCAGGAGTGTGGGGAAAAGGAGAAAGGAAAGGAGAGAGAAGGAGAGAAAGCACTCTAGGGGGAACTGTGTAGCTCTTTACTACTCAGCCTCAGCAGCCACGCAGCCTCGCTGCCACTCTCGGTCTGCTGAGCAGGTCCATAAAGGCTGACCCAGGTTTGAGAGTTGGGGGAAATGGGCTTCACATCCGCATGGGTGAATGGTAAGGGTTTGGAAAGGCAAGTGCGACTGGCAATATCCTGGTGACTGTTGTTGAGAAATCCGATCTGCCACAGCTCATTATTGGATTTAGGCAGGTGTGGAAATAGCTCCTGGAGGAGGTGGTTAGAGGTGAGCCCTGGAGTTGAAGTCACCAGCTGAGAAATGGTGGCGGTGTGGCGAATAGCGGAAAGTGTGCTGAATTTGGAGTCCAGAGGTTGGGTTGGAAGCGCAGTTCCATGGCACCCTGCCTGGGAGGCCAGGAGAAAGTTACTAAACCTCGATGGGCCCAGGTCTCCTCTCTGTGAGCTTAGAATGCTTACTCCTCGGCATTGTTGTAAGATAAAATAAATGAAAGTGCATATGATTATAGTACAAAGTGCTATGAAAAGCTAGTGTAACCCAAATATCAGACACTCAGCACCTCGAGTCCTCCAGGATTCCAGGGTCGTGTTTCTCTGGAAATATGCTAAACACTCTCTTGAGCCGGCCTGAGACTTCTGTCCTTAGAAAAGCCAGCTTATAAGGTTGGCCCTTGACGGACATCTGATGACTTGGATAATGCGGACTCCGTGGGCCCTTCCAGTAAAATACTGAACCTCAGAGTGGTATTGGGTACTCTGACACAAGCTCCTAGCTCCTACTTAAGAATTCAACTAGCATCTTTCTGCTTGAACTGACTATTTGTTTATTGGGAACCTAGTTGCAAAATGAAGCCTGTGCTCTTCTAGCTATTTCTACAGAGCACTCACTCTCTGAAGGCAGTGGGCAAAACAGACTTTTTCTAAAGGCTGCAGGCAATGAAGAAGGATTATCAGGCACCCCAGCATGTGCTATCACAGGTGCATCAGGCAACCCAGATCTTATGAATCCATCAGCCAACATCACCACTAGACATTTTCCTCTGACCATTGTGTTCTTCGCTGACATTACCATGTATCTCCCCTTCTCTCCTCTTTGTAGTCTCTCTGCCTGTTCCTCCTTTTCCATCAGAAATATCCCACGCATCTCTACTTCCCTAATTAAGTATGCAGAGCACTTGTGCCTCCTCCGGTGTGTTAGTCCCTGCAGACCCCGCCTGGGCCACACACTGGTGCGTGACCAAAATAGCCAACACAGAAGGGTTTTCCTGAGCGACAACAGTTGAAGTAAGGATTTTATTTCTACTGCACTGTTGTTGTTTTTTTTATTGCATTATGTTTTTAAAAATATATATTTTATTGATTTTTTTTTTTACAGAGAGGAAGGGAGAGGGACAGAGAGTTAGAAACATTGATATGAGAGAGAAACATCGATCAGCTGCCTCCTGCACACCTCCTACTGGGTATGTGCCCGCAACCAAGGTACATGCCCTTGATCGGAATCGAACCCGGGACCTTTCAGTCCACAGGCTGACGCTCTATCCACTGAGCCAAACCAGTTAGGGCAAGATTCTTAAGAATTCAATTGATAAAATGGGGATTGCCTCAGTGCCTACTGACACTGAAACCATACACTTGGAAGAGTTTTGTTATCTGTATGTGCCATGCAAGCGTTTATTTTGTTCCTATGAGTGTTCTTGGTTTGATTATAAAGCTTCTTTTCCTTCAAGTGGAGTTCTGCCTGCCCTATTCTTTAAGGAAGATAGGGGGAAGTCCTTGTGAGTTTTCCAAGCAAACAATTCCCATCATGAGTGCACATTTTGAGAATATTCTGTGGGCACCAACCAATCTCAAGTCTGATTCTCAATTAGAGGTGTGAGAGCTCCATGGAGAGTTTATAAGACCATTGCCAACCTCCTTAGAGGCTCCAAACACACAAATCATTTCTCTCTACCCCACAGAGAAAGAATTAAACTGACAACCGGTTTCAGAAAGTCAATGACAGGTTCTCAAAGCAAAATTGTCTTCCTAATAAATTGGCATTGCCTGAAATCATCTGATGAGAGCTGCGGTAAATTCCCAGGCCTCACAAACTGGCTGATTCACGCACTGGCTTCTGAAAACAACCCAATTCAGGTGTTTATATATTTTAGACTTGTCCTCTTCTAGGGTTTACTATTTGTCATAATTTTCCAGGCAGCTAAAACCAAACTACTCTGGCTTTCAGGTAAAACTTGATGCCAGGATAGTTTAATAAACAAGAACACAGACTTTGAGATTCAACTAACCTGGAATTCCTGGTTCCCAATTATAAGTTATGCCCTTAGGTAAACTACTTCACTTCGTAAGTGAATTAATTAAGGTCAGATTAGCTGCTGTAGCAAATACAAGCTAGAAACAACACAATAGGGGTTTATTTCTCACTTACGTGAATGTTTTTTCTGATCTGCTGTTGGCGTCCCTCTAAGAGGCAGTGAAGAACCCAGGCTCCTTCCATCTTGTAGCTCCTTCATCTTCAACATATAATTTCAACACAGAATAGGAAATAGTACAGGGAACGACACATGGGTTTTAGTAGGCCCGGTACCATCATCTCTGACCACAGTTATGTGGTCACACCTACATATAAGGGTGGCTGCCCATCTAGTCTCTAGCTATGTGCCCAGGAACAGAGGAAATAGGTTTGGAGATTATGAGAAAGAGTAAGATAAAAATAGAAACTTTCTCACAAGAGTTGTGGGGATTATACATGATAATGTATAAGAATGTGGCACAGAATGCTTCATAAGTATATTACTAGTATTAGGATGATATTGTTTCCAACTAAAATTTTTATATAATGCTGAAACCGGTTTGGCTCAGTGGATAGAGCGTCGGCCTGCGGACTGAAAGGTCCCAGGTTCGATTCCGGTCAAGGGCATGTACCTGGGTTGCGGGCACATCCCCAGTAGGAGATGTGCAGGAAGCAGCTGATTGATGTTTCTCTCTCATCGATGTTTCTAACTCTCTGTCTCTCTCCCTTCCTCTCTGTAAAAAATCAATAAAATATATATATAAAAAAAGAAAAGAAAATATAATAATTTTAACACTAGGAATCTAGATTAAAATCTTTTTTAATTTTCCAGTTGTTATGGGAAAATATTGACATTTCATGGGTATTAATTCTGAAATAATAAGAGAAGCTCAATGTTATTAGGCATACCATATAATGTATTTATTAGTTATATCACATAATGTATTAATATTTACATAGATATTTTCATTTAACCCTTTAAAAACTCCCCGAGGTAGGGATCATGCTATTAACATGTTCCTTTACTCATTCAGAAGACAAGTAAAGCAATTAGGGGACATCCAGGATCACTCAGCTGGAAATGGTAGAGTTGGCTATCAGAGTTCACATTGCCACTAGGCTGGATGTCCCCACATACACTCAGAGTATTTAGAAATAAGCTCACGTGCTAGCTGAGCAATCTCAAAGCCAGATATGTGTTAAGTCAATCATAATTAACAACAGATATTGCTAACATCTATGTGAATATGGGGTAGAAAGCAGACATAGGCCTTACTTTCTAGATATTTATGAATAGCAATGACATGTTCATTGAGAATATACTTCAAACAAATGAAACATATATAAAGGTGATAGAATACTTTTTTGATAAATTAATTTTTATCTCTTGCTCACCTCCTTCTCCATTTGCTCCTTTCTTTTTTCCTAATTCCAGCAGAGAGTTGGTTCTATTTAATTGCCTCAGCTCAGGGTTGAGGCAAGGTAGAAATCAGAAGAAGATTCCTCTTATAACCCACCCCATGATTCTTTTAACATTGTTTCTGTAAATGATGACCTTTTAACTAATATGCAACTGCAGATAAGCAGCCTGTTTGCTTAAAAATTCTAGGAACTAACTTCAGAAAAAGCAGACTCCAACCTCCAGACATTCTGGCTCCAGCAAATTGGTTGACCTTCAAACCAGTTATCCGAATAGACTGTACTGACTTGCATGTAGTCCCCTCCACAGAGAACTCTCAACCCTTTCCTTTCGATTTTTTTGTTCTGTTTATTTTTTCCTTCTCCCTCTTTATAAAAACCCTTGCACATGTCCAGTTGTTAAGATGGTCTTTGCAATATTAGTTCGCCATCTTCTCAGGCTGCCAGCTCTTGAATAAACCTGCTTTCCTTCACCAACTCTTGACATTAGATTATTGGCTTTCCAATAGCAGACAGCCACACCTGGGTTCTGTATCACTCCCAGGCTCTTCTGCTCCAAAATCACTTGAGCTCTTGTAGTGGACCTAAATAAAGATAGTAAAAAATAGATATGGTCCCACCCAGGTTAGAAAAATTTCCTGGCATTGGGAAGGGGAGACAGGAGGCAGGTGGTGGGAATAGAGGAGTTTTTGGTTCTCAAGGAAAGGAACTTTGGGTTCTGTCTACTAGGCAGATTCTCAGGGAGGCAGTTAGAAAGACAGATTGTGAGAAGTTGAGGCAGATAAGACCATGGACAGCCTCAAAGATTTCTTTTGTCTCAAGCCAGGGATAGAAATAATGTACAGAAGTACTTTTCAAACTCTAACATAATAATCCCCTGGGGATCTTGTTAAAATTCATGCTCTTATTCAGTAGATTTGAAGTACAACATGATATTCTCTATTTCTACCAAGCTCCCAGGTGATACCAAAGCTGTGTGCTTACAATAGCAATGGCATAGAGTGTCACTGGACTTGAAGGGGCCACATGGGCAGGATGAAGCACCCGGGAGTTGTGTGTGAGCTGAATCATCATCTATAGACTTCAAATGTCTTCTGAGTAAATACTACTCACCACCTCATCCAAGAGTCTAGTACAAATTATCTTCCCCCTTGCTCTACTCTTCCCTTTATCAGCAATCAGCATCTTTGACGGTGACGTCCAACACAGGTCAAAGCCATTAGAATCCCAAGTCTATCTCCATCTGACTTATCTCATTTGGACACATAAGACATATTCCTATGACACTCTTAACCTCAAGCCAAGGAGCACAGAGCCTTAGAACCCCAGCGAGGTGGTGGCAGTGGGGAAGTCCCCATACTTGTGAACCAATCCCCACACCACAGTAGTTAATGTGCTCATAATGAGCAACAAGAATAAAGCATAGGCCCTGGAGCTCAGCAGACCACTGTTTGCATTATGGCTTTACCAACTTGCTAGCGAGGTGCTCTTAAGAAATATCTTTAATTTTCCTGAACTTCCTTTTCCTTCATTAATAAAAAAAGAGAGACTTTTAGTGGGAAGTGAATGAGAGAATATATTAGGTTCTTTCTACGTTGTGCGAGTGAAAACTGAGCCAAGTGAGTCAGAGAGGAATGATTTAGGTGATACAAGGGCCTCTTAGCATAATTTGGAAGAGGTGTTTCTATTTTTTTTTTAAACACAATGTTTAATATCTGTTCAGATTATATTCAGGCAATTTAGTTTCCAACTCACAGAGCTTCTCTTCTGTTTGATGGAACCCATGGGTGTTTGGCAAAAGAGCCATAAAGGGCCTTTTCTCTCCATCAGAGATGTATTAGTCACTTACCTCACCCCTGCCTTTAGGCCCCTTATCTGTAAACAATTTCACTTTTAATTTAGTATATAGTCCAAAGCCAAGGCTATTTCCCTTACTTACCTTCACCTCCAAGGAAGTACTTACTTGATATCAAGACTCCCTCATGACTCAGATTTAAACAGAATAGATTTAGATAGAATTGCCAATAAATAGTGTATCTGGAGTCTCTGAAACTGATTTCCCTGATCCTGCTCCATCTCTGTTTCTGGGCATACAGCATTTGGCTCAGGAAATTCTGCCACTTTTGGTTTAGGAGAGGTGAATTTTGCCGTAGATACATAACCACCGGCATTTTAAAGGGACTATTTACAATTTCCTCATTACCTGATTAGGTTTAAAAGGTTGCTAAGAGATGGGAGCAGCTACCAAGATTGCTGCCATGGAAAGGCTGGTGACCTCGTATTTCTGAAGATGTATGACAGCTCCCTTTCTAAGGGAGCATAAGGCACTTGCAACAACAAAATTTGTGAGTAGGAAAACAAAACTCATATGCCAAACTAGGGACGGGAACATTTTGAACATTTTTATTTATGACAATAGCAGCAACTATACCAATGATTACCATTTACTAAGTGTTATTCACAGTCTGACATTATGATAAATGCAAATATAGTTCAATTCTTATATAATGCTTACAGAGGTAATACTAGAACTGCATTCTATTTTCCCAATGAAGTATTTCCTAATTTCCTCAAGTTATTACCCAATTTTAGCTTAAAATATTGTTAGTAGCTGACATTATTTAGTGCTTGCTATGTGGGAAAGTCTGTGTTAATATATGTTATCACATTTATACTTCCTACAATTCACTAAACCACAAGATCCACAAGGTACTTTTCCTTTCTTTTGACTGATGTATTATTAGACCCTGTTCTCCTATACAACCCACCAGCTTCATCATCCATAACTGATCAAACTGCTCTCTCCTACTCATTTAACCCTCACTAAAGACCCGGTAATGGGTCTTTTCATGGAGTATATATTCAATAAATATTTATTGAATGAATGAATCTCATAATGCTTTTCTTATTTTACTAATAACAAACATAAAAGATCAGATAAGTTGGATAAGCAGCCTAAGACTACACAGCTAGTCAGGAGTAAAGATATAAACTCTCTTCTAAACTCGATCTGACTCAAATTTCTGCATATGTGGTTGTAAAATCCTTGTAATTATGTGCACAATCGTGAAATAAAAAAATAACCATATGTCCAGAAATGCTGAGATAATGCTTGCATGACTAACCAAAATCTTCGAGGTTTGCCTGTAATTTCTTCTTTGAGATCTCATAATTTGAGTGATGTTTTGAAGGAGCCAGGGGCATGGTTTTATGAAAAGGGAATGGGAAAGACATTCCTGGGGGAACAGAGACAGGCGAATGTGTGCTGAAATTCAGCAACTGGACTTCGCAGCTGAGGTGATAAGTAAGTTTGCTTGACACCAAAGATGAGTTCAAATGAAAATAAGTGATGGGGATGCCTGATTGGAAACAGGTGTGTGAAGAAGCTTTCTCATCATTAAGGGTTTAGAATGAGCTTGAGGAGTAATTGGAGTCCCCTGCAGGTTCTTAGACAGCGAAGCAATATTATCACAATGCACTTAAGGAAGATGATGTCTGTGGCTGTGTGCAGCATAGGCTGATGAAGGTAGAGACATCAGTTAGAAGGTTTCTGTGGTCGACCCAAACGCAAGCTGATAACATCTTCACTACAACTGTTTCTTTGAAATTGACATGGTTATGTCTGAGATGGGCTTCAGAAAAATACTGCATAAACCTTCCTCAGATTGGATACTGGGTGTGAAAGACAGAAAGGGCTTTCTTGGCCATCATGTAATGTTAGTACTTTGTTGTTTAAGAAGGTTAAATGAGCAGGAGAGAGCAGTTTGATCAGTTATGGGTCGTGAAGCTGGTGTGCTCTATAGTAGAATTTGGCTCATTGACAGGTGTTGTTTGCATAGCACAGTGTTTAATTAATTTCATGGGCAGAAGTCAGTTCACAGACACCCCACTACTCTGTTCTCTTACCAATAGCCACATAACATTAAAATTGTAACTACCTGGACTCAACATGCATTTGAATTTGTCACCTTCGTGCTTCTGGCTAGTAGCAGAATTGCAAACATCGACTGTGCTTTCTATCCTGTGGCAGCATGGCTGCTCAGCTCCTACCCACAGATCTTGCAATTATGCACACTTCAGGGAGCGGAAAAAATGTTGTTTATCAGTGTGTGGGCTACAGACAGAACATGAGGATTCTCTCAAAATGCAAGCTGGCAGAAGATGCAGGAAGTGATAAACCTTTGATCATGAGGTCTTCATCTAAAGCAATCTTTAAAGAAAATCTACTCCTGTAAACATAGGGGCATGAAAGTAGGTAAAATCAGAGAAGAGGATTTGACATAGTTTTAGGAAGAAAAGGGTCACATAATGATCCGCTTTGGCTTGGAGGCCTTGCAGGCAAACTCAGTAAAGGGCTAGAATAGAAACCTAATATCCGGGAGAGAGCCAACACAAGTCACAATTTTTCTTTCATTTTGGCTTACATTTTCAATTTTATGGTCCTGTCTTCTGAAATTGGAGTGATGGATAGGAAGCTGATGATGGCCTACACCAGCGGTTCTCAACCTGTGGGTCGCGACCCCTTTGGCGGTTGAACGACCCTTTCACAGGGGTCACCTAAGACCATCCTGCATATCAGATATTTACATTACGATTCATAACAGTAGCAACATTACAGTTATGAAGTAACAACGAAAATAATTTTATGGTTGGATCACAACATGAGGAACTGTATTTAAAGGGCCAGAAGGTTGAGAACCACTGGCCTACACAATCTGGAAGGTATAAATACACTCAGCCACATTGAAGAAAGGTACAGAGACCAACATGAACAGAAGATCAATTCAAAAAAGATGTTCTAAGCCAACCAAAGGAGCCTGGCCAACATTTTCTCTTGGGACAAGATGCAGATATAATTTTTAAAAGAGTTAATTTGTTAAAATACATTTTCACTGGAAAGAGTCTTGAATGGTTGGTATGTGCATCCTCCCTTTACACCCACTAAAAGAGCACGAACTTTTCATTCCAAGAAAGCAAGTATAAAAGCTACTGTTTTTTAAAACATAAAATGCAGTCCTCTCTAGGTGGATTTTGTAGAGTTTAAGTACTTCCCTCTCTCCTGTGCTACATTACTAGCTATTGCATGCATCAGAATTTCTTATTTTAACCATTGCTTTTGTTATCGAGAGAACAAGGTGAAAACACATTTCATAACATCAAGCTCGATCTGCCCAGAGACTGCCTAGCTTCAGAAATCAGGGCTGGTGCATGGAGACCTTGTGTTCCGAAGAGTATAATTATTTTGTACCAAGGCAATAAGATGGGAGTATACAATGTAATCAAAATTCTTTCAAAGTACTCTATTTAGACACTCAACTTTCTAATACTCTGAATGCAAAGTGTTATAGCCTCAGGACCAAGGAAATTTTGTGGAGAGCCAAATTAAAGCTTTCTTTCTAGGACAACAAACACATGATTTAGTCAAGAAGAAAGGGGGAACATAAGAGACCTTTCATTTGAAGATGATTTTAAGTGATTAGCATCTCAATTTGTGAATCTAGTACACCTTATTTTGAAATACAATCAACACATATTGAGTACCTACAATATCTAATACCATGATTAGTGCTTTTGGGTATATAGAGTAATTATTCTCTTCATAATCCTCTGGGGTAGATATCATTAGTCCTGTTCTCATTTTAAAGATGAAAAACATGATACTTAAAAGAATTCACCAAAGATTACACAGTTAACAAGTGGCAGATGGGAATTTAAACTTCAACTCTAACATTTATTCTCTGACAAAAAGATAAATCATTGTTCAAAATGCCTGTATTTTGGGAGAATTTTCTAGCAAATTTCTGTTGTTAATTTCAGTGCACTAAGTTTCTAACAACTTTAAGTTTCTCTAATTGGGCACGTTTCAGAGTGTGTGTGTGTAAATAAGTCTTGCAGAAGTTGAGGGAAAAAAGTATTTGTTAAACAAAGTATTCAATAGTCTTTTGGAAACACTTGTTTACTTGTCATCACACTCCTGATTTAAGTGTGGCAGCTAAATAAATGAAATACTTTCTAAATTCAAGTAATATCTCTTTTTAAATTTCCAAATATAACATAACCAATGTAGTTCACCTCATGCATTAACTGTTATAATAAAACTTTTCTGACTAGTTTATTTACATCTCTTTATCCCCAAATATATTTCGAATGCTGTCAAATTAATATTTATAAAGCTCTACTGTTATAATTTTCCTTCTTACTCAATAATTTTAGTGGTACAAAAATTATTTCCATGTGAGAGTTCCTAGCTTTCCTCCATCTCTCCTACCTACTAAAGAGATTTTCGTCTTTGCTTGTTTAGATCCTTCTAAGAAAGAATTTTTAAAATTAGGTTTTAAGAGCTTCTATAATTAGGCTGGCAATACCACCATCATTGTTTTCACTAACTTCTAATTCAAATTGAACATTTTCAATTATGAATGTAAGTGGTCAAACCACAGTAATATTAATAACACCTGGTTCTTTTTGGCAATAGAAATCAGAGATATTTATATATCATACTGGAGGCCCAGTGTATGAAATTTGTGCACAGGTAGGATCCCTAGGCCTGGCCGGTGATTAGGGTCGATATGTGGGGCGACCTGTGGGGCAATCAGAAGACCCCGCTGGCACCCACCTTCGCTGGCCTGGGGCCTGAGGGTTGGGGGCAGCTCCTGTGTTGAGCATTTGCCCCCTGGTGGTCAGTGCATGTCATAGTGACCGATCTTTCCATTGTTCGGTCATTTTGCATATTAGGCTTTTATCATATAGCATTTCAGTTGTTTCAGATATCTCAAAATATACACTAATTACTACTGTGTAATCACAGCCCTATTATTTTTATCACTAGATGTTTTTTAAAAAATACGTTTTTATTGATTTTTAGAGAGAGAAAGTAGGAGAGAGAGAGAAACATCAATTCTACCGGGGATCAAATCTGCAACCTGGGTATGTGCCTTGACCAGAATTGCATTGGCAACCTTTTAGTGTATGGGATGATGCTCCAACTACCTGAGCCACACCAGCCCGGGCATCAGTAGATCTTTTTATTTAACGTGTAAATAAATAACATATATAACTATTACATAATTTTAAAAACCATTTGTTTACTATATTTTGGTAAATTTGGCTTCCTTTGTACTCTAGTATATATTATTTAAGGCTTTTAGAAACAGTTTCCTGATATACAGTCCATAGGCGTCACCAGACTATCAACCATTTCAGTGGCACAAAAAAGGTTACACATCCCTGCTACCAATCTTTTCTAGGGTTCCCACGATTGCTTAAAGCAGAATTGATGGATTGATGGAGGGGCAAAGAAAATTGGAGGAGAAAGGAAAGGAGGGGAAAGAAAAGTAGGAAAGTGGGGGACAGGGTGAGAACATATGAAGTGTGTGTGAGTTGGGTGGAGAAATAGAAGATAAAAGTTTAGGGATAGAGAGTATGGAAGATAAGAAAATACAACATGGAAGGAAAGAATTTTTGGAAGTGTAGGTTTCTTTGCAAAGGTTCTTAGAACAATTTTTAAATTATAGAATTATTTAAATTAATTAATTAACTAATTAATAATGTAGCTTCTGAATTTGTCCTATTTGAATATGAGTCTCTTCAGAACTGGGCTAAGGGGACACTGGGATTTATTTGGGTTATACTATCAGTGGAGTGCCAAAAAAGTTTTTTAGAAAAAAAATTCAAATTAATTTTCCTGGCATAATTGGCCCTCAAACTGTGTCAGCTTTTCAAATTTACACCCCTTCAGTTCCCAGCACCAGTCATCCATGTGAGTCAAGCCATCCTTTTTACTATCCCTTGGCTATTTTCAGGCATATTTTATGAATATGCCTCTGCTCTTTCTAGATTCTCTGCCTGGAATTTCTGTTTCCAACCCTTTCTACATTCTTCCCCATCACCTAGGTCCTGCCAGTTCTTCTTCTACCCCCATAAAACCTTCTGCAATGACTACAGACCAGTAGTCAGCAAACAATCTGGAAAGAGCCAAATAGTAAATATTTTAGGTGTTGTGCACCTAAACAAGTCACTGTTGCAACTACTTAGCTCAGCCCTTCTGGCGCAAAATAGTCCATTGACAATATATAAATCAATGAGGGTGTCTCTGGTCTAATAAAATTTTATTTATGAAAACAGGTAATGGGCCAGATTTGGGCAATGGGTGATAGTTGGCTGACCCCAGCTCCAGATCAAGCAATCTCCTCCTTCTTCTGAACTACACTAACAGCTATTTTCATATCCACCCACTTAGTTCGAGTTTACACCCTTATACTATTACTTATATTTTCTACTATAAGTTTTTTCAGGGATGTACTTGAACGTGTGGACCCTATTGTTGAAGAAATGAGTGACGTCTTGCATGTCCGTGAGAGAAAATGTTTTGGACCTACACTTGTTTGTATAGAGATGTCTAGTCATCTATGTCTGTCAATAATGCAGCTTCAAGCACATGTAATTGTCAATTTAGACAAACCAATCCTCAAACTGTCAAGAAACATTTAGAACTTTTCAGAAACACATTTTTCACTTGCACTTCAAAAAAGAATTAATAATTTTTTCCTAAGATAAAAATTTTTTCTATTCTTTATATCTGATTTTAAAAAACTCATTAAAGTTAAATTATTTGTTTCACTAATATGTTTTAATGAGTTTTACTGTATGGATTATTATATTTGTCACAAATGCTATCATTTCTCAGAAAGATAGAATTTGGAATAAAAAAGCATAAGTTTGAGAATCAGCTCCATTAATTAACTCTGAGACATTGGCTAAATCATTTAATATTTAGGATCTATAATTTACTTTTCTGTATTGACAGGATAATACATGTATTTGCTATCTTAAAATAGATAATGAATGTGAAAGTGCTTTGTAATGGGTAAAATAATATAAATATCATTTATTGTTTTGGAGAATGCTATCATTGAATTAGATATTTTTTCCTGCAGCATATATTTTTTTTAATAACTGTTTCAAGAATAGAATTCAGAGGAGTGCCAACCGCATTGACTTGCCATTCTGGCAGCACTTGGTCCAGAGCCCAAATAAGAGGAAATTGTTGTAGATAAATGAGAAAGATCAAGGTCAAATCAAGAACTTTCTCCCTGCCCCTCAAGATTTAAGTAGATTTAAGAAAGAATGAAAAATCCAACCCAAGATTTATGACAGTATCTAAGTGGGTCTAGATTGGATGAACCAGATGGGCCACATAACACTAGAAATACAGAAAGGATATACTTGGAATGTTAGGTAGAGAGCTTCAACTGGTTCAGAAGACCATTCTGAGAGCAATCAGAAATATTGAAAACAAGGTTCAACTGTGCTAAGAATAAACGATGAGGGGCAAGCCATAGTTGGAAAAAAATGAACCATGGAAGTAGCTTTTCTGGAACATCAAATTTTCAGAGGAAAAAGGAAGTCTTGGTTGGGCAAGACCTGTTCAGAAGAAGCCCATTCGCTGGCAGGGGTAAGAGGCCTCCACTCATTGCCTCCTTGTTTTGATAGAGATGATGTGATACAAGAGTACAGCTCTGAACCAGGCAATTTGTTTGAATCTCAGATTTGTCCCTTTACTAGCTGTATGGGTCAATTTTCCATAAAATTCATCTTTGTAGGATATTGTGAGAAAGGTAGCTAATGAAAGGCCTGGTATGTAGGTGGCATTAAATAAATATTAGTTCTCCTTTAGACAATCTGCATCTGGATTGAAGACAGAAAAATATTATTTCCAACCAACTTTCTGGTTTAGTGAAAGTTCCTCAGATTTTGCTAGGCTGACATATCATGTTAGAGCTGAATTCAGGTGGCTAGCTGAATGTTATGAGTAGCTGGGAGGAATTAGATAAAAAAAAGAACTTGTAGGTCTTTAAAATTCTTATTTTTTTCTTTTTAGTTTTTTAAAAATATATTTTTATTGATTTCAGAGAGGAAGGGAGAGGGAAAGAAAGATAGAAACATCAATGATGAGAGAGAATCATTGATTGGCTGCCTCCTGCACATCCCCTACTAGGATCAAGCCTGCAACACTGGGCATGTGCCCTGATCAGAAATTAATCTGTGACCTTCTGGTTCATAGGTCACTGAGCCACCAGGGCCAGGCTATTGCTTATTTTTAACTGTAGTTTAAACAGTTAAAACAGGAATTCAAGGTTGAATTCCAGTTTTTAGATAGGTACACCAGGTGTTAATTTATGCATATCCACTGCGATATATCAAATTTCTTTCATATACCACACATAATGGGCTTTGCTGTGGCAGCGATTTCTGGATTTATTATACATTGAAAATTCAAAAGCCTAGTGTGAGTATTCTTGTTATACAACAATTTTCCATCTGTTACCTTAGGTTTACATACATAGATTTCCTTTCCATTTTTCTGTTCTGTCTCCTACACACCAATTATAAATAGACTTATTAGCATTAGCTTCTATATTCATTTCCTGCACTTTTTGAAGTTTATTTCCTCTTATGTGGCATTTCTTTCCATCATATGAACTTAATTATTAAGTTAAAATTATTAGGTCATTTTTTGGAAGGATTGCTGTGTGATATTTTCACATTTTAAAGTATATATGGTGTTCAACATGTAACAACATATGCAAGTAGAAATGTTATATCAACATATTAATATAAAGCATTAATTGTCACTATGTATTAATCAGACTCCCAGTTGTTTTAGTTGAAGACAATAACTTGCTACTTTAAACAGAATGGGAGTTACCAGAGACTATTACACAGCTCAGAGAATGCTTGAGTGATCTGGAGAAACAGGCTTTGTGCTTTCAGGAACAGTAGGGTGTCACTTCTTACTGACCCAATAGTGATTGCTGCTGCCACCACCAACTTCACAACAATGCCAGTACACCAAAGATTATGATGCCTGGCTTCCTGCTTTCAGTAGCTCACTTCCAAATAAAAGTCTCAACAGGAGCATCTGATCAACAGAATTTAAGGCACAGGTCTTCATCCTAACTGTAAAAGAACCTGGAAAATATTTTTTCTTAACATTTTAACTTAAGAGGGTGGGATTCAAAACATAGGAACTGATCAAAATGTAGAGAGCTATGCAAAGTTTTGGGGGAGCCCCGAATGACATTAGTCCACTATATTCTACTTAGTCTTCTCAATAATAGTGGAGAACATTGTTTAAAAAGTTATTTGAAGGTTGTTTAAATCATTGACATAGATTTACTTTCAATTTTAGGACTCATTAGAAACACTCTTTATGTAAACATGTCCAAAATTGAATTTCTCATTCTTGCTTATTTCCCCTCCAAGCACTGCCCTCATCATTGTTCCTTACCTCAGTAAATGGCATTGTTACTCAGAATCATCCTTGCTATCTTTTTCTCTTCCTTCATTCTTCCCCATCCAATCACAAAGTCTTATGGGTTCAAATGTTGAAATATGTGTCACCTGTATTCACTTCTGTCCAGTTGCACTATCACAATCCTACCCCAAGTCAATGTCATCTTTTTCATTGACTACTGCATAGGCAAATGATCTCCCTGCTTTCCCTCATGATATTTGTTAAGATCCCCTTCACCAAAAGGTAAGTTCCTTCTGCTATATGTTTACAGGGTTCCTATATTTTTCATAAAATCTTTTCCAATTAAATTTTTGCATACTTGTAACTTAATAATTCTTTTTGTAAATTATAAAATGTTTGTCTTTACCACTGGATTATATGCTTCTTGAAAACAAGGACTGTGATTGTTCATTGGTAGGTTCCTTATACCTGGTATATAACACAAACACTTAACAATTATGGTTTAAAAATGAATGAATGGGGTTAGCATTAAAAGATTACATACATTTTACAGAGGATTCTATTAATGGCTTGGATGGTCCTTAAGAATCTTCGCCTTGCTTGACTTTTAAGGAAATGACCCAAATTTTAATGTAAATATCTATGCTCAAGGGAGTGACTAGGGCAATAACATTCATCCTGGCACACGTGGCCTTCACTCATGAATGGGCTTCCATTGCTAATTAACCAGAGTTACCTACAATGAAAATTTTAATTTTTCCCCATTTCCATATTGAGTATACCATGTACTAAGTAGACAGTGTGTCCAAAGCTAAGAATGAAAAAATGATTCAGACATCTTAAGTTGCTCCAATATAATGGGAACACCAGCTCCAACAATCCCTTGGTAGTATTATCTAATACATACTTTATTTCTAATGGAGCATAAATATTTGTAATAAAATGATTAATTTTGTTGGCAGAATGAAGACCAAGCAATTGTTATTATCCTCTATCAGCTTGAGGGATAATCACAAGCCAGGAAACATCTATAATAATAAAAGCATAATATGCTAATTAGACTGGACAGCCAGACATCCTTCCAGATGAAGCCGCAGCGGTGGGGGCTGAGGCAGAGGTGGTTAGGGGCAATCAGGCAGGCAGGCAAGCAGTTAGGGGCAATCAGGCAGCCAGGTGAGTGGTTAGGTGTGATCTGGCAGGCAGAGGCAGTTAGGGGCGGTCAGGCAGGCAGGTGAGTGGTTAGGAGCCAGCAGTCCCTGATTGTGAGAGGGATGTCTAACTGTTGGTTTAGGCCTGATCCCGCAGAGATCCCTGTGGGATCAGGTCTAAACTGGCAGTTGGACATCCCGAGAGGGTGCAGGCCAGGCCAAGGGACCCCCTCCCTACACAAATTTCATGAACTGGCACTCTAGTTTATAATAATAAAAGCGTAAATGGTAATTAGACCGGACAGCTGAACGACCTTCCAGATGAAGCTGGGGCTGCAAGGCCAAAGGCAGCAGCTGCGGATGCAAGGACTGAGCCACTTGTATGAATTTCATGCATTGGGCCTCTAGTGTTAAATACATGTATTTCAGACAGAAATAGTAGAAGGAGTAAAACTATGAGTGTTCAAGTAAGTGAGGACAGTCATGTCTCCTTGTCAATAACTGAACATTAAAACAAAAGAAGACCAGATATTCTAAGACCAGGTCAGGGAGAATGGCTTGACACTATTCTATATTGAAGTGCTAGCCTAAAGAGACTGCTCTTCTGGCTATTGTGCTTTGGGTCATTTTTTTCCATTAGTGTTGATAGTTTTGTTCTTCTGTGTCCATTCTTGCTAACACCCCTCTGTGGTAGTCTACAAAAATTGTAATATGATTGACCAAGGAGAAGATGCCAACTGTAGTCATTAGATATATGTTACCTCCTAAACAATACCACTTTCCCCAAGCCCCCGCCCTCTTCAGGGGCACACATTGTGATTTTCATTTCTATCAGGGCCAGACCAATGTGGACTCAAGTTTTAATCTTGTCTCCCTGTCTTCTCAAGCTAATCACTAGCCCTTGTCCATAGGAGAGACACAGAGTGTAGAATCAGAATGACTCAAGTAGAAATCCTGGCTTGGCTATTTATGACTTGAAGAATATTTCATATCCTCTCGTAGATGATTTCATCAACTAGGAAATGGAGATGGGAGCATTTTCATACAGAGGTGACATCATGATCATAGGAAGCAGCATAAGCAATAGTGCACAGAGCAGGCATTGGCATATGTTCCTTATATTCATATTTCTCCTTAAGGTTATATCAGCGGTTCTCAACCTGTGGGTCGCGACCCCTTTGGCGGTCGAATGACCCTTTCACAGGGGTCACCTAAGACCATCCTGCATATCAGATATTTACATTACGATTCATAACAGTAGCAAAATCACAGTTATGAAGTAGCAACGAAAATAATTTTATGGTTGGGGTTCACAACATGAGGAACTGTTTTAAAGGGCCAGAAGGTTGAGAACGACTGGGTTATATGAACTCCTTTGTAATCTAAGTAATCTATATGATAAACTACCATTTCCCAAAGCTATTGCTAGTACCCATTAGATACAAATAATCTTAATGGTCCTTTAATAGTTAACATAAGCTCAGTATTCTTTAAGTTAACCCAACCTCTGAAATCCAGGGTACTATGGAAACGGTTCCACAACCATAACCTTAATTCTTTGAAAACCCTGATTTTTCAAATAGCAACCTAAACTCTAAGTATAGACATGGAGTCAGTTTTGCATTACTCCACTGGGACACAAATATGTGGTTTATGTGAAATAGATGCTCAGTTCCTGTCAATAAATGGCATTTATATGCACATCTTCCTTGCCCCTTCTCTAACCCTAAGCAAATACCGTATGCTGTATCTGTGAATATCTATGCATCAATCCTTCTCAATACAACTGAAATGCAAAAAAAAAAAAAAATGTGTTTATCATCACATCGCTATTACTCAACTTAGGCACCTTTGCTCCTTCTTTGCACTCTGACTCTCTCCCAGCCTCCCTTTTTGCATTTGTGAGGAATAAAAGCAAGATCCAACCTGTTTCTTAGGAGTTTATTATTTTGACTGCTAGGCGCCTACTTCCCGCTGCTCTTTTTGTGTAAAAGCATTCAGCCTTTCTTCCATTTGCTTTAAGAAGCTTTAAGAGTCATGTCAGTAGGATATAATTTAAAAAGACAAGAACAGCAGGGAAAATGCCAAACAATTACTAGGACACACAGGGTAAAAACAAAGTAGAGACAAACTAGTTTATGTCAAAAGGGATTCTGATTACCACCATAGTTATTAATGGTACTTAACATTTATTTAGCACCAACATGGTGTTGCACACTGTACAGAACATAGAATTAGACCCTTTTCTAGCCAGGAGGCAATATTTAAAGGCTGTGAGATTTTTCCAAAGCTGTTAGTGTGAGAGGATACTCTTCTGTGAGGAACATTGGCAGCTTGTGATCCTGTGTAGAGCTTGGCATTTTTATAGGGGAAATTAATGAGATAATGAACTCAAAAATCAGAACTGCTTATATTGAGCACTCAATGCAAATTCCTTGCACAGAGAAGGAAAGTGGTCTTAATAATTCATAACAGCATTAGGTGCCCGAGTGAAGCTGCTGGCCTCCTTGAACATGTTGGTTTCCCACAGAGAAGGCTGAATTCTTCAGATTTTGTCTCACTTTCACCAAGTCCCTGCAAAATAGTGTTTGAATTTTTCTTGAGAAAATGTTGAGGCACTTTTTAAAGCACTCAAATCATATTATCAAATATAAATATTTCACCTTGGGTAGACCAAGTAATATCAGAAGTCCCTTGACTTATTAAAAGTTTATCTTTTTAACTCTGTAGATCTCATATCTGGGTGAGTACCTGGTAAAACAACAGAATAGAATGAGCTAAGGAGTGAATGAGTGAAAAAAAATATTTATCTAATCAACCTAACAAAAACTGGGGTTCTTAATTCCCTACCCAGAAAGCTATTTAGGAATAGAAGCCTTTTAGTCATCCACACTACACTGTGACAGAGCCATGAAGTGTGACCAATTCATGCGTGTGGCGATGATACAGCCTGTGAGAGCCAAGAAATGGTCTTTCTTGCTATTAGCTCATCCCTTGTTTAAGTCTAGTTACTTCACATTTATCTGATTACTTTCCGGCATTCTCTGATTTTTACAAGCACATTTTCAGACAAATAAAACTTGTGCTTGTTAGTGCTGAGACTATTTTTGATGGATATCTTTCTAAAATATCTATGCATCTCTTATCTTCCTGAAGCAAAGCATATTCTGTTCTGTTCTGTTTTGACTTATACATCCTTGGAGTAAGGTTGGAAAATCTGCACAGATTTAGATAATAACTTTCCACAAATTTCACAGCCCAGGACAAAATCCTGAGCCTGTTGCCTTCCCAGCATGCAACTCTGAGACTTGCAAGACTTCAAAATTCCAATCTGGTTTTCCTGGGAGGGATGGGGGTATTGAAGGATGTTCATCTGTGTAGGCAAATAGGATACACTGTACTTGATAAACTGAGGTTCTCAAGTGAGCCATCTTCATGATAACAGAGCAACAGGAAGTGTGACTCTCTATCCATGTCATTTCAAGTACCTAACCACTTTTCACATCTTCTAATGAATCAAAAGTGACTGAAAACGACTGGAGCATAATCTAGCACAACCTTCCTCATGCCGTGACCCTTTAATACAGTCCCTCATGTTGTGGTGACCTCCAATTTCACTGTTACAAATTGAACATAATAAAAGCATAGTGATTAACCACAAAAACAATATGTAATTATATATATGTTTTCTGATGGTCTTAGGTGACCCCTGTGAAAGGGTTGTTGGACTCCCAAAGGGGTCGCGACCCACAGGTTGAGAACCACTGATCTAGCACATACCACCTTTCCCCTGGACATACGTCAATTTAACTGGAACTCTTGAACGTTACCATTTTTTGATTCTGCAGAGTAATGACTGTATAACCCTCAGACAACCATCCTTAGGTAAGGCATGCCATGGGAAAAAAATTTATCAGGACAAAATCCCTTTTCCTATACATCAGGATGATTTCCCTGGGAATATTTGTCAGTTTTTTGTTTTGTTTTTTTAAGATAAACTATGTTTGCTATGCACATGGAAAGTGGGATAAATTGACTAGTTTCTTTTTCTGCTTAGGCATAAAAATGAAGAGGCTGCTCTGATGTTCTCACTTAATTAAGGAGCCAGACTGAACACCTATACTAGTTTATGACATCATTTCCCCTGAGCTTCGAAGGACTCCTCCATCTCCTTCCCACACTTCACCGGAGCACTCACTGGTAGTCAGGTATAAATATGAACTTCACCAAGCAGCATATTTCTTCCGCTTGGTGGCTTGCCTTCATCATACCTCCTCTTTAAACTGTTCTCAATATTCAAACACAGACCAAGCAACCTACTACTTCAATCGAAAGCTCCCTCCCAAGATGATTTTCCCTCCAATGGAAGCCTGACTTCTCAATTCCTTCTCTGAAGCTGTGTCCCAGCCTGAGGTTCCTCTTTTGCAAATTGGAAACTTGCAAAACCAGGTACTGTTTCCAATTTACCTCCTTTACTTTTCAACAACACCTTCTTGGATGATTATTTGCCAATGACATAATGTGAAGAAATAAAAAACATATTGCTTTGAATTCAGTTTGGTGGAGATTAAACATTTTCTAATGAACTGTAAACACTTGGAAAGGGAATTGGAAGAAAAGTCTTCACATAAAATGAAAATGTGTGAAAATTATTTTTACTGCATTAGTTTCCACTGCTGCAGTATTTTGAATATTTGCCAAGCCTTGTGAATAATTAGTGCGGTTTAAAAGCCAAATATGTTCATTCGGTTATATGTGAGAAAAAATTTATTGCGCATGGCTTACATAAAATAAATGTTGCCCAACTGAATAAAATATTGCCGTGATCTATCATGAGGTGGTCCCACACACATATGGCCATAGATTATGCTTAGCTTTACAATCCATAACTAATTAACAGCTGTGACAGGCTGACCCAGAGCCTGCCTTAAAACAAAGGAAGTCTAGATGGTGGACCTGAGAAAAAGTCAATTTAATAAAGAAACTCTGCATTTGCTATGAGTAGGGCAGACATCGAAATTTTGTTCCCCTTGTTTTGACAAATGTGGAGGTAATGTTGATTCCACATTCATGGCTACAATTATTGCCAAGATTTTTTAGAAGTTCCTAAGGCTGCTGTTGACTCTCCTGTTATTGCATTGTGCTCACAAACTGTTCAGTCTTCCTTTGAGTTGAACTACTAGATTGGAGATTCCTGCAGGGCAGCTGCAGGCATATTTGCAGCTGATTCTCAATAAAGCCCATTGAAGGTAGTAAAATAAACCCTCAGTGCTCCTATGGCACTTGGGTCCTTGACCTGAGATAGTACAACTGTGTTTGGCTTGGCCATGGGTTTCCAGTCAGCCATGAAAATGAGCTTTGAGGTAAGGAATTCTGTTTTAGGGTCAGCCATATAATTTTAATCAAGAGGCTTCAAAAGGCAAGAATGACCTCACATTTTTTATTTTCCCAAGATACTTCTATGGTTAAAAAGAAATTTTAAAACATAAAGCAAATGTGGTTTAGGAATGAAACTTGAAAGATGAGAAGGATGATTGTGTCATCATCAGAATGAACACACTCTGATTTAGAAATTGGTGTGGAATTTGAAGATCAGTGCTATGTATTAGATACAGTAGAGTGTTGGAGTCAGGCAGACCGAGTTTGAACCTTGGCTCTGCTAACTGCTAGCTGGCTGACGTCGGGCGAGTGTCTTCCATTTGCACAGTAAAATGTACATATTAACACTAACCAGAAATATTTACTGTCAGAATTAAATGAAGTTCAACACTTAGAAAAGACCAGATACTCAGCAAGCAGGAATAATTTTTCCATTAATATTAACAGTAAAGATACAGTGATGAAAATAAAACCAAAATTGGAATAAATCTGTTCTCCTCAAATCTGAGAAGGCTGTTTAAATTGATGCAGAGCAAAGAATACCTATCATATTTCTGATGAGAACATATTTCAAAGCTTAGACCATTACAGGTAGTCTCATGGGAAGGCAATCCACTCGGGAACTTAGTTTAGCCAAAAAGTCATGTCTGGGGATATTTTCATTGTCTATGTTGTTGATCATCTCTGTAGACTAGGAGCTTGTAGAAAATGTATTGTCTTAATGGATACGTTTAGCTTATTCTGGCAATCTGAGGCAGTTTCAGCGAACAATGAAATTTTAGGAATCGTGAAAATAATAAAACATAGATAAACTGAAGCTCCAGTGAGTAACCTTCAGCAACAATCCAAGCAATGGCCTGAGACCAGGCTTGAAATCCTTTCAGAGATCAGGGGCCATGTGTCTGGCTCTCATTTCCTTTGTGATTCAGCTGAACTCATTGTTTATGAGTCTCACCAGAGTGAGTGCACCCCGTGGCCTTTACTGGCTGCACTTTTGACAGTATATTTCATATCCACCTTTTTATCCTCTAGTGTTTACATATATCTATGTCTTTTCCCCTTCTGTGCATTTCCTATCCATGAATTGCCTATACTTTTCCTTCCTGCTTCTAGCTCCATCAACTTTTCTTCTCTTTGTCATCTTTGAAAGCTCATGTCTTTGTGTTGTCAGCAAATTTTTGAAGTTGGGGTTCTAGATTTATGATTCCATAGTAATATCCCATTTCATCCAGCCATAGTCTATTGCATTGAAATGTAGAAGGAAAAATATTGGCTAATATTTGTGTCCTAATCCTCCACAGTATTATTTATCTTGGTATCTCAATGTCTCTGAATACCAAGAGGGGATTGTATGATATAATGAAAGCTATCTTGCCAATAACATCTCAAGGAGTTGATGGTTAAACAGAGGGCATAGAAAAATGAAAGTATTGCCCTGGCCAGTGTGGTTCAGTTGGTTTGGCATTGTCCCATGCGCCAAAAGTTTGCTGGTTCAGGGGGCATGTCCTACATGACAACTGATCGATGTTTCTCTCTCACATCAATGTTTCTCTCTTTATCTCCCTTTCCCTTCCCCCCCCCTCTAAAAATAAATATATATTTAAAAATAAATAAATAAGAAAATGTTACTTTAGTAAGTCACAAAATACCTGCCTGACATTTATCTTCACACAGCATGTGCATAGGTAAACTTGCTAACTTGCTTCCCCATGATCACACAGAACAAGGCAGAAGATGTTAGGGATAGAACTGAGGACTCATTTATTTATTGATTTCAGAGAGGAAGGGAGAGGGAGAGAGAGTTAGAAACATCAATGATGAGAGAGAATCACTGATTGGCTGCCTCCTGCACAACCCCTACTGAGGATTGAGCCCATAACCCGGGCATATGCTCTTGACCAGAATCGAACCTGGGACTCTCCAGTTCTATCCACTGAGCCAAACCAGGTAGGGCCCGGGGACTCTTGATGTTTAGTTTCTTTCACTAATTATTAAGCACCTATCCTCTCTATTAGCTATAGAAAAGGCATATCTGGTGTCGCGAAGTAAACCATATGTTTATCAGGCAGCAAATGTGCAGCACAGTTTCTCTTCTTTCATTGACAGCGAGCGCAGTGTCTAAGAGTACAGTTTGGGAACAAAAGAGATTCAGAATGCCATGAGGCTGTTGCAACTACATCAGGCTGGGAGCCCTGAAGGTTGAAGAGAGAACAACGCTGTAGTTAAATGAGTTTCCTAACCAGAGTAAGCTGATAGTTCATCCTCTGCCTATGGCTCATCCTGTGGAAATAGGATCAATCTGGACATGCAAATCATTTTATTTTTTATTATTTTTAAAATATATTTTATTGATTTTTTTACAGAGAAGAAGGGAGAGGGATAGAGAGTTAGAAACATTGATGAGAGAGAAACATCAATCAGCCACCTCCTGCACACCCCCTACTGGGGATGAGCCCACAACCAAGGTATATGCCCTTGACCAGAATCGAACCTGGGACCTTTCAGCCCGCAGGCTGATGCTCTATCCACTAAGCCAAACCGGCCAGGGCCATTTTAAAATATGTATGTTATTATGATTGATTTTATAATGCTGTTATCTAGTTCCCATTCAACTCATCTTTTTTAGTTACAATAAAATAATATGCGGCAGTGAGGCTGTGAGAAGCAAGTGATTACAGGGAAAGTTCACAGTAACACCCAGTTAGAGTCTGGTGGTTTGATAGAACAGGGAACACCCTCAGCTTTGCTTTGAGCTATTAATTAACCAACCGGTCATTAACTGCTGCTAACAATTGATTTAGAAGGAATTATTACTTAAATAGCAGGAGGCATTTAAGAGGAAAATAAATTAAAACAAAGAACTGCTGGATCCTGAGGAAAAAATAGGAGTTCTACAGAGAATATCTGCCAGGGCTCTATAATTATCAAGTGATAAACAATCATTGGGAAATGCATTCTCTTATTTTATTTTTCCGGGAATAGTGACAGTGTCTTATAATCAAGGACCCCACTGTGTTTTCTAATTGAATGATCCCAAACAAATGATGTTATCAAAAGCATAACTGAAGTAGTAAATTGTCATTTGAGTGTGTTACCAAAACATTTACATTGATCACAAAGTACACTGTCTTGGTAATGTGTTGTGGAAGTTTAGTCTACAAACAAAATTTTAAAATAAAAGTAGCATATCTATTGTCCGTGAGCTGAAACACATAGTGCACTGGATGCAGGATTTCAGGTACATCATTTTCACCCTGTATTTGTTCTTGGGCTAGTTTATTTTAAAGGCAATAGTCACTCCTGATAGTTCTCCTTTTTCTACTACCTTGAGAATGGGGCTTACAGGAGTTGCTTGTCCAGATTTAAAGCAATCATGAGAAAACCAAAGACACTAAAGAAAATCCATGTTTTGTGAGTGAATTATATCCCATTTTATCAAA
The DNA here is from genome assembly GCF_964212035.1 of Myotis nattereri. Lineage (NCBI taxonomy): Eukaryota > Metazoa > Chordata > Mammalia > Chiroptera > Vespertilionidae > Myotis > Myotis nattereri. The sequence continues at coordinate 162,145,498 of NC_138075.1, forward strand.
GTCAGCTTTAGGGATTACTATAACAAATAATCTCATAAGATTTTTAAACCCAAACTAAATTTCATATATATATATATATAGTAAAAGCATAATATGCTAATTAGACTGAACATCTTGCCAGATATCCTTCTGAATGAACTTCCAGATGAAGCCAGGGCTGTGAGGGAAGCCTGGGTCCCAGGTGTCAGAGGGAAGCTGGTGCCAGCAGCCGGGGGAAGGAAGGCCTACTCTTGCATGAATTTTGTGCATTGGGCCTCTAATATATATATTAAAGTAAAGTAGCCTGTTGGGGTGTCATACCATCCTCCCTCTCCAAACCCCTGACAATATAGTTCCTCCAGCAAGGTCAATATAGATTTGTCTTTTAAAGAATCTTATATAAATTAAATTACACTTTGATACTGGCTTCTTTGCTCAGGATAATGCCTTTGGGATTTCACTAAGTTGTTGCAGGTATCAATAGTCTGTTTCTTTTTATTGCTGAGTAGTATTCCATTGTATGCCTGAGATCTTTTATATACAAGAAATTTATTTATGCATTGCTCTGTATTGATATGTTTTCTGTGATACTTTTTTTAATACTATGTATAACGTTATAAAAAGTAAGTTATTTTGACTTAGGATTTATAAGTAAGGCCAAGCTTATTTGTGAAAAGTATCATACTTCTGAATTTTCTCCTTTGAACAGTCTGTAATTTATCTTTACTTGCTATCATTACCTCAATTAAGGTTTTTCTCTTTATCATACCAATAAGTCTGCTGTTATTATATACCATATAACTGACTTTTATTTCAGTAGTCTCTTGGATCCTTATGCTTTTATTTTCTTTTAATTCTTTTGTGTTATGTAGGTGTCTTCAGGTATAGTTCTGTTTGTATTTACATATTGAAATACACGCTATTTTAAAAACATTGTAATATGTGTTACCTTATAAATTACTTTCCTTTTATTTCTCCTTTCTATGATAGTTAGGATATTATTTATAATTTTTAAGAAGTTATGTGTATCATTGGATCATAATGTATACATTTAATCTTAACATAATACATAAATTTCACATAATGTAAAATTAAAAAGGTAATTTTTCTAAATATAAGACATTAGGACAGATAATTTTGAGAACCAGTACTTTAAACCTTGCACATAAAGCTACATAAATACATCCTGTTTTTCTTCTCTAGGTACATGACAACTTCCTAGTTTGACTAGATGTTCTCTAACTTTCCTTTATATTATAAGAATTTAGAATATGTGGTTATAGGTATGACTATGTTTCCTTTCATTCATGTGTCAGTCAGCTTATGCTGAGTTATGTGGCAATAATGAACAGCAATATAAGTATCTTTCAATAACAATTATTTCTTGCTCATGTTACATGACCATCATGGGTGAGCTTGATTCCCTATTTTATATTCACTCTGAGACGTAGAATGAGAGAGCAGCATGGATCTGGGATAAGCTGGTCTTTCAGTAGAGAGAAAAGAGCAATGATGGATTGAATGATGCCTCAAAAACTTTTTACTGAAAGTGTTTCAATCTAGCTCCACTCACATTTCATTGACGAAAACAATCATACGGTGAAGCCTGAAGTATAATGTTACTATTATGAAAGGCCAGCAAATATTTTTGAATAATCATATAATTATATATATGTATATATATATATATATATATATATATATAGTAATTTTCATTTTTAGTATTCTATTTTAATAGTGAATATATATGAACCTAAAGAGGTAATATGCAAATTAGGCCAGGATGCCATAACGGTCACGACTGGACCATTAGCATATTAGCTCTTTATTAGCTCCTGTGTGCGCTGCAGGGCATTGCTCCAGAGACGAGGTTGAAGCGGGGAGGCACTGGGAGAATGAGGGACCAGCCTGAGGTGACTCAAAGGTGGGCGGCACCACAGAAGAAGGCAGAAGGGAGAAGGTGAGAAGACCAACACCATGGGCAAGCAGGCAAAAGGGAGAAGGTGAAAAGGCCGGTGCCATGAATGAGCAGGCAGAAGGGAGAAGGGGAGAAGACTGGTGCCTCGGGAGAAGGCAGAAGGGAGAAGGTGGCAGTTAGGCAGGGTGATGAGGCCAGGAGGGGAGAGCGGATAGGCAGTTAGTGTGATCAGGCCAGGAGGGGAGAGCAGTTAGGGCCATCAGGCATGCAGGCAGGTGAGTGGTTAGGAGCCAGTGGTTCTGAATTATGAGAGGGATCCCAGATTGGAGAGGGTGCAGACCAGGCTGAGGATGCCCCTTCCTGCCCCCATGTACACATTTTATGCACTGGGCCTCTAGTATTTTATAAGCACATATTGAATGCTTACATGTGTTAGGTACTGTTTAAAGTATTTTATATCTTTATCTTCTTTAACATAATCATTAAAATAACCATGAAAATAGCTAATATCTTCAATGATTAAAAATTTGCAATAAAATCAGCTTCATCTTAATAAAGTTTATATAATCCTAGGCTATAGACTCAGTAAATTGTTAAGTAGCTATTTTTCATGCTTCACTTTTTAATTGTAAGCTCATAAAAGTGTCTAGGCAATTTATTAAATACTCTGCAAAAAAACATGTCACATGCAATTAGGTACTTCATAGTTTTTTTTTTCTTTTTAATTTCTCTAGAGTTAGGGTCTTGATGAGAGAAACCCTCTCTAAGTCCCTGTCATAGCCTGTCCACATCGTCTCTGCACACCCACCGCAGCATTTCCAGCACGGTTGCCTGTTGGCCTTCGGCTTTCTCTGTGCTAAGTTCTGTCCTGAGTGCTTCACATGTATTAACTTACTTAGGCATCACAACAAATCCAGGAGCCCAGTATTGTTTTTTATCCTTCTGTTGGTTGATTCAGAAACACATAAAGAAAACACAGTATTTTTAGATGACACATTTGAATATTTAGAAACCCGAAAGAGTAAATTTTAAAAATAATAGAATTAATAAATTAATGAAGTCATAAAAATACTTTAGTAGACAGGAGTATTGGACAAGATTTATTACCTCCTCTCTTGATAGGCTCTTTTATAATCTTTCCAACCATAGCCCCCACCTAATGACTATGAACAACTGAGCCAGGGAAGCACATAGTCTGATATCAGATAAGAAGGTCTATTTTAAGAATTTAAGTCAAGAGACACAGAGACTGTTATGTCAATTTGTGGCTGGAATGAGAATCATGTCAAGCCAAAGCTGCAACAATGTCAAACTTAATCCTACCATAGCTGGGCATTATCATGATAAGTAGAAGCTTGAAGAAGCATAGGAAGCCAACTAATAAAGTAGAGAGAATTGCCCTGGCTGGTGTTTCTCAATGGTTGTAACATTGGTCCACTCACCCAAGGGTCTCAGGTTCAATTCCTGGTCAATGGCACAAGTATCTGTGTTGCAGGTTCCATCTCCAGCCCCGTAGGGTCCATGGGGGAGTGGGAGGCAACCAATGGAAGTGTCTCACATTTCTCTACCTCTCTCCCTCCCTTTCTCCTCCTTCACTGCCACTCTCTCTAAAAAGCAATGAGAAAAATACCCTTGAGTGAGGATTAACAAAAAAAACACTTAAAAAGAATAGAGAGAATTGAATTGATCAAACAGTTGTGCTGGGGTCCAGCCCCAGTGGTCCAGGGGTTCCCAAAGGTGTGGACGGAGTCGGCGAAGAATGTTTTACATGGAGACAGCGTTCAGAACTCTCTAGCTTTCCTTAGTCTCCGTGGATCTTCCCTGTGCCTGGCTGAGGCCTCAGAGAGAGATCCCAAGGCAAGCTGAGCCTTTATTTTATAGTCAGAGGTAAACAAGGTAGTGGTTACCAAAGTTACACTGTTCTTGTGAGTTTCACTTGTTTACACCATGGTTACACTTCCGGCACTTCCTCAGCCCATTAGCTTCCCAGATAAGATCTAGGGAGTGTCATAGGGTCAAGCCTAATTATGCTAAGAGGACTGTGCCCTCTAAGCTGGGAATTGTTTGTGACTTTGCCCACAGGTTAGTCCGAGGCTTAACCCTATATCAGCTCCCTACACAGTTGGCCTGAGACCTGACTAAAAGTACTTACTCACAGCAAGAACGTGGGTCAAAACATTCCAGAAGGAATGGCAGCAAATTAAAGGTCTCTTGGCTGAACAAACTTGGTATGTATGAGACAGAGAAAAGGGCAGAGGGCAGGAAAGGCATGAACTCAGGAAAGATGATTCCAGATGATGGCAGAAAGATGGCAGCCAAGCTGAGTGGGAGCTGGGGGGCTGTGGTGAGAGGTTGGGATTCCTTTACTGGGAAGCCCAGCTTGGCTCTGTTCTGCCTCCCTTTGAAGCTATTCCTGCTGGCCTCGTTGAATAAAATCTCGCCTTCTTTAGAACCTTGCAGACATATACTTCTAGCAATCCTATATAATAAAAGGCTAATATGCAAATTGACCAAATGGCAGAACGACTGGTCACTATGAAGTGCACTGACCACCAGGGAGCAGACGCTCAACACAGGAGCTACCCTCTGGTGGTTAGTGCATTTCCAGAGGGCTCCTGGCTAGTGCGTGGTGGTGGCAGGAGCCTCTCCTGCCTCTGCGGCAGCACTAAGGATGTCCAACTGACAGCCTAGCTGTCAGTCAGACATCCCCCAAGGGCTCCTGGATTGCAAGAGGGCACAGGCTGGGCTGAGCTCCCCCCCCCCCCGAGTGCATGAATTTTGTGCACCGGGCCTCTAGTTTGCATATAAAACCCTGAATCACAGATCCTTTTTTCGCCCTACATGTTTTATGTTCCCAAGAATATTAGCTCTTAGAATTCAGGAGCCATGAATCTTTCTAGCCTCTGCAGATAGTAGGGAGCTGGTATGAACATGGTGGGAGTACACTAAATATTTGTTGGCTCCATAAAGGGGAAAATAATGAAATATTCCTCACCAGTGGTCAAAGTTCCTTACTCTGTTCTTCTCATACAGACACTAAGCCCATGTTATTTGGCACAAATTAACTGAGACCACTCTTTGTCAAATTGGCTTCTCTGTGAAACTAATGAGGATGGATCAATAAATCTTTTGTTAAGGGCCTATACCTTTGAGTGGCTGGAAAATAGGAAGCACCATTTTATAAATCCAGGGAAATGTACACAGACACATAAATAGCAATTACTGAGCTCCTACGATGGGCCAGGGTTATGTTTAAAATTTTGCAAGCATTTCTTATTTAATCTTCAAGCAACTCTGCAGTCACAACTAGGATGTGGGAAAACCAGTCATACTGCTGGATGGTTGACCCTGAGCCCCTCCCTGTAGGTTAAAGTTGCCGCAGCTTATCTGGGTGAAAGAAGGCGATTTCCCTTGTGCTTTTGTTCTCAAGCCTACTAAGGCATCCAGGACCTTCTCCCTGGTTCAGGCTACATTTTTCATGTGGTGGTATTTTTCTTTTCCTTTAACATTTACAGGCCAAAGGATAGAAACATGTAGAAATGAATTTATCCAGCAGTCTTGCTCTTCCTGTAGTGTTTTCTTGATTTTTTTCTGATACTAAGGAGATTTTAATGTACTTAGCTGTGCTTAGTACTTACAAGTAGTGGATTATTTAAAAGCAAACTGCTTCATTATACCTGTATTTATAGGAAAATACATGGAAAATATGTGTACATGTTTCTATGATAAAAGAAAAATTTATCTATTAAGAGTTCTTCTGGAACCAAGATGGCGGCATAGCTTAACGCCGGAGTTTGCTGCCTTGAACAACTACTTCAAAAGTGAAACCAGAAAACAGAAGGGACATCACCCAGAACCACAGGAATGCTGGCTGAGTGGAAGTCCTACAACTAGGAGGAAAGAGAAACGCATACGGACACTCAGAGGAGGCGCAGTGCTGAAGTCAAATTCTGAGGTGCGGAGTGCGCAGAGCGGGCTGGCGGCGGAGGGCGCGGTTGGCGTTTTCAATCGGGAGGGAGTCGCAGACTCTGAGCTCCAGATCCGGGCGAGTCTTTAGGGACCCAGACGCAAACGGGAGAAGCGGGACTGCCTAGCTTCGGTCAGAGCGAGTGCAGCTTTCTCTCCGAGGTTTGCAGCGGTTGCTGGGACTCAGAGAGGCAGAGCCCCTGGGGACAGGACTGAGAGCCGCCATCACTGCTCTCTCCGGCCCACCCTGTTGATCCTGTGCAACCCGCCCCGCCCAAGCCCTGCACAGAGGCATTTGCCGGATAGCCTCAGGCAAAGGCTAGATTAGCACCTCCCTAGAGGACAGAAGTTCTCTCACTGCAGACACAGCTGATTCTCACAGCCACTTGGCCTGGAGGTCAAACCCTCCCTGGTATTAGCTACAACAATCAAGGTTTAACTATAAGACTGCGCACAAAGACCACTAGGGGGTGCACCAAGAAAGCATAACAAAATGCGGAGACAAAGAAACCGGACAAAATTGTCAATGGAAGATATAGAGTTCAGAACCACACTTTTAAGGTCTCTCAAGAACTGTTTAGAAGCCGCCGATAAACTTAATGAGATCTACAAGAAAACTAATGAGACCCTCGATGTTATGATGGGGAACCAACTAGAAATTAAGCATACACGGACTGAAATAACGAATATTATACAGACTCCCGACAGCAGACCAGAGGAGCGCAAGAATCAAGTCAATGATTTGAAATGCGAGGAAGCAAAAAACACCCAACCAGAGGGGCGGAATGAAAAAAGAATCCAAAAATGCGAGGATAGTGTAAGGAGCCTCTGGGACAGCTTCAAGCATACCAACATCAGAATTATAGGGGTGCCAGAAGATGAGAGAGAGCAAGATATTGAAAATCTATTTGAAGAAATAATGACAGAAAACTTCCCCCACCTGGTGAAAGAAATGGACTTATAGGTCCAAGAAGCACGGAGAACCCCAAACAAAAGGAATCCAAAGAGGACCACACCAAGACACATCATAAATAAAATGCCAAGAGCAAAAGACAAAGAGAGAATCTTAAAAGCAGCAAGAGAAAGAAACTCAGTTACCTACAAGGGAATACCCATACAAATGTCAGCTGATTTCTCAACAGAAACTTTGCAGGCCAGAAGGGAGTGGCAAGAAATATTCAAAGTGATGAATACCAAGAATCTACAACCAAGATTACTTTATCCAGCAAAGCTATCATTCAGAATTGAAGGTCAGATAAAGAGCTTCACATATAAGGAAAAGCTAAAGGAGTTCATCACCACCAAACCAGGATTATATGAAATGCTGAAAGGTATCCTTTAAGAAGAGGAAGAGGAAGAAAAAGGCAAAGATACAAATTATGAACAACAAATATGCATCTATCAACAAGTGAATCTAAGAATCAAGTGAATAAATAATCTGATGAACAGAATGAACTGGTGATTATAATAGAATCAGGGACATAGAAAGGGAATGGACTGACTATTCTTGGGGGGGAAAGGGGTGTGGGGGATGCGGGAAGAGACTGGACAAAAATCGTGCACCTATGGATGAGGACAGTGGGTGGGGAGTGAGGGCGGAGGGTGGGGTGGGAACTGGGAGGAGGGGAGTTAGGGGGGAAAAAAGAGGAACAAATGTAATAATCTGAACAATAAAGATTTAATTAAAAAAATAAATAAATAAAAGAGTTCTTCTGAAGGCTCTGATAATAGGCATTATTTGTTTTTTTCTTCTACAGTAGAATCTGAGGCTTAGATAAAATATTTTAATATTTGGAAAAATCTGGATTAATTATAATTAAATTTTATTCAAATATGTGGCATCATAATGTGTTAACTTATTTTTTTTGTCATTGAAAACTGTTCATGGTAAGAAAAATGTGCAAGAATATTGGAGCTCTAAATTAACAGGTTACGAATTATATGAACAGTAAAAACAGTAAGTCAACTAAGAATTTCTTTTACCAGATTTTTCAGGTTAGAAACAATTCCACTGAATTGCAATTAATCTTACCTAGATTCTAATGTAAAGACCCGTGATTCCAAATGGAAGTTGTGGTTTGGCATCCTTTCCTTCAGCCTAGAGGACCCTTCAGGGTGTTATATTCTTGGATAGGACTCAGCAAGGTGGCTGCAGTTAGCTGTAGATGGTCCTTGGGAAAGTTTTACATCTATGCTCCATGCAGGGTCACCTACCCTGCTATCCTATATAATAAAAGGCTAATATGCAAATAGACCAAACAGTGGAACAACCGAACAACCGGTCGCTATGACATACGCTGACCATGAGGGTGTGCACACGGAACATGGAAGGCATTGGCAGCAGGCAGCAGAGCATGGAACATGATGGGCATTGACCGCAGCTAGATGGTGGAGCAGGTGAGTGGGGACACCAGATCAAGGTGGGGCATTGGTTCTGTCATCAGAGTGAGCCTCTGGTGGTCCTGAAAATTATTCGCTCCCGTGCACCACAGTGCTACCCAGCGCTTGCATCCATTGCCGGCACCTGGCGCCAGTCCCAATCGCTAGGCACCGTCAGCGGGTGTGAGTGGTGGCCGCCAGCCCATGCTGGGGTCCAGCCCCAGCGGGTCCAGGGGTCCCCAAAGGTGTGGATGGAGTCGGCAAAGAAGGAAATACTCGGAGGCAGTGTTCAGTTGATCAGCATGGTTGGGTTCTCCAGCCAGGTTCTATAGCCATGTTCCCTCCCTAGGTTCTCCAGCCAGGTTCTGTCCAGGTTCTCCAGCCAGGTTCAGTCACCAGGTTCTAGTCAGGTTCTCTTGCCATGTTCTATCCAGGTTCTGTAGCCAGGTTCTGTCTCTAGGTTCTTCAGCCAGGTTCTCTCGCTAGGTTCTGTTCTCTAGGTTGTGTGGCCAGTTTCTGTCCAGGATCTTTTGCCATCTTCTCTCCAGCGAAGTTCTTCTGTCTCTAGGTTCTGTGGCCAGTTTCTGTCCAGGATCTTTTGCCATGTTCTCTCGCTAGGTTCTGTCTCTAGGTTCTGTCTCCAGTTTCTTTTCCGGATCTTTTGCCATGTTCTTTCCAGCGAAGTTCTTCTGTCTCTAGGTTCTGTGTCTGTGTTCTGTGTCTAGGTTCTGTGTCCTGTTGTCTTGTTACATCTGTGTTTATACCAGTTGATTCCAATCCTTTCAATCTCTATTCCAAAGGTTAGGGCGTTTCTTATCTCCATTCCAGGGAGTAAAGATTATGTAGCTTAAGCATGATTATTTGTAATTAAAGTGATTAATTACCCACCTGGCACTTAGTTAAGGGGTTTTATTCCCTCCCTAACTTCAGGGGAAAATCCCTACCTGGGGAAACAACCTTTCTCAGAGAGGTGACCTTGGTTAAAACACATAGCGCTAAGGGGAGCAAACATATTAAGAACAGTATGCCATATATGCCAGGTCCCTTGAAACAGCAAGGATGGACCGGCTCCCGGCAAGCCCAATCACCCCTGAGGGCTTCTCCACCTCCCCCTGTTCCTGAGGGGCAATTGGGGCAGCAGCCACTGACAGCGCCAGCCCTGCTTGCACCTGCTGCTGGTACCAACCCCAATCCCTCCTCGCTGTCAGTGGGTATGAGTGGGGCTGGCGCCATTAGCATATGGGAGCAGTGTTGGCGGGAGTGAGCTGCTGGCAGATAGGTGGCTGGGGGCTGGGGGCTGGGCAGGGGCAAGGAGGATGGGTCGAGGCCTGCCCCTAGGCCCGCCACAGCCTCGCAGCCCACAGTTCCTTTCAAGATGCACGCATTTGTGCACTGGGCCCCTAGTATACTATAAATATCAATTTCATCCAGCCAAAGGTAAATGAAAGAATAATTATGTTAAAACAAACGCTGATATACAATGAAGTTTTCTACTTTCTAGCAAAAGTGGCTCATGTTTTAAATAACAGAATTTCAAAAAATATGAATTTGGATTGCTTAGATTCAGGTTTCAATTCTCGCTGCCCTTTGAGAAACAATTGAGCTTATTGTTTAAGACCCAAACTCAACCGGACTTCCACAGTTTGAATACCCGGCTTTGCTGTTTCCTGACTATCTGGTCTTTGGCAAATTATTTAACTTCTTGGGGTCTCAGTTTTCTCCTCCATAAAATGGGTATAATACTAGTACCTGCCTCATAGGTTTGTTATAAGGATTACATAAGTGAATCCTTGTAAAGCCCTTAGAATTGTCTTTAGCACATAGTAAGTGCTCTTTCGAAGTGTTTGTTAAATAAATCAAGTTGGGACCGCAGTATTAAGTTCTGAGAGAATTTAATTGCTATCAATAGGGGGAGAACTGGTCTGGGAGTGACTGGATGATACACCTGAGATGCATATCTGCTGTCCTGTTTGCTTCCCTTGCTCTCCCTCACCTGGGGAACTTACTGTGACTATATTTATACTGTCATCCTCACCAAGCACTTGAGCCTATTTTTTTTTTTCAAATCCTTCGTTATTTCAATGGTCTCAGAGCATTGCTCCTCAAACTTTAATGTGCATATACATGACCTAGGGGGTGCTGCTAAAATATAGATAGCAGTTCCAAATATTGGCTAGGGATCCCAATTCTGCATTTCTAACACGGTCCCAGGTGATGCGCTGGCTGCTGGCTCCCACATCACACTTTGAATATCAATATCCTAGTAAATTTTATCATCTAAAAAAACTACCTAGCACCAATTTAAAGATGTGCTTCTACTTTGGAGCCCAGGTCCATACACTAGTAAAGTTATTGCATGAAATTATGGCTGAGAACACATTGTCTTCTGCTCTTTCACATCTCATGGTTTTGAGGAAACTAGCCTGAATACAACAATGACATCTTACATGCCCACACCTGCTCCTTTGCTGGTACACTGTGCCAGGAGGTGAGCAGAGAATTTGGAAAACACCCCAAGTTGTTTTGTTTCAAAAAAAAATTGACAATGGAATATTCAGAGAATGTGTCTTCCGTCGTTTAGGCAGAGAAACTTCCCTGAGCCAGCAGCATATGGCAGGCCTGGAGGTGGTACCCTGGGTGGGTGGAGAATATGATGCTCTGACAGCCATGCACAGGCTTTGCCAATGTGAGGCAGGAGCAGCAGGGATGGAGTCAGCAGGGGGAAGGGAGCAGGAACCCTCTTCCATGTGCTGAGTTAGTAACACAATTTGAAGGGAAATGTTCAGGGAGACATTCCCTGCAGGAGCCTCGCAGGAACACTCTTTCCACCCTCTCACCCACCCCCGGAAATCTGTGAGAGCACATCAACAATGCTATGAGGTTAATGAACCCGTATAATCATCATTAGGTTTTCAACTTTTAAAATTACATGCAATAATTAGCTCTTCCCATATTTGTTAAGGGATCAGCTGCCAAAAACTTCTTCCCAGGAAATGTGTTCTCCCAGCAAAGAATGGAAATCTCACCTTCAAAATAATATTTTACTTCAAATACTGAAATATTTGAGGATCATAAAGGAAATCTGTTTAGGAGAAGTGGGGATAGAAAGCTAAAATACAGATTTACAAAACATACTTCAGAAGATTGAGAATCTTCTATGCTCTGGGCAAACTCTACTGAACCCAATATAATACTATCTTTCTTGCTTTGGGTGTTTCCTGGCCTTCCCAGGGACTAAAAATGAACACTGCTGGGCTGTCCTGTATGAGTAGGTGTCCCAAGCTAATGGGCATCTACGTCCAGCAAGTGCCACCTGCTGTTCCTGGCAGTGACCAAGGCCGCAGGCTGACTGGCTTCCAGGGCTCCCTCAGCAGGCTGCTGGAATAGGCGGCTCCCTCACAGCTCGCTTTCCTGTACCCTGCATTCTAAACAAGTCCTGGAGAAACAGGATTCCTATTTCACCATCTTTGACAACTTATTCTGATTATTGTTATGGCTGTGAAATTATCTAGAATTTTATCTGAAGTGCAAGAGGCCATTCCTAGAAAAGGCCAGAGGACTTACAAACGGGAAACCGCTCTGCCACTTTATAATACCAACCTAGAGATCAGGACTTTCTCATTCTTAAACCAGTTTTTTGGGGCCATGTTATCTTCTCCTTATTTCTTTTCATTCTACTTCCTTTCCCTTCTCCCATTTGCACTTCTCCACCCCATGAGTCACTTCACCAATAAATCACTCATCAGTAATTAGCTTCTCATTAAACTTCTCAGGTTCAGGTTTTGGTGTTTATAAAATGGTGATGTTAGTACTATCCTGCAAAATGATGTCAGTGATATCATTTTTAAAATAGTTAAACATTCAAAAATTATTTTTTGTTGTTTTTTGATTAGGAAACAATAAATAAAAAAAATCTAAGAACCCTAGTATTTCTGGATATTTATAAGAGAACTTGGAGTCTCTAAACATGCTAAGTACACCCTTACATTGATGATGAATATTCTGAAATAATTATATTTTCTTTGATTTGCTCCTTTCTTACCATCCTGATTTTCTTGTTTATTTTTCTCTTCTCTCCTTTTTTCTATTTTTCCTAACTATATCTCTCCCCAATCTCTTGCTTCTCTTTCTTCTCAGAATAAGCATGGAGATGCTTTTGCTTTGCAAGATTTCTCAGTGAATGAATTAGTTAAGGGTAGGTTGAGATTGTCTAAAATAATTTTGGTTTTTGCCTCTACTGTGATAGTCCTTAGTGCAGCTTACCAGGTTTTTCTGGCTCTTGGCACTCTGAGGACTGGTAAGTTGTGCTTCCTAGGTCATTTGTGAGTGGGCGTGAGCATGTGACTAGTTCTGGCCAATGAGCAGATGAGGTATATTTCACTTCCCAAATGCTGCATCTGGTTACTGATCTGACACCCTCCAGAACAACAACTGGCAATGTCTGAGACCATACCTGCTCTATCAGCCTGGGCTTGTGCATGATTATAAGGATTAGATTTCCTAAAAGACCTGAGATGGACATATATCATGAATATGAAAGAAACCTTAGTTGCTTTAAGAGATTGAGACCTTGGAGATATTTTTTTTTACACTTTATTAAATTAGATTATCCTGACTGATGCCTCCACAAACTGTAAACTTCTCTAGGGATGAGTAGAAAGGAAGGAAGAGACACTGCTTCCTGCCTTTATTTAGAGTGACTGTGAGTCTCCGCGAGGTGCTTCTATAACAGCACATTAAATCATTATTGATTGTTGGCCCAAAGAATTCAAGCTATAGCTACTTCCATATTTTAGAAATTTTGTTTGTCTTTTAACATAATGATCTTTAACAAATCAATATAATGAACAACTTCCAAGTTAAGGATTTAGGTTGGAAAACAGGCTCTTGTGATAATCTAAGTCTCAACAGAGAATTTGAAGGGGAATGATTGTCATTTATTCATTCAGACATCTATGCAATGCTCAGATATTTATCAAGCATCTATTTGTCAGGCACTGTGCTAGGTGCCAAAGAAACAGTAATTACTTTAGATAAAAACTTTACTGTATTCAGAGTAGTTTTCCATATAACTATATTATCTCATTTTATCTTATAAAAGCAAAATGTTTATTCCAGTTTAAAGATGAGGGAACCAAGATGCAAGGAATCAAGTGACTCGCTCAGCTAAACAGTAATACAAAAATGGGAATTAAACTCTTATTTTCATGTGAAGTTCATGTTCAAAATTGAAAATTATGAGAAAATACTATTGGGGAAAGGTTGGAAATAGAAATCTGATTATGAAATGTATAATTAGTCGCAGGCTGAAAAAGCGAATTTTTAACCTGAGTCCATGGATAGTCCTTAGTGCAGCTTACCAGGTTTTAGTTGACTCCTAAAATTATAGACAATTCTTAGAAGATCCTGAAAGTAGTCAATGACTTAAAACCATTCAGAAAAAACTGCTCTACAATTATATTCTTCCCAGAGGCCCAGCATGTACAGAATTGTGTGAGTGGCCTGCTGCCACGAGCCACTGCGAGAGCCACGGGCCCCAGAGCCCTGGCCGCCAGTGCTGCCGTGGGACCCATCAATGCACCTCCTGGTGAGGCCGGTCGTTTGTCGTTATGGCATCACGGCCACAGGGCTTTTATTAGATAGGATAGACTATTCTAGCCAAGTGATGATACAACTCCATTTTCATTTTATTTCTCATGAACTCCAGCATTAGTGAGAAAATAGTAATTACATTTTTTATATTTGTAAAATATAAAAGACAAGTCAAAAATTATTTGACTTGTTTGTATTTTATTAATGACAGAACTGAAGGAGGGGTTCTTGATTCAATTTTCTCTTTCATAGAATTATTGACCAGGGGAGGTGGAAGAGACTATAAGAAGTCATCTGAGCTCTCTCTTTGTTTAGAGATATGTAAAGGATGTCACCCAGAGAAGGAAGTTATTGAGTCAGTGATGGGGTTGGGGATAGAACTCAGGCCCTCAGATTCCCTCTAGTCACTCTTAAGTCTACTTGGAGAAAAACAAAACAAAACAACTTCCTCCCCTCCCTTTAATTTTGATTCAAATGGCATAACACTACATTTTAAAACATTTTATTAGACATAAGAGTAAATTAGACTATATGACAATTTAAGTATTTGAGTCATTTAAAAATGTGTTATACTCACATGGGAAAAATAAGAATGCCAAATGTAACATTAGCACAACAAAAATTAACCACCACATTACCAAAGGGCTGGTTGCCATGAGGGAGGGGTGTGGGGGATGGGTGAAAAAGGCAGAGGGGAACATAGTCAATAATATCGTGATAAGTTTGCCTGGTGCCAGAAGATTACTAGAATTAGTGGGGTGATCACAAAAAAGGAATACAAATGTCAAATCATTATATTGTACACTTGAAACTAACATAACTGAAACAATGTTGTATACCAAATATACTTAAATTTTTAACAAAGAAATTTAAAGAGTTATAAAAACAGCAAAAGTGGGTGTTTTGTTTTATTCTGGTCAGATTATAAATTTGTATTTGAGAACTGGGATGACATCGTTTCAAATCTCAGATCACGCGGCATGTGTGCACACCAAGGGCCACCGCACCTGCGTGAGACCCCTTTTACTGAAAGCCCCTGCGGAGAGCGACCCTGGCTCCAACCAGAGGCAGGTTGTGAAAAGAACCGCGTCTCTTTCTTACTTTGATTCAATTCCCTGTAAAGGTTTCTCCGGAACACAATGTCACTCTTAGCAGGTCAGTTAAGATTTATCTGCCAGGCAGGGGGCCACAGAGAAAATCTCCCTTTGAGTGTGAACCAAAATAATGAAAGTGGGAACGTAAATGTCATAGGACTAGAGAGCAAATGCCAGGTGTCTTCATAGTTATCATTAGCATCGATATTCCACGGGCAGTCGTCTTTTGCAAGCTGACACAAGATAGAGAAGTCCTTATCAATATTCTGAAGACTAATGCAGAGCAAATGTCACCTTGTCCTTGGATGAGCTCCAGAAAGATATGTGCAGTGGGAATAACTCCTTTACTGCACACCTTCGGAGGGGGCAGAGGGACTATCACTGAGGTGTGGAGACAGAAATTAAATTTGTACTTTCCGAGGGCAAAGATGAGGCTCTACTTTTAATAGGCTCATTGAGGTTTGCCTTTGAAACTACGCAATTTAATCTGTCCCTGATTTCCCCCAGGGATGAGAGGCATCCGGCTCACTGCCCATGAATCTCATGATTTGACTTGTGCTCTTGTGGCGTACTCTTTAGCACAGACTGGGGGCTTCTAACTCTCAGGACAAGCAGTGGTGTTTGCGGCTTCCACAGTTAGTATGCGAGTCATACTTGTTCTTTTTCTCATACAGGATGGCCGTTGTCCTTTGAATAAAGTGAGGATGATTGCTTTGTGTTTGTATTTTTAAAACAGCCTCTGTATTTTGAAAAAAAATCTATTTTAAAAAGAGGACTAAATTATTTTGATTTTTTTTTCCTCTCTCTCTCTCTCCTTCTCTGAGCAGTTGTCAATAGCAGACGCTCCTGGAGGTGGGCCATTCAATCAAAGAACAATTGGGAAAAAATGTAAATTTATAGTTTTAAGTAAGGTTACTGTAATGACAACCATAATATGGTTAACAGGCAATCATGAGTGCAGTATTTTCCTATCTGAAGGGCACAACCTTATATTCTAGAATGTTCTCTGTGTTTGTTGGTTTAATCTCCTCTCATCTCTCTCTCCCTGAACAACATGTTTCCTTCAACTCCTTTTCCTTAAGACTGTGGGTATGCTATATTTTTTCCAGGGATGGCTTCCTGCATTCTTCTACTCCTCTGGATCTTCTCGTTTAGACTCAATTCAAGCCCCTTCACAATCATGCAACGCATTGAGTCTTTGCATTCTGTCTGGATGTGTTTTTAGTTAATACTGGAATATTCTTTAAAATTTTAGGTGTCATTACATTATTTCTCTTAGTAGATAGCAAGGTGTAGGACATCTAGGTGTGTGGCATATTATTTTGTATCAACTATGGCAGATAGCCCAGGACAAGGCACATAGTAGGTGATGTTAAGTATCATTATTTTCCTATATACTTTCTTTTCAAAATTTCCATATATTTCTAGACTAGAGGCCCAGTGCACAAAAATTTGTGCACTTGGGAGGGGGCCCACTGGGGTGTCTGGCCAGTCTGGGTGAGTGGCTGATGGCTGTTTTCAGGCTGGCCACAGCCCTTTCAGTGGGAGGGGGTTCCCACTGGGGTGTCTGGCCAGTCTGCGTGAGGGGCTGATGGCTGTTTGCAGGCTGGCCACAGCCCCTTCAGGGTGGGGAGTCCTGCTGGGGTGCCTGGCCAGTCGGGGTGAGGGGTTGATGGCTGTTTGCAGGCTGGCCATGGCCCCCAGCCTGGCCTGTGCCCTCTTGCAGTCTGGGACCCCTTGGGGGATGACCACCTGCTGACTTAGGCTCACTTCCCGGGGGATTGGGCCTAAGCTGGCAGTCAGACATCCCTCTAGCAGCCTGGGAGCCCTCGGGGGATGTCAACTTGCTAGCAGGGAGCAGGCCTTAGTGCTGCTGAAGAGGCAGGAGGGGTTCCTACCACTACCTCTGTACTGGCAGCCATCACCCTGGCTTGTGGCTGAGCAGAGCTCCCCCTGTGGGAGCACACTGACCACCAGGGGGCAGCTCCTGCATTGAGCATCTGCTCCCTGGTGGTCAGTGTGTGTCATAGTGACCAGTCATTCACAGTCGTTCTGCTGTTTGGTTCAATTTGCATGTTACCATTTATTATATAGGATAGAGGCCTGGTGCATGGGTGAGGACCAGCTGGTTTGCCCTGAAGGGTGTCCCGGATCAGGGTGGGGGTCCCACTGGGGTGCCTGGCCAGCCTGGATGAGGGGCTGAGGGCTGTTTTCAGACTGGCCACACCCCCTTCAGGGTGGGGGTCCCTGCTCAGGTGCCTGGCCAACCAAGGTGAGGGGCTGATGGCTGTTTGCAGGCTGGCCACAGCCTCTTCAGGGTGTGGGGTCCTGCTGGGGTGCCTGACCAGTCTGGGTAAGGGGCATATGGCCGTTTTCAGACTGGCCACACCCCCTTCAGGGTGGGGGTTCCCACTGGGGTGTCTGGCCAGTCTGGGTGAGGGGCTGATGGCTGTTTGCAGGCTGGCCACAGCCCCTTCAGGGTGGGGAGTCCTGCTGGGGTGCCTGGCCAGTCGGGGTGAGGGGTTGATGGCTGTTTGCAGGCTGGCCATGGCCCCCAGCCACCCAAGCTCCAAGTGGAGGCTGGCTGGAAGCAGGTATCTGGGATTTATATATCTTCTATAATTGAAACTTTGTTGCCTTGAGGGGAGGCCACAGCTGGCCAGGCCAGGTGGGAATCTTGGCTTCCTCCATCTCCAGGGCAACCAAGCCTCTTGCTTGCTCCAGCTCCATGGCTGCCGGCCACCATCTTGGTTGGGTTGATTTGCATATAGTCGCTCTGATTGGGTGGTGGGCATGGCTTGGGGTATAGCGGAGGTGCAGTCAATTTGCATGTTTCTTTTTTATTAGATTAGATAATTATTATTATTGTTAGTAGTATTTAGAGAGAGGAAGGGAGAGAAAGAAATTGATGTGAGAGAGAAACATTAATCAACTGTCTCCCATAAGTGCTCCAGGGCCCCTACTGGGATCGAACCCGCAAACTGGGTATGTACCCTGACCAGAAATTGAACCCACCACCTTTTGGTGTACGTGCTGATGCTCCAACCAACTGAGCAACACCAGCCAGGGCCAGATTATTTCTTGATAGCATCATTCTATTCTCTACCTAAGTCTTCCTCTAATAACAAATTCTTCTATTTACTTGAGTCCTGTCCTCCCAAGAGCAAACAGAGAAGGTAATTTCTTCTCTAGTCCCTCTGTGTGAGTGTGCCAGTGTGTGTGTGTGTGCATGTGTGCACATGCGTTTGTGTGTGTGTGCATGTGTGTCTTTGTGTTTGGTAGAGATATGGGGAAAGAGAAAGAAATTAAGACAGAATTACTGTTGAGGATAATGGTCAGAATTGAAAGAGTAAAACATTTGAGAATCCTCTGCAGTAGATAGAGTAACAATCAATGGACTAAAAGTGCTTTTGTTACTATCAAAGAACAAAAATCTAGTTTTGATAACAAAACAGGAGCATTTTTATTAAGTGTGCTATTTTTGAGTTTTGGAACAAAATATAGTAAATGAAGCAATGGAAAGAAATGAGGAAATGGAAAATAAAATGGTAAATATTTGACAGCCTTGTCTTGTCCACATTTTATAATGACAGAAGTGTGTAAACTTCTTGAAGACACAGAAGGAGAGCTTGGATATTTTTAGGATCAGAATATATATATATATATATATATATATATATATAATTTCCATCGTGACATTTGGATTTAAAAAAATACAAACCCTTAGTCATAAATGTCTGGTAAAAATTAGGTTAACTGGAAACCTAAAGGGATAATTTTGATTGGGTCATAAAATCCAAAGATTAGATCCTAGTGGTATTGCCAAGAAGGTATTTAAGGAAATCACAGAATCTAAAAAAGCTATCTTTTGTCTGACCTTGAGAATATTCCTATTCATAAATTGGGAATATAATGACAAAATGTCTTATATTGAAACATGGCTTTAGGATCAATTACCTGACTTGTGTATGATCCCTATGTTTTCCTGTATCTGAACTATTTTTCTGGCCAAGTATATTTTATTGGTGTGTACTAGTATGTGTGTGTGTTGCTAAAAAATTGTCTCTTTTAAAATTTATGTATAAGATTTATAGGGGTGATATTGGCTAATAAAATTATATAGGTTTCAGGTGTCCATTTTTATAATATACTAGAGGCCTGGTGCATGTAATTTGTGCACTGAGGGGGGGGGATGTCCCTCAGCCCAGCCTGCACCCTCTCCAATCTGGGACCCCATAGGGATCGGGTCCAACCGGCAGTCAGACATCTCTCTCACAATCTGGGACTGCTGGCTCCCAACCACTCACCTGTCTGCCTGATTGCCCCTAACTGCTTCTGCCTGTTAGCCTGATCACCCCCTAATCACTCCCCTTCGAGCCTGATCGACGGACGCCTAACTGCTCCTTTGTTGGCCTGATTGCTCCCAACTTCCCTCCCTGCCAGCCCAATCACCCCCAACTGCCCTCCCCTGCTGGCCCTGTCACCCCCAAATGCCCTCCCCTGCCAGCCTGGTTGCCCCTAACTACCTTCCCCTGCATGCCTGGTCACCCCCAACTGCCCTCCTAGGCTGGCCATCTTGTGGTGACCATCTTGTGACCACATGACGGTGTCCATCTTTGACCACATGTGGTCAGCCATCTTGTGCGAGGACATGATGGTCAATTTGCATATTACCTCTTTATTATATAAGATTATCTGTATATAGTATTGTGTGTTCCTCACCCCAAGTCAAGTCTCCTTCCATCACCATTTATCCCACTTTTACTTTCTTGTATCTCCCCTATTCCCCTTTCCCTCTGGTAATCATCATACTGTTGTCTGTTTTTATGAATTGTTGTTTTTGCTGTTGTTGGTTTTGCTTAATCCCTTTACCTTTTCATCAAGTCCCCTACCCCTTCCCCTCTGACAGCTGTCAGCCTGTTCTCTGTATCTATGAGTCTATTTCTATTTTGTTTGTTATTTTGCTCATTAGATTCCACATATGAGTAAAATCATATGGTACTTGCCTTTCTCTGACTGGCTTACTTAGCATAATACTCTCCAGATCCATCTATGCTGTCACAAAGGGTAAGATTTCCTTCCATTTTACGGTCGAGTATTCCATGGTGTAAATGTACCACAGCTTTTTTATCCTCTCATTTACTGATGGGCACTTGGGCTGCTTCCAAATCTTGGCTATTGTAAATATTGCTGCAATGAACATAAGAGTGTGTATATTCTTTTAAATTAGTGTTTCGGGTTTCTTTGGATATATTGCCAGAAGCAGAACTTCTGGGTCATAAAGCAGTTCCGTTTTTAATTTCATGAGGTACTGCTCTCCACAGTGGCTGCACCAATCTGCATTCCCACTAACAGTGCGCTAGGTTCCTTGTTTCCATATCCTTGCCACACTTGTATATTGATTGATTGATAATAGCCACTCTGAAAAACTTTTGGCTTCAGAGTGATCTAAATTCAACTGGTAATATATCTTTATCTCATTTTTACTCATTATCCTGAAAAACGTAGTTTCCTTTACTGTTAGGGCTGTTAAACCATAACAAGAAGGCAGATTTAAATATGAAAGTAGTGATATGAAGGGAACAGGCAAGAAATGTTATGTGAAGAAGCATACGCATCTTTTACCTATGCCTTTGTTTAAGCTGTTTGTCTACTTTGTAATTAGATATATTACAAGTATTGAATTAGAAATCATGATTAAGAAATTATTATTTAAAGAAGTAAATTGCTGGACATAGTTTGTGTTTTTGTCCCCATGCCACCAAAGGAAATGGACCTTGCTTTTAATCTGAAGATAAGGAGTCAACATAGTGTACGCTCTATGAGTCATGTTAGAAATGTGTAGAAGGAGCCCTTTGAAACCAAGCACAGTTGCTGATAATGCTTCAAATATCAGTATTTCCTTTCAAATGGCATTTCACCAGGATGCTTGGGGAGAGAAAGCAGATTTTGCTTGGGATATAAGTAATGAACATAATAAATGGTCACACAGAGAATCCAGAACTAATTTGAAATCTACTGACTCAAAATATGACAACAACTGCTTAGTGTGAAAATTTGTTTAATAAAGAAATACCAATATTTATTTTCAGAGATGCTAGAAAATTTAAAAGAAACTTCAACTCATTTAAAAGAAATAGTACACTTCAATACAGGAAATATTCTTCTATTGATTGATTGAGTTCTTGATGTAACTTTAATGTAGTATGATGTGTCTTCCTCTACTTGAGAGAGGACTTCCCAAACATGAACAGAGGCACAGTCAGAACTTGAATTGCAGTAATACTAGCCATACCCTTATAGTCTAGGAAATAATAAACGAATAGAATTTTCATGGCTCAAAAAGTAGATATTAGAAAGAAATTTTGTTACAGAACCAATAGGTGAACCAGTGGATGATGGGAACTAGAGGTGATGGACCGAGAATGGCAACAAATTGAGCTCCAGAAAGCGAATGGACACCAGAGATATGTGGCAGGTTCAGAAGGAAACAGTCTTAGGGACTGAGGCAGGGAGGCAAAATTATGGATCAGAACAAAGCATGACATCATTCGTAGATAAATGGAATGACGACTAAGGCAGAGATTTTTAGAAGCGCATCAAATATGAACAAAGGGAAGATTCATCAAAAATCACTTACAATCCTCTACAAATCTTTTAGTTCTGTTTTTTGTTGTCCCTCCTACTAGCCACTCTTCTCCCCCTTTTTTTTTGGCCTCACAGTTGGAACGGGGTCATGGGTTCTGATTTGACTTCCTCATAGAATGTCTTTATTTTGATTCTGTCCAATCCTGATCTATCCAGACTCAGTGGTGATTTTTTTTGGATACTGAACACTAAATACTGGATTTTGTACTGGACCATCTTCTCTTGACTAATACTTGTCCATTGGTTTTGGTTTAGGCAGCTCATTCATTTTGGGAGCTCTACTTACAATTTTTCTCTTTATCTCATTCTCTAAACTGTGCCCCTTCCCCACTCCCCAAAGCTAGAGAGTGTCTTTTCCTGGACATACACAAAGATTAATACTTATAGTCATTTAGATTCTGGGGAAATAGGACAGGGAAGCAATTATTGTATAATCCAACATTTGTAGATATTGATGATGATAATGATAATGACAGTGACAGAAACTAGGCACTGGGCTAAGTGCTTTTTCCAGATTTTCAAATTATTTCTAACAAACTCCCAGTGAGTTAAGTCTGATATTATTCTAATTTTACAGAGAAGGAAAATGAGGTAACTTTCCCCAAATCTCAAGATACCAATCCAGAGTGCAAGCCAGACAGTCTCCAGGGCTTACTGTTTTAAACTGGGGCATAGGATCACAGCAGTAGCAAGAGAATGTTTAACTTCTTGCTGACAACTCACTTAGTGACCTAGATTTTTAAAATTAACTTGAGAGAACCAGTGGATGATGGGAACTGGAGAGAAAACAGGAATGGTCTCAGAACTCTGGGCATGCTGAATCTTCAAGCAACAGCTCTATAGAGCTAGCCTTAAACTTAACCCAACAGAGCCTCCAGATTTTTGCTGACTAGAAACAACGAAAAGGCTGCTTATCAATTTACTAGGAGCTTTTACTGAACATATCTGTGATGTGAAAAATTCCTACTGTTCTCACCCAGAAGATCGTCTGGCAGAGGCTTGCTAAATACTCACCCATCCTGCTTCCTCTTATCGGATACACAGAATGGCCACATTTCACACCTCCATTGTAGTTAGGCTGGGGTACTGGCTTCTGGCCAATACAATAAGAATGAAAGTGATGTATCCTACATACAAGTGTGACCCATCAAACAACTTGCATAACCTGTACTCATGTTTTTTCTCTCTCTCCCTCTCTCTTTGTCTCTCTCTCTTCTCCTCTTCCTCCTCCTCATTTCCTCCATTTTTCCTATTTCTCCTTCTCCTCCTCTCCTTCCTTCTTTTATATGAATGAAAGAGAAGAACACCAAGGTGCCAAAGGACAATGGAAGAAGGCTGATCCTCTGAGTCATTCTCTCGGGAGAGGGTAAGATCTCTATGGAACTGTATGACGAACAAGAAATAATTTTTTTTTGCATGTGTTAAGCCACTGAGATTAGCATTACTCATTACAACAGCTAATATTAATATGCTCCAACTAATATAGATGGCATGTTAGGCACTTTCTTGATGCAAAGGACAAGTATACCTTTTTTAGAGAAATCAGTCCCCATCTGGCCACTTTCTGCTTGGGTCTTGGGTACAATGGTACATAAATGTGTGAGAGGGCCTGGGAGGACAGGAAATCCACTCTGTTGAAACCTAAACAGTTAACCCGAGATCCCACTTTCTACCAGACCCATTTCCCAGGAATGGAGCCCCGTTCCTATTCTGCCCTGCCTTATTTCTGAATGGAATTATGGAAATGACCAAATTCAGCTTATTGTTTTACCCAACACCTCCTCGGAGTGCATGCAAAGCTATGGCATGCAAATCTTGGCTCACAACCCTGTTTCCTCTCTGCATCTTGGTTATATGGCTCATTGCTCTTATTGACCAGAACCCAGGATTCCCAATAGCAGAAGAGCTGAGTGAGGACACTTGTGGACAAGCACTTGATAACTTAAGGCATTATGCGCATTAATAATAAAACTCTTTTAATAGCTTTTACTCTTATATTCATGGGACTATCCTGGCGAATAATAAGATGCTAGAAGTTCAGCAATTAGATGGAATGAAGATAGAACTGTTATGGAAAAGGAGGAACATTATTTATGCAGCCTGATGAAGCAAATCTATCCTCAAGTTCTCATCAGTACTGCAAAGATCATGCCTACATTTTTTCCTCACATCTGAAGGTGTAAAAACTTTCTGCTTCAGAATCCACTTTGTTTGGCCAAAAGGCCTGCAGGGTCCTTGCACTGACACTAGATTCTTTTATGCGTGAATATCCTAGATAACACTTCATAGGGTCACAAACAAAGGTAAGTTCTTGATCCAACTTCCCAATAGCCTTGTGATCAACAGTTTCTCCTACCTCCCAAGTCCCTTAGATATGACCCCCCTGTTGCAGAAGACCAAAGAAAAACCAAGCAATGTTTTAAAGAAAAGGAGGGACACTGTTGAATACGCCGGCGGACTCAGGGAATAACTTTCCAAATCTGAGTAAAGAAACATGCAGGGGGCTTCTCTTTATATCTCCCTGTGGTCTTTGTCCAGCAAATATGGATTATGCTTCTGGTCCTTTTCGTGGGCCTTGCAAGAAGGCCCCCAGGTGTTGGGGGTCTCCAGGCCATATCTGATGGTCTGGCCTAGCACCAACATTAATAACCCTCCCTCCAGGGCAGTGCGCTGTTCACAGTTTTATGGCCTCTGTAACAGGTTCTGCAAGACCAGTATCTGGGAAGGAGGTAGTGACTTAATTATAGGTTATCAAGAACGTACACTGAGCTTGCTGGCATGGATTCCAATTGCTAGCCCCCCGAATATCAGGGTCACATTGGAATTAGCCCTTTTTAGCCTTCTCACCCCCACCTCTGCCCACAAAACCCAGCTCTTTTGATTTAAATTAAGCAATCTGTACTTAGCCAGGGAACTGCAAAGCACTTTACCCAGAGACTCTGCTATAGGTTTGTGCCACAGGTCTAATTTCTCCCTCTCAGTCTGCACTCTGACTTGTCCTCCCTGTGCTGCATACAGTGTACTGCTTTCTGGACCTATCATTAAGAAACTGCCATAATTCACTTCTTTCAATTTCTCATATGGTCTGTTGTTGAACCCTGGCTCACCATCCAGCACCCTGCGCTTTATTTAACAAATGTTAATTTAACAAAGTCATAACAGGAGATCGAAATATTAAGATGAGAGGGAGAGAGGGAAGGGGAGAGGGAGGGAGGGAGGGAGGGAGAGAGAGAGAGAGAGAGAGAGAGAGAGAGAGAGAGAGAGAGAGAAAGAGAGAGAAAGAGTCCTATAAAAAATTCTAGTTGCAGTTCTTTGGTATTTTTTAAAGATGATTTATTCCCAATGGAAAGAAAATAAGATATTTTTTTTTTGGTCACAAAGGATAAAAGGTTATCCATGTTTAAATTAAGGAATGAATGCAAATCAACTGTGTGATATAAGTTCTCTCCCAAGCAAAGGAATAGCTACAAGTAAAATAAAGTATTTCCTATTTCTTCATGAGCACATTTCCTTATTCCAACATTAAAATCAACAGGAGGGTGGACAGCATTCTATAGGGCAATATTTTGTGGACAGGGAATGTATTGTCTCTGCTTAATTGTATTAAGAAGGAGGACAGTTGGTGGCATAAGGGATATATTGAGTTAGAAGTTGAGAGACAATGAAGTCAAGGTTTAAAGAAGGCAATGCAAGAACTAAACTCTTTCATCAGCAACCATGCCTCAAGCTACAACATTCATACCAGAGGTCCTGAAGTGCTGGCCTGACATTTGCTTCATTCTTTGTGACATGTTGAGAGGTGCCCTTGGAAACGTACATTTCAAATATCACAGTGCAGATGTGATCAGCAAGTTTGAAGGCTTTATTGACTTACTATTGTATTGATACCTTGTTATTTGCTATCTCAGTGTTAGCTGCAAAGAGACAGATTTACTTACACTTTCTCACTCTTAACATCTACTCTGTACATTGGGCCTATAGCGTTCCCCTTTATATTAGTCTATGAATGTACTATAATATATTTATCCACCATACTGATGAACAGTTAATTTTTTTAAGACACTCACTATATTAGATAATCTCATAATGGACATTATTGTGCATGTCTCCTTGTGCACATGTATAAGAACTTCTTAAGAATAACACTGGGAGTGTTATTATTGCCCTATAGGTACACATATTTGCAATAAATTTAGTGAACATTTTTTCTCCAATGGGTTGTACACATTTGTTTCTTTACATATTAATCAATATCTTAGCATGGTCTCACTTGAAAACTTTTGCTAATAATATCATATTTGCATCTCTTTGATTATTATTGAGGTTAAATTGAGAAGCATTGCACATATTTATCAGACATTTGCATTTTATCTTCTGTAAATAGGCTACTTATATCCTTTGACATCCTTTTCTTTTTTTATTAAAAATATTTTTATTGATTTTAGAGAGAGAAAGGAAGGGAGAGGGATAGACAGATAGGAACATCGCTGAGAGAGAAACATTAGTGGTAAGCTGCTTCCTACTGGGGATGGCAACACTGGCTTGTTCCCCAACCAGAATCAAACCATGATCTCTTGGTTTCAAGGTCAATGCTCAACCACTGAGCCACACCAGCCAAGTAACCATTTTCCATTTTTTCTTATCAGATTATTGATTTGTAGGAATTCTTTTCTTTGTAGAATTTATAGAAATTTTCATTCTTTGCCAGTTGCATGCATTGTGTCTTCTCTCAGTCTGTGGTTTGTCTTTCAACTTTATTTATGAAAGTATCTGTTCTATAGGTGATTATCATTTTAATGTGGTTAACTTTATTAATCTTTAATTCTGGGATTTATATTTTTGTGTCTTGTTTAAGAAATTATGTCTTACTGATAATTCACAAGGACAACTAGAGTTAATTTTAGCATATAGAGTAATAATGTAATTTTATTTATTTATTTTTCATATAGACAATCAGTTGTCCTATCACCATCTATAATAATAAAAGCATAATATGCTAATCAGACCAGATGTCCTTCCAGACATCTTTCTGGACGACCTTCTGGACAAAGCCGGGGTTTCAAGGGAAGCCCACATCCCGGGTTCCAGTGGCCAAAGGGAAGCCGGTGCCAGCAGCCGGGGAAGGAAGGCCTCTTGCACATATTTCATGCATCGGGCCTCTAGTTTATTATATAGCCTATCCATTCCTTATTAGTTTAATATTGTCTTTTCAATATGTCACATTTCCTATTCACATGGCTTATTTCTGGGTTTTGTCGAGTATTTTATGTTTTCTTTATTTACCACTTTGCCAAAATCACACTGTTATAAGCACTACGTAGTCTTAAAGGCTTCTAAAGGGCCTGGAACATTTCACATTCACACCAGCAATGGATGAGAGTTTCTGTTGTTCTACATCCTTGTCAGGATTTGGTGAGAGGGGACATCCTTGCCTAATACCTGATCTTACTGAGAAAGCTTCTAGTTCCTTAAAATTAAGTATGATAGTAACTGCAGGGTATTTTTTAGTTGTTTTTGTCTTTTTTTTTTATCAAGGTGAGGAAGTTCCCCCACTATTCTTAGTTTGTGGATATTCATAAATATAGACTTTTCCTTCTTTAACCTGTTGATGTGATGGCTTACATTAATTGATATTCAAATGTTGAACCAGTATTGCATACCTGGAATACATCCCATTTGATCATTGTGTATAATTCTTTTTATAGATTGTTGGATTCAATATGGTAATACATTTTATAAAGGATTTTTGCATCTATGCTCATGAGAAATATTGATCTTTAGCTTTATTTTTGTATAATGTCTTTGTTTGGTTTTGGTATTAGGGTAAAACTGCTCTCATAGAATGAGTTTGAAAACTTTCCTTCTGCTTCTATGCTCTGAAGGAGTTTGTATAGAATTGGTATAATTTCTTCCTTAAATGTTTGGTAGAATTCCTCAGCTCACAGTTTAGATGTGTTTTTTTCCCCAGCACTGGTTCTAGTATGAGTTGATGCTCCTGGATTTCTGCCACAAGAAGCTGTGATTCTCTGTATCTGTCTATCTCTTCAATTTTGGAGGCAGTGGTTTGCCCTATGCTCTCAATTTTCTGAAGGATCTAAGAACAGTTGTTGATTTTCAGTTTGTTCATTTTTTTACTTGCTGTTAGGATGGTGTAATGCCTTACAAGCTAATTACATACTGGGCCATAGACTGGGAGTCCTTAATTTTATTTTTAACATGAAATATTGGATATTTTTACAAATGATATTAGATTTTAAAGCTTTCTTTAAAGTTTATTTTTCGAGTTAATAGTAATTAAGCTTACTAACCTATATTTAAATTTCTGTGGACAGCATTCTTTCTTATACCTAATAATTTGCCTCTGGATTCAACATTTTTTTCCTTAAGAATATCCTTTAATTAATTTTTTAAATAAGGGACTCTGGGTGGTAAAATCTGTTGGTTTATTTTAATATCTAAAAAGATATTTATTTTCCTAGAATTTTTTTATTAGCATGTCTTTGGGAAAAACACAGGGCTGCAAGTATGGTTTGAAGTGTTGATGATCAGTGTGTCCTGCAGTTCATGTTAATCCTCACAGTTGGCTGTGTTTTTCATTGGCTCATGAATTGAATGGTCAACTGCTGAGTTACATTTCTTTGATTTTTAAAAGACAGCAT
Organism: Myotis nattereri; assembly: GCF_964212035.1. Classification (NCBI taxonomy): domain Eukaryota; kingdom Metazoa; phylum Chordata; class Mammalia; order Chiroptera; family Vespertilionidae; genus Myotis; species Myotis nattereri. The sequence goes on from NC_138075.1 coordinate 162,173,733, forward strand.
AACAGGGCTTATAATTCTAGGTTGATAGTTATTTCACCAGAAATTTAATTTCACTGTGTGTTCTTGATATTTGTTTCCTGAATGAAATTAGGGATAATTCAAATCTCATGAATGCAAAAAATGACTTGATATTTAAAAATGAAAACACAAAAAACTGATTCTAGCATCAAGCCGTAAGCCTAGGTCTGATCCTTGTCTGATTTGAAGCACCTTTAATATTAAGCTTCATAGACCAATGCCCTGGCCACGCTCTTCTTTCCTTAAAAAAAAAAAAAAAAAAAATTGTAGCTCACAAAATTGTGTATATTCTTCTGTCAATCAGCCTTTTGGTTTGGTCTTCTCTTTTTTATAATTCCCACATATTTTAAGAAGTTTGCCTCAGTTTACAAATCAACCCTTAATAGATTTTGAATTACATTGCTAAAAGTTGTATGACTATGCTACTTAACATATACTCCCTCTGTCCCATAATAATAGTAGCAAGTGAATATTTAAACGGGAATTATTGGCGAATGCAGCTGTAAGTTATGCTGTAGCGCAAAACTGAGAAGCCTTCAATCAAAATCAATGTTTCATGACATCTGTCATTTGTTTTGACACATCTTTCAATTTTTAGGTTAATCTAATTATTACGAATTGTAACTATTTTTCTAATTTCATCCGCTGATCAAAATCAATTGTTTTATTTCAATTGAATATCAACCCATTGTAAAAGTAAGATGAAAAAAAGAGAGTTTTCAAGCAAAGATTGATTGTGATTGTCCAGTTCTTGATGCATCAAAAGAAAAAGGAAAAGTTGCAGAAAGGTGTAATTACGTTAGCTGCAAAACAATTTAAGTGCAACAGAATGACCATATCAAGAATTTCAAAACGTGCTTCCGAAAATAATTGTCAAGGAGAATCTTATGCTAATGTTGATTCTTTGAAAAAACAAAACTGTGGACGTAAATGCAAAGATTATGAAGAAAAACTTGTAAAACTTAGACATATTCCTCTTAGCAGAAGAAGCACCATATTAGCCTTTGATAATATTTCTCCCAAAATACTGGATAATACGTTTCTGTCACTTCAACAAGTTATGCTGGAAGCAATGAAGAATGATGGCTCCAATAATTTTAAGCTCACGCATATAGGGAAAGCAAAGCTTCGCAGCCAAGGGATCCTACCTACAAGTTTAAAATGCAGTAACAAAATTATTGAAAAATCCAGAAACTATCTGAACACTCAAAATAAAAATTAGGAGTACTATTTTTAATTTATTGTTTAATTTAATCTATTTTTTTGATAATAAATGTTGTGTTCTATATTTTCTTTTGCTACTATTATTATGGGACAAATTACATTCATCAACTGCTACTATTATTATGGGACAGAGGGAGTATTTTTTTTACTGTCTTGAGATTCATGTTGACAACTTTCAATATGGCACACAACACTCTCCAAGATCCAGCCCCTGATAAAGCTTACAGTTCCATTTCATACCATCCCTCTTGTCCATGTTGAATTCAATCTACACTGAGTTTCCTCCTGGTTCCAAACACACATTACTGCAAGCACCTGAGCCTTGGCATACGTTGACAGTTCTGTCTAGAATGACCTTGTTTTGTCCTTCGGGCCATCTTCTACTTAATCTCTGCATTCCTCTAATTTTCCCAAGCAGAGTTATATATTACTGACACTATATACTCCTTACTTAAGACTTCTATCTATAAATTATTGTTTACAAACATGTCAATTTTTTAATCTAAAATGTACACTGTCTAATAAAACTTTCTGTGATAATGTTAATGTTCTATATCTTCATGTTCAATAGAAGTTTCTGTAATTATGAAAATGTTTTATATCTGCAATATCCAATATAGTAGCCTTTAGCTACATGTGCTTATTGAACACTTAAAATAGGTTTTTGTGTGACTGAGGAACTGAATTTTTAAATTTAATTTTAATAGCGATATGTGGCTAGTATAGGACAATATTTTAAATAGTTTTTGAAGCAGAGAAGATACTTTGACTATTTTCTTTGTGTGCTCAGTAGTTAGCACAGAGTGGACTCTCACTATTCAGTGATGATTAAATGAAAGAATAAGTAAATTCTAGAAGACTGAAAAATTACTGTTTTTGCAGAGTAGCTGGACAAATCAAGAGAAATTGATTTCACTTTTCAACACCATCCCCACCAGAAAATAAACTTTTATTTGTTTACTACTTTAGCAGAAAAATAAGCTCTTATTTTTTTAGTTTGATCTTAGCTATGTCATTGATTCAGTTTTTCCAGAGTTGTGAGGGAAGAAAAATACAGGCATTAAAGACTGGGGTGGCTTGGAAAGTCCACAGAAATGTGGTTCTGTAAACTGAGAGATTATTTCATGTAATTGTCCCTTATGGTGTTTGAAAAGGTCAGTACCATATACAAGTGTAAACTGATGTTATAAAGTTTTCTTTATTTAAAAACATGATTTCTAGTGGGAAAGAGGACCTGTTTTATATCCTCATGCATTACCTCAATTGTCCCTTCTTCAGTCTATGATTCAAGAAGCCCATTTACTTCTCGCTTACCCAGAAGAGAAATTTGAACTCCCACTTGGGACTGGAACACCAAATTATTTATTTATTTAGTCTTTTCATTTATGCCCAGAGAGCAAATGGCAGTGCTAGTTTTGGGAAAAACAGTAAGTAACAGCATTGTCAACCTCTTCATCAAGTTGATAGACTGACTTTTACTGTAGGAATCTTAACCCTGTAAGAATAGCAAGAACAATATGAAATTGCTGTAGTGGGGAGGGTGTGCAAAAATGAATGCTATTGGGGATGTGAAGCAATAGAATAGGAAATTATTAAACACTGTTGCATTTGTGTTCTGAGTTTTCAGTTCAATCATGAACGGAGGTTCTCTGACTTGATTATAAATTCACCAAGTTAACATTCTTAACGTTTTTACATTTTTTTATTAAGATGTGTAAGATTTTTAAAGAAGGCAAAGCTGCTGTAGGATCCCATTAAAATTTGTTTCTGGAGCCATGATTCATCTTGCAATTTTAGAAATCCTCTGATGCTTTTAAGATTTTTGCTGCATAGTCCAGTGTATCATTCAGAATGAGCTAAGCAATGCTGCTATAACAAATAGCCCTCTGATCTCAGAGGCTTAAAAAGCAACAAAGGGTTATTTTTGCTCATTCTCTAACTCCTGAAGGTAGCAGGAGGCTCTGCTCATCATAATTATTTTCTGACCAAGACTCACCCAAGTTCCACCTTGACACATATTTCTCATTTCTTTTTGCCAAGAAAGGAGAAGGTGACATATTGCATAGTGGCCCTTAAAGCTCTGCTGAGAAGTGACACAGGTCACAACTACCACATTTATCTGAACAAATGCAGGTGATTTAGTGATGTCAAACTTTAAAAGATGTAAAGAAGTACAAATCTATCATGGCCTGTTGGGAAAGGAGAAGCAAACATCTGTGAGTTTTCCTAGAATGTGTGCCCAGATGACATGCTTCAGTAGGACTTTAAAAGGCATTTGGAGAAAAAAGGATTCCATGGTCCAATTAATTGGGGAAATTTGGGTTGAAGTGGCATATATTATTTCATTTGGGGATTAATAGTATTTAATCTGCAAAGTGAATTATGAATATCTAATTAAGAGGTATGATATAAAGTGCTTCCCAAACTAAATATATTGTGGAAATATTTTTCTTTAAAGAAACACTGTTTGATCATCTTTGCAAGATGTACTAGATGGTGTACTTTCTGAGCCTTCCCCCAATGTTTTAACTTCTTTCTATGGATTTCTTATTTAATATTAATTTTAAACATAATAAAACACAAGCCCTAACTGGTTTGGCTCAGTGGATAGAGCGTCGGCCTGCAGACTCAAGGGTCCCAGGTTTGATTCCGGTCAAGAGCATGTACCTTGGTTGCGGGCACATACCCAGTAGGGAGTGTGCAGGAGGCAGCTGATCAGTGTTTCTCTTTCATCGATGTTTCTAACTCTCTATTCCTCTCCCTTCCTCTCTGTAAAAAATTAATAAAATATATTTAAAAAAAACAAACAGAAACTTGATATAGATAAGTAATAAACATCTTTTCCAAATAAGGATCATGGATGTCTAGTTCCATTTTTACCCCCAGAAAAGTTCTAACTTAGAAGGTTATTGATTAATGTTGAAGTTATAGTAGAAGATAGACTATGAAGTCTATTTCAATTTTTTTCTGATGTATTAAAGTGTTGTCTAAGGTTTTGCACAAACCTCATACATATAATACTTCTAAGTTAGAAGTTTGGAATTTACTTTGTTTTTTTAAAATTAATTTAAACAAAAATTTTCTCATTTTCACTTTTTAAAAGTCTTCCATATGTCAAGGTGTGATTTATTTGTGAATTCAATGAGTTAAAGATGAGTAAATAATGTTCTATATGCTATCTGGTTGTTTAAAGTTCATTAACTCTTGCTCAGAATAACATAATCTGCTAATTTAGAGAAAAATATAACATTTTAAATAACTTTTATATGGTATATTGGTACTGGAATTGAAAAATTTAGGGAAGATTACAGATTTTTAAATATTTCTAATATAATAAATACCTTTTATTAAATTTTGAAACTTTATTTCAAGCATAAAGAGTTATCACATATGAAAATTAAAATGAAGTTAAATATTGGGGGAAATTTTCAAAATAATGATGCCATTAATGAGTCTTCCACTCCAGATCTTTTATTCCATAATCTCACCTGTTGGAAATACAGCTATGCATTAGCAAGTGTGTTACAAAAACTCATCTGAGCAAACATAATCAGAGTAACAAAATTCCTAAAGTAAGATTTATGAATTCTTTAGTCACAAACTTGCTTCCGAATTACTCTTATTTTGCAAATAGCCCTAACTAGTGTAGTCATTTGGGTTTAAATTACAGAAACTGGGCGCAACTATGAAAGAGTAGGAATTGCCAAAGAGGAATATATACTGTCAGCTGTGAAAAGTCAGTAGAGGCTTCAGACAAGTGACTAAATGAATAATCTATTGACTGAAATACTCAAAGGCTACAACAGCATAGGATGATTTTGCCTAGGGTCAAATAATCTAGCACCATAATTCATACTGTTAATGATCCTTCTTTTTGACAAAAAAACTATTGATTATCTTCAATGTCCTAGTACTAGTTGAGAAGTCAGGGACTTACATAGGACCTTTCAATTAGTTTTCCATTCAACATCACTAAAACTAAATAAATAAGTACAAAGGTTATCAAAACATTGATTCTAAAAAACTGTCAAAACTCAACTATTCAGAATGATCCATTTTCCAACGATTTTTCATTCTTCTTCATCTTGGTCTTGAGAAACAAACCAAAAAAATCATTTGTCCTATAGGTGGCAATATTGGTATTGTTCAAGTCAAGCACCAAAAGATGGGGGAATAAGGAAGCATAATTTAATGACTCAACAAAGAAAATCACTGAATCTGAAACCCATCTTTGATGCACACAATTTGAAAAGAGGTGTAAATTTGCCAAACCTCTTGGAATTCATTAGGGGCATTGTAAATACCCCTAATGAATTATAGATTTGAATTTGGGGGAAAAATCTTCTTAATGATGTGTACTGAATAATGAATCCCACTGTTACTATACTTTAAATTATTTTGTTAACTCAGTAAACTATGAATAAATTCAAATCAGTTTTCACAACTATACGCCTAGTTTCCATTTAAGAATATGAAGGTAAAGTCCAATTTATATTGTCCAACATACACAATTAGTGATTGTGTCAGCAAATCTGGGGAGAGCCCCAGGACCACCCAAGCTATTAGTTCCCAGAACATTCAGTGAATTTCTGATGTCCATTGAAAAAAAAATGGTCATGTGAATGTTGGCTATGCAGTGAAAAGACCCATCAGCCTTTTAGAACAAATGTGTTTTAACTATTTGTAAGTCACGGTAGTATTTCTTGAAGTTTGTAAACCTATGTACCAATTAGTTTACCATAAAATCTCATAGCCTCTCTCCTTCTCCTTTCTAGATTCTGATACTCCCCTTATAGATTTCTGTTGAGAACCATTTGTGTCTCCCAAATTCTTCCTCCAGTTTACTTTCCTATAGTTTGTAAGAAAATATAAGTATTTTCTTTAATAAAATTATAATATTTCATAGGCAGCTATTTTCTTTCCTTCTCTCCAGAAACTCAGATGTGTTCCATCTCTCCAAGCCATGAGAAAAATCAGTTTCAGTTGATGAATATCATACTGAATAGAAAACAGAGTTGTGTATGTGTGCACATGTGTACAGGCACATGTGCATAAGCTTCTGTGCATACACCTGTGTGAGTATGAGTGTTTGTGTGTGAAAGAGAGTGAGAGAGACAGAGAGAGATACAATAATGCAATGGTTTGGCATGAGAGAAACAATGATTGACACATTGTGGAAATCTTTAAGTAATAAAAATCAGCAGTATTCCGTATGTCTCACTTTCCAGGTCTGAGATAGCCAATATAGTAAACATTTGTGGCTATTTATGTTTAAATTTAAATTAAGTAAAATTAAAAATTCAAATTTTAACCACAGGAGCTACATTTCCAGGGTTGATTATCTATATGTAGGCTTCTACTTGGATGGTGCAGATAGAGAATATTTTCATCACACAGAAAGTCCATTGGACAGCACTGCTCTATACTGTAAGTTCTTTGTTTTTTTGTAAATATATTTTTATTGATTTCAGAGAGGAAGGGAGAGGGGGAGAGAGAGATAGAAACATCAATGATGAGAGAGAATCATGGATCGGCTGTCTCCTCCACACCCCACACTGGGGACTGAGCCTGCAACCTGGGCATGTGACTTAACTGGGAATATAACCGTGACCTGGTTCATAGGTTGACACTCAACCACTGAGGCACAACGGCCAGGCATATACTGTAAAATCTTTGGGTGTGACCATCTTATCTTTGTATTTCCCTCAGTAGCTAATAAAACCTGTATGTAGGAAGGAGTCAGGAAATATTTGACTAAAAATATAACATGTACAACCTTCAGGAGTTGATTTGGTTATTTGGTTTCTTTTTACAGAGAATATGTAATATTACATATGAAGTAATGGATAGATATCTACAACCTGTCTGCGGTGCTGCTTCTAGTCTTGTCTCTGGCTTCCTTTCCCCATTCTTTACAAAGTCACTGTGGCAAAGTCCTTTGTCCAAAACTGTATGCTGCAAAGGGTCAGCTTAGTCCCAGCAATGGCTTTCTAATTGCCCTCCAGAGATCGACCTGTCCGCTGTTTTATGCTGTACTCTTTAATTAACATTAATTAATTCACTCCTTTTTTGGGGTTTCAATTTTCCTCTATGAGACACTCAAAATTAGAACATGTAACCTATTCAGATTATAACTTAAAGGGCTTTCTGCTGATAGTTAATTAGCTTGACTCAGGAAGGATAAACCAAAAGAATGAATTTTTAATGTTAATTTAAAGGACATTAGTTGCTATGGGCAGAATGATTAAAATGCCACTTTTTGAAGCAGAAAAATTAGAATGCAGTAGCAGTAAACTTAGACGATCGGTGGATTTTGTATCTGTGCCAAGATTGTGAGGCACTTTGTCATCTGCCTGCAAAAAAGCTTGATGAGTTCCGTAGAGTTATTTTGGCCAGACCAGCACACATAGTGGGCAAATCATGCATGTTCTTATTGTTTAACATGGTTCTATGCATTTCTCTCCAGGAATGCAATATAACAGAGTAACATGATAACATGAGATTGAATTACCTGGCTGATGCACTCATGACCAGCAACAGGGAGTTGATACCCGATTGTCCCTGTTTAACAATCACTTATATAGAACTTGTTAGGTGCCAAAATCTGTCCTACGCATTTGACCAATATTAGCTCAATTAATCTTCATAACAAATCTATGAGTTCTATTCCACGGTTGCCCCCACTTTTCGGACACTAAATTGAGGCTTAAGTAATTTGCTCAAGATCGCACAGTGGTAGGTGGTAGATCCCAGAACTGAACACAGGCAGGAACTTAATCTGACCGCAGAAACTGCTCTCTTAAATAGAAAATAATTCCAAAGCAGATTACTTGCAGTGAAATATGGGCTCATTGTTAGCATTAAATGTGCTGTTAACACCATCCAAAGATTATCATCAAAGACGATGAGACACTCTAGAACACAGATCTAATGGAATGTAAGAGGATAAGGACCACTTACTCTGTATTTTAAAATTCTCAAGAGGATCAGCAAGATGTCTTTGATACCGCCAACTAATTAACAGAAAAGCAAGGGCATATAGCTTGAAACCAAATTGTTCCTTTTTCATTTAATCATTCAAACATTTTTTAAAACTTACAATGAGCTAGGTATTAGTCCAAGTGCTGGTCATACATGGATGAAAAAGAGCTTCAAGTTAATTAGGGGAAAGGGAACTACACAAAGGCAATTTTGCCACAGTGTGGAAATCTCAAAGAAAGAATACCGTTTCAAGGACTAAAAGGGGAGAGTAGAGAGCCCTAACCTGGCTCATACAGTAAGGAGTACAGGGCAGAGAAGTGTTCAGGGGAGGTGAGATTTGAAATGGGGACCAGTGAGATCTCGGCACCATTGGCATTTTGGGCTGAGTAATACTCTGTGTTGAAGGACTTGTGTGTGCACTGTGAGATGTTTAGCAGCATCACTGGCCTCTGTCCACTTCATGCTGGTTAGTACCTTACTCCTGGTTATGACAATTAAAACCATCTTGAGACATTGCCAGATGTCCCCTCAGGGACAAAACTGGCCCATGTTGAGACCTACTGAGCTAGATATTGAGGTGGTGAGTGGATGGGGAGAGAACTGTCAGGGAGAGGCCACATTGGGAACAAGGGTATGAAAGTCAAAGAACAGGATGTGTGAGGTGCAATGTGGCAGCAAGTGTTTTTGATGATGATGGATACCTGGGGAGAGCTGTGACATGCACATGTGGGCGGGAGACATAACTGAAGGATACTCTGAATCATGTTTGAGCCCTGCTGCCTAGGCTGACAGTGGGGAACCGATGTCAGCATACACACCAATTAGGCGGGTTGTAAATAGACTGTGGTGACTCATCCTGAGCAAAGGAGTTGCATTCTCCTGGAAGGCAAGCTGGAGGCTTCCTCACCATCATACAGCTAGTTATAAGGAGAGCCCCACGTGGTCCAGTCCGGGGAGAGGACTGCAGAGTTCACCTCAGTCTTTAAGCCATGTCTGTGCAGAGCACTAGACTATGTGATGGGCTGTCTTCAAATTCGACAGCATCATGGTATTCAGCAAGGCTTCACGGTAACTGTTGATGCATGAGCTGCCCTATTTAAATAGATTTTCCAAGATAGTTGATAAAAATCCTATTTAGTGCTTCAGTCCACCCCTTTTAATCATTCATTTTTTTAAATATTATCTTGCATTACATTCTTTTTTTAAAATATATTTTTGTTGATTTCAGAGAGGAAGGGAGAGGGAGAAGAAGAGAGAGAGAAACATCAATGATGAGAGAATCATTGATTGGCTGCCTCCTGCACGCCCTCTACTGGGGATCAAGCTTGCAACCTGGGCATGTGCCCTTGACCGAAATCAAATCTGGGACACTGCAGTTTACAGGCTGACACTCTATCCACTGAGCAAAACCAGCTATGGCTTGCGTTACATTCTTAGAATATATGAAAGCTAATTGGATTTTTCTGGATGACTTTGGGGGTCACTATGATCATTCGGGTGGTGTCTGTAAAGAACAGAGTGACACATTCCTGATCCTTTGGCAGTTTAAATGGGCCAACTACTGCAATTGTGATTTTTTTAACTTTCTGTTTCATTATAGCTAGATTTCCACAATATTCTCATTTTATCTTTTCCATCGCTCATTAATGCTTTTGGCAATCTGTTTTTCCCCTGAGAAACATGAAAATGACGTTTACTAGATTTATATGTAAAAACAGCTAAGTTCTGATAATAACCACAAACATTTATGTAGTGTTTAACATACACCAGGCAGTGTTCCAAATTTTAAAACTTTTCTATGTGAAGTGTGTGGGTCTCAGTGCATGGAGTTTTTGCAACTATGCTAGTGGTCTTTACCTTTTACTTTGAAGTTCATTTCTATGTTCCGGACATCCAAGTATCTAGAAGTTTGACATTCAACTAAATGGGATTCTATCTCCACGTGATATAACCCCTTTTAGTAATTGCTAAATTCAGAAGCAGATTATACTTTTAGCAATCTAGAACTCTTTCAACAAAGCAGCAAGAAGCAAAGGGAGATTTAAAAAAGGAAGAAGAAAATGCATCAGGGCTAGGTCTTGTGCACGGATTCCATTCAAGATTCACATCTTTCTGACCTCTTTCAAACAGGAAGCCACTTAGGCTCCCTTATCAAGCAGCCCAAGCATGCATGCTCACAAACACAGCCTCTGAGTCCAGACAGGTCAAGAAATTCAGGAATTTGAAAAGAAGGCCACGTGCTCCAGGATGGCTGTGTTCAAAAGGCCTGGAAAGAAATGTTGGGAGGGTTGCCCTTTCTTCCCATGACACATCACAAACTCTGGTAGGAAATCAGGAAAGGAAACTGGGCAACCATGGTGATTAGTCAGAAGGAAGGAGACAGCAAACATTCCAAAGCCAGCAGCTGCAGAACAATGGGTATCTCGAGAGGCTATTTTTGTTTGATTTCAACAATTAATTGAACCTGGTGGAACTGACAGTGTACTCTGCCTTCTCTCACTCTTCTCTTACTAAAAGTGGAAAGTTTCCATGCCAAAAAACAGTTACCTTTTTCCTGCTTAAGAATGATTAAAATGCCACCATGCTCTTCCAAATTCATGTTTATTTCCAAGTGAATTTATTATGAATATAAAAGTATTCAAATATGCAAAAATGACAAGTATCTGTTATTGTGTTTCCACTCGTACTGATTTGCTATGTAAAAGGCTTGGATTTGGAACTCCCCCTTTGGACTCGTAATGTCTTGGGGACCTCCCTTGGCAGTAGGTATGGAAAGGAATAGCTGAAGGCCTTCAGCAGCAGATGGCTTTTGTAGCGGCTCTTCGGTTGTTGTTTCGTTTTGTTTTGCTCTTAAATTCCGGATAGCACCATAGCAAAAATAAAACTCTACCTAAGAAAGATTTGACTGCTCCCAACATTTTTTCCAGTGTTTTCTAAACTGCCCCAAAGTGGAGACAGATGGAATCTTTACAATACCAAATCAGAAAATAAAATTTTGTACAGAATTGTGAAACTTAGGGGAAAACTGTTGCCAACTTGCTGGCCTTGGGCAACATGTTTCTGGGTTTGGCCATATCTTCCCAACTGCCAGTGGTTCTTTGTAGCAGACCTGACTTAAGGCGATTGAATACATTTTCCTAAGCTTAGAACACCCCATTGAGCAGAAAGTCTAAAAGTTTCAAAGCACAGATACCATAGAGGGGTACCAGCAATGATTTCAATAGGCATGAACTATTAATTCAATTAGTGCCACGAACAAGATGGCACATTCTCTTAAAGGAACTGTCTTGCAGTACCAGAAACATGGGCACATCTGGAAAAGTGTTATGTCCCTGGGCAGGAACCATGCATGTCACAGGGAGAGAGATATCAACAAGCAAGAGTGAGTGTGAGTCCAGAGTAAGCTCCATGAGTTGAAGAAGTTTTGGAAAAGAGAGGGTAAACAGGATGTGGACATGAGCACAGAGAGCTTTGGTAAACAGCTTCTAATTGTTATGCCTCCTTCGACTCATCTCTGTTTCTTAGCTTCTCTAACAACTCTGAAATAGGAATGAATTGTTCTGGTCCCTTTCTTCCAACCTACCAGTGTAGGCACACAGATCATGACATTTCTACTGGACATTTGCTGCTTTTGTTACCCAGCATGTATTCTACCTTTTCCTGGTTAATTTTCGTCTTACAATCTGGTGTTGTAACATGCGATCTACGCAGTTTTTGGAGTTTTACTTTTGAGCAAAGCATCAAAAATACTTCAGAAAGTTAGAATTCATTCCCCCCAAGGGTAGTGTCTGAAAGGCTGTCTATCAGTTGCCTAGACTTCTCCTAGAGCTCATGTTTGTCCTTTCAAAGCCAAGCTTCTTTATTTTCCTTATTATTCTGGGAGCTAGGCCAATATATTCCCTTTCTATTGTCAACTTCTGTTGCTGTGATCACTTAGAAGATTGCATTATCTTTCTAGACAGCCATGTATGCAGCCAAAGTGTATTTTACTTGAAATATTCTGACCTCAGGAAAAGGGAGAGAGGGAAAGAGGGAGAGAGGGAGAGAGGGAGAGAGGGAGAGAGGGAGAGAGGGAGAGAGGGAGAGAGAGAGAGAGGGAGAGGAGAGAGAGAGAGAGAGAGAGAGAGAGAGAGAGAGAGAGAGGTTTCAGGACAATGACAGTAAGATAAGGGAAGAAAATATGGAGGAATGAAGTCCTAAATACTATAAGTGCATATTTTTTGACAGTAGGAGAAACCTTTTACAGATAAGTTACTAAGAAAAGGCAAATAGACAATTTTGTACAAGAAACTGAACACATTCTGTACAATGTCATCATTTGTACAAACTCTTCATTGTTTACTTGATCACCATCAATATCTGCTTCCCTGGTCATGTCATCAACCTCTTCATCGGTTTATTTCTCCCGAGGTGTGTCATCACATGGCGAAGCTCTGCGGCGCTAGTATAGCCATCGCCATTCTTATCAAACACATAGGATGCTTCTCTAATTCATCTTCACTCTCTGTGTCTTTCATTTTTCTTGCCAACATTGTCAGAAATTCTGGAAAGTCAATTGTGCCATTGGCATCTGCATCTATTTCTTGAACCATGTCCTATAACTCTACTTCTATGAGATTCTGCTCAAGAGACCTCATTACAGTTCCTGATTCCTTTGTTGTTAAAGTTTCATCACCATCCTTGTCAAATAGTGAAGAAGCTTCTTTGAATTCTGCAATCTGTTCTTCAATCAATTGGTCAGCCATGATGCAAGTGGTACTGGCTTTCGACACGTGACCACACAACCACTGAGCTCACAAGCTCACTCTACTTGAACTCTGTTCCTTGAGTACTTGCAAATATGTCTTTAAAAAAATAATAGTCTTCTATCGCCTTTATACTTGAAGGATGGCCTAGCTAGGTATAAAAGTTTGAGTCACACTTTCTTTTCTTGAGTCATTGCATTTTTTTCCCTTGGAATTTTTTTTTCACCATCTTTTCATAGATAATTGCAGGGGAAGTTTGATAGTATCTTGATTTTTCTTTCACCTAAAATTATCTTGATATCTCTTTCTGCTTCCCCCAAATTCTTTATCTTTAAAATTAAACATTCAATTACAGTTCAAGATTATATGGGTTTCCGGCGTACATCATAGTGGTTAGACATTTGTATAATTCACCAAGTGATCCCCCTGAAAAGTCTGGTCCCCACCTGGCATCATCATAGTTATTAACAATCTTATTGACTGTTTCCCCTATGCATATAATCATATTTTAATTAAAAAACTATGATCCTCCAAAAAAAATTAAACAATTGTTTTTAGGTTCTGTCTCAATAATGACCATTCTATGTCACAGTGTAACCTCTCTGTGGGTTGTAGTTTGTTCTTCAATAGCTAGAGTCAAGTCTTTTATTTGAGAAAGTTTTCTTGAAATGTATTTAAATACTGCTTTTCTTCTATTATTCTGGGGTTTTTTTGGTTCCAATTATGTGAGTCTTAGATATATTTTGCCTATCTTTTGTGTATCATTTTACCTTCAACATTTTTATATCTTTATTTCTGTTTATTTTATTTTCTCATGTACATCTCTTCTTGTGCTTTCTATGGTGTCACTATCTTTTGTGATACTGTAATCTAGTTTTATTCCTAAATAATTCTGTTTTCTTACATATTCTTCTTGAATTCTATTAGATACCACTTTATTGCCATATGTCTAAAAACGTAGCTTCTCCTATTGAGTCACATCTCCTTGAATCCTTATATTTCCTTCACAGTTGTAATTGTTTCTTTAATCATGGTGAAAGGTGGTGTTGTTATCTTTTTGAGGCAACATTTTTCTGGAGAAGTTTTTTGTTGTTGTTCAAAATAAATGATTTTTGTTGCTATTCCCTATTTTTATGGTGTCTTTGAAAAGATGATGAGTTTCCTAGGGCTGCCATAAAAAAGTATCACAAAGTGGATGGTTTGAAACAACAGAAATGTATTATCTCATAGTTCTGGAGCCTAAAAAAGTCTAGAATCAAAATTTCAGCATGACCCTGTCCCCTATGAAACATGTGGAGGAGAATCCTTAGCTTCTGGTGTTTGGCAGCAATCTTTAACATTCCCTGACTTGTGGCTGCCGCACTTCGATCTTCATTAGTGTCACATGGTATTCCCCCTGTGTCTCTTCTTTTCTTATAAGGACACAGTTATATTAAAGTAAGGATGCACCCTACTCCAGTATGACCTCATCTTGAAGAATTACATCTGCAATGACCCTATTTCCAAATAAGGTCATGCTCTGAGAGTCTGGGGATTAGGATTTCAACATACCTTTCTTTTTGCGGGGAGGTGGTGGTGGTGAGGGGAGGGGGCAATTCAATAGCAGGACACTGTTTTTTGTTGTTGCTGTTTTTGATACTCAGGTTTGAATAAATTAAATTTTCCAAACAAGATAGCAACAGGAGACTGTAGAAGATGGTGGCAATTTTCCAGGAGAGTGGGGCTAAAGAGATGGGTGGATTGATTACAATATAACTCCTCTGTGCAGCCAGCCGTGCCTCCCCACCTCTCAGACCTAGCCCCAGACCACTCTTCTTTGACTAAACACTGCTGCCAAGAACCCAGGCCTCATGTTTCAAAGTGTCACACTCTCTTCTGAAAGATGGTGCTTTCTTAGACCTGTCACTACCAGGACCTCTGGGGACTTTCAGTACTTATGTCACGGAAGCCACAGTGATTGTACCCCATTGGAAATCAGCGCTTTCTACTCAAGAAGGGGCTTTGCTTTCTGGGAGTTAGTATTTGTTGGTCATTGCTGAGATCTGTCCCCTCTAGCCCACCTGTCCTCTCTGCCTTTCCCTAGCATGCTGCTGTATTTCCAGGCAGATTTTATGAGACTTACTTGCGTTTGCCCACACAAAGAATTTGGGGTTTTCAAGTGTTTGCTGTCTCCTACTTTCACTGAAGATAGAGCTTGTAGGCTTTTCCTGCCTACCCTTCTTGTGGTTCTATTGGTTTTCCTAGAGAAGAAAGTAGACTTGAGACAAGGTTGCTATCAAGTTCCCGCCAGAACAGGAAGCTCTTGAACTGCCTTCTACCAGGAGTAAGGTGAACTATAACATGCATTCTTCCCCACCCTCTTCCAGCTCTTCCTCTGCAGCCTTCTTCTATTTTTCTTTTCTTTTTGAAAGAGACAGATCAGCATTGTCCAATAAATACTTTTGAAATAATGGAAATGCTCTTGATCTCTGTTGAATATTGCAGCTATGGGACACACTTGTCTAGTGAGCACTTAAAATGTGACTAGTATACCTGAGAAATTGAATTTATAATTTTATTTAAGTTAACTTAAATTTAAATAACCACATATGGCTAGTGAACAATGCAAGTTTTAGACATAGGCAGGGCAAGGTAGAAGCTAGGAAAAAAGTAAGGAGAAAGGAAAAGACATGCATGGAGTGATGGACTGAAAGAGAAATAAAGATATTTACTTGGAATTTTATTGGGCTTTTCTATCTAGTACATGATGTAAACTCTCCCTCCCTCTCTCTTTCTTATTTTTAAAAAATATATTTTATTGATTTTTTACAGAGAGGAAGGGAGAGGGATAGAGAGTTAGAAACATCGATGAGAGAGAAACATCGATCAGTTCCCTCCTGCACACCCCCCACTGGGGATGTGCCCGCAACCAAGGTACATGCCCTTGACTGGAGTCGAACCTGGGACCCTTGAGTCCTCAGGCCGATGCTCTATCCACTGAGCAAAACCGGTTAGGACTCCCTCCCTCTCTCTCTCTAAACTGAATGTAAATTCTATGTTTCTTACTAATACCGTTTGGAAGGTATTTTCTTTGGAGAACGCAGTGGAAAACTGAGTTATGCTCCAAAGTTGCTATGAGATTGTGCTTTTGGGCTGGTCATATTTGGGCTATAATTTTGCCTTGTTGTTGTTGTTATTAAAATCTCCCTATTACTTCCTTGGGAACAGGGTCCTTTCAAGTGAGAAGGCATACGTTGACCACTAAATTTAAATTTTCAGAGTTTGTGTAAGGGCTTGAACCAATAAAAAATATATATCTGCAGAAAGGGCTTGAAGTCCTTGCACTACTAAACACAAGAATTACATTACATGGGAGAAATAGAGATCAGTATATAGCAGTTCCCTCCTAAAACATGAAAATTTTTTGGAAAATATTTTTTCAGGGTTGCATGGACAGATAGTTGTTTCCATCACTGTTACTTGAGCATTTTGGATACAGAACTAATATGTAGAACTCTATAGTTATTATAGTAACTACATGATGATCTTTTCTTCCCCTCTTGGTCATGAATAACTTGGAAAACATCTTATGTCAGTGAATGATGAGTTCATCAGAAAATAAAAATTTTAAAAGCAAGCAGTTTAAACATTGTATTACAGATGGAAATGGCATCCAAATTAAATACCTACCAAAGACAATGTGTTACAACCACTGACTCATGTACAACATGATTCATTTCATCAAATCTTGAAAACTCATACCAGCCATATGGTTTCTTGCTTATTTTTGTGCATGCAGGTCTTCTTTGTCAAGGTACAGTATGAGCTTGCAGTCACTTATTGCTTAGAAAAAATAACCCCAATGTAGACTCTCTTATGCATGGAGCGTTCTCATAACATTGATTGGCATTATGTGTTTTTGAAATGTACTAGAAAATTCACTGTAAAACCATCTGGGCTAGGAATTTCTTTGTGTGAAAGTATTTGATAACAGAATGACCTTTATAATAAATATGGGCTATTCACTTTTTAAAATTTCATCTCGGATGAGTCTTGGTAAGTTATGTTCCTCAAGAAAATTGTCTTTCATTTGTTATAAGGTTGTTCACATATTCTGTTTTTGTCTTTCTAACATATGTATAATAGATGTTAGTTTATTCCTAATTTAATCTCTGTATTTATTATTATTTTATTGCTTGAGTTTTATTGATTTCATTAATCTTTTCAAGGGAAAAAAATATCAGTTTTGTCAATTTTCTAATTTTGTTTTCTACTTAACTGAGTTCTGATATTATCTTTATTTTTTCTTCCTTCAACTTTTATGGCTTTAATTTTATTCTTTTATTTTTATCTTCTTAAGAAAACATTGGCTATATAACTGGTTATAAATTTTCATGCTCTACTTTAACTGAATCACATGAATTGTAATACATTGAATTTCTGAGTATTCTAAATTCTTTTGTGATTTCTTCTTTAGCCCACTAGTTATTTAGTACTATATTATTTTATCTTCAAAAATTTGGAACTTTATCCAAATTTGTTCAAAATGTACATATTATTTAATATTTCACGTTTTGACCTTTATTAAAGACTTAGATTAGATGTAGCATATAATTTATGTCTCTGCACAACATAATTTAAATAATTGCTATGTGGTATAGAAGGTTTCATAGATATCAGTTTGGTTAAACTGGTGGATAATATTTCTCTAATCTTTATCGGATCTCTTAACTGATTTTTTATATAGTTGTTCTAGCCATTTCTGTTTTATCAGCCAATCCTTGTTTCTATCAGTTACTGAAAGAGGAATGTGAAAATCTGCAATATTAAAGATTGATTTACTTTCCCTCTAGATTTTTCAGTTTCTTATTTAAATTTTGAAGCTTTACATTTAAGCTCATACACATTCTGCCTATTTGAGACTTTTATTATTATAAGGTGTCCCACACCCTATCTGTTGCTCTTCTTTACCTCTTATTGATCCATGTTTCTATCTGGTGTCATTTCTCTTTATTATGAAGTAATTTACTAAGCAATAAATTCTCCTAGTTTTGTTTATCTGAGTGAGAACTACCTTTATTTTGACATTATTTCCACAGGACAATTTTGCTGAATATAGAATTCTAGATTGGTAGTTATTTTTTCTTTTCTCTTAGTCCCTTAAATATATTCTTCCAGTGTCATATGATCTTTATGTTTTCTTATAACTCAACCATTACTTTTCTTGTTTCGTCCCCCCCTATTAAATATTGAGTCATTTTTCTGGCTACTTTCAATATTTTTTGCGTTGGTTTTCAAATTTTCAGCAAGTCTATGATGTGGCTTGTATTAGTCAGGGTTCTTCAGAGAAACAGAACCAGTAGGAGATAGTGTATATAAGAATGGGGATTTATTATGAGGATTTGATCATGTGATTATGGAAGATGAGAAGTCCCATGATCTGCTGTCCGCATGTTGCAGACTCAAAAAAGCCAGTGCTATAAATTCAGCCTGATTCTGAAGGCCTGAGAATCAAGGGAATGCGTAGTGTAAGTCCCAGCCCTGGGGCAGGATGTTTCAGCTCAAGCTGCTCAAGTAGGCAGTCAGGAAGAAAAAGGGGTGAATTCTCCTTTTCTCTGCTTTTTTTGTTCTATTCAGGCCCTCAAGGGATTGGATGAGTCTCACACATTTGGGAAGGCAATTTATTTTATTGAGTTCACCAATTCACATGTACCCTCAGAGACATACCCCAAAATAATGTTTAATCTGGGCATCTTGTGGTACACTGTCATTTGTCACATAAAATTAACCATCCCATAAATAATTGTTCTTTTCTTTGTTTTTAATTTACTTAGGATTTACTGAAACTTTGGGGCTAAAAGTTGCTATTTATCATCAGATTTGGAAAGTTTTTGATAATCATTCCTTCAAATATTTTTTGCCCAATTATTTATCTTGGATTATTATTTATATAACAAGCTGATATATATATATCTATACAGTGGGGCCTTGACTTACGAGTGTCCTGACTAACGAGTTTTTTGAGATACGAGCTGTCTCTCGGCCGACTTTTTGCTTTGAGTTGTGAGCTAAAATTCGGATTATGAGCCAGCTTCAGATACCCCACCGCTAGTTGGCTCAGTGAACGTCACAGTGAACACCACAACATCAGCCCAGATCACGTGTCTCACTCGTTCACTTTATGATTTGACATACGAGTAATTTGAGTTATGAGCTCCGTCACGGAACGAATTAAACTCGTAAGTCAAGTCCCCACTGTATGTGTGTGTGTGTGTGTGTGTGTGTGTATATATATATATATATATATATATACACACACATACATATATATGTATATACACATATGTGTATATATGTATATACACATATGTGTATATATACACACACACACATATATATATATATATATATATATATATATATATATATATATTCAGCTTGTTTTGTCCTATAGTCACTGAGCTTTTGTTCTTACGTACTGAATATTATATAAAACTAGAGGCCCGGTGCACAAAAACTTGTGCACTCGGGGGGGAGGGGGGTCCCTCAGCCCGGCCTGTGCCCTCTCGCAGTCTGGGACCCCTCGGGAGATGACGACCTACTGGCTTAGGCCCGCTCCCGGGTGGCAGAGGGCAGGCCCAATCCCTAGGTGCAGCCCCTGGTCGGGCTCAGAGCAGGGCCGATTGGGGAGTTGGGGCACCGCCCCGTCATGCACAGAGCAGGGCAGATTGGGAGGTTGTGATGCCACCCTCAGTCACGCTTGGGGTAGGGCCAATTGGGGGGTTGGGGCACCGTCCCCAGTCACACTCAAGGCAGGGTCGATGGGGAGGTTGCGGCACCACCTCCTGTCACCCACAGAGCAGGGCCAATCAGGGGGTTAGGGCGCTGCCCCCCGTCACACACAGAGCAGGGCCGATCAAGGGGTTGGGGCGCCGCCCTCTATCACCCACAGAGCAGGGCCGATCAGGGGGTTGGGGCGCCGCCACTCTCACACTCAGGGCAGGGCCGATGGGGAGGTTATGGCTCTACCCTGTCACACACAGAGCAGGGCCCGTGGGGGGGGGGTGGGGAGCTCCCCCCTATCAGGCACAGAGCAGGGCTGATCAGGGGGTTGGGGCCCCGCCCCCTGTCACACACAGAGCCGCAGGGCGATCAAGGGGTTTGGGCGCTGCCTCCGTCACACTGATCCCGGTGCCGGGAGGCATATTACCCATTTACTATATAGGGTAGAGGTCTGGTGCATGGATGGGGCTGGCTGGTTTGCCCTGAAGGGTGTCCTGGATCAGGGTGGGGGTCCCCACTGGGGTGCCTGGCCAGTCTGGGTGAGGGGCTGAGGGCTGTTTTCAGGCTGGGGTGACTGAAGTTCCCAACCGCTCCTTTTTTTCTTTTTCTTTTTTTTATTCTGGGCCAGCTTTACCTTGAGGCTTGGCTCCAGCTCTTAGGCCTCCGCTGAAAGTAGGTTTCTGGCCTTTGCTTCCAATGTTGCGAATCTGCTGGCTGAAGTCCAGCGGTATTTGTTACAATGTTTCTTAAACTGCCCGCTCAGAGGCCTGCAGCCGCAGGCAGGGAACGTTGGTTTCCTCCATCACTGAAGCAAGCAAGCCTCATGTTAGTTTCAAGCTGCCTGGCTGCCGGCTGCCATCTTGGCTGACAGTTAATTTGCATATCTCGCTGATTAGCCAATGAAAAGGGTAGCGGTCGTACGCCAATTACCATGTTTCTCTTTTATTAGTGTAGATGTGTTACAGATACTTTGTATTCTGATATCTTTCTGAAGAATGGTGATTTTTATTTTAGCAAGCAGTTAACTTTGGCTGCAAATAAACTCCAAATTCTGCAAATCCTACTATAAATAGTTTGAAACTTTGGCTCACTTCCCTCAGTCTTCTAGTTATAGTCCTAGGTCAGGCTCCTTGATGTATCCCTGGACTATTTGCAGTTCAAGCCTCAGCCGGGGACTGGGGCAGAATTTACACAGTATTATGAGCTCTTCTTCATTTCTCCCCTTACGTTCTAGCTAGCCACTCTGGTAGCACCAAATTCTGTCCTCTGACTCACCAAGCCAGAAAGACAGTTTCTCTGTTGGAGTTTCAGCCATCCCACACAGTATGGATTGGGGTGTGCCCACAGGAGAAAAGCTGCACAAGTGCAAACTCACATAGTATAGTTTCCTTATTTCAAAAATGGACTGTCCTTGAGAATTTTATCACTTTGATCACTCCCCAATGCTTTCAAATATTGGAAGTGGAACTATTAGTAGTTTTAAATCTTTCCTCTAAAACAGTGTTTAAAAGAGCTGAATTATTTGTTAAATGGTCAAAAATTCCTTTGGAACAAACCATGTTTAACCAACATTTAAAAGAAAAGTTCTCGTTTTGTCTCATTTTCACAGCAAGGTACTATGTGAGAGAGGAAAACCATTCTCTTTGTTTGCCCCTGACTACAGATAGAATTTTCATGGCTCTCATTCTGTGGGTTCTAGTCAACAGATACTTGAAGGGAGCATTCAGAGAGTCTGCCATGTGCTTAAAACTGTACTAATTACTTAAGGCAGATTATTTCACTTCATCCTTGCAAACCGTCAATAGGGTAAGTGCTAACATTATTGTTAGTATAGTGATGAGGAAATTGAGGCTAGCTAACTAGCTATGGCACGACTGGTAAGTGGTAGATTTGGTATTGAAGACCAAGAAGTTTGTCTTTAAAATGAACTCACAACCTCTCTGGCTTACTGTCTTGCTGTTAATAGTGAGGGGACCCCTGGGAATTCCCTTCCAGGGGAAGCTGGCAGTGTTCGGTCCGTTCTGGGAACGGTACGTTCAGGTAGGTTCCACATTTTGTGCGCCTTCTTTGTACCAGACACCTTAATCTGCTTATACATGTTATCTCATTTAATCTTCCTAACAGCCATGTGAGGCTGATATCATCATAACATTTTACAGATCAGAAAACAGTGGCCCAGAGCAGTTCCACAACAAACCCCAAATCAGACCTTACAGGGGCAGAACTTGGAACACAAATACTCCAGGTCCTTATTCCTTTTATGCTGCCTTCTCCTCCTCAATGTTGCCTCTGCTGTCTCAGTCTTACCTCCACATCCCACCTGACCGCCTCATCCAGTCCAATTCAGAATGATAGAAATGATGACACAGGCAGGGAGATGAACTCCAAATGAAACACAACAAAATATATCAAATCAAAATCCTATTCGTCATCTCTACTGTTATAGAATGGTGAAAGTGGCATGTGCTATATTATTTTAACATGCTCCTCTTCCTCCTTTTACTTACTGACCACATGTTTAGGCTGAAAAGATGATACTTGAGATATTTTCATATTCAGATGCCTTTTTTCCTTGCATCACAACAGTGGTTTGGTTTCTATGAAAACATGAGCTAAGTCACAGTGGCTTCCAAAAGCATGAATTATTTAACATTTTACATTAGTTCATCTCATTTACTGAAGTTTCCCTGGGACATATTCATTTACACAGGAAGGATGTCAGGGGAAACATTTTAAAAGCTATAATAATAATAATGGTCAAATAGAAGTCTGAAATCATTGTTAATCACCTTCCACTCTCAGATGAAAGTGCATGGCATGTTTACAACATTTTCATGAGACTTTGAAGTTGGCAGAGTTCATTCAAGATGTCCAAATTACTTATTTGCATCCTGCTCTGGATACGCTGACTAGATTCGATTACCTGATACCTCACTCTGACTCACTGTAATCCAGGTCCCTGGTTAATATAATCCTTCTGTTGTTTGATTATCTCATTTTTTCAAGAGCAACATTATAAGATCAAGCCTTGCAATGCATGAATTGACTTCCCTCATATGTGCAATAACATTGAGTTAGGGAAATTTACTTGAAGTAGATTGCCGCTAATTAGGAACATCCCACTTGCCTCACATTTATCTTACCTTCTTGTTACCAGTTTGTGCTTTGACTGTGCAATGGGTTGTCATTTGCAGTTAAATCAGGGGAGTTAATTTCCCGCCTGGGCCCTTTTCATCACCACTTCAGAAACAGAGAATTGAAATTCTAGTCTGTTGGGTCTGTCGTGGGAGATGATTTCCAAACCATCTGCTATTTCAGAAAACAATCCTTCCTGACACCCGCTCGCCCCTCCCAGCCAAGTCACACCACCGATACTGCACTTGAAGTCATCATGAATAAGAAGAACCTGCCATGGCTAACTGTCAGCTTTCTGATGGAACAAAAGGAGAGACTCCAGATTGGACTATCTGGCAAGATGTGATCTCCTGTGTTAATTCTTCCTGCGGATGGGAAATGCCTGGAGAAATTATTAATAATGCCTGTGCCATCCATCTAAGGTGGACTGACTGTTCATGGGGAATTTCCCTTTATCTCTTATCCTAGAGTATCTTGTCAGACCTTAATTAAGTCATCCATTCGCCTCTGCAAGTGGACTGACTATATATTTACATGAGAGAGTTAGCAGTTGCTTGTCAGGTTTTATGATAAATAGAATATTTTGAAAAATGTTTTATCATCTTTTTCTATGCTAAAGTACTACTAAGTGATTGCCAATCACCAGATCCTTTTAACTCAATTTGAAGTATTCTCTCCATTGGGATCACGCTCCTCATCCTTCAGACTCTCTTCTCCTTCCTTCTGACATATTGCATCAGCATCTTTATTGCTCTCCTGCTTGTTGGACTCTTTATGCCAGCCCATGTTACCGTTTTTTTAGGAGACACATCTATGCTGCCACATGACCCTTAAAAATTTCTACTGATTGCATATTCCTAAATTATGGGACTCAAAAGCTTTATAGCATGAAATAACTTTATAATTTGAAGCAAAAAATGACTTTGCAGCTTACTTTTAAAAAATATATGTTTTTACTGCATTTAGAGAGAGAGGAAGGGAGAGGGAGAAATAGAAACATCAATGAGAAATATCAACATCAATTGGCTGCCTCCTGCGTGCTTCCCACTGGGAATTGAGCCCACAACCCAGGCATGTGCCCTGCCCTGGAATCAAACTGGTGACCTCCTGGTGCACAGGATGATGATCAACCACTGAGCAACACCGGCTGGGCTGCAGCTTACCTTTTTATGTCCAGCCACGGACAGAGCTGTGCAATCATGCCAAATTCCTCCTAGCACTCCCTAGTTTTTCTTCTCTCTGTGCCTTCTACATACTTTCCTACTGCCAGTGTTTATGGATTTTCTCCACACGGCACAGACTCATTCTTAGAACTGTTTACAGGTCTCTTTGTGAAATCTTTCTCACTACTTCGGCCAGAGTCAGAATTCATTTCTCTGAAAACTCCTGGCACTTTTCCCTTAATCCTCTAATAGTACGTACCAAGTTTTATTTTAATAATCTATTTACATGTTTTCTCTTAGAAGAAGACTTTGAAATCTTCAAGGAAAGGGACAGGGTGCAGTAGGTCTTGAAATAACTAAGATTTAACAAAATACCTGCAATATATTGGGTGTCCAATAATTGTTACTTAAGGCAATGATTCAGTGAGCATTCCAGGAGGGCAGATATTTATCTGAGTTTTCAACACTCTATCTCTATTCTCTTAAAGAATGTCTGGAACTTAATGATTATCTTTAAACATCTGTGATGGGATTAACAAAGCAATTAATACATTTGTGCATTTTTTTTTTCTTAAAAGGCATTTAATGAATCATTTTTTGTATCCCTGACACAACATTGTGAGATGGTACTGCCAACACACAGGTTACCATGAAGTGTGTCAGGGAAATAAAAAAAAAAACCCACAAAACAAAAAAGAAGAACTAGAGAAGATGAAATGTGAGAGTTGAAACGGATTAGTCATTTTCAAATTCTAAGTTGATTGACCTGTTCTTCAAAAGAAATCTCATGAAAAAAAGTTAAATAAGACAGATAAGAGAATAGTGGCTGTGTTTGAAGTAAAAGATGAACAAGGAGATATGCTTCCCTGGTCTCCTTCTTAGAGACTCTGGAGCTTTTCCTGGGACAACCCTAGAGCTCCACATTACAGGGTTGCAACTGATCTAAACCAACTCCTTTGTTTTGCTTATGAGGAAACTGATATCAAGAGAGTCAGAGTGACTTGATGAAGTCACAGTGTTAGAAAGAGACCAGCACTGCTTTGTTTTGTTTCTATTCATGTAAACCAAGCTTGGAGGATCAAAAGTAAATCTGACAGAAAAGACTGAGTAGTTGCAAACTACCCATACAACCTGAAAGTACTCAGAGTGCCAGTAAATAGCAAAGAAAAACAATCCTCCTGAAATCAACAAAACATGCTTGTATAGGGAAGTTGAGTCTTAAAAGAATAACAAAACTGATTGAGGAAAGAAAGGGTGGGAAAATTATCTGGGGTAACTGGTAAAAAAATTGCCCTGGCCGAACCAGTTTGGCTCAGTGGATAGAGCGTCGGCCTGCGGACTCAAGGGTCCCAGGTTCGATTCCGGTCAAGGGCATATACCTTGGTTGCGGGCACATCCCCAGTGGGGGCGTGCAGGAGGCAGCTGATCGATCTCTCTCATCGATGTTTCTAACTCTCTATCCTTCTCCCTTCTTCTCTGTAAAAAATCAATAAAAATATATTTAAAAAAAAATTGCCTTGGCTGGTGTGGTTCAGTTGGTTGGGTGTTGGATCATCAAAATGTCACCATTTTGATTCCAGGTTAGGGCACATGCCCGAGTTGTGGGTTCAATCCCCAGTTGGAGTGCAGGGTGTGTTCAGGAGGCAGACAATCAATGTTTAGCTCTCATGCTCTCCTTCCTTTTGTCTTTCTCAGAAAGTTATTAAAAAATATTTTTAAAGAGTAAAAGGAGTTGAAGGATACTTATTCAGTAGTTTTTCTGTGTATAAGTGTATAATTAGTTTTAGAATCAGCATTATACTTAATGGAGCAATTCCTGCTAAAGTTAGGAAAAATAAAAGGATATTCTCTATAACTTATTATTGTAATTAATGTAACAGTATTATTAACATTATACTGGAGTTATTAGTCAATGTAATTAGACAAGGAGAAGATATTAGTACTAAAGGAGGAGGTGATATTAGTACTATATTAAGAAAAAATAACTAACTGTAAATGCAAGATAACCCAAAAAAGAGAATCCAATAGGGTAAATTAATATTAACAAATATATAGCTTTTATCCTATATAATAAAAGGCTAAGATAACCCAAAAAAGAGAATCCAATAGGGTAAATTAATATTAACAAATATATAGCTTTTATCCTATATAATAAAAGGCTAATATGCAAATAGACTGAATGGCTGAATGACCAGTCACTATGATGTGCACTGACCACCAGGGGGCAGATGCTCAATGAAGGAGCTGCCCCCTGGTGGTCAGTGCATTCCCACAAGGGGACCGCCACTCAGCCAGAGGCCCTGAGCTGGGCTCATGGCTGGAAAGTGCAACAGTGGTGGCGGGAGCCTCTCCCGCCTCCGCAGCAGCACTATGCAAGCAATCAGACATCCCCCGAGGGCTCCCTGACTATGAGAGTGTGCAGGCCAGGCCGAGGGACCCCCCAAGTGCACAAATTTTGTGCACGGCCCTCTAGTCTACACTAACAAAAGAGAAACATGTAAATTGGTGTCACTCCGCTATGCCCACCAATCAGATGAGTATGCAAATTAACCCAACAAAGATGGCGGTTAATTTGCATACGCAGGCACGCGGAGCGAAGGCTGAAGACAATGTAGAAGGAAGCCAAGCACTGCAGAAGGTAGCAAAGCTGCAGAGAAGCAAGCAGAGTGGCGGAGACAGGAGGGAAGCAAACGGGGCGGCGAAGGTGGGAAGGAAGCAAGTGGGTCAGCGGAGGCGGGAGCGAAGCCTTGGTGGGTTTCGCTCCATTCACTGCTTCGCTCCAGCCACAGAAAGCCCTATTTTTGCAAGAATCTTCCTGCAATGGGCCTCTAGTATATATATAAAAGCCACCAAATACAAGACATAACAAATCAGGAAACTACATACATGACACTGACATAAAATGTTTAGCGACTAACTTAGTAAGAAATATATAAAACCTATATGGGAAAATGTTGAAAACATTTTTAAATTATACAAGGACTGTGTAAAACAAGCAAACACATATCCTGTTCTAGGTGAAGATTCAATATTTTAAAGACATCAGTTCTTCCTAAGTTAATTCATATATTTAATGCGATTACAATAAAAATTCATATAAAAATAAAAATACTCAAAATAATTAAAATGCTCAATAGGCAGAATTACAAAGTAAAACAATATAGGTAGCTTGCTCAGTGACCTTCTTGGTGGTATTGCCTTCCATCCCAAGTACCATGTCTGCCTCCACACCTTTCCAAAATGGGTCCTTCCAAGGTAAATTTTCTGCTAAGAAAAGTAAGATTTTGATCCCTTGGTTATTTAACTGTTATCCTCATTCACCAGCACCCCCTGCTTCCCTGACCACTCCCTCCCCAGGCCTCAGACTCCCTGATTATTTCCCATCAGTTCCTCTACCTCCTGCACAAACTCACATTAACCAGAAAGCCATAACGTTTCAGAAAGCAGTAACTATTTCCTACCTTCCTATGAACTTGCATCTCTTCAGATATATTTCCAGCTGGTACGTGGGTTCGTGTAGCCAAGTAGGTGCACCTGTTTGGCACTCTTTTCATAAAAAATGTTCCTTTCTGCTGCAAAGACGGCAGTCAGCTGACAGTTCCATCAGTTCCTTCTTTAACAGTTCAGCTCAGCATTCAGGCTGTGGTCACACTCTTTCCAGGAAGTCCCCACCTTACTGACTTGGCTATAGGGTCCAGCCATTTCTGCCCAGCATTGGACTCCTGTTACTGGTGTGCTTTGCTCTAGAACTCCCTGTCTCATTGGCCAAGAATTTGTCAGATCTGCATCACACTCTGAAGCCCTCCCTACCAACCTTAATTCTTCCTTCCTCCCCTTTCCCAGGAGTTAGCCCCCAATAAATTCCTTGCCCTCCTAACTACATCTCATCAGCTTCCTGGAAAACACAATTGACCAGGCATGGACCAGCTTCAGCCAATCCAAGAGCCCATGAAATCTTGTAAATAAACCCAGAGACACTTGTATCCAGAGACAGAAATAAAGCCACCCTCAGTCCTCCCAAGTTGACTGAGTTAGAAAGATGGTAAAATACAATTGTAATTTAGCAAGCCTGAGGTGGGGGGGTGAGGGTTAGAGGCTGGTTTGGCAACAGCCATAAAAATAAGTTTCAGATGAAAACAAAGAAAGTTAAAGAGACCTACCAGCACACTAACCTGGAGTCCGTTAATGCAGGGGCAAGTTCTAAAATGCCCAGGGACAGGTCTCTGCCTAAAGCCTGCCTGTAAGGGATTGGGCACAGAACAACAGTGTATGTTAATTCTGATGTCCTGAATCATCAAGAAAATTTCAGTTACTTGATTTCCTCCTTATGAATACAAAAAAGCATAAAGTATATTTTTGGAAGTTTTTATTCCTCTAAAATGTGAAAAGGCATGAGAGTCTCAGAACCAAATTTCACCATTAGCATATGAATCGATGTAGACACATCCACCAAGGATAAGTAACATATTTTGTTGTACCACATCTTCTTTTTTAATCACATCTTAAATATATATCATCTAGGCTGTAATGAATAATGGGTCTGAAAATCAAACAATGAAGTTACCAACTTGTGAGAATCCCTTGGTGGCCGACGTGAAATAAAATCTGTGATCAAAAATCACTTTGGATCTTTGCTGTTATGGCAGCAAAAAAAATGCTTTTTCTCCTGCCAACACCAGTTTGGCTCAGTGGATAGAGCGTTGGCCTGCGGACCGAAGGGTCCAGGGTTCGATTCCGGTCAGGGGCATGTACCTTGGTTGCGGGCACATCCTCAGTGTGGGGTGTGCAGGAGGCAGCTGATCGATGTTTCTCTCTCATCGATGTTTCTGACTCTCTATTCCTCTCCCTTCCTCTCTGTAAAAAATCAATAAAATATATTAAAAAAAAATGCTTTTCTAGGAGAGTGAAAGAAAGTGTGGGTGAAACATAACTGAGCACGCCTCTCTGGCATTTGAGCAAGTCCTGGGGCTTCCAGAAGCTCACAGTGGCCCTAAGTACTGGGTTTTTATAACAGCTTGATCTAGTTAGCCATTAAGTCTATTTTTAAGATGCTTTCCTGATGGTAGTTTTAGAGTAAAAGAAATGAACCTATGAGGTTTTTTAAGCATTGAAGTTTTATTTCTGTGGATAGTCAGTAATTAACTACTACAGTTTTTACATTTTCAAATACTTTGATGAAAATTGCATATATAAAACCTTCAGTTTAATAGAAGCTCTATACCAGGCACCCATAGAGAAGCTCTGTGTGTGTGTGTGTACATATAGGGTGTTCCCCCAAATTGTATATGCACTTTGAATAATTACTAATTCCAATGGGTAAAATTTGAAAAAAAAAATCCATTGAGCTATCAGCTGTTAAAGCTTGTATACATTTTTTGGGAGACCCTGCACATGTGTGTGAGTGTGTGTGCAAAGATACGGTTTAAGGTTATGATTTTACTTCATGTACACTGATGTTACAGTGAAGTTTTTTTAAAAAATATATTTTATTGATTTTTTATAGAGAGGAATGGAAAGGGAGAGGGATAGAGTGTTTGAAACATCGATGAGAGGAACATCAATCAGCTGCCTCCTGCACATCCCCCACTGGAGATGTGCCCGCAACCAAGGTACATGCCCTTGACCGGAATCGAACCTGAGACCCTTCAGTCTGCAGGCTGATGCTCTATCCACTGAGCCAAACCAGTCAGGGCTAAAGTTTTAATTCAATTCCTATCAGCCATCACTTAGTTTCTTTTGTCAAGCTCAGTGGTAGAGCTTGGGATTCAGAGGTTCTCAAGCAATATATCATTTAAGTAATAGAACAGATGTACTAATATATATGCAAATAAATTAATAAAATATGCTATAAAATATGGAACAATAAAAATGTAGTTGAGATGAATAAGAGAGAGTTTCTTTGTTGAGATGATAGGGTGAGAGGGTTGACGGGAGTGTGACTGGGAAGACTTCACAGAAGAAGGATGTCAAGGAAGAGTGAATAGGAACTTGGCCAGATGAACGAAAGTAGAATACATTCTAGGCTGGGTGCCCCCAAACGTAGAATCTGGTAAAACATGGCACATTTGGGAAACTGCAAATTCCAGGTTTGCTGGACAATAACTTGGGAAAAGAGGGACCGTGAGAAAAGCAGAAGCAGTGGCTAGGGGCTGCATCATGGAAAAATTTGGATGATGTACTAAGAGGCAAGAGTGAAGAACTGAATATTTAAAACATTATTATTCTGCTTCTAAAGATACCTGCTCATCCTTTATTTTACATTATAAAGTATGACTAATATTCTGCATTCTTGTTTTTTTTTTAATCTTTGCTAATTTGATAAGTAAAACTGATTTAATGTGGATTCTTCTAATTAGAAATATTCTTGAAGTTTAAAAAAAATTGTCGGTTACATGCATTTTCTACTTAGAAAATCATCTCCACATTGTTTACTCCTTTCTATGTTGCCATTTAATGATTTTCTTATTTTTAGGGATGCTTTACCTATCAACGATTTAATACTCTGAGTGTCTGAAAGTATGTTCCTCATTTCTTATTTGACCTTTATTTTTATAGAAAATTTTAAATATTTGTGCAGTTAAATCTATTGTTCTTTACTTATTTCATTGTTTAGAAAGCCTCACCTACTCCAAAACCTTAACATTCATGTCAAATTTCTTGTCAATTGTTGGGCTTTAGGCAAAAAAGTAGCATGCTCAAACTTTACAAAGATAACACTGGCAGGAATATGAATGATACGTTTTTAGTACATATGTGCTCTCAACCTCCCCCCAACTTACCACATTTTGTCCCCATGTATTCCTAAAGGCTAAGTGATTAACTCATCAATTCAAACTTCATCCAAGTTTATTACTGCCCCACAATATCTCATCTCTTTGACTTGACCAGTTTTTGCAACTATCGACTACTTCCCTTGTGACTTGCTTTTCCTAAACCTTATAGGAATCTCAGGTTCATTTTCTCACACATACACATGTATGTTGGCAAATGACTGAAATATTTCTCCCTTTGAATAGGTCATAAAATACAGGTGCCTCCTGTTGACAGTTATGTATTTAACAAGACCTCAGGGGCATGCCTCCCAGATACCACACCAGTTATTTTGAAGGAAGTTGGGTTTATTGCCTATGTTCCTGAAGACACATTCAGCCAGGCCGTTAGGAAACCAGTGTCTATTAATGCCTACAGGGTGCAATGTACTATGTGCTTGTCAGTTGCTTTTTTACCACAGTAAAGTTTCTGGAAAAGGAGAAGCTCTTCCGCATTGACAAGGATTGACAGAGACAACAAAAGTTAAAAACACACATCAGCAATAGGGCCCAGTTAAAACTTGCAAGCCTGAAAACTAAATGGGTGGCAGGAGTACAGCATGACAAAACTCCAGGACACAGCGTCTCTGTCTTTTCATCATTGCTTCAGTTTATGCCAGAACCATCTCTGTTGAAGCTTATCATTAAACGTAAAGGAAAAGAATTGGAGAGGGCTCACAAAAAATAACAAAATTATTTGAGCTCACCTCCCTTTTTAACAAAGCAATCCATTTCTCCCTTGACCCATTTTTCCCCTCAAAAAGTTACCCTTTCTTTTGTCAGCCAGGAAGGCCTCTTTGCCATTCCCCCCATCTCCAACCTGGCCCCAGTTGCTATATTCTTCCCTGGGACAATCTCCCAGAGGCATCTCTTCTCTCCTCCCTGCTTTTCCCCTCTAGCCTTTTTTTCCTCTGTTCTCCAGAAATAGTAAATATTTTTTTAAATATTTTTGTTGATTTCAGAAGGAGAGAGAGATTGAAACATCAATGATGAGAATCATGGATCGACGGCCTCCTCCTACCGGGGACTGAGCAGCCACCCAGGCATGTGCCCGGACTGGGAATTGAACCCTGACCTCCTGGTTCATAGGTTGCTGCTCAACCAATGAGCCACTCCAGCTAGACAATAGTAAACATTTTGCTTGTAAATATGAATCTCCCATCTTCATACCATTTTGTTTGTCCTATAAAAGCTTTCTACAAATATATTTTTCAATAAAAATTAAAATAATCCTCCACAGCCTTTCAAAGCAGGCTGTTATGGTTTTAGTGAAAAACTGTGAATTTTAGGAAAGTCTTATAGATTCCGAGTTAATATGTCTACTCCTCACATGGCTGCTACATTAGGCCAAGTACTTAACTTAGTGTTAAATAATAAACATATTAAAATAACATGAATATAACACTCATTGCTATTCCATATCACACATGTTAATGCATGGATTTACTTTGACAAATGAATACATGTCTGAATAATAAGGTATATGTATGAAGAAGTTCTTCATGTTGTGTTATAGTTATTTATTTAAATTTAGATTTGCTTCCCCCCCCCCCCAAACAAACAAACAAACAAACAGGAGTTATCAATCTGTGCTCCCTGGTTCTGTGAATGAATATATTTTAGTTCTAAAATACACAATGAATCAGTAAGAATTGAACAGAGAAATATTGGATTTACTACTGCAATTGTTATAACACAGTCCAGCATTTTTTAGTGAAAATAGAAACACAGAACTAATACTTATCTAATTAATTACTTGAATTCCACATACATGATTACAGGAAGTCCAGCATCTTCTTAAGGCCTCCTCTTTTCATATCAATTGTCTGAACCTCAGGAACTTGCACTCAAAACTATTTTTTTCCAATGGTCCTTTAGAAATATAATTGGAATCTTACTAGTCCACAAATATTGTGCTTCTTTTCACATTATTACTGTTGAAGTGATGCTGCTGATTTGCAATCTCGTGAACTGCAACCAGGAAAACCTTGATGGGCTGAGGGGACAATGGCATCACTTACTGTGACTCAACTCTTTTTAAGTTTCCTTGCTCAGCCACTGTGCTGAAGCCTAATCACTGCCAGGCTGACTGGGCCCAAAGGATGGTCTATCAAATGCACTTGCTATGCTATGAATACGTATCTTCATGCATGCATTCATTCACTTAACCGATGTTTACTGGGTGTCTATTTTTTATGTAATGTGTTTGCTGTATTATTTAATAATATTGCATTCTGCTAAAGAAAATAAAAGATACAGATATGTAAGGAGAATAGATGAAACTAAAGAAAGAAGCAAGTAACTTATGCAAATTGTTATACATTGATAAAGAAGAGTGTGTAAATATTGATAATTCACAAAAACAATCTAAAGACAAAGCAGTCTACTAAATATACTTGAGTCACTCAATGCCCTTAAAGTATTCAATATTCATACAGAATCAAGTTGGTCATCCATTGGCGACACCTATTTTTTGGCTCTTTTGTTTTCCACCTGATACATATAGATAAAATTCATTGTTACTCATCAGGTCATCAGGTGATTTACTGCTGTGTTCAGGCACATTAACTCTTGGTTTTTCTGATAGAGCAAGCTCCAGGCATCTTCCATCTGCTTCCACCTCCCTCAGTTTTGGCCCTCATAAGCATATCATCAGTAAGAAAGACTGATACAACACAGACAGAGACAGAGAGACATATGCAGATAATGATTATTTGAGATAACCTCCTCATTGTGTACTTGGAGACTACCATTGGATTAAGGTAATTTCCCACATCAACAACATGCAAGGCACTCTTCTAGGTGTTGGAGAGAAAGCAATTAATAAAGCCAACAGAAACCTTTAGTGGAGCTTGCATTCTAGGGGTGATGAAATTAATACTTGTGCATGACCATGAGCAATCAAACCTCAGCATGAGTGGAATATCCACTCTTGATTTTTTTAACTAAAGAAATTTTTATTTCAGGGATCTTTCTTTTTGTCATTCTCTGCCACTATGACTTGATTCAGACCATTCTGAGTCATTCCAATTGTTCTGCCTAACTTTTCTTCTCAAGGGGCTTGATTGTGACTTCTTTCCTCCTATGAGTCATGAGATTCTGTGGTAAATCAATTCACCAATTCATTAATTTGGACTTGGGTAGTAAGAGACCTCAGTTAATCCCCAATCTGTTCTATCCTTACTTTCAGTTTTGCCAATGAATCACCCTCACTGTCCAGTTGCATAAGTAAGAAGGAGCACATTCAAATAACTATTCTCTAAACAAAGAGAACTTGTTCGAAGGTTACCAATGAACTCCCTCAGAGGCACGGAGAAGGCCAGAATGATTTTTAACTGCATTCTCTGCTGCTCCTTTATTTTAACTTTATCTTACTAGGTACCCTGTTTTATTTATATTCTTTCCCACTTAGGTAAGTTAAAGCGAT
This sequence comes from Myotis nattereri, assembly GCF_964212035.1. Taxonomy (NCBI): domain Eukaryota; kingdom Metazoa; phylum Chordata; class Mammalia; order Chiroptera; family Vespertilionidae; genus Myotis; species Myotis nattereri. Next base: position 162,207,997 of record NC_138075.1, read on the forward strand.
TAAATACATTTTAATTAGCTCCTCATCCCTTTGACTAGGTCTACCAATAAATAGGAGGACATTTATTTCAGTTTCTAAAATAAAAGCCGCAGAGCATATTGACTAATAAGGGGCGAGGTGATTTCTGTTGAGAAGAAGCCACAGGGCAGGGGCTACTAAAATATAGACTTCCTTTGCTTAGATCAGTGGTTCTCAACCTTCCTAATGCCGTGACCCTTTAATACAGTTCCTCATGTTATGGTAACCCCCAATTTCATTGTTACAAATTGAACATAATTAAAGCATAGTGATTAGTCACAAAAACAATATGTAATTATATGTGTTTTCCTATGGTCTTAGGCGACCCCTGTGAAAGGGTTTTTCGACCCCCAAAGGTGTCGCGACCCACAGGTTGAGAACCACTGGCTTAGATGATACCATGAGGACTGACTCCACCTCCTTTGACTGCTAGTGTAAGAACAATCCAGAAAAACAGAAGGACCTACACAGCCACATCTGTGTTCAAGAAGAGTCATTAACCCACTTCATCCTCACAGCTACTCAGTCCTGACATGCAGCCTGGAGTGAAATACTATAGGGACGACAGTGATGGGTACCATTTGCATCTCTCCTTTATTTTGTCTCCAGCACTCTAATAAATTACCTATTTTCCCATTTATAGCAAAACTTGTGAGTGGGTAAGGAAAACTTGCAAAAGGCTACCATAAATTATTTAAGATAGCTCAAAAGCCATTTAATTGGAATATTTTTAGAATACTAAAACCATTAAATGCAATGCCTCCTAAGTACAAATTAATTACCTTCTCATTAATTTCTTTTAGACTTCTGAATTTTTAAGTAATTACTCTTTTTTAAAAAAGCTTTTTCCCTCCACCAAAAGGCTTGTTTTCAGAGCCTATTTATTACAGTTTCTATTAAGATTCTATTTAAAATCTCAGATAATTACATCCACAACCCTGTTTTTCGAGTTACTTCTACAATTAAGTGGGCCCACTAACTTCCTATTTCCCAGCATTTAGAGGAAATGTTTTGTTTGTTTTCTCTCCCTCCTTATTTTCCCATTTCTCCATTTACCACTACTTCCCTTGGCTATAATTCACTGCTTATCTGAACTGTTTTTAAAAATCAGTTTATCAAAGAGAATAATAACTACTCCAAATACACATACATAATTTATTTAGCAAGCCTCAGAAATTACCATTTTTCCATTTAACCACTTAAAGTTATCTCAGACTTTACTTTTCCTATTTTAAAGTGAAAATGAAGCAAAGGAGGGTTAAGCTTGTTTAATAATTGTATTCCCAAATCTAATCTCCTCATGAGGATATTAAGTGCCTTCCATAAGTATGTCTAACTTTACTTATCATACTTGTTTGCTCAGTTTAATCCTCTTCCTGCAGTCTTTGTATTCAAATCCTATCGAATCGTCCTGATTCTAAATCCCTGTATAAGTATGGTACTGTATTTTCTAGTACCTCAGCACACATTGCTTGATGTATTAAAATATCATCTTACTAATTAATGTCTAGAGCAACAATTTTCAACATATATCATATGTTTTGCTTATCTGACAAAAATATTGGTGTAATTTTTATTCATTCATACCAGACAGCTATTGTTGTGTTGGCTGTTGTCAGTTTTTATTTGACAATCTAAGGGAGAAGAGGTCAGTGCCCCTGACTAACCAGCCAGGTACTGCATGTTTTAAGAATTCTTGCAGCACACCAGTGTGCCTGCCATAGCACACAGGTTGAAAATCACTGGTGTAGAGGGCTAGAGACAGAATCATACGATCTACTTCATTGTCATTCTCGGGGCTCTAACACAATGAGGCATACAGTGTTGATATAGAAAGAGTTTCTCATAAACAGAAGGACAAAAATATTTAATGGCATCTTTAAGGAAACCCAATGAACTACAGTTTGGAGAATTTAGATAGTGAAGAAAATACTGAAGTAGCAAGAGGGACTGTCGGCCTAAGGAATACGGCTTTTTACTCAAAATAAAATTTTAAAATGCACACACACACGCACACACACACCTCTCTACATAAATATATATGTGTCTGTGTCTATGCCTATGTCTATCTCTATATTCAGCCCTATTCACAACGACATTTACCAAGGTCTGAGTTATCTAGCCTTCAACAGTATGTGTAGACAGTGAGACAGCAACTGTCCCAGCTCAGTATGCTTTGCCGTGCCAAGTCAATCTCCTCCAAAACGAGGTGGTTTTGCAACTCTTTTAAGTTTTAGGTCCTAATCTGTGAACCACTGCTCAAATGTAAGCATGCCTCTAAAAGAACAAATGAGAGTTTTGAGTCCCTGAGTAGTCCTAAAAATATAATTAGCAAAGATCACTTCACGTCGATGGCAGTCAGACTCTGCCTACGACATAAAACACTGCTCTAGCACCCAGAGTAGTTTAACTCCTTAAAACACAATGTATCCAAAGATTTACTTTAGAAGTTGGTTTTTGTTTTACATTTGTATGATAAAATGGGAAATTCAAGTATTTACTGAATTTATTATCTTCCCAAAATTCATATCCACCTGGAACCAGTGAACGTGACCTTATTTCAAAATAGGGTCCTTGGGGATTTCATTGAGTTAAGGTGAGGTCAGGCTGAATTAGGATGGGCCCTAATCCAGTGACCTGTGTCCTTAAAAGAAGAGGGAAATCTGGACATAAGAATACACATGGAGAATGCCATGAGACAATAAAGGCAGAAATACCAATAATGTGTCCACAAGCCCAGGAATGCCAAGGGCTGCCAGCAACCACCAGAAACCAGGAGAGAGGCATAGAACACACCCTCAGAGCCTTCAGAAGAAGCTAACTTGCCCACACCTTCATTTGAGACTTCTAGCTTCCAAATAAAGTGAGAGAATAAGTTTCTATTGTTTTGAGTCACTCAGTTTGCAGTACTTTGCTATGGCGGCCCTAAAAACCTTAATACAGTGGTTCTCAACCTGTGGGTCGCGACCCTTTTGGCAGTTGAATGATCTTTCACAGGGGTCCCCTAAGACCATCCTGCATACCAGATATTTACATTATGATTCACAACAGTAGCAACATTACAGTTATGAAGCAGCAAGGAAAATAATTTTATGGTTGGGTCACAACATGAGGAACTGTATTTAAAGGGCCAGAAGGTTGAGAACCACTGCCTTAATACAAAGTGCATTCGATGCATATGGCATTACCTGCAATTCAATTTAAATCTTCACCTTGTGAGACAGAAATTTTTTTTTTTTTTTTTTTGAGCATTGCAATGAGATTGCCAAGATTATTCCAATCCCATGTAGGTTTTACAGATCTTGTTCTGGCCATGTCTGCATTCCTGCCATAATGAGGTTATTGGGTTCCAGACTGGCTTTCTCCTCACACAATAGTGGGGAATCAAATTGAAGTCAGGAATAACATAAAAGAATAATAACCATAACTAATAGGTGTTTATTTCAAGCAGGAAGGTACTTACCTTAACATTTAAAAATCAACGTTATTTAACACATCAAAATAATAAAAAAGTTACATATCTCAATAGATGCAGAAGATATATTGACAGGACATCATAGTGGTGAAAGAATAAACAGATTCTTATGTTTGGGAGCAAGACAAGTATGTCTAGTTTTACCACTTCTACTTAACATTGAGCTGACGGTCTTAGTCGTTGCACTGAAGAAAGAAAAATAATTAAAAGGGAAAGAATATAAAGAAGTAAATAAATATGTCTTGACTGTGTACATAAATACAGGAGTGCTAGAACTAGTAAATGAATTTAGCAAGATTGCAAAGAACATGGATAACAGAAAAATCCTCCTATATAATAAAAGGCTAATATGCAAATCAACTGAACAACGGAACAACCGGTTGCTATGATGTGCACTGACCACCAGGGGACAGATGCTCAATGCAGGAGCTGCCCCGTAGTGGTCAGTGCGCTCCCACAGGGTTGGGGGGGGGGGAGCAGTGCTCTGCCAGAAGCCCTGAGCCTGCATGGCTGGTGAGCACAGAGGTGGTGGCAGGAGCTTCTCCTGCCCCTTCTGCAGCACTAAGAATGCAGGGAGCAGGCATAAGCCATCAGTCGGACATCCCCTAAGGCAGTGGTTCTCAACCTTCCTAATGTCGCGACCCTTTAATACAGTTCCTCATGTTGTGGTGACACCCAACCATAAAATTATTTTTGTTGCTACTTCATAACTGTAATTTTGTTATTGTTATGAATCGTAATGCAAATATCTGATATGCAGGATGTATTTTCATTGTTACAAATTGAACATAATTAAAGCATAGTGATTAATCACAAAAACAATATGCAATTATATATGTTTTCCGATGGTCTTAGGGGACCCCTGTGAAAGGGTTGTTTGACCCCCAAAGGGGTCATGACCCACAGGTTGAGAACCACTGCCCTAAGGGCTCCCAGACTGCAAGAGGGTGCAGGCCAGGCTGAGGGACCCCCTGAGTGCACAAATGTGGTGAATCAAGCCTCTAGTATTTTTATAAAAGCTGGGTATAAAAAGATAACATAAGCATGGTCATTACTATCAAAGAGATTGCAGACCAATGAAAGTGATATCAAATATACACAATTTACAAAATTAAATTCTTAAGATTGTAAATTAGATGAAAGAACATAGCTTTAGAGTGTCTAAGCAGGTTTCACAGAGTATTCAATATCTGAACTGATATTTTTAATAAAAATAAACTGTTTTTATTAATAGTCCTCAATAGATTGTGAAAATTTTACCAGGAGTCAGTCATCTTTTAGAACACAGATTAGATGTTAGATCTAAGGGTGGAGATATCTGCGCTGGAGGACAACAGGTGATAGATTCTATGCACAGGAAGTCAAGACAAGAATGGGGGGGGAAGAGAAAGAACTGTGAACTAATACTCTTATCCAAAACAGGAGCTCTTAAAATAAGTCCAGCAAGAAAAAAATAATATAAATAACACAAGAGCTTATGTTGAAGCATAGGAATAAATGGAGGGATTTAATTTATTAGGGATTTCTGAGTAGATAGGCTAGAACTTGTGACAACCTAGAGGAGAGCTTTTTGCAAGATAAATCAAGAATAAATATGTAAAAACAAGCAGAAAAATAAAAGGATTTGCAATCCCATTTTACTTATAGCATAAATTCTTAGACTTAATTTTTCTTTAATTAGTTCACATATTTTACTTTTAGTGACTAGTAATCCGAATATGGTCCTTGAAGACAAAACACTGACTTCAGCATTCCTTAAAATGCTCCCCTTCTTTCCATTCCTATTTTCAAATCTCTAATTCTTATTTTTACTTACCAGATGGCTAGATTTTTCAATAGCCTCCTTAATTGTTTTCCCACCTCCCATATCCCCCTCCTTCTGCTTTTTCTTGCACATAAATATCATGTCTTGACTATACTAAAAAGAAAAAAAGTAGCATCCTATTATTTGCTCGATACATTTCGAACTCCTTACTCTGGCACTTCTTTATTCAAAGTGTAAGATCTAATCCCACGTTTATTTCCACCTAAATCCTATTAATAAGTTTATATAAATTTTATTTTCCAGGGAGTAAAGATACATTTTAGAGCCGCCAATCTTGCCTTTGGATTTCAATATCCACACTTTGATTTACCAAGAGTGGTCCCTTGTCCCTGACCAAGGGCTCCCTAAATCAAACATCTCTAGAGGTCCAGCTTCCATCTCATCCTTTCCACATCTTTCCTGCGCACCCCTGCTGGGTGTGAAAACTTTCCACACTCATCTTCTCCAGTAATTGTTGATCAGGTTATTTAAATGGCATCATCTATGGGCTAAGGTATTAATTGGATTTTTTGGCTAAACTGGGAATACATTTTATGTATCTAATTAGTTGGAACAATTCTTGAATTCAAAGACTCTGAGTATTCATGTAAATTTGAATTTGAATATTGGCTCTATGACCTACAAATTTTGTGACTTCATCCAACCTTTTTAACCTCTGAATATCCAAAACTTCAATTTTATCTTCTCTAAAATGGACATAATAATAATACTGTCCATTAATTCATTCCTCATCCCAAACTCCCTCATTCAATATTTAGTAAATGTGTTCCTGCCACACTTTGTGCTAATTTTTGCATCTAAAGGAGGGAACAAAATAGAAGCAGCCCCCGCCCTCGTGGAGCTTTCGGAAAGACATAACGTAAAATTTAAAAGCTTGCTCAATGCATGCTAGTACCCTTCTCTCCTCATAGTAATGAAAATAAAAGCTAAAGTTTATTGAATTCTTTTTACATGCAGGCCATGTAAAACACTGTTGTAAATATTTTACCTGTGTCAGCCACCCTGTAGGAAGGGCCACAATTACCAATTACATTTCTTTTGGATTGGGAAAGAGAAGCCCCAAAATTTTGGGTGTTTCACTCAAGATCATGTACTTATAAACGATGGTATCAGAAGTAAAGCCAGAAATATGGAGTCCATAGTTTATGAACTTAACTGCTAAGCTATACTGCTTCCTAACACACAAAATGTATCACTCAGTGTCCTGCACACATCAGATGCTCAGTCATTGTTTGTGGTTGGTTTCTGTTGTAAATTAGTACACCAATAAAAGTGTAATGTAAGCCATATATATCATTTAAAAGTGCAGGCCCGTATATAATTTTAAAAACTTTTACATTTATTGTTGGAAGTATGACAGATGTCCCCTTTCGTTCTCTCAGTTATCTCTTTACCCTGCTCCAATAGTCATGTTAAAAAGAAAAAAGAAAAAAAAAAACAGGTAAAATAATATTAATAAAATGTTACTTAACTCAATATAGATTATCATCTCAACATTAAGTTTATATATAAACTAGAGGCCCGGTGCATGACATTCGTGTACTGGGGGTGTGGGGGTCCCTCCCGACCTGCACCCTCTCCAATCTGGAAGCCCTCAGGGGAACCCTCTCCAATCTGGGAGTTTCTGTCTGTCTTTGCAATCATATGAGCGAATTATCTGAGACCCCAACTCAGTTTGGTTTGTTGCTCACAGAATAATAGAGGCATTTTTTTTTTCTTTGCTTCATTGGTGGAGATTTCCTGGAAATTTTAGGATATCTTCCCTTTAATTTTTTCTAGACACTCTGATTTTACTTATGTCTCTCACCTTTGCTTTCTCTCCATCCCCCACCGCAACAGTAACTTACTCCAGGCTCACTTTGCTCTAGTGTCTGGGACAGGGGTGGGCAAACTTTTTGACTCAAGGGCCACAATGGGTTCTTAAACTGGACCGGAGGGACGGAACAAAAGCATGGATGGAGTGTTTGTGTGAACTAATATAAATTCAAAGTAAACATCATTACATAAAAGGATATGGTCTTTTTTTTCAATGGTTTTATTCATTTCAAACGGGCCAGATCCGGCCCGCAGGCCATAGTTTGCCCACGGCTGGTCTAGGAGATCTGTGTGCCACCAGAACTATGATTCCCAGCATTCCTGGTGCTCCCCACACTCTGGGCTTCTGCTTCCAGTCCTGGGGCTGCCACCAAAACTACTATTCCCAGAATTCCTGGTGCTAACCGCGATCTTGGTTTTCTCTTCCTGCTCTGTCTCTGTCCCATGGCCTCCCACTCTGCCAAGTCCTCCAAGCTGCCAGCTCTCTCCTCTCTGCTCTCTGTCTGGTGGATTGGGGAGCCAAGTTCCCCAAGCTGCTCCACTCTCTGCTCGCTCTCCTGCTCTGCTCTCCACCTGGCGCCTGTGAATTCAAATTAACCTGCCATCTTTGTTGGGTTAATTTGCATACTCATGCTTGATTGGCTAGTTGGCATAGCAGAGGGACAGTCAATTTACATGTTTCTCTTTTATTATGTAGGATTATTAATCTGATAATTTGCTTGCCTGCTTTATTTATTTTTTGTTTTTGGCTAGGTCTTCAATATCCTGTGTGTGTTTTACAGTTACAATTAATCTCAATCCAGACTAGCCATGCTTCCAGCCTTTGACAGCCTATGTGACTAGTGGCTGCTGTGGTGGACAAAGAGATTACTATTTTTGCTGACCAGTAAGCATACATATCAAAGAAGAATAATTCTTGTTCATGTGGAGCCACAGGATTTAGTTTTGGAGCCCAGCTATGAGTAAGTAAATGAAAATCAAAATAAATTTTAAAATTTTCAAAATATTTTACTAGTATTTCATGAAAGATGTGCAGGTACCTCAATACTTAGGTTAGGGTACACTTGTTAAAATTCCCTGTCTTCACCTGCCGATTTCCACTATGCCCTGCAGCTCCTCCATCACCTCCCTTTGGACCCGTACTTCTCACATGCTTTCTTATCCACTCCCATTACATGTGGCTTTTCTTTCCTCATTCTCCCAGCCTTCCCTCATCATTTGATCATATAGAACAACTTAGGAACTTTGGTTAATTCTTTTTTTTCCACTTATTATTTTCGTGATTCCCTCTCTTTACTATAGCATCATGAAAACACAAATAACCCTTCCAAGCAAAAGACAGAGAACACTCCTCAGAAAATAAGGAAAGGCAGAAGACAAATAACCAAAGCTGATTTTTTTTTTTTTTTTTTTTTGGCTGATCATTGTGGGGAGTTGAAGATTATTCTCCTAGCAGCAAATGGCTTTTCTTTTTCTCCACTACAGTGCAGATGGAGTTAAGGTGAAGTGGAGAGCACAGATTCGATCAGGAAAAGAACACTGGTGTTCTTCATTCCTGCTGGATTCAAGGAATAAAGAACAATGTAGTCCATTGGCCTTAGAGGAACCTCAGCCCGAATAATGGGCAAATGCGACTTTGTTATTTGCCTCTGATAGGAAATGCCTCAGTGCTTTCCTGTTATCTAATCAGCATTGAGGAAGAATGTCAGAGCTTTGTGATTTGTAAAAAAATCAAATTACAGTCTTTTGCTTCTTTTTTCATAGTTAAGTAGTCACTGAGTATCTATTTTTTTAATGGTCCTTAAAAAAATAAAAACCCTAAAAAACTAACATCCTTATTGAACTAAGGCTTCAAAGTTAAGTTCTGAAGACAAATAACACTGATGTAGAAGAGCATAATGCTTTGATAATGGTCCACTAAGTCTTTAATCACTCACTTGCACGCCAGAGGGAGGAGGGCTTCTGTTTTCCTTTTTCCGTCTCCCTGGCAAAAAGTTACCTTCCTTCCCATCCCAGGGTGGGAAACTTCTAGGAAGCTTTATTCTTTCGACCTCAAACCCCAAGCCAGAACTGAGGCCTCCATCGTCAGTGCTCTGACTGTACTTGCCTGGCAGCTACCAACACCGTTACAGCACACAGCGTTTTCACAGTGTCCTGTGCCTCATTCATTTTTCTATCTCCAGCATCAGGTGCAGTAGCTACACATTGCAGGCCCCCAATCAAGTTTTGTGAATGCATGAATAGCTCTCTCCTTTTAGGTCCCTCACATCGTTATTGTAAACTATCAAAGTGTGTCAAGCATTTGGAAGTCAGTGCTACTTAAAATAATCGTTCCTTATTCTCTGTCCTTCCTGGGTCTTCCCAGTATCTAGGAGTAAGGATGTGGTTCAGACACAGATGAATAGTGCTTTAGATTGTTAGTATTAGGAACAGTTTGCTTTATGACAAAAAGGCCGATCTTGGGATAGTGGAGTGAGTAAGTGAATGGATAACCACTTTATGATATGACATATTCAAAATAATAAAATGGACCTGTATGGGAAAAACATATTAAGAAGTTTGAAAGTTTGGCTTCTAAAATGTTTTACCAAGTAGAGGAAAAAATTGGAAAAAAGAAAAAAAATCCTGTTTTCATTTAACATCAAAGAAAACAAAGAAGAAGAGGAGTGATGGTTTCCTTTTTAAGGATTATGCATCCTCTAAAGCTACTGATGGGCATGTTGATACTAGAATAATGAATTTGGTGTATAGGTTTTGCTTCTTTTCTCTTCAGAGGGAATTTAATGTCTGAAAGAAAGGAAAGCTACAGACTTAAATGGATATGACAGAGCTTAACAAAGAATAAGAAAAAAAACAATTATTCTTGTAAAAATTAGCAAAAGAGAAAAACTAGCCTGGCCAGTGTGGCTCAGTGGTTGAGCATCGACCCATGAACCAAGAGTTCTCTGGTTTGATTCCCCATCAGTCAGGGAACTTGCTGTGCCCTAGTTGTGGGCTCCATTTCCAATAGAGAGAGTGCAAGAGGCAGCCAATCAATGTTCCTCTCTCACTGATGTGTCCATCTCTCTATCTCTTTCCCATCCTCACTCTCTAAAATCAATAAAAAATATATTTTTAATAAAAACGAAAACTAGACTAACAGAGAAACGTTCCTTATGTGTTTTATATGATTTCTCCTTAGACTGCAGTGGAGGCCTGATTCTCTACCATGTTCTAATAACATAAGATGGAAAACAAATAAGCATTTTGCAATGGGCTGTCCGCTGAGGCTGAAGTAAGTGTCTTAATAGCAACTATCTCTCATGGTTCTTTCCCAGAAAAAATAAATCTACTTTGGTCCTGGAAGATGGTTAAGATTTATATTCGTGTCAAAGCTGATTTCAACTTTTCTACCCAAGAAAGGTTTCCAGAAAGATGTGGAGGCACAGATATGCCCCAGGGAAAGGCTCCCAGGGGGTTTTACAGGGACCCGGGGGAGCAGATGAGAAAGCCCGTTGTTTGCAAGTGTGGCAGTCATTTCCTCTGCTGCTGGCAACAACCTGCATCTCCTGATAAGCTTCCTGTATCAAGTAATCTTCCCCATCTATAATCTTTGTGACTCGCCAAAAGGAATTGCCAACATTCTGTCCTTGATTTATCAAGAAAGAACAAATCGGCAGCTGCTGGTAGGGTTACAGGTTGCATATTTTCTCAGCGCAGTCACTCGATTGATTTGTGTGAAGTGGCTACGCCCATCAACAACAGAGGTTCTATTTCACAGCAGATTTTGTAGCAGAACTTTTCCTCACTAAATTTATTTTCCCTTTTCAGTCCCTGAAAATATAGACAGAGGCATTCAGTAGTGGGAAGAAGTGATTGATAAAACATGAGATTGTGCCTTATCAGGAATAGCAGGTTTCCATGGTGCAGTATAGGGAGAACGACCATGCCTACAGTGGCTAACTCATCTGATATACTTGCTGCAGCAAAAAGTGTGTTTACAGATGGGGTTGATCTTGGAGAGGATGGCTAAGGTGCTTCGGATAAATTATACCTGGCTATCAGGGAGCCCAGGTGTTATCCTGATGCCAGTTAGCATCATCACCCTGCTCCTGAACATTCAAGCAGACGTGTTCTGACCCCTTGCTTATTCCATAGATTGTAAAAACTACATTCCAAAGGTGTCTTTGAATTGTTTTCATGGTTATCTCTGGCTCTGAGCTTCTGTGCCCACAAAAGTCAGCTGTGGGACGCCCTAACCGGTTTGGCTCAGTGGATAGAGCATCAGCCTGTGGACTGAAGGGTCCCAGGTTCGAGTCAAGGGCATGCATCTTAGTTGCAGGCACATCCCCAGTAGGAGGTGTGCAGGAAGCAGCTGATCGATGTTTCTCTCTCATCGATGTTTCTAATTCTCTATCCCTCTCCCTTCCTCTCTATAAAAAAATCAATAAAGTATATATTTTTAAAAAGTCAGCTGTGGAGACAGTTTTCCATACTATTCCAGGTGACCTTTTATCAAACTGTGTCAATGTTGAAGTACAACAACATTTTATTTCTTAGATTCTGTAAGATGTAACCTACACAGCATTTGATGTATGAAAGACTTTACTGAAGGCGAAGACCTCTAGAGAAGCTTACTGTGAGAAACGTGAACTAAGAATTCCTGTTTGGCTCTTCTCTTCCTCAAAATGTTTCCCCTGGCAGTTTCAAAGACTGCATGCCCAAGGCTGCACCCTCTAGAATGCTCAGAGAGAGAACCTCCAATCTTCCAATCCTTGCCTAAATATAGGGTAAACACCATAAAAACCCCTGCATTATAACAGCAGCCTCCAAGTCACACCCATATTCAATGGTAAAGGGTAAAAATATAGCTAATTAAGAGGGCTTAAGCACAACATTTGGTCAAATAGTGGCTTAAGCCAATCCAGGGTGATCTTTAGGTAGCCAGGAGGGAAAATATGAGAAAGGATATCAGAAACTGCAGCCAAAATAGACTTCTCAGAATTAGATGAGCCAATACACTAAACAAATAAACAAACCATCTGTTGTAATGTACCCGGCGAATCACACAAGGATGCCTCAAGAAGTCAAATTAAGGAGTCACATTTATTGCAAATCCGGGACTACCAGGGGGCATTTTGCTCTCCAAATCTCGTAGTGATTAGATGGCCTCAACACCAGATTTATATAGGCAAAAATCACAAAGGTATTGATATCTCCGGGTTAGGAATGAGGAACCTGGTTTGCAAAAAAGCAGTTTGTTACAGAAGCTAGATTGAGCTGATTGGTTATCTACAAAGATTAATTATAGTTTCGGGTCTTGGGACCACTGAGTTGATTGAAACACATTATCTGGAGCCATCAGGACTTGGTACTACTGAATCAACAGAAACACATTATCTGGAGCCAATGGGGAAATTTAGAATAATTGTGCAGTCCTGGCCTCTTGGTACAGAGGAATGTGTTTTCTAAAACCAGTATGACCACAACCAATGGGGTATTCAAATTACAATCAATAGGGTATTCAATTGAATGGGATGATTTATATAATTCAGAAAATCAAAATAACTCTTCTATTATTTTAGCAAGCAAATAATGACAGAAGCTAAGTCAGCAGGGTTAAAATATTAGACAGCAATTCCCACCAAGCATGGTTGCCACCAGGCTTCACATCAAGCAAACAGTAGTAATGACTAAGTTCAGAGGAATCAGTACCTAGACTTGCTACAATATACTTTCTAAAATGTAGCTTTCACCAAAAATATTATGAGATATGCAAAACAACCTCAGGAAACTATGACCCATATACAAGGAAAAAAAGACTAGAAAATGCTTTTTGAGGGGTCTGGAAAGTCATCTTAGCAGACAAAGACTTTAAAGTAGCTATGATAATTATGTTCAAAGAACAACAACAACAAAAACTATGCTTAAAGAAGTAAAGGAAGTTATGATGATGATATTTCATCAAACAAAATATCAATAAGGATGTAGTTATTAAAAAGAACCAAATGGAATTTTGGAGTAGAAAAGAACAGTAACTAGTAGAGGGTCTCAACATTAGAAGTGAACTGACAGGAGAAAGATTCAGTAATCTCAAAGATTGATCAATAGAGGTCTTACAATTTGAAAAATAGGAGAAAAAAAGGATGAAGAAAAATGAATGCAAATTGAGAGACATGTGGGGCATTATTAAGTGTACCAACATAAGTGTAATTGGAAAAAGAAAAAGTATTTCTGAAAATGTCAATTGTGCAGTAATTGTGCAGTCCTGGTCTCCAGGTACAGAGAAACCATACTAAATTCAATTATAAACATTAATCTATACATCCAAGTAGTTCAACAATTTTAAAATAGAATAAGCTGAAAGAGATCTATAGTCAGATACATCATAGTAAACATGTTGAAAGCCAAAAATATTTAAATCAGTATGATAAAAATGACTCAACACATACAAGAAAACCCTGATAAGATTAATGGTTGACTTTTTATCAGAAACAATTAAGGCCAGATAGTAAGATGACATTCAAAGTGCTAAAAGTAAAAGCAGCCAACCAAGAGTCTTTTATTCAACAAAACTCTTTCAAAAATGGAGGCAAAGTAGACATTCTCAGATAAATGAAAACTGAGAGAATTTGTTACTAGAGGATCTGACTTAAAAACTACTAAAAAAAACTTCTGCAGAAATCTAGTGACACCAGATAGTAAATCAAATCTGTATAAAAACAAACAAACAAACAAACCAAGAGAACCCATGAAAGTTATGTAGGTAAATACAAAAAACAGCATAATTATCCCAGCCAGTGTGGCTTGGTGGTTGAGCATCAACCTGTGAACCAGGAGGTCATGGTTCAATTCCTGATCAGGGCATATGCCCAGGTTGTGGGCTAGATCCCCACTGTGGGGCTTGCAGGAGGCAGCCAATCAATGATTCTCTCTCAAAATTGTTGTTTCTATTTCTCTTTTCCTCTCCCTTCCTCTCTGAAATCAATACAATCTTTTTTTTTCAAAGACAGCATATTTGGATAAGCTTGTAACCCTGTTTTTCTCAAAATCTAGTCAGATTTTAAATTCTTTGGTTTTTGTCAGAAAACTAGTCCCAATTTAAATAAATACTGAATAGAAGAGACAGATCTGAAGTACCCTGACAAGGTCCTTGTTTGCTACCTCCTATTCCCCATTCTTAATTCAGGAGAAAAATAAGGTGTGTGTTACAGAGAAACTCTGAGATAGACAAGAGTTATATTGCCTCCTCTGTCCCAAGGTACTTCATGTTTTTCCAATATTATTCAAACAATTTAAACACTTTTTGTTGGATCTTTAACCTTCTGCTGTATATCTTTGATGGTTTTTGAAAATAAATATGGATAATACCAAGCAATTAAATTTTATTTAGAAAACTAGTTCCCCAGTGCATGGATTTGTGCACCAATGGGGTCCCTCAGCCTGGCCTCTGGGGATCAGGCTGAAACCAGCCCTCCGACATCTCCTGAGGGGTCCCGGATTGCCAGAGGGTGGTTCTTGGGTGACACACCCAGGAATCGGGCTCCCTCCTCTCTGGTTCTGGGTGCATCACCAGAGAACTGCAGCTGCCAAGTCACCACAGCTCAGCAGCGCCTGCATTGAGCTTCTGCCTCTTGGTGGTCAGTGTGTGTCATAGCTACTGGTCAGATGATCGGATGGTCGGACCGTTGCTTAGGCTTTTATATATATAGATATAATTAAAATCCAGAATAAAAGTTTTTTGGGCCCTGTTAGAGTAGCTCAGTTGGTTAGACTGTCATCAGGATATGTCAGGGCTACAGGTTCGATCTCCAGTAGGGGCACATACCAGAAGCAGCCAATAGGTGCATGAATGGGTGGAGCAACAAATCTCTCTCTCTCTCTCTCTCTCTCTCTCTCTCTCTCTCTCTCCCTTCCTCTCTGTCTCTAAAATGAAGCATGAGTGTGCGGGGTGGGGGGGAGGTTGGGGGCTAATGGGGGGGATGAGGACACATTTGTAATACCTTAACTAATAAAAAAAATATATATATTAACTTTAAAAAAAAAAGAAATAAAATTTTTAAAAAATCTTTTGGTACCTGAAATGTGTTTAAAATTTTAAACAAATGATCTTTGACAACACATATCTTGAATGTGTATTGCCTGTTTGTTGTTGCCAGTAGACTGCAAGTTCCATACACACAGAAGGAGTCCCCCTTACTTACCATAGCTCCAGCACCCTGCCCAGGACCCAAACTGAGAAGCCATGAACATGCAGTGTATATATTCAGTTCTGTAAAATTTTCCGTTTTGTAATTTTGTGATAGATTCACAGTAGACACTCACTACATGTTTAATGGAATTAGTTGGGAGGATATAAGAAAGAAAGATGACTAAAACTACCCATGTAAATACATCAACTGAGCAGAAGAAATTTGTTTTGTTATTTAAAGGGATCTTTATTTTGCGTCAGATTGGGCAGAAGGAAAACATTATAGATCATCTGTAAGAGCATGTTTTCTCAGCCTCCAATGGCCTTGAGTGAAGGAATGGGCAGACCTCCTTAAGACTAAATACTTTGTACAAAATGCAGCAAGACTATCAAGAATCACCTGGGCAGACTGGTCACATGCAGATTCTGGCACCCACTGCTCCCCAACTCTGGTTAGTTGGGTTGCAGCTCAGAAATCTGTATGCAGCTGGTCCTTAAAAACTCCAAGAAAGAAGGCATGTAGAGAGAACCTAATCAGGTGTAGCTACTGCCTACAAAGGGCAGGGCTTTGTGTCCTGGTTCCTTGAATTTTGTAATTCTAATTTACTTATTCACTTTTTGTCTATTTCCTGGGAAAATGTTTTATTTCCCTCTACCTCAAAAGTTGGGAGCAAGTTTTTACAAAAGAAATCCTGGGTCAGGTTACTTGGAAATGTCCTTTTGAAAGACAAAATTCTCCCTAATCATGAATGGTTAATCTCTCTGACATCCCACATAATGTCTTTTATTTTTATTTTTTTCTGTACAATGTAGACCCTTGGCTCCTGGGTACTGTTGTAACCTTGAATTTTCTTGTGGAGGAGTAGAACAATGTAAGCTTACATTACTGTAGCATTTTACATAATATATATATATTTTTAGTGAAAGCTTTTCATAAAACTGAACACTCTACAGGTATTCCGCCTACATGACCATCTAATTTCATACTCCTTATGGATTTCCCTACAATGTTGCTAGGAGACCAAAAAACTTTTTAACAAAGGATACAGAATGTATCAACCATGTGGATATCTGCTTTCCCAAATCCACTTGCTTGTTGCAAAAGTGGCTTCCTAAGAGTGTGGTGTTTATAACAATACAAGTAAGGGGCGATTGCTCAGCACACTGACAGAGGTGCAGTACTCTCCCAAGCAATATCCCCACTTGCTCTTCTGTTTTATGACTAGAGGTGGAGAAGGCTATAGGGTTTTATTTCTTCATGGGACAAAAATTCTACTTGGCTCCTGTTCTACTCCATTTTAGAACTACAGATAAGAAAAAACAAATCAAAGCACAAGTCAGGGATTGTTGGGAAATAGATTTCTCTCAAAGTTTTCTGGAACTCACCACTGTTTTTCTTCATTTTAGTACCCCTTTGAGGTATATTATGTCAGCCATAGTAGGCGAGGATTCCCAACTGACATCGAAATTTAATCCTAAAGTGGCAATGCAATTAGCAAAAATCATATTAGCAATGTTTAGCTTTAAAAATGAGAAGTTTTTGGTGAAAAATCTTGTTTATTATCAAACTAGAGGCCCAGTGCACAAAAATTTGTGCATTGGGGAGGGGGGTCCCTCAGCCTGGCCTGTGCCCTCTCGCAGTCTAGGACCCCTCGGGGGATGACCACCTGCTGGCTTAGGCCCGCTCCCCAGGGGATTGGGCCTAAGCTGGCATTCAGACATCCCTCTGGCAGCCCGGGAGCCCTCAGGGGATGTCCACTTGCCAGCAGTGAGCAGGCCTAAGCTGCAGTCGGACATCCTTAGCGCTGCTGAGGAGGCGGGAGAGGTTCGTACCACCACCGCTGTACTGGCAGCTGGCAGCCTGGCTTGTGGCTGAGCAGAGCTCCCCCATGTGGGAGTGCACTGACCACCAGGGGGCAGCTCCTGCGTTGAGCATTTGCCCCTTGGTGGTCAGTGTGTGTCATAATTACCAGTCATTCCCAGTCTTTCTGCTGTTAGGGTCAGTTTGCATATTACCTTTTTATTATATAGGATAGAGGCCTGGTGCATGAGTGGGGGCTGGCTGGTTTGCCCTTCAGGGTGGGGGTCCCCACTGGGGTGCCACTGAGGTGCCCGGCCAGCCTGGGTGAGGGGTTGATAGCTGTTTACAGGCTGGCCAAGCCTCCCCAGCGACAGAAGTTCCCAGCCTCTCCTTTTATTCTTTTTTTTTTTTCTGGGATTTATTTACCTTCTATAATTGAAACTTTGTAACCTGGAGTGGAGCTCAGAGCCGGCCAGGGCTTGTCTTCCTCCATCGCCAGGGGCAACCCAAGGCTCCAGCTCCATGGCCACTGCCAGATGAAAGCAGGTATCTGGGGTTTATTTACCTTCTATAATTGAAACTTTGTTGCTTTGAGTGTAGCTTAGAGCCAGCAGCAGGCGGGGAACCTTGGCTTCCTCCATCGCTGGAGCAAGCAAGCCTCCTGCTCGCTCCAGCTCTGTGGCTGCCAGCCACCATCTTTGTTGGGGGTTAATTTGCATATCTCGCTGATTAGCCAATGGGAGGTGTAGCGAAGGTATGGTCAATTACCATGTTTGTCTATTATTAGGTAAGATGAAACTCTGGGGAAGGTAAATGAGATACCAGTTCAAAAATTCTTTTGTAGTTAGATACAGACAGAAGCTGTTTCCATGACCATAAATCTGGAACAACTGAGATTCTCAAAAGCCAAGGACTAGGTAGTCCCTACTCCATTAGTATTTGATCCAGAAAATGTGGGTTGCTCTGAGACCTAAGCCCTCCTGGACTCTAGCCCTCCACCGATTATTGCCCCCAGTTGCTCTTCCTTCCTGACACTCACCTTTGAGCATGTTCCCTTTCTACTTAAGTCCCCTCTGCCTAGAACACTTCTTACCTGTTTAACTTCCATTGGACCTTTAAGATGCCAGCTCATTTGTCCCTTTCTCAAGAATGTCTTCTGTGAACCCTTCCGCCCCTTCCCAGCTGAGGCCCTTACTATAAACTGTCATGGCAGCTGGCATCTTTTAATTAATTTATTTTTTTAATTTACAACTGTATGCCCGGACAGTGTGGATTTGGTGGTTGAATGTCAACCTATGAACCAGGAGGTCATGGCTTGATTCCTGGTTGGGGCACATGCCTGGGTTTCAGGCTAAATCCCCAGTGTGGGACATGCAGGAGGGAGCCAATCAATGATTATCTCTCATCATTGATGTTTCTATCTCTCTCTCCCTCACCCTTTCTCTCTGAAATCAACAAAAATATTTTTAGAAATTACAATTGTAGGTGTGATTATTAGATGAATTTCAGTCTTCTCCCATTCTTAGTCCCATGAAGGCAAAGGCCATGTCTAGATTTGTTCGCTGTTCACAGAAGCTGCCATTTATGAATTTTCAATGCATATTTTCTGAGATACATGATACCATATGTTTCAACACTCTCACTCTGTTCTCTAATCTTTCTTAATCTGTCCTCTCTACTTTCTATCCATTATGCTAAATTACTTTCAGGAATTTAGTTTTGTTTCTTTTCCTTCCTCTCATATCCCTAAACCTTGAAGTGATTGGTTACTTACTTCCAAAGCTCAGCTTAACCTGATGACTTCCAAATTCAGTGATTCAGGCTTCACTTCTCACTCCAGACCTAGTGTTCCTTTCTATGCTATATTTAAGATACAGTCACTTGAAGGTTCATCTGTCATTTCAAATTTTACCTGGGTGAAAGAGGTGAAAGAGCAGGGGCTTTGTTCTTATAACTCATAAATATTTAGTGCTGTGCAACTTTGGAGAAAATATTTTACCTCTCTGAGTCTCCATTTCTTTACTTATAAAATTGAAATATTAATACTTGTCTTGCAATATTGTTTTAAGGATTGTGTATGTGGAAGTATGTGCATACCTTCCTACATTCCTTAGTACTCAATGCTTGAGACAGTTGACAGGCAATAATAAGCTATCATTACTTTATGTATTTATAAGAATAAATAATCTCCTCAGCCTTCTCTATTTTATTTCTCTTTAAATCAATAAAACCTCATTCTTTTTTTAAAATTAATCTTTATTGTTCAGATTATTACAGATGTTCCTCTCTTTCCCCCCATAGTTCCCCTCCTCCTGGTTCCCACCCCCCACCCCCATGACCTTACCCCCTGCCACCGAAAACATCATTCTTAATTGCATACGCCCAAAATCTTAGAGGTGTTTTTCTACTCCATAAATATGTCATATCATAATACAAACACTATTACTTCTTCCTTCAAAGTATGTCTCTAATTCAAGGTATTCAATTTAAAATATTGTTCTCATTTTTATCACCCTGACCTTGGCCCTTACACTTGTCCTGGGACCATTTAGCTAGACTTTTCATCAATTGCTCTGCCCACTCTCTTAGATTGTGCCTATGACCAGTTTAGGCCTAGAGCAGGGGTAGGCAACCTTTTTGTGAATGCGTGCCAAAACCAGCAAAATCTCTGACTCAAAAATTCTTCTGTGTGCCAACCCTAATTTTTTGAGAACATGTTACGCCTACTTGATATCTCTTAAGGTGTATGTATGTGAAGAACTTTGAAGAAATAATAAAATTCATTCGAGGGACAAAAACACAGTATAAGATGATGAAAAATACATTTATTTTTTAATGTATACATGTACACTGATAGTCCGACAGAAAACTTTATGACTCCGTTTGAAATTATCAGTGGGACTTTTGCTGCTGCATCACTGATGACAGAGATTTTACATCAGGTTTATATTTCGTGACCTTCAGAGATATGCACGAACTACTACTTTCATCCGTCAGGCTACTCCTATTACGAGACTTAACAAAATTCATCACTGAGAACAAAGATTCACAAGCGTATGTGGATGAAACCAAAACACTGGTCGGATCTAGGAAGGCAGGGAGAGTTAAGGCAGAGGCATAGAAATTGCTCTTCCCCTCTCTCATCAATCCATGTCTATGGTCTTTAAAATAACTTGTTACGTAAAATTATTTATTTATCTGAGATGCACCTACACTGAATTTATCTGAAAAATAAAAAAGTGGATATTAAGAAAAAAAATTGTAAATGGAAGATTTTAAGAGAGGGTTTTGCATGCCAGCAAAAGTTACTGGCGTTCCATGTTTGGCACACGTGCCAGGGGTTGCCCACCCTGGCCTAGAGCATGTGGTTTTACACACAAGGTTCTCATGGAAAAGCCTAAACCACTCCTGGCAGAATGAAGCCCAGGTTTTTCCTTCCACTTTCAGCTCTTCCCACTTACCCAACCAACCTTACCTCCTCATGGATCCCATGGACCCATCATCTAATTAGTTCTCTCTCCTTTCTGGACTCCACATACTTTGCACTTCATCATGGTTCCCAATTGTCTGCTCTTTATCATGCTGTTCCTTTTGCCTGGAACAGCTTTATAACCCTTTTCCAGCAATCTCTTTTCACAAAACTCATATCCCGGCACCTAGCCACATTTCTGTAGCTTCCTCCATCTATTCCATGGTGACATAGTAATTCTTTGTGTGTAACTTTGACCCTGATTTTTTCGTGTATGACTTTAAGTTCCTTGAATAATAGTAGCCTTGTCTTCCATTTCCCCATATTTCTTGTGCTGTAAGCAATTCTGGACTTGTAAATAGAAGTTCAAATTTGTAGTCTTTACTGTAACCACTCTGGGTTGAAGTGTGGCAGAGAAACTGGAAGTTAATAGGTTGAAACTTATGAAGTTATCAATACTTGACCTGTTTTGACCAATGATTTTTGTATGGTTCTTCTGATAGCTTAATGTCCTGATCGCAGATGATTTGGCAAAATATCAAATGGGCTCTTTCTCAGTTTAGAAACTATCATTGGAAGTTAGAAAAATGATAGGTTACTGTCCTGCTCACATCTTATTCCACATACTCTAAAAAGGACATCCTATATTGTTCTTTCTTTAAAAAGTAGTCTAGGCCTATTTTCTAAAAAAGTTGGTGGAGAAAATATTAGAGGTGATTAATAAACTTTAGATCCATATGCATTCCTAAAGGAGAACTTTATGATGCACAATGGAGCTATTAACATATATACTAGGACAGAACTAGGATCAGCCCCCAACTTTGCCACTATCTTTGATAACCTCAACCAACTTATTTAAATTTTCTGTGTCTTTTATTCTGCATCTATACAAAGACTTTGATAACATAAGTACCTACCCCTCTAAGTCTGGATGAGAAGTAAATGGACTAAAATAAAGCTTAAGAACAGCGCTTATTCACAATCAGCATTCAATGAATGTCAGTGGCTTTTAGAATTTCTAATTTTAATAGAGTCTCTGCTCTTGTAAAGATGTAAACAAATACCATTAACTATAATAATATCTCTCTTTTTATATTATGGGATAACAAATCATCTTGCTTATTCTTCTTAAAAGTTTTAAGTGACATTTCAGCTTATCAAATCCAGCAAAAATAAATGGTAAAAAAATAGTATCTTCTTATAAAGTAAACTAGAGGCTTGGTGCACGAAATTCGTGCACTTGTGGGGGGTGGTTTCCCACATCCCAGCCTGCAACCTCTCACAGTCTGAGAGTCCTCAGGGGATGTCCAACTGATGGCTTAACAGGGAGCAGTCCTAAGCCTGCAGTTGGACATCCTTAGCGCTGCTGCAGAGGCAGGAGAGGCTCCTGAGCCCGGCTTCTGGCTGAGTGGCGGTCCCCCTGTGGGAGCGCATGTACCATCAGGGGCCAGCTCCTGCATTGAGCGTCTGCCCCCTGGTGGTCAGTGCACATCATAGCAACTGGTTGTTCTGCTGTTCGGTTGATTTGCATATTAGCCTTTTATTATATAGGATTATCATAATTTTATTTCATCTCTCTCTCTTCTCCTATGTAGACGTGAATTCAAAGAAACAGTGTTACCATAGCTTTTTATCCACTCATTTACTGACGGGCACTTGAGCTGTTTCTGGATCTTGGCTATTGTGAATAACACTGCAATGAACATAGGGGTGCATATATTCAACTTGGTGTTTTCTGATTTTTTAGGGTATATTACCAGAAGTGGAATTGCTGGGTCAAAGGCAGTTCTATTTTTAATTTTGTGAGGAAGTTCCATACTGTTTTCTACAAGCAGTCTGCATTCCCACCAATAATGTACTAAGGTTCCCTTTTCTCCACATGCTCATTGATGGTAACCATTCAGACAATGAGGTGATATCTCATTGATATTTTATTTTGCATCTCTCTGCTAATTAGTGATGTTGAACATTTTCTTCATGTCTATTAACCATCCATATGTCCTCTTTGGTGAAGTGTCTATTCAGGTCTTTTGCCCATTTTTTAAATTGGATTATCTGTCTTCCTGCTATTGAATTGTATGTGTTCTTTATTTACTTTGAAGATTAGCCCCTTATCAGATATATCATTGGCAAATATGTTCTCTCATAGAATGGGTTCCCTTTTTGTTTTGTTGATGGTTTTCTTTGTTGTGCAGAAGCTTTTTTAGTTTGATGTAGTCCCGTTTATGTATCTTTTTCCTTTTTTTTCACTGCCCTAGGAGACATATTGACAAAATATGCCCTAAGATGTCTGAGATTTTACTGCACATGTTTTCTTCTGGGATTTTTATGGTTTCGTGGCTTACATTTAAGTCTTTTATTAATTTTGAGTTTATTCTTGTATATATTGTAAGTTTTTCATGTATCTGTCCAATTTTCCCAACACCATTTATTGAAGAGACTATCTTTACCGCATTGTATATTCTTGCCTCTTTTGATAATGTATTAATTTACCATAAAGGCATGGGTTGATTTCTGGGCTCTCTGTTCTTTTCCATAGATCCATATGCCTATTATTATGACAGTACCACGCTGTTTTGATTACAATGGCCTTGATATCAGGTATTGTGATCCCTCCAACTTTGTTATCCTTTCTCAAGATTGCTGAGGCTATTTGGAGTCTTTTGTTATTCCATATAAATTTTTGGAATATTTTTTCTAAATCTGTAAAATATGCCATTGGTATTTTCATAGGAATTGTGTTGAATCTAGAGAATGCTTTGGGTAGTATGGACATTTCTTTTTTAAATATATTTTTATTGATTTTTTCACAGAGAGGAAGGGAGAGGGATAGAGAGTTAGAAACATCAATGAGAGAGAAACATCAATCAGCTGCCTCCTGCACACCTCCTACTGGGGATGTGCCCACAACCAAGGTACATGCCCTTGACTGGAATCAAACCTGGGACCCTTCAGTCCGCAGGCCAGTGCTCTACCCACTGAGCCAAACCGGTTAGGGCTGGACATTTTAATGATATCAATTCTTCCAGTCCATGAATACAGTATACGCTTCCACTTATTTGTATCTTCTTCAATGTTCTATAGTTTTCTGAGTACAAGTATTGTACCTCCTTGGCTAAGTTTATTTCTAGGTACCTTATTTTTTGTTGTTGCAATACTAAATGGGATTGTTTTATTAGTTTCTCTTTCTGCAGGTTCATTATTGGTATATGCAAAGTACATTTGAACAACTGAATGCTACTCAGGTGTAATAAAGAAGAAAATCTTACCTTTCTGACAGCAGGGATGGACCTGGAGATTATTATGCTAAATGAAATGAGCCAATCAGAGAAAAACAAATACCATATGATCTCACATATATGTGGAATCTAATGAACAAAATAAATTGACCAACAAAATAGAACCAGAGGCATGGGTACAAGGAACAAACTGACAGCTGTCAGAGGGGAGGGAGTACAGGGGGACTGGATGAAAGAAGGTGAAGGGAGTAGCCAAAGAACATATATGCATAGCCCATAGTCACAGACAACAGTGAGGTGATAGCCAGAGAGGAGGGGTGGGGACTGGTGGAGGTGGGCCAAGGGGGTGGGGGATGGAGACATCTGTAATAGCATCAACAATAAAAATAAAGTAAAAGAAAAGAAACAGTGTTAAACATGACCTCTGTTTCTAGTTTTTAGATATATCCCAAGCTTTCTGCAATAGATTACTTCTCCTTCACATCTCTCCCATCTCCCACAAAAACAAAAGACACAGCTCTGAAAACAACTTATCCAAGCAAAGCCCAATACTTCATGGGCTATAAAATAAAAATAAATCAAAACCATAATACTTAGCAGTAGTATGGATCATCCATGAATTAAGAATTTGTCTGGTTGAAAAGATTTAACACAGTGCTTGAACACACATTGAAATTGCCTCATACTTCATAGCAACAATGCATTTATATAGGGTTTATTCCTGAGTGATTTAACGTGTTTATGTATTTAACAAATTGCGATGTGTAAGCCATGTTTTAAATACCCGATTAGGCTGACATCACTTCTGTGATTCTTCTATTTATTAATTCCACAAATGTTTAGGGAAGGATTACTGTAGGCTAAGCACATAGTAATCTGCAACTTACCTAAAATAGGGCTACCTGTCTTTCTGGGTAAGGTTACTTTGATCCTTTTTATTGCAATTTGTCAAAAAAATTACGTAACCTTTAAGAGCAGACATGGCCCAAGGGTTTATGAGCTTTTTATATTCAATTTAAAGTGGTGCCAGTGTAATTGCTATTGCCAGCTGCGTGTCTGTTCCCTGCTTAATGCGATGTGTTTAGCTCTAAGACTGGCCTGCCTCCCAGCGCTGGATTTGCCACAGGCGATGGGGGAGAAGACAGTGGGGTTGGTTGCTCCTCAGATCATCAAACCTTTGTGAGTCCAACTGAACAACTATCAGTGAGGAGTGTTTTGACTTTTATTTTTTCTGTTTTGGCAGGAATAAACATTTTCTTGGTGATCTTCAGTGACAACGCTCTTACCTCATCTGGTTCTAGTTTCTCTATTCAAGTAACCATTCCTCAACCAGTCCTGGAAGGGACCCACAAATCTTGCAGTCCCTCGCTTGAAAGTAATAGTTACCAGTCCTCTAATTCTGTCTCTTCCTGTGACTAGGAAAAAGTGTTACACAGCCAGGCCACGGGTTTCAGGCCCTGTACATGGTACAATCCAAAGGGCGTTTCATAGTGCGAAATTACATATAGTGGGTTAAAACATTTAAAATCGGAGTCAGCTAGATCTAGTAAATGCAGCAGATTTGGCGACTATGTGATCTCTGCTTCCAAGGAGTTTAGAATCTGGGAGAAACAGGTTTTGAACGAGGGCACAAAGGGGAGGAAGCAGCATCTGTGGCAGAGGGGACAGAGTTAGAAACGGAGGCCAAAAGGAACATGGTGGCTTAAAGGACATGAAAAAGGATCCCTGTGGCTGAAATGCTGAGTGACAGAGAAAAGAGGCCCAGATTCTGCAGGCGCGTGAGCTGTTTAAGAGGCTTGGACTTTACCCTGAAGGCCAGCCAGCACAGTCAGGGAAGGATTTTAAACCCGTGAGCTGCGAGATTCATGTTTTTCAAGATTACGTTAGCTGCCTTGTTGAAGCATGAGGAGGGGAAGAAGGATGGGAGGGAGACAGGCATCATTTTAAGTTTCACTAAATTGATTTTTTGTTTGGTTAAGATTTAAAAAAATATTCTTAAGACTTTCCTTCATTTCTCATCTTTATTCCCCTAATAATCCTTTCTGAATGAATTTTCTCCTATTCTGTTGTCCAATCTTACGTATCTTCTAAGATCTTTGTGGAACAGAGATCTTAGAAAACATGTCTAGATGGTACCCTTCATTACACTTGTGTTACTTGCTGTTTTGTATCATTGATTCCCTTTATTAGCATGGCTTTTTAGCCACTTATTATGGGTTGGCCTGAGGGAGTGAAGAGTTCTTTGAAGATAGACGAACCGGGTTTTAATTCCTAACTGAGATTTCAGGGTGTATCACTTAAACTCACAGAACTTGGTTTATTTATATGTCGCATGGAAGAAAAAGACCGCCTAAAGATTATTGTAAATAATTGACAGAATGTGTATAAAGTATCTAGCAATTTCAGAATTATAGTAGTTTCTGATTAAAAAGAAGTTTCTTCTTTTTTGCCCTTTTAGATGAATTGAACATCTGTTTCACTGAGCTGTATATCAGTACATAGCCTTGCATTCAATAGGAAATACATAATTGATAAACTAAATGGAAATGATGTCATATACATATTCTTAGCAAAGTAAGTTACTTCATCCAGTGGAACAATGGTGTAACTCAAACTTAGTTATATTCTTTTATTTTATTCCATTGTATTTAACTATGGCTTTGCCCACATAGATTGCTTTTAAAAGTTATTTTTAGTGAGTCTGGAAGAGCGCTAGTATTTATACATTTTATCTTTACCCTGATTTCCTATTCTTCAGACCATGGTTATTGTTCTAAAGGGTGGTCTGGTTTTAATTCCCATTCTCTTTAGACTTCAAGCGTTCACCCCTATCCTTCAGGTTCGCCATGATTTCTGAGAGGCTCCAGGTGCACGGTGCGAGCGAGCTTCAAAGCACAAGCCCTTCTCTGTGCCACTTGGGTCATGTCTATGACTTTCTGTTTCGCACAGCTGAGTAAATGAATTATAATGCATGGCAAATAGTTCTGTGGTAAAGAATGACAATGTAATATATATATATATATATATACTTATATATATTATACATATATTATATAATATATATATATACATATATATTTCTTTCTTTTCTGTGTGGACTTAGGCAGCTTCCAAAGTGAACTATGTGAGATAAAAATTACATGTAACATGTTGAAATATTTACATAATATTTATAACATAGATCGAGGGGCATAGATTATGTCCCTGAAATAAAATAAATAGCAATTTAAAGCACTCATGATGTCCTTTAATAATTAAGATGAATAAAATCTCTGCTGTTTGAATTGGCTCAGAATACTGGCATTTAAACAATGAAGAGAGATTAGGGCTATAAAGCCTAAAAGCCTAAAACTGACACACTTCCTTTAAATTCCCTAAAGGATGGTTTGCCACCTTTTATGGCTTTCAGCGGAAAAAAACAAAACAAAACACAATCTCATGAAAAATAATTCTATTCTCGAATTGTGTATGTATTGATAGAAACTTCAAAAATTGTTTCTGATTTAGCTTACTGCAGGAGACTTAAAAAAACAATATCTAGATGGAAAAATATATCTACTGTTATTAATAGTAATACCAATTTAGAGTCATTTATACTAATTTAATAAATACTAAAATTTATATAGCACTAAGTAGGATAATTTCTTTCAAACCATTGAGTAATTCTTGCAGAAGATTCCATGGGGCTAAAACCTTTTTTTCTTTCTTTTTTGTTGTAATTTTAGAGTGAGAGGAAGGGAGAGAGAGGGGAAAATGAGAAACAACAATGTGAGAGAGAAACATAGATTAGTTGAAATGGCTCAATTTAAGAATCACATCCAAATTCTTTTCAGTTCTCACCATAGATATTTTGACCAAGAATGTGGGAACAATTATTGGCAAATAGATCTTATTGAGGACAGGAAAGGAATTTTAAAAACACGGAAATGTTGCTAAATTGAACTGCACCAGAATTTAGACTTTCTATTAATCAACAAACTCAAATAAGAAAGTGAAAAGGAAAGCCAAAAAGTTGGAAAAATAGACAACTTAATAGAAAAATGAACAGATGTTAGAATAGGACCTCCACTAAAGAGAATATCCAAATGACTATTAAATAAGTAAAATGTTAATCAACCTCGTTAGTCCTCAGGAAAATTCAAATGAAGACCACAATGTGATACCACAACACCTTGACCAGAATGACTAATGGCTAAAATGAAGTACTGAGAGCACTAAGTGTTGGTAAAGATGTAGGGAAACCATACATTGTTGGTGAGAAGGCACACATTGGTGTAACTGTTTGGAAAACATTTTGCCAATATTTACTACAGCTAAATATACATAAATCTTTAACCCAGCACTTCCACTTCTCCTCTCCTCTCCTCTCCTCTCCTCTCCTCTCCTCTCCTCTCCTCTCCTCTCCTCTCTCTCTCTCTCTTTCTCTCTCTCTCTCTCTCTCTCTCTCTCTCTCTCTCTCTCTCTCTCTATATATATATATATATATATATATATATATATATATATATATATAATATACACACTTTGAATAATTATTAGTTCAAATGGGTTAAATCTGAAAAGAAAAAAACATCACTTGAGCTGCCAGCTGTTGAAGTGTGTATACACTTTTTTGGGACATCCTGTGTGTGTGTACATATATAGTTCCAACAGAAATGTACACATATATGCCTCAAAATACTTGTATGTGAAAGCTTATAGAAACATTATTTTTAATAGCCTTAAAGGAAGCAAACCAAATATCCATTAAGAGTAAAATAAATATGCCCTGACTCGTTTGGCTCAGTGGATAGAGCATAGGTCTGTGGAGTGAAGGGTCCCAGGTTTGATTCCGGTCAAGGGCATGTACCTTGGTTGTGGACACATCCCCATTAGGGGGCGTGCAGGAGGCAGCTGATTGATGTTTCTCTCTCATTGATGTTTCTAACTCTCTATCCCTCTCCCTTCCTCTCTGTAAAAAATCAATAAAAATATATTAAAAAATAAAGTAAAGCCGAAACCAGTTTGGCTCAGTGGATAGAGCGTCGGCCTGCGGACTGAAAGGTCCCAGGTTCAATTCTGGTCAAGGGCATGTACCTGGGTTGCAGGCATATCCCCAGTAGGAGATGTGCAGGAGGCAGCTGATCGATGTTTCTCTCTCATCGATGTTTCTAACTCTCTATCTCTCTTCCTTCCTCTCTGTAAAAAATCAATAAAATATATTTAAAAAATAAATAAATAAAAATAAAATAATAAAATAAATAAATATTGGTATACCATGGAATATTATAAAACAATTAGAATAAATGAATGAATGAATATACTGTATTTCATGTCTAAATGTACAACATCAGCTGTAAAAAAGAAGGATCTCTTACCCTTTGAGACAACATGGAAGGACCTGGAGAGTATTATGCTAAATGAAATAAGCCAGTCAGAGAAAGTAAGTACCACATAATCTCACTTATATGTGGAATCTAACAAACAAAATAAACTGACAAACAAAAGAGATCCAGAGACATGGAAACATGCAGCAGACTGGACAAATTTGAGAGGGAAGGGGGTGGGTGGGGGAAGAAATTAAGCAAAGAATTTATACACATATATGCATAATCCATGAACAGACAAGAGTTGGGTGAAGGCCTGTGGAGGGGGCAGGAAAAAGTTGGAGGGGTCAATGGGGGAAAAAGGAAACATCTGTAATACTTTCAACAATAAAGATAATTTTTAAAAAAGCAATATAATGTAATATAAACAAATTTCAAAAACATAATTTTGAGTTAAAGTCAGTTCCAAGAGAGCATATATTTATTATTTTATTTACATAAAATTCAGAAATAGTCAGAGCCAATCTTTGCTGTTAGTATCAGGATAGTAGTTACCTTCCAAGGACTTTTGACTAGGTGTGGAAAAGAGCGGGTGTTTTTAGGTACTAATACTTGTAATTATGTTGCTTAATCTCAGTGAGTGTAACATACTGTATTCAATGGGTGTAAATTTGTCAACCTATTCATTGATGATTTGTGCATATTACTGTTTGTATGTTGTGCTTCAGTAAATAGTTTACACAAAGAAAATTGATGATGACCAATTTGGCAAGGCTTAACAAGCCACTATGGGAGAATAACCTGCCAGTGATATTGTAGCAATTATTGCATGATCCATCTCTGAGGTTTTGTTGGCGTAACCCTTAGCACCAGTGTGCAAACAGAGAAAGGGACAACAGTCAGTCAGATGAGAGCCAATTCTTTTTCAACTGATGCTTTAAAAACACTTTTGGGTGGTTCTGGCCAGGTGGTGCAGTTAATTGGAGCATTGTCCTAGACACCAAAAAGGTTGTGGGTTTACTTTCCCATCAGGGCACATGCCTAGGCTGCAGGTTCCATCCTTGGTTGGGTGTGTCCAGGAGGCAACAGATCTCACATCAATGTTTCTCTCTCACTTCCTCTCTTTCTTAAAAATAAATCAATAAAAACATACCCTCAGGTGAGGATTAAAATGAATAAAAATAATTAAATAAATAAATAGATAGATAGATAGATAGATAAATAAAAACACTGTTGGGTGAATCAAAACTAATAGAGAATAATATTTCCATGCAGCCTACCTGGTGTGATTCAGTGGTGTGATTGTCCCATTCACCTAGAGGTCATTGGTTTGATTCACAGTCAGGGCACATGCTCTAGTTGTGGGCTTGATCCCAGGAGGGGGTGGGCAGGAGGCAGATGGTCAATGTTTCTCTCTCTCATGGATGTTTCTATCGCTCTCTCTCCCTTCCTCTCTCTAAAATCATTAAAAACATATTTTTTGAAAAATATATTTCCATGCAAATGTTTGCAGATTTTGCAGCCATGCTAAGAAGCAACAAGAGTTAAAAAATATTTAAGTGGGAAATAAATTATTTCCTACTATTTAAAATTCTAAAATTAGACTTAAAAATATTTAAGTGGGAAAGAAATTACTTTCTCCTATTTAGAGTTCTAAGACTAATCTAAACATTTTGGGATTTGGGATTATAAAAATTATTAGCAAAGATTTTGGGGTAGCTAATAACTTGAATTATTTGCAAAACTTCAAATATTCAGAAAAACATAAAAAGGTTTTTATGTGTGTGTGTGTGTGTGTGTAGGAAAGGGGACTTTGTAGATGCTTTATTTAATAAAAAATATATAGTAATAGCATTTTAATTTAAAAATATATATTCACTTTGCACTGGTCAACGTATACAAGTTCTGGATACTATGACATTTGCTTTTTACATTTATTTAATTATCTTGTAGTTTTATTATAATTTTCTACCCATCATACAATCTCTATCCTATTCAAATTAATACAAACTTCTAAAATTCCTCCCTTCATTATATTCTCCATATGTAACACTTTTAAATACACTTTATTTTTTTACAAAAAATAATATCACCTTAAGTGTTGTTTCTGTGTAACTGGATTGACATTTCCTTCAATGAATTCTACCAAGATATCAAAATCCAATCTTTTCTCTGGATTTGGAGCTTGAAGCCAGTAAATCAGAATATCCTCAGTATTTTTATTCACATGGTTGTCCTAGAATAGAGCCCCAGAGTATGCTGTAATTCCTTAATAAATAATTGTTGAGTAGAATATCACTAACTACCTAATTTGGCTTAGGTCTCTACTTTTTTCCAGATAGCCTCTTTTCCTGTACTCTAGATTGGCAATGATGACCTCTCCCTACCTACTTCCTTTGTCCTCACCCTCCTGCTCACCATTTTTCTGAAATCCCTGGATTTGTTATTGTTACTTCCTACTTCTTGCCCTAAGAATATCTGAAAGTGTCAAGACAGACTGGAAGCCAAGACAAAGCAATTGGGAGCAACTGTCTAGCATTAGTCTTCCACCTCTCTTTCATAAGACAAGTGATCATTTTAAAATAGACAATGAGAACTTAGATCTATGGTATCTACTTCAATTTCCATCATCCAGTGTCTATCGCCAGCAGGTGAGGAATCTAACTACTTTATGAGATAGGTCATTCCATTGTGGGGTAGTACTCACCACTGACTGTCTTCAACCTTTTGAGGCAATAGTATTTTTTACACACAAATTCTTCAAATATCTTAATGGGGTCAATAGTTTCTCTCCAAAGTTATGTCTTCTTTGCTTAATTGAACCATTCATTTCATGACGTGATTCCAAACAATTTCTTGTTTTGCATCTTTACTTCCAAACCAAATCTGAGTCAGTGTATGTCTAAAATTAAATTAAACATAGCACCCATATGTGGTTTCCCCTGTACAGAATACAGTGGTAGATTCTGGCCCATGACCTGTACTCTACACTTTTTTTTAGTGCAGCTCAAGCTGCCATTAGGTCCATGCTCTGCTTTTCTGTGAGCAGACTTTGGTGACTGACCACGGCAGTTCTAAATAAATAAATAAATAAATAAATAAATAAATAAATAAATACTTCTTTTGTTTCTCCTCCAACAGAGAAAATTCTTTTTATTTTATGCAATAGCTTTACAGTACTTCTTCCTCCACTCTTGTCTTTCTTTTTCAACAACTATGTGAAGGTAACTGCCTAGGCTTCCTATCTCAGCTTTTATCTCCCTCTGCCTATAGGTCAGCTCTAATTGTGTGTTCAAGCATTTGCAACCTTTCAAAACGACAAAATAAAACATCATTCAGCATCCGAATTACAAATCAGCTCCCATTCATTGTAGACACACAGAGTGATAGGCACTGAAGACCTTTTCCAGTGATCTTATTGGATAGGTTGATATTTTTCCCACTTCCAAGTTACATGTGAACTAGAATCCAAACTTCCACTTGGGCTAATTTTTCAGAAGTAAGCAATTGCTTTTTGAGGAATACCAAGTCAATACTGACAAGAAAAATATGTATGTTATAGAATCATGGAATAGTAGACGGAAATATTGTCCAGCACATCACTCTAATCAGAATAGAAATTCATCTTAACCCAATCCTGCAATGTAGCCTTCCAGTTGCTGCTTCAGGAAGAGCAATGTCAGGGATCTCACTGTTGTTTTAGGGCAGCTTACTGAATTTTCAAACATTCATTCTGTGGAACATTCTTCAATAGAAGATGAAACTATTTTCTTTTCTGTTGCTTTCTACTAGACATTTCTAGTTACCTCTTCTGGTCCAAACATGAATAAACCATTTTCACATGGACAACCCTAAACATACTTTTAAATTATTATATTTCACTATGACATTGTTTTTGAAGAGACTTTTTGGTAATCTACACTAATAAAAGACAAACATGCAAATTGACCATACCTTTGCTATGCCTTAAGCCATGCCCACCAGCCAATCAGAGCGACTATATGCAAATTAACCCAACCAAGATGGCAGACCACTGCCATGGAGCTGGAGCAAGCAGGAGGCTTGGTTGCCCCAATGACGGAGGAAGCCAAGCTTCCTGCCTGTCAAAGCCCCGGCTCTGAGCTCCACTCAAAGCAACAAAGTTTCAATTACAGAAGATAAATAAACCCCATATACCTGCTTTCAGCCAGCTGTGGCCACAGAGCTGAAGCAAGCAGGAGTGGGTTGCCCCTGGCGATGGAGGAAGCCAAGTTTCCCTCCCACCTCCCTGGTTGGCTCTGAGCTCCTCTCAAGAGTACAAAGTTTCAATTATAGAAGGTAAATAAATCCCAGAATAAAAAAAAAAGAAAAAAGAAAAAAAAAGGAGAGGCTGGGAGCTTCCTTCGCGGGGGGGGGGGTTGGGGGGTGGGGGGGTGGGGGGTGGGGCTTGGCCAGCTTGAAAACGGTCCTCAGCCCCTCACCCAGACTGGCCAGGCACCTCAGTGGGGACCCCCACCCTAAAGGGGGTGTGGCCAGCCTGCAAACAGCCATCAGCTCCTCACCCAGGCTGGTCAAACCTCCATAGGGTGAGGGTCCCCACTCGGTGGGGGGGGGGGGCAGGCTTTACTAGCCTGCAAACAGCTATCAGCCCCTCACCCAGGCTGGCCAGACACCACAGTGGGACCCCCACCCTGATCCGGGACACCCTTCAGGGCAAACCAGCCGGCCCCCACCCATGCACCAGGCCTCTATTCTATATAATAAAAGGGTAATATGCAAACTGACCCTAACAGCAGAAAGACTGGGAATGACTGGTCACTATGACACACACTGACCACCACGGGGCAGACGCTCAATGCAGGAGCTGCCCCCTGGTGGTCAGTACGCTCCCACAGGGGGAGCTCTGCTCAGCCACAAGCCAGGCTTATGGCTTCCAGAACAGTGATGGTGGTGGTGGGAGCCTCTCCTGCCTCCTCAGCAGTGCTAAGGATGTCCAACTGCAGCTTAGGTCTGCTCCCTGCTGGCAAGTGGACATCCCCCGAGTGCTGCCGGGCTGCCAGAGGGATGTCTGATTGCCAACTTAGATCCAGTCCCCTGGGGAGCGGGCCTAAGCCATCAGGTGGTCATCCCCCGAGGGGTCCCAGAATGCGAGAGGGCACAGGCTCCGCTGAGGGAAACCCCCCCACCGAGTGCACAAATTTTTGTGCACCAGGACTCTAGTACAGTATAAAAATCATAGTGATATTAGCCAATATTCAGCACTTTGCAAATTACATTATGAGTTCTTTGGGCATCACAGATTACTTAGTATTTAATAGGATCATAGGCGAGGATCCAAGTAACACACTAAATTAAAGAGCTTGCTCAAGGCCACTTGATGAGTCAGTGATGGAGTTGATTTGAAGCCCAGTTATCCTATTCCTATATAATAAAAGCCTAATATGCAAATAGACTGAATGACAAAATGATCAGTCACTATGGCGTGCACTAACCACCAGGGGGCAGACGCTCAATGCAGGAGCTGCCCCTGGTAGTCAGTGTGCTCCCACAAGGGGAGTGCCGCTCATCCAGATGCTGGGCTCTCAGCCAGATGCCAGGCTACAGCTGGCAAGCACAGCAGCAGTAGTGGGAGCCTCTCCCGCCTCCACGGCAGCACTGAGGAGCAGCGAGCCAAGCAGTAAGGAGCAGCAAGCAAGCGGGTGGTAAGGAGTGAGGGGTCTTGGACTGTAAGAAGGGACTGCCTTCCATAGTTTTGGTAGTGACCATACTGTCCTCAGGGGAGTGGGCCTAAGCCGGCAGTCAGACATCCCCCGAGGGATCCTGGACTGAGAGGACACAGGCCAGGCTGAGGGCCCCCCCACCTCTAGTGTACAAATTTCATGCACCGAGCCTCTAGTTTCTTATAGCAGAGGCCAAAACCTGAAATGTTTTACTCTGCTATCTGCAGTATGACATGGTTTCCATATTTCTCACCTCGGCATTTGATCTATTTTAAATGCTTTTGATTTGAAAATATGACTCTAAGTACAGTGCTCGGAAGTGGAAGTAGTACTCTAGATGTTATGTGAACAGCACAAATGTGTTAGATTTAATACATTAAGTATTACAACATAAGTTCACTATAACTTTTCTGGACCCACATTATAAATGCACAATCAATTAAATAAAGTTTGTGGTTATTTTCTGTGCAACTCATAACTTCTTTCATTTTTTAAAGCAAGATAATGCTCTGATATAATAACTCCTTAATCAGATAATTTTACAATTGACTTTTTAAAACTTTATTTTTATTGATTTCAGAGAGGAAGAGAGAGAGAGAGACAAGAGAGAGAGAGAGAGAGAGAGAGAGAGAGAGAGAGAGAGAGAGAGAGAGAGATGGAAACATCAATGATAAAAGAGAATCATTGATCAGCTGCCTCCTGTATGCCCCCTACTGGGGATCAAGCCTGGCAACCCAGGCATGTGCTCTGAACAGAATTGAACTGTGACCTTCTGGTTTATAGGTCAACACTCACCCAATAAACCACACAGGCTGGGCTACAATTGAATTTTTTTAAAATGTGTAGTAAAACACATAGGGCATGAAATTAACCATCCTAACTATTTTAAGTGTTCAGTTTAGTAGTATTAGGTATATTGACAATAGTGTTGTGCACTATTATCTCCACAACTTTTTATCTGGCAAAACTGATATACTATGCACTTCAAACCACAACTTCCATTATTCTCTCCCTCCACCCTAGGCAAAACTATTGCAGTTCCTAGCTCTAGGAATTTGACTATTGTAGGTATCTCATGTATGTGGAATCAGACAGTATATGGGTTTTTGTGTATGACTGATACATTTCACTTAGCATAATGACCTCTGTATTATACCATGTACCAAAATTTCCTTCCCTTTTAAGGCTGAATAATAGTCCATTGTATGTATAGACCATATTTTGCCTATTCATTTATCTATTCATGGGTACATGGGTTGCTTCTATCTTTTGGCTATTATGAAGAATGGTGCTATGAACACAAGTGCACAAATATCTATTTGACTCTGCTTTTAATTCTTTTGGATATATATCCAGCAGTGGCATTTCTGGGTTATATGGTCATTCAATTTATAAGTTTTTGAGGAACCACAATACTGTTTATCAGAGTGGCTGTCACCATTTACATTCCTATTACCACAAGGGTTCTAATTTCTCCACATCATTGCCAATATTTTAATTTTCTCTTCCTTCCTTCCTTCCTCCCTTCCTTCCTTCCTTCCTTCCTTTTTTCTACCTTTCTTTCTCCCCCTTGCTTTCTTTCTTCTTTCATTTCTCTCTCTCCTCTCTTTCATCCTCTCTCCTTCCACTTCCTTTTCTTTTTTTCTTTCACTTCAGTAGCTAGCCTAATGAGTGTGAAATGATATGATATTGTGGTTTTGATTTGCTTTTCCCTAATGATTAATGATGTTAAGTGCCTTTTTCATATGCTTATTGTCATTTGTATATATTCTTTGGAGAAATGTTGATTCAAGAATTTTGTCATTTTTAAATTTTATTTTTTATTTTTTGTTGCTGAATTGTAGGATCTTAATCCCTGACCAATACATGATTTAAAAATATTTTCTCCCCTTATGTAAGTTGCCTTTTTACTATTTTTAACTT
The DNA here is from genome assembly GCF_964212035.1 of Myotis nattereri. NCBI lineage: Eukaryota > Metazoa > Chordata > Mammalia > Chiroptera > Vespertilionidae > Myotis > Myotis nattereri. Next base: position 162,244,737 of record NC_138075.1, read on the forward strand.
TATTTTTATTGTTGACACTACTGCAGATGTCCCCGTTCCCCCTACCTTTGCACACCTTTCCCTAGCACTCGCCCTTCCCGTTAGCCATCACCACACTCTTGTCTGTGTCTATGACTTTATTATTTTGATTGAGTTGTTTAATGCATTGAAGTTTTAAATTTTGATGTAGTTCAATTTATCTATTTTTAATTTTATTCATTGTACCTTTGTTGTTATGTTCAGAAATTATTGCTTAATTCAATTTCATGAAGCTCTTCTGTTTTCTTATTAGAATTTTATAATTTTGGCTTTTACATTTAGGAATTTGATTCATTTAGAGTTAATTTTTGTACACATTTTACTTTTTAACATACATGTAAATTCCACATTTGTTCCATTAAATTTCATATTTTTACTTTGGTCATTTTTCTATATTATTAATATCTTTCAAATTATAATTATCAGTCTTTATATTAATTCACTTCTTAAATATTTTCATGTTATCTTACATTTTTTATCAGCATGCCCTCTATGTCCTAAACCTAATAATATTGTTTATTAGTCCAACATTAAAATCTTCCCTCTGACTTGTTGTTGCCCAATACTGCATAAGTATGTTTGTCCAATGTTTCTTCATAAGTTTGACAAGAAAATTATGGATATTAAGGATATTTACCTCAGACACTTTTACTGAAATCCATATTTACTATGTCTATACTATCTCTTTAATTAAGGGGCCCCAAGATTACATTAGTTTGAATTAATGATAGTGATAATATGAACCATTTAATATAGAATGTAAATTGTAAAAAATATTTCAATTGAATGCATTAGTCTACACACTGCAAAAATTTTCTGCTAAAAAATGCTGCAAAGTCCTTCTGTACTTCCTCTAATTAAGATATAAGAATGATATCTGATTATATTGTATAAAACTTATAAATGAATTGTTTTTTTTTCATTTTATATTTTGAAAAATAACCTTACAATCTTAGCTGCATTATTAATTTGTTTTCAAATTCTACCTTCAGACATTGTAAATGGCACCAAGAAAAGCTGTTAACTGAAGCTTCCAAGATTTCCTAAACTCAGAATTAGTGGGGCTGATAGGATAGAAGTGCACAGAACTAATGGGAAATCAGTAAGAATGTATTCTTTTTAAAATATATATATATTTTTTTATTGATTTCAGAGAGGAAGGGGGAGGGAGAGAAAGATAGAAACATCAATGATGAGAGAGCTGCCTCCTGCATGCCCTACTCCGGGAATTGAGCCCACCATCCATGCCCTGACAGTGAATTGAATCGTGTCCTCCTGGATTATAGGTAGGTCAATGCTCAAGCACTGAGCCACAGTAAAAATGTATTCTTAATGACTGAATTGCTTTCTGATTTATTTTTTCCATACTTCTTAATATACTACAGGCCCAATGCACGAAATTCGTGTAAGGGGTTCAGCCCTCACAGCTGCAACAGCTACCTCGGCCCTCGCAAACCTGGCTTCATCTGGAAGGTAGCCCGGAAGGACGTCCGGAAGGTCGTTTGACTGTCTGGTCTAATTAGCATATTACATTTTATTATTATAGATTACACAAAAAATCAAGAAATATGTATGTATATATACATTCATATATATACTTTTTTAAACTTAAAAATCAGTTAACATTAGTAATTTCATGGCTAAGAAGCTGCATGGTCGCGAGTTATAATCACATATCAGAAGAGAGTCCCAGGAGAACTTGAATTCATTTAAATCTGAGTTATGTACTGCTGATTTCTGAGAAAGACATGACCTCTAGATTAGACAATCAAGGCGTCGTTATTTTTATCAGATCTGCCAAGAAAAATCAATTGCTTCCTTCACAAACAAATTAAACAACAAACCTTTCCCAAGGAAGTTACACACATTTGTTTATGTAAGTTGAGGTTATTTTTGAGTTCCAAAATACTCACTTTTTCAAGTATGCATTATTAGAAATGAGTCTAAAAAATAAGATGTTGGTATTTTTAGGCAGAGAGAAATTTAACATATAACCAATGGTTGCTTCAGGTTTTGTAACTAGTGGTGGGAACTCCAACAGGACTGTGTTTAATAGAGTCCTTAGTTTATTATACCAAAGCAGAAAATGTTGAATCACTTGAATTACGAACATTCGATCTACTATAGAACTTTATAGGTCTCAATAGTCAAAGTATTAATTCCCATGCCAATTGTTTCCTCTAAATCTATACCTTTACTAATATAACTGTATCTGCATATACTTACACTGAAATAATGCAATATGCCCTGTATGTCTCATCTGTAAGTTTATTTCACGTCTTCGGTTAAAATTGTCTACATAAGAGAAAGTGCTCTATGACCAAGAATTGCATCTAATAGAAAGAAAAAGAAAAATGACACAAATAATTATATTCTTATAATTACACCTTATGATATGTACCTATAAGTATATTATTATAAACATTATACATTTTGATAGGCCATGACATATCATTAATGCAAAATGCATTCATAGAAAAATAACTTCAGGCTGAGGTTTAACAAACTGCAGTATATGAGTGAGGCATCGGGGGATGGCAAAACTCCAATTTTATTTATTTGTTTAAAGAGATTCTTGATAGCTTTCTACACATCCCACACTATATTTAGATGCTTCTTGTGGCCATGTAACATGCAAAATTGCCTAAAAAGCCTTGGCTTGTCCCTTTGCACATGCATAAGTACCAAGCAGAAGACTGTGATGTTAGAAAACAGAACAAGTCAGGCCTTCTGGTATGGCGTCTTAAAAAAGGGAAACAAATCGCAGCAAAACTTTTTTCATAAGACAATGCAATGGTGTGTGTAAATCCATATACGGACACGCTGACACACATGTGCAGTTATGTTTAAGTCATGATGTAGGCTAATTATGTGGTGGTTAAGAGTGTTAGCTTTGTACCTGGGTGGAAATCTTTGCTTATGGTCCTATTATTTAACCTCTAAGCCCTTGTTTTTCACTTGCAGAATTGGTAAAAGGCTTTTTACCTTTAAAACACTTACAAACATGTTTGCACGTAGTGAAGAGTCATATATGTGAGTAGGCTATTGTTAGAAATGAAGTGTGACGTTAAATGGATTAATGCATATGATATGATTAGCATGTTGGCACAGAAAGTGTTTGTTATCTTTAATGCAAAATGCATTCATAGAAAAATAACTTCAGGCTGAGGTTTAACACCATTTGTGCTGGACTTTCTCTTGTGTAGGTGGAGTATTGTTGCACTTTGAACTGCCTCTAGCATTCTGTAGTTATACATTGTTTGAAATGAAGATACTTGTACTCCTGATGTGATCCTGAAAATGGTGTTTTGCTGTTTCAGAATTTTCTCCAATGTGTGGTATCATATTTTACCTTAAAAATATCTTCTTCTGAGAAAGTGGAGAAGTTGTGTAAAATATATATCAGGTCAAAAAATGTTTATTGACTAGCTAGTGAGTGGAGGCATCCCAAGATATAGTACTTCCTTGTGTAGGATTTAAATTCAGGAGGGAAATATAATAACTTAATACATGTAAACCAATATTATTGAAACTTCAGACTTTATATGGGACATTAATCAAGACAGCAGTTATATAACAGTATCATTGAAAGTACATAAAGACTTATTCTTTAGTGTTAAGTCAACTTTTACTGCTATCAAGCAAAGTTAATTTTTGTAGAAACACTCTAGTATAAAGCTCTGTGGTTCTGACTTCTAGGGATTTGTGATACTCTAAATTTCTTATAATAGCTATTTAATTTTTGCCCTTTATTTTAAATGTTGGGTGGTTAGAAGGAGGGGATTACACTAGATTTCCACATCACATTGAGTGTAAATTCAAAACTTCCACTGGATTTCCAGAACTGGATATTGTTCCTGCCTGCCGCTTGCTCTGTATCTTAAGAATCATCAGGAAAGTCTTTGTTAACTGCCAAATGGTGTGTTGACCTAAGGAAATGAGCCTTTAGCTACTGGAAATCCATTGTGCCAAGTACAACATTCCTAATGAATATGGAAGGAGAGATCATTGTTTAGAGCCCACCTTTTCACCCGCAGGAGTTGCTGAGTTCTGGCATTCCAGTAGGGCTAAGGATGGTGAAGTGAGAAAAGACTCAGGAGACCACTAGAAAGTATTTTTTCAACTTAATTAGGTAATAAAGATTTTCCAGGAAACTTTTTTTTTTTTCAGATTGAGATTTTCCTTAATATTGCTGATCTAAGATATTGCAAAAATATGTATGCTTGGGGCTTTCATTTCAAGTATATCCCAACCATCACACTGCCCTCCTCACTTCAGCCCAGAGCCTAGCCATCATCATCTCTCCTAAGCCACTTGGAATAGTCCCCTACTCACTCACTGTATTCAGTCATTTCTACACACAGAAAGCTGATGAGTGATTTTCAAATGCAAGTCACATTGTGAAACTCTAATGCTAAAATCCCTCTCTCTGTTCTCCTTATTCCAATCGAAAGCCAAAGCCTTACAATAGCCCGTAAGTTCTGATATTATTTCTCCAACTCTGCCCTTACTTGCTTGGCTCCCACAACCCTCCCTGCCTTCCATGTTGTGCTTTAAACATGAGTCCTGCTCCTACTCAGGGCCTTCAATACACTGTCCCCTCTGTGGGAACACACTAACTCCAGGTATTTACACAGCTCTGCTCTGCTCCTCACCTCCTTTAGGCCCTTGCCCAGCAAGGCTTTCTTTGACCACTCTATGTAAAAGTACAAGACTTCTCAACTCTAACAGCCCATTACACTTCTGTAATTTATTTTCTCCAGTATTGCCAACAGACATTATTACATAGTTTCCTTATTTATTTTATCTTCCTACACTCCCAGAATATAAACTATTTGAAGATAGGGATGTTTGTCTGTTATATTCATTGCTAACTCTGGAAACTAGAAGTCAGTGGCCCATAGACAACACTCAATAAATATTTGTTGAATAAATAAATTGTGCTGGGGATTAAAGTCTTTCTAACTCTTACTGACTTACGAATGCTCTTGAAGACTAAAACAATGACCTTGACCTTAGAGTGTTAGCAAAATGTCTGAACTGTCTCCTCCCCTCCAGCCAAGGAGATCTGAATAAAGACATAGTCTAAATTGCCTAACTTGACATGGCATTTTAGTTCTCATATTCTGTTCCCTGTTATTACATTTTTCCTAACATTGAAACTGGCCACCTTATCCTGGCTATGAGAAACATTCTTATGAAAGACTCTGGCATAAGAATGTGAAGGAGATATATGCACACATTGCATCTAAGTCACGTTTATGGAAGTCCATGTAGAGTCCAATGAGGTTGTGGCAGACATCTACAATTCTGTACTGCTTCTTACTAGGCTTTCCAACCCGTTGCTTTGCAAACATTTTTCTCGCCTTGAGTACAAAACAAATACAAAAAAAAAAGATAGAAAGTATATATCAATAAAGAACTTAGACAATTTGTGTTGCTGGAAGGCAGATGAAAACAAATAAATTTTCATTTTATTCTAAGCATTTGGTAGACCTTTTAATGCACCAAATTAATAGGGATAATTGATGTTGATTTATCTTTTCTATATGTAATTGGCAAATTGATTCACCATAAAATTCAATAGAGAAAGATAATTAAAGAATATTAATTCCTATTTAAGGTATTTGTAATACAGGCTGCCTGGTGTAATAAAAGGGAGACATGATATAAATTCACAAAGAATGATTGTGAACTACCTGTCAAAGTAAAAGTACAATATAAGTGATGACAAAAGTAACCCTTATGTAATTTTGTCAGACTTTCATTTTCCCATGAAATGAAATATTATATTTCTGCTCAATCTGAGGAGAAAAAAATTTATTTCCCTCAGGTAAGAAACAACAAATGAGGAACACAACAATATTTCAGAGTCAGGAAAGTTAAGTAGCAGAAAGCAATGTAATATATTTTGTATTCTAATTAGTACAAGATTTTGCGAAATTAGCATAAAGTCCTTATTTTCATTGTGAACATAATCACTTATTATCAAAACTAATATCTATATTCTTTCATTAAACTTTTTGAATTTCTAGTCTTTTATTACTTACTAGGGGCCTGGTGCACGATGCCTCGGCCAGAGGAGTTGACCCTCATCACCCTCCGATCACCAAGCACCGGATCGGCCCCTTGCCCAGGCCTGAGGCCTCCGGCAGAGGTGTCAGGCCTGGGCAGGGGACCCCCAGCTCCCCGTGGTTGCAGGCTCCGCCCCTGCCCAGGCCTAACGCCTCTGGCCTAGGCGTCCGGCCCAGGCAGCGGGGACCTGCAGTGGCAGCGGGGGGCGCCGCGATCGTGGGCTTCGCTTTAGGCCCAGGCAAGGGACCCCTAGCTCCTGGGACTGCCAGCTTCGACCATGCCCAGCTCCCATCGCTGGCTCCACCCCTACTTCCTGCTATCACTGGCCAGGGCGGCAAAGGCGCCTGATTCTCTGATCATGGCTGGGGGGCAGGGCAAAGGCGGCCCCAGGGCCGCCTTTGCCCTGCCCCCCAGTTCTTAGCTCCCCGCTGGGTTTCCGATCACTGTCAGTGGCAGGGGGCTTCTTCCTGCTTTCCCTTTTGCCTCCCTGCATTGTGCCTACATATGCAAATTAGCCGCCATCTTGTTGGCAGTTAACTGCCAATCTTAGTTGGCAGTTAACTGCCAATCTTAGTTGGCAGTTAATTTTCATATAGCCCTGATTAGCCAATGAAAAGGGTAGCGTCGTACGCCAATTACCATTTTTCTCTTTTATTAGTGTAGATACTCCACTCATAACTGACCTTTCTCCAGCATGACCTCTGATGATATGGACATTGTCCTCTTTGATTCAAAATTAGGACAATAAATAATATCAGTGACCACTCATTGATGTTCTACCTAGTGTCAGGCAGGCACTACGGTAGGTACTTTGCACACTTAATCATCCAAAATCTTATAAGATAGATATTTCTATTCCTGTTTCATGAATGCAAAACTTGAAATTTAGAGATTACAGTCCTAGAAAAGAGAGAGTAAAACTGAGACTTAAATCAAAATCATTCTAAATGCTGTCATTTTTTTCTTTATATCACAGTCACTTTCTCCACCTATTTTATGTAGTTTTTGGATGAAAATTAATTATCCCATATATGCATGGTAACACATGTTAGGGAAAATATATGTATTGCTCATTATGTGCAAGTCTGTGTTCAATACTCTCATATTATTTCAAAATAAAGGGGTGAGTCATTATCCCATTTTACAAGTGAGAAAACTCAATTGGAAAGAGGTTAAGAGTCAACAACTTTCACGGGGTTTAACTGAGATGCATGCTCAAATCTGCCTGGCTATAAATGGCACACCACTTACACAAAATCTGGCAAGAGAGTGAAATAACAAATATGCCTAGGAAATGAGCGTATATTACTCTCATTGATTTAAGACTACTTTTGTCCTGGTTCAGGGAAAAGTGATCAAGTTGAGAATATAAGTGAAATTACAGCCTTAGTAATTACTGTTCTAATACTTTATAATTCCTGATTCAGTCCTTATTGATGTAGAAGTGAGCATTTCCCTTGATTTTTATGAGAAACAATCCTTGACTATGTTCCCAACTCAAATCATATGACTGTAAATTTAACAACAACAAAAATTTTTCTAATTATTTAGTCTAATTTAATTTAGATTTAAACTAGAGTTTTTCTTCAAAATGTGTAAGAGATACATTTATGGGGAAGAATGAAGAAAAAGTTTAAGTTGAAAAGTCAACTGAAAGCGTGACTATAGGACACCTCTATGTGTGCTGAAAAGTTTTTCTAGATTTGAAAACAACCTTCTTAGGACACTTCTACATTTTCCTCTTTCAAAAAAGAAGAAAGTGTGTTGCTCAGGTCAGCTACACAGATTCCAAATGGCAACTATTTTCATTGAGCATTTGCAGAGGCGTTGAGATGCTGTATTCAATAACCACATGATGAGAGGCTCTGGGTCCCAGAAGAATCCTTATGCAGGAGAGGGCAGACCTGAAGTTGCTGTGGGAGTATTCACACTGGAATGTCTGACTTATTTGGGATTAAGATGAGATAATTAACATTCTGCAAACACAGCATTCAGGTTGAGTTCACTTGGAAGCAGTAGTGAATTAGAACTAACCTCTGAATTTATCTCTTCTGGACAAAAACAATGAAACTGACATGGCTTGATTGGTTCTGGCTTTGTCTGGATCCCACACAAACTCCCTTTGTCCCCTTCTGCACAGTCAGTCACTCACTTCAGCCGTGTCTTATACATTTTACTTTCAAGAGAAATAAGTGCAGAGAAAAGGAGAAAAGGCAAACAAACAATCAAGACTTCCCAAAAGGCTGTTTTATGATTTATGTAGGTTTCATGAGCGGAATGAGATCATTCTTTTCTGTCCTCAGAATTTCCATTCACAGACCAAAAATGACTGATATTTCTCTGTATTATAACAAGTTCCAGAGGAAAACTTAAGTGTCACAAAGTCTTATGCATCAAAAATATTAACAGGAGAAAATTGTTGAGTAGATAAAAATGTGTCTGCCATTTTATAAATTATCTACCGAGTAACTATTATCTTCAGAACCTTCAGCAGTATTAGTGGAAACTCAGTCCATTTGAATCTATCGTTCACATGCATTAATTAGCATACAAAAGCTATGTTGTTTTTTATGTTATAAAACCCAGAACTGACTCACATTTTTATCCATCCTTATGCCGTCACCACATCCTGCTTCTAAATGGGACCTTAAAGTGGGAACTTCTCACCTTGGGGATGCTCAATGAAATACTACCTTGCCCATAAAAACTGTGTCTCACTCAATGACTGCTTTCTGTGTCGGCAATAGAGGTTATTGATAGGGTTTCCAAGTTCTCAAGTTACGTTTGGAATTTTTTATTGTTGTTTGTAATCCTCATCGAAGGATATGTTTGTGTTGATTTTAGAGAGAGAGGAAGGGAGAGGGAGAGAAACACTGATGTGAGAGAGAAACATTGATCAGTTACCTTCCACACACACCCCATGAGGAGATCAAACCCAAACCTGGGTATGTGCCCTGACTGGAAATCGAACCCACCACCTTGTGGTGCACAAGATGACACTCCAACCAACTGAACCACACCAGCTAGGTCTTGGAGTTTAAAAGGCTAGAAAATAGTATAGGTATATGTTTACATCGGTGACAGAAGTTGAATCACTTACTAAATTATATCCTTAAGTTTTCAAGTTGTGACTTCTGATCCCTCCTTAATGAGAGGTGAATTTAAAAAAATAAAGGGGAGACTAGTTTGTAGAGGTTGTGACAGAATCCAGGAATATTTGAAGATACATATTAAAGTACTATTGAACTATTTTCCACATAAAATATATGTTTAACCTAAATTTTGACTTGGCAAGTCACGCAGAACGGGGCTTCATGTCTGGCTCTTAGAACTCTACAAGTTTAGATGCAAAAAGGTTGCTTTTCTCTGGCCACTCACCTAGATAGTGGGGATTACCAAGATGGCAAGCTAGCATTCTGATTTTCATTCAAGCTTGGGTTTTCTTCCAGTAAAGTCTTCATGTTATAGGCAAAGCAAGCTTGACTGTTTTCATTCCTGGAACTCTTGTTCTTTTGAATTTTGAGTTTTTCTTATATTTTCTCCTCTCCCAGAAAGAGAAGAATGAAGAACCAATTCAACCAAAGGGTCAAACTTCCACTATTCAAAGCAGTAGAGATAGATATCATCAATAATTCCAACCTTAAGAATGGGCGCTGCATGCCAGTCAAGTATGGTCTCCTAACAAAACAGCCTAAAGTATACAGAGGAAAGAGCGTAATAAGCCACAAGCACACTGGAACCTAATCACAGGTCACAGGCCTGGGAGATGACAAGGGGGAGTTGACCTTGACTCCTTTTTCAAGGAAAACGTTGATGTGTCATAGTGTTGACAGGAGGAGAGATGAAGTAGCTGCTCGATGTGGTGCTTTGCTCTCTCCAGGGCCTCACCTGGCTGCACTCCTGTCACAGGCTGAGATTTTATAACACGTCACAAGGGAGATGTTTAATTCTTCATAATACTTGGTTTCTAGTTTTTGCCACCAGTTTGATTGTTAGACTTGCTAGTTTAGATTTAGAAATAAGAATGAAGAATGAAGGAAAACACTTCAGACCTCTGTAATGGCCCATTTGCTCTCCTTCCTCCAGTACTGCCAACTCTGAAAGCTGACTCCCTTCTCATCCACCTGCAGTCTCAGTTCCACCCCAACCTCTGTGACCAATCCTTTTTATTGACAAACTGATAGGTAAACTGGATATGGTGTATGCAATGGAAAAGTATAGCAGCCACACTAACATTCTCAGATTGTGTTTTCCCTCTGGTTGGAAAGGCTGCTGGTGAAACCACATTAACATAAGATTGTGAGTTGAATAAAGTAATTATATGAAAAATTAAAAGATACTGACAATTAATGTATAAAATTATTATTAAATGTTTATAGTGTATAATAGATAAAATATATTTAATTATAAAAGACAATAGAGCATATGGTAGAGGCCACCAACTTGCTGATGGAATGTTGTTGAGATCTTATGCATGGAGATTTAGGACATTGAAGAACTATCCCCACCATTAAAAGATTTTACCAGGAGATTATTTTCTATCTGGAGACAGGCTGACTTTCCTGGGAGAAGACTTGTCATTACAGGGGAAGAAAGGCAGAGACAGCCTTGAATCATTTCTACTCACAACCTTTAATTGCTACAAGTGTCCTACAGCGAAGAACTCACTTGAGCCACTGAGTTTCAGAAGACACCATTTATGGCTATTTCTTTTATTAAAATGTGAACTACAACTAACTTTACAGTATTTCACTGATGAGCGCTTTAGTTTCACAAGATTTTTATTTTACATTTGTTTATATCATAATTATCCTCCATGCCCTTTTGAATTTTAATTCTAAATGCAAATTTAATGATGCTTCTACTTGTGTCACCTTTCAAAGAGCTCTAAAAGGTTTATGAATACAACCTGATCTGCGTTTCTCTTGCCTCCAATAACATCCCAGACAGGAGGCCTTTCTGACTTCTCCCAAAGCAGAAGATGGAGAATAAAAGATCAGATTACATACCCAAGTCACTTCTGGTCCAAAGGCCCCATATTCCCAGACCGATTAAGCACATTTCCATTTGGGAGTGTGGTTGCTCTTTATCATCATATCCAGTTTGTTTCAAAGTTATACTTAGGCATTTTTTTGTTCTTAAGTAATATTTTAAAGTTTACTTTTAGAATTCAACCCTGAGACAAAATGGAAGACAATCACTTCTTGAGCAAGTAGAAAATGAAATCTTAGCAAAGTTTATAAACTAAAGAATTTTCCCATAACAACATTTTTAAAAAATTTGCCACCATTGCATTTCTAGTCCTCAATTTGTTCCTAATTTCTTATTCTTCCCATTTGTATCCTGAGATAAATACCCAAAGTTAGATGATTTCTACCAGCAAACAAAGCAAACTCCAAGAACTCCAGATTCATCACTAATTTCTTCAAAAGGCAGACTTTCTGGGAGGAGATGATGTCAGGTAACTGGTGAGGAAAGCAAAAAACTGCTTCTTCTTTTGTTTACAAAGAGTAAAAAGTTTAGCCATCCACAGACCAATGCCAAATGCAGCAGTGCTTTCTCAAGTCTTTTGATCCTGAAAATAGTTATGCCTTTAATCTTTATATCACTATTCAGTTTGTGTCTCGTCCCAGCACAGGACACAAATGTCTAGTACACAATTACAAGTTTCCTTTCATACTTCGCTTCCAGATTTTACATTTGAAGCCAAGTAGTTTTTTTCTATTTATTTCCCATTTTCTTTATATTGAACAGAAAATTACAAATTTTCCTCATTGCCAGACTATTATCTGATTTATAGGCCCAGTGTTGCAAGATCAATAACATGCTTTTTGTACACAAAGAAAAGGAGATTGATTATTCTTATTACACTTGATTATTCAACAATTAAATAATTAAAATTTCACCATAGAAAAGAAAATAACTATGATAGTATAAAAATTCATATTTGCATGATACTTTGAAGCTATTTACAGGGATGAACACTCTATTACAGTTTCTCTTTGCTCATGATAGAGAGCTTTTAAGTATTTTTGAATGGGAGATACAGATTTTTTTCGTCCATCCCCTTACCATTGCTATCTGGAGGGATTAATGCCTCATAAAGATAATTAAATGGATGGATACTATGGCTGAGTAATTCCCTTCGGTCAACCTACTGGCAAGAATGAAGTTGAGTTGAACCTTTAGTTTCCAAGGTTAGAGATAGATTAGATAAATGGGAAACAGCCACTCCTCCCATATCCTGTTCATGGAATGAAGGAAATGACTAAAATAGGGACCAAAGGAAATTTACTGCTCAAACATATCAAGGATTAGGTTCCGCAGTACTTAAAAAAAGAAATCCCAAACTATTGTAAGAATTGTATTTTCAAAGATGAATTATGTGATTCTGAAGTTTCTGAAAAACAATTTTATTTTCCAGTTTGAAATTGTCATTGAGTAAACATTGAATCATGTTTATCCAATGGAAATCTGTTATTTGGTTTACTCAGAGTAAATAGAATTATTAAAATGTCGCTGACTCATTCTCCTGTCTGCCGGGTGATTTGCTGCCTTTAATTAATAATAAAAAAATATATACGCCTCTCCTAACGCTGACTCTAAATTTTGTCAAAGATTGGTGTTGTTTTATAGGATAAACGGAGAATGCATAGGTGTGATTTGAGCAGCTTTTCACATAGCCAACATGTGAAATTCCATTAAATGTACATGCTTGCTTTATTTTTTTAATAATGATAGGCGAACAAATAAAGGAGAATATAGAAAAGATTTTCTGAATGTGCAAATCTATGAACTTGGAGTCCTTCTTGCAAAATTATAAGTCCACGGGCTCCTTAGGGACACCCAGTCCCACTAATGTCAAAGAAAAGATGCACATGGCTCAGCCATGTGGACCACTGAGGGAGGACCAGCTTCTTTGTTTATCACAAGCGCTCTACTGATGAGGGGAGTGACTTGCCTTCAAGAGCCACAGAGCTGGAAGTGGATCTTCTTTGAAACTGTTTCCTTATGCAGATCTATAAATAACCCCTCTACAGCAACAGGGAAATTTGAGCCCATCCCTATTTTTAAAAGATGATGTACTCATTCTTATCATTTTTAGGATCTTCTTTATTGTCCCCTCCCATATTATCAGCACTGCTCTCTGTGTATGGGTCTCACGTCCCTCAATTATTTTTATTTTCAGCACAAGCCAGTAAGCAGTGCATGAGACAAGAAGTGATGACGATAATGACTGATAAATCATAACAAATGATAAAAGCCAGGTTTGTTTTTAGTTATTTTTAATTTAGTGTTAGAAATGGAGAAAGATGAATAGAAAAGTTCTTTCTGAAGGGTGGCAATACACTAAGGAGAATGGATTTTTATACATGATTCCTCAATGTATCACCCCAGAGTTTTGACACATAAATAGGTGACAGATGTCTTTAATGTGTCGTAAGCAAAAGCACATCAGAGTTACTTATGCTTGGAAATGAAAATACATTTCATGAGAACCCCTCACCTCCCTCTTCTGAGTCACTTGCAGTGTGTACAAGTCTGGTGACTGAAGCTGTTCTCCTCGTTGTTGTGTAATCTCTCCAGGGGTGGGGAGATAAGTAAAATATTTATAGACATGTATTTTCCTTACTTATTTACAAGAAATGTGTGTGAGGGCATTGAAAAAATAAATTCACCTTTGTTTGCAAATCCAATGCAGAATTGTGATGCTTTTATAGGTTTTTTATTCTAATGCTCTCTACTCCCACTACCTGGGTGAAGAGGGTTAGCAAGGACCATAGCAAAACCCAAATTTACTGCAGTCCCCTTCACATTAATGGACCAGGGCATACGTCTTTTTAGCAAGTGTGGAATTCAAAATTATACCACTTGGGAGTTCAAACTCTACCACTTAATCTCTCTAGTCATTGTCTACTGTTCTCTCCTCTTCTCTTCTCCCCTCTTACTTTTTCTGAACGAGGCAGTGTTGTCTGATTCTGGACTATTGGTCAGGAGTGGTGAGAGGGCATATCACTTATTTTAAGATTCTTACTCTGCCAGTGTGAATTGAGCATTGACTGTCAGTGGTTGAGCATTGACTCATGAACCAAGAGGTCACAGTTCAATTCTGGGTCAGGACACATGCCTGGGTTGAGGGCTTGAAGCCCAGTGTGGGGTGTGCAGGAGGCAGCCCATCAATGATTCTCTCTCATCATTACTGTTTCTATCTCTCTCTCCAGCTCCCTTCCTCTCTGAAATCAATGAAATTTATTTTTTTTAAAAATTCTTTGTAATCACTGAGAAAACTTGGCGGAAACTAAGAGGACTCACTGAGATTGCAAATTTACAACTGCATTCATGTTATGAATCCACAGGAAAAGGAATAGAAATGCCAACCATCACATGAAAAGATGTTCTACCTCACTCACAATAAGATGGAAATTAGAACAGTGTGATACAATTTTTCACCATTCAGACAGCAAAAGATGAAATATGCAGTATTACCCCGTACTGGGGTGGATGAGAAAATGCTTAAAGGCACATTACCTTTGGATAACACTTTGGCACCATCTTTCAAAACTTAAAGCACACATGCTTTTGGACCCAACAGCTCCATTTCTAAGGACTTTCTCCTATAGATCTACTAATTTAATCAGGCAAAGATATGATGAATGCAAGGATGCTTAATGTAATACTTGTATATTACATTAATATCTAGATATATGCATATATATACATATATATATATATTTTAACTTGGGAAAAACTTCTTTGTTCATCAACAAGAGACTAGTTAGGTAAATTCTGACATAGCCATTTAATAGTTATAATGACTGATTTTAATGTGTATACATATAGCTTTTATTATTTCAATGCATAAGCGAAAGATATATACACAAAGAACAAGCGCTATATAAACACAAATGTTTACAGTAATAGCCTCTGGGGAGTGAGACTGAAGGTCAGGGGCATTTGGTTCTTTAAATTAAAAAACAAATCGTAATGGAGTTAATAGTAATGTATTTCTTTTGGTCGAATCTGGTTTTCTGTATTTTTTAAATTTGTTTTGAACTTGAATAAGTGTCAAAGAAATGTCTTTATACTAATAAACTGGTGAATACAGTTTATGTGACATGTCATACTAGACTTTCTTGGGACCATAACACATAATGAAAAAGTGCACCCAGCAAGCGCTTTCGGCCACATGCTGAGTCAGCTCCTGGAGACAATGACCTTGCTGATGCCTCAGGGCATTGTCCATAACTAGCCTCCCAAAGAAAACTAGGCTGCTGGTAAACAGCTCTCTCTAGACACCACACCATAAAGTCCTGAAAACCTACTTTCTTTATAATATAATCAAAGCTAAGTTATGTGCTTACAAAATGCCATATAATCTTGATTTAGTACTTCAATGTGTTTTCATTATTTGGCTGGTAGGGAAAGAAATTCTTGGGTAAAGATTTTTTGTCAAATGGGAATTTCTCTCTTTTTTGCCCCTGTCCAGGAAAATAGACTCATCATTAATGAAAATGACATTAGACATTTACATAGGGATCTCAAGACTCAGAGCAGTGACATGAAATTTGCAAGCTATATTTTAGAATCACTTTATCTACTAATGATGCCTTGAAAGACTCCTCTGGTGCGTGTGCCCTTAGGAGCTTCTGACATGACTCAGACACTTAAATCAGAGAAAGTAAAGATCTCATAGTCTTGTGACACCATTAAGGGTTTGTTTGATATCTGATTTCAAAACTGATTAAACCTATCTATCTGTCTATCTATATCTATCTATTTATTGACTTAACAATCATCTATCTTACAGTGGTTCTCAACCTTCCTAATGCCGCGACCCTTTAATACAGTTCCTCATGTTGTGATGACCCCCAATTTCATTGTTACAAATTGAAGATAATTAAAGCATAGTGATTAACCACAAAAACAATATGTAATTATATATGTGTTTTCCGATGGTCTTAGGCGACCCCTGTGAAAGGATCGTTTGACCCCCCAAAGGGGTCATGACCAACAGGTTGAGAACCACTGACTAAGAGCAACAGAGAAACAAAGAGAGATAGAGAGAGAGAAAAAGAGAGAGAGAGAGAGAGAGAGAGAGAGAGAGAGAGAGAGAGAGAGAAAGAAAGAAAGGGAGAAATAGGAGAAAAAGAAAGAGAGAAAAGGGGATTCAGAGGAAAATAGAAGAAATTAAATAAATAAAGAGAAGGGAAATCAATATCTGTAAAAAAAAAAAAGTGGAGTTGTACTGTAAATTGATACTGCACTTTCTAACTTACGGTAAACATTTTGTCTTAGTCATTGATTCTACAGCTGAGGAACTGAAACCCAGAGGAGTTTCCCTAAGGTTATAAGGAGTCAGAATGATATTAGCAGTGACAGGAGATCCTAACTTTCCTTTCTCCACCTTTTATTTTATACTATTTATGTCATAAATCATAATAGTCATATATTAAAGAGTGAAATTTAAAAAAAAAATCAGCCTTGTTTAAGCAACAGAAGGGGCTAAGTATCTGAGTATGCTGGTAGATATAAATGTTATGATTCTGTCCATTCAAACTTACAACAATTTTGGGTGCTTACTGAATGTAAAACATTGTGCTAGTTACTGGGAATATGATGATTAACAACAGAGATAAGACCCCTGTGTTCATGGTATTTTACTTTATTTTAGTTCTACAATATTTAATTGCTTGGTAGAGGTAGGGTTTCTCTCTAAATAATAACCAGGGAAATCTTTCAGGCATCCTCCGTTGACCACATTGAATCATTGTGTCAAAGCTAGAGAACCCTTATACGTGTTAGTGTTGGTTTGTTGACATGACTTCACATTGCCTTTCCCAACATTGATCTTTCCTGGATAGAGGACATATCTCTCCTCCTTCACATTCCCTTTATGTATAACTTAAAGTATTAGACACTTTGCCTTAGTACAATACACATCTATTTCATTTTACTTAGACTTGTCTAAACCTAAACATGCAGTGAGCACTTGGCAACAAGAACACGCTGCCACCTTCCAGATGGACGGGCATATGCTGCAAGGACCTCCTGTGGTGCCAGTCTTCATCTGCTCTAGAAAGCAAAGGAATCCATCTCCAAAATCTTCAGTGCTGACTATAAAGCTGGTTGTTTTGAAGTCTTTGGGAACATTCTATTTTCTCTAAGGTCATGTTGACAAGTGCAACTTCACATCCGGCCCACTGGCAGCCTAAAAATACATCTATCTGGGTTTGGGTACTTTTAGGATATTTCCTCAAGAAATGTTGAAGGCTGGTGAAAGCATTGGGGAAATGGAGGAAGAAAAGCTTTCTGGTGACAAAAAATTGTAGAATAAAAATGTACCAATTTGCCTGGTTGAAATTCTTTAATCATATTCTTGACTCATATTTCTTCAATGTTTCAGTGTCTGTCATCATGAATTTATGGTAACAACTATTACAAAATGACTTGACTTTACATCACATAAAAACTTTATCGATATTGTTTTCAGATCAAACAATCTGATTAACAGATTAAACTCTATTCTGTAAAAAAAAAAAAAAAAAAAAAAGTGCTCAAGGAGGCATACCTGGTTTATTCTGAAGGGTTCAGTGAAGTCATTATTCCCCCGAACCAAGAATGCAATTAAGAATAGCAATGAAGTCTTCCCACTCTATAGGAGTTCTCTTTATCTGTAGGTTGACTCAGGTTTCAAAGGTGGGTCTTTTCATGTAAATTTAACTGTAAAAGGGCAGAGAGGATGTCTTTGCTGGAGTTCTCAGAGAATTGTGATTTGGATATTCAGTCAGGAAACTGCACTTTGTGTGTGAAATTGAAATGTGCAGTTGGGCTTGAGTCTTTTTTTTCTGTTTTTTCTTTTTTTTTAAATTGATTAAGGTATTACATATGAGTCCGTATTCCCCCATTGCCCTCCACCGCACTCCCATACATGCCCTCACCCCCCTGCTGTCTCTGTCCATTGCTTATGCTTATATGCATGCATACAGTCTTTTGGTTGGGCTTGAGTCTTTAATGTGAAAAATATGTGTCCAAAATTCTAACTAGCTGAGTTTTAAATATGACCCCACTGTTCATTTTTTAAATAGGTCAATTATGCCTTCTTATTTAAGGATTCTTATTTACCTCAACAAACAATTTTTTAGCATTTTAATCAGGAACAAAATAGTTCTTTGTTCAATAGGGGATTAAAATTAATGAGTCTGTTTCTAATAGCCAAGGAATTTACTGGGAGAAATAGACAATAAACATTCTATATGTCTACCAAGACACACACTGAGTTGAATGCCAAAAGAGGGGCTCATGAATGTTACAGAAGGACAAAAGTGACAGGAATTAAATTTGATTAAAAATAGAAAGGATGACTTGAAGGAAAGTTAGAATTTCATCAACCATAACTTAAAGGTATTCTGAGAAATGACCTCTAAAGGAATGCTTTTCCAAAATTTCAATTAATTAAATGGGTTCAATTAGAGAGAAAATATTAAAATCTCTTTTAATATATTTGAACTATTTGGAAATTTTATTTTTTCTAATATGCTAAATATTTTTATTCAGTAATGTGTG
This sequence comes from Myotis nattereri, assembly GCF_964212035.1. NCBI lineage: Eukaryota > Metazoa > Chordata > Mammalia > Chiroptera > Vespertilionidae > Myotis > Myotis nattereri. The sequence goes on from NC_138075.1 coordinate 162,263,394, forward strand.
ATGATTATTTTTATGTGTCAGCTTGACTGGGTGCCCAGATATCTAGTCAAACATTATTCTGGGTAAGGCTGTGAGGGTGTTTTTGGATGGGGTGAACATTCGAATCAGGAGACTGAGTAAATCAGGCTGTTTTCCCTAATGTAGATGGGCCTCAGTCAATCAGTTGAAGGCCTGAATAGGACAAAAAGGCTGACCTGGGAGTAAAAGGGAATTCCATATACCTCACTGCTTGAGATGTATGTATTTAATTCTCAAATTTAAAAAGTATATGTTGGAGTTATACAAAACTGCTCAACGTTTTCTTCTAATAAAGATGTTCAAACTGTACTACTCTTGGATATTATTTTTTTTTTATTTGAAAAATCAGGAAGTGATAGTTAACCATTGCCCACAGATATTATTTCTTTTTTAAAATGTTATTTTTACCTTTCCTTAAGACTTTCTTTACTCAAATGCTACCTTCAGTGGTTCACTGGCTGAAACTTAACAAGACCTAAATACAAATAGAAAATGAAAGAGAAATGATTGAAAACACATAACCCCTCAACCCACACACCACCAGTACCACCACCACAACAACCACAACATACAAACAAATCAACCTTTTAAATGACAGATTTCTGAAATAATCAAAGCCCACATGCCTAGAAAAATTTTAGACACTGTCCTGTGCACACTTCACCTTATAAAATAATCACAATTTACTACAAAACATCTTTATAATTGCCCTCAGCCCCTCACTCAGACTGGCCAGGCACCCCAGTGAAGACCCCCACCCTAAAGGGGGTGTGGCCATCCTGAAAACAGCCATCAGCCCCTCATCCAGGCTGGCCAGGCTCCCAAGCGGGACCCCCACCCTGATCTGGGACACCCTTCAGGGCAAACAAGCCAGCCTCCACCCGTGCACCAGGCCTCTATCCTATATAGTAAAAGGGTAATATGCAAACTGACCCTAACAGCAGAAAGACTGGGAATGACTGGTCACTATGACACACACTGACCACCAGGGGGAAGATGCTCAATGCAGAAGCTGCCCTCTGGTGGTCAGTGTGCTCCCACAGGGGGAGCTCTGCTCAGCCACAAGCCAGGTTGATGGCTGCCAGTACAGCGGTGGTGGTGGGAGCCTCTCCTGCCTCCTCAGCAGTGCTAAGGATGTCCAACTGCAGCTTAGGTCTGCTCCCCACTGGCAAGTAGACATCCCCCGAGGGCTGCCGGGTTGCCAGAGGAATGTCTGATTGCTGGCTGAGGCCCAATCCCCCAGGGAGCAGGCCTAAGCCAGCAGGTGATCATCCCCCAAGGGGTCCCAGACTGCAAGAGGGCACAGGCCGGGCTGAGGGTCCCCCCCCCCCCAAGTGCACAAATTTTTGTGCACCGGGCCTCTAGTTAATTATAAACATAACAGTCATAACATAATTGTATGTACAATTTAGAGTCGGTATATTTGTGTTATTGGGATAAGAGATGTGATAAAGTAATCTAGGTCAAAAATAAAACAATGACAGAGAAGTAAACTCTAAAAAGACAGGATGTGTTTGGAAGCCTGAGGAGTCTGAAGTGTCTACTAGTATATGTGATCTTCAAAAGGAGTAGTGGTAAAAAAAAAAAAGGCTGATAAATATGAAGGAAATATACTGAGTAGATTCTTATCTGTCATGTAAAGGGATTGTGCGATATTTTATAGACCATAGTTCTCAACTTTGGGGCGAGGTATCTGTGCTAGAATAGTATCAGGGAAGATAATTATGTCATTAAAACAAACTGGGAAAATCATAAGGGTGCATGTCTGGCTGAGAAAAATGCATTTCCTATAGAACACACTGAGTGTGATGGCTCCGCAGAACACCTGGGAGGAGATGTCCAATGTGAAGCTGAAAGTATGGGATTGAGGGCTGGGAACAAAGATTTGGAGACACAGATCTGGGGCTCACCCTCACAGAGTTGATAATTGAAGCCATGGGAACCCACAAGATCCTGTTCAGCATTTCATCTTCACTCCTCCAAGGCAGTCACAGAAATTGTCTCTGTGGAAAGACTTTCCATGGGAATTTATAGGCCTTTCATATGCATCAGTGAAAAAGGCTTCGCTTTAAAATGAAAAATTGCTGACCTTTACTGTAGACACTGTCATGGGACAGTGATCTTTTTCCTCTAGTTATTTCAGGAGGGTGCTGCCTACAACTCTGGGAAGGGAGTATGGATGACAGCACGCTAAGCCTATAGGCAGCATAGATCAAGAATCCAATAGAGCCCAGCAGATGTGACTCAGTGGATGACCATTGACCTATGAACCAGGAGGTTGAGGTTCAGTTCCCAGTCAGGGCATATGCCTGGGTTGTGGGCTCGATCCCCAGTGTGGGATGTGCAGGAGTCATAGATGTCTCTATCTCTCTCTCCCTCTCCTTTCTGCTCTGAAATCAATAAAAATATTTTTTAAAACAATAATCCAGCCCTAGCCGGTTTGGCTCAGTGGATAGAGCATTGGCCTACAGACTGAACCGTCACAGGTTCAATTCCTAGTTAGGGCACATGCCTGGGTTGCAGGATCCATCCCCAGTACGGGGTGTGCAGGAGGCAGCTGGCTAATGATTCTCTCTCATCATTGATGTTTCTACCTCTCTGTCCCTCTCCATTCTTCTCTGAAATCAATAAAAATACATTTAAAATAATAAAGGAAATATTCATTTAATGCTAAAGTTAATTTTAATAAGCTATTTCTACTTTTGTGTGAGAAACAGATCTCATATGATTCAGGAGAATTTTCAGCAGAACAGTCGTTCATTAGTCAAGGTTTCTTATCACTTGCATAATCTGTTCACAATGTCTCTGGAAGCAGATTTAGAAAAGCAAATCGCTTTTATAAAACCATGCATCTGATTATCCTGGTGCCTTGAAATAAGAAGTTTTTTACTACTCCCGAAGTCTGTTTTGGGTGTTAAACATAATGTTGTTTGGAAGAAATGAGACGAGAACCCCAGTAGAATACATGCTTTTAAAATGGAATAAAGAAAGTATCAAAGCTCCATTGTTTGTTTTCTCAAAATTATAATGAATTAAGTTTTCCTATTTGTTTTGCTGGAATTTTGTACTAACTGTCCATCTTTGGCTAATATGTTCATTATTCCTATATGCTGGTATTAGTTGGTCTTCAGACATCTGGACACTGTCATCTGTAACATTCCTCCTATACATGACCTTTAAAACAGTGCACTTTTTAAAAGGGCCCACTCTTTTGGTTAGTATCCATAATCACTTCACAGGATAAACAGACCTGAGAAATTTAAGTTTTCTGTATAAATTCTAGTTTATAGCCTGTTAAGTCGATGCTGTTATGGGCATTAAAATCACTGAAACTACTTTAGTACTTAGGAAAATAACTGAAAGTAATATTAAAATTTTATATGTACTGAGGATAATATGGCTTTCATAGTTTTGTAGGCATGAACCATATCTGGTTCAGGCACTTGGGAGAATATTTTTAAGAAAATATTGTAAAGGAGAAAACCATAGATATAATTTATTTAGATTTTCCAAGGGATTTTACTAAAGCACCACACTAAGGGATTAAAGAAGTACTGCATGATCGCTGCTATGTATTTTAAAAGTGGTTGTCAGCCCAGCCAGGGTAGCACAGTTGATTGAGCAAAGTCCCATATACTGAGAGATCACTGCTTCGATTCCCAATCAGGGCACATGCTGGGGCTGTGGGTTTGAAGCAGGAGGCAGCCAATCATTGATGTTTCTATCTCCCTCCCTCTCCTTTTTCCCCCCTAAAAATCAATAAAAACATATGTTAAAAATAAATAAATAAAAGTGGTTGTCAGAGAATACTTGTAAACTTGCAAAATGTAGTCAATATTTGGTCTGAAAAGTTTCAGGCAATTTAAAGATGTGCCTTGAGCTTAGTGTTAATGACGACTAAGAAAAAATGAACTAATAATCTCTTAAAACTATGTCCCTGACACTCTGGTCTACTCACTAAGAATATATATGATTTTGATTAAATAGGAAACAAAATGAAAATTTTAGATTATATATATTTTAAAGAATAACAAGGAAAGAAGCAAAATATGACACACAATTTTTAATAATTATTTTTATTTTGAGATAATTATAGATTCACAGAAGACATCATACTGAAAATCTATGTATGACACACACACTTTTAATAATTCCAATGTCTTGCCCTAGCTGGTTTGGCTCAGTGGATAGAGCATCAGCCTATGAACTGAAAGGTCCCAGGTTCGATTCCGGTCAAGGGCACATGCCCGGGTTATGGGCTCGATCCCCAGTGGGAGATTTGTAGGAGGCAGCCAAACCATGATTCTCTCTCATCATGGATGTTTCTATCTCTCTCTCCCTCTTCCTTCTTCTCTGAAATAAATAAAAATATATTTTTAAAAATAAAAATAATTCGAATGTCTGAAAAATAATTATCAAGAGTTCATGTCAGATGTCACTCAAATATTCAAGTGAAATTCAATTTCAAAATGGTGCATATTGAAGGTCAATGCTCCTTTGTGGCTTATTAAAATTAGAATCTAATTGTGACTATGTGATACAGATTTGAAATAGATCTCTTGCTTTAATTCTATAATGGAGATCTATAGTGGTTAGTCCTCCCTTTCTGTGGTAACATCTTCTTGATTTCCTTTTGGATAATTTTATCTCCCCAGTAGCCTGTTCTATTATTGGACTGCCAATCAAAGTGCCCTCCCACCCCCAACCACCAGGAGTAGGCATTAGACCCAAGAAAACCCAATCAGACTCTTTTAAACAGAATGGCACCAAGATAAAGAATGCAGTCAGAGTTCAGGCATCTCAGCTGTGACTCACTGATAAAACTGTCAGCTAATTCCTGTTGTCCAAATTCCAGAGTAGCCTTAACTCCAGATCTTCCTAGGACCTCCTCGTTCATCAGCCTCTTTGATTTACTAGGCGCCAGAATAGCTTTCTTGTAAATTCCCTGTTTGCCTAAATTATACTAAATTGTTCTCTGTTGATTGCAACCACAGACTATTACTGATAAAAATTAGTCTGTCTCCCCTTTAATAATTCAATATATTTTTATTATATAAGCGATGTGTCTTAGTGTAGAGAATTTGAAAATGCATACAGAGTATAAGAAATATAAAAATACTCTAGAATTTTCACCAATCAGAAATACCTACTGTTATTTTCATATCTTCCCTTATGTTTTTATGTGTACATGTGTCTATTTATGTTAAAGAAAACTGAGATTGTAATTTAGTTATAATTTTCTATTTCTTTTCTTTGCAATTTGGTTTAAATCATGATAATTCAGAAAAATGCTATGCTTAAAATTGTTGTTACATTTAATTCTTTGAACATATTAAACTTATTAAAATATATCCAAAACACTGCTGGAGATACCAATCTTCACGCAGAACACTTTTTGCATAAATGCAATTTATTTTTAGTATGAACTAAATTATGTTCTCAGATTTTTATGTTGAAGTCTTAACCCCCAATACATCAGAATGTGACTTAATTTGAAGATAGGGCCTTTAACAGGTGATTAAGTCATAAGGGTGGGGCTTAATCTAATATGACTGGTGTGCTAATAGGGAGGGGCGATTTGAATATACTAGGAAACATCAGCAATGCTTGTGCACAGAGGAAGCACCATGTGAAAACAAGGAAAGAGGGGACCCTCAGCAAGCCAAGGAGAGAGGCCTCAGAAGAAACAAAAGCTAGTAAAACTTTGATCTTGGATTTCTAGCCTCCAGAACTGTGAGAAAATAAATTTCTGTTGTTTAAACCATTCAGACTGTGTGCTATTTTGTTATGGCAGCTCTAGCAAACTAATACAACATTTGTGTACAAAATGAGTCCCAGTTAATGGATTCATCACACCTAGAAATGGTGAACTACTTAAACCATACATGATATTCAAAGTGTGGTCCAGGTACAACCTTTTCCAATCTGCTTCACTTTTCATATCCCTTATGTCTTAAAACAGCTATCCTGTCCTCAAACTAAGCAGGTATTCTGATTCCTTTTCCTACTTAAATCTAATTTAATTGGTCATGTATTGCTGAAGTTATCTTTAGTATGGCTCTTGTATCTGAACTTCCTTTTCAATGTAGAAGACATACAATACCTTTGGCAATCAACACCTCTCAACTAAAATAAAGTCACAACTTTGCAAGGTCCATTGAAACAATACCTTCCCACGCCCTTTTATTTTTTTAAAATATATTTTTATTGATTTCAGAGCAGAAGGGAGAGGGAGAGAGAGATAGAAACATCAATGATGGGAGAGAATCATTGGTCGGCTGTCTCCTGCATGCCACACACTGGGATTGAGCCCACAACCTGCCATGCCCTTTTATATTCAAAGAAATCTTCCTAAAGCACAATTGTGAATATATTATTATTGTACTCAAAACTCAGTATTTTTGTTAATTATTCTTTTCCGTGAAAGTGCAATAACTGCTTTTTAGAGAAAATTTAGAAGCATAAAAAAATAATTAAAAAATTGAGAGTAAAAAATAGACAGCAAATTGCCATATGCAGAATTAAATAGTAGTAACATTTTGTGTGTTTTTCCCCTCAAATTTGTATTGTTTTCTCATGTAATTGTGACCGTGGCAATACAGTTTGCACAATGCATTTACATTTAAAATGAAATTGGGTATCAAAGCCATACAAATTCTATGGAGAAAATTAGAAAAATACTGGGAAAAACTATAAGGACAAGAAGAAGAAAAACAACACCAAGAATTTTACTTTGCAAGAAAAATAAACAATAAATACTAAAAGATGCTAATGCATCTCCTATCAATCTTTACTCTAAGTTGAAAAAATATATATATATTTGTGGTCATCCATACAAATTTTAACTAGAATTAAATAGAAATAGTCATAACTCCTAACTAGATAAAAATAAAAAAGAGGGGTTTATTGACTAATTGTATTTATCACTGTATTTTTTTTCAGACACCATCAATTAAATAAAGAAATGCATGCACAAAAATACTTTGTAAATTCAGTATAATTTTTTAAAGATACTGAAAATCATTACTGAGTTTCTTAGTCATAATGACCATTGCTTTTTCCTTCAAACGTTATTCTTAAGAAAAGGGAAGGAGCCTTTTGTTTACGATACTTTCAACTGTATCCTAAAAGTATAAATAATGAGACATGGTGGGAAAGGGCTGAACCACAATAGGACCAGTAATTATTTTCAGTAAATGTCTTCAAATATAGTAGAGATTCTTTGTCAACTATGAGACAAGGGAATTTTATCTTGGTAATAGTGGACTGATTTAGAACCAAATCATCCTGCCGAAGACAAATAAAAGAAATGAAGGGCAGTTTAAATAAAAGAAAAAAACAATTAAAACTAAAAGCGATCTAATAAAAAATGAACAATATAGTTACATTTGGCCATCCAAAATCTGGGTGATTTACCCAAACAAAACCTAGGAGAAGGCAAGAAGCAGGAGGGAAGCCTGGAATGCAAATCTGGTTTGCCCTGAGGTTTTTTTGTCCAATGGGAATAGCAGCTAAGAAACTAAACTCTGGTTTTAGCAGCATGGTAGGGTTCTGGGGGGGGGGGGGGGGGAGCATGAAGAAAGCCCCAAGTTCACAAAGGGAAGGATTTTGTACGCTCTATTCGGCCTCTTTGAGAGAAGACTTCACAAGGCTGTGCCTTCACAGTAAGGCTGAACCAGAAGTGAACCAGTCTCTGTTCCAGGTCTCTTGGGTCATTTCGTGACCACAAAATGAAACTCAAACTTAAGTTGATCCTGGATTGGTACCTTCCTAAAGGCCTGGCAGAAGCCACAGAGATCCTCTTTAGAGGGATGTGTAATCATCCTGAGTCTCAATTGACTCCTCCAAAAATTTTTTCAAATAATTTGCTGTCAAGGGTAACAAACCACGTGGGGAAACAAGGCATCCACCGGGAGTGAGAACCAGAAACACAGGCAGCAACAATATACTCACAGCACCTCAGCTATTGAAACCATCTGACACGGACTACATACAACTATGCTTTTTATGTTTTTTAAAAATAAAAAGCTAGAAAATGTCTGCAGGTTACAAAAAATAAAAAAGGTGACATAGCTAATTTGAAAAAGAACTAACTGAAACTTGTAGAATTAAAGAAAGACAAAACCTGAAATTAAATACTCAGTGGATGAAATTAAATTCAGATAAATTTAGACCAACACAGTAATTAAGTTTAGATAAATACAGTTGAAGATAGAATTAGTGAATTGCAAGTAAAATTAGATAAATTATCCAGCATGCAGTGTATATGGGTAAAAATTATAAAAACAAAACACATAAAGTTGTAGATTTTTGAGAAAGAAAAACCTAACATTTATGGATTGGAATTCCATAGGAGGAGGTGAGAAAGAATGAGACAAAAACAATATTGAGTAAAATAATAGCTGAGAAATTTTCAGATGCTATGGACAATACCAATCAATAGATACAAAATTTTAATTAGAATATAGTATCTGAATACAGTATAACTGCCTAAAATTATGATGTGAAGCATATAGCTCAGGGAAAAAAATTATATGAGAGAAAGTATGGCATAAGGCCTAAAGTTAATATTGTGTGCTGTCTTGACATCTGAAACTTGGAAGGCCTCTAAGACCTAACCTCAAGTTCACCTCCCTATCGTGTCCTTGTAGATAAATCCCCCAGGCAAACAAACCTCCTTATTACTGGAACCAGGCACAATGCCTGCTTATCCCTGAGTACTGGGCTTTGGGCCTCTGCCAGCCTGTAGAATTATTCAAACTAGCCAATTACAACCCTCCACGAGAATCACAGGGCACCTCATGCTGTTGTTACTATAAAATCTGCCTTCTATAGCCCCTGACAGTTCATTCTGATGCAGAGGGCAAGCCCTGGGAAGCCCTGCATGGTATGTGGCATCCTCCCCACCTCAAGTGTGAGTGTTCAGCCATCCCATAATCCTCATGCAAGAATCCCTCCTTTGGCAACAGGGTGAATGAGAGACAATCAAAACAGTAAGCACTTGTGTCTGGTTTGCTTATGGCTGTGTTTCTGACACCTTGTATAATGTCTGGCATATCATATGCTCAATAAACATTTGTTGAATAGAAAGGAACAACTAAGTGAGCATCTACTTGTCAAGGTGTAACCCAACTGAATAACTTAGTCTCTGTCCATGGTGAATACAAAAAGACCTTTCAGCTTTTCTACCCAACATCTTTATAATTTTTTTAGATTTTAAATTATTCATCTCTTATTCAGTTAAAAGACAACTCATGCTTCTTTTTCAAGAGGGATAATCTATCAGAGATTGTTGGCTGCCTACTTGCATCCTTTCCATGCCTCCCCATCAATCTTTTTTTTTTTTTTAAACAGACACATAATTTCATTCAGGCATGCACCTTTCTTGGTTTAAGTAAACGGTGGTAATTATATTCCTCTGGAAAGAATTGGTTTATGAAGTGAGAATAAACTGCACCTGGCCTAAGTTCAGTCAATAAATTGTGTAAGTATACTGAGAAGCTTCTGGGGAACGATTCTGTGCCTGCAATAGACACACTGGGAAGGTACACAAACCTATAACTCCAATGGAAATTAGACCAAGAATAGAACAAGATGGCAGGAGACAGAGGAAAAGGACTTGGGTTCCTGATGTTACTAAGGCACTGAACTATCCAATCTAAGATTCACAATACCTCTGGATATTTTATTATTATACTAGGCAAGCCACTGTGAGTTTTTTGTTGTTATAGTTGTTGATAAAAGCAACCAAGTAATACATGTGATTTACAGGTTATCTATAATAATAAAAGTGTAATATGCTAATTAGACCGGACAGCTGAATGCCCTTCCAGACGTCATTGCGGATTTCCTTCCAGACAAAGCCACCATGGAGGGGGCCAAGGCAGAGGCAGTTAGGGGCATCAGGCAGGCAGAGTGGTTAGGGGCAATCAGGTAGGCAGGCAGAGACGGTTAGGGGTGATCAGGCAGGCAGGCGGGTGATTAGGGGCAATCAGGCAGGCAGGCAAGCAGTTAGGGGGGATCAGGAAGGCAGGTGAGTAGTTAGGGGTGATCAGGCAGGCAGGCAGAGTCATTAGGGGCAATCAGGCAGGTAGGCGAATGGTTAGGGGCGATGAGGCAGCCAGGCAGAGGTGGTTAGGGGTGATCAGACAGGCAAGTGAGCAGTTAGGGGCATCAGGCAGGCAGGCAGAGTGGTTAGGGGCAATCAGGCAGGCAAGCAGGCACGCAGTTAGGGGCCAGCAGTCCCGTTTTGCAAGAGAGATGTCCAACTGCCGCTGTGGAACCAGACCTAAACTGGCAGTTGAACATCCCCCAAGGAGTCCTGGATTGCAAGAGGGTGCAGGCCAGGCTGAGGGACCCCCCACCCCATGCACGAATTTCATGCACCAGGACTCTCTCTCTCTATATATATATATAAAAGCCTAAGTGACCTTTACAACTGAATGACCTGAATGATCAGCCGACCAGTTGCTATGACGTGCACTGATCACCAGGGAGCAGACGCTCAACGCAGGAGCTGCCCCTTGGTGGCCAGAGCGCTCCCACAGGGGGATTGCCACTCAGCCAAAAGCTGGCGAGCGCAGCTGAGGAGGTGGGCGTCTCTCCCGACTCTGCAGCAGGCACAGTGGGCCAGGATGAGCACGAGTGGCATGGCACCCGGCCCCAGTTCAGGTTCCTTCCTGGTCACCTGATGATTGTCGCACTGCTTCATCCATAGGGGGATGTTCAACAGCCGGTTTAGGCCCAATCCCCGCAGGCCAGGGCAATTGGACATCCCCCGAGGATATCCCAGATTGTGAGAGGGTGTAGGGACCTCCCCCCCCCACCCTCATGCATGAATCCATGCACTGGGCCTCTAGTATTATAATCTCTTAAATATGTTAGACAGTACAGTCAGCCCTCCATATCTGTGCAGAATAAAATTATTTTTTTACTGTTATGTTAACCTAAACTATGTAGTTAGGCATACAATTGTTGCATCTGTACTGAACAATACACATTTTTTTCTCATCAAAACTCCCTAAATAATACAGTATAACTATTTGCATGATATTTACATTGCCTTAGGTATTATAAGTAATATAGCAATGATTCTAAGTATACAGGCGGATGTGTGTAGATTATATGCAAGTACTGCATTTTATATGAGGGACTTAAGCATCCCTGGATTTTGGTATTTGAGGAGGGTCCTAGAACTAATTTTGCACGGACACTGAGGAACAGCTGTGTATAGGAGATAACTGTGTTAGGCTAATTAGATAAGGGCATTCTGAGAAAACACACACCTAGATTCTGATGCTGCTTCATTGTCCTCTGATAAGTTTCTGAGAATTCGGAGAGCAGTCTGATTTCTATTCACTTGTTGGTAAAGAGAACCGTTTTTCTCTTTCTAAAGGCTTGTGGATTGTACTTGTCTTTTATATTTAAAATTTTGCTATAATATTTTAGTTGGATTCTATTTCCAAATGTTTTGCTTGGAATTTAGTTAGTCCTTCTACTTGTGCATTATGTAGGTTTTAAAATAAGAGTCAGGATATATTTTACTGTATTTTTTCTTTGCTTATTACTGTCCCAATTTTTCTAATGTATTCTTAAAGAATGCCAGCAATTGTTAAGTTAGATTTCTGACTTCTATCCCTGTATCTAGGGCAGTAGACAGCATGGTCTCCTTCCCAGGTTTCTATTACTAGACCTTGCACTCCTTCCCCAGGTGCTATGAGTATTTACTGCCAATAGTGAACAGTGGCCTCACTCTCCTCAGATTATTCATGGCTCACCCAGAAAAAGGCATAGAATTTTACTTGGGAGTACAAAACAAACAGTCCCCTTGCCTTAAGGTAGAACTTACATTATTAAGTTCCTACAAGTGTCCTACAAGTGTATTCCTTGTAGGATACACTTAACTTAGTCTAAACTTAGCCTTTTTGTCTAGTTGTTTCCTTCACTTTGTTTTGCTGTGCACATGTCTTCTTTTATAAGGACACCATTCATATTGAATTTGGTGCCCACCCTACTTCAGTATGACCTTGCATTAATTAACTATATCTATAAAAACCCTATTAAGGTTGTTGCAAATGAGGTCACATTCAGAAGTAGTGGGATTAGGACCCCAATATGTACATATTTTTGGAGGACACAATTAAACTTATAGTAACAGAGATCTGTGTGTGATTATATCGTCCTAGAATTTTGATTTTTTTCCTTACCACATTGCTCAGCTCTTGAACTAAAATAATGAAAATTGAAAATCTGCAATTCACTTTGTATACAATATTTGCTAATAAAGTTCTTAAAATGAATCCTCTTTCCGTTCCTACCTAAGGCGATTTATTTGGTGTAGGCCCTTCTAGATTCAAGCAGAACACCACCAGTTTGCCTTTCCCTCTATGCGTTTGTTTTCCCCTGTAAGTTCAGGCAGTATTGGTTAGGAAATAGAATGAAACATGGAAGAAGAGATTATTCAAAAGACCTTCAAAAAAGGGCATATAAAAGATATTTTCAGGTTGTTGAAAACATGTTTCTAAACATGAGGGGCAGATGGGGTAGTAATAGCTGCTTTCGGGAAGGTAGACAGATGTTTCCAGAAGAAAACAAGTCTTCTAATTATTGTGCTTCTAATTGGGATCCAGCTGCTTTATGACTATTGAATAGTCTTCTTCCCATATTCCATGAAACATTGCCTCTCAGTCCTCATTTTTGCATCAATATATGACTATTCACTTTTTTCTTTATATCTATAAATGTCTATGTGTTGTACTGTGACTGCTAGACAAATTCCTTTTGAAACAGAAGCATTTTATATTTAAATGACTACCCTTTGCTTAGCAAATTAAATCACAAATCCTTAGCAGTATGTGATGAAAGATGCTTCCTGACATGACTTCAAACTACTTTTGTCCTCATGTTACCTAATATCACTACATTAACCTGACAGGAGAACATACCTCTGGAACCAAAGGCAGGGGGAATCCTGAATAATTCATAACATTGTCCACACACTGAGCTACATAAACCACTTTACATACATTATTTCAATTAGTTTTCAAACTCACTTGAAGAGAAAAATGTTATCCTCATTGAACGGATAATGATACCAAGCACTAAATAAATAAATAAATAAATAAATAAATTCTAGTAAAGTAATTTGTTAGGGTCCATTCCGCTGGTAATTAATGAGGCTGAATTTTACCCTTTACTTTGTTGAATTCCAAAACCCATAATATTAACCACAAATTATATTTCCCTCCCACTTTAAGGAAATAAAAGAATCTGGTAGATTAGACTCAAAACAAGCTAGCCTTGATACTCTAAGGTCTATTTTGTAAAAGGGCAGTGTGTTTGCTTCCTATGGCTGCCGTAGCAAATTACACAAACAAGTGGCTTAAAACAATACAAATACACTGTTTTATAGCTCTAGGGGTCAGAAGTCTGAAATGGATTTCACTGGGCTAGAATCAAAGTGACAACAGGGCTACATTTCTTCTGAAGAATCTGGAGTAGCATCTATGTCCTTGCCTTTTCCCTGCTTCTAGAAGCCACTTGCCTTCCCCGTCTTGTGGCTCCATTCTATTGTCAAACCCAGCAAAGACCATCCAAGTCATTCTTGTGCTGCATCACTCCGACACCAACTTTCCTTCCTTCTTCTTTCACTTATGAGGACTTTTGTGACTACATCAGGCTCACCTGAGTAATCTAGAATAATCTTCCCATCTCAAGGCCAGATGATTAGAAACCTTACTTCCATCTTCAAACTTAATTCCCCTTTGTCCAGTAACAAAACATACTCACAGATTCCAGTGATGAGGAGGTAGACATCTTTAGGAGGTCATTATTCTGACTACCACAGGCAGGATAGGTGTATTATTTACAATGTTGGTGCTCAGAGTTAGGCATATGATAGTCCCTCACCCGGTTTAGAGTAGAATTATTCCAGCAAACATAGGTTTAATAAAAGAGGTTCAGTTCTTAGTTGAAAAGTCCAGCAAAAATTATATAAGATGTCTGATTCCAAGACAACTTAATTAGAATTTAGAGAATGATTCAGACTTGGTAGTGGAGATGAATTAAAAACAGGAAACAAAGACAAAAGTCCTGTTACAGGATCAAGTCAAGAACAGGAGAGAAGGCTGCCCAAGAAAGCTTAATAATTTCACAGGAGCCCACACCTCATTCCAAGCAATGTGACTTGAGGAAGTAAGATCAGTTCCCTATCCCACCTTCTGCTGGAAATAGTACTTTTAAAATTTTTTCACATGCCATGATTATTTTAGAAAAGGGTGGTATGGAGCCTTTGGAAGGAAGCATTAATGCCTATGGCTGACAAAGGGCAAGAGCTGGCATTTTCTTTCATTTACTATGCTATCTAGCCTTCAAAGTCAACTGCAAATGTCACGTCTGTCTTAAATCCTGTCCTAATTTTCTCATTAACAACCATCCCTCCTTTTTGCATTACAAAGATTCTTTCTATGTGCATTCCTACAGCACTTCCTATCTTTTGCCAACACGTTGGTTATTTGTGGATGCATATTCCATTTAAATGGATGTATTAGTTTCTTAGATCTGCCTATGGAACATACCATAATAGATTGCCTAAAACAAATTTATTCTCTCATAGTTATGGAGGCTGGAAGTACAAAATCAAGATGTTGCCAGGGAAATATTTTCTGCAAAGTCTCTAGAACAGAATATTTCTCTCTGAGTTTCTGGTAGTACCAGGCATTCGCTATTATGTGGCAACATAAGCCCAGTATCTGCCTCTGTATTCACATGACTGTCCTCCCTCTATGTGTATCTACATCCAGTTTTCTTCTCTTCTACTATGGACTGAGAACATAAAGGAAATACGTAGCACATACACACATATTGACAATGTACCATCATAGGTTTTTTATATATTTATCAATACTTTAGTTAAGAGGTGTTTCAGGAAAAAATAGCTTTGTATCCTAATAGTATTGATCAAATAACATTAAATGAAGAATGCATGTATGTCACTTTTTCATTAGACTGTGCATTCTGTAGTCTTTAGTAAATGCTTTATGTCTAGTGTCTTGTACATGGCAAGGTGACTAACATATGCTTCATAGACATGCTGTCCACTGAAAGAGGAATGTGATAAGTAAAAACTTTTAAATGAAGGAATTTTTAATTTATCAGATGTTTTGAATAAATATATGTGATGTGGTTGTGCATGTATCAGAGAACACATACATTTATCTTAGAACATTCTGTCTAGGCAAAACATAAAAACGCCAGTTGTATCTATTACACTAACTGCCTGGAAAAAAAGTAGGTTGTCAGCAATAACTGTGAAATGATACCTCTCTAAAATATGTAGGTTTCTCCTTTTACATACTAATTTATCTTTTAATACAGTACTAATCCTGAAAAAAATCTCATTTTTCCTTATCATTTTTATTTGAAAGATTGCCATAATTACTTATATAGTATCTTCATTGAATATTTTCCATTCATAGAATAGGGACAGAGCATAGCCACATAATCCATCATTTATTCTATGTTTTACTTGTTTATTTGTTTATTTACCAAAATCTAGGCACCTTCCCTAGTCCCGCTAGCCTAGAGAAAGTGAAGAGACATTGACCATTTTTTTTTTTTCCTGTGGAGGTAACAGTTTGGCAAAGCAGAACCCAAGATGGCCAACCAACTACTAAATTGAGGATGTTTTCCTCACTTTTTGCTTTGCGCCTCCTCTTGCCTTCTTTGATTTTGGTTAGAACATTTGCTTTACTTTGGCCAATGAACTGTCATTCTTGGTATAAATTAGTGGGTGAAAGATGTGGTTACACAAATGCTCAGCACTCCCACAGTGGCAGCTACCCATGAGGCAGTGTTTTCACAGATGGGTTGGCATTGGGGAATAAATGGGTTATTGTGTCTTGGCACACATGGCTATGTTCTTCACCTTCCAAGTCAAAATCTCACTGGACCATTACAGGATTCTCAGAATACTTTTGAGTCCCTTCTTTTGGCAGACATCCCACAGATTATATCATTTTGTGTGACAAAAGGAAAAACAAAAAATGTAGGTAAGACAGAGCAATAGTAGCAAATAGGCAATGCCAGTTAGTGTAGAAGATGGATGAGATGACCAAAACAGAAGTTGGGAAGTCTATATGAAATAAAATGATCAAAAGCTGCCATCAGTAGCCCTCTGAGTGATGTTGATGCAGGCTTACCATTTGAGAAGTAAGACTATGGTATTGAACTGATGGTTATGATTGTTCTCATTAGACCATGGCCAGACTAGTCACAGTCTAGACAGTTTTGACTATCACGCCGCCAAAGGAATAGAACTAGGATTGTATTTCAAATAGGAACAAACCAGCGTTTGAAATATAATGCATTTGGGGTAGAGTGGAGGGGGAAGAAATGCCAGATTCTCAGTAGGAGGTCAGAGATTTAGATTGGTGGTAAACAGGATAATGGTTTAGTAAGTTGGAAAAAGTGTTTCTGCAATACACTTTTTTTTTTTTAACAAAAGTCAAAGAAGTAATTCTGCTGCATGGATACATTTAATACCAATTGTTATATAATTAGATTTGTCAATATTATATTTTTAAAAGTTTATTTAAACCACTGGTGTGTTTTTATTTCTGGAAAATTATGGAGCAAAGCTTACATGTATTTATTTTCTTAATACTTATAATATTTGAAATGACTTTCTACTATTGGTCCAATTCTTAGTGATTACAGAGCACAGTCTCCAAAAAAAATTGATTCTGATGATAAGTAACAAAAGTTCATCAACTATATTTTGGTTTCTATAGACACAATTACATTTCCAAAGTCAAGCAAATGTCTGAGTGGGAAGATGTTTGCTATATTGGACCTACCTCCCTGAAAAAGCTGTTGGGCTATTTAAGTTATGCATCTTAAAGAACAGTTCAAAATAGACTTTTGCAGGAAGTAAAGCAGTTGATTTTATTTATGTACTCCGTGAACAGTTTAGGAAGGGTAATATTTACATAACTATGTTTTATGCTTATATTATAGACAGAAATATTTCAACCCACATAAGTTATACCAGATATTAGCAATTTCCAAAAATTGATGACACAATGACTACAATGTGTCATTCTACTTCTTTTTGTCTCTCTTTCCTTATTTAAACAACTGTTTTTAATGTTTGTTGAAGGAAAGATTTGCTGGGTATATATTAAATACCAGACACTTTGGTAGACACTAGATGCCACAAAAACAATTACAAAAGCCTGAGTCCCTACCCTGAACAGCTTATAGTCAAAAGAAGAAGATACAGCCCAGGAGAGACCGGAAGTCAGAACGCACAGTATTATGTGACAACAGACGTGACAGAAAGTTGTACAAAGTGCTAAGGGTACCACGGGCAGTTTGCCTATGCCAGAGGAGAGAAAGGGGGAGAAGTATTTATTAAAGGCTTTCAAAAGACTCCCCCTGGATTACGGATACAGGGGAAGGGAGAGGCTTGCAGTGTAAACAAGGGAGATACCAGCTCTATGCTTAGAGGGATCCACAAGGGGATAGAGCACAAAGCAGCAGGAATCCCATGGTGTTCAGAAATCCATAATGCAGCAGGACTGCAGAAAAGCAGGATGAAAGGGGTGAAGGAGAAAGTGAGAAGGCTAGAGAGAGAAGCAGTGGTCAGATCACAACGGGCCTGAGGAATTCAGACTTTCCCTGAAGGACACAGATAGGGAATAATGAAAGATTTTAAAGCGAAGTTGTGACACTGTATCCGATAGTACTTGAGTTGTCTTTCCTCTTCAGGACAATCAATCTGTTTGCAAAAAACTGTAAACAGTTCTGTATGACATGATTCTGCCTACCCCCACCCTGCCTTCTCACAACAATCCAATCTACCTCTAGTGTCACTCGATCAACATTCAGACAATGTTATCTCTATTTGGGATTTGACATTCTGACTGAGAAACTATGCCCAAGGTAAGCTGGACGATGGAGGCTACTGGGCAGTCCTATGCTTGGAAAAGCAGAGAAAGTCAGGATATATAGAGACAATTAATCAAATGGCAGAATAGCTGGTAAGAAAATGAAGCTTGTGATTATGTCCAAGTTGTGAATTCCAGTCTAGAAGAAAGAAAAAGATATGGAAAGTATCAAGGATGTCAGTAACATTTGGGATGTAAAGCAAAACTATGAGCCAAATTTCAACATATTCAATGAAAATGGAGACAACTGCTACAGCCCACTAATAGCCTCCAAAAATAATTTTTTAGTAGGAGTCAACATAATTGCATATAGATAGCAATGGAAGTCAAGGGATTTATGAGATAGGAGAAAACGAAGATATAAAAAAGGAGTGAAGTATGATCATGGAAGAACCATGTTCTTTTTAAAGCCAAGTATTGCAGAGAATAAATTATGAAAAGAATACATATGTAAAAGAATTTATATGAAGGTTTTAAGAAATACAGTATATACAAAATAGATTATATTTCATATAAGTTTTCACTTGTCCATCTCTTTTAAATTTAATTACATTCTCAAACAGAACACCATTATGTCAACCTGAAAATTTTCCTTAATGTTAAAATTGATCTAGGACACTACGATGTTTTAGTTTTAAATTCGCTTTTCTGTCAAATTGGTATCAAAACCTTGGAGAGAGTTCTTGGCTTAACAATTTATTTTCTCTTTAATGCTACATACTTAATCATTTCTAACACAAGCAGAAAAGTAAAGGAGCTAATTGACTTTCTTAGGATAACTTTTGGCTTTTTTAATTCTCTTACATCTTCCCTGTCTTTTTACAGGAAAGAGAAAAACTTGCAATAAAGTTATTCAGAATGCTTAAAACATAGTCTTTTCTCTGTTAAGGTTAGCTTTTTCCAGACAGTTTCTAAGATTGTTCAAATATCTATGATGTTTTCTCTCCATCTATCTTCAGCTGTTTTCTTTATTGCCTTCCACCAGGCTCAAGTCATTTTCCTTCATGATCTCTGACAGGGTGCTATTCTTATAGAAGTCCCATTTTTCTCAAACTCTTACAAGAACTAACTTTTAAAAATATTGAAGCAAAACATATCAGCTTTTCCCAAGTAGTTCTTCAATCACCTAATTTGCCACAGTGTCTAATAAATTCTTTATAAGGACAGAATTCCAAAATCAAACTCTCAGAGACTGCTATTGTTCTAAAACTACCTAACGTCGGTTTTGTTTGCCAGCATGAACTTTCCATTGCTAATCTCTTGGTAAGTGTGTTCTTCACATTTTTATTCCCATACATCTTTCATGGACAACTGAGCATTTTCTGGTAATTTGTGTGGAATCTTGTGTTCTTTTCTCATTTAATGCAATAATGGATATTATGCCTGAGAGAATCTTACTTCTTTCCATGACTTAAAGCTATTTTAAAAATCTAAATGATTCCCCTATTATGATATTAATCCATTCTCAATTTTTTTTTGCATTTGTTCTCTTCTTTCCTACTTTTTACTCTTATTTCTTAATTCTAAATATCCCACCTTTTTATACCCTTTAAAATAGATGAGCTAAATGGTGAATTACATAAGTCTTTTTTTTGCATATAATAAATACAGAGTAAATGTGTTCTCAAATAGCTATATTTAAATCTTAACACTTAACACAGTATTTAAATCTTAACACCCCTTAATGCATATATAAAGTAGTGGGGGCATGTTCTTGTCACATATCAAAAATTAAGACTAAAAAACATCTGCACAAAGAACTAAGCTGAGAGATAGAGAACATGAAACAATCTAGCCAAGCCTAGAATTCTGCAGCTTCAAAAACAAGCAAGCACAAATATGAACAAACACTATGGAATGGAATATACATGCTTGCATATTTGTCCCTATGGTCCTTTAACATTCACTGCAGTCACTTTAACACTCTGTGGATTTAGCTCACTTCTACAATCCTCAAACAATATTGTTTGAAGGAAGGGGAAGTCAAAGGAGCTCAAGTTTCACTAGCTTTGCTTTTGCCTTGCTCAGACTTTATTTCCTGTCTTCGTATGACTTATTTATGGTCACCCAGGAGACAGACATCATTCTCTTGTCACTCATCCCCAATGTCTTGATTGGTTCCTTCTCACTATCCCATTCTCAGTACTAGTTTTTTTTTTTTGCCTTATTCTCTAATCTTTCCAGGGACTAAACTATTTTCCCTGAGCTATATGCAATCACCCCTGCCCTATATTCTTCTGTATTGGTAACATTCTGCTGAACGCCTCCCTGATGTCTTGGTCTGTTTAACTCTTTAGCTCTTTGTCTGAATCCAGTGTTCCCCCCAAAAGTGACTTTCTGACTGACAAACCCAAGTGACAACCTGCTCCTCTGGCCTCCCAGTGCTGCCTGCCCTCTCTCTGGTCTGTTGTCAGGTTCACAGGATACTCTTTCTAACAGTGCAGGACTGGTTTTGAAATTCTAGTCACAATCTATGTTATTACCCATTGAACCAGTGATTAGTTGTTTCTTCTAAGCAAGAGAATAGAGAAAGATATTATATAAAATAAAAATTGTAAAATCAAAGCAGAATTGCTATAAGAAAAATGAAGCAGCTTATATGGGAAAGAAAATATAGCATTTTAACAACATATAATGATGTTGCATTATTACTGTCAATATTTAAATTTTCACAATAATACCATAGTAAGAATAGTGTCAAGCATAGTGAAATAAAATTAAAACCTAAATATTTAAATGGTTACAATGTGAGTATAACTTAAAATAAGGTAAATAGTTAAGATATAACCTTGTCACTACTGAAAATTATTACATAAAATAAATTGAACTGAGACTCAAACAGGTATTTGTAAATCCATGTTTATAGCAGCATTATTTACAAAGGCCAAAAGGTGAAAGCAACTCAAATGTGCATAAACAGATTAATAAACAAAATGTGGCTTATACATACAATGGAATACAGGGTGGGACAAAAGTAGTTTATAGTTGTTCATTTGGAAAATAATACAATAATCCTATATAATAAAGAGGTAATATGCAAATTGACCCTCACACCCTTGCATCATCACAAGATAGCCGCCCCCATAATGTCACAAGATGGCCACCCCCACGTTGTCACAAGATGGCCATCCCATGTCATCACAAGATGGCCACCCCCATGTCATCACAAGATGGCTGCCCCCAAGTTGTCACAAGATGGCTGCCCCCACATCATCACAAGATGGCCAGCAGGGGAGGGTAGTAGGGGACAACCAGGCCTGCAGGGAAGGGTAGTTGGGAATGATCGGGCCAACAGGGGAGCAGTTAGGTGTTAATCAGGCTGGCAGGGGAGTGGTTAGGGGGTGATCAGGCTGGCAAGCAGAAGCAGTTAGGGGCAATCAGGCAGGCAAGCAGGCAAGCAGTTAGGAGCCTGTAGTCCCGGATTGTGAGAGGGATGTCTGACTGCCGGTTTAGGCCTGATCCCACAGGAATCTGGCCTAAACCGGCAGTCAGACATCCCCCGAAGGGTCCCACATTGGAGAGGATGAAGGCTGGGCTGAGGGACACTCCCTTTTCTCCCCTCCCACCCCATGTATGAGTTTCGTGCACCAGACCTCTAGTTAACTAATAACAATTGTTAGACTAAGTTTTCCAAATTCATCTTATTACGCCTTTTCTTATGATTCAATAACTCCCTACTAACTCGGAAATAAATTCTTGATAAACTACTTTTATTCAAGCATTTACCCCCTTATATCCAATTAACACAAACCATGTACTTCAATGGACAATTGTTTTCATAAAAAATTCATGCATTCTAATTCCGGGCTTATGCACAGGCTATTACTAGGTACTCCTTTCTAGAAAGCCCTTCTCTGATTCCTTACTTATCCAGATAATATAAAATCACAGCTCTAAGCTTGAAAACATAACTCTCTCTGAATTAGCCATCCCACTATCCTTAACCTGATTTTAAAAAAGAGAACATTATCTGCCCCTAAAAAAGTTCTCTATATTCTGTTCCAGTCATTTCCACCCACAAGAGTAACCATTTCCTGACTTCTGATACTGTAAATTACTTTTGCCTATTTTTGAATTTTATATTATTTAATTTGCTTGTAGCTGTGATCTGCTTATTCTCAAGCTGTTCAGTTCATAGGATGTTTTCATAAAAGCCAGATATGTATAGTCTCTCAGCTCCAAACAGTCTGCAGTGGTGGGGTGGAAGAGATGAGAACTTATTTATTGACTCCCAACTTTCATTGGTCCAAACTCCTCCCATGAGGCATCTACTCTCTCAAACTTCTGGGTTGCAGGTGCATGAATGCCAAGTGAACCCTGTACTATGCCATGTCATAGTGGCATCAGGGAAGCTTCAGAGCAGGAGATGAAGGTACATAGCATGATGGAGGCAAGGAATTCATGGAGCTTGTATGTGAGCAACAGGTGCCATCGGGAGCCTTCTGCAAGCAGGTTTAGATCTGTAGTGGGGTTAGTGGTTGCACAGCTTTGGGAACAGTGTAAGCTGCTGCTAACGTTCTCACCCAAAGGCAAAACAAGTGCATGATTCTGAGGTGTCATAGAAACAAGAATTCTCTTTTGGACTCATTCATTTCTCCTAATGACATCCATGTCTCTCCTTTATAAAGATGCTCTCAATTCTTCCTGGTTTAGAAAGTGCAAGTCTAATTCATCAAGGTGGCAGAAAATTTTAACCTTTCAAAGAACCTTAACAAGAGTTAGCAAGGCAGGTTTCCAGGATTCACTCATACAATTGGATCTTAGTCTGTAAGTGATACTAATCATCTCCATCCATCGCTGACACCCCCTTTTCAGATTGTTCTTACTCTCAGCTAACACCCTTGCTGGCCTGGACTGCTAACCTAGTAGAATGACCCAGATTTTCATCCCCAAGAGGTTTAAGCTCATAGTTGCTTTGCCCTTGTCAAACTGTGGTTGCTACAATTGCCCATTCATGGTTTTCATTTGACATGGGAGTGCCAAGAGACACCACAGTTAATTCCCTGCTCACAATACTCCTCCTCCTGGTCTTCATTGTATAGCAACAATCCTGGCTCCTTCTGGCAATCAGGCTTGATTATCCCCCAGTACAGTAACTCCTTTCTTTGTCTAAAAAGAGGCCAGAAAACACCAGCAACTTCTAGTTCAGTGTAATTTACATTGTATTCCCTTGCACTCTTCCTGTGAGTGCATATAATTGTGCATCCCAGGAAATAACATCCTAATCCCCCAGGGTGCTGTCCTCTACTTAGCACTTCTGCTGAGCCTTTCCCCTTTTTATCAGCTGGCTGTTTCTGGATTATAGGGCACATGGTAAATAAGAGAATGCTATAGTCAGGAGCCCACAGTTGCATGCCCTTGGCTTTAGAATGGGCCATTAGTCAAAGATGTTGTGGAGAACACTATTTTCATAGATAAGGCATTATGTTCACATTTGGATAATGGCGCAGAAAGAGACACTGCGGACAGAAACTGGAAGTCCACAGTCAGAGCACATAATAATTCCAATAAGAACACATCTCTGCCCTTTCTGAGGTGGAAAGAATCAGATAAAATTGACCTGTCACCAAGTGGCTAGCAGCAGGTCACCCTGAGGAATGAAGCCATATTTAGTGTTTAATGTTGGTTTATGCTGCATTTCACAGGAGCTGTAGTGAGATCAGCCTTAGTAATGAAAGGCAAATGTTTTCAGGTCCAAGCATAGTCTACAACTCTGCCTCTCTTTTGCCTTTGCACCATGTTTAACCAGTGAGAGTTGAGCTTCATTTCAGTTATGGGCTATTAATTATGTGCACTGAGTAGTTTCCACGGCATTTCATGCCTACAACAGGAGAGTCCCAGACATAAAGTGAGAAGCACATGGTACATGGTTAAAACCTATATGAGGAAGAATTTGCTAAGCTGATCCCCAGATTTATAGTGTTAGATGAACAGTGTATGCTGATGCTAGCATGCTTCTGGCCTAAATGCAGAACAAGATGTTGGTGACATACACACTGACAGTGTTGTGTTGCAGTTTTCTGTTGCCTTAAGCATCTATTAACTGTGTTTATTGGGTAAGTCAGTGCTGCAGACATAATAAAAGGCAGAATATGTGGTATCCCAAAGGTAAGATTGGCATTTGGTTAGTATGTCCAGTTGTGGCATACTGACCAGCAGGTCTAATGGCTCAAGCTTCTCTCTGATAAAATTTTTGGAGTCATGATTGAAGGTAAAAGAGGATTTCTAAAAGGACACAGCTCCAAGAAAGGCAGAGAGGTAGAAAATAGTATGTGTCACATTGGAATTAGCAAATCATTGTTTGTGTGAAATAATTTAAAGGCAAGATCCTGAAAGGACTGGGGTGACAAACTAAGAAATTTGTTAAAATGTAATAGACAAGTAGAAGAGGACTATCAAAGGTCTATTATGATCAGAACTTGGCTCAAAGAAAAGCACATTAGTAGTAATATTGAGAAGAATAAATTAAAAGGTTCAGAGACCAAATGACTTTAACTTTAGTTGAGACACAAAAGGGCTTGAATTTCGCTGACATCAATGGTAATGGGGTAAAGAGGAGATAATAGTAAGATACTACTAGCTTTGCACATTGACTGGGTGGAAGCAAGAAAGAGAGATATCAAACATGACTTGAAGTGTTAATTCTACATTGTTGAAATAAAAATTGGGCCATCTTTTAATTTTGCTTAAATTAAAGTGAGGCTTTAGAATATAGATTTCGGAGGTAGTATACATGTATATATGCATGTATTTATGTGTGAACATTTTACATATGTGTGCATATAACTGATGTGGTCATAAAGATACCCAGATTACCCTTCAAGGGAGGACTTCCTGGTTAGCAACAGGGTACATGGTCAGGAGTCACTGAGCTTCAGAGGAAGTCTTTGCCTGAGGTCCCATTCCTCCCAGAGCAGCTTACATTCAGTGACCAGGTGAGGCAGGAGTGTAAAAATCTGGCCATTGTGACCTGTTGCATGATGCTCACACGAGCAACTCTTGCTGCAGAGCTCTCTTCCCGTTCAACTTTTGTTCAATTCTGCTTCCTATTCCTCCCTTTTCACAGTTCTTGGTCCCTAATAAACATCTTGCACCTAAACTGCATCTTAACATCTGCTTCCAGAAAACCCAACTTGTGGTAGGAGTCATGTATCATTTGGTGTTTTTTTAGAAGTAAATAATGGGAAAACCAACTAAACATCTTAAAAATTCATTGTCTCATAACACAAAGTTCTGAAGCAGGGCAGTTACAGAGTTGACTAATAAATGACTCAATGATATCATTATACCCTCAAGCTCCTTCTATCTTTCCATTTCCTATTCTTTAAGGCTTATCCCTTGTTGTGCCCAGATTTCAAAGTTCCCAAGACCTCCAGGGAGCCAGTCAGTCCGATGCAAAAGCAAAGAGTCATTTATTATCAAACCTAGGTTTGGCTCCCCTGCCACACTCACCGATGCAACGGTAAGCTCCAGTGGCCGAGAGAGAGAGAGAGACCTGATGAGACAGGGGGTTTTAAAGGGGGGTGGAGTGAGGGCAGGAGAGGGGACTGTGGGTCCCCCCGATTGGCTAGGCGCGAGTCAGTCATAGTGATGGCGTGTACTTCCCTTGATTATTATTGGTCAGTCCAGAGAAATCCTGGGTGTGGCTAGCAGCGGCGTCTTCCGGGAAGAAGCACATGGCACCGTCCCAAAATGGAGGACCCAAGGCAAGATGGAGGGCGCATGTGGCTCTGTCCCAAGATGGAGGACCCAAGGCAAGATGGAGGGCACAGTCCTTGCCCGGCTCCTGCTGCTGCCGCTCGAACTCGCCACAAGGCAGGATGGCCCTCCCGCATAGCACCTGCAGCTGGCCCGCGGCAGACCGGGACTCCTGCGCGTCTGGGCGGCACAGGCCCAGCAAACGGGGAGCGGCCGGTGGAGCGGCCCAGCCCCGGAGGAGCGGCATCCGCCCGGAGCAGGCCCGGCCATGGGGCCGGTGCACTGCAGCATGGCGGCCTCCCCGAGCTAGGGCACGCGCCCCACTCTGCTGCCGCCGCTGCTGCACTGGGCCCGTCGGGAGGGGGGGGGCAGCGGGCGGGTGGCAGCCCACGCCAGGGTCCCGCCGTGGGCCGGGGAGCCAATCTCCCCCCCCCCATGGGGCCCGGCGGTCGGCCCACGCAGGCCCCGGTCCCCCCGACCGGGCCCCAAGGGCCGCATGGACCCCCGGCCCCAGCGCGGGCAAGCGGGGAGCCGACCACGGGGAAGGGAGGAAAGAGCCAGGCGGTGAGGCCTTCTGCTCCCATGACCTCCCCCGTGGTCGGTCCCACCCCTCGGCCTGCCGCTGGCCACCACGCAGCCGGTCCGGACTCGGACCCGCTCCGGGGAGGCCAGGCCCTACGGCGGGCACAGAGGGATCTCAGAGCCCAGTGGCCAGACTCCTCCTCCTGCACCGCCCCGAGAGGCGGGCGGCGAGCCTTTCACCCTCAGATCATTTGTTTTCAGGTTTGTTCCTCATAACCAAAAGATGGTTGTCACAAGTCCAGATAATATACCCTCAAATTGTTATTGCTTTTTGAATGACTTTGTGCCTGTCTCAATCAGAAAGGAAACTCTTTCTCCAGGTCTCGGTGGCCTGTGTTGGGTGACATTCCTGCTGCTTATTAAGAGGCAGAAACATAAATTTCAGTTTCTAGAGCAGAAGGTAATCTGCCAGCAAGGATACATTGGGAAAAGAAGCGATTTTAAATGAGTAACCATCAGAGTCTACCACAAAAGTCTGAATTTGATTCCATAAATGTGGTATGAAAGAACTATCTCATTTTATTATTTCTTTTAAATAAATTTTCATTGGACTCTAACATCCCCATACTTCTGTGCATTGGAGGAAATTCAGTCATAGTTCTACACCCTGGGTTCCCCCTGGTGCAAAGGTTCTGTGATGTTATTTGATGCCAAAGCATGAAGGACAACCCAGCAGTCAACACTGGTTTCCACTGAAGCGCCCATTACTGCAATGCACACAGAGCCTTCAGATCGGATGTGCGCAGACATGTGAACTGATAGTGAGGCTGCGAATCTTGGTATCATGGCTACTACCTCCCTAGATACACCATTTCTCCAAATCATTCTTTTGAAAGACTCGCCATTCTTCTGCTTCAGTGCTTCCAAAGCAATGCTCTGGCCCCTGATAAATGCAAGACCTGACAATCTCTGATCAACTACCATCTAAGGGAAATCTTTCCCTTAAGTGACTCTTGCATCAAATGCCCTCTCCTCTTTAAACAACACACAATTTTTAAATTGAGTTTCAGCTTAGACTTTATATCCTTCAAAGGTCCTTAAGACTAAGAAATGCTTAGGTAAGTCTTGATTATTGCTCAGAATTGGAAGGGAAAATGCAGAGATAAAAATACAAAAGAACAAAAACTCATCCCAACTTCCACCCCAGGGTTGTCAGAATTAAAATACAGGAAGTGTAGCTCAATTTGAATGTCAGATAAACAATAAACACGTTTTTAGTGCTTGTCTGTCCCATAAATTTGGAACAAATTTAATTGGGTGTCATGCATTTTTTCAGGCAACTTTAAGTCTCTCCTCCCTGGCAGTAATGTTGGTTTGAAGCTTGGAAGATGATGCTATTGAAACTATAGATTTCAAAGAATATAGTTCTCTGAATTAGCATATAGCTGAAGCCATGTAAAAAGATTTACACTCCAAGGGAGAGGATGTACACTGAGAAGGAAAGACTCTTTATATTCTCTTTGGTGTTTGGAATAGTGCTAGATGTATAACTCTTAGTAAATTTTTTGCTGAATTAATTGATTCTTTCTCTCCTGTTTTCATGATCTCTTAGTAGATGATGACACATAAACATATGTAGTAAATACTGTGACACCTTTTATGGATTCTTTGGAGAAGAGAGATTCATGTTTACATCACATTTTCATCATTATTCAAATTGTCCATGTAGATGCCCTTGATATTATTATATTAGTAAAAAGGGAGTAATTAGAAAACTTATTTGAGAAATCAATGTCTGTTTTCAGATGCTCTCAGACAACGTAGGGTATCAATAGAGCCTTAAACTTCAAACAGTTTATCAATCTACACAATAGAGATGCTGTCTGATGTATCTTTACAGGCAACTGAAATTTGTCATGCTTTTTCCATGGGTTTTCCTGGGGAGATTCAGAGCTATTGTCTACAAATCAAAATTCAGTACACTAACATACCAGATTTTCTAGAGGGTTTGATCCTAGTTGCATTGATCCAATCTGACCTGCGATATAATTCATATAACTGGCTTTTCCTCAGGGAATAATCAAGAACCTGCTACACAGCGACTGTGGGAGGACACTCTGAAGCAGGCAGGATTAGAACCACAGCTGTGGAGATGGAGCCCAGGTGGCCAGGAGCCTGTGCTGGAAGTAAAAAGCCTCCCAGACCTTCCTAGTCACCAGGAAAGTGACAGTGTGTCATGGAGCACTCACAAAGGCCCTTTGCTCAACTTCCCTACAGGCATCTAATAGCTCCCTCCTCAGCATTGTATTCAAATGCAGGGCTTGCACTAGCTAGTAATTTTAGAATCGTCTTAGCTAGGTACCATTTCCAGAAAATAAAAATACTGTAAGTCTAATTTGCCAGCAGAAAATATTTTGAAATCAAGCAGGAGGAAGAAGTTTCCTCAGATGAGGAAGATTATGCAGTCCCTTTGGTGCTGATGATTATTCCATCTGTTGATGTGATTATGGAAATTCTGGCTGCAACTGAAGCCGTGTGCACTCTGCTGTCCCTGCTCTCTCCAAAGCATGGCAGGCTGCCAGCTATGCAAAGTGCTGGACAGGGATGAAAGGAAACCACTGACCTTGAAGTGCTGTTCAGGAGTTCCTAACCCTTTTGATATAGGTAGAGTGAGTTTGTTTATACATAGTTATACAGCCCTGCAAAGCTCTTCAGATGTTCTTAGCCGAGATTTTTTCTTTTAAGCTGATCTCTGAACTCCACGGCATGGCATCCAAACAAGCCGATGAAGCTGAGAGGGGATAAAATGAAAAGCAGCAATAAGTTCAGTTTTTTAAAAATGGGATATCATGTGCACTTGGCAATGTGAGCAGCTGAGGAAAATGTGAGTTGACCAATGCTTCATCTCATGCAGCCAAAACCAATATAAATGAACTGGCACTGTTAGCTTTTATGTATACTTTGTTGTTGGCAGAAAAGATGGTCGGGGATGTAAGAAATGCTACCACTGAAAAAAATTACTTGACTTTGAGTCATTTATTCATTTTTGGCATAAAAGATTAAGACTAAGATTATCCCTTAATGGCATCAGATTTCCTAAGGAGAGTGAAAGTGTGCAAGGGCATGTGGACACTCCCAACTCTCCTGAGTTTTGACACCGCCCAGATTTAGTCTGGGTTTATAAGATGTTCCTACCTGAGCGGTGTGGCTCCCTTAAGGTATGTGTGTCTTAGTGAGGCAAGATACTTCCTCTCTAAAAATAACAGGGTGGACAATTCGTGGGTCTCTTTAGAGCACTGGTATGAGGTGTACTTTTTTGTAATTCAACTTTTCCAGTGATCCATGACACCCAATGGACATTGTTCAAGAGAAAGACGAATCTTCTGTGCATCAGAATTTGTTGCAATTTCTTTAAATAGGAAGTGACTTATTTCGGCCTCTGAGAGACAGTCGTGAGTAGATGCATTTATGTTATTGTCCATTGAAACTATTTATTACCTAAAAGTTTTCTTGTTTACTTCTAACTCATTATTCTCTCTCCTCCTTAAGGTAGCAAGCCTGAGGACAGAGGTCAGTCCATGGCAGTTGAAAATGGATGGTGGATACCAGTGTGTGTTGCCACAGATACAATGGAATCAGTTTAAGATAACACATAATCATAGTTGAAGGTCTTCAGTACCGTATGTTTCTTCTATTCAAAATGATAAACATAAAAGTTTTATTGGATACCTTTTAACCACGGCATTTTTTGTTCAGACGATGAAAATTCTAATCCTAATCTGTATTTGAGAAATTAGAATAACCTCATTAACCTAGGGCCTAAAAAAATACCAGAACAGTTTTATAAAGAGTTCATCTGGAGACAAGTAAACTTATTATTTTATACCAAAATTGGGAGTATGAATGAAATTCATAGCATTAGCATTAATATTTTAATGCCAGATGTTTTCCATTAAGTGGAATATCATTGTGATTTGGAAATATGACAGTGTTGTTGAATGTTTTATGAATTTAGGGAAATGCTGTTGGCTAATTTTTAGTCAACAGTCTTTAAAAATATTTTCTCCTTCCTAAGAGTTTACTCTCAGATATTATAGAATGACATCAGTTGGGCCTGAGATCTGGATGTAACAGGTTGGTTGATCATTCTGTGGAACCACAAGGCCAATGCAGGAGGGGCACCACAATTGTCTGGATAGCCACAGCTCCTCAGAATTCCTTCTCCGCTCTAGTTAGGAGTCCTGGGACGCCTCAGATCTGTTTTTGCAAGTATTCATAATGAATTAGAGCAAGACAGTCTTATAAGTAGTGCAAC
Source organism: Myotis nattereri (assembly GCF_964212035.1). Classification (NCBI taxonomy): domain Eukaryota; kingdom Metazoa; phylum Chordata; class Mammalia; order Chiroptera; family Vespertilionidae; genus Myotis; species Myotis nattereri. The sequence continues at coordinate 162,293,895 of NC_138075.1, forward strand.
TGGGATTATTTGAAGGATTCTTTTCATCATTTTAATGAATATTTACTGAGTACTTACTTACCTTGTGCCACTATTATAGTCACAGTGGAAATAGACATAAAAATCAAGCAAACAAATAGACATCGCTAGTGGAAGAAAACATAATAAACAAATACATAAAATTTGTAATTTGTAGGAGACAATTACTGCTCTAGTAAAACAATAAAGAATGGAAGGGATCAGGGAGCCCTGAGAGTGAAGGAAAAATTTCAGTTTTAAATAAGGTGGTCATGCAAGGCTTTGTTGATTAAAGTAAATATTTTTTACCAAAGACATGTAATAGGTGAGGAAGGATATCACAGGGGAGAGCATTCAGGCAGAAGGAACAGCAAATGCAAATGTCCTGAGGCAGGGGCATGCTGCGCATGCGTGAGTTACAAGAAGGAGGCCCATGCTGTTGGAATGAAGAGGGAGAGGGCATGCTGGTTAGATAAGACCTCACAGAGGTGACCTGATGAAGGAGGACTTTGTAGAATACTGTGGAGAATTCGGATTTTACTCTGAGATGGCTATCCATTGACACGGTCTAGCATAAATTTTCACAATATCACCTCGCTGCTGGTTTGAAAGTTAAGACTACAGAGAGGCAATAGTGGGAACAAGAAAACCAACTAAAAATCGGTGGTCACAACAATATGGGCAAGTCACTTGCACCGCGGTGATGTCAGTGCTGCTGGAATTTGCAGCTCGATTAGATTCAGGACATGGGAGAAGGAGAGGAGTCAAAGATGATTCCAACACTTGGGCTGAGCAATTGGAAAAGTAAGACTTTTCATTTGTTGAGATGGGAAAGAATGCAAGCTCTTGCACTCTTGATATTTGTTCCCTGGCCTTGTCCCTTGATCTGCTACACTTCATCCAAAGACAATCGCTCATTCACTTTCTCCCTCCATTCCCCAAGCATTTGAGTTTTAAAAAACCTAAATCTTCCGATATTCACCTTGTTACTCAGAGTATGAACAACACAATGAGTTATATATTTCATCAACATGATTGTTATCAAACATTTTACAAACAGAATACAAGTATGTGTGTTTGTGCAAGTCTATTTTTGTGGTGGTTGCTTAAACATCTTAATGTCTTAAAAGGATGACCATCAGATTGGTCCTCGGGATTTTGCTTTGCCCTATGCCCCAGGCAGAAGGCACTTAGAGTGCTTGACTCACTATGTGGGTGACTTTTAGCTACAGTATTGTTTCCATCTTGGACACTTGTTTATTTTAGGCTTCATGACAGATGAGCTCACCCAGATCTTAAAATGCAGAATTTCAGGTTGTGTCAGACTATAATTTTATGCTAACTTTGTTTATTCCCCTCTTCAATTACTGAAGTTACCACCCTAGACTCTGGAAAATAACTGGAGACACTGTTTGTTTGGTGGCAAATGAGAAGCTGATGTCCCAGCTCTCCCTGAGTGTGATTGTGTGTATGCAACTTAATTATACTGAAAGTTAGCATTATGGTGTCTCAACCAGCATTCCTTTAGTCTCTGGTATTTACTCCATGCTTGGGAAAAGCAAGGGAAAGTGGTGATGTCTTCTAAAGTGGAAAATGTTAAACCCTGAGCTACAGAGACAGAATGCACATCAATAGTATTTACATAAAACCATCATTACTTCTGTCCTAACCAGATAGCTGAGAGCAGAAGTGAGGGCTCAAACTATTGTCTTGTATTAAGTTACAGGGGTGATGTTCTAAGGCGTCTATCTTTGGGCAACGCAATAACTCATGACTACAACCGTGGCAAGGAAAACACTTTATTTTTTAAAATTTATCTTTAGTATTGAAAGTATTACAGATGTCCCCTCTTTTGGTTCTCCATTGTCACCGCCCCCTCCTTAGGCCTTCACCCCACTATTGTCTGTGTCCATGGGTTATGCATCTCTGCATACAAGTTCTTTGGTTGATCTCTTTCCTCCCTCACCCCTTGTAGAATAAAGTAGCAGAGAACCAAGAACATCTACTTTATGGACTCTCTGGGTTTTATTTTTGGCATTTGTACATCTAAAGGTCTTTATAGACAGAACAAAGTGGTCGATTTTTGCAGAGGCTGTGCTGGCACAGTAGTACCAGGGGCTTAGTTTGGGAACAAAGTCATTGAAAATAATTGTGTACAAAGAACTCAGTCATAAGTAATGTGCCACAAAGGATCTAAAGAAAGCCAACAACAGTAAATTATTTACTTCAGTGTATCTGAAAGACCGCTGCAGGCTGCCTGGCCCTGAGGATGGTGAATCCCCAAGGAATGCCTCTGATTCCCTCCTCTCTCTCCTATCTGGATTCTTCCTCCTTTCCTCCCCTCTCACCCTATCTGACTCTCCCCCAAAACTGATGGCTTGTCAGTCATTCAGACAACCAGCAGGAGGAGAGAAAGAGATGAAAAATAAAAAATTCCTGAGGCCCCTGTGCCTGTCCACTTAGGCCCCAAATTGTGATGTAGCCTTCCTGTGATGTCTTTTCCTCCGTCAATGCTATCTTTATAATACAGTTTTCATGAGGATAAAAAAAAATGATAAGGAAAAAGAAGGAAACTGATATAGCTTAGAACCAGAAATGTGAAGGCCATTCAAAACCTTGGGGATCTGGCTTATTTTTGGTCTGATCTTTTCCACTTTCTCAAATTGTGTCCCTTCTAATTACTTGTGGCTTCCTCTGTGACTTCTCTCTTCCTCTCATAGCAGATGTTCAATATTGCAGGAAACTCTGTTTTCTCATTCATGTCTCATCCATGTGTCATTCATGAGTATACAGTGACCTCTTCCTACCACCTCCGCAAGCCCAGCCTGTAACACTTCCCAGAACATACCTATTCTGGGCTCTCTCTGTGGCTCAGGTCTTCTCCTTCATGAAGCCTTTCCCTACTCTGTCTTTCACAAATAGCCCTATCCCCTCCCTTCCATGGGACCCACCTACAAGTTATCAAGGCAAATATGACAATTGATTTAAAAAACAAACTGCTCCTCTTCCCTCACTAGATGAAGGCCAAGAAAATATTTACCTTCTTCCAGTGCCAGCCACATATTAGGCTCTTAAATGATCCTTAAATCAAAGTGTAAATTATATGCCAGGCACTTGCAGCTCCCTTCATATAGATTTGTCATTTGATCTTTATGACAATTCTATGATTATAAACATAATTTTTGTTTGCTTCTTATGTTTTTTTTTTTTTTTCATGAAGGATAGAGCTGAAGCTTAGAGGATGTAGCTGCTAGGAACTCACAGGTCTAATTAGTGGTAATGACAGGATTCAACTGTCACATCCTCTCTTTGGTGGTTCTCTAATTAGAGCGAGCATCAGGCTCACCAGGAGGTCTTGCTAAAACAGATTGCTAGGTCATATCCTTTGAGCTTCTAATTCAAGAGCCCTGGGGTGGGGCCAGATAATTAGTATTTTTAACAAGTTACCAGGTGATGCTGATGCTGTTGATCCTGGGACCATACTTTGAGGACCTCTGCCTGGCATTATCCGTGCATCCTAATCTGTGAGCATCTGCACTCTCAGTGGGACAGTGAGTGGCTGAAACTTTGTAAGCAGGCTAAGAGCTGATTTGTGTATTAAGCATGTCGGTAAATTGAATAATCCCAACTTCCTATCTGTCTGTCTATCTATCTATCTATCTATCTATCTATCTAGTTTTAAATACAATTAATTGCTGTTCTGGTCATTAATCGACAAACTCACTGAAGGTGTCACTGAATTTGTGGGATTGTTATCATTATGTGTTTTCTCCTTCCATGGATATTGGAAACACAATGCCTATTATGTTGAAGAGAAACAACAGGTTTAACATTATAAAGGGAGATTGTAATAAGATTCCAATAATTGTGTAAAGTATGGCTCAACTGTATGATGGATAACTACACAGTCAATAAAAGATGTTAGTCAACTTTATTTTTATGGTCATGAAAAGATGGTACAGATCAGATGCTGTGTGAACATGAGATATCATTTTTAAGACCTATGTATATTTTTATAGAACCTGAATTAAAAGTAGAATAAGTAAAAGATGAATAGCTCACTGAATGATTTCTTCCTCCTCTTTCTTCCTCCTTCCCCCATGTTTTCTTCTTCTCTCTTTCTTCTTACTTTATGTCTGTACCTTCTTAATTTTCTACTATATATATTTACAATCCACTTAAAAGTGTCTACACTATATGTTTATCTATAAGTAAACACATTTTCCACAATGAATAGTACTCATGCAGTAATTACATAATCCAAATGATAAGAAGCACCCTTCCATAGCACACTCTACATGACTGTGACTTCTTAACCCGAAACCCTCTAGAAAGACTCCAGCTATGGGAACTCATATGCAGTATGGTTCTTCACACCCCCTTCTGGCCTTGCCTTCTTAAGGCCGTCGGTTCTGGACAGCCCATGTTCAGAAAGGCACAGCGGTGTTCTATAATGCTTCTGGGTGGGGCAAGTCAAAATCATTGCTCCTTGCTCTGCCCCAAAGAGAAATCCAGTCAGCTTATTTATTTCCACAGCAGAGAGCCTATTAGCTTAAGAAGAGAGTTTGCCTATAGTCTCTGTGCCATAATTGGCATAATTGGATCCTTTTATGTTAAACAAAATCATAAAAAGGGGAAATATTTTGTTCCTGAGATTCAGAAACTAAGCAGAATTGCTAATATTTATGCAGAACTAAGACCCAGGCACTGTGAAAAGCATGTCATAACCTCATTAATGATATCACAATTCACCCAGCTTCTCAAACATGGCAGTAATATTTCCAACACTGAACCTTGTCATTGCTCTTTCCTCTGCCTGGAACCTTTTCTCTCCCAGTATTTGCATGACTTGCTTTCTCCTTTCATTCGGATTCCTGCTCAAATTAGACCTCCCATGAGCAGTCTTCTCTGACCAGCCTATCTAAAGCAGCACTGGTTATCTAAAACAGTACATGTTCTCTATCCTTAGCTGGCATTTTTTTTCATCATAGCACTTATCATAAGAGGTAAACCAAAATATTTTTAAATGTATGAATACATTTTATTCTATGAGGCTAGTACTGACATGAACTCCATATTCAAAGCTCAGAGAGAATTAAGTAAATTACCCATTTAAACCAAGTTGTCTGACATCCAAATGCGTGTTCTTAATCACCACACATTGGAATGTTCTTTTACTGATGAGATAAAGTCTATTGTTTCAATGTTAAACATAGGCATTTGAAAGAACAGAGATGGATAAAGAGTAAAATATTGCTGATAATGAAATGTCCAGACACATGACAAATTACTAGGGTTGTGAGTATGAAAAATGATATGTACCTCCAAGCTTTCATCAAGCAATTGAAAATACCTTTTCTTTTTTATGAGAGGGTCAAGATGGTTTTATTTTAAGATCTGTACTTACTGGCAAAATTGATTGCTATATATGCAGGGAGAAATATTTCATTCTCTTCTATCTCTGATAGAAAGTGGAAAGAGGAAACACTAAAACAGGAAAATATGTGTGATATCTATAGGACAGTAGATACTTAAGCCACTGAGCAGCTAAAGAATTAAATCAGAGGTATGTTTTGGCACATTTTACAGCTGCTACTCGCTTCCCTTCTATTCTTTATCTCTTTTATCATGCAGGCCTTGGGTCTGGTGCTCCCTTTTTGTCATTGTGCCTGGGAGTTACAGAATTTCATTGGCAAGGCTCTTCCTGAGGCGGATGGACACTCCAAGAAAGCAAAGAATAGGAAATCCATCACAGGACTGAGTCAGCTGCCCCTGCAGCAGCCCCAGACCTTGTCCATAACATGAGGGACTTATTGGCCAACATGAGGGACCTATTGGCCAACATGATTATTCCTCTGGTGTAAAACCTGATGCTGTATGTTTAAGTAATAAGTTAGTTACATTGAGGCTTGAAGTTCTTATGTCTGCTCCATCCTCTCATTGTCAGGACAGATATCTGCCATGGGGAATTACCATGGTTTTATAAAATCTTATTTCTATTTTTTAGAGATTGTCTCTTAAAGTAACTTTAAGTATCTTCAGATTTTTCATAAAGTTTTATAAGAATCTGAGATAGCATATAGGTAGATTTAAAATTTTACATTTCAAAATCTATGCAGTAAATATCATGATGTCTTGGGTAGATGACATAATTTGGGGGGGGCTTCATTTTTCTCTCCCATCATATTTTCATTGAAACACTAGGCCAAGAATCTGTTTCAAACTCCAACAGAAACAAAAAAGACCTATATTGCCTTCAACAATTTGGAACTACCTACTTTGCATATCCCAGTATAACTTCAAATGGGACCTGCTTCAGGTCACTGATTAAATCACATGCCAATGTCTGACCACAATCTATGAGTCAGTATTAAAGGAACATTTACTTGCTTCCTTTTAGTTTATTTTCTTCATAGAAAGAAAAAGGGAAAATAATAAAAATCCAAGGATATGCTGTTACAACTCCATAGATATGGAAGATAAACCAAGGAAATTCAAGATGCCACACTAGGAATTATGGACAAATAAATTGAAATAAAAGAAGACAACATGAGTATTTAGAGATAAAATTATTAAGATGTTTCTGAAACAAAAGATTATATCAGCCTAGGTATTTGAGAAGTATACAAAAAGCAAAAATTCAAGGGAATTATTGCCCTCTGTTCTTGAGTAATCTAACAATGAGCGAGATTCAGCCAATTGAAAAATGACTGGATAAGTCTCAATAAAGACATTTGTGCTGATCTCTGAATCTACTTAATCATAGAAAAAAGACTGAAACAAATGTTAAGATTGTAACATTTGGTCAAAATGTAAATCATCTAATCTGCAGTTGTTAGAAACTGAACCAAAGAAAAGTAAATATTCTGATCTCTTATTTAACAAGTCAAAGAGTAAAAATGCTGAGTCTATTTAATAGCACAAAACTAAATACACCCAGCACAGAAGAACCCTCATCCCATATGCCACCATTGTTTCCAGGGATCCTTTCAAGTGTTTTTAAAGCTATGAAAAGAAAAAGAAAGAAAAAATAATATACAAAAATCAGTCAAGTTAATAAATGCGATTAGACCAAATTCACATAGTAGCACCACAAAAAACTATTTGGATTACAAAGCAAAATGCTATGCTAAAACAAAGGAAGAAAATTATGCCAGGCCAATGCTAACAAAAGGGAAGCAGGATGCCTTACCCAATGTGAGGCACAGTATCACTGTGAAAGAGAGAAAGATATCAAAGAACTTCCTTCCTGTTCTGCTCACTTATAAGCATTGAACCCAGATAATTGCACAGAGAATTCTAACAAATGATGTGATAACAGAGAATAAGTGAAACTATTTTAGTAGATCAAGAAAGAATGGAAGAGCTTGACATCATCACACACACAAATACACACACATTTGTTTATATTTGCAAAATATATTTTTAATGCTCCCTAAAAACATACTGTTTCTCTTTCTTTAAAATTCCTTTATTTTTTCCAACCAGGACAGTCACTCTTCTGTAATGACTATTCCAGCTCTCATCTACCTTTCAGGCTCAAGGATACAAAAAGCGGAACCATCTTTTTCTCAGTTCACAGCTGCTGTATAATAGCAGAAAGGGTCCTGAACATGTAATTATTTCAGGCAAAGGAAAATTAATTGAGTGTAGAAAGAAAACCATGTACAATTAAAGTTCAATCACTGTTTTTTAAAAGTGTATTAAAGTGGATGATAACCATAGTAAAGCTTTCAGTGTTTGATTAATTAATTATAAAGAGGATATGTATTCTTTCTACCTATACTTAGCCTTCAAAGAGAAAATGTTTTAAAATGACAGAAAGTTTTATCATGACAAATATTTAGTAGGTCATTTTTACTGACTCATAGTGGGGTAGGAGAAATAGAAAAAGCAATGCTAATTTTAGTTGTGTGTTGTTGTTTTTTAACACTTGTTGAGAAATGTGAGAAAGGATTATTTTTTTCAAACTTTCCCTTTTTCATCCCCTGGCTCTCACTTCACATTTGGAAAACTAATCATTCCATGAGGCAGTGAGTATCTGAAGAGGCAGCCAATCCCCTCTCTGGCCACTCAGGAAGGGTAACTCTCATGTTACAGCATATGAAGCAAAGCCTCCTGGCTCTGTCCTCCTTTCCCTCAGGGACTTGGAGAGAAACCAGTTAAGTGGGTACATCAGGTCCCTCCTCTGCATGGGCACCTTCAAGGGCCTAGGAAGAACTCTACCAATGTGTCACTTGGTTATATGTTGTTGCAAACTTGAATATTTTCCCAAATAAGTTCCCAAACAATCCTACACACTTATATAGTATTAGATTACTATTAATAAATTGTGAATCTGAAAGAAACATTTTTAAACTATCAATAATTAAAAATGATTATGTTACTCATAGAAGATGCACAATTAATTTATCTTTCATTTTTTTTTATAGAAAATGGCATTATAAAAACTGTCTAAAGAACAGATGATTGAAGGTATTAAACAAAAGTGTATGAAAAATATAGAAATGTGTCACTTGTTAACTTTTAAGAATTACTTTAAATTTCTAGATTTTGTGATAGTTGTGGTTATTGGACAGCTTTTTAAAAATGTTTTGTGTATTGATTTGAGAGAGAGATGGAGAGACATCGATTTGTTTTTCCACTTAGTCATGCATTCAGTTGTTGATTCTTGTATGTGCCCTGACGGAGGATCAAACCTACAACCTTGGCACACTGGCCCAACCCTCTAACACACTGAGCTACCTAGCTAGGGCCTGGACAGCTTTTAAAGCATAAAATTTGTTGTGATTTCTTTTCTCACTCTAAATATTTACTTCTGTATCTACTTTTGTAGCTGTACATTTGTGTGTGTTTTTAAGAGGTCTCCCAAATTGCATATACTTTAGATACCACAAAACCTGGATTTGCTTGATCAGGGAGGTTTTAAGTTGATTTGGGAGTTAGGGTTGCCTAGTCAAACAGTGTCAGTACAAATCTTGCCCTTGTGGCTTTCTAACTATGACTTTGGCATTGTTCCTCTAATGCTCTAAGTCCCACCTATCAAGTTGAATAATACTAGTATCTACCTCCTAAGATCAATAAGACAACATAATGATGACATGGTGCCTATGACAACAGTTGACACAGTTTTCAGCAGTTTCATGAATGTTTGAATAACTGTCAAATAAGTTTCTTAAACTTATGAAGCCCAAACAAAACTCTTTTTATCTCCCTCAAACTGACTTTCCCCTTGCCTTCCTCTCCTACTATTAAAATGCATTCCATTTTTGTTCAAACCAAATACCAAGAAGCTTAAAAAAAACTGACCCCCAAATGATATTTCACCACCTTTATGTCAGTGTCCTGGCCTAAACCTGTAATGTCTGTCTCTGTACACTGTGGTAGTCTGCAAAGGTGTTCTTGCTTCCTGACTTAACTCACACCTCCCACCCCAGCTCCATTCTCTTTGCCTCCTGTTGCCACTCCTGACAGTAACCGGCCACTTGTCTCCTCTTTGGAAGCTTCAGTTGTCTGTCTACACGACCCTTAATCCCACTCCTTTACCTACTTCTATCATCACTTCTACCTAATGCTATGAGTCTATATCACCTATAGACTTCTCAGTCATTTCACCTTTGTTGGAGATGTTGGACAGGACTCAGAAACCACATCTCCAACAAAACTTTTGAAAACTCAATCTAGAAACTAGTTCTCTATTCCTTAGCCTTCTCCACCCATACCCCATCCAACACAAACCTCAAACCCAATCAGTCTACTTAGTGCTGACATTTTACCTTGGTCTCAGGCTTAATCTGATCACCTAGAAACTGAAATACTTCTTTTATTTATTGTCTAAAGTATTACATATGTCTTCTTTTTCTCCTCATTGACCTCCCCCGCCACTCCCACACCCAAGGGCAAGCCCCCACTGCCCCATTGTCTGTGTCCATTGGTTATGCTAATATGCATGCATACAGGTCTTTTAGTTGACCTCTAAACCCTCCCCCCCCCCTCCTCTGCCATTTGTCTCTGGATCTATTTTTGTTCATCAGTTTATGTTGATCATTATATCCCACATATGAGTGAAATCGTGTAATATTTATTTTTCTCTGGCTGGCTTATTTCACTTAGGACAATGCTCTCCAGTTCCATCCAAGCAGTTGCAAATGGTAAAAGTTCCTTCTTTTTTATAGCAGCGTAGTATTTCATTCTGTAGATGTACCACAGTTTTTTAATCCACTTATCTGCTGATGGGCACTTAGACTGTTTCCAAATCTTAGCTATGGTAAATGGTGCAGCTATGAACATAGGGGTGCATATATCCTTTCTGATTGGTGTTTCTGGTTTCTTGGGATATATTCTTAGAAGTGGGATCACTGGGTCAAATGGGAGTTCCCTATTTATTTATTTATTTATTTATTTATTTATTTATTTATTTTTTTGAGGTAGCTCCATACTGTTCTCCACAGTGGCTGCACCAGACTGCATTCCCACCAGCAGTGCACGAGGGTTCCTTTTTCTCCACATCCTCTCCAGCACTTGCTGTTTGGTGATGATGAAATACTTCTTAAATGATGAATTCCAATATCCCATTCTGTGGCAAAGTCTCTCCTATTTTCAGTCTCTCACTCCTCCCACTATTCCTTCTTGTTGACTCAACTGGGTCTTCTAATTCCTATACTATTGCCTTTTATCCCAGTCTCCCTTTCCCTAATGGTGTCACTTCTCATCCTATCCAGGAACATTCCATGACACCTCACAGTGACTTTATTAAATAGGAGATCAATTATTTTAAAAGGTTGTGGTATTCGTCCGATGAAACCATCTGCTTCCTTGTTCTTTACAGTAAGCATTGTTGGAATAAATCATGTAATCATTTAGATTGTGATCACTAAGTATACAGTTTCCTCAGTTGGAAAATCCTTTCAGGGGCCTCTGACTATTGTTATAATTTCCCACAATAATTATTACAAATCCTCAGCATTTCTTTCGTATCAAAATTATTCCTGCTTTCTTTCACTATTCAACAGTTAACATTGTCTCCTTAACAAAGAATTAGAAAATGGAAATCTTTAACTCATTCAACAAATGGTTATTAAGAATCTATAATTTGCTGAGCACTGTTGTGGGTACTCAGAATATATCACTGAATAGTGCAAACAAGTCTCTATTCTCATCTTTAACTTTCTCCTGCCTACCCAAAGCAAATTCAGAAAATGCTCAACAATTACTTTGAAGTGCCTAATTCAGGCCAAATTTTTTTCTTAGTGAAAGGAATACAACAGTGAACAGAATAAATACAATAGTATTCTTTCATAAAGTTTTCACTTTAGTGAGGGGATGGAGAGAAAAAGACAGTAAAAATAAATTTAAGTGTGTGTTTATAATATATACTAGAGGCCCAGTGCACAAAAATTCGTGCACTGAGGGGAGGGTTCCCTAGCCCGGCCTGCACCTTCTCATAGTCTGGGAGACCTCAGGGGATGTCCTACTGATAGCTTAGGCCTGTTACTATCTGGCCTTTCTCTGTGGAAGGCAACCAGACGGGCTGATCAGGGGATAGTGCCAGCCCCCACCCATTACTCCTCCACCGCCACTGGTCGCCAACCCCCACATCGCTGTTTCCTCCCTTTGCCTTTTGGCACACTTCTTGGCTGGCCTGGTGCCACCTGCTCACCAGCCCCACCCCCCCGCCCACTGACCATTCTGCCATTCAGTTGATTTGCATATTACACTTTTATTTGTGCACTGGTAGGGTCCCTAGGTCTGGCTGGTTATCAGGGCCAATCAGGGCCTTCTGGCTGCCGGCTGGGGCCTTCCTTCATTCTGCACCACCCCCTTGATGGTAAGCGCACATCATAGCAAGTGATTGAACTCCCAGTCTCCTGGTCAAACTCTGGAGGGGACATTTTACATATTAGCCTTTTATATATATAAATATGAAAATATTATATATGAACATTTAGATGAGCACAGTAAAAGAGGTAGAAAGTGATAAGGTACAGAATGTCAAGTCAATAAAATTACTCATTAAGTTAAATAATTTTCAGAAATCCCATACACCTTATAAAGAATAGATATTAGAGAACCCTCCTTTGCCCTTTCTATAAGGCCAAGGCTGAATAACAATGGTAATGGCAAAAGGTTCTAGACCATAAATTGTCAGGTTAACAAAAATTCCAAAAGTTTTTGGTTTACATAAATGCTATAATTTCTAAGATAACATTGACCTCACACACATTTTTAAACCTCCCCCACCTGGCCATCTGCATCTCCTTCTCCAGTGTTTTTATGTATCAAGCAAGAGGACACAAACCATCTGCCTTCAGCAAGTATACCCAATTGCCTTACAGACAGATTTCCAGGAATTTCAAACCAAAAAAAGAGAAAGAAATGGAAAGCAATAGATTGAATATGGTTTTCTTAAAACCCACCCATCAATTTCTTCACTAAATGTCCTGAGCATATGTTTATTAGTGGTGTGTTTCATTAAACTATTATTCCAACTGAAAATAATTATTTTTCATTTAAGTACACATTTCTAATTTTGAAAACCTGTTATTTCTAGTAGAGTTTTCTGTCCATCATGGCACTGTGTAGTAAAATTATGTTGATCTTTGGCCTCTTGGAAGCCAGTCATCCTGGAAGCCATTCAGCCTCTCCTGCCTCAGTCTCCTTCTGGGGAACCATTTCTTCCCCAAACCCCAGCATATGGCTTATAGTGGGGCTGACTCAAATCTCACTTATGGCATGGGCCTGTGGTTCAGGCCTGGACAAACAGAAGCCACAGTAGTTGTTTTAGAAAAGTTGTGTGGCCCAGCCAGCTTCATTAAGGGCTGTGTAATTTTTACTTGAGCTGCAGGGTGAGAATGAACTGCTCCTTTCAACCAAGAACTGGTGAGGATGACATGTAACTATAATACTCCTACACAGCTGGGTGGAATGAATGTAAAATAGTACAACAGAGAATTGTTTTCTTTTAAAAGAGTAAAATATACACTGAGTGGCCAGATTATTATGACCTGCCAGATTATTATGACCACCCCATCAGTACTTCATTGACACTTCCAAAAATACTGAATATTGAAAACTTCCTAAGCAAATACTCTCAAGGTTTTATTATTATTATTATAATTATTATTTGCATAACTAACTCACTTCATTGTACTGACGGGGTGGTCATAATAATCTGGCCACTCAGTGTATATCTATGGCATAAGCCAGACAGTCCACTTCTAATAATTTTCCTAAAAAAAATGGAAACATATATGTCCAGAAAGATGTATACACAAATATTAACATCTTTGCTCACATGAGCCCTCAAAATGAAAACATGTCTAAATGTCCATGAATATATGAATGTATAACCAAGGTGTGATATATGCACCCAATGGAAAAATCTTCAGCAATGAAAACAAACTACTGATAAGTGTAGTACAATGGATGAATCTCAAAATCATTATGTTCAATAAAAAGATAGATAGAAAATAATATGTAGTATATGATTCCATTTATATATAATATTGTAAAATGAAAATGAATCAAAAGTGACAAACACCATATCAGTTATTTTCTAGGAGTGGGAGTGATGGGAGAGATCCACTGCAGAGAGGCAAGAAAACACTTTGGGTGTTATAGAAATATTTGATCATTGAGGGGGATAGTGATTCACAGTGTATGAACTGTTAACATTCATCAAATTATGCTACCTTGAATATATGCAAGTAAACTATACCTCTATAAAAGCTGATTTTAAAAAATGAACGAATATGCTAAGCGAAATGAGCCAGTCAGAGAAGGATAAGTAGCACATTATCTCACTCATTTATCCTATCTAATAAAAGAGAAACATGGCAATTGGCATACGACCGCTACCCTTCCCATTGGCTAATCAGAAAGATATGCAAATTAACTGCCAGCCAAGATGGCGGCCGGCAGCCAGGCAGCTTGAAACTAACATGAAGCCTGCTTGCTTCAGTGATGGAGGACTCCAACGTTCCCCGCCTGCCTTGCCGGCCTCTGAGCCTGCAGTTTGAAACATTGTAACAAATATAGAAGCTAAACAAAACCCTAGAAACCAGCTTTCAGCCCGCCAGGATCTCAGAGCTGGAGTTATACATTGTTTCGATTATAGAACCTAAACAAACCAGATACCTTCTTTCAGCAGCAGAGGCCTCAGAGCTGGAACCAGAGCTAAAGCTGGCCCAGAATAAAAAGAAAAAGAAAAAAAGGAGCAGTTGGGAGCTTCAGTCCCAGCCTGAAAACAGCCCTCAGCCCCTCAACTAGACTGGCCAGGCACCCCAGTGGGGACCCCTAACCTGAAGGGTGTGTGACCAGCTGCAAACAGCCATCATCCCCTCATCCAGGCTGGCCAGGCACACCAGTGGGGACCCCCACCCTTCAGGGCAAACCAGACAGCCCCCACCCATGCAACAGGCCTCTATTCTATATACTAAAAGGGTAATATGCCTCCCAGCACCAGGATCAGTGGAGCCGCGAGTCCTCCAGACACCAGGATCAGCGTGACAGGGGGCAGTGCCCAAACCCCCTGATCTCCCTGCGGCTCTGTGTGTGACGGGGGCAGGGCCACAACCTCCCTATCTGCCCTGCTCTGTTCCTGACAGGAGAAGGCGCCCCAACCCCCTGATCAGCCCTGCTCTGTGCCTGATAGGGGGGAGAGCCCTGCTCTGTGTGTGATGGGGTAGAGCCATAACCTCCCCATCTGCCCTGCCCTGAGTGTGAGAGTGGCGACGTCCCAACCCCCTGATCCGCCCTGCTCTGTGTGTGACAGGGGGGAGCTCCACAACCCCCTGATGGGCCCTGCTCTGTGCATGACAGGGGGTGGCACCACAACCTCCCCATCGACCCTGCCTTGAGTGTGACAGGGGTCGGTGTCCCAACCCCCCAATCAGCCCTACCCTGAGCGTGACTGAGGGTGGCATCCCAACCTCCCGATCCGCCCTGCTCTGTGTATGACAGGATGCAGCGCCCCAACTCCCCAATCGGCCCTGCTCTGAGCCCGACCAGGGGCTGCACCTAGGGATTAGGCCTGCCCTCTGCCACCCGGGAGCAGGCCTAAGCCAGCAGGTCGTTATCTCCTGAGGGGTCTCAGACTGCGAGAGGGCACAGGCTGGGCTGAGGGACCCCCGCTCCCCCCCGAGTGCACAAATTTTTGTGCACCGGGCCTCTAGTGGAATATAATGAACAACATAAACTGATGAACAAAAATAGAACCAGAGTCATAGAAACATCAAACAGACCATCAAACCTCAGAAAGATGGCAGGGGAGGGTGAGAGTGAGTAGAAGATCAACTGAAGAACTTGTATGCATGCATATTAGCATAACCAATGGACACAGATATTAGCAGGGTGAGAACATGTGCTGGGGGGTGGAAGCAGCCAGGGAGAAGTCAATGGGGGGAAAAAGGAGACATACATAATACTTACAACAATAAAGAATTTAAATTTTAAAAAAATGAATCAATAATAAAACCAATTTGTAATCAGTCTGTTTTTATTATCACCTGTGACAAAAATTCTAAATGATCTTTTGACAATCTAAGTTTCAAACAATTTCTCCAGTTATGTTGCATTCCATATCAAAGTTAATTCAGAGAACTCGCAGTTATACAGTTTATCTGAACCATAGAGACTTACTACAGATGATTGTGTTGAGAGTAACTTCTCAGTTGTGTGAACTATTTGGGGCTTGCTTTGACTACAGTTGATTTGTGATGCACTGGTAAATGTTTAAAAATTGGATCCCTGCGGAAATAACTGCTTTGTTTTATCTCCTGTACTATACTTTCCATTTAAGCTAAAGGTGCCAATGTGATGTCACTGAGCAAGGAGTTGGGAGAGATGCTCACAGAAGCCACTGAGCTAATGTGAGACTAGAGCAGGACAGGAATGAGATGGATTATCTAGTCTTCCTGGTACTACAGATTCCGAATTTAAGCATTACACTGAAAAAAGCATGATCCTGGTGGTTATATAATCAAGGAAACTGAACTTTAATGACTTCAGATCCCAACTCTATTTGCAAATTATTATCTGAAATTTGCAGAGTTTACTCTTTAGAACCACTTAGGTGTTAATTTTTCATATTTTGAACAAATGCAATAATGTAATTTAAAAGTATTACTGTTTTCTTTTTATAGACATTTAATTAATTTTTCATTTGCATAGTTATATATTCAATGAAAAAAATATTTACATCTATTTTTACACCTATTTACTCCTTTATTGCTTTTTAGAATTTATTCCATTACATGAATATTATCTAAAATAATTGTGTTGTATAGTGGAGGAGTGTTAAAAAATGACCTGTCTTAGATACTCACATACTAAATAGGTAACTGAATATTTTGATTATAAAAGTCTGGAAATGTCAGACATGAACCAAAATATAGTTTTTAAAAGATTGTAAATATGGACAGAGTTTACTATAAAAGTAAAAGCCAGAATTGGTACCAGATATTTATTTCTAACTAGAGGCCTGGTGCAGAAAAATTTGTGCACTTGGGGTGCGAGGAGTCCCTCAGCCTGGCCTGCTCCCATTCACAGACCAGGACCCCTTGGGGGATGTCCACCTGTCGACTTAGGCCCACTCCCAGGGGGATCAGGCCTAAGCTTGCAGTCAGACATCCTTCTGGCAGCCAGGGAGCCCTCAGGGGATGTCCAACTAAAGGCTTAGGCCCCCAAGGGATCAGGTCTAAACTGTTAGTTGGACATTCTTAGTGCTGCTATGGAGGTGGGAGAGGCTCCTGCCACCACTTTGGTGCTGGCCAGCCATGAGCCAGCTTCTGGCTGAGTGTCACTCCCCATATGGAAGTGCACTGACCACCAGGGGGCAGCTCCTGCATTGAGTGTCTGCCCCCTGGTGGCCAGTGCACATCATAACAACCAGTCATTCTGCCGTTCAGTCAATGTGCATATTAGCCTTTTATTATTATTATATAGGATGTCCCTATTTCCCCCCTTTTGTCCCCTCTACCCATCTCTTGCCCCCCACTTCTCTCTGGCCATCACCATATTGTTGTCTGTGTCCATGGGTTGTGCATATATTTTCTTTGGCTAATCCCTTCTTTAAATTCACTTCTTTAAATTTGTATTTTCAGATAAGTTCTTATAACTGCACTATTATATATTTTCTATTATCTCATTTAGAATTAAGATATTTTTTAATTGAACCCTTGTAAATTTTAGCACAATTTAATAAATTATGCTAGAAGCAATTAGGAGATTTTTCATGTAATGCAGATACATTTTGATTAATGTTTTATTAATTTTTAATATTTTAATATGAAATAATCTCATACATTTAAAAAAAACTATAAAATACTACAGCATATTATATGTACCTTTCACCCAATTTCTTAGGTGTTAATAATTTAAACATAACCATTATACAACTAACAAAATTTGGAATATATTTTTCTTATAATCTCTTTAATGTTACTTAATCCATTTACTTTGTTTTTGTTAATCTTCACCCAAGGATATTTTTCCATTTAATTTTAGAGAGAGTGAAGGGAAAGGGAGAGACACATTGATTGGCTGCCTCCTGCACATGCTCTGATAGGGACTGGGGATCAAGCCAGCAACTGAGGTACATGCCCTTGACTAGAATCGAACCTGGGACCCTTCAGTCCACAAGCTAATGCTCTATTCACTGAGCAAAACAGGCTGCAGCTTAATTCATTTACTTTTAATCTATATGTGTCTTTATATTTAAAGTGGGTTTTGTTTTTGATTCACCCTCATAATCTGTCCTTTAATTGGTGCATTTATGCCACTGACTTTCAGAGTGCTTACTGATAGAGTTACTACCATATCAGGCGGCTTCTGGGTCTTCTGGGTCCCGCCCTGCCTTGCCTTTTTTTTTTTTTTTCTAAGACATTTCACTTTATTTAAAAGAAGCCAATATACAGGATATAAAGGGTACGATATTTACAACAGTACAGTAAACAGGTTGGTTTCCCGGTAGGATCAGTAGTCTTTCAGTGAGTATTAACCCCCTTCCCCTTGATGCTCGACCCAGCTGGCAGACAAACAGCAACAGTGGGGTGGGATGGGACTGCAGGATAGAAAGTCTCCCTGAAGGGTTAAAAATCACATAGATGCTAAAATGTCCACGAAGGGGTCTTGGGGGTGAGGGGTGCCTCTGCCTCATTCCTTTGAGGGCTTGGCAGCAGGAATGCTGAGGGATTTGCCCCAAACTAGCACACTGCCCACCCTGAGCCTGTAAATCTTCCACCCACGGAATATTCCCTTCCCGAGAAAATCAGCCCTAATCCCTCAGCCAGTGCCTGGAGGAGCCGCCCAGGCCGTGGGCACAGCCAGGACTGTGGACATTTCATGGCCTTTCCACTCCCACTCCAGCTGCCTAACAACTCTGCACTGCTCCCCTCGCCCACCTCCCCCGTCACCCCATCAGGTCGCCGTGCACAGGAGGGGACACTGGTTTTCCCATGCCCCTTGGGAACTGGCTGTTTCTGTTTTCTGGAGTAAAAAGGTTCCTGTGGATCGGGTGAGGTCTCTGCTTGGCAGGAAGTTCTGTAACAGAGCCACTGACCACACCCACCTCCTCTGGGCATGGAGCAGCTCCGGCCCTCAGAGCTCATCTCTCCAGCAGAACTGAAGGGAAGACCGTGTGTACCCTTCGGCCCCTCACCCTTCACGTGCCCAGAACCATCAGTGTCACACTCCCTAATTCCTATCACTGTATTTCATTAGTTCCATACTGTTTTACTAATCTTGAATCTAAACAGATTGGTTCAAAAAGAGATCGTTCTATTTTTAAAGTATTTAGTGATGTATGTGTGAGCTTTGCATGGACGAACTAAACACATGACCCTTTCTTGTACATTCAGAACCTGCACACACATGTAAAAATAGGACCCGTTTTTGACAGATATGAAACCACCATTTATTTGTAATAAATAATTACACAATCTAAAAAAAAAAAAAAAAAAAAAAGACATGGCTTCTGTGTCTTCTGGGTCCTGGCCTGCCTCGCCGCCGGGGACCTGATCGTGTCCCCTGCGGCGAGGCAGGCCGGCTTTTGCGTCTTCTGGGGCTGCCCAGGATGGTGGCGCACTGGCAGCCCCCACTATCCTGCCCTGCCTGCAGTATGCAAATTAGCCATCTATGTTGGCTGTTAATTTGCATATTGCTCTGATTAGCCAATGGGAGGTGTAGGGAAGGTATAGTCAATTACCATGTTTGTCTATTATTACATAGGATTAATAAATGCATAATTCATTCTTCCACCAAAATCATAAACTGGAATAAAATTTGTTGATAGTTTTTAATTCATACTACCACAAAAACTACTGTAGTTTTTATTTTTCAGTTTCCTTTTCAATAAAATAAATTGCAACTGTTAATACTTATCAGCTTTCTGGATTTAAAATTCTAAGATATAAATGAATACTATTATTTCTTTTTAGCATTGACATATTTATAGTAAAAAAAGGTAAAATTGTCTAAGAAACAAAACTAAGAAAGGCAAATTCAGCTTTTAGTATCTCAGCATTTAGTGAAGCCCTAGAAAATTATCAAACCCACAGAATTATCTGACCCTTTGAACATTTTTATATACTTAAAATGAAATAAATCTTGGGTTTTGAAAACCTTTTTCCTATAACTCAATAACAACAGGTAACATTTGTTAAGCAATTAACATGTCTATCACTATGATAATCACTTTACAAATATCACCTCACTTGTTTTATGTAACACCAAAATTATAATCTCCTTGCTTTATGAATGAGGAAACTGAGGCATAGAAATATTAAATAAATTGTTCAGTCATAATGTTAATGAGGGGAAGCAGAAAGCATTTTTAAAATGTTGTCTATTTTACTTTTAAAGCTCATGTTAACATCAATGCTAATCATTCTGGCATTAAATATTAAAGTGCGTAGATAATTTCCATTTCAATTTGGCTTGTGTTTATAAATCCAAAGATTTCCTGGTAAGAGATTCAAAAGTTCAGAAATGGAAATTATAACATGAAAAGAAGGTTTGGAGTTTGCTATGATTCCAGTCAAAATTTCCATCCTCTCACAAATATTCCTCTGAACTCTGAAGTGAGTATATTTGTACTTATTATTGCCTTTTATCTCTGTCCAGACAATCAGTATATGACAGCAACTTACCTTGAAAAGAATCATTATTTTTCAAGGTAAAGAACAGATCTGTCATGACCATCAATTCAGAATACCATCACTATGATAAAAAGAAACTAAAGGATTCACATACTCAGTCCCTTCTTTTTTAAAGAAAGAAAAAGACATTGAAGATACGTTTTCTTTTTAAAACTAGCAGAAACCCTGTGCTTTCAACTTCAATAATGATCCTAAGTTATTTTGCAGGTAGATAAGGAGAAAGACGGAAAGGCCTCTTTGCGTCTGTGTTGAATTAATGTGGTTATGTAAAATTTATCTGTCACATTTAGGTAGTACTTTTATGCATAAAATCCTTGAACTCAAAGTAATTTTACAGAAAAGAGATACATGCCTGGAATATTCATTTTAGTAAGTTAAGCACTTCTGAAGACCCTTTTTTGTGTAGGAGTGAAAAAACACTGAGTATTAGACTCTGGGCTGCAGTTCTGGGTTTAGCATTTACTGGCTAGGAGATCTGGGCTAATTCTTTAACTTCTCTTAGCTTCAGATGGTCATTGTAAAATGGTGATAATATAGAGTTCTATGAGCTTAGTGGTCAGCTTAGTGGTAATTCACTGTTTAAAAGTTAGTAATTACCATAGTTCTTATTCATCATTCTATTACATGCTCCCCCTGCTCCCAGCAATCTCAGTAGTCTACATCCATGGTTTTGAGATACATGATGAAAAGTCCTCATGTTTCTCTCCTCTTCAACTATCACTTCAATCAATTAGTTTCTCCTTATATGTATTTATTTATTTGATATATCTTGATTTATCTGTCTTGCTTTATCTATTTTAGCTATGCCCTTCAAGTGTACCAAGTTTTGTTCATACACTGTTTTCATGACACGATTAGCCAACGTGTTAGCTATTCTTTATGATTTTCCATACCTACATATTTTTCTGTTTGTCTTCATTTATGATGTAGATTTTGTAGAATGTAAACAGATTGTCTACAATTACACTTGCAATTACTTTTGCACCCATGGATGCAATTCACATAGACTTTTACTATCTACTTAAGAAAGAGTCACGTAGCCGAAAACGGTTTGGCTCAGTGGATAGAGCGTCGGCCTGCGGACTGAAGGGTCCCGGGTTCGATTCCGGTCAAGGGCATGTACCTGGGTTGCGGGCATATCCCCAGTGGGGGATGTGCAGGAGGCAGCTGATCGATGTTTCTCTCTCATCGATGTTTCTAACTCTCTATCTCTCTCCCTTCCTCTCTGTAAAAAATCAGTAAAATATATTAAAAAAAAAAAAAAGAGTCACGTAATAGAGAGTAGAAAATAAAAACAGGGTTTGATTGCCATTCTACCCTAAATATACCTTATGTGCTTGGACAACTTAGCAGCCTTCTCTTTGCCTTGATATCCTCTTCTGTACAAGTAATGATATCTTTTAAATTCCTAGGAATGCATGAGATGTATGTCTATAATTTCACTAGCAATACAAGTTTCTTAAACTCAGATACTTAATGTATGCTATATACCCCAAGCAAGTATGATGGTAAATTTCCAAAAAAAGTTAATTGCACAATTAATGCATGGGGTATAGTTGATATCAATAAATTCAGGTTTAATTTCTCCTTCTCTGCCTACCTAGAGCCCAGTTTCTTTTTGGCAGAGTTTTCCCTTGTTCGCTTTGGAGAGCGCCGCCTTGCGTGTGGAAAGTGGAAGTAAAACAAACGTTGACTTGTTGTGCTTTCTCCCTTTTAACATCACGGCATCAAGGCCGAGATTAATCCTTCCTTACGGCCTTTTTCCGTACAAAACAGAAAAACAGACATTTTTGTTGTCCTCTGTATACTTCACACACCCTAGCTTATTTGGAGTATTTTTATAATGAGTTTTCTGGTTAGAATACTTCTTTATATTCTTTCTTTGAAATGTGCCTCCTCTTCCATCAGTTTTGCATTCTTAGATAACTCCCTGAAGAGCTACACTGATGTCTTTGGAAGTCACCTTTTTTTTTTTTTTCTTATTTCAGGGGATTATTTATGATGGAATTGTCAGAATTTATTTTCTTAGAGATCCCTATCCTTTTTGAATTATCCTGAAGTTCTTTTAAGTTCCTGAAGATAGACTCGTGTTTTTGTGAATATTTTGAAGCTGCTTTTCTAAAGGCTAGTGCACATCAGACTATACACTCTATATAGTTTTCCTTTGATTTCATGCCAATGCTATACACCAAAAATCAGCTCTTCACTTTTTTTTTGCAATGATTTGCAAAGTAGCAAGCTCCATAGTTATTTCCATCACTATCTAGAAAATGAATCTATCAACATCAGTAATATAGCAGGTTTTCTGCATTAAGTAAAATGTAGTTTCCAAAAAAAAAAAAAAATCTTTATCTAAGAGGGCTTTAATTCACTTTTGTGTCTTGTACCTGTATGTTAGTTATATTCGTCTATCCCTGTACTTTAAGTGCATTATCCAACTCAGCCAACTGAGTTAATGTGTTAACTCCTGCAACAGCATTTGTTAGTGCTTCTCTCCTTTGTCTTTTATTTCTACTCAAAAACCTTCCAAATGCATAAACCACAATACCCTGATTTTCTCTACAGATGAATGCTCTAATAATTTGAATAAGACTTGTTTGGAGCTATGTGAGATTCTTATCCAAAAAGATCAACAAGAAGATGCTGGGCCAGGCTAAAATGATACTGACATAGCATGATGCCCTCAAATTTTAAGGCCAGCCCTGGGGTAGGGATGAATGAGTAGCTGAAGTTCATTACATAAGTTTTCTTCCATTAAGACAAGCTTGAGTTCATCTGATGGGAAAAAATATGGCAGCATGTGTTCTGGCTATCAGATAAAACTGGAAATCAGATAGAACGGAGCCCTCAAGTCTAAGACATCAGTAACACTGTTGAGCAAAGATGGGAGCAAAGATGTGGCACCTTTCTAATCAGTTTGGTTTCATAAATACAAAATATTTTCTATTTTCATAGTGTATTCAACTGCTCCAAACACCAGATCTCACTGATACCCATGAGATAGAAACTATAATTTCAAGTTCACCATGTGAAATACGCAAATCCTGATGAGCAAACATCTCAAGAAACAAATATGATTCATGGTTCTTCTCTCTATTATTTTATCAAATAGATCAAAATCAGTGGGAACATTTTTAACATTATGCTTCCATATATTTCATAACTTGTAACTCATTGGATAATTTTTTAAAATTTATCTTTATTGTTGAAAATATTATAGATTTCTCCCCCTATTGACCTCTCCACCCCACATCTGTGCCCCCCAGAACTTCACTGTACTATTGTCTGGGTCCAGGCATTATGCATATAAGCATATAAATTCTTTGGTAAATCTCTTGCCTCACCCTCTGCCCCCCTCTTCCCTTTGAGATTCATCAGTCTGTTCCATGCTTCTGTGTGTATTAGCTCTTAATCAAATTCATCTTAAACAGTGATCAGCTTATTTAGTTGTTTAGCAAGAATATAGTGTACACCATCTTTTGAGTGACATGTCAGAGTAGACTAATTGAGTAACAACCTCAAAATCTCAGTGGCTAAATACAATAAAAATTTGTTTTCTTTTTGTAGTCCAATGAACCAGATAGACCTCTGCTCTCCATGGTCATTCAGGGACCCATGCTACTTGGATCAGGTGACTTCCTCATTCTTTAGGGCCTGGATTAGTCATCTGGATCTTTAGCATCAGGTTGATATCTAGGTGAAAAGAAAGAATGTGCTGCTTTTAATCACATCAGCCTAGACATGTACTACTTCTCTTTATATTCTACTAGAGGCCTGGTGCATGAAATTCATGCACAGGGGAGGAGGGGTTCCCTCAGCCCAGCCTGCTCCCTCTTGCAATCTGGGACCCCTCGAGGGCTGTCTGGCTGGAAATTTAGACATGATCCCAAAGGGATCGGGCCTAAATCGCCTCTAATTGCTTGCCTGCCTGCCTGATTGGCCCTAACCACTCTGCCTGCATGCTGGATCTCCCCTAACTTCTTGCCTGTCTGCCTGATTGCCCCTAACTGCCTCTGCTTCTACCCCTGCCACCGCGGCTTTGTCCAGAAGGATGTCCAGAATGATGTCTGGAAGGTCGTTTGGCTATCCAGTCTAATTATCATATTATGTTTTTATTATTATAGATTAGATTTGTCATATGGTTCCAAAGGAAGGGATTTAGAATGTAATTTAGTGGTGTGCCACAAAAAATGAAAACCTGAATATTGATGAAAACATGAAGCAGTCTCTGACACAGCAGAATTCCATCTTTCTATTACCATGAAGTACCATTTAGTGGGCCAAACAGTTTTCTTCCTTTCCATTTTTTATTGCTCTTCTTTTCTCTTTCAGATAGAAGGTGGCATTAAAATAAAATCTTTGTTCAGATATTTTTTATTTTCATATCCCCAAATTTGAAATCATTAAATGCATCCCTGATTTTCTTAAGATCTCTCATTTATATGCAGCTTTGTGCATCCAATAAAGGAAGATGTGATTAATAGATTTGAATTATCTAATGCCTCTCTCCATTACCCCTTTACTATAGTTTTATAAACTTCTTCATAAAAAGTCATATTAGATGGTTACCTCTTAATGTGCGAATAAGGGAGTTACCACCCACTGCTGCAAGTCTTTTCAATATTGGGATTAAAAACAAAATTTTTCCTGATTATTCTTTGGGGTATGAGATATTGGTTCTTCTTCACAAAATTTTGGTTACCATCCAAATATATTACTGTAGTCCTGTAATGAAATGTGCTCTGAAATCAGACATATCTGGGCTTGAATTCCATCCTTGCCACTTATTAGTCACACAATATTGGTCAGGTTACTTAAACTCTCTGAACCTCAATATCTTCTTTAGTAAATTGGTGAAAATAGATGAGTTTTCTCGGTTGGTTTAGAAGGATCTAAGAGCATGGGTACAAACACCTAGTGCCCATTCTTAACTTCAATTTTGAGTATTTTCTGTAGCCCAAAGTGAGCAGACAGAGACCTCTGTTCCTCATGATATTTATTGGCATCTAAGGGTTTCATTCATAACTAACTCCTTCCTTTCTCTTTACATGTAACTTTGGCTTACCTCAACTACAAACAATTATTTTTATTTAAATCCAATGTCCAATGCCTAGTATGCTGTAGTAATTATGAAAGTTTAATTATCTTTTATTATTCCTAAGAAATCTAGAGTATACAATAATCGTACATGGAAATATGTTTCTTTATTGAAAAACATGCATTGGATATAAACTCTAATTTATAATGTGACCTTCTTTGAGCATAGGTCTATTTAAAAATTAAGACATATTTTGTTTTCCTCTATATTTTAATGCCTGAAGACAAAAAGCTAAAAACCTGTTTTTTATCATCTTATAGTCAAATTTGCATTTTAAAAGAATTTTTAAAAGGCCTGATTACCTGAATTATTTACTAATTAACTGTTCTGCATTTACATCACATGTTGACTTTTGAAATTTTGGTTATCCTATCAAATATGTATGCAATATATCATTTTAGTTATGCAAATATTAATTTTAAATGACAACTTTTTAAAATTTAAATGGTACTACTTTTAAATTATAGTAATATTTATTTTACATTGACATTCATTTGTCCATTTTTAGGGGTAAATCTTCTGTGCTAATTACATTTTTACATAATATACTTTCTATAGTCCAAAACAGTAGAATTTAAAGAATTTACATGTAGAGTCACAGACACTATATTTTTATAATCTTAGTTAATATTTCATTACTTCTACCCACTATTGATAAAGAAGGAAAACAAGCTAGTGAGATTCACACAGTGATCTGTACCATGAGTTAAGTGGACAGAGAGAGAATAAATGTGGAGAAAATGGGGATGGCACTTTCCCCACCGCCCATTTCAGTTGACCCAGGCCCAAAAGAATGAGATCTTCTGGACCAAAGGAAAATAAGGTGAGGTTTGCGCCTGGGCAGATGGTGATTGAATGTTTCAGTCTTCTGCAAAATTAAAGCCTGACCCAAACATACACTTCTGTGTTGTTTCCTTTGAGACAGCCAAGAGTATGAGATAATAATTCCAAGTATCTCAAATATTAAGGGATGCCAAGACTGATGTGTTGTTTCCTATTTCATGAGCAGGGGATGGGATGCTCAGCTCATAAACACATTTAGGGAGCTTTCTGGGACACAAAATCACTGACAAAGCACTATGAGTCTCCATTTTTAATTCCCCTTCAAATTAATTTCTATGATTTCTCAGGGAGTCTTTTCAATTCCCTACGCAGATCATGAAATTTTGATTAAACATTTAATGAGATTCTTTGCATAGATCTATTTTATTTCCCAAGCTCCTTCATTTCATCATGTCTATTCAACTCAGTGGCCCTTCTCTAAAATAAACTAGCAAAAGAAGCTCATTGTCCTTTGATAGTATTACATCATGCAGTCTTTTTAATTTTAGCCTTCATAGTTACAGGTCTTTAACCATTGTTAAAAGTCTAGTGTGTGGCCGAAACCGGTTTGGCTCAGTGGATAGAGCGTCGGCCTGCGGACTGAAAGGTCCCAGGTTCGATTCCAGTCAAGGGCATGTGCCTGGGTTGCCGGCACATCCCCAGTGGGGGGCGTGCAGGAGGCAGCTGATCGATGTTTCTCTCTCATCGATGTTTCTCTCTCATTGATGTTTCTGGCTCTCTATCTCTCTCCCTTCCTCTCTGTAAAAAAATCAATAAAATATATATTAAAAAAAAGTCTAGTGTGTGCTAGCCACTGTGTCAGAGATTAAAAACAAACAAACAAAACACAGAAGAATAAAAATAGTGATTTCTTCTCTCAAATAATTTGTAGTACATTTAGAGACATCAAAAAAGATATTAAAATATGAAGGTGAGAACACAGATTATTATGAAATACCTGGTGCGCTGGTACTTTCTGGCATATTATTTTTTTCCAGGATTATATGGATATAAATTCACTCAAAAAAATCTAGATTTATCCATTAAAATCAAACAATAAAATTGGACAATGCATGATCTATCCTTCTGAACCCTTCTACCAATAAATATACAGCAAATTACATAAATATAAAAATAGCCTTTGTTTTGTATTATTATTATGGTCATAGATATTACTGTGTGTCTAATGTTCAATACTTTAAGCATATACCACAGATTTCAATATTAAAATAGAGTAAAATAATGATGGAAAAAGAAATTAAAGCATCTTTGATATAAAAATAGAGAACATGGAACAGTTAGGAGGAACCAACTAATTGCCTGGGGCTGAAGCCTTAGACAAGCCTTGAAAATGGAGTCCCATGTATATTGAGATTCAAAGAATAGATATATAAATGTAGTTAGCTAGCCAGATATTTAGATAGATAGATGATGATAGATATATGGTAGATAGATAGATAGATAGATGATAGATAGATAGACAGATAGACAGATAGATAGATAATAGATAGATAGAAGTTCACAGCCAGGAAGAGATCAAAGAGCGAACAGTCTATTCAGTAGGCAGAGTAAATGCATGAAAGTATAATAGATACCATGGCAAATTTGGGGAATGGTGAAGAGAATTCATTTCTGCCAAAATTAGAGCCTTTATTGTGTAGATAAAGGAGAGTTGAGAATGCAAACTTATTTGGCATAGCTGCAAAAAAATTATATATTTGGTTGAATATTGTTAAATACCTCTTTATCACTGTAATCATTGAAGGAAATGACTGACAGTAGGAGAACAGGTAAGATACCTTTGCAAAATACTACCCAGCCAAAAGCAAATGGGTTTTGCAGAAACAAGAACAGGTTTAAGAACTGTTTTAGGTAAAAAGTAAAAAACTTGGTGACTAATTAGGTAGAAGAAATAAATAAGTAAGCAACAAAAGGTAAGATTTTTGGTGGGTGAAAAACTGTTGATTTATGTAATCAACAAAAGAGAAATTAAAAAAAACACTTTATGGACAAAATGAAATGTAAAAAATAAAATTATTTATTAGTTATGCCTACAGAGCATCTAAACAGTGTGAAATATAACAAAACAATTTTTCTCCTACCTTCTAAGTTCTTCTAGCTGGGCTAATAAATTCACAGAGATTAACAAGAGACAATATTCAAAGTTTATTATGCAAATGTACATTCAGGTGTTATAATGAGTCCCACAGAGGCATCGGGCAATTGAACTTTATATGCCCTTTTGAACAAAGAAGAAGGTGGGGCTGGAATCTGAAATTTTGAAAGGAAAATAGGCAATTCATAGGTAGCTGAGAAAGGGCAGAAGATATAGTAAACAAATTCCTGCTAGACAACCTAGAAACAGGGGCATTGAGAGGAGCATCCACCAGGATCCATTGGATGGATCCTTTCTCTCTGTCATCTTTAGGCACACAGAAATAAGGCTAAGATCTGAAACAATAAATTCTATAGAAGAACACATAGGTACTAAACTCATAGACCTTGGTCTTAGAGAAGATTTTATAAAGTTGACACAAAGGCTAGGAAAGTAAAAATAAATAAATGGGACTACTAGTATATCAAATTAAAATGTCTCTGCACAGGAAAAGAACCTGCTAACAAAACAAAAAGGCAACTGAATGAGAGATGATATTTGCAAACAGCTCGGGCAAGGGGTTAATATCCAAAATATATAAAGAACTGATACAACACAACACCAAACAAAAATCCAATTAAAAATCGGGCAGAGGACCTGAACAGACACTTCTCCCAAGAAGACATACAAATGGCCAACAGATATATGAAAAGATGCTCAACTTCACTGTTAGGGAAATGCAAGTAAAAACTGCGATGAGATGGCTATTATCAACAAGACACGTAATGACAAGTGGTGGAGAGGGTGTGGAGAAAAACGAACTCTCATTCACTGCTGGTGGGAATGCAAACTGGTCTAGCCACTATGGAGGTTCTTTAAAAAGTTAACAATAAAATTATCATATGACCCAGCAATCCCTCTTTTGGGTATCTACCTGAAAAACTTGAAAAGATTTAGTCTCAAAGATATATGCAGTACTATGCCCATTGCAGTATTATTTACAGTGGCTGAGACATGGAAACAACCAAAATTCCTTCAATAGATGATTGGATAAATAAGTTGTGGAACATGTAGACTGTGGAATAGTACTGTCTTTATAAGAGGCGAAATACTTCATATGTGACAACATGAATAGGCCTTGAGAATATTATGCTAAGCGAAATAAGTCAGTCAGAAAAGCTAAGAGCCATATGATTTCATTTATATGTAGGATATAAAATGTAAACTCATAGACACAGATAACGTATGGTGGTTAGCAAAGAGAAAGGGGAAGATGGGGTGGTACAGGGCAAAGAGGGACAAATATATGGTGAAGGAATATCATTTGACTGGGTGGTGGGCACACAATGTAATGTACAGATCATGAATCATAGAAATGTGCATTTTAAACCTATGTCATCTTATTAGCCAAGTCACCCCAATAAATTTAATTAAAAATAAATTAATTAAAAATGAACAAACATAACCAATGGACATAAGACACTGGGGGATAGGGGAGGCTGGGGGACTGTCTAGGGCGGGGGGATAAAATGGACACATATGTAATACCCTTTGTAATACTTTAAGCAATAAAAAAAAATATATAAAACCAAAAAAAAAAAAATGAACAAACAACAAAAAATACAAGTAAGACTGAGGTGAAATTCATAAAGCAAACTTTTTTTAAAAATCTGAATTATTTTAGATAGAAAAGGGGAGAGTCAAAGGTTTTGTTATAAGTCTTTTGTTTCTTAATAACCAGCTTAAAATCAATATCCCAAAAGGCATATTTTCGGGTGGCAAAAGTTTGGTCCCGTGTAGGGCGTGGCTACAGGGTTAAGCTTCAGACTGACCTGTTGGCAAAGCCAAAAACAAGTCCCAGTTTAGAGGGCACAGTCCTCTTAGCATAATTAGGCTTGACCTTATGAGCTCCCTAGATCTTATCTGGGTAGCTAATGGGCTGTGGGAGGTGCAGTAAGTGCTGTCAAAACAAGTGAAACTCACAAGAACATTGTAACTATGGTAACCACTACCTTGTTTACCTCTGGCTATAAAATAAAGGTTCAGCTTGCCTCTGGATCTCTCTCTGTGACCTTAGCTAGGCACAAGAAGATCCACCCTAGACCCAGCTTATTCTCTGTCTGCCTTTCTTCTTCCTTCACCGCCCTCACTCAGGCTTTCGAACACTTGGCTGAGCTGGCTTGGCCCATGTAGCACCCAACGCTGGCCTGAGTTTGGGGGAACTACAGTTGTCAGGTAAAAGGACGCTCCAGTGAAGCACATGCAGAAAACAAGAAGGAAGGTAAGGAGCGAAGTTCAGTGATATAACTAGGTGTAAAACATGGGAAATTCAGGATCGTATATAAGTATCCATGCTTAAGGCTATGCTCTAAGCACGGGACTGTTCTGTGAGGTATGAACAGCTTTTCGATTTGTTGGATTCTGTAAGTAAAACGTGCCCATGATTTCCTGAGGAAGGAAAGGTAAATGTAGAGACATGCGAGAAGGTAGGAAAACAACTTAGAGATTCGTGTTTGTGCTGACATTGGACCAGCCTGCATTCGGGGAATGGTATTAACTGCTGCATTCGCTGGTCAGCAGGAAAAGAAAGGGGGCTGCTGTGGCAACCCATGCCCACTAGGCAGGGAAGCTTCAAGCAGGGCTGGCCCCACCAAACAGTAGGGCCTTATCCTTAACCCCACTGCAGCCTTTCCAGCGGACTCAATAAATCTTTATCATGCCACCGCAGAAGCGCAGGATTGGCAAGTTCTCCCTGGGGTGATAGGTCAGGACTCAGGCAATAGCAGAACGTGCCACTCCTGCTCTTAAAACGCAACTATAAATACAAAAAAAGGGGAGAAGAGTGTTATGTGTTTAATTTTTTGAATTACAATGCAGAGTTGTGCAGTGGCAGAAAGGCACTGGGCTCTCCTATATAATAGCCTCTGCTGGGTTAGCCCGATGGAAGGATACACAAACCAGCCAAGAGTTTTACCAGAATCAATAATGCTGTGGGGAAGAGGTTGTGTTTGTATTTTTCCAGAAGGAGCAACGCAGCCAATTTGGGTGCCAGAGCTACGTGCGTCACCACAATGGACCCAGAGAAGCTCCTTGTCTCTTCATTCAAAAGACTGAGAGTTGCCCCAATGACAGCAAAGCAGAAAAAAAGAAGAAAAGGAAGTCTAGGCAAGGGACTGAAGTGCCATCATGGGGTCAGCTGAAGAAGTTAACAACGGAGGCCCAGCAGATGGTAGGAAAACAAGATGTGGAAGCTACTCCCTCAATCATGTTTCTAGCTATCCTAGCCTTGGCTAGCTGCCAGGCTTCTGCAGAGTCTTGCACAGCCAAGTCTGAGGACTCTGTGTAAATCAGCAAAAGAAACTTTAATTTAGCAGAAACTCACTTATGACTGTTTTGCATTGGCATTGTTTTGTTATTCTTACTAGTTTAAAAAATGTTAACACATTGGCATTGTTTTGTTAATAGCCAGAGCTTTATGTTTAAGTTTTAAAATGTTAACATGTCTGTAGTTTGGGTTTTGCAGTGGCATTGTTTTTTTATTGTTTTAATAGCCAGAGTTTTGTTCTTTTTGTTCTTGATGCTTAAGTTTTACTTTCATTATAGTAGCTTAAAAATAAAAAAAGGGTGAGATGTAGCATGCGGCAATAAGGTTAGGCCTCAGACTGACCTTATGACGCTTCCTAAATCTTATCTGGGTAGCTAATGGGCTGTGGGAGATGCATCAAGTGCTGCCAGAACAAGTGAAACTCACAAGAACATTGTAACTATGGTGACCACTACCGTGTTTACCTCTGGCTATAAAATAAAGGCTCAGCTTGCTGTCTGGATCTCTCTCTGTGGCCTCAGCCAGGCACAGGAAGATCCACCTAGACCAGGGGTGGGCAAACTTTTTGACTGAGGGCCACAATGGGTTCTTAAACTGGATCGGAGGGCCGGAACAAAAGCATGGATGGAGTGTTTGTGTGAACTAATATAAATTCAAAGTAAACATCATTACATAAAAGGGTACGGTCTTTTTTTTCAGTAGTTTTATTCATTTCAAACGGGCCAGATCTGGCCTGCGGGCCATAGTTTGCCCACAGCTGACCTAGACCCAGCTTATTCTCTTTGTCTGTCATTTCTTCATCCTTCACCACCCTCACTCAGGCTTTCTAATCCTTGGCTGAGCTGGCTAAGCCCAGTCCCCCACAACAGGAATATCCAAACTGGTATTATAAATATAAATTAGACATCAAAAGATAGGCTGAGGTTAGCTGTAATGGTTATTTTGTTGTGATAACAGAGTTAAAGCTAAAGACAAAAGGCTGATAACAGACCACAGAGAATTTTTTACTAACTTATTGTATGTTTATTGTTTTAGGCCCAAATCACTTTTGATAAATCAAATTATTTTGGTTATCTTAGTCAAATAGCACAGTATTGGAAGCTAGAGGGTCATTATTTAAGGAGTATGTCAGACATTTGAATGTTCTCCATCTCAGTTTCTCCTTTACAAAATATTTTACAACAATATTTGTTTTATTGTGTTATGGAAATTTTGAATAAAATATAAAATGAGAAAAAGAAAAACTCTAACTAAAATATGTCTGCAAGAGACCCACTTTAAAATTCAAATCCAGACATATCAAAAAATGAAAAAAGATACAGTATGCAAACCGTATGGATACAAAAGCTGGAGTGACTATATTAACATTAGACAAAATAAATCCAAGAGAAAACTATCATAAATATATAGAGATACACTATTGCATAATGTTGAAATTATCAATTATTCATGTAAATATAATCTTATGTACATGCAAAAAAACTGACATAAGTAAAGAGAAAATATAGATAAATGGGCAATTATACATGGATTTAACATCCAACTCTCATCAATTGGTAGGACATGAAAAAAAAAAAGAAATAATACAGAAGAATTGGTAATATTATCAACTACCTTAAACTTAGTAAATTTATAAAACAACACTTTTCCTCAAAACTATAGAATGCACATTATTTTTAGTGGACATAGAATGTCCACAAAATTAAATTATGTTGGGCTATATGACAAATATCAATACATTTAAAAATAATAAAAGTATTTATAAAATGCTCTCTGAATACAGCACATTAAACAAAAATTCAGTAATTATTTTAAGTTAATAACATATATACCACCTCAACTCTTTTGAGTTTAAACAACATACTTCTAAATAAAACAGGAGAAATCACAAAAGATTTGAAAATATTGTGAATTGGATAATAAAATACAATATGTCAAATATTTAGGGTGTGCCTTTAGAAAATAATAAAAGTTTATAAAATTGTATTATAAGTGTATATTCAGAAGTGAGAAAGAGTAAATCAAACCAAAACTAAAGAGAAGTATGAAACAATAAGAGAAAAAATTAATGAAGTATAAAACAAAACAAAAAATATACAGAAGATAAACAAAGATGAAAACTGATTTTTTGAGAGAATCAATAAAATTTATAAATACTAACAGTATTGATTGAGAAAAGGAAAATAAAAATAAAAACACAAATTACCATTGCAAGTAATGAAAGAAAAGTCATCTCTATAGGTTCTTCAGACAATAAACAGAAAATAAAGAATTATTATGAACAACTTAGGTCAATAAATTTGACAATCTATATAAAATAAACAAATTCCTCAAAAAACACAACTATTTAGGACAGATAAGAAAGAAATAGAAAATGTCAACAGCTTTATATTTCTATTAGAGAGATTGTGTCATCTTAACTGTGCCATAAAAAAATTTTCAGATGCAGATGGTTTCATTGGTGTTGTCTACAAAATATTTAATGAAGAAATAATACCAATTTTGTACAAACTCTGTTGGAAAATACAGGAGTGGGAACATGTCCAAACTTGTTCTATGAGTCATGCTTAGCTCTTACCAAAACTTGATAAAAAAAAAAAAAATACTAGAAAATCAGAGTCCATTATCTCTTTTGAACATAGTAATAAAAATTCCTTAACAGCATAATAATCTCCAGCTTCATACATACTGTTGCAAAGGGTAAGCATTCCTTCTTCTTTTTTTTTTTAATATATTTTATTGATTTTTTTACAGAGAGGAAGGGAGAGAGATAGAGAGCCAGAAACATCGATGAGAGAGAAACATCGATCAGCTGCCTCCTGCACACCCCCCACTGGGGATGTGCCGGCAACCCAGGCACATGCCCTTGACTGGAATCGAACCTGGGACCTTTCAGTCCGCAGGCCGACGCTCTATCCACTGAGCCAAACCGGTTTTGGCAGCATTCCTTCTTTTTATGGCTGCATAGTATTCCATTGTGTAAATCTACTAGACCACGCTTTTTTTTATCCACTCATTTACTGATGGGCACTTGGGCTGTTTCCAGATCTTGGCTAGTCTACATAGAACTGCTATGAATATATTCCTTGTGATTGGTGTTTTGGGATTCTTAGGATATATTCCCAGAAGTGGGATCACTGGGTCAAATGGGAGTTCCATTTTTAATTTTTTGAGGAAACTCCATGCTGTTTTCCACAGTGGCTGTACCAGTCTGCATTCCCAACAGTGCAGTAGGCTTCCCTTTTCTCCACATCCTTGCCAGCACTTATTTGTTGATTTACTAATGGTAGCCATTCTGACAGGTGTGAGGTGATACTTCCTTATAGTTTTAATTTGCATCTCTCTGATTAGTGATGTTGAACACTTTTTCATAGGTCTGTTGGCCGTATGCCTGTCATCTTTGGAGAAGTGTCTATTCAAGTCCTTTGCAATAATCCAATTTTAATTGGATTATTTGTCTTCCTGGTGTTGACTTGTATAAGTTCTTTACATATTTTGGAGATTAACCCCTTATCAGATAAATCATTGGTGAATATGTTCTCCCATATGGTAGGTTCCCTTTTCATTTTGTTGATGATTTCTTTTGCTGTACAGAGCTTTGTAGTTTGATGTAGTCCCATTTGTTTATTTTTTCCCCTGTGTTTTCCTTGCCCTTGGAGACATATCAGCAAAAATATTGCCCTGAGAAGTGTCTGAGAATTAGTACCTATATTTTCTTCTAGGATATTTATGGTTTTTTGACTTAAACATTTAAGTCGTTTGTCGATATTGAGTTTATTCTTGTATATGGTGTAAGTTGGTAGTCTAGTTGCATTTCTTGGCATGTATCTGTCCAATTTTCCCAACAACATTTATCGAAGAGACTGTCTTTACTCCTTTGTACGCTCTTGCCTCCTTTATCAAATGTTAATTGACCATGAAGTCATGGTTTGATTTCTGGGGTCTCTTGCTGTTCGTGATAAAATGCAAAAGGATAGAGATAAGTTAAAGAATGAAATGTTAAATATAAAGGAACCAGGACTTTATGTATATGAAAATTAAAATGTTCCTCATTCCTACTCTCTCCAGATGCCCAAATATTCTCAAAGTAAGAAAAAGTTTAAGAGCAAAAATCCAGGCAGTATTTTAAGATCCATTGTTAAGATCTCAGGAAGATCTAAGATGATGCTTCTAAATGAAGAAAGTATGAAGCCATGAGCTACAGAGAATTATTTTTAGGCAGCAGTACTTGACCCTAATCAAGAAAGTGACTGCCTTAGCCGAGTGACTCACTTGGTTGGAGCATCATCCCGTACAACGAAAGGTTGTGATTCAGAGATATGGAAGGAGGCAACAGACTGAAAAATCTCAAAGTGAAGGGGTAGGGAAGAGAGTTTAACCAAAGAATTTATATGCATACATGCATAACCCATGGACACAGACAATAGTGTGATGAAGGCCTGGGGTGGGTAGGGGGGAGAGAGGTGGGAGTACAGTGGAAGGGGTTAATTGGAGGAAAAAGGGACATCTGTAATAATTTCAGCAATAAAGACAAATTTAAAAATTAATAAAGTTGAAACCATAAAATAAAATAAAAGCAAAATACTACTTACATAAAAAAAGAATACATGAGGTTGTCCTTTTGATATTCTGCCTGGATATCTCTTTTGCTATATGAGGGGTCAGCAAACTATGCTCTGTGACACAATATCTATTCTTGTAAATACAGTTTTATTATAATACAACCACATCTATTTATTTATGTTTCTATGGTGTTTTCACACAATAATGGCATGGTACAATAGTTGTGACAGAAAACATATAGCCCTAAATCATAAAGTATTTACTATCTGGACCTTTGTAAAAAAAAAAGTTTGCTGCTCTGGCCAGCTTGGCTCAGTGGATAGAGCATCAGCCTACGGACTGAAGGGTCCAGGGTTCGATTCTGGCTAAGGGCATATGCCTGGGTTGCGGGCTCATTCCCCAGTGGGGGGTGTGCAGGAGGCAGCCAATCAATGAATCTCTCTCATCATTGATGTTTCTCTCTCTCCTTCTCCCTTCCTCTCTGAAGTCAATAAAGAAATTTATTTAAAAAAAAAAAAGTTTGCTGACCGCCAACAAACTAATCATGGAGTTCATCTGGTAAGATTGGCAAATATTCTATCTTCCATGTTACTTTAGATGATAGTACTGCCACATGTCTAATCAACACATGATAAGGATCCCCTTTTCTTCAGATTCCACTGATATTTTCTTCACGTTACTTTAAACCATCTAGAGTCTCTTAAGTTTCCACTTGAGGTCCTTAGGATTTAATTAATATTCTATTGTTTACTTTCATCATTCAATCACAAAGCCAACATGTTATAGTTTTTATATAAAGCAAATACATTTTTTTTAATGCTGCATAGCAAGCCATCTATGGCTAACTGGTTCCATGCAACAACAATCATGCACTTTGCTCATGAATCCGCAATCTAGGTAAAGCTCAGTGCAGACAGCTTGTCTCTGTTCCACTTAGTATTGGCTAAGGCAGTTCAAGTGGGGATGGAGGATTCACTTCCAAATTGGCACACCTGCATGATGCAACTTGGTGTTGACTGTTGGTTCCTATCCACCTGGGCCCTCCTCACAAAAAAGCACATATTGTTTAAGTCCAAGAATAAGTGAAACTATCTAAGGTCATATAAATCAGGTGGGTAGTTGCCTGTGGGGGAAAAAATTAATTTGGGGTGATGAATACCTTCTAGGTCCTGATCAGCATGGTAATCACCTGGGTTATACATTTGTCAAAAGTTATACATTTCATTGCATGTAATATTCTACCCATTTAAACAGTTTCAAAACTCATTGAATTGTACACATAATTTGTTAATTGTATAATATCCTATCTAATAAAAGAGAAACACGGTAATTAGCCGTACATCCGCTACCCTTCCCATTGGCTAATCAGGGCGATATGCAAATTAACTGCCAGCCAAGATGGCGGCCGGCAGCCAAGCAGCTTGAAGCCAGCATGAGGCTTGCTTGCTTCAGTGACGGAGGACTCCAACGTTCCCCGCCTGCCGCTGCCGGCCTCTGAGCTTGCAGTTTGAAACATTGTTAAAAATATAGAAGCTAAACAAAACCCCAGAAACCTGCTTTCAGCCAGCCGGGATCTCAGAGCTGGAGTTGAAACAGTGTTTCGATTATAGAACCCAAATAAACCAGATACCTGCTTTCAGCAGCTGAGGCCTAGGAGCTGGAGTCAAGCCTCAGAGCTAAAGCTGGCCCAGAATTTAAAAAAAGAAAAAAAAAAAGAAAAAAAGGAGCGGTTGGGAGCTTCAGTCACCTGCCAGCCTGAAAACAGCCCTCAGCCCCTCACCCAGACTGGCCAGGCACCCCAGTGGGGACCCCCACCCTGATCCAGGACACCCTTCAGGGCAAACCAGAAGGCCCCCACCCATGCACCAGGCCTCTATCCTATATAGTAAAAGGGTAATATGCTTTCCAGCACCAGGATCAGCGGAGCCGTGAGGCCTCCCGGCACCGGGATCAGCTTGAGAGGTGGCAGCGCCCAAACCCCCTGATCGCCCTGCGGCTCTGTGTGTGACAGGGGGTGGGGCCACAACCTCCCTATCCGCCCTGCTCTGTTCGTGACAGGGGAAGGTGCCCCAACCCCCTGATCTGCCCTGCTCTGTGCCTGATAGGGGGGAGCTCCCCAATCTCCTGATTGCCCTGTGGCTCTGTGTGTGACAGGGTGGGGCGCCCCAACCCCCTGATCAGCCCTGCTCTGTGTGTGACAGGGTGCGGCGCCCCAACCCCTCCACCCCCCACGGGACCTGCTCTGTGTGTGAGGAGGTAGAGCCATAACCTCCTCATCGGCCCTGCCCTGAGTGTGACAGGGTGTGGCACCCCAACACCCTGATCCACCCTGCTCTGTGAGTGACAGGGGGCAGCGCCCCAACCCCCTGATTGGCCCTGCTCTGTGCGTGACAGGGGGTGGCGCCACAATCTCCCCATCGACCCTGCCTTGAGTGTGACATGGGGCGGTGCCCCAATCCCCCAATCAGCGCTACCCTGAGCATGACTGAGGGTGGCATCACAACCTCCCAATCCACCCTGCTCTGTGCATGACAGGGGGCTGCGCCCCAACTCCCCAATTGGCCCTGCTCTGAGCCCGACCAGGGGCTGCACCTAGGGATTGGGCCTGCCCTCTGCCACCTGGGATCAGGTCTAAGCCAGCAAGTCATTATCTCCCGAGGGGTCCCAGACTGCGAGAGGGCACAGGCCGGGCTGAGAGACCCTCCCCCCCCCCTTGAGTGCACAAATTTTTGTGCACTGGGCCTCTAGTATACTAATAATAGAGGAATATGCAAATTATCCAGGATGCTGTCACAGTAACAACTGAACAGCAGGCTGCATGGAGGAACAAGGCGGGCAGGGGTGTTAGTGAGGGATGAGCTAACAAATGAACAGCAGGCTGTGTGGGGAGACCAGGCCGGCGGGGGGCGGGTGGGGGGTAGTTGGGAGTGACCAGGCTGGCAGGGGCGGCAGTTGGGGGTGACGAGGCTTGCAGGCAGAAGCAGTTAGAGGTGATCAGGCTGGCGGAGAGGGGGAAGTTAAGGGTGATCAGGCAGACAGGCAAGTGAGACAGCAGCCCTGGATTGTGAGAGGGATGTCTGACTGCCGGTTTAGGCCTGATCCTGGGGAGATCCCCTGATGAGTCCCAGATTGGAGAGGGTGCAGGCTGGCCTGAGGTTACCCTCCCCTACCCCATGCATGAATTTTGTGCACCGGGCCTCTAGTATTTATATTATAGTAAAAATTTGAGATAAACCAGTGATATTTTTAAGGAAAAATATGTGTAAGGGTCCATCCTACCTATGACCCTAACTACATCTGCCCTCTCTTTAAGAGCTATATGGATGCCCCTCAGTTATTCACGGCAGTTTATATAGTAATTTGAACTTGCTTTTGAATTTGTGATCTGTGTATGATTCTGAACACTGAAATCTCAGATTTTCAACATGAACTCCATCTTTTGACATAGAAGTCCCAAAGGCAGCACTTTTCAAAATTTACTGTGTCCAAGAATCATGTAAAACTGCAGATTCTGACTCCTGGGGTCTGGAGTGGGTTCTGAGAGTCTGTAGTTCCAATAAGCTCCCAGGTGATGGTACAGCCACTGGTCCATGGCCTGCCCTTGTGACCAAGCCCCAGGGAACACTGGTGTGGTTTCCTCTCAGACTCAGTGCCCTGTGCTGCCTCAAGTAGGAATCTACCCCAATTTCTGGGACCTTAAATACAAACTATGGCACCATTCTTCAGAATAAATTCTATGCCAGGCCAGCCCCAGGTCCAACATAAAAACATTATCTAACCACTATCCATACAGAAAGGATGTGAGTATCTCATAATCTGGGGAATAAGATTTTTCATTTCCGTTAATTTTCCAAATAACTGGAATTGACTTTAATCTATATTTAATATTGTTTTTGTGCCTCTAACTCTTTGTAAGAACCATTACACTTCCCTGAAGTTTTAAACAGAGAATACTAAAAATGATTGAATCTTTCATTATTAACTCAGGGACATTGTTAGTCTGTAATGCAGTGGTACTCTCCGGAGCTATTGAGATCTGTTTATTCCACCTAAAGAGGTCCTAGGCTGCAATTCTTTCTGTGCTCTGTGTACTTTTGGAAACAGTTTTGTTTTCCTAATTCCCTGACAGACTCTCAGATATTAGTTCTGATTATTAGGCTTCATATCGCCTGGCTCTAGCAGGCATCTTTCCCTCTCCTAATTGCTTTTTTTGATGCAATTATAAAAATGTAAAAGAAATAACCATGCAATGCTATTATACACTTGTTTATGATAAAAGTGAGAAGACTCAGGATGAGGACCTAAAGCTTCCTCCTGGAGGAAGAGACAAGAGCTTTAGTATCCAACTTTCGCCAATGTGGTAATTTAGAGGCTAATTTCGCTTTCTTTTTATTATGGGCTATGTTCTACAGTGTTTGTTTAGGCTTGGTTTATAGACAACTTACAAGAGAACCAGCTGTGATGCTGACTAACACTTAAGTTCCTAAGGCCATGCCTGTGAGATGTTTCCATGTTGGATCCTGAGTTGGACCCAGGATTCTGCAGTTAGCAAACCTTGAAGGTTTCCTGTGCCCATAATATTTGCAGTGTTTCTGTGTGAGACATTGTCAGTTGAAGATTAAAGTACCTTCTTTAAAGTCTCATGACAATGTGTCCTTTCTCTCCTGTCTACTCCATTGGTTAGACCAACCTCTCCATGCTGCACTAGAAGACTTGTTTGTCACAATTGGGAAGGTCTTATCACTAAATGACTCAATCTTTTCCATTTCTTGGGAGTGGAAATTAGATGGGAATGTACTAACTTACATATCAGGACTCTTAGTCTGGTCTGTGACCCTTTTGAACTTAAACACTGACTGGATGGAGCATCCAAATAGCAAATTCACAGATCTGCCAATAAACACAAGTCTTTCCTAGATGGAAAAGACAAGTGTACAACTTAAAGTTTGAACTTAAGCTCACCTTGTTGATGTGAAAACAATTTCCTTCATTCAAAATATTTATCGAATATCTAACAATAACTTCCATCTGAATTTTAACATGCCTTTTAACAGTACCTCATCTTTAATTCTCAACTGTCTGAAGATTCACAAAATATAAAAAGAAGTCCAAATTTTTGTCTAAGGTAAAAAGAAGTGGAAAATACATCTCTGAGACAAATTCTGGTGACCCAAAAGCCACTCCCTCCCCTTCCCTGTGCCAGTACCCTCATAATTGATAGCTGTAGGGGGAAAAAAAACACATAATCATGGTCACCACTCTCAACTTGGTGGCCTGTATTGCCTAGATACCTTAGTACATTTTACTCAATTTGTTTGCTGCAAATTAACAATGTTTTTTCTCTAATTATTTTGTCCTTGGCTTCTAAGACAGGGACCTCTTCTGGATTGCCTCCTGTCTTTCTAGTTGCTACTTTCCTTCTTTTCCCCTACTGTGATTCCTTTAAATGATAGAGTTCATCAGAGTTGCATTTTAGAATGTCCTATCCTCTCTCTACATGTTCTTTCTTGATATCCCATCCATTCCATGACTTTAATTACCACATATAATCTAGAGCTGCCTCCTACAAAAAAAAAATTATCTTTGACTCAATCCTTTTTTGAGCCCCAATCCAACTGCCGACAGTCTATTTTTATTTGGTGTTTTATAGACACCACAAACTTTAACCCATACTCACACTTTAATGTGCAACTTGCTCAAATTTTAATCCATGCTCTGCCCCACCAAGCAGCTGCTTATGTTTTAGTAGATGGCTCTATCACTCATTTGATTACTCACACCAGAAATCTGAAAATCATCCTTGACTCCTCGCTCTCCCTTTCTCCCTCTGTATAGTCACCAAGTCTTATAAATTTTACTTTATAAAATCTTTCTTAAATTAATCTAGTTCAGTCAATTTCTGCCCTAGGTCAAGCCACCCTTTGCTGTACTAAAACAATGAACTTATCATTGGCTTTCCAATCTATTTGCTTAACTGCAGTAGAAGTGATCTTTCCAAAACCATTTCCCAGACCTGACACCTACCTCCCAGTAATTACTCTCTTTTTCCCAGTTGAACAAAATTTTTTCTTATATATAGTTGCAATTTACATTTCTTGTTTCCCATATCTTAGTCATAATTGGCCCCCACAAAAAGTTTTCCCCTTCTCAGAAATTCCTTTTCTCTTCTCCTACTCTTCCTACTTAAACTTCTCAAAAAAGTTCTGTTATCCTTACAGTCTACATTTCCTCAGGATTGTTCCATTCTTCTAATCATGCATCGACCCATTCCAGGATGGCTTCCATCCACATTAGCTGTTGAGTATTGCTAAGTCCATAGGGCATTTCATCTTACTTAACTTTGTAACTGTATTTGAAAGTGTGGGTCTTTCACTCACACTTTTTAAAAGTTTTATTTTGTCTTTGTAGACTCCTCATTCTTTACCCAACAACTAACATTAGGATTACTGTAGACTCTTTCTTCCTTGGCAATTTCAACAACTGACATTCTTTTAAATGACAGTGCATACATAACACACACTAAATTACATCTCCAGCTCATGCATGTTCTCTTATCTGCAGAAAGACACATGCACATAGTTACTTGTATCTTCTTTTGAATATCTCAAGAGAACCTAAAACTCAAACTTCACAACCAAATAACATGAACTTCTCCTGAAACCCTGTGTATTTCTATTGTTCTTTATCTCTGTGAATGACACCACTAATATTTAAAATTTGCAAGTCAGAATCTTAGCAACAGTTTACTCTCCCTCAATGATTAATTTAACCTTTCATCAAGTCCTCTCATCATGACTTCCTAGTAGGTCCCTAAATAGTGTTTTCTCACTCACTGCATCAGCAACTTACTCTCTTGCCTGGAATAAATCCACGAAAACTTTTGGCCCTTAAAACAAAATTCAATATTCTTATCATGCTCTATGTAAGATAGACTTTTGCATGATCTGGTTCCCGCCTACTTTTCTGATCTCATTTTTGCTACCTACTTACTACTCATTTCTCTATAGCCATGATAACCTATTTTCCTCTGCCTTGAATGTAAGGATGCTTTTCTATTTCCAGACTTCCATGTTTTCCTAAAAGCTCTTTGCGTTTATCTTTCTAAAACTCACTCATTCTCTGAGTTTTGACTTAACATCTAGTCCTTAGAGAATTCCAAATTACTAGAATTGAGTAGTTTCGTGATATATTTTTATTGCATAATTTACATTTTTCTTATAACTCTCATCAAAACTACAATTAAATTATAATTTTAATAATTAAATATTTATAATTATGTTTTTATATTTTTAATTAATAAGTGTTATGGACTGAATTGTGTTCCCCAAAATTTATGTGTTTAAACTGTAAGCCCCAAAGTGGTGGGATTTGAAGATGAGGTCTTTGGGAGGTAATTAGGTTTAGATAAGGTTATGAGGTTTTGCCCTCATTAGTGTCCTTTGAAGAAGAGACACCTGAAAGTTTGTGCTCTGTCCCACAGAAATGAGGTCAGAGCAAGGAGGCCCTTTGCACACTAGAAAGAGGGTCCTCACTAGAAACCAAGTCAGCCAGCACCTTGATCTTGGACTTCCAAGCTTCCAGAATTGTGAGAAATATATTTCTGTTTTTTCAGCCACCAGTCTATAGTATTTTGTTATGCCAGCTTGAGGAAACTAATACAATAAGTAATGCAATTTACTAATTAAATAGTTTAAAGTAATTAAGATTTTCCTTCATACCATAGACACCATAAGAGCAGATGTCTGTCCTAGTCATTGTTTTATGTTTAGTACCTATACCAGTGAGGCGCTCATGGTAGGTATTCAATAGATATCTGATGAACAAATTATGATTTAATCTTAATAAACTGCTGCATTTTATTTATTTGCCTGCAGTTTCTCTGGAAGCTCCCAAATTGTTCACAAGTCTGAACTCCGTCTAGTTTTTGAGCCCTAGATTTATTCTGTGAGCTGAACTTTAATTTATCGCTGTTATAGTCCTGTCAGCTCTTGTTGTACCTGTGGATATGGCATAGGAATGTAACCAGAAAGTCACTGGACCAACAGAAGGGAGGCTGGTTCAGATCCTGGCCCGACCTACTTAGCTTCTAAGACTTCAGTGTGTGTGTTAGACTAAACAAAGACTTCTCAAGTTTCTTTTAGTGTAAACTCAGCCACCTGAATGACTTTCCTTTATTTCAAAGACTGTGTTCAAACAAGAATCCAGTCATTAATCCTGTAGATTTAGTTATACGATCTATTCATCTGTCTTCCAGAGATAACAGGACCTTTCTTCTGCATGGTTTTGAGTTGTATTCCTAGTTAGCATTTACGGCATAAATAATCAAAGACAACTGCTCAGCAATATAAGAGGAGTTTAAAGATTACTCTCAGAAACAGAGCAGATAAACAGTGTTTAGAGAAACAGAGGCTTGAGAAGAGTGCACTTTCCAAGAAGCTTTGCAGTCAATAGGGGGAAGTATTAATTAGCCTGTGTGGAGACAAGAAAACAAAGTTAGAAACAAAGTTAGTGTAGAATACGCTCACTGAGGCTTGGTGATCCCCTATGCAAATTACAGTGTTGAATGTGGAGAATGTCTGCTCTGTTCTCTAAAGCATAAAAGTCTAGACAGCCTCTTTGTGTGTGTGTCTGAGAGAGAGAGAGAGAGAGAGAGAGAGAGAGAGAGAGAGAGAGACTGAGAGACTAAAAGACAGAGACCTGGTTCAGTTTCATGCTACATTATACAGTTTTAGAAATTTTTATTCAGAACCATATTATGTTTAGTTGAATAT
The DNA here is from genome assembly GCF_964212035.1 of Myotis nattereri. Lineage (NCBI taxonomy): Eukaryota > Metazoa > Chordata > Mammalia > Chiroptera > Vespertilionidae > Myotis > Myotis nattereri. The sequence goes on from NC_138075.1 coordinate 162,338,722, forward strand.
TTTAGGCATTTTAATATCCTCCATTTTACTCCCCCAGGGAGAACAAGAAAAAAATTTTGCGGGGCCTGAAGTTTATAAAGTGTAGTCTTCATTTTTAAGGGAAATATATAAGGTATGAAGGTAAGTAATTATTCATTTAGAAAAAGGCACAAAATTGCATTTTAAAAGCCAGCAAACAAATGTCATAAAAACATACTTCTATAATACCTATTTTCTACATGTTTTGGCTTTGCAATATTTGTCAATTCTTCACATGAAAAAGATTTTGTAAAACCATTTTTTTTTTACAGGGAGAAGAGAAAGATAATCTTTCTCAAGTGGGGTTGAATAAAATTTGTTTTAGGTTACTTCTAGTAGAAGTGCTTAAACCTGTGACTGTACACACATATATACTTGTGTTTTTTTTTTTAAATATTAATCTGAGAAGTACTGGCAATCTGATAAATACTGGCAACCTATTTCCTATGATGCCTATCAAAAGTAAAAGTTTACATTGCATTTATACTTCAATATTTGGCACTTACTAAATGCACTCCTAACAGAAGAGAACAAAGAGAAACACATGTTCAGCATATAACTTGATACATCTGATAATTAGAGGAATTATCCATAAATTAGCATCTGACACCATACATTTAAAATATTTCTTTGCTTCCACGATCCACAAAATTTCAGTAGCAAGAGCCATAAAGCACATTCATATCATAATCTGACAATGGGCCTTCCCTATGCATGCACAAGGCCAATTGGTGTGGTGACCAGTAAAGATGTCCCTGATATACTGAACACTGCGCACTGGGACAGCTAGCCATAACTTAATGAAACTGTGATGAACTGAGCAAGAAATGACTATAAACCACAATAAACATACACCACCAAATCTTAACTAAATTCCCAACTCAACTTCCCCTTAGCCATTTCCCCATAGTATCCATTTCAGCGCTAGCCAGAAGGAGAGGAAGAGAGACAATGGAGAGGGAGACCAGAATCTTAACTGACTTCAGTTAAAACATCTTCCTTTTGCAAATTCTATAGCAAAAAATATATAACTACATGAAAACATCGCTAGGTTCCACCCAGATGACCTTGATATAAATACATGCAAGTGAAAGGCTCTGAAGTGTAAATTTCATCAGGTTTGTGATAATTCCGCCTCTGTCCCTGGATCTGTCTCTGGTGGAAGTCTCTCCCATTGACCTATGGTTTTTCTTTCAGAGTGAAGACTAGGGCCTTAAGGACACATAAGTGGAGAAGGAGGCTGGCTTCATGCAGAGCAGAGGTTCTAGCCTTGGGCTCCTAAAGAAGCATTAATCCTGAGCCTCATATTTTGTCGTCTAGATATTTTGTCTCCTGAAATATCAAGGGGAGAATGAACTTATGTTTGGTCTAGCAAGTATTTCTATTTTTTCACTGTTTTCATAGTGAAGAAAATGTCCAGAAGAAACAGGCTCTGCTATTTCTTTTTAGAGGTTTGGATTGTTTTCTATACATGAATTATAACTAACATAATAAGAACATGTCTGAAAGAAAATAAGAAGTTTCAGGCTATGAGTTCTGCTCACATCTCCAGTGACATCTTTCTCATGTTTGCATTTCTGCTCTATATACAGTCTTTGTCCTTCAAAAGTCTCAGATGATTGTAATTATCAAATAACTTCATACTGTAAGATGACTACTCATCTCAGCCTCAGGTCTACCTATAGACAAATTTCCCCAAATGCATGTCTTACTGCACTGCAGGTTTGGGTTTAGCAAAATGTCTGAATCTGTAGTTAGTGGGGCTTGGTTTTCTCTATCTAATGAAATCACTAAACATGCATTTAAGTAAACAGAAGCATTCCCTTTCTTTCACTCCTCACCAGCATTCCTATACCTGCTAATGAGCCAGGGAGGATGTGTGTGGGGGAGGGCTGGAGCCCAGAGTATTGATGGATTCCCTTATTTTGGAGCTGAACTTGAATATCTAATATGGATTGAATATCTCTGAGAAAACCACATCGCTTCTCAAGTACAGAGGGCTTGGTTCTCTTAATTGCTGATTGACAGATCCCAGGCTCCACATTAAATTCACACTTAGTGAGCCCTAGCCCTGGTCGGCAAACTGCGGCTCACGAGCCACATGCGGCTCTTTGGCCCCTTGAGTGTGGCTCTTCCACAAAATACCGATTTCTGCACATGGGCCACGAAGTTCCAATTGCCCGCACGTGGTATTTTGTGGAAGAGCCACACTCAAGGGGCCAAAGAGCCGCATGTGGCTCGTGAGCCACAGTTTGCCGACCGGGGCTAGGGAAACACACATACACACACACACACACACACACACACATCATGGCTGTGCTTCCATAACTTCAGCATGCATAAGAATTGCCTGGGTGAACCTCTCAGTAGTATAATATTTGGGCCCTATCTTTAGCATTTTGACTATCTACTCCAAACTTAAAACCCATGCTCTTTTTTAAAAAAAAACAAGCACCCCTGGGAACTTTATGCTTAGAGAAGCACCATGCTACAGTATTTCCAAGCTCAGACTGACAAACTAAGACTATTGTTGGCTATTACTTAGCCTAACATCAGTTTGGGTTGGAGCCAATAGCCAATCCTAATTTCTAAGCATTGATTATTTTCTCTTGTCTTTCCACATCTAATGATTCTTTCTAGTTTTTGTTGGCTTCTTTGTTCTATTTTGGGGGTTATAATAAGTTTACTTTTTTAAAAAATACTGAACTAAGGCATTTTTCAGAAGTTAATATTGAGCTTTGGTTTAAGAAATCGTTGTGGGTAAATCTTCATATGTTCAGTAATTGTCAGATGTTCTTCTAAATCATACACTTACAAGTTTCATCTTTTCTTGATTTCTTCTTGTCAATAAACCATAAATGTCTTCCAAAAATTATACTTAAGAGAGAGCAAGCAAGATCAGTTTTGTCCAGCCTACTATGGAAATTTGACATAAATTATTTAAAAGTCAAATCAGTTTTAGAAATTCAGACCTACTCAATTCAAGACTAGTGTCAGCTACAGAGTTTATAAGATCTTCTCATTCTTTAAGTGCAGAAGGAGGAGGCTACAAAGAGAAATTTCAGGATAAAGCACCTGATTGTAATGCAAGAAGTGGCTACTCAGTGCATAGGGCATTGTGACAATGGGGTGCTTGCTATTTAGCTTTCTTCACAGCATGAAGTAAGTTTCCACCAAAAGTATTTGTAGATGTTAACAAGAGCATAAAGCAAAAACCACCTATCTTTAAACAAATAAATAATGTATCAATTCGGAGCTTCAACGAAATGGTACTTAAAGAAACAAAACAAACTACCATCAAGAGTTTTTTTTATCAAAATGGGAAAACAATTTTAAAGAAAAATGTGACTTTTTCATTAAATTCCAGAATTCAAAGCTTAAAGAGCCATCCTTGCTGTTCAAAATAATTATTTGGGAAAAATAAAGAAAATAATATCTTCCATAAAGTTCAATAGGTAATAAAGTTTAGAAATCCCTTGTTATGGAAGGAAAAACAGCAATAAAAATGGAGATGTCATCCAGATGACACTCAGGCAGGGTTCCATAGAGGAATGACTTGTTTGGATCACAGTGGATCAGCTACTGGCTTTCAGTTTCAGAGACTCAGAAACTCAAATTTGTCAAATATGGGGAATGGAACCATGCTAGTCCTATTCAAAAGAGACTGGTTGCATAGAAACACAAATGCTAATTTATTAATTTATGTAGAACATGATTACTGCTAAAGAGCTGAGACACTTGCCCTGTGGGTCAGCATGGTATTCTTGTTTTTCAAAGGGGATAATTCTAGTTTTGGCAAATTTATAATTAGAAGATTATTTGGACAGCATGAAATAAAACATGGTCTAATTAAACTGATGAGACAGAATGCCATTCGAATAGAATCACACCTTAGTCACCATGTCTCAAATTTGAGTGTTTAACTCAGCCAAGCAGAAAGAAAAAAACCTAAAACCACTTGGAATATATAACCATTACCTCAAGAGGATAGAGGTATTTTATTCTTGTTCTATAAATCAGGATGCACATATAATGAGATTCAAAAGGGGATTTATGAACAATTATTCAATGCAATTTAGAATATTTGGGATTTAAAGGCTCAAAAATCATAAAAATTAATTATGCCTTTCCATAGACTGAACTCATTGCCACTTTAAAAGATCAAGCCAGGTTTAATTAGCTGTGAGTTTGACAATATAACTGGAATTTACATTTTAATTTAGAGCAGTAAAAATTTTTTAAAAGTGAACTTCTCAAATACTGTTACTGCTTTTGAAAATTTCATTATACTGATGTTGAGAAGTCTTGGTAAGAGTCATTTAGAAAGACTTACAGCAGTGATTTTCAACCTTTTTTCATCTCATGTCACACATAAACTAATTACCAAAATTCTGCAACTCACCATAAAATATATTTTATTTTTTGCCTATTTGACAAAAAAATACTCCGTAGTATAATTTTGATTCATTCACTCCGGATGGCAATTGTTGTGTTGGCTGTTGTCCTTTTTTTATTTGACAATCTAAAGGAAAAGAGGTCAGTGCCTCTGACTAAATAGTCAGGTATAGGTATTGCATGTTTTAAAAATCCTTGCCCTAGCTGATTTTGCTCAGTGGATAGAGCATCGGTCTGTAGACTGAGGGTCTTGGGTGCGATTCCAGCAAAGAGCACATACCTGGGTTGCAGGCTGGATCCCAGGGCGCATGTAGAAGGCAACCAATCAATGTATCTCTCTCACATCGATGTTTCTCTCTCTGTGTCTCTCCCCTTTCCTTCCAATCTTTCTAAAAATCAATGGAAAAGTATCTTTGGGGAAAAATTAACAAGAATGATAATGAATGAATGAGTGAATGAATGAACAAATAAATAAAATGCAAACCTACCTTAAAAAAATAAAAATAAAAATAAAAATGAAAATCCTTGAGGAACACCAGTGTGCCCCCTTGCAGCACACCAATGTACCACAGCACACCCGTTGAAAATCACTGACTTAGAGAATGTTAAAATGAAGACTTTGTAATGGTTGCTGGGAGTGAAAATGCAGCTACTTCTTTTGAAATATTAGCAAGAACACTTTTTAAATAACATTTTAATAATGATCTAAGTCATTAATTATTAACTGAGGATGGCCATCAGAATCACCATAAACATATATATTTTTTCTTTATGTATGCCTGGTTCCCACCCTGGACTTCCTAAGTTGAAATTTTATAGATGAGGCCTAAAAGTATGTTTTTTAAAAACTCCATATGTTGATTCTGATATTAAGAACCATGGATAAACGCAAGCAAAACTTCCAGTGGTTCAGCATCAGGTCAGTCCAGGATATCAGAACCCAAACCTCCCAGGACAGGAAATTTGAATTCTATGATTGGAAATGTGTTCAGATACCACACTCATCTTCTTATGAAAACCATTACTATGTCATTTCCTCTGACCAAAGAATAGTTTTGAAAGGATTAGCCAAAGTGGGTGCCAGCTTTGTTTTTCATCCAAGATATTTTTATGTTTAGTTACACAAGGGGGAAAATACTAAGCCTGTGCTAGTTTAATAAAGTTGAAAACATTATAAGCAATTCTAGTTGGTGATGAAATAGAAATTATGTCTTTTGCAAAGCTTGGTTCAAAAACCATTTGCATTTTGCTCAAATTGTTTGCATTTTGGCAAGGTAAGGCATGTATTATTGTCCATGTTCTTGATTATTAACACCCTGTCCATAAAACTATCTGCATTACTTTATGAAACATATTCTTAATTCAGTAAACTTAAAAAAAACAGTATTTTATTTGTCTATAGAAACTGAGGTTTTAGAATACTTCCATTCAAATTATCTTTACTTTGTTGTTGTTGTTAATCCTCACCTGAGGATATTTTTTACATTGATTTTTAGAATTAGTAGAAGGGAGAGGAAGAGACAGAAAGAGTATGAGAGAGACACATCGATTGGTTGCCTCCCACATGAACCCGACCAGGGCCTGAGTAAACTAAGACTCAAAGAAAAAGTTATTTCTATATAGTGTCATGTAACAGGAATCTGAGGTGTGTCAAATGCTTCAGGTAGTTTACATATATGAATCTCATGTATTATTTCCACAGCTCCATGAGAAAGGTATTTATTTTCTCAATTTTATTGTGGAAAGAAAAATGGAGAAAATAGGACTCAATATAAGGTAAGTATTAGAGCTGAGAGATCACTCTAGTTGATAGAAAAAGTTAATTATTTTGTGTCAGGCACTGTGCTTAATTATGGTGATAAATGACCAAGACAAATGCTCTGCCATTGAGAAGTTTACTATTTAGTGTTGGGAGGCTGATGATGTCTGAGAATTGTAATCAATTTAATTTTAATTCTATCAAAGCAGAATTTTTAAAAGAAGGTAATAAATAAGATCCTTACTGGTCAGGATAGACTTCAGTAACAAAATAAACTTGAAATCTCAATGATTTGATGCAATAGATGTTTATGTATTGCTCATGCAAATTCACAACAGATCTATGGTATTGGAAGTGGAGGGCTCTGCTCCACACAGTCACACAGGAATCCAGGCTGCACCATCAGGAGTGCATAGCCTCAAAGGTTGCCACGAAAGGGAAATAGAAAACATAGAGGACTCATACCTGTTCTTCCATGTATTCTCCTGGAAGTGACACGTTATTTTTTTTTAAGCCTCTGGCCAGAACTAGCCACATGAACCTACCTAACACAGGGTGCTAGACATTCAGTAAGCAGTAAAAATCTTGGCTACAAATCTCAGTCAATTTTCACAAGAGTCAGGGTGGAGTGTGTAGAACAGAATCATCTGGGAAATAACTCCACAGGTTAGCAGAATGCTAATCTGAGATACAGCATCCAAAGTGAAACAAAACTGAAACATCAGTAGGTAGAGGCACCGACTCAGCTAAAAGTCAGAATCCTGGAAGAAAAAGACCAAAGAAGACTGGGAATGAAATATCGACAAAGAGCAAGCAGTTTCTTGAATCCTTGGGGTTTAGTCCAGGAGCCATTAGTAAGGTAACTCTTTCATGGAATTATGTGTAGCGTGGGTTTTTAAGAGAAATGAGCCAGTACAAACACTCCATTCCTAATTTTAAGTTTACATGTTTCTATAAATACCAGAAAGCTATGCTTGCAAGTTGCCTTTCTTTATTTGGAAAAAAAAAAAAGAGAGAGAGAGAAAAACAACACAGTTTTAGAGAATTAACTTCAACTTCCATTCAACTGGAGTTTGGAAGGGAGATGTAAATAAATCACCTCATCATGCTTTTAAATTGGTTCAGATCTGGTCTTGTAAAAGATTCTTTTGAGTGTTATGAAATGGCCAGAGATTGACAATGCAAAAAGGGATTTGGGAAGATGAAAGCAGAACTAAAATGGGTGGGAGGAGGAGTAAACTTTGAGTAAGTAAATTAATGAAGCAAAATTAGTAAATTAGTGGAACACATAGAAAGGGAAAAGTAAAGGCACTTAGATGCTATTCACTTTGTCAACCGAAGGTCCTTGGCATAGTCAGTTCAACACCAACTGGATTCCACAATTTGGGGTGCAGTCAAGAAGAAAGTTATTTAGTGCAAACAGCGCAACTGTGATATAGCACAGCTGTGAAAACAGCCCTGCTGTTGGGAGGCCCTGAGGCAAGGAGGAGGCCCTGGGGCCAGGCCCCTCTCTGGCTAGATTGCTCTGCTCTGCTCCTCCCTGGTCTGCTCTGCTCCTCACTGGTCTTCTTTGCTCCTCCCTGGTCTGCTCCGCTCTATTCCAGAGGGATTTCTGTGTTCCATCCTCAGTGTTTCAGCTCCAGCGGGGAAAACACAGTCTCCAGTCTTCCCTGGAAAGGAAAAGTTGCTCTCAGAGCCAGAAGGGTGCTGACCAATATAGATGGAAGTTCCTGATCCTGGTCCCTGATTAGTTAGTCCTCATGTACATGAGGACTCTCAATCCTCACAGTTTGTTTGGTCTAAAGGGCACTTTCCTGATTGGCCAGAATGGAGCCTCTCTAGATGATGAAGAAACTGATGGAGGTTTAGCTGCACAGATCTGATTGGATGAAGAGAGCCTTAGTTCTCCTATTGGTTGAAATAGGATTTCAGGAACTCCTTTATAAGGGCTGGCTCAGGTGGCAGAAACAGTGCAGGTAGGCAGTTCAGTGCAGAGACAGGTAGTTTAGTGCAGGCTTCTCCTTGAAATGCAGTTTTCATAGGACCCCCGCTCACCCCTTCATCATGTAGAAATGGCTGCTAGGCTCTGTTTTTTAAATTTGAAGCAAATTTGCCACTGGGAGCCCTCTTGTAGGAATCTTCTTTCTCAGGGTACACACTTATGTGTCACACTTTTCCATGAACATATCTATAAAAAAAATCCCTGGCATATACTACGCAGTCAGTAACTTTTAATAGGTATCATTTGACAAAGACAAGAATATTACCCTAAGATACTATTTCTGGCACACTAAAAGTGAGACATCTGAAAAGAAATCTTGGACATGGTATATATGGCAACAGCTGAGCTAAATGGAAAATTGAGAAAACTATTAAAGAACTTTATCCTTGCTTGTTTATTTTTTAGTTTATTTACATACTCCAGATTTCCCAGGAGGTACCCATACCTGTGCTATATTAGATATAATTGAATACATTATAAGCCATCTTATTCCCTAAAAAATCTTGGAAAAATCTAATTTACTTATTCATATGATTTACATGATTAATGGAATAAATACACTCCAGTTTAGATTTTTTTCCATAAAGAAATCAATTTATGACAGTGGCTTGAAGAGCTTCTTAAGGCAGATAAGGGTAAAGAAAAATTTTTGAATTTTGTAACAAGAAGAATGGTCCCACAAAAGAATGGACTGCCTCACAGAGTAATGAGGTCCAATTGTTTTAACTGTTGACACGCAGGTTCACTCATCATTTGACAGTGGGATTTCTGACAAATGATAATAACATTGTATTAAAGAACTTCGTGTATATCTCACCTCTGAGAGACTGTGCTTTATGATCTCCCACCCCATATTCATGTCTTTAAGTATCAAGAGTCTTAAGAGATTATTTCCTATCAGAGTAGGGAGTTGGTGAGAAGTGAGAGAAGTCTTTTTTTTCCAATTTCAGTTTATGTTCAATAGTATTTTATATTAGTTTCAGGTGTACAGCATAGTGGTTAGACAATCATATACTTTACAAAGTGTTCCCCCTGATCTTTCAAGTATCCCACCAGGACCCTTACACAATTATTATAATATTGTTGACTATATTCCCTATGCTTTACTTTACACCCCTGTGACTATTTTGTAACAACCAATTTTCATATCTTTATCTCTTCACATTTTCACCCAGTTCCCCAGCCTCCCTCCCCACTAGCTACTATCAGTCTGTTCTCTGTATCTATTAGTCTGTTCCAACTTTTAAAATTTATTTATTTTGTTCTTTAAATTCCACATATAAGTGAGATCATATGGTATTGGTCTTTCTGTGACTAGCTTATTTCACTTAGTATAATACCTTCTAGGGTCCATGCATGTTGTTACAAATGATAAAATTTCATTCTTTTGCCCTAACTAGTTTGGCTCAGTGGATAGAGCATCACCCTGTGGACTCAAGGGTCCCGGGTTTGATTCCGGTCAAGGGTATGTACCTTGGTTGCAGGCACATCCCCAGTAGGGAGTGTGCAGGAGGCAGCTGTTCGATGTTTCTCTCTCATCGATGTTTCTAACTCTCTATCCCTCTCCCTTCGTCTCTGTAAAAAATCAATAAAATATAGTTTAAAAAAATTTTTCATTCTTTTTTATGGCCAAGTAATAGTCCATTATATGTACCATCACTTTTTTATCTGCTCGGTTATTGATGAGCTCTTGAGTTACTTACATATCTTGGCTATTGTAATGAATATAGAGGTATATGTATTCTTTCAAATTAGTGTTTTGGTTTTCTTCTGATAAATACTCAGAAGTAGAATTGCTGGGTCATAATACAGTTCTATTTTTAATTTTTTGAAGAACCTCCACACTTTTTTCCATCCTGGCTGCACCAATCTGCATTTCCACCAATAGTGTACTAGGGTTCCCTTTTCTATACATCCTCACCAATACTAGCTGTAAGTTGATTTATTGAATAGCCATTCTGACATGTATGAGGTGATATATCATTGTGGTTTTAATTTTCATACCTCTGATGATTAGTGACATTGGAGATAAAAGACCTTTACTTGAAAAATTATGGCACAGAAGAAAGAAATTGAAGAAGTTTCAAATAATTAGAAGCATAAACTGTGCTCAAGGATAAGAAGAATTAACATTATTAAAATGTCCATACTACCCAAAGCAATCTGTAGATTCAATGAAATTCCTATCAAAATATCAATGGCATATTTCGCAGAACTAGAACAAATAATTCAAAAATATATGGAACCACAAAAGACCCGAATAGCCTCAGCAATATCACAAAAGAAAAACTAAATTGGGGCTATCATGCTACCCAAATATCAAATTATTCTACAAGGCCATAATAATCAAAATAGCATAGTACTGGCATAAAAACAGACATATATATCAATGGAACAGAACAGAGAGCCCAGAAATAAACCCACACCTATATGGTTAATTAATATTTGGCAAAGGAGGCAAGAACATACCGAGTGTCCCCCAAAATGTATACACACTTTAACAGCTGATAGCGCAATTTAAAAATAAAATGTATTTTAATAAACACTGCCTTTATAATTATTTAAAGTGTGGGTATACATTTTTTGGGACATCCTATACAATGCTGTAAAAACAATCTGTTCAATAAATGGTGTTGGGAAGGCAGGGAGGGAGAGAGAGAAAAACATCGATGTGAGAGAGACACATTTATTGGTTGCCCCCCACAGATGCCCTCACTGGGTGGGGGATCAAAACTGCAACCCAGGTACATACCCTTGACCAGGAACTGAACCTTGACCCTTTGACACCTGGCCTGAATCTCTGTCCACTGAGTCACACTGGCCAGAGGTAGACATAATATTTTTATCAAGTATTCTAGGAATAGGTTTCTAGTCTTTTTCATGAAACGCCCAGCAGTCAGGGCTGAGAAATCAAAATGCTATTGAATCCATAACAATGACTGTGGCCAACATCAGCGGTGACTCTGTGTGCTGAAAACTCCAGAGATGAAGCAGAGCAAGGAGCAGGAAATGAGGCAATGTGAGTACTCCACTGTGAGTTCATGGCCACACCCCAACGTATTTCTGGAATGTGCATGTGACATCTATTCACATTATGGCTATCTTTATACTCTTCAGGATATACCAAATAAAGCAACAACTCCAAACGTAGTCTGCTTTAGAATATTAATTCGAAAAGATGATAAAATTGAGTATTGCTTATATACAAACTAGAGCTCAGAGGTCCTTTTGGGACTTGACATTACTTGGGATGAAACTAGTGTTCTGGGGGGTTTTGACTAGTTGACTTGTTCTAAACCCTCTTAGAATGAGTCCTTCCCGTCCCTGTGAAGCAGTGCAATGTGTGTCTTCCTTAAAAACAGGTAAAAGTATAATTTGGGAATAGTTTTTTGGTTTTTTGATGTTTTGTTTGTTTTTTGTTTTGTTTTGTTTTGTTTTGGTGGAGCAGATGAATCTATACTGATCCACCATTAGTCTTTTGTTTGTCAGGTTTATGCCTAAAGATGTATAAAAGGGCAATCAGCTGAGATGCCAGCACAGCCCGTGGGGATTGAAGCCAGGGTTGGGGCTGTGTACTCACTATGTTTTAATCAATTGCTGCTAATATCAAACAGATCCTTGGTATACAGAGTATCTGGCTTGCTTGGCATTCTGATTTGAAGAATTCCTCCTTCCCAAACTCACTGATTTGTTGCTAGAGCCTCCCAATCAGTGTCATTCCAATTGTATTTCCTGGAGAAGAGAACCCGGGTATTAGAAGTAATTTTTCTTTCCTCTTCATCAATTTCCATCAATAAAACCCAGGAATGATGAGTGAATGTTTATGTCTTTGCTTAGTTCTATTAGGACGGTCCTGAGACACTTCCCTGGGCATCCCTAAGCAGCCTCTGCTCACTTAGAACAGCATGCTCTTATCTAAGAAGGTTGTGCAGTTATCTTCAGGAGGCGGTCTTTGCTAATCTGGCTTTCAATTTGAAAAGAAAGAAGAAAAGTTGATTCCTTGTGGATTTTGCTCCAAAATTTAACTCTCGGGCAGTTAAAGCCTCTTTATCCAAACTGAGTCACTCTTTAATGAGGTCCCTTTATAACCACTCCAAAACGCACTTTCAAAACAAAAGTTAGAAAGCTGTAGGATCCATTCTCAAGAAAGATCTGTTTCTGTTCAAAACCCGCCCTGACCTTTTTGTTGAAGAAGAACAAAATAATGTAGTAACAAAAACACAAGTGGCTGCCAAAGGAAGAGAGAAAAAAAAAAAAAGTTCCTGTAAGGGACTGAAACAATAAATCTCCTCTCTGCTGAACTCCCCAAGGGAGTGCGTGTGTTTCCTCCCGTTCTTTATCACAGCCCCCGAAATAAGGAGGAATGGGCAGTGGCTGTTCACAGTCTGCACACCTTTTCCATTTGCTAATCAGGCCCTGCCAGGCTGGGAGGGAGTTGTCCCTGGCTGACACTGGAGCGAGGAGCCGCGGCGACAATCCACAGGCACCATGAAACTGCTTCAAGTGACCGTCCTTTGCCTTCTGTCCAGCATTGGTAGCAGTGAAGACAAAATAGGTACCATTTTCTCTTATTTCTCTAATGGTGTGTATCAGATGTCCCTCAGAGGGACTGTTAGCCTCAGTTTCCCATCAAGGAGCTTCCCCTGAATCTGAGAGGCGGCGATTCATTTTCCTGAGTGAAATGTGTGGGTGTTGACTGTGAGTGCATAGAGAAGGCTCTAGTCTACAGGGAGAATGTTTGTTTCCACTGAAGGGAAATGTTTGCTCCTGCAGGGGCCTTGAAGTGCCGTTGATGGTATCATAAAGGTACTGGGAATATAGAATGACCTTTTTAAAGACTAAAAATCTGGGGATTAAATGCTGGTTTAAAATGGTCTCTTTTCAGACATGGGTCTAGAAATCACAAGCTTGTCATGTGTGTGTGAAAGGCTATAACTGGAAATATCGCATTGCAGATGCTGGCCTATATTTGCCCCTACTATAGTAGGCTTTAATAAATTGAGAGGTTGAGTAAAGCTGTCTAGGACAATGAACTATAATATCTTGAGAATATGTGGTGGGTAAAGAGATTTGTTTGATTAAAGTTTATAGATATTTGCTCCAGAAATATTCACATACCTACACACAACATTCTGCATAACATTTCAGAGGATTATTCATGAAAACCTTACCCATTGACTGTAGGTTTTGAAACTCAGATAAAGGTTATCTATGTACCTACATGAGCCCTAAGTATATTAATGACCAGTTGCAAACAAATTATTACATTTTACTTGTAACCCTTTCAGAGGGATTCACAGTAAGCAGTTACATTAATCAATATTTATTAGGCTCCTACCATGTTCTCAGGGGGCAAGGAATGAAAAATGAGCAAGACCTCGTCCTTGCCCACAGCTGTGAATGTGCTATTGGGATAAGTAAGCATGTAAGTCTAATACAAGACAGACTTAATGCCTGACAAAACCACAGTACAGACTATCGTAGAAGAACACAGGTGGGAGAGATGGATTCCGATGGGTCCTGGGGTGGGGGGGGGGGGAGGGGGACACACCTCCTTTCTGATTTAATTTCACTAGTGCTCTTTTAAAAAGTTTGCTTCCTATAAAACTTGAATATCCAGTGATAATGTAGGAAAAAAGTAAGCACACTCCTTCCTGAAAAACTTGTATCATTAATTTCTCAAGTGTATTTGTATATCACATATGATGGCTTACCATGCATCTTGAAGTTTTCAGGGTTAAGTTTCCGTGACTGTCAAGGCCCTAAAATTGACTTGGAAGACTTGCTAAGAATCCGATTTCTTAAAATAAAGAGTATGTATGAGGTGTCCCAGAAATCAATGCACTCACACTCCCTTAGAAGTAGCCCTTCAGTATGCACGGGGAGCGGGGGTGTGGGGGGGTGGGGGGGTGATTAATAAGAATCCTGATGCATGGAAAGCACTGCTCACAAACAGGTGTCAGGTCAGTATACTTTCTGAAAGGCTGGGTTGGGCTGCTGAGCATTTCAGGTCTGCGAGCATCCGTGAGGACACTGCTTTCCTGGCATCATTAAACTCTGAATGAAAGCAAAGGGGAATAGGATCAATAGAAGCAGCCTGCAAAATCCAGGCATTAGGAAGATGGAAAGGTGAAGGACAACCCAGAGATGACCTAGTAGATTTTTCTACCTGGTCATTTTTTTGGGAGAATACCAACCTCCATTAGCTCACCGGTAATGAGCCTACTCTCTCTGTTAATGGTGTCTTCTTTCTAATGAACTATTTACCCAAGTCCGGTAATTTCCCTTTGGAGCCCAGACAACAGTTACATAATGACCATCTTCTTCAACCTCTGTCAACAAGCCTATCTGTTAACTTCAAGCGAGTGTTTGTAAAAACCACTCCATGCATCTTAGAAAAGAAAGCTCTAGCTTTGGAGCATAAATCGACCACCTGAGCGGTGACTAGGAGTTGGAGAGGCTTTCCCATCCACGTGTATGATTTTTTTTGCACCTGGTTCTGCCTGTTTTATGTTTTCCTTCCCAGATATGGGGCAGGAAATGAAGCATTTCCTAAGCTGATTTAGTACGTTTTTCCCCCTAACCCTTGCAACCGGAAACACATTGATTTCAAAGCTCTCTATGTTCCCCAAACTCAGAATGCTTAACGTATTTCATCCGCAGAGTTGATTATTGGAGGTGGGGAGGAAAGTATTTCGTGTCTTAAATTCATAAGTTGCCAGGAAGATCCATGCTTTTCTGCATAGTAATTTATTTCTTTAAATAATGATCTTTTAGAGAAATTGACTGCTTTCTTTTTCTTTCTGATGTTTTTATCAGCCTGAGATTTAAATAAATACAATATAGTCTTTTGTGCTCCTTGTGAAAATCAAAGGGATCTTTCTACTTGGCAGTGAATTACTTTTTATTACTTGGTTGGTGGTATAATATTATACTATCTCCAATTTGGAAAGCTGTTTTGTGAGATATGTATGGGAGGTTCCTGAAAAGGAACTGTCATTCTTTCCTGAGGTTTTCAAATTATATTTCAAACTGAACAGACTCCTACCGTGGCTTTAAACCCCTTTGGCTTTTAAGTCTTGATCAATGAGCTTTTGACTATTGGGTCTGAGAGAAGTTAAATGAAGAGGGATTCCAAGAAAAGGGAGGCCCTGAAAGCAATTGCCTCTTCAAGTGCCATTTGCTTTTTGAACTTTTCACTAATTTAGGAAAGATTAATATGTTTTAGGCATTTGCAGGCAGGAACAAACATCACTGTATTGATATCTGAGGAAGAATTTAATTGCTTGGAGAAATTCATTTGTTAGTGATTTAACATTCAATTTCATGAAAAAGAGATAGATCATACACACTGAAAGACATACTATGCTAAATGCTGAAGGTTTATAGAGATCAATCAGTCCTTGCCTTAGAAGTGGGGGTTGAGGGGAAGGAGGACCCAAATAATTATTAGTGTGATTATACTGTAGGCCTTGAGTGGTAAATCAAGAGTGATATGGAGAATTCACAACTAGCTTAGTTTTGGGTATAGGGACATCAGAAATGTCTTCATATAAAAATGGAAATTATCATGAACTATGAATCTTGAAAATGAGGAGGTTCCAGATGAATGTAGCTTCCTGAATAGGAATATTAAACATCAGTAGAGTCTAGACTAGCAATGTAAGGCAATCACAGGTTGGACATAGATAAATGTTGGGAAATGAGCTTAGAAATACAGCCTCAGCATATGTTGAATACCAGGATGAGAAATATTGACTCATATAGTTTATTAGTTCAGAGCCTCTAAATGAGTTTGAGTATGGGAATTACATGATTGGGCTATAAATTGGAAAGATTAACCTGTGAGCAGGATAGAGGTTGAATATTGTAGTCAGGAAAGGTAAAAGTTCAAGAAAATAGTTCAAATGTTATTGCAAGTCTAAGAGTCTATCAATAAAATGAAAAGACAGGCCTGGGGAAAAGTTATAAGGAAGTAGAAACTCTGTGATTTGACATGTTATTGACTGGCAATGAGGGAGAAAGTGACTGAGATGTACAGAGAGGGTTATTTTAATAATACAAGTAGGGAAATGACTTGGGTGTAGACATAGGGAAAGATAGATAGTTTAGCGAGAAAAAATGATGTATTTGTTTGGGACATAGTGAGTTTGAAATCCTAATACGATTTTCAAATAGAGAAATCCAGTGAAATTGAAATTGTCTAGTAGGTAGTTGGAATGTCTCTGGAGCTAGAGGTGATAGTGAGGGAATGAATTTCCTTTACTCTAGATCCCAAGAATTTTTAGTCATGCCCATTGTAAGATGAATAATATAGAGAAACAATTTATGTCTCTTCTGGATGCTCATATTTCTTAGTCTTATGGCACTTGTTTTCCAAATCTGAAACAGTTATTTGTGTGTATCTCTTATCTCCTTTACCAGACAACAAGTGCTTTGAAAGTAAGGTACATATTTAATATTGTTTGTTTGTTTAGTAACAGTTCTAAACACATAAGGATATAATTTGCTAAATGAATGCATAAATGAATGATATAGTTTTCCTCTTATTTTTTTATTTTTCATGTCTTCCTATCACAGTGACTTACCAGATTACTGCCTAGTCCTAGTCCATGGGGAAAGGTTATGGATAGGTATGAATAACAGAATATAAGATAGATACAAGTGGATTATTTTGATTCTTAGCTATGAAAGTAAGCATCAAATATAGGGAAAGGAGCTTCTTATAAAAGGTAAATCAATTCCCAAACTTCAGCAAAAGAGATGATAGGGATAAATGGACAACCCAGTGCCAGATAATAGTAATTTAAAAAATCTGGAAGAAGGAACTGCTATGACTATAATCATTTTGAGGAAGAATATCTAAATAGAATTGACTCTACTTATTTTTCCTTTGGGGGCACCAAATACTTTATATAACATTTTCTTATAGTAAGAATTATTCTAAACCAACTTCTCAAAGATACAGAATGGATTTCTATAAAAACGAAGTTCACAAAAAAGAGAAGTTGGAAGAAAGTTAAGTAAATACTATACATTATTAATTCCTGTATTACCTTAAGTAACATATGAGTTGCTTTAGTGATCATTTTACTGATAACTTCTGTTTAGCTTAATTACTCTCAACAGAGCTTACCTAAAATGGGGGATCTATTACAAGAAGAGTGAACTGATATGGCAATAAACCCAATGGGAAAAGTATTCAGTCCTTGATCCTTTTGTTAAGCATTCTTTCTTCACTACTTATGTTTTAATAGTCTCTACCTAAAGGTTGGCATGATCATCCTAGAATTCTCTGGCAATTTTATTCTGCTGATTGTAATTATTCAGATATTGAGAAAAAACAATGAGCAGTTGAGGGTCTCAGAAAAGTTTACAGGGTCATTACCCATTCTTTTATTGATGAAGTCACATTTCAAGCCTAGGATAAATATTTTAACGTGTAAAGAATTATCTAATCCAAATAATTTAGATTCTTTTTCTCAGTTATCACTTTCCAACTTCCTCTTCATCTTTGGGAACAAATTGAGATGAACATTGCTAAGCAGTGATTGTCAAAGCAGGAATTTACTCTAAGGGACATTCAATTCCTGTGTAGTAAGTGTCTCTCTTCCTGTTACTGAATTCCTGTGAGTCATTATAGCACTGTCAGGATAGAATCATAGTGCCTGTCCAGTGTTAGAAAAAGCTCTTTTAGTTAGCAAACAAGATCCTTTTGTACTGTTGCTTTCAATATCAACATCAGCATGGGAATCATTAGCGGCATTAACTATATCTGGAAAGGCCACTATATGGTACCTAAGCTTCAGGCAAGCATAAGAAAAATAATTTTCTAAAGTTGAATAGAAATTTTGTCTTGTAGAATAATATATTCATAGAATAATCATAACTAGCTTCTAAGTAGAAGCAACCACAATATTCAATATTAGACACCTATTGTGTTTTTCCCTATATTTTCTCTGGCCGTGTTTACTAGTGGTCCAGCCATTGCTATGGCAACCCAGGATTTATTATTTTTCCTAATGGGAACATTTTGGTTTGGATGATAATGTATGTGTAGGTATAGATTTGTTTCAGTTTCTCTGACATTTTAATTAATATGCACTGGCTTTCCTCCTCTTTGCTTAAAAAAAAAAGCTCTAATCAATCTTTTGTTGCATAAGTTAAATAATATTCTAAGCAGGTTCTATTTTAAGGCAATCATTAATCTGTAAGAGTCAATAATAAATTATATTGTGAGGTTAGTAGTCAAAAATGTCAATGTCATTGGTTTCATTCTTG
Source organism: Myotis nattereri (assembly GCF_964212035.1). NCBI lineage: Eukaryota > Metazoa > Chordata > Mammalia > Chiroptera > Vespertilionidae > Myotis > Myotis nattereri. The sequence goes on from NC_138075.1 coordinate 162,357,177, forward strand.
GTATCCTGCTCATCTGAAATGTGAACTGCTTTTTAATCTTTTTAATCAGGCATATTCTGGCCTAAACTTAAATTAGTTGTATCAAAGTTTATCCAAATAAGTATCATCACAACAGCTACTAACAGCTACCATTTATTGTGCCTGGCATTTGACACACATTACTTCCATCAAAACACTTCAGGTTCAGCTTTATTATTCTTATTTACTGATTAGGAAACATAGGTTTGGAGATAATATAAAGTTTTACTAGGATAGTATGCCTTACAATGAAACCAAAGGACATTGTTCTTCAAAATCTTCCTCTACAATACTGTACCCTTCCAATGTAATAAAGCTACAATAGTTGAATTTTTCTGATAGAAAGTAATAGGTATAGAGATTTACCCTTTGAGTAATTCAGAAGCCATTTCTACCTCTCATAGCCTCTTTGGCACATCTAAACCAACAACTAATGTTTTTGGTGGGGACAGCTCCACATCCCCACCTGTTGCTTGGTGGAGTGAGCTTCTTGAGATATCCTGAGAAAAGGCATTTTTTTCTGAGGCTTGCCTGGGAGGATGAGTTAGTGTAGAAAGCTTTATTTCTGTGGAGTTAAACCCCTGAGTTTCCAAGGTCCCATTTCCCTTTGCCCCACCATAGAAAAGTGTAGCTGTGGCTTCAGCAGAGCTAGAATCAAAGCCAGTGTCCAGAAATTTTGCTTCATATTTGAACAGTGCCTAGTCCAGCATCAGGCTGACTTAGTTTGTGTTCCCAGTTGCAGTCCATCAATCTATTGCATGTGGGGTCCGCAAGGCCACATAGCTATGAAGGAAACATGGGTGAATGCAAGAGAGCCAGGAGTGAACCCAGAGCCAAGAGAAACAATTCCTTTATTTGAGGGATTATGTCTCCCCAAACATTCATGAACTTGCAGTGGCCCTACCCATTCTGGCCAATGATCTCTGTTCCCAGGTTTGACTGACAGGTACCTTCCCTAGTCACTCCAACTTTACTGTACATCTACTAGTACCTATTGTTATGCCCAGATTTCAAGATCCCCAATACACCACCAGGGAGCCAGCTGAGTCCGATGCAAAAGCAGAGAGTCTTTATTCAAACTAGTTTCCGCACTCCCCCCCCCCCCCCCCCCCCCGCCCGCCGCCGTCAGCCACACTTGCTGACGCAGCTGCACGAGGCCAAGAGAGCGCTTACTAGGGGTTTACTAGGGGGGTTGAAGTAAGGGGAGGAGAGAGGACTGTGGGCCCTGCCGATTGGCCGGGCGCAAGTCAGTGTGATCTGGAGTAAGATGGAGGGCATAGGCCTTGCCCTTTCACCTATCTCCCCTTTGTTGAACCCCTTCCCCCAATAATCTGCAGGGAATGGGTTGGAGGTTCTCTGGGGAGTGTGAAATTACAGCTTCTTGGTGAAGCTTCCCATATGGCAATGCCTATAATATCTGGCTTTGCGTTGGTTCCTTACCTATTATTAATTACTAACTTATTACAACAGTATCACTAAGATAACAGATATATGAATGAATTTCTACTTAGTTATAACAATTTTCTTAATATTCTGAATTCAATTCATTCTTAAGGGATTGGTTGAAAGGCATTGTAGACTTTTGCCTACCTACTCATTTGGGGTTCTAATATTAACGTCAGTGCAGTTAATATGGCACTTGGAGGAGAAGGAAAAAAAAGTGGAAATAACTATTAGTGAATTAATCACTTAGTGTCACATTTGTAATTTTTCTGGAGCCAAACTGTCTAGTTTCAAATCCCAACTTTGTCACTCATTATTTGTGGATTCCTGGAAAAGTTATATAAATTTTCCTCAGCTGTAAAATGGAGCGAGTACAGTCCCTACCTCATAGGAATATTGAGAAGATCACTTGAGGTAATGTACATGAAATGCCTAGGATAGTGTTAGGCATGTGGTAACTTAGTAAATTTTCCTGAGATTTAGAATTAGTCCTAGAGTTTATTATATCCCATTCCTTAGATTAATTTATTTCCAAGTTTATTCCAATACAGAAACAGCAAACATTTAAATAATTATAATGTGAATTATCACAAAGTGAAAATCCAGCACATGAAAATTGTTCTCAATAAAATTGATACAGGATACTAGGAAGATGATTGGCAAGTTACATTCTTAATCACAATATATACAGGCACAATTTGATATATACAGACTGGTGTAGTCTCTAGAATACCTTTCAGGTTAGTAAATTCCTCACTCACTGTATAAACTAATCATTCAAATTAATAAGCAAAATTGTGTTTGTGTTTAATGAGAACTCTTTTTGTCCTGAGAATCAATAGTCTCAAATATTATTACCTATTTTAAAATATTAAGCATTGCTTAACCTGATAGTTGAAATAGGTTAGTAAAAAAACCTGTCTTAATCTGACCAACTTTGAATCTAGCTTATTAGTATGCTGAACTAGGTCAAGACAGCAAATATTTCTTAGCCCCATTTTTTTCTCTACAAATGAGAAAAAATATGTGTTGAAACAGTGTTGGTGTTACATGAAAACAAGAAAACCTATTTTAGATGTTGGGTAAGTTACAAATTATTAAAATACCAGTTGTTAATATGCAAGCTAGAACATTTAATTCACAGAATCAATGGATAACTTAGAAGGCATTTTATAAATGTGAGAATTTTTCTTTATTGGCTGGGCCTTTAACTGACAATCCACCATTTCTCTTTTATGGTAATACCTTTACATCTTTTTTATGGTTGGTACACATTCAAATCTCCAACACATTCAATTGTGTTGAAATAATGCTTGAGTTATAAAAATCACACACACAAAACAAGGAAAAACATTTGTATAACACACTGAATTTGTTTTAACCGAAGTGGCTAAAGAAATGATTTTTTTTTGTATGAAAAAAAAATTGTGAAATTGTCCTCCTAGGGCATTCAGCAAGTGTAAGGGCACAAACATCCAAAGTCTTGGACACTCTCTCTAGGGTACAGAGGCCACTCTTGAATTCGCCAGCACAAGGACATTGTGACAACTCATTTAACCTAAGAGAAATATCCCAATTATCTGTCTCCCTGAAAATCCAGTTTTAAATAATAAGATTCACCTTTTTAAATTCAAGAATTAACTAATTTAAAGATTTATTATTAGTAATTACATTATTAGGATTAGGATGATTCAATTATATGAGTCAATAAGCTTTTTATTATTGTTTATTTTATTTTTCATTTCTGACAGCCTCATTTGTTGGGTAAAAGTTTTATATCAATTAAGTTTAAAACTCTATAGGTTTGCAAAGTAGAAGAAAGAAAAATTACAATGCTCCCAACCATTTAAAAGCCTGTTATTATGGTCTATTTCACTCTAGCTGAATATAAATCTCTTGGGAGCAAGGAAATGTCTAAATCAGCGGTTCTCAACCTGTGGGTCGTGACCCCTTTGGGGGTCGAACGACCCTTTCATAGGGGTCGCCTAAGACCATCGGAAAACACATATATAATTACATACTGTTTTTGTGATTAATCACTATGCGTTAATTATGTTCAATTTGTAACAATGAAATTGGGGGTCACCACAACATGAGGAACTATATTAAAGGGTCGTGGCATTAGGAAGGTTGAGAACCACTGGTCTAATTGCTACCCCCATCCCCCACTTCCAGAGAATATCTTTGGAAACTTAGATGATTCTTGCTAACCAGCTCTTGCTTTAATTTGGAGAACTCTGTCTCTTCAAAAGTCAGCAGAGTGGAAAATACCCAAGGCAGTTTGGATTTGTTTTTAGTAACTTGAGGACAATATTTATGTTTATCCTTGGCCTGTGTCGTATAGAAGTTGTGAGTGTCATTTTGGGATACTATCTTGGTGGGCTGGACATACTTGACTTGCTTTGTGAAGTTGATTTGCCATCATATTGTTGTATAAATAATAGAAAATCCTGTCTTTGGTTTATAGTGACTATCCATATCACACAAGAATGGCATGATTATCTGAATGCAGTGGTGAATCATTCCTGAGGCTTTCTCTCTCTCTCTCTCTCTCTCTCTCTCTCTCTCTCTCTCTCTCTTTCTCTCTCTCACAAAATTGATATCTTGTAATTCTGTATATCATTCATCAGGTAATCCAGAACCATTTAGATCAGACTAATTCTCACTCCCAGTAGAATAGAATATAAACTTATGGAAATTCACTCATAAAGACATGTTGATTATAGATTTCACTTCTCTACTTCTGAAGTCTTGGTTCAGCATTTTGAGAAATAAACTATTCTAATCATGCCCAGAAGCAATTCAGTTATTCCCACCTATTTAAAATTTCATTGATGAATAAATGATCAAAATGCCCTCTGGACAGGTGACATGGTAGTAACAGCTTTTTTACTTTGTCAAATAAAGACACAAAATCCCTACAATATGTATAGTATTTACTAATGCATTACATTATAAAGGCTACTTTAGCATTCTCTCTCTCTCTCTCATTCTCTCTCTCTCTCTCTCTCTCTCTCTCTCTCTCTCTCTCTCTCCATAACAAAGTCTTTAAATTTCATTCTCACTGAGCTCTGACTGGTGTCATAAGTCAGCACTGTGCAGTGGTGGAGAGTGCACTGTCCTCTGACCCAAGAGCTCGTGGTTTAACTACCATAGGCCACAAGCTTCCTGTGTGACTGAGCTAAGCAATTGTTTTAATGGCTCAAAGCTTTAATTCCTCCATCTACAAAGTGAATATGGCTTAACTAAAGATATTAAAATTTTCTTCCAGTTCTTACTGTATGATCCTATCATAACCAACAATTTCTGTACATTTTAACTCAAGATAATCTTGCTTCAGTTACATCCTTTTATTCCTAGATATATTCACAGGAGCAAGGTTTCAATTGTATTCCCTAATGTTTGCTTTCTTTGGGGAATTTTCAGATATGACTATTGGAAAGTATCTGTTTGTATGAGAAAGGCCTATTTTCTGCCTCAAAGATACATTTTTTTATAGTACACATCAACAAATAACATTTTTCCATGTGGTATTATTTGTATATAAATTGGAGAGATTTAGTGATGAGAGGAATAGAAAAAAAGACAGAGAGATACAGAGAGAGAAATTCATTGACATCCAGAAAAAGATTGAAAGTAAGAAGGAGATTAAAAGAAATTGAGGTTGTGATAGGACTAAGAGAAAGAGAGAGCCTCTCTGACAGGGTTGCATAGGAAGATCAAGAATGAGAAAGGGAGGGAGAACCATACAAAAGAGAGATGAGGGGAGCACTCAGTGCTCTAATGACTTGGGAGTATTCCCCATAGACCCTCTAACTACTTTTACATGCTCAGTACCCAGTAGAGTTCTTTCTTATTAAATCTCTTGCCAGCCCTTCAATTGTCCTTCCATTTCATTTGCAGAATGTTGTACATTTTCAAAGCACTTTCAATGATCTGTTATCTCACTGAATCCTTGCCATTGCCCAGAGGATTGGGCAGACCGGTGTTTGTGCTCATTATCAGAGAAAGAAAGCGCCCTAAGATCACAACTTTGTGACACAAACCAGTAGCTCTTAATCTGTTTTACTCATAAGAATCACCTAAGAATTCTGTTACATTTTCCCAGAGCTCAACCCCAGAGATCCCCAGATCTCCAGTAAAACCAAACTGAAATAAAACAAAAAAACCTATGTTACCAGCAATTCTTACAGATAATTTTTACACGTTGGTACATTAACACACTCTGAGAGATCCTGGACTGGACTCAAGTTTACTGACTAGTCACCTGAGTGAGTCCTTTTGACTGGCCATACACACAAGATAGCCAGCGGTGTTTACCTTTCAAGGGAAGTGTTGGAGTCTAGTGCTTTCAGAGAAAATTTTCATATGAATTCAGTGTAATCTGTTGTTTTTTTCTTTTTGCTTGTACTAGAATAGGATAATAGGAAACTAGATTTCGCCAAGACAAATATTAGTTGAAGGAATCAAACCTCCCTAGGCACACAAGCTTAAGTTTCAGCTTTTTGGACCATCTATTCGTGAGGATATACCCTTTGCTCCCTACTCATTATAAGATTTCATTGATTGCTTTCAATTCTACTATTACTCTCCCTCCTGTTTAACACTGAAAGAACCTGGGCCTCTGCCCTATAGAGTTTTCAAGAAAATTAGCAACCTTGAATAATTGAGTATTTGATTAGGGAGTATTTCCATCAAAGATTCAAGTGGGGTCAGGATGTTTTTGACACTCCAAACAATTTATTCTGGTTCTCAGAGAACCAACTGCTAAGGGTCAAGGGAGTTTGAGAGGATAGGGAGGATTGAATAACTAGCATTAATACATAATTTGTGAACATAAAAGAAAATGAAAAAGCTGCGATATTATAAATTTGAACTAGATATGCAGTAAAACTTCTACTATTGAAAATGGCAAACTTCTATTTTGTGTTTCTTTTTGTTCATCAGTTTATTTTGTTTATTAGATTCCACATATGAGTAAGATAATGTGATGCTTGTCTTGATATTGGCTTATTTCGCTTAGCAAAATACTCTTTAGGTCATGTCATGCTGTCTCAAAGGGTAACAGATCCTTCTTTTTTTACTGCTGCAAAGATCCAGAGACATAGAAGTATGGAACAGACTGTCCAATCTCAGAGGGAAGGCAGGGGTGGGTGGGAAGACATCAACCAAAGGACTTGTATGCATGGATGCAAAATCCATGGACACAGACAATAGGGTTGCGAAGGCCTGAGGTGGGGTATGGGGTGGGTTAGAAGGGATCAGTGGGGGGGGGGAAAAGGAGGCATATATAATACTTTCAACAACAAAGATTTTAAAGTAAATAAATAAAAAGCTTCTGCACAGCAAAGGAATGAGCATCAAAATGAAAAGGGAACCTGCTGAATAGGAGAACATAATTGCCAATGATACATCTGGTAAAGGGTTTATTTCCAAAATATATAAAGTACTCATATAACTCAACAGCAAAAAACAAACAATCCAATTAAATAATGGGCAGAGGACCTAAATAGACACTTCTATTAAGAGAACATACAGATGTCCAAGAGACACATGAAAATATGCTCAACATCACTAATCATCAGAGAGATACAAATTAAAACAACAATGAGGTATCACCTCACACCTGCCAGAATGGCTACCATCAACAAATCAACAAAGGACAATGCTGGCGAGGATGAAGAGAAAAAAAGAATCCTAGTGCACTACTGGTGAGAATATGGACTAGTACAACCACTATGGAAAACAGTGTGGAGTTTCCTCAAAAAATTAAAAATGAAACTGCCATTTGACCCAGTGATCCCACTTCTAGGAATATAACCTATGAAGCCTGAAACACCAATCAGAAAGAATATGTGCACCTCTATGTTCATAGCAGTGCAATTTACAGTAACTAAATCTGGAAACAGCCCAAAGGCTCATCAATAGATGAGTGGATAAAAAAGCATTGTGTAATTGTACAATTACACAATGGAATACTATGCAGCTATAAAAAAAGAATCTCTTACCCTTTGAGACAGCACAGAGGGCCCTGGAGAAGTATTATGCTAAGCAAAATAAGCCAGTCAGAGAAAGACAAATATCACATGATCTTACTCATATGTGGAATCTAATGAACTAAATTAACCAACAAACAAAATAGATCCAGAGACATGGAAGCATGCAACAGTCTGCTGAATCTCAGAGGGAAGGGGAGGAGGAAGAGATTAACCAAAGAATTTATATGCATATATGCATAACCTATGGACACAGATAAGGCCTGGGAAGGGGGTTGGATGGGGAGGAGGTGGTCAATAGGGCGGGAAAAGAAGGCATCTATAATACTTTCAACAATAAAGATATATTTATGGAAAGAATAAAGAAATGCATAAAGTCAAGAATATCTTAGTAATTCTTGAAGGAGAAATGAAGAAAGGAGAACTTGCTCTACCAGTTATCAAGACCCATATCAAAGATGTAGCAATAAAAATTGTCAACTTGATGCACGTTAAACACATTAGGCAGTAGTAGCATTTCTGTCATGTAGATCAGTGGGTAGAATATAGATCTTTGATGTTAAACAAGGATGGCACAACAGAGCAGTGAGAAAGCATTGGCCTTTTTAAATAAATGCTACTTGCACAATCAGATAGCCATTGGGGAAAAATTATATTGGATTCCTACATGACACTTCCAATAGCCAATTCCAGGTGAATCCTTTCCTAAGATGTAAACTTTAAAACATTAAGAACAAAATATAGGAAAGTATTCTTATTACTTTGTTGTAAAAAAATACACAAAATCACTAACTATAAAAGAAAAGACATATATTCTATTTTTGAATTACTCTATTAAAAGACACAATAGTAAAAGTGAAAATAAAACCACAAAATGGGAGAAAATATTGGACATGGATATAATAGACAAAAAAAAACAACAACAAAAAATACCTCATCTAGAAATATATTAAAAAAAACTACAAATCAGTAAGGAAAATAAAAACAACCCAATCCAAACAAAGGCAGACTTAAATAGGTACTTCACTTTTACATAAGACATATATGTATGTCTATAGCAATCCTATCTAAGAAAAGAGTAATATGCAAATTAACTGTCACTCTACAACAAAGATGGCAGCGCCCATAGAGGCTGGGCAGGAAGCTGGCGGCATCACCCTGGCAACCTGAGCCCAGCAGGCAAGCGGGGCCGCAGGCAGTACCCAGCAGGTCCTGCTGGGCAGTGGCAGAGGTGACCACAAGCAGGCAATCAGGCCTCAGGCAGCACCCAGCAGGGCCTGCTGGGAGGTCGCCAAGGAGACCAGGGAGCAGGCAATCGGGGCCTGCAGGCAGCACCTAGCAGGGCCTGCTGGGCAGTGGAGGTGGCAACCCACAAGCAGGCAAGCAGAGCCGCAGGCAGCACCCAGCAGGGCCTGCTTGCCCATCCCGGTGGTGTGGAGCAGGCAGGCCCCGCAGAGAGCAGAGAACCACGGGGAGTGGGCCCAAGCTGTCAGTAGCACATCCTCTGAGGGCTCCCAAATTGGAGAGGGTGTAGGTCGGTCTGAGGGACCACCCCACCCCCACCCCCTCCCCTCGTGCACGAATTTTGTGCATCGGGCCTCTAGTATTTTTATAATACACAAAAATTAGCAACAGCTCAAATGTCTAGATTGCAAATTAGTAAGAAAATTATGGTTTATTCATTTAATTAACTGTGTACAGTGATAGTGAAATGACTAGAGCTTTAATCAACAAAATAAAAAATCTTAAAATATAGTAATTAACAAAACACAAAAACTACCTACAATATATTTCCATTTGCATTAAGTTAAAAGGAGTCAAATCTAAGTTTGATTATATTGAGATGTGCACACAGATAGAAAATTTATAAAGCAGCAATTTTCAACCCTTTTCATCTCATAGTACACATAAACTATTAAAATTCTGAGGCACACAAAAAATTACATTTTTTGCTGATCTGGAAAAAAAGTAGGTATAATTTTGATTCATTCACACCAGATGGCTATTGTATTAGCTGTTGGGTTTTGTTTGTTTTATTTGACAATCTAAGGGAAAAGAGGTCAGTGCCTGTGACTAACTTGTCAGGTATTGCATGTTTTAAAAACTCTTGCAGCACACTAGTTGAAAATCACTACTATAAAGACATGCTAGAAACCATTACCATAAATCAGATCAGCTATGGGTAACCTCTAGTAGTAGCAGAGGGATTTAACTCACAGAACATTCCCAAGGAGCTTCTGAATGGCTGGTAATATTCTATTTCTTAAACTGAGTCATAATTACACCAAATTCTGGCTATTATTTAGGCATTATATGTATATTTATATCTTTATGCTTTTCTATTCATATTACCTTTTATTGTTGTAACAAAAGCTGGGGAGAGTGAATAAAATGCAGATACAAGCATAAGAAACTTAAAAATTGAAACTGAGATCTATTAAAAGGGAAATAAACTGTCTTACTGAGTGAAAATGATCAGATAAAATTTGTCAAGGTTTTAAGAATGACTAGTACACAACAGAGGCAGAATGTATTAATCAGAAAACCTTAAGAAACACCAATAAAAGCAAGCTATGGAGAGAAAAGTCAGCAGCCTTCTGAAGTATTTTGTGACACGAAAATCTCTTTTTAGCAAACAAATCTCTATTGTCATTCATCATAAACTATTGTGAATTCTCCATCCCCTATGAAAAAGGAAGACCTACTGGACACTTTTAAGCTTTAATTGAGCTGTTATCAATTTCCTCTCAATCTCATTCTGCTGTTCTCTTAGGTGGCATTCACTCTTATTCAGGGTAAGAAGCCTTTCATGGAAGACCTGCTTCTATTCAAGTTTGTCCCTTGTATTGTGGTAGCTCTCTCTAAGATGTTACTACCTGGAATTTTAGCAGCCACAGGCCTTCGTCATCTTCAATTTGATAGGCACTAGTTGATGTGTGAGTCTGCCCAGGACACTAACGGCTGACCCTGAGGTCTCATGGCTAGCAATGCGCCTCAAAAGCCCTGGTCTCCACCCGGTCCTCTTCGTGAGGCAGGAGCCTACCTTCTGAAGTGCAGACTGGAGCTTGCTTGGTATGCTTGTTGGTGTTTAAGACAGGTTGTCATGAGTGGAACGATGTTTAATACTTTGAGGACTTGAATTCCATTTCAACTTTCTCCAATCTCCAAGTAATTCAGGATAAGAGAAGTACTTAAAAAAATGTTCACCATGATAAAACATTTATTAAAAGCGCGTATGTGCTTTCTTTACCATAGAATCATTTCAATATGGTAGCATGCCTGACTTTATGATTTAATATCAAGGATGCCATATTTGTGTCTTAACTGAGAGTTTACAGAGTACTTTCTATATGTTATCTCTACAAAACCCTGAAAGGTGGGCAAACTGGTATATGTTAACTATTTTAAATTTATGCATAGAGTTTTATATACTTAAGGGAGTTTAATTAACAAAGCATACAAATTGGATTACATGTTTAAAGGGCCTCTGTTACTGTTAAATTTGCTATATTAATAAATACAATAATAATATTTGTAAACTAAACTTAAGAAATATATTTTATTATGTAAATTAGAAAACACACACAACCTTACATTTAACAACTTGAAGAATGTACTTGCAAAACATGTATTAAATATTAGCATCATAAATATAATATATATAACTGAATTAGATTGATAAGGGAAATAAAAATTTATGTCATCACCTAACACAGTATGTAATGCTTAGTATATACTAATCATTCAGTTATGGTCTGTGTTAATTGGAGGAAATGGACTCACTAAGTGTTCAATTGTGTGGTTTAAGAATTGTGTATATAGGGGTAGTCATTGCAGATGGAACTGATAAATAAGGCTTCCTGCAGATGGCACAACTTCATTTGAGTGTTAAAGAAAAATTATCTGTGTTCTCTAGGAGTTTTATTAAATAAAAAAGATGGAGGGAAAACATAAACGATGTTACAGAGTAGAAAATAAACATGCCATATTTAAGGGGTAGCAGAGAAACCAGCATAGATTCAGGTTATAAAGAAAACTTGGATTTTCTTCTAAAATACAGACATTCACTTTCAATCTAATCATCTCTGTGCTTCAGACTAATCCAACAAATTGTTAACTTGGGAGAGCCAGTTTGCAAGATGGGCCCCAATGATCCTTGCCTTTTGATACTCAAGCCCTAGAGTGGACCATTCTCAGTTAGGGCTGAATTATGTGACTCACAGAATACAGTGGAAGGGATAGTGTGTGATGGCCAAGGCCAGGTAGTAAAAGACATTATGGCTCCTACCTCAGTCTCTCAGGTGGCTTTCCCTGGGAAGCCAGCCATCCTGTTGTGAGAGCAATCAGACAGCCTTGTGGAGCCAGCCAGTGGGGAAAACAGGCCTCCCACCGCAGCCAGCATGGTTGCCAGCACTGTGAGTGAGCCACCTGGTAAATGGCTCTTCCAGACCCACCAAGCCTGGAGCTGATTGCAGCCCAAGCTGTAATTGCTAGAGATTGCTATCTCATGAGAGACCCTCAACCTGGACTTGGTGAAAGGTAGCCTAAAGGCATTGCTCCATAAAATACTGTGAAAGATAATAAATGATTAGTGTCTTAAGACACATGTTTAGGTACAATTTGTTATGCAGAAATAAATGGCTGATACTGTAGTAGAGCTCAGGAAGTATGTCTCAGCGCTGTGGCTGTTGCAATGGTGTGAGCACACTCCACCATGACATGCTTCCTCGGCACACCAGGAGGTAGCAATGCCCGCCTGAACTAAATCCTAGAGCCACATGCATAGTACCCCAGTCTTTCAGCCATTGGTCGCCTATAGCAATGTGTCTCCCTCTGATTGGTCGCCTATAGCAACGTGTCTCCCTCTGATTGGTCCCCTCATGCTACATATACCCCTGTAGTTCCTCAATTAAACGGATCTGCGTCAATGAACCTGGTCCCCGGAGTCGTGCATGCAGACGCCCTAGCGCGTTGGGGCTCCGTCGTCCTCACCCCCGAGGGATCTCCTGCTTCAATACAAGTGCAATAAATGAAAACCTGTAATACATTTAAATTTTGACACAAAATTGATTGATATTCAGATGAACAGAAAAGACACCTTGTATCAAGAAATTTTTTTCTAGAGGCAAGGTGAATTATTTTCTCTCAAGCTATGCCCACAGTAAATGTTTAATTGATACAAGCTGAATTTTTTTTTAATTGATCCATTATTTGCTTGCTGCATAAAGCCCAAAACATCTTTAGGATTATATGCCTTGCCTATTAAATTCTTTAAGTTCAGAGTTTTAATTTACCATTGAAGAACTGGTATGGATAGAATTAGAATGTTGCATAATCATCATTTTTGTAATATTATAGCAATAATAGTAATATATTTTATGAGCAACACTAGAGGCCCGGTGCACAAAAATTTGTGCACTCGGGGGAGAAGGGGGGGTCTCTCAGCCTGGCCTGTGCCCTCTCGCAGTCTGGGACCCCTTGGGAGATAACGACCTGCTGGCTTAGGCCTGCCCCCAGGTGGCAGAGGGGAGGCCCAATCCCTAGGTGCAGCCCCTGGTCGGGCTCAGAGCAGGGACGATTGGGGAGTTGGGGCACCGCCCCCTGTCATGCACAGAGCAGGGCGGATTGGGAGGTTGCAATAACACCCTCAGTCATGATCAGGGTAGGGCCAATTGGGGGGATTGGGGCACCGCCCCATGTCACACTCAAGGCAGGGTCTATGGGGAGGTTGCGGTGCCACCCCCTGTCACGCACAGAGCAAGGCCAATCAGGGGGTTGGGGAGCTCCCCCCTGTCACGCACAAGCAGGGCCCATCAGGGGGTTGAGGAGCTCCCCCCTGTCACTCGCAGAGTAGGGCCGATAGGGGAGTTGGGGCACTGCCCTGTCACACACAGAGCAGGGCAGATCAGGGGGTTGGGGCACCACCCTCTATCACCCACAGAGCAGGGCCGATCAGGGGCTTGGGGTGCCGCCACTCTCACACTCAGGGCAGGGCCAATGGGGAGGTTATGGCTCTACCCTGTCACACACAGAGAAGGGCCCGTGTGTGGGGGGTTGGTTTGGGGCGCCACACCCTGTCACACACAGAGCAGGGCCGATCAAGGGGTTGGGGCACCACACCCTGTCACACTCAGAGCAGCAGCACGATCAGGGGGTTGGGGAGCTCCCCCGTATCAGGCACAGAGCAGGGCTGATCAGGAGGTTGGGGTGCCTTCCCCTGTCACGAACAGAGCAGGGCGGATAGGGAGGTTGTGGCCCCGCCCCCTGTCACACACAGAGCCATAGGGCAATCAGGGGGTTTGGGCACTGCCCCCTGCCACGTTGATCCCGGTGCCAGGAAGCCTCATGGCTCCGCTGATCCCGGTGCTGGGAGGCCTCGCAGCTCTGCTGATCCTGGTGCTGGGAGGCATATTACCCTTTTACTATATAGAATAGAGGCCTGGTGCATAGGTGGGGGCCAGCTGGTTTGCCCTGAAGGGTGTCCTGGATCAGGGTGGGGTCCCCACCGGGGTGCCTGGCCAGCCTGGATGAGAGGATGATGGCTGTTTGCAGCTGGTCACACACCCTTCAGGGTGGGGGTCCCCACTGGGGTGCCTGGCCAGTCTGGGTGAGGGGCTGAGGGCTGTTTTCAGGCTGGCGGGTGACTGAAGCTCCCAACTGCTCCTTTTTTTCTTTTTTTTTTATTCTGGGCCAGCTTTTGCTCTGCTCCAGCTCTGAGGCCTCTGCTGCTGAAAGCAGGTATCTGGTTTGTTTGGGTTCTATAATCGAAAAAATGTATAACTCCAGCTCTGAGATCCTGGCTTGCTGAAAGCAGGTTTCTGGGGTTTTGTTTAGCTTCTATATTTGTAACTATGTTTCAAACTGCAGGCTCAGAGGCCGGCAAGGCAGGCGGGGAACGTTGGTTTCCTCCGTCACTGAAGCAAGCAAGCCTCATGTTAGTTTCAAGCTGCCTGGCTGCCGGCCGCCATCTTTTCTGGCAGTTAATTTGCATATTGCCCTGATTAGCCAATGGGAAGGGTAGCGGTTGTACACTAATTACCATGTTTCTCTTTTATTAGATAGGATAGTTTTTTCTATTCTTCCAACAGACAATTTTAAAAGTTACACATTGTTATTATGGAAGTCATCATGTTATTTTCACAGAAGATATATTTTACTAATGAATTTGGCTTATAGATATCATTTGTATTTCTTGATGTGCTTAAAAAGAATTCATTTGTTAATGAACTATATTTGCCTATTTTCTCTGAATATTAAGAAATAATTACTGATTTTTTTCATCTCATGAAGTATCAGAAATTGTAAGGTGTAATTCTTTTCACTTTCCTTCATGTATTGGGAAATGAAAAATAGAGAGATAAATGATATTAGAGAAACTTAAGTTTGGAAAGGATTGAATTTAGTTTTAGACACAGTTTCCTCAGGTTAAACAGTAAATTATTCCAACTCCTTTTTCTTTCCCTCCTGGAATCCAGTGTGCATCTTTACTCACATTACTTTATCTTCTTTGACAAGTTTGCTCCTACTTGCATAAAACACAGACATAAAAATTGAATTCATGGTGTAATAAAGATCTAACCACATCGAACAGTTAATAATACTTACTTTTTAGCTATAAAGCATAATGTCATCACTACTGTTTCATTGCAAGTAGAATTTAAAGATAGAATATTAATTATTTATTTCTTTCTTAAGGCTTCCTTTAACTTTACATCTTTTTATGGTATATTTATTCTTATACTGTTTTACTAAATTTGCTTTTGTTCTTTTGCTGTTTATATTTATTTCTACTGAACTTTATCCTTTAAATGAACAATAATTTATCTAATTATTTTTTATATTGTCAACTTCTTTACTATTATCAGAAACATTAAAAATGCAGTTCAACATACTGTCCTTTAAAAACTTGATTTGGATTTTTTTTTTTATGTAAAGCTCAGGTCTGTTTGCTATATTGCTCTAAACTTTTTCTTAAATTGCTTTTCTCCTTTTTGTCTTATAATTTAGTTCATACTGTCAAAATCAAAAGCCTTACTCAAGCCTAACTAGATTTGTGTAGTCCTTATGGCTTCTGCGTTGCACAGTAGTCCCCTCTTATCTGTGGGTAATAATTCCAAGACTCCCACTGGATGCCTAGACCACAGCTAGTACTGAACTTTCAATTTTTTACTTGAAGCATTTTATGGCTTTTCTTTGGCTTATTCAAATTGCCAGCATCCCTACTCATTTCAAGGCCATTATAAGTAAAATAAGGGTTCCGTGAACACAAGCACTGTGATGCTGCGACAGTCAATCTGGTAATGAGAACTCTATGAAGCAACTAATGGACAGGGAGCGTATGCAGTGGAGACACTAGACAAAGGATGATTCACAATACGGTCAGGAAGGCTAATGGCATGAGATTTCATCATGCTACACAGAAAGGTGTGCAATTCACAACTCCAGAATTGTTTCTTTCTGGAATTTTTTATTTAATATTTTTGGACCATGGCTGACGGTGGGTAACTGAAAATGTGGAAAGTGAACTGTGGATAAGGGGGGACAACTGGTGTCCACATAGGTATTTGAGCCTAAATGATTAGTAATCACTTACTCAGCCCTTAATTTCTATCTGTATTATTGGGCTCCTAAGCAACACTGATCTTTGTACTCCTTTGGATCTTAGTTTTAAAGGGTGGGAACCAATGTACGTTAATATGAGAAAAGAGGATAAAAAGGTTGACTTTCTTCTAGAAGGGCAAGCTGTAATTTGGTGCGTTACAAGGTACTTTACAACTTAAAAGGCTTTCGCCTAAAGCAGTATTTCTAGGGTATGTAATGGGTAATACTGGTGATAGGTGAGATAACCACAAATGGCCGCAGAATTAAATAACACTGATGCAAATCTTTATTATACTCCTGGCTATCTAAGTGTGCATTTGCTATTC
Organism: Myotis nattereri; assembly: GCF_964212035.1. Classification (NCBI taxonomy): domain Eukaryota; kingdom Metazoa; phylum Chordata; class Mammalia; order Chiroptera; family Vespertilionidae; genus Myotis; species Myotis nattereri. The sequence goes on from NC_138075.1 coordinate 162,373,561, forward strand.
TTATATCTTTACTATGCCTTACACCCACTTACTTCTCTTGTCAGCACAGGGAGAGCAGGATCCAAGCATGGAATCATCACAGTTAGCGGTATCTGTACAAACATGACTTTTCATAGTATTTACTCTTGTGGTTATTTCAATTAACAATGAGTGACCTTATTCTCTTTTTGTGAGAGTATTATATTTCTTCTTTTTTTTTTATCCTCACCCACATCGATTGGTTGCCCCCTGCACTTGCTCCAGCCAGGGCTGGGGATTGAACTTGCAACCCAGGGTACTGGCCCTTGCCTGGGAAGTGAACCTGTGAACACAGCCACACCGGCCAGGGAGAGAGTATTATATTTCTTTTTTAAAACCAAATTTAATGTTTAAAACTTTTAAGAATAAGAGTAAGGAACTAGTAGTAGATAAAGAATATGAAAACCTCCAAAGTTGTACAGTAGGGAATTAAATTGTGGACACACTTTCCTGGAGACTAAACCATAGGAAGCAGCTACAGCTAAAATTGGCATTTCGTTTTGTCAACTCTTTTGTTCTCACTAGTAGGCTGCTAAGTGGACAAGAGTTTTGAGGAAACTTTAAGTTTTTAAGTGACTCTTCTGAATTTAACAAATACATTTTATTTCAACCTTTATCACCCAGGAGAATAGGAAGTGTGATGCTTTCAAATATTACATAAGACTCATGAGAGATAAGAAGAATGCCAAAAACATATTCTTCCTAACAACTTCTTCCCAGAGTTTCCTATATCAGGAAAAAGAATCATAAATCAAAATGTATCAAGCATTCAACACTGTTGAGGTCACAAAAGGGCGGAGATGTGTTTATAAATAGTAATAAAACATAAAGAATAATGAGTTACCAACTAATTTTAACCAGAATTTTTATTTCAACAGATCATATGTTCAGTATAAATTCAACCCAAGTTTTACTTCCTAGCCATTGGTAATTCTATTTAAAAATGGTGAAGTAATTACAATATTTTGAGGATTCTGGCTGTTCAGGAAAAATTATTTATATTTACAATTTAACAAATATTTAATAAGGGCCTATTGTCAAGTACAGCATTCATAGTAAGAGATACACAGAAATGTGAATGCTATCCTGATATTCAATTCTAATTGTTTGAATCTATCATTCTGGAATATCTTAAATATTGATTCTAAACTAATAAAAAATGTTTAATTATGCACCATATTTCTTGGGCTTTCTGAATAAATGAAACTGATTATATATTGATTATAATAAGATTATATCTACTTATTTCGCTTACTATCTCTGTTACTCTGTCAGGCAAGTTAATTTAATTGTTCTGACCAGAATTCATCTTCTAAACAAGAAAAAAATCAGTTTACAAATGAATGCCAACTATAATTTAAAGGCAACCTTCACACTTAGAAAATACTTTATTGCTTAATTCCAGTAAGATCTCAGGTTTCAATAATTTTTGCTGCTGCATTGAAGTGCTTACTCATAGCTCCAGAATCTATTTTTCTGATTATCTATCTTGCCATATCTTTGAAGCAAACAATTTATAGCCAACTCTATCTGGAATAATTTACTATAGAACAAATTTACGATTATCCTCTGCTCAGCAAGTGCATAACTGTGACTCAGCAATTCTGGATCCAGTAAACGGTATTTAATCAACTAATAAAATAAATTTATATAACTCAGATGTCACTTGGATATTACCGTCCGGTAATATAAAAACATGCTCAGACTGAAGACTTCTTTTCTGCTCAAAGGAAACACCCGTGCCCCACCTTTCAGCAAACAAACCCTTTGTGACTGAGGGAAGATTACATTTCCAGGCTCACCTTTCCTTCCAGCATCCTGCATCCTTCCAACCCTGTACTCCATTTGGTATCTTGCAACATATCACTTTGCATTGGCAACAATCAAAATGTAGTTCCCCTTTCCTTCATGGGGGCCCAGAAGACCCACTTAAGGAAAGTTTTGGTTTCTTTTCACATCTGCCGAGTGTGTGTGTACAAACAGACTTTACTGAAGGAAGGAAGGTTTTACATCAGAGTGACGCAAAGTTAAGAATGAGTTTTAGATATCCCAGTTCTTTAAAAAAAATTTTTTTTTGTTTATCAATTTTTAGAGAGAGAGGAAGGGAGAAGAGGAGAGAGAGAGAGAAACATTGATGTGAGGGGGTAGCATCTCAGTCTGATCAGCTGCTTCCTGCATGGACGATATCCCTTCCCAGTTCTTAAAATCCCTTCTCTCTTAGCCTTTTCTTATTCCTGTTTCCCCACATCTTCTGCCCTTTCAACCTCAGGGGCAAAAAAATAACAAATCGTTTCCATTTCCTTGGTCAGAACAATTCAGTTCTCTCTAGCAGTCTAGCTCCTTCTCTTACATCCCTTACAGCCTGGACATCCTCTTAAATACCAAAATCACCTTTAGAAAGAATACATCTAAACATTTTTTCTTAGATAAGAAAAAATTTCCCATCCTAGTCTTCATCTTGGCATTTGGGAAGGCATTTGGGAGGGTTCATTCTTCTAGTTAAAACTGGGTGATATCAAGCAAGAGGGCACTACTTTTCATTAATGAGACAAACTTAAGTTGATTGAGAAGTAAAAGTATACAGTTTATTTCTTGCTCTTTTTTTTTTCTCTTAATGTATTTCCTGATTTTACCCCCTGTCAGCAGAGCAGATACTTCCCAAATAGGCTTTGAGAACATACTCTGGAAGTGTGTCTGTCGCCTACCATTTAAATAATCTGTTGCAATATTTGGTTCAAGCTCTTTCTTTTTCCAGGGACTGCATCTGTCCCACAACATGCAGAGTTATTTTTAAATGTGTTAGATTTAATTAACCTACCACATGTGATTCCTTTGATGGCATCCTAATGAAATGTTCAAAATATTTTTTAATTTGGAAAACATGCCATATAAAAGCTAGTCTCTCAAATCAGAAAGTAGGCACGACGACTTCTCTGCTCTTGTGTAAATCCATAATGGGCTCCTTTTGGGCATGTGGTTCAGAGCAGTTTTTCCATCTCCAATGTGGAGAGACTGTGGGGAAACAGATCCACAGAAATCACTTACAACTAGGATATGCCAGACCCCTAAGGGCTCATGAACCCCCTGCTCTGTAAGTCTTTGCTTGCTTGTTTTTAATTAAAAAGTATGAGTCACACTGTTTAAAGAGAGCCCCTAACCATTTGCAGGACATGTTTGAGACCATTTACCTAATTCTGACACAGTTTGTGATGTTAGATGAAGCCTTCAATCAAAATAACAAAATTGTACTGTTATTGCTATAGTAAGATATACAGGGGAGTGGCCCCCCAATTTTCTGAAGATAAATCTCATTTATGTGGAATTTATTGTAAATTCTATTCCTAGGAAGATAATAATGGCACCCACATATTTAGAAATAAAATCTTTCTAAATATTTAGTAATTTTTAAAATGTTATATTTTATTAATCACAGTAGAAGATATACATATTTTAAAATAGTAGCATACATATGTGAATTTTTTTTCAGTATACAAACAATATTGAGTGTGGAGACCTATTTAATAATTCCTGGTAAAACGCTACAGATCCCAGGAGTATCATGCCCACAGCATCTTAGCAACCTGGGCCTATAGACCTGCACTATATAAAATCTCTTACTTCTATTATGTGAAAACAACTTTCAAATTTTCTTTTTAACATCCTGCAATCTTATTATCTGTTCTACCACTATAATCAAAACTTCTTGAAATAAATGGTATAAAGATGTTAGAAAAAGAAACTAATAAAACTAATTTATAAAATCTGGCGAAGTAATTGTCAAAATTAAGACATAAATAGAAGCTATGTTATGATTTAGGTGGAGCTTAAGTCTTTCAAAAAGACTTGACCAGCTTGAATCCACTGACTGCATTTGGCGTGGCCCTGTAACAAGTTAATCAAGCATTGAGAGATAGTATAAGCAAGAAACATAAATGTATCTGACCTATTGGTTTTTAATTAGGATAAATTTAAGTCAACCCAGATATTAGTTGCACCTCTCACCTTTTTATATATATCAATATTTTGATTTGTGCAAAAACCCTATAGGGTAGGTTTAAGCAATTTGCATCAAGTCACATGACTGGTAAGTGGTGGGGCCTGAGCTCAAACTGGGTGACATGGCCTCAGAGCCCTGCACTTCCTACACCACACAGCCCTTGATTTAATCCTTGCTCACAGATTATCTTCAATTACTTAGTGAATTTTCTAAATCCACATGGGTCTATATATAGACCCATGTGGATTTCAATACTGCGGTGATTCTTCTTGGCATTGACTCCACGAGATGTTGAAAGGTGATGCGAGGAATCTGACACCATGCCTGATGAATAGCACTGTCCAGTTCTGTGAGATTTGATGGCTGTGGAATCAGCTACCTGATGGCTCTTTTAACTTCGTCCCACAAATGCTCAATTGGATTGAGATCTGGTAATTGTGGGGGCCAACTAATCAAGGTAAAGTCTCCCTCATGTTCTTGAAACCACTCCTGCACAATATGCGCACCACATGACTCTTTTCCAATGCTCGGCTATCCAATCCTTGTGTTCCTGTGAGAATTGGAGACATTTTATCTTGGTAACTGCAGACAACAAAGGTGTTCGAACAGGCCTTCGGCTTCCATATCCCATACAATGCAGTGTACGAGTGTACGGCTAATTTGCCTACAAATGTCAGGTGGTCATAATAATCTGGCCACTCAGTGTGTGTGTGTGTGTGTGTGTGTGTGTGTGTGTGTGTGTCTATATATATATATCAATGCAAATAAAATAAAGAGGGCAAAATATTTTTTTATTATGATCAGGGTAATTAATGATTTTGCTATAAAAGTGAGGCCAAACAATAATATATTTACCATTTCACTGCTACTTTACCCCAGAACAAAAAAAGGTAAACATTTTTCTGCAACTTTGCCCTAAATACAGGACAAGTAACCAATAAAGTGATAAGAACAAGAAAGACGTAGTATTTTAAAAAGCCCTTCACAAATTTTCTCTGAATCATTTGATATTAAAATATCATTGACCTTTCTACTTTTAAATTTTTAGTAAAATGTTGCACATTAATGTTCTAATGATGAACAAGATAAGACAAAACTTTGAGCTAAGAGGTTTTGTTTTGATTTATTTAATAATTCCTGATGGATAAACTGGTTGGTCAACCAAAAACAGGAGGCAATACTGATGATCAATGTTTTTTTACTTTCCATACTTTCCATACCTTAATTAGTTATATTCACTTTCATAACAATTAGCAATAATATAAAAAATGTACTCTAAAGTCATTAGACTACTAAAATAATAGCATAGCAATACTGCAACCACAAACATGACATTGTAGTTCAAAGACTCTAGTCAATGTAGAGGGAATGAACATGAAAGATTTCTCCCAGGTAACAAGTTCATGTCTCCATAAAGCCATCGTGTAAAACTGCTAAAGCACAAGCCTCCTCTTGTTTTGTAGAAATGTAGAAGTTAGAACATCAGAGCTTAATTATTGTTACACATGCTTGGGTTCTAGCAATATCTATTATTTAAAATGTTTTGTCTCTTTAAATAACTCTTTTCAGGGCAACAAATGATTGAGTTTTCAAAAGGTAGAAGTTACTTTTTTTGTTCTTTTATTTTAACCTCTTTTAACTAAAAGTACAGTCCTTCAACTGACACAAATGAAATAACATTTTAAATCCGCTAGAGTTTTTCTTTACATTTAGAGAAGACAAAAATAAAAGTAGATTAATGATAAATAAGATATCTCTAATTTAGTCAAATATCATTTTCTAGCTCCAAATGCAAAATTGTAGACTATTTTCAGAAAAAAAAAACTGTTCTTAATTAAATATAGACATGAACACACACACATACACCTTGGTGGGTGGGAGTTGACTAGCTTATTGGAGGTGAGCTCTTATCTGCTCACATAGGAATTACCTTACCTATGCAAAATACTTCATCTCATTACACTTGGTCTTCTGTTGAAAAGAAAATTCTAAAACAAAGTATTCCAAATGTCTATTTCAAACTTTGTCTTTCACATTTTCTCTGGTTGTAGGTAGACCAGCACTCTAAGAGGAAATTCACTCAGTCCAGGTAACATTATCAGATTGCAAATGTATGTAGACATTTTTGTCCTTAAAAAATATGGAATTCCCTTCAGGGCTCAGATTTCTCCCAGGTAACAAGTTAATATTTCCACAAAGCCTTTGTGCAAAACTGCTAAAGTACAAGTCTCCTCTTGGTTTGGAGAAATGCAACATATACTTAATGTTTTGCCATAATCAGTATTTACATTATAATTAATCTTAGAGGTAATACAATCTTATAGTTGAAAAAGATTGTTCAACAGCCACTTCTTGTAGAGAGGAAACTGAGGCTGAGAGTGATAAAGCGGCCCACTCAAAGTTACATAGTTAGCTCATGTCAGAATTGCCAGGTCTTTTCTTTGTCTGTCTTCTACCTCCCATTGTGTCATTTCATGTCTGAGAGTCACTATTCTAAACTATCCTGATCTGCTGCTACAAGTGTCTAGTGAGACCATCCCCATTTCTGAAGAAATGCTGAGGAAAATGTAGTTAACACTCAAGACTTCAAGTGGCTGCATTCTGAGTTCAGAGGAAAGCTGGAGGTGCCACTAGAGAGATCATGGGGTCGCACTTTCCTGTATTATTGCCCCTAATTGAGTCCAGAGAAAGGATAGAGCAGCTGTTTCTTTCAGGATAAAGAGGGCCCCCAAATGGATCCCCTTCACCAAGTCATGAAATGGGCCCAAAGGATTTGCTTGTAAATATTGCTGGGGCGTACAAGGACTTGCAAAGCTTAAGCATCTTTTCTTTTTCTTTTTCTTTTTTTTTTTTGGAAGAAGTGTTTGACCTGAAGAACCACAGTTCCTCTCTGGAGTCAGAGCATAGCATGGTGGGGGGGATCCTGGGACAATTGTCTAGGAGCCCAGGAGTATGGCCAGGTTGTTCCTTTTCCCTCTTACTCCCGCCCTTATAAATATTAAATATAATCTTTGCCTTTTTACATCTCACAGAGTCAAAACTCTTCAATCAAACTTGGTACATTAGACAAAAATCCTTTACCATAGAGTCCACAATTTTAAGACATCTCATTATGGAACATGATTTTTAAAGAATCACAATTATTTTGTATCGCTTCTCGGCCTTTTGGCTAAGATCAAGTGTAGAATCACAATTATTTTGTGAAGGAAAAATAACTGCCTTGCCCCATAATTTCCAACCTAACACCTGGGTGAGGGGAGGCATTTGCCTGGTACACCTCCTTCCATTTGTCAGCAAAACACCTCAGATTTTCAGGTCCATTTTGCAGCTATTGTTGTTTTCTGTTTAAGCAACTCACCAATGCAATGTTGCCTTCCTGTGCTCCCCCGGAGGGGCCAGGTGGCTGTGACACCTGTGCACGCTCCGAGCCTGCTAAGCTTGGCGCTCCCTACACACCTCACAGATGGCTGGCAACCTGAAGAGATTCCTGTATCGGGCACAGCTTTCTCCCACTGATCTGAGTATTTTCCTCCCTGTGAAAAATGAGATTTTCTTCTTTTTTCCACCTAGAAAATTTAAGGATTCTCAAAATTTTTGTCCCTGCTGCAGTACGTTGTTAGCCTTAATTGAAAATGTACTTCATATTTTAAATTCTTTTCTCAAGAGTTGACACGAACTCTGATGTTTTTATTGAAAATGGGATTTTTCCAATTTACCCCTCCCAAAAGATTCTGCTTATAGTGTCTAATATCAGTGTCCCCTTACAAGCCTTATATGATACAGCCTCTATTTTATTTGACCCTCTTGACTTTACCTTCTACGTGAAGGTACTTTCTTTCTTTTTTTCCCATGAGACATTTTTTTCTTGTTGTCCTGAATTATTTGATTCTTCTTGAATCTCTTCATACAAGAAAATGATTTTGGTTGTTCTAGATTCATACAGAGACATCACCTTACTCTGATTTCACTTAATTTTGTGTAGAACCAGCAATGTATATTATTAATTTATAGCACCATTTTATATGGCACCTTAGCATAATCTTATAATGTTTCATATATGTATGTATATATAATGTTTCATATATATATATATATATATATATATATATATATATGGCTCAAGTATCAAAATAAAATCTAAAACATATTTTACTTTATGAAAATTAATTGAGCTAAATAATTTATTAGTTAGTGCATTACTTATACATTTTATAGAGGATTTATAAGTTTTGGATTGATGCAAATAGAAGAAATCATTAAGGATACATCCTCCCATACTAATTGTGTTTTTTTGTTTTTTTTAATTGAGAAAAAACTAACTGCATTGTGTTTGGTTAACAGAGAACCAATGTGAACCTTTGCTATGTTGAAAAGGATCTCATTAGCGTAAATGTGTGTTACTGTGAAACTGATCATCAAAGAGTTGGTGCCTTATCTTTTCTAAAGGCTCTGTTTTGGTGGAAATATGAAAAATGATGTCATATTTTATTTAATTAATCAATTTAAATATACTTTAATTTTATGCAGAAATTTGCCATATATTACATTTTTGTTTTTAAGTTTTTGATATGCATTTTAAATATATTTTTGATTGATTTCAGAGAGAGGAAGGGGGAGAGAGAGAGAGATATAAACATCAATGATGAGAGAGAGTCACTCAGTGGCTGTCTCCTGCATGCCCCACACTGGGGATTGAGCCCACAAGCCGGGCATGTGCCCTGACCAGGAATTGAACCTTGACCTCCTGGTTCATAGGTCAATGCTCAACTACTGAGCCACACAGAGCAGGCTTAATATACATTTTTAATGTGTGAGAAAAAATTAAAATTTTCAACTTGAACTTCACTGATGATCATTTACTAACAAAGAAGATAAAAGGTACCCGTTGAGAAAGAATTATTACAATGATGATAACTACTGACAAGTTATTATGAAAAGGGACACTCCTGCTACTTATAATACCCCGATTTACGCATTGCTATCACATGCAAACTTAAGCGTGGATTCATATTCGTTATAAGCTCTGATACACATGAGGCTAAACATCAGAAAATCAAAACTAAACAGTTGGCAATTACTTTATTTCATGATAAAATCTATATAAAATTTCTGAGTGCCTGACAGTGTAATATAGGAGGTGGCATTGCACTATGATAATATCAGTTAGTGGAAATAATACATAAACTATTGAAATGTAGAATTGTCTATTTTATCTGAATTTCTACAGATTGGTTGTTCTAGGTTAAAATTATATTACCTAATAATGGTACTTTGAGCGTTTATGAGACTATTTTGTAATTAGAATTTTAACATACTGTAATTACATATTTCTAAAGAAATAATTCTTCTATTTTCTTAAAGAATTTAACTCTTATAAAATGTTTATTTATAGTTAAAACTGGCAAAGTAAATATTTTTTCAGAGATAGTTCAGGAGAAACTTCAACACTGCCTCCTTCAGAGGTGCATTTTACATGCCCATATCCTATATAATAAAACCCTAATATGCAAATTGACCCAACATTGGAACAACTGGTCGCTATGATGCTCACTGACCACCAGGCAGTAGATGCTCAGCCAGAAGCTGGGCTCACGGCTGGCAAGTGCAGTGGCAGTGGCTGGAGCCTCTCCCACCTCCTTGGCAGCACTAAGGACCCCTTGGGGGATGTCTGCCTGCCGGGTCCTGGACTGCAAGAGGACGCAGACTGGACTGAGTGACCCCCACTCCCAGTGCATGAGTGTCATGCACTGGGCCTCGAGTAGTAGAATGAGAAACAAACACAGAACTTTCTAAATTGCATAATAGAATGCTAAACTGGGAATCAGGGGAACAATTTTACTGGGGTGATAATCTTTTGAAACTACCTTAAACTCATATATTATCTAAGCCATAAAATGTAGAAATTGTATTACAGTAAGATAGCAAAAAGTTCTTGCCAGGTTTCAAGTTCTAGAAATCTAACTTAGTCATTTGGTGAATGTGTTGACCTAGAAGAAGAAAGATCTGTTCTCTTTAGTAGTGGATTCCCAGTGGACTTTAGACATGGCCTTGGTAAGAGAACAGATAACTGGAGCAATAGCTGCTCATTACTAGGATAAATGAAATTCTAACATTTAGAGATTATTTGTGAATTACCTAGAAAGATTAGGGTAGATGACTTGATCATTTGAAAATATGATACTTGGTTTCCAGCCATAAGCTGAATTCTCAAAGACAAGATATGCAAGTTCACAAGAAAGATCCCATATGGCAGTGATGGCGAACCTTTTGAGCTCGGCGTGTCAGCATTTTGAAAAACCCTAACTTAACTCTGGTGCCGTGTCACATATAGAAATTTTTTGATATTTGCAACCATAGTAAAACAAAGATTTATATTTTTGATATTTATTTTATATATTTAAATGCCATTTAACAAAGAAAAATCAACCAAAAAAATGAGTTCGCGTGTCAGAGGTTCGCCATCACTGCCATATGGTGTTATATATGAACACTCGGGAATTCTCTATCTTGAACTTCAGAGAATGAAAGACTATTTAGGATCTATATAAATAGATCCTTAGCATAAATCTATCATATAATTTCTACAATTAAAGTAATTATTTGATTAAAATCCCAACAATACTTTGTCCTTTCATAGAACAGGAAACTAGTGTCATGGTGTCCCTGTGTTCCCTCAGTCTGGGTGTATGGCCATAGGATGGAATCAGGACAAAATGCCATCTGTTTCTCTTACAACTTCCCAGGAGCAACACTATCTGACTTGGCACAAGCAAAGTCATTGGCATAAGCAAAGCACAGGTCTTGTTAAATTTATCGTTAATCGCCTAGGAGCTAAGGAGAGGGAACATGCTACTTCACCATGTCCTATGAAGAGAAAATACTTCAGAATAAACCATTTTCTTAAATAGTTTCTGATGACATCAAATCAAGCCTAGAATAAACTTTAGACAATAAATACAGTACAATTATAACTGCTCCTTGCATCATGGCCAATAAAACCTTCAACAGTAGTAGTTAATGGGAATAATTCTTATCCACTATACAATAAGAAAAAGTTTCTATTTGCTGATTTTTAAGCTGAATTCATCTCTATTTTTTATTTTTCAAATGTAGTTTTAGCGGATTAGAAATTCTTTTAAAGCAATAAGTCTAATATGTGTGTGTGTGTATGTGTATATGAAAGAATGAGTGTTTGTTATTTTTAAGGAAAAAAAATCGTGAATTATTTTATCTGTTTTCTCATTCTAGATACATAAAGACAAAATACTGTCTAGTCATTTCCTCCCTTTTACTATCACAGGCAAAGAGCAGGTGGAGTTGGGGTATGTGGCTTTGCAGAGAGCCACCTTCCCACAGCAAGACGTGTGGTGGTGAATGGTGTCTTCTCTGAAGTCCAGGCTGTCTGAATTAACATTTCGACTGTACTACTCCCCACTGTGTAATGTGGGCAAGCTGCTTAGCCTCTTTGAGATTCAGGGCCCTAATGTGTAAAACGATGCTCATAACGGTATGAGCACTGCACTGCCTTTGTTAGGATTAAATGAGATAATCTGTAGAAAGAGCTCACATTGAACCTAGCTCGCCTGGTTCACTCAATACTTTTAGGAGTTGTCAGTCCTTGCCAAAAGAGGACATACTCTCTGTTGAACAATCTGAAGAACTAATAAATAGAGATGTTCATTATGAGTATTAATGGAGTAAGGAAATCAGTGGCCAGATGTGTGGAAGGATGCTGAGGGAGAAAAGTCTTACAGTGCAGCTCTATTTTACCTCACCAGTGGTTAGAAATATGCCTCCTTGTAATTTGTCTCAAGTCATTCCATGGGCAGGAACTCGTTGATCTCACCTGCTGGCTTCAGGAGGGCAGAGGACATTGCTAACATAAAAATGGGGACATTCAGTCCCACTGGTGTCTTCTCATTCTCAGCCACACCATTTCCTCGTCATTTTTTCTACAGGACAATTTACGTTTGCTCATTTTCCAAAACTCCCTACTGACTTATTGATAATGTCCCAAGTCCCTGGCTTGATGTTCAAGATTCTCTAAAATCTGGCTTCCAGAATTTTACCAAACATCCACCTATCCTTTCATAGGATATTACAATCCAGCCAAAAAGAACTGTTTTAAGTCTTCTCAATTACTTCTCAGTTCCCCACTCCAGACCTATGCTCATGTCCTCTCCTCTTCCTGTATGGAAACACTCTTAAAACTCCAGCTCTATGTCAATTCTCAAAGGAAGCATTCCTTGCGCATGCGGGGTGGTCATCTTTTATCTTATAATCCCTTGCCCAATATTTTGTACAGCACCTTTCAAATATTTAGCTGGAATCACAGTAAGGAATATGTTTTGCATGGCACATATTTCACTTAAATTTACACTCACATACATGCACCAAAACAAAAGCTTCACGAAGTTATTTGCAATATCATTCTAATATTGTCTATTTTCTCTTTCATTTGGCAAAAGCTCTGACTATAATCCACTAAGCAGATTTTGTTGTTTTTTAACTAAATTTATTGGGTGACATTGGAAAATAAAATTATATAGGATTCAATTGTATAATTCTAGGATACATCATCAGTATAATGCATTGTGTACTCACCACTCAAAGCTGAGTGTATGGGCATGAGGGAGATATGACTTTAAATGCAACAGGTTATGTACTAGTCTTTAAATGCATCATAACCTGCACTTTGGAAAACACTGTTCTACATAAAAAAAAAATCCTTTATTTATTATGTATAAGCATCACATTCCTTAAGGTTTGAAAGCTACTCATGGGTGATACCATGTGGTACCTTATAGAATATTTTACTGTATTGAATCATGCTTTTCATATTTGTTACTGTTTATGGAAGAAAAAAGGTAGGAAAAAAAGAAAGGAAGAAAGGAAGGAAGGGTAAGAGAAAAAGAGAGAGGGAGGGAAGATATAAGAAAAATATCTCTAGAGATGTTGATTATACTCAGAAATTAAGATTGTTACTATTTTGGAAGTCAACAGATGGGAATCACTGAAGTTATTTCAAGAAAAAAATTCCAGTGGTATGTGCTTCCTTGAATAACTTCGTCAACCTTAATTTACCCTTGGAAATTAGTGTCTCATCATGGACTACAGGAGAAAAAGGAAGATAGCGAGAACAAGTAGACTAAGAGAGAAGATAACCTCATTTATGCTATGTTCCTTCTCCCTGATGAATACTGTGGGAAGGAGAGGGGTGACACCAAAGGTGTGAAGTATATCTCCAGAGGTGAAAAAAGCTTTTGACTTGATTTCCATAAGCCTGTGAAAAGGCAATTCTGTCATTTTGGTATATGCTGAACACAACTAGTATATGCTGAATACATCAAGCAATTTCTGTGTACTTGGCTGTCAACAAAGTTGGTGCTAAGTGCTAACATTTCCAAGCCCTCAAAAATATAAAGCAGCGATTTCCAACGGATGTGCCACAAGAATTTTTAACACATGCAACACCTGACTAGTAAGTCAGGGGCACTGACCTCTTGTCCCTTAGATTGTCAAATGAAAAAACAGACAACAGCCAACACAATAGCCACCGAGGTGAATGAATCAAAATCACGCCTACTATTTTTGTCAAATTGGCAAAAAATTCTATAATATATTTTTTGATGAGCCGCAAAATTTTAGTAATTATTTATCTGTGCTATGAGATGAAAAAGGTTGAAAATCACTGCTATAAAGTGAAATAGGAAATACACCCATCTCATGGCATCTGAAATATTACTTTTCACTGACATGAAAAATTATTGGTATTTTCCAGATTCAAAAGAGGAAAAATTTTTAAGTTAAGTTTATTTTTATTCATTATAACTGAAAAAGTTAGCACATTATATTTTAATGTAATAAAAGTTATAATTGATGAGTTTATGTATACATTTTAAAGGATTAAAACAATTATTTTAGTACAGCGAAAAATAACGTTTGAACTTTACTGTTTTTGAAATGTAAAAGGCATAATTATAATACGTAGGCTACATATCTTATTTTTTAATTAAAAAACTTTTAAAATTATGGTTGCCATTCAATATTTAAAAAAGGAAAATTTGAGATGAAATTTAAATTTGAAAACTTATACTAGTGACATACATTTACTGAAATGACATAGCAGTGGGATTTGAATATAAGTCTTTGTTATTCAAAATCCATCTTCTTAAGTAAATGCTATACTATATACTCCACTGACTATACATACACCATAAAAATAATGCCTTCTATGGACATGAATACTTTTTCCAAGTATGTAGACATTTGTTTGTTGCTTTTTGATATTCAACCCAACAGTGAGCGTACAGAGGCAAGAATAGCAATATAGAGGATCAAAAAGCTTATATAAATGATAATAAATTATAATAATATTATGTGAAACAAATATTTTATAAATCATGCAGAATTAACTCCTACATCAATTTGAAAAATTATTAATATTTTAATGGGACTTCTAAGAATTATTATTAAAATATTGAGTTTTTATTGCCAAAGAATGAATTAACAGTAAATATGTAATATAGATCACAATTGTCTTCATTTCTGTGCCTTTGGTTGTTATAATTTAGAGAAGTAAAACATTTGAAAATGCATATTTATAGTAACTCAATGGCCAAAAATGTAGGCATGTTGCAAAATTGAAAATATTAGTAAAATATCCACTACCCAGAGAGTGTCTAATTATTTCATCTGACATTAGTTTAATTGATTTGAAATATTGTTAAATTTTAAATGTACACATATATTCCTCACTAGTTTTATCAGATACTATTTTGTTTCAGACACACAGACTGCTCATGCCAGCCATCTTGAAAATTCACACCATCGGTGAGAAGCAGATGGGATTGTGAATGAATACTGCTCAGGGCTGACTTAATGACAATTAGAAACTTAATTTCAAATTCATACCCTACTGGCTGTGTTAGCAACATATACATAGAGTTCATTTTATTTAAATATAATAGTCTGTTGATTGGCAAAATAAATGTAAATTTTAATGCAACCACTTTGACACAATTTACTTTTTTTTCAGATACAACCATTCCTCAATTAAAATCATCAACAATTTCTGCAGCAAAAACATCTGTACCGATACCAGTCACAACAACATCACTAAATCTTGTTACACAATCAACAGTTGGAACATCTCCCAAAGGTAAGATAATACTTAGAGTGAAATATATTCTAACTTTAACAAATAAAATTAGTAGCACCTTTGTAATTTAATCACAGGGAAATAATTTAAGACCTTGTACCTGTTGATATGAAGTTCTGTACTGGTTTACTATTTATAAACTCATGTTATTTTGGACTGAATACAGAACCCTGCAATCTCAGTGGGATTCTTTGATAACGTCCACTTAGATCACTTCCTGTTTGAGACTTATCCTATTGTGAAAGTTAAATACACAAAGTTTATTCTTAAAAAAGAATGAAATGATCACTTCCTAAATCATAGAAATATCTTTCTAAATATTGCAGTTCTCCACTTAAACAGCAGAGTTGACTATATTAATAACAAGCTGATTTTATTAGTTATATTGGGCTGATAAAAGCTTCAATTTGCAGGTGTCAGTAGCAATGTCAACATTATTGTGTTTTATGCTCTAAGTATAAAGGGATTACCTTACCATCAATGAAAAGTAAAAGGAGATATTATGATCATTGAATTTAAAACTCAAGAGGTTATCAGTCCAATGAATATTGAATTTTCATAAATGAGGCAGATCATTCAGGTCCAATAACCAATGGAGAGAGAAAAAAAATTATTTGTTGACTACCTGTGGGCAGAAAACCTGGTAGAATGCTAAATTCACAGAGATACCTGAAAATCATACATCCAGATGAATGGATGACTAAAATTCCCTCAGGTACCTTTCTTATCCCTCTATTCTTCATTCATCTTTCAGTCTAATGCCAAGCTTAAACACAAGAGGACCGATGAGGGGTGGTTCACTGGGCCTGAATGGTTTGGGGATTCTCAGAGTAAAATGGAATAAATAAACTCCACTAGGGGCCTGATGCAGGAAATTCATGCAAGAGTGGGCTTTTGGGGGGCTGCCTAGATCCCTCACTCGCAGCCATGGTGGCTGCAGTCCTGGCTTAATCTGGAAGGATATCCAGTCTAATTAGTATATTATACTTTTATTATTAAAGATTATCTCTGAAATGTTTAATTTTAAGGTGAAACCTTAAACTCCTAGAACTTCTCTACCAAACCAGGAGAAAGTATACAATGAGGGCATCTCTCTCTCTCTCTCTCTCTCTCTCTCTCTCTCTCTATCTCTATCTCTATCTCTATCTCTATCTCTATCTCTATCTCTATCTCTTTCAGTTTTTCTAACTGACACCTTGGTATAAATAAGTACTGACTTAACATGCAGACCCAAAAGGTTGAACTTTCTCAGTTTTTGTGTTAACTACTTGGAACTTACGTTTTTTCAATAGGAAGAGTCCTAACCCTGCCTACAATGATGTATGGTGAATAACATTGTCCAAATAATAACACAAATCCTAACCACTATGTAAATGACCATGAAAAGGCAGAGGTGGAGGTGAGTTCAGTGGAGGAATTCAGACTGAACTGTCATTTGTGATACCAGGAATGCATCTCACATTTTTTATTGGAACAGAAACTCTATATGTACTCATGTGAAGCATAACTGAGAGACATGTTTAGTGACTTTACAGTTGGGAGCTCCTGTAAAGGGACAGTGAAGCCCCCTTCTCTGAAGCAAATGCATAGAACACTGAGATTGATGTACACACACACACACACACACACACACACACACACACACACTCCTCCTCATTCCTTTCCGTGGCACATTTACTGCTTCATAGTACCCAGTTAACAAACGTTAAATTCTAGTCTGTTCTTCAAAAGTTCTCCAGAAGGGCTTTAAATTATTGAAATTCTATTGTAAAAATTGTAAAAAGCTAGAGAAGCTTTTGTTTTTGCTGTTTTTATTATAAAAATGTTCAGATGAACTCAAAAGTAGAGTACTGTAAATAATATCCATATGCCCATCTCCCAGTCAATAATTATCAAGATTTTACCAAACTTCTTCATTTTTTTCTCCTTCCTTCCTTCTTCCTTTCCTCCTTTTTCCCCTCCCTCTCTCCCTTCCTTCTTTCTTTTTCTTTCTCTTCTCTCTTTTTGTGTTTTATTTTGTTGTAAAGTATTTGGAAGGGAATCCAGACTTTATGTCATTTTACCTCTACAAACTAAATGTGCACCTCAAAAAATATGGACAATTACCCTGGACAGGTGGCTCAGTTGGTTGGAGCTTAATCTGTATAGAAAATTGTCATGGATTCAATCCCTAGTCAGGGCACATATGGGAAGCAACCAACCAATGTTTCTCTCTCACATTGATATTTTTCTCCCTTCCTCTCTCAAAAATCAATAAAAACATATCCTTGAGTGAGGATATGTGTGTGTGTGTGTGTGTGTGTGTATGTATATATATATATACATATATATATATATATACATATATATATATATATACATACACACACAGGCCCGGTGCACAAAAATTTGTGCAGTTGGGGGAGGGAGGATCCCTCAGCCTGGCCTGTGCACTTTCACAGTCTGGGACCCCTCAGGGGATGACCACCTGCTGGCTTAGGCCTGCTCCCTGGGGAATTGGGCCTAAGCTGGCAATCAGACATCCCTCTGGCAGCCCAGCAGCCCTCGGGGATGTCCACTTGCCAGCAGGGAGCAGACCTAAGCTGAAGTCGGACATCCTTAGCGCTGCTGAGGAGGCAGGAGAGGCTCGCACCACCACCGCTGTACTGGCAGTCATCAGCCTGGCTTGTGTCTGAGCAGAGCTCCCCCCTGTGAGAGCGCCCTGACCACCAGAGGGTAGCTCCTGCATTGAGCATCTGCCCCCTGGTGGTCAGTGTGTGTCATAGTGGCCAGTCATTCCCAGTCTTTCTGCTGTTAGGGTCAGTTTGCATATTACCCTTTTATTATATAGAATAGAGGCCTGGTGCATGGGTGGGGGCCGGCTGGTTTGCCCTGAAGGGTGTCCCGGATCAGGGTGGGGGTCCTGCTGGGGGGCCTGGCCAGCCTGGATGAGGGGCTGATGGCTGTTTTCAGGCTGGCCATACCCCTTTTAGGGTGGGGGTCCCCACTGGGGTGCCTGGCCAGTCTGGGTGAGGGACTGAGGACCGTTTTCAGGCTGGCCAGCGACTGAATCTCCCAGCCTCTCCTTTTTTTCTTTTTTTTTTAATTCTGGGATTTATTTACCTTCTATAATTGAAACTTTGTTGCTGTCACTGGAGCTGAGAGCCGGGCTCCTGCTCGCTCCAGCTCTGAGGTCACGGCCTGCTGAAAGCAGGTATCTGGGGTTTGTTTAGCTTCTATAATTGAAACTTTGTTGCTTTCGGAGCTCAGAGCCGGTCCATGGCAGGTGGGGAACCATGGCTTCCTCCATCACTGGAGCAAGCAAGCCTCCTGCTCGCTTCAGCTGCGTGGCTGCTGGCCGCCATCTTGGTTGGGTTAATTTGCATATCTCGCTGATTAGCCAATGGGAGGCGTAGCAAAGGTACAGTCAACTACCATGTTTGTCTATTATTAGATAGGACATATATACAATTTATTTTAAAGCTACAATGTCATTATAAAATCCCTCAAATTAAGAATTTCTTAGAATCATATAATATTTGTTTAGAAGTGTTTTAAGGGTTTTAGTAACCATTACTATAGCAGTGAAGAGGGATTATAGGAAGGAAAGAGTCTATTCTGGGATCTCTCAGGAATGCAGCTGAGAGAGTGACGGTGGAAGGCGGATGAAGAAGGAAAGGCGGGCCCTGATGGGCATGATCTACTCCGATGCAGTATGAGAAACAGAAAGTCTGGCTTGGTGGTCGGGATGTTTGGGGCCATCAGGCAGCCGGGGGGGGGGGGGGATGATGCCTAAAGGAAAATGAGTGAAGAAGGAAGACAGAGAAAGGGAAGGAGAGAGAAACATCTATTTTTATTTATTTTTATGTTTTTAGAGAGATAGAAAGGAAAAGAGGGAGAGAGGAATGGTGAGAGAGAGAAACAGACGTTCATGCATTCATTGGTTGATTCTTGTGTGTCCTGATCAGGGATGGAACCCACAACCTGGTGTATTGGGACAAGGCCCCAACCAAGGGAGCTACCCAGACGGACTTAGACGTTTTCTTAACTTCAGACCTGTGAGGGGATTTACATATTAGGGAATTTTATACAGTGTCTCATCCTCCAAAATAACTATCTTTAGATTATACAGTAATATCACAAAAGGTATATCTATACTGAAGTGATTCCATATTCCCCTCTTCCTCATGGCCAACATGGTAATTTTAGCCACAATAAAAGTGTTTAACAACAACAACAAAAAAAACAAGCAAAAAGCATGCCATTGAGGAGTTTCTTTATTTCCATGGTAAGGCTTCCCAATCAGATTTTTTTGTTTAGAGATCAAAGACACTTGATTTAAAAGTGCTCAGGTGCCTTGTAAAGCATGTACATTTTATTTCTCCAGAAAATGGCAGAAATGTTATCAGAAAAATGGAAAATGTGCAACAAGGGCATTCTTACAGCTATGGCAGAGGTGATGGATGGAACTTGGCCTGGAGCAGAGCTTGCTCTCAGAGATCTACCCCATTAGAGAGCGAGGACTTGCTCTCTTCCTAGATGTATATCAGTGCATCACCCTTTTGTTCAAAGGCCAATGGCCAGAGTTAAAAATCAACATTTGGCAGGCACTGAAAATCATTATTATAAAATGAACTTCTAGGATAAAAAATAAACCTGAAATTTCATTCTTAAATTGTAATTATTTTCCAGCTTGATTTTTGAAACATTTAATAGTCAATTTTTTAATGAGCTGAGTTATAATGAAGAAATAAAAATTTCTCAGCCCTGATAGTGAACATTTTTTATGCTAAGTGGATGTTCAATTTCAACTGAGGTCAGTAGAGGAGCCAGATACTTTGGCCATCTCTTCAATATGGAGTACCAGTTGTGGTGATGCTTAAGATGTACTCCCTTTCTAGAAATGGACTAACATGCATCTATAAAGAACAGACTTTTAGAAGGCATTTTTGTAAATTTTTTTTGTATTATTAATGGGAAGAAAATGGGTTTGGGTACCTCTTTTTCCATATTTTTTTCTTTTATCCATCGTCTTTATATTCCTTAAGTTTGAACTGAATATGAATCACCTGAGATAGCTTTATACATGATCTCTTATGCTTTCCTTCTTACAGAATTCCTAAGTGGTAAAGTTGACATTTTGCTTTTAGTTTATTTTCACAAAATATGAAATGTTTACAAGTTGACATTTTCTGGAAACCCTTGTGTCCTGTGAATGGAATTAAATACAGTTCTAAAAGGTTATTTTGGAAAATGTTATAAATGATAGTTTACTAAATAATTTTACAAATAGAAGTGTTCTCTGATTTAATCTTTTATAAACATCTGTTGACTCAAAATTATATTATATCCCTAAAGATATATAGCTATAATACCCTCTTAATGTTCACATTAAATTCAGTCTATTTCTTTTATTGACCACTTTAAAGTACTTAATCATCGTTTTGCACATAACATTAACAGAAATAACAATTCTCCTTAGTACTTACATTTTTAAAATTTATCTTAATTGTTGGAAGTATTAAAGATGTTCCCTTTTCTCCCTCACTGACCCCTTCCATTCCATCCTCAACCCACTCCCACTATTGTCTGTGCCCTTGGGTTATGAATATATGCATATAAGTTTTTGGTTAATCTCTTTACTCCCACCCACCTCCCTTAATTTTGCAATCATAAAGATGCACTTACACTTCAGAATGTTAACATGTTTAGCACATAGAACTGTACTATAAGTTATATGTAGAATTCTTATCTACATTTGAAAGGGCATTATTATACATTAACAAAAAATCTAAAATAAATTATATAATGTGTATGTTATAGATACTTTATACTGATAAAATATGATGATCATCAGAATGATCATAAGATCACTGTTCAGAAATGCACATCCATTTGGCTCTTCAGTTTTCCAAAGACCAAGACTGAAAATGAACCCAAATATAAGATTTGAGTTAAATACTTTAGCCAATGTTCAACTTCATTACATCTCTTTTCTCTCTAACAAACATGAATTCAAGATGTGTATTTAAAAAAATGGGTCAAGGGCTTCAGAAACTCAAAGATTATATAAATTTGACATTTTCTCTATTTATATCATCAGTAGGGGCCCAGTGCATGAATTTGTGCACCTTGAAAAGAACTGTGGGCTGCAAGGCTGTGGTGGGCACAGGGGTGGGACTTAGCCCATCCTCCAGGCCCCCGCCCAGCCCCTTCCACAGCAGTCCTCAGTTCCCTCTCTGCTGGCAGCCCTGCTCACACCTGCTAATGGCACAGAGTGATTGGGGCAGGTACCAACAGCAGGTAAAAGCGGCGGCTGCTGCCCAATAACCCCTCAGGAGCAGGGGTAAGGGGAGAAGCCTTGAGAGACTATCGGAGCCGGCAGGCGCTGCTCAACCTGCTGACAGAACCAAGTGACCAGGGCCAGTGCTGGGCACAGGCAGTGGGTGCAAGCAGTGACTCCAGCGCTAGCAGCAGGTGCGAGCACCAGGCAGGACTGAAGTGAGCAGGAGCAAAGAATTTTCAGTAATCACCAGAGACTTGCCCTTGAGACAGCAACTGGTGCCCCTGCTCCACCATCCTACCACAGCCAACTCCCTCCATGTTCCATGCATGCCCTCTGGTGGTCAGTGTACATAATAGCAACCGGTTTTTCGGTTGTTCAGTTGTTCCATCATTCGGTCTATTTTCATATTAGAGTTTTATATATATAGACTAGAGGAATGGTGCATGAAATTGTGCACGGGTGGGGTCTGGCCGCCCGGCCCTGATGGGGACCCATTGAGCTGGGCCGGTCGGGGGGGGAGGGGCTGCAGGCAGTTGGCCAGCTGGCTCGTGCCCCAATCAGGGTGTTGGGGGTTGGTTGGGGCCTAGGCTGGCTGGGGATAGGGTACGATCAGGGCCTGGATCAGGCTGGTTGGCTGCCAGAGTGCACATCATAGCCATTGGTCATTCTGGTCGTTTCACCATTCTGGTCGCTGGGCTTTTATATATATACTAGAGGCCTGTTGCACAAAAATTTGTGCACTCGGCGGGGAGAGGGGGTCCCTCAGCCTGGCCTGTGCCCTCTCGCAGTCTGGGACCCCTCGGGAGATAACGACCTGCTGGCTTAGGCCTGCTCCCAGGTGGCAGAGGGCAGACCCAATCCCTAGGTGCAGCCCCTGGTCAGGCTCAGAGCATGGCCGATTGGGGAGTTGGGGCACTGCCCCCTGTCATGCACAGAGCAGGGCGGATTGGGAGGTTGCGATGCCACCCTCAGTCATGCTCAGGGTAGGGCCGATTGGGGGGTTGGGGCACCACCCCCTGTCACACTCAAGTCAGGGTCGATTGGGAGGTTGCGGCGCCACCCCCTGTCATGCACAGTCCAGGGCCAATCAGGGGGATGAGGAGATCCCCCCTGTCACTCACAGAGTAGGGCCGATAGGGGAGTTGGGGCTCCGCCCCCTGTCACACACAGAGCAGGGCGGATCAGGGGGTTGGGGCGCCGCACCCTGTCACACTCAAGGCAGGGCCGATGGGGAGTTTATGGCTCTACCCCGTCACACACAGAGCAGGGCCCGTGGGGGGGGGGGGGTTGGGTCACCACACCGTCACACACAGAGCAGGGCCGATCGGGGGTTGGGGAGCTCCTCCCTATCAGGCACAGAACAGGGCTGATCAGGGGGTTGGGGCGCCTTCCCCTGTCACAAACAGAGCAGGGAGGATAGGGAGGTTGTGGCCCCACCCCCAGTCACACACAGAGCAGCAGGGCGACCAAGGGGTTTGGGTGCTGATCCCTGTCACACTGATCCCGGTGCTGGGAGGCTTCTTGGCTCTGCTGATCCCGGTGCTGGGAGGCATATTACCCTTTTACTATAGAGGATAGAGGCCTGGTGCATGGGTGGGGGCCGGCTGGTTTGCCCTGAAGGGTGTCCTGGATCAGGGTGGGGGTCCCTCTTGGGTGCCTGGCCAGCCTGGATGAGGGGATGATGGCTGTTTGCAGCTGGTCACACCTGCTTCAGGGTGGGGGTCCCCATTGGGGTGCCTGGCCAGTCTGGGTGAGGGGCTGAGGGCTGTTTTCAGGCTGGCGGGTGACTGAAGCTCCCAACCGCTCCTTTTTTTCTTTTTTTTTAATTCTGGGCCAGCTTTAGCTCTGAGGCTCGGCTGCTGAAAGCAGGTATCTGGTTTGTTTGGGTTCTATAATCGAAACACTGTTTCAACTCCAGCTCTGAGATCCCGGCTGGCTGAAAGCATGTTTCTGGGGTTTTGTTTAGCTTCTATATTTGTAACAATGTTTCAAACTGCAAGCTCAGAGGCTGGCAGCGGCAGGCGGGAACGTTAGAGTCCTCCATCACTGAAGCAAGCAAGCTTCATGTTCGCTTCAAGCTGCCTGGCTGCCGGCCACCATCTTGGCTGGCAGTTAATTTGCATATCGCCCTGATTAGCCAATGCGAAGGTTAGCGGAGGTATGGCTAATTGCCATGTTTCTCTTTTATTAGATAGGATATAGATTATATGTGTCCTGATTATTTCCTGTAATTATCTCTTGAATTTTCAAGCAATATACAAGCCATACACCAGTAAAACATAATGGCAAGGTGATTATAAAAATTCAATTCAGCCTGTTATTGGTACCAAGAATCTCAAGAGTAGGGATGAAGTGAAAACAAAGGCACCATGTCTGCCTAGAGGGGACACTTTATTTATATCATTACATCTCTTTACAATGTTAGCATCATGTGAGTGGGCAATATACCATCTCAAACCTAGCTTTTAGGAATAATGTTTTGTTCATTGGTGTCTTCTTTTAAAATATAACCACATATGGGTTTTAAAAAAAACCTTTTAGAAAGTCTTACGTATCTCGGTGCACTCCACATTTTAATTCACAAATGCTGCCGATTACAGGCAGTGTCCATTGCTGTAATAACCTATTTCCCTTAATTAGCAGTGAGGACAGAGGAGTGAGCAGTAGACAAAAATCTCCACCATCTTAGAGCTATTTGTCCTCAGTAGTTCTCCAAAGGTCTTATCTTCTTCTTGTAGTTTCTAAGTATATTTAAAAAAATTTATTTTGTTTTATTTTATTTTTCCCATCACCATTTATCCCCTTATGCCCTCTTCCACCTCAACCCAAATTATATAGCACCCAAAATTATGTAGCTCCAGCCAGCTTCCCCTTGAAAGCCTTCTCTGGAGTAGGGTTTTAAAGCATTAGATAAACTTTTCAGAGGCACAGTTCTTTCTCCCAATACAGCATATATATATATGAACCAAGTTTTATATATGTCACATAGTAAAAATGGGACCTGGTCCCTAAACACAAAGGGATGTTCTAATGTGTTTTACAAAAGAAGGAAATGCTGATTATTTTGGATATCTAACGGGTTAGTCATGCTCACTAAAAGCAGAGCTTGTCCCTTTGTTGGCCACCTGTCCTGTATGAGTGCCACCTTATCTGCAACGACATTTACTACATGCAGGTTATATGCTAGGGATTACTCTTGATACCATTCAGATTAAAAAGATGACCGAGAATCAGATGCTGCCCTTCAGAGTGTAAGAGTGGGCCTTGTACTGAGTGGGCACTCAATGAATGTTTCAAATGAACAAATGAACAAATTAATTAACTGTAGGAGTCTGCAAGTTTCTAAGTTATGTTTATTTGGAAGTCTGAATGTCATAGGCAAATTAACAAAATAACATGTGATTCTGAGAAAAATTAAGACATGTTATTCCTAGATGCTATTGACCAGGTCATTGCATCTCCCTTGGGAAAAATACAATGATTTCAAATCATTTGCTTTCACAATAATATTTTTGTACATTTAAAGATCCCCAAGTAGCAAACTGTAGTAAAAATTTGTTTTGTTGGTCTTTCACATACAAAAAGAATGTGTGTGTGAACACTCATATGTGTGTATGTGAGTGGGGTAGCTTGGACAAAAGGAGTTGGAAAATGAACAAATTAAAGATAGGCAAAGGCTTACCCAGTACCTTAGAGCGATTACAGTCCACCTCCAGATTTGACTTATTTTTATTTATTCCTTGGCAGGTGAGATGAAATTGTGATTAATAATAATGTCATCTATCTTATCAAACTAGGAACAACCAACAAGGAATCCTTACAAACACCTCTGATGCCAACACTTCCTTCATTAATCACGACAGTTAAAGGTGAAGGTGAGTAATAATATTTTTATTTTCTCTATATAATTTGTATACCATCATATCATAAACCATACTGCATACCCTTTTAAAGTACACAGTTCAATGGTTTTTTAGTATATTTATGAGTAATTTAGTATATTTATTACCTGATTACAGAATATTTTCATCACCCCAAGAAAAAACCCTGTATCTGTTACTAATCACTCTCTATTCCCACTTTCCTCTAGCCCAGCCGTGGGCAAACTACTGCCCACAGGCCGGATCCGGCCCATTTGAAATGAATAAAACTATGGAAAAAAAAGACCGTACCTTTTTATGTAATGATGTTTACTTTGAATTTATATTATTTCACACAAACATTCCATCCATGCTTTTGTTCCGCCCCTCCGATCCAGTTTAAGAACCCAT
Organism: Myotis nattereri; assembly: GCF_964212035.1. Classification (NCBI taxonomy): domain Eukaryota; kingdom Metazoa; phylum Chordata; class Mammalia; order Chiroptera; family Vespertilionidae; genus Myotis; species Myotis nattereri. The sequence goes on from NC_138075.1 coordinate 162,399,273, forward strand.
TGTGGCCCTCAAGTCAAAAAGTTTGCCCACCCCTGCCCTAGCCCCTGGCAACCACTAACCAACATTGTGTCTCTGGAGATTTGCCTATTCTAGAAATTCCTTATAAGTATAATCATATGACCTATGACCTTTTGTGTCTGAATTCTTTCACTTAGGATAATGCTCTGAGGTTTATCTATGCTGTAGTATGTTTCTATAGCTAATTCTTTTCCATGACTGAATAATATTTCATTAGATGGATCACTATATTTGTTGACCTATTTATTAGTTGATGGAAATTTGAACTGTTTCTACATTTTGGCTATTATAAATAATGCTGCTAAGAACATACATGTACACATTTTTGTGTGAGTACATGTTTTCATTTCTCTTGGGTTATATACCTTGAAGGACTATGTCACATGGTAATTCTATGTTTAACTCTTTGAAGAACTGATTTCCAAAACACCTGCACTATATTACATTCCCACCAGAAATATATGAGGATATGAATTTTCCATTTTCTAACCAATACTCTATATTTTCATCATAGTCATTCCAGAGGGTGTTAAGTGATATCTCATTGTCGTTTTGATTTATGTTTTCCTAATGACTAATGACATTGAGCATCTTTTCATGTACCTGTTAGCCATTGTGTATCTTCTTAGGAGAAATGTCTATTTTAAGTCCTTGCCCATTTTTTAATTGAGCTATGTGACTTTTTACTGTTTAGTTGTAAGAATGTTTTATATATTTTGAACTAGATCATTAGTGAGTAGATAATTTGCAAATACTTTCTCCCATTCTGCGGGTTGTCTTTGCGTTTTCTTGAGCTGTCCTTTGAAGGACTAAAATCTCTAATTTTGATGAAATTAAATGTAGCTATATTTTCTTTTGTCGTGTAGAGGAAGCAAAACTTTACCTATCATAGGTTTTTAGCTGGGACCTTTAACAGCAAGACATACAAACAAAAGAAAAATAGTTTATTAACACATGCAGTGCACATGATGTGAGAAACCTAAAACAGAGAGTATCTCAAAACAGTGACTTAGAATTCAGCTTATATACCATCTTCAACAACAACAACAACAACAACAAAACAATACATTTGTTAAAAAAAGAAGTGACAGGACAAAGGAAGAAGTAAGCCTCCCAAGGGTAGCAAACTGAGGGAAGATTAATTGATAAATATATGAAAGGAAACTAATGGGCGAAGTTTTGTTTGCAAATTCCTCTTGCCTGATAAAAGTCTGAATCTAGTAAAAAGGAATTTATATCCTGCCTTTAGGCAAAGAAGGGGAAGCTTTTTTTTGCATTTGCTGTTTCTTAATTGCCTTCAGCTTTAAATTTTTATGTCAAAGAGACATATTTTGGGGTGACATTCTAGTTTTTTTAGTCACTGTGCAGTAGGACCAAATGTAAGAAACCATTGCTCAACTCAAGTCACAAGATTTATACCAATGTATTCTTCTAAGGATATTATGGTTTTAGCTCTTACATTTAAGGCTGATTTTGTATATGGTATAGGGTAGACATCTGGCTTCCTTCTTTTGCATGTGATTATTCAGTTGTCCTAACATCATCTATTGAAAAGACAATTCTTTCTTGATTGGAATCGTCTTGGAACTCTTGGTGAAAATCAATTGGCTATAAATGCATGTGTGTTTTTCTGGACTCTCAAATCTACTCCACTTATCTATATCTCTACCCTTATCCAGAATCATCACTGTAGATTACTATAGCTTTGCATTAACTTTTGAAATCAGGAAATGTGAGTGCTCCAACATTTTTCTTCTTTTTCAAGATTGCTTTGATTATTTTGAGTCGCTTGAATTTTCATATAAATTTTAGGATAAATTTGTCAATTTCTGCAAGAAGTCAGCTGAGATTGTGATAAGGATTGTATTGACTCTGTTTGGAAAAGGTCAGTTTGGGAAGTATTACCATTTTAACAGTGTTAATTCTTCCAATCCATGAATGTGAGCTGACTTTCCATTTATTTAGGTCTTTTTGTTTCTTTGGATAATGTGTATAGTTTTCAGTGTAGAAGATTGCTCTTGTTCAATTTATTCCTAATGTTTTATTCATTGTGATGCTATTAGAAATGGAATCATTTTTAAAATTTTATTGTTCAATGCTACTATATAGAAATAAAATTTATTTTCAAATATTAATATTGTATCCTGCCCCCTTATTGAGCTAATTTATTGGTTCTAATGTGTGTGTGTGTTCCTTAGGATTTGCTATATCCAAGATTCACCTGCAAATAGAGATATTTTACTTCTTAACCCAGTGATTCCATTTATTTTCTACTCTGAATGCCTTTTATTTTGTTTTCTTGCTCATGTGCCCTGGCTAGAACCTTCAATTCAAAATTGAAGTGGTGAGAGGGGATATTAAGAAAATCCTCTTTTATTACTAGTACTAGTGGCCTGGTGCATTAAATTCGTGTGTGTGTGTGTGTGCGGGGGGGGGGGGGGGGGGGTCCCTCAGCCCAACCTGCACCCTCTCTAATCTAGGTTCCCTCAGGGGATGTCTGACTGTTGGTTTAGGCCTGATCCCACTGGTAGTCAGACATCCATCTCACAATCCGGGACCTCTGGCTCCTAACGGTTCACCTACCTGCCTGCCTGATCACCCCTAACTGCCTCTGCCTGCCAGCCTGCTTGCTCCCAACTGCCCCCCCCCCACTGGCCTGCTTGCCCCCACCTGCCCCCTGACTGCCAGCCTGCTCATCCCCAACTGCCCCCCACTGCTGACCTGTTCTCCCCAACTGCCCTCCCCTGCTGGCCTCATGACCCCCAACTGTCCTCCCCTGCCAGCCTCACAGCCCCCAACTGCCCTTCACGGCCAGCCTCATGACCCCCAATTTCCCTCCCCAGCTGGCCTCATGGCCCCTAACTGTCCTCCCAGGCCAGCCTTCTCACCCCCAACTGTCCCCCCTGCTGGCCTGCTTGACCCCAACTGCCCCTCACCAGCCTGATCACCCCCAACTTCCCTCCCCTCCTGACCTGATCACCCCTAACCCCCTCTGCCTCGGCCCCGCCACTATGGCTTTGTTTGGAAGGACATCCGGAAGGTCTCTCAGTCTAATTAGCATATTATCCTTTTATTAGTAGAGATGTTGAGTGTTTTTATCATGCAAGGGTGTTGCACTTTATCATGTGCATTTTCTTACTATATTGAGATTATTATATGGTTTTTATCTCTCATTTTATTAATATGTCATATGACATTGATTTCTGTATGCTCAACAACCTTACATTTCGGGTTAAATCCCACTTGGTTATTACATATTATGCTTTTTGTATGTTGCTGGATATGATTTGTATTACTTTGCAAAGAATTTTTGTGTCTACACTTATAAGATATAGGTCAATAGTTTTCTTGTGATGTTTTTGGGGTGAGGTTAGTTCTAACCTCAGTAAATGAATTAGGAAGTGTTCTCTTCTCTGCCAATTTTTGGAAGAGTTTATAAAGAATTATTCTTTAAACATACGTCAGAATTTACCATAAAGCTGTCTGGCCCAGGCTTTTCTTTGTGGAAAATTTTGAATTAGTATCTCAGCCTCTTTATAGAGGTTGTTATAAGTCTATTCAGATTTTTTCTTGACTCAGATTGCTAGTTGGTGATTTACTAAGAAGTTGTCCCTTTCCTCTAGGTCATCTAATTTATTGGCACACAATGGTTCATAGCATTGCCTTGTAACCCTTCTTGTTTCTATTAAGATGGTAGTAATATCCTCTATTTCATTCATTATTTTAGTAATATGAGTCCTCTTTTTTGTCAGGCTAACCAGGTTTATCAATTTTGTTGATCTTTAAAAAAAAAAAACCACAACTTTTTATTTTATTGATTTCTCTATTTCTTTTCTCTCTAATCTTTAGTATGTGTTTTTTCTTTTGCTCCCATTAGTTTGCTTGTCTATTTCTAAATTCTTAATTTCACAGGTTAGGTTAGGTTATTGATTTAAGATCATATTTCTTTTTAAATATAGGTGTTTTTACCAATATATTTCCTTCTCAGATTTTTGCTACATCCCATTAATTTTCATATATTATGTGTTCATGTTCATTCATCTCAAAGTATATTCTAAAATTCCTTGTAATTTAATCCTTGACACATTGGTTATTTAGGATTATATTGTTTCATATCTACATTTTTATTAATTCCTCCCCCACTATGTTTTAAAAATTATTTTTCTTCTGTGTATTTACTACCTATCAGAGGTTTTCCCCTTCAAGCATCTAATTTTAAAATTAAATTTTAAAAATAAATAGTATAGAGATTATTCTAAAGAATAGTATGGATCTTTGTATCATCAAGTTGAACATAGTAAGCATTGACTCACAAGGGCATTGCACTTTTTTAAGGTACTGTTTTTAAATAGAGCATTTGCTTCTCATCTTGAGAAATGTATTATCATTTTTAGATTGTTTTAACAATTTTATTTAAAATATTATTATTTAAAGATAACTGAGTTTCAGAAAGGCCAAATGACTTAATTTTTTAAAAAACACAAATTTTATAATAATAATTTTGAATTTCAAAATTGGTCTTTTAACTTCAAATTTTTCTATTTAACAAATTATCAACTCTTTCTTAATGAATTTATAGTATTTTAACTTCAATTTATCACTTGGCTATTAAGTAGTGACACCTTCAGGTATCAATAAGGCTCACAGAGCATTTTTTTCCTCCCTCCACAATGTGGCCACCAAATTCTGTAATTGTTTTATGTGTGGATATGTGTGTGGTTTTTTTCTGTTTTTGGTACATGTTCTTGTTTTTTCCCTACTTTCAAGCTATCCCACTGGTGAGATTGCCAGCCTGCTGTGAATGGTTATTTCTTTTAATTACTCCTTTAACTGAGGGCAACTGAACACATATAGGACCAAGAACAACAACTTGAATTGTGTTTACAAAAGACTACATAAGTCCAGGTGAAAAGTTATGCCCTTGAGGATAGTGTAAGAACATTATGTGCAGATAAACTTCACAGCAACAATAGATCTTGTTGTTTCTGTCTACTCTGATATTCTTCATCTTGCTTTCAGTGTGGATAGGCAAGGTTACCATTTTGGAGTCTCACTATTGAATAAGGTTACTGTTGTCTAACTTTCATTTTTTAACCAGCAGAAACATATTTACAGAAAGTCTTATTGGTACATAAAAATGCCAATATATCAAACAGTAGAAGTTGAGTTGCTCAATTTGAAACAATGTTGTGTGTGGTGTATGTATATGGGCAGTGTGGACCTCTACCCACTCCTCTCTCTTACCACTAAAGATAGGGGGTCCTTGAGGCTTCCCCACTGAACCCTTAGGTCTACAGCAGTACAGTTAAAAATTACTGAAATAAGATAGTATGTTTATTTAAATTCTATTTATAGTTTTTATAATGTATACTATATAAGCAGGAAACAAGCAAAGCAACCCTTTTCACCCTTACCTGACCTGAGCATATACCGTTGTGTAATTGCTGTAAACCACAGTTTTCAAAAGGGCAGCTCAAATGTTCCAGAAGCTTTTAAAGCCCCATAAGCATCATTGCTAATTAGCCACTGTCATGGAAAACCTTGCAGGTAAATAGGACCACTAGATAAGAGAAAATAAAGGTGAAGCCCATAGCAATATTTTCTCTAATTCCAAGAAACACTGTTAAAATAGATTTTAAGGAAGTGGTAAGTCAACATCTACTTGATAGTGAGGTCTCTAAGGAAGAGCAGAGGGATTGAAAAAGAATCCCAAATTACTACATTCCTCTGAAGTCACCGAAGTACACCAACCCATCTGATTTCTGGGATACATTAGCAAAGAGCATCTCTAAGTACAGTATAACTTTATTCCTGGCCTGGGATCAGTCCCAAATTCCTATATAAACTTACCTTGGTAAAGTGGGTTAGGTGATGGATAGATCTGGAGACACCTAAACCCCTTTCGTCAGTGCCTAAATGGCAGGGAGCTCTTCGGTGGTCTGCTCTGACTCACTGTCCTTGGGCTTATACACAGTGTCTAATTGGTCTTGCAAGAGGGAGGACAGTGGTGAATATACAATTCCAAAGGGCTATTCACACCCACCTTAACCCACCATCTAAATAATATGAAAAAGAAATATAAAATTCACTTTGAAATAAAACTCTCTCTCCTTCTTGCCTTCTGCTGAAAGCTGTAGTTTCACTTTACCTATATTTGTCTACCATCACCATTTTGTTTTCTTCAAAATCTTTGAAACTTTCTTTTAGATTGGTTTCTTAGGACTGGAGGACTGAAGGAGATGCAGTCTTAAGTTCCTGAATTGTTCAGGTGTTTGGCCTACACTCCAGTAATTAATTTTTTTTTTTACTTTTTTTATCTTGGGCTTGGAATTTAAACTTATTTACAGTCTGGGGTATTGCTTTTCACTTCAAGGGAGGAGATCAAGAGAATCTGAGGAAACCTTAAAAAGCTGCTTTTCCATATGTTTAGCACTGTTTTTATATCACCCTAGGACCAGTGGTTCTCAACCTTCTGGCCCTTTAAATACAGTTCTTCATGTTGTGACCCAACCATAAAATTATTTTCGTTGCTACTTTATAATGTAATGTTGCTACTGTTATGAATCATAGTGTAAATATCTGATATGCAGGATGGTCTTAGGCGACCCCTGTGAAAGGGTCGTTCGACCGCCAAAGGGGTCACGACGGACATGTTGAGAACCACTGCCCTAGGACCATTGGCATAAACATTAATGCTCCTCACAATATTTCAACGAGACGTCTTTAATATTACTCCAGATGTCATTTAAACCAATCAGGATATTAATTTAGTTGACTTAACCCAAACTATGCATGTTGTCATGGGGTCAAAATTTCTATGGAATATTAGTACATCAAGTGATCCCTGAGAGTTAAGGTTCTTGGAAAATTACTTTGGAAAATACTATCCCCTAGAGTTTTACAATGCACAATAACATTTTTTAAAAAAATCTTAGTAATAATAACATAAAGACATTCACTTGATTTTAAAAATCTATGCAGCTTCAAATAATTTGATTTAAAAAAATCTTTGTTGTTGTTATTAATCCTCACCTGAGGATATTTTTCTATTGATTTTTAGAGAGAGTGGAAGGAGAGAGAGAGAGAGAGAGGGAGAGAGAGAGAGAGAGAGAGAGAGAGAGAGAGAGAGAGAGAAAGAGAGAGAAATATCAGCTGGTTGCCTCCAGCATGTGCCCAACCCAACCAGGGCCAGATTGAGCCTGCAACCCAGGTATATGCCCTTGACTAGAATTGAACCCAAGATTCTTCAGTCCTTGGGCCAAAACTCTATTCACCGAGCCAAACTGGTCAGGGCTAAAAAACATCTTTTTAAAAAATATATAACCAAATAACATACCATACTAGTATTATCACACCTTAAATTTCTAATATAATTAATGTTCACACTTATTGCTTGCTCCCCAAAATTTAATTTCCCCAAATATACAAGACGAATTCCATATTAATATTTTCAAGACAATTATAAAACAGCCTCTATTTCTCTGCTCAGTCAAGCCACTTAAGGGTATGGTTGAATTCAAGGTCTTTTCTCTGCATTTACACTCTAGTATTGGTGTGTATCTCTCGAAGTATCTCTTGTGTTAAATTTTCCTTATTACAATTCAAATATGGATTAAAAATTACTTATATTTTGTCTTTCGTGCATTTCACCTAAAACAAAGCTCTAAGAATTAAAAAATCATGAATTTAAAAAACACAGACCCTAAAATTAAGGCCAATATTTTCTCAATATTGCAATATAAATTAATATTTCTCTACTAAAATAAGGTTCGTCAAACCTAATACATATATTACTAGCTAGACATAGTGCTGTTTGGACCTGTAGACCAAAGCGGATATATAGGGGTATTTGAGGGGAAACGGCCAGACAGAAAACTGGAAAAGAGCAAACCATGTAAGTTTAGAGAACAGCTTTAAGTTTGGTTTTCTTTTTAATCTGAGGAGGCAGTCACTTTTGGGCAGGAGTCCAGAATCTACTATATGTGAACCCAAAATGCAATTAGGACGATTTTTTTCAACAAAATATTAATATAAGACAATTGTTCTCATATATTAATAAATTTCACTCACCCAGTTTTTTTTTTCTCTCCTGAGACTAGGATTTGAAACATTTCCATATACTAGTAAAATTTGAGAATTTACAACTTTGACGCATCAGTCATGCATCTTTTATTCTAGTCATTTTAAATCCACCATGGATATTTAAAAATATTTTATTGCCTTCAAATCATTTAACATTCCTTCCATTGCCTAATTGGAGTAATTGACAACCTGCACTGAATGTAAACTCTAGTTCTACTCTCATTTGAGAAATATATTCCACATTAATAATAGTAGCTCTCTAAGCAAAATCAATGGTGTTGCATTGCAGCTATTCCATTATTCTACTCTTTTGTTTGTGTTTTTCTAACCTGGCCACTCCCCACATCTTTCTTATCTGTATATTCTCTTTCTGTCACCAAGATTATTGAGTCTGCTTTATACTATGAAATTCTTTAGGCCCTCAGGATAGCTTTTCATGTTTTCTAATGTTTACCTCAACAGAAGAATTCTTCTCCAAAGATTGTTGAAGAGAATCTCCTGTTCTGATATTTTGCGAACATTTTGGGTTTTTTTGGAATTATAGTGAGAAGCAAAATTTTACCCCCACATGTACCTCCAACCTCAAGTATTGAGTTTCTGCACCTTGGGTGACCTTCCTACTTCCATGCTGTCACAAACATCAGGTTCTGCCCTCTTGCTACAATAAGACCTTTCTTTACTCCCTCAATTATCTCAGATGCCTCTGACATTTATGCCCATTTCCACTTATTCTGCCTCCCTGTTCGGGCGCCAGATGCCGGGGTCCAACCCCAGCAGGTCCAGGGGTCCCCAAAGGTGTGGACGGAGTCGGCGAAGAAGGAAGGACACGGAGACAGTGTTCAGTTGATCAGCAGCCTAGCCAGGATCTCCAGCCAAGTTCTGGTCTCAATCTCCAGAGAGGTTCTGCTTAGGATCTCCAGCCAGGTTCTGGATCTCCAGGTTCTCCAGCCAGGTTCTGTAGCCATGTTCCCTTGCTAGGTTCTCCAGCCAGGTTCTGTGTCCATGTTCCCTCGCTAGGTTCTCCAGCCAGGTTCTGTCCAGGTTTTCCAGCCATGTTCAGTCACCAGGTTCTAGTCAGGTTCTCTTGCCAATTTCTGTAGTCAGGTTCAGTCCAGGATCTTTCGCCATGTTCTCTCGCTAGGTTCTGTCTCTAGGTTCTGAGGCCAGTTTCTGTCCAGGATCTTTTGCTATGTTCTCTCCAGTGAAGTTCTTCTGTCTCTAGAGAACGTTCTGTGTAGGTTCTGTGCCTAGGTTCTGTCTCTTTCTCTGTCTCTTGCTGTCTTGCTACATCTGTATTTATACCAGTTGATTCAATCCTACCAATCTCTATTACAAAGGTTAGGGCGTTTCTTATCTCCATTCCAGGGAGTAAAGATTATGTAGCTTAAGCATGATTGTTCATAGTTAAAGTGATTAATTACCCGCCTGGCACTTAGTTAAGAGGTTTTATTCCCTCCCTAACTTCAGGGGAAAATCCCTACCTGGGGAAACAACCTTTCTCAGAGACCTTGGTTAAAACACATAGTGCCAAGAAGGTGAGCAAACATATTAAGAACAGTATGCCATATATGCCAGGTCCCTTGAAACAGCAAGCATGGACCGGCTCCCAGCATTATTCTGTCTCACATGCACTGCGAATGCTGCAGCTTATGTTTGAATTTATTTCAATTTGTTTGCATGCCAATTCCTGAATGATTTTTGTCTGAAGACCTACTTACCCACTGTCTATGCGATCATCTTGAAAACTATTAATTTCTCTAGCATAAATCTCTCAGCTGCATTAAGAATTGGCATTACATGATAGACACCTCTTGCTATAGAATGGGAAACTGACGGACACTTCTGGAAGGTACCAGCAATTCTAAGTTTCAGCCCACTTTGTTATAGAAATCTATTATATTGCTTTCTCCCCATCTCTGGCCAACATCCTATCTAGCTAACATTAAGTATGCACTAACCAGCATGCCAGCCTTTTCTTTACTAACCCAATGTTCCCATACTAGACTCTGAGAAGACTGAAGGGCATCAGTCATTTTGTTTTTATAATATTTATGCAAATACAGATTGTTTCAATGTCATTTTTGGAAACTCGGCTTATCTTTGCTATTAATCTTCTTGTTAAAAAAAATAAAGTATAATTACAAGTTTGTTCTCTTTTATTTCCTGTTATCCCTCTCCTCCTGGCTACTTCACCTACCTGAAAATTGTTTCCCAGACAGAATGGGAGCCATGGGAGCATCTTCAACTATTACCACTTCCTTACTGGAAGTGGGTAGCTGAGTGATTAACCTTTGCATCAGGAAAACTTGGATTCAGATTCTGGCTCTCCCCTGCCCTGACTTATGTGACTGTGGGAAAATTATTTAACTTTTCTGAGTCTTATATATAAAATTATTATCATAATTATTAATTCATAGGATTACTGTTATAATTAAATGAGACAACCAATTGGAAACATATAGGAGAGTCTAAAGTGCCTCTTAGTTTCTTTAATGTAATTAACTAGATCCCAAAAGGTAGACATCAAAATGCTGAATTTCTGAATCTCGATCAGATTTAGTAACTAATCTTTGGGATGTAACTGGGTGTTAATATGAATATTAAAGATACTATTTGGTGATTGGTTATACCTCTGATGGCTGTTGATTCTTTTTACATGATTAGAAGCCACAACCAACGGTGTGACAAAGAAAGAGTTGACGACCAAAAGTGCAACAGTGACAGATCTTCCACTTCCAAATAATGTTTCAACATTACAAAGTTCCCAAAAGAAGAGTAAGTATAAGCATGTGTGCTGAAACGTTAACCTAGTGTGTTAAATAGAATTGTATTTGGAATGTTTTCTAGACCTCTGCTACCAAAGAACCATGCCCCACCCATATTTCCTCCTAGTCTCTACCAAATGAGAGAATCATTTGGCAACTTTGCTTTGTACAGTGACACTCTAGCTCCCCACAGCCACAAATGGCCAGATGCCAATGAAGATCAATTCAGTGGTGGGAAGTCACCTGTGATATCATCTGGCACAAAAATGTGAGCCTGGCCAACAAATTAGACAGTTTGATAAAAATAGGAAATTTCTTAGAAAACAAATTTCTGAAACTGACTAGATAGGAAGTCTGAAATGACTGAAAACAATGATAAATATTGCATTAGAAATTTAAAATGGTTCCATGAATAAAGCTCAATACAGGGCAGCTTCACTTGCTAATTATGTAAAATATTTTGAAAAGAAATGATAATTACTTTCAAATTCTTTCAAGAAGTAGAAGAGGGAACAGCACATAAGTAATTATCTGAGGCGAGTGTTATCCTAATACCAAAGCTAGAAAAGAATAAAAAGAAAAAGCAAGCCAAGTAAACTACAGACCAAATCCCTCATAAATATAGATACAAATATCCTACTAAAATATGAACAAACCAAATTTAATAACATATAAAAAAGATAAAAATATGAACAAGTAGGATTTATCCAGGAATGCAAGATTGGTTTAGCATATTAAAAACAGGTAATGTAATACACTATAATAATAGAATCAGTAGATACAGAAAAATATTTGACAAAATTAAACACACACTAATAATTAAAACTCTCCATAAACTAGAAATAAAATGATACTTCCTCAAAATGATAAAGGACATAAATGAAAAACATACAGCAAACAATATACGTAATAGTGAAAAACAATGTCTTTCTCTTAAGATCTGGGACATAACGAAGATGTCTATTCTCTTCACTTCTGTTCAAAATTATAACCAAAGATTCTAGATAGTACAATAAGGTAGTAGATAGATAGACAGATAGATCCATTCATCCAGATTTGAAAGAAGAAAACAAAACAGTTTTTCTTAGCAGACTACATCATTATCTATGTAGAAAATCCATAGGGTCCACAAAAATTACACAAATTAGTAAAAAATATTTTATATCACAGGATATAAGATATATATTAGCAATGATGATTCAAAAATAAAATTAAGGAAATAATGTCATTTACAATTGCATGAGAAACAATGAAGATATATAGGAATAAATTTAACAATATAAGTGAAAGATTTGTACACTGAACTATAAAACATTTCTGTGAGAAATTAAATATATAATTAAATAGAGAGACGTTACATTAGAAGACTCAATATTTTAAGATAGCAGTTCTCCCCAATTTTATAATTAATTAATTAACATATTCAATAAAATCCCTGTGAAAATCACTGCAAATATGGGGCGGGGGTTTGTTTTTGTTTTGTTGTTTGCTTTTTTATAAATTGATATGCTGATTCTAAAATATATAAAGAAATGAAAAAGACCTAGAATAAACAAAATACTTTTCAAAAAACAAAAACAAAGTTGGAAGTCTTACACAAGCCAATTACAAGACTTACTCTAAAGCAATAGTAATCAAGATAGAATGTTATTGAGGTAATGAATGTTAATAGTAGCATTATTCATAATAGTCACACTGGAAATAATCCAAATATCCATTGACTGATTAAATGGACTATTCTATTGGATTTTCCATTTGAAGTGGATTTGGAATATTCTAAAACATGGGATATCCATATAATGGAATAATATTCAGCAATTTAGAAAAGCAAAATACTAATGCATGTTATAACACAATGAACCTCAAAAACATTAGGCTCAGTGATAGAACCCTTTCCAAAAACATTATATATCATGTAGTTCCATTATAAAATATCCAGAATGAATATTTTTATAGGGGAGAAGAGCAGACAAGTGGCTGCCTAAAGCTGAAGGTGGAACTGGGGATTGAGTGCTAAAAAGTCTCAAGTGAGTTTCTTGTGTTAACGAAAATGTTCTAAAACTAGATTATAGTGATAGTTGCACAACTTTATAAATTTACTAAAAAGTATTGAGTTGCACACTTAAAATTAGTTAATTTAGTTTTAAATTTCTTTATAAAGCTCTGTTTAAAAGCTAAAGAGAAGATAATGTTGGCTTAGTCCAATCAAATTTCCTTTCTGTGTCATGTGAATTAGAAAACCCAAAGAAATGAACAAACAAAAATGTGATTATCTGTGGGAACTAAAGCAGCAAGGTTTTAGTAGAGTGAGTGGAGACAGCCATGGTGATTTCTAGGCATCCCTATGACATAATAAAAAAAATACTATGAATAAGTAGGGCTGATAGAGCAGAATGGAGATAGTACATGGGGAGATGGAGAAACCTCATGAGCAAGATTAAGTTGTTCATGAGAGACAGAGAGAGTAGCAGGACCTGGAACTCCCCTGATTTCTGACAGATTTCCAGTTCTAGTCTACAAATATATTCATAACTACCACTTCTCATACCCTGTCCTCCATGATATGAAGGAATCCTTACTTTTATTGAAAATATCCTGACTAGAGAAGCTAGTAATCTGCCCTAACAGCATGACCAGATGCCATTCATTTTAAATAATGTATATATATTTGTACATGTCCATTGTCTTTAACAAAAAGCAGTTTCTAAGTCTTTTCTTGGGAGGTGTCTTAGGTGGAAGGAGATGGCAAGTGGAAACTGTGCATATCCAAGGCCCACTCTTGTCTTGAAACACATCAGGAACATCTGTTTTTATTCCCCTTTTTATTATGATCATCTTAAGCACAACAGAAAGAAGGTTATCTATTAAGACGCTAATTTCACACAGTAATTGTGAACTAATAATTTTATTTCATGAGACAGTAACCACAAAGAAGGATTTGAAGAGTAGGGTCATTTCTACTTCACATGAAGAACATTTTTTAGGTTAATATTTGGCTTCTTATAAGTATAACCTATCTTGTAGGCAATATATGTATGAAAAGTACCTTTACCAAACCCAAACCTCATAAACCTCATCTCATAATATGATTGCCCCAAATACAAACAAAAATAAAAGTGAACATGCATCTGCTGCAAAATGTGTGACATTTGAGGATTACACTCAATTACTTCGCATGTTGCACTGATACATTCAGTGACTAATGAGGACACTGTAGTTCAGGTCCATAGTTTATTCAAATTAGCACTTATACAGAAGTGAGTGGCCAACCCCATGAGTCATTTAAAACTGCTAAATTTACTTTGATTCATGCAGTACAATGCCCTCTGCATCTCAGTTCTAGGGACTACTGTATTCATTTGGCTTCTAAACACAGTTAGAAGTGACCAAGTAGTGTAAAAAAATACACCCACAAAGCCATTTCTTGAAAAATGAAACACCATGGAAAGCAAGATAATAAAATAAGGGTATTCACTGCTGCCCTTTGCATTTGTCATTTGAGTAACCAGTTCTGTACTAAGTCCTTTGGAAATTTTGTTATAAAAAATCATTCCTCCCCAGATTGTTCACATTCCTGAAGGTGCTTCCTACTTAGCATGGACTCCACTGGACAATAGTGAGTTTATACACATTTCCATTTGTGCATTATGAAACCAGGAGCTTGCCCAGATTCTTAGTTAGCACCCTTTCCATTTCCACCCCTCACATACATAAACGTTCAGAAATAGTGGCGCTAGCACAGAGAGGCAGAAAGAGAACAAAACAGTCTATTGGTGGGGAAATTTGAACAGATGAAAACTAGTTTTCCTCTTAAACATATGGGCAATGAGTCCTTGAATAGTGACTATCAAATAAAGGCACTGTGGGTACCTTATCTCAGGTGCAGGCTTGATTTGGAGTAAAGAAGAGTTAGTGAGGTTTGCTGCTTTACTCCCCAGAAAGACAGAATGTAGGTCAAAATGAAGTTTGTCCTGAAAACAATTCTAATTCTAATTTTTCTCATTCTTTTAAAGTCCTCTCTCTCTCTCTCTCTCTCTCTCTCTCTCTCTCTCTCTCTCTCTCTCTCTCTCTCTCTCTCTTCTCTCCCTCCTTGCTTTTCATCACTTTGAATATCTCATGCCAATCTCTTTTGACTGAAATGTTTCTGTTGAGAAACCCAGACAACAAAAAGCTAAAGGAGTGAATTACCACCAAACCAGTATTACAAGAACTGTTAAAAGTCAGAGAAAGACAGATACCATACTACAGTATTTCACTTATATGTGGAATCTAATGAACAAAATAAACTAACAAAAAAGTTGTGTGTATTTCTCTTATTTTACTCTTTTATTCTGTCTATAGAATATACATTCCTAGAATCCTAGAATTTTTGATAAATAAATCTTCATTAATTCAGTGCTCTGACATTATAATGATGTGGTGGCCCTTTGAATTAATTAATTTATTTATTCCCTGAAGATCCTTTGGAGGGCATCTGTGTGCCATGCCTTGTAGCTTCTGGGGGTGGCCAGCAATTCTCTGTATTCCTTAGTTTGTAAATACATGGCTTTAATATCTGCCTCTTTCTTCACACGGACTTCTTCTCTGTCTTTGTCTTTTCTTATAAATACACTAGAGGCCCAGTGCACAGATTTGTGCACCAGTGGGGTCCCTCAGCCTGATCTGTGGGGATCGGGCTGAAACAAGTCCGGTGCATGGATTCGTCCAGAGCGTGTCTGGCCCATCTCACCCGGTCCGATCGGGGCCGATTTGGGCCGTCTTGCCCAGTCCTGACCAGGGCTGATCGGGGCCGGCATGGGAGGGACCTTGGGAGGGCTCCAGGGCATGTCCATCCCGGACCACAGCAGCAAGCTAACCTACTGGTCAAGCATCTGTCCCCTAGTGGTCAGTATGCATCATAGCGACTGGTGGAACAGTCGAACAAAGGGTCTGACACTTAGCATATCAGACTTTTATTATATAGGATGTGTCATTGGATTTAGGGCCCAACCTAATCTAGAAAGATCACTACTGCAAAGACTCTTTTTTTCTAATAAGGTCACATTTACAAGTTTCAGATGCACATATCTTTCCAGGGAGGGAAGGGGTGTCACTATTTAACCCACTCCAGACCAGATCCTGAATTTATCTTTACTACACGTAGATTTCAATACATTTGTCATTGTCTATATACAGGGCTACTTTGCTGGGCATTGAAGGGTAATTCAATGGAAATGTCAATCATAGGAGTCCCCACCTTCTGATATCTAAACTGTGGAAGGACTGGGTGTGAAACTCTGTCATAAAACTACAAATCTTCTCTTCCTGAGTTCCTTATTTCTTCTAATGGCTTGAATATATGGCATCCTCTCTGACTCTTCTTTTTTTCCTTTCTTGTGCACATACTGATGATTTCTGAGGAAATAATAGAAAAGAGAAAGGAAGATGGAAGGAAGGAAGCAAAATAAATGCTTTACTCGCTGGAAAATGAGTCATTCAGGTTTCAATAATCAGATTTGAAAGCAGGCACAGTGCACAGTGTAAGAGATTGACAGGGAAGAAGAGACTGTTCTCCAAAGAGAACCTTCCTTTGGTAAATTCAGACTTGGCCAAGGAAAAAACGTGGAATAAGATTTCAGATAGAAGGCAAATTAAGATGGACAAAATGCCAATACATGACTATATTAAGGCAAGTGTTTAGAGAGAAATTCTTGTAAGGGTTTTTCCAAGCCAAAGCTTCTGCTATCACAGTATATACAATATTACAGACTTGAAATCTGAAGGGGAAAATCTGGCTGTTGTTAAGTAGAAATGAATAACACTTATAAGTAATCAGTAGGTTATTAAGTAGGAGTTAATTGCATTTGTATATAATAAGTAGTTCCTCATATGTTTCCTTTTGCATAATTCTTATTTGAATATGGAGTTGATTTCTACACAAAAAGCATAGATAATTGTAGACATTTTAGATATATTCCTGGATGAACATGAGAATAGCCTGTTGTCTAAAAAATTACACGAAGTCCTGCAATTTTTAAGACAACATACCCTTTTCAAAATAAAAATTGTGCATTCTAATCATGTCAAGGGGAACTTAGCTTATTGGTTATAAATAATGATTCTGAAGTGAGATTTCTTAGCGTCAAATAACAGCACAACCATTTGTTTACTTAACTTCTCTGTACCTCAGTTTTCTCATCCATAAAATATTTTATAATGATGTTATGCCCATCTCAGATTCTTGTGAAGATCAAAAGAGATAAAAACAGTGTATGGCAGGTAAACACAATAAATTATAGCTCCTATTAATAATATTCCTGCAAAAGCCCGGCATTGTTGGTATTGATGACACCAGTTTCACAAATAAAGAAGCAGGTTCAGAAGATTAAATAACTTGGCCAAGTTTCAATTAAGAAGATGAAATTCAAACCCTCTTTTTCTTGCCTCAAACCCCATAAACTTTATTATACTACACTTGTTCTCATTGCAGCTATTTTACATAAAGTAGCTAAAGGAAGTAGAAAACAACTAGCTTTTAGTTGGATGTATCATATGCTTGACAAGTAGGTGTTCAATAACTGTAACACAAGAGGTTGGCTGAGTGGCTGTTGGCTGACAGACTATAAACCTATGTATGATTCTAACAAGGTTACTGCTCTCCCTGTTGCCCACTATGCCAGACTTAGTCTTGACTTATTCTTGACTCTGTGTGTGTGTGTGTGTGTGTGTGTTTCCTTCCCCTCACATTTGTATGGTCTTCATTTGTTCTTCCCCTTGTTCTGTGTATAACTATATACAGCTCCCAACTTCTTACTCAAATTCTATACATTCATCAAGGGTCTCTACAAGATTTTACCTCAATATTTTCCACAGCTTAATGAGAGTTGCCAGATATGTGCACCATCTGCACTATTATTTATTTAGTACTTTCTTTAAATTGATGCAACTTTTCTTAAATTTGTTTGAAAAAGATACTGTTATCTTAAATGCAAAACCAGTTTTACTGGCACAGGCAGGAGCTATCAAATCACTATAATGTAAGCAAAATAAAATTAAATTTTAGCTAGATTTTGCCGCTTGCCGAAGGCTCTGAGTTTGAGGCTTGCTTGCCCTTGGTTACAAAAAAATAAATCAAATACTTACCTGTAGGGGAGATACCATGATCTTGAAGGTGGTTTCCCAAGGCCAGGCTTATACACTGAACTCCAGATGTGCTGACCCCTATCATTTCCCCAGATGTGGAAATAAACTGTATCATTTGTGGTCGTGGGGGATTGTGCGCTCACTTTCTCCTGAAAAAGAACAAAAAAATCAAGGTAAACCCATGATACGTATAAATGACATATTTGCATGAAACAAATTTTAAAACTTCCTCATTTAAATCATCAAATAAACTGAAAGAAAGCAAAAGTGGAATAACTTTATAATTGAGTGTTTCGATGTTATTTAATGCCACTTTCCAGTACAGCTTATAAAATCTCTCATACAGTGCTATGCATCTCATCCTTTGGAAAACATTAATTTATCTGATCTCCCAGACCCATTATTTCTTTTGTGAACGAAAAGATTTATTTATGCCACTTATTTGGGAAGTGTATCATAATGTTTTTTATATGCTACTTAGTTTATAAAATTTCTTGTAGACACATGCCAAAGGAATCCTCGAGATAACAAAGTCTTAGTCACAAGTCATGGTTCAGCCAAAGAAGAAATAATCTCACATACAATGACTTGATCCATGCCATGTATTGGAGAATGATAAAGAAAACTTGAATGGTTTATAGCAAATTATTTTAAGCAAATTATTTTAAATTCTTTATCAGTAAAGAATTATATTTGGGAATAACTATTTATTTTTTCTCCTGGACCTATTAAAATGTTCTGCGTATAACTATATACAGCTCTGTATAGCTGGAAACACAATATCCTTTGTAAGAGAAGACTATTCAGCAAAGTTATTTGTTGTATTGTTGTTTAAGCTTTCTGTTTTAAAAGCTAATTATTTGAGTTAAAGTTTAGCTTTGTATTAATGAGGATTAAAATTTAACAGTTTAGAAGTCCATTTGCATTTCTTAAGACTTCAGTATCGTATTAGAAAATCAAATTCAACAAATAGATTTAATTTGTCAACAATCTTAAGCTGCTCATCTTTATTAAACACCTGAATTTGAGAATAGGTCAAAAGGGTGCACTAAACTCATTTGCTATTCAACTTGACTCACTTCCTCTGTAGATCAGATCTTGGCCCTTTCTCGACACACATGTGTATTCTGAAAAGTATAAATAAAAGACAGGAATAATTATAGTTATCTTCACTTTTGGTTAATCCCCATAACTTAGCCATGTTCACAGCATTCACCTCTATTATGCTTCTATATCCATAGAACTGACTTCAAATTTGAAAGTGCTATGCCTATGAAAACACAGTATTTCTTCAGAATAATTCTACTTGCTTTCAGAAAAATAGTACTATTTCAATATTGATTAAATATTTAAGTTTTGCAGAATTTTGTCCTCAGAATAACAATATATTCATTCATATATAAAAATATGGTCATCTTAGGACTCAATATAGACCCAAAGATTGAATTGGTAGATGTATTTTTTAAATTCTGCTACACCTTAAAACATAGTTACTTTTATTTTATATAAGTTTTAACAAGTTCTAAAATTATTATACATTTTTGAAGGCTGAAAAAAAAATACACAACTGAAGGTTAGTCAGAAGGTTTTCTCTCATACAAATTTAAACATTTTTCATTCTTCATGCAGTCTATCAGCAAGAAAGGTTATGACCTGATATTAATAGCCAGAGAAACAAAGGGTTTTTGATTGTCTTTGTATTCTAACCCTCTAGCAGCTGATAAATATTTTATCTGCATCTTCCACATACAGCATTATGCCATGTTCAAAAGTATTTTAACTAGTTTTCAAATGTTGGACTTAATTGCATAAGCTTTCCTTTCAGAATAGTTTAGTGGAAGAAAAGCTGTCTGTTTTAGTAAAAGGAGATGGACACTAGAACCAACAGGCCTGACTTTTAATCATTGTACCCCCTTGAGAAAGTAGTTTTACTTCTCTCAGATGTTTTCAGGTTTCCAAATGAGTATCTCTCTTGTAGACATCAACAAATAATACATGGCACTGATCATAACAGTTGTTTTAAAAATGGTAGCTATGATTATCCAACTAGCCATTTTAAATAAAGCATTAATTTTCCCTTAAAACTAAATTTAGGTAAGTATAATCAGCCTTAACTATTAATAATAATAGTAACATTATTATTATTATTATTATTATTTATTATTATTATTTTCTACCCTCATTTGTTCATTGTGTGTGTGTGTGTGTGTGTGTGTGTGTGTTTTACTGAGATCTATTTTGCCATGTCCTGGTGGTGGGCACTGGAATTGTGGCTTGATTGAAAAACGTAATCTTGGATGGACCTAAAGGGTATTATGCTAAGTAAAATAAGTCGGGCAGAGAAAGACACATTCACTATGATTTAACTTATATGGAGAATCTAAAAAACAAAACAAATAAAAAAAAAAACAGAAATAGACTCATAGAAACAGAAAACAAACTGATGGTTCCTGGAGGAAGGTAAGTGGGGGAGTGGGTGAAAAAGGTGAAGGGATATAAACTCTCAGTTATAAAACAAATAAATCATGGGATACAATGCACAGCGTAAGGAATATAGTCAATAAAGTTGTAATGATTGTATGGTGATAGATAGTTACTAGACTAGACATATCATGGTGATCACATAGTAATGTATATAAGTGCCAAATCACTGTTGCACACTGAAAATTATAACATTACATATCAAGTAGACTTTAATTAAAAAATAGAAATCTCTGTCCTCATGGAGTTTACATTCTGACAACAATTTTTTTTAAATAAAGTAAATGTTACTGTAGCAATGAAAGTACTGGTGAGCAAATGAAGCAGAGTGGTGGACTAGTATGAAGGGAAAAGAGGAGAACTTTAGATAAGGTGGTGGGAGGTGACCTCTTTGAGTGGTGATATCTGAGCAGAGTCGTGAAAGGTAGAAGGAAGCCGGTGTTAGCCTGAGAGAACATGAGGTACAGAGGAGAACAAGCCAACAAGCCCGAGGCAGGAAGAGACCGGTGACTTTGATCTAAACAGGGGCTGACTGGTTGGAAATGAATTGAGGAGTGAGGCAGGGGCCACCTCCTGTAAAGACTTGCCAGCTGTAGCTAGACTAGGGAGCTATTGAAGCAGCCAAATTTAAGTTTAAAAAGGTTTTTCTAGGTGGCCATTATTGCAGGTGCCAAAGGGAGAAATACGGGTTTCAGATGAATAGTAGCCAATTAAGTGGTGAGCGATAGTTGAAATATAACTCGAAGCTAGAGCTGATGGTGGTGACAAAAAAAAAATCAAGAAAGGCCACTACTTTTTGTCTTGTAGGGGGGGTGAGGGGGTAGGGGGGCGAGGGGGAAGGCGGGGAGAGAGAGGGGGCAATAGTACTATGCATTGAACCAAGGAGGGGGGAGTGTAATTTAAGAATATCAGTCAAGTAAAGGTACAAAGAAAGCAAATGGATACTTTAAACATTTATTATTGGGCTTCTATTTGTTTCAAAAATATTTTCTATATTTTCCACATGGCAAGAATTGTTTATGGTGAATATACTCAAAGTTGCTGAAGTGAACTTTATCATTCCCTCAAGTAATCTGACCTGTAGAGAGCTCCTCTGCACTGTATTTACTTTGAAGGAATTCCCTAAATGTCAAAGGTATCTGCCTGAACCTTCCTGAATCTTTCCCAGGTCAAGAATCATATCCTACTAGACACAGACACATGGCAGCCCCACACAGAAAGCACCTGCCGAAGGACCGCTAGTTGTGCTACCTTAATGTATTCAAGATGTGAGATTGTTCTAGACCAGTGATGTTCTAGAGCTCGGTGTGCCAGCATTTTGAAAAACCCTAACTTAACTCTGGTGCTGTGTCACATATACAAATTTTTTGATACTTTTAACCATAGTAAAACAAAGATGTATATTTTTTATATTTATTTTATATATGTAAATGCCATTTAACAAAGAAAAATCAACCAAAAAAATGAGTTTGCGTGTCATCTCTGACATGCATGTCATAGGTGTTCTAGCCCAGGGGTGGGCAAACTTTTTGACTCGAGGGCCACAATGGGTTCTTAAACTGGACCGGAGGGCCGGAACAAAAGCATGGATGGAGTGTTTGTGTGAACTAATACAAATTCAAAGTAAACATCATTACATAAAAGGGTATGGTCTTTTTTTTTTTTTAGTTTTATTCATTTCAAATGGGCCAGATCCGGCCTGCGGGCCGTAGTTTGCCCACGGCTGTTCTAGACTCTCTAAAGCAGGATTCAGCAAATTGTGGCCTGCAGGCCAAATCCAGTCCTCGCCTGTTTTTCTAAGTACGGTTTCATTGGAACGCAGACACACCTACACTTCAGGTATGATGTGTGGCCGCATTCTCACTACAGCTGTAAAGCGGGGTAGTTGCTACAGAGACATGGGCCACAAAGCCTAACCTATTTACTAAGTAGCCCTTTAAGTCAAAGCTGACTGACCCCTGCTCTAAAGTATCTTTTAACCATGAAGCCTCATGTTCTTATTATTTAAGGGAAAGCAAATCTCAGATGAGCTAAGTTCTATGTTCATTTACCACTTGAAATAATTATGAGTAGATCCGATACTCAGCATTTTATTTTAGTGATTTTCTTTTCTTTTCTTTCCTTTAAAGCTGAAAATCAGAGTTCAGTCAATACAACAGAAAGGCCAGGTAAGTGAATGTTTTTATCCTCTGAGGATGTTTGTGTGTAAAATCCCCAAAACAAGACAAAGTAGATCAACCAGTTTGAGGGCAGGGTGAAACAGTCAGGGAAAACATTATATAGCAACTCAGATGTTTATTAGAGCGCAGGTTTAAAAATAAAAGCAGACCAGGGGAACACACAAGAATGTGCTTGAATATTCTGTGGCTTTAGTGAGTGGAACCAGCCCTGGTATGTAGATGAAGCCTATGGGATTGTCCTCTGACCAGAACCTGCTTTTCCTGGTCTGTTTCTATGATTGGCATGCCCTCTCCCAGAAGTATAGTGTGTCTATAAGCTGTTTTCTCTGTATTTCCTAACAAAGCCTGGTCCTGGCATACAAAGAGATGATGTTATAAACCACAGTTAACAGCCTAAATTTTGTCACGCCAAGAAGTGCTCATGTTTTGCCATCCTTAGTTTTAAGCGGAATGAATTTCAGATGATGGGACAGCAGGAACTGAAAATGATAATTGGATAGGGGAAGATGGTAACGTTGAATCTGCCTGTTGTTTCGAAATCAAAAATTATTTGGTGGATTTTTATCTTCTTACATTCTATCTGGTACTTTACTAAATGACAAGTCTCTTAGGTTCTCAATCCTGGTCACCTCTGGTATTTATAAAATGAGAAATATGTGAAATAAATATACAAGATCATGTAACTTTTTTAAAAATCAGAAAAATAAAGCCATGAAAATTTTAAGTGAATCTAATAACATTTTCACAGCAAACGGCCTAAATAATCATCATAATCTACCTTCTACTTTTAATGTTCAAGGAATTCAAAACTGAAGTGATTATGCTTTTAACTTTTAACGATGTATTTTCTGTATATCTCATGAATGAAGAGTTTAATTTTTATATTATCAGTTCTCTGTATCTCATCTCATCACCACGTTTGCATTCTCATCTCCATTGACATAGTCTGGAAATGCACTCGAAAGAGCACTGGAAACAACCTAGCAAAACCAAGCATACAGTAGTACATCCAGGCAAAGAGCGAGGCTTGGCTTTGCGTTTGGTGATGCTGTGCATTTCTGGAGAAGTCCTTCCCTCTGGTCCACAGACTGGCTCTCCTAGAAGAGCTGTAGAGGGGGAACTGGGAAGCTGCGGAAAGCCTCAGCTCTTTTTAAGGAGGGACTGAGCATCCTTTCTTTTGTTTAGAAAAGTTCCTTTTGTTTACAAAATGCCAGCTTTAGCTATAAGTGATTTTTAAATGTAATGAATAGCCCATTTAGAATATTTTAATTTTGAGTTATGGAAACGAATGCTCCTAAAACAGACAATAAAATGAGCCAAGGATTTGAATAGTGGACTAGAAAGAAATGACACTAATTTCATAAGCCACAAGAAAAGTCAGTCTCAAGTTTCAGATATATGTTGTGGCTAAAGACTAAATCAAGATTTACTAAAAAATAATAATAATAGCATTTATTAATAAGATATTCATTTAAACCTCTGTTAACAGATGTAATTGTGTTTATTTATTTAAAAGGTTTGATTATATATATTATCAAAAATGTTCAAATATCAAATTTGTGAAATATTCACCCATATGATCAGGAGAGGGACATTTAAAAACAATATTTCTTTTTTAGGTAGAAGCTGAGGTATTGTTGTGGGATTGCTTTCTGACCAAAGATCAGCCCACAGAATTGTTAATACTGCTTCTTTTTAAAAAAAATAAATATGAGTTAATATGCATGTGTTTGACTAGATCATATATATTTATCATATTTGATTTTTTTTCATATTATTCATCCAGCTTTAATTTTCTTGAAGAATGATGTTTTTACCACCCCTTTCAAAACCTATTAGTAAGGATCAAGAAACTGATGATTGTTTTATATAGGATCTTTTTTTGGAAATCAAAATAAGTAAGACAACTCTACAGAAAGTGTGAATTATAAGATATTATACACAAATATGATGTTTAATATTATATACTAAAGATAAAAGAAAGGTAGTTGTAGTTATATGGAAATGATTGATACAGGTCTGAAGACATATCCATTCATTTTATTCAATAGTATGCATAGACAGCTATAGTTAACAATGCTAAGGATGGAGAAGTCATGCTCAATGTCTAAAGCATGCAGGGAAGTCCAACTTAAACTTCTCATTGTAACAGATCTGATAAGACTTCAAATTTAGTATGATACCCTGCTAAATATACAGAATAGTATGTTCAGCCAACCATTACTGAGGCATTCAGTAATATGGAAGCTGCCATTAAGTTTCCCAAGAAAGACTGGTCAGCATCATAAATAATTCTAAAATTCTAGTAGTTGTGTAGGTATAAAATGATAGACAAGTTTCAGATGACCTAAAGTTAAGATTGATTGAGGGAAACATGTTTTTCTTTAAGTTGTGGTTGTGTTATACATTGAATATGGGAAAAGCAGTTTAAGAAAGATGAGGAAAGGGTTTATGAAAAAGTGACCTTCTAGCTGCCAGATTATTCTGCCTATTCATTTTCTGTGAGTTCAGAGTTCCTAAGGAGATGGAAAGATTCACTATAAAGTGATGAAAGGCTGTTTATTACTTAGCGACTTCACGTGGCTATTAAAAGTTTAAGCAATGATGGAATTCACTTCTCTTTAGCGTTATCATTTTTCCACAGACTTGTCCTTGTAAATAAACCTCTTTATTTCCTTGATAAAAGACCTCAGCTCTGAAGAAAAATGGACATACATGTTTCAGTGTATTAGGAAAGAAATAAGCCATTTGCCCCTAATTTTGAGGAAAATACAATTATATTAGTTGGGGTTCTCCAGAGAAACAGAGTAAATAGGATAGATAGATAGATAGATAGATAGATAGATAGATAGATAGATAGATAAGTGATAGATAGATAGATAGATAGATAGATGATAGATAGATAGATAGATAGATAGATAGATAGATAGATAGATAGATAGATGATAGATAGATAGATAGGTAGATACAGATAGATTAATTATAGAGGCTGAGAAGTCCCAAGATCTGCAGTCAGCAAGCTGGATGCCTGAAGACTCAGGAAAGTTGACAGTGTCGTTCAGTCTACATGCAAAGGCTTGAGAACCAGGAGACCCAATTGGTACCAGTCAGAAAGCCAGCAGGTTTGAAAATAAAGAAGAGCCTGTATTTCAGTCTGAGTCCAAAGGCATAGAAAGACCAAAGTCTCAGCTCAAGGCAGTCAGGCAGGAAGAGTTTCTTCTTACTCAAGGGAGGATCAGCCTTCTTATTCTTGAATTGGATTCAACCAATTAGATGAGACCCTACATTGGAAGGCAATCAGCTTTACTCAATGACTGATTCAAATGTTAATCTCATCCAAAAACACAATCACAGACACACACAGAGTAATGCTTGATCAAATATCTGGTCATCCCAAGGCCAACTCAAGTTAACACATAAAACTAATCCTTACAGAAGTATTCCTATAGTGACCAGCACACCTTGTGAAGGGTTTCATTGTACCTATTTTCTTCACTTTCCTTCATTGTATTTTAGAAGCCCTACTGCATTGTAGATATTAATTTTTTAAAATTTTTTTATTTATTGATTAAGGTATTACATATGTGTCCTTATCCCCCCACTGCCCCCCCCCACACACACACACACACACTCATGTCCTCACTCCCCTGGTGTCTCTGTCTATTGGTTAGGCTTAAATGCATGCATACAAGTCCTTTGGTTGATCTCTCCCCGTCACCCCCACCCTCCCCTACCTTCCCTCTGAGGTTTGACGATCTGATCGATGCTTCTCTGTCTCTGGATCTATTGTTGTTCATCAGATTATGTTGTTCATTATATTCCACAAATGAGTGAGATCATGTGATATTTATCTTTCTCTGACTGGCTTATTTTGCTTAGCATAATGCTCTCCAGTTCCATCCATGCTGATGCAAATGGTAAGAATTCCTTCTTTTTTACCACAGCGTAGTATTCCACTGTGTAGATGTGCCACAGTTTTTTAATCCACTCATCTGCTGATGGGTACTTAGGCTGTTCCCAAATCTTAGCTATGGTGAATTGTGCTGCTATGAACGAAGTGTTCTCCTTTTCAAAAGCCAATGGTCAGGTTTGATGGTACTTATATCTGTTCTGGCTTCTGATTTTCCATCAAAATTAGTATCTATGAACCCCATGGTTCATCCTGTCATATTTGTCCTGTCATATTCACTGTGCTCAGCACCCTGTGCAATTCCAGTGGATTGGTTGCTGATTTCCAGGAATTCATATAATGTGAAGCATGAATCATTCTATGCAGATGATTATTTACCTGAGTATTCTAATGTTGAATGACAGATTCTTGACACTATTATTCAGTTAGGATCTACTCAAGCTAAAAATACACCTAAAACCAAAGCAATATCTAGAGGTGTGTTGTTGTTTTTGAACTTGGAAATGTTATGATGCTTGAAAGATAAGTTGAGAATAAGAACTCACTGATGTAATGGGAACTATACCAATATTTATGTGGTAGGGAGCGTCTGCCATAAACTTCCACTTAGGAAATTATATAAATCTGGCTATGGCTAAGTGGTTTCTCCTCTGGTTCAGAGATCTGCTGAGTCTCTAAGACATGTTCTGCACTGTTCTTGTATCTCTCCAGTTCACACTGAAAGGCCATAAACTCAGTCTCAAATGATTAGCTGCTCAGCATTCATTTTAAGAACCAATATTTTCAACTGTGGGTATCATTATGGGTGTGTGCTCCTCCAATAAGTTCTACAGTGTGTTTTATTTCAATACATTAAGAATACCTGTCTCCTTGTATGCACCTGCATGGTCTGGTTTGGCCTGTTGAAGGAAAGAGGTGTTCAATTTATCTTGAAGGAAAGAATACATTCTCGACAGGAGCCTAAATTGAAATAGATTATATTTCATGTAACAAAAATAAGAGGCTTGTACTTATAACTCATTCCTACTGAAATGCAGCAGCTTAGGCAGCATTGGGCTGCAGTTAACTCCACAGGCACTAGAGCCTGAACTCAAATCCTGCTTCTGCCACTTACTTGCTGTGTGACCTTGAGCGAATTATTTCTCTATGTTTCACTAAAATGCAAATATTAACAATACAATAATTAAGTGAGTTAATATTTGTAAAACATGTAGAATAATGTTTGGCACATAGTATCTAGGGCTTGAAAACAAAATATCTTTTAATATTTTTATGTCCATATTTTGGATCACTTGCATTCACGTTCTCAGAAAGCATATGGCACAGTTACATATTGAAAAGCTTCTCAGTGTTTTCAGGCCATACTATCCAAAGTGTGAATCTGAGTTAAGATGATGTATCTATGTTTAGGGAGGGGTGAGAACATTCTAAACCTTTCAGAATGCTGAGAAAAAATGTAATTGATCACTGAGAATAATGCCACTAACAAGTAAGAGAACTCAACTCAATCCAAATGCCATATATATATATATATATATATATATATATATATATATATGCTAATTAGACACTGGCCATCTTCCAGCAGTTGGGGGGGAGATCAGGCCAGCAGGGGAGGGCCATTGGGGGCAAGATCAAGCTGGCAGAGGAGGGTCATTGGAGGTGAGATCAGGCCTACAGGAGAGGGCAGTTGGGGGCAACCAGGCTGGCAGGGGAGGGCAGTTTGGGGCAAGATCAGGTCAGCAGGGGAGAGCAGTTGGGGGTGATCAGGCAGGCAGAGGCAGTTGGGGGCGAGATCAGGCCGGCAGGGGAGGGCAGTTAGGAGCGATCAGGCAGGCAAGCAGAAGCACTTAGGGGCAATCAGGCAGGCAGGCAGAGGCAGTTAGGGGTGATCAGGCAGGCAGGCAGGTAAGCGGTTAGGAACCAGTGGTCCCAGATTGCGAGAGGGATGTCCGACTGCCAGTTTAGGCCTGATCCCTGTGGCCTAAACTGGCAATCAGACATCCCCCAAGGGGTCCCCGATTGAAGAGGGTGCAGACTGGACTGAGGGAACCTCCCCCCCACTGCACAAATTTCATGCACCATGCACCATGCACTCATGGAGACAGAGAGAGAGAGAGAGAGAGAGAGAGAGAGAGAGAGAGAGAGAGAGTAATGGAAAGGAAACCAAGAGAGTTTTGAGTCATACTTGGCTTATGGCTTATGGCTTAGCTCTTTCACTATTGTCAGATGAGTTACCTTATCTTTCTGAGACACAGTATCTTTCTTTAAAGCACAAGATTAAAATGATTAAGAATAAGGTGAATTAGCACATATGGAAGTAATTAGCACAGTACCTCACTCCTTCTTTGTAGATTGTACATACTTTTCTGTAAATTAATAATAAGTCATATTCAAATCACAAAGTAAAAATACATCTTCCTTCTTCAATATATATCTCTATAAACTTATCATCTAAAGTAAATAAAACTCCATTCACAGCTTTTACTGGGTTAGAGGACATTGTTACCTCAGATTAGTCATATTGATGGCCCAGAGCAAAGTAAAAGAAATTTGAGATAAAATTTTTTCTTGCATTACTTTAAGAACACAACTATGTCAGAAAAGGTCGCCTTTCATATTTTGCCCATTAACTAGATAGGGTATGCCCTCATGGGTGAAAATACATTCTAGTTATGACAAAATCTGTATTGAAAAGAACCTTGACAAGAATCTAAAATCTTTGAGCTAGAAGAGACTTCAGGGATCATATCAGCATGTTCTTCACCCAAAACACAGGCTGGTACCAACTACGCTCATAGCATTTATTGTCTGTAACACTTATGTGCCACTTCCTTCTGTAATAGACCATTTTCCTCTATGATAACAAAAACCTAGAGTAGACCATGCTTCCTTTCCCTGAGTGTCAGAATCAATTCTTATTGCAATGCCAGCAACTGTATTAACTTTTAGAAGGAGCCTGTTTGTTTCTTCCATTTGCATTTGTTCCATTTCCTATTTCTATTTTATTCACTTTATGGCATATGTCATTGCTTACGTTCCTCAAATCCTTCTTGTTAAGAGTTAGTTTATAAGTAAGAGTCAATAAACAATAACATAGTCTCTCCTATTTTTATCCCTGACATATTGTTGTCTTACTAATTTTCTCTTCACATCTATCAGCGTTGGGCTATGCTTCTCACTTTCCCTGCTATAAATCCTTAATCTCTTCTACTCTGCTGTATTTCCTTCAACATCTACTCTTAGACCCAGAGTTATATCTATTTTTTTCTGTTATTGCAGAATGAATGAATAAACTAATGATACCATAATTTTACATATATAACAGGCCTAAATTAAGATTAAAAATGTAATCTCATTAGTACACTTAGTCTTCAACAGCAGTCACTTTTGCTGACAAAAATGTATGCATTCAGCAAAGACTTGTGGACCTTACTTCTGGACAGTATTTTAGCATTTGGAAACATCAGTGAGCAAAATAAAGATTCTTGCCATCAAGCATTTTGTATTTTGGTATGGGAGAAAAATTATGCTAGATAAATATATTAATTAATAAGTTATATAGTAAGGTAAAAGGTGATAAGTGCTATGAGAAAGAGAAGGTGTAGAGGGGTTTAGGAAGGAGGGATCATAAGTTCTGGAGAGATGCTGTTTGCATATTGAAAAAAGTGATCAGGTAAGCCTCCCTGGAAAGAAGTGAGCCACCTAATCGGTGGGGGAAGAGCATCCAAGCAGAGATTGAATTTGAGGAGATGCTTGGTATGTTTAAGAAACTGCACCGAGGAAGTGGGCAGAGAGAGAGGAAAGCCAGGGCATTGGCTGGATACATTACCCAGGGCTATTGTAAGGACTTTGGTGTGTTTTTTTTTATAAGTGGAATGGAGAGACATTGGGGATTTTGAGCAGAGAGGTGATATGATCTGACTCATGCTTCATAAGTGTAACGTGAGATCTGAGCAGACACCGTCCAGTGAAGCAAGGATACATTTTCCAGGAGCCAGATGATAGTAGCTTAGTCTGAGGTGCTCTCAGGGTAGATCGCATGAAGTCTCCAAATCCTGGATGTATTTTGAAAGCTCATCCAATAGATAGCTTTGATGATTGTGTGTGGGATAGGATGGAAAGATATAAGTCAAAATAGTTCTAAAGTCTTTGGCCTGAGCAATTGAAAGGAATGATTGCCATCAGCTAAGATGGGAAGGCTGTAGATAAAGCAGAAGTCCCAAGTTTGGACATATTTGGCTTTAGATTTTTATTATTTTCTGAAAAGCCAACTGGATTTATGAAGCTAGAATTTAAGAAAAAAATCTAGGCTACAAGTATAAATTTGGGGTCATTGGCATTGATCATTGTATTTAAACCTTAATATTGAATTTAATCACCAAAGAAATTAGTGTAGCTATAGATGAGGAACAAGGACTAAGTGCTGGCCCCTCCAAATCTGTGAGTCAAAAAGAAGAGAAGGAATCAGCTAAAGAAACTAAGAAGAATAGGCCATAAGGTAGAGAAAAAGAAATAGATTGTGCTTTACTGGAAGCCACATGAAGAAAATGGGTTAAGGAGAAGTGAAAGATTTAGCTCCAAACACTGAAAAGTTCTTTTTAAAATGGAACAGGAATCCATCAAATTGCAATTAGAGACCTGTTCCAATTATTTTTAAATAATTGAAAGTGATTAATTCAATTGAATTTACCCTTCAGACACATTGAATGTACACATGTCCCAAAAAAGTGTAGAAAACATAAGAGAAATAAGACTAGAATACAGTTTTACTTTTTTTTTTACACTAGCATGTTTTTTTCTCTACTGTCTCTCACACTTATTAATTACTATGTATTATTTGACTGCCTCTAAGGAAGGTTCCAGAAGATCATCAGAGACTCTTTCGGTCCAAGTCCCTCCTTCCAGGAAAAGCCTGCTTTCATGCTCTTGCCAGGGTCAATCGCTGGGTGGGAGCAGTCTGGGGAAGGCATGGCTTCAGCCCAAACATAGGGATGGAATTTAGAGAAGAGGTGGGGAACCTTGGTCAATTACACTGTCTCTAGTTGGCGTTTTGTGAGGTGCATTTTCATAGTCACCTCAGGTGCTGGGACATCAACAAGGTCTTCTATCTTTAAAGCTCCCAATCATTTATCTAGTAATTAGTTTACAGCACAAGCTAAATATGTACCACTGTCAGACATCAATGGCATAAATCTGCATACATATTATCATAACAGTTTTAGTTCTGAGGGTCTCTTTATTATAATAGACTTTGTTCTGAGGGTCCCTGCCTCAAACAGCCAGCTCCAAGTTCTGGCCCAAAGCTTGCAAATTGGATTTAAATCATGACACAACATATCTGCAATTCAATAAGCAATACAATCACCAAAATTCAGGGTTCAAGAGCAAACCCATATAATCTAAGAGTGCCATCCATTCCAATTTTCCCCATTCCTGACTAGAGCAAAGAAGCATCTGAAAACATAGAGGTTTGGTATATTTTTACACTTAAAATTTTGGAGAAAATTAGGTAAATTGGCTTCGGTTGAAAGATACAACTCTCCAATGGCCTAATCATAATATAATAGGATATTATAAGAGAATAAACTAATAAAATATAATTTAAGTCATTTATGTAATTTATAATCATCTATACCAGTGGTTCTCAACCTTCCTAATGCCGCAACCCTTTAATACAGTTCCTCATGTTGTGGTGACCCCCAATTTCATTGTTACAAATTGAACATAATTAAAGCATAGTGATTAATCACAAAACAATATGTAATTATATATGTGCTTCCCAATCGTCTTAGGCAACCCCTGTGAAAGGGTCGTTCGACCCCCAAGGGGTTGTGACCCACAGGTTTAGAACTGCTGATCTATACTAATAAAAGGGTAATATGCTAATTAGACTGGACATCTTCCGGACAAAGCCACAGTGGCAGGGGCCAAGGCAGAGGCGGTTAGAGGAGATTAGGCAGGCAGGCAGGCGAGCGGTTAGGAGCCAGCAGTCCTGGATTTCGAGAGGGATGTTCAACTGCTGGTTTAGGATTAGGCCTAAACCAGCAGTCGAACATCCCCTGAAGGGTCCTGGATTGGAGAGGGTGCAAGCCAGACTGAGGGATCCCCCCCTCATGCAAGAATTTCGTGCACAGGGCCTCTAATATTATCTATAATAATAAAAGCATAATATGCTAATTAAACCAAACAGCTGAAGGACATTCCAGATGTCATTCTAGACGTCCTTCCAGACGACCTTCTGGACAAAGTTGTGGCAGGTGGGGGCCAAGGCAGAGGCTGCCACCACAGCAGGCATGGACTGAGGCAGAGGTGGTTAGGAGTGATCAGGTAGTTAGGGGTGATAAGGCAGGCAGGTGAATGGTTAGGGGCAATCAGACAGGCAGGCAGAGTGAGTAGGGGTGATCAGGCAGGCAGGCAAGCAGTTAGGGGTGATCAGGCAGACAGATGAGCAGTTAGGAGCAATCAGGCAGGCAGGCAGAGTGGCTAGGGGTGATCAGGCAGGCAAGTAAGTGGTTGGGGTAATCAGGCAGGCAGGCAAGCACTTAAGGGCGATCAGGCAGGCAGGCAGGTGAGCGGTTAGGAGCCAGCGATCCAGATTGTGAGAGAGATGTCCTACTGCTGGTTTAGGTCAGACATCCCCCTAGGGTTCCCAGATTGCGAGAGGGTGCAGGCCAGGCTGAGGGACACCCTCTCCTTCCCATGCACGGATTTTGTGCACTGGGCCTCTAGTATATAATATAAAAAGTATCAAGTACTCTTCTAAGCAATTTAAATTATTTTTACTCATTTAATTTGTACAACACTGGGATGTAGAATTATTATAATCACCATTTGTAGATGTGAAAGCTCAGACACAAAGAAGTTAAGTATAAACTATCGGAACTAGATAGTTTATACTTAGAACTGTAGCTGCCACTTAACCTGTCTATGAGAAGGTAATAAAGTAGGAGTCTTGAAAATTAACCCTTGGGAAATCCCAGATGGATTAATGCCACTGGTTATTTTATCAGCCATCTCATACTCTACCAACACAATAGAATAACATTCATTTTCACTAAAACCCTGGACACTGAAAAAATAAGCTGAAATTCTGAAGGATTCAGCTAGTTCCTCTTCTTTTATTTAATATTCTTTTTTTCTGCCTGCCGACTGCACTAGTCTGATATTTTTCTTTGTTCTTATGGGCATATATCTAGCTTTCTCCCACAGATCTCCTACATGGTATAAACTCTAAAAATTATTCTTCCCCCACAGATGTCAAAATGCATGAGCATTTGCAGTGCATGCTGGGCTGTGGGTGGCACAGGAGAAAAGATCCAAGGCAGTCAAATGCAATATCAGTTTCTTTGGGGCAACTATACATGGCCTCAATACTCTTGAGGGGCCATGATTATAAGAGATGTCTCTTAGTTCAGCCAAGCTGCCAGCTACATTTTACTGCACACTCACTGTAGTCAGAGCTCCATGTGGGGTGTGGTGGGAGTTGTGGTCTTCTCACTCCAGAAACTTGAAGTTCAGTAGAAAGACAAGGCAAACAGGTGTGATGAAAAGATATCACTTTATAGAACAAGAAAAAGTAGATGATTTTTCAAAAATTTTCTAAATTTAATCTTATCCAAAATTTATAAGAATAAGTTCTATACACTTATAAAATATTTGATTACTTGTATTTCTTTGAAATTTATTGAGATTTGTTGGTTTTGAATTGTATATTTTTATTAATTTTTTGTTTCACTCCTTCTAACTAAAGATGGCAAATGTTGACTTAAGCAAACAAATATAATTATAATAAATTTAATTTACAGTTCTTTGAAAGAAAAGATTATGGGCAGTGGTAAAAATGTAACCAAGCAGCAGTTACTCTAGATAAGCCACATAAATGTAAACCACTGCTGAGCTTTAAACATGAAAACAAAGGATTTTTTTTATTTTCCCCCAACTTTTAACCATAGCCTCAACTGCAGTCTTTCTTTTTAACCAGTAAGTAACACTATAGAAATGAAGTCCTGTGTATTTATGTTCATTATAAGTATGTGTGATGGAAAAAATCACTATCACCCAAAGTTATAATATCTGAAATGTGAATAATGCTTTTGTATAGATTTTCATCCCAGGAGAATCTCATGCTGTAGGTGATACAGGTTGTAGCCTAAGATAAGAGATGTACTCAAGTTTTTTTGGCTGTTCTTGAAGATGCACTACTGATACCCAGGTTTTGAGGTTCAGAATGTAATTGTTATTACAGGAGGAAAAGATGAATTTAGGATTTAATGTACAATTGTATGTATCCTATTATTCAATAAGAAAGTGTTTTCATAGATTTTCAGAAATGCAAACTCTTTGAATCTGCAAAGAAATTCAATAAGAAGAGTTAACACTATAGTTTGACTCTGGCTGTCTGATTTTTTCCTACAGTTAGCACTTCACAACCAGATGCCTCACCTTCTCAACCCAGTATATTACCCCCAATGTCAACAGCAATTGCAGAAAACATCTCACAATCTCAAGGTATGATTTCTGTGTGCATGACTAGAAACTCACTTTGCTCAACTCCTTATCACCAGGAAAACCCTACCAATCTTTAAAAATATAACAACAGCTTTATTAAATTATAATTGCTATACAAAAACACACATCTATAAAAGGGGAGACATGAGGAAACTGTTACAGGTGATGGATATGTCTATTGCTTTGATTGTGGTGATGGTTTCATGGATGTATGTCCAAACTCATAAAATTGTATACATAAACACCCGGACAATCTTAATTTGCAAAACAGAATTCTTTCAGAATGAGATCAAATGTATTCATTTGAAGCATCCTACCTATAGATCACAGAGGCTTACTTAAATTGAGGATAAAGGGAGGATTGTGAGGATTGGCACATTAACCAAAGGTAACTCATTTTTTCTTTCTTAAAATAATAGGCACTGAGAATGAAAAAAATGCAAGCCCTTCTTCAACCAGCTCCTCTCATTCCAGTGAGTAACAGACATATCTTCATTCATAGACATAGATATGCAGAATATTTTAATGTTAGCAATAAGGGAAGGAATTCAATTACAGATAGACTTTTATCAGCTTTACTGAACCTGCAATCCCATTAAAATCCTGTCTGACTGCCACTTGCTTAGAGAATTTCCTACGTATGAGTCTTAATGAGCACTCTTTTGAGATTATTTTCTTACCTTAGTGCTAAGCAATTACCACCAAACGTCAAGGTGAATTGATGGGACTGGTCTCAGATAAGCCAAAGTATACAGACAGAGATCCCCATAAAAATGAGTTGTTTACCTTTACAAAACTTTGTCTTCATGTTAAAATGGCCTTTTAAGAAATATTCCATTTTAGCAAAAATAGATATACTAGTATGTCATATAACATACAGGTGGGGCAAAAATAGGGTTACAGTTTTGAGTGAAACACCGAGTTCATTCTTGTTATGTATTCTTATTGTGTTATTTTCCATATGAACAACTGTAAACCTACTTTTGCTCCACCTTGTATATGTTTATGCTAGGACTAAATGGACTTAAATATCCCTGGAAATTAAGACTAATATGAATACATATGAAGCTGGGATGATAGGTTTAGGTAAAGCCAATCCATTCAATAGGTCAGAATTGCACTCATTGACTTGATGATTTATGGTTTCTTCATTTGGGAAGCACTAATGATCTCACTGAAGGTCTAATATGAACCCAGAACTTACTTAAAACAAATATTTAATCATAACAATGGAAGTGAAAACCATTTTACAAATGAATTGGTTAACTATTCTCATTCCCTGATAAACTTGAGGAACACATACCAGTAAGCAAGCAGATGAGAATACCTACTAAATGGTAACTATAATTTCTGTAACTCTAGCTTTACCCCTAGGACAGAGTTTTCATCTTATCACTGTTGTTTCAATCTGGAAATGACTGGCAGAAAAGAGGCAGATGCTAAAATAAATTAATTAATAAATAAACAGTAAAACCCTCCTCTTAATAAAAATAGGAAAAAACATAATCGCCGAGACATGTATGTACACATGCACATTGTTCTTGAACCATTTGTTCATGTTTAGAAATAATGTGCCCTGTGATATCCAATTTTATCCACTTATGCTATTTTATACTTTTTCTGGTTCTAAGATATTACCATTGAAAGATATTTGTGAGGTTTTTAGAAAGCCAGCTTTATAACTAGGGTAGTTTCAGTATTGGCTATCTAAGTCCTTTTTTCCAATAATTTGGCTGTAAAGTAGTAAAGAATATATGAGTGAATGTGGGTCTGACTCTAGGTCTAGAGGACATCTTCTGCCTCTTGTCTTCCATTTCCTCACTCCCCCAGTCTCCAGAAGAATGGAGAACTATCTCTCTTAGGTTTGAAATTTTAGTTCAGAAAGGCTACAAGACTGACATCAAGTGGATACGTCAGAAACGACAACTAAAGCAAAACCCATGAATCAGATAGATCTTCTTTGCTTAAAATACAATATTTTAAATAGAATGATATTTAAAGAAGAAAGCATGCATTTTTTTGCTCAGTTCATAAACTATTGTGAAACTCAATTGCCACTCTAACTGACAATGTCTCCACTGCTTCTCAGGTATTATTCTGCCGGTGGTTATTGCTCTAATTGTAATAACACTTTCAGTGTTTGCTCTGGTGGGTTTGTATCGACTGTGCAGGAAGACAGACCCAGGTAGGTAACAGTGTTTTGCTTCATTTTGTTTCCTGAAAGGAGAATGCTCATGCTAGATCTAAACTTAAGTTTATACTCTTACGGGAAGGTGGGAATTGTAGAAAGAAATAAAATGCCGTATTGCTTGATCTCAAATATAGAGGGGAAAGAACTGAGAAATCTGTGGAATGCTGGTGAATGTAAGGAAAAGGGATTAACTACTAGGGGCAGATATCAAATGTGAACAAATACCTTTCAATTTAACAGCCCGTTTTGTGGGCAGTTGAGGGAATGTGGGAGTACAGAAGGCATGAAAGGGCATGCCTTACCTATTGTGAAGGCTTGTTCCTTTTCCGGGTAACAGAGGATGAAGCGAAGTCTTGCTGAGAATGTAGTTTAGGGGCCC
This sequence comes from Myotis nattereri, assembly GCF_964212035.1. Taxonomy (NCBI): domain Eukaryota; kingdom Metazoa; phylum Chordata; class Mammalia; order Chiroptera; family Vespertilionidae; genus Myotis; species Myotis nattereri. The sequence goes on from NC_138075.1 coordinate 162,436,912, forward strand.
ATAATCTGAAGAGTGTCCTGTGACTCACTTCCCTTCCGGGAAGCACAGCTTCCTTCCAATGAAAATGTTTTCCTTCATGACTGCGTGTTCTGCTAATTGAATTGATTCCTCGGGACTGAACATTATTGCAATTTTTAGTGGAATTCTAGGTTGAAATTATTACCCTTTTTAACCTCTCCAGTAGCATTTGGAATTCTTTTCCCTTTTCTTCAAAAAAGTCACTGCTCTCTTTTAAACATTCTTTGTTTACTTCTTTTTGATGTTTCATCTTCTCCCTGCCTCTGAATACTTAAGAACCCTGTAATGGCATTTTATTTTTTATTCTTTTTTAAATAAACGTTTAATTTTAAAATAGATTTGCATTCACAGAAACATTGCAAAGATTGTTACAAAGAGTTCCCACATACCACATAGCTGTTATTCTTATTATTAAGATGATATAGCCCAGCCAGTGTGGCTCAGTGTTGGAGTGTCAAATTATGAACCAGGAGGTCACTGTCACAGTTCTATTCCAGGTCTGGGCATATGCCCGGTTTGCAGGCTTGATCCCAGGTAGAGGGCATGTAGGAGACAGCTGATCAATGAGTCTCAAACATCATTGACTAGAGGCCCAGTGCATGAAATCTGTGCACTGGTAGGGTCCTTAGCGGCGGCTGGCTAACAGCTGACAGCCGGGTCCTCCCTTCGTTCGGTGCCACCCTCTGATGGTCAGTGCACTTCACAGAGAGCGGTTGAGCTCCTGGTCGGTCCAACTCTCACCCAAGGGGACAATTTGCATATTAGCCTTTTATTATATAGGATGTTTCTATCTTTCTCTTCCTCTTCCTTCCTCTTTGAAATCAATAAAAATATATAAAAATAAAAAGATGACATATTTGTCACAATGAATTAACTAATATTAGTTGATACATTAGTATTAACTAAGGTCCCTACTTTTTCAGACTTCTTCTAACCTTATTGTCTTTTCTCTATTCCAGGAAATTGAGCTTTTTATTCAATGTTTCATCTGAATCCCCCTTCAGCTCCCATGGCTCACACTCCCCTCTATTATCTTAAACATAAATCTATTTCCCATCACAGGCCCCTGCCCTGCTTGTGCGATGTGGTGTTATGTATCCATGCCTTTGTCCATGCTATTCCTTCTTCTAGAATGTTCAGCCCACCATGTAACTTTCATAAAATTCCAATGTCCCATCTGTCCATTAGCACCTACCTCAAACACCAATTTAATGTTTCTTTCTTTGCATAACACACCATCTCTTTAAGCAGAATTCTATAGAATTTTATGAAATTCATCATGTTATAGTATAGTTACTTCTCCATGTACCTGTGTCCCCTTACTCTGTTCCAGGTACTATAACAAAAATACAAAGACTGTGTGGCTTAAACAATAAACATTTATTTCTCACAGTTCTGGAGGCTAAGTTCAATCAAGGTGCCAGATTGGGTGTCTGGTGAGGGTACTCTTGCTGGCTAATATATGGCCACCTTCTCCCTATGTCTTCACATAGTGGAAAGCAAAGAAGTACTCTGTGGCCTTTTTTATAAGGGCACTAATCTCACTGAGGACTCAACCCTCTGACCTAATCAACTTCCAAAGGCCCAACATCCTGATGACATTATATTAGGCATTAAGATTTAACATATGAATTTTAGGGGAGCACACACATTCAGTCCATAATATCGGGCAGCCTTTCTAGTCACACATCATGTATTATTCTCATTGCACTGTGCATATTATAAGACAGAATCTACTATATTCTTGTTGACTGAAATTTTCAATAAAATAGAACCTTGCCTTTCCCCATTTTAATTCTAAATATTTCACCAGCAGAACTCTACCTAAGTTTCAAATACTGTTAAAAAGTAAACATCCATTTTTATAAGATATATAAGCTACACTGTTTACCCCATAGACAGTGTGCCCTCTGGGTACTAACAAATGCTGTTCCTGAAGCCAGTGTCTAACCATGCACTGCACGGACAGCTTGGTGCAAGAGCGTAACAGTGCAAGGGAAAGTTATGAGACAAAAACAAACAAATAAAAACAACAAAAAACAGTAGTGTTCATATTAGACCTTGGTGGAGAATGAGAATAAACACATCAATGACTTTCCCTTTGGGAGTTAGTGAATAAAGCCTCTTAAGAATGTCTAAAATATGTTTTCTTCCTCAGTTTCCAGAAGGGAAATAGCATTTTTATAAATCAGTTTAATTTCTCTAAGTTTCTAACCACCAATACTATTTTTTAGGGTAAATCAACCATCCAAGTTGAAACTTGTGGGTGTTGAGCACATAGAAGAGATTAAAAAAAAAGAAATTAGTGTGCTAAATCCATCTGTAAAAACACCCTCTACTGAAAAACTGTTTTACATAGGAAGATTTGCAAATTAGTTAACTGAAAAGTTGACATTTACAATTAAAGAGGACTCTATGAATGAATTGAATCATTGAGGGGGGAAATGTATAAAATTCCAACCACTATGAAAAGTAAAATAATAAAATAAAAATAGTATAATTATGGAGAATTATTCTGAAGACATACAATACTTTATAACCAAGTTTGGCAGTTGTGCAATTAGCCAAATCTATTGGGTTTTCATTAACTTTGCTTGCCAAACAGAATTCATAGCATTGCTGTCATTAAATTAGCACCATTAAACACCTACAGTAATCAGTCTTCAAAATGTTGGTGAGACTTCATTAAGTTCAGAAAATTAGTAAGCCCACTCTGCTCACTGGAAGACAACATGAATCAGATTTCAATATGAAATTGAGTTTATCCGGATAATGTTGACAGTAGTCTGAGCTTTAACCCAAATAGAACAGCATATATTCCAAAAGTAGTCTGTTGGTATGTGTCTATCTGATAATAAACCCATTATTACCGTATCCCAAGGAAAAATATTAAAATAGGCATAGAAACAGTATCACTGCATGTAGGAACAGGGCTGTGAGCATCACAGGTGATATCATATAAAGCACTTATAGTAGGAATTTTAAAGTGCTGTTAAAACCCTACTGATGGTAGGGAAGACAAGGTCAGGTCGACTTGGTGAACAGCATAGGGTACCATGAATTAAATTGCAGGAATTAAGAGTCATGGTGGTGTATGACTCTTACCAGGTGAAGCTGAACTAGCCAGAATATTAGTGGAAATCAAGGTCTTCATAACACAACTAGAGGTCCAGGGCACGAATTTGTGCACCAGTGGGGTCCTTTGGCCTGGCCTGTGGGATCAGGATCTGGCTAAAACTGGCTCTCTGACATCCCCCAAGGGGTCCCGGATTGCGAGAGGGTGAAGGCCAGGCCAAGGGACCCCACCAGTGCACGGTCGGGGCCGGGGAGGGATGCGGGAGGGCTCTGGGGCATGTCCGGCCTATCTCACTCAGTCCCGATCGCTCAGTCCCAATCAGCCGGACCCCAGCAGCAAGCTAACCTACTGGTCAGAGCGTCTGCGCCCTGGTGGTCAGTGCACATCATAGTGAGTGGTTGAGCAGCCTTAGCATATCATTAGAATATTACACTTTGATTGGTTGAATGGCCGACCAGACACTTAGCATATTAGGCTTTTATTATATAGGATAGGCCACAGTGAATGCAAGGTTTTACCACCATTGCTTCCCAGGGCCATGTGAATCACCAGCGTTCTCTCTCTAGGCCCAGGTTGTTTTCTGCCAGGTCCTGTAAGCAGCTTGGAAAAGCATACAGAAGATTAGATGCCATTAGTAGCCTCAGTGATATTTTGCAGGGCACTTTAGAGAGACTCAGTTAATGTGATTCAGATGCAATTAGAAGCAATATCATAGTTCACCACAAATTCAGAGATTTGTGTCCCCAGAAAGAGCCATGAATAAAAAAATGTCAGAAATTCAATTCTCTGGTATAAAAAGGCAATACTGAACTTTGAGGAGAATTTTTTTCAGAGGTACTGAAATAAACAGAGACCTTTTCTGGTGTTTGTGGACTATGTGATAACAAATAGTAGTTTCACATAGTGATAAGAAACTTAGTGCAGAAGTCAGTTCAGTGGAGTTGGCCTACTTGGGGGCTATCCCGTGAATGTATTAGCCATACCTGAGGAAGGAGTGCTAATCATGTCTGAGAAAATGAACAATGAGGCAGGGAGTGAAGAGATTAAAAAAGTCAAAAATTGGCTTTAGAACTATCTCTGCACTGAAAGTGGCAGGGGTATCAAGTTTTTTTGTAGCCAAGCTTCTTATAACTCTAATAATTCTCTCCTCTCCTAGGCACAGCAGAAAATGGGAATGACCAGTAAGTAAAGCTACATTTTTTCTAGAAGCTCTGACTGTATCATTTACATAGGAAAATCATTGATCCTTTACTTACACATCTTTGTTTGTATTTTTAAAGAATTTGTGTAGAAAGTATTGTAAATGGAGTTTAACTATTTTTTTCAGAGTTCTCTCTTTTCAACGGAAATTCCAGCAACTAAAAGAGGACTGTTCTTAAGCTATTCAAAATTATTAAAATGGCAAATCAAAAAGTGAAATGCAAAAATAGAAAAATGAATACCACTGCAATAATAAATATAATATAAAACATACCTAGAGTTTTAAAATACTTTTCCCAGTGGAATTTTCAGTATGTTTCTCACAATTAGGGAACTATCATGTCTGCACCTTGAGACAGCTCTGAGCGGCTTTTTTAACAGTAGATGTGCGTTCTGCTTTGACTTTTTAAAAACAAGCAAAGCAGTTGTTACCAATCCACCCGACTGTTGCCATCAAGGTGCTATAAAGAGACTATTTTTTTAAATGAATGTTAAAACCAATTCTGTGCTTAAGTTTTCTTTGTTGATCTGAATTTGTATGCTGCCTTTATGTAGGTGTTTTTGTATGTTCATCATGCAATGAAACTTAGAAATACTATCTGTAGGTCACCTACCCTGCTTAATTAGAAATAAAGGTTCTTGAGAAGTCCAGGGGGGAAAAAGGGTTTGAAAGTGTATGGAATTTGAGAAAGAGGAGACGGGAACCCTTAGCTAAAATGGCCAGCAGTGTCCAGTGTCCTCATAAAAGGGGATACTCTTAGAATTTATCAGCAGCTCCCAAAGTTTGGATACATGTCTGTGTCTTTCGCTTTGTAATTCAGGACTGAAGCCATGTACCATAAAGACCTGTGACAGGTGTTTCCCATGACCCATCTTGATGTTTAATTTCTCTGAGGACCATTGCTGTAGCAGAATGATGGGGATTTATTGGCTCGATTCCAGAAGTGGAAAGTGCTATGTGTGTGTCTGCATGTGAAGAGACACGAGTTTTGCCATAAAAACACATAAAATATATATATGCTTTTGTATCTTCTTCATTCTGTGTGTATAATGTTTACTTTCTATCCCAGACAGGCCATGCTAATTACTATGGTGTTAATTTAATGTTTTCTGTCCCAAATAGACCCCAGTCCGATAAAGAGAGTGTGAAGCTCCTCACTGTGAAGACAATCTCTCACGAGTCGGGTAAGCTCCCAAATTGTGGATTAGATGAAAAAGGGTTATTTCAGAATTCTGCTTGGATTTTGTTCATGTTGAAACATAACCGGAAAGCATAGCTTCTTCAGAAATAGTCAGTTAGTAGCTCCCTTTCAAATTTTCCTTGAAAGGAAAAACAAGCCCTAAAAATATAATTTTGGGGTAAAAATTTTGGGATTATCTGGCTTTTAGAAGTTGCTTGTTATAATGTGTAGATGTGTTCAAAAGAATGGGAGCTAACTAGAGTCATTTTCCATTCTGCAGTAATGGCAGAAAGAACATTACATGTACTATGTAGGGTTTTTATTATCTCTGTTATCTTGTCTCATTTTTGCTAATTGCTGTGTATACTCCCCTGGAACCAGGATTTATCAGTTAAAGTGTAAATCATATTTTGTAACTTCACATGATGTTAATTGAGTTTCCCCATGAGGAAAAAATACAATTTCCTGTTGATAAAATTTACATTTCTTTTTCCAGTTTCTTAGGTTTTGATTTTGCTTGATTTGAAATGTAAATGTGTGTTTTTTTCCAAAATATACATATGATTTGTTTGAGTTATAGTGTATCAAGAGCAATGATAAATGAGATGCCACATAGCTTTTAAAATTAAAAAAAACACCGATTGTTTTCTTGTTTTGAGTAGACCACATATTTAAGACACCAATATCACAAAGCAGATAAATAAAAAGTAATTATTAGCTTTACAAAATGGTCCATGTGGCTCTAACTTAACTATCAAGTTATAGAATACATTTAACCATTCAATTCCCCCAATTTTACCTACACAAAATAGTTTGAGAATGCTGATGTTATTTAAAGTAAGAGCTATGTAATGATAAACTACATTATAAATATGTAGCAATTTTTTTAAAAGACAGAAAGCTATAAATATTGTCTCACTTTAAGAGCAAGCTCTCAAAGGCTGAATGTGGTCCCAATTTCAGGTAGGAAATTCTAACTAGAGCAAACTACAAGAAGCAAACAGAAAACTTGAGAAGTGAGGGTACCCAATATCTGTAGACAGGCCCAAACCCCTCTCATGAGCCAGTCTCTTAAGAGAGACCTTCCTTCATGATGTACCTGGTTCCTTTATTCCTACCTGGTTCTCTCAGAGGTAACCATCTGAATGGGCAGAGGAGTAAAATTCATTCATAGGTGATTGGAAACCACTCACAGGTCCCCTAGCCATTCACCTGGCTCCACGAAGTAGCCTAGCCTATTCCACCAGGTCAGAGAAAAGGAGCCTAAATATGAACTAGTCCTGAGTAAGTCCATGAAGGATCCTGAGCCTGCCTATACCATTTGTCAAGAAGAGTTCTCAGAATCTGCCTGTGACTTGTAAGCAAGCATCACAATAACGTCATGTCCATTGGGAATTTAACCTAACCTGCAGCCTGGGCTCCCCCAGCTGGGGATGGGCTGGCTGCCCAGCACTTGGAGGAAGCCTCTGTGTAGGAGCCCCTGGTTCTCCTTGGGGGAGGGACTGGGATCAGGACCCCCCACTCTACCATCCTTTTCTACCAGGGAAATGACAACGCACACCAGAATTGAGGCTTCCAGAGGGGAAAACTCTAAAGAACCTTTTGTTTCTTGATGGCAAATTTAATATCTGGTTCTCCTGTAAGGACCAAGGATAATTCTACATCAGCTGACCTCTCTCACTCTCCTAGTAATTGAAGTAATAAGTGGAATAGACTATGGCATGATAATTAAGACTCTTAACTCTCCAAGCTCCCTTTACTTCATAAGGAGGCTTTATTATCATCGAAATAATCAGATCTGTTGTTCTCTGATACTTTTCTGGTATTTCTGCCAACTTCAATTTAGGCCTCACATCTCATTTAATAAAATAACTTTTAAATGGGCAACCCAACTGATTACTGTGGAAATATTCGACCAGATGACAAGAGTGAATTGGTGTTTCAAAGGTTTCAACAGCCTAGATTTAATCATCTGAAACATAATGATCTGCAAATGCTCTTTGTGCCACCACAATTCTTACTAAAGTCTGGTTCCTAAAACACAAATAAATCTCTTTCCCCTGCTTTTCAAACTTATTAAAATAAGATTTTTTTATAAAATTATGCTCACCATAGTTAACAGAAGTTATATTATTATAATTATTTTTACTTAAATATCCTTTGTCCAACAATGACATCTTTCTTAAAATAAAACTAAAATAAAATCTAAAATGATTAGGTTTGATATAAGTTCACAGATTTAGCCCAATTTCCCCCTATCTCCTATATAAAAATTTTTAGAAATTTTAAGAATGTAGAAAGTAATTTGTTAGAACAAATACCTGACTACCCATCACTCAGAATTGATGAGTGACACATTTTATGTTATTTGCTTCTAAGAAAGAATTCATGTGCCTAAGTGGTAACAGAATGAAATTTGAGTTTCCATGGCCATGCGTTCATTGGATTAGTCAGTATTTCAATTAATAAACTCTGGTCTTATATCTGAAAATGAGTTGTGTCATTTTAGAGGTCACTAAGTCATGTCTCCAAGGAAACAGAGCTCTGTAGCCACCACCTTCAAAGGGAAATGCCAGTGGGTGCTAAATTGTCTGGGTTTCTAGAAGCCTCAGTGAACCTTGATTATTGCTCTGGTCATTTTGTGCTGATAAGAAAGTTCCTTGCCCCTGAACCTCCTCTGATTAGACTAAGATACTCATCTATCCACACTCTCTGCTTTCTTTGAATATGTTCTCTCTCAAACAGCGTTCTGCTGCTGAAAATGTAGCCCATAAATGTTTACAATTTGATTATTTAAATTAGGGGTTTTCTTTAAGTAAAAGAAAGCCTAGTAGAGTATAACAAGAACGTGATTTTAGCAAAAATTAAACACCAAACATGGCAGATCAAGGGGTCTTTTATGAATACCCAGAAGATACCACCCAGCTTCAGTAAAGAATCTGGCCAAGTTAAACATCCCATGATGGCCGAAAACCGGTTTGGCTCAGTGGATAGAGCGTCGGCCTGCAGACTGAAAGGTCCCAGGTTCGATTCCGGTCAAGGGCATGTACCTGGGTTGCGGGCATATCCCCAGCGGGGGATGTGCAGGAGGCAGCTGATCGATGTTTCTCTCTCATCGATGTTTCTAACTCTCTATCTCTCTCCCTTCCTCTCTGTAAAAAATCAATAAAATATATTTAAAAAAAAAAAAAAAAAAAAAAAAACATCCCATGATGACTGCAAAGTATACATGTGACATGATGCATGTTAAATGTGATTCCCAGCGACATCACATCTCAGAAAATTATTATACATTATCTCATTTTTTAAATTAAAGGCAACAAGAATTATGAAGAAAACTGCTTAATTAGTTAAAGAATATATGACTGCACAGAAAAAAGAAAACACAGTATCTTTGAATTTAGTTTCAAAGCATTGCTTGATTTTGAACCATTTGGAGGAAGAAAAAAATGATATCTGAATTCATTATAATATTGTTCTGCTTAAAAACTCTAAGTGTGTATTAGCTGAGATTAAGCTCAAACACTTGACCCTGTGTGCTGGGCCTGCCGTGCTGTGCCAGACTTCTCCTGTTCGGTTTTGAACCACTTAATAAGGCACATTCCCCAGATGTCACTCATCTCCTATCCCTCTGTTCCCCAGTGCACTCAAGCTCTTTTGAAGGGGATGGTGTGTGCCAGGCCAACTCAGCCAAGGGTTTGGTGAGCCTGAGCCGTGGCGGCAAAGGATGTAGAAAAGACAGACAAAGAGAATAAGCTGGGTCTAGGTGGATCTCCTGTGCCTGGCTGAGGCCACAGAGAGAGATCCAGACAGCAAGCTGAGCCTTTATTTTATAGCCAGAGGTAAACAAGGTAGTGGTCACCATAGTTACAGTGTTCTTGTGAGTTTCACTTGTTTTGGCAGCACTTGCTGCATCTCCCTCAGCCCAAGATCTAGGGAGTATCATAAGGTCAAGCCTAATTATGCTAAGCGGGCTGTGCCCACTAAGCTGGGACTTGTTTGTGGCTTTGCCAACAGGTCAATCCAAGGCTTAGCCCTGTAGCCGCACCCTTCAATGGTGCCTTAGTCTCCTTTGCCACTCCTGTCCCCTGCCCCTCCCTCATATGGTCATTACACATTATCAGTATGCTAATACTGTTCAGCATATTATCGTAAATGCACAGTCACTTTTATTTGCTTTTTTTTATTTACAAATTAGAAGTTGATTAACAACAAGAAATAAGCAACAGTGTAAAGATCAGCAAAAAAAAACAAAACAAAAAACAAAACAAAACACGAATGGATTTATAAAGCCATACATAGATTCAGCTTCTGCCTTCCCAGCCCTTCAATATTTGGCTCATTCTCTGCATGCATTCACCGAAGGTTCTTTTCTCTAGGTACATGTGTTTCATTTGCTTTTACCATAGACATCATTATTATAACTCTATTGGAATCAGATTGCTATTGCATCTTTCTCACATTCTCTATTCCCAATTAGAGAGACCTGGAAGGGGATATTAAGAATTGTAATGGTTTTCATAAAGTTTGCTTTACATTTCTGAAAGACAGTAAGGTTCGATGAACGTTTATTTTGTTTACTTCTCATTCCTGTACTTCATACCCATTGATTCCAGGAGATGCTGTGCCTTTAGAGAGCCAAGAGCTGTCCTGGGGTAGAGGCCATGAGGGTCATGGCGTTGGTACTTCTCAGAGCATGGGACCTAAGGCACTCTTGCAAGAAAAATATCAAGAACAAACTGGGTTTGTTCTCCTCATAGGTTTCTGGCACTATTTATTATCTCCATGACTGTGCAGATAACAGGTGACATCAATGGTGTCCCCAAAAGACAGCTTTCCTAACTGGTAGATAAAACCTGGAGTAACATAATGACATTTATTCTCTGACTGGTTTGGCTCAGTGGGTAGAGCATCGGCTGGAGACTATAATCCATTTTGATTTTATGTAGTGTGACAGGTGTTGATATTTGAGTCTGTCTGAAAGATGCAGGTAGTGTGAAATGTGTTGATCATGAATCCAGGGGCATGCCTCTCAGTTTCCTAGGTTAAATGGAATAACACTGTTAACTTGAGTAATGTCCCCTCTGCTATGCTGTATGTCAACAAAGTGTTCCTATTGACCTATAAATTCAATTTCACAAAACTCTCACTGAATTAAACAGAGGATCCTAGAATGTGTTCCTGATAAAATGGCACTTGAAATATATGACATAGGTTTACTGAGGCAGGGCCAGCTCATGGAGCAAGCAATAATCAATAACTCATTCCCTAGGGTACCTCTCTTGTTATCACCTCCCATTCACACACACACACACACACACACACACACACACACACACACACACACCATTCCCAGGGAGTGAGTTAGCGTCCATTGCTCCTTTAGGGTGAAACAGATAATGGCCTAAAAGAGCTCATAAGTCTTTGTGAAAAGGCCATACCAAGAGGCAAATTGTGGCTTTAATGTCATTCTTGCAGGGAAGTTAGACTTCTCTTAAAAAACAAAAGCAAGCCAAGAAACTTTATTTTCATCCTTATTCACTCCCTGAGCTTAAGGTTCAAAACATCTTCTGTTCCTAGGTGAGCGCTCTGCACAAGGAAAAACCAAAAACTGACAGCTTGATGAATCCTCCCCACACCTGGGCAGTAAATATGTAAGTTTCCTAATTTCATTCTCTGAGCTACTCATTAATGTCTGCTTTGTTAGCCGGTTGCAGCTTAGATGACTTTCAAAGACTTTTATTAGGAGAAAAGTTAATGGTTTGTGCCAGTGAAACCATCATTGTCTATTTGTCTAAAAACAAACACTAAAATGATTTGCCAGAGCAATGAATGGCTGGGGGGGGGGGGGGGGGGCTGTAAAAAGTTCTTCCAGTCGCCCGGCCTACCTCAGAATGGCACAGTCCCTGCCTATCGGGGATGTTTCCTTCTCATTGCAGTTTGCCTGTATCTGGGTCACTATACACACACTGACAGTGCACTTAGACAGGGTCCTATTGCTATTCCAGACTCACAGGACTTAAAGTGAGAATGCTGACAAATGTGTAGTTTATTCCAGGAAAGGTTATGACACAGCAGCAGCATTAGTGTTGGGGTGTGCATACCGCCAAAAGCTGGCACAGGGCATGAAATCCAGAGAAGCCAGCTTGGAGGTCCGATTGTCCTCCCTCCGTAAGGACTACACCAGGATGTCTTTCCTCTCTGGGTCCAGGAACCATGGATGTGTGCACAGAGCACCTCAAACAAGGTGATCCAAAATGTAGTTTCACCTGGAGTTTTTTATACCAAGCCAGTCATGCAGACAATTTCTTGGTCTATAACTAGCTGAGTGACAAAGCCCTCCAGGTATTTTAGTGACTACCATATGCAGATGATCAATTTCACTACAATAATAGTTAATCAATAAATAATTAAAACTTTTCAAAACTATGTTTACAAGCAACACTGCTATTCTGCGTGCTCCATACTTTAACCAGGAATCAGGGCAAAGCAGGTGTATTTCTCATTTCATTAAAAGAGCGCAGGCCTTGTCCTGACTGGTTTGGCTCAGTGGGTAGAGCATCGGCCTGCAGACTGAAAGATCCCAGGTTCGATTCCAGTCAAGGGCATGTACCATAGTTGCGGGCACATCCCCAGTAGGGGGTGTGTGCAGGAGGAAGCTGATTGATGTTCCTCTCTCATCAATGTTTCTAACTCTTTATCCCTTTCCCTTTCTCTCTGTAAAAAAATCAATAAAATATATATTTAAAAGAGCAAAAGCCAATTTTAGGCCTCCTGGAATTAACTGTCCCAGCTTAGCATGCAATTGTCTTTGCTTTCCTAGAATTGGTTCATATTTTCTTCTGACTCATTTTATTTTCATATGAAGCATTGATTAAGAGCCCTCACAATTAGTATTTGATTCGTTTTAGAACCTGCAGAAGAATTTGCCCTTTGGCAACTAATATTTTTTTAAAGAACAAAAAATATATATGCCCATAATTGGCCTGACCAAAATGGCAGTCACTCTGGGTAGTGTCCAGGGGGAAGATTATCATTGTTGTGTCTACTCCCTATGTCACCTGCCCAGCCACTAATACGATGCTGTTACAGACACTGTAATAAAAAACTCCTTTGTTCCTATATTGGTTGCAGATTTTTGAGAAAAAATGGTTGATGCAACATTAATCATAACCACTACCCTACTCACATGAATCCAGATGTTTACCTAGCTGATCTATGCTGCAAACACTTGACTTTACTTGGAAGTTCACCTACAGAGGAGCCAAGTTCAGTTAAACAATAACTGGGACCACTGTCAAAAGAGCTATTAATACAAAAATAACTTGTGTTAAGTTTTGAAGGCCACTGAAGTAAAAGACTAGACATATGTTAGTTCTATGCAGTTCAATACACATTTGTGTTTTAAATGCAAATGTGCACTGTTTTCTTCTTCTGATATTAATTCTCTTATGACAAGAAGTAGCAAAGATGACATCACTAAAGGAATTGATTTGCTGTTACATAGGACTTCAGCTAAGACCAGAATTTCAATGCGAAAATGTGAAGTAGAGAAAGCACACTTCCTTCTTATTGATGCCAACAAATGGTCTGAATGAAGTGGTCAATAATCAGTGTGGGCATGGGGATAGGAGCTAGTAATATCCTACCGAGAAAATGTATAAAGGACTAAAGGAAGAAAGAGACAATAGAGGAAAAATTAGGTATGCTTTAAGTGCCTGACTGAGTAAGAATTTTCAAAACATAAAACAATGTAAGAAAAATCAATGGAAAAGATAGAAATTCTACTATATTATGACTTAAAAATTCCAAATATAAAGAGAATGATACGAAAACAAATTGAGGAAATGTATAAATACGACACTGGTTCATTAATATTCTAAACATACAAAGATGTTCTATACATATTGGGAAATAGAAAAGTAAAGCAAAGACCATGAACAGATCATTTATGGAGGATGGAATAGAAATGATAACATAAAATTGTATAGAGGATTCCTATACTACTGCTAATCAAAAATGTGAATCAAGACCAAAATATATAACCTTCAATCTACTTGAACTTTTTTGTAATTTTGAAAAATCATACTGGTGAAGTAAATAGTTTCATATCTTGCATTTGAAAGTATAGATTAGGTTAATAATTACATTGGGTTCCACATCCAAAAACCAGGCTAAAACAATCATTTCTCCTAAGATCATTGTGCTTCTTTGTTTCTAAAGTGTTAATATACTTAAAGAGCCTATCGTGATACTTTACTATAAAAGCAATAATTTATTCTTTGTAAGAATTATAAATTTATGAAATTTTAAGGTTGTGAGAGATTCAGTGCTTATAAAGTCCTGTATTATTACTATTATTCGTAAAGATGACACATACACTGAAATTTAGAGAGATTTTAATGCTGAACCCTCTTGTCAGCTGCAGATGCTCTGGGAGACCATCAGAAATACCCTGTTCTGCAGTCCTTTCCACAAACTAAGGCTTAACATAGCCCCTATGGCCACTCTCTGCTCCTCAAACTGCCTCTCCCTCATGCCATGGAAGCCAGTGGCCACCTTTCCCCTATGCAAGGCAAGAATGCAACCAACTCTACCAAAGACCCTGCTTCTGCCAACTGTGCCATAAAGAATAGGGTGCAGGTCTCCACCCCAGCACCATGCCTGCCCCACCCCCATCATATCCTCCTCCTCCCAGACTCTAGCAAACCCCAGCATTGCCACACAGCAAACATCTAGCCCCTGCCAGGTCAGGCCACTGCCCATTTCCCATCTCCGGCTACTTTTTAGACCAACAGAGAAAGTTGTTTCTGCCCCAATATAATCAACCAAAGTCCTTGCTCTGCTTCCTATGAAAGAGATGCAGAGAGTTGCCTGGTCATTCTTCTCTCTACTTATTAGGAGAAGAATGAACGTTGCCAATAAATTTCTTAATTACCCACATTGTCACCCTAAGCAACACACCTTGAATTATGTCCCTTAGTGACAAGGTACAGTTAAGAGCTTTAATTAGAAGAGGAATATGATGAGATTTGTGCTTGAGACACATCGCTGATGTTTACTGTGAAAGATGAGTCCAAAAGGAATGAGACTGTAAGCGGAGAAGTCAGAAAACTATTGCGGTATTCTCTCGGAAAAGGACAGGACTTACCACATCTGCAGTGACACAGAGATGGGGATGAAGAGACAGAATGGAAGAGAGAAATGTCAGGCACATGTGATTCTGTGATTGACTGAATGTGGAGAGTGAGGAATGAAGAAGATTAGGACTACGTTTGATGTCCATACTTCTGGCATGAGTGACTGGATGGGTCATGGAGGTAATCTCAAAGCTGGGAATTATGGAGTGAGAGGGAGCAGGTTTAGGAGGCAGTATAGTGGTTTTCCTTTCAGACATGTGCAGTTTCAAGTGACTCTACTGGGTGGAAAATAATTATTCTAGTCACTAACACATTCACCCCATATCCAACATCTCTACTTACTCACTTTCTTGGAATCTGAACTTTTTTTCCCTACAGGCTTAATCTTCAGCTTCTATGCTCCAGGAGTAGAAAGAGAGAAAGACCTGTGGGATTGATCCTGACTTCCAGTCCTGCTCGCCAGTCTATACCAGTCACCTGTCCCAACAAAATGATGTCCAGATGATATGCAATAATATGATAGAATAAAAAGTCATGGCTCTTTCCTGTCCATTGAGATGGGAGAAAGCACATTTGTACATTGTTTGGGAACGTTCTCAGGAAAACCAATTTTAGGAAAGGCATTTGTGAGCAGTTAACCAGGCAACCCAGGCATGTGGGTTCTCTGACGACGTGACCTTCCTTCAAGTTTAAAGTTTCCGGAAGTGGCAGTTTTTACTCATGGTGCCTTTCCTTCTTTCCTGGGGTTCTTCTATTACCTAATGTTTGTATTTATTGTTTTCTACTATGACTATGTTAATGCAGGGAAAATTGGGAAGTGTATTATTAAATATTAGGTAGAAATCATGATGTGCCACTTTGTACATAAAGATACTTTATTCATATGTTCATATGTTAGTTTTAATAAATATTGACTGTATTCAACACACTAAAATATCAGAATGTGACCGTGAAGATGGCGAAGGTATTGTCTTCCTATAATTATGAAAAATTTTGGATTGACTCTTAGATTATGGGAACTCTATAATGAAAGGCATCTGTAATAAGTGAGAAAGGGACAGAGGATTTATGTATTAGACCCTGTTAGGGGTAAGTCATACCATTTCTTTGATCTTTCTATTTGTAATTCACACTATGTAACAAGGATGTAAGGGCATTTATGACACTGTACTGCATCCGTTAAGAACATAAGCAGGATTGAGGGTAATCCTTTCAATTAAGACTATCTCCATGCATTTTTTAAATTTCTTTTAGAAATGTAATGATTTGTCCTAGCAGTGATTGTTAACAGAAATGAACATTTCATAAATACATGATTGTAATATTATTTTTCACTGTATCCCTTTCCTTAAAAAACATATGATTGTAGCTGCCGCTCCATCAGGAGCAGATTATTCAGTTGAAAGCTGACTGATCAACCTTGACCACTTATTGGATGCATGCAATCAAAATGTAATGTTGGGTGAAGTTCTGTGGAAAGCTCGGAAACTAACAAGCTGCCAGTGGCAGCTCTCTCGTATGATTACCTTCGCCGAGTCAATGCTAAATCATCCTAGTGATGTGAGGACAGTGCAGTAGAATCTGAACGGCGTATATAAAACTACCCTTTAAATTTCTTTTGTTGCAGTGTATTTGAAAACTTCCAGCTTTAAAGATTATATAAATAATTTTCTTGGTTTTAGCTTTCCGATGTCTGCGCACTAAGACACCAACAAGCATATCTAAATTTCTAAGTGGTATCTCCTCGTGTTTCTTTGAGAAGGAAGATAGGAAATTGAAGGGGAAAAGGAAAGTAAGAGGGTAGAGAAAAGTGCAAGGATCCCCAATACATACACTTTCCCATGAGAGATGTTCTATCCATGCTTAATTCCAACCTAAAAGTCTTCTATACTGGTGCCACAGGGTCTGGAGGGTGCCAAACATGGGGCATTTGTCTTCAGAAGGAAAACATGCCAACACCCTTAGAATGCTTTACTGAGCTCCTCGGCAGAAGCTTTGTTACACCGAATGTGCTGAGAGAAACAAACTCTTCTGCAACTTAAATTACTGCAGTGATATGTTATTCTGGTGTCTAGAAAAACCATTTTCTTGACTTTGCATAAGAATTGTTGGAAGAATTTACAATGATTTGGAAAAGGGAAAGCTTCTTAATGGCCATGAAAGAATAAAATTTATTCTAGTTCAAGAATTGTGCATAAAGAATATGCTTTATACTAACAACTATTGCATTAAATCTTCAGAGTCAGAGTGGTAAGAAAATTCAGGAATTTGCAGATATTCATGGCATTTTGGAGCATCAATCTCAGATGTCTGCATTTTCATAAATTAACTTAACCTTCTATTGAAATAAGTTTCAAGGCAACATTATAATTAATTAGATTTTTAATTATCTTATTTAAATTGTCTACTTTCTATGCCTCACTTGTTACACGCTCTTTATTCTAATATACAGTTCAAATGTCACTGCAGAGAGGGAATAGCTGTATTTAGATCAAAGGCAAACTTTTCTATGTGTTTGCTCTGCATGACAATATGAATATAATTTAAGTCTATCTATAGTAAAACACAAACAAGAGCTAACTAGCTGGCACGTTTGTTATCTAAAAGTAAGGGAATGTTGTTGGCTGACACACCAGCTATAATCAGCCCATAGAAGACTTCAAAATTCTCCTTTATGGGCTGAAATATTTCATTACATTTCTGACAAATCTGTGTGTCTTATTTCTTGTCTACCTGATATACAACTCAGGACATCAGAGAACATTCAGCAGTGAACCTGCTAGCTTTTCCTGATTTTTCTCTGTTGAGCTCTATTTATGATCATTCAAGTTTGCACAGAGTCCTAATAAGACAACTGGGCATGTCCTCTAAAAGTTATGTTTTCTAGGTCCCTCCATGCTGTCTCGAAGAGTAACAGACCTAGAGAGTATTATGCTAAGAGAAATAAGCCAGTCAGAGAAAGACAAATATCACATGATCTCACTCATATGTTTAATCTAATGAACAAAATAAACTGATGAACAAAATAGATCCAGAAACATATAAGCATGTAACGGACTATGGAATCTCAGAGGAAGGCGGGGGTGGGTGGGTGGCAAGAGATTAACAAAAGAACTTATATGCATATATGCATAACCCATGGACACAGATAATAGTGTGGTGAAGGCCTAGGGCAGGCAACAGGTGTGGGCTAGAAGGGGTCAATGTGGGGGGTGGGAGGGAGGTGACATTGGCAATACTTTCAACAACAAAAATAAAATTTTTAGAGTTATGTTTTGAGTAATTATAGTCTCAAGGCAATGGAACTGTTATTTTTTGCCTAATATTAAAGATATCCATCATTGTGATTAATTAAATAAGTACCCTGAACTGAGAATTTGTGATGGGTTATCCAGAGATCTTCTCTTAAAAATTTTCCCTGCAAACACTAACAGGACTTCTCATGTTTCGTTAAATGAGTGTACCTTGTCACTGTTTCAAGGGGATTTGTCCTATGGGCCTGAATATAGCTATTTCCTGTTCTGGCTACTTTTTAAAGGAAACCAAGCTTTGATAAGTGATGAAAAAACATCTATCTTGTTAATCAATATTGCATTCCTCAACTTAAAGTCAGAATTCCACCGAAGTAATTAAGGATAATATTGTTAGTTAGCTAACACCATATCCAAGACTCATTTTGTGACAAGCACTGTGCTAAAAACTCACTTTTATCATCTTGGTTAATCGTCACAATAATAGCAAGAGACAATTTCTAATATTATTATTTTTATTATTATCATGATCATTATCATAAGCATATCCATTTTAAGACAGAAAGATAAATAAGTTACCCAAGGTTGTAAAACTAGTAAACAGCAAAAATTTGAATTCCAACCTAAATCACAAGTCCCTGTTCTTCATCACTATACTACTCAGTCTTTCTAATCTCAGTTTATTTATCTATAATAAGGGGTTATGCAATTATGCTCCTGGCCATAGGTATAAGCAGGGTCCAGATTTATCATCCCACTATAAACAATTATAAAACTGAACAGCTGCTTCAGTAGACAGAGGCAGAATTAAGCTGTGATTTTTAGGAAGAGAGGACAAAATTGTGATCACTATGAACAACCAACTCTGACACATTTGAGTCTAGCTGCAGAGAAGAGGACACCTAGGTAGAACCTGATAAGCACACTGAGTTGAGAAGATGTAGATTGGCGCAAGGAGACTCAGGTAGCTGGAATTCATGGAGCAGAGCATCAGACAGGAGGGAGCTACATAGCAAAAAAAAAACAAAAAAAAAAACAAAAAAACAAAAAAAAAACAAAACCCTTTGTATATAGTTGAATTTGTATCTGTTAATGGGATATTAAGCTGTATATACACTTAGCATGAAACTCCATGTAACCAGGTAAAGATTACTGACTAGTTGTATGCTGAAAATTCCTAGATATCATACAGGGCAGACAGACATTCTGATCATCCATTTTGGAAAATCCTCATTGATCACTTTGATCAATGATCCCAGAAGATTCACACCTTAGTAGTTGTATTAAAATACCCTTAGCGGGTGCTTCTAGTCAAAATGGCAGTGTAGCTAAATGCAGAACTCGCTGCCTCCTACAACCACATCAAAATTACAGTTAAACTATAGAATAACCATCATTCAGAACCACCTGAAATCTAGCTGAATGGAAGTTCTGCAGCTAAGATAAAAAGAAGAAACCACATCGGCACTGGTAGGAGGGGCAGACAGGCGGAACAGTCTGGCCCCACATCCACATGTGCCGGATAAAAACCAGGAAGGATAGCTCAGCTGTAGAAGTTCCCCTGAGGAGCGAGGGGTCCCAGTCCCACACCAGAACCCTCAGCCCAGGGTTCCAGTGCCAAGGAAGAGAAGTCCCCATAATCTCTGGCTGTAAAATTCAGCAGAGATTGTGGCTGAGTGAGAGGGAGGGTGCTGGAATCCTAGGCATTCCTCTTAAAGGGCCTGCACACAGATTTACTCAAACTCACTTGCTCTGAGCCCCATGCTGGGGCAGCAGCTCAAAAGGCTCCAGGGATATATGGGGAGGAACTGAATTGTCTGGAATCAGGGTGAGAGCTGGAGGGGCAACTGTCTCCCAGACAGAAGTGCTGGTAGAGGCTATTGTACCTTTTCTGAGTCCTCCCCTCACAGAGCCAGCAGATGAGCGCCAACCTAACATTTCTCATTCTGCCCTAGTGATTCCCTGAGACCCCACTCCACCCAACTTGGGTGCAGAGTTGGCCTCAACATGCTCTTTGCTAAGTGGCCCAAGCCCAGCACTAGAAGCAGCCACACTTGGTTCACAGCTTGGCTTCTCATGGACACCTCCAAGCCCAGCACAAATAGCAGCCATCTGAGGAATGCCTAGGATTCCAGCACTTTCCCTCTCACTCACTTTGTGGCTCATGCCAGGTTGTGGGGGAAAAGGAACCTCATTCCCTGCTGGTAAGAATGGAAAATATTATGGAGGTACCTCAAAAATTAAGAATAGAGTTCCCTTATGACCCAACAATCTATCTTCTGGGTACCCTATATAATAAAAGCCTAATATGCAAATTGTCCTTTTGGGTGGTCATTCAACTGGGAGTTCAACCAGGAGACCTGGAGTTCGACCGCTTGCTATGACATGTGCTGACCACCAGGGGTTGGCATGGAACATGGCGGATGTCGGCGACACAGCAGTGGGCAGCAGTGGAGGCACTGCTGGTCTCGATGAGCCCCAATGAGAGCAGGACCCAGGGCAGGATGGTTGAGCAGGTGAGCAGGTGGTGCCAGGCCAAGGCTAGGTGCCAGGAGGGGCTGCTGGACTGCAAGGCTGGGGGTGCGAGCTTGGGTTGTGAGGCTGGGGGCCCAATCTCTGCAGGCTACCCCAAGGAACCCCACCCATGCATGAATTCATACACTGGGTCTCTGGTCTACACATAAAAAAATGTGAAAACATTTATTCGCAAAGATATATGCACCCCTATGTTCATTGCAGCATTATTCATGTTGGCCAAAACATGGAAACAAC
Source organism: Myotis nattereri (assembly GCF_964212035.1). Lineage (NCBI taxonomy): Eukaryota > Metazoa > Chordata > Mammalia > Chiroptera > Vespertilionidae > Myotis > Myotis nattereri. The sequence continues at coordinate 162,457,550 of NC_138075.1, forward strand.
CAAAATGTCCTTCAATAGATGATTGGATAAAGAAGATGTGTTATAGATAAGCAGTGAAACACTACTCAGTTGTAAGAAAAGATGAAATACTGCCATTTGTGACAACATGAATGGGCCTTGAGAATATCATGCTAAGCAAAACAGGTCATCAGAAAAACTAAGAACCATATGATTTCACTCATGTGCAGAATATAAAACTGAAACTCAGACACAGAAACTCTATGATGGTTACCAGAGAGAAGTGGGTGAATGGGGTAGTAAATGCTAAAGGGAGCCAAATGGTGATGGGAGATGATTTGACTTTGGGTGTTGGACACACAATGCATTATACAGATCATGTATAATAGGAATGTACACTTGAAACCTATATAATCTTATTAACTAATGTCACTCCAATACATTTAATTTAAAAAATAAAGCAAATGAAAGCATTTAAAACAAACACTATCAACCACTACATCGCTGCTTCCATTGCAATGCCATTTCGTTAACTCAAAGAGCTCAGATGATTTGATAGATGGGAGAAGGCACAGATGAGGTTTCTGCTGGCTTCGCAGGAAGCCCACTTACCTACTGAGTGCAGAACACTGTTTGTCCTATATATGCTGCAAGAGGCAGGTTTTAATTAATGTCTCTATTATCTAAGAATTATGTTTAGAAAAGGATTAAACTTCACTTTGGCATTCTAGACTTATGTGCTCTGTCTCAGCTCCATCCCGTTATTGTGATATGGCCCACTCCCTAGGATTGCCCTAAATTTTTATTTCACAAGAAGAACAGCGACTTCTGATAGCTGAGCTCTCACTCTGGAGAGGGTAGAGTGTGAAGTTTAGAATTGAAGTCAAACTATCTAGATAGAGAAGTGTGGGAAGCTTTCAAAAGTGAAGTTTTAAAAAAGTGTGTGTGGGAAGGGAACAGAAATTGAAATTATCTATTAATACTAAATGCTAATAGTTATTATCTTCATCATCATCAGTATAGCTTTATTACCTCCTACTAGGCCAAGGTTTTATTTTAGGCACAGGAGTTATGAAAATACACCATAAATGATGATAATTCCCTGTAAGAGCTTATTGTCTGTTATAGAAGATGAAACATAGAGCTTGGGGGAGGGGGGGGAGGGAGCTTTTCTGACTTACTGCTAATAGGGGCAGCCAAGCTGAAATGATGAAATGGAACACCATCAGTTATGTGGCATCACTTGTTCTCCCAGAGCATACACTGTGTACAGTGCAGAGGAGTGGAATGAATGATGAGTTCTGAGTTAGACACGAGCTTAAGTCTAGGTTCCATCTGTCATCCTCTCGATTCTAAAATGGTAATATGAAGGTTTTGAGAAGATTAGCATGATGCCTGCAAATAAACCAAGCATGAGAAACAATAACTTCAAAACAAACAAAAAAGAAAGTTAATAAAGACAAATAATTTGGTATGCAACATTAAACAGAAGCAGAAGCCACATTCAGGAAAAGGTCTGCCTCTTTTCCCAGGGGCATTGAAGAAACTAAATATATTTCAACCAAGTAGTGTCTTATGGCAGCAAGAAGCAGTTTCAGGAAAATGCAACAGAAGATTTTTTTTATTTTGCTTTGTTAATTATTTTTTTAATGCTGGAAGAAAGGAAAAACACACAGTCAAAAATATTTCCAAAAGAACATATGTGCTTTTGATGCTTAGAATAGCGGACTTTAAGTGGCACAATTGAATGACACAGGATTATGTTTCCTGCTCTTAACCTATTTTAGGAAATTGTTTTGGCCATAGATCAAGAAAGACTTCTTTCTTTTTGCTGAGCCAAACTAATTAATAAGGTATTTTACTTAAGCAATAAAAAGTTCACACCCTTGAGATACAAACATTAGTAGAAAGATTCCAGAAGAACTTCTCTATTTGCTAGTCAATTTAATTAATAATCAAAGATTATATACACTGGGTTCTCAAACTCAGTCACCTGAGTATCTCTTTAACTCAGAGGTTCTCAACCTGTGGGTCGCGACCCCTTTGGCAGTCGAACGACCCTTTCACAAGGGTCGCCTAAGACCATCCTGCATATCGGTTATTTACATTATGATTCATAACAGTAGCAACATTACAGTTATGAAGTAGCAACGAAAATAATTTTATGATTGGGTCACAACATGAGGAACTGTATTTAAAGGGTCAGAAGGTTGAGAACCACTGCTTTAACTGTTTCAAAGACCTGAGATTTTCTATAACTCACCCACTCTATTTCCGTATTTTAAAAGGTGGATTTTAAAATTTTGATCCATCTAGGGCGAAGATCTAAAGATAAACTAATCTGTCCTTCGAGGTAACCTGTCCACTTCTTTTATCCCAACATGATGGACAGCAATAACAACCAATTACAATACGTGCTTTCCTATTATGGGTATCAGGAGGCAGGTCTTCATTATTCTCTAAAAGACATTACAACGTTTAGGCAAACATTCTCATGAAAGTACAAGCCATGATGATTTAAGTGTAGTTAGTACTGTCATTCTCATCTTATACATAGGCTTTTCTTGGACTAGAACAGCGTAAGGCTTTCTCTACCATACCCAGGTATGGTGTTTTAAGTCCACAGGAAGGAAGCCCCAGGAGAATTATCCAAAACTCCTTTTAAGAAAAGAAAAACTCACTGCTGGATTCTGCTGTGAATACACTTTATCTAATCCTGATCACGTAAGATGTGTTTAGAGGTTCTCAATTTTGGAATCACTCAGTTGACAGAAATTAAGGTTGAACTGAAACTGTGAAGGTATAAAGTAACTAGAGGCCCAATGCATGAAGATTCATGCAAAAATAAGCCTTCCTTCCCCTGGCTGCCAGCACTGCCTTCGCTCCTGCCTGGAGCCATCTTCCACCTCTCACCATGTTGCATCAATTTGCATATTCCCTCCTTATTGGCTGTGGGTGCTGCCATCTTTGTTGTGAAGTTATGGTCAATTTGCATATTCCATCTTTATTAGATAGGATGGCATAGTTCAAAGAAGTTACAAGATGGAGAGAAGGAGAGGGGAAGATGCAGTAGGGACCCTAATGATTTCATTTTACACAAGGAAAAACCAAGAGACACTAAGTTAATGAAAAGGAGAAAGATGAGTTTAATTATATTATTTAAAGTTAAATAGAAGAAGCAATAAAAGCATTAAATAGTGATATAGATCATAAAATGTGGGAGGTGAGAGGAAGATGAATGCAAAGTAGTATTAGTGAGCTAAATTCTACTCATAGCATGGAGTCATTAGCTACTGTCTAAAGTTGTTACAGAAAAAATATACATTTATTTTTTACCACTGTGGTAATAAGCCTCACAGCAACTGAACACAGAAACAGCTAAGGTGATCATCTCTGGCTGAATTAGGGGCCAGATAGTAGAAGTATCAGTTTAGGCTCTGCAAGAACTCTGCTAAATAAATACCATGTATATATTTTTCCCTTCAAAAAATACAGTAAAACAAATATATATATATATATACAATCTTACTGTCTCTTAAAAGGTAATACAATCAAAACATCTTATTTATGTAATAAGGCTTTACAACAAATTTTACTGAGCACTCTATCAATCAGAATTCCACTTACCACAATAACCCTGTGGGTGGATTGTGTTGCTGGTATTAACTCCCTCCTTTCATAGGTATGAAAACACATTGTTGGCTCCAGGCAAGATAATTTATTGCTGGAGAACATACAACTAGTTTGTAAGTGGCCAAGAAAGCTTTGGCTTCACCGAGGTCTTCTGAATTCTGGTCCAGAGCCATTTCCATCAGAGAAGCTGAAATTTTTTTCTTGCCTTAGACTTGAAAGATCAACTAGCCTACCCACCTTATCTGGATTGTCACCTTAGCTGCTGGATTATCGAAAATTGTCCTTGCATCACCAAGAAGTCATTCAGTCACCAAAGACTTAAGAGAAAATTCTCTTATCAACACCTTAACTGCATGAGAAAAAAATTTTAATGGGTGCATATTTGGAGACACTTATTATCAGAATGTCTTAAGCTAATAAAATTATAAAAGCTCAAATACCCACTGACATCTAAGCAAATTATGCCACTAGAGTCACAATCCTATGATAAATTTTCTATAGTCTAAAGCCATAATATTCAATAGAAATAGAAAGTGAGCCAAATATATAATTTTAACAGACTAGCACCTGTCAGGGGGAAGCAGGGGAGAGGGAGGGAGGTAGATGAAAGAAGATGAAGAGATTAGCCAAAGAACATATGTGCATACATAACCCATAGACACAGACAACAGTATAGTGATGCTCAGAGGGAAGGAGGGGCTGAAGGCTGGGTGAAGATGGGCAAAGTGAAGCTGGCAGGGCGTGGGGGGAGGGAGGGATGAGTACATACATAATAGTGTCACAATAAAATAAATAAGTCAATGGAACAAAAAAGTTTCAAAATAAATAAAATAAGATGTCTAGTAGCCACATTTACAAAAAAACTGGAAAGAATGGATGAAATTATTTCAACATGTTTATAAAAAATGTTTAAAACTATGAAAAAATGCAATGTTTTTTCCAAACTAAGCCTTGGAAATCAGGTGTATACATTTTACATTGATACCCCATCAAATCAGACTTGCCACATTCAGTCATCCAATAGCCATGCTGTTTAATGGCTACCTCATTAGATGGCACAGCTACAAGGAATCTAGGGCCCCAATCCTCAGGTTTAGAAACTCCAATCCCCAGAACTGAAAAAGAAGAGCAGGAAGCCGGGCTAATACTTTAAAATATCAAGTAGTTCAGAACCAGGCCTTAGTGATGGAATCAAAGTTAGTTAAATTATCCAATAATGTCTTCAAAATAAAGTGTTGTTTATATTATCTTTATAAAGAAAATACATCTTAAATTACACATTAGTTGTCCTACCAGATATCCCACTCTCCAGTTTTCTTCTCAAAAAAAGATTACAACTCAGTTTCTAAATCTAGTATGGACCCAGCAGATATTTCTGCTTGACATCGACAGTGAGATAATTATTAAGAATATAGGTAAAGATAAGGTAAGATTGTTTGCAATTGTACCAACCATTCATTATTTTGCAAATTCTTAAAAAGGAACTTCCTGTGAACCAAACCGGATCATCGTTCTCTCGCTCTTACACTATTAATGCTTCCTTGAGGCTGTTTTCTAATAAAATTGCTGATATCACCGTGAGAGGAAGTAAACTTATGACAGAAAAAAAAATCCATTTGTATTGATGTTAATGATGTGGAAGTCAAGCCTATGTCCTAAAGGCCCCCATCTACAATGAATATTTAGTTACTAGGTGATCAGATGCATCTGCTAGAGCGTTCATTCTTTGTTAAGTGAATAACAGTTCTATTATAATGAGGAGGTGAATTAAAGAAAGTTGAACATATTTGCTGAACATTATCCATAAAATATATACATACACACAAAGCTTTCCACCAACTACATTAAAATTGAAATCGGCATATTTGTAAATGTAATTTAATTAGAAAATATTAAGCAATCTCATCAAAGAAATTAACTTATTTAGTGCTTTGACAAATATTCACATATAAATTTATTTCAATAGGCTACAGTTCTATTAAAGCACCTTTACTATTAAGAAATAATTAGCACCTTATCTTGAAAATACATAAATCAAAATTACCTTTTGTAAATCAACTTTCACAAAATTCTCTGGTTACAATCCCTTACCCGTGGACCATCTGCAGTAAATTCTATGCAGATATGAAATACTCTCCATCTAGATGAAAATGCTGGTCAGGATTTCATTCATTCAATCAATCATTATCTCACTCCTTTATAAATTCTGTACTCCATTATCTGCACTGAATCTGTGACTCTTTTGTCAGGACATAATTAGGCAATAAAAAGTAATTCCAAATTTTATCTTTCATATTTCTTTTATTCTACTTGCATTACTCAACACTTGAGGGGGGTCTCCTGACCATAACATACTCTAAAATTTCTCTTTTCTGCCACATCTATACTAATAAAAAGATAATATGCTAATTAGATTAGGAGACCTTCTGGGAGAACAGTCCGGGAGGGCAGTTGGGGGCCATGAGGCTGGCAGGGGAGGGCAGCGAGGGGTCCTAAATTGGAGAGGGTGCAGGCTGGGCTGAGGGACACCCCCCACCCCCGTGCACAAATTTTTTGCACCAGGCCACTTGTCTACATTTATAAAAGGCTAATATGTAAAGTGTCCCCTCAGGAGTTCGACTGGGAGACCAGGAGTTACATCGCTAGCTATGACGTGCACTGACCACCATGGGGTGAATGGAATGAAGGAAGGCTCCGGCCAGCAGCTGGCAGCTGAGGAAGGAAGGCCCCAGCTGGCAGCTGGAAGGAAGGCCCTGGCTATAAGCCAGAAGGCCCCGATTGGCCCTGATCACCAACCAGGCCTAGGGACCTTACCCGTGCATGAATTCACCACACCTCTAGTCCTATATAATAAAACCCTAATATGCAAATCAACTGAACAGCGGAACAACCTGTTGCTATGACACACACTGACCATCAGGGGGCAGACGCTCATTGCAGGAGCTGCCCCTGATGGTCAGTGCACTCCCAATCGGGGGAAGGGGGGGGGCTCTGCTCAACCAGAAGCTGGGCTAATGGCTGGCGAGTGCAGCAGTGGTGGCAGGAGCTTCTCCCTGCTCCGTGGCAGTGCTAAGGACCCCTTGGGGGATGTCCGCCATGCGGGGAGCAGGCCTAAGCTGGCAGGTGAACATCCCTTGAGGAGTCCCAGACTACAAGAGGGTGCAGGCCAAGCTGAGGGAACCCCCCCACACCCAGTGCATGAATGTCGTGCACCAGTCCTCTAGTCCATTATATTAATACTAGAGGCCCAGTGCACGAATTTCTAGTAAGGTCCGGAGAGGCTACCAGCTGCCACTGCTGGCAGGGACCTCCCTCCCTTCCCCTGGCTGGCCCTGCCCCCTGGTTGAACTCCCGGACAAACTCCCTGTTGAGGGGACAATTTGCATACTTCGCTTTTATTATATAGGATAATACACTTGCCTTTCTGGAATCTTCTCCAGTTTCTCTGAGTAAATTCACTTCAAGCCCTGAATAAAGACTTCTCTTCCTTCATTCCTTCTTCTTATCTTGATTCACTATTACAAAATCCCAAAGAACCATGCTGGCTAGCAAAGGTGAAAACCTCCAGAGAAACTGAGGGAAAGGAAAGAAATGAAATGACAAGACCTCTAAACTCTTGTTAAAAACAATAAAGACAAAAAAATTAAATAAATAAAATAATAATAATAAAAATAAGAAAGGCAGGGCCATTTTAAATTTAATTAAATTTAATTATTTATTTTGTCCCATTACATATCCATTCAATAAACATTTTGCAACTAGAATGTGTCAGAAAAGCAAAAATGAGATAAAAAATCTATGCTATTAAGGTTCTCCAGTCTAGTGTGTGTGTGTGTGTGTGTGTGTGTGTGTGTGTGTGCACCCATGCACAAATGCATACACATGTGATGTTTTAATGTTATTCGCTCAAGTTTATAGATAATATATACATAAAACTCCATTTTGAACAACATAGGTGGGTCTTTTGCAAAATCTAATTGAAAACATTGCCAGATATGTTGCTCCGTAGCCTATAGATAAAGACTCACAAAGCCCATGGACACAGTTAATAGTATGGGGAAGGCCTGGGGACTTCAAGGGGGAGGTGTGTGGGTGGAGGGGGGCAAAAGAGGATGTCTGTAATACTTTCAACAATAAAGATAAATTTTAAAAATATAAGATACAATGAATTAATTTTTATTTTTTACTATTTTATTATTTTTAATTTGTATTGAATTTATTGGAGCGACATTGGTTAATAAAATTATATAGGTGTCAAGTGTACAATCCTATAATATATATTGTATTGTGTGTTCACCACCTAAAGTCAAGTCTCTTTCTGTCATCATTTATTCCCCCTTTATCCTCTTCTACCTCCTCCATCCCCTTTTCCCTCTGGTAATCACCATACTATTTTCTGTATCTATGAGTTTTTGTTGTTTTGTTTTGTTTTTCTTAATCCTTTCACCATTTTCCAGCCAGTCCCATAATCCCCCGTCCATTCTGACAGCTCTGAGTCTGTTCTCTGTATCACACAATGGATTTAAATTTGTGCCTCCAAAGTCTGTCTCAGAAGATGAGCTGGTATTATTTTATCTTATTAGACAATATAAAGCCAATACAGATGGGGGCAAACGTAGGTTAGCAGTTGTGAGTACACAAAACAATAGTTTATTCTTTATTATTATTTATTAATTATTGTATTATTTTCCATACGAACAACTGCCCCATCCTGGTATAGCTCCCGTTTTGCCAACTATATCAGGAAATTCAGAACTAAATCAGCATATTAATAGCTGATGGCATTTGCTTCTTTGTTATTTGGTAATTATTAAATTGTATTTAATTTTTACAGCAAACTTTCTAGTTAAAAAAGCAGCTTCAGCTTCTCTCACCTCCTTAACTCTTCCCACACCTTTCCCCCTACAAGACTAGGGCACCTTCAGCAGTGGCCCCTAGTGGTTATTATAATGCTGGGCATGACTTTCTCAAAAGAAATCCAGAGATGAAATTACATTAAGGCAAAAATCTGAATATTATCAAACACTTGGTCCCTTTAACTCTATTCAGTAGCAGATATCTACTAACTGGGATAATGATGGATTCTCATCATCATTGAGAGAGCTATTTAAGCACTACAAATAATTAGTTTGGGCTGCACAGTAATTTGAGTAACTAAAAAATATGGCAAAATAGTGACATTTTTAACATCTTCACCCATAGGACACTTGTACACATATAAATAAAATCTCAACAAATATCTATCTATCTATATCTATATCTATATCTATATCTATCTATATCTATATCTATATCTATATCTATGTCTCCTGATTTAGAAATGGCATCCATTGCATGACCTCTACAACAATTTAAATGGTGAATATTATATATAAATTTTATATGTTATATATAAATTGCTGTAGAGGTTATGATAATGGATACAACTTCTATGAGGAAATAAAAATTTAGAAAACCTAGATTATACCAAAAGGCACATGCTGAAGATGCAAGAAATGAAGCTATTGGTAGGAGGGTAATTTGTGTTTGAATAAAGTGATAGAGGTTTGGTACCATCATGTTGGGGTTTATACAAGAGTTTCTAGAGATAAGTCCTGTATTGCAAATAAGAGTGAGAGTCCATTCTTGTGAGTGTCATCTCTATGTATGGTGCTAGAAGGGTACTAGACTTACAGGGGTGATCACTTTGGAAAGTATATAAATGTGTAATCACTATGTTCTGCACCTGAAACTAATATAATAGTGTAGGTCAACTATAACTGGAAAAAAAAGAAAAGTTTATTCTTAAAATTTTTAACATAATCTTCATATTCAGACTTCCTGAGCCTACTCTTGCTGTAAATCCCTTACTTCATAGTAGCTTTCTATCTTTAGATTTACTATTTAAGGTTATACATTCACTCAGTACATCACGCCTCTGATATCCTTGCAGATCTGTGATGATGTTTCCCCAACAATGTCACTGGTAGTTCATTTTGTTCTGTTCTCCAAGCATTCTTAGCTTATACTTTAATTTTATCTGTACTTTTCCTGTCTTGGATTTGAGCCAGTGTTTGAAGCCATGACTCCAAGGGATACCAAACAAATGTTGGCTGACTAAAGCAGCTACGCAGCTCAAACTCTAGCTCAAATGTGCTTACAATCTCTCTCTCTCTCTCTCTCTCTCTCTCTCTCTCTCTCTCTCTCCCTAAGTACATAAAAATTCTCTCAACACTTTCTCTTCTAAGTTATACAATGCTATTTTAACCACTTTTTCATACGAAGCTTTTTCAATTATATAACCCTAATCCACATATACTTCTCCCAGCCCCATACTCACATACATATCTTCCCCAGTCATTTCCACTCTGGCTTATGGCCCACCACCCTTTGGACTCCAGTACCATCCACACATTCCAGGTAAAGTTTATCCTAGTGACCCACAGTGAACTGCATTTTCAAAGCCCTTCCAGTTATCATCCACTCTTTTCCAAATCATAATTAACTACATGTAACTCCCTGACTATTCCAGAGTATTACTACCTTCCGGAGAAATGCTCCTTTTCTTAGGTCTTTATCCTTCATATCTCTTAATCTTCATGGTTTTCTCTAAGTTACCAATAATGTAACTTAAGTGTCACTCCTTCTGTATCTCATGGTACATTTTGCGCGTCTGTTATATCTCACACTACATTGTAATTATTTTTAATATAAAATATATTTCTATATTTAAACTATGTTTTTCATATTTATATAGTCACCCCCAACCCACTATCCCCCATGGAGCTGGAAGGAATCCTACCATGGGATGAAGGATTGATCTTAATACAAGTATCTCACATATCAAAACTTCCGAATCAAGTCATTAGCCTTTGATAGAATTATAGCCATATTACTAGGTAGGAAGGAAATAAAATTGGCACTAAAATTTAATAAAACAACCTTAATAAGGAAGCCTAGTTGAAAATGTCTTCTAGCTAATTGTCCTAATAACCCAGTAATATAACAATGGCGACATTCATCCACTTATTAAATGAATTATATGTCTAGCACCAAGGACATTCCAGACACTGTGAATATGTGAGAAGTAAAATGACAAGACAGACTGCCACTTAGAGGTCAGAAAACAAACAAACATGAAAACTCATGCAGTTCCCTACAACTAGGATTAAAATGATGAAGTGGGGGTGCAAAACACAACTATTATCCCACACATATTTTGCTACAGGAAAGAAAGCAAGATAATAGAAACGAATATATCTTTTTATTGCTTCACTGCTTGTCCCACTCAGAACAAGGATATGAACCAACTAAAACACTGAGCATGAGTCTGCTGCTGCATGGATTCTATTTTGAGGGACATGCAAGATGATATCCTCCTGCATCCCCTGCCCCCTGGACATCAGACCTTTCTCTCTATATCAGCAGAGAGACGGCAACACTTAGGAAACAACCAGCTGCAAAGTAGGAAGAGATCGCACACGCATGAAAGGAATCCAAGGAGCCGAGCATCCTTGCTTTTCATCCAGTGCTCTGACTCAGATTGCTGCAAAGGAAGTGGGTGGAGGGGCTTGAGAAGCGATGTCCCCTGACCGAACCTCAGTAGGGTTGCATTAGGTAAAAGGCTGCCAAACTCCAGCTACAGAATGGAAACTAGGCGACAATTGGCTCTCTTTTCATGCATGTGAGGAGACTGAACAAACAGCACAAACACTGAAGTGCCTGGTTGAGTGAGACCAAAGGCAGTGGTACAGATCTATTTCTTTCAAGGAAGACTATAACAACAAGCCAGTTAAATACAATGCAGGGCAGGAGAAGAGTGTAGGTCTGTGAAGGACTTCCCTTGAGAATCCCTGGAGAACGCCACCTCCATGCGGGAAACAGCCACAGGGGGAGCGGAGGCTGAGGCAAAGGCAGCATGAGTGTTGAGTGTTTCCTTCCACGACTTGCGTGGAGTAGGGTTCGGTATCTGAAAGAGGAGCCGCACAGCAAATGAGAGAAAAAGACACGAGATAATTTTGCAATATTGGGGGACCAGGCGGCAAGTCCCGAAGGACTTCTCCTCCGTGCTCAGGCCTCACCAAGCTTTTATTGATCTGGGATGCACCCATAGCATAGCCCTAGGCAGGTGACCCCCTGAAACAGGCAGACTAGCCCATCAGCAAGGATTTACATAATAATAAATGGGGGAGTAGTTTCAGCTACCACTGTCTGGACAAACAGAGGTGGCACCTAGCTCCGGGCTTTGCTAGGGCTTCAAAGGCACCCAGCCTTCAGGGGTTTCTCGGGAAGGGGGTTTCGGGAAGTGCTCTGTCTATGCTTATCAGATAGTGAAGGCAATAAACAGTTTCCCACAATGAGGGCCAGTGTTTGGCCTCCATTCCAAGTGAACCAAACACAAGGGAGGAAGGACTTTAAATTCTCTTCTGAGGCAGTAAAGTGTAGGGAAGAAAAAGAGGAAGAAAACAAATGAAACAAGGAATGAGAAAAGGTCTATAACAAATACAAAAGATGTATTTTTTAATTAGAAAAAGATGTACAATTAGGTACTGATAGTGTTATAATCCTGATGAGATGGAAGGTATTATAGGGGAATATAAATTTACTCAAGAAGAAATAAGAAACCCTAAACTGCAAGATGGCATTTTCTTCTCTTCTGTGGATAGTCCTCCTGCCTAACCAACTGGGGGCTAAAGAGGGTGTGAACTCAGGGCAGGGAGAAAAGCCTTTGTCCTATCCTTGGCCTAGCAAACCAGAGTTCTAATGGAATTCTCCACCAAGCCTCAGCCTGGCTAACGGAAGTGCATTAGCAAATACTTCCTGAGGGCCTTGGAAAGAGAAGTGCTGTGGTTTAAGGGAGGCTCTAGTGTCTACTGGGGCTCATTGAACAACGCCCAATCTTGCTGTAAGTTATTAGGGACATTCCAGTGGGCTCTTCCTCCCTCATTTGTAATTATATCTCTGAATCCCCTTTTCTCTTTCCTCATTAAAAGTATTAGTTTGCTTGGGCTGTTAAAAAAAAAAAAAAAAAACACCTTTAGGGTGGCCTAAAACAACAAAGATTTCTTTTCTTTTCTAAGAGTTCTGGAGGCTGGAGGTCCCAGATCAAGACACTGGTCTGGTTTCCTCAAGACCTCTCTCCTTCGCGTACAGATGGTCACTTTCTTGTTGCATCCTTGTGTCTCTTTCTGTGTGTCTTAATCTCTGCTTTAAAAGAGAGCAGTTAGTCCCATTGGTGTGGCTCAGTGGTTGAGCATCAATCCATGAGCCAGGAGGTCATGATTGGATTCCCAGTCAGGGCACATGCCCAGGTTGCTGGCTGGATCCCCAGTGTGGTGCATGCAGGAGGCAGCCAATGAGTGATTCTCTCTCATCATTGATGTTTCTAGCTCTCTCTCCTTTCCTCTCTAAAAATCAATAAAAATATATTTTTAAAAAAACACAAGATAGCAGTCAGATTGAGTTGGGGGTCAACCTAACAGCCTCATTTTAACCATAATTAACTCTTTAGAGACTTCATCTCTAAATATAGTTACCTTTTGAGGTACTAGGGCTTCAATAAATGACTTTTGAGGGGGCAATATTCAACCCATAACAGATGCTTTCAAATAATGTTGATGAGTTTAGGCTTTCCCAGGTGCTTAGCCTATGACCTTCCACTGAAATATCTACTCATTTTACTCCGCTTTATATTTGTTCTCACGTGACTATGAACGTGTTGCCTTTCACCTCTATACAAATATCAAATTTCCATTTTGTAAAATAAAGGGATTTGACTAAATAAAATCTAGTGTCCTCAAGCCCTAACAGAATCAGAATCCTAAGCCATTGTGCATAAATTCAGATGTCATAGTGACAGGGCAAGAGGCTAAAGAAAATAAACAAACAAGCCAAAGCTCAGAAGCAGACGGCCCAATTTCTTGCAGTTAAGTGGAAACCCCATCCTTCTTGCTCCAGCCCTGCAGAGGCAGGTCGCAGAGAGAGAAAAGGGTGCACACTCCTGCCTGGACGTCTGAACCTCTCAGAGGCCTTTCCATCACCAGTCAGTTGTGGGTTTCTTATTTTTCACAGACAGATTGAGCATAAAATGTTGTTATGACTTACCTACCTACATATATACTCGCCTAGCACTTCTTACATGTACCTATACGGTTTATGTGTTTACTTGGCAAATGCCATGTTTGTTGTTTCACTTTTTTTCACTTTTAACATCTCTGAAAATGGAACGCATCTGAAAATCACTTTACCCAAGCAATAGTCATGATGGAATTGTCATTGCCTGGCATGTGTATGTAAATACTTAAGGAATGGGTGTGAAATTTGTAAAGAAATTCATGCAGACAATGGTAAATCATCTTTTTTAAATGTGCTCTCACCAAGCTCTTGATGACACAAAAGATAATACTTGAGGGGGGGAGGAGAAAAAATAACCTGAATTAAGTGTTGAAAATAAATCTCACAACAATGTGAATGTATTTAATGCCACTGGATTCTACACTTAAAAAGTTTAAAAACTAAATTTCACATTAGGTATGGTTTGCCACAATAAAAAAGATAAACACATCATAAGAGTTAGATTCTGAAAGTGAAGATGTTTACAAAATATATTAACCAATTTATTTCACTTTTTCCTTTTCAAATATGCATGAGTAATATATAAAAACCTACGTCTAAATAAGACAAAAGAAGGTTTCCTAATAAATATAGAGTAAAAGTGCTAAATGATAAGAAAACATCGTGTCATAGCTTAACTGGAAGTCTTTTGTTCTTCCTAGGGGTGTATGAAATATTGATGTGTCTTATAATCAATGCAGCAATTAAATATAGTATTTAATGAGGCTCTACTATGTGTTAGGCACTGTGGTGAGATCTGAAAATATCCAGTGAACATGGCCCTGCCCCTCATGAGTTGACATAATTATAGTATATGTACTTGCTAGAAAATACAGTAAGAAAAATAATTACATGAAAAATGGTGCCAGAAGAGGGGGAAATATGTGTACTTGGAGCATATCTCAGGGCCTGATCTCATCTAGGGGGCCCTGGACGCCCTCCTTGAAGAAATGACACATAACCTCAGGCAGAAGGATGAGAAGGAGTTAAGTAGGAGTGAGGGAGCAATGATCCCCACAGAAAAGAATAACACAAAGTGCGAAGGCCTGGAAGTTCAGAGGAGCGTGGCTAACTGGCAGAATAAGAAAAGTCCCACATCAATGAAGGAGAAGGAAGAGATGACATGGATAAATCTGGAAAGGATTTGATCAGGGCAAAGCCCACATCGTCTTCCCAGGATACCAAGGTTGTGGGTTGATATATTCACAGTGGCATTTTTTTTTTTTCAGTGGCATCTTGAGGAGAATATTTCAGCATTTGCATCTTTGCTTGTATGCTGTAGGAATTTCCTCTGGGTATTTTTTTTAGCAAACCATCTGTGACGTTTCCAAAATCCCCCTCACAAGCAAAGACGCTTTGTGTGCAAAGAACTGCCTTAATGTAGCAGTTTTATAAGCCTGCTGACCAATGGATGTGCTACAATTCCACCAATTCCACCACTTGAGAAAGATCCTCATACTTTATACCAGCGGTCGCCAACATTTTGGACCTCACGAACCACTACATTCATAATTTTAAATTCGGCGCACCACTAATATGATTTTTTTAAAAGATAAATACATTTGTAAAATAATGATCAGAGAACTTCCGTTTTGTTAATATGAAATGCACCTATTTAATATAACAACATTATAAATACTTATTTAATCATAACAAAGTCTTCAAAGGTTGTTTAATTGTAACAAATTTATTGAAGTAAGTTTAATAAAATAATTGAAGCTTACTTAAGTATTACACATTTTTAGAGTGTGATATTTGCTCTTGTTTGCTTGAAATAAGTTTATGGATTTTTGGCTCTAATGATGTTACTGCAAGACGGAGAGCTGTATTTATTTCCAGCTGAGACTGGTACCGAGTTTTAATTGCTGTGACAGATGAAAATTTTTTTTTTGCACAAATATGTTGTTGAAAATTGAATCAAACTTTTCATTGCTTTTTCCCTCAGCAATGGGTATTCGCTTTTAATGGAGATCCCAAAATGAGGTCTTGATAAGGATGACTGGAATTTAGCCTTGAGGCTGTCGTCGGATGATAGATCGATGAGGCTTTCTTTTTCATTCGTGCTTAAATTGCTGTCTTCAATGTTTGCTGCAAATGGATCTGTTATCCACATATTGCCATGTCTGGGATCTTCCTTCTCTGGGTAATGACAACCAAAAGGTTCTGTGAGTGACTGTAAGTGCTGTTGAACAATGGTTACCACCTGCCGGTTGACATCCTTCTCTCTCAGGTATTCATCAAAGTTTGAAAACATTTGCAGATCTTCTGCAAAAAACGCCAACCGCGTTTGCCACAGTAATATTTTCTTTTGAAAAGCATCCATTTTACCTGGTAGGGTGAACACGTCCTTAAGTTGTTCTTGCAAGGATGTGTTTAGTTCATTTAATAGCGAAAAAGTATCTGCCAGGTATGCAAGCGTGGCTACCCACGCATCGTCGGAGAAGAGTTCTTGTAATTTGGGATTATTTGGCCGCTGGAAAAATATGTTGACTTCTTCACGCAGGGTGAACAGTCACGTTAGTATCTTGCCCCTCGACAGCCATCCCCCCTCAGCGTGAAGAAGAAGGGGAGTATACAGGGAACCCATTTCTTAGCAAAGTGCCTCAAATATTCAAGAATCGAGCGCTTTATGTTGAATTTCATTTATAATTTTAATAACATCTGATAATACTTCGCGTAGTTCTGGGGATATTTTTTTTTTCCACCGCAAGTTGCTCACGATGTATAATACAGTGTGAGGACAAAATGTCTGGGCGACCAACACTTTTCACCTTTGCAACAATTCCTGAAAGATGTCCAGTCATGTTTGCAGCACCGTCTGTACATATCCCAATACATTTTTCCATTCAATTCCGCGTTCCAGGGAATAACTATTAAGTGCTTCAAAATCTCAGAGCTGGTTGTTCCACCCAGCAAGCTGAGCAGTTCTTCCTGTAACTCTCCTTCACACTCAACCCTCACAAAGCAAAGGAGAAGTGTCTTGTTACTTACGTCTGCTGATTCGTCAAGTTGAATTGAATAAGATGGTGAATTTTTCACCATTTTTAAAACTTGGTTTTCTTTCTTTTTTTAAAAAAAAATATATTTTATTGATCTTTCACAGAGAGGAAGGGAGAGAGACAGAGAGCTAGAAGCATCGATGAGAGAGAAACATCAATCAGCTGCCTCCTGCACATCCCCCACTGGGGATGTGCCCGCAACCCAGGCACACGCCCTTGGTCTGAATCAACCCGGGACCCCTCAGTCCGCAGTCCCACGTTCCATCCACTGAGCCAAACCGGCTTCAGCAAAAACTTGATTTTCAATATCTTCAGCCATGTCTTCAATTCCACGTTTGACAGTGTTAGCGGACATAGGAATTGCTTTCAGTTTCTGGGCAGCCTGCTTTCCCAAAACCTCTTCCCAGGCTTGTAACATGCAAGGCTTAATTAAGTCTTCTCCAATCCAATACGGCTTTTTTATTTTGTTGTGATCTGAAGCGCTATCAGATAAAAAGCCTTTAATAAGGATTTATCTCCAACAGTCATTTTTGTTAGGGCAATTACTTGCTTTTGAATATTTTCACGCATTCTTTGAAAATAGTCAAGTGGTTTTTTAGCTATACTGGGTGTTTTGATTGCAAATGTCTTTTGAGTTTCGAAGGTTCATGGCATCATTGGATAAACTCTCAGAACACACAACACAAAGCGGCCATGGATCCAGCGCTCTACCAGGTTCTTGAACAAATCCAAATTGCAAGTAGATCGAATTGTATTTTCTTGGTACTGTGAGTTTTTTCTTCTCTCTGCCTCCAGTTTGAATGTTCTTCCTAATGGTGCCTGACGAGGACTGTGGAGACTCTGATTCATTGATCAACTCATGGTTAAGTGAAGTACACATTTTACTATTGTTATCTTTTGTATTGCTAAAGAAATACAAAATATTCCTTTGCTTTGTTTCACTCATTATGGGTTTATTTCATTCGAATTTAAAACCAAACAAGAAATGGTAGTTATTAAAGTCAAACTATATGATGCCATCCTATCTAATAATAGACAAACATGGTAATTGACCATACCTTCGCTACGCCTCCCATTGGTTAATCAGCACAAAGATGGCGGTTAATTTGCAAATACAGGCTGGGAGCAAAGACTGAAGACAACATGAAAGCGAAGCGCTACAGAAGGGAGCTAAGTAGAGGCAGCGGAGACAGGAACGAAACCAAGGCTGTGGAGGCAGGAGGCGGGAGGTGGGAGGGGAAACCCAGCCGCAGTGGCTGGGTGCAGGAGGGCAAACCCAGCCGCAGTGGCTGAGAGTGCCAGTATCACCCAAGGATGGGCTCGCAGAGACCGCAGCAGAGTGGCAGCGAGCCTACCGAGCGACGGCGGCAGCGGCAGGCACAGCAGGCCCTGGATGAGCAGGAGTAGAGTGGCACCTGGTCTGGGCTCAGGCTCCTCTCTGGCTTCCTGCCACTTTGTGCACTACCACATCCCTCAGGGGAGGTTGGACTGCTGGTTTTGGCCCAATCCCTGCAGGCCAAGCCAAGAGACCCGACCAGTGCATGAATCCATGCCCCGGGCCTCTGTTAAATATAGCAGTTAAAGAAAATACATAGTTACATATAATACACAATAAAATAAAGCAGACAGATGAGAATTGGTAATAGCAGAGCCGGTGACTGCTGTAATGGTCAAAACAATACTGAAGCTGCTTACACCTCTCTTGTTTCCCCCTCTCTAGTTACTAGAAAGGGAAATGCACGAAATGTACTAGACTCGTGAATTTAGTGCAATGTAAAGGTGAAAATTGTCATTCAGTCAGAATATAAGAATTTCTTAAATACTTTTTGTTTTATTATTATTTATTAGGATTAATAAAAAATAAAAAATGCAAATAATGTCCAAATTTTTCTATGAACCACAAAAATTTTCTCACGGACCACCAGTGGTCAGTGGACCATGGTTGGCGACTGCTGCTTTATACAGCTGTCTGCTTTGAGTCTATTGTCTTTTCAGGTAATGCGAACAAGATCTATCTCTCTGAGAAATGTCCTTAAAATGTAGTTGAAATTATTTTTTCAGCCAAGAAGATGAATCTTTGAATCACATGTGTGTTCTAAGAAATTTAACACATTGTACACATTATTCACATTAGTCATTCATACTTGTCTATATTTCACTGTTTATCTGATTGATCTATTTGCATAGATTTCAACTCCACAGACACACACATGATCCAAACACAGTAATACTGCCCTCTGGGGACAGACATGGAGGTTGAGAAACAGAATCAGAATTCAAACCCAGATCATCAAACCCAGAGGTCTGAGCCTAACCATTATGTTTCAGTCATTAGAGACCAGACTCCCTGACAATTTCAACTCCACACATTATCAGCTTTATTTTATTAGTAGCTTTGTTTAATCAGAATTAATTCAGAGCCTTGATTTTCTAATCTATAAAACGGCAACTACACAGAAAAGCAAATGATATAATACACATTTTATTATTATTTTATTAGTCAGTGCTATTATTCTTAGTCTACCACTTTATAACTAATTATTCAGTATATGCTATGTTATAATTAACTTGATAATGAATCCTTACAACTATGGGTGTTTCATTAAAACTATTGAACATTGTTACATTTTAAGATGCTCTGTATATGGCTGAGTAGTATTCCATTGTGTAAATGTACCACAGCTTTTTTATCCACTTATGGATGGGCCTGGAGAGTATGGTGCTGAGTGAAATGAGCCAGTCAGAGAAAGACAAGTACCATATGATTTTACTTATATGTGGAATCTAATGAACAAAATAAGCTAACAAACAACGTGGAGACAGGCTCATGAATATAGAGAACAGACTGACAGCTGCCAGGCTGGAAGGGCTTGGGCACTGGATGAGAGAGGTGAAGGAATTAAGCAAAGAAAAAAAGAAAGACTCATGGACAGAAACAACAGTATGGTGACTACCGGAGGAAAGGGGGCTGGAGGGAGGTGGAAGAATGTAAAGAGAAAATAAATGGGAAGGAGACTTGACTTGGAGTGGTGAACACACAAGGCAATATACAGATGATATATTATAGAATTGTACACTGAAGCTTATATAATTTTATTAACCACTGTCACCCCAGTAAATTCAATAAAAAAGGTGCTCTGTGGAAATGAAGCTTTATCATCTGTGACTTATTTTGCAGGCTTGGCTCTGCCTTAATCCTTAATAGGAATAAAGAGGGGGGCGGGCGAGAACATAGTGATCAGGAGGAAGTGCCAGGAGACAAAGGAACAGTTTAGAAATCAATTCTGAGTCATGGATCCTTCTCAAGAGGCAGGGCCAAGGTTTATCTTACCACCATCCCACGTAGTTGTCCAAGAATTGAGACCATTTTTTTTTTTCATTCTGTCTTGGAGTTTAGAACAAGTGCCAAGAGCAATCCAAACAGGCCTCGTGCCCTTTTCTAAATCCTTTCTTTGAGATGGTATGATCCAGTAAAGCACATGAAACACTAATCACAAAAGATTCATGTTCACCACCAATTAAGCACAATCAGGGAAGGATAAGCCTTCCCATCTCACCTGAAGCTGCAGAGAACTTGGCCACTTGATCAACTGACCTGCCGCCTTGGTTTGATCTTGGTCATGAGATCTTATCAGCTCTGTTTCCATTTCCCAACCCCTCCGCCTCCGGGAGAACTTCAGGGTATTTTTTCTAGCTAAAGTCTAAGCCTCATTTTGCTGCGTGCAACTTTTTTTTTTTTTTCCTCATCAGCTCCCACTCTAAATGCTTTAATCCAAAAAAAAGTAAGTTGCCATGGTGACTCCTATTGTAGTTGTTAGAAGCTTTTGTTAGATGCAGTCATCTTGTTGTTATATTTTAGCCTTAAAATTTCCAGCAACAAGAAAAACGAAGAAATGTTGAATTTGTTAGAATAGAAAGTGAAGTGCTTAGCAATCTCTAAGCAGAATGAAAGCTGGGAAGTGGGCAGCATGGGCACTCCAGGCCTCTGAGGAAGGGAGCCACCCGTGAATGCCACTGCAGGGCGAGGCATTTCCAAAGGAGCAGGTACTGATGGGCAACAAAAAACCTCGTGGTCTTTTTAGCTTCGATGATCTGCTTATAGGGGCCTAAATAAATGACTAAATAAGTCAGGCAATGCACAGCTCCAATAGGAACCTGCAAACAATAACTCCAAACCAAATATGTCCTGCTAGCTCGTTTTTAAAATAAAGTTTTATTGGAACACAGCTATGTCCATTGCTTTATGGATTGCCTATGGGTGCTGTCACACTGCGATAGCAGAGTTGAGTAGTTGCAGCAGAGACCATATCACCTGTAAAATAAAACATTTATTATCTTGCCCTTTGTAGAAGTTGGCTGACCCCCACTAGAGGGCTGGAAAGAGACCAAAGAGTTAAGGGAGAGTAAGTGTGGCCAGCACAGTTCAGAATCCTATTTGAATATTTTGAATGTAAATAATCACTTTCTCCTGGCAAGCAGAAAGTCTACTTCACCTCTGTGTTAGCTCAGGTCCTCCGAGGAGCCGATGCCATGACAATATTAGACTTGCAAGAGATTTATTAGAGAAAACCACTGTGAAGGGCTACAGGGAGGAGGCTGGAGGAGACAGGAAAAGCCTTTAGAACGGCCTGCAGGTCTGACTTCCATGGGACAAGAAAGAAAGGAAGGGGTGTCGATAGAAAGCCTCACACTGCAACACAGCTCTAAAAGGCCTCCGCTGGGCCCAACAAGGTCTGCAGGGAAAGGTCCCCCACGAGGAGTCCTATCTCTTGCAAGAATGGGTCTGCCAGAAGCAGGGTCCTGTGCATGGCCATGGAGGATTCAGGAGGCAGCGGCGGGACCATCCATCAATGACGCTCCCCACAGCACATCAAGTGGTACATCTTCATGGCTCTCATGCTGCCTCCATCCTACTAGCTCAAAATTATCATATTTCCAACCTGCCCACGATTGTGGAGAGGCCGATGTGTATACAGAGCACTATGTTCAAGTTTTGTGATAGGGAGAAAAAACACAGAGGATAAAAAAATTTACTGAAAAGTTCAAAGCAGGGTGAAGATTCCTGGAATTGCTGAAAAAGACGATACAATGATCTGAGTTTTCTCTGCAGTTGTTTGTTAGGCTGTCAGTAGAAACCTGGGAAACTCCCTTCCTGACTTTGTTCTGGGCCCTCGGACTCAAAGAGCCTGTGTTATGCTGGTTCCTGAGGCCCAGCGCTCTGGGCTGGCTCTCTCTCCTGCCGAAAGTGCACGCCCACAGAGTACAGATACTAGACCCATGAAGTGGAACAGGTGTCAAGCTGCTTCCGAGTTTCCAATCAGTATTCCTGCTTTGCAGTGGAAACAGGCAGAGGTGAAAGGGGGATTTCGAAAAGATGAATCCATATAATGTTTTCTCACAGTGCAAAGGCCTGGCAGCCTTCCCTGCTTTTCTTTTGTTCTCTGCCCGACCTCCTTTTGGTAAAATCTGACAGGGGAGACACTGTGACCACTAACTGTATAATGAAAAGGATGTAGCCAGGATCACTCCAAAAGTGCTAAAATATTGTTAAACAAATATGTGAACGAATGGAGTTGATATTGATAATGTACTTTGCTCTCTGTGTAAGCAACTTCAAAGGATGACCTGGGACCTCAAGAGTGTGTTGGCTACAATTGTAAAAAGCAGAATTCTTCTAGAAGGCACTTTAGTTGCAGAATTAAAAGAGACCTTTCTTCCGGGAAGGGAAGTCAGCTCGGCCGGCCTTCTTGCATTGTTTTCTTACTGTTCCCTTAGAGATCAAACCAACAGACCCAGCTATGAGTTCCTCTCAAACCTGTCCCCCTTCTCATGCCCTGCTCCTCACTGCCATTTACCAACGCCCCGTCACCCTTTGTCTTTCCCCCTGTGGTTCTAACTGGTATTGGGAAGAAAATAGAGAAAAAGGACAATAGCTTTCTGCTCTCCAAAAGCTAAAAGCTGGTAGCTTCCAAGGCCTCCTACGTCTGCCCTATGATTTTCTTGCCTTAGTAACAAGTTTCCTAAGAACAGTTTGCTAGTAGAAACTCTACTAATTATATAATGGGGGCGGGGGGAGGAACCCAAATGCCCAGACTTTAATTTATCATTCACTGTACAAAAGGTATGAAGAATTATATTAATGAGCATCATATTTACAGATGTATTTTTTTAGATTACTCATTTTATGTGATTTAATGTTACTTTAATAACTGTTAAGAGATTTTGGTTATTAGTTGGCACATCACTAAGGGTATTTATACTTAATGATGAAAACTGAAATAAGATAAAATACAATATGCTAAAGATTTTATGTATTCTAATTTTAAAGAGCAAATGCAACAATGTTAGACTGACTTCTACGCATACTCTTTTACTTTGATAATAGGAAAGTAAGGCTTATTTATGTTTTATAATGATTGTAGTTTATAGTTACATGCTTATTTTTAAAATAGTATATATGTGTACATATATATCATTATATTAAAACAAATGCCACAATTTTAAATTGTTTCTTTGTGAGTTTCTTTTATTTTTTAGTTTATTTTTATTGTTGAGGGTATTACAGATGCCCCCCACTTACCCCCTTTGTCCCCCTCTACCAGGCTCCTGCCCCACCCCAGGTCTTCACCGCATTGTTGTCTGTGTCCATGGGCTATGCATATATGCATATAAGTTCTTCGGTTAATCTCTTCCTGCTCCAGCCTTTCACACCTTACATAATACCCAGAACTTACTGAAGATAGTAATTTTATAAAATGTTCTGAAGTTGAGCCTCCCACAGTCTCACCACCCACACCCATCCCAAGAAAAGTGAGGGTGTGAAACACAAATTTGCTAAAGGTAATTAAAACATAAATAATATTTTAAAATCATAATTAAAATTAATTATCAATTACAGCTGTCAATATATAGAGAACTCTATCCTTAATAATAGATTTGTCCTTTCTTCAGTCCTACTTTAGAAATATATATATATATATGGACTTACATATATATGTACATTACTATGACCAAGAAAGTTATTAATTAAAGAGAAATCAACAGATATTTCTCCTATTACTTATCTTACTTCATTTGAGGTCAGTGGTATCCAAATTTTTAGACATCAAATTCCCTTTTAATTATTTTTTTATGTGTCCATGTTTTGAAGTGGTCTATGTATTAAATGAAGAAACTCAATTAAATAGAAATTTAATTTTTCCAATTCTATTCATCCAGGGACATGTGAGTGTTCATCGGAGCTTCCAACTTTCAATAGTGAATCACCATGAGTTGATATAACTTTAGCTTTAAGACAAGACAAAAGGTTTCACCAGTAGCTAGAGATACCCAGGTTCCATCAGGTTGTTTAAAAAACAAAAACAAAAAATGAGTATGGCCTGCAGGCTTCCATCCCTAACTTCATGAATCCCAGAAGAGCAAGGGACACTGTTGAGAAGCATTGCTCCAGGGCAGGGGCTGTTTCTCAACATCTTTTCACACCGATATCCAGGACATACAACCAACCCACTGTTATAAGTAACTATCGACCACAGTGGCATGTTCAGTCCATGCTGCCCCATGGGCAGGAATGTGCCAGAATCTTGAGGAGAAGATGGGGCCCATTGAGAAGAGAGAAAGTGTGAATTGGAAAGGCATCTCCGGTGACTGATACAACCTGCACTTCACCTCCATGGTTGAAAGTAACTGCTCGGAGTGACAGAATTCCTGAGCAGAAAGGGAGACTATTTATTCAGTTACGACAATTAAGCCCTTTTCTATAAACCCTACCTGTGGCTAAGTTACTAGGAAAATTCTCAGGATCTGAAATGTTTTTATTATTTTCTCTGTATTTTGGAACAGCAATGTAATCTCTTAATTCACGTTTGGAGTCCAATCCCTTTGGGAAGAATTCCTGCTCCAGGGTTCCTACAAGATGAGTTTGGTAGGTAGAATATCTCTCTTATTATGAGCACTCAAATATTACTCAACAGTCTAAAACATACAAGAAAGGGGGCTCTCAGGGGCAGTAGCCAGACTTCACCGCAACTCCCTCCACATGCTCTTCACAGCAGCTCCTGGGTGGCCTTCGCCTGTGGAGGAAGCCCTTTGAGTTTGAGATGCTAAGATGAAACATGAGGACACGCACTGAATGTGGGAGGCAGAGCTCATTGTCCCCTTCCCTGCGATTATGAAAAAGGCTTCCCACACTCCCAACGTTCACATTCCGAGTGAAATGATAAGCCTGAAACCCACCAATCGATTTTGGAAACGGCAGGCTTGGATGTGCATAGAGGTGATTTTGCTGAACTTTGATAATCTGCCAGTGTCTTCATCATATTTTCCAGGGAGCTTATTATTAGCTGTACTCAAAGTACACAGACACCTTGAATGCATTAGAGTAATCCCAATAGCTTCATCTTTGAAAAGATTTTGAGCTAGAACTTTGGCTAATTTTATTTTCCAGTGGAAGTCCAACCCTGCCAAGGATTCAAAATTGGAAGCATTCCCCAAACCAAGCCTACTTATTTCAATACATTATCTTCCTCGGTCGGGTTTTGCCAAACAAAGGAATTGTGTACATTTTTAGTCTGTAGCTTATGGAATAAGTTTCAGGTGGGCAATGATTTGCATTTATGAGGATAAGAGGGATATAGCACAAAAGAAACTAAAGTCACACACTGAAGGTAGCATAAACAGATTTCCAAATGAACAAGTAGGTAAGATTACAACTAAATAATAAAAGGGCTATTACTTAAAAAGCCTATATCCACTGGGCTTTTTTTTTTTTTTTACAGTGAAATGCCCTGTGTAGGCAACATAATTATGTAAAATATATTAGAACAATTGACTCAATGAGCAGGATACTAGGGAACTGAAGCTTAGTTCATCTGAAACTCTGATTTCACACATGAAAAAACTAATAGACTGAATGGCTAAATGCATATTTTAGCTCACACAATGGCATACCCAAGCCCTTTGGGTTCAATAGCTTTCCATTACAACATCTAACACTTTATGAAGATCCAAACTGCATTTGATTCTTTATCAAAAAGTACAAGAGTGGAATTGGAGGTAGCAAGTCTTGGCTGTGCAGGACACTAAAGAACATAGAAAGTAATGATATGGGCAAGGTGAACTGTTTGTCATATGTTCTGTGGTTGTGTTGTGATATGACATGTCATTCTCCTCGGTACTAGGGAGAACTTCTTGAACTAAAGCTCATTTAAAATACATATTGCTTATTAGTTGTCAAGAAAAGACTGACTGCATGTGTTACATTATGGAATAAAAAGGGTGTTGGCTAGTCTGAGTCTGCACCCACTTTGGAAAAAGAGAATTAAATGTTCTTTAAAAGTAAGATATTTTTTGATGCACATCAAGTTCTCTCTATGGTTACATTATAGAGATTTACTAAAAGTTTATAAAGATTTTATTTATTTGCCTGTGACATAAAGAATCTTAATCCAAATGTCAATCCAATGTATCTGAGTTTGTGACAATTACTCCTCTAATGAATGATGCTTCATTAAAACATAGGAAGAGTAAGCCTCTCACACTCTTAAAGGAGACTAGCACTTATTACATTGTATTGAAATTGGATTTTTAAAGAATGTATTCTCTATTAGTTACCTGAGGAACCTAACAGTATCTTATCTACTATTGATAGTCACAGAATCTAACACTGTACCTTGCATCTCAATAATATTAAATACCTATAATATTTAGTTCGACAATTTTTATTGAATTGAACTGAGTATAATCATTCCTACTTTTAAATGCAGAGAGTTGGGTATAGATTACTTGTGTGCATCCCAATGAAATTATCAGAACAGTGAATCAAACAGGACTATGTTGCTATTTTCTGGGGACAGTGACAGCTCATGTGGAAGAGTTAACTGCCCACCAAATCACCAGAGTATAGCAATGACATTGAGAAGTGGCTTCACAGGCACAGATTACATTTCCCAGCCTCCACTGCAGGATGGGTGGGAACATATGACTAATACTCATCGGATTGCTACATCAATGAGAAACAACTGCTCTCCTGCTGAGCTAGCAAATTTTGGTGTTTTAAATTATTGCAGCAGCTACTCTGAACCTAATAATAGACCACAAAATATAACCATGCCTATCAATTCTTTTTGAATCTCCATACACAAACATTGTTTTCTCCGGATGCCCTGAACTGGTAATTTGAACAGCATGTCATTCAGGAGTTGCAATATTGCTTTTGAAGTACTGTATATGCAACAGGATTTGCTACTCAGCTGAATTCATCATCAAAGTGACTCTGATGACTTTCCTGCTGGTGGTAGATCTTTGAAGTACTTGTTCACATCATTAGAAAAGCATCATTGTTTTTCTCTTCCATCAAGCACACGTAGATATCCCTTCACTTTCCTCTCTTCCTCCCTTTCATTCTCCTGCCACCTACTCCTACTTCAATTCTCTACATCAGTGGTTCTCAACCTTCCTAATGCCGCAACCGTCTAATACAGTTCTTCATGTTGTGGTGACCCCCAATTTCATTGTTGCAAATTGAACATAATTAAAGCATAGTGATTAATCACAAAAACAATATGGAATTATATATGTGTTTTCCGATGGTCTTAGGTGACCCCTGTGAAAGGGTCGTTCGATCCCCAAAGGGGTCGCGACCCACAGGTTGAGAACCACTGCTCTACATACTTACAGAGATTTCTTTTCTAACTTAAAAGCGTAACTTTAACTGCATTTTTATAATAATAAATGAGTAGTTTCCATATTTTATGAATTACTGACAATTGAAGTAGGTATTTGCTTGTATTTTATTTATGATTATGTTGCATTCTCCACTGCATTTAAAACAGGAAACTCAGACCTGTCTGTGATACCTCCTATTACTGTGGCGCTGATCCTGTAATGAGCCAGTAAGCAGGCTGTCTTTGGACACTGGAGTAACTCTTTGATGTTATAAAGATGTACAAATCAAATTCCCTCCGTACATATTTAGCACAAGCTCAGATTTATGCCTTTAATAAAGGACAGCAGTGATCTGGTTGCAGGAGAATTTTCCCTGTGGGTGCCATTTGCCTACAAGCCATAGAAGTAGAAGGCTACATGGTCCCAACTGAGTAAAAACATTTTCCAAAATTCTGCTGGGTAAGTGAACAGTGAAATGGACTTCTCGTGGGGAGCTGGGCAATTAGCAACTCAGAAATCATTTAGTGATCATTCCTGTCTGCATACATTTGTTATTGCTACCACACCTCAAAAAGTATTTATATCTTTACTGTTTGACTGAAATCAGGCTCCCCTTAGACTCTTGAACTAGAGGCCCGGTGCACGAATTTGTGCATGGGTGGGGTCCCTAGGCCTGGCCAGCAATCAGGGCAGGCTAGGGGGAGGAACCGCAGGAGGTTGGCCACCAGCCCGATTGGGGCAGGCTGGCTGAGGGGAGGTTGGCTGTGGGAGTGCACTGACCACCAGGGGGTAGCTCCTGCGTTGAGCGTCTGCCCCTGTTAGTCAGTGAGCGTCATAGCAACTGGTTAACCAATCATTCCGGTCATTTGGTTGTGATGGTCACTCAGTCTTTTATATATATAGACTAGAGGCCCGGTGCACAAAAATTTGTGCACTCGGGGGGCAGCGGGGGGTTCCTCAGCCTGGCCTGTGCCCTCTCGCAGTCTGGGACCCTCGGGAGATAACGCCCTGCTTGCTTAAGCCTGCTCCCGGGTGGCAGAGGGCAGGCCCAATCCCTAGGTGCAGCCCCTGGTCGGGCTCAGAGGAGGGCCGATTGGGGAGTTGGGGCGCCGCACCTTGTCATGCACAGAGCAGGGCGGATTGGGAGGTTGGGATGCCACCCTCAGTCACGCTAAGGGTAGGGCCAATTGGAAGGTTGGGGCACCACCCCCGTCACACTCAAGGCAGGGTCGATGGGGAGGTTGTGGTGCCACCCCCTGTCACACACAGAGCAGGGCCAATCCGGGGGTTGGGGCACTGCCCCCTGTCATGCACAGAGCAGGGCCCATCAGGGGGGTTGGGGCTCCTTACTCTGTCACGCACAGAGCAGGGTCAATCAGGGGGTTGGGGAGCTCCCCGCTGTCACGCACAGAGCAGGGCCAATCAGGGGGGTTGGGGAGCTCCCCGCTGTCACGCACAGAGCAGGGCCAATAGGGGAGTTGGGGCACCGCCCCCTGTCACACACAGAGCAGGGCAGATCAGGGGGTTGGGGCGCCACCACTGTCACACTCAGGGCAGGGCCAATGGGGAGGTTATGGCTCTACCCCGTCACACACAGAGCAGGGTCCCTGGGGGGTGGCGGGGGTTGGGGCGCTGCACCCTGTCACACACAGTGCAGGGCCGATCAGAGGGTTGGGGCGCCGCACCCTGTCACACACAGAGCCGCAGGGCGATCAGGGGGTTGGGGAGCTCCCCCGTATCAGGAACAGAGCAGGGCGGATAGGAAGGTTGTGGCCCCGCCCCCTGTCACACACAGAGCCGCAGGGAAATCAGGGGGTTTGGGCGCTGCCCCCTGTCATGCTGATCCCAGTGCCGGGAGGCCTCTCGGCTCCGCTGATCCCGATGCTGGGAGGCATATTATGCTTTTACTATATAGGATAGAGGCCTGGTGCATGGGTGGGGCTGGCTGATTTGCCCTGAAGGGTGTCCTGGATCAGGGTGGGAGTCCCCACTGGGGTGCCTGGCCAGCCTGGGTGAGGGGATGATGGCTGTTTGCAGCTGGTCACACACCCTTCAGGGTGGGGGTCCCCACTGGGGTGCCTAGACAGTCTGGGTGAGGGGCTGAGGGCTGAAGCTCCCAACTGCTCCTTTTTTTCTTTTTTCTTTTTTATTCTGGGCTAGCTTTCACTCTGGCTCCAGCTCTGAGGCCTCTGCTGCTGAAAGCAGGTATCTGGTTTGTTTAGGTTCTATAATCGAAACAATGGATAACTCCAGCTCTGAGATCCCAGCTCACTGAAAGCAGGTTTCTGGGGTTTTGTTTAGCTCCTATATTTGTTACAATGTTTCAAACTGCAGGCTCAGAGGCCGGCAAGGCAGGCGGGGAACGTTGGTTTCCTCCGTCACTGAAGCAAGCAAGCCTCATGTTAGTTTCAAGCTGCCTGGCTGCCAGCCGCCATCTTGGCTGGCAGTTAATTTGCATATTGCCCTGATTAGCCAATGGGAAGGGTAGCGGTCATACGCTAATTACATGTTTCTCTTTTATTAGATAGGATTCTCTATCTGGCAAAGAGTTTCCCACCTAGCTCTTTCAATCCAAACACTGTATGTTACTAGATTGTTAGTCCTTAAAATTGGTGATAAACTAAATCCCACCTTTTAAATTCTCTCTTGCAATAGGTTACTTCACTTATCCAACTGCTCTATACCAGGAAGCTCCAATTTACAACCTTATTAAAAATCACTAATATTCCTTTTTTGAGCCTGGCAAAAATGTTAACAAGTTTCTTTGTTTGGCACATGGACTTTTATACAAAAGAATACAATTTCTGCAAACATAACAGTCCTTTTGTTTTGCCAAAGGAAGATTGAAACATGATTTTTATCGCTTCAGATGGATGCTGTGGAGGTTTCCTCGTCACAATAGGATCAAGCAAAGCCACCGTGGAGCTATACCCATTTTAATTGTGTTTGCTCTGCCCTAAAAACTAAAAAAACTAAAGCTCAAGAAAGCTAGGCTTTTGAACTTGGTATTTTTTTTTTTTCAAATGTACTAAATTACTGAACCAACAGCTCACAAAATAAACAACCTTTGCTCTGGGTTTGGTATTTTGTGAAATTATAGAGAAAACAGTTTTAGAACTGGAAAAGAACTTAATATTTATCTTGTCCAACTCCTTATTTTATAAATGAAGAGAATGAATCCTGCCCAGGAAGTTTAAAGTGCCTTTCTTAAACTTAGAATTAATGGCAGAGTCAAACTAGAACTGAGTCTTGTCACTCCTGTTTCTTCTTTGTCAAATTTTCCGATTTGAGGATGGTATCAAAGTTGTTCATGAAGACCTAAATCTGGAATAAGAAAGGTCTTTCAATCATATAAACGAGAATCTATGTTGTATCAAGAATATAAGATATTAAACAAAAAAGTCAGTGAAAGAACCTGGCCTGTGTGGTTGAGTGTGGACCTATGAACCAGGAGGTCACAGTTCCATTCTGGTCAGGGCACATACCCAGTTTGTGGGCTCAACCCCCAGTGCGGGGCATGCGTAAGGCAGCCAATCAATGATTCTCTCTCATCATTGATGTTTATATTTCACTCTCCCTCTCCCTTCCTCTCTGAAATAAATAAAGATATATATTTTTAAATTAGATAAACAAGAAAAGGTAAATATAAACTTGTTGATGTGTCTTGCTCCCCACATGGCCAAGACTATATGGCCATAGTGTTAATGTAGGTCACAGAATTCATGGTCAGGATGACCCAGTTACAGTGTGTGATAACTGGTCTTTTGCAAATACGTAAGATAGAGCCTATATATAAGCATTTTCTAAGTGATAATTTTCTTCTCAAAGGCATCGTTTATGAATATAGGCAAATCTGAATCTAAGTTTTTAATTACTAAAAACTGGACGATATTAATCAAAAGTGAAGACGTGTTTGAAAGTTTCTTAAGGCTTCACAATCACTCCTCATGCTGCTGAGTGTGGCCAAGGACCAGTAACAGCAGCTTCACCTGGGAGCTTGTTAAAAACACAATACTCAGTCCCACCTAAACATGTCTGCAAGCACAGCACAGGAATCCGAGTTTTAACAAGCTCTCCAGGTGATTCCTATGCATGCTAAAGTTTAAGGAGCTTTGTTCTAATTGTGACAGGCTCAACCACTTTGCACATTGGGGTCATATGGGAAACTTTTTAACATATTTATGCCTGAGTCCCATCCCAGATTCATATTTCATTGGTGTGGGGTGAAACCTGGGCATTATCATGGCTGAGAATGAGTTCTCCAAAAATTTGTTTGGGGCATTTGTGTTGGTTCTTTTTTATAAAACTATTGGAAACAGACCTCAGCCTACCCAGCTCCCCAAGGTTTATAACGTGGGTCTGCAAAATGAGCGGATACAATGCTACTATCAGAATGCAGGCAGAAAAATATTAGAACTTTCATTTTTATATATTTTAAATTTCAATGTCATAGAATTAATTTTTTCCAAGTTTATGATCTATATAACATATTAACATAGTAATATATGTGTAAGGTTTATAAATATCATAAATAAGGAGGATGCTTATTTTTAATAACTTTAGATTATAAATCTTTAATTTGTAATAAATACAAGATATCATTAAATTCCTTTGTCAGAGTTTATGATATAGAATGATGGTTTACACATTTCAGTGTGCATGAAAATCACCTGGGAAGCTTGTTAAATATAAATTCCTGGGGCCCACCTGACAGAGATAAATTCCGTTAGCCTGAGTTTGGGCCTAGGAATTTGTACTACAAGATGATTCTAAGGTAAATACTTCATAAACCACTCATTTAGGACCAGGCCCTGTCTCAGTTAGAGCAAAATGAGAGCAAGCTATCTGGGAACGCAGAGAATCCATTCAGAGCCTCAAAAGGCAGTAGTACCTCCATGAGATCATCAAGTCCAAAGGCTCACACCTCAGCTCTGCAGGATATCAGCACACTCAGAGGGTTACACAAACAGCTGTGTAACCAGGAATATCAATGGGCAAGTTTACAATGAGAAATACAACTTTTAGGTAGACTACAGTGGTTCTTATTGGTGGCTAATGCATGATGGCCCCGCAGAAAACCAATGGAATGCAACATTATAATTATAATTTTGCCTCTTTAGCCTAGAATCAGAGTAGAGAGAAATAATTATAATGTGAAGTGTTAAAAGTTTGTCTTCAAACATGGTAGGTGATATACTGTCAAGAACAGGGAAAGAATTACACCAAATGTAAATGTAAATGACATCAACACATCAATTAAAAGGTGCAGACTGTCAAATTACACATAAACAAAACCAACTATATGCTTCCTATCAGGAACTGACTTAAAAATAGGTTGAAAGTAAAAAGTTGTAATAAGATGCACATATTAACACTAATCCGAAGAAAGACGGAGTGTCTATGTTAATATCCGATAAAGCAGATTTCAGAGGAAAGAATGTATGTCAATGAGAATAAAAAGGATTATTTCATATTGATAATGGAGTCAACTATTCAAGAGAACATAGCAAACCTAAATGTTTATGACCCTAACTATAGAATTTGAATTAAAATAAAGCAAAAACTGATGGTGCTTCAAGAAAAAAATAGTAAATCCACAATTATAGACAATGCAGGACCTGAGAGGAAGGAATTGATATACTCAACAACATGAGTGAACCTCAAAGGCATTATATTGAGCAAAAAAAAAAAAAAAAATTAAATACAGTAAAAAAAAGAAAACCTAGATTATTCTATTGATGAAACATTTTAGATAAATGTAATCTTAGTGACAGAAAGCAGATCCCTGATTACCTTGGGATGGGGTGTAGGTAGGGCAGAGGGAACGTTTTTAGGTGATGTATCTGTTCATTATCTTGATTGTGGTTATTATTTCATAAGTATACTTTCATATGTCAAAATGTATCGAATGATATACTTCAAACACATTCAGTTTATTGTGTATCAGTTATACCTCAATAATCATAGTAAAAAATGACCCCCTGTAGCCTGGAACAATGCCAGAATTTAAGGGATTAGCACCTTGCCAGTGGTCTTTTAAAAGGGTGATTGTTCTATGACATGAACTTTTCTGATCTTAAATCCATATGGGCCAGCTTATTAATTTTAAGCTGCAGTGGAAGTTTGCTTTTAGATGAAAAATAATTTCTAAATAATGAATAATATTTAACAGGCTTTGTTTGGAACTCCCTCTCATTCTTGGAATCCCTTGATGCAAACGTCTCATTTTCTCTAGCTCTTCAATATCAAACACAACTTTAACCAAATGCTTTGATACCTTTATTTGCCCAAGATAATTTATGAAACTTAAATTTTTCACTATTTTAGATCTTTTATTGATTTAAATAAAGAATAACAAAACTTTAAAGGAATGGACTTATTCTTGTGATATTTCAGGCATCACAAAATAGGTAAAATAAGTAATTTGAAGTCAGCAGAAATTCTAAATCTATAATAACATTACTATCAACAGTGCTGCTCTTTTGCCTAGTCAGCATCCATAGTCACTACTTTAGTATCTCAAAGGAAAATTACAAACTTGATTTTCTTTTGAGGTTCATCTCTTTTCACTCATAGCCTCTTGGTTGAACCAACTTAGACTCCAACTTCAAGAATAATAAGGGCTTCTGTTGCTTCTCATAAATAATTTAGCTAGCAGAGGACTTTTCCTACCATCACTAACAATTATAAATCTAGACAGAATATGTAAAATAATTTTTCAAACATAAGATGATTGGCTATGAAGGACTTTCATCCCTGAGATGAGGGAAATAAATATGATAGAGTGCTATAACTGTTTTGCTACCTGGAGTCAGGTTGCAGGCCCGAGTATAGGTAGGGGAATTCAAACAGTCCACACTCTGGCCACATTGAGAAGAGGAGATTGGAGATCAGGAAAGCTGAGGCAGCCAGAATTTTATAGGGTAAAATACCTGCCAGAAGCCAATTCCAGCATGTCATAATTGCAAGAGTTTCATCAAAAGGTTGATGGAACTTGGGGACTCAACAAGGGCTGAGTCACATATGTTGTCACCTGTTGGGAATGGCTGAGGGCATTTCCCCAAACCTGAAAAGGGATGATTGCTTGCTGCCAGACAACTCAGGGCATCTTAATTTACATGTTTTTGCCTCCTACTGGCCAAACACCTGAACAGCCATAGGCAAATTCCCCCATTCTGACAATGCTTGTGTATATGGAAACCCTACCCTTTGAATTGTGTATCTCCGCCTTGCCTTAGGACAAATTGTATTAATAAAATAGCAAGGGGTCCTGAGATGAGGAGATCTTAGTTTCTTTAGCTAAGCTCCTCTGATCCCCAAATGCCTTTCAAAATTATGCTTCATCTCTGGACTCTTTATTAAGGTACACACAGCCCTTCTCCAGATTGCTGAACCCTTCTAGATGCTGGAACAAGAACCCCAGCAATATCAAAGAAGAGGTAACCACACAGGGGTGCACAGGGATATCTACATGTCTTGGCTGATTATTGATCTGTGCTTAGTAAGATGTAAGGACTTGAGACAGAGGAAAAGAATCACCAGGCATCAGTAAGTGAAACAATCCCTGGGGTTCAGACCTGCCTGGGAATAGTTCCCATTCTCATCATCCATACTGGGAAGCCTCATAGCATAGGGGGATTTGAGTAGATTCTTTAAAAGTGTATCACAGCGGTAGCAGGGCTAAATGAAACTGTAGATTAAAAGCTGTTGTGAACTCACATTAATAAAATTTAAAAGGCAAATTTTAAAAGCACCTCTTATAATTAATTGTATGCTAAGCAGTCTCATGATCCTTAAAAGAATATAACAAAATCCAGTATTCAGCTACATAATGTTTATATTGTTCAGCATCCAGTAAAAAAAAAAAAAAAATTACTCATATAGGCAGAAACATACATTAAACTGAAAAGTATTTAGCATGCTAAATAAAAGGGCAAATAAAAGACTGTTTGATTCATTTCATATGAAATTCTAAAAGAAATGACAACACTCTAGTGTTGTATATCATTGGTTTCCAGGGGCAGGGGCTAGAGAAGAGCTGGACTCTAAGAGGCACAGAAAAACTTGTTGAGGTAACAGAAATGTTTTGTACCTTGACCTGCTGGTGGTTCTACAATAATGTACTGAGTCACACTCAGCACAGCCAGGGGTGAACTTGATGGTGGTGGGCTGGGGGGGGGGGGGGGGGGCGGGAGGGGCAGTGAAGGATTAAAGAAGACAGACAAGAGGATAAAGCTGGGGCTAGGTGGGAACTGCTCTTGGATGGAGAGACAGTGCCACAGCCTACAAGCCGAATCTTTATTTTATAGCCAGATTCCACGAGGCAAAGTAAGGGCGTGGTCAAGATGTTTATAATGTTCTCAGGGGTTTCGAACCTACTCAATTACATGCATCTGAACTCTATCAAGCTTTGTTTTGGCAGCACTTGCTGCACCTCCCGCCACCTATATTACACGTGGGCCCACAGGTTCGGACCATAAGCTCAAGCTTACAGCTATAGCCTTTGGCTCTAATTGTGCTGGGAGGGCTTTGCCCTCCAAGCTGGGACTTACACATGGCTTTGCCGTGAGGACTGTGTCCTCTCATTAGTCTGAGGCTTGAATTTGTCCAAATGCTGTAGCTGCTCTCCACAGTGTACATTTATCAAAACTCATCAAATTGTACACATAAAATGAATGAATTTTATCACATGCATATTATACTTCAGGGTAACATAAAAGGAAAAAGATGAAAAATAGTAGGCATGAGACCCTGGCCATTTCATGTGTTCCTTACTTCCAGACATAGGGATTCCTTTATGGACTGTACATTTGATCTGAGACAATCAAATGAAGATCAGCTTTTTGCCTTTTATAGCTCTCTTCTCTACAGTTATTTACCCAGTTAGATGTAAGTCTGGAGCTGCTTCTAGCCATCTTGCTACCCTGATGGGGAGCCAGCCTGAGAAGGAAGCCATAGTCCATGCTTCACATTTAATCCTTGTAACCACCCTAAGAGATAGGTATTGTTACTTCGCCTTCTAGATAAGGAAACTGAGGGTTAGAGACTTGTTTTCCCAAAGTCACACAACTTGCAAGCAGAAAAGCAGCAGCCTGGGTCTAAATGATGCCAAATTTTATGCACATAACTGTTATTTAAGTAAGAAAGGAATATAACAAAGAACTATAATTTAAAATTTTTTCATATATCATTGAAAAACATGACTTTGTGGCAGCCAGGTCAATTCCTATATTCTCTATATAGCTAATTAAAAAGAAAATTTTTGAGTCACATGACACTTATTCTAAAGCGACAATATACATTTTTACAAGTAGCTGTATATATATGTATAGATATAGATATAGATACATATATATTCACTAGGCTCTTGAATTTATTTAAATTGCATCAATAAGAATACAGATTGAGAAAAATAATTGCAATAGGAGCAAAAACAAACTGGAAAAACAGATTTTTTGTTTTAAACAAGAATCTCCTATACACAATCTCACACATGCATAATCATTTGAGATGCCCTGTGTAGATTGTGACATGAAAAAACTGGATAAACCAGAGCCTCGTTAGGTATGGTCAGGGAGAAAAGGACAACAGTGTGTTATATTAAACTGGGACACCTGGCTAGGTTAGTTTACTACTATATTCTGAGCAGCATAATGATTTGAATGTCATTGTTATGCAAAATAAAATGCTTTAAGTTGAGGAGTACTGTGGTCATTATGCAAATATGATCCTCTGTGTCTAGCTTCGTCTGGTTTGCAACATTAGATATTCCCAACCATGTTTCAAAAGCTCATTAAGTCATTTTATATTAAATACAAGCTACAATAACCGAGAGAGTAGAGTTAGCAAAAAATCAAGTCGCTGAGTCTGAGAAAGTAAATTATTCAGTGTAGAAGTATATTTTCCCTAAGTAAATGGCAAAATTAAAAATAATTACAAGCAGAAGATGCTGCTAACTTAATAGAATAAAATACATGGTTTTGTGTGGACATCTCTGGTATCCTTTCACATTTGGGACAGTAGGAACTTCTATTTGAAATTTCTTCTTTCAGATTGTAAAAGAAGATGCACTTGCCGAAGTCACTAATATTTGAAATATTCAATTCATTTTGAATAAAGTAGCACATTTTATGTACCTACTTTCTTGCAAACGCTATTCTAAATGATGTGTTAACTCATGTAATCTTTATAGCAACCTTCTGAGGTAAATAGCATTATTACCTCCATTGTACAGATGAGAAAACTGAAGCCCAGAGAGCTTATGTTGTCCAGGCTCACACAGCTGTCAGATGCTAGAGGCAGGATTTGAGTCCAGGCAGTCTGATTACAGAGACTGCACACTTCATCACTACGCCACACGGACTCTTCCATGGGTGTGTTGTGGTGGTGGTGGCGGTAAGTGTATGTTGTGTGATATGTTTTGGCTCTTTGGAAAGTATTTTTCCATTTTAAAAATGTTCATATAAAATTTATTATCTTACTAATGTTTAAGTGTACAGTTCAGTGGCATTTGCCACATTCATATTTTTGTGCAACCATCCATCTCCAGAAATTTTTTCATCCTGCAAAACTGAAACTCTGCATCCATTAAATGCTAACTCACCATTGTCTTCCCCTTTCTCCAGGCCCTGGCGACCACCATTCTGCTTTCTCTCTCTATGAATTTGACTATAGCATATACCTCATATAAGTGGAATTGCACAGTAATTGTCCATTTGTGGCTAGCTTATTTCACTTAGCATAATATCCTCAAGATTCATTCATGTGACAGCACATGTCAAAATTTTCTGCCTTTTTTAAGCTGAATGATATTCCGTGCACATATAGACCACATTTTGTTTACTTATCCATTGATGAGCTCTTGGGTTGCATCCAAGAATAATGCTGCTATGAACATGGCTGTACAAATATCGCTGAGACCCTGTTTTCAATTCTTTTGGCTCTCTACCCAGATGGCGATTGCTGGATCATATAGTAACTCTATTTTTAATTTTTTGAGGAACCACCATATTGTTTTCCATAGCAGCGGCACCATTTTACATGCCCACCAATAGTTCCTTGCCAACGCTTGTTTTTGTTTTAGTAGTAGTCATCTTAATGGGTGTGAAGTAGGGTATGTGTTTTAAATTCTTGTATTTTGTATTTTGAGGTATGACATATACTATAGAGGACTTTATCTTGCTTGAACATTTGCCATGATTATGCCCTGTTAAGAAAAAAAGGTAATGGGCATAAGACATCATAATTGTACCAGATGGGCCCTTATATATGTGATCTCATGCTTCATATATGAGACCCTGCTCTTTTGGTCACAACTAATTGGACCAAGAAATGACACCTGAGCCACAGGTTGACAGGTGTCTTCAGAGATGAGGTGTTCACAAGGGGCATCAAAGCGTAGCTCCTCTCTAGTTTCTGTCCCACAGTCTGTCTCTGTGGCTGTTTCCCTCTAAAGGATTAAAATTACAGTTTGAGTTTAATCTTCGGAGCATTAAACTCAGGTTTGCACCCCCGGCATGCTGCTGTTCTTTGCAACCTGAAAATGTCTAGTGTGGAGGTGTTAAACAAAGAAATACAAATTAAAACCAAAAAAAAAAAACATTTTGAGTTTTATAAGGTCATTCTGTATTTCTTAAGTAACTCTTTTAAAAAATATAACTTTAATGAGGCACTTCTGCTTTGCACAACTCTGTTCCTGTGTTTTGATGCACATCTCAAGGGTTCTCTTTTATGTAACTAGGGAAATCAGAAAAAGTTATAAGTACAAGGTAACTGAGAAGAAAATGAAAACAGGATACTTAGCTCTAAATTAGAATTAGCAAAAAGCAAGCAGAAAATTTTCAAAATGGACACATCCACAAACACCAACCACCTTCTCTCATTAAAAAATAAACAAGAAAAAGATTTTCATCTATTCAATTTTAAGTTCCAACTTTCAAAATATTATTTCAGTAAGTCAAATTTTAAACTGAGGAACCATCCAGACACACTCAATTGCAAAGAGGAACACATAATTGCTGTAACCATTTTTTAATAGCACACATAAACGTTAAAATTAAATACATTTTTTAAAGGCACTTTTCCTTAATTCACACATTTCCCCCTGCTGGCACACTTGTGTAACTGGCTGCTGTGGCACCATCCTCCTGGCTAACTCACTCCATTGAATCAGAGGAATAAATATGCCATGTAAGTGTGCCTTCCTCATCTGCAGATATAAAAACAGCAACTAGTTCTACACGAGTAGGTTTAACTTGTGGCAAAATGAGGGGAGGTCCAGAGGTCAAGAAGCTACATTCAAATGCACATTGAAAATACTGAGGTATTGATATGTATAGGAAAGATGGAGACCAGAAATTTCAAACTCCAGCTAGGTCTCTAAATCTCAGCAGAGGTCATCTATCTATGTCCCCTCTAGTGCAGTCCCTGAGCCAGGCTCACAGAGCATATACTACATTTTGATCCCAATGGAGGATTAAACCAAACCACAGGCTGAAAAGTAAAAGGTGGTAAACCTTAATATGCTCAGTTAGTTCAAATAATTTAAAGTATAGCAGGCAGGGTGAGTAGGAGTAAATATTGATATACCTATGGCCAACTAACCATATAAGTATGATGCTATCCTGCTTTGAACAGAGCCTTCCTCATTAAGGAATCAGTAGTAACATCAGCAAGTATTTGTTGAGTGATTATTGTGGCAGCCACTTTGTACACATTATCTGATTTAATATCTACAGCAGTCCCATGAGATAGAAATTATGTTCAGCATTTTACAATTGAAGTTCAGATATCTGACCAGAAAGCTAGTAAGTGACAGAATAAGTATTTAAAAGCCATCTTACCAGACACCAAAGCCCATATTTTCCCATTATATTACAATACATTTCATAGTAGCTACTAAATACATAGTAAAAATGAAGAATTTAACTAACATCTGTTGAATTAAACATGCCAAATGATCCAGTTACAAAATGTTATATGTTCTGCAAAAGATGCAATGTGTGTTTCTATAGTACTTTAATTCCTGGCTTGATGTGTGCAAACAAGAATTTAGAAGGCCAATGAATTCTGTCTACAATTTCTTAGCACAATTTTATTCTGTCTTCATCATAAAGCAATTTCTTTACCTCTTTGTCTTACTTTCTCTCCAGTAAACTGTTAATTCCCTTATTTAGACCCAAGGCACTCCTTTCCTAGACAACTATGACCTCCTTTCCACTAGTCCACTAACACCACGGCCAAAGCTGTTTTCTATGCCTACCACCTTCATGTTGTACTTCAACAAGAAATCCTGAAGGTTCTCCATGGTTCGACTACTTACATAAATGAGGGCTCCTTTCAGGAGCTCACTCCACCATACCTGTCTGTTGTCTCTGCTGCTATATCCAAACTGGATTATGGATTATAGATTATAGATTACAGATTACAGATTACAGAAGGTGGAATATACCCTCCATCCTA
Source organism: Myotis nattereri (assembly GCF_964212035.1). Classification (NCBI taxonomy): domain Eukaryota; kingdom Metazoa; phylum Chordata; class Mammalia; order Chiroptera; family Vespertilionidae; genus Myotis; species Myotis nattereri. The sequence continues at coordinate 162,498,358 of NC_138075.1, forward strand.
GACAAGCAGGCTTCTTTACATTCCTCTTCATATCAAAGCTTCATGCACACTGTTCCAAGTCACGTGTGCAGCATGGGTTGCCAAAGAAGAAATGCAAGTTTGGCAAAGGGCTTCCTTGCATTTTATGAAGCCCTTTGAGCAGATCTATTTCACTGTACACCCAAGGGAATCCCTCTTCGTATATTATTGAATTTGACAATCAGATTGTGGCTGAGAGGTCATTCCAAATGATTTGCTAACTCATTTTTTATTTCGAGGCTAAGTGACAGTATCTTCTGGCAAGAAGAGAGTTCCAATTGAAACAGAAGCTGGCTTTTGGTTTGCCCTACTGACTCTGTTATCATCATTCTTCATTGTTTTTAAGTTTAAACTTCAAAGAGAATGAGCTCCAATTGAGGATTGGGAGAAGGTACTCCTGTTAGCCAGGTCATGTTCTTTTCTTTTCACAGATACTCCTGGGCCAAACTGCATGACTGCCAGGGAGCAACCTCAACTACAGCCAGTAGTTCCCCATTGGATCACATCATGATGTGTGTTAGGGCACTCACAATATCACACATACTTTTTTCAGGGATTGCAATCTGTAAGGCCACTATAGCCAGAACTGTGAGTGTCCTTATTTTTCATTTTGTAAAAAGGCTTTGCCTAAAAAAAAGTAGCACAAAGTAAAGCCAAGAGAAGGAGAGAGCCCTGCCAACATCATGTGAGCTCCTGGATTCAGCAGTTCCTGAAGACAGAATTATTCCTTGGACTTTCTAGTGATAAAAGCTAAAAACACCCTATGCTTTCTGAGCTTAATCAAGGTTAGCTGGGATATTTTTGTCATTTGAAAATGCATGATCTCTAAATAATAAATAGTGTATTTCCCAATAGAAACCAGGTGGCACTCTCAAATTGGAAAATCCTGGAGGGCTTTTTTTTAATTAAGGTTTTATTTGCAAAGGTGTAGATAGGGTGAATCAGAACCACAAGAGTTGTACATTAACCCAGAATTGGTTAGAACAGGGCTATAACCAACCATAGGCCTAAAAGGACAAGGGGAGGTACCAGTTACCAAAAAAGAAAAGAATAGACTTATGCAGCAAAAGTTATCTTGAAATAAAGGTGACATTGAGTCAAGGAACACTGATGGTTTAAAGTGAACTCACAAGAAAAGAGCCATGGGAATAAACATGTCAACATCACTGTAGTTCTGACTTTCTGTCTGGGATCCCTACTGGGCATACTCAGCTGAAAGCGAGAGAAGCTTGTGATGTACCCCACACAAATCCATCTTCCAGGGCAGACGTCAAAATTTAGAAGCGTGAAAGTTGATCAGTAGTTTCAAATGAAAGGTATTCAGCATGCTTTGCCCTTCACCACTCATTCTTGTCCTTCATCCAATTAAAAAATACATGTTCTCATCATGTATGGGAAACACGATGAAGTCCCATCAGCTGATGAATTTTCATGGAGTGATAATAATTTCATCATACTGTCATCTTTCTTTCAAGGTCACCATTGAGTGTGATCGTTGTGCAATATCTGTCCCTCAGCTGGTGCCAGCAAAACATGGAGATCTATCCATAAATCGGACCTATGCTTTTGCCTTCATAATTACCCAGTCATTTTGATCTCTCCATGAAGCCATAGCTGTGGATGAAGAAAAGATGGCAAAGCAGTAAAAGCAGGTACAATATGAGTCTGAGCCACCTGCTCCTGCAGTTGATGAAGATCTCAGGGCTGGACACTACTTTGACTTCATAGTATAACATTATTGTTTCTATTCAACTTTAATTCTGCTAATTAAAAAATACTTTATTTGTAATGATAATTTCAGATTGTGTAATCATTTTACATTCCATGATCAAGTGTTTAGTGCAGCCGTGGGCAAACTACGGCCCGCGGGCCAGATCCGGCCCATTTGAAATGAATAAAACTATTGAAAAAAAAGACCATACCCTTTTATGTAATGATGTTTACTTTGAATTTATATTAGTTCACACAAACACTCCATCCATGCTTTTGTTCCGGCCCTCCGGTCCAGTTTAAGAACCCATTGTGGCCCTTGAGTCAAAAAGTTTGCCCGCCCCTGGTTTAGTGCCTACCATAGCCTGGAAAATAGTTGTCAGTAAATAAGGACATGGTTTTATTCCAGATCCCTGTGTGTCCATGCTGTTGCTTTTTCTATTGAATTTGCTAGACACTCAAAGGGTATATCTGTCTTAAATACTTTTTTTATTTATAGTGTCCTATGCTATGAGGCCCAGATAGAGACCAGACTACATTGGAACCTAGACCTGCTACAGAGCCCATTTTTCCTATAGGTCACATGCAAAACGTGTAGCCTTCTGATTTTACCAATAAATGGGTAGGAGGATAATGCACAAAATATGCATTGTTTTCAAAATCCTAACTGGTCTTTGGTGTATACCTTTCTCTAAGTAGAGATTGTTGTGTAAAGTCTAGGAACGTTTCCCTTATTTCAGAAAGGAAGTCACATTATTCCTACTGGACCGCTCATATTTCAGATCCAGAAATTTATAGTTTCTCTAGAACACATATGTATTATTAAGATATCTAGAGTGCTTGCTATTCCTATTTAGCAGACCTAGTTAATGATGTCATCATTATGCAGTAGACAAATGGGATATTTATGAAATAACAAGATAATCAAGGTTCGTCTAGATTATATTATAACATTGTTTTGGAAAGTTGGCATAGCCCTTGGGCAAAATAATAAAAAATATACTGTAGTCCCTGCCATGTAAATGCAAACTGCTATGATTTTCTTCAGTGATTGAAATGGAATGATAGCACAGCTGCAAATATAATCACCACATCATTAAGTTTGCTATAGTCTGCTATTATTCTCCATGATACATCTGGTTTTTGTACCACTCAAATAGGCATGTTAAATAATATGTGGTAAGCAAAACCATTTCATTTCTCAACTTTTTTAAAAGTGACACTAACCTCTACAATATCCCCAGGAATGAGACATTGTTTTTGGTCCATTATCTTATTTGGGAGTCAGGGAGGAAGAATTGGAGGCAGTCTCGGGGGTTTCTACTTGATTTTTTGTATAATAATATCTTTATAGTCCTCTTCCTTACTTTAAAATCTTTAGAATCCATTCCCCCACATCCTCTACAGTCATCTGCTGATACACATTGAGCAATGCTTCTGTCCTTTTCTATACTCTCTTTTCTTATGGAAGCAGGTTTTGAACTTCTCAAATTGTTCTATATTTAAAATAATTCTCATTTTGGGTCTAGAAGAAATGAGCATTGGTTAGGTTGGGTCAGAGGAACATCAGCACCAGTTTGTGAGGCAACAGCCTTAGGCTCAATCACTGAAAAGCTTTTATGCAGAAGAGGACTATTTAGAGGGAGGGCATAGAGCAGTGACTACCTCTACAGGCAAGAGAATTTCAGGATAAGTTGGAGTGTCAGAGGCCTCAGCCCAATGACTGCTCAAATGTCCTAATCCCCTGAGTACAACTCCTCTTCCACCAGTTTCCTTAGATGAAAAACCTTACAAGCTTGAGCGTTTGATTGATGCTGCCATCCCACACCTCTTACAACCACATCCTGGGCTCCTGCCTTAGCCAAATAAGTTCTCCCATGGTAGGAAGTGAGAAATTCCTTCAAAGCTTCCACAGAAGCTTTCTTGTTCTCCATGTGTGTTACATAAGTTTATATCTCTTAATTTTTTCCCCTAAGTAAGTTATTAAGGGGGAGAGGAAGCAAGCTTACTCCACAATCTTTATAATTTCTATTGTTGGCATAATGATCTGCACATCCTTCTATACCACCATCCATGAGAAATTGCATAATAGTAATGCCTCTCCGTTATATGAAGTAATCATGTCTCACCTTCCCCTGGCACCATGAATTTAGGAGAAATTCAATGTCAAAATCTCATTTGGGAATCTCATATTTCCTATGGCCACTTCCAGTACCAATAAATACTAAATGCAATACTAATTACTGTATCACTCAGGGTCATAGCAAGAAAGAGATGGCATATTCAAATGAGGATAATTCAAGGGAGGCTGATTACAAAAGGACAATTTATCATCAAGATGAGATACAGAGAAAACCACAAATGACAGTGTATTGTTCTAGATTCTTTGTTATCATTTGCAGTCCAAAGGTGACAGTGAGGGGAGAAAACAGCTCTCAGAATCTGGAAGCTGAGATACAAGTAGAGAAGGCCGTCTTGAGAGGACCTGGTGGAAGAGCCGTAGAGTTCCGGACAGGTTTTCCCAGGGTGTGCCACCCTGGCATGCAGGTGACTTTGAACTGAAGACAACAGAGATCTAAAAGACTCAGGAGGATTTTTACCTCCTCCTGAACTGCCTAAAAGGAATTAGATAAAGGGCCTGGTCCAGGAAGAGCACTATCACCAAAGATATCTAGAGAGTGTGGGCTACGTGTCGTAGGGGGAACTCATCAGGGCTTGGAGGCCAAACGTCCTCTCTATGTTTCATTGTCTCTGTATGCCCAGCATACATCTGTTTATCAAACATTTGTTTTTTTTCATCTCCATGTGAATTGGATTTCTCCCTTTGAAGTCCCAGACTCCTACCATTTTTCCTTAGTTCAGAATAGCATATAGGCACCAATTGCTTGACTGCCTGTGGGGCCTCTATTCTTGTGGAGCCCCAATATGTACAAAATTAAATTTGGTTTTTCTCCTGTTAATCTGTCTTAATTAGTTTGATTCTTGGACCAGCCAAAAGGACGTAGAGGGGTAGAGGAGAAAATTTCCCTCCCCAACAGAACATTCCAGGAAAAAACAGCAAAAAAAAAAAAAATGCAGAAGCCCTGAGACTATAGTACACCAGGCATTGTGGAGGAAGAGCAGGCTGTACAGTCCCTGGAAAATAGTAAGAGAAAGACTGTTAGGAAATGAAGACAGTGAGGTGAGGGAACTCACAGATATTATAGGATTTACAGGTCATTTTAAAGACATTAACTATCCATATTTTGGGACTATTCCAGAATGTTTCAGCCCAGGGGTCACAAAAACTGATTTACTTTTTTTTCCAAATCCTCACCAGAGGATATGTTTTAGAGAGAAAAGGGGAAGGGGAATGAGAAAAATCGATGAGAGGGAGAAACATCGATTAGATGCTTCCCATACTTAGCCTGCCTGGGGATCGAATTGCAACCTAAATATATGCCCTGACTGGGAATCAAACCCACAACCTTTTGGTATATGGGATGACACTCCAACCAACTGAGCCACCTGGTCAGAGCTGACTTACATTTTTAAAGGATCATACAGGAACTCTGTGATGACAACAGATATGGAAACCAGTTAGAATATTATTACAATAATTCAGATAAAAGACTGTGGTGGCTTGGACCAGCCTCGTGGTGGAGGGGTGGCACAAAGTGATCAGATTCTGAAATTTAAATCTGGTAGGAATTCCTGAGGAGTTGATTACGGGTTGTGAGATAGGAAGGAATAAATAATAACCCCAAATTTTTGGACTAAACTAAAAATGAAGTTGCCATTCACAGAATTGGATAATACTTTTGAAAATAACAGGTTTGGTAGGGAAAAACAATATTTTTGTTTTGGACGTGTTTATCTTGAGATTTTTAGACACTAAGTGCAAGTGTGAAGTAGGCAATTGGATATATAATCTGAAGTCCAGAGGAAAGGCCTCGAGCAGAGATATAAATATGGGAGGGTCAGCACATAGACTATATTTAAAGACATGAAACTAGATGAGATCACCTGGAGAATGAATATCAATTTTTAAAGGAGCAACATAAATTTGAAATATGAATTAGTCCCTGAGCAAATGTTATCCTAAAACAATTATTCTGGAGATCTTTAAATTTGTGGAAGGTCAAGAGATCATTCTGTTTATCAATAGAATTACATAAAATTCTTATTTAAGGGGATTAAGCATCAGGGACAAGTTGATGAAGAAGAATCATGGATATGAACAGAAATACAATCTCTTTAGACATATTTTTTTTATTCCTTCAGGTTTCACACATTTGATATGCCAGGAACACCTTAGTAAAGGCCTCCTCGGGGCTTCCTGGAGATGAATGAGGCACAGCCAGTGCTTAGCTGTAGGACTTTTGCAGGAAACCCTTTTGTCTTAGTTCATCCAAAGTAATTTCTCAAGATTTTCCTCAGCGATGCTTTGGAGGCCACAGGAGAATTAATATGCGTCCACCAGAGGCAGTCGCTGTGCTCATAGCACGTCCCCCAGTAAAATCACCAAGGCCCAAATTAGCTGGTGAATAAGAATTTCTGTGTAACACCCAACGTCAATGCCAGTGATGGTGTCCGCCTGAAGAGAGCTGAACTGTGAGCCCTAAATCCATCCGGCATTCTGGTACGTGTATGGCAATATTGCTCCTGCAGGAATTGCTCCAACAAGTGTTTTGATTGCTCATGCCACTCCTGTCCTGGGGTTTGCCCTGGTTTGCATTTGGAAGATAACAAGGTATGGATGCGAAGTGACTTGTCAGGGTGGGCAGAGCAAGTCAGAAATTGGCTGTCCTAATTCCAGCCCTGGATTTACCTCCTTGTCTTTCCACTTCAGCAAAGGATCACTTTAAACCCCCACACAGTCACCACCGAGTGTCAGTTTTACACACTCTAATAACACTGGGCTCAGTTTAGAAGCCAGTTTTATTTTGAAACCTTGTTCTCAGTGGCCATTTAGTCTCAAAATTTTAAGCATTACTTTCTCATTTTTAAAGATAATGGAGACAGAGCAGAGAAATAAACCCTGGCTGAAACTAAATTTGGTTTAAATGTATCAAGGAATATACATGTGTGAAATTGCTTCCTGGAGTACTGACAGGACATACCGTATATTATTTGGGGCCATTTACAAGTAATATAGAAATTACTATTTTTCTGTTGCTGATCTAAATGGTTGTTGCTCACAAAGACAACACTGACGAGTGACTGATGGGCTTCTGGGGCTGTGCTCCTCCCTGCGTGCCTTTGTATAACCTTAGGCCATACTCAGTTTCCCCATTTAATACAACAGGCTATAACGTCTGCTCCACCTTATAAGTATTGCGAAGATCAGGTGAGGTACTGCTTTTTAAAGTGCGAGCACTAAACAAATAATGGTAAAAAAGTCATAATAGATAGTATTAAATAGCACTTTGTGCAAAGTTACTGCTCTAGGTGCTTGTCTCTCAGTCCTCGCAGCAGCTTTGCAATACACACTGGTATTATTTTATTGGCATTAATCTATTTCATATCTAATATATTAGGATGTTGGGAATTAATGACTCTTGATGCTGGCTCACTTGGACGTTAAAACTGCATCACGACTACTTTCTCAACCACCTAACATGTAGTGATGAGCCACTTCTGAAGAGACCAGGAAATGCCTCAGCAGCTTCAAAACTACAAGCCGGGTGTGACAGAAACTATGGCAGACCCAGCACTGCACACAGGGACTAAGGCTTCATGACAGCAATGCTGGTCCAGGTAGAAGCAGACGGTACAGTGGTTGGTTAGGAAATTTGTTTTGAAGCTCTGTTTGAGTAGCAATCACACTGTATTTGTGTATAATAAAGAATACATGCATATATGTAATGTATACGTAATACATACAATCTATATCCTATCTAATAAAAGAGAAACATGGTAATTAGCCGTACATCCGCTACCCTTCCCATTGGCTAATCAGGGCAATATGCAAATTAACTGCCAGCCAAGATGGCGGCCAGCAGCCAGGCAGCTTGAAGTGAATATGAGGCTTGCTTGCTTCAGTGACGGAGGACTCCAACGTTCCCCGCCTGCCGCTGCCTGCCTCTGAGCTTGCAGTTTGAAACATTGTTACAAATATAGAAACTAAACAAAACCCCAGAAACCTGCTTTCAGCCAGCCAGGATCTCAGAGCTGGAGTTGAAACAGTGTTTCGATTATAGAACCCAAACAAACCAGATACCTGCTTTCAGCAGCAGAGGCCTAAGAGCTGGAACCAAGCCTCAGAGCTAAAGCTGGCCCGGAATAAAAAAAGAAAAAAGGAGCGGTTGGGAGCTTCAGTCACCTGCCAGCCTGAAAACAGACCTCAGCCCCTCACCCAGATTGGCCAGGCACCCCAGTGGGGACCCCACCCTGAAGGGGGTGTGACCAGCTGCAAACAGCCATCATCCCCTCACCCAGGCTGGCCAGGCACCCCGGTGGGGACCCCCACCCTGATCCAGGACACCCTTCAGGGCAAACCAGCCAGCCCCCACCCATGCACCAGGCCTCTATCCTATATAGTAAAAGGGTAATATGCCTCCCAGCACCGGGATCAGCGGAGCCGCGAGGCATCTCAGCATCGGGATCAGCATGACAGGGGGCAGAGCCCAAACCCCCTGATCGCCCTGCGGCTCTGTGTGTGACAGGCTGCGGTGCCCCAACCCCCTGATTGGCCCTGCTCTGTGTGTGACAGGGTGTGGTACCCCAACCCCCTGATTGGCCCTGCTCTGTGCCTGATAGTGGGGAGCTCCCCAACCCCCTGATCGCCCTGAGGCTCTGTGTGTGACAGTGTGCGGTGCCCCAATCCCCTGATCGGCCCTGCTCTGTGTGTGACAGGGGGCGGTGCCCCAACTCCCCTATCAGCCCTACTCTGTGCATGACAGGGGGGAGCCCCCCAACCCCCTGATGGGCCCTGCTCTGTGCATGACAGGGGGGAGCTCCCCAACCCCCTGATCGACCCTGCTCTGTACCTTACAGGGTACGGAGCCCCAACCCCCCTGATTGGCCCTGCTCTGTGTGTGACAGGGGGTGGCGCCGCAACCTCCCCATCGACCCTGCCTTGAGTGTGACAGGCATAAGCACAATATGAGTAAAGTTCTAGAGACAAGAAAACATGGATAAGTAAGAAGCTATCTGTTGCCAAAGGGTGAATTTTGAGGCAGAAAATTGAGAAAGATTATCATGACAATTCACAAATAGCTTTGCATGCTAAGAAGGAGCAAGATCCAAAGACCAGGAAGAAGAGCTGTTCCAGAAGAACACCCTTCCTTATATACCTGCCAAACTTCATGCTTATAGGTACCGGGCAAGAGTAATGCTGAGCCCACAGCTTTTTAGTACTACCTGTCAATCTGCTGAACTGGGGCCTGCAGAACTAATAATAAATTCACTTTATTGGCTAAAAAAAAATAGCCAATAGTAAAAGAATAAGATTGAAAATGCAGGTAATGCCCAGATTCTAAAACGTCTTATTGACCAGACTTAGGATCTTCCATTTTTCCCCCAGAGACAAATGGAAATTTATTTGCAAATTGACATTTCAACAAAATCCAGGACAAGAGCCCTGGACTGACTCTTCTACTAACAATTCCAGTCCAAGAAATGTAGTTGAGGCACAGCATATTTCCTTAGGCCAAATATATATAAAGCTGAATTTTTAATAAGATATAAATGGAGAAATAATATGTTTTATAAGCACTTTCCCTGTAGAATTTCTTTACCTTGAAAGCTATGTTACCACTATCCCCTGCTTGATTTGTGAGCATTCAGCTCAGGTGCCAATTTTTAGTGCTTGAGCTGTAGCATGAAGTAAGGTACCTTGTGCTCAGGCTGCTCCATTTAGTAAGCAAAAAAACTACCACTTCCACCTTAAATCTCAGGGTTACTTTAAATTAAAGGCAATAAAAAATCCAAAGTGCCTTGAATTCTTCAATAGAAATGTGCTACATGAGCATGAAGTCCATAAATTTTGAGTGTCTCCTTTTCTGCAGCCTACCAGCTGGCACAGAAGGGAAAGGGATTGATTTAGACTCAAGCTAGAGTTACTCTGGGCAGCAGTGTGATCATCTGACTGACGGTTTCAGAAATTCTTGTTTCAAGGGTAAGAATGCAGACCTGCCACTATTAACATAGATATTGACATAACCACAGAAAGCGGCAGCCTTACAAGTTGTGATGAACTCACTCCTGCAGGAATGCTGACCAAGAGCTGTTGTGCAAAAGCCTCATCACCATGTGGAGAAGGGAGTATCCTCAGTACTGGAACCTGGACTCTAGCCAGTTACTAGCTCACAGAATATGCCAGTGTAGCAGAAGTATTTTTATTATTTATTTACTTATGTAAAGAATTTGGCCTGAGCCAGTTTTCTCAATGGTTAGAGCACTGGGCCTTGAATTGAAGGGTCACGGGTTTGATTCCAGTTAAGGGCGTGTAATATGTTGCAGGCTTGATGTCCAGCACTGGTCAAGGTGAGTGTGGGAGGTAACCAACTGATATGTCTCTCTCACATCGATGTTTCTCTAGCTGTGTCTCTCCCCATCCCTTCCACTCTCTCTAAAAATCAATGGAGGAAATATATCCTCGGGTGAAAATTAACAACAACAAAAAAAGATTTATGATTTTAGAAGCCTAATCCTTTTGCAAGAATGTAATCTACATGAGAGCAGAACTTAAGTTCAGTGTCCTCAGCATTATATTCTACTTTTCAGCATAATAACAGATACATAATAGGCTGTCAATGAATATTGGCTCAATGACATCCTAGTGACCTAAAATATCATTACATTTCATTCAAAACTGAACAAAATCATTAATTTAAAACTTATGTATTAAAATCGTGTTAAGCCCTGGCCAGTGTGGCTCAGTTGGTTGGGTGACATACAGTGCACCAGTTCAATTCCCAGTCAGAACACATGCCCCAGTTGCAGGCTCTATCCTGATCCCCAGTAGGGGGCGTGTGGGAGGCAGCCGATGGATGTTTTGCTCTCTCTCCCTCTCCCTTCCCCTCATTCTAAAAATCCATAAAAATATTTTTTAAAACACAATATTAAGCTTTAGATCCATTCTGGTCCCTGGTAATACCTGGAACATTACAGGCACCAATACAAATTTGTTTGTCTTTTCCAATTGACTATAAACTGCCTGAGATCAAGAATCATCCTTGGTTTATAACAGCCAGCATGGCTCCTGGAATGTGGTAAATGCTCTCTACCTCTCCTATCAACTCGCAAAAATTATGGGCCTCTAAGAGATACAGAGGCAGTGTAGTTTGTTAGAAATAACACCCAAGTAAGAATTATGACCCTGATTTAAATTTCAACCCTAACACCATGAACACAAACATGAATTTAAACCTCCTGGCCCTCATTTTCCTCATCAGCTCAGAATATAATCTCCAATTCCCCTTCTCTTTGTGGCCTCTTGAAATACCCCTATTAACTAGAATTTATTTAGGTATCTTGGGAGGGAGAGAGAGAGAGAGAGAGAGAGAGAGAGAGAGAGAGAGAGAGAGAGGGATTGCAGACTTTACGTTTCAAAAAATTATTATCTTCAGTAGGAATTTATATCATATTAACTGTAATACTATAACAGTTTCTCAGTCTAAAAGTTACCCTCCCACAGAGGCCTTCTCTGACCATCTTATTTAAAGGAGGCTTCCTAGTTTATTCACTGCTCCATCCCCAAAACCTAGAACAGTGCCTGGCCAATAACTGATACTCAACAAATACATGTTGAATGAAAGGAAGAAAAAATGGTATAGAAGAGGGAGGGAGAGAGAAAGAGTTAAATATTCTTGATTCAAGTCAGAAAACCAGTAGAGAAGCAAAATGAAGTATATAATTGGGACTTGAACTATATACTGGAAATATTATTCAGATTTTTAAAAAGCATCTGATCCATCATTGACTTGCTTTGCTGACAGTTAATTTTTAAGAAGGCTGAGGATGTGAGACAATGCTGGTTTTAGGTATGAAGGAAACCACTGCTTGATATCGTTTCAAGACAAATTTATTAGAGTAATAGTTAAATTACACAATTGTACCCACTGAATTCTTATTGCAAATCCAACTGAGAGAAAAAATAGGACCTTGAGGCTAGGAGAGCTGAAATCTCTTTTTTATCTCTTAATAGAAAACCATTCCAACAGCATTTGTTTAGTGCCTCCTGTGGGCTAGATGGTATTTAGTTCTAATCTTGGGCGCTAATTATTACTCCTTACTGAAATTCCACCAGGAGCACTCAGTGGCTGACACAGCTTACAGGTAAAAAACTGAGTCTCCATCATGGACACAGACGTTAGTGTGATGAGGGCCAAGGGACTGGAAGGGGGCTGGGTGGAGGTGGGCAAAGGAGGGGAAAAATGGGGGGTATCTGCAACAATAAAAAGATACCTTTTATTAAATTTTTTTTAAAAAAAACACCTGTGGCTCAAAATGACTTGTCTGAGGTCACTCAGCTAAGGGCAGCATGAGACTGAAGTCCAAAACTGCCTAATTTAAAGGCTTGACACCTTCCTTCATGAAATACAGAAGTACGCGGCCTCTATGGGATATAAAGAGTTTTCTCTCAAACGTAAACTAGCTTATGAAACATTAAAAGTCTAAAAACTTTATTAAGGCCTTATAGATAGTATTATTAAAAGTTTCTTTCAAAATGAAATGTTTTTATTTTAATTCTGTTTTCCAGTAGATTTCTATTATAACATTGAAAGCATGTTTCCATAGGAAAACGAGGCGTAGGGCATAATAGAAACACCTTATTCAAACATGTACCAGATAAAATTAATGTATGATGATAAAATATTCATGCAAACGAGGCACCCAGTTCAAATAACACACAGAAATTACATTTATGTCTCACAACAGTTCAATGGTCTAAGAAAGAAAGCAAAGGACAGGAGCTCACCACTTTCAACTTCCTCCTCTCTGAAATCCCCTCACTGAAATCCCACCAGGAGCATGCAGCGGCTGGCACAGCTCTGCTTCAAAGCACAAGAGAAGCTGCTGGCTTCTAGAAATAAACAAGTTGAGCTGGGCTACAGAGGGAAGGAGACAAAAAAAAATTCCAAAGACTGAATTTCAAAATAAGTTGAAAAGTGCTAATGAGGAAACTGATTTCTAGAAACACATAGCCAAGAGCATCTGAGATGTAACTCCTAGGAGTCCCCAGGCAACATGCCCAGTGTGTTCTTTACTTTATAAATTCAGAGAATTGTTGCATTTTATTGCCCAGAGGCAAGTGGAAGCTTCCACCCCTTATTTTTTGCCGCAGAACAGAGGTCTGGAAAGGTCGAGTGGCTTGTCCAATGTAGCACAGCCAGTTAGAAAGAGAGCTTTTTGAGCCATTCCTTTAGGGTAAGTATCTCTTGATAAGATTTGCTTATTCAAATTAAAAACTGTGTTTCAACTAGCCTAAGCACAGTAGGTGACATTAACGAATTAACAAACCACTACAAATTCTTTAATAATTATCTTTTCATCAAATTGTTAATGTGAAACATTCTCTAATGAAAATAACTTTTTGGAAAAAAATTGGAATGTTTTGGAATAAGGATGTTTCGTGAATCTACAGATAAACAGATTGAACGGAACATTAAGCAGTCAAGCGCATCTCCCTAAGATTCAGCAGCGGGATTTAGAGCAACCAACATCATACCCAGATAGGACGAAAGAGACTGTGGAGGAGAATTCAGAACAGCGAGGATATTATAAGCAAACTATTTCTCTAATAGAAATGTGCCAATTGGCACAGGATATACAGGGACAAATTTGGAGTGGAAAATGAGAAAGGATCAAAGTGCCCTGGAAAAATAGGAGCCAGTGAGAAGGAGCCGAAATGAAGGCACGCAACACAACGCATTTCCCTGCAGGGCCAGTCCAACGTGCTTCTGTCAATGGACATGTCCAGCACGGGTTCAAGACATAAAACACTTCTGCAGCTCTGCCAAGCTACATTTAAAAAATAATTTTTTTTTTTGAAAAGCACTCTGACAATACTCTTGGGGGATGCAAGGCTCCAGGAGTCAAGAAAGCACAGAGCTGACGTTTCTGCTTCAACCTTTTTCCCTCTGCTGTGTTTCCTGACCAGACCAGACACAGAGATACAGCCAGGAGATCCCAGAGTAAATGAATATGCTTCACACCATGTTCCTCAAAGTTTGAAAGGTTGTTGTTTTCTTTAATAGCATTGGCAGTATTACTCGTATCATTATTTTAATCATTTAAAATTTCATGTTGGACTTGAACATAAGGACACTTTCCATTTTCGCTGCCAGCAATAGAACTTGGTCAGCTGCCACTCTGAACTAGTTCCACACTCTCTCTCCTCACTGCCTGTAACGTGACCCAGTTTTGGTGAGAGAAAAGAGTTCCTGGTCCTTAATTACATCAGCTTGGGGAATGCTCTCTTCCAGACACGGGAAGTTTCCAACCGTCACCGAAACCCACAATGTGTAGGTCAGTGTCCGGACCTTAGAGTGAGTAGCAGAGTGTGAGACACTGGGAAAAGTCCCTTGGACGGTCACGTTGAAAGGAGAGCATATGCTGATTCATGCATCAAACTGCGACTCCACCAGACTGGGACTCCACCTGCCCAGACACAGCTTCCTGTGTGGGGAGAGGGGGAGTGGGGGTTAGTAATCAGAGAGATGGAAGGGTGTGGTGCAAACACAATGGGACTGCACTTGGGGCCCAGCAACACCACTCACTTGCCTTGTGAATGTGAGGGAATTCATCTCACAGACCCTGGACTGTAGCATCTAAATGCTGGAATAAACATTCACATTTTCAAGGCTGTTTGATAGGAAAGTGTCTATAAAAACATTCTTTGTAAACTATGATATGACTTATGGAGATGATTCTTAACAAGCAAAATCATTTCCTTTATGAGTACACAAACACACACATACATGATACAGAGGAAATAATTTCAATTAATTCATTTTTTTTTAATACTAGAGACCTGGTGCATGAAATTTGTGTGTGGGAGGAGGGTCCCTCAATCTGGGATCCCTCTCCCAATTCAGAACCACTGGCTCCAAAGCGCACACCTGCCTGCCTGCCTGATGCCCCTAACTGCTCTCCCCTGCTGGCCTGATCCCTCTAACTGCTCTCCCCTCCTTGTCTGATCCCCTTAACTGCCTATCTTCACTCCCCTCCTGGACTGATCCCCCTAACTGCCTATCTGCTCTCCCCTCCTATCCTAAACCGCCTAACTGCCCATCTGCTCTCCCTTCCTCTCCGCACCTTCAGACCCCAGCGCAGGAGTGCTGAGAGCTCTCTGCTGAGGCCCTGCCCCCATGCCTCTGGGCCAGGTGGCATAGCAGGCCTGTGCACGCCTCCACCTGGGGGCCGCCCCTGGCGGCAGCCTCATGTCCCAGTGGAACAAGTCCTCACCCCCATCCCTGCCCACCAGCTCCTGTACATGCACAGCCTGTTGAACAGTCATGACTGAGACACCATTAGGACCAATTAGCATATTACCTCTTTATATATATAAATATTTTTATTTCTTTAGCTAATGTAACTTACAAGTATTGTTATATGACTGTGATATATTCTATCAGTGTGCTAACATGTGCGATGAATTTGTCTTTGATGATGTTAATTGAGGCATAGGCTCACTTGGCTTTATAAGGAAGCCCTCATGGGTCTCCCACCTTTTTCCACTGACTGGTAAACAGCGGTTCTCAACCTGTGGGTCGCAACCCCTTTGGCAGTTGAACGACCCTTTCACAGGGGTTGCCTAAGACCATCCTGCATATCAGATATTTACATTATGATTCATAACTGTAGCAACATTACAGTTATGAAGTAGCAACAAAAATAATTTTATGGTTGGGTCACAACATGAGGAACTGTATTTAAAGGGCCAGAAGGTTGAGAACCACTGGGTAACAGAGTTGGAAACTGAAAATAAGTCAATTTGGGAGGTCCAAGTCAATTCCTTAATGCTGTAATATCCATTTAAAAAAATATTTTTACAAAAAAGGACAAATATTGCATGAGTCTATTTATATGAGGTACCTAGAATAATTCAATTCATAGTGACAGAGAGAAAATGAGTGGTTACCAGAGGCTGCGCAGGGAAGATTAATAATTATTATTTAATGGATACAGAGTTTCAGTTTGGGATAATGAAAAAGTTCTGGAGGTGGATGGAGGTAATAGTTACATAACAAGGTGACTGTACTTCATGCCACTGAATTATACACTTAAAATGGTTAAAATGATAAATAATTTTATGTTACATATATTTTTCTACAATAAAAGAAAAAAGAAAATTTATTTCAAATAGTTGGGTCATTTCATACTGAGTAATTGATTTGATTGAAATTTTGAGTAATTTTTAAGTACACAGAACTAAAAAAATATCTATTAAGTTCTATCACGAATCAGTAAGGAAAGAAATGCAGTTACTGATGAAGATTTTTCATTCCATGTTTACTTTTGGACTGGCATACCACCAAAGCAAGTTAGGAAGACAGAGTGATAAATTGACACTGATCTGATTGTCCATATTTTACTAAAACATGGCATTATTATACCTAAGTACACTCTGTATAATGGAGTTTCAAATACTATAAAACCCATAGGAAAAAAAGTCATAAGTAAGATAAATAAAATAAGATGGTACCCAGAGAAATAAATAAATAAATAAACAAACAAACAAAATAAAATCTATATTACACTGCTTTATTCAAGATAAATATATACACAAGAAACAGCAGGATGAATTCATTGTGGAAAAGTTTGATATTCACAGTAAGGATGAAAATAGAAGTTTTAGATAGATATAAGTAAGTAAATAAGAAGCAAATTTCAAAACCACACACAGACACTGATTAACTTTGTATCATCACTAAAAATTAGAAGATACACAAAACATAGAAGACACCCTTTCTCCTATTCAAAGAGCTATGACAACTGAATTGAGTTAAAACTGTCTATTTCAAAGTAGGATTTGGTGAAATCATAGGTGTGCTATTTGGACTAGAAAGGGGAAAAAGACAAAATCAACTCAGATTAAGTCAATTCCTTGAAAAGGAGTCACTCACTGTCTACCAGTAAAGCTCTAAGGCTGTACAGCAAATTAGGTTTGTGTATTTGGAGTCTTAAAGGATTGAATTCCAGAGACACAAATTCAGGAGAAGACCTGAAACCTGCTCCAGAAAGGACAAAGGGAGCCAGAGTTTATAAAAGCAAAAACCACAAGTTGTAACAAAAGAAGCTTTCCTATTGGCTGTCTAACCTGGTGTGATGACTAGCTCAGCAAGGATTGGTCAGGTCCTCCATGGTGAGACTCTGAGGTAAGCAAGTTCCAGGAAATGCTCCTACTGCAGGCATGAAAGTCCAAGACTTCCAGCCTCACTCAGGCCTGAAGGATGGCAGCTGGTGAAAAGAACTGGCTCCTTTCAAGGTGAAATGTGCAGATGGTCTGGCTGCCATGTGAGAAGAACGTAATGCCCAGGATGTGGTTTCTTGGTTGGTTCAAAAGTTCATGGGTGGGATGAGAATAAGGCCAACCTCTTCGTGGCCTCCCAGCTCCACTTTAGTTTTCTTGACACAACTGACTCTATCATGGCAAGTTCCATTCACACACTAACTGTGTTCATAAAAGCAAACTCATTCCCAACCGGACAGTCATCACAGGAGAGTAGGTGGAATATGGGAAATTTCCAATGCCTCGCTAAAATAAACAGAAGTGTCAGATTCTTTCCTTTTCCAAGACGCTTTGATTTTATAAAAGCATACTGTTGATATAAGTAGGTTGTTTATTTCAGCAGTAATCACTATCTTGAAATTCATTCTTTTTCATAAATAATATCTGCTCCAAATAACTTGAATTTTTTTGTGTCCAAACCAGGCAACAGATTGTAAATTGTTTCATCCAAGCCTCTAAGAACCTTTGCTAAATTCTGGGGGGAAAAAGTGTGGCAACACAGAAGAAAAAAAATTTTATCTTTGAACCCTTGGAGGCCTTAAAGCACCCTGGAGCAACAAGTCCAAGATGCCCCAAGACTCACAGCATGTCTCCTGGGGAGCAGGGAAATTCCTCCAACTCTTCAAGACATGCATGTCTCTCTGCCACTTACATATGTTTCCTTGTTTCCTTTTCCTATTGCTGTACAAACATGGTAACTTGGTCTCAGGGGAGCAAAATTCCATTTCTTTCCTAATCTGCCCCCCTCTGCCCATGGACATCATTTTCTGCTTTGTTATTAAGGTAGCTATGCCAATGCCAGTCCTCTGGTTGTTTTCTTCTTCGTTACATTACACTGGGAATTGGATTTATTGATCCAGTGACTACCCAGGGAGCCAGACAACAAAAGCTAAAGGACTATTGGTTTTTTATTTTCATCTCATATAAATGTGGCTTTTTCTTCCTTTGAGAATTTAAAATTCAAAAATCATTCCACCTTATTTATTATCTTACTGAATAACATTAAGTCTGAAATACTTTCTACATATTTATTTTAGTTTTCACAATGGATAATTATTTCACTTGGTAAAAATTAGAGGCATACTGTTATGTTCTGTCTGAGATACACATACCCTCACCTGCACAAGCACGCAAACACACTACACACTCATCTTGGTTTGAGTCCTTATTGCCCTCTCAGGAAATTCTTACAAGATATCTCCATTAATGCAACTCTAGTAACTTGTATCTAACAAAAGACAATGTGCTGGTGTAAATAAATATACCTCTACAAAATGTGATGAACTCACGAATGTGACATTCTCAATCATAAATAACCATATTCTGTTTTAGCAATTTTTGCTGAAATGCGCAATAGAAGCAGACACAACACACAAGGAATGGAATAAGAACATTTGGCTCATGTAAAGAGGAAACAGATTTTTTGAATATATTATTTTTCAAAGAAATAACCTGCAATGTGAGAAATAAATGGAAAGAAGCACTGTTATTAATGCATTTTCTTTTTCAAACTCCTGAAAACCAGCCATATGTTCTACATTATGAATATGCAGATGGTCTCAATGCAGTTATTTTTTCTCTAATTAAAACCATCAGGGTAAAATAATGCCATAGTGTAGGAAGCTGATTCAGCTGGGTCTCTTTCTTCCCTTGCTCCAAAAGTGCACCAAAGCCTCTGCATATTTATATAATTTGGGGATCCTTGCTGGTAAATGAAAAAGAGAGATGAGCAAGGCAGCAGAAAGGGTAGCTTTATTCTTGTGTACTTTGCAGTAAATTGCACACTTTATGAAGTAAAGGCATTTCCCAGGTGTATTTCTCTTAGATATTTTGTAAAGAACCCACCTTTGGCATTTTGTAAGCAATAAATTCTCTGAATTCAGCACCCTTGCTGTGTTTGTCTTTGATCCAACAGCGATGCTGAAATCAAGTGTATCAGGTTAACCTGTTGGCCTGCCTGTGTGTCCTCTTAATGACAGCTCAGAGCTGAGCATGTCAGCTGCGCCTGGCTGGATTGCTCAAGACAGAGGTTTGACATGCTATTATAAGGTGGCTTACACTCCTCATGAGGAAAATCAGGGTGGACGATGGATGACAAGTCTATAAACTATTACTATGCTTGTTCTTCATCTACTAACAACTCTAACAAAGAATTCTGTACCTCTGGCCTTTTAGCAACCAGAGACCGACATGATTTTGAAAGGTATTGTTAGGAAGACAGCCCTAGATGTGGAGAATAATCTGATAACAGTAAACCTGAGTGTAAAGTCATACAGTTACCTTACTTGACATCACCATTTTGATGAAATGCTTTTCCCTTAACACATACATATGTTAGGAAATGTGGTACTCAATCTTCATCAAAGAAGTGGATAAAAAAAAAAAGGTGCAGAGAAGGAATATAAGGTTACCACTCTTATAAAGTGCTATCACAGAATTGAATTTTCTTTTTTTTCTTTTTTTTAAACATATTTTTATTGATTTCAGCGAAGGAAGGAGAGGGAGAGAGAGATAGAAACGTCAGTGATGAGAGAGAAGCATTGACTGGCTGCCTCCTGCACACCCCACCCTGGGAATTGAGCCCATGACCCAGGCATGTGCCCTGACTGGGAATAGAACCATGACCTCCTGTTCCATAGGTCAACTCTCAACCATCAAGCCACACTGGGTGGGCAGAACTGACTTTTCTTTAATGCCCCAAACCTATATAGCAGAAGCCCTCACTGCTCCAGCTTTGACTGCCAGCGCAGGATGGGGGTGGGGGTGGGGGGTATGGAACAGCTCCATGAGACAGGGGCAAAATGAAATATACACACCCACTCATCTGGCAGGGGGGGTGACCCTCTTTATAGGAATTTTGAATCCTAAAATGCAATTTTTTATTTGCAATGAAATAACAATCCTTAATTTGAAATAAAATAAAAAGAACTTTAAAAAAAGATTGTACTAGATGCAAACTTCCTGTTTGTCAATTTTTATGGACGCACAGGCACAAGCACAACTCCCAGCTTGGGCAAAGACAAAGGGAGATGTCTGAAGTCTGGTGCCTACTTAAAAGAAAGTGTTTTCATCCCAGAAGCACCCAGAGGGAAAAGCATTATTCTGCAGGGTGGAGTGTTCCCTCCCCTTTTCCAGCACAAACGCTTTACTGGCCTGAACCAGAATTATGTATGGCCTAAATTATCAAAAAGTTCTCAGGACAAAATGGAGCTACAAATATTGTGGAAAGGCCATGTCAGCTGGAGGTTCATTTGACCATCGAGGATCTGCCTAAACCAGCGGAACTATCACAAACACAGCTGGGAGGACAGACTTCAAGACAGTGTGTACATCACTCCTTGGCTCTTGCTGCTCAGGAATGTTACTGAGCTCTCCCTGACTGCATACCTGTCTGTGCTTTGTTTGTGACTCTGAGGTTAGGATTCCGCAGCCTATGGAGGTGCTTTGCCAGGTGGGTGGCTGTTAAACTCTTATGGGAGGGCCAAGGGAAGATGGGAGAGTGAGAAGATGGAGAGGGGATTGGCTCCTTTTTCTCTACTTTCTGAATCTCGTGTTTCCTGCTCCTCTTGGATTTGTCTTCATTAGCATCACTGAGCAATACTTCTTCAACCCAGCCATGGCAAGCCTTCCCAGTAGAACTCAGTTCTGACGCTCAGAACCAGCTTCTTCGTGCCACCTCCAAGACTCTAGAACAGGGGTTGGGGAACCTTTTTCCTGGCCAAGGGCCATCTGGATATTTATAACATCATTCGTGGGCCATACAATATTATCAACTTAAAAATTAGCCTACTAGCCCTAACCGGTTTGGCTCAGCGGATAGAGCATCAGTCTGCGGACTGAAGTGTCCCAGGTTCGATTCCGGTCAAAGGCATTTACCTTGGTTGCAGGCACATCCCCAGTGGGGAGTGTGCAAGAGGCAGCTGATCCATGTTTCTAACTCTCTATCCCTCTCCCTTCCTCTCTGTAAAAAGTCAATAAAATATATATTTTTTTAAAAAATTAGCCTACTAGATTTGGTCAAACAATGAACTCACCCTAATGCCTTGGCAGGGCCAGACCAAATGATTTTGTGGGCCTTATATGGCGCATGGGCATCCCCCACCCCTGCTCTCGAACCTTGGCATGCCCCTTCTAAGACTCCAGCAGCATCCGACCAGCTCAGAACTCTGTGTGCCAGCCTCACAGGGTCCCTCCTCTGAACTCAGAGACACCAACACCAGGTGGCATCCACACTTCAGAGGCCCCATCTTTGAGATAATTTGTTTAATTATCTCAACTGCTTCTTTTTGTTCCCCCACCCCTAAAAGTGGTAGCTGTTTCCTACAGGAAGGACCAATAGCATAATTTGCAGGGCCCACTGATAAATGAAAGCCATCATTTTCAAGATGATGACAGCAGCGTAATAAACCAAGGATGAGGTCTTTCTAAATGAGGGAGGCTGAGGGAATGCAGGGGTCACACACATGAAGCCAGTCTCACTGACAGGGACTACCTCTCTGATCCATTAATGTTCATTTTGGGCATTTTTAGTTCATTAAGACCAAGTGAACAATTCCTCATATTAAATTCTCTCTGTTAAAATAATTAGTGCAGTTTCTGTTTTGAGACCAGTTCCTAGCTAAGAACCTGTGCCTCTGTGCTCATGATGAAGGAGGGATGAGAGTGATGGGAGGCCTCTCTTTCTATACTCTCTCCTCACAAGAAAGAGAGCTCACAATTCAAGTTCTAGCCTTCATCTTGGGGTTCTCAGGATTAATGTTCAGAAGTCCATAGTTCAAACCATCCTGACACATTTCATTCATGTCTGTTTTCCAGAAGTATATCCAACAATGTCTGAACATTCACTGAAACATGGTAATACATAGCCTTAAGGTCATATAGGCACAAGTATCCTAGCTATGCTATACGTGCTATTTACTCCCCCAATAATTAATTTAAATAGAAAAAAAAAACTAATGGAAATATTTAGAAGTTTAAATTCCTCAAAGTCCTTGGCAAGTTGAAAATCAAATCATGCAGTAGTAAGCATTACCTTCAATAATCATTTCCAAATCTGATAAAACATTGCATCTGCCTCTTTTAACTCTTTTAGAAGCAGAGACAGAAATTCCTTTGAGCAGCAGAGACTAACAGAAGGGCTATCAACTATTAACTTGAGCTCCCTCAAGGAGAGAGCCCTTTAGTCAAGCATTCTCAACTGAAGACACTGCAGAATGGAGCATCCTCAAGTCCTAGTTATTAAAAGTAAAACTTATTTTTGTCAGTAATGAGAAAGAAAAGCATCAGACACTTATGCCACAGCCATTGTGAATGAGTGTAGTCATGTGACACTATCCCAAAGCTTTGTCAATTAAACTAAGTATTTGATACCACCCTACAGCTACTATTTATTGAATATATTATGCATCAGGTCCTAGATTAGGCATTTTAACACAGATTTTATTTTTGTTAAATATGTTTTATTGATTTTTTAGAGACAGAGGAAGGGAGAGGGATAGAGAGATAGAAACATCAATGAGAGAGAAATATCACTGATTGGCTGACTCCTGGATTTCCCCCCCCCCCCCAACACACACACACAGAGTATTGAGCCTTTATCCCTGATGTGCCATGACTGGTGGCCTCTTGGTTCCTGGCTCAATACTCATGCAATGAGCTACACTGGCTGGGGGATCCAGATTTTCTTACTGAACCTCACAACAACTCCAAAATCAGTATAATTTTGCTGACATGCCTTAGGAAGGACCAGAGGCTCAGATTGGTTGAGAAGCATTCATGTGGTCATGCTTAATAATAACCATAGGTAACACAGGAAAAGATTTTCCTTGATTTCTTCTAAATTCAAAAATAAATTTCCCCATATATTTTTATATCATTTCCAGAGCCATTATTATTAATTTATTTTCTGGGAGCAATTGTTGTTCAAGGTGGTATCATGCAAAGATAAGTAGAAAAGTAGAGACCACCTAGTAGATAATCCTGTAAAGTCAGCCTCTGACCCTCCAATAACTTCTTGGGTCACACACACAGAAGATAGCACTGGAGGCTTCCAAGAACAAATTGAATCATGTAGTCAGGTCTACTTCTAAATGACAGCACAATTCAGATAAAATTGGAAAACTCAGCCCAGGATGCAGATTTTTTCATGCATCTGGCTATCTGATATTATGTAGACAGGATGTCTGAATATTTATGTGACCTCTTTGCTTTTTAGTTGGCATTAGCCTATACTTTCCATACAACTACTTGCCAGGTTCCTTAGTCATGCCATGTCTTTTATGGATCAAAAAATAATAACTCAATTTACATATAAACTCCTTTCCTTCTCTCCCCCCCCCCACCCTTTTTTTTTTGCCTACTACAGTTCCTATGAGTGAAGGATCCATAATTTTGTTTCTGTAGATAATGATATTAAAAATAAAGTTAAATGTATGGTTTAGACTTTGCATCTATGAATAGGCATGGAAAACATAATGGGAAAGTGTTGGTGGGTGCTGAATTTGCTGGCCAAAGGAGGCCATAGGTAGTCCATTTAGGAAGGCATAGGGCAGATTTAGTTCTGCAGATTCAAATATCTGAAAATCTATTTAAAACCCAAAGTGGAAAAATTTCATGCCCAATCAAGCTCAGCGAGCACAATTTGGAGCTTTTCTCTACTAAACACATATGCTTTAGAAATGTAAAGAGGGCAAAAAAAAAATCTGCAGAGTTTCAAAACTCGGGGAAAATGCCTGTGAAGGTTAGTCTTATTATGCAGAGTGATGGCAAGCAAAGGCATCATTAAAACCATCTCAGAGCTTGCAGGAGGCCTTGTTGTTTCCCTGAGAGCTGTAAATAATATCAATCAGAAGGAACTCGGTATTTTCTGAGTCAGCAAACACTTCTCCCCAGCATTCACCCATTAATTATATATATTTGCACTTCTTTAGCATCAGCGATCATCTGTGGAGAATAGCTTTTCTAAATATACAACTCTGCTCAGACTCTAATAGTACACTGAAGTTGCCTATGGTAAAGCCCATACTATATTATCTGCAGATTTCTTAATGAATGCAGTAACTGCATTTCTAACCACTCCTCCACATATTCTGCACTCAGCTTTAAGAAGAGCCACTAACTCTTTAATAATACCTTTGGTGCCAGAACTTTCTCAATGTCATTAACATGTACCTTGAAGAAATACTTTTTTGTGGTATCTGTAGCTGTATTTACTGGTGCTCATCTCAGCCATGTAACCAAAGCTCAAAAAGGTACCAATGAGCATGTCAGGGGAAGGGAAGTTGGGGAGAGAAAATAAAAAGAGGGTTCTAAAATAATGACTAGTCCTTATATAATATGACTAGTACATAGAACTAGTACCAGATACTGCTCTAAGCACTTTGAATATTACTTCAGCTAGTCTTTATAGCACCACCAGGATATAAGTACTATTACTATCCCATTTTACAGTCAAGGAGACAAAAACATAGAATTAAGCTAACCTGCCCTCATTCACATGATTGAGAAGTACTGGAACTTATTCAAACCTGGCTAGCCTAACTTCAAAGTTCACGCTCTTAAGTCTAATATCATATGGATTTTTGTTGCAAATAAGAATGATTTAAAAGATTATTCCAAAAGGCCCAAAAACATGAGTGACTATCTCTCTATAGATAGATAGATGATAGATAGATAAATAGATAGATGATAGATAGATAGATAGATAGATAGATAGATGATAGATGGGTTAGATAGATGATAGATAGCACACATAATGTATTATTTAATACACTAGTGTCCCGGTGCATGGATCTGTACACATTGAAAGGAAATTAGAAGAAATATTTTAATAACTCTATTCACCCTTCCTCTATAATAGAAGTGTCATTCTCTATAATTTCCATTTTCTGGCTAATAAAAAGAAAATAGGATTCTACAGAGTCTCCTATCTACCTACTCCAGGATCAAATGAGATGAGGCACGGGAAAATGCTTCACAAACATTTGGTTAAACTGTAAAATGTTTGCACCTGGCTATAAAACAAGTCAGGTTTCTGGACTGAAGAAACTCCAAGGAGGCTAGTCGCTAGGGAGAGGAAGCCAGGTGTCGCTATGTGACATCATTACCCGGCACCCACAGTGACCATTTCTGGGCTGGACTGGGCTATGGGCCGCATTTTGCACCTTGAGGTCTTGGCAGCGTTGGCTGTGATTTGGTGGGGTGTTGTTCAGGGATGGTGTCAGGGGAAGCCAAGTATTGGTTTGTCGGTGCCACCCACGGTGCCATTCATTTTTAAATGGCCAGTGCGCATCATGGCAGCTCCTGCATTGAGCATCTGCCCCCTGGTGGTCAGTGCGCATCATAGCTAACAGTGAGAGGGAAGGAGGGACACTTAGCCTTTTATATATATAGACTGGAGGCCCAGCACACGAAATCGTGCACTGGTATGGTCCCTAGGCCTAGCCTGCAATCAGGGCCATCTTCCCCTGCTGCCGGCACCCAGCCTTGTCCCCCGCCGCCACCCACCCAGGTTTCCAGTTTGCCATTAGGTGATGGGAGCCTGCGGGCAGGGGGGAGGGACCAAAAGGTCAGCCATTCTGCCTGCTCGCCGGTCCTGCCCCCCACTGCCACCCACCCCGGTTCCCCGTTTGCCATCAGGTGATGGGAGCCTGCCGGCCAGGGGGAGGGACCGAGAGGCCAGCTGTTCCTGCCCACTCACCGGCCCTACCCCCACCGCAGGTAGGCCTCTGTGTGTGGGATGACCAGTGAGGCAGGGGCCTTGGACTGGTCCTGCCTGCATCCCCTACCAGTCACCCTGGTTCCCTGTTCACCATCTAGCAATCAGAGCCTGCCGGCCAGCGGGGAGGGACCAATAGGTGGTCAGTGTGCCTCATAGTGACTGATCAAGAGGTCATTCTGGTCATTCTGCCATTATGGTTGCTGGGCTTTTATTATATAGAACTAGAGGCCCGGTGCACGAAATTCGTGCACTGGGGGGAGGGGGTCCCTCAGCCTGGCCTGCACCCTCTCCAATCTGGGACTCCTTGGGGGATGTCAGACTGCCAGTTTAGGCCCGATCCTGCACCAGTAGTCGTACATCCCTCTTGCAATTCAGGACCACTGGCTCTTAACCACTCACCTGCCTGCCTGCCTGATTGCCCCTAACCACTCTGTTTGCCAGCCTGACCACCCCCAACTGCCGCCCTGATCCCCCCCAGCTGCCTCCCTGCCAGCCTGTTTGCCCCCAACTACCCCCTGTCACCGGCCTGATTGCTCCCAACTGCCCCCCTCGCCAGCCTGATTGGGGTTGCGGGGCCGATTGGGGGAGGGGCTGGCCATGGGGAGGGGCTGTGGTTTGTGGGCTGGGCAGCCACCCCCCCAAATGGGTTGGGGGGTGGCGATCGGGGCCAGTGGCCTGGGGGAGGAGCCATGGGTGGTTGGCCAGCCAGCCCTGCCCCTGATTGTGGAGGTGGGGGGGGGGGGCAATCTGGGGTCAGGCTGGGCAAGGGGAGAGGCTGCAGGAGATTGGCTGGCCAGCCCTGTCCCCTCTTGGGGTGGGGGGATCAGGGGTGGGACTGGCCTGGGGAGGGGCTGCAGGACGTTGGCCGCCCAGCCCTGCCCCCTCTGGGGGTGGGGGTGGGGGTGCAATCAGGGGCAGACAGCCACGGGGAGGGGCTGTGGGCCTATTGTGGTGGGGCAGGTTGATCAAGGGCAGGGCTGGCGGGGGGGCGGAGGTGGGAAGAGGGGGTATTTGGCCAGCCGGCCTGTTCTTTTTTTTTTTTTTTTGGCAACTTCGCAACTTTTACTTGTGGTGACTGTGCTATGTCTTCTCCCCCTGCCCGGGACAACGATGGGAAGGGGGCAGCAAAAAACAGAAGACATCCCTTCCTATTGCACACGGGCCCTATATACAGGCTCACCTGGCCCAGGCCGGCAGGGTACTTGGCACATTCTAGGATTCCTGCTCAGGGGCTGGAGGGGTGACTGGTGGGAGCACACGTGAGAGGGGACCTCTGGGTGACCACTCTTGTCCTGGCTACTGGTCTTGGCACTTCCTGGTCCCCAGTTCCTTTCTGGTCCCTCCTGCAGCTCTAGTCCCCCTACCTGGCTCAGCCTCCTGTCTCCATCCTGGACTCAGATAGCCCCCTTGGCTCCTGGGGGCTCTGTCCTCCCCTCCTAACCTGGAGATCTCAAGGAAGGTTATGGCTTCTCAGAGACTCCTCGACAGCCCTGTCACTCATGTTCACACAGGGAAGGGGTGCATGTGGCAAAAGCAGCTGTATAAATGCGGGTGCAGGGGCAAGTCCTCTGGGGTCACTTGGACAGTTTGCTGATGACGCAGATCAGGACCACATTCTCATCCTTGAGGCACTGGTTGTCAGCTCAGAGACTGGACAGGCCCTTTAGCTCCTCTTCTAGTTCAGCGGCCTTGCACTCCAGGGCCCTGCGCTCAAATCTCTCCAGCTCCAGGATGGCCGGCCTCTCTGCAAAGCGCTCTTGCCTCTGCGTGGTGCGCTCCAGCTCTACCTTGAGCTGTGCCAGCCACAGCATCGTCTGGATCAGGGCCTCATGAAGTCTCTCGTTCTCAATGTGCAGCGTTGCGTAGAGCTTCCTGAAGCTCCCTCAGGCTCTTCCGATTTGGGCTGGGGTTCTGGGTTTAGGTCCTGCTGCCTCTGGACGGGAAGTGCTGGATTCTGGGCTGATGTCCACTGGCTTCACCTTCTCCCCCTTCACAGGCCCTCTCCTCTCATCGCCAACTCTGCAGTGCTCCCTGGAGGCCTGTGGTCCCTGTCCCTGCCCCTCAGGCACCTCTACTCTCTGGGCAGGGCCATCAGAATTCTCAACCCCCGGGACTCAGGGCTGCCAAGAAGGGTCCAGGCTCTGTTCGCCCTGCTCTTGATGTGGATGGGAGAGTCTGGTCAGGGGAAGGCCTGCAGCGGGGAGGGGCTGTGAAGTTGGCTGCTAGTCTCACCACCTGATCAGGCGTGTGCTGGCTACAGTGGGTGTCATAGCGACTGGCCCAATCAGGGCCATGTTCTGCTCGCTCACCACTCCCCAGTCCCAACACGGCCTCCACTGCTGGGCTAACAGGCCTTTGGGATCACCAGCTCACAGCACCTGCTTTCCCACAGGCCTGAGGCTCTCAGGCCTGTGGGAAAGCAGGCACCGGTGACTTCAACTGCATGCATCAGCCCGGGTGGTGGCTGATGGAACGCACTGCCCGCTTGGGGCCGCTCACACCTGGACAGGCAGGTCGAGGACACTGCCACCACCGCTACTGCCGCTGCCGCTGCCACTGCCACTGCTGCTGCTGCTGCTGCTGGGGCTTGAGGCACTGACTGAGGCTGCCGGCGACCTACCCACCCCGGGTTGGGTGGCACATAGGATGCGCTGGCCGGCCAATTGCTGCTGCCGCCCCATGTCCCTTCACACAGGGGATACCAGGGCAGGTACCCGATCACCGCAGTCCCACCCGCCAACCCCAGGTCCACCGCAGGAGGGCTGGATAAGGGCTGGGCAGGTGCCCAATCACCGCGGTCCCACCCACCAGCCCTGGGTCCCCCGCAGGAGGCCCGGATGAGGGCGGGGACCTCTGCCGCCAGCCCCTGATAGAGGCAAGCTGGCGTTGGCACTGTCCCGCCCTGCCTGCAGTATGCAAATTAGCTGCCATCTTGGCTGGCGGTTAATTTGCATATCACCCTGATTAGCCAATGAAAAGGGTAGCAGACGTACGCTAATTACCATGTTTCTCTATTATTAGATAGGATAAGATAAACTGTCAATACCTTCATAATTTCTAGGAAAATTAAGTCAGAAAAATAGTACATTTAGAGAAATTTTTTAAATAAAAAAACACAAAAAAACAGGGTTTTTTTTTTCTAATTATGAAATTATAGCTCAACTGAGATACAATACTCCAAGAAGAATAAAAAGCCTGGGGGGAGTTTAATAGAGAACTGCAGAAGCAGATTGAACATTTCAAGGCCCACATGTTTTTGAATTTTTTAATAATGTTTAATTCGTTAAATATTGAATATCTCTATTATTACCTGTAAATATAAAATTCCAAGCCCTCATTTTAATAGCACTTGCATAATCAGGGTTATCTCTATTACACATATTGGCATTTTATTGCCACATGTAATCAAAACTATGCAATAAGACTTTCTATATATTTATGCAGTTCCATTCAATTAACAGTTTTGGAGCCTCTGGTGTGGGCAGGCATTTAACCTAACGCTATAAATATGACGTTTCTAGCTCTCTCTTAGGAAGGAAATAGATACACACTAAGTATCACTAACAACAGGCAATCTCTCTAATGGGTGTTAGTCTAAAAAATAGTGGAAGGGACATGAGAACTAAGAAGGGCATCTGAAAAGCCTTGAGGGAGAGTTGAGATGTCAATGGAAAAGACACGGGAAAAAGGCATCAGAGTAGGTAACTCAGAACCACCCAAGACATGCGGGGTCGCCATGGTCGGCAAACTGCGGCTCGCGAGCCACATGCAGCTCTTTGGCCCGTTGAGTGTGGCTCTTCCACAAAATACCACATGCGGGCGCGCACGTACAGTGTGATTGAAACTTTGTGGTCCATGCGTAGAAGTCGGTATTTTGTGGAAGAGCCACACTCAAGGGGCCAAAGAGCCTCATGTGGCTCGCGAGCCGCAGTTTGCCGAGCCGCAGTTTGCTGACCACTCTAGGGAGAGGGAGGAGGTTAGCATGGGACTCTCAGAAGCTGGTGCACCGGGTGGGTGAATTGTTGAGTTGTCAACAGGACTGAAGAAACAACCCAGGAACAGACTGAAGGAACTCCTGTCCTCAGCTAAGAACGTTGAATTTTTCCCAAAGACCAGATAGGAAAAACCAAGTTATAAGAGCATTCAAATCCTTTTTGAAAATGAGAAAGATCTAAGCAAAAGCAGTAACAATAACCACAGAGTTCTTTCTTCATTGGTTCCACATTATTTTTTAGTAAGGAAAAATGATTCCTAGTATGTGATCTAATAAACCTGGAGTCCGAAGAACCAAGTTCTAACTATAATTACGTAAATTATTTACAACATCACCTTGGGCCAATCAATCATTAGCTCCTCTGAACCACAGTTTCCTTAGCAGTAAGCCAGGCAGCTAGATTTGCAGAATGATCCTGCTAAATCTCTCCAGTTCTATGGAAGTGCCTCAAGGGAGGTGAGGAAAGGCAGAGACCTCACCCACCCCTCCTTACACAGGGAAGCTTTATTCTGTATACTGGTCTTCTGCATAAACTTTCAGTTAAAGAAAATGTTCTATGGTTTAAAAACCATTTGAGAAACATCTGACTACATTACCTCTAAGGTTCCTTTAGCTTTTATGTGTTATCAATACTTGGTAATTCTTTGTATAATTTAATGGTGCATTTCTCATTAATATCCAAACATGAGATATATATACTTGATTATACTTGACATGGGTTCTGGTTTTGGGTTTGTTTGTTTTTTGTTTTTTTGTCCAATGGCCTTTGTGATACGTTTTCTCATATTTGTTCATGGGTGTATATAGTTAGGCAAATACTCTATAATTGCAGAGCATGATTAGCAGTATAAAATAACAGGAACTGATGACAGATGAGCTTCTGGCTTCCTCATTGTCTCAGCAGTTCTCGATACCCTGGAAAATGCAGACGGATATCCAGGCCACTGGAGGCCAAATTTGCCAAATCCTCTGTCTTGCTCCGTTAATCCTCCACGTCTCAGAGAGCATGGTCCATAGCAAGTTGCCTAGTCAGTACATTGGCCCGCATACAGTGAGTCAGTGAGTGAACCTTAAACATTAACTGACAAGGATGAATAATTCTGCTCGACTTCCTGAGCATGTTAGTGACTTGGGCAAGGTCTAAAGGGGAAATAGTTGGGTTCTCTAATTACAAAGGATGAATAGATTGACTTGAGTAGAGTAGTAGGGGTGAAGATCTCCTCGCCCAGCCACTAACTCAGCCCACCTGAGCCCACTTTGTTTGTTAATAAAAAATAGCTGATTGCTTCATACCTTTACACACCCCCTCTTCCCAATGCCAAATCCACCTAGGCTAGGTCCCACTTGCTTAGAACTGTTCTCTGATAGCTTTCAGACAAGAAATATGGCCAGTTTATCTGTGTCCATGTTTTAAGGTTTTAGTTGAAACTTGCAGCATAGCTGGGAAAGGATTAACCTGGTTAAGGAAGGGGTTGATCCAACTGTTTCTGCCCACCCTGGAGACACCAAAATCTTAACTGTAATAGCCAGCAGGGTGCTAATAAAATCTGGGGGTTGTCTTTATCTTGGACTTAGTGAGTAAGAAAATAAAAATGGATTAGTCTAAAAAGAGCAAACCAAAAATAGAATTAAATATACATTTATTTTATTATACCATTAACTTAGACATAAATGCATTTTAAAAATTATGAAGGATGCATAGTGGGGATTCTGATGTAAATTTAGTTCCTCTTCACCACAAGCTGGTGAAAATCCTTTGTTAGATGTGGCTGAGAGGATAGTTTTGGTTATAATTTGGTCTAAATTTGTCTTCCCCTTGTATTGTCACATCCTGCTAATCTTCTATGCAATCTTATCTATTCTGTTCTACACTCTGCTGTGGAATAAGGTGTATTCATATATTCGTATTTCTAAGTGTAGTCTCTGTATTTGCTTAAAGTTCAGATTTTAATAGCAATATCTTAAGTAGTCTTGCTGCAAGAGGCTCCGTTGACTTCCAGTATTCTAGTACAAGTTTGCTGCAACCTACTTTTCCCAGGAATGGTGTGAGTAGCTTTGTTTATGGAACACTCACATCTGCAGTTTTTACCTCCCAACTATGCCCAGCGTGCTTCCTCTGACTTCTTCCTGGTTAACATGACTGCTGCCCTGAGGTGGTGGTAGGAATTACAGTCTACTTGTTTTGAAAAGAATAGAAACTTTCAATTTTCAGGTATACTTTTGAAAAAAGCAGTTTCCCCTCTGGAGCTGAAATGCTGAAATCACAGGTGTTCTATTATGGTGCTATCAAATCTCACCATCTAGGTCCATGTTTAACATGGACCACCCCTGAGCTGCTGACTTCATATACAATTACCTCCTTTATACTCTAAGAACTCAAAATTACATTTTCAAACAAAAACTCTTGAATTCCACCCCATTTCTTAAGACCGGTTCCTCCCTCAGTCCTTCCCTGTCTCAGTAAGATGACGCAAACACTCAAATAGTGACTAAAGTAAAAAATGTTTGGAGTCATCCAACTTGCCTTTCTCGTTTTCCACATCCATTAATAAGAGTTGTAGGCACAACCTTCAGAATATTTCCCACCCTACTGCCTTCTCTCCATATGTAAAGCCACTGTCCTAGTTTCTCCACCATCACCTCTGGCCAACACTGTGCTCTGGCCTCTCAACGGCTCTTCTTACTCTTGCATCTATACCAACTACAGATCATCTTATCTAAAACAGAGTGATGTTTATAAAATATAACTCAGCTCACTTGACTCCCCTGCAGAAAACTCTTCCCACTGTGCTTAAAATAAATTGAAACTCCCATTACATAAAAGCATGGCCTTGCTCCTTTCTCTTCTCCTTGGTCAATACTTTCCCAAGCTCTAGTCACCAGGAATCAGCTCTTTCCATTCCCTTCCCATACAGGGAGTGCCATCTCATTCTTCAAGTCTCCCTTCCTTCCCTGCCCCATTATCTGAAGTAGCCACAGTTTGTTCTCCCTTACCCCTGGGAGACTATTACATTACCTTAATTATTTACTTCATTGTTTTTATCATTGTCCGGTTTACAATTATTATTTATTGGTTTATAGCCTGTCATCCACTCTACGATGAATGCTCCATAAAGACAGAAATCTATCTGGTTGGTGCATTACTCTATCTCCCAGGCATAGAGCAGACCTGACCCTTAATAAGTATTTGATGACATTGGGTAGCTATTAGATTGGGATACTGGTTCTATCATTTACTGTATCATATTTGTAAAGCTACTTAATCTACATTTGCCTCCGTTTTCCCATCTGTAAAATAAAGACAATAGCAGTGTCTGTCTCATTAGCTTGTTGTGAGGACTAATTAAAATAAAATATACTGTATAAGGCAATTAGAAAAAGTACTAATAAATTAACTGTTCCACATCATGTAAATTCTATTATCAAATAGTAACTATCAGAAAAGATAAAATTTAAAAGTGGTCTTCTTAAGATCATGCTTTAACCAACAATGAAATTTTAAAGAAGGGCATTTCTGAATTCATGACAAATGATAGTTGATATTAATGTAATTGGGAAGTTTTGTGGGTCCCATCAAACTCTTCTTCAGAACTTGCTCCTCTTTCTAAGCATGGGTCTGAAATTAACTTTACAATGGAGAGCACAATATGTTCTTGCAAAAAAAAAATAGAATTCAGGTCTGGAAGTACGCACTTATTAACTGTGCAACCTTGGTCATGTAATCACTCAGCCTCCAATCTCTTGGCTGTCAAATAGTAACCTGAGGCTATCTAACTCATAGAGCTAGATGAGACTCATAACCACCTATATAAAAGTACAGTGCCTCCATAAGAACTAGCAGGGAGTTGGGATTAGCAGGAATGTCTTCATTTCTACTCAATGCATTGCGTCCCTCCTAGGCTAGATGCTAGGAAAATACTAGATGCTGTAGATACCTGGGGACAATGAGGATAAAACAGAGACTTGCTCTCAAATAGCCCAGGGCATGGAGGAAACATGACTCAGTAAACAAAGTGAACAGTGGAGGGAAGAAGGGAGGGAGGCAAGGCAATGAAGGAAATAAGCAATAGTTGCAAAGGTTGCTGGCACAAGGGCAATTATTAACTCCATCTGGAGTGGGTGGGGTCATTGTTGGGGAGGGCTTCCTGATCTCATCTGCTCTGACCCAGAGACGGTCTTGTGGTTAGGACCGCTTCCAGGAGATCAGGAGAGCTCTGAAACTAATCTAGAGTTTGGCTCTGTTTAAGGTACACCTAAGCTGGCCTTGACGCACTCAAACCTCAAAGAAACTCAAACCCCATGTATTATATTCCAACTTGTAAGCTGACCCCAGGGCCACATATGCTCCTTGGAAGTCCTTTAAATTGAAGAAATGGAGCCAGAATAAACCACTAGGTTTTCATGGAATGCCCATCACCCCAGCAATCACCTCTTATCTGCCTGCAGAAATTTTATACTTTATTCAAGGCCCAGGCCAAATCGCCTCTCCTCCAGGAATCCTTCCAGTCTTCTCTGTGTTAATCTCCCTCAGCCAATCTCACCCTAGCCCTGAGGCAATTTTTAAGTCATAAAATCCATAATTTTTTTTATTGTACTAATTATTTATATTATCACATTTCTTACATTTGACAATATAAGCCATCATAATAAAAATATGTCCTTTTAAAATTTTTATTCTGCTTTGTTTTTAATATTTTGCATAGAGTAGATGCTCTACCCCCAATGCCAGACTCATATTCATTTTTTATTTTTACTTTTAAATATATTTTTAATGATTTCAGAGAGAAAAGGAGAGGGAGAGAGAGATGGAAACATCAGTGATGAGAGAGAATCATTGATAGGCTGCCTCCCGCACTTTCCCTACTGGGGATTGAACCTGCAACCTGGGCATGTGCCTTTGACCGAATCAAACCCGGGACCCTTCAGTCTGCAGGCCTGAGCCAAACCAGCTAGGACTCATATTCTTTTTTAAAAATTTATCTTTATTATTGAAAGTATTACAGATGTCCCTCTCCCCCCACCCCCCGGCATTAGTCCCTTCCACCCCATTCCCTTTTCTAACCCAAGCCTTACCCACCCTATTGTCTGTCCATAGGCTATGTATACATACATATATCAGACTTATATTCTAAGAGCAAGTTTCTAAAATGGAACAGGTCTAGCTTTTAGGAAAAAAGTGGGCAGAACACAAATACGTCCCTACAGTGTGATTAAATACCCTAGGGAAGGATATTTGATTGACACTGGCACCATAATAGGCCTAAAATCCTTTCAACAGACTACTCACCATTCTATTCAAAAAAGCAAATATTGCTTAATAAGGTATCTTTTCTTGGTAGAAGGTATGGAGTTGTTTTCAAAGACACCTGGAAACATGTTGTCTGAGAACACATATTAAGAAGGGACTAGATGAAACATTCACTCTTTATTAACTGAATAACCTTGGGAAGAATCTCCCTCAACTCTTGGGCCCTCAGAGTCCTTGCTCATAGATATTTACATTATTTACAAAACAGGGATAGGGAAGCTTTTGTTCAGATGTGAGGATACAGATAAGGTATCTGTGAAAGTGCCTGGAGTAGTAGAAACTCAAGTTTGGTCCTCTATTTCCCTCCCCCTGAACAAAGAGCTGGTTTACCATTCATTAACACACTACCCAATAAATATTTATTGCATACTTGCTATAGGCCAAGTGCTGTGGGCACAGCAATGAATAACAAAGAATAGTTCCTATATTTATAGTGGGCAAGATAAATATTTAGCAAATAATAGCACAATTAAATAATCACTGTAGTGGCATGTGCTATAAAAGAAGAACTATAAAGTAGCAAAAGAGCAAATAACAGGGTAAGTCTATCCTAGTCTTTGGGGGATTGGTTAGGAAAGACTTCAGGAACGGGAATACATGCATGTGAGGAGAGGACATTTTAGAACATGAGGCTTTTTGGGGACTGGTTGTCCAGCCAAGGACTTGCTTAAGACCAGCAGAGCGCAGGAATGGGGCAGATATGTTAAGGGCATGAGAACAGATAAGGAAAGTATCTAAATTACAAGTGGAAGATGATATATGGTTGCTGGGGACTATCCCAGGGTAGTCAGTCTCCTTTTAGCCCTGAGATTGCAACAGGAAGCTACTAAGGAGCAATCCTATTTTTGAAATGTTAATCAATACTTTTTTTCCCTAAAAATTTTCCCATTGTCTCTCCTCTTTTTCCTCCCTCCCTCATCCTCACCCCAATCCCTCCTTGCCTTAGGGGAAGGATATTTCATAACAACCACAACAAAAAAACAAAGAAAAATAAATATCATCCTAGATATTGTTTCCAAAGACAAAGATCCAAGTGCAGAAATGGCTCGACACAGATAGATGTTTCAGAGCAAGAAATATGGGGAATGTTGGGCTTCCCAACCCAGAGAGTTTGAGGAAGGTAGAGTTCCTCACTACCTTAAACACAGAAAATATTCCCCTTGGGGGCAGAGGAGAGTTGGTGACAAAATGATGAGGGTATAAACATTGGTGAGTCTAGAGGAGGCTCTGCTTCTGAAATTGTGGCCAAACCCAAGAGGTATGAAAACTCCAAAAGCAGAAGAACTGATGTTCTCCTTATAGAGCCTCAAGGAAGTGGCAAGATCTTGGGAAGGTACTGACTAAACAGCTGGCCCAGACCCAGGGTGAGCCTCCCATGCACTGTGCCAAGTGGCCTAATGACTGTTATGTCCAGAGGTCTACATAGAAATAGTAAACACAGCTGCTGGAGCCCATTAGGCATAGGCAGGCGGGCCATCAAGATGGTGAGTCATGAAGGCAAATGGCCAAGTCCCTGCAGGAAAATGAAATAGATAGGAACCATCAGGACATTGAAGACCCTGAAGAGACTAAGATCAAGTTACACAACTTCATGAAATGGGATCTGGAGATAAAAACTGGTTGTTATATCAAAATGGAAAATTACACCTAGTTTATACACCTTGGTTTGTAAGCTGATATTCACACCTACTTTACCTGTTATACTACCTGTTCAGCGATGGCAAAATTGCTTTCCCATCACCTGAGCTTTTCCCAAACTTCTTTATTCCAATTTAATTCCCACACTTGTGTTAAGCCCCAGTATCATTGCAAGTATTTTTTTAAGGAAATCAAATTGTTATAAATTTTGTTCTTAGTGTGAGCCTACGTGACCTGCTGTGAAGTGGCCTCCATTTGATGGGCTGCAGAGAAAATTAAAAAGAAAGCAAGTATGATCCTCCTCAGGTGCAGGCACTGAGCACAGGCCCCGGTGACTGGGAATCTGTATGTGCTGGTGCTGGCGGAGCTTTGCGAAGCTCTGCCTGGAGCCTGCCTTTGAAGCGTGCCCAAATGGGACTATGAATCGCAAACACGAGCCACACCACACTCCTCAACTACAAGACTGAGAAACATACTTTTGTCTGATGTTGTCTCATCTCAGGTGGTTTTTAGCTTTTACATAAAAGAGATTACTCAAGCTTCAAAGCTAGCTGTTCCTTGGCAAAGTGTTACACAAATTCTTAGGAGAAGAAAGGATGAAAATTCAGTGTGTTCGGTCCTCTTCTGGGGTTCCCTTTTTAGGTCACTTTCACCAATTAGCTCCTAAAGATTCTTGCTGACAGCAATTTGTAGATGAAAATCCAAACTAAATGAGCCCCAGCTGTGGGGCAAATGCTTCCATGGTAAAGCAGGGAACGTATTAGGAACTGGCTCAACAAAATACACTAAGTGTGGGAATTTAGCTAAAGAACCTCAAGGAGATTTAGGCCCCAAGGAATAAATTCTTAGTCAGTCCAGCTATTTCCCATCTCTGTCTATTTATTTATTTATTTATTTTTTAAATACCACATGGCCTGATCCTGGAATCTGGCTTCATCCTTCTGCATGCTACATTGAGTCACCTTGGCCTTGAAGATTGAGCGTGGGCTTAACAGGCTCCTTCTAGGGTCTGTTTTTACCAACCTCCCACCATCTGGATGGGTACACCACTATTTTGTTCTTATAAAAAGGAGATGCCAAATGTCACATTCAGAACTTGGAAGGAAAATTCAAGTAAATAGAACAATAAACTTCATAATAAGTGAAAAGTGATTTCAGAGTGTGTCCTAGGCATGGTTATGCATTGTTTTGGAAGAAAGGACTTTTAATAGATGTCATGTTGCACTCTGCATGTTTTTCAAAATGACTAGTTAACCTCATGGTTCATAAAGGTGAATCGTGTTCTCCGTGTGATATGCCAGTACTTAATATTCTTAGAAATGATACTGTACTCTGGGTACCTGAGAGTAGACCACAAGAACTTCCCAAAATAGCAAAGGGAACAGTTGCAATAAAATTTCAGAATCTTAAAAGGGAGGGTTAGGAAAATAAAAAAGTACAATGTTTTTATCCTTTCGGTATCAGTCTGCTAGAGCTGCCATAGCACAATACCACAGACTGAATGGCTTAAAGAACAGAAATTTATTTTCTCACAATTGTGGAGACTAAAACCCAAGATCAAGGTGTGGACAGACTTGGTTTCTCCTGAGGCCTCTCTTTGACTTGAGATGGCCATCTTCTCCCTGTGTTCCCACTCGTCTTTCCTCTGTGCACACATCCCTGCTGTGTCTTTTTGTATCCCAGTCTCCTCTTCCTATAAGGACACCAATCATATTGGATCACGGCCCACTCTGAGGACACAATTTTAACTCCATTGCCTTTTTTAAGGCCCTATATCTATATACAGTAACATTCTGAAGTGATGGGAGGGAGGTAGAGGTTGGAGGGAGAAAATCAATTAGCTTATAATATTTACTAGTACACTAATATTTAATCTTGCTGAATATTGTAGCATGAATCTTCCTGTTTGAGTCTTGAGAGGAAGTAAACCACAGTTAACGATATTCAGATCATGAATATTTAGAGTTGTTATTGATGTTATTAAATCAAGATATTTTTCCCTGTGCACTGAGCAACATGTTCTTATTCATCACCTCACTCTCCTCCCCATACAAAAAGTAAAAATCTATGGTACACTGTGGCTGTCACCCAGCACAGGCTCTATCTCCCTCTGGGCAGAATTCTGTTGTATCTTCTTATAAGAACACTAATTGTATCAGATCAGGGCCCCACCCTTATGACTTCATTTAACTTTACTTCCCTAGAGGCCCTCTAATACAGCCACACTAGGGATGAAGGCTTTAACACATGAATTTTTAGAGGACACAAACATTCAGTCCATAAGAGAAGCCTTTAAGCAGCAGAGATTTTTTATTATTATTATTCAGAGGTAAAAGAAAAGATACAGAGATGAATTAAATACAACATCTTACCAAGGCTTGGAATTACTGTACAATTTAGCACAGTGTCTAGTACATAGAAGTTCAGTGAATCTTATTGACTAAAAGAACAAATGAATTATTCTATTCTTTTTAGATTGGGGTCCAAAGTATAAAATAGATGTTTCAAGGAAAGTTTTATGGGTAATAACATCTCTCAGGGAAAGATAAATAAACTGCTTCTCTTTGTAATAGGCTACCTGAGAGTTCATAAAGAAAGCCATCTATGATTAGAGTAGCATGCAAAATATATGGAAATATATGATATGTATTCTAGGTGTTCATAGTACCTGGAGCAGAGTAAAAGAACAAGATGAGTTGAGCAGAGGGATAAGGAGAAAAGAGAGTCAAGTAAAATAGAAAAAGAAAGAAAAAATTTGTATGATAAGATTTCGTATATGGCCCTAGCCGGTTTGGCTCAATAGATAGAGCATCGGCCTGCAAAAGGGTCCCATATGTGATTCTGGCCAAGGGCATATGCCTGGTTTGTAGGCTTGATCCCCCCCAGTTGGGAGTGTGCAGGAGGCAGTCAATCAATGATTATCTCTCATCCGTGATGTTTCTATCTATCTCTCTCCCTTCCTCTCTGAAATCAATAAATATATATAAAATATTTCATATATGCATTTATATAAAATTGTATATGATTTGTTTCATATTTTATAAATGACAAGGACCACTCATCCAGAAGGAGTAATGAATAGTTCCTTCTAAATATAAGTAACAAAATAAACAGAGATAAGATGTCACTATGATGAAGAAAGTCAAATCTTCAAATTGCAGATAGTAATTCTGGCCTCAAGACAGAATTAATAAAATATGTTTTGTGAGCTTATATAAAAAGCTCACCCAGAGCCAACATGGGCTTATCTAATAAAACTATGCCAAACTGGCTTCTTTCCCTTTTGGGTGAAATACTAGACTAGGAAATCAGCACAATGCTGTAGGAATAGTACGTTTGGATTTCAGCAAAGCACTTGAAAAATTACTCTGTAACAATTTTGTGGGCAAAATTAAGAAATAGTGGTTTAAACCTGAATATTAAATGGGTCCTGTTATTATGGAACTAAAGGTTTATAATAGTCTGAAACAGGTTTTGTCATGGACCCTTTCCAGGCCATTTATCTATACCTCCACAATCATTTTTTTTTTTTAGTTGTCAGATTTCCAGAGAATGAAAAGTTGTAAGAACTTACTAAAATGCTTGATTGAGATCTTGACAGGTCAGAATAATGAATCTAAACTGAAAAGAAAAAATATAAAAGTCATACACATAGATTAAAAGAATGGAATTGAGCAGATTTTGTTTCAGTGTGGCTTGTGTGAAAAAATAAACAAAAGTAACTGTGG
Organism: Myotis nattereri; assembly: GCF_964212035.1. Classification (NCBI taxonomy): domain Eukaryota; kingdom Metazoa; phylum Chordata; class Mammalia; order Chiroptera; family Vespertilionidae; genus Myotis; species Myotis nattereri. The sequence continues at coordinate 162,538,915 of NC_138075.1, forward strand.
TTTTGGCTGACAGCAGGCTCCATCTGAGTCATGTGTCATTAAACCCTGGGAAGTCAATGACCTTTGTAACTGTATTGCTAAGCATGTAGGTTCAGACAAAGGGAGATGATGGCCCACAACGTTAATGAGATGCTGGTCTGAGTGTATCTGGGATATTGATTTTGAACAGCATATTTTTAAGGGATTCCAACCAACTAAAATGTATGCAGAGGGAATAATCAATTTAGTAGAGATTCTGGAAGCTACATTATATGCAGAATTGTTAAGAAGCTAGGATTTCAGTGCTTCATAGCAACTTAGATCTGTCTCACTCACCTCCACAACATAACACAAAGCTCCGTCACCTGCACTTGTCCTCATCCTGAGCCATTTGCTCCAGTTTCCCTCCTCTCTTTCCTGATTTTCCCAGCCCTGCCTTCATGATAGCTCTTCCCTGGGTAAAGGAAATCTTTCATTCATATAACATTTATTGATCATCTATAATATACCAGGCTACTTTTCTAAGTACTTTGAGATTCAATGAAAAAAACAAAAAAATCCATGTCTTTGTGGGGCTAACAATCTAGAACAGTGATGGCGAACCTATGACACGCGAACTCATTTTTTGGTTGATTTTTCTTTGTTAAATGGCATTTAAATATATAAAATAAATATCAAAAATATAAATCTTTGTTTTACCATGGTTGCAAATATCAAAAAATTTCTATATGTGACACGGCACCAGAGTTAAGTTAGGGTTTTTCAAAATGCTGACACGCCAAGCTCAAAAGGTTCACCATCACTGATCTAGAAAGTAACAGACAACACACAATAGATAATACAAATGAGTAAATTATATGGTATGTTGAAAGTTGATAAATACTATGGAAAAAAATGAAATAAATAGAATAGTGTAGAGCAGGGGTCCTCAAACTACGGCCCGCGGGCCACATGCAAATACAAATATTGTATTTGTTCCCATTTTGTTTTTTTACTTCAAAATAAGATATGTGCAGTGTGCATAGGAATTTGTTCATAGTTTTTTTTTAAAAAAAAAAACTATAGTCCGGCCCTCCAACGGTCTGAGGGACAGTGAACTGGTCTCCTGTTTAAAAAGTTTGAGGACCCTTGGTGTAGAGGGATTCAAGGGCTCAAAATAAAGCTGTAATTTTAGGTGGTGTCATCAGGGTAGGCCTCCTTGAGAATATGTCAACTGAGTAAATTCGAAGGGGTTAGTAACATGGCTACCTGGGAGAAAAGTTCCAGTGGAAAGGCCCTAAGGGCTGTGGCCTGGAAGGGAGTGAGAGAAGGATGAATAGCAGAAAATGAATTATAAGAGGTAATGATGACAAGTAAAGACTTCCGTTTTCATTCTAATTAAGGTGGGAATCTAGTGAAAGATTGTGAGCAGAGGAGCAACATGATCTGACTTACATTTCTAATGGGTTGCTCCAGGAAGGGTGTGAAAGATAGAATCATAATGGAAGCTGAGTTACTGCAGAAATCCAGGTGAGCAATGATTCAGCTCACATCGGCATATTGATGGTGTAGGTAGTAAGAAAGTAGAGCAAACAAGACTTCTTGAATATTTAGATGGAAGACATGAACAAAAGAGAGGAATTGAGACCTATAAGATTTTCAGCCTGGGGAGCTTGAGGGATGAAGCTGCCATCAAGTGAATTGGGAGAGGGTGGTGGTAGAACATCTTTTAGGAGGAAGATGAAAAGTTCAGTGTTGGATATATACGGTTGAATGTCTATTAGTGGAGACATGAAGTAGAAAGTTTAATATAGGAGACCTGGATATAAATAAGGAAGTCTTTGGAATGTAGGTGGCATTTTAAGCCATGAGGGTGAATTATAGCATCAAGGAAGTGAGGACAGACAGAGAGGATTAAGTTTGAACTCTAGGGCTCTCTGACTGTAAGGGGTCAAGGGATAAAGAAAGAAGCAACAGCCCTAGTTGGTTTGGCTCAGTGGATAGAGTCGACCTGTGGAGTCAAGGGTCCCAGGTTCGATTCCAGTCAAGGGCATATGCCCGGGTTGAGGGCTCAATCCCCAGTGCGGAGAGGGGGGGTGCAGGAGGCAGCGGATCAATGATTCTCTTTCATCATTGATGTTTCTATCTTTCTCTCCCTCTCCCTTCCTCTCTGAAATCAATAAAAATATATTTTTAAAAAATAAAAGGAAAGAAGCAACAAAGCAGAAAAGGAGAATCCAGCATTTTAGGAAAACCACTAGGAGAGAGGCATGTCTTAGAAGCTAAGTGAAGAAATCAGAGAGAAGGGTGTGATCAACTGTATCTACTGCTTTGATAGGTTAGGTAAGATGAGAACTGAGAATGGACCATTGGCTTTAGGACCATGGAGTTGATTAGGGACTTTGGCAGGAACAGTTTCAGTTCTGTGGTCAGGGACAAAACCAATCTGAAATGGGTTGAAAAGGGAGAAGGAAGAAAGAAATTTTAATTTTTCTCTCCAAATGGATGGTAGCTGTAAAAGAAAGTGAAATCAAAGGAATATGTTTTGAAGATGGGGTCATTAACAGAATGTGTGGTTGCTGCTAGGGATCATTAGAGAGTCAACACTTGATCAGAGAGAGAAGAAAGAATTGCAGCAGTGATGTCCTTTGGTGGATAGGTTATGGGTCTAGTGAAAAAGTAGAGAGAGCACTTGCAATTGAGGGCACAGAGTTTGTCTATGGAATCAAGTAGGAAGGCACATGTTGTTTATCATTAGATAGGGTGGTGGGCGTCTGAGAAATTCTCTTCTGATTACTTCCATTTTCTTCAGACAGTGCAGTTTTATCTCTAGACCACAAATTCTCTCAACTTGAATGTTTTTAGCATCACAGAAAAATCCCTTACTTGTCCAGCTTGTCTAAAACCCAACACTTCCATGCAGACCCTCTGGTGCAACATCCTTGCCTGATCCATCTGAGCCACCACAAGAGGGACCCAGACATAGGTATAGCCAAGAAAAGTGAAGATACATACAGAAGACTACTAGCTATGTTTTCGTGTTTGCAGCATTTGTATTTTATGCTGTTTCTAAAAAAATAGAGTGAATGTGGAAAGCCCACAGTGTGAAATTAAATATACATTGCCCAAATGCTACTCTTCTTTCTTTATGTTGGAACTTGGGTAAGTTAAGCTGTCTGATCCCATTTCCTCATTTGTAGATAATAGAAGCATATACTTCCCTCTGTCCCCTCTAGCCTCCCAAATGTGGCGATTGGAGACTCTCTTCTAGCCCGTTAGATGTCCAACAATACCTAGGGCCTGGTTGTTACAAGCATGTATGCTCGTGGAGGAACCTCATGAGGTCCCAAAGCACAGGCAAAGTGCAGCTCACATCCCACGGTGGAGCAGTCAGACATGGGGAGTCACTGAGGACTGCTGTGTCCAGCCCCTGCTCCTGGCATTGTTGGATGCCGTCACCATAGTCCTTACCTCAGTCCTGGCCCCATCTATTTCCCAACCTCAGACCAGTTTCTGAATGGTTTTCGGAAGGGCACATCCTTCTGATGTCTGAAGCTTAATTTTTCTCTACATCATTTACCCACCTTCATTTTTCCTAGTTCCATCCTGAGCTTAAGTGTTACATCACTCTACCAGCACCCACAGAGGGACTCCCCTATCCTCCCCTCTATGTGGCCTATGTAGAGAAGCAGTGACAATCACTAAGAAAATTGCTACATCAGAGACTTCATCCTCTGCTGGGAGCCGGTCCATCCTTGCTGTTTCAAAGGACCTGGCATATATGGCATACTGTTCTTAATATGTTTGCTCACCTTGGCACTATGTGTTTTAACCAAGGTCTCCTCTCTGAAAAAGGTTGTTTTCCCAGGTAGGGATTTTCCCCTGAAGTTAGAGAGGGAATAAAACCCCTCAACTAAGTGCCAGGTGGGTAATTAATCACTTTAACTACGAACAATCATGCTTAAGCTACATAATCTTTACTCCCTGGAATGGAGATAAGAAACGCCCTAACCTTTGTAATAGAGATTGATAGGATTGAATCAACTGGTATAAATACAGATGTAACAAGACAGCAAGACACAGAACTTAGAACACAGAACTTAGAAGACAGAACCTAGACACAGAACCTAGACACAGAACCTAGACACAGAACCTAGACACAGAACCTACACAGAACCTAGAGACAGAAGAACTTCGCTGGAGAGAACATGGCAAAAGATCCTGGACAGAAACTGGCCTCAGAACCTAGAGACAGAACCTAGCGAGAGAACATGGCAAAAGATCCTGGACTGAACCTGACTACAGAAATTGGCAAGAGAACCTGACTAGAACCTGGTGACTGAACCTGGCTGGAGAACCTGGACAGAACCTGGCTGGAGAACCTAGCGAGGGAACATGGCTACAGAACCTGGCTGGAGAACCTGGAGAACCTAGCAAGAGAACATGGACACAGAACCTGGCTGGAGAACCTAGTGAGGGAACATGGCTACAGAACCTGGCTGGAGAACCCGGACAGAACCTGGCTAGAGGTCCTAACCAGAACTTCGCTGGAGATCCAGATCAGAACTTTGCTGGAGATCCAGACCAGAACTTGGCTGGAGATCCTGGCTAGAGATCCTGGCTAGGCTGCTGATCAACTGAACGCTGTCTCCGTGTCATTCCTTCTTCGCCGACTCCGTCCACACCTTTGGGGACCCCTGGACCTGCTGGGGTTGGACCCCAGCATCTGGCGCCCGAACAGGGACCCCTAGGTAAGCGCCCCGCATTCGGGACGGATCAGACTCCACCGTAGGAAGAGGGTGGATAGTCTTCGCCAACTCCGTCCACACCTTTGGGAACCTCTGGAACAGGATTCCCCTAGGTAAGCCCCCTCCATTGAGAACCCCCACACTCGGGACGGATAGGACTCCACCAGGGTGCTACAGACCCCCCTATAGAAGATAAGTAGGGTAAGAAGGAGGATAGTACAGAACTTAGATTGAGAAGATGTGCCATACTGAGTCCAAAGAAAGAAGACTCTGTATTGATCCTTAGATTGAGAAGATGTGCCATACTGAGTCCAAAGAAAGAAGACTCTGTATTGATCTTTAGATTAAAAAGATGTGCCATACTGAGTCTAAAGAAAAAAGACTCTGTATTGATCTTTTAACACATATGCTTGCTAGCAGAGGAATTAAGGTTACTCCCAGTCAGACAGAACGTTTTATACAAGAAGTATGTCCATGCTTTTCTGAGGAAGGAAAGGTAAATGTAAAGGCATGGGAGAAGGTAGGCCCAAGGAGCCTTATCCTTAACCCCACTGCAGCCTTTCCACCCTGGGAAAGTGCAGGATTGGCAAGCTCTCCCTGGGGTGATAGATCAGGACTCAGGTAATAGCGGAAAGCGCCAATCCTACTCTTAAAATGGATATAAGAGAGCATTTCAGGTTTTTCTTTTTAATGCCTGCTTTTAAAAAATAAAAAAGGGGGAATTTGCCAGGAGCCAGTCCATCCTTGCTGTTTCAAGGGACCTGGCATATATGGCATACTGTTCTTAATATGTTTGCTCACCTTCTTGGTGCTGTGTTTTAACCAAGGTCACCTCTCCGAGAAAGGTTCAATCCCCAGGTAGGGATTTTCCCCTGAAGTTAGGGAGGGAATAAAACCTCTTAACTGCCAGGCAGGTAATTAATCATTTTAACTATGAACAATCATGCTTAAGCTACATAATCTTTACTCCCTGGAATGGAGATAAGAAATGCCCTAACCTTTGGAATAGAGATTGATAGGATTGGAATCAACTGGTATAAATACAGATGTGAGAAGACAGAACTTAGAAGACAGAACTTAGAAGACAGAACCTACACAGAACCTAGAGACGGAAGAACTTCGCTGGAGAGAACATGGCAAAAGATCCTGGACAGAAACTGGCAACAGAACCTAGAGACAGAATCTAGCGAGAGAATCTGGCTGAAGAACCTAGAGACAGAACCTGGCTACAGAACCTGGATAGAACATAGCAAGAGAACCTGACTAGAACCTGGTGACAGAACCTGGCTGGAGAACCTAGTGAGGGAACATGGCTACAGAACCTGGCTGGAGAACCTAGCAAGAGAACATGGACACAGAACCTGGCTGGAGATCCTAACCAGAACTTCGCTGGAGATCCAGACCAGAACTTGGCTGGAGATCCTGGCTAGAGATCCTGGCTAGGCTGCTGATCAACTGAACGGTGTCTCCGTGTCATTCCTTCTTCGCCGACTCCGTCCACACCTTTGGGGACCCCTGGACCTACTGGGGTTGGACCCCAGCAATCCTCCTCACTAGGACCTACCTTGATGCTTCTCCTTGTCTGTTTTAATTGTCTTGTGAATTATTCAAAGTTTCTTTAGAACGTCTTTGTAATGTGAATTATGATGGAAAAGTTTGAATCTAGAAAACTGCTCAAAGCCAAATCATATGACTACCCCTAATCACTAATAAAAATGCAACAATATTAATATTAATAATGGGCCACGGCTTCATCTTTGCTCAACTCAAATCAAACTGGCATTCGGTTTATTCTTCTTCACACATACAGAGTGGAGAGGCAAAGTTGCCAATCACTAACATGATATAATTAAAAAGAGGTCTAAAGGCGTCTCAGAAACATCTCCTTCATCTTCCTGAACATTCTTCTGTTAATGACAGTAACTTAGATTAAGGCTTTATGTCCTCTTAAAGACCCTAGGGAAAAGCCTATTAAGATGTCTACTCCCAGTAATATATTCCAGTGATTAGCTGATCAAATTAGCAGTGTGCCACTAATGCCAGTGAGCTTCCATGTATGTGACAATGTGTACAAAACTTTCTTTTTTTAATATTTATTAAATGTATTGGGGTGACATTGGTCAACATGAACATATAGGTTTCAGGTGTGGCTTTCTATGTTATGAGATCTATATATTGCACCATGTGCCCACCATCCAAAGTCAAGTCTTCTCCTTTCACCATATATTAGGACCGCCTTCTACCTCCACACAAAACTTTCAAAGAGATGGAAGGGAAAGGTCAGAAACATGAAGCAACTATGGGCTGCCACAATGGGCGCCTGAGGATGCTGGGCTCCCAGTAAAGGAAGTGAGGTCAGGTCTTGAGGATCAGGAACATGAGGCTCTGCAACTCAACTCCACAATTCCAATTCTGTGCAATCAGAGAGGATGTCTTACTGATATTGATCGGATGGCTTAGGCATAGAAAATAAAAGATTAGACACCCTTCTCTGGTGTAAATTATAATATCTCCAAAGAACTGTGCTTATTTAATATAAATATTTGATAAATGCTTGAAAGAGGACTAGGTCCTAAACTCTTCAAATCTGAGAAAGACCTTAAGTTCTTTACGGACAGTAAATGCAAACTGACAGACTGGTTAGGTGGAGAAGTGAACGGAAATTATCATTCCAGATGAAATTACTCAGGTTAGTGTTGCTCTCAAAAGAAGGGCAGGCTCTATCTTCACAGAGATGAGTGAAATTTAACACCAAGTAGTTTAATGCCTTCTCTCCCCAGGCAAACTAAGGCACCCCTGTGATTTCTTTCCAGCAGTGTGTCTGTAATTTCTGCAGCCACCAGCAGGTTGATGGTGGACCATTAGGTAAGCATTTCTCAGCCATGATGTCCCAGGATGCCAACATACTGAAGTGGGAAGCCCTAGAAAGAGATATAGGTGGTGTTCTGACTTATTCTTAGGGACTGTAGCATATCACCAACCTACTTTATCCGTTGAGCTGCCTTGTCATCGAGTTCCAGGCATGAGCTCCTTCACCAGAGATTTCCAAGGAATATAACATGGCGTAGAGATACTGTCTACCCCAAAGAACTGGTATCATAGCAAGAAATAAACCTTTGTTGAAGCCAATGAGATTTTGAGATTGTTAGAGCAGTGTAACTTAGTCCACGCTGGCTAACACAGAGATGGCTATTACTTCACTAGCTGAGAATGAGATGGGATTGTGGTAGGAAAAAAACTTGGAAGAAATGACTGGAACCAGTGTATGCCAGGTGGCAAAGGGTAGATTTTAATTTTATGGGTGGAAAGTTTAATAGGGATGAAAAAGAAAATTAATCCTGAGAGCAGAGGGAAAGATTATCAGAAAGGGACAAATACAGGAGACAGGAAATCAGTTAGGCTATGATAATAGTAGTCCCAATGAGAGGAGCAAGAGCAGGGTTCATAAATGTAAAAAATTAGAAGCTTGTGCCAGAGTGATTGGGAAAGAAAAAATAATAATAACTTCCCATAAAAATTTACTTTGTGTGGACAATGAGAAGATGATTCAAAGATGATATCAAGATTTTGATAGTAAATATCTTGGAAAATAGTGTCACATAGAATATATTTTATAATGGATATGATAAATTCCTTATAGAGTTTATTGAGCTTAGGATAAAGATGAGCTATCCAGTGAGAGATGTTTAGAGGCAATTGACTGTGAAGGTCTAAATCAAGCTAGTCAAACTCGTGGCCCACAACAAATACTTTTGTGGCCCAGCCAATAAAACGGTAGGTAAGAAATGTTTTAATAAAAATTTGGTTACTTAATTTTTACAATATCCTGTTATACAAAATTATTAATAACAAACTACAACATTTGCTAATGACTGATTACTATAATCGTGTTGCATTCATTTCCCTTAAGCTCCTTACTCACAGGCTGGCCATTTCTCTCCACTAACACTAGCAGCGAATATTTTAGCAGCCGATTGCCACGTCATTAGTCTTGGACTGACTTGTTTGGTGTGTACAACAGGAAACACTTCGCTTTCGGAGAACAAGAAAAATAAGTTTATTTGTGTTATGCTTATTAATTTGTGCAGTTATTCAGTGTCTGGTAAGTTAATGTTCAAGAAAAAATATTAATTTCTGGTAAAACGTTCTATTATTTTATGTTAACGATTACTCATTTACTCCAGCCCCTTGTATTCAGCATGTCTCTATCGAAATAAACCTACGTTTCTATGAAAATTGAAGCTTTTGGGTTTTTTTTGTGACCCACACAAACTTAAACCTCGTTTATTTGGCCTGTGTTAGCCTTTGAGTTTGACATGCTTGGTCTAAATAGTGGGAATCCTAGTGTAATCTACATATTAAGACATCCTATGCATAAGCATGCAATTTGAACAACATTATCTAGGGATAGTGGCTGGAAGTGAGAGTAGTCTAAGAAAAAGGATGTTGAAGTTTGGGCAAAGAATGAAGCTGGTCAGAGGAATGCCAGGCATTTAAGAGGAAAATGCTGCCATGGCTGGTTGGTAAGGAGCTATGTTTGGATCTTGCAGAGGTAATTAGGAGTGTAAGGAGGCAAATTAATGCCTACTCCTTGGTTCACTGCAAATAGGTACTTAAATGCCTTTGCTATTATTCTGAAGCAGTTAAGCTTTGGTTTAAAAATGTAGTACACAACTATAAGGCCAGGAATGTACAAACACTCAAAATGAGAGTGTGAATTTGAAGTTTTCCTCATGCAAAAATGAAAACCAGAAACAGCATAGCACTTACTTGAAAAAATTTTTTATACATGAAAGTTTATAGTTTTGAACTTTGTTTATTATATCTTTGCTATCCTACCAGTTAGAAAGGAGATTACTACATTCATTTTTTATTGACTGATTATAATTTTAAGTAAAAGTGTTCATGATTAGATAATGACCTATTAATCTTCCTTCTCAGTTTCTACACCTCAGGAAAAGCTAATGAGCATAACTGAAGGTCTGAATTTCTTGTCCATGGCCTTTTCCAGCCCCTCCAGGGTACACAGGCAATACACCCATCGGTTTAGAAGTTTTGCCAAGGCAGCTCCATGAATAAAATGGGTTGGTGATATGCCACACTCTCTAGGAATAATTCAGAATACCACCTGTTTCTCTTGCTCAGGCTTCCCACTTCAGTATGTTGGGATCCTGGACATCATGGCTGAGAAATGCTCACCTAACAGCCCACCATCAACCTGCTGGTGGCTTCAGAAATTACAGACAAGCTACAGAGAAACTTCTGGAAAGAAGTCACAGGGAAAAGAATGATAGCAAACTACACATGGCTCCATAAGCATCTACCCATATTTCGCTGGTCAAAGCCGATCCAATGAGTGTACCTGGTATTAATGGGATTGGAGGTATAATTTTTCCACATTGAAGATCCTGATAGGGAATGTCAGCAAATACTTTCAACAAACAATACAATATATCACATCATCATTAAAGCTACAGCATAAGTCCCCCCATGTTTTCAATGTCTCCATGCTTCTTGTAGGCCATGGCATTTCAACCTCACCACTATCGAGCCCGATAACTCTTTGTTGCAGGTATTGTCTGTGCACTGTAGGACATTCAGCCGTATCCCACCAGATACCAATAGCTCCTCACACAGTCGCCCACTGTGCCAATCAAAAATGGCTCCAGAATTTGGGAAATGTTGCCTGGAGGGGCAAAATCACCAGCCTATGAGTCCTTAAAGAACAGAAACTATGTCTTAATCATTAGTGCACCAACTACTATAAATGGTATAGGTTTAATAATTATTATAAAATAGAATGGAAAATACATAACAAAATTTTTTGTTCATAAAATCAAGGGCAGTATTTGCCTCTCAGGTTTCTTTAGGGAAAAATCATAAACTTAGAGACAAGGACGACAGAGTTTGAACGTGGCTGCGCCACTCCGTGAGACCCTGGGGAAGTGGCTTAGCCTAAGTTTTCTCATCTCCAAAATGGGTACAATAGTATCTCCCTTCTAATTTTGCAGTGACAAGTCAATGAAAACCATGTGGTATGTGGCACATGCTCAATAAATGGTGGTTGTGAGAAGACAGAGGGAAGCCAGGTAGTCAGGAATTGGGATCACGGAGTGGGGAAATAGAACCGGGAAGCCAACGAGGCACAGTTACTAAGCCACCCCAACTGGGTGGGGAGGACAGGGCATGTGTGGGGAACATGAGCTTTAAAATGTGTAGATATTGCTAAAAGGGGCAGCTTGCAGATAACCAATCACAAGACAGTGAGGCCTATAACCAATCCTAAGAATGTTACTAAGGCAACATTCTTTGAAAGGACCAATCAGGAACTAACAAATATATATATATATATATATATATATATATATATATATATACCAAAAAAAAGCATGCTTCCTTTTTCTCTCTCCCTGCACAGCACATAGTGGATACCTGACATTCCTGTTCCTGTTGCGGGGAGCACATCCCCTGTGCCCATGTGGCCTATGGCCGTGTGGGACTCCGCACATGGACTAACAGACATTAATTCGCATGGATGCTCTCAATAAACTTTGCTCCCACTGTTTTTGTCCACGACTTCATTCTTCGATTTCACACGACAATGAACTCAGACTCAACACCCTACATTTTGGTTTCAGTTGTGATCACCAGCAGCAACAGCATCATGTCCTCCGTCACACCCATAAAATATGAGACGTTTGAAAACGATTTGCCCTTTTGCGTAGACATACCAAGTGTTACTCCCAGGAAGAGACCAGCGTAGTTCAACAAAATCTAGCCTACATTTGTTTCCCCATAAATAAGGCTTGTCAAGAAACTTGAGCTCAGTGCTGGTGCATTTGCCATGAAACACACCAGCTTGGATATGGCAACAGGTTTTTGCGGCACTTTCCAGGATGTCAGCAGAATCTCACAAATCAGGCAAGAGAAGTCCAAAACATATGCCCTCCGCAGCTTGCCAAAAATCAGTAAAAGAAGCTGTTAGTAAAGCCAAAATCAAGGAGGCAGGCAGGAGTAGTGTGGGTTGCAAACCCAATAAAATCACATGGAAATGCATTTCATGTTAGTAAGAGCCTGACTAAACAAAAATCATTGCAAACGATGAAAAGAACTGTCATAAAGCTATAGAGTCAGGAACTTCAAAACGACAGATCTCTTCTGATTTTCTTTAATCCAGCCATTTGGACCAAGATGCGTTGATAACTGGGTGGTTCTGTGGAGAGGAAGTGTAATTCAACTGCCCTTTTGTAAGAGAGTAGCATATTGCTGACATTATCAACACTTGCGACATTTTATATCCAAGTGCAAAATGCCTCTTTTTTTTTCTGGTTAAGAAATTCATGGCCTGGCAATCATGGCAAAATTAAAATACAGGAGGAGAAGAAGAAGAAGAAGAAGAAGAAGAAGAAGAAGAAGAAGGAGGAGGAGGAGGAGGAGGAGGAGGAGGAGGAGGAGGAGGAGGAGGAGGAGGAGGAGGAGAAGAAGAAGGAGACAAAACTCTCAGTTTATAAAACACAGCCTGTGCCAGTTCTATTTTCAAATTAGTATGAATCACTGTCCAGCAAAACTAAATGTGAAGGGCTTGTGGCTTTGTGTTTTTTAACAACTCTGTGAGACTTTCAAGCTGGTAGAAAGATTTACACCGGAGCATCCTGGAGACCGAAGGGCTTGAATTTCCAGCATTAGGAGCAAGCACTGCAGCAGCAGCAGTGGCAGCCGCAGAGGCAGTTCAGAGCTGGTGCTCTGTAGGAGCTCATGTTTCAATCCAAAGGCCTTTGTGATTCAGCCTGTCTCTGCAGTGAAGCTGGGGTCAGTCAGCACAAAAGATTCACTTCTTTGACCTTGCACATCAACACTCAGAAACCCTTTGCCTGGGGCATGTCATCCCAGAGCACTGTAAGCAGATCTCCTGTGCAGCCCAGAGCTATGCACCACCTCATCCTCCCGGGACCCCTGCCTGCCATCGTCCCTAACTTAACAGGCAGTGTTGTAGTAACCACAGGACCTTTCAGTAACAACACACTTGCTTCCAACACGTATTTCCTTCACTTGCAACATTCCTAAGCCTGCTGCCTTAATGAGCCCCAAAGGGCAGCCTCCACATAGCCGACTGAATTCTAATTAGATAATTAAACCACGTAGCAAAAATCTTTATTTTGGTAGCTATAAAATGCGGGTTGATATTATATTCTGTGCAACTAAAATTCCACAAGCAAGACACTTTTCAAAATAAATAAAAATTTAGTTCCAAACTCAGAAATTACTAAGTTAATAGCTGCTTTCATCAAGGTCCTAGTTTATTCTTTGTTCTCCTTTCTTCCATGCACCCTAAAAATTACATCACTTTTGTATTCAGTTTTCCCATTTAGTTTGTACAGATGCTTAAAAGATTGCTCAGGCCCTAGCCGGTTTGGCTCAGTGGATAGAGCATTGGCCTGTGGACTGAAGGGTCCCAGGTTCAATTCCGGTTGCAGGCTGGATCCCCAGTGGACGGCTTGCAGGAGGCAGCTGATTGGTGATTCTCTCTCATCATTGATGTTTCTATCTCTCCCTCTCTCTTCTTCTCTGAAATCAATAAAAATATATATTAAAAAAAAGATTCCTCAGATTACCCTATTTTTTTTTAAATTTCCCTTATGCTGTTTCTTAGTTGCCAAAGCATACCATTTGTTCATTCAGTATTTTCTAAAGATTGTGAGAGAGTAAATTCAGAGATCCTCATGCATGCATGCATTTAGTCAGTAAGTATTTATTCAGCACCCACTTAGTGCCAGCCTCTGTTCTGGGCACCCAAAAGTCATAAGGTTCTAAGGTCTACTTGAAGTTGTGATTTAAAATTTTGAGATAAACAAACGATAACAAATATATATAACTTAGACTAAAACATAGAAACCTGCCAGCCTTTCTTTCATGTTCACTTACCGTGGCCTCACCATTCCACCCTGAGTAACCAGTCGGACACATGCACTTCCTATGTACTTATTTTATGTACTTTATGATTCAATTGTGGGCAGATATCAAAATAAAATGATAATTATTTTTCAGGAAGCAGTTTGACATACAAAACAAAAGCCAGGGTCTATTGATATGGCTGTTTCTTCAGGGCTAGTACACTTGCTTAAGGAAAAGTTATTTTAACTGAAGGTAAAATCATTGAAGGAATTCGTCGCATTGCTATTCTGGAAGATGTTTGGAGAAAATGGGACAATTTTCAGTTATCAAAATTTTGGAGGGAAGATCGAGACAAAAAGACTAGAAACATTTTAAAGGGGAGGTGGGAACTGGTTAATTCTTTGTTCTCCTTTCTTCCACACACCCTAAATATTACATAACTTTTGTATTCGTTTTCCCATTTATTTTGCACAGATGTTTAAACATTGCTCAAATTACCCTATATTCTTAAATTTTCCCTTATGTTCTTTCTTAGTCACCAAGTCATGTCACTTGTTTTTGGGGGGAGAGGACTAACGATATTTGAGATGAGAAAATAATTCAGGATTAGATATTATCTTTTTATTATTATTTCTCTTTTCTCCTTATTCCTAATTGATTTCTTCAGGGAATCAGTGGATCTTATTGCTATTCCCAAAACAAAATGTTGGCAACTCAGGGCTAACCAAAAGTATCACAGGACAATGCGAGGCTGTTCTGCACAATGGCAAGCACCAGATGGAAAAGTGAAACATTCAAACATCTGGAAATTTCCCAGATAATTGTTTCACTTGAACTTGAACAAATTCTATGAATTATTAAAAATGAAGTTTTTGCTCTCCACCTGGATGTGTGTTTTTATAATAGCTGCAGAGCTAGAAACAAAATCTTAGTGATCCTGCAACATACATCTTTCCAAAAGAAGATGTAAATTGATCAGGGTGGCTGGGGCATTAACATTATAACATAGACTAGTTTTATCTTCCCCTGCAACAAGCTGGAAGAGAACTGGGGAGCAAGGATGAAGGTGATGAAACTCTCTCCTTGGGCCATTGTGCCAAGGATCCTCAGAGTAACACACACACACACACACACACACACACACACACACACACACTTCTCCGAGATGTCCTTAAGTCAACGTCAAGAATAGAACCTGATTTTATTACATTTTGTGACAATTTCCACAGAGTATCTTTTGAACTATATGTCAGCGTGAAAGGGGCAAATTTTGATTTAGAATATAAACAATTACTAACTGGATTGTGTTGACATCAAAACTCACTGTAATGATAATGAGAATCCAAACCAGGAAGGTCTCCAAAGAAGACTCGATGTCCACCTCTTGGAGTCTGAGGGGCAGAGAGAACAAAACAACCAGAGGCAGGCCACAGGCCGGTGCTGAAATCTGAGCCCTGAGTCACAGATCTGCGTGCTGATTGGAGTGGGTGTAAGTGATATAGGGAGCCAGGTGCAGTCCCAGCGAAAGGGGCTAATAGAAACAAGGCTAAGGAAAGCAGATTGCAAATTAGGGGCTAGAGCCTCGGTCCAGAAGGGAAATGCCCTGAGATGAGAAACCCAGGCAAAGGCAAGAGAGGCGGATGACTGTGAGCACTGAATAAGGAGGCTGCCCCAGGATGCCAATGTCACATGGACGGCAAGAGCCACATTCAAACCAGACACAGAAACATATGTTTCCAACTATTTCCAGCCGCCACTCACTGATGAGAAGACAGCCCCTCCGGTCCTGCCAGCCCAGCTCTTCAACGGCTCAAAGAGCCGGCCAGGCTCCACCTGCAGTGGCAGGCTTTCAGCGCAGCTCCACAGCCTCCCCTCCAAATCCAGAACCACTGGGCTCCAGGAGATCAGAATTTTCAGATGTTAAAAGGCATGCAACTACTTGTGTGCATCTCAAAAGGAATTATGCTGAGTGAATAAAGCCAGTCACCAAAGGTTACATAATGTATGACTCAATTTATTGTTTAAATGACAAAGTCATAGAGATGGAGAAGAGATTAGTGGTTGCCAGGGGTTAGGGAGAAGGGCAGTGAGGGAGGAGGTTGTGGCTGTAACAGGATAGCATGAGGGATCCTTGTGAAGGACTATTTTGCATATGCCTGTGGTGGTAGTCACAGAAATTGAATCAACATGTGACAACATTGCAAGGAACTAAATGCACACAGACACACACACACACACACACACACACACACGTGAGTGAAATTGGTGAAATCCAAATAAAATCAATGGATTGTATCAATCTCAACTTTCTGGTTGTGATGTTATACTTATAATCATGCAAAATGTTACCACTGAGGAAAATTAGGTGTGTGGTAATATTACATTTATTATTTCTTACAACTGCATGTGAATCTACAAGTCTCAAAATACATTTTTAAAGGAAACTTTTAAACAGGCAACAAAGTGCGTATTCAGTATATTATGCAACACCCCAAACGGTGTCAAACACATTAATATTTCTTCAGCAAACCGTGTGACGACTATTCACACCAAGTGAAATGCAGATTATAAATAGCCTTTCATCAGCTCAGGTCAGATTTTGTGGCCACATGAGTTCAGGTTTAGTCTGGTATTTCTGCCTAATCAGCCATGAAAACATTTTTGTTTTTTAGAGCTTTTTGGATTTGGAGCTACAGATAAAGAATTACACATTCGAGTCCTGCTCTGGCCACACAGAGGAAGGCATGGATGGATACCAATGACTGAGCTATTCGATATCTCCTGCTTCTCTTCATTATTTCATATTTTGCACAGAAAAATTATGGGGAATTGCAATTTTTAATATATTACTACCATCACAGAAAGTTTGAGAAAACCTTTTTTTGTGCATCCCTTTGAGGAGTTAACCAGCAAATGCCAGAATGAAATCTGATGGAAGGAGGTTATGGATGGAAAGGCAAGATGAGAATGGAATAAAAGGACACTTCCTTGGGCCTCTCCGGGGGTTGTCCATAGCACCACTTTGTTGTTTGGGAACAAATTTTCAAAACATTAGACGTTTCTAAATTCAAAAATAGTATATATATATATATATATATATATATATATATATATATCTCCAAAATGTATTAATTTAGAATTAGTTGATGTAATCTAACGTTTTGTCTTATTCCCGTCTCTGCTCCTCTCACTGAGGTGGAGGCAGAGATTTGACCCTATCTGAAATACATGAGCGCAATGCAGACATTTCATGGCTGCACAACTTTGCAGTCCTAAATGAGGAGAGGCTTTCAGCATGTGCAGCGGATCTCATCACAATTACTTTGAATGCAAACAGTATGGTAGGACCCTAATTCACCTTGCCCGAGTCTCCGGTGTTACTCTTCTCTGCGCTGTTCTCCACTCCGCAGCCAGAATAACTCTATTCAAGGATAAAGGCAACGAGCCCTCGCCAGTGGTCTCTTTGGCGCTTTAGAATAGTGCCTGAGATCTCTAGCGTGAAAGGAGAAGCCCTCAGTGACCTGGCCACAGTTGAGTCCCACGTCTCTCTGTTCTTCCCATTCCAGACTGTGCCTCTGTCATAGTCATTATTTCCTGATTTCTATATATGCTATGCTTCCTCGCCTTCATCTTTTGTACATGTTCCTCCCTTGATATGGAATGCTGTTCTCTCCATCTCCATCTGGCCAACTTAGATTATCTTGTAAAATGCCACTTACCCCCAAAAGCCTCTGGGGTCCCCCGCCCCTCCTCTATGAAGTCTCTCCTGGATGAAGAGCCCTGGTGCACCTCTCCACCAAAGAGTTACAGGCATATCTCCGTTTTTGTTTGTGCTTCACTTTGTCTCACTTCACAGGTGTTTCATTTTTTAGAAATTGACAGCAAGAACCTCCACCAGCAGAAAGATTACAGCTCATCTGGTTGCAATGCTTGCTTTATTGAGTAATACACACTTTATTGCGGTGGTCTGGAACCAAACCCGCAGTATCTCTGAGGTATGTCTGCATTACTAGTATGTATGCTACATCGTAATGTATGTATCTTAATGTGGGGGACGGAGTATTTCTGCTTCCCCAAAGCTTAGCACAGTGACTGACACTGAGTACATTCAGTCAATCAATCAATAAATAACCAAACAATAATTTTTGTTTGATGAGTGAATAAACAAATTAGTAAATATAGACATAATCAAAAAATATCAAATAAAATATTACATAGCTTGTTAACTTTAAGACTAGCAAGTTACTTAAGCTTTCTCTAACTCAGTTTTCTCAACTGTAAGGCAATAATTACACAGGCCTTGCTCTATCAATCAGATTAAATCTGCTAGTGCATATAAAATAATTATGATTCAGATGAATAGGTAGGAAGCTCTCAGCAAATATTGAAGTTATAAAGTGCAGGTATGCATTGTGAAAAATTTTAACTATACTTTCTATTCTCTAAGCCAGGAGAGTGTGAAATGTTCTAAAGTAAGGTACATTAAAGAAACATCACTATGACTAAAGGTTATAAATATTATCAATATTTTTACAAATTATATTGTGTTTTATGTCAAGCATATCTTTCAGTCCACAAAATGTATAACCACAGATAGTATTTATTGGCCATCAGGTAAGGATATATTCAATAATTTATTGAAAGATTGGCTCTCTGATAATGGTATGATTGCTAATTCTTTTTAATATCTGACTTGTGTTTGAATAATGTATTATTATTCATTAATTCACACATCAAATATTCACTGAGCTAACTACTAAGTGTCAGGCCATGTGCTAGACGCTGAGGAAATACTGATGCACAGAATAGTCACATTTCCTTCCTTCTGGAACGTACAGTCTTAGAGTAACGTGGGCGTAAGATGCCTTCCTGGGTGAAGAGAGAGGTCTCACCTGAGTAAACAGCAACAAAAGAGAAACCAGAGCTGAGTAACGAATGCATTAGTAGGAAATGCAAAGAGCTGCAAATAATAGAAACCAGATTACAGTAGCTTAAACATATGAATGTTGTATTCTTTCACATAAAATGATGCCCAAAAGTGGACAGTATGAACTTAAAGGATGGCTCCACTAGGTTCAGCAGGGACCCAGGCTCAGTCTATCTTTCTGCTCTGCCATCATGCCTTCGAAAGTCACAGATGATTCCTCACATCCACTTTCCAGCTAGGAAGACTGAAAAAACAAAGGGCAAAATTTGTAAAAACCTCCACGCAGTGGCCACTTGTTTCCCTATTCAGAAGAAAAAGGAAATGGATATTTGATGAACAGCCAGCATTCTCTATCACAGCTCAAGAATTCAGGGCCAATAAAAAAGAATGAAATCTTACCATTTGCAACAACATGGATGAACCTAAAGAGTGTTATGCTAAGTGAGATAAATCAAAGACAAGTACCATATGATTCCACTTACATATGGAATCCAGAAAACAAAACAAGCAAACTAACAAAACAGAAAGAAAATAATAATGAAGATTATTCACTCACATACAGGTCACGATCCTGTCGGTACAAATCAGATGGGAGCAAAATACATCTCTCAAAAGAGAAAGCAGAAAAACAAAACAGTGAGGAAAGGCTTTTCATCCTGTCCAATGGCAAAACAAAATTCTGTCTTAGCCCTGCTTCTGGGGTCAGGAAGTAAAAATGGTGGCCAAAACCCACATAACTGAGGGATAAGCTTTGAGCTGGGGAAGAAATAAAATATGCAAGGTGCTCACAGAATTGTATTGGTCCTTCGAGTGTGAAAAGGGGCTAGCTAGCAAGGTTGCTAAGGACTCCCAGGCCCCTGGCTAGCCCTGCTGATTATATAGCATGCACTCAATAAGTATGTGTTGAGTGAATTAGTCATGGCATGTTTCCCACCGGGACTGGCCATGCCCTGAGAATCCCTCCCCCCATGTCTCCAGGCAGCCACTACCGATGGATCAGAGATGTGAGGAGAGAGGAGGCCAGTCTGCCACCCTCACACTGGAGTGAGCCCGTGCTCAGCGCCCTGTCTGTTCCTAAGGAACTTTAATATTTCCCCAGATTTTCCTTATTACTTAGAAAGTGCTTTTTAAGGGGAAAATATTAACAGGGCTATCAATAAATAAAGGAAGGGATTGTTCCCCTCTCAGCACAGAATATAAATAAAGGTATCTATTAGGTTAATGATAGAGATTATGGGGACCTGCTTAGTAGTTGGAGGTGAGAAAAAGTATATTAAAAGTAGAGAAAGGGAAAAACTGAGGGAAAAAAAGGGAGGAAAAGAGAACAAATGTGAAAAGAGAAATGAAGAGTTTCTTTACAGTATCTATAAAATTTTTGAATCAAACCAATATTCTAAGCCAGTAAAATTTAACGGCTTTTTGCTAAGTTTTTACTGGGAGTAGTCAAACTTTCTCAGTTGATGATTGGTCCACTCATTCACCCACTCACCAAATACTTATTGATCAACCATTATGAGACGAGGCCTGGCAGGCATAGTCTGAAGCAAGAAAACTATGAGCCACAATCCTTCTCCTCAATTTGCTATTAGCTTCTCCCAGAAAAAGAGAGAAGTTATCCAAAAATATCACCGAAGTTCAAACTACAAGGCTACATTCCCAGATTTCCTGATGGTGCAAAGGTAAGTAGAGATTCTATGAAGCAACTTACATTTGGAGGTTCACCTTGGAGAACTCTAAACAGATTGGCACCCAATAAATATTTACTGAATGCAGCAGTGAAAGAAGTATGGTGGCTCAGTTCGCCCACAGACTCTACTTCATTCACTTCTGTTTAGTCACTATGTGGAAGCATTTACATCTTGTCCTTCTGAGACTACCTTTGAGCTGCAAAATATGTTGCACCTATTAGGAAAATAAACTTAAAATAATATCTACCTTCAACCTTCCCGCTCCTCACTCTAACATCAGTGAAACCTGTTTGAAATTTGAGGTTATCACAACAGCTTCCACTTACATTTTTTAATGGTTCTAATTAAAGGCATTTTACACTTATCTAACGAGTAAGTTAAATGTGTTTCTTTAAAATTAAAACAAACTGAAAGCAAGAAATGAACAAACAAGAAAAACAAACAAACAAAAACTCATAGACACCGACAATAATATGGTGGTTACTAGAGGGAGAAGAGTGGGGGAGAGTAACTGGTAAAGGGGTCAGATACATGGTGACAGAAGATGATTTGACTTTGGGTGATGGACACACAATGCAATACACAGATCATGTAGCATAGAAATATACACGTGAAACCTATATAACCTTATTAACCAACGTCACCCCAATACATTTAATTTAAAAAATAGACATTATGGAAATGCCAAAAAATTAAAACAAACAAACAAGAAAACCCTCCAATAAAGCCAGATTGCATTTTATAGAAATTGGGGGTTTTTTTTATTAGTATTTGAAAGAATTTAACCACTAACAATTTAAGTAACTGAACTATGTTATGGACTATTAGGTGCAGGGTAGCATAAACATTAGATTACTCAAGATTGAAAGTTTGGGAATCAGACTGACTACTTTCAAATCCCAGCTCTATCTCTTTCTTGCTGTGTAACCTTGACAATACTGATCTTTCTTTGCTTTGGCTTTATTATATTTTAAGTGGGAATAGCAATATTTATCTTTTAGGATTATTTAGAAGCTTAAATACGTGTAAATTGGTTTCTAAAATGCCTAGCACATAAAGTTCTCAATAAATATTAGTTATATGGACAAAGTTTGTCCTCTTCTCACAAAGCTCATAATCTACTGGAGAGAAAAATATGCAATGTGTAGTCACAACACAGTGCTATATGTGAATGTGCATACCCCCTGGGAGCAAACAAGAGGGAATAAGTAATTCTACCTGGGAACTCAAAAGAAGTTCTAGAAAAGAGGTGGCATTTGAGTCTTCTACTAAGGCAGTGTCCAGTATGTATATGGATTTACTCAGACATAATTCCATGTGAATAATATTTATTTAACATTTATATGGTATATTATAATATTTAATTGATGTTTAATTATAAACATATGGTCAATTCAATCAAAAAGTTTAAAATCTCTAGTTTAAGGACTGAAATTTGATGTGCTTTCTATATTTTCTCCTCCCTCCAGTAGATCTCACTTCTTCCTGCCCTACTTTCCTTTTTCTTTTTCTTCTCTCTCTTTTCCCTTCCCTCACTCTTTCCTTCTCCCTTAGACCTTTTCCAACTTCTATTATTCAGCATGGCTCTAAGAGTTTATTCAAGATGTTTCCCATGAAGACAGTCATGACCAGATCATGTAGAGATAGCTGTAGTGCTTGTCTGGCTACCATGTTTCATCCCAGCAAAACAAAGAGGAGATAGAAAATGATTAAAGTGGAAGATCATCAATGAGTCAAGTTTTATGAAATTCTCTCCAAAGAGAAGATACTTCCTAACTTTTTAAATGAATCAATGAATAACTGAATTTTAACGAATAATTTACCTTACTGGATTAAGTATTTAAAATCCAGTTTGTGTTTTTATTATAATTTACCTAGAAAAATGACTCATGTAATTTCTGCAGAGGAGAATGACTGTTCAGATTTTTGGCACAGTGATGAATATGAAGAATTAAAGAAGGCCTTTTAGTTCCCCCTAAAATGCTGAAGGCAGGTCCTATTTCAAACAAAGGGAAGAAAACCCCACTTTGTACAAGGAAAGGTCAGGCTGCAATTAGATGGAATCATTCCTAGTCCTCCTACCCCACCACACATATGCACAGGGTAGCAAATAGGAGTTGTGTGTCTTTTAATAGTCTGTCTCAATAATGGACACACTAAAGAATGAACACGTGGTCTTGTCTATATTTAGTTAACTAAGAGTAACTGCTCTGCTGGTTTAGAATTTTTCAGAATGAACAACAGCTGTTCCATTGCATTTTTCATTAGCAAACAGTGAATCTGGAGTTGTGGAAACATCTTGAGGCCACATCCAATGAGGTTATCACTTAAGGCAAGATGGCTATGCAGGAGTAAAATAGTAATAAACTTCAGGCTTGGGATTTGGGCTTAGCACTTTAATTAATTTCTTTAAAGATATTTTATTGATTTTTAGAAAGAGAGAAAGGGAGAGGGAGAGAGAGAGAGAGAAAAACGTCAACATAACAGAGAAACATTGACCAGCTGCCTCCCGCACACCCCCTACAGGGAATCGGGCCCAGGCACGTGCCCTGACCAGGGACGGAACCAGCAACTTTTCAATACATGGGACGATACCCAACCAACTGAGTCACACCAGCCAGGGCTCTTTAATTAATTTTTAGTTGTAATCTAATAATTTCATACCGATGAAAAAAGACCTAAAAATTAATGTTTTAAGTTTTATAATTATTTGGGAAAATAAAGATGAGAAATTGAAAAATAATTAGAAAATACCTGGCTTATTGTGAAGTTATTCCACATTTTTCTGTAAATCAAGATAGAAAAGCATGATACATTACATAAAACAATAGTGCTAGCTAATTGCTCCCAAGGCCATATTTCCCCCAACAGGAAGGTCCTCTCAGTAAATGTTAAATGTCCAAAGTTGGTGATTTTTAGCATTTGTCTTTCTACGAACAACAAACTAATTAGAAAGAATCCATAGTTCCTGGTCTCAGGGCAAACTCCTATTTAGAGGTCTTTATACATTAACAACACCAGAATTAAGAAGCTCTACTGCTGAAAGAGTAGGTTTGCAACTTTCAAAAATTAAGAATTTCATGCTCTCCATGAATCCAAATTCTAAGAAGAAATAGTCACCTACTCCTTATCTCCCTTGCATGATAAGTGCAAATTCTGACCTTTCTTGAAGTGAAACTTCAAAAGGGAGTGGTGGAGTTGGGAGGATGGAAATGCTTTGAAAGGAGCTTCCAACACAGCAGGACTTAGCGTGATGAGGAAGGTCTCTGTCTGGTGTTTTCCTTCATGGTCTAAACTCTGAATATCTGAGGGTCATATGTGCAAAATTTGTCTTGACTAGTTTCTACCAAAGTCCCTAATTTTTCTGTCAAATCACCCCTGTTCTGTGTCATCCATTAATTAGAATTAATTTAAACAACAAAAGCAACTGCGATCTTCAATGATCTTTTGATTGGTCTGACTCTTTTAGAGATAAATTACCAGTCCCAAGCCATATAGAGAGTTGGTTGGTGGCATATTCATAACCAGATCTGGGGTTCATGAAAGTGATTCTGATCATCCCTCCCAGGTCCTTCAAAAAGCCTCTTTTGTCCTTGACATTGTCCTGGAAGCATAAGAGCTACTGAAGGATTTAGTGGTCCATCTCCAGAATCTTTCTAGACCAATTCAGCTGGCTGGCTCTCTCAGCCTCCTTAACCTGGCTTTCCTCCTCCCCTCTCCTCCCCTGTGTCCTAAGAATGCTCTCTCAGAAGGTCTGTGGCATCGCCTCTAGAATGTGGCTTTTCTATTTCCCCCCTCGGGCCCACTCCACACACTGCACCCATGTGTCCGAATCACCCTCCAGCAATGCCTCAGCAGGGCTCTGCTGTGGAAGAGGGAACCTCGCCAACACAGGACCTTCTACTGTCACCCCTCCCACCGTAAAATGCCTCCTCGTGGCCTTTCGTTAAAATGCCTGTAACTGAACATAACCAAGTATGAGCCTTTCATTTTACCACACAGTTTCAACAAAAACTTTGGGCACACTTGATACTTTAATACCAGAAAATTCAAAGTATTAGCTGTCGTGTTCAATTCTTAGCGCTCTAGACTTTGCAGACATTTTGCCTATAAAACAGGAATTTTCTTCTCTTCTGGCGTCTCTTCTTGTTTGAATGAAATGCCAATGAGGTCATGATATAAGCCAGACGGGGCTTTTAGAAACCATCACCACTGCGTCAATAACACCATTGCTGAAGTGAGCGGGGGAAATTACTCAAAGTCCAATAAAAAAAACAACTCAGATGGACCATGGTGCCTCTGAAGAAGAATTCCTCAGGGGGAAAGTGATACACACACATTCACACAAACAATTCGGGTTTAATTAAAGTGCATTCTTTGTCAGCATTGTGTCTCCGTAAAGTTTTCACTTCAAATATAGCAGAATGACTCGAAGTGTCTTTTCTCATTTTCATGTAATTTCTCTTTTTCGGCTATCCTGTCAATAAGCAAACTGGGTTTTCAATCTGCTTACCCTCCCACAGCCTGACCTACTGAAGTTTAAAAATAAACACAGCATGTTTTTACCACTCCCACCCCTACCATTTCACTCTTTTGTGCAATGAACCTCACTGGTTCTTGTCTTGATAAATGTCCTTCTACATCCTACACAGCAACATTTAAAACAATTTAGTCATTCCATCCTTTAGGCTTCCTAGGTTATCCATACTCTGTTCATTTACAAGTGATTCCCAAGCACTTCTTTGTCTCTTCCTTAAAATAATCACTGGGCATTTCTTTTATAAAACATGCACAAATGATTTTATCATAGGTGACAGGGAACTCTGAATAGCCCTAAAAGAAACAGTCATGTTGATCTATAGATATAGAATGCAAAATCATAATGTTAAGTTAAGTTAAATAGCCTTTCCTTTATTTAGTGAATATGGTAAATATTAATAATAGCAATACTTTAAAATAATTGAAATGGCTCTAAAAAAGTTTATCTATGAAGACTGCTATAAATTACATTGTACTTTTTGGTTTGTTTTTTTCAACTAAAATGGCATCCACTACAGAAAATTTCCCCAAACAAACTGATAAAGTTTTTCAAAACAACGTGGTAAGTAAGTATCTACCATTTATTTAGCCCCTGCTATAAATAAAAACCAAGAGATGTGTAAAGGTAAGTTTTCTCCTTACACTCATCCTGTAAAACAGGTGTTATTGGCCGTGTTTTATAAGACTCAGATTAAGTGGTGGCCAAAAGCCCAGAGCTAGTAAATGACAGAACGGAAATGTGAACCTAGTTCTCTCTCAAAGGCACAAGCTCAGGCTCTTTCAACTAAGCTCAGGATTTCCCAAAGGTGCCTGGCATCTTTGAACAAAAGAGGAGGAAGTTTGGGAGGAGATATGACATTAAGGTAGCTACCTCTTGATATCCTACAGTACAAAATTCTATCTCAGAGTCCTGCAAACCTAAAATCTCACATATTCAAACATGATTGAACTTGTTTTCATCCTGCTTTGGTAATGCAAAGATATCTAAAAGATTTAGGATATATCTCTGCCATATTTAAAAAAATATGTGTGTTACGTGGCTTAAAAAATAGTCATCATCAGCCCTAGCTGGTTTGGATAGAGCACCAGCCTGTAGACTGAAGGGTCCCAGGTTTGATTCCAGCCAAGGGCACATGCCTGGGTTGCGGGCTTGATCCCCAGTAGGGTGCGTGCAGGAGGCAGCCAATCAATGATTCTCTTACATCATTGATGTTTCTATCTCTCTCTCCTTCTCCATTACTCTCTGAAATCAATAAAAATATATTTTAAGAAGAAAAAAATAATCATACTTCAAGCACAGTAGCTATAAAGGATAGATACTGATCTCAACTCATGCAGTCTGGTGTAGGAAATCAGTATGTTTCAGTTAATGCCTAAGATGTTTCAATTCTATAGAGTCCATTTTCGTGAATGTATATAGACATTTTGGGCTAAGAAACATGTACAAGCTTATGAAGTCCTGGGGAAAAAAACACTTGTTCCAGAAACTCTGTATAAGGGCATTCTGGGGAGGGCTGGATGGATAGAAGGAAAAGTTAGGCAATCAAAATGTGAACCACGCCATCATATGGAGTTGACACTTTACTTATAATACCAATTTCTAAGATGCAGACCAAAAAAAGTCTTGTTCAATATAAAAGTATCTGGCCTAATAGACCATGAAGAAGTGTATTGTTCTCTTGGGAGCTCTATGCCTTTTGTTGACTTGTCTTGCATTCTCAGGAGTTAGATTACTGAATTTAAAAGACTAATATTTTCCTCAGGCTCAACAAGATCACTATAATCCCACTTTTTTTAATCATCCTCCTCAAATGCTGACTTTGTATTTAAAAGCATAAATGTTACCCTGCCCTTAGAAAAACGCTTCACCCAGGGAAAACAAAATCAGGCTTATGAAACAATTTCCTCTGGATCTTAAAAAATAAAAGGTGATTTGATACTAAAGGGACATTGAATATCTTTAGTAAGAACTGGAATGTGTCTCATGAAATTACCACTTTGTTAATTAGCTGTCTTTACCCTAGTATGTCATCCTGTGTCTGAACAGTTTCCTCTGACTCCTCAGAGGAATACTCTAGAAACAAGATCTTATGTGTGTCACTTTATATTTGCTGAGAGAATTGTTCTTGCTCTAATTATATTATAAAGGGGACAGCTTCATTAACCAAAGTGGCAGGAATAACAAAAACATCTAATACCTATTCCACCTGGACATTTCACAAAGCCGAATGACTCTTCCCTATTCAAAAATGCCTCTCTAGTGCATTTATTAAAATTACCTTTCAACCAAACCATTGACTAGGGAGAGAAGACAGCCTTGGCTGTGCTAAAATCTGATTTCCTTTGAGTACCAAATAGCTTCATAGATATTTTAGTATAGGGATGGGGGGAGCACTTAGAAATTAAGCAGTATGCCAATGTCTGCAGATTTAGAAATAGTCACCGATGATTCACATCAACTCAGACTTGTAGAGCACCTACTGGATACCAGGCTATTGTCAATGCTAGTGATGCAAATAAAAATAGTTTAAACCTTCCGAGAATCCATAGGGCTCATGGGTGAGATAAACATATGAATAATATTTTAGAGATCTGGTGTTAAGTGCTCAGTAGAGGCATGGAAACTTTAAATAGACATGAGAGCAGCTTTAACTTCCTTCTTTGGAGCCTCTGCCATCTGACCCTGTGCTAAGTGCTGTCATCCACATTGTCCTGTTTAATCTTCACAATTAATGATGTTATGAGGTGTTAGATGCACTGCGAATTCATTCTTCCAGAAGGATTTGTTAAGTACTTACTGTGTGCTGAGCACTAGTCTATGTTCTAGATAAAGAGAAAAATCCCTTTATCCAGAGAACCCAGAAATCTATCCAAGCCATTATGCTCAATTAATATTTGACAAAGGAGGCAAGAGCATACAATGGAGTCAAGACAGTCTCTTCAATAAATGGTGCTGGAGAAATTGGGCAGATACATGCAAAAAAAAAATGAAACTAGACCACCAACTTTCACCATACACAAAAATAAACTCAAAATAGATAAAGGACTTAAACATAGGACGGGAAACCATAAAAATCTTAGAAGAATCCATAGGCAGCAAAATAGGAGACATATGTCGTAGCAATATCTTTACTGATACAGCTCCTCGGGCAATGGAAACTAAGTAGAAAATAAGCAAATGGGATTACATCAAAATAAAAAGCTTCTGCACAACAAAGGAAACCATCAACAAAACAACCAGAAAGCCCACTGCATGGGAGAACATATTTGCCAGTGTTATCTCCGATAAGTGTTTAATCTCCAACATTTACAGGGACCTCATACAACTTAACAAAAGCAAGATAAACAATCCAATCAAAAATGGGCAAAGGACCTAAATAGACACTTTTTAAAAGAGGACATAGAAAAGGCCAAGAGACATATGAAAAAATGCTCAGAGTCACTAATCATCTGAGAGATGCAAATCAAAATGACAACGAGGTGCCATCTCACACCTGTCAGAATGGCTATCATCAACAAATCAATAAATGACAAGTGCTGGTGAGGATGCAGAGAAAGGAACCCTCCTGTACTGCTGGTGGGAATGCAGACTGGTGCAGCTACTGTGGAAAACAGTATGGTGTTTCCTCAAAAATTAAAAATGGAACTGCCATTTGACCCAGTAATCCTACTTCTAGGAATATATCCCAAGAAAACAGAAACACCAATCAGAAAAGATATGTGCACCCCTATGTTCACAGCAGCACAATTTACAATAGCTAAGATTTGGAATCAGCCTTAGTGCCCATCAGCAGATGAGTGGATTAAAAAACTGGTACATCTACATAATGGAATACTATGCTGCTGTAAAAAAGAAAAAAAAGGAGAAAAAAAGAGAGGGAATTCTTACCATTTGGAACAACATGGATGGAACTGGAGAGCATTATGTAAGCAAAATAAGCCAGTCAGAGAAAGATAAATATCACAGGATCTCACTCATTTGTGGAATATAATGAACAACATAAACTGATGAACATAAATAGAACCAGAGACATAGAAGCTTTGAACAGACTGTCCAACCTATAAGGGAAGGTGGTAGGGGAGGGGAAGAGAGGGTAAGAGATCAACCAAAGGACTTGTATGCATGCATATGAGCATAACCAACGGACATAGACAGTATTGGGGTGAGGGCATGTGCTGGGGGGTGGGAGCAGCTGGGGAGAGGTCAGGGCGGGGGGGAAGAACACTCATGTAATACTTTAATCAATAAAAAATTTAAATTAGAAAATAAATTAATTAAATAAAATAAAAAGTTCAATATATACTATTGCAAAACTAAAAAAGAGAGAGAGAAATCCCTACTTTCATGGAATTTTCATTGTCTTGGGAAGAAACAAAGTAACATAATAATTAAATTACAAAACACATTAAAACGTGGTAAGTTCTATGGAGAAAATTAAAATGAAATATGAAAAAGCAGGAGATGCATGCAATTATAAATGGAGTAGCTATCAGGAAGGCCTCACTAAAAAGCATGATGTTTGAGCAAAACCTTGAAGAGGTAATGCAGCTAGCCACACCGAGGAAGTAGGAAGTTAACTGTACTGAGGACAGAGATAACCATACTAAAGAAGTGGGGGAGATGGTCACAATGAGGAAGGGAGGGAGCTGACCCACTGAGGGAAGGAGGAAACTTCCCACACTGAGGAAAGGATCTACTCATATGAGGAAATAAGGGAACTGTCAGACTGAGGAAGTGAGAAAGCTGGCCACACTGAGGGAGTTAGAAGTTAGCTGTACTGAGCAAGGAAGGGAGATAGCCATACTAAGGAAGGCAGGGAGCTGGCCTACTGAGAAAGGGAGGGAGGGAGCCATGCTAACATCTGGCAAAAGGGCATTGCAGACAGACAATCCTCAGTGCAAATGCCCCGAGGCAAACCATGCCCACCCAGCAGATTGGGAGAAAGCCAAGATTGTATGAAATAATGGCATTTCTGTGGAATTATGTATGTACAAAGAAGCATGTGCAAAATATTTACTGAGATAGTAATAAAAATTTAACTCTGAGTGATAGAATTTCAATTGCTTTTTATCTCTGCCTTCGAATTTTCTGAAATTTTTGAATCACTTCCAACCTAAATATAACAATGTTTTTCATTTTTTCTTTATGGAAAAAAAATTGAATTGGCATACATCACAGTTGTGTTTAGTGACTCAACAAAGACTGCTAAGTCCCTTTTTGTTCATTCTTTCTAAATAATGCACACTCACTTTTAGTGATCACATTGCTCACTAACAACTACTCTACTGGTAACAGTGACTTTACTCAGACTCTTTCCCAGGTAGGCATAGCCATGTGAGTAGGTTTACCCAATGACCTGTAAGTGAAAGGTTACAGATGATTCTAAAGAAGTGTCCTTAAAGGATGGGATATCCTGGGCCTCCTCAGCTCTCCTTCCTGCTACTGGCCTGGAATCAGACATAACTGTTGATGCACAAACACTTTCCTGAACATAAGGACAAGGACCTCTCCATAGCGATGTTAGAGACAATTTCATCTACCACCTTACCAGCCTTTGACTTCCACCTTGGGACTTCCTTCAGAGCAAGAACAAAGTCCGTGTGTTTAAACCACTCTTGTTTTTCTGACACATGCAGCTGAACAAACCCTTGTCAATATAGTATATAAAGCAGCACTCAACCCATGTCTTCTTCGTGCATGTACAGTGCTCTTTCCATCATGCCACCATTGTTCCTTGTAGAAGGAAACCCATTCTTGGAGGACAGACACTTGACCTCAGTCGTGAGGGTTGAATCAGAACTTGAAGACAGATATACACAGTCACACGCTAGAAGGCTTATTCAAAAAGATATTAATCAACTGTATGCAATTAAAAATAAGCCTAATTAATATTTCAAAAGGCCAAAACCTTCACCAAGAATGCTCAATTAGAAAGAACAAATAGTAACGACGCAACAAAATTTATAAAATAAGTATGCTCTTCTTACCATTTGCTTCTTCTAATTGTCTTCAGTTCTGCAGTCCAGGCCATGGCCATGACCAAATGAGAATGAGATTTAAGGACTTGGCCATCAGGATTTGTGTTGGGCTTCCTGCTGCAGCTGCATCAATTCACACGTCTTTTTAAAAACACCGCTAATCATGAACAAGGCCTTTGGAGATTCCACCTGTGTTAAATCAAGAGCAGGAGAAAGATTTAAAACTTTCCTCTCCATCTCCAGCAAGCCAGAAATGCTCCCTTCATTATAATATCACTTCATGTCCTGGCATGTGGCTGATTTATTCACACAGTAAAAAAGTTGAGAGGTGTTTTGTTTTTTTCTTTTCATAAAAATTTAAATTCAAAATGATAAGGTTAATGAAAAGCAACTGTTTATCTCAGCTACATTTTTATGTGACTTACCTCTCAGGTAAAACCAAGGGATGAAAACCTTGACTCATAATCATTTTAAAGAAAAGCCTTATTGATCCATATAGTTGATAAAAAAATTGGACAGGAATTACATTATGCTGGGCCCTTCAAGGAGTACAGTAACTTAATAAATCTTTGTTGGCCTCATGTTTTTTGCAAAGTGTTATGTACCCTCATCCTGTATAATAAAAGCCTAATATGCTAAGTGTTCAATCATCCGGTCATTTGTCCAACCAATCAAAGCGTAATATGCTAATGATAAGCTAAGGCCGCTCAACTGCTCACTATGACATGCACTGACCACCAGGGGGCAGACGCTCTGACCAGTAGGTTAGTTTGCTGCTGGGGTCCAGCTGATCGGGACTGAGCGAGATGGGCCAGGCATGCCCTGGAGTCCCTCCCTTGCTGGCTAACCTCCTGCATCCTCCTTGGCCCCAGTCGTGCACCAGTGGGATCCCGTGGCCTGGCCTGCTCTGTCTCACAATCTGGGACCCCTTGGGGGATGTCAGAGAGCCGGTTTCAGCCGGATCCCGCAGGCCAGGCCAACAGACCCCACTGGCGCATGAATTCGTGCACTAGGCATCTAGTCTACTATGAAAACCTGCTTAAAATAGAAGGAATGAAGTTGATCTCTTGGTGAATGGTTGTGTTGACCCAAATTCCCTGGGATCCTGTGTCTGCCCAGTCCCTGAGGCCACATGCTCTCAGCCTGGTCACCCTGGCAGGCTGAGAGCATCTTTTCCTTATGCAGGACTTGGCTGCATACCCCCAAGGGCAACATGGCCCACTCCAGTGTCACCATTACCTTGAAAGGTATTCACTATGGAGTATGAGACGCAGCATGACTATGGTGACTTGGGTGCTAGTGTCCTTGTTCCAGTTCTAACCATTATTAGCTCCATGACTTCAGACAAGTCGCTTCAAATCCCTGTCCTCACGTCCTCATATATAAATATGTGTAATGATAATTTACCATACCAGGTTGATTTTAAATAAAATGATATGTTAAAGCACTTTGTAAACAATGAAACAATATATACATGTGAGAAATGACATGCAATTTTTAATTAAAATTTAATATTTTCTGATCACAGGATATCAAATAATTAGCCTATTCCTACATAGTTACAAGGTGGTCAATGAAACA
The DNA here is from genome assembly GCF_964212035.1 of Myotis nattereri. NCBI lineage: Eukaryota > Metazoa > Chordata > Mammalia > Chiroptera > Vespertilionidae > Myotis > Myotis nattereri. The sequence continues at coordinate 162,571,227 of NC_138075.1, forward strand.
AAAACCCTGGTCTCCTTAAGTCATTTCACTGAGAAATGCTATGTATAGGTATATATCTTAAAGATATGTTCATTGCAACAGTATCTGTAAGAGGGGAAAATTGAGCATAACCAAATGCTTATCAATAAGAAATGGTTATATTAATTATGGTATACTTATATCATTAAAGCTCTGCAGGTGTTTTTAAAATGAGACAGCTTCAGTTTCATCTTCTTACTGTACAGAATTCATTGTTTCATTATACCACAATTTATTTATTCATTCTATTATTGATGAGCATTTAGATGGTTTCCAGGTGTAAGTTGTTACAAATAGCATTCTGTGAATATCCCTGAACACGTTTTTGATTAATACATGAACACATTCTATAGTTATAGGAATAGAATTACTGCATCATAAAGGATGTATATTCAGATTAAGTAGCTAATTCCTGTGGCAGCCATGGAAATAGGCTGCTCAGATATCCTGTTGGGAAGTGTAGTTGACTGACAGCCCCTTCTGCTGCCCTTCTGGTTCACCATGGTGATGGCACCAAGGCCATGCTTCCCCCGAATTGCTCCCCACCAAAGACTGTGCACAAAGCAAGCACTTACAGCAAGCCCATTCCTGCCGACCTGGGATTTATCTAATGGATAACTATGACTCAAAACCTCTCCATCTTCTTGGCTGAAACTTCCTTGGAACTGTGATATAGTTTGAGGCTGTTCTGACCCCTTCCTCCTTCCTTTCCCCATCCTTTCACAGTGGTTTGAAGGCTCTCCTGCTTACTCATGCTCCCTATCTTTATCCTGCACCAGAGTTTCCCACAAAAAAAATATCTTGGGCGTTCCCTCTGTCTTGGCATCTATTTGTCAGAAGACCCAAGCCAAGAGACACTTCCAAACAGTTTTGCAAAGTGGTACTCTCCCACCAAGAGTGTGTACAACTCCCACCTACTCTGCTTCCCCACCAACACTGCTACTTTGCATCTTTTTCATTTTAATTATTTCAGCATGTGTGTAGTGGTACCACATTGTGGTTTTAATTTTTGTTTCCCTAATGACTAATAAAGTTGAGTACCTTTCATGTGTTTCTTTGTTATTTGATGATAATCTATGGGAACATTTTTCAACATTTTTCATCTCGTGGCACACATGAATTAATTATTAAAATTCCACAGAGCGCGCACTCACACACACACACACACACACACACACACACACACACACACTGACAAATAAAAATGGGTATAACTTTGAGTCATTCACACTGGATGACTCTTGTTGTGTTGGCTGTTGTCATTTTTTTATTTGACAGTCTAAGAGAAAAGATGTCAGTATCCCTGACCAAATAGGTATTCTGTGTTTTAAAATTTCTTGCAACACACCTGTGTGCCGAGGCACACCAGTTGAAAATCATTGCTCAATTGTGAAATACCTGTTCAGATCTTTTGTCAACTTTTCTACCAGGTCTGCCTTTTTCTTTTTAAGTTATAGGACTTCCTGTTTTAGTCTGAGTCATTTGTCAGATGTACATATTGAAAATACCTTTTGCCATTCTGTGAATTGCCTTTTCATTGTTTTAATGGTGACTTGTTAAACAGGAGTTACAACTACATGCATGAATATGAATGAGTCTCACAAACATGTTGAACAACCAAGAAAATGCCAGATACAAAATCATGTGTGCTGTATGATTCACTTTTGGATAAAGTTCAAAACAGGAAAAATTAATCTACAACGTTCGAAGCTAGGATAGTGACTATCTGTGAGCTGCGGGAGGCCAGTAACTGAATGGAAGACGGGCCAAGGCACATTTCTTGGTGCTGGGATGTTCTGTTTCTTGGTGCTTGTCTCACTGGAAAATGCATTGAGCTGTATGTCAATGGTTTATGCAATTTTGTGTATGTATGCTATATTTTAATTAAAATTTTCAATAAAGAGGGGGCTCTGTCTATTCTAAGAAGGAAAATATATATACACTTAATATATTACTGAGTGAAATAGAAATATCACCAGACTATTCATATTTATGAATGACCAAAATGGAACACACTAAACTGTTCATATGGACCTTAGCCTTGGGAGTTTTCTTATTTTCATTTAATGACAATTTTTATCACATTAAACCCCAAGGAAAAGTTTCCAATCAGAGCACTCAAAAAATGGCAACAGCATGCATTTATTCAGGGTCAAATAAATAAAGTACTTTTGAAAGAATATTTTTAACTTGGGGAAATACAAGAGATTATAAAAATGAAGACGTCCTCTTTTCAAGGTGATCTGCCATTGCAATAGGTGATTCTTTAGAAAAGCATGTGTTCCTAAAGATCAAGTATTCTTAGAATGAGGAGAAACTTCTATTGGAAAGTGCACAGAGTCCTCCTCTAGACAGGTTCTCCGTGAGTTAAAGGTTGCATTTGCTTTAGTAGGGCAGCGTGACGGTTTTCCTTCTTCCATTTTAACTTCTCAAGTCCTGCTTGTGTTTCATTGTTTAGCCAGCTCCGCCTGCTCCACGAAATGCCACCGCGTTGTGCCCGTGGGCGTGACCTCTGCCTCTTTTGCCTGCACAGCTCACACACATCCTCTAGGGCAGTGGTTCTCAACCTTCCTAATGCCGCGACCCTTTAATACAGTTCCTCATGTTGTGGTGACCCCCAACCATAACATTATTTTCGTTGCCACTTCATCACTGTAATGTTGCTACTGTTATGAATCGTAATGTAAATATCTGATATGCAGGATGTAATTTCATTGTTAGAAATTGAACATAATTAAAGCATAGTGATTCATCACAAAAACAATATGTGTTTTCTGATGGTCTTAGGCGACCCCCGTGAAAGGTCGTTCGACCCCCAAAGGGGTCGCGACCCACAGGTTGAGAATCGCTGCTCTAGGACATTCATGATTGCGAATTGTTCATGCTGTTATTGTTATTTAATGCCTGGCAAAAGTTACTTATATTTTCACCCACTAAAGATGGTTATAGCTTAAATGTCATCTGTCTTTACCTCCTTGTTTGATTGACAAAGAAACTATGATCCAAGTTCACACCTTTAATGAAAAGAAGAGTCAAATTCCCTGCCCAGTGTAAGTCAGTCAGCAAGTAGAGATGGACAACAGCTTGTTGCTTTGCTTCCCTCTGCTAGACTACACCCCAGAAAGCACCAGCTAGTCCCCACATCGGCATAAATAGAAGAGAGCTAGACAACCAACCATGGGTTTGCATTCTTAACATCTGAAACCATTTTGAGCTGCTGCCTTTTCATCAATGTTTTGTCGTTTTCAATGTACAGATTTTCACCTCCTTGGTGAAATTTATTACTAAGGATTTTATTCTTTATGATACTGTTAAAATGGGATTGTTTTCTTAATTTCTCTTTTCAATACTTCATTGTTAGTGTATAGATACACACCTGATTTTTGTACATTGATTTTGTATCTGGCAACATGACTGGATTAATTTATTCTAACAGTGTTAATAGTCTTTAGTGGAGTCTTCAGGGTTTTCTTGTGAACGCAAGACCCATTGGCTCTCAGATCTAGGTGATTTGGGGGCCTATCCCTCAGGGTACAGCCTTAAACATTGGAGCAGTAGATGTGTGGTCCAAACTTTTCACTCCTCATGGAAAAGCTGGGAGTCAGGGGTTTCCTCCCCATGTATGGTGCTCTGCTGAGGGTGGGGGTTATGTGATGTGTCAGCCTTTCTACCCTTTTCAATGTGGGTATTTTCTCAGTTGCCTGATATGTAGGAGTCACTCAGCTAGTTTCTGGACTCCTCTCAGATGGAATACATGTGTAGCTGTATATTCAGCACATAAATAAGAGGAGGGAAATTCAGGAGCCTCCTATGTCACCATATTTTTTTTAAATCAGTAGCTAATTTAGCTATTATTGTCCCCATTTTATAGAGGAGAAAACTGAGGCACCAAAAAGTTAAATAAATTGCACATCATTGCTCGTACAATAAATGGGTGAGCTGGAATTTAATCCAAGCATTCCAATCCAGATCCCTTGGTAATAACCGCTATAGCAGTGGTTCTCAGCAAGAGGTGATTTTAACTCCAGAGGGCATTTGGCAATGTCTGAACATAATGTGATTGCCGCAACTGGAGGGGGAGAATTCTATTGGCACCGAGTAAGTAGAAGCCAGGGATATTGCTAATATAATGCACAAAACACTTCCCCACAACAACAAATTATTCAGCCCGAACTGTCAATAGAGTGGAGGTTAAGAAAAAAACAAAACAAAAAACAAAACAAAACAAAACAAAAAAGCCTACTCTATATTATACTGCCTCTGGGATGAGTTTGCTATAAAAAACATGGTCTGCAGACTAACAGCATTGTATCACCTAGAACCTGTTTGGAAAAGCCCACTCCAGATCTACTAAATTAGAATCTGCATTTTCATAAAATCCATATGTGCTTTATTTACCCATGAAAGCCTAAGAGGCAGTGAATTATACTTTTAGCTTCACCATGCTGTGATGGATCTTAAGACAAATCCCACATGCCAGCCTAGTCTCCATGCAGAGGCAAAGAGAGACAATGTTAGGAAGATAGTGGTGGGGGTGCAAGATAATGGTGGTGGTAAAGGGAAAGGGACAGATCTAGCAGGGGTGAAATATTAGGAATGGAAATTTCCCTTAGCAGATGGTTCTTAAATGGATGACTTCCCCATAATGATGAAAGGTTGTAAACAACTGTGCTAGCATGCCAAGAGGACAAATAGCTCCCCCCCCCCAAAAAAAAATGTATATCCTATGGACTATGGTTTTTATTCAACTATGCAAACATCACAGAATCTGCATAAAATAAAATCATCCCATTAAGAGAATTCATCAAGCCAGATAATTTGTGCTGATAAAGATAAAAAGAGCCCTAACTGGTTTGGCTCAGTGGATAGAGCATCAGCCTGCGGACTCAAAGGTCCCAGGTTCGATTCTGGTCAAGGGCATGTACCTTGGTTGCGGGCACATCCCCATGGGGAGTGTGCAGGAGGCAGCTGATCGATGTTTCTCTCTCATCGATGTTTCTAACTCTCTATCCCTCTCCCTTCCTCTCTGTAAAAAATCAATAATATATATATTTTTAAAAAAAAAAAAAGATAAAAAGAATGGATTAAAGTGGGTGAGGTGTTTGTTTATGTTTTAATTGCTAATGTTGGTGACATGTGAACTTAGTTTTAAAACCAATCTATGCCGGGAGCCGGTCCATGCTTGCTGTTTCAAGGGACCTGGCATATATGGCATACTGTTCTTAATATGTTTGCTCACCTTCTTGGCACTATGTGTTTTAACCAAGGTCTCTGAGAAAGGTTGTTTCCCCAGGTAGGGATTTTCCCCTGAAATTAGGGAGGGAATAAAACCTCTTAACTAAGTGCCAGGTGGGTAATTAATCACTTTAACTATGAACAATCATGCTTAAGCTACATAATCTTTACTCCCTGGAATGGAGATAAGAAACGCCCTAACCTTTGAAATAGAGATTGATAGGATTGGAATCAACTGGTATAAATACAGATGTAAGAAGACAGAAAGAGAGAGACAGAACCTAGGCACAGAACCTACACAGAACGTTCTCTAGAGAAAGAAGAACTTCGCTGGAGAGAACATGGCAAAAGATCCTGGACAGAAACTGGCCTCAGAACCTAGAGACAGAACCTAGCGAGAGAACATGGCAAAAGATCCTGGACTGAACCTGACTACAGAAATTGGCAAGAGAACCTGACTAGAACCTGGTGACTGAACCTGGCTGGAGAACCTGGACAGAACCTGGCTGGAGAACCTAGCGAGGGAACATGGCTACAGAACCTGGCTGGAGAATCTGGAGAACCTAGCAAGAGAACATGGACACAGAACTTGGCTGGAGATCCTAACCAGAACTTCGCTGGAGATCCAGAGCAGAACCTCTCTGGAGATCCAGACCAGAACTTGGCTGGAGATCCTGACTGGAGATCCTGGCTAGGCTGCTGATCAACTGAACTCTGTCTCCATGTCATTCCTTCTTCGCCGACTCCGTCCACACCTTTGGGGACCCCTGGACCTGCTGGGGTTGGACCCCAGCAAATCTAACTCTCACTGTCATTTCTAGGCAAATAACATGTATTGAGTGGTCTTCCAAACACAAAGGATCTCATGCCATTATCACATCTTTGGTGATATACAAAGATCTGGTCTGACTAAAGCAATGGCAGTACAGAAAGATCCTTCTACCAGCAACTCTCAAAATTCAAATTTCTAGTTGTGCATGCATGTTAAACCATTTCCTAGAACCCATTTTCCCTTTATTTGTCAGAGGGATTTATTTAATCTTGATTTTGTATTTCTATATTATTATTTTGTTATTCACACTCTTGTTTTAAGCAGCTTCAAATCCCTGTGGAATTACTGGTGAATAAATATAGAAAGTGAGAGGCCTATAGACAGAAGTGATAAGTTGGATGTAAGAGACACCAAAAAAAGCAGATGTTTAATTTCAACTTTTTTGGCTTCTTTTAAAGCCCTGACCTATGGAATTGAAAATTATATGATAAATAACTTCTATGAACTCCCTCCAAAAGTGTGATAATCTAAAACAAGAAACATCCACAATTTAGGGCTTGGAGATGATCTCTTTCTGGAAACAAAAGACTGAAAACCACCTGTGTCTTCTACACAAACTACATTAAATTACTACATATAATTTTAAATATCGCCTATAAAAATATTTTTAATAAATAAGCTGAGGTACATTTACACAATGGAAGACTATGCAGCTGTAAAAAAAAGAAGGCTCTCTTACCCTTTGAGACAACATGAAGAGACCTGGAAAGTATTATGATAAATAAAATAAGCCAGGCAGGGAAAAACAAATATCATATGAATTCACTTATATGTGGAATCTAATGAACCAAATAAACGGACAAACAAAATATGTCTAGAGGCATGGAAGCGTGAAACAGAATGACGAATGTCAGAGGGAGGGGATGGGAGCAGGCAGGTGGGAAGAGATTAACCAAAGAGTTTATATTCATATATGCATTGCCCATGAACACAGACAATAGTGTGATGAAGGGGTGAGGCAGGAGCCAGGTAGGGGAGACAAGGAGGGGGAAATAAGAGGGACGTCTGTGATACTCTCAACAATATATATAAATTTTAAAAATAAAAAAATAATAATAAATAAAATAAGTATATACATTTTCTTGGTTCTAATGCTTAAAAGACTCTTGGCTATCTATAATAATAAAAGTGTAATATGCTAATTAGACTGGATGTTCTTCCAGATGACCTTCGAGATGAAACCGGGTCTGTGAGGGAAGCCCAGGTCCCAGGTGCCTGCCAGCAGCCAGAGGGAAGCCGGTGCCGGCAGCCGGGGGGAAGGAAGGCCTACTCTTGCATGAATTTCATGCATCAGGCCTCTAGTTATAAGCATAAAAAAATATGCACATGTACATGCACACACATATTTATGGTCAATTATACTGCAGAATGTATACATCAATCACTAAAGAGTTAAAGAACCTCTCTTCTTTAGCTCCTCTGAAAATATGCCACCAAACTTTGGTTTTGATTGAAACCATTTGTTGCATGATTGTCTGTTATCCAGGTTCTGTTTGAGTCTACCTCAGAATCTTCCACCTTAGTCTATCCAGCACCTTTGGCTTAAAAGTGCCCATCCTACCATTCCCCAGCCAAGGGATGAGTATCTGCTTGTGTTGTGCACTCTGGAAGCTTTGCTTTAGGAAGAAAGCCTGAAGTGCCCAGATAACTTGATTGGATTATAGGGAACTTAAAGCCTGTGCTGTTTTTACTGAATGTATCTTCGACCTTATTGTTGGAAAAGAGCCTTGCTTGACATTTGATATTAATCATAGACGCCGGAGAAACAACTCAGGGAGCGGGAATTGTCATCTGTGACCAATCAAGTCTCACTGGACACAACCCACTGCTCAATGTTGCTTTAACTTGCTGAGCTGAGACGTCACACCTGTCAGCCAACTCACACATCTTTCCAAGGACTTGCTAGATTAGTTTTCTCCCTGTCTAAAAATGCAACACATGTTAGCAACATGCATTGACAGATTTCAGCAGTATTTCCTCCCTAGTTGAACTGTTAGTTCAGTTGTCAAATACAGGAATTTCTCTTTAGACTTTAAATAATTCGGAGCCATAATCAGAACTAGGAAATATAGCAAAGCAAATTTATAGTCTATCTATCAAGATTTTTCCAATAGTTGCTTAGCTGTTTATATGCATCACCTACCCTACCACCATCTCTCCAGCAGGTGGAACAGTGCAGAAACATACCTGGACTTGATAAATATAGACAATTAAAAGACACCAGTATAGATGAAATAGTGATTTAATGAGAACTAATTTTAAATTGTCTGGTTAATTGGGGATAATAATTTTTTATGGTTTATATTGTCAACCCATGGTGGTTGGCACCAATTCAATACCAATAGGAATCCCCTCCATTTGGAGTTCAGTGAAGAAGGGAACTTTATTCAGTGCAAACAGTGATAAAGCGTGGCTGTGAAAACAGCACAGCTGTGAGGCTGCCCCAAGGCCAGGTGGCCCTGGAACCAGGCCCCTCTACAGCTCGGCAGCTCTGCTCCCAGATGGTCTGTTTGCTCTGCTGCACTATCCATAGTGTTTCAGCTCTAGCCAAGAAACATATTCTACAGTCTTCAGTGGAAAGTGTACTCTCTGAGCCAGAGAGGAGCTCGCTTATATGTACAGAAGTCCCCAACCCAAGTCCCAGATTGGTCAGAAGAGAGCCACTCTGATTGGTTGGAGCTGTGCAGTTCTGATTGGATATAGAAAGCCTCAAACTTATCGGTTGAAATAAGATCCCAGGAAACCGTTACAATGGCTGGCCCAGAGGGCCAAAACACAGTGCAGACAGGCAGTTCAGTGCAGAGGCAGGCAGGTTAGCACAGGGGCTTCTTTGTCAAGAATAGTTTGGATGAAAAGCCCCCCAGTAGAAATGGCTACTAGACTCTGCTTTCTTCATTTGAGCCCCGTTAGCCACCAGGAGTCCCTCCCAGCAGGTGTCTGTTTGTTTTGTTTTGTTTTCTCTTTGGGATTCATAATACAGAGTCTCTTTGGTGACTCCCACATTATGTCTGGAAAGCCAGAAAGGTTGGGTGGTGAGCAGAAGCAGCATAAAGTTAAGGGCCAGATGGAGTTTGGAGGTGCTCCCTGAAAGGCCGTATTCCAGTTACTAAAGTCATGGCAAGAAGTGCAAACAGTGGTGGATAAAACTATGCTTAAGTGTAGATGTAAAGAGGAAAATTAGAGAGGTTGGTATTGAACAAAATTGTGAGAATAAAGTGACAGAAATTTGGGGTTGGGTAAAACTAGGTTATCAAGTATTAAAAGCCAGGAACACTGGACATGAAGTTGAGGATTCTCCTTACATGGTTCCTCAGGCATCTCTTAGAAGCAGTTTTCTAAACTAAGTATAAAATGTGTCCAAAAACCATTAAAATCATGAAAAAGAAAGGAAGGTAAATTACTCAGGGCTCCAACAGGAATACTGTCCAAGAAGAATAATTTTTATTTTATATATAAGATTATAAGCTCTTCGTTAAAGAGGCATTTCTCGATCTATGATGAAATGAGACCATGTTTGTGTCTGGGGAGGCTGAGGTGTGTAATACCTGAAGCGTACTCTTCAGTTCTGCAGTCCTGGCCATGGCCATGACCAAATGAGAATGAGATTCAAGGATTTGGCCATCTGGATTTGTGTTGGGCTTCCCGGTGCAGCTGCATCAATTCACACGTCTTTTTAAAAACACCACTAATCATGAACAAGGCCTTTGGAGATTCCACCTGTGTTAAATCAAGAGCAGGAGAAAGATTTAAATCTTTCCTCTCCATCTCCAGCAAGCCAGAAATGCTCCCTTCATTACTAATATCACTTCATGTCCTGGCGTGTGGCTGATTTATTCACACAGTAAAAAAGTTGAGAGGTGGTTTTTTTTTTTTCTCTTCATAAAAATTTAAATTCAAAATGATAAGGGTAATGAAAAGCAACTGTTTGTCTCAGCTACATTTTTATGTGATTTACCTCTCAGGTAAAACCAAGGGATGAAAACCTTGACTCATCATCATTTTAAAGAAAAGCCTTATTGATCCATATAGTTGATAAAAAATTGGACAGGAATTACATTATGCTGGGCCCTTCAAGGAGTACAGTAACTTAATAAATCTTTGTTGGCCTCATGTTTATTGCAAAGAATTTTGTACCCTCATTTACTATGAACACCTACCTAAAATAGAAGGAGTGAAGTTGATCTCTTGGTGAGTGGTTGTGTTGACCCAAATTCCCTGGGATCCTGTGTCTGCCCAGTCCCTGAGGCCACATGCTCTCAGCCTGGTCACCCTGGCAGGCTGAGAGCATCTTTTCCTTATGCAGGACTTGGCTGCACACCCCCAAGGGCAACATGGCCCACTCCAGTGTCACCATTACCTTGAAAGGTATTCACTATGGAGTAGGAGATGCAGCTTGACTCTGGTGACTAGGAGGCTACCTGTTTATGATGGAGAAGAATTGAATTTGGAATTAGGAGACAAGTGTCCTTGTTCCAGTTCTAACCCTTATTAGCTCCATGACTTCAGACAAATCTCTTCAAATCCCTGTCCTCACTTTCTCATTTATAAATAAGGGAAATGATAACTTACCATACAGGTTGATTTTCAATATAATGATATGTGAAAGCACTTTGTAAACAATGAAACAATATATACAAGTGAGAAAGTACATGCAATTATTAATCAAAATTTAATATTTTCTGATCACAGGATGTCAATTAACTAGCCTAGTCCCACACAGTTACATTAATTGATTTTCAAAAAAATCATGTAATACAGTCCACTTAAGTCATGTAATACAGTTAAGATTTTGCATCTGCATTGATGAATCTATAGGCACATGTTTCTCAAGGCCTAGTGGGAAGGATGAGTAATGACAAAGATAAATGCTGCTTTGTTGACAATTCCTGATTCCAGAGGCCTCTTTCAGCCACATGTACTAGTAATTGCAGGCAATGAATCGCAAATAAAGAACATTTATCTCACCTTTTATGGAAAATAAATGAGCAAAATGGCAGATAAGACTCAAATATAACCTTGTCTGGAGTTTATGTGGGCAAACTCCCAGTCAAAGAGTCAGAAAACCAGCGATCTGAGCTCAGCTGTGCCAAAAGCATATGTTGGGGACAGGGGATTGTAAACTAGTGCAGTCACTATGGAAAACAGTATGGAGTTTCCTTAAAAAAATCAAAATAAAACTATCATATGACCCAGCAATTCCATTTCTGGGTATTTATCTAAAGAAAACAAAAACAGGGAGGGGGTGCAATGGGGGAATAAGGACACATATGTAATACCTTAATCAATAAAGAAAACATTTTTAAACAAAAACACTAATTTGAAAAGATATATGCACCCATCTGTTCATTGCAGCATCATTTACAATAGCCAAGATATGGAAGTAACCTAGGTGTCCATCAACAGATACGTGGATACAATGGAAAATTACTCAGCCATAAAAAAGGATGCTATCTTGCCATTTTCAACGAAATCGATGGACAAAGAGGTTAAGTGAAATAAGTTGGACAGAGAAAGACAAATACCATATGATTTCACTGATATGTGGAATCTGAAAAACAAAACAAACTAACTCATAGATAAAGAGACCAAACTGATGGTTGCCAAAGAGAAGAGGAATGAAGTAGGAAAGTGGAAGGAAACTAAGAAGTAAAAACTTCCAATTATAGTATGTCACAGGGATGTAATGTTCACCATAGGAAACAGAGTCAGTAATATCATAATAATTATGTATGGTGGCAGATGGTTACTAGGCCTATTGTGGTGATCACAATGTCATACACCTGAAACAAATATAATACTGTATGTCAATTCTAGTATAGACAATATTGCTAATCCAGAAAAAAAGATACCACTTAGGAATTATAACGTTCAACAGAAAGGCGATAGAGATTACAGGTTTCCTCATATAAAAACCAGGAAAAGCATGAGTATGTCTCCCCCAGTGGATGTTAGGGATGTGATTGGACAGCCTGTAGATCCAAAAGAAGGTCCTGGAAGGCCCCCATTAGATGGTAGGGATCATTTTGTAAGACCTCCCATAGATATTAGAGAGAATCTTGTGAGGCCAAACATGGATCATCTTGGTTGAAAAGACCTCGTTGGCTTTAATCCAGAGAAGCCATAGGGGCATAGAGATTTTGATGAGAGAAAGCATCGGGATCTACCTGTCGTTGCTGGTCCAAAAGGCTTACATGACGAAAGAGGGAGATTTTAGTCTGGAAGCTATCGATTTGATCCCAGAAGTGGTCCTTGGAACAGAGGATTTGTTCAAGAAGTTCACAGAGGTTTTGATGACCACAGAAGACACAGGGAGAGGCAGAGGGATAGGAGTGACAGAGATTTTGATTTCAGCAGAGAAATTCATGGAAATCATCTTTGACGAGATAGAATTCAAAACACCTGGGGCCCCCCTCCCCATGCTCTGGTTTTTTATTTCTTTGAAGGGGCCACTTCTTAATGAAAAGGTGATAATGTGCCTCAGGTTAATGGTGAAAATGCTGAGAGACATGCTCAACCACCACCTTTACCAGTACAGAATGAACCTGAACTTTATGAAAAACTGACATTTTCAAATGAAATAAACAAGGAGAAGAATGACACAGTTGCTGATATAGAAAGTGAACCAGTGGTAGAACACACAGCAACTGAGGGGACATAACCATCACTCAGTAGGTAAAAAGGTACCATCTCTGTACAGAGCTGTCATCTCTCTGTAAAGATTAATGGCTGACTGGACCATAGCTGTTCACTTTTGTCTGCCAGAATTAGTTAATCTGATGTTCATGTTCACTTTTCTCTTAAAATAATTGTACAGCTGACTTGTATAGACATTGTTCTTAATATGAACATGATAGGTAAACATTTTTTATTTTTCTGATAAAATATAAATGTTGCCCCCAAATTCTTTTAATTTCAAGGAAATGAATAACAGCTTGTCAGAGACTTCCTATGGAAGAAAGGATTTTTTAGATACTACTATTAGGTTGTATATGGTAATAGATATGTTTCAGAATAGCAAGCCGTGGTGTATCTTATCCATATCTTTAAGCTGCTGCAGAATTTTAAGGTAATAGACAAAGCTGTGATATTTTATGCAAAGACTGGATCTAGGTATTTGAGGAGCACAATAGAGATTTTAAAAAGTGATTTTGTAAAATCTACACTATAGTTTCTGTTTCTCCAAAGTGTTTGTGATTTGTTCCTCATACTGCAGTGAGTAAAAAGAAAATAACAACATAAATATTAAAGTATGTTTCAATGTTGGGTGAATTCTCTTTTTAAATGCTAATAAAACTTATTTTTTTTGAAAAAATAAGTATATAAATAAATAAATAATAAAATTTAAGCACATGTTACATCAACATTCACCTACCTCTCTGAAATCTGTTTCTCCATCTATTAAATGGAGAAAAGAGGGGATTTAGAGTTCAGTTTTCCTTAACTTTTTTATGTGTCACTGATTAGATTCCCAGTCAGGGCACATGGCCAAGTTGCGGGTTCAATCTCTGGTCAGGGTGCATTTGGGAGGCAACCATTGATGTTTTTCTCTCACATTGATGTTTATCTCTCTCTCCCTCTCCCTCCCCCTTCTCTCTAAAAATAAATTTTAAAAACATTTTTTAAAAATGATGTGGCATGGGAGCCTCTGGGGAAAGATATTATCATTGTGTGTCAAGTAATCACTGTGAGTAAACTATCCAATGCAACGTTATTGCAATTTTGTTGGGCCGATATCAGTTGTGGGAAGCCTTAGTTTTGTTCAATGTGGTCAGTGCTTTTAAAAGCCATTACTTACTCTTGCACTGCTATTTTGCTTGGTAAGCAGTTGGCACGAGTTCTGAATTTATGAGCTCCAAACTAAAAGCAAAATGGCATACTAATCAGGAAATCCTGACTAGAGACAGAGTGAGAATGTGGGATTTCCCATGCATGTGGCTGCTAAAAGGAAGTGTCACTACTGTCTGCCCAAGGCTTGAATGCACCACTTGCTCCTTGCACCTTTCGAATGTGACAGATTATTTCCATCTCAGAACAGACAATGAGGAGCAACCCTTCAGGGTGGGTCTTTTAGTAAGAGCACAGTTCTGTCCAGTCTGTCCATCCAGCAGCTACAAGAGATACCGGACTTGGCATGTCACAAATGGGACCAGTGCAACAATATAAACAAACAAAACAGAAACAGACTCATAGACAGAGAAAATAGACTGATGCTTGCCAGAGGGGAGGTAGTTGGAGGACTGGGTGAAAAAGGTAAAGGGATTGAGAAATACAGATTGGTAGTTACAAAATAGTCACAGAGATGTAGAGTACAGCATAGAGAATATAGTCAACAATATTGTAATAACTATGTCTGGTGCCAGGTGGTATTACAAATATCAGAGGGAACACTTTGTAAAGTATATGATTGCCTATCCATTGTGTTATACTCCTGAAACTAATACAAAATATTGAATATAAACTGTAATTTAAAAATAAAAAGAAATAAAAAACAATAAACCAGAGTTACAGACTTTATTTTAGAAGAATCATTTAGGTTTCTCCAACCACAGACCCAAATGACCAGAGGCAAACATCTCATGAGTTCACACCTTTGAACACTCAGAAAACTGAAGAAGGCACTACATGTGGTTTACTCACATGGTTACTAGAAAAACATCCCTAAGTATAAATCCTATTAAGGTGTATGAGCTTCCAGATCCATTTTCTCTAGTCAACAAAGTATGTTTATATACATATTTCACTATTGAAAGGAATTTTTTAAAAATTTTTGATTGACTGATTTTAGAGACACAGAGAGGAAAGGAGAGGGAAAGAGAGAGAGAAAAACAATGATTTGTTGTTTTACTTACTTTTGCATTCAGTGGTTGCTTCTTATATGTGCCCTGACCAGAGATCAAACCCACTCCCTTGACATATGGGGACTATGCTCCAACCAACTGAACTACCCGGCCAGGACTGAAAGGAATTTTTAAAGGTAGCCAACCAGTCATCAGGCATATTTCTCACTATCCCTGCCAGTTATGCAGCACTCTAGAGATAGAAATCTCACTTCTTCCAAAAGCAACCCTACTCTTTACATCATTAGAAGGCCTTTCTTTGATTTATGGCTCAGTGCCTTCCACCCAATAAGTCTTTTATTTATTTTTTGAGTCATAAAAACAAAAAATACATCTAACTTCTCTTTACATTATAACCCTCAAAAGATTTAATGACAGCACTCATTGTTCCAATTACAAGTTTTCTTCTTCCCTTCATTCTCCCTTCCACAATCCTCACAGCAGTTTATTCAGCCCTTTCTCATAGACCACGGCCCTAAGTCCCTTCACTGATCAGATACTGTGAATATTAGTGTCCCATAGGGCTTTGAGAAAGGCCATCGATGTCAGAAAAATCAGGTTTTTAATCTTACATCTACCTGTATGTAAAGATTTGATCAAATAAAGTCTCTAAGCTTTAGTCTCCTAATCTACAAAAATATTCAATAACAATGCTTACCATTTAATTATATAACACTAGAGACCCGATGCACAAAACTCGTGCAAGGGGCTCGGCCCTCGCAGCCCCGGCTTCATCTGGAAGGTCGTCCGGAAGGACATCCAGAAGGTCATTCAGCTGTCTGGTCTAAATAGCATATTGAGCTTTTATTATTATAGATGTGCACAGAATGAGGTGCCTGAGACCCAATAGATATCAAAAAATGTTACATTGCTGCCGTGGTGATCCAGAGTGTGTGCTATGATTTGCCCATTCTCTGGTAAAGGATATGCCCAAGTTTCAACATAGCATTCCGAGCATGATCTGACTGGCACTAAGCAGTTTCATAATATCAGGCCACTGGATAGAGCTGACATGATTGGCAGGGCTCTGTTACTTATTTACTCACCTCTCCATCTTACAAAAGGTATTGATTTCAAATAAGACCATGAAGCCACATCATTCTCTACAATGACCCCTGTCTGCCACTGAGCAAGACTATGAATAAAGGGACCAGTGGAGTATGCTTTGAAAAAGAAGTTTGGCTTATCTTTATGGATGCATCTCCGAACACAATAAAAATTTCTTTACTTTTAAACAAACATCCTGAAAAATAAAATCAGTGACTAGACAGCTATGCTAATGACAACTGGACTCTACACTTAGATTTTGGATGTCAGTATTTGGATGTCAGAGAAAATCTGTTTAAGGAGAAACTCCTGGCAATCTTTGGAAAAATAACCCATTTGAATTAAATTTAGTTTATTTTTTAAAAAAATGTGTCAATAACAACAGGTGACCAAACCACCAAATGAATAAACATGTTCACGGGTTCTGCTGGCTTTCTGTGGATATGACCCCTCGGGAAAGAGAAATTCAGGAGGTCTCTTAATTCTGGAAATAAGAAACCACAATAAAATATAGCACCGCTAAAAGCATGACTTTATTAGCATAAATGTCACTGACATATAAATTGTATGAATTGAATACACTGATTTTTTTTTAGAACTAAGACTACTCAATTTTTAAATATAGTAGGATTTTTTGCACACACAAAACAAGTCAGAAAACACAGAGAGGCAGAAAAATTATGAAAAAGTTCCCATAAAAACTGCCAGAGATGATTCCTATTTTAAAACTCTGGGTATACCAGGTTGTTTTTTTACATCATTTTCAAAAGAAGTATTTTGAAAAACTCAATGTTATAAAGCTAGCCACCATCAGCAAAGAATAGAGATAGCAGAAAAGCTATCTCTGAAATCTAGCAGAGATTCTAAGCATGGATTCTTATATCTTTCCACTTAATTTCTCCTAAAAATTACATCGTGCCAATGATTCAGAAAAAAAAAATTTTCCCAGATGTTTCCAGACACAATTATGATAAGTATAGCTTTGTAGGAATTAGGCAAACCATTTTTTTCTTGCTCTTCGAATTTAAACAGAAGAGTCATAATGTCAACCTGAGAGTAAAATCCTAATTATTAAATAATGAATGAGTTCTGGAGAAAGGAAAAAGGGATGTGTTCAGTAAAACCAGTTTTTAGTAAAGGAAGCTTTCTGATTTGAAAAATTAAGCACATTTTTTAAGTGATGGGAAGAGAGATGTATAACCAATGAAAGATACAATTTAAAAATAATAGAGCTAAAATAATGGCAGAGAAGCTAAAATTCTAAAGCTAAAAATAATTAAAGGGACCTTTAAAGTGAGATTTAAAGCAAGTAGAGTCAGGAAAGTAAAGTATCCCTGACGGTAGAAGATGGTGTTATGTTCACGGGTGTTTGAATGAAGATAGAAGTCTTTCTTTTGCTCTTATCTTCCGCAAAAAGCAAGAGATTGGTCTTTACATTAGAAAGCATCAATGCTCATGCAAGTCCCTTCCAACTCAAACAGAAGGGATCCTAGGAATGTTTCACTTTTCAGCAGATTGCTGAAATTTTGGGTAAATATCACCAGACACATGATTTCAAATCCAGAAAACTTCTTGGAAGCTTCACAACTAAGAGGCAACTTTTTTTAGAATCATGTATCTGATATCAAGAGATTGAAACCAGATAGGAGCAGGAATATGTGTACCAATAATATAACATACATATGCAAAGAATTACATTATCTACAATTGAAAATAAAAACCTTTTTAGGGAAGGCCAGTGTTAAGGAGCATAACCTTTAGCATGTCAATAGCAGTTGATGTTGTTTTCAAATATCTGATCTCACAAATTGCTTTAACACATATCACTGATTTCATTTTTCAGAATGTTTGCTTCAAAGTAAAGAAATTTTGATCATGTTCTGAGTTGCATCCAGAAAGGTAAGCCAAACTTCTTTTTCACTCAAAAACACAACAGTGATTTTCTATATCAGTCAATGTGCTCTGATCACTCTCCTGTTGTTTCCTTAGGATTAAATGACAAGTATCAAATTTGTGAAACATATTAGGATAAAAGTAAAGGTAATTAATGTGATGGGGAAACAACTTGCAATATTTAAACAATCTAAGATAATGTAACTGTGGCATCGTGAAACTGCTTTTAAATTGATTATTTCTTAAACAATTCTTGGGGTATAAAATAAAACAGTATTCACATTCTCTTTTCAAGTAAAAAAAAAAAACTTTTTAAATAAATAATTTAAAAATTAAATATATGTGTGTATATATCTATATACAGGGGCCCGGTGCACGAAATTCGTGCACTGGGGAGGGAGTGTCCCTCAGCCCAGCCTGCCCCCTCTCACATACTGGGAGCCCTCAGGGGATGTCCTATTGATGGCTTAGGCCCGCTCCCTGCTCCCCTTGGGGAGAGGGCCTAAGCTGCAGTCTGGCCTCCCGTTGTGGGAGGTGACCAGGCTGATCAGGGGAAGGCACCAGCCCCATCACCCCGCTGCTGTAGCCACTGCCAGTCATCGCAGCCAGCAAGGTTTTTTCATCAACACGGACTCCAGTCCCGTCACCATGAAAAAATGACAACATCCTTTAGGCATTTTCAAGATTTGTCTTTCATATAATAATAATTTCTTTATTATTTGTTTATCTTCACCTGAGGATATGTTTCCATTGACTTTTAGAGAATGTGAAAGAGAAAGGGAAAGACAGAGAGAAACATCAAAATGAGAGGAACACTTTGATTGGTTGCTGCCTGCATGAGCCCTGACCTGGCCCCGGCCAGGGAGGAGCCTGCAACCTAGGTACATGCTCTTGGTCAGAATTGAACCTAGAGCAGCCGTGGCCAAACTACGGCCTGATCCGGCCCATTTGAAATGAATAAAACTAAAAAAAAAAAACAACAACACTGTACCCTTTTATGTAATGATGTTTACTTTGAATTTATATTAGTTCACACAAACACTCCATCCATGCTTTTGTTCCGGCCCTCCGGTCCAGTTTAAGAACCCATTGTGGCCCTCGAGTCAAAAAGTTTGCCCACCCCTGACCTAGACCCTACCATCGACAGGCCAAGGCATTATCCACTGAGCCAAACCGGCTAGGGCAGTATATGACATTTCTTAGCCCTCCAGCAGCAGACCTTCGTTTTTTTCACCAGGAGTGTGGTGAAAAACCCTAGATCACTGGTTTGGATTCTTATTACCCAAGTTACTAAGAATATTACCAGTGGCATACAGGGAGCTTAACCAATGAGCAGTCAGAAAAGGTGCTTCCTCTGTAGTTCACACCAGTCGGTGGCTTGGCACCCCACCCACCCCCGCCGCAGGCTTGACACCTCTGGCCCAGGCTTCAGGCCTGGGCAGGGGACCCCCATTTCCCCCTGATCACTGGCTCTGCCCCCCGCCCAGGCCTGATGCCTCTGGCCCAGGCGTCAGGCCTGGGCAGGGGACCCCCAGACCAGTCCGAATGCCGGCTCCAACCTTGGCCCAGGCCTGATGCCTCGGCCAGAGGCATCTACCCCCATCACACTCCGATCACCAGATTGGCCCCTTGCCCAGGCCTGACGCCTCTGCCAGAGGTGTCAGGCTTGGGCAGGGGACCCCCATCTCTCTCTGATCTCCTGCTCCACCCCCCGCCCAGGCCTGACGCCTCTGACCCAGGCTTCAAGCCTGGGCAGGGGACCCTCATATCCCCCCAATCACCGGCTCCATCCCCCACCCAGGCCTGATGCCTCGGCCAGAGGAGTCGACCCTCATCACCCTCTGATCACCGGATGGGCCCCTTGCCCAGGCCTGAGGCCTCCAGCAGAGGTGTCAGGCCTGGGCAGGGGACCCCCAGCTCCCACCATCCCTGGCTCTGCCCCTGCTACCCATGATCTCTGGCATCGCCCCTGCCCAGACCTACGGCCTCTGGTGGAGGCATTAGTCCTGGGCAGGAGAACCCCAGCTCCCCGCGATCTCCCGCTCTGCCCCTGCCTAGACCTAATGCCTCTGACCAAGGCATTAGGCCTGGGAAAGGGAACCCCCAGCTCCCTGTGATTGCAGGCTCTGCCCCTGCCCAGGCCTAACGCCTCTGGTTGAGGTGTTAGACCTGGGCAGGGGACCCCCAGCTCCCCTCAATCTCCCGCTCTGCTCCTGCCCAGGCTTAACGTCTTTGGCCAAGGCTTTAGGCCTGGGCAAGGGACCCCTAGCTCTCCAGACTGCTGGCTCCGCCCCTGCCCAGCTCCCATTGCCGGCTCCACCCCTGCTTCCCGCTATCACTGGCCGGATCACGGCTCTTAGCTCCCCCTGGGTTTCTGATCACCGTCAGTGGCAGGGGGCTTCTTCCGTCCTTTCCCTTTCACCTCCCAGCATTGTGCCTACATATGCAAATTAACCGCCATCTTTGTTGGTTTTAACCGCCATCTTAGTTGGCAGTTAATTTGCATATCACCCTGATTAGCCAATGGGAAGGGTAGCGAAGTTATGGTTAATTACCATGTTTCTCTATTATTAGATAGGATATAAAAGCCTAAGTGACCTTAACAGCCGAATGACCGGAACAACTGGTCATCTAGTCACTATGACACTCACTGACCACCAGAGGGAAGATGCTCAATGCAGGAGCTGCCCCTGATGGTCAGTGTGCTCCCACAGCCAATGTCCCACAGCCAACATCCCGCAGTCCCTCCCCCTGACTGGCCGGTCCCCATCAGCCCCTGGTGCTAAACCATTCATATAGACCTTCTTCTGGGCCGGGGTTCATACGTAGCAAGCAGCTCCCTCGCTGTGATCTATTGAAAGTCAGCCCTTGACACAAAGGTTTGTCTCACTCCTGTCCTCTCCCTTCCCCAGGGGCTGCCCACCTGCCTCAGTGGCGGCATGGCAGAGAGGGAAGGCGGGGGTGGGGGGGTGGGGGAGATACAGGGAATAGCATGGTGGTGGGGCACCAACTGCGGCAGCAGCCAGAATCAGTTCCTTCTGCACCCAGCCTGATGGCTGTCGCCTCGTCTCCTGACCCCACTGGAGCCTTCAGGCCTGCACTGGGATGGGGAAACGGGGGTGGGTGGTGGCAGACACGGCCCCTTTCCCAGGGGGGCCAAGGGCTGGCTCCCTCCTTGGGGCCAGTGGGCAACCTCCCACAGTCCCTCCCCTGGCCAGCCAACCTCCCACCATGGTCCCTCCCCCCACCCCCTAGCTGGCCAACTTCCCGAGGTCCCTGCCCCCCACCGCTGTGCACAAATTCATGCACTGGGCCTCTAGTACTAGTATATGTATATGTATACACACACCTGCACATGAACACACACAGTTACTTGTTCTTGTGTTTATTTGATTCTTTCTTTAATAGAGGATGTTAGGCCATAAGATTTTAATCTGAAATGCATGCCTGTCTCTAGACACTACCAGATCTGCCTTAGCAGCACCCAGTGTGGTTATAATGTAAGTTGAGGCACACTAGACTGAAATAAGTTTATGGAAGTAACTTTATAGGGAACTTAAGGTTAGAGGTGCAGTGCTGTGTAATAAATGTAATATTTTAAAAATTAGTAGGTTTTCTACTTTATCTTTCTAAGTACATTGCCTAAGTTGGTTTTCATGTTAGGTGGGAAAGAAGGTGTGGCTAGTGATTAGAAATGCAAAGAGGAAGGGCAAATTCTGATGTTCAGACTAGGATTAAGCAGCAAGATCCAGATACTGTGTTGACAGATGATTTTCTAAATAATTTAAATCCAACCTTCTTCGACAAACGAGTCTGTAGTCCAAGAGGGGTAAGTCTCCAAAATCTTTCTAACGTGTAGAGAAGATAACCTTGTCTTCCACTAAGTCTTGGCTGGAATCAGGAGGGAAAATGAGATATAAGAGAAGTGAAGGAGAGATACTCCCCTTTCAGTCCCAGGGATGATGGAAGAAGAAAGCGAGGGCCTGGGGTGGATTCTGATATTCCTCTTTGGGGATTCGTCCCAAGCAGGAAGAACAACTACATATCCTTGAAGGTAAACAGGATAGAAACAGGCTATGTCTCCACTTCCTGTAACAGTTCAGGTAAGAGCTAACCTGTTCCAATATCTATCTGGTGTGTGGCCACATCAATTTTCTAGGAAAGTGTAGACAAGTACAGGTAGAAGGGCTTGTGAATTACCCCTTCCTGAACTACCCTTGGTGCCCAGAGGATTCATGGAGAATTTGTTGAGAGCCTGGGCTGAGAGGAATGGGAGGTGCTTGTCAGCAGATTTAGCACAAAGTAAAGGCCAAGTGCAATTTCCCACCAGACCTGAGAGAGTGCTATAGCTCCAACAAAGGCCCAGGAGATGCCAAGCCTATAGTATCCCAACCAAAGTAAGAGTTACACTGACCGCAAGCTTCAGCTGTGTATGACAGCAGGCAAGCAACATTAAGGATCGTCTAATTTGAGGACCCTGATTTTTCTCATCTCCACAAGCCCACATAAGTCTCCATCCACCTTAGGAAACAAAGCAGAGAGAGAGGGAAGCTACTGAACAACTGAGCATTTTTATCTAAGAAAGACTATTTTCTAAATGGACTATTTAAATTATTAGATCCAATTAAGCTTTAAACCACACAGGACATTTAAATCCTTTTCTTGCTAATTAGTAAATAGGGATTTTGGAGGAAGGCCAATTAGTTATGGATGTAGTGAAGAAATTGTATTTTTATTGTACATTCTAATTGTAAGATGAATTATATTTGTGAATCTGCTACCCCTGGTTTTGCCCACTCACAAAAATCTTGTTTCAAATTATCAGCGAGTTCCATCCCTACAATGATTCTTTGTGCTGCCATTTTAATGGCATGACCATGGATTGCTGAAAAAGAGCAAATCCATACACTGCAGAAACAAAAAAAAAATCAAAAACATGAAATTACTGCAGGTATAAATCTTCATAAATTTTACAAAGATACAAATTCTTACGCTTCATATAATCCCCCAAAGGAGCAGGGAAAACCCTCAGTCGCCGGCCTCGTGCTTGTCCCCATCCTGGTCTAGTCCTCTTCTTTTTCATATGTTTCAAAAGCGTCTCCTCTCCAAGTCCCTGATGTTCTGGTCTCATGTCTTAGATGTTGCTTTCTTTTATTAGGGCCCTTTGTTATTGCCTCTGCTAACATACTTGCTCAAAGTCTGTAGGTGCATTTGATTTAATGAGTCTCTACAGAGCTTGGCTGCCTCAAATACACACGACTGCACTCTACACTCCTGCTTTATAGTCCTGAGCTTGTCTCATGATACCGGAAGTTTTCTTTCTAGCTATAATGCTCTCTGTCCCACCCTTGGCATGAGGTACATTTTCACGACTTAACTGAAAATGGCTCTCCCAGAGTTCAGCACAAGGATGCTATGAGAGCTCCTAGGCAACACCATCGCACATCCCACACTCACACAGCCGGTGTGTGTAGGCTTTACCATGCAAAGGGATCAGAGACATGGCAACCACCCTGCACATTTCCCTCTAGATTAATGCCTACAGTTACAGTTTTGCATATATTACTTGCTACTTTAGATAAATTGCTTAGGTTTTTAGTAATTTTTATCACCCTTCTTCTGAGTGTCTTAAACTTTTGCAGTTACATGAGTACATTGCCTTTGGTTAGTTAAATTAGTGTAGAACTTAAAGAAGTTATATTTAATGAGATTATAGGAAAAGTTTGCTTGGGGACATTTCACAGTCTGACACATGATTACATTTTTATCCTTCTGTGAAAGTAAATGACAATATCTCTAATGCAGACAAATTTCCCTAAAAATGTAAGAGGAGCAGTGTCTTTCTGTCCTGTTCTTATATATACACATTTTTGAATACTGAGTTAAATGGAGAATAGGAAAATAAATATCACATTTCTAGGAAATGGACACTGAAACCAATGAACCACACATTATGGAGATTAAAACTGGCTGTGTTTTATTGTCTCACGTCCTGAATGCAGCTTCCTTCATCAGGGCCCTTGCTGGCCCATCTTAAGCCCCTGAACCCAGACACAGGAGACAAAGAGCCCAGAACGTCACCTTTGTGCTGTGTCTGCCACCTCTGAGCTGAAAGAAAGAGAGCAGGCTGGGGGGACACAGTTTGCTAATGTGAGTACACACTATAACATACTATACTATAGTCAGGACTCAAAAAACATAGTCTCCTGTCTTGCACCAGGGTCTGACCTGTGCACTCCAGAGCAGACAAGGACATAATTTCCACCTTCCGGGGCTCACAGGCCAGCAGGGGAGATAAAACAGGCACACATTATCCTAGTATTAAGGAATAGAGAACAACTGTGATAAAACAGCACCAACAATAGAGAAGATGAGAAGAAGAAAGAAACTTCTGGCTATGCATTGGGGAAAGGGTTCAAGTAGAAGATGGCTTTCAAATGGAGTCTTGAAGCGGGTGTGATTTCCCAAAGCAGACGTGAGGACTGTGGCTTTTACAGGTGAAGTGAAAATATATGGAGGGAAAACCAATAAGTCTGTGTACAGCCTAGAGATGACCAAAAATTTAAAACAGGGCAGGATACAGTGGGAAGGGCAGCAACAGAGAAGGAAGGGCTGGTGCTGCCTGGGAGCGGGGGAGGCAGGGGCCTCTGGTCTTCCACGGCAGCCCTGTTCCAGACTCCCAAGGTACAGACAGGAAATCAGAGCCGGGTTCAAAAACTGAGGAAGGTGGGCTTGTTCAACAAACAGTCCTGTAGGCTATTTAAGAACATAATCACCTAGAGCAGGAAAGGCTGACTGTGTTCAGGCAAGGTCTTTCTGCTGTATTAGTTCGAGGTGGCTGATTTAAGAATCTGTGCTTCATTAAAAGTAAAAACATAAGCATGATCAAGCAACATTTACACAAAATGTTTTATTCAGCTGAGTTTCCCCTGAAATTCAAATTGACTGGATAAAACCAAAAACAAAAGAAATTTCTGTAAGATCTCAACCATCATTTTGCAGTAAGGCTATCAGCTAAAATAAGGGACCATTGGCTTGTATTCCATCAAAACTATGTCATCGGCCCTAGCCGGTTTGGCTCAGTGGATAGAGCTTTGGCCTTCGGACTGAATGATCCCAGGTTTGATTCTGGTCAAGGGCACATGCCTGGGTTGCAGTCTCAATTCCTAGTAGGGGCTGTGCAGGAGGCAGCCGATCAATGATTCTCTTTCATCATTGATGTTTCCATCTCTCCCTTCCTCTCTGAAATTAAAAAAAAAAAAAAAATTAAAAAAAACTATGCCATCCTCTAGAGGAGAGATATTCTGTGACCTAAGACTTCTAAAAGAATTATTCCAGGACATTTGAAGAATTGCTTGAATTATCATTTAGAAATAAGTTTGCAATTAATGCATAAGCAAAAGAAAACTTTCTGCAGAAGAAAAGGAATGATATATAGATAATTTTTGTCTATCAAGATGCACACAACAGTTTTATGGATCTGAAAGCACAGTTGCCATAGAGACAATTGAGAGCATTAGACACGAAACTCCGAACTGTCCACTGAACACTGTGTGTCACTGTTGTTTACTTCATGACTCACTAAGGAGTTATTGGTTATTTTGCCCATCCCATTTAGGGGAGGATTCAAGCAACATCACAACTTTAGAATCATCACCATGTAAATATCAATACATAATTTTCAGTAGAAGACTGTCTACTGGGACCATGTACTCCAAACAAGTTCATCACACACAGTCCTGGTCCAACAAGATCTTGATACTGAAGGGAAAGCTCAGAATCAAAGAGAGCGAAGGGGAGGAAGGGGCAGCACAGCGTAGCCAGACTGTGCCAATTTCCCCCATTGTTCTGTGCCATAGGGCTTAATGTGAGACTGAACCACCTGCTTTCCTCAACGCATCCAGTTCAAATGGCTGCTTAGGAAGGAAAAGTAGCAAAAACATTGCACATTAAAAAGGTAACCTAAATGTTCACCCTAATGATTTAATAAATGCTTGACTAGAAACAGGGGGGTGGGGGGAGATTTTAAAGGAAAAGATGAAGTAGAAGCTTATCATACCTCCGCCAATTTGCTCTCTGAGGGAAAATGTCCACCTTATTTTCTATACAGTGCTCAGTTAAATACAAACTTACTACAAGTCAATCCAAGCATAGATTATGAAAATGAATGTTTTTAAATAATAATGCCTTTTTTAAAAAAACTCCATATCTCCACCTATCTTTAGAAAAACTGTTTTTAAAATTATGTTACGGTGCTCTTGCCAGTAAGCACACATACTTGCCTCATATGTCAGCATGGAACAACAGTTCTAGAAGAGTAATGGACCTCTGTGACTTTAGGAAAGGATAGTGCCATAAAAAGTGGAATTCTCTAATTGCTATATGCTGAACAGTTGAAAATGTGGGCCTAGGAATGCTGTTGTTATGTTTTAAAGGTAATATACACAACCAAGTCAGCTGCCTATCCTTGAGGTGTGTTTGAATACTTATTTCTTCCTAGACATTGTTTGGACCATGTGGAGTCTGGGGACACAAAATTAAGTAAGACAGTCTATCCTTAAGAAGCTCACCAACTGGAAGTGAGGGGAAGAGGTGGGGAAAGGTAAACTAAAAAAGTAAAATCCACTATGGCAGCAGTTCTCAACCTGTGGGTCGCGACCCCTTTGGCGGTCGAACGACCCTTTCACAGGGGTCGCCTAAGACCATCCTGCATATCAGATATTTACATTACGATTCATAACAGTAGCAACATTACAGTTATGAAGTAGCAACGAAAATAATTTTATGGTTGGGTCACAACATGAGGAACTGTATTTAAAGGGCCAGAAGGTTGAGAACCACTGCTCTATGATCAGTGCTATAAAAAGAGAAAATGTGGAGTAAGTGCTGATAAGGCCTAGATGTCAGGAAACCTAATTTGGTTTCTTTTCTTTCTCCCCCTTAAGTAAAAATCTTTAAAAATTCAGTTGCCCTGGCCAATGTGGCTCAGTTGATTGTGTGTCATCCTGTGCACAAAGGGTCGCCGGTTTGATTCCCTGGTGGGGGCACATGCCAGGGTTGTGGTTTGATCCCAGGTGGGGGTGCATGCACGGGGGCCAGAGTGGGGGCAGCCAATCAATGTTTCATTCTCCCATCAATGTTTCTCTCTCTCCCTCTCCCTTCCTCTCTCCCTAAAACATCAATGAAGACATATAGAAAAGAAAAAAAAAAATTCTCTGTCTCCCATCACACCCCAAGATAGACCCAAATGTTATTCTGTGTACACTGAGGAACATGAATCAACATGAGAAGCAAATCTTTTCATTTAAAATAAGGAAGCTACCACTCCGCAAGTCAGAGCATTTCACTTCTTAAGATGCAAGGATATAATTTCTTTGCTAGCATGATAGGGTGAGCAAGCGGGTCCCATTCTTCCAAAGTTTCTTTTCCAAGAAAGGGGTTTTCAAATAGCTGCATCCTTTGCTTTACTAGGCCCTAGGCAGGTCACTTAAACTCTCTGAACTTCAGTTTCTTCATTTATAAAATGGTCACAAAAATAATCGCTAGCTCACATAGTTGCTGCCAGAAATAATAAAGTAGCAATGCTAAAAAAAAAAAAAGTAACTAATGTTCCTGGAACCTTTAATAAAGGATCAATAAATATTCGCTCTAATTATGTAATGCAGTTCTGAAGATTATAATTATCATATACGTGACTTCCCAAAAGGCTTATTTATGGTTGTGGAGCAGGTAGGGTAATGGATGCCGTTGGATCCTGAGCACATATTTTGCTGCATGTAGTGTATGAACACTACATTTCCAAACTGAGGGTTTAAATGTACCAAAATGTCAAGCAATGGCTTTATTGCACCCTAGTTATTGGTCTTTCAAGTTAATACATAATTTCCTCTCTAAGCAGTTATTATAAAGCTTAACAATAAAAAGATGGGCCACAGCTGCAGGATGAAACAGTGGTGGTGTCGGTAATGCACAATATCCAGGGGGAATAGGAGGAGAGGATTCGAGGGGGATGTTTCCCAATGGGGAGGGTTTGCTGGAACCAGACTTTGCAATTTGGGTTAGGGTCAGGGAAGCACCAGGCCTCAGGAGGAGGATTCCAGGCTGGTGAAGTCTTTCCATTAGACAGGATCTGCAAGTGCAAGACTTCAGTATACACTAGCAAAACAGTATGAAGAAAATCTGGCTCTTCCCAAACAGTGCCATAACCTTCCCGGTATGTTGGCCCATATTTCGGGACTGAGAAGAGGGTGAGAGAACTTGATTGTCCTGGGTTTAATGGTCTCAACACATCTGGCTCTTAACAGCTTTACGCAATTCCTTTCCCAAAATTTGCTTGTGATCACAGAATGTACGTCTAACCTGCAGCTTCCAAAACACTTTTTGGCAGCCTCCCAGCTCTACTGCTTTGTCCTTCCTCTTTCTAATGCTGGGAATGCCCTCCCCATCTCTCCTTTCTGCCTATTTCTACTATTTGCATCCATTAAGACTTATTCAGAGTGCCATAGAAGTCACAGGGGGAGAAACCAAGATGGTGGCATAGGTTAACGCCGGAGATTGCTGCCTCGAACAACCACTTCAAAAAACAACTAAAAGACGGAACGGACATCATCCAGAACCACAGGAAGGCTGCCTGAGTGGAAAT
Organism: Myotis nattereri; assembly: GCF_964212035.1. Lineage (NCBI taxonomy): Eukaryota > Metazoa > Chordata > Mammalia > Chiroptera > Vespertilionidae > Myotis > Myotis nattereri. Next base: position 162,599,731 of record NC_138075.1, read on the forward strand.
TCTACAACTAGGAGGAAAGAGAATATCATACCCAGACTCAGAGGAGGCGCAGTGCTGAAGTGAAATACTAAGGTGCGGAGTGCACGCGGAGCGGGCTGGTGGCGGAGGGCGTGGTTGTTGTTTTCAATCAAGAGGGAGTTTCAGACTCTGAGCTCCAGATCCGGGCGAGTCTCTAGGGACCCAGACTCAAACGGGAGAAGCGGGACTGTCTGGCTTCGGTCGGAACTCGAAGGCAGCTTTCTCTCCGAGGTTTGCAGCGGTTGCTGGGACTCTGTGAGGCAGAGCCCCTAGGGATGGAACTGAGAGCAGCCATAACTGCTCGCTCTGGCCCGCCCTGTAGAACCCCGGGGACCTGCCCCGCCCAAGCTCTGGGCAGAGCCATTTGCCGGGTAGCCTCAGGCAAACACTAGATTAGCACCGCCCTGGAGATCCAGCACAGAAGCTCTCCCACTGCAGACACAGCAGACTCTCATAGCCAGTTAGCCTGGAGGTCAAATCACCCCCGGTATTGCCGACAACAATCAAGGCTTAACTACAACAAGACTTTGCACAAAGACCACTAGGGGGTGCACCAAGAAAGCATAAAAAATGAGGAGACAAAGAAACAGGACAAAACTGTCAATAGAGGATATTGAGTTCAGAACCACACTTTTAAGGTCTCTTAAGAACTGCCTAGAAGCCGCCGATAAATGTAGTGAGATCCTCCAGAAATCTAATGAGACCCTCGATGTTATGATAAAGAACCAACTAGAAATTAAGCATACACGGACTGAAATAACAAATACTATACAGACTCCCAACAGCAGACCAGAGGAGCACAAGAATCAAGGCAAAGATTTGAAATGCGAAGAAGCAAAAAACACCCAACCAGAAAAGCAACCAGAAAAATGAAAAAAAGAATCCAAAAATACGAAGATAGTGTAAGGAGCCTCTGGGACAGCTTCAAGCGTACCAACATCAGAATTATAGGGGTGCCAGAAGATGAGAGAGAGAAAGATATTGAAAACCTATTTGAAGAAATAATGACAGAAAACTTCCCCCACCTGGTGAAAGAAATAGACTTACAGGTCCAGGAAGCCCAGAGAACCCCAAACAAAAGGAATCCAAAGAGGACCACACCAAGACACATCATAATTAAAATGCCAAGAGCAAAAGACAAAGAGAGAATCTTAAAAGCAGCAAGAGAAAGAAACCCAGTTACCTACAAGGGAATACCCATACGACTGTCAGCTGATTTCTCAACAGAAACTTTGCAGGCCAGAAGGGAATGGCAAGAAATATTCAAAGTGATGAATACCAGAAACCTACAACCAAGATTACTTTATCCAGCAAAGCTATCATTCAGAACTGAAGGTCAGATAAAGAGCTTCACAGATAAGGAAAAGCGAAAGGAGTTCACCACCACCAAACCAGGATTATATGAAATGCTGAAAGGTATCCTTTAAGAAGAGGAAGAAGAAGAAAAAGGTAAAGATACAGATTATGAACAACAAACATGCATCTATCAACAAGTGAATCTAAGAATCAAGTGAATAAATAATCTCATGAACAGAATGAACTGGTGATCATAATAGAATCAGGGACATAGAAAGGGAATGGACTGACTATTCTTGGGGGGGAAAGGGGTGTGGGAGATGCGGGAAGAGACTGGACAAAAATTGTGCACCTATGGATGAGGACAGTGGGTGGGGAGTGAGGGCGGAGGGTGGGGCGGGAACTGGGAGGAGGGGAGCTATGGGGGGAAAAAAGAGGAACAAATGTAATAATCTGAACAATAAAGATTTAATTAAAAAAAAATAAAGACTTATTCAGCCCGGCCAATGTGGCTCAGTGGTTGAACATCAACCTATGAACCAGGAAGTCAGGCCTCAATTCAAGGTCAGGGCACATGCCTGGTTGCAGGCCCAATCCCCAATAGGGGGCGTGCAGGAGGCAGTGAATCAATGGTTTGCTCTCATCATTGATGTTTCTGTCTCTCTCTCTCCCTCCCACTTCTTCTCTCTGAAATCAATAAAAACATTGAAAAAATACTTATTCAGATGCCAGCTGCTCCATGGAGCCCCCTCAGTGCCTCTGGCTGTGATTTCTTCCTCTTGGTCCTCTGGACAGACATACCTTGGAGATATTGCAATTCGGTTCCAGAACACTACAATAAAGCAGACATCACAGCAAAGCGAGTCACACAAATGTTTTGGTTTCCCAGTGCATATGAAAGTTATGGCTACACTATTTTTGTACTCTATTAAATGTGCAATAGCATTATGCCTTTTAAAAAAAAAAAAACAATGCATATACCTTAATTTAAAAATACTTTATTGCTAAAAAAAAAAAAATCCTATCTTCTGAGCCTGTTGGGAAAATGGTGCCAATAGATTTGCTTGGCACAGGGTTGTCACAAACCTTTAATTTGTTTTAAAAAATGCAGTATTTGATAGGCACAATAAAACAAGGTATGCCTGTATTTTTATGATATTTGATTTCTATCTTAATTATGCCTAACTATGCTCTAGAAAGAAATGTGACCCACGTCTACCTCTTCTGGACGTGACTCTTTAAGTTGCAGGAATCTGCCTTCCACATCTTTGTACACAGTGCTCTGCCTCTTATCGGTATTCAGAAATCTCTCTGAAGTGAGTGAATAAATGAAGGCTGCGCGGCTTAAAGAGACGATGCGTGCTGCTTGTGACTGCATAGCAAGGGTGGCAGCAGATACTGTGCTGGCCAAACAGCCATGTTTTTCAGAAATCCACCTTCAATCACTTTCAGTAACACCACAGGGACCTCAAGAAATTCTTGAACCATAACGTAATTCCTTCGCTTCCAGGTGACCTACATAACAAACCTAAGACCAGTGAACCATTTCACAAATTGGATTGGCACAGCTGTGTTAAAGATACGCTCCTGGATGCAGGCTTCCTTGAAACAAAATTTGCCGGGTGTGCTCAGGGGGATTGGACTCATCACTGCATCTGGAGCTCCTTTTGCCAGAGGTTAGCATTTTGGAGGAAAACAAGAATGCACATGACTGCTTCCTCTGCACTTCACCTCTACACTTGGTGCCACTTTGTCAGCAAGGTCTTCCCTCCCACACTGGCTAACGCTGCACACCACCTGCTCCGCCTTCACTGCCTCTCCTGTCTTCTTTTTCCTTTTAACTTCCTAACATATTATGTGCTTTATTTATCTGTGATGTTTATTGCCTGTTATCTTTGCTAGAATATAAGCTAGTACTTTTGTTTGGTTTTGTTTACCGATGTACTGCTGTATCTGAAGAATCTACAGTGATGCCTTAAACATAGTAGTCCCTCAATACTTTTGTTGAACCATGTGTAGAGAAGGTGTCTAAGCTCCAACGTTCTTGATATTTTAGGATCAATGAATGTCTGTTATGGATGCTGTCCTGTATGTACATAATGGCTTGGTTAATAGCACCCCTGACTTTACTAGCTATTCATCAGGATCACCTAACCTCAAGTTGTAGCAACTGAAGATGACTCCAGCAATGGCCAGATGTCACCCATTTTCAAATAAAGATGGGGCAAAATTACCCCTGTTGAAAATCACTGGTTTAGAGTCTATCTTGAATGAGCATCTTACAGTCCTTTCCTCTCTGGCTGCCCATCTTCTTCTTACCTCCCTTCTGATTCCACATCTGTATTTTCAACCCCTCTGACTTTCCTACATATCCAGGCTCCATCTTAGAGGCTTCTCAAGTTTTCGTTGGCCACTCTTCTTGCCTTTGTTCTGAAAGCCTGATGCAAGATAGTTATGGCCATTGCAGGAGTAAGTTTAGATCAGTCAGATTTTCCTAACAGAGTATCTACCCCCACCCCCCCCCCAAAAAAAAAATGGCAAGAAAGGAAAGCAAGTTATCTTGTTAATATTGATTATCTTCCATAGCATAATTTCTGGGCATTATTAGACAAAGTTTCTGCCTTTACACCTCCACCCCAAGGAAAAGAAGGAAAGAAACAAAGAACCTTCTTTGCTGCACAGCATCTCTGCACCCTGTTTAACCTCAGAAGTGGGGAAGCAAGGCTCCTCAATGATGAGCACCCAAAAATGGTACATTCGTTACAATAATAGATTTGAATCAGACTCACTTTCACCTCTGGTAACTCGGAGAAAGGGACTAAAATCTATCCCCGCAGCTAGTGATAGAAGAGTGAGATGCTATATCTGATTTGTTCTTATGTTTTCTTCTATTAATTCTTAAGCATCAAAATCCTGCTCAGGGTCTAGCAGGGGCAAGAAGGGGTAGAGAGAGCTATTAAGAAATAGTGCTGCCTTCAACCTTGATTCCTGCCTGAAAGAATTTTTTTAAAAGCCTGCTTTAGCCTTTAAATAGCTTTGCAAGTCACATTTCATGACAACACTGTCTAGAAAAATGCACTGTGAGCCTAAGGCACCAGCATGAAATCAAAACATCCCCTATAAATATCATGGGGAATCAGATTGCACCCGGGGGAAATAAACTCCCAAGGAGCAAATCTGAAATTTTCCAGGAAGCCTGGGTTCTTTTGGAGCATTAGAGGGATCATTTGATGGGCAGAACATTAGCTGATCTCTGAACACCCAGCTACATAGGCACACACCCACAGTACAATTAAATCAGGAGCTCATTTTCCTGAATTCACAATAAGTATATAAAAAGCAGAGAAGGAGCTTGACCTAAATTGAACACTGTTTTCTTCATGCTTTTAAAAATCTTGTACTTTTTTCCCCCTTTCAACCAGCTTTTCATACTTCCAGACTATTTATTTACAGATTTTTTTTTTTTTTTTAGGCTTTGAATGTACTGTAAGTAAAATGATACCAGCCTCCCTTAGTCTATACCTTTCAGAGAACCAGACAAAGTTGCTTTCAACTGCAATCCGCCCCGAGGAGGCTTGGCTTAATCTTCACTACAACTTCTACTCTCAAACTTTGGTGGCCCAGAAGGAAGAAGGCAGAGGAAGCAGGATGAGCAAAGGAGAAATTTCAAAAGCACTCTGGCATCTGCATTTCAGAGCATCCATTGGGTGCTATACAGTAAGAAAGTGAAATGCTTCTTTATGGGGAAATAAGACAAACTAGACACAGTAATTCTCTTTTTAAATAAATGAACACATGATAAACATACTAAAAATATTTAATGAGAGGCTGAGGAAATGTCAAGTAAGTTTGCAGCAACAGAGTCACATTTTTCTTACAGGAAGGTGAATTTGAGTTAGATTTCCAAGGAAATTAGAGATGCAGCTTATGAAAAAGAATGAGAGACGATAGTGTTTTAAAAATTATCTTTATAGCAGGGCTTGCCCTAATGTCTACCAGGGGTGGGCAAACTTTTTGACTCGAGGGCCACAATGGGTTCTTAAACTGGACCGGAGGGCCGGACAAAAGCATGGATGGAGTGTTTGTGTGAACTAATATAAATTCAAAGTAAACATCATTACATAAAAGGGTATGGTCTTTTTTTTTTTTTTTTTTTTTTTTTTAGTTTTATTCATTTCAAACGGGCCGGATCCGGCCTGTGGGCCGTAGTTTGCCCACGGCTGGTCTATATTAAATATTTAATGCTATGGATCGTTATTGAAATAAAATGTACTAAATCAATTGTATTAAAATTGTGTTCTGGTGCTCATTCTGCCAGTAACCAGTCCCTGTGACCTTATAAATATTTCTTTCCCTAGTATTTCTGCTTCCTGGTTTTCTCAGTAAGACAATAAGAATAGTTTATATTTTAAAGTCACTAAAAGGATAGCCAAAATCTGTGTGGCTTCTGAGGTTCTTCTAGTCCTAAAAGCCTACCTGGAATACATGTAAAGGTATGGTTTTTCTTTATTCTTTATTTTGATAACTCCCAAAGTGCTTAAATTATAGTTGCTTTAAAACACCTAGGAGGAAAAAATAAACCATAAACATATCCACAAAATGAGTTCTAGGTATTTGTGGAGTAGGCAATTATTGAAAGAACGTGACTTAAATGGCCTGTAAAGGCCCTCCCCAAACATCACATGTTTTGATCTTCTACCTTTTTAACTAGACTGACATTGTATTATCCAAGAAAGATAAAAATAAAAGCAATTTAATGTATTAATAGGAATTATAGAATATTCAATTTGTAGTGGCCACCCATTCTTATCTAAAAACAAGAACATTTAGGAATTGGAACAAAGTCAGGTAGATTTTGGAGAAAGACTGAGGAAAGGATAAAGGGCTAAAGCCTGAGGCACTGCAGAGGAGGGCTAAGGAGTCGTACAATAAGGAAGACAGAACTTTCCATCTCAGGGTCTCAGAAAGCCAGAAGCCACTGCACAGCCAGGGTGGGGATGAGTAAAAAGTGCTCAGATTGCGTAAAGAGGAAGGGTGGAGAGTCACTGAAGAAAAAAATCCACCTACTTATGGTTTTACTAAGGACTCTCCTTGTTCAGATACAAAATATGTGTTCAAGAATATTGCCTTATGCGGAGACTGACTAGCCAGGTCTCTTTATCCCCAAATGAACAAGCACCAACCAACAGTATTGGCAAACTTTTCCACATCTCACAGACTTCAAGGAACGTGTGAGGAAACCAACTGGGCTATGTCAGACCAAAGCTCCCCTCCTGGAAGAGGAGACAAAGTCCAAGGGAACTGACCTACTTTTACCAACTCAACTTCCAAAAAAATATCTAATTATAAGATGTTGTATTTCTTGCAGAAATGAGGCAAATTGGTGACTTAGTAACTGCGTCAACTAGTCCTGTCAGACTGTCAATCATTGATATTTTTCTTCTCACTTTCAATGTTTTTAAATGGCAATCCTAGTATATGAGAGAATGAATATGACAGCTCAATCAGTATCACGCTATCCTGACTCTCAGGGCCCCTTCACAAGCTAAATGAAAATGGAATGTATGAAGGGAGACTCCCTTCTTTTCCTCCTTGTCCACTCTTAACTTTGCTTTATAGAACTCCATTACAGTACAATTTCTCCTTTTTTCCAGATTTGGAGGGGTTGACAGTAAGAGAGACTATAGCAGATTTTCCTTAAACTTGAATCAGCAAATAAAACATTAGAATTTGCTGCGTCCCTGGTACAAAGGTCGGGGCTTCCAAGCAGGGACCCAAGCCAACATTTCCTTCCAGAGGGGCTTACTGTGGCCATTCTTTGAAGTACATACTCTAAAGAATAAGCTAATTCATCTTCTAAGAAATATATTTTATAAGCAACGCATAATCTAAAATGTTATTAATGAGAGGAAGCAGAATCATGTAACTCTAATAACCATGCAGATCTGTAAAATCTCTGATGTGCTGCTGCAAAAGCAAAAAATAAAGATCAGAGTTTAGGCCATTATGCTAGTCCATAAACAAACCAAACTCTACTCAGAAAAATGTTGAGCTATGAACTCAGTGTTCTGGAAATATGTGTGCATAGGAATCAATTCAGAAATTCCTAATGAGGAGTTCTAATTCCATGTCTACATGTCTTTCTGGTGTTCCCAAATAGGCCACAACTGACCCACCATGGAAGAGATATGTGCTTGCTCTGTTGTCCTTACAGAAAACAGCCGTCGTATATCTGTGTTGAGCAACTCTACTCTCTTTCTTGGCTCCTTTGGTGAAAGATGGTGGTTTAGAGTTACTAACATAGCCCCCTGTAGCCACTAGCCATTTAACTCTTGGCTAAATTAAATGAGGGCCTTCCAAGACCGCCACACCTTATGCCAATTGATGATCCACCTTGATAGACTGGACAGATATTATTTACATGCAGAAAACGCCTCCATACACAATGGCATATGTGCTAAAAATAACTCTCCTTCCTCTCCCAAGCAGGAAGGAGAATTATAATGGTTATAAATAAGGAAACTTTTAAATCTGAGCTAATTTATGTTTTTAAAATGAAAACATTCACAAGATGTAATACTTTATACTTCGTAACAAATTACTTGTGATGTACCATTACAATAGACTACCTCATTGTGGTATGGCAGCATTTTATTAATGATTCTTAATGAATTATTCTGACCCAAAGACAAAAATAAATATTTTTTTAGTAAAGAAAACTTTAGATAATGAATATGGTTTGTCAGAAAGCTGTAAATTCACCTAACGAGCTTTCTCTGATTATTTTACTCTGGGATGGAAAAACTTACCTCAAGCAAAATATTTTTTCACTAGAATATAGCTTTTGTCTTGTTTAACTCATTCCTGTCAGCTGAGTCAGGTCTATATCCTCCTTTACACCTAGTTAGATGAAAGAGCTCAAGAAGTATGTCAGGGTAGGAATTTAAATTGTCGGTGAAAATGGCTAACATTTAAGTGATAGTCAACGTATTTCTTCACATGGCTTGCAAGACCCCTCAGAGCCTGATCCTTACCTTCATCCTTCCAAGCTCATTCCCCTACACCACTCATGCTCCCACTTCTCTCCACCAACAACCTCCTGCCATCAACATTATATACTCCTGTTATCCTGGACCTCTTTCCTGCAGCCAGACACTCATAGCCTATTCAATTCCTGGCTCTACCACTTACTCCCTGTGTAGCATGAGGCAAGTTTCTGAACTAACTGTGTCCCAGAATTTTCATCTTTATTCCTAAATTGGAAACAATAACACCCTATTCATAGGATTGTTGTAAAACTAAAATGAAATTGGTCATATGGGACACTTAAAAATACCCACTAAATACTGGTTGTTATTGATAGTATTAAGTCCTCAACCTATAACACTCATTCTAGCCTTACCCTCTTTCATATACTTAGTTCCTACATATCTTTTACATATTCACTTACACAAGCAATCTTCCAGAATAACCCCATCCCTAAGATAATACTACTCCCATTTGTACTCTTGTCCCTTATCAAAGAATGTAACATTGCCTGCTGTTACTTTTTGTGCACTCTGCTTATTCTCCTGTTTATCTGTAATGTAAGCTCCATGAAGACAAGTCTACATCTTGGCTGCTCTCCATTTTATTCCCAGTTCCTCCCAAGCACTTGGTACATAGTAGACCCTCAAATACATTTGTTAAAAGAATGAAAGAACTAATAAATACATTTGTTAAGAGAATAAAAGAAGTAATAAGTCAAAGTTGACTGTCAAGAGAAAGTTACTTCTGCTTGAATTTAAATTTTATTGTTTCTTCTATAAAATGCTTAGTTAGCTAATCATTGGCATCACTTCTCTTTCACCGTCCAAAACCCCGTTGCTGCAGAGAAAGAGAGAATTAGACTGGAAACAAGTTGAAAGATTATGTAAAATGGAAGCTACTAGAATTATAAGCCCTTCCTTGAATGTTTTCCCAAGACTCAGCAGAAAAGGCTGCTTTTGTACCCCAGAATTCTCATGCTAAGATTAAATATGAGATCTAACATTTCGCAAAGTTTTAGGCTATCAAACCACATTACAAATACAAAAGCATTTTCATCAGAATTAAATTAATATAGAGAAATTCTGACTCCACATTATAAATTGTTATGTTTATAATTACGCAGTTTTTTAATACCCATAAGATTATGTCTGAAATGTTTTTCTGTTCATTGTAGAAAGCTTGTGTAAATACATAGAAAGCAACTATAGGTATAATGCTCACATTGTAATGATGAATAATGAATAAGAATATTCATGAAATCCTAGGGATTCATGTATTTATTCAGCCAATATCTATTAAACTCCTATTAGGTGTCAGACACTTGCTAAGCAATGAGCATATAATGATGAAGAGGGCAGGTGAGCCTGGCCTCTTAAAACAGAATGCAGACATTAGAGAAATAAACCTCAAGCAATTATATAATTATAAATTATGATAAAATCTGTAATGACACTAAGAGAGTTTATAACAGAGGAAACCTAATTGATATTGAGATGTTATGCACATATTCTCCAAGGATATTATATTTTTATTGATTTTAGAGGGGAAAGAGAGAGAGAGAGAGAGAAAAAGAGAGAGAGAGAGAGAGAGAGAGAGAGAGAGAGAGAGAGAGATTTGTTTTTCCACATATTTATGCATTCATTGGTTGATTGTTGTATGTGCCCTGACCAGGGATCAAACCTGCAACCTTGGCTCTAACAAACTGAGCTACCCAGCCAGGGCTTCTAAGGATGTTATATTTAAAATGAAACTTAAAAAAAGAATTAATGCTAATTATACACAAACTTAGACCGAAAACATAGGAGTAACCACTGAATAAATCATTTAATAAGGCCAACATTACCCTGATACCCAAACCAGACAAAGCTATTATAGGAAAGAAGAAAGAAATATCCCTCATGAAGTAGAAGCAACAGCCTTCAGCAAAATATTAGCAAATGGGATCCAAGAATATAAAAATAATAATAGATCTTAAGAAAATGTAAGGCTGGTTCAACATCTAAAACCAACAGAGGTAAAATACAATATCAACAGATTAAGGCAGAAAACCATCTAACCACCTCATAGATGTAGAAAATATATTTGACAAAAGTTGACAATCATTCATGATAATACCTCTTAGCAAACAGGGAATAGGAGAGAATTTCCTTAATGTGGTAGATCTCTAAAATACCTACAGCTATCCTCATAGTTACTGATGAAAGACTCAATGCTTTCCCCATGTAACAGGTAACCAGGCATGAATATCCGCCCTCACCACTCACATTCAACATCACACCTGAGGTTCTTGTCAGTGCAATACAGGAAGAAAAAAAATACTAGTAAAATAAAGGCATACAGATTAGAATGAATGGAATAAGACCACCTTTATTTGCAAATAGCATAATTTTCTGTGAGGAAAAATCCCAAGTAATTTATTTAAAAGTTAGTAGAACTAATAAGTAAGTTTAGCAAAAATGAAGGAAACAGATCAATTTTTGTATATTATATTTCTGTATTTCTATATAGTATTTCTGTACTTATATTTCTATATGGTAGCAATGAACTATGGTAGAATGGGAATTTGAAACAGCATAAAAAATAAAATGTTTAAGTAGAAATCTAACAAAATATAGTTTCTATATGTTGAAAAATATAAACATCTAATGAAAAAAAATCAAAGAAGACCTGAATAAAAAAAAAGTTTATATCATGATCAATGTTGAAAAACTCAATAAATATGAGATATAAATCATTCCAAACTGAACTGGATTCAATGCATTTCCAATCAAATCCCAGAAGATATTTTCTTTCAAAATTAATGTTAACTCTAAATTAAAATTAAAATGCAAAGGAACTAGAAAGCCAAAATATTTGAAAGAGAACAAATTTAGAAGATTTCACACTACCTAATTTTAAGACTTGTGATATTGGTGAAAGAATAGGTATATACATTGATTAATAGAATACAATAAATACCAAAGATAGAATGGCATATATGTGGTCAATTTATTTTTCATAAAGATGCAAAGGTAATTCAATGAAGAAAGGATGGTTTTGTAAGAAATGGTGCTGCTAGAACAGTTGGACATTTATATGCAAAACAAAATAAAAGTTTTAACCCATACTTGTACTACATACAAAAAATTTTACATATATATGTAAAACTATAAAACTTCTGGAAGAAAAAATATGAAAAATATATTTGTGATATTGATTTAGACAGAAATCCCTTAGATATGATACCAAAAATATGATCCATAAAGATATTGATAAATTGAATGCTACATAATTTAAATTTTTTCTTCAAAAGACAGTGTTAGAAGAATAAAAACACAAACCACAAACAGGGAAAAAATATTTGCAAAACATGTATCTTCTAAAGGACTTGTATCTAGAATTTATAAAGAACTCACTAGTCTCAATAATAATAATTCCCAAGTTCTCAATAATATTAATGAAACTCTTGAGCCTCAAATAACACAATAAAAAAACATGGGGGGAAATTGCAATACATATTTCATCATAGAAGATATACAGATGGCAAGTAAGCACATGAAAAGATATTGAATATCATGAATCATTGGGAAAATAAAAATTAAAACCACTATGAGATATCATTATATTCCTATTAAATTTGAAGGAATACATTTTTTTAAGTGAGGGTGGAGGCTAGAGAGCAGTACCACATTCTGGCAGATATATGGCCCATCTAAAACTCTCATATATTGTTAATGTAAAATGGAACCACCATTTGGGGAAATATTTTGGCAGTTTCCTACAAAGCTAAACATATGCTTATTATATGACTCAGCAATGCCAATGCTGGGTATTCATCCACAAAAAGTAACAACGTGTGTTCATACACAAATCTGTAAGCAAAATATATACTGGGTTTATTTTTAATCATCAAAAACTAGAAACCACCCAAATGTACTTTAACTGGCAAACAGATAAACAAATTATGATACTTCTGTGTAATGGAATAGTACTAACAAATAAAAAGGAAAGAACTACTGATACCCACAACAACTTGGATGATTACATTAAGCAAAAGAAATGAGACTCAAAAGTCTGCATACTGTGTGTTCCCATTTGTATAACACTCTGGAAGAGATCAAATGTATTGTGGATGTTACTGTTGAGGCCAAGTGAGAGCATGCGTTCTTGGTCTGCTCTGTCCAATTTCATAGCTACTGCACACTTTGCTATTGAGCACTTTAAACTGTGACTAGTCCAAAGAGGGATTGTATAAAATACACACCAGATTTCAAATATTTAATTGACTATAAAAAATTTAAAATATCTCATTAATAATTATTTTGTTGGTTCCATGCTGAAAGGGTAAGATTGACATATTGCGTGAAGGCCTTGGGTGGGCTAGAATAGGTCAGTGAGAGTAAAAGGACATCTGTATAAGAACGATGCATACATATGGATCTTTCAAAATTTGTAGAACTCTACACTAAAGAGAGTGGATTCTAATATATTTAATGTATATCTCAATAAACCTGTTCCCCAAAATTAACAGTTACCACTTACCTCATATACTTTTAAGAATTTTCAAATCCTCACATAAATAAAAGTATCTACCATTGTTCCTTTTTTGCGATGAAGTGACAAAATTCTAGAATAGTGTTGCTGTATATTTCCTAAGGTAAGCCATGAGAGTGAGCCACACATAACATTTTAAATTTTTCAGTAGCCATGTTTTTAAAAATCATTTAAAAAAACAGATGAAATTAATTGTTTAAAATCTTTATTGTTAGAAGTATCACATATGTCCTCCTTTTACTCTCACCGACCTCGTCTAGCCCACCCAAGGCCTTCACGCAATATGTCAATCTTATCCTTTCAACATGGTACCAATAACATAATTATTAATGAGATATTTTACATTCTTTATAATCTATTAAATATTTGAAATCTGGTGTGTATTTTATACAATCCCTCTTTGGACTAGTCACAGTTTAAAGTGCTCAATAGCAAAGTGTGCAGTAGCTATGAAATTGGACAGAGCAGACCAAGAATGCATGCTCTCACTTGGCCTCAACAGTAACATCCATAAAACATTTGATGTACTGAATTGCATTTAATTTAATATTCTACTGTGAGCTATAAAAAAGAATCACAATTTTGCAATGGTTAAAAAGAGAGAAATGTCACTTAACTATTTGAACATCAAAATCAAGTTACAGGCAACTCCCAAGTTTTACATTAAAAGCTATTATTCTCTGTTCTGATGCAGATTCTCTTTTTAAAAAAAATATATTTTTATTGATTCAGAGAGGAAGGGAGAGGGAAACATCAATGATGAGAGAGCATCCTGCATGCCCCCTACTGGGGGCCAAGCCCACAACCCAGGCATGTGCCCTGACCAGGAATAGAACCATGACCTCCTGGTTCATAGGTCAACACTCAACGACACTGGCTGGGTCAGATTCTCTTCTTAATAGAAATTTAAGTGCCCTTGACATCAATATACATAGTCCCCATATAACAACAAAACTTCTGATTGACAATCCTATATAATGAAAGGCTAATATGCAAATCGACCAAACAGTGGAACAACAGGTCGCTATGACATGCACTGACCACCAGGGGGCAGATGCCCACACAGGAGCTGCCCCCTGGTGTTCAGCATGCTCCCACAGAGGGAGCACTGCTCAGCTAGAAGCTGGGCTCACGGCTAGTAAGCACAGCAGCAATGGTGGGAGCCTCTCCTGCCTCCATGGCAGCACTAAGAATGTCTAACTGAAGGCTTAGGCCTGCTCCCAGAAACCATCAGTTGGACATCCCTGGGGGCTCACAGTCTGGGGTGAGGAACCCCTCCCTTGAGTGCATGAATTTTGTGCACTAGGCCTCTAGTCTAATATAAATATAGTGGTGGAGGGGAAAACCCACAATATTTTTGTTGCCTAAGTTGACCAATCAGTGAAATTATTATAATGGTTATTACACCCCATACAACCACAGTACTTTCCCACAAAACTAGAAATCAGAAAGAATATGATATATTTCTAGTTTTTCCTGAGAATTAGGATTAATATCTTTCCAACCTAGAATGAGAGAAATTACACCTCCTATCCAACAGGTTTCTAGAGCATGTTAAAACTATATTAAAAAAGCATAGTAGATGCTTAAAATGTTTACAAAATGAATAGATGTTGGAGAGATTATGAGTGAATTCTTATACTTTATTGGTGAGTGCCCAAAACTGTTCAACCCTATGAGGATAATTTATCAAGACTGTTCAGAACTATATTTTGTAAATTTTTTCTTTGATCTATAAGTCCCTTCTCCAGGGATTTATCTAATAGGTTTACTTGCCCACATTTAAAGTGACTTATGAATAAGATTATCCATTACAGCTGTATCTATATATATAAACAGGGAATATGCTAATTAGCTGAGCATCACGACCACCTAGGAGGAGCTGCGTGAACAGATGGACAGGAGGGGACTGCAAGCCGCCCCCACCCCAGCGGACGCGGGGAGGCTGGTGCTGGGAGCAGGTCGGAGCAGAGACACAACACACAGGAGCTCCTGCCCCCACCCCAGCAGACACAATGCTGCAGCCAGCAGACGCTATGCGGGTCAGGCGTGGGTCCCAGCCCCCAGTAGGGTGCCTCCTCACCCGGCAAGAGGCGGGGCACCTCCTCGTGTGATTTCAATCATGTGCTGGGTCTCTAGTGTAATTATAAAAGTCTATAAATAATGAAAATGTCCCTCTGTTAGGTACTAGTTAAATGAAAATCTATAAAACAAAACACTATAGAGATGGAGGGAGGAAAGAGAGAAAATAAAACTATGTATGCATATGGAAATCTCTAAGCTATATTGTCTGTGCAAAAAGGCAATGTGGAGAATGCAAGTATAATATTTCCCTTTAGGGTAAAAAATGAGTTAAATGAAAATATATGTTAGTAGGTGCTTTTAGTTCCATAAAGAAGTTCTAGAAAACTACAAACAAACAGACCAAAAATAAATAAATAATTAAAAGTCATTCCCTTCCTGCAAGGGTTAAAGAATGTCATGAATGAGAGTCAGCAGCAGAAATTTGATTTTCATTTTGTAATTTTTAAGTTGGCTATTTGTTTGTAAATTCAAAGTCAATTCTACTTTAACTTTACCATTTTATTTCATTTTGAATTTTCTGGACCTGTTTCAGTTAACGCTTCCCTTGAACTACCTAAGAGTAAGATAAAAGGGTAAGAATCATTATTTTAAAGCAAATTTTTATAGTTACACTTGTTAGGTTCTACCTACATAACTCCCTATAATGGTTATAGTATCTTTATTATGTTTATTTATAAACAGCTCCCTGTTTTAGAAAATGTAAAAGTATTCCTGATTTATGATTTTTCATAGTAACAGTTTAAACATAGAATACATTAAAATACTTTTTAAGAAGTACTTGATATATGGATTTCTTTGTAGGCAACACTATTTCAATAATGGATAAACTAAAAAATGTACTAGCTATGGAAATCTTAAATTGGATAATAAATGCTAACAGTGGAGCTTCCAAAAAAAGCTGCTTTAAGATGTGTAAATTGAATAAAAAGAAAAAATGTCAATGTTTTTCAGAAGTAAGGCTATAGCTGTGTTGGTAGATAGATGTAAATAATATCAATCTTAGTTCACACACTGGTTGTTCAATAAAACAACATTCTGCATTCTTGTTTGCTATTTAGCTTAGTAGCTGATATTTATCCTTTATTCCACTAAGGAATAGGTAAATGGAATGCCAGTCATTCTCTCTTCTCACCATCCTGATCCTCCCACTCCATGGACCCAATGCTCATGTCAAGGATTTTAAATCCTGTGCAATGTTGAGGCTTCAGGAGGGGGATGGAGATGAAGACAGCCTCCCTCTAGTCATTGGCTGCACACAGGTTAAAACCAAGATGTCTGTCACCCAAGCCCTCAGCATCCCAGCAAGGCCGTTTCCTGCTGCTCTGTGCGGTTTTTCAGGGCACAGCAGGAATCTTTTCCCAATATGGGAAGCCTATCTACTTCCTCTTTAGCATCCTGCTATATTTTGGACATTGCCAGAAAGCCTGGTCTCTATTGCTCTGATAGCCACACATAACTCTTCCTCTGGCCTGGGTCAGTGGTCGGCAAATTCATTAGTCAACAGAGCCAAATACCAACAGTACAACGATTGAAATTTCTTTTGAGAGCCAAATTTTTTAAACTTAAACTATATAGGTAGGTACATTGTTATTAACTTAATTAGGGTACTCCTAAGCTGGTCTTTACTAAAAACGTCCTCAATCTGATTGAGGTACGTTCGCTGAGATCGACCCCTTCCAACTCTCCCATCCACGTGTGGATGGGAGAGTTGGAAGGGGTCGATCTCAGCGAACGTACCTCAAAACAATGTACAGTGGGGCCTTGACTTACGAGTTTAATTCGTTCCAAGACCGAGCTCGTTAAGGAGCTCATTAAGGAGCTCGTTAACTCAAATTACTCTATCAACTCAATGCAAAAAATCGGCCGAGAGACATCTGGTATCTCAAAAACCTCGTTAGTCGGGACACTGGTAAGTCAAGGCCCCACTGTACCTCCCCCGCGCTGTGTAGTGGCCCGCCTGCTCCTCATCTCCCGTTGCCCGACTGACCGACACCCCCCACTTCTTCTAACGCCACTTCTTCAAAATAGACTCGCCCAGGCCGAAAACCGACTTCTGCACATGGGCCACGAAGTTTCAATCTCACTGTACATGCGCGTGCCTGCACATGGTATTTTGTGGAAGAGCCACATTCAAAGGGCCAAAGAGCCACGTGTGGCTTGCGAGCCGAGGTTTGCCGACCACTGGCCTGGGTGAATCTCTTTTTAGTCTCTCAAAACTCCTAGGTGATTCTGAGACTCATCTTGTCCAAAGTCAGAGATCAAGTCAGTACAAAGGCTGTCTGTATGTGGGGCCAGGTTTCCTAATACCCTAGCTAGACACTCTTTAGAATCCATATGTACAGAGTAAAATCTACTACCATCCTGAAAAATCCAACAGAGCCCTTGATGAATTATTTGCTGCGAGAGAATGTGCAGTCACATGAACAAACTCACATAAGCCATGTGTATTTAGGATCGACCCTCTGACCGAACGCTTAACATGGAGGAGTCATGTTGCCAGAAACTCAACAAATACTGTTCCTTTGAATCTTCCATGTGCTAAAGGAGGAAGACGAGATCCAAAGGATTTCAGTTAATTTCACAGTGCCTTCTTGTGGCCCAGCGAAAATTTGTGGCCGAGCCTGGTTGAGTCAGAGCCTGAAGTCAAATCATTAAGGTGCACTGCTCTGCTACCTGTACAGAGAGAGCACTGTTTTCATGTTTAGCACATGGACATCTAAACCTACCGAAAAGGGAATGATGTCTAGCTGTAAATTAGTCTGTTAAGTACGGCTGATGACTTAGCTTCCATATGATGCATCAACACTATCCCATAACTGAACACACACCACTGCCCTTACAGCTATACTGACATCTCCTGAAAGGCTGTGCTAGCAATCTGTGATTTAGAGCTCCCACCACAATATATATATCATCTTGAAAAAGAATTCTTAATTACCACCACAATATTTCAAAAAGCCAAGTCAATGTTTTAAAGTATATTTTATGATATAATTATAACAGAGGAGCTGAACACTCACATAACTGTATTGACTCCAGTAAATTTGGAAGTAACAAGACATATATCTATCTCTCTATATTACGCCCTTCCTCCTAGATTTGTTGTTTCCAAGTACAACCTTCCACAGATCAATCATTTTAAATACATTCTGCAACGTAAGCCCATTCCTGATGTTACATAATTGGCTTCTATTTCATCAAGATTGAAAACAATTTATGGTCTGATAGTGTCTCAAGTTTATTACACAGGATTTTATTTTTATAGAATACAATCTTCTCAAAAACAAACAAACAAACAAAAAAAAACAACTGGTCTGTTTTCACATAGCTGTGCATGGTTTTATGAGCCAGAGCCCAGGGCGAAGAGCCACACAGGACTAATTAGATTCATTAGGGCCAGCGTGTCTGATTGGAGCTATGGAGAATCCACCAACACAAGGGCAAGGTTGGGAACCCACCTTTCTTCAAGGCCATGCTTTGCATAGTGTAGGAAATCAATAAATATTTCTATTAATTTGCTCAGAAAGGGTTTTACAAATGCTTAGGCGAGGGGTCCTTAAACTTTTTAAACAGGGGGCCAGTTCACTGTCCCTCAGACCATTGGAGGGCCGGACTATAGTTTAAAAAAAAACTATGAACAAATTCCTATGCACACTGCACATATCTTATTTTGAAGTAAAAAAACAAAACGGGAACAAATACAATATTTGTATTTGCCACGGGCCGTAGTTTGAGGACCCCTGGCTTAGGCGGTCTTACTATTCTGTTTATTCTCTTTAAAAATCGGTACTTCTCAAACTTTAATTGCATACGATATGAATCACCTAGGGATCTTTTCTAAAAAGCGGATTCTATTTCAGTTGACTGAGGTTCTGCATTTCTTACAAGCCTCTAAGTGATGTTCCTGCTACTAGTCCAAGAAACAAAACATGAGAAGCAATCTATTCCTTCAAAATAGATTCGTGCTTATATCATTGTGCTGTCCCTAACTTATCAGACTAATTGTCATCGATTTGTCTATGTTCTTTTCTAAACTATAACCTCCTTGCAACCGGAGACTTGTGTTTCAGTGCCTAATGAATAATTAATATTCAATTAACATTTACTGAATATTGATCGACCAATGAAAGAATATATATAAAATACACTTTTATACACACACTGAAATACATGTAAACACTCCCCTAGCTACCTTCTCATAAAAATGTTACCAGGGCAATGGTGATTTTTTAAAATCAGAGAAAAATTCCTAATTATAATCATGGCTAATATTAACTCATTTAATCCCACAACAGCCCTTTATGAGGTGATATCATTATATTCCCTATTCTAAAGATAGAAATGGAGGCATAGACATGTTAAGTGTCTTATCAAAGTTTGTACAGCTTGAGTCATTGCTGGTATATGAACCTAGGCAGTCAGGCCCCATAGGTCATGCATCTAAATACTACACCATGAAAATGAAAAAGAAAGGAAAAACAAAAGAATCTATCTATCTGCGACTTTCTCAGACTTCTTAATATGCTTTACATCTGCAGAATGGGGTCAGACACAGTGTAAAGACTACTCACAGAATTCTCTACACTGACATTCTTGGATTTAATCCAATTCTCGTGCAACCCCACAGGTTTATGTTATAAAGCAATGTGTCATTTTTCTGGGACACGAATGTGAATAACAAAAGCTATGCAAAGGTTATCCATCAGAATAGGACATTTGGCTGGTATAGGGAGGGAGACCAATAAAGTATAGCACCTACATGAACATATTGCTTTATTTTTCTCTTCTTATCTTTGTGCACATAGAATTCCTGAAAAATGGTGTTATTGTGGTATTCTTAAATTTTGGATTTGCAAAGATTTTTATCCCTAGAAAAATGTCAAGGACCTACACCATGTTCTTGGCTGACATTCACTTATGTGGGCACCTAAATTATAAATCTTTGCATAATCAAGAAGAGAGAGAGATTGCGTGCATTTAAAACATATCAGCTTTCATTATGGGAAGATAATGCATAACATTGTTCTGAAAGAGAAAAAAAATCATACAACTATTTTAAGAGATAAGTCACTATGGTAACCATTTCTCTGTTCAAATTTAGAAAGGCAATGCCTTCTGCTACTGGAAGATTCTCTCAGCTTACAGCAGCAACTATTACATATTATTTTATATCAGGGCTTTTTCTTGTCTTATACTGAATAAGTTTCCATGTTACCTTAATGGCAAATCCCTTATCATTCTACAGAATGACTCATATTGCATATTTAATTCTTAAATGAAAATGTTATTGGTTGGAGCATCCTAAAAGACAAAAATAATGATAAAATATATCTCATCCAGCATGTTAACAGAGGGTCATACATATCTTGAAACAATCAGGTGGTTCTATAGTCATGATTTCAAATATGTGTAAAGTTAAATTTTGTCCAGAAAATGATTTCCTAGATTAATAAAGGAAAGTTAATATGTATAACTCTGTATTGTGAATCAAAATAACTTTACCTACGTTATATTTTTTACATTGGGAGATCTTCCTGCTCTCCCATACAATTATATATCCTATATAATAAAAGCCTAATATGCAAAGTGTCCAGTAGTCTGCTCATCTGTTCAACCAATCAAAGTGTAATATACTGATGATATGTTAAGGCCACTCAACAGCTCACTATGACGTGCACTGACCACCAGGGGACAGACGCTCCAACCAGTAGGTTAGCTTGCTGCTGGGGTCTGGCCAATTGGGACAGGGTGAGATGGGCCGGACACACCCTGAAGCCCTCCTGTGTCCCTCCCTGGCCCTGATCATAGGCCCTGATCGTGTACTGATGGGGTCCTTCAGCCTGGCCTGTGCCCTCTCGCAATTCAGGACTCCTTGGAGGATGGCAGAGAGCCGGTTTCAGCCTGATCCTGCAGGCCAGGCTGAGGGACCCCACTGGTGCACGAATTCGTGCACCGGGCCTCTAGTGTGTTATAATGAAAAAGGCTTTCCCAAGCAGTGGCAAATATTTTCCATATTTCCTGCAAACAGGAAAGACCATAAAGTTTGTTCTACTTTAATAATACTTCCCCGACCCCACTTAGCCCCTTTAGTGCTTACTGCACTGACACCTGAGAACTATAATTTCAGGACAATAATAATTGCAATAATAATAACTATTATGCATTAAACACTTGCTATGTACCAGGTCCTGTTCTAAGATTTCACATGGGCACTAGATTTACAAATTTAGTACAACCAACGATAGTCAGAGATAATTACTTTTAAAGAGTTCAGATTTGCTTATTTAAAAAAAAGATAATAATTGGCTTTGAGTATAATCTCTTCAATCCTCACGACAACACTATGAGCTTGCTCAGGGACCATAGATATTATACAGATCAACTTCCATGTCCTATAAGTCCTCCCTGAATCCACTGTACAGATTAAGAAGCAATCATTTTTCCCTTAGTGCCAAGTTTATGAAATGAAATAGGCAAGGCACTGAATGTAGATGTATTAATAAGACCTCAGGCTTATACTGAATAAAGAGAGAAAAATGGTAGGTAAAACGTATAGTAAATATTCAACATTCCAAATCATGAATACACATGACACCAGTATTTCCTGTAATAATATATTAAAGCACCATAGTTTTGTTTGTTTATTGAAATATCCCTGGTATTCTGAATTTATACTTGATGTAAACAATGATATTATGAGTACTACACTATACTAGTATTCATACAGGAGGAGGCCTGCAATTTAAACATTTGCATATATATCAGATGAATATACTGTTGTTATATGTTACTGTTACTTCTTTTTTTTTTTGTAAGAAGGTAGATGAGTAAATAGTAAGAAAAAAGCAAGCATGCTTATGATTTAGGTAGTTTGCTATAATATATTGGTGTATCAAATTATTTAATCAATTAGATTTTTTGTTTATATACAACTATTACTTCCAAGTAAGCACCCTCATAAACTATTTTTTTAAGTATTAACTATAGCGGATATAATAAAATAGCAATAAAATGTACTTCATCACTGCACCTGATAAATACCTGAAATTCACCAATGTGATGAACTTTCAGTTATAAATAATTACCTATATCCACATCATTAAAAAATCTAATAGGTTAAGTATGTCATCTCATGGCAATACTATTATGGCACTTCCTTTTCCCTAATTCTGTTCTATGCTTCCTTGTTAAAAATCAGCTCTGTTTATATAACACTGCAAAGATGCAAATTAGTGGTAACAGAAAGGATTTTTACCCTTTAAGTAGATTTTTAAAAAGGGACAATTTTCACTAATTATTCCAGATATGTGTTCTACATCAATCATTTCTTATGCCCTGTATTTCCTGAGAACAAGGCTCATTCAGCCCAAAAGAATGATTTTATTTGAAGTCTTTTGTAACATAGGTAAATTATTTCTTGCAATAAAGTCCCAAAGGGCTTTGCAAAATTTCAGTTAGGTGAGCTGAGAGTATAAAGGTCTAATAATCTTTCTGGCCCCTTGAGAGTACTTAATTTATGAGTTATACCTAAATACCCTAAGGAAATGGAAATGGGCAATTTCTTTATTTCACTGTGCGTGTTCAGACCACCCATTAGTCCTAAATTATTAATCCTAACAACTCTCCTTGGAGGCAGGTAAGAGGCAGGCTCATTAATATTGCCCCCCAGATAAGGAAAGGAAGCTCTGCCTGTACCCACCCTCTCCCCTTCCTGCTGCCAGGCAGCTGACATCTGAATCTGACCAGGGGTCCATATCCATGCATCCTGAACACACAAGCTTAAATGGGCTTGCTTATTTCTACTTTTCTATTATTGAAAGAGAAGTGGCAATCTGCTTTCAGAGACCAGCCTACCAACATCTCCTTCCTCGGCTGGTCTGACCTTCAGGCCATACAGCTAGCTGCCTGAGTTGAGTTAAAAATGGACTGCCAATCTGGCTTTCATTTCTGCAGCTCTGCCTCCCAGTGTCCTCCCACTGATCTGTTGATCACACCCTCCTTACTCCTTCTGCTGTTGTTTTTCTGACTGAGTTTTTAGCCTGGACAGCTGAACCTTTCAAGGCCCTAACCTGCAGATCCTTGTACCAGTGACAAAGTAATCCTAGAGGGCTGGGAGCCAACACTAGAACCTCCTACTCTTTGAAAGCCTTTCCCTCCAGGCATCCCCACCCTTTCCTTCCCTGGACCCACCGCCGTCATTGGGAATGGCCACTCTGAACAGATCGTCCCCTGCTGGCACACCAACGCAGGAAACGGGTAGCTCAGAAACTTTGCAAGAGAACATGGTTGGCTTCTTGCCAATGGGTTGTTGACTCTTTCCTGGGTTCCTCTGTCCCTCTGGTTCAAAACTGCGCATCAGGCCTCACAGAATTGATCCTAAGGGGATATAAAGCTGCCTCTTCATTGCCCAAAGCCCCTTCACGACCATCCCAAACCCAAATTCTTCTTCCCCCGGACAGGGCTCGCCAGAAACTTCTGCCTCTGGGAATGACAATTGCTCCAAGCCACCAGGCGGGTGGAGGAGGCCGCTATCCCACTAATGGTTTTGTTTAGTTTCTTGGCCAACTCTCCTTCATTCAGCCTCCCGGCGTCCAGGAGCCAGGTCTAATGAGAAGAGTACCAGGCTCACCCTTCTCGCGGAGAAAACGCATTAGTCATAGATGAAACAGCACAGAGCGTGCCGGAGCCCGAGGGTTCGGGGGGTGCAGACCCTTCCTAAAATGTGCAGAGCCTTGGATGCCTGAGAGGAAAGCTAGAACTGACCGCGCTCAGGAGAGGACAGGGACGCGGGGTGGCGCTGACTTGGTTAGAGCCCAGAACTAAGTGCATAAACGATGCTCATTGAACATGGAAACAGAGTCAAGCCAAGTGTTCCTACGACCCCGCAAAGCGGCGGGTCACGGTAATAGACAAAGGGCGGAAGGCTCCCCCCCCCCCCCCCCCCCCCCCAGCCCGGGACAGGATCTCCAGGGCCCCGCAGCGTGAACGCGCGGGAGCGCGCGCAGGCGGAGGAGTGGCCCCAAAGAATCCAGGTTGGTGGCAGAGGGGGTGGTCAGTTTGGGGGCGTGTGGTGCACCCGGAGTTGCAGTCACGGTAACCTGGGGCCCACCCGGGAATCAGCTGTGTAGCAACAGTGCTGCAAGCCTGTGCGCAACGCCGGCGGCTGCGCCTAGGGCGGCAGAAGTGTCGGGTGGAACTGCAGCCCCGGGCAGCCGAGGGGCGGGGCCGGGGCGGGCGGGCAGGTAGGCGGGGCGGGCCGGCCGGCCGAGGACGCGGGGCCTATAAAGTGCTCGCTGCCCCCGAGGCGGCGCAGTTCAGTGGGGCGGGTGCTAGGTGGGTTGGGACCTAGTGGGGTGCGGATCGCTGCTGGGGTCAGCAGGTCCCAGAGCCCCCCAGGGAGCAGGCTCCAGCGGAGAGTGTCTGCCTCGGTTTACCCCCTGCCTCGGTTTACCCCCTGATTCATTTTACCCCGCAGCGTGACCAGCGAGCGCATCGGCCTCAGCCAACTCCCGGCAGGTGAGCGAGGCGGCGACCCGGATGTGGGGTGCGCAGAGGCGGGGGCCCGTGGTGCCCGGGCCGGGCAGTGGAGGGGGCTGAGCTCCGCGGGACAAGTCGGCTAACTTTGAATGGGTTTCAGGTGGTGGCAGTAGCTGGCGTCTCCGCTCGCGAGACTGCAAACTTGAGTTGCAGGGACCGGTTCCTTCCCTTTGGAAAAGGAGTGCGGGGCTAGTTCGTTCTGGGGACGCGGGGCGTTTTAGGAGCCTCGGCACGTCTTTCCGGCTCTTGCCAATCTGTCCTGGTTGCCTGCTTTTTCCAGCGCCCCAGGCCGTTCTGCCCCGCGAGGGAAACGGAGCCGTTGACCATGGTTGCAACTGGCAGTTTGAGCAGTAAGAACCCAGGCAGCATTTCAGAGTTGCTGGACCATGGCTTCTACCCGGGGAGCCTGATAAATGGTGAGTTTCCCAGTGCCCGCCTCTCTCTGCTCCAAAGGTTGCAGCCCCTCTATAGATGGGATCGGATTGGCAGGTAGGCGGTATCGCCCCTTTCCTCAGTGGAGGTGCCACAAAATCCATCTGAGAAAACTTGTTTCCAAACTTTCTAGCAACTTCTGACCATGCTAGTGAGAAACAAAGTAAATAAATAAATAAATAAATAAAAAATACTGAGGGCTATATAGGTGTAGTATGTTGCTAAGAGGCTCTTTGGGATGAAAAGTTAGTTGGTTGTAAAGTTTTGGTGAATTTTAAGTGTTCAGTTATGTATGTTTTAACAAGTGTAATCATGGTAGTCACTACCATGACCCTCTCTTCCCAAATTTCCATGTACCTATTTGCCATCAATTCCCCCCTTTCCCTCTCCCCCGTTTACTTTTGCCTCTAGAGTTTTGTGTCAATGGAATCACATAATATGTAGTCTTTTGTAACTGGTCTCTTTCCTGCAGTTCAATTATTTTGAGATCCTTCCGTGGTTTCTGCTTCTATCAGCATGTGTTCCTTTTTATTGCCGTGTAGTATTCTATTTGTGGCTATATCCATTATTCTGTTTTTAATGCCAGAAGAAAATTTTAAAACTGCCCTGATGCTGGTCATGCTGTCATTTGCAATTTTAAGCAGCAGTTTCTAAGTGCACACATTGCTCTGCGGTGAGGAGCTGTGTGGGCACAGGCCAATCGCTGAAGACCTTTGGGCCCTCCTCATTTAGAAGGCAAAGTGGCTGATCTAATTTTATAGGCCAACTCTCTAAATTCTCTGTCTTCAGCATATGAAGCCTTATAATTTGGATTGCATTTGTTTTATTTAGTTATAAAAAAAAACAATGATCTAAGAGAATACGCAATGTGGGGAAACCACAACAGCCAATGAGGGTGAAGTAGGCTTAGGGAACAGAGCCCGCTCGACCTCTGCCTGCATCCAATTGACTGTGTGTATGGCATCTTGCCAAGTGGTAGGATTAATTTGGAAGGAAGGTGACCAAATGCAGACCTATCTCTTTTCCTTGCGCAAATCTAATTTTGTTTTCCAAGGACTATTTTGTTTTGGTTGGCCATGGAAAACTACCCAGCTAGTTATAAATATCCCGGCGGGCCTCAAAGGTCTTCTTTGAGCAATTTTTAATCAAAGAGGTTGAAGCTAAAATTGGAATTTACAGGTCATTCCAGTAAAGACTTTTAAAGAAAGAAACAGATTTAATAAATATGTAGTATAGCTCCTCAGATTCATCCTAAAATTCATCACTTAACAATAGCAAAAATTTGGTATTTTAAAGAAATAAACTCATATATTCTCAGAGTCAGAAGGTTCCTTAGTAAAAAAAAAAAAAAAAAAAAAAAAAAGTATATAACCGTTTTTACTCTAGAAGTAATGCATGTTCCCTGTAAAATAAATTGAAAAGTTTCCTAAGCAAGTAAGAGAGCAAGAAATGAAAGAAAATCACTAATAATCTAGGATACCCATAGATTTTTTGATCCATAGTCTTTAAGATTGTGTGTGTGTGCACATAAATTTAAAAAAAAAAAAATGGTTGTATCCTATCCACTGCATTTATCAAAACCTTTATTTCCACTAGTTAACAGCAAAGGGAGATCAGCTGATCTAATATTGGATAAATACTGGAAGCAGGTAGATGTGGTAGAGACCGATGTTGCTATCTTGGTATGTTTTTCCTGCTCCTGGATTTCTTTCCTTTTTTTTTTTTTTTTTTTTTACTTCAAACTTCTATTTTCTACAGATTTTGACTACTGGGATTATGTTGTTCCTGAACCCAACCTCAATGAGGTAATATTTGAGGAGACGACTTGCCAGAGTTTGGTCAAAATGCTGGAGAACTGTCTGTCCAAATCCAAGCAAACCAAACTGGGTTGCTCCAAAGTCCTTGTCCCTGAGAAACTGACGCAGAGAATCGCTCAGGACGTCCTGCGCCTCGCCTCCACGGAGCCCTGCGGCCTGCGAGGGTGTGTCCTGCACGTGAACATGGAGGTGGGCAATGTATGTACAAAGCTGGATCGGATTGTGTGTGACTCCACTGTGGTGCCCACTTTTGAGCTTACACTCGTGTTTAAGCAGGAGCACTGCTCATGGACCAGCTTCAGGGACTTTTTCTTTAGTCGCGGTCGCTTCTCATCCAGCCTCAGACGAACTCTGATCCTGAGCTCAGGATTTCGACTTGTTAAGAAAAAGCTTTACTCCTTGATTGGAACGACAGTCATTGAAGAGTGCTAAGAGGGAAACATTTTGCTAGTAAAAGGTCCTTTGATGATTGGGTAATAAAACTCTGCAGCTGCTCAGTTCCAGTCATTGTAGCTTGCCCTGCCTGCTTTCAACGAAAAACCCGAAAAACCCGCAGTCAAGTTCTTCTGCATTTCATAGTCACAGCAAGCCCAGCGAAAGGGGTTATTCTGTGGCTCTTGAGAAGTGACCCCCATGTCTGCATTATATCACTTTTTTTTTTTTTTTAACAAAATGGAATGGCGTGGAATAAGGAAGGAAAAGGAGCAATCCACTTCAGCTTTGTATTTGACTACACCAGGTTTTCCATGTAGTCTTGCTGATAGACTATTAAACCAACTTTGTTTAGTTTGATTTTCATATTGCTTTTTTTCTTCGGTAAGTTTTCAGAGTGACCCTATCAATCACAGAACCTTACTGAGTGATGCTTAGTCCATCAAAATATCCAGAAGCCCACACCACCAATTTCCTGCCCCTACCCTCATTTGAAGGGTCCTTATACAGGAGAATAGAATTAAGTGGGTGAGCATAATTCACACTTAAACCCATGCAAGAGTGAATAAGAAACTATCAGGAGAACAAAAGTACTTCACTGTTTTTTTTGCATACTCCTCTGGCTATTTTTGTTTGTTTGCTTTAGTGTGTGTTTTTAAATATGTTTTATTGATTTTTAGAAGAAGGGAGAGAGAGAAACATCCATGTGAGAGTGAAACATTGACTGGCTGCCTCCTGCATGTCCCCTACCAGGGATCAAGCCGTAACGTGGGCATGTGCCTTGACTGGGAGTGGAATCAGCAACCTTCCAGTGCACAGGAAGATGACCGACCAACTGAGCCACACCGGCCAGGGTTTCACTCTTCTGTTCTAAAGAGGTGGCATAAACTGAAGCTGCCATTTAATAACTACAGTATTGTTTTACATAACTTCATGGACAATATAAACTCAGTTTTTCTAGTTCTCAAGTATTGAGTGATATCTTTAAACTAGAAAAAATGGAAAATGTTAAGCTGTTATTTTGCATATAGTTCATTTCTCTTTTTTATGTGAATGATTTGGAGATAGGACTTGAGTTCTCAGTTCTCATCCCTTTCTCATTCATTTGATAATCTAGCTTCTTTTCACTGTTACATAAGCTTAATCTCAGATGAACTCTCCCACCAGTCAGCGTTATCTCATCCCTGGCCTCTCCTAGGAACTCAACTGTCTTTACCCATTCTTCAAAGGAGATAGCTGTCTTCTACCACTTTTCATTATTAAGATGGGCCTATTACAACAGACTAGAGAATGAGAGCCAGGATGGAACCCAGCTTTCTTCAACCTAGGATACCTGTCCCTAGGGAACAATAAAGGCCTTACGTTTTTCTTGTTCTTACTGCCTAGATCATTAGTCTTTTTTATGCTAATGAGGGAATGTAACCTCCACACTACAGTGTTCATTTCTGCAAGTCCTTCACATCCTTACTATAGGTCATGAATAAGGAATTTATTCACATCTTCTGTTCAAGCTATTAGCATCACTTTACGTACCTGAGGGAGGGTGGTAGGGACCGATGGCTTCATCCTGGTGTAACGCAAAAGCAGGTGGATCCTGTTACTCTTCCTATAGGTGACCTAAAACTTCACTATTCAAACCATAAAGCCCTCTCTAGGGCTGGGCCAGCATAAGTTAACCTTGTTTGGCATGTCTGTTACTAGTTAGGGTTCTGACGGTCACTGTGATTCTGTGGGCGAGGCTTCTGTAGCAGGATGTAGAGCTGCTGTCCCTTTTCCTCTAAACAGCTGTCTTTTATGCTCACAAAGTGGTGATAATGGCTTATGGAGACCTTTAATTAATATTTCTGTTAAAGGAAATTAAAGTTTGTCTATTTTTGACAATAAAGCATCATATATTTTTAATTTTTTTTGTCCTCTTTGTCTTTTCTGAGTTTTATTCAATGATCACCCTAAAATATACTTGACAATATTTGAAGGAAAGTGACAAAACATTTATCTATCACTTAAGTGTTTTGCTTCATAATTTTTCAAATACAAAAGTACATTTTATAGGGAGACAATAATTTGAGCTCCTTTGGCAACCACCTTTAAAAACAACAACTCATGGTGTAAAGGCTTTTCCTATAGTTTTCCTAATGACCAAATGCAAGTATATCAAATTGTGAGGGCCGTGTACATTTTTATTTTTATCAGAATATTCCATTTGGATCATGTCTTTCTAGTATCACTGTTATTCATCTTACCTATCCTTCCTGTTTCAAATTTTTGGTCATTAGCTCATATTTCTCTCACTACATAACACATTTAATAAGACTTGCTAACTGGTGGGCACTGTACTAGGTGCTTTATATAAATTCTTTCATTCCTCACAAGAGTCCTATGAAATGAAACTACTGTCATCTCCATGTTATAGATAAAGGACCAGACACAGAGAGGTTAAGTAACCTGGCCAATGCCACCAAGTTAAGCAACAGAGCCAGGGTATAAACCAAGCCAACTGCTGCCTCCAAAAGCCCAAACCAGCGCAGAGACCATATCCACAGAACCAAGAGTCTACAAAAACCATGTCAGAAACATTTGCCCCTAAATTCAAAGTACAATTCTTATGGCGGTTTCTTGTCAGGTAGGAAAAGGAAGAAACTACAGTACTGACAATATTCCCCATTCACTGGAGCAGAGCTGTGCTTAGAATAAGAAGTCCAAATGGCCGAAACTGGTTTGGCTCAATGGATAGAGCGTCGGCTTGCAGACTGAAAGGTCCCAGGTTCGATTCCGGTCAAGGGCATGTACCTGGGTTGCGGGCACATCCCCGGTGGGAGATGTGCAGGAGGCAGCTGATCGATGTTTCTCTCTCATCGATGTTTCTAACTCTCTATCTCTCTCCCTTTCTCTCTGTAAAAAATCAATAAAATATAAAAAAAAGAAGTCCAAATGTTTAAAAGATGCATTCCATTCCTTCCACCTTCATGCCTATCCTATACAAGTAGCCTAAAAAAAATGTGTGATCTGTGCCCTAGCTATCTATATTTTATTTTATTTTTTTAAATATATTTTTTATTAATTTTTCACAGAGAGGAAGGGAGAGAGATAGAAAGTTAGAAACATCGATGAGAGAGAAACATCGATCAGCTGCCTCCTGCACATCTCCCACTGGGGATGTGCCCGCAACCCAGGTACATGCCCTTGACCGGAATCAAACCTGGGACCTTTCAGTCCGCAGGCCAACGCTCTATCCACTGAGCCAAACCGGTTTCGGCCCTAGCTATCTTTATTGAGAAATAAATCTGTTAGCTACAGTGTGTGATGGCCTCCTAAAATAATGAAATGCCTTATTTTCCTCTTATTAGTAGAAAGATACCATTTTATAGTAATGATACCATTGGAAGTAACCCAGTTACTAATTAATAAGAAAGGAGCAAAGGGGAGGCTGGATAATATAGACATACAGTTTGTGCCAGAAAGCTGCAGCTTAGCGTTCTCCAGGTCTGTGCCCTGCAGATCCTGGGGATCCTGGGAAAAGGGACTGAAGAGAGAAAGAATAGACACATGCCCAATAAGGTCTGAATAACATAGGAAAGATGATTATCTGTCCATCACACCTGGGAGCAGGTTATTGGCCAAAATAGGCATGGCCACTGCCAGAGACCCAACCTGGGATACATAAGCTCCTGAACAAAGTGAGTTCCTCTTGCCCTTTTCTCTTGCTGCTCACTGCTGGCTCTTGGCTTGCAGGGCCCTCACACCCTGCACCGGCCCACATGGCCAACGGCCACATGGACCCCACACAATAGACTAATGGATTGCAACTAGCCTGATGCTCCACCAGACTCAGCTCCGCCATGGAACGGAAACTTTGGACACTGGCTTTGCTTCTAGCTCTGCTAAAGCCCTAGCTGCACCTTCTCAGGGACTGGTTTAAGGGAAATAGGACTTTAGAAATTGTGGGTTATAACTTCACACAAATAAAAATCACTGATTCTCCCGTGGGAGTCTTAGAAAATTCTTTTTCTCAAGATGTCATAAGAACCTGACCCCCAGCACCCAGTCGAGAAAGGGATTCCCCACTTCTACTAGTGGACACCCCACATACACAAATAACAGAAATGGATTCAATATCCTGAATCTGTTTCTCCAATGTCATATCCTCATGGAGTCAGCTTCATATTGCACTATGGACAATTTCCCATTTGCATGGTAGACGGATGTACAAGTATAAAAGTCTTAGGTCTACTACATTCAGTTCTCAGTGATCTAGATTGGTTTAAACCAGGGGTGGGCAAACTTTTTGACTCGAGGGCCACAATGGGTTCTTAAACTGGACCGGAGGGCCGGACAAAAGCATGGATGGAGTGTTTGTGTGAACTAATATAAATTCAAAGTAAACATCATTACATAAAAGGGTACGGTCTTTTTTTTTTTTTTAGTTTTATTCATTTCAAATGGGCCATAGTTTGCCCACGGCTGGTTTAAACAAATGACAACAACAAAATTCCAAGGCATGTTGTTGGCACATGAGGGAAGGAAGGGTACATGGTCATGAGCATCATGCAACTGTTCAAAACCCCAGACTCTTGTCTTGTTGATAGCTGTCCTCTCCCTTGCTCTTCACATTGCCTTCCCGCTGTACTGTTGTGTCCAAATCTCCTCTTCTTATAAAGACCCCAGTCATATTGGATTAGGGCCCACCCTAATTAACTCATTTTAACTTCATTACCTCTTTCAAGACCATATCATATTGAAGTTAAGGATTTAAACATATGAAATTTGGGGCGGCGGGGGGTGGGGGGAGCAGGGGGTGAGGGCGAACACGAACCAATTGAAATAGTCTAGGTAGGAAAGGAGAAGAGTCTAAACTAGAGAAAAGACAATCTATATTAAATATAATATGGTGACAATAGTTTGTTCAAGAGTCATTACAAGAAAAAATGAACTCTCTTTGGTGGCTGGATATAAAGAAGAGAAAAAAGAAGTTACTGGTAAACTTCTGGTATTTAGGTTTTCCTGATGCTTTTTAATGTAGACAGTAAAATCATCACCTAGAATAGGTAATGAGTACCTATAGAAGCTACCAGAAGACTAATAGCTGCAGGTCTTATATCCGGCATCATTTCTCTTTTAATAACTGGTTTAGCTGGAGTTCCCTGGAAAGAGTCCGGGATGGAGATTTGTAAGCAGAAGGCTAATGCCCTTTGATCAACACCTCTAGACAAGAGAAGGAAATAGAACTGACTAAACAAAGGAAATAGTTAACAGTTGATACTGTCTCCTTGAAAGGCCTTCACGTGATCTCTCAGGAAGCTGTAGAGTTAGACTGCCCTTCAGAGTTATTTCCCCTGAGATGAGAGGCTTTGACTTTTATCCTTTCCTTCATTTATCAGACTTTGAACACTAGCTGCCTAAGAGAGAGATGCATGACTTTGGACAAGGTGGTCCTCTTTAGCTGAACACAAATCCTGAGGTGTTTACTCAGCTTTGAGCAGTCAGCCACCAACATTTCCAACAGCTTGGGTGGTGCCAGCCTCAGACATGAAGAAGGGATTTGAGTGACACATTGCAGCATCCACCCCAGTCCATCACTTGTAACATTCAGATCCATCTGTCATATAATAAATTCTGGGTCCAACACTTGCAGGATTTTGTCTGGTCTCTTTTCCTAGAGAAACTAATAGAGGAAGGTTAAGAGGACAAACTGGAGCCCTGCCACTGTGGGTGGTCTCAATGCCACAGCTGAGCATCAGTTCCTTCTCTACAACCATTCCAGACTCCCCACTCCTTCTGTTATCCCCTTTCTTAGTCGGCTGACTTCCTAATTGGGTGACTCAGACCTTCATTACTGAGAGGTCTGAGCTCAAGGTCAACATGACCTTAGGCCATGCTTGCTGCACTTGTCCATTACTCTTGGATGTTCCCATTATAATTCTTACCCTAAAAGCCAAAGCACCAATATGTTCTGCCAACTACCAAATATGCCCATGGGAATTACTGTATACATTTGGGATCCAAATTATGCATTTGTGCTTCTCATACTAAGCACATTCGTGAGTCCAATAGATATATTCTGAGCTGGACCTGGGCCAGGACTCAAGTTCTGGAAACTGAATGGAAGACTATGACTATTAGAATGTCCACCTTCAAGAAAGGGACAGGACTTCGGATGACGGTAATTACTGCAGAGGGGCTTAGCTGACAGTTGGCATCGCCAACACTCCTGGCAGCTAGGGGAAAGAGTTCCCTTGACCTGGTTGGTGCACTGGTATGTCATCCATTTCAACAACCAATCCTTTTCAGATGAATGCAGAAAGGTGGAAGTGAAAGTTTAGTTGCAATGATGGAATAGGGAGAAATCTAAGCATGTTTTAAATTTTAAATTATCAGATTTCCTCTCTTAACTCTGTCTCCATCTCAGAGGATAACTACAATATTATGTGTTCAGGCTCTTGTGGATTAATTATAATATATCAAACCTAAGTCTAACTATCATGTTATGTGTCTATAATTAAACAAAGGAAGTGTTTACCAATGAAAGGGATTTGCTAAGGTCTCATAGCTTTGTAGTAGGTGGAGAGAACAGCTGGAAAACTCTGACCTGACTCACTGAAAAGGGCATAAGAATAACTCCCTAAAAGGCAGTACTAACTCTCCAAACTGTTGCATGCCCTCACCTTCTCCACTTATGATCTTAGGTATGATGAAAAACAACCAGACTGTGAGAAAACTGCTTTTTTATCATCGGTTCTCCAAATGTGAGGTGTCCCAGTTGAAATAAAGGCCCAAAATAACAAAATGTATGCAGCACCATACCAGACAGCCTCTTCAGTTCCTGTGGGGGCGAAGCATACTGTATTGCTGGAGTTCAGAAATGCTGGTGTTCACTACCCCAGCCCAAGTTCAAGGCTGCTTTGGATTCAAAGTCCTGAAAAGTGCTGCTTTTATTCTTTTTGATAATCAACCCAACTGCTGGGCGTTCAAACCCTTCCATCTATCAGCATTCAAATCATGGGAAAGAGTAGAGTATTATCCATTTTTTTAAAATTGTTCTGAGTGCTCACAGACTGGTAGACATTGTTTCTCTTTAATAAGCAGAGAAAGTGACAATAAATCCAGTTGGATGTTGATATAAACTATGAGATTTCTGGCCTCAGAAGTGTAGTAGAAGAGCAATGAACAAGGTCGCAATGGAAGAAAAGTATTTCTGGAATTCAAGCGTTGTCATTATGAGTATGTTTGTCTTTATTACTCTGAGTTTACAGAGTAGTACAATAAATTACATAGTTTACAACAAATCTTTTGTGACAATCTTATAATGTATCTTTTTTTCTATATTTTAGCTCAAGCAGAAAAAAATAAGCAAAATAAAGTTCCTTCTTAAAAATTCAGGACTAGACCAAGAAATCAAACAAAAAATGACAAATCAAACAAACAGATGCAACCTGTAAGTATAGGATGGTTTTCTGGTTAATTGCATTTAAAGCTACTATTGAGAAGCACCCTTTCCTCCCATCGCCTTTATTTATTCTATGCTTCATCTGAGCCTCATCTTAACAAGATGTGCACTTGGTATTTTTAAAGCAGCATAAAAATCATTGTATCCTGTCTGTCATTTAAAGAGAAAGCTTTTGTTAGTGTATATAATAGAAGTATGAGCAGGCCTTTTACACAGATTGCTTGGGTCATCATTGGTATGCGTGCATGAAATGAAATCTGAGAGGACTTACCTTAAGAAGACTGTGGCAAATAAAACCAGACAGGGTACAGGATGCTACAGACCAGGGCATTTTAAATTATAACAGTGGTGTAGTTATAATTAGTTATTTTTAAAAAGGGGTCTTTAATTGAAGGCAATACTATGTTATTGCAGGGGGCAGGAAATAAATCATGATTATCCCAGACACGGTAGGGCAGTTTCCCTAGCATGTATGAAGTAAGGATCACCTGGGTCGCATGTGAACAATTTGCCAGAGTCATCCCTGGAGAGTCTCAATCAGATCTGAGGGGTGGTCTGAAATATGCATGTTCAACAAGCGTCTCCAGGAGGTGCTATGACTGGGCAAATGGGAGAAGTCCCCATGCTTCTGCTGCAGCCCAGGGCAGCATTCCTAAGAAGCCTCCTTTATGCTGAACTGCATTCTAAAAATACCAGAATTCACAGAAAAAATAGGGTTAGGGAAGGCCCCCCAAACCTGTGCAATGTTGTAACCAGAGCACTAAAAAATAAATAAATAAAAAATAAAAACACAACCTAACTAAACAAACAAACCAAAAGCTACACCGGTCAATAAATACTACAGTCAATACAGGATTCTACCATTTAAAAAAGTGAAAGCCAGCTTAATGAAAGGGAAGGTAAGGAGGATAACACTGTCAAATCACAGAGACCAGGACAGAAACTGCTTGGGAGAGCCAAGCAGTATGTACTTTCAGGACAGAGCGTGTGGCCTAATGGGCCCTACAGGAAGCCAGGAGGTGAGGGGGCCCCGTCACAGCACGGTGTTGTTCTGTGGCTCGCTGCCTCTCACTGCCGTAATGTAACCTACACTCAGTTTTTGTTACTTACTGGAAATTGTGGTGAAATCGCTCATGCCCAAAGCAAATTCCACATTATGCTGACATTGTTCCCAAACTATTTAACAGTAACTTTTGAGGTAATGTGTGTAATGGATACTCATGTTTTAGAAGTAAAGGATTTACCTTAGACTAGGTATGCTCACGGCTGCAAACAAATGGAAGTTAAATGAGCCTTTCAATGGGGATATTTAAATAAGAATAAAGAGATTTGAAATAGTGGTACATCCCTGAGGCTGCTGTTGGCACAACTGCTACTGCCCACACGGGAAACTGGCTGTCACCCACCTTAACATACGAATTGCACACAGCCCCACTTCTTCAGCTCTTCATGCTTCTATTCAAGGTCTAGGAGAGCACCACACACTAGCTGCAAGGGAGGCTGGGAAATCAAATATCTGACATATCTGTTAGTTTCTATAATGTGCATGTGTGTGCATGTCGGTGGTGGTGGGGTGTCCTAATCATAGAAAGAGCATTCAGATGCTGAAAGGGAAAAGGAAAATCCATATCCTTTAAAGATATTAAAAACTGGAAGAATTAAAATTTTATCGGGTAACTTATAAATTAAATTATGATATAACCATATATCCATAGGGTGGGATTCAGATACTAGGATTTAAAATCTGTTTTTCATAGATAATTTAATGTTTTTAAAATTCTCATCCGTTTTCTATTACTATATCCTTTCTTACTTTAATATATTTTTTTAATTTTTTTTTTTTACTATATATTTACATCCCAGGAGCGGACTGGAAATCCAACTATATTGGAGAACATTCACCTGGAGTCACCATCTGAGGTCCAGCTGAGGAGGAGACTTACGTTAAGGAAGGACAGAAAACACCTGGAGACCAGTGGGAAGGGCGGCCTGCAGAGGAGCTGACCCAGCTCCCAGGGCGGCAGTCCAGCAGGCCGAGAGTGAGAAGGAGCTCCTGGCTAGGGAGGGTCTGTTCCCTCAGAAGATAGAGGCCCAGAACCCAGGCTGGGCTCCACAGCCCGGAGCACCAGAGCCGAGGCCCACGGCCCATGTAACATCCAGCTGTGAAAGGTGCCAAGGCTGCTGGCCACGGTGGAGTCTGGAGCCGCAAATGGAAGCTGGTTGGAGAGAAAGCTGCAGTTGCTGTGTTGTTTGTTTTTAACCCAGAGCATAGGAATTTTCATCTGCTACTCACTTGAGGCTTTGGTACTCAAGGTGCCTACGGAGAGGCTGGGGTGGGAAGTATTGCAGGAAGACGGGGAAAAGCAGCAGCCAGGAATATTTGGTCCTAGGCACCCTAATAAAACGGCCATTTTTCCTGAGAGGAGCTAGCAGCCCCCAGTAGCCATAGGGCAGGAAAAGAAAAAACCACCCCCTATGTGATATAGCCTGTCCCACCCTAGGAGCCCTGCATGCCATACCCCGCGTTTTGACCTTTACAGAGGTAACAAAAGCAGAGGCCACGCCCATGGGTTACAACAGTCTCAGGAGCCCTCAGTGACTGAATTGGGAGAGGGGCTGCCCCACAATCCTGGGAATCAGCTTCCCCTGCCCGGGAGAGCTGATAAAAACTCCAGGTTTCCAGCCGACTCCACTGGTCTCCATACAAGGATCTCTGCCCAGCTGAATGCAGATTAATATTTTGGGCCATTTGCAGAGCAGTAGCTCTGGGATGGGGAAACACACCCACTGCATTCCCTGAAAGCTAAGCAGCACCTCCCCCACCTAAAGCCATTTCACAAACAGCCTTTTTTAAAATACATATATTTTTATTGATTTCAGAGAGAAAAGGAGAGAGGGAGAGAGAAACAGCAATGATGAGAGAGAATCATTGGTTGGCTGCCTCCTGCAGGCCCCACACTGGGGACTGAGTCCACAACCCAGGCATGTGCCCTGACCGGGAATTGAACTGTGACCTCCTCCTTCATAGGTCAACACTCAACCACAAACAGCCTTTTGAGTGATTGAGATTGACAGCTGGCTATCAGGCAAAGGTGGGCAGGGACGGTGCCCAGGGAATCAGGGGAAGTTTGCAGGGGAAGTTTCCTGCTAAGAAACCTACTTTAGAGTGCAGATCGACCACCCCCCCCCCCCCCCCACACACACACACACACACACACCCTGCTTGCAGCCAAGGCCTATGGAGACAGACATAAGCAATGGATTGGTGGATCATTGGAGCTTCAAGCAGGTTGCTGAAAATCAAAGGAAGATAGTCCTGACAGTGATTAGGACCTAAGTACCATACAAGAAGCCCAGAATTGGCAGACAGAACAAAAGAGCAGGATCCAAAGGGATTCCCCATGGGGCACTAAACTCTGCTGAAACAAACTCCATTTTTTCTTCCCTCTTTTATTTTCTTTTCATTTTTTATTTCTTCTCTTTCTTTTTTCCATTTTTAAATTTATCTTCTATATCTATCTGCTTTATTGATTTGTTATTATTCTAGTCTCTGTTGTTTTGTTCATATACCTATTTTTCCTCCTCAATTATTTTTTCTTTTTTTTTCACTACTATTTTTTTTTAATATATTTTATTGATTTTTTTACAGAGAGGAAGGGAGAGGGATAGAGAGTTAGAAACATCTATCAGCTGCCTCCTGCACACTCCCTACTGGGGATGTGCCCTCAACCAAGGTACATGCCCTTGACCGGAATCGAACCTGGGACCCTTCAGTCTGCAGGCCGACACTCTATCCACTGAGCCAAACCAGTTAGGGCCTACTTTTTTTTCTCTTTTTTTTTCTCCTGTGTTCTCATCTTTTTTTCCTTTTTTATTTTAGGTCTATCTGCTTTCTCCTCTATTTTCCTTTGCAAATATTTTTTCTTTTCATTTTTTCTTCCTCCTTTATTTTAAATCATTTACCTTCCCCTACTCCACTAAGTCTTTATTCTTATTTTCTTTATTTCAGCTGTGCATCTACATATTCCGTCCCCACCCTCCATTTTTTGTTGCTTTTTTGTTTGTACTTTTATTTGTTTTTTGTTTTCTCCTCATATTTTTTTTTCTTTCTTTCTTTTCTATCATTCTTGCTGTCTTTTATCTTTTCTAATTCTCTCTTCTCTGGTGGTTGCTTTTGTCGGTGCTGTAGTGGTCTTATGTATGTTCTTGTTTTGTTTCTTTTGTTTCATGTCTTATTGTGTTGTATTTTGCTCTGTTTGGTCAGCATCTCTACAAAAGCTCACATGATGTGGTTGCGGGTCAACCAGCCTGAGAGGATACTCCATCCTTGAACAGACAATAACATTCAAGACTGAACTATAACAGGAGAAACCGAAATAACCCAGCTCAGGAGATTTAAGAAACTGCATCAGTGGGTCTCACAAAACACCTTGTACATAAGATCAACCCACAAAATCTGGGAGGCATAGCAATTTGATCTAATGCATAGAAACAAAAACAAAATGAGGAAAAAATGGGAGACAAAGAAACAACCCTCAAATGAAAGAAAAGGAGGAAATGCCAGAGAAGGAACTAAATGAAATGGAGATAAGTAAACAATTTGTCAGATAAAGAATTCAGAGTAATAGTTATAAGGGTGCTCAAATATCAGTGAGAACTACAAGCAACTTAATGAGATGTATAATGGATTAATGAGAGCTACACCAAATATGCAAAGAGAAATTGAAATAATAAATAAGAATCAATTAGAAATGAGGAATGACATAGCTGAAATAAAGAATACCCTGGAAGGATTCAACAGTTGACTAGAAGAGCTGAGGACGGAATCAGCAGAATCAATGAATTGGAAGACAAGGTAGGAAAAAGACACCCATTCAAAGCAGCAAATGGGAAAAAAAATTAAAGCAGAAGAGTCTAGGAGCTTTGGGATAACATGAAACATAACGACGTTCACATTATGGGGGTACCAAAAGGAGCAGAATAAGAGAAAGGAAACATTAAAGAAAAGAGAGAATCTTAAAGGCTGCAAGAGAGACAGAAAGTTACCTACAAGGGAGTTTCCATTAGACTGTCAGCTGACTTCTCAATAGAAACACTTTAGGCCAAAAGGAAATGGCATGAAATATACAAAGTAATGAAAACCAAGGTACTGAATCCAAGATTACTCTACCCAGGAAGGCTATCATTCAAAATTGAAGGTGAACTAAAGAGATTTGAAAACAAGAAAAGGCTAAAAGAGTTTATTACCACCAAATGAGCACTGCAAAAAGGGACTGTTATAAGAAGAAGAAATAGAAAGAGAACACAAGCATAAAGAATAAGAATGGCAAAAAATAAGTACTTATCAATAATAACCTTAAATGTAAATGGCTTAAATGCTCCAATCAAAAAACATAAGGTAGCTGAATGGCTAAGAAAACATGATCCATATATATATGCTGTCTACAAGAGACACACCTCAGAACAAAGGACTCACACAGAATGAAAGTGAAGGGATGGAAAAAACTTTCCCAGGCAAATGGAAAGGAAAAAAAACTGGGGTAGCAATAATACTCATATCTGAGAAAACAGACTTTGAAGTGAAGGCCATAATAAGAGATTAGAAGGGCCACTTTATAATACTAAAGGGATCAATACCAGAGAATATAATTCTGGCAAACATATATGTACCCAACATAGGAGCATTGAAATATATAGAAAAAACTTCTGGGAGATATCAAGGAAGAGAACAACAGAAATACATTCATAGTAGGGGATTTTAACACCCCATTGACATCACTGGGTAGATCTTCTACACAAAAAAATCAAGAAGGAAACAGCTATCCTAAATGACACACTAGATCAGTTGCAATTAACTGACATTTTCAGAGCATTTCACCCCAAAGCTACAGAATATACATTCTTCTTAAGTGCACACAGGACATTTTCAAAGACATACCTCATGTTAGTACATAAACTAAATATCTACAAATTCAGGAAGATTGAAATCATATCAAGCATTTCCTCAGATTACAATGACATGAAATTAAAATTCAACTACAATAAAAACACTCAAAAACATTCAAAAACATGGAGGATAAATAGTAAATTAATAAAAAATGAATGGGTTACCAACGAAATCAAAGAAGAAATAAAAAACATCCTGGAAACAAATGAAAATAAACACACAACAACCAAAAATCTATGGGACACAGAGAAAGCAGTCTTGAGTGGGAAGATCATAGCATTATAGGCCTACCTCAAAAATAAAACAAGAAAAAATTTCAATAAGCTATCTAATCTTACAACTTAAAGAATTAGAAAGAGCAACAACAAAAAAAGCCCAGAGTAATAGAAGGAAGGACATAATAAAGATCAGAGTGGAAATGAATGATATAGAGACTAAAACAACAATACAAAAGGTCAATAAAACCAAGAGCTGGTTCTTTGAAAAGATAAACAAGATTGATGAACCTTTAGCCTGACTCATCAAAAAACAAAGAAAGAGGACCCAAATAAACAAAATCAGAAATGAAAGAGGTTAAGTAACAACTGACCCCACAGAAATAAAAGGACCATAAGAAATACTACAAACAACTATATTCCAACAAATTGGACAACCTGGACGAAATGGACATATTTCTAGAAAAATACAATCTTCCAAAACTCAATCAGGAAGAATCAGAAAACCTGAATAGGTTGATAACTACTGATGAAATTAAAGCAGAAAAACAAAAACAACAACAAAAACACACACCAAAAAACCTCATAGCAAACAAAAGCCCTGGTTCAGAAAGCTTCACAGGGAAGTTTTAGCAAACATTTAAAGAAGAACTAACACCTACACTCCTCAAACTATTCCAAATAATTCAAGAGGAAGGAACACTTCCACACTCTTTTTATGAGGCCAGCATTGTCCTAATCCCAAAGCCAGAAAAAGACACTACAAAGAAAGAGAATTACAGACCAATAATCCTGATGAACATAGATGCTAAAATCTTCAACAAAATATTAGCCAATTGGATCCAGCAAGCATTAAAAATATCAATCACCATGGCCAAGTGGGATTTATTCCAGGGATGCAAGGCTGGTACAATATTTGCAAATCAATAAATGTAATACATCACATAAACAGATTGCAAAATAAAAATAACATGATCATATTAGTTGATGCAGAAAAATCATTAGAGAAAATCCAACTCCCTTTTTTGATAAAAACTCTTGGCAAAGTGGAAACAAAGAGATAATACCTCAACATAATAAAGGCCATATATGACAAATCTACAGCCAACATCATACTCAATGGGGAAAAACTAAAACCATTTCCCCGAAGAATAGGAATAAGACAGGGATGTCCACTTTCACCACTCCTTTTCAACATAGTACTGGAAGTCCTAGCCATAGTGATCAGACAAGAAGAAAAAATAAAAGGCATCCAATTTGGAAAGGAAGAAGCAAAACTGTCATTATTTACAGATGACATGGCATTGTACATAGAAAACCCTAAAGACTCCACCAAAAAATTACTAGATTTAGCCAGGCTGGTGTAACTCAGTGGTTGAGCACTGACCTATGAACCAGGAGGTCACAGTTCAATTCCTGGTCAGGGCACATGCCTGGGTTGTGGGCTTGATACCCAGTAGGGGATGTGCTGGAGGCAGATGATTGATCATTCTCTCTCATCATTGATGTTTCTATCTGTCTCTCCCTCTCCCTTCCTCTCTGAAATCAATCAAAATATTTTTTTAAAAAAACTACTAGAGTTAATAAATTAATTTGGCAGGCTTCAAAATTAACACCTAGAAATCTGTAGCATTTTTATACATCAATAATGAACTCTCATAAAGAGAAACTAAAAAAAAATCCCATTTACCATTGCAACAAAAAAATTAAGATACTTAGGAATAAACTTAACAAATGAGGTAAAAGACCTGTACTCGGAAAACTACAGCATGTTGAAAAAAGATATAGAGGAAGATATCAATAAGTGGAAGAATATACTGTATTCATGGATTGGTAGAATTAACATCATTAAAATGTCCATACTACCCAAAGCAATCTACATATTCAATACAATCCCTGTTAAAATACCAATGGCATAATTCACAGATCAAGAATAAATACTCCAAAAATGTATATGGAACCAAAAAAGACCTTGAGTAGCTGCAGCAATCTTGAGAAAAAAGAACAAAGTTGCAGGGATCAAAATACCAGATACCAAGTAATACTACAAAGCTACTGTGCTCAAAACAGCCTGGTGACAGCACAAGAACAGGCATACAGATTAGTGGAACAGAACAGAGACCCCAGAAATTGACTCAGGCCATTATGCTCAATTCATATTTGACAAAGGAGGCAAGAGCATGCAATGGAGTAAAGACAGTCTTTTAGTAAATGGTGTTGGAAAAATTAGACAGGTACATACAAAAAAAAGAAACTAAACCACCAACATACACAATACACAAAAATAAACTCAAAATTGGTAAAAGACTTAAATGCAAGTAAGGAAACCATAAAAATCTTAGAAGAAAACATAGGCAGCAAAATCTCAAACATCATTTATAGAAAAATGTTTACTAATACATCTCCTAGGGCAAAGGAAACTAAGGAGAAAATAAATGGAACTACATCAAAATAATAAGCTTCTGCACAGCAAAAGAAAGCAGCAACAAAATGAAAAGAGAACCCACTGCATGGAAAAATATATTTGCCAATGATACATCTGATAAGGGATCAATTTTCAAAACATATAAGGAACTCATACAACTTAACAAAAGGAAGATAAACAATCCAATTAAGAAATGGGCAAAGGACCTAAAAAGACATTTCTCCCAAGTGGACATACAAAAGGCTGAGACATATGAAAAAACTAGAGGCCCTTACAATCCAGGACCCCTCAGGGGATGTAGGAGAGCCATTTTCGGCCTGATCCCTGCAAGCCAGGCTGAGGGACTCCACTGGTCCACCAATCTGTGCACTAGGCTTCTGGTATGCATATAAGATCTTTGGTTAAGCTTTCCCTACCCTTCCCTTCATTCTGAGATTCATCAGTCTGTTCCACA
The DNA here is from genome assembly GCF_964212035.1 of Myotis nattereri. NCBI lineage: Eukaryota > Metazoa > Chordata > Mammalia > Chiroptera > Vespertilionidae > Myotis > Myotis nattereri. The sequence continues at coordinate 162,643,395 of NC_138075.1, forward strand.
TTTCCATGCCTGTGCATTGAGCATCTGCCTCGTGGTGGTCAGTGCACGTCATAGCTACAGGTCATAGAACAGTTGCTTAGGCTTTTATATATATAGATGTTCAAAGTCACTAATCATCTGAGACATGCAAATTAAAACAACAATGAAGTGTCACTTCACGCCTCCCAGAACGGCTATAATCAACAAATCAACCAATGACAAGTGCTAGAGAGGATGTGGAAAAAAAGGGAATCCTAGTACACTGCTGGTGGGAATGCAGACTGGTGCAGCCACTGTGGAAAACTGTGTGGAGTTTCCTCAGAAAGTTAAAAATGGAACTCCCATTTGACCCAAAGATCCCACTCCTAGAAATATAGCCTAAGAAACCAGAAATAACAATCAGAAAGGATATATGCACCCCTATGTTCATAGCAGAGCAATTTACAATAGCTAAGATTTGGAAATAGCCCAAATGCCCATCAGCGGGTAAGTGGATAAAAAAGCTGTGGTACATTTACACCATGGAATACTATGCAGCTATAAAAAAGAAAGAACTCTTACCATTTGCAACAGCATGGATGAATCTGGAGAGTATTATGCTAAGTGAAACAAGCCAGTCAGAGAAAGACAATTATCACATGAGCTCACTCAAATGTGGAATCTAATGAACAAAATAAACTGATGAACAAAATAGATCCAGAGAAATAGAAGCATGGAAAAGACTGTAGAATCTCAGAGGGAAGGTGGAGGTGGGTAGGTGGGTCAGAAAAGATTTACCAAAGAACTTGTAAGCATATATGCATAACCCATGGACACAGACAATAGGGTGGTGAAGGCCTGGGAGGGGTGGGTGCAGTATAGAGGGAGTCAATGGGTAAAACAAACAAACAAAAAACAAAGGAGAAATCTGTAATACTTTCAGCAATAAAGATAAATAAAAAATATATATATATAAAATAAAATAAAATGAATAAAACTATATGCCTCTTTAAAAAAAGAATATGTATATAAAATCTCTTTTTCTTTCTGGTTTTTGCAATTATAGGTAATCTTTATTTCCTTTTTATGATTTTCTATATTTTTCAAATACTCCTTGATAATCTAATCTAATAAGAGAGAAACATGGTAATTGGCGTACAACCGCTACCCTTCCCATTGGCTAATCAGGGAGATATGCAAATTAACTGTCAGCCAAGATAGCGGCCAGCAGCCAGGCAGCTTGAAACTAACATGAGGCTTGCTTACTTCAGTGACGGAGGACTCCAATGTTCCCCGCCTGCCTTGCAGGCCTCTGAGCCTACAGTTTGAAACATTTTAACAGATATAGAAGCTAAAAAAAACACACCCAGAAACCAGCTTTCAGCGAGCTGGGATCTTAGAGCTGGAGTCAGAGCTGGAGTTATACATTGTTTCGATTACCTACTTTCAGCACTGGAGGCCTAAGAGCTGGAGCCTCAGAACTAAAGGTGGCCCAGAATTAAAAAAAAAAAAAAAAAAAAACACAAAAAAAAGGAACGGTTGGGAGCTTCCGTCACCTGCCAGCCTGAAAACAGCCCTCAGCCCCTCACCCAGACTGGCCAGGCACCCCAGTGGGACCCCCACCCTGATTCAGGACACCTTTCAGGGCAAACCAGCCAGCCCCACCCATGCACCAGGCCGCTATCCTATATAGTAAAAGGGTAATATGCCTCCCGGCACCGTGACAGGGGGCAGCGCCCAAACCCCCTGATCGCCCTGCGGCTCTGTGTGTGACAGGGAATGGGGCCACAACCTCCCTATCCACCCTGCTATGTTCATGACAGGGGAAGGCGCCCCAACCTCCTGATCAGCCCTGCTTTGTGCCTGATACGGGGGAGCTCCCCAACCTCTGATCGCCCTGTGGCTCTGTGTGTGACAGGGTGTGGTGCCCCAACACCCCCCCACACGGGCCCTGCTCTGTGTGTGATGGGGTAGAGCCATAACCTCCCCATCGGCCCTGCCCTGAGTGTGAGAGTGGTGGCATTCCAACCCCTTGATCGGCCCTGCTCTGTGGGTGATAGAGGGTGGCGCCCCAACCCCCTGATCCGCCCTGCTCTGTGTGTGACAGGGGGCGGTGCCCCAACTCCCCTATCGGCCCTACTCTGTGAGTGACAGGGGGGAGCTCCTCAACCCCCTGATGGGCCCTGCTCTGTGCTTGACAGGGGGCAGCGCCCCAACCCCCGGATTGGCCCTGCTCTGTGCGTGACAGGGGGTGGCGCCGCAACCTTCCCATCGACCCTGCCTTGAGTGTGACAGGGGGCGGTGCCCCAACCCCCCAATCGGCCCTACCCTGAGTGTGACTGTGGGTGGCATCGCAACCTCCGGATCCGCCCTGCTCTGTGCATGACAGGGGGCGGCGCCCCAACTCCCCAATTGGCCCTGCTCTGTGCCCGACCAGGGGCTGCACCTAGGGATTGGGCCTTCCCTCTGCCACTCGGGAGCAGGCCTAAGCCAGCAGGTCATTATCTCCCGAGGGGTCCCAGACTGCGAGAGAGCACAGGCCGGGCTGAGGGACCCCCCTTCCCCCGAGTGCACAAATTTTTGTGCACCGGGCCTCTAGTAAAAATATAATAAATAAATTGGTTTGTTTCTTAAGTCAAGTTCCTTTGAGTTCTCAACAGATAGTACACAACAGAGAATAAGTTATAGCACAAAGCTGGGAAAAAATAATCAGATAAACATAATTCTGTCAGAATTGTTTTATAAAATGGCAGATTAAATAAATTAATGCAAAATAAAATGTTACATGTTTCTTTCATTGTATGTATATTATAAACAATCATTCAGACTGATTCTTGATAAATTCACCTCTTTTCTACTGCTCTCATGGCTAAAAACACTTTACAGCCCAGTTATTTAAATTTGGAGTTGCCAGCTATTCAAAGGTTGCAACAAGTACTTTCAATCTGTTCCTGGGAAACTATCTGAGGCTTAGGGCAAAGGCTTAGCTGAGATTTTAAAGACCTGGTTGGAAATTACCTAGTTCCTACTTCATAATAACTACCATAATAACAAGTATCATTCAAACACTTTTGTGTTAGACACTGTACTAGACATTTTATATATGTTGCTTGTTAATCATAATCCAATAAGTAAGGTATGATCTCTCCATTTGGCTAAGGGATAAATTTGAAGAGATATTGAACTTGTTCAAAGTCTCACCCCCATTAAGTTGTTGAATCCCAATGCAAACCCGTGTTGGCTTGGGGTTCAGCAGGGCCAAGACAGCCTGAGACTTCAAATGAAAGTCAAGCCAGGTCAAGAATCAAATGTAGAAGGGACCAAGTAAACATACCAAGCTCTATAATAGTCGGGGTAGACGGTGACTGCAGAGCCAAGACTTCAACACTGCGTGTAGACAGGAGAGCAAAACAGGCCAGCAAAGGCAACAAGACTCCCCTGGCCACTGCAAGGACACCCAGGAGCGCTTGCCACTGTCTCTGCCGGCTGGCGTAGAGGTGGTGTGAAGCACGTAGGGAGGTCAGGTCAGCCAACGGCCAGACACAGGGCAGAAAGCTGATCACAGTCTCTAGCAAAGTGGATATTTTTTGCAGTCCAGTTGCAGTCTGTGTAGGAATTTAATCTGCTAGTGACGATCCAGGGACCTAAGCTGGGTTATCGAAAGCTGAATGCACCCTGAAGCCAAATGCCTGGGTATGAACCCCTGCTTGACCACAGATTAACTGTGTGGTCATGGGTAGGTTTCTTATGCTCAGTTTTCTTGTCTGTAAAAGCAAGGCTAATACCTCAGAGAGTCACTGTGAAGATTTAATGATTTGATGTGTATGCATAGCTAAAGCACTTGCAACTGTGCCCAGCACAGACTTAGTCGCCTGTACTGCTTGTTTTTAAGCATGGCCTTTTCAGTCTGATAGAGACCAGCCACAGAGGGAATTAGTGAGAGAGGATATAATCTAAAGCTCATGAGGTCACCAAGGGGCTAACTTCCCTCCAAGTTCTCTCAACACCAGGTGTGGTCACAACAGACTATTTTAGGATCCCGCTTTCCGATGCCCTGCCAGCCATGCTCCCACGGGTTCAGGGACTTGACAGGATAAAGACCACAGGTGGCAGACCTTTAGAACTCTCCACTGGGTAGTCCAGAGATTGACAGATTCTCCAAGCAATAGACCAGTCATCGCGACTTTGATTTAAGGCAGGATTCTAGAACACATTATTAAAGTAATTGCTGGCAATCAGATATAAAGATATGTGAGTATTAGGGGCCAGCCTACATCCATTACCATTCATTCCCTACAGACTAACAATTTATTTCTTTGATTGAGTCTCTAGACCTTCAATTTAGTAAAGAAATATGATAACTGACTTAGAATATTTGAAACGCCGCTGAGTGTGTCTGTAAAGATTACGTTTGTTCAATATGGCCCTATCATCCAAGGAATCAAAGCTACTGAAAAACAGATCTCAGTTCCCTAAGAAAGAACTTTGAAATAGTCTGAACCAGACCACCGATGGTTAAACTTAACCCTTTGGTAATCTTTTTTTTGGTTCCCAAATAGCCAGTTTGGACAGTTCTCCAAAGTGGCCAAGAAACTTTCACGTTAAAATCCAGATTTCTGTCCTCCTGAGAAATCCAAGGACGTGCAGCATGGCCTGCATCGCCTTTGAGTAAAAAGATGCCGCCCCTGAATGAAAGCCTCTTCCTGCGGGTGGGTATGTGCATTCCAGTCGGCCACTGTCCTCACCTGACCCATGTCACTAGCTTAGAGCACCTGCCTAGAAGGCATTTGAGTTAAGGTCTGAGATAATCTCAATAAATCCCTTCCGTCATTAAGATTCTGATTCTCTAATTCTCTGAGTCCAAAATTCACTCAACAATCTCCTTTGTTGTTGTTCTTGCTTTTAGTTATGAAGTTAACAGGCTCTGTGTCCTTTTCAATAAGAATCCAGCACCGTTCTCTGATTTGTACATATGTGCTATTTGGTAGCTCTTTGGCTGGCAGCTGCAATGCTTCTCTCTCTCTCTCAAATTTCAAAGCAGCGTTAAGAATAAGGACAGGAAATTCAAGTGCTTCAACAAGAACTTTTTGATGCTCTCCTGTGACTGATAAATACGTGTTGGGGTGTAAATTACTACAGCAGCTACCTATTTTTAAATGACCTCTGTCACTGTCCTTCACGACGTGTTCTAATTAAATATTTTCATTTTGCTGACATTCAACTACATTACGAGTTTATTGATTTATTTTCTTGAGAAAATGAAAATAATAAAAAGCATAGTTTAATTAATTCATTAAGGTAGATCATGCTATTATCATAAATGAGAAAAAATAGAATTGTTTTTCTTTCAATTCTAGCATTGTTTAAAATATAATGTGACAAAAATAAAAAAAAACCTAGGCAGGGTTTGTGGGTACCAAGTAAAGAAAATAAAGCTGTTTTTGCAAAAGCTAAAACTGTTGGCTAACCCTTGGATGCAGGGGCATGTGGGAGGTTATGTTTCTAAATATAATGTAAGTTAATCCTCTTGGTCATTAGGTATCAAGCAGTCTTACTCTCCTGCTAAACCCCAAAACAAGAAAATCCTCAGGGAAATTCTTAGTAGAAGTGTGGTATTACTTAGCTTTTGTAAAAGTGACTGCTAAATATTATTACGTAAAATGCTCATTTTTTTAAATTAATATGCATTCTGAAAATATACAATAAAATATGACTTTATGGAAAACAAAGGTACCTGATGTTTTTAAAAGTGAAAAATCCACTTCTACAATGTTTTCTTGCTTTAAATTTTCCAGAATCACCTAGTATTTCTTAAAAAATGAATTTGACTTCTACTGAAAACTTTTAGAAAACACATATAGTCTGAGAGATTTATAGGATTCCCTAATTAAGAAAGAGAATATGGTACTTAAAGACCTCTAAAACATCTGTTTCTGAACTATTTCCAGCTCCATTTTATTTATTTATTTCCTTATTATTATTCCCCTTGTTTACTTTTTTATTGAATTTATTTGGGTTGCATTGGTTAATAAAACTATATGGGTTGCAGGTGTACAATTCTGTAATACACCACCTAGATATTGTATTGGATGTTCATCACCCCAAGTCAAGTCTCCTTCCATCACCCCTTTACCCTTTCTTACTGATCCCCACCCCACATTCCCTTTAGTAATCACCATACTGTTGTCTGTGTCTATGACATTTTGGTGGGGGTTTTTTGTTTGTTTGCTTATTTGTTTTTTGCTTAACTCTTTCACCTTTTCCCCGAGTCCCACAGATCTCTGACAGTTGTCAATCTGTTCCTTGTATCTATGAGACTGTTTCAATTTTGTTTATTAGATTCCACATATAAGTAAAATCCTTTTATATTTGTCTTTCTCTGACTGGTTTATTTCTTTTTTAAAAATATATTTTATTGATTTTTTACAGAGAGGAAGGGAGAGCGATAGAGAGTTAGAAACATCGATGAAAGAGAAACATTGATTAGCTGCTTCCTGCACACCCCCTACCGGGGATGCGCCCGCAACCAAGGTGCATGCCCTTGACCGAATCGAACCTGGGACCCTTCAGTCCGCAGGCCGACACTATCCACCGAGCCAAACCGGCCAGGGCTCTGACAGGCTTATTTCACTTAGCATAATGCCTTCCAGGTCCATCCATGCTGTTGCAAAGGTAAGATTTCTTTCTTTTTTACAAAATGAGTAGTATTCCATTGTGTAAATGTACCACAGCTATTTATATCCATCATCTGTGGATGGTCAATTGGGTTGCTTCCAAATCTTGGCTATTATAAATAGTGCTGCAACAAATATAGGGGTATATATATTCTTTCTAATTACTGTTTCAGGTTTCTTCAGATATATTCCCAGAAGTGGAATTGCTGAGTCCATAAGGTAGTTTCATTTTTAATTTTTTGAGGTAACTCCTTACAGCTTTCCACAGTGGCTGTACCAATCTTCATTCCCACCAACTGTCCATGAGGGTTAGCTTTTTTCTGAATTCTCCCATCCTCACCAACACCTGTTTGTTGATTTGTTGACAATGGGCCTGCTATTTTGATTACTATGGCCTTGTAATATAGTTTGATATTAGGTAGTGTGATTCCTCCAACTTTGTTTTTCTTTCTTAAGACTGCTATAGCTATTTGGGGTCTTTTGTGGTTCCACAGAAATGTTTGGAATATTTGTTCTACTTCTGTGAAATATGCCATTGCTATCTTGATAGGAATTGTGTTGCATTTGTAGATTGCTCTGAGTAGTATGAACCTTTCAGTAATGTTACTTCTTCCTACCCATGAACACTTACTTATATCTTCTTTGATTTCTTTCTTCAGTGTCTTATAATTTTCTGAATACAGATCTTTTACATCATTGGTTAAATTTATTCCTAGGTATTTTATTTTTTTATGCAATTGTAAATGTGATTGTTTTCTTAGTTTCCCTTTCTATAGTTTATTATTGGTGTGTAAAAATGCAACTGATTTCTGGATACTTATTTTGTATCCTGCTATTTTACTGAATTCATTTATCAATTCTTGTAGCTTTTTGTTTGTTTGTTTGTTTGTTTTGTTATTCCTCACCCAAGGATATTTTCCCCCATTGATTTTTAGAAAGAATGGAAAGAATGGGGAGAGACAGAGAGCGAGAAACAGCAATGTGAGATAGACACATTGATTGGTTGCCTCCCGCACGTGCCTCAACCAGGGCCAGGGATGGAGCCTGCAACGAGGTATGTTCCCTTGACAGGAACAGAACCTGGACCCTTTAGTCCTGAGGGCAGTGCTCTATCCACTGAGCCAAACTGGCTAGGGCAGTTCTAGTAGCTTTTTGATGGAATCTTTAGGGTTCTGTATATACAGTATTATGTCATCTGAAAATAATGACTGTTTTACTTCTTCCTTTCCAAATTGGATGCTTTTTATTTCTTCTTTTTGTCTGATTGCTGTGGCTAGACCTTCCAGTACTATGTTGAGTAAGAGTGGTGAAGGCAGACATACATCCCTGTCTTATTCTCAACCTTAGGGGAAATGCTTGTAGTGTTTGCCCATTGACTATGATGTTGGTCTTTGGTCTGCCATAAATGGCCTTTATTACATTGAGGTGTGTTCCCTCTATTCCCATTTTGCTGAGAGTTTTTTTTTTATCATAAGTGGGTGCTGGATTTTATCAAATGCTTTTTCTGCATTTATTGGCATGGTCGTATGGTTTTTATCCTTCATTTTGTTTATGTAGTATATTATGTTTGTGGATTTTTGGATATTGTACCAACCTTGAATGCTCAGAATAAGTCCCACTTGATCATGGTGCATGATCTTTTTAATGTATTGCTGAATCCGGTTTGCTAATATTTTGTTGTTGATTTTAGCATCCGTGTTCATCAGACTATTAGCCTATAATTCTTTTTCTTTGAAGTGTCTGTATCTGGTTTTGGAATTAGGATAATGCTGGCCATGTAAAATGAGTTTCTGTGGGGGCAGGGGGCCTTCCCTTTTCTTGAAATTTTTGGAGTAGTTTGAGAAGGATAGGTGTTAAGTTCTTCTTTGAAGTTTGGTAAAACTCACCTGTGAAGCCATCTGGTCCAGGATTTTGTTGTTATTGTTGAGATTTTTGATTACTGCTTCAATTTCACTAGCTATAATCTGTCTGTCCAGATTCTCTGATTATTCCTGATTCAGTTTTGGAGGATTGTATGTTTCTAGTGTTGTGCCCAGATTTCAAGATTCCCAAGACCCCCAGGGAGCCAGCCAGTCCGATGCAAAAGCAAAGAGTCCTTTTAATTCAAGCCAGCTTGCGCTCCCTGTTCACCAGACTCACCGACACAATGGCAAGCCCAGTGGCCGAGAGAGCAAGGCCTGATGGGACAGGGGGTTTTATAGGGGGGTGGAGTAAGGGCAGGAGAGGGGACTGTGGGCCCTGCCGATTGGCCAGGCGTGAGTCGGTGTCTCATTACACAGGATGTGGTCATAGTGATGGCATGCACTTCCCTTGATTATTATTGGTTAGTCCAGAGAAATCCGGGGTGTGGCTAGCAGAGGCTTCTTCCTGGAAGAAGCACATGGCTCTGTCCAAAAATGGAGGACCCAAGGCAAGATGGAGGGCACAGTCCCCGCCCAGGCTCAGGGGCTAGTCTGATCGGCGGGGGTCCAGCAGATCGACCAGTTCCAGCCCAGACAGGAAGTCCACGTCCTCCGTCTCGTCCCCGGGGGCACCGGCGATCGCCTCCTCCTCCATCTCCTCGGGCTAAGGCATCCGCCCGGCTCCGCCGCCACCGCTGCCACGTGGGTCCAGTCCGGGAGGCAGCGGGCAGGTGGCGGCCCGCGCCGGGCTCCCGCTGTGGGCCGGGGAGTCGATGCCCGAGGCCGCCAGCAGCGCAGCCAGGCTGTGCCTCATGGGGCCCAGCGGCCGGCCCACACAGGCCCTGGCCCCTCTGACCCGGCCCTGAGGGCCGCATGGACCCCCGGCCCCTCTGACCCGGCCCTGAGGGCCGCATGGACCCCCGGCCCCAGTGCGGGCAAGCGAGGAGCCAACCATGGGGGAAGGGAGGAAAGAGCCAGGCAGCTAGGCCTTCTGCTCCCACGACCTCCCTGGTTGCCGCTTGGCCCCACCCCTCGGACACTCGGACCCGCTCCGGGGAGGCCAGGCCCTACGGCGGGCGGGCACGGAGGGGTTCCAGAGCCCAGCGGCCGGACTCCTCCTCCCGCATCGCCTGGAGAGGCCGGTGGCGCGCCTTTCACTAGGAATTTATCCATTTCGTCCAGATTGTCCAATTTGTTGGCATATAGTTATTGGTAATATTTTCTTACAATCCTTTGTATTTCTTTGGTGTCAGTTGTGACTTCTCCACTTTCATTTCTGATTTTATTTACTTGGGTCCTCTCTTCTTTTCTTGATGAGTCTGGTTAAAGGTTTGTCGATCTTGTTTATCTTTTCAAACAACCTGCAGCTGGAGCAGAGTGCTTTAAAGGAGCAGGCACTGTTTTGGAGCCTTTGCCTTCACTACTTACTTTAATCACCCAGTAATCCTGCAGTAGAGACATTGCTATCTCCATTCATAAGTGAGGAAATTGAGGTTCAACACAGTTAAATAACTTGTTGGAGGCCAAAGAGCTGAGAGAGTTGGCTTTGCATGTATGTCCTGATTCTGAAACCTGCATTTCTTAGGCTATACAGACCCTCTCCCCTTGGCAGAAGCGAAATGGCCTTCACAACAGAAGCTGTATTTTTAAAATATGTAAGGAAATAACAGTGAGCAGGACATTAAGTAAAAAGCTATAAACTTTTGGCACACAGTTTTCAGATTGAGAGATAAAGCATCTTAAAGTTAGGCATGTTAAAAATGTAACAAGACGGGTGCAGCAACTTAACCTGAAGCAGTTAAATGGCACAATATTGCCAGGCATCTCTGAAGTCCAAAACAAGTCCCTTTTATGGAATTGAAATTCCCTAATTCGTGAAGCTCAACTGCTAATACAGAATTTTTTAAAGTTGCTTATTGCTTCTTTAACTTCAGTACAACAAATCCATGAACTTTTTTTCATAGAAGTATCTACCTACCAGTACATCACATATCAGAGCACTTGGCAGTGTGGGCGCATTAAAAGTTACATGTTGCCCTAGCCAGTTTGGCTCAGTGGATAGAGTGTAGGCCCTCAGACTGAAAGGTCCTGGGTTCAATTCTAGCCAACGGCATGCACCTTGGTTGCAGATTCCCTGGCCCTGGTCGGGGTGCATGCAGGAGGCAACCAATCAATGTGTCTCTTGCACATCCATGTTTCTCCCTTCTACTCCCTCTAAAAGATCAATGAAAAAATATCCTCAGGTGAGGATTAACCAAAAACAAACAAACAAAACAGTTACATGTGAGCTCATATGTGGAATCTAGTGAACAAAATAAACTGATGAACAAAATAGATCCAGAGACATAGGAGCATGGAACAGACTGACAAATTTCAGAGGGAAGGCAGGGGTTGGGGGGTGGGAGAATGGGGGAGGAGTGGTTAACCGGGGAATTTATATGCATATGTGGGCACAGACAATATAGTGGTGAAGGCCTGGGAGGGGTGGGTGCGAGGTGGAAGGAGTCAATGGGAGGAAAAAAAAACACAAACAAAGGGGACATCTGTAATACTTGCAACAATAAAGGAAAAAAAGTTACATGCGAGGCAAGAGTGATTGACGGCATTAATGAATGAGTGAATGAATGAAATTCTATAAAACCAAATGATGGGGATAGCTACAAGAATAACACACATAATAAAAGGTTTACTTATGCAGAACACTCCATGCTTAAAGGATCTGTGTAACATTTGCTGGTGGAGAGGATATCCTGGTTAATAATTAGTTCATTTGTATTGAACGTTTCCTCTGTACCAGGTGCTGTGCTAGGTATTTCACATGGATTTGCTCAGTTATTCCTCATAAATACCATGGAGACAGTGTACATCAAGGTTGAGAGCATAAACTGTGGAGCCAGACTGCATGGATCCAGCTCTACACTTAATAGTAGTGCCAACGTGAGCAAGATAATCTGTCCACGCTCAGCTTTCTAATCTGTAAAATGGGATAAAAATAGTTCCTAACCCACAGGGTACGAAGTGCTTAGATCAATGCCTAGAATAGAGTATGTGAAAAAGTGTTTGCTGTTATGGCTCAGATCTGAAGCCATACTGCCTGGATTCTAATCCCCTTTAACTCTCACTAACCAGACGATCATAAACAAGTTAAATAATCTCTCAGATATGCGGTTTTGTCATCTGCAAGCAAAGATGGCCATAGTACATCCTGGCATGATTTAGATCATATAAATTAATACACAATGCTTAGAGGAGTGCCTGGCAGGCAAAAACACTCAGTAAATGCTGACTCTTGTAATCCTCATTTTATAGATGATTAAAACTGATTTTCTCGCATGCCATGGGAGTGTGTTCCCGGACTCAAACCCAGACAGACTGACTCCAGTGTCCTAATTCAATTTAGATAGTCTGAAAATAAATGTTCACATTTTAAAGAAATTCTACCTAGCAATAATACCTTAGATTATGTCCTGATTATTCTGGATATATCATTGGATGAGACCTCTATGTTGGATTGTTAAGTGGCCATTTTACTCATACCTCTTTAAAATAGTGATATCCGAGTCCTGAGAGCAACATCATAAAATGTGCAGGAATACATCCATTTTCTATAGCAGTAACACTTGGCACGGGCCCTCTCAGAAAACCTTAAATGTTTGTCTCTTCGTCCTCACTGCTTGTGTCCAAATTCCAACTACTTCCAATTTCTTTCTGTCTTCTGAGTTCCGAGTTTCTTCTGTCTTCTATCTAAAAAACAACAGGCTTATCCACTGTCAACTATCCTGCATTGGAAAGAGCATGGGTTTTGTAGTTAGACAAACGTTGGTAAATTAACATAACAGAGTTTGTGCATATGAAAACAATGTTCTTAATTTCCCCCTCTAAGTCCTTTCAGCTTTTTTTCAATTTGAGCCTGGAGGTTTATTGCTCTGGGGGAGGAAAGAACCTAGAACAAAGACACTATTGATGAGCTTTTATTCTCAGAGCTGACTTTCTTGACCCCTCTAAGAGAGAGATAGGGGACTTGCAAGCCAGACTGTCAGGAAAAAGAATGATGTGTGAATCACAAAGCACCACCTCCAGCACCGAGCTGGTGCACCAGATTACAGGACCCAGGATGTGACATCCAGGGGGTGGAAAGCCCACCCCAACAGCCAGGTGAAGAGAGGCAGGAGGAAATAGATGAGACACGTGTGTCTTGTTCTTCTATCTCAGAAGCAAAGAGGAGAGTGTATTCAACTTAAAGAAATGCCTGAAACATAAAGATTTTTGTCCTACTTCCTGTGGCAGGCATGGTAGCAATAGAGGAAAAGTGTAGCACAACATGATGGGAAGAAGAAGGGTCTTTGCTGAGTTCTCCTAAGATAGATGTTCCCACCTGACCCCAAGGTAGCACGTAGTAGACGTCAGCTGATAGTATGACTTGGCTCATAGTCAGAAGTCAGCGTTCCAGGAATTGAATGAATGTCACAAAGATCTTAAGGCCAATAACCAAAGAAAGCTATTTGGCCCTAATCCTGAATTTTTTTTTCTTTAATTCTTTATTGTTTGAAATATTACATATGTCTCCTTTTTCTCCCATTGACCTCTCCTTGGCCACTCCCACCCCCAGTACATGCCCTCAGCCCCCTAGTGTCTGTGTCCATTGGTTGGGCTTATATGCACGCATACAAGTCCTTAGGTTGATCTCTAACCCACCCACCCACCCCTCCTACCTTCCCTCTGAGGTTTGACGGTCTGTTCGATGCTTCTCTGTCTCTGGATCTATTTTTGTTCATTAATTTATGTTGTTCATTATGTTCCAGAAATGAGTGAGATCATTTATCTTCCTCCGCCTGGCTTACTTCTCTTAGCACAATGCTCACCCTAAATTTATAGAAAACAGACAACCACCTCAGTCTTTCAGGCTAAGGGGCCAGCGGTAGTCATAGATAGGCAAGAGGTGTTTCCAGTGGAACCAGAGGACAGTACACAGCATTGGAAACAAGTCTTAGGGGCTGTCTCCCTTCACCCCAGGCTCTCCCTCCCCAGTACACCTGGACATGGTTGGAGAGCAGCAGGTTTAGAAGAAGGAAACCAAAATACCAAGATTTAAACCAAAATCCGCTAGGTTGCCTACAGACTTAAACTGTTGTATTAGACTAAAATTATTGGATTAGAATAAATGGCTCCACCTTCCTACTCAGGAGATGAAGTACTTAAAAGAAAGAGCAAATAAGTGAGAAAGAACATAACTGCATTTTCTTTCTACATAGCTGTATGTAAAGTGTGATCTCCCTATACTGATAGGTTTTCTTTTTGATCAGCAGTCAATAGTTTCCAGAAACTGTATTAGCACAAAAATTAGCCCTACAGAAAGGAATTAGCACTCATTATTGGAACCCGTAGATGTCATCTGACATAAATGTTGAACACACGGAGACTCCGAAGTAACACTAACAAACATACATTAAATTCTAATTACAGTAGTCCCCACCTATCCGCAGGGGATATGTTCCAAGACCCTGTGCATGCCTGAAACTGTGAATAGTTCTGATTCTGAGTCCACTCTTGCACCTCTGCTGGAAATGTGGAGGCAGCTGCTTCATCAGCAGATGCAGCCTGGCCAGTACTTTTTTCTATTCTTCAGTCCAAACCTATTCTTGAATATGTGTGACCATCCCTTACTTGCAGGAAATGGCCTGGTGTCCCTTATGTCAGGGGATCCCATGCTGAAGTCTTCTTATAGGCTCACCGTTTTCTGGCACATGTTGCTGTCCAGTGGAGCTCATTTTCTGCTCATTTCTTTCATCCACAAATTTAATGACTTTTCCATCTTAACTAAGTACTTACCACACACTGTGGCCCTGACTTTTGCAGTTTGAGGTGCAACAGCAAAACTAGCATGAGTTTCCTTTTCCTTCCTCCCAGTTTCACGAGTAAAAGATTCATTCTTGCCATGGAGCTTAGCAACCTCAGCATACAATTTCATTTCTTTCCTTCTGAAATTGAGAACTTCCATGCTTTCACGTAATGGAAGCATTTTATGGCTTCTCCTTGGCATATCCAAATTATCAGCATCACTGCTCTTGTGCGTGTGGGCCATTATTAAGGAAAATAAGGGTTATGTGTACACAAGCACTACAATACTGCTACCGTCAATCTGATCTGATAACCTAGACCCCAAGGCCGTGACTAATGGACACAGAGCGTGCACATTGTAAAGATGCTGGACAGAAGGATGATTCGCGTCCCGGGAGGGGCGGAGCAGGACGGTGCTAGATTTCAGCACACTGCTCGGGACGATGGGCAATTTAACACTTAGGAATTGTTTCTTTCTGGAATTTCCCACTTCATATTTTCAGATGACAGTAACTGAAACCATGGAGAGTGAAACCGGGGATAAAAAGGGGAACTATGGTAGTGTACTTGCAATAAAAATGCTAATGACGATCATATGAATGGCAGTTTCACTTGATGCTCTTCATAAAGCAGCAGAAATGCTAATTTTATTAAAATTCAAGCCTTAAGTGCATGTCTGTGTAGTATTCTGTATGGAGAAATGGGATGAGTACTGCATACCCCAAAACCACGTTGGTCTGGCCGAGAAGCACTGGGGCCATGGTTTGAATTGTGCCCTGAACCAGCTGCCCTTTTCTTGGCACATCATTGTCACTTGAAAGATCAACTGACGGTCCTGATTGGAATTACATAGATTGGGGAACTGGGCAGATATTTCTCAAAAATGAACAATGTAATCCTGTTACTTTAAGAAAAACAACTAATAGTATTTGTTGCCAATGACTAAACTTGAACTTTCAACAAAACTAAAAGTTTGAAAACCTCGTACTGCGGTTGACTGAAAGGCTTTTCCTATCATCAGAAATTTAATATCTGTGGTGATATTATTGAATGTGATTTCATCATAGTGTCTAATAGAATGTGTTAACATTTGGAAAATATGTATAACTCAGTGAACCAAGCTTTTCCAAATAACCAAACCTGGTTAAAAGACTCAGTTATGTGGTAAGACTACCAAAAGGATCCAAATGCCACAGTGCACACCAAGTTCATTGAAATGGCTTCAGATTCCACATTACAACTAACCATTAAGAAACTTCCACTTGAAAATAAAATAAAATCAGCGGGGGAGGAGAAATTACCACTTGCCTAGTTGTGATATAACATCAAAAAGTGATTATTCACCCATCTGGTGTGTGGCTCAGTGGTTAAGCGTTGACCTAGGAACCAGGAGGTCACAGTTTGATCCCCGGTCAGGGCACATGCCCAGGTTGTGGGCTCAGTCCCCAGTAGGAGGTGTGCAGGAGTCAGCCAATCAACGATTCTCTCTCCCTCTCCCTTCCTCTCTCAAATCAATAAAAATATTTTTTAAATGATTACTCATAATGACCTTTATAAAGCTATCAAAATATCCTTTTTAAAACTACTTATCTGTTCATACTTCAGCCAAAATAACATATTGCAACAGACTGAATTCAGAAGCAGATATGAAAATCCAGTTGTCTTGTACTAAGCACAAGGAATTTCAAAAATGTAAAACAATGTCACTCTTCTTACTGCCGATAAAAATGAACATCTTCAGTAAAAATGATATTTACATTAACTTGTAACTGGTTTATTAGCTTGGAATTTTAAATGAATTAATTTTTTTCAGCTTCTCAGTTTTAATTTCTTAAATGGTAATTACTAATACATATAAGCCATATAAACAAAAACTCTTGGGGAAACATCAATAAAACTTCAAAGCATAAAGTAGTGCTGAGGCCAAAAAGTTTGAAACTGCTAACCTAAATGTCAACACACATTCAGATATTTAAACATAACAAAGTAAAATATTCACTCCTGGCGTATCAATTGGCCACATTGTGAAATCTGCACCATCTCTTCACAGTTTTTAGATGGTGTTCCGCTCATGCTAAGATCTCTCCATCCTTTTGCTGTGATCCTTCTCTAAAGACATAATTACAGCTGTTAGACACTTCAAAACACAAAATGTCAACTCAATCTCCTCTACCAGGCAAAATCAGAAGTAGAAATAAATTCGGGAGGTAGAATGAGGAAAAAGAAGAGGGAATTCAGATGCACAAGTCAAAATGGTTGATCTCTCAAATTACGTGCTTCATATAAATACTCCTTAAAGTTATATATGGATACAAATAAAACCTGCAATCTAATATACTGGGTTTTTTGTCTACATTAGGGAGAAAAATATAAAGCAAGAAGCCCTTCCCCTCCACAGCCTGCCCCTGCTCTCTGAGGACACAGACCGCCCAGAAAGGGAGGATCCCATGGGACTTGGCAAGTTCCCGAGGTTCACTCTCAGGCCCGCCCAAGTTTCAGAGGGTGGCCTTCTGTGCTGCAGAGCTAATGAATGTCACACCTAAAGCTGCAGCGGGCAGAACTCGGGAATTAAGCGGCAGTAATTATTCGGGGTGTTTCCTGGCCTTCTTTCAAAACGGACACCTTGGAAAACCAGCCTGTTACTGCGGGCCAAAATACATTTCTAAAGCAGCCCTTTCGTGCCTTTGCCGGGACACACACACTTTGCTCTCTTAGGCAAATGGATGTGCACGCCACAAGTGTGCCTTCAAAAGGATCCAGGCCCAAATAAGGCAAATTCACCTGAAACACTCCAATAATTGAAGCAGTGGGAAATTTTCCTGGGGTTTTGTTTGCCTAAGGAAGTAGGATAGGGAGATCATTCCAAAGACCCCGAGAGTGGCTTAATTCTCTGATGGATGGATGTATACGAAAATTCTAAGATGCTATCATTTCTACCCAGATCAGCAATGAAAGGAATTTTTTTGTTTGTTTGTTTGTAGGGGGAGATATAAAATATAAAGTGAGAGACAAAAAGAAGCTTCAAGCCCAGCCGGTGTGGCTCAGTGGTTGAGCATTGACCTATGAACCAGGAGATTATGGTTTGATTCCCAGTCAGGGCACATGCCCAGGTTGTGGGCCTGATCCCCAGTGTGGGGCATGCAGGAGACAGCCAATCAATGATTCTCTCTCATCATTGATGTTTCCATCTCTCTCTCCATCTCCCTTCCTCTCTGAAATCAATTTAAAAAAAATTTTTTAAGAAGCTTCAAAATGTCCCCCCACGCTGGCCTAGAAAGCAGCAAACTCTCACTGTTTATGAGTCATTAGCAGCGGTTCTCAACCTGTGGGTCGTGACCCCTTTGGAGGTCGAACGACCCTTTCACAGGGGTCGCCTAAGACCATCCTGCATATCAGATATTTACATTACGATTCATAACAGTAGCAACATTACAGTTATGAAGTAGCAACGAAAATAATTTTATGGTTGGGTCACAACATGAGGAACTGTATTTAAAGGGCCAGAAGGTTGAGAACCACTGCATTAAGGCCAAATATCTTTTTTTTTTTTTTAAATATATTTTTTATTGATTTTTTTACAGAGAGGAAGGGAGAGAGATGGAGAGTTAGAAACACTGATGAGAGAGAAACATCGATCAGCTGCCTCCTGCACATCTCCTACTGGGGATGTGCTCACAACCCAGGTACATGCCCTTGACCGGAATCGAACCTGGGACCTTTCAATCCGCAGGCCGACGCTCTATCCACTGAGCCGAACCGGTTTCGGCAAGGCCAAATATCTTAAACAAAATACGTTTCCACTCCCTTTCCTTTTCCTTGAGTTATACAACTACTTCACTGCTCTTCTTGATAGGGTGTGGAGGCTGCCTCAAACAGCAAAATTGTTCAGTCATATGATCCAATTCAGTCATCATGGGAGCTCTAAGCTCCAAATTGACTGCGGTATTACATCTATTATTAAAGAGGGTTTTTCTAAAAGCAGACTCTTTTATTAGAACCTTTATTACCAGAAGTTAACATCGAATAAGGAAGCATTCTGGATCATGGGGAGAAAGCTTAATTAAATACTAACTTAATTTATGGTAAAAACATACCAGCTGGTTAGGAAGACCATGCAAGAATATATACAAGGCATATAGAAGAATAAGTAAAACAAGCAAGATAAAAAAAAGTGTAACTCCAAGTATTTAAAACTCATATATATATTTTAAACTATGCTTAGGAAAAAACAAAGAAAAAGGAATTACTGGCTTTGCAGACACTGCCACCTAGAAGCTGCCCATGACCATCCATGGTGAACCCCACCGTGTTCTTCGACATCGCCGTCAAAGGCAAGCCCTTGGGCTGCGTCTCCTTCGACCTGTTTGCACACAGAGTTCCAAAGACAGCAGAAAATGTCCGTGCCCTGAGCACTGGGGAGAAAGGATTTGGTTATAAAGTTCCTGCTTTCACAAAATTATTCCAGGATTTTTGTGCCAGGGTGAAGACTTCACACGCCATAATGGCACAGGCAGCAAGTCCATCTATGGGCAGAAATTTGAGGATGAGAACTTCGTCCTGAAACATGCAGGTCCTGGTATCTTGTCCATGGCCAATGGTGGACCCAACACAATCGTTCCCAGGTTTTCATCGTCACTGCCAAGACTGAGTGGATGAACGGCAAGCATGTGGTCTTCGGCCGGGTGAGCCCCTGACCCACACGGAGCCAACAAGACCCTCACCTGAAAATTCTAGGATTGAGAGAGTTGGCAACCTCTTTGGGCTGCCTGGATTACAAAATACAATATTAGAAACCATCAACATGTCCCTTGGGGAAGAAGAGAAAGACTATGCGAAGGTGAAAATAAAGCCATTGCCAAAGGGTGAGAAGGGAGAGAGAGATTCCTGAGGGGCTGGATTCCCTGCCAGGATATTGCAGCAGCCATGGAGCGCTTTGGGCTCAGGAATAGCAAGATCAGCAAGAAGATCACCATTGCTGACTGTGGGCAACTCTAATAAATATGACTTGTGTTTTATCTTAACCACCAGACCATTCCTTCTGTAGCTCAGGAGAGCACCCTTCACCCCAATTTGCTTGGAATGTTCTATAATCTTTGTGCTCTTGACAGTTTATTGGGTTCCATAATTTCCCTACCCCTTCCCAGTCTAGCTGGATTGCAGAGTTAAGTTTATGATTATGAAATAAAAACTAAACAGTTGTCTGTCAAAAAAAAAAAAGAAGAAGAATTACTATATACAGAAAGTGCTAAAACCCAGAACGGTGAACATTTGTATTTTCTTAATCTTTTCTCTGTTTTCCAAGTTTTGGTCATTGTGTAGATACTATTTTCAAATTTAATCGAAGTAAATGCAGTAAGTATGAAACTATGTTGGAATAAGTAGTTAAAAAGTGGTTGAGATTAAAGGACAAGATTGATCTGTGTCCAGGTCAGGGAACAAGAGAAAGGGGAGCCGTAGGACAGTAGCTGGTGGTGGAGGAGGCAGGGCAACTCTGGGCTGGGCTCCGGGGCCCAGAGAAGCAGGGGACAATCGCCACTTACCCTTCCACCCTTGAAGCTCCTGGAAACAAGCTTCCTGTGAACTCTGGGTGCTGGCTCCAGACTCTTCTCTCCAAGGACACGAGGAGTCTTTGGAAAGGAAAATGGACAATGATCTTGGCTCATCCTGAAATCTTACCATCATTTAAACGCCTGAACTCAGGTTGCCCTTGGGGCTGACTTCCATCCATCCCCAACTTCACCACGCCAACCAGCACCAAAGAGCATCTCCTTGTAGCAGGCTGGAGCCAATAAAATGAAACACACACACATACACACACACACACACACACACACACACACACACGGGCATACACATAATCCATTCACGCTCCAATTTTCAAAATGCCTACTAGTAAGAGGTTCTGCACTCAGGATTCAGTGGTGGTGAAGGCAGACATGACTCCTGACCACCTGTCACTTAGCAGCCATGTCACCACATTAACTTGCGCCCTGACCATTGGTGATGGGCTCAGGAGTGGGTCCCTGCCTCCACTGAGCCCATCACACCCTTTTTCCTCCACGGCCATGGTTGACTGATCCAGAGGAGAGCCCCTGACCCACACGGAGCCAACAAGACCCTCACCTGAAAATTCTGGGACTGAGAGAGTTGGCAACTTCTTTGGGCTGCCTGGATTACAAAATACAATATTAGAAATTATCAACATGTCCCTTGGGGAAGAAGAGAAAGACTATGCGAAGGTGAAAATAAAGCCATTGCCAAAGGGTGAGAAGGGAGAGAGAGACTCCTGACAGGCTGGATTCCCTGACCTCTTGGTCCTGAGACGCGGTAGTCCTGCCGCCGGATTTCATCAGTCTTCGAGGGGAAATTAAATTGGGTTCCTGCCACCGGCAACCAACAGTACCAACATAATGACCCCACACACACACTACAAATGGTGCAGCAACTGAAAGGCAGTCTTCCTAAGACTTGTTGAGAACTGAAGTTCTCAGCAACAGGCATTGCGGGGAGTTAAGAGTAAGAGAAAAAGACGAAATGGCAGTTGACCTCATGTAGCTAAAATGATGTGCATGGTGAGCTTAGACAAACATGCCTTGGGCACGCCCAGAAACAGAAGGGTGAGGGGAGATTCTACAAGGACCAGAGCTGGTGAAATAATCTGTTATTGTTGACAATAGTCGCTTCTGACTCACATGGCCTGAAGAATCAGAGGTTACAAGGGTAGGAAACGTAGCAACACTGCTTTGCACAATTTATGAAATTTCTGTTTGTTACGTAGTATAGCACAGGCCACTTTATTATGAAGAATGTTTATTTGCCAAAGATTTATTCAGAACAGCACTGTATTTTTCGAATCAAAAAGTTCAGTCAGCTAGATAGAGCCTCTCCTTTCTCTTTTGATCTTTCTAAGGGACCTCTCTCTTCAATTTAATTCACCTGTCATTTTTCACCTCTAACCGCATCACAATTTGATGAAGGCTGGTGGCTAGCAGCTCTTATAAATGGTCACAAACCCACACCCAAAATGGTGTCGGTATCAGACAATCAAAGGTTCGTCCTCGCCATTTCCAGTGCAATGTTTTCCCATCTGTCAGACCCTCTCAGCCAGATCCAGCTGCTTTTCCTGACACCTGCCGTGTTTATTTAGAACCTGTTTTTCCCAGAATCATTTCAGCACAATAAAAATACCAGATCTGGTTTCTATGGATTTTTCAGAGAAGGCAATACACAGTGCAAGAGAAATCAAGGAGAGAGGGAGAGAGGGAGGCTGCTGGCATTCAAAGCATCCAGGTCAATGATCAGACTGTGTACACCAGGTTTCCTGGCAGCAACAAGGTACAAAAATTCTTTCATTAATTTTGACTTTATTTCCCACCTTCCTTCTTCACAGGACAGTTCCATGAAATCTAAAGTAACTCCTATTTTTGTGTGAAAGCCAATGTTTGTAATTAAATAACACACTCTGTACCTTGTCAGATAGTGAGAAGTAAACATATGTTGCTTCTGCGTGGAGAGCATCATTATTCACGCACGCATGCACGCACCCAGGTTTCTCCTTCTCAAAGACAGCAAACAGCTTGCTGCTCTACATACACATGCTGTGCACAGTGAGTTTGCTGATATCTTACATATTTGTTTCCATTCAACTCTCTTGTCATCTTTCAACTATCAAGGGATTATTAATCATTGGAGATTACAATATAAAAGTCTCTTTAATTTTGGTGAGCAATGCAACTGTGGAAACAGGAATCAGATGGAAAGAAACATCTTCCATTTAATTTTTTATTGGAAGAAAAAAACGAACGCGGCTTCATGACCAAGCAGAGTTTAGGTTTGAACGAGCAGAGTGCAGGTGTCACTACCTTGTCCATCCCCACAGAAATGCATCTGTTCACAAAGTGATTAAAATCCAAAAAAGCCCAAGGGCTTCTATGGCACAAACACAGCTCCGGCTGCGGAGCTCTGGGATCTGGGACTCCGCCAAACCCCGGAGATTGCTGGCAGAAACCTCACTCAGTTTCTCCCCCCAGACCGGAGGGAGAGGTGGTAAACAAACCCATCAATCACTGGCAACTGGGAAGGGTTGGGAGCCATAAGTCTCAGGCACTGATATAGAAAGAAACGGATAAATTGCCCTCCATCCCACACACAGGTTCTGGTGTACTAGTAGCTGAGGAGTTGCTGAAAGTATGGATACAGAATTCTCAGTAGAAAGAAGACGAAGGCCTGAACCTACCTAGACAAGGATGTCACTGGCAGGATTTGTCGTGTGTTTGAATACAATGTATGGCACTTGGCTTTATGTTTGTACTTAAAATTCTTCATAAATTTTTCTAAGATGTTTATAAATTCTAAGGAGAGAATTAATATTCTGTCACTTGAGATACAAGGATCAATTGTTCATTCATTAATTCATTCTTTAAAAAGTATCTATTAAACAGCTGCTAGATTCCTGATGCCATTTGTATTCTGGGGGAATATCAAAAGATATAAAGGACATAGGCACATAAAAGACATATTCTCTTCTTTCAAAAGCTTGTCATCTAAGTGTATGGATAGGGGACTCTATATAGGTCAACATTTAAATCTAGTGCAAGATAATACACAGAACTGAATAAAAAGAGACAAAAGCATTCATACGAATTAGCAAGTTCTGCTAGTGGTTACAAACTAGGTATTAGTGGTTACTAGTTTTATAGTAATGCCTCGGATTTGTTTTTTTCTATCTGAAACCCAGTAAAATTTTATTTAATGATTTGGGGGTGGGGGGTTCTTAACTTTTTTTGATATACTTTTTATTGATTTCAGAGAGGAAGTTGAGAGGGAGAGCTAGAAGCATCAATGATGAGAAAGAATCATTGATTGGCTGCCTCCTGCACATGTGCTGACTGGGAATCGAACCATGACCTCCTGGTTCATGGGTCAATGCTCAACCACCAAGGCAGGGCTATTTAATGACTTTTTTGTTGCTAATCCTCACCCAAGGATATTTTCCCATTGATTTTTAGAAAGAGTGGAAGGGAGAGGAAGAGAGAGAAAGAGAGAGAGGTGGGGAGAGGGAGAGGGAGAGGGAGAGGGAGAGGGAGAGGGAGAGGGAGAGGGAGAGGGAGAGGGAGAGGGAGAGGGAGAGGGAGAGGGAGAGGGAAAGGGAGAGGGAGAGGGAGAGAAACATCGATTGGTTGCTCCCTGACCAGGTAGGTGCCCTTGACTGGAACAGAACCTGGGACCCTTCAGTCCATGGGCTGATGCTCTATCCGAGCCTAACCAGCTAGGGCTTAATAATTTTTAATAATGTTTTTCTAAATTAACTTCTGATTATTACTGAGTAGTCATGAGTTCACAAGAACATTTCCCTGACAAGTACGTGGTGTGGCTAATGTGTTCTGTTTTCCTGGTTAAATGTGAAAATTAGAAAAGGGGACGGGCCTGATAAGAACATGGGAGCCTGCTCCTGGACAAGGGTACAGGGAGACCAAGGCACCACTTGCTAAGCCACAGAACAGTGGTCCTCTACGCAGGCCGTACATTGGACTCGCTCATGAAGCTTTTTGAAAATTCAGAGGCCTAGCCCTGCCTGGGTGGCTCAGGTGTTTGGAGCCTCATACACCAAAAGGTTTCAGGTTCGATTCCCAGTCAGGGCACATACCTAGGGTTTGGGTTTGATCCCCAATTGGGCACAGTTGGGAGGCAACTGATCAATGTTTCTTTCTCACATCAATGTTTATTTTTTTCTCTCTCTCTCCCTTCCTCTCTCTCTAAGATCAATAAAAATATATCCTTGGGTGAGGATTGCAAAAATTAATAAGTAATAAACTGGCTTTCTCTTTAAAAAAAATAAATATTTTTTAAAAAAAAATCAGATCCCTAGGCTCCACCTCAGACTAATTCATTCAGAATATCTGGAGGTGGGGAAGATTTTGTAAGCTCCTCAGGTGATTTATTTATTAATTTGAAGGTCAGTCCCCCACATAATCTTTAACCTCAACCAATGAAACTTCCTAATGTCTCTTCTGAGGTTTACAGATTACAAATAATTCACTAGGTAATCAACCAAGTCACTTGCTATATGCAGTCATGTTAAAAATTGAGGACTATCAATCTAAAATTTTTTTCTTGTCCTTATTGAAATTATGGTCAATTTCTTCGCTATCAAGATGCTATAGTGTGAGCATAAAGCCATGGCCCATGTGTCAGAGTGATCATCTTTTCTTCTCTGCGGTGTGGGGTGCACGCACAGCTCATCTAAGAATAGAATAATTGTGCATCCAGTTCAGAGGGCTGTAAGAACAAATCACATCACTGTTATGCCTGACTATAAATTGCTACCTGACCCATCAAAACACCTGCCTGATTCTAACCTCAAAATAATATTGAGGTACTGCAGGAGCCTCTGTAACTGAGCCTCGATATTGAGGTCATGGAGCCTGTTCTGACCTTTTCTTGCCTATAGAGACTAAGGATGAAGAATGGTCAACAAAAACCACAAACTACCTTATACTGCTCCTAACAGACTTCTCCATGTGCTAATAAGAAAACCAGTGACTGTGTCTAATGCCCTTTTTGGTCCTTGTGTAGCTGCAGTGATTCCCAACCTGATAGCATATCCAGTTAACTGGAGAACTCACTCAAAGGCACACAAACTCAGGTCTTAAACTCTGAGATTATGGTTTAATGCATTGTGGATGGGATCCAGAAATCTTTACTTAATATGGACCTCCAGGAAATTCCCATGCAGCCAGTCTGGGTAACCTGTCATAGACCCATTACCCAAAACAAACAAACAAACAAAAAAAGCCAAGGCTTTCAATTTATCAACATGATAGCTGGAATATCTTTTAAATGGGCCTAATTCAGTGGTTGGCAAACTCATTAGTCAACAGAGCCAAATATCAACGTACAATGATTGAAATTTCTTTTGAGAGCCAAAATTTTTTTAAACTTAAACTATATAGGTAGGTACATTGTTATTAACTTAATCAGGGTACTCCTAAGGCTTAGGAAGAGCCGCACTCAAGGTGCCAAAGAGCCGCATGTGGCTCGAGAGCCGCAGTTTGCAGACCACTGGATAGGTTGTCTCTCTTTAATGATGAGTTTGCTTACCCTCTGGGTTCTCAACTTTATTTTTTCTGTATGACTTTTCACAAAATGACATTATATGTCTGTCTGCTTATTTTTAAACATTGGGTTCCTTTAATAAAACAAGCATTATAAAAGGGCAGAAATTTGTCCATTTTGTTCACTGACCTATCCCCAGAACTTAGAACAATTCTTAACAAGTGGGAACTATTTAGCCAGTAATGAATGAATGAGTAAATATTTTGGAAATGCTCAAAAAGTTGACAAATTGGCAATGAAGAGAACCTACTTCTCACAGCAGGAGCAGGAAGTCCTCTCCAAATTTTTTTTTTCTGCTTTGAGTGGTCTTTTATTTATTTTTTTATTATTAGTTAAGGTATTACAAATGTGTCCTCATCCCCCCCATTAACCCCAACCTCCCCCCCCCCCCGCCCCGCACACTCATGCTCCCATCCCCCTGTTGTCCATGTCCATTGGTTTGGCTTATATACATGTATACAAGTCCTTCGGTTGACCTCTTCCCCTTACCCCCGCCCTCCCCTACTTTCCTTCTGGGGATTGATAGCCTGATCGCTGTTTCTCAGTCTTTGGGTCTGTCCCTTTTCATCAGTCTATGTTGTTCTCTATAATCCACAAATGAGTGAGATCATGTGGTATTTATCTTTCTCTGACTGGCTTATTTCACTTAGCATAATGCTGTTGCAAAAGGCATCCTCTCCAAATTTTTATTTAAACTTATTTTGGGGTTTTGGTCAGCTTCACAATATGCAGAAGAAAATTACTAATTCAATAAGCAAGTTCCCTGGAACATAAAAGTTGAAGAAAGATGAAGTGAGCTTGTAAATCTCAGTTAAGCAAACTTCAATGTCCTGTACACTTGAGTTTATATAATATGTCTCATTATATATGTAGAATCTGTTCTCATTATTGGATCTGGTGGTCAGATACGCAGATATAGACCTCATCAGACTGAAGTATTTACACTTGAGTTTTTTCAAGGTCATAAGTTAGAACAAGAGTTGAAGGGGGTAAATATCCTCAGTTGGTCTCATCTTATGAAGCTGGCCAGGGATTATCAGCTGCCTAGTTGCCTTTGTGAAGAAGGATATTAAGATGAGTAACACATTTGCCTAGAAAAATAAAGAATCCATTTTAGATTATCAGCCACTGATTTAGGGTTGATGACATGAGAAGAGACTCTATGACTTCATGCATGTGGCGCAGAGTTTGAAAAGGTCATCATAATGGACATGTCACTGATAGGGTATGAAGGCACTTCAGTCTTTTTGTTTTTCACAGGGGCCCGACCTTCCTTATTCAGTCGTGAGTGTAGATGGGCTTTGGACATCAATATTAAGGATTAAAATAAGGGAGAAATGAGAATCTTAAATTCTATAATTTAAAAATATTAAAGATTGAAGGTTAAAAGAACTGTTGTGACAATGGTTTTAAGAAAATAGTTTAACTATAATATAATTTATGGTAAATGGGTAATTTTCCCCTCAGTTTCTACCATGTACCATCATTCAATACCAAGATCCATTCATAAATGAACTTGATGAAACATTTCACTCAGACCAACCCTATAGGGTTGCCATATGCTCACCTACTAGCAACTTGAGATAGGCCCCATCTCTTCCTATCCTGGCTCCTTGTACACAAATAATATTTGAATTCAACAAAAGCAGATGAGGAGGCCCCACAAATTACAGCATATCCCTTCACCCCACAGCTGGCAAAGCCCCAGGAGTCTCTTGTTCAAGGAACTAACTTTAAGAAAACTACCCAATCTAAAGAATTGCAAGTGTTGATGTTTCTGTGTAGGTTAGCCGCTGCTAAAGACATTGCTCTCATGGAACAATGCGACCTGAATTTGGCAAATCAGAATGAAATAGGGGATATCGCTATGAATCAAAGTTAATAAATAAAAAGAGATGCACAAAGATATAGCAGGATAATGTAAAGAATTTTTAAGGCAGCATAGCAGTGGTATCAAATAAGCTGAAATCTAAGGCCAAAACATTCATTGGAACAAATAATATTTTTAAATTATAACATCTATAACCCACAAAGAGGATATAACAATGTTAAATATTAAAAATAATTCATTCAATAAGGTTGACTTAATTATTCCACAAATACATATTGGAACCTACAATCTGCTAAGTGCTATTCACTAGAGCTATATCAGGGAATAGATTGATTCTCATATGACAGACACATGTCTCACAATCGTAGAATTCATAGATCAGCATAGAAGGTTATAGTCAAAGAACTATATAATAAAGCATCTAACAATGAAATCTATAATATAATAAATGTATAATATATAATATAATATATAAGAAATATAAAATATAATAAAGCTGAATAAGAAACTAGAGAAGGCTAGAATTCTATTTAGGATCTGATTATCAAGAAGGGTCTCTCTTAAAAAAAAAAAAAAGAAGGGTCTCTCTTAAAGTGTGCTGTTTGAGCAAAGAGTTGAATGAAGCTAGAAAGCAATCTGGACTTCTGGAGGAGCAAGTGTGAAGATCCTAAGGCAGGAGCAGGTTTGGAGTGTTCAAAGACCAGTGAGAAGTGGGTGTGGCTGGAGCTGATGGAGCCAAGCAGAGCAGGAGGTTCAGTGGGAGGGTAGTCAGGGCCAGGTCAGGAAGGCTTTAGCCACTGCAGGGAATTTGTGTTTTATTAAGAAAATTGGGAGGCCCTGGAAGACTTTACTCAGTTTCTATTTGTATGAGATCACTCCCACTGCTGTGGCAGAGAACTGACTAAAGGAAGGCACAAGTGAAAGCATGGGGGAGGCGTTCAGAAGCTTGTAGTAATCAAAAAGAGGGATGATGGTGGCTTGGATGAAGGTGACAGCAGTAAAGTGCCAAGAAATGACTCAATTCTGGTTCTATTTTACAGACGACAGGTTGATGCAAAGTATGAGAAAAAGAGAGAACTCAAAGGTAACTCCTAGATATTTGGCATAATTAGCTGTGACAGTGTCACAGAGATGGGAAAGACTTGTATATGGAGATGAGAACCAGGTCTGGTCCTAAGTCCTTGGGCTCTCCAACATGAGAACGAGGACAGGAGCAGACAGGGGGCTCAAAAGAAAACCAGGAGGTTGAGGTGTCCCAGAAGCTAAATGACATGTTTCAAAGAAGGAGCAATTTATTGTATGAAAATCCTACCAAGTAGTTGAAGATGAGGGCTAAGAAATGATGGCTGGATTTGGCAATACAGAGATCAACAATAATTTTGAAAAAAGTAGTTTTAGTAAACTGGAAGGACAAAGCCAGAGTGGAGTGGGTTCAAGAGAGAATGTAAGGTGAGAACAGGAGAAAATGAGTATTTCCAATAAAATATAGAGAGATAGTGCAGCATCTGGGCTGCGGGGTGTGAGATCTGGGAAAGTTGTGTGTTTTATGGGGGGTTTACAGTATGTTTATATTCTGATGGGACTGATCTGGTAGAAAAGGCATGATTGGTAGTGCAGAAGGAAAGGAAGAGAAAGAATAATTGCTGGAGTAGAGCAAACAAATTTCTGAGTAGAAAAATGGCCGAAGGACAGAATAGAAAAGGGAGAGGCTCTAACAGGAAGGAAGCGGAGACCTACCACTGCAGGCAAGGAGGAGTTTATGGATACAGATGCCGCCGAGTGGGTAGATCTGGTGGTGAAAAGAGCTGGTAGTCCTCTTCTGAGAGCTTCTATTTTCTCAGTGAGCTAAAAGTGAAGGTATTAGCCTAGAGTGAGGAAGTGGGAAGGAAGAACTCAGTTTCTGCAAAGGGGAACTGCAAAGTAACTTCCTAGGTGACCGGGAAATATAGAAGTAACAGATAGTGTCCCATTGTGGTCACAAATGAAAACCAAATGAGCCAATTCTTCACATGGTAGGAGCTAAAGCTAGAAATTACCCTTTCCCAGAGCTTCCTCCTGTGGAATTGCGTGTGCAGCTATTTATAAGGTTTTGTGGTGCTTTGGTCCCACTATGAGGAATCCAGGTCTTCTTCCAAATATCCTTCTTACTGGCCTTCTCAGGGGCTCTCAGAAGCCTGTGCTATTCAAATTCAGGTGGTTTTCTGTGACAACCTAGATCTCCTATGACTGGTACAAAGATTCAACAGTCCACAGACCCAAGCATATACTACAACCAACCTGCTATCATCCATTTCATTTTTTTAAAAATCCTATATGCCAGTGATGGCGAACCTTTTGAGCTCGGCGTGTCAGCATTTTGAAAAACCCTAACTTAACTCTGGTGCCGTGTCACATATAGAAATTTTTTGATATTTACAACCATAGTAAAACAAAGACTTATATTTTTGATATTTATTTTACATATTTAAATGCCATTTAACAAAGAAAAATCAACCAAAAAAATGAGTTCGCGTATCACCTCTGACACGCGTGTCATAGGTTCGCCATCACTGCTATATGCAAATTAAAAACACAGCTTGTTATTCGTTTTAATTTCTTCTTTAAACCACATGATATCCAAATTAGAGTAAGAAATACTCCCATGAGCACACATGTATAAAATATATGCCCTTAACACAAAACTGTCAACAGTGTTTAAGAATTGATGTTTATCTCCTCAAAATGGATTTAATAAGTATGTTCATAGCATGCATTATATGCTACAGGGTAAGCATGTTACACATATTAACTTGTTTAATTCTTATAACAACACTATAAGTTAAGCACTATTATTATCATCTTTTTTTTTTTTTTTTTTTTACAGACGAGGAACAGAAAGTTAAATAACCTGCTCAATATAACACACCAGGTCGATAGTAGTGCTGAGATTCAAATCCAAGCAGTCTGGCCCCAGGGTTCCTGCTCTGATCCATTACATTACGCTGCCTGTCCCCTTCCCTCAGAATGTCCTCCATGCTGTGAGACCATGTTTAATTTCTCAACTCAAAGGTCTCATTTACTGTGTTGTTTTGAACTTTCAACCCTGCATTTTCTCAAAGACTCCATATTAGAAGGATCTATAGAAACACAGTGGGGTTTATTTCTGCACCACACTTCAATATTAACCATGCTGAGAGTCAAAGATTAAAAAGGACTTGCCCCAAATCACACACCTTGCAGGTACCACTTAGAACTACATACTTGAAGACATGAGTCTCTACTGGCCCATGTATAGTTGCCCAATAGTCCTGCATTGTATCAGGCAGTGAACATTCTGGCTGTACAAATCAGTTTTTCTGTGAACCCACCAGCTCCTCCTTAATTGATGATCATTTCTATTTTGCAACCTAGCATTTGCTAAACTTTTTTTGCTCTTTTTCTATACACCACACCAACCTGAATGTATCCTATCTAATAAAACAGAAACATGGTAATTAGCGTACAACCACTACCCTTCCCATTGGCTAATCAGGGCGATATGCAAATTAACTGCCAGCCAAGATGGCGGCCGGCAGCCAGGCAGCTTGAAACTAACATGAGGCTTGCTTGCTTCAGTGACGGAGGAAACCAGCGTTCCCTGCCTGCCTTGCCGGCCTCTGAGCCTGCAGTTTGAAACATTGTAACAAATATAGAAGCTAAACAAAACCCCAGAAACCTGCTTTCAGCGAGCCAGGAACTCAGAGCTGGAGTTATACATTGTTTCGATTATAGAACACAAACAAACCAGATACTTTCAGCAGCAGAAGCCTCAGAGCTGGAGCAAGAGCTAAAGCTGGCCCAGAATTTAAAAAAAAAAAGAAAAAAAGGAGCAGTTGGGAGCTTCAGTCACCTGCCAGCGTAAAAACAGCCCTCAGCCCCTCACCCAGACTGTCCAGGCACCCCAGTGGGGACCCCCACCCTGAAGGGTGTGTGACCAGCTGCAAACAGCCATCATCCCCTCACCCAGGCTGGCCAGGCACCCCAGTGGGGACCCCCACCCTGAAGGGTGTGTGACCAGCTGCAAACAGCCATCATCCCCTCACCCAGGCTGGTCAGGCACCCCAGTGGGGACCCCCACCATGATCCAGGACACCCTTCAGGGCAAACCAGCCAGCCCCATCCATGCACCAGGCCTCTATCCTATATAGTAAAAGGGTAGTATGCCTCCCAGCACCGGGATCAGCAGAGCCACGAGGCCTCCCGGCACTGGGATCAGCATGAGAGGGGGCAGCGCCCAAACCCCCTGATCGCCCTGCGGCTCTGTGTGTGACAGGGGGCGGTGCCCCAACTCCCCTATTGGCCCTACTCTGTGAGTGACAGTGGGGAGCTCCCTAACCCCCTGATGGGCCCTGCTCTGTGCATGACAGGTGGAGCTCCCCAACCCTGTGATTGGCCCTGCTCTGTGCATGACAGGGGGCGGCACCCCAACTCCCCAATCAGCCCTGCTCTGAGCCCGAGCAGGGGCTGCACCTAGGGATTGGTCCTGCCATCTGACACCCGGGAGCAGGCCTAAGCCAGCAAGGCGTTATCTCCAGAGGGGTCCCAGACTGCGAGAGGGCACAGGCCAGACTGAGGGACCCCCTCTTCCCCCCCCCCAGTGCACAAATTTTTGTGCACCAGGCCTCTAGTTTTAAAATAAAAATCAACTGTGCTATTTTCTAGGAATAATAGTCTCAAACAAATGAAATACACATATTTTAACATCCCGGTACAGATTATAGTTTCAAATTTCTCCTTTTCAAGTTTTGTGTTGTTTTTTTTTAACCTGAGTAACTGCCAGTTGTAAGATAGTGAAACTTCCATTGTGAAAGGTGACTAACTCCAGGGGTGATGACGTTAACAGTAGAATTGTGAAAGGATTAGGCATCAGAGGAACAAGAAAAGAAGGAAATGAAACAAACAATCGATCTAGATAAGCCATCGACTTTGCAATTCTTTCCTGTATAATCAAGAATCGGTTCTTCTTGGATATGATCATAACTTTCTTGGAACGTGAAATGGTTTGGTGAAGTTCCCAAGAATATTTGTATATTCTGTTTTCTGAATGATGCCAGTTTGGATGCAAATCGTGTTCTTTGATCAGTAATGCTTGTGCTTCTGTGGCGGGACAAAGCTCTATGATACTGAAACCCAACAACCATGAGCAGAGCTCTGCAGCTCTGTTTCTGGATGCACTCCACAGTGTGCAGGCCCGCCTTCCTCACTGCTGTCTCGCAAGACTGAATGTGACTAGTGCGAAGTTGTTTAGTATGTTTGCCAAG
Source organism: Myotis nattereri (assembly GCF_964212035.1). Classification (NCBI taxonomy): domain Eukaryota; kingdom Metazoa; phylum Chordata; class Mammalia; order Chiroptera; family Vespertilionidae; genus Myotis; species Myotis nattereri. Next base: position 162,675,991 of record NC_138075.1, read on the forward strand.
AACCTTTTGTTTACTTTCTCATGTGGGAGAGTGTTGTTTTCCTAAAAGAGACTGTTATCATGCCTGTAGGCAAAGCAGGTTAACAGTTTTCTTTTAGAAATATACTCTGTGTGAACCAATTGTCACCTTTCTGAGTGAATAATGAAATGATCACTTCCTACACAAGTCACCTAGGGATATGCTTGCATGTTAACATATGGGTGAGGAGTGTTGGACTGGAAAATTATTTGTGGTGTCTTGTTAAAATGATATGAGTTAGCTTATGTAATGGCCTGTGTCTTTATAATAAATATTATTTCCTAAAAATATTAAATAAGACCTAACCTTGCTTATAAGGATTAAGAATTTCACGTGCACTTAGGAAATTCAAATATCTCCTGTCATACTTATAATAATCAATCATGACTACCAACTGTTGAGTATTTATGATATGCAAATACATGCTAAGTGTATTCCTCACAGCAACCCTGCAAGGTAGGTACTTTTATCTCTATTTTACACAAGAGAAAATGGGGTTCAGAATGGTTGAGTAAGTAGCCCCAAGTCACAGGAAATGGTGTTGTCTAGACATAAATCCTGCTCTAACATCAAAGTCCATGGTATTACTTACTATACTACAGAGATTCTGCCCCCAGAAACAGAGGCCATAGAAACAAGCTATCTCTGCTTTATTGTCTTTCACAATAAAAACATAAACATGCTCCTGCTAAACTTACTAGTAGAGTTTTTGTCTTCATAAACACTAGTACAATTTCCAAAAATCCAAAGAAATTTAATAGGAAACCTGAATACAGATTAGATGTGTCTGATCTGCTGCCTCCCATTAAAACAACCTTGAAGATAAAAGAGACAAGAGCTGACAATAGCAAAAGAAAAAAATGATGTACCAAATTTTCCAGGCAATTTCCCCTAAAAGCAGCCATTGAGAACAGATTGAAAAGCAAATTATTGAAATCCATGCGATAGTCATCTGACCCAGAAGCAAAAGACATTCAATACGCCCCCTTCAAAAAAAATAATGAAAAATATTTTACTTATTTCCCCTTTGTACACCTAGCCCCAGAATATAGTGGTTGGACTCTGTAGAGAAAAAATGCAATCAATTATTTTCAGAAGTAAACAGAGTAATGTCCTCTTTTAAATCTCCTCCATCAGTTCTTTTCTCCTTTCATTTTCCATTCCATTAGAAGGCAGTGAGAGGAGCATTAAGATAGTTTCCAAGGATGCTTTGTATTTGGGGGGGGGGGGGGAGGAGGGAGAGGAGAGAAAGGCACATAAAAATCAAAACAAACACAGGAGCACTGGAGTGCTGAGGTCAGGGTGCTCTTTCATATATGATGACACTGTTCAAAGAACGTCAGCAGGCTCCCTAGCACAGCCAGAGCACAAGGTTCCTTTTAGTTCCTCCTTTCACAGTGATGAATGCCAGCCAGGCATTACAAACAGAATAAAATTAAAATAGTACATTCTGACCTTCAGGCTGGGATTTGAAAGGGGAAAGTTGCTCAAGCCCAAGCGAACACCAAAGGGGACTCAGGAAACTGAATTTGTTGAAAAAAGCCATCCTGGATGACTCTCCCCTGAGTTAGTCAGTACATCCAGGAAATAAACAGTGGAGCCCAGGAAAGCGCGGAGAAAGAGACATTTGGAAGGGAGGGAGAGATTTCCCTAAAGTTTAAGGGAAGTCATAGCTCAGAAAATTCTTTTCTTCAAAAGTAGATAGGAATTGTGCCCTCACCAAGATTTCAGAGCCTCTATAAAACAGGAACAGCATCTGTCCACACAAAAAGGCTGAAATAAAGGCAGGGATACAAAGGCTATTGGCTGAAATGACAAAAGAATGCAATAGCAAAAGGAAAAATCTACTTAAAACCAGTAAAGAGCAGACACCGCAGAGAATTAAGAAAGTTATGCAGAATAACAAATTTGTAAAACCCCTGGAAAATATACAAAGAAAACATAAAGGGATAAAACAAGAAAGAAACAAAATGAATATGGAGAAGAAAAAGTGTAAACACTCTCAGATTTAAAGGTGTCTGTGAAGCAGAAATACGAATATGATGAATGAAGAAACTTGAATGAGGATGCTCTGAAGAATAAGTATTATTTTAAGACTATCAAATGTGTTGCAGAAATGAAGAAAAATATGGTTTTACAGAGCTTAAAAAAAGTTTTTCATCTTCTAGGCTCAATTATGCTTTGTGTGAAAAGCAATATAAAGACAGTCTGAGATACATCCCTTCTGTTAACAGATTCCTACTCAAATATGCTTATGTAAATAGGGAGAGTTTATGAATGGATACATAGGTTTCAAGCAGAACAACCAAGTTGGGAACTATGATAACACAGCTGGGTCTCGGGCATAACTGCAACCTTGAATGCAGTCAAAACTCTTACTCCACCTGCATCTCTGTATCTCTTAGTATCTGAGGCTCCATGCTTCTCAGAAAACTTGGCTGTCAGCAGTCATGCGAAAGAGATTGAGCTCAGGGTCAAGATCTAAAGTGATGGGTATGGACTCAGTTTTAGCCAGGAGCCCAACCTGGCACCAATAACTGTCATTAAAAAGAAGTGCATGTAGCAGCAGCCAAGCAAGCATGAGTCAGTTTCAAAGAAATGATAATCCCAGAAAAGGTGGTTGGAGAAAGGTATCCAGATCAAAAAGTGGGTGTTCTCTCAAGACTGTAACATACCACTATCACTGACAGTGATTCTAACTGTGAAAGAACAGCATAGATCAGAATTAGAAAAGCCAGCTCGGGGGATGGAGGGGAGGGGAAATTTAAGAGAAAATAAAATTGTATTTCAGAAATAAAGGCTAAATCATTAGGATTATAAGAATGAATGTACACAGTAATGGATACCTTAAAAGTACTAGAAGGTAAAAGTAGAAAAAAAAATTAAATTAAAAGATATGAAGAAAGAAAAAGGATTCAAGTTTAATGGAAAAATATTGAGGATAGACCCCCCAAAATCACACATAAATAATTTGAGTCCCCCAAACAAAAGAGGAACAAAATAAATTTTAAAAAGCTATAATTTAAACTATATTTTGAAAGTGTATACCATGTACACTTTGGTTGAAAATATCAACCCAAAACAACCAGCCCCAAGACATATTACAGGTCATAAAAAATAAATTACAGCCCTGGCTGGTTTGGCTCAGGGGATAAAGCATTGGTCTGTGGACTGAAGGGTCCCAGGTTCCATTCCTGTCAGGGCACATGTCTGGATTGCAGGCTCAATCCCCAGGAGGGGTCTGCAGGAGGCAGCCGATCAATGATTCTCTCTCATCATTGATGTTTCAGTCTTTCTCTTCCTATCCCTTCCTCTGTGAAACCAATAAAAATAAATAAATAAATTACAGGGCATTAAAAATAAATAATTCATTGAGAATCTAGACCAGTGATGGTGAACCTTTTGAGGGCAGCGTGTCAGCATTTTGAAAAACCCTAACTTAACTCTGGTGCCGTGTCACATATAGAAATTTTTTGATATTTGCAACCCTAGTATAAAAAAGATTTACATTTTTGATATTTATTTTATATATTTAAATGCCATTTAACAAAGAAAAATCAACCAAAAAAATGAGTTCACGTGTCACCTCTGACACACGTGTCATAGGTTCGCCATCACTGATCTAGACAAAAAGAACAAGTGACATATAAGCAAAAGAAAAACAGATTTTTTTAAAAAGCAACACTTTATGCCAGAACTATTTGGAATAACATATCCTATATAATAAAAACCTAATATGCTAATTAAACCAACCAGCAAAACAACCCTCTGCATGACCATCTAGATGACCTTCTGGATGAAGCCAGGGCTGGGAGGACCAAGCCCCTTGCATGAATTTTGTGCATCAGGCCTCTAGTTTAAAATAATATTTAAACATATTTAAGATAAGAAAAACATATGAGACAAAGATTTGATATCCAGATAAAAGGGACTTTCTATAAAGGATACAGATAAACTATCAACATTTTAAAACTCAGAGAATATTGTTCTCATGGGTCCTTCCCAAGGAATCTGCTAGAAAGCAGGCATAAAACTAAACTAATTAAAGAGACATTAAAACAAGAATTTGTAGATAAGATTAAACATAACTACTTGTAGAACTGTGGCAAAAAAAAAATAAAGGTAAAAAGGAGAGAATATTGGATGTCATGACCATATGATTAGAAAATGTAGATATAGAACAACTACAGAAAATGGGGGGAGAGGTGATATGAGAAAAAGATATTCAAAATAATTTAACCATCTTTAGCATTACATTTCTGTGGTGATATTATTTGTTATTGTAAGACTGCTATTTGGAATAAACTGGGATATTCAAATTCTATTATTCCCTGTGTCTTAGGAATTTGGATGTTGGAAGAAAGGAGATACAAATATAAAACAGAAGAGGTTAAGTAAATAGCTATATAGCCTGATTTTTTTAACTCATAGATGTTTTATATTAGTGTGTATGTGTTTACTTGTACACATGTGTGTGGGTGTGATATATTCTTAGCTTTGTCTATTAAAGAGGTCTAGGAAACAATGACCAACCCAGGAGCAATAAACACATCTTTCACCATGTGTTCTTGAAATTCCATTTCCTACTATAAGAAGCCAGGACTTTTTTGAGAAATAGTTGTTCCAGGTATGGAGCAAGACAGGTACAATATGAGCCTAGAATAATTCACACTAAGGAGTTTATCAGAACAAGTCTGGTCAGAAGGGGAAAAAAGCAAAGGTTTTTTCTGTTACCTGATCTTATGTTTCTTCTATATTTTCCCTTAGAATAAAAGATGCCCAGCTTACATCTAAATCCCAGCTAGAACCACTCTAGCTTTTCCTGACACTTTATCACCTGAATCTTAATTCATTTTGATATTTGGTAATTCCCTGACAAGTGGTAAATAATTGGATGTCTAAATTTGTTTTGATTTATATGAAATGATCTCTAACATGAGTTCTTTATAAGCTGCCAATAGATACAAAAGTTAGGCCATTGTTTAGTTGTAGAGTGTTACTGTTATGATCTGAAAGTTTGTGTCCCCTTAAAATTTATAGAAACTCTCATCTCCAATGTGGTGGTGTTAGGAGGTAAAGCCTTTGGGAGGTGATGAAGTCTTAAGGGTGAAGCTTTCCTGACTGGGATTAGTGCCCTTAGAAAAGAGGCCCCACAGAGCTCCCTAGCCCAGGGGTGGGCAAACTTTTTGACTCGAGGGACACAATGGGTTCTTAAACTGGACCGGAGGGCCGGAACAAAAGCATGGATGGAGTGTTTGTGTGAACTAATATAAATTCAAAGTAAACATCATTACATAAAAGGGTACAGTCTTTTTTTTCAATAGTTTTATTCATTTCAAACGGGCCGGATCCGGCCCGCAGGCCGTAGTTTGCCCACGGCTGCCCTAGCCCCATCTACCATGTGAGGACACAGCACAAGTGGCAATCTGCAGCCCAGTTGAGGACTTTCACAAGAACCCTACCATGAAGGCACCCTGACCTTGGACCCCCAGCCTCCAGAACCGTGAGAAATAAATAGTTGTTGTTTAAAAGCCATCCAGACAATGGCATTTTGTTGTAGCCACCCAGATGGACTAAAATAATTACCAATTTACAATAGCTTCTATTCACCTCTCAAGGTGGTTATTCAGCTCTCATTCTTCTCCACCTTAACCACATCTGAAACACACCTGACACTTACCTTACCTTTAAGAAGAAATTACTAGATTTCCAGCTTCCACGAATGTAAAAATCTGGAAAGAGCATAACTCCCAACAGTATCAAAAAATTACCAGATAATCTGCAAAATTACAACTTTTCTTGAATTTACCAAATAAGTGAAGTCACATGGTAACTAAATAATGTGAAATTTAAAGTAAGGCCAGTGACTCCGAGGACAAATAGAAAACCAGCATATATGTTCGCTGTGGCAGAATATGCGAGGAAGAAAGGGCCTACTTAAAGCCAAGTGCAGGCAAGTGGGAAATTACAGGTTTTTCTCACAGACCTAAGTGGATGCTCACAGAAAAGATTATTGGCAGAGAGAGAGATCTAGAAAATCCTCCCTCGGATACATATAGAGGAGAGGGGATAGAAGATGCTGCAGAAAAGGCACAAAAGCTAGTTCCAGTCTTTCCCCCTGTTCACCTATGGGAACAAAAGCCTAGGCTGGGCCACACATGGCCCACATATACAGTCAGATGTTATTCTGGGTGTTTCCGGAACTGTGTTTTTGGATGACACTGAAACAATATTTAATATTTAACATTGAAATCAACAGTCTAACTAAAGCAGGCTGCTTTTCCTTATGTGGTGGGTTTCATCCATCAGTTGAAGGCCTCATTAGAAGACAAAGCTGATCCTACCCCGAGTAAAAGGGAATTCTCCTGCCTAGTGGCCTTCAGACTGGAATTTCAGTTCTTTCTTGTTCTGCTAGACCAGTGATGGTGAACCTACGACACGCGTGTCAGAGGTGACATGCGAACTCATTTTTTTGGTTGATTTTTCTTTGTTAAATGGCATTTAAATATATAAAATAAATATCAAAAATGTAAATCTTTGTTTTACTATGGTTGCAAATATCAAAAAATTTCTATATGTGACACAGCACCAGAGTTAAGTTAGGGTTTTTCAAAATGCTGACATGCCGAGCTCAAAAGGTTCACCATCACTGGCCTAGACCTTAGATTCAAACCGGGACATCAGCTCTGCAGATTTTGAACTTGCCCACCACCATAATCATGTGAGCCAGTTCCTTATAATGGGTAGATAGATTAGATAGATAGATAGATAGATAGATAGATAGATAGATAGATAATAAGCCCTATTGGTTTGATATATAGGTATAGAGATAGATATTCTATTGTTTCAGTTTCTCTGAAGTACCCTAACTAACGAAAGAACTTGATTGACCAAGCTCTTAAACAAAAGTTTAAAGGGACCTTCTTATAGTTATTAGTTTTCATCCACACCAGAAACAGTGCTGCTCTTCCTTTTAATATTTTAGTCATATACCCTAATAAAATAAAAATAAAGCCTAATATGCAAATCAACTGAACGACATAGTGATCGCTCGGTAGGGTGCAGGGCCAGCCAAGGCGGGTGCCAATGGGCAGAGGGAGGGGATGGCGATCGGGGGTGGGGGGCAGCGGCAATCGGTGGTGGTGGAAGGATGAGAAGGGGCAAGCTGCAGAGGGAGGCCAGACTGCAGTTTAGGCCCACATCAGTTGGACATCCCCAGAGGGCTCCCGGACTGCGAGAGGGTGCAGGCCAGGCTGAAGGACGCCCCCCCCCCCCACCCCCAAGTGCACAAATTTTCATGCACCGGGCCTCTAGTAATATAATAAATTAGGTTACTTAATAAATAAAAATCTACTTTCATTCTAAGTGATTTGGAATTCATTAATGTAATACACACACACAAAAAAACGCATTTTCAGTGGGAAATTCTCAAAATATCACACTATGCAATATCAAATTATGCAGTACTGTGGTGGAATTGGTAATGACAATGAAGGTAATAAAGATACTAATGATGATGTGTGTGGCTAAAAATTAAAGTCTCCATAATATTTTTTTCTTGACATATTTCTTATTAGTTTCTGAGAAAGTGCTGATAAGCTAAAGAATACACAGAACAAATCAACCTAGGTAACAATGACCCCATTATTCGTTTTGTACCATGCATTCTTGCAGGGAAATGAGTTATTCTGTAAAATGTTTGTCAGTAAATTTTATTGGAACTTTCACTTAAGCATGAGGATTTAGTTAGGAGATTTAGCTTGATACATTTCTGCAATTGAGTGGGTATTTTTTACTGTTTACTATTTTATTATTTCATGGCGACATTTCCTGCCTAAGGTTTTTACCAGGGTGAAAATACAATTTTCCACTAAAAAAAGAAACAGTACCTGATTTGTGAGTATGTTTTTGTTTTACCTACAGCATTTATTGTGAACCAATAACAGTGAGTCAGAATATAAATCTGCATGATTAACATTTGCTTTGTTTTTCAAGGAAAAAATTGCTATGAATGCAGGGATATTTTGCTAAGTATTTCATTTTCACAATATTCAGAGAAGCTTAATGTGATTCTAACCCTAAAATAGGGAGAATGGTCAACACAGTTATGTCTATTAGTTACACAGATTATACTTTCCCATCTTCTTATGAAAGAATAAACATTGTGGTGTTAGTTTTTATAAAATTGAATTCAGTAACCAAACTTTTATTTAACAATAACAAAAATCACAAATAAATTATTACAACTTTAAAAAAAAGTAATATAGTTTATATAAATAACACTCATCTAATTTTGAGGGGGGGAAAAATCTAGGAAAACCATAGCATTCTTATTCTATCCACTGGTTTTCATTTATTACCACTAGATTTCTTTAATAGCCACAGAAGTTGTTTCTTCATCACTGAAATAATGAATTAATGTGAAATAATTTGGCCTTACTTATCAAAATTGGGAATTATGCAACTGAGAGAAAGCATCTTATCAATTTTCTTATTCTTCCCCCATTTTTCACATAAAGTCACTTGGTCGATTTCATTTTAAAGTGAGACCTTAAAACAAATGAATCATATATATCTGAGAGAGGTGCCAAGAAGGAGAAAGAAAACCACTTGAGAGTCCTGTGTTCATCCAGGACAAACATCTCCTGAGGTTAGCTGAATCAGAGTATGTTAGGTTGTATTCCAATGTCCACAGAAAGTTTTGGAGAATGGAATAGTCATCAGTCATCAATACCAAGCAATTATTTTTAGCTTTTTTTATTATTCATTTATTTACCTACTTATTTTTACTAAGAGTTGGATCCACAGCTAGGATTCAAACCTTTCTGGGCATGTATGGAAGACCAATACTAGAGGAAAGCAGTCAGAAATCTGTATTCATATGTGACTAAGGCACTCCTTAAAGGGAGCAGACTCACCTTAAGAGGAGTGTCAGTTAACTTGGCCCAATGACAAAGCCTCAGCGATGATGGGAGACATAAAAATTTACATATGGCCAAGAGTCTGCCACTTAGAATGTAAGATGTATGAGAAAGGTATTTTGGGCTCCTACAATGTTTTCTGCACCTAGAACAATGCCTGGCACAACAATCAATGTTCAATAAATATTTTTATTGAATGAACAAATGCACTAACAAAGAATGAATGAATGAATGTGTCCTCAGTCCAACTTTTCATAGAATCACATTTCAATCAAGGTGCTTTAACCTTGGAATTCTGTAAGTGGAGAGACAGAGGAGTGAAGGATTGTGAGGAGAAACACAGAATTATTTTCGTGTAAAAAAAAAAAACCACATAAGATAATTGGGGTATAAGGCAGGTGTGCAGTGATGCCCTTCTATAGTAGATCTGGTAGTACATCACCCAGATTCCCTCCTTCAGGAGAGAGGTACTCACTCTCCCAACTTCAAGAATGTTTGCTGATGGCTGACAGATGAATTCTTCCTTGGGAATTGCCCTCAGTTAAAGGGATCTGTATCATCCAAGGTTACACTCCCTGCTGGAGCAGCCCACATCCAATGACTGGTCAAGACCAGCTTATTCAGCCTGGTTCCTTGCCCAATCCAGGACATATCTAAATGGCCACTCAAGCTTCCAAGATCCCCACAGGATCTTTGTAGTAACTCAATTGCAGTTCAACTTCTGCCTCTACTGAGTCCTGTTTCCCTCATTCTGTTACAAGTGTAGCTGCTGAGAGCACCTCTCAGTTAACCTTTGCAGCCAAATCTCCATATCAGAGTCAGTTTACAGAGAACCTTAATAAGGTAAAAAGGACCCATGTTTGTCATAATTAATTCAAACTTTCCCCCAAAAAAATCCAAAATAGAACTTTTTCTAATTATAAAACTAGTGCTTGTTCATTTTAGAAAATTTACACAATAGAGAATATAAACAAAAATGTAAAGTTCACTGGCAATTCTATCATCATTATATAATCTCTAGAGGCCCGATGCACAAAATTCGTGGGCCTCAGCCCACTCCTGCTGTGGCTTTGTTCAAAAGGAAGGACCTCTAGAAGGATGTCTGGTCTAATTAGCATATTATGCTTTTATTATTATAGTCTAGGGGCCCAGTGCACGAATTCATGCACCTTGAAAGGAAGTGTGGGCCACGAGATTGCGGGTCTTGGCCCATCCTCCATGCCACCACCTGGCCCCTCCTTCCGCTGCCCCTGATCCCCTGTCTGCTGGCATCCCTGCTCTTGCTGCCACCACTCCCATGTGCTGATGGTGCCAGCCCCACTCACACCTGCTGATGGCATGGAGCAATTGGGGCCGTTGCTGTCAGTGAGTGCAAGCGGCAGCTGCTGCCCCAATTGCCCCTCAGGAGCAGGGGGAGGTGGAGAAGCCCTCAGGGGTGATCGGGGCTGGAAGCCACTGCTCGCACCCACTGACAGTGCTGAGTGATCAGGACCAGCACTGGGCACCAGCAGCAGGTGCAAGCGGTGGCTCCAGCGCCAGCTGCAGGTGTAAGCGGAGCCAGTGCTCACAGCAAGTGTGAGCAGGGCTGAAGCCAGCAGTGGGTGTGAGTGGGGTCGGCGCCAGTAGCAGGTGTGAGCACTGAGCGAGACCTCTGCGCATGGGAGCAAAGAATTTTCAGTAGCCACCCGAGGCTCAGCCGGATGACAGCGACCAGAGCCCAGCCTTGGTCTAGCATCCCTGCTCACCTGCACCACCATCCTGCCACAGCTCTGCTGCCTGCTGCCAACGCCTTCCATGTTCCACCTGCGCCCCCTGGTGGTCAGCGTACATCATAGCGACTGGTTGTTTGGTTGTTCCGCAATTCGGTCTATTTGCATATTAGCCTTTTATTATAAAGAACTAGAGGCCCATTGCAGTAAGATTCCTGCAAGAATAGGGCTTCCTGCAGCCAGAGCGAAGCAGAGAAAGGAGTGAAACCCGCCGAAGCTTCACTCCTGCCTCCACTGCCCTGCTTGCTTCCTTCCTGTCTCCGCCGCCCCACTTGCTTCTCTGCAGCTTCGCTCCCTTCTGCAGTGCTTGGCTTCCTTCTACGTTGTCTTCAGTCTTTTTTCTGTGCCTGTGTATGCAAATTAACTGCCATCTTTGTTGCGTTAATTTGCATACTCATCTGATTGGCTGGTGGGCGTAGTGGAGTGACACCAATTTGCATGTTTCTCTTTTATTAGTGTAGATTACTAAACTGATGCATAGGCTTCCAGATATTTCTGTACAGATACACAAACCCTCACACATACACATTCATCTTTTTACTGGAATAGAAATTGTCTACTATTCAGACTATTTTATTGCCTATTTTTTTCCCATCTAAAAATGTGATTTTTTTTGTTACTGGCTGCATAATATTCCATTTCGAGGTGCAAATAGAATTTAACATAATCTTCTACTAATATATTTAGATTTCCCACTTCCTGTACTGAAAAATACAGTATTCTAAATTATGTTGAAATAAGTATTCTATTCTGTGTGATCAGATTAATTCATTTGTATTATTTCCTGGAAGAGAAATTATACTTCAAAAAGAAATTTGCCTACTGTCAAATTTCTTTCCAAAATATATGTATCATTCTAAGCCCCTATTAAATGTTTATGAAAAATGGCTCTTTGCCCCACACATTTCTCATTCTTTTCCTTCTTTCTAATTTAATATGTAAAATGTCACCTCATTAACATTTAAATTGACATTTCTGTTAAGCATAGAAGATGTGTTTATCAGCAAATGCCACAATAAAACATGCTTTTGATGGCAAAATCAAGATTCAAAGAGATTAGATCATGCTGAAACAATAGGCTGAACAAATAAAATGAAAGTTAATAGAACTCAGAATAAAGTTTTAAGATAATAGTACTTTTCAATTCACCACAGAAGAACAGGATGGAGGAGATTTTCTTAACAAAACAAGAAGGACCTCAGATTTAATTGAATAAAGTTCAGATGGAGCTGATAATGAGGTGAGTCTACCAGAAACTTCAAGGGAAGTTCAGTTTCCACTAATAGGAGCACAGGCTTCCAGACAAGGATGGTCCCTCAGTGCTCTGAAATGGCTGCCCTAACTCTGAAGTGTTTTATGCAGCCCAACATTTTCAAAGGCCCATTGACTAACTCTAATGCCTCCAGAAACCAGGAGAATAATGCATCTATCACACAGATCATATGAAGAAGAGCTGAAGAGATCAGTAATATTTAACCAAATAAATAAAATTTAAGATGGCTTAGGACAGGATAAGAGTGGAGAGAGGGCACAGGGATGTAACCTGGCTGTCTTTAAAATTTGAAGAATTGTCACTCAAAAGAGGGAGATGATTGATGCTGTATCATACTAGAAGTCAGAACTAGAAGCATTGAATAAAGGTACACATGGGCAGGATTTATTTCAATACTAGAGGCCAGTGCATGAAATTCATGCATGGGGGGTTCCCTCAGCCCAGCCTGTACCCTCTCCAATCTGGGACCCCTCAGGGGTTGAGCCTAAACCGGCAGTTGGACATCCCTCTCACAATCCAGGACTGCTGGCTCCTAACTGCACACCTGCTTGCCTGATTGCCCCTAACTGGCCCCCCTGCTGGCCTGGTTGCCCCAACTGGCCCCCTGCCGGCCTGGTCGCCCCACACAGCCTGCTTGTGCAGTTGTTTAGCCATCCTTCACTAACCCCCCTGCTGGCCTGGTCATTGCATGAAGCCTGTTCGGTGGTCTGTTCAGTTGTTTCGGGTATGACAGCCCTGGCTTTATACATACAGATTAGTAAGAAATGTCGAATGATTAGAGCTGCTCAAGTGTGAGATAAAATGGACAGGTCAATTTTTCCTTCCATTACCACCACTGAGCTCTCTCAACACTCAATCACTCAGGTACCTTCTAAGTCTCCACTGTGTTCTTTCTCAGCACTGCAGTTGGCCCTGTTGTGAGCTGGGTCAAGGAGTATGGTCAGCTCTTTGCCTGCATCCTCTAGTCTTGGCACTTTTACTACAAGTAACTATTTCTCTCAGGCTCTGAGAAATGCAATTTCTGTTCAGTACTTTGCCCTCCTATATCTTTAAAAAGTATCTTGTTTATTAAATCCTTTTCTGAATTCTACATATTATCCATTATTAACCTGGTGTCTGCCTATGGTCCAAAATCTCTAGAAATCAAAGAAAAATGTCAGATGATTCCATTGGGCTCTACTTAACTTGATTGCTTCCTCCAACACCACATCTTTATAAAATGTGCACTAATCAGCTACAGCTGATCTTTCCCACACACACTAAGCAAAGAAGTTCTCTGCATGCTACGATCTCATTCACATTTCATCCAGGACCCTGATTTCTATTTTCAGACTAGTTGACATACACAAAGATATGATTCTAACACTTTTCTGTGTATAAGAAAAAAAAAATATCTTGGTTGGTCCTTTGGACCTTTGTGCCTTTTGAAGTATTTATAAAACAAATCATGCTTTCTGGGCAAAATTATATCCTGAGAGGGACCAGGCACCCAGTGAAAGGAGATGACAAAAATTTCCATCATTACTGAATCTCTTTGTTCCTTTAAGAGGTTACTATTATTTTTTTCTATCACTCAAAAGTAGCTTCAGAGACAGCCTCCAAAATTAGTCAGGCGTCTTCAACTATGTTTTGGGTCCTTGGCACACTAACCACGGCTCCTTCCTGGGTCCTTCAGGGCATTAGCCCACACCCTCACGTCCAGTCAGCAGAGGCCAAGAACACAGACGTGGAGAGAGTGCACTTGGGTTTTAGCTACGAGGTGAATGAATAAGGGGTTGGTCATCCATGCATTTAATGTAAAGGATGATCATTCCATCCACTTGATGTATGTAAAAAGCCAAACCGAATAATTTACTTAATGTTGTATATGTATTGTACATAGTACCTTTCTGAAAACAGACTCATATGAGAAGTGAACCCTGCGAAATGACTGAGAATACTTCAGTCATCGTCCCATTGAAGGAGGAAAGAAAAAGACAGAAAGAAGGAGCAGTCCCAATTTGCAAACAGATGCAGGTCCAAAAGTTATTCAGAAATCAGAATGTGTTCCCATAGAAACAACCTTATATAATATACATTGCCTTCTGGGCATAGCCACAAAATGCTTTCTTAACTCCCAAAAAGGTGGATTTTTCACATCTGTATTATTGGAGAAATTGGGATTCTTGGGGTAGCTGGAATAAGCATTTCGGGAGGCCTCCACGGGAGGATGAGATATGGTGGGGAGCTTTATTTTTGTGGAATGACTTCCCTTCAGTGAAGCTAGAAGCAGAGGCAATGTTCAGAGTTTCTGTTCCATGTTGCAACCAGGTCCAGTTCAGCATCAGGCTAGCAGCAGTCCATTAGTCCATTGTGTGTGTGTGTGTGTGTGTGTGTGTGTGTGTGTGTGTGTGTGTGGCGGCAGGGGTGGCGGGGGGGGGGGGGGTCCACATGGCTGTGGGCCATGTGGGAAAATACTAGTACAGAAGAGCAGGCCCTGAGCAATAAAAGTCCCAAGAACATAAGAGGAACCAAGAGCATAAGAGCACAAGAGCATGAACTTCTTTGTTCAGGGAATTAAGTACTCCAAATTTCTTTGATTTTCAGTCACCACAACCATTCTGGCAATGTCCTTTGTTCTCAGGTGAGACTGACAGCAAGCACCTTCCCTGTGTCACCCCAACTTTACTGAGCATCATGTATCTATTCTCATATCTGTTCAGTCCCTTCTCCCAGCTTGATGTGTGCCATTGGTCAAAGCTTTTACTTAAATTTTCTTTTTAATTGAGAATTTCTGAGCCTATTCTATAGCACTGCTAAGGCTCAGAAACATAAATTACAAGCACAGGATGAACTAGGAAAATTAAGAGTGAGGGGAGAGATTTACAAAGGTCTTCTCGTCCCAGTCATGCCGGCCTCAACCCTTCAGTAATTTGGAGGTAATTTTCAGGCTTGTTAAACTGCCACAATTGTCTTTGCTTCAACTACTACTGTAAGGCTCCTATTCAGATGGAAACGCTCTTGTCTTTAGAAAGGCCCTAAATTCAAATAGATGCAGGTGAAATATTCAGAGGAAAAGTTTAGAGGAAATCATGGTTAATTTTTAAAGTCAGTTAGCATTTCTGTCCAACCACCAGTAATGGGGATTTCACCTGCTCCTAATGTTCCTGTTGCTTATAGAAGCAGCTTTGTGTGAATGCAAAGGCTTTGAAGGAGGCTGATCTGTTAAGAGCAATTTACACGAGAAAACAGCCTGGGAGGTTCATAAATATGAATGAGCAAAGTCGGAGAAGTCTGAATAATCCAAATGAGACACCTCTCTTTTTAAACTTTGGGAAGCAATAGGCAGCAAAAAAAAAAAAAAAAGGATTCTTTGGCCACCTGATAAGTAATCAGTCCTTAATTAAATAAGAACAAAGTAGAGAGCAATTGAAAAATGGAAAAATACAGAGCATAGAGAATTAGGATGCCCGTTTATGTAACCTACTAAAGTTCCACATGAATGGGAAATCAGACAGACTTAATGACATTTGACTTAATTTGTTAATGCTTTACCAGCGGGATAGTCTCTGTATGGGTAAGAACCAGCAGACAATAAATGGTTGAAATGTCCCTTTTTCTCCCTATTCAGTTTAAAAAAAAAAAAAAAAAAGCATGCTTTTCAGCAATTTCAGAAGTTATACAAAGTATTATTTCCTCTCATCAAAATCTGTGTTTTACTACACAAATAAGTTTTCTGAATAATAATCCTTAACCCTTGGATATGGGTGGTTTTTATGCACTCATTTATTCAACAAATCTTTGCTGAGTGTCTCCTATGAGGTAGGCTTTGGTATAAAAAGCTTCCATAAAATGAAGACATACTATGCACTTATTATATAAAGTATAATAGCTTCTCTTTATAGATGTGAAAAGTGAGGCTCAGAGACCATTTGTTAACTTCCTAAGTTCTCATGCTTATGTTTAATGGAGCCAGATATTAAAAAGAGAAATTGAGGCATATTAAAAATTTAAGAGTTCACTTGAGCAAAAACTGTTTTGAATTGGGCAGCACCAAACCAGAAGTGGTTAGGAGTGCTCCACGGAGGAAAGACTTTTATAGAGAATGGGCAGAAGCAAACCAAGGAAATTATTAACTGGCTACAGCTTAAAACCTAGTTGGCTGTTAGCAATGGGTTATCCTTAGGGTTCAATTTCTTAACTGGAGCCATTTACAAACTTAGACTTTGCTAGTGAAGGCTGCCATGACATGAGAACCATCTCAGACTAATGGCCTCCTGGTTTAATTTAACAAAGGTTTAAAACCCAAGTTTGACTCCAAAATTCATGATATTTCCATAATGCCAAAGTGCTTCCCAAATGACTGTGGGACTCAGGACCCTGCTCAGGGAGTTTGTTGTCCTAGGGCTGCTGGCAATTATGCAACTACAGCAGACCTCAATTTGGTAGCTTTGAAACCACAGGCATTGACCCATTTGGACCTCAATTTCTTCATCCATAAAATGGAGATAATAATAAGCCTACTGTCATGTGGTAGGTGTAGATTAACTGAGATAATTGGAGTAGAATTCTTATTTCAGATTTAGTAGTAGCAAGCATTCAGTAAATGTGAGCTATTATTCTGTTCTGTGGAAGGTGGAGACCCCCACATGGTTTGATGCAAAATTGCCTATCTCACACCATTATGTGTGCATAATGGAGGAGGAACTACATTATTTTTATTTCTTTGTGTAGCTTCTCTTCTGAAATTGCTGTGTTTTCTTATGGTTTGATGTTCTTGGTAAAGTTTTCAGCAGCTATAAACTCAGATAGAAAAAAAATGTAACTCTTTCTCTTAAATTGACTTTACAGTTTTCTATAAAGGATTATTTTCTTCTCAAGCGTCAATTTTCCCCTGACGGCCAAAAACATACTTCACTCACTTTTGGGTAGAGCTGCAACAAATTCATTGATGTCTTAGTCAAATAAGGTTCTTAGCAAATCTGAGTCTTTAGGGTTTCATCCTTCCTCCTGTCCCTTGCTGTGGGCCAGGCCCCTGGGTCCCTGAAAATTCTTGTCTCTCAAAGTGATAGTCTCTGTCATGCATTTGTGAAGCTCTACTTGATCAGCTCAAATGCTAAGCCTTTCGAGCTTTTCCTCCTGTAGACGTCTGACTCTGAAAGTCTATCCCAGCGGCAGGGCACATGGAAGGCTCTCCCTGCTGCCTAACAAGCTCAAGAAGAACAGGAGTCCCAAGCGAAATTAACACCTCGGCCCCTCTCTCCAAGAACAGAAACCTACTCAAATTCAATTAGGTAAAGAGGAAAAATGGAGATTATTGTCAGGATACATGGATTTTGTGGATTTCTATACAATAAGGAAGGAAAACTGGGCTTCTATGAACACCAAAAAACTCAAGGTTCAATCTCTCTCTCCCTAGAATCTACTTTCTCTCCAAAACTTGGGGTTTCTCTCTTCTGCCTCTTTCTATAAATCTATTCCATTCTTTTCTTTTCTCTCTCTGCCTGCCTCCTTTGTATAGCTATCTTGCATATTGTGTCAAAACAACTGCCCTCCTCCTGACACTGCATGACTCTTCAGTTTAAACCCATAGCTGGTTTCAGTTGTCACGGAGTTTTAGTACAAAGGTCTCACCAAGAGATGAACTGGCCATCCTCATCTGTGAGAGCCAGATCTCACAGGCTGCTCACAAGTTTGTGGCTTAATGACCTTTGGGTCAGTTATCCATTTCTAATTCAATGAATTATCACTATGGTAGATGCCCTGAAACACAGCTCTAATATTTTCTAATTATAGAAGAAAGGGTATTAGAGATATTGCAAGTTAAAAGTAAAAAGAAAAATGAATGAGCCTTATTTAAAAACAAAAACACTGTTCTTATTCAAGATTGTGGGGGAGCCCTAGCTGGTTTGGCTCAGTGGATAGAGCATCAGCCTGCGAACTGAAGGGTCTCAGGTTCAATTCTGGTCAAGGGCACATGCCCGAGTTGCAAGCTCAATCCGCAAAAGGGGGCGTGCAGGAGGCAACCAATCAATGATTCTCTCTCATTGACATTTCTATATCTCTCTCCCTCTCCCTTCCTCTCTGAAATCAATAAAAATATATTTAAAAAAAAAAGATTGTGGGGGGACACTACCTTAAACTGCCCCAGCAGCAGTTCTAGAAGTTTCCTAGGTCATGAGTGGCAGCATGGAACCATTGATCCATCTTATTTCCATCTGCCTGTGTTTTCTAATGTTGTACTATCTACTAAGAGGAGGGTAATAGGTATGTAAATATGTTTAATATTTTATTATAGATCCCTTCTTAGACACTAAAGATATGGATGTTAATTTTTTTCTTTTGAATGAGATTTTTATGCAATGATATTAGTTGGGTGGTCTGTAAACTGTCACAATTGTCACTAGGGGGTAAGAAAGGAAACAGCATAAGAAGTTTGGGGAGGAGAAACCAAGATGGCAGCATAGGTAAATACCGGAAATTGCTGCCTCGCACAATCACTTCAAAACTACAACTAAAAGACAAAATGGACATCATCCAGAACCATAGGAAGGCTGGCTGAATGGAAATTCTACAACTAGAAGGAAAGAGAAAAGCACACTGAGACTCACAGAAGGTGCAGAAGTAAAGTGCAGAGGTACGGAGGCTCGCGCGGAAAGGGCTGGCAACTGAGGACGTGGTTGTCTTTTTCAATTGGGAGGGAGGTACAAGCTCCTGACTACTCTGAACTACAGTTCCTGGCAAGTCTCTGAGAACTCAGACTCATACGGGGAGACACTGGATTATCTGGCATCAGGCGGAACACAAGGGCGGCTTTCTCTCAGAGGTGCTTGCAGCGATTACCAGGGCACTGAGACCCTGGACCTCTTAGGGCAGGACTGAGGATCAGCCATAGCTGTTTTCTCCCCCCCTGTTGATTCCCTGAGACCCGCCCCACCCAAGCTGTGCACAGAGGCTTTTGCATATAAATGTCCTGGCCCTTTGCAATCTAAAATTACCTAACAAACTGCAGCTGGGTCAGAGAGACCCAGAACATCCAAAAGAAGGCCGAAGGCCCCACAGCAGCTTGCATTGCTTCACAGCTGGGCCTCATCTGGGTACCTCCAAACCCCAAACAAAGAAGAGGAATCTGCAGGTCTCTCTGTAGCTCCTGCTGGGTAGCCTCAGGCAGAGGCTAAATTAGCACCTCCTTAGAGATCCAACAGCCAGTGTACCCAGTGGTCAGAGTGGGACCATCCAGATTACAACTCCTCAGACCTATAAGGGACACACTCAGGGAGGAGACTCAGTGAGCACCAAAGCCCCACTGAAGCAAGTCTTGCCCCAGAAGGGTGTCTCCAGAACAAAAGTTCTCCCACTGTAGACACAGCTGATTCTCACAGCCAATTGGCCTGGAGGTCAATTCCTCCCAATGATACCAACAACAATCAAGACCTAACTACAACAAGACTGTGCACAAAGCCCACAAAGGGGTGCACCAAGAGTGTCCACCTCAGGTAATTGGGAGGCTGAGCCACTGGGCCCTATAGGACACCTAGCACACAAAGCCACTCTACCAACACAGGGAAGCATAAAAAATTCAGAGACAAAGAAACAGATCACAAATGACAGAAATGAAGGAAAGCAAACTACTGAATATAGAGTTCAAAACCACGGTTATAAGGTTTTTCAAGAATTTTCTAGAAACCGCCGATAAATTTAGTGAGACCCTCAAGAAACGTAGTGAGACCCTCAAGGATATGAAAAAGGACCAATTAGAAATTAAGCAAACACTGACTGAAATAAAGAATATTATACAGAGATCCAACAGCAGAATAGAGGATCCCAAGAATCAAGTCAAAGATTTGAAATACGAAGAAGCAAAAATACCCAACCGGAAAAACAAAAAGGAAAAGAATCCAAAAATATGAAGACAGTGTAAGGAGCCTCTGGGACAACTTCAAGCATACCAACATCTGAATTATGGGGGTGCCAGAAGAAGAGAGAGAGCAAGATATTGAAAACCTATTTGAAGAAATAATGACAGAAAACTTCCCCTACCTGGTGAAAGAAATAGACTTACAAATCCAGGAAGCACAGAGAACCCCAAACAAAAGGAATCCAAAGAGGACCACACCAAGACACATCATAATTAAAATGCCAAGAGCAAAAGACAAAGACATAATCTTAAAAGCAGCAAGAGAAAAACAGTCAGTTAACTACAAGTTAGTACCCATACGATGGTCAGCTGATTTCACAAAAGAAACTATGCAGGCCAGAAGGGAGTGGCAAGAAATATTCAAAGTGATGAATAGCAAGAACCTACAACCAAGATTACTTTACCCAGCAAAGCTATCATTCAGAATTGAAGGTCAGATAAAGAGCTTCACAGGCAAGAAAAAGCTAAAGGAGTTCATCACCACCAAACCAGTATTATATGAAATGCTGAAAGGTATTCTTTAAGAAGAGGAAGAAGAAGAAAAAGGTAAAGATAAAAATTATGAACAACAAATACATATCTATCAACAAGTGAATCTAAAAATCAAGTGAATAAATAATCTGATGCATAGAATAAACTGGTGAATATAATAGAATCAGGGGCATAAAAAGGGAGTGGACTGACAATTCTCGGGGGGAGGGGGGGGAAAGGGATGTGGGGGGTGTGGGAAGAGACTGGACAAAAATCATACACCTATGGATGAGGACAGTGGCGGGGGTGGGGGGGTAAGGGCAGAAGGTGGGGTGGGAACAGGGTGGAGGGGAGCTATGGGGGGGAAAAAGAGGAACTGTAATAATCTGAAAAATAAAGATTTAATTTTTTTAAAAAAAAAGAAGTTGGGGGAGGCCTAGAGGCTCTTGGGCTACTATAAAGTTTTATGTACTTCATATTGACTCAACCCGAGAGAAAAGACTCCCAAGTATTTTGGACCTTTGGAAAAGTAGATTTGACAAAGGTTTCTGTTATTTAGGAAGTAACCTAAAAGCAAGTGTAACTCACTTATGTGACATGAAAAAAAGTTTCTAGGAAATTATCTTAGAATTTTTATGACTTCTTACTGGAGAGCATTTGTGATAAGATTATTTTTCTGTTTTAAATGTAAAACTGATGGGATTTGTACTTAATGAAGAACATGCCAGAAATTTCTATAAAAATTCAACCTTTAACAAATAAAATAGCAATGAGAAGATTTGGGAAAGATTAGAAAGAAGATGAAACGAAATTAGATTCTAGTCAATCTTTATTATTGTTTTAAGGTAGTGAAATTAACAGAATAAACCACAATAGGCAAATGAATTAAGTCTCAAAACAGGATTCTTAAAATGCTAGTAAGCATTTTCTTACATAGCCACATCTGAGAATCTTCCAGAGTGGCTACACTTAGAACTGTGATGACCAATTGCATCAGGAGAGAAGAGGAGGGGGAGGAGAAGCAGTAGCAATAGCAAGCATTGGCTACAAAAATTCAAATCATCTTTAAGCTAATTCCCATAAGTTTTTTAAAGTTAGTTTCTATTTGTATGATTTATAGACTAGTAATTGAAATACCTAAGGGAAAGTGACAAAATCAGAACAGAAACTTAGTGGGCATAGAAAGAACATTGAAAACTTTAAAATTAAATCCTTCCTTGAAGAGAGAACAAAATAGTGTCTGCTAAGATCTGACCCCAAAGTTGGTCAAATTTATGTTTGGGGGAAGGTAGCTGTTTGAATGCATACATGCCCTATGCTTTAGAAACCAATCCTTTCCTTTTTCTTCACTGCATTTTCTATCTATAAAAATAATTGTAGAAATAGATTTGCAGGATGGCCACAACCTGCCATCTGTATATAATCTCTACATGTTGATAACATACATTGACACAATGCAATCTTAACCAGGACAAGAACTCTTTCATCTGTTAGAAAGCATATTACTGCACAAGAAGCTGTGCAATCTGGATGATGGTAAAAACCTAATGAGGTTTGGAGTCCTTGTATGAATACTAAATCTTTAATGTGGGTGCCTATGCTTTCATGGAAGAATCATTTATTGAAATATCCTTTTGCCCCAAAAGAGTTATCGATAATTGGCCGAGAAGATTAAATGTAAATGTATGTTACATTTAGACACCCCATGAGACGTGGTGGTTGTAGATGTGGCCATGTGATTCCTTCGCTACCAAGGGGTTTCTCACAGGTAATCTGGGAGGTAAACAGAGGAAAAGTTTGGTGGGGGGGTTGTCTCTCTCTTTTTTTTTTTTGGTTTGTTTTGTTTTATTAATGGGAAAGTGTTCAATAATTATTGGTTCTCAACACCTCCTTAATGTAAAAAAAAAAAAGTAAAAATATATATTTTAGTAGAAGAGGCATTAAAAACACACAGGACTAAATAAGGCCATAAGACTAAGTCAGAGGAAATGCCAAGGTTGACCATAAGTAGCACTAATTGAAAAGTCTTCAAAACTAATGACAGCTGGCATGCATTCCCACAGCACAGGCTGGGAGACAGGTAGAGCTCCAAGGACCAGGAATCCAGTCAGACTGTGGCCTAGGTAAGTGCTTTTCCGGCTGGTCCCTGAGCCAGGAGCACTAGCATTACCTGGAATTTTGTTCAAAATAGGAATTCCCCAGGATCCATCCTGACCTTTTGACTCAGAAACCCTGAGGAAAGAGCCAAGTGAACTGTGTTTTAACAAAACTTCTAGATAATTCTGAGGTATACTAATGTTTGAGAACTGCTAGTCTAGGTGAATTCCAAAGACAGAAGCGGGGAGAGGAAATATCACATTTTCTATGTGCCTTTACCCACTTTCAGTGAGTGAGTGTTTGGATATGTGGGATCAATTTAAATGTCCTAATACAGACAAAAAGGAGTTCAAGTCTTCCTCTTTGGAAAAAAAAAAAAAAATGTGTGCTATTCATCAACCAAATATTGGAACCCCTTACACTTCAAAAGGAGAAGTAATGTCTTATATGTTAAAAAATATATATTATAAAACTACTAGTAGCCCATCATGCGATATCTCACGCAGTAGGCCGCCTGCCGCTTCTGCGGGAGCCAGCGGGAACCGAAGCGCCACCAGGAGCCTTGTGGCTTTTGCAGGAGGCGGAAGCGAGCCGCCAGCACCCGCGGGAGATGGGAGGAGCCGTTATGGCGTCCTGGCCTAATATATATATATATATATATATATATATATATATATATATATATATATATATTGTTTGATGTAACTAGTGTGCTGGATGACTAGAACTCAAAAGAGTGAAAACTCCAACAAATCTATTCTTTTTTTTTTTTTTTTAATTTTTTTATTGCTTAAAGTATTACAAAGGGTATTACATATGTGTCCATTTTATCCCCCCGCCCTAGACAGTCCCCCAGCCTCCCCTATCCCCCAGTGTCTTATGTCCATTGGTTATGCTTATACGCATGCATACAAGTCCTTTAGTTGATCTCTTACCCCCCTACCTCCTGCCCCCCAACCCTCCCCGGCCTTCCCACTGCAGTTTGACAATCTGTTTGAGGCAGCTCTGCCTCTGAATCTATTATTGTTCAAAAGTTTATAATGGTCTCTATTATCCATGAATGAGTGAGATCATGTGGTATTTTTCCTTCATTGACTGGCTTATTTCACTTAGCATAATGCTCTCCAGTTCCATCCATGACGTTGCAAATGGTAAGAGTTCCTTCCTTTTTAGAGCAGCATAGTATTCCATCGTGTAGATGTACCACAGTTTTCTAATCCATTCATCTACTGATGGGCACTTAGGCTGTTTCCAAATCTTAGCTATGGTGAATTGTGCTGCTATGAACATAGGGGTGCATATATCTTTTCTGATTGGTGTTTCTGGTTTCTTGGGATATATTCCTAGAAGTGGGATCACAGGGTCAAATGGGAGTTCCATTTTCAGTTTTTTAAGGAAACTCCATACTGTCTTCCATAGTGGCTGCACCAGTCTGCATTCCCACCAGCAGTGCACAAGTGTTCCTTTTTCTCCACATCCTCTCCAGCACTTGTCGTTTGCTGATTTGTTGATGATAGCCAGTCTGACAGGTGTGAGATGGTACCTCATTGTTGTTTTGATTTGCATCTCTCGGATGATTAGTGACTTTGAGCATGTTTTCATATGTCTCTTGGCTTTCTGAATGTCCTCTTTTGAAAGGTGTCTATTTAGGTCCTTTGCCCATTTTTTGATTGGATTGTTTATCTTCCTTTTGTTAAGTTGTATGAGTTCCCTATAGATTTTGGAGATTAGGCCCTTATCAGATATGACATTGGCAAATATGTTTTCCCACACAGTGGGTTTTCTCGTTGTTTTGTTGATGGTTTCTTTTGCTGTGCAGAAGCTTTTTATTTTGATGTAGTCCCATTTGTTCATTTTCTCTTTAGTTTCAAGTGCCCTAGGAGCTGTATCAGTGAAGAAATTGCTTCGGCATATGTCTGAGATTTTGTTGCCTTTGGATTCTTCTAGAATTTTTATGGTTTCCTGTCGTACATTTAAGTCCTTTATCCATTTTGAGTTTATTTTTGTGTATGGTGTAAGTTGGTGGTCTAGTTTCATTTTCTTGCATATATCTGTCCAATTTTCCCAACACCATTTATTGAAGAGACTATCTTGGCTCCATTGTATGTTCTTGCCTCCTTTGTCAAATATTAATTGAGCATATTGGTTCGGGCCGATTTCTGGGCTCTCTATTCTATTCCATTGATCTATATGCCTATTCTTGTGCCAGTACCAGACAGTTTTGAGAACAGTGGCTTTGTAATACAACTTGATATCTGGTATTGAGATCCCACCTACTTTGTTCTTTTTCAGGATTGCTGCAGCTATTCGGGGTCTTTTTTTATTCCAGATGAATTTTTGGAGAGTTCGTTCTAGATCTCTGAAGTATGCCGTTGGTATTTTAATGGGAAGTGCATTGAATTTATAGATTGCTTTGGGTAGTATGGACATTTTAATGATGTTGATTCTACCAATCCATGAACACGGTATGTTCTTCCATCTGTTTATGTCTTCCTCTATATCTTTTTTCAACGTCCTGTAGTTTTCTGAGTAGAGGTCTTTTACCTCTTTAGTTAAGATTATTCCTAGGTAGCTTAGTTTTTTTGGTGCGATGGTAAACGGGATTGTTTTTATAATCTCTCTTTCTGAAAGTTCACTATTGGTGTATAGAAATGCCTCAGATTTCTTGGGGTTAATTTTGTATCCTGCTACATTGCCAAATTCATGTATTAAGTCTAGTAGTTTTTTGATGGAGTCTCTAGGGTTTTGTATGTATAATATCATGTCGTCTGCAAATAAGGACAGTTTTACTTCCTCTTTTCCAATTTGGATGCCTTTTATTTCTTCTTCTTGCCGAATTGCAATGGCTAACACTTCCAGTACTATGTTGAACAGGAGTGGTGAGAGGGGGCATCCCTGTCTTGTTCCTGTTCTTAGGGGAAATGGTGTAAGTTTTTGTCCATTGAGAATGATGTTGGCTGTGGGCCTGTCATATATGGCTTTTATTATGTTGAGGTATGATCCTCCTACTCCCACCTTGCTGAGAGTTTTTATCAAAAATGGGTGTTGAATTTTGTCAAATGCTTTTTCTGCATCAATTGATATGACCATGTGTTTTTTTTCTTTCAATTTGTTTATGTGATGTATCACGTTTATTGATTTGCGGATATTGTACCATCCTTGCATCCCTGGGATAAATCCTACTTGGTCATGGTGTATGATCTTTCTGATGTACTGCTGGATCCGATTTGCTAAGATTTTGTTGAGGATTTTGGCATCTATGTTCATGAGGGATATTGGCCTGTAATTCTCTTTCATTGTGTTGTCTTTACCTGGTTTTGGTATTAGGGTGATGCTGGCTTCATAGAATGAGCTTGGAAGTGTTCCTTCCTCTTGAATTTTTTGTAGTAGTCTGAGGAGGATAGGTTTTAGTTCTTCCTTGAATGTTTGGTAAAACTCCCCTGTGAAGCCGTCTGGTCCTGGGCTTTTGTTTGCTGGAAGCTTTTTGATGACTGCTTCAATTTCTTCCATAGTTATTGGCCTGTTGAGATTTTTAGATTCTTCCTGATTGAGTTTTGGAATGTTGTATTTTTCTAGGAATTTGTCCATTTCCTCCAGGTTGTCTAGTTTGTTGGAGTAGAGCTGTCCATAGTATTTTTTAACAATCATTTGTATTTCTGTGGGGTCTGTTGTTATTTCACCTCTTTCATTTCTGATTTTGTTTATTTGGGTCCTCTCTCTTTGCTTCTTGGTGAGTCTGGCTAGAGGTTTGTCAATCTTGTTTATCCTTTCGAAGAACCAGCTCTTGGTTTCATTGATTTTCTGTATTATTTTTTTGGTCTCTATGTTATTTATTTCTGCTCTAATCTTTATTATCTCCTTCCTTCTGCTCACTCTGGGGTTTTCTTGTTGCTCTCTTTCTAATTCTTTGAGTTGTAGAGTTAGCTGATTTACTACCATTTTTTCTTGTTTTTTGAGATAGGCCTGTAGAGCTATAAACTTCCCTCTCAGGACTGCTTTCATTGTGTCCCATAGGTTTTGGATTGTTGTGTTTTCATTGTCATTAGTTTCCAGGATGTTTTGAATTTCTTCTTTGATTTCATTGGTAACCCAATCAATATTTAATAGCATGCTATTCAGCTTCCAGGTGTTTGAGTATTTTGGGTTGTTTTTATTGCAGTTTATTTCTAATATTATGCCATCGTGGTCTGCGAAGACGCTTTTTATGATTTCAATCTTCTTGAATTTGGGGATACTTTGCTTGTGACCCAATATATGGTCTATTTTTGAATATGTGTCATGAGCACTTGAGTAGAATGTATATTCCGTGGCACTGGGGTGAAGTGTTCTGAAGATGTCTATTAAGTCCATCTGATCTAGTGAGTCATTTAGTATTGCTGTATCTTTGCTGATTGTTTGTCTAGAGGACTTATCCAGTGATGACAGTGGTGTATTAAAGTCCCCTACTATGATTGTATTGTTGTCGATCTCTCCTTTGATATCTTCCAGAAGATTTTTTATGTATTTGGGTGCTCCTGCATTGGGTGCATATATGTTTATCAGGGTTATATCTTCTTGTTGTATTGATCCTTTTAGTATTATGAAGTGGCCTTCCGTATCTCTTGTTATGGCCTTCACTTTGAGGTCTATTTTGTCCGATATAAGTATTGCTACCCCAGCTTTCTTTTCTTTTCCATTAGCCTGAAAGATAGTTTTCCATCCCTTCACTTTCAGTCTGTGTGAGTCCTTTCTAATGAGGTGGGTCTCTTGTAGACAGCAAATGTATGGGTCATGATTTTTTATCCATTCAGCCACTCGATATCTTTTGGTTGGAGCATTTAGCCCGTTTACATTTAAAGTTATTATTGAAAGGTACTTGTTTGTAGCCATTTCTTTTTTTGTGTGTGTGGCTGTTTTCTTTCTGGGATTTTTATTTCTTCTTTTTACACCAGTCCCTTTAGCATTTCTTGCATTGCTGGCTTGGTGGTGATAAACTCCCTTAGCCTTTTTTTGTCTGTGAAGCTTCTTATTTCCCCTTCAATTTTGAATGATAGCCTTGCTGGATAGAGTATTCTTGGATTCAGTCCTTTGCTTTGCATCACTTTGTAAATTTCCGTCCATTCTTTTCTGGCCTGATGTGTTTCTGTTGAGAAATCATTTGATAATCTAATGGGAGATCCCTTGTATGTAACTTTCCGTCTCTCTCTTGCAGCCTGTAAGATTCTCTCTTTGTCCTGAACATTTGCCATGGTAATTATGATGTGTCTTGGTGTGGGTCTTTTCGGGTTCACCTTGCTTGGGACTCTCTGGGCTTGTGTGACTTTTTTCTTCCCCACCTCAGGGAAGTTTTCTGATATTATTTCTTCCAATAGGTTTTCTAATCCTTGTTCCTCTTTCTGTTGTTCTGGCACCCCTATTATTCGTATGTTGTTTCGTTTCATGTTGTCCCAAAGCTCCCTTAGGCTCTCCTCCTGTCTTTTAATTTTTTTCTCCAACTGAAGTACAGTTTGGGTGTGTTTTGCTTCCCTGTCTTCTAATTCACTAATTCGGTCTTCCGCTTCTCCTAGTCTACTGTTGATACTTTCAATGGTGTTCTTTATTGCAGCTATATCGCACTTCATTTCTTCTTGGGTCTTAGTTAAGTTGTCGATTTTTTCATCTGTTTCTTCTTGCTTCTTGGATAAGTTGTCGATTTTTTCCTCCATCCGGTGTATGCACTCTAGGACCCTTATTCTGAATTCTTTTTCTGTCATGTTGTATGCCTCTGTATCACTTAGCTGCTTTTCTGGTGAGTCCTCCTTTTCTTTCCTTTGGGGATTTCTTTGTCTACCCATGTTTGATCTCACTGACGTATATAGATATTGAGTCGTTCAGTGGCTGCTCCCTAGGTGGCAGTGGCTCCTCGGGCTGTGGTTGCTCCTTGGGCGGTTGTGGTAGCAGCTGCTCCTCTGTTGTTAGCGGGTCTTCTGATGGGTGCTGTTCACAGCTGTTGTGGCTCTTCTGGCTGGTGGAGGGAGGCTTCACCCACAGCAGCTGTTCCTCAGACAGAGCGTGTGGAGATCAGGAGGCCGCTGTTGCTTGGATCTTTCTGTGGGGAGAAGCCGAGTTCCTCTGAGTTCATGTAGTCGCGCTGCTTGAGAGCCGTTGTTGCCGGGTTAGTAGCTGGTCTCTGGATGCCGGCGACAGTCACCCAAGATGGCACGGTCTCCGCGGCTGTGCCGGCGCACCTGGAGAGGTTTCAGCCTCAGCCTCTAACCGTTCCCTTTATCTAGGATTTCTCTGTCTTTCCTGGCTGCAGACTGTCTCAGCTGAATCTCCTCTGCTTATTCGGGCTGTATGCTACCGGTTTCCAGCTGCCCGCCCTTATCTGCTCCGGGACAAGGCACCGACACGTCTGTCTAAACCTCCGCCATTTTCTCTCCTCCCAACAAATCTATTCTTTATCACAAATATCCCTGCAAACCCTCTTGCTTTTCTCCTGTTCCCAGACAAAATCATGGGCAGATGATAGTTTTTTTTAGTTGCTTCTGGACATAAGAGCAGTCCAGTTTAACGTAATGTACTAACTTGCCCTCGTTAGCTCAGACCCACTTCAAGGCAGGAGCCTGCAGCAGAGAAGGGAGTGGAAAACTGGTCAACCTTCTCTATTTCCATCATGCCAGATCTCCTTCCAGCTCCCTCAGCACAATTCCTAACTCCTTCACCCCTATGCAACCTCTACCCCAGTAACCCCTCCCCATTGGAGCAGGGTGGCAAGAAAGTGAGGAAAAACAGAAATAAAAGTCTTGCTTCAGTAGCTTTATTATGATCTAATGCTGGTGTTTTCTGGTAGATAAGCAGGCCTGAACTCCACGGTGCACAATTTCCTTATGGATGATATACCCTCCAGCTAACCTTTTTCTATCCTCCACTCCCCACCTCCTGCCCCTAGAGGTGCACCCACAACTTCCTCCTGCGTTGATCTCCTCTAGCAGGCCTTCCTCTGGGGAAGGATCCTTCATTTAGCTTCCAGCTTGCTGCCTTCTGTGGCACCCTGACCAGCAGGAGCTCTCATCCTCGCCACAGCCATTAGTGCTCCACTGCTGACCATTATCCTCATGCTGTCCCCATGAGCAGGTCCTGCCTTAGCCTTTTGCCTTTGTCCTTCATCAATATATTGCACCCACCAGTCTCTTGTGTGCCCCCAAATTCCAGGAGACACATAGCTAGCCTGGATTCAGCCCCCTCAAGATCCTTCTCACCAGACTTGGGGTGATAAGGAAATACTCTTCCACCCACACCCCTGAAGGGGAGGGACAGCAAATGCCACAGCCCCTTCAACAACTTTCTCCAAACACACTTCCTCACTCCATTTCTACAGCCTCAACTCATTTATATGCTTCAGAAAGGTGTTGGGTTAAGGCATATCACTCAGGTTTTTTTGCCTTTTTGGTTTTTGTTTGTCTGTTTGTTTGTTTTTGTGAATTCTACCTGGATAATGTTTAATTATTCTTCTGATAAAAATGGTTGAAGTCCCTTAGACCATTGTATGTCCCTCACTCATTATAAACTCTGGAATAGCATTTAAATTTGTGAGCCCTATTTGTAAAATAGGGAAAATAACTTATATCCAGTTCAACTTAAGATAGTAAATAAACAAGAAGAGATTGTTAAAAAAGAAAGTGAAAATTATTGCACATGCCTTTTATATCCATAAGAAAAGGTAATTTAATAAGCAAGAGAAAAATCAATGCATCAACAATAAATCTAGATATCTCACTGAGTACAGCTTTTCTGCACACATACAGACATGAGATGTTTTCTACACAAATTATTGCCGTTTAGAGGAAAATAAGGGTAAAGTTGGCACAAATGGAACAGTTTGTGTCAGGTTAACTTGACACACAAAGGCTTGGGAATGTGTGACTCAGTATATCAAGTTTTCAAACTGAACTTTGGAACAACAGGACCCAAATCACCTTGCATGTGCCAAATTCAGACTTTTTTATATCAGCTGATGAGACATTGTCAACTTTCCTGGGAAAGCTGCCTGCCTCCATTAGTTTCATTCTGTAGTGCTGAATCTTTGTATGTGCAGCAGTGTTTATTTGGGTAAATGCAGTATTTCTAGATTTATCATGTGTTACGCTGATGATTATGTATAAATCACTGCAGGGAAGAAAGAACATATTTGTCAAAACATGTTTTGTTTTTCAGTGTGTTCTTTTGTTTTTTTATCCTCACCTGAGGAGTGAGAATATTGCTTCAATTGATTTTTAGAAAGAGTAGAAGAGAGGTGGGGTGGGGGAGAGAGAGAGAGAGAGAGAGAGAGAGAGAGAGAGAGAGAGAGAGAGGGAGAGAGAGAGAGAGAGAGAAAGAGAGATTGCAAGAGAAACATCAACATGACAGAGACACATTGACTGGTTGCCTCTTGTTCATGCCCGACCTGGAAACCCAAGACCCTTCAGTCCTCGGGCAGATGCTCTAACCACTGAGGAACACCTGCCAGGGCTACATGTTTTTGTTGTTGTTTTGCACAATCCCATCCAATCTCGCTTAGGCAAGAAGGAAAGGTTCAATGCAAGGGCACCCAAAATTGGGAAGTTGGTCTTGGCCTCAGCAGGGACTGAAACCAGGGAACTTACCAGGATCCCATTCGCTCAACAAATATTTATTGAACACTGTGACAGGCATTGAGAAATTTCAGTGAACAAGGCAGATAAGATCCCTGTCCTCATTAAGCCTACATTCTTGTGAGAAAGGCAATGTGAAAGAACAAAATTTGAGCCATTGTGACTCAGGCCATGAAAGAAATAAAGAGTCATAAGATATAAAATAACTGGTGATGACCTTGTAGATTGAATGATCAGAGAAGGCATCTCTGAGAAGGAGAAGTTAGAGCTGAGATGAAACGAATGAGAAGAGAATGAGTCATATGGGCAAGAGCTTAGGAGAAGGCAGATCATGGTAGAGGGAATAAAAATGCCAACGACTGGACCATGGTAAGAGATTGGCTCGTTCCAAGCACAGAATTGCCAGCGAGAAAGGGGAGAAAGCGTGAGATGAGGTGAGGGAGATGGGTGAGAACCAGACCATGCAAAGACTTATGAACCAAGGTGAGAAGTTTGGGTTTAAGTCCAGGGGTAGTGGGAAACCCCTGAGATGTTTTCAGTAAGGGGGTAGCAAGGCTTTTAAACAAACGAAGATAATTTTTGCTGCAATATGGGAATGTACTTTAGCAGAACATGAGTAGATGTAGGGAAAACAACAAGGAAGCTTCAGCAGTAGTGTAGGTGAGAGATGATGGTAGTATGTGAGTGGGAATTGAAGAAATTGACCAGATTTGTATTATATATTGAAGGCAGAACCAACAGGACGTGGTATGAGTTGAATAGGAGTGGTTAGGTAAAAGGGAGAGTTGAGGATAACTCTGAGGTTTGGGGCTGAAACAGCTGCTGGGTGAGAGTGGCATTTTCTGAGGTGGGAAGAACAGTGAGGGGAGGGCAGATAGGGAAAGGGTGGCTAAGAGCACTGCTCTGGATCAGTGCCAACCAGGTGAGCAGTCCAGATCATGGGAGAGGACTAGTCTGGAAAACAAGTGTGGGGACCTTTAAAATATAGATGGTGTTTAAAGAAATGTGCAAAATCACTTAGAGAAACAGTTTAGCGGAGAAAGAGAAGAGAAGCCAGAACTGAGCCCAGCATGAGTCAGAGGGAGGGGGAGTGGCCAGCAAAGGAGACTGAGAAAGAATAGTCAGGGATGTAGGAGGAAAGTCTGGAGGGGGTAGAAGGAGAGCCCGGATAGATGAAGGGAGCTGAGAATAGAGACGTCGCCATTGATTTAGCTAAATATTGTCATTGCGACCTTAACACAGCATTCTTTTCTCTCTCCATTCATAAGTAAAATCGGAGTCTCTTACTTCTGACTTTTTCTTTGTGTGTCTGCTTACTTCTTACTAATACTTACATAGTGCTCACGGTGTGCTCTGGGCATTATCCTAAGTGTTGCTGTGCAGGAACTCACTCTACCCTCAAGACAAATCTATGCGGTTCCTCCATTTTACAAATGAGACAATGAGGCTCAGAAATGTTAAGTAACTCGCCCAAGTTCACACTACCAACTTGCGATAGTGCCGGGATTATGGGCCGCAGTAATCCAGTGCCAGCACCGCTGTAAAGCACCCGAGACTAATCATTTTGACTGCTCTAATTAGACTTCTACTGGTTGAAAGTGAAGATTTACCCAGGAAAACTCCAGTTTGGGAAGAGAGATTTACACAGGGTGGAATCTTGGAGCAAAATAAGTACAAAAGCAAAGAACCGTCAGTCAAGCTTCCTGGGATCTGGAATGGGTAAACAATAAGAAACAGAGGCTACTCTGTCAACTTGTGGGGACCATTGTGACACCTGCTTCAAGTTCTCTTAGCAGCCCGGCTTCACATGCACCTTGCATGTGGCTATGAGGACCACACCATGCTCATATTTACCTGATATGCTGAACACCAACCTCCTAATCGCACGTTCCAATTGGCTAGCTCATCTGCTTGAGCCAGGCTACACCTATAGTTAGTCCCTGGCCAGTTTACACAAAGACCTTTCTGGAACAAGGTGCCATTCCTCCTCCAATTAGACTTGACCTTTGGGACAGGGTCATATGCCAAAAAATATGATTAAAAAATCTCAGATTTTATACAAGGAAAATTTCCCCAGAAGACTGGGTGAGTGAGCAGATATATATACATATATATATACTAGTGGCCCGGTGCACAAAAATTTGTGCACTCAGTGGGGAAGGGGGGGCCCTCAGCCCGGCCTGTGCCCTCTCGCAGTCTGGGACCCCTCGAGAGATAAGTACCTGCTGGCTTAGGCCTGCTCCCGGGTGGCAGAGGGCAGGCCCAATCCCTAGGTGCCGCCCCTGGTCAGGCTCAGAGCAGGGCCGATTGGGGAGTTGGGGCGCCGCCCCCTGTCATGCACAGAGCAGGGCAGATTGGGAGGTTGTGATGCCACCCTCAGTCACACTCAGGGTAGGGCCAATTGGGGGGTTGGGGCACCGCCCCCTGTCACATTCAAGGCAGGGTCAATGGGGAGGTTGTGGCGCCACCCCCTGTCAGGCACAGAGCAGGGCCGATCAGGGGGTTGGGGAGCTCCCCCTGTCATGCACAGAGCAGGGTGGATCAGGGGGTTGGGGAGCTCCCCTGTGTCACGCACAGAGCAGGGCGGATCAGGGGGTTGGGGCGCCGCCCCCTGTCACACACAGAGCAGGAACAATCAGGGAGTTGGGGAGCTCCCCCCTATCAGACACAGAGCAGGGCCGATCAGGGGGTTGGGGCACCTTCCCCTGTCAGGAACAGAGCAGGGCCAATAGGGAGGTTGTGGTCCCGCCCCCTGTCACACACAAAGCCACAGGGCAATCAGGGGGTTTGGGCGCTGCCCCCTGTCATGCTGATCCCGGTGCCGGGAGACCTCGCGGCTCCACTGATCCCGATGCTGGGAGGCATATTACCCTTTTACTATATAGAATAGAGGCCTGGTGCATGGGTGGGGGCCGGCTGGTTTGCCCTGAAGGGTGTCCCGGATCAGGGTGGGGGTCCCCACTGGGGTGCCTGGCCAGCCTGGATGAGGGGATGATGGCTGTTTGCAGCTCGTCACACACCCTTCAGGGTGGGGGTCCCCACCGGGGTGCCTGGCCAGTCTGGGTGAGGGGCTGAGGGCTGTTTTCAGGCTGGGACTGAAGCTCCCAACTGCTCCTTTTTTTCTTTCTTTTTTTTTTATTCTGAGCCAGCTTTAGCTCTGAGGCTCCAGCTCTTAGGCCTCCACTCCTGAAAGCAGGTATCTGGTTTGTTTAGGTTCTACAATTGAAACTGTGTATCAACTCCAGGTCTGAGATCTGGGCTAGCTGAAAGCTGGTTTCTGGGGTTTTGTTTAGCTTCTATTTTTGTAACTACGTTTCAAACTGCAGGCTCAGAGTCCTGCAGCGGCAGGCGGGGAACGTTGGAGTCCTCCATCACTGAAGCAAGCAGGCCTCATGTTAGTTTCAAGCTGCCTGGCTGCTGGCCGCCATCTTGGCTGGCAGTTAATTTGCATATCGCCCTGATTAGCCAATGGGAAGGGTAGTGGTCGTACGCCAATTACCATGTTTCTCTTTTATTAGATAGGATATATATATATATATATACATATATATATATATATACACATATATATACTAATTATTATTTGCTTTTTTGATAATTATGTTGCTTGATTATAGGAATTTGCTTAACTTTCTAAATTGATTTTTTTTCTTTAGATAGTCATTTTTGTTCATTAATTTGATTGGGAAGTATCTGCTCAACTGTAGGATTCCATTTACAGTTGAAATATGTCCATTTCCATTTCCTTCCCTCAAACAATTTTGTCATCTTCCAAAACCTCTAAATACAGGCCTCAAAACATGTTGCTTACTTAGAGAAATGAAATCCATTAGACCTGAGATTTTCCATGGAGATCCACACCGCCACCTTGCAAGTATGTGGCTCCCGTAAGCCCTGGTTATTTGTTACTTTAATGGAAAAGCCCTTTGAAGCAGATCAAATATGATTTTTTAGTGGAAGGATGATAAAACTCCTAAACTGAAAAATATGAGAAACCAACGCCTGAAATGGACTTCTTCGCATATGAGACTTCTGTTTGATTTTCACTCTGGGGCAAGGAACTGATGAAGATCACTTATCAGGCCTTGTGTGCTCTCTCTCATCAGCTCTTCCCCCCCACCCCCCACCCCCGGACCTGGCCAGCAGCACCTGGGAAAGCAGCTGCTCCTCAAGGAAGGGTGCCAGCGCTTCTGTGAACCTGGCCTGGGACACAGCCTTCCCTGCTGCACCGCACAGGAAGCAAGTAGTTGGAGGCTGCGATTCACCTTCTGTCTTTCACTGGATCCCTTTGCACATCAAACACTTCCTGATGCTATTCCCAGAAACCTCCCATCTAATGGGCAAAGCAAAGTTCATCGTCTACACAGCCTGCTTGATTAAAGGCACAATGAGAATGATCTTAGTGCTTGGTGTCTGCATTGTGCTTCACAGAGCATTTTTACAGGTGTTATTATTATCATCACAATAGACAGCATTTCACCCAGCGGTTGCTCTGCCCCATTCATCACAATGAGCTATGAGATATGTGGATGTGTATTATTATCCCATCTATTTAATGTGGAAATTCATGTTCTGGAGTTTTGTGACTTGCCCAAAGACACAGAATCAGTACATAACAAATTATAACTAGAACCTATCTCTTTGAACTCTTTGTCATTTATTTATTCATTTCAAACTTCCTTTATCACATGCCTTGTAAGCTCCTACCATGTGCCAAGGAGACAGAGGTGAACTCTGTGGACCTGGTTCTGTTTAGGAACTACCACCTTGTTCATTCATTTTCTTAAGAACTACGCGATGAGTACTTAATGACGATCAGGCCCTTAGGAACAGCATTGCGTTAAGCCAGTCCCTCCCCTCAAGAAACTAAGTAAAATGGTTTATAAATTTTACTGTGCATAAAAATTACCTAGGGAGCTTGTTTAAAACACAGACTACTGTGTCAACTCCCCAAACCAAGAAAGCATATTTTAAGCTAGTACCCCAGGTAATTTCTGTGCAGGTTTTCTGCAGGCCACACCTAGTGAGGCCCAGTTCTGGCAGGTGAGCCCAGGCAGAGGCAGTCTGAGAGGGAGAGAAGCTGCAGTTCCAGGAAGTACAGAGTGCTGGTGGCGACCTCGCACAGAGCGGAGCTCTCGGCCCAGCTTTGGAGGATTGAGGTCAACTGAGGACTAAGGGACAAGCAGAAGTTACCCACGCCAAGGGGAAGGGTGTCTCTGCTGCTAAAACCCAGCCTGTCAATGAAAGCTCTAATCCCATTTAATGGTAGAATGAATCCTCAGGAACAATGGCTTTCCTCTCAGGAGACTAACTTATATAGAAAAGGGATTTGGGAATTAGGCTCAGCTAAGTCCAAGTAGCAGCTCTACTCTAAACTTCCTACGTGACTTGAGAGGATTTTCTTAATTTCTCTGATAGTTAGTTTCTTCATTTCTTAAATGGACATAATGATATGTTTCTTAGTAAGAATTAAAAATAAAACAGACACAGTAAATGCTACCTATTATTAATTCTTATAAATTGAACCATTTTTTTCCTAAAAAAATTTTTTTTTAAGTTTTACTATTTCCCCTTTTGGTTTATAATAAACTATAATAATGGTAAAACCAGACTTGTAATTAATTCAACCATGAAAATAACCCACAAAAAAAGAATAATTTTTTGTGTGTTTGGTAGCCAAATGTTTCCATGTACTGTTATGAGAGTGTAAGTTAGGAATTTCACTCCAAGAATTTATAGTATACAGCAAAGGACCATAACCTGTAAGCAAGAATATTCATCAAAGCTTTGTTTGTAATTTAAAGATTAGAAAACACTTAAATGTCAATCAATAGAGTTAAACATATTATGGTATATCCATATGGAATAGAAGCAAATACAAATTGCTATTAAAATGGTAGGTAGATTTATAGTTCTAACATGGGAAAACATTGAGGGCATATTAAGGTAGAAAAATGCTTCAGAAGAGTAGCTAAAATTCAATCCTGTCTCAGTAAAAGAAAAACTTTATTCCCATTGAGCAGAAACATCTAAATAAACACTAAAATGCACGTTCCCCTCTTGTTCCTGGCACCCAGGTAAACCTCATTCCCCAGCCAATGTCATTAAGCTCCTACTTTGTGGCAGGAGCATTCAAAGGCTTTATTTGCATATGTAATTTGGTTAACACAGAAGCCTGAGGAGTAGCTACTCTTACTATCTGCATTTTATAGACAAGTAATCTGAGGGACAGAACTGTTAAATAATTCACCCAGGTCACACAGCTAGTGAATGGTGCGATGAGGCCATAGAGCTCTAGCCAATGAAATGTGAGTGGAGGTATGGTCTCTACTCTCAAGCCTCACCCATAAACACCTCCCCCATCCTCTCCTCCATGACTGATTCCAGATGACCAGAACAAAGACCACTATCCCACAGAGTTGGAATACACCTCCTAAAAGGAGTAGAGCCTCTATTTTCCTGAATCTCTGAGTGACTGTTGGCAGACCAATCATGTCATATATGCCAGAAATAAAATTCTATAATTTGGAGCTATTAAATATTTGAGGTCTGTGTTATAGGTATTGGCCTACCTTAACTAATACATGCATATATGTATTTATATTACCATGGGCTAAATGTTAACTGTTATGAACTGAATTCTTGTGTTCCCCCCCCTCCCCCCAAAATTCATCGTTGAAATCCTACCCCTCATTGTGATGGTATTAGGAGGTGCGGCCTTTGGAAGGTGATTAGGTCATGAGAGTGGAGTCCTTGTGAATGGCGTTAGTGTCTTTATAAGAAGAGACATGAGAGCTTGCTCCAGCTCTACTCTTTGCCATGTGAGGACACAGTGAGAAGGTGGCCATCTGCAAACCAAGAAGTGGCTCTCGCCAGATATTGAATCTATTGGAGCCTTCCTCTGAGAAATAAATGTTTATTGTTGAAGCTACCCAGGCCATGATAATTTGTTAAGCTGCCTAAACAGGCTAAGACAGAAACTAAATGATTTTTTTTTTTTGGGGGGGGGGGAGGGGTCTATTTTGTTTACTGCCATAATTCCAATACCAAGAATAGTGCCTGTGAATTAGAGGCACTTAATATTTGTTGACTATATCTATCTATATCATAAAAGGCCTGTGGTCGTGATGCCGTTACGGCGTCTCAACCAAACGAGCAGCGGCTCTCACAGCTGGCGGGGTGGGGCGCGAGCTACTTGCAGCGGAGAGCTACCAGTGGCAGAGAGCTACGAGCAGCAGAGGGCAGGGTGTGAGCTATGAACAGCGATGGGCAGGGTGGCCAGCTGAGGCAAGCGGAAGCAAGCTATTCACGCACAATTTCATGTGCGCTGGGCCTCTAGTATATATATAAAAGCTTAAGTGACCAAACGATCTGTCGCTATGATATGCACTGACCACCAGGGGGCAGACACTCAAAGCAGGAGCTGCCCCCTGGTGGTCAGTGTGCTCCCACAGCAGGAGTACCACTCAGCTGACCAATGGGAGCCAGAAGCCGGGCTCATGGCTGGTGAGCGCAGCTGCAGTAGCGCAAGCCTCTCCCACCTCCGTGGCAGTGCTACCAACCAGCGGCAGCGGCAGGCCCAGCGAGGCAGGGATGAGCGGGAGTGGTGCGGCATCTGGCCTGCGCTCGGACTCCTCCCCAGCTGCCTGCCACTTCATGCACTACTACATCCCTTGGAGGACTGCCAGTTTCGAAACCAGCAGTCCAACATTCCCCGAGGGGTCCCGGATTGTGAGAGGGCACAGGCTAGACTGAGGGACCCCACTGGTGCTTCTAGTATACCTATATATCTATACATATCTATATATCAACATATCTACATATCTACATACCTACATACGTACATATCTACATATCTACATATCTATATATTATATATCTATATATCTATATATCTATATATCTATATATCTACACACCTACATATCTACATGTCTATATATCTATATATCTATATATCTAAAGAATGGCTAACTCTGACCAGTAGTATCGGGGGAAGAGTGGGACAAGAAACTTCTACTTTTTCTTCACATATCTCAATGGAGTTTAATTTTACAAACCAGCATATATTTATTTCATTATAAAAATTGTTAAAGGACCTGTTAAGGATGATAGGCATAGCCCCTGATTCTTAAGACACATCACAGAGGGCAGAGGCTCTGCTTTGGGTGCAAGGACAGAGACATGGTACATTGCTGGTTGGATTACTGGTCTCACCCATGACAATCACTTTTGGTCAAATTCCATTAAGTGGCATAATGGGCACAAGTGTCTGTCACTCCAGCAATGGCCCTGGATAGACTGGAGATCGTCACCTCCAGTGAAAGTTTCAGCACAAATCTCAGCATCTCTCCTGCAACTCTGTGGGAAGATGTGATCTAAAAGTGAAACCTGTTTGCGCCTACCATGTGAAGCTTAGCATCAAAGCAAAGGCTGCCAAGACAGCTGACATTTTATTTGTTCATTTTTTTTTTAATGTTCACAGCTCCTTGATATCAAGCTGACTATTTGAAAAAACCAATGTAGTTTTCCACATAGTGCCAGGTATCTTATTAGATTTAAGTATTTTTTTGAAGTGATAGATATTTTGGTAATGTGTAAACACAACTGATAGTAGTATTTTCTCCATGAAACTTAGAAAATTGAGTTATTTTCATAACTTTCGTATTTAAACAAGTGGTGGGATATATATAAACCAGAAGATTAATTTTCTGTGACTTACAAACTGTGTGACGTTTGAATAGGCGACATCTTAATCCCTGCTTAGTCTTCTTTGCATCTGTACTGGTAAAGATGTGTGATAGTAATTAAGTAGTAAGAAAATCTTTGAAAATTAAAAAAAATGGTATAAAGATATGTTAAGAGCCCTCAGCTTAACTGAAAATTAAAAACACCATGTTACTCCTTTTGTATTTTAATAATAATATCCTAATCTAGATTTTAAACTCCATAAAGGAGAAAGTCAATACTTACCTGGCTCACCACCGTTATCCAACAGCCCAGCACAGTGCCTGGCAGATGCAGATTGTAGGGTCAAAGGTCAACCAGAGAAGCAGACCGATTCTGAGTGATATAAAAAAAAAAGGAACTCATTGTCTGCATCTGATGTGGGGCCTGAAGTTGCAATAGATAAGCTGGAACAGTCGTTGAGGACAGCTGGATGTAAAACGGGAGAACAAGGATAAACTGGAGTGGAGCCCGCCTCTGTCCCTCACCGTCTCCAGCCTCAAGACATAAATGATCTGCAGAAGCTAATGCCATTAACATAGAGGAGCACATGGGCTCACCTTGGGAACGGAGAAGCTGAAGCAGACAATCCAGCAATAGCTGGAGAAACTGCAGGCCCAGGTGCGGTCCACCTGGCCACCACGGTAAGCCAGCCGATCGGTGACAACACTCCTGGGCTACCACAGTGACTGGCACCTTGCACCAAATTTCAGAACGTAAAATAAATGTCTGTGCTTCATTTTTGTCTTCCAAACCTCATGCAAATTTCTCTTGTGGACAACCCTAATCCTGAAACACAGGTGAATTCTGGGAAACGTAATTCTGGTTCAGTGAAGCTGGCATAGTACTAAACCACCACATTGGACTTAGTAAAGTCTTGTTAAATGAAGGAATCTATTTCAACAGACATAGATTTTTTGAAGTAAAAATAAACATGTATAATATTCATATGGATAATTGGGACAGAAACTTAACACAGTGGGGCAGTTTTTACCTGGAGACTTAGAGATTCCCCACTGAGAGCAGAGCTTGCCCCCTCTTATCTTCTCAACTGGAACGAAGAGCCATTGAAGAGGAATTAGTCTGCAAAGGTGGTCGGATGACAGGATGAAGACATTGGAAGATTTGATACCTTTCAAAATACCCTCAAAGCTAGAAGTAGGGGCAAAAACCAATGGGGTTTCCAAGTACCATTTCAGCAGGGGAGTCAGGATAAGAGACCTGGGTGTCAAGACCCTGATGTACAAACTCTATCATGTCCCAAGCTTTATAATAGTGTTTTGTTTCTTTCTGTTTTTCTGTAGTAATGGAATTGGCTTTATTTGAGGTGCGACAGGGAGACAGGGTTGGGAGCAATCAATTAATCAACCAATAAACCAACCTTGTATTCCATCTAGTATTTTTTATTATTACTAGTCGTCACATCTTTATTTTTAGATTTACATACAGTTTGTGGATATTTCCTTACCCCTTTATGTCTTAGCATAACTTTTCATTCCATGATGGGTAGTCAACCAAGAAATGCAGTTAGTAGGAAACACAAAATAAATATATTGCCTTAACCCATTAAAGTAGATCATTACCATAAATAAAATTCTGTACTTCCTCAAGACATTTATCATATTTTGACAATAATTAATTGATTTTTATTAAAAGATATTTTTAACTTATTACACATCTGAAAATGGTATCAGACTAAAAAGCTAAATATCCAATATATTAAACAAACATTGAACCCCCACTATGAGCAGGCAGGAGTGAGATGTTGTCATATCATTTCATCCTCACAATAGCCCTGTGAGTTAGCTACTTCTGTTTCCAATTTTTAGGTGAGAAAACCCGATAGGCTGCCAATGATATTCCCAAGAACACTTAACAAGTGGGCAAATCAGAATACATACCTATCTCCATCTAATTCCAAAAAGCATATTTCTTCCACTAAACCACATTCCTTTAGTGAAAAAAAAAATATTTTCTAAATATTCAACACATTATGTTACGGTTATCTACATAAGATACTATTGTATTAAAATTCAGTATCCATGATTCTCTTATATGTGAGAAAAAGCATAATTTCCAAAGTCAGGATTTCCAAGTTGCTTCTGTAGCATATGTGAATAAACCTTCAGTGTGAACAATTATTTCTCTAATGTCCTTAGCGAACATAGACTTTTCTCCCTGTGCATATGAGCTGTGAGCTGCTTTAGAAAATATTTAACATTCTTTTAAAAGACACCCTGAGCCCTCTCAAGACCTGTTGTTAGTCTGTGAAAATGACATTTTCCTCCTTTGTAATTTCCATTTCATGTTGTAGCAAGACAGTCTGGACAACAGGGCTTCGACATGACTCTGCCTTTTGCTTTGTCCCTGCCAGCAGCCAGGTTTGCAGTAATCCCTCAGCAACATGCAGCCTGTGGAGTTTTATTCTCCAGCTAACCTGTTCCCAGGGGCAGCTCGGGCACCAGCCAGCAGGGCTCTCCATATGCATGTTACCACCACCAGCCTTCCACCTTCCAGCTCCTCCAAGCCTGGGAAATTTCACAACACCTGTCTCAAACAAAAACAAATGATTAAAAAGGCATTTGATTTTGGAATTCTATTTAAAAGTCAGAATGTCCCTTGAAACCTAAAATACACTCACTCTGACAAGCTGGACTTTCTAATGCCCCCCACGCTATTTAATATTTGGGTAGCCATAGGCCAGGGCCTGAGGCATCGGCAGGTGTTACTGAGATGTCTGTAAGCTTCTTTTGTTCAGAAAGACAGTTATGCCTCCCAGGAGCCTGGGAGTACAGAAGCCACTTTATCATCTGTAAGCTTTGGTCTACAGTGACATGAGCAGTCCCCAGCTTACAAATGGGTTGGACTCCCAGGTAGTAAGTCAAATTCAAATGAATTTTCAGTTAAAAGCCATTATCAGTGTCAGTCTTTTTCTCAAACCAGCCCATAAACTTACTGTGAAGTGTAAGTAAGAACACTCAATTAGTTTCCATAATAAAATTCACTCTGCATCCCAACTGGGACTTGAAACCACATCTTGACCCCAAAACAGTTAGTTCCTCACGTTCTCTAGCTTTCTCTCCTGAGAGACAGACTTCTGTCCACTGACCCCCAAGCTGCAGGGGTCACACACTCAGCTTTCTTAGTCGCCGGCTTAAAGGCTCCCTCTCTGGTCTTAAAGTTAAGGAGCTACAATCACCACACACCCTCCCTTTAAAAGACTGGCAAGAAGAAAAAAAAATAGAGCTCAAAAGAAAGCACAGTTGTCTCCAAACATGCCTGTCTCACTAAATTGTTATGTTATTTGGTAACAGAAAAACGATGATGTTATTTTTTTAAAGCAAGGGGAATAATCACGACAGAATTGAGGATAGTAGTTACCTCACCTGGGGCACAGAATGAGCTTCGATAGCTTTGAAAAGGTTCTATTTCTTATGTGTGAGATTCATATAAGTGCTCCTTTTATTATCATGCATTTGAAGGGGTTCAGAACACACAATGCAAAATGTGCTGCTTTGGCATATTGATTATTTTGAGTTAAAGGCACTTAAAAAATGGCAAATGTAAGGAAGGGCGTGCTAACCTTCCTTTTGCTTTCTGAAACTGGGAGATGAAAACCCCATGTGAAAGATGCTCTCTCTATACCAGGAGGGAAGAAACATTCGTCGCACCTGAGACGAGGAGGAGAGGCCAAGAGACATCGGTACAAACAGACCTTGCTAAAATAACTCTCATCTTCCTTACGCGTCCCCGCATATTTCAGTGGGGAGACTTTTCCACAATCGCCACACTTTGTTCAACCTAGTGTATAAGCAGGTAGGCCTAACCCCTTCTTTGGGTCTTTATTTTCATGTGGGGATTTCCATGCATATGTAAATTTTATTAAATAAGATATGTATGCTTTTTTCCTGTCAAACTGTCTTATGTCATTCCAGCCAGAAACCCTAAAGGTATAGATAGTAAATTTTACTTCTACACATTGTAGCCTTTCTGTATTGTGATCTATTAGTAAGGAATTATAAGTATATGTTATCAGTTGTATGTAATAAACCACCCTAAGACTTAGTGGCTTAAACAGGGATGTAGTCTTGCTCCCGGTTTTGTCACTGTACCCCTCTGGGCTATGCTGCTCCATGTGGTATTGGCTGGCGTCACCCAAGAAGCTACATCAGCAGATGGAGGGGCTGAGCTGGCAGGTCTAAGAAGGTCTCACTCTTGTACCTAAGGGGTTTGGTACTGACTCTTGGATGGGGCATTTTCTTTCTCCTTCACTTTTTTTTTTCTTTC
Source organism: Myotis nattereri (assembly GCF_964212035.1). Classification (NCBI taxonomy): domain Eukaryota; kingdom Metazoa; phylum Chordata; class Mammalia; order Chiroptera; family Vespertilionidae; genus Myotis; species Myotis nattereri. Next base: position 162,720,042 of record NC_138075.1, read on the forward strand.
TGCGTGGTTTCTGATTATCAATGCCTTTCCTCGTGAACTCTCTCCGCAGCAGGATAGCCCAGAGCTCCTTACAGCGTGGAAGCTGGGCTCCAAGGCAGCAAAAGCACAAACTCCCTGTCTGTGAAAGGCCCGGCCCAGAACTGGTGGTGCATTACGTCTGCCACACCCTATTGGTTGAATCTTGTCACAAAGCCAGTCAAGGTTCAGAGACAGGGACACAGAATCCACTTCTTGATGGAAAAGGTGACATGTTCATAGATAAATAGGAGGATTTGTGGACAACTATCGTTGAAGAGTATCAACCACATTAAGACATAGAACATTTTTTTCTCATAAAAGAAAGGACTGTGACCTGGGTTTTCAAAAAAGGATCTCCAGGCATGAACCTGAACTAAGGAGAATTTGAATAATTCCATTTGTTCAAACTGTTGTCACTCACACATCTATACTAATAAAAGGGTGATATGCTAATCAGACCAGGTCACCCGGACATCTTTCAGACGTCTGACTTCCTTCTGGAGAAAGCCACGATGGCAGGAGCCTAGGCAGAGCCGGTTAGGGGCAATAGGCCAGCAGGAGAGCAAACAGTTAGCAGGCGATCAGGCCGGCATGGATAAGCAAACAGTTAGGGGGCAATCAGGCTGGCAGGGGAGGGCAGCTGGGGGTGATCAGGCCGGCAGGGTAGGGCAGTTGGGGGCAATCAGGCCAGCGTGGAGGAGCAAGCAGTTAGGGTTGCGATTAGGCTGGCCGGGGAGCAGTTGGAGGCGAGACCAGGCAGGCAGGCACGCAGAGGTGGTTAGGGGCGATTAGGCCAGCAGAGGTGCAGTAAGGGGTGATCAGGCTAGCAGGGGAGCAGTTAGGGGTGATCAGGCAGGCATGCAGAGTGGTTAGGGGTGGTCAGGCAGGCAGGCAGGTGAGCGGTTAGGAGCCAACAGTTCCAGGTTGCGAGAGAGATATCCGACTGCTTATCTCTCTCTCTATCTCTCTCTCTATCTCTCTCTCTATCTCTCTTCCCCCCCAGCCCATTAGTGAAGCTCAAGTTCTCTAAATGTAGTAGCAACTCTTCCTAAACTGGCAATCAGACATCCCCCGAGGGGTCCCAGATTGGAGAGGGTGCAGGATGGACTGAGGAACACCACTCCCTCTCCCCCCGCCCCCGCCCCCCAACACGAATTTCATGTACCAGGCCTCTAGTATTTCTATAAGGTATAAGCTCTCACATGTTAACATCAACAAAGAAAGATTACATGGAAAATAAAATTAAAGTTCTTAGTTCAGAGAAAATGAAAGATGTGAAAGACAGATTTGGGTACCATCAAATTGTTTGTACCTAGCAAACTAACCCCCCGACCCCCCCAAAAAAATTAACTGTTTGTAAGGAGAAATGCTTGACTCCAAAACTATTTGCAAAAAATAAAATTAAACAATAGGTAATTCTAACTGATGCCAACTTAGGAAAGTAAGTGAAAATTCACCATTCTCCTGCCCTACCAGAGCTTCTTTATTTTACTGCCCTATTTCTGTTAGCAGCCTCTCTCTCTCTCTCTCTCTCTCTCTCTCTCTCTCTCTCTCTCTCTCTCCCTCTCCCCCCCCCCCCCCACTAGTGAACCTCAAGTTCTCTAGATGTAGTGGCAACTCTTCCTTTCTTCCTCCTATCAATTCTTCCGTCAAAGTACTTCTTATATTAAACTTCCTTTTCAGCCCTGTACCACAATGTAGCCCATATTTTCGTAGCATTTAAACAAATTAACTGTGATTTCCTCCTGTCTCTGCTTTCATGGTAACCCCCAAATCCAATACACTTGACCAATGCCATTCCAAAATGCTTCTTCATCTTTCCATGCGGACATTCAAAAATGTCACTCTTCACTGTCTTCACTGCCCCTAGTGGGGGCTGAGAGAATGGTTTCATAATCAATAAGGTATTAAACAAACAAACAAAAAAAGATGCCTCTCTTTGGAGGTTCTAACTGCATGATTGCTCTCTAACTGCCCCCTTTCTAACTCCCTCCTCCTCCACCCCGCATGCAGCCACTGGTAGGAGTGTGCCACACCCTTATATGCTAGCGGAGGGAAAAATAGAGAACCACTGGACTTATAAAGTCCAAAGTCCTTGTCAGGTATTTGATCTCATATCTAATCTATTTATCTTCTTAATATTTTCACCACTACCCTTGACTGAAAACCAATTACAATAGAAATAGAATTAAATGGTTAGGAAACTTTGTCCCCACTACGATAAAGCTTAGCACATAACGGGAGAGGAATATACTAAACAAATAAACTCATGATTTTAAAGCAAAATCCAGGGAGCTAAAGGCAGTGAGAGAATGCAGCCTCGTGGCTCCAGAGTTGACAGGAAAGTTTGACATCCTCGATCATGTGGATTCAGAAACAAAGTTTCCCCATTTGGATGTCATATAATAACTTCCTTTCTATGGAAACATTATACAGGCAACTGTTTATCCTCTTATTCCTAGGATCACCTCATGCCAAAGAAGGGCGTGGGCTAAAAAGCAGGCTCAAGATCCAAGACAACATAACAATTTTTGACAGATCCCAAAAACAAATAAGTTATATTCTGGTATATTTTGCTAACCACCCAGAGTGTCTAAAACAGGAAAGAAAACAAAATGAAACAAAACAAAAGGAGAGACCATGGGTATGTGTTGCTCATTCACATTTTGTGGGTTATCCCGCTGTTTGTTTTGTCAGCTATTTTTATTAATAATGAGCAAAACAGAAGAACATAGTGAGTCACAAATAGAAGATACATATTTAGGGTTTCTGGCTGAGGATCAGGAGATGACAAAATAAAGAGCAAGGACTGAGAGCTGTCTAAAACATTGTGCACCCTTCTCACCGCCACTAGGGGGAGGCTGTCCTGTGCAAGCAGGTCAGGTGTTTGCGATGATCTTCACAAGGAACCTGGGCCTGGAAGGGGGAAAAGACAGAGGCTTTAGGGCCAGACGAAGCTGGATTTGACTCTACATACTTGCTAGCAATATAAGCCTCAATTTCCTTCTCTGTAAAAAGGAAAGAGTAAAATTTTTCTTGTAAGTATTTTGGTGAAAATTAAAAGGTGGGGTGGGGAGAAATTAACCAAAAAACTTATATGCCTATATGCATAACCCATGGACACAGACAATAGTGTGGTGAAGGCCTGGTGAGGGGGAGGTTTAAGGAGGTCAATGGGGAAAAAGGGGGGGACATCTGTAATACTTTCAACAATAAAGGTAAACTTAAAAATAAATGTAAAACAAATATTTTTTTAAAAAAAGAAAAGTAAAAAGTGTTATGTGTGAAGAAACTGGTTCACAGTAGACTCTTTAAAAAAAGATTTTTAGAAGTCAGAGTTTACCTCTACTTAAAACAATGCTCGCAAGGGTTTAAAGGGTCCAAAGGCCCAAAGATATTTGGGTTTAATAAAAATTATAGTTTAGTGCTTGCTGTCACTACCTCCATTTCACGATATTTCTGACCTTCTGGGTGTTTCTAAGGTTTTTAATTCTAAGCTGAAAGGTGAATCTTCTGAGTTTTGGTGTGCTTCATACAAAATGAACATTACAATAACAACAAAAACAATTCCAGAAACAGACATTATCATTGCAAGAGAAAAAGGTATATAATTTGATAAGAAAGCTGCCATAGAAAGTCCCAGTAGCAAAATGATTAATCCAATATATATAAAAAAAAAAAATCCAGCCCTAACCGGTTTGGTTCAGTGGATAGAGCATCAGCCTGCAGACTGAAGGGTCCCAGGTTCGATTCCAGTCAAGGGCATGTACCTTGATTGTGGGCACATCCCCAGTAGGGGGTGTGCAGGAGGCAGCTGATCAATGGTTCTCTCTCATAGATGTATCTAACTCTCTATCCCTCTCCCTTCCTCTCTGTAAAAAAATCAACAAAATATATTTTTTTAAAAATCCAGATGCATTTATAAAAATCCTGGGGAAACCACCCTTGCCATATTCCCAGCAACCAGCTCCTCTGGTCGGAAGCTTGAGAAAATGGGATCATGATGAGTCTTATCTGGTATTACATGCAGCTCTTGGACAACAGGAATCAGCAAACAGCCTTAGGGATGAAATGAAAAATCCACAGTAGACTTTTAATAATTATAGCTATTACTTTTGTCAACACTAGGCCAAAGTCACCACTATTTAACACATAACCACATATCTCAACAAAAAAGCACAGTGAGAACACCTGTGTTAATAAATCTCCCCAACAGCTCAAGGAACTCATTAGCTATAGGAAGGTCGGCAAAGGTATTTAACTTCTCTAAACTGTTCCTCAACATAAAGATAATAACTTCTAACTTCTAGGGATAAAGAATAGAGTTTAAGTCAGGTCAGTGCCTGGCATATTGTAAGCACCTAATAAATGATAAATGTTTTAATTACTCCTCCCCTTTAGCAAATTAAAAATAGAAGAGGAAAGATTGGCACTGTTGTTTTTATGATTCTGAATTTCTAAGCACCTTACTTACCAAGTGTGTTACCTCCTTTCACCCATGAGCACAGATGAAACTAAGCTATTGCCTTTGGATCTTCCTTTTCAGGTCTTTTTTTTTTCTTCCATACTTTATTTTCCCTTGCATAAGAGGCATTAAGGTTTTTGCCAAGAGTCCTACTAGCTTATTTATTTTATAAGGTACTACTGAGAGTTAATTTTAAAGTTCTTCTGGTGGGGAAATGGTAACATAAGCACAAATAAATGTCATCATTACCATTTTCTCCTAAGATGACAATGATTAAGCTTTCTATTATATATAAGTGATTAAAAATTACACAATTTCAATTTTGGCCATCAGCCGTTCTTACTCTGGTTCAACTCCCTTGAATTCCAGAAGAGGAAGATGGGCCATTTCAGATGCCTCATCTAAGGGACTTCAAGTCACTTGCACAAAACTTCGGGATCTCTGTGTGACAGAACCAGGTTGTGTGGCAGGTGTGGTACTTGGGAATGAGACAGATGTCCTGTAAATATGTGGGCACTGGTGGCTATTAGTAGCCAAACACCTTACTCTGTTAATAATGTGAGAGAAATATAAGAAGAGGGAGCTATGGTGTTTGAGGTGTTTGGGTTTGGTTTCTTATTTTAAGCTTTCTTTGGGGGGCAGACTGAATTGAGACCATACCAATGTGACTTCAGCTGAAGGGATTGTGGGGCACACACTGCAGGCACAGCAACATTTTTAACAACATCATTCAACTTTAGGTCAGCATTTATGGAAAGCCCACACTGCACCAGGCACTGAGCTGGCCCCGCGACAGTGTTGATTAAAATAGACCCTTCCATTTTCCCCTGTTGCTGAATTTCCTGAGTGTTGCCTGGCACTTTTTGCCATGTTTTAAATCTGGCACATTCTTCTTCATTTGTCAAGCTACCCACCGTTTGATGATGTCGTAAAGAATCATGCGTTTCTCTTCTGCAGCAACTCATCAGATCGTTACTCTGTTTCTTGTATTGGCTCACTGTAGACACAGCCAGCCTAGGTCATTCTGGTCAAAATAACATGTTTCCCCCAACAGTAGTGCTTTTCTTCTTGTCTTGAATGAAGTACCTGAGACCATCATCTGAACCTGAAGCAGGCATAGTGGGTCAAAGGCACTTAATACGCATTTGCTTCATTAAGTTTAGACTTTAATTCTATTATCTAGGAAAGTAGATCTTCACCTTTATAGATATGGACTTCGTTGTGGTCTTTGAAAGCCTCAGGTAAAACTGTAAGTAGACTCCTTTCCAAGAGCCTTCAAGGGAAACCAGAAGGATGCATACAAACAGCATTGCCCACTCAGTGCATGCATTCAGATTAACCAGGACTGCGGCCCAGCCAGTCTGCTGATTAGCAAGAAGACGGTAACTTCTTCTCTCTGAATGTCGTCTTCCTCATCGGCACATCTGAAACAATAACCCCAAACTCATGAGGTCATTTTGAAAATTAACTAATACAATGAATGTAAATTGCATGGTACTGTGGTGGAGGAGGAAAGTTTCCTCTACCTACCCTTTTAGGTTCTCTTGGCTGGTCCAATCATCAAATTGATATGAGACATATTAACCGAGAAAATAACTGAATTTAATTACATATGTATGTATGGGAACCCTACATACATGAAAGGTTCAGAGACAGAAAGTTACATGAGGTATATATGGCATTCTGAGGTGAGGATGAGGTAAGGTGCCTTGGAGCTTAGAGATGAGGAAGGCCATTGCAGGCCTAGAAGAAGAGCAGATGTTCAGTAATTAGAAGTTCATCCCGCCCTACAGATGGCTCATTTAAAAAGTTATTTCTGATAATAATTCTTCTGAGGGCCAGCCCCTAACTCAAATTCTTTAAAGGATAAGTAAAAGTTTCTCTTGAGCCCACAAGGTCTCTATTGCCTTCAGCTCAAAGTAATTCACATGGAGCCCTGGCTGGTTTGGCTCAGTGGATAGAGCATCGGCCTGTGGACTGAAGCGTCCCAGGCTCGATTCCAGTCAAGGGCACATGCCTGGGTTGCGGGCTCAATCCTCTTTAGGGGGCGTGCAGGAGGCAGCTGATCAATGATTCTCTCTAATCATTAATGTTTCTATTTCTCTCTCCCTTTCTCTCTGAAATCAATAAAAATCTATTTAAAAAATAATAATTCACATGTAAAGTGGCACATCAAGGGGAATCCTGTTCTGAACCCCTTCAGTACATACTAGACATTTAATTAATGTTTGTTTCCTTGGTTTTTTCCCCCTAGGAAAAATTTAACTTTGCCAAATGAGACAAAGGCCCACGAAGTTGGAACTGCAGGAACTCACTCAACTACTTGAGAAGTTTCAGGCACATTCCAACCTCCAAAGGAAGTGAAATGCTGTTCCCCTGCCACCCACTCTACCCACCAGGGCCCCAAAGCACATTAAAATAACATCAGGACAAGGATTTAAGCTGAAAATTGGGCTGGAAGGGAAGACCCCACCCCTCAGAGGCTTAGCTATACCTGTGGGCACAGCAGCATGGCTCCCATGCTGGCTGACGTCACCGCTCAATGTTGTTTTTGCCCCAGGCGACCACCACCCAGAGCAGGAGGGGTGGGGAGTGTGGCGCCTCTGGTACATTATAAAAAAGCCTGCTGGGGACCCCCAGTGGTCATCAGGAGTCACAGGTTTCTCTGCAGAAAGAAAGCTGTGGCCTGGGGGGAAATAAATACCTGAGCTTGAATTCTCTTTGTCTTCCTTGCCTCTCCAGTGATCAGAGTTTTCTCTCAAAAGTTAGTACTAAGAAAACAACCGCTTTGTAGCTTCCTCAACAGGCTTCAGGCTTAGAAGTTGGGGTTATGTGTGGCATGAATATTTTAAGAAATGGCTTCAAATTGAGAGACATCTGAAATGCTCTTTGTAATCATCATCGGGAAAGCAGGAGGCAGAGCAAGCAGGTTGAAGATGGAAGGGAGCATCCCAGTGCCTGTGTCCTGGAGGAGCCCTGCTTTTCACGAGGACAGCCTCACCGCGACTGCGTACAGGGGCCCACCCCTTAGATCCATTCCCACAGACACAGGGAAGAAAGAGCAGTAAGTCCAGAGGGTGCCACTCATAAACTGGTGTAGCGCATGTGTTTCTGCTTCCTGAGTCTCTATTCCTCTAACCCTAGTGAAAATAAACAATAATGCTATGCAACGCTGGGAAATCAGTAATAAACAATTCAGCTTAGACTCCAGGCATGTCTGCAGAATAGAGACAATCCAACAAAGATTTATCTACGCAAAGTACCAGGACACTCCTGAGTAAGAGCTTTTCTTTTTGGGGAAAGATTGGGGGCATACAAATTTGTTTCAAAGAGGGGTGGTGGAGTGGTTCTGAACACAGCACAGTTTTTGTCACTCAGACTAATTTCCAACTCAGTCCTCCAGGCCTTAGCCCTTTCCTTGCAATGATGAGGCCCAGAGCTGACTCCTGCTTCAGTGGTTAGAGAAGAGATCAAGTCACCAGGTGTGACATTTGCTAAGAGACGAGGCACTGCAGCTGTAGCAATGCCCCGAGACAGCAGCCAGAGCCCAGCTGTTAAGGACCCTACCTTCAAACACTTGTGACATTAATAATGGCTGTTGCTGTCCCTGCTGACTGCCCTACCCCAGTGGTCACCGAATTAGAGCTTTCACTTTAGCATCAGCAGTGACAGGAACCATCACCCAGACAGCCAGAGCAGAAAAGGAAAATGGCAGACAACACAGGAGCTAGTTCATTTGTTCACTCACGGATCCTTCAAGAATGCTTGCTGTGGTGGATTAAATGGTGACCCCTCTGCCCGCCCCCCCCCCCCAAAAAAAATATATCTCTCCATGTCCAAGCCCCAACACCCAATCTGTGAATGTGACCTTTTTCGAAAAAGGTTTTTGAGAGTGTAATTAAATTAAGGGTCTCAAGATGAGATCATCTGAGATTATCAGGGTTGGGCCTTGAATCTAATGGCAAGTGTCTTTATAAGAGATACGGGGAAAAAAGATGCAGAGATAGAGGAGAAGGACATGTGAAGACTGAGGCAGAGATTGGAGCTCTGCAGCCACAGGCAAGGAATGCCTAAGGCCACTAGAAGCTGGAAGAGTCAAGGAAGGATCCCTCCTGCCCGCCCCCTCTTCCCTCCCCCTCCCCCCCCCAGCCCGCGCCTGCCCCCCCCCCCCCCCCCCCGCCCAGACCATTTGGAGGGAGGATGCTACCAACATCACGATTTCAGACTTTTGGCCTCCAGAACTGTGAACAAATAAATTTCTGTTGTTTAAAGCCACCTAGTTTGTGGTAATTTTTAAAGGCAATTCCAGGAAGCTCATACATTAGCAAAAAAATATTTACTTAGCACCTTTTCAATACCAAACATCATGCCAGGTACTGGGGATGCAGCAGCAAATTTAACAAAGACATCCGTCTCACAGAGCTTATCTTACACGGAGGAAAGAGATGACACACTGATGAATAAACAAAATTTTTCTGTGGGTGAAAGTCCTACATGTAACTATGGCTGCCACACTGGGCAGCACCACTCCAGAGTCCTGCTGACTTACATTAGAATCCCAGTTGTGCCTTTGACAATCCTCATGTCCTGGAGGAAAACATGAATCTTCCTAAGTCTAAGCATCTTCATGTATAAGATGAGACAATAACAGCTCCCACTGTCTGGGGCGTGCTGAGGACTAAATGAGGTAATGCATATAATTGCTTAGCAGATTGCCTAGCACAAATCGCACACATGTTACCAAAAGTGATAACAATATGAGATCAAAGTTTTTCTCAAATAAAATAAGCAAAAAGTGGTTATTTGATAATGGAAGAGTTGCTCTCTGTCCCATTGCCATATTTTATTTTCTTTATAGCACTACTCTATACAAATCATATTATTGATCTGTTCATTTACATGGTTTTTACCTGTTTACTCTGCAAGGACGTGAAGTCCATTAAGGTGGTTTGGTGTTGTTTTTAATATTCCCAGTATCTTGACAAGCGCCTAACATCTGATTGGTACTTTAGAAGCAGCTACTGAGTAGATGAATGATTTAGCACATTAACCTACTCTTCTACTCTGTTTCAGGGAACTTGAGTCAAACTACTGCTTATCAAAGGAGAAAAGAAAAGAAGGGACACTTTTCCCCCCTAAGGATTGTTCCTGGTGGTAGATTACTGATGAATAAGAATATGATGATTTTATAAAATAGTAAGGATCAATTAAGCCAAAAGCAAATGCTAATATTTTTCAAGATTTAAAGCTTCAACTCTCTACATAGCTTTATAATGTAGCTATTTAAGAATTACTGAGCACTTTAAATTACTGTACATAAAATATGCAAATAAAAATGATATTCCATCAAAATTCATCGCCTTTTATTTCTACCAAACTTGTTTTTAAAGAATTCAATCAAAATATGAAAATGCTTAATGGAAAATAAAGCTCAATTAACATAAGCAAAATAGAGATAACTATACTTTTATTCAGTTATGTGCTTCAAATGCATTTTGGGTGTACTAGTACTCAGCAAAAGTACAACATGATTAAGTTTTAAAAGCATTTAAATTGTCTCTAATTTGCAGTACCACCATAGTCAAAATATATTAAGTTAATAAAATTAACATTTATATAATGTCACTGCCACCAAAGTATACCTCATATAAACTGAACTAGCTTATAATTCACTGGAGAGAACGTTCTACTAATTGCTAGAGTAGATGTGGACAGGGATTGAAATATGATGTGTAGCATTCAGAAACGGAGTCAGGGTTCACCATCTCAAAGGATCTGTAATCTACTGCTTCAAATCGGGTGAGAAGGGAAGAAATTAGGAAGTCTGTTCTATCACAGGTAGATCTGGTGCTTTTTGTTTGCTCACTTTGCTCTTCTTTAAACCATTGGGTATGACCATGAGGTCTAAGGATGGGGAAGTGAATAGGTTTACATTAAATATTTAAATCCAAAACTATAATAGCTAACACATAATTCTTACTATCTGTTCACAACTTTTCTAAGACTTTACATATAAATTGTCCAATCCATCTGTTTCCTAGTCAAATACTTCAAAGCAAACATTTCCAAACTAAACTCATTACTTTCCCCACAAATCTACAAATTATTTGAGCTATTTTCTTTACTGTTTATTGTTAGAAATGTACTCTCTTTGAGAAAACCTAAAAAATCAAAACCCAGAGACACAAAACAGATTATTTTAACTCCAGGTATGTTGAAAACGCACACGTAATACATGACATAATTAAAGTGCAATTTTACTTTTGGTTCCCCATCCTCTCTTTAAAATATATTCAGTTGGGTAACCTCCTTCCTACACCAGAATAAAATCTATAGCAGTTCAAGGCTTTTTTAATTCACCCTTCGCTTATGGACATACAATGAGTTTAACTCACACAAAAAAGTCTCATACAAATGTGAAATGTCAAGTCTCATATAGCAATTAGAACTGCACACTTGACCTCATGTTCATCTCCCAGCTGCAGCTTCAGGCTAGAAGGCTGCAGTGACAAAGGCACGTTGCTGGCCTCTTCTCTGCTTGTTTGCAGTTTCCACAGCCTGAACGCAGGCTCCTGGCCCGCTTGAGTTGGTTGAGAGGAGGGGAGAAGAGAAAGGACTAATTTATCATGGCCTGGCCTCATTCTCCATGGTCTCAGCAGGTGACTAACGTGACTCCATCTCTGGCGGGAAGCTTTAGTGGGCTCCTCAGTGCTTCCACTGTGCCTCTCCCGCTGCAGTCCCCTACCCCAGAGGAGGCATAGCTCCTCCAGGTGGTCAATTACAACTCCTTTCTCAGATTCACCTCCAGGCTCCCTCTGCTAGGACTGCCCCCCAGGCCAGGAGGCCTAGTGGACCAGATGCAGAACTCATACTGAATTGCCCCCATGTAGGCACATTGGGTCCATTTGAAACACTCATGCGTCCCCACCCAACAATGTCCCAGAGGCAGGCTGATCCCAAAGCAGCTGCAACCACCACCAAAGCTATTAACCAGCGCGTGTCTCTCCCTCAAGGCTTTCTGAGCAGGAATCAGACCCCAAACCACAGTTCACTTCAGCATTCTCAGACATGAGTAAGGCATCGGCCCTCTGTCTCACAACTTAGGGAACACGTTTCAAAGCCCCCCAAGATGCCCTTCTTTCACTAAACCTGGATTAGGGTAAATAATCCTCTGGTACCTTCTCCCAAAAGTAGGCGATACATTCTTAGACGGCGGAAAAAAACACCTCTCTCCAAATAAATTTGTCAATTTTCACTCTTCTCCCATACTCTCGACATTTTTTATATCCTTGGTTTGCTCATTCAGGGTACTGGTCCTTGGAGATTTTCTTTGCTAGCGTCTTCACTTACAGATTTGTCTCACATCACATTTTGCTCTCAATATCTATTATAATGGTGCCTCCATTGGAACTGAGGCATGAAGAATCTCATTCTAACATGACTGTGATAGTCAGCTATCAAAAGCCTGTAACAAAGAGACCTACAATATCATAGATTAAGTAGGACTGAGGCTTGACTTTTCTGGACCAGTAAAGCTGCTTGGCTTCATTAACTACTTTAGGATTGAAGTTCCTTCCATCTTCATGCTTGGCCATCCTCTAGCAGCGGTTCTCAACCTGTGGGTCGCGACCCCATTTGGGGGTCAAACAACCCTTTCACAAGGGTTGCCTAAAACCATCGGAAAATACATATATAATTACATATTGGTTTTGTGATTAATCACGATGCTTTAATTATGTTCAATTTGTAACAATGAAATGGGGGTCACCACAACATGAGGAACTGTATTAAAGGGTCGCGGCATTAGGAAGGTTGAGAACCACTGCTTCTAGGGCACTGGTTCTCAAAACTGCTGGTCTCAAAACCCCTTTATACTTTTAAAAATTATTGAGAACCCACAAAAATCAAAAACACTGACAACAACAAATGTTGGCCAGGGTGTGGAGCAACAAGAACTCTCATTCATTTTGGTGGGAATGCAAAATGGCACAGATATTTTGGATGACAGTTGGCAGTTTCTTAAAAAACTAAACATATTTTTACCAGGTGATTCATCAGTCAGAGTCCTTGTTATTCACCCAAATGAGTTGAAAACTTCTGTCCACACAAAAACCCACACATGGTTGTTTACAGAAGCTTTATTCATAATTGCCCAAACCTAGAAGCAACCAAGATGTCCTTCAGGAGGTGCACGAATAAATAAAATGTGGTCCATTTAGACAATGGAATATTATTCTTCACTAAAAAGGAATGAGCTACCAAGCCATGAAAAGACATGGAGGAAACTTAGATGTACATTACTAAGTGAAAGAAAACAATCTGACAAGGCTACATCCTGTATGATTCCAACTATATGAAATTCTAAAAAAGGCTAAATAATGGAGACAGTAAACAAGATCAATAGTTTCCAGGGGTTGTGGGGAGGGGGAATGAATAGGCAAAACACAGAGGAATTTTAAGGCAGTGAAGCTATTCTACACGATACTATAAATGTGCATATATGTCATTATACACTTATCAAATCCCATAGAATGTATACTACCAAGAGTAAACCCTTGTAAGAATTGGTCCTTGGGCCCTGACTGGTTTGGCTCAGTGGATAGAGCATCGGCCTGCGGACTGAAGGGTCCTGGGTTCGATTCTGGCCAAGGGCATGAGGCAGCTGATCAATGTCTCTCTCTCATCGATGTTTCTAACTCTCTATCCCTCTCCCTTCCTCTCTGTAAAAAATCAATAAAATATATTTTTTTAAAAAAAGAATTGGCCCTTAAGTCATAATGCTGTGTCAGAGTAGGTTCACGGGTTTAACAAATGTACCACTCTGGTTCAATATGTTTTCTTAAGTTTTTATTTATTTTAGAGAGAGAGGGAGGCAGGGAGAAAGAGAGACAGAGACAGACACAGAGACAGGGACATCAATTGGCTGCCCCCTGCACCCCTGCACTCCCTACTGGGGACTGAACCTGCAACTTGAGCATGTGTCCTGACCAGGAATCAAACCAGAGACCTTTTGGTGCATGGGATGACTCTTATCCAACTGAGCCATACTGGCCAGGGTTGGCTCACTATGTTGGTGGTAGGGGAGGCTGTGTCTGGGTAGGGGCAGGTATGTGGGAGCTCAGTGATTTTCACTCAGTTTTGCTGTGAACCTAAAACTTCTCTAAATCATAAAGTCTAAAAAATTCTTGAGGACCCCAAAGAGTTTTGGATTTTATGCACACACCTATTAATAATTATTATATTAAAATTAAAATGTATATATTTATTCATTAACTTTAAAATAACAATCAACTCATTATATGTAGTCATAAATAATATACTTCTAGAAAAAATAACTATTTACTTAGACAAAAAACTAATTAGAATAGTGAAACTGTTTTATGTTTTTGAAAATCTCTTTAATATCTGGTTAATAGTAGTCAGCTAGATTCTATCTCCTTCTACATTCAATTTATTACACGCTGCTTCCATTGAAAACAACTAATGAAATCCCGTTTCAAGCACATTAGTAGTTGAAAAAGAGAGGATTAATTTAAAAGCATTTTCAGAAAATTGTGGCCATTTTTGTTTAATATTATACTGAAACTTAACTAGTGGTATTTTCTATATGTTAGCTGCAGGATACAACCTGAAGCCTGATGTTAGTGAATTTTTTATATTCTGTTACATTAAAATCCATTGGTCTATCTTGTCATTTGAATGAGTGTTTTGATGATGCATGATTTTGTAACTGCATACATTAGTCATTTGAAAAATATTGTCTCACTGAGTTAACGCACGTTTTCCAAGTGTTGACACTTTCCATTATGCAATATTTTTAAAACATGTTCATTAGTACACCATCTATCTTATTAGAAAAAAGCTGTCAGTACTGGGAAACTATCAAGCTCATGGTAGAAGAATACAAATTTTCCATAATTCTTATTTTTGTTTGAACTCTCAAATTGTATTATTTCCTGATTTTATTCATTTTTTTTAAATGATGTGTTTCTGTTTTTGTTCATCAGTTTATAATATTCTTTATATTTCACAAATGAGTGAGATCATGTGGTATTTATCTTTCACTGGCTAGTTGATACAGAGGCAAAGAAGCATCGAACAGACTGTCAAACTACAGCGGGAAGGCTGGGGAGGGTTGAGGCAAAAAGGTAAGAGATCAACCGAAGGACTTGTATGCATGAATATAAGCATAACCAATGGACACAAGACACTGGAGTGGGGAGGGCATGTGACGGGGAGGGGGGAGGGGAGGCTGGGGGGAGGTCAATGGGGAAAAAAAGGAGACATATGTATTACTATTTGTAATACTTTAAACAATAAAATAAAATTTAAAAAATAAATTTTAAAAAATGATGTGTTATAAACATTTTTAATTTTCTGTATGTTATAATGTTTTGACATCTAAAAACAAACAAACAACACCTTTCTGTCTGGGGAGAGACTGCCCCTTCTGGGGCTGGCCAATTGGACAGCAAGGGCTCAGTTAGGAGCATGCTTTGGTATGCAAACTTCCCAATCCAGAGCCAGGCCTCCTCTATCTGGCCTGTACACCCAGGAGGCAATATTTCTGCCTTGAAAATCCCAGGGCTGGGCGCCAGGCAACTCGGGGCCACCCCATGGCCTCAAACCCTCTGAAATTGCTCCAACTAGCCAGTCCTAAACTCTTTACCCTGTCCTGCCTTGACTTTCCCATGGAAACCCAATAAAGACAATGGCCTAAAGACGGGCCTACTGACCACCCCGGTGGCTTTTCCACTTGGCCCTGTGTGGTGTGCCTCCTTTCGCTAGGATCTACGAGTATAACAAATCTGGTTTTTTTCTGAGCCTCTTCTGTCTTCTCTGTGGCCACAGCTGGCCAACCATTTCATAAAAGAATACAAAATAAGTGTTGCCAAAATTTTCAACCTAAATAACCATAGTTTTTCTGTCTCCTTGTTCACATAGAAATGGTGTCACACACACACACACACACACACACACACACACACACACACACAGAAGCAGCAACAAGTTCAGCCATTCAAACAGTCGCACAGGGGTTTGGAAACCATCACACCGATGTATACAGCGGAGGGCCTTCTGTGTACATATCATTTTGACACAGAGATTATTAAAAAGATGTGTCAAGATTTAATAAAGTTCATAATTTTTACTGCTTCATCAAGGACAGTCTTAAGTGACCCTGGTACTTACTGCTAGAGTGTGCTAATAAGTTGAATGACAACTAGTACAATGTAGTGAACTTCCTCAATCTGTGCTAAAGGGACAGCAGTTTTACCCTCTATTGACTTCGCACCATCAGTGCAAAGGTCAGAACAGTGAAAAGGGAAAATAAACGATGAAAATAGTTGTGAGTTCTCAGACCCTCACAAGTGTCGTGGGGATTCACAGGAGTCTGCAGACCGCACCCCAAGACCAGCCGCCCTGGAGCGCTGTCCACACCTGGACGGTGCAGGTTAGGTGATCACCATTATCAGCCTCTGGTCAGGGGAAAGCTGTTGAAGCAAAACGTGTCTGTGCCACTTCTGTTCGCGTTATACTGGCGAGAATCTGGTCACTTGGTATCAATTAGTTATTTCAGAGTAACAACTCACCCCCAAAATTCAGTGGCTTAAAGCAACAACTGTTTTACCCACTTCATTATTCCATAGGTTGGCAATTTAGACTAGACTCAGCCAGGTAGTTCTTCTGGTCTCTGCTGGGGTCTCTCACACATCGTTGGTCCGCTGCTGGCCAGATGGGTGGTTTTGCTCCTGGGGATTGACTGCCTGCTGATTGATTGACTGTCTCTCAGCACCCAGCGGGCTAGCCCAGGCTTATTCACAGACGGCGGCAAAACGGTCAGCGATGGTACAAAAGGCCTATTGAGACCCAGGTTCTGAATCGACACAATATTATTTTATTAGACAAAGCAAGTCATAGGGCCTGCTCACAGTCAAAGGTGGAGACAGAGACTCTACCTACTGAAAGAAGAAGCAGCAAAGTCCAGTTGCAAAAGATTTTGGATACAGTGAAGAGGAATAATTGCAGCCAGATTGCAAGTACTCTACCACACATGGCCAAAGCCAGCTGCCAAAAAGGGTGAGAGAGTCTTCAAGTGGCAGCCATAAGCTTATGAGCAGGAAAACAGATTTAGCAGGAATGAGTTAGCAGTCTGTAAAGATTTCCATTTTCCCCTAATTCTAATCAAAATCACTAGAGATTGTGGGGAACCTTGAAAAATTGATTCTAATTGTACTCTCAATTACCACTTAATTATTCCCATTTCACAGATCAGAAAACTGAGGCTTTGGGGGAGTTCGTTGGACTTGCCGAAGGTCACATGATACCAAGCTGTTGAGCTTGGAAATGAACCCCATCAGTCTGTTTTGAGCCCTTTCTCTTAACCATAATACGCTTTCCTGAGCTGATGCAGCAAGGCCAAGACATGAGCCTGAAGAAAAGACTGAAAGTCAGATGCCAGAGTGCCCTTAAAAGTAAGGAGCAGAATGATAAGAAACAAAGCTAAATCCCTAGAATCAGATGTAACACAGTGACAAGTATGCAACTCAGGCACAGGAGAGGTGGGAATGGGGCTGTGACCAGGGACAGACATGCTCAGACAGCCACAGCTCATCCTTAGAGGCTGGGGCAGATGTGTTCTCTGTGTCAGGAAATGAGCTAAAATGAACTGGTTCTGGAAGTTATAATAGACAGGAAGTAGATACGAACTGTGGATTTTGTACCATTATTGTGCTGCCAGGCATCCTTCAGTTATCCCTCACTAGCCTGCTGTCCAGAACAGAATCTGATACAGGAGAATGATTGAATTTACATATAAATGATAAAAGCCAGATACAGAATACAGTATAAGAGATTAAGATTATGTTTCTTTCTTAGTTTTTTTTCTTTCAAGAGGTGTGAATGAAATTCATATTTATTATATATATATATTGATTCTGCTGGATCCTGACTCAAATAATATGACTTTGGGCAAATTGGTTCACTTCTCCCTGCCATTGACTCATTCTTCTCTGTACTTCATAAAGCATGTGTTATTTTGGGGAACAAAAATAATGCAGGTCTGATAGGGTTGTGAGAATTAAAGGAGATAGACATGTAAAGTCTAGCATATAGTAAGCAGGTCACATGTATTTATTATTATAATCATTAGTATTATTATAAATAAGTTATAACCATGAATCATAGGTATAAAATATAAGGCTGTTTTGTCTTTTATTACATACTAGTATCCCGGTGCATGGATCCGTGCACATTGAAAGGAAATTAATTAGAAGAAATATTTTAATATTGCTATTCACCATTTCTCTATAATAGAAGTGTCAACCAAATTCATGATCGACAATGACAGATCAAAACACAAGCATGCAATCAGCACCAGCGAGAGCTTTATATGTATCGCACATGCATGAGTCAACTTAGCCTTTTATATACATACATACACTTGCTTAATTAGACCTGCTTTCTGATGTAGCTGAACTTTTTCCAGCCTAGTGAAGCACCCCAACTCCTCTTTCAGGTAATTGTCAGCAACACAGCAATATATATCAATGTGAAGCAGATTATTATTGTAGGTCACGCAGAGAGAACAAAGGGTAAAAGATTTAACTGTAGCAGTGTTTGACTATATTCTGTGCAGTGAGAAAACCTGAAGTCATTTACAAGTTCCACCATTTCTTACTTCTTTTCAGTTTAACATTTGGTTAAACTGTAAAATGTTTGCACCTGGCTATAAAGCAAGCCAGGTTCCTGGGCTGAAGAAACTCCAAGGAGGTTAGCTGCTAGGGAGAGGAAGTCAGGTGTTGCTATGTGACGTCATTACCCGGCACCCACAGCAACCATTATGGGCTGAGTTGGGCTGTGGGCCTCATTTTGCACCATGGGGTCTCGGCAGCATTGGCTGTGATTTGGTAGGGTGTTTCTCCGGGGTGGTGGCAGGGCCTGTGTCCCACTTAGGGGAAGCCAAGTGTTGGTTTTTCAGCACCAGGTCCATGGTGCTGTTTATTTTTGAATGGCCAGTGCGCATCATGGCAGCTCCTACTTTGAGCGTCTGCCCCCTCATGGTCAGTACATGTCATAGCTACCAGTCAGATGGACACTTAGCCTTATCCTATCTAATAAAAGAGAAACATGGTAATTGGCGTACAACCGCTACCCTTCCCATTGGCTAATCAGGGCAATATGCAAATTAACTGTCAGCCAAGATGGCGGCCGGCAGCCAGGCAGCTTGAAACTAACATGAGGCTTGCTTGCCTCAGTGACAGAGGACTCCAACGTTCCCTACCTGCCGCTGCAGGCCTCTGAGCTGCAAGCAACTATGTAACAAACATAGAAGCTAAACAAAACCCCAGAAACCTGCCGGGCTTCAGCCAGCAGGATCGCAACATTGTAAGCAAAGGCCAGAAACCTACTTTTAGCAGTGGAGGCCTAAGAGCTGGAGCCAAGCCTCAAAGCTAAAGCTGGCCCAGAATAAAAAAAAAAAAAAAAGAAAGAAAAAAAGGAGTGGTTGGGAGCTTCAGTCATACTCAGCCTGAAAACAGCCCTCAGCTCCTCACCCAGACTGGCCAGGTACCCCAGTGGGGACCCCCACCCTGAAGGGGGTGTGACCAGCTGCAAACAGCCATCATCCCCTCACCCAGGCTGGCCAGGCACCACAGTGGGGACCCCCACCCTGATCCAGGACACGCTTCAGGGCAAACCAGCTGGCACCCACCCATGCACCAGGCCTCTATTCTATATAGTAAAAGGGTAATATGCCTCCCAGCACTGGGATCAGCGGAGCCGCGAGGCCTCCCGGCATTGGGATCAGCGTGACAGGGGGCAGCACCCAAACCCCCTGATCGCCCTGCGGCTCTGTGTGTGACAGGGTGCGGCGCCCCAACCCCCTGATCGGCCCTACTCTGTGTGTGACAGGGTGCGGCGGCCCAACCCTCCCCTCGCCCCCCCCACGGGCCCTCCTCTGTGTGTGACAGAGCAGGGCGATCAGGAGGTTGCGATGCCACCCTCAGTCACGCTCAGGGTAGGGCCGATTGGGGGGTTGGGGCACCGCCCCCTGTCACACTCAAGGCAGGGTCGATGGGGAGGTTTCAGTGCCACCCCCTGTCATGCACAGAGCAGGGCCAATCAGGGGGTTGGGGCGCCACCCTCTATCACCCACAGAGCAGGGCTGATCAGGGGGTTGGGGCTCCTTCCCCAATGGGAAGGGTAGCAGAGGTACGGTTAATTACCATGTTTCTCTTTTATTAGATAGGAGGATAGGCAGACCCTCCTTAAGCACTACAAAGTAATGAATAAGAAAAGGTCATGAATAAGAAAAAAAAAATGTTTGATGAAGTGCAAGTGTATGGGAGAGTAGTTAAAGCAGCATATTAACAATTCAAAATAAAGAATGTACCTGAATTTTCATCAAATAAGAAACCATTGTTTTGAAGAATGTCCAAGGTCATGTGGAAAATCAGGCCTACGTGGTGGCCAGAATGTTTGAGGCAGATATGGAAACATAATCGAGGAAGGATGACATGATGTCATTTGGACACATTAAAGTGGGTTCGATCCAGATGACAGTGGTGTCATCCATATGAGAGTGACCTGACCAGCCAGATGTTCACTGTTTCTAACGTCCACTCTCATCATCAGCCAACTAGCAGGGGACTAAACATTTGCATTTCCCTCCACACAGAAAGTAGAAAAGAAATGTACCTTAATATGAATTCTGTGAAAGAAATTAATTTTACCTTGACATTTTGACCAATATTTGCCTTAGAAGGACTGCTTATGGTGCTGATCAGAGAATGTTGCAGGCACAGGAATCTCTCCCACTTCTTGCTTCCAGGATGATTGTCAGCCCAAGTGCCGGCAGGCTGCAGATGTGCCTTTCAGTAGGAAAGCCTTATGACCACTGATGCCTGGCCCAGGATAAAGGAAGGCAAGCTCATGCTCCCAACTGTCTCTCTAAACAAAGAAGAGAAAGTGTCATTGGAGGAGGCATAAGAAAAAGTAAGGACAATTCACGATCTGAAAGATTCAAAGGCGCTGGATTATTCGGAAGTGATTTAGAAAGAGTCCTGCACTGCCCTAACCGGTTTGGCTCAGTGGATAGCGGTTCTCAACATGTGGGTCGCGACCCCTTTGGCGGTCGAATGACCCTTTCACAGGGGTCGCCTAAGACCATCCTGCATACCAGATATTTACATTATGATTCATAACAGTAGCAACATTACAGTTATGAAGTAGCAACGAAAATAATTTTATGGTTGGGTCACAACATGAGGAACTGTATTTAAAGGGCCAGAAGGTTGAGAACCACTGGATAGAGCATCGGCCTGAAGACTGAAGGGTCCCAGGTTTGATTCCAGTCAAGGGCATGTACCTTGATTGTGGCACATCCCCGGTAGGGGGTGTGCAGGAGGCAGCTGATCGATGTTTCTATCTCATCGATGTTTCTAACTCTCTATCCCTCTCCCTTCCTCTCTGTAAAAAATCAATAAAATATATTTTTAAAAAAGAAAGAAAGACAGAGATTTGCACTGAAGCACATGAACTGGACATGATTTATTCACTCACTGGCTTGTTCAACAAACCCACCAATTCCCACCTGTCTTACCTTAGACAGGGATCCCTACCTCTCTATGACTCAGGAGTTTTTAACTGGTTTATTTTACCTATTATATTTACCAAGGAATACGAATGGCCTATACTTGGGAGTGTTTGAAGTGTGGGATAATGCATAGAAAGTGTTTAGACGAGGACATGGCATGCACATTCAAGCTCCATATGTATGAGCCATTATTGGTATTGTTATTTCTCGGACTATTTCCCACCGGCTTAGGCACTGGGCCCTCCTGGCCATGGGTAGATGGGACAGCATGAACAAAACCTGCCCTTGTGGAATGTGCCTGCTGTCAGTCTTCCGGGCATGGAGGCTAAGACACCTCTGGACAAGGAGCCCCAGCAGATGCCCTTTTCTCCCCCAGCCCTGTGTAGAACACACTTCCCCTAAGAAGCTGAACCTGAGGGTCGCAAGCCAGGAGAACTCGAGCACATTCTGTCTGGGTACCACTGTCTGGGGTGCCTGACCCCGCTTATGCCAGTCATGAGGGCCCTGGGATTTCATAAGAGTCTAGAAGATCAGGAGAGGGGACATCCAAGAAAGGAAATCCAAACCTGGATTCCAGAAGAAAGTGTCTGTGAGTATTTCAAACAGAGGAGACAAGAAACTGCTATTGCCTAACCATCCACTGAAAAGTCAGAGTGGGCAGGAGGGATGGAAAAAACAACAAGCAGATACGTGAAGAGAGCCCTTTCGGAAAACATTGCGTGGAAGCTCACTCAGAATTAAAACACCATGGTAATTATCTACTCCTGCATGACGGAACATCTTAATAGAGCAAAATTCTACTAAATATGTGTATTGTGTTGTATGTTAATTGAGGACAGATAAAATCTGAAACCGTAATCTGTGATGAGGGTAGAAAATAAGGTTTGCAAACAGATTTTTATCTAGAAAGTGAAATGGCCACAGGATGGCAGTAAAAGGTAAGAGGTAAGCATCGGCCATGTATTTCATTAACCCCTACAAGCCTTTAACAGTGTTTAAGACAAACAAAAACTTCATGTCTGAATATAGCCTACCATTCTTAAAATTAGATACAGAAACAGATAAACAAAAAATCCTTCCCAGCTGGCGTGGCTCAGTGGTTGAGCATCAACCTATGAACCTGGAGGTTACGGGTTTGATTCCCGGTCAGGGCATATGCCTGGATTGTGGTCTCAATCCCCCGTGTGGAGTGTGCAGGAGGCAGCCGATCAATGATACTCTCTCATCATTGATGTTTCTATCTCTCTTTCTCTCTCCCTTCCTCTCTGAAATCAATAATATATATATTTAATCCTAATGAATAGAGTTGTTATTGTTGTTTACTAAAATTGGTTTCCTTGGGTAAAATGAT
Organism: Myotis nattereri; assembly: GCF_964212035.1. NCBI lineage: Eukaryota > Metazoa > Chordata > Mammalia > Chiroptera > Vespertilionidae > Myotis > Myotis nattereri. Next base: position 162,742,473 of record NC_138075.1, read on the forward strand.
GCCCAATTTATGATTATGACATCTTAAAGATTCTGTGCCTCTTAACACTCTATCTTCAAGTTTGGACCAACATTGTTACAAGTAAATTATTGAGAAACTAAGTTATATTTTAAAGAGATTTAAAAATATAAGGCAAGCTTCCCTCTGCCTTTTGTTTCAGTTCTCAACTCTTGATGCTCTTCCCCTGCCCTCATCCCATTTCCAAGGCCATTAAACACCTTCAAAAATGTTTTAAAGGTCCTCTGCTCATTTTGAAAATGATCCTTGAATTAAAAACCTGAGTTGAAGTCACCTACTTGGTGAATTCTTCCCACACATAAGTGTAAATGAAGCTCACTAAGCTCACTTCAAATTCTGACTCTTCTAAAGTTATCATCTCAAAGTTGATGGGCAAATAGCACCTGAGCTGCCAAAGTAGCATTGAATAGACAAATAAGCTCAATGAGTGGATATAAACAAATGAAGAAAAACACAGCTTCCAGAAGCAAGGGTTCCCGTTAAAAACCATTGTAACAGCCCCGGCTGGTGTGGCTTAAGTGGTTGCAGTGTCATCCCATACACCAAAAGGTTTCTGGTTTGATTCCCCATCCATGTTTCTTTCATTTTGATCTCTCTCTCTCTCTCTCTCTCTCTCTCTCTCTCTCTCTCTCTCTCTCTGTCAGTCAATAAAAATATATCCTCAGGTGTGAAAAATGGCTCCCTTGTTTGAACTTCAATTGATGGGCTGGGAAACAGAAGCATGGTGAAAATGAGACTTTTAATAACACTCTGGAGATTGGACATCCACTGCACAGGCACACACACGTGGGGCAGGAAACATAGTCTATTTATTTAGTCCTTCCTCCGGTTCCTCATTGGCTGAGTACTATTTGGTCACCTGTTTCCTAATACGTTGCCTAGGTCTTGCTGTCTCCCATTGGGCCATTTTAAATATTGGGCTGAGACCTTTCTAGCTGTCTCCACCTCCCCTGTCTAGCTGAGGCACATGCCTCAGGGGTTTCCACCATGTTGGCCCATGTATGCAGTTCATTGCTCCCACATCTTCTTGCCTCCTCCCCACATTCTGTTCGCCCTGGGGAAATTCTGCAAATTCCATCAGAAGCCGACCATGCTGGAGATGGATCACAGAGGTCCATTTCCTACATCAGGTGAGGATTTAAAAACACACACTGTAGAAACAATGCAAAAGAGATGAAAAGGAGTGGAGCTGGAGAGGAAGGAGCAGCTGCAAGAGCTATTAGAGATGCACAATTGACAGGAGGCTAATTATACTTTATCTGCTGAGCTGACTGCGTTTTACCTGGGGCTAGGTGCCTTCCCTGGCACAGAGCTCTTCCTGCACAACAGCACTCCCATAACACTCCATTTAGCTAATGCAATGGGAGAATTCTGACCCTAAAGAATTTATGAATCTTGAGCTACTCCAGACTAATGTACCTCCTTTATTATCCTAGTAAACCCCCAGCAAAGCAGGAAATAAACCAAATGCTAATTCTCCTACTTCAGAAAATAATAGCAGGTCAGACTTCGGGTTGGGACTGGGTGACTTATTTTTCAATGTCTCCCTTAAAATGTAATATTTGTCCTTGAGAGAGGTTTCCATGTGCTTAACTTAATTGGTCTACAACTTAATTGGTCCACAGCATATCAGCAGCTCACATTGATAGGAATATCAAAAAAACCTAAGCCTGAGGATTTCCACATGTCCTTAGGCACAAACAGGACTTTATCCTCACAGCACTGATAAAGGAACTCCAGTCTTTACCTGTGACTCCAGGAAAGACACTAAGAGATCTTATTTATGAACCCCAGAATGCTTCTCATGTTGGCTTTACTCCTAAATTCTCTAGCTCCCTCAAACTACTCTATACTTTCTTTCTTACCAACCCCATTCTCTGAAATTCTTTCCACGTCCCCCAAACTTGGAATTTATTTTCTTTCTCTTGCTAAAAAAACAAAAAAAAACAAAGAAGAAACAGAAATGACAGTCGAAAATGGAGTCACTTTTGCTAAACAATAGCACCAAACCAAAACTTAATAACTAACCTAATTGTAGTTTCAGCCTCTCCCAGAAGTGGAATTTTATACAAATCGGTCTGGAATTTTCTGGTCAATACCAATGATGTAAATTGTCCAGTGAGCCCTCTCCAGCCCCCCTCCCCAAGAAGGGGTAATCTGCATGATAAAAATCCTCTCAGTCTGTTCCTCCAAAAAGAAGATGCCCAGGTGTAAAAATAATCTTCTTTTCCCTTTAATGGCTCCCTCGCCCCACTCTTCTTCCTAGGCACAGACTGGACATTTTTGTTCAACCCGTGGGAGTGCCTGATGCACGGATCACTTAATAAAGCCACCTAGATCCAATTTACTCAGTTGAATTTTGTATTTTAACACTCTGCTCTTAATTATGTAGACTTTGCTTTACGTACTGGGAATGTTTCCCTTTCTCTTTTCACCTCGAGGGTTCGTAGCTACACAAAGACACCCAGCTCCTGGGTTAGGCAGGAGGAGGTTAGACATGAGCGGCTGGGGTGGGGCCTGCCTGGGGTCAGACCAACATTGCCTCCAGTTGGCCTCTCTATGGGCAGCCCAGCAGTCAGCAGTTCCTGAAGCAGACCACCCGCGGGCAGGCTCGAAACCAGTCGGTTCTTGGCGGCTCAGGCTCAGAGGAAAAAAGCATGACGTCAATCTGACCTTACTAGGGCCCTGGACTAATCATAACAAAATTTGCATTGCAGTTTTCACACACACACACACACACACACACACACACACACACACACACACACACCATGGGGATTTTTTGTATGCGTTATGGGTAAAGGCATGCACCGAAGAAATATAGTTATAGAACCCTTTTCTGTCAATCATCTCTGAATGCAAATGAAAGTCTCCATCCAGGAAATCTCTCATTTAAACCATATAACCTAGGAGTTTGGAGCCATTGTCGCTCTCAACTGGCCAGCTCCTCACTTGAAGTATATTTTCAATAAATTCCACTTTGCTTTACATTCATTTTCATCGGCCTTAAAATCTTTTCTGCATTGATGGGAAGAACCAAGGTCCCAGCCAGTAACCCCAAACGGTAACACACGGGTTTAGCAAGCGCTGATGTCAAACTCAGGCGCAGCTCACACCCAGGAGTTTGGGAGTGTCCACCAAGTCAGCTGAGCTTCACGGTCATTGTGCTGCCTTTTCCAATTATCTGCTCAGAAGCCGAACCTCCTCTCAAGTTCAAAGGAGAGTAGGGAGCAGAGGTAAGTAAGTGAGCAAATACCTTTCCCTTCTGTGGGTGGGGATGGGAGAAAGGCTGGGAATACTCACATGTGAGCAGGTTGTGCAGAAAACTTAGTATAGACTCCTTAAGTGCATACATTGTATCCTATATAATAAAGAGCTAATATGCTAATTAGGCCAGACAATGGAAGGACCTTCCGGAATGACCTTCTGGACAACCTTCTGGAACAACCAGTGGGTGTGGCCATGGGGCCGAGAGGCAGCGGGGCTGCAAGGACCGACCCTTGCATGAATTTCATGCATTGGGCTCTAGTACAGTAATAAAGCCAAATCAAACTTACAACTTTTATTTTAAACACCAAAAAGCAATTCAATTCAAATTTGCCACATTGATTTAATGTGAAAATTAAAATTGTTTTGCTAAATCTAAGTTGCCACGTCACAACTATTAGTACATAATGGCTTTGAGTTTGTAATACATATATTATCCTGTCACTATTATTCTCTGTTCAAACTACTGTTCAGCAAAATAATTATTTCTGCAGAGCACAGGTGATGCCTACTTGGCTTTCACTTGACAAGAATGCTTCATTTACATATTAAGTCTTCTGGTTTTTTTCCCCACCAGTTTGTGATGATTGAAGTGGAACTATTTGGGGCCAGCATAATTATAAACACAAAATTTAAAAGGTGGCAAATAAATGAGATGATTTAGGAGATCCCAAGTATACAAATACTAATTTTTTAGATTGGCATGAAAATGGAAACACAGTGTTTTCTACTTTATGATGCACAACGTATGATTCCTCGGAGGCCTTGAGCACCCATCTGAGACACTTAGCTCTAGGGTATTGCTTGGTGACTCCCTACCTTAATGCTAATATAACTCCCCTGTTTCATCCTTCTCCATCATTCACTTCCCCATCTTCACTGAAACCTCGTCTGGTAATTGCATTCTCTGTTGTTATTATTTAATGAGTTAATGCCTGGTTTCTGTTAGATTTTATTTCCACTACCATCCCAAAGAGCAGTAATCAGCATCTTGTTCTAAATTTTATTTGGATCCTCCCACTATCTAAGGACATAATGTCCATGCTGAGTGGTAAGATAGTTTATCAATTTTTATCATTTTGTGTTCTTTTTCAGGCACTCACAAAGTCCTCCTTAGGTCCTATGGGGTATTACTTTGTAATTTCTTTTGACTCCACCAATAACAGTCAATTACAGTTTGCCAAATTGGATCCTCTGAGAAGTACATTCCAAAACAGGACTAGAGGTGCAAGATATTTATTAGAGGAAATGCCTGTGAAGGAACGAAGCAAGAGAAGACAGCTAGAACCTGCAGACCACAAGTCTGACATTTGTAAAATAGAAAGAAAAGTAGGAGTTGGGCAGAGGACGCTTAAAGCTCAGTTCTTAGAAAGTCTCAGCCAGCCACTGGTGGGAGTTTGAGCTCGCTCTGATGCCCACCATGGCTAGTGTTTGGCTGGGAGCAGCCTGTGAAGTGTGGCTTTGTATTCTTGTAGTGATGAGTCCAAAGATATGATGGCCGGGTGGGTTTTCAGTTCACTGTGTTTCCCACGGCAGGTTCTCTCTTTGTGTGTGTGTGTGTGTGTGTGTGTGTGTGTGTGTGTGTGTTTAATATTTTTTTTAATTGAATTTATAGAGGAAGGAAAGGGAAAGTGAGATAGAAACATCAGTGATGAGAGAGAATCATTGATTGGTTGTCTCCTGCATGCCTCCTTCTGGGGATGGAGCCCAAAACCCGGGCATATGCCCTGACTGGACATTGAACTGTGACCTCCTGGTTCATAGCTCGATGCTCAATCACTGAACCACACCAGCTGGGCCCCACTGCAGATTCTCTTAAGGGGACATTGGAGTGGCACACATCCATGGCCACACATGTAGCTTAACATAAATGAATATAACTCCAAGTGTGTATGCTTTCAATGATGTTGCATATAGACTCTGGCACAAATATCTGCATTTTAAGCTTTCTTACTAATTATAAAATAAACATCATATTTCAGAAAGCATTGAACATGTGAGTGATTTAGAGAGAGAAAAATAGAGGCCTTTGATAAACTCCTAAGACTCTCAAGACTTCCAAGGGAGAAAGAAAGCCATTCCCCACATTTCCCTTCCCAGTCTTGAAGCATCTCCAGACTATGCCCAGTGCTTCAGCTCTCAGGTAACATTTTTAGCTACCCAGCACCTCTCCTATGGAGGATGAGGTTTGAAAATAGATTATTCAACTTTCCCCCACATCTCTTTCCTTCACAGAATAAGCTCCATGCTTCAGTTAGATTTTTCTGGTTTGTTCAGGTACAACTGCAGTGTGTTCCCTACGGAAGTAACACTCAACAACTTGGGAAAACTCAAACATTGAAGTCAGCCTTAGGTGACAGGAGGATTTCTCTGCCCCAGTTGTGCGTGTGTTTGTGCCAGACATATGAAGACTAAGAGGTTTTGAGTAGGGAAGATGTATTGGAAATGCATATTTGATTTGTTTTCTTTGGTTGATTTGTTTTCTGATAATATTCCAAGGGGAGAATGGGGGCCGTGTGCTAGTTGGGGCTGCTATAATAGAATACCATGGACAGGATGGCTTAGACAATAAACATGTTTCTCATAGTTCTAGTAGCCTGGGTGCCAGCATGGTCAGGTTCTTGGTGAGGATTTTCTTCCTAATTTACAGCCGATGGCAGCCCTCTAGCTGTATCCTCACATGGCAGAGAGAGTGAGCTAGCTCTCTGGTCTCTTCTCATAAAGATACTAAGCCCATCATGAGGGCCCCACCCACATATCATCATCAAAACCTAATTACCTCCCAAAGGCCCCATCACCAAATAGCATCACATTGAAGGAAGGAAGAAATTTCTAGGTTCTCCTAGCTGGTCTAATAATCAAATTGACAGAAGAAAGATTAACATAAGGAAATATGTTTAATTGCATACATATATGTGGGAACCCCGCGTACCTCAGACAGTCAGAAGGCCCACATACACAAGATGTTCAGAGACATAAAGGAAAATGAGGCACATATGACATTCTGAGCTAAGGCTGAGGTAAGATGCCTTGAGGCCTCAGAAGGGTTCAGGAAGGTCATTCACAAGACTGTAAGAAAAGCAGAGGTTCAGTAATTAGAAATTTGTCTTGCTTATAGGTAGCTCATAAAAAGTTATTTCTGATGATAACTCTGTTTATGGGCAAGGCCCCTAATTTAAATTCTTTAAGGGAGAGGTAAAAGTTTCTCTTGAGCCTGCAGGGTCTTATGGACAAAAAAGGGGAGCGGGGTGGGGGGGGCACATATTAAACCTGACAAGCTTAGGGGGAGCCTGCATGGTGGCCCTACAAACTCAGAGACCTAAAGTAACCTCATAGAATGATCTGAAATTAAAACTTGCTAACTAAAAACAGTTCGTGGAGGGTAGTCATGTCCTAGGGCGGTATTTTTCCCTAACAAAGGTCAATCTTCACCTAAACCAGTGATGGAAAACCTTTTGAGCTCGGCATGTCAGCATTTTGAAAAACCCTAACTTAACTCTGGTGCCGTGTCACATATAGAAATTTTTTGACATTTGCAACCATAGTAAAACAAAGATTTATATTTTTGATATTTATTTTATATATTTAAATGCCATTTAACAAAGAAAAATCAACCAAAAAAATGAGTTAGCGTGTCACCTCTGACATGCGTGTCATAGGTTCGCCATTACTGACCTAAACTGTGCCTGTCTATTGTCTTTTTGCATCTAAGATAACATATCTGATAACATACCTTTGGAATATCAAAGTCATTTCTTTTTTGGGGACCCCCAAAGTATAATCACTGAAACGAAGCAGAAACCACAAATCTCCTCATTGTTATTATCATGTTAATCGTTAACTGTTAGCTATCCTATGTCCACAAATGAAAAGCTATCATTCAGAATGGAAGGTCAGATAAAGAGCTTCACGGATAAGAAAAAGCTAAAGGAGTTCATCACCACCAAACCAGCATTATATGAAATGCTGAAAGGTATTCTTTAAGAAGAGGAAGAAGAAAAAGGAACTCTTACCATTTGCCACAGCATCGATGGAACTGGAGAGCGGATAAATACCACAAGATCTCACTTATTTGTGGAATATAATGAACAACATAAACTGATGAACAAGGACTGATCCAGAGACGGAGAGGCTTTGATTGGACTGGCGGGCCTTGGAGGGAAGGTAGGGGAGGGTGGGGGCAAGGGGGAAAGATCAACCAAAGGACTTATATGCAAGCATATAGGACTAACCAATGGACACGGACAACGGGGGGGTGAGGGGATGAGCGGGGTGGGGGGGGGGGGTTAGAGAGTACACATATGTAATATCTTAATCAATAAAAAAAAAAGAAGTATTTATGTTTGTTTTCCTTTTTTAAAAAAAAAAAACTTTTATTGATTCTTTACAAAGAGGAAGGGAGAAAGATAGAGAGTTAGAAACATCGATCAGCTGCCTCCTGCACATCTCCCACTGGGGATATGCCCGCAACCAAGGTACATGCCCTTGACCGGAATTGAACCTTCAGTCCGCAGGCCGACGCTCTATCCACTGAGCCAAACCGGTTTCGGCATGTTTGTTTTACTTTTTATCCAGTCCCAGAGATTTTCCTGCTTTGCTGCCTCCCACCTCCCTAATCTATCACCAGTGGATTTCATGTAACCCCTTATGTCTTCCCCTATGGTTCTGATGTATAAAATAAGTGTTAAAACTACCACTTTCTGGAGCTTTTTCTCAACCTGTTGAGATTTCGCTTCCCTTCAATTGCCTTCAGTTTGGCTCAGATAAACTCAAAAAAATTCTTACATTGCCTTCCATTCAAATAATTCACATGCCAAAGTGGCACCTCATGGGGAGGCCTATTGTGAATCCCTTCCGTGCTTAGGGTTTCAACATGTGAATTTTGAGGGGAAACAACATTTAGTCCATAGCAGGTAGGAGCAACAGAATAGAAGAGGCATGGGAAGTCTTAATGCTCTTACGGATTCTCTTAGAGATGAAGGCAAACCTAGGCCAAACACAAAGCAAATGCTTTAGTCATCAGCCCTTGGATTGTCAGGGTTATTACTTGGTTGTTGTTTTATTTTGTTTTTTACAGATAGAAGCCGGAAGTGTAAGTAAACAAATAAGGAAGGCCTAAAGAGGTGTATCTGAATACTTGGTAAAGGGGTGAAGGCTGTGACAAATTGGGGGGAAATTGACCCTTTGACACAGGACAGCCGCTATTCGGCTCCAGCTTGTGAGAGCTTAGTTTTGTCACATCCTCTGTTGTATAACAGTGATAGAGTAATGTAGTTTTTATGTGAAGCCACCTTATGATTAAATGTTGGTTTAAAATATATATAAAACACTCTCCAGGCCAAGCAAACACAGCTAAAACCCAGTTTTATTTCACAAGCCACTAAATTTCAGCCTCTCTCCTACTGTGCTGCCTTTCCCAGAGATACTTGTATTGTAATGGTTTGTAAACCTTTAAAGGGAAAAGCTCTGATAAGTTAGATTTTCAGACTAAAGAAAAGGGAGGATATTTGGACATTGTGCCTTCCCAGTGTCCCCTAAATCTCAAAGGTACACTACTGCCCATTCTAATGAGGTCTAAGACTAATCTTGGTTGGAAAACATAGTCTAAATAAGCCCTTTGGTTTTCTATACAAATCACATACATCTTCCATAATAGTTATATTTCATCACATGTAAGAAAGCGTGCAGTTATTATTTTTGGTAAGAACACCAATTTTATTTTAAAAGTAAAGCTCTTGGTTTACTGGTAAAGGAGCTTTTCCCCAGTTGGTATATTTTAAGAATATCAAGCCTCCCAGGTTTGCCCTAGACCTCACATTTGGCTGGTCATGGACTATCTGCACTGTCAGTCACCACCCCTAATCTAAAAGGTAACAGTATAAAGGAAAAAGCAATTATCAGTTCAAGGCCTGATTCTATGGCTTAAATGCTTGGATGGCTCCCAAAAATTCCCCTGGGAACCACAGGCACAGAAACGCTAGAGCATCTCATCTCTTCTGTTGAAAAGGGAAAATAGGGCACTTATCACCATGGTTACAGAGTTCTGTGGGTAGTCTTGGTCCCTTACTAACCAAAGAGACCAGTTAAGTGACCAACGGGGAATCTGAACGGCAGTTGCCTGGATGAGCTGGTCACAGCAGAGGAGCGCAGGCAACCTCAGGCGTCTTGGAACTGACACATATTCCTTCACCGGACAGGTTCACACGAGGAAAACATATTTTAAGCATGTTTTCCAATATTCATATTATAAAAATCAATGTGAATTTGGCTCATTTTTTTAAATTAACTGGAAGGTACAAGCATTCATTAAAAATCTGTATAGAGGAGCCCTGGCCAGGTAGCTCAGTTGGTTAGAGCTTCATCCCTACAGGCCACAGCTGCGGGTTCAATCTCACATACAAGAGTCAACCAATAGATGCATCAATAAGTGCAACAACAAACCAATGTTTCTCTTTATCTCAAATCAATAAATAAAAATATTTTTAAAATTTTACATTAATATTTGGGGAGATGGGGAAATTTTCCCTTTTTCCTCTCCTAGTTCTCTGGTTGCTCTAATAATCAATTGACATGAGACAGATAAAAAGAAGAAAATGACCAACTTTATGTATGTACATATAGGGGTTTCATAAGAATATGGGGGAACCAGGACAAATCCGACAGTCTCATCTTAAACTAGGGAGAAAAAGGGGTAGTGGTTTGTGACTTCAAAGTGGGGGAAAGCAATCCACATGGAGATGGGAGAGCAAATGTTTGGTAAACTAATGTTTGCTGGACCCACCGGAATGATGGGACGCCTGAGAGGACTTTGATCAAAGGGCCTCGCTGGGTTCCTCCCTGCACACACTGTTCCTTTGAACGATAGCGGTCTGTGATGCTAGCTTCCCTCCTAGTAGGATGTATCCATACCCTCAAGGACTTGGTGGATAGAAAAAGCATCTCATGCGATAACTTCGTATAGTCTCTCATGGGAGAATGGGTTTGATTAATCACTTTTCAGAATTCTGAGACTCAAAGATTTGTTTGACTCTCGTGCATTTTGCCTTTTAGATCCTTTAACGTATGCCCCTGCATATAGCTCAAAGAAAGTGGAGATTATTTTAAAGACTTCCAAAAAATATCCATTGGAAAGAAATTAATTATGATATCTATAACACAGTCTTAGGAAGAGAAATGTAAATGATAATAATAATAATAATAATAATACTCTAGTATAAAAAGAGGGGACATACAGAAAAACAGCTAAAAGGAACCCAAAGAGAGTCTGAAACTGTGTTGTGCAGTGTTGCCAGGGTAACAGTGAATATTTCCTACCTTCCTCTTGCACCACCACTGCTGCACCATGAAACTTAGACAATATTTAATCACAGCTGCATTCACCACCGATCACCAATACACAAAACCCAGCAGCTTCTTTGGCCATGGAAGCTCAAAGCAAAAAGAATCCTCAGGAATTACGGGACTAGGACTTCACTCATAGCCATGTAATAATTTCCTGCTAATTCTATAAGAGACAATGGTTGAATTTAATTCGAGGGGAAAAGACATAGTTTTAACCATAGCTCCAGCTATGCTAATCATTCACATAGATGATCTATTATAGCAATACAACATCCTATTTTCCTATTTTACTTAAGACAGCCCTAGAGAAGGTAAATAATGTTCTTAAAATCACAGAGCTGGTAAGTGGCCCAAATCGGATTGGACACATAACCTTTGATTCCAATGCTCATGCTCTCTATCATGGAGAACTACCAATATAAGAAGAATGGCAAATGCAAGCTGAGTAAGACAAGCATTAAGTTCCCTAGTTTTTGGAAGAGATAGGCCCCCTGTCTGGGCTGAAGGGTCAAGGACATCTTCATCGTGGGAGAGGGTAGCACTTGATCTGAGTCTCGTGTACTGGACAAGTTGAGAGATGAAGAAAGCCCATTCCAGGTCTGAATTTAATAGCAAACATGAAAAGATGTAAATCTGTAACTTATATAAGATGTACATTTGTAAATAATTATCCACTCAATAAATACATTGTGCACCTATTACGTGTAAGGTACTATGCTGGAGATACAGTGAACAAGAAGGTAAGGTGAGGGAAACAACATTTCTTAAAAATTGTTTTAAGTGTCCCTGCCTTATCGGGTGACTAGGATGACCAATACAACTATAGCAAGTAGTTAATGGGGGAAAAAATAATATAAGGCTGTCAAAATTATGAAGTAACTAGAGGCCCGGTGCACAAAATTCTTGCACTGGGTGGGTGTTCCTCAGCCCAGCCAGCCCCCTCTCACAGTCCGGGAGCCCTCAGGGGATGGCCTAAGCCACAGTCTGGCCATGGCGGCTTGGAGCACGCTCCCCTGGGCAGGTCTGCGGGTCCACTGGGGGCCGTGTTCCCAGTGCAGGTGGTGTGGCGTGCCTGCCCGCGAACCCCCAGCAGGAATGGCCTCGGAGCTGGGTGGTGCAGCCACTCAGAGCCCGCCCCCAGCCCTGATGTGTGGTGTGTGTCTGCTGGGGCTGGGGGTGTGCTCTGAGCTGGTTGTGATGTCCCAGCCTAATTTGCATATTTCTCTCTTATTATATAGGATAACTTTGTAATTGTGATGACCAACCTGTTTCTATGTCATATTTAAATATAAAATAATTTTGAAGTGGCCTACAAAGATACCATGCTGCGCAGAATGGAATGTAAGAACATATGGAAATTGGAGTAAAGAAAAACAAATATTTTTTTTAATGGGACAATAAATAAATAATAAAAATGACATGAAGCTGGGGTAAGGTCAGTCAAAAAAAATCAAATACCTGCCGTAAAGGGTTACAAATTTGAGTCTATAGTTCCTTACAGTCAACACTCCCCTCCCCAAAGAAAAACCCCACATCTGTTATATGAGTCTATAACACATAACAACCCATTTAATTAAGAAAATAAAAATGAATTTCTGGTAGCAAGAATAACAAAAACAGCTAACATTGGTTATCATGTGCAACTATGGGCTTAATTAATTTAAGTGCATTTTCTCATTTGATGATCACAATAACCTCATGAGATAGGTACTAGTACAGTCTCCATTTTAGAGAAGAAAATGAGGGTTAAGAAGCCCAGTGTACTTCCCAAAGCACATAATCAGTAAGTGGGGCAGGCAAACTCATGCCCAGGAACTTCACCACTAGGTTATATCTGAAATCACCTTTCCCTGTAAGTCCTCAAGAAAGTAGACCAAGCAATGGAGAAAAGTGTGCCCCGAACTTCAGTGCACATAGAAACTATCTGGGGATCTTAAAATGCAGACTCTGATTCAGTAGATATGGGGTGGGCCTCGACCTTCTGCATTTCCAACTTGCTCCCAGGAGACATATGTCATGCAGCTGACTCAGACCACCTGTGATTAGCCCAGCTGTGGCAAACAATATCCCTCTGGTTCTTGAGGTTCTATCTGATAGCATCCCTCAGAGGAAGTGGATGGCATAAAACTAAAGCATCTCTTTGTAAAAGCAAAACTATACAAGGAATGTAGCTCTGGAATGACTTGGCCTAACTAAGGAATTTAAAGAATCTAGAGGGGAAAAACAGATACTCTGTTAATCTATACCTATGCTCATACTATCTGTATGTAAGTGCCACAAAATTGTAGCTAGTCTCACAAATTGCAAGTTACTGGTGACTAGATCTCAATGAGGTAGGTGTTAAGTGCTAATTACTCACATGGCACTGGTTTACTGCAGAAAGTAAAAGAAGGCCATAGCACAGGGATATTCAGAGGGAAAGGACCTCCTGCTTTCATGCCTAGAAAACAGATTTTTCTAACATAACTGCTACATGGCAGCATCCAAGATAAAGAACTTCTTATTTCAATTAACAAAGGATGGGAAGGAGCTTCTGCGACTGCAACTTCAGAGCCCACAATTTTTTAACAAAACTGCGTATGTTCAATCACTATTTTGCTCTTGATTTAGAATTTGTTGCCAAGGAAACACCAATATCTAAGCGCAGTCCAGGTAAATCTTTCTTCTTCCTGTTTTTGAAGTGAATTGTCTAGCAAGATAGCAAGTTATAGTTTAGGTAATCCAGTAGCTAGTTGGGTTTAATCCTACTCACCATGTCCTTGAATCAGCTGGACCTCCTTATGCCTCAGTTTTTTTACCTTTAGTTTAAGGTAACTATGATTTTACTCTTGTACTCTCTGGTCATTCAACTCTGGGCCATGGTCGCTTTATCTGATGTATAGTTTGCCATCTCATTATGCTATCAAGAATCAGTAGATTCAAAGTCTTCTGTGAAATTATCCTGGGAAGGAAGGGGCATGAGAACTTCCATTTAATCCTTCAATAATGCAAAGCCAATACCTGCCTTGCCCAAAGGAACTGGGGCAATGTGAAAGAAAAATGAAGTTTTAGAAAATCCTGTCCCTACAAATATTATATAGTTCTCAGTTTCTATATTATATATGGTTTCTCAGTTTCATGGCACTTCAGAACTCAGAGCCAAGGAAAGCCCGAAACCTGGGTATGTGCCCTGACCGGGAATCAACCAGCAGCCTTGCAGTTCACAGGGTTATGCCCAACCAACTGGGCCACACTGGTCTGGGCTATAAAAGTTATTTCATGATTTCTATAGGGAGAGTAGAAGGACTGTAATATCTCTATAAGCAGTGTTAGTCAATTTTTATTGATAATTTAGAAAGGCTGCTTTCAGCTTCACTTCTCATTATTGTTAGTTTTATATAAATTTTTAAGATTGTGGTCAATATTGAGAAGGCTTTAATCAAGGTTTTTGTTTTTGTTTTTAACATGGGTACTTTAGAATTTAGAAGAATTTCCTACCAGTTGCATCTAATTTAGTACATTCCCTCTGAGAATGTGGCCACACCACGAAGCTCACCTCCGGGAAATCATAGACAGGCTCCTATTGGGGACCTTAAAAGCAGTACATGTTGCATTGTGTACTGAACCCCTCATCCCAAACAATTCCTAATGGATACGCTCCCCATTATTATTCATCAGAGAAATGCAAATTAAAACCAGAATAAGATACCACTTCACAGACTAGAAGGGCTTAAATTTAGATTGGCAAAGCCAGGTGTTCACAGAGATGAGGGGAAACTGGAACTCTTAAAAACTGATGGTGGGAGTGTAAAATGGCACAACCACTTTGCAAAAATACTTGGCAGAACTACCTAAACTAAACGTAGGTATACTTATATTTCCCAGTAATTCCATTCCTGGGTATATGTACAGAAGAGATAAGTGCTTGTATCCAACAAAAGACATGTACAGAAATGGTTATAGGTGCTTTTTCCCTAATATCCAGAAAATGGAAACAACCTGAAATCCCATCAGGATTTCAGGAGAAAGGAGAAAGGATGTATTGTGCTATAATCATAGAATGAAATAGTGTACGAAATGAGAATGAACTAACTTCCACTGCAGGCAACAACAAGGATAAGTCTCACAAATAGCATGCGTGAAGGAGTCCGGACACAACAGACTGTATACTATAGTATTTACAAATTTACAAGTGAATATGACAGCATTAACAAGAGGGCAGCACCAGTCCCTAATGATAGAAATCAGGAGGGTAGTTCCTGGGGGGTGGGAGTGGGGTTTGACCAGGAAGGAATGTTGGAAATCTACATCTTCCTCTGAGCAGTGGCTTCCAAGGTGATATATATGAAAAATTCATTGAGTTCTTGACTTAAGATTTGTATGTCATAAATATTGTGTCATACTTTAACATAAAATATTGTTTATATTGGCATCAATGCACACTTGCCTTGAAAAGAAAAAGAATCAATACATCGAAGCAGCTAGCCCTAGCCAGCTTGGCTCAGTGAATACAGCATCAGCCTGCAGAACTAAGGGTCCTGGGTTCGATTCCAGTCAAGGATAGTACCTTGGTTGCAGGCTCCTCCCCAGCCCAGACCCTGCCCTGGTCAGGGCGTGTCCTGGAGGCAACCAATTGATGTGTTTCTCTCACATCGATATTTCTCTCTGTCTTCCCCTCTCTCATCCACTCTCTCTAAAAATCCATGGGAAAATATCCTCAGTGAGGATTTAAAAAAAAGAAATATATCAAAGCAGCTAAACAGGAAAGTTGAGTCTCAACCACTGTGGCCTTGAGAGAGCCTAGGCCAGTGATGGCGAACCTATGACACGCGTGTCAGAGGTGACACGCGAACTCATTTTTTTGGTTGATTTTTCTTTGTTAAATGGCATTTAAATATAAAAAATAAATATCAAAAATATAAGTCTTTGTTTTACTATGGTTGCTAATATCAAAAAATTTCTATATGTGACACGGCACCAAAGTTAGGGTTTTTCAAAATGCTGACATGCCGAGCTCAAAAGGTTCGCCGTCACTGATCTAGACCCTAGGGGAAGAAGGACGGAGGACAGAACATGGGGTATCTCTGAGCACCGAGTATATATAAGCTGTTTCTCTCTCTCTGTCTTCATCCCTCCTTCCCTCCAATTTTTTTTTCTTATTTCTTGCTTTTCCCCCTCAAATCTTTCCTAACTACAGAAAGAATAAGTAGAAGCAGAGCTATGGAGTCAGGGAAGCCTGGTGCATCACCCTCTTATGGTTTTGCATGAGGCAAGGCTAGGCTTCTGCAGGAATGGGTTGGCAGGTCATCGCACCCTCTCTAACACTGGAGTCGTGTGAAACTCTAAATGGAAGAGGTTTGATAGTGAGTCCCCTATAGTCTTACTAATTGTAATTATGCTTTTTCAATTATCTTTATTACTTTATTTCAGCAACAAAGAACTTGTAGAAGGCATATTAACCCCCTAAAACAACCTAAATCAATGTTAAAGATGTTTATAGAAGCTACCTGAAGGAATTTCTTAAAATAAAGAACGTTAACACCATTTGGTGGTTATTCTATGGCACATCTCACAATGGCACGTTTGGGTCATCAGTGTAAACCAGGGTCTGAAATATCGCTTTAAATGCAACACACTAAAGTGGGTCTCTTAAAGGTAAAAAAAATGCTCATTTACATGAGGATTGGAATTATTTTTCTAGTATTATGAGAATGAGTGTGTGTGGTTCAGGGTAAAATTGGCAGTATTATATCTCAAATGACATAGATTGAAATAAAAACTATATCTTCTGGGAAAATGTAAGAAAATTTGAAGAGGTTCTAGGGATGACAAAAATACTTCAAAGGTTCAAGGGAAAAATTCAGTTTACGGATTTTGTGTTCTCTACATTGAAGAGTTCTAATTTGCTTCCTAAAATATGAAAGCAGAGAGGAAAACTTTTTGATCATTTATCTACAACCTGAAAAGTTTCTGCGTTCACATTTGGACAAAGAAGAGATTGACGATGATCCAGTCACCTTGCCTATGGGTAAACTTGACACACCAACTTGAAAGTGAAACAAGTAGTTTAAATACAGCATAAGCATTTTATTGAATTCTAGTTTGACACTTTTGTTATCTTCACATCATGTTTCTGATTTCAAGGAGAGAACTGTGCTATGATATGAAGGCAACAAATCTAATTGTATTTAAGATTAAAAACACCTCTTTGGAAGACTAGGAATATGTGCCTTATGCTAAAAAAAAATAGTGCAGTTAGAAAATGTGACTGCGGGGAGTCCTCACTATGCACTAGTAATCACCCCAAGTCCCTGCTCTTTAAATGTGTTGTTAGGAAGGAGATAGGAATAGTTCGAGGGAGTAAAGTGAGTAGAACTAGGTAAGAGGTTCAAACCACAATCTACCACTCACTCCCTGACCCTGCACATATTATGTAACTTCTCTGCACCTCTGTCTCCACATCTGTAAAATGGGAATAACTCCACTAACCTCGTAAGGCTTTTATAACTAACAAATGCTAAAACACTTCTAAAGCAGCTAGGAAAATGCCTTACACATGGCAGTACTCCATAGCATGAGCGCTTCTACTTGATCCTCTTCCCTTTTGTTGACAATATTCATAGCCTTTTATTTTTCCCCATAGAGGACTTTCTGTAATACAAAAAGCGAATACAATAAAATACCCCCGAAACTTAATAGAGCAGAAAATGGAAACGTAGAGACATGGAAACGAGAGTTTATTTTAAGCAGAACACCACATGTCATCGTTTAGGCTAATGACGACTTTAGCTCCTTCAGTGGACCCACCGGTGCCAACGAACACATCAAAGGAGCCAAATCTCTGACGTGACAGGTTTCTTTCCTCTGTTCCTCCCACCGCTTCGTGCAGTGCTCACTGACTTCAAACCCAGCTGGGGTGAGCAGTAATGAAACTCAAATCAAATACTCCTCGATCCAGAAGAGGTCAAACTCAGATCCCTGGCAAATGTAGAAGCAACACCTCACTTAAAAGATTTTGCACAGCGACTTGATGGCACAGCAGCATGAGCTACAACCAGAGCAGCTTCCACTAAAGGTTCCACACGCATCGCAAGGGCCCCGTGCACCACTGAGAGCGAAACGCCACTGTGTTCCAGGAGGAGCATTGAGGACACTCGTCTGGTTTATAAATCCCCACCCCACCCCACCCCCATGCTTTCCGTTGGCAATGGCTTGCTTTTAGTCCAAATAACATTCTCCAGGAATTCCTGGGCCTCTTGGACCCCTGTCTTGAGCGACATGAAGGAGCAGCTCTGGGTCCCTGGGAGAGGCGGTTCGTAGTGGAAAGAAAGTGGAAACCAAAAGCACCTGCGTGTCCAAGTGTTTAGGCTCCGGGCCAGGTTAGCACCTGGTTAGCCTCAATCTAAGATACGGAGGGAAACACACGCCACTTCATCTGGGTTTCATCATGGATGTCTTCCTAATAAAAGCACAGCTACTCGAAGGAAGAGCCTTAACAACATCAGAGTCCAAATGGATTCTTTTGCCCCATTCTGGGGAGTTGTTCCAGCCAAGATTAGGTAATGTCTGAGACGCCCCATTCTCGCCAGCAAATTCTGTGTTTTGGTTTGGGAGTGGTAACTGGAGAGGGGCTCCATTTAATCTGCCCACTGTCGGCGGTAAAACTGCCAGCCATCCGTTGTAAGAGAAAACATATCGGCTGTGCCATTTTGACTTGGCTGCCTCACGATGGCTATTTCAACTTTTCATGACCAAGTAAAGCGTGCAACCAACATCCCTGAGTATTATGCATTGTTATTGCCAAGACTCACCCATCCTTCAGCCTCTCACTGAGACGCCCTCTTTCTGAACCTTGTCTTACCCTCAGCTTGGGAGAGATTAAGGGAGGGAGTTGGAAGAGGGAATTGTGCACATCACTTGGTGGTGGAATATATGTACTGGAGGCTAATTCCAGCAGGTCATAAATGCAAGAAGTTCATCAAAAGGTCGATGAACCTTGGGGCTTCAGCAGGGCTGAAGATCTGCATGTTATTGCCTGCTGCCAGACAGCTGAGGGCAGTTCCCCCAACCTGATAATCCTTTACTGTTTACCAAACCTTACCTTTGCTATGTATATCTGCTTTGCTATATGGCAAAATGTGTGCATAAAAAGCCCTGGGTACGGAAATTCAGAGAGCTTAGTTAGTAAAGCTAAGCCTCCCCTGGATCCCCCAAAATGCCTCCCAAATTTATATTTCATGTCTAGTCTCTTTAATAATTTGCATCGCAGCCCTTTCTCCAGATTCCTAAACCCTAGTAGATGTGGATAAGACCCCGGCACATATGCCAGTTTCATTACTTTTCTTTTTAAAAAGCTGAAAGTTTAATGGTTTATGTTGGGGGCCCTATCAAAATGTCTCTGACTCAAAATAGCTGCCTGAAAATGTCACAGACTGTGAACTGTTCAGAAACATTAAGAAAAACGTCTCCAGAGAAAGCAGTAGTATTTCTCTCGATGACCGTGAGTAATCACCAAAGGATTCATCCAAAAGATGCTGGGGCATTTGTATCCAAAGGGGCCTATCTACCTGTATGCTCACCACACGTTCTCTTCTGTGTATAAGGAAATACCATAAGGATATGAAGACAGAGCTCAGGAAGCCTTAGAAATTCACCAGAGACTTCAAGGATCATGAAATGGCCCAACCTTTCATCTCAGGCTCACAGAAGGCCTTAAGAATGTCATCAGTGGGCCCAGCCGGCGTGGCTCAGTGGTTGAGTGTCAATCTAAGAACTAGGATGTCTGGAATCGATTTCTAGTCAGGGCACATGCCCAGGTTGTAGACTCAATCCCCAGTAGGGGGTATGCAGAAGGTAGCCAATCAGTGATTCTCTCTCATCATTGATGTTTCAATCTCTCACTCCTTCTTCCTTCCTCTCTGAAATCAATACTATACATATATATATATATATTATCATCAGTGGGATGAATGCACATATATGAATCTTGGATTCCTTTGCTTTGTTACTGTTACCATAACTCATAGCAATACAAGTACATAAACAGGAAAGAGCAGGAAGTGAGCTACATATCATATGCTTTTGTCTGCCATTTCCAGATAATACATGGGAGCAGGTTTAGAAGGAAGAACATACCCTCTGGAAGGGAAAAGACAGCTAATTTCATTGCTCTACTTCCGTGGACCCAATCATGTTTCAGTTTTCCTACTACAACGTTAAAGGGGATGGTCCTGCTGGGAGGCTCCTCTGAAAAAGAAAGGACAATAGAAAGGTCACCAATAAAAGGCGATGGCAGTGCAGCAGAGTATGCAATAAAAAACAAGCAAACAATCTGGGAAAAAGCATCCCCTTAGTAAAACCAAGAGTAGTGCCAATAAAAATATGTAACCATTACTGGAAACCAATACCTTCATCTTGTCACATATCCATGCAAATGTTAATAAGCCTCTTTCATTAAAAATGCTTCTCTTACTTGAAACAAGTATAGCACTTAAAAAAAAAATAATTACTCATCCGCTCCAAACACATTCATCAGCCTTTGCCGATATTGTACAATTATACTCTTTTCTCCAAAATATAGAGGAAATCAAAATATAAGAAAGCACGACCTGGGAATGTTAGGAATTCAATAAGGTTTTACCTCAACCTTAAGCATTATTTCCAGTTGCTGATATATACAGGTAGTACACCGGTGCTTTCCAATAGAACTTTCTCCGAAGATGGAAATATTCTATATCTGCACTATCCAATACCGTAGCCACTAGCTATTGAATACTTAAAATCCAGAGAGTGCAACTAAGGAAGTGAATTTTTAATTTATTTATATTTATATAGCCACACGTGACTAACGGCCATCAAATTAGACAGTATAGATTACTTAGCTATTGCTTTGTTACTTTGCACATTCTTTTCGCATTAACTATGACTGATCAGGGAAAAAATGTTGTCAGAAGTACAAGAAAATATACAAAAGTTTGTGCATATCTTTAGCGCATAAAAATTTTGGAAAATGAGTAAGAAAATAACAAAATCCAGTGGGGGGGGGGGGGAGTGGACAAACTGAATAAATAGACAATTCTCCAAAAAAAAATAAAATTGCAATAGATATTTAGAAAAAATCCCCAACATCACAATTGATATCAATGAAAAAATTTAAATGAAGACACCTTCAAGTTGGCAAAGATTAACAAATGGTTATAAACAATATTAATAAGTTTATGAGCATTTATACTAGAACTTGGACAATCTTTCAGGACAGTTTGTCAATATGCATCCAAAGCTTTAGGAATGATCTTTGTCTGACATGGTCATTTCATTGTTTGTGGGAGTTTTTTGTTGTTAATTCTTACTGGAGGATATTTTTTCCATGGATTTTTTTTTTTTTAAGAGAGAGAGTGGAGGGGAGAGAAGGAGGGGGAGTGAGACACATCAATTGGTTGGCTCCTGCATGCACCCTGATGAGGGCTGGGGATTGAACCTGACACGAGGTGCTGGTAGTCTTGACCCAGCATCTAGAAGGGTTTAGGAATCTGGAGAAGGCGCTGTGCTTAACTTAAATAAGAGTCCAGATACAACACGTAATTTTGAAAGGCATTATAGGGAGTCAGAGAAGACTAAGCTAAAGGAACTAAGTTCTCTTTGCCTCAGGACCCCTTGCTATTTATTAACACAATTTGTCCTAAGGCAACGTAGATACACATCAAAGGCTAGGGTTAGGTACAGAATCCATTGTCAGATTGGGGAATTGCCTACGGTTGTTCAGGTGTTTGGCCAGTAGGAGGCAATAACATGTAGATTAAGATGCACTTAGCTGTCTGGCAGCAAGCAATCAATTTATGCATCCTTTTCAGGTTTGGGGAAATGCCTTCAGCCATTTCCAGATGATTCAGCCCTGCTGACATGCTGGAATTGGCTTCCGGCAACCAGGTACATGCCCTTGACCAGGAATCAAACCCACCAACCTTCGGTGTGCAAGCCAACGCTCTAACCACTGAACTCACTGGCCAGGGCATTTTGTGGGGGTTTTTTTGGCAAGGAAATAATCAGATATACAAAAAGATGTATATAAAAGGCTCTTCCCAACAGCTCATTGTGATAGTAAGAAACTTAAAAAAGTACTTGAAGTTTATGTTTATAAAATAGTGAAATCTTCTCTAAGGTATATTATGCATATATTAATTGAAAAAAAGTCTGAAAGAATATTTATTAAAATGTCAAAACTCATTTTTACTGTGCTATGGGATACAGGCAATTTTTTTTTCAATGATTTCCACATTAGGCATACATTATTGTGTAAATCAAAAGCCATAAGTTCTATTTTTAAAATATGCACAGTGAAATCTTGCCTTTGTAATGCTTTCCCCACCGGATCCCTGACAGTGGAAGGCATCACTGAAAGGTGGAAAGATTTTTCAAGCTGGTCCCATGTTAGGACTTGGCTTACAAAATGTTGTCTCAAGCAACACTTCAAAACTTTAATGCACATACTGGTCACCCTAGAATCTTGTTAAAATGAAGATGCTGCTTCAGTAGGGCTGGGTAAGGGCCTCAGCGGCTGCGTTCCTAACAAGTGTCTGCCTGGCAAGGCGAATGCTGCAGGCGGTGGCCTGCACGCCCAGTTGCAAGGGCTTCAGCCAATTATCAATCACCAACCACAGTTTGCCACTCTGGAGCCATGCTACTCCCTTCCCCATTCTCAAAGGTATTTCTTCTGTTCTCAGGTTAACTTCATCAGAACACCCACTTTGAGCTTTGTGTTGGCTTAACATGGCTTCCTGCGCTGGTCTGCATTTACTTTATAAATCACTGCCGACTTCTAGTGTTTGACCTTGCTACACATTACAGTCACCTGGGGAGCTTTTACTGCTCAATGAAGTCAATATTAATTCTAACATGACCAGCCATGTTTGCTAACCACTATTCTACAGAGAAGGAGAACATCTGAGGAAGATGAGGTCATCAATACATGAGCAATAGCAGACATAGCTGTGCTCACTTTCCTATCAGATAACCAACCCCTTCTCAGGATCATAAGGGACCCTCACATCAGCATTATATAATAGAAACATAATGCAAGCCATGTGTCATTTTTAAATTCCTGATAGCCACATGAAAAGTTTTAAAACAAAAAAAAAGGAGACATATGTAATACTCTTTGTAGTACTTTAAGCAATAAAACAAAATTTAAAAAAAAAGTTTTAAAACAGCCCGGCTGGCATGGCTCAGTGGTTGAGTGTCAATCTATGAACAAGGAGGTCATGGTTCAATTTCTAGTCAGGGCACATGCCCGGGTTGCAGCTCAGTCCCCAGTGGGGGGCGAGCAGAAGGCAGCCAGTCAATGATTCTGTTTCATCATTGATGTTTCTATCTCTCTCGCCCTCTCCCTTCCTCTCTGAAATCAATACAAATATATACATATTTAAAAGAATTTTGAGCTATAAAATTGTGAATGGCTCATAGAATGCAATTTACTAAATTAGTCCCTGTTCTTACAAACTAGAGTAATCTCATCCTTTGACAGTTGAAAATGTATATAATTTATATTTTTACAGTCAGTGATCCATAGTTAATTTTCATCTTTGGGGGGATTGGCAGTTTCCACACATTTTAGCTAGGGTGCTGTGTCCCTGTTGGCTTGGAATAGCAGGAGGCATTCAGTTTGTTTATAGCGGTTCTCCAGATAGATATGATTGGTCTGATAGGGGAGCAAGGTTGTTCTGAGTGAAAAGAAGATCCCTAATTTGGGGTCTGTTTGGGGAGAGATGCTGAAAATGTTGTCCTAATGAAGGATAAAATCATGTAGATGAGGAAGATGTATTTATTTCTATTCTTTAACCCCTAGTCAGTGTGAGGTATGGTATTCAAATGTATATAGTTTCAAAGTTATTCTTACTTTCTCAAACTTCAAATAAAATATGAAATATTCTTCTGTGAGGACTCATCAGGCCAATGATACACAATCAGAATCAAGAAAGCTGTCTGTGTAAAATTCATCACACTGAATACAAATCAGTTGAATAAAGTTTAAGCCAAATAATGGATGGACTAAACAATGAGTAAGATGTGTTTCCACTTTTAAATTTCGAATTAATGTGTCTCTTATGGTCAAGAGCTTAAAATTTAAACAAAGTAACAATAACGCAGAGCACTGTTAATAAAATTATTGATGTTCTGCCCTGGCCAGTGCGGCTGAGTTGGTTGAGCATATCAATAAGTCATCGGTCCAATTCCCAGTCAGAGCACATGCCTGGGCTGCAGGCTTGATCTCTGATGGGGGGCATGCAAGAGGCAGCCCATCTATGTTTCTCTTTTCCTCTCCCTTCCTTTCTCTCTAAAATCAATAAAAACATACTTTAAAAAAATTACTGATGTTCTGAATATTGACCTAGAATGGTATATGTTCTACAGTCTAACTCTTTAAAGCTTGTCTATTGCTTGCTTACATGTAGATTATTTTTAAATGCATTGGCCATGGCACCTCCACCAATATACCTACCCCACTACCAAGTGGAAAAAAGTAGAAAAGGTACTACGACTTTAATATTAAGAGAGTTTATACCTCTACCTTATTCTTGTTCTAGGGAAAAAGCACCAAATCATTAGGCTTTACATTTCATCACTTCCTAAAAAGATAACTCTAGAGTTTTACTTGTGGTAGATGTGTCATCTTTCTTACCTAAACCAATACATTGCCATGTCTTCATCCTTCGCCACACCAGCTCCTGGGTAAAACCAAAAGATATCATAAAGAAAGGGAAACTCAGTCAACTGCTTGATGCTAAAATCTTCTATAAACCTATAAGATACAGAAATATAGCCAGCAAATCCCTACTCTCTCTCTTCCCCCCATTGAATGAGCACCAGAATAACAAGGAAGTTACCTTTCAGGTGTCTCTGGCCAACAATATGCTGGGCACTGGGGTACCCAAAGCAAGCATAAAGATGTGCCACATGGAAATGGAATCTCTGAGAATACATCCAGATGTAAAGCAAAGAGATCATGGTTCCCATTATGACCAGGAGCTGGGAGAGGGGAAAACAGAAGAGAGAATGAGAAGAAAACTTTGAGGATCTACTTCAAATATGGGTCAGATGTGAGAGAAATAAGTATATTCTATTGGAAAGGCATTTCAGGATGCAATGCATATGACTTAAAGATGAGGTGTGTCGTTTATTGGTCTCTGTTGGGACAATAATATTTATTGTGACTAGTCTTTCAACTTATTTTTAGTCATTCTGATATATACTTTTCCTGGGTGGTGCAGATAACTGTATTGAATAATTAACTAAGATTAGATGCTAACCAACAGGATGTTGGAACTTCATAAAAGAAAAAACATGAAAAGAGTTAATGTTTTTGCTCATTGAACGCGGGGATACCAGTTCTGCTCCATCTGCGCAAGCTGAGTGCGCACACCAGCAACCATGTCTAAGGGACCTGCAGTTGGCATTGATCTTGGCACCATCTACTCTTGTGTGGGTGTATTCCAGCATGGAAAAGTGGAAATAATTGCCAATGATCAAAAAAACCAAACCACCCCGAGTTATGTTGCCTTTACTAATACTGAGCAATTGATCGGTGATGCTGCAAAGAATCAAGTAGCAATGAATCCTACCAACACGGTTTTTGATGCCAAGCGCTTGATTGGACATAGATTTGATGATGCTGTTGTCCAGTCTGACATGAAGCATTGGCCTTTCATGGTGGTGAATGATGCTGGCAGGCCCAAGATCCAAGTAGAATACAAGGGAGAGACAAAAAGCTTTTATCCAGAAGAGGTGTCATCCATGGTTTTGACAAAGATGAAGAAAATCGCAGAAGCCTACCTTGGGAAGACTGTTACCAATGCGGTTGTCACAGTACCTGCTTACTTCAATGACTCTCAGCGTCAGGCCACCAGAGATGCTGGAACTATTGCTGGTCTCAATGTACTTAGAATCATCAATGAGCCAACTGCCGCTGCTATTGCTTACGGTTTAGACAAAAAGGTTGGAGCTGAAAGAAACGTGCTGATCTTTGACTTGGGAGGTGGCACTTTCGATGTGTCAATCCTCACAATTGAAGATGGAATATTTGAGGTCAAATCTACAGCTGGGGGCACCCACTTAGGTGGAGAAGACTTTGACAACCAAATGGTCAACCATTTCATTGCAGAGTTCAAACACAAGCATAAGAAGGATATCAGTGAGAAGAGGGCTGTCTGTTGCCTTCACACTGCTTGTGAACATGCGAAGCGTACTCTCTCTTCCAGCACCCAGGCCCGTATTGAGATTGATTCACTCTATGAGGGAATCAACTTCTATACCTCTATCACCTGTGCCCGATTTGAAGAATTGAATGCTGACCTTTTCCGTGGCACCTGGGACCCTATAGAGAAAGCCCTTCGGGATGCCATGCTTGACAAGTCCCAGATCCATGATATTGTCCTGGTGGATGGCTCTACCCGCATTCCCAAGATTCAGAAACTCCTACAGGACTTCTTCAATGGAAATAAGCTGAATAAGAGCATCAACCCTGATGAGGCTGTCGCTTATGGTGCAGCTGTCCAGGCAGCCATTTTCTCTGGAGATAAATCTGAGTGTCCAAGATGTGCTGTTGCTGGATGCCATGTCTCTTTCCCTTGGCATTGAGATGGCTGGCAGCTTCATTATGGTCTTCATAAAGTGCAACACCACCATCCCCACCAAGCAGACACAGACCTTCACCACCTACTCCGACAACCAGGCAGGCGTGCTCATCCAGGTTTATGAAGGTGAGCGTGTCATGAACAAGGATAACAACCTTCCTGGTAAATTTGAACTCACAGGCATGCCTCCTGCACCTCATGGTGTCCCCCAGATTGAAGTCACGTTTGATGTTGATGTCAATGACATCCTCAATGTCTCTGCTGTGGATAAGAGTACAGGAAAAGAGAACAAGATTACCATCACTAACGACAAGGGTCGTCTGAGGTAGGAAGACATTGAGCCCATGGTCCAGGAAGCTGAGAAGTACAAAGCTGAAGATGAGAAGCAGTGGGACAAGGTGTCTTCCAAGAATTCACTTGAAGCCTATCTTTTCAACATGAAAGCCACTGTTGAAGATGAAAAACTCCAAGGCAAGATCAATGATGACAAACAGAAGATTCTTGACAAGACCAATGAAATCATCAACTGGCTTGAGAAGAACTAAACTGCAGAAGAGGAAGAATTTGAACATCAGCAGAAAGAGTTGGAAAAAGTCTGCAACCCCATCATTACCGAGCTGTACCAGAGTGCAGGAGACATGCCAGAAGGAATGCCTGGGTGCTTCCCTGGTGGCAGAGCCCCTGCATTTGGTGGTACCTCCTTTGGACCCACCATTGAAGAGGTTGATTAAGCCAGCTTTGAGCATAGATCTAGCATTGTTCCACGCAGAATACTGAAGGACCCAAATTTGTAGCAAATTCCATGGCAGTTCTAAAAGTTGAGCTGCTGTATAGTAAGTGGGCATTCCTGATACTTGAATACAGACTGTGCACAGGGAAAAGAAATAATGCACTTTATAACTGTACTAGAGGCCTGGTACACAAATTTGTGCACAGATGGGGTCTGGCCGGCCCACCCTGATCAGGTTCGATTGAGGCCAATTGGGCCAGGCCAGCTGGGGGGAGGTGCCTCAGGTGGTTGGCCAGCCGGTCCTGCCCGCTGGTCAAACTCCCAGTTGAACTCCTGGTCAAACTCCCATCAAGGGGACAATTTGCATATTAGCTTTTTATTATACAGGACTAGAGGCCCAGTGCATGAAAATTCATGCACTAGAGCAGGCGGTCCCTCAGCCTGGCCTGCCCCCTCTCACAGTCCGAGAGCCCTCAGGGGCAGGAGGCAATGCCCCATCACACCTCTGCTGCTGCCACTGCCAGCAGTGCAAGCCTCAGCCCGCCCTGGTTATCTGAGCCTCAGACATACCTGGGCAGCTGGGCAGTCACCATCCAAGGCTTGCCTATGCCTCAGGCCGGCCCTGGGTGGCTGGGTGGCTGGGGATCTCCAGAGGCAGGCACAGGAAGTGGCCAGGCCCACCCCAGACCCTGTCACCCCAGCAGGGCTGAGGAGACTGGGTGCCACCCTCTCTTGCTGTGGGCGCTGCCATCTTTGAGGGTGGGGCAGTCAGTAAGCATAGTCCCTCCTTATTAGCTGTGGGCACTGCCATCTTTATGATGGCATGAGGGTCAATTAGCATATTCCCTCTTTATTAGATAGGATTGTAAAGTGGAAAATGCAATATCTTAAATAAAACTATTTAAAATTAGCACCATAAAAAGAAATAAGAAGAATTAATGTGTTGGCAGTTTGGGCAAAACATGGTGGGTTCCAGACTCACTTTGTCACAATCAGGAAAACTCACAGTCCTGGCCATTTTTCTAACACCTTCAACTGCCTTCATAAATAGAAGACCTTCATACAGCACTTTCAGCTCACTCCATTAAAATGTTCAGGTGAACCAGTGGGTCTCCAGAAGGTGAAAGAAGGTGAGAACTCACAGCTGAGATCATAGCTGTGTTAGTTTTCTAGGGCTGCCATAACAAAGTATGACAAACTGGGTGGCTTACATAACAGAAATATATTTCCTCACAATCTGGATCTAGGTATTCCGGATCAACGTGTCACACACATACTTAGGCTTAGGATAAAGCTATAGAAGAAGAGGCATGCATTTTTTAAAACTCGGGCGTTTGAGAGAGAGAGTGCAAGATTGAAAGTGTTCCAGATTGAAAGAGACATGACCACTAAATACAATGCAAGTTCCTGGACAGGATACTAGACTGAAAAGGAAAAGAGACTTGTTAGGACCATTGGATAATGTGAAGAAACTCTTTGAATTTGACAGTAGTGTTCTATCAATGCTGACGTTGTTTGATGGCTGCATTTTCTGTTGTTACAGTAGCAGACATTCCAGCTTGGGGTGGAATGCAGTATATTTTAGGGGTGATGGGGCATCATGTCAGGGGGGTTGAGAGAGATGAGAGAGAGAGCAAATGAAATAAAATGTTAACTGATCACCCACCCAGGAGCTGGGAATACAAATGTTGTTGCCTCTTCTGGCAGCATTTCTGTAAGTTTGAAACTGGTTCAAAAATTGTTTTAAATGTTAAAAGCAAAATCATAATTCTTGAAATAAATTTTAAAAATTATATATATATATATATATATAGAGAGAGAGAGAGAGAGAGAGAGAGAGGCCCAGTGCATGAATTCAAGCATGGATGGGGCCCAGCTGGACGGCCCCAATGGGGGCTGATCGGCTGGCAGGGGGGGAGGGGCCACAGGAGGTTGGCCAGCTGGCCTTGCCCCTGATCAGGGTGAGGGGGGCCGATAGGGGATGGGGACAGTGGGGGAAGGGGCCGCAGGAAGTATGGGGGGGGGCCAATCTGGCAACCAGTTGTTCCAGTTGTCTGGTCATTCTGGCCACTTGGCTTTTATATATATAGATTGCTTTATTAAACCCACCTGCAAGTTTTTTCTGATCCTATGTATATAATTAATTTGAGCCAAAAAAAATATATATGTACACAGGCTAACATATAAAAAGCAGCTAGGCCATTTCCACAACCAGGATACTCAAATGGCAATACCAATAAAAAAATAAAAGTTCAATAGTTTTGCTTTGTCACTGTCATCTATAATTTTATACCATCAACTCAAAGTAGCAAGTCTATGCCTTTCTCCAAAATAAATTCCTGAGCATTTTTATTGTCTTTTTCTATTTCAAAAGGCCCTATTTTCTTCTTGTAAGCACTTAAATGTTACTTTTTTATATTAATGTTAAATATTAATTAAATGGTTTTTTTCCCCTTTGTTGTATGACCCTTCAAGGGGCTTTTGTTTGTTTGTTTGTTTACACATGTCCTTCTTTTATTTGGTTCATTGGCAAATACTCTATATAAGTATTTATTTATTGAGAGAATAATTTATCTACTTTCTTTTTTGTACCATTCACTTATTTAATAAAAATATTGAACAATACTATGCTAGATATTAGGGGTGAACAAAAAGGAGAACAAAAACATATATAGCTTATGGTATGGGAGATAGACACTTAATATATAATAAAATATGCAAGTAAGATTACAACTGTGGTAAGTACTAGAATGAAAACATAATAGGGAGGTTTGTTTCTCCATTTCTTTGTATCCAAGAGTGAGGGTTAGTTTCAGTAAGATGAGGCTATAAAGAGAGACAAAGAGCAAATTATGAAAAGCTTTGAAAAAAAAAAAAAGAAAAGCTTTGATCAAAGGCCAGTTAGAGACTTTGGTCTGCATTTTGGGAGCAGCAGAAGTCTCTGGAGTGTTAATGTGTAGGGAGCAAGGGGAGGTGAGGAGTGGTGGGAAAGGATCATTTTGAATTTCAAAAATATCACTCCGATTTCAGTTTACAGCTGAAGTGGAGTACACAAGATGCTCAATTGGGCAGCAAGAAAAGTATTTGAGCTCCTATTAACATATTATATTAACAACTTAAGCTTTACTGATATTTAACCTAAGGGTTCACTTAGCCTGTATATCAGGTGGTTGTATGTTGCTTAGGGTAGTGGAGATAAACGATGGAAAGTATGATTATTCCACAGTGTTGACTGATTGGGGAACCCTCACCCATTTATTTGTTTATGCATGCCAGGTTAAGTGTACTTATAGACATAATGCTAGTTTAACTGAAATAATCTTTGTAAAGTGAACACAATCTTTAAAGGACTCCTGTAAAAAAAAAATGTGGACTGAAGTTAATAGTAACATCATAAGGCTTAGTGATCAAGAAGTCACCCTGGGTTTCTGACTTGCGCGACTCTTGTCACTGAAATGAGATGGCCAGCTTTGGAGTGCTGTGAAGGAGAGAGGGCAGGGTCCATGGCTTTGGTTTGGACCATGTTAGGCTCAAAGAAGTGCTGTTGAATATGGATGTCAGGCATTTCACAGATGTCTGGCCTAAACGTGTGAGTCATCTCAGTAAAGGTGTTAATTTAGGTTATAGGGACTTGAATGAAATCTTAACTTGAAACATCAAAATTTCAATTTTTAAAATCTTCATATCTCTGTGATCTATCTTCTCTTATTGTCAATAATTAAAGTTGTATATTTACTCTGATGTCTTTAAAGTTATCCTTTCTAAAGTAAAGCAAGTCTGTTTCCACTCTGGGGTCTTATAAGAGGAGCTCATAATATTGTTTTTTATGAGTAAATGTATTAACCACTTTTTATATGGGTGCTTGTTTAAAAGAGGCATTTGAAACCATTTCACTTTTAAAAGTATGAATATTTCAAACATACAGAAAAGTAAATTAGATATATACCTATTCACCCACCAGCCATATTTGGTAGGTTTATATTTTGCCATATTTGCTCCAGATTTTTTAAAAAAGAAGTAAAACATTATAAAAATAAAAACATATCTACCCTCATCTCTTCTCCTCTCTCTTCCCAGAGGTAACCATTAAGTCTGCATCTTAAGTGCAACACTCTAATGAATGTTTTTAAGGAATAATAGACTCAAGTTAGCTGTATCAACAAGGATAAATCTTAAACATAAATGGTAAGGGGAAAAAAGGAAGTCCCAAGTTATTTTAGCATTTCACATAGTTGAATGAAAATAATATTTAACTACAGTAGAATTGCTAAGGCTAATCAAAACATCAAATTGCTTTACTCTTGGTTGGAAATTTTTTCAATCCCTGTGGTGTTATGTTTATATCAACAATAATGATAAGCTAGAGATTATTTTAAAATTGCAGTTTGTTTGGTAGAAATCTGTTAAAACATGAACTTCATTAAGGGGAAAGAATCATTTTAAGAGGACCTTGTAATGAGAAAACTAGAATCATTTCTGGTTTAGGACATATGCCTGATTACTTAATATTTCAGTCACTAACTATGGTCAGTTCTATAAATTTGAGGCCATAATTTGTGCCAAGCTCTGTGGTTATAGAGTCTAGACCAGTGATGGCGAATCTATGACACGCATGTCAGAGTTGACACGCGAACTCATTTTTTTGGTTGATTTTTCTTTGTTAAGTGGCACTTAAATATATAAAATAAATATCAAAAATATAAATCTTTGTTTTACTATGGTTGCAAATATCAAAAAATTTCTATATGTGACACGGCACCAGAGTTAAGTTAGGTTTTTTCAAAATGCTGACACGCCGAGCTCAAAAGGTTCGCCATCACTGGCCTAGCCCTTGCTCTTCAGCATTTCAAAGTTGTGGAGCAAAGATATGAGCCAATTGCAAAACAGCATGATAAGCACTTTCATAACCACCCAGAATGTTCAAAGTTCCAGGGGAGAGAGGATAGTATCTGATTCTACCTAGTGGATTTGTTCCAAAGGTTCTGTCACCGATATGACCAACAACATTCTTTGGCCTAGAGAACAGTTCGCACACATAATTACAAATTGCAATGCTCTTTTTTCAACTGGTCTTTGAGGCCCAGAGAAGAGCCCTGCACTGGACATAAAATGCTGTTGTCCTTCAAAATAGGGCTTAGACACTGTCCCTTCAGCTTCATGTTATAGATAAATAAGTAGACGAACTCTCAGATTTTGTGTAAGCAAAGTGAATAATTTTCATATAAGTTTATTTGCCTTCATAAAGAAATAAAGACCCAAAGAAATGGTTAAGGCTGAGTGCTTTTATGCTCAGTTTGAGGAAGAATACAGTCATGGAGAATTATAATAAGGTAGTAAAGTGGGTAAAACTTAGCAAGGCCTGTTTGTTCAGATTCTTGGCAGTGTCCCTCAGTTTTGAAGATAAGGATGGTCCTTTCCTACAGGAGTATCCTCGCTCTAACTGGTTTGACTCAGTGGATAGAGTGTTGGCCTGTGGACTGAAGGGTCCCAGGTTCGATTCCAGTCAAGGGCAGATGCCTGGGTTGCATGCTCAATACCCAGTACGGGGCATGCAGGAGGCAGTCGGTCAGTGATTCTCTCTCATCATTGATGTTTCTATCTCTCTCTCCCTTCCTCTCTCTGAAATCAATAAAAATATATTTTTAAAGAAAGAAAGAACATCTCTCACATGAAGGTTTTATGACCAACTTCAGGGAAGAAGGATGGTAGGAGGTCAGAGAAACCTTTCTGCTTCTGCCATTTTCTCAAATTCGTTCAGCTTAAAATATTCAATATGCCAAGGTGCTATATTTTGGGGTAGCCTATCCTGAACGTCACCAATGCTAATTGCTCATTTCTTGAACCCTCTCCTCTCTTGATATATATGAGATTGTCTTTTCTTGCTACCCCATACATGTCCATGTTCCCTAAGGTTTCATCGTCCAACCTTCTCTAACTTCAGTTGGGCACTTTCCTCCTTGACCTCAATTGATATGGCTTCAGATATCACCAATGTGTGAATGACACCCAAATATCTATTTCCAGAGCAAATAATCCCTTTTGTTCTCCTATTCAAATCCCCTCTTAGATATCCCACAGGCAAATAAAATTCAACTTGTCCAAAATTAAACCCCCTGTCTTCTCCCCCACAACTCACCCATCCTCACTCCCCCAAATAATTCCAAGTCCTAATTAGGCTCCTGTTGTCTTTCATACATTCACATTTCTCCTTCCCCACTGTCACAGACTTAATTCAGCCACCACTTTCTCACCTGAATTATTCAACAGTCTTGAGTTTCTACCAGGCCCCGTGTTGAGCCTTCCTATTCATCCCATAGACTGAAGCCAGGGATTAGATGACCCTCCTTTCTTTCAGACTAACACATACTCACCTCTATTTCAGTATCAATGATACTAACCCCGCCCACCCAAAACACACACACACACTTATACCCACATTTTATAAATTTCACAAAGGAAAAGATGTTTTGGTTTTCCAATTTATTTTTGTATCCCTACTATCCAGCTAATTGCTTCATACAGTGTAGGTCCTTTAATATTTGAATGGATGAATTTGAGTGGACTTAATTTATAAAACTTATAGATTATCCCTACTTCATCCTTAGCTGAGATAAGAGTTTGTAATTTGGCTTTGCGGTGCTGCAGAGGTTGTTATTAGGCCAAGCTGACAATCAGTCACAAACATGCTTTAATCTAACACTATGTTTGCTCAGCTTTATGGAGGGAAACAGGACAGGAGACACAGTAGGTACAGTCTCCACCTCTCACTCAATCTCACCCACAGCTCGTAGGACTGCCACAGAGCAGGAAGTGTGTGTGGTCATAGGCCACAGTGAAGCTGCCCTCACTTTCCACCTGTCTTCTAAATGTTCGTCACATCTGCCTAAAGCCTGCCTACCCACTCAGACCTCCAGGCCAGGAGAAAGAGAAAAGTCATGCACCAAGGAGCATGAATCATAATAATGAAAACTGCATATTGATTTATCAAAAAATGAAGCTGAAGCTATACCAGAAGAGGAGAGGGTCACTTCGTGTCATTTGAGGAGCAAGAGTGCAGGGTTTAGAAACAGGGAATTGACCGCTAGAATATAAATTGAACAAAATTGCATTAAATCAATGTTATTTCCAAATATGGCAGGACACACCAAGAAAAGAAGTTGAAAGTGTTTTTTCTGAAGAGTAATAATCAGGGGAAGGAAGCAGGAGAAGGTTGTTCTTTGTAAATTACAATCCTTGTGAAATACATGGCTTCTTAAACCATGGATCTGCATAGTTTTGAAATAAAATGTTGGTTTAAAAAGTAGAAGAAATACGACTGCTTTATCTTCAGAAATTCAAATTTAATTTATGGGTAATAACAAATCAATATGTCTTGGATGGTCGACCTAAGAAAGTAAGTATAAAACAGGTTTAAATTTCCTGCTGGCACATACAGGGTGGGGCAAAAGTAGGTTTGCAGTTGTTCATAAGAGAAATAGTACAGTAATTAATAAATAATGCAAGAATAAACTCTGTTTCATGGTCTCACAACTGTAAACCTATGTTTGCCCTACCCTGGACTAAAGGCATAATACTTCATAGTGAGCAATACTATTAGAATACATTGTGAGATGTGGCATTCCCATCTTTTTTTTCTTCCTAATATATTTTTATTGATTTCAGAGAGGAAGGAAGAGGGAGAGAGAGATAGAAACATCCATAATGAGAGAGAATCATTGATCGGCTGCCTCCGACACGTTCCACACCAGGTATCGAGCCTACAACCCGGGCATGTGCCATGACTGGGAATCGAACCACAACCTCCTGGTTCATAGGTTGATGCTCAACTACTGAGCTACACTGAATATCATCTTGAATACCATCACGGTATAACTGTTCTGCCAAAATTAAATGGCTCAGCTAGCTGCAGACTCCTCCTTGCCCCCAGCAGTCCTCCTCCTGGTCGGCCACATGCACCAATTCAGATGTGAGCAGAAAATGAAAATATTCATCATTCATTGTCATCATGGCGTGTTTGTCACAACTGTTCCAATTCAATCTCCCAGGTAAAGCATTGAGAACTAACAGGGTGCTGGCATTTACTTAACGCTGCTGTAGATGCCAAGCAGAACTTTGGCATCATAAGAGCCATAGACACATTGCTGAGGACTTTCTGCTGTACCACCCTGGTAAATTTTAAATGGTTGCAAACTACAGATATTTTGGAGACATTATCAACTTTAAAGTGCTTAGAACTCAAAGATCTATTGCTGAATTATTAATGACTGGCATTTTATAGAGACAAGGTAGTCTTATAAATGTGTCAGCACTCTGCGTGGGGGTGGGAGAATGTGCAGCCTCCGCCTGTCCTTTGTTATCGATGTGTTTTCACGTGGCTGGTGATAATTCAGCCAAAGCAAATAGGAAACCTGGGACATAACAACAAAAAACAAAGAGCAATCTGTTTCCTTTCACAAGCCAGGGCCACCCATATCACTCAACTTATAAGAGGGAGTCACATTCATTTTACATTTTTATTTGGATTCAGCTGTAATTACTGGGCAGTGAACTAATGAAATAGAGCCCATTAAGGCAGGACAGATCCCTAGGAGTCGGCTATTTATCTAGTTGCCATAGGAAAGAACTCTCTGCTAGGGGAGAGAATCAGGACCGTCCTGGGTACATCCAGCAAGTTTTCAGTTACCTGGACTTGTAAATGGAAGCCTTTTCCATATGGGAATCAAAGACGACAGTGCCATTTTGTTGTTTTAAGTCATGAAAAATTGAATATCTTAAGTTTCAACATGGGGACAGAAGAGAAGTTTTAAAATCTTCCATATAATACCTCTGGAATACACAAGATATTGATAATCATGGTTGCCTCTAAGGAGGATTGGGTGGGTGGAGGTTAAGAATGATAAGGTTTGGGCCTAGTAATAGGAGGTTAGGGGTCTTTCTTCTTACTACACAACTCTTGAATTTTACACCATATGCATAAATTACCATTTTTAAAAAACTAACTTTTAAAATCACTGTGCGTGAGTGTATATCTATAGTCTTGTACTCTTAATTGCTCTTGCTCAGACTTCAGTGTTGCCCGTTAGACCAGCAATCACAATACTTTCTGTTCAAGAATATTCTGTAAAACTTAGGTTCTCCATTAATATATTCCATGGCTTTTCTTTTGAGTACAACATAGCTTCTACCTTCCTTCCTTTGGTTTCTGGTGTGTGTGTGTGTGTGTGTGTGTGTGTGTGTGTGTGTGTTTTCACAGCTGGAAACTGAATTATTAGGTTCCCTGAAAGTCCATCTAGTTTCATTTCTTTGGGGGATATCAAGTGTGCCATGTCCATTAGCCATCAAGTAAGAGAAAAGAAATGTAGAAAACAGAGTGGTAATATTTATTTATTTTTAATTGCATATTGTTTTTTATTAAAAATTCAGGATTTGAAAACACATTATTATTACACAGAGTATCCTTATTTTTTTATTTCTTTATTGATTAAGGTATTACATATGTGTCCTTTTCCCCCCATTACTCCCCCCCAACCCACCAGAGTGGTAATATTTAAATGGTGCTATAGAGAGTGTCAACGTAAGAAATGTTCAAACCTGTAGAGAGTTTTTATGAGTTTGTATGAACCAGACAGATGACAATTGCCTGGAAGTAAAATCTCAACAGATTGAGAAAATGCTGCCGAAAATGGCAGTTTTACCACTTACTTTATACATCAGACTCAAAGGGCATTACGGAAGCGCGTTACGTGAAATTCATTGGTGATAGATTAGGAAGGTGGGAGAAAGCAAAACTGGGGGTAAATAGACGCATACTTGTTTTACATTTGTGTGGGTACAGGATAGTTAACAGCCAACAATTAATACAATAACAATAACAGTGAGGGGATTTGTGGTCTGTGCTCTGATGTGTGCTTGTGCCCTGAGGGGTGAGGTGGGGGATTACTCTGATATTCTGAAGGTATACTATCCCAGATGCAAAAAGACAATAGACAGGCTCAGTAAGGTAAAGACTGGCCTTTGTCAGGGAAGATACTAGCCTAGGACATGACTACTTGCTATGACCTGCTTTTAGTTTGGAAGTTTTAATTTCAGACCATCCTATGAAGTCTCTGAGTTTGTAAGGCCCGAAGGCCTCCCCTGAGCTTGTCAGGTTTATACGTGGCCCCTTTTTCATCCTTAAAGAGCCTAAAGTTGTAGGTGTAGCTGCAATAATGTCTAAAATAACAGTTAATTTGCACTTTTTAATCTATTGATTAAAAATATGTTTATATTTTCTTCACTTGGTCATCACAAAACTGCTCACAGTCCCCCTTCCAGCACCTCTGCGGCCTCATCCCCTTTATTTACCTGTATTTAAATAATTCACTCTCTAACGCATTAGGGTCGGAGTATGTTAAAATGTAAAATGTGAGTGAGCCGAGAACACTACCAAGCAAGTCTGATGGCAGGATTTTATTCTTCTCACACAGAATTTCAAACTTTTAAAGTTCTAAATTTTTAATACCAAACAAACTAATTTTCAAAAATAGAAACAACTGAAATTGATACTTGTCCTCTATTTTTCCAGCTAAGTTTGTATAAATTAGACTGTGTTTACGTGATTCCTAGCAGCTGGCTTTAAAAAATAAAAAAAATGTAAAGCTGGCTATCAGGTATCAAAATTATTTTGACTAAATTTTAGTGAATTTTTTGTTTTGCAAGTTCTTTGTAAATAAATGAAGTGGTAAATTCAGGAAGTCCAACTTTGTGTAAACATATAAATGTGGAGAATTTTTTTCATGTGTATAATCTTGAGTAACTATCTACAAAAACTGAAATATTTTTACATAAACTCTTAAATATGGAGCACTGTGGAAAAACAGAGTGGTTCCTATTTTAAGTAATTATGACCCACAATATTAGTGTTTTTCCTCTCAGTTCTGTCTCGTGTCCTGGGTTGAGCACTTACCTCCCATGTACTGCACAAATCCGGAGCATGCGCCTTCTACTTCCAGGGCAGACTCGCTCCCACGGCACTTATGTCACTTGCCTGGGATCTTCTTTTCTGCGTTTGAGCCATGAAGGGTTTCATCTTTCTCTTCCCTAGGTGGCTTCTCTGCTCTGCCAGTGCTCACTCGACTAGCTGAGGACTTTTGTTTGTTGTGTTTGGCCTAGCAGGGATTCTCTAGGGTCTTTTATTCTTCCTTTCCCCTTCTCTCCATTTCCCTTTCCTTTCATCCCACCCAGCCCCCCTCCCCCGCCCTCCCCCCCTCCCCTCCTCAATGGGCAGCTGGTTTTGCTCTTCTGATTTATGCCTGAGGTAAAGCAGCTGCCTTTTAAAGATAAGAACCAGAGAGCAGAGATATGAAACTGACACAAGAATAACAGAGGAAAGACAAAAGGCCCCTTTCCCTAAAAATAGCTTTGTCATTAGTTTTTTTTGTTTTGTTTTGTTTTTGTTTTTTATGTTGAACACCGAGATTTATTTCCCTTTGTCTCTCTTTTTGAGCAAACCAGTCAGTCAAAGTACCTCCACCTGAAGAAAAATGAAAAGTAAGTCCTTGACTCCAAGCTGCTTTTACCAAAGTAATATGAGGACGTGAAAAGTGGCTAATTTGAATCCTCTTTGTTTTTAGTAACTGTTAAAATGGCAGTACCTCCATGAAAATAAATTGTTTGGGGGGCCAAAAAAAGAGTATCTATATATACAAAAGCCTAAGTGACCGAACGACTGGTCGCTATGACTCGCACTGACCACCAGGGGGTAGACGCTCAACGCAGGAGCTGCCCCCTAGTGGTCAGTGGGCTCCCACAGCAGGAGTGCTGCTCAGTTGACCTATCCGTCCTGGTGGCAGCCACTCACTCCCTCAGTAGTCCCGCAGGTCTAATCTCCAGAGAATGGGCCAGGCACCATGACCACTTCCCCTCCATAGACGCTCTGCAAGGAAGAAATGATATAAAAGCCACTGCCATGAACAACATAAACTGATGAAGAAAAACAGATCCAGAGACAGGGAAGCATTGACCAGATACTCAAACCTCAGAGGGAAGGAGGGGAGGGTCGGGGCAAGGGGGAGAGATTAACCAAAGGGCTTGTATGCATGCATATAAGCCTAACCAATGGACACAAACACCAGGGGGTTGAGGGCATGAATGGGAGTGGGGTTGGGGGGGCAATGAGGGGATAAGGACACATATGTAATACCTTAATCAATAAAGAAAAAAAAAGCAGCCACCAGGTGGCTCCCGACACCAGGTGTGAACATCAGTGGTACGGATCCAGATCCCGGGCCAGCAAGGGTGTCCCACGGCCTGCCTGGAAGACCGATCAAGTCCCGGCCCCCACCTTCCCACCTCGGGACCGGTGCCAGACACAGGGCTCATGGCTGGCCAGCGCTGCTGTGGCAGTGCAAGTCTCTCCTGATCAGGACTGACTGGGCGAAAGCCCGCGGCAGGCACATGGGGGCTGGGATGAGCAGGAGTGGCAGGCAGGAGCAGCAGGTGGCTTTGGACTGCTGTTTTCAGCCCAATCCCCACAGGCCACACGGAGGGACGCCACCCGTGCACGAATTCGTGCACCATGCCTCTAGTAGGAGGATAAAAAGACAAATCAGAAGAAAATGGAACTATGAACACCAAAGAAAATTGGAAGCAAAGTAAAATAAGTTAAAAAATATGAAGCAAGTGTAATACATAGATTATATTGATAAAGTTAACTCATATATTGGGACCCACAAAAAGAAGGCCATCCCAATGGCCTGGCCAAGTCATAGCAGGTAAATCTAAACTCCATCAGCCTGCACTTACAGGAAATCCAGCCTACACCAATCACAATCCTCCCCCTCAGTTCAGCCAGCTGACCTTCCCCTAGAACAGCGGTCGCCAACCTTCGGACCTCACGGACCACCAGTGGTCCCCAGACCACTGCAACCGCTGCCCTAGAAAACAGGACCTGCTAGCCTTACAAGGCAATCCCTGGCCTCCTCGCCAATCGTGCTGTTCCCTTAGTGCCTCTTCTAAGGCTCTATAAAACATTCCTTCCCCAAGTCCCTCCGGAACAGGGCTGCACTGCTGGTGAGGCTCCACAATCCATTGATTACTTTCCCTTGAGTAAAGGACATGAAACCTATTTCTAAATTATTTAGTTTTGTCATTTGACAACATATGTATGTTTATATGTGTGCATGCTATATGTATGTTTATATACACACGCACACGTGTGTGTGATGCATATTTGGGCATAGAGGAATAAGATAGTGATGGACAACTCCATTCACTGAGCAAGAGAAACCCTGTGACTCAAAAGCAAAGGCGAGGTGGCAGCTGCCACTGCCCCCTGTATGTTTCCTCCGGGGAACAGTGGCCCCAGAAAAGGCAGACATTCAGTTGTATTTTGTTTCTCTGAATATCCTCAAGGGTAAAGTTACATCACAGATGTACAAGCAGCAGGAACTGGCCTCACTCCTCTATCTGTAAACCATAATGTAATGAAGAGAGAGGCCACACATACTCTGCGCAGGGGTTCGGTGCCGGGCCTTTGGTGTCAGACAGTCAGGGTTAAGACCGTCGGCCAGCTACTGTGTCGTGATGTAAGACCTTGCTACTCAGTATGATCAGTAAGCCCACCGTGTTGGCCTACACCTGAGAGCTGGTTAAAAATGCAGAATCTCAAGTCCCGCCCCAGACCTATGAATCAGAATTTACTCACTAACAAAACTCCCAGGTGATTCTTTTCATAGAAAAGTTTGAGAAACATTGGTGAGTTACCTAATCTGTGTATGTCCCAGGTTCCTCATTTATAAAACGGACATACCAGCACTTACTCCCAGACAGGCAGACATAGCGAGTGTCCACTAACTGTTAATAAAGACAAGTCATAAAATATGGCTCAGGATTCTGGAATTGAATTCTACACACCAGTGCAGGTATGATTAAATGTAACTAAAGTTGGGTTTTCATTTTAAATGTTAACTGACTTTTATGACCATTTCTCCCAATGAAATGGTCATTTAAAATTGAGTAGTTTCAAAATGGCCATCCATACTAATTGCCTAGATAAGCAAGTCACTGTACTTTTCTAAAAATTGTGGGGTGTTTGTTTTTTAAAAACTATCTGGGCATAAGAGCCAGTCAGCTAAGCTCCTTCCTAATTCTAAATTTTTATTTTGAGGTATTAACTATAAAAAGTAACATTTATTAATTCATTTGGAATGTCACAAATTAGATATAATGATAGTATATTTCTTAGTCTATCTAATTTATGAGTATTTTACCTTAGAGGGAGAGGAAAAGAACCAAAAGGAAGGATGACCAGAGTTAAGAGGCAAAACCTGCAGGAGGGACTGAGAGATCGTGTGGATTTCTGATTTCTTTTCTATAAATCTATGCTCTCTAAGACTACATGCCGTTAAATATGTTAAGCCAGAGATTTTTTAAGCATCATGGTGCATAAGTCATGTGAGCCTCTTGTTTAAAAATGCTAATTCCAAGGATCCCACCTTCTGATCCAAGAAGTCTGAAGAATGAAGCCCCGGAATCTATATTTATAACAAACAGGATCCTTGTCCTGACACTGACCAATCGGTGGAGACCATGGCCCTGGAGGAGAACTCCTTAAAAAAAACCCCAAAACTGATGAATATTCTGCTGAAACCTCCCCTGACACCTGTGAGAAAGAGATAAAGCCTCCAGACAAAGGACCCAGCACGTTCTGTCCCTTTGGGGAGCAGCCCCTGCCAGTCCCTGTCTCCCCTTCATCCCTCCCTTTGTCCCCACAAAAGGCATGCATCTCCTAAAGTCGAAGGGACCCCATGAGGCTTGCAACCTGGGGAGCAATGGGCAGTGGCAGCTCATCGAAAGCTATTCCCCTGAACCTGTTCCCAGGCCCCCTTTTCCCTGACTTCTCAGAGGGCTAAGGCAGCCCAGCCTAGGCTCTTGCTGCTTCTTCAGTACCAGCCCTTCCTTGCTGCACTGTCCCCAGCTTTCATAAACGCTCCCTCATCGCCACCTGGACCCGTGCTGTGAAATCTTTCCTGCAGGAAGTCAAGAGCCCACACTGCCGGCCAGCCCTAGGCAGACCCACTCAGGGCCACTGCCCCTTTCCAATAACAGTATAATATAAACACTTTTTTCCTCACAAATACATACTCATAGGCACTCCGCACTGTTGCATACAGATAGAACTGTCATTTGGAAAATATATATATGAGTTTCAACTTTGATGTAAGTTCTATGTTGAGCATAATAAGCAGCAGTTAAGAAAATTAATGTCCATGCTTCTCTTTGTCATAAGACTGACCTAAACTGTTCTTATAAGGATCACATGAAGTATTTCAAAAACTCTAAAGCAATTTTATTTATTTATTTATTTTTTATTTTTTTTAATTTCTTTATTGATTAAGGTATTACATATGTGTCCTTATCTCCCCATTACCCCCCCCAGCCCCCCCTCTCATGCCCTCACCCCCCTGTTGTCTGTGTCCATTGATTAGACTTAAATGCATGCATACAAATCCTTTAGCTAATTTCTCCCCCTTACCTCCACCCTCCCCTACCTTCCCTCTGAGTCTTGATGGTCTGATCGATGCTTCTCTGTCTCTGGATCTGTTTTTGTTCATCAGTTTATGTTGTTCATTATATTTCATAAATGAGTGAGATCATGTGGTATTTATCTTTCTCTGACTGGCTTATTTCACTTAGCATAATGCTCTCCAGGTCCATCCATGCTGTTGCAAATGGTAAGAATTCCTTCTTTTTTTACCGCAGTGTAGTATTCCACTGTGTAGATGTACCACAGTTTTTTAATCCACTCATCTGCTGTTTCCATATCTTTGCTCTGGTGAATTGTGCTGCTATGAACATAGGGGTGCATATATCCTTTCTGATTGGTGTTTCTAATTTCTTGGGATATATTCCTAGAAGTGGGATCACTGGGTCAAATGGGAGTTCAATTTTTAGTTTTTTGAGGAAACTCCATACTGTCTTCCATAGTGGCTGCACCAGTCTGCATTCCCACCAGCAGTGCACGAGGATTCCCTTTTCTCGGCATCCTCTCCAGCACTTGTTGTTTGTTGATTTGTTGATGATAGCCAGTCTGACAAGTGTGAGATGGTACCGCACTGTCGTTTTGATTTGCATCTCTTGGATGGTTAGTGACTGAGTATGTTTTCATATGTCTCTTGGCCTTCCTTCTGTCTTCTTTCAAAAAGTATCTATTTAGGTCCGTTGCCCATTTGTTGATTGGGTTGTTTATCTTCCTTTTGTTAAGTTGTAAATATATTTTTATTGATTTCAGAAAGGGAGAGGAAGAGAGAGATAGAAACATCAATGATGAGAGAGAAGAATTGATTGGCTGCCTCCTGCACACCCCCTACTGCGGTTGAGCCCGCAACCCAGGCATTTGCCCTTAACCAGAATCGAACAGGAGACCCTTCAGTCCGCAGGCCAATGTTCTATCCACGAGCCAAACCAGCTGGGGCTCTAAAGCAATTTTAAATATAATGTTGATGATTATATTTCTTCAGCCTATAATTCTTTTCACTTTTATAAAGTCCCTGAGGGCAGGGACTGCATCTTTTAAATTGAACAGCTATTGTTTTAGCTTGCCTAATATTCCTTCCCCCTTTAGTTTGGTAACAGAATCCTGATTTTCCTTAGGGAAATCTCTGTTCTTGCATGTTCAGTCCATGCTGCTGGTGGGGAGGAAAGTGGCTTGAGTTTGGGTCCAGCCACCGGCCTGTGACTGGCCTAACAAATCTGGGTGCTTCATTCCTCCTTGTCACTGTGATCAGTTCAGGAATTTGTAAGTGATCCAAGACCGGCCAATGGGAGCCAGCCCCAGAAGTTTTGCTGAAACCATTGGGAAAGAGAAGTCTCTTCTTCCTGAAGTAGCCAAGCCTTCCGTTAAATATACCCTAGAGCAGTGGTTCTCAACCTTCCTAATGCCAAGGCCCTTTAATACAGTTCCTCATGTTGTGGTGACCCCCAATTTCATTGTTACAAATTGAACATAGTTAAAGCATAGTGATTAATCACAAAAACAATATGTAATTATATATGTGTTTTCCGATGGTCTTAGGAGACCCCTGTGACAAGCTGAGAACCGCTGCCCTAGAGTCATGTTCACCATCACAAAAGAAAGCCTAGGTGAAAAAGAAGCCAAATGTAGAAGAAAAGAGAGGCAAGAAATCCGGGGCCCTGAATTAGTCACACTTAGATTTCTTCCAGCAGAAGAACCTCTCTCTTTCTCTCTCTTTCCTACCAAAGCAATTGCCATGCAGTTGGAGGTTTTCAAAAAATGCTGATCAATTTGTATGCAAATGAAATAAAACTCCTTAGTCACAGATGACAAGGCAGGGAGGTTGTTCAGCTTCATCATTGCAATGTTTTGGTGATTTGTTAAAAAATACATAACACGTACATACATATAACTGACAGGGTTTTAAAATTCAATCAGCAGAATACCCAAAAACATCTTATATAGCTCCTAGACGTTAAAAGTAGTCACATCCTAAGTTATCATTCTCCTTTGAACAATTCGCCAAATAATTGACTCACTTGTTAACAGAAGGCATTCAGCTTAAAGGATGAGTCACAACCTGATTGTCTGGTCCCACTTACAATCGCAGAGCTCGGCTCTCTCTCCTCTCACTCCTTCTTGTTTTTGAGATCTCAACCCCATCACTTACCTTTCACTCCTGCGTCTGTGAGAATCAACTAGAAAAGGGGCTCTCTAGGTAGGTAGATCTGCAGTTTCCCTCTTTGTTCATATGGATTTTTAAAAATTAAAAGGATGGCTGCATGTGAACAATTCTTTATTCTTTTAACATGCTGCCATCATGTGGTTGCTTTGCTCATTCACATTCAAATGTGCGAAGAACAATGGTTATTCATCCAGGTGCAGAGGAGGACGCTGCCAAATTAAATGCAAGTGAATAGAATACATTCTTCCCTTAAACTTAGTGCAGAGGACGGTAGCAAATATGTACAATTTGCCAAAGCTGTGGATGATACCTGTAATTTGCCAACACGCAAGCTGAAATGTGGCCGGC
Source organism: Myotis nattereri (assembly GCF_964212035.1). Taxonomy (NCBI): domain Eukaryota; kingdom Metazoa; phylum Chordata; class Mammalia; order Chiroptera; family Vespertilionidae; genus Myotis; species Myotis nattereri. The sequence continues at coordinate 162,787,460 of NC_138075.1, forward strand.
ACCTAAGAAGGCTTAGACTAAGTGCCAAGCAGATTCCGAGGGAAGCGTTTACTGTCTCAGACTTCAGTCTGTCTTTAAAATTCAAAGGCTGTAATTTTAATAAAGCTATCTAATAAAATTTAACAGTATTTTCTTATATTATAACCCCTTCCAACATAGCTGCCATCTCCATTTTAATTCTGAGGTCCTTGAGGCCAACAGAGAATTTGCTATATGTCTCAATAATGTAAAAGCAAAAGCAAGACTCGTTGTTCACAATTTGGTATAAAAATACCTCGGACTTGTACAGCTTCCTATGGTAGTCTATAATGTATCTTTATTTGTGTGTTTATTCTCTTTTGTTTTTGTGTTTTTTTTACTCCTGTGAGACAGATTATGCAGATACATTATAGAAGTTTCCATAAAAATTTTCTGACTCTCATCCATTTCTTTACTGCATTTTGCTTTATGTACAGGTGTTCAAAACTATGATTTCATTTGATTGTATGGATCCATGTGAAAATACGAGTTTTGAGGTTTTGTATATGATTTCCCATAATCAAAGAGTCAGTTAAATTAGTAGGATTCAGTTTTACTGCAATACTGTCAAACTGTTTTCAGAATAAGTTTTAGCACCTAGAGAGAATTAGAGAAGTTGTGCCTTTTTAAATTTCCAAAAGATGATAGATAGATAGATAGATAGATAGATAGATAGATAGATATAGTTTTTTGGTGCTGCATACAGGACAAAAACTACCAAATTCTGCTGGTATTTAATTACCTAGATTATGTCTGCAGGTTATTCTTTTAAAATGTTGCAACCATGGTTTGTATATAGAGAGGTCTTCTTGGGCCTGCCCATATTTAGAAATGCCATTACCTCAGACTGCTTTCTTCCCAAATTAGAAGCCAAGACAGTCCTTTATAGTCTCTTTTTCTCCTCTCCGAGACAGACATTTTATTAAGATTAGCAACCAGATTGGCCTTGATGTGTCTTCCTCAACATTCATGTTTTGAGGTCCTCACCCATAGTAGCTCAGAATGAGACCTTATTTGGAAACAGGGTCTTTACCAAGATAAGCAAGTTACAATTAGATCATTTGTATGGGCCCTGATTCAATACAACTGGGGCTGTCCTTATAAAAGTGATAAACTCGGGCACAGACACATACAAGGGAAGACGATATGTAGACACAGGGAGAAGATAACCATCTATAAGCCAAGGAGAGAAGCGTGGAATGGATCCTTCCTTTGCTGACTTGAGAAAGAACCAACCTTGCTGAAGCCTGGATCTTGGCCTTCTCGTCTCCTAAGCTATGAGAATTACATTTCGGTATTGCTTAAGCCACCCACACTGTGGTACTTCGTTACAGCAGCTCTAACAAACTGATACAATTAGCCTGAGGGAAAGGGGTTCTATTAACTTTTCTTTAGGCCATGTGTATATCTGTGGCTAGCCCTAACTTAACTGTTGTAATGCTAGAAAATATAAAAACAATAAACTGATTTTCATTCAGAAAATATTAGTGTGTTAAATAATTTTTTATTAAAAGTAAGCTAGTGAAAAGAGATGGTGTAATTTAAAAGTTAGATTAATGGATTAAAAATGGGAACTTCCAGGAATAAATTTTAGCTTTGGGGGCTAATTGTCCAAGTGCACCCTTTTATGTCCTGTCCCACCCAAACCTCTGATCAGCTTATGTGACTAGAGGGCCAATTATTTTCCTCCTTAGCCCTTAGTATTTCAGGCCAAGAGAACAGAGTGTTTATCAGTCTTGATTCTCAAGTACCAGTCTTACAAAGACCTCTGCCAAGAGAAGAAGAAAATCAGTAGAGAACTACTGATGACAACTGTCAATATTTTTGGCCACCCTTCCAATTATAGAGCCTCCTCATCTTGTCAGGCAGAAGATGAAAATGCCTGGTTCTGGTTTCCAGAACTTTCTCCCAGTGAGAGCATAAACCCCTGACCCAACAGACCAGACATACCTAAACTGACCAAAGCAGATGTTATGGGTCCAAAGAAGCAGGGATTTCTCCAAATCCACGTGAGATGAGCCAATAGTAGTCACATCCAGTTTCTGGGGTAACAGGAAGAGCTGTGCTCCAACAGCGCTGGGCGTCCATCAGCAGTGATCAAGCCACATGGATAGCGCTCAACAACTGTGATGGATTCATGATTGTGTAATGTGACTCTAACCACAATTCAGAGATCAAGAGCCTGGTTGCCTGCCTACCAAAGATTCTAGAGTCACTCCATTTGTGTGTAAATCATCCATAGTTCTGTTGCTTCCAACTAAGAACTCTGACGTAAAGAACATGGGATTTTTAATTTATCTGTTTTTTTAAAGAGAAACTATATATATATATATATATATATATATATATACAGACTAGAGGCCCAGTGCACAAAAATTTGTGCACTCAGGGGAAAGGGGGGGTCCCTCAGCCTGGCCTGTGCCCTCTCACAGTCTGGGACCCCTCGGGAGATAACGACCTGCTGGCTTAGGCCTGCTCCCGGGTGGCAGAGGGCAGGCCCAATCCCTAGGTGCAGCCCCTGGTCGGGCTCAGAGCAGGGCTGACTGGGGAGTTGGGGTGCCGCCCCTGTCATGCACAGAGCAGGCTGGATCTGGAGGTTGCAATGCCACCCTCAGTCACACTCAGGGTAGGGCTGATTGGGAGGTTGCGGCACCACCCCGTCACGCACAGAGCAGGGCCCATCAGGGGGGTTGGGGCTCTGTACCCTGTCATGCACAGAGCAGGGCCGATCAGGGGGTTGGGGAGCTCCCCCCTGTCACTCACAGAGTAGGGCCAATAGGGGAGTTGGGGCACCACCCCCTGTCACACACAGAGCAGGGCGGATCAGGGGTTTGGGGTGCCGCACCCTGTCACACTCAGGGGAGGGCCGATGGGGAGGCTATGGCTCTACCCCGTCACACACAGAGCAGGGCCGGTTGGGGGCGGGGGGGGGGGGGGGGCACCTTCCCCTGTCATGAACAGAGCAGGGCCGATAGGGAGGTTGTGGCCCCACCCCCTGTCACACACAGAGCCGCAGGGCGATCAAGGGGTTTGGGTGCTGCCCCCTGTCACGCTGATCCCGGTGCCGGGAGGCCTCTCAGCTCCGCTGATCCCAGTGCTGGGAGGCATATTACCCTTTTACTATATAGAATAGAGGCCTGGTGCATGGGTGGGGGCTGGCTGGTTTGCCCTGAAGGGTGTCCTGGATCAGGGTGGGGGTCCCCACTGGGGTGCCTGGCCAGCCTGGATGAGGGGATGATGGCTGTTTGCAGCTGGTCACACACCCTTCAGGGTGGGGGTCCCCACTGGGGTGCCTGGCCAGTCTAGGTGAGGGGCTGAAGGCTGTTTTCAGGCCGACTGAAGCTCCCAACTGCTCCTTTTTTTCTTTTCTTTTTTTTTAATCTGGGCCAGCTTTAGGTCTGAGGCTCCAGCTCTTAGGCCTCCACTGCTGAAAGCAGGTATCTGGTTTGTTTCCGTTCCATAATCGAAACAATGTATAACTCCAGCTCTGAGATCCCAGCTCACTGAAAGCAGGTTTCTGGGGTTTTGTTTAGCTTCTATATTTGTTACAATGTTTCAAACTGCAGGCTCAGAGGCTGGCAAGGCAGGCGGGGAAGGTTGGTTTCCTCCGTTACTGAAGCAAGCAAGCCTCATGTTAGTTTCAAGCTGCCTGGCTGCCGGCCGCCATCTTGGCTGGCAGTTAATTTGCATATTGCCCTGATTAGCCAATGGGAAGGATAGCGGTCGTATGCTAATTACCATGTTTCTCTTTTATTAGATAGAATAGATATAGATATAGATATAGATATAGATATAGATATAGATATAGATATAGATAGATATATTGATTTTAGAGAGGAAGGGAGAGGGAGAGAGAGAGACAGAAACATAAATGATGAAAAAGAATCATTGATCTGCGGCCTCCTGCATGCCTCCTGCACGCCTCCTACGGGAGACCAAGCCTGAAACCCAAACATGTGCCCTTGATCAGAATCGAACCCGGGACCCTTCAGTCCACAGGCTGACAGTCTATCCACTAAGCAAAACCAGCTAATTTATCTTTTAACAAATACAGAATCCTCTAATTATTTTTCTTTTACACAATATGAAAAGAGATTACAACAGTTACTCGATGTATATATAAATTCTTTAGGAATAGTTAAGAGAGAGAAGGGCCAGAGTCAAACAGAAAAAGGAAGATAGAAAATGAAATGCAGAAGGAAAGGTGATCATTAAAAATTTGTCCAAAGTTTAAAAAAAAATTTTAAGATTAAAAACCTTCTGTCTTGTTTCTGACAATTATTTAGCTATTATTTTATATAATTTTTAAAAATCTGTGTGAGATGTATCTTTGTTACCTAAATACTATAAACATTGGCAAGTGATATTATTATATAATTAAACACATCAAAAGATGGTCAGCCTCACTCACAATAAGAGATTGCAATTTAAAACAACAGTGAGAAACTCTTTCATCTGTCAAATTGGCAAAACCAGAAAAGTTTGATGATACACTGTGTTGGAATGAGTGTAAGAAAACGGGCCTTCCGCCTGTGGGAATATAAATTGGTCTTTTTTTTTTTTTGGAGGGAAATTCAGAATCAACCATCAAGATTACACATGCTTCTGTCCTTTGACCCAGCATTTCTATTTTTAGGAATATGTTCTGTCAATAGATACATGCACAAAACTACAAAAATAAAAATATCTTAATTGCAGCTGTAATAGAAAACTAAGCCAATTCTGATATATCCAAACAATGAAATGTTATGAAGCTGTTAAAATAAACCAGGAGCTCTCCACATGCTGCTAAGGCAATCAGAGCCAAGACTTATTCAGAAGTAGGAGGAAAAACTGTTTTATTACATAGCATGTTACCATTAGGGAAAAACAATAATTATAATTATCTCTGTATTTATTACTATGCTTGTATTTATATGCTGTATATAGCCAGCATATTTCTAGATGTTCTCATTTTTTTTAAATACTGCTAATACAAGTAGGGATTGCTTCTGAATAAGGAAAATAAGTGTCCAGGAAATTGGGGAAACAGGTAGATTAGACATATATATATGCTTTTTCCCACCTTCTGAATTTTATGTTTCTGTATTATCTACTCAAAAAATGGTCAACTATATAGCTCATAGTACTTGTGTAATACTATTTGTTTTTAAAGCTCTATCATTGCCATAGCAATAAATTATATGCATTATTTTGATATTTTTTGACATTTTTATTGATTTCAGAGAGGGAGAGAGAAATGGAAACATCAATGATGAGAGATATTCATTGATTGGCTGCCTCCTGCACGCCTCCTACTGGGGATTGAAAGAGGCTGATGCTCTATCCACTGAGCCAAACTGGCTAGGGCTTATTTTGATCTTTTAAGTAAAATTTTAAAATTGTGTTTTAAAGGATATTGATAAAATATGCACACATCATACTACTTTAATTTTAATGTCTTCAATATTTACTGTAAATAATAAATAATTTCAGGGGAAATGTGCTATTTCCATCATTCCAGATACAGATTTTTCTATGGGTAAGTGAAATTTCTATAGACTAGGAGTTGGCAAACACTTTCTCTAAAGGTCCAGATAGTAAATTCTTGAGACTTTATGTGCCATATGGTCTCTGCTGTTAACTAGTCACCTCTGCCTTTGTAGCTCATCATGGGCTGAGTTCCAATAAAACTTTATTTACAAAAGCAGGTTGTGGGTCATAGTCTGCCGACTCATGCTATACACAATAAGAACTAATAACAATTAGAGAACAAAGTCATTAACGTAGACTATACATAGAAGGGTAGGCAATGTATAAAATGTATTCTATGCAGTAGAAACTGAACGTGTCAAGATACAGACATAGGACTATGCATTAGTAGAACCTCCAAACAGGTCTATAATGGGGAAAGAATTCACTTAGGCCAGGGCTAAGAAATTTGGAGGATGTATAAATGAATGTTATGAGTCATGGTGGGCAGATTATTAATGGTCCTGAAAGTCTGTTTAGTGGAGCAGAGCGAGGCAGAAATCAGCATAATAGGGCTGACATGCATCAGGTGTCAGAGCGCACATGGAATGAGAAAGGCATCCACATTGGGAGAGGGATGGTCCAGTTTGGGTATCAGAGTATGAGAAGAATGAGGTGAGCATCCCTGAAGGAAGATGAGCCCAGTGATGGCGAACCTATGACACACGTGTCAGAGGTGACACGCGAACTCATTTTTTTGGTTGATTTTTCTTTGTTAAATGGCATTTAAATATATAAAATAAATATCAAAAATATAAGTCTTTGTTTCACTATAGTTACAAATATCAAAAAATTTCTATATGTGACACGGCACCAGAGTTAAGTTAGGGTTTTTCAAAATGCTGACACGCCGAGCTCAAAAGGTTCGCCATCACTGTCCTAGAGGTTCAAAAGAAGAAGGGAGGGAGCTCTCAGTTCCCATGTGGAGTGAGGAAAGCCCCCATGCTAGGCAACTTGGAGCCCAAAAGAGTGAGGCTGACATGCTTGAGGGAAAGCAACCTGACATCGGGTGTCAGCGCCAGAACAGAATGAGAAGGGTTTTCATATGATGTGGGATGGAGGGAGGATGTTAGAGGCTGAGCAGGGCAAGGAAGGTGTTCCACAAGGGAAATATGTGGCTGGAGTATCAGAGCCTACGCAGAGTGAAGACAGCATTAACCTTGCTGGGCAGCCCATGCCGGACACCAGAGCCTGAGGAGGGTGTCCCTGCATGGGGACAACCTGGTATGGGGTTTCAGACTCGGAGTGGGTTGAGGAGGGAGTCCACATGGGAAGAAGACCCAGCTGGAGGTGTCAGAGTTCATGCAGGAAAAAGAGGCCATCTGTATAAGAAAAGGCCCAGTGCAGGGTACTGAAGCCCAAGGGAGGTGAGGGATTCCTCTATGCACGGAAAGTGCCCTGGAGTGGTATTAGCACCTGAGTGAGGAAGATGCATAGCAGTGGGGGTGCCTAGCCCAGTGCAGGGAATCAGCCTGAGCATGAGGCAGGGATGGGAAGCTCCCACACTGGAGAGGGGCTGCAGTAGACTGACTAAATAAATATGAAAAGGGAGAAAAACGAGATGGAATTCTATGCTGCTTAATTGGAATCGAAGGTATCGATGTAACCTCATGGATCTGTAGATATATGTAGAAATTAATGCAGTTGTAAATGTATATTACACATGTATGCATATGTATGTGTACATATTCCCCACCTCTAACCAGCGATAGGGCTTGCGGCAGGGACTACCCTCAATCTCATCTCTGTCCCTGGTAACAATGAGCTCACCAAGCACACAGAAGATCAGTGCTCATCCGTTTCCCCTCAAAAAGGAGCAAGGACTCCTTGAAGAAATGGCTGATTTCAAGGATAGGATCCACCAAGTACAAGATGGGACTGGGCACCTTATGCACCCAGATAAGGAAGTGGTCCAGAATAATGAGTGTCAAGGTCATAAAATTCAATGACAAACTGATGGTTATTTCAGACTGAGATGAAAATGACCTGGCAACTACATGCAATTTGTGTTTCTGGACTAGATCCATTGGCAACAAAGGACATATTGGGACAAATGAAGAAACTTGATTGAGATCTGTCAACTGGATGTGGATTTGATGATAGTAATGCAGGAATGGTGATTTCCTGGCTTTGATGGCTATCCTGTGGTTATATAGGAGAATATCTGTGTTTGTAAAGAATATACTCCAAAGCATTGGCCAGTGATGAGTATCTACTTAGTATCTAATGGTTTAGGGCAGTGGTTCTCAACCTTCTGGCCCTTTAAATACAGTTCCTCACGTTGTGACCCAACCATAAAATTATTTTTCATGGCTACTTCATAACTGCAATGTTGCTACTACATAATTCATAATGTTGTTATGAATCATAATGTAAATATCTGATAAGGAGGATGGTCTTAGGCGACTCCTATGAAAGGGTCGTTTGACCGCCAAAGGGGTCGCAACCCATAGGTTGAGAACCGCTGGTTTAAGGGGAAAAGAATACTGTACTTGTAACTTTTCTGTAAATCTAAGATTATTTCAAAAAAATGTAGAAAGTGTTTGTATTTTAATACTTATCTCTTTCATGACTCAACTATCCCTTTCTCAGTGAAGTCTTCCATGACAATCCCATTAAAACTTCAGCCTTAGCTCAGCACTCCCTATTCCTCTACCCTGACTTATTTTCTTCATAGGGCTTAGCCTCACATATAATACAATCTATATAACTTTGTGTTTGTTTTTTATCTGCATCCCTACTTACATCCATCCCACTACTAGAATGTAAGTCCCTTGAAGGCAAGGCTCTGTACCATTCACTGTTGTAACCATGTCTAGAACAGAGGCTGGTATATAGCGGGTATTTGATATTCATTAAGCTACTGAATGCAGTTGGTTGTTCAGGGACAGAGTCTGTTTTTGCTCTATAAATTGGTGGCTCTTTGGTCTTCAAAAACCGAAGGCATTTTGTTCCACTAAGTTTTGGTCTAAGTCTGTTAAATAAGATATGGGGTTAAGGATCCTTAAAACTCAACTAACTCCCTCATTCTAACTTCTAATTTTAAAAATTCCAAAAGTAAGTGTACTAGTATGGGTAGATATGAATAAAACAATAAAAGAGATCTCACAAGTTTGTAATAAAATATATTGCCATATCTCACATCTTTACATGTGGTTCATTTAAAAGTCATGCATAGTATGTTGTACATGAACAGATAAATGGATAAAGTGGCATGATCTGACACTGAACACCAGGACTAGAGGGCAATAATTCAAGGATTAAGGAAACAATTACATAAGCAAAGTGCCTCTTGGACAGCATGAGGCCAACATTTTGAGAATCTCCACCTTAGATCTGAGAATGCAGATCTAGATTAAAGCAATAAACCCCAAAGTGTACATGACTATGGAATAGAGACAGCACAAGAGAAGAACAAAAACTAAAATAAAATGAAGAAAATGTGGTATATACATACAGTGTAATATTATTCAGCCTTAAAAAAGAAGGAATCCTGCAATATGTGACAACATGGAGGAACTTTGAAGACATTAAGCTAAGTGAAGTAAGCCAGTCACATACTCTATGATTCCACTTTGTGAGGTGCCTAAAATCATCAGACTTACAGAAGCAGAGAGCAGAGCAGTGAATGCCAGGGGCGGGGGCAGGGGAAAAGGGGAGCTGCCAAACAATGTGTATAAAGTTTAAGTTATGCAACATTAATAAATTCTAGAGATCTGCTGTACAACATTGTGTTTATGGTCAACATTATTGTATTGTACACTTAAAAATCTGTAGAAGGGGTAAATGTCATGGTAAGTTTTACCCACAATAACATAAAAATGAAAACGTTAAAAATGCATACATATCTTGCTTTTATTCAGATTTTACTACATAATTGTTGATATATTTATATATACTACTTCCTGAATATAACTATTTCTTAATATTCCACACACCACTCTTAATTAAATCAAAATGTTGCCTTTGTAATATTTATGAATTTACCTTGTATTGAAAATGACTGTTGAGTATATTTCTGAGTCACAAAATTAGCACCATTATGCATATTTAAGCCTATTTTGAGTAAAGTTGTTCTAAAAAGTATAATTTAATTACAAATTAACATCAATAATTTATGGGGAGCATTTGAGATCTTGCTCCCCAGCATATGTCATCGTTTGGCTCAACTAAACTCATAAAAATTAGCTATAGGTTTGAACAATTCTTATGTCAACATTTACTTGGCATAGTGGACAAGATGCTGAAGAAGCCCACCCAAGACCAACCTGTGGACCCAGCCACGATGCTAGGTACCAGCAAGGGCCCACCAGCTCAGCTCCCTGCTCCCCATCTGGTGAACTTGGGTGAGTCTCTCAGAATCCCAGGCCTCCTTGCTTTAAATAACAGGCCATGACTTTATTTGAACTGTTCTTAGAAATCCTCGAGGTGGATAAGGGTTGAGACAAACCAGGAGGAAATAAATGGGTTGCTGCTTTTAATTTTGGCTTTTAATTTGATTGCTTACTGAGAGTCTGAAGAAAATCTTTGCTGGTTAAATGAGCGACTGAACTCTCATTAGTTCCAAAAGAGAAAGGACACTTGCTACCCCAACCTGAATAGCCAATGCGGTGAAGAGAGTCGTTCAGATTCCAGAATTTGGAGTTGCGGAGACGGGTGCTGGGAGTCGTCCAGTATGGTAATGAAGCAGATCCCAGAGAAGCCAGCGGGAACTCCAGGGAGAAGGGCAGGGTGCCCTGAAATGGGTACATCCCAAGATCAGGCCCTGTGCCTGTCAGCGTCTGGTAAGAAAAGCAAAGAATGTTTGTGGGGCTCTGGCCAGTGTGGTTCAGGTGACTGGAGCGTCGCCCCGTACCCCTAATTTTAGCATGCACTCTTAGTAAAAGCCGGTTCTAAAGTCTATCTCTCAATGCTTCCAAAAGAGGATTTGGGTATGGATATTTATATAAATGGATCAACCTGTGATGTCATTTAGGTGTCAACCCAATTCTTTGAGGAATTAAAAATGTCTCTCCTTATTTTAAAAGGTGGGAGGTCATTTGGAATGTGACATAAATTTTAAATGCTTCCAGGGCAAAATTTGGATTTGATTGTTCTTTTATAAACTAGTGAGTTTTTCTCATGGCTAAAAGGTCTCTGTTTTTTTGTCTGTCTGTGCATGTCTATATATGTACAGGGGTGAGCAAAAGTAGCTTTACGGTTGTTCATATGGAAAATAATGCAAAAATTAATAAACAGTAATACAAGAATCAGGTACTCACAACTGTAAACCTACTTTTGCCACCCCTTTATGGTTGTAAATGTAAGGTAATTTTTTTTTACCACCAAATGGTATTCTTAAAATTAACTTAAAGGCAAGTGCTTGTGAGGATTGGATATTCTAAAATTCTTAGAAATGTAAAAACTAATTAAAATGCTTTTCAAGTTCACATTGTCTAAGATTAATCCTCAGTAAATAAAAGTTAGCTTAAGTTTGTTGGTTTAAATAAAACAGACCTGTCTTTATTTAGCCTGGGTTTTACAAAGTAAATCCATGTTAATAATTGACTTTTATGTCTATGAAAAATGTTTCTAGAGGTTATAAAATGTCTTTATAAAATGCCCAAGCTAAAGAATGCTAATTGATCACTTCTTAGTTTTCATTAGACTGAGGTTCCAAGGGTTAAAACCTCAATATACGTAGGGAAAACTTTGTGGTGTTTCAGAAGGGCCCCTGGGACCCCTCAAAAGATTTGAAATTGCATGGGAAGCATCTATATATAAAAAAAAGCCAGTGTCTGAGACGACCAGGACGACCAAACGACCGGACCGTGAGGTGCATTGAGCACCTCTCGGTCCCACCCCCGCGGCCCATAGGCTCCATTTGCAGCAAGGCGGGTGGCGGGCAGGGCTGCGAGTTCCGCCAACAGTGGCAGTGGCGAGCGGATGGGCAGGGCTGCGAGCAGCGACGGGCTACCGGGTGTGATTTCACACTGGGCTTCTAGTTGTAAAATAAGTGATGAAAACTTCTAGGATACTTTGTGTAGGTAAACAATGGTTGTAAATTAAACAAATAGGGTTATGAGAAACCCAAGATGGCCCCTTGGTTCTTCCCTACTCCCTGACGCCCCATTTTCGGTTTTTGCATTCCTTCATGCATCACAGTGCATTTAAGCTGGACTTAGATGAAGGAACTTATGAGCTGACATTATTGAAAGGAGAAATCTTACACTATTGTCAAGGTTTGATAGAGTCACTTCAAGAAAACGCCAAGTTGCAAATGAGCTCCCAGGAGACAAAGGCTGTAAAGATTATTGACTGCCACCTGGAGATTTTTTTTTTTTTTTTGAAAGAACATCAAATAAACACTCTCCAACCTCATTGGAAGGTACTTTATCCGATGCTTAAAAGAAGCTGCAGTACTGTTACACTGCAGATCACTTGAGATCTTACTCTCTAGTGTATATCAGCAGTTTGGCTCAGATAAAATCTTGTAAAAATTTAAAAAATAATAATGTATAGAAATTTTAAAAATTTACTGGTGAGTAGATAAGTATTTTTAATCCATTATTCCAAATATTTGGGACATTTCAAAATATCCACATTTGCCTTCTACCATATAACTCTAACAAAATAGAGATTTTACTTTGTTTCTTATGTCCTAGAAATATACTTCTTTATTTAGAAATAGGGTTATTTGTTGTTGCATCAAATATCTACAAGGCAAGTCTGAAACCAGGGCAATATAATAGTTACTTACATTACAAAATATTGTTTCCCAGTAGTGACTAATATACACTTTTTTGCTTTGTGTGTGTGTTCCATTTGTGGTTTTAGAAATACTCACAAAGTAACTGGTAATGATAATCACCACAGTTGCACATGGTAGTTGAAGAACAATTTTCATTATGTAAGTCATATAACAATTGAATATGTAAGTCTAGATAGAACATTAATCAATTCTTTATATTACTATCCAGATTTAAATGTTGCTTTAATGGACAGGATAAATTGCAATATAAATAATGGCAATGCACTTTTAAGTATTTTGTAAAATCTTATGGGATACCAATAACTTGCCATATGAAAGCCCATTATAACATTTGAAGATGACATGTAAAATTCATGATTCCCTATCATATCTAAGTATTGCTTTGAGTTCTATTAAAAATATAGATATTATTGCTTCAGCAGAGTGAAGCTTTGCCCCATTCTAATTCATTTTAAAAACTATCACAAAGTTTCAATGAATCACAAAATGTTTAATTTGGCAAGCTGTCAAGATATATTAAATGAAAATATTGATCATAACTCTATTTTTCTAAAATAAAAGCAAGAAAAACAAATATTACAAAGTATATAATAACTTATTAATTGCATATTCCTTTATACTACCCAAACATCACTGGTCTATTAACAGAAGGCCAGACATGCCAACTATAATTAAAATCAGTCATCCTTTACATTTTCTGAGTTGGAGTTATGTAAAAACAACATAGCTCTTCACACTTCTATTTTTGTCATTGTAAATGTAATTTTTCAATGTAGGAGAATAATGCATATATTTATTTAACAATGTTAGCTTAATTTTTAACATGTAAATATTCATGAATATCTACACTAATAAAAGAGAAAAATGGTAATTGGCGTACGGCGATACCCTTTTCATTGGCTAATCAGGGCTATATGCAAATTAACTGTCAACTAAGATTGGCAGTTAAATGCCAACTAAGATTGGCAGTTAACTGCCAACAAGATGGTGGCTAATTTGCATATGTAGGCACAATGCAGGGAGGCGAAAGGGAAAGCAGGAAGAAGCCCCCTGCCACTGACAGTGATCGGAAACCCAAGGGGGAGCTAAGAGCTGGGGGGCAGGGCAAAGGCGGCCCTGGGGCCATGATCAGAGAATCAGACGCCTTTGCCACCCTGGCCAGTGATAGCAGGAAGTACGGGTGGAGCCAGCGATGGGAGCTGGGCACGGTAGAAGCTGGCAGTCCCAGGAGCTAGGGGTCCCTTGCCTGGGCCTAAAGCGAAGCCCACGATCGCGGCGCCTCCCGCTGCCACTGCAGGTCCCCGCTGCCTGGGCCAGATGCTTAGGCCAGAGGCATTAGGCCTGGGCAGGGGCGGAGCCTGCAACCACGGGGAGCTGGGGGTCCCCTGCCCAGGCCTGACACCTCTGCCGGAGGCCTCAGGCCTGGTCAAGGGGCCGATCTGGTGATTGGTGATCGGAGGGTGATGAGGGTCAACTCCTCTGGCCGAGGCATCAGGCCTGGGTGGGGGGCGGAGCCAGGGATTGGGGGGATATGATGGTCCCCTTGCCCAGGCCTGAAGCCTGGGTTAGAGGTGTCAGGCTTGGGCAGGGGGTGGAGCAAGCGTTCAGAGGGAGATGGGGGTCCCCTGCCCAGGCATGATTCCTGGGCCAGAGGCGTCAGGCCTGGGCAAGGGGCCGATCAGGCGATCGGAGGGTGATGGGGGTCAACGCCTGAGGGCTCCCAGTATGTGAGAGGGGGCAGGTTGGGCTGAGGGACACTCTCCCCGCCCCCCCACACCCAGTGCACGAATTTCGTGCACCGGGCCCCTAGTAGTATATAAGCCTCCACAAATGCAAGGGCTGAATTATTAAAAGTTGTTACATAAATGTCTAAAGCAGGTACTGTTTCATTCTCAAGAAACTAAGAATTTATGTGTTATTTACCTGCCTTATTTACAGTTTGTCAGCAGACAGAGTTTGTGATGCTGAAGAGATGACCATGAAGACTGAAAAAAAAGCAAAAATGTAGCAATTCTATATAATAAAAGTGTAATATGCAAATTAACCGAATGGTGGAACGAACGGGGGCAGGGCCAGAGAGCAGGTGGTGCCAGGCCAGCCAAGGGCAGAGGGAGGGGACAGCGATGGGGTAGGGTGGAAGGTGGTGACCAGCAGCAGGGCAATGGGGGCCAGCGCCATTCCCTGATTGCCCGCCCAGTCACCTCTTGCAAAGGAAGGCCATGAGCAGTGGCAGTAGTGGGGCAATTCGGGGCAGGGCCGGCCGCTCACTGCCCCAGATTGGCCCGGCTGGATCGCCTCCTGCAGAGGGAGGCCACCAGTGGCACTGGTGCAATGTGGGTGGGGCTGGCCACTCGCTGCCTGAGCCATCCCCTGATAAGCCCGCTAGTCATCTCTCACAGGGGGAGGCCAGACTGCAGCTTAGGCCCCCTCCCTTTGGGGAGGGGGCCTAAGCCATTCGTTGGACATACCCTAAGGGCTCCTGGACTGTGAGAGGACACAGGCCAGGCTGATGGACCCCCCCACCGAGTGCACAAATTTTTGTGCACTGGGCTTCTATAGGGATAATAATAAAAATTGGTTACTCATTGTTATTGACTTCTGTATTGTCTAATTTCCTGTCCTTCGGAAACAGTATATTTCTTGGAGCTTTATTATAATCTAACTAGAGGGCCGGATGCACGAAATTTGTGTAAGGGCCTTGGCCCCTGCTGCTGCCACAGCCACCTCTGCCTCAGCCTCCACCCTCCACTGCCACAGAGGGGGGCCTCTGCCACCTCTGCGGTAGCCCCTGCCCACTGCGGCTTTGTCCAGAAGGAAGGATGTCCAAAAGGACATCCGGTCTAATTAGCATATTACACTTTTACTATTATAGATAGATATAACTATAGATACTAATAGAATTATTAGCTACATTATATCATATCAGACCTTATTATTATGTCAGGGTTAAAAAAAACTAACAGAACTACTAGAAAATAGTAAATTTATTGTATCATATCTATTCTGTTAGAATCTTAGAGATGCTAATTTAATAATTAGATAGATTTATATATTGACAATGCTTTGTCCTATTAAATGTTTTAAATAAGTTGGTGATCGAGATGACAGCTTTGATGTCTAAGTGCTTTTGAGACTCCCGGTTCTTAGGGTATACCAACATTTCTAAATGTGAATTATTCTAGACGCTTACATAATAAAAACATATTTGAGACAGACTTTATTATTTAAACTAGTGGCCTGGTGCACAAATTTATGCACATTGAAATGAAATTAAGTAGAAGAAATATTTTAATATCGTTATTCTCCCTTTCTTTATAATAGAAGTGTCAACCAAATTCATGATTGGCAATGACAGATAGAAACACACATGTGTGATTGGCACCAGAGAGAGCTTTATATGTGTCATACATGCACGAGTCAACTTAGCCTTTTATATATATAGATACACTTAATTATACCTGCTTTCTAATGTAGCTAAACTTTTTCCAGCCCAGTGAAGCACCCCAATTTCTCTTTCAGGTAATTTGTCAGCAACACAGCAGTAACTGTCAACACAAAGCAAATTATTATTGTAGATCATGCAGGGAGAAAAAAGGGCAAAATATTTAACTGCAGCAGTGTTTGACTATATTCTGCACAGAGAGAAAACCTGAAGTCATTTTCAAGTTCCACCATTTCTTACTTATTTTCAGTTGGGTCAAGTTTATAAATTATCTAAATCTCCGTTTTCTGGCTAATGAAAAGAAAATAGGATTCTACTGAATTTCTCATCTACCTACTCCAGGAATCAAATGAGATGAGGCAGGGGAAAACACTTCATGAGCATTTGGTTAAACTGTAAAATGTTGCACCTGGCTGTAAAGCAAGTTGGGTTCCTGGGCTGAAGAACTTCCAAGGAGGCTAGTCACTAAGGAGAGGAAGCCGGGTGCTGCTACATGATGTCATTACCCAGACAGACACTTAGCATATTAGCCTTTTGTATATAGAGATACATTTTTATACTACTTTATTGACCCATTTTTTTCTTCCCCAGAGTCCTCCTTCTATATCAAGTAAATTCTCTACGGTTTCCTTGCAATATATGTATTGTCTATTTTGAAGACTTTCCTGTAGGTGAATTATAACTTCTCAATACAAGCAATTTCCATACAGGGTGTATTATCAGCAAGATGAGTTTCCACTGGAGGTGAGGGGGTGTGGGGAGAATGGAGACAGGAAGCTGGAGAGTATGTTTAGGGGGAAATCTAGAGAAAAGGGGAGACCTAGCAGTTGATGGGGAACTTTGGAAAGAGGGAAGATAGCTGTGATTTGAAGAACTTTAGGGCAAGAAGAGAGACGTGTAAAGAGTGTTTTATGGTTTGCAAGATGATTTGCCACTTAAATTCATCCCCCCTTCACTTTACAGTCTTTTTTTTTTTTTTTACAGACAACTGTCTGGTTTTCATTTAATCATCATAAACTTAACTCTGCAATCCAGCTAGACTGGGAAAGGGTAAGGAAATTATGGAACCCAATGAACTGTGGCAAGAACACAAAGATTGCCCTGACTGGTTTGGCTCAGTGGATAGAGCGTCAGCCTGTGGACTGAAGGGTCCCGGGTTCGATTCCGGTCAAGGGCATGTGCCTTGGTTGCGGGCACATCTCCAGTGGGAGGTGTGCAGGAGGCGGCTGATCGGTGTTTCTCTCTCATCGATGTTTCTGGCTCTCTGTCCCTCTCCCTTCCTCTCTGTAAAAAATCAATAAAATATATTTAAAAAAAAAAAAAACACAAAGATTATAGAACATTCCAAACAAATCATGGTGAAAGGGTGCTCTCCTGAGCTACAGAAGGAATGGTCTGGTGGTTAAGATAAAACACAAGTCAAATGTATTAGAGTTGTCCACAGTCAGCAATGGAGATCTTCTTGCTGATCTTGCTATTCCTGGACCCAGAGCGCTCCATGGCTGCCACAATACCCATGCCTTCCTTCACCGGGCCAAAGACCACATGCTTGCCGTTCATCCACTCAGTCTTGGCAGTGACGATGAAAAACTGGGAACGATTGTGTTGGGTCCAGCATTGGCCATGGACATGCCAGGACCTGTATGTTTCAGGGTGAAGTTCTCATCCTCAAATTTCTGCCCATAGATGGACTTGCCGCCTGTGCCATTATGGCGTGTGAAGTCTTCACCCTGGCACATAAATCCTGGAATAATTCTGTGAAAGCAGGAACTTTATAACCAAATCCTTTCTCCCCAGTGCTCAGAGCACGGACGTTTTCTGCTGTCTTTGGAACTTCGTCTGCAAACAGGTCGAAGGAGACGCGGCCCAAGGGCTCACCGTCGATGGCGATGTCGAAGAACACGGTGGGGTTCACCATGGCTGGCCACGTGCGGCTCCGGGGCCACGGCGTCTGCAAAGCCCACTTTATAGTGTTAAAGTGAGTTTGACATGTAGGTTATAGTCTTTTCTAGTATCACTGAAAATAAACATTTACCTAGTAAGGTAAAAAACATTTCAACTACTTACTCTTTGAAATCATCTTTATATACAAGTTATCCACGGAAATGGGTGGAGAAAACAGAAGGCTTAGGACCAAGCCCTGGGAAGCTGCCACCTTGAAGTCAGGTAGTGAAGAGGCAATACAAGGGGGGAAGGCAACAGAGGGAGAGAAGGAGCAGCAATGTGGTGTCCTGGGAATCAAGAAGAGAGTGTTGGAGCCAAGAGTGCTCATGCAGCTGAGAGGCAGAAGGCAGAAGACTGGCCCTGGGGTCTGGCTACATGACAAGAACATTTTTGGAGGCCTGATGGGAATGAAAGCCAGATAGAAGTTGGTTGAAGAGAGGCTTGGAGGTAAAAAATGACAGCCATCTGTGTAGCAAAGCCTTATGAGGAGGTTTTCACGGAAGGAGGGTGAAGAAAACGTGGCTCCTGGAAGGAAGCCTGTGGGAGGAAGGGGGCTCTGTGTGAGCCACAAGGGCCGCAAAGCAGGAGAAGGTGGGTGCGTACACAGGAGGGACTACGTTGACATTGGTAGAAAGAACATTTCTAAGATATGTTTTTTATTGATTTTTAGAGTGAGAGGAAGGGAGAGGGATAGAGAGATAAAAATATCAATGAGCCGAAACCTGTTTGGCTCAGTGGATAGAGCGTCGGCCTGCGGACTGAGGGGTCCTGGGTTCGACTCCGGTCAAGGGCATGTGCCTGGGTTGCGGGCACATCCCCAGTGGGAGATGTGCAGGAGGCGGCTGATCGATGTTTCTCTCCCATCGATGTTTCTAACTCTCTATCTCTCTCTCCCTTCCTCTCTGTAGAGAATCAATAAAATATATTAAAAAATATATATATCAATGAGAAAGAAACGTCATCTATCGGCTGCCTCTTGCAGGCCCCCTACTGGGGATCTAGCCCACACCCGGGCATGTGGCTGAACCAGAAATCAAACAATGATTTCTGTTTTTATTTGTTTTGTTTTTGATCAATCCTCACCCGAGGATATTTTCCCATTGGTTTTTTTAGAAAGAGTGGGAGGGAGAGGGAGAGACAGAGAGAAACATCAATGTGAGAGAGACACATTGACTGGTTGCTTCCTATATGCATCTCAACCAGGGCCAGGGAACCTGCAACCGAGGTATGTGCTCTTGACCAGAATCAAACCCGGGACCCTTCAGTCTGCGGGCCGATGCTCTGTCCACTGAGCCAACCCCGCTAGGGCTCAAACAGCGATCTTTTGGTTCCTGGGTCGACACTCAACCTTTGAACCACACCAGCCGGGCAGAAAGAGCATTTTTAAAACTCTATTTTTATTGACTCTATTACAAATGTCCCCATCCCCCCACTTCTTTGCCCACCTCCCTCCAGTCCCACCCCTTTCCCTTGGTCATCACCACCTTGTTATCTGTGTCTCTGGGTTATGGTTAATCCCTTCACCTTCTTTCATCCGGTCCCTCCCACCCCTCCCATCCCCCTCCTCTCTGACATCTGTCAGTCTGTCCAAGAGTATGTTCTCATGAAATAAGATACTTAACTGAGATGAGTGCATGGAGGTGGGTTAGGTAACTGATTCTCAAATTTAGCTGCAGGTTGGAGAATTTTAAATAGCACTCATGCTTAAATCCCACCCCCAGATTCTGATCTACTTGGTATGGCGTGAAGCCAGGGCATTCTGAGTTTCCAAACCTCTGCAGGTGATGCTAATAGCAAATTTTGAGAATAACCAGGTAAGGATTTCACAGGCTAGATACGGTATAAGGTCTCAGCTACTTGCATAGGTCCAGATTACATGCTATGTGGAGAACAAAAGAAATACAAGTCATTGCTTGCTTTTGAGGAGCCAAATCTGTAAGCTATTTGGAAAGCTAAAATCTATGCAGGAAATGTAAAAATAATTTAGGAGCATTAGCAAGTTTAAGCATATTAATGAAAACAGGGTACAAGTCACATTTGATTATGCAGAATAAGGGATCAATTATAAAGATGATGGTTCCGAAAAAAGCTCATTAAAAGAGAGTATTAAGCTACATTTTGAAGATGTGAAGGATAGAAACTGAAAGATATTTGAAGGACATTTCAGATAAGGATAGCAACATGAACAAAAGCAGGCGATCAAGAAAAATATGGGGAAAGCACATATTTCTAGGTAACTGAAGGACAGGTTGGGAGAGAGAATTTTCACTAGATACCTCTTTTTTAACCTTTAAAATACTGAAACATGTAAAAGTATTACCTTTTTGAAATTAAATAATAATTGTAATGGAAAAAGATCAATCTGGACTGAAAAACAATTAAAAATAGTGAAAGTGAGGACAAGCAAAAATGGAAAAGCTAGTCGTATTGGGAGTGCTAACAATATCCCCAACAATATAATGTTTTCTCTATCATTTCATCTGAAGAGACAGAATAATAACTCCATAAGGTCCCACATTGCCAGGGTCCAACCCCAGCAGGTCCAGGGGTTCCCAAAGGCGTAGACGGAGTTGGCGAAGAAGGAAGGACATGGAGACAGTGTTCAGTTGATCAGCAGCCTAGCCAGGATCTCCAGCCAGGATCTCCAGCCAAGTTCTGGTCTGGATCTCCAGCGAAATTCTGGCTAGGCTCTCCAGCCAGGTTCTGTGTCCATGTTCTCTTGCTAGGTTCTCCAGGTTCTCCAGCCAGGCTCTGTAGCCATGTTCCCTCGCTAGGTTCTCCAGCCAGGTTCTGTCCAGGTTCTCCAGCCAGGTTCAGTCACCAGGTTCTAGTCAGGTTCTCTTGCCAATTTCTGTAGTCCGGTTCAGTCCAGGATCTTTTGCCATGTTCTCTCGCTAGGTTCTGTCTCTAGGTTCTGAGGCCAGTTTCTGTCCAGGATCTTTTGCCATGTTCTCTCCAGCGAAGTTCTTCTGTTTCTAGAGAACGTTCTGTGTAGGTTCTGTGCCTAGGTTCTGTCTCTCTAGGTTCTGTCTTCTTACATCTGTATTTATACCAGTTGATTCCAATCCTATCAATCTCTATTCCAAAGGTTAGGGCGTTTCTTATCTCCATTCCAGGGAGTAAAGATTATGTAGCTTAAGCATGATTGTTCATAGTTAAAGTGATTAATTACCCGCCTGGCACTTAGTTAAGAGGTTTTAGTCCCTCCCTAACTTCAGGGGAAAATCCCTACCTGGGGAAACAACCTTTCTCAGAGACCTCGGTTAAAACACATAGTGCCAAGAAGGTGAGCAAACATATTAAGAACAGTATGCCATATATGCCAGGTCCCTTGAAACAGCAAGGATGGACCAGCTCCCGGCACCACATCACTTAGTGAAATGAGGTTTAGCAGGCATGAAGTGAAAAGCCATCGTGGAGCTGTGTATTGGTTGAGCTGATCTACTCCTTGTCCTGATGGAAATATGGAGAGTCAGATGAAATGTTTCTTATTGCTGTTTATTAGGAGGCAGGGGGACGCTTTTTGTTTGTTTTTGAAGTACTTTATGGCTCTTACATCATCACTTACTTTGAGGAGCTAGTCATGTTCTTTCATGTGACATTTTTTTTCTGAAAAGAGGGTAAAGGAAAAGGTTATTTTTATAATTACATTGAAAGAACAACTTTTCATTAAAGTAGGACGCTTATGTGCCTTATATGATTTCGGGGGAAACTGTGTTGGAGAGCATAAGAAGCATAACAACCTGAGTATTGGCTGCAAACTGAAATTATAAATTACTGAAAACAATCTAAGTCAGTTAATGCTGCCTGTTGCTCTCAGAATGATACTAAGTTTACCTATAAGTCTTTAAAATATATTTTTATTGATTTCAGAGAGGAAGAGAGAGGGAGAGAAAGATAAGACATCAATGATGAGAGAGAATCATTGATTGGCTGCCTCCTGCATGCCCCTGACTGGATATCGAGCCTGCAACCTGAGCATGTGCCCTGACAGGGAATCGAACGAACCCTGACCTTCTGGAACATAGGTCGACACTCAACCACTCAGCTACACAGGCCAGGCACCTATAAGTTTTTGAAGAGGTGGAGCTGACTAGGTGAAATTAAAATAAACACACACAAAAATCATGATTATTAACGACCAGAGGCCTGGTGCACAGATTCATGCACTGGTGGGGACCCTGGGCCTGGTCTTTGGGAATCAGGCCAAAACCGGCTCTCTGACATCCCCAGAGGGGTCCCAGATTGTGAGAGGGTGGTTCTTGGGTGATGCCCCTGGAATCGGGCTCCCTCCTCTCTGGTTCTGGGTGGGTCACCCAAGAACCACCACTGCCAAGTCACCGCAGCGCGGAAGCTCCTATGTTGAGCGTCTGCCCCTGGTGGTCAGTGTGCATCATAGCACTGGCCAGTTGGCTGGTTGGCTGGTAGCTTAGACCAGGGGTCCTCAAACTACGGCCCGCGGGGCCACATGCAAATACAAATATTGTATTTGTTCCTGTTTTGTTTTTTTACTTCAAAATATGTGCAGTGTGCATAGGAATTTGTTCATAGTTTTTTTTAAAACTATAGTCCAGCCCTCCAACAGTCTGAGGGACAGTGAACTGGTCCCCTGTTTAAAAAGTTTGAGGACCCCTGGCTTAGACTTTTATAGATATAGATAAGGCATAAAACAATAAAACTGAGGCAATTATCTGTATTATGAAATTTTTATTTCTTTACTCTGGTATATTTTAATGGAAAAGTTTGGTATGTTTATTTGACTTATTTTTAAAAATCAATTTAGATAATTTTTCACTTTTACAAAGTGAAAATAATCATATTAAATATTGCCAATATTCATTCTTCATGCTAATATTGTTTATCTTGGTATGATGCTTTAGAGTAGAAAAAGCATCTTGCGTAATAGCTCATGCAGTCTTTACAATAGTCCTGTTACCATTCCCATGTTGCCCAAGAGAAATGTAATATTCCCAGAGGTTGATTTAATCAATGTCTCTTAGCTGGGAAGTATCAATATCAAATGCATGTTGTCTGAATTCAATTTTCCTTTTCCCCCCCACTAATGCTTAATTGTTCCTTATCATTTGTGGTCCACATTGGGACCCTGTGAACTCGTACAAGTTCCTGCATGTTGTTTTACTATAACCAAACCAAAAACAAGTTAACAACAGAAACATTTATACAGATAAACATATCTGTTAGAGACAGTTAAACACAACCTGAAACAATAAAGTCTCCTTTACATGGTGAAACCACAGTGGCTGAGAAGCCAACCCTGCTCACTCAAATCAGAAATCGGGATTCCCCATTATTAAAAAAAAACAACACAAGCCATAACTGGTTTGGCTCAGTGGATAGAGAATCGGCCTGCACACTGAAGGGTCCCAGGTTTGTTTCTGGTCAAGAGCATGTATCTTGCTTGCGGGCACATCCCCAGTGGGAGGTGTGCAGGAGGCAGCTGATCAATGTTTCTCTCTCATCGATGTTTCTGGCTCTCTGTCCCTCTCCCTTCCTCTCTGCAAAAAGTCAATAAAATATATTTTTTAAAAAAACTTTTTTAAGGGCAAACTATGATGCAAAGCATAGTTTTGGCTCCAAACAATGGGCAAACTGCATAACTACAAAGCGAAGTTTACAATTTCTTTCCTCTCCTACATGAAGATGCCATTTATAATAGTTTCTTCACCATTAAGAAACTTTTATTTTCAACTTTTCCTGAAATTTTCAAAAGGTAAATATTCAATTTCAACAATCATCAGTATTTTGACATATTTTTTTTTTTATCTTCCCTGAATCTTTAAAAAATTATGTTTTGTTTTTGGAACATTTTAAAACAAATTCCAGAAAAATCATTTCTTCCCCCTAAATATTTTAGTGTTCATCTTTAAAGTAATAAAATAGCTCGGCCGATGTGTCTCAGTGGTTGCCCATCCAGAGGTTGCCGGGTTCAATTCCCAGGCAGGGCACATGCCCAGGCTGTGGGCTCGATCCTCAGTGTGGGGTGTGCAGGAGGCAGCTGATCAATGATTCTCTCTCATCATTGGTGTTTCTCTCTCTCTCTCTCCACCTCCCTTCCTCTCTGAAATCAATAAAAATATTTTTAAAAAATAAACAAAGGAAGGAATAAACATACAATGGAGAAAAGAAAGCTTCTTCAATAAATGGTGCTGGGAAAATTGGAAAACCACATGCAAAAGACTGAAACTAGACTACTGTTTGTTCCCATGTATAAAAATTAATTCAGAATGAATCAAAGACCTAAATAGAAGACCTGAAACAATAAACTACAAATCTCAATAAGTCATTCTACTATGAACTGGGGAAAACTCCTCATAGCAGTAATAATACCTAACAAGATGGCTCTCAGATGTATTGTTAGCTGTATTAGTTAGCTTTCACTACGTTATTCTGTGCTAACAAACAATTCCCCCCCTACACTCACAGCACCACACACAAAAATGAAATTGGGAAAGTAAGGGAATGGAAAAGCCTTTAGTTTATTCTCTGAGCCATTTTCATCCAATTGAGGAGACAGGCGAGTCACAGTTACCTACACAGGTTGCAACAATAGGTGTGGTAGTCATATCTTTTCATATGGTTTTTGCCTTGGGGCTGAGTCTGTGGAGGGACATGAGCATATGTTGAATGATTTTAGAATCTTGTCTTTTTTTGTGGTGCTTCCCTTTCCTCTTCAGGATGAAGGTAGTATCTGGAATCCCTCTAATACTAAGAATGCTGCATGAAATTTCAAACTTACAGAATTTAGCCACCAGGCTCTCTTGTAACACTGGGCATAAGAAATTTATACAACTACCAAGAGTGTTGACAAAATCAGATTTAGTCACAGAATCTATGGCAATATCATCTTTGATAAACAGAAGAGAGTAGTAAAAATAAAAAATAGCTTACTATTTCTTACTCAGAGCTGGCAATACACATGTGGAAACGTTCTCAACATCACCTGGTTAGATGTTAGGATTACAGGAAGTTTTCTAGTTTGATCCGAAATCATTATGCCTAGTGAGACACTACACTTTACTTCTCTGGGTCTTTTTTTTTTTGCCTGCTCTTCATCTTTCAGTTGTATTCACTCTTTACCTTAGAATTCTCATCTATGGTGTTATTAAACAAGGGGGGCATTATGCTGAGGTGGCTCTAATGCTGTGGGCCTATGAAAGCAAACCAAAATTTAAGGTTACAAAAGCAAAACCACAGGACAACCAATGACCAACAGCCAACCAGGCTTTAAGCTTACAGTCAATCAAATAATGTTCTTGCTGCCCTAACCGGTTTGGCTCAGTGGATAGAGCGTCAGCCTGTGGACTGAAAGGTCCCAGGTTTGATTCCAGTCAAGGGCATGTACCTTGGTTGCGGGCACATCCCCAATAGGAGGTGTGCAGGAGGCAGCTGATGGATGTTCCTCTCTCATTGATGTTTCTAACTCTCTATCCCTCTCCTTTCCTCTCTGTGATAAATCAATAAAATATATTTAAAATAAAAATGTCCTTGCTTTGCTTCCATACCATCCTATATAATAAAAGTGTAATATGCAAATGGACCAAACAGCAAAATGACCAGTCGCTATGAAATGCACTGACCACCAGGGGGCAGATGCTCAATGCAGGAGCTGTTCCCTGGTGTTCAGTGTGCTCCCACAGAGGCGGCACTGCTCAGCCAGAAGCCCAGCTGATGGCTGGTGAGCGGTTGCGGGAGCTTCTCTTGCCTCACTACAGGCGGGTGGTAAGGAGCAAGGGGTCTGGGACTGCAAGAGCCCCAGACTGAAAGAGGGATGTCTGACTGACAGCAAGGCGGACATCCCCCGAGGGGTCCCAGACTGTGAGAGGGTGCAGGCTGGGCTGAGGGACCCCCCGACCAGTGCACAAATCTCATGCACCGGGCCTCTAGTCTGTGTATAAGTCTCTTCCCCAGCTCCCCTCAGCAGAGCACTCCAGTTTGGCACTGCCTGATTGGGATCAGTGTTTACTCAAAGAAACTTAAAATTTTTAATATCCCTCAGTTTATCTTTTAATAATTCTGACATCATCACTTTGTTAGGAATACTCCTTCAGATATATCTTTGAAACACTTTCCTTTCTTAAACTCCTGACCTTATTGCCAATGTACCTACTAGAAAATTCCACTTGGATTTCTATAATGTCAACTTATAGTAAATATTTCATGACTTACCTCTTCCTCTTTCTTCTTCCCCCATCAATCCACATTTACCCTCTTGGTTTTCCTATTTCTATAGATACTATGTTATACCTTAGATCATGAATGTAAAAAAACTGGGTATTTTCTTTGTTGCAATCTTTTACTTACCCATGTCCACTCTCTATGCCTTCCTAAATGTCATACCTAGTCAGTTACCAAATATCAGTGATTCTTCCTTCAAGGTGTTTTATATCCTTCTCTTGGTTTCATCAGTACACTGGTTTCTGGCTTTATACCCAAATGGCTTACACCATTTTTACCAGCCTCCCAAATATTTTCCCTGTTCTGATTTGCATCATACCTGATGCTATATTAGTATCCTAAAATTGAGGATCACTGCATTTTCCCCTTCTCAGGAATATTAGTTGGTTTCTTAGTCCCTCAGGGTAAAGTCTGCTATCTTTCTCCAAGTATTTAGGGTGTTGACTTACTGTGATGGTTAAGATTGGGTTCAGCTGCAAGTGACAGATAATCCTATATAATAAAAGGGTAATATGCAAATTGACCCTAACAGCAGAATGACCAGAATGACCGCTGGACCAGTCACTATGAGGCGCACTGACCACCTCTTGGTCTCTTCCCCTGGCCGGCAGGCTCCGATCACCTGATGGCTACCTGCGGCAGGGGCGAGGCCAGTGAGTGGGCAGGAACAGCCAACCTATTGGTCCCTTCCCCTGGCCATTAGGCACTGATCACCCGATGGCAAACGGGAAACCAGGTGTGGGTAGTGGTGGGGGGCGGGGCCAGCTTTGGGCAGCTGGGGAAGATGGCCCTGATCACAGGCCAGGCCTAGGGACCATACCTGTGCATGGATTTCATGCACCGGGCCTCTAGCCCAAAATAAAAGTGGTTCAAATGAAATAGATGTAAAACTTCAGAGAGATCTAGGGTAGGTTTGATATTCTATAGTATCAAAGATGCTTGATCCTTCTATCTTGTTATTCCTTTGTGTGTGGCCTACATTCCCAATGTCATTTCTTGTCAGCAAGTACCTACCACTGCTGCTTATACTCTTTAGTCAAAACTTAACTCCATGGCTAAATGTACTTATATTCTGATGACCAAGTGTCCCACTAAAAATTAGAAGTTCTATTACTGAGGGAAATGGGAAAATAGACATAGGGTTCTAACCAGGAATCTCTGCCACACCTACCTTCTAGCAGCATCTTCCTTAAAGCAACCTGCCATTCTAGACAAACTCTCCCCTAGTCCATTTAAACATAAATTCTCCCAAACACTCCAACCCCCAGCTGTCTCTGTCCATTAAACTAGAGGAACAGTCTATTTGGTAGTCAATCAGGTACTTATTTTGTAACAGCCCTTATTAATGTGGTCATTTTTAAACTTTATCTTTACTGTTGACAGTATTACAGAGGTCCCCCTCCTTTCCCCCATTGACTCCCTCCACCCCACTCCTGCCCCCCAATAATGTGGTCTTAATAATTAAAGCATTGTTTAAACTTTCCTCTTTGTCTAATCCTCTCAGCCAGTCCGTATAAAAGTATAACGTATCACCTATGTACGTACAGTACATAATACTTGATCATGATAATAAACAACTATGTTACTGGATTATGTATTTAATATACATTGTATCATTATTTTAGAGTGTGCTTTTTTTACTTATGAAAAAACTCTGCTGTCAAACAGTATGCTCTGTTACACCGACAGCAGCCTCATACATCTCATGTTTAATCCCACTCTTGATTACATCATTTTCTCTTGTGCTTGATTTAAGCTCCTGTTGTTTTGTAGGCTACACTGTATAGCCAAGCTATGTAGCAGGCTATACAATGCGGATTTGTGTACATGCGCTCTGTGATCTTTGCACAGTGACGAAACCCCCAAAGAAGCATTTCTCAGAACACATCCTTGTAAGCAGCATATGACTGTATTAAGGAGCTAGTTGGGCATGACACTGAACAATAAGAATTACATAGCTCTGGTTCTCTATATATTATATACATGTATTAGCATAAATGCAAGTACAGGAGAGATAAGCCAAGAACATTAACATATTTTCCCCTTACCTTTTCAGAGCAGCAAAGAAAGTAATCTTACAACTGCCATGAAAAGTCAAGAAACTGATACTGTCCTTTTCTTCAAAGGAAAACTTTTCAGTGTATTAAATCAATTTGGGATTTTAGTTTGTATGTTGGATGACTTGGTCATGTTTACTTTGGGCAGGTTTCAGGCTTGCTGCTTTCATGTCAAAGGAAGACAATGTAGTAAATATGAAAAAAGATTTAGGAATTGGATACTTTATTTTTTTAAAAATATATTTTATTGATTTTTTACAGAGAGGAAGAGAGAGGGATAGAGAGTTAGAAACATCCATGAAAGAGAAACATCCATCAGCTGCCTCCTGCACACCCCCTACTAGGGATGTGCCCGCAACCAAGGTACATGCCCTTGACCAGAATCGAACCTGGGACCCTTCAGTCCCTAGGCCGACGCTCTAGCCACTGAGCCAAACTGGTCAGGGCTCAGATACTTTATTTTATCCCAGTATCCAATGCATAGTAAGATAATAGCGATTATCAAGGAGTACTTATTATGTGGCAAAACATGCTAGAGTGTACACTGCATAACTCTCCTCAACAACCGCATGAACATAGATGTGACTATACTCCTTTTGCAGAAGAGGAACTAGAAGCTCCAAAAGGTTATTAACTAAGATGACACAATGAAAAGGAAGCAGAGCAGAATTCACATCTACCTGCTTCTGACCTCATCCCCTTAACTACTAATCAGGGAGGCAACAGTGAATTCCTTTAGTCTGGCTTCATAATAAAGAGTACATCTATCTATATAATAAAAGCCTAAGTGACTGTTAAGGCAGAACGACCAGAACGACTGGTTGCTGTGATGCACACTGACCACCAGGAGGCAGACGCTCAACGCAGGAGCTGCCCCCTGGTGGTCAGCGGGCTCCCACAGGGGGAGCGCTGCTCAGCCAGAGCTGGGCTCATGGTTGGTGAGCGCAGCGGTGGTGGCGGGAGCCTCTCTTGCCTCCACAGCAGTGCTAGGGAGCAGTGAGCTGAGCGGTAAGGAGCAGTGAGCAGGTGGGTGGTAAGGCACCAGACTGTGAGGGATCAGGCTTAAGCTGGCAGTCGGACATCCTCGAGGGGTCCTGGACTGCGAGAGGGCACAGGCAAGGCTGAGGGAACCCCCCCCCCCAGTACACAAATTTTGTGCACCAGGCCTCTAATATATATATAAAAGCCTAAGTGACCGTTAGGACCAAATGACCAGAACAACTGGTCGACCAGCCGCTATGACATGCACTGACCACCAGAGGGCAGATGCTCAACACAGGAGCTGCCTCCTGGTTGTCAGTGCGTTCCCACAGACAACCTCCCGCCCCCCCCCCCCCCACCACCACCACCACCACCATTACCTCCCCATCAGGGCCATGGCGGGGGGTTCACATTGAACCCCAATCCAAAGTACTTAAAACTACTTTTTCGCCCAGCTGGCATGGCTCAGTGGTTAAGCATCAATCTATGAACCAGGAGGTCATGGTTGGATTCTGGGTCAGGGCACATGCCCAGTTGCAAGCTTGATCCCCAGTGGAGGACATGCAGGAGGCAGCTGATCAATTATTCTCTCATCGTTGATGTTTCTCTCTCTCCCTCTAGCGTCCTCTCTGAAATCAATAACAATATATTTAAAAAAATGAAACAGTACTTTTCCATAAAGTTTCTTCTTGTCAGAAATATGTTAAGTGTAAGACACTTATACACTATTAAGCATTACAAATGTGAAAGATTAGATCACTACTATCTCCAAGCAGCTGGGGATATACACGGGTGTTATTAATCTATTAGCTGGAAGACTATTATGATAGTACTGTGCATACAGTACAATTTTTTTAAACCCACCATTTTCAGTTGATTACATAGACCATCTGTAACTGCCTGTGAATCATGTTAGGAGTTATCCAATGACATTTATATAACACTTGTCATGTAGCAAAATGCGCAGTCTAGAAAAATGGACACGTAATAGCTTTAAGGTTCCACTAAATCAACTTTAGACACCAGATTATAGGTGCAACCCACTGATGTGTAGTCTCCAGGTGAATATAGTTTATGATCTGATTACAGAAAATAATTGCACCTCGCTCCAAGCCCTCCGTGCACAGACCAAAAGGTCTTTTGCACCCAGCGAGGCGACTTGGCCACCACACCATTTGTTCCCGTGCAATTACCCCGTGGGGAGTTTCAAAAGTGGTGAGAAGGGAAGCGGTGGGAGACACCGCGGCAAAGGACGTGCGGGCACAGGGTCATGATCAGCCGGTGGCTGGGGATTCGCCGGCCGCGGTGAAGTAACGCAAAATCCTCATCGAGGCTGTGCTTCGCAGAGGAGACGGGACGCATTAGCGCCATCTGTCAAACCTAAGGGATGGACGACAGGAGGGTGGAGAGGAGGGTGCCCCGGAAGGAGGATGTCTGCCAGCGGGTCTCAGCCCACGCAGCGCTGGGGTGTGCGGGGCGGGGAACCGGAAGGAGGACGCGTGAGACCCGGAGGCAACTTCACGCGGTCGCCAGAACCCGGCTGGGCCACCAGGGGGCGCTCCTGCGTGCTCCTCCCCCCAGGCCTCCCAGCTCCTCCTCCAGACACGTGACCACCACCGGAGACTGTCCTCGCTCCCGCGGCGCAGCTCGCTCTGTTTCTGCCTCCCGCCGCGGTGCCCTTCTTCTCCCCGGTTCCCATCCCTCCCTTCTCCCCCCTCCTTCCCCACGTCCCAATAGCGGCTCGAGCTGCGAAGCGCCCGCCCCTCCAGTCTCCTCTGCGCTTGCTCATTGGCTGAAGCCTCAAGGACGCGTCCCGGGGGCGGGAGGCAGCCATTGGTGGGCTGAGCCATCCGAGTTCCCGGATGAGGGAACATTCTGCCGCCGTATAAAGGGAGCGGGGAAGGCGGGAGACAGCGCAGTTTGAATCGCGGTGCGAGGGAGTCGGCGCTGGGATCTCGCTGGGTGTCTGGCTCCTCCTTTCTCTGCCCTGCTCGCTTGAGCTTCAGCAGAAATCGACATGGTAAACTTCGCAGGGGCTCTCGCGGGCTCCTACCGGAGGGGAAAGCCCGCAACCCACGGAGAGGGGGGTGAAGCGGCGGCGGTTGGGAGCGCGCGGAGACGGCATTGGGGAGCGCGGGGGGGGGGGCGATCTGTCGGTGGCGAGCTGGCCGCCTCCGATCTCGCCGCGGGCGGCGGCGGTTGAGTGGCGCGCGCGGCACCGCTGGGGACCGGCGGGCGCGGACGGACGGACGGACGGACGGGGGCGCGTGGCCGCGGCGGGCGGGCGCGCAGCGGGGGGCGTGCAGGCGGGATCGCCCCGGCGGCGCGCGGCGGGCCGGGGACCCTGGCGGGGCGCGGGGGCGCGCTCGGGCCGCGCCGCGCCGCGGTGGGGGAGGGGCGCGCCGCCCCAGTAATCCTATCTTCTCCGTTCCTCCTCCGCTCGCGGGCGTGTGCGCGCCGTAGGCTGGCGGTAAGGCTGGGAAAGACTCCGGAAAGGCCAAGACAAAGGCGGTTTCCCGCTCGCAGAGAGCCGGCTTGCAGGTCAGTAGTGGTGGTTGGGTGCAGCCGGGGGATCGTGGCGTCTTCCTTACCTTTTGCTTGTCTGTCATTTGCTCTCGATGAGCGTTTTCGTCTTTGCGTGGGTGATGCGGTGTCGCGATTTGTTTTGCCGATTCGATCAATATCGGGGCGGGGGGGGGCGATCACGTGTGTGGATACGGGGGGGGGGGGTTGCCCCTCGCTGCACCAGCGTCCTTGCTCCTAGCTTTGGCGCGCGTCTGATTGTGTCATCTTTGATTCATATCTTTGTGCATTTGTTTTTGCTTAAAATTAAGTTTCCGGTGGGCCGTATTCATCGACACCTGAAATCTAGGACGACCAGCCATGGACGTGTAGGCGCGACCGCTGCTGTGTACAGCGCAGCCATTCTGGAGTACCTCACCGCAGAGGTAAAGGGGTGCACGCCTGTAATCTGGGAATGGTTTGCGGGGGGGTGGGGGGGGCGGGCGGTAGGTGGCGAGAGGGAAGGAGGAAAGTGATGCAAGAAAACTCCCAGGCCCCGAACGCGGCGAGAAGCCTCTGGGAACGCTAGAGGGAGCTGGTGGTCATTGAGCGATCCTGCTGAGCTTGAGCTGCTCTGGGAAATAAAATTGCGTGCCCCCTTTTTATAGCTTATGCCATTTTGACATTCAGGTAGGGGAGGGGAGGGAGGCAATTGCTAGATGTATGTTCATGAAGGTTTGTTCTGCTCTGGATCTTGGCCTAAAGAAAAGCTGGAAGAAAATTGATGAGTCTTTGCCTTCTAGGTACTTGAATTGGCAGGCAATGCATCAAAAGACTTAAAGGTAAAGCGTATTACCCCTCGTCATTTGCAACTTGCTATTCGTGGAGATGAAGAATTGGATTCTCTCATCAAGGCTACAATTGCTGGTGGTGGTATGTGAATACTAAAATTTCACTTCGAATTCCTTCAGGGGAAATAATTCGTAGCTTTTTAAACATTCCCATTAGTAGTTTTTAATCTAAAGGAGGACACCTGAGCAGAATTTCACTGATAACGCAGTGTCAGTGAATATCAATGTATGGGATAACTTAATGAGTTCTTACTTTGTATACTTGAATTTCACATTTAAAGGCATCTGCCAAGTTGAACAACTGTTCTGGTTTAAATATAGTGTGATTTTTTAAATGTGTATTAAAAACTAGAATTAATCCCTGTCCCTCTCCTAGGTGTTATTCCACACATCCACAAATCTCTGATTGGGAAGAAAGGACAACAGAAGACTGTCTAAAGGATGCCTGGATTTCTTATTATCTCAGGACTCTAAATACTCTAACAGCTGTCCAGTGTTGGTGATTCCAGTGGACTGTATCTCTGTGAAAAACACAATTTTGCCTTTTTGTAATTCTATTTGAGCAAGTTGGAAGTTTAATTAGCTTTCCAACCAACCAAATTTCTGCATTCGAGTCTTAACCATATTTAAGTGTTACTGTGGCTTCAAAGAAGCTATTGATTCTGAAGTAGTGGGTTTTGATTGAGTTGACTGTTTTTAAAAAACTGTTTGGATTTTAATTGTGATGCAGAAGTTATAGTAACAAACATTTGGTTTTGTACAGACATTATTTCCACTCCGGTGGATAAGCTCAATAAAGGTCATATCCCAAACTAGTTGTGTTTTTAAATTTGCTTGATTGTAATAGAAACGCCTTTCTTTTGAATAGGTCTCTCATCCATCAATAACTTAAGCATATATCTTCTCCAGAAATTAAATGTAATTTTCTATATAAACAGCAGGCCAAACTGTAAATTAATATTGTGTAATTAGCTATTAAAGATTTTAAAACTTGCAGGACCTGGAATGGGACAAGTTTTTTAGGCTCTTTGTCCATCTCAGTTTGCATGTTGTCCAAACCTGCTGTGTGTGACAGCTCTGCACTGTGCAGTATGGCTGCGATGGACTTGGGGGGGAGGAGGGGAGGCAGGCAAATCCTGTATTTAGCTACCCGCACAAAAGGAACTTTCAGTTTAGACTTCATATAATGCTTTCTGTGCTGCACAGTATAGAAAGCTGAATTCAATCATTCGATACTTGGTAACATCTTTGGGGAATACTATTGCATTTTACAGAGAATCGAAGCCTTGCCTGAATTTTGGTAGGTCCAACAAGGGTAACAGTAGCTTGAGTGAACATTGTAGAAATGGTTATTTTGTGATTGGGTTGAGGGGTATTTTGACCTTTGGTTTCTGGCAAGTTGTCTTAACCTTTTAAAATTTGGGTTACGACTTTGCCAGTCAGTTGGCCCCCTCCACAGGAGACCAGCATTTCGCTGGCAATGTCATGAAAACGAGAGTAGGGAGGGAACCAAGTAGTTTTCTTCTGTGAGGGTGATACCTTCCCCTAAAGCTGGTTCCTGTCTTGTTCTGGGCATAAAGGAATTGGGGTCAAGACCAGAAAGATTGCACACAGTTGGCTTTGAACCTCCCTGACGTCCCAAGAGACAACGGGGTGGAATCTGGGTCAGGGAAAAGGGTGCTCGGCTGAAACGAGGCAGGTAAAACGCCGGCTTAGTCCCAGCCACGCTCCGCCGGTCCCTGCACCTGCTGCGGAAGCGCTGCGGCGGGCTGACGGCGGCCCCGGACCGCGCCTCCCCCGCTGCGGGGCCGCCGGGGCCCTCGACCTCCGGGAATTTCCTGGAAAACCATCACCACCTCCCATCTGTCCACCCGGCCCTGGACGGCGGGCTGCGGCCAGCGCGGGGCGGCCCGGGGCTCGGCGCGGCCAGTGCGGGCGCCGTCCGGCCTCGGGTGCTGGGCTGGGCGCCCGTGGGCGGCGCGCGCAGGGCGCCGAGGGGCTGAGGCTCGAGCCGAGCGACCCGCGCGGGGCGGGGGGGCCGCCGCGAGGAGGCGGAGCTGCGAGCCGCCGTGCGGGCTCCTCCCCGCACACCCCCGCCCGGCCGGCCTGCCTCCTCGGCCCTCCTCGGCCGCCGCGGCGGCTTCCGCCCTGACCGCGCTCCCGGAGGAAGCGGAAGGAGGCGCCGGGCAGCCATGGAGGGGAACCGGGACGAGGCGGAGAAGTGTGTGGAGATCGCCCGGGAGGCCCTGGACGCCGGCGACCGCGACAAGGCCCGGCGCTTCCTGCAGAAGGCCGAGAAGCTGTACCCGCTGCCCGCGGCCCGCGGTGAGGCCCCGGCCCTGCCCCCTCCCCCCGGCCCCGGCCCGGCCCTGCCCCCACCCGCCCGACCCTCGGGGGACACCGGGAGGAGCATCCCTTCCCCCCTCCCGCCGGGCCCGACCGACCGTCCGGGGACACCGGGAGGAGCATCCCTTCGCCCCTTCTGCCCGGGCCCCGACCGTCCGGGCTGGGCACTGGCCGGGCTGGGCTGCCCGAGCCCCCGGCACCAGCGGCCTGCGAGTGCCCGCCCTCAGCCACCGGCGAGCGTTGCCGGCTCCCCGGGCCGTTTTCGGGACGCCTGGCTCCATTCTCCCAGGAGAACGTCCCTGGGAGCCGGCCTGGTGGCCCCAGCCTGCCCGAAGTGGGTGCTCCAGGTGCTGGGCTGTGCGGCCCCCCGCCCCCTCCTCGCCCCCAAAGAGGGCCTAGGCGCGGGAGGGAAGGGAACTGGGAACCCGAGTCGCTCCTGTGCAAGTCTCGGGCTCCAGCACCTCTGGGTAAACATTGTTCCCAAAGCAAACATTCTCCAATCCCCGAGATGACAGTGCTTTTCCCGGGAGAGGAGAGGAGCACACATTTGACAGGAATGATAAAGCGTCCGTAATGATTTGCAAAATAGTATCTGATTTGATAGCACCATGATTATCCACAAATGAGGCAGGTCTCTAAGGAACAGAGTACTGGGCTCTTAGTTGAATTCACCCTGTTCCTGTCCTAGGCTTTAAAGTACCAATCATAGCAATGTTTATTGAGCATTTACAAAGTGCCAGACCATGTGCCCAGTGTTTTATATGAATTACTTCATTCATTCTTCAGAACAAGCCTGCGTAGAGGTCCCGGATTCGTTTGAACAGGTTTACCCATATGGAAACAAACTGTCTTTTTGATGGATGGGTGGATGGGTGGATGAATAAATGAATGAATGAGAATATCTTACACAGGCTACATAGTAATTAGTAGCAGAGTCAGAATAGGACTTGTGCTTTCTAGCTCCAAAAGGCCTATCAACGCTACACTGTAGTGCCTTGCAATCTATATATATATAAAAGCCTAATATGCAAATTGTCCACCCGGGAGTTTGCTCGCTCACTATGACATGCACTGACCACCAGGGGGTGGCGGGAAACGAAGGAAGGCCCCAGCTGGCAGCCTGAAGGTTCTGATGGGCCCTGATCGCTGGCCAGGCCTAGGAACCCTACCCATTCATGAATTTCGTGTACAGGGCCTCTAGTAGGATAATATTTCAGTGGCAACTTAAGGTGTTTCCAGGTTAAGAAGAAAATTGATAATGAGAATGTGGAGTTCTCTTAATTTGTTTCTACATTGTTGAAGCACTTGTATTCTTTGTTTTTCTCTGTCCTTTCATTATATTGCTATTGAATACTATACCAGAGAGGACAGGAAAGGGAAGTGAAAGAAAAGAATATTTTTTAATTTGGCAAAAAACACTTAAAATTTACCTTTTAACCATCTTTCAGTGTGCAGTTTAGCAATGTTGACCATTTTCACCATGTGGTGCAACAAATATCCAGAATTTTCCATCTTACAGAACTGAAACTCTATGGAAAGCTGTTTAACTCAGTTAAACTGTTTAACTCAGTTAAACAGCTTTCCATTTTCCCTACCCACCATCCTCTGGCAACCACCATTCTATTTTCTTTTAAAATTTGACCACTTTAGATACTTTATAGAAGTGGAATTATATACAGCAATTCCTCACTTAACTTAGTCCATATGTTCTGTGACTTTAACCAAAAGGATGTATAATGAAAGCAACTTTGCCACAGGCTAATTCATATAAACAAAAATTTAGTTCCTGCCCTTGCTGGTGTAGCTCAGTTGGTTGGGTGTAGTCCAGTGCACCGAAAGGTTGCTGGCTCCATTCCCAGTTAGGGCACATTCCGGGTTTCAGGCTTGATCTCAGTAGGAGGTAATCAGGAGGCAGCTGATCGATGTTTCTCTCTCACATCGATGTTTCTCTTCCTCTCCCTCTCCCTCTTTCTCTTAAAAAAAAAAAAATTTTTTTTTAAATTAAGTTGCTATTGCATCTCATCAACCTTATAATAAAATGAAGTTGAGCAAAACAATGTTATTCGAGGACATGCCTTTTTTTAACCGGCTTATTTCACTTAGCATGATGTCCTTCAGGTTCATCTATGCTGTAGTATGTGGTAGGATTTTCTTTTTAAAAGTTGCACAATATTCCATTGCGTGTGTGTACCACATTTTCATTATCCATTTATTTGTCAATAGACACCTATATTGTTTTTATATTTTGACTATTGTGAATACTGCTGCTATGAGCATGGGAGTGCAGATACCTCTGTGATCCTGCTTTCGATTTTTTTGGGAATACACTGAGTGGTCAGATTATTATGACCCCCTGACGTTTGTAGGCAAATTAGCCATACACTGCATCATATGGGATATGGAAGCCGAAGGCCTGTTCAAACACCTTTGCTGTCTGCAGTTACCAAGATAAAACGTCTCCAATTCGCACAGGAACACAAGGATTGGACAGTCGAGCATTGGAAAAAAGTCATGTGATCCGATGAATCACATTTCCAGTTGCATCATGCAGATGGCAAAGTGAGAATTTGGCGGAAACAGCATGAAAGCATGCACCCCACATGCATGAGTACAACCCTTCAAGCTGGTGGGGGCAGTGTTATGGTTTGGGGCATGTTTTCCTGGCATGATTTGGGCCCTTTAATTCATGTGGAACAATGTCTGAATAGCACAACATACCTAAGTATCGTTGCTGATCAGGTTCATCCTATCATGTTGATGGCGTATCCCAATGGTGATGGCTTCTTCCAACAAGACAATGCGCCATGCCACGGTGCTCATATTGTGCAGGAGTGGTTTCAAGAACATGAGAGAGACTTTACCTTGCTTAGGTCGCCCCCACAATCACCAGATCTCAATCCAATTAAGCATTTGTGGGACGAAGTTAAAAGAGCCATCAGGCAGCTGGTTCCACAACCATCAGATCTCACAGAACTGGACAGTGCTATTCATCAGGCATGGTGTCAGATTCCTCGCATCACCTTTCAACATCTCATGGAGTCAATGCCAAGAAGAATCGCCGCAGTATTGAAGGCAAAAGGTGGCCCAATGAAGTACTGATGGGGTGGTCATAATAATCTGGCCACTCGGTGTGTGTATATATCCCATGTTCAAAGGCTGTTGTTTACCAATATCTTCAGAAAATAATCACTTCTATTGTCGTGGTAAACAACCTGCTTCCCTATTTATAATGGTCTGGCCCTCTAGCAACTTCAGCGCAAAATTATAGCTAATTTGCCTATAAACATCAGGTGGTCATAATCATCTGGCCACACAGTGTATATGCAGAAAGGGAATTGCTGGATTATATTGAAAGTGCTATTTTTACGTTTGGGGGGACTGCTATACTGTTTTCCATAGAAGTTGCACCATTTTACATTCCCACCAACAGTGCACCAGAGTTCCATTTTCTCCACATCTTCATCAACACTTATTTTCTCTTTGCCTGTTTTTTGTTGTTGTATAGTACCCATCCTGACCAGTGTGAGGTGATATCTCATTGTGGTTTTGATTTGCATTTCTCTTAGGATTAGTGGTGTTGAACATCTTTTTATACACTTGTTGGCCATTTGTATATCATCTTTAGAGAAATGCTTGTTCAAGACCTTTGCCCATTTTTTAATTGGGCTATTTTTTTAGTTATAGGAGTTCTTCATAAAATCTGGATATTAACTCCTTATCAGATACAGGATTTGCAATTTTTTCTTCTATTCTGTAGGTTGTGTTTCACTCTCTTGATTGTATCCTTTTATGCACAAAAGTTTTTAAGTTTGATATAGTCCCATTTGTCTATTTTTCTTTTATTGCCTGTGCTTTTGGTGTCGTATCTAAGAAATCAGTGCCCAGAGTTAAATATTTTTATTCTCCCTACAGTATAAATACATTTCATTTAGTCACTATCTAGTCCTAGAGTAGCGGTTCTCAACCTGTGGGTCACGACTCCTTTGGCCGTTGAACGACCCTTTTAAAGGGGTCGCCTAAGATCATCCTGCATATCAGATATTTACATTACGATTCATAACAGTAGCAACATTACAGTTATGAAGTAGCAATGAAAATAATTTTATGGTTAGGTCACAACAGGAGGAACTGTATTTAAAGGGCCAGAAGGTAGAGAACCACTGTCCTAGAGGGATAGTTTGAACTTTAAGCAAGTAAAGGTGTACTTGAGACAATACCGTGGCTTTTGAAACCTAGCTTCTCCACCTACTAACTTGTAACCTAAATCTAGGGCAAGTTAGAGAACCTCTCTAGCCTTTATCTTTTTCCTCTGGGATAATAATGTACTGATTTCATAGGGCTGTTGTGAGGATTAAATGAGTTAATACATGGAAAGCATTCACAGTAAGCACTCAATTATTTTGGTATCATTTTTATTTTACAAGTGTGAGGCCCTGAGAATTTTTCAGCTTGTAGTCTGACATTCTTCTGTCATACAAGCAACTTGAATCAACAAACTAAAGGCATACTGTAAGATATTAAAGCACAAAACAATTGTTGCTCTTAAAGACATGAACTTAGGAAAAATTAAGAAATATAAAGTGAAAGTAGTACAATGTATTATAAGGCTGTGGATGTAATTACCAAATAAAGTGATAGTATACAGTTGTGGTGTAGTCTGAAAACCTTAGTTCAGATGCAGACTTTGCCTTTG
The DNA here is from genome assembly GCF_964212035.1 of Myotis nattereri. Lineage (NCBI taxonomy): Eukaryota > Metazoa > Chordata > Mammalia > Chiroptera > Vespertilionidae > Myotis > Myotis nattereri. Next base: position 162,826,752 of record NC_138075.1, read on the forward strand.
ACAACTTTGTAACTAGGGACAAGTTACTTAGTTTCTCTAAGCCTTGTTTAGTTATGTGTAAAATGAAGATTACATCACAGGATTGATGTAAACATTAGCTGAAATAAATTATGTGTAAATACTTAGCAAAGTGTATTTTACATTGAATATTTTTAGATGATGTTTATTGGAATAATTTAAGATTTAAGAGGGGGGAAAGGTCAGGTACACTTTTGTAAGCTCCTGGTAAAATGTTTAGTGTAGAAGGAAATTGAAGCTACTGGTTAAAATGAAATTTTATATTTTTATTTCTGAATTTCACTTATTCTAGACTACCATCAAACCCTTATAACTCAGACCCCTAACCGGTTTGGCTCAGAGTGTGGCGCGTTGGCTTGCTGACTAAAGGGTCTCTCAGGTTCGATTCTGATCAAAGGCATGTGCCCCAGTAGGGGGCGTGCAGGAGGCAGCCAGTTGGTGATTCTCTCTCATAATTGATGTTTCTATCTCTCTTTCCCTCTCCCTTCCTCTCTGAAATCAATAAAAATATATTCTTTAAAAACCAAACAAACAAAAAAACCCTTATACCTCAGAGTTTGACTCAGGGTTTTCATAGTAAGATGGGCAAAAGAAAACATTGCATTTCAATGTTCATTATTCTTATACTGTGAATGGAAAAATATGAAACTAAATTCCAGAATCTTTGTCCTCTGTACATTTTATTCTTGCTGGGTAAGAAGTCTGATTGATAAAACACTTTTAAAAATTGGCAAGAGTTTTCCTTGAGGAAAAACTGGATCTTCAAATGGATCTAGGATATTATTGCTTTCTATGTTTTTAGTTGAGAATATTATTTTACAATTATTTATTGCAGTGAACATCTTAGTGAAACAAATTTACAGCTTTCAAATATTTTCATATTATGTGTTTAGTTTATATTTGAAAGGATTGATATATATACCTCAGTAGCTACTACATAAGAAATATAAATATTCTGGAAAAATATTGTCAGCAAGCAGAAGTAAATTACAGTTGTTTCTTAAACTATATTTATTTATTTAAAATTTTTTAAAATTTATTTTATTTTTGAGGGAGAAACATCTGAGTCCCCTGGCCAGGGCTGGTGAGCCACATTAATTCTGTAATCACACAAATAAGTCACTTCTAGTTTGTGAGGGGGCAGGGATTTGTTTTTCAAATTATGTGTTCTTATTTTAGATTCTGCTAACGATGGACATGATATATAACAGGTGTGTGACAGAAAATTATTAAATAAAAACAGACCTTCGAGTAACTTGCTTTTTTTTGGATCCTTTTATTTTTAATTTTAAATGAATATGAATTCATTACCTTTTGCTATTGTATAGAATTCAGTAATAAGTAAATGGCACAACTTATCCATTGCTCCATGGGTAGGTCATTTATAATTTTTCTATATAACAATACACATCCTTGTGAATATCTTCATGAACACATCTGCCAGAATTTTTCTAGGGTCTAATCCAGGGGTGGGCAAATTTTTTGACTCGAGGGCCACAATGGGTTCTTAAACTGACCGGAGAGCCGGAACAAAAGCATGGGTGGAGTGTTTGTGTGAACTAATATACATTCAAAGTAAACATCATTACATAAAAGGGTACGGTCTTTTTTTTTTTTAGTTTTATTCATTTCAAATGGGCCGGGTCCTGCCCGCGGGCTGTAGTTTGCCCACGGCTGGTCTAATCTAAAAGTGGAATAACTGAGTCATACATGTATGAATTCCTGCTTCTCTAGAGATGGGCTAATTATTTTCCAAATGGCAATACTAATTTTCCCTTTTCTTTCCAACATTTTAAATTGTCAGGCTTTTACATTTTACATGCTCCAAGATGAAGAACGTTAAATTTTGTTTTAATTTATTTGAATATCTGTCTTTTGTTTATTGGCCATTCCAGCTTCCTCTTCTATGACTTGCCTATTTCAGCCATTTGCCCATTCATTCCTACTATATTTTTTATGTCTTTCTTACTAGCTTGTAGGACTATTCCGTATTGTGAATATTCATCCTTTATTGATATATGTGTAGCAAGTGCTTCTTTTAATTCATAACTAGTCTTTCCCCCTCTTTTATGGTGTGTGTGTTTCATATAAATGTTTCCAATTTTAATATAACTAAACTTTGCAGTATTTTCTTCTGTGTTTTGTGCATTTTGTACTTGGTTTAAGAAATCAATTTCTACTGTTAAAATTTTTTTCTAAAATTTTGAAATTTTGCTCTTTCAATTAATCCTTTAGATATTATTTTTCAGGATTACCTATATTAATAAAAGGGTAATAATGCTAATTATACCAGATAGACTGGAGATCTTCCGGGTGTCCTTCCGAACAAAGCCACAGTGGCAGGAGCCGAGGCAGAGGTGGTTAGGGGTGATCAGGCTGGCAGGGGAAAGCATTTAGGGGTGATCAGGCAGGCAGGCAGGTGAGCAGTTAGGAGCCAGCAGTCCCAATTGTGAAGAGATTGGGCCTAAACTGGGAGTCGGACATCCCCCAAGGGGTCCCGGATTGGAGAGGGTGCAGGTTGGGCTGATGAACCACCTCCACCACCCCGCCCCGCCCCCCCGAACAAATTTCGTTCACCGGGCCTCTAGTTTTTTTTTAAATGGGTGTTCAGTTATCCCCTAACTTTTTATTAAACACTCAGTTCATCTTTTCCTGGCTATATCTAAACCAACCTATGTCATATGCAATTTTTTAACACATTGTTCGCGGGTAGTTTTTATCGCGCGCTAATAGGTGGCGCCGGCCATTTTTGCTAATTTTTTGCGCAAATGGCAACATTCAGTAAAATTACGATAACTTTAGTTTACGTATTTATACGTTACCCACATTCTACCGCTAGTCTATAAAAAACCTATTAATATGTGTCCCGCGCTCTGCTACACTGGTAGAACGTATAAATACGTAAAACGTGTAAACACGTTTCCTGCATACAATGTGTTAATAGAAGCTTGGGCTGTTCTGGCCCCTTTAGTATCTTACATAGATCTAGTTTTCAGTCCTTACACCACACAATATATGCACATTTTAAGATGTAAAATAATACACATGTATGTAGTAAAAGTATAAATTCTGAATGGGAATATACTGTCACCTCTAGAAATATAATTATCTATGGAATGAAGGAGAAAAATGAGATTTTAGATGGGAACAAAGGAGGTTTCAAATATATCTGTAATATTTATTTCATTAAAAAATTTGGAGCATATATGACACAATTATTATATTTGTTAAATCTAGATAATGAGTTTTTGTTATGGTATTCCGTTTGCAATTCTGGTGTTTTAACAGTGTTAAATAATTTTCATCTAAAATAAAGATTTGACACATTGGGTGATAATTGGGTCCAGAATGAGGCCCATGGAATGGGTGACTCAAGTGCCTTTTTCAGTGAATGCAGGAGATTTTGAAGAGGTTGAGAATAAAGGAGGGAAGGAGGATCCAGGGGCTATATATGTTGCTCATCCAGGGTTATATATAGAGATGTCTGCTTAATGGACCCAAAATTATATTTATAAAATGCAAAAAATAAAAATCAGACCTTGGTTTTTCACTTCTGGATATCCACATAAATATTTTTAATATTGTATATACTTTTCACTGTTACAAAATATAGTTTTATTGATTTCAGAGAGGAAGGAAGGAGAGACAGATAGAAACATCAGTGATGAGAGAGAATCATTGATTGTCTGCCTCCTGCATGCCACACAGGATCAAGTCCACAACCTGGGCATGTGCTCTGACCAGGAATTGAACCTTGACCTCCTGGTTCATAGGCCAATGCTCAACCACTTAGCCACGCTGGCCGGGCCTTTCACTGGTTCTTAATATGGAGTATACTTAATGCAGATTACATTAAACTCCAGGCAAAGCAGTATGTCTAGAAAGTGAATGCATAAAATAAGGCTGAATAGTTTAAACCAAAAGTAAATGTAATCTGGTTCATAATCACTACATTTGCCCAACCAATGTTTGTAATACTGCACATTATTGTAAATGAGATTTCATGTGATAGCTAAGATATTTAATAAATTAAGAAAATCCAATGTACTAAAAATTCTGGCAGTACTTGAACTGAATTATATTACCTTCTCAGGCATTGGTTCCAGTGATTACTAATACAGAAAACCTTGCTGATTCCATTTTTAAGATGACAGAAATGGATATTGAGACCCAGAGGTAATGGAACTTGTGCAAATTTTAACTCTGGAACTAGTGTTTGGTGTGAGCGCATGTGCAACGTAGTCATTGTTAAGCAGAATCTTTATGTGTGAAATTGTAGAAAACTTTTCAGTATCATAATTGCTTTTGAAAATCTAAAACAACTATATGATACTGCTTTAGTGTAGTATTCAGCGTGTAGCTATTAACATAGAAGGTGTACAAAAAAACATGTTTGTGCTAAGAATGAAAGGGAATGTACAGATAACTTCTAACTAGCATGCAAGGGAACTTTGTGGCCACCTGTAAATACTAAACACATGTAACCACTTTCATATCTGGCTTCATAATTTTAAAAAATAATTTATTTAACTGAAATACTTCTATAAAGAGACACTTCCCCCTCACCTGTCTTAGAGTTGCACAGTGGTATAATTCATATAGGAAAAGTGGGGTAAGTGCTTGATTGCTTTGATCAGTTTTCAAGGAAAGGAGTTGATTCTTTTTCTTTTCCAAAAGCAATGGGATCCCCTTTAGGTTAGCTCTGGAGTACTGGACACACGCCCAGTGGTTTTTAGTAACTACCTTGCTCTTCAATATAGTATTGTTTCGAGCTACTTTAGTACATTTCCTGTACTAGAAATTGGAATCAACTATATTTCCAATAAGTCGTGGTTTCTTTTAGTGGAAAAATGGGGTTTTAGTATCACGATCTGGCATTAAGAGTACTGTGGGTACTAAATTATTTACTGTTTCTGGGCTTTTTCAGTGTACAGAAACAATTCCTTCCATAGTAATAATTGCTTCTTAAGGCCATGGTAAAGGATAGATATGTCATAATTATCTGCTTTATGCTACATCATATACATAAAAGTTTCAGAGTAACATTACCAACACTACCTACTGGCATAATTATTGAAAACAGTTAAATTGTCTTTGCATATACTCCATTTCCCTCACCATTTTGTATTTTTTTTTTTAAATTTTGAAATAATTTCAAACTTAGAGACAAGTCACAGAAGAGTGCAGACTTCCCATATGCATATTACTCAGGCTTTCTAATGGATAAAATGTGGTCACATTTGCTTTATCATGCACTTCTTCTCTCCCTCCCTGGTATCACCCCCCCCCCCCACTCCCACACACAATGTTATTATATTTTTCCTGAACTAAGAGTAAGTTGTAAACATGATGTCCTATTACCCTTAAATAATTCAGTGTATATTTTCTAAGACAAGGGCACTCTCAACATAACCATCAGATTCGTGAAATTAATGTATGTACTTCATTCAAAGTCTGCCAATTTTTTCAGTTATGTCTTGGATAGCAAACAGGATACAAGTTGCATTTATGGGCATGTTTTATTCTCCAAATACAGTGTTTCTCTTCTTTACTTTGTCCCTCAATCAATGTTTGGCATTTCCACATATAAGTTTTTGGCAGAAATACCATAGAAGTGATGTTTCTTAATGTAATGTGTGAGGGAATACATTATGTTGATTTGGTCCTTACTAGTGAGATTAACTTTGGTCACTTGATGAAGTTGGTGATGCCAGGTTTCTCCACTCTAGACTTACTTTTCTTTCGCTTTATAATTAATAAATATTTTGTGGGGAAATACTTTGAGACTATGTAAATGTTCTGTTCCATAATATATTTTCACCAACTCCTTTTAACATTCATTGATGATTCTTTCCTGGGTAAATTGCTGATGGTTGCTAATTCCATCATTCCTTCTATAATTCATTAGTTGGCATTCAACCTATTCAATTTATTAGTATGGATTTATGGATTCCTATTTAACCCATTACTATCATTATTTATTTTGATGCTCAGGTTTAGTAGGAGCCCTGTGTCTTTTTGACATGTCCTCATCATTTTTTCAGCATCTCTACTTTATGGCACAAAAGATATTTCAGCCCCACTTTATTTTCTATTCTGGGAATCAGTTGTTTCTCTAAGGAGCCCTGATTCTTTTTAGTGGACAGTGATACTTGGAAACAGATACTGACACTAGATAAGCTCATTGGGACAGGAATGCCCCTAGGTCTCTTCAGGAGACAGAGCTAGGAAATATATATATGTATGAATACATATATGTCTATGTATGTGTATGTATATATCTGTGTTATATGTGTTTGTATGTGGGAATATACATATCTATAGTAATTTAATCTACATTAATTTAATCTATGTTAACTTTTATATCTAAACGAGATTTATACACCTCCCTTTATAGTTCACCACAGAGTTCATTCTAGCCTTTTCCGTTTCCATATTTGTAATTCCATTCTCTGACAGTGAGAAATGTGGCTCCTGCTGTCTTCAGTTACTTGTTCAATTTCTTCTGTAAATAATTAGTTGCCTCCTTGAACCCGTTGGTGCGGGCCCTATCAAAATCAGCCTTGGATTTGGCTATGAGTCCTTCCTTGGTCCAGGCCTCAGCTGCCAAAAGGAAGAGAAGGGAAGGTAGAGAAAGCCAATATTTTTTTTCAAGTAAAAAGAAAGAGTAAGACCACCATTTAAAAAATATTTCAGCCGAAACCGGTTTGGCTCAGTGGATAGAGCGTTGGCCTGCGGACTGAAAGGTCCCAGGTTCGATTCCGGTCAAAGGCATGTACCTGGGTTGCGGGCATATTCCCAGTAGGGGATGTGCAGGAGGCAGCTGATCGATGTTTCTCTCTCATCGATGTTTCTAACTCACTATCTCTCTCCCTTCCTCTCTGTAAAAAATCAATAAAATATATTTAAAAAAAATATTTCAACTTATTTACAGTGTCAGAACATAGCACTACATACTATCTGCGCTCTCTTTTAATCATCATTTAGTCTTATCTTTGTAGATCACTATACATTTAATTCTCCCCATCAGTCCCTATGTATCTCTAATTACTTTGGAATCCTGAAGCTTGTCAACTAATAGGTTTCCAGGAAGGGCCTATGGGAATTATGCTAAGTTCTGGAATGTTGAAAACAGTTCATCTGTCATCTTAGTGCTTATAGTTAGGTAGATATAAAATCCTTGGCTCCAGTTTTCTTTCTTTGGCTATCTAAGTATGTTATTTTATACAAGTACTGTAGATGAGCAAAATCTGGTGGCAATCTTATTATTCTTTCCTTTACAAGTCAGTTGATATTTTTGCCTAGAAGTTCAGTAATTTTATTAGAATATAGCTTGGTGTTCATTAATCTGGGTCAGTATTCTTAGGTATGTGATTTGCCCTTTCATTATATGGCTTCAGATGTTTCTGTTTTTATATCAGAAACATTTTCTCCAATTATGGTTATATAAGTTTTGTTTTTCTTCATCAGGCATTCTATTGTATGTATGTTGAGTCTTCTCTAACTGTCTTCATTCTTTGTCATTTTCTTTTAAATTTTTGTCTTTTATATTTAAAAATTTTTACTTTTTAGTTACATAATATCTGTCGTGTTTATAACTCCCTCTTTCTTCTAATTTATTCTTTTTTAATTGATTTTTATTTCTTATAGAAAGGTCCTTTTGGAGGTTGTCCTAATTCTAATTTATATTATCATTTTGTATTATGTCTAAGTTCTTAAAGTTTTTAGCTTGATTTGAAGTAGTAGGTTATAGTGTTTACCTGTTTTGTCAGCAAGTCTTTGTGGTGTGCTTTCATTGTCTTTAGATATTTATTTATTCTTATTCTCTTTTTTCTTATAATAACTTTGTTTCAGACTTTATTTCTTTCATTTTCTTTTACACATTTTTATGTGTAGTTAGCCATTCTAAATACACAGAAACCCTTCGTTTTTTGTGTAATGGTTGAAAATATTTCACCTTATTATCTAAGATCTCCTCACTCTTTTCTCCTTCCCCACTTTATCTGGAGTTTCTCTTTTCTTTTTTCCTATTGCCCCTGTCCTCTTCAGTCTGGGGCCTGTTCCCTGTAGTTTCTCCTCAGTGTGGCTTTGTTCTGGAAGAGAGCTTTGAGTGTTTAGTTTTGAGAGTTTGTAGTGATTGGAGTGTTCTATGCCCTAAAGCAGCGGTTCTCAACCTGTGGGTCGCCAACCTGTGGGTCACAACCCCTTTGGGGGTCGAACAACCCTTTCACAGGGGTCACCTAAGACCATGGGAAAACACATATATAATTACATATTGTTTTTGTGATTAATCACTATGCTTTAATTATGTTCAATTTGTAACAATGAAAATACATCCTGCATATCAGATATTTACATTACGATTCATAACAGTAGCAAAATTACAGTTATGAAGTAGCAACGAAAATAATTTTATGGTTGGGGGTCACCACAACATGAGGAACTGTATTAAAGGGTCGCAGCATTAGGAAGGTTGAGAACCACTGCAAGAGTTTATTATGAACCCATTCACTCACATTCTATTGTAGTGAGCAGAACCCATTCCTTTTTATATACTTTTCTTAATTTTGCCTGTGGTGCTGTATATAGAGTCCCTGTTGGTAATTTTGAAGTTCTTTTGTTCTGTCGAAGGGCAAATGCCCTATTACTATCGTCTTCTTTGTACTACCCACATAGATCTATTGGTGGGTTGTGCCCACTTTCTTGTATTTTGGAATATTGTGCATGAGGTTTTGATTTTTCTATTTAATTGCTCAGTTTTTATGAGGGAATTTGCAGAGATTTAAATTTTAAGTTGCTGTCACAGTCTACTTCTAGAATTCTCATAAAATTTTTCATATTTAGAAGTTGTGAACCACTACCTCATGGACCATGCAGTCTTCTGACCTCAAGGTTAACATTGTGTTTGCATTAAGTAAGAAACTGCAGTTAAAAACTGACTATATACTACAGCATGTCCCCCCCAAAATGTATACACACTTTAATAGCTGATAGCTGTAGATTCTATTACATATTGAAAATGAAATATATATATTTTATATGTGTGTATATATATGTTTATATATATATTTTTATATATATGTAAAAGCCTAAGCAACCATATGACCAAACGACTGGTCAACCGGTCACTATGACATGCACTGACCACCAGAGGGCAGATGCTCAACGCAGGAGCTGCCTCCTGGTGGTCAGTGCACTCCCACAGCCAACCTCCCGTGGCCAGCCAACCTCCTGTAGTCCCTCCAGCAGGCCGGCCCCAATCGGCCTCAATCGGGAATGGGCAAGACAACCCTGATCACCAGCGAGGCCGAGGGACCCCACCTGTGATTGAATTTGTGCACCAGGCCTCTTAATATTTTAATAAACTGCCTTTATAGTGTGCACACATTTTGGGGGGACACCCTGTATAATATAGATAGATAGATAGATAGATAGATAGATAGATAGATAGATATAGATTGTTTACCCGTATCTTCAGAAAAAAATCACTCTGTCATGGCAAACAACCTGCTTCTCTATTTATAATGGCCTGGCCCTCTAGCAACTTCAGCGTGAAATTATAGCTAATTTGCCTATAAACGTCAGGTGGTCATAATAATCTGGCCACTCAGTGTATATTATATTATACTTAATTTGTTAATAATAGATTGTCTAATTAGGAGCCTTTCTGTACCATCTACTACTAGATTGTTACAAAAACTCAATTTCTTATATCTTTGGTGACCTCTTAAATGCATTAGCTAGGGAAAAATATGGTAGAAAGAAATTCTCATACAATGTATATGTATATGTGTGTGTGTGTGTGTGTGTGTGTGTGTGGGCAAAAGTAGGTTAATAGTTGTAATACAAATAAATAATACAACAATTAATAAATAGCAATATAAAAATAAAATTTTGCATACTAGCAACTGTAAGCCTATGTTTGCCCACCCTGTTTTATATATATATATTTGCAAATTTACCAATGACACTGCTAGGATTTTATATATATACTAGAGGCCCAGTGCACGAAAATTCGTGCACTGGCGGTGGGATCCCTCAGCCTGGCCTGTGCCCTCTCGCAGTCCGGGAGCCCTCGAGGGATGTCCGATTGATGGCTTAGGCCGCAGGGAGCAGGCCTAAGCCAGCAGTCTGATATCCTTAGTGCTGCTGCAAAGGCAGGTAGGGCCCCCGCCACTGCCACTGCACTTGCCAGCCAGGAGTCCAGCTTCTGGCTGAGCAGCACTCCCCCTATGGGAGCACACTGACCACCAGAGGGCAGCTCCTGCATTTAGTGTCTGCCCCATGGTGGTCAGTGCGTGTCATAGTGACCGGTTGTTCTGCTGTTTGGTCAATTTGCATATTAGTCTTTTATTATATAAGAAAAGCTTTATTGAGATATAATTCACATACTATACAATTACTTTTTTTAAAACATACCATTGAGTGGGTTTTATTATATTCACAGAGTTATACAACCATTACAACAATCACTTTTAGAACATTTTATTTGCCTCAAAAGGAAACCCCTTGCACATTAGCAGTCACTCCTTATTTCTTCCTAATTCCACTATTCCCTTCCCACTAGCTCTTGGCAATGACTAATCTACTTTCTGTCTCTGTAAATTTCCCTGTTCTATATATTTCATATATATGGAATTAAACAATATGGTGACTTTTTCACTTAGCATGTTTTCAAGGTTTATCTATGTTGTAGTGTATATCAGTAATTCATATATTTTCATTGTTAAATAATATTTCCATTGGGCATATTGCATTTTATTTATCTACTCATCAGTTGATGGACATTTGGATTGTTTCCATTTTTTTTCTGTTATCAAAAATGCTGTTATGAACATTTGTGAGCCAGTTTCTGTGTAAATGTATGTTTTAATTTCTCTTGGGTATATACCCAGGGATAGGATTGTTGGGTCAAATGGTAACTATGTATTTAATCTTTTAAAGAACAACCAAATGATTTTTCAAACTTGCCACATATTTTACATTCTCGCCAACAGTATATTAGGATTCCAGGTTTTCCACATCCTTGCCAACACTTGTTATTGTCCATATTTTTTATTATAGTCATCCTAGTACAGTGGTTCTCAACCTTCCTAATGCGGCGACCCTTTAATACAGTTCCTCATGTTGTAGTGACCCCCAACCATAAAATTATTTCGTTGCTACTTTATAACTAATTTTGCTACTGTTATGAATCATAATGTAAATATCTGATATGCAGGATGTATTTTCATTGTTACAAATTGAACATAATTAAAGCATAGTGATTAATCACAAAAACAATATGTAATTATATATATGTTTTCCCATGGTCTTAGGTGACCCCTGTGAAAGGGTCATTCGACCCCCAAAGGGGTTGTGACCCACAGTTTGAGAACCGCTGTCCTAGTAGGTATGAAGTGGCATGGTTTTTTTTAATGTATAGTTGTGTTTTTTTTGTTGTTTTTTTAAATATATTTTTATTGATTTCAAAGAGGAAAGGGAGAGATAGAAACATCAGTGATGAGAGAGAATCATTGATTGGCTGCCTCCTGCATGCCCCCCACTGGGGAAAGAGCCCGCAACCTGGGTGTGTGCCCTGTCCAGGAATCAAACCGTGACTTCTGGTTCATAGCTCCACACAACCACTGAGCAACATTGGCTGGGCTACTTTTTCAACTGGATCATAATCTCTGTCCATACAGCAATCCTATTTCTTTTTTTTTTAATATATTTTATTGATTTTTTACAGAGAGGAAGGGAGAGAGATAGAGAGTTAGAAACATCGATGAGAGAGAAACATCGATCAGCCGCCTCCTGCACATCTCCCACTGGGGATGTGCCTGCAACCCAGGTACATGCCCTTGACTGGAATCGAACCTGGGACCTTTCAGTCCGCAGACCGACGCTCTGTCCACTGAGCCAAACCGGTTTTGGCTTAATGTATAGTTTTAACTTACGGAAAGTTTCACACATTCATAGGAGAGGGAATAATATTATCAGTCCCTATCACCCTCCCATCTTAACGATTATGAATATGTATATGGTCAATCTTATTTTATATATTCTCTCTACCTTCTCTTTTATGACCCATCAGTATTTAAATCAAATTCTAGACATACTATTATTATTTTATAGACTTAGTGTTTATATTTACTCCTACATTTATCAAAGTATTTGCTCACCATTCCCTTCTACAGCCTGTCTAGAAGCATTTTTCTTCTGCCTAATATATTATAGTACCCTTTAGAAATCTTAGAAGTAAAATTTTTGGTCTTGTTTGTTTAAAAATGTTTCTAATCTGCATTTTTAGAAAATTAGTGCAGAACTTGAGTTGAAAGTTACTCTTTCTGAGCATTTTGAAGATATTATTTCAGTGTCTTTTAGCTGCCATTGTTGCTGTTGAAGAAGAAATAGGAAGTCTAATTTCTGTTTCTTTGTAGATAATCTTATCAACTACTTTTTCTTTGGTATTCTGAAGTTTTATCATGATATGACAAATAAAAGTGTCATAAGTAAATGAACGATAGTAATTTTGAGGTATTAGTTTTAAATTTCTTGTTATTCTACTTTTAAATTGTGATTAGTGTTCTGTAAACAGTTAAATACTTAAGGGAACGCTTGCTCTTTAAAAAGATGCTATGGAGAATTTTTATGGAGTACATGATTCTTAATTTGTCAACTTTATAACTTCTCGAGATCATATATATGTAAACAGACATAGTGTTTTTTTGTATCTTTCTACAGCCCTATTGGAAATAATTATGAAAAATGGAAGCACAGCTGGAAATAGCCCTCATTGCCGAAAACCATCAGGTAGTGCTGATCAAAGCAAGCCTAATTGCACAAAGGACAGCACGTCTGGTAGTGGTGACGGAAAAGGCTACACCAGAGAACAAATAGATGGAGTTCTCAGGTAGGAATAAACATGACTTATATTTCAACTACAGTTGCTGCTAATGTAATTTTTAAATGGTATAACAGCTAAAAAAGTGTTTAAGTTGTAATTCAGTAGAACAGACATCAAGAAATCGAACTCTGGGTATGTTACATTTTATATATTTTTTTAAAATATATTTTTATTGATTTCAGAGAGGAAGGGAGAGGGAGAGAAGGATAGAAACATCAATGATGAGAGAGAATCATTGATTGGTTGCCTCCTGCATGCCCCCTACTAGGGATTGAGCCTGAGCAATGCCCTTAACCAGAATTGAACCCGGGACCCTTCAGTCCACAGGCCAATGCTCTATCCACTGAGCCAAACCAACTAGGGCTGTTTTATATTCTTAATAAAAACAGTGTGTAGCCCTAGCCAATTTGGTTCAGTGGCTAGAGCGTCGGCCTGTGGACTAAAGGGTCCTAGGTTCGATTCTGGTCAAGGGCATGTACATCGGTTGCAGGCTCCTCCCCAGCCCAGGCCCTGCCTGGTCCGGGCTCATGCAGGAGGCAAGTAAGCAATGTGTTTCTCTTAAATCGATATTTCTCTCGGTCTTTCTCTCTTTCACTCTCTCTAAAAATCAATGGCAAAATATCCTTGGGTGAGGATTAAAAATATATAAATAAATAAAATCAGTCTGTAAACTACCATCTTTGTATTCTTTATAAAGTCAGATTATACAATACCAATTCTATGGAAGGCTCCATCTATTTTTTTTAGTACTTCTAGATCATTATTTTTGAGCAAAATTATTTCAATTTTTTTACATAGTACAGTATTTAGATAAAATACTGAAAGAGGACAGAAGAATTGTTCTGTCACATATATACCTGAAAGCAGAATTTTATATGTGAGAAGAATCGAGGGCAATAGTAACAGCATTTTCAATTTACCTACTTATGTTAATGAAGTATAGTTTTTTTCCCTATTTATATTCTTTACTAAGGTTACCTTTATATATGTACTAGAGGCCCAGTGCATGAATTCATGCATGGGTGTGGTCCCGGTGATCGGGGACTGGCTGGCCCGGGGGAGGAACCTTAGGAGGTTGGCCAGCTGCAGGAGGTTGGCTGTGGGAGCACACTGATTGAGCATCTGCCCCTGATGGACAGTGCATGTCAATGCCACCCGTCGTTTGATCGCTTAGGCATATATACACACACACATATATATATGTTTATAGACAGATATAGATATGCAAACACCATAATGTTCTTTTAATTTTTGTGAATTTATTGGGATGACATCCCGCCCCTTCCTGCCAGCCAGCCGGCCCTGATTGGCCCTGATCTGCCCTGATTACTGGCCAGGCTGAGGGACCCACCCATGCATCAATTTGTGCACCAGGCCTCTAGTTGGTTAATAAAATTATATAGGTTTCAGTATACAATTCTATAATGCATTGTCTGTAGATTGTATTATGTGTTCATAAAAGCCTTCTTTGATCACCATTTATCCCCCTTTTTACCCTCTTCTACTTCCCCCCACCCACCTTCCCCTCTGGTAACCACCATATTGTTGTCTGTGTGTGTAAGTTGTTGTTTTTTATTATTACTAGAGGCCTGGTGCACGAATTCATGCACAGGTGGGGGGGTCCCTCAGGGTGGCCTGCAGGAATCGGGCCCCACCTCGCACCCCCAGCCTCACAGCCCCGCCTTGGCCTGGCACCGCCCCCTCACCTGCTCCACCATCCTGCCGCAGTCCCGCTCTCGTCGGGGCCCATTGGGGCCGGCAGTGCTTCCACTGCCACCTGCTGCTAACGCCGCATTGCTGACACCTGCCATGTTCCATGTCACCCCCTGGTGGTCAGTGCACGTCACAGTGAGCAGTCGAACTCCCAGTCATACAGTTTGCATTAGGCTTTTATTATATAGGATTATTATTGCTTAATCCTTTCACCTTTCTCACCCAGTCCCCCAACACCCTAATTTTATTTTAACTGACTGTTCTCTCTCAGTGTTTTAGTTTCACCTCATGATACACTTCCACTAAAAGCAGAAGAATTAGGTAGAGTTGAAAAATTATGAACTGGGTTTTAAAATTTTACTAATTTTATAATTAAGAAAATATTTTATGGAAATCAGATGAAGCTCTGAGTGTGACACACTAGAGAAAATACTGTTTTGCTTCCTACTACAGCTTTAGGAAGCTATATTGATGTGTATTAATGTTGCTCTCTAGAGAAACTAAAGTATAAGGATAAAGGACTCTGAACAGTGATTAATCAGATAATTCACACAGAAAGTGAATTATAATACAGTGAATTGGCTAAAGTGAAGAGGAGGTAAAACTAGTTAGTTTTTCTTTTTTTGCTTTTTCTTATTTCTTTTATTCTTATTTTCTCCATTCTTTTTAGTTTATTTTTTTACTCACCATAATTTGAAATTAAAATAATTTTAAATAAAATAGCAATAACTTATATATTTTGCTTTTTTCCCTATATATTTAGATGCTAAAACTTGATTTAAAAGAATTCCTAATCATGGTTAAGCCATGGTAAAGGGTATTTGGTTAGCATGAATGGTAATGAAGCAATTTAAGAATATGAATAATGTTGCCCAGCTGGGGTGGCTTAGCAGTTGAGCATCAACCCAGGAACCAAGATATCACTGGTTAGATTCCCGATCAGGGTACATGCTCAGCTTGCGGGCTACATCTCCAGTAGGGGTGCGTACAGGAGGCAGTTGATAAATGATGTTTCTCTCTCATCGATGTTTCTATCTCTCTATCCCTCTCCCTTCCTCTCCCTCTAAAAATCAATAAAAACATATTAAAAAGAAAAGGAATATAAGTAATGTTGTTAACCACACTTTTATAACTATAGTATTTTGTCAAAGATGACTAAGATAGTGAGACTTGCTTTTAAATTTCTTTAAGAAAAAGCTTTAATTAACCAATGTGTTGAAATGCACTCCAAGAATCCATATCTATTTGAAAATATATATCTATATTTTCTTGTAGAAATTGCTCTTTTAGGGGAGAACATGTCCTCAATGAAAGACCTAAATAAAATTAATTGTATACATGTCATTTTTATTTAGAATCACCTAATGATTTTTTTAAGAAAGACTATAGAATTACCTATATATTTGAACATGTAATTTAAAAATACAGTTGAAAATTTTGGAGAACAGGAATATTCTAAATCTGGTGTTATTTTAAAAAAATCTTTGTTTAAAATTTTTTCTACTCTAACCTTAAAGAGAGGAGTACATCCTAGTGAGCAGTCAAACTCCTGGTAGAAATGAGGCATGGTAGAAATGAGGAAGGGAGAGCAGGGCTTTTTTGTTGCTATCTCCTTGTTTTAATATTTAGGGGGGGGGGGGACATCTTAAAAATTGAAGGCAGAAATATGATGGTGAGTTCAGATACATTTGTATATGGTCCGAGTTGTCCAGATGGGAACATAAAATGTTGAGTTTCTGTCAGTTGGCTTCTATACTCTCTGAAATTGGAGATCAGGTTATCTTTTGAGAG
The DNA here is from genome assembly GCF_964212035.1 of Myotis nattereri. NCBI lineage: Eukaryota > Metazoa > Chordata > Mammalia > Chiroptera > Vespertilionidae > Myotis > Myotis nattereri. Next base: position 162,843,163 of record NC_138075.1, read on the forward strand.
TTATGAAAAAAGAGATGAGTTTGAAAGCTTGAGGAGGATGGTAAACGTATGAAATATTTGCAGAGCAGAAAAACAGAGGAAATGGAAAGATTGTTGGTTAGCATTTGGGACCCAGCTATGTTTGAGACCGTGAATTCTTACGTGGAAGAAGTATTAGCTTAGTAGTATACCTACATTAGAAATTCTTTCTCTGGTCAATAGTTTTATTATACCTTTTTTATTAGTAAATTTAGTTATTTTTCCCCTATAGGGACTAAATATGATTGAAACATTCTTTAATAGAATCCCTAACTTATTCAAAATACTTCAGTTAATAAGAGTTGATTAGCTCAATCATGGAACATTTATCCTATATAATAAAGAGGTGATATGCAAATTAACCCTCACACCCTCACAAGATGGCTGCCTATGACCAGGCCGGCAGGGGGGTTAGTGAGGGACAACCAAACGACTGAACAAGCAGCCTGTGTGGGGCGACCAGGCCGGCAGGGGGGCTGTGAGGGGTGACCAGGCCAGCAGGGGGGGCAGTTAGAGGTGACCAGGCCGGTGTTTGGGTGCAGTTGGGGGCTACCAGGCTGGCAGGGGCGGCAGTTGGGGGCAATTAGGCTGGCAGGGGGGGCAGTGAGGGGCAACTAGGCTGGCGGGGAGGGAAGTTGGGGGTGACCAGGCTGGCAGGGGGGACAGTAATGGGTGACCAGGCTGGCAGGGGGAGCAGTTAGGGGTGATCAGGCCGGCACGCAGAGGCAGTGAGGTTGTGATCAGGCTGGTGGGGGGCAGTTAGGGGTGACCAGGCAGGCAGGCAGGTGAGCGATTAGGAGCCAGAGGTCCAGGATTGTGAGAGGGATGTCTGACTGCCGGTTTAGGCCTGATCCTGGCCTAAACCGGCAGTCAGACATCCCCCAAAGGGTCCCCAATTGAAGAGGGTGCAGAGTGAGCTGAGGGGACCCCCTTCCCCCACCCCCCCGGGCCTCTAGTTATTTATATCATCTTCCAAAGTGTTGCTTTAGTGAGGTAACAGATCACCAGCAAACATTTACATGCTGTATGTTTTTGTTTTTGTTTTACCTATACACAGGGGATTTTTCAGAAGAAAGCCATGTTATCTTGTTGTTAGCACAATTATGCAATCAAGTTGCTCAGTGACAATTTGGCTCAATGGGAGAAGCCATGCAATAATGCTGCATTCATTACATAAGTAAGACTAGCTTACAGTAAGATGGAAGAAAAAGGGTATAACTTTGTAAAAGTAACGTTCTGTGAAACTAAGCACATTGTTGTCCTTGAGTTGAAATATATTGAAAAATTGAGGAAAAGGTGTCATGGATCTAATATGAAAGATTTTTAAGATCTCATTTTTAAAAGCCCATCTATTATTTTAAAATTTTCAAGATCAGTGTGCAATCATTAACTGGACTTTCATTATAGTTATCAATTCAAAACACTTCTGTACAGCTATTAAGTAATTTGAATGATGGGCATTTTTATTTCATTAGGATTTGACTTTAATTGTAGTTCTTTAAATGAAAAGAAATTATTTTGTTAAACTCATAAAATAAATAATCCTTTGCCTCCAAGAATAAATGTTTCCTTAAACACTAATAAACATGGAATCTATTTAAATAACCAGTTATGTTATATAAAAAAGAACTAAAAGAAGACCCTCCTCCCCTACCCACTATTCTTTTATGCACATAAAGGAAGACATGAAGGCTGAACCAGATATACCTCTCCAGTGTTGAGCTCTCAGACAGATCTGTCTGTCTGTGTTGCACAATGTTTCCTTTGAGGGTAGTTATATTTGGAGTATTGAAATACGTAGCCTTCAGCTTTCCATTGGTGATTGTAGACTTCATACTTCTATGTTGGTTTCTCAAAGATTTCTCCTCTAATATATGATGAAAAATTTAGTACAGAGAAGATATGGCAGAGCTAGATACAGCTCAGAATTAGTGAAATAATTGATTTTCTTAACTTTTTTCTTCCTCATTGTGGTAATTCTTTAACCTTTATGACCCATCTCTAGAGGATTGTGAATTCCAACCTAATTTTTCTACACTATTCAGTAACTCTTTCCTAGGCTGCTTTTTTGTATTGTCTAGCCTTTTGTGCTCAGAAATTATCAACAAAACAAATTTAGAGGGTTAGTCTGGTACATAATTAAATATCTTATGCATTCTAACCAAATAGTAATAACTTTAGGATAGTTCAGTGTTTGGTTTACTACTCTTGTTTTCTGCATTCCTGTAGTATGACATATTTTTAGCCTATTCCTTGTTTCATAGTCGATTCTTCTTTATTCCAAATTGAGTTCTGATGCCAACAGAACTCAACTACATTTGCATTATAGCACATATCACCTTTAGCCTAAAAATTACTTGGATTCTCACCATTTCTGCTCTCAAATTGAATCAGTCATCCATCTGTCCATCTATTCATTCAACACACATGGTGAACAAGACACGGTGCCCGCCTTCAAGGGACCTAGTCTAGAAAAGAGTTGTCAGACAAGTACACAGGTAGCAGCAGTACAGGGAGGTAATTGCTGGCAGAGGGCTAAGTTCCAAGAGTTTTGAGAGGCTATAAGAGGGTCACCAACCTAGTCTTGAGGATTTTTTGAGAAGAGAAAGAGCCAAGCTGAGGTTTGAGGAAGTGTTGGAAACTAAGCAAGACGGGAGGCAGAGAACGCATGTTCTGGGCACCAGAAATGACATTTGAAAATATCTAAGAGGGAAGAAAGTGTGTTTAAACATTGATTGGAAAAGCAAATTGCAAGGAAGGAGATAGTTAGTTACTCTCGAGTCTGAGGAGGTTCCTTTTCTTCTTGATTCTGGATCTCAACAGGATTTTCAAGTTGTACAAACTGATATTTGAATCCTTACTGTGCCTTTCCTAATCACTGTAGCAGGCCTCACCTTTCATTCCCCAGCCCCCTTTGCACTTTATTTTTCTCTAAATATGTATTACCATGTGACGTACTCTGTTCATTGCTTGGTCCTGTCCCAATTGTAAATTGAATGTGAGCTGGGATTTTTTTGGATTGTTTTATTCCCCACTATAGCCTCTGAAACAGCATTTAGCAGAAAGTAGATGTTCAGTACATTTTTGTTGAAGAAATAAGTCCTGGTTTCTTCCCATCTATTACTTGATTATATGACTTTTGGCAATTTACTTAACCTCTCAAAGCCTTGATTTCCTCATTGGTTAATTAGGAATAATATCTGCCTAATGAGTAAATGAGATAATTTGTGTAAAATAATCAACATAATAAGATTCTACAATTCTCTATGTGAAAAGTTAGTGGACCAGATATAGTTTGTAATTTGAATCATTCATGTTTAGAAAGGTAATAGGAAGTATGCATTGTACGTTACATAACTGGTAAGCAGCTCGGACCCTAATGGGAACATTTCTGCAATAAAACATACAACTATTCACTTAAATGGGATATATGAAGACTGTGTAGCAGTTTCACATTTGTTCAGGTCAAATTTTACCTTTCAGAGTTCAAGTCAGGTTTTTGCAACCAGATTATTTATAGAATAATTTAATGTTTTTCAGAGCTTAATGGATATTAGAACATGGATATTCTTAATGGATATTAGAGCATGGATATTGCTTTTGAAGCAGTTTTACTACACTCTTTCTAGAAGCCTGTGCCTGACACACAGTAGTGTTCTATAAATGTCCCCTTCCCCTTTTTTCTATTGCATAGTTTCTAATATTCAGGAGAGTGAGTCTCTTCTATGGTAGGATCGTGCTCTGTTTTGTTCACTAATATATCTCAAGGGCCTGAACACTATCTGGGACATAGTTGGTATTCAATAAATATTACTGGACCAAATAAAGAAAATGTCATATTTATTAAATAAAATTGACTTGTGTTAATATTTGTTATCTAAAGTAGAAAAATCCAATTTTAATTATCATTATTTTAAAGAAGGACTGGGTATCAGATTTTAATTTATGTGCTATGGAAAAATTTCTCTAATTTTATATAAGGTCTTCTCTCTTTTTTTCTCCCTATTTAATATACCAAATAATAAATGATTTCATTATAAAAGAAGAGCTTTAGGCTCATTTATCCCAGAAATATTTACTGAGAGCCTATCCTGTACCAAGCGGTGTGATGATTAATATATTTAGTAGTTTAAAAAAAAGATCAATCCTGTCTCTTTTCTTTGAAAACTTTGAGTCAGTGTTTGAAACACTTTTGCTGCCAGTGAACAATTATGCCTCAGATCTTTTTACCTGTTACTACCTCTGTCATCAAGCCACTTACACATGGAACACATCTAGAGTCATAAAGTCTGCTATAAAAATGTGTACGATGTACCTGGATTTTAGTGAATAAAAATGTTTAGGTTGTGAGAGAATGTTAGGATCCAAAAAAATTAATGTTCTCTGTTCCATTTAGAGTATTTCTTTTCCTAATATACTTTAAAGACTCCAGCTTTAAATCAATTACATCTTTAGGGTTATAAACTATGTAAGTACAGTAGGTCCTTGGATAATGATTCATTCAACATTGTTTCATTATAACATTGATGAAATGTTGTAGGAACTTAACTCTTGCTTATGTAAATTAGCGTATGGTAAAATTTGTTTTGTTACACATCATTTTGCTAAGTCACACAACGACATCAAGTGAGGACTTACTGTAGGTACTCTTTAAGAATATGCTTATCACAGTGAAAATGGGAGTAACAAACATTTTTGCATCCCATGATCTTTCACCAATGAATTCTCTTTAACATGGCCGAGCTGAATTGACTTGCCTTGACATTTAAACCATAGTGTGCTGTGATTGTTTTTACATGCACTAAACTGTTGCTTTGGTATTTGGTTAGATATACATTACAGGACAACAAAACTCTTGAGTGTAACATATACTATTCTTTAGCTACAATGTACTTGCGAGGATTATTGAATTTCTTTATGCTTAAAAGTTGTTCTTATCCTCTGTGCTCTGTCCTTCATCCACATTTGTTATGGATTTTGCTTTACTTCTATGTAGTTGTGATAAATTGCACCAAGGACATTCTCATGGTCAACTCTTCTTAGACTGGGAAGAGGTTGGAGGAATGGTCTGGTCGAAAACCAGATCAAAGCATTAACCCTTAATAGGATAAGTTATCATTTGATATTGAGGAATCAGTCCACAGACAGTTCTTTATACTCTTCTAATAAATAAAACATTAGAGCTATTACATAAACTTCTTCCTTGAAATTTTCATTATAACACACTCTCTTGTTCACAGCATAAACAAATGTAAAAATTACTATGAAGTACTTGGAGTTACCAAAGATGCTGGTGATGAAGATTTGAAAAAAGCTTATAGAAAGCTTGCTTTGAAGTTTCATCCAGACAAAAACCATGCACCTGGAGCAACAGATGCTTTTAAAAGTAAAGTAAACCCTTTAAAGCAATTTTACCAAGCTCTTTTTAGAAGCCATTTAGTGTTTCAGAATATTAAATTCTGCCTTTAGACTAGTGCCAAGAAGCCAGCATAAGCAAGGGTCCTCAAAATCCTTTAAAACTTCACTAACTTGTTTTTCTAAGAGCCAAACAAATGCAGTTTGGTTTCATGAAAGCAACATGCTTTCTAATTTACTGTGCACGTCGTATAATGATTATGGATGCGCCTCTAGCATATTACCATCTGGTTCTAAGGGAACTAAAAGGAAAATACAGATTTTGTGAGTTTTTTAGATATTAGAAACATTAAGGTATTAGAATTGGGAAATTACTTGGAATTGCTATCTGTCCAGTGGTTTTATATTTCTATTAACTCTGGCCAAGTTTTGTATTTTTTATATGTAGTTCTAATTAAAGTGACTTTTTTCTTTTTAATAATTAGTTTCATTTCTCTTGCCTACTCTTTATTTGTCTTAATTTATCAATACTATTTTTGTTTGTCAATTTAGTAAATAAATGTAAAATAACTGATTTTGTAATTTCATATTTTGTTACATAGAACTTACTCATAATAGATAACTTCTAATTCATAGGAAAATGCTTAAATTTATGATTGTTCTTATGAATTTGGCATTTATAGAGCCAAGTATAATGCTTACAGTGAAATAAATGCTGGGATCTTGGAATAACAGGAAGGAGATACTCATTTTTAAAATATTTCTAAAAGGTGGAGGACTCAATTTATCTTTTCTACAAAACAGTTTCCAAATGGTTTTATTTCTTAAAGGAAGTTGCCAAGCAAAATATGTTTGAGGATTGTTAATATAGTCAAATAAAAACAGCCACCAAAGTGGTACTAAGTGAAAGTAAAATAATCACCGTGACTGAACCTTCTGTTTCCTTAAATTAATGGTGTCTTGGATAGTACAGGAAAAATCTCTTTACTAGAAAACACTAACTTAACTTTAGCATATTTGGCCCCAAAAGTTAAGGCAAGATTTTCACATTATAAATTAAAATCATTTAATTTTTTTTGCTTTTAAAACATTTAAAAACATAACGGCAGTGAGTTATTGGCATGTTTGTGATCTGCTAGGTCTGTGGTCGGCACACTGTGGCTCACGAGCCACATGCGGCTCTTTGGCCCCTTGAGTGTGGCTCTTCCTAAGCCTTAGGAGTGCCCTAATTAAGTTAATAACAATGTACCTACCTATATAGTTTAAGTTTAAAAAATTTGGCTCTCAAAAGAAATTTCAGTCGTTGTACTGTTGCTATTTGGCTCTGTTGACTAATGAGTTTGCCGACCACTGTCTAGGTCAGTGATGGCGAACCTATGACACGTGTGTCAGAGGTGACACGCGAACTCATTTTTTGGTTGATTTTTCTTTGTTAAATGGCATTTAAATATATAAAATAAATATCAAAAATATAAATCTTTGTTTTACTATGGTTGCAAATATCAAAAAATTTCTATATGTGACACGGCACCAGGGTTAAGTTAGGGTTTTTCAAAATGCTGACACGCTGAGCTCAAAAGGTTCGCCATCACTGGTGATATCATTCTTCATGTTGAGAATGTTAAGCTGCTTTTTTCTCACATTTCTGCATTGAAGTCATGTTAGCATTATTGGTTTTGGAATAACAATAAGTAGATCTACCAATATTTTTACAGCCTGTGTTGCATTTTGAAGTGTTGAACAGCATTAAATGTCACCCCAGCTACACACCCAGAAGGGGTTTAACAAAAGTGATTGGTTGTACTTTTGTTTAATATATTTTAGATTTTAATGCTCTGCTTTACAAAACTAGAAAGTTAATATTTATCAAAATGCTAAGTTGACTTATCTCTAGAGTAAAGACATTATTCAGTATACAGGAGATTATCTATAAATCAGAATGCCAATTAATCCCAAAGAAGGTCAGAATAGGGAGTTTGTTGATGAGCCCATTTTTCATTGAGTGAAAACTGCATAGAAAACTCAGGTTGTAATCCATAGATGCTTGGTGAGTAAAGGCAGTTAATTAGAAAATATTACATCTAGTGTCATCATACAGAAATGACAAGTTTCATTCATCCAGCACACAGGATCTTTTCATTACCTTTTGGGTCATCTTATTTTAACCAGTCTATATTAACTTCTGTTTTGGGGATACCAAGCTGTTTAATCTAAGCAAAACTATAGTTTTTTCTTTTGTATAAAAGGTAAGTATAGGTTGATTGCTCTGTAATTACCAAAACACTTTTTGCAGAACATGAAACCATTTGCTTTTAATTTCCTCTTAGAAAAAGAGGGGGTAATTGGTTTAGGGAATTAAATTAGATAGAACAGATATTTTCATTTGTGTGTTTTGTAAAGCTTTAAAAATAAAAGGTTGCTATCAAGGAGGGTAGAGTAAATGGACTTTCAATTCATGTGGCTGTTTGTTCTTTACAGTTAGGATTGTAAGTTTCTCAGAGCATGGAATAATATACTTATATTTTGAGAGTGACTTGCACAATATGTGTAAGCACACTTTAAAGCAATACTTAACTGAAATACATCCCTTCTCTCTGACATGGATGTTTTCAAAACAGTAACATTGTCTTCAGAGACTCACAAGTATTTTAGACACTATCTGAATAGTATCTGTGTTTTTCTATGTATACATGAATGTAATAAAAGGGATGTGAATTAGCTGTATATGTTTGCTTGGTAAATAAGAATGGATCAGAGATATTGCCTGTGTTAGTTCAATATTTTTAATATCTAGAGTGTATCTCTAAACATAAAGAAGTCAATTCTACTCTTTGGCCTAGTTCTTATAGACAATCCGAGAATATGAAACACCCTCTTACTCAAAGAATTTGTCATTCATAAAGGGGAGTCAAGCTTCATACAGAACATTTGAAATAATAATAATACCTAACATTTGGCAAGCATTTTATAGTTTTTTATTTAATGCTTATTAAATACTAGTGCCCCAGTGCATGATTTCATGCACATTGAAAGGAAATTAATTAGAAGAAATATTTTAATATCGCTATTTGCCCTTTCTCTATAATAGAAGGGTCAAGCAAATTCATGATCAACAATGAAAGATCGAAACACACGCGTGAGATTGGTGCCAGCTAGAGCTTTTATATGTATTGCGCATGTGCGAGTCAGCCTAGCCTTTTATAGATATAAAATAAACTTGTTTAATTAGACCTGCTTTCTGATTTAGCTAAACTTTTTCCAGCCCAGTGAAGCGCCCCAACTTCTCTTTCAGGTAATTGTCAGCAACACAGCAGTAAATATCAACATGAAGCAAATTATTATTGTAGATCACGCAGGGAGAACAAAGGGTAAAATATTTAACTTCATCAGTGTTTGACTATATTCTGCGCAGTGAGAAAACCTCAAGTCATTTTTTAAGGTCCACCATTTCTTACCTCTTTTTAGTTTGGTCAAGTTTCTAAACTTTATAAATCTCCGTTTTCCAGCTAATGAAAAGAAAATAGGATTCCACCCAGTTTCCTATCTACCTACTCCAGGACTTCTGTGAGGATCAAATGAGATGAGGCACAGGAAAACACTTCATGGACATTTGGTTATAGTGTGAAATGTTTCCACCTGGCTATAAAGCAAGTAATGTTCCTGAGCTGAAGAAACTGCAAGGAGGCTAGTCGCTAGGGAGAGGAAGCTGGGTGTTGCTACATGACGTCATTACCTGGATGGACACATAGCATATTAGCCTTTTGTATATACAGATCTTATGAAATAGTTAGGGGACCAGTGTCATCCTCCTTTCACAAATAAGAAAATTAAGGCTTACAGAGATTAACTGATTTACCCAGGATCCCAGACTGTATATAATTAAATACCAAAACATAGAATAAAGATATCTGAAGAAAAGTAAGAAAGATAAAATAGCATTATAATCAGAGTAATAAGGGAAGCCTTCATATAATAAGTGAGAATTAAGAGTTTTCTCAAGATAAATATGATTTATATGGTTAGAGAAGAGAGATGATGGTAGAAACTTGGGTATGAGAATGACACAAGAGATTTAAAAATCAGTGAAAATTTTCATTTTCAACAAAACGGAGATGTACTTTTCCCTATTCTTCACACTAATGTACAATCTACACTAATAAAAGAGAAAAATGGTAATTGGCGTACGGCGCTACCCTTTTCATTGGCTAATCAGGGCTATATGCAAATTAACTGCCAACTGAGATGGCGGCTAATTTTGCATATGTAGGCACAATGCAGGAAGGCGAAAGGGAAAGCAGGAAGAAGCTCCCTGCCACTGACAGTGATCGGAAACCCAGGGGGGAGCTAAGAGCTGGGGGGCAGGGCAAAGGCGGCCCTGGGGCCGCCTTTGCCCTGCCCCCCAGCCATGATCAGAGAATCAGGCGCCTTTGCCGCCCTGGCCAGTGATAGCAGGAAGTAGGGGTGGAGCCAGCGATGGGAGCTGAGCACGGTCAAAGCTGGCAGTCCCGGGAGCTAGGGGTCCCTTGCCTGGGCCTAAAGCGGAGCCCATGATCGCGGGGCTGCTGCAGCTGCGGGTCCCCGCTGCCCGAGCCGGATGCCTCAGCCAGAGGTGTCCTGCAGGGGCAGGGGCGGAGCCCGTGCGATCACGGCGCCCCCCCCCCCCTGCCACTGTGGGTCCCCGCTGCCCGGGCTGGACGCCTAGGCCAGAGGCGTTAGGCCTGGGCAGGGGCAGAGCCTGCAACCGCGGGGAGCTGGGAGTCCCCTGCCCAGGCCTAATGCCTTGGCCATAGGCGTTAGGCCTGGGCAGGGGCGGAGCCTGCAACCGCGGGAGCTGGGGATCCCCTGCCCAGGCCTGACACCTCTGCCAGAGGCCTCAGGCCTGGTCAAGGGGCCGATCCGGTGATTGGTGATCGGAGGGTGATGAGGGTCAACTCCTCTGGCTGAGGCATCAGGCCTGGGTGGGGGGCGGAGCCGGGGATTGGAGGGATATGATGGTCCCCTTGCCCAGGCCTGAAGCCTGGGTCAGAGGCGTCAGGCTTGGGCGGGGGGTGGAGCAAGCGATCAGAGGGAGATGGGGGTCCCCTGGCCAGGCATGATTCCTGGGCCAGAGGCCTCAGGCCTGGGCGGGGGTCAGAGCCAGTGATCGGGGGGAGATGGGGGTCCCCTGTCCAAGCCTGACACCTCTGGCGGAGGCGTCAGGCCTGGGCAAGGGGTTGATCAGGCGATCGGAGGGTGATGGGGGTCTACGCCTCTGGCCGAGGCATCAGGCCTGGGCAAGGGGCAGAGCCACCAATCGGAGGGGTCTGGGCCAGAGGCATCAGGCCTGGGCTGGGGGCAGAACCAGTGATGGGGGGAAATGAGGGTCCCCTGCCCAGGCCTGACACCTCTGTCAGAGGCGTCAGGCCTGGGCAAGGGGCCGACCCTGCGATTGGAGGGTAATGGGGGTCAACGCCTGAGGGCTCCCAGTATGTGAGAGGGGGCAGGCTGGGCTGAGGGGCACTCCTCCCCCCCCCCCCACCCAGTGCACGAATTTCGTGCACCGGGCCCCTAGTTGAATATTATAAAAAACAAACATAAAAGCCCTAGCTGGTTTGGCTCAGTGGATAGAGCATCAGCCTGCAGACTGAAGGGTCCTGGGTTCTATTTTGGTCAAGGGCACATGCCTGGGTTTTAGGCTTGATCCCCAGTAGGCGTGCAGGAGGCAGCCAATCAATGATTCCCTCTCATCATTGATGTTTCTCTCTCTCCCTTTCTCTTCTCTGAAATCAATAAAAATATATTTTTAAAAAACACGTAAGAAAACTCTGAAAGGTGGAGGAAGGTAGACTGGCTAGAGACCTTGGGATCCAAAGAACAACATGGCAGTAAGTTAGCCGGGTCTTGATTTTGTCTTTTATATAAGACTGGATTCTAGAGAAGCAAACAATCCAGAAACACCTATGAGCACAACAATCTCCAAGAAAAGCTTGATGTCTCTTAGCCAAGTGAATAGAAAAGGGTAAACTGGCAAGACAGAAATCTTTTAAGCAATAGCCATTCTCCTGCAGCCAAATACCACAGACATAAAAAACTGTGGCCACACCCACACCCACACTAACAAAGGCTAGGTAGAGAACCTAGACTGCCACCTTCTTCATGTATAATGAGATTCTCTAACCCACCCACCCATCCATCCCTCCTGGAGTGGTGGGAAAAAAGATTGCATAGGAGCTGAAATTTCCAGTTCTACCTGGCAATAACAAGGTGCCCCTTCCCCTCCCCATTGGGTTAATGTCATAAGTGGCCTAGTAGAGACCCCTGGACCTGCTGGGGCTGGACCCTGGCAGACTTTCACCACCATCCAGAGGCAAACAAAGTCACATCCTCATGGTAAAGCCACCTGGAGAGTAGTAATGAGGCACCCCTATTCTTTCTAGTCAAATATATACCAGTGGAGGCTTGATGGAAAACTAGAAATCCTATCCCTGCAACGGTAATAAGGAGCCTCTCCTTTCAGATGTCAGCTAATAAGGTGGTATCCCCTTGTCCCATACCAGAATAGTGTCAGGGGGAGACAGGTAAAACAAGTTTCAGATAAGGTACAAAGTCTCATGTTATCACATGTCAATCGAAAATCACCTGACAAAATAAGAAGCATGAAAACCTCAAACTGAATTTAAAGCCAATTGTAGATAATACATTTGGAGATGACAGAGAAGTTAGAATTGCCTAACATAGATTTTAAAGTATTCATCATATAACTACTTAAGTGAGTGAGTGCAGCTATGCTTAAAACAAATTTAGAAAAAATAAGTTTCAACAAAGAAACAGTCTGAGCAAATAAGCAAATTATATAAGTAATCATATTGAGGTTTTTACAGCTTGAAAATACAAAAACAAATAAAAACTGGCAATGAATGGAATAAACAGCAGAATGGTAGAGGAAAGAATCAGTGAACTGGAAAATAGAAAAATAAGTATCATCCAGTCTGAACATAGTGAAAAAGTACTAAAAAAAAGTTGAAAGTTCCCATACTTGGCAAGACATATAAGCTTATATAATTTGAGAAGTTAAATGTATTCCAAACAGATAAACCCAAAGAAATCCACTGTCAAACTCTGAAAACTAAAGATAAAGGAAAAGTTTGAAAGCCACAAAAGAGAAATGACATCTTACTTATAGGGGAAAAGTAATTCAAATGACAGTGACTTTCACATCAGAAATCATGCAGGCCAGGAGAAAATGGCACATTTTTCAAATACTGTCAACCCACAGTTGTATACCCAGCAAAAATATTCTTTCGGGAATGAAGGGGAAATCAAGACATTTTCAGATGAAGGAAAAATAAGAGAGTTTGTCATTAGCAGATATACCTTAAAAGAATAGCTAAAGGAAGTTCTCTAAACGAAATGAAATAGTAAAAGAAGGAATCTTAATATATCAAGAAAGAACATGGTAAGAAAAATAAGGGTAAATGGAATATACTTTGCTTCTTCTCTTGAATTACTTTATTATGTTTGACATTTGAAGCAAAAATATTTAACATTGTCGATAACATTGTTGTAAATGTTTGCTGAGAAAATATATAAAGCAATTATATTATAAATGAGGAAGGATAAAGGAAAGGAAAGAGAATTAAGGATTCCAAAGTATACTTGAACTAGTAAAATGAAGACAGCAGTGGGCTGTGATAAGTTATGTACATATAATGTAATACCAGTAGCAGCCACCAAAAAGCTGTACAGAAGTACACTCAGAAAATACTAGATAAATTAAAATGGAATTCTAATAAAAAGTTCAAATAACTCACAGGAATTTAGAAAAAAGAAAACCACAAAAAATAAAATGCAGACATAAGCCCTAACTCAGTAATTACATTGAATGTAAATTATCCACATATATCAATTAGATTGATAGAAAGTTAAATAATGATTTGACTATATATTATCTACAAGAAACTCACTTCATTTATGACAGTTTAAACAGGCTGAAAGTAAACAGATGGGAAAAGATACATCATGCAAACATTAATCAAAAGAAAGCAGGAGTGGCTATGTTAATATTAAGTAGACTTGGTACTGAAAAAAAAAAATTACCAGACAGGGGCATTATGTTATGATAAAAGGGTTAGCCCTTCAAGAAGTCATAACAATATAAACGTGTATGCACCAAAGAACAGAGATGCAAAGTATGTAAATTAAAAACTAATATAACTGGAAGAAGAAATAGACATATTCACAATTGTAGTTGGAAATTTGAACACTTCTCACTCAACAATTGATAGAACTAGACAGAAAATCAGCAAGAATATAGTCTGATGTTTAACAAAACTTGTATAGGATTTGTATGCTCCAAGCTATGCAATACTAGTGAAAGAAATCAGAGAAGATATAAATAAATGTAATGATATCAGGTTCATTGATTGGAAGATCAACATAGTAAAGATATCAAGTCTCTCCAAATTGATATCCATATTTAACACAATTCTGTTAGAATCCTAGCAAGACATTTTTTTTTTCCTCTAGCAAGATATTTTATAAGTAAAAGTAAGTTTATTCTAAAACTCATGTGGAAAAGCAAAGAACCTGAATACAAGAAAATGATTTATAAAAAGAATAGAATAAGTGTGCCTGATTTCAATGCTTACTTTATAGCTACAGTTATTAAACCTGTGATATTTATAGAGGGATAGACTTAGATCTAGGGAACCCACATATAGACCCATACAAATATTCCCAATTGATATTTTACAAAGGTGCAAAAGCAGTTTAATAGAGGAAAGATAGTCTTTTCAGCAAATGGTTTTTAGAGTAATTGAATGTCTATAAGCAAAAAAATAAATTAACCTTGACCGAAATCTGTGCTTTATCCAAGAACAAACTAAAAATGAATAAATTTAGAACACCACTTTTTGAACTGTTAGCAAAAAATCATGCGGACAAATCTTTAGGATCTTGGGCTAGGCAATGATTATGAAGAAAAAAAAACATTGATTAGTTGGACTTCATCCAAACTTTTTAAAAGTTTGCTCTGCAAAGACCCTATGAAGAGGAGGAGAAGATGAGCGACAGGAAGGGAGAAAATATTTGTCAAGCACATATCTGATAAAGACTAGTATTTTGAATATATAAAGAACTCAACTTTTAAAAAAAGAGATAATCTAGTTAGAAAATCGGTAAGAGATATGAAGAGACATTCCACTGAAGATGATATACAAATGGCAAATAAGCATATGAAAATAATCTTAACATCCATTAATTAGCCATTAGAAATAATGCACAGTAAAACCAAAATGAGATACCATTACACACCTAAATAAATGTAATGATATCATGATAAATAGTTACAAGACCAGCTACTGGTATGGCTGCAGAGAAACTGGATCATTCAGACATTGTCGATGGGATGTAAAATGACAGTCACTCTGTTAAACAGTTTGGCAGCTTCTCATAAAAACTAACTATTCAGATGCCGCCCCGCAACTGCATTCCAAGGCATTTATCACAAAGAAATAAAAATTTATGTTTATACCCAAACTTGTATCCAAGACTAGAAACAACTCAGATGCTGTTCAGTGGTTGAGTGGTGAAACAGTGATATATTCATATTATGAAATAAGAAGCAATGAACTCTATTGTTTTCCATAGCAACCTGGATGAATCTCAAAAGAATTATGCTGATTGAAAAACGGAAATCCCAGAAGATTTTATTTCATTTATATACTGTATTATTTCACTTATGTAATAAACTTTTGAAATGCCAAAAGTTTAGAAGTAAGGAATAGATTAGTGGTTGTCAGTAGTTAAAAAAGGGATGGAAGGGAAGGAAGTCGGTGTGGTTGTAAAATGGCAGTATGAGGATGGTGATGGAAATCTCCTGTCCTGATTGTATCTAGTCAGTACCCTATCTGTGATACTGTACTGTAATTTTACAAGATATTACCTTTGGGAGAAATTAAATAAAAGGTGCAGGGATATCTATTATTTATTTCTTACTGCTTCATGTTACTCTAAAGTTATTTCAAAATAAAAAACTAATTTAAAGAAAAATGAGTAAAGTGAAAGGTATCTTTTTGTGAAGTTACTGAGACTGAGGTAGAAATGTATCTTGTCTTTGAATACCAAAATAAATTTTGGATTTAATCTTTAGATAATAAGGAACTGAAAGAAATTTTGATTATGCTGTACCACAAAGTAAATAAATAGAAAGTTAGTCACAGTAGATAACATAAATTGTTTTACATATATACTTATGGATTATGAAAGTATTTCACAAGTAACACAAAATATCTTAATGTTTGGAAATTTTTAAAAAGTAAAACCTTAAAAATAGAATTGGGTTGATAATATATTAGTTTAAAAAGTAATAGCATTATGAAATTACTTGAAATAGTCCATTCAGTGAATAGAGGTTAAATTCTAAAACTGATATTATTACGGGAAGTACAACTTCCACAGATATTGATAGATTTTTTTTTTTGTAGGTATAGGTTAAAACCTTGGTGTTGTTTGTTAGTACATTGTTTGGATCTCTGATTATGCTTCCACATTGGAGCAACTTTATAAATGATAGCTATATTTCTAAGTCATAGATCTGCCTGAGAATCTGAAGAAAGTTTTGTACCACCTCTTCAGATAAATGGATCATCCACCTAATTTTTCATACATTAGAGTTTACATACATACCATCAGAGACATATCTTTGAAATCCAGGTTTAAGAAGCCCTATCGGAAGAAAAGTTCCAGAGTATCTGTGTATCATTAATTTCAGTGTGATAGGTGATCAGCCCAAAACAACTGCCTAATGAGCATCTGTTTGCTTGCACAGTACCTATAGCAGCCACCACAAGGGACTCAGAAAGTGTTTTTAAAATATCCCATATTGCAAGAGGTTTATGAGATCTAGTTTAAGAAGGAAACTATATTTATGAAATGATTAGAAGTGTCAGAATGAGAATAGGGTAGTTTCTGCTTTTGTTAATTACCTTAAGATATTTTCATAACCTATGTAACATTGCCTTTTTTAAAAATTAATTTTTAAAATTTTTCTTCCATTACAGTTGACATACAATATTACATTAGTTTCAGGTGTACAACGTAGTCATTAGACATTTATATAACTTATGAAGTGGTTACTCTGATACCATTGCCTGTTTTGGATACGGGAGTCTGAGAGAGAGAATTCTTTATAAATAAATATGAAGAAAGTAACAAAGTGAGATGGGAAAACTAGAGACTATCTGGATTCATTTAAAAACAAATTCAGGCCCGGCCACTGGCTCAGTGGGTGAGCGTCAACCTTTGAGCCAGGAGGTCATGGTTTGATAACCAGTCAGGGCACATGCCCAAGATTGTGGCTCAATCCCCAATTGGGGGCACGCAGGAGGCAGCCAATCAATAATCCTTTCTCATCATTGATGTTTCTATCTCTCTCCCTTTGTCTCTGAAATCAATAAAAATATATTAAATAACAAATTTAGACTTTATGGTGAACTATTGGAATAATGCAGTGAAAACATAGACATAGTTTCTTCCCTCATGAAGTTTACAGTTTTAAGAGGAATAAATTTTTCAGAAATAGAATGAAAAATAACTCATTCTGGGCTGGAGTGTGCAAAAAAAAAAAAAAAAAAAAAAAAGATTTATGATGTAGGTTGCATAGAGTTTACTTGCTAAAAAGTTTTTTTGACCTTGAACAAGTTTCCTAACCTTCATGAGCCTTATGGGGCTCATCTGTACAGTGGGCATCATAATGAATAATATATTAAGGTTTGGGGTTCAGAGCCTGGCAGTAGTACTGACTATTATTATTGGTCTGAATGGCACTAATGAATGACTAGATCAGGATATTCAAAAATGAAGAAGCAGAATGTTAGGGGATGAAGCCCAATAGTAAGAAAGTAAGATGGACATATCCTTACAGTTAAGGCAGTCTACTTGCCTGTCTACTATAAAAAATTGTATTGGGAGGTAATAATATGTGCAATTGCAAGCAAATATAATATCTTTACAAGAAAGTTTTACTGTTTTACTATTTTGTTGATTAGCCTCAAGTAGTTTTTGTTATTGTTTGTTAACATGACAGTTTTTATATGGGGCAGTCTTGTAATATAAAAACTTTGCTTACCAACTCTTACTCATTACTTTTTCAGAGATTGGAAATGCTTATGCTATTTTAAGCAATCCAGAAAAACGAAAACAGTATGACCTCACAGGCAATGAAGAACAAGCGTGTAATCCACAAAACAATGGTAGATTTAATTTCCATAGAGGTTGTGAAGCTGATATAACTCCAGAAGACTTGTTTAATATATTTTTTGGTGGTGGATTTCCTTCAGGTATTTTAATGTTAATTATAAGTATTATATTTTATGAAGCTAGAGATTTTTACTTCCAGATAGGCTATTTAGTGATTTAGCTACCTTCTTTTCTGTATTTCTTACAGCATTATTATCCTGTGATGGTTTTTTATGAAAGTAGAAGAAAAATGTTATACTCATTACCTTTACTATTATAAGTCTGCCTTTTTCCTAGAACATATTTTAATTAAAAAAATAAAGAAATGAAGAGTACCAATATTCTGTATTTTACATAAAGCTGAAGAAAGGATATATATATAAGTAGGAAATCCAGTGATAATGTCTTAGTTAAGTGCTATTATGGTTATGGATGACTATTTGGCATTGATTCTCTGGAAAGCTTTGTATATATTTTATTAATAATAATATAGATTGCTAATTTTGATATATGTGGAAGTGCTTTCCATTGAAATATTAAAATGTCTGATTTATAGGTAATATAAAAAGTGAGTGGGTTTTAAAAATTATATTGGAATAGAAATAATTACTTGAACTAGGCTATCAAAGTAAATATTATAGCGTACTACTAAATGAATAGATTGTATAATACTAGTATAAGTATTATTATGCTAGTTTATATTTACTGTGAGTTGTTGTATGGAAATTAATTTTCTTTAAGAGCAGCTTCTCTAAGGTGTTTATAATTAAACCTCCAGTCTTTTTTACAACATTTCCTTAAGGTTCTCAGTTAAACATCCCATTCAAAATTCGGAGAACTTTTATAAACACAGCGATATAATTTGGTCTGGTGGCTCTGTCTGAATTTTTCTGAGAAAGATGGTAGTCATAGATAGAGCATCTTATAAAGAATCCTTGAAGGACAGAATGTATAAATACAAATTAATGACTAAAAATATAACCTATATTTTTAAACATTAGGATATATAATCACATCTCAGAAAAAAATATTCAGAATAATAATTCTGACTAAAAATATGCTAGGAACAATTAGATATCTTCCAGGTAGTAGTGAATTTTCTGATAGTATTTTCAGTTCTTTTGCCTTTTTGTACCATAGCTTGTTTTGTCAGTTGTAGCCATTTCTGGTTGGTCACCTTATTTGAAAACAACTTGAATATCCATCAGAAGGAGAATATTTGAATAAATTGTGGCTTGCCTCTACCATAGTGTATTCTACAGCTATTTTTAAAAAAATAATTTTTGATTTTTAGATATATTTGTGATTAGTTGATAAATGCAGAATGCAGGGTTTCAGAGTAGTGACCCAAGGTTCATAAAAGCAACCAACCACAAAAAATGTTCTCTGTGTATGCATATTAGGGAGGAACTTATATTCAAGTTTACATAAAGAGAGAATTCTACTTTACTTGAAAGGAAGCAAAGTCTGGGAAGAATCATCGCTGTTTCCCTTCACCCTTCACTCACAAAAGGAGAAGGCAATTAAGCATTCACTGCTCAAACATGTATTATTTTAGTAATTTTTTAAAAATTAAAATATGAATAAAACAAAGTATTTTCTTTGTAAAAGAAAATATAATTTTTTAAATCATAATTATCCTCCCTAATTTAACCTTGCTTTTAATTTTCTTTAGGTAGTGTACATTCATTTTCAAATGGGCGAGCTGGTTATAGCCATCAACATCAGCATCGGCATAGTGGACATGAAAGAGAAGAAGAAAGAGGCGATGTATGTTTATGTTATGAGTAGAAATTATAAAATGGCAAATTTCAGCTCAGGAAAAGCAATTAGAGTTGTCTGAAAATAGAGCAAGTTTTTCTAAAAGGAAGTAGTGAGTTTCTCTTACCAGAGTTGTTCAATAGAGACAAGAATATTCCTTAGAGATATTAGGGGAGCAGGAGGGTGGTTGGGCAATATGAAACCTTTAAATTTAGTATTCTATGGTTCTAATGAAGGTAACCTGCAGTGTGCATATTTTGAAGGTTACTTTTTTTAAAATATATTTTTATTGATTTCAGAGAGGAAGGAAGAGGGAGAGAGAGAGAGAAACATCAATGATGAGAGAGAATCATTGATCAGATCCCTCCTGCATGCCCCCTACTGGGGATTGAGCCCGCACCCGAGCATGTGTCCTTGACCAGAATCAAACCTGAGACCTTCCAGTCCTGTAGTCCAACGCTCTATCCACTGAGCCAAACCAGCTACGGCTTGAAGGTTACTTTTCATTGTTAGTCCTAAATAATTTAGAATTTATACTGAAAAACTTAAGTTGGATGTAACAGTTATACCTTATTGCATACAACAATTAAATCACATGAAGTGGAAAGAGCACTAGACTAGAAATTAAAAGGCCTGGGCCCCTACTCTGCCATTCAAGCTTCCAATGCTCTACCTTCAAATCCAGAGTAGAAATGCAACCTTTGCCTATTGATAAGAGTCTGTGGGTGTGAGAGAAAGAAGTTCTCATCTGTAAAGTAAGATCAGGTTGTTAGAGTGTTTTCCAAATCAGGATCCTTAGGTGAAGCACCTGGAAAGCTAAGTTTTTAAGAATCACCTCAGAAAGATGTTCAGGCAGATTTGAAAGCACTGAACCAGATGATCTCAAATGGCCCTTCTGCCTATAAAAATGCATGACAACTGTTGGATTATTGACAACTACAGTTATATTATAATTTGTTATTCTTTGATTTTTTACAGGGAGGCTTTTCTGTGTTTATCCAGCTGATGCCCATTATTGTATTGATTCTTGTGTCATTATTAAGCCAACTGATGGTCACTAATCCTCCTTATTCCTTATATCCCAGATCGTAAGTAACTAAGTGAAGTTTTGTAAAAAAGAACTTTTGTTTTTATCTGGCTTTCATTAAAAGGCCTTGTGATTTTCTTTAAATTTTTAAGTGCCAAATCTTCTATTACTACAAGTATACCAGGTTTTAAAATGTCCAGTGTTTAAAATAGTTACTCAAGTGATAAGTTTATATATGTTGTTAGCTTACATCTGTTTCATTGTGGATAAGGACAGTGCTATATTTGAACTTGTTAGCAATTTAATGTAATAATAATGACATTAAAGGCAAAAGTACTTTAAAAGACAAAAATAGAATTGTCATAATCTTACATAGGTTTGTGTTTATTAAGGAGGAAATGATTTCAGTCTTCTGTTTGTTAAATATTAAGTAAAAACATATTTGTTATCTGAAATATTTTTTCATAATGTGCTTGATATATGAGGTCCGTACATAAAAGAAATTTAATGCAGCATCTATTCCAGAAAACTTTAGTGTAATACAATGAACATATAGGAAGCTCTGTAAAATCCCACTGCCAGTGATTTTACAGTATTAAAAACATTGGTCTAAAAACAAGAAATAAATTTATATTTCTTCCAGATAAAATTTTTATTAAGTAAAAATTGAGAGAACATAGTATATTAAAATATGATTACTTTTTTATTACATGATGGTAGTAGTTGTGAATTTGAGATAATGTAAATAAATGATTACCAATAATTTTAATTCTTTTTAATTATTTTTGTTAGCTTGGTTTATAGTAGCAGATCAACATGTACCAATTTTAATTAAAAATAATGATCAAGCATTTCTTTTACAGTGGATCAGGGCAAACTATTAAAATGCAGACAGAAAACTTAGGTGTCGTTTATTATGTCAACAAGGACTTTAAAAATGAATATAAAGGAATGTTATTACAAAAGGTAGAAAAGAGTGTGGAAGAAGATTATGTGACTAATATTCGAGATAATTGCTGGAAAGAAAGACAACAGAGTAAGTTGATCAAACGTTTAACATTTAACTTATTCAAAGTCTTGGGAAGTGATTTCTGCAGATTTTCTTAAAGAATGTTCTAGAATTGCCTAGTATATAATCAGAACTCAATTCTTAAATGAGACAGTATGTTTTAATGTACCTGTGGCCTGTAACAGTATTCAGCATATAGCAAGGATTTAAGTGGTATTTGTGTTACTGTTGTCATCAATAAATATTTGGTTGAATAAGTGAATATCATCATCATTGGGACAATTGTTGAAATTGAATGTGGACTATATATTAGGTCAGCGGTTCTCAACCTGTGGGTCGCGACCCCTTTGATGGTCGAATGACCCTTTCACAGGGGTCCCTAAGACCATCCTGCATATCAGATATTTACATTACGATTCATAAAAGTAGCAACATTACAGTTACGAAGTAGCAAAGAAAATAATTTTATGGTTGGGTCACAACAGGAGGAACTGTATTTAAAGGGCCAGAAGGTTGACTACCACTGTAGGTGGTATGATATCATTAACTTTCTGAATTTGAAAATTGTATTATGGTTATGTGAGAGAGTGCAATTGTTCTTAAGAAAAATATGCTAAAGTACTTAGGAATGATAGGTCATGATGTCTGTAACTTATTCTCAAATGGTTCTATAAAGTAATAATAACCACAACAATCACAAGTTTTTATTGTAGAAACAGTAAAAACAAAATTGACAAAATGTGAGGTTTGAAATTTTCAAAATAAAATCCAATAAATTCAGTACATCTATCTATGTTAGTGATTTTGAATAAAGATGAAGTGGGAGGGGCTCAGTATAACATTAATTAACCCATTAATTGAATGTTTTACTAGTTAAGTAAAATGAGATTATCTTCTTTTGTAACTTAATACAATCAAAGAGATTTTTAGCCAATGAATATTCTTTCAGTGTTATTCTGTTTTGGAGTCACTTCTAACACTCTCTAATGCTTAAATTGCAAATAGGTGTTTTATGAAATACAATAAATAGAGGTAATGGAAAGAATATTAGACTAGGATTGGGAGATTTGGATTGGAATCCAGGTTCTGCCATTCACTAGCCCTCTGAACTTTGAGTTAACTACCTCATTTGGAAAGAATCAGCTGCAAATGGATTTTCTAAGTGCTTCATTTGTAAATATATTAGTTGTTAAATTCAAGCCTGAATGATTGAATAAAGATCATTCCTGAAGATATTTAAAAATAGAAAACACTCTTACTTTGAGTATTCTGTTTGTGGTCCTGGCTGATGTCCTCTACTTTGGTCACTGTTGTCCCCTTCTTTTTTTGTTACATCTTCTCTAAGTACTGCCACCCTTTCGAAGTGGTACCAATCAGCGAAATGGCTGAGAATAACAGGAAAACAAGGAAAACTCTGAAGAATGTTTGGTACCTACTGCATTTATTTTTCTTTAGTGATGTATTCCACATACTGAAGGCAGCCTCAGAAGTACTGATTGCTGAATGTCCCTACGATGATTGTAGAGGAAGCTTTTTTTCTCCTTTGTGTTCCTTCAGTACAGTTATTGTATATATACTTTTTAAATTCAAGCAAACTCAGATTTCAAAATTTTCTACTTCCAAGTCTTGGAAATAATTAATGTGACACCTTAATAAAAGGTCACAGCAAAAACAACCAGTAGCAGAATAGCATATGGATTCAAGATGCTGCTTTAGAGCAGTAGTTCTTAAACTACTGGGGACAGGAGTGGAGGGAAAAGGTTGATAGGATTCCATCCTTGTTTCTCTTCCAGAGCAGTTCTGTGTTTGTTTTACATGCTAGGTTTCCAAGTAGCTTTTAGGAGTAGCACTTGGACTCCTTTATTTAAAAAAAAAAAAAAAGTCAATTAACAGAAGTACATTGAAAAGTTTCTATGAAACATCATTTGTATTAAAAAAAAAACTTGATTTAAATTATTTACTTAGCAAAATATTTTTGTTTATTAACAGAAGTAGATATGCAATATGCAGCAAAAGTGTATCGTGATGAACGACTTCGAAGGAAGGCAGATGCCTTGAGCATGGACAACTGCAAAGAACTGGAGCGGCTGACCAGTATTTATAAAGGAGGATGAACTGGAATTTTATTTATATCTTTTAGCATACTATTTATTTTTCCTGTGAGTTTAGTTTCATCATGAGAGCTAAAGAAAAAGATTTGTTGTTAAAAACTAAACTGAATAGTTGGTCCCTGAAATTTTGGACTGTTTATGACCTACTGACTCCTTTAAATAGTAATAAACTGAAAACTAAAATCAATATTTTAGTTATGCTTCTGTAATTATTTTCACTTTAAAAGCTTTTATGATGACTAACAAAAATGTCTCAAGAAAGGATTATCACACCTGTAGCAGTTTTCAGTTTTAGTGATTCTCCATTTTTCCCCTTGTTATGTAAATATTTATGAAATGATCATTTTGTGTACATATAAGTTATTGCCTTTTTATTTAAATTCTTTGTGTTTAGCTCCATGAAACACTTCAGTTTAAATTGATGGAATAAATGTTCTGTGACAAAATTACATGTTACTTGTGAGATGTTGAATGTGTAGATTTAAACACTGAAACTTTTTCAAAAAGAAAAGGAAAAACAAAAGATGTTTAAATTAATTTTGTGTAAAATCTTGTAGCATTATTAGCTATTTTAATATTGCCATTATATTCCAAAATATATTTTGAGATAAATGAACTGGTGTAGAGTATCAATTTGCTGTTTATTTAGTTTTATGAATTGCTAAGCCATGCATAGAAATGAAATGCTATACTGATAGATTTTAAAGAAAATATGAGGAAATGGCTATATATTAAACAAAATGGGTCTTCAACAGTAAATTGCATTATGTCATTTGCAATTCCAATTATCAAAATACCCCCAAATGTTCATATACAGGGGAGGGCAAAAGTAGGTTTATGGTTTTACTATAAATAAATAATACATAATTAATGAATAATAACATAAGAATAAACTTTTGTGTACTCACAACTATAAACCTACTTTTGCCCACCCCTGTATATGTCTTTGAAAGCTGCTAAACTTTATGAAGAGAACCAACATGTTTCCTCCACCCTCATGGAAATTTGCAGTTTCTTCTTAGTGATAATTTAAGCAGAATCCAAAAGTAAATGGATTCTTCTACAAATAAATAATAGGAAAAACTACTACTTTGCTTTGTGCCTTTTAACCTGATTGCCAACTCTAAATACATAAGTAGATTACAGCACACTTATTTGATCAGGGCATGATCTGTTTGGCCACATGCAACAGTGAGCAGAAATATAGCAGCAGATAGAATAATGATTTATAGCAAGTTATCCTTATAAAATTCTGAGCTAAAATCTATTCACCATTGAGAATTCAATTAATCCATTAGGAATAAGCTCCTTGTAGTTAAATCCATAATATAAATTTGAGAAATCAGATGGAAATTGAAGTTTTATTACCTGTATTGGGTATGAAACTAGTTGATTTCTAATCTATGTTCAACATAGTAATAATTTTGCTGCATTCTCAGTTAATGGAACATGAACACATCTTTGGTAATTTTTGTGTGTGTGAGAGAATGCTAACTAAAGTGGCAGTATTCCTTTGTTTAAAGATTTTTTTTTCTGAATGTAGTCAATTTATAGCATCTGTTAAAACTTTTAAAATGATCACTTTTTTTCTTTTTTTAAATATATTTTATTGATTTTTTACAGCGAGGAAGGGAGAGGGATAGAGAGTTAGAAACATCGATGAGAGAGAAACATCGACCAGCTGCCTCCTGCACACTCCCTACTGGGGATGTGCACGCAACCTAGGTACATGCCCTTGACTGGAATCGAACCTGGGACCTTTCAGTCCACAGGCCGACGCTCTATCCACTGAGCCAAACTGGTTAGGGCAAAAAAAATGACCATTCTTTAAAAAATGTTCTCTTGTATCCCCTTTCCAGATGAATCAATAGAAATACCTGATTGAATTAGTTTAAACTAAACAATATATTGTCCTAGGAAAGTTGGACAGCTTAACTTTCTTTTAGAAATGCCACCTTTAAAAAAAAAAAAATAGCAGTACTTAAAAGAAATACGATTTCAAATATTTTTTGAGCCTGTACAATGAATTTTTTTAAAAGGCCACAGCATTCTACTTAACTTTGAAAATGCATATGCATCAGAAAACTTATGAAGATTTTCATCCATTTATTTTTCCTTTTTAAAAAAAATACATTTTATTGATTTTTTTACAGAGAGGAAGGGAAAGGAATAGGAGAGTTAGAAACAGTTGATGAGAGAGAAACATGGATCAGCTGCCTCTTGCACAACCCCTACTGGGGATGTGCCAGCGACCAAGATACATGCCCTTGACCGGAATCGAACCTGGGACTCTTCAGTCCGCAGGCCAACGCTCTATCCACTGAGCCAAACCAGCTAGGCTATTTTTCCATTTTACTGGGATATTTACACGATTGTGGTTGATGCTTATGTGACTAGACTCTCTTGCCTGATTCTTTTTTTCCCTTAATCCTGGCTTTAAGGAGGCAGATAAAGTTATAAAAATAAATGAAATATATTAACAAGTCATACATGGCTTTTGGACAGTATTACATTTCAGTTTCTTTTCTACATTCTATTATATTTCATAAAATGTTCGGGGAAATGTGTTTGATAAAATTTTGGAACCGTGGGAAAGGACTGAGTGCCTGACAGCATAAGCTACATATAAAATATGCAAATAAAGATTAAGTCCTTAATGTTACCTGTATCATGGTGTAAAGGCCCAGCCAAGTGTTAGAATTTTTGGTTAATTCTACAAAATAAGAAGACATTAGCTATTTTAACACATTGCGGACAGATCATGAGAATTCTCGCTTCATATTACACAATGTTTTACAAAGTATCATACTTTAAAAAGATGTTAGCTTGTAAGAACATGTAATAACTTCAGAATGCAATGGGTATTTAATTTTAAAGCATGCCTTTAACATTTATGTAAAACATTTTTTGTACTCGTTCAATAGGAACTTATCTGGTCACTGGGTAAAGCTAGCAATAAAACTACTGGTCCACAGTGTGTTAAGATGTAAGATTTTCATATTTTTTGCTACTTTTAAAAATCCAACATTTTGTCATCTTAGTTTTACCTACATGAGTCTTGCAATTTCATTTGAAAACTTGTACTGTTCATTTTAATCATTGCCTAATAGCCCTCTTTAAGTATTGCTTTACTAGTTTTTCTTACTGGTATTTTAGAAGTTTGGCAGCAAGTATATTTATTAATGATTTACATTTTTATCCTTTACAACACACACATAAACATTATCCTTGTGAGGATGTGGGGGAAAGTAAATAATACCTTTTCTTCTACTTTTTTTTTTTATTCCTTAGTGCTCAATTAGACAGGTGCTAGACATTTGTACGTTTCAGAATTTATTTTAATGAAATGATAATTCTCAACAATGAGAAATTTCAAAGTGTAATCCATCTAATAAATGAGAATAATTTTAGAAACAGATTGCATTTGAATGCTTGAATAAGTAGTTGTTTCATAATCATTACATGCTTACTTAAGATTTACAAAGATTTGGTAGAGAAAAGGTCCTTAAGGCATATATATGCCAAGGCATTAAGCCAGTCTGCCTTTGTATCAGCTCAGGTGTTCACAGGAACAGGAATGTAAAATTTCAGCCCTTTTCTTTAATTGCACTTTTATGCTTAAGTTTTCTTCCTGTTAACTCTTCAGTTACACTAGTATGTAAAATAGTTACCAAGAAATATGATTAACATCTTGATTTCCTTTGTTGGTCTCCATTATTTTCAAGTGCAGCTGTTATTTAATACACTTGACATGTTTATATTACCTAATAATGGATTCCTACATATTCATTAAAAGTAAATTTCCCACTTGTGTTAAGGCAGTGAAATATTTTTTGATGTTGTCCTGAGGACCAAATTAGCCATTTTTTCCAGTTCAGTAAGTATTAAGTCAGAGGACTAAGTGGTTCAAAAGGAAAATTAGTGCATTTATTTAGCCTTCCCCATATGAAGCTTGGGTTTACTACTACCCATATAACTGTCTTTATACTAAGTGAAGCAAACTAAAATGGCATTCATAATCTTTTTATCAGAATAGAAAAACTTCCAAAAATGAACAATGAACCAGAATTTTCATCTTTACTAAATAGCTAAAAAGGCTTGTCTTTTGGCCACAATGGATTACTATCCAGTTAAAATCCATAAATTTTTCTATAAACCAGTGAAGAGGAGTCATCTGATAATAACTTCCCAAAATCTTTTAATTGTATTTTTTAATTACAAAGAAAAAGTGGGTAGAAGAGGATCGTCAAAGAATTCTTGCATATTTCTTTAATAATCTGGGAGGCAATACAGTCCTAGAATTCAGGTTTCCTTTTTGGTTTTATTACTATTTAAATAGGTACTTTCATATAAATGGAGACATTTTCCCTCAAACATTAATTCAAAACATACTCCTTATATTAAGGATTATGTAACCACTTTTTTTTGTAAGTTCCCTGTAACTTTTTCCTGTGGTACGTGATTATTTAATTTTATTATCTGCTGGTTTGGGGGCCAATAGATTTGTGAATAGTCTGTGGATGTGTCCATGTATAGTTGTATATATTTTCCAGCTAATACCTCAAATGTGTGATTATTTTATACCACACTATGTTTGCACAGAGCAGAGCTTCCATTAGCCATGGATATTCTTTGAAAGCAGTTCACAGAATTTCATTGGTGGGAATTCTTTCATTGGTGTAATATTTTTCATATTTTCAAGTTTCCTGTTGTAAGGCCCATACTTCAAATATAATTGTCTTCTATATCTAGAAATCTGGAAATATGTAGGTGGTAAGAAGTGTTTCTTGGAATGTCTTAGTATGTTATTGAAAATTGGGATTACTGGTTGCCAAGCTGTCTAGTAACTGCATAACAGATGATGCCTGGGATGAATATGAACAAGTCTCCTTCATTTCAGCACAGGAATCGGGACTTTCCCATCTGAGAGTTGCCATTTAAGAGCACTTCTAAAATGATAGGCATTTTCCAGTGATATTGGAGTATTTTAAGCACCAATTTCAAAATGAATTGTTTTAGTTGGATAACTATG
This sequence comes from Myotis nattereri, assembly GCF_964212035.1. Lineage (NCBI taxonomy): Eukaryota > Metazoa > Chordata > Mammalia > Chiroptera > Vespertilionidae > Myotis > Myotis nattereri. Next base: position 162,871,692 of record NC_138075.1, read on the forward strand.
CCAATGAGAAGAAACTCACACATAAATGATATTTTACAATTTATTTGTATTAAGAAATGCTTCTTACCTATTTTTGTTTTGTTTTTTTCTGGATTGCTACATAAGACTTTCCATTTAAGTTTAAGTCATGTGTCTTTAAAAGCTGCAGGTAATTTTCAAGGTGTGGTAGGATTTTAATGGAAGCCTTGTATTAGTTAAATGAAGTGAAACTGGTCAAGGAAATCTTTGTCTATAGTGCACTCAAGATTATACGGTTAGATTTAAATGAAATGTCTGATTTGTAAAATATTTAATGTTATATCAGACTTAAATTTTTTGTGAGAACTCTGTTCAAGAATGAATTTTAATGAATGTTCTGCTGAATGATTTGATTTTTTTCTTTCAGTCTCTGAAGTTTATCTCAGTATATGAATAAAAAGGTCTGTTCTCACTCTACAGCATTTGTTTTATCATGTTTTATATTCTTAATATGCCCTTTCTTTCAACCATCCAGTAAATGAATGAATGCCTCGTATCCCCAGGGAAGGAGCGGAGTGCTGGGAATTAATCACTGAACAGGACAAAAATCCTTATGAGGTCTATATCTAACAAGGAAGATAAATGTCAAGTAAATGACTATGATGAAAGCCACAGAAAAATTACAAGGTACAATGAGAGCATATATCTAGAAGACTTAACCTACTTTGGGAGGACCAGGAAAGATTTCTCTGACAAAGTGAGTTGAAGCTGAAACCTAAAAGATGAGAGCAGCAGTAAGGTGAACCCTAGAGAAATGTTTCAGGCAGAGTGTGGTAAGTTGATAAAGTCATAGGAACTTCACAGCAATGAAAACAAACTTTTATGGTTATGGCATAAGGAAGCCAGGGTAAGTTAGACAATTAAAATAGGAGTCAGATTCCATAGGACCATATATAAACCATAATGGTGATAACTGGACTTTAAGTCAGGAGAAAACCTTTGTGATTTTTAAGGAAGGACTTACATTATGAGATCTGAGATTTTAAAATATTTTAGTTGCTGTGTGAAGACTGGAGGGCAAAAGTGAATGTAGGAAGGATAGGAAATTGTCAAAGAAGAGGTGATCATGGCTTGGACCAGAGTAGGAATATTAATAAGTAAATTATTTTGAGATATAAACAAGGCAGAACCAAAAGAATAATCAAATTGAATTTGGGATAAATGGAGGCAGCAATTAAAAACTTCAAAAATTTGGCTATAAAAGTAGAGAAAAAGTGGTAGCTGGAAATGTGGTTTTATAAGGCCTTTCTTTTATTACATAAGACCTTAATATTTATTACATAGGAAAACTTACCAATTTTTTATTTTGATATAAAGGGCCAAGTAGAAAGTGAAAATGAATTCACTCTCAGGATAAGAGAAAAACATAGAACCCCAAGGCAGGCTTGAATGCCACCATTTAAGTTAGGAGACCAGAGTAGGCGAGGGCATAAAATTAATGGAGCTGTGTCCCAGGTGCTAAGGGTTTAAATAAGGGAATGGAAATGATTTTCAATCAGGTCATTTGCTATGGAACTGCTAAATTCACTTATAATAATGAAAGTCATTTGTAACATATGTACCATTTCATCTTCTCAGGAATAATAGAAAATATCCAATTCTTTTCATCATGTCTTGGGCTAGAGTTATTTCTTTTTGTACTCTTGCTAGGGATTGGAACTGAAGACGAGTCATAAACAAGTTCCCCTTGACTTCATTTTCCTTCTATCTACTGTAGGTTTTTTTAAAATGTGCAAACAAGCAAGGCTCCAAATAAAAAATAGCATTCCTTACAGGCACAGCCTTCCAACTCAAGAGCCTGTGAAAGAAGGTTGTCCAATGTCTGCATATTGAGGTGCATAGATAGATAACTGTGAGAACTCCATAAAGACCATGGCTCCTCAATTCACTCTAGACAAGGCCATGAGTTAAGAGCAGTGGGTGGTGTTAAGTCCGCACCAACAGGAGGCAGGCAAAAAGATCCTGTTAGAGTTTAAGAAATTTTATTACATTCTCTCACAGTGGGCTGAGACCAGTATATCCGGGTCAGGAAGCAAGAGTAGGGAGGGTGGGATATTTGTGTCTTGTGAAGGTCCCCAGGAACCAGATGCAGGTGCAGGAAGTCAGGTCTAAAGCCGATTTTCTCAGCCGGTCAGCTTTCTCTGTGACACCTGAAATAAGAATAACAGGAAAACCGCAGAGAGAGGGGATCCAAGTGGGGTATAATGGAAAAGAACTGAGTGCAGGGAAATGATTCAGAATATGCCTAGCATTCTAACCTCCTATTTTCCTTCTGTGAACTGGGGCTGACGAGGGAGGTTGATCTCATTCTTCTGTAGCTTCTTCCTGCTCAGGTGGGGCGTAGAGCTGTCCCTACCTAGTTAGGGACTGAGAAAGGGGATGATATCTAGTGTAGGGCTGGAGAAGCATTATTTCCCCTATGGATCTTAGTGACAGCCTGGATATAGTTTTGGAGGGAGCAAGAAATGGCTCTTAGGATGCATGAGCCAAAGATCAGTGCCAGAAAGAACATTAAGAGGGATCCAACTAAAGGCAGAAGCCAAGAGGTCCAATCTAGATTCTGTGGCCAGGTGCCCAGGATTCTGAAAACTGTCAGAGTTTTGTGGCCCTATCATCTAGTTTGTCCTTGCTGGTCCCAGAGTAAGCGGTGAGAACCTTAAAGGACTGGTTATTAGGGGCAATGTCTATCTCAGGGATGATAGACTAGTGTACAGGTCCCAGTCCAGTTGGCTGGGAGACAGAGATAGGTACTGGTACCACACAGTAACAAGATTCCTTGATTTTTTAAGCAGAAGGTGTTTTCGATGGTGAAGAGGTGAGTGAGCTTGTTGTTTTCATTTTCCCAAACAGAAAGAGTTCCAGCTAAGGTTGCCCCCGTAAGGAGCTGAAAAGGGCCTTCAGGATTGACCTGTGTAGCCCCTGTGGTGGTATTCTCAAAAAAAATATATTTTCTGTCAGTGTCTACCCAAAATTTGGAGTATGTGAGGCCATGGGAGGGGATTTGGCGGCAGTTAGAACGTAATTGTGATTTGCAATCCTGCCAGGGGAAGTAGTTAATGCAGGAAAGCGGTCGACCTGAACAGAACTGGGAGGTGTCAGTTGTTGGGAAGGTTGCTGAGATGGTAGGCCAGGCTGAGAACTGAACAGGCTTTGAGAAGTAGGCTGTTTGGGTAACTATATAACTAGCCCAACGCTTGAAAGAGGGCTGAATTTCAAGAGTAAAGTGGCATAGGCGTTGATCAAGATATCCTAAAACCTTTCCTGCAGGGTGTGTCCTGTTGATGCAGAGAGGGGCCGGAGATACTATGACGGTGTTGGTTGTTACTGGTCTTAAGATGGGGACTTTGTTGGAGTGCTCAGTGATGTTGTTTAAGTATGACTGGAGTAACTGTACGGCCCTGCCTGTGAGTGTTCCTTTAGTCATTTCTGTGATTTTGAAGTTATAAATTCCATCGAGGTGCATGAGTTGGAATGGGAGTCCTCCATGTACCTTGTAGTGGAAGGATAGACTGGAGTTGGCCCATGTATGTAGGGAGGCTGGGATTGCCGAGTAGCTAGCTGAAAAGGGGGGAAAACAGGTTAGGATGAGGACGTGATGTGTTAGGTCTAGGGTTCGAGAGAGATAGTGAGGACTTAGGAGATTTTTTAGAGGTATGGGGTAAATCTGTGTACAGAATAAGGGGAGAAGGATTAGGGAGATCATTGTACAACCCCAACAGTGTTAAGAGTAGTTCCAACCAGGTGACATAAGGTAATGGTACATCAGAAGATCAAGAATGATAAGGATGACCCACAGGAAGACCAGGCACTAGAAGAGGGGAGATCTTATAGTATCTTGGTCAATCATGGGGCCAGGTTTAACCAGGTTGTAGTCTGTTCCCAGGAATAGTCAAGAAAATCCTCTGGGAGGAACGTGTCCCGCAGGAAAGACAAGAGGTGCGATCCGTGGGGGTGGGGCGTGGATGCTGAGAGGGACAGGAACAGCTGCTATGAGGTGCAGAGTGAGGCAGGGACCAGTCTAGGCAGAGCGGTGAGGGGCAATGGGGGGAGACTGGCTTACAGGGGATTAGGCAAAGGTCTGGGACTTACAGTTGCTTGGGAATTTTTGTGAACTTGAGGCGAGCTGGTCCGAGGCTGACACTCCAATACAAACGGACCGGTGGAGCCTGGGGTGCAGGGGCTCCCTTCAACCTGGAGGAGCGGAGTGAGGAAGGACATCCCTGTAACTTGGCCGCCTTCCTGTGGTCAGAAGTACCTGGTGTGGGCCGGTCCACCTGGGCTTTAGGGTCCCCCGGCCGTTGGATGCTGGAAGCATATCCCGTCTCCCGGTTCCAGTGGAGGATCAAGGGGGGAGTGAGTGGGGGGCGTAGAAGCACTGTGTTGGCATGTTGCCCAAGGAGGTGACCAGGGAGGTCGAGGGTGGAGAGAATCCCCACAAAGGGCTAGAGGTGGTGGGGCCGTGTCCAAGGAGGAAGGGTCTGCAGTGCAGACGCTGGAAAGGGCTGGAGGCTGGGCTGTCTGGAACCAGTGAGATGGGGCTCAGGAAGACGGCTGAGGGGGTGGATGAAGGGGTGGAGTCCAGAGACCAGAGACAGAGGGGCAGTGGGAGGAGGGCTGGGGGGGCCAGAGGGGAAGGGGAGGACTGACCAGAAGCCTCAGGGTTGGGTGGGAGGGGGCTCTGAGTGCAGGAGGAGGATCTGGTGGGTGTAAGTATGACAAGAGAGAAGGACGATGACAGAGAGTTAAGAACTGAAAAACTTTACCAAAAACCCTTCATTACAGTTACACTTACGGTCTTAACAACTCTATGAGATTTTTTTTTTAAATATATATTTTATTGATTTTTTACAGAGAGGAAGGGAGAGGGAGAGAGTTAGAAATACCAATGAGAGAGAAACATCGATCAGCCGCGTCCCGCACACTCCCCACTGGGGATGTGCCCACAACCAAGGTGCATGCCCTTGGCCGGAATCGAACCCGGGACCCTTCAGTCCGCAGGCCGACGCTCTATCCACTGAGCCACACCGGTCAGAGCTCTATGAGATTTAAAGCCAATGATTACCTAAGCCATTTTCCTGATACATTCTGTAACAGGGGTAACATGACCGTGACACCTTTGAGGAGGCTGGAATAAAGGCGGGGATGGGGGAGCAGGCTTGCCAGCTGCTTGCATTCAAAAGCGCCACCTCCTCCCCTTACAGGGGGGTCAGGCCCGGGCCCGGAAGTGAACCCCAGCCCCGCGCCCGCGGGCGTTCGTGGGGCAAAGCTAGCAAAGCAGAAGGTCAAGTGCCTCTTACCGGAAACTGGGGTGGCCGGTGTGGTCGGGAGGAGCCCGCAGCCGGGGGTGGGGGTCCCTACGGGCTGCTGTGCATCCTGGGTTCCAGCACCAAACTGTCGGGTCCCCGCCGGCAAGGAGCCAGGCCAGGAGGCCTCGTGGGAGTTTAAGAAACTTTATTGCATTCTCTCGCAGTGGGCTGGCCCAGTGCGGCCGTGTCGGCAGCAACGGGGGCGCGGGGGGGAGCCGAGGCGGGTGCCGGCGGCTGCGGGGCGCCGGGTCTAGAGCTGCTTTTCTCAGCCGTCCGCTGCCTCCTGCGGCGCCTGCAATGAGAGTAACAGGGAAATCGCAGGGAGGGCGGGAGCCCCAAGTTGGGCACAGGGGGCCGGGACTGAGCGCAGGGGGAAGGTTCCGGTAACGGGAAAGCCAAGACTAGGACATCATGGGGCTTCTAGTAACCGCAACCTGGTGCTTGCTGTGCACACCTTCACATTTCTCCAACGGAAGAAAACCGAATGGAATCCATACACTCTCTGCGCACAAAAAAAAAGAAAGTCTCTTCGCTAGACTTACGGTGGGGAAACACGCAGCGAGCGATCCGGTTCAAACTTGAACCGCGGGTATCCCAGCGGCCGCGCGGCCGCGCGTCTGCGCAGGCGCGGGAGGCCGCAGCCCGCGGAGGGCCTTGGTATGGGGGCGGGGCGCGACGCCAGCCCGCGCACACGGTGTCCGTTGCCCCTCCCCGGAAATTCCGCGTCCCCGGGCGTCGGAGGCGGAGGGAGTGCTTCCTGGAGCACAGAGGAGGTCACAAATCATGTGACGGCGGCTTGCGGAGGAACCTGTCTTGGAAGCTTGTCCCCGAGGCGGTGGACAGCCACGAACCTTGCTGCTCAGAGAGCCGGGTAACTGGGCCCCTTTGCCGGATGGTCAGGCCTGGGCCCGCGGGTAGCGCGGGCGCTGAGCTGGAAAAGGAGTGGACGGCCCTTCCCCTTCGCTGGGGACTTCGATTCAGGGGGCTGGGGAGGTGGGGTGGGCTGAGGCATGTCGGTGTCCGGGAACTCTGGCTCCCTTCGGTGTCCGCCACTCCTGGAGGCGCGGGTTCTTGCCGCTTGCTAGGGTCGCGGTGGGGCGCGAGGGAATCTTGACGGGAGAGTCACCAGGAGTTTCTTTTTCAGGCGTGGATCTTGAACCCGCGGGAGAAAGGGGTGCATCATGGCGGATGTGAGTTACCCCCCAGCACAGGAGGAAGGAGAGGGTGGAGAGTTTGGAGGAGACTCCTGGGCGGGGAGAGGGAGCGCTTCCCCGGTAGAAATTTGTTTCGTTTGGCCCCGCCCCCCGTAATTATTTTCTGTAGTCTGCAGTGAGCGGCTAATATGAATGGGTTTGCCGGGGTCCTGAGTGGGTCTTGGAATGGGGGTGGAGGACACCAGGTCGCCTGTTCGTACTCCCCAAATCCCGCGGGCATAAGAGGCTCTGAACATTGCCATTTGAGTTTCTAAATTGTGGTTTGCTGCTCGGAATCCTTTTTTTTTTAGCAGTGGTCATGGTGTCTTTTTAGGTTCATTGCAGCAATTTTAGTTGATTTCCAACTGGCATCTCTTTAGCGCAGTAACACAAGTCAAATGCTAAGCTTAGGTAGCTTGTGCTAGTTACTAGAAACAGCAGGGCATTAATACTCACACTCATGGTGATGCTTTACCTCCTGTTACTTTGCTTACGTACATGCTGAGTGTTCTAAATATTGAACATATATTCATTTCTTATAACTTTTGCGCGGTAGGCACTGTCACCCCTGTGATGATAAGGCACAGAAAGGTCAAGTAACTGGCCTCAGGTTACACAGCTAGTACTTGTGTAGTCCAGATACCAACTCGGGCAGTTTCAGTCCAGAGTCCATGCTCTTAACCATTACACTAAATAGTCATTCAGCATTAATATGAATCTGATTCCTTTTCAGATTGCAAGATTATGTGTTTCAATATTAAGCAACATTTACAGCCCTTATATCTCCATTTTTGGGTGTCTTCCATTATATTTTTGAGACCTTATTAGTCAGGCATAATCAGATCACTTTCTATTGAGCATCTGTCTTGCAAAAGTTTCTGTCATAAGGGCTGAGGGTGAAATAATGAAGATTGAGGTATAATTCCTCTCCTTCAGAGTTTTACAACTTAAAAAAAATACTATGCAAGGGATCATAGATAAGCATACATTACTGTGTGAAAATTTCGAGTGATTACCTCTGGTTTGTGTCTATCAGGAGAGCCTGATTGGAGTATTTGGTGGTTGATATTAGCTCTAAATGATGAGTGGCAACTTTTTAAAAAGAGAGGGAGAATATTACTACTAGAATGAATAATCTAAGCAGACTTAGGGAGAGGTATGTATGGAAAAGCTGTGAATAGTCTAGTTTAGCTGGGGCTAAGGATATGTATGAGGGAGTGGTAGGAAGCAGGGCTGTAAACTTAGTCATAGGCCATGTTGTAGAGCAGCGGTTCTCAACCTGCGGGTCACGACCCCTTTGGGTGTCAAACGACCCTTACACAGGGGTCACCTAAGACCATCGGAAAACACATGTATAATTACATATTGTTTTTCTGATTAATCACTATGCTTTAATTATGTTTAATTTGTAACAATGAAAATACATCCTGCATATCAGATATTTACGATTCATTACAGTAGCAAAATTATAGTTATGAAGTAGCAACGAAAATAATTTTATGGTTGGGGGTCACCACAACATGAGGAACTGTATTAAAGGGTCGCGGCATTAGGAAGGTTGAGAACCACTGTTGTAGAGTCTCAAATGTCTAAAGTATCGTCTATAATAATAAAAGCGTAATATGCTAATTAGGCCATACTTCCTTCCTTCCAGACAAAGCTGCAGTGGCTGGTGGGGTCGGAGGCAGAGGTGGCCACTGCAGGAGTTTTGTGCATTTGGCCTCTAGTTTGTACATAATTCAATGTACAGTTGAGAGCCTTTCAAAGATTGGTTCTGAAACTGGCTGCACAGGGAATCATCTGGGGAGCACCTCCAACCCCGGCATCAGAGTGTGTTTGTGTGTGTGTGTGTGTGTGTATGTGTGTGTATGTATGTATTAAAGCTCCTCATATGTTATCCATAGCAAAGGTTGAAAATCACTGCAATTATGGCTTTAGAGAAGGAGGAAATATGACTCTTGGCACTGTGTAGAACTGCATGGGATAGAAACATGAGATCGGTATACCAATTGGGAGGTTAGTGCACGTCACAAATAGTAAAATGAAAGTAAACCGTATGTCCATTGAAAAGGAGAAGAAATCGGTTTAAAAACATTGGACTTCACAGGTGATTTAAAAGTGACAAATGTGAGGTTAGGGTTAACTATTACTCATAGTTTCAAACCGAATAATGGGGTTGGTAGTGCCATTAGTAGGAACAAAATGATTGAGAAATTTGGATTTTAGATGACACCATGATAAGTTGAGATTTTCTTGTGTATGTTTAAAATGAGAGGAAAGGTAAACTGGTGGTGATAACATGAAATAAAATGAACATTAACACCAAAACCGGTTTGGCTCAGTGGATAGAGCGTCGGCCTGCGGACTGAAAGGTCCCAGGTTCGATTCTGGTCAAGGACATGTACCTGGGTTGCGGGCACATCCCCAGTGGGAGATGTGCAGGAGGCGGCTGATCGATGTTTCTAACTCTCTATCTCTCTCCCTTCCTCTCTGTAAAAAATCAATAAAATATATTTATAAAAAAAAAAATGAACATTAAGGTTTGGAGAATTGTAGGGTTTAGAGGTTCAAAACAGCAGGTATCATATTTATCTTTGTAGAGCTCTTAATTGATACCTGCTTGTCATTGAAATTCTCCAGATGAGAGAGTGTAATGAGACAAAGTAAAGTAGTTTTTTATTTCATTTGTCGTAATTATGTCACATGCTAAACACTTGACATCATATATTTAGTCATGTGAGGAAATTAAATTTCCGAGAAATAAATGAATTTACCCAGGATTGTTAAAGTGATGTGTATACATGGAAAGATATTCACAATATATTCTCAAGTGAACACAACAATAGCACCAGGATTTGAAATAATACGAAAGTATGACCTAATTTTACAGCTAATATGTATTTGGGTTTCCCATTTCCAGATATGCTCATCACTTTACATTCATCTTCTCAATAAACTTTAAAACAATCTTAAGACTTAGGTTCTGCTATTGTCCCTACTCAACAAATAATGAAACTGAGGCTTAGAGAAAAAGGTTAACTTGCTTCAAGTCACACAACCAGTAAGTATCAAAATCAGAAAGGGAAAGAACACAAACAAGAAAGGTTAGGAATGATGACTCAAGGTCCCTGAAATGTGACTAGGACAGGATCTAGAGAATTTAGTACAAGGCATGTTTTTACATGATTTGTTAATGTTCTCTTTCAGGACCTAAAGCGATTCCTGTATAAAAAGTTACCAAGGTAAAAAATTATTTATTTGTCATTAAATAAATTCTGCATAACGGTTAATTTTATGTAGCATTTTGTTTCTTGCTATTTTAGACTAAATATTGTGTGTATATAATGCTATTGTTTAGCACTTTACCTAAGATAGCCCTAGGTAGCATGAATAATATCCTTCGAATTTGCAAATAAATAACATGGGGCCTAGAGAGGTTACAAGAGTACATTTATTTTGCTGTAAAAAAAACTTAGCAGGAGTAGTTTGAACAGTGTTTGCCTACTTCTTTCCATATACCTTAAGATACATGAAAGCTATATGCTTACAATAAGGAACAGGCAGCTTTTCTGTGCCATGGCGAATTGGCATGCTCCTAAGTCTGAGTCAGCTTTCAGCATGTTGTCCAGTGTTGTGAAATATCTCCGAGAGTTCTTTAATAGGAAGCTTGTTTGCCAGTGTCATTTCCTCTGTCAGTTCCATTAACCTTTTCATCACAACCACTTTCTCATTTATGTCACTAAGTCCACCTTCACTAAGTTCTCTGGCTGTACATTTTGTGCAGAACAATGACAATGTCAACCTCTCAGCCAGCTATTTCTTTTCTAACTCCATTTAATTTCTATTCAAATTTCACCTCCAGTATTACCACTTTTCATTTCTTTGCTATATTTCACTTTAATTGGCCTCATTTCAGTTATTTTTTTAGTATCACTGGACAATGAGATAATGCTGCATGTTTTTGTTCTCTGCATAAATCAAACAGATGCTCAGTAATCAATCACCAACACTCTGGAAAAAGAGATGTGACTACTTATTGATCACAATGTGTGTCTGTTATGTCAGTTATTTACATAGTAATGTGTGAACTAAAGAAATAGTGAAGTTTGTACTCTATATAATTATTCAGTTAATATATCATACTTACTGATATTTGATCCATGCTGTTGAGGGGGAATGGTGTTATTTAATCTGGCAATTAAAATGTTTCTAAATTGGAACTTTACAAAAATGAGGGCTTTCTGTATTTGTATTTGCCTTCTTAGAAGTTTAGCATATTGAAAGGATGCTAAAATTGGTGATGGGTGGGGGATATCACACTGACGACAAAATACAGAAATGGAGGCATAGCTGATACTTGTAAAAACATAATGAAAATCTTTTCATAATGGAAAGAAAATGATTAGTACAAAGTGGTGTTTTTTTTCCATCATGACTGAGGCCAGTTTAATTCATATCTGTGACCATTTGATGGTAGGCATATTGCAACCCAAGAGCCAAAAGAATGGGGAAGTAATATTATTGAACATTTATAAAGAAAAATATTAGAATACACACTGATTTGTTGCTAGATGTATGTAAGTTAAGGGTTTGGACACAGGCAGCCTAGCTTCAGAGCTGTGGGTCCATGCTCTTAATTGTACTGCTGTGCCTCTCAACCAAGTCAATTTTGTTTTGTTTTTTTAATTCTCTGTTAAATATAGTTCTTGTATTTGTATTTTTAAGTCTAGTTGTGACTCAAGCAGTCTCAGGCTTAAATAATCACAACTTTGTGTTTTAAAATAACCAAATGTTTCATTACTATATTAATAAAACTAAGTATGATATCTTTGATTACCAATGTAACATTTGCTTTTGCGGGGAGTGGGGATAAAAATGTTTTAGTGCTGGTGTTGCTCGGTCACGGGTCGATTCCCTGTCAGAATACATGCCCAGGTTTCAGGCTGGATCCCCTGTAGGGGGTATGCAGGAGGCAGTGATTCTCTCTCATCAGTGATGTTTCTATCGCTCCTTTCCCTTCTTTTCTGAAATCAATAAAAACATGTTAAAAAATGTTTCAGTAAGTGTAAGGTTTAGATTTCTACAGAATATTTCATACAATTTATTTCTTCTGAAAGTATAGTGTACCTATCAATGCATTATATTTATTTTCAATTATTAGTAAAAATCTATTCTGGTTATTCTTTGTTGACTGTGTGTAGAATGGGAAACACCTTTTATATTTGTGACCTGATTTCTTTTAAGTGATTACTTTAAGTATGTGAGTAATTTTTCTACCGTTTTGGACAGTTATCTCTGTGAATTTGGAATTAAGAAGGAGATCTTTTTAACTTCTACCTCCTCTTTGGGTGCTTTAGGTGGCATTTAAGTTAACTACTATGAAAAGAAAAAAGGTACCTATGGTGACAGATTTTTAAAACATTTTGTAGTACTCTTTACCTGTTTTTTTAATTTGCTTTTTTTTGAGTAGGTAGTACATTCATAAAATTCAATATTCAAAAGTTAATTGAAGGGCATAGAATGAGAAGTTTCCCATCACTGCCCTTCAGCCACATAGTTCCCCTCTCATAGGCACCCATTGTTACCTACAGGCAAACATGTATATAAACATACATATTTGCATGTATACACAGAGGTCTCAGACTGCTATAATACAAAGTACCAGAGATTGGATATTTATTTTTATTTTTATTGATTTCAGAGAGGGAGGGATAAAAACATCAATGATGAGACAGAATCATAGATCGGCTGCCTCCTGCACACTCCCTTCTGGGGATGAGCCAGCAATCAGGCATGTGCCCTGACTGGAAATGGAACCATGACCTCCTGGTTCATAGATCAACATTCCGCTATCTGAGCCACACTGACCAGGCTGGATACAGTGGGGCCTTGACTTACGAGTTTAATTTGTTCCGTGACGGAGCTCGTAACTCAAATTACTCGTATCTCAAATCAGCAGTGAACAAGTGAGACATGTGATGCTGGGCTGATGTTGTGGCGTTCACTGTGACGTTCGCTGCGCCAACTAGCGGTGGGGTATCTGAAGCTGGCTCGTAACCCGAATTTTAGCTCGCAACTCAAAGCAAAAAATCAGCCGAGAGACGGCTTGTATCTCGAAAAACTCGTTAGTCGGGACACTCGTAAGTCAAGGCCCTACTGTATTTCTTATATGTAAATGATCAAAATTTATTTCTCCTAGTTCTAGAGCAGGGGTGAGCAAACTTTTTGACTCGAGGGCCACAGTGGGTTCTTAAACTGGACTGGAGGGCCGGAACAAAAGCATGGATGGAGTGTTTGTGTGAACTAATATAAATTCAAAGTAAACATCATTACATAAAAGGGTACGGTCTTTTTTTTTTTTTTTTAGTTTTATTCATTTCAAACGGGCGGATCCGTGGGCTGTAGTTTGCCCACGGCTCTTCTAGAGGCTGGAAGTCCCAAGATCAGGGCACCAGCATGCCTGGGTTCTGGTGAAGGCCCTCTTCTGGGTTGCAGATTGCAGACTTCTCATATTCTCAGACAGGGAAGGAGAGCTAGCTAGCTTTCTAGCCTCTTAGAAGGGCACTAAGTACATTCATGAGGGCTCCACCCTCATGGCGCTGTCACCTCCCAAAGGCCCCACCTCCAGATACCATCACATTGGGATTAGGGTTTCAACATATGATTTTGGAGGGTGACAAACATTTAATCTCTTGTAATATACACATATAAATGCTTACATTGTGTTGTTATATAAGTTGCTTCTTGTACACACTATTCAAAACCATGTGCCTTTTCACTTAACATCTGTAAGTTTGAGATCAGTCCTTCCCAGTACATGAAGAGCTGCTTCTTTGTTTGCAGAGTATTCCATTGCATTTATGTGTCATAACTTATTTAACTTGTTCTTTTTGATGGTTAGTTAGGTTACCAATCTTTTTCTATTTCAAGAGATGGTGCCATTGGTAACTGCACAAAGTGGTGTGTGGGTGTCTCAAGTATCTGTAGGATATATTTTTATGCAATCTAGTTTTTAACTTAGAAGAAAATATTGTTTTATGTTTTGATCACATAAGTTATGTTTCAATCCATAGATAATTTTAGGATTTAATGATAATAGAAAATAATACTAGTAAATATACACAATTCTTTCATCTTTCTTATTTTTAATGTGAGGCAGATAAATGGCTTTGTTTGTAACATTTTCTCAAATTGTAATAACACTTCTCTGACAAACATTTTTTGACAGTGGGATTTAAAAACATAATTTCAGTAATATGAGTATAAGTTAATGTGAATATTATTCACTGCTTAGTTAAAATATTAAGGTTAACACAATAAGGAATGATAATTGTAGGTTATATAGTAGAAACATTGAGCATATTTCTGAGTTGCAACCTACATACGATGTAGTTACAAGGCTCTAGGTTTTGCATAAATATTGAAAGTTTGAGAATGTTTCCTCATAATTTTTGACACTATACTTTTATGCTCTAGCAATTCTTACTAATAATTTAATACTTAAACTGTAGTGATAAATTGTATCATTATCAGGGTGCACAGATGATACCCTGATATTAATAATAATTAGTATTTTAATGTAAACTTATGTACCAACCTCTACATGTATTATTTTATTGAATTTTGCAATAGCCAAAAAGTACACTTATCCCCATTTTCAGATTGTTAACTGAGGCTTGGAGAGTTTTATAACTAGCCCATGGTAGCATAAGTAGTAAGCAGGAGAGCCTGGGTGCAACTCACCTTTTTAATTTCAGAGGTATAGTCTTGACAATTCTGCTTACTGCTCCTTAGATAGACACTAGAGGCCCGGTGCATGAAGTTTGTGCACTCAGGGGTGTGCGGTCCCTTAGCCCGGCCTGCTCCCTCTCGCAGTCCGGGAGCCCTCAGGGGATGTCCGGCTGATGGCTTCTGGCAGTGGGACATCCTTGGTACTGACACAGAGGTGGGAGAGGCTTTTGCCACTGCTACTGCGCTCGCCAGCCCTGAGCCTGGCTTCTGGCTGAGTGGCACTTCCCCAATGGGAGGACACTGACCACCAGTGGGCAGCTCCTGCGTTGAGCATCTGCCCCCTGGTGGTCAGTGCACGTCATAGCTACCAGTCGTTCCTCAGTTCGGTTGATTTGCATATTAGCCTTTTATTATATAGGATGGCTGAAAGGATTGCTGCATAACCTACATTCTTCCCATCCAATTTCTTCAGCTTCAAATGATCTTTGTGCCCTTGTCTTAATCAGTGCCATAACACCTAAGCTGAGCTTTCACTTCCTCAGGGAAGCCTTCCTTGACCCACTTGGCCCACCTTGGCCCTCCCTCCCCTCTCCTCTGCGTTATAGGCTCTTGTATCCCCACAGATCACTTACTTGCCACAACTGTAGCTTTATATTTGTTAGTGCGAGATTATTTGATGGATAGTTACTCTCCTTTTAGATTGTAAGTTTTGTGAAGACAGTGACTTTATTTTTCCTTAGCATGGTATTATAAATATTCAGTGCCACAAATATTGGGCACTGTTATTAGAATGAATGAAAGAAAAAGTCTGTCTTTGCCATTGTTTCCACTGCTAATAACCTGTCATACTTCAGTAAACCACAGAATAATTAGCAATTTTAACAGAGAATCAGCTGTGTTTTAGCTCTTCATCAATAAACTATAAATTGTAAAAATATATTGTCAGTGATACACATTCATTCAGTTTCTGGAAGAGTTTTAGTAAACAGGAGTTTAGGCTGTCAAGAATTGAGTTTCCATGGTTTTTCAGAAATACACATGAAAATTATCATTATGACTTTGAGGTACACATTTTCAGAAAGTGAAATGTTATATATTTTTCCTTTCTAGTGTTGAAGGGCTTCATGCTATTGTTGTGTCAGACAGAGACGGGGTGCCTGTTATTAAAGGTAAATCAGAACTTAACATGCCAGTGTTGTGTTTGCTTTAGAATAAAGATGTACTTACATCTGAGTAGTACAGAAGCAAGTATATGAAACCCATTTCAGAAAATTTAGGAGAAGGTTTTTGGGGGAAAATGTTTGCTTTTGTATGTTGAAGGCTGTGTTGAAACTTAAAACTTATTACATATTAAGTGTATCATGTTGCCATTCAGAGCTTAAGCATGGATTTAATCACAGGCCCAGTTTCCCATTAAAGACATACTATGGTATAGTATAAAACAAGCATGTCAAACTTGCAGTCCACAACGAGTATTTTTGTGGCCCAGCAAATATAACGGTATGTAAGAAAGGCTTTAATAAAAATTTTGTAACTTAATTTTTACAATATCCTGTTATACATAATTATTAATAATGAACTACAACGTTCACTAATGACTGATTACTATAATCATGTTGCATTCATTTCCCTTATGCGCCTTATGCGAAGGTGCACCATTTCTCTCCACTAATAATAGCAGCGAAGATTTTAGCAGCTGATTGCCACGTCTTTCTTTAGTCTTGTACTGACTTGTTTGGTGTGGGCAACAGAAAATATTTTGCTTTTGGAAAACAAGGGAAGTAGGTTTATTTGCATTACGCTTATTAATTTGTGCAGTTATTCAGTGTCTGGTAAGTTAATGTTCAAGAAAAAAATATTAATTTTTATTAAAATGTTCTATTACTTTATGTTAACGATTACTCATTTACTTCAGCCCTTTGTATTCAGTATGTCTCTATCGAAATAAACCTACGTTTCTATAAAAATTGAAGTTTTTGTTTTTTTGTGGCCTACATAAACTTAAACCTTGTTTATTTGGCCCGTGTTAGCCTTTGAGTTTGACGTGCTTGATATAAACCATTAGTAAATCTATATGATAAGGCTGGGCATGTATGCAGCTAGATATATTATACATAAAGACTCCTCCCCCCTCCCCAATATATATTTTTATCAGTAGTTTTAGGATAAATATCCATATATTTGAATCAACATACTATTGGTTGTTTTTGTTTAATCTTTCTTGATTCTGTACTTCTTTACTGGAAGTAAGATTTAAAAAAAAAACAAACAACTTTTTATGTTTTACAAAACTTTTAGTTAACCAGAATCTAACAAGAATTTTTTACCTAAAGAAGAGCTTGCTAACCTAAAAAAAGAACTTTTTACCTAATTTAAGCTTTTTTGTTTGTTTGTTTTTGTTTTTAGTGTATATGATGTCATAGTCAGTATATATTAAGAATATCTTTCTACTCTCTCTGGTATCATCAATGGATGTGTACAGTTATACTAGGACACTGTAATAGTGTTACCAAAGAAAGAGTAAATAATGCTCTACACATTTTATTGCCAATTTATTTTCTAGCTGGGTTTATCATACATGTCAGGTAATTTTAGACTTGAGTTAAAGGAAGTTTAGAAATAATGTATTTATTTTGTTTTATAAATGAAGATTGTCAAGTGCAAAGAGTACATAGTTATTCCTAAGTTGTGATGTGAGTCAGTGACAAAGTAACATTAGAACCCATCATTTCCTGATGTGTGATCCAGTGTAATTTCTAACTTACCATAGAACATTGGTGGCTATGGGCAAGTCACTTGTCTTTTCTTAGTCCTGTAATGAAGGCTTTAAACAAAATAATGTCAGATTTGCCAGCTCTAATATTCTTTCTGAGGATCTCTGTGTTAAAGCCTTATGCTTGCCCAGCTAACTCCTTGACTTAATGAGTGAAGGAAAAAGTTGGCCAGCTGCACAATTATTAATACCAATAAGCAATATTACTATAGGTTTTATGAGAGCAAAGTTTTCTGAAGCTTTTTTAAAATTCTAGCTTGGCCGTCAATTAACGAGAATATTCAGTTTATTAAATGTACTGATTGCTCTGGGTACTTCAGTTGGTTAGAACGGCTTTTGATACACCAACATTGTGGATTTGATCTACAGTCAGGTCACATATAAGAAGCAACCAATGAATGCATAAATAAGTGGAATAACAGATTAATGTACCTCTCTCCCCCTCCTTCCAAAATCAATCATTCAATAAAATATATAAATGTACTGATTAATCTGTGTCTTAAGGTAGGTAGATACTAAAGAAATATAATCATTTAATCTTTTTAAAAATAAAAATATTGTGAGAATCATCATTTTTTCCCTTAGTTTTGATCGCTCACTCAACATCTCAGCAGTTTTTCACACCTGAATTGATGAGACCCAGTTAGTGATGTGATTTTAAATATTGGAAAGAACTCTTGTGCTTGGTGTTTTTCCAGATCCATGTCTTAAAAAGATGCTGCAAATCTTTCTACCATGTCCACTGCATAATTTTTACTTAAATCATTTGTATTTCCAGTGGCCAATGATAATGCTCCAGAGCATGCTTTGAGACCTGGTTTCTTATCTACTTTTGCCCTTGCAACAGACCAAGGGAGCAAACTTGGACTTTCAAAAAATAAAAGTATCATCTGTTACTATAATACCTACCAGGTAAGTTCATAACTGTTCAATGGCTTGCTGATTTCAACTATTATTATGTTTTCTATATAAAATAGCTTGTGCTATCATTCTAAATTTGAGTTTTGAAAGGGGTGGAATTTTAAGATCTTAGCCTTCAAATTTGACACCAGGAATTACTTACTGTGGAAAGTAATTAAAAAGATGTAGTAATAAAGTAATGTTATCCTGGAAAGGGTAAGTCAGGTCACTCTTACCTCCAGTAGATGGTGCCCTTAGGTTAACAGTGTAATTTCTCAAATGACATTTGTGTTGTTGGTGACAGGTAAAAATTTCTCTTGAAAGTCAAATGATAAATTATTTAAATTGGTTATTTTAGCTAATTCCTTCATTTGGTTTGGGATATATGTATATATATATGTAAAATATACCATTATATATAGGTTGTCCTAAGAAACATACACACACTTTGAAAAATTATAAAGGCAGTGTTTATTTAAATACATTTTATTTTCAAAATTGAACCATCAGCTGTTAAAATATGTATACATATTTTGGGGGGACACCCTGTATATAAATAAGTGAGGTTATTAATTATGGAGAAGAAATTAGTTGCTACATACTTCTTGATCTCCAGCTACATTTTCGTTAGAATAAATTAATCACTTGTCTATATGAGTGATGCTTATTTTAAAAGTTGTATATTCTAATGTATATTGGTAAAAAAAATAACCCATCTGGCCTTTAACTTGACTGATACAGATTAGATTGAAGCTAAGTTAAAGATAGTTGATTTAAAGTTAATTTAAATTTGTTTAAATTATAGTAGTACATAGGAGGCAGAAAAATCTTGAAGATACAGCTACTTGAATGAGAAATACTTCCTTTAGCCATTTAATTATTAAATTTTTATTGAGCTCTTACTATGTAATTGACACTCTGCTGGTCTTTAGAGATAAAAAAAAATGAAGACACAGTCCCACCTTAAAAACTTTCCAGGCTAAATGGTGTTGTCTCTAAGAGATACTCAGTAACTCTGTTTCATGGAAATATTTATTTTCATCTCTTTCATATTTCATGAGATAATACCATGATACCTTACACATTGACCATTTAAAGGTTTTTTGAAAGATTAAGATAGTTCATTGAATTATACTGCCTTTTCACAATGCAACATAATATTTAGATCTTCTTTTCTTTTTAGGTGGTTCAGTTTAATCGTTTACCTTTGGTGGTGAGTTTCATAGCCAGCAGCAATGCCAATACAGGTGTGTTTTAATTACTTTAAATGCAGCTTTAAAAATATATATATGTATATATATATTGATTTCAGAGAAGAAGGGAGAGGGAGAGAAATACAGAAATATCAATGATGAGAGAATTGTTGATCGGGTGCCTCCTGTTACATGCAGCTTTTAATTGTTTATGATACCGTATCTGAATAGTCTAATATGATAGCATTAATAGATTTAGGATAAAAGAAAATCTGAATTTGGGGGCAAGGTCTTTGCTCTCCGAAAAAATAAATCTGTTTTCCATATCTGTATAATGGAGCTAATATCTGCTTGTGTGGTAAGTTATCCTTTAAGATAAAAAAGAAAATTACATGTTATCTTTACCACTTGAATGCTATGTCTTGCTCACATTAAAAGAGCTTTAGAAAACAAAAAAAGAGTAGAGAACCAAAAAATAAAATGGTCACGGATGAGTTAAATTCTATATATACCATTCTATTAGCATTTTTAAATCCTGGACGATAGTGAGCAAGATGACGGAGGATTGTGAATAGGTGAGCATAATCACATTCTTCCTGAGGTTGAAGAATTGAGAACACACACTAGGAAGCTGTATTTCCCATGGAGGATAGCAAGACCCCATTACATCCAATAGCCTTCACTGGGTGTTTATGTGTAAAGTGACAGTATTTAGTTGAATTATATATTTTTTACTCCCTTTGGATAAAGTGATTTGTTTGTTTTTAGGGTCTGTCTCCTTCAGATTTGACTACTGTTTAGAATTGTTAGAGCAAGTTCTAGTTCTATCTATGTCACTGAAGCCAGTCCTTAGATTCCTGGTCTTTAAAATGAGGGGTTTAGATTTGATGATTAGTTCTCTTCCATTTCTGATGTATTGAAGCTGTAAAATATATATGTGAAAACACTTTGTAAATTATTCAGGGGTGGGCAAAAGTAGGTTTATAGTTGTAATACAAATAAATAATACAAGAATTAATAAGTAATACGAGAATGAACTCTTATTTCATGTACTCACAACTGTAAACCTACTTTTGCTCACCCCTGTATAGGATAGTGGTATCAATATTGTAAGTATATTAAACAGTAATTGTGATAAATCACCATCACATACTAACATAACTCATTGGTTGTTATAAATTATGATGTTGTACAGAATTATATTTTAGTACTTAGAACATTTCCTTGAGAATCCCAGATGCTTTTAATATTCTGTGAGAAAGAGGACAATCCATATTTATCTATAATAATAAAATAGCGTAATATGCTAATTAGACCAGATGTCCTCTGGACGAAGCCGGGGCTGCGAGGGCTGAGGCAGTCGCCACAGCCAGCAGGGTCAGAGGTAGAGGAGGTACCTTGGCTGCCACAGCAGTGGTAACCAAGGCAGAGGCCCCTCGCCACTGTGGCAGCAGGAGCCGATGCCGCCAGCCACCGCCGCAGTGAGGGCCGAGCCCCTTGCATGAATTTCGTGCATTGGGCCTATAGTTTAAACATAAAATAAGCAGTGTCTACAATATGTAGCCTTTCACTCTGGTAAATTAAGGAGAAGCTAGACACGCTAATTTCTAGACTAGGTTGTCTTCCAGATTCATCACTGAACTTTTCTTTAAACATGGAAGAAAGTTCATAGTGAATATGAGTTTTTTGGTTACTTTACTTAGAATTAGAATATTTTGCTTTAGTTACAGGGAATAAACTATCTCATTTACTTTTTACTTTTTAGTAATAATTTCAACCAAAGGGAATTTAAGTCAAAGACTTTTTTCATGAACATTTTTTCTAAGGTTCTAATTTTCTTAATCTCTTTGTTTTAGGACTAATTGTCAGCTTAGAAAAGGAACTTGCTCCATTATTTGAAGAATTGAGACAAGTTGTAGAAGTTTCTTAACCTGACAGTGGTTTTGATGTCTACCTTATCTTCATTATAATAGACAAGATATCAATCTAGCAATCTTGAGACCACAAGATACTTGTATCCAGGTACCCAAAAAAGGGTCCCTTTTTTACCTTATACTAAAAATTTATGGACAGATTGTTATCTTTTTTTGTATAGGTCTTATTTACTGAGATCTGGGGATACCACAGAAATGGTTCTGTCTATCACAGCTCCCATGGAGTTAGTCCAGTCCCCAAATCTGCATGAGATTCTATTGGGTGGGTCGGAATCAAAATGGTCCTTTGATCCACTTGAGCCGTGAAGTGCTCCCCCTTGTACATTCTGCCAGGCCTGCAGATTGAAGCAGATCTATTTTATTGTGAATAATAATGAGGACATATTTTTTTCATATTGTTTTATTTCTTTGCATTGAAGTGTGGGAACATAAAATGGCTTAGTAAAAGTAATAAAATCAGTACAACCACTAACTTTTTTGTGTATATATTCTTTTGCAATATACATGAATATTACTAATTGATTTGATTCTTCTCAGAGGGTGCTGCTCTTTAATAAAAATGATAGCTAATGGTTTTCCACCCACTCTGCTTCCTATATAACCATTCAGTGTTTTAATGTTTGTGCATTGTTCGTAAAATTTAGATATGATTCATTATTGAGCTCTGTTCCCAGTATTGGTACATATGTAAACATGATACTACAGCCATTTTTTTCAATACATAAGTATAAATAAAATAGTATTTTTAAAAGTATAGTTTGAGTACTATAGTTTTTTTCCCCCCAGACTACTTTCAAAAGTTTAAAGATATAATTACTTAATTTCACTCTTCTCAACCACAGGAATTAATAGTGAGTGTTTCTTGTGGATATTGGTGTGGAGATAGTTTTATGTGGCATAAGCTGTCAATAGGAAAATAAATATTTATGAGCCTAATCTAATATCTATGAAATTGGTATCATA
The DNA here is from genome assembly GCF_964212035.1 of Myotis nattereri. Classification (NCBI taxonomy): domain Eukaryota; kingdom Metazoa; phylum Chordata; class Mammalia; order Chiroptera; family Vespertilionidae; genus Myotis; species Myotis nattereri. The sequence goes on from NC_138075.1 coordinate 162,893,703, forward strand.
TTTCTAGAATTTGCCCTTTATAGTCAGGAATGCAGTCCATCATTCACGGTGGTTAATTTCCTCCTGGGCTCTTTGACAGTCAGTTTGTCCTGATACAGTTCAGTACACATGCATTGAGGACCTGTTGCCATTCACAGAACTACCACATTGTAGAACTCTTAAGGAGCACAATTCACATCATATTTCTGTGCTCCAGGGGTGCATTTTACATGGAATGTGTGCAAATGTGGTCCTTGAGTTGTGGAGTGAGGTAGTGGGCCAGGCACTGTGCCTGCTTCTTCCTCTCCCTCTTCTTCCTTAAATCCTATACAAATATGAGACTAATTTGTGGTACCTACCTTTAAAGAACTTATTGTTCAGTAAATTAAACAGATATGTGAAATGTGATAAAGGATGGTATAGAAACAAAATAGGGCCATTTATTTAGCATTAGATTCTGCTTTATTTTGAGAGAGAATAGGGGCATTTGAATTTTGCAAGAACCAAAGCCTTTACAACAGTGGTTCTCAACCTTGGCTGCACATTAGAATCACCTGGGAATCTTTTTAAAATCCTGATTTCTAGGCCTCATCCTCTGGAAACTCTGTTTCTTTGTTACTAATATTGTGGCCCCACCCCATAACAAAGAAACAAAATTTCCAGAGGATGAGGTCCAGAAAAGAGGATTTTAAAAAGATTCCCAGGTGATTCTAATGTGCAGCCAAGGCTGAGAACCACTGCTTTACAAAGAAGTGGAGACAAGAGAGATGCTTTAACTGCAGGGAATTATACCTAGTTAATTGTTACATTCTAATGAAGTATTAGACACACCAATCATAATCCAGAATTTCCATTATCTGGATTATTGGTGTCTAGGAAATTTTTGCCAGTGCTATGATTCATAAAACAAGAAGGTCTTTTATAAATGAGGTGACATTTTAATTGCAGGTAATAAGTATGTATCTAAAAACCTCAGAAAAGATAGTAAGTAGAGATACTTAACCTCTGCATGGCAAATACTGCTACTATTACAATTTCTATTTGAAGGGGTATAACAAATTATTCTATAGTTCCTCTGGAAAAATAAGGTGAAAATCTCTTAAGAAGTTTTGAAAAGGTAGTATAAAATTAAATTAGGTACACAGCTAGACAGATCAGTGAAACAGACTACCCCAGGAACAGGCAGGCCTTAGTACATACCGCATTTTTCTGTGTATAAGATGCCCCCCACTTTTCCAACCCAAAATTAAGAAATCAATATTTTAAACATAAAATAGAACACATTTTTATTTAGTAACTAGAGGCCCGGTGCACAAAAATTTGTGCACTGGGGGGAGGTGTCCCTCAGCCCGGCCTGTGCCCCCTCAGAGTCTGGGACCCTTTGGGGGATGACCACCTGCTGGCTTAGGCCTGCTCCCCAGGGAATTGGGCCTAAGCTGGCAATCAGACATCCTCTGGCAGACCGGCAGGTCTTGGGGGATGTCCACTTGCTAGTGGGGAGCAGACAGACCTAAGCTGCCATCAGACATCCTTAGCGCTGCTGAGGAGGCAGGAGAGGCTCCCACCACCACTGCTGTACTGGCAGCCATCAGCCTGGCTGTGGCTGAGCAGAGCTCCCCCATGTGGGAGCGCACTGACCACCAGAGGGCAGCTCCTGCATTGAGCATCTGCCCCCTGGTGGTCAGTGTGTGTCATAGTGACCAGTCTGTCTGCTGTTAGGGTCAGTTTACATATTACCCTTTTACTATATAGGATGGAGGCCTGGTGCACAGGTGGGAGCCGCTGGTTTGCCCTGAAGGGTGTGTCGGATCAGGGTGGGGTTCCCGCTTGGGTGCCTGGCCAGCCTGGGTGAGGGGCTGATGGCTGTTTGCAGCTGGTCACACCCTCTTCAGGGTGGGGGTCCCCACTGGGGTGCCTGGCCAGCCTGGGTGAGGGGCTGATGGCTGTTTGCAGCTGGTCACACCCTCTTCAGGGTGGGGGTCCCCACTGGGGTGCCTGGCCAGTCTGGGTGAGGGGCTGAGGGCCGTTTTCAGGCTGGCTGACGACTGAAGCTCCCAGCCTCTCCTTTTTTTCTTTTTTTATTCTGGGATTATTTACCTTGTGTAATTGAAACTTTGTTGTCGTCACTGGAGCTGAGAGCTGGGCTCCTGCTCGCTGCAGCTCTGAGGCCACAGCCTGCTGAAAGCAGGTATCTGGGGTTTGTTTAGCTTCTGTAATTGAAACTTTGTTGCTGTCACTGGCGCTAAGAGCCGGCTCCGTGGCCACGGCCGGCTGAAAGCAGGTATCTGGGGTTTGTTTAGCTTCTATAATTGAAACTTTGTTGCTTTCGGAGCTTAGAGCCTGGCCGTGGCAGGCGGGGAACCTTGGTTTCCTCCATCACTGGAGCAAGCAAACCTCCTGCTCGCTTCAGCTGCATGGCTGCTGGCCGCCATCTTTGTTGGTTAATTTGCATATCTCACTGATTAGTCAATGGGAAGCATAGCGAAGGTACGGTCAAGTACCCTTTTTGTCTTTTATTAGATAGGATTACTGCAGGTAATGTTTACATTCCAATACTATGATATTATGCAGCGTATCACTTTATTCAGCCTCTGTTGCATCACTGCTCTCTTCATCACTATTAGTTCCAGACATATCAATTTCTTCAACTTCTATTGTATCACAACTGTCTTCTGAGTCACTGTCTATATATGTGAGATCATCCTCATAAACTGATGGCATTTTCTGAGCTAACTGTGTTCTCGTGGCCAACCCTTCTCTCCTCATGAAATTGAAGCACCATTTTGCCTTTCCTGTAAAATCAACTATGTTCATTTCGCTTGCAAACATTCTTGCCTGACATTGAGTAAGCTTGGTTGACACACATAAGCCACTCAGGCACTGCTCCATAATCCAAGTCTTAAACCTCTGCTCCAAGTTTGCCCATTTTGCTGGTTTTCCTCTTAAGGCCTTCTTTTTTGGCATCTTAAGGAGTTGTTCTTCCCATTTTCTCCCTGTCTGATCACTCAGTGGGAGGAGGTCCAAATTGTGTCTCTGCGGCTCTATTTCCATGCTCTTTTGTATAGCTGATTGCATTCAGTTTGAATTTTGCAGAGTAACCAATTGCTTATCTGTATTTACCTTTTTATTTTTTGACATCTTCATGGGCTCAGAACGCTCTGGTCCCTGTTGCATCTGTGCACTCTCCACCTCCAATTATAGCATCAGCTGACGTCAGTAACAATAAGGCTCGTGATTGGAGGAGCCTGTTGGACAAGGTATGGGCAGCTACACACCCGCGTGGCTCTCGGCTGACTTCCGTGTATAAGATACCCCTTTGCTTTTCAGTCTAATGATTTTAGAAAAAAATCGCGTCTTATACACGGAAAAATACGATACATATGAGGACTTAAAAAATGACATCTTAAGTCAATGGGGAAAGGATTATTCAATAGCTAGTAGGACAGGCATTTTTTATGCTCTGCTTATAGAATTGCTGTGCCTCTTTACGAGGGACAATTGGGCAATCTCTACCAAACTTTCAAATACTAGGATTCTCCGGAGAACCCACAGACACAAAATAATATTTAATTTGGGTATTCCAGGGCCAGTCAAGTTGACACAAAATTAACCTTTATATCCAAAAATTCCACTTCTAGATATTTATCCTACTGACACATACAGACACGCACAAAATTAGAAGGCCCTTAATTTTTTGTTGGACTTATTTCCTACCCTCAGGCACACAGATGTCTTACAAATAAGCCTAGAGTACTTGGTACTTCTGGCTCACTATGTCCAAACAGTATAATGTCATCTATGCAGTGGACCAATGTGAGAGAGTCTTGTGGAAAGAAAGGTGGTCAGGGTCTGCATGGACTAAATCACAACATAGGGTGGAGAACTGATCGACCTCTGAGGTAGGAAAGTGAAAGGTGTATTGCTGGCCTTGCCAGATAAACTGCTTCTGATGCTCTTTACTAATAAATATCAAGAAAAGAGAAAAACAAAAAATCAGTTGCCAAATCAGTAATTGCTGTATACCAGGTATCAGGGGGTGTGTTAATTTGTTCAAGGAGTGGAATCACATCTGGAACAGCTGCAATTGGAGTCACCCCCTGGTTAAATTTGTCATCATCCACTGTCATGCTCCAGGAGTCATCTATTTTCTGCACAGGCCAAGTAGGCGTGCCGAATGAGGATGTGGGAATCCCCACCCTTGCATCCTCTAGTCTGATGGTGGCACTAATCTCTGAAATCCCTCCATTGCTTTTGGTTTACTATCTTTCTAGGTAGAGGCAGTTGCAGTGGTCTACATTCGTCCTTTCTAGCCCTTAGAGCCCTCATGCCATGGCTCAGAAAACCAATGTGGGTGTTTTGCCAGTTGCTGCGTATGCCTGTACCAGTGTTGCTTTCTGGAACTGGGGCAATGACCACAGGTTCCCGAGCCCACTGGACCACTGCTCTGGTTCCATCCTTGTTGCTTCTATGGAAAATCCAGTCCCTCTTAAATGCCATCCAGATATTTCTGGGAGTCCCCATAGGGTCCTTTACATGTACTCCTGAAACCAGTTTTTGCAGACATCACATGGCACCTGTCAATTTCATTTGCTCTTGTTTCTATTCTCTGGGATGAGCTTTGCCCCCCAACCTTGGCCATTGCTGCTGCTGCTGACAGAAGACAAGGATGCCTAGAGGCAGCTGAAGGCTAAGGGTGCCATCTTCACAGCTGTAAATGGGACAGTCAGTGTCTGTCCCTTGAGACAAGTGAAAAAACTTCTTTCGGTTTTGCTAAGCATCTGAGTAGTCGACAAGAATGCTCAGATTCACCCTATGACAGATGTCCATAATTCATCAATAAAACATCCTCCTCAACCCTCTCTACTTCCAGGTGAATCCTTTCTCAAGAGGCTTTTAGTTCCTTTAACCTGCCAGTCCTTTAGACCACAGCTCCTCAAAGCATGGTCCTCAGACTGGGCTGTTCTGTCCATGAGCAGTATGTGACAAGTACAGAAATCGAGAGCTGTAAAATCTTACAGCAATTTGACATAGTGACTTTATGTCTGTAGAACCTGATAATAAAACTGGGGTTATGATATTTGTATTTTATTTAATTTTTCTAACAATGTATTTTTATTGGAATTTATAAAATTCCAGTCTGAAATTAAAAGGGGCAGGGGGGTGGTTGGTGGATCTGGTCCTTCACCACAGATGATTTAGGAAACTCTGCTTGACACCCTGCCCTGACAGCCTGAATCCGTAGTGAGCAGGGTGGCCTCAAGCCTAGAAGTCCTCTCTGTACTGTACTTGCTCAGGTGAGGATTTAAGAACCTGGTCTCTCACGTGCCACGTGGGCGGGAAGAGAAGGGCTCTAGCCTACTGACTGTTCCGATGTCCGGTGGCTCTGGAGTAGGGGGGCAGGGTTCCTCTGAGGCAGTAATAGCCATCCCCACCATGGGGTGACTCTCCTGGTCTGGAGTGAACATTGCTTCTGTGGGCAAGATATTCCCAGGGGAATTCTGAGAATACAGTACTCCCCCTTTATTCCCAGTCTTACTTTCTGGGGTTTCAGTTGCCTGTAGTCAATCATGGTCTGAAAATATTAAATGAAAATTCCAGATATATATATAGAGAGACCACACTCACACGACTTATTACAGTGTATTATAATTGTTCTATTTTATTAGTTATTGTTAATCTATTACTGTGCCTAATTTATAAATTAAATTTTATCATAGTTATGTATGTCTAGGAAATTTATAGGATTTGGTACTACTAGTATCTGCAGTTTCCGGCATACACTGGGGGTCTTGGATCATATTCCCCAGGAATAAGGGGGCACTACTGTGTGTCTTAACACATTGCGGACCAGTAGTTTTATTGCTAGCTTTACCCAGTGGCCAGACAAGTTTCTATTGAACAAGTACAAAAAACATTTTACACAAATGTTAAAGGCATGCTTTAAAATTAAATACCCATTGCATTTTGAAGTTATTTTATGTTCTTACAAGCTAATATCTTTTTAAAGTATGATACTTTGTAAAACACTGTAATATGAAGCGAGAATTCTCGTGATCCGTCCGCAGTGTGTTAGGAAGTACTGCCTTGATGCTAACCACATACCTAATAGCACACATGGCCTGACACAGACACACTACTGGTGCATCTCTCTTATCTTGGACCTTGTAGGAATAGTTGAGGGCCTCAGGAGGTGAGATCATGACCACTTTTCAGGGCTGCTGACAGCAGCAGGTAAAACATCTAGCAGGGTACTAATGACGTAGTAGATATATGTTAGCTCACCTTTTTCATGTCAAACCCTCAAAAAAAAAAAGGCTATATCCCCACCACAGCACACTCTCCATCATCTAGCTTTGTGTGCTTCACCTACAGTATTTACCTTATGTACTTCTATATGTTATCATGTATTTATTATCTTTTCCATATTCAACTAAGAAATGCTTGAAAACCCAGACTACTTCTTCAACTCAGAATCCTTTGGAGCTCAGTCTAACCGATATGGATGCTTCATTGCTATTTATGATATTGGTCAGTTGAATTTCTTTAAGTTACAGATATTAAAAACATTTTAATGGCAAAATATCACAGACACAGAAAAGCATGCTCTTTTTAATAAACATAACCAAAAAATATAAATAAACATGACATATTTTACAATAGGTAAAAAATGATAATGCCTACACAGAGAAACATGCGTGGTTCTGAGAAAACAAAACATAAATCTCAGTAAGATTTCATTTGTAACTCCTTACTTTGCAAACTTAACATAATACCTTTTAACTTGACATTTGCTTTACCTAATATGATACAAATATTACAAAATATACTAAACATCTTTTTTTTAAATATACAAAACTTTCTGAGACCTAGAAACTTAAATTAACAGAAAAACTAATTTATCAAGCCATTCCTTTGGACTGAAAGAGCAGTGTTATAGCTTTGCACCATAATCTTTGTATTTGGGGGTTCTGCTCTCCCTTCATATTTCTTTCTTTAAAAAAGGGAGTGTTAAGCTAGATAATAGAACCTACTTATGAGCTTTGGATGATAATATTTCATTCCCCTACTTCAATCTCATTTTCTAGTCTGAAAATGCTATGTAACAAGCACACTGTTATACATTGCATGTGGACCTAGTATTGCTCCCTCAACTGACAACAGAAGTTGCCCTTGAATAAGGTGCAGGGTGATTCTTACTTCTCTTGGGCTAACACCTACAGTTTACTCTGGGGAAGGGATTGCTGTAGCACACTTTTCTTGAGAAGGCCCCTGTAGTCTGTCTGGAGAAATGTTGGATGAAGGTACCTTAGTGCTCACATGCGCTCTATTATCTACACTAATAAAGAGAAACATGCAAATTGATATTACTCCGCTACCCCACCAGCCAATCAGGATGAATATGCAAATTAACCCAACAAAGATGGTGGTTAATTTGCATATGCAGGCAATGAGTGAAGACTGAAGAGGCTTGCCTTCTCCACTGCGGCTGGAATGAAGGCCTGGGTCCTGGGTGCTGGAGGAAAACCGGTGCCGGCAGCTAGGGGAAGGAAGGCCTATTGCATGCATCTCTTCGTGCAACGGGCCTTTAGTTGTTATAATAATAACTATAATACTATTATCGTTAAACTATGTCATCCGCTACTTTATTACCCTTCCTCAATGTGTTTTCTGACTCTTTAAAACATTTTCTCCAAAATGGTTAAAGGACATTTTTTTAAAATATATTATTGGTCTTTTACAGAGAGGAAGGGAGAGGGATAGAGAGTTAGAAACATCGATGAGAGAGAAACATCGATCAGCTGCCTCCTGCACACCCCCTACTGGGGATGTGCCTGCAACCAAGGTACATGCCCTTGACCGGAATCGAACCCGGGACTCTTCAGTCCCCAGGCCGAAGCTCTATCCAGTGAGCCAAACCAGCGAGGGCTAAAGGACATTTTTTAGATTATACCTTCCTTTATGGTTCTACCTAATCATCCATAAGACATTTAGTCCTCACAGGTTTATCATTAGAAGGGAATGAAGAACCCACCAAATTTCTGAGCCTTTTACAAAGAGAAAATAAATACTGCAAACATTATCTATTATAGTTTGGAAATTGTTTTGTTTTTTGTATAAAAGGGGGGTGGGAGAAGAATAACCCTGTTTCCCCCTGCCCAACCCAATCTTTGTTGTTTGTTATCTCAATATACTTTCTAAAGAGGCAGCCTGAGCCTCAAAGTAGACACCTGTTTCCTTCCTGGGTAGTAGCACAACCTGGATGTCAGATAAGCTGACCATGACACAGAGTGGGACTCAGGGCAAACGAAGTCCACAAGCTTGGACCACGATAAGGGAAAACACAAGCCCATTCTCTTCTGTTGTGCGTTCTGAGAGTGAGCACACTGGGTGTGGCAGCTAGCTGCACCAGTTTTCATCATAACGACGGCGACTCGGTATTCTGAAGGAGATGACATCATCCTGCAGGGCAGCAGCTTCCCATGAGTCAGCAAATGTGGTGTGTTCAGAAAGATCCAAATCAGCATCTGCTTTTGATTTGTTTTTAAAGAAAAATCCGTAGTCAGCTTTCAGCGGAGGCCTGCTGTGGATCACAGCAGTGGTGAGCATGCCACCCTGCTGTCCGGCCAGGGCATCCCCGAGGGAAAGGTCTACTTAAAGATGAATGAATGAGATCGGATTGTGCCTTCCCTTTGGTCGAGCTGTTTTCTTATTTGAGACTGTAATAAAATGCACATACGTGTGTATGTATTATTGAGCAATTTTAAGATAACTCTCGCCTGAACAAATATTAAATAAGACATGCTGACTAGTAAGAAAACCATGCAATTATAAATTAATTATCATATGCTCCCTCCCCAAGTTTTAATCTTTTTTTTTTTTTCCAGGAGAACTATAGTAAAGTGGTTGCTCAAACTAGTACATATTGGGAATTGGCCTAATACTTATACTTATCCATAAAGTGCAATACTAGTAAATGAATCCAAAGAAGACAGAGATCTACATTTATTGATATGGGAAGATGTTCATAATATGTTATTAGGTAGAGTGAGCAGGTAAAGAACACTTAAGAATTATTAGATTTTGTTTTACAATATTTATTGGCATAGGGAAAAGTCTGAAACTATGTGCATTTGATGTATTTTTAACCTTAATTTTTCAATAATGATTATATGTTGCTTGCATAATTACAAAACAGAAAAAATACGAAATTCACTCATATCTCAGCTAAGTTTACACATGGCAAAATATTTTCCACTGAATATCAAATACATTAGAACCATCTCAAATGAGTGTTATATTTATTTGGATTTCAAACTGAAAAGATAACCAAACCAAAAGTTCCAGTATCTAGAAAGGAAGTTTCAACAAGATTCTATTTATCAGCTAACTTCATAAAAACTTAATTAGGAAAATCTGTTTATGTAAAAAACATCCAGGGTTTCAAGATAATATGTCCACAGGAAACTTTAGAAAGCTTTAAGGCCAAGTTCTGGGACAACAGTTCACTAACTTACAAACACATATGAAAAATGTATGAGATCCATACATTTTTATAAGCACACCATATTTCCCCTGGGAGGTATGTAGGAAGCAGTTAAATTATCTTTTGTCCTTGACCTGGATAAAGTAATGCTTATGCTGGAAATTAAACTAAGTACCCAGGACAAGCTTTCTTCTCTGGCAATTTAAGAGGATTCTCTACTATAGAAATATGTCAGCTTTCCTCTGTCTGACCTTCTGGTCCCACTTGTCCTCCTCCATGCAAAATTGGCCAAGCCTGCACACTTAAAGGAAGACCGATGGATGCTCAGGTGCAAGGCGAAGGCTCTGGGGCTGAGACCCCAGTGCAGGTTCATCCTGTCTCTTTTTACCCCTTTCTGCAGCCCTTCCATGTCCCAAAAGAATGAACAGACTATTCCACAAGCCTGCAAGTAGATATCCCAGTGAGTCTCAGGATTGTCTGATTCTTTCAACAGAAATATGTCTTAAATCATCACCATGTTATTTCTGAGTAGTAGGCATCCATCCAGAAAACTCGTTTAACTCACCAATTTCCAGCGTAATATCTTGATCCACTCATCAGCTTCTACTCCTGTCTTTGCACAGAGGTAAAATGTCCTGAATGGAAATACTAAACTGATAGGACAAAAGAAAGAAGGTAAGACACTCCAGGTGGTGAGCTGAATGAGTATTAGTTAAACACTAATTAGAGTACTCCAACCTGCTATTCCTGCCAGCACTCTGCAGAAATGTCAAGGGTGTTGTGGAGTCATGTTATCAATATGGGCTAGATTTATATTTTCTAGTGAGAATTCAAAGAAGAGGAAAATATGTCCAGGACACCCCCACGTCCTTTGTCTTAGACTGAATACAACACTTCCATGTTTATTCGGCTGATCTGTAAAATGACTCAGAACCTGTGCTATGATTCAAAGAACATGCAACATAGAGAAGAGTTTGATGAAGGAACTCATTTGGGTTAGCATGCTTCAGTGAGAAAAACGCTGCCCCCTGAGGATGTAGGCTGTTAGCTATTTAAGATGGGGAGAAAAAGACAATGAAACGAACTCCTAGATGGGCTAGTCCTTCTGCCCATCTCTGGCCATGAGTTAGTCTCTGCTGGAGGGAAGATGAACTTTCTGACGAGGCACAAAAGACTTGTTCTAATATATGATAGCTCTTCATTTGATTGTCTCTTTGACTATAGAGTCAAAATCATTTGACTAATAAGGTCAGCCTTATCTTACATCTTGCCCATACTCCCTGTGCTTACAGTTGAGATGCAAAATACCAAACATCTTTTTCCCTTTCATGAAAAAAAAAAGCCTTGAACTAAAATTCAGAATGGTTTCTATATCCTAAAGCCCACATAGCATATTCTGTTTATACCAGTAATTAATGCTGAATAGATGAGAGGCTAGTCCCTGTGTACAGAAGGTACACCTTGCTGCTAGGTCCAATCGAGGGGTGGGTGGGCTGTGGTGGGAAGGAGGGAGTGACATTGTACACACATTGTACAAAATTGGTTTCTGGAATCATCATTGTTTGGTATTCCCTGTGAGAGAGCTTATTACTTGGCTCTTAATACAGATATTTTCCTTTCTTCTTACCAACAGAATTCCATGGCCATGAGTTAGATGATAAATTATAATTAGTTGAAGTCAACTCTAATGATGCTAGTACTCTTTTCTTGCTTCCTCTGCTGCCGACAATAGCCATGGGACCCAGTCCAGGCCAATGAGATATGAGGGGAAATCTGATAGGAGACTTTCTGGGGAAATACCTGCCTTCCTGATAAAAATGGACAGGCATAGCTGAGGCCACCCCTACATCTTTCGTCATGACTTACATGAAGTCTGGAGTAGCAAGCTTGAGGAAAAGGCCAACAAAACTGTAGAGGCACAGGACCTGATCTTGTCAAGACAGCTGCCTGCCTCCAAGTACTTCGTTATATGAGAAGTATAAATCCTTTCTAGCTCATATGATTCCTTTATGCGAATTTTTGAAGATATCTACTCTTGGTTGATACTATAGAATTAATGTTAATTTTCTTAGGTGTGATAATGGTATTGTAGTTGTATCAGCGACACTTTTATTCTTAGGAGATGCATCTTGAAGTATTTAGGGATAGTGTGTCATGGTGCCTGCAATTTATCTTCAATTGGTTCAGGTAAAAATGTGATTAGATAGAGATAAAGCAAATATGGCAAAATATTAACAATTGATGAGGGATATATGTCAACTTTTGTAGGCTTGAAAACTTTAAAATAAAAATTGGTGGGAAATAAGACACCTCTTTCTCAAGATACTTGACTTCTCCCAGTTAGAAAATTGTCATGCTCGACTGATTATGCTAGAACAAAACACTTTTGTGTCATCTCCCAGAAATTGTCATAACAATACAAATCGCCCATCATTGAAGTTAACAAAGATATAATTGAGAAGAAAACTCCAAAGGAATAAAGCTGTTTACAGTGAATGGCATCCTCTTATGCGTATCACACTTGGGCAATGCACAGCCTAATCAATTGTACCTGGCAGACGTGCGCTCCTAACATAAATGCCCACGCCACCCAGATCAAAACATTTGTACACATTAAGACATAGTTTCTTATTCCTCAGTTAAAACACCTGGCAAGGAGACTTTAAAAACATTTTCCTTATAAAACAACTTACCAAAAACAGTTTACTCTTTCCTGTGAGTAATCAAACTGTACAGCTGAACATTCTGTTAAGTCTAGGATCCGAATTGGTTCTGGTGACTTAAAAAAAAAAAAAAAAGCAACCTATGTTATCATAAAAAACACAGATCTGTTCATCACTTATTTCCCTAACAAATCCTCCATTATGTGTAACTGTCAATTTCCCTTTCACCAAGGGGATGGATAATAGAAAACCTACTAAGGGAAGAAACGCAATCCTGGTTTGGAAGTTGCCCTACTGAGCACTACGAGAACATTGATTTATCAATTTTAATTTGATGGAGATGGATTTTAACATATGGAAGGGTGTTATTTTTCTCTTGTGGTTTTAAATTTTAGTTTTATTATTTTTAAGATATATTTTTGTTGATTTCAGAGAAGAGAGAGATAGATACATCAATGACGAGAGAGAATCATTGATCAGCTGCCTCTGGCACTCCCCCTACTGGGGATCGAGCCCACAACCTGGGCATGTGCCCTTGGCCTAAATCAAACATGGGACCCTTCCATCCGCAGGCAGATGCTCTGTCCACTGAGCCAAACCAGTGAGGGCATCTCTTGCGTTTTTAACTCAGAAATTTTGCACTGGGGAAGTGAGAAGAAACAAAATAAATTTAAATTGGTTTAGTGAAATGGATATGGGACCTGGACATACTTTTAATAGGGGGAGAAATCACTGTAAAAAGCAGTTAATACTTTGTGGCAGGAAAGGAATTCTATTGCCCTAGTTTAGCTGGTCCCAAAGAGCAGTTCCTGGGATACACATCTCATCTTTGCAAAAACAAACAAATAAAAAACTTGGCTCATTTCAGGAATCAAGAACTCACCTCTCCACTGATTTATTAGGTGTTTCAGGTGTTCATAAGGAAAAATTTAGGGATTTTAAAGGCAGATGTTCCTTTCATCTAGAGAGCCGATTTTTAAAGGGAAAATGTATTATTATGTTTCTCACCATCTGATCTTTGAAGTATTTCAGTTCATTCCTGTGCAAAGTGAACCACCTTGTTTTCCAGGTCTGAGAAAGAAATAATCAGAACATGTAGGTTTGGAATACAGAAATGCAGTATTTCAACAAGATAATTTCCTTTTGATTAAAACAAGTCTAAAAGATTAGATACAAGAAAATATTCTTGAGGTGTCATTTCTGTTAAAAAGTTTCAAAATACCTATAAAAATTACAATGATTCTGTGCATTAAGCTCATGGTAAAGGCAAGGATATCATTGGCATATTTAAACAAAAAATAGCCTACTGTAAATATTCAAGGTGTTTTACAACAAACACTAAAATTTTTATCTTATTAACTCTGTTATAAGAAGAATACATATCACTTTTTGAGCATCTGCTGCGGGCTACATACTATCCTTGAAGGTTTACATATAGTCAATTCTCATACAATGCCAAATATTATTCTTGTTTTACAAATATGCAAATTGAGGTTTAGGAACCTCAAACCACACAGTACTCTAAACTTTGCCTAAGAATTCTACGGCATTGATGGCAAAAACTGTTGTTCCCCACATCTCTTTGTTTACTAACTGAACCCTAATCTTATGCTGAGTGCCAATGTGCCTGGTTAAAGAAGTAACAACGGATTTAAAAATAAATCTGCTGTGAATATGAATACTTCCTGTCCTCAGGGAACATCCAGTCCAGTAGGGACACAAATAACTAAATAAATATGTAGGTTCCATTCAAGCAGGGAAGTACCCTTGAGAGATGTTAAGTGCCCTGACTCTTTAAATAGAAAGGGTAGAGAGATTACACGAAGGTCCTCTTGGCACAGTAAAATAAAAGAGTAACTTCAAAAATATGATCACATAAATGGAGGGACAATTAGATGGCCGGGAGTAGTCAAGTCGTAAATTGTGTTTGCTTTGGGATTTAAAAACACACACACAACATAGTTACATTAATGCCAGTGATGGTTTTTGCCCACGTTTAGCTAACACTTTATACAATTTTAACTCCTTTGTTAATAAAATGTTTTTATATAAATTTCCTGGAGTTAACTTGCTCCTCCTCCTCCATCATTCCATTAAAAAAGGATTGTATTTTTTTTTCTTGGGTATTAACTGTAGGCTACTCTGAGACTTTAGGCTCTGTCAGAAAATAGTCAAGTAATTTTCCAGAATTTTAGCTAATACTGGCCATGAAGATGAACCCTTGAAACAGGTAAATCTTATAAGGAGGTCGAAATGGGCAGGCAATTATGCTTTTCAAGAGGGTCAAAGTGAGAACTGAGTCTACATGACATGCTGTCTTTCTTCACGCCTGGCACTAGCAACACACGCCTCCTTACCTTGACCAGGCCTCCCTGCTTGGTGAGGTAACCTTCCTTGGTGCCCAGCTGGAAAAGAGAGAAGCACCAAGTGAAGCCCAGAACAATGGCAACATGATCTTTGTCTTTCTATTTCTGTCCTGCCTTTAAATAAAACACGTTTGCCTTTGATCTTTAAATAATCACCTTTCATTCTTCACCTAGGCCCTTGAAAATCCTTCCTGTGTTGTTAGAGACTGTCGGACTGGATTGTCTTGCATAATTCTGTAGCAACAGGCAACCACTGAAATACTCTCTTCGGACAGGACTTAGCTATTTGCACACAATAACCCACATCATGCCACTTAGAAAAGTCAGTGTTGGGCAAAGTGTGTCCTGTGAAACCCGGCGGCTTGGATTGCTGCAGGGTGTTAGGCACACATTATGCCCGCACACACTGACGCTGGGTCAACACATTTGGGAAACTGGATTAAGCAAAATGAAGGAATTTCTTCACTTCCGTGCTTCCCAAAGTCTGTATGATGCTAATGTGACTTTTTAAAAGGGAATGTTGGAAATACCACTCCAATATTTATTTTATTGCACAATCCTCCACCAAACTGCTCTTAGACCATCTTTGGAGACCTGTATTCCATGAAACAGACTTTCTGGAATGCAGGTTTATTTATACTTGATTCATCCAAAAGGAATTGGAAGTGAGAATTAGTCATTTCTACTAACACATACATCATTCATTCAAGGGTAATAATATCATACACTTCCCCAGCAACTATAAAATGTAACAAATGGTAAGGGACTGTAGTAATAGAAATTTGCATAAAATAAGAACCCTAAGATGAAGAAATGTATAGGTTTCGGCAGAAATTGAACTCCTGGTAGGATATTTTGTTCTAATATGGTGTTATAATATATCTTATATTAGTAAGGAAAAAGTGAGTAAAAATTGGGAAATAACTTAGTTGACGTCAAGGTTCTTTTTATGGGAGTTTCCAGAGTATTTTTTCCTGAGGTGAATTCTCCCTCCAAATAAAAAGAGGAACAACAACTACCACAATAAAAAGAGTTAAAGCAAGAAATAAATATCAGCACTTCTTTTAAAATTCTTACGGCATTAAAGTAAGAATGAACTTTTCAAGTGTTTATTTAAATAATATTAAACAATATTGGTGAATTTGATTTAGCATAATCAGTTTGATTTATTTTGACATTTGAAGGAAATTGAAGTGACTGAAGTTCATTTGGTTGTCATATTATGGAAATGGGAAAAAAATTTGAGATTTTGTGTTGTTGCAGGCAAAATAATTAAGGGTAAATTGTTATATAGAAGGCCCTTATAGAATTGTTCATTGAAATCAGGCTAAGAAATTATGCTACCCATTTCATCTTACCTCCATCCAAGCAATAAGCTACAAATCTCATATTTTTGTAAGGTTTTGGTAGATAAGCAGACGGTGGCAGAGGGAAGAGCTGAGAATATTAATTTTATTCATGTTCTCAGGAGGTAAGAAAGGAAATAATTATATAGCAGGTTCATCTTTTAAAAGATTTATGATCTGTAACAGGAAAGATATTTATACGTGTCCCAAGTTGGAAACCACCTAAATGTTTAAAAATAAAGGATGAGTCTTCCTACCATCCTTTTTATCTGCTTGTGTGCCTGCCTGCCTTAACTTTAGTCAAAAGTCATTGGGTGGGGTGGAGCAAGAAGGTATCAATGTGAGGGCATTCCACCTCAGAACTGGGTGGGACCAAGCAGGGTACAGAGAGCATCTGTGTGGACAACAGTGGCTGCAACAGCTTGGAATTTCGTGTTGAAGGCTGGCAGGTGAGGAGGGCTTTCTGCCTGGGGGGATGAGGTGGAGACAAGGCTTAGTTTTAGAGCCAAGGCAGGCTAGGTTGGCATCTGAGGTGAGGGTAGGAGTGGCAATGGCCGGGCAGTGGTTCCTGGGCAATAGGAGAGTGCTACATTTGATTGATCACACATACGTGAGTTGAAGATAATGGGGTCTATATTCCTCACTGTGGAAAACTAGAATGAGCCTTCTAGGTTGGATCAGGATTGGAGGTATTGGCAGGAACCCATAGATAGATGATGGATAGGTACATATAGATATATAAATATATGTAGAGAGGTAGATCTAGAAATAGCAGTAGAAATAAATATAGATATCAATATAGGTATGTGTACATCTGTATTTAATATATACGTTTGCTACTCTGTTCTCAGAGTGGGCTGGGAGAGTGACATCCCAATAACAATAAGCATGGTACCCAGGTCTTGGCTTCTAAAGTACTGCTCTCCAGGAAAAAAGAACAGAATTTCTTGGAGAAATAGCTGATTTTAGATATGGATGTAAGGAATGTACAGGATAAGACTGGAACACATTTGCTATACCAGAAAGTAAGAAAATTCTAAAAGAATTATGAGGCTATAATGACATAGAAGTCACCTCGAATGGGTTCTTATTGGCCAATCTGGGAAAATGTAAAGGATCAAAATAAATAATGATAGTCAAGATTATAAACATTGATATAAAAATAAATGATTGCAGAGATTCAGAAAATAAAAAGCTTTTTCTTATAGTGGAACTAGAGGCCCAGTGCACAAAAATTCGTGCACTGCGGGTGGGTCCCTCAGCCTGACCTGCCCCCTCTCACAGTCCGGGAGCCCTCAGGGGAAGTCTTACTGTTGGCTTAGGCCCGCTCCCCACTTTATCCACTTCTACCTCCCCCACTCCCTTCTCCCTCTGATAATCATGTTGTTGTCTGTGTCTATGAGGTTCTTTTCCTTTGCTTAATCCCTTCACCTTTTTCACCCAGCCCCCCAACCCTCTGAAAGTTGTCAGCTTGTTCTCTGTATCTATCAGCCTGTTTCTATTTTGTTTGTTTATTTTGCTCATTACATTCCACATATTAGTGAAATCATGTGGTCTTTCTCTGACTGGTTTATTTCACTTAGCATAATACTCTCCAGGTCCATCCATGCTGTTGCAAATGGTAAGGTTTCCTACTTGGCTATTATAAATAATGCTGCTATGAACATAGGAATAGATATATTCTTTTGAATTAGTGTTTCAGGTTTCTTCAGATATATTTCTAGAAGTGGAATCGCTGGGTCATATTTTCAATTTTTTGAGGTAACTCCATACTGCTTTCCACAGTGGCTGCACCAATCTGCATTCCTACCAATAGTACATGAGGTTACCCCTTCTCTGCATCACTGGCAAATATGTTCTCCCATTCAGTGGATTGTCTTTTCATTTTGTTGGTGGTTTCCTTCATCTTGCAAAATCTTTTTAATTTAATGTAGTCCCATTTGTGTATTTTTTTCTTTTGTTTCCCTTGCTCAAAGCAAAAATATTGCTATGAGAAATGTCTGAGATTTTACTGCCTATATTTTCTTCTAGGATTTTTATGGTTTTGAGTCTAACATTTAAGTCTTTAATCCATTTTAAGTTTATTCTTGTGTATCATGTAAACTTTGTACTATTCCTGCAATTTTTTCTGTAAGTCTGAAATTATTTAAAATAACAAATAGCTTGTATATTTTCAAAAAATCTTGAACCACCAAAACCAAAATATAAAAACATAACAGAGGATTAACTAAATAAAAATGGTATATCCAAATATTGGAATTTTTAGGAATTTGTTTCAATGATGATTTAGAAGACTATGTAAGGACATGAAGATTCCATAGATAATTAATTAAACAAACACATTGTAACTCTAATTACAATGAAGAGCTCATTATATATAATATATTTGTTTTATATATAATACTAGAGGCCTGACGCACAAAATATGTGTGCGGATACAGTCCTTAGGCCTGGCCTGTGATCAGGGCCATCTTCCCCGCAGCCAGCCCCACCCCACGCCACCACCCACCCCCGGTTCCCCATTCGCTATTGGGCGATCGGTGCCTGACGGCCTGGGGAAGAGACCGAGAGGTCTGCTATTCCCGCCCGCTCACTGGCCCCGCCTCTGCCACAGATAGCCCTCTGTGTGTGGGGTGACCAGCAGGGCGGGGCCTTGGCCTGGCACCGCCCATGTGCCCCGCCACCCACCCCTGGTTCCCCTTTCGCCATCAGGTGATCGGAGCCTGTCGGCGGGGAAAGAGACCAAGAGGTGGTCAGTGCGCCTCATAGTGATTGGTCCAGTGGTCGTTCTGCCATTAGGGTCAATTTACATATCACCCTTTTATTACATAGGATATAATCTATTTGTTTATATATATAAAATATATAATCTTATTCAAGAAAAAAGCTAGAAATATTGACACTAAATTGTTAACTGTGAGAAGAGCTTCAAAGACTGAATATTTTAAAAGGCAAACATACGAGGGGAATGTCAAAGAAAAACAACTATGAAATGTGTTAAAGAGATAACAGAATAAATAAAGTTATTGCAGAAGCCAAGGGAACAGAAATTTTAGAAGGAAGTTGTTAAAAATACCACAAAAGGAAAGCAATGAAGCTGGCATTTTAGATAGGACCTATGCTACATTAGGCACTTGGACTATATTATGTCAGTTAATCTCTACCCACATAACTAACTGGTATTTTACATTTCCCAGGTTCAAACCCCACTCCTCCTGCAACCTTAGCCATCTCAGGAAACAGAGAAGTGTTTACCCTGTTGCTCTTTCTTTCACATAGCACATTCAATCCATCAGTAAGTCTTGTCTCTGCCTTATGACCCAGTGCTTCCACTTTGGGGAATATATATGAAGAAATTCCAAACACTAATTGGAAAGAATATATGCACCCTATTTCATTGTAGCATTATTTACAATAGCCAAGATTTGGAAGCAGCCCAAGTGCTTATCAGTAGGTAAGTGAATAAAAAAGCTGTGGTATGTTTACACAATAGCATACTACTCTTCCGGAAAAAAAAAAAAATTGAAAGAAAATCTTACCTTTTACAATAGCATGGATGGACCTGGAGAGTATTATGCTATGTGAAATAAGTCAAAGAAAGACCATATGATTACACTTATATTGGGATCTAATGAACTAAACAACAAAATAGAAACAGACTCATAGATACAGAGAACAGACTGACAGCTGTCAGAGGGGAGTGAGGTTGAGGGGCTGGGTGAAAAGGGTAAATAGATTAAGCAAAACAAAAAAAACCCTCATAGACAGACAACAGTATGGCGATTATCAGTGGGAAAGGGGGCTGGTGGAGGGAGAGGTGGGTAAAGTGGGAGTAAATGGTGATGGAAAAAGGTATGACTTAGGATGGTGAACACACAATACAATATACAGATGACGTATTGCAGAATTGTACACCTGAAACCTATATAATTTTATTAACCAGTGTCACCCCAATAAAGTCAATTAAAAAAGAAAAAACTTTAAATAAGTAAGTTAGTTAAATTTCATCCTATCTCAGGAACCCAATCCTATATTGTGTATAACATAAACAAATAGTAATTTCCCCAAAAGCAGTTGCCAAAGGATGTTAAACAGTGTTACACAAGCATCTACATTTCTGGGCAATGGGACATCTGTTTTCATTTTCACTTCAAGCAAGTTCTTTTTTTCAGTAAATAGGACTTAATTTTCTTTCTCTACTGCTAGAGCTTATGAAAGACCTGCACCCCAAAAGGGGAAGATAGAAGTCTAGAAGCCCTCAGAGCTCTCAGTTTGGAGATGGTGGTACAGCATCATGTTGGCATTGGGGACAACAATGAAGGCTGATAACTCATGTTCATTAAGGGACAAGAGCATCTGATCCAACCAAGACTATTTCCCCAGCCTGCTGGTCCAGTGATCAATTATTCTCTAGTGAGGACTAATAAGAGATACTTCAGTATCTACTAGAAACCCTTTATTTTTAAAAGGTATTTTTATTAATTTCAGAGAGGAAGGAAGAGGAAGAGAGAGAGATAGAAACATCAATGATGAGAGAGAATCATTAATTGGCTGCCTCCTACTCACCTTCTACTGGGGATTGGGCCCACAACCTGAGCATGTGCCCTTGACCGGAATCGAACCCAGGACCCTTCAGTCCCCAGGTTGATGCTCTATCCACTGAGCCAAACTGGTTAGGGCCACTAGAAACCCTTTATAATTTTCTGTCACAAAAAACTTCATGGACTTCTGATTATATAGTGTCAGTGCAGTCATTCTCAACCATTCACTCACCACTGTTTTAAAAACTCCCTTATACAGAACCTTCTATATATGACATATTTAGATATTTGGGCAGGTAAATCATCTGATACCTGGAGTGAGCAAAGAAGGTAAGTAATAAGGCTTCCAGGTTTGAGTCTGAAGTGATCTGCTTCTCTCTACTTCTCATGCTCACAACAACTCTTCAAATTAGGTGTTACCTGCATTTTACTGTTGATAAAGGACGCACATAAGGTGTGGTACGATTGACCTTGAATGAAGATCTTTAGGAGAAGGGTAAAGGGGAGAATGTGATGTTAAACTGAGACTACAGGTGAATGAGGTGGTGCAGTGATAGGTGGTGGGGTAGGGAAGGGTAAAGAAGAACGTTAAGAATGATGGTGTCTACCGGGGAAAAAAGAAAAAAGAATTAAAAGGTAGGTCTTGATTTGTTCTTTGGTCTGATGACGATTTGTCTTATTTTCCGAAATTTCTTTAGTTCTGAGGTCTGATGCTTCCTCCTCCAACTCTAACAAAGCTAAAATATCTTTCTCAACCAATTTGCAGAATCTTAATTTTTGAGTAGATGTAGCTTCGTGACAAGAATGTAGTGTGTGCTGTGAACCTGGCTAGGCTGTAAAGCTACACTCCAAGCTATGATTCCTGTCCTGAGAAGTGTCAGGCTGCTGGGAAGGGTAGTTAGCCTCCACTATGACAAGTCCAGAATGAAGGGAAACAGAGGGTGCTTGGGAGCACAGAAGAGGGGCATTTTACAGGAAACTAGGAGGAGCTTGGAAGTCTTTCTGGAAGATACTGATCCCTGATGCAAGTCTTGAGAAATGAGGAGGCAGTGTGGCGTTGGTAGCATTTCAGATGCAGGGCAGGAAGGAGGAGCACAATCAGAAATGCATGTTGTTGAGAGAGGCAGGTTCCACAGTGTGAATGTGGGCATAGCCTGAGGTGAGGCCAGAGGTGTGAGCAGGGTCCAGGCCAGCTGAGAAGACGGTGGACACCACAGAAGGATGTTAACAGGAAGGTATGTGGTGAATCTGTTTTTTAAGAGAGGTGTCTTTGGTGGCAGAGTAGGAAAAGTGCCCCGGAGACAGAAAGGTCACACATATTTTAATAGAATTGAGGCTGAATATCTCCAAGTGAATGTTTTTCATGTGTAATGGTTGCTATCTAGAATTAGTTCTTGAGGTCTAATTTGTGTGTTGTCTTCTTTATTATCTGCGCAAACCCAGATGTCTTATACCAGGAGGAGTCAGCAAACAAAAAGAAAGAGAATAGAGGAGCCTTGAGCACAATGTAGGGCAGAGGGTGCTGGAGAGGAATCTTTGCAGGGTCACAGCTCACAGCACAAACAGAAGTGGACTCTCGGAAGAACAATGAGTGCTCTAGGGGCACTCAGACTGCACAATGGCCCTGTTAGAGAAGGGCAAGTGTTTTCTGTCTGTACCCTTGATTCAGTGAAGGAAAAAAAGGCCAGGAAAAATAGCATCCCCGGGGCTTGCAGGACAGTATTTTTGAAAAATAGTTTTCTTCCATATACGGTTGAAATGTAGAAGAAAATAGTTTTCTTTATTTTAGAAACTTGTTGAAGAATAATAGTTCAGTCAACTATGTGAACTTCAATACCTTTCACTTATTCTAGCGTGTACTAGTTTGACTAAGTGAGGATGGAGATTTAAGTGCTATTTTCTAAGTATTTAAGATCCTCTCAATAATCGCATTTTGTGTGTGTGTGTGTGTGATTTATGCCGAACCAGATAAACTGAGTCATAAGCTTCAAACCGTATGTTCCTTTTCAGGTTTTATATCCCAAGTGAGAATTTTTATGTGAGCAAACATACTTTGAAAGTGTATTACTCTTATTGCACTTTATTGCTATTGGACAGCGGGAAAGCTGTGTCAGATGGATGGCCACTTACCGAAGGTGCGGTGGGGACCAGATCATTCTCCGTCCTTCCTGTCTGCATTGCTGTGTGAACCCGGACCGATTCATAAATGGAAGGTTCTTCCACTTTTCTTGGATAGGGATGTTTCAGAACAATCAGAGTGCCTGAATGGGGGAGGGGGGGGGAGACACATATTCATATAGTTTAACAATGAGATAGCTGTGGCTGGATCGAAGTCTCTTGTTTGTTCATGTATGCACTTGTCTATTTTCTCAGCATTCACTGAGCACCACCATGTGAGCTGGACACTGGAGATACGAGGTGTGATGAGATGATTACTGGCTTCCTAGTGCTCAGAGAGAACTACGAATGGATATCACTTAACCTAAGAGTCATTTACTTATTTCTTTTTCTTTCTTTTTTTGTTTTAATGAATAGTCATTTAAATGAGCAGGGTACAAGACCGATGTCAGCGATATGAACAAAGCAGGCTGGTGGCTTTCGGAGAACTAACCCTGAAGAACTAACCCGTCCATGGAATGAGTCAGAAAATCTTTCCTAGAAAAGGCGATATTGATCTAGACCTTAAGCAATAACTGGATGTTTTCCAGTAGACTTTACAAAAGTCACGAATCCAAACCCCACGAGTGCACTGGAATACAGGAGGATTTATCCACTGCCCATATTTCTTACTAGCTTTAGAACAAACTTGTAACAAATCACTGGATCTCAAAAAAGTGTACTCACAGCTTCTCTCTACTGTCTCCTACCACCAAACTAATGAAATAAACTAACCAAAGCCTTTGCGTATCTAAGTGAATATTCACTTCTATCTGGAGGAGGGCAGTCCGGGCAGGAATCGAGCTCTGCCCAGAGCCAGGCTTGGGCATGTCCCTCAGGGGCTGAGAGCAGTTCTGACTCTATGCTTCTGACCGACCCCAAGTCCAAAGTTTCTCTACTCTGATCCTTCCCTTCCCCCAATCAATCAGTCAATTCGAAGCTAGAAACTCTGACTGCAAAAAAGTAAGTTAAGATTTTCCCCCTACTTTGCTATGACTTCTTCCTTTTCATTTTCCTAGGGTCTCTTATACAGCAGGCTGGGGATTGTGCTAGCTAGACACGGGGGTAGATTAAAGAATTCAGTAATTCATTCAACAAATATTTACTGAGCTCTACTATGTGTCAGGTGCTTGTCTAGATACAACAGCAAACAAAGGAGGTATAGCATCTGCTCTGCAGCAGGGGAGACAGAAAAAAAAAAGAAAAAATAATATGTCAGGTGAGAGAAGTGCTTTGAACAAACTAATAGAGAAGGTAAAGGAATAGAGAGCCAAAAGCATGGGGTGGGGAGGGGTGATATTTATATGGGTGGTCAGAAAGACTCCTTTGAAAAGGTAATTTGAAAAAGTATAGAAAGTACAGACCTTAAATTGGAGTAAGAGAAAGGCAATGAGGGGAGAAAAATACCTCCTCTGTAATTATAAAACCCTAATTAATAATGATAAACCTACAAACAAAACAAAACCTTTCTACAGTGCTTGAGTTCACATGAGGTACTCACTGCCCAAACACAACTGCAGTCTCAGAGACCTGAGCCCAGATCACGCACTGCTGCCACATGGAAAGGAGCATTGAGAAAAGCCATTGACCGTGACCCCCATAATGAACGGGACACTCCGGTCTCCTCCTCTTTCTGCACTTAGCTCAGGTCAGTGGCGCGTTGGAACCACAATGAAAATGGCCTTTTGCTGTTATCAGAAGCCCCATTCACACCCTGGCACATTGTCTGTGCTCTTTTGTCAATGTGATTCCTTCATGAGAACAGAGCGAGTCATATCAGGACAAGGGGCCGGTTACAGTTTTACAGTCAGAATGAAAGCATCGACACCTAAATCAAGAGCAGCCGTTGTGCAGGCTCAGGGCTCTGTGAACAGTCGTCAGATGGCAGGCGCTTGATGAATTAGGGACTGGCACCTATGTGACCTACCCCAGAGGAACACCACCTGAGACATGCCTGGCACCACCCTGGTGTCTTGGAAAGAGCCAACACTACCACTTGGTACCTGTTGACCCTGGATAATCATTCTAGCTTTTGTTTCCTCCTCTGGCAAGTGAGAATAATTACCCTTTCTTCACAAGCCTATAAAGAAGTGTTTGCGAAAGGATTGTAAAAATGTTTGATGTTATTCTACTTTGATGTAAAGTAGCAGTTCTCAACCTGCGGGTTGCGACCCCTTTGGGGGTTGAACGACCCTTTCACAGGGGTCGCCTAAGACCATTGGAAAACACATATATAATTACATATTGTTTTTGTGATTAATCACTATGCTTTAATTATGTTCAATTTGTAACAATGAAAATATATCCTGCATATCAGATATTTACATTATGATTCATAACAGTAGCAAAATTACAGTTATGAAATAGCAACGAAAATAATTTTATGGTTGGGGGTCACCACAACATGAGGAACTGTATTAAAGGGTCGCAGCATTAGGAAGGTTGAGAACCACTGATATTGAGTATTTTAAAATCCTAAATGAAAGTCCAATATTCAGCATCTTTGGGAACATGGATTTTAAAATGTTAAGTTAAAAGGACTAATGTGGCCCTAGCTGGTTTGGCTCAGTGGATGAAGCGTCAGCCTGCAGACTGAAGGGTCCTGGGTTCAATTCCAATCAGGGGCACATGCTCAGGTTGCTGGCTCGATCCCCAGTGAGGGGCATGCAGGAGGCAGCCGATCAATGATTCTCTCTCATCATTGATGTTCCTATCCCTCTCTCCCTCTCCCCTCCTCTCTGAAATCAATAATAATAATAAAATAATAATAATAAAGGACTAATGTGTAGCATTCTGCTAAGAATAACACTGAGAGTTGTGTGGCAGTCACTGACTACAGTGCTAAGACATATTGGTGCCTCTTGAACATTTTGGAGCCCAGGGGGACTGGAGCCCAGGGATCAAAGCAGCTCACAGATGAGAAAGACTGTGAAAGCTTGTGCCTTATCTTCAAAGTCAATGCCACATTTTTATCTTGTTCCACATGAAAATAATTTTTTAAATGATGCTCTAGAAAGATGCACCGATTCAATCTTCCTTTTTGCAGATAACCAGCATTCATACCTCCCAGCATACTCCTATTGGCTCTATTTTCTTATTGCTGCTCTAACAAATCACAAGCGTAATGACTTAAAATAACTCACATGTATAACCTGACAGTTCTGGGCGTCATAAGTCTGAAATGAGTGTGACCAATCTAAACACCAAGGTATTGCCTCGGCTGCTTTCCTCCTGGAGGCTCTGGAGGAGATTCCATTCCTTTGCCTTTTCCAGCTCCCAGAGGCTGCCTGCATTCCTTGGCTGGTGGCCCTACCCCTCCATCTTCTAAGCCAGCAGCATCAGGTCAAGTCTTCGCATGCTGGTTCTCCCTCTTCCGCCTTTTCCTTCAGTTATAAGGACCCTGTGAGTACGCTGGGCCCACCTGGACGACCCAGGATTATCTCCCCATCTCAATGCGAGCTGGTTAGTGGCTTTAATTAATCTGAAAGCTTAATTCCCTCTCACTATGTAACATAACTTATTCACAGGTCCAGGGAGAGATGTGGGCATCTTTGAGGAGGCTGTTATCCTGCCTATCAGTCTCAGTCCTGGGCAGGGGAGGGGGGGGGGGGAGGATAGCCATAGGGCCAGTTATGCTGCCACATAAGCATCTCTGGGCCGGTGTTGCTCCCTGAGCCTGCATTGCTTTAACCACTTGGTATTATAAAGCCATTGCCTTTACAACAGGCACATTTCCAAACCCTGTAAGCCCCTCAGGGCAGATATGATTCCAAATTTATCTTTGTATCCCTACCTCTTGATAGAGTTTCCAACATAATGAAGTCTTGATGAGTGAGTGAATGAACGAACGAATGAATAAATGTCACAGTAATTCAGGTTTAAGGCAGGAGAGTCTGGGATGGACCAGCCTCCAAAGTTCACAACCATCCTTGCCTGGGGCAAGGACAAGGCAATAACTTCAAGTGTGGCTCTCCATATCTTCACTGGCGGGACCCAAATTCTATTTTGAAAGCCTCTTCTAAAGTTTAACCAGTAGAAGCTAAACTGAAAGAAATGATATGAAGTCAATCAGGAATGTAGAACTGACTGTAAATTAAGACCATGAAAGAGGTCAGATTGAATGGCACAATGAAGAAAATGATAAACTCCTTACAAAATGGCAACTTCTGCTGATAAAAATCTGGCCTTCTTAAAGTCAGGTCTCCCTATTTGACCATTCTTCCCAAGGAAGGGCCAACATACAGACTTGTCAGCATGGCTGCTGGGCTTACGATGATTTCCCCTTGTGCAGAGACTGTCCCATCCCAATACAAAAGCAGAGCCCCACAGACCTGGCCCTCCCCCTAAATGCCTCACCTGAGCTGCACTCACTGGGCTCACTTCTTGGGGATCTGCTTAGTTGCTTCTCTGGAGAGAAGGTCCACTACCTTCAATTTCTGAACCACATGAAGGAAACTGCTGTTTCCTGCCTTTGACATGAAACCTGGTTTCAGAAACACTGGGTGGAGGTACATTTTTGAAGTGATCAGAGCAAGACCAAGGCAGGCATTCTAATTTGCTAAAAGCTTCAGAGTTGCCATGATCACTGGGATGATTCCTTATGTTTTTCAGGTTTGTCCTTAAATTCTGGGGTGAGATACTAATATCCTTCCCCAAAATTGCACTTCTCACCCTGTACCCCTCTTTTTTTAAAAAAATTAAGCTTGTCAGGATTGGTTTACATGATTTTCAATCAAAAAGAAACTTATAGCCGAAACCGGTTTGGCTCAGTGGATAGAGCGTCGGCCTGTGGACTGAAAGGTCCTGGGTTCGATTCCGGTCAAGGGCATGTACCTTGGTTGCAGGTATATCCCTGGTGGGAGATGTGCAGGAGGCAGCTGATTGATGTTTCTGACTCTCTATCTCTCTCCCTTCCTCTCTGTAGAAAATCAATAAAATATATTAAAAAAAGAAAAAAGAAACTTATATAGTTAAGCCACTGCAGACTCATTATAATTTCCACCCAAGGTTCAAGATAGTGCCTTGGCTCCATAGGAGAGGAACTCTGGGTTAATAATATTCAAATCGCCGAAACCAGTTTGGCTCAGTGGATAGAGCATCGGCCTGCGGACTGAAGGGTCCTGGGTTCGATTCCGGTCAAGGGCATGTACCTGGGTTGCAGGCACATCCCCAGTGGGGGGTGTGCAGGAGGCAGCTGGTCGATGTTTCTCTCTCATCGATGTTTCTAACTCTCTATCTCTCTCCCTTCCTCTTTGTAAAAAATCAATAAAATATAATTTAAAAAAATAATATTCAAATCAAACTAACTCTAGGACTTGGCTGGAAGATTCAGATAAAAAGGCAACCAGAGGCAGGGCTGATAGAAGGAAAAGAGGAAGATCAGCAACCACAGGTCTTGGAAACCTGGCAGCTAGTTTTACCTCAGTTTCTGAACTACATGAAGGAGACTGTTGTTTCCTGCTTTGGACAGAACTGATTTCAGAAATGCTTGGTGGACGTACATTTTTGAGGTGATCAGAAGAGGAATGAGACAGGCATTTCGATGTGCTTTGACTGAACTGTAGCTTACAGGATACCTACTCTGTAATACTATGAGATTGCATTGAAGAGCTCGTCTTATATTCCAGCAGGAAGAGTAAGAACCATCTCCAGCCCAGGCATTGGTCTGATGTCTGAAACAGAGTGTAGTGCACGAGCACGCATCGCTCCTGAAAGGGGAACTTCTGTTTTGAGTATTTCTTTCATGCACTAAACCTAGTGCTTTACCCAGCAGACTCCCCAGCTGGATGGTAAGATGTTTAAGGGTGATATCTGATTCATCACTGAATTGTCAGTGGCTAACAAGTGCCCGGTTCATAGTTGGCATTCAATATCTATTTGATGAATTATATTAAAATGAGATCACATCCATCCGTGTTTCCTTATTGACCTCAGGCTCAGAAAAGAAGCTCTGCAACTGGCTTATGCGTGAGTTCCTCTGTCTCTTCCTGCCAATGGGAAGTGGCTTTCTAGGTGGAGTTTATAGGAATATTCAAGATTTGCCTCCATCCTTCTTTGCTCTGCAAATGGACTATAACCCATCATAAAATGGTGCTACCTCAACCACATTCATTTACATTAGAAGGAACTTAAAATTTGAAGAAGACATCATACATATTTGATAAATACACATTCAGCTCTCCCTAAACTAACTCTTCATGATATACCAAAGAATGTATAGCTCTTGTGTATAGTATTACGGAATGAATTGCTACAAAGGGACTTCATTAAGTAACAATAATAATGATTGAGTATTTATGCCATGCAATGAATCATTCTAAATGTCTTACATGCCTAATCTCATTCAATCTTCACTGCAAGTCATGACCTTTTAAGGTATGAACTATTACACCATCAGCCCAATTTTATAACATGATGAAACTGAAGCTCAGAGAGGTTACACAACTTGCATGAGGACACACAGCTGGTGAATGTTAGGACTGAAGTTGAACTGGGAATTCAATTGTTTACTCATTATACCATATATGATTCTCAGCTCTGGTGGTCACCACCATGAAAACTCTGTATGGCATGTGAAATATTGTACTCTATTTATCGTGGGCAAGAGAGCATATGCATACATCAAAATTAAGAAACTGATTCTTTAGGAGGCAGCTTCAGAAAAGGATGTGTGAGTTTTTGCCTCAACATTTCTCACTAGGGCTGTTTTTTCATTTCTAAAGAAAAGATTAAATGGTCTCTGAGGTCCCTGCCCCTTCTAACATCTGAAAATCTACTTAAACTCCCCAATTGAGGAGCAAGAAATAGTAACTAAATTCATGTCCTATTTGTCATAGTCGTACAATATTCATTTGAAATACTTTTTTTTTTCCTGGTGTCATTTTATCTTTGTGTCTCATTTTTCTTTTCCTCCATCAAACTTTAAATTTGATTTTACCTTCTTGTATTTACAGAGGCTGTTTTATAGCCTTTCTGGAGTGACATGAATGAGAGGGGCCAAAGTATTTGGGAGATGTTTTCTGATCAGTCTTTTTCCTGTTTTAAGATTTCCTCTAGTATAATTTCTCAAATAGCAATATGTACAAAGACAGATGTGCAAACCGATTTACATTCTTTAGGACAATGGCTTCACATCACGAGCCAAAAATATTATTATAGACTTTAGAGACAGAGGGATAGGACTGAAATGCGTATTATAGCCTCACCGTATCCTACAAACATCCTATTATGTACTGTGGCAGAGATCCTTCCCATTCAAACCCATTTAAGGCCATGCTGCGCTGTGGTAATGCTGTACCGCTGTGTTACCACAAGAGCAGTTTCAGGAGAGAGCAAGGGGCGTGAAAAGCTCCTACACCTTAGAACTAGGTTAGTCTGGATTCCAGTCTCAGCTCTGATGCCTACTAGGTGTGTAATCTTGGGCAAATGACTTAAAAATCTCTGAGTTTTGATTTCCTCTATTGAAAATGGTACCACTTTACACATTATTGTGGGTGGTTCAGAAGATTAAAGAATTTTACATTTGTTACAACTTCTAATAGAATGCCTAGAACTTAGCAAACACTCCACAAATATTGGTTTCATTCTCTTTTTGCTTGCTTTTTTCTTTTTCAAAAACACCTCTTCACAAACTAATAAAATATGTATTTTTGGCAAACATAAACTAAGAAGTGATTTCTGGTCATGGTTTAGCAAAATTCCAAGTTGTCCCTCATTATTTTCAGAAATGTCACACAATTCTCAAATTAAAAATAGTTTTAACTTAATTATTTTAAAATGCTACCTGAGTAAAACGGCTGGTGTCACAAAATATAATAACAACTGTAGCAGTTAGCAAGAGGTTGGGAATCCCCACCTCAAAACAAAAAGAGAAGTGGAAATTTGACATTTAAGAAAGAACCAGATAGCATCTTTAAAACTGAGAACCAATTACTATAAAGGGTAAGTACAAACAAAGCATTTGACTAATATAATTTTTCATGCTGTTAGGTGATTAAAGTCACAACCTAGTAACTCCTATCATAAATCATATATGGCAATTTTATGTACATAAGTATTGCAATAGAAACAAAGGGTAATAGAAAGGTAATTTTTGTTCTAATAATATTTAGAATTTAACATAAAGAGAATTATCTATATTTTCAAGACTACATAGGAAACTACGTCAATCATAAGAGGATATGGTAAAAATTAATAATGGACTAAGCATATTTAAAAAAGTCAAATTTTCAAGCCTACTGGAGTTGAATTTAGAAGCGATGTACAAATATAAAGAGACGGTTTTATATAACATGTTAATATTAAAAATGAAAGGCAAATTCTGAATTTAATCATTATTGAGCATACATGCAACACAAAACATCATTCAAATTATGCTTTGTATAAACGTTGGAAGTAAACGTTAACTGTCAGGAGTCCGCTAGCTGTGGGTTGCCATGCAAACTGAATACAGGCATTGGTAAGGCGATACCCAACATGAAATGTTGTGGATAATTGTTATCATTGATTCTTTTATGCGTTGGGACATACCAGGGGAATAAAACTGACTAAAATCTCTCTTCTCATAGAGTTTACATACTAGTACAAAGATTTTTTTAAAGTGAAATATAAGCCTTAACCGGTTTGGCTCAGTGGATAGAGCGCCGGTCTGCGGACTGCAAGGTCCCAGGTTCAATTCCAGTCAAGGGCATGTACCTTGGTTGCGGGCACATCCCCAGTAGGAGGTGTGCAGGAGGCAGCTGATCTATGTTTCTAGCTCTCTATCCCTCTCCCTTCCTCTCTGTAGAAAATCAATAAAATATATTTTAAAAAATAAAGTGAAATATACAATATGTGAGAAGATAAAAGGGTCATTTAGAAAAGTAAAGCAAGAGGGTACTTACTTATCTCTATGATATACTTGGGAAATGATTGGATTTTGAAAACTGGAAATAGCTTAAGAGTGCTTATGGGTATTAGTAATGAGAAATTAGAGTGAACAGAAACATTACTGGAGATTAGAGAGATTAAATGCAGATTATAGCAAGGGAAAGGGGAAATTATGCTAAGAGAATCTTAGAATTGTCAGGAAAGTTAGATCTTGTTTAGGGAATCTTCATTCTCCAGAGAAGGAACCAGAAATTCTTCGAGTTTCAAGCGTAGGGAATAGGAATAGAATGAAAAGAAATATATCTTAAAATAGTATTCATCCCTTTAAATTAATATGTTTACCTATCTTGACCACAAATATGTTTTTATAATCCAGAACCAAGTGTTCTGGGTTTTACTCAACTGAAGACATTAAATGTAAATGTAAGGCAAAGGTGTATGGTTGTTGGCTATTTGCAGGTCTTCTCTGTTATCCTCAGAGGTGGTGCCATCCCTGCCAGTGGATGAGTGTGAGACAGTCTCTCTTAGATAAACTCACTCTCCAGGCCCTGCAGGGTGAGTCTGGTCTGAATGGGGCCTGGGCTGAGAGGAGAAGCCTGAAATACCCAAGTCTAGTCCTTCCCATTCCGAGGACCTGGAGGTGAGAACCCTGACAGGGCTTCATCCATTGGGCGGGCAAATGCTTCCCCTGGTGATATTTTATCTAACTAAAACTTTAAGAAGAATTTGCACTTCATCTAATGGTACACAAGGAATCAGTCTGGAGACCTCCTGATCTCTGATCATAGGGAGCCAACACCAGAAGCCAATTTCAAAACAAAACAAAACAAAACACTGTACAACCTCCTTCAGTGCTCACAGCCCACAGATAAGAAGGCTGGGCAATGGTTTGAGGCCACAGTTTATTCTGGCATGGGAACACTATGAAAGGCCCACAGTGGAAGAGCCTGCCATAAATCCATTACCATGCTGAAGAAGCCAATTCTTTCTTTCTTTTTTAATTGATTTTTTGAGAGAGGAAGGTAGACAGAAAGAGAAAGAGAAACATCGATATGAGAAACATTGATCGGTTCCCTCCTGCATGTGCCCTGACTGGGAATCGAACCCACCACCTTTTGGTGTACAGGGTGATGCTCCAACAAACTGAGCCACACCAGCCAGGGCCAGAAGCCAACTCTTAAATGAACAAGAAGACACCTGTTTTTAGAAGGTGGCATCCAAATTTCCATTCACCATTCTTCATAGGTCACAGAGCCTACTCTGCAGCTTCTGAGACCTGTCCTTGAGTCATCATGACTTCAGCACATTATCTAGTTTCCTGAAGCCTATTACTCCCAGACGGGCAAAATTGGAACACTTATTTGTCATGGGTTTTGCCCCTTGTTCCCAGCCTCAGTGGCTTTGTTTTCATCTGGCTGGGACAGATAAGAGGGATATTTCTTAAGTTAGCAGAATCTAACTCAAGGGCTAGAAGCCAGTGAGTCATGTGCATACTCATCAGCACCAGGTTCTGTAGCAGGGGTTCTGAAATACCCAAGATAGCCTCAGAATGGGAAGGACTGGACTTGGGTATTTCAGTAGCAACAAATTCTCTATTGGATAATGAATAGAACAGAGGAGATTCAGTGGAGGGTATTAAAACTTAGTTTCCTGAATTTTATTACCGTCAATAAAATAATGATAGTACTATAAAATAATGATAATAATAATATAGCAAGCTTTAGCTTTGGAGAAAACTACTGTAGGAGTCAGGATTACAAATTCTTACAATCCCTAATGCATTAATCATGAGCCTCCTTTAGCTGGATAAATGTATTTACGGGGTTTTTAGCATTGTCCCAAATTCACTGTCAATCTCAGGTGAGCCTCTTGCCTGGTGATTGGATCAGTGCTAGAAAGGTTCAACCAAAAAGCTCTGATTCACTTTCATCTTAAATTGTTTTGAAATCTGTTGGTAGGCAGAATGGGTAACTTTTCCCTAACTTCAAGAAAGTCCAGGAAAGAGTACAGAGAATGATTAAAGGGGTTGAAAATAGATTCTAGGAGGAGAGTTTAGAAGAAAGGAGCTGACTTTGGAGAAAGAAGAGAATGCTGGAAGGTAATAATTATAATGGTTTTGAAGGCTACAAAGAGTTTCTCTTCATAGTCATCCATGCATTTGTTCACTCAAAGTGCCATGCACTATATCAGGATCTGGGGGACATGGAGAAGGACAAAGATAGAAGTTGACAATGTTTTTGGCTTCAGAAATATCCTCTCTATTGCCAGTGACCAAGAATTGAATAATACTAAGTGTAGGGTTGGACACAAGTAGGAAATAAGTCACAAGTGAAGGGATTTGAGAAATTGAAATGCTTGCCAAGGCCAAAGTAGCAACGGAAATAAATACATCCCTACCTACCATTTGGTTATGAGAACTACTTCTGGTTAAATGGTGAAGTAATTTTCAGGGCTGATAGGGGGAATTTCCACCATAAAAATAATTATAGCTTCAATTTTATAGTTTGGGATATTCTATTATAGGCCTTGTATGGTCAGTATAAAGTAAGGCAAATATTTTGTGGTTTCCGCTGTGCTTTTCATCTCTACTTCACATTGCATGATTCATACCAGGATCTATCCAGACCACAGAAATAGCAGAAAAGGAAAAGACAATGATGGCATCTCTTCCCACCACACTGAAGTTAACAAAAAGCCCCCTGGCCATGTTTACCAAGAAAACATTATGTACAAGTTCACGGTAACCAGTTGTGCTATCAAGTTGTGAGTTCCTCTGTGCCATCCATACGTTCTTGGAATTGCCAACTTTTGATTAACTGAGAATTACCATTTAGGACATATAAAATTGTGACTCTATATCACAAATATAGGGATGATCATTTATTTAAAAAGTATGGACAAAAAAACTTTGATAATTCAAATACTAAGATAGTGTATTTGTTTGCTTTTTAACTTTCATATTCTGCTTTGACTCTAACAACTCAAATAGACAAATTTAAAATGTTTTAGCCATATGTAAGTCCAATTTAAAAACTTAAGAGAAACCAAGACAAGACAAACAGAATTTTATGATGAAATGAAGGAATTTCTCAGGACAGCAATTTTTAGTCAATATTTTCAATATTCAGTGATCTTTCTGGAAATTTAAATACAAATTATGTTTTTAAGAAGGCTCAAACTTATCTGTTATGGGTCTCCCCAATATGCAAACTACCCGACCTAAAAATTGTGAGGCATCAAAAAGTTATTCTTATTTTTGCTCTTTCTTTGTTTATTGTATATACTATTATAAAGTGACTAGGTCATTTTAAAGAAATTGTGTACTTTTAATCAATCCTTTAAATAATATTCCAACAAAAATTATTGTTTTCAGAAAGCACATTGTTTTCTCCTAAAGATAATACTGAGATACACATAAATATAAATTTATGTATATAATTTATTAATGTAGGATATGGCACAGTAATTGGGAAAAACTTTCTAAATAAATCCAATTGCCTGTTATACCCACATAATTCAATAGAATTGACAAGTATTTAATTGAAATCCACCTGTTCCTCCTCTGCCCAAAACAATGGCTCATAGGTCAAGGATCTATGTGTTCAGAGCTTACCTGTCTCGCTTCCAATCAAAGGCTGATTTGCAAAATGCTTGACAAAATCCTTCAAAGATGAGAATTCATTAAAGCCAAATTTAAATGAAAATCCGGTATATTCAACATGAAAGTGTTTGACAGAGTCTTTGGCTCTGAAAAGGAAAAACAAATGTTTACATTATTATAACAAACTAGAGGCCTGGTGCATGAAAATTCGTGCACTGGGGTGGGGAGTCCCTCAAACTGACCTGTGCCTCTCACAGTCTGGGATCTCTCAGGGGATGCCCACTTGCCAGCTTAGGCTCACACCCAGGGGGATTGGACCTAAGCTGGCAACCAGGCATCCCTCTGGCAGCCTGGGAGCCCTCGGGGAGGTCCGACTGATGGCTTAGCCATCAGTCAGATATCCTTAGTGCTGCCAAGGAGGCAGGGGAGGCTCCTGCCACCGCCACTGTGCTTGCAGCCATCAGCCTGGCTTGTGGCTGAGCGGAGCTCCCCCTGTGGGAGTGCACTGACTGCCAGGGGGCAGCTCCTGCTTTAAGTGTCTGCCCCCTGGTGGTCAGTTCCCATTATAGCGACTGGTCATTCCCCTGTTAGGGTCAATTTGCATGTTACCCTTTTATTATATAGGATGAGTATCAGTTTTGAAGAAAAATAGTAACCTTAGGTATTTCATATCAACATTCAATCCCCTTAAAAACTGAGAATTATGACATAATCATTGACATAGTTTCTTTTGGCAGAGTGTACTCTTGTGAATTTTTCACTCTAGTGGAAGATAAGAGACAATTCTCCCTATGCATTCTGTAACTTGTGGAAAGAGTCCTTGAACATTAACCTCCTTAAGGAGCAGGAATTTAATAAGAGCAGGGAAGAGAGATGATGGACATGGCAGGTCATATCTTCTCTGTCCTCAGCCCTCCTCCCTTACTTGTTTGGGAGTTGGTCTGAATTCTGCTTCTGTCACTTAATTAGTTATGTAAGGCCAGCCCTTTTCCTTCCATGCCTGTTCCATTGCCTACTGACTAAAATATAAAATTCCCTACATTGTCATTTTCCATCTCATTTTTGGAATGTGGCAGAGCATTAAATAAATTATAAATTACATATAGTATATATATTTGAATCCCACTATTCTTCTCTTCTCTGTGCAGGGCATGCCCTGACTTTCACATGCTTCAGAAAACAGAATCAGCCCAGCTGGTGTAACTCAGTGGTTGAGCATCGACCTATGAACCAGGAGGTCACGATTCAATTTCCGGTTTGGGCACATGCCTGGGTTGCGGGCATGATCCCCAATGGAAGGCATGCAGGAGGCAGCCAATCGAAGATTGTGTCTCATCATTGATGTTTCTATCTCTCCTTCCCTCTTCCTTTCTCTCTGAAGTCAATTAAAAAAAAGAAAGAAGTTAGAATCATCTGGAGGCCTGGTTAAAACCCTGATTTCTGGGCCTTGATTCAGTAGATCCAGGGTGGGGTCTGAGAATTTGCAGTCCTACCACATTCTTAGGTGATACTACTGGTCTGGGGACCACACCCTGAGACATGTAATTCTCCTAGGAGTTTAGCTCAGACAGTTCCCTCCACCTGCAACTTCTTCTCCTTTGTTTCTGATCAAGTGTCCATTCAAATGCCACCGACTTCGTCAAGTATTGCAAGACCTGTCCAGCTTGCGTTACTTGCTTTTTCTCTTCTCAACAATCCAAGCACTTATTTTGCTTTCTTTCATGTCATTTACCACACTCTATTTTGCAGTGAGGTATTTGGAAATGTCTTATTGTTAATATGAAGCTACAATTCCTAAGAGCAAGTTCCTTGAATCTTCTATAATACTTGTCAAAGATGGTAGGCACAGATGTTCTTAAATATTTTTTTATTTTCCTGAGCTGGCCTATAGCTCCTGTCACCTCTGCTGATGGGTTTTTGTTTCTTTAGAGCAAAAGTTGCTGAGCTGGGTAGGAAGGAGGATTCAGAGAGAAAGGAGTATAGATGTTGCTACTGAGTTAGTGACCAAGGAGGCCTGCACCTCGTGGAGCCGGAAAGAAAAGAGAAAATCTTATTGTGAGGGACCAGTGATCAACATGAGGGACTGCAACATGAAGGTATTTGGTGGCATCAAAAGAACAGTAATAAAATAGTAACAGTTTGAGATTATTGAGTAGGCGGCCAAGGCAGTTTCATGGAGACCTCACAGGCCGGTCTAAGCCAGGGGCAAGTGCCCGTGAGCCCACGAAGACTTGCGACCTGCCACGAGAAGGCTAGGTGGCAGACACTGCCAAAGAACCAGCGATTCCCCTGGCTTATATCTCTTGGCAAGGTCAACTTCTCTGCTAGGGAGGCCATCCAGGAGAAAGGGGCGAGGAGAGAGGCCCTGGGAGGACTGGGCCATCACTGTGGTGAGTGTACCTGGCAGGGACTAGGTTAATTTAGTTGACATCCAGGGGAAATGGGACCTGAGAAAGAAGGTCAGCGATTATGAAAGTGGCAAATCACTCTGATTTTCCAGGAAGTAAAAAATATTCGAAGGACACTAGGCCAGCATTCAGGGATCTGGATCCCGGTGCTGTTTGTATCGTTGGTTTATTGGGTATAGGATAGTTGACCACTTCAGCTTTCTGCTTCTTTATCCGTCAAGCAAACGGTTTCGGTTGTCAACCTTTCGGACCTCACGCACCACCAGTGGTTCGAGGAAAGTCTCCTTCGGCTCTGCCATTTTTTACCTGCCAGTGGGAGGAGCCACGGTGTGTTTTAACAGTCTCACCACTCAGAGCTGGGAATCCTTGGATGGGCTGGTCTACCAAGAACCGAGAGGATGTTGCTATCTGGCTGTTTGAGTGTGATGATCAAGCCAATGGCCCTGTCAGTAAGAGATGGGACCATGCTGAATTCAGAGAGTTATTGAGCATCATACCTCACGGAGAGAGAGTACAGCCCGGTCCTCTCATTGCTGTCCCTCAGGAGGTAGCTACCGTCACATCCATTTGAGAGGAGAAGGGCCTCGGCTGCGTGGCGTGTGAGGTTGCCGTGGTACCACCTAGGAAGGAGAGAAAGTGCTTTCACTCAGGGCAAACCGCAAGGTGACTCTCCTCTCACTGGCTTTTCCTCTCGAGGATGATTACCTCAGCAATATTCCCCGCAGAGGTAGCCAGGAGACTAAGCTCTCAGCCGGAACACCAGGACAGGGAAATTCCTGGGTGTGGCTAAAGGGGGGAGCAGAGAGGGTTGGCTCCTAGCAAAGGGTTAGGGGTTCAATTGTATTCTGAAAATTCATATGTTCAAGACCTAACCCCCAAACCGGAGAATGTGACCTTATTTGGAAATAAGGTATTTAGCAAGTTGTGAGATCATTGGCATGGGTCCTAATCAGTATGACCGGTGTCCGCTCATACAAACGGGACATTTGGAGACAGACTTGCAAATAGTGAGAGTGCCATGTGACTGTGAAGATGACCATCTACAAGTCTAAGAGGGAGGGTTGGAACAGCCTTCCCTCACAGCCCTCAGCGGGAACCAACCCCAAGGACACCTTGATTTCGGGCTTCTAGCCTCCAGAACTGTGAGACAATACATTTCTTCTGTTTAAGCCGCACATTTGGTGGTACTTTGTCATGGTAGTGGCAGACAAACATACAAAATTACTTTGTAAACAGGAAATATTTTGAAAGTCCAAATCAAAAATAACAGTACGAGTAGGCTTTGGCCAATTTCCGCTCTTTCATTTGTTTTCGCTCTCAGGCCCTCCTGTAAGTGTGGTACCACCTTTGCAGTGTGGAAAACCACCGGGCTTTTATACAGAGGCCATTGTCATGAGTGAAATGAAGTCGAGTACAAGGATTTCAGATGTTTTATGCAAGATGCAAGCCCCATCTAATATTGTTTCTAACTGACAAAGATCTGAAGAGCTGGGAAAGTCCCAAAGAGATTCAAATTGATCTATGCGTTAAAAATAAAAGTCGTTTTAGAAAAGGTAACATATGTCCATGGTAGAAGAAAAAACTTCCAAATACTTTTCAAAAGAAGACAGTGAAAATAAAGCTTTTTTTCTTACCCTTAATTCTCAGTGTCCCTGGTCCTTTACCCAGAGGACACCTATGCTAACCATTTTCCTGTGTTTTCTCCTAAAAGATTTCCTATGTATCTAGAGCGGCTATTTTCATTCAGTGTGCCACCAGAATTTTTAAAACATGCAATACCTGACTATTTAGTCAGGGGCACTGGCCTCTTTTCTTTTAGATTATCAAGTAAAAAAATGACAACAGCCGACACAATAGGCATCTGGTGTGAATGCCCTGTCTTAAACCATAAGTATATAGGTCATATAATAAATATAGGTCATATAATAGAGTTGCATATTATTGGTCATGTTGCATAATAAGGTTGCTTCTGATTGGCTAATTCTTTTTATTTTTATTGATTTCAGAGAGGAAGGAAAAGGGAGAGATAGAAACATCAATGATGAGAGAGAATCATTGATCAGCTGCCTCTTGTATGCTCCTGATTGAGCCCACAGACTGGGCATGTGCCCTGACCATTAATTAACCCATGACCTCCTGGTTCATAGGTTGACGCTCAACCACTGAGCCACAGTGGCTAGGCTGATTGGTTAATTCTTGGTACCAGAAATCCTTATATACAAGTATAGGCACCTGATTTTTTCAAAAGTCACTTGGAACAAATAATAATAATTATTATTATTTTGTAAGTCAATTAAAATTATACCCATTTAAAAAATATATGTATTTTGATTGATTTCAGAGAGGAAGGGAGAGAGAGAGATAGAAACATCAAGATGAGAGAGAATCATTGATTGGCTGCTTCCTGGATGCCCCCTACTGGAAATTGAGCCTGCACCCCGAGCATGTGCCCTTACTGGAATCAAACCTGGGACCTTTCAGTCTGCAGGCCGACGCTCTGTCCACTGAGCCAAACCAACTAGGGCTATACCCATTTTTTGTCAGATCAGCAAATTTACTTTTTGGTGTGACACAGAATTTTAGTAATTAGTTTATGTGTGTCATGAGATAAAAAGGTGGAAAATTGTTAATCGAGAGGCATTTAAATATGTCCTCTCTCTTAACTCCATGGAAATAGAGCATTCTAGGCACACTCTTCTGCACCTTGCTCTTATTGCCTTAATGACATGGTGGAGGCAGTCCAGACTGGTGATTAAGATGTAGCCTCTGGAGCAGGTGATAACTCTTACTAGCTGTACAAGTTACATAATTAATCTGAACCTCAGTTTCTCACCTCTAAAATAGGATTAATAATAGTCATACCTCGTTCCCTGGCTGGTGTGGGCTCAGTGGTTGGAACCTCAGCCTGTACACAGGATGATTGCGAGTTTGATTCCTGGTCAAAGGCACCTACCTGGGTTGCAGGTCTGTCCCCATCTCCAGTGGGGGCACGTGCATCAATATTTCTCTCTCTTTCTCTCTCTCTCTCTCCATTCTTCTCTTCTACTCTCTCTAAAATCATTGGAAAAAATATCCTCACTCCTTGGCTGAAGATTAAAAAAAACCAATAGTCATACCTCATGGGTCATTTGTGAGTACTGCTCACATTAACACACACGAAATGGTCAAAACAGGCCTGGCAAACAGCAAAACTTAGTACATATAGTTGTTAGCATGAAGCCATTGAGATCCACAGAGCCACAACTTGGGATGCATCCTCTGTGCTGTAATTTTCTTACTGCTCAAATATGATTTTTATCTTTCAATTTATTTCAGACAACAGAAAGCTAGGTACTAGGGACAGCTGCTCCTGCAAAGGGACCCACAGTCCAGGGCAGGGGAGAGGAAGGGGACACAGGCAATTACACGAATCATGTCAATATCAGTCAATGAAGTGCTATTAGGGAAGCATGCATGGAGTACAAGACTTTCAAGGAAGAGCCTGATTTTGGGTGTGAGGGAGCCTGCTGTCGTGAGCCACGCTGGCATCCATTGTAACATCCCATGGCCCGAAATGTTAACCTTATAAGAAAAGCAAAACGTAAGACTGTCCGTGTAAGGAAGTTTCTACACAGGTCTCCAAGCTATTTTCTAAATCTGCATTTCCTAATGTGTGTTTCTTTAGCACATTTCCTCGCTGGGGCAGAGATGCCTCTATCCTGTACTAGAAATGTATTTGCCAGCTTAAAGGAATTGCAAGGAAAAACATTTTATAAGAAAACCTATTGAATTATTACCCACAAAGCAGCCTCATTCATTCAACTGACTCACTGACAGGTTCAAATCTTCTCACTACAAAGCGCTTTCAAAGGACAATTGGAACCTAAAACTAATATAATGTTGTATGTCAATTATACTTTAATTTAAAAAAAGACAACGGGAAGAATTAAAAGTGAAGCTATAAAAATACTTCAGGTTTGGCTACAGTCAAAACTCTAATCTCTACAAGGTTCTAAGTTCTTAAATACCTTTTGCTAATAATTAAATTTTGAATGAACATTTCAGAATAAGATTTAGTTCAAGTCAGTAGATTACATATTTGAAGCAACAAATTTTGATCAACAAAATTCTAAAACTAAAGATTTGAACATTCCTTTAGATGCTTGTCAATGAGATCTGAAGTCTGTGTTTAAAACATTTACAGAATTCTTCGATAATTAGAGCTTGATGGCAATTTTGCTAAGAATTTTTTTATTCTAATCTTTTAAATAATAATTATTTATCATAAATATATAAAAATACAGAGTATAAAGCAAGAAGAATCACAGTGAACATTTCGGTGACAGCTTGTTGAGTCAATCTTGACGTCTCTTGGATTTTATGGAGTCCTGGGCCTGCCAGACAGTCACCTACATACACTTTCTGATGTCTGTGGGGCAGTGAGGATCCTCATTCCCCAAATAGCTCTTTCATAAGTGCCCAAACTTCCTCTTTTAATTGAGTTAAACATTTCCCCCCCAGAAACTTAGGATGAGCATATCTTCCAGGGAAGTAACTATAAAAACAAATAATATTACGTATCTTTTGTAGAAATATGCCCATTTGTGTCTATGAAGAACTAAAAATTGAAAATATAGTAGAATGACATTGGTAGTTTTCTCACAATCAACCTTCTCTACCTTCTATCAAAATCTTTATTTATTAAGCTTCAAACCTGTGCAAGGCATTGTGCAAGGCATTGTGCTGGGCAGGTCCAAAGGACAAAAATGGGAAAGCCTTTGGCTGGGCTTCAAGAAACCATTAATCAAGTCAGGAGCACAAGACAAATACTTTGCAAACTTTATACTAGAGAGTGAAGCACCCAATGAAGACCACTCCCTAAGTGAGTCAACATGGAAGTAGGCCTTGAAGGACACAATGTTATTTTCTAACTAGGGGCCTGGTGCACAATAATTTGTGCACTCGGGGGGGGGGGGGTCCCTCAGCCCGGCTTGTACCCTCTCGCAGTCTGGGACCCCTTGGGGGATGTCCACCTGCTGGCTTAGGCCTGCTCCCTGGGGGGATCGGGTCTAAGCTGGCAGTCAGACATCCCTCTGGCAACCCGGGAGCCCTCGAGGGATATCCACTTGCCAGCGGGGAGCAGGCCTAAGCTGCAGTTGGACATCCTTAGTGCTGCTGAGAAGGCGGGAGAGGTTCCCACCACCACCACTGTGCTGGCAGCCGTCAGCCTGGCTTGTGGCTGAGCAGAGCTCCCCCATGTGGGAGCGCACTGACAACCAGGGGGCAGCTCCTGCATTGAGCATCTGCCCCCTGGTGGAGTGTATCATATGACCAATCATTCCCAGTCATTCTGCTGATAATGACGGGGAACTCACTATTTTATAGGTAAGCTCATTCCATGCTTCCATAATTGATGCCAGGAGACTCTTGCCTACATTGAATTGCTAGTTTCCTGATTTCAACAGATGGTCCAAAAGCTGTTTTTTGGTGTTAGACTTAAACTTAAAAAAAATAAAATAAACAAATAGTTAAAAGCATTTAGAATGTATTCTCTTCCCTTTCCATCATCTTCAACTTCTCCTTTTATGACAGTCCTTCCATCCCTTTAGCACCCAGGGACCTTATCACCCAGAAACCTTATCTCCTTTGGCTATTTTGCAAATTCTTATAATCAACTTAACGCTAAGGTCTGACG
The DNA here is from genome assembly GCF_964212035.1 of Myotis nattereri. Lineage (NCBI taxonomy): Eukaryota > Metazoa > Chordata > Mammalia > Chiroptera > Vespertilionidae > Myotis > Myotis nattereri. Next base: position 162,936,790 of record NC_138075.1, read on the forward strand.
CTAAAGTCTGACTTGCAAAACAAAGCCTCACAGGTCCCCCTTATTCTAGCAGCCGGTACACCTGAAGGAAACCCAAGATTGCACTACTTTCTGGACAGTTGCATCACACTGCTGATTCACACTGAACCTACTGTTGATTACATCTCACATGTAAGTCATTTTCCTCTGCTACTCCATTAGCACCTCCCCCTGCCCCCCGCCCCCCCCCTCCCGCATTTGAAGGGTGATGTCTTTAGAATTAAGGGCAAGAAGAAACCTTTTTACTATTGGGAAATGCCAAGTGAAAAGGAATGCTAATAAGCCTCTAACTTAGACCCAGAACATCCATGCAGTGCCAGTGAGAACTGTGGGGAGAAGGTGCCTTTGTCTCCAGCCTTACGAGCACGTGACCCCACTCACGTAGCAACCTCGGTTCTCTCTCATCTGTCAAGGTGACTGACATAATGCCTCGTAAGAAGACCCTCTCTATTTTCATGCGTTAGAACAGTCTTCTTTTATACATGTTTTATATGATTCTCTAACTTTTGCAGGAGAAAATAAGATGTAAGTATTGCTAATTATACAACATATTCTGACTATATCAGACATTGTGCTAGGTGCTGGGAAGAGTTTGGAATAAGGTTCATTTTCCTAACACTTAAAACATTTTTTGTTTGTTTGTTTCATTTTCCCTGGAGGAAAAAAAAAAAAAAAAAAGAGCAAGGATTTGTAACAATACATTCAAAGCAATGTTATATTCCACCCCCCGCCCCCGCCCCACGGCCCACGTGTTGCCATTACTGTGTCTCAGAGCTGATAGAGGCAACAGAGCAGAGACTCATGAAGCTTCAAAGGAATATTTGTACTGGGTTTTTGAGATGATCAAAACCAGCAGTTGACCCTGAAGGAAACGGTGGTATTATCCCTTCCGAGATACAGTCACAAATTAGGAAACACCCACCCACTACAGAATTTTCATAGCTGCCTCTCAGCGAGGTACAGGAAATAAGCTCAACCACAGAGAAAAAGGACAGCTTGATCCAGAAAACTGGCTCCCAAATTCAGCCTCTTCTCCCTCAGTGCCCCTTCCTGCTGGAACCTTCTGGGAAGTCGCCCCAGCATAGTGGAACCTTCATGGATTCTTATCCCCGTGGGTTTTACTGTCTTAATTTACTGATAGAAGCTTATATCGCATTTTGCATTCAACTTTTTGAATTGGCCTGTGATATAAATACATTTTGTATTTCTCTCTCTCCATATGTATAAACACACATACAGATATACATTATAAACACACACAGAAAGCCAAAAATGTTATAGGAAACATGACTATTCTAGATGCTATTCACTGTTCTTTCCTCTTGCATTTCTTTGAACAAATACTGACCATGACCCACTAAACTGACCTTAAGATACTTATAGGTGGCAATGGGAAGCCTTGCTCCTCTGCCCTGAGGTCTTGTTAGAAACTCACATTCTCAGGCCCCCTACACCTGCTGAGGTATAACCTGTATTTATCAACAGCCTCATGTGATTGGTATGCAGTTTAGACTTTGAAAATCGAAGAGGTAAAGGACTCTTGGTCCTAAACACTTCAATTCATTCCAGTAACCTTGATGGTTTGACTTCATGGTGTGTGTGGCATCTGAGGAGGAGGAAAGAGGGCAAGGTGCTAAGTGGCTTTCCAGTGGCAATGGGGAGGGAAGCGGAGGATTTGCAGGCCGGTGCTATCGGCAAATCCGCGAATAGCCGCCATCTCAGTGAAATGGACAGTAAATGGCACAGAAGGGCACTTCACAGGAGGTTGGGAGGATCAGGGAAAGCTTCCCGGAGGAGGAAGATCATGAGTTGGAGCCAGTTGAAACTGAGGGCCTCCGTGGAAGGGTCAGGCAAAAATGAAGCTAGCAAAATGATGGGCACAGAAAGTGATCTTTCCCTTTAAAACATGAGCCACATATCCACTTAGATTACATACTTATTCATGAGAAAATTTCTTAGTGACCCCTGTCTACAGATTATTCATATATTTAATGACATATTTTCCTCCTTCCAGGCAAAGAGAAGTAATAGAGAACCTAGATTCTGTCCCATTAGAATTGTAATGAGACATACATTTTGAAACGTAAGGACAAACATTTCAACCCAAAGCAATGGGTTCAACCCAATTGTGTAAAAGCAGCTAAAATGGCCTGGAATTGAACAGCCAACAAAAGCACTCAAAATTTCCTCCTTTTCTTCACTTTCAAAATTGCTTTCACTTTTCAATGACCCTGACACACTTTCTCAACTCTCTAGACCAGTGGTTCTCAACCTTCTGGCCCTTTAAATACAGTTCCTCATGTTGTGACCCAACCATAAAATTATTTTCGTTGCTACTTCATAACTGTAATGTTGCTACTGTTATGAATCATAATGTAAATATCTGATATGCAGGATGGTCTTAGGCGACCCCTGTGAAAGGGTCGACTGCCAAAGGGGTCGCGACCCACAGGTTGAGAAGCACTGCTCAAACTATGAGAACAAACTCCTAGCATATGATGCCACTCCCCCTTTCTAAGGCCATAGATAAAGCTCACCGATCTGTCTACTTTCTCGCTAAGCCTATACTTGGCCTCAGAGCCCTTCTGAACAAGGTGGAGATTGTTCTCTAAAATGACTCTGCTAGGTAATCCCACTCTAAGCAATCCTAACTTGAGTCAGTCTGTCCTTAAACCTTGAGTCATTCCATAGGATTGCTTAGTCGCTGATTTCCTTCATGTTCATTTGTTTATGGAGTTGGTACTAGGTTCTTTGATTTTGTGAAAGATAAAGCATTTGGCCCTTTCTACCATCAGAAATCATGGTTTAGGATAAGGAAATGTCTTATTTAGTTCAGGAGCTATCCATGCGGCAATTTACATTATCGGCAAACTGTGACATATGTACGAAAAGACAGTCTGGTCCATTGATGAGCATTAACTGCCATAATCACAAATGTGGGCTTATCTTTCCGTTGACCATAGAGGTGGGCTCTGTCCGAGTGCAGAGAACTAAGCAAAGGCTTTGCACAGGAGTTGGAAAGTTCTAATGAGGCCTCAGATAGGCATAGTGTAATCACAGGAGAGGCTGAAAGAAGGACTTGCCATAGTCTTTCCAGGAAGGAGGTTTCTGTGATGAAACCAGATTGTCTGTGGTTTTCCATGTTGCCATTTTAAATCTGCATGTGCTAATAGCAGAGCTAAATGGTGAGGCCAGCTGCCCCGGCTTTGAGAAGCATGCCTGATCTGGTGACAGGCAGAATTATGTGAGTGTCTGGTCAAACAATGAAGTAAAGGTGGGCCCCACGTTTTTTTTGTTGTTGTTTTGTTCGGGCTCACCTAAAGAGAGACAGGATTCAAAGGAGGAAGATAATTCTGTGGGAGTTGGAGACCCAGATAAACCTGTTCTTGAAGGAATCCGAGGAATGAGGTAAGAAGTTCTGAAAGATGGGAACACAGAGATAGAGAGAAAGACAGAAACTCAGAGATTCAGAGACACAGCGTGGCACAAAGACTCAAAGACACACAAGTTAAGAGCTACAGAGATAGAAAGCTAGAGACCAAAACTTGGAGACAGAAAGAAAGGCACACCAGCTCACACAAAGAGCCAGAAGCATACAGGACAGTGATTTAGGAACACAAATAGGACCCAAACAGTATTCAAGAGACAAAGGCAGAAGCCAAAGAGGAGAAGGACAGAGACTCATAAAGAGTCCAATGCAGAGGTGGATCAACACCCAGGGTTGTCAGAGACTGGGAGAGACTGAGGGAGGGGTGGCAAATGGCATCGCATTCTAACAGAGGCCCATCTGTCCAGTCCCCAGGTTGGCCTGCACGGTGCAGGCACGGCTACAAGACCAAAAGGCCAGGGAATGTTTGTTTGACTTGGAATGGGACCCAAAGCTCGATGACTGACTAGAAAAAATATCTGTGGATAAGAACTTGAGGAGCACTAGCAGGGCTGCACAGAAATCCAAAACCAGAGGATCTCTTAGTAGGCCTCATGTCTGAGTAAAATCAAGCTTGACTCTGCACTTACTCTGGGCACTCTGGCAGCCTGTCCCCCATAAAAGGTTGCTTCAGGGCCATTGTTTTGGGGCGGCATTGCCTTTGACAATTTTGGGCTGGTACAGGAGACAGAGTGGGCCTCTTTTGGGAAGCTATGACTAGAGCAGTGGTTCTCAGCCTTCCTAATGCCGTGACCCTTTTACACAGTTCCTCATGTTGTGGTGACCACCAACCATAAAATTATATTCGTTGCTACTTCATAACTGTAATGTTGCTACTGTTATGAATCGTAATGTAAATATCTGATATGCAGGATGTATTTTCACTGTTACAAATTGAACATAATTAAAGCATAGTGATTAATCACAAAAACAATATGTAGTTATATATGTGTTTTCCCATGGTCTTAGGAGACCCCTGTGAAAGGGTCGTTCGACCCCCAAAGGGGTCGCGACCCACAGGTTGAGAACCGCTGGACTAGAGGAAAGAGCCCCAAATGTTGGGGGATGCAGAAAGATTCCAGATTCTTTGTTTTATTAGCTACCTCCCTCTATTTCATTGTTTTCTGACTTCAACTGACAACAAAATCTTATCAGTCCCAAGGGCGTCTTCTCCAGGTCCCATGATCCCCTTGCGCCTTGCTATATAACATACGCTTTATGCAGACACTGGTACCGCCCTCAAGCCACTCTACCTTGCATTCTCTAACTGCACAGGCCTGTGCATTCTCTGTTCTCTGTACTATAAACTCCGCCACAAACAGCCTTTTTTTCAGTATCCCTCACCAGCACTGCATATGTCATCAACAACAGATGGATCCCTGAATGAATGGGAAAGTGAATGAATGAAACAAAGTGACCCCACTCAACGTGAAGAACCTGTGTGAACAGATGTCCACATGTAAGGCGAAGGAAGTCACCACCACCCATAGAGGAACAGAAAACACAACAAATGAAGAGGAAATTTGCTTGAGTCAAAGAGAGAGCAAACTGCACACCAGTTACATATTCTCCTACCGCCCCAAGAGACGCACCTTCCGTTTTCAGACTCCAAGATTACAGAATTGTGCACAGAAGAGGAACAAGCGTTATTGCTCTAATTGCTATCACAGATCTGTCATCAGATTCCTTTAAAGCTTTTACTTTTCTAGACTTTTCTTAGCCTTATCAATTTGCCTAGCGCCCTCGCCCCTATGAAATCTACACAAAATTCAATAAAGTTTTTTGTTAATTAGGATAATAACCTGGTTTTGTCTTGTGCATGTGTGTGTATTACGTGAATAATGTGAGAGAATAATGTCTTTTAGTAGTACAATTTGTTGGTTGTAGTGATCACAGAACTTTTGTATTTCTTTTAGTTCATGCTAGCACTAATATATCGTGCTAATATAATAAGAAAGAAGTTTGATGGAAATTAGGAAGTTTCATTAGTGGACAGGCGCATGGACTCTGGAGCAAAAACGAATTTGAAGCTTTTGAGCATGCAAAAACTTGGGCACGTTATCAAAGGTCTGTCCTTCACGTTCCTCATTTGTAAATGGGAATGACATGTTTAATAGTATCTATCTACAGTGGTGTGTGACTTTCATAAGTGCTACATGCCAAGGGCTTAAAACAGTGCCTGGCATATATGAGCATCCAGTGATTACTAACTGCCATGATCAGAACATATACCTTCTTGGATCAGTGGAAAGAGCATCAGCTTTGGGGTCCTCTCCTAGGTGTGTCACTCAGCTGCATCACTCTGAGGTCGGTAACCTGGACAGTTCACGGAACTAAACTGAAGTCACCCTCTGCATCTATGAAATGGGCATAATTATACACATTGAACGTGTAATTGTGGAGGCTAAAGGACATCGTGGATGAGAATGGCACAGTGCAAGCAGAGTAGGGGTCAGTGAAGAATGACTATCGCCACAAGAGAGAATCCCGGCTCGGATTCGGCACCCAGATTCGCTAGATGTCAGGCAGCTGATTCCTCTGCTACTGAGCCTCTGCGTGCAAAGGTGGCATACCAATACCCAGCAGAGACCAGCGCTGGTGTGTGCCAAATGTCCGCTTCATCACTAGAACTCCTTGGGGTTATCAGCTACTTCTTGGGAGAGCAAACCATCGCCTGAGGGCCAGCTCCTGCCAGAGCACATGTTGTTGTGTGGCCTGAAAGCCATTAGCTTATGTGTTTAAGTGGTGCGGGAGGGGAGGGAGAAAAAATATTTTGTGACTCATAAAAATTATATAAAATTCAAATTTCAGTGTCCAATAACAACATTTCGTTTGAGCACCATCATGGTCATTGTTCCTGTTGTCTCTGGCTGTTCTCCCACCACAAGGGCAGATGTGAAACATTTTGGCGGAGATCACAGGCCCGCGAAGCCTAAAATAGTTATGACCTGGCTCTTTACAAAAAATCGTTCGCTGATCAGGGATCACCCTGATCTATTCTAAACTTCTCTTTTATGTGAAGGTTAGGGGGAGAGAAATGAGAGATGTTCCCATTTGTTTACTTAAATATCCAGCAGTTAGAGTCTAGTTTCTTGACACGGGCCAACACAGCTAGACACTGACACTTCCTTATAAAGAAAAGTATTTGGGAAAGTATATAGAAAAGAGGATAGTTATTGTATTTCTCAAATACAATACAAATAGTTATTGTATTTGTCAGACATATTCAAATAATCTGAATATGTAATTTAAAAATATCCTAAATTATTTGCATTTCTCAGTATCCCTTTTGTGTCTGTAGTGACCCCTTTATAAACTATACAACTATATTATTTCTCCATTATCTTATAGGAAACTTTGTTATAGTCAGAGACTTTCTGGAATTTTAAGGTATTAACTGACGAACAATCCCACACTGGTTCGTTATTTGGGTGCTGTCTCTGCTATTCATCACTTGTTTCATTCCCCCATGGCTTTATTTTTGAAAGTAGCAAACAGCCCGACTGTTCCCAGCTCACCTCTTGCTTCTCTTGGGCCATTCTCCACCCCCTTGCCCCTTACTGCTACCCACCCTCCCCCAACCCCATCCGCCAAGGTGTCAGTGAACCTGAGCAACAGTTGCAGATACTTTTGTTTTTTCTTGCTGCTGGACACATTGATACCTTCAAGATGAAAGAAAATAAATGTTTTTCATTTATGGATTTCTATAAATGAGAAACAGAAATCCATCTGAGTTACAGAAGTACTTCAGAAGGAATAAGACTGTGCTCTGAGCAAGTCATGTGTGTCCTAGACAGGCAGGTGAGGGGTTGGCTGCAGGTCAGGGTTTAATTTGCAGAGTTTACATATTCTATAGCCTGAAGAAAACTAGGGACCAAAAGACAAAGACATCTGCTATCTCTTTAATTTAATCAACACCTGAGGGAATGTGTCTGACAAGTTATCTGTCTGTAGCTATCAAAAATCCAAGTGTAAAAATCTAGCTATCTAATCAAACAACCTATTAAAATACTTTTAAAATGAAGCCATTAAAACTATTTTTATCTTTCAAGTACATTAAATCATTTTTGTTTTTATGGAGCTTCAAAAAAATCTAAATTAACCAGAAATTTTGGTACAGGTCATACCTAACCAGTGACTTAATGGTTGGGGAACAAAGCTTCATTTATATTCAGAATTCTGCCAGAGGCAACGAGTCATTTTCAAGTCTTCTCAGATGTTATTACCTAGAAAAGGTATATCAGTGATGTCCTGGAGGGGCAAGTACTGGCTCAAGTCAAATAGTAAATGTTCAGCAGTTTTGCAAGCTGGTTGTTAAATCCTTGGTGGCTTGACATGGTTCGAGGTAGGAGTATTTATATCAGGGAAATAGGCAGACTCCAGAAATCAGTACTACCCCTTGTCTATGTGGTTTGTCAGCGCACCACTGAGTCCCTTTAAATCAGCCATGCTCCTCAGAGGTCCCACCAGGGAGATGAACCTGTTCTAAAACTGACTTGTGGTGATGGTTGTATTCTCTTTAAAATCAATAAAAGCCGAAACCGGTTTGGCTCAGTGGATAGAGCGTCGGCCTGCGGACTGAAAGGTCCCAGGTTCGATTCCGGTTAAGGGCATGTACCTGGGTTGCGGGCACATCCCCAGTAGGAGATGTGCAGGAGGCAGCTGATCGATGTTTCTCTCTCATCGATGTTTCTGGCTCTCTATCTCTCTCCCTTCCTCTCTGTAAAAAATCAATAAAATATATTTAAAAAATAAATAAATAAATAATTAAAATAAAATAAATAAAAATTGTTGAGTTGGCCCTAACCGGTTTGGCTCAGTGGATAGAGCATCGGCCTGCGGACCGAGGGGCCCCGGGTTCGATTCCGGTCAAGGGCATGTACCTTGGTTGCAGGCACATACCCAGTGGGAGGTGTGCAGATGGCAGCTGATCGATGCTTCTCTCTCATCAATGTTTCTAGCTCTCTATCCCTCTCCCTTCCTCTCTGTAAAAAATCAATAAAATATATTTTTAAAAAAATAAAAATAAAAAAATAAAAAATAAATAAAAATAGTTGAGTTGTCTACATTTGAAATGAGTGAGTTTTATAATCTCTAAAATATGCCTCAATAAAATTGTTCAACAAATTGCTCCCAATCAACAAACAAAATGTCAATATGTATAGATGGTGACAAGATCCAGTTACAGGGCCCTAACCGGTTTGGCTCAGTGGATTGAGCATCGATCGGCCTGCGGACTGGAGGGTCCCAGGTTCAATTCTGATCAAGGGCATGTACCTTGGTTGCAGGCACATCCCCAGTAGGGGGTGTGCAGGAGGCAGCTGGTCGATGTTTCTCTCTCATCGATGTTTCTAACTCTCTATCCCTCTCCCTTCCTCTCTGTAAAAAATCAATAAAAAAAAAAGATCCAGTTACATACCCAATAAATGAGAAATAAAGCCACATTTCCTCAGCACTTCTGATGGGTTGATATTCTACACAGTGATTCCCAACCTTGTCTCACTCTGGAATCACTTGGAAAGTTTAATAAGAAAAAGTTAACTCCTAATATGTTGATGTCTTTTGTTTGGTCTGTGGTCTGAGCAGAAATTTTAAAAACTTCTTGGGTGATTCCAGTGTGCAGCCAAGGTTGAGAACCACAACTATAGAGCAATTTCCCCAGATAATTGTTGCTTGCCTGTTGTTACAGAAACCACCCTCAAATGCTTAATAAATTCCCAGGCGTTCTGAAATAGAGAAGTCTGGACATAAATGCCTATTTGGGGTTGTTTCTAGGTTGTATTGAACATGTATTCTTTGCACATGGAGGGAAGATACAGATCTGTTTCCTTGTGGGTTTCCTATGTAGTTGCCATGGGCATTATGGTGGGGAGAAGGGACATCAGCTAGCTCACCTTGTCATCTAAGTGAGTGCCAACGAACTCAAACACAGAGTCTAAGCTCAGGGATTATTGAATTAAAGGACCAGAGTTGAATATCTCCTTTGGGTCTCTTCTCTTTGGGGCTTCCTACTGATTGTGGGCTGGGAATATAGACAAGGAAGCATGCACTAAAGAATTATCTTATATAATAATAGCCTGATATGCAAATTGACTGAATGGCAGACTGACCAGTGGAATGACCGGTCGCCATGACATGCACTGACCACCAGGGGGCAGACACACAATGCAGGAGCTGCCCCCAGCCCTCAGGCCCCAGGCCAGCCAAGGCAGGTGCTAGCTGGAGCCCCCTGATCGCCCCGCTGGTTGCCCTACAGATCGGCCCTGATCGCCAGCCAAGCCTAGGGATCCTACCCATGCACGAGTTTCATGCACTGGGCCTCTAGTAGTTTAATAATTTAATAAGGCTACAAGTGAGAGCCCAGGCATCCACCTTCAGTGTCTGCACTTATGACACCCATTTTGTGTGCTCAAGGGCACTTTACCTTTTCTCTTTGAGGAAACCTAGAAGGCTAGTGATGTCTTGGAACTCTGAATTCCCAAGGATAGGCGTTTACTTTATAGAAAACTTTAGCTAGTATACCTGATTTCCCTTCTGAAGTTAGAGTTCAATTCTGAGGCCTCAAATTTAAAATCTACAGACAGGACCTGCTGAGATCTTTTACAACCGTGCAGCACCAAAGACACAATCCCTGCTTTCTTCATGCAGACAGATTCGAACCCTGCTTCAGTGTTTCCTGTTAAGAACATTGACTTTGCAAAGCTGGAATCCCAGCTTCGCCATTTAATTGATGTGTGATAGAGGCAAGTTATTCAACCCTTCGGTGCTCATTTTCTTCCTTTGTAAGATGGAGATGATAACAGTTCCTATGTCATTGGCTTGCTGTGAAGACTTGAGCTGTTTGTTCAGACATAAGGTGCAGGTCGCGCCTCTCATGAAGCACAGGTGTGGAAACCAGCCTCACGAGACTCTTCCCGGTACTTTAGGGTAAAGGCGCAGTGTCTCTAGGAAATCCCCTATTCCTCTCTGGGTCATGTTTGTTTCTCTAATTAAATATCCTGATGAGCTGTCTCATCTGGTCCCTTCTTAAAGACAGGACTATGACGGCTCCACCCATTGGAACTCACTACCTTTTTAAGGCAGAAATTGTATCCTCTTTCTGAGTTGCTAGTATTTAAAAGGCTCACAGTTGCCCCTGCAGATAAGCCTACAGACAAGAGCTCACAAATGCAGTGTCAGGAGAAAGAAAGACATGCGGACATCGCTGTAGACACTTCCTCCTTTCTCTTGAAAAAGTCCCTCTCCTGTACAGTAGGAGTGTAAGCTTTCAGTTTATCTTACCCGCAACAGCTTAGAGCGCAACAGTTTTAACAGCACATTTATTTATAAGCCAGATCAATCGCAAGGAAACCAAGCAACACCAACTCACACATCCCAGCGCTATCCCTGCTCTCCAAGAATGCCCAGCATTTAACTTTTGTCTCATTTTCCGCATCTACCTGCTTTCACATCAGGGAAAAATAATATGTGCTTTTACAATGTCATTGGCCCCAAGCGGAAAGACACCTAACAGACACATGAGTAAAACGCGGAGGGGATAGAAGAGTGGGTGGCAGAGTGCTAAAGATCACCCTCCATCCAAGGGGGCATTAGGGTGGGAGCGGACAGTCAATGTTCACCCACGACGCGCTTTGAAAAGCGGATCTGCTCTCTTACCCCAAGTCCTGCAGCAGCTCAGCTTCTCCATCGGACGTGCTCCACAGATCTGCAGGATCCTGGGCGCTCATCTTGCCTTCTAGAGACTCTGCTCTGCCCATTCACGCTCCTCACGTCTGGTCCGCGCAGCCCCTGGCAGGTGCTGTGAGGGAAGAGGCAGAGAAATGAGTTCTGCTGCTCCTCACACTCCTCCTCCTTGAGAGAAGCCAGCTGTGAGTCTCCACTGGCAAGGAAGTGAAACTTGCTTACTCCTCCCACCGACACTCGCCACCCTGGCCCCCGGGCACCGGCGGGAGTGTTCTGTCAGTCAGGAAGCATGCAAACGTAGCTCCCACCTCTGAGGACACCCACACTGATCACGCAACCTGCAGTGTCTGTCAAAGGAAATAAACATGACAGCACCCCAACCGGGACTGCACCATGAATTCAAACTCCTCTCCTGAGGCCGGACCGCAGCAGCGTCTCCCCAGTGCGTCAGCCTCTGCTTTGCAGAGGGCGGGGCATGCACTCATTCACACCCCACCTTCGGCCTCACACATGAACACACAGAACACGGAGGAAGCTTCTATTTCAGGAACATCATTAGCGTGGGTAAACAGATCAGAGTCAAATCACTAACTTCCATCCTGAAGTCTGGTTTTTGGCACTTTCTCAGTATTTCTGCTTCAGTTATCCAAGTTTCCAACATACGCTTGACTTTCAGGTAGGCATGATTCAGAGACAATTATTGTTTCCTCCGTGGAAGAAAGATAAGGGGAGAAGAAGGAACGTAGGAAAAGTAGGATGGGGGCAGCCTGCTGCCAACTACTGGGGCGTGTGAGAACTCCCCCGCCACTTCCTTCACAGGGCAGGCGTACAGCTGGGGTTGCTTTTGTTGTTGCTTGGTGTCCAGACTCATGGGTAGAGAATGCCATCTGCCTGGGAGTCCTTAAGGGAGACTGCAGTAACTCTGAATCCTGGAGAGCTGGACAAAGTGCAGTGATGCATGGATAAGAACATGTGTGCTACATGCCTTCTCTGTGTGCCTACCTGCAGGAGAGGGTGTGCTTCTGGTCTCGTCCTCTCTCTCTCTCTCTCTCTCTCTCTCTCTCTCTCTCTCTCTGTCTAGTCACACCTGACTCACTCAGGGTTCACCAGAGGGCTCTATAACTTGCTTTTCCCAGCGGCCGTCCCTGTAGGAGGAACAGGACCATTGGCAGCTTATCAGAATGCAGAATTTCGGGTTCATCCCAGCCCTTCTGAACCAGCATTTGCATTGGAACCAGATCCCCAAAGTGACTCCCTGCACATTGACGTGTGAGGAGACTAGTCCCTAGGATACCAAGACCGCAGAGCGTTCTAAAGGAGAGGCTGATTGGGGCCTGCTAGCATTCTACCTCTCCTTAATGTCCTTCCCCATGTGACAGGATTCCAGGGCGGGAGGAATAGGGAAACTGAGACAGGAAAGTTACAGTCATGTCAGGCAGTGTGGGCAATTTGCAGCCAGCTTGTAACTAGCCAGTCATTATCTTCCCAGCCAAGGACACTTAAGAGCAAATGGTTAAAAACTTCCCCAAGGAGAGAATGCAGAGAGGGGCGGGGAAAGGAGAAAGGAAAAAGGACAGTGTCACTCCCGAAGCAGAGAAACCAGCAGTCTCAAGGCTTGGCAAGACAAAGTTGCCAGTTGCTTCTCAAGAATTCTGGGAAGGCCACAACAAAGTGAAAAAAGGGACCTTGAGAATTAATCTGCGCTAAAATATTCAGCAGAGGAATTTTGAAACCTATAGCCAAGAGGGTATAGAACGCCTCAGACCCCACCCAACTCTCTCTTCAGGTAGCTGAGAGCCTGCCTGTGCTTCATAAGCCAGATGTATAGGTTTGCTGGCTTTGCTTTTCAATAAGGAATATGCTTTAATAGATCGGCTTTTCACAAAGCTGTCAAGGTCTCTCATATAAATTCACTTATATGAGAAGACAAGGATGGGGGTTAGGGACAGCCCCTCCCACGGACTCGGGGTGCTGTCTGGTAACACCTTGGCTGTTGGTGAGAGGTGCCTCTAAAACAGGGGTGGGCAAACTTTTTGATTGAGGGCCACATGGGTTCTTAAACTGGACCGGAGGGCCGGAACAAAAGCATGGATGGAGTGTTTGTGTGAACTAATATAAATTCAAAGTAAACATCATTACATAAAAGGGTACGGTCTTTTTTTTTTTTTTAGTTTTATTCATTTCAAATGGCCGGATCCGGCCCGTGGGCCGTAGTTTGCCCACGGCTGCTCTAAAAGCTATTACTTCTGGGTGTCTGAGATTTATGAGACCCTGGATTCCTCTGATTGCCAGAAATTCCTGAGTGTCTGGAGACAGCCTGGGGGAGGTGAGGCTCTGATAACACGTGCTGATTGTATATGCACATTTAAAATTCTTTCAGATCTGTTTGTTCAGAGAGAAGTGCAGGATCCACGTGTAACAGCCGCCAGTCCTGGCCAGGGAGGTGCAGAATGTGCCTGCGGCAGAGACAGGAGACCCGCGGGCAGCAGATTTCCTGTTCTCCTTCTATAGCCCTTTGTTCGGTGTTTTAGTATCTATTTTGTTCCTGTTTTAGCAAATTCTCTTTTTTCTTTTTTTAGCCTTTTTTCCTTTTCTTTGCTTTTCAGAAAAGTAGCAGTTTACTAAGACAAGCCTCTTCCTTTCTTCAATCTTCAGGCCACTCCCCCTTTCTCATTTTGCTATCCCATCTGTTGTCCTCCCCTGTGTCGGCATTGTTTCATTGTGTCACTTATTTCATTTTCCCAGGATCCCTCTCTTCCCCATCCCCCATCAACCCCCTGCTCCACGAAGTACACGTTCAGCATTGTGGTGGAACCAGTTGCTGCACCATCACTAGGTGGTTTCAACAGAATTACTGGACATTCATAAAACCGTCTGGTATTATATTTTACATTAGACTGTTGCTTCTGAACAAGTGCAAGTATATTTTTAAAAACCACATAATTCACGTCATATTAATTTTGATAATCTCTTCAGTGGTGCCAGTTCATAGTGCCTAATTCTTTCCATGCCGATATTGGACACAGAAACAGACATGAACAATGTACCTTGTTTTAACAATTTTGGAAAATCTTATTCTTTGTTGGAAAATATCTTACTTATCAAAAATATTAGGCCTTTTTTGAATGGCAATCACACTCAAATCATCAATTTTCTCATAAAGAGAATTTGGGGAGAGCTATTTCATCCCGATTTGAATTTCTTTATTAGAAGAATGAGCTTCTAACACTCGAGACTCCTCTGAAGAGAACTTTTTGACAGAAACAACTCCATGTAGTGGAAGATCCTTTTCTTCCTTTTTTTTAAAAAAATGTATTTATTTATTTATTTTAATTGTTTAAAGTATTACAAGTCTCCTTTTTTCCCCCATTGACACCACCGCCCCCAGCCACTCCCACCCCCGGGGGTCAAGCCCCCACTGCCCCAGGGTCTGTATCCATTGGTTATGGTAATATGCATGTATACAGGTCCTTTAGTTAATCTCTAACTTCCCCCCTCCCCTGCCTTCTCTATGAGGTTGGATGGTCTGTTCAGTGCTGCCTTGTCCCTGGAGCTATTTTCATTCATCAGTTTATGTTGCTCTTTATATCCCACATATGAGTGAGATCATGTGATATTTATCTTTCTCCGACTGGCTTATTTTGCTTAGCATACTGCTGGTAGACCCTTTTCGATCTTTTTCTAATTTATTTATTTCTACAGAAAACTTACATATCACAATGTCTGATTTTCACCTGGTCACCCGGCAACGGCAGTTCTACTCAAGCCCTCCGCAGTGGGAATGGTTCTATGAGCGCCCTTGTTGCCTATTTACCGTTCACTAAGCACTCTTTCTTCTCCATCATCTATGATGGTGGGAAAGAAAAGATACATTCTTGAAAGGGAAACCATGGCTTGGAATTATCATGGACTGAGGTTACCATAGCTTGGGGTTGAGGGGCCCTTACTGTTTCTCACTGTTTGGTTCTTCCCACCCACGAAAAATAAGAAATTTCAAGTTCAGTTGGAACAGAAGCATAGCAGACAAAGAAAGAACTGACCATTGTTTTTTAGCTGCAGGTCATCTCTCCAAAAGGAGGGCTTCCGTCTCTCCTAATTCTGTGGCAAGCTCAGGGATGCCATATTGCTTTTAAAAATATTGGAGATTTTTGTTTTGTTTTGTTTTCATTAAGCCTCACATGAGAATATTTTTTCCTTTGATTTTTAGAGAGAGTGGAAGGGAAGGAGGGGGAGAGAGAGAAACATCGATGTGAGAGAGACACACTGATTGGTTGCCACCTGCGTGTGCCCTGAATGGGGACTGGGATTGAACCTGCAACCCAGGTGCATGCCCTTGACCAGGAATTGAGCCGGTGACCCTTTGGTGTGTAGGCGAACACTCTAACCACTGAGCAACACCAGCCAGGGCAAAAATAATGGCGTTTTACTTCAAGCCACAACCTCCGTGTTCTCTGCTCCAGTTATGTGATCACTTAATACAGTATCACAGGCTAAGGTGATTGGCTTTTTAAAAATTAATTGGGACCCCATTTTATTTTCTTCACCTGTCTATACAAGTAGTCCTAGCTTCTGTGTTGACTTAGGGTGTCTGGGTATGGCTATAACTCATCAAGTTCACTCTAACTCCTGCTTCTTCCGGGAGAGTGGGAAACTGGAAACAGAAATAGAAAGAGTTTCCACAGAAAGAGAAAGAAAAGATCTAAACACTTTATATTTTACCTTTATAATACATTCTTTACAATAAAAAACAAAACAGTTTCCTGAATGATTTAAAATTCTGAAAAATTAAGCCCAGTAGAGCCATGGTATGAGCTCCCAGGTGCTCAGGAAATATTTTATAAAGGTATATTTTGGTCACTGAGAAATGACAATGACAGGCATTGGATATCTCAACTAGGCAGATGACTGTCCAAGTGGTGGCGAGAAGGCAGCTCAGCTCTTCCCCTTTGAGCTTGGGGGTCGAGACTGGTCACACGCTTCACCCTCTGCTGAACGCTGGCACCCCACCCTGGCTTTTCTTCTCACCATGCCTCCTGGGAATCATTCTACTTGTGTCGGTCAGTTTTTCTTCCGCCGACCCATTTAGGCCATGTGGTATACAGACCTGACTTTGAACTCTGACTTGTGTTTTGATTTCCACTTCCTTCTCGGCTGCTATGTGGAACCCCAGTATCGGCTGCTCCCAGACACCTCACTATATATTGGGCCTGCACCAGGGCATCATGGTCCATGTTCTGTCTATGTGGGTGTCATTGCTCCTTCCTGATCTCCAACGTTCCTTGGGGTAGCTACTCAAGCCACAGTCCTCATCTCTATCTCTATACAGAGATATCTCCAGATCTCTGTGTCTACATGACTCACTCTTTTTTGAGAATGTGCAGTGGGGGCGGGGAAGCTGTTCCAGCGTTGCACTGGTTGGAGGTGACCCATTTCTCCAAGCTGGTGAGCTATGGCCATATCCAGACAGCCTGAGCATAGCTTCCTCCATGGAACTGGATTAAGCTAGGTTTGAGAATTCTCTCATATTCTATCCAGAACCATTCTTCAGGCCTCATTGGTAAGTAATATTGATCATATTACACTCTTTCCTTACTTAGACATTTTTCTCTCATTGATAAATTCAGGCAAAGGCAAACAGATTTTTAACTGGATTCCTCAGACCTTCAGTCATATCTGTGTCTGTCTAACTCCCAATTCCAGACAGGGTCTCCAAAATCTCATGCCAAACAAGGAACGAGTCTGGATAAGGAGTGAGGAGTAGGGGTAGATTTAGGAAAGTTCCACAATGTATCCTCAGCACCAGCACAACTCAAAACCCACTCCTGAGAAACTATCTGGCCATGTTTTCTCCTTTCTTCTTCCCCAAGGTGGAGGAGACTCAAGCGCCACTTAAATTTAGTCCCATAAAGAATACATTTGTGCCCTGACTGGTTTGGCTCAGTGGATAGAGCGTCAGCCTGGGGACTGGAGGGTCCCGGGTTCGATTCCGGTCAAGGGCATATACCTTGGTTGCAGGCACATCCCCAGTAGGGAGTGTGCAGGAGGCAGCTGATCGATGTTTCTCTCTCGTTGATGTTTCTGACTCTCTATTCCTCTCACTTTCTCTCTGTAGAAAATCAATAAAATATATTTAAAAAAAAAAGAATACATTTGTTTTGTACACACTCTCCTTCTGTTTGGGGTGCCCTCCCCTGTGCTTCCTCCGGCTAACTCCTTTGCATCTCCCAGCCTCAGCACAGTTTTATACTGCTTCTTGTGATGGTTTCCTGCCCCCTCGTCCCACGCCTGGGTTGTGGCCTTCATCTGTACTGCTTGTGCCCTGACCGGGAATCGAATCAGCAACCTTTTGGTGCACGAAATGATGCCCACCCAACTGAGCTACAATGCCGAGGGTCGGAACATAACTTTTATGTTCAAGCCCCTCTGTGGCAGCCACACAAACTCTGTTCTGGAAAGAACCTGGTGTGAGGGTGTGGCAATAAGGGTACTAAAGCTGGACTCTTCTTGCCCAATGTCAACATCTCTCATGGGCAGTTTTTGTCCTGGGGTTGCCTGTTGGCCTAATGGAGATTTTCGTAGGACTGAGGCTCTTTGTACCCCATTCCCCTTTTTCCTCTTTCTCTCCCTTCACAGGTGTCAGCGTGTACTGTGTTGAACAGTGCCCCTCCCCCCAAATTCATGTCCACCTCCTAGAACAGGCGTGGGCAAACTACGGCCCGCGGGCCGGATCCGGCCCGTTTGAAATGAATAAAACTATTCAAAAAAAAGACCGTACCCTTTTATGTAATGATGTTTACTTTGAATTTATATTAGTTCATACAAACACTCCATCCATGCTTTTGTTCCGGCCCTCAGGTCCAGTTTAAGAACCCATTGTGGCCCTCGAGTCAAAAAGTTTGCCCACCCCTGTCCTAGAACCTCAGAATGTGATGTTACTTGGAAATAGATTCTTTACAGATATAATTCGTTAAGATGAGGTCATACTGGATTAGGGTGGTCCTTAATGCCAATGACTCATGTCCTCACAAGAAGGTCTTTAGAAGACACGGAGGGAAGACAGTGGTGGGAAGACAGTGGCAAAGACTGGAATGATGTGTCTACCCACCAAGGAAAACGAAGGGCTGCCAGCAACCACCAGGAGCCAGGAGAGGGGACAGATTCTTCCACAACAGAGAGCTGCCAGAAGAAACCAATACTACAGACGCCTCGATTTCAGATTTCTGACCTCCCAAATGGAGGGAGAATAGATTTCAATTGTTTGTGGCTACCCAGGGCAGGCACTTTGCTGTGGCAGCTCTAGAACCTAGCACACGGATCCACACTGTGGTCTGGGGCCCTCCAGGTCTTCTCCTCTCCTCCTCCTCTTCATCCTTCACAGGCATTCCCACCTAAGACATGTCCTGCTCGTCTAGTTCCATCTTGGCATCTAGTTTCTATCCAGAAACTCAAACCGACACAACGACCAAAATAAAAAGTTAGCTCAATTGTCATCTTTCTACCAAAATCTTCAGATTAGGGTCTTTACCATCAATCAAACAAGAATTGTCAAGCTGCCACTATTGACTTCCAAGGTCCTGGGCTGAGTGGAAGGGGCACAAAAGTGAACAAGACATAAGCTCTCCTCTCAGTGGTCCCTTACACTAATGGATAGAGTTTGGTCTTGAGGAATTCATCAAGAAGAAAACATTTCAATCTCAATACTGTGGCAAAAGTTATGCTTGATCCCAGATAGGGGGTATACAGGAAGCAGGTGATCAACATTAAGCTCTCACATTGATGTTTCTCTCTTCTCCCTTCTTCTCTCTCTAAAAATCAACAAACTATTCTTTTTTAAAAAATATTACAATCTCTTCGTTAACATAAGAAGCATCCAAACCTGTAGAGAATTTTTGTAAGAGTTTATTTGAGCAGGACTGACAGCACATGCCAGGGAGCAAGATCTCAGATCCTCTGAAGATGAATAGTTTTGCAGCTATTTTTTTTAAATGCCTTTGAAATGAAAGAAGGGACATAAGGAAGATTGGAGAAAGCAAGGTGGGCATTGGATTTTAGTATGGTTCTTTAGTATAGTGCTCTCTTGAAGGTGGTTATGGTTTATTTCAAAGGTGTATTATATGCATGGAAACAATGGTCAGGGCTTGCTTAAGGCAAAGAACCTTTTATTAAAAAATTATAGCCTATGGCATGACTACACACCGTGACCTGCCAGTTAGTCATTTATGATCAGATCACCTGTGAGGTTACTTTCCATAGAACCCCTCTTTTCATCCGTACCTCTCCTTTTTATCAAATAATGTTGATAGAAGCGCTAGCTCTTGAGCAGCTGAAAGACTGCAGTGATCACCTCCCAATGTCCCAGGCCACTGATCTCCTCTGGAAGAAAGTCTTTGTAGCAGTCCACCATGGCTTTCCAGAGTCTGGGCTCCCAGGGTCCAGGCACTCCAGACAAACCAGACATCTGCCAGAAGCATACACCGCACAGAAACCTTCCCGACTCCTCCCCTTTCCTCTTTCTTATTCTCCTCTTCTCTGTTGTTTTCCCACTTTTCACGTTCAATATTCAGTCTGGAACTCCATTCGCAGGCTCCTTTACTTAATGTGAAATATTTGCTCCATTCACTAAACCAATGCCTTGATTGAACTCCTCCATGTCATCTTCAAGTATGTGAAGGTTATGCAGCTGTGGGTCCCAAAGCCCATTCCAGGGAAGGTGGGAACCAAGAGTCCTCTGCAGCAGTAGGGAAATCCTTGCCTGGCGTTGTGGTTCCCTGGGAATCTCCCTGTGCTATGTCACCCAGGAAAAGCTCCGTTCTCTCAATATTTCCCGAGGGCCACATGTGTGCCCCTCATCCACTGTGCATTCATAGGAGAGCTCCATCAGGGCCAAGGGGATGGAATGTCAAGGTTCAAGTTCATGGCTTCTATGGACTTTATCTCAGTTCCTACTGAAAGGGCGAGTTGTCGCGGGGCCTACGTGGGCCGGCCGCCGGGCCCCATGAGGCACAGCCTGACCACGCTGCTGACGGCCTCGGGCACCGACTCCCCAGCCCTTGGCGGGAGCCCGGCGCAGGCCACCACCCACCTGCAGCCCCGGACTGGACCCACGCGGCAGCGGGGCAGGGTGCATGCCCTCGCCCGAGGAGATGGAGGAGGAGGCGATCGCCGGAGCCCCCGGGAATGAGACGGAGGACGTGGACTTCCTGTCTGGGCTGGAACTGGTCGATCTGCTGGACCCCCGGCAACCAGACTGGAGCCCGGGCTCAGCTCGCCCTGGTGGGGGGGGGGGGGGCTAGGACTGTGCCCTCCATCTTGCCCTGGGTCCTCCATTTTGGGGGCAGCCGCCATGTGCTCAGGAGAGTGCCTTCTTCCCAGAAGCCCAGGCCCCTGCTGGCCACACCCAGGATTTCTTTAAACTAACCAATGACAATCAAGGGACGTGCGCGCCATAGAAATGACCACATCCTGTGTAACAAGACCCGACTCGCGCCTGGCCAATTGTGGTGCCCACAGTCCCCTCCCCTGCCCTTACTATAAAACCCACAATCCCATCAGGCCTTGCTCTCTCTCGTGGCCACTGGGCTACCATTGTTGCATCGGTGAGTGTGGTGGGGAGCCAAACTAGTTCGAAATGAAGGACTCTTTGCTTTTGCTTCGGACTCGCTGGCTCCCTGATGGGCTTTTTGGGAACCTTGAAATCTGGGCACAACACCTACCAGTATGTTCAGTTGCTTTGTTATTAAAGTAGCGACAGGGTATCTCCCTAGATCAGTGGTCGGCAAACTGGGGGCTCCGAGCCACACGCGGCTCTTTGGCCCCTTGAGTGTGGCTCTTCCATAAAATACCACATGCGGGCCTGCATGTACAGTGCGATTGAAACTTCGTGGCCCATGCGCAGAAGTCGGTATTTTGTGGAAGAGCCACACTCAAGGGGCCAAAGAGCCGCATGTGGCTCGCGAGCCGCAGTTTGCCGACCACTGCCGATGATATGGAACAAATACTTGTTTAGTCCTCTACTCCCTCTCTTCAAACTAGCTCTTCCCGCCTCCCTGCTCCTCCTTGAACGTGACTCACTTTTGCCTCAGGGCTTAGTAGTTGCTTTTCGCTTTTCCTGGCTCTCTCTCCCTCCAGATACTATCTAGTTTCCTCATTCACTTCTTTTAAGTGTTTCGTTCAAAGGTCACCTTCTCAGAAAGTGCTTCCCTAACTACTACAAATCTAAAATGCTTCTCCAGCCCTGGCTGGGTGGCTCAGCTGGTTGGAGCATTGTCCTGTACCCCAAGAGTTTGTGGGTTCAATTCCCAGTCAGGGCACATACCCTAGGTAGGTGGTGGGTTTGATCCCCAGTCAGGGCGCATACAGGAAGCAACTAATCCATCTCCTCTCTCCCTCTCTCCCTCTCTCTCTCTCTCTCTCTCTCTCTCTCTCTCTCTCTCTCTCTCTTTCTCTCATCAATAAAAGCATATCCTTAGGTGAAGATAAATAAAATAAAATGCTTCTCCTACTGCCCCAGGCCTATCATTCCCTTACTCTGCCTTATTGCTTCAAAACACTTGGTGTTGCTTGTTAAAATACGAAGATACTTCCATACAAGTTTGGAAGTAGCCACTGTTCTGAACCCCTAAGTTTCTCCCTGTCATCTTGGCCACCTGTGTCCCCCAGACACCTGAGACCTTTCCATCCCCACTAACTGAAGGAGCCTCTGGGGCCCTGTCCCAGCACGAGGGCCAGCATCTGTGTCTGTTCTGATTCTTCAGTGCCCGTGACATGCTAATTGTGTATTTAACAGATGTACGGAGGTGTAATTTACATACCATATGTTCATTTTCTTTAAGTGTACAATTCAATTATTTTTAGTAAATTTACCAAGTTGTGCCATTGAAAGGGCGAGTCGTCGCGGGGCCTACGTGGGCCGGCCGCCGGGCCCCATGAGGCACAGCCTGACCACGCTGCTGGTGGCCTCGGGCACTGATTCCCCAGCCCACGGCGGGAGCCCGGCACAGGCCGCCACCCGCCCGCTGCCCCTGGACCGGACCCGCGCGGCAGCGGTGGCGGCGGCGGGGCAGGGCGCGTGCCCTCGCCCGAGGAGATGGAGGAGGAGGTGATCGCCGGCGCCCCCAGGGAGGAGACGGAGGATGTGGACTTCCTGTCTGGGCTGGAACTGGTCGATCTGCTGGACCCCCGGCAACCGGACTGGCCCCTGGAGCCTGGGCTCAGCTCGCCCTGGGGGGGCGGGGGGCTAGGACTGCGCCCTCCATCTTGCCCTGGGTCCTCCATTTTTGGGGCAGCCACCATGTGCTCAGGAGAGTACCTTCTTCCCGGAAGCCCAGGACCCTGCTGGCCACACCCGGGATTTCTTTAAACTAACCAATGACAATCAAGGGATGTGCGTGCCATAGAGATGACCACATCCTGTGTAACAAGACCCGACTCGTGCCTGGCCAATCGGCAGGGCCCACAGTCCCCTCCCCTGCCCTTACTATAAAACCCACAATCCCATCAGGCTTCGCTCTCTCTCGGCCACTGGGCTTACCGTTGCATCGGTGAGTGTGGTCAGGGAGCCGAACTAGTTCGAAATGAAGGACTCTTTGCTTTTGCATCAGACTCGCTGGCTCCCTGGTGGGCTTTTTGGGAACCTTGAAATCTGGGCACAACACCACCATCATCACAATCTAATTTTAGGACGTTTTCATCATCCCCAAAAGATCCTTTGTACTCATTTGCAATCTAAATATTGTGAATAGCAATTCTGCTTAGCTCTACCTGAATTAATTACATAGGATATTTGCTTACTTGTGGTGGCAAATAAATTATATTACTTACATACAGTTATATATTAGCTATCTGTAATCTATCTATCAATTGATCTATCCATCTATTTCTCCCATCTGACATAACCTGCAATGTGACCTTGTCACTCTCTCATCAATGGGTGGGGGCTACACAGTGTGCTCTTGGATGAGGGAATAAAACCTGTTACCATTTGCAAATACTTATCTTGAGGGTGAGAATATCTCACTAATGTGCAACCAAAAATTAATTGCAGAAGTGGACTGATATAAATGCATTATAACTCCTGATCTCAAATATCTGTGTTTATCAAAACAGTTGTATATGTATTAATTTTTTCTTATAGTAAGCAAATGTATGGTTGGGTTAACAAATAAATTTACATTAAAAAAAAAGTAGAGGTAGTACCCAATACCCTTTTTGAATCTGGCCTGACGCTGGTGACACATTTGTGGCCAGTAGAATGTGGTGCAGGTGACATGAATGACCTTTCTGCCACATCTCTTGGACCATTCACACTTCAGACGTTCTCTCCAAGGTGTTCTCTTTACAATCCAGGTGTGATGCTGAGGGAAGCCCACGTCACATGCGGTGCTTCATGTATGTGCTCTAGTTGGAAGTCCCAAAGGAGCCCAGGGACTAGACACGACTCATTTCAGTCCAGGTTCTAGACACGACTGACAAGGAGCCTCCAGATGATTCCAGTCTCCAGCCATTAAAGTCACTCCCAGTGGTTTGAGTTTTGCCAACTGAGGTCCCAGACATTGAAGAGCAGGAATGAGACATCCCTCTATGTCAAGTTTGAATTTTGGGTCTAAAGAATACAGGCACAGCCCTAACCAGTTTGGCTCAGTGGATAGAGCATCAGCCTTCGAACTGAAGGGTTTGATTTTGGTCCAGGGCACATGCCCAGGATGTACCCTGATCCTATGTATCTGCGATGGGTGATGGTTAATTTCATGTGTCATATTGACTGGGCCACAGCTGCCCACATAGTTGGTCAAACATTAATCTGGGTGTTTCAGTGACAGTGTTTTTGAATGAGATTAAATTGATGGATTAAATTGATGGTTAATGGGGCTCCATCCCCATTAGGGTGCGTGCAGGAGGCAGCCAATCAATGATTCTCTCTTATTGATGTTTCTATCGTTCTCCCCCTCTCCCTTCCTCTCTGAAATCAACATGTATACACACACACACACACACACACACACACACACACACACATGTAAAAGTTTGGGGCGGTTCGTTACTCTGTGACAGATGACTGAAACACTTGTCGTCTGGGTCACTGCCTAGACTGTGAGCTCCAGGAGCAGGGACTTTAAGTGCCCTGACCCTATGTATCTGCGGTGGGTGATGGTTAATTTCATGTGCCATACTGACTGGGCCACAGCCGCCCACATAGTTGGTCAAACATTAATCTGGGTGTTTCAGTGACAGTGTTTTTGACTGAGATTAAATTGATGGATTTTGAGTAAAGCAAATGGCTCTTCATAATTGGATGGGCCTCATCTTCCAGAAGCCGGTCCACCCTTGCTGCTTGACACAGTCGCTGCAGGGATGAAACATCTGCACAGCTTATGTTTCAAGGGACCTTGCGTATATGGCATATGTTTGCTCCCCCTCTTGGCGCGATGTGTTTTAACCAGGACCACCTTCCCAAGAAAGGTTGTTTCCCCAGGTGAGAATTTTTCCCTGGAGTTAGGGATTAACAGGACTAAGGAAGAGAATAAATCAGTGAAACCCCCTAGTGTTACAGAAATACCATGTACTACTTATGAAGAACTTGGACTAAGGCTGTTGGCAATAAATTTGGGACTTGTTGGGCCCACATCCCCAGGGGTCTGCCCACCAGGGAAAGCACCAAAGCCTATACCCCTGGAGACCCACCAACACAGGGCAGTCCCAGGGAAGGCAAGCAGCGAGGCTGGGAGGACATAACCTTTACTGGGTAGGATAAACTCCTTCAGTCACTTCCTTGTAGCCTATCAGTAGAGCAGTGACCTTGGAATAGCCCTTATAATGGAACACAGAGATTAATCTACACAAGATTAAAATCAACAGAACTAGATAGAGACAGGATTTTTTTGGCAAAGGTCAGATAAGAAATTATGGAAATAAAACAAGGAACTGTAGAAGGTTACCCAAAACATACTATGATGTGATTATAGAGGCATGCTTATAGGATCAAATGGTATAAATACAGATATAACAGAACAATAAAGAGAGAACCTGACTATGCTGATTGACTGAACACTGTCTCCATGTCATTCCTTCTTCACCGACTCTGTTCACACCTTTGGGAACCCCTGGACCTCTTGGGGCTGGACCCCAACACTCATACAATAATGAAGGCGTGAATAGAACAAAAAGACCAGCCTCCCCTGAGCAAGAGAGCTCTCCAGAAGACTGTTTTTGGACTTCATCTGTAGCATTGCTCTTCCTGTTTCCACAGCAGACAGCCTGAATATTCAAACCAGAACCTCGGCTTTCTGGGTCTTCAGCCTGCTGGCCCATCTGCAGATTTTGTATTTGCCAGCATCCATAATTACATGAGCCAGGTCCTTATAAGAAATCTCTTTCTATATGTAGAGTAAGTTCTCACTTAATGTTGTCAACAAGTTCTGGAAACTGCAGCAAAAATAACATATAAAGAAACCAATTTTGCTATAGACTGATATAAACAAGAGTTAAGTTCCTACAGTATGTCATCAACATTATAGAACAGCCGTGGGCAAACTACGGCCCGCGGGCCGAATCCGGCCCGTTTGAAATGAATAAAACTAAAAAAAAAAAAGACCGTACCCTTTTATGTAATGATGTTTACTTTGAATTTATATTAGTTCACACAAACACTCCATCCATGCTTTTGTTCCGGCCCTCTGGTCCAGTTTAAGAACCCATTGTGGCTCTTGAGTCAAAAAGTTTGCCCACCCCTGTTTAGAACAAATGACACTGAAGGAAATAATGTTGAATAAAATGATGTTATTGGAGGACCTCTTGTATACATGTCTTACTGGTTCTGTTTCCCTGGAGAGTCCTAATGTGGTATCCACGGGCCCTAAGCAGTGGTTCTCAATAGGGGACAATTCCCCCCACAGGGGACATTTGGCAGAATCTGGAGACATTCTTGGTTTCACAACTTGGGGAACCTACTGACATCTAGTGTGCGGTGCAGTGAACATAGGACACTCCTTACAACAAAGCATTGCCTAGCCCTAGCCAAAGACATCAGGAGGGCCAGTCTGGTCTATCTCAGCACACTTATTTTTTCTCACTCTAAGAACATCCTACAAATGATAACACCATAAATCCACTAAAAGGAGCGATGCAAAGTCATCTAAGGAGAAAGCTAAAACAGAATCAAAGTCCATTTGATTCCATTTTAGCTCATCTACTTCTCATCTACTTCTGTCTACTTCACCCCACTGCCCCCAAAAAGCCAGTGTGGCCCAGGGGATGGGGCGTGCCAGGGGATTGGGTAGAGTCCTGTGCACTGCAGAGAGCGACCTCATGGAGCAGGTGGCCGAAGGACCTGTGGCACAAAGGGTAGAGCAAGAGAACAGGAGGGACCTTGGCCTTCACACCCATTAGGGGGTGTTTCTGGGAACTCCCAGGAGTGGCAGGAAGATGTGAGGGATAAAGGCAGAGGTCTTGCTTCGTCTAAGAGGGGCCTGAGTTCAGGGCGTGGACGTCAAGGAACATTAACCGGGATACTGAGGACAGCCTTCCTTTGTGTCTGCCATGTGCATTGTGCCCAAGCCCAGACTGGCACTCATTTAGCTCCCCACAGACACGGGAAGCCAGGCTGACTGGTTCACTGACAACATTTGCCAACAGACAGCTTTGAAACGACTGAAGCTTTGTGCTTGAATAAGAAATAGAATCACCCTCAGTGATTATAGAGAAACAGCTCTTCCTGTAGCAGGTTATATTAGTCTTTTTTTCAAAAGAAGAAATAATTGATATGGTTAACTGGATTAAGATTTAGAAATATCCAAGAGGCTCCTGAAATTCTAGAAAGAGAAAGATGTGCCCAACAAGAGGAAATTTAACCAGAAACCATATGTGATATAATAACGTAACTATAAATTATAAGTTTCCATGATCACTTCCCTGGGATAGTATGAATGTTATGTTAATTAGGCAGAGCAGGTTTCATGATTCTTGTTATTTTTTAATAGATGAGAAAAGTGGAGCTTAGAAATGTTAAGGAACTTGTTAGTAATTAGCAGCACTGGGAGGGGAATTTGTGCATGTCGGTGTCCAGATTGGAAAAGAGAATCTATTCTAGATATTTTATCCAGACAGAGATCTAATGCAGAAAACTGGCTACAAAGATGTTGGGAGAACAAGAGGAGTAAGAAGGAGGTCATGAGGCAGGAACTTCCTCTGATCTAGGTCACACCTGTGACGATCTGAGGGAGACACTGCCACTGCTACGCTGGGGCACCCAGGAGGACACCCCTCTGTCGGTACAGCTGAAAACCAGCACTAACGCTTCTGAAACTTGCAGCTGCCACCATTGCTGCTGGATGCACTGCTGAAAGCAGAAAATTTAAAAAGAAAATAGCATTGCTTTCTTTCCTCTCTTCTCCCAATTGGTAAATTCTTTCTGGAAGACAGCTGGTGAGAGAATCAATGAAATGCAGTTTGTAGGCTTCCAGCCCACTGTGACTTAAGGAGAGCAGAGAAGGTGGGGCGTGGAGCTGAGTCAATGATGACTAACTGGCACATAATGTTTTCATTCTAATTTTTTCCCCTAGGCCTCATTTCCTCCTCTGTTAGTCTGGGTGTACTAAATTGGCTCCTGCAGACCCAACGTTTGATACTCCAACAGAGAGGACGTTTAATTCTTATTCACATAACTCTCCAGCATAGATACTCGTCAGTGGGGGCAACCCTCCACTTGAGTCATTTACAAACCAGGCTGATGGTGGTCTTGCTATCGTTAACACACAGATTTCCAAGTTACTCTCAGTTTATCATTCCAGTCAGCCTGGAGGAGCAGGTGTTTATGGGCTGGGCCAATAAAAAAATACACATAACCACCTACATTCTGCTGAAGACAACATGTTGGTGACTCTACCAACTGCAACAGAGCCTGGAAATGTAATCAAACCGTGTGCCAGAAAGAGAGTGGATGGACTTTTTCATATTGCTAGTGGCGCCAGGTACACCTCCCACCAATGGAAAGACCAGCTTTTTGAACCTTCATAGCAATCTGTTAGGCACAGAATGATATGATACATAAGAAGGTCATCTGAAAAAGAGGTGAGGGTTTGGGTAGCTTTGTTACTTACTGTGAGACACCCTTGAGATAGCACAGCCAAAAAACACCCCTCAAACCAAAAACAACAACAAAAAGCAAAAAATACATACATACATACATACATACATACATACATACATACATACAATGATTAGGGTCACTTTAGGCAACATTAACAGAAACAAATAACAACAATAGCAAGAGAGGTCCAAGTCCTGGCCCCTCCTCCTACTGAGACCGTAACTTGTTTTCTGTATCTTTTTCGGTTCATCACTCTAATGGACTCCAGCAAACTAAAATGTGTCCAACTAGGATGGTGGAACAGTTGATAAACCTGGGAAGAGAAACTGCAATGACTTTTTTAAAGGTCTGTGGAACAAAAACGAACACTGACTGGTAGTGTGTGTGGCTCCAGGAGGCAGGACTCAGGCAGCGGGGTCAAGGTTATGTGGCAGCAGAGGAGGTTTCTCCACATGAGAGTCACCCAGGCAAGCAACCTATAAAAGCTAGTGCTTCTTCACGTGGTTTTCAGTATAAACTCAGTTCAAAAGGGTGACCATATGGGCAAGGGACTTGAAGAGCAATTTATGAATGGGAAAATGCAAATGCAAAATCTCACTGGTAGTTCAAGAAATATAAATCATATTAGCAACGGAATACTATTTTTTTTTTATCAAATTGCAAAAATGAAAACAAACAAATAACCCTCTCTCTCCTCCACCCCCTAATAATGCTCAGTGTCAGTGAGATCTGCTATGATCAGCATTTGCATACACTGCTCTGGGTGTGAAAACTGGCCACTTAGCAGTATAGTTTCTAAGGTCTTTGTAAGAAGTACTTAATCTTTGACCCAATTAAAATTCTAAAAATTTTAATCAAAACAATTAGGCAAATTCAATATTAATATAGTAATCTTCATTGTTACATTATCTTATAAAGGTGACAGGCTAGAAACAACCTAAATGTATAACATTAACAGAATTAAGAAATGCATGGCACAGACATAGACTAGATTATTACGTAGCCTTTAAAAGCGTGATTTGTTAAGTGTCTGTAATATAAATAAATAAATAATCTCAATCATAGAAAGAAAAATTTGATAGAAGGAAATGCCTGAAACATGCCAATAGGTAGCTGGAAGCACTTCTGAATAGTGTAATTATGAACAACTTTTTAAAATGCTTCTTTGTATTGTTTCTATAACTTATAAGTTACAAAATGTCACTTTCAATAATTAGGAGATAACCACTGATGAAATAGAAGCAGTAATAAAAAACAAAAAACAAAATAAAACTCCTCCCAAATGAAAGCCCAGGTCCAGGCGGCTTCACAGGGGAGTTTTACCAAACATTCAAAGAAGAACTAAAACCTATACTCTTCTAACTATTTCGGAAAATCCAAGAGGAAGGAATACTTCCAAACTCTTTTTATGAGGCCAGCATTATCCTAATTCCAAAACGAGATAAAGACACTACAAAGAAAGAGAATTACAGGCCAATATCCCTGATGAACATTGATGCTAAAATCCTCAACAAAATATTAGCAAATCACATCCAGCAATATATTAAAAAGATCATACACCATGATCAAATGGGATTTATTCCAGGGATGCAAGGTTGGCACAATATTTACAAATCAATAAACGTGATACATCACATAAACATATTCAAAGACAAAAATCACATGATCATATCAATAGATGCAGAAAAGCATTCAACAAAATCCAACACCGATTTTTGATAAAAACTCTGAGCAAAGTTGGAATAGAGGGAGCATATCTCAACATGATAAAAGCCATATATGACAAACCTACAGTCAACATCATACTTAATGGGCAAAAACTAAAACCATTTCACCTAAGAACAGGAACAAGACAGGGATGCCCACTTTCACCATTCCTGTTCAACATAGTACTGGAAGTGCTAGCCATAGCAATCAGACAAGAAGAAGAAATAAGAGGCATCCAAACTGGAAAAGAAGAAGTAAAACTGTCATTATTCACAGATGACATGATATTATATATAGAAAACTCCAAAGACTCCATCAAAAAACTACACAACTTAATAAATGAATTTGGCAATGTAGCAGGATACAAAATTAACACCCAGAAATCTATAGCTTTTATATACACCAATAATGAACTCACAGAAAGAGAAACTAAACAAACAATCCCATTTACCATTGCAAAATAAAAAAATTAAGATACCTAGGAATAAACTTAACTAAGGAAGAAAAAGACCTATACTAAGAAAACTACAGGACATTGAAAAAAGAAATAGAGGAAGACAAAAACAGATGGAAGAACATACCGTGTTCATGGATTGGTAGAATCAACATCATTAATGTCCATACTACCCAAAGCAATCTATAGATTCATTGCACTCCCCATTAAAATACCAATGGACTATTTCACAGACCTAGAACAAACTCTCCAAAAACTCATCTGGAATAAAAAAAGACCCCGAATAGCTGCAGCAATCCTGAGAAAGAAGAACAAAGTAGGTGGGATCTCAATACCAGATATCAAGCTGTATTACAAAGCCACTGTTCTCAAAACAGCCTGGTACTGGCACAAGAACAGACATATAGATCAATGGAATAGAATAGAGAACCCAGAAATCTACCCAAACCATTATGCTCAATTAATATTTGACAAAGGAGGCAAGAGCATACATACAAGGGAGTCAAGACAGTTTCTTCAATAAATGGTGTTGGGAAAATTGGACAGATACATGCAAAGAAATGAAACTAGATCATCAACTTATACCATACACAAAAATAAACTCAAAATGGATAAAGGACTTAAACATAAGACAGGAAACCATAAAAATCTTAGAAGAATCCATAGACAGCAAAATCTCAGACATATGCCGAAGCAATTTCTTCACTGATATTGCTCCTAGGGCAATGGAAACTAAAGAGAAAATAAAGAAATGGGACTACATCAAAATTAAAAGCTTCTGCACAGCAAAATAAACCATCAACAAAACAAGAAATATGTGGGAGAACGTATTTGCCAATGTTATCTCCAATAAAGTTTTAATCTCCAAAATTTATAGGGAACTCATACAATTTAAGAAAAAGAAGATAAACAATCCAATAAAAAAAAATGGGCAAAGGACCTAAATAGACACTTTATGAAATAGGACATACAGAAGGCCAAGAGATATATGAAAACATGCTCATATCATCCCAGAGATGCAAATCAAAACAACAGTGAGGTACCATCCATCTCACCCAGTCAGAATGGCTATCATCAACAAATCAACAAACGACAAGTGCTGGTGAGGATGTGGAGAAAACAACTTTTTTTTAAAAAAAAAAGTACAGAAAAGAGTGTGCTCTTAGTCATGTAATTTTATATTAAACCAGAGGCCTAATAGTGGATGGACTGGGGAGGGGAGTGAATGAAGGTAGTCTGCCCCTACTGGAAAATTAGCAACATTGACATTGTTCTGAATTGCTTGTATCTGGTGATGATAAAAGCAGGCTGACTTCTCATTCTCATAGGATTTATTACTGTTTCTCAATTCTTATTGGTTATTCTTAGTGTTCTATGGCCCCCAATCCTCCTTTACCTGCCTTTGTAGCTACTGGAAAAAGATTCTTGTATTTGGAGGAAATCACTTTGAAGATTTCCTTTTAACTTTGAGATGTTGTGACCTTTTTGGAAACCATCGTGCAGTGTTGTGTACACAGGCATGGTGTACAGTGGGGCCTTGACTTATGAGTTTAGTTCGTTCCGTGACGGAGCTCGTAACTCAAATTACTCGTATGTCAAATCATAAAGTGAACGAGTAAGACATGTGATGCTGGGCTGATGTTGTGGCGTTCACTGTGACGTTCGCTGCGCCAACTAGTGGTGGGGTATCTGAAGCTGGCTCGTAACCCGAATTTTAGCTCGCAACTCAAAGCAAAAAATCGGCTGAGAGACGGCTTGTATCTCGAAAAACTCGTTAGTCGGGACGCTCGTAAGTCAAGGCCCCACTGTACTTTATGTTTTGTGTTGAATATGGGGACTACTTGCATTTAGCAAAACATCCCTCTTACAGTACATCAATATGCCTTCAGACAGAGCAGTGTTGGTACATTATTCCAATTACTTTAAGAAAGCATATGTACATGTGGTTTAAGAAGAGTGCTTTGTTTGACATCTCTCCTACTTTCCTCGAACTGCAGTATTGGCTTTCTTATCACGTATTGCAAACAGAATAAGTGGTATTGTGGTCCTTTCTGCAAAGCCTTTACTTCAGCACTCACTTTGCCATTTTAAGAGACCGTGACTCAAAAATATGCAAACATCTGTATTTGACAGTTTAGTGTGACAGGTGCTTGCTGATGAAGAGGGACACCATCTCTATGGAAAGGTCATACTTAATTGGCTTGGCACTGATTTCTGAATAACAAGAGCATGGACTGAAATGAAATGGAACACACCAGCTTTTGTTTTTAAGTTTCCAAGAGTAGCTGCTGATTCAACAAGAGAAACTATGGTTTCATACTTTTGGATCCTGTGGGCTTGTTCAAAGCCTGCTTGTCTTCTTGGCGTGACTTCATTTGAAAAGATTGCTGTACTAACCAATATGTGCAAATGACAAAGTGAAAAAATGACTTGACCAACAGGCCAGCTAATATATCTCTGAGATACTCTAGCTTCCTAGGAGGTGCCAGGGTAGAATCAGGTTATGAACATAGGTCGGCCTTGAAATTGCCCATAAATCGTGTGTGTGAGTAGGGGGCAGGGGCAAGGGGAAAGGAGTTGGGGGGAGGTAGGAGAGCGTAAAGGGTAGATAAATGGTGATGGGAGGAGAGGTGGTGAACACACAATTCAATATAAATATGATGTATTACAGAATTGTACACCTGAAACCTATATAATTTTGTTAACCAGTGTTATCCCCATAAATTCAATAAAAACAAACAAAATATAAACTAAAACCACAGTGTTTTCTGAACTAGATTAAATTACTAGGAAACGTGAACACGGGCTATAGGTCATTTGTCCTTTTGGAGCCTGTGTGAAATAAAGATGAACTCCTTAAGAGTGAAAACCGTGATTTACATGTCCTTATATGACTTGCTATGAAACTGCAGCAACAAATACATGTAGTAAAATACCCCTAGAACCTATGAGAGTGGACCTTATAGAAAATACTTAGTCAGCGGTGGTTTTAGTTTGCTGATTAGTCCTGCAGTCCCGTGGCCGCTGTACCCTGGGTCCTCCTCCAGGCCCACTAGGTGGGACTTCTGTGACGAGGATATGCTGCCACCAGGTGGCAGTCAGGCAGCATTGGTTTAGGGTCCCGACTGTTTCACTCGGCGTGGAAATTAGATCCAATGCTTTTTTTCTTCCTATCTATAAAGGTATAGCTCTTTATTAAAGGAGCCGAATTTCAACAGCGTCACCCAACATGACATTTATGAAAGATACATTAAACAACAAACTGTTAAGATGATTCAGGCATCATTCATGACCTGTCTCACCAAGTTTTAAAAGCTTCAATTTTTCATTTCTCTTTCCTTTCCCTTCAAAGCTTTAGGACCATCACCAAAAAAATTTGAATGAACAAAAAGTGAGTTGATCTCTAGCTGGTTTGGCTCAGTGGATAGAGCATCAGCCTGCGGACTGAAGGGTCCTGGGTTCGATTCTAGTCAAGGGCACATGCCTGGAATTGCCACTTGCCCCCAGTAGGGGGCATGCAGAAGGCAGTCAATCAATGATTCTCTCTCATCATTGATGTTTCTATCTCTCTCTCCCTCTCCCTTCTTCTCTCTAAATATCAATTTAAAAATATTTAAAATAAATAAATAAGTAAATAAATAAATATGCAAACTTTTTAAAAAAGTGAGTTATCTAAAACTTCAACTTTTAAAAAAATATATTATTTTTATTGATTACAGAGAGAAAGGGAGAGGGAGGGAGAGAGAGGTAAAAAACATCAATGATGAGAAAATCATTGATTGGCTACCTCCTCCATGCCCCACACCAGGGATCAAGCCTGCAACCCAGGCATGTGCCCTGACCAGGAATTGAACTGTGACCACCTGGTTCATAGGTCAATGCTCAACCACTGAGCTATGCTGGCTGGGCTAAAACTTCAACTTTATACCTAAAAAAGGATTTTTTGATCCAGCAGTAACAATATACTTTATGCACTCACTTTCCCTCCTCATTTAGTAAATATAAATCTTCAAGGCATTTTATTTTTCATTAAAAGTAAGAAATGTGGCCCTACCCAGTTTGGCTCAGTGGATAGAGTATTGGCCCACTGACTGAAGGGTCCTGGTCAAGGGCATGTACCTCGGTTGCAGGCAACTAATTGGTATGTTTCTCTCACATTGATGTTTCTCTCTGTCTCCCCCCCCCCCGCCCCCCTTCCAATCTCTTTAAAAATCAATGGAAAAATATCCTCGGCTGAGGATTAATAAAAAAATAAAAATAAAGAAAGAAAAGTTTAAAGGAAAAGTAAGGAATGTGGGTGACGATGTGGCGCTCAGGTAGAGTCCTTCATTGCAGTGGTGACTGGAAACAGTGCCAACAGCTTCCTCAGCATTGTCAGTCTCACAATTAAAGCAGATTGGGGTTCCGCCACAGCAGCAATTTTGAAGGGGATGAAGTCTGCCCCTGCTCCTTCCTGACCCTGGGGTCTGAGGTTTCTCTGTTAATCCTATAAATATGAAGTCTCTGGTATTTTAAATATTTTAATGGTAGTAAAGAGAAGTTTCCCTTAACATGTAAATGTGCTTTGTTTTGTTTTGGTCTGTGGAAAGGTCTATTACAAAGGTGATTTTTCCCTCCAGAATGTTAAGTGGAGAGAGGGCAGAATTGTGAAGAACTAGAAGAGGGTGTTAGGGGGAAAAATGTGAAGGGACCAAGGAAACTAAAAAAACAGGGCCCTGGCTAAGCTGGTGAAATACGCAACTGTTCAAACAAGAATATGCCAGAAGCAAAAAGGACGCACCTGCCGCTGAGAGGGATTTAAGGATCTGTAGGCCAGGTAGGAGCAAAGTGTCCAGGAGCGGGGAGCTTGGAGTCAGCACACTGGGAAACCGGAGGTTGAGGGCTGGCACAGGTTTCTCCCTGTAGCGTGGTCTACAGACCACCAGCCTCAGATCAGCCAGGCCAGCCCCACTGTCACCCCAAGTGACTCTCATGCCTGCAAAGGCTGAGGGCCATTGGAGACTATGAAAGAGCCTGCAGGAGCAGCATTGAACAGACTGTCAAACTACAGTGGGAAGCCTGGGGAGGATTTGGGGGGGGGGGCGGTTAAGAGATCAACCGAAGGACTTATATGCATGCATATAAGAATAACCAATGGACACAAGACACTATGGGGTCGGGGCCGGGGGAATGTCAAGGGAGGGGGGGGGGGCAGGAAAGGAGACATAGGTAATACTCTTTGTAATACTTCAAGAAATAAAAATTATTTTAAAAAAAGAAAGCCTGCAGACCAAGACTGAATGGTGATGGATTTTTGGGCTTCGGTGTAAATGATGAGGGCTGTACGCCTGAGCCAAGAAAACCGAGCACCTGCTGACTAACTATATAGGTTTGCACCAGTCAACACTCCTGCACAAAATAAGATTTACTCTTTCCCTTTAACTATCGGTGTGTGTCTGGCAGGCAGTGGGCTGGGAAGGGAGAGAAAGAAAAGCTTCCAGGAATAAGAAAGGCCAGGACTTTTTCATGCACGGCTGCAGCTAAGTCAGCTCCAGTGCCCTTGTCCCCGTGTCTCCTGGCTGTGGCTCCATGGACCCGTATCTATGCTGCTGCTGTGGCTTGGTGGCTTCCCATGGAGACCCTCCAAGGGCACTGAGCAGACGCAGCCCCCTTACATCGCTCAACATCACTGATGCTTCTGAGGCCCTGGGGTCCCTCAGGAGGGAACGTGAACTTTATCCAAACTTAGGATTCAGACATACATCTGATACCAGGGGCAGAGGAGAAAGGGATGGAAGCTGGACTTCAGAGGATGACAAAGGGGTCCTCAGGGCCAAGGACAGTCTGGTGGCAGTGGCTGTTCTTACACTCAGCTTGGCCAATCCTCCCCTGCCCCACCCCCCACCCACTCCCCGGCCCTGTGCCTTTGTGTCCAGAAGGAAAGGGCACAATTATTCTCAGCTGTGTGATTGTTTCCTAGGGCTCCAATCAGCCTTCTGGGGCATCCATCCCTTTACTTAAAAACATCACTCCAGGCTCCCTCATCCCACCTTCTATGGCAAATCCAGTGATTTCCCCAAGATTTTGATGAATTCTGGGGGCCTTACACTCTCAGAGATACTGTTCTCCCAGCTTCTTGCTTCCACAGAAATCTAGGTCACTTAGCCAGCTGGTGTGCCTTCTAAGGTGAGGTGATATCGCCTCTCACCACACCACCTGACGTCAGGCTAGACACAGTCCCTCTGACCTCGGCTGTCTTGCCAAAGAGTTGGAGACAACAGACTTTACTAAAGATTTGCTTGGAGAAATGGAAGAAGGCTTGTACTCTAGCACAGCTCAGAGCTGCCCATCTCCCCCGCCACACACACACCCCTAAAAACAAAAAAACACTTCACGTTGAATAGTAAACTCTCTATGCTGAGTTTCTTCATCACTTCCAGCTTTCCTCTTTGGCCACTAATTCCAGCCACCTGGCATGGGCCCCTTCTCCCAACCTTCTCACACCCTCGCTCTCTCTCTAGAAAAGTGTGGCCACTTAAAGGGAAATGGTCTTACCTGGAAGAGCAGTGAGCATTAGAGACCATTAAGCAGATGGCAAAGAGCTCCAGGGGACGGGCCTAGTGCAGCGGGTCTGGGCCTTGGAGGTGCGGACCGTGTCCCCTTTCTCTGTGGGCAGTTGGAGACCATGTCTGCAGCAGCAGTCAAGGACATTCAAATAAATCTCCCAAGGAATAGAATGGGTGCAGTCTCTGGTGTCCACATATCCTCTTTCTACATCCTGAAACAATGCCCTGTCTTTCCCTCATACAAACCCCAAATAAATCAACCTGCATGAAGTGTGGTTCGTGCCTCTGAAACTTTAATGTTCACACACACCAGCTGAAGGCCTTGTTAGACTAGAACAGATTCTGATTCAGTCGGTCTGAGTGGGGCCTGGGAGACTTCATCCAGAGCAAGGACCCAGGTGGTGCTGCCGCTGATCCTGGCTGCACTTTGGGAAGCAAGGGTGTAAGCACCTGGTGTTGTCCTTGCCTACCCCACCCCCCCTGCATTTGCAAACAATGACAAAAACAACAACAACACAAAAATCAGTCACTCAGGGAAAAAGACAGTTCTTAGCCCCAATGGCTGCTTGTTCATGGTAGATGGTAGGCTCCACGGTAGAGTGGGGGGTGGGGGGGTGGGGGTGGTGGGGGGGGCGTGTAGGAATGGCAATCCTGAGGCTCCTCAGTGGGCATCCTTAACAAGAAAACCGATTTTGTCCTCACTGGACCGGGCTAGGGACAAAACATGTAAAAACATTCCCTACACCAAAGCTTTTCCTTCTCAGGAGGTGACTCCATGCTGTCTCCTCACTGCAGCCCCTCACCAGTCAGTGACTGTCTTTTATAAAATGGTTCACCACAGGCCGGCCGGTGTGGCTCAGTGGTTGAATGTGGACCTATGAACCAGGAGGTCATGGTTCCATTCCTGGTCAGGGCACATGCCCAGGTTGCAGGCTCAGTCCCCAGTAGGGGATGTGCAGGAGGCAGCCAATCAATGATTCTCTGTCATCATTGATGTTTCTATTCCTCTCTCCCTCTCCCTTCTTCTCTGATATATACATATACACACACACACTGAGTGGCCAGATTACTATGACCACCTGATGTTTGTAGGCAAATTAACTATAATTTCGCGCCGAAGTTGCTAGAGAGCCAGACCATTATAAATAGGGAAGCAGGTTGTTTACCACGACAATAGAAGTGATTATTTTCTGAAGATATGGGTAAACAACAGCCTTTGAACATGGGATATATACACACACCGAGTGGCCAGATTATGATGACCACCCCATCAGTACTTCGTTGGACCACCTTTTGCCTTCAATACTGCGGCGATTCTTCTTGGCATTGACTCCACGAGATGTTGAAAGGTGATGCGAGGAATCTGACACCATGCCTGATGAATAGCACTGTCCAGTTCTGTGAGATTGGATGGTTGTGAAACCAGCTGCTTGATGGCTCTTTTAACTTCGTCCCACAAATGCTCAATTGGATTGAGATCTGGTGATTGTGGGGGCCACCTAAGCAAGGTAAAGTCTCCCTCATGTTCTTGAAAGCACTCCTGCACAATATGAGCACCGTGGCATGGCACATTGTCTTGTTGGAAGAAGCCATCTCCATTGGGATACACCATCAACATGACAGGATGAACTTGATCAGCAATGATACTTAGGTATGTTGTGCTATTCAGACGTTGTTCCACATGAATTAAAGGGCCCAAATCATGCCAGGAAAACATGCTCCAAACCATAACACTGCCCCCACCAGCTTGAAGGGTTGTACTCATGCATGTGGGGTGCATGCTTTCATGCTGTTTCCGCCAAATTCTCACTCTGCCATCTGCATGATGCAACTGGAAACGTGATTCATTGGACCACATGACTTTTTTCTTGACTGTCATGCCAATGCTTGACTGTCCAATCCTTGTGTTCCTGTGCGAATTGGAGATGTTTTATCTTGTTAGCTGCAGACAGCAAAGGTGTTCGAACAGGCCTTCGGCTTCCATATCCCATATGATGCAGTATACGGCTAATTTGCCTACAAACGTCAGGTGGTCATAATAATCTGGCCACTCACGTTCAATAGAAGTGATTATTAAATAAATAATATTATAAAAATATCCCACATTCAAAGGCTGTTAAATCGCATTGTTTACCCATATCTTCAGAAAAAAAAATCACTTCTACTGTCGTGGTAAACAACCTGCTTCCCTATTTATAATGGTCTGGCCCTCCAGTAACTTCAGTGTGAAATTATAGCTAATTTGCCTACAAACGTCAGGTGGTCATAATAATCTGGCCACTCGTGTGTGTGTGTGTGTGTGTGTGTGTGTGTGTATTTAAAAGTGGATCACCACGACTTTAGCAGGGATTTCTAGGTTCCATACTTGACCTTTTAATTAGACAGGCTTTGGACTGTTTGCAGAGAATGAAGTAGGGGGATTTTTAGGGGGGATGCCTTAGTACCCCTAAATCAGTTTGGAGAGACAGCACTGCATTCTCCTTCCAATAACTAGGTTTCCTTCTGAGCACCCAGGAAAATATAACCCAGTATCACAGCAAACCTCTGATGCAGGGTGTCCATTGTGGCATTAGCTGTGGCAGCTGTGCCCAGCCCCAGAGTGACATGTATGTTTAATTCCTGCCAGTGTGCCAGTCCACCCATCCAGCTCTTTTTTGCTTGGCCTTTTGCAGAGCAGTTCCCCAAAGAGTTATAATTAGAATTTT
Organism: Myotis nattereri; assembly: GCF_964212035.1. NCBI lineage: Eukaryota > Metazoa > Chordata > Mammalia > Chiroptera > Vespertilionidae > Myotis > Myotis nattereri. The sequence continues at coordinate 162,976,412 of NC_138075.1, forward strand.
AAAAGCCCATAAAATTCAAGCCACACAAGCCTCAGGAAAGTCAAAAGTCTCAGGGGAAAAAACCCCACATTTAAAAAAAAAGAGTTTGTAGGAAGCAAATACAAAGGAGTAGAATTGGATTAAAACAAGAGCAGTCATACAAAACAGGGCACACTGGTGGCAAAAAAAAAAAAAAAAGAGAGAAAAAGCTGTTTGTTTGTTGAGGACTGTATTTCAACGCAGGAATTTGGGAGGAGAGAGTGGCTTTAGTGAGTGTCTCTGGAGGAATCTTTTAGCAGTAGATGCTTCCACGTGCACCCAACGGTTAATTGACTCCAAATTCACTGAACACTAGACAGTTACTAGATGGGGAAGCAGAGTGAGGGATGCTGTTGTACGCCTGGGGAAAGGGAACAGGCACACGAAAACAGGGAAGAACAATAATGGCGAACATATAGCACACAAGGAGCCGTTTGTCACAGCTGGGCTCTGGTTAAGGTGTGCCACCTTAATGTGCTTGCTTTCTAGGGACTTTAAATCAGGAGGCAAATAGAAACACCAGGGACATTCTCAATGCCAATGGCAAAGAGAGTTTTCCCTCTATATTTCTGGTAATCATAAAATCAGTGATTCTCTGTGAATTACCCTATGGAACTACTACCACTTGTACAACTAACCGCCGTCTCTAATACTCGGTGGCTGATACCAAATCATGTTTGACAAAAGTGATTTAGATGCAGTATAAGCCACTAGTTACCTAAATTGTTCAAGATAATTATTGAGTTGCTAAGTCAGAGCCTCTAAGGCAGCGGTTCTCAACCTGTGGGTCGCGACCCCTTTGGCGGTCGAACGACCCTTTCACAGGACTCGCCTAAGACCATCCTGCATATCAGATATTTACATGACGATTCATAACAGTAGCAACATTACAGTTATGAAGTAGCAACGAAAATAATTTTATGGTTGGGTCACAATAGGAGGAACTGTATTTAAAGGGCCAGAAGGTTGAGAACCACTACTCTAAGGTGTATCGATAGTATCCTGTGTGAGGCCCTTTCATAACCCTTCTGCACTACTCCTTCATCTTGTCACCGTCACAATTATATTGCTAGCATTAATAATACAAAAGGAGCAGAGGGGAGGCCAGACATTATAACCACAGTCACCTGGGCAGCCGCAACTTTACACTCCTGAGGGATCCACCACTGGTTCCAGATCAGTGGGGGAAGGGGTCCAACAAAGGGGAAGATGGGTGCACGGGCAGTGAAGTCAGGTGACATGGGGAAGGTGCTTGCCTGTCAATCTAGCTGAGGGAACAAGATCAGTGGCTAGGACCGCAATGCCTGCCCATGAAAATTTGGGAACACATAATCCCCAGACAAAGGAATTCTCTCTCCTTCCTCATGCTTCACTCCTGCTTCATTGTATCTGTCCGTGCTTTCTCCATAATCATGGAGACCTAGAAGCTACATGGCCCATGGCCAAGCGGACCCCATGCACAATGGACTGCAGCTGGGAACACAAGCTGAGCTAGCCTGATGCTGGGCTGTGCTGTGCTTCAACATGGGACAGAAACTCTGGGCAGTGGCTTTGAGCCTAGCCCTGCTGAAGACAAAATGGGGCTTTTTCCATGGTAGGCTGGAGAGAGACGGGACCTTGGAAACCCAGGGATTTAGTGCCACAGAAATAAAGATTCCCACGGTACCTCCCCCTTCTGCGGAGGTCTCAGGACATTCTTATTGCTGCAGCACCCCAAGAAACCCATTTTCACTGGCAACAGGTGGGAACGCAGAGAGCACCCCACAGATGACAATCTGGTCTCATAGCCTCTGTAAAAAGAGGGTTTGCTATTATTATCTCTGAGGTAGAAACAAATGACCTGAGGTTTGCATGTGGAAATGGCAGGGAGGAGTGAAATCCTGATTCAAGCTGTGGGTCTGTCAGGCTTCAAAGCCCTTGCTCATTCCCTCTGTGTTTTATCACCCCTCCCCCTGCCCCCAAGGAGGCCGGGCTCCCTGGGGAGTGGGGAAGGGGCCTCGCTGGCCTTTCTGTGGGGCTCACTTCACTCTGTGTACAGCTGGCGCCTCCACACTGCACACACATACAGCTCGGAAGACCAGGACAGTGAGGAATCACAGATTGCCGAATACATGCCACAGACTTTCACATACAGGATAGTGTAGAGATCAAATTATATAGGCCTCTGTTGGAAATTTAAGAAGAAGAAAGAAAATCAGCCTGGCTGGCATGGTTCAGTAGATGAGCATCGACCTCTGAACCAGGAGGTCATGGTTCAATTCCTGGTCAGGGCACATGCCCAGGTTGCAGGCTCCAAGCCCAGTAGGGGGCATGCAGGAGGCAGCCAATCAATGATTCTCTCATCATTGATGTTTCTGTCTCTCTCTCCCTCTCCCTTCCTCTCTGTAAAAAAAAAAAAATCAATAAAATATATTTTAAAAAATAACAACAAAATCAACTTTCTAAAGCATTTCCCAGCAACTCGGGGAATGTATGTCTGATTTCACAAGAATAACCATCTCTTCCTCCTCCTCCTCACCACTACCTCTTTTCATCCTGAATCGCAAAATGACAAGACAATCCACACTTGGAGTCAGTCTCATTGAAGGTTTATTTTTGGAGAGCTTTAAAGGACGCTGGGGCCCACCTGTGGCAATGAGGGATCCTCGAGTGCTCTGCAGGCCCCTGGAGCTGGCACCCCGAGCTCTGGCTGTCTTCCAGTCTGGGCACTATATTTAGCCGACTAAAAGAATTCTCTCTGCAGTTGAGCCTGAGGCCATATTTTCATTTCCTGAGTTCACATTGGGGTGACCCATTTCTTCGGGGGCCTCACTTTCTGAACTTGGCTCTGCCATCGCCCAGGAGGGATTTTCAGAGGGCAGGGCATCAATCCTGGGGACTCAGCATGACCATCTATGGGGTGGAGTGATTCAGGGACACCTGCCATGAAAAATAGCTAATTACTGGAAAGGACTCTGGAAGCCTGGAGAACTACGTGTCATCAGTGTCTTACAGCTGTGGAGGATGGGAAATAACATGTGCGGATGGTATTTTTCCACCGAGTGCAGGACCTGGTGGAGGTGTCAGATTTTGACAAAGTTTCGCATGAGAGGCCAGAGGTTGGGGGTGAGCTAGAAGGAGGCCTAGACTGAGGGACTTAATTCGAGATGGTGTCCAAGGCCCTGAGAAAGGGTCTATACTGCCCATTCCTGATGCTACACTGACTTGGCACCATGAGAATTTGCATCACGGAGAGCTAACACAACCTAAAAGTATTCTCATTAGTGGCAAAAAGGCATTTTTACAAAGAATGCTATTGTTCGTTCCCCCTTGCTTGGGAAGTTTTTATCTTGAGAAAGTTTGATTTTAGGACAAAACACAGGGATAAAACGTAGTTTTGTTAAAACATATTCTTTGTTATATACAGGGTGTCCCAAAAGATGTATACACATTTTAACAGCTGATAGCTCAATTTTGAAAATGAAATGTAGTTTAATGAACACTGCCTATACAATTATTCAAAGTGTATGTATACCTTTTTGGGGACACCCTAGCTTTGTTCATTTATTTTGTAAGAGAAATGCGTGTGCACACATACACAAAACACCATGTCAGCTTTGTGGAAACTACCTAAAAATTCAAGAGGGATAGATGATGTTTTCATCTTCCTTAAACTGTAAGGCAGAGGATATATAGTACAAGAATCCAGAAGTCTTTTTATAAAATAAAATTTAAAAATTTAACTCTTTTTGAGTAATGATTGTCACATACATGGCAAATTTATGTGTTTTCTATGGTAAGTAGAGGCGAAGTTCAAATACACACACACACACACACACATGCACGCACGTACACAAAATGTGTACACCCTCATGCTCATAATTTCTCAGGAATCCTACACTGGGAATACTTTTTTGTAGATAACGTATAGCATAAAATGTCAGTGGGTCAACATGCTGCTCAAGTATAACTATGAATTAACTTACCAAAATTCCCATATCTGGGGTGCCAAATTTGCTTTGTAGTTTTGTTTTTGCCATTCAAAAATGTATTTTTAAAAGTCATGTTTTACAAAGGTGTTTTAGAAGCAGTAAAGGTAGATGTTACTATCTAAATTTTTCCAGATGAATATCTAGATGCTAGGCAAGATCGCTTCAAGGTATTCATTCCAATGATGTGAATCTTTTTAAAGTTTCCAACCAATAAAAACTGTACTAACGACTCTGGAAGCACATGAGAACATTAGCTTTACTTTCAGAGGAATTTTAAACTCTTCAGCACATTTTCCATCTAACTGTTACTTCCAGTTACCTGTTTGGTCAAAGTGTTGGCTGCCCTGCTGTTCCTGAGGTGAGGTGTACAAGCTGCCCAGAGGTGTGATCTTGGGGTGCCTCCCCTTGGTTGCTCCCCAAAATCACAAGTGAAGTTCCCCACCTCAGAATCTTTGGGAAAGAAGAATTTATAGATTGTATTCAAGGAAGGCATAACCCATGAAGTGGGCCAAAGGCAATTATTTATGCAAATAAGGGACTTAGTATATTAAGTGAAAATGAATGAACTTCATCCTGTGCCAGCAGGCTGAAGGCCTGGTCTCCCCCTAAAAAAGGCAAACAATGAGCCCAGCTGGTATGACTCAGCAGTTGAGTGTTGACCCAGGAACCAAGAGGTCACCAGTTCGATTCCCGATGTGCCCGGGTTGTGGGCTCAATCCCCATCCTGCAGGAGGTAGCCAATCAATGATGTTCTCTCATCGATGTTTCCCTCTCTCTATCCCTCTCCTTCCTTCTCTCTCTAAAAATCAATTAAAAATATTTTAAAAAAGAGAAACCACTGTGGCCTTCATAGCTCTGTTGCAGGATTTGCTATAATGCTTGCCTTGGCTCTTTGCTGGAGTTTTCTAGAAGAGGTTTGATTTCTGAGAATATTTTCTATCTTCTTGTTTTCAATTTGGAAGACTCACCAGAACTGAAGCTTATGTTTCCCCAGTAGATAACTTTCCAAACAAACAAATGAACAAAAACAAATAATGATTGCCTACATCTGAAACAGTAGCCATTACCTCTATCAGATGCTATGAGAGAACATAGGTGTGCATTGATAACTACCACTGAATGGTCCTACACTGATGGCCATGAAGCAGCTTAAGATCAAATATATTCCAGTGTCTTCCTTCATGAACTGTTTCTTACTGTTTCCTCTTCCTCATTTGAAAGTATCTCTACCCTCCAATTGATTTGAAGTCAGATCCTTTGTTGGTTTTAGTCTATTAATAGCTAACTGTGGTCTGGGAAGATCCAGAACATCTAGAGATAGGTTGAGGTCCTATTCCTTGAGATGGGATGGTCATGAAAAGCATGATGGAAGATGGAAGACAAGCAACTCAAAATAGAAATTTTGGAGCCATCTTAGCCCACATTTTAAATTTACATCTTTTTGTTATTTTCACTTTCTCTGAACCAGGTCAGGCCTTCTCACTCTAGGAATATGGTGATTGCTGGTCCTAACTGGCCTTTTAAAAATATCTCCAGTTCATCATTCACATTTCTGGTTGCAGACTGGATGTGGCAAAAGTATGTTTATAATTGTGCGTACACATAACACAAAGTTTATTCTTGTACTATTATTTATTCATTATTGTATTATTTTCCATACGAGCAATTGTAAATCTACTTTTGCCCCACCCTGTATATACAACTAATAGTTATGCAAAGTTTTGAGCAGGAGGATATAGTGTGATCATATTGATTATTAGTATATGAAGGGTGGCAGAATATGCCACCCTGAAACATGCCACTTTGGCATATGGATTATTTTGATCTGAAGGCAATTGAGAAACAGCAGATCCCAGAAAAGCTCTTTGTCTTCCCTCTGTTTGCCTAAAAGCAAGACATGAGGTGTTTTCCTTCCCCTCTCTGCAGGAAGGACAGAAGTTAATCACTGAAGTTTGGTTTCTTCTCGGCTCAGAGATGGCACCAAAGGAATCTAGATGCTAGGCAAGATCGCTAAACAAATTTTGCTAAAACTTACCCTTATGTACCAGTAGTTTCTCCATTTATTTTTTTGTCCACAATTTGCTCCCTGGAAGCTCAAAGTCCCTTTCCTTTGTCTTGTCACTTCTCTAAAAGTTTATATTTTTTTCTACAATGCTCTATAAACCCAAGTTCTAAGCTACTCTCTGACCTATTCATTGCTGAGTACTCCCACATATATGCACAATACACAGGTAAATAAATTTATGTTTTTCTCTTGTTAATCTGTCTTTTATCAGTCTAATATACCGAGTCCCAGCCAATAAATCTAAACCGGGTAGATGGAAAATAATTTTTCCCCTCCCTTAAATACAGGGTGGGCAGAAGTAGGTTTAAACTCATATATAAAACACAGTTGATTCTTGTATTACTATTTATTAATTATTGCATTATTTTCCATACAAACAACTATAAACCTACTTTTGCCCCACCCTATAGAAGAAAAATTATATCTTCTCAGCCTGGTCAACTTCCCCATCATCTAGCTTCAACCTACCTTTGGAACATATTTTTTATTATATCCCTTCCAACCACACTGGGATCCTGATCATTTTCCACATACATCATGCATTTCCACATGATGTGCCTTTGTTTATGTCTTCTGTTATCATGGAAGGCTTCCCTTCCCAATCATAACATTATCTGTTCTTCAAAAAATATGACTCAGAAGATACCTTTCAGAGTCTCATGGAAACCTTCTCTCAAAATTAATCGCTCTACCCCAGCCTCCCTTTGGCCTATTCTGGACCTCTTGTTGCCTTAGTCTTACTCGACCCTATTTAGTTACCAGAGAAAATTTTACCCTATCTGAAGGCATAAATGGACTGTGCTTCTCTTCTTCCCTCAAACATTTGACAGAGAGCTTTGCACAGAGTAAATGCCCAGCAAACAGGCTTTGGAAAAAGTAAACAGCACAGAAATAGGAAAGAACAGCATGACTTGGAGTTAAATGGGAGCTCGGAGAGACCCAGCCATGTTCCAGACGTCACCGGACCTAGGACAGATAGCTGGGAGTCACTTTCTCCAGGTTCCAAGTTCAACAATATTATATCATTATAACTTCATGGTCCTTTGGGGACAAAATGTCAGGTTCAGACGTAGCCACTGACTACGACAGTTAATTAAGCACAGGTGTCCTCAAAAGCCATTGGTAAAGAAGGTGATCTTGGGCCCGCTGCATGCTCACTAATCCCCGGGGCTGCGGGGGAGCGCAGTGTCATTTGAAATCGGGTTGGCTAGCAGCAGCTTTGTTTAGACACCTGCTCCTCCTCAGTAACCGAAGGTAACTGATATCTGTGTACTGGTACGTGCCCAGACAGGCTTCCAGGCGCAGTCAACTAAAATTATCCTTCTTGAGGGATCTATTTGAATCTGACATTTGCTTATTTATTTTCTTCAAAGTATAGTGGAGCAACCAAGAGGCCGCTCACTAGTAATCCAGGGTAGATGTGCACGTTTTCTCACCTGATACCCAGGGGCTCCAGCCTGGGGGTGCTTTCGGACCCCACAGGGTCAGGCCACGGTGGGTTTTGGGGGAAGGGAGCAAAGGCTGGAGGCTGAAGATTGTTATCCCCATTGAGTGTTCCTCAGGAGGGATGGCCATGCTGCCACCTGTGCTCTTTCTCTCGACTGCAGTGTCTCTGCCGGCCCTATCACCCCTAATCTTCCTCACCCTGGAGTTTTAGGGAGGACGCCCCCTCTTTCCTGGCGGCCTTACCTGTGTATGTGGACCACATTTCTGTCCTTCCTCTGAACTGCTCCTGCCCTTCTGGTCCCTTCCACCCAATTTGCATTTTCTTGGCTTCTCACTGCTTTAAAGATACTGATTTCATCTTTCCTGCCAGAGGGCAAGCATTTTATTTTATTTTTATTTTTTTAAATTATGCGGGCATCCTGGTATAGTTAACAACAGAGTTGGCAGGAACCAGGCCCAGGATGCCAGCCAGCTTCCTGCTGCTGTTCTCCCAGCAGTGTAACACTTACCTAGGTACGAGCCACCTAGGCAGCTGCCTACCGCTGGGGAGAGGGCAAGCATTTTTAGGGCCGAGATTACGCATCTCTTTTGCTTCCCGCCATGGCCTCGCTTGGTAAATACATCTTGGAAGCCATTGCAATCAAGTTGAAGAATATAATGCAATTGAAGTTTCAACTGTGAGAGCACTCTTTTGATGACCTGATTCCCAGAAATCCTTTGGAAGCTAGAAAGCAGACTGAATGGTTGCTTAAACACATACTTCCCTAAAGACCGAAAACATTCCAACAAGGAATCTTACACTGATGGCAGCTTAAATCATTTGTGAGTGGTCCCTTCCCCAGCATGAAGACCGTTCATCGAGTCTCAATGGAAGGGAACTTAGGGAAGGCACAGTTTTTAATCTAGCGAGTCTCACGTGGTGGAGAGGAAAGCAGCAGTCAGAGAAGTCCTCCGAAAAGGCCACGATTAGCTGAAGGGCTGACATATTATAACAGAAGAGATGGGAAACTGCAATTTGCCCTACTGGGTGCTTATCATCATTGAGACTTTTCTAGGCCATATTTAAAAAAAAACACACACGGGGTTTCTAATTCTCATTCTTTCTCAAGTTTAGAATATGGTTCAGCCTTTGGAAATTAATGATGTATTATTATTTATCTTCAGCATCCTATGAAAGCTACAATGGTTTAAGTAACATTTGGAATTTTTTATTCATGTAGAAAGCATGAATCTATAGCTTTAGGAGGTGAGCAGACATTGCACATTTGTGACAGGGAGGCTCCGAGACCTTCAGCTCATTCCATAGAGATAAAAGCAAGGGAGGTAGTGGTAGCAACTCAGATACTGTAAAGTAAAAAAATAGATGTGTGAAACAACAGAGAAGAAACTTTGGGAATGGGTGTGAGGGGAACTTTGGAACTGCAAGGAAATTAGATTTATTTTATCAGATAAAAAGAGCCATTGGCAGTTATGAAGAAAAAAAGACTTCTCACTCTCTTTCAAAACTAATTAGGGATTTAAAATAATATTATGTTGTGATTAAACATGGTGTTATAGGTTAACGACACCAGAAAAACTACCAGACAGGGTTTTACATTACAGTGTGTTGCAAGCTTGTGGAAAGGGAAAGATGAAATTAACAATATCACCACGGCTTTTCATTTAGGAAGAAGAAAGAGTTCTAATTGGTATAGAGAATTTCTCCATTCATCAATTTATTCATTCAAGAACTATTTATTGAGCATCAACTATGTGTCAGGTGGGAAAAGGAGTGAATAAAACAGTCATAAGACATTGTCCCCACTGGAATTTATGTCCTAGCAGGGTGACAGAAAACATTAAGCAATGCATAAAATATACCCTATATTAGATAATAGTACAGGCTGAGGAGACTAAGAATGCAGGCAAGACAGTAGAAAGTGGGGGGTGGGCGTTCTAATTTTAGATGCAATGCCCAGGAAAGGCCTCACTGAAAAGGCTGTGCCTGAGCCAAGGCCTGAAGGGTGGGCAGGGAGAGAAGCGGGTGAGTATCCTGGCAGGAGGCCGGAAGGACAGGGACCCCCGGGCAGGGGTCAGAGCCGCTGGTGGAGGACAGCAGACAGGCGGGTGTGGCTAGAGCAGGAATGAGGGTAGAGCTGCAGGCAAGGCGCAGAGAGGACAGAGGGGAGGATGGATCACTAGGGCCTGCGGAAGGACTTCGCTCTGGGGGCTTTTAACAGAGGACGGGTCGGATTTGACTCAGGTTTTATCAGGCTCACTCTGGCTGCCGGCCAACAGAGAATGAAGGAGGAGGTACTAGTCCCCCCAGGCTGCCACAACAAGGTACCAAAGACTGGATGCTTTAAAGAGCAGAAATTTGATTTATCAGTTCTGGAGGTTAGAAGTCTGAAATTAAGGTGACGGATGGCATGGCTGGTTTCTTCTGAGGGCTGTAAAGAAAAGAACAGTTTGAGGCTTTGCCCTTTGGCTTATAGATGACTATCTTCTCCCTGTGTAATGAAGGTAATATTAAAATTTAGACATGAGCCCTAGCTGGTTTGGCTCAGTCAGCCTGCGGACGGTAGGGTCCTGGGTTCGATTTCGGTCAAGGGCACATACCGGGGGTTGCGGGCTCGATCCCCAGTAGGGGACGTGCAGGAGGCAGCCGATCAACGATTCTCTCCCATCATTGATGTTTCTGCCTCTCTCTCTCTCCTCCTCCCTTCCTCTCTGAAATCAATAAAAATATTTTTAAAATTAGACATGAAATATTTCTTTAAAAGTGATAACAGAAAGCCAGGAAAAGCAATTCCATGAGATTATGGGAAGAAGAGGACGTAAAGGTAAAGTGAACAAGATGGAACAGCAGAGCACTTAGAGCTGAGGTCCCCACCGGGAGGCCCAAGAGCAAAGAGCTGCATTAATAGTCATTATTGAAACATTAGCAGCTGTCATTTAAGAGTACACTTTCCTGCCTGTCTGGGCAAATCTGAAGACCTGGGTCATGGATGGGTGTTCCCTCAGAGAAACGATGCCCTGGGGCTCCACAGCCCTCCCTCCCGCCCCCCTCCCCTTGCCCTCACACAGCCCAGTCACTCTCAAATGCTAGCTTTCTTTTTTTTGTAACCTTTACTGTTGAAAGTATTACATATGCCCCATTCTCCCACACTGATGTCTTCTAGCCTGCCTTCATGCCCTGCCCCAGGCCTTCACCACCCTATTGTCTGTGTCCATGGCTTATGGAATGCTGGATTTCTTAACCGTTATTTGTGCGTGGACACAGACTCACAATCAGTTCTGTCTTTGGGATACTGAAGTGTAGGATCAGCCGCTGCTTCCATTTAGCTCCCAACATTGTGCTTCTGACACATGGCCTTTTCCTCTCCCTTTCGTTACTTGCGTGGGTCCTGGGTAGGCATTGGAATTTACTCCAGTTTAGAGACATTCATGATGAGAAAGAGTAAAGAATGTAAGAATAACAGATTTCTAACAGAAGTTGCAGCCAACTTCTGTATCGAGAAAAGGAAGTAGGTATATTCTTAAAGGGGGAAAAAAAAAAGAGTAACTACCAACAGAATTTATAGCATAGAAGAATAGAGATTGAGAGATGCTGTACTTTCTTTTCTGATCCTGCTATGTAATAGAAGAAATTAGTTTCTCAAAAATGGCAATTTAAGGAGAAGGAATAAGAGATTAAAAAAATCATGAATAAGAAAAATATTTGAACAAGAAGATATAAAAATATAAAAGTGGCAATATAAAAAAATACTTAAGAGTATGGATTCTGGAGTTTGAATTCCAGCTCCGTCTCTTATTAGTTGTGTGGCCTTAGGTGAGTTACTTAAGCTGTCTGTGTTTCAGTTTTCTCTTTCCTCTTTTCCATCCTTAAAATGGTTATAATGAAAGTAGCTGTCTCATTAGATGGTTGTGTGTAATAAATTAGCATAATATAGGTAAAGTGTTTAGAACAGTGCCTGGGGCATCATGAGTGCTATGTAAGTGTAAGCTATTGTAAGAGGCAAGACCAATAGAGAGAATTCATTAACGACGTAAGAGTGGAGGATGGTTTAGAGAACCTTGATATACCACTCACAGGGGATGAAGGCAAGAGAAGAAATTCAGAAATAAAAAGTAAAATGTGAAAAAATATGTTGGGGAAGAGACTGGATCAGAAAAGTTTTCCAGATAAAATTGGTCACATGGCCCCTGGTGCCAAATCTCTCTTCCAATGGCCAAGTTTGCCCTGGTGGTGGGGATAGCCACGCATGGAGGGGATCTTATTTTGACCTTGTAATAAAGCACAATTAGTGACTCATGTCCCCATGTTCAGCATACCAGGAGATAGAGCTCTTTTATTTCTACTGCAGGAGAGGACAGCAAAGAAAGCAAGTTTTTCCAGAATGAAGGTGCAGGGAAGGGTGTGTTAATCTGGGAGTTATGCTAACAGAGGAAGTCACCTCTGTGAAGGATGCTCAGAGATGACTGAGGGCAAGGGTAAAAGTTCCCAACGAGGAAATCAGGGAAATGTACCATAAAAATATTTAAGATCACACCAATAATCACACTTCACTAAAGACGCCTTCCTCAACCACTCTAAGTTGGTCTGCTCTTTTAGTCTCCTGAGAACTTGGTTGTCCCATTCCTGGCACTTAGAACAATTGAAACAATGTTTGGCTACTTCCTTATTGCTCCAAGAGAACTGGGACACTGTTCTGTTCATCACTGGTGACATAGAGGTAACACATCTGCGCCTGGCATAAGCTAGAAAGGAGTGGAGGTGAGGGAGCAGACGGGCTCAGATAGCAGCAATACATGGAAAACTCCCACTGCTGGCAGTCAGGGCCAATAGCACTCCTCTGACGAAAAGGCAGAGGAGGCTGGAGAAAGACAACAGTACTGGCTTTCTAAATTCTTTGAATAAAAATTGGCTAGGTATGCGCAAATGGGAGGAAGAGAGGAAACACAGAGTCACATTTGCGCTTATTGATGAAGTTATTGATTTAGTAGAGATGCATGTCGGAGACATGTAAAAGATCCAGAAGAAGATTCAATGGAAGGACAGGACACATTCTTAAAAAGAGAAGATGCTGCCCAGCCAGCGTGGCTCAGTGGTTGACCATCGACCTATGAACCAGGAGGTCACGGTTCGATTCCCGGTCAGGGTATATGCCTGGGTTGCGGGCTTGATCCCCGGTGTGGGGCGTGCAGGAGGCAGCCAATCAATGATTCTTTCTCATCATTGATATTTCTATCTCTCTTCCTCTCTGAAATCAATAAAAATATATTTATAAAAAGAGAAGATGCTACTATATGAAAGGAAAAGAATGAAACCTTGTGGATGTTACAGCCACAGAAAGGGCTATCATACAGCTATGGAAAGCTGTTGGTAATGGAAAATGCACAAATATTGTAATGAAATAAAATTTGGGGTATTAAGATTTACATATTTAAATACCTATTTTAATAGAAATCTATGAAACGATGTGCACAGAATAACTTGAAAAGTGTTTTATCAATGTTAGCAATTTTCAAAAATCCCAGCAGCGAGGACAATGGGCCATTTGCTCTGCATCCCTTCGGTGCAGATGAAGTGCCCTTGGCAGCACAGCAGTAAGGACAGCAATGAAATGCTCAGGAGAGGGGCAGCTCTGGGGAAGCAAGATAGAGCAAAAGAAAGTTCCAGTTGTTAAGCATATCGCTTGCACCCCTCTCCCCGCCAAATCTTGCTTCCAGTAATATTTTGCTATTTTTTCCTGTACCAACTTTCATAATCTAGTGTTGAGTTCTTTCTCCGCTGTGCTACATAACTACTCAGAAAAGATTTTATATTTATGAGGCTCTAAAAACAGTTCTTGGCATATAGTAAGCAGCTATATAAATATTTGATAAATCAATGCATGATACTAAAATGCCCACCCTCGAGATCTGAATTTAACCTTACACATGCTTTTCTTTATTCTATTTGAAATCAACATGGCTAATGATTTGAAACGGAACTAATGATTGACAAAGCCAGTGGAGATGGGTATGGTAAGTGTGTGAGTATGCTTATTAAAAAAGATTAAATATCCCATTTTCTTATTAAGATCTTCTTTATTCCATGCTCCACCCTCACACTTCTCTTCCCTGCTTAGTGTGATCTAAAGAGTCTTAACTAAACACAATGGGAATTTTATTCTGACATGTTTGAACACCTGAGCTCTTATTTGCTTAGAAAAATAACCTTTCCCTTTTCACTTGTGACTGATTACAAACCCTACTGCCATCCTTAAAAGAAACGTGTCAAATAAGTGTTTATCATCCTTGTTTTTATATATACTTTATTGCTCTGGGGGAGGGGGGCAGATTTGGATTGAAAAAAAAATAGAGTGTATTTATTATTATTGTTTTATCAGCAGATGGACCAGACCAAATTCATGTCTCTTCCACTCCACATCTCTAATTCACTACATTATAATCCTTCTGGTGAACTGTGGGAAATTTCTCCCCTCCCAGTTGGTGCTGCCTGGACTACATTTAGAACTCTGCCATGTGTGCCTCTTGCCTTGTGTTTCTTTTCTCTGCCCAAATGTGGAAAAGCTGGATTGAATGGAGGGGGAGACACAGAGGCAGGACTACTGTGCCCGCACCTGTTGGAATGGCAGGTCCCTGTGCGTCCCTCTCTGCCCCTCACTCCTCACGTCCCGCTCTCCAGCTATGCAGGCTCTGTACTTGTCTTCCCTAGCCCAGTTCTGGCCCCAGTTCTTACACAGTGTCCATAATAGGAGCCATGCATGAAAGGAGCCCGATGAGGGAAGAGGCGAGAGCTGCAGGCTGGGCAGTATAAGGAGAGTGTGTACCATGTGACCTGAAACAGCAGATTTGACACATCTGTGAGCCACCATCGTGACTCTACTTTGGAGAACTTTTCAATCCACACTACCTCGCAAGTTAACATAAAATTGGTTGTTGGATTAAGGAAGGACAATTAGTAACAGAATAATTAATACTATAGGACAAAGGGAGTTTATTTCAGAGGTAATAGCAGCAACAAAATACTAAAATCTATATGTTATTCAGCAGTGAAAGGAATTCATTCAGAGCTATTACTTTGCTGTTCTTATGAGGATTATTGTGGCTGGGCAATGTATCCAGTTCATTCTTTGGCAAACTGATTGCTAATTTTCCTTTTTAAAGGAGGGACAGTGGGAACTCTATCCCAAGACTGGGTTCTAGCCTGAGCAGTTTCCCTGATATTATTTAATTTCATTGCACCTCAGCTTTTCCATTTGTAAAATATAAGGTTTAGTCTAGATCAGGGCTCAGCAAACTTTTTCTGTAAAGACCCAGAGAGTAAACATTTTAGGTTCTGTGGTCTACACAGTCCCTATCACAACTCAATTATTTGCTGCAGCATGGACATAGACAACAGGAAAAGGAATGTGTTCCAATATAACTTTACTTACGTGGCCCATGGGCCGTAGTTTTCTGACCGCTGGTATAGAACGACTCATTTCCCAACTGTTCTTCAGAGATGTTGGGTTGCATAAGAGAAGAAGAAGGAGTAGGGAGCCGGAGAAGGTCAGGTTCTGCAGCTCTCACCCTCATTTCAACCAGAGCAGCTCATTTTTATATCTTGGATTTCCAATTCATATTATTTTTAAAGGTTTCTCAGTTAAAAAGCATGTAAAAAAAAAAACACTGCTTCTCTAAAGTCCCCACGAAAATTGTATGCTCATAAGTAATACCAACCACTTCATGCTTTAGACCACCTGCCTCTTCCCCATTCTGCCCTCCAACCGCCCACTCCACCCCTACCCCAATGATCTGATGATTTCTAGGTCTTTGTTTCTAGTTCAGAAGCCTCCTAGATGAGACTCCTATATTTAGTTCCCTCTGGATAACTATCTTGGCTGGACTGCTCCATAGGCTCCCCATAACCCATATATCCAAAATGCAAGTCATTATTTTTACCAACAAACCTGATTCTCTTTTTTCAATTGAGCTAATAATTCCAAATTCCCTTTAGTGACACAGTCTAGAAACCTGAGATTTTCTCTTCTCTCCATCTCCACTGGAAGCCAGTCAGAGGGTCTGACAGATTTTCTCTTGTGCTCACAGGTTCCAGTTGTCCCCTCCTCTGCATTGGTACCTCTGTCCTAGTTTAGGCCTCCACTAGCTCTCATCTGGGCCATTACCAGATGAGAGAAAAGCACGAAAGAGAAACTGGAGATGAGGGATAAGCTAGTATTGGCCACTCTTCACCTGTGAGCATGTTCTGTCTATACAGATCCGAGCTAGAAACTTACCTGGTTAAAATCCTTGATCAGCCTCTCACCCTGTGCAAGATAAAGCACAAGTTCTTCAACCTGGAATAAACATAAAGTTGTCAGTAACTGACTCCCACTGATTAAGTAAAACCATTTTTTTTCTGTAGGTCAGCGTTAAATATAGTAATGTTGTCACTGGCCTCCTCTACTGCCATCCCCTCACACTTCACATGGGATAGCGCCCATCTTCTCATTGGCTTGGTCAATTTCTACACATCTGGCCCATCGTAATGCTGGTGGACATTTCTTCCAGATGTCTGCCAATTGCCAGCTGGTAAAATGTTTCCTGTCTGTGTTTCCATAGCAACCACCACCAAGGCCAGCTGGAGCACTGAGGTATAGGGCTGAAGTTATCGAGGGACCTGTTTGTGTTGCAGTCCCCGGTACACCTTCAAAGGTCTGAGGCCTCTTTGACGCCCCTCTGCCTGGCCTGGTGCATTTGGTTAATTGAACTGAACTGAATGGAATGGAACAAAACTAGCAGGTTCTTAGCAAATAGTGATCAGTAGCCAATTAAACTGACCGGATTTCATAGTTGTGTTTGAGGTTCAGAGTCATTGGGAGATTTGATCCCGGCTAATGTTTTCATCTGTTAATAAATATGATTTGAAGCATAAAGCATTCATCAAATGAGCCATTAGCTTTGAAAATTAAAGGCTAGAATAAGCCAAAGTTGAATGTTCAGCCACAATATTTATATCACAGGTAATGGTTCAAGTAAAGTATTCCTGGAGTTGGATTGAGGGAGAAAAAGCATTTTTATAGTATAAATAATGCAAACTTTCATTCCCAAGTTCTCTGAATGTGCACAATTTCTTTCTTCTGACTTTCCTCTTTACAAACAGATCTGCATAGATGAGGATGACATACGTCAGCACCCCTCTCCTAAAAAACAACATACTGAGGAGATTGCAGACAAATAGTAGCTTAGGTAAAAAATAATTCTCCATCCTAATTATAGCAACCCAGCTGTGAAGCTATATGTGGTGTGGGAACAGACATATATATTGGGCTGTTGGCATGGGGGAGGTAAGCAAACTTTTATTTATGCCAGGATGGAATGTTTCCAAATAAAGCTCTCCTGCCTGGAGGAGACGTAGACAACATACCAGCCAGTAGACAGCATCTACTAATTGGCCACGTGGCTGTGTGGGACTCCTAGAGAAGACAGCCCGAAGAGGAAGGCAGCAAGTCATCAGCAGGTTCATCCTAGGGGCCAGAGCCTGACACCCTGTAGGCTAGAACCAGGTGAAACTCCACAAATTGGAGGAACTTTAGTGAAACAAACAAAAATAGAAGGCTTAGATAGGGGCACATATTGAACACTAGTCCTAGATACCGTGTCCAGTGGAGGGTTCTCACAGAAAAAGCCTCACGGTGGCATCTTCCCTTTTCTGTGAAATGCCAATCCAAAGCATTAGGCGATTGTGCTTACCCATATGTGTCAGGAGCCTTGTCCCCACCACAGAACCAGGCATAACAATTAGTAAATGTTTTCAATACGGTGTTTCCCTACTTATCCATGGAGGACACCGTCCCATGGATGCTTGAAAACGGATAGTAGCAAATCCTCTGCATGCTATGTTTTTTTCTATACATCTGTATGATAGAGTTTAATTTATAAATTAAACTAAAAGATTAACAAGAATAATTAATAAAATAAACAATTATAATGATACTAGAGGCCCAATGCACGAAAATTCCTGCAAGAGTAGGCCTTCCTTCCCCCGGCTGCCGGCACTAGCTTCCCTCTGGCACACGGGACCCGGGCTTCCCTCCTCCTGCTGCCCACAGGGATTCAGGCTGGCTTCCCTCCAGCCCTGGCTTCGTCAGGAAGGACATCCGGAAGATGTCTGGTCTAATTAGCATGTTACTCTTTTATTATTATAGATGCTGTATTAAATTTATGTGAGTGTGGTCGATCTCTCTCAAAATATTATATTACACTACATCTAACCTTTCACTTAAAGGAGGCACTTTAGTACTTCTCTTTGGCACGTCTGAATTGCCACCATCACTAGTCTTGCCCTTTGGGGCCATGATACTAGTAAGTAAAATAAGAGTTACTTGACCAACAGCACTGTGAGACCCCAACAGTCTGATAACAGAGAAGGCTACTGAGTGACGAACGGTGGGAAGTGTGTGCAGTGTGGATACGCTGGACAAAGGGATGATCCACATTCTGGGCAGGAAGGAGCAGGATAGTAAGAGATTTCATCACGTTACTCAGAATAGCACACAATTTAAAATTTATGAATTGCTTACTTCTGGAATTTTCCATTTAATATTTTCAGACTGCGGTTGCCCACGGGTAACGGAAGCTACAAAAAGAGAAACCACGGAGAAGGGGGGACTACTGTAGTTAACACTTTCTTGCCCATGAGAGGGAAAATGAAGACAAAGAAGGGGCAAACCAGGCTGTGTGCAGAGGCTACCCGAGAACACCCAGGTTTCCGTGTAGCCTGTGCTCAGAAAGGGCTGTCGCCTTGGATACCGAGGCTGTGTGTGGAGGATGTGTGCAGGATTTCATGGCTCTTATCACGATCAAGGTAAAAATCTGAATATTGCAAACGCTGTTTTCCTCCCCTTCTACTTTCCCCTCCTTCCCTCTTGTGTCAGAGCTGTGGTTCATCAGAGGAAGCAAGATGACCGTTCTCAACTTAGTTGCATGGAGTCTGATTTTACTGCCACACCAGGGTCCATATCTATAAGGAGCCCATAGATATCTCCAGTTTCCTTTAGCCTTCACTCAGAGTTCCTTAAGTGTCTGCTGTATCTCCCCTATCTTTTCTGGCTCTCACCTACCATTCTTGTGAGGATCACTAACGGCTTCCTCTAGGCCTGGACCGTGACCTCTTGTCTAATTGTTTTTCAGACACCCTGTGCTTTTTCTAATGAAGATGAAGATGAAGATGAATCGAACAGCGTGCTTCATTTAGCCGCTCTTTACTGAACGTCTATTACTAGTATATGCCACACACTACTGTGCGGAACTTACAAATGTTATTTACAAACGCCCATGTACTCATGATCTGATGTTTCTTCTCTGTACAGCTCACTGAGTTAGGTATCATCATCTCCATCTTTTATATGAAGAAACTGATGGTGAGAAAGAGGTTTGGTCACTTCCAGTTGCCACGTAGTAACAGGCAACGCTGCATTCAGTTGTGTTCTGTTTGACCCCAAACCTCAGGCTCTTTCTATTTGACAACTTTTGTTGCACGTGGCTGCATGTGGTTCACCACTTTTGTCTCTTAGTTCCTCTTCTGAGTTGGCTTCATTGACTTTTCTTTCAAAGTATCCTACATGGCTCACTAGTACTTTTGTGTGGCAATTTCCAAACGTGTCTTTCTGTTCCAACTTAAGTTTAGAGTACACCACTACCGAGCGTTCTCAGAGAATATTCTCAGAGTATTTTCCCCAGAGCTTTATAGAAGACAAAATATCTCATCATTTTTCTCAAGCCCTCACTAATTTAGTTATTTTCCATAACTCTGAGGGCCCTTATAAATTGTCCTGTTCCCTAATAACACAATCTTTATGACAAATTTTAATATTTTCTGTAGCAATGTAGTAGGGAAATATAACTATTATATTTTTGAATTTTCTCGAACGGACTTCCCTTATGTCTTTCAAAAGCATACTTTAGATTCCTCTGATTGATTCACTAGGGAAGGTTCCAAATTGTTGTAGCAGGAACATAAGAAATAAGGGGTTCATATTCCTCTTCTGCAAAATATGATTTTGCAATGATAATTTCGAAAGTGAGGCATTTTGGAGAGTGAAAATTATAAAGTTCCTTTATCCTCACCTTTAGCTTATTAAGGACCAGGCCTGGTGTACTTGTTCATAAAGATTTATTTAAGGGAAGACCTGACCTGACCGAAAGAATAAAGGAGGAAAGCCTTTCTCTTTCTAATGGGGACGGACTATGGGGGAAGAAGGAGATTCCAGATGGTGACGGGGGAAGAACCACCCAGAGGAATTCTACTTGCCTGAATGTGCTGGAGAAAGGCTGCCAAGCTCTAAGAGAAGCCAGACTTGTGAGCACTTCCAATAAGATTCAGAGAGATGGTAGAGCGGTACCAGCAGAGGTGAGCTTAAGAGATCAGATCTCTTATCTAAAATAGTCAAACTAATAGAAGCAGAAAGCAGAACAGTGGTTACCAGGGCTTAGAGAGAGAGGGAAATGGGTCATTTCTGTTTAATGAGTATAAAGTTTCAGTTATACAAGATGAATAAGTTCTAGAAATCTGCTGCACAATTTGCTAAGAGAGTAGATCTCATTCTCTCTCCCCCCCACCCCCCGCCTCTCTCTTTCCTATGGCACTGACATTTACCACACACATGACCTGGAGAACATTTATCATTTGTAAAAATGAAGGTAATAATAATACCTACATCATAGAACTGTTTTTAGAAGATGCATATACTAGTAAATGTTAACACATAGATAATATTCAGCACATTTTAGCTCTTTAGTTTCTTTTTAAATGAAGTGTAACCTAGATATTTTTAAAGGTAAACATGTATAATGAATACCTTCTTATTTCAATAGAACCTTTTTCTAAAACATCACTCTAAAGAGTTGACTAGCGCTCAAGCACATGCCTGGGCCTTAATTGGTTTCCAATCGTCTGCTGTTGGGCATTAAGTTTATTTCTGTCTTCTCACTGTTCCAAATAGTTCTCACACAAATATTCTTAGAGATACATTTTTGGAACAAATCCTAAATGGTTTTTTCAGGTTAAATTCCTAGAAGTGCAATTTCTTGGTTAAAAAAAAAAATAGGCCTATTTTAAACTTTGAATACGTACATATTTTTAGATTGCTTTCCAGTAAGGCTGAACTCACAACTGAGGTGCCTTTTTATAAGTTTGGCAAAACATCTGACTACTTATCTTTCTTCATCCTTGACAATATAACTAAGATTCACATAAAGTTCTGCTATGAATCAAGGAAACTTCACCTGGAACAAGAGGTCTGACATTGATCTTTCCAGATAGAGTGAAATCCAGGAGAAGCAGGGAAAGCGGGTCTCATTTGACCTCCCTGGTCTTATATGGCTGGCTGCCAAGTATAATTTCCTTACAGATACAACAGACACGCCTGTCTTCTCTTTGTAAATCATTTTGCAATGATTCTTGTTGGAAAGACACCTGCATTTTTCATGGACCAGCATTCTACTTCATTCGGTTACATTCTTAACTGAAAAGGACACACATACACACACACACACACACAATTTTATTACCCTAAAACCCCCTCCGGTCTTGAGTCTAGCTCTCGCCCCCACATGGATCATCACTGCGATGACTTCCTTAGGGGATTACTCACAGGAGCAAGAACAGTCTGCTTCATGCATGAGAAGACTGAAAGCCACTAATCTACAGAACTTAATTTAGAAACAACCTGCAAAAGATAGTTAGCAACTAATGAAGGTTAATGGTTCTCCTGGCTTAGCTATCACTGTGTAAAGCCTTTCTTTTGCATCTGTTACACCCAGGAGGCCAGAGAGGACTAGAAGACCAACATGAGACAAATAGAGGTAGCCCTTCTGCCCCATCCCTACTTAGGAAGGGAGCTGAATTTGAGAGTAAGGACCAGAGTTTAATTGAATTGGGAGTGAAAAAAATTGTAGACGGGGGCAGGAAAGGACTCAGCCCTGGAGGGAATGTTATATGGAGGAGAAGTGGGGGGAGAGGAGGATTTAGAATCCAGAAGGATGGCACAGCCACTGAGATATTCCCAATTAAGAGGCTAAAATGATTTTGAAATTTAATTTACTTTTTAATTTACTGGAATCGACTGGAATCGAACCTGGGGCCCTTCAGTCCACAGGCTGACGCCCTATCCACTGAGCCAAACCGGTCAGGGCGAAGGTTTTTGAATATGGGAATGGCATAATTGGAAGTACATTTCTAAATTGACAGCAAAAAATTACAATGCTCTTCCTGGATTTGGGAATACCTGTTAGGAAGTATGTTAATTGTCTATTGCTACATAATCAACAATCCCCAAACTTACTAGCAGTAGTTTAAAACAACAGGCATTCATTATCTCACAGGTTCTGTAGGTCAGCGATGTGGGTGTCGTTATTGGCAGGACTCAGCTCTTCATGGGCTATTGGACTGTGAACCTCAGTTCCTCCAGGGCCTTTAGCCAGAGGCGCCCTCACTTCCTTAACAGTCAGCCTCTCTGTGGGGCAGCTCATCACAGGGCAGCTGGCTTCCATCACAGCCAGCAAGGGAGAGAAAGGAAAGGTCAGCCCAGATGGAAATCAGAGTCTTTTATAAAAATATATATTTTTATTGATTTCAGAGAGGAAAGCAAAGGGAGAGAGAATCTGCAACCTGGGCATGTGCCCTGACCTGGAATTGAACCATGACATCTTGATTCGTAGATTGACTCTCAACCACTGAGCCATGCCTGCCAGACTCAGATGTCTTTTAAATCATTGTACTCCCAACACCTAGCATGATGACTGACATTTTCTTCTTCTTCTCCTTCTCCTCCTTCTCATTTCCCTCCTCCTCCTCCTCCTCCTCCTCCTCCTCCTCCTCCTCCTCCTCCTCCTCTTCCTCCTCCTCCTCTTCTTCCACTTCCTCCTCCTTCTTCTTCTTCATCATCATGATCATCCTGTAGTGAATGAGACAAAAGAGACAACTGAACTGCTGGATATTTCATAAAAAGTCCCCATAGCCTGTACCATTTCACAAACTTGCCCTGCTGAGGTCTTTTCCTTCCTCCTTCTGTACCTTTCCCGATACCTTCTCTGTCTTGATTTCTCTGTGGCTTAAAATATACTTTGCTGCTCTCAGAGAGTGTGAAACGATTATATTCTGTCCTGGCTCCTGACTGGAAGATCAAATGACTTTAACTGCTGGCTCACTTTTTTACCTTCATTTCCCTTTCAGTATAGTGAGCATGCATTTTCTCTTTAGTAAAGGCTTTCTAACGTATTTAGCTTAACGGTGTTTTTCTGTTGAGGAGTATTACTAATGTGTGACAGAAAGTGCTGAGAGAGTGAAGGAAAGTGCCATGGTTGGCAGCACTATTAATAGCAGTTTGGGAAACTGAGATCTGCAGGCGCAGGACTCCAGTCCAGCCTGAGGACTGACGCCCGTGCCAGCCAGCAGGGACCAGGAATTTTTTGGAAGCATCGCCCTGTAAACAGTATTCACTAATCTCCCCTCCGCCCCTCTTTATTTTATCAGGCTACTGGTCAATGTGACACAAATTAATATAAAATAAGGCAAAAATCATACTGTATTTGTTAAATTGTTTCGTGTTATATTTATTTTGATAAGTTTTCATTTTGTTACTATTTTCCTGAAATCGAGTGTATGTTTTTACATTAAGATAAAGAAAGAATTTATTTCATTTTCATTCATGTTTTACCATATATACACAGGTATTACTTGGGATAATAATTTTTTTGCATAATGATGAAGTGTTAGAATAAAAGTCAAGGCCTGAGAACTACTTATTGCCTTAGCCTTTCAATTTGGAAACCAAGAGAATAAATATTAAGAAAAGGCCTTTATCTCTCTCTCTCATCCAAGGATATTTTTTAATCCTCATCCGAGGATATTTTTCCCGTTGAATTTTATAGAGAATGGAAAGGAGGGAGGAGGAGGAGAGAAAGAGACAGAGAAAGAAACATTGATGTGAGAGAGACACATTGATTGGTTGCCTCCTGCATGTGCCCTGACCAGGCTGGAATCAAACCTGAAACTATCTCCCAAAGAGTTAAAAAAATACCCTAGGCTTATTTAGCAAATTTTACTTGCTTATAACAAGATTTATGAATGGATTATCAATAGTCAGAATGGAGAACACATGCACAATTGGGTAGCCACAATTCTGAAGTTTAAAGTGGTCTGTAAACCAAAAGGGTTTTTATTTGCTTTTGCAGCAAACTCATTTGGCAACAAAATCTAACATGAACTGATGATGCAAGGCTATTGATTAACTTTATTTATTCTGCCGACTGAAAACATTTTACTGCAGTAATATTAATATGTTTGATTTTGGGATGTTGCCAAGGCCCCACTGAAAGTGTGACAAAAAATAGTTTATATACTTTACTACCATGAAAGGATGTAAAAAGTGTGGTGTCCGTAACATATGCAATATCAACATTTTCAAGTGGAAGATTGAGGACTGGTATAGAATCATAAATAGATGTTCAAGTTGGAAGGTGCCTAAGAGATACTATACGTATTCCAACCTCCTTGTTTTATGAATGAGGGCGCTGAGTCCAGAGAAGTGCCAAAGGTCTTACTACTCGGTTAGTAGCAGAGATAGAAATAGACTCTAGTCCCCAGGTGCTCAATTCCTGGGCTCCTTCTACTCACAGCCTGTAATGAGCTGTTTCCAGTGACTGGAATTTCTAAACAAGTAAAATGGACTTGAGCGTGTCCTTTACTCAAGACTCACTATTGCAAAGTGGAGGGAGACGCAAAACTGTGCACATCACTACTTTTGAAAGAAAGAGTGCCCCTTATCTTTTCCCAAATTGATCCCTATAAAACTATTCTACTAATCAGGACAAGGATTGTCACCATCACAATCTCCCCAGTTTGTTAGGCATGGTTTCAAACACTTAAAGGAGAAGTCCTAGACCTCATACTTTAATTTAACTCCATCTTTTGATGACTTTCTATGAAAAAATCACTTCAGAATGCATATTCGTTTTCTTAAATATATTTTTACTGTTGATAGTATTACAGATATCTCCCATTCCTCCCCACCTTTACCCCTTTTCTCCCAGCCCCCCCCCCCCTGCCAACCCCAGATCTTCACTACCCTATTGCCCATGCCCATGGGCTATGCATATAAGTATGTAAGTTCTTTGGTTTATCTTAATCACTAGGAATTTGCTGGGCTTCTATGTGCCCAAGATTATGAAGTGATTAAATCAGTTACTTTCAACCAGGGGTGATTTTGTCTTTCAGGGAATAATTGGCAACCTGTCACAACTTGGGGCATGCTATTGGCATTTAGTGGGTAGAGGCCAAGGATGCTATTAAACACCCCACAATGCACAGGACAACCCCTTGCCCCAAAGGTCAAAGGCACTAATCTTGAGAAACGCTGGGACCAAATATACACCATTGTCTTCTTCTTCAGAGACTCTGTACTCTAATTGCAAAACAGCAACCTAACCCACATTCATGGAGTTAGGAAGAATAATTAAATACTAAACGAAGTGGTCTAAAGATTTAGAATCAAAGACCAAAGTTCAAGCCCCACCCTGCCACTGATTTCCCTTGTGACCTTTGGAAAATCACTTAAGCATTTGGGGCCTCAGTTTCCTTATCTCTAAAACAAGGTTAATGATAACTAACCTATATATTTTATTGGGCCGCTGTGAGTATCAAAGGAGATAGTGTTTTTGAGAATACTGTGAGAACTGTAACACATTATATAAATATACTATGAATAAATATAGTTTGCCACTCATTATATCACTGTCTTTCACAAAATACAGACAGTGTGTTCTGCATCCACCAACCTAGCACCGAACTTGTAGAGTACCCACCCTGGTCTCAGTGGACAACACCGTCACCACGGGTAACAAGTCAGGAACACCACATCCTCTTGATCCTTGTCTTCCTCTTGCTCCCAATCAGCCACTGAGTCCCAGGGAACCTACTTTTTAAAAATCTTTTCTTAAGAGGGTAAATGCAAGAATACAAATTTAGATAAATATCCACCCACACACTCACTGATGAGTCAGATTTTGCGTCACAGACAGATGTCGCGACACTGTTTAATTACACTTCGTTGTCCTCTACCTCTTCCTGCATCTTGTCCTCTTACCTCTTAAGATTTCTTCCCTTTTTGGGGAAAAAATGTCTTCCTGGAGACTTAGTAACAAATCCATTGCTGCTGATACCTCGCTGCCTTTGTTTTTGGAAATAAATCGACTAAAGACCAGGTGAATAGTCCTTTTCAGAATGGAAATCAGGATATAAGTGAAGGTTTGTGAGGTCGTCATTTGAGATCTAATGGAGGAGCTCAGATCTTCAGAATCTCTGAGGAACTCGGACATCTTTCTAGAAGGCATGAGCGAATTGGCCAAACTTATGTAAACTTTATGTAAAAGATTTACTTTGGTTTAAAAATTTACTCTCTAAAAGATGTGTTCTTTGTGAAATTATTTCTAATAGTGTAACAATGACTCTCCCAGTGTAATGAAAACATATTTTGATTTACAAACAAATGTTTTAAAGGCACATCTCTTCTAATGCATCAGGTAATGCACATGGGGTGGGAAAGAAAGCACAAATGGGCGATCACCGCATTGATGGAAGAATAGCGCAGGCACAGTTAGAAAAGAGAAGGAAAGTGACTTCTTTCAAAAATTGATCAGTTCAGATTATTTACTAGAACCGAATTCACTTTTTAAACCCATAGTCTCTTCATTGCTCATAACATACAAATCTCATACTATCGTTTAATGTGGGTATACGTTAACACAGACAAATGATTAATTTTTATTTTCTTTCCCTTGATGTTTTGAGTTCTATGGTAGTATCAATCTCAGCATGCAGTTCTTAGATGAAACATTTTTCACAAATTCCGTGTCACTCAATGGAATATAAAGGGACATTATACAATTAAGTTATATTACTGGCTGGGTATTATCAAAAACTTCAATTCCACCGTTTTCCCCTGTGATACTCAGAAGGGTTATATTTTTCCCATGACACATACATTTCCACCCATTACATAGGGTCATGCATGTTCTGATTTGATCCTACCCATAAAGCGAAAGACAACAATCTTGCCTGGTTGTAGCAGTTGGTCTGGCCATCACACCCACCATCACCCAAAGCCAGACTGGAAACTTCCTTCTGACCATGCACACTAGGTTCCTTTTTTCTTTCCAGGCCGTACATCTTTTTGATGCTAGCTTTCCCCATGTATGAAGACCAAACCGTCTCCTGGTGGTAGGGATGGTTAAGGAGCAGAGGAGTGGAAACAAGATAGATCTCACTTCACAAATTATAAGGAAACTGGCGTTTGCTTGTGTACGCTAATCTCTAACATGCTATAGAATAGATTATTCTATTTGATTTTGATATCATTTCCTGGGACCTTATAGTTCCCACTCGCCAGTTTCCTCTCTGGTGTTCAGGCTTAGGGGTTTGCACTGAGAACAGCAATGTCAGAAGGATGTCTGCTAGATTTATATGGCAGCTTATAATGGAAAACCACGTATCAGAATAAAACTTGCCCCTTTAAAGTTCCAATAGAAACCTCTTAAAGTTTCCAGGAGAAACCTCTTTCTAAATCAGAAAAAGCCCACCCTCTATTCTTTCTTTCATTGAGCTCCACCTAATGGCAATTTCATGCTTTTCAAAAGGGACGGAATTCATGGTGTTCAGGTGTCCCCCAGGGCATCCAGAGAGCTGAGTTTGGGCTTTTCTCGGTGACAGAAGTAAGCCCTGGGATTTATCATTTGCTGCATCAGGATTTTACTGATTGGATTGATTTCAGTCCTGGGCACAGAGAAAGTCAACAAAAGAGAAAGGGTATGTTTTCACTGAATCATTTCACAAAACAACATACCCTCAGTGCACAGATCCAAGGAACCTTTGTCAGGGTTAGGGCCATCCAGCTGTTCTCAATGCCAAGTCAGATCAGAAAATTGCAGGCTTGAGACTGAAGCCTGCAGGAGGCCTCTCTAGCAGCCCTCCCTGCATTAGCTTATGGCACTGAGGCGATGCGGAAAATGCACACCGAGGTGGGCGTGCATTTCAAGATGGAAAGAGCAAGAGCAAAGCTCGAATGCTTCATTGGTCACGACATTGCTCACAGGGGTGGAGAGACCCACAGGAAGTGCTCTGAGGGTGTCATTCAGTGGCTGCTGGAGGCACACTCTGCTGAGTCACTGGCCTTGGCAGGGTGAGTTGGCTGGGACCTTGTAGGCAGGTGACAGAGAGAGAAACAAACCTGTTCTTGAAACTTAACAGTAAGTTGCTTTCCTAAGACTCACTTTTTATTTTAGCCCAATCCCTTCTTTTCTGTATTTCTTATCTTTGAGCCATTCAGACAGCACCACAAGTATATTTACTTATAAATGTATTGAGTAATTGCAAATATTTTAGCCTCCAGGAGCAAGGAGCCTCTTTCTCCCCTCCCACTTTCCCTTTTCTCCAAATGTACTCGTATGTAGGCACATGGACACACACACACACACACACACACACACACACACGCACACGACAGCCTGGGGAATATTTATGGTTGTGGACTGGAGAAATTAATCTAACACCAGAAACAAGATAATACAAAAACTGAGGACCCCCTCCCAGGCACCTGGATCCTACGTCTGGGACTAAAGGAATCTGATGTGCCCAGGACCACCCTCACCCCAGCATGGACTCAGGCTGACTTTCCAGGTGGGATCCACCAGGAAACTTCGCCGGCTCCCCACCTTGTGCCTTTTACACCAACTTGCTTGTTTGGAAAGATTTCCTATTCCATGAGTGAGCCGGCAAATATTTCCGCTGAAAGACTGTGAAAGGTGGGAATGAGACATCCGGAAGCAGCTGTTTGAGTTCTACAACACCCATCAGGCCAGCTGGAGGTCCCTTTATTATCTCTTTGTTATTGAGAGAGGTTGCTGCCTATGGAGGAGCCCAGCTTCTCAAAGGCATTGCCTTTCAAGGGTCTTACTATATTTACCCATGGCCAGTGGGGGCGGCTTTGCTTCTCCAGCCAAAGGTGAGTGATTATTAACCAGATGATCTAAGGGCTAAGGTGACTCTGAAAGCGAGGCAGGAAATGCAGTCATAGATCTCTTCAGTTCATCGTCCCCTCTCCCCAAACCAAATACTCCTCTGCTATCTGCTCTAGCTTTTGGTCACAATTTGCTTGCTACTGAGAGAATTCTTATCTTGGCCTGACTTCTCTTCAAGGGCACAACGTGGCAGTATCTGTAAGGAAATCTGAATTTAGAGAATAGAAAGTGCCCTCTGAGCCTTCCCATGATGATCATCCCGTGGACTGGCCAGATTGTTGCCCAGGACGAGTTTCATAACCCTGTGGGAATGTATCCTTCACTTCGCTTACAGCTTTGCTTTTCCACCCTGCATGGAGCACAGACTCCAAATGGATTCATTAGCATGCATGCAACCTTACAGCTAACACCCACACTGCACCTCAGGCTTAAAGGCAATAACCTGAGCCCATAATCCTCTTCCTTCCTTCAAACAGGGCAAGATGTACTGCCTCAATTCTTCTCCTTCAACCACCCACTGGGAAATTTTCAGATGGGCCGAGGAATAAAAAGTTCAGATGTCAACACTGCAGCCCTGTCACTCCTCTGGCAGATAACTGCTCCACTTCAATGGTACTTGGGTTTGCCTTTCGCTGTACTGTCAGAAATTCATTCAGCTGCAAGCAACAGAGCACTGTCCCCACCATGGCTTCCATTCATCAGGACGATTCCCCCGAAACCCTCGGTTTGTGTTTTATTGTTCCCAGTGGTGTCTCTTTGCCACCCCCAACTCCAGAGGAGTCTAGGAAGTTGAGATTTTTAGCCCCGCACATTGTTAACTTGAACAAAATTAATATGGGAGTGGTAGTGGTAGGAGGCAGGGATTAGGTTGGGGTAGAAAAACCATAGTGACTGCTGCAGTCCAAGCATCTAACACTGTAAATTATATATATTTGTTAAATGAGGCCCTAAAATGTTAAGACAAAGCATGGTGAAATCCTAAAATTATAAGATAAGACATGACTGGAAAGGAGGTAAAAAGCATTGTGACAAAAATCTTCAGGCTGAAATTCAGTCCCTGCTAGGAGGGGACAGTTGCTTCTTTGGGGGCCTGAGAAGCAATCTTATCGCTCCCACTCCCACTCTCAGCCTTTCCCCCAGCTAACATCAGGGGGAGCAGAAGAGAGGCGAGCTCAGAAGTCACATGGAGGTTGATGTTCCAGCAGATGTTGCATGTGGGGCTGTATATGACTAAATGGGGCTTAAAATGATGCCATTGATGTGGGGCTTTGTCACTCTGTGTATGTGGTTAAGTAGTATTTTATTTCTTCCTAGCTACTCCATGTTGCTGGGATTGTTTTTTATAAACCTGTTAGTTTGGTTGTCTTAAGTTTTTGTTATTCAAAGCTCTCTGTTTTGCGTGAGAGGCATCGGAAGTTATCCTGACTTTCTAGAGAGAGGGCACTCCTATGTGGACAGCATATGTGCCGTGGTGTTACTTTGTTTTAGTTGTGGCTGCGACTTAGCAAGACAAGATCGCGCATTTCATTTCATTTTATTATTTATTTTTTCTCTTGCACTGCTCCTGTCTTTCTGGAGGAAAGTTACACCTAAGCCAGGCAGATGGTTGGTTCTTGAGTGAGAGTCAGCTCACTCCGGGAATGTAGGAAATGGAGCAACTTCAGTCTCTTTCAAAACCAGCCAGGCATTGGCAGATGACCTGTGTCAGTGAACAGAGGGGAGGACCTTCAGTGGCTCCAGTGGAAAGGCCAAGGCTACAACTTCAACTCATTACACGACGAGGTCCTTTCCTTTTAATTGCCCTCCCCGCACTGGGTGCTTTTATCAAAAGCTATCCCATCACAGGCATGACAGATTCAGGACTCAGCCTCCCTTGCCCCTCTCCGGCCGGCCGTTCCCTGGATGGAAGATCCCACTCTGTGGACATTAACACACCGGAGCTCATAATATTGGTACCTGGAGATTCCCAACTGTACCGGCAGCCAAGGAGTAGCCCCGGAACTGAGGGTGACACACGGGGAAGAGGGAATCCTTGACAACAGCCATTTCTTCTAAGAGGCATTTTCCTGCTTGGCTGGCTATGATGGCATTTTCTCATGGAGTGTGTGGACAGCTCCCTGAAACACTCATTTTCCTATTTGTTGACATTAAGAATCAGGTATCTCTGAAAAAAAATTATAAATCTGCTTCCAATAAGTGATTTTAGGAATTATATAGCTTAAAAATTTCAGTCACATCTTTAGAAACTCACTAATCTGAGACATTTAAGTAGTTAAATATTTTCTTGCTACAGAGCAGGTCTCTTGAATAGAAACATTATGCATGATAATTTCTTATTTATGTGCGAGAATCAGATATAGATTAAATATGTTGCTATCCCATCTCAATTTATTTTCTGAAATTAGGATATTCATCTTAAGAATGTATATTAGATTGCTCAGGGTGTTATAGAAAAAGTACCACAGACTAGATGGCTTGAAGAACAGAAATTTCCCCATGATCACGGAACCCAGAAGTCTGAGATCAAGGTGTTGGCAGGGCTGTTGTCTTCTGAGGCCTCTCTTCTTGACTTGTAGTTGGCCATCTTCTCCCGGTATCTTCACATCATCTTCCCTCTTTACTTGTGTGTGTCCTAATTTCCTCTTTTTACAGGACACCACTCATACTAAAGAAAGCCCTGCTCTAATGACTTCATTTTAATTTAATCATCTCTTTAAAGGCCTTCTCTTCAAATATAGTCTCATTCTGATGTACTGGGGGTTAGGACATCAGCATATAATTTTTTTCTGGGGTGGCAGGTACAACTCAACCCATAACAGAAAGTATTAGCAAGAAAAATATATTTGCAGAGTGTATAAATTTATTGAAGTATATTATATGCCAGGCAATGGGATAATTATTTCACATATATTATTTTATATGCTCCCTATAATAATCCTAAAAGCTAGAATTATTAGAATTTTTATTTTTACAAATGAGAACATTTGGACTCAACAATGAAGTAACTTTCCCAAAGCTATAGAGAATGAATTCTCAAAATCAAGACTGTACATGGCCTTCAGAAGGTGCACATTACCATTATGCTTTTCTGCAACTTCTCCAAGATCACAGGGTTATTGGCAGCAAATTCAGGCCTCCTAAACCTCAGTGCAGCATTCTATTGCAGGAATATGCAAATATTAAGCAAATGCCACTTTGCCTAGAACTGATGTCTTTCCCAGGATATGGAAGTTTTTGTGTTAAACCTGAGACAGTCACAGCTTTAGAAACAGAAGCAGAAAATATAGGAAACCATCCCAACAATCACAGAGTCAGCCCCTATGGAGAACAGGATCATCAGTTGAGGCATAATGACTAGAGACTCTTGAGAGACTGAACATACCAACTGACAATGACAAGACCATATATAAAAATAGACCCTTGACCAACAACCTACAGTGACCTGCCCAGGAAATCAGCTCCTTGTCTGCAATAAACCACCAGGAAGCCAACTTGCTATAAGTCACAATTGCAGGAAGCCAGATTGCTATCTCTGGTGGCAACCCAGGAAGCTATACAATGATTTCTGTCACAATCAGCCCCAAATGGACAGGACTTGATTAATAACTGACAGTATCCCTAATTTTTGTCCATATTTCCATCTTAGGACCAACCAGAAAAAGCCAAATATGCACCCTTAACCAATCAGTTAGGATACCCTGCTTCTAGTTAGCTCATGTAAGCCTCTCCATGATAACAGCCTCCAATCGGGGCACACACGAAGCCTTCCCTTTTTTCTACTGTACAGTTTTCCCGTTCCTCTGTTTGCCTTTGAGTCTTTGTCAAAATTCAGGCAACAGTGTCAGATTCTCTCCCTACTGAATACTCAGAAGAAACAGCCTTTGCTTGCCCTCAGTGGTTGATGCGTCATTCTCTCTCTTCTCTAGTGCTCCAAAATTTCGGTGACTCAGCACTTTGCCTCTACTGCTGTTTCCTCCCTGCTGCCGCTGTAAACAACCTCTATCACCTTCCTGTCTCAGACTTCTGTTTGCTACCTTATTTTTGCAACCTTCAGGTTCTCCTCTTTTCCACCAGCTGCATCTGTCTTTGAGTTAAACTCCCTGAAAGAGAGAATCTGACTGCAATATGCATCCAGTCAGTACCTAGGGAACATCTTTATTATGCATTGTTATGGTTCCAGCCAACTCATAAGCTGCTGGTCAGATGAAGATGTCTGCCTTTGGCTCAAGAGTCTGTCCTTGTCCAATTAGGTGTGTTCATGGTAATACCATCATGTGCTACAAAGCACGGTAACATGCACAAAGGACCATTTCATTTAAAAAGGTCTGCGGTTATGCTTCACTTGGGAGTGTACTTTTCATAAAACTGGTCAATAGCAACACCCTTAATAACGTTATGTCTGAAAGACATTTGATTCTTACTGAAATGATATATTTATATTTGAACATGTGAAGCACACTTGGCTTTCCTGAACAGAAATTCTTGCAAATTAGACTCCAAGTGAATGACATGGCATTCTCCCATTTTATTGAATGGTACCTTACATATGAAGCATTTCAATAAATAATTTATAAATGGCTATTCACATGTAATTATATAAACTATTTTCTTCTCAAAATAATTTGAACCAAAGAATGGCTACTTTCAAATCCATTTTGTCATAACGTTCTTTAGGAATACTTAATTAATCTTGACTTTCTGGTATTCATTCATTCAACACTTATTTCTCATATTTACTAAGTACCTACTACCTTCAGGCACAATGGCATTTTGTATAGACATCTGATTTCCAAAGGAAAATTGTTATATTTAAATCCCCAAGTTACTTTACTATAGATACATCATTAGATAAGTGTTCAGAGAAACATGATTTTAATATCAAAAGGTCATTAGGTTCAAAAGCTTCAGTTTTAGGGCCTATTCTTCATTGCCTGTGGAGATGAGAAGAACTCAAGTTTGCAGCACATGACTAATACAGATCACTAGAGAGATGAGTTCTAGAGGTAACGGAAAGTCATTAGGTTCTGTCTCAATCTCACAGATCATCACTTAAGAGCCATCCCATTCCCTTAATTTTTGGCTGGTAGTCACTAAAAAAATCACTGGTCATTTTTCCAGACAGTTTTTCTCATGTAATACAACTTGCAAACAAGTCGACATAAGAGTTTAGTCTTCTTTCCAGTAGTGTTTCTCTATTAAGATGATAATTGGCAATGCTGTATACAAATTCATATTTCTTGGGTTCGATTTGCTTGTCCCAAGATTTGCTTAAACTTGGAGGAAAGTAACTTAATCAGTCCAGAGATCCTCTGTGACCAGAGACAAGACCATCCAATATAGGGTGGATATTCCTTTCATGTCTTTCTGTCGTGCTGAGCATATATGCTGGGTCATGTAGTAAATATGAATGACAGTCATCAGCAATTCATTTCTGAAGGCCATTGGTATTGTGAGTTTATTCAAGACAGACCCAATCAAGCAGGTCTAGGAATAGAGACTGGGCTGAGGCACTCTGCTCTGAGAACCAAGATGGGCAGAACACTCAGTTAAAAGCATGGGACAGGTAAGGCCCTGTGGGTCCTGGAGCTCTGGAGAAGTTTATGGGTGTAGGCAGTGAGAAAGGGAGTGGGAAATGACAGGAAGCTGAGAAAAGGGAGTTTCATTTTCAAAAGTCAAAATTCAGAGATTGGCTTCAGAAAACTAATCCAGGAAAAACCTCTAATTTGTTAAGTATCAAGCGCTAAGAGAGGGCCTAACACAGTGGTTCTCAACCTTGGCTGCACATTAGAATCACCTGGGGATCTTTTTAAAATCCTGATTTCTGGGCCTCATCCTCCGGAAACTCTGTTTCTTTATTACTAATGTTGTGTCCCCACCCCATAACAAAGAAACAGAATTTCCAGAGGATGAGGCCCAGAAATCAGGATTTTAAAAAGATCCTCAGGTGATTCTAATGTGCAGCCAAGGTAGAGAACCACTCCTAGCAGGTAGTTAAGAAGGGCTGCTGCCCAGCCAGTGTAGTTCAGTGGTTGAACCAGGACGTCATGGCTCAGTTCCAGTCAGGGCCCATGCCTGGGTTGCGGGGCTCAATCCCCAATAGGGAGCATGCAGGAGGCAGCCAGTGACTCTCTCTCACCATTGATGCTTCTAGCTCTCTCTCCCTTCCTCTGTCTGAAATCAATAAAAAAAATATAGTTTAAAAAAGGGCTTGCTATTCCCACTCTGTACCACTCACCATCTGCACAAGATTGTTGAATTTTGAGATTCCTACCATAAATGAAATCAATTCTTACATCTTTTCTGAATCTTGGTATGGAATTAAGAAGCAGAGTATTATTGAGGGCCACTGCTGTGTTTACAAAGCTATAGCTTATATAAATTCTCTTTTCAGCATTGCTAAGTAATGGCAGAAGTAACCACTAATAACCTATGTGAGCTTTAAAATTCCCTACCAGCCGCTGAATGACCATACTGAATACATCCACATATCTACAAGGGAAAATTCCAGATGGGATGAGGTTAAAAATCCTCAAGCTGTCCTGACTCTTTCCCTCCTGCATCTCACCTTTTGCTTTGCTAATCCTACTGTCTCTTCCAACATCCTGAGCTAGGATGGCCCCTGTCATTCCCACACAGCATCCTCAGGCACACGCTGCACACATCAACCCGTCCTCATTGCCATCAGTTTAGGAAAATTACTTCATCTCTTAGTGCATCTAAGGCAGGGTTAATCATTGACTCTAGCATAGAAATGGCTGACACAGAAAGCATAGGGTTCGTCACCTAATCTGACTCAACCTAATCACATGTATCTTAACAAACACTCCACCTTGGTTCCTTGTTATTGATCTCACTCAGTGTTCTTTAGGCTAAAGTAAGTGGATTTGGATGACACTGTTAAAAATTATGGTAGCAGTCTCACCCAAAATAGATTCCAAATGTCATCTCCAAATCTGGGCCCCAGGCTGCTCTGTCACTGTGTCCTGAGTTCTGCCCCCCTTCCCGGCCCTTACGGAGAAAGCCATTTCTCAATGTGTCTGAGTGCGCTCCGTCTTTCTATTTTGAGCCATCACCGTTTCATTAATTCCATTCCTGGAGGGCTCTCTGGCATTGGGGCCCTGAATGTTCAGTCTTAAGCCCTCATCCATTTCTGTCCAACTTGCATGATTTACTTGACACATGTTCACTAGCTAGTGAGATACCAAGGTTCATTTCAACCTCAAAATAAGCTTAGCTGTCTCACCCGCTATTCTAAGTTAGCATCGGGTTTTAATCTTATCATTATCTGTCTTTGATGACAGGTCCCCTCTATCCCCATTTCTAATCTCTATCCATTACTTCTAACCATGAGAAACAGAATCTCCGTCTTTTGTTTTGGAAAGTATCCATTTTCATCTGGGTCTTCCACTAAATTCCTCTCTAAATGGGGCCTTTAACTCTTAGCTCATCTTCAGAACAGAAAGGCCCATAGTGAGCAAGCAAATTCATGCAAGCAGCTTCCCTCGTTGCCCAGGTTCTGCTGGGTGACTGTGAGGAAACTGAGATGGAATCCCATACCTCCCACTTGTTTTACAACAGCAAAACGATTTTTCACTGACTATAAATACAACAGATATGGTCTCCATCAAGGGAAAAGAAGCATTAGTAACTGACAATCTAAAGTATCAGTTAGCCCTAAGATTAATATTAGAACAAGCCCACAGTCTCGATTCTAAAAGTGGCTCTCTTGCTCCACAAACGCATGAGTATGGCTGGCCTCAGAGGGTGTTTTAACAATTATTGACCACACGTATTCTGTAGCTCAGGGAATTTGAACAATTAAAATCGTCATACTCTGATTCGGGAAAAGTAAGAAGTTATTTCAGAATAGATTAGATCTCTGGCATACATTGTTAGCGTCATTTGGACAGACATTCCATCTCAGTCAGTATACAGGGTTTTAACTCACCCATAAGCATACTATATATTTCTTAGATATTTTTCTATTGAAAAATTTATTTCCATAATTTCTTATGTTTTTGCAGTTGTTTTAAATCAAAGAACATTATGTATGGCTACATATTTTCTTAAGAAAGATGATAGGATTCATGTTCTGATGAATCAACATAGCCAGTTGGCCAGTCAGAAATGATTGTGTGTCCATCAGTGTCAGCACTGACACATTTTCATGTCAAAGGACAGCCATGAGCATTTGTGGGGTGTAATATTAATCCAAGGCAATGTGTGGCATGCAAAGGGTTAAGTTATGCCTTTTAATGGCACATTACATGAGTTGTTCTGTTATTTCTGTTACAATCTATTAGAGCTGATTGGCAATACAATCCGAATAATTCTTTAGTTCTACTAGGGAAAGTAGTAGTAGCAATCCTTTAGTTCTACTGCCAATTTTGGCTTAGCATTTGAGTTTTCTTCTCAGGAAACAATATGGTATAAACCAAACTGATTTTAACTGAAGATAAAGGTACATGATCTGTTGAAGCTTAGACATGGCACAGAGTTTAAATTCTCTTTCTTCTGTCTTTTTAAAAACTAATTATTTTCCCTTTACAATAAAAAATGTATTTCATGAGGAAGAAATACACTTCAATAAATGGTATTGGGATAACTATTTTCTATGTCATAAAATGAGAAGAAAAAGAAGAGGAAAAAAGGAAGTAAAAAAAAGATATTGAGTGCCTACCACACACCACAAGCAAAAATCAATTTCAAGTAGACTAAAAAGTTAAATGAGGAAAGAAAATTATAGAACTTTTGGAATAACACATTTTAAAATACTTTATAAAGTTGAAGTAGGGAAGGATTTCTCAGATAAAAGAAATCTAAACCATGAAGGAAAATATTGATAAAATCAACTACATTAAATATAAGAACTTTTCCTCCTTCCCTACCTCCCTCCCAATCTCCTTTTATCCTCCATCATCCCTTCCTTCCAGAATAACACATACCAAAAGTTGTTAGGATCAGAAGCCTGAGATAGGAAGGCCTATCTTGCAAAGGTGGCAGCCTCTTGGAGATGTGTTGGGGGTTCTTGTGAGAAAGGTGCACAAGTCATTCAGTTGGGAGGCAGTCTGGCAAGGTCAGTAGATTATTTTCATATGAGAACTGATCATATAAATAAATATATTAAGGAAAATGGGAGCCAGATTTCTCAAAATTGAAGAAAGAAGTTACAATTATAGAAAGGGAGACAGCTAAAGTAAACCTTGTAGTTTACAATATGAAGAGAGGACCATTATATATATATATATATATATATATATATATATATATATATATATATATATATATTCTGTCTGTATATGTATATATGTTTTCTAGCTCTGGCTGCTGTGGAGGCTTGGAAGCAGCAACACCCCAATATCAACAGGCACACCCAGCATCCACATCTTGGTTTATAAATACCACTCACCATGAAAAACACACATAAAAAGGACAAAGAAACTAACTTGAAGGGTCTCTACTTGACCAAATCTGGGACAATTTAAGCAACCAAGAAATAATTATTGTAATGAATTACAGCTTACTGATTTAAATTGGAATCCATGAGTCCATACAGATATAAATAAGTAAATGAATGAATAAATTAAGAGAAGAGAACAATTCCTCTAATGTTTCCTACAATAACATGATACTCAATTATTAAGTAAGGATGAAATTAAAATATCATTCTTTAGCAAACATATAGTAATAATTCAGGCAAGAAACTTTAATGGAGGCAAAAGTTTGATGAAGAGCAGGCTATTTACATAGCATTACGATACCTTCCCACTAAATGTTTATTGAACACAAAGGAAAAAGAGTAATTTACAGTGGAGAAAGCTGGTAGGCATCAGCGTAGTCAGCTGACACATGTTAGCATAACCAGGTATGGGACAAATTAAAATCATGTGCCAATGAATAGGATGCAAAGCGAAGAGCACAGGGTCACTTACCCCAGGATATTGATCACTTCTGGGATATTTAGGAGATCTCCCAGAGAAGCATTCTCACACTTTTTTAGTTTTAAGACTCCTTCCAGGTACAAGATTATTAAAGACCCCAAAGAGCTTTTGATTTTGATATTATTAATATTTGTAGCATTAAAAATCTAAAAGGAGAGATTTAAAAATGTTATTAATTTATTTATAATAACAATAATAAATCCATTACAGTTAGCATAAATAACATATTTTAATATTATGCTTTCCAAAACAAAAAAATTTATTGAAATTATATTATACATTTGGAGATTTTTTAAAAAAAGTCTGGCTTAATAGAAGACAGCTAGATTCTCTTATGTTATTTTGTTTTTTTATGCTTTGTTATTTCTTTATGTTATTTTGGTTCAAATAAATGAAGAAAGTCTGGCCAGAAAAAAACAACCATGTAGTTGGAAAAGGAAAGAGCATTTTAATCGCCTTTTTATGTAATTGTGATATTCTCTGGTACTCTACCCACACTCGATAACCAGCAGTTTCTTAAAGATTGGTTGCAATGTGGAACCTGGAATGACACCATTGAAGTCTTACTCTATTACATTAAAAGCTATTGGTCTATCTTGGACTTTAAAGAAATATTTTTTACTCATGCATAGTTTTGTAACAGTGCATTGGTCATTTGAACAATATCAGTTCACTGAGATATGCAGATTTTCACAATATTGACAGTTCTTATTACACAGTATCAAATAAACATATGAGTTATATTACCAATCTAACCAGAAAATGTTAAGCATTTAGAAACTGTTTTTTATGTACAGATAAAAGTTTTCTAAATTTTGTCTAAAAGCTTGAAATTGAATTTTGTCATTGGCAATAAATGCTGCCTCATACACAATAGGGCAAAAATTATATTCAATGAAGAGAAAGAGAAAAGGACATTGAACTTTAAAAAACATTATGCTCCTACCCTCTTACTACATCTTAAATTTATATCCCAGTTGATTTTGGTGCAGGTGTCGGGCTATGCCCGATCTTCTTGAGCCCATAAACTCTTTGATGCAACTTTTCTAAAGAATATACTTGCAGCCCTTGCTAGGGTAGAGCAGAGGTACTCACCCAGCTATGAAGGGACATGGGGCGGGGGGGGGAGGTGGGGGTGGTAATCCACATGCTCCTTATGCATCCCTCTATCATGCCCCTTCTTATTTCTCACCCTCACTTTCCATAGTAATTGGTGAATTAGTATCAAGAACCACGGCCCACCACGGTTCTGCTAAATGAAATGACTTGCTTCCTCTCAGCATCTCCCTCTGCATCTTAGACACTAGGTTTCAGCTTTCTCTACTCTGCCTAAAAACCAGTTATCACTTATTTTTATTTCTTCATCTTCTCCAAATTTGTTGACATTCCTCATCTCCTGTTATCCTTTTTTCTTCTGGTTTAAAAGTGTGTGTGTGGGAGGAACCAAGATGGCGGCATAGGTAACGCCGGAGTCTGCTGCTTTGAACAACTACTTCAAAAGTGAAACCAAAAAACGGAAGGGACATCACCCAGAACCACAGGAACGCTGGCTGAGTGGAAGTCCTACAACTAGGAGGAAAGAGAAACGCATACGGACACTCAGAGGAGGCGCAGTGCTGAAGTCAAATTCTGAGGTGGGAGTGCGCGGAGTGGGCTGGCAGCGGAGGGCGCGGTTGGTGTTTTCAATCAGGAGGGAGTTGCAGACTCTGAGCTCCAGATACGGTGGAGTCTTTAGGGACCCAGACTCAAACGGGAGAAGCGGGACTGTCTGGCTTCAGCCAGAGCGAGTGCAGCTTTCTCTCCGAGGTTTGCAGCCGTTGCTGGGACTCAGAGAGGCAGAGCCCCTGGGGACAGGACTGAGAGCCGCAATAACTGCTCTCTCCGGCCCACCCTGTTGATCCTGTGCGACCAGCCCCGCCCAAGCCCTGCACAGAGGCATTTGCCGGATAGCCTCAGGCAAAGGCTAGATTAGCACCTCCCTAGAGGACAGAAGTTCTCTCACTGCAGACACAGCTGATTCTCATAGCCACTTGGCCTGGTATTAGCTCCCTGGTATTAGCTACAACAATCAAGGTTTAACTATAAGACTGCACACAAAGACCACTAGGGGGTGCACCAAGGAAGCATAACAAAATGCGGAGACAAAGAAACAGGACAAAATTGTCAATGGAAGATATAGAGTTCAGAACCACACTTTTAAGGTCTCTCAAGAACTGTTTAGAAGCCGCCGATAAACTTAATGAGATCTACAAGAAAACTAATGAGACCCTCGATGTTATATTGGGGAACCAACTAGAAATTAACCATACACGGAATGAAATAACGAATATTATACAGACTCCCGACAGCAGACCAGAGGAGCGCAAGAATCAAGTCAATGATTTGAAATGCGAGGAAGCAAAAAACACCCAACCGGAAAAGCAAAATGAAAAAAGAATCTAAAAATGCGAGGATAGTGTAAGGAGCCTCTGGGACAGCTTCAAGTGTACCAACATCAGAATTATAGGGGTGCCAGAAGATGAGAGAGACCAAGATATTGAAAACCTATTTGAAGAAATAATGACAGAAAACTTCCCCCACCTGGTGAAAGAAATGGACTTACAGGTCCAAGAAGCGTGGAGAACCCCAAACAAAAGGAATCCAAAGAGGACCACACCAAGACACATCATAATTAAAATGCCAAGAGCAAAAGATAAAGAGAGAATCTTAAAAACAGTAAGAGAAAGAAACTCAGTTACCTACAAGGGAATACCCATACGACTGTCAGCTGATTTCTCAACAGAAACTTTGCAGGCCAGAAGGGAGTGGCAAGAAATATTCAAAGTGATGAATACCAAGAACCTACAACCAAGATTACTTTATCCAGCAAAGCTATCATTCAGAATTGAAGGTCAGATAAAGA
The DNA here is from genome assembly GCF_964212035.1 of Myotis nattereri. Classification (NCBI taxonomy): domain Eukaryota; kingdom Metazoa; phylum Chordata; class Mammalia; order Chiroptera; family Vespertilionidae; genus Myotis; species Myotis nattereri. Next base: position 163,017,800 of record NC_138075.1, read on the forward strand.
ACTTCACAGATAAGGAAAAGCTAAAGGAGTTCATCACCACCAAACCAGGATTATATGAAATGCTGAAAGGTATCCTTTAAGAAGAGGAAGAGGAAGAAAAAGGTAAAGATACAAATTATGAACAACAAATATGCATCTATCAACAAGTGAATCTAAGAATCAAGTGAATAAATAATCTGATGAACAGAATGAACTGTTGATTATAATAGAATCAGGGACATAGAAAGGGAATGGACTGACTATTCTTGGGGGGGAAAGGGGTGTGGGAGATGCGGGAAGAGACTGGACAAAAATCGTGCACCTATGGATGAGGACAGTGGGTGGGGAGTGAGGGCGGAGGGTGGGGCGGGAACTGGGAGGAGGGGAGTTATGGGGGGGAAAAAGAGGAACAAATGTAATAATCTGAACAATAAAGATTTAATTTAAAAAAAATAAAAAATAAATAAATAAAAATTTAAAAAAAGGAATAAAAAAAAGTGTGTGTGTGTGTGTGTGTGTGTGTGTGTGTTTTACTATTGTTTTAATGGATTTTAGAGGGAGGGAATAGAGATCAATATTTATGTTTAATTGTCATGTTCAGCCAGAAGTCAAGGCTACTGCATAAAGAATGGGATTTTTAAATTTGTCTTTCTGTTCACTGGGTACAATAGCATCTAAGCCTATCTTGTCTTGGATTCATATCTTAGATTCCTCCCATAGTGTAAAGAGGATAGCCAGTGGTCAGCAAACTGTGGCTTGTGAGCCACATATGGCTCTTCGGCCCCTTGAGTGTGGCCACGAAGTTTCATCGCACTGTACGTGCCCACCCGCTCGTGGTATTTTGTGGAAGAGCCACACTCAACGGGCCACAGTTTGCCGACCACTGGTATAACCCATCTTTCTTTGACAGTGGAACTGTAAACTTCCTGGTTGATGGGAAAAGATAATAGAGGTGAGGAGTATAAAATTAACTTTTGTGTGTGCTAATTTCTCCTATGGATTAAAGTTAATTCAGAGATGTGTTCATTTTGCCCAAATTTTAATTGGGTTGCTTTTTCCTTTTTTTTTTTTTTTTTTTTTGTCTATAGCTTGGATACAAATCTTTTGTTATACAATATATCTTATATAATTAGTGCTTTTTGTATCACTTCTAAGAAATCTTTGCCTTCCAAGTTTCTAAAGATATTCTTCTATGCCTTATTTTAGAAGATTTATCATTTTAGCCTTTATATTTAGGTCTATGACCCATCTTGAGTTAATTTTTATGTAAGGTGCATTTTTTAAAATAAATTTATGTTTTTATTACAAAAGCGTTATCGATTCACTGTAGAAAATTTAGAAACTAGAGATAAGCATTTTTTTAAATCCCAAAGATAAGCACATGAGTTTTTATATATATATATATGAAATGAGGTCATTCTGTGCATTGTTAGTAGCCTTCATTTTATTTATTTATTTAATAAATCTTTATTGTTCAGATTATTACAGTTGTTCCTCTCCCTCCCCCCCCCCACATAGCTCCCCTCCACCCGGTTCCCACCCCACCCCATGCCCTTACCATCCCCTCCACTGTCCTCATCCATAGGTGTGAAATTTTTGTCCAATCTCTTCCTGCACACCCCTCACCCCCTTCCCTTCTGAGAGTTGCCATTCCATTCCCCTCCTATGTCCCTGATTCTATTATATTCACCAGTTTATTCTGTTCATCAGATTTTTTATTCACTTGATGTTTAGATTCACTTGTTGATAGATATGTATTTTTTGTCACTTTGTTGTTGTCCAGAATTTTATCTTTACCTTTTCTTCTTCCTCTTCTTAAAGGATACCTTTCAGCATTTCATATAATACTGGTTTGGTGGTTATGAACTCCTTTAGCTTTTTTCTTATCTATGAAGCTCTTTATCTGACCTTCAATTCTGAATGATAGCTTTACTGGGTAAAGTAATCTTGGTTGTAGGTTCTTGCTATTCATCACTTTGAATATTTCTTGCCACTCCCTTCTGGCCTGCATAGTTTCTGTTGAGAAATCAGCTGACAGTCATATGGGTACTCCCTTTTAGGTAACTAACTGTTTTTCTCTTGCTGCTTTTAAGACTCTCTTTGTCTTTTGCTCTTGGCATTTTAATTATGATGTGTCTTGGTGTGGTCCTCTTTGGATTCCTCTTGTTTGGGGTTCTCTGCTCTTCCTGAACTTATAAGTCTATTTCTTTCACCAGGTAGGGGAAGTTTTCTGTCATTATTTCTTCAAATAGGTTTTCAATATCTTGCTCTCTCTCTTCTTCTGGCACCCCCATAATTCGGATGTTGGTATGCTTGAAGTTGTCCCAGAGGGTCCTTACACTATCTTCATATTTTTGGATTCTTTTTTCTTTTTGCTTTTCCGGTTGGGTGTTTTTTGCTTCTTCCTATTTCAAATCTTTGACTTGATTCTTGGGATCCTCTAGTCTGCTGTTGGATCTCTGTATATTATTCTTTATTTCAGTCAGTGTATGCTTAATTTCTGATTGGTCCTTTTTCATATCCTTGAGGGTCTCACTAAATTTCTCGGAGGTTTCTAGAAGATTCTTGAGTAACCTTATAACTATGGTTTGAACTCTATATCCAATATTTTTCTTTCATCCATATCTTTCAATTGTGATTTGTTTCTTTGTCTCCGCATTTTGGCTGCTTCCCTGTGTTTGTATCTACGTACTGGGTAGTTGCTAAGTCTCCTTGAGTTGATAGAGTAGCCTTGTGTGGTTGGTGTCCTATAGGGCCCAGTGGCTCAGCCTCCCCAGTCACCTGAGGTGGACGCTCTTGGTGCACCCCTTTGTGGGCTGTTTGCACAGTCTTGTTTTAGTTAACCCTTGATTGCTGTTGGTATTGCTGGGAGGAATTGACCTCCAGGTCAATTGGCTGTGATGCCCAACTGTGTCTACACTGGAAGATTTGTTGTGCAGGAGACACCTTTATGGGGCAGGACTTGCTTCAGTGGGGCTTTGGTGCTCACTGAGTCTTCCCCTTGAGTGTGTTTCTTATGGATGTGAAAAGTTGTAATCCAGTATGGTCTCACTCTGACCACTGGGTACACTGGCTCTTGGATCTCCAAGGAGGTGTTTCCCAGCAGGAGCTACAGAAACATCTGCAGATTCCTCCTCTTTGTATGGGGTTTGGAAGTGCCCAGGTGAGGTCCAGCTATGAAGCCAGGCCAGAGGGACTTGGGCCTTCATTTGGAAGCTCTGGGGCTCTCTAATCCAGCTTCAGTTTGACAGGTTTTAGGCAAAAGGACAGGCCATTCATATGCAAAAGCTGCTGTGCACAGCTTGGGTGGAGTTGTAAATTGGGTGGGGCGGGGTCTCTGGGAATCACCAGGGTGGAGCAAACAGCAATGGCTGCCAGTCGGTCCTGAACCAGAGAATTCCCCAGTCTCCATGTCCTGTGCCCCCATGCAGGAACAATGATTGCTGCGAGCCTCTCTAAGAGAAAGCCACCCTCATGTTCCTGTCCCAATGCCAGACAGTCTAGTTTTTCCCCATATGTGCCTAGGTTCCCCAGAGTCTTGCCTGGAACTGGAGTTCAGAGCAAGTGGGAGCTTGTATCTCCCTCCCGATTAAAAGGGCAGCACATCCAGGTACCAGCACTTTCCGCACCTCCGCACCTTCTACCAGTCTCAATGCTCCTTCTTCACCTCTCTAGTTGTGGAACTTCCACTCAGCTAGCCTTCCTGTGGTTCTGGGTGGTAGTTATTCTGCCATTTAGTTGTGGTATTGATGTGGTTGTGAGAGGCAACAAGTACAGTCGCTTACCTATGCCGCCATTGTGGTTCTCCCCGCAAGGTGCGCTTTGACATTTTTGTAGAAAATCAAGTGACTCTATGTGTATGGGTCTATTTCTCAACTTTTTAATTCATTCTATTAATTTATTTGACTATACTTATGATAATCCCACATTATATTGATTACTGTAGCTTTATAATGTTTTAAAATCACCTTAAAATTTGTAATTCCTCCAAATTTTTGTCCAATCATGCTGGATTCATATTGGTCAATTTCTTAAAAAAGTTAGTGTTTTGATTGGGATTATATAATGTATAGATCAATTTGGTGGAAAACTGGCATCATAACAATATTGTGTCTGCTGATCCATAAATATTCCATATCTCTCCATTTATTCAGAACTTTTCTATTTGTTTCAGCAATGTTTATAGTTTTCAGTATAGAGGTGTTGCATGTTTTTTATTAAGTTTACTCTGAAATTTTTTAATGTATTTATTACTATGATTTAAAAATTATTTCCTAATTGTATTCTGCAAGTACATAAAAATAAAAATTTGAGGGGTATATTGACCTCATGTCCTATGACCTTTATAATAAACTAGAGGCCCGGTGCTCAAAATTTGTGCACTCGGCGGGGAGGGGGCAGGGCTCAGCCTGGCCTGTGCCCTCTTGCAGTTTGGGAGCCCTCAGGGGATGTCCAACTGATGGCTTAGGCCTGCTCCCCATCCTTAGTGCTTCTGGCTCAGGGCTTCTGGCTGAGCAGCTCACTGGCCACCAGGGGGCAGCTCCTGCATTGAGCATCTGCCCTCTGGTGGTCAGTGTGCATCATAGCAACCAGTCGTTCCTTTGTTGGTCGATTTGCATATTAGGCTTTTATTATATAGGATTCATTTACTAGTCTTAGTAGTATTTTTAGATTCCTTAGGATTTTCCACATAACAATCATGTCCTCTGAGAATAACTGGTTTTATTTTTTTTATTTTCATTTTTTATGGTATTTTATTTAGTTTCCATGCCTTGTTGGAGGGCTTCCCAACCTTGGCACCATTGACAAGTTGGGTCTTTCCTATTCATTGTAAAACATTTATTAGCACCCTTGGCCTCTACCATCTAGATACCTGTAGCAACCCTCTCCCTCACCTCTCTGCCCCTCTAGGTAACTTCCAGGCAGGGGAAACTAGTGAAGCCTTCAGGAGGCAGAGGCTGTGAGACAGCTGGAAAAGAAGGGTTAAAAAAAACCCCAAACACCAGCATGACTTTGGAAGACTGAAGCAAAGAGACAGAGAGGCAACGAGACAAGAGGAGTGTTCAAAAAACAGAAACATCAGTACGATGGGAGCAGAAGTGTTCAAGAACAGGATTGTGGTTACTTAAGGGATGATACCTTGGGGAAAGTTTCTGAAGGTCCAGAATTGCCAAAATTATGAAGTTTGGATTTCCTCCTTTAGACCAATGTTGTCTTTTTAAATTAAATTTATTGGGGTGGCATTGGTCAACATGAGCATATGGGTTTCAGGCATCGGTTTCTGTTACAAGGTCTGTATATTGCACTGTGTGCCCACCACCCAAAGTCATATAGGTCAATGGTCTTTAATTTTTTCCCCCTTCCCTTCCTATTTCAATATTTTTCTTTCTTTTGCTTACCCCCTTAATCCCCCCCCCACAAAAAAAAGAAATATCAGAGCAGAGCCCTAAGGAAATCAAATTACATCTTACATGTCTGATTAGTCAGAGCAGCTTCATCAAAATGTAAGCCGCTGGGAGGGAACCCTGCAACTTGCCACATGATTGGCTTAAGATAGGTCCTGAGGCCCCTCTGTGGCACCTGCTAGGGTTCTTTGAGATATGGCTACAAATGGCAATCTAAGGTAATGGGGAGTCGTTTAATGAATTCCTGAGCTGAGAAGGCAAGCTTTTTCTTAGCTGGGGGCCTTGAGAAAGTTAATAAGTCTCTCTGGGCTCATTTTCTCCTCTGTAACATGGAGATAATACCTTCCAGAGAGGTTGTAACAATTAGACACAAAGTTCTTGGCATAGGGTCTGGTGTGTAGGTGTTAAATAAAGGTAATTGCAAAGTTAATGATCATGATAATGATAATGAAGACAGCGGGTGTCACCAGGCACCAAGTTCCAAACCCCCAAACTCATTCTGAGTTCTTTATTTGCAATTGGATTCTTGGCTTACTCAGGACTATGTTTAGAAGACCCCTAACACTGTAGCCACTGGGAGGAGTTACCGCCTCCCTACCTGTGTACCTCTGGCTGGTCTTGGATATCCAGGGAATGCAATTGTACCTGAGGCTCTCCTAAGACACAGGATAAACTGAACTTGAGGTTGACTCTGCTACGGCTCTGTGTCCCTGGCATACCACCAAGCACTGGGCGAGGTGGGCACTGAAAATACACTGACAGACCAGCCTACTAAGTAAATATCGTATAAATACTAGTGAATCATATGTATGTATATGATGTGGAAAGTCAGCGCCAACTTTTAAATGTGTGTGTGTCTTTGCAGGGAGATTTATGTGGCACTGCCAACGCCATCTGCTCTAGAGGAGAAAGACTACCTAATAGGCAAAAGCAGCTGCCAGCGTAGGCTCCAATGTACTCTTTTTGTTCCCTCCAGGATGACCCGATGTGACCACCCTTTCTAGGTAAAGAGGATTCTGTCTCCATTTGACAATAAATCCTCAACCTGATGAAAGAGAGTCCATGTGAGCCTGGCTCAGTCACAGAAGGGCAGACATTTTATAACTTAGTCTTACCTCTCAAAGGCCAGAATGTCCACTCAGGCGGGTGAATCCAGTTTAGTTTGATTGTTTCAGTGTTTCAGTACCACTGGTGTGAGGAAGGATAATATTTCTGAAATATTAATGCATATGACTTTTTCCCCTGATATTTTGAGAAACAGTGTGGCTAAATCTCCAGGAAAGGGGGAGAAGGCAGGGTGAAGATGAAGGTAGATCTTAGAAAGGAGTGAAATGTATGGAGATAAAAAATTTTCTATCCTTGAAAAATAAAGATTTGAAATAAAAATTCATTTTGTTATAGAAAACACTTCTAAAAATCTCTTTCTTTCACCTGATATTGTGGCTACGAGTTGAAATTGCCTCAGATACTTTTGGGGGATTTGGTCTGAAATTAAAGTACCTCAATTCTAACTGCTCTACAATAGGCAACTTTGGCAAATTGCTTAATAATAAAAGCAAATACAAGGTTATTGCAAGATATTTGGAAATGCGAAAGTGCCTACATACAGAGAAAATTGACTTATTTATAACATTTGTACCCATTACTTTCCAGTATATTCTTTCTTTTAGAAAACAATTGAAAGTGTACAGGATAGCCTGGCCAGTGTGGCCCAAAGGTTAAGCATAGACCCATGAACCAGGAGGTCATGGTTTGATTCCTGGTCAAGGCACATGCTTGGGTTTCTGGCTCGGTCCTCAGTAGAGGGCATGTAGGAGGCAGCTGATCAATGATTCTTTCTCATCACTGATGTTTCTATCTCTCTCTCCCTCCCCTTTCCTCTCTCTGAAATCAATAAAAATATATTTTTAAAAAAGAAATCATATGGTATAAAAATGTACCTTACTGGTTTTTAACCATACTGCATGAAGAATATTTTTGTTATTAAAACATTTAAATATATTTTAAAGTAATTATGTTTTATTTTAAAATTAACCCATGCTCATTGCAGAAAATTACAAAAATAGAGACAGTCAACAGTCCTAATTAACTGGAGAAGATTACTATTGACACAGTTAGCCCTGAGCCACAGGCAAGTGTTTTGCTGCTAAAAGCTTTATTTTCTATATCTTTAAAGTGAAGATAATAATAGTTTCTTCCTTATTAGATAGTTCATATAAAAGTACAATATTTTCACAGTTCTTTGCATTCTTTGCATATCATAAGCATGTATTTATAATTTTATATTAATTTTAAACAAAACAAAGCAATCTCTACATCGTTTTATAACCTGCTTTTCTTTTTCTTCTTTGCTGAAAAAAATCATGAATAGTTTTCATCAGGATCATTTTCATGTGCTGTAAATCTGCAATATAATTTGAACATAGTGTTTCTTTCTAAGACTATGCCACAGGGATGAGATATTTGGATTGCAAACATTATTTGTAATGGTTGTATTATATTCTGTCATGTGTAAGTAATATAATCTATTTAATGCTTTATGTTGTTAACTTTATGTTCTCTGTTATGATCTAGCTGCCAGGTGAAAATGAGGCTATATTAAAAGTAATAAAATATATTCCTCTGACTCTTCCAACTTTCTTTTGTTGGGCTTCAGGCTCTCTTCAAAGACTCCTCTTCTTATTTCTAAGAGTCCCCAAGGGATTCATCTGTTCATTCAATCAACAAATACTGAGCACATATTATGTACCAGGCAGTGAGCTGGGGGTGCAATAGTGAGAAGAAATAGGCACAGCTGCACACTGTTGGCATTTCTAATGTAAGGGTGTGGGGGGGGGGCTAAATAAAATAATCACCCAGGGAGTCAAACACAAACTGTATGAAGTGCTATAAAGAAACAGTGGAGAGCAATGAGAACATTGGCAAAGGGACGGGACCTGCCTGGGCTGGGGCTAATGGAAGTTCTCTGAGGAGGCTCCTGTTTAAGATGAGATCTGAAGTGTGGAGCAGATTTTTTGTTTGCTTTGTTTTAACTAAATATTTTTATTTGTATACATGTATTTCATAACTTCAAATTTAGGACCTAGAACCAACTGAACAAGTTGAACCACTATTCAATGACAAAGATTTGAAATGAGGGTATGGATACTGTAACTGGCTCATATTAGCCTTCTGATGCAATTTATATCTGTATCTTATACTGAGCAAAAAAAAAAAAAAAAAAGAAAAAAACCTGATTTATTTTCTAATGAAACTGATCCCGATTTTTAAAGATGAAAAATAAGAAATTTGGCCCTACCTGGTTTTGCTCAGTGGATAGAGTGTCGGCCCATGTACTGAAAGGTACTGGGTTGATTCCAGTCAAGGGCATGTACCTTGGTTGCAGGCTCAATGCCCAGCCCCGGTCAGAACATGTGCTTGAGGCGACCAATTGATGTGTCTCTCTCATATCGTTTTTTCTCTCTCTGTCTCTTCCCCTTCCTTCCACTCTCTCTAAAAATCAATGGATAATTTTCCTCGGGTGAGGATTAAGCAAACTTGTTTGTAAAGCTAATAAAGTAATAATATCAAACATATTCACATTTCTTTCCACTAATATACTAGTAAATCTGATATGAATCAGGAACAATTTATAATAAACAAAAATATTCATTTTATTAGTAGCAATGTGACAATTCACACTCTTAACTGAACACTTCTTGTGTTCAACTTGTTCAGTTGGTTCTAGGTCCTAAATTTGAAGTTATGAAATACATGTATACAAATAAAAATATTTAGTTAAAACAAAACAAACAAAAAATCTTCTCCACATTTCAGATCTCATTTTAAACAGGAGTCTCCTCAGAGAACTTTTTTTTTGTTTGTTTGTTTGTAAAAAAAAAAAATTTCTCTTTATTGTTGAAAGTATTACAGATGTCCCCTTTGTATTCCCTTTTTCCCATTGGCCCTCTCCATCCTGCCAGCCCCTCCCAGGCCTTCACCACACTATTGTCTATGTCCATGGGCTATGCATATATGCATATAAGTTTCCTGGTTAATCACTCCCCACCCACCCACCCACCCTACCTTCCCTCTGAAATTCCTCAGTCTGTAGCCTAGTCCATGTGTTTTTCACAGCTGATGATGACACCATGATGACCACATGCACTGAGCACTGTGTCCAAGCCTTTTCACGGCATGGTAACTGCATGACTCACTTGTGTTGTAGAAATTGATTCTCTGAAAAAGAGGGTTCATTTGGCAGGAGGTTTAGCAAGGGCAAGAGCTCCATGGATGAGCATAATGTGCTTGAAGATTACAGAAAGGGCCTGGGGTTGTAGCTGAGTGCATGTTGGGAACATGTGCAAATCTGTTAGTAGTACACCATGCATTTCTTTTAAAATGTAGATTTCATGATTTTTCAGGTATGGAGAGGCCAAAAAATCAGGAGACAATTGCCCCTGAAAAGGTCATTTCTTATGCTCCAAATCCCAAGAGGAAAGGGTACACAAGAAGTAAGCACAGTACTAGATGAAAGGGAAAATATTAACCCAGGGAATAAGAGTCCTCATAATGGCTTGCTTCTCACCAGAGAGGCTGGCTTTTGAAATTTTCACTCCTACTTAACTCATACTATAGTTAAAGTACCATAGACTAGTAGATATTATTTAAGGACAGTGACAATGTTGGAGGAAATTTCCTTATATTACTCAAGCTCTGTTTTACAGACTGTACCCTAGGAAATGAAACAAATTCTCATTAAGTCAACCCTGAATATCACAGAAGAAGGCAATGTAAAATATGTAAAATCCATCTGTATTGTTTTAATATTTTTTCTAATTAGCCCATATTCCCTCTCTAAAGTAAACCATGTGCTCGCTAGCTAAATAATCTTTAGTAAATACATACAATTGCATGCTACAGTATACCTTAAAAACTAAGACGCAAAAGACAAGCTGTAGAACATTATATAGGATGTGATTTCAAATGTGTCATAAAAAGAAAAGAAAATATATGTCAACATGCATAAAATATGTCTGGATTGAGACAATGGCTCTCAGGGGGAAGAGGGGCTGAAGAAGTCAGAAAGTGGTGAGATGTAGGAGATGTTTCCTCTTTGGAGGTTTTTAAGATCTAGTCATCCTACGTGGAAGTCTACAGGTGACAAGTTGCCACTTAGGAAGCTCAGACCTTCTCTAATTTAAGGCATTAAACTCTGTATTTGTTTACTAAAGGCTGTACTTTAATTACAGGTCATAGAGACTACTAATAAAATTAATTGTTAATCTTTCACAAAACTGCTTTGCACACTTGGGCCAACACTTAGATTTCAGAATGGCTACTCCTTCTACCAAGGAGTCTAACACATCTTACACACAGTGATATATTTCTCTTTTTAGTCAATGCCCACTTGGTTGACACATTTCTGTTGACCCCTGGCAATGCTGATTTTTCCGCAAACAGTTGCAACTATCATTGGGCAAAGGTGGTCCGTGTCCTGTTCTACCCAACAAAAATAAGATTAAGTCATTCAGTGACTGATCACTGTTGAAAGCAGAATCAGTAAATCTTTGTAACGTTGGGTTTGCCAAGCAGAGCTCTCTGGCGCTACACATGTACTGAGCACTTAGACAGAGAGCCTCCCAGTCACACCATTCACCCCCAACTACTTCTTCTTGCCCAACTTTCCCCATGATCAGACTGCAGGCTTTGCTGAAATTTAAGAAAGACTGAAAATCAAAAACACCTGTTGTAGTTGGAAATGACTGTGTTGTCTGTGTTATAGTGACCACTGAGCCTGACAGCTGCACAAAGCAACCCAGTCAGGTCGCCTTCAATAGAAGTGCCTTCTCTGTTAGGAAGAAAATTGTCATCAGAACCTCAGATCCTGGGCTGTGGCTTCAAGCTTGTTTGTTTTTGTAGAAAGAATATTTTTGGCCTATCTCTTTATATATACACACACATACACACATTGATGGTTAGACTAGCAGTTAATTGAAAAAGTCAAGTGGGGGAATGATAAAAATAACACATTTAAATATTTTGTTTTATCTTAAAACACAGATGTCTATTTTTCTAATGGCTACTGTGGGCCAAGGCTTAACTGCAGTGTGGACACACTGTTTGGAGTTGTGTTGTTGCTTCTTTGGGGTGAACCACACTTTCTGACACACCACGTACAATTTCCAGGTTGGATTCTTTGAAAATGGAAGTAGAACTCCAAGATACTTGTGAAACAATCAGAGCATAGATTCCATCTAGATTTTTACAATCTTTCCCCAAAGAGTTAACTCACCCACACATAATTCTATAGCAGTATTTTCAGTGACTTGTTTTTATTAAGTCTTTCCAAAGCATTCTTTACAGTATTGATAGAAAAAAAGGATTCTCATTTCATGATATTTCATGGGCTTATATAGTATGTAATTAAAAGAATATAATAAAAATAACAAGTACAACTGGAATTGACTGGTTTGGGAACAAAATCCAATGGATCCTTGGACAGTGAGCTGGCCAGCTAGAGAGAGCCAAGGGAGGTAGGTGACTGGGGAAGCAGCCATAGCAATGCCCACTTAGCCACCGAGGGCATCAGTCAACAGGTCTTACTTAATTTTTGGAGAAGGTGATGCATAGGTCAGTTCCTGGAACATCTGCTGTTTATCCCTTCTATAGTCCTCCTATTTCCCTGAGGCAGCCCCAGAAGAACATCTGGAATGCCTAGGACTGTGTGAAACACAATATGAAAATCTCTAATAGGATCCAGTCCTTGCACAATAAAATGATAAACTGAGATCTAAAGATATTATAACTGGAACTCAGTTTTTCTGGTTCCCAAACTTAAACTTTTGTTGCTATATTTTCCGTCTTTTATTTCCCAGGCAACTTGAGGATGCCCTTCACAGGGTCTTTCTGCCATCTGGTTATTTCTGTGTCAAAGCCCAGAGGCCAGGAAGGAACATTTTGGAACAGGTTCAGCATGGCCCTTACTCTCTATAGAGCGCCCTGAACTGTAGATGCCAGCATCTAACCCATGTGAATTAGTATGTGGTGGGCCAGGCATGATTTTCTTTCTGACCTTGCTTAAGACTGTTACTTTCCAACACTTTGTGGACCAAAGATTTTTATTGTTTAGAAATTTTCATTGCTAAGTACATAGTTTTGTATTTGCCTTCAAATTGCTCCAGGGTAGGTAACATCTGAGCTGGGCTTGGTTAGGAGAAGGGAAAGAGGAGTGGAAGGCATTCTAGGCAGAGCGAATCTCACATGCAAAGGCCTTGACTTGCTTTGAACAGGTGTGTCAGAAGGAGTAGATGTGATCAGGGACCAGAATCATGAGGGGCCTTACACCCATGCTAATTGAGTCTGGATTTTATCCTGAAGGCAATGGAAAGTTATTAAAGGATTACAAGCAGGGTAATGACATGACCATATTTGTGATTTAGAGGGGTCACCCTATCAACCCTAGAAAAGGGAAGGTGGTGAGAGGTGGGACTGTAAGCAGGAAGACAGAAGAGGAGGTGGTTACAGTGACTCAAGGGAAAGATGATAAAGACCTGAACGAAGGCAATGACAACTTGATAGAATGGAGAACATAGATTTCAAGGCACTGAGAATGCCTGTACCTAGAACACTTTTCAATGCTGAATAGAAAGCTGGACTAAAATGGCAAAACAATTTGGAGGACATAAAAGACAGTGCAGATTGCACATGTGATCAAGCATCAGATTGAATGTTAGGAAATATTCCAGAGCTTCTTGTTTTCCTGTCAGGGCTGACAACTATATCTGGACACTGAACAATTCCAGAAGATGCTACTGACGTAGACTGCAATGTATCTGGAACCCCTTCAAGTTGTGTAAAGCTAGCATCCTTGTGGCTGTACAAGCAGACATTTGCAGAGATAATTTACACAGCTTCTTAAGAAATGTTATGTGGAGTATTGAATCCCACGAAATAGAAGAGGCATGGTAAGATAAGATTACTAATGGTAGACTGACACAGTGCTTGCTTCACACAGGCGCTGAGAGAGGAGAAGAGTGCAGGTGGCAGGAGGCTCTCTAGCAGTTGGGGATGGATACAAGGAGGTCATGCAAAGCACTTGGCATCAGAACAGACTCTGGCAGAACTTGCACCAATAGGGTGCACTTCTGGAAGAGAGTAACCAGCCGCACCAAGGACACCTGGCCATGATGCCCAATTCAAGGGCTCAGGGTATAGACTGCAGAAGAACTTAGAATAGTAGCCACAGTGCTAAGCCCCTCAGTAGTATCTGCACCCACATACCAAGAGGCATTTTTTTCTATTCTTTGTTTGGGAAAGGCTGAGGTTCATGCATGTTCCTTTGCTTCACATTAGACAATAAGTATGGCAAATCTTCTAGAAGTAGAGCCTTTGTTCAAAATTCATGGTGCATATTAAATATATTAGAGGCCCAGTGCACGAAATTCATGTGGGTGGGGGTGAGGGGGTCCCTCAGCCCCGCCTGCACCCTCGCGCAATCCAGGACTGCTTGCTCCTAACCGCTCACCTTCCTGCCAGCCTGATCACCCCTAATCACTCTGCCTGCCTGCTTGATTGCCCCTAACCACTCTGCCTGCCTACCTGATTACCCCTAACTGCTCACCTGCCTGCCTAATCACCCCTAACAACCTCTGCCTTGGCCCCGATGCAGTAGCTTCATCTGGAAGGATGCCTGGAATGATGCCTGGAATGATGTTAGGCTGTCCGGTCTAATTAGCATATTATGCTTTTATTATTATAGATGAAGAAGTAAATGAATGTGTGTAACTGTTCTTCACAACGCACTGATGTTTCAAAACAAACTGGAAGTCTCTATGAGACAAAAATTGCAAGTGAAAGCGGCACATGCTGTGCAGATCATAACATTAGTACTTAACAATGCCTCGCACGTAGTAGATGCTCCATGAACGTTCACGGAAATCACAAATTCATGGGTTATGCTAACCAAGCTTTTCTATGCAGATGATCTCATTTGATCCTAACAAATCTGTGAAGTAGGTGTTATTATCTTGGTTTTACAGAAGAGAAAACAGAAGCTCAAAAAGGTTAACTGACTTAAGTGCTCAAGGTCGTACAGCTACCAAATAGTTTAGCTGTAGCATTAATTGAGATCTTTGATTCTTTCCACCACTCAACAGCTGCTTGTAAAAGCTTTGGTCTGCATAATTCTGATGTAAAGGAACCTACTTGGGAATCCTCTTACAAAAAAGAAAACCATGTCAAAGGTATATTTTGTAACTCATTTTTTGATATTATTTTGAATTTTCCTAGAATGGGGCTCTCAACCTGTAAATGCATAAATCTCTAGTTTACACTCATTTTGAAAACGGAGTGTCTAAAGGACATAAAAATGGGCTGGTGGCTACAAAAATTAAAAAGCAGAATGCAAAAAAATTTTTTCCTCTCTTTTGTCCTATTAGAATCTACTTCTCTCATATTTAAGCATTATATAATGTCTTACTTCTTTACTCTGTCTGACTTAAGACAGAAATATTTATTTTCTGAATTTGGAAATCTAATTTGTTGAGTTGACTTGATAAACTAATGAAGTAGAAATTGGTCTACAGATAAATGAAAAACTCCCTTCTCCCCGCCCCCCCCCCCCCCCCCGTATTGAAAATTATAGATGGAAAGAGTCATGATCATTGGGGCTCCCAGATTTCTTCTGTGTAAAAACTGAAGCAGTTGAGCTCAATGCTGAGAAGCTGGTCTCAGAAAGTCTCACCTCCAAGAGGTGCCCCAGAGAGAGGGCTCTGCCCATGTGTGGTTACTCAAGTCCATGTCTCTCCCACCTGCGTGGGGGCTTGTGGGCCGAAGTCAGCTCGAAACTTCACATCCTTTGGTGGTGTCTCCAGGGCTCCCACTGGAGAGCGTGTTCTTGGTTCCTGTCCGAAATCGTTGTTGAGCTTTGCACACTGTGTGTGCTCTCTCTCCTGATCTTTTTTTAGGTGAGGGGGAACAGAAGCCCAAGGATCGGGTGTTGGCTGCACAACAGAGATGTTTAGCTTCCATCAAGATCAAAGGTGAACATAAATCAAAAATAAGGTTAGCACCTTCACCTTCAGGGTCTTTCAGACAATAAATCAGAACACAGTTTTATAATTATAGCAGCAGACACTGCTCAGGAGAATTTGTCTAAAGCAACGCATTGGCCTAATTCGATCGACCTAGTCCTTATGTCACTGGTGGCAGTGTCACATCCCGGACACAGCGCAGTGGACCTCAGTGGCCTGGTGGTATTTTCAAAAATTTCAGAGACCTCAACCTTGTCTTGGGTTGAACTCCAGTCATTCAGCCTCATCTGATTCAGTGACCCTTTCCTCAAGTTAATTTATCTAAAGTGCAGAGCAGAAACTGACTGAATATCAACTGTTCAAAGGGAATTTCCTTAGCAATTTAGTTGATAAAAGGGGCCCAATAAGACCGACACGTATACTTGCATGCATAAACTCCTGGTGGAGGTGGCCCTATATTCCACAGCCAGCAAACTGCAAATCCACAATGGTGTTTACTGAAGGGCACTATATTTAGAAAAGGCAAGTCTGTTGAAGCTTGGCTTGGAGAGAGCTGTTTGATCCTCCCTTTCATTGCTACGTGGTGGAGAGGGCCTTGGCGAGCCCCGGGCGGGGAGAAATCACCACCAGGGCTTCCACCGCACGAACCTCCGCTCTTGTGACCAAACATAGCCCTGCTGCTTCAGGAAGGTTTGCATAAAAGGGATTGATTTTCATTTGATTCTGCAAATAAACTCACTGAGCAAGCCTGGCAGAAAGGAAGATAATAAAAAAGAAAAAAAAAATTCTTAGGCAGTCTGGCCAGCTTCCAAACGCTTCAAGCTGATAGCACAACTGGTTTAATCTGCCTCTTTAGAGCTGCTGAAGGGGTGCTTAACTTTCAAGGCCAGAAACCTGGGATTTAATGAGGGATTGCCCAAAATTCTGATTTTTTTTCCGGTAAAAAAACAACAAAACAAACCCCCCCTCCAACAAGCTATTATATTTGAACTATTCTGCATTTAAAAATGGTGGTCCTTTTTTACTTATTTTTTTTGTACTTATTAAAATGCATAACCTCTCCAAGGAAGAATTATTTTGCATCTGTTGTTACTATATGATGAAATTGAAAACTGTTTTAAGACAAAAAGATGTCTCTCTTTAAAATGAAATTCATCAAGCTGGATCTTAAGTAATTGTCATTTATTTATTTGCTAACTGGAATTTATTTTTTACCATGGACAGGAATTAATGTTGGTTTAGTTACAAAAATAAAGACCAATAAAACATATCCGCTATTCTCAGGGGTTCACAATGTAGCAAGGGAAGCAGAAATTCATGACTATGTAAAGATATGTATTTTAATTTTTATATGGGGTGATAAGTATATAAAAAGTGTGGGCAAGATGTTGTGGAAACAAGAAGACAGGGCAATGCGTTTGACCTGGGGTGGAGCAGAAGTTTGTGACAGCTTTATATGGATATTAACTTTAAGCTGGGCTTTAAAGAGATACTATCCAACAAGAATTAGGAGGAAGGCCAGGGCTGAGTGGGGACATATAGTTCAACACTGCCAATCAGTGAGGCTAGCTCTGTTCAGACAAGGCGGCTGAGCAGGAGACAGGGTTCCTCAGCTGCTACCACTTAGTCCAAGCCCCATCAGCTCTCACCTGAACTGCAATGCTAGGCTCCTAAATTGTCTTATTGTTTCACTTCTCAGAACATCAAGATGTTTGCCTTTAGGTAAAAAAAAAAAAAATGTATGTCTTTAATATGATGACCCTCTCCTTAACACATATTTACAGAGCACCTGCTGTATCAGGTACCTGGAGTAAGTGAGTAAATAAAACTGACAGAAACCCCTGTCCTTGCTGAGTTTATTTTCTAGTAGCAGGAGACAGTCACATAATGATAAGTATAAATACGTCTTAGAAGATATAGAAAGAGGTAGGCACTGTTGTTTCTTTAATTGAGCAGAGACAGGATATCAATAGTGGAGTGGGAGCAGGCTGAAATTTTAAAGAGGGAGGCCAAGGTAGACCTCACTGAGAAATTGACATGTAAGCAAAAACTTAAAAAGCGGGGAGGAAGTTAGCCATGTGGACAAGTCGGGAAGAGCGTTGCAGGCAGTGGAACAGCCATTGTAAACCACGAAAGTGGGACAGCAAAGAGGCCATTGTGGTTGGAGCAGAGAGCCAGGGGGAGAGAAGTAAGGATGAGTCAGACAGGAGAAGATTTTACTTTGGGTGGTGGGCACATGGTCCTAGATACAGATTTTGTAACTTAGGAATCCACACATGAAACCTATATGTTTATGTCTACTAATGTCACTCCAATAAAATTTAATTTAAAAAAGAAGTAATGGGGGTTCACTCACAAAGGGATGGTTTGGGTTTTCTTTTACTCTGTGAGAAATGGGTTTTGAGCTTTGGACGGACTTATATTTCAAAAAGAAACATTATGGCTTCTGTGCGGAGGATAGACTGGAAGGAAATGCTGAAATAGGAAGAAAGCATGGGAGGCTGCATCAGTAACCCATGAGGGAGAGGATGGGGCTGCATGCAGGGGAATAAGCAGGTGAAGTGATAAGGAGGGGTAGGGTTCTGGATATATTTTGAGGGCAAAGCCAATAGGATTTGCTGATGGATTGGCTGTGAGGTGAGAGAATGAGAAGATTCAAAGTTGACTTCAAGGATTTTGGCCTGAGCATCTAGAAGGGTAGAGTTTCCATCAGCTGGAATGGGAAAGACTACAGAGAAAACAGATTTGGGGATAAGATAAGGAGTTTGAGGTTGGACATACGAAGTTTGGGATGTCCCTTTCTACACTGACATTATTTTCATGGTTTATTGTTACACAGAGGCTTGAAACTGAGTTCATGAGAGAGATTAGGGTAAAGATACTCATTTGGAAATCATTGGTGTATAAATTGTACTGAAAGTACTGAACTGCATTGAGTGAAGTGACAAAGTGAATGTGCACATAGAGAGAAGAAGACCATGTAGTGAGAAAAAGAAAAACAAGCACAAAAGACTGAGAAGGAGCAACCACGGAGGTCGCAGGAACACCAGGCAATGTAGTTTCCTGGAAGCCACATGAGGAAAGTTACCATCAAGGAAGAAAGAATAGTCAACTGTGTTCATTGCTATTGCAGAAAAGTAGAGAACTGGCCTTTATGTTTAACAAGATAAAGCTTATTGTTAAGTCCAAGGACTCGTTGGTTACTCTTACAAAAGTAGTTCTAATGGATGAGGATAAAGCTTGATTGAATTAAATTATTTGCAGCCTGTTTCAGAACCATGTTCCCCAATCTATTCCTGTTTCTGCCCTGCATCTGATTTTCCTGCCAATTTCCTTGCTGTTGTCTCATTTCTGTCCTCATATCAGGTTTGAGTTTGGTGCTTGGCCCATTTCCATGGCTATAACTTTGACTCCCTTAAATAATGACTATGTGTCCCTGTCACATTGACTCAGATGCCTCAAACACGAATTCCTTCCTGATCTTTCTTACTCTGACCCTTTCTACACTGACATTATTTTCATGGTTTATTGTTACTGGATTTGTCCTGGCTTTAGACAGGACCAGGTACAAGTATCAAAGAGCTTACCACCAACTGGGTGGTTGGCAAAGCTTTCCTGGTGCACAGATCTTACCAAGTTACTTTCTTTCCTTAACTCAGCCTGGTTCATTTTTCCTAATGCAATCTCACCAAAACTGAGGCTGGAACCCTTCATGTTTTGAGCTGGCTGGAAGACCTTTTCTCTTAGTGGCCATGTGGCTTTCATGAAGAGCTCTATTTCCCAAGTAGCCTGTCTTCCTCTGAATTCCTTGGAAGCTAGTTTGGAACTTTCTCTTTCAAAGATCACCTTATATGGGAACTTCCACTAAATTCTTGTCACCAAGAGCAGTATTAATATTCATCTTATTTGCATCACTGTATGTCAGACTATGATGAATATTAGGAACACACAGTTAAAAAGAAGGTCAGAGGATTCCTGCCGGGAGCCGGTCCATCCTTGCTGTTTCAAGGGACCTGGCATATATAGCATACTGTTCTTAATATGTTTGCTCCCCTTAGCGCTGTGTGTTTTAACCAAGGTCACCTCTCCGAGAAAGGTTGTTTCCCCAGGTAGGAATTTTTCCCTGAAGTCAGGGAGGGGATGCCTCTCCTAGAAAGGTTGTTTCCCCAGGTAGGAATTTTTCCCTGAAGTTAGGGAGGGAATAAAACCCCTCAACTAAGTGCCAGGCGGGTAATTAATCACTTTAACTATGAACAATCATGCTTAAGCTACATAATCTTTACTCCCTGGAATGGAGATAAGAAACGCCCTAACCTTTGTAATAGAGATTGATAGGATTGAATCAACTGGTATAAATACAGATGTAATAAGACAGCAAGACACAGAACTTAGGAGACAGAAAGAAGACAGAACCTACACGGAATCTAGAGACAGAAGAACTTCGCTGGAGAGAACATGGCAAAAGATCCTGGACTGAACCTGACTACAGAAATTGGCAAGAGAACCTGACTAGAACCTGGTGACTGAACTTGGCTGGAGAACCTGGACAGAACCTGGCTGGAGAACCTAGCTAGGGAACATGGCTACAGAACCTGGCTGGAGAATCTGGAGAACCTGGCTGGAGAACCTAGCAAGAGAACATGGACACAGAACCTGGCTAGAGATCCTAGCCAGAACTTCGCTGGAGATCCAGACCAGAACTTGGCAGGAGACCCTGACAAGAGAACCCGGCTATGCTGATCAACTGAACGCTGTCTCCGTGTCATTCCTTCTTCGCCGACTCCGTCCACATCTTTGGGGACCCCTGGACCCGCTGGGGTTGGACCCCGGCATATGGCGCCCGAACAGGGACCCCTAGGTAAGCACCCCACACTCGGGACGGATAGGACTCCACCGTAGGAAGAGGGTGGATAGTCTTCGCCGACTCCGTCCACACCTTTGGGAACTCCTGGAACAGGATTCCCCTAGGTAAGCCCTCCACCCCCATTGAAAACCCCACACTCGGGACGGATAGGACTCCACCAGGGTACTGCAGACCCCCCTACAGAGGATAAGTAGGGTAAGAAGGTGGATAGTACAGAACTCTGATTGAGAAGATGTGCCATACTGAGTCCAAAGAAAGAAGACTCTGTATTGATCTTTAGATTAAGAAGATGTGCCATACTGAGTCTAAAGAAATAAGACTCTGTATTGATCTTTTAACACATATGCTTGCTAGCAGAGGAATTAAGGTTACTCCCAGTCAGACAGAACGTTTTATACAAGAAATATGTCCATGCTTTTCTGAGGAAGGAAAGGTAAATGTAATGGCATGGGAGAAGGTAGGCCCAAGGAGCCTTATCCTTAACCCCACTGCAGCCTTTCCACCCTGGGAAAGTGCAGGATTGGCAAGCTCTCCCTGGGGTGATAGATCATGACTCAGGTAATAGCGGAAAGCGTCAATCCTACTCTTAAAATGGATACAAGAGAGCATTTGGGGTTTTTCTTTTTAATGCCTGCTTTTAAAAAATAAAAAAGGGGGAATTTGCCGGGAGCCGGTCCATCCTTGCTGTTTCAAGGGACCTGGCATATATAGCATACTGTTCTTAATATGTTTGCTCCCCTTAGCGCTGTGTGTTTTAACCAAGGTCACCTCTCCGAGAAAGGTTGTTTCCCCAGGTAGGAATTTTTCCCTGAAGTCAGGGAGGGGATGCCTCTCCTAGAAAGGTTGTTTCCCCAGGTAGGAATTTTTCCCTGAAGTTAGGGAGGGAATAAAACCCCTCAACTAAGTGCCAGGCGGGTAATTAATCACTTTAACTATGAACAATCATGCTTAAGCTACATAATCTTTACTCCCTGGAATGGAGATAAGAAACGCCCTAACCTTTGTAATAGAGATTGATAGGATTGAATCAACTGGTATAAATACAGATGTAATAAGACAGCAAGACACAGAACTTAGGAGACAGAAAGAAGACAGAACCTACACGGAATCTAGAGACAGAAGAACTTCGCTGGAGAGAACATGGCAAAAGATCCTGGACTGAACCTGACTACAGAAATTGGCAAGAGAACCTGACTAGAACCTGGTGACTGAACTTGGCTGGAGAACCTGGACAGAACCTGGCTGGAGAACCTAGCTAGGGAACATGGCTACAGAACCTGGCTGGAGAATCTGGAGAACCTGGCTGGAGAACCTAGCAAGAGAACATGGACACAGAACCTGGCTAGAGATCCTAGCCAGAACTTCGCTGGAGATCCAGACCAGAACTTGGCAGGAGACCCTGACAAGAGAACCCGGCTATGCTGATCAACTGAACGCTGTCTCCGTGTCATTCCTTCTTCGCCGACTCCGTCCACATCTTTGGGGACCCCTGGACCCGCTGGGGTTGGACCCCGGCAGATTCCTAATAGATATTTGTCATCAAAAGAAACATGACAAGGAGTATTCTTTGGGGACTTATGTTGGCCCTTATGTTATGGCTCCATTTGATACCAAGCTGGGGTCATAATGATGAGGATGGTAATACCAAATCTAAATTCCCTTGAAAAAAATAAGGGAATGATGGGATAACAATGGAAGCTTGTTGAATAATAACTACTAAAGGATACTACTATCCACAGAGAAAATTCAAACTAATTTTCTTTGTCAATGTGCTTTAGTCTAAATATTTTATGAAAGCTTCCTAAAAATAAACACAATGTCTTAGAATGAACTCATGATTAGGTTAGGCATCCTAATAGAAACCATGTGTAAAATTCGCCATTTACTTACATTGACAATAATGGAGAATTTTGGACGGTGTCTGTGGTATTCAGCCTCCAAGATGGCCCACAGTGATTGCTCCCTTATTCACACACCTGTAGAGGCCCTCTACCATTGTAATCAATAGAATGAGGCAGAAATGCTGGTATGTGACTTCCAAAGCTAGGTTATAAAAGACATCCGGTTTCTGTGTTGCTCTCTATCAGATCATTCGCTCTGGGGAAGCCAGATGCCATGTTAGGAAGACACTCAAACAGCTATGGAGAGGCCCACATGGTCAGGAACTGGGCCTCCTATCACTGCCAGGAAGGAACCCAGTGAGAAAGCCATTTTGAAAGTAGATTCTCCAGCTCCATCTAATTCTCCATATATCTTCAAGCCACTCTAACATCTTCACTGCAGCCTCATGAGAGTTTCTGAGCCAGGACCCTTTAAAAGTGAAGTACCTTCCAAATTCCTGACCCACAAAAATTGTGTGAAATGATATTTCTTGCTTTATGTTGCAGTGTAATGTTATTTAGCAATTGGTAGCGAATACAGTGCCATATGGAACTTCTTGAAGGTACTATCCTACCTCAAATCCTAGAGTGCTAAAATCAGCTTCGTTTATCTGATCTCCCAATGTACAATTTAATTTCCAGTTGAAAATGTTTTCAGAGTTCTGGTCATTTTAACCCTTTACCTCGATAGCTGTCAACATTTAGCTGGGCTTCAGCTAAATGTTGAATTACTGTCCGGCCACCACTTTGTTGAATTACTGTCCGGCCACCACTTTGTTGAATTACTGTCCGGCCACCACTTTGTTGAATTACTGTCCGGCCACCACTTTGTTGAATTACTGTCCGGCCCCCACTCATCAGCAGTGAGACCTTAGGAAAGGTGTGCCTCAGTTTTCTTGTCAGCATCGTGATTATAATAAAAACCTAATTCAAAAGACAGATGTAAGGATGAATTAGGTAATTCCTAGTTATATATATGTACACACTTAGCATTGTGGCTTATAAAAACTACTGGTGGAGATGATGATGATGATGATGATAGTAATGATATGATGAGGAGGAGGATGGAGAGGATAAAATCTTGTTTTCAACTTGCTGGTAAATTCTTTAAAAATGTTTTTAATTTATTTGAAAGAGAGAGAGAGAGAAATACTGATTTGTTGATTTGTTTTTCCATTTACTTAAGCATTCATTGGTTGCTTCTTGTATGTGCCTTGACTAGAGATCAAACCCACAACCTTGGCATATTGGGATGACACTCTAACCCAGCCGTGGGCACACTACGGCCCGCGGGCCGGATCCAGCCGTTTGAAATGAATAAAACTAAAAAAAAAAAAAGACCGTACCCTTTTATGTAATGATGTTTACTTTGAATTTATATTAGTTCACACAAACACTCCATCCATGCTTTTGTTCCGGCCCTCCGGTCCAGTTTAAGAACCCACTGTGGCCCTCGAGTTAGAAAGTTTGCCCACCCCTGCCTAACCAATGGAGCTACCCAGCCAGGTCTTGTAGGTAAATTCTTATGAGGTAAAAGAACCTTTGCAGCCGAAGCCGGTTTGGCTCACTGGATAGAGCGTCGGCCTGCGGACTGAAAGGTCCCAGGTTCGATTCCGGTCAAGGGCATGTGCCTGGGTTGCGGGCACATCCCCAGTAGGAGATATGCAGGAGGCAGCTGATCGATGTTTCTCTCTCATTGGTGTTTCTAACTCTCTATCTCTCTCCCTTCCTCTCTGTAAAAAATCAATAAAATATATTTGAAAAAAAGAAAAAGAAAAAAAGAACCTTTGCAATTTTGTATAGTGGTCTCAGTTATTATCCCCTACTTCCTGCACATATGTAATTACCTCTATAAAAATCATTACTTAATATTACAACATATGTATTTAAATTATTATAACGTAATATTTCTCTAATTTATTCACTCTCTTTTCTATAGCTCATAATAAAGCAAGCATGCTTCATGATAGAAGCACATTCTGCTCAGACATTTAAAACACAATTTTAGTAATAAATTTAATTTTGATGAATATATATATATATATACATATGTATATATATATATATGTATGTATATATATATATATATATATTAATGTTTGTTACTTCAGAGAGAAGAAGGGGGATGAAGAGAGGGCTAGAAACATCAATGATGACTGAGAATCATCAGTTGGCTGCCTCCTGCACATTCCGTATTGGGGATCTAGCCTGACCAGGAATCCCACCATGACCTCCTTGTTCAAGGGTCAATGCTCAACCACTGAGTCACACCAGCTGGGCATTATTTATATTTCTATTGCTTACTCTTTTTACAGGTAAGTGACCTGTTATTAAATCTACTAGGGGCCCAGTGCATGAATTCGTGCACCTTGAAAGGAACTGTGGGCCCCGAGGCTGCGGTGGGCACAGGGGCGGGTCTCGGCCTATCCTCTGCGCTCTCGCCCAACCCCTCCCACCACAACCCCCTCCCCAAGTTCCCTGTCTACCAGCAGCCCCGCTTCCGCCGCCACCACCACTCCCACATGTTGATGGCACTGGCCCCAGGCTCGCACCTGCTGATGGCACAGAGCAATTGGGGCCAACAACAGCAGTTGGTGTGAGTGGGGTCAGCACTGTCAGTGGGTGGGAGTGGCGGCTGCTGCCTCAATTGCCCCTCAGGAGCAGGGGGAGGTGGAGAAGCCCTCAGGGGTGATCGGCGCTGGCACAGGTGAGAGCAGGGCTGGCACTGGCAGCAGGTGTGAGTGCCAGGCGGGACTGTGGTGCACGGGAGCAAAGAACTTTCAGTAACTACCAGAGGCTGTCCTCCGCCCCCCACCATGACAGTGACTAGTGCCCCACCTTGGTCTGGCGCCCCCCTCTCACCTGCTCCACCATCCTGCCGTGGCCGACGCCTGCCATGTTTCACGCATGCCCCCTGGTGGTCAGCGCATGTCATAGTGACCAGTTGTTCAGTTGTTCCACCTTTCAATCTATTTGCATATTAGGGTTTTATATATATAGATAGTGAAAATGCATAAATTGTTCAACTATAGCTTTGGCCATATGTCTAAAAACTTTGTGGGATAAGTTAAATACTCACAATAGGATTAATTTTAAAACTTACATAGAGTTCACTTTATTTTTAAAAGATTAGGCTATATTTCCATTTCATAGTTAAATATAACTTTGATTTTTCCTTTCTTAATGGAATTTGACAAATGAGGAAAGAAAACCTACTTGTAATGTAGGCCTACTAATAGTGACAAATAGCTGTTACCGTGGTGCCTCATTGTTCTCAATCTTATCAAGTTTAAAGTAATTGGATTGA
Organism: Myotis nattereri; assembly: GCF_964212035.1. NCBI lineage: Eukaryota > Metazoa > Chordata > Mammalia > Chiroptera > Vespertilionidae > Myotis > Myotis nattereri. The sequence continues at coordinate 163,043,248 of NC_138075.1, forward strand.
ACTAAATGACCTATAAAGCCATTTTTTCCCCCAGATTTTTACTCATTCTCCAACAGGGGACTCACAAACTCAGTTCTTTCCCTCTAAAGGCTACCAAGGATGAGAAGCTTGGCTGAATCTTTGTTTCAAAAGGACTATCTAGTCTTAAAGGTGAACCCTACCTTCCTTTTATCTTTGGAGTAAGTTAAAAACTTTACTACAGCCGTTCTCAACCTGTGGGTCACGACCCCTTTGGCAGTCGAATGACCCTTTCACAGGGGTCGCCCAAGACTATCCTGCATATCAGATATTTACATTATTATTCATAACAGTAGCAACATTACAGTTATGAAGTAGCGACGAAAATAATTTTATGGTTGAGTCACAACATGAGGAACTGTATTAAAGGGCCAGAAGGTTGAGAACCACTGCTTTACTAGATGATTTCAGAAAGATCTAAACTTTTCCCCAGGATGCCTGTTGTCATGACACCAGCACTAGAAACTTTATCAACAACAATGGAGGGCTTCCTGCATGCTGAGCACTATTTTAAGAAACTCACATGTTTTACCTCCTTTAATCCTCACCTCAAACCTATTAGCTACTGTTATTCCCAGTTTACAGAGTTGCCTGGTACCTCATTATGAGTCCTCGACGTTGTCCACTCACCAGACAGAAGGGAGAGCATTCTTCCTTTCTCCATGGAGTCATTAACACAGTCTTCTTCCTGCCAGTAGCAGTGGGAGTTGAACTTTAAAATGTGCAGTTCTTCAAAGTGTGAAATGAGACACACTGTTCACAGCAAAGGGATAAACATATGGTCTAGAAGTACATTTTGAGAGTCACAACACTTTGCTTGGAAGTTGTAAAATCCAGTCCTCCCACCCTCCATGCCCACCCCACATACAATACACACATATACAAGGCATTTGCTTCAGCTACTTTGATTAACTTAAGTTTGATTGCATACTACAAATATTAGAAATGGAATGTCTTTTATGTTTACTGGCTTTTTAAAAAAACTCAGGTCTCACACTAAACACCCATCAGGTGAATGAATTATTTCATAGAAGAAAAGCAGCAAATAACAGATAGAAGTTTGGAAAGATCAGGGCTCTGTCTAGGAAAGAAAAACCTGCCTGCCTTCCCAGATAATCAGTTGGGTTGATGGGTGCCCACACATGGGTTTCTTGTGACTATTTGATTTATCTAATTAAAGTTGTTGCTATTCATTGCTATTTTTTCCAGAGAAACAGTATCTAAGGCACACAGCTGGTTCCAAAAGGGCTTGTTTCAAGCATAGAAGAAAAGCAAAGCTTTAAGATAGAACTTAGAGCCTAAGACAGTGATGGCGAACCTTTTGAGCTCGGCGTGTCAGCATTTTGAAAAACCCTAACTTAACTCCGGTGCCGTGTCACATATAGAAATTTTTTGATATTTGCAACCATAGTAAAACAAAGACTTATATTTTTGATATTTATTTTATATATTTAAGTGCCATTTAACAAAGAAAAGTCAACGCCAAAAATGAGTTCTCATGTCACCTCTGACACGTGTGTCATAGGTTCGCCATCACTGGCCTAAGAGGTGCCTCTCACCTCTGAAGTAAAGAGCCTTGAATTCAAATGCATTTGCTTAATGTCAATACAACCACTCTGTTTGGGGGAATGGGAGGCTAGGAAATAAAATGTTACAAAGTATTATTTTGCATATATACACTGAGTAGCCAGATTATTATGACCACCTGACGTTTGTAGGCAAATTAGCCATACACTGCATCGTATGGGATATGGAAGCCGAAGGCCTGTTCAAACACCTTTGCTGTCTGCAGTTACCAAGATAAAACGTCTCCAATTCGCACAGGAACACAAGGATTGGACAGTCGAGCATTGGAAAAAAGTCATGTGGTCCGATGAATCACGTTTCCAGTCGCATCATGCAGATGGCAGAGGGAGAATTTGGCAGAAACAGCATGAAAGCATGCACCCCACATGCATGAGTACAACCCTTCAAGCTGGTGGGGGCAGTGTTATGGTTTAGGGCATGTTTTCCTGGCATGATTTGGGCCCTTTAATTCGTGTGCAACAATGTCTGAATAGCACAGCATACCTAAGTATCATTGCTGATCAGGTTCATCCTATCATGTTGATGGCGTATCCCAATGGAGATGGCTTCTTCCAACAAGACAATGCACCATGCCACGGTGCTCGTATTGTGCAGGAGTGGTTTCAAGAACATGAGAGAGACTTTACCTTGCTTAGGTCGCCCCCACAATCACCAGATCTCAATCCAATGGAACATTTGTGGGACAAAGTTAAAAGAGCCATCAGGCAGCTGGTTCCACAACCATCAGATCTCACAGAACTGGACAGTGCTATTCATCAGGCATGGTGTCAGATTCCTCGCATCACCTTTCAACATCTCGTGGAGTCAATGCCAAGAAGAATCGCTGCAGTATTGAAGGCAAAAGGTGGCCCAACAAAGTCCTGATGGGGTGGTCACAATAATCTGGCCACTCAGTGTATATACCCTTTACTATATACTGAATAAATGTACGCTTACACATTATATATTTCACATAATTATGCTCACTCACATATATTATACAGGGCTGTATATTCAAAACCCTGAAATAAGACTTATGGGCAATTTAAGGGATTTCCAATTTTGACCTGTCTTGCCTTCTGCTGTGAGCACAGTCTTAGAAGCCAAATGAGCCTGTGAGTTCAATGTGAGTTAAAATGGCCCCCAGTGAGTGAGAAGCCCATAGGATAGCTCTCTCCTGGTTCCAAGTACTAATTCAGATCTGAATATTGTCAAGGTGGGTCTCCCTGTCAGATACTGGAATTCACCAGGAATAGAGAAGGCAACAAGGTCAGAGTGAGTTGGGAGCATTTCTGATCTCATCCAGAATTGTCCACAGGTTGCTTTAGTCACACTAAGACACTGGGAGAACACTCGGGTGAGAAGACCTTCCAAAACTAGGGGAACACAGAAAAAAAAGAGAAAGAACTCATGGACATGGACAGCAGTGTGGTGATTGTGGGAAGGAGGAGGTCGGTGGAGGTGGAAGAGGGAAGAGGACAGAGAGGGGATAAATGGTGATAAGATCTTATTAAAAGTAAAAACAAGCAAACAAACATAAAAACTAGGGGAACATATTCCAAAGTCAGAGGGAGAGTGTCCTGTGAGCTGTCATATTGGAAGTGCTGTGTTGAGTCAGAAATGGTTTTCATGCCTATGCGTTGGTTGCTCTGGCCGCTGAGGGCACACGGAGAGGACAGGCCACCAGAGCCAGCCAGAAAACTCCTCTGCACCTACTCGTTTCTTAGGGGCTGTGCGTGGTAATTATACAGAGAACACACAAGTCTTATCTACGGGCATATATGTTTATAGGGACTACAATAGAGCACATTAAAGTCAGGCCGGTGCTTGACGAGGGAATGCAAACCCATCTTTCCAAAAGAAGCTCTGGAAGTTTTTATTTAAATATTTTCAGCAAAATAAACTGTTACTAGGAAAACATCTTGTTGTAAATATAAGAAGGGTCCGCAGGCCTGAAATGTATCTGCCTGGTTCCTCCTTCCTTGGTAATCCCACTAAGCCAGAAGCTCCGCAGTGAAAGTCAGATGTCCTTGCACCCTTTGTCCCCCGTGGCTGCTGGCAGAAAGGTCAGCTTTCTGAGCTTAAAGTAAACAGTTTTTCTTGACTAATGGCCCCTATAAATATAAAGACTGTATATTCAGAGGCATCTTCTGGCCCAGGAGGCTCTTGCGTGATCTGATGGGCCAGTCTATAGAAAGCAAAGAGTTGTGTTGGAGACAGTGGCTGATTTAATGAAGCGCTGTGGAATGTGACAAAGAGGCCTGTTCTGAATTTTTCTCTTTCACTGTTGAGTGGAATAATCAGCAAAAGTCATTGTTTTAGGATTTATTCATTCTGAATTTGTATTATTTGGTAACAATATATCTAGACGTTTATCTTTGTGTTATTTTTTAAAAATATGTTACTTAGCAAATGTATAAGGTTAATGAGCTAACAGAGGAATGGTTTGTTAAGTTTTGAGTGTAAGTGTTTCTAAGGACTTTGGATATGACCATTTATAAACAATCCTATCTAATAAAAGAGAAACATGGTAATTGGCATACGACCGCTACCCTTCCCATTGGCTAATCAGAGCAATATGCAAATTAACTGCCAGCCAAGATGGCAGCTGGCAGCCAGGCAGCTTGAAACTAACATGAGGCTTGCTTGCTTCAGTGACGGAGGACTCCAACGTTCCCTGCCTGCCGCTGCGGGCCTCTGAACTGCAACTCTAAGCAACTATGTAACAAATATAGAAGCTAAACAAAACCCCAGAAACCTGCTTTAGTCCGCTGGGCTTCAGCCAGCAGGATCACAACATTGTAAGCAAAGGCCAGAAACCTACTTTCAGCAGCGGAGGCCTAAGAGCTGGAGCCAAGCCTCAAAGCTAAAGCTGGCCCAGAATAAAAAAAAGAAAAAAGAAAAAAAGGAGCAGTTGGGAGCTTCAGGCACCCCCAGCCTGAAAACAGCCCTCAGCCCCTCACCCGGACTGGCCAGGCACCCCAGTGGGGACCCCCACCCTGAAGGGTGTGTGACCAGCTGCAAACAGCCATCATCCCCTTACCCAGGCTGGCCAGGCACCCCAGTGGGGACCCCCACCCTGAAGGATGTGTGACCAGCTGCGAACAGCCATCATCCCCTCACCCAGGCTGGCCAGACACCCTAGTGGGGACCCCCACCCTGATCCAGGACACCCTTCAGGGCAAACCAGCCGGCACCCACCCGTGCACCAGGCCTCTATCCTATATAGTAAAAGGGTAATATGCCTCCCAGCACCGGGATCAATGGAGCCGCGAGGCCTCCCAGCACCGGGATCAGCATGACAGGGGGCAGCGCCCAAACACCTGATCGCCCTGCAGCTCTGTGTGTGACAGTGGGCGGGGCCACAACCTCCCTATCCACCCTGCTCTGTTCGTGACAGGGGAAGGCCCCCCAAACCCCTGGTCAGCCCTGCTCTGTGCCTGATAGGGGGGAGCTCCCCAACCCTCTGATCAGCCCTGCTCTGTGTGTGACAGAGTAGAGCCATAACCTCCCCATCGGCCCTGCCCTGAGTGTGAGAGTGGCGGTACCCCAACCCCCTGATCGGCCCTGCTCTGTGCGTGACAGGGGGTGGCGCCGCAACCTCCCCATCCCATCGACCCTGCCTTGAGTGTGACAGGGGACGGTGCCCCAACCCCCCAGTCGGCCCTACCCTGAGCGTGACTGAGGGTGGCATCACAACCTCCCGATCGCCCTGCTCTGTGCATGACAGGGGGCGGCACCCCAAGTCCCCAATCGGCCCTTCTCTGAGCCCGACCAGGGGCTGCACCTAGGGACTGGGCCTGCCCTCTGCCACCTGGGAGCAGGCCTAAGCCAGCAGGTCGTTATCTCCCGAGGGGTCCCAGACTGTGAGAGGGCACAGGCCGGGCTGAGGGACCCCCTCCCCCCCGAGTGCACAAATTTTTGTGCACCGGGCCTCTAGTATATTAATAATACCCATAGATCACAATGCTTGAATGCATTAGTTACATATCATTTTTAGCTATCCATTTAAAGAGAATTCTCCCTAAATAATTTTGCTAGCTTCTCTCTAGTTATCCAAAAGTAATAATTAAATAATTTATTTATTGATTGACTTAATAATATAGATAAAATAACATTTTGCCGGAAGCCGGTCCATCCTTGCTGCTTGACACAGTTGCTGCAGGGAAAAAACATCTGCACAGCATAATGTTTCAAGGGACCTGGTGTATATGGCATACTGTTCTTAATATGTTTGCTCCCCTTCTTGGCGCTATGTGTTTTAACCAAGGTCACCTCCCCGAGAAAGGTTGTTTCCCCAGGTGGGGATTTTTCCCTGGAGTTAGGGAGGGAATAAAACCCCTTAACTAAGTGCCAGGCGGGTAGTTAATCACTTTAACTACGAACAATCTCGCTTAAGCCACATAATCTTTACTCCCTGGAATGGAGATAAGAAACGCCCTAACCTATGGAATAGAAATTGATAGGATTAAAATCAACTGGTATAAATACAGATGTAACAAGACAATAAAACACAAAACCTGGCTGGAGAACCTGGACAGAACCTGGCTGGAGATCCTGGATAGAACCAGGCGAGAGAACCCAACCATGCTGGTCAACTGAACGCTGCCTCCGTGTCATTCCTTCTTCGCCGACTCCGTCCACACCTTTGGGAACCCCTGGACCTGTTGGGGTTGGAGCCCAACAACATTTACTGGGTTCCTACCCTTTATTCAATAGTCATCAAAGATTTGTTGTGTGCCTACTATGTGGTAGGCCCTTTTGTAAGCTCAGGGATGATACCAGAGAACAGAAGGAAGGAAGGAAGGAAGGAAGGAAGGAAGGAAGGAAGGAAGGAAGGAAGGAAGGAAGAAAGAAAGAAAGGAAAAGAAAATTTCTGCCTTTATGAAGCTAGATGTTGAAATTAAAACAATAAACAACTCAGACATGACCCCTGCCTACAGAGAGTTTAAATTCTGGTGGGAAAGATGGCAGTAAGTTGGGATAACGATTTTATAAAAGTAATTGGATTGTAATGTAATATAATATACAGGGTGATGGGATACATGGTCATTCTGAGGCCCACTTTAGACTAAGTGGTCAGGGAAGCTCTCCTGAGGAAATGAGATTACCAGGAAGGATAATAAGCCAGGTATTTAAGAGCCAGGGGAAGGGAGGAAGAATTTTTCAGACAGATTGATAGCCCAAGGCAAGGAAGAGCTTGCTGCTGGAGGAGAGAGAGAGAGAACTGCTATGACCAGAGTTTACTGTGAGCTGCCCTGAAGTCCCAGGAGGGTGTGAGGTCACCCATGGTTTGAAGTTTATGCTAAATGCAAACGGAAGAGTTTTAAAAAAATGCAGTGGCAACACTAATTTGTATTTGCAAAATGTCATTCTGACAACTGGAGAATGGATGGCAGAAGGACAAAGAGGTTGCAGGGAGATCAGTTTGTAAAAATGGTGAGGATTTGGACCAGTGGTGGCTCAGGAGATGGGGAGTAGGTAATGGCTTTGGGATACATTTTGGAGGTTGATTTGAGAGGATTTATTTAAGAATGGAATGGGGATGAGCAGAGTAAAAGGGAGAAACTAGGTCTCAGTTGATGAAAGTGCCAAATATTGAGACGGAAGAAAGACTGGGATAGAGATTAGGTTGGCTGGGAAAAGAAAGGGTGTTACAAACAACCATGAGTTCACTTCTTGTCATGTTACATCTGTGACATCTATTGGACATCCATATGAAAGTGTAATAAAGCCTATGGGATATATGAATCTGAAAGTGAAGGACAATAGGCTGAAGGCATAATATTGATGCCACCAAGAAACTAAGATGGCAGCATAGATAAACACTGGGAAATTCTCGCCTCACACAACAATTGAAAAATACCGCGAAGGTCAGAGCAAACATCATCTAGACCAACCAGAAGGCTGGCTGAGTGTAATTTCTACAACTAGAAGAAAAGAAAAGCACGCTGAGAGCCGGAGGAGCTGCGGAGGTTAAGTGCAGAGGTATGGCGGCGGCTCGCGCGCGGAAAGGGGGTGGCACCTGAGGACGCGGCTGTCTTTTTGAATCACAAGCTCCCGACTGCTCTGAACTCTGGTTCCAGCAAGTCTCTGGGGACCCAGGACTCATACGGGGAGAGGCTGGTCTGTCAGGCGGCAGCGGGCGAACTTGAGGGCGGCTTTCCCTCAGAGGTGCTTGCAGCCGTTACCGGGACACTGAAACGCGCGACTCCAGGCGCGGAGAATCACCATAGCTGCTTTCTCCGCCCTTTGACTCCCTGAGACCCCGCCCCACCCAGGCTGCGGCAGAGGCTTTTGCATGTGAATGTACCTAACTACAGCCCAGCCAGGGAGACCCGGAGCTTCCAAGGGAAGGCCCAGGGCCCCGCAGCGGCTTGCATTGCTTCACAGCTGAGCCTCTTCGTGGCGCCAGCTGTGTGGCCTCAGGCAGGGGCTGAATTAGCACCTCCTTAGATCCAGGAGCCACTGTACCCAGTGGTCAGAGGGGGACCATTCTCCCACTTCAGACACAGCTGCTTCCCACAGCCAATTGGCCTGGAGGTCAATTCCTCCCAGTGATCCTACAACAACCAAGGCACCAAGAGTGCACCAAGAGTGTCCACCCCAGGTAACTGGGGAGGCTGAGCCACTGGGCCCTACAGGACACCTAGCGTGCAGGGCCACTCTATCAACACAGTGAAGCAGCCAAAATGCGGAGACAAAGAAACAGGTCACAATTGGCAGAAACGGAGGAGGGCAGACGACTGGATATAGAGTTCAAGGCCACGTTTATAAGGTTTGTCAAGAATTTTATGGAAACCGCCGATAAATTTAATGAATCCCTCAAGGAGTATAGTGAGACCATGGAGGACATGAAAAAGGACCAACTAGAAATTAAGCATACACTGACTGAAATAAAGAATAATTTACAGAGATCCAACAGCAGACAAGAGGATCCCAAGAATCAAGTCAAAGATTTGAAATACAAAGAAACAAAAAATACCCAACCAAAAAAGAAAAAAGAAAAAAGATTCAAAAAATATGAAGATAGTGTAAGGAACCTCTGGGACAACTTCAAGCGTACCAACATCAGAATTATAGGGGTACCAGAAGGAGAGAGAGGGCAAGATATTGAAAACCTTTTTGAAGAAATAATGACAGAAAACTTCCCCCACCTGGTGAAAGAAATGGACTTACAAGTCCAGGAAGCGCAGAGAACCCCAAACAAAAGGAATAAAGAGGACCACACCAAGACACATCATAATTAAAATGCCAAGAGCAAAAGATAAAGAGAGAATCTTAAAAGCAGCAAGAGAAAGACAGTCAGTTACCTACAAGGGAGTACCCATACGACTGTCAGCTGATTTCTCAACAGAAACCATGCAGGCCAGAAGAGAGTGGCAAGAAATATTCAAAGAGATGAATAGCAAGAACCTGCAACCAAGATTACTTTATCCAACAAAGCTATCATTCAGAATGGAAGGTCAGATAAAGAGCTTCACGGATAAGAAAAAGCTAAAGGAGTTCATCACCACCAAACCAGCATTATATGAAATGCTGAAAGGTATTCTTTAAGAAGAGGAAGAAGAAAAAGGAACTCTTACCATTTGCCACAGCATCAATGGAACTGGAGAACGGATAAATACCACAAGATCTCACTTATTTGTGGAATATAATGAACAACATAAACTGATGAACAAGGACTGATCCAGAGACGGAGAGGCTTTGATTGGACTGTCGGGCCTTGGAGGGAAGGTAGGGGAGGGTGGGGGCAAGGGGGAAAGATCAACCAAAGGACTTATATGCAAGCATATAGGCCTAACCAATGGACACGGACAACGGGGGGGTGAGGGGATTAGCGGGGGGGGGGGGGTAGAGGGTACACATATGTAATATCTTAATCAATAAAAAATATTAAAAAAAATATATTGATGCCACCAGTAAATGTAAAGTGTTTAAAGCCATAGGCCAGGATGAGATCACCTGAGTGGACAATTAGTCAATACATCTATCCTCCCCCAAGGAAAGACATGCTTAGAGGGAGGAAGGGAGAGAGAGAGAGAGAGGGAGAGAGAGAGAGAGAGAGAGAGAGAGAGAGAGAGAGAGAGAGATGCGAGAGAAACATCAATTGGTTGCCCAGTATGCATGTCTGAATAGGGATCAAACCTGCAACCCAGGTGTATGCCCTGACCGGGAAAGGAACCAGCAACCTTTCGGTGCACAGCATGACACTCAACCAACTGAGCCACTCCTGCCCAGCAACACCTTTGTTTTAAAAAAAGTGGACTCACAATTTAAAAAAAAATATACAAGGCATGCTGCTTAGTCATTGTGGGCAAACAGATGTAGCAATCAAAGCCTTTATCCTCAAGATACTTACATTCTGGCAGTGAGAAAAACACATGAAAGTCAAAGTACTTGTCCAAAGAAAAGGGGGTAGGGAACACTTCCATAATCCAGAGAGGAATTACTGTGGGCATTGGGAATGAGTCACTCTGTCATGGGGTAGAAGGTAGTCTAAGACCATACATGGGGGACTGACCAAGATCCAGGGGGATTGTAAAACCTTAAAAAATGGATGGTGTATATATATATTTCTTTTTCTAAGATAGAAAATTGTCAAATTGAAATTGTTAAATTCTCGAAGGGTTTGTGAATCAAAAAAGATTAGAGGCATTGCCATAGGAGATCAATTTAATCGTGGTCTTAATTATGGAAGCTCAAAGATATTTCTGGAAGTGGGGCGAGTGCAAGACATAAGCAGAGAAACATTATGAGAAAGAAAAATGCAAGGCATGCTTGGAAATGGTTTTAGACTTGTGTGATTGGGATGGGGATTAATATAGGACAGTGAAGAAACTGAAGCTGGAAAACAGGAGGGGACTGAAATGGGGACAAACTTAAATGCGAACTAAGGAAATGGACTTCCTCTTATAGACCATGAGGAGTCATTGGATTTGATTCAATTAAAAAAACAGTGAGCATCTGATATATATAAAGCAATGTGGAGTATCCTGGTTGCAGGGGTGGGGAAAGAGTTAAAATTTCTGCATAGAATAACAATAGTTAGCAATAATTAACATGTATCCCTTGTGTGATATGGGCTTGTCTTTTTGCTAAATGCTTTACATGGATTAGCTAATTTAATCCTCACAACCCTATCAAGGTGAACCCTATTGGAATAAAGAGAAGTTAAATTCCTTGTCCTAAGTTATATGGGTAGGAAAAGTGAAGTCATTATTCAAACTCTTGCAGTGCAGCTGGAACACTTGTTTGAAGGCCCCAGAATATTCTGATGTACTGTTACAGCCAGAGATGGCCATGAAACATGCTTCTCATCAAAGCCAGGGCTATGGACACCTCTGGAGTGTACCAAGGAGTATGTGAAGTGACAAAAACAAATGCTGCATATTTTAATGGAGTATCAACTTTATTTTAAGATTTTTAGAAAAATGCGTATGAAAATGGATATGGGTATTCATGGTTCTAAAAATCATATTAATTTTTAATGAACATATTTTATAACAAACATTCAGAAGAGTGAACAATGACAAGTGTGATATACTTTTACACAGTGAACGATCCATGTAACCAGTACCAAGATGAAGACATAGAACCTTCCGGCCCTGCAGAAACCCCCTTGCCCCTGCTCTGACACCATCACTAGAGTAATCACTCCCCTGACATCCAACACTAGTGATTACTTTGTCCTGTTTTAGAGTTTTATATAAATAGAGTACTTTAGCATGCTCTGTTTGAAGCTTGCTTCTTTTTCTAAAAAGATTCATCTCTATTATTGCATGCGGCAGTAGTATGTTTACTTAATTCACATTCGTTTTTAAGGTAAAACATAATGCCACAACAAATTATTTGCTGTTTTAGAGAACATACCCACATTTTTTGAGAAAGCAATTCAATCTCCCTTACCTTTGGTCACTTTGATGACAAAGCTTGAGCAACACAGGAACAAGCACTGAATTGGGGATCAGGAGAAATGAATTCTAGTTCTCCCTCGATACTCATAGCTGTGTGACCGTCAGTAAGTCACTGACATTCTTGAACTTGATTTCCTACATTAATAAAAGGAGGAAGCAAAGCTCACTTTGGTCTACCCCAGTATGAGTTCCCTTTTCTTCAGTTCTAAGTTGAATTCTAAGTTTAAGGAAAGACTATAGAAGAAATAAAATTTTCCAAAATAAAATGATTTTTCCTATTATAAAAGAAAGACATGTGTACTGTAACAGTTCAAGCACCACCAAATGGCATAAAGGAAATCCTATATAATAAAAGGCTAATATGCAAATTGTCCCCTTGGGAGTTCAACCGCTTGCTATGATGTGCACTGACCACCAAGAGGGGCATGGAACGAAGGAAGGCCCCAGCTGCTGGCACTGGGAGCTGGGGGAAGGAAGGCGCTGATCGCTGGCAAGGCCTAGGGACTCTACCCGTGCATGAATTTCGTGTACCTGGCCTCCAGTTTAATAATAATTGTTCAATCTTACTTTCCCACATATACAAAAGCAATGTTAGTTTGGTGTTAATACGTCTATGTATTTTCCGTTGATACAACTATATGTTCACTTAATAAGCTATATTATTGTTGTTTCTGAAATGCAATCATACTAATATATCTTATTCTGTAATTTTCTTTTCAGGGGAATTATTTCAAGATTGGAATATATGTTCCTGTTCATTTAACGTCTGCAGAATTAATATCTGCCTGAAGTGACATAGCATCCATCCACTGTAATCAATCAGCCATTCCTCTTGAATAATATTTAGATGTTTTCTAATTTTTTCTATCACGACATGCTGCAAATGAACATCCCTGTACACATTTTATAAACCCTAATGTTCTTCTTCTGTATGCTAGATAGAAACTGTCAGATTAGTTTTTAAAAAGTTGCTTATTTTTCATTTTAGTACTTGAGTTTTGAGCAGATTCAAATGTGAAATCTGAAGCAAGAAAAGAACCAAAATCTTAAACAATTTTCATCATGATTCTAAATATTCATAGGAAATGGAAATCTGAAACAAAATACTGAGTATAACTTAAAGGCTCATGTTTGAAATGGCTGAAGACTGAAATCAGAAATGTGGAAAGATGAAATATTTTCCTAAGTAATAAAAGGAATCATGATTTTACAATGCAATGTCAAGAATTAAAAGGCAAAGAAAAAACTTTTTAAATCACAGAAATAAGTCATTCATGTTATTCTGTAGATAGGCAGCGGAGTTGAGTCATTATTGAAATTGTGTTTCAATACCCATTTGGAAAACTTACAGTTAAAGCCTTTTGTGGCATCTTCCCTGACCTGCTGTCCTGGACCAAGGAGGTACCCTTCCCCACACCCCTCTCAGACCCAGCCTCCTGCAAGCTAGGGTAACACAGTCCGCGTGCATGTGAGGAACAAACATTCACAGGCGCTTTGAATGGGCAGAATGACATAGAGGAAGATGTATTTGTTCTGCCAATGTTTCACTTTGAGGCTGGCCTGGAAGAGGTAATTTTCCTTTATCCGGTGAGATCTGAAACACCAAAACCTCTACCGCTCTCTCAAGAGAGAACCAGATAAAAACGATCATCAAGAGAAAGAAGAAGAGGAATGGGGCTGGGGAAACGGAGGGCAACATGCCTAGGAGACCACAGAGAGAAGGAAAGAGGGATTGGGGGAGACCAGATGGAGGAACCCCTCACACACATCCTGGCTCCAGGGGAAGAGTAAAGAACCTTCTATGCACACCTCTGCCCTTTGTATGCAGGCTTGAGCGTCAACGTTTTATTTCTGGTGGTGAACTGTTCCTTCCTGCCCTTCCAAGTTTTAAGGGCATAGCTAAGGGGTTGCGTCTGCAATGCGCATGGAGCGATTCTACAATAACGTGCTCTTCTTTGCACAAGAAGATACCGCTACTTATTCATCTTCGTGGTGCATGCTGTTTTCTATTCACAGGGGGTGGTTTTACACTAATCCTGTTACTTCATTTCCTTGGACTCCATGGCGACCAGCTGGTCCCCTGTTCAGGCAGCTGCTTGAGAGTGTGGAATAGCTAATTGGCCAGCAGTGCGCAGGAGCCTGTGACCTCCACCTCATGGACTGAGTGCTCAATCATCAGCTGAGTGTGGGCTCCAGTCACTCAGAGCTGGACAGTCAGGGCTCCAGCAACGGTTAATTGTGAAAAGTCATGCAGTGTCCATGTTTTCACTTAACCTCCGTTTGTTATCCATAAAATGGGAATAACAATTGCTCTCTCAAGTGTCTTGGGGAGGGTTAAATGAGCTAAAATATTTAAAACATGTACCTCAATAAGGAAACACTCATTCTTTGGCACCTCCTGGTAAAAATCAAATTCCACGGTGTCTTTCTTTTGGAAGTAATTCTTAGGTGTGTCTGCTTAAGAAGTAGCTGGCTACACTGAGCAGTAAGCAGCGGCCAACAGAAAAGCCTTCTTCAAATCAGTGTGCGAAAATGGGTGTGGGGGGTTTATGGAAAGCCTTACGCAAAATTTAAAGCCATCTGGGGTGCAATCAAATATCTCCGATTGCACCTCAGAGAATCCTGAGAATGTCTGTGTTTGGTACAATTTTTTGTCCGACTCCTTGCTTGAGTCAGAGTTTAAACCTATCTCTTCATTTCTAGTCTACTTCTCTACCTCTGATAAGCTGTTCTTCCTTTTGAATTTATCTATTAGATTGTACCACTGTCAGAGACCTAAAATATAATCATACCCTTTTACCAGTTGATGGATAGCTGGTCTTCATTCATTTTTTGTTTGTTTTGTTTTGTTAATCCTCACTTGAGGATATATTTCCATTTACTTGTAGAGATTTGAAGGGAAGGAGAAGAGAGATGCTGAGAGAGGGAGACAGAGAAACAAAGAGAGAGAGAGAGAGATGTGAGAGAGACACTTGGATTGGTTACCTCCCGCACCCACCCTGACAGGGATTGGGGATCAAACCAGCACCCAGATGCATGCCATGGACTGGGAATCAAACCTTCAACCCTTCAGTGCATGGTCTGATGCTCTAACCACTGAGAAAACAACCAGGACTGGCCTTCATTCTTAATTTCTTTAATCATATTATGAAAGTTTTCATACTATAATCCCATCTCACAAGACTTTCGGAGAACACAAAAAAACTTTCTCTGCACAGATTAAAAATAATGACACTGAGTCATTTCCTTCATTGCTCTTTGAATTCCCATATAAAGTTATCTACCAAATATACCTTGCCTGTTCTACTAAGTGTGCCTGCTTAACAGGGTTAATGCTTGTGACATTAGTCACTGTTACTTGCTCAAGAGCTGAGATAAGGTAGGCAATCACTGAGTTCATCTGTAAAAAAAAAGTAATGACTATAGTCGTATTAAGGAATAAAAGGCCCCCTGGCTACCAAATGACTGCAAACTATTTCAAGAGAATTGAGAGTAATTCATAGTAACAGCTACTGTCCCAAACTCTGAAAATTCCAGAGAGCAGGCAGTTTGAATATATATATATATTTTTTTACTTGACCCTTCAATGGGTGATTGTTTTTCCACTTAGGAGTCTCTCTCTTTAAGAACATAGTTTAATAGAGTCTGTCCTACTCCAAATTCTGTGCTTCTTTGATTTTTAAATAGAATTTGTGGTTTGAATTAAACCCTACTTTTTGAAAATTGACTTTATTTGAAAAAGATTTCCCTACAATTTTTTTTTCCTACCCTGGCATTCATTGAGATAGAAAGGAGGAAAGGAGCCACACAGGTATTTCAGAGGTAAGTAGCTCTTTTAGGACAATTTCTCTCTTTGTCTCTTGGGGAGCTTGGCTAGGGTTATGCTCTGGAAGAAGTTAGACTCTGGAAGCAGGTTTCCAGAACTTGGGCGTTAAGCAAATATGCACTGTCTCCAGGGCATCTGACCTTCCAATGTTGTACTTTGCCAAATGCAAGGAGGGAAACTACTGAAATCTGTTCGAGTTGTCATGACAGACAGGGCCATATGGAAAGTGCTGGAAAAATTCCTCCTTAGACTATAATTGCCTTGATGGACAGAAACACTGCCTTCCATCAGCTGTGGTATGCAATGGCCCAGTGTTTTGAGGTAGTGCTCGGGGTTTATTGTTTAAGGTCTCAAAGCAAAATTAAAATGGGACATTAAAAATACTGTTTGCCTGAAGGAGCTAATTATATTTTATTTCATTTTATTTATAGTGTCAGCCTCCTTAATCCCTGAGCACATAATGTGTACACAGTTTGATGGTATATATATATAAAAAAGAAAACACAACCAAGAGATAGCTATGTGATTTATTTATGGTCATTAGATGAAGTTGCCCAGTGGGTGCACTGCTCCCTTCTAATTGAGCATCAGGCTACCATAGAGAGTAGTTGAGCATGGAAGTCAGCAAGGCCCTGTAGTATAATGGCTAAGGTTCAACCCCTAGAGCAAGGCTGCCTGGGTTTGAATCCTGCTCCATACATCTCTGTGCCTCAGGTTTCCTGTCTATGAAATCACCACAGTCATTATACCCAACTCATCAGGTTGTTTTGAGAATTAAATAAATTAATATGCACATTTTAAAGTGCTTCAAATAGTATCTTGCATATAGTAGGTGCTATATGTCTTAGTTACAGTGATTATTTTTAAATTTTCATTATCATTGAGAATCCAAGATTTTGTGTCACTACACGTGGTTCTCTGTAATGAAAAAGCTGATCACAAATTTGGCAAATTCTCCTCTCTCTCTCTCTCTCTCTCTCTCTCTCTCTCTCTCTCTCTCTCTTTCCTTTCATTCCCTCCCTCTCTCCCTCTCTCCGTTTCTCTCTCTTGCTTTTTCTCTTTTACTCCCTTCACCTGGCACTCTGGCTTCGTACCCACATCGCGATACTTGATACATCCAGTCTTTCCCTCGGTAGTGTTTTTAATGGCAATGAAGTGGGCAGATCCGACTTGTCGTGGGGACGGTGGCAGGGCTGTGCTGTCCACATCTTGCGTGTGGAAAGGTAAATGCTTCAGTTGTTAGGGGCTCCCACTCCATACCCACCCCCACGTCCAACAGAGGAAGGGACATTTCTCTGTGCGGGGGGTGGCTTTCATGTTGGAAGGGAATGGTTGATGGAGTTATTTTTGTTCCCCACAAATGGGGATGTTTAAAATAGTGCTTTATTCAATCGGCATAAGTGACACATAGACTATGTATAGTGGTGGAACTGGGCCTGCCAGGTGATGAGGGCCAGACCTCACCAAAACTAAGAGTCGTGGTTCTCCACTGATAACACCCAAGGGATCTTTCCTGAAAATGGCCCGCAAAGAACCCCCATCGTGGGCTGCTGGGCAAATTCACTGGCACAACCACTGAGTTGTTTGAAATGGATATCCCTCGGAGCCAGGGAACTGGGATTTTGGCTTCGTGTCCAGGGGGCCTGCCAGCGGGTCACATTTCCTCTCTGAAGCTCCCTCCAGGCAGCACTGTACTCACGAAGGGTAAGTGTGTCTGTTGTTCTTTCAAGCCTCTTGACTCGGTGCCCTGCAGTCTGGCGTTCAGCCAGCGAAACCGAAGCAGGAGGCTGCAGCTCAGGCCATAGTTAATTGGAGGTTTATTGTCTTGTCACGGTTTTAGAAGTTCAGGGAACTTTTTTTTTTTTGAGGTTGAGTGGATATTGTTGGGAGGTGAAGTACTGTCAGTTTTGACCTCATGCACTCCTTTTTAGTGACTATAATTAAAGTTTACTTAAAGCAGTATGTTTTCATTCTTTGAAAATTGCCCTTCTGTACTTCAAGTCAGCACAGTGAGGATTCTAGAAGGGACTCTTCCCAGTTTGAAACAAACAGACTAGATTTCATGGAGTGCAACTTTTGGAAAAGGGGGATAGAATGTTTTATTCCTATGAACAGTTTTCTTATCAGAATTCATCTGATCTGAGGTGAACGAGAAGAAAATGCTTAGCTTTTGAGGCAAACATGAAACTTACCGTATGTCCAAGGGAGATTTCGAAATCCTTGTGGATTGTCCTTAAATGGATTTGAGGTGCAATGCAGAGTCTGGATTTTATTTAAGAACATGGGGGAAAACCCATTAGTCAGACAAGACTGAAAGTGGCAGTGAGTGAGGAGTGATGTCACACTTCTCAGACACCATTATCATAGACGCATAGAACCCGCATGCCTCCTCCCCCTCAACTTTCTCTTTCCATCTTAGAGCCTCCTCTGTACCCTCAAGTGTGTTTCACTGTGACTAGGGAATAGACACTAAAAATATTTCTGGAATGACGTGACCCACTCTTGTCCCATCCAGGAAAAGGACGAGGCTTCACCAGAAAGAGCACATACTTTCCTTCCCTTTCTGGGAGCCCGAGGGTCGGCCTACAGATGCTGCTCCTTCCATGGCCGATGGCGCCCGGTCTCCTGGCTGCCGACGGTGCCAAGAGAACAACTGGACAGGACAGCTCAGCTCCAGGAAGGTGGCCACAGTCTCGGCCAGAGCAGCAGCCCCCCAGCCACAGACCTCCTCTGCCCCCCCAGCCAGGAGCCTTCCCACCTCCCTCAGCCTTGCCTGGGCCCCGCCACAGGGGCTGAAGAGCTGGGAGGTGGTGGCCACAGGGGCGGTGGTGTCTACAGCCTTGGGGCCAGTCCGGGCACGCAGGACCCTGCTCCGGGCAACTCTGCGGCCCCTCCAGGGCCAGGGAGGGACCCAGGACAACCTCAGCGCTCACCACTGTCTCTTCCTGTCCCTGATACCGGGGCGAGGGCTCAGAATGGAAGCCGCTGCTCCTGAGCCGAATCCGCAGGCCAGACCGAGGGAGGTGGGGGACGGGGTGAGCGGAGCTCAAGATAGCCAGGAGCTGAAGCAGCAGCTGCAGCTGTGGCCTGAGCCACCAGCCTCCTCCCAGCAAGAAGGGAAATATGTGGAGATGTGCGCTGCCGGAGCCCAGAGGGAGAGGCCCGGGGCCATGGAACTGAGTCCGGAGTGCTCAGCTGGGGACCCCAGGGCCTCTAAGAGTCCCGAAGAGGGAGCCCTAGACGAGCCCAGCAGTCCAGAGGGTAAGACTCCGACCTCCCAGAGGAACCCTGCTTCTGTGGACCTCACCAGATCCCAGCTCTCCGGCACTGATGGCAGCAGCGACTTCTCCTCCTCCTCTGCCACCTCCTCCCCGGTGGACAAAGCAGAAGGGGGCCTTTTCAAGGATGAAGCCAGCACGTCAACAGGGGCTCTGGCCACCTCGTCCTCCTCTTTAGGCTTTGAGAGCGACAGCGGTGAGAGTGCAGGGCGCTGCCAGCCCAGGGGGGAAGCCGGGGAGGGAAAGGCAGGAGGAGGTGCAGGAGGACGAGGAGCAGCAGGGGCAGAAGCTGGGACAGAGTGCAGGGACATTATTGCCAAGTCCCAGGGAAGCAGGGGGGCCCCCAAACCCGAGGAGGCTCACTACATCACCACCCACGAGATCCAACTGAGCGAGGTGGAGCAGGACATGGATTTTGACGTGGGGCTCGCCTCCCACTGGGATTTCGAGGACAACAACGTGATCTACTCATTCGTGGACTACGCTTCCTTCGGTGGCAGCGACGAGACCCCGGAGGACATCACCACCCCAACCGAAGAGGAGGACAACAGCTGCTACCTCAGCACCACTCCCAGCACCAGCGCCCCCCGCACGCCCAGCCCCTTCAGCAGTGACCCTCCCCGCCCGGGCGCAGGCAGCAGTGGTCGGGACACCAGCAGCACGGAAGTGGGCAGCGGCCCTGCTGACGGCGGCCCCACGCCCCCACCCACGGGGCCTGGCACTGCCCCCGGGCCCGAGCCCTTGCCGGAGCCCCCGGAGGCAGTGGCAGGGGCAGCCGCCGCCGCCAGCAGCTGTGGGAGTGCAGCAAGCCAGATCCTCCTATCAATCAAGCCGACTTCCCGGGCTATAAATGAGCCTAGCAACGTGCGTGCAAAGCAAAACAGTCCTCACGCTGCCAAGCATGAAGGCGACATGAGCCTCCGCGGCCCCACAGCTGCTGAACACCGCTCCAGTCCCCCGAAGCAGGACCCGGCTGCAGCCGTGGCTCAGGACCATGCAAAGAAATTCATCGCTGTCCCTGCTCGCCTGCAAACCCGCTGCGGGGCGGTGCGGGCCAAGGAGCTGGTGGACTATGCCAGCGGGGCCTCCAGCGCCGTGAGCGAGCTGGACGATGCGGACAAAGAGGTGGGTAACCTGACCTCCCGCGCCTTCCGGAGCCTGGCGTACCCCTACTTCGAGGCTCTGAACATCAGCTCCCGGGAGTCCTCCACGCTCTCGGAGGTCGGCTTCGGGCGTTGGTCCACCTTCCTGGACCTCAAATGCGGGGGCGTGGGAGCCCGGGTGGAGCAGAGCCTGCTGCGGAGCAGCGCGGCCTCCGTGGCCGCCGGGCTGCGCAAGGGCGGCGCGGCCAGGCCAGCTGCCGACCAGCTCTGCATCCACGCCAGGAAGTCCCAGACCAAGGCCCTGGAGTTCGTGGTCAGCAAAGTCGAGGGCGAGATCAAACATGTGGAGACGCCTCTGTGTTTCCAGAAGCAGCTGCAGACGGGCTCCCGCGTGGTCACCCTGCTGGAGCCTCTGAATCTGCGCAGCGACAGCAAAGCCAGCTCCGGCGCCGGGCCCTGCAGGGCCCCCCAAGGCCCCGGTAAGGGCCCCGGCTCGGTGTACACGGACGACGGCTCGGAGGCCCCCGAGAGCAGCAGGCCTGCGCCCCGCGCCGAGGGCCCGCAGAAGAAGTCCAAGTTCGCTTCCAGTCTGCTCAAGAATGTCATCTCCAAGAAGATGCAGCGAGAGCACGAGTTCAAGATGGAGAGGGGCGAGGTCACGGACACCTCCCACCGGCACCTCTCCAGCGCGGCCAGGGAGCCGGAGGGCGCCCCCGGCGGCGAGCGGCCGCGGGACAGGGGCCTGCAGAGGCAGAGCTCCCGCCACTCCGAGGCCAGCTCCGAGTACACGGTGCTCAGCGTGTCGGATGCGGGTGGAGAGGGGCCCGTGGTGGGGTCCAAGTCCCCCATCTTCAAAGCCAGCGCCCCTCGGGAGAGCCATGCAGGCTCGGTCCGCAGCGCAGCCGAGGGACGCGCAGAGGAGGTGTGCGAGATCAAACAGAGCGCCTCCGAGACGGTCAAGGGCATCTTCCTCCGCAGCCAGAACAGTGCGTTCAGGTCCTGGAAGGAGCGAGAGGCCGAGAAGCGGGAGGACAAAGCCCCCGTGGGGAAGCTGAAGCTCCCCAAAGGGGGCGACTGGAGGGCTGATCTCGGGGAGGTCTCGGTCAGCAAGTCCACCATCATGTCCCGTCTCTTTGTCCCCAACATCCAGCAGACACCCAAGGAGAAGCAGCCGGGGAAACAGGCCACCAAGTACCCTGCGGCCCAGGCCACCTCCACGGCCGTGGTCGGGCCCAAGGCCCCGGAAATCAAGATCCGGTTGGGCAGCGTGCAGCAGCCAGGCTCGGACTTCAGCATCGCCAAGTTGCTCACGCCCCAGCTGGCCGGCGGCAGCTCCTCCGGCCTCCTCAAGGCAGCTGAGGACAACGCCCGGGGCCCACAGAAACTCTTCCGGGGGGACAGCCTGGAAAAGGTGCCCCAGTTCCAGGTGAGGGACGTCAGGGACAAGTCCAAGGCCCAGGGCCCCCTCCACCAGGTGAGGGACGTCAGGAAGCTCATCAAGGGGTCCGGAGACAGCAGCGACAAGGGCAGCGTGACCCCCGAGCAGGGGCTGAGCGGGCCCAAGCCCAGGCTGCTGGCTGCTGCCGCGGGCGGACCCAGGTCCCTGTCCCCCTTGGTGATCACGTGCCAGGCCGTGGTGAACCAGAGGGAGGACGGCACGGACCGGGAGCTGGGGGAGAGCCTGGGCAGAGGGGGCAGTGGCGGCCTGAACCCCTCCTCGCCAGAAGGGACGGTCTTGGTTCACCGGGCATCTGGGAGGCTGCCCGTGGCCACCATCGCCCCCAATAAGCCCGAGCAGGGCTCCTACCTGCCTGTGCTCAAGATCATCTCCAAGGCCTCTGCTCAGAAGACCCCAGAGAAGGCCAAGGACGAGGAGGCCAAGGAGGAGGGCAAAGGCCCCAAGCCATCGCGGAACGCCCTGGAGAAGCTGACGGCCGCGGTGCGGTCCATGGAGGAGCTCTACAGCTTCGACAGGCACGAGTGGAAGCGCAAAAGCGACCCGTTGCCCACGATGACCGACAGCCACGTCCTGTCGCTCATCGCTAGCGAGGAGAGGGGAGGGGCCGGCGGGGCCGAGGGGGACCCCGACAAGCCGGCCAAACGGCTGGGTGACGTGGGAGAGCAGGGCACGGGCCACAAGGACGGAGTGGTCCTGCGAGCGGCCCCCCTGGAGCGCCTGCAGCGGAGGAACTCCAACCCGAGCTCCGAGAGCGTGTCTGCCCGCGCGGCTGCCTTCGAGAACCTGGCCAGGGAGCGGCCCCGATCCCTCTATATTCCCCCAGCCCACAAAGATGGGGAGAGAACCCAGCCCCTGCAGCCCCTCCCCCCACTCCCCAGCAACAGGAACGTGTTCACGGTGAGTGCCAGCAGCATCCAGAAAACTGGGGGTGTCGCTGGCAAGTTCCCCCAAGGGCTTTCTCCAGAGAGTCCTTCCGCAACAAAGGGCAGCAAGTCTCAGGGACTCCGGTCCCTCAAGATCTCTCCGGCCACCCGGGCACCGCTTGATGAGGCGCCCAACAGGAAACATGGCAGCACCTTGGTAAAGAGCAATAGTGACTGTGAAAATTACCTGACCATCCCCCTTAAAGGAAGCTCTGCAGCTGGGCCTGGGGCGAGGAGGGAGGGGCCTCCTGCCTCCTCTGCAGCCACTCTCTGCAGCTTGCCCCCCCTGAGTGCTCGCAGTCAGGTCCCCAGTTGCCCCAAAGGTTCCCAGGTCAGTGGAACCAGCCGGCCAGCTTGGCCTACCAAACCTGACAACCCACGGCAGTCCGTCGCTGCCCCCTCAGGGCCCCAGAGCCCCGGGCATCCCCCCACTGCTATCTACCACCAGCAGCCACTGCCCTTCCCCCTGCAGGGGGCCCAGCCCCAGGTCCTTTGCTTCTCCCCACCTGGCATGCCTGCCCCGGCACCTGCAGGCCCAGCTCCAGTGCCCACAGATGCCTTCCAGCAGCCACAGCCTCAGCAGACCCAGCGAAAGATGCTCCTGGATGTGACGACTGGCCAGTACTACCTGGTGGACACACCGGTACAGCCCATGACCCGGAGACTGTTTGACCCCGAGACAGGGCAGTATGTGGATGTGCCCATGACCTCCCAGCAGCAAGCAGTGGCTCCCATGTCCCTCCCTGTGCCTCCCTTGGCCCTGAGTCCTGGGGCCTATGGACCCACCTACATGATCTACCCTGGGTTTCTGCCCACAGTGTTGCCTACCAGCGCCTTGCAGCCCACACCCGTTGCTCATACTCCAGGGCGGAGTGAGCTCTCCCAGATGGCTGCAGAGAGCCCCAGCAAAGAGCCAGCTGCCAAGTTCACCGAGGCCCCATACTTCATGGCCTCTGGTCAGTCTCCCACCTCCGCTTCTTCCTCGGCCCCAGCAGCCACAGCCCAGCTGGTGGGGGCCAAGGGCTTCGCCCAGCTGCACAGCAAACCTGTCATCAGCATCACTTCCCAGCCCCTGGGGCCGAGGATCATCGCGCCCCCCTCCTTCGACGGCACCACCATGAGCTTTGTGGTGGAGCACAGATGATGGGCAGTCACCAGGAAGCAGGACGGAGCCGCTGCTGGTGAGTGGACTTTGATAATCAGTTTTCAGGGGTCAAGAGCAATCCTGTTTCTCGGTGTTTGAAATGGCAGATTGACAGCAGAGGAGGCTGTCTAGAAATGGGCATTTTGGGAAAATAGAACAAAACCCCACCCAAATTATTAAGGAGCTAAATTTTTTTCTGCCATGCCTCCTCTTCTCCACACTCCTCAGTCCCTGAGGCCTTTCCCCTTTCAAATTGCCTGTATGTTTTTCTCACCTGTGAGCCGGAGAAAAGTGAACCTTGGACCTGTCAGGTCAGCCTTTGGTGAAGGTTGACAGGGGAGAGAAACAAAAGCCCCGTCCAGATTTCATGGAGTGAGCCTCTATTCCTGGCAACCACAGCGGCAGAGGGCAGGACACCCTGAGAGACCATTGGGAACACTGTTAATGGGCTTGCTCCTCGTTTTCTTGTTAGGGGGCTTTCTGAAATCTGCAGAAAAGCTTCCCTCCTTCCTCTACATCTTCTTGAGGTTTCTTTTACAAAGAGACTATATTTTTTAAGCTCTTGTTTTTCTGTTTTCAGACAATCAGAATATTTTTTCTTAGATGAATCTAAGGTCTTTAGGTTACACACGCACGCACACACACATATGCACACTTGACCTCTGTGACGGGGGGGGGGGGGAGGGGGATGGGGGGGAGATTACCTAGCTGTGGCTCCCTGGAGGGGCTGCTATGTTTGATCCAGTCGCTCAGATGGAATCCACTACTCTCAGCTGCCAGTCCCTATAAGGCGCTGATTTTCATATCTGCATTCACTCCCTTCAGAAAAGAAGCAACTTCCACTTGCCCCCCTCGAAAGGAAATCAGACAGATTCCTAACACCTCCGTTAATCCAAATTCATAGACAGGAATCCTTGCTGTAAACACAGTCCAAGAAACTTGATAGGAAAAGTGAGCCTGAATCAGGACACTTCAGGTCACACACATAAGAAAGGTAGTGGCAAACTTCAGATCCGAGCAGAGATGTCAGCACTGTGGGGACACATCGCCCCTCATTCCCCTGTTCTCGTCAGACTAGGAAGGGTTGGCATTGTCAATGTTTCTTGGACTTTCACTCCTTGGTGAGATGATACCAAACCAAGAAAGGAGACGGAGAGGGGAGAAACCCCTTCCATGCGTGCATAGAAGAGAAGTAAGCCATGTCTCTCTTCTGAACTGAGAAAGAACAGAAGAACATTGTTTCACTGGGCAACGAAAGAGCCTTAACTTAGGAAGCAGGATCATTAGATTAGAGTCACAGCTTCCTCCCACCAGATGTGTGTTCTTGGGCTGCAAACGCTCGCACTCATGATACTCATGTGCCAATAATATCTACTCCTCAAAATGTATTGCGGGGGATGGTGGAGGAGGAAGAGGGCAAAGGGGATAAATGGTGCTGGGAAGACATAATAAAATGGAATAAATGTATCTGAAGATTTATTGAACTACAAGACAACATAAAGCCACTGTTCAGAAATCCTTGGGTCTCTCTCGAAGAATTCAGGTGAAAACGCAAGCCTCATTTTACTCACAATCTAGAAATAGATGATTCAAACTATTTCTCTTTAAGAGTTTGCCACAGGCACTGTGTGATGATCACAAATAAAGAGGGAGGGGGAGATGAAAGATAAATAGTGCATCTTTTGTCTGATGTAGAAAATAAAGGGAAATTCAGTATGCATGTGGAGGAGAGTCAGAATTAGAGAATTAGTTTTGCAGAAGGAAAAGAGTAGCCGCTAGATAAAAGTGTTTTAATCTTCTGGACAGGTGGTGCGTTTACCTACGGCTATTTTGGAGCAGCTAATCCTGCAAGGCCTTTGTGTGAGCTGAGGAGGCGCAGAGACAAGGGGAAGGGAGGACAGGAGCAGGGGAGGGACCAGGCACACACTCGCCTGCAGTCGCCTTGGCAGCTGCCTTTGGCCTTTCTCCTGTCTGCTGAGTCTGGAGAGGGTAGGCTTGGAGTTGCTTCCACCAGACACAAAGATAAACCAGAGTTTTTAGTATTTAATATTTGAACAGTGATTATTTTGAAAGTTTATTTCTTTTTGAAACACAGCCTTTATGTCAGTACACCACCCTAAAGATAGACAGAAATCAAAAGCTGGCTTCACCATCTAAGACGACTGGTGAGGAACTGATTCGCTTTTTGTGTACAAGCAAAAATCTAGTTGTTAAGACTCAGATAACTGGCTGGCTGGTGTGGCTCAGTGGTTGAGTGTTGACCTATGAACCAGAAGGTCATGGTTTGATTCCAGGTCAGGGCACATGCCCGGATTGTGGGCTCAATCCCCAGTTAGGGGCATGCAGGAGGCAGCCTGTCAAAGATTCACTCTCATCATTGATGTTTCTCTCTCTCCCTTCCTCTCTAAAATCAATAAAAATATATTTACAAACAAACTCAGATAACTAACAAACTCACCTTCCTGAGCGTTCTTTGCCCAAAGAAAAATCAGACACATAAATAAGGGTGTAGCTCTTTTCCTTGTATGAAAAAATTTTAAACACTGTTCAGCTATATCAAAAAGTTACAATGTATGCATTCATTCATCACCTGATGCTCATACGGATGGTCTTTGTGAGAAGTCTTAGAAGCAGGTGTCAGATCTAGATTTCCTTTGAAAACCAGAGATTTTCCTGGAGGTAGGGTCCGGCTCTATGTGCCCTTTCAATGAAGTCACTTAAATGATTTGATCCAATCACAACATTTCACAGAGCAGAAAACTGGGGCTTAGAAAGAAATGGTTTTATTCTGAACTGGATCCTGAACCAGGAAACAAAAAGGCTATAGGGCACATTATTGGGATAATTGACAACATTCGACTATAGAATTTTGAATTAGATTATGGTATTGTATCAATGTTAGGTATCCTGATTTTGATAACTGTTCTGTGATCATACAAGCAAATGTCCTTGTTTATAGGAAATACACACTGATGTACTTAGGTATCTATAATAATAAAAGTGTAATATGCTAAAACAAAAACAAAAAAAGAAAGAAATGGTTTTGCTCAAGACCCCAGAGAGTGAGAGAGCCGGGGCCTGCGGAGCGCAGGTATCTCCTGGCCACACTGTGCTCCCGGGCGCTCTGCGTGTTTGCTCCTGGGTCGGAGGCATGGAGCAAAGGACGGATGCAGAGGAGCGCAATGAGATCCGAACTGGCAGCCAGGACGCCGGGGCCCTACTCTCTGCCTCTCTGGACATTTGGGAAATGAACGTTTGAATGAAATGTGCTAAAACCCCCATTCATTTAACAAACATGAATTGCATGTTTACACTCCACCGGCTACCGTGTACTACGAGGTGACCCTAAGCCCCATGGGACCTGGTACGGTCCGTCAGCAGGAGCCTACACTCCAGCAGGCGGCACACACCAGGCACACAGAACTGCAAAACCAGTTTCCAGTCCTGTCTTAACCTTTAAGACTCCTGCCAGCTCAAATAATAAGGGTTTCATCATCTATTTTTAGCGGTGCCTTGTAGCAGGGAGCGCTGCTTTCTCCCCTCTATATATTTGAGCATAACAAGCTGCTGCTAGTTCTTTCTAATTATTTTTGTATGAATTTCCCTTTAGTTTTGCTTTTATAGGTGGTTCTTCCCCACTTCTAAGAAGATAATTAGTCATGTTTTTATTTTATTATGATTTAGTAGTGGCATTGCCGACCGTGAGAAATGCAGGGGGCTGTGTATATCCGGTAGCCCAGTGGCCAGATAGTCACAACAGGAACCCATTTGTAACCTACCAGCATGCTAGGCACAGCGGTTGCAAAACTTCACTACTTTCTCCTTTTTTGTTAGGACTTTTCCTGTTATAGACCCTTGTTTATAGATTTTTGTTTTGAAAGTCCCAGCTCCACAGGATATTAGATGCCTTTTCCAATGAGATTATTTTTGTTTTTAGTTTTCTCTCTTTAGAAGCACATAGCTATATTGTTCCTTCTCTGACATATTTACTCCCATGCTCTCTCCTGCCCACCCACTTGGATGCCACGTTTTTGTTTTAAAAGTTTTATTGAGACTTGATACTAAATACCATTTATAATGGCATAAAGATAAATATGTAATATAACAAAAGAAAACTTTAATTGGCACTAAGCCTGCTATGCCATGGGTATTGCAATTATTTTGTTATATTTCAGTGTCTTTTTTTCTGTAAGATTTTATCCATTTACTTCTTCATTTTTTCCTTTATTTTTGTTGTTGACACTATTACAGATGTCCCCATTTCTCCCCTTTTGCCCCCCTTAACCCAGCCTTGGCCCCCCTTCCCTCTGGCCATCACCACACTGTTGTCTGTGCCCATGGGCTATGTACATATGTTCTTTGGCTAATCCCCTCACTTTCTTTCATCCATTCCCCCACCCCCCCTCTGACAGCTGTCAGACGGACTTTCTTCATTTCTGATGTGCCCTACGCGGCTACTACATGTCGGGCTTTCTTTTCTCCTTTCTTCCTCAGAGTTACTTTTACCCTCTGGATAGAGCCCCACAGGTCAGCTACTGAAGTGGAAAGGGAAAGGTGGCTGGATTCAGGGGAGCTGTTTTTGTAGAATGTTCTGAGGGGGTCCTAGAGAGAGCCTTAGATCATCAAACCCTGTTCCTTGTGTTAAACATTGCAGGAGGAAATGGCGCCTCAGAGAGGTTAGGTGGCCTTCTCCCATCAGTGTCCCTTTGGGGCAGAGTTGTGACCCAAACCCCCAATGACCCCATACCAGAGTCTTCTTATTCACGTTGCTTCTTTCTTATTGCCCGCGAGTCCCTTCTCTTTTTCTCTCCAAGGCCACTCTTCTTTGGTGGTCCCGCCCCGGGCATCCATCCCACTAGTGCCTTCCCTCCTTTCTGCCCTTGCTGTGTGTTTGAGAATTTACTTTTTGTTCCTTGCTATTTTTTTTCCCCAGGAGTGGGGATCTTTTATTCCTATTGTGGTTTTTCCTTTCCCATTCACTTGAAGCCGCTTTAGTTTAATGTCTCACCTTGCTTCTTTCTTTCTTACATTTTTGTTTCTAGTTTGTTTTAGCCACAGCCTGGACAACTTAAAGGGCCAGTGCTCCCTGCCAGCTCCCTCACCAGCAGGATTTTTGCAGCTTCGTGCAGGAGGCCAGGTGGCTGCAAGGTCAACATTACATTTTCACTTCACTTCATAATTACATTCCTGGATCAATTTGTTTACTTCTATTTTTCTCTGACTTGGTTGTGACTTCCTCTCCCAATTATTATATATGGCTATTGTTTTATTTTATTATCGTCTTAATGTCTTTTCTGCACTTCCCTCCCCCCCCTTTCTCTCCAAAGGATTGCAGCTTTCCTCTTGCTTTTAATTTTGTGCCTCTCTCAACAATTTTATTGCCTTTATTATTTTCTTCTCTATCTTCTATAAAATCAATAAAAATGAAAAAAATAACAGCTAATGTGTATTCACCATTTCATATATGCAAAGATTTAACACCATACTTTCTGATTCTTAAAACAAGTAGGCACTATTCTCATCTCTAAATGACAAGTGAAGAAATGACTTGTCCCAAACGAACATACCATTTGCAGCCCAGGCCCTCAGGCCCCCTGGCTGTTCTCTTACAGGTGGCCCTTGTCTGCCCTCTCTTACTCTCTGCCCTCCAGGTCTCAGTTCTTCATTGTGAATTGTCCCTCTTTCACCATCTGGGAAAGAGAGAAAGGAATAGGTCAGAAATTGACCTTGCATCTGTTATTGTTTAGCATATATCAAACCTTCATGTGTGTTATTCTTTTGATTTAAAACATCAGCAGTCCTTAGTTATTAGGACATTGTATGCCCCAAAGAGGAATCTGAGCCAGTGTCAGCATTTCTAAGGGCGGTGGCTCTCCGTGGTGGGGCAATTCTGTGTGTGTGTGTGTTGGGGGGGGGGGAGGTGTGGGATGTCCCCTGGAGGCCAACAGGTTCATGCATTTTAGTTGGAGGGGAGCTGTATGGCTTGACTAAAGCCCAAGTATGTGCACCTTGAAGTCTGGCAGCCCTGGCCCAAATTCTAGTACTTTACTACTCTGGACAGTGACTTGCTCTCTCTGAGCTTCAGTTTTCTCAACTCTGTAATGGGGATACCTCGCAGGAGTGTTGTGATGATTAACTTTATGAGACTGTTACAAAGGACATATCAGATAGTTCACGGTATGTAGTAAGAGTTCCGTCTGTTTTGGAGACTATAACCTCATAATGCTTCCGAAGCCCCTCATCTCTCAGGGGCCCTCACCTGAGCAGAAAAATCAGGCCTCATCCTTGTAACTCCCAGGGCAGCATCAGGAGCCTGATCCAGGATTTTTTTTTGATTTCTACAAACTGGAGGCCATGTCCATAGCTCTGCAGTCAGAGCTGGCTGATCTCTTGGGACAGGTCAGTTGGCTGTGGGTCAAGGTATTCTAGTATCTCCCAAGCTTTCCAGCATGTTATACAACTCTGGGCTGAGACTGTCAGCTGCATGGTGGTGATTTTCCTCTCTGTCTGGGCACAAGCCTGTGTGAAGCAAGGGAAACTCTGACCCAGCATCCCCTCTGAACTCTGTCATGTGCTCTGGTCCTACAGTCATGGGCGTCACCCAGGCCAAACTGTCTTGGTGACACAGCATAGTCACTTCTCTCATCTTCACTGAATTCTTCACAGGCCTCTCAATCATCGGTTAAACTGGTGATTTTATTATTTTATCCTTAAAATGAATTGGAGTAACTTTATTACTTTCAAGATTTCTAATAAAATTCTTCTTGGGTGGGTGAAAAGGCAGTGTCTGGTGATGGATCCCTGAAAATGCCTCAGTAAATTGTATAAACAGATTGTCCCTTCATTTCTCAACATTCTGAAGTCCCCTCCCCTGCCCACTTTGATTTGCATAGAAATGATTCTTTGTGGTCTTCTATTTTCTTCTCTTCCGGTTGTAATTATATTTCCTTTTCCTGTTGCTACTTTATATGTCAACAGGTAGCAAAACTTAAATTTAGCAAATGAAAAGTCTCCAAACTCACAAAGGTCCCTTTCATCTTGAAGGTCATTCCTTAATATAAAATACAAATGAATAAAATTAAAAGAACATGAACTATTATACATATGAAATCATAATCATTCTTATAGACTTCTTTTTTTTTAAGCATATATTTAACAGGTCAGTTTCTGGATGACAGGATTAAAATGTCCTTTGCTTGCTTCTGTGATTGCATATAATTGATTAGCTAACTGTTATTTGATACTTCTTGAAGGTTACTTTTCACATGATAGTCTTCTTAATCCCTCCCAAATATTACCTGTAGCCCACTCTATTTCTGTCTTTATAATACCAGTATTATGTTCAAATATCAACTCTCAAATGTTAAAAAAAAAAAAAGTTCTTTAAGCAAAGTTCTAGTAGTCATACTATAGAGAAAGATCAGCACAAAGAGCTAATTTTTAGTAAGCTTTTGAACATGTCAGTTACTTATCTTATAACTAGGGGCCTGATGCATGAAATTCATGCAAGAGTAGGCCTTCCTTCCCCCCCGCTACTGGCACCCGCGTCCCTCTGGCACCCAGGACCCAGGCATCCCTAGCAGCACTGGCTTCATCTGGAAGGTTGTCTGGACGGACATCCTGTCTAATTAGCATATTACACTTTTATTATTATAGATGTATTTAACTCCATTCTAAGGTTTAGGCTCTAACCAGTATATCTTATTCTAAACAAAACGTGCTAGATGAAATCCACATAATGTAGGTAGTAATCATTCATTCACAAAAATTCTCAGTGTAGAGTTTACTCTTTTAACTAGATTACTAACTCATAGTAAATTCAATTTCTGCATAATATTTTAGGAGCATATCTATTACACTGTTTTATCTCTGCTATGGATGATTTCAATGAAACTGAACATTTCATTCTAAAATTATTTCTGTATAATTCATTGGATTTAATTTTCAAAGAGAAGTTTACCTTTGGGCACTTTCCTGAAGTCAGTATACTGTCTAGTAAGTTCAGAAACATATTTGCCAAATACATTTTGAAATATGAACTTCATCATAATTAATACTGAAATCAGAAAAATAGTTATATAAAATGCATTTTGACATTTTTTTGCTTCTTTAAAAATGAATTTTACTTCTAGAATAACCATCTCTTCTTATCTATGCTTGTTTATAGGAGCAAGACAGAAAGATGGACTATTCTTCTTTAATCTGAAGGTTGCATTGTAACAGCAGTAAGAATTCATCTGAAAAACTTCCTCTACATGTGTTATTCTTAGCTTTTGCTTCTTATAAACCAAGTGTGTAAGTTTCTATATTTTCCTGAACAACTCTGTTAAGAAAGTTTGTGCTATTTTAGTTTTTTACTAGGCTGATTGAATGGTTGCATTATCACCCTGTAAAAATCATTTCTTTTTATACTTAATACAGGACATAAGCTTTTTATTTATCTTTTCCTCCATTTGGCTAGACAAAATAGCCCTTAAGTATTTTCATAGTTCAATCAAACCATACAGCAGAATGGGATTTGTTCTATTGTAAACCAAACCAGTAAATCAATAACTTGGAATCCAAATCGCCTTATAGGTTCTTGGAATACATGAGGACTAGCTGGTAGAATTGCAGCACATGCTTGGATTTTAAATATGATGGGTCCCCACTTAGAATCATGTACCAGCCAAGCCTAGTCATTCTCTTGGTTATAATCTACATGCTCTTTTAGTGGGTTTAGCATGATTTCAGATGTGATTGTGAAAAATAGTGGTTTTAACTTTGTGCTTTGTTTTAATTTTCCAATTTGTACAATGTCATGGCACTATTTGTTGTCTTAAAATAGAATGGCTTAAAATACTGAAGAGCCAGTGATTTCAAATTAAGTTCTTAGTCTCAGGAAGGTATAAAATATCTATTTCCCTCTAGTAACCCAAACTTCGTTATGAGCATATAGCATTTTTTTGTCTTCTTCAATGATTCCCTCCATAGTTGCATACTCCTGGCTCTCACGGATTGTTTGGAGTCCGAAGAGTGACTGGTTTGGGGTGATAGAGCAGAATGTAAGCTCCTACTCAGTGGCTCTGGATCTCTCCAGCCATACCAAGAGCAGTGACCTAGGGTTACATCACTTGTTCGTTGTGGTTGTAAGAGATGACAAGAGTCCAAATCACAGAATCTTTCATCAACATTCAATACTGCCTCAGTTGTAACCCAGTTCTGAAGGTCATTTTAATGCGTGTTCACAGTGAGTCTTGAAGAGTTGATTGATCAGATAAATATTTAACTTGTCAGAATTAATAAGTGTGTCAAATATATATTTGACAAATGTTACATTAGAATATTTTTTACTGATTAAAAGAGTACCTTGAAGGTTTTCCCAGGCTTTCTAATTTAAGGAATCCCCTCTTCTTTACTGTTGTTCAAAGATAAAGCATTCTGGTAATTTTTAAAAAACCTTATTTTGATTTTAATAGTCATCAATATTTGCTTTCTGCTTAAAAATTATTCTTGAAGCCACAGAATTTTATGCTATTCATGACTGAAGGTGTGGGTAAAAAGTGATGAGACTGATTTTTGTATGATTTATGTAATCTCATTATTTTGTAGTTATGCTTCCTATCTCAGACTTTTAAAAAATAACCCAGTTTCACTTTCAAGGCCTTCCTTACAGGGATATTTTTTTTTTCTAGAAAATATGTTGGATAAAAGGAAAGGTTTGAGGGAGAAATAATTGGCTCTGCTCGCAATTCAATCAATCATTGGGTTGAGGAGCTATGAAATGCAGTGATAGCCTCTATGAGACATGAAACAGGAAATATGAAGCAGCCTCTGAATATGGAAAAGATGCCCTTGTGCTGTGTTGGGGAAAGTATCATTCCTTTGTCATAGAGGTCTTCGTACCCAGGTGCACCAGCCGATCCGCCCCAGAACTTACTGAATTTTTCACCATTGGGACCTAGTTACAGCATCAGCCCTTGCTCATTTTCAGTGGAGATTGACTTGGTATGAGGTCACTTTGGGTGGGTAGTACTAGAATTGATAAGATTGGTTTAAAACTATGTGTGACTTGGAGGAAACGCCAGTGGTCATGCTGAGGAGTCAACTGCTTGCCTGCTCTCCAAAATGAGAGACTCCCCTTTCCTAGAATATGTGGTAAAGTTCTACCTGCCAAGGTTCTGGGGCCCCATCTGCTACTTACCATGATTGATGACCAGCAGACCTGAGCCTTAAATTCTCACATTGAGGTAAACTAGGACAGACACCAGGAAAGAAAGGAGAACTTCTCACTTGTTGGTTCTATCAGAGAGGCCAAGTCCGCTGAAGAGCTGACAAGGGTATAGTAAATGTCTAAGTGGTTAAGAATGTAACTTTAAAATAATATTCTATGAATATGACATTGTTTATTGATAATTTTGTGGTTCTCTATTTCCTTAAGCCATACAAAGCTGCTAGGCCATTTACTACCTCAAATGATAGTGAAGAACATTTTAGAAGACCTGAGATAAATCTAAATCCTCATCGTCATTGTTTTATCATTTCTTGAGGTTGCATTGATGTTTGAATGAAGTGGTGGTGCCCTTCCTTTTTAACCAAAGTTAAGTAGAATAAAAGTCTATAAACCTTCCAACCCATAAAACTATCATCCTAACTCCGTCCCTTTAGCTCCTGAACTACCCTCTTATGTTTCAATACACAAAACTATTTGTGAAGCATGTGGCATTTCCTAGATAGTACCTTGCGCTCACATCAAATTAAATTTGCAAAGTTTGGCTTTTGCCATTTTCTCTCAGGGTTACAAATATGACTCAGTTTTCCAGAGGAACCACAGTGCATTGTGGGTAGAAATGCTGACCCACTTCCTCTTTTTTTTTTCTCTTATGGTTAAATTGTCAGGTTGAAATATACTCTATTTGATTTGTTTTTGGAAAACTGAACATATTTATAACCAGTATGAAAATTAAATTCACCAGAATGTTTTTTCTTAAAACCACTCACTGAAATTGCCCTAGGGTTAAATAAAGCCCAGATATGCAGTCAGTGACTTAGCTTATAGGCTGTCTGTATGTCTATATATGTCTTTGTGTATATGGCTCTTTCTGTATCATTGAGTAAATAAGTTAAAACTAATTAGATCTTGATATCGCTATAATAATTCTCAACTGTTACACACATTTCAAATTCATCCTTAGATCACTAGGAAATGCCTAGTAATATAAATTGTTCTTTAATTTCAGATTTAACTTTATTTTTGCCTTTTGAGGAGATTTAATGTGCTTAAATTATTTTCACACTCCATGTGTTTGCTGCAAATTGAATGTTCATGCTACCTGAAATACTTTGGACTGCAAGACAGTATTGATTACTAAGTAGATTGACTATACTCATGATACATATATATATACTGGTACATATATATGTGTGTGTGCAAGAGAAAACATATTCAATGATATTCTCTGTGTTTAAAAACTATCATGGTATATATTTTCCTATGTGGTGCTTGAGGAGTTTCATTCTACAGTTTACAAGGTGTAGGTTTGCACCCCAAATTCTCAGGGTATGCTATTTTACCCAAATACTTGAAAGAAAAAGGTGCCCTGTATTTTATCAGTACTGTTGAGGGGGAAAATGATAAATTATGTGTCGGTTTGTTTTAGAAAAATCAAATTCATAAAATATGTCAGCCTTTTACAGAATTTCTAAGGAGATATACATATAGATATGATATATATTTTCAAGAGACTGTTTCTACATTCTTAACTAACTTCTGGGTCCTCAGTAGACCTTACAGGTGCATAAAATCATTAATAAAACATGTAGCATTTGCTAAATTGTACTTTGAACTTGAATCTAATCAGAATTGTAGACTCTGGGGGAAAGTGTGTTTATCCGTGGCACATGTGATTACAAGCCCAGGGGAGGATTCTGAAAATTAGACTTGTTTATACGCCCCATGTCGCAGAAGAAAACTGAACTTCACAGCAGTGTTTGTAAGCTGTTAATATTCTCGTTCCATGTTGCAACTGGAGCATATTATTAAATGTATTCCCATTTAATTCTTTAATTCACAATGGTGCAGAATAAAACACACACAATACATATAATTTGATTTCTTTTTTAAGTTTCATAATTGCTTTTTACAAGCTAGTGTTAATGGCAGAGTTCTTTGAAATTATCTATCGTACCCATATCTATTTTCTAATGGGCAGCCGTCCCCTGCCCCTTTTGAAGATGAAGGTTTCTATATTTACATTTAAAGAATATTATTTGTACAGTAAAGACAGTGGTGGTTGAAAAGAATGTGAAGACTGAGGAAGTTATGTCCTAAAAAGAGAAGAGTAAATTGTGTGATGAATCAAGAAAGACATTGGATAAAGCTGAATTATATCCCTGGCTATGAAAAAAGCCAGTGGTAAATGGAAAGAATATGGACTGCTTTCAAGAGAGAAATCTTGGTGGATGTGTTCCTACCTTAGGTCTGATGCAGCTCAGTCAGAGAGTGCACTGAACTTGGCCAGTGGGACTGTGAATCCAGCCCAGTATCTCTGAGAATTACATTCTCGGTGTATTGCAAATGGAGAAAACTACTTAGACAAGGACTCTGTGAGACTAGCCTACCGACCTTAATTGCCAGCATTGGAAGGGGATTGTGCAATCTTGCGTAATGGCCTTTTATTTTGACTCTTGAAAAATGTTTTGTTGTTGTTGTTTTTTTTCCAGTAAAAGTAACTGCAAAGAAAACATGCATTGTCTGTCTTTATTTTAACTCAAAAATAAACTTTGGACATTTTTATTTCTGTCTTCTAATTGAAATCCTTCATTTAACTAAAACGCTCTGATGTGTCATATCCAGGTTGTATTCATTTTCTACTGTTGCTGTAACGACAAACTTAGCAGCTTAAGAAGAAGCAAAATTATTATCTTGCAGTTCTAGAGTTCAGAAGTCTAAGATGGACCTTTCCCTGAACCCATAGTATTTCACCCAGTCAACCCAAGGAATCTAGCTGCTGGCATCATTAAGGAGCACTGTGAGGAGCACCTAACAAGGTATGTGATGCTCCACACCTAAACGTGATGTCCTGAGGGCCTGCACTGAGGCCCAGGAAAGGAATTGCAGTTATCCCCTTCAAAACCTGAATAGAAGAGGCACTCATTTTGGAGACCTGCTGCACAAGATCAATGTTGTAAGTCAACCACCGTTAACTGAAGTCACTATAATAAACCTTAAGATTGAAGCCCCCAAAAGACTTGAACCCACATTTCACAAAGAGGGACAACCAGGATTCCTTACATATGTCCAGGGTTGGGGGTGATCAGACAAGAAAGCAAATTGAGGGCAGTCTCAGGCCTTATATTTTTCTAAGTCAACTCTGGCTTCCAGCTCTTGTTTCCAGTGAATTCTCATATTCCAGTCTCCATCTTGCCTCAAGCGTGCAGTTTTACTCTGCATTGCATTACCCCAGAAGACTTCGCTGCAGAACACCCATTCAATCCTGAGCATTCCGTGTGTGGCAGGATTTTGCTGAAGGCTTAGGGTACATGGGATAGAGATTTGCAGGTGCTCCATGATATGGCAGCTACCTACATTAGCAAACACTTTAAACCTGAACCACTTACATACCTGTTCTCAAATAGTCCTGTGCCATCTCTGAGACTAGAACATTTTCACTTGTTGAGTTCATTTGTGCATCAGCCACCATCCCTCTCCCTCTCTTCATCCTCTGCTTCCTCTGTTCCTTAGCTTGCTGGCTCAGAACCCTCTAATTTCCTATTTCTTATATAGGGCAGTTTAGCCACTTATTGAATCCCTGCAAATGCAGATTCACTACACTACGTCCAGAAGACCTCATCTTCATGAACCATGCATAGCCACTGTTCTAGTTGTGTACTGCTGAGGAACAATCCACCTCAAAACTTGAGTCTTAAAAGCCACAAACAAGTTTTTAGCTCATTAATACGCAATTTGGACATAGCTGGGCATGGAAGGTTCGGTTCTGCTTCACACATGAACTCAACAGGGACCTCAGAAGCTACTTCCACGATGGCTCATTCACATGACTGGAGAGCCAATGCTAGCCATCAGCCAGGCCAGCTAGGGGCCTCAGTTCCTCTTCAGCTGGACCTCTCTCCATGAGCTGCTTGGGCTTCCTCCAAACATGGCGAGTGAGTTTCAACAATGAGTATCCCAAGAGATGGGAATTGGATGCTGCCAGTTTCTTAAGGCCTAGCTCAGAAAGTAACATGGCATCACTATCACCTATTTGATACGCAATCACAGAACCGAGATTCAATGGGCAGGAACACAAATTCTATCTCTCAATGGGAAGAGTGTCAAATAATTTGGAGACATGTTGTAAAACTATCATCCTCATAAAGGGGTGTTTTTAAATAGTTACTTTTAAAAGAGGAATTTTAAAGTCAATTCTTCAATTACTGTAAGTTCAGTCAAAGATTCTAGAAAAAATCTAAAGAATGAGAGTAGCGTATATAGGTTTGATGGTATGCTTTTATGTGTAATGGGCGTATGTTGGAGTTTCATAGGGTAGAAATCACTGTTATATTCCCAGGGTGGAGGATATTAATGTTCTTTAGGAGTAATAATTTAAAAAGCCTACTATATGTCAGGTGCCCTGATTCATGAAGAGGTTAGAATTTCAGGAAGCCTTTAATATGGTGAGAATGCTGATATGCTGATGAAGCTAGCTAGTCTAAGTCTTGTCAAAGACACCGAGATTGAAAGAGGAAGCTGGCTAATGGCCACAAAGAAGAGATCCATGCCAAGCACCCAGCACGGAGTGGGCAGGGAGCAAAGAGGGCTAAGGGTGAAGAGAGCTCAGAAGGCCAGAGCAAAAGCAAGAGACTGAAAGTGAAGAAGCTGTTTAGTTTAGGGGCAAGGGGGCTACTGAAGGTGACAAGGGAGGAGTGTAGATAGAAGAAGCATGGCCAAAGCCCTTTGATAAGAGGTTTATCCCAACGGAAGTGTTGTGAAAAGAGTCATCAAAGACATAGCAAAAAAACTGATATTTCTTTCTGCCCCTTGAAATTACAACCTGATCAATAGATAATCCCTTGAGTGAAGTGTTCTCGGAAAGCTTCTACACCTTCAGTACTACTTGGATAGACTAAGAACAGGTGTGTATTACACGCATATGTATTTACACACTGGATATAGTATTGCAGAATAACATTATATTCTATAGATTATTGTAATGTGAGAATCATAACAAGATAATATTACCCTTGGCCTGTAGTTAGCATTTCAGAAATATTAACTAATATAATATATATCTCTCTATTATAGCATTTCTACCTCTGAAAATTTCAAATTCACTACTATATAGGTTGCTTAAAGATCCTCAAATTTATTTGCATGTTCTTTGAAGGAAATTTAGAAAATGTTAAAATATTTTAAAAACTGAAAAATAGGACAATTTCTTAATTATTCAGAGGTACCTACTACACAAATTACCTTAAAAATAAATGCTTATAATTGTGTTTTGTAGACTACTTATTTACTTCATAAAATTATAAAACTACCTCTTTCCAATATTCTTAGAGGAATGATTTTTATCAGCTGTATCTTATTTCTTCATATTGCTATATCATAATATGTTTAATCAATCTCATATTTAAAAATATTTAGTTTTTATAATTTTGGGCTATGAAAATAATGCTGCAACAAACATCTTTGAGCACAAATCTTTCCAGGCATCTCTGAATATTTCCTTGTGATAGACTGTGTGTGTGTGTGTGTGTGTGTGTGTGTGTTTACAAACATCACACCAATGATCTCTTTATGATTTTAAGTGTCTTCCTTTTTCCTCTAGAGCAGTGGTTCTTTGGCGGTCGAACGACCCTTTCACAGGGGTCACCTAAGACCATCCTGCATATCAGATATTTACATTATGATTCATAACAGTAGCAACATTACAGTTATGAAGTAGCAACGAAAATAATTTTATGGTTGGGTCACAACAGGAGGAACTGTATTTAAAGGGCCAGAAGGTTGCGAACCACTGCTCTAGAACAAGACTCTCAAAGTGTGGTCCCCATACTAACTGCTTGGGCTTCACCTCTTTATCATTGCAAATCCTCAGCCTGACTCAGGCCAGTTGAAGCCAAAATGGAAAAGAGCTTCAGTGATCTGTTTTAAGAAGCGCTCCAGGCGGTTCTCACGGACACGGTTTTGAGAACCACTGCTCTGGACCCCAGGGCACTGGCAGCCATAAGTGTCTGGAGGAAACAAGAAGGCTGCTGCTCCTGAGTGAGAACTCCGGTCTTGACCCATCGTGTTAGCACACCAGTCCACAATGAGAGAGTCCCTTTTTGATCCTCATTTCCTCAATGATTTTTTTTTTAATGGAGACTACCAATGCTTGTTTCAGGGTGTCTGCAAACATTTTTAAAAGATCATGCTTAAGAAATATTGCTTTCCTTCCTTTTCTGACAAAGTTAATCTAGCCTTTATTATTTTTTTTTCCCTCTGAAGGGAGTGTAAGAGCACTGGTCCCTGAAGAGAGAATAAACTGCTTTGCTATGGATGCTTCCTCCAAGGCCAATGTCACCACCAAGGACATATCATATCCCCTAAAGGTTTTGATTTCTTTCTTTCCTCTTAGTAACATAACAGTTAAGGGTGCCGGTCCAGGGTTTTATGAAAACTGGGCTTAAAGCTTGTTTTCAACTTCACAGGTCCTTACGCGGTTCTGGCTGCTATTATTTTCAGTGGCCCATTTTCCCAAAGGGCTCTGACCTCCTTTTGGAATCTCTGGCCTGTTCTATAGGGTTGCAAAGGCTACTTGTGTATATGTCTGGGCTCAGAAATTGGCAAGAGCAGAGAGATATGGTGTTTAAAGTAACAGAAGACAAAAAAAACTCAATAGGATTTCCACATATTTATTTCATCACACATCATTTTAAATGTACAGCCAATAATAGGCTAGATCAATTTCTGTGTGTGTTAGTGTGTGCGCGCGCACGTGTTTGTGTGTACTTAATGAACAAATGAACATCTGTTATCTGTTTTGGGTTTATTACTATAAACACACTTTTCATTAATAAATATTTAAAAATGTTTAACATGCCTCTTCTAATTTGAACAAATAAAAATCTTTCCTTGATTTCATATTTTAGAAGTCCAAATCCATCAGTACTAAATTCTCTCAGCCAACTCTGGATTGTGTAGATTGTAGTCACACAGACTAGAACTTTCACGACCAAACAGCTGAACAAAAGATAAAATGGTGACTACATCAAGATGTCCCTTAGAAAGGACAGCGCACCACATTACGGTCTCCAAGAGACACAGCACAAAAAAATCAAATGGAGTTTCTGAAATTAATATCTCTAAATCTTATGTGCTAAGTCCAGTGTTTTTGTAGGGCGGAATGCAGAGGACTGACTATGTGGTCAGCAGAAAGATAAGATGGTATGTTAATGTTGTATGCCTTCTCCCTCAATGCTCAATAAAACTAACAACAGAAGAGATAAATATCAATTCATGAAGCTGGCTGAAAAAAGTATTTAAAAAGTCTTGTTCCCTCACACCCCCCATGGAAAAAGGACGGTTTTGTTTTGTTTTGTTTCCTGCAGGAATATGTTTGGTAGAAACAATACATGTTTAAGGTTCTATCAAGGGCTACCTACACAATGAAAATTATTAAAACAAAATTGGGTTCTTCTGAGTGTGTGTATGGTATTTTTAAAATAAACAATAGTTTCTTTATAGGGAAGAACAATTCTCACTATATCAAATAGAATTTGCTAAAAGCATCACATTATTTTGGATCAAAATTGATACTGTTAGTATTCTGAATAGGTCCAAATTTGGTCATTTGAGGTTTTTCACAACGTTTTACAAAAATCTTAAATACAGGTAAATATGTAAACACTGTGCTCTCAGAGAGCAAGCACTTAGGCATGTCACATGGTTTCCCTCCTGGGGAGATGAATTCAAGTGAAACATCACCAATCAGTTTCAAAACCAGCCCCCACCATTGGAAGCACTCTCCGGCTGAGGGGGAAACACCACCTTGCACATATTAGCATTCTCTTGGTGAAGAGGGAATTCAGATCCTGCCACCAGCCTTTCTTTTCTTTTCCGTGAGACGTATCCTTTGCCTGTGGACAGCCTTTCATACTTGGTCTCAAATTGCCTGCATAACAACAACAATAGCAAAATCACACACATAGTAAAGTCACCTCATGCCTGTCAGAGCCAAGCGCTTATGTACACTTGAAGCTGCTGTGTCAAAGCGATTTGAGAAAGGATCGGAGTGCCAAGGGCGACCGGCTTCCATTCCCATGAATGGGGTGATGTTTTTCTCCCCCTTTCTTTTTATACAAACAAGATACACTTCAAATGCTTGGAATATAGGAGGCTGCCAGACATTTTTCTGGAATGGAGGACTACATTCCCCTCAGCTCTTTGGAGATGATGTTAAGCTTTGCAAGCCTTGCTATGTCCCCCTCCCCTCATTCCAGGAGCCCCACTTTGGGCTCAGTCCCTTTGTGAGAAAGGAGCAAGTTTAACTGGATTTAAGATGAGAAAGCTGCCAGGGAAACATTCCCAAAGCTGTAGCCAAAGGGAAATGTGGAACCAAACCAGTTAGCCCAGTGCCTGGATCGGTGGTTACTGCATGCTGACCATTGGAAGGGTGGTTTTTAAAACTGCATTAATGGAGGTTTATTCTATACATACGTTAGTATAAACTAGAAACAGTTTAATATTCTGACTATAATCCACTATATTTTATTCTGTATAAATATAACCAACTCATAATTATACTTATATCATTGATACATATTTATATGGATCATGAAATGTCAAGAATATAAAGAAGGTGCTCAACTCTGGCTTACTTGTCAAAGAAGATGAGGAAGATATGGCTTGCTGTTTTAAGCAGACAAATTGCTTTCATGGTTAACAACCTGTCAAGGAAACCTCTGCAACTCACAGCATCACCTAAACCAAAGGCATTTTACTTCCATTGATAGTATTGTTATGAATATGGTCACATGATTTGAAGGACACAGTGTAAAAGCTATAGAGTGGGAGAGTTGTTGGGAAATTTACATGAACAATTATATATTCAGTTTTTGAGACACTAAGAATTCTACTGAAAAATTTATAAACTCTCAAACTCTCAAGCTTTAGCCAAAACTTAAACAAGGTCGAGTTGCTGTTGTATGGATTGCCTAAAAACTGTGAATTCAGTTGGGCTCCTTAACCATGGTAAATGATTTCATGTTTTGTTTTGAGCTCTCTGTCCAGTGGACAACTGTGAAGATACAGCTGATAGTAAATATGCATCCAGTATTTTTGCTGAAACTACATGGCAATTCTTATGGTAAATCTGATCCCTCTGTTTCCTTGATAAATTGTTTCTAGATAGAATATGATACCTTCTGAATTGAAAGAACTGATCATTACAGTTCCTTGGTATCCTAGAGACTGACTCAATTTTTAGCCTTATCAAGAATTCTGTTACTAATTTAAAGATAATTTGTTTCATGAATTTCTTTTTACCATTTTCTTTTAATTTCTGAAAGTGAACGTTGAAAATTGGGTGTGAGTTCCTGGTGAACTGTGGGGCTGGTCCTGGAACATTCCCCGAGCACTGCTTACCTGTATGGAGCCTCAGCCCTGTCCATCTGCAGGCAGACTAAGAACGGGTACTGAGAAAACTGCACGGTGGAGATAAACTCCATGCTGGTCTCCGTTTCGGCACTGATTTCCAGGCCGGCTTTCACAAAAGAGGAGTCCACAGTGATGTCACCAGCTATTACCACAGCCAACCTAAAGATTTGAGGCAGAAAAAACTATTAACATTACATTGAACTGAGCTGGAATAACTGCTATAATTTCCCAGGATCTGAACTCATGCTGCTGAGGGCCGTGAGGAAAGGGGCTAATATGTGACCTAAATGTGTTCAGAATTCTATTGGTAACCAGGGCCTGATTAGGCCCAGGGATTGCAGAACGAAGATTTGCTCTTCCCCTGAACCCTCCCCCAGCCTTCAATTCTAGATGTGGGAATAAAATGTCTATCATGTACTACTGTTTGGTATGGGCATACCAAGGGCCAAGATGAAAATATTCCTGGAACCTGCTCTTCTCAGAAAGTCAGAAATATCTGAGTTATCTAAATTCAGCAAGAAGACAGCTAATGTTTATAATAATTTTCTTGCTCCCTTGGTTTCTCTGTTGGCGTCTAGGTAGCTATTTCAATTCCATTTTATTACTTTCTCCACAGGGTCTCTAGAGAGCTAAGTCTATTTGAAAAAAATATTGTGTCACAAAAAACCATTCCTATAGTGGGGCACAGTGCGTGGCCCAGGAATGACAGATATGGTGGGTTCTCCAAAAATTGCTCAGGACTAGATAGACAGATTGAATTGTCTA
Source organism: Myotis nattereri (assembly GCF_964212035.1). Classification (NCBI taxonomy): domain Eukaryota; kingdom Metazoa; phylum Chordata; class Mammalia; order Chiroptera; family Vespertilionidae; genus Myotis; species Myotis nattereri. Next base: position 163,086,868 of record NC_138075.1, read on the forward strand.
GGGAGAGTGGCTTGAGTGAAAATGAAAAAGATAAACAACGCAGTAGAAGGCTTACCTCTAGAAATACTCTAATTTAATTGTAGACTTTCAGTAATATTGTGGGAAGTTACTCCCACAATTAAATCAGAGTCGTATGTCCAAGCTTTTTTGATAGAGGTACTCATTTTTGCTGTGCAACTTAAAGCTTACCACCTACTGTTGTCAGCGTAAAAGTAGGTCACAGGTGTACCGTTAAATCCCTGAATACATCACTGTATCTTAACACTCAACGAAGACTTGAGGTATTTTTAAATGAACAAATTAAAAATTGAGGATAGATTGGCTATAATGTGGATACTGATAGATTCTTAGGGATACAGTGTCCTTAAAAATCCAGAGTTTTTTGTTGTTGCTATTGTTGATTTCTTTCTACACAAAAAAATTTTAAAATTCAGTATAATTTGGGGACACTTCTATCTAGAAATACTTCAGAAAGAGAAAACAGATGACTGATTCAATGGGAAGCCCTAAATTATATTGCTGATCACTGCGATGATCACTCCATTTCTCATTCATTGGTTCGTTTTAGTAACACTGTGGGCCACAAATGTGCCAGCTTTTAATTGTTCTCAATTCCTTCATCTATAGTTCAAAATAAACCAAAATATTTAATTTTATCACCTTATCTCACTCATCCCACACCATAGTTTAAATATCCAAAAAGATAAAAATCAATTGCATTTCAATTTCCTTTTCTTTGATGTTATAATAAACAGAAGAATAATTCTTTTGATTATTACAATGGTTCAGAAACACTGTTTTGTGTTCAAAATGAAACATTTCACTTAATCTGAGAGGTAGATTAGGAAAACTAAAGGAGCTGAGAACATTTTGTTTAGAAAAATGAATGCTAACAAAAAACTTAAGGACTGAATACTTAGTAGTTAGATTCTGCATAAAAGTGACCATTTTAAAATTTTTATCCACTGAAGACAGTGAAAGAGTAAAACCTTGAGATTCCCAAATAGAGGGATAATCTTAAAAAAAAGTTTGCTTCAGAGTAAAGTTTCCTAACAGCACTGCCAGCTATTGAAGTGGACACCACGAGAAGATGAGCCTCTCAGCCACTGGGCATGCTGTCTATGGACGTCTTTAAAAGTCAAAAGTCAAGATTCTTGGCTGAGTTGTATCAGGTGCTGACCTGCTCGTAAGAAGCTATGGAAAGAATGACTTCCCATGGTTATTTCCTACTCTATGATTTAATGATTACAAATAGAAAGTATAGATTCTGATAAACAAATGGGACTACATCAAACTAAAAAGTTTTTGCACAGCAAAGGAAACCATCAAGAAACTGAAAAGGCAACCCATTGAATGAAAAAACACGTCAATGATATACATCTGATAAGGGGTTAATATCCAAAATCTATAAAGAACTTCTACAACTCAACACCAGAAAAACAAACAACCCCATTAAAAAATGGGCAAAGGACCTGAATAGACATTCCTCCAAAGAAGACATACAGATGGCCAACAGGCATATGAAAAGATGCTCAACATCACTAATCATCAGAGAGATGAAAATTAAAACCACAATGAGATATCCCCTCACACCTACCAGAATGGCTACCATCAATAAATCAACAAGCAACAAGTGCTGGCGAGAATGTGGAGAAAAGGAAACCTTAGTGCTAAGATTTGGAAGCGGCCCAGATGTCCATCAGTAGATGAAAAGCTGTGGCACATTCACAAAAATGGAATATACTTGGCCATAGAAAAGAAGATCTTACAGCATGGATGGTCCTGGAGAGCATTATGCTAAGTGAAATAAGTCCGTCAGAGAAAGGCCAGTACCATACACCTTCAGTCATATGTGGAGAGTAACAAACAAAATAGAAACAGACTCAGAGCTAGAGAACAGACTGACAGCTGTCAGAGGGGCTGCGGGGCTGGGTGAAAACGGTGAAGGGGTTAAGCAAAACAACAACTCATAGACACATATTGTGGTGTGGTTATTACTAGAGGGAAAGGGGTGAGGGGAAGGTAGAAGAGGGTGTAGGGGCACAAATGGTGATGGTAGGAGACTTGAATTGAGGTGGTGAACACACAATACAGTATACAGATGATGTATTGTAGAACTGTACTCCTGAAACCAACCAATGTCACCCCAATAAATTCAATAATAAATAAATACATAGGCAGGAAAAAAAGTATAGATTGTTGAAAAGTCAGAAAGTAAAACAATTCCAAAACCTAATTTCTGAAGTTATTTGCATAGAATACTTACAGATTTTTCACTCGAGTTTTTGACTCACGATACCACAGACTAAACTCCATTGCACCTGAAATATCAATGGCAAGAGCACCCTGGACGTCTATATTGGCCTTCAGTCCAGATTGCAACTGAAGCTCCTAGAAGCAAAAATATGTAATAATAATAGTAGTAATAATCACTATTTAGCCAACCCATTTGAAAAGGAACACTTAACCTCCTGCGGTAGATAATACCATTTGAGCTGTGTTAATGTTGGAGTCTTTCTCTAGGCTTGGAAACACATTTTAGTTCTGAGTTGGGAGGGGAAATGGTTTTCAAAGTGTGGTTCCCTGACAAATAACATCAGCATCCTGGAAACTTGTTAGAAACACAAATCCCATACCTACTGAATGAGAAACTCTGAGGGTGGGGTCCAGCAACCTATGTTGTAACAAGTCCTCATGTGATTCTGATGCATTCAAATTTGAGAACCACCAGATTAGAGAAAATGAAGGCATCTCCATCAGGAATCCAGCTATGGCTTTGGAGTGGGGATGAGGGACTGGCTAGCTGACCCCTAGTGGTCCTTTACCACTTTTCTAGTTATATGCTGTGTCCAGTATAGACAACTGCATCCTGCTGGCAAATGAAAATGATGATGAAAACGGCCAGTACAATGTAGATGTTCCAGGAATTGCCTCGTCCAGCTGGGAAAGGAAGGCGAGGCACAACTCAGATCAAACCGTGTTTTCACCAACTATAAATGACACAATGTTGTTTTCTAGAAAGGATTCTGTTGATCTCCTGGAATTATCCTCACTTTCCAAAAAATGTGGCGGGAATGTCAGTCAAAGGACTTGGCTGACAACCAGGTATACTAAAAAAGTCTCACTGTGGCATGAAGCTACCTTTAACTGAAAGACACTTGGACAAAAGAATGAGAGTCTCAACATAGAGCTAAAGACACTAATATAAAAGAACACAAATTAGCCCTGGCCAGCTTGGCTCAGTGGATAGAGCGTCAGCCTGCGGACGGAAGGGTCCCTGGTTCGATTCCGGCCAAGGGCACATGCCTGGGTTGTGGGCTTGGTCCCCAGTAGGGGGCGTGCAGGAGGCAGCCGATCAATGATTCTCTCTCATCATTGATGTTTCTATCTCTCTCTCCTTCTCCCTTCCTCTCTGAAACCAATAAAGAAATATATTCTTTTAAAAAGAACACAAATTACCCTGATAAAACCACAATAATCCCATCCAAAGTTGAACCTATGCTTATGAACTGCAGAACCATAATATCAGAGTTCTGCGTTTGCACTGTAAGTGTGATTGTTCCTAAATGAGCCCTACTGTGTGCCCTGCCTCAGAAGTATTTCTTTCTTTGTTCTCAGTTTGAAAAATTACGGTCTGTGATGTGGACTCTGGCTTTCCTACTGGCCATACATTAGGTGGATGTCAAAACAAACCCACATTCTCAAAAGCAAAACAAAACCAAACAATGAGGTCAAGGGGAGGGGGTGGGAAGGAGACATATGTAATACTCTTTGTAATACTTTAAGCAATAAAACAAAATTTTTAAAAAAAGAGCAATAAAAGATTAAGTATTGAGAAAACAAAAACAAAAACAAAACCCAAGTGTTGTGACACCCTTTACTCCGTGAGAGGGAGTAAGCCACACAGTGCTGTGGTTGTCCCTTCCAGGGGTATAAAATGAGTGGAACGAACAGTCTTTAAGACCCAACTGTGTCCTGAGAGCTCTGCATTTGACATCTCATGCAACTCCCACACTAATCTTCCATGGTGACATTACATCTAAAGGTTGAAAAGAAAAATCAGGCGTGGAGGCTACCTGTGGAGCCAGAATGAGCACCCAGACTGCCTCTGGTTGGGGAGACTGTTCTACTCCCACCCATGGCTATAACAAAATCATAACTGTTTTTTGTCTCGTGGTGTTCAGGGAAGCGTGTTCTGAGAAACACTGCAAAAGTGTTAGAGCAGAGGCTTATGTCCGTGTTTGACCCAGAGCGCATATTTATTTAAATTTTTGCCTATGAACTAGAGGAACAAGATGCTGAAGCTTTGCGTTTGTAGCTAACATGACCCCTTGGATCTTTTACTTTTGGTCCCAAAGGTGTTTCTTACAGCTCAAACACTGATATTTTCACAACTCATTCCACTGCTTCCATTCAGGAAAATACGTTCTTTGCTGCCTAAAGAGGGTACCCCCTATACGACTAAAGAGGGTCCCCCTATTATGCTGACTTATCAGACATCCTTCTCTGAAAAGTAATCCAATGATCTGAAAACAGAGCGTGAGCACAGAGTAATGCCATCTGCCCTGGTGGCTATGACAGGCCACCCACTGCCAACATTTCCTTCAGTGTCAGCACTTGACCTAATGTGGCATGTGCCTCTGAAGCTGGGACGACATTACTGGGTGCCTTGCAGAGCAGGGAGCCGCAAACAGCTTATCTGTATAATAACTCCAGATCTTCCAAACACTCCCACCTGAAATATACAGACATTGGGCTATGTTTAATAGCCTGGGGATGATCTTTCTCTTCAAATATGCCTTAGGTGCCCTCACTTAATGAATAAAAAAACCTAATAAGATCATCTAGACCAGGAGTCAGTGAACTATGGGCTGTAAGCAAATCTGGCCCACTGGCTGTTTTTATAAACAAATGATTTTGAAACACTGCCACACTTATTTGTTACTATGTCACTATTGGCTAGCTTCACTCTACAATGGCAGAGCTGAGTGGCTGCAATAGAGACCACGAGTCCATGTGTCCACAAAGCCAAAAATATTTACTTTCTGCCCTTTCCATATAAGTTTGACAACTTTGATCTAGATTACTACTTATGTTTACAACCAGTTTTATATCTGGATTCATACTATTAGGAACTGTTGATGAGTAGCTGAGCACATACAGATGGTGCTGAACTATTATTATTCCTGTGTCTTAAAATATAAATTACAACCTCAGCACTCTTATGCCTTCTTAAGAGGATGAATCTCCCCAGAGGTAATACTGCAAAGGAAATATACAGTGTATAGTTCTGACATAATATGAGAACTGTTTTTACATGAGGATTAAGGGATATGAGAGGCACTGCTGGTTGTCTTTCTTTTCACTCATATGAACAGAAACACAGTCTTGTATTTCTACAAGACTGTGCTATTCAACCATTTTAAAACTATATTTATCAGCTTCTCTTGCAGCTAGAAACATCCACATGACATAATTTTGGTCAATAAGCAAAAGTTTTCCTTTTATGGATACTTAGTGTTTGTAGGAATGGATAGGGCTTCCAGGAAAGTTTCTGAAAAAGAGTCAGACTCTACTGCCCCTTCCTCCTTCTTGGACTGAGGTAATAGTGCTGGAAAGGCAGCAGCCATCTGATGATCATAAGGTGACAAGCATGAGGTTAAAAGCCACAAGTAAAAATGGCTGAGCTGAGGGAAAAAGAGCCTGGATCTTGTAATGACTTAGGATTTCTACAGCAACCCATTACTTAATGGATGACTACTTCCAAATATTTGTTACATGATAAAAAATCAAACTATTTGGTTACACTACCCTAATTTTTTTGTTATATACAGCTATTTTGAAGTATTGTGAGGAATAATAAAGATTGGACATTAATATTTAGTTTTAACCTATGATGTTTTGAAGGGGTTTTAGTAAAATCTGATATTTAAGGTCTTTCCCACATCTTAAAATCTATGATTTCATAACCAGAACCCAACAAATCAGAATCCTCAAATTATCTGGCAAACAACAAAGCTGGTAAAAACTTTGGACTATCTGTTTCAAATGCCTTACTTTATTAGTAGGAAATCTTGGTTTAAAGCTATTAAGTACCTGCCCAAGAACATACAGAAAGTAATGAGTAGGGGCAAAATTCAAACCTACCCATGAATTTACTAAACCACATAAGCAAACTTTCCAACAGTCTTATAGTCTGTAGATTTTAATCCAATCTCCTCATATATCACTAATATCCTAAGTATGAATTAGAGTACAAAGTGATCACTTTAGGGATTTCCTCTAGGATCCTTATTTAACGAATATTCCATTTTTTATATTGGTATGCTTAGTAAGGCAGGCAATAAGTCAAGCCATTAAAATATTTTTTTAAGCATGAAACATTTGAACTCAAAGCTTATTCAGATTAACCCTCTTCTGTTTCCCAGATAATCCACCAAGGCAGACCACTCCCATCCACAGTATCTTGGTCACCTAAATCTTACTGCACAGAAGATGGTATCATCATAACTTATCACGGTAATGTGAAACTTGGGGGTGAGAAAAATAGAAAATCATTCTGAAGAATACAGTTCAAGTGAATGGAAGTTCTCCTTTCTCTACTAATAAATGGTTAAATCTTGTATGATTCTGTGAACATGAGAGTTTGGGGCAAAAAGTCTACATGTGGTTGGTGTCAGTGATTGGTTGTTCCTCTACTAATTTGTTAGGGTCAAAATGATGCACTACATGGCTCTTCATAATAGTTGTCATGACAAATGTCATCAGTAACTTGTGAAGCCATGTGGTTTAGCTCCTGCTTTAGAATAACTATCTAAGCCCTCATGTCCAGGAAAGCCAAGTGAACAGAGATAATGCCATGTCTGCTCTATTTTATCTTAGACTATTTCCTCCATCATTTCTTGTTTATGTTAGAATTCATATTTTATTTTTTTCAGTTGTACTGAAATTGACATTATACTATACTCATATTATATTGAGTATTTTTTCTTTTGCCTTAACAGTGAGATGTCTTAACCAGCTAATAAAGGCAAAAGAAAACCTTGCTTATCTATAGCCAGGAGAAAGGGCAACAATGCCAAGAGACTGAATGCTTAGAATGTGAGTTCCAAGATGCATGGACCTTTGTCTTGTATCCTCAAAGCACAGAACACATTTAAAATATACCTGGTACATTTTAGGAGTTCAATAAAATTTGCAGGATGAATTAATTACCTGGGAATGATCTATCAACAGAGCAAGTGCTTTCACCACACTGACAGGGTCGCTAGATGCTGATAGCATTTTGGACATCAAATCACTGTATCCGTTGAAAAAAGTGACAGGTCTGAGTTGCACATCAAAGAGAATGACTGACAGGCCAGCATAGGAGTCAAGGTTCTCCTCGCCCTCATCGGGAGTGGCAGCAATTAAGGTCTCCAGTCCTTGGGCTTCAATGACCACCTAGGGAGAAATGGACATCACATTACATAACAAGACATAACATAAGTTCCATGCCTGTTCTGTAAGCGATGGTGAGCTATTGCTAGAACTTTCCCAGGGGTTAATAATTCAAAAATCTGCAGCAGCTAGGCAAAAACAAAACAAAAACAACTTTTATGCCTAAATATAACTTTATTTTTCTTTGTTGTTGTTGTTGTTAATCCTCACCTAAAGATATTTTTCCATTGATTTTTAGAGAGGGGAAGGGAGTGGGAGAAACAGAAATATCGATGTGAGAGACACACATCGATTGGTTGCCCTCTGCATGCCTGACCAGGGCTGGGGATCAAGCCTGCAACCAAGGTATGTGCCCTTGACCGGAACTGAACCCAGTACCCTTCAGTCCACAGGCCATCACTCTATCCACTGAGCTAAACTGGCTATGGCTAGTCTGTTTTCTTCATTTAACCCTCACAACCACCCTTTGGGATACATGCTATTTTATCCATTTTGTAGATGAGACAAAAAAAAATGCTCAAATGCTGAGGCAGGATTCAAAGCCCTCTGCCTAACTACATAGGCCACAAGCTTTCTATTTGATGGTGTCATCCCAGAAACCCTTAGTCTCCCTAGAACTGTCATACAGATTGGGTCAGCTATTGTGTAGAGCCCCTAAAAGGAGGTGGAGAGGTGTTGGGACAGTCACCCTAAGGCTGCTTCTATGGGAGGGTGTGGAGCTCTCTAAGCCATGACTCACACCTTTCAGGTCCAACTTTTTCTCTCTAGCTCAAAGAAAGCACGATGAATCTCACACCCTGATCTCTATTAGACACAGGAATCCTGCATATGCTCTGTCCTCCCTACCCAGTCCCTTGCTACTGGGGACTGGCATTTCAGGGTGCATATCAGAAAACAGATGGTGATTCCTCAGGACCAAAGAGTGTACTGTTCTGTCTAGAGTTCTATCAAAGGGTAGAGTGAGTTTATAGAGCACTGGATCATTTTTAAGCCTCAATGAGTTTATTTAGAAGGTTACAATTTGATGTGAATGAAAACTAAAAAGAAAGCATATTTCAAAATTAGAAAGCCTTGACCAAATTTTAGATAAAACAAAAGGACAGAAATCAGCCAGCTGTCAAACACCTACACTTTATTCTTTTCTCTCCTAGCAGTATTGGAAAAACATAGATTAACTCTTTAGAGAGCCATATTCTGTTATGAAAGTTTTAAAAAATATATTTTTGTTGATTTCAGAGAGGAATATATAAAAACATCAATAATGAGATTGGCTGCCTCCTGCACACCCCACACTGGGAATCAAGCCCACAACTTGGGCATGTGTCCTGACTGGGAATCGAACCATGACTTCCTGGTTCATAGGTTAATGCTCAACCACTGAGCAACACCAGCCAGGCTCTTATGAAAAGTTTTATTTTGGGGAATGAACCTCTTCATGGAAATACCCAGAGAAAGAAAATATATTCTAGAATGAAATATCTGGAGCTCCAAGAAATATATCTGTGAATAGAAATATTTTTTAAAACACATGTGAGAAATACTGGCATGAAATCTATATGTATTTATACTTCAAGTTCATATCTGAAACTCTTTCTGGGACTATAAACCATACAGCCTCTTAGAGATGATGAAATTATGGGTGACATGTGGCACCAGCCACCATTACACATTCTATAATGTTACCATCAGTATATATCTTATTTTACCTCACACTAATTTTTTACATACTTTATCCAGCAAAATTAATGGAAAATGAGTTACCTGGGTACCATGGAGATGAGACTTCCCAATATACTGAAAGATGTTCACGTTACTTCTCCTTAGGATGCCAGAACCGGAGTAAAGAATGTCAAGACCGTAGGTGGATGCCGAATGGGGACTACCTAATGGCCAAAAAAGAAAAGAAAGCCAACCCTGTAATTTAATAATAGTTCCAGCAAACTCACGCTGGGAGGGGCACAGAGGGAGGACCCCTTTAGGTTACATACGTCCTATGTAGCCAGTATAGGCAGAAGAAGATCCACTCTGGGCGAAACGGTCATAATTATGAGCAACCATCTCCTTCAGAACTCGACGGATCATTTTGCTGCAACACATAAAAGGGAAAGCTGCACATTCATTGTAATGACTGATTCCCAAGTCAGATTTGGAAAAAACCCAAGTCCTCCATGGAAAACACAGAGGCCGAAATTTCCTCACACTTCTCCAGGACTGGGCAGTGCCAGGTGGAGTGCTAGCACCAGGGTCAGGGCTTTCCCCTTCATTCCTCAGCAAGATGAGGACATAGCTGTGATCTGGCTGATGGACACGCCTCAGCAGTGGACAAACATATTTTTTGATTCCTATAGGGCCCAGTGGCTAAGCCTCCCCTTAGCCACTTTGGTTCCATTGATAAACAGCATACACTTTAAAAGAAAGCTGTCCTGAACTGGAGAGGTTGCCAATTTTTTCTTAAACATTTTCCTACACCCTCCAATGTTATCACTGGCTAATTACAACTACATAATAGTAAACTTTCAGGAATTTCTTTTGTGTTCATGTACTTTTCAATTAAAAGAAAATCTCAGCAGGAGAAACCAAGATGGCAGCATAAGTAAACACCTGAAATTTCCGCCTCGCACAACCACTTCAAAAATACAACTAAAAAACAAAACCGGACATCATCCAGAACCACAGGAAGGCTGGCTGAGTGGAAATTTTACAACTAGAAGGAAAGAGAAAAGCACACTGAGACTCAGAGGAGGTGCGGAAGTAAAGTGCAGAGGTACAGAGGTGCACGCGGAAAGGGCTGGCAACTGAGGACGCAGTTGTCTTTTCCAATCGGGAGGGAGACACAAGCTCCCGCTTGCTCTGAACTCCAGTTTCGGGTGAGTCTCTGGGGACCCAGACTCATATGGGAAGAAACTGGACTGTCTCACAGTGGGCAGAACTCGGAACTCGAGGGCGGCTTTCTCTCAGAGGTGCTTCCAGCGATTACCATGGGACACTGAGACCCAGAGCCTCCTAGGGCAAAGCTGAGGAGCAGCCATAGCTGCTTGCTCTGCCCTGTTGATTCCCTGAGACCCTGTCCCACCCAAGCTGCTCACAGAGGCTTTTGCATATGAATGCAATCTAAAATTAATTAACAAACTGCAGCTGGGTCAGAGAAACCCAGAACATCCAAAAGAAGGCCCAAGGTCCCACAGCAGCTTGCATTGCTTCACAGCTGGGCCTCATTTGGGTACCTCCAAACCCCAAACAAGGAAGAGGAATCTGCAGATCTCTCCATAGCTCCTACTGGGTAGCCTCAGGCAGAGGCTAAATTAGCACCTCCTTAGAGAGCCAAGAGGCAGTGTACCCAGTGGTCAGAGTGGGACCATCCAGATTACAACTCCTTAGATCCATAAGGGACACACTCAGGGGGCAGAATCAGTGAGCACCAAAGCCCCACTGAAGCAAGTCTTGCCCCATAAGGGTGTCTTCAGCCCAGAAGTTCTCCCACCGTAGACACAGCTGATTCTAACAATTTCTCTGGAGGTCAATTCCTCCCAGTGATACCTACAACAATTAAGGCTTAACTACAACAAGACTGTGCAGACAGCCCACAAGGGGGTGCACCAAGAGTTTCCACCTTAGGTAATTGGGGAGGCTTAGCCACTGGGCCCTATAGGACACCTAGCACAAAAAGCTACTCTACCAACACAGGGAAGCAGCCAAAATGCGGAGACAAAGAAACAGGTCACAATTGATAGAAATGGAGGAAAGTAAACTACTGGATATAGAGTTCAAAGCCACGGTTATAAGGTTTTTCAAGAATTTTCTAGAAACTGCCAATAAATTTAGTGAGACCCTGGAGGATATGAAAAAGACCAACTAGAAATTAAGCATACACTGACTGAAATAAAGAATAATATACAGAGATCCAACAGCAGGCAAGAGGATCCCAATAATCAAGTCAAAGATCTGAAATACGAAGAAGCAAAAAATACCCAACTGGAAAAGCAGGAAGAAAAAAGAATCCAAAAATATGAAGATAGTGTAAGGAGCCTCTGGGACAACTTCAAGCGTACCAACATCCGAATTATAGGGGTGCCAGAAGAAGAGAGAGAGCAAGATATTGAAAACCTATTTAAAGAAAGAATGACAGAAAACTTTCCCTACCTGGTGAAAGAAATAGACTTACAAGTCCAAGGAAGCACAGAGAACCCCAAACAAAAGGAATCCAAAGAGGACTACACCAAGACACATCATAATTAAAATGCCAAGAGCAAAAGACAAAGAGAGAATCTTAAAAGCAGCATGAAAAAAACAGTTAGTTACCTACAAGGGAGTACCTATCTGATTCTCCAGCTGATTTCTCAACAGAAACTATGCAGGCCAGAAAGGAGTTGCAAAAAATATTCAACGTGATGAATAGCAAGAACCTACAACCAAGATTACTTTATCCAGCAAAGTTATCATTCAGAATTGAATGTCAGATAAAGAGCTTCACAGATAAGAAAAAGCTAAAGGAGTTCATCACCACCAAACCAGTATTATATGAAATGCTGAAAGGTATTCTTTAAGAAGAGGAAGAAGAAGAAAAAGAGAAGATAAGGTGAGGACGATCATACAGCTTTCCTCAAATATTCAAAGGGCCTGCGTATGGATAAATTATTAGGCCTGTTCCTTTTGGCTCAGGGGGTAAAACCAGGGCCAATACTAAGATTTCAGTTATACAAAAAAGTAATGGTGAGTCCCTGAAGAGTAACACCAGTTCCCTCCATGGAGGTGACCCTCCTGCCGCTGGAGAGGTGCAGGCAATGTCTGGACACGCCCTGCCAGGAGCCTAGGCCCCCTCACTGGAAACACCAAGCAAGATAGCCTTTAATGTCCCTTCCAACTCCAATGGTCTTGGTTCTGAGAATCTGACCTGCAGTGTTTGTGATGGCCTCCTCGCCTGTCCCCCCTACTTCCTCTTTATTGCCCCTGAATCACTATGTTCAGAATCACTAGGGGCAGCAAATCCACCAGGATCTCCTCCACGAGGCTCACAAGAGGAAACCCAGCAATAGAAGATGTCAGGTCCTTGACTAGAAATCCATGGCTGCAAATGGGCTCCGCTTCTTTCCTCCATCCTCACGCTCCTTTTTCCTTATGTTTCCTGCTCTTTTCTCTCTTCTACTCACTCCCCGTTTCTGTTCCTTCATCCTTCTTAGTTCTTGTTTTTCCCTCAATCTTTTGCTGCCTTTTTATTTGTTTCCATTTCTCCTTATTTTCCCCCTGCGCATTGTCTGTTTTCCTTTTCAACTGGTAATGCTCAGATTTGATTGTTCCTGGGGGGAGTGCTCTGCATATAACTCAGGGGAAATGGGAATTCCTTTTCTGGCCCTCTGTTTCCGGGAAGAGGTGTAGAGAGTTTCAGGGACGCCACTTTGAAGAGGGATATCCGTGAATGAAGAAGAACCAGCAGGAAATGAAGCCAGTAAGAGTAACTGGGAGCAACAAAGTCTGTTGGTCCCATTTTTCATCCCTTGAGTGGTCCTTAGACTGTTGGCCATGCCTAAGGTTTTAAATTTAAATGGTAAATTCTTTTGACCTGTGATATGAGGCTTCAAAAATTTCTAACATTTGGAAAGTTAAGATGACAGACCATTTTGTGAGAACTTAACATCCTTTTGTAGTACTATTTATAAAAAGAGTTCTATTAAAAATATAGTTGGATTCTAGAACATGACTCACATTTGGTCACATTATGTTTACCAGCCTGAGCAGGAGACCTAGAGTAAAAATCATACCTGGAATTCTAAATCACAGTGCTAAAGTGAAGTTGCTTTATTTGGTCCACTAAATAGTTCTCTTATGGGAAATTTGGCAAACGCTTTCATTGTGTAACACAACCCAGCCTAGTGACCACACCGGTATTGTTATCCACATGTGCACCACACAATATACACTAAGCCTGAAAAAGCAGAGGCAGGTGCACTGTATCATACCTGGCAGGCATTTCAAAACGTAGGATGTCTTGAACAGTGGAAAGCATGTATTTATTCATTTCTTTGGGAAGCTCCCCAATAGAGAGCAGGATGTTTTTTACTTCCATGTAGGATGGATTGTTATTTAAAATGATAGCAGCTGCAGTGGTGCGCACGGTCTTCTCATGAACTTTGCGATTCTGATGGTATATCCTGTTCAAAGTCTTCTTCACCTGTTCATAAGATGTTCAAATTTATTAGTGCATATCTAGGCTTTTAAAATTGACATTGCAGCAGACATAGTTAGTGCTCTTAAAATACACATTCCTACATTTCCCAGGTTCCTCTGCTATTAGGTAGGGGCCAACGTTCTGCTAACAGGTCATAAACAGAATCACTTTGGGTAGTTTCTAGGCTGAGGCACTCAAGAGCTGGTACACCATCTCCATCTCTTTTGTTTCACTATTGTAGTGAACTTTGGGTCACAATTTCCTTTACCTACATTAGACATAGCATGAATGAGAAATACATTTTTGATAAGCTGAGATTTTTTTTTTTTTTTTTTTTAGAGAGGAAGGGGGTGGGGAGAGAGAGAGAGAGAGAGAGAGAGAGAGAGAGAGAGAGAGAGAGAGATGGATTGGCTGCCTACCGCACAAGCTCCGATCAGGAATTGAACCTGCAACCTGGGTATTGAACCCACCACCTTCTGGTGTACAGGATGACACTCCCATCAACTGAGCCACTGGCCAGGGCAAGCTGAGATTTCGAGGCTCATCTGCTATAATTACAGCAGATCATGATGTTACCTAACTAATATAGGTTTTTTTAAAGATACTACCACCATGTGGCAATGGGGCTCTGGGGAGAGATGGCTACATGAACTGATATTTCCTTACAAGGAAGTACCTCAGAATCTTCCTTTCTCCTTTTTAAAAATTACACTGTAATAATCTTTCTTTTTAGAACAATTTTAGGTTCATAGCAAACTTAAGCTGAAAGTACAGATAGTTCCTATACACTCTTGCTCCTCATCTGCACCCCCTCCCCCGCATCCCACACAACCTCTCCCTCTAATAATTGACATATCATTATCACTGAAAGTCCATTGGTCTCATTAGGGGACTTAAAAAACAAAAACATTAACACCAAAGAAAATTTGCCAATGTATTTACATTCTGTAGCAACAAATAATTCTGCTGGTTACAAGCACTGCCTAATCTTACACTGTGTGTGGTATTCTGTACTAGGCATTTATAAATATTTCTTTCAATGTCTTTTACTATCTCTCCCACATGTTGGCCTTGTTTTTGGGTATATAGGAAGTTAAGTGACCTACTTAAGCACAAACAACTAGGAATGGACAAAGCCAGATTTTAGATGTAGGTCTGTATGTTTCAAAAGGCCCTGACCTTAACCATCACATTTTTGCAAAAAACAACAACAACAACAACAAAAAAACGTGACACAAAACCAATGGAAATACGTTTATCTGAAAATTGGAAACATCAATCTCAACAGGCAGTTTAGCTTGGGGTTTATAAATATTCTCTGCCTTAATAAAAGTTTAATTTAGATAGCTGCCTGAAAATGTAGCTGTAGACACCAATACTTAAGGCAAGATATTTCAGTGTCAAAAAATTTAACAGCATCTTAAAATTTATAGAAATAAAGGTATTTCTGAAAATACTTTCTTTTTCTTTTTATAATTACTCACTTGGCGACATGCTTTTTTATTAATTTTCAAAGAGAAAGGGAGAGAGGGAGAGAGACAGAGAGAAACATCAATGTGAGAGAGAAACATAGATCAGTTGCATCCCATATGTGCCCCTATCAGGGATTGAACCCACAACCTAGGTATGTGCCCTGACTGGGAATTGAACCCACAACATTTTGGAGCAAGGAGATGACACTCCCACCAACTGATATGCGGTCAGGGCAATACTTTGTTTTTTTAAGTAAAAGAATATGCTTTAATATTTATGCTTCAGGATATAGGACATTTTTCTATTCAAAAGGTGAGGCTGCTTCAGCATAGCCTTAAATCCAATTTAAGAGGTATTTCTAAACACGAAAGAGAAATTGGTAGTTTGGGGGGAAAAATAGGATGATTTCAAAGGCATCTGCATTTGACTCATATTTAGACATGCCCTTTTCCTTTTGTGACTTTTCCCAACATTCTTGGAGACTTTACCTCATCCGTTATGAAAGGGACATCATATCTCTGGAGAGTGGTGGTAGCCAGGTGGCTGATGGGCCCTTCTCCTGTCTCCGCATACTTGAGAAGGATCGGGATGCCTTCTGGGAGCAGGGCATTCTTCAGAGCCAGCAGGTACATCATGATGTCCTCTTTTTTCTCTGGTTTTTCCAGTCCTCCTAGGATTAATTTCTTGGCTTCTACCACTCCCTAAAAAATCACATATTGTCTCAGACATATGCATGGCCATACATTAAACAAGGCTTGGGCATGACTGGCTTCACTCTTAGGCCCAAGAAAACAACTTGAATTTTAGAAAATTTTGCATTGGTTTCATGATTGAGGTGCACAGTGAAAATGAGCAAGTAAAGCTTGACAAAGGTGCTCTGGGGTCTTTTCTTTACATGTATTCGTTAACATATTTTTAGGAAGCCATGAGTATAATAGTGGACATATTACCTTTTGAACATATTCTGAATGTACAAAGTCATTTAAGAAATTCCCTTGATTAATTATTCATAAAACTGCCTACTCATTGAATTTTTGAAGCAACAATTAGATGGTGCCTAAGAGGTAACAGTTTTCTTACATAAAAACTTTGGTGAAAATATTTACTACTTGACCGTAGGTCTTTTCTAAATGTTTAAAAAGTGCTTGTTTCCACTTTACTTCATATTTACTAATGCTGCCATACAGTTACAAAACATTTCTCAAGTGCCTCCTATTTGGCATGTTCTTTGCTAGGTACTTTTCAAATATGTTCTTTAAGCAGAGAATTCCTTTTTTCCTGGCCTAGAAATATAGGAATTGAGTACAAGTTAATAATTTAATGCAAAACCAAAATAGGGACCTCTGGGTTTATCTTTGCTACTATGTATGTTTTAGGGCTTCAGTTTCATCATTAAAATAAAGATTCCTAAGACCTAATAATCTATAGGGTTTGTAAACTCTGAAATTGGGCTGTAGGCACACGCAAAAACAAACACACATGCACAAACCAGGGTGGGGGCAGGAGGTGAGGGGTTAGAGGACACATAAAAGGTCTCTGACTAGAAGGAAAGATACTATATTTTCTCTATGCCGATTACCTATGCCAACTATCAGACTGATAAAAACACACTAAAAAACTTGACAACATACTTTGTTATTGAGGTTGTGGGGAAATAGGTATTAACATACATTGCTGCAAGAAGCATAAAATGATATGACTCTTATAGAGGATAATTTGGCAAAAGCTAACGAATCTGCATTTTGATCCTGAAGCTACAGTTCCAACAATAAGAAAAAGAAATGTACCTAAGATTATTCATTTTAGCATTATTTTTAATAACAAAAGAGTGGAAACCACCTAACAACCACACATAAGAGACGCTGCATAAACTGCTACATCAACACAATGGAGTGCTAGACAGCTGTAAAAAACAAAGAGGAAGATCCCTCTAACCAGCATGGGGTGATTTTCAGGACATACAGTTAGTGAAAAAAAAAATAAGGTAGGAGAAAGTGTATACAGAGTGCTATATTTGTGCAAGAAAAAGGAAATGACGATGTGTGTGTACATCTGCTTACTGTTGCACAGAGAAACACAGGAAGGAGAAACCGAAAACTAATACTACTACTTATGTAGAGAAGTTGGTGAGCATGCGTAGAAGAGAATGAGACATATATATTTTGTGCTCCAGCTCCACCAAATTTCTTACTGTTCCCAAGTATACCAGGCACATTTTGACTTTGGGTCTTTTCATACATAGCTGTTTTTTTCCCTAGAATATCCGTTATTCTATGAATAACCATCTCTTCACCTACATAGCTGTTCTTGACTAAGCTCAAATATTAATTACTTTTTGGTGAAACCTTCCCCAGCAGCCCAAACAGAATAGTTTGTTCCAGCTTCTGTATTCTTAGAGCACTCTTTTTATATTTCAATATTATTGTATTTATCTGTTTGTGTTTGATAAACAAACTAGTTATTTGAAGATAGTAGAACATTCTATGTGTCTTTACATTAAGGGACTAGCATCATACCTAGCACAGAGTAAATGCTCATCAAATACTACTGGGTGGATGTTTTTATATGTGAGTTTTGTCTTTAGACAAGATATTTGATATATTATTGCTGAAGTATATAATCTACTCAAATAATTGTGGCTATGTAATAAGAAGTCACAGTTCTTTAATATCATAAAAATTATACAAATTTGATTTGTCAGATCTTACTTAATAAGATACTCAAACATTTTCAATACCATTTTCTGTGATCTTTTCAAAACTTATTTACATTCTAGTTATGAGTTGTCTCTTTTGGAACTATTTTGTTTTAAGAATGTTCTTTCTATTGTTTTTATAGCAAGTACTCAGTAAGCAAAATAGTATGGTGATGTCTTTTGAAGATAGAGGAAAAATGCTGACTGGAACCTAACTAATCTAATAAATGTAGACAGAAAAAAAGACTATGTTTTTATGTATTCAGCATCTTTAATCTATTTACAGATTAAATAGAAAGATGGGCTAAGTTGGATAATAATCCATTTGGATTTTCCATACTTAGCTATGCTTACAAAGTGAGTGTTTTATTTTAATGAGAAAGACATTAGAATTGATAGTCCACTCAGGCAAGTGGAGAAGCTTTGAGAAAATGAAATTAAAAATAAAATGTAAAGTCCTCAGTAAATAAAGGAAATAATTTCCACCATCAAAACTCAAAACCGCAAACAACAATTACTGCTCTAGAGAGAGCCCTAGAGTCTAATATTTTTCTAATAACTAGAACTAAACCCTACATATTGTTCAAAACTGAGTACACAGTGGGCACGTAATAAATACATATTGATGGGGGATTAATAAATGATTCACTTTTTAGCAAAGTATTTATTGAACTTTATCTATGTACTAAATACCATTTTAAGCAACTGGCATTGAAAAAAAGGAAGATCCAATTCTGCATGGAGCTTACATTTCAGTGGGAGACAATAAACATAATAAATAACTGAATTGTAAAGTGTGTCAGATGGCAATAATGGCTATGCAAACAGAGAAAGTAGAGTAGGGCAGAGGGGATTAGGAGTAGCAGTGGTGGGCAGCATGTGAGTGTTAAATAGGATGGTCTGGAGCTGCCTAGGTAACACATGAGATGGGATTCACACTTACTTTGAGTTTGCAGCCATCGCTCTGACACAGCTTCCTGACGAGGGCCCCGATGGTGATCATAACACTTTCTCTGATGTCATTGCTCGCAAAGGAACCTTTGAACTTACTCTATTAGCCAAAAAGGGATAAAATAAGTTACAAACTGTTTAAACATTTCCAAGGGATATTTTTTTTTGGTTAAGAAATTAAGTAACCAGTGCCTGAGGAAATTACGTTCCTAGATTGCAAACTCCCCTTTCCAGATATTCTTAACGTTGGTCTACGAACCCAGTGATGGCGAACCTATGACACGCGTGTCAGAGGTGACACGTGAACTTATTTTTTTGGTTGATTTTTCTTTGTTAAATGGCATTTAAATATATAAAATAAATATCAAAAATATAAGTCTTTGTTTTACTATGGTTGCAAAGATCAAAAAATTTCTGTATGTGACACAGCACCAGAGTTAAGTTAGGGTTTTTCAAAATGCTGACACGCTGAGCTCAAAAGGTTCGCCATCAGTGCCTAGAAGTTTATGGATTGGATTCACTGGTTCAGTGAACAAAAACAAACAAACAAAGGCCTGTAAAATTTTATGCATGGGTGTAAAGGAGCTTCGTTACTTTTATCAGATTCTTAAATGGACCCATTTTCCCAAAAGATTATGAAATGTTCGATTAGATCATAAGTGGGTAAATGTACTTAAGAAAAAAAAATCTTGGCCCCAGAGAAGTCTAGCTTTTATTTCCAATGTAAATTGTTTAATATCAGAAGACTGGTATCTCTTCAACATACTGTGTATTAAATACCATGGAGATCTTTGAAGTCAAAACAAATATTTTAAAATAAATTTTTGACTTAACCAAGGCTTCTCCCCTCTGAAATTTTGTATTATATGATTGGTAAACACAGTCCTTAAATTTCTGTAAAGTATACTTTGTTATTTAGAGGAATTGCAAAGAAGATACTATGAGATAATTTAGTATAGAGTTAATAATTAATGAATAAAAATAGTTCAATAGAATTTGAATATGAATAATCAGAAGGCTCTTGTTCTGCCTTCATTCTGATGCACACAACTTTTAATTACTGCTTCGATTGCTGAGAGCTTTTTAGTGGTGAGAGCCTTCACTTTCCCAGTGTCCATCTGACTTACAATGAGGGCTCTCAGGAGTTCTTCGTCGGGATGGGAGGCAAATCCACAGGCATAGAGAAACCTCTCCTGAAGGATAACGTTACTGCTACTTTTGAAATCCAAAAAGTCCAAAATCGCATCTAATGAGTCTGGGGTCTGAGCCGAGGTGACAGCATCCACCAGCTGTGGTCTATAAAAAAAGGCATCATTATGGATGTCAATGTTTAGGGGGCTCACGGAACTGTTTAAAATCTCTACCATTTACAGACTCTCCGTTGGTTTAAATTTCCTAAAGAAGGGAACATATTTTTATTTGTTTTGTTTTTTGCAGGGTTTTTTTTTGCATTTTTAAAATTTTTTATTTTAAAGAAAATCGATTTAAAATATAATAATGTTACATGCAATAAACATTAACATTTTAAGAAAAATGATTTTGAAAATAATAATACTGCATACAATAAAAATTAATATTTCAAGAAAAAAGGATTTTAGGTATAATAATATTACCAAAACTGTACTAACATAGTATAATATCACAAAAATTGTAGGCAATATTAAAAATCTGCAAATAACAGGATTACTTCTATTGTATTCTAAAGTATTTTTTTTCTCTGGCTCTATTTTGGTTCATCAGTTTATGTTGTTCATTATATTCCACAAATGAGTGATATCATGTGATATCTATCTTTCTCTGACTGGCTTATTTTGCTTAGCATAATGCTGAACAAAAGAATAACTGCCTCAAAAAGACCACCCACATTTTATTTTAAACCTCTCTTTTAACTGCCCCCTCTCTCTCATTCAATGTATACTCAGAAAATACAAACAACCAATTTTAGTATTTTAATCTAAGCCAAATATAATTTGGAGATTTGTAAATAAAAAGTATATAAATAAAATTATAAATTCATTTCAAATTCTTTTCTATATTAGTAATACATAAAATCCCCCCAAATTGATTATTTCTCTAATTAGCTTTGTAAATATACTCATTCCCCAATTGCCTACTTTAACTAGGGTAGTATTATTTAACAGAAAGCTGAGAGAGTCTTTTAGCTTTAATTTATATCCAAGGGAGAAAGCTTTCCTCAATTTTAAAAAAAATAAAAAGCCCCATGATATAGTTCAGCCACAAGACTATGTGTGAGCAGAACAAAAGTCCTATAGGAAAGTTCTAGTACGTTTTCCACCATCAAGAATCTTTGGTTTGCTGAGTCTGGGATGATAAACTTCCAGAAGCTTGTCATACTAACATAGTATGTGTGTAAATATTTTATTCCACATCCATATAAACACACCATACATGGTTCACTGTTTTATATTTTTAAAAAAGACTTACTTGTACTATGTAATTTTGAACCCAACAAAAACCCAGTGAATGAAACAGAGAGTGAGAGAGAGATATTTATCAAGTGTCTATTATACTGGCACTGCACTAGAAATTTTAGGTATGTAACCTCTCTTTGCTTTAATATCTTCATCTGTAACACAGGGTTAAAAATAGTAGTCACTTTAGGATTGTTGGAAGGATTAAATTACATCATCTATGTAAAACACTTAGAATAATGCTTGGCACATTATAAATGCTATATAAATACATGATCTTATTAATATGATCGCCTCACTGAACATCTCTGTCAATTCAATACTAATATTCCCCTCGTAGACAAGGAAACAGACTCAGAGATATCAAGTCATTTGTTCAAGGTCCCACAGCTGATAAAAGTATAGTTCGTACTGGAACTCAGGTTTTCCTGACTCTGGAGTTCAGGGAAGAAAACAAAATTCTCTTCTTCTTGGGTTATTGAGTCCTTTGAACTGTCTACTATTGCTCTCTGTGTATGTGTAACTTGGCCAATTTCCACTTTTGATTATGTTAATGGCTAGTTTTAATTATATCGCTGTTTCCCAAAGTGATTTCCATGCAACACTAGTCCTACAAAATGCTTTAAGAAAAGCTATTTTCAAGGTCATGTGAGCTTAGGAAATGTTTAAGGAAACTTACACCTAAACTTACCAGATTAAAGATGTTACAAATGTCTGTAGCAAAGAAAACTATTTGACTTGGTTTCACCCAGTATTCAACTTAGTTACTCACAGAATCCTTTCCTCTTGGCAAACTTGCTAATATTCTGTAAATTACAAGATCCATACAATAGACACTTTGGGAAATCTTACATTCCACCACCCTGCCTGTCACTATCTTACAAAACATAAACAAAATTATTCTCTGTATTTTACAGATGTTGAAAGTGAGGCTTAGAGAGCCTAAATGTAAATGACTTGCTTGAAGATTATACACTGTTGGAAGTTGAATTTAAAACCAGGTCTTCTGATTGCAGTTCAACCTCATGCCTTTCTACTATCTTATGCTACATGCATGTTACATATGATATGGTATGATTTGTGTAAATAAGCTGATTTAGAAAATACATTATGAAGTCATCCAAATTATTGTTGCCTTAAGATTTTTAGGCTACAAATAAGGTTAAAGTTTAGTTTAATCCCTATTATAAATTAGAGCTAATTTTGCACTTTCCTTGTTAGTATTTTTATCTTTGATCTAAAGAGAAATCATCCTGCCAATATATTTTAAAGTTCTATAATGACAACAGAGTCTGAAAATTTATGATTTTGTACATCTTTTAACTTCTGCTTTAAATATTTATTTTTGAAGGGAGCCACCAACTTGTGTGGTTAGTTATACGAAATTCCTATAATTTTTTTTAATGTCCTCAAGGCAAGTGAATAACATATACATTCAAGAATAAACAGACTTCTCAGGAAAAAAAACTAAATTCTCTTCTTCTTGAGTAATTAAGTCCTTTGAATTCAGTGTCTACTACTGCTCTGTGTGTTTGTAACTTGGCCAATTTCTACTTTTGATTATGTTAATAGCCAGTTTTCAATGTTTGTCAAATTAGTTGAGCCATGTTCTATATCATCAATTAGGACAAGTAGTATCATATAGCTGAATTTGTATTTACAGAAAAATTTACTTAACTACCAAAAATGCTCATATTTATAGACCATGTAAATTTGAGAATTAAGTCAACTCTCTCAATTATGCATGTGTAATGAATCACTCTTGCATCAAATATCCAAATTATGTACATATTTCTTTTGTTTAGATTCTTTTAGCTATTTACCTCAGTTCTCACTATTCCATATAAAGCATGGCTTTGATTGAGCTGATCACTGGATTTTAAATAAAAGCACATTTTTCTGTGGGAAAATTCATACTTTTTTGTTTTTATAACGAACGCTGAAATCTTTTCAAGTGCCCATGAGTAGCTCCGAGAACAAAATTTCAAAAACAGTGAGGCGGTATGGGTAGCATGGCGTTATGATGAAGTCCTTCCCTATATCTTTGTACTAATCTAGACCTGATTTACTCATGCACACTAAAAAAATAGTCCATTCTGAGTCACTGCTGAAAACTTGTTGTTGCATTTCTGGTTAAGTCAGCATTAGATGACTGCATTGTGTCATAACTGTTCAAAGAAAATGCAAAACAACAAAATAACTGATTTGGAGGTGGGGCAGTTGGTTAAAAAGAGGTGTTTCCTGCTTAATAAAAAGAATACAACCCAGGATTGCTTTCCTACAGCCAACCTCACACAGTGTTCCGGGAACTTACAGAATGTCCTTGTTTTCAGTCTTTAGGATCTGGAGGATCTCTTCTTTCTTCGCAGTCCTGAGGTGCTGAATAAAGGCCAGGAAGTTTCTGACGGCTTCAGCCTTGGAGAGGTTGTCAGGCTGTAGGTGTTTTCTGATGGACTGCCAGTGCTCCGAGAGCTGCAAGACAGGGCTGCAGGCTCATCCCCCATTCATAATTTAGAACATCCACATTTACAAGCGATATCCTCCCCAGAAATAAATTTTTCCTTGTATCTGACAAGCAAAAGAGCATTTGGTATCTTGCCTCAATGTACCTGATTGCCCCCTGCCCACTCCTGTGACCCTCAGAGGCAAGTAAGAGGGGGCTGCTACCCTTGTGTATGATTCTTCTGTAGGAGGACTGTTTTTGTCTATTAGTAGTTAGCTCAAAGGACCTTCGGCTTCCAGGCCTATAGGTCATTCCATTGTTATAACCAGGGAATTATATCTGAGGCCAGGCTTTGACTTCCATAGTGAAACTGTGCTGAATTTTCATTAATAGCAGAATATGTTGGAGGGCAAAACATTTAGAACTGTGAAGGTTTCTTATATACTTGGACCTCACTGAAAATCCAATTTTTTATAATAATTTGAGCTCTCTATTCTCTATTTTATTGTTTGCATGAAATGCTATGTTTTGCTATTGCTAAGGTCTGGGCTGTGTTCATTACTCATATCTATGGTAAGTACAACAGTATTTACATAAAGGTAATTCTCACACACACTATTATTGTGCTACTGTGGTTTTAAGAATAGTAAATAGTTCTATTTAATGATATCATGTGACTTTGAAATAGGCTAAAGAACTTATTTTTCATAGTTTACCACTTTCCTCTTAGTTGTAAAGAATGTGTGAAATCCCATTAGTGACCTTTAACTCTAACTCTGGGATAATCAGCATGCTACCAGTTTCTAAATAATTCATTCCTTCTAATAAGCAATAGTCATAATTTTCTCTTTTTCAAACCCCTTTGGTTATCTAATCTTAAGAGGATATTGCAAAGAAATATTCCAGCTATACTTAGCTAAAAATTTACTGGGTCATTCCTGAGAGCAGAGAGCATATCAATATGAAGTTCAGATTTGTTTTTCTTTAAAGGGTTGTAATGGTGACATTATACTGAAGTTGAAGAAGCAAATTCCTTAAAGGCATAAATCCTTCCTATAATAATGAAGAAATAGTTATAAAAAATCTTAGATGGTTCATATTTGATAACTATGGGGGAGAAACTAATAGTTCCATAAGAAAAGCTGATTGGTTTCATTAGTCACTTTCCTAAATAATTTTTATTTCATATGACATGAGAAAATTACGCTGGAACATTACATGATATATGGAAGAAAAACAAAAGAAAAAACAAAGTTTGAGATGGTGATTTTCTGTTTTATTTTGTTTTCTCTTAATTCAGCTTTGGTATATTTGAGAAACTATAAGGAATTAGTGCCTTGTACTTAAAGCAAATTATCGTATTAGTTCTTGATGATTCTACTTTACTGAACACTAATAATATCCCAGGGAAGAGTATATTCTCGTACCTATGAACAGAGCATGAAGCCAAGGGTTTGCTCTCCTGACAACAGATTAACTGTTAGGAAGTACAGGACCCTAAAGTCATTTCTGTGGCCATACATCACAACAAATTCATGCAATAAATGAAATTTCTCTTTGTTGGATTACAAATGTTACAAGATGATCTACCCTTTGCCTTGGGGATGTGCTATCTCATCCTGGCTGTAATTTTAGGGGAGGTTGGAGTGTGGTAAAGAAGCATTCCTTCATTTAGACAGAGGGCTAGGTATTCTTTATTTTGTCCTCACAGCAATACTGAGAACACTGAGCTTGCTCAGAAATACATTTCACCTGTGGACATATTGTTACTAAGTGGAAGAACTTTCAGGATTCAGATGCCTGTCCATGCTCTTGATACCATACGTTTCCTCCTAACTTCAGTAGGCCATTATTTCCCCTGAATTTCTTAAAAGGTGTTACTTTTAGGAAACTGTCATTAAATCATAACATTTTTTTTTATTTCAGACTAGAGGCCCGGTGCATGAAATTCGTGCACTCTGGTGGGGGGTGGGCCTCAGCCCAGCCTGCACCCTCTTGCAGTCCAGGAGCCCTCAGGGGATGTCTGACTGCCAAGGGAGTGGGCCTAAGCCAGCAGTCAACATCCTTAGCGTTGCTACGGAGGCGGGAGAATCCCGCCACCGCCACTGCGCTCGCCAGCTGTGAGCCCAGCTTCTGGCTGAGCAGCCCTCCCCCTGTGGGAGTGCACTGACCACCAGCGGGCAGCTCCTGCATTGAGCATCTGCCCACTGGTGGTCAACACACATCATAGCGACTGGTTGTTCTGCTGTTTGGTCAATTTGCATATTAGCCTTTTATTATATAGGATGGGTGGATAATTATTTGCTAATTATTGTTATGCATCAACTTAGATACATACTATTAGGCTACTGTCATTATAATTCTGTAGTGGCTGGTAGTCCTTTATAAACTTACTTCACAAAATTAGAGAGAAAAGTAAAATGGAATTCTAAGCCATGATTATTCCCATATTTGGCTGTAACTGTTCACACTTACAGAAGGACATCCTTTACACTCGCTCTGGAACACCTGCCCCTCAATGGGAAGGGCCTTGTACTTTGAATCAACTTCTTTAATTATGGCTGCTATGTGCTTTCCAGACATTAGTCTTGGGCCTGCTTCAGTCGTCTTCAGCTCTAATTTCTGCCTGAATAACCAAGGAAGATAAATATCACATCAGCAGAATTCTTTTGAGTGAACAAGCTACTAATTGCCATTTTGGGGGCACACAAGATACTAATTTATTCAAGTTGTGTTAAGGCCATGTCTTTTAAACTGCGATGTCTCCAATGGTAACACAAACCTCAAGATAATTATGAAATCCTTCTGAAGTAATAATTTTATTCAAAGATTGAAAATTTAAGGGTGGATTTTCAAAATATAATGACAAGAGAATACAGAGAAGAAAGTTTGCATGGATGCTTAACAAGATATGCAATGTCACCTCTTTCGAATTTGGCCTACCTTTCTGAAAATGGTATCTTTAAGACAACCACATGTCACTTAATAACTAAGACAATTTGGAAATCTTTATTTTCCAAAAATGGCCTTGATAATATTCTTGTCTAATATGAACCTCTCTCCCAGCAAGAGGTAGAGTATACATCTCTCTCCTTGAGTCTGGGCAGGGTCTCTGACTGTCCCAATAATAGACAGTAGAAGTGACACTACATGACTACTAAAGCTAAGTCGTAAAAGGGAATTCAGCTTTCATCTGGCATGCTAGCAGCACGTGCACCTTTGTAGACTTAATTGCCATGTGAGAAGTCTGGCTCCCGAAGCTGCCATGTTGAGAAGCCGCATGGAGATAGAGAGAGATGCATAAGGAGCCTCCGTAGTTTGTGTCTTTACAGACCAGATACCAGCGAGGTGAGGGAGCAACCTCTGAAAAGGTCTGGTCAGTGACTACCTGCAACTACGTAACAGACACCAAGCAAGGCATTCCTAGTGGGTACAGCAAGCCCCAGACTTAGAAAGAATGATAACATGAATGCTTCTTCTTACACCACTAAATTTGGAGTGGTTTGGTATAGAGCAGTGATGGCGAACCTTTTGAGCTCGGTGTGTCAGCATTTTGAAAAACCCTAACTTAATTCTGGTGCTGTGTCACAAATAGAAATGTTTTGATATCTGCAACCATAGTAAAACAAAGACTTATATTTTTGATATTTATTTTATATATTTAAATGGTATTTAACAAAGAAAAAACAACCAAAAAAATGAGTTCGCGTGTCACCTCTGACACGCGTGTCATAGGTTCACCATCACTGTTATAGAGCAATGAAGACCTTAAAGACCTGACTAGTAATTAAAAATATTAATTTCTATGAAAACAATAGTAGAATACAAAATTCTATTCCAGATGAGACTTCAATAACATTTCAGAAATTTTAGGCACCTCCTCCAAGATTTTGCATCCATTCATCTCTGACATGACAGCTACTTTAGAGGAAATAGTTGTGAAACAATGTCATAAAATATAATACATTTAATGCTAAAATAATGTTCTTCTAAATTAAAATCTGAAAATACTATTAGATTTGAAATTCTAATTCTTAAGCCTGTGAGACCTATTCTGACCAAAGAACTTTTCTCAAATTGGAATAACAAGCTTGAATATGTAAGTGCTATAAATCATATAAAAATTGTCACATCACTTTACTATGAATCGTTTTATATGTTTCTTAACAACAGTAACAAAAGAAAAATCTCAAGGAGAGAACATGCAAATGCCACCACCTTTTTAATACTAACACTGAAAACATTTGACAGAGAAATTAGAAAATAAACTAGAATAAATCAGATTGCCTTTTTAAAATTTAAATTATATTTATTAAACAATTAATTTTTAAGGAAATTGTATTTTAAAATAATATTTAATACATGTGATACTTATTGTAGGTAATGTGAAAAATAAAATATGTGCAAGATATAAATTACTGTTTTCAAGGAGCTCAGTCAAAATGAGGAAGCACTGTATATACTTAAAAACCAAGTATAATAATCTATGAAAGAAGAATAAAGAAAATTTTAAATTTCAGCATTGTCTTACTTTGATACTATTTTGCCTGTAATGCTGCGTAGAAAATTCAGCCCAAAAGCATGTGTCTCTTCTGCAAGCACAGCTATAACAAAGCTGTCTTCTATCTTATAGGTAGTGACAGATGTGGCTTTCGAAGTGACACCCAAGACCTAAAAAGGTAAATATTTGTAGTTGTGACATTTAATTAGCTTTTAATCTTTGAATTAGGTCAAATACCAAACTATCTTTTAATCATCAAAGGAGCTTCCCCTTCACACCTCCCCAATCATTAAACCTATAACATATTAAAATAAACCTGTTTATTTTATAATATGTAAAATTATACCCTACTAAAAATTAGAAATGTTCCCAAATTACATCATTAACTTATCTTCTATTATTTCAAATTCAACTCTACAAAATGTAATTATTTAGATGCTTCAAAAAAGTGTATCAATCATACCTGATTTATAGCTGTAAATCCAGACCTTTCTATTTTGCATGAATCCAAGGCCTTAATTTTGATCACTTTGTCTTGATGACCCTGGTAGGTCACTTTACAATCCCCAGAGATATCTACCTAAAAATAAAGATACAGTGTTTAGGATTTTCACATGGACCATTTGAATTCCAGAGGGAATTGGCTTGAAAATTGGGGTTCCTAATATGTGATGGGGGGTTGCGTTTTTGTCCAGGCTGACAAGTTAGGAAAACAGGAAGGACTCAGTGTTTCCTGCAGCAAGTGGATTCTCTTTCATCCTCTTTGGTTGAATCTTACTAGAGCCTTCGTAATGCCCAAGGAATAATAAAGAATTTCTGACTTCTCTCTAATGTCTACTAAGAACTGGACAAATGGCATGGTCAAAACTAAAACCTCTGGTAAATGGGTAATTATGTGGTAAGGGAAGTTGACTTTTAATGTTATATCTAGGTTGTGTGTTATTTGTGAGTGTGTGTGTGTGTGTGTGTGTGTGTGTGCCTTTTGACCAGCTGAGTATGATTAGAAATCTTTAAAAACCTATTTGAATTAATTCAACTCATTATAAGTCACATCAACAAATTGAGTGTAGACAAATGTCTCCCCATACAGGTTCTGTTTAGCTTACCCTGGCCTTTCAGCAGACCTCTGCCAGCACCACACTCACCCTCCATTCTAGCAGACTAACATTCCCTTGGCCCAGCCCTGCCATCAGATTTCCTCACTCTCTCCTGGGCTGTCTAAATTCAGGCTAGGAAACTTGGACTTAGCTCCACCTTTTACTCCAAGTGTGGTGTTGGAGGAACCACGTAAACTTCTCTAGTTTAACCTCAGTTCCTTCATCTAGTTCAACCCCAGTTCCTTCATCTGTAAAATGAAGGGGGTCAGTATAGACCAATGGGTTCTCAAACTGACAATGCATTCAAATTATCTGAGAAAACTGCTAAAATATAGATGCTCAGGTCCTCCCTAATCTAGTGAATCAGAATCTATAGTGAATCCTGGGAATCTATAGTTTTAATAAACTCCCCTTGGGATAGTGATACAAAGTGATGCCAATGGATGGGTCCCCACATTTTTCTACATCTCCGTCTTTCAGTCACTCTATTAGTCTCCTCAGAGTAACTGAGTGGAGTTCCCTTTACCCTGTATTTGAGTACACACTGGTGTTAGTGGCAATTTGTTTCATGTATAAATGAGACATGACCACCCAGCTTACCTTTACTGAGTATTACCATAGTAGTAACTTTTTTTTTTTAACTAACTTTCTACAAATAGAAAGCGATACAAATAATCTAGGGAACTCTACTGACAAATAAGATTCCGGATTTTTAATAGTATTAGTAAGTACCTCATTGGTGGTTCCAGAGCTTAACTGCATCTGAAATAGGCTAGCCAGGCCTCTCTTGATATTTTCGATAGCCACTGGCTCATTTTCATATGAGTAGAAGTTTTTGACCTAAGGAAAGAAAAAGACAAATATAAATAAAGCAAAAATACATTGTTTTTCATTTTTGGTTAAATAAGTGACAGGAAAGGTTCAGATTCTTATCCCTCTCAATTCCAGGAGAAAGAGATCTGGTACCGGGGTTTCTTTTATTGTGAAAAGATGCTATTTAAATTTCTAAGAAACTAGACCATCAGAATATGAAATTGCAGGAGACTGATAATGAAGGCTCTGAACAAGATGGGCATAGCATAGGCTGGGATTTCTGTGAAAACAAGGATTGCCCAGGGAGAAGAAATCAGAAACATTCTTTTTGAACATATCGACACATTTCCTACTTGTAACTCTGCTTGAAATGAAAACTGACCAAGGTTTAAAACAACAAATAGGTTTTTAGAGGAGAATGGCAATCACCACTCTTGAGACTGCAGAGAAAGCACAGCCACCAAGTGCTTTGATAAGGGCCCAGACGGGGCCATAATGCCCATGGACACAGTTCCACAGGGGTGATTTTCTCTGCCTGGCTCTCCACAGCAGTTATGTTGGCTTTCAGTCTAAGCAGATACAGAAGGTGGGAAGATCTCAGGCTGATTGTGATTCCTGCATGGCCTGCTCCAGGCACTGCTTTGAGTTTCCCTTTAGAAGGCAGGAAAAAGAGGGTGGAATGAGGAGAGTGACGGATTTGGCTGCAGTAGTAAATGGCTTCCTTAGCTTTGTTTCATCCTTGATATTATTATAGGCACAGGGGTGATAACGATGTCTCATACCATTTTGATTATTTAGGTCATGTTTAAGAAATAAGGATAAAAATACAAAGAACATTTTCTGGAAACCAGGCTATCATTTTTCACCTTGTATTAACTCAAAACATTTCACACGATTTAAAACTAGAGGATGTCTATAGCTTCCCTGTAAAAATTCCCAAGGTCTGTGGTAATTATAGCTGAGAACTTCTCCTAGAAATAGCCAGAATACCTTCCTATTTTTCTTTAAAGCCAACCATGACTTCTCAAGTAAAACAGCTCCTTAATTGTGCAATGAACTCAATTAATACCAATCTGAACAATTCAGTCTATGTGAAAATTCTCCATAACATAGAAGAGAATATTTTGCCTGAATTATGCACAATTGCCTCAAATCTCTATTTTTATTTTCTACATATATTCTGCCTAATGATAGATTTACTAGGTACTTTATCCAACTCGTAATCAGTTTTAGTCATTACACTGGACAAACCTCAAGTGTTGGAATTGTGTTTTTCCAGGTAAAAAGGGAACTGGAATACTGACCTCAGCATCAGAAAATCTATGGTGTCATATTCTCAAACAAATCACTGACAATTTCTCGGATCCCAGGCTGAGTTTCTGATGTTCTATTTTGTGAACTGGGTCTTTTTTTCTTTTCAGGAATTACACTGTAACTTCCTTTTCAAATATTTCAGAGTATGATATCTCCAGATATCATGTCTATTATAGGTTCATAACTGGATCGCTTGAGCCCGGATACAGTCAGAAGGCCCACTGAGTGGCACATGCTTATGGCCTGTGACTTTTTAGGCCTGAGTCTTAAATACTTTAGAAAACAAGAGAAGCCATTAAGTGGGGAAAATACTTCTACTTATCATTCGTATCCTCACAGTCCTTCCAGGCTAAAAAATGATGTGCTTGAACAATTTATAAAGTTTGACCTAAAATTTCAGGAAACCCAGTTCTCAGATTTAATCTCTGGACTCTGCATAAAGTGAAGTGCTCTTCTGTTATTGACCCACTTCTATGGATCAAGATTTGCTCTTGACCGCTAGTTCCTAATAAAACACTGTTGGAGACTTTTTTTAATTTTTCCTAGAAGGCTAAACTATGTAAACTATGAGACATAAAAGAATTTTTTCATTCTTTCTATTTTTATTACTTTCCTAGAACTACAAAAGTGGGCAAGTCTCTTTTTCCTTTATGACTGCTACTTTGGGGGCCTAAATTCTGTTCTCTTAGTGCAGATCATCGAGGTCCAAACAGACAGCACTGGAATTTATATTAGCTCAATGTCAAAATTGTTAGAATTAACAAGCTTTTGATAATTAAAAAAAAATAGTAATTAAGTCAGAACATTGCAGTTCAATCCATGTGGCTATCACTGCAGTAATCTTACATTTATTATTTCACAGCAGGAACTAACTTTTATTACACTCAGGCCATAAAACTGATTTCTTCACTCAGTTTTGAAATGAGCTCTGAATATCTGAGAGCACAGGACTCTTATCTAAATTCAGAGTCCCCAGAGCTTCCGGAGAGCCACAGTGGCACGACCCAGTGACAAACTAAGCCTTGAACCTGAGGAAACCAAACATAGAGAGGGGGGGAGGGGTTGCGGGGAAGGAGATGAGGTGCCTCTTCCTGCCAAATTTTGAGGGTCAATTTCCCCTTGAAATCAGTAGGGATTACTCATATTTTTTTCTTAGGGGCAAAATGCTTCTGTACACTCCCTTAATTTATACATTCTTTAAAAACAAGAGAAAGCAAAATTACATTAACAGTAAAAATTTTAAAAAAGGATCCCAGCAAACAGAGATAAGTCATTTTTTTACTTAGCTGGAGTTATATCTCTAAACAGATCTTTGATACAAATGATACATAGGAACCAGCACATTGGAAAACGGACAAGTAAAGAAGTCTATGAAGAATGAGAGTTTCAAGGTGCACATTTAGTTGGGAGGCTCAGTGTGTGTACAGAAGCCACACTGCCAGATTCAGAGAGCAAACCAATGCCTAGAAGCAACACAAAATAAAGGGCTGACTCAGCAGCCACGTGGTTAATTTAATCAATACTGACAGGGAAAGCCAGAAATGAAAATTCAGTAAGTATCCAGTTCACTGGATTCAAACTTTAGGCCAAGAAGAATCCATGCTGTAACTTGAGGCATCTTTTGCTTGTCAGTGTTAATCAACTTAAACAGAAAACTGTCATGTTTCCAACTTCATTTATGATTTATAGAAATCATAGTTGTGGTGTGTGAAAATCAAGTGAGTTAATAGATATGATGAAGACTAGAGTCATGCCCTGACACTCAGGCAGGGGAGATAATTGGGCATGAAAAAAAGATGTTCAATAAATATGTATCTAAGTGTTTTAATCGGCTTTTAAAAAATCAGCTTTTATAATGTAAATGTGGGAGCTTAAAACAGTGGGCTCAGGAAAGACAAAAAATACAAGCTAATGAGTATCCTTGAAATCACAGAAATTTCAGGGAATGAAATTTAATTCGAGCCTGGGGTAGAAAATACTCTTTAAAAAAACTGTCAATCAACAGTTCAACCTTCCCTTTTCCATCTTCTCTCATAGTAAGCTGAAGAAGCAAGGGTTTAAAATAATGATCTTTCTGACAGTGATGTGGCTGAAAATTCCACATAGCTTCTTAGTCTCCAGGGCCATGGGTCTTTTTCCAGTAAGTTCTTTATCATATAATTGAAAGATACCACAATGTACTTTAACCTGTAAATCATCACAAGTCATAGCTCCTATAGAATTGGCACAGTGGAGTCACTGAAATAATGATGTGGCAGCTTCAGCCCAGCCTTTGAACAGTGAGGGCACCAAGTTCTTTCCTGTGAGTAACAAAAGACTTTGTACTCAACTGCTATCCAAGGGGCTATAAAATGATTGGTTGTCATTAAGCCTATAAATGAAATTAATATTTTATGGGCTCAAATGTTTTGCCACATGGGAAGGCCGGAGGAGAAAATGACAGTATTTCATGTTTTTAACAAAGCTGTGGGTTAATAGATATGATGAAGAATGAAATAGGGATGATCAGGTCAACAAAAGAGGTGATATTTCCCCCACATGCTTTCCAGCTAGAAGATAGTATAACATGGTGGTTTGCAGCATAGATTCTAAAATTAGACCCTCTGTTTTAAATTCCAGTTCACCACTTGCCAGTTCTGTAACTTTAGGCAAATTTCTTCTCTTGACTTTGGTTTCCTCATCTATTACAAGAGAACAAGAAAGTAGTATCTGCTTCCTAGGGCTGTCCCGGGGATAAAGGAGATAATTCATATAATGCCTTCAGTCAGTGAAGGCTTTGAGTGTGAAGTACTTTTAGCTATTACTAAGCAAATAAGAAGCAAAGCCTTTCTCAAAATTTGACTCATTTTAGCCCCATATCACCTTATTAGCTCATTCCTTTAGTTTACAAGCATCTATTGCATGCCCACTATGAGCAAAGCACTGGATATATAGACATAAACATAACTGCTGCCCACAAGAAGCCGACTGTTAATGTGGGTGGCAAAGAGAGGACTACAATACCCTGTGATAAATGCTTTCATGGCAATACACCCAGGGAAGAAGGGGGTTTGAGAGAATGTTGGGAAAGGCTTCCTGACTGATGCACCATGTCAGTCAGTGCAAGGCATGGTTCTGGGTGCTGGGGGGAAGAAGGGAGTCGAAGGGCATGCAGGTCATGGGAGGGCTGGAATATAAAGAATAGGAATTTTCTCTACTGAATCCCATGCTTTAGCAATGAACAGAAATGACCAAAAGAAAGTGATAAAGGCCATGAGTGAGCTACAAAGGGTAAAAGGGGTTGTTCTAAAGAGGACTACTTATTTCCAGCTGGCTAGAAGCACATGAGCTTTATAAAAGGAAGTCCCCTAAGCAAAACCTGGAACATGGTATTTTAACAAGTGGAGAAGAAGAGAAGCATTCTTTTTTTGTCTCTTTCTTTTATCTTTAGGGTTGAAAGTATTACAGATGCCCCCCTCTTTTTTCTGAGATGTTGATTCATATTTGGTTGTAGGAGAAGCAACCACATAATAATCCTTCTTTTGTGAGCTCCTCTTTAGTACTTTATAAAAACAGGCACCATGATTAGAAATGTATTGCATGTCTAAATTTTATATTTTAAAGTATTTGTTTTCATCTTTATTTTGAATCTAGGACTTTTGAATCTAGAGAAATTTTAGAGATCTGTAGAGTTTTAACTATAAGGGCCTTTTCTACTTTTCTACTTTAGTTACTAAAATTGAGCTTTCATCTTTATTAATGCAATTTATACATGTAAATGTAATATCTATACTTGTCATAAAACCACATATGTAATGCCTAATAATTCACTGATCACAATTGTTTCTCAGTCCCAAACATATTAAGACCATTTTAATAATAGAGTAGAATCAAATCACAAGTAACCACACTTACAGAATTTCCTGAGCAAATTTTCAAATAGATATTATAGTGTCCGTTCATTATGCATAAAATGCTTTTCAAAGTTATAGTTTTGAAATAATCTCTATATGCTTCTTAAAAAAATTAACACTAACTTAGAAATACCATATCCTTTCAAAAACTTCAATTCTGTACTTTAGTCAGATATTGATATTCTCATAACAAATTAATATTACATACCTGAGTTAGATTATTTCATTCATAATTTGTCTACTTTCCTGAATTTATTTAATCATCTGTGATAAATTTTTGCAGTACAATATCTTTTTAATCCTTCTTAATTTAATAAAAAATGCACATTTCAACAATCTCGTCAACAATCTCTGTT
Source organism: Myotis nattereri (assembly GCF_964212035.1). Classification (NCBI taxonomy): domain Eukaryota; kingdom Metazoa; phylum Chordata; class Mammalia; order Chiroptera; family Vespertilionidae; genus Myotis; species Myotis nattereri. Next base: position 163,122,439 of record NC_138075.1, read on the forward strand.
ATAAACAAGTACTTGATTTTACTGTACTATACAAATTTTTATAAAATAGGGAACATAAATGGCTAGAAAATATAAATGAATTGAATGCCTCGATTTACTTCTGAAACATTTAATTTGCAACCTGTTTATTAGGTCATGAAAAAATTTCATTTACCATAAAAGTAGTGATGCCATGATCGCCTAAGAATAGTCTCTACTAAAGGGAATAAAAATGTGAAGTTGGAGAGAAAAGATGTGCGACCCACCCCACCGCCACCCCTGCCTCCCAAATCACTTTTACCTTTCCATGGACAAGATGAAGGAGCACAGGTCTTTGTAAAGCTTCCAAGTTTTCTTTTCTTATGATTTTGGCTGGATTTTTTCCTTTGAAAATGCTCTTCTCTCCCCTCTTCTGATTCACATTTTCAACATTTACATCTTTGATCTGGAATCATGGAAAGAAACCTATTAGAAAACTTTTCTGTTTCTGTTTTCATCAGATTCTCTGAGAAAAGAAAATGATAAAGCAATATGCACGGTTGGCCATAATTTCTTCTGTTGTTTTTTCAATTTATGACTCAGAGGAACTAGCCATTAACTTTAAAAGAATGGAGAAGATATTCAACAATCAGATTTTTAAATTAGGTAAAAATACCTATACTTAAAGAAATTCGTGACTTCAGGTTTATAATAATTATGACTAGAAGATGGCTCTTTTATGTCATTGTCATTCATTTGTTTCGAACTACTGTTCGAAAGATCTAATCTCTTCACTTTCTGTACCATTTGTTTGGGAGGAGTCCTGCCCCATTATACTTCATCTGCACATACAAAATTAAAGATGAAAAGTGTAATTACTGAATAAATGATACATAATATTTGCTACAGAATACTTGCATTAAGAAATGGCTCAGAGAGATGGATGATGAAATTTTGATCCAATTTGGAAGGCACAGTGGCTACTGGAGACATCCAAAGAAGCAAAGATAGCTTAATAAATATATTGCAATGACACCTCATTATAAAGTATACCAGCAACTACTTATCGGTTACAATAAAGCAAATTTTGGTTTGTGTACCTATTTCACATCAACATGTGAAAGATTAACAGACTTTATTAAAGAAATAATTTGCCTTTAGGTGCTTAAAAAGCAAACATGGAATCACCATGTATTAAACTGGGAAAAATCCCAGAGACTATCTAACTTGACCTCCTTTCTCAACCCATATATCTAAAACATTATAACTGACCAAACACTGCCATGCAGAGGAGTACCCAGTTTTTCCTTAGAAAGAATACAGAATAGGCTTACTCCCTCATTGGTAATTCTACCTGTTATGTCAAGAAACTCGGGAAAACTGGGAGGTCCAATTTATCTCCTCTTTCAGGTACAGTAGTCTCAATTGTTTTTCACGTGACATTAATTCTAAATTCCCGACTCCCAGAACATTTCAAATGGATTCTAGTTTAATGTGTCTATTAATACGACACATAGAACTGGACATCATACTCTAGTTACTCACCAGCATATGCCTTCTTTTTGCCTACTTCAACAACTTGGAAAGATTCAGATCACTTTTGATTAGTAAACACTTTAGCTATATGTATTTTAGTGATAGAAAACAAACTAAATGGTTGTACAACCAAGAACATGAAACAAGTGCTATTGAATGGTACACGTCTCAAGGACTTTGCTGACATATAATGTTTGCAACTTTCTGGCAGAAAATGCCCACCGTGATTTGGATCAGTTGGTCATCATCACCATCAGGATTCCTCCACAGTAAGACGACGTCCACATTGGATGAAATTCGGTAACCCACACTGTCTTGGAGCTTTCCTTTGCCCTGATTCACAAAAACTTCAGTGGAGTATGTGAGTTTGTACAGTCGGTCATTATTTAAAGAGAGACCAGTTGTGTGACCTGCATAAAGATAGTGAAACAAGTCAAGTCTGAGTAATGAGGTATCCATCAGCCCAGGAATGTGCTGTTTTGAAATTGAAGCATTCTCATCTAGTAGAGTTGTGCCCAGTGGGAGCTCAGTGAGTATTTGTTAAATGAAAGGCGGTTCTACTTCTCCATCTGCTAAAATCATTGGCTTGAACAGTAACAACAAAAACAAGAAACAATAAGCTTCCATTTCATAAACCTTCATTTGCATCCCTAATCAATAATCAGATTATCTAAGTATTTCTCTGATTGAACTATAGAATATTGTTAAAGAAGTGTCACTGTATTGCTTTAAGTTATATGATTTCTCCCCTACCACCCACCTCAGCTTCATCAAGGTATAATAAATATGATTTTAAGTAGAAGTTCAGCCCTGGGACTGCTTTATAAAATTAATACAAACCATTTGTAAATAAATGCAATGGCTCATTGCCAAAGTTATTTTAGGGGTCAGAAGGCAGTTCCTTTAATTGGATGTTTTGAGTAAAGAATATCCCTCCAATGCAATTTACTCTGTCAATTTCATTAGTAAACTTTTAGTACAAAGGTACATTTCAATGTTACACATATGTAAGTTTAAATTAGCTGTTTCTGAATAAAATTATGTTTCACTACATAAAACCTTAACACAGGCTTTAATTTGACAGGCAACTTAATGTCAAATAGTATACAAGTCAGTATTGTGAGCCAAAAAAGTTGATACATGGAGATCACACACACTTCAATTCAGTTTAATTAAATTCAAAAAATGTATGGGAGTAGGATCAAGTTTTTCTTAGGGATGACTTGAAGTTTACAGTCTTACCAATTTTTTTCTTTGCATATTTCCTACCTATAGCTCTCAGGAGGTAGTAAAAAAGATTTCAGTATACATTTTTCCTCAGTGCTAATCAGGTTGTATCTCCTAGTTAACTATAATAGGCAACCATAACTCCGTCCCCCCTCAGGATATATGCACATAAAGGAGGTCAGGAAAGGAGGTTAAGATGAGTAGGCCAGAAATGAGATAGTTGAGAAAAAAGTAAAATTAAAAGTCAAAAATTTAAGAAAAACCTCTGAAAACTCTTTACCATCTGCTATCTCCATCATCTAATACAGCACCTACTGCCCAGAGGAAAAAATGGTCAAAATACATTGTCTCTAATAAACTAAGAGTTCTATGTGCATTAATATACAGGGTGTCCCCAAAAAAATATATGCATACTTTACCAGCTGATAGCTCAATTTTGAAAATGAAATGTACTTTAATAAAAACTGCCTTTATTGCCGAAACCGGTTTGGCTCAGTGGATAGAGCGTCAGCCTGGGGACTGAGAGGTCCCGGGTTCGATTCCGGTCAAGGGCATGTACCTGGGTTGCGGGCACACCCCCGGTGGGGGATGTGCAAGAGGCAGCTGATCGATGTTTCTCTCTCATCGATGTTTCTAACTCTCTCTATCTCTCTCCCTTCCTCTCTGTGAAAAATCAATAAAATATATTTAAAAAAAAAAAACTGCCTTTATAATTATTTAAAGTGTATGTATATATTTTGGGGGGACACCTATATTTAATCCTCACAAGAACTTAATAGGTATCATTATTAATCAGATTTCATACATAAGGAAACTGAGGGGCACAGAGATTATACATTTTATCCAAGATCACCCAGACAGTTAGGGGTGGAGTCAGGATGTGAACCCAGGCTTGTCTGGCTTTAAAGATCATGCTCTTCTCTATACCATACTTATCTACACCTTTAGGTTGAACTCTATTTCTAGGGAGTGAGCTAGGAATTCATGCATTCATTCATTCATTCATTCACTCATTCAGCAAGGATGTACTGAGCATCCACAGGGTGGTGGGCACCTTTCTAGGCTCTGGAGCTACACCAGTTAATGAGCAGATAAAATGTCTACCTTTGTGGAGTTTATAAGGAGGAGATGGGCAATAGCTTATATAGTTATAAGTAATAAAAGTATATAAAGAAAAATGAAACAGAAAAGGGACTGGAGATGCTGAGAGAAAGACCTTTGTTGAGAAGGTAATATTCTGGGCAAAGGCTCCAGGCTACCCATGTGGATATCTGTGGGGAGGGCATCTCCACACTCCTACCACTCATCCTCCCCACAGAAGGAATAGCAGTTCAAAGGCCCTGAGGAAAGTTCATGCAGGTGTAATGGAGGAACAGCTGGGAGGCCAAAGAGGCTGGAACTGAGTAAGTGAAAGACAGCAGAAGGAAGTGAGGTCAAATAGGTACCTATGGGTGGCAGGGAGATCTGGGGCAAGGACCTTTGCATAGACTTAGAATTTGACTCTGAGTAGATGTGTGGCAAAGTTATGTGATCTAACAAACCTTCAAAGAAATGGGATAAGGAATCAAGAACTAGAAATCAGGAAAAGGAAGTGTGGAAGTATGGAAGTGTCCAAGTGTATAAACACAAAAATAGACCATATCCAAGCAACAAGTCAGAACCTCAGCTATGAGATACAGAAGGCAGAAAAGGTGAGGAGAAACTTTGAAGGAGATGAAATCTATGACTCCCTCTAGCCTTCCTTACCTCTGCCTCTTCTACAGTTTAAGTAGGGACACTCCTGTAGGTTCAAACATTAGCTTTCTGGCCAGGGATGCTATTTTGGGCAGAGAGGCCTTATTTTAATGACATGTATAGAATTCCACACAAGCATAAAGGAAATACATGCTTTATCTAATCCTCACAGTCATTCTGAGAGATAGGCATTATATGAGAGCCAAAAAAAGCTGAGTCTGCGTTAAACTCAACATAGCAGCTATAATGCAGAATTTGACACTTAAATTTACTGAGATCCAAATTTCATGGACTACATGAAGGTGATGTTGATTGAAGTTACTATGAAAAGTTTGTGGAAAGGTAGCCTCCCTTACATTCTGAAGCTTTCCAAACTATTGTGTCAACCATTTTTTCTTACTTTGACTTTACTGGACAATAGAATGTGAAAAGGGGCAATAAGATTAGTTTTTGAATTTGACTTATTAGTGATAAAACACAGGAAAGAATAAGCCTTGTCAATACCTCTTCAAGGTTCCCCTTTAAGTGCATCCAGAATTTTTAAGGGACTTAAAAACAACAAACTTCGTTTCAAACCTTTAGGAAATATGTTAAAATACTCATTTATCAAACCTAGATGAACCCAATAGGCAGTTAATTGGCTTAAGCAAGGAGACAAAGTAGGGATTTAGGATTCCAACAGAAAACTATAAGGCTGGAAGTAGGGTAGGATGAAGGATAAGGGGGGAAAAATTGAAGATGATTAACATAAATGACTTGAAAAGTATGGGGAAGGCCACAAACTGAGAGAAAGACTGGAAATGAAGAAACAGTTTAGGTTTAGAAGTGACAAAATTAAACAAAGTTTTTGTGTGGGTTATGGAAAGTAAAAGTGCTATAAAGAAAACCCAAAGAAGGCACTGAGAATAGATCCACTATTATAAAACATGATTCAGAAAAACTAGGGAAAACTTGAGGTTTCAGAATGTTCACACTCAGCCTATCTCTTCTAAATAGACCTTCTTCCATATTAATCTGAATACCTTCCTCCACTCTCTTCACAGTTCAACATGCATTCAAAACCCACCCAAATCTGGGGATTTGCTAAGCAGTTGCACTGACAATTAAATTTGAGATGAGTTTTGAGGTGCTGCATGGGATCCCAAAAATTTATAATGGCCTTAAAGTAAATTCTTCCTAAGTAGTTTGCTTGTTAAATGTAAATCGTTACAGAGAACAAGAAATTTATTACTAAGTCACAGTATATAATACAAAAGGTTATCACACCTAGGTAGAGGGAGAGCTGTAAAGTCCTGTACTTTTTATTTATGATATTTGGCATAAGCAGTTTGTACCATGAAGCCAATGGCACTTAAGCTTTGGGGCCCTCACTTGCCCAGGTTCATTTCAAGATCTTAGAAGGTGACACTAGCAATGTATACACATCTTTTTTTCAGTAGCATTTGCAAAAGTAAGGTATTTTTGCAATCTTTCCTAAAAAAATGTCCCCTAAATTGCATAATCTTCAGGTTCTAAAAATCTGGATTTACCACTGAACTTGTACACAACAAACTGTAGCCAACTGTCATCTTCTAAACCTGTGTGCTATTGTTGCCTATGTGTATTTTTAAATCTTTATCAGTGCATGTATTTGAAAATATTAAGTTATCCAAACTTCTTATTTACAGGGTGGGGGGAAAAGAGAAACCCACAATAACTACTATATCTCAATTATTTTTTTCAAAATAACCATGGTATATTAGGTTTGATATTATGTTGTAAAAATCACTCAGATTTCAAATATACAAGAGTTTATTTGACATAATAAAATAGTAAGCTCTCTATATAATTCTCAGATATAATTTACAAACTTTTACATTTTTCTCAAAACATTTTTTTTTTCATCCAAGTAAGTACTGTATCTTTAAATACCAAACATTTCAGAAACTGGTGAGAAATACTGTCTTTAATTCAAGAAAAAAAAAGTGTCATTTGCTTATGTGAAATAATTTAAATTTAGCCCCCCATCTATTGTTCCCATAATAAAGATTGTCTTTTCCTCATGTGAAAATTTTCCATGCAAAAAATCTTGAGGAAAAACTTCAGTTTGTCATCAAAAACCAATTATTCCAAATTGGTTTTAGGAGTTTACAAATCAACTGTTTTATATCAATTACTTAGAGTACATAGTTATTCAAATTGAACCTTATTACGCTAAATGATGTGTTAGATCAATTACCTTTTATAGTACACCCTCTTAAGAGACTATAAAAAAGTGATAATTTTACAGGCATAACATTTAGAAACCCAAGGAGTGTATTAACTAGTGATTTAAAACAAGATTCCATATTAATACAATCATACTTCTCTTTGAAATTACAACTCCTGTTTTTTCTCTTTCAAAGGTCTCTTCATAGGTGCGTGTTTTTTAAATCAAATTTATCTTAAAGTAGAAATGGTAACTACCAACACTATTTTTCAAAAGATAATAAATCTTCTTATCCTATATCATGTACTTTTATTTTATGTAATTCACCAACTATGATGATTCTATCACTTCTAACAAGTAATGAAATTAAATACATGCTTTACCATTTCATTCGTAATTCTTTGGTAAGTCACATGCTTTTACATTGGGTCTAATTCTTCTTGATGTCACATTGCTAAGCAACTAGAAGGAAATTTAAAGAAGTGGTTTTTTTAAGTCCTCTTTTACAATTCAAATGAAGGAGCTGCATTCAGGGAGCAACCAACAGCAGAAGGTAACAATAGCTGGCATCTTTTTTCTCCCTTTCAAAAATCCACCATGAATGAGAAATTGAAACAAGCAGCACACTCAACTGAGGAATCTAAAAGGAACCTCTGTTTTCTTATTGTATGGAAGAATTTGAATTCGGTTTTCATTCTAACCCAGTGATGCCTTCACAAACATCCCATAGTTACATGCTTTTGAAGATGGTTTAGTTAGAAACTCTTTCACTATTCACACATACACACACAAGCACACACTGCCCTTTCAATGATTAAAATTAAAATTTAGCAAAAGGCAACACAAACTTACCTTTAACAGAAGCTGAGTATGAGGAAATGAAGCAGAGAAAAAGCACAGCTAGAAGAATCATATTGACTCTCCACCCGCTAATGCATCCAGTACCCAGCAAGGAGTCACTAAGAAGTGGGCTCTTCTGATGGCAGCAAGGAAATGTCCCTCCTTGGAGCCTGCAATGATAATGTTTATCTCTGGGGAAAGGTCAGATTCCAAACTCCAAAATCAGGACCTAAGTTCACCTAAGGGATCACTGTTAATGATTAAACACAGGTGGGCTGTAGTTTTCAGTCTCTCACTCTTCAATTTTTTTACTCAATAGGGAAAATAATTTTCACTTTTGAGAGCTAGTCTACTCGTAAATTCAGAAAAAGTGGTGATACTTTTCTATTCAATACTAGTCATCATGCCTATGATATTAAACACCTGTCTTCATGTTTTACTATTTCATGTGGGAGGGTAATGAGGATTCTCACTCAGCTAACCTTAATAGAATCTTGTGTATGTTATATGCTCATCTTTGGATTTGTTTATACCACACGTATGCATGCTATTAGAATAAATCACTCTGAATTTTAGGCTTGAACTTAAAAAAAATCAAGTTGTACCACCACCAATCACTTTAGAGTAATGTTAGAGTAGATAGAACGTTCATTTCTGAAACCTAGATAACTCTCTTCAGTGTGAAACTATAAGGGATTGTAGTAAATCAGCATTGCCTATTATTAATACACTAGCAGACCTGCTAGTGTATTAATATCATAGTAGGCCTCTAGCTATATCTGTAACAAGAGACAGAGTTGTCCGAGTCCCCCAATGTGCTGGATGGAGTCCCGGGGCTTTCTGAATCCCATTTCTAGGGAGAGATTCAGAGGGGAAATTCCAGCCCTTAACAATTTTGCTACAGAAAATTTATTAGGAAACATCTCTAGAATCAAAGAAAATACTCTAGTATGGCTAAGACCACATTAACTGAACCAACCTTTATCCTTGGAAACTCCTGGAAGAGACTCAATATGAACCAAACTTACTAAAATGAGGTGGTTTGGGTGGCGTGTGGGGTGGTTTTGGCGAAGGGGGAATAAAGTACTGGTGAAGAACTATATGAATGAACTTGAAAATACTTAAGGTCATATTTATTTATAAAATGGGTTCTCAATCCTACTCTTGTCTTTCTGAAAACTCTTTTCTAGAATCTTAACCTTAAGTTTACACAACCCAGGTAAAAGATAGCCAACTTGATAGGGCCACAAGATGAAACATAAAATTTAAAATCTACAGTTTATATAAAAAACTTAAAGTTGAAAATTGTTTATCTTTGTCACCCATTGAGATTAGAACTTCATTTGCTATCATAACCTTTGTATATAAATATGGCAGAAGTATCTATACAGAAAAAAAAATGTTTGGTTGTAACTATCACATTAATGTTATAACTTATAAATAACAAGTTTTCCTGAGGTAAATGAACAAGACCAGTCTTAGAAAAGTACCTTTGTGAAGAAATGTAAGTTTCTATGAATAGTAGGTATTATAAATACAAGGTGATGTGAAAGTCCTTTATTGCTTTACATATGAATAGATTTCTGTATGTTTCCACAATCTCAGCATTACATACATAGGGGATATGAAGCCATTATAGTCACTGAAACTTTACATTCTTATTTCAATTAAGAACTAGTTTGAATCTTATGTGATTCTATGCGAATTGTCTTTTGCATTTCCATTTGAGGCTCAGTTACACAGACTAAATGGTGCATGATACGTGTCTCACAGGTAAAAGTACCATTTGTTGTCAGGTACCAGAGTCCAACCAATAAAAGGCATATCACTATTGCCTAATAAATACTGTTCCACTTGAGCATTAGCTTCCTACTGGAAAGCTCTTATAATTCACTGTATTAGTCATTTCTACATAGATTGCTCAAATAAGGCTGCTTCTGTTGGCAATAAATAACATCATTCTTTCCTATTTTGTTAGAACCTTTTCTATTTACAACAACACTTGAAAGACTTAAGATTGATGCCAAACACTTTCCATATTCACTGAATTTTGTTACCAAAAAAGAGGCATTCTCCTCTGCTGCTTTGTTGATGAAGCAGAGCAAACATCTATCTACACTAATAAAAGAGAAAAATGGCAATTGGCGTACGGCGATACCTTTTTCATTGGCTAATCAGGGCTATATGCAAATTAACTGCCAACTAAGATTGGCAGTTAACTGTCAACAAGATGGCGGCTAATTTGCATATGTAGGCACAATGCAGGGAGGCGAAAGGGAAAGCAGGAAGAAGCCCCCTGCCACTGACAGTGATCGGAAACCCAGGGGGGAGCTAAGAGCTGGGGGGCAGGGCAAAGGCGGCCCTGGGGCCATGATCGGAGAATCAGGCGCCTTTGCCGCCCTGGCCAGTGATAGCAGGAAGTAGGGGTGGAGCCAGCGATGGGAGCTGGGCACGGTCGAAGCTGGCAGTCCCAGGAGCTAGGGGTCCCTTGCCTGGGCCTAAAGCAAAGCCCACGATTGCGGTGCCCCCCGCTGCCACTGCAGGTCCCCGCTGCCTGGGCCGGACGCCTAGGCCAGAGGCGTTAGGCCTGGGCAGGGGCGGAGCCTGCAACCGCGGGGAGCTGGGGGTCCCCTGCCCAGGCCTGATGCCTCTGCCGGAGGCCTCAGGCCTGGTCAAGGGGCCGATCCGGTGATTGGTGATCAGAGGGTGATGAGGGTCAACTCCTCTGGCTGAGGCATCAGGCCTGGGCGGGAGGCGGAGCCGGGGATTGGGGGGATATGATGGTCCCCTTGCCCAGGCCTGAAGCCTGGGTCAGAGGCATCAGGCTTGGGCGGGGGGTGGAGCAAGCGATCAGAGCGAGATGGGGGTCCCCTGCCCAGGCATGATTCCTGGGCCAGAGGCCTCAGGCCTGGGCGGGGGCCAGAGCCAGTGATCGGGGGGAGATGGGGGTCCCCTGTTCAAGCCTGACACCTCTGGCGGAGGCGTCAGGCCTGGGCAAGGGGCCGATCCTGCGATTGGAGGGTGATGGGGGTCAACGTCTGAGGGCTCCCAGTATGTGAGAGGGGGCAGGCTGGGCTGAGGGACACTCCCCCCCCACCCCCCTGCCCACACACACACCCAGTGCACGAATTTCGTGCACCGGGCCCCTAGTATATATATAAAAGGCTAATATACTAAGTGGTCTTCCCTCCATCTGGGTAATGATGTCATGTAGCAACACTTGGCTTCCTCTCCTTAGCGACAACTAGCCTCCTTACAGTTTCTTCAGCCCAGGAACACGACTTGCTTTATAGCCGGGTGGAAACACTTTACACTGTAACCAAATGTCTGTGAAGCATTTTCCCATGCCTCATCTCATTTGATCCTCACAGAAGTCCTGGAGTAGGTAGATAGGAGACTCGGTGGAATCTTATTTTCTTTTCATTAGCCGGAAAACAGAGATTTAGGAAGGTTAGAAACTTGACTGGACTGAAAAGAAGAAAGAAATAGTGGACTTTGAAAATGACTTCAGGTTTTCTCACTGAGCAGAATATAGTCAAACACTGCTGCAGTTAAATATTTTACCCTTTGTTCTCCCTGCATGATCTACAATAATAATCTTCTTCGTGTTGATATTTACTGCTGTGTTGCTGACAATTACCTGAAAGAGAAGTTGGGGTGCTTCACTGGGCTGGAAAAAGTTTAGCTAAATCAGAAAGCAGGTCTAATTAAGCAAGCTTGTTCTATATCAGCTGTGGGCAAACTACGGCCCGCGGGCCGGATCCAGCCCGTTTGAAATGAATAAAACTAAAAAAAAAAAAGACCGTACCCTTTTATGTAATGATGTTTACTTTGAATTTATATTAGTTCACACAAACACTCCATCCATGCTTTTGTTCCGGCCCTCTGGTCCAGTTTAAGAACCCATTGTGGCCCTCGAGTCAAAAAGTTTGCCCACCCGTTCTATATCTATAAAAGGCTGAGTTGACTCGCACATGTGCGATACATATAAAGCTCTCACTGGCGCCAATCACACATGTGTGTTTTGATCTGTCATTGTCGATTGTGAATTTGGTTGACACTTCTATTATAGAGAAAGGGCGAATAGTGATATTAAAATATTTCTTCTAATTAATTTCCTTTTAATATGCACAAATTCGTGCACCAGGCTACTAGTTGTACAATATATGTGGGAGATACTGTACCTCCCAAAGCTATTTTACATGACATGTGAAGCAATACAGAAGCACAGCACAGAATAAAAATAACAAGAGCTGCCATCTATGGAATTATTACTATGTAGAATACACTACTAAGCACTTTAAATTTTTATAGTATATCCTAATAATTATTTTACATTAGAAAAATGAGACTCAGATTTAGTGAAATAATTTAAGGAGTATAAACAAACCTTGAAATCTAGACCCAATATTCTCCTTTACTTAAAAATGTTAGAGCATTATCTGGTTTTGCTCAGTGGTTAGAGTGTTGGCCCGCAGACTGAAGGGCTGCAGGTTCGATTCCCATCAAGGGTATTTCCTTAGTTGTGGCTCCATCCCTGGTTTTGGTGGGGGCATGTGTGGGAGGCAGCAATCTCTCTCACATTAATGTTTCTCTTTCTCCTCCTTCCTTTCACTCTCTGAAAAAAATCAATGGAAAAAAATATCCTTGAATGCGGATTAACAACAACAACAAAAATAGAGATAGAAAATTGAAAAGTTGATTTATTATGGATACAGAATTATTAATCAGGATTGTCTTTTAATAAATTGACACAATTTGGGGTATGGAAGCTAACAGAGCATTTGGCTGTTGTGGTTAGATGTGCCTGGCTGAAATTACAGGGGAAAATACTGATCTGTGCTAGCCAGGTCAAAATCAAATAATATATTTTAAGGCAATGACATTCGACTGGTAGTACATGGCACTGCTATACTACTATATTGCAGTGATAAGTAAGAGACTATGAAATAAATGGATGACTAATTCCAAAGTACAGTTGTATTTCTGTTACATATCAGAGGTTGTTAGGAGTTAACTCATTTTCCTTGATTAGAAGATAAATTAATTTCACCCCACTAAACGTGGAAGAAAATGTATTACCCAATTAGATATAGATGTAGTAGGTCAGGAAATATGATAGCAATACAGGAATAAAGTCTTTATAGCATTGGAACCACTTTACTCTGTCCTTAGAAAGAACCAATGAAAAAAAATGTTTAGGGGGCACTTCAAGTTATCCTTAAGTGGTTTCAATAAAATACAATTCAGTTAGGGAATTAGCATTGTTACAGCTTTGGCCATTGGGAGCTTTTTCAGTTGGCTCCTGTGTTCCTTTGACATCTGTGTGTGTTTAAGCATTTCCTTACTTTCTGGCACTACTAAATGTTCCAGTTTCATCTAACATATTTTCATCTTGTCATTTCTCCAAGGAGCTTTGATTCCTTTTGTAGAAGAACTAGAGGTCCAGTGCATGAATTTGTGCACAGGTGGGGCCCAGCAGGCCTGCCCCAATGGGAGCCAATTGGGGGTGGGGCTGGCCGGGGGGAGGGGCTGTGGAGGTTGGGGGGGCGCCGACTGGGACCTGGATTCTGCGGTTGGCCGCCGCAGTGCGCACCATAGTGACTGGTCGTTCTGTCATTCTAGTCACTTGGCTTTTATGTATATAGACTAGAGACCTGATGCATGAAATTCATGCAAGAGTAGGCCTTTCTTCCCCCAGCTGCTGGCACTGGCTTCCCTCAGGCACCCGGCAGGCACCCGGGACCCAGGCTTTTTGCTTCGGCCGCCGGCAGGCCCCGGGACCCAGGCTTCCTTCGGCCCCAGCTTTGTCCGGAAGGACGTCTGGAATCACATCTGGAATGACGTCTGGTCTAATTGGCATATTACGCTTTTATTATTATAGATGGTATTAGAAACCAAGATCTGGGTACAAAATGTGCTATTTCTATATCAAGTCTTCCAAGCCATGAACACAGAATATCTTTACATTTAATTAGATCTTTATTTCCTACATCAGTTTTGTAGTTTCCCTGATATAGATCCTATGTATATTTTTTTATACCTAAGTATTAGATTTATACCTAAGTATTTCTATCCGGGGTCTAATTTTTTTTTTTAATTTTGAGTTCCAAATGTTCATTGATAGTAAATAGTAAATCAATTGACTTTTGTATGGTAACTTTGTATCCTGTGATCTTACTATAACCACTAATTAGTTCCACAAGGATTTTTTGTTGTTGACTTGGGATTTTTTGTTGTCTTTTACAAAGACAATCATGTCATTTGAGAATAGTTTTACTTCTTTTTATTTCCTTTTCTTGTCTTAATGCACTAGCTAGGACTTCAAGTATGATATTGGACATGATATTGGGTATATTTGTGTACTTGTTATACTACATATTCTTTTCTGAGTTCTGTCACTTCAAATCTTTTCTCCAAATCACTTTGAATTTTTAGGTTTATGCTGTTCTTTCCATATTCTATCATTTAAAAATTTTCTCATTTTAAAATATTGAGTTATATTTTTCATCTATTTTTCTGCTTCATATTCATTTTTATTACAACTTTTAATAGGATTAAACTATGATCTTACTTTGTGGTATACTTTTAGGCTAAATAAGTTATTCTGTACTTTTAAGAGAGAGGAGTGAGTAGAGTATCTTTTCTAGTTAATGGTTCTAATCTAGAGCTTCCTTTCTGGTGTTTTCTTATTTGAGTTCTTCCTCCTCGTCTCTCCCACATTTATCTGGACCTGTTTTAATTTTTTTCTTTGCCTTTATTGTCTATATCATGATTACTTTTATTTCTCCTCCTAGAAGTTCCTCCTTAGTGTTGGGCTTTGTCCAAGGGAGCTCAGGTTTAAGTTTTGAGAGTTCATAGTCCCCATACCCCCACATACACACCCTTCAGCACTTTCAGAGCTTCCTGTTCATCCCTTTGTACTCCCCCTGAAATTATAATCTGCCAGTTTTGCTGATTTCACATTGGTTCCCCTTGCTTTCAGTGAATACCTGTTGGCAGTTTGTGGTCCTCCCATTCTTATAGCCTTGAGATGCTATGTTGTCTTTCTACTGTCTCCTCCTGCACAGATGTTGATACTGAATTGATTTGTTCCCAGCCACTCATATTCTGAGCTTTATAAGAAATCCTTTTCACTTCATTTTGTAGCTATGATGTGAGCATGCTGATATTAGTGTTATCACACATGCTCTATCTGTTTCTATGAGGAGATTCAGACTACACTGACTCTGTAGTCACCTTCCTAGAGTCTTCAATATTACTTGGGAGGGATGTGAATAAGGAATTGGAAAAACAACTCCACCATTTTAAACCTTTCCTATAGCTTTGAAATCAATTAAAATTCAAGTTGAAATGATAGGTTGTTCCTGCTTTTACATAACTTTCAAGACATTTTAAAAAATTAGTTTATATTTGGTTTTCCTAACTAGAAATTAATGTACAGTTGTCCCTTGGGGGCTTGGTTCCAGGATGCCACCCCCCCTGGATAGTGAAATCCAAGGGCACTCGAGTCCCTTATATAAAACTAGAGGCCTAATGCATGAAATTCATTCATGGGTAGGATCCCTAGGCCTGGCCAGCAATCAGGGCCCATCTGTGTGGCGACTGGCAGGGTGAACAGAGGGCCGCTGCTGGCACCCGCCTTGGCCGGGCTGGTGCCGCCCACTCACCAGCCCCACCCCCTGCTGCCACTGGTCACCTCACTCTGCAGGAGGTGACAGGACGACCGGGGGGCAGTGCCTGCCTGCCCGCTCACCGGCTGGCCCTGGCCCCTGTGGGGTGACCGGCGGGGCAATTGGGGGCAGGTCCTGCACTGAGCGTCTGCCCCCGAGTGGTCAGTGTGCATCATAGTGACCGGTCGTTCCACCAGTTGTTTCACTGTTCAGTCGATTTGCATATTAGGCTTTTATCTATATACTAGAGGCCTGGTGCACAAATATTTGTGCACTTGGTGGTGGTGGTGGGGTCCCTCAGCCTGGCCTGTGCCCTCTCGCAGTCTGGGACCCCTGGGGGATGACCACCTGCTGGCTTAGGCCCGTTCCCCAGGGAACGGGCCTAAGCTGGCAATCATACATCCCTCTGGCAGCCTGGGAGCCTTCAAGGGATGTCCACTTACCAGCGGGGAGCAGACCTAAGCTGCAGTCGGACATCCTTAGTGCTGCTGAGGAGGCGGGAGAGGCTCCCACCATCCCCGCTGTACTGGCAGCTGGCAGCCTGGCTTGTGGCTGAGCAGAACTCTCACTGTGGGAGCGCACTGACCAGTAGGGGGCAGCTCCTACATTGAGCGTCTGCCCCCTGGTGGTCAGTGTGTGTCATAGTGACCAGTCATTCCCAGTCATTCTGCTGTTAGGGTCAGTTTGCATATTACCCTTTCATTATATAGGACTAGGGGCCCAGCGCATGATTATCTATATACTAGGGGCCCAGTGCATGAATTTGTGCACCTTGAAAGGAACTATGGGCCACGAGGCTGCGTTGGGCACAGGGGCGGGTCTCAGCCCATCCTCCATGCCCCACCTGGCCTCATCCGCCGCAGCCCTTGGTCCCATCTGCTGGCAGCCCTGCTCCCACCGCTGTCACTGCCACACACTGACGGCACCAACCCAACTTGCACCCACTGACAGCACGGAGTGATTGGGGCCAGCGCTGGGCGCCAGCAGCAGGTGCGAGTGGCAGCTCTGGCAGAGGGTGTGAGTGGGGCCGGCGCTGGCAGCAGATGTGAGCAGGGCCAGGGCCAGCAGTGGGTGCGAGTGCCCAGTGGGACCGTGGCGCACAGGAGCAAAGAATTTTCAGTAACCACCAGAGGCATGCCCCGATGACAGCGACCAGCACCCCGCCTTGGTCTGGAGCCCCGCTCAACTGCTCCACCATCCCACTGCAGCCAATGCTCACATGTTCCACGCTCTGCCGCTTGCTGCCGATGCCCGCCATGTTCCACACAAGCCCCCTGATGATCAGTGCACATCATAGCAACTGGTTGTTCAGTTGCTCTGCTGTTCAGTCTATTTGCATATTAGGGTTTTATATATAGAGACAGAGAGGCCCGGTGCATGGGATTCGTGCACTGATGGGGGGTGTGGCCTACGGGGATCAGCCCAATGTGGGATCACCACTCATCCCGGTCTGCCAAGGAGCTGTGGACCCGCCCTCTGAGCAGCTGCTCCCTGGTCCGGCATCTTCTGTGGAGCTGGAGCATTTGCCTCTCCAGAGGACCTGGTCAGGGCTGGGCCCAGGGACAATAGCACTGAGAGGCGGGGGAGTAGGCCTCAGGCAGCAGTGCGGCCTGCAGGGAGACTGGAGGCGGCGGCAGGGAGAGAGGAGGAAGAGCCTGGGGCGAGGAGGCAATGAAAGCAACCCCCATTGGCCCAGGATTCATAGTGGGAGCAGCCGCTCATCCCGGTCAGCTGAGCAGCAACTCCCACTGTGGTAGCACACTGACCACCAGGGAGCAGCTCCTGTGCTGAGCATCTGCCCTCTGGTGGTCAGTGCACGCCATAGTAACTGGTTGAGCAGTCATTCTAGTCGTTCCACTGTTCAGTTGCTGGGCTTTTATTATATAGGATATAAAAAGCTAATATGCTAAGTGTCCTTCCCACTGTCTGACTGGTCACTATGATGCGCACTGACCACCAGGGGGCACATGCTTAATACAGAAGCTGCCATGATGCACACAGAGAAACGGCACTGCAGACCTGGCACTGACAAAGCAACACTTGGCTTCCCCCAAGTGGGACACAGGCCCTGCCACCACCCCAGAGCGAAAGCCCACCAAATCGCAGCTGATGCTGCCATGTCACAAAATGTGGCCCACAGTTCAGCCCAGCCCAGCTCAGCCCGCAAACAGTGGCTGTGGGCGCCGGGCAATGATGTCATGTTTTTGTTGACATTCAGAAGCCAAAATTGTGAACAGAATATGTCTGAAGATCAACTATTGCCACAACATACCTCTGAAGCCAGAAGCCAGCATCCTCAACAGAATGTATCTGAAGACCAAATATTGGCGCAACGTACCTCTGAGGCTGAAAGAAAGCGATGTCATCAACAGAATATGTCTAAAGAAAAGTCATTTACAAGTACTACCAATACTGGTAGGAACTGCCTTCATAGTGAAAATGAGGTAAATGAGGATGCAGTTATAGAACACAGCTGTGGTGGAATGACTGCTACATGTCAATGTTGCCTATCCCTAAATTTCTCTGATGAAAAATCATCTGATGAAAAATTTATTCGATGTTGTAGCAAAGGCAAAGTTTGTCCAAATGATATAAATTTTCCAGAATACCTGGCATATTTAAAAATATTAATGATAGCCCTAACCGGTTTGGCTCAGTGGATAGAGCGTCGGCCTGCGGACTGAAGGATCCCAGGTCGATTCCGGTCAAGGGCATGCACCTTGGTTGTGGGCACATCCCTAGTAGGGGGTGTGCAGGAGGCAGCTGATCGATGTTTCTCTCTCATGGATGTTTCTAACACTCTATCTCTCTCCCTTCCTCTCTGTAAAAACTCAATAAAATATATTAAAAAAATAAAAATATTAATGATAAAGATTTTGACAGTAAAAATTTCATGGAAAATATTCGTTATATCATGTTGTTATTGCTTTTTATTAATCAATTTACATATTATTTTCATGTACATTTTACTAATTTCCTTTCATCTCTGACACTTCTGTTATAGAGAAAGGGTGAATAGCAATATTAAAATATTTCTTCTAATTAATTTCCTGACCACTCGTTATATATAGGATGAGGTACTATTTGCATATAATCAATGCACATCCTCCTGTATACTTTATACTGTATAATCATCTCTAGATTACTTGTGATATCTAATACAATGTAAACATTGTGTAAATAGTTGTTATGCTGTATTGTTAGGGAATAATCACACACAAAAATAATCTGTATATGTTCAGCAGAGCACAACCATTGTAGTCTTACCTACATACAGGATGGAGCAAAAGTAGGTTTACAGTTGTTCATATGAAAAATAATAATTAATAAGTAATGAGAATAAACTATTTCCTGTACTCACAACTGTAAACCTACTTTTGCCCCACCCTATAGTACACATCAGCAACAATGTAACTTTTAAAAATATATATATATTTGATGCTTGGTTGGTTGAACATGAGAATGTCATACCTGCAGATCTGGAGGGCTGACTGTCCTCACAAGTGTGCTCTATTCCTATACCTCCCCACTCTCAACTTGCTGCAGAGTACTCTCAAACTTAACGGGATATCAGAATTAGGCCTAAAATAATGACATTTGTGATTGATTGCCCAATATTCTCAGGCCAAACATTTGGAGGAGCTCATAACTGTATTTACTATGTTTCTCTGTCCTAAAATTCTGGTTCTCTCTGTAGCCCCCTTCTCACTCTACAATACACAGTCCATGTTAACTGGCAACCGATTGTCTGAATGTGGTTCCCAGACATGTTTTGTTTAGCCTGCTCAGTATTTTTTTTTAAATCGCTGACAACACTTAAAAACCAAGTTTCACATAAAGATTCAGATTTCTAGCTGCTACTAAAAAATTGAGATCTGATGTCACTAGGCCCACATTTCTACTTGGAACTTGTACCCTAATTAAACAGAGAATGTGCTCTCCTGTTTGTGACACTGTTGTCCCAGACGGTTTTTCTCCCTTCTTACCTTCTAGTCCTCATAACCATTATAGGTTTATAACCATGGACTAACATCTCTTTGATTTGAATCTCTTATGTTGGCTTAATCTACCAACTATGTGATTTCAAAATCTGTTTCAACTGAGACGTCCTTTAGACTCACAGAACCCATAGTCAAAACCAAACTATTTTTTGCAAAACCTATTTTTCTTCCACTACTCTTTAAATGATCCAGTTAGCACAATTACATTCCTACAGTTGTCCAGATTATAAAAATCCTCAGAGCTCTTGTCTCTTCCTTCCTCATCCTACTCAAAACTTTTCAGTCATGTGCCAAGCTATGACATGTCTGCTTTCACTGTTCCTAATATTTTAAATACCTTTCTCTTTTTATCTCGAAAACCCCTACTTACTTTCCAAGATGGAGCAAACTTATTCAACTTCTGAAACTATGTCTCTTGGTTCTAGGTGCATTCAGTTGCTCCCTTCCATGTACAAGCATCTCACGTATGTTATATGGTATTTACTTGCTGCTGGTTCTCCAACTAGATTAGGGATTCCTTACGGATACCAACCATGATTGAGTTATCTTTGTATCAAAACCAAGACAAAAACTATGGAACTCAAAAAATGTGTCAAACATGAATTTTACAAATAAACATGAAATTATTTTGTTACTTTTTTTATTTTTGCTGGTGCTTTTTTGGTGTTTGCTTAGGATTGATACTACAATCACTTCAAATTTTGCACCAAGACTATAAAGTTAAAAGAAAACTTACTGACTCCACGATGAGGGTTTTTAAAGTAACTTAAGTTTAAAAAAATCTAAGGGTGCCAACTATTAATTATGAAAAAAAATATATAATTCTCATAACACAGATCCCTGAGGAACAACTGAACAGCTGTTAAAAGATCTGCACATCACCGTGCCAGCCTGCGTTTAATGACCTACATGTGAAGGGCTACATATCCAATTACTAATCCTCCCTCAGCTACTCTTTGCCCTGATATGGAGGCAGCTGAAAAAAGATGCACTACTAACAAATCAAAAATGGATCCAATGCTCAATTACGAGATCTTTTAGAGTTGAGATGAGGAATAAACAGAGTGACCCACAACAGTGCTACAGCTGACATGTTTTTCAAGAAATATTTGAGAGTTTAAAGCAAGGGAAGTCATTTTTGTGATTAAATTTAGATACATTTCAATTCTAGAAAACTCAAATTCTGAATTTAATGTTTATTCACTGAAACCTTTAAACATGTTCAGATACGTTTCAAATATCAAGAATAATGTACTTCCGCCCCAACGGTGTGGCTCAGAGGTTGAGCATCACCCAGGAATCGGGAGGTTATGCTTTGACTCCAGGCCAGGGCACATGCCCAGGTTGTGGGCTTGGGCTCCAGCAGGGGAGGTGCAGGAGGCAGCCTATCCACGATTCTCTCTCATCATTGATGTTTCTAGCTCTCTTTTCCTCTCCCCTCCTCTCTGAATCCAATAAAAAAATATATTTTTTAAAAAGAAAAGTGTACTTCAGAATTGTTTTCATATTGATAGCAGTCTTTTATTCCTTTCAAACTTTATACGTATCTTCAAATTCTGCAATAATCACTTGTTACAAGTAGGAGAAAGAAAAAAAAAACTAAGCAGAAAACAACAATCTACTGGCTTATGTTTCAGTTCTCTCTCCGTTGACTTGGTCTATATATAGCAAAAAGATTACATAAGGTCAAGTATTATAAACAATGAAATGTCACCTGATGTTTTGCAAAACACCATAGGAAAAAGAACTCAAGGAATGAATGGAGAGTAAGATCTCCAACTGTAAGCAAGAAAAACGGCTTAAACATTCCAGCTTAAACGCACCTTACTGGGAATCTTTTAAAATTTGATTTCCCATTTGAATTGTGTAAAATATAGGATACTGATAACCGTCTTCTCTATGAATTATAACAAATTTAGTCAAGAGATGCTTTCCTCTCATCTCCAACACAGAATGAAGAGCCCTTCGTAATAACTGAGTCACTGTTTCGTGTTTTTAATTTTCAAGAGCAGGAATGTCTCAAGCCCCCCTGCCCCATCACCCCCACAGGAACATATGAATGAATACATGCCCGTAGGGACACACGAGCTTTTGAATGGAAAAACCCCATCACTGTAACGACCTCCCACTCCAAAACCCGAACTCCTGACCCCGCCCCACGTGAACCCCCCTCTCCACCCCTCCCCGCCCGGTTTCCCGGGCTGCGGGTCCGGAGTTGGCGCAGTTACATGACGTCAGGCGTCGCCGCCGAAGCCGCCTACGTGCAGCTGCCATCCCTGCCTCTGGGAGTTGAAGTTTCCGAAGGAGGACTCGTGCGGGTACCAAGACCATTCCAGAAGGGCTTTCTGCGCGTGCTCTCAGGTTCCCCGGAAACCCCTCGGCTCGGTAAGTCCCCGGGAGCTGAGGCTCGCGCCCGCCTACCCTTCGGTTCCTCCGGCCACAAAAAGGGCGATCAGCCAAAGTCGCCCTCCGTTAGCAACGAGGGCTTCCGGGAAAGAGGGAAGCGGGGCTATGGGCGTGGCAGCCGGGACCCCGGTCCCGAAGGAAGTGACGTCAGGTAGCGCGCGTCCCCCGCAGCTCTGCAAGAAGCTCCCTGATTGGGTGGTTTCAACTGAGTCCCGCCTCTGGCGTGCGTCGGCCGGCGCGTGGCCTGGCGGGGCGAGGCGCCGCCCTCCGCGGTGGGTCTCCTACTGTGGACAGGTCTTTGGGGTCGGGATCCAGTCCCTAGTTTGCGAAGAGTGTGAGTGTCCGGAGAACGAAGGGAGGGGAAGCCTGCAGCCGGAAGGGCCGGGCAACCAGCTGTGGTTTTGCCCCTGGTGCCCAGAGACCGTGGGCAAGTCGCTGTACCTCGTGAACCCTCGTCCGTTTCTCCAGCGAGAGGCCGACCTGGCAGAGCTCTGCGTTCTAGGGACCCCGTGCAGGTGGCTGCAGGTGCTTTTAGGCCGCATCGTGGGGAGCTCAGGGCGGTTTTAAAACCGAGGTGTTACTTGATTACACGGAAATACTATTTTAAGTGTTAGAATTCGGGCGTATTTGTACAGACAGAGGAGAGCAAGCGATGATTTTCCCACTTGTTTTTTAAATCCTCCCTCTTTCCCCGTCCCGGCCCAACTCCGCCCAGGGCCTGACAGTTGACCCGAGCGCGTTTTAAAAAGGCCATTCCTTCCCTCTCCCCGTCAGGTCAGTTGATGCCATTCTGCAGCTATTTCAGCGTTCGTTGGGGTCCTTCTGGAAGGGAGACTGTCATAATTTATGAAGACTTTACTAGTATTTTAGCCCCATCAATAAAATCCATGAAAGTTTTTTGTTTTCTTTAACTTTTCTTGGGCCATTCACTTTTGTTCCCAAATGTGTTCTTCCTGCCGAAATACGTATTAAGAAGCGGAAATAAATAATGAAACACTTTATTATGTATTCATCCCACATCAAATGGCCTTAGTCATATTTATACGTTCTTAGCTTTATAAAACCACAACCTATTTCTGTGACTAAACCATCTTTTAAAAAAAATTCTATGCTAAACAATTTCACCCAAATGTTTCCATAATTGCTACAAAACACCGTTCTGAAATATTTGCGGCACAGGGTTGGATGAATGAACATGTACTGTGAGTGTCGCTGCATGTGAAGGAGGAATGCAAAGCTCTGCCACGGAGCCTCTAAACTGGACAAAACCGAAATAGGAAAGCAGGCACACCTAGTCCACATCGCACATGTATTTTGCTTGACATGTAGTCTGAACAAGCTAGTGCATAGGAACTGCTTATTGCAGGTACAGAGAGTGGGAAATGGCACGTGTCCTTGTATGTACAGTATGCTGTAAACAATAACACGGAGGATCGCCAGCTAACATTTTTGTCTGGCTTATTCAGATCTTTAAAAAAACTCACTTCCTGCAGTGCATTTTCTTAATTGGGAAGAGCTTTAGAAATGGCAGTGATTTGACCAGTGTGTGATCTTGCTATGTGTTGGACAGGGTGTTTAAAAATGTTGCTATGCAATGATGGGCCAAGTTACATTTAACGCAGACTTCTTGGATGGCAAAGGCAAAAGCTCCCCCTGGTGTGCCTGAGCTGTAAAAGGTTGCTATAAAATTGCTTTTTGAAATTTTCATATTATAGAGCCAATCAACACTTGCAGTTCTTTAATATAATAGAGAACTATAGCAAAAAACTATGCCAATGGTAACAGAAATAGTGTCTCTTAAAATATTATTGTTTCATGAAGAGAGTAATTTGTTTCCTGTGAATTTTAATTGTGCTTTTAAGTTTGCATGTTTAGCTTAATGGACAGGTTTAACTTATGCTTTCTCCATCCTACATTGTGTTGGATACATGCCTTACTGACTTTAATGTAGTATCTATGGAAAGGAAGTAAAATAAAAGTGATCCTGGGGATCACAGTATTTATTTTAAAATTTCCTCCTAATGTTGTCAGGCTTATAGAGTTTCCTCTGTCTCTCTGTTCTTAAATTGAATGCTTACTTTATTTTCCAGCTTTTTAAAAATTATTAATAGATACACTCAAGGTTATACATTTATCTCTACCTTTTTGCTTCCATTTCTCATTCTGTAATCCAGGTCTTTTAACAGCTTTGAGATATTTCATGTATTCTTTTGTACCTGCTTTTGTGTCCCAATTTCCTGTTTTGTTTTTATGGTTCTTACTCCTTATAGTCTCTGAAAGATTCCAACCACTTATTTTAAAGTCATTTTCATATCACCCTATTATTTCCAGTTTATATAGAATGAATTTATCTCCTGATTGTTGCTTTTGTTGTTTCTATTTTTACCTTTTCTTTTTGTAATTTTGCTTTGCAGACTAATCTTGCATGGAGTTAGCATCTCCTCTCTGCAAACCAACCGTCTGGTACTGACCTTGCGGCTGCTCCCACTCCTGGCCCCGTTCAGTGCTTCGGCCCACAGTAGACTTTGTATAGGTGACTCAGAATTCTAACCATGTGGTGTCATAAGTTCATACATCAGCTCAGGGGCTTGGCCCAGGGGCTGTTTCCGCTTCCTTCAAGTTTCCCTCAAGTCCTCAGCTTCTAAAAGCCAGTCTGATTTTACCCATTTTCAGCCTTTTTCATGAGGAAGCCCCACCTCCCACAATAGGTTAAGGGCTCATCTTAAATGGTCTCCCATCTCTCCTACCTTCTGACTTGGGTTATTATAATTCTCCCTACTATAAACCTAGGGAAACTTCCAATTGCCTTTGCACAGCAGACGCAACAGGAACTGTTCTAGACCTTGTTTGGTTCTTGTTTTGGCTATACCTTTCTTGTTTTTCCCTTTGTATCTTTTATTTAGTATTGTCATGTATTTCAAGTCAGGTGGCCTCAAAACATGAACTTTTGGCTCTCTTCTCTAGGAAGTCTGTCATAATTTTTTTTATTCGGTAGCATATGAATAAAGCCGGTTTTCCTCCTTTCAGTGACACAAATATCAGAGCCCTTCAACAGCAGGGTTGAAGCGGCATAGCTCTTTTACATTCTCTTGAAAATCCTTATTTTCTAAATAACATTTTGGATTCCTGGAAAATAGAGTTAGATCTGTGTTTGACTCAACCCTATTACTTCATTTATCTATTCATTCAGCAAGTGTTTTGAGGACCCACTTTGTGCTAAATTTGTTCTAGTTGCCTTGTTTCTTAGGAATTTATTTAGTATTGTAATTTGGGGCAAGCTATTTAACCTCAACTGTACTTTCCTTATAAAGTAGGCATAACACTTGTCTACCTCATAGGGTTGGTTTTAAGGATTAAATTAGATACTTTTTAAATTAAGCACTGTAATAATTGTTTGCTATTACTATTTTCATTATTTTTAAAAAAATCATTTGTAATAATACCATAGTCACTCATTTATTTATTTCACCAATATATAATAAATAGCTTAGTGCCAGGCACCGTGTTAGTATTGGCAATATAATGTGAGGCAAAAGTAGACATCATCCCTACCCATATGGAGTTTTCCATGTAGAATCAAACTTGAGTTGTCATATCTAGCAGGTGTGCCTGTGAACTAAGGATATGGTTTGGTTAGTGGTATAGGGAAAACTTGTGAACTCTTACTTGGATTACTAGATGATTCTTTTTCCTTTTTAGTAATTTTGTGACCTAGTAAAATACCAGGGTTTTTGCTGTAGCTCCCAAAGCACAGCTTAAAATTTCTTATCTCGCAGTCAAAATTTGGTAAACTTTCCAAGTTTGCTTAGTTATCCCTGTATGTCCTGTTATAACATTGTACTTTTAAAGAAAGCAAGAACCATGTAACAAAACTACTACTCAAATTATGTTCTGCAAAGGTTTTGTCCTTTCATTTTCTGAGTTGTGTGGATTTTTCTTTTAGATGTTACCTTCTCTGCAGACTTCTTAGCTATTTCTATAAGTAGGAGAAGCCATATAATTTTCTTTAAGGCCATTAGAACATTTGTAAGCTTCATGCTTAGTCTTTGGTAGGGATAAATAATAAATACATTTTTAAGCTTTGGTGTTAAAAATCTGTTAAAGAGAAATCTCAGTATTTTTAGCTTTTTTCCCCTAATGTGAAGGGAAGTTCAGTTCTGGGTAATAGACATAAAGATTTGGGTGGCTAAATCTAAATGAAGATGTTTAAGATGGCCCTAAGTATTCTACAGCTGATTTCAGAATCAACTTAAATATTTTGTTTCTTAGCCATGACTAAAGTGGAATATTTACAATTACATATTGATAATGAAATATATGGATGTGGGGAAACCAGATTTGTTTTCCGCACTATCCAAACTACACAGATCTATAGCATATCTTTTGTCAAAACTAATTATGAGTGTATATCCCCAGTCCTAGTTAGGGTGTGTGCGGGAGGCAGCCAGTTGATGTGTCTCACATTGATGTTTCTCTCTCTGTCTTCCTCACCCCCTCCCTCCCTTTCACTCTTTAAAAATCACTGGAAAAATATCATTGGATGATGATTAACAAAAAGTATTTTTTAAGTGCTTAATATTTTTATATTATAAAACAATATATTCTCATTTTAGAAAATGCAGAATATCATGGGTAAGCGTCATTTTTGTGTGTACGCTTTTTAAAACAAAATTGGATAAAATGTATATATTGTTTTGATTTTCTTATCTAACATAACGATTTTTCTTTATCACTAAATAATTTTGGGAAACATTATTTTTACTGGCTATTTAGTATTCCAAGCCCCTGTCATGGATAAGTTATAATTTATTTATTTAATCCCTTTTGCTGACATTCAAGTAGTTTTTAATTTTTCATTCTTGAAAATAACACTGCAGTATATACAAAACACTGTTTTGATTTCCGTGGTTTCCAGTACCTGTGATCAACCAGCCTAAAAATATTAAATGGAAAACTCCAGAATTAAACAATTCGTAAGTTTGAAATTGCACAGTTCTGAGTAGTGTGATGAAATCTAAGGCCATCTCGCTCCATCCCACCCGGGATGTGAATCATCCCTTTGTCCAACGTACTTGCTGTATACTCTGCCCAACCATTAGTCACTTAGCCATCTCAGTTATAAGAGAGAGAGAGAGAAACCATACTTACATAACTTTTATTATTCTACATTATAAAATTTTTCTATTGTTAATCTCATTATATAAAATTTAAAAAATGCTAATATTTATAATATAAACATACTTATAAATTAATTTTAATATTTTTACTATGATTATAATTATAAATTAAACTATTATATGTTTGTTTAGGAAAAAACATAGTATATAAAGGGTTCAGTATTATCCACCTTTTTGGGCATCCACTGGGGATCTTAGAATGTATCCACTGAAGATAAGAGGGGACTACTGCATACCCTTTTGCATTTTGTGTATATTTCTGATTCATTTACAGGAATTTATTCTAAGGAACTAAATTACTGAGTGAAGGGTATTAGTATTTTTAAAGCTCTTGAAACATAAATCTGTGTTGCCTTCTGGAAAAATTGTGCCATGAAAGCACCCCATTTCATTACATGGTCTTTGTCAGTAAATAACATTTAATTGTATAAATTTTCACTTTAAAAAAAAATCCTTGGGTGAGGATATGCTTATTGATTTTTAGAGAACGAGGAAGAGATAGATAGATGATAGATGAGTGAGAGAGAGAGAGAGAGAGAGAGAGAGAGAGAGAGAGAGAGAGAGATTGATTGGTTGCCTCTTGTACACTCTGGGATAGAACCCACAACCTAGGTGCCTAGGCACATACCTAAGTATGTGCCCTGACTGGAATGGAACCTGCAGCCTTTGGGTGTACAGGACAATGCTCAACCAACTGAGCCATCCAGCCAGGGCTAAATTTTTATTTTTATTCATTTCTGAAATGGTTTAATTTTAATCACATCTATTGGTTATATGGTATTTACTTTTCTGTGTGTGAATCATCTATGTCAAAGTTGCTTTTCAATTTTTCAGAGGCATCAAGTAATGTCATCTGAAATGGTGCCAGCAATTATTGAGACTTCTAATGTTGAAAGAAAGCAAGACTTAAGTGAAGATCAAAAGGAAAGTCAGAAGCCAAGATTAGATGAAGAGTTTGAACCAATGTCTAAACGACAAATGAAAAAGCTAATAAAACAGAAACAATGGGAAGAACAACGAGAACTCCGCAAGTATGTTTCAAAATGCATTCTCCGCTATTCAAAAATATGGAATGTTGGGCCTTTCATGGTCCTTTGACACATTAAAAGTAATTGTGTTAATTAAAATTGGGACTACGCATATTGTTAGCTAACACTGTCAATTGGCTGTTAAAACTATGTTTTGAATTTCTTTTTAGCAGTGTTTATAAATTTATACTGCACACTTTTTCTCACCCAAAATCTATTGTGAGTAGCAGCACAATTTCTGAAATAACCAACTTAGGAAGGGGATATAATTAGCATCCATGTCCTAGATATGGAACAAAAATAACCTCCTCAGAAAGATCAAATTTAGGCCTAACATTGATTTTTCTAGAAGAACTATTGCAGGTTTTGAGAACAGTTAGGTTGAAGCTGTCATTAAACAGGTGTGGGCAAAAGTAGGTTTATAGTTGTGAGTATACGGAACAGTTTATTCTAGTATTATTATTTGTTGTGTTTTTTTGTATTACAGTAGTAAACCTACTTTTGCCCACCGCTGTATAATGCCAAAAGTTACTGAGAGAAAATAAACTATAGTTGATGCAGATTAGAGAAAAAAAGTATATGAGGTTTTTTTTCACTAACAATTTTACTTTGCCTTTTTTCTACACCATATAAATGTTGCTTGAAAATCATGTAGGGGAAGAATGATACAAGTGAAACATATCACAGCTCTCAAATTAAGTATTTGTAAAGTTTTCTTATAATATGATACCAATAATAAATGAGTTTATTAGTAATATAGTAAGGATTTGTGTAAAAAGCATTATACTGTTTTTACAAACCCATTTTCTTCCTTTCTAAAATTTTTAGATGGACTGTGTAAAATTGCTGATATCTGACCAATTTTGGTCCATAAAAGTGGCAGTTTTATATGGTTTAGCCTGCTGATTTAAAAAAGTAATGTTTCTTTATCTATTTAGAGGAGTCTTGTATGTGAATCTATAAATTACACCAAAAAGTTATTTCAATACTGATTTTAGACAAAAGAGGAAGGAAAAACGCAAGAGAAAGCAATTGGAGCGGCAGTGTCAACTGGAATCAAACTCAGATGGAAATGATAGAAAACGTATTCGAAGAGATGTTGTTCACAGCACACTTCGCCTTATCATTGACTGTAGTTTTGACAGCTTGATGGTATTAAAGGTATGAATCATTGTCAGAAAAACCCTGTAGGTAAACTAGGCTGAGTAATTCTTACTTTAATCTGTAATATCACTTTGATATAAATTTATGTACTAAAATGCATCTTAAATCAGGCTTTCTAAGCTCTGTGACCCCTAAATTAAACTAGCTAATAAATTCCTCTTATGTATATGTGTGTGTTGACAGGAGAGACAAACACCATGATTAGATTATAAAACTCAGTAACTGCATATTGATCATAAAGATCTGTGAGTGGTTTTCTTTGTCCTAATCACAATTAAGAAAATAAGAAGTATGATTGTCTTAATATAATTATTTCTTATTTAGTAGTTTGAGAAGCCTGGTTATTTAAACAATTCTAGTGAAGAGAAGATAATTTAATTACTTTCCAAGCCATTGGTAAGTTATAAAAATAGTAATAGTATGGCTGTAAGAGAATTTCTTAAGTAAATTTTTTCATGAACTAGCATTTTATTTATTTATTTATTTTTAAAATATATTTTATTGAGTTTTTCACAGAGAGGAAGGGAGAGAGATAGTTAGAAACATCGATCAGCTGCCTCCTGCACACCCCCTACTGGGGATGTGCCCACAACCAAGGTACATGCCCTTGACCGGAATCGAACCTGGGACCCTTTAGTCCGCAGGCCGACGCTCTATCCACTGAGCCAGACCGGTTAGGGCATGAACTAGCATTTTAAGTAGATGCAGAATATGAAATAATGGTTCACTTGCAGAGTGTTGACTTATAGTAATTTTGTTAGTTATGTAAGGAAATTGAATAGAAATGATCAGAAAGGACTTGTATTTCAAAAGAAAAAAATGTACCTGTCTAGTTATTTCTTCTGCTTATTCTGTTCCACTAAGATTGTGGAATGGCTCTAGGTGATTTTGAAAACGATGCTTTAAAAATTGCACTCTTTTATAGGATATTAAGAAACTTCATAAGCAGATTCAACGATGTTATGCAGAAAATCGACGAGCACTGCATCCTGTGCAGGTATGTTTGAGAGATTTAAAACAGACTCCAATTTTCTTTCTTATATTTCCCTTGGGAAACGGCATAGATAATCCTGCCGGCCTTTACAAGAGTCTTACAGGTAATCCTTCTTCGAGAACAAAATGCCTATTTGAAACATGTTTTCTACAAAGATAAAATATTTTAAACAGTTTTTCACATATGCGTTCTCAAACACACTGCCCAGTTATCATCAGTCTTGTCCACACTGACCTGCTCATTTCTGTGTAGTTGAACATCTTCACTGAAAGATATACACATATTTTCATACCAGTTTCTTAGCTCTCATTCCTTCTATTCCGGAGAGTAGGGGGAACTGATGTGTGCTGTGTTACCTGTTGGTAGGTTTATTCTACTTAAAAGATTCTGAGCCATTGATAATTTTGAAAAGTACTTTCTTAGCTAGAGTGAGGGAGTGCTTTGTGAGACTAGCTGCCTGCTGTCAAGAAGTGCCTGCTGTTTGAAATCTCGGTGACCTAAAATTAATACTGGCTCACTAAGGTTGAGAACTAGAAATTCTTAATGTTTGGTTAGATATTTTCTTCTTATCAAGTGATAGTAATTTTATATTTTTACATTTTATATTCTTTCCATCCTTGCTTAGACTTGAAATAGTGTCAGGTTTTAGAACCAAAGAATTATGGAGACTTGGGACTGGTGGTGGCAAAAGAAAGGGAAAGGAAACTTGTCATGGGAGTGGGGAGTTTGTAGAAAAGTGATCATTAAGGGAAAGGCTGATTATGGGTGCTTGGAAAAATGGGATGAAAATGTAGATGCCATAAGGAAGTTATTGTGGTAGAAATGACATGTTTTGTATTTTTTTATTTTTGTATGTTTAAAGCATGCCACAAATTTATTTTTTTCTAGAATGAAAATATATTGTGTTTCATTGACAATCAGATTAGTGTATGAGGGAAATAAAATATTGCACTTTAATAGTCATTTGCTCTCTCTGCCCTTGCTGATGACTCTATCAGTTTTACTTGACAAGCCATGGAGGCCAGTTGAAAAAGAACATGGATGAAAATGACAAAGGATGGGTCAACTGGAAGGTAACTACAGTAGGTTAACTCTCCCATAATTTCAAGTAGTTTTAAGCTTAAAGGTCTACATTTTTTACTCAAATTCTACATAATGTTAATAAATATAGGCGTCACCAGTCTCCAAACCCTGTGTGTCACTGTACCTAAGTTTAAGGGAATAAGGGAAGCTAAAAAGACTGTGATGTCTGTTTGTACTTGCTCCCATTAAATCTCACTTCTATTTTGCCCCCAACTTTAAAACATATTTTTAAGAAGGAAAAATTTTAAAGGTGTTTATTCAATCTCTACCTAGCAAACTGGCATTGCATTATTTGTAAGAGTGAGTCACTCTAAAATTTGAAAATATACTTGCATTGTTGCTTCTAAATCTGTGCTCTCCCATGTCCACATGTGGCTATTGAATTCTTGAAATGTGACTGGTCTAAATTGAGTTGTTCTATAAATGTGAAGTATATATTGGATTTCAAAGATTTAGTACCTATCCCCCCAAAAAGAATGTAAAATATCTCCTTGAAATTTTAAAAAAGATTATATGTCGAAATGATAACATTCTGGGTATATTATGTTGAATGCAATGTATTAGTAAAATTAGTTTCACTTATTTCTTTTCACTTTTTTATTTTATTTTATTTTATTTTATTTTTTTAAATATATTTTATTGATTTTTTACAGAGAGGAAGGGAGAGGGATAGAGAGTTAGAAACATCAATGAGAGAGAAACATCGATCAGCTGCCTCCTGCACACCTCCTACTGGGGATGTGCCCGCAACCATGGTACATGCCCTTGACTGGAATCGAACCTGGGACCCTTGAGTGTGCAGGCCGACGCTCTATCCACTGAGCCAAACCGGTTAGGGCTCTTTTCACTTTTTTTAATGTGGCCATAGGTAGATTTAAAATTACATATGTGGCTCACATTTTTTGTAGGACAAAACCTCAGTCATTTGTAAATAATAGATTGGCTTTAGTACCAATTCATGAGGAATCCTATTCAGAGAAGTACTGGGTTATTCTTGTATTTTTTTTTTCTTTCTCAAAGCCAGTTCTCACCATGACAAACTTTTCCTCTTACACTCTCTAATCCAGCCGTGGGCAAACTACGGCCCGTGGGCCGGATCCGGTCCGTTTGAAATGAATAAAACTAAAAAAAAAAAAAAAAAAAAAAAAAGACCGTACCCTTTTATGAATGATGTTTACTTTGAATTTATATTAGTTCACACAAACACTCCATCCATGCTTTTGTTCTGGCCCTCAGGTCCAGTTTAAGAACCCATTGTGGCCCTCGAGTCAAAAAGTTTGCCCACCCCTGCTCTAATCCCATAATGACTGCATTTATTTTATTATCTGTCCTATTTTCCTGAGAAATAATGTAATCAGTTAGAGAAGGCATACTTTCAGTTATTTTGTGGCTTGTTAAATTTATTATTTATACCACCGACTTTCCAGAAAAACATAAGTTTATCAGTCTTTAATTTCAAGTCCCTCTTGGGGTGCTTATTAACTATAGGACCCAAATTTATAATAAAACATTTTTAGAAAGGTGATTGCTTAGTAATCAGCTAGAAGCCCGGTGCACAAAATTCCAGCCTGTGCCCTCTTGCAGTCCAGGAGCCTTCGGGGATGTCTGACTGATGGCTTAGGCCTGCTCCCCATGGTCCTAAGCCAGCAGTTGGACATCCTTAGCACTGCCATGGCCCATCTCTCTCAGCCCCGATCGGCTGGACCCCAGCAGCAAGCTAACCTACCATTTGGAGTGTCTGCTCCCTGGTGGTCAGTGCACATCATAGCGACTGATCGACTGGTTGACTCCCCCCTGGTGGTCAGTGCACATCATAGCGAGTGATTGAGTGTCCTTAGCATATCATTAGCATATTACTCTTTGATTAGTTGAATGGACGACTGGACACTTAGCATATTAGGCTTTTATTATATAGGATAGGTTATACATTTTAGGTGAGACAAGTTCTGCTTCATTTTTTTATTTCCTTAAAGGTTGAATGTCCTGGTTGAATGTCATCTGAATCTGATGATGTATTTTCTTTTATTCTATCAATATAATTTGCAAAATTCTGACTGCCAACTGGTGTTCAGTTTTGTACCTCTGATCTAACAGTTTTGATGAAGATGATTTTATATGTGTATCATTGTAGAAATGGATTCATGGACTTTATTAAATCTACAAGCACTTTCTTTTGATGATTTGTGTAGACAGAAAAGAAATAATTGGAGAAAACCAAGAAATAATGTGAGCAAATATGTGACAAAATGCTTTTGTTTTGTTGGAGCAGAGATAAACTTAGAAAGGGTAGGTTAGTGCCACATTCAGGAAAGAGTTACTAAGTTAAAGAATTTCAGTTTTATCCTACAGATGAAAATAAAACATGGAAAGTAGTGTTTTTAGAAAATGAGGCTACCATTACTGTGTGGAAGTAAATTGGAGGGATCTGAGGCTGACGACAGGGAAATAGCATCAGGAAGCCACTTAAATAATTGATGTGTGAGGTGACAAGGAATTTAAGTAGTAGGTTATAAATAATGCATTGCAGCATTCTTTCAGACTTCTTTTCATATGATTTACTTCCTTTCAAATTGATTATTAGCCAATTTTCACAAAATCCTATTAATTAATCACATCTGTCCTCATGTGTCTTAAAGGATATCCACATTAAACCAGAACACTATATTGAATTCATAAAGAAAGAAGATCTGATTTATCTTACATCAGATTCACCTAATGTACTGAAGGAATTAGATGAATCAAAGGCTTATGTGATTGGAGGATTAGTAGATCACAACCATCAAAAGGTACTAAGTTTTTACTTTTGCTTTTGCTTGTACTTAAAATTGATATATCAATTTTCTTAATAATAACAATAATACTTTTTGATAGTAGCAATAATACTGGCGGTAGCTGCTCTCTACTGAGTGCCAGCTATATTTCAATCACCTTTTTGGCTAAGCAAAACATTTCACATACAAGATTGGGCAAATGTAGGTTTATAGTTGTTCATATGGAAAATAATACACTAATTAATAAATAATAATATAAGAATAAACTCTGTGTCTCACATACTCACAACTATAAACCTACTTTTGCCCCCCCCTCCCCCCCCCCGTACATTACTATGGTTAATCCTCACTTATAAACCAGTGAGGTCAGTGCTGATATTTTCTGCATTTTAAAGCTGAGGAAATGGAGGCCTAAAGAAAATAAGTCTAAAATCAATAGTAGTAGGTAGTAAAGCAGATATTTGAAACCTGGTAAATTGTTCTGGAGCCCAGATGCTTAAACAATATACTGTATTGATAGAAGATGCTGCTATTAATCAGTTTTTAGGCCTCTGATAAAATTTATAACAAAACTGATCATTTTTATTTTAAATATGTGATTTTCATGGGATGTGTTTTCTGTTCTCTTATATTTCTACTTTTGTATCTTTCTACCTCCTCCTCATCATTTGAATGAAAAATTACAGAAGTACACTTTCTAAGAGAAAATATCATTTTATACTTTGCCAGCTACTTAACAACATGCTAAATTCAACCCAACTAAAGAAAAAGCATGTTTACTAAGTGTCTGAGGAAATATTGTCATCAGAATAATACAAATTCAGTATTCTTATGTAGCACCACTGTGCAGTAGAACTTTTTCTAATGTTGGAAATACTTACATCATTCTGTCCAGTGTGGTAGTCCTGTGGCTATTGAACACATGAAATGTGTATAGTATAATTGAGAACAGAATATTTTAAAATTGTAACAGATTAAACTTAAATAGTCACATGTGGCTCTTATTGGACAGTGCATCTCTATAGCATCAGAGGGAATTTTATCAGAATGACCTTTAGCCTTTTTAGTGTTTTCTTAGTGAAAATATTCTTTTTTGTTACTTATATAAAACCAGATTTTTATCTTTCATGTTGTATGTGTTTTTGAACTAAAACAATTTTGTTTTCAAAAGCATCTGTCTCAATCATTATTATTTGTCCCTAAAATATGCAAACTACTGGTTGAAAATTTAGTTCTTCCTTCTCTGTACTATCTTTTGGCTGTTTCAGTTCTGGTTAGACCTAGGCTTTAAGGATTTTAATTTTGAGAAGAAAGAAAATTCATATTCAGTATTCTTTTAATTGACAGAAGGGAAAAATTAAATTTATAGGCAATTAAAATTTTTTTTCAATTCAGCTTTTTATAGTATTTGTTTTGGTTATTTGTGCGTCCTAGTGTTATGTAATTGAAACATAATTTTATCTGTATGTCTTTTGTATTCATAAAAAGAATGATGGTGTCTCTCTAGGAGTTCTGATTGAGTATTTTAAATTCTAAGAGAAAGGTGGTATGGAATGGTGAAAAGGTATTTGAATCAGGAGGCATAAGGCAAGTTTTTCCTATGGTTCTACCACTTAGGAGCTTTGTGGCAGAGCAGGGAACATGTCTTTGGTTTCCTCACTTGTAAATTGGTTAAAACAAAAGGCCTAAACATTCCAACTATCCTTATTGTCAAGAGAATATTTCCAAATTAGCAGTCAAACACAGACACACACAAACACACTCGCGTCAGATAATGGTCTCTGAACTAAAGTCTTGCTTAAAAATTATTTATTTGTTGTAGACTTTAAAGAAATTTAATGTTCTAGTCCAAGTTATAGTGTCTTTGTTTTAGGGACTCACATATAAACAAGCATCAGATCATGGAATTGATCATGCACAGCTACCCCTTGGAAATTTTGTGAAGATGAATAGTAGAAAAGTTTTGGCAATTAATCATGGTAAGCTATAAGGAGATAAAGTGAAAATGTACCTGAGTGAACATTGTGAAAATATAAAATATACACCTTGCTAGAAACAAAATTATAAAATGTAATGATTTATAATTTGTTTGAATATAGAAATAATACATGCATATTTTATAAAACTTTGAAAATACAGAAAAACATAAAAATAAATAACCTATAATTTTGCTACCCAGAAATACTTGGTATTAACTTTTTGGTGTGTTTCCTTCCAGTTCCTTCCCTATGCATATATAATATTATTTATAACATAATTGGATTCTTACTCCATTACATAAAATATTATAAATCTGGGTGTTTTCCCTCACTTATAATTATACTAGAGGCCCGGTGCACGAAATTCGTGCATGGTGTGTGTGTGTGTGTGTGTGTGTGTGTGTGTGTGTGTGTGTCCCCGTCCCTCAGCCCAGTCTGCAACCTCTCCAATCTGGGATCCCTCTCACAATCCAGGACTGCTGGCTCCTAACTGCTCACCTGCCTGCCTGCCTGCCTGATTGTCCCTAATTGCTTCTGCCTGCCAGCCTGATCACCCCTAACCACTCCCCTGCCAGCCTGATTGACGCCTAACTGCTCCCCTGTGGCCTGATTGCCCCTAACTGCCCTCCCCTGCCATCCGGGTCACCCCTAACTGTCTTCCCCTGCTGAACTGGTCACCCCCAACTGCCCTCCCCTGCAGGCCTGGTCATCCCTAACTATCCTCCTCTGCAGGCCTGGTCACCCCTAACTGCCCTCCCCTGCAGGCCTGGTCACCCCTAACTGCCCTCCCATGCAGGCCTGGTCACCCCTAACTGTCCTCCCCTGCTG
Source organism: Myotis nattereri (assembly GCF_964212035.1). Taxonomy (NCBI): domain Eukaryota; kingdom Metazoa; phylum Chordata; class Mammalia; order Chiroptera; family Vespertilionidae; genus Myotis; species Myotis nattereri. The sequence continues at coordinate 163,159,026 of NC_138075.1, forward strand.
GCCCGGTCACCCCTAACTGTCCTCCCCTGCTGGCCTGGTCACCCCTAACTGTCCTCCCCTGCAGTCCTGGTCTCCCCTAACTGTCCTCCCCTGCTGGCCTGATTGCCCCAAACTGTCCTTCCTTGCCAGCCTGGTCCCCCCCAACTGCCCTCCCCTGAAGGCTTGGGTCCCCCCCAACTGTCCTTCCCTGTCAGCCTGATTGCCCACAGCTGCCCTCCCCTGTTGGCCATCTTGTGTGTTGGAGTGATGGTACATTTGAATATTAGCTCTTTATTAGATAGGGTTTTTCATGTCATTGAATTATTGTTAATGGCTATATAATATTCATCATCTGAATATATAATAATTAACCATTCTTCTTTTTGGTGTGTTTCCTTCCAGTTCCTTCCCTATGCATATATAATATTATTTACAACATTCTTCTGTTGATGATTTTTTTGGTTACTATTGTAAATAACATTATAAAGGACATTCTTAGACATTTGTATGGAGTTTTTAGTAGAGATTTTTGTTGATGCACAACTGTTTATTGGGCTCTTTTTATGTGCTAAGAACTTTGTGGTAGACTATAGGGAGTTATATAAATGAATTTACTGATTCCAGGACTGAGCTTCTAAGACCTTTGATAGACTGTGGAAATTACTTTTCCATGAAGTAATCCAAATTGACCCTTCAACCATGTATTAATGTGAGAGTAATTTGGAGACAGTATTAAATTTTAACTCTAAATATGAAACAAAAAGCAGGCAAGATGTTCCCTAGAGGAAGTGGCGCTGTATATGAAAAATAGAAGAAATTTAGATTAATCCTAACCTTTTTTTTCTAGTTTTATGTTAGCACATAAAGGATAAAGAAGTGAAAGGGATAAAGAATAGGAAGGAAGCAAAAAAGATTCTCTGTGTATTAATTATTACTGACAAGGAATAATGGTAAGCTTCTAAGTGCTTAAGAATGGAATTGAGAAAAAGCTAAAGAACAGGCTTGAGAGCTTTGGGGCAACTTGATTCTGAGAGCCAATAGGGAAACAAGGTGATAAGAACAAAGTAGAAATTATTAGGACATAGTATCAATGCATTTTAAAATATAGTGTGCAACATTGTGATGAACTTGGCTGAGAAATGTATAGAGTTTGTCTTTGTTTCAGTGTTTGAGATTATTCTGGAATACCTGGAAACAAGAGACTGGCAAGAAGCATTTTTTACTGTTTTACCTCAAAGGAAAGGAGCTGTTCCCACAGACAAAACCTGTGAAAGTTCTTTGCATGACAAGACATCTGCTAGGGTTAAAGGTGGATTGGACAGTGATTCCAGTGAGGAAGAAACTAGCAGAAATGAACTAGATTCACCACATGAAGAAGAAAAGCAGGATAAAGAAAATAGCACTGAATCTACAGTGCACTCTATACCATAGGAATGTCATCTGGGTGTTTTTGTGTGTGTGCATTTTTTTTTTTTTTTCTGGTTAAGGAAAAACTAAGAGAAAATGAGGTGCTTCATAGAATATTCCAATTGGAAGAAAATTTTATTTTTTGTTATTTCTGTTGTGAATACTATAGAGTAGATAAACTTACAGAGTGGATAAAAAGTCCTTGTAAGAAAGTATTTTTTGTTTTTGCATAAGATTTTAAAAAGATGTAATTTTTAAAAATAGTCTTCTAAGCCTCAAATAAGTTTTTTTGAGGATTTTACTTTAATAATAAATCTTCATTCTCTTATTTACTGGGTTGTATTATTCAGAATGTGCCTTCTGATCCTTTAGTTTTATTATTTTATGTTTATGTCAATGTCTTTCTGATTTATGACTATTTGTGGAGCAGATATTCACAAATTTCCTGTAAGTGCACCATTTTCAGTATGGGAAATGTATTTGCAACTTTTATATTCAATTTAATAACTTCAAGGGAATATTGTGATTTTAGGAAAAAGTATCCAATCGATATACTCTACAATTTGTTTCTTTTGTACTATGGACTTGTCTCTATTTCTGCCTCTTGGTGGTTCTAATGTAATCACTGAAGAATTAATCTAATATATTTTTATTTTATTTTTTAATATATTTTTAAATTCAAACAATGGTGGTAAATTATTTCAATTACAAACTTAATTTTTCAGGCTAGACTATATTAAAAGGCCATTGAAGGATCAATTTTATCTTTACTTAAAAAGAAATAGCTCTCAGCAGCTATCTTTTCGTTCTATATAAACTTTTTAAAGTTTTTTTGAAAATCGGTTGATTTTTAAAGTAAATAAATTTATATGTGCATCTGCCTACTATCATAAGCAAACTAATGTAAATATATATTTCTGTAACTAATATAAGCATGTATGAAAATATTCATATACTGTATGTACATGTTTGTCCACATCATGTATGATTCTTATTTAACGATAAACAGGATTGAGTTACCATATATGTGTATTTGTGTGAATGGTTGTGTTCAACAATACTAAGGAATTTGAATTTCCTGAAGTGCAAAATCTATAACTAAACATTTGTATAAGGACATTGGCAAGGGAATAAGGGGCTAAATGAGATGTTTTAGTTTCCTACCAGGAACTGAAGAGTAGTTATGTTTAAAGTAAGCAATTCTTCTTTGTCACAGCTATAGTAAGATTTCAGAAGCCTTCCTTGATGATCAATGAAGTTTCTGTTCTTTTTACTCACTGGCATCTTAAATTATATACACACTAGAGGCCCAGTGCACAAAAATTTGTGCACTCAGGGTGGGGGGTCCCTTAGTCCGGCCTGTGCCCTCTTGCAATCTGGGACCCCTCGGGGGATGTCCACCTGCTGGCTTAGGCCTGCTCCCTGGAGGATTGAGCCTAAGCTGGCAGTCAGACATCCCTCTGGCAGCCCGGGAGCCCTCAGGGGATCTCCGCTTGCCAGCGGGGAGCAGGCCTAAGCTGCATTCGGACATCCTTAGCGCTGCTGAGGAGGCAGGAAAGACTCCCGCCATCACCGCTGTACTGGCAGCCATTAGCCTGACTTGTGGCTGAGCAGAGCTCCCTCTGTGGGAGCACACTGACCACCAGGGGGGCAGCTCCTGCATTGAGCGTCTGCCCCCTGGTGGTCAGTGTGTAACATAGTGACCAGTCATTCCCAGTCATTCTGCTGTTAGGGTCAATTTGCACATTACCCTTTTATTATATAGGATAGAGGCCTGGTGCACAGGTAGGGGCCAGCTGGTTTGCCCTGAAGGCTGTCCCAGATCAGGGTGGGGGTTCCACTGGGGTGCCTGGCCAGCCTGGGTGAGGGGCTGATGGCTGTCTTCAGGCTGGCCACACCTCCTTCTGGGTGGGGGTCCCCATTGGGGTGCCTGGCCAGCCTGGGTGAGGGGCTGAGGGCCATTTTCAGGTTGCCCACAGCCCCTTCGGGGGGTGGAGGGGGTCCCGCTGGGGTGCCTGGCCAGCCTGGGTGAGGGACTGATTGCTCTTTGCAGGCTGGCAAGCCCCCCGGTGGGGACCCTCACCCCATGAGGGTGTGGCCAGCCTGGGTGAGGGGCTGAGGGCCATTTTCAGGTTGCCCACAGCCCCTTCAGGGTTGGGGGGGGGGGTCCCCGCTGGGGTGCCTGGCCAGCCTGGGTGAGGGGCTGATGGCCGTTTTCAGGCTGGCCACGCCCCCCAGCGACCCAAGCTTTCAGCCTCTCCTTTTTTTCTTTTCTTTTTTCTGGTATTTATCTTCTATAATAGAAACTGTGTAGCCTTGAGTGGAGCCCAGGTTCGGCCAGGGCAGGTGGGAAGCTTGGCTTCCTCCCTCGCCAGGGGCAACCCAAGCCTCCTGCTCGCTCCAGTTCCATGGCTGCCACCATCTTAGTTGGGTTAATTTGCTTACCTGCTCCTGATTGGCTGTTGGGTGTGGCTTGTGGGCATGGCTTGAGCATAGGAGGGACAGTTAATTTGCATGTTTCTCTTTTATTATATAGGATTTGTTAGAAAGTTTATTGGATTTAGTATAGATTTTCTCTGTCTCTTGGTTTTGTTGCTTTATTCTTAGTAATCTATACTAATAAAAGGGTAATATGCTAATTAGACTGGATGTCCTTCTGGACAAAGCCATGGTGGTGGGTGCCAAGGCAGAGGCAATTAGGGGTGATCAGGCCGGCAAGGGAGAGGAGTTAGGGGGATCAGGCCAGCAGGGGAGTGCAGTTAGGTGGATCAGGCTGGCAGGGGAGGGCAGTTAGGGGGATCAGGCTGGCAGGGGAGGCCAGTTATGGGGATTAGGTCGGCAGGGAGAGCAGTTAGGGCAGCTGTGGGCAAACTACAGCCCGCGGGCCGGATCCGGCCCTTTTGAAATGAATAACACTAAAAAAAAAAAAAGACCGTACCCTTTTATGTAATGATGTTTACTTTGAATTTATATTAGTTCACACAAACACTCCATCCATGCTTTTGTTCCGGCCCACCGGTCCAGTTTAAGAACCCATTGTGGCCCTCGAGTCAAAAAGTTTGCCCACCCCTGAGTTAGGGGGATCAGGTGGGCAGGGGAGAGCAGTTAGGGGGATCAGGCAAGCAGGCTGGTGAGTGGTTAGAAGCCAGCAGTCCCAGATTATGAGAAGGATGTCCAACTGCCGATCCCACAGGGATTGGGCCTACACCAACGGACATTCCCCAAGAGGTCCCATATTAGGGTGCAGGCCGGGCTGAGGGACACTCCCCCTCCTCTGCATGAATTTCATGCACCGGGCCTCTAGCTATTATAGTTACCCCTTTAAACTAAGGTCTGTGAGCAAGGTACATAAATACCAAGTCCCTACAATTCTAGACGAACAAAGCTTAGTCTTAAGTTGTATTTTTCAAAGGTTCAGGTTTTTCTGAGTAAACAGGGTTAAGTAGCATGATATACTATACCTTTTACTTAAATTGTTCCATAAGGAATAGGCACAGTTTAATTTTGAAAGGTGGGGAAAATCATTACCGGCACTATGTACATAGCTTAATTTTCCCTATCTATAAAAGCTCTATATTTCCTAGGACTACCATAACAAATTAACACAAGTTGGGTGGCTTAAAACAACAGAAATTTATTATCTTACAGTGGAGGCTACCAGTCCAAAATCAAGGTGTCGGCAGTATCTTGTTCCTTGCAAAAGCTATAGTGAAGAATTATTTCTAGTCCTTAGCTTTTGGTGGTTGTCAGCAATCTCTGGTGTTCTTGGCTTGCAGCTGCATCACTCCGGTTTCTGCTTTGTCATCACATGACCTTTCACCCTCTGTCTCCTGTCCTGTGCCTGTGTCTGTGTCCTTCTTCTTATACCTATCATTGGATTCGATTTCACCCTAATTCAGTATGACCTCATCTTAACTTGATTACATCTACAAAGCCCCTAAGGTTGCATCCACAAGTACTAGATAGTATGATTTGAACACATCTTTCAGGTGGACACACTTCTATCTACTACAAGTCCATATCTTATTTAGGCTGCTGATGACAAGAAGATGAAGATTACAATTAGAAATAATTTCTGAGGTATTTAAAATTTTGTTTTTGAAGTAATAGTAATCTTTTTTCTTAATATATTCTTTTCCCTTAACACACTTTTGGTTTGTTGAGGTACCTTACTATTTAAAACCAGTAATATTAAAGTCACTTGTATTGGAACATAATAAAGGTGAGAAATTCAGTTAGTATTTAAATATCCAAAAAGTGATATGCCTGCTGAAATAATAGGATTTTCTCTCATATCATTTCTTAAAAATCTGTGGTCTTCATAAAGCAAGCTCATTGTATGGGAAAGAGCATTCTTTAGACCAGTGGTTCTCAACCTTCCTAATGCTGTGACCCTTTAATATATTTCCTCATGTTGTGGTGACCCCCAATTTTATTGTTACAAATTGAACATAATTAAAGCAAAGTGGTTAATCACAAGAACAATATGTAATTATATATGTGTTTTCCGATGGTCTTAGGCGACCCCTGTGAAAGGGTCGTTCGACCCCCAAAGGGGTCACGACCCACAGGTTGAGAACCACTGCTTTAGACCAACGATTTTCAGCCTTTTTCATCTCCTGGCACACAAACTAATTACTAAAATTCTGTGGCCCACCAAAAAATATATATATTGCCAAACTGACAAAAAAATAGCTATATTTATTCATTCACACTGGGCAGCGATTATGTTTGCAGTTGTCTTTTTTTTTTTTTTTTTTTTTTTTTTTACAATCTAAAGGAAAAGAGGTCAGGGTTCCTAATAGGTATTGTAGATTTTAAAAAAAAATTGTGGCATGCTGGTTGAAAATTGCTGCTTTTCACTGATTCCCCAGAGATCACTGCATTGCCACTTTGAAGCATTTGAAAAATACTGGAAACTGAAAAAGGAAAATAGGAAGCAATTCTGAAGGAATATCTTTTGGGAGCTCAATGAACAATTATGAAACACACAAATTACTGATAATTACCAAATAAAGTGATGTGTCATTTCACTTTATATATGGAAAGGGCCACTGAGGAGATACAGGTAAAAGGCAAGAGTTGTCCATAGAGCACTGAGAACATGTACAGACAGCAGTTGTAAAAAGGAAAAAAGAATGGCAGGGATTAGCATTAATGACAGCAATGGCCTATAGTGCTCATTAAACTGATCTCACTTAGCATAGAGATGATTATTTGTTTTCCTAGCACCCTGTCAGGCACAGAGAGTAGGCACTTAGGAAAGGTGAAGAAAGGAACTCGTGACAGAATGAAAAGATAATAGTGTTAGTTGAGAGAGTAGGCTTAAATCTCAGCACTGCCATTTGTTAGTCATGTGACTTTGGGCAACTTCTTCAACCTTTGTGTGTCTCAGTGTCCTCATTTGTAAAACGGGAATGTTTTCCCATTTGACCTTTAGGATTGAGCAATCAATTGGTTTGAAACCAAGCAGCTAACTTGGTACTAGTCTTGTACTGACATTCCTTCCATTTGCCTCATTTCCCTTGTTTCTCATTCTCCGTTTTTGACATAGCCTGACTGAAAAACAAACAATAATATGCTTTGTTTAAGGCTCTGCTTTTTGAGGAATCCACTAGGTGAGATTTTTAAAATACAAACTTTCTAAATTACCAGAGTGACTACTCATCAGATAAAATATGGAAATCACAGATCATTTAGTGAAACATTTTTAAAAGCAATACAAACAATCATAAAGAGCTAATATGTTAATTACACCAGATGGTGGAACGAACTTCCAGAACGACCAGTGGGCGGGGCCATGAGGTAGCTGGGGCTGCGATGGGCCAAGGCAGCTGAGGCTGTGAAGGCCCAGCCCTTTGCACAAATTTCGTGCATCGGGCCTCTAGTGCTAACATAAAACACAATAACTGCACAAGGCCAAATCTCTCCTATCAGCAAGTACAAATGTTCTAAAATCACTGAAATTGGATTTTAAATACCCAAAGCCTAAACATATGCTGTTTTGAAATAAAGTTACTCAGCAATGTTGAAAATAAAAGAATACAGAAAAGCATATTGAGCTAACAAAAGAAAAAGAAGACAAATCACAATGTTCGCATTGGAAAAGATTCAACACATTACAAATGGGGAAGAAGGGCATGTTGTAATGTTCAAGAAAGCAATCCTTAGTCAAGATCAGACAGTTGTGAATATCTCTATGCATCTGATAGCATAGTATTCAAGTTCATTAAGAAAAACTTCAGAAATTACATTAATAAGAAATGCATTAGTATAAGGAGACTGATCCATGCTTTCCAACCCATGACAGCTCAAATGGACAAGAGAAATATATGGGAGATGTTAATGCTATAATTAATGAGATATAATTGATTATATATATATATATGTAAAGTTCTGTAGTCTAAAAGCAGTTTTCCAGTGCCCAAGGAATGTTCATAAACATATATATGTAAATATTTCTCTCTTTTCTCCGTGTCCAACGTGGCTAGAGAGCAGTCTGGTCCCTGAGTAGGGACGGCTGGGGATTGAGAAAATGGAAGAAAGAGACAGACACAGGTGGAAGAAAAAAGCTGGGTTTGGATGGGACCACTCTGATATCTGATGGAGAGACAGGGACTGGGACCCAGAGCCGATAAAGCATGTTTATTTTATACAGCAAAAAACAGGAAGTTTTACTACAAGACAAAGGAGATTATGTGCATTCTTGGGTGGGCCCGAGTCCTATTCATTCCTGGTGCTTGGCTGGATTTAAATAACAAAACCCACCCCCTGGCACCTGGGCTGAAGGTCAAGCTGACAACACTCCTGCTTTTTGGCAAAGTGGCTTTACCAGGACGTGGCTTTGCCAACATCACTGGCTTCAGCTGACAATAATTAAAGAAATGCCCATGTGCCTTCTCAGGCGCGCGCTCTCTTTCTCTCTCTCTCTCTCTCTCTCTCTCTCTCTCTCTCTCTCTCTCTCCCCCCCTCCCTCCCTCTCTCTCTTATATATCCACAAAGGAAAATAAGTTTAAAAGTAGAAATAATATAAGCAACTTCTATGATAATAATACATTAAAGTGGAAAATAAATTTGTGGAACAGGAGAAAAACCTTACCACATAGAACTTGTTATTTAATGTCAGATGTAAAAAGCAGTGTTAGAGATAAAGTTGGTCATGACAATTATAAAATTCTAAACTATGTTTACACATCACTTCAAAATATATGCATAAAATAAACAGAATTACAAAGACCACTGAATTATACATCTACCATAATAGTTGGAAAAATTTAGTACACATCTTTATTATTGATTAATCAATCACCAAGGTAAAAATTAGATAGGATATGTAAGATTTGAACAACAAAATTAACACGTTTGTTTTAATATATCTACAACTTTGTGTCCAACCGCTTTTAAATTTACATTCTTTCAAGTTATATGGAACAAGTTATATGTTTTGAAATCAGAGAATATAAAGCTTTCAACTTTTTTTTAATTCATTGTCCTTTGAGATTCCATACAAATTTTAGGATGGCATTTCTATTTCTGTAGGAAATGTCATTGGGATTTTGATAGGGATTGCATTTATTTATAGATCTCTTTGGGTAGTATGGACACTAATTATTTTCTTCCTCTTATTATCTAATTTGTATGTCTTTTTTTTTCTTGTCTGATTACTCTGGATAAAACTGTTAGTACTTTGTTGGATAGAAGTGGTGAGGGTGGGCATCTTTGCCTTGTTCTGATCTTAGAGGATAAACTTTCAGTCTTTCCCTCATTGAATACAATATTAGCTGTGTTTTTCATGTATGGCTTTTTCCATTAGGTTCATTTCCTTCTACTCCTGGTTTATTGAGTATTTTTATCATGAAAAGGTGTTAAATTTTGTCAAATTCTTTTTCTGCATTGATTGAGATGATGGTGAGATTTTTGCTATTCATTTTGTTAATGTGGTATTACATTGATTGATTTTCAGACACTGGCCCATCATTGCATCCAGGTATTAATCCCACCTTAAAAACTTATGCTAATAAATTTTATGGGGTATGGTCTTGATACATATCAGTAGTGCCTAGTGGTTAAGCACATAGATTCTAGCCACATTTTGAAACACTCACTAAACCCTTGTGTTAGAGAAAGTTAACTGCCCACCAAAATTCAATTTTCCTTTCCATAGACTATAGTATAGTACTGGAATATGATTGCTACTTAAGAATTTTATCAGCCCCTTTCAGTTAGACTATTTCTTAATCATGGAATATGATTGGAATTGATGCTTGCCATTTGAAAGCCAAGACTTTCAGCAGATGTACTCTCATTGTGGAAAGCAGAAGGTCCCCCCAAAGATTCTAACCCCTGTGATGTTATATAATAAGGGAGTATTAAATTGCTAATTATCTGACCTTAAGATTATCTTGGATAACCTAGAAAACATCCAGGCCCAATGTAATCACAGGAAGAGAGGGGCAGAAGACTCAGTGTCAGAGTAATGTGTTCTGAGAAAGAATCCACCGGCCATTGTTGGCATTAAAGATAGAAGGGAACCAGGAGCCAAGGAGTGTGGGTAACCTCTAGAAGTTGGAAAAAGCAAAGAAAACATATTTTCCCCTATGGCCTCCAGAAGGAATGTAGCCCTGCCAATCCTTTGACTTTAGCCCATTGAGACCCATTGCAGACCTCTGTCCCCAGAACTGTAAACTACGTTTGTGTTTGTTTAAGCCACGGAGTTTGTGGTAATGTATTACAGCAGCTATAGGAAATTTATACTTTTTTCCACTCTCCTTTTCTTTTGCCAACAGGATGCAGTTGGTGAAACAGTAGGTGATGGTTGAGCCACAAGATGGAAGGATCCCAGACCTCTGGATCACCAATAAAGCAAAGTCATCTGCTGACTTAAAACACACACTTTGAACTCCTAGGTGAGCTATAAACTTCTATTGTGTTTGAAAGATGACACTTGTTACCACTGTATATCCCATCCCAATGAGTAGAACTCTGTATTCCTCAGTTTTCTTATTTTTTTAAAGGAGAGAATAACAATAGTAGCTACCTCAAATAGTTATTGTGACAATTAAAAGTTAATATATCTAGCCCCGCTGGCGTGGCTCAGTGGTTGAACATTGGCCTATGAACCAGGAGGTATCAGTTCGATTCCCTGTCAGGGCATGTGCCCGGGTTGCAGGCTTGATTTCCAGTGTGGGGTGTGCAGGAGGCAACCGATCAGTGATTCTCTTTCATCTCTCCCCCTCCATTCTTCTCTGAAATCGGTAAAAATATATATTTTTAAAAAGTTACTATATCTAAAGTATTTAGAATGATTCCTGACATACTGTAAATACTAAGATTACAAACACACATGAACACATGTACAGACACACAATTTATAGTATCTCTTAAATATCAAGCAAACATTCTAAATAATAAAATGGCTAATTGGTAGATATAATCCAGCAGTACACTGATAGAATAATAACCATGGCCCAAGAGTGGTTTTATTTTAAGGAAAAATACAAATGCTCAATATTAGGAAATTTGTTAATATCATTCACAATTAGAAATGAGTGGGAACTAGTTTCTTTCTGGCTTATAAATTAGGGATAATTTTTATAGCTTTTCCTTTTTGGAAGGAGGTGAGCATTTTTTCATAATATCCCAACAACATTTTAACACTGTAGATTATAGAAATAAGCTCAGATGTTAAAATTCTGTTTGTGTCTCTGTCAGAGTTTTCAGCAGGTGTGGAATCATAACTGCTTAAATTTGATTATGGATGATTTTTCTAACATCAGGGCCCGATTGGAAATATAGTATATAAATAAACATTTTTTTTTTACAAATGATGTTAAAATTAACTACAAATAGAAATATTGTCTCCAGTAATATTTGTTTAGTAGCATTATATGCTGGTGCTTTGAGATTTACATGTGCCACCTGGTTAGAGGAGCTGTTGACTCCTTGATACCAAAATATTTAAAAAATAATAATTTGATGTTGTAACAAAGTGAAGCTCATGTGTATGAGAGAATTAGCCTAGTTTAGATTTTCTACCTTTGGTATGTTAAAGGAGAAAATGTTCTCTGGGGAGGGAGATTGTATTCTGGGTGTATACTCCTTGCTGACATTGGTTTTGTTGATATGCTCTCCTGAGTTTTAGGCCTGGGAGGAGAGTTTGATTTGCTGAAATATTCTGTAACTGGGATTGTCATCTTATTTCTTCTTATAAACATTGCAGGTTTGTGCTCAGCCTCTAAAATAGAAAAAAAATCGAAATAAGATCATAATTGAGACATGGGACACAACTTCTGCCATGTTTTAGTAGCAAATAACATACAAAAAATCTATATGAAGTTTAGGTGAACCAAATATGCTCCAAATTCATAAAATAATCTATTCTCATCTTTTGTATCATCTGCTCACCTTGAATGAGTTATTTGTTCTATTGCATGTAGGTATGTTCTTTGCTCTTAGAATTAAACATTACTTTGATAAGAATAAATTAGGGCTTTTGATGGGCATCATGGGACTAATGAGAAAAAGGAGAAGGATCTATTGTCTTGATAGACAAAAAATGGACAAGTTTGTTAAAACAACTTATTTGCACTCATGAGACCTCTATAAGGCCTACACAGTCATATCCAAGGAAGAATAAGGATTTGGGGAGATGCTAAATATCAACACTGGGCGCAAAGGTGTATGATTTAGGGATTCTTATACAAAAGTTTTCCAGATATCTATACAGGGTAAAATAGATTTGGGACCTACAGGTAAAACATAAAACTGAATAATAGAAACATCACTATCAGGATTTTGTAGTCCTGCGGTGAAGAGTTTTATAGAAGACAGATATAATAGACAGTCCTTGGCATGTCAGAATAAGGGGATATTTTCTAACTTCTAAAGTACACTTATTATTGCCTATTAGCAGATAGAGCCCCTTTTGGGTTGGTTAACTCCAACAGAACCCGCTAGCATCTAGAGTGACCTCCAGGAATTCTAATTAATTACCACGTCATTCCTGGTTTAAGGGGAACTTGTAAAAATAATAAGGCAGACTTTTGTTTGAGGCTAGTAGACATAGTTTATAGCCATTGCTCTATGGTCATTGTTACTGTGCTTATTTTAAGGCTAGGAGGTACCAATCCCACAAGGATATTTCAGTGGGGCTATTTTGGATCAATGTAGGTCTTTCCACAATTCTTGAGTTTTTGTGGTCCAAATCATAGTCTGGGGCTGGGCTTCTGGGAAGGACACAAAACTGCTCCTCTCTTTCATATACCAGCTATCTCATGGTGCACCTGCTGGCTGATTGCCATTTTACTGTTTTCTCTGGTTGACTTTGTGTCTAGTGAAAATCATTTGGCTCAATGACAGTTAAGCTGTGAAGAACCAAAACTCTGAGATCATTGTCTTTTTGTTAAGTCAATCCAGGGCTCCTCCTGTCACCTAGAGTTCCCTGTGTCCTTCTGTCTTGCTTCTCAAAGAGTGTCTGTCCCTGAGGCACTTAACCTTTCAAAACAAATTTATGTCAAATGTATCTCTATGAGAAGTTCAGCAGATGCTGCCCCTTAGAGTAGCTGGAAGTCACTATTGTAGTTTACTAGTGAGTTACTTACTAGGCTCCTTATAACAATTCAGTAATTATCACAAACTATACTTAACCTTTTGGTACCACCTTATTTTCTTCAGATCCTTGACTTGACACTCTAAATCAATTGGAGAAAATGAAAATGAAATTCACAGATACAAATAAGTATAATAAGTATTTTCTATAGGGTGCATTGTCATCATATAAGCTAAGTAATGTTGTCTTAAATAGCCTATTCCAATTCTTTGTGTTTCAAAGTAGATAGTATTAAATGTATTTTCCAATGAAAAATTCTTCTGACTTTAGGTAAATATCTAAACTAGTACATCATACTAAGGTAGAGAGACTGACCCTGACAACCTCCCAGTTTCTAATTTTTTTCTTTTAGTCCTCACCTGAAGATTCTTTTTTTTTTATTGATGAGGGAGGGAGGGAGGGAGGGAGGGAGGGAGAGAGAGAGAGAGAGAGAGAGAGACAGACTGACATCTGTTAATCAGTTGCCTCCCATATGTGATTGAATACCCTGACCAGGAGTTGAACCCACCAGTCTTCAGTGTCTGGGACAATGCTCTAACCATTTACCAACACCAGTCAGGGCATGCCGATTTCTAATTTTATGAAACTAAGGTGGAGACAAATTGCAATGCTACAAAATCTTCCTCTGTCTGAATGCTTTTTAAAGTGACCTATTATGTGTTTTGAATATTTACTGTCTCTGAATTTAAGTTTTATTCAACTTTTAATTTTAAAGCAACCAGATTCTCTCTCCCAGCTTAAATAGCATCTTACCGCATTCTTTCATCATGATGTTATACACAAAGATGCATTTTCTTTTGTCATTGAAATTATAAGATTTAGAAAGAATTTCAATTGAAATATTTCCCAATCCCCTTAATAGTTATTTTTCCCTCTGACAACCCCCAGGAGTATGCCAAAGATAATCAAGTAAAGCAATGTACTTTAACCTTCCATTGTTTATACAAAAAAGTGATGCCTCTATGATACGCATTTAACAAGCTATACAATAACAATACAATTTAGATTTTCTTTATAGCTTTTATTTTTAAATAAACTAAAAAAATATACTATATTTTCTTAGATTTTGGGTGGCTACTCTTGTCCTTAGAGCAAGTATGTCAAACTCGTGGCCCATGGGCCACATGCCTCTTTTATTTGGCCTCTGTTAGCCTTTGAGTTTGACATGCTTGCCTTAGAGGAAAGAAAAGTTTGCTCAAAAAGAAAAGTTATTGGGTACGAAAGACCTAACCTCTGCAAAAATGCTCTGAAAAATAGTATTTAGCCCTAGCTGGTTTGGCTCAATGGATAGAGCACTGGCCTGCGGACTGAAGGGTTCCAGGTTTGATCAGGGCACATGCCTGGGTTGCAGGCTCGATCCCCAGTAGGGGGCATGCAGGAAGCAGCCGACCAATGATTCTCTCTCATCATTGATGTTTCTCTCTCTCTTCCTTTCTAAAATCAATAAAATATATATATTAAAAAATAGTATTTAGAGTGATTTTCATTACATTTATGAAAGTGAAAAAAACCTACAAAACTAAATACACATTGTTGTCATTTACTGGATAAAGAGGAGTCTTAAAAACTCAGCATGTTTCTAAATATAATGAAAAGAGAATTCAAAGTCTTCATGCACATATGCCCTCTATGTGGCCAGGGTGTCTAATTACCTGGCCAGTTGATGTCCTTCTCCAGGTCTGGTCAGCACTTTTGATTTCACAGGTGAATATGAAGGAGATTTAACTTTGGTTAGCTTCCCAGTCACCGCTGCTGGTTCCGCGGAGACGCTTCTTCTCAGAGGGCGAGTCAACAAGTTTATCTCAGACAGCTCAGCATGAATCAAAGCTGAGACCCACTCTTTCTCTGATTTAACAAAAGGGGTGAGAGCGGCATGAAGGTTGTAATGATCACTGTCTAGAGACACACTGAACTACTTTTCTTACCCAGCACGCCGGTGTAAAGGCTGCTGATCTGTTTTCTGGGTGGGCCCCTATGTGTGAATCAACATTTCTGCAGAGAGGTTGGCTTACAACAACCTAGTTTCTGATGACCTGTGGTACTGTAGTGCCCAGAGTAGTTAACTCGCTGAGGGATTGCCCATGAATGGCAGTGGACTAGTTTTCAAATATTGAGTACAAATCTCAGCCTTACAGGCCACTGCCACATGAAAAAAGAAAAGAAAAGAAAAAGTATACCTCTAAAAATAATAAGTACAATGTTATCTTACAGATGGATAGTTAAATCATAGTTACAAGCATATCTAGAAAGAAATACACTGTTCACTGAAATGATGCCTGTGATAGTTTTATTTATTATTATTGGTCTTCTTTTATTTTTTTTCTGGCTCCTCCCCGGCCCCTAGCAATAAGCACTTATTTCTTGTGTAATTTTTTGTTTCAGTCTTAAAAAGGAAATATTATAGAGAGTAACTAGAGACTTCTTACTCCCAAATACTTCTCAATTGCCTGCCAAGTAGTCTTGAATTCCTGGGGTAAGGAACTATTTCCCAAATGCTCCCACTTAAAATATTACTCTGTTTTGGCACATTGGTATTTCCGAACTTTGATTAGTGCAATGGTTCTCAAATAGTTGTCCCCAGACCAGCATTATTGACATCATCCCCGGGGACTTCTTAGAAATGCAAATTCTCAGGTTTTACCCACCTCAGATGTTTGGCCTCCATCAGCCTGATGACTAGCTAGGTGTGAGGATAGCTGCTCTATGCTGTTTATGGTTGTCCCATTAAGACTGGCATGTGTTTTCATGGACTAGGCCAAGAAGGGCCTAAAGGAGGCTAGGAGATGGTTTGGGTGGGGAATTGGCAGAGCTGTTAGAATCTGGATCTTGGACGGCTATGCTATTGCCATCCATACCAAAGGGAGAAACAGGCTCTGTGTTAATCTCACCTTTTGAACTTGCGTGAAGCAGCCACTGTAGAACTTCGGCCAGAGAATCAGTATGTAAAATGTTACAGAGCTTTGCCAGAATCTGATACAGAATATTAGAATTACATGGTGAGCAAATAAATGGCACAAGGCTTATAAAGTTCCCTTTACTTTCTCCAGTCTCATCCTCCCAGATGTCACTATGTACACAGTGTTCAATTAAATCAACTGGGATTTTAGCTCGGGAGCCAGCAGAATCTTTAAAGAAGCAACACCTCCAATACAGGTAGTAATAGTTTAGGTTACAGGATGCGGTTTTCCTTGTTTTGTCTGTTCATTACCAACATTATCTGGAGGAGACATTTGTTTTTCTTCTTTTGGGGAATTGATCCTTTCCCTTTGCACCATAGGATTCTAATGGGGACCTTCCAGTCACAGCACTGTCCCCTCTGTACTGCTTGCTCCTCTCTACAGGGGTGAATCGAGCTGGATTCATCATTGTTCTTCAGTTCCCTGAATAGTGATTGGCCCAATGGGATAGGAATCTAATTCCTGTTTGTAAATTGGAATCCTTCTTTGACAGTTTTTATCAGGAGGTAAGGGCTGAAGTGTGGATGATAGAGGAGATTAATATATGAAATAATGAATTCTAATGAAATGGACTATAATAAGTATTAAAGTGCAAAGTATTAAGCTCATGATATTTCCAGTTTGGCCCTAAACTCCATCTGCTGTTAGAATTTAGACATATCTGAAATTCATGCCTCTCTCCTTAACTTCGGTCCTATGTAACCATCAGTCTACTAGATGTATCCATTTAGCTGTACTATAGTTACTTTGCACAAAATATCTAAAACTAAATCTCCATCTTTCCCTCCCTAAAACCTGCACTGAACTCGCTGTTCCTCCCGGTTCCCCTGTCTCAGTGCACAGCAGGAGCATATATGAATGTATGTCCAAGGCACAGCCTGGGATTCATCCTGGACAATGCCAAACAAGTTCAGTAAACTCTTCCTTCTAAACACTTCTCAGGTATTTCCATTTCTCTCTATTGGCACAGCCCTGACAACCCAGTCTCACCCATCATCAATTCTTCCTGGAGATACTGCAGCATCTTTTTTCCTAGTTTCTCTGCCTGAAATATTTTTTAAAAATGCTATTAACTCAACAAATATTAGTGTCTGCCATTGAGCTAGATACTGGAGATACAGAATTGAAATTAAAGGGCAGAAAAATCCACTGCTTTATATTGAGCTTTGTTATATTATTAAGATTCTTGTCCTCAGTAATGTCACATCCTGAAGACAGCAAATTAAATTTGCTCCTAATTTTACAATAAATCAATAGCTATGGCAAAAAATAGGAAGAAGAACCCTTTGTACCCTCTGGGCCACTCCGCCTCTAATGGTATTTTCATCAATATGGTGATTGTGTATTACTCCCAGCTTCTTTAACTCATAGATTACCCATTGATCAACTTTGAAAGAATATAAGCATCCTTTTAGTGAGAGGGAGTGGAATATGCTCTCCCTTCTTTTCACTGAGTTTTGTTACAGAAGGTAGTAAATATATTGGCAGGTGAGTTTCATCTGTTGAAATTTGATTTTAGGATTTGGGAGTATAGGTCCATAGTAGCCCCTACTGTGGGGCTAGAATACCCTATTGGTTTTATGAGGTTTGACCTTTCTGGGGTCTCAACTGAATTCCTGGTGTGTTCAACAAGGTCTCTTCAATCTGGCAGGTCAGGAGTCCAGCTTCTCTAAGCAACGTGCTGCCTCTCATCAGCCTCCTTCCGCCAGGTTTCAGAATCGCCTCCTCTGCAGTCAGAATCTCCTCCTCTGCAGGCGCAGCTTACTTATACTGGACTAAAGACTCGTGCAACCCTGGGCAGATTTTTGGAGCTCATTCTCTCCACAGACCCCTTTTCCTCAGGATCTTAATTTCCAGCTGCTTCAGCATCCCCCAAACATGACATCATTATCCTTTACTGTTAATGTAGGTCCTTATCAGGATTATTCAGTAACAACCCTTAAGAGCATGTCAAACTCACAGCCGTGGGCCGCACGCAGCCCACAATGAATATTTTTGCAGCCTAGCCAATATAACGGTGTGAGCAGTTGTTTACAGTTATGAAAGGAATAAGTCTCCTGTCAGACCCAGAATTACTGACATTCACCTTGGGTCAGTTTTGGAAGTAATCACGGCAAACAAGATTTCCCCCAAAGTAGGAAAGATGGTAGCAGAGAAGAAATTCCAAGTGCCAGGAAGAAAACATTAATTTTATCATTGCTCTTGTTCTTTTTTATACTATACTTTTTGAAACAAACCTACATTTCTATGAAAATTGAAGCTTTTGTTTTGTTTTTTTGCGGCCCACATAAACTTAAACCCTGTTTATTTGTTCCAAGTTAGCTTTTGAATTTGACATGCTTGCCTTACAACATGCCCTGTTAATTTGCAATTGCTACTACTGATACTTATTTTAAAATTCTGGTCAGAGTTATCATTACAATATTTTGGCCCTTAATTCATTGTAGTGAGTCTTACAGTGAGGTAAGGTGGAAGCTACCATGGATCTAAAGAAGGGAAACATGGGAAACATAGGACCAAGCTTGTTTGGCAAATGCCAAGCCTTTCATTATGTCTAAACCAAATGCTGTGGGGGGTTTTGTTTTGTTTTGTTTTTAATTTTTATTGGATTGGAGTGCCATTTGTTAATAAAACTATATAGGTTTCAGGTGTAAAATTCTATAATACATCATTGTATATTGTATTGTGTGTTCACCCCCCAAAGTCAAGTCTCCTTTTGTCACCATTTGGTGCCCCTTTATCCTCTTCTACCCCCTTTTCCTCTGGTAATATCCATACTGTTGTCTATGAGGTTTTTAAAATCCTTCACCTTAAACCAGCGGTTCTCAACCTCCTGGCCCTTTAAATACAGTTCCTCATGCTGTGACCCAAGCATAAAATTATTTCCGTTGCTACTTCATAACTGTAATGTTGCTAATGTTGTGAATCATAATGTAAATATCTGATGTGCAGGATGGTATTAGGCGACCCCTGTGAAAGGGTCATTTGACCACCAAAGGGCTCACGACCCACAGGTTGAGAACCACTGCAAACAAACAAAATCGGGACAGACTCATAGATACAGAAAACAAACTGACAGCTGTCAAACACTGTTTTCTTAAGAGTGATGGGATTCCAAGGAGAAGTAAGACTACAAGATAGCATTAGGCCTTGGATTTCAGGCTAAGTGGTTTTAAATCAATTCAGTTGTCCAAGGGGAACCCAAGAGTTTTAAAGATGCTAAGAGATGTGAATTATTCTTGTTTGTTCATGCTGTAACCAAATTGGAGATTAAATAAACTTGCCCCTTACTTTGATTTCCTGGTCCAGGTAGTTTGGTATGCATATGGTGCTCTCCTGGGCGTTAGTCTTGGCACTCAGCGCCTCTGAAGAACAAGGGCCCATAGTAGAGCATGCCTTGGGAGGTGAGGGTGGATTTTTTACCTCACTTTCCTAAATCAAAGATATAAATATGCATTTTCATCCACTTATATTTTGTTTAAAAATTAAATGTAAAACAAATCAGAAATATTGTAGCTAAATGAGAAACATACAAAAAAGCAAAAAGGGGTTAGTTTTAACTTTCCCTTAAATCTAATTTTCAAATATTTGCATTTGGAGACAGAACAAATAGTAATACATTATTTACTTTTTGTGAAACCATTTAAAACCCTTGGTTGAACATCAACATAGTAATTTTTAAATGTTTAATGTGTAAATTTTATTTATATTGCTGTTTCAGATAAGAACAAACTCATGACACATAGTAAGATTTTCCGTGGAGTTGGGAGTATTTCTCTTTTATGATTGGAAAAGTTAGTCAAGAGGTTTTGTGGTGTGTCTGTGGATAGTGTGAACTGCTGTCTCCTTACTCTGCTAAATGTCAGCTGAAAGCTGGAGGATTAGAGAAGAAAACTTAATTGTTTCCCTTGATTAGTTGGAAAAGGAAATAGAAAGTCTATTTTCTTGAGTTGGGAGGTAAACTATACTGTTTGCCATAAAAAAAAAAATAGAAAGAAAAGAAAGGTTGTAAGAGCATAAAGTCCAAGAAGGTATGGATGTGTGTGCCTATTCCAATAAAGGCTTTTTAACCTTCAGAAGCAAGTGATATACAAAGACACACAGACACTAGTGGCTGAATGTGTCAACAGCTGGGGGCTATGATGACTGGGCTTGATTGAGCAATGTTTAACTGTTGACGTTTAGTGAAATTAAGCTGTATTGTTTTAGATGCAGTCTTTTGTTTAAGTTTCTTATGTAGACTTCTAGTTTTGGGGAATAGTAACCCTCCCACTAAATATAACTACAAGGCAGGTTAAAATAAAACAACAATAACAAAAAAGCAATGTCAAGGAGTGAATTAAATAGAGATGAATAGGTCAAAAGTGAAAGGGAAGTGAGAAACTTGAAGCTAACCAGTGCAATATCCATTTTGCCCTTAAATCATTGACCTTGGAGAATGAGAACTTTCCTTTTGATCTAAAGGTCCTGAATAATAGGACTTAAAGTTCACGACCCAGACAGGAGCCACCCAAGGGCTATACTCTTAAAGTGAAGGTGACCTATAAATGTAACAGTCCTTGAAGAAATATAGTCATTGATCAAGGTTTAAACATGGTTTAAATTGATTTAGGCTTACAGGGTCTTTGGGTTCCTATAGGAACAAACACAAATTCTCTCCCACAGAAAATTCATTTACCATGGGCTTCAGATTCCTACACATAATTTTTCATACCTAATATCCAGCAATTGAGCTGTGACTCAAGAAGAAATATAATGCAAATTAGAAAAAATTTTAACTACTGAAAATGTTATATAGCACAATTATGAAAGTAGCTAAAGCAATCCTCAGAGGGAAATTTATAGCTTTAAAATATATACATTAGAAAGATAAAAGAAACTAGACAAGGAACAATAAGTATGTGAATGGAAAGAAAAAATATAGTAGTAATCAACAAACTAAAAAAGAAATATATAATATAGAGGATAAAAAACACAAACGTTTATTCTTCGATATAGTAATAAAATTGATAAACTGTTGAAACTTACCAACAAAAAGACACGAATCAATAAAACTGATATGTACATATAACATATCCTGCAGATATTTTAAAAAGAATATGAGGATATTATATATAACATTGTTGATAAATTTGAACGTTTATATGAAATGAATAATTTTTAGAAAAAGAATATATTACCAAAATCAATTCAAGAAGAAATAGAAAACCTGAACAATTCTATAACAAAATAAATTTCAAACCAAATAATATTATCAGGATTGAAGACAGTAATTTAGTAATGATTAAAGGTATATTTTATCAAGGGGACATAAAAAACCTAAATAGTTATATTTCTAATAAAAAAAAAGGTTCATATGACCTGTTTAAAAAAATGATAGGAGTGAAAAAAAAAAGAAATCCACAATTATAGTCAGAGATTTCAACACCTCTCTCAATAATTGATAGAAAAAGTAGACAGCAAATCAGTAAGGCCATTGAAGACTTGAATGAGAATATCAACCAATTTGACCTAATTGATATTTATGTTACATTATACCCAACAACAGCAGAAGAGTGAACATTCCGTTTCATGGACACCTAGAACATATATCAAGATCAACCATATTCTGGGACATATAACAAATCTCAATTAATTTAAAAACTTTCAGATTATTCTGGGCTAAGAGCAATTAGCTGGTGTAGACATTCATGTCCCTCTAAAGGGTGTTGGTCACATTGCCCAAAATTATTGCAATCAGCCAGTTCTTCTCTAAAGTCCGGTGGCCTATTAACAGAAATATGTGAATGAGGCTTACAAGAAGGAGAGCAAAGACATCCTAACACAATATGACTAGACCCTGCTGTCAGCTGATCCCCATCACTGTGAATTTGAAAAGCTCAGGAGCCCTGGTGCTCACTGCCAGAAATCTTTCTGATAAGCCCATCATGGGGATCAGGCTTCATCTTTATTTATAATAAGCAATGGTTGTGGAATTTAAGGTTTCAGAAAAAGTATAGTCTCTGGCCACAATGGAATTAAACTAGAAATCAAGCACATAAAGATATCTTAACAATTCCTGAATGTTTGGAAATTAAATAACAATTTTAAGTAACTCATGGGTAAAAGAAGAAATGAAAAAGGAAATTAGGAAGTATCTTGAGCAGAATGAAAAGGAAAATTCAAAATAATAAAGTTTTAGGGATACCACCAAGGCAATATTTATTGAAAAATTGTAATAATACATGATTATATTAGAAAGAAAAAAGTCTCGTCAATGACCTAAACCTTCATATTATATAGATACAAGCCAAAATCAATTAAATGAAAACAGAAAAATAAAGCAATAGAGATCATGAATTAAATGAAAAGCTAAGTCTTTAAGAAGATCAATAAAACTCATAAACCTCTGGCTACATACATCAAGAAGAAAAAAATCATATAATCATTAAAAGGATATTATATGAATGACTTTATATCAAAAAATACAACTTAGATGAAAATGTACAAATTTCTTAAAAAATGTAATCTATCAAAACTCACTAAAGAAAAAATAGATGATCTGAGTAGCCTATATCTATGAAAATAAGAAATTAAATTTGTCGTTAAAAAATCTTTACTCAAAGAAAAGTCCAGCCCTGATGGCATCACTGAAGATTTCTTCTAAACTTTTAAGTAAAAAATAATACCAATTCTACATAAAATCTCCCAGAATATTAAAGAAGAGTTCCCAACTTATTCTATGAAGGCATTACTATGCTGATACAAAAAGCAGTAGAAGACATTACAGATAAACTGCAAGCAATATTCCTTATGACCATGGACATAAGAATTATAAATGATATATTTGAAATTATATAGAAAGGATAACACTGAGGAACCAAGATGCCGGCATAGGTAAACACCTGTACTTGCTGCCTCCCACAACCACATCAAAATTACAACTAATAGGTGGAATCTCAATACCAGATATCAAGCTGTATTACAAAGCCACTATTCTTAAAACAGCATGGTACTGGCACAAGAACAGACATATAGATCAATGGAATAGCATAGAGAACCCAGAAATCGACCCAAACCACTATGCCCAATTAATATTCGACAAAGGAGGCAAGAGCATACAATGGAGTCAAGACAGTCTCTTCAATAAATAGTGTTGGGAAAACTGGACAGATACATGCAAGAAGATGAAACTAGACCACCAACTCACACCATACACAAAAATAAACTCAAAATGGATAAAAGACTTAAACGTAAGATGGGAAACCATAAAAATACTAGAGGAATCCACAGGCAGCGAAATTGCAAACATATGCCAAAGTAATTTCTTCTCTGATACTGCTCCTAGGGCAATGGAAAGTAAAGAGAAAATAAACAAATGGGACTACATCAAAATAAAAAGCTTTTGCACAGCAAAGGAAACTATCAACAAAACAACAAGAAGACCCACTACATGGGAGAACATATTTGCCAATATCACCAATAAGGGTTTAATCTCCAACATTTACAGGGAACTCATGCAATTTAACAATAGGAAGATAAACAATCCAATCAAAAATGGGCAACGGACCTAGATAGACACTTTTCAAAAGAGGACATACAGAGGCCGAAAGACATATGAAAACATGCTCAGTCACTAATTATATGAGAGATGCAAATCAAAACAACCATGCAGTATCATCTCACACCTGTCAGAATGGCTATCATCAACAAATCAACAAACAACAAGTGTTGGAGAGGATGTGGAGAAAAAGGAACCCTTCTGCACTGCTGGTGGGAATGCAGACTGGTGCAGCCACTGTGGAGAACAGTATGGAGCTACCTCAAAAAACTAAAAATGGAACTCCCATTTGACCCAGTGATCCCACTTCTAGGAATATATCCCAAGAAACCAGAAACACCAATCAGAAAGGATATATGCATCCCTATGTTTATAGCAGCACAATTCACCATAGCTAAGATTTGGAAACAGCCTAAGTGTCCATCAGCAGATGAGTGGATTAAAAAACTGTGGTACATCTACACAATGGAGTACTATGCTGTGGTAAAAAAGAAGGAACTCTTGCCATTTGCAACAGCATGGATGGTACTGGAGAGCATTATGCTAAGTGAAATTAGCCAGTCAGAGAAAGATAAATATCACATGATCTCACTCATTTGTGGAATATAAAGAACTACATAGACTGATGAAAAGGGACAGATCCAAAGACAGAGAAAGAGCGATCAGACTATCAATCCCCAGAGGGAAAGTAGGGGAGGGTGGGGGTAAGGGGAAGAGATCAACCAAAGGACTTGTACGCATGCATATAAGCCAAACCAATGGACATGGACAACAGGGGGATGAGAACATGAGTGTGGGGGGGGGGAGGTTGGGGGTTAATGGGGGGATAAGGACACATTTGTAATATGTTAACTAATAAAGAAATTAAAAACAAATAAATAAATAAATGGGGGAAAAATTACAACTAAAATACAGAACAACTATCATCCAGAACCACGGGAAAGCTGGCTGAGTGGAAGAACTACAACTAGAGAGGTAAAGAACATTGAGACTGGTAGGAGGTGCGGAGGCACAGAATGGGCTGGTCTGGCACATGAGTGTGCTGCTTTTTTAATCGGGAGGGAGATCACCTCTTTGGAGGTCACCTGGAGGAGCAAGGACCACTCCACTCCAGACCCCCAGCCCAGGGTCCCAGAGCTGGGGAAAGAAGTCCCTGGCACTGCGAACTGAATTTACAGGCTCCCGCTTGCTCTGTGACCCAGTGCTGGGTGAGGCTCTGGGGGACCCAGACACATATGGGGAAAAACTGGACTGTCTGTCATCAAGGCAAGAATGCGGGGGTAACAATGCTCACAGCGGTCATTGTTCCCATGCTGAGATCTATCCAGTGCAGCCATTTCTGTTTGCTCTGCCCTGGAGATTTCCTGAAATCCCACCCCACCCAATTTATAACCCCACCCAAGCTGTGCACAGTGGCTTTTGCATATGAATGGCCTGTCCTTTCTCAGCCTAAAACCTGTCAAACAAGCTGCAGCTGGGTCAGGCAGTGTCAAAACTATCAAAGGCCCAAGGTCGGCACCAGCACCAGCCTGCCTTGCTTCACAGCTGGGCCTTGCATGGACACTTCCAAAGCCAATACAAAGAGGAGGAATCTGCAGATCTCTCTGTAGCTCCTGGTGGGTGGCCACAGGCAGTGGCTGACTTTGCACCTCCTTGGAGATCCAAGAGCCAGTGTACCCAATGATCAGTGTGAGACCATACCAGATTACAACTCTTCACATCCATAGTGACACACTCATAGGGCAGACTCAGGGAGCACCAAAGCCCCACTGAAGCAAGTCCTGCCCCATAAGGGTGTCTCCTGCACAGCGGCTCTCCCATTGTATTCGCAGCTGGTCCCCACAGCCAATTGGCCTGGAGGTCAATTTCTCTAAGCAATGAAGGCTCAACTACAAGACTGCACACAGCCCACAAAGGGGTGCACCAAGAGTGTCCACCTCAGGTGAATGGGGAGGCTGAGCCACTGGGCCCTATAGGACACCTACTACAAAAGGCCACTCTATCAACTCAAGGAGACATAGCAGCTCTACCCAATACATAGAAACAAACACAGGGAAGCAGCCAAAATATGGAGACAAAGAAATATGCCACAAATGGAAGAAATGGAAGAAAGAAAACTACTGGATGTAGAGTTTAAAACCACAGTTATAAAGTTACTCAAGAATCATCTAGAAACCTCTGAGGAACTTAGTGAGACTTTCAAGGATCTTAGTGAGAATGCCCCCCCGCCCCCCCCCAAAAAGGAAAAGGGCCAGTCAGAAGTTAAGCATACACTGACTGAAATAAAGAATAATATACAGGGATTCAACAGTAGACTAGAGGATCCCAAGAATCAAGTCAATGATTTGAAATACAAGGAAGCAAAAACCACCCCACCAGAAGAGCAAAAAGAAAAAAGAATCCAAAAATATGAAGATAGTGTAAGAAGCCTCTGGGACAACTTCAAGCTTACCAACATCTGAATTATGGGGGTGCCAGAAGAAGAGAGAGAGCAAGATATTAAAAACCTATTTGAAGAAATAATGACAGAAAACTTCCCCTACCTGGTGAAAGAAATAGACTTACAAATCCAGGAAGCACAGAAAACCCCAAACAAGAGGAATTCAAAGAGGACCACACCAAGACACATCATAATTAAAATGCCAAGGGAAAAAGACAAAGAGAGAATCTTAAAAGCAGCAAGAAAAAAACAGTTAGTTACCTACAAGGGAGTACCCATACGACTCTCAGCTGATTTCTCAACAGAAACTGTGAAGGCCAGAGGGAGTGGCAAGAAATATTCAAAGTGATGAATAGCAAGAACCTACAACCAAGATTACTCTATATAGCAAAGCTATCATTTAGAATTGAAGGTCAGATAAAGAGCTTCACAGACAAAAAAAAAGCTAAAGGAGTTCATCACCACCAAACCAGTATTATATGAAATGCTGAAGGGTATTCTTGAAGAAGAAGAAGGAGGAGGAGGAGGAGGAGGAGGAGGAGGAGGAGGAGGAGGAGGAGGAGGAGGAGGAAGAGAAGGAGAAGGAAGAAGAAAGAAGAAGGTAAAGATAAAAAATTATGTACAATAGTGACAACAAATGCATATTTATCAACAAGTGAATCTAAAAATCAAATGAATAATAAATCTGATGAACAGAATAAACTGATGAATGGAATAGAATCAGGGGCATGGGAATGGAACAAACTGATGATTCTCAGAGGGAAGGGGATATAGGGGGGAAGAGATTAGACAAAGATCTTATATGCATGTATGCAGTACTAATGGACACAGACAACAGAGTGGCAAGGGCCTGGGGTGGGGTGGGAACCGGGTGAAGGGGAGCTATGGTGGGGGGAGGGGGAGAGGGAAATCTGTAATAATCTCAACAGTAAAGATTAAAAACAGCATATTACGCTTTGACTGGTTGAACGGCCGACTGGACCACTGGACACTTAGCATATTAGGCTTTTATTATATAGGATAACAACTTGGATGAATCTTAAAATAATTATGTTGAATTAAAGAAAACATATTAAAAAATAAATCTCAGTATATAATTTCATTTATATAAAATACTAAAAATTGCATGCTAAATCTTTAGTGTTTGCCCATGGGAGGACCAGGATCATGAGAAAACTTTGATTGCTATGGAGGCTCCCATGGTGTGGATATATATTTATCAAAAATCATCAAATTGTGTACTTTAAGTATAAGATGAGGCAAAAATAGGTTTACAACTGTGAGTACAGTTTATTCTTGTATGATTATTTATTAATAATGTTATTTATTGTATTGTTTTCCATAAAAAAAACTGTAAACCTACTTCTGCCTCACCCTGTGTGTGCATTTTACATCATGTTAATTATGCTTAAATAAAGCTGTAAAAAAATATTGTGAAACATGGTACTTTTCAGAAAAGTACATGAAGAAGAAAGAGGAGAGGGAATGATAAAAGTAAAACTAAATAGGTAGTTGTAAATAGTAGTTTCTTTACCTTTTTAATTACTAAGGGATTCTCACTGGAAGTTTTGAAGCACTCCTTGATTTTTCTACAGGGCTCTGAAATGATATTGAGGGAAAATATACTTAGATCAAACTGAAAAAAACTGTCCTATCACATGCCATATATGTCAGTTGCTGAAATAGATGGAAGTATCTCTAAATTTCAATTAAGATCAACCCCTGGATCTGTTTATAAATATTAAAAAATTCACAGGTAGAATTATACTACAATAACATAATAAAAGCATATCTATATTATAAAATGAATTCTGTAGCCAGGAAGATGATATAAAGAAACATTGCAAGAGCTTTCTTGATCTGGGTAAACTGTTTTTGAAAGTACATATTTCAGTGTAAAATAATTTTTTCTCTGGTTCCTGTTCATGTAACTGTCACTTTCTCTAATTACAGAGATTGTATGTGTGCTGTTCGCTCTGTGGACAGAAAGTGAAGATGTATGCTGAGTTAAAATTAGATTCTTTATTTGATTTCTTGTTTCATCAGTCTCTCAACCCTACCCATTCCATACAGTCATCTAACTAAATCCCCCTAAATTACCCTAAAACTACTTAAACATTTGCTTAATTTTCCCTTGCATTAATTCAAGATATATCCTGTTTATGTGATGCTGTCTTTTTTACTAAACCCATAGTAAATACAGCAATTCTTTTAAAGGTGAAAAAAAATTTGTGTATATACCCAATAGTATCTGAATTCATTACTTAGAGTATGGAAAACAAAGTCATGGGTGTGAATCTATTAAGAGAACTCTTGTGGGAAACAAAAACCACTCTAGTTATTCTAAGCAAAAATAATACAGGGAATTGGTTGTTTCTAATATCATTGGAAGGGCTGGATCAGTGAACTCTGGTCTCGACCCTTCATAAATCATTTCAAAAACAACATCGTGCACCTAGCCTACCAAGGAAGCACAGCCTTATCACAGGCAGAAGGGAGGGGAGTCAGGAGGTCATGGCCACTTCAGTGGCTATCACCACATCCATGAGGCTAAAGATTAGGCACTGGATCACTGCTACAATCCAAAAGCCATCTTATTGGCTGATTTTGCCTTTTGACACCTATAAATCCAGAATCTGAACACTGGGATGTTGTAGCAAAAAACAAAAATATCTTTGTCTCCAGTCATACTTGATAGCAGACATAAACCAAAAAGATGACCTAATTCCCATCATAGGACTCCTACAATATAATTTTTAAATTCCTACACTTTACAGCATAAGAAGGGACACTATAAGAAGGTGGAATAAGTAGGCTTTGATTCTTCATTGCTGGTGGGAAGGTGGGAAGAGAAACTCCTAAATAAAAGATGAAATGAGTTAACAAGCATGCAGACCTTAGAATGGAATCACATAGTAAGTACTCTGTTAGTGATCCCTCTTATTATCTTTTGAAAGTGTATATTTTACCATATTATACCAAAATAATTTTCATGTGCCCCCAAATTTTAGCAATACAGGGCAGGAGAAAGAGAACAGGATATAATTTCAGAATTCTGAGGCGTCAGGCCTGGGCAGGGGACCCTCATTTCCCCCCATCACTGGTTCTGCCCCCAGCCCAGGCCTGATGCCTCTGGCTGAGGTGTCCAGCCCGGGCAGCGGGGACCCGCAGCGGCAGCAGCGCCGCAATCTCCTGCTCTGCCCCTGCCCAGGTCTAACACCTCTGGCAGAAGCATTAGGCCTGGGCAGGGGACCCCCAGCTCCCCGCGGTTGCAGGCTCCACCCCTGCCCAGGCCTAACGCCTCTGGCCTAGGTGTCCGGCCTGGGCAGCGGGGACCCGCAGTGGCAGCGGGGGGCGCCGCGATCGCACAGACTCCGCCCCAGCCCCTGCAGGACGCCTCTGGCTGAGGCGTCCGGCTCAGGCAGCGGGGACCCGCAGCTGCAGCGGCCCCACGATTGTGGGCTCCGCTTTAGGCCCAGGCAAGGGACCCCTAGCTCCCTTCCACCCCTACTTCCTGCTATCACTGGCCAGGGTGGCAAAGGCGCCTGATTCTCCAATCATGGCTGGGGGGCAGGGCAAAGGCGGCCCTCTTAGCTCCCCCCTGGGTTTCCGATCACTGTCAGTGGCAGGGGGCTTCTTCCTGCTTTCCCTTTCGCCTCCCTGCATTGTGCCTACATATGCAAATTAGCCGCCATCTTTGTTGGCAGTTAACTGCCATCTTAGTTGGCAGTTAATTTGCATATAGCCCTGATTAGCCAATGAAAAGGGTAGCGCCATACGCCAATTACCATTTTTCTCTTTTATTAGTGTAGATTTATTAACATTTTTGAACTACTGAATTGAAATTAGAGGGGTAAAACATTTTTATAATGAATAACCTATTTCACAGTGAGAAGATTTCATGGCTGTTTAAAAATCACTGCAGCTATATTAGCAATCATATAGATTTCCTTCCACTCACCCCCACCATTCCCTGATAGTTTGTTGGAGGCCTCAGGAAAGATTTCATCAGTTGAGTGGGACTCACCAGAATGAGGCCGTGGGGGATGTACATTGGCACTTTTGGGGGCTGGTGAGACTCCTCTGACTGGGCTCTCCAGGGCTGCAGTGCTGGGTGGGTGACTGCATTTGGCAAATGGTATATTGTCCGTCATCTCTAAGTGGTTGAACTGGTTAACATCCCACAATGAGTTCTCATCATCCTTCACAGTACAGATAGGAATGTTATTCAAGCCTGAGTAGTAAGGACAAGAAGACCAAACCACCAATTAGATTTGGGGCAGGTGTTTTTTGAGTGATCAGTAATATCCCACCCAATTAGATGTTCTTAAATGTGTGTAAGTTGTATGAACCACTGCGAGTCTTTGAAAATCAGTGTAGCAAATTATATTTGCAATACATGCTTCCTTGAAATAGCCTGCCATCTTGTTAGCCTGAGAACCAGATCCACATCTTTGATCTTGATCTGAGTCAAGTGGGGTAGGTCTGCCTCTATTCCAGATAGACCTCTCATTTCCCAAGTTTTGATAATGACTAGGAGAGATTATGTTAGCCTTCTTCATGAACACCAGATTGAGATTTTTTGAAAGCATCTAGAATGCCTCAATGTAGAAAGGCATCCTAAAAGGCATACATTGGCTCTTCTTTTGTACTGGCAGATGGTGAAAAGCTGTTGGAGTTAGGAATAGGAGGCAGGGTAAGGTAGATTGTGAGGGAAGGAAGGAAGGTGAATGTGGTACAAAACCTCCTTTCTCATGTCAGAGTTCTGGGTTCATTCCCTCTGCTGTAATAGCTATTTGCTTTTGGCTCAATTATTGATTTATAGACAGGCCATCTTTTCAGTGCAATACTATGTCATGTATGTCGAATTGGACAGCTTAGGGAATGGGGACATGCAGGGCATTGCTCTATGTTAATCAGTGAATTATAAGAGATGATGGTAGATGGTTGCTTTGTTTCACAGGAAGGGTCTCGATAGTGGTTTCATATTTGCCATTCTTCTGAATTTCCCTCTGGCACAATAGGTCCACACCATTCTTATCTATCTGCTCAAATGACATCAAAAAGGTCTTTGCTGACAATACAGCCCATTACACTCTATCTCCCTTTGCTCTTTTATTTTTCCCATAGCATTTGTCACCTGTCGTATCTGTTTGCACATTACTAGGCTGAGCTGCCCCAGAATAGAAACTATGTGAAGCATGGATTTTTGTTTCATTTTCTGCCCTATTTCCAGTATCTAGAATGGTGCCTGGCACAAAGTAGGTGCTTTATGATTATTTGTTAATAATGAATAGATAACATAGCCAAATGCAAAGCTTTGATTTAAGCTAATACTTCGAACTTTACTTATAGTAACTTGTTCCAAATAGAAGTGAGAATACAATTTTCGAAGGTAGCATTACTTCTTATCATTTTATTTTAAACACCTAGGTTTAGTGGTTGATCCAGATGCATAGTGAAAAATTGTTTATCAAATGAAGCATATAACATTAACAAAGAGACAATTAATGTAAAATATCCTATTTTCTGTCTACCTCCTTTAATTATAAAAGATGTGTGTGTGTGTGCCTTTCCCCCCTCGATCTCTATTTTTTTTCAACTTTGTTTTTCTTGTTCATTCATACATTTTTTTTTCATTTTTATAAAGAACTTAGATTCCATCTTTCTAACCAAGAGTTAGGAAAGGAGTTAGGAATAGGAGGCAGGGTAAGGTAGGGTAAGGTAGATTGTGAGGAAAGGAAGGAATTAAAATGTGGAAAGTGTCAAATGGACTGTCATTAAAGTGGTGTCAGAGTCAAATGGGACAATATGAAATGATTTAAAGCTAGTCACAGAAATATGAAATTCAATCCAGCAGTGAAGGAGGTTAGCAACAATTTTGGTGGGAGTTTCATTTACTTCCTTGAATATACAGGAGAATTAGGTAGTGGAATCTTGGGCCCAAGAAAGACCAGCTGCCCCTTGAGGGAGTCAAGTTTCTGTACCACCCTATTTTCTTTTAGAGGCATTGTCTTGGATCATGTTCCCTGGAAATAGAAGCTGGGATGGAGAGTTGTGTGAAGAAAATTTATTGGGGAGTGTTCTTGGGAACAACATGTATAAGGAGGCCAGTGAAGCAGGATTGGGCAAAAGTTGAACTGCAATACTGATACCATAGAGGCCTCAGTCAGTTCCACAAGGAGCAGTGGATGGCTCTGGGGAGGTGCCTCAACTCAAGGCAAGGGGGTCAGGCCTTTCTAACTCCCATCAACCTCTCATTGGTCAAACTCCCATTATGCATGAGAGCTCCCTTGAGCTGCGAGCAATTCCCAGAGAGGGGCTCTGTATAAGCCATCAGTTGTTGACACACCTGGCAGGTGGGTAGCTGGGTGCCTTGGTCCTGAAGCCATCACTTAGGTAGGTGGTTGGTGCACTATAGCATGTACTACAGTAACTGTTGAAGCTTGTGACTAAATACAGGGTGTCCCAAAAAATGTATACATACGTTAACAGCTGATGGCTCAATTTTGAAAACGAATTGCCTTTATAATTATTCAGAGAGCGTGTATACATTTTGGGAGGACAACCTATATTTTTACTTGATTAGTATCAAATATCTTCCACTAAACTGTGAGCTCCTTGAAAATAGGAGGTGTGCTTGTTTTGCTCACCACCATTTCAGTTTCTCAAGGAGTGGCTGCCACATGGAGGTGCTAAATTCTTGTTGAAGGAAAGGAGGGAGTTTTAATAACACCCAAATATTTTGTAGAGTCACTGACATATTTTAAACATAATTTAGAGCTACCTCAGCCATCCAGTAGTTGTGTGTCCTTGAGCAAGTGATTTCATTAAAAAATCATTTGTGCAGCTGTATGGTACAAGTAGAAGTGCAGCAAGCCTCACCTGATGTTGGGAGATCAGTTAAAAAACCAACTCCCTCATCCAGGTAAGAAGGTATGAGGGGGATGGGCCAGGGCAGAGAGCAGCACAGAGAAAATTAAGACAGAACTTGAGGGTAGAACAAGAGGAAAGCCCAGATGAGAAGCACAGAATTCCTAAAAGAGATTAGGAAAGTGAAAGCCAAGGGAAAGCAAACACATGTTAAAATAAAGAAGTCATAATGTCCTAGGAATCTATTGTCTTGGCAAAAACTGAGAACAAGGTCTTTAGCAACCCACATGAGAAAAACATTGCATTTTAATCGCAACTTCCTTCTTCTATGAAGGCAAATACTACTAAGTATTTAACTGAATATAATTTTTTTCTGGTTTTAAATGCTTGAAAGTACTGGATATATCCCCCTTCCCTTTTTTTTTACATTCTTCCTTGAATTATCATGTCTATACTGCAATATAAAACTGCTGGCAAGGGACTGACATTTATGTCTTCAAATCCCCTATAATGTCTACCACAAAGCCTTGCTCATAATCATATATGTTCACAGAAATATATGTTCAACTGAATAAAAAATTTTCTTTGGAAATCTTTTGAGGCTATATCTGCTAATTCTAGAAATCATAACTGGAATTGAAATGAAAGAGAAGAGCAGTCAGTTCAATTTCAAAGAGCAAAATTCGAGGTGCCCATGAAGCATCCAGTGTCTCACATGTAGGTCAAGTGGACAGTTAAATATAAAGGTCTAAAGTTTAGAAGAGGAGTCTGAATCTAGGATACACATTTGAAAGTATTTGTCCTACAGAGGGTATTTGAAACTTGTGAATGGGTAAATTTGACAAGGCTCTCAGTAAATTAGAGAGAGAAAATGGTCAACGACTGCACTGTGGAGGAACTCCAACATTTACTGCAGAATCAGCAAAAATAAAAGCCGGGAAAGAGAAACCATAGAGGTAGGAGAAAAAATAAATGCACAGCAAAAGAAACCATCAACAAAACAACAAGAAGGCCCACTGCATGGGAGAACATACTTGCCAATGTTATCTTTGATAAGGATTTAATCTCCAAGATTTATAGGGAACTCATACAACTTAACAAAAGGAAGATAAATAATCCAATCAAAAAATGGGCAAAGGACCTAAATAGACACTTTTTGAAAGAGGACATGCAGAAGACCAAGAGACATATGAAAACATGCTCAAAGTCACTAATCCGAGAGATGCAAATCAAAACGACAATGAGGTACCATCTCACACCTGTCAGAATGGCTATCATCAACAAACAACAAGTGCTGGCGAGGATGCGGAGGAAAAGGAACCCCCGTGCACTGCTGGTGGGAATGCAGACTGGTCAGCCACTGTGGAAGACAGTATGGAGTTTCCTCAAAAAATTAAAAATGGAACTTCCATTTGACCCAGTGATTCCACTTCTAGGAATATATCACAAGAAATCAGAAACACCAATCAGAAAGGACATATGCACCCCTATGTTCGTAGCAGCACAATTCACCATAGCTAAGATTTGGAAACAGCCTAAGTGCCCATCAGTAGACAAGTGGATTAAAAAACTGTGGTACACAATGGAATACTACACTGTGGTAAAATGTAAGGAATTCTTACCATTTGCAACAGCATGGATGGAACTGGAGAGCATTATGCTAAGCGAAATAAGCCAGTCAGAGGAAGATAAATATCATATGATCTTACTCATTTGTGGAATATAATGAACAACATAAACTGATGAACAAAAACAGATCCAGAGACAGAAAAGCATCGATCAGACCGTCAAACCTCAGAGGGAAGGTAAGGGAGGGTGTGGGTAAGGAGGAGAGATCTACCAAAGGACTTGTATGCATGCATGTAAGCCTAACCAATGGACACAGACACCAGGGGAGTGTGGGCATGAGTGGAGGGGGTGGGGGGAATAGAGGGATAAGGACACATATGTAATACCTTAATCAATAAAGAAAAAAAGAAAAAATAACAAAAAAAACGGTGGTACATCTATACAGTAGAATACTATGCTGCTGTAAAAAAGAAGGAACTCTTATCATTTGCAACAGCATGGATGGACATGAAGAGCATTATGCTAAGTGAAATCAACCAGTCGGAGAAAGATAAATATCACATGATCTCATTCATTTGTGGAATATAATGAACAACATACACTGATGAACAAAAATAGATCCAGAGACAGAAAAGCATTGAACAGACTGTCAAACCTCAGAGGGAAGGCAGGGGAGGAAAGGAGTTGGGGGAGGAGGGTTAAGAGATCCACCAAAGGACTTGTATGCATGCATATAAGTATAAACAATGGGCACAGACACTAGCCGGGTGAGGGCATGTGCTGGGGCGTGGGAATGGCCGAGAAGTCAATGGGGGGAGGGGGGGGGGGAGGAGATGTATGTAATACCTTAATCAATAAAGAATTTAAATAAATAAATAAATAGTGTTACAGAAACTAAATCTTAAAATGTGAAAGAAAGAGAGGGAAAGATGGGAGGAGAAAAAGATGAAGGAATGGAGGGAGGGAGGAAGAAAGGAAGGAAAGAAGAAAGGAAGAAGGGAGGAAGGGAAGAAGAGAGAAGGAGGGTGGATAAAATATGTGTTTCTTCAGGGCTGGTATTTAGCATGCAGATGCTAGCATAGCTGTGCAAGTTGTTAAAATATTGAAATAATCTTATACCACTTGGCCATTGCTTCCCTGAACTCCCTAAGTGGCCCCTTTCCTAATAATGGGGTAATCCAAGCATGAAGACCTGGAACAGGGGTGCCGCCAGCCTCTGCTTTAGCTCCAGTCCTGGCATCTGGTCACCATAGTCAGTGCCTGTGCCTCCGCAGGGGTTCGATGCTTTGAACAGCACCTCTGGGTTTACCCACCTGAATCCCCAAGTAGCCTGTGTAGAGAAGAGACACATTCTAGGACCTGAGTCACCTTACCTTTGATGTGGCAGACCCTTCTGGGATGAGGGGTGTGCCTGACTAGATAACAACTTCCATTTCTAGCCATACTATGGCTGCCTTTGCTCTCAAACTGAGGAGTAGACGCTGGGGATCTGAGGCTCATGTTCACGGAGTGTTGGTTTCTCCCTCTCCACTGTTGCCACAAAATGCCTTGGGGTCTACCTTAGCCTGGCTTCCACTTCCAAAGGTGCTCATACCCTGAAATCACAGAATGGCAATCGTTCCATCAAGGGGTTCTTGACATTTTCTTACACAGCAATTATTTCTCCACCTTCTTTGTTTGTACTAAATTATTTCTTGTTTCAAAGCAATGTGAAGCTATTCTGCTTTCGGACCACATTTTTTGTAAACTTTGAAATCAATCTAGGCATGGGTGGAACAGAAAAATTTTCTCCTGGAAAAATCAAAACATTTGAGAGAAACTTAGAGTATATTCTATATTGAATTGCATTTAAGGTCACTTGGTTGACTTTCCAACATAAAAATAGATAACATGGTTATTATCAATTTTAATATAGTAAATTAAAATAATAGTTTTAAAATACAATACCCATGAAAGTGCTTTGCATTAAATTAATTTTAAATAAGGACCTTTCCTATTGTACTTTAATAAAATCTGCATCTTAAATTTGTGTCATCTTCTGAGAAGATGGTAAAATCTGAAGAAGAAAAAAAGTCCAATAGCAAAAGAATGATATGACATTTACAAACTGCAAAACCTTTGGCATGTTGTTCTTTGCAGTATTCAGTACTATTTAATGATATTCCCTCACTCACTCAGCAATCATTTATTAGGCACATACAGTGCCATAGTCCTAAGGGATAAAAGATAATGTTATGGCTCTTGGGGAATTCACGATCATTTGGGAAAGAAAATTTCTGGATTAGGAACCTAAGAAAGAGTTATTTAACTTTTCTTAAAGATGGTATACTGGTCTTGAAATTTAAGAAGGAGTTTTTTGTGTGTTCATTGTATGTTTTCTATCTTACATAAAAATCTTATTTATCACAGCACTATCAGGAAATGTACATTTTATTTTTAACCGAGGCAGGGAGTTTTTCTGGTCAGAATAATTTGCGGTGTCAAAATATTTCCATATTCTAGAAAGTGATTTCAAGAATTTGTTGGGGCAGGTATTTTTAGTTCATTGACTGTCTTTCTAGGCTAGAGCAATCTGTATTCAAGCTTTTCAAGGTATATATTCAGAGTGTATGGTATAGTAATGACTAGCCCTGTTGCCACAAAACATCTGATTTTCATGAAAACATCTGATTTTCATAAATTATAAAATTATTCTGGCTGAATAAAATATATTTCAATATTTTAAATTCATAAAGTATTACATATCAATAAATACATTTTCTTATTGTTACTTACAAGTAATTAGGAGGTAGTTCTAGCCTCTTTGTGAAAATTAAGCCTTAGACTTACTCGTTCTTCTTTCTATGTGAGACTTTTGTACAATCAGGTCGGTAAATTAATTTTTTTTGTTTTTGTATTGGGGAAAAATGGCACAGTAGGCAGTTTGGAGAGTGAAAAGGATGTTGAGCTATAATTAAAAAGTGGGATTTATGGTCCCAGCTTTGCCATTAATGAGCAAAGTAACCATGGGTGGCTTGCTTTACGTCCTAGGTTTTGGCTTGCTCATTTGAAACCCGTAAGTCATTACATGTCTGCTGGAATATTTAGCTATTCTACAATGTGTTTTTCCCACATCAACTCTCTTAGTTAATTTGAAGGATAGTGAAGTACTTTAAATTCTGGTATAAAAGGTAAAAAAGCAAACAGTGCAAAGAATTATTCTTCCTCCTAGAAAATTGCAGAGTAGTCTGAAATTCATCTTGCTCTTATATTTCAAAAGGTATGCAGTGCTTATAGAAAATTTAATAATCTGATGTTATAGTTTTTATTGTTTCTATTAAAAGTTTCAAAATAATGTTAAAGTAATAAAGGTAAAGTATAAATATTTTATCCTCAGATATCATTTAAAGTTCTACAAAACTTAACATATACATTATGTACTATTGAATGTCTTATTTAAACTTCAAAGTTTTTACAGGTGAAGTAAGTGAATAACTCAGGACAAAGCTATACTTTGATTTGTTCTAGAAAGTAATATAATGATTATAAAATAAAACTACCCTCAAACTTGAGGAAAAGCAAAATTATGTTTTTCTCTGTGCAAGACACTGTCGAAAGAATGAAAATTAAGGGAGAAAATATTTGCAAAACACAGACTGAGATAAAGGACTTGTAACCAAAATATACAAAGAGCATTTAAAATTCAACAGTAAGAAAACAAATAGCCCAATTAAAAATTGGGCAAAAAATCTGAACAAACACCTCGTCAAAGAAGATCATCAGATGGCAAATAAGCATGCATATGAAAAGATACTCAACGTCATTGTCATTAGGGAATAAAAAATTAAAACAACAATAGATACCACTATATATGTATGAGAATGGCTGAAGTCCAAAACACTGACAGCAACAAATGCTAACAAGAATGTGGAGCATCAGGAACTCTTATTCTTGTTAGGGGGATGCAAAATAGCACAGTTGCTTTGGAAGACATATTGGTAGTTTCTTACAAAGCTAAACAGTTTTACCATGTAGACACCAAAGAACTACCCAAAGAGTTGAAAGCTTATGTCCACACAGAAACCTACACATGAATGTTTATTCATAATTGCCAAAATGGAAGGTGTCCTTTGACAGTGAATGGATAAACTGTGGTACATCCATACAATGGAGTACTCTTCAGTGCTAGAAAGAAATGAGTTATCAAGCCATGAAAAGACATGGAGGAAACTTAAGTGCTTATTGCTAAATTGAAGAAGCCAATCTGAAAAGACTACATATTGTATTATTTCAACTATGTGACATTCTGGAAAAAACAAAACAATGCAGTGAGTAAATAGATCAGTGGATACCAGGAGTCCCAAAGGGAAATGGTGGAGTAATGAATTGGTGGAGCACAGGGATTTTTAGGGCTGTGAAACTAATCTATACTATACTGTTCTCTACTGTAATAGTGGACACAGGACATTATGTATTTGTTGAAATTCATAGAACAAAGTAGAGTGAACTCTAATGTAAACGATGGACTTTAGTTAATAATAATGTACAATATTGGTTCCGCAGTTGTAGCAGCTTTACCACACTAATGTAAATGTTAATAATAGGTGAAACTTGGCAGGGGGGATATATACAGGGTGTCCCCCAAAAATGTAAACACTCTTTAACAGCTAATAGCTCAATTGATGTTTCTTTCTTTTTAGATTTAATCTATTATGCCTTTATAATTATTCAAAGTGTGTATACACTTTTGGGGGGATACCCTGTATATGGAACTCACTGTACTATCTATTCAATTTTTCTGTAAGTTTAAAAACTACTCTACAAATAGTCTTTGATTTTTTTTTAAAATCTACCTTCATAGCCTGAAGAAAAGCAAAACTATTTTGCCTACTATTAATAATGACTACATTTTTCTCTTTCACCTGTTGCCTGTACTGATTTCAACACTTTAATTCACTGATAATATTGTCCAGTGATTTTCATGGATCTTTACAAAGTCCATGAATTGCTTTGGAATAATATTTCTCTATTAAGATTTCTTTTTATGACAAGCATTAATTTTAGGCTGTAATTTTTAAGACTTATAAACACAGAAGAAATTAAAGAATTACTTATTCTCATACAAAAAGGTAAATATTTCTTCCCCAAAGACAAGAGAAATATGAAAAGGATATATTATTAAAATAAAGAATTAATACAAAATAAAGAATTAATAGGAGTGGATACCAGGAGATAAATTATTTATTTATGTATGTATGTATGTATTTATTTATTTATTTTAATATATTTTTATTAAGATATTACATATGTGTCCTTATCCCCACGTTACCCCCTAACCCCCCTCCCCCCCGCTCATGCTCTCACACCCCCGTTGTCCGTGTCCATTGGTTAGGCCTATATGCTTGCATATAAGTCCTTTGGTTGATCTTTCCCCCTTACCCCCACCCTCCCCTACCTTCCCTCCAAGGCCCGACAGTCCAATCAATGCCTCTCCGTCTCTGGATCAGTCCTTGTTCATCAGTTTATGTTGTTCATTATATTCCACAAATGAGTGAGATTATGTGGTATTTATCTTTCTCTGACTGGCTTATTTCACTTAGCAGAATGACCTCCAGTTCCATTCATGCTGTGGCAAATGGTAAGAGTTCCTTTTTCTTCTTCCTCTTCTTAAAGAATACCTTTCAGCATTTCATATAATGCTGGTTTGGTGGTGATGAACTCCTTTAGCTTTTTCTTATCTGTGAAGCTCTTTATCTGACCTTCAATTCTGAATGATAGCTTTGCTGGATAAAGTAATCTTGGTTGTAGGTTCTTGCTATTCATCACTTTGAATATTTCTTGCCATTCTCTTCTGGCCTACATGGTTTCTGTTCAGAAATCAGCTGACAGTCATATGGGTACTCCCTTGTAGGTAACTGATTGTCTTTCTCTTGCTGCTTTTAAGAGTCTCTCTTTGTCTTTTGCTCTTGGCATTTTAATTATGATGTGTCTTGGTGTAGTCCTCTTTGGATTCCTTTTGTTTGGGGTTTTCTGCACTTCCTGGACTTGTAAGTCTATTTCTTTCACCAGGTAGGGGGAGTTTTCTGTCATTATTTCTTCAAATATGTTTTCAATATCTTGCCCTCTCTCTTCTTCTGGTACTCCTATAATTCTGATGTTGGTACACTTGAAGTTGTCCCGGAGGCTCCTTACACTATCTTCATATTTTTGGATTCTTTTTTCTTTTTGCTTTTTCGGTTGGGTATTTTTTGTTTCTTCGTATTTCAAATCTTTGACTTGACTCTTGGGATCCTCTTGTCTGCTGTTGGATCTCTGTATATTATTCTTTATTTCAGTCAGTGTATGCTTAATTTCTAGTTGGTCTTTTTTCATATCCTCCAGGGTCTCATTAAATTTATTGGCTGTTTCCATAAAATTCTTGAAAAACCTTATAAACGTGGTTTTGAACTCTATATCCGGTCGTTTGCTTTCCTCCATTTCTGTCATTTGTGACCCATTTCTTTGTCTCCGCATTTTTTATGCTTTCCTGTGTTGGTAGAGTGGTTTTGTGTGCTAGGTGTCCTGTAGGGCCCAGTGGCTCAGCCTCCCCAGTTACCTGAGGGGGACACTCTTGGTGCACCCCCTTGTGGGCTTTGTGCACAGTCTTGTTGTAGTTATGCTTTGATTGTTGTAGGATCACTGGGAAGAATTGACCTCCAGGCCAATTGGCTGTGAGAATCAGCTGTGTCTGCAGTGGGAGAACTTCTGTGCTGAAGACATCCTTCTGGGGCAAGACTTGTTTCAGTGGGGCTTTGGTGCTCACTGAGTCTGCGCCCTGAGTGTGTCCCTTATGGATCTGAGGAGTTGTAATCTGGATGGTCCCCCTCTGACCACTGGGTACACTGGCTCTTGGATCTAAGAAGGTGCTAATTTAGCCTCTTCCTGAGGTTACCCAGCAGGAGCTACGAAGAGAACTGCAGATTCCCTTTCCTTTTTTGGAGTTTGGAGGTGCCCAGATGAGGCCCAGCTGTGAAGCAATGCAAGCTGCTGTGGGGCCTTGGCCTTCTCTTGGAAGTTCTGGGTCTGTCTGGCCCAGCTGCAAGTTGTTAGGTAATTTTCAGGTTGCAAAGGGCCAGGGCATTCATATGCAAAAGCCTCTGCCACAGCCTGGGTGGGGCGGGG
Source organism: Myotis nattereri (assembly GCF_964212035.1). Classification (NCBI taxonomy): domain Eukaryota; kingdom Metazoa; phylum Chordata; class Mammalia; order Chiroptera; family Vespertilionidae; genus Myotis; species Myotis nattereri. The sequence continues at coordinate 163,200,539 of NC_138075.1, forward strand.
TCTCAGGGAATCAAAGGGCGGAGCAAGCAGCTATGGCTGATCCTCAGCCCTGCCCTAAGGGGCCATGTGTCTCAGTGTTCCGTGGTAATCACTGCAAGCACCTCTGAGGGAAAGTCGCCCTCAAGTTCCGAGTTCTGCCCGCTGCCAGACAGTTCAGTTTCTCCCCGTATGAGTCCTGGGTCCCCAGAGACTTCCTGGAACGGGAGTTCAGAGCAGTCGGGAGCTTGTGACTCCCTCCCGATTCAAAAAGACAGCCATGTCCTCAGGTGCCAGCCCCTTTCCACGCATGCTCAAGCCTCCGTACCTCTGCACTTTACTTCCACACCTCCTCTGAGTCTCAGTGTGCTTTTCTCTTCCCTTCTAGTTGTAGAATTTCCACTCAGCCAGCCTTCCTGTAGTTCTGGATGATGTCCATTTTGTCTTTTCATTGTATTTTTGAAGTTGTTGTGGGAGGCAGCGATTTCCGGTGTTTACCTATGCTGCCATCTTGGTTTCTCCGAGATAAATTATTTATTAATTGATAAACATTATCTTTATTGGTGAATCATAAATCTTTTTAAAAAAATATATTTTATTGATTTTTTACAGAGAGGAAGCGAGAGAGATAGTTAGAAACATCGATGGGAGAGAAACATCGATCAGCCGCCTCCTGCACATCTCCTACTGGGGATGTGCCCGCAACCCAGGTACATGCCCTTGACTGGAATCGAACCTGGGACCCCTCAGTCCGCAGGCCGATGCTCTATCCACTGAGCAAAACCGGTTTCGGCCATAAATCTTATTTACTTTGTAATGAAGTGGCTAAAATTTTTTCTAAATCAATATTAGAGAAACCCATCAATGCAAAACTGGTCAATGTATGTCATGGATGGATTCTGTAGACTAACTCAGTTATAGTTATTTATACAAATGGGCTATGGATCACTTATGATGGCTCAAATACAGTTTAGTGATAAATAATAGTTGTATTTTGAGAAAACACACAAGGAAAACAAAAAACACACAGTTGTTTCCAGTATTTTAGCTTAATAGGTATTTGCTATATAATATTGAGCAACAGTGCTCAGCCTATTTTCCCCACCATGATAAGCATAACAGATGATGTTCACATAAAAGACAGATTCCCATCATGTGTTCAGGTTTTAAAGAATGCATCCCAAAACTGTGGGGAAGCAAAGTACTAAAAACAAATTTTCAATCACCACAACTATGGTGTGTCAGTAACTGTTGCTCAGAAGAGCTTTCTAAACAGGTTTTAATGCCAATGTTCCCAATCAGGTAAGCACGTGGCATTGCAACCAAAGCCAGAGATACTGTTAGAAAATCACCCTTCTTGGTATTAATAATTCCTTTTAAAAACTAAATAATTTGTGAGCATAAATATTTTGGATATTATCAATAAATATCCAGAGTCTTAGCTCACTACCTGTGTATTGCAAAACCTAGGCTGAGACCTCCTGACTTCAAAGACACACCCAAAAGATTTGCTGAGTAAAAGTAGCTGCATTCCATTTATAATTCTATTTTAATTGTGATGCTAACACTCTGAAGAGAAAAAGAAAAACCCATTTAGAGGTAACTCTGTGGAGAGAGCTAATTAAAATTACTATTCACCTTTCAGAGAACTGTGCAAGTACTTCGGGGACAATATTTCCTTTCCTGTAATCTCTTGAATTTAGATGCTATTTAATAAAACCCTAATAGGCAAATCAACCAAACGGTGGAACGACTAGTCCAGTGATGGCGAACCTTTTGAGCTCGGCGTGTCAGCATTTTGAAAAACCCTAACTTAACTCTGGTGCCATGTCACATGTAGAAATTTTTTGATATTTGCAACCATAGTAAAACAAAGATTTATATCTTTGATATTTATTTTATATATTTAAATGCCATTTAACAAAGAAAAATCAACCAAAAAAATGAGTTCGTGTGTCACGTCTGACACACGTGTCATAGGTTTGCCATCACTGGACTAGTCACTATGACGCACACTAACCACCAGGGGGCAGATGCTCAACTGAGGAGCTGCCCCCTGGTGATCAGTGCACTCCCACAGGGGGAACGCTGCTCAGCAAGAAGCTGGGCTCACAGCTAATGAGTGCAGCAGTGGTGGTGGGAACCTCTCCTGCCTCCACTACAGGCGGGTGGTAAGGAGCAAGGGGACCTGGACTACAAGAGCCCTGGACTGCGAGAAGGATGTCTGACTACCGGCTTAGGCCTTATCCCCTAAGCCAGCAGGCAGACATCCCCTGAGGGTTCCCAAACTGCGAGAGGGCACAGGCCGGGCTGAGGAACATCCTCCCCCACCCCCTGCCCGCCATCCCTGAGTGCACGAATTTTGTGCACTGGGCCTCTAAATTACTGAATTTTCTTTAAATTACAAAATCCTCAAAATAGGTGGTTTTCAAAGTATTAGCAATCCCTCTGGTCCTAACTCTGGCCATTGTTACTTAGAAAAATACCACACATCTGCATCAAATATTAATAGTTTAGGTCCAAAATAGCAAATATGTAAAATTTATGCTTACAAATGGAGAATATTATTATCTGCTCAATGAACAGCTAAAGTTACTATGAATCCCTAGGAATGCAAAGATTATTATTTAGGTGATGAAGGCTGAACCATTTTGCATTTTCAGGACCACTAGCCTAGAGTGCAGGACCCTGAGATCTTCCCATGCCTTCTTCCCTCACTTCAGCTGTCACTATAACGAGACTTTCTCCACAAGGCTTCCTTACTCTTCTCTAAAGTAGTTCCCACCCCCATCCCAGCCTCAGTCACTCTCTACCCTGACCCTCCTTAAGCTGTCTTCATACTGTGTCATTCCCTGACATATATTTTTACATTTCCTTGTTTATTTTCTGCTTCTCTCTAGTCCAACTTTCCACCTCTGTATTCCCAGTACCTATCACATAGTATATGCTCAATAAGTATTTGTTAAATGAACTTAAATGTTTCCCACAGAATAAATGTCTTTATCTCATAAACTTAGCATATTTATTTGTATGACCTCAAAATAGGTGGCTACTCTAAAAGATAATACTTTACTTCCTCAAAACAGGCTTATTTGGCTTTTACATAGTCTTGAGAAGAAGATGAACTTGAGTCATTAACTGAATCACACCTAAAAGGTTTGAAGATTATCTGTAAATGGTGTATTTAAAGTTGTACCTGAGGACAGTTTTAAAAGAAGGCAGTCTGGTCGACAGGAACTCAAGGCTGTTGATACCCTTCAAGCCTCAAAATAGGTCTATACTGACTTGTCCTTAATTTCCTTAAATGTTTGCACTTGAGCAGGGAGAGTTAATTGGCAGAGACAGTCTAATGTCTAATGCTTCCAGAAGAATATAGCTATCTCCCTCCAGATTCTCCCACTCTTGCTCCAGGGAGCCTACGTGGCTCCCTGGTTGTTAAGATACATTACACAGCTTAGCAACCTGGTAACATTCCGTAGAGAACTCTGAGTTCCAGAACTTCTGCATTTGCCATTCTCTTCAGAGCTCCATTTATCCACAGCTTGACAGAACCACATGGCAGCATGACTTTAGTTTTAGATGTGTGATAGATCGAATCAAACACAAGAAAAAGAGAAAGAAGAAAAAAGAAAGCAATTTTAATTGTATTGATAATTTCCCCCCCAATTCTGCTTAAAGAACACATACATGCAGATGTATTCAAGCTTAGCGCCCCTAAAACCTATGGCAAGAAAATATGAAGGATTTTAAAGATATCACAGCCATCCTGCTCTTGTGGTTAGGCAACCATGCTGCTGTTCAACAGGCTTGAAAAAAATTGAACTGTTAAAAGTCATAAACATTAAGTAATACAGTTGAAGTAATAGCATTTCCTATGAAAAGTGAAGATCGAATCATACATTGTAATTCCATATATGCACATACACATACACACATATAGCATATATGCATATGTTGTCATCAGCTATCAGGATTATATATACTGGTGCTTCCCAACATTTTTCTTTTCATAGCACACATGATTTTTAAGTTCTGAATTACAGTCTCCGAAAGTAATGTAGATCATTTCTGAAGGGCAACTACAAATTTACAACAATGTATGGATGGACTCTCAGTCTATTTTCTTGACTGGCCCCCGAATTAAAGGGCTCAAGATCTCTGCATGCCTATAATCTATTCAAGACCTAAGCTACTTTATTGTATTTTGGGGGGGGGGGGATTTAAAGGACTTTCTAAGGTAATTTTGGCATTTTGAGATTTTTGTTCTATACTCTGTATCAGTTGGGAATTCGCTTTCACAGCTAGTAAGAGGCTTATTTCTCCCTCATATGAAAGAGTTCAACAATCCAGGGTTGGTATGGAAACTCTATGGGGTCATTATGGACTTAGATTTGTTCCATGTTTTAGTTCCATCTTCCTTAATATGTGGCTTCCCTCCTTGAAGTTATCGCTTGCCTAAGATGGTTCTTAAAGTTCTAGTCATCCAAATGTCTGCTGTATTTCCAGACATCAAATCCATAGTCCAAGAGAAAGGAGAAGGAAAGAGGGGTAAGCGAGCCAAAGACATGTGCTGGTTATGTGTTCCCTTCATATCATTTCCATGAGTCCCAGACAACAATCTAGATGCATTAGTCACTTCTAGTAGCAAGGAAGAATGGAAAATGTAGCTTCTCACATGGTCACAGGGATAGTTACTAACCAAAGAGGGAGAAAACACATATTGGGTTTTAAATCTCTACTGTAGAACCTGACGTTTGTACCTATCCCCTGGGTAAGAATGATCTATGCTCTATGAGGTTGTACCTGTCCTTAAAGAGGGCTGAAGCCATTACAAGGAGTCGCTACTGGCTATGTAACTAGGCTCTGTTACGTTTACTGTATGAAGACCTATGGGGAACTTTCTCACCTCATTACTAGAAAAGAAAATGATACAACTGGTTTGTTTGGACAGAGCTTGCAGTCATTCCATCAACCAAGGTACGGAGGTACTGCTACACTGCTCAGGGCAGCACATATATCCTTGTTGCCATGGTAACAAGCAGACTACCAGCCCAAGACACTATTATTTTCATCAAAGATAAAAAATAGATGGAGAAATTTCTTAGAATATGTGCAAAAATTTATGAATGGTGATTGGCAATTTTTAAAACACTGTGGTAGTTATAAGCAGGACACTCCACACGTTGTTCGTCATCCATAGACACTCTGAGTATTGTATGGACTGAACTGTGTCCTCCAAAATTCATGTATTAAAGTGATAACCCCCAACGTCACTGTATTTGGAGATCGGCCCTCTAAGGAGGTAATTCAGGGGATAAGAGGTCATAAGGACAGGTCCTAATCTGCTGAGACTGGTGTCCTTACAAGAAGAGAAAGAGGCACCAGAGCTCGCTCTCCCTCCGTGCACACACTGAGGAAAGGCCCTGTGAACCTAGAGGGCATTATGCTCAGTGAAGTAAGTCAGGCAGAGAAAGACAAACACCACATGATTTCACTTTTATGTGGAATCTAAAGAACAACATAAATGAACAAACAAAACAGAAACAGACTCATAGACACAGAGAACAGACCGATGGTTGCCAGAGGGGAGGGGATCAGGGGGGCTGAGTGAAAAAGGTGAAAGGATTGAGAAGTAAGATTGGAAGTTACAAAATAGTCATGGGGATGTCAAGTACAGCACAGGGAATATAGTCTTTAATATTGTCATAACCGTATATGATGCCCTTTGGGTGAGGAAATATCATGGGAGCACTGTAAAGCAAGCATGTCAAATTCGCAGCCGGTGGGCCGCATGCCTCATTTACTTAAATGAGGCACGCGAGTTTGACATGCTTGGTGTAAAGTATATGATTGGCTAACCACTATACTGTACAACTGAAACTAATAAAAAATAATATTGACAGTAAACCCTAATTTAAATTTTCTTAAATTAAAATATAAAAGAAAGGCCTATGAGGACATAGCACGGAGGCAACTGCTACTAGCCAGGAACCAACCCTGCCCAGCATCCTGATCTTGGACTTCCAGCCTCCAGAATTGTGACAGTTTTTTTTTGTGTATTTTAAGCTACCCAGTCTGTGGCATTCTGTTTTGGCAGCCCAAGCAGGTTAATACCAGTGTAAGTTTGCAGGACACTGTTAGGCCCATTTTCGCCATGTGTAAGCGGTTTGGCCAGATCTTGGAGCTGTGAATTTATTAGGTCTATTTATTCTTATCTTCCTTTTGGATTTACTGTAAAAGTGCTGCTGGAGTCTAATTAACATATAAGAAGGCAAATTAATGTATGAAAGAGGTGCCTCTTGCAATTACGTTTTGGCCAAGCACGACATGGTGGGTGGTCTCTTAGCCCTACATGTTTCCCTTCTTGTCATTGTATTGAATCTGACTTCGTTAGCTCAGCATTATGTTTACAAAATTCACTCATATTGTTGGAAGTAATTGTAATTGAATTTCATTTCTGTCCGGTATCCTATTATCGAAAATGCCATAATTATTCTTATGCTGATAACCATTTGGGTTGTATATACATTTGGCTGTTTTGGAATAATGCTTCTATAAACATTTTTGTGCATGAATTTCTATTGAACACATATGTGGAATTCTGAGACATAGTTATACATCTTTACTGGATAAGGTCAAAAGTTTCTTAATGTCATAGTGTCAATTTGTGCTCCTTCAAGTGATGTATAAGAATTTTGGTTGCTCTATGTCCTTACAAACACTTGATATTAATGTCTTTTTACATCTTTAGAGAGTTTGGGTGGTGATTAGTGGTATCTAACTGTGATTTTAACTTTTATTTATTTGTTTGTTTATTTATCTGAGATAGAATTTGTGTACAATAAAATTCATGTTTTTAAAGGAATACAGTTCAATGAGTTTTGACAAATGTGCACACCACAATCAAGATATAGAATATGCCAAACACCACAAAAATTCCCTCGTCATGACCCTTCACAGAAGTCTCCCTCCTCCATCCCAATAGCCTTGCCAACACTAATCTATTTTCTGTCCCTATGATTTTACCTTATTGAGAATGTTACACAAATGACATATAGCTTTTGGATCTGCTTCCTTTACTTAGCACAATATTTTGGAGCTTTGTCTATGTTGCTATTTGCATTGTAGTTCTCTCCCTTTTATTGATGAGAGGTATTTTATGTTGGGATGTACCACAATTTGTTTATCCATTCACCAGCCGATTACTGCTTCCAATGTTTTATTATTATGAACAAAACTGCTAAGAACATTTGTGTACCAGTCTTTGTGTAGCAGTATGTTTTCATTCCTCTGGGTAGATAACTAGTAGTAAAATTGTCATGATCAAATGGTATTTTACCTGCCCTTTGGAATATAAATGACAAAAGAAGTGTATCTGGGCACTTAAATATTTCCTGAGTGCTTACTATTGCCAATAATTGACCTAAATACCTAACATGCATACATTATTTAATATACTAACAATATACAAGACCTCTGTGACCCAGAAAGATTCAGGGAATTATACGAGGTCACACAGACCTTGTCAGAGTTGGCATTCTAATTCAGGCTTATTGAACTAGCAGCCATATTCTCAGAGTCTGGTCCATGTGGGGATTAAATATTGCTCAGATTTCTGAAGATTGGTTCAGAGCATCACCCAAAATCCATGAAGGATGTGAAAGTGCTGTGCAAATAGTAAAGCAATATGCAAAGTCAGGTGTTAATATGTTGAGCTGAATTTGATTAAAGGCTGCAGATGATACAATTCAACATACTTAGCCACAGCCTGGAGTAAGTGCTGTTGGAGGAGCAGTTAGTGGTTAAGAGCATGGATTTTGTAGACAGACAAACTTGAATTTGAATCCTGGCTCTGACTTGTACTAGAGGTTTGACCTTATAAATTACGTAATACTCTTTTGATTACATCTTCATTGGATAAAGAAGGATAATAAAACCTACTGGATAAGATTTCTGTGAGGATAAAGGAAATAATGTTCATGAAAAAAAGTCTTTAAATTTGTATGGAACCACAGAAGTACCTTTTCTCTACACTTGAACCCAATCACTGAAATTTCGTGGGAATCTTTTAGAGGCATAGAGCACTTATTCTATTTGTAAGTAATTTCCTAATGAAAATGATAATTTTAATGGAGGAATTATGATGACAAGAGATCATTTTAAAAGGGGGCAGGTGTTACCAGAGCTCTCTATGAAGGGGCAAATCTGAGTACCTTTAATGCACTGTCTTTATAGAAAAGGGTCTCTCTCCTTCTCTGCCTCTAATTTCTCTGCCCCTGAATCCTGCAATAGGAGTTAGGGCAAATGTGTGATGCTGAGAGCAGGTCCTTTGGAACACATGTTTCATTGCATCCAATGCTGCTCCTTTATGGGCAAAAATGGGAATGCTTTTTGGTTGGACAGTAATGTTCAGTATAAATGTGAACCCAGCCCTACCTAATTAATGTCTCTCCAGCAGATTGTGGTTCTACCTCACAAAAAGTACAAGACAAGCAAACAGAACCCCGTGAAACGTGAAGGAGAGGTTTTAGTGGCTGAGTCCCACACTCCTTCACCCCAGGCTGCACTCAGAGTTCAGAGAATTCTGTCAACTCCCGCCTCCATGACATGTCAATACAGTGGTTTAAACAACCCTCCTAAAAATTGATCAGCACACCCCTAAGAATTCTATGGAGGGAAATACCAAGCAGCAGTCCAAAGAGGAATAAAAAGTCAATGCTGGATATCTTAAAAATCAAAGAGAAAAGTAAAAAAGGGTCCTTTTCACATGTACTTTCTAAATCTCTTCTAGTCAGAGGGACTGGAGTTCATCATTTTCATTCAACCTTCAGTTTTGTAACCAATTTTCGAAAGGCAGGGCCACAAAGAACACCTAACACAGACAGACGTAGCACTTCCCAACAAATGGAAACAATGAAACCCCTCAAAATGAAGGTGATATTACATATAATCTATAACTTTTGGAAAAAGGTCTGTAAGAAAAGTCTCCAAATGTTAAAAGTGTTTGTTTTTTCTGGATATAGAAATGACAAGCGATCTTGACTGGTTTTCTTCTAGTCTTTATTTTCTAAACTTTCCTCAGTGAGTATACTGTAATTTTTTAAAAATTCATTTAAATATTGAACAGCATAAACCAGTTTTTGTCAATTTATACTTTTTTATTTATGTTTATTTGTAATGGTAATATAAGAATGCATTTCAGTTGTAAAAAAAATCCAAAAATGTCTATTGAGAATATAGAAACGTATAGAGGCATACTGTCCACTGTGGTAGCAACTAGTCACATGTGGCTATTGAACACTTGAAACAGTCTATAATACGATGAGCTGTCAGTATAATGTAAAATACCTGACTAACAGTGTTCTTTGTCTCAATTATATGTTGAAATAACATTTTTGAATATATCTTATTTGGTCAAACACAGTATTAAAATTAATTTCACCTGTTCCTTTTTACTTTTCTTCTTACAGCTGCTAGGAAATGAAAGATTACATGTGTGCTGCACTTGTGGCTCATATATTTTTGCTGGGTGGTGCTGGTATAGACAGTACTCTTCTGGCTCCCATGGCCTTCTCCGCCCAGATGTCATGACTATTAGTGGTATAGTTGTACTCTCTATTTCTCCTATGCATTTGGCTCCTTGAAACATAAAAATATGCCCTTTTCCCATAAATGGAAATCATATTATCAGTATGATGCAATCTGCTTCCTGCACTTAATATCAAGTGCGATAGCATGTTTCGGTTATTCACTGCTGTTTAACAAATGGCCCTAAAACTTAATAGCTTCAAACAAGAACAGGTTTGAGTGGTGTGTTTTTACATGATTCTGTGAGGTGACTGAGTGGTGGTGTTTGTTTTTGTTTCTTTCCCATTTTATAACTGAATGAAGTTTTATTTTGTATTTCCTAATTTTCTAATATAGAATGTTCAAATTAAAGGGTCCAAGCCTAATAACTGTTCAGGTGAATATATTTGTATTCTCCATATGCACCATAAAATTACATAAACAATGCTTAGATACTCTTCTAGCCACTCACTTCTTTAGTACCTTGAGCGGCTCCCTTTATCTTATCACCTAAGAAACAAAAAGGAGGCTAATTAAACCTGGAATGTAGAAAGTCTTCATTTCCAGGTAAATCTGCCTGAACCAAAGCTCCAGGATTTATTTTTTTAATTTTTAAAAATTCCATTGAACTTATTGGGGTGACATTGGTTAATAAAATTATATGGTTTCAAGTGTATAATTCTATAATCCATCATCTGTGTATTGTATTGTGTGTTCACCACCCAAAGTCAAGTCTCTTTCTGTCACCATTTATCCCCCCTTTACCTTTCCCTCTGGTGATCAGTATACTGTTGTCTATGTCTGTGAGGTTTTTTTTTTTCTTTGCTTAATCCCTTCACCTTTTTCACCCAGCCCCCCAACTTTCCTTCCCTCTGACAGCTGCCAGTCTGTTTTCTGTATTTATGAATCTGTTTCTATTTTGTTTGTTTATTTTGTCCATTAGATTCCACATATAAGCGAAGTCATATAGTATTTGTCTTTCTCTCATTGACTTATTTCACTTAATGACAAGGATTTTTAAGCCACATCCCAACTTGAGGACACCTGTTTTGAAAATTTCCATAGCTGGTTTGATGTGCAGGATCATCAGCCAGCAAACAGAAAGGGAGAGAGGGCACATGTACTTTTCCCAGCGTTTGAAACTAATTCCATCCACTCCTACTCTGTGATCTCAGAACGAGTGCTTCCGAATTGTTCTCTTGGCTCTGAGAAGAGATATGGTGCCCACTGGGAGAAATGCTATCTGTTTGATGCTTAAGTGTTCATAAAAAAACTTGAAAGATTGTTCTCTGTATTTGAATATCCATGTTGGATATTTCTGATATTGAGGGGCTAGGATGATAAAATTCTGCTCTTTTAAAGAAAATTTTTTATTTATAACATTTTTTTAAAAAAAACCTTATCATATGATATGAATAGAGAAATGTAGGGAAAGGAGTCTTGGCATGCCCATGTTAAAAATAGCTCATTATATAATATCTAATTTTGTCAAAAAGGTTTGTGTGTGTGTGTGTGTGTGTGTGTGTGTGTGTGTGTAAGGTAAGCGAGGATGCAAGGTTGTTTTTCTTTTTATTTTTTTCTTTATTAAGGTATTACATATGTGTAATATGTAATATTACTTACCCCCCCATTTTGCCCCCCCACTCCGCCCCCAAATTGATGTTGCTAATCCACTCTGTTCTGAGATTTTTATTCTAGTCACAAGGTTTAAGTGTCATATTTACCACTAGGTGGCGGCAGCACGCTATACACAGGCTTGCTGTGCCCAGCTCAGCCAAGGCAGGGAGAAGCCTTTGGATCAACACCTGTGGCCCTTCAGTTTCTTAATCACATAAACCCCATAGAAGGTAAAAAGCAACATTAGCGTATGTAGAGCCTTTTCAATTAGATTCTCTTGATAAATTTTAGCGTTGCTTCAATAGGTTGCTTTCAGTAGTAGAACTGACATTCTACAACTTGACATGGCCATTTACTAACAATGATCTTCAGTTTTCTTTTCATTACAGTTGTATTATAAATACTTATAATATTACATCCCCGGATAAGCAGAGTTACATGTAAAATAATTCCTACAAATAGACCTTACAAACTTAAGTATGCTAGAGAAACATGGGCTACCATTCACTAATAAAATAATTTTTTAATTATAGTTAACATACAATACTAGAGGCCCGGTGCACAAAAATTTGTGCACTCGGGGGGGGGGGGGGGTCTCTCAGCCTGGCCTGTGCCCTCTTGCAGTCTGGGACCCCTCGGGAGATAACGACCTGCTGGCTTAGGCCTGCTCCCGGGTGGCAGAGGGCAGGCCCAATCCCTAGGTGCAGCCCCTGGTCGGGCTCAGAGCAGGGCCAATTGGGGGGTTGGGGCACCATCCCCTGTCACACTCAAGGCAGGGTCGATGGGGAGGTTGTGGCACCACCTGCTGTCACACACAGAGCAGGGCCCATCAGGGGGTTGGGGCACCGCCCCGTCACACACAGAGCCGCAGGGCGGTCAGGGGGTTTGGGCGCTGCCCCCGTCACGCTGATCCCGGTGCTGGGAGGCATATTACCCTTTTACTATATAGGGTAGAGGCCTGGTGCATGGGTGGGGCCGGCTGGTTTGCCCTGAAGGGTGTCCTGGATCAGGGTGGGGGTCCCCACTGGGGTGCCTGGCCAGTCTGGGTGAGGGGCTGAGGGCTGTTTTCAGGCTGGGAGTGACTGAAGTTGCCAACCGCTCCTTTTTTTCTTTTTTCTTTTTTTTATTCTGGGCCAGCTTTACCTTGAGGCTTGGCTCCAGCTCTTAGGCCTCCGCGGCTGAAAGTAGGTTCCTGGCCTTTGCTTACAATGTTGTGAATCTGCTGGCTGAAGTCCGGCGGTATTTGTTACAATGTTTCTTAAACTGCCCGCTCAGAGGCTTGCAGCTGCAGGCGGGGAACATTGGTTTCCTCCAACAATCCTCCATCACTGAGGCAACCAAGCCTCATGTTAGTTTCAAGCTGCCTGGCTGCCGCCGCTATCTTGGCTGACAGTTAATTTGCATATCTCGCTCATTAGCCAATGAAAAGGGTAGCAGTCGTACGCCAATTACCGTGTTTCTCTTTTATTAGTGTAGATTATTTTAGTTTCAGATATGCAACAGTGATTAGATATTTATATACTTTATGAAGGGATCACCACCAATTTTGGCTTCCACTGCCTATCTCCTTGCCAGATTTTGTTTTTCCTGGAAAAGAAATTGATTTCTTTCTGGCATCAGCTTTATCTCCTAGCCCTACCCCCCACCCCCAATTCACATGCCACCTCTGGACCATCAGGAGTCCCCACCCTTGTCTACCTGCACCCCCTCTGGTTTGACACATGGCCATGTCCCCTTGATCAGGTGCCCAAGTCTGGGCCCATCATGTGGCCCAACCCCCTTTTTAAGTGCCCACTTCTGGCTGTTCACGTGGCCCCGCCCCCTTGATCACTTGCCTACCTCCAGCCAATCACAAGGCACCACCCTGTTGATCAGAGGAACTCCTGGCCCCAAACACTTGATAAGATGCCCACAGCTTACTGAGCCAGTGGCCCCACCCCCTTGTACAAGTGCCCTCTTATCCATGACCATGTGGCCCCACCCACTTGAGACCCCAGTTGGTCTATTTCTGGGGTGCCACCTCCCTAGTTGGCTGTCTGGCCCTGCTCGCCGACCTGTCAACAGTCCCTTTGCCAAAGTCCTTCCAGAAAATGGCATGTGTGTGCCCTCTCTTTCCTGCTGGGACTGTGACAGCTGGGATTGAAAAGGAGACAGGACAGCAAAAGCCTGTCCACAGTCCATGCAAGAGGTCCAGAAGGGACTGTGCAGCCCCTAGAAGGCTGGGGGAGAGAAGAGTGGTAAGGCAGGGGTGTTGACTAGGAAGCGGAATGCCCTCAGGGCAAGTACTACACACACACACAATCACCCTACACTCCTGGGAGGGGTAGCTGTGGCCCATTGTACAGGTGAGGCTCCTGCAGAACAGAGAGGGTGAGCGACTTCCTCAAGGGCACAGAGCAGTTAAAGGGCAGAGCTAAAAATAGAACCCTGGGCTGCCCACAGACTGTGCCTCCTTTACCGTGACCTCTGGGTTGGCAGCCCTTCACTTTGTGCCCTATTGCTCTGATGGGCTTGCCCCTTCCACCTGCACCCCTACACCAGCCCAGAGGACAGGAGTCCCGTCATTCCTCCAGGGTCTCTGGGCGGGCAGCTGCTCTCTTTGTCCCAGGGTCCTTCCCAGCTGGTAACCTTGGTGGAGGCCCCCTGCCTTGTGGGAAGGGCTAAGTGAGGAGAACGCCCCTATACTCCTGCTTTCTGTGGCTCAGATTACAAAGTACCATTATTTTTCCTTTGACTTCTGCTGCCTGCCTCCACTGGCAGATTATGTTTTACCTTGAAAAGATACTTGTTTCCAAATCTTAGCTATTGTAAATTGTGCTGCTATGAACATAGGGATGCATATGTCCTTTCTGATTGGTGTTTCGGTTTCTTGGGATATATTCCTAGAAGTGGGATCACTGGGTCAAATGGAAGTTCCATTTTTAGTTTTTTGAGGAAACTCCATACTGTCTTCCACAGTGGCTACACCAGTCTGCATTCCCACCAGCAGTGCACGAGGGGAGGTATCAACCAAAGGACTTGTATGCATGCATATGAGCCTAACCAATGAACACAGACAACAAGGTGGTGAGGGCATAAGTGGGAGGGGTTGGGGGCAATGGGGAGATAAGGACACATATGTAATACCTTAATCAATTAAAAAAAAAAAAAAAAGAAGGAAATTTGTTTGGAGTCTTCAAACCGGCTGGCTTCCTGGGGAACTCCTGTATCTTCGTGCCCCCCCCCCCCACTCTTTCCTCTGCCATCCCCTTGCCTCCCCCCCACCCCACCCCACCCCCGCATCCTGTGCCCACTTTTGCCTGATTGCTTGGTCACTTGGCCCTGCCCCCTTCTTCAGGTGCCCAATTGCACGTAATCATGTGGCCCCACCCCCTTGAGACCTCCCATGGTCTCTGTTTCTGGGGTGCCACCTCCCTGGTTGGCTGTCTGTCTCCGATCTCCCACTTGTCAACAGTCCCATTGCCAAAGTCCTTCCAGAAAATGGTGTGTGTGTGTGTGTGCCCTCTCTTTCCTGCTGGGACTGTAACAGCAGAGATTGAAAAGGCGACCGGAGAGCAGTGGCCCTTCCAGAGTCCATGCAAGAGACTCAGAAGGGACTGTGCAGTCCCTAGAAGGCTGAGGGAAGGGTGGTGAGGCAGGGGTGTTTACTAGGAAGTGGAGTGCCCTCAGGGAAAGTGCTGCACACACACACACACACCGACACACACACACAATCAGCCCACATTCCTGGAAGGGGCAGCTGTGGCCCATTGACCATGTGAGGCTCCTGCAGCTCACAGAGGGCAAGCGACTTCCTCAAGTTTCATTTTTTGCAAGTATCTGTCCAGTTTTCCCAACACCATTTATTGAAGAGACTGTCTTGACTCCATTGTATGGTCTTGCATCCTTTGTCAAATATTAATTGAGCATAATGGCTTGTGTCGATTTCTGGGTTCTCTGTTCTGTTCCATTGGTCTATATGTGTGTTCTTGTGCCAGTATCAGGCAGTTTTGAGAACAATGGCTTTGTAGTATAGCTTTATATCTGGTATTGTGATCCCTCCAACTTTGTTCTTCTGTCTCAGGATTGCTGCAGCTATTCGGGGTCTTTTTTTTTATTATTTCAGATGAGTTTTTGGAGAATTTGTTCTAGGTCTTTGAAGTATGCTATTGGTATTTTAATGGGAATTGTGTTGAATTTATAGATTGCTTTGTAGAGTATGGATATTTTATTGATGTTGATTCTACCAATCCATGAACATGGTATGTTCTTCCATTTGTTCATGTCTTTCTCTATCTCTTTTTTCAGCATCCTGAAATTTTCTGAGTATAGGTCCTTTATCTCCTTGGTTAAATTTATTCCTAGGTATCTTAATTTTTTTGTTGCAATGGTAAATGGGATTGCTTTTTTAATTTCTCTTTCTGTGAGTTCATTATTAGTATATAGAAAAGCCATGGAGTGTTAATTTTGTATCCTGCTACATTGCCGAATTTATTTATTAAGTCTAGTACTTTTTTGATGGAGTCTTTGGGGTTTTCTATGTACAATATCATGTCATCTGTGAATAAGGGCAGTTTTACTTCTTCTCTTCCAATTTGGATACCTTTTATTTCTTCTTCTTGTCTGATCACAATGGCTAGTACTTCCAGTACTATGTTGAACAGGAGTGGTGAGAGTGGGCATTCCTGTCTTGTTCCTATTCTTAAGGGAAATGGTTTCGTTTTTGCCCACTGAGTATGATGTTGGCTGTTGGTTTGTCATATATGGCTTTTATTATGTTGAGGTATGATCCTTCTATTCCTACCTTGCTGAGAGTTTTTATCAAGAAAGGGTATTGGATTTTGTCAAATGCTTTTCTGCATCAATGGATATGATTACATGGTTTTTATCTCTCAGTTTGTTTATGTGGTGTGTCACATTTATTGATTTGCAGATGTACCATCTATGCATCCCTGGAATAAATCCCACTTGGTCATGGTGTATGATCTTTCTGATGTATTGCTGGATTGGATTTACTAGAATTTAGTTGAGAATTTTGGCATCTATGTTCATGAGAGATATTGGCCTATAATTCTCTTTCTTTGTATTGTCTTTATCTGGTTTTGGGATTAGGGTATTGCTGGCTTTGTAGAAAGGGCTTGGAAGTGCTTTTTCCTCTTCAACTTTTTTGAATAGTCTGAGGAAGATAAGTTTTATTTCTTCTTTGAATGTTTGCTAAAACTCCCCTGTGAAGCAGTCTGTTCCAGGGCTTTTGTTTGTTGGAATTTTTTTGATTACTGCTTAAATTTCCTCCATAGTTATTGGCCTAGTCAGATTTTTTTGATTCCTCCTGGTTGAGTTTTGGAAGGTCATATTTTTCTAGGAATGTGTCCATTTCTTCTAGGTTGACCAGTTTGTTGGAGTAGAGTTGCTCATAGTATTTTTTTTTACGATTTTTCGTATTTCTGTGGGGTCTGTTGTTATTTCACCTCTTTCATTTCTGATTTTGTTTATTTGGGTCCTCTCTCTTTGCTTATTGGTGAACCTGGCTAGAGGTTCATCAATCTTGTTTATCCTTTCAAAGAATCAGCTCTTGGTTTCATTGATCTTTTGTATTGTTTTTTTGGTCTCTATGTCATTTATTTCCACTCTGATCTTTATTATTTTCTTCCTTCTGCTCACACTGGGTGTTTCTTGTTGCTCTATTTCTAATTCTTTAAGTTGCAGAGTTAGTTGGTTTATTACCAGTTTTTCTTGTGTTTTTTTTTTTTTCAGGTAGGCCTGTAATGTTATGAACTTCCCTCTCAGGATTGCTTTCACTGTGTCCCAAAAATTTTGAATTGTTGTGTTTTCATTGTTGTTTGTTTCCAGGATGTTTTTCATTTCTTCTTTGGTAACCCACTCATTGTTTAATAGTATGCTATTCAGCCTCCAAGTGTTTGAAATTTTGTGATTGTTTTTATTGTAGTTGATTTCTAATTTTATGCCATTGTGATCTGAGAAGATGCTTGATATGATTTCAATTCTCTTGAATTTTGATAGACTTTGCCTGTGTCCCAATATGTGGTCTATCTTTGACATGGTCTCATGTGTGCTTGAGAAGAATGTGTATTCTGTAGTTTTGGGGTGGAATCTTCTGAAGATGTTGATTAAGTGCATCTGATATAGTGAGTCATTTAGGTTGGAAGTCTCTTTGCTAATTTTTTGTCTAGAGGATTTATCCAGTGATGTTAATGGGGTATTAAAGTCTCCTACTATGATTGTGTTGCTGTCAATCTCTTCCCTGATATCTTCCAGATTTTTTTTTTAATGTATTTGGGTGCTCCTGCATTGGGTGCATAAATGTTTACTAGAGTTATATCCTCTTGTTGTAATTGATCCCTTTAGAATTATGAAGTGGCCTTCCTTGTCACTAGTTATGGTCTTCCTTTGAGGTCTATTTTGTCAGATATAAGTATTGCTACCCTTGCTTTTTTTTCATTTCCATTCGCCTGATAGATATTTTTCCATCCCTTCACTTTCAGGCTGTGTGAGTCCCTTGTTCTGAGGTGGGTCTCCTGTAGACAGCATATATAGTGGTCATGTTTTCTTATCCATTCAGTCACTCGATGTCTTTTGATTGGAGCATTTAATCCATTTACGTTTAATGTTATTATTCATGGGTACTTGTTTATAGCCATTTCTTTACTTTATGCCTGTGTTCCTTTCCTCATTTCTATTTCTTCTTTTTACAGCATTTCCTGCATCACTGGCTTGGTAGTAATAAACTCCCTTAGCATTTTTTTGTCTGCGAAGCTCCTGATTTCCCCTTCAATTTTGATTGATAGTCTTGCTGGATAGAGTATTTTTGGATTCAGACCTTTGCTTTGCATTACTTTGTATATTTTATTCCATTCCCTTCTAGCTTGATGTGTTTCTGTTGATAAATCATTTGATAATCTGATGGGGGATCCTTTGTAGGTAACTCTCTGTCTCTCTCTTGCAGTCTTTAAGATTCTCTCTTTGTCGTTAACATTTGCCATTGTAATTATGTGTCTTGGTGTGGGTCTTTTGGGATTCATCTTGTTGGGACTCTATGTACTTGTATAACTTTTTTTTCTCCCATATCCGGGAAGTTTTCTGTCATTATTTGTTCAAATAGATTATCTAATCCTTTCTGCTCTTCTTGTCCTTCTGGCACCCCTATTATATGTATGTTACTTAGTTTTTGTTGTCCCAAAGCTCCCTTAAGCTCTCCTCCTGCTTTTCAATTTTTTTCTCCAGTTGCTGTTCAGATTTGGCTTGCTTCTCTACCTTATCTTCTAACTCACTAATTCAGTCCCCTGCTTCTTCTAGTCTACTGTTGAATCCTTCCATGGCATTTTTTATTGTAACTATACCACTTTTGATTTCTTCCTGATTTTTGCATGGGTTGTTGATTTTCTCATTCATCCGGTTTATGAACTGTACCACCATTACTCTGAATTCTTTTTCTGTCATGTTGCATGCCTCTGTTTCACTTATTTCCTTTCTTGGCAATTCCTCCCTTTCTTTCCCCTGGGAATTGTTTCATTGTCTCCCCATTCTAACTATCACCAGAAGGTCCAATCACCGAGTTATGGGGGCCTGGGCTGTGTGCAGTAGAAGCTTCACGCCACCTAAGTGTCACTGAAGAGCTCTGACACCAAGATGTGTGGCTGCTGTGGGTCTGTGGGAGCCACACTCACCCAGGATCAGAGTCACCGGCACTAGGTGTGGCCTCATGCTTGCACCTAGAATTAGGGACCCCGCCTGCGCCATGCTGAAAAAAAGACCCCGCTGTTGTGTGGTGAAAATCAGAGTCCCCTAGCGTGTGCCAGGAGTCAGTATCCCACTGTGCCCACTCTGAGAATCAAGTATTGGAGTCTCTGTCGCTTGGTGCAACCTCATGCTGAGAATCAGGGTCCCTGTGTGCGCATGCACCGAGAATTGGAGTCACTGGCTCTTAATGTGCATGTACTTGGAGTCAGGGATCCTGTGTATGTATGGTGAGAAACAGATTCAAGTCACTCTCAAGTCACGTGGAGAGTGAGGGTCCCAGGTCTGCTTAGGGGACCGGATTACACAGCCGCCCTGTGTCAGCAGAAGGTCCACTCCTGCGCTGCAGGAGACAGACTTCTGTGTGCCCTCACCCAGAATCAAAGTCAGGTGGCACAGCTGCCCTGTGTGGGCCTGGGGTCTGGTCACACGAGTGCATGCTGCAAGAAACAGATTCCCTATGTCCATGTGCCCAGGATCAAATTCAGCACAGCCTCCTTGTGTGGGCGCAGGGTCTGGTCGTGCAGGTGTGTGCTGTGGGAAACAAACTCCCCGTGTCCCCGCACCCAGTCTCAAATTTAGGTAGTGCCACTGCCACTGTGTGGGCAGGCGGCCTTCTTGTATGGAGAGGGTCTAGCAGTTCCTATGCCACTGCTGCGGGCCAGTGGGGAGGGGGGTGGGCTCTGTGACTGACAGAAATCCGTGGCTGGGATGCCTGGAGTCTTGGTGTCCGTGGGTTTAAAGCTGTGGTCGCAGGTCTTTTACCAGAGTGACTGTAGGGTCCCAGTTTGCATCTGAGACCAGATTGGGTGGTGGCAAGGCTAGGATCCTAGTCTCAAGCCCTTGTTGATTTATTGATGATAGCCATACTGACAGGTGTGAGGTGGTATCTCATTGTGGTTTTAACTTCCCTTTCCCTGATGATTAGTGCTATATTACATCTTTTGTATATATATATATATATATATATATATATATATATATATATATGTATATATATATCTATTGGCCATTTGTATGTCTTCTTTGGACATACAGGTTTTATTCAGGTTCCCTGTCCATTTTTTAATCAGATGGTATGGTATTGTTTTTTTGTTTGTTTGTTTGTTTTTGGTGTTAAGTTGTACAGGTTCCTTATATATTTTTGATATGAATTTCTTAACTAATATATCATTGGCAAATATCTTCTTCCATTTAGTAGGTTGTCGTTTTGTTTTGTTGATGGTGCGCTTTGCTAGGCAAAAACTTTTTAGTTTTATATAGTCCCATTTGTTTATTTTTTTCTTTTGTTTCTCTTGCCTAGGGAAACATATCAAAAAGTATTAATAAGAGTGATGTCAAAGATTTTACTGCTTATGTTTTCTTCTAAGAGTTGTATGATTTTGGGGTTTTACAATTTAACATTTAAACTATTTTGAGTTAATTTTTGTGTATGGTGAAATAAATTGGTCTAGTTTCTTTTTTTTCTTTTTTTTTTCCTTTTTGGTCTGTCTTCCAGTCTTGGCAGAGTGGCCATGTAGAAGATGTATGTGGGGCCCAGTGGAACCTCATCTGATCCTGTGTGGATTGTATGTGCTCTTCTGTGTATTTGAGCCTCATCAGTGGGGTGGTCCCTTTAAGAGAAGCACCTTGGTTTTTAGCAGCCCTTCATCTTGCTCAGATGCAATCCCCACTGGTTTTCACAACCACATATTTTGGGGACTCCTCTTTTTTGCAATAATGTCCCAGGTTTGGGAGCCCAATGTGGGGCTGGATGTCTCACTCTTCATGGGGGATCTGTGTAGCCAAAATATTCCTTCCACTTTTTCATTGTCACACCATACGCCCATTCAGCAGCTTCATCCTTTCTACCAGTCTGAACGTGGCTTCTCTTTTATATCCCTAGTTACAGGAATTCTGTTCAGCTAGATTTCAGGTTGTTCTGTTACAGGGACCTCTCACAGACACCAGAGAGATATTAGCAGATAGTCCGTCAGAGGACTGTCCCCATTTCCACTCTTGTCATACTCATAAGAATGAATTCTAATGAGTGACTCCAGGTTATTGCATTGTGTTAAAATGAATTTATTTAGGAAGTAATTTGTTTAAAAAGTACAACATTCAAATTTATTAAAGAAGCAAGGCAAGCAAGTCTATCATCTGGCTTATCAAGTGCAGATGGACTCCAACTACTCTGAAGAGCCAGTTGGGTGGGGGTTTTCTGCCTTATATACCTTTTTGTCTATAGACTTTTAAATTCTTCTGCTGAATATCTTGGTATAGATTAATTTTCAAGGTCCCCCTTTTACTTTCTGTGGCTTTCCCAGAATTTGTGAGAAGCACCTGGCACTTTTATCTTACCAAGTCCCAAGACTGCTGGCTTTTCTGTTTAGGGAATGAAAAATAAAATCACCCTTTTTCCTTTCCTCTTCTCCTCTCCTTTCCTGCATTCTCTCATTAGGAAGAACACACATTTCTATTAGCAATGATAGAAGGCCTCATGGAAGAACCTGATTAAACTAAATATGAATATAACCTGACATTGAAACAAAATCTAATCTAAGCTTGGAAGCAATAATATTGGAAAGTGTAATAATTATTGTGTCATTTCTAGCTTGGAATAGAATCTATCTCTGAGCTGAGTTACTGAGAGGAGTTTAAAAGATTATTTATACAGTTGTGGATGAGACTTCTAAAAGACAATAAAAAGTGGTCTAGTATCCTGGAGGTAGTAAGTGGTAGGAGAGGGGAGCATTTACTGGAACCAAGAGAGAGCTACATAGAAAGCCTCCTGGTGTCTGCTGTGGCCTTTGGTGGAGGGACCCACAGAGAGGCCCCTTAGAAATAAATACTTAACCTGACCTCATTCTTCTGCCTTCTGATCCCCTGCCTGTGACCCCTCCCACCTTGGCCAAAACCCAGCCAGAATGCAAGAGAACCCATTGACTAATCTAACTAGGTAGCCTTCCCTGGAGACAGATCACTGTTTCAATGTCAGGTTGGACAGAAGAACTTGGAGAGTAAACAGGTGATATAAACAAGACTACTTTGAGCTTAAGATATGTCTGTAGGCATTTGAGTTGAAAAGTGAAAAGTATTACACTCCAAAATAATGATTAGCAATCACAGATAATCAAAACTGACATAGTAAGTACTTACTGCAATGTGTATTTTAATTACATTATCTTATTCAATCTTTAAAACACTCCTTCAAGACATGCCTCATTTACTGAGGCCCTGAAATATGTAGGAACTTGTTCAAGATATAGGCAAGTACCTGGCTAAGAGCAGACTCTTTAACTGCAAAAATTTTTTTTTTCACTATAAAACACTGAAAATGACTGAGCAAACCTAGAATGATGGGAAGAAAAAAATATGGTTAATAGGCTTTTAGATGAATCATTAATATTTAAGTTTTAATAATAATCATTCAAATATACAAAACATTTGTTGTTGTCTTCTCTCATTTTTCTCTTCAAAAGGCGCTATTTCAACCTAATAGTGCACTTGAAAAAATTAATAATTTGCTTACCTTGATGAGTAATTAGGTTAATTAATTTAGATTCTCCTCATTTGCTTTGTTGGCATTCACATTTCCACTAGGGTGGATGGATAGAGGGAAGGAACAGAATCTGCATTTACACAGTGGCTTGTATTTTAGCATAAACCCAGGTTAGGTTCTTGAAGCCGAGATCCCAAAAGGAACAGAGTAGACAATATAGTGTGACCATGGAGCCTCAGGCTACCCCCAAATGACTTGATACCTTTCTGAAAGTCCCAGCAGTAGAAAATATCTGGAGCTAAGAACATTCCTAGGCATATTACCATTTAAATACATGAGCCCAAATTAGCTTGTTAGACAGATTGGTGAGCTCTCTCCTTTCAAAGAGCAAAGCCAGACAAGAAAGAAGGGAACAAATCTGTTGAGGGGGAAGTAGGAAAGGCCCAGATCTCAAAACATTACAAGAAGGAAGCTGTACTTTTTGGGACCCTGAGCTGTATAAGTCAATCTAGTGGGAAGACAAAGCAAAGACTGATGAAGCAGAGGAGGTTCGTGACTAAATACACGTGATTATACCTGGAACTAGGCACAGGCAAGGGCTGTTCTGTGGCTCTTCTTGCCTCCAAGCCCATGCTGACCTCCAGTGTCCTTGTCCTCTGGATGAATGCAATGCTCTTTGTTTAATTGAACATTAGCTGCTTCTATTCTGACCAAACTTTCATGTGACCATACCTTATGTTTTTACCACACTGTAAATGTGTCTTTTATTTTGCATGCAGTCTGATGCTGAGCCAGTGTTAAGAGAATGAATACACGAATGAATGAGTGGAGTGAAGGGATGCTGGTGAAGAGTATGCAGACAAGGGCAGAAGTCTGAGGAGAGGATCAGACAGTGATCACGTTTCACTTGCCAGCTCCTTTAGGAATGATTGCTCATTCAAACAGCTCTAATTTACTGGTTTCCTTCTTTTGGTAACAATGCATGTACCTCGCAGAGCCTAGTCACTGGAAGCACCTCATCTCCCTCATCCACTGTCCTTGACTTCATGGCTGCGCTCTTTCCTGTTTCTCTGTCATGCCAATATTCCCATGTCTCGGACACTTTATTTTTCTTGCTCTGGAAGAAATGATTCTTTATGAGAAATAATATATAGGGACAAATAGGAAACGAGGAATAATTGCTTAGGAAATTTTCTCAGCTCGTTATTCTTCTTCCAATAATTTACTGGGTTGGGGAAAAGTAGAACGTTTACTTCCAGGCAAATATTTTTGCACGTCAATCTTCTAAGAGTATGTGGGGAATTGGTGTCCAGATTTGTGACTATTACTGAAAAAAAGGTTAGATTCATAGTTTCCAAACTTTCTTTGAGCCATGGAAGCCTTCCTCCAACTCACCTTTGGCTGTCCCTAAGAGGACTTGATACAGAGTATTTGAAACCTGCTTGTAGGTGATTAGAAAAGGTAGGATTCCAGACACAGTGGGAGTTAGTGGGGTAGCTGGCAATTGGGCTGAAGGAAATATTTGGAATCACTGGCTTTTAGAATTAAGTAGATGTTATGGTTCACATTGGTTGCATTAATCCATGAATGATAGGAATGTTGGTCTGGATGAAGTTTTATTCAAATTCCACTGCTGCCTAGGTGTGTGACATTGGGTTACTTACTTAACCTATCAACACCTCAATTTACTTATTTCTAGTATGAAGAGAATAATATTAATCACTTCACAAAGTTAATTTACTCTATTAAAATGATGCAATGTATGTGAAGCACTTAACACTGTATCTGGCATGTGATGAACATTCAATAAATATTAGCTAATATTTTTATAATTATATCTATTACCAACTTAAATGACTTTCCATCCATGCACAGTACAGTAAGTCTACTGCCCAATACAACTTCAAAATATTGTTGACACTTTTAGTCTCAATCCACCAAAAAGGCACCTGCAATCAAAGTTTGGGTTGATTTTCCTGTTGCAACAAGAGATAGCACAACCTCAGTAAGCATGAGCCATCTCAGTAAGAGAGTCAGGAACTAACGCGCTTTGCTCTTGTGTTAGGTGAGTCAAGGGAAGTTTAAGGAAGTGAGGCTTTGCCCTGGATGGAGCACTGTCAGTAAGCAAAAGCAATTCTGACTGTGAATTTTAATAATGTGTCAAGAATAATATATATCAAGATAACATTTATCAAGGAGGAAAGAGGAATAAACTTGTAATTGGTAAAGAATTAGTAGTTACCCATTTTAACCAGGTGTCTTAGTTATCTTTGCTGTGTAACAAATCATCTTAGAATTTATCAGTTTAAAAACAACAACTACTATTGATCTTGCACAGTTTCTGAGGGTTATGAATCAAGGAAAGCTGAGGTTGGTTCTGGCTCAGGGTCTCTCATGAGGCCTCATTCAAGCTGTCAGCTAGGGCTGCAGTCCCCGAAGACTTGCTGAAGCCAAAGTTCAACTTCCAATCTCACATTGTTTCAGTTTCTCTACACAGGGCTCTTCAGGACATGACTTATCTCAGTGTGAGGGATCCAAGAGAGAGAGGACATGAAGGAATAAGTTTCAATGACTTTTATGATCTAGTTTCAGACTACACATCATCAACTCCACCTGATTCTCTTCGTTAGAATCAAGTCCCTAAGTTCAGCCCACTCAAGGAGAGGGGAAGCTCCACTTCTTTAAGGGAAGAGTATCCAGGAATTGTGAACATGTTTTTTAAATCACCGCACTGGGAAAGTAGGGCGTTTGGTCCTTTTTGTTATTTAGACAATATACTTGGTCTGTGTATTGTGTGTGTGTATGCGAGTGCATGCACGCATGCAAGCATGCATGCTCAGACAAGATTTAAAGAATGCTCATGCTTTGTTGCCCATGTTTTATCTTGACCTTTCTTCAAAAGAAACTTGTAGGGTTATTTAGCTAAAAGAAAAGTTCATTAAGAATTTGTTATATTCTAAGTTTCTTGTAACAGAAGTTACCTCATAATCATTTTAGTACCTGACCCCACCACCAATATCCTAACACCTATACCCATAGTAGAAACTAATAAAATCTTGTGGAATGAATGGAATTCATTGAGTGATTGAATAAATGAATAAGCATTTACACTGGTAATGTTATTGGTGGAGTGCCCATTGTGTCCCCACCTGTGGCCGGTGGAAGTGGAATTCTTGCAATGTCGCAAGGAAAGGAATTTCCTGAGACTTGCCCAGAAGAATAAGTAATTTTTGATTGTGTGGAAATAAACTTCTGGGTTTTCAATGTCTCATTTCCCTTCTCCCCATCAGGGGAAAAGTCCAATTTTGCCTTCAGCAGGTCAAGAATTAAAGCTATTGCCTAGAACAAGCATGTCAAACTTGCAGCCCGCATGCCTGGTTTATTTGGCCCGTGTTAGCCTTTGAGTGGGACACGCTTGGCCTAGAGTCTTTGCTCCATATTAAAGTCCAGTCCAGTCCAGCATCTGGCTAGCTTAGTTTGTGTTCTCAGCTGCAGACCATCGTGTGTGGGCGCTGCATGGCCATGGGCCATACGGCTGCTTAAGGCCACATTGTGGTTTAGCACTTGGGCAAGTGCGGGTTACAGAGCAAAGAAGAGCAATAGGAGTGCAAGAGTGAGAGAACGCTTTGGGGATTATAACTAGCAGTTTAACCAATTAACCCTTCAGGATTTCATGCACTTGCAGTGGTTCTACCCCTCTAGCCAATTATTTCCTCCCAGGTTAGACTGACAGGCAAGTGCCCTCCCTACATTACCCCGACTTCACTGCACATGTACCCATCTCCCCTTCTCCCTGCAACAATTCAGTACCAGATGGGGGAAGGGAGGGGTGCTAATCCCCTTGGAAGAACAATGCTGTGTGAAGTTGTAGCTTTCTGGTGAAGCTTCCCAGGTGACCATGCTCATTATGCCTGGCCTCCCCTTTGCACTCTTCCTATTGTTAATATTAGCCAGCTAATTACGACAATAACAATAGCATTTGTGACTTTTAGGAGATCCAGTTGAACTGAGTTTCTCAGATTCCGACTTGATTCAGTTCTTTCCTTTTTCATATGCCCAGTCAAGCTCTCTTGATCACAGGTGACCTTTGGTCCTGGAGAGCTAATCAAGTAGCTGTTCACATACTGTGGCTTCCTCCTGCCCTGCTGGAGGGAAGTTGCAGTCTCACCATGACTCTGCTCTTTAACAATGCTTGTTTGATGAGCTACATGTTGAATAAATTTTCTGTTTGTGTTTGGCACGAAAGGTTTCCTGGGCGTTGCTAAACCGAGGTCTTGGGAGGGCATCTAAGGATAGGCCCCACCCTGAGGCCCGGGGCATCTAAAGCAAAACAATATTTCATAAAAAAAGTTTTAAAGATGTTTGGTTAAACAGGCTATTCCTGGATTAAAATTTGTAAGCTTTGGATTTAAAACTGGCTGACATAACTTGCCTTAATACAGTTTAGTATCAGTGTTTTGCCTAATATGAAGGTAATCAGCTTTTGGTTATATACCTTAAATGATTTGTGACTTAGTGTTGCCTGAATCTGTATGGTGGGTCACCCTTAAAACACTCAAGCAGTCCAATCTCTGCATAGCTGGTCCCTTTTCATGGGATTATGCTTCCTTGCCCCTTCCT
This sequence comes from Myotis nattereri, assembly GCF_964212035.1. Classification (NCBI taxonomy): domain Eukaryota; kingdom Metazoa; phylum Chordata; class Mammalia; order Chiroptera; family Vespertilionidae; genus Myotis; species Myotis nattereri. Next base: position 163,227,534 of record NC_138075.1, read on the forward strand.
GCCTGGCCACCCGGTCCTGATGGTACAGGACTGCCATCAGTTGTCCAATGGGCCATGATAGAACATGTACCTGCCCCCTTGCTGGGACTCACTGAGGAGCCTCGCATTTACTCTAAGTGAGGCACCCACTTCTTCATCTCAAAGTGCAATGGAGCCCTTCATGTCACTGTCATCACTTCGTGGCAATTTGTGTTTTACACTCACACATTTCCATTTTCCTCAGGTACATTATAGAAGTGAGAAAGTGCTGCAACTATGTCCTCAGAGAAAAACAGGCAAAGATAAGCCAACCATTGCAGATGCTATATTTGACCCTGATAATGAACCAATAAATGATAAAGGACCCCGTAGCAGGCTTAGAAGGGCAGCAAGTGTGGTCTTTGGGATGAAGCAAGGTGACCTAATACCTGGTGTTGAGCTGTGCTTCCCAAACCATCTGTGGGGAAGCCTCTTCCCCTCCCCGAATACATCACGGACTGATTCTTTAGTAAAATATAAATGAATATAAAAACTATACAATGCTCTCAGGAGTGGTACTTATCTCATCATGGACGAGTAACTGACAGAGGATTGATGTGGGAACATGGACGCTTGAGCGGCCCGCTACACTGGTAGAACAGTAGTTCCACACAGGCTCCACACTAGAATCACCTGGGAAGATATCACAAGATTATTTTTAACTGAAGGCAGGTGGCAGTTGTCCTGAATCATGTTTCTTAAAAGCTTCCCAGTCTTCCTAATGTGCAACCAAAGTTGAGAAGCATCACTCAGAAATAAAATGCCGCACTTTTATTTCAGCTTTGTTCCTGCCAAGCGCTGGCGAACAGCCAGGTTTGCCACATGGAAAATGACCCTGATGGTCCAGAGAGCTGAGACATTTGAGCCCAGTCTTGCCAAAATAAAATAAATGCCCAGCTCTTAGTTTTTAGTATCATTCATTAGGAAAAGTCTTTAAGAATTTAAATAATTCCTTTGAGAAATCATGGTATCCTTTGCTTTTGTCATATCAATACTAGCTGACCATCTGATCTAAACTTGTTTCCGCTGTAAATTTACCAGGGGGAGCTTTCCTTTGCAATATGGTGCGCATGGACCTGTGCTTAAAATCACACTCTATCTTCACTACCTGTGGGACCATGGACAAGTTGTCTAAGTTTCTGAGCCCTAGTTTCTTAAATGCTTCCTTAAAAGGTCACTGTATGTTTTCAATGAAAAAAAGTAAATTGATCATATTTTTGTGACTGGCAGGTGGTAGAGTGACTCAAATATCCACTCCTGCCCCCATTTCCAGGGTGGACATCTCCCTAATATGATTGTGGGTCCATCTCATTAACTGGTACCCATGCCTTTCAGGCTGATAAATATTTTGCATATTACATCTGTCCATCATGTTCCTTTTGCAGAATCTGTTCAAAGTTATAGTGCCAGGCATTACAAATTAATACATTATGAATTATAAATTAATAAATTGGTATCTAGTTTATCATATTTTCATGAGTGTTATTCACATGAATCAGCCTTCAGGATCCACGCAAACTTGGGCATACTCATAAAATTAAGTTCTTGAACTTGCAAAGCAGAGACATTTCTAGACCCAAGGCAACGTCATCATATTTCAGACTCGCATGTAGCTGGGACTCAGCGTTCTCCTGGATCTGCTCCCTACCCACCTCAAGGTAATGTAACACACCATTGAGCGCTGGTGGGGCAGCACCCACAGAAACAGCTGACTCACTGTGACAGCAGCATTCCCATTGCACCCGGAGACGCTTTCAAGGCTCAGGAAGGTGGAAGAAACGGCTGGGAAGTTAGTGTGGTGGTTCTTATACAGTGAAGTTTGTTTCTTTCTCATCTTCCCCTCTTTCACTTTCCTCACCTCTCCTTGCAAACATGCCTACGTTTCAAGGTTAACGTTACATGATTGTTTTAGAAGACAGACCCAAGGACTCTGCACTTTACCTGCTGAGATATGTGGGCCCAGCTTGGCTTCCCATTTTAGAGCAGACACAGCAGTGCATGGAGCAAAGGAAGGAATTCACAGTGCCCTCCCCGGGCTCAAGCCCAGGCATGTGCTGCCTTTGCTGGTGCCCACATTTCCCATGATCAGTTCTCATGCTCCCGTCTGAGATGATACTAAGGCTGTTCTCACCTCCCCAGCAAGGCAGGAGTTCGCCCTGCACTCTTACCTGCGGGTGGTTCTGCCCTTTCAGTGATAAGCAGCTCAAAAACTTTGTAAGTTAACCCATTTAACACTGGAAAATTCTTCTTTAGACTGAGACCAAATAGCCTTAAGAGTTCACTCATGTCTCTACTTCTGTGGAAACACCCCGCCCACAGGGGGCCTTCTTCCCAGAGGCTTATACAGAACAGGTGGCGGCCAGGCCCCGGGAGCTGGGATGGTGTGGGGGCGGTGGGCCCCTCACAGGCCTGCCCTGAGCCCTGCTCTGCAGACCTGGGACCTCTGCGGGTTCCCAGTTCCCGCTGGCTCCGCGGGGGACTCTGCAGGGGACTCCTCTGCAGCCACTTCTGGAGCTGGCATTCTGGAGTCCTGCTGCATGTTTACGGAGAAGCCTGCGGGAGCCTGGAAATGGATGCCAACAGAAGACACATCGCTGAACTAGCTGCGCACGCAGTGCCCTCGGGAGCCTGCCTGCCTCCCAGGCCTCTGCCTCCAGCTCTTGCCAGGCTGCCCTCCCGCTGCTGGGATGTCTGTGGCTGAGCTTCTCTGCCAGGACCAGCCCCTGCCCGTCCCTGAGGTGAAGAGTGGCCGGGCCCTGGTGTCCTGACCCATTTTCCTCTCATCCTCAGCCAGATTCCTGGCACACGGATTCCTCCGTGGGCTTCTTTTTAAGGGAGATCATGAGGGGAACTGACAACTGGGGTTCATATTTGCCCAGGATTCCTGGTCTCCTTGGATGGGAGCGCCCCAGCCGCACTCAGTGGGAGAGCTGAGCGATGGGAGTTCGGGGGAGCAGAGGCGGAGCCCCCCCTTATGAAATCTGTGTATCTTTCCGGGCAGGTGTCCCAGAAGAGCGTTTTCTGAGCCTGCCCAGCACCATCCCACACAGCAGTTCTGCGAGCTGGCACAGCGTCCTGAAAGGATTAGCCAAATCCTCTCCTGTGAGGGCAGAGCTGCGGGAACCCCACCCGCCCCTCTTTCCAGCCAGGCCCCTCACAGGGCTTGGCAGAGTCAAGGGTCAAAGCGGGCCCCAGCCTGCCACCGCCTGAGCCGCCTGCTGGAGAGGAAACCCGAGGAACAAAGGCCAGGATGAAGCCTCACCCTGAATGTTTGGCGTTGGCTGAGCAAACGTTGTTTGCGCTCATGGTGATTCCGGGTGACTAGCCGTTGCGTGCTGCTCAGGGTTACAGTTGCTTAGCTGTTTCTGCTATTAAGAATGATTCAGCAATAAACCAGGGTCCTTTCCCTGTGCACGCCAAGGCCCTTTTCTTACTGGCTCAGTCCCAGCGTTGTCCTTACTGTCATTTTCTGAGTGTTTGACGGCGTGATGAGCACTTCCACACACACGGCCGCACTGAGGCTCCACAGGCCTCGGAGCAGGTGTGGTTTCCTCGCCCCGGACGCTCAGAGCATTGAGTGTGTTGCCCCCGCACTTGGCAGTCGCGGCTGGAGCAGATATTTCACCCCGTTCTCCTGAGTGCAGTGACCCTGTCCTCCCTGCTGTCCTCTGGGCCGGGGGTGAGCAGAGTCCTGGTCGGGGTCCATGCCAGAAGCTGTCACTGAGGGTGAAGGGTCAGGGCTGTGAGAGGAGGGCTGACGCTCCGAGGCGGACAGGACCCCGTGGAGCGCACACTCAGGGACGCGAGGTGGTGCCGAGTGTGCACAGGGTGACAGTCCCCATTGCCTGGGACTCTCCTGGGTTAAGCACCGACTTCCTGTGTCCTGGGACCCCCTTGGTCCTGGGCAAACACACGTGTGGATCATACTGTGCCCCTTGGCTCCACCTGAATTTCTGGAGGCATCTGCAGGGCAGGGGAGTCTTAGCCCCAAGCGTTTAGTGGAGGTTCTGGGACTGCACAGTTGATTTCTGCAAAACAGTTTATTTTTGAGCCTGGACTCCAGGTCATTTTGTCCCAAGTGGCTGCATTTTAAATATTTAAAAATATGAACCTTTGTGGGTCATTTCAAAGAGAGCTTATGAGACTAAAACCAGGAGCTCTTAATGCTGTGACCTAAAATTGAAGTTCTTAGGATGTGATAGACACTCAATAGTGCTATTTTGTCCTGAGGAGATATAGGATAAAAAAAAATAAATCTGAACCTTTGGTTGCCAATGGGAACCTAGTTAATAATAATGCTGTTTGCTACTTTTTTGATCCAGGGAGTATAGGAAGTGCTTTACCATCCTCACCACTGACCCCCAGGACAGGCGTGTAACGCATTGATTATTATTCCCATTTAACCAGTGTGGTAGTCGAGGTTGTGCGTATTCCCGTGAGGCCCCAGGTCCTGAGGCAGGTGTGTCTGCCACCGGAGCCCTCACTCCGGCAGCTCATTCTCAAAGCCCCTCCTGTGCGTTCTGTTCTGTCCTGGGCACATTAGAGTTCATGGGTATTTGGAGATTCGCACATGTCTTTGGAGGCTCCTGAAGCGGCACCAGGCTCACAGCGTTTACTAGTAGGAGATTTAGGAACCTGAGAGATTGGGCCCCAGAATTTCATAGAAACACTGTGGAAAGGTTTGCAAGAGACATTCAGCTGGCAACTCCTCCAAACCTAAGATTAGGACGGATGTGCTGTGTGATCCAGCATGACTGTGAACTTTTTTAATAGGTTACCTTCCACGTTGCAGCTTTTGACATGTTATCATCCAATCAGTTCTCCTGGAGAAGGGAGTAGGACCATAAAGCTTACACAGATGTTAAACCTCACTCAACACCCCTACTTTCGGTAAAATATGTTTTTTAGATTAATGTGCTATAAGGTTGTGCCGGGGCCTCAAGAGGGAGGGAGTTTACCAAATGAGTATTTTTGTATTTGTGCTGGCACTTCCCAGGCTGGTGCTCTTTTTTGCCTTTGTTCATAAGTAAACAACTTTCCGTTGCTGAAGTAAGGTTTGGTTTCTTTGGTTTGAAGGCTGAGCCTCAGAATACTTGTGTGTCCACACCTGCTGCACTTTGATGATGCCTGCAAGGTGGGCCTGGTTTCTCAGCCTTTGCAGCTAAAACAATGGCTCACACTCAAGCCTCATCGCCTGGTAGTGCTTTTATTTTACCTGTTGGTTCTAATTTGGCTACAGGGCTAATCCTAATGGCTGGTTCTGAATTAGACGTAAATATATTTTAAATCGTGTCTATAATACTTAATATAATACATCGAGAGCGGTCTCTGTGGTAAAGCTTATAATAGTTTTTCAAAATAAAGTTTTGTGTATAGCTGTTACCTGAAAGGGACTTTAGAGTCTAAACATCTTTGTCTAAAGACTTAGAAAAACTCTCCTGCCCTTTCAGTCCACAAGAGTAAAATCTCCCTTGTGTAGAATTAATTTACTTGGAGGTGAATGTGCCAGTGTGTCCCCAATACTATGATTAATAAAATCTGTCTTGGCCACTCTCGCAGCAATGCATTCTGTACATTTCAGTGTCGTTGCATCTTATATGAAGAAGTGGCGTGTGAAGCGGTTAAACAGCTACTTCAGGAGGTTAAGCACTTGCCCACGTAGGTGGAAGCCCTTTGGCCTCTGAGAGCCAGCGTGCAGGCTGCGTTTCAGTTTGCCTTCTGCCCTGCACAGTGCACCCGTGTGCCAGGCCCAAACTACACAACCAAATGAGACAGCTCTGTGTATAATGGGGATTTGGGTCCAGATAGTAATTTGGACCACATTTAGGGGCAACAAGCTTCACTTTTCTTTCTATCCCCCAAACACCTAGAAACTACTGTTGTCCACAACTAAGCTCTATGTACCCCCGACTCTCCTTCCCAACCTATACCTTCTATTCTGATTTGATTACATCTCTATGGCCCTATTGCCATTTATGTTTAATTATAGGCTTTCCACAAACTACATCAAGTCTTTGCAGAATGAAGTAGAGCACAAATACAAATATTCACACACATCCTGAAACTGGGCAGAGCAGCTGAACGTATTCAGAATGTATTTTTACTGAACTGTGTTGAATTCACTAACCTGACCTGTGTCTAAATCCCTAACTCTAAGGCAGATAACAATACCTCCAGATAACAATAACCCTTCTCAACAGGTTGGATTATTCTATCTTTGTTAGATCCCTAGTGTTGGTTTGCTCAAAAGTCACTGTATTTATTTTCATGACTTGCTCTGCAAAGGGTGGGGCGGCATGGACCTTTGGAAAGTTTTCGTGAGTCATATTGCTGCAGGCGGATTTGAGCTGGACTATTTATCCGAGGGTACAAGATGCTGTTATTTACAGCAGAGTGAGCCAAACATCAGTGAGAAACAGTCTGTTGACTGAAATACAGAACCAGGGGCAAGGCAGGATGAGCACTGCTGGAAAAGTAAGAACATTTCTGTATCCTCATGATCTTGTTGTAATAATGTGGGCTGGATTTTTAGAACTTGAACACTTAAAAGTAATTATTTGGGATATTTCTTGAGGAATTAGATGCCTAGGAGGAGACACGGGGATTGGGGGCTGGGGGAGGCATATCAATGTGCCAATAAAAATGAGATAAAACAATATATGGAAGGTTTCTTAGTAAGACATTGATGGAAAATGGAGAAATGGTTTATACTGTTTTTACTGTGGTTTATACTGTTTAAAGTGGTTTATACTGACAACATTAATAACTTAATTTTAGGATAGTTAGGCATTTGCTCTTGGAAGCAAAATATTTCCATAAAGGGACTTTCCATCGTCTCATTTACATGCGGCATTCAGCTCTGTTTCCGTGGGAGACCAGGGCTCATTCCCAGATGTTAGGAAAGGTTTTCCTGCTGTTAATCATAGAAAAATGCTAATTCTGGAATGCAGAGTAGACATCAAAGTATCATGCTTTTAAGATTTGTTAAGGATATAGTTTTAATCACAATATAACTTTTTAAAAATCCTTATAAACAGGAATACATTATAGTAAAGTATATTCTTTAAAAAAATGAATTGACAATAACTTTAGAAACAGCTTTGGCATTTTCTCATTTACAAATTGGTCAGTACAGTTCCTTGCATTAAATCAGTAGTTCTCAACCTGTGGGTCGCCTAAGACCATCCTGCATATCAGATATTTACATTACGATTCATAACAGTAGCAAAATTACAGTTATTAAGTAGCAACGAAAATAATTTTATGTTTGGGGGTCACAACATGAAGAACTGTATTTAAAGGGCCAGAAGTTTGAGAACCACTGCTTTAAAAGATAGATGATTGCTTATAGCATTAGGTGCTTTTCTTTGTTTTATTCATTTGATTGTTTTTATTTAAGTAACTTTGCCGTTAGCCTGACTTAAGGCTCCAAAAAAAATGAAGATGTCTTTGAAGTCTGGGTAATGTGACAAGTGAGGAGGCCATATGTTGTTAAAATTAGAAATCATTGATCCTGAAATTGAATTGAAGTAGAATGAAAGCATTCTAATTTGGGTCAGTAACCCAACAAAAACTAAATTAATTGGGGAATTAATTTTGCACTATAGAAGCTAGCGACTCTAATACATTTTATGGTTGGAAGGTATCTTTACAATCTCTAACTCCATCCAACCAACAAATGCTCAAGTTCTAGTTATGCCGCCTCCATAAAATGGATATCCAGTCATTGTTAGAACATTTCCAATGCTGGAGAACTCAGTAGTCTTAAGGCAGCACTTCCTAATTATAATTAATAATACAGTGTGTAATTTAAGATAATTTAGTAGAGAAGCTGTGTAATTTTGAGATAGAGATGGTTATGTGACAGTGTGGTTTGCATAGGGGTTATGTATGTTCCAAGTTGCTCCAGTGTTTCACTGTAGCTCATGAGAGCAAGGGCTCCCTTTACATTGGGGATTGCTTTTCCCCTCGTTATCTCTAATAATAAAAGTGTCATATGCTAGTTCAACCTGATGGCCGAACAACAGATGACCTTCCGGATGACCTTCCGGACGAAGCCCAAGCTGTGAGAGCCGAGGCAGCCACCGCGGCTGCAAGGGCTGAGCCCCTTGCATGAATTTTGTGCATCGGGCCTCTAGTAATAAATGTTTAGTTTGCTCAGGCTGCCATAGCAAAGGACCACAGACTGGGTGGCTTACACAGCAGAAATGTAGTTTCTCACAGTTCTGCAAACTAGAAGCCTGAGATCAAGGTGTCAGCAAGGTTGGTTTCCTCTGAGCCTCTCCCCTGATCTTGTAAATGGCCATCTTCTTTCTGTTTCCCCATGGTCTTCTCTCTGCATATGTCTGTGTCCTTATGCAGACACTGGTCCTATTAGATGAAGGCCCATTCTAATAACATTATTTTAACTTAATTACCTCCTTGAGGAGCAAGGAGTCCCAGCCCACACCTTGCCCCAGCCCAGGGTTCCAGAGCTGGGAAGAGAAGTTCCCATAACTTTGGGCTGTAAAAACAAGCTGGGATTGTGGCTGATTAACAAGGAGGCTGTGGCAATCCCAGATTTTCCTTTAAAAGGGCCAGAAGCACAGACTTACCCTTATTCACTCCGTCTGAGCTCCAGCTCTGGGGCAGCAGCTTGAAAGGATTCTATTGAGGAATCTATTGTTTCCTTTTTTTTTTTTTTAAACTATAGTCTACCTTCAACATTATTCCATGTTTGTTTGAGGTGTACAGCACAGTGGCCAGACAATCACAAACCTCACAAAGTGTTACCCCAACACTGCCAGTGCCCACCTGGCACCATACACAGTCATCACAGCATTACTGACTATATCTCCTATGCTGTACTGTATATCCCTATAACTGCTTTGTAACTACCAATTTGTACTTCTTAATCCCTTTACTTCTTTCATCCAGTCCCCAATCCTCCTGCCCTCTGGGGTTCACCAGTCTGCTCTCTGTGTCTAAGATCAAGATACTCTTAAGTAGGGTATGAAGTTTTAGTTATGCAAGATGAACGAGATCTGGAGATGTAATGTACAGCGTGGTGATGATAAGTTAACAATATTCCATTAAATACTTGAAATTTTCTAAAAGGATAGATCTTAAATCTTCTTAACACATACACACACACTCTCTCTCTCTCTCTCTCTCTCTCTCTCTCTCTCTCTCTCTCTCACACACACACACACACACACACACACACACATAACACACACACACACACTCTACTAACTATCTAGAGATGATGGATAAGTTATTTAGCTTGATTGTGATGATACATATAATATCAAGTTATAGTCCTTAAATATATTCAATTTTTATTTGTAAAAGATATCTCAATATAGTTGCCAACAAAATAAAATGTTACCATCTATGCCAGGACAGTGTAGCTCAGCAGTTGAGCTACCCAGGAACCAAGAGGTCATGAGTTTGATTCCTGGTCAGAGCACATGCCCAGGTTGTAGACTCAATCCCCAGTAGGGGGTGTGCAAGAGACAGCTGATCAATACAATGTTTCTCTCTCATCAGTGTTTCTATCTCTATCCCTCTTCCTCTCTCCCTAAAAATCAATGAAAACTTTTTTAAAATGTTACCATCTACAAGAAAAAAATTTTAGTATCCTGATGTGTACTTACAAATTATTTTCTAACTAGAGGCCCGGTGCACTAAATTCATGCACTTGTGGGGGGAGGCAGGATCCCTCACCCAGGCCTGCGCCCTCTCAGTCTGGGAGCCCTCAGGGGATATCCTTAGCGCTGCCATGGAAGTGGGAGAGGGTCCCGCCACTGCTGCTGTGCTCTCCAGCTGTGAGCTCGGCTCAGGGCTTCTGGCTGAACCTCACTCCCACTGTGGGAGCACACTGACCAACAGGGGGCAACTCCTGCGCTGAGTGTCTGCCCCCTGGTGGTCAGTGTGCATCATGTGACCAGTCATTCTGCCATTTGGTCAATTTGCATATTACCATTTTATTATATAGGATAATGAATTGCCTATTTTGCCTCCCCTTCTGCTATACTGGGTATTCTCATTAAATAAAAAGTTATTATGGACTTAAAATAGAATATTTTATCATTTTTATAAACATAAAAACCTGTTTATAACTGAGGAGAACAATTACTGCACTATATATTTATTAACTTATTGTATTTTCCTCCTTACGTCCTTTACATGTATATTTAAATGTGAGTATATTATGTAGGAGGGCAGCAGTAATAGGAGTGGATGTATCTCTTCCTGCTTTTCTTTTAATTTTGATTAAGCACTGGATGCATCAAAAATATTTACTTCTGTAATTTTCTGCTTTAAGCATTTAAGACCCAATTAGATGCAAAAACTGGGCTAGGTATAAAAAAGGGACACAGAGATGCAAACTGACAGGTTGAGTCACCCAGGAACTCATTCTATATACTTCATGACATTTGTGGTTCTCTTCATCTCTAACCATGCTAATTTTCTAATTTCCTCCCCATTGTTACATGATTATACAGCAATTAAATACTAGCCTAAATTCTTACAGAAAAATCAGCAGCATTATCTGTTTTATAAATTTGCCCTTGTGGATAATTGATACAAAGATGACAGCTTTGTTAGTTTGAAGTTGTAGTACAAGAACCTAATTTAGTGAAATATTATGTTTCACTAAAAAACCCCCACAAAGGTCTGGAAAGGCTGCCCAGGTCTAGTTCAACCCTGCTTCTCATGTGTCTATGGATCAATCATTCAGGTTACATTTCTCATATATCAAAGCACACAAGATGATTTCTAATGATTACAATTCTAGTTTTAATGAAAATCATCCTGGTCAAATTAGAATGTCAAATAAAATCTTTTATTCATTTTTTTAAAATTTTTGTGTGGAATATGCATATGTACAGACATAATTAAGACCCATTTTAATTCTCACCAATTTCTTAGGTTATTAAATGCAAAGCAGCCGTGTTATGGGAACCGAATAAACCTTTTTCCATTGAGGAAATAGAAGTTGCCCCACCAAAGGCTAAAGAAGTTCGTATCAAGGTAAGGAGCCTTAGAATACATAAGCCTAAAATGCTACCCCAACTATCTTGAATATATCGTTATTTGAAGTTGGATTCTTGAATAAAGAGGTGTTTCTCAAATTTTATACATTATTTTTCTTAGTGGTTCTTGTTTATTGTTAAGGGTCTTGTCATGCTGGTTGTGAAATTAATGGCAATTATTCATTAAAAACAGCACTACTAATCTGCTCTATTAAAACTTTTACTTGTTGAATTTTTATTGACATGATTCTGATTTTTAAAAATGGTTAGTAATCACAACTAATGATTTCTTTTAAAATTTTTTGGAAGTCAGATAGTATTGAGATTACTTTTCCCAAAGAATGAGAAATTCACTTGTGTCTGGAGAAACAATAGCTTCCTGGAGTGTTCCCAGCCTAAACATTGGTTTGGACACCAGGTTGTTGAGTAGATGTTGCTGCCAGTCGTTCTTTGATCTTCTATTACTTATACACTCTAGTAAGATTTTGCTCCTCACTTACCTTCATGCATGCCATTCCCATCACCCTTCATTAATAGGTCCTAAGAGGGCCTGGCTATAAGAATCTACTTTTGTGCTGGTCACATGGTAACATCTGCTTATCTCACAAGAGCACCAATTTGCTATAGACAGACATTGAGATTCAAAGTAGGGTCAGAGGCAGCAATATTGTAAATCAATCCCTTGATGAGCGGGATCATGTCCGATGGTTGGTATTAAGCTCAGAATCTTCTATGAGTCAACACTATTATATTTGGCAATCAAACTGAATAAACAATTATAATCTTTTCAAGATTGAGGTAGATGTCCTCCCAGCTGTGAAGTGACCAGTGTGCTGATTGGTGCAATGTTCTTGTCTTTGAGCACAGATTTTGGCCACAGGAATCTGTCGCACAGATGACCATGTGATTAAAGGACTAATGGTGTCCAGGTTTCCAGTGATTGTGGGACATGAAGCAACTGGCCTTGTGGAGAGCATTGGAGAAGGAGTCACTACAGTGAAACCAGGTGTGCAGATAACGCGTCACAAGTTTGAGATAAGTAGGGTCTGATTATCCTAGCAAAGGAAACAGCACAACTAGGGATTAGCAGAGACAGCCTTGACATAATTTAGGAGGATAAAAGGATACAGGGAGAACTGGATGACACTGAGTGAAGTTTAATTTGGCAGTCTCGACCTTTAGCAAGCAAACCTTCTGCTGCTTATACATTTTAGAATACTTTTAAGAAATTCTTGTATGTGGCATGGGCCCAATTCACAATCGTTGATTTCATATTTTAATGTTAATAACCAACATCTTATATCATGGTGATTTCCCTCTAGGTGACAAGGTCATCCCCCTCTTTATGCCTCAATGTAGAGAATGCAATGCTTGCCGCAACCCAGATGGAAACCTTTGCATTAAGAGCGAGTAGGTTTTGGACATTTTTACTCTTATGCCATTTAAATTGTTCCAGTGCTAAGTTTTGTATTGAATTAACTGACCTGTGTATTTGATGTGTCAAATAGCATTACCGGTCGTGGAGTACTAGATGATGGCACTACCAGATTTTCATGCAAGGGCAAACCGGTCTACCACTTCATGAACACCAGTACGTTTACTGAGTACACAGTGGTGGATGAATTCGCTGTTGCTAAGATTGATGACGCAGCTCCTCCTGAGAAAGTCTGTTTAATTGGATGTGGGTTTTCCACGGGATATGGGGCTGCGATTAAAACTGGCAAGGTAAGAAGCAGGATGGGTTAGTTTCTTCCTTTTTGCTTTTTTAATGATTTTTTGGAATCCTAAAGGCTTTTGAAAACATATTATATGCAGGCTGTTTCTATACAATGCCAAATCAACTGGAGGAAAAGTGAAAAATTCAGATTAGACATTTTACTTCTAAACAAGTGAAAATAAAATACCTAGATTTAATTGTGTTTCCTCGACATTTCCTTCAGGTTTATTTCTAAATTTTAAAATTCAGATTCGGAAACACATCCTTTTTCTTTCACAAAATAGGTACCAATGCTGGTTTGTTAGTGTGCTAGGGCTGTCATAGCAAAGTACCACCGACTGGCTGTCCTAAGCCAAAATTTATTGTCTCATATTCTGGAGACTAGAACCAAGGTGCTGGCAGGACTGGTTTTCTCTGAGGGCTGTGAGTGGGGGATCTGTTCCAGGCAGCTCTCCTTGGCTCTTCTCACTGTGTCTCTTCCCATTGCCTGTCAGCTGTAACAGTCTTTGTGTCCAAATTTCCCTTTTCAGAAGGATACAAGCCATATTCGATTAGGGCCCGCCCTAATGAGCTTGCTTTAACTTGGTTACCTCTGCAAAGACCCTCTCTCCAAATAAGATCACATTCTGAGGAACTGGGATTAAGACTTCAGTATATGAATTTGGAGGGAACACAATTCAATCCATAATAGCTGGTATATAAAATGAAAACATGAATGAGGGTTGTTTTTTTTCTAGAACAACAACAAAATAAAATTCTGGCTTATTGTCTTTTTTTGGCATATGAATGTTTTTTTAAGAATGCTTATTTGGACTAAATTTATTTGACTCTTAATGAGTGCAAGAAGTAAGTAGAATAACATGTAATAATTTGTAATAGGACAGCCATTCCACAAACAATAATGTGGTATGCTATCAACTCCAAAGTCTTTAAAAAACTATATATGTTCATTGAGTTCAAATCTGTAACTTAAACTCTCTCCAAATTCTTTTTTCCAACTCCCTCCCAGACATCTCCATTTGGATGTCTCACAGGCATTACCAACTGAATAGGTATACAATGGAATTCTTAATTTTCTTACTCCCTGCCCCTCAAACATATTTTGCCCACTCCAATTTTCTTCGTTCTTTATCTTCCCTCTCCACCACCTTAGATGAATCCCAACAGTAAGTCCTGTTAACTTTACATACAGGGTATATTATAAATATCTCCATTTTCTTCAGTGAACTATCATCATTATTTTTGACTGGACAGATGCAATGGCCTCCCTTCTGTTGTCTTTATTACTCTTTTTAACCATCTCAAATAAATCTCCATTGATAAGCCAGAGTAATTTCATAAAACAAAAATGGAACACATTAGTTTTGCCACAAAATCCTTCAGTAATTTTCATACTTGAAACAATCTCATCTCACCCACTGTGAGCCAGCCACACCTGCCTCTTTTAGCATCCTGACGCCTGCTGAGCTGTTCCTGCATGGAGGCATTTACACATGCTATTCTGATTGTCTGGAACATTCATCTCCCAAATCCTCCTGTAGTTTTTTCCTATCACTCTTGCTCAGAGAACTTCTTGTTTTTCTGTCTACTCCAAAGAAGAGAAACTTCTTCCATTATTCAAGGGAAAATGGCTGCTTCATTAATAGTGTGTGTCCCAAATCTCAAAGTCTCATATCTTTAGTGGTACTTATTAGATGATAAGCTCCAGGAGGGTAGGGAACGAGTCTCCTTTATGCACTATAGTACTTCCTTATTTAAACTCTAGTGAGCATTAGACTATGGTGGCTGTGAAGGGTGATATTTTTAATCACTAAGGAGCTGTGCCTCTAAGCAATTCTCCCTAGAACTCAGTCTCCCATCTGTAGAGTGATAGTTTCTTGAACCTCCTCTCATCTGCCTCTGATTCTTTGACTTGATAAGAGCCTTCGTTTCTGCTAACTTTAGATTGTCCCCTCTGCCCAGAACAACACATAGATCATCTATTGAAACAAGGAGGCTTGGTGCCCTAGCAGGTTTGGCTCAGTGGATAGAGCATCGGCCTGCAGACTGAAGGGTACCGGGTTTGATTCTGCCCAAGGATACATGCTCTTGTTGCATTGTTGAGGGCTTGATCCTCAGTAGGGGGGGTGTTCAGGAGGCAGCTGATCAATGATTCTCTTTCATCATCGATGTTTCCATCTCTCCTTCTCCTTTCCTCTCTGAAATTAATAAAATATACTTAATAAAAAGAAACATGGAGGTTTAACTTTGATAAAAAAAACAAAAACAATTTATTTTAAAATGACTCAGACTTATGGTTATTAAGTAAATGCTAGTCAGACCAAAATCTTAAACAGATTTAGCATAGCTTTGTGGAGAAGAGATAATGGAGACCTTAGAGCTTATTTAATCCTGTTATGAGATTAGATGAGGTTAAAAACTCCCATAACAAAAGTCTTTTATATGATGTACCCTTTTATAAAGGACTAGAGGCCCAGTGCACAAAAATTTGTGCACTCGGGAGGGTCCCTCAGCCCGGCCTGTGCCCTCTCGCTGTCTGGGACCCCTCGGGGAATGACCACCTGCTGGCTTAGGCCCACTCCCTGGGGGATTGGGCCTAAATTGGCAGTCAGACATCCCTCTGGCAGCCCAGGAGCCCTCGGGGGATGTCCACTTGCCAGCGGGGAGCAGGCCTAGCTGCAGTCTGACATCCTTAGCACTGCTGAGGAGGCGGGAGAGGCTCCCACAACCGCTGCTCTACTGGCAGCTGTCAGCCTGGCTTGTGGCTGAACAGAGCTCCCCCTGTGGGAGCACAATGACCACCAGAAGGCAGCTCCTGCATTGAGTGTCTGCCCCCTGGTGTTCAGTGTGTGTCATAGTGACCAGTGATTCCCAGTCGCTCTGCTGTTAGGGTCAATTTGCTTATTATCCTTTTATTATATAGGATAGAGGCCTGGTGGATGGGTGGGGGCCAGCTGGTTTGCCTTGAAGGATGTCCCGGATCAGGGTGGGGGTCCTGCTGGGGTGCCTGGCCAGCCTGGGTGAGGGGCTGAGGGCTGTTTTCAGACTGGCCACACCCCCTTCAGGGTGGGGTCCCTGCTGGGGTGCCTGGCCAGCCTGGGTGAGGGGCTGAGGGCCGTTTTCAGGCTGGCCACATACTTCAGCAAGGTGGGTCCTGCTGCAGTGCCTGGACAGACTGGGTGAGTAGCTGATGACTGTTTGTAGGCTGGCCACAGCCCCTTCAGGGTGGGGGTCCCCACTGGAGTGCCTGGCCAGCCTGGGTGAGGGGCTGATGGCTGTTTGAAGGCTGGCCACATCCTCTTCAGGGAGGGGGGTGGTCCTGCTGGGTTGCCTGGCCAGACTGGGTGAGTGGCTGATGGCTGTTTGCAGGCTGGCCAAGCCCCCCAGCTAGGACCCTCACCGCAAGAGGGTATCGCCAGCCTGGGTGAGGAGATGATGGCTGTTTTCAGGCTGGCCACAGCTCCTACAGGGTGGGGGTCCCCGCTGGGGTGCCTGGCCAGCCTGGGTGAGGGGCTGACTGCTGTTTGCAGGTTGGCCACAGCCCCTTCAGGGTGGGGTCCCCCCTGGGGTGTCTGGCCAGCCTGGGTGAGGGGCTGATGGCTGTTTGCAGGCTGGTCACAGCCCCTTCAGGGTGGAGGGTCCTGCTGGGGTCCCTGGCCAGTCTGGGTGAGGGGCTGATGGCTGTTTGCAGGGTGGCCACAGCCCCTTCAGGGTAGGGGTCCCTGCTGGGGTTCCTGGCCAGCCTGGGTGAGGGGCTGATGGCTGTTTGCAGGGTGGCCACAGTGAAGGCTGGCTGGAAGTAGGTATTGGGATTTATTTAGCTTCTATAATGGAAACTTTGTTGCCTTTTGCGGAGGCCACAGCCAGCCAGAGCAGGCGTGAAGCTTGGCTTCCTCCATTGCTGGAGCAACCAAGCCTCCTGCTTGCTCCAGCTCCATGGCTGCCAGCCGCCATCTTGGTTGGGTTAATTTGCATATAGTTGCTCTGATTGGCTGGTGGACATGGCTTGGGTATAGCGAAGTTATGGTCAATTAGCATCTTTGTCTTTTATTAGTGTAGATTTTTATTTACTTGGCAAATACTGTTTTTGTTCCTTTTCTGTTCTCAGACCTTCTGTTTCTAGTCCTCTTTGTGGCATTACCAACAGAATAAGTAATCCAATCCTAACAGCCTCTGAATTTTGTGTTCCTAATATTGCAAATACTTTACAGATTTAACTTGTTTTATCCCACCTCTAACACTTGCATGAACTTTTCTCTCCACAGGTCACCCCTGGTTCCACCTGTGCTGTCTTTGGCCTGGGAGGAGTTGGCCTTTCAGTCATCATGGGCTGTAAGTCGGCTGGTGCATCCAGAATCATTGGAATTGACCTCAACAAAGACAAATTTGAGAAGGCAAAGGCTGTAGGAGCCACTGACTGCATTAGCCCCAAGGACTCTACTAAGCCTATCAGTGAAGTGCTGTCAGAAATGACAGGCAACACTGTGGGTTACAGTTTTGAAGTTATTGGGCGTCTTGACACAATGGTAAGAGCCAAGATTAGGGGAACCACACAACATGTAAGCTATTTGATCATAAAGGTAAAAGTAATTTTCTATGGCTTTATTAACAAACAACTATTGAAGTACGTATTAGGCAAAAGCTGGTGATGTGAAACAACCTTGCTTAAAAGTCAAAATCTTATGAGCAGGTCTGCGTGACTAAAGTTAAGTATCACACCACACCACTCTCATGTAACGGGAGTGCAAGGTAGTCAATCATCTAAACAAATTTCTGCCTTCTCTTCCTTGTTTGCATATGTAAATTTATTGGCAAAGGCAAGCCCATTGCTTATACTTTAGCAAGCCAAATAGCAAAAAGTGAGAGATGAGGAGATCCAGGGAGGAAATGGACTTTTCCAAATTTGGCAGTCTCTTCCTCCAAATCCAGGATGTATCCAACTCTCACTCTTTACACCTGAGATTAGTTTTCTCCGATCTAAATTTTCTTAAAATAGGAGCCTTCCACTTTCTCAAACATGGCTCCATTGTGGCAGCCCGCAGCACCAGCCCTCCATGTAGAAACAGGTGCCAAGCTCCTGGCTAACAAAGCCCCAGCTTGGGCAGGCTGAGGAGATTCCGAAATGTAAGACAAAGCCAATCTTGCTCATGATTGAGTAGTACATTTAATTCACTTTAATATTTTGGCAATTTATGAATAACTAGTCTTTAATTTATCATTGTTTATCACATTCTTTTCCTAGGGCACTTAGAATTATCCCACTGTAACAAATATCATTTTAGATTGTATGTTTACAGAGGCAACATAGACTATTGAACATACTGTTAGGGCCTGTTGATTTTCAGATGGTACCTTTATCAACACTGATCTCTGAAAAATGCCAACATCCATTGCTACAATCTAGCATCTATTCAAAACACTATTACTGAAAAACCTGATGGGTGAATGACCAGAAAATGTGGAGTTAATTTCGGAGATGCCACACAAAAAACCCACAAAAACTTCTTTATCTCACATTTTATTTACTTTGACACTAAATTTAAAAAATAAGTTAATTCACTTAGTATAGTTAATTCGAGTTAGTTTAGTTCAAATAATTTTCCAAGGCTTATCTGAAATGGTGATATTGGTCTGAAAATAACACAGGAATTTCCCACTGTGCTTTGTGATCCATGACACACTGAAAATGTCATGAGCATCAATCACAGTAATTTCTGCTTTCTGCCTTAGAGGGCAAATGTATGAAAGACTAAATTAAGACTAGAGTTGTGTTGAGAATTTTTAAACACAAACAAAAAACAAAAGGCACGTGGGCCTAATTTAGCATCATGACTTGGGAACTTGAACTGTGGCTGTTCCCAGGTTCCATCTACTAGAACTGTGAGAGTATGTAGGGCACTTATGAGCCCATAAGATACCATGAAACATAAGAAACAAATAGCCTTCTTCATTTTAAACTTAGATTGATGCCCTCGCATCCTGCCACATGAACTATGGGACCAGCGTGGTGGTAGGTGCTCCTCCATCAGCCAAGATGCTCACCTACGACCCTATGCTGCTCTTCACTGGACGCACGTGGAAGGGATGCATTTTTGGAGGTAAGGATGGTGGAGCCTCTGACTCAGGAGGACTTGAATTCTGTTCCTTGGGTAAGTGATAGAAGCCTATTGTCTCATCAGATCTCCCTTTAAGGTCTTTGTTCCAAGGATGGGTATGAAGTGACCTAACATGAGACTGTGACCACAATGACACAAAACAAGGCCCACTTCTCACCTGATTTAAGGCTAATATTCTTGGGCACATTTTTAATAGTAACATTTTCAAATCAAGTTCCTCAAAGGCCTCAATGAGAGGCACCAGTGATCTTTCTATGGGAATGCTTTATCGGATAGGAAGTGCTGATTATATCCATTATTCTCAGTATATGCAAGAACACGTATAAAAAATAGACTTTGTTCAATCCACAATTGCATCAGCAAAAAACTTCTGAACCCAAAGCCAAAACAAACAAACAAATATGGATTGTTTCATTTTATTGGGACAATTGAGATTCATACCAAAATGACTGACAGAGACAATGATAAATTCTCACTCCTGGTTGTATATAAACTATCAGCAGGATTTTATACAGCTGATGTCTCCCTTTTCCTCAAAAATCTCTGTTCACTTGGCTCCTAGATATTATTTTGTTTGTTGTTCTTATTCTGTTTCTTCTCCCAGCTCAGTAGTCACTCCTTCCAGGAATATTTGCTGGAGCCTCCACATCCTCAGATCTCCAACTTTGGTGTCTGTCCTCAGATCCTTTCCTTATTTCCATGTTCTTCCAAGGTAATTCCCTCTGGTCTCATGGCTTTAACTTTATATCTTCAGCCTAGACCCCCAAGTGAGCTACAATTGCCTACCTGACATATCTACTTTGATATTTGATATATATGCAAACTTAACCTACCCCAAACCACTCCTGATGCCACCACCTCTGCCCTAACCCCCAACCTACTCCTCCTACAGCCTTCCCATCTCAGTAAAAGATGGCTCCATCATTCCTGTTGATCAGGCCCCAAACCTTGCATTACACTCTTTCTTTCATGCAATGAATGTTTCAGCAAATCCTGTTGGCTCTATCTTCAAAGTATACCCAGGGCCTGACCATTTCTCAACATCACTTGTCCAGGCCACCATCAGCAACTCTCAGCATTGTTAAATGGTCTCCCTGCCCTGGCCCTTGTCCCCTTTATAGAACATTCCCACAGAGCAACCAGACTGTGACTATATAATAAAGTTGCATCTTACTGGTTATGTCACATAAGATTGCATCCAATTGGTTAATTGTTGGTACCAGGAATGCTTACAAACAACTATAAGCACCTGATTTTTTTTTTTTCCAAAAAGTCACTTTGGAGCAAAAGGAGTAGGTAATTACTATTTATTTTTTATTTTTTTGTAAATTGATCAAAATTATGCTTATTTTTTTGTCAGATTGGGAAAAAAAGAATGTCTGTTTAGGGGTGCCACAGAATTTTAGTAATTAGTTTACTAAAGTTTCTCGCTCAGAATAAAATCCCCAAACATGCAATGGCCAGAAGGTGCCCTGTGCTCTGGTCCCCCTTCCCCAGCTGCTACTATTCTGTTCTCACTCCGCTCCAGCCACTGGCCTCCTCGCTGTTCTACTTGCCAACTCTCCGCAACGCTTTTGCACTTACTCTGCCTTCTCCCTGAAATACTCCTTCCCTAGATTCCTGCCCAGCTCATTGCCCTCATGTTTTTGTATGAATGTCACTAACAGGCAGGCCTTCCCTGAGCTTCATGAAATAGCAGTCCCTCCTGCTCCCACCTTGCCTGTCCCTCTAGCACTGCCTATGGCCCCTTACTCTGTCTTTCTCCTCCTGCTGTCACTGGATGACGTCCTCTGCATTTGCCTGTTGATGGTCAGTCTCTCGGCAGTAAAATGAGAGGCTTCCCATGCTTCTTGGGAGCAGGGACCTCATATGTTTTGCTTTGCTATAGTCCCTGCCTGGTGCCTGGCACTAGGGTATACCCAATAGATATTTACTGAATAATTGAATTTTACTTCTAATATTCCTGTGTAATCTGTAATCTCACCACTTCGCACAAATGGTCAAAGTCAATATCTCTTAGTGTTTGTTCGTCAGTGCACGTCTTATTTCCCCTAAGAAGCCAGCTCTAAAGAACTGCCTTTATACAAAGCAGCCTCTCATGGTCGTGCCCCAGATGATGCTGTGGAAAGAGAACAAGCTTTCCTCGCATTGAACATTGTGTGTGTCAGGGTGACCTCGACAAGAGCTGAACAGCAGAGAGCTGAGTGGGCTCAAGAGATAGTGACAGGACAGGCAGTGGAACTGGAAACAATGAACTAGAGATGCATTTTTCTGTAAAGTAAAAAAAAAAATCTATAAAAGGAACAGAGATATGGGGCAGCTAGAAGGAGATGTGGGGTCATGAAAGGTTTTTATGCGGGGGAGAGGGGTTGGCCTTTGGGAGAATAGCTTATTGGTGTGCAGTTGAGAATACTTCAATATAGGAAAAGGTAAAAATGCAGAAGAGACAAGATACAAATATAATAAAATATAAATATTATTTAGTAAAGTCTAAAGAGAAAATGTGTGCTTATTTACAGGTTGGAAAAGCAGAGATGATGTTCCAAAAATAGTGAATGATTTCCTGGCAAAGAAATTTGACCTGGACCAGTTGATAACCCATGTTTTACCTTTTAAAAAAATCCAAGAAGGATTCGAACTGCTCTATTCAGGGAAAAGGTACTTGTTTTTTTGTTTTTGTTTTGTTTTGTTTTATGGTGATCTCATCTCCGTTCCACAGGCTACCTTAACAATTCAATATTTATAAATATACCAGTTTCTTTCATATTTTATTTCTGATTTTTTAAGCTAGTAAGAAAGGATATGGCTGATTGCTTTTTTGTAGACTTTGTACGTCATTGTCCTGCATTAAATTTTTAAAAATCCTCTGGGCTTTTGTTTTTCTACGCCAGATTGGTTTCATCTTGGCTATCTTTATTTCATCATAAAGATGCTAGCTTGTTCAAGAAATGCTACATTTTCTTGCTTTACACTTTTTAAAGTGCTTTTTCAAATGTGCTTTCTTCAGATGCTTGCAGGTGAGATATGATAACAATCTTCAGTTGAACAAACTAAGGTTGTGAGATGCAAATAACTTGCCAGACCTTTAGGGGCAGCACCAGGATGCAAGCTCAATGAAAGCCTGTGCTCTTTTCACCACGCCCCGGATTCCTCCCACAGAGCTGGCAGGCTCCAGGCACGCATGGGTGTTCCTTTTAATCCTC
The DNA here is from genome assembly GCF_964212035.1 of Myotis nattereri. Taxonomy (NCBI): domain Eukaryota; kingdom Metazoa; phylum Chordata; class Mammalia; order Chiroptera; family Vespertilionidae; genus Myotis; species Myotis nattereri. The sequence continues at coordinate 163,249,609 of NC_138075.1, forward strand.
ACCCAAGGATATGTTTTCATAGATTTTTAAAAACATTTTTATTGATTTCAGAGAGGAAGGGAGAGGGAGAGAGATAGAAACATCAATGATGAGAGAGAATCATTGATCAGCTGCCTCCTGAACATGCCCCAATCTGGAGATCAAACCCACAACCTTGTGGTGTACAGGACAACTCTCCAACCAACTGAGACACCCGGCCAGGGCCAAACATGCGTGTTCTTGTCACTATTGTTGTTACTTCTGAGGGCTGGGCAAGGTTAGAGGTAGAATAGGGAAAATTCACACAAACCTCACTACAATGTCTGCTCATGGATGCTTGGAACAGCAATCAGGGAGCCTGTCTACTAGATGAAATGACATTTCACTCACTGGGTCTCTACATACTTATTGAACATCCACTGTGTTCCAAGGTCTTGGGTTTCGTTAGCAAAAGAAACTAACTGTACGTTAACCTGAGATCCAAATTCTCACTTAAGTTTTCCCTTGAGTGCGTTTCCAATGTTGTCTGGTATCTCTACATCTGGTCTAGACCACCAGGTCATTGTATTATGAACATACATTCAAACTGCTTTTAAGCAAGGAAACAATGGGCTAAATGGTCAGAACAACCTTCACTCAGTTAAGCAAAACAAGTAGCTTAATATGGCCAGTTTGAAACATAAATTCTGCTCTCAGGAATTTTGCTTCCAATATCACAAGTTGAGCTTTCTAAACCCAAGCTCTTCATTTCCATCTACTTCCTGCGTGGTCGCACTTGTGTCCCACTTGCATTAACTTCACCCCAGATAATTCTTCCACCAGTACCTCTCACCTCAGCAAGCAGTGCCCCCTTTCAGCTTTTACAGACTAGCAGCGGAGCATCAACTTTGACTTCCTCACCGTTGTCCACCACATGCAAACAGATGCTGAGCCCCAGCGATGCAACCCCAGGGTCTCCTCCAGCTCGCCTCCCTCTCATCATCCAGAGCATTACCTAGTTCAGTCTAGCCATCTCTCCCCTGGGCGTGTTAACACAGTAGCATGGAAACAGGTCTCCTGCTTTCCTGTATTTTCCCATAGTGGTCAGGCCCTCACTACGCTGCTAAAACTCAAAGTTGCCCAAAACAGCAATTCCTTTGCATGGTTTTGAAAGCCTTTGCTATTCATTTACTAATATATGTGGCCATTCCACAGTAAGGGCTTAGCACCTGCCCTACCCTCAGGGCCAGCCTGTGGGGATAAAGTGAGGGAGAAGGTCTCACCTACTGCCATAGTCTTCAGGCGTCCAGAAGTCTAAGCACCACGCATCACCTTTCATAGGCTTCTTCATGCCTTCTCTTCAGCCAGAAAGTCCCTTTCCTTGTCAGCCTGCTGCAGATGTGCTTATCAGAGACTCAGGAGAAGGAAAATTCACTGGTATGGACCTCAAGCCTGGAAGGATTTCCAACAATAGAATTTACCTAAGTTTCCTATAACAGATAGAAAGGGTAATTTCATAAACTGTTCTTGTTTGGAAGGTATGGGCACAAATTACTAAAGATGATCATGTTACATTTCAGCATCCGAACTATTCTGACGTTCTAAGTGGCAGGAGTCTGTGCTGTGTGATGGAGACCTGGCTTCCCTTCTATTCTCCTCTCTGTGAGTCGTGGGCCTGCTACAGACAGACAAGCAGCTGAGGACTTGGTGAAGACACACAATCCTTATGAAATACATATTTAAAGTCTGATTGACACCTGGGAATTAGCAGGGGGCTTGGGTCAACAATATTAACATTTAAAATTTACATTTTTCTTGCCGAAACCGGTTTGGCTCAGTGGATAGAGCGTCGGCCTGCGGACTGAGGGGTCCCAGGTTCGATTCCGGTCAAGGGCATGTACCTGGGCTGCGGGCACATCCCCAGTGGGAGATGTGCAGGAGGCGGCTGATCGATGTTTCTCTCCCATCGATGTTTCTAACTCTCTGTCTCTCTCCCTTCCTCTCTGTAAAAAATCAATAAAATATATTTAAAAAAAATAAAATAAAATAAAATTTACATTTTCCAAGGCTGTAATGATATATTTTGAAAAAACATGCTTGCATTTTTAAGTTGGAATACAGGTTTTAACCAATTGCCACCACTTAGAGCAGATTTAGCATGGGAAGATGACATATGTATTTCCTAAAGTAATACTCATTTTGTGGATTCTTTTTAACATATTATAAACATTCCTTTTTTATTGCAATTTAAATTTAAAAAATTGTTATGAATTAATTTGAATTTGGTTTTAAAGTCAATTCTTTGCATGGCACAAGTTGATTAGATTAGGAAAGAACTAGGGAAGTTCTTTAATGATTAACTTTATGAATCATCATTATGTAACTAGGTGAATCTGAGAAATCATACTACCAGTACACATGAAACTATTTGCCAGCCTATATAAATATTTCAGAATACATACCTTTCATAATGCTACTTAAATATCAAAATGCTGATAGAATCAAATTGTTATATATATTTTAATGTTTGGTTCAATAAAGTGGAATTTTAAGTCCTTTAATGTCTGTTTACTTAGCAATGACCCCTTTTAACAAAAAAAATATTTTCAGTTTGGTACAACTGCACTGGCAATTCTATCTATATATGACATTAAAAATTCCTAAAATTTAAGTATTTTACAAAATCTTTTGTGGCAATATATTTTGTTTGAAGAGGGCGGTTTCATTAATTATTGAACTCTTATTGGCTATAGATAAAGTATTAAAGCAATTGAAAACTCATGAAATAGTTTATAAGAAAAAGGTAGATGTAACAGAAATTGGGGATCTTGATATAAGAGTGTAAGATAGCATGGGCAGTCCTGCCTTGGTTGATTGTAAAATGTCCAGGTAATTATGAGCCATTTTGCATAATAAATATTTCCCAATGAAAAGTGGCTTGAACATAATGAGTAAAAATTATTTTTCCTTTACCAGTTTGTTAATGTAAGCTTACTCTAGGTTTATTTTTTGAAGAGCTCAAATACCTGAAAGTATATAGAATTCCTTTGTAAAGTACCTTCAATAGCAGCTAAGTTTAGCTATGGCAATCTCAAAGCACTTATAAATAGTCACAGTTTGTAAATATATACTACATATCATACATATATTAATAAATTATATATGTAAAATCTCCACCTAAGAATCATTGAGAGACATTTCTCTTATCCATTAGCAGTATGTATAGTTCAGACCCTACAATCTAATTAATGACAGAAAAACTGCCCCACAAAAAAATATTATTAACTACAAATATATGTAGAATTAATTAATGTTTGTGTCTCTTATCTCAAATTAAAAAAATAGGATATCTAAATGTATATATAAATATAGTTACATCAAAAGAAATAAATCAAAGAAGGAATTAACATTATTATTCTGAGATCCCTGTTTTCGAAATGAATTCCACTTCCTATAAATCCTGTTTTTATAAATATTACACATGTCACAGTTTTACATATTTAATATTTATTGTGAAACTTCATGGAATCATTTTTCACTTCCGAGCTTGTTGTGGCCAAATAGTGAACAAAAAGAACTTCAACCATCTTGCCAGGGAAACCTGCCTACAAACAGTTTTTCAAATCATCTGCAAACACTGATTCTAAGGAAAGATCAGGAAATTGATCTTTCATTCTTAGTCAATGAAACCATGAAGCAATGTCAAACTGGGCTGTTGGGTGTTAAATCAAAGGATAAATAAGCAAGAAATAGCTAGAGGAATGTTAAATGAAATGCTCACCTTCTTGTTTAAAAATAATCTAGAATTTAATCTCTTAAATGAGTATCCATTTATTCAGCATTTTCTCCCTGCTTCCACTTTGTACCAATCTCTGAGTTGGGTAAACACATAGCTCACAGTGAATCTAACTGAGACTGTCTCTGTCCTTATAGAGCATACAGTGTTCTTTGAGACACATTTAATCAGACAGTAAAGAAATGTATAAAAATACCATTTAAATGTATGATGTGTTCAGTGAAGCAAGGACCAAAGTATCATGTTAGAGAAAAAAAGGAGACAAAAGGGAAGGAGTTTCATCTTTCTCTAAGGTGACTTGGAAGGCCATGCGGAGGTCAATTCAAGCTCACGTCGGAAGGATGAGCTGGAGCAGACCCATGAAGAGAGAGGCAAGATTCTCCCAGTTGAAGGAACCACATGCCCAAAGGCCAGTAATTTGGAAAAGCTGACCATCTCCTACTGGGAATTGTAAAAAGGCCAGCATATTTGCCTCAAAATGCTAATACAATTGTTTAGTTTCATGAAACTGAAGTGTGCTAATTTCTTATGGACATTTTTGTATGTTTATTTCTCTCAGTGGTCAGCTTGCTCAGACACTCGTCCAGAAAAGAACATGCTTGGTTATCACCAAGACCCATATGAGATGATTGCCACCCAGAGGAGGAAAAACACTGTAGAGCTTTCCCAGGAAGGCTCCTTCCCTGCGACCTCAACTCCAGTCTGCAGAAGTTCCTTCCACCAGCATTTCCTTTCTTGTTTCTCACTCCTCTTTACTAGGATTCTGTGTACTCCTAGGTAACATCTAGCTAACTGCGGCCTCATAGACTTGTTTATAGAATTTACCTCCTTAGTGCACATATACTTAACCATCTTTTTGTTCCTCATAGAGTTGGTTTCCTTCATGGAGGAAAGTGAAAATCCCATTGCCCCAGGCAACCAGCCTTAGGTTCCATGGTCCTTTTCGCTTCTCTCTGACATTGTCAGTCGCCCCACAGGCTACAGAGAAGTGACCGATGCTTCCCAGAGAGTTCAACCCATTCTACACGTGACGTTTCAGAAGATAGGGACTCTGCTCCAAGTTCTCTCTTAAAAACAGTACCAAGTAGAACCCAGTGTGCCCAATGGACAGGATGTAAGCATTCTTAGCTGACTTACTGATTGAATTAAGAGAATTGCATATTCCTGGTTGTATCCCTCACACAATACGTCATCACGTTAGCCAAAGAAATGACTGAGGTACCATGACATGTTCTTGGGGACTGTTCTTCCTGCTAGTCCAACATTTCATTACACTTTTTATTTGTTTTTATCTTCTGTGAATGAATTACACTTCTTAAAGTTCTAGTCAATAATTTAATTAAAAATACTGTTTACTTGAATTTGCAATTGCACATTTGGAAAAAACAGTGCTCTCACTTAGCTAGCATTTTGTAAATTTCAAGGCAAGTTTTGGCAAAGAATCATATGATTACATAACTACCTGACATGCCTCAAATGTAGTGCTATTCATTCAACAAAGCTCTTGGTAAACAAACTTTCCCACAGAAAAACACCCATGAAGTGCAAATATTGAACTCTAGTTGTAGATTACAACTTTATTCAAAGCATGATGTGGTGGCCTGACTCGAAAGGCATGTGTTTAAAACTCTCAGTATCTGTTTCCTGAGGCCCCATCTAGCTCTAACTTTCAAAGGTTCTAATTAAAATGGACCATCTTGAGATCTTTGTAAACTTGATTTCTCTTTACTTTGGAAAAGAAGACTGAGGAGAATCTCCCTAGGAATAAAAAGTGCCAAAGCACTTATAATTTATTTTTGCAAAATAGGAGACCCTTGCTAGAGTTTTCATTCTGGCAAATGAGAAACATCGAAATGTGCTCTTGCCAGGAAGCCACTGGGTTCCAAGAAAATGCTTGGCTGAAATCAAGAGAAACCCTCATGTCAGTCAGCTTGATCAAGGATTATCTCAGAGGGAGAAAGGGGTTCTAGCTCTTTAGCTCTAGCACTATTAGGAGACCCTATTTCATCCCCACCTGCTTCTAGGATGCTTGGTATTGCAGAATTCTAATCTATTTTGGTCAATTGTCCATCAGAAACATTACAAAACTATCATTAAAGCATGGTATTTTTTAAAACCCAATTTCCCCATAACCACAAGTTTACCTTTTTAAAGATGTGTTAAGTCTCACCTCTTTTCTTCAGTTGCTTTATTAAGTGATTAAACCATGGGAAATGTCTCATTTTGTCCAAATTATTTCCTCTAATTTTAGAAAGGGTAAAATGGAGAAATGGATATGTGTCCTAAAACTGAAGGCTTATTTCAAAGGCTCTGGCTACCAGACTGATTTTCGTAGAGGAGGTCCGGAGTGTTCCTTTGGTTTCTGTGCCTGAGGCAATGCTTACAGAAATGGTAGGAGTCCCTAAAAGGAAAACACCTAATCGTTGCGTGATGTCTCCCCACCTCACCTAGGAGACCACTAAAATGAGGTTTCTCTACCTTTATCCAAAAACATTTTTCTCCTTTTCAAAATATACACAATGGAAATATGCCAGAGTCCATGCCCCACTACTTCGCCCTAAGAATAGGTTAGCATTTTGATCTTACCCACTTGGATTAACTCCCCAACTCCTGGAAATAATCACCTGGATGCTCCATAGGTGACTCACACTAACATGACCGAACTGAACCCTTCATTGCCTCCAGAGCTGGTCTGCCTCCTGGGTTCTCCATTTTAGTTTGTGGCCCCACCATCCACTCAAACTAGAAAGCTGAGCATCACACTGGATTCCTTCCCCTGCACCAGCCTCCACATCTAACGAATCATCAAGGCCTGTAGATTTTTTCTCCTAAATATGAATCGGTCAATTCCCTCTCCCTCTTCCCTGCTAGCATGTTCTCCCCTGGTCTGTTCCCACATCTTCTGCCCAAATTCTTCAAAAACCATCTAGCACATGTCCCTGCTTATTGTAAAATGGCTTTGACATGACTCACCCAAATCCCTAAAGCCCATCCACAAGAATGCTCAAATTCAGCACTCTCTACTTCTGTTATTTAAAATGCAGAAAAGCCCTTTGAAAGCAAAGTCGAAAGCAGCACCAACTCCCCTTCTCTCACCTCAGGCCTCAGAGCCGGACATCTCACGATGCCAGCATGGACAGGGTGTGTAGGGTGGACAGGGCATGCCCTGTGCACTGTGGACCAGCTCTGCCTGGGCCCCTGCTCATGTGGGAGTGAGAGACATGGGCCCCCCTGAAAGGATGGATTCCTGCCAAGCACAGGTGCACTCTGTGCTCAGGGGTCAGGCTTGTTGCTGTGGTCTCCTCCTTTCCATCAGAGCAGGAATCTTTCTTATTGTCCCCTTTCCCTTAAGAAGAAGGGGGTTTGCCTTTCAATGCCTTGTTTGCCCTGAAAACCTAGACAGGATTCAGGATCTAAATACCATGAACTTAAGTACTTCAACGTTCATTGGAGACAAGCTTCGTAACACTTTGGGGATCATTATATTCTTCTATTTAGATTTACTGAGTTTTAAGTTTATTCATTACTCACCAAAAAAAATAGTCTGTGTGTCTAACTTAATTTTCCGTATTCTTTGGAAAATTCGCAGTACTTAAGAAGTTTTTCTATCCTATTACCCTCCTTCAGAACTTTGGGAAGTTCCATGTACCCTGCTCTTGCCCTGTTTCCCTCCGAATGAGCTCCTCCACAGTCCCCAGCTGAGGCATCATGGGACAAATCTGATCATGTCACTCAAGAAATCATTTAAGGGCTCCACTTTGTCTCCAGGATATGACCATCCATCAAAGGCCCCTTGTGATGGGCCAGCTGACCTCCCATCGAACACTGCTTGCCTTCCCACTGCACCCACCATGTTCGGGTTTAATTTTCTTTCTTGCTTTCTCTCTTGCTATTCCTCTCCTATCAATCCCCCTTATTTTAGCAAATCCCTGCCTATCCATTAGGATTTACTTTAGTCTTACTCCCCAGAAGACTACTCGTCTGACCTCAGTGCCCTCTGCTCTCTCAGTACCCTGGCATCATGCTGCCATTGTGTGGGGCAGGGTACACTGTAGTATTCTGCATACCTGATTGTTCCTTCATGAGTCAGGTCCTCTATCTCCAGCTGCTGGCACAGAGGCCACCAAGAGTCGATGTCCAATAGTGTTTCTGAAGTGAATGCATCAATGAAAGGCTCTGATCCAGGAGGACTGGGTTCCTCTTCAGGACTTAGAAAGGACGGCAGGTGGCAGTATCTAGCTAGGCCAAAGCTCCATGAGCCAGTTCACAGTGAAGGCAGCAGGAGAGTCAGTAATGCCTGCTCCCTGCAGCATGTGCCTTGGGGCACTTTTCCTGCTGCCTTGTTTGTTTCCTGTTCCCAGTAGAGTTGAGGAAAATGAAGCCACCTCTGAAAGTTTTGTCGTTGAGGGAGACACCTAACCCTGCAGTGTGGAGCCAGCTGTGCACCCTACTCAGGGTGCATCCCCCCACTTTTGTCCTGCTAGACCCAGAAATGCTTTAGGAAGGAGAGAAAATGTAGAGGAAATGCTCTGTTACTCAGTATGTACATCAGCCTCTAGCTGACAACCCACTTCATGGACTGAGGGATTATTGGAGAGTATTTACAACCCTACAGTGACTTCTGCTAAGTCTTAATTTACTTTTATTAGTTTTCAATCCCACTGAATTGATCTCATTCTCCCAGGTTAAATTCTCCAATTCCCCTACACCAGTCTTTACCTGTAATAGTTCTAAATAAATAAACGTAGGCCGAAAGAATGGTTTAGTTCAGTGACCCCTAAGTGTTTGTTTTGGTGGTTGTTATAACTTCCACTTTATATTCTTCCCGTTGTTCCCTATGTTGGTGAACTTCTAACCCAGTAGGCCAGAACCTAGGATTTTCATCACAGTTCATCTCACAGCTTCTTGACTTGCCTGGTGAACAAAATGAGGGCAGGACCTACATGAGGCAGGATCCTAGCAGAGAACAGTCGACTTCATCAAACTAAAGTTTAGTTGAGGAAAGTTTAATTAAGGGCTTTTTAGAGGTGTTGGCAGTTAGTCACTCCAACACGCAGTGACAAAGTATCTGAGGTCTCACTGCAGTGGGAAACTGTGATTGCCCCTAGGTCTCAAGGTCAAGGGCAAGAGAGAGTTACCAGAATGTAGCAGGAACTGGAGCCATAGCAGAGAGGCTGCCTGACAGGAGCCGTGGCCACGGGCAGAAGAAACAGTGACTGCCATGTCAGGGCAGGCGATGAAGAAGACGGGGAGAAACACCCTGACCTCTCTCTCCTGCTGCCCTTCTGCTAGTGACTAGTTGATTCCCTCCAGTCAGAATCCAGAAGCCAGGGAGGCCAAGTGTTTGCTGGAGAATCAGTGCCCAAGGGCAAGAGCAAGGCAAAGAATGGGTCTGAGGGCAGGCAGAGTATCACAAGCACAGGACATGCCTCATTCCCAGTTTTCTCCCCAGTACCTAGCACAGTGCTTTTTTCTGGCTCTCCATATTTGTAAACAAGTGATTCCCTTTGAAGCACAGTTGACCCTTGAACAACTTGGGTGTGAATATACAGGTCCACTTACACACACATTTTATTTTCAATTGACACAGGCAGTGGAAGTCACATTCTTCAAGGGTAGACTCCATCTTTGTGAATTCCTATATGTAATTTCCTGTAACCCTGGGTTGTTCAAGATACATGCATGCCTATGTTCTTCGCAGCATTATTTACAACTAGAGGCCTGGTGCACAAAATTCGTGCACGGGTGTGTGTGTGTGTGTGTGTGTGTGTGTGTGTGTCCCTTAGCTAAGCCTGCACCCTCTCCAATCTGGGACCCCTCGAAGGATGTCCAACTGCCCATTTAGGCCTGCTCACAATCCAGAACTGCTGGCTCCCAAACGTTCGCTTGCCTGCCTGCCTGATTGCCCCTAACCACTCCCCTGCCAGCCTGATTGCCCCTAACTGTCCTCCCCTGCAGGCCAAGTTGCCCCCAACTGCCCTCCCTTGTTGGCCTGATCACCCTCTAAGCATAGCCCTGCCAGCCTGATTGATGCCTAACTGCTCCCCTGCTGGCTGATTTATCCTAACTGCCCTCCCCTGCCGGCCTGGTTACCCCTAACTGCCCTCTCCTGATGGCCCGATTGCCCCTAACTGTCCTCCCCTGCCAGCTGGGTCACCTCCAACTGACCTCCCCTGCCGGTCTGGCCACCCCTAATTGCTGTCTCCTGCAGGCCTGAGTCCTCCCCAACTGCCCTCTCCTGCAGGCTATCTTGTGGTGGCCATCTTTGACCACATGGGCGCGGCCATCTTGTGTGTTGGAGTGATGGTCAATTTGCATACTGGTCATGACTAATTAGTATATCCGGTCATGGCTAATTAGCATACCATCTTATTATATAGGATAACCCAGCTATGGAAGTAATCTAAGTGTCCATCAATAGATGAATGGATAAAGAAGGTGCTAATTTGTATTTAGAGACAAACTAGAGTAATCCAAAAGTGATTGAGAATTCCTGGTAAAATTATTCATCAATCAAAGACTGGTTGGCCATAAGTCTCTTCTCTATTACCTGTGTTTCTTTACCAATTCCCCATTCATTATTACAACCTCATCATGGACTTCAGGTTTTGAGAAAATTTGTTTACCAAACATAATTTTAAATCAATTATTATTAATCAAAACCACACATTGTCGCCCAGCTTTTTAAAAATTTTTTTTTTTACTATTGATTTCAGAGAGGAAGGGGGAGGGAGAAAAAGATAGAAACGTCAATGATGAGAATCATTGATTGGCTGCCTCCTGCACGCCCCATATGGGTGATCAAGAATGCAACCCAGGCATGTGCCCTGACCAGAATCGACCCCGGAACCTTCCGGTCCGCAGGCTGGCACTCTATCCACTGAGCCAAACCAGCCAGGGCCGGATGGCAGCATAAAATACTGTGGTTACCAAACAGAATTTATATACAGCCCAACCAAAAGGAAAAGTAATTTGACCATTTAGCTCACCTCTGCGATCTTATCAAGAAAAACACACATACTTGTTTAATATCCCACTATGTCTTTGTCCCTGTGACTTACGTCACAAAGCTTCATTCAAGACCTCTAAGATCAAGAATCAATGGAGCAAGTCTTGAAATTTGATCAACTGATGTTCTAGAGCAGAGTTAAAGGCAACATGAAATTTACAATAGTCTGTGACCACCAACCAGGTCTCCTTTTATATGAATGTGTTATGTATTCACATATGAATTTACTTTTTCAGATCTATAGAATAACGCACTGCTTCAAAGGAGAAGATCTGTGCCTTGTCCTGGGACAAGAGATCCATTTTATCTACCACAGTTCCCACTAATCTCTGAAAACATGTGGGTCTCTAAACATCTGGATACTCAGCTTCTCAAATCACCCCACCGCTGGTTATGGAGCTGGATCTGTCTTCTCATTTCATGCAGTTTTTTCTCTGAGAGATGGGAATAAAAAACTTAGCTCATTAAAAGCAAAGGTTGGAGTTTTATGTGTTTATGGCAACACTTCGGCTATCTGCTTCAAGATCACTCTTTTATGTAAGACACTTTTCAGATCCTGAGAAGATAGATGCAAAAACCACATTCACTTATCAGAGTTCTGCAACTATTACAGGCTTAGCATGAAATAACATATTAAGTTTGCAGTCTGTTTCAAATCTAGTATTGGCTGGGTCTTCTGTTGAACTCTACATCCACAGTTTTAGGGAGAAACAAGAACATTAGCATTTTCATCACTAATCATCAACTTGTAGTGGTTGATCTGTGTATAAGTAGCTCAGCTTCCATGTAGTCAAAGTTCAGAAATATGATAGAAATCCCCAGGACACACGTTGTTCAGTTTTAACAACCATTCCCCAAGTGAGGAACAAAGCCTGCTGCCAGAGAGCCTTTGGAAGAAGGGCCTTCCCTGCGGCTGAGTGTGGGCTGGGCAGGACGTGGGATTTAAGAAAACCTTGTGCAGAACAGGAGTCATGCTGAATTGTAGGAGCAGTGAGAGGAGAGTTCCAGAGTGCCTGCAGTGGTGTCAGCGGACATGACACTGGTCTCAGGAGAGCCGAAGAGGCGCCTTTGTCTTGGTTGCGGTGGGAGAGCAGCACCTGCTCATTGCACCTGGGTGTAGGTGCCTCAGGTTGTTTTTGGCTTCAGCAGCTGACCACATGGCAAAAAAGGGCTATGACAGAAATCTGAATTGGGCCTTTTTGGTGTTTTTTTTTTTTTTTTTTGGTATGGATTTCGTGCAACAATAGAGCTGGCCTCCTTTTCCTGGCTGGATATGAGTTTGTCTAAGCAAGGAAAAGTTTCTTGGGGTGGGGTGGGGGAGGCAATACCCTCTGAGAACACAGTGGCAAGCAGGAGGTATGCACACAGTCTGGCTGGCTGAAGGACAACTTCTATTGTCCTTTGAGGTCTTGGGTGCTATGACTTTGATGTTCCTGTGTAACAGTGGGGAGATAGAGTGACTACCTCCTGGTGTGTGTATGTGGGTATCTCAGTATTTCTTCAACATCAGGTGAATGGGGTGAGGGTTGATCCATGCAACCCTGGGTGCTTGGCGTCCTCTTCTCAGGTCATGTTGTTGGCTAAGTTCAGTTTCTTGTGGTTGAAGGACTAAGGCTCCTGTTCTCTGGCTGGCTGTAGGTCAAAAACAGTCTCAGCAGGGCTCACTCCATAGCCTCTCAAGCTTTTAATCTCCTGACTTCCAACCTCCCTCCAGTCTTATATAACATAGTCAAGGGAGTGACTAACCCATTACCATTTGCCATATAATATAACCTAACATAAGCTAAACAAGGGAGTGACTAGCCCATCATATTCAAAGGTTCTATCTAGCCACACTTAAGTGTAGAGGATCATATAAGGTGTGTACCCCAGGGGTGGGAATCTTACAAGTTACCTATGAATTCTGTCTACTACACCATGCCAATAGAATTCAGAACCAGAAATCCTCAATTTCAAGTAACTATAAATTATTAAGTAATATGATTGACAACAATTTGATTGCCAACTTTTTCTTTAAGACTTTCTAGTATATTGGATAGCGCTACTTTTACTATGGGGCAAATTGATTAAATACTTCAATGATACATACTAATTACAAGGACTGAATTCAATGAGACAATCTATGCAAATTACCTAAAAAATTAAGGACTCCATGAATATTAGATATTGATAGTAATAACTTGTGTTTTTCATGGAAGTAATAATGTCACTAATTATACGAGAGATGCAAATCAAAACGACAATGCGGTATCATCTCACACCTGCCAGAATGGCTATCATCAACAAATCAACAAACAAGTGTTGGAGAGGATGTGGAGAAAAAGGAACCCTTCTGCACTGCTGGTGGGAATGCAGACTGGTGCAGCCACTGTAGAGAGCAGTATGGAGCTTCCTCAAAAAACTAAAAATGGAGCTCCCATTTGACCCAGTGATCCCACTTCTAGGAATATATCCCAAGAAGCCAGAAACACCAATCAGAAAGAATATATGCACCCCTATGTTCGTAGCAGCACAATTCACCATAGCTAAAATTTGGAAACAGCCTAAGTGTCCATCAGCAGATGAGTGGATTAAAAAACTGTGGTACATCTACACAATGGAATACTATGCTGTGGTACAAAATAAGGAATTATTGCCATTTGCAACAGCATGGATGGAACTGGAGAGCAATATGCTAAGTGAAATAAGCCAGTCAGAGAAAGATAAGTACCACATGATCTCACTCATTTGTGGAATATAGAGAACAACATAGACTGATGAACAGGGACAGATCCAAAGACAGAGAAACAGTGATCAGACTACCAATCTCCAGAGAGAAAGTAGGGGAGGGTGGGGTAAGGGGGAGAGATCAACCAAAGGACTTGTATGCATGCATATGGGCCAAACCAATGGACACGGACAACAGGGGGATGAGAGCATGGCGGGGGGGGGGGGGGGGGGGGGCGGGGAGGTTGGGGGAAATGAGGACACATTTGTAATACCTTAACCAATAAAGAAATTAAAAAAAATACTTCAATGATACTTACATATTAATTACAAGGACTGAATTCAATGAGACAATGTATGCAAATTACCTAACAAATTAAGGACTCCATGAATATTGATATTGATAGTAATAACTTGTGTTTTTCATGGGAGGTAATAATATTTTTAAATTTTGAGAAGAAATCTTGCCATCATTAAAATACTATTTTTATTTTTAAGATATTTTTATTTTTTTGCAACATGGAATTTGTATTACTTTGTATTATGTTAAAGTATTATGAACATTTGGTATTTCTACATCTCAGGAATTATATTTCTATTTGCCAAGCACATCATAAAATGATTTAAAATAAGTCAACAAAACACTTGTGGGACATTGGAATGTTTGTATTCTGGCTCTCACAGAGAAAATGGGCGTGAACATGTTTGTGGTTTTGGAGTTTGGCTTCTCTTAGGCTATTTCCCAAGACCCTCAGGAGACACGCAAACAAAATCCCCTCTCAGTGCTCTTCATGGCAAGGTTCCCAGCTCCACAGACACAGCATCACTGGCAAGCATTTCAGCTCCCTAACAACTTGGCTGCAGTGTTAGAATGAAAATGAAATGCTAACTGTACAGTAATTAATAGTAACTAATGTCGGTATTTTCCAAAATGGCTCTAGGAACTTAAAATCTTGGCCCAGAGTTCTATGTCCTGGTACTAAATTGCTCCCTGCTCTTCATTTTACACCTCATCCCTCAACCTGCTTTCAAGTCTTCAGGCTATTTATGTACACATTTTGTGCTCATTTTTTTTCTTTTTAGATATTTAAAAATAATGTTAATCTTATCAGTTTGTCAAGAAATTTTATCCTCTAGAAATGAAGGATTTAAAAAATGTATCTTTATTGTTGAAAGAATTACAGATGTCCCCTTTTTTATGCTCATTAACCCCCTCCACACTGCTCCCTCCCTCTCCCAGGCCTTCATCCCACTATTGTCTGTGTCCATGGGTTATGCATATATGCATACAAGTTCTTTGATTAATCTCTTCCCGCCCCCACTTTTCCTCTGAAATATGTCAGTCTGTTGTATGCTTCAATGTTTCTAGCTCTATTTGTCTTCCAGTTACAATAATCTCTCGTACTTTCTTATCAATTATGAGGCCTCTAGGTAAAAAGGAGATGGGTCTCTTGCAGAGATGCTGGTTTTTCTCTCCTAAATTTTGGAATCAAATGCCAGCACTGCTCATTATTAGCTGAATAACTGTATCAGAGATGCCAGTCCTTGCCTTCCTGTTAATATTCCAAGTGAGTCTGTAATTTGTTACAATAGCAATTAAAGCTTTTTGTAATGTGTCCATCTGGTGGCTGTGGTAGTCACATTGCCCTTTCTGACCGCAGCCTGGAAAGGTTCTCCTATTTTAAGAATGCATGTCATTAAATTGAGTCCATATAGACAATCCAAGACAATCTTCTCAAGATCTTGACTTTAATAACACCTGCACAATCCCTTTCTCCATGTAAAGCAACACATTCATAGGTTCTGGGGATTAGATGTGGAAATCTCTGGGGGCCATTACACTATGCACCACAGGGGGCAGCCCTGACCCAAGCTGAACAAAGAATATCTTCTGGAGAACCTTAATTTAGAAGATGGTGCTTGGATTGAAAGGTTATATAGAGTTGGGCTTAGTTACAGAAACAAAGAGACAGAGAGAGAGAAGTAGAGGTGAGAGATACTCTATGACCCTTTAGAGCAGCGGTTCTCAACCTGTGGGTCGCGACCCCTTTGGGGGTTGAATGACCCTTTCACAGGGGTCGTCTAAGATCATTGGAAAACACATATATAATTACATATTGTTTTTGTGATTAATCACTATGCTTTAATTATGTTCAAATTGTAACAATGAAATTCGGGGTCACCACAACATGAGGAACTGTATTAAAGGGTCGCGGCCTTAGGAAAGTTGAGAACCACTGCTTTAGTGGTTGACAGGATTAACTCTGGACATTCCAGATGTGGTTCCAGACCTGTTATATCCTTCTTGATATCGGAACTGATACCCAATTGTGTATCCTCTGCTCTCCCACTCACCAATCTAAACTTACGGAAGGCGGGGCAAGGGCTGGTGAGAGCAGAGCACTTTGTCAGATGGTAGGAAGGAAGCTGCCCTGACTCTGTGGAGCTTGTCCCAATGTGGTGTTGGTAGTTCATGGAGCCATGTACTCACGCGGTGATGGAAGGCCATGATTTTGTCTCAGGACTCCAGATTCACTGGGGCCTGGAAAACAAGATTGTAATGGCTCTGATTCCCCTCACATTCTAGGCTGTCAGGTGTGGGAGATGAGTAAACAGGAAAATGTGTAAAAGAGGATATTAAAAGAAAAGTATTTGTTTAAGCTTCTCTGTTCAAGCTATTAATTCCACCTATACCTCTCAAATCCAACTCATCTTTCTAGATAAGTCTTAATAAAATATCTTTCTTTCAAGGCTTTCTTGACTCTATAAGTAGAAGTCACTCCTTTAGTTTAGCGGACAAATAGCTGAGCACTCACTATGTGGCAGGCATTAGTTGTTGAAAATGCACAAATGAAAAGACAGGGTAGCGTCTTCCTCCTTTGAATTCCACTTCGGAAATCTAGGGCACTGACCACTTCCTACCTCCTATGAGAGTTTCTCCATCTTGTCGACCTGACAAATGCTGACCACACTGCTAATCTGCAAGCTCTGAAAGAGGAGGTGCTGAATTGTGCTCAATATGGGACTCCTCACCATCAGTATGTGCCTGCCCTAGGGGACATGAGCACAGGTATCCAACCACTCTTTATTAAACACCTATTATATACATGGTACTAAATGTAGTTGAGCACACTAATGAAAGCTAAGAAGACCCATGACCAAGGATTTCCAGTAGGATTTGGAAATACAGAGAGCAGGCAAAGAGAATGGGACCCTAATGCCACCTTAGCAATACTGGTGCTGAGGGATGACTGTGAGATGGAGCTACCTTATCTTCATGGGGCGGGGAGGGCGGGGGAGTATGACCTGGATCTCAAGGTTTGGACAAGATTTGAATGGGCCAAGAGGACAAAAATGGGAGAAGGAACATGATCAGCAAGGGCTGAATGGAGAATGGACTACCATTTAGGGGAGAAGGTGGATACAAGCTTTTAAAGGATATAGGCCCTTCATTGGAGAAGATGGAAAATTAAGGTAGATGAGAAGGTTAGAGTCAGGTAATGAAGATCCTTAAATGCCAGACACAAGATGTGGGACTTCCTCTTTCCTTCAGTGCTTTCCAAGCTGGAAGCAACCTGAAGTCATAGGGCCTGCCCTCCTTTGCCTCTCTGGTAGAGGAGTGCTTCTCAGTTCTCAGTTGTTTCTCAACAAATACAGGGTGGGGCAAATATAGCTTTACAGTTGTTTGTATAAAAAGTAATACAATAATTAGTGAATAATAATAATACAAAGTAGACTCTGTTTCATATACTCACAACTGTAAATCTACATTTGCCCTATCCTGTGTATAATTAAGGCTTACTAACACAGTCATGAACCAGTCATGGAAATGTTCCCTTGGCATTCTCAATTTCCATAGAGAAACATGTCCTCTGCTATTTTATCCACCTTGGCAGACTACATCTAATTAAATAGTTGACTGTACGAAGGATTTTAGGAGGCCTCTCAATGTGGATAAAAGAAAAGTCAAATTCCTACTTCCTGGAAACCACACACATACTAGTTACACTGAACAAAGGACAATAGAAATGACCCAGTGAGGATTTTTCTCCATTCTCCAAGATTAAAGTCTCCCGCAAGTGCCTGCTCATCTACAAGGCTCCCTCTGAGTCCTTCATTCAGCAGGGCACCTCTGTCCCCAAAGCACTAACTTACACCTGTGATACGGCCCTTCCACACTGACAAGACTGCGTGTCTTTTTCCCCATAGACTGATTGTGAGCTTGCTTTTATGCGTAATTACTGTTGATAATATTTATTGACAGTTGTTCTTTCTATCAGTCTCCTTGATAAGTGTTTTGAAAGAATTATATCATTTTCTCATCAAACAACCCTTTGAGGTGGTACTATGATTCATCCTCATTTTACAGATAAGGAAATTAAGGACAGTTAAATAATAAGTCCAAGTTCACACAGCTCGTAAGGATAAGGTCTGCCTGAATCCAAGACTATGTTGTAAGTGCTGCCCTGTACTGCCTTCCGCAGGAGTAGAGGCCTCTTATCCATCACTGACTCCTCACTGTAACCAGCTGAGTGCCTGGAACAGGGAGGTGCTCTGTCAGTGCTGATTGGTATTGCATGGAGCAGGAATGCCAGGGTCAGTGAGCACTTCTCCTGTGACTGATGGACATCTGACTTCTCTGCTCTGAAGGGGATGAGAGTGCTGGAGCGTATGTCAGTCTCTATGGAAATGTGTTGATGTAGTAGCTTTACACTGATGACATAGGGATTGATAGAAATGAATGTCAACTTAATCACCATGAAGTTTAAGGCTAAAAACAGCTAAGCAAACTTAATCCCTTAAACTACCTTCGGTACAGATCCAAACCCAGTTCTCCTACATAGAAGAAGAAGACAAGGAAGAAAATGGGGAATAACAAAAAGAAAAAGTCTACTCATTTTTATTTATTTATTTATTTATTTTTGTGGTTTTGATTTCTGCACGTTTTTGGCTCAAATCCAACCTAGAAAGCAGTCTTTACACACAAAACAAACAAAAAAAGGAGGTATGCATGCTAAATTCCAAATGACGTACACAAACAGACATCCCCTCATTAGTATGTGAGGAGACAGAATAGCAAGGGTGGAGCAGACACACAGAGAGTGATGGAGAGACTCTCCCAGTCAGACAGGAGGGAGAAGGAGAAACAGGGAAACAGGAAGCACGTGGGACAATAAACACAGACTGGTTTGAAGCAAACAATTGAGTAGGGAATAATAGGGATTATGTAAACACACACAACATCTTTTTATGGACCAAATACTGGTGATATAGAATTTCATGCACTGACCTACAGTTGTGGTTAGATAACATGTAAAGGACTGCATTAGGAAATACAGTCATGAGCTGCATAAAATTGTTGTCAATGACAGACTGTATATATGTCGGTGCTCCCATCTATAATAATAAAAGTGTAATATGCTAATTAGACCAGATGTCCTTCCAGACATCCTTCCAGATGACTTTCCGGACAAAGCTGGGGCTGTGAGGAAAGTCCAGCTCCCGGGTGCTGGAGAGAAGCTGGTGCTGGCAGCCGGGGGAAGGAAGGCCTACTCTTGCACGAACTTCATGTATCGGGCCTCTAGTAAGACTATAATGGAGCTGAAAAATTCCTATTGCCTAGTGACTTTGTAGCCATCATAATATTGTAGCTCAATGCATTACTCACATGTATGTGCTGATGCTACTGTAAACAAGCCTACTGCACTGCAGTCATATAAAAGTGTAGCACACACAATTATGTTCACTATATAGTACATGATAATGATTATAAAAGACAATGTTACTGGTTTATGTATTTACTATACTATTCTCTATATCATTATTTTAGAGTGTACTCTTTCTACTTATATGTTGGATTTTTGAAAAAAATCACACATAGACACACAGAACCTACACAGAACCTAGAGACAGAAGAACTTCCCTGGAGAGAACATGGCAAAAGATCCTGGACAGAAACTGGCCTCAGAACCTAGAGACAGAACCTAGCAAGAGAACATGGCAAAAGATCCTGGACTGAACCTGACTACAGAAATTGGCAAGAGAACCTGACTAGAACCTGGTGACTGAACCTGGCTGGAGAACCTAGCAAGGGAACATGGCTACAGAACCTGGCTGGAGAATCTGGCTGGAGAACCTGGCTGGAGAACCTACAGAACCTGGCAATAGAACCAGGCAAGAGAACCCAACCATGCTGATCAACTGGAAAAAAAAAAAAAATCACACATAGAGAGAGCAGATTGGTGGTTGCCAGAAGGAGGGAATGTGGGGTCGGCAAAATGGTTAAAGGAGGTCAAAAGGTACAAACTTCCAATTATAAAATAAATATATCCTAGGGATGTAGTATACAGCATGGTGACTATACTAATAAAAGGGTAATATGCTAATTAGACATCCTTCCAGTCAAAGCCACAGCAGCTGAAAAGACCAAGGGCCTGCAGCCGCAGCGGCTGTGTGGGCTGATCCTCCTTTTGCAGAGGCCACAGGAGAAGTCGCTGCAGGAGAAAGCAGAAGGGAGAAGGCCAGCACCTCAGCGAGAAGGGAGAAGGGAGAAGGCTGGCACCACACAAGAAGGGAGAAGGCCAACACCACGCAAGAAGGGAGAAGGGAGAAGGTGGCAATTAGGCAATTAGGGGGGTTAAGACCAGGAGGGGAGAGCAGTTAGGCTGTTAGGGGGATCAGGCTGGCAGGGAAGAGAAGTTAGGGGGATCAGGCCAGCAGGGAAGAGCAGTTAGGGGGATCAGGTATGTAAGCAGGTGAGTGGTTAGGAGCCAGTGGTTCTAGATTGTGAGAGGGATCTGGATTGGAGAGAGTGCAAGCCAGGCAGAGGGGACCCCCTACCCATGCATGAATTTCATTCACCAGGCCTCTAGTAGTTAATACTCTATTGTACATTTGAAAGTTGCTAAAAGAGTAGATCTTAAAAGATCTCATCACAAGAAAATATTTTGTAACTGTGTGGTGATGGATGTTAAATGGACTTATTGCAGTGATCATTTTGGAATATATTCATATATAGAATCGTTATGTTGTACACCTGAAACTAATATAATGTTATATGTCAATAATATCTCATTAAAAAAAGACTTTGGTAGAGTCTGGCTTTTAGCAGCCTGTCATTTGGGCAGGAGTCTCTATGCAGAGAAGGGATCCTCTGCTCACTGTTGCTATGTTAATACTTCCCTGAGGGGAAAGGTCACACAAGACAAGGCAGCCCATTGTTCTTTCAGAAAAAGGGGTAATAGTGCTCATTTCCACTATCCAGGCACCTCTGGCCTTCCTAAACTTTTCTCAGTGAATAAAAGACAGTTTTAAAAAAAAATTATTTTCAGATTGAACAGCATACACCATTTTGCTTTTCAATTTATATTCTTCTTATTAATTTTTTAGTTATGAAAAGAATATAAGAATGCATTTTAATTGTAATTTCAAATAATGCATGTTGAGAATACAGAAACTATAGAAGTGTACTGTCCATGTGGTAGCCACTAGCCACGTGTGGCTATTGAAGACGTGACTACGGCTAGTCCACATTAAGATGTGCTGTAAGTGTAATTAAAATAATCAATACTTAAAATTTTTAAATTATGTGTTGAATTGATAACATTTTTGTATATTTCTGGTTTGATAAAACAATATTAAAATTAATTTCGTCTATTCCTTTTTACTTTTAAAAATATTTTTTATTGATTTCAGAGAAGAAAGGAGAATGAGAGATAGAAACATCAATGATGAGAGAGAAGCATTGATTGGCTGCCTCCTACATGCCCCCAATTGGGAATCGAGCCTGCAACTTGGGCATGTGTCCTGACCGGGAAGTGAACTGTGACCTCTTGGTTCAGAGATCAACCACTGACCCACACCAGCTGGGCTCCTTTTAGAGAATTAAAAATCCTACACCTGGGTTGCATTTGTTTAATTTTTAGTAACTAGCTGAAATATTCTAGAAGAGTCTGTTTCCCCTCCCCTGTGTGAAGTCTCTGATGTTGCTCCTCAGAGGGCACAGCCACGGTGAACTGCTTATCACCATGAGATGACAGTGGTTCTGGTATGGCTCCATCTGGCTGTTTCCCTGACCATGCTCATCCCATGAGCTCTAGGAGTTGCTAGATGACTGCTTTACTCTTTCCCCAATGCCCTAGGGCCTAAATTGCTCCATAGACTGAGCTAATTCAATCTGGACTTCTTTGAAGGGATAGTTTTGAAGTCCAAATTTGGTATTTGTTTTGAGTCTGAGAAGCCCCCACTTAGCTGACTCTCTTTCCTCAGACCTCTCTGACAAGCCAGCTGGCTCTGGCAGAGCAAGGGGAGGCTGCCTCATCATTGTCAGGTCAGTCTTTTACACTCAGGTGGGGCTATGAATCAGCCTTCATTAACTCCCCAAGAGGAGACTGCTCAGTCTTACCTCTGGGTGGAGATGAGCATTCCGGCTCTCCCCCAGGCCTCCTCTGACACCTCCTTGGTTGGAAAGTGCCTCGTTAGCATATGGCCTCAAGGACACCACCAGCCTTCTCCAACACCATCTCAGGAAGGAGTGGGAGGGATCACCTCTTTATTGCTGCGTGTGCATAAAAATCCAAGCTCCCCACGGACACTTTGAGGTGGTTGCCTATTACTCCTGGATGTGGTTGAAATTCCCAGACTATCTCTTTGTCTTTTCTGATCGCATCCTAGTGAGTGGGTAGTGGGTAGGGTTTGGTGCCTTTTTACCGTCAGGGGAGGGTGAAAGTATAAGCACCTTACTTAGTCTTTGCTCCATGGGTACAGGAGGGGTCATGTTGTTGTTGTTGTTGTTTTTTTTACCTTTGATGTTTGGAGGGAGTAGAGCAGTTATTATCTAAAAGCTTTCTGCCTAGCTAGGCTGCCCTTTCTCAGTTCTTTGTCTAGAGAACAGGCTTTTTGCTGGGCCTTCTTTTTGTCTGTGCATTTTGCTATTTCAAGGTTTCTGGTCTCTTCACTCCAACTCCGGGATATATGAGGCTTAAAGAAGACCCAGGAAACACACACCTGTACCCTTCCTTGGTCTCCAAGTCTCTAGTCTTTCTGCCTTCTCTACACCTTTAAGAATTTCCTTGTGTTTGTTCTATGTAAAATATCCAGGGGCTTTATTATATTTAGTGGAAGGATTAGGGAATTTGTCTACTCCATCTTCCCAGAAGTAGAAGTCCTCTATAAAATCATTAAAAAAATTCAACGTGTTGTAATCAGTGAAAGACATTACTCTTATTACTTTGGATGCCTGAATTGTCCTAAATTTGGCCAGTGGGAACCACATCCTGCTGGCTGCTGTGTTTCTTTGATATGGTTTTGTTTGTCTTCAATCATTCCTGTTCCAGCAATCAGGCTCCCTTTGTACTTGTATCTCATTCATGGTAGAACTCCTGTTTCATAATAAATGTAATACATTTACTTAATAGTATCTTCTAATATTTTAACTACTAGAGGCCCAGTGCATGACATTCGTGCACTGGGGGCAGGGGGGTGGAGTCCCTCAGCCAGACCTGCACCCTCTCGCAGTCCGGGATCCCTTGGGGGATGTCTGCCTGCCAGCTTAGGCCCGCTCCCCTAAGCCAGCAGGAGAACATCCCCCAAGGAGTCCTTAGCACTGCTGCGGAGGCGGAAGAGGCTCCCGCCACGGCCACTGAGCTTGCCAGCCATGAGCCCGGCTTCTGGCTGATCAGCGCTCCCCCTGTGGGAGCGCACTGACCACCAGGGGGCAGCTCCTGCATTGAGCATCTGCCCCCTGGTGGTCAGTGCACATCATAGAGACCAGTAGTTCCGTCATTAGATTGATTTGCATATTAGGGTTTTATTATATAGGATGTTACTACTAACAATAAATCTTCTGACTAAAGTTTAATATTTTTTTGCAGTTCTTTTTTTTGTACTAGTGAGTTTAATCTGTCTACAGTATTTTGATTGCTAATATTTTTAGAATTATTCTTATCATAGTGAGTTTTTTTTTCTTTCTTTATCCTGCTTTTTCTACTCCATTAAAAAAATTGTCTTTTTCTGGCTTATTTTAAATTGATTGAGCTTCTGATTCACAAACTGAAAAAATATGTTTATTCCAGAGACCTAGAATGTGACGTACTTAGAACTATCACAGTAAAATTTCCTGGCAGTCAAAATAAATTCAAATTTAATTCATCTGCAAGCACATCTGTTTTCACAAAACACAATAAGAATTTTTCCCCTCTCCAAGGCTGTGAAAAGACATTATGGTCTTTTTTTTCTGGTGGGTGGAACATTTACTAGT
This sequence comes from Myotis nattereri, assembly GCF_964212035.1. Lineage (NCBI taxonomy): Eukaryota > Metazoa > Chordata > Mammalia > Chiroptera > Vespertilionidae > Myotis > Myotis nattereri. The sequence continues at coordinate 163,273,336 of NC_138075.1, forward strand.
CCCTCTGATTTACTTGAGGTTGCAGCTCTTGGAAGATGTGGGGTATGCATGAGTCTTCATTCCAGCTCCCCACCTTGTACCAGGTCCAAGCTGCATATTTCTTGCTTTGCCTTTAATACCCAACCCACAGTTTATTGGATCAGCAAAAATCATCAGGTCAGATGTAACTTTGCTGCTCATTTCTCATTTGGTTTTCCTGCTCCCCTGGAGTTTTCCCTACTTTCTTGTTAGCTCAGACATATGCTTAAAAGGATGTTTGTTGCATATTATTTACATTTCTAGGGGTTCCCTAGAATGCTTTTCATATAATTTAGTCTCTAGCCAAAGGCAGAGCCAAACAACCACCTCTTCATTATCCTTGTAACTATACTATTGTTAAAGATATTGCATGGTGATTTTTTACCCGAATCCTGCCAACCACTGTTTCTTTATTCCATGGTTTTTGGTTGATGGAATTGGCACACCCAAACTGCAGCCAATTTGGGACCAAATCATGTTGCTAATCAATGACCAGATTTCTCTATTCAGTCATGGGCTGGGGAAATGGAGCAGAGAAAGGGAATGGAAAAGGCTTAGTTGCACCCCCAAACTGTAGGCCCTCCACATGAGAACAACATATTGAGAAGAAATAGAAAAGATTCCTATGACTATTTTGTACCTACCAATTTGCACTTAATTCCTTCCCCCTTTTCACCAGTCCTCCTACTCTGCTCCTGTCTGGCAACCCTCAGTTTGTTCTCTGCACTTAGGAGTCTGTTTCTGTTTTATTTGTTCGTATATCATTTTTGTTTGAGAAAGGCAGGCAAGACTGAGTGTCAAGGAGTTTTACCATTTTTGAACCACTGTTAACAGCCCCCTCATCTCCAACTAGAAAAACAATGCCCAACGTATGTCAAGCTCAGATTCAAAGAATTAGTCACCCCTCTTCCCACTATTTGCCCAAGAAGGCAGACTATTGGTAGATGTGCTTTTCATAACAGGCCAACTCAGCAACACATAGAGTAGTGGAGAAGGGTTCATGCTTTAAATCAGTTTTCAAAATATGCAAGCTGTCTAATGAAGCATATCCATCACATAATACATTTAAAGTGAAATCGTTAGGATGGGCAGAAGATGCATTCCATCACTAAGATATCCCTGTTTTTTCTCTTTAAGCTTTAGGCTGAAATGCAAACACCAGTTTCAAAATAGTTTATTATAACAGTTTTATTTCTTAAAATTCCAGAAGTGCTCTCTTTCCAATTTTGGGTTATATATATTGCAATGGAGTCATCAAGGTAGTGAAAAAGGAAGCAAACAGCATTGCTGAGGAAATTCACGCTCCATTTTATCATCTGGAAATCTCAAAACAAGAGGACACAGCGGATACTGAAACACAGAAATTCAAACATTGAAATGACTGACTTGCCTGCATAAATGTGGGCAGCACAAAATAATTGTAGCATGAGCATTTTAAGAGACAAACTTATCTACCAATCCCATTTGTTATCTCTATATTAATCTCCCCTCAAGGCACCAGAAAATGTTTCTGAATCAAGTTTAGTGTGTAGTCACTAAACATGGTATTTGATTTTTAGTAATAAGAGGCAAAGATGACAAGGCAAGAGAGAATTATGTACCCTTGAGAAGTCATCTCATGAGAATCCACAGTTACAGCGTGCATTTCATTCTGTGACTTTTAATCACCCTTCAGCTGGCCATGAGCTTGTCTGGTGGGGACAGAAGAATTACCATAGCCCCCTCTCTCTACTTTTCAGTTGTGAATGGCTACGTGAGGGCCATCACTTTAAACATTAGCTTCTTAGTTTTGTTCCTCATCTCCTATGGTGTTATACCCTCACTTTTAATAGCTGTGAAACAGGGCTCTATCATGAAGAATAATGTACATTTACATTGTATATTGGCAGGTACCCTAGATACATGCAGTTCTAAATGCATTTGTGTTAGGGACCTTGACTCATTAATCACTCATTTAAACACAAATTTTTACTGAGCAACTCACATATTTCAGGCATTGTACTTAATGCTAATCCAGGTGCTAAGGTCCATATCAGGTTCTACTAAGCAACCCAACTGCAATAAAGCTCACAGGGATAGCCAGTTGGGTTCACTTATCTCAAATTAAACCTGTTTCTTGTGAATCCCCACAGGAACCATAACCTGAGACCTACTCTTTTGAACCCATTGAGAACTTCAAGCTCCTCTTCAAAAAACCAAAATCCTGATACAGATATGGTGGTGACTGGGCTTTCAAAGAATTGTCCCCCACTCCACTAACCTTCTTGTCAAATTTGTCACCTCTTGGATGATGACACTTCAGGAACTCCAGCTTATCCCTACTTTAGAAGGATTAGCTAATGACCTCTCTCTTCTGGTCCCAGATTCCATCCCCTTGCCCCCCCCCACTAGGTCAGGCAGGGAGAGACATTCTCACCTTACATACACAGGGACTATGACCCTTGTCAGCAGGAAGCAGTTACTGAAAATGGACTGTCCTCCCTCATCAATCCGAAAAGATTTCAGGGATAGAAGTATCTAAGAGGGGAATGAGGCAGGATAGTAAGAAGCTAGGGGAATTCCTTGACAAGTGGAATAAAGGGAAACTGCGACAAAATAATTACACAAGGCCAAACCACTTGAGCAGTTTACAGCCGGCTAATAAATCACAAGGTTTTATCTTCCCTATCCAAGGACACTTTGGGGCAAATGGTTTATGTAGTACAGACTGTCCTGGGACAGACCTGCTTCAGCCCAGTCCCTCTTCAATAATATTCTTTAAAAATAAAACCAAAACAGAAAATAATCCTGGCCCCTTTATACACACATTTTAATGAATGAACATATTGAAGGACACACCTAAAAAGCTAATGAATATTCTGTTAAGACCCTCTGTTGAGACCTCCCCTAAGATTCCAGCCAGCCAAGGAAAGATTTTTTAAAAAGTCTCAAGACAAGGGATCTAGGGTGTGCTCTCCCTCCTGGGAGCACGCCTACTCACATTTTTCCCTTCCCCAACTTCTTCCTTCACAGGCATGCATCTCCTAAACTCCAAAGGACCCTATGAGTCTTGTAGCCAAGGGAGCAGTGAGCAGTGGCAGTTTGTCCCAGGCTTACTCTCTGAATCTGTCTCCAGGGCCCCCTTTGTCTCTGACTTCCCAGTGAGCTCCCTTCTGTCACCCAGCTGTCTCCTGTTACTTCTTCTACATCAAACCCTTCTTTCATATCATTGTCCCAGATTTATTAAACATGCTCTCAAAAGCCACCTGGACTCGACTGGTGAAATGTTTCCTGCACGAAGTCAAGAACCCACACACTTCAGGTGGCCCTAGGCAGACCCACCCAGGTGCAGAGCCCGTCCAATAACAAGAAGAGGTATCATTATCCCCATTTTTAGATAAGGACAATATCATGGGCAAAGGTAGCTGTTTAGATCACACAGTGACTGAGTAAAATGTTTAGCGCTCTTCACACTGACTTAACACTATTTCATTGCCATTTTCTAAACCATTTTCCATGCCCCCCTCTTCTATACTTGATCTGAGACCTCATTTTTCATAAAATTTTGGATGTGTTACATGTATAAGATATCTCATACAGATACATCTTACACAGACACACAACACACACACACACACACACACACACACACACACACACACGTGCGTGCGCGCGCACAGACTCACCAATTTTCATTTTCATCCTGGAACACTTCAAATGCATTGTTTATTCTTTCAAAATGGAATGTATGCGTTATAAGTGGATCTATGTTGATTTTTTTTTGCAGGTAGTCAGTTACAAGTTTAGGAATGCAATCTCTGCTTTTGTACTCTGTAGAAAAGAAGGACAACAATAAAGAAACCTAAAAAATACTAAACTAATTAAAGAATCAAATGAATTTATTATGTGTAAAATTGGCAAAAGCATTCATGGGAGTCAGTAATCCATTTCACTCTTGACCCTCTTCCTAATCTTCAGAAGTAAGGTAATTTATCCCATTGCAAAATTCTGCTATCACTTAGGAGTACCATGACACCCCAGCATTGTAGGTGAACAGTGTCAGGGCTGGGATGAACTGTTGGAGTGACCTGACACTGTCATGGTCACAGACCATCAAACCATAGTGTTCCTTTGCCTTCAGGGCATTAAGGATTTCTTCTTAAAACAGCTTACCTTCCAACTGATTTGGTTTTAGTTACCATATTCTCCCTCTACCTGTGGCTCCAGATATATCTCCTTCAAAACTTAACATTTCAGCCCTAGCTGGTTTGGCTCAGTGGATAGAGCATTGGCCTGCAGACTGAAGGGTCCCGTGTTTGATTCTGGTAAAGGGCACATGCCAGGGTTGTAGGCTCGGTGCCTGGTATAGGAGGCATGTTCAGGAGGCAGCCAATCAATGATTGTCTCTCATCATTGATGTTTGTATCTCTCTCTCCCTCTTCATTCCTCTCTGAAATCAATAAAGATATGTAAAAAAAAAAAAAAACCTTAACATTTCAACCTCAAAAATAAATTTTTCTACTTCTTCAGTGGTGTGTTGGAGAATAGTTTAGTAGAAGATGCTGGTATTATTTTCCCCATTTTTATAACTTTGAGGGGACTGAGGTTTAGAGATGTTAAGTATTTTTCACTGATTGTATTTATTATTTTTTAATTTTCTATATTTTATGATGCTTTGATATCTTGGGGCCTTCTAGACTTGGAGAGAGACTGCCTTTCCCAGGGTTTACTGATTTCTAGAGGTAGTGAACAGACTGCTTTAGCATGCTTTTGATATGCAAACCAAACAGTCTTGAGTCCCTATTCCTGATTTCTCTCTTTTTATCAGTCTCCAACATTTTGGGATACTATTCCTCTGCCCTAAATCATCCTAGGACCAGTTACCAGATAACTGAGGACCATTCCTATAGCCTAGAACCTGTTGAAACTTGCTTAGCTTTCCTACTCATCTTGCCCGTTCCTTCTCATGAAAAACACAGTAAGTCTCTGGCCCATGCTTTCCCTCAGCTCTTCTTGTCTCCTGTCTAGCCCTGGTGCTTCCCCATAAGGACCTATATGGTATGGCATGACCCCTTCTCTTGGGAACTCTGAGCAATAAACTCTTCTTTCAAGGCAATTGTCCCTGTGTCTGTCATCTTACCATGTCTGATGAAATCAAATCCTGTTTTAAAACTCTGATTCACATCCTGAAAGTGGGGAAGCTGAACCCAGAACCCAGGTTTTTATATTGCTAGCAGAGTCCTGTTTATACAACATTATGTTTTTATAAGATACTAGAGGCCAGGTGCATGGATTCATGCACCAGTGTGGTCCTTTAGCCTGGCTTGTGGAGATCAGGCCAAAACCAGCTCTCCGACATCCTCTGAGAGGTCCCAGATTGCGAGAGGGCAGTTCTCAGGTGATGCACCCTGGAATTGGGCTTCCTCCTCTGTGGTTCCAGGTGCATCACCCGAGAAGCTCAGCAGCTCTTGCATTGAGTGTCTGCCCCCTGGTGGTCATTGCACATCATAGCTATCGGTCAGACGGTCGCACGGTCGGATGGTTGCTTAGGCTTTTATATATATAGATGGTTTAAAAATAAAGCACCACAAAAAAGTTGAGTTTCTTCTTTTCTTTTCTTTTCTTTTTTCTTTTTTTAAAAAGATAGTTGGTACTCTTTATCAGAGTCCTGGCTGCAGATATTTTATGTTTCTTAATAGGGAAATTTGTACTAAAATATGTGAGTATTAGGCAATTGGTATGTAGGACTTTGAGAAACTTAGAAATGTGTCCGCATGGAAGTGGAAGGACAAAGCCATCACAGATTTCTCCATCTGAATGAGAGTTTCATTAGGGTGATTTTCCTTGGTGTATTTGTATTTAATGAGGAAGGAAGGAGACATGGCAGATACATAATGAGGAGTGTTAGGAATGGAAATACATTTCTCCAATGAAGCCAAGGACAACTAGCACTGAAAAAAAATGATCAGTGTCAATTATGCTTCACCATTCCAAGCACCAGCCTAATCTCTTTTGAAATAGTTCAATTTTTAAATTGAGTATTTATTCAAATAGGAAAATTCAGACATATAGAGTTTCTGGGAAAACAAGCTTTTATATAAGAGGTTGGTCAATGGCAAAGTTTTTTCCAGTATTTGACATCTAGGTATGAATTCAGTTTTATTTACGTTCAATCAACTCATGCAAAGCTAAGTCAATGAAGAAAAGGAAGAGCACCCAGATATTTTAGGATAGCAAAAAGGCCTCCAGTTATCTTTTGCAACATATGTGCCTTCCTCCTCATAAGCTACAGTAATCGTTGTTACTGCTACAATCTAATGTTAATTCTGTACCTATTATGTGTCAGTTTCTCTTGCCAAGTGCTTTATCTGCATCTTCTCATTTCATTGTCTCTATATTATGTAAGAACAAAACTATTATTTACTCTACTTTCCAGGAAATAGTACTGGCAATTAATGAGCTTAAATAACTTGCTAAGGAACAGGTCTGGTGAGTATTCTGACAGCAACGCCCTTGTTTTTAAGTTTATGCCAAATTAATCTTATTTGAGCATGCTAGCAAAAGTCAGAGAGCAAGCTATCGCAACTGTACTATCTCATAAAGTAGCCACTAGCCATATGTGGCTATTTAAATGTAAACTCATTAAAATTAAATATAATGAAAAGTCAGTTTTCTGGTTTCCACACATAAGATGTTCAATAGTTATATATGGCTTGTGCCTCTTTTATTGGACAGTCCAGCTCTCGGACATTTTTACCATTGCAGAAAACTCTCTTGGTCAGTGCTAGTCTGGAAGCATCTGTGGGTGTAAAGCATGCCCAGACAGGGGTTTGGAGGTGATGTTTTTGGGAAAAAGAAATTCAAATATGCCACAATAGAGTTGTTTGTTTTGTTCTTGAATAAAAAATTAGGGTGATTGTATGGTGAGAATTGGGGTTCAATACACTGAGATTTTCTTCTAGTCTAATCCTGTGCTGGGGAGCCACTCAGAGACACAATGACTCTCCACCAATTATGGAATGTCTGAGTGCCAATGAGTATGCTGCAATATGATTATTCTATATCTTAATAATATCAAAATGTTAATCTGTTTTTTTCTCCCACAGGTAATAAATACCTGTGAGGAAGACATAAGTGTGCCTTTCTATTTTAACATGTCTCCTATTTCCTTTCATAGTGGTATATTTTTCCTACCTTTTCATTCCTTCGTTTCTTGCCAAGGACAATGCAGGGTGACCAGGTTTCTGGAAAAGGTGATGTGGCATCAAAGACCTACCTCCCAAAAAGCTGCCTTTCAGGGTTCTCCCAGAGTTAATCAACAGTGGATCAAAGGAGAGTTGTTCACGGCTGGGGGCTATTCCCATAATCACACAGACTCCATAGCTCCGACGGCATGACTCCAAAGCTGCAACCTAATTTCAGCAGTAGATTGATTAGCATCTCAGTACCCTGAAATCATACCTCTTTTGACTCACAATCCTAAAACATATTTTCAGGGGTGCTGTATGAGGGAAAAAGAAAAAATAGAATAGAATAGAATAGAATAGAATAGAATAGAATAGAATAGAATAGAAAAGAAAAGAAAAGAAAAGAATAGAATAGAATAGAATAGAATAGAATAGAATAGAATAGAATAGAATAGAATAGAATAGAATAGAATAGAATGTGGTATCCCCCTCCAACCCCTCCCCTTGAGATCTTAGGCAAGTTGCTTTAACTTAATCACAATTACGTTTTTAAATCTTGAAACTGGGGATTAGTACTTAATTCATAAAATGATATGAAGATTAAAGGGGATAAAGTGTATAAATATCTTGGTGCAAGGCTCATAAGGTGGACTCAAAAATAGTTAAAAATTATAGTAATTTCATGTCTTCATAAAGTTAATTTAATATGTACCCACATCTTGGCAAGCGACTTCCCCTCACTGTGCCCCAAAACCACTTACCATGGTATCAATGAGTCCGATGGCCTCAAAGGCAAAGTCAGCACCAAAGCCTGTCATTTCAACTACCACCTGCTGAACAGGCTTCTTGAGGTTCCGAGGGTTGAGAAAATCTGTGACTCCTAATGCTCTTGCCCTGGGAAATTTCTTCTCGTTGATGTCAACCCCAATGATCCTACAAGCACCAGAGGCTTTGCATGCCATGACTATGGCTGAACCAATTCCTCCAAGTCCAAAGACAACACAGGTGGAACCAGGAGTAACCTACAAACCCAGAAGATAAATTTCTATTAGAAAAAAGCCACTTTGGTTTATCTCTAATGGAAGAAGCTCTCTGATTGAATGGCTCCCAGGATGTAGGTAAAGTCACTGAAAACAGCACAAAAGTACATTCTTACCTTTGCAGTGTTAAACACGGCTCCAAAGCCCGTAGGCACCTCACAGCTAATGATACAGACTTTATTCATTGGAGAAGCATCATCAATTTTTACCACTGCAATTTCATGCACAACAGTATATTCAGTGAAGGTGCTAGTGCCAAAAAGATGATGAATCTTCTGTGCTTTGCAGGTAAACCTGCTGGTTCCATCTAACATTAATCCAGTTGGAGAAAGAATACTGTGTGACATAAAAATACAGGATTTTAGTTCCCAGTCAATACCTATCCCAATGAAAACAAATTGGATGAAATGAAGTCAGAAAAATTGAAACTAACTCTTCCTTCACACATACGTTGCCCTTGGGGTGCAAACAAAAACAGCATTCTCTGCACTCTGGAAGAGGTATCATTAAGACTTTATCTCCTAAAGAAAAAAGAACAAACAAAGTGAGAATCTTGGGCAGAGGCATGGAATGCAATCTACACTAATAAAAGAGAAACATGGTAATTGGCATACAACCGCTACCCTTCCCATTGGCTAATCAGGGAAATATGCAAATTAACTGTCAGCCAAGATGGCGGCTGGCAGCCAGGCAGCTTGAAACTAACATGAGGCTTGCTTGCTTCACTGACGGAGGACTCCAACGTTCCCCGCCTGCCACTGCCAGCCTCTGAGCTTGCAGTTTGAAACATTGTAACGAATATAGAAGCTAAACAAAACCCCAGGTGCTCGCTTCGGCAGCACATATACAAAACCCCAGAAACCAGCTTTCAACCGGCTGGGATCTCAGAGCTGGAGTTGATACAGAGTTTCGAGAACGGAAACAAACCAGATACCTGCTTTCAGGAGCGGAGGCCTAAGAGCTGGAGCCTCAGAGCTAAAGCTGGCCCAGAATAAAAAAAAAAGAAAAGAAAAAAGGAGCAGTTGGGAGCTTCAGTCCCAGCCTGAAAACAGCCCTCAGCCCCTCACCCAGACTGGCCAGGCACCCCAGTGGGGACCCCCAACCTGAAGGGTGTGTGACCAGCTGCAAACAGCCATCAGCCCCTCATCCAGGCTGGCCAGGCACCCCAGTGGGGACCCCCACCCTGATCCAGGACACCCTTCAGGGCAAACCAGCCGGCCCCCACCTGTGCACCAGGCCTCTATTCTATATAGTAAAAGGGTAATATGCCTCCCAGCACTGGGATCAGCGTGACAGGGGGCAGCGCCCAAACCCCCTGATTGGCCCTGCTCTGTGGGTGATAGAGGGTGGCGCCCCAACCCCCTGATCGGCCCTGCTCTGTGTGTGACAGGGGGCAGTGTGCCAACTCCCCTATCGGCCCTACTCTGTGAGTGGCAGGGGGGAGCTCCTCAACCCTCTGATGGGCCCTGCTCTGTGCATGACAGGGGGGAGCTCCTCAACCCCCTGTTGGGCCCTGCTCTGTGCGTGACAGGGGGTGGCGCCACAACCTCCCCATCGACTCTGCCTTGAGTGTGACAGGGGGTGGTGCCCCAACCCCCCAATCGGCCCTACCCTGAGTGTGACTGAGGGTGGCATCACAACCTCCCAATCTGCCCTGCTCTGTGCATGACAGGGGGCGGTGCCCCATCTCCCCAATCGGCCCTGCTCTGAGCCCGACCAGGGGCTTCACCTAGGGATTGGGCCTGCCCTCTGCCACCCGGGAGCAGGCCTAAGCCAGCAGGTTGTTATCTCCCGAGGGGTCCCAGACTGCGAGAGGGCACAGGCTGGGCTGAGGGACCCCCCCACCCCGAGTGCACAAATTTTTGTGCACTGGGCCTCTAGTCCTATATAATAAAGAGGTAATATGCAAATTGACCCCAGTGCCCTTGTGTCACAAGATGACCACTCCCACGTCATCACAAGATGGCTGCCCCCATGTTGTCACAAGATGGCTGGCACGGGAGGGCAGTTGGGGGAGATCAGGCCAGTAGGGGAGCAGTTAGGCGTCAATCAGGCTGGCAGGGGAGTGGTTAGGGGGCAATCAGACAGGCAGTCAGGCGAGCGGTTGGGAGTCAGCAGTCCTGGATTGTGAGAGGGATCCCAGATTGGAGAGGGTACAGGCTGGGCTGAGGGACCTCCCTCACCCCAGTGCATGAATTTTGTTCACTGGGCCTCTAGTAAGCATTATATTTACTGATAGGAAATTATTTATAGTGCATGTTATCAATTTGTTTTAATGATAATTATTACTTAAGTTAATTATTTCACTTTGGATTGGAAACAAATCAATTTTAATGCAAATTAGACCTTTTTAATTTATTTTTACTTTAAATCAACTTATATTTTAATTCAGAAATTTAAATACACACATTCATAGCAACTATAAAAAAATACACCTTGTTTTTTTAAAATGGCATTTTCAAGAAGGGCATTTTAGCCAAAAAGCAACAGCAAAATTTACATGATTACAGTAGGCTGAATCTTCACATAATATCCTTTAAACATCAGAAGTAAAATTATCACACAACCCTCTCCTGCCATCAAATTATTTCAAGCCTAATACTAGTGCTCTAATGAAAAGATGTATAGCAATCTCTTTTTCTCTGAACAGCATATGCTCAGAAAAGCATAAACACCATTTTCATTTCTTCAGCATCTTTTCCCCTAGCACTCTTCTTTTAGCTCCTACAGCAATTACTGTTAGGTCAACCTAAGTCTAAAAAGTAAGGCTTTAGATGAGTGGCCAGTGACATAATTTCTTATTCTTTATAATAGAAAATTTGGGCATACTGTTAAACTGCAAGGCATTTGGCATATGCATACCAGTCTTCAACATGTACTGAAATTTACTAAGCAAGGCGAGGACTCAGATTATCTTAATATTTAAAGCATCAACAATGACATTCTTTTAGAAACAAAGAAAACTAAATAAAATTTGATGTTATCATAAAATGGTTTTGCTCTAGCGCTTTTCACACCCCCCCCCCTCCCCACCATTAAATTGTAAATCCTTGAACTTCCTGAACTTCCTAATGTAACTGGGAAGATATGACTTGAACGTGTTCTGTATAAAATAGTTTACGTAGTTGAATGATAAAAGAGCACAGAAAAAAGTATTTGCAAAGATGTTTACATAACTCATTTCTCAACCTCACCCATCCTATATTACAAACACTGACTCCCATGTGCTCCTTGGGCTCCTCTGAAGCATAGAACACAGTATATGACTTGGATGATTTTTTTCCATTCTCCTAAGTATGGTACATAATCAGTACCATTCTAAATGCCACAGGGAATTAGGACTTAACCTCTCCCGGAAACCCCATTGAGGAAAGCTGCGATAGACACTCGCACACCTCTTCTTCCCCAACCACTCTCCCCATGGTATCTGTTTAACTAATAGCCAACTTTGTCCTGTATTCATAACCCCAGGGGAAAATTGTTTGAAAATGCCTAACTTCAAATATTTAAATCTTAATCTTCCTCTTAAGTTATATTTTTATCTTCAGTACATACTTTTGTCAAGTTCAGTATAGAACAAGTAATGACTTTTTACTTATTTTCTATCCACAAACAACAGAAATCCTCAAAATTTTTCTGGAGATTTGGATCCAGAATTCCTAAAAAGTTTGCATAATATTAAGATACATATAAATTTTGGGTTATCCTATTCTTATAAACTGATGATGAAAGATGAATTATTTTGCTCCAAAAGGTAATGTGAATTTTGAAAACTTGCTGACTCTTAAGAGGATAAGCAAGTGGTAAAAGATGGAAAGGTTTTTGTGATATGTGCTAACTGGAAAACTCTTAAGATTCTCTTACTAAGTCATAGGAAATAATTGAAGAGAATCTCATCCACACTAAGTGAAACTCTTTTATCATACAACATAATTTGGAACAAGATTATTTTTCTTGCTAAAACGCTGGGGCAACAGTTTGTTTACCTTCTTCTGTGATTTGACCTCTTTCCTTTTAAGACAATGGTGGCAAAGATTCTAAAACAAGAACCTTTCAATCAGTTAAAAACCTATCCCAACATATTAATATGCTTGTCATACTACACTATACTGTGATCATGGGTTGGCAAACTTGTTTTGTAAAGGGTCAGGTGGTAAACATTTTAGGCTTTGCAAATTACAGCCTCTGAAGCAACTACTCAACTCTGTCACTGTTGCACATGTATAAGATGCTATTTTTTTTCTAAAATCATTACACTGAAAATTCAGGGACATCTTATACATGGAAGTCAGCCGAGGAGGGAGCTATGCTGGTGCATAGCTGCTCATACTTTGTGAAACAGGCTTTCTCCAATCATGAGCCTTATTGTTATTGACATCAGCTGATACTGTAACTGGAGGTGGAGAGTGCACAGATGCAGCAGGGACTAGAGCATTCCAAGCCCATGAAGATGTCAAACAATAAAAAGATAAATAGCAGTAAGCAATTGTCTTACTCTGCAAAATTCAAACTGAATGTAATCAGCTATGCAAAAGAGCATGGAAATAGAGCTGCAGAGAGACAATTTGGACCTCCTCCCACTGAGTGTCTGATAGGACAGTGGAGAAAACAGGAAGAACAACTTAAGATGCAAAAAAAAAAAAAAAAAGAAGGCCTTAAGAGGAAAACCAGCAAAATGGGCAAACTTGGAGCAGAGGCTTAAGACTTGGATTGTGGAGCAGTGCCAGAGTGTCTTATGTGTGTCAGACAAGCTTATTCAATGTCAGGCAAGAATGTTTGCAAGTGAAATGAACATTGTTGATTTTACAGAAAAGGCAAAATGCTGCTTCAGTTTCATGAGGAGAGAAGGGTTGGCCATGAGAACACAAACAAAGTTAGCTCAGAAAATGCCACCAGTTTATGAGGATGATCTCACATATATAGACAGTGACTCAAAAGACAGCAGTGATACAATAGAATTCAAAGAAATTGATATGTCTGGAACTAATAGTGATGAAGAAGAGAGCAGTGATGCAACAGAGGCTGAATAAAGTGATATACTGTATAATATAATACTGGTATGTAAACATTACCTGTGGCAATTACTAAATAAAAATGTGTTCTGTTTTATGTTTAAAATATTGATTTCTTAATTTTGAGTTGGAAAACTGGGGGGCATCTTATACATGGGGGCATCTTATACACAGAAAAATATGGTAGTTCTGAATTTTTTGCATCTGGGTTCTGAGCTTTATATATGCTAGCTGTTTTTCAGAAAATCGAAGGTAAGAAGTCATAGGCTTCTTCGGATAACTACTCAAAGTGGATGAAAGCCATCTGGGTATATACCCAGATCTAAAGGGAGCACGCAGTCAGCTTCCACAGTCTGCACAGAGCTCCGCTCTGGACTTCCCCAGGGTGCTCAGCACTCCTCAGACACCCCAAGAAGCGGCATTGCACCCCACGGTCAGTGGCCAGACCCCAATCTCACAAAGTGTCCTGGCTCAGCAGAGCAACCCCAACAAAGGCAACTTGAACCTGTGTTCAACCTTCCGAGTTTGCAAATAGACCTTTAAAATACAAAATAAAAATTGAAGATTTTTCTCTAATAACATTGAGGCTCAAAGGCAATAGAGACCTAAGTCTAAGGATGTGTGGTATAAGGCCTGTCCACTTTTATTAGTGTTCTATGCCAGGAGCATAGCAGAGTGTTACACTCAGTAGGCACTTAGTAAATATTTGTTGAAAGAATGAATTAATACTGTAGTGTTAATGATAGAATTAGTACTAATTATGAGATATATTATTAAGAGCGCAGAATTTGAGGTAAGACAACCTGTATTTCAATGCTAGCTCTGCCATTAAGTAGCTAAATCAACTTAATGAGATGATTAGCTGGCCAAAGCTTACATTTTCTCATACATAAAATAGGTATAAAATATCTATGACATCTTTGTGGTTGGAAAATGTGATATTGTAAAGCATTATCCAAAGTGTTTGGAACACGAATTGTATCCAATGTTGAAGAAGTAATTGCAAATTCTTGATGAAACTTTTATAGATGCTACAGACAAGTTAAAGGATTATCATATGTGATATGTGTGTGTATCTAGAAAAAAATTTTAACCATACATAATTTTAATCTGATGATATTCCAATATCTTGTATATATTTGCAGCTTTTAGTTTAATTTGAGATGGGTAGACTAGAGATAATCTCTATGGAAATGAGTGGAGAAAATTTCTTTTTATTTGAGTTTTTTCAGATAAACACCCATTTTAAAGATTCTGAATCTTAGGCTGACTATTTTTTATATATGTGTGTGAATGCATTTAAATATTTTTGTTACTGTGTGATGAGTTTGGCTCTCTCAGGTGGTTTGGGGAAATGTCAGGGAGTGAGATAGGAAAGGAGAATTTACTGGATTGGCACCATATCTTGTCCAATTACCTGGTTTCACAGAGGTTACACCTTCTCCAACACTCTCTATGATTCCAGCTCCCTCATGGCCCAAAACTGCAGGAAGAGGTACTTTGTTTCTCCCTTCTAGGATGTGCAGATCGGTACCACAGATCCCAGAAGATAGAATCTGAAAGGTGATTAAATGATTGGAGATAAAATGCTTTGTCATAAAATTGGATCTTTCAGAAAAATGCAATATTTCCCAAACTAGCAACAGAATATATTCTTTAAAACCTTGACTATATATTTGATATGTTATTGACTGCACTCTTGCAGTATAGCTATTTCAGAAAGCAGACCAAAACACTTAGTTTGCCTCTGTCTTTATAATTTTATTTAGGCCTCTTTAACATCACAGTGAATTTAACATTATCATTGAAGTATTTTCTAGCTCTTTGCCAGGAAGAGCTATGTGTTCTATGGGATGTGATGAAATAGACAACCCAAAATTTATGGTCTATTTTGATACCTATACTTAAATATATAGAGGGGACTCCTGGGTATCAAGGTATATATGCTTCTCTTTTGCATTGCTCTTAATGCCCTCCTCCCATCCTCAATAGAAAAAGTTAAAACATGTTATGTTTCCTATCCTGATCCTGGCAACCTGTTGCATGACTTGTAGCTAATATCCAAAAGGACAAGTGGAATTGCTGGATCATAAGGCAGTTCCATCTTTAATTTTTTGAGGAACTTCCATACTGTTTTCCACAAACAACAAGTGTTGGCGAGGATATAGAGAAAATCACCTTCATTTTTGAAAGATAGTTTTGCTGGATTTTTGGTTGACAGTTTTTTCTTCAAGCACTTTGAATATGTTATCTCTCCACCCTCTGGATTTCATTGCTTCTTATATTAATTTTATTGGGGTTCTCTCGTATATGATGTGTCATTTTTCTCTGGCTTCTTTTAAAACTTTGTCTTTGAACACAGAATTTGGCTTGATATGTCTATGATATTGTAGATCTCTGTGTTTATCCTACTTGAAGTTCATTGGGCTTCTCAGATATGTAGGTTCATGTTTCAGCATATTTGGAAATGTTTTCAGCAATTAATTTTTTAATTTTCTAGGCCCCCTTTTCTCCTTCTGGGACACTGATTATGCATATGTTGATATGCTTGATGGGGTTCCACAGATTTCTATAAGTAGGAGCTGGGTCAGGGCAGGGTACCCTTGTTTTCTCAGCCATGACTGAGAAGAATGTCTGCCCTATTATATAACAGCATTTGGAATAACTTTATAATTGTGAAAAACCCAAGAAGTTTTTTGGTCAATAATTACCTGTGTTGACTTTTAAAGTATTAAAAAAAGTGCATCTAAAACATTAAAAGACATTTCAGCATTTATTATATTGCCACTTTAACAAAATGAAATAATCTCACTATTATACATGTTAATACAGATCTACATGTAAATCAGAGAGACCCTTAATTATTTTTAAATAGAAAATGACACATGTGGTTTCTAAAGATTAAAAAAAAAAAAAAAACAAAACACAAATTTTCTTCTTAATTCCAATCATTTAAAAAATATATATTACTATATTTTCTTAGGTGTTCTAGTCATATGATTATATAATCTATAATAAAGATAACTTGTTCAACATTTCCAAATTTAAACCACTCCTTTTATTTTCTTCTATTTTTGCATACACTAAAATCACCAAAATAATCTTGAAAACAAATGATACTTGAAGACATCCCCATTTTTTTTCTGGATTTAATGAGATTGCTTACTATTTTACATTTATTATAATGTTTGATTGTCGGCTTTGATAATAGAATTTATCATGCTCAGCCACTTCTGTTTATTTCAGTAGTAGTTGTGATTGTTAAAATTTATCAAATGCCTTTTCACTATTTACATATTTAATTTGCTATTGTAATAATTTTATGAATAAATGTTTTAATATTGATTAATCTTGCAAAAAAAATGACACTTGTTCTTCTAAAATTGTAAAATTATTGTAAACACAAATATCCACATGCATACCTGCAAAAAGTATCATTTATATTTACCTTAATTCGAACCTCACAAGCCTTTGGTGGATCAACTTCAAGTAGTTCAATGGACAGGGGAGCATTTGCCCTCCAGGCAATGGCTGCCCTGCATAAAATCACCTATTTAAAAAAAAATGAAAATTTACTGCCATGAAACTAAAATTAGTGAAAAACATAGTTAAATTCACTTCTATGCTGACTGATCATTTTGGTTGTGTCACTTTGAAATGCAGATGATCTATTGCATTCAATGAAAGCAATCACATGTGTGAATAATAATTTACAATGTTGTAATGTGAAACCAGTGATATCTATATACTTATCTGTCTGTAGAAATATTAGGTGAATGTTTTTCTCTCTATATGCATCTCATGTCATCCTATGATATAGTAGATAGTGTTTGTTTAAAAAATAGTTTTATCACATAAATCTGATTGATACACTTTATTCTTAGGAAATATCTTTTCTGCATTCCAAATGATACACGATGTTAATATTGGCCAACTGATCTTTGGAGCACAGTTCATTTTTAGATTCTAAATTTCTGCATTATAATTTTTAATATTAACCATTTATTTAAAACAGATTAAAATTCATAATGCAAAGAAAATGATAAGAAATGATACAAGACAAAAATATTAATTTTGTTTGTTTAGTCAATTTCACTCATAGAACATAGAACATCTTATCTTACCTTGGTACTTAGTTCCTGTGTCTTGTAAATTATTTCTTTATTTCATTTTTATTTTTAAATCTCTATACAGATTAAGCTTATATATTTATTGATTGATTTCCCCACCTAAATTAATCAGTGACTGCATTTGGAGGATGATTTTAATTTTTTTTCTTTTTTTTTTTTAGCCGCCCCTACCCCCCAGTGTCTTATGTCCATTGGTTATGCTTATATGCATGCATACAAGTCCTTCGGTTGATCTCTTACCCCTCTCCCTCCTGCCCCCCAACCCTCCCCAGCCTTCCCGCCGCAGTTTGACAATCTGTTTGAGGCAGCTCTGCCTCTGTATCTATTGTTCAAAAGTTTATAATGGTCTCTATTATCCATGAATGAGTGAGATCATGTGGTATTTTTCCTTCATTGACTGGCTTATTTCACTTAGCATAATGCTCTCCAGGTCCATCCATGCCGTTGCAAATGGTAAGAGTTCCATCTTTTTACAGCAGCATAGTATTCCATCGTGTAGATGTACCACAGTTTCCTAATCCATTCATCTACTGATGGGCACTTAGGCTGTTTCCAGATATTAGCTATGGTGAATTGTGCTGCTATGATGGGCGCATATATCCTTTCTGATTGGTGTTTCTGGTTTCTTGGGATATATTCCTAGAAGTGGGATCACTGGGTCAAAAGGGAGTTCCATTTTCAGTTGTTTTGAGGAAATTCCACACTGTCTTCCATAGTGGCTGCACCAGTCTGCATTCCCACCAGCAGTGCACGAGTGTTCCTTTTTCTCCACATCCTCTCCAGCACTTGTCGTTTGTTGATTTGTTGATGATAGCCAGTCTGACAGGTGTGAGATGGTACCTCATTGTTGTTTTGATTTACATCTCTCGGATGATTAGTGACTTTGAGCATGCTTTCATATGTCTCCTGGCTTTCTGAATGTCCTCTTTTGAAAGGTGTCTATTTAGATCCTTTGCCCATTTTTTGATTGGATTGTTTATCTTCCTTTTGTTAAGTTGTATGAGTTCCCTATAAATTTTGGAGATTAGGCCCTTATCAGATATGATATTGGCAAATATATTTCCCCATGCAGTGGGTTTTCTCGTTGTTTTGTTGATGGTTTCTTTTGCTGTGCAGAAGTTTTTATTTTGATATAGTCCCATTTGTTCATTTTCTCTTTAGTTTCAAGTTCCCTAGGAGCTGTATCAGTGAAGAAATTGCTTCGGCATATGTCTGAGATTTTGTTGCCTTAGAATTCTACCAGAATTTTTATGGTTTCCTGTCGTACATTTAAGTCCTTTATCCATTTTGAGTTTATTTTTGTGTATGGTGTAAGTTGGTGGTCTAGTTTCATTTTCTTGCATATATCTGTCCAATTTTCCCAACACCATTTATTGAAGAGACTATCTTGACCCCATTGTATGTTGTTGCCTCCTTTGTCAAATATTAATTGAGCATATTGGTTCGGGCCGATTTCTGGGCTCTCTATTCTAGTCCATTGATCTATATGCCTGTTCTTGTGCCAGTACCAGGCAGTTTTGAGAACAATTATGGACGCTAGGACCCTTACTCTGAATTCTTTTGCTGTCATGTTGCATTTTTCTGTCAGTGGCTTTGTAATACATCTTGATATCTGGTGTTGAGATCCCACCTACTTTGTTCATTTCAGGATTGCTGCAGCAATTCGGGGTCTTTTTTTATTCCAGATGAATTTTTGGAGAGTTCATTCTAGATCTGTGAAGTATGCCATTGGTGTTTTAATGGGAAGTGCGTTGAATTTATAGATTGCTTTGGGTAGTATGGACATTTTAATGATGTTGATTCTACCAATCCATGAACACGGTATGTTCTTCCATCTGTTTATGTCTTCCTCTATCTCTTTTTTCAATGTCCTGTAGTTTTCTGAGTAGAGGTCTTTTACCTTTTTAGTTAAGTTTCTTCCTAGGTAGCTTAATTTTTTTGGTGCGATGGTAAATGGGATTGTTTTTATAATCTCTCTTTCTGAAAGTTCACTATTGGTGTATAGAAATTCCTCAGATTTCTTGGGGTTAATTTTGTATCCTGCTACATTGCCAAATTCATGTATTAAGTCTAGTAGCTTTTTGATGGAGTCTTTAGGGTTTTGTATGTATAATATCATGTCATCTGCATATAAGGATAGTTTTACTTCCTCTTTTCCAATTTGGATGCCTTTTATTTCTTCTTCTTGCCGAATTGCAATGGCTAATACTTCCAGTACGATATCGAACAGGAGTGGTGAGAGCGGGCATCCCTGTCTTGTTCCTGTTCTTAGGGTTAATGGTGTTAGTTTTTGTCCATTGGGTATGATGTTGGCTGTGGGCCTGTCATATATGGCTTTTATTATGTTGAGGTATGATCCTCCTACTCCCACCTTGCTGAGAGTTTTTATCAAAAATGGGTGTTGGATTTTGTCAAATGCTTTTTCTGCATCAATTGATATGACCATGTGGTTTTTTTCTTTCAATTTGTTTATGTGATGTATCACGTTTATTGATTTGCAGGTATTGTACCATCCTTGCATCCCTGGGATAAATCCTACTTGGTCATGGTGTATGATCTTTCTGATGTACTGCTGGATCTGATTTGCTAAGATTTTGTTGGGGATTTTGGCATCTATGTTCATGAGGGATATTGGCCTGTAATTCTCTTTCATTGTGTTGTCTTTACCTGGTTTTGGTATTAGGGTGATGCTGGCTTCATAGAATGAGCTTGGAAGTGTTCCTTCCTCTTGAATTTTTTGTAGTAGTCTGAGGAGGATAGGTTTTAGTTCTTCCTTGAATGTTTGGTAAAACTCCCCTGTGAAGCCGTCTGGTCCTGGGCTTTTGTTTGCTGTAAGCTTTTTGATGACTGCTTCAATTTCTTCCATAGTTATTGGCCTATTGAGATTTTTAGATTCTTCCTGATTGAGTTTTGGAATGTTGTATTTTTCTAGGAATTTGTCCATTTTATGAATGTTGGAGTAGAGCTGTCCATAGTATTTTTTAACAATCATTTGTATTTCTGTGGGGTCTGTTGTTATTTCGCCTCTATCGTTTCTGATTTTGTTTATTTGGGTCCTCTCTCTTTGCTTCTTGGTGAGTCTGGCTAGAGGTTTGTCAATCTTGTTTATCCTTTCAAATAACGAGCTCTTGGTTTCATTGATTTTCTGTATTGTTTTTTTGGTCTCTATGTCATTTATTTCTGCTCTAATCTTTATTATCTCCTTCCTCCTGCTCACTCTGGGGTTTTCTTGTTGCTCTCTTTCTAATTCTTTGAGTTGTAGAGTTAGCTGATTTACTACCATTTTTTCTTGTTTTTTTGAGATAGGCCTGTAGAGCTATAAACTTCCCTCTCAGGACTGCTTTCATCGTGTCCCATAGGTTTTGGATTGTTGTGTTTTCATTGTCATTAGTTTCCAGGATGTTTTGAATTTCTTCTTTGATCTCATTGGTATCCCATTCAATATTTAATAACGTGCTATTCAGCTTCCAAGTGTTTGAGTATTTTGGATTGTTTTTATTGTAGTTTAATTCTAATATTATCCCATTGTGGTCTGAGAAGTTGCTTGGTATGATTTCAATCTTGTTGAATTTGGGGAGACTTTGTTTGTGACCCAATATGTGGTCTATTTTTGAATCTGTCCCATGAACCTTTGAGTAGAATGTATATTCTGTGGCTTTGGGGTGAAGTGTTCTGTAGATGTCAATTAAGTCCATCTGATCTAGTGAGTCATTTAGGATTGCTGTTTCTTTGCTGATTGTTTGTCTAGAGGATTTATCCAGTGGTGTCAGTGGTGTATTAAAGTCCCCTACCATGATTGTATTGTTGTTGATCTCTCCTTTGATATCTTCCAGGAGTTTTTTATGAATTTGGGTGCTCCTGCATTGGGTGCATATATGTTTACCAGGGTTATATCTTCTTGTTGTATTGATCCCTTTAGTATTATGAAGTGGCCTTCCTAATCTCTTGTTATGGCCTTCACTTTGAGGTCTATTTTGTCCAATATAAGTATTGCTACCCCAGCTTTTTTTTCCTTTCCATTTGCCTGAAAGATATTTTTCCATCCCTTCACTTTCAGTCTGTGTGAGTCCCTTCTAATGAGGTGGGTTTCTTGTAGACAGCAGATGTATGGGTCATGATTTTTTATCCATTCAGCCACTCGATGTCTTTTGTTTGGAGCATTTAGTCCATTTACGTTTTAAGTTATTATTGAAAGGTACTTGTTTGTAGCCATTTCTTTTTTTGAGTGTGTGGCTGTTTTCTTTCTGAACTTTTTATTTATTCTTTTTACACCAGTCCCTTTAGCATTTCTTGCATAGCTGGCTTGGTGGTGATAAACTCCCTTAGCCCTTTTTTGTCTGTGAAGCTTCTTATTTCTCCTTCAATTTTGAATGATAGCCTTGCTGGATAGAGTATTCTTGGATTCAGTCCTTTGTTTTGCATCACTTTGTAAATTTCTGTCCATTCTTTTCTGGCCTGATGTGTTTCTGTTGAGAAATCATTTGATAATCTAATGGGAGATCCTTTGTATGTAACTTTCCATCTCTCTCTTGCAGCCTGTAAGATTCTCTCTTTGTCCTGAACATTTGCCATGGTAATTATGATGTGTCTTGGTGTGGGTCTTTTCGGGTTCACCTTCTTTGGGACTCTCTGGGCTTGTGTGACTTTTTTCTTCCCCACCTCAGGGAATTTTTCTGATATTATTTCTTCGAATAGGTTTTCTAATCCTTGTTCATCTTTCTGTTGTTCTGGCACCCCTATTATTCATATGTTGTTTCGTTTCATGTTGTCCTAAAGCTCCCTTAGGCTCTCCTCCTGTCTTTTAATTTATTTCTCAAATTGCAGTACAGTTTGGGTGTGTTTTGCTTCCTTGTCTTCTAATTCACTAATTTGGTCCTCCACTTCTAGTCTACTGTTGATACTTTCCATGGTGTTTTTTTTTTTTTTTAAATATATTTTATTGATTTTCCACAGAGAGGAAGGGAGAGAGATAGAGAGTCAGAAACATCGATGAGAGAGAAACATCGATCAGCTGCCTCCTGCACATCCCCCACTGGGGACGTGCCCGCAACCCAGGTACATGCCCTTGACCGGAATCAAACCTGGGACCCTTCAGTCCGCAGGCCGACGCTCTATCCACTGAGCCAAACCGGTTTCGGCTCCATGGTGTTTTTTATTGAAGCTATATCGCTCTTCATTTCTTCTTGGGTCTTACTTAAGTTGTTGACTTTTTCGTCTGTTTCTTCTAGCTTTTTGCATATGTTATTGACTTTTTCCTCCATCCAGTTTTTGCACGCTAGGACCCTTACTCTGAATTCTTTTTCTGTCATGTTGCATGCCTCTGTATCACTTAGCTGCTTTTCTGGCGAGTCCTCCTTTTCTTTCCTTTGGGGGTTTCTTTGTCTACCCATGTTTGATCTCACTGACATATCTAGATGTTGAGTCGTTCAGTGGCTGCTCCCTGGGTGGTAGTAGCTCCTTGGGCTGTGGTTGCTCTTCGGGTGGTTGTGGTAGCAGCTTCTCCTCAGTTGGCAGCAGCTCCTCTGGTGGGTGCTGTTCACAGCTGTGGTGGCTCTTCTGGCTGGTGGGGGGAGGTTTCATGTACAGCTGCTGTTCCTCAGACAGAGGGTGTGGTGCTCAGGCGGCTGCTGTTTCTTGGATCTGCTGCATTGATTTAAAGGCACAAAATACAACACAACAAGGCACCACATACCAGGCACTAAACACAAATATATTCACGATATTAATTACCCCACATAAAGGTGACCACCCGAATTAAGAGAATTAGGGGATAAGGAAGAAAGAAGAGAAAAAGATAAAAGAGAAAAAAGAAAAGAAAAGAAAAGTGGGGGGGGGGGAAAGGAGTGCAAAAATGAAATTGGGAAAAAGGAGAGTGGGGGCGGGGAGAAAGAAAAAAGAAAAAAAAAAGAGCCAAAACAGAGACTGACGTAGAAAAAGGGAAGAGACTATTTATATGAGGAGAAAACTCCTATAGAACCACCACTAATCCCAACAAATTTCAGCAACAGTTCCCTGGAGATGAATGCAAACTAGAAACAACCAATAATATCAAGAGAGGCAAGGGAAAACAGAAGCACAAAAATAACCGCGGGGGGGGGGGGGGGTTTGAAGGGAGGGGAAAAACCAGCAGAAAAAAAGAAAAAGAAAAAGACAAATAGCCTCCCAACCAGTCCTAAAAAGCACACACACACACTCACAGACACAAAACAAACAAACAAACAAACAAACAAACAACAACAACAACAAAATATATACTCAACAATCAAGCAAACAGAAACAAAACAATAGAAAGATAAAAGAAGAAGAAAAAAAAATTTTGGATAGTGAAGAAAGATAAGAGATATGTGTATAAGGATTTAGAGCAGTGAATTGGTAATAGGATATATAAGTAGGGTGAAATTTTGACAGGAGGTAAACAGAAGGAATAGGGAAAATCTAAAGCAGGAATAGGGTAAGAGAAACAGGACAACAGAAGTGGAAAAGTGAGGGAGAGGGTTTTAGCATAGAGGTAAAATTGAGGTAGGGAAAATTGATGCTAAAGGAACAATGAAAATAGAATGGAGAACACTAATCCCAAAATAAAATAAAGAGAAAATAAAATGGCACTTAAAAAAATGGTAAAATGGTAGCAGTAATAATACTGGTTAAAAATAACAATGTAGTAATTAAAAGGGTAAAATCAGGTGATGGAAAAAGAAGAAAAAAAAATTGGTTTCTAGTTAAAAGGTGAAAAAAGAAAAAAAAAATTTGCAGTAGTGAAGGTCCTTAGGTTCTTCTATTCGTCAGTCTGGCTCGCCTTAGTCCTATCCAGAGCTGGTTCTTTAATCGTCACCTTGCTCTGTGTTGTTGCTGGGATTGAAAATCCCTCTATAGGCCAGACCCTGTTAACTCCCAGGGACTGATCAGATTATTTTAATCCTTGATCTCCTTCAGGGTGGAATCTGGGTGTGGCTGTGCTCCTTGCCTGGGGGCTAGGTGGAGGAGTCCCACCCTCCGGAGAGAATGGCTGCCCGGATCCTGGGCCCAGGGGTGTCTCAGCACTCAATTCGCTGCCACCTCTCCCGGGCCCCCCCTCTCTCCTCAGTCTCTCCCCAGATTCCACTTGTCTTCACCTTCTCCCTCTCTTCAGCACAGGTGAGTGTCTATATCCAAAATGTCTTATGAACAGGATTCAGTGAAAACAAACAAACACCGGCCGCGGAAACAGGGAAGGCTGAGTTTCTGTAAGCTCTCTTACCAGCACTGCATGGTCTGGTCAGCTCTTCAGGCTGCCCCCTTTAGGCTCAGTCCTCCGTGATCACAGAACCCAGATCTCAAATCCCCTGGTGCCAGGAATCCCGCGGTTCTCCTTTCCCCCTTCAGGGGCTGTGCCTGTCCCAAGGGACTCGGCTGTCTGCCACGTGGTCTCCCTATGAACCCTCTGGGCTCAGAGGTTTGGCAAACTTTCCTGCCCAGATCCCTGGTTTTTTACCTTTCCAGGGGAGTTCTGCCCTTCCCGGCTGCAAACTGTCTCACAAGCTGAGTCTGATTTTAATTTTATAAAAGATTACTTTACTTTACAGAAAGAGTAAGATGTTTCTTTAAATAATAGCAGTTCTTATTTTATCACAGTTATGATCTTGTTTCTTAAAATTTGACTTACAAATTACCTGGAATACTTGCACTGTGTAAAGCATGGTGCACACATATTCCATGAGAACTTCAATGCAGCATTAGATATTGGGTTTTACCTACTAATAGGATCATACACATTTCAAGAGAAAACCATGACTTACTTTGTTAGCTGTGTCTGCGGAGAGTTCAGTTTGCTCCATTACTCTCTCTGGCTGATGCAGGAGTGCAAACTCCTCTGACTCTTCTCACCAATTTAGAGTGAGTATTTCACCCCTCAGGGTGACTCATCACACTGCACACCAATCAGGAAGGGAGGGAGAAAGGAAAGGGAGAAATAAAAAAATTCAGGGAAAGGGGAAGAAGGAAAATGAAAGCTATGAATGGGGGAGGAAGGAAGAGGATGAGAACAATATAAAGGGAAAGAAAGGAGGATCATTGGAAGAAAAATAAGGAAAATAAACAAGTGTTTAAAAGGAAATGTAAAAGATATGAAATAAAAATAACCCCCTCTCTTACAATGTATACAATGATGCTTTATGGTTTGGAAATACTACATGCATAATCTCATTTTATCTTTAACCCAATCTTGGACTAATTGTTCATATCATTCCTTTATGGAATAATTTTAGCTAGAGCTCAAATAAGATTTCTAGTTTCAAGTATCATGATTTTGCGGAGGGTGGAGGGGGGGAGGGGGGTGGGGGGAGGGGAATAATGAAAAAAATTAAGAAATTATGAGAAGAGAAAATAGTTTAGAAAAAATGGTAAAGATTGGTGAAAGATAACAGAGAAGGAATGAGTGTGAAATATGGATCAAAATTAAAGATATTATTTAAAGAGATCAACCGAAGGACTTGTATGCATGCATATAAGCATAGCCAATGGATGCAAGACACTAGGGAGTGGAGGGTGAGGGCATGTGCCGGGGGATAGGAAAGGCTAGGGGAAGGTCAATGGGGGAAAAAAGGAGACACATGCACTACTATTTCTAATACTTTAAACAATAAATTAAATTAAAAATAAGAACAAACAAACAAAACATTGTATTAGTCAGGACAGAAACCTAAGTCAAACTGCTTTATGCAAAAATAGATATTTAGTGGCTCAAGTACCACAGTAATCTATGTCATCTGGTTTTAGGAACAGAAGTTTTCTCAACCTTGGCACTCAAATCTATAAATATACTAGAGGCCTGGTGCATGAAATGCATGCATGGGTGGGGGTCCCTAGGCCTGGTGGGTGATCAGGGCCAATCAGGGCCAGGCCGATCAGGGCCCAAAGGCCCTGGTGGGGTCGGGAGAGGAGGTGACAGTGGCCAGGCTGGGTGCAGAAGGAACAGATGCCGGACACTGACGCTGCCCTCAGTGCCCCACCACCCCATGGTTCCCCACCTCCTCCCCACTCCTTCCCTCAGTGCTGTGCCACCACCGGGGGGCCTGCTGGCCAGGGGAGGGATTGGGGAGAGGTCAGGGGAGGTATTGATCCCCCGTTTGTAACATGCAGAAGCATCATTGATGCTTCTATCTCTGTTTTCCTCTCTGAAACCAATCAAATATATAATTTTAAAATGCAAGGTTTTTAGAGGAAGAAAGGTAGGGCAAGGGAGCTATTGAAGGGGGTCATTTGAGATTTTGCTCACATTGCAGCTAGGAAAACATAAGGTGGTCCTTAGGGGGGTGACAGGTGAGGAGTGGCAGTGGGTGGAGCAGGACACTGTGGGCTGAAGAACAGGTTATAATGACTGAGAATGTCTGTGACAGTGACATCGAGCATGTGTTGGGGCCATCGCTGGGATCATGCATCCCCAAGAGGTTTTGATTCCAGAGGGGAGGAGAAACATGGAGATCAGCAGGCCTTTCTTAGCCTAGAAGGTGATGTGGGTGGCAGGAGCCGGCTGCCCTGCTTCCCTACAAATGTAAACACGCAGTGTAACTGCACATGGACTTTAGTCACATGGCCAAATCAATGCCCAGCCAGTGCTGGTGGCTGTGTCCTGCCACTCTCTGGCTGTGCTGCAGTGCTATTGGCTGGGGGGGAGGGAGGGGAGGGGAGAAGGAGGGAAGGAGGTGGGGGGAAGCCACGTCCCCAAGCACAGGTAGTATGCAAAGGAGCGGGCAGGAAGCCCGAAGCTGAAAGTCAGAGCTGAGGTGGCCCTACAGCACTACCTCCGTCCGCCATGGAGCTGGACGGGGAGCAGCTGTCAGTGCGACCGGCTTTGGAGTCACCAGTGAGTCCCTGCGAGCCCGTGGTGTGCCAGCTGGGCCAGGCGGGGCCTGGGGAGGCCTTTCTCTCCTGGAGCCATTCTCCCCAGGGTGGCAGCATTGGCCGCTTCCCCACCCCCCCCCACCCCCCCACCCCCGAATTTATTTATTTTTTTTTGGAAAGCAAGCTCTGGGCTTGCGGTTCCTGGGATCCCTGGGCCATAGCGTGTGCCTCCAGGACTCACTGCGCCCCCCTCCCCCTCCTCCTGCATTGAGCGTCTGGGCCCCTGGTAGTCAGTGCACATCATAGTGACTGGTCGACCAGTCATTCTGGTTGTTTTGCTGTTATGGTCACTGGGCTTTTATTACTAGTATATAGGATATTTACTGGTTGTCCACTGTTCCTCAGATATTTGCTGAGTTGATGAAAATAATGGTGAATAAAAATGGTGTAAACAAGACAGAGTGTCTCTCCCTCTCTGGCTGAAACTTACCTCAACGTTGGCTTATCTTAAAACTCATTTATTTCATCTTATTTCTTTTCTTTGGGCAAAGGTTCTGCACTGGAGTGTAGGGTTAGAAATAGTACTGTCTACAGAGGCTGTGTGTTCTCTCTTCCCACCCCACCCCACCCCAAATCACCTCATTTTTTCCCTAATCAAATCAACTGAGTCAGCCCTGTTCCTATATTTTGAATCATCTTTAGAAAAAAGAGAGAGGTGGCTATTTTGAGTGGTCAGGTCTTTGTAAAAAGGAGAAAATGTCATTGTGTTTTGTACTGGCCTACTACGAAGTGTCACTGCCTGGCTTTTCTCCTTTTCAAAGATCAGAACTAGGAGGACACTCCAGCATCAAGTGTACTAAGTCCCTTAGACACATGGTAGCTAGTACTGAACATGGAAACTGTATGTCAACAGCACAAGACCCCAAAGAATGTTCTTGCATATGGGGCCCCAGGACCTCTTGATAGAACAAGAATAAAGACTAGACTCATCCAAAACTGCTACAGTGCCAGGTGAGAACCCGCTGTGGGTGTTCTGAAGGGGAATTTCTGCTCAATACAGAATGGTTCACATCACCCAGAGAGCACTGTTGGAGATGCTATGAAATTAAAACCAATGATGTGGCCCCTTTGTACCTGAGACATCTAGATTCACCTTCGGAGACCTGAGAGAAATTTGTGACTTGTAGGAAAGGACAAGATAGCCATTAGGGATATGCTCATTTATGCTCAGCCTAACATAAGGAGACTGGCTTTGATCTTTTTTCTGATAGCATCTACTAGCAAGTTGGAAGACTCCTGAGATATACTGCATATATTGTGACTTATATACTCTACAACAATTTCATTAAAATGCAGTAAGCTGAACACTTTCTTCATTTTTCCAAAACTGTCATGATTTGAACTTTCATTAGGTTGTCCAAGCATTTAATTATTCAGGTTTCCTCACTGCCCAATTCACTTTGTGTTTTGAGCATTCCAGACGGGAGATGAGTAGGACCTTTCTGGCTAATTGAAGTCTCTGTTAACTATACTTGAGAAACAAAAAACAATAGTTACCCTAGCCGGTTTTGCTCAGTGGCTAGAGTATTGGCCTATGGACCAAAGGGTCCCAGGTTCAATTCCAGTCAAGGGCACGTACCTTGGTTGCAGGGTTGCAGGCTGGTCCCCAGCCTGGGCCCTGGTCTGGGCTCCTGCAGGAGGCAACCAATTGATGTGTTTCTCTCACATCAATATTTCTCTTCCACTCCCTCTAAAAATCCATGAAAAATATCCTCAGATGAGGATTTAAAAAAGTGTCCTAATGCCTTTCTCATATTTTATCTTATTTATTCCTTCATTTATCAAGTTTTTTTATTGTGTCAATTAATATATGCCACACCTTGGTCTAGTCACTGGAGAATAAAAAAGTTAATGAAAAAGTGATGGTGGCTACTCATCGGAGACCTTTTTATAGGTTTTTATTTGAGTTGAGCCAATGTATGTGTATGACTTCCCACAAAATATTCAAGCTACAAGGGCCCTATAAATCTGTGACTCAGGAACAAGTTCTCTGAATGTTTCTTCATCTATGTAAGTAGTAGGATGCACTAGGTCCGTGGTTGGCAAATTGTGCCTCCCAAGCCACATGTGGCTCTTTGGCCCCTTGAGTGTGGCTCTTCCTAAGTCTTAGGAGTACCCTAACTAAGTTAATAACAATGTATCTACCTATATAGTTTAAGTTTAAAAAATTTGGCTCTCAAAAGAAATTTCAATCGTTGTACTGTTGATATTTGGCTCTGTTGACTAATGAGTTTGCCGGCCACTGCACTAGGTGATCTATGAGGAATCATATTTTATTGCATTATGTGTACTAAAGAATAGAGTGCATCTTTTTTTCTGCTCTGTCTTGGTGAGTTCCACTGCCCTATCTTTTAGTCTTTTCATCTTTTCATTGTCTGCTGTTGAATCCCTCTTGTGTATTTTTCAGTTCAGTTATTGTATTCTTCAGCTCTGTGACTTCTATTTGGTATTTCCTTATAGTTTTATCTCTCTGTTGAAGTTCTCACTGTCTCCATCCATTCTTCTCTCAAGTTCAGTGAGCATTACTTTGAACTGGTTATCAGAGAGTAAGTAATCTATGTTTATGTTTTTAATTTATAGTATTTTTTTCATTAAGTTCTTTTTCTGAGTTTTTGTCTTTTTCTCTCATTTGAAATGTATTCTTTTGTTTCCTCATTTTGTTTGACTCACTATGTTTGTTCCTATGCTTTTGCAAAACAGCTGCCTCTCTTAGTCTTGAAGGAGTGGTATCACATAGGGGATGAACCTTATCTTTCAACCTTGATCTAGTTCTTAGTTGTCTCTTGAACCTTTGTGATTATGTAAGTAGCCTGACCTCCATGGAAATCTGAAGGTGTCTCCTGGCTGACAGTTGTAAAAATTGGGACTTCAGACAAGTGTGTAAGCTCCTTTTCAGGAGGTACCGAGAGCTGTGGAAAGATCATATTGCCCTGCCCACATTCTCTGAGAGTGCCTCTGTAGCCTCTGGATGTGTGACAGACCTTAAGCCTGTCCCCCAGGTTGAAGCTCTAGGACAAACAAATGGACCTTTTCCACACACAGACGGGATGTGCTAGTCTGCTGTCTGTGCAGCATCCTGGGTGTGGTAGCCTGCCTACAACTGTCTTTTTAATTGTTACAGTCACATGGGTCCCAGGAATGCAGGCCTCTTTGGCCTCCAGGGTCAGGCAATCAAGAGATGTCCCCTCTGTGGATGGCGCTTGCCCACCAGCTTTAGTGAGACTGCTGGGGAGTTGTAGACAGAAAGCGGGGCCTGCCCACAGCTTTAGATAGAGGGATAGTGCAACAATGGCACTCACCAGTGCCTCTGTCTTCCAAGAAAGTCCCCAGTGGTCCCTGACCCTCTGGTAGATGATTTAAAATTAGCAAAGGTATCACCTTCACATATAGTCCAGGCGCCTCTCAAAGTGCTTTGTGCTGGGTCCCTGAACAAGTGAGCCCCTGTGCAAGCCCCTCCAAGAAAGTATGCCAGGTCCCCACAGATCCTTGGGTCTTCCGGATGTAAGCCCTGTTGATTTCCAAAGCCAGACATCTTTGGGGCCTTTTCTCTCCAGTAAAGGTGCTAAGGATTGGGGAGCCCAACTTGGGGCACAAACTCTTAGCTTCTCAGGGAGAAACTTGAAACCCATGAGAACCTGCCAATTGTAGGTTGCTATACTGGAGGTGGGTTAAAACCAAGATTTACATATAATTAAATTAACAGATTATTTTTTGTTATTAATTCGCTGTTATTTTTTAAAACAATTTTAGCAAAAAGGCCATATGTTGGGGAAAAAAACACGGTAGTCATTTCACTGACATGAATAAATATTACATAACTATAGCTATAGTCTACATATTTAAATCCAAGAGTCACTGCTTGGAAAAATGTTCAGCAAATGATTACCATGTGATCATATAGCATCATATGCGGTAATTGGTTCTGTTGTCACCTGGCATGATTTTCTGCAGCAGTTTATTTTTAATTTTCTTCTGAAGCAGTTTTTTAATAAATATATGTTTTTATTGATTTCAGAGAGGAAGGAAAAGGTAGAGAGAGGTAGAAACAACAATGATGAGAAAGAATCATTGATTGACTGCCTCCTGCACGCTCCCCACTGGGGACCCAGCCTGCAACCCAGGCATGTGCCCTTGACTGGAATCAAACCAGGGACCCTTCAGTCCACAGACTAAGGTTCTATCCACTGAGCCATACCGTCTGGAGCTGGTTCCATTTTTTTTATCATTTGATTTTGTTCACTAGAGTCCTTGTTCATTTATTTTGATTATTAGATTCAATTGTTAATAGATATGTATTTATTGCCATTTTATTGTTAATATTTTTTAATCTTTTTCTCCCCTTCTCTTTTTTAAAGAAGACCCATTCATGTAATACTGGTTTGGTGGTGATGAACTCCTTTAGCCTTTCAAAACTATATGACCCCCCAGCATGTTGTGGAAACAGCAAGATCATTATATAAAACTTATAGTGGCATGAAAGATACAGAGAAATTTGTATATCATGAAGGTAACTTGAGGATAACTCAGTGACAATTTTCATGGACTGATGACAGAGATCAGCTGGGCTGATAGTTGCGTCAACAATATCACCAATTAAATCCCATCATTTTTTTAAAGGACAAAGAATGATTTATATAATACTAGAGGCCTGATGCATGAAATTAGTGCAAGAGTAGTCCTTCCCCCGGCTGCTGGCACTGGCTTCCCTCTGGCACTGGCTTCCCTCTGGCACCCAGGACCCAGGCTTCCCTCGCAGCCTTGGCTTTGTCCAGCCTAATTAGAAAATCATGCTTTTATTATTATAGATTTGTTCTCTGAGAAGTTATTTTATTATGATTACATTCAAAACGCACTTGTTTTATTTTGCACAATCACATTGCATTTCCATCTCTGATGCCCCTTATTCCACTGCACTGGAACCATCAGGAAAGTGAAACAGGAAAGAAGGAAGTGTCCAAGGATTATCTTGTACCTTTTATCATCTTGGATCTTAGAACAGCAGAATACAGCGGATGCTGGAAACATAAAAGTGCAATGTTAAAATGATTGAATTGCTTGAGAAACAATGATTTCAGCAAAGCAATTATGCACTGTATCATGAGAGTCTGCATTGCTTAACCATGCCCACTCCCAACTCCATCTTCACCTTAGTTCACCTGTAAGAAATATCACCACACCATCTGATTGGGATATCTTTCATATCACCATCTGGATCAGCCATGAATGGAAGCCCCCAGCTTTCAGCACTGTTTCTTCTGGCTGCATGACCACAAAAACATTAAAACCCTTTGCTACAGCTTCTGATAAGCTTTTTCTAGCCTTAGAATATAGTCCCATGTCTAGTTAGGGAAGAAAAAATGGGTCCCCTTGGATCCTTTCCTTTGGCAGTATGCTTACTGTTTGATAAATCCCTTCCCTCCACTCTTCATAATTTCATATGAGATTCCTTGACTTTGCATTTTTGATTTAATGGCTGACATGCTAGATCAAAACTAACAAGGGATAGCAGTGTAAAATTTAAAAACATAGATTAAACCTATTTAAACATTGCTTAACAAATAAAGAATACAGGTGCAGTTGGAGAAGAAAGATGTGCTTGCAATCAGAATGAGGAAATCAAACCGGGGAATCAAACTGGAATCATCATAGGAGTAATCCCCCATTTATTGCTTATTGCTTGTTTTCCAATGTATCTTCAGCACTTAGGGCATTCATGGCATAGAGTGTGCCATCACTACATATGTTTTGAATGAATAAATGAATGTATGAACACAATGAGTGAATAATCTATCTGTGAAGGTGTGCTAGCTAAAGCAGACTGACCATTTGTCAGAAATAATGCAGAAAGGATTTGTGTCTTGGGTGGAGTCTAAACTTCTGCCTCTAAGATTCTTTGTAAGACTCAAGTAAAGTCAACTCATTTATTCTATGCCAGAAGCCGGTCCACCCTTGCTGCTTGACACAGTCGCTGCAGGGAAGAAACATCTGCACAGCATATGTTTCAAGGGACCTGGCGTATATGGCATATGTTTGCTCCCCCTCTTAGTGCCATGTGTTTTAACCAGGACCACCTCCCCAAGAAAGGTTGTTTCCCCAAGTGGGGATTTTTCCCTGGACTTAGGGATTAACAGGACTAAGGAAGGGAATAAATCAGTAAAACCCCTTAACTAAGTGCCAGCCGGGTAGTTAATCGCCTTAACTACGAACAATCACGCTTAAGCTACATGATCTTTACTTAGGATAATATCCTTCAGTTACTTCCTTGTAGCTTAACAGAACAGTAGAGTAGTGACCTTGGAATGGAGATAACACCTTGGAATAGAATGGATAGGATTAAAATCAACAGAACTAGATGGAGATGGGATTTTTGGCAAAGGTCAGATAAGAAACTATGGACATGAAACAAGGAACTGTAGAAGGTGAAGGGAGGACCCAAAACATACCATGATGTGATTATAGAGGCATGCTTATAGGGTCAAATGGTATAAATACAGATGTAACAGGACAATAAAGAGAAAACCCAACTATGCTGATCAACTGAACGCTGCCTCTGTGTTATTCCTTCTTCGCCGACCCCGTCCACACCTTTAGGAAACCCTGGACCTGTTGGGGCTGGACTCCAACAATTCTAGGTTATTTCTTTAACCAGAAAAATAACACATAATTGACTAATGTGGGTTAGAATGTTTCTTAGTGTTAAACTAAATTCTTGAACATTTCTTTGAAATAGGTTGATGTGGGTCTTTCCCAAAAAAGGGCCTGCAGGTAAGACCTTTTCTTATCCTAGTAGCAAATAGGGTGGAGCATACGAAAAATATTGAAGGCCCAAGTAGCCATCTCTTTCTCACAGAACCGCTTAGAAATGCTTGAAGAATGATTTTCTCTGAATATAGTTCAGAATATAGAAGATTATAAAACAAAACACTCACACTTTTCCAGCATGGTACAACTCGAAAGCTTTGTGGATTTGGTCAAAAGGAAGCTGATGGGTTGCTAATGGATCTATATTAATTTTATTTTGCAGGTAACAAGTCACTAGTTGGGGAATACAGTCTCTGGTTTTATAATCTGCAAAAACAAAAAAGTTATTGTAATAAGATGTGAGAAATACCAAACCAACAAAAAGGAAAAAAAATCAAATAATTCATGGAGATGGATAGTGTTCCTCTGAAAATTTACCATCGAACATAAAAAATAATAGATTTGTACATCAGAAGCCATTGACTTCTGTTGCTAAATGTGGCTTCCATAAAGAGTTCTGTTACCTAGAACTCTTTTGAAGAAAAATTGGGTCAATATTTACATGCTACTGAGTGGAAAATGGCCCATTTCAACTACCAGTCTTTGACTCCCCTCCTGGGTTTACTATTGCACAACCATTTTCCCCTCTCTTTATTTACACATATAATGATGGCTTGGGACTTACCATCAGAGGAATGGGTGGAGATGGGAATGTTAATTTATTAAAGCTGTTGCTCAGAATTGCTCAGATATAAGGGCTCCTCTGGGAAGGCAAAAATCAGTGCCAAAACACCAGGTTGGTGGATATAATTATCCAAAGAGCATTGCTGTTAAAATAGCACAACAAACTGAAGCCACCAATTTAGAACCAAAGTTGACTGAATTATTTCGAACACTGAAAAAATGCCAAAACTATTTTGCATGAGATAATATTTTATTCAAACTTTTAAAAGTTGCTTATTTAAATAAACTAAAATTGACTTGCAAAATGCACAAACTCATTGGAGGAGAAATCTTTGGAGACTTCTACCATGATAGCTGTGTTTCTTCAAGGAGAGGAATTTTGAATTCCATATTTCTACAAAATTAAAAATGATTTCATGAGATCAACAAACTGGTTCCATCTATTCACCCACCTACCTCCTAAACATACACCCTTCATTGTCCGTCCAGTGATAATCATTTCTGCTTCAAGGCAAAGCTTTGTATTTGGTGGAGCCAGCCCAACGATCAGACAGACACCATAGCTCGGGTTGCAGGAATCCCAAGCAGCAAGCTGACAATGATAATCATCAATATAAGTACATTTCCTTTTATAAATAGCAAGTACCACCAGAGGTGGAAGGATTTCTAACCTCTTCCTGGGCAGATGCTACTTCAACTTCAATTTCAACACTGCCAGTGATGGGATCCCATTAGAGAACCAATAGAGTTTAGTGGTAAAAGCACAGACTCGGCTATCTGTGTGACCTTTAGGTAAGTTACTTAACCTTAAAATGCCTCAACTTCTTTATTTGTAAAAAACAATAATAATATCTACTTCATAGAGTTATGAGTATTAAGTGATTTGTCATTTTTAAAACATTTACAAGACTGTCTGGCAAATAGTAAGCACCATGTGTTTATTAAATAAAATACCCACTGCCTCAAAGGCCATATACCCTGTATTCTTTGTCTAACCTTACTTGCCATGACTTTCTGTCCAACTCATTTCTATTACAACAAAACAAAACAAATATGTACATATTTGTGTGTGAAGTTTCATTTTTTTAAATTTAAAAAGTCAATTTTCTAAGGATGTATAGTGTATTTCTTCATATCTATCCATTTTCTTTTTAAAAAAATATATTTTATTGACTTTTTACAGAGAGGAAGGGAGAGGGAGAGAGAGTTAGAAACATCGATGAGAGAGAAACATCAATCAGCTGCCTCCTGCACACTCCCTACTGGGGATGTGCCCGCAACCAAGGTACATGCCCTTGACCGGAATCGAACCTGGGACCCTTGAGTCCACAGGCCAATGCTCTAACCACTGAGCCAAACCGGTTAGGGCTCTATCTATCTGTTTTCACTTCTTTTCTGGGTCTTAATTCTGCTGTCTTCCCCCTTTTTCTCCATTTTGCCTTGTCTCTTTCCTATTGCCTATATTACTACTTCTATTTCAATCTTTGGCTAAGTGCATTAGCTACGTACTGAAATGTATTGAATGTCTATATTCCCTCTTCTAACCTGTAAGATCCAAGAGTGCAGTGCCTATTCTATTCACCCTTGTATCCCTAGAATGTAACACAGGTGCATAAAAGCTAATTTTTTCAAACAAATGGATGATTCTGACACAGGACACACATAAATATCTGATAGGAAATAAATAATCTATATAACCTATACCAGTGATGGTGAACTTATGACACGCGTGCCAGAGGTGACATGCGAACTCATTTTTTTGGTTGATTTTTCTTTGTTAAATGGCATTTAAATATATAAAATAAATATCAAAAATATAAGTCTTTGTTTTACTATGGTTGCAAATATAAAAGATTTCTATAGGTGACATGGCACCAGAGTTAAGTTAGGGTTTTTCAAAATGCTGACACGCCGAGCTCAAAAGGTTTGCCATCACTGACCTATACTAATAATAGCCTAGGTCATCGCGCCTTCACATCATCACAAGACAGCCACGTGCACAGCGGAGGCAAGGCCCGGCAGCCATGCTGCACAGTGAGGCCTGGAGGTCCTGTGACTCTGCACAGTGTGGAGGAGGCTGGTCCCGGTGTCTCCACCGCCTTGTGCAGAGGAGGCAGGTCCCAGTGGGGGAGGCGGGTTGCCGCAGGGGAGGGCAGTTGTGGGCAATGAGGCTGGCAGGCAAAAGCAGTTAGGGGGCAATCAGGCAGGTAGGCAAGCTGTTAGGAGCCAGCGGTCCCGGATTGTGAGAGGGATGTCCAACTGCCGGTTCGTCCAGCAGTCGAACATCCCCCGATGGGTCCCAGATTGGAGAGGGTGCAGGCTGGGCTGAGAGATACCCTCCTACACCCATGCACAAATTTCATGCACCAGGCCTCTAGTTAAATAAACACATATATGAAGAGCTAGGAATAAATAAAATGGAATATTGGTATTATGGGCCTTTGCATGTTTAAACTTTGTATACTATAATGACACTAGGGGCCCGGTGCACGAAATTCGTGCACTGGGTGTGTGTGGGCGGGGAGTGTCCCTCAGCCCAGCCTGCCCCCTCTCACATACAGGGAGCCCTCAGACATTGACCCCCATCACCCTCCAATCGCAGGATCGGCCCCTTGCCCAGGCCTGATGGCAGGGGACCCTCATTTCCCCCCATCACTGGTTCTGCCCCCAGCCCAGGCCTGATGCCTTGGCCAGAGGCGTAGACCCCCATCACCCTCTGATCGCCTGATCGGCCCCTTGCCCAGGCGTCAGGCTTGGACAGGGGACCCCCATCTCCCTCTGATCACTTTGCTCCACCCCCCGCCCAAGCCTGACACCTCTGACCCAGGCTTCAGGCCTGGGCAAGGGGACCATCATATCCCTCCAATCCCCGGCTCCGCCCCCCACCCAGGCCTGATGCCTCTGGCCCAGGCATCAGGCCTGGGCAGGGGACCCCCAGCCCCCTGCCCAGGCCTGATGCCTCAGCCAGAGGAGTTGACCCTCATCACCCTCCGATCACCAATCACCGGATCGGCCCCTTGACCAGGCCTGAGGCCTCCGGCAGAGGTGTCAGGCCTGGGCAGGGGACCCCCAGCTCCCCGCGGTTGCAGGCTCTGCCCCTGCCCAGGCCTAACGCCTCTGGCCTAGGCGTCCGGCCCTGGCAGCGGGGACCTGCAGTGGCAGCGGGGGGGCGCCGCGATCTCGCTGGCTCCGCCCCTGCCCCTGCAGGACGCTTCTGGCTGAGGCGTCCGGCCCGGGCAGCGGGGACCTGCAGTGGCAGCGGGGGGCGCCGCGATCGTGGGCTTCGCTTTAGGCCCAGGCAAGGGACCCCTAGCTCCTGGGACTGCCAGCTTCGAACGTGCCCAGCTCCCATCGCTGGCTCCACCCCTACTTCCTGCTATCACTGGCCAGGGCGGCAAAGGCGCCTGATTCTTCGATCATGGCTGGGGGGCAGGGCAAAGGCAGCCCCAGGGCCGCCTTTGCCCTGCCCCCCACCTCTTAGCTCCCCCCTGGGTTTCCGATCACTGTCAGTGGCAGGGGGCTTCTTCCTGCTTTCCCTTTCGCCTCCCTGCATTGTGCCTACATATGCAAATTAACCGCCATCTTGTTGGCAGTTAACTGCCAATCTTAGTTGGCAGTTAATTTGCATATAGCCTTGATTAGCAATGAAAAGGGTAGCGCCGTACGCCAATTACCATTTTTCTCGTTTATTAGTGTAGATATCTTTAAATATATATTTCTTTCATTTTCAAAATTAATTTATTGGGGTTACATTAGTTAACAAAATTATATAGGTTTTGCATATACAATTCTATAATACATCACCTGCATACTGTATCATGTGTTCACCATCCTAAGTCTAGTCTCCTTCTGTCACCATTTATTCCCCCTTTAGCCTCTTCTATCTGCCAGCCCCCTTTCCCTCTGATAATCACCATACTTTTGTTTGTGTTTATGAAGGTTTTTTTGTTGTGGTTAATCCCTTCACCTATTTTACTCAACCCTCTTGCTCTACTCCATTCTGTCAGTCTGTCCTCTATCAATGAGTCTGTTTCTATTTTGTTTGTTTATAAAAATGAATGCCTTAGAGTAAATTTATGTTCTATTTTTAGATTTGGGGTTCACAGTTCCAAAACATATGTTCAGGAGATTTTTTACTTACCTGCATGAGGATATTTAAGGTGTATTCATTGATTAAACATCTCATTGTGCCCCAAGCCTACATACCATGGTATCAACGAGACCAATGGCCTCAAAGGCAAAGTCAACACCAACGACTGTCATTTCCTTGACCACTTGCTGGACTGGCTTCTTGAGGTTCCGAGGGTTCAGACAATCAGTGACCCCTAAAGCTCTTGCCCGGGGAAATTTTTCCTCATTGATATCAACTCCGATGATTCTAGAAGCACCAGAGGCTTTGCAGCCCATGACAATGGCTGAGCCTATTCCTCCAAGTCCAAAGACCACACAGATGGAACCAGGGGTGACCTACAAACTCACCAGACATGTTTGTATTAGGAATCAAACCTGGACACGTGTAATTAAGAAAACAAACAAACAAACAAACAAACAAACAAACAAAAGCAACCATTGAGACTTTTGGAATATCAGTTGAAACATTGGTCTAGTTTTAATGTTTTCTAGGCAAATCACTACGACACATACTATTCCACAGAGGTCTTCCTCACCTTGGCTGAGTGAACAGCAGCCCAATAGCCTGTAGGTACCTCACAGCTTATGAGACAAATTTTATCCATAGGAGCAGCATCATCAATTTTTGCAACTGAAAACTCAGGCACAACAGTGTATTCAGAGAAGGTACTTGTGCGGAAAGAGTGATAAATCTTTTTTCCTTTGCAGGTAAATCTGCTCGTCCCATCCATCATTAATCCAGAAGCAGGTAGAATACTAATCCACAGTGACACAGACACAGGCACAGGTACCAGCACGGACATGGAGTTGTAAAGAGAAAAGTGAGCACCTTTAGCTACAGGTCAATGCTTGCACAATATAAACAATTTAGTAAAAGAGTGAGGGGTTAATCTACTAACTCTTGTTTCTCACAGAAGTTTCCCTTCAGGTGCAAGCAGGAATTGCATTCTCTACACTGTGGAATAATGAGTGTGAGGACTTTATCTCCTATAAATAGGGGGGAAAAAGTAACCATTAGTTAAAATTATTATTGGAACAGAAATACAATAATGTGTTTATAAAGATTTCATTGGATGACTTGAAAACTTTGAGTGGACAGATTACAGCAGCCAGTATAACATTTCCCATGGTTGTTTGGCAGAAGAAACCATATAACCTGGTTTTAGAAATGCCATTATTCTTTTGGGCAAATAATGAAAATTTGGAGATATCCCCTGTTTGATAGAGAGTTGTAAGTTGGCTTGCCTCTATTCTGAAAATAGAATAATGAAATCAGGACTGAATCTTAGTGATATCATCTAGTTTAATCCCTTTGAAAGATTTAAGTTCCACAGTAGTTGTCACCTGCCTAAAGTGGCCTGGCTAGATAACAGCAGAACTCTCTTTACTGAGTCTCACTGCCCCACATTCATGCTATTCATGTATAGTTCATCAACTATAATGCTATTGCAATCACATATATAAAATAAAATGCCCCTGATTATTATATCCACTCTCACTATTCTATTTTTATTAGGAGGCCTCCTCATAGTCTCCCCACACTGACCCATAGCAGACAGACCTCTGACATGTTTTCTTAGTGAGGCTAAATTCCAAGACATGGTAACTTCAGAGAATAAAAGTAATTCCTCTTCCTGCTTCTGGAGCACTTTCTATGGAGGGTGGCTTTTAAGTTGCAGAGTTGTGGGAAGAATATTGATTACATTTGGATCCAGTTACTAGCTAGCCTTCTTGGGCCCTAGGGGGACAGACTAAGTGTAGGGTCAGGGAAGAAAATCAACATGATCATCACAACTTACAAAGACCTCGGCAGAGTTCTACAATATTGTTCCTATACTAGTCCTTACAAACTTTTACAATGCAGAAACTATTCCCCTTCGACCTCTTGCAGAGCTTAGTTGGCATTAAAAAATCTCTCGTAGTTTAGATAGGGCACATCGTACCTTCACTGACCCAAAGGTACTGGATCTCAAATTCAGAAGTTCTGCTATCGTCCTTTCTCTTCAAGTGCTCATCATTTTCAATAAAACTTGCACTGGAATTTTTCTAGCTGAAGAGTAGCTACAGTATATATCCCTCCTATTTGCATTATGTTCTTGGAGATGTAAAGGCCATGAGTTTCTACTTTTGTCCCTCCTGCTATAACTAGTGTCATATGTAGGGTAGACATCCATACTTGCTTGGCAATGAATACCTTGATGGCAGGTTGTGAATGTTCTGACCATGCACTTTCCTAGCTCTCTCTGTGTGCATGGCTACAGGCTGTGAGTGTTTCTAGTGTCTTAATCAATGTGACTGTTTTTATTCACTCAGATCATTTCATATATATATATATATTATTGATTTTTCACAGAGAGGAAGAGAGAAGGATAGAGAGTTAGAAACATTGATGAGAGCAAAACATCGATCATCTGCCTCTTGCACACCTCCTACTGGGGATGTGCCAACAACCAAGGTACATGCCCTTGGCCGGAATCGAACCTGGGACCTTTCAGTCCGCAGGCCGATGGTCTATCCACTGAGCCAAACTGGTCAGGGCGACTTGGATCATTTCAGACATGCTCAGAATAGGTATGCCAAGGTCCCTTTTGATTAGTCTTGGAAAGAGCATATACTTGCTTTCCTTGATTCTTTGAAATAGTGCTATCATCCTATTAATAAAAATTCAAGTTCTGTGTTCTAGGTGTTTAGGACATTTATTCATTTGTCAAACCCATTCAATGTATTTTATAGGCCTGCCCTGTGTTCCTCTGAGAGTTGTGTTCCTCTGAGAATATATATATATATATATATATATATATATATATATATATATATTCCCTGACCCTAAGAGGTTTTCAATCTATTTAGAAGTCCACTGGTCCCATCTCAACTTTCATTTGGCTATGAATATATACTTGGCCCAACCACTGCCCCTGGATTGCTAGAGATGACAGCAGGGAAACTGTGTGACTCTTGGAATGACTAGATACATTTAATATCATGATCTATAATTAGTTAGAAGAATCTAGAGGTAAACCAAGTTATTTCTTCTATAAATAGGTTAATGCATTATAAGTTTCTTCACTGTGTAAAGATAGCTCTTTGGCAGGTTGTTCATGGAAAGGCTTTTATGGCCCATTACCCACCTGGTTTCAGTGAGCTCACTCCTGTGCCAATACTCTCCACAATACCAGCTCCTTCATGGCCTGGGATTAAAGGGAAATGCATAGGGAGCAATCCTTTCAGTACATGATCATCAGAACCACAGATCCCTGTAGATTTGAGCTGCATAGGAATTAAGTGACAAAAGATTAATTGGTTTGGATTTTTTTCCTCTTTCTTTTATCTGAGGATGATTATTAAAATTTTTACATGAATTATCTCTTTGATATTTATAACAACTCTCAGAGGAACACAGGGCAGGCCTTATTATCCCAAACCTAGAGGTGAGGAAAGGAGGATTCAAAGACTTGGAATGACTTGCCCAAAGTCAAATGGCACATGTTTCAGACCTGGAAATAAACTGAGGTTTTTTGAAATCTACTTTGTACAGCCCATGTCATAAAACAGTTTTGAAATATGAGGGGCAATTACAATGAAGGACTTTTTGACCATGTATCAATAGCACCATCTTTGAGGTGAAAAACTGAAAGCTTTTCCTTTAAGATCAGAAACAAGACAAAGATGCCCACCCTTGTCACTATTATTCAACATAGTAGTTGAAGTCCTAGCCTGAGTAATCATGCAAGAGAAATAAATAAAAGGTACCCAAATTTGGAAAAAAAATTAAAACTGTCACTATTTGCAGATGGCATGATTATATACACTGAGGGCCAGATTATTATGACCACCTGACGTTTGTAGGCAAATTAGCTATAATTTCGCACTGAAGTTGCTAGAAGGCCAGATCATTATAAATAGGGAAGCAGGTTGTTTACCACGACAGTAGAAGTGATTTTTTTCTGAAGATATGGGTAAACAACGCGATTTAACAGCCTTTGAACATGGGATATATACACACACTGAGTGGCCAGATTATTATGACCACCCCATCAGTACTTCATTGGACCACCTTTTGCCT
This sequence comes from Myotis nattereri, assembly GCF_964212035.1. NCBI lineage: Eukaryota > Metazoa > Chordata > Mammalia > Chiroptera > Vespertilionidae > Myotis > Myotis nattereri. The sequence goes on from NC_138075.1 coordinate 163,316,200, forward strand.
TCAATACTGTGGCGATTCTTCTTGGCATTGACTCCACAAGATGTTGAAAGGTGATGTGAGGAATTTGACAGCATGCCTGATGAATAACACTGTCCAGTTCTGTGAGAGTTGATGGTTGTGGAACCAGCTGCCTGATGGCTCTTTTAACTTCGTCCCACAAATGCTCAATTGGATTGAGATCTGGTGATTGTGGGGGCCACCTAAGCAAGGTAAAGTCTCCCTCATGTTCTTGAAACCACTCCTGCACAATACGAGCACCATGGCATGGCACATTGTCTTGTTGGAAGAAGCCATCTCCATTGGGATACGCCATCAACATGATAGGATGAACTTGATCAGCAATGATACTTAGCTATGTTGTGCTATTCAGACGTTGTTCCACATGAATTAAAGGACCAAGAAAACATGCCCCAAACCATAACACTGCCCCCATCAGCTGGAAGGGTTGTACTCATGTATGTGGGGTGCATGCTTTCATGCTGTTTCTACCAAATTCTCACTCTGCCATCTGCATGATGCAACTGGAAAGATGATTCATCGGACCACATGACTTTTTTCCAATGCTCGACTATGCAATCCTTGTGTTCCTTTGCAAATTGGAGATGTTTTATCTTGGTAACTGCAGACAGCAAAGGTGTTCAAACAGGCCTTTTGCTTCCATATCCCATACGATGCAGTATATGGCTATTTTGCCTACAAATGTCAGGTGGTCATAATAATCTGGCCACTCATGTTCAAATATATCCCACATTCAAAGACTATTAAATCACATTGTTTACCCATATCTTCAGGGGAAAAAAATCACTTCTACTGTCGTGGTAAACAACCTGCTTCCCTATTTATAATGATCTGGCCTTCTAGCAACTTCAGTGCGAAATTATAGCTAATTTGCCTACAAATGTCAGGTGGTCATAATAATCTGGACACTCAGGGCATATGGGTTGCCTTCTATATGTGTCCTGATCAGGGATCAAACCCACAAACTTTTGGTGCACAGAATGACACTCAACCAACTGAGCCACTCTGGCCAGGCCTCAACCTTAACTTTATCCAGGATTCAAAGTGATATTGCTCAGGTCCTTGCTGTGTAACTTTCACCATGGTAAGTTCTTCTGGAGTTATTATTTAAGGTGCAGCCTCTGTAGTTAAGGAGCATATCAATGTAAGAACAGAAAATATTGGCTAATTACTAAATATTTCAATGATGATGATCTAGTACACAATAACTAAGGATTAATTAAATGCCCTTTGTATGAATGAAATAGATGATGTAACTTCTCAATAATGGTCAGTTACCAAACACCTTCCTTTGTGTACATTCTTATCACCTTTCTTTTTTCTTTTCAACCTCTCTCATTGGTGAAAGAAAGTCTTTACTGTAACAACAGACAATTGATAATTTATTTAGTGTTAGTTCTCATATTTTCCTGTTTTGTCTTTCATTATTGCCCAACTATCTCTACTTTCCTCCATCCCTCCATCTCTCTTTCCTTCTGGCATCCTTCTAATTCCCTTCCTTTTCTCTGTTACTCTTTGAACCATCCTTCTATACCTTCTACTTTGATTAGTTATGGACTAGAAGCATATAGCTTTAAGTGTTTGTTGCATTCATTGAATCAAGTGTTGAATTTCCTGGTCTTAAATTAGAAGATAGGTGACTTTAATGTTTAATAAGACTTTAAACAAAAGTACTCTTAATCTTGTGTATTTAATGATTTCATAAAATTTGAGATATACTGATTGAGAGGTTGATTTGAGAGCAGTGAGGGGCTTTTGACAAATCAATGTTTTCCAGTCCTTGGTCTAAGCTCTGTTCAATAATTTTTAATGCTTTCAAATGACTTTGAATACCATCACAGGGTCCAGCTGCTCATTCTTAGAAATTGAAATTTACACATGGTGCATTTTTTTCAGAGAAATTCTGACATTTTTATAACATCTGAGCACAACACAATTGAGATATAAAATAAGTCTGTTAGTCACTAAATATTCATTTGTATCATAGAAATATGGGGAAATGCATTCATTGTCCTTTTCCCCAAAATGAAAAGTAAGTAACACTTAAAACACATTCTAGATCACATTGTCAAGTATATTGGCCTATGATATTATTTACTATAAGTAAAAAAAATTAATACTAAGTAATACTAGAATAAAAGTAATTATATTGGCTGAGTGAACTGCCAATATTTTACTGTTATTAAGAATATCTCAAACATTCATTGACTGCATTTATTTATCTTAATTTTTAAATATTTTACTAAATGAACAGATTAAAACTACAAATTATGTAGTTAAACACTAAGACAGTGTTTCGTGAATTTAACTTCTAAGGTAAAGATTAAAAGTCTTAGATTTACCTTAATACGAACTTCTCCAGCCTTTGGAGGCTCCACCTGAACTTCCTCAATTGCAAGAGGAGAATTTGTTTTCCAGGCAATGGCTGCCCTGCACGTAATTGTCTGTTGACACAGGACAATAAAAGGACATCATTAGCAATAACATTTAGCTTTTATTCTGATCACACAAATGGCACTAACGTGTTAAAATTTGTTAAAATAATAAAGACATAGGAAAGAGATCATTGCAATTTCAGGATCAAGCTGTTGAAATTTTAGCATATATCCTTGTAGTCTCTTATAGTATTTTTATGTAGTTGAGATCATGTCATACAAGCATTTTTTATTCTGCTTTATTGCTAATTACAGCCACCAGGTATTGAACATTTACCCTTTACTTGTTCATAAGCATTTTATCATGACTTTAAAATGCTTTGAAATCGTAATTGTAAATGGCCACTTTTATTTCATCATTTGAATGTGTCCTAATTTGCTTAATCAGTAATTACCAAGACAGGTAGTTATTTACATTGTTTTGAGTATCATAAAGAATATTGTGAACAACTTTGTTTATAATTTTGACTTGCTTGACTTTCTTTTTTAAATATATTTTTATTGATTTCAGAGAGGAAGGGAGAAGGGAGAGAGAGAAACATCAATGATGAGAGAGAATCATTGATCTGCTGCCTCCTGCACACCCCTTACTGGGGATTGAGCCCGCAACCCGGCATGTGCCCTTGACTGGAATCAAACCTGGGATCTTTCAGTCTGCAGGCTGACACTCTATTCACTGAGCCAAACCAGCTAGGACTTGCCTGACTTTCTTAAGTAAGAATTACTTTGGAAAGGATAGAGAAATTGTTAGGACTAAATTGATTTCCAAATCTCTTTACAGGAAGGTTGAGATATATGGCACCATTTATAGAAATATAAAAGAATATCTATATCATCATTGATTTCACTCTCCTTAGCATTGACTTAAAAATATAATATCAGACAGGCAGAAAGAGCTAGTTATTTCACTTAATTAGTGTATTTTGAATGTTAGTGATGTTCAATGTTCTTTATATTTATATTAATTGCACATATTATTCTCTATTGTGGAGTGTTTAGTCATATAATTTACGTAAGTATCTACTGACATCTTGCTGTGTCTTTTTTTAATCATTTGACCTCATAAAAGCAGTCACCTGTTGTTTGTCAACTTGTCACATTATTTTCCCCTGCTGATTTCTGACCTGTAATTTTTTATGAAGGTATATGCATGCACACACATAAACACACATTTTTAAATTTGGGTTTATAAAAGTACCTTTTTCCTTTTTTTTTAATTCCATCTCTATATTTTGAAAATTCTTAGAGACCAAATAAATATTTCTTATTTTTTTCTAGATTTTTCTAGTTTTATTTTAAAATATTTCTTTTAAATTCAACTGAAAATTATTTCATTGCATGAAGTTATGGAGCCTAAATGAATTGTCCCAGGATGAACTCTTGTTTCTTTTGTTTCTGCTTAAATTAGAGGGGAAAAAGGGGGGAAATCTGTAATACTTTCAACAATATAAATAAATAAAAAATTAAAAAACTCAGATGATTTTAAACCAAAGATAGCTCAACAACAACAAAAGAAACATGAAACTACACCATTTTTAACATTGTAAGTTAAATACATCCCTCCCATGGTGGAGACCAAAGAGAAATATTAATGTGTATCAGTAGATATTACAGTTACAAATACAATATATAAAAAATTAGTAACTTTACTATATGTGTTTACTACAAGTTTCTTTTTGGAAACTGCTTCTATTCTGTTTATCTTTCTCTCTATTCTTACACCAGCACCTCAATTCTTTGAATACTTAAACTCTTTGATGCATCTTAATACCAAACACTAGTACCCTTCATAATTTCATGTATACTCTATTCGTAAGTTTACTACCCTACTAATTGTAACATATACTGAACTGGATAAATCTGTTATGTCTTTAGGAATTTAGATACTAAAGAAGAGATAAGAAATGCCTTATAATACAGAGAAAAGGGACAAATGCCACAAAAAAAATTTAAAGAAAATGTTATAGAAAATATTACTTTTTTTCTGGGATAGAATTATTCTGCTTTCACTTATCAAACTCAAGTGAGACTATAGACTTCATGAAAAAACTTTCCTAATTTCAAAAATGATACACACTCAAGGAAAAACAACTAGAAAATACTTCCAATCAAGGTAGCAGAGTAGGTAAATGCTGGCTCACCTCCTCCCAAGGTCACATCAAAATTACAACTGAATTCTAGAACAGCCACTCTTGAGAACCACTGGATTAGTTGGACAGAACACCTATAACTAAGGCTATCAAGTTGAGACTGTTGGATGGGCAGGGACGTGACATGGTGCTGGTCCCAACCCACAGTTAAGAATAGGGAAGATATCTTGACTGCAGAGGACCGCCCTCCACCTCTCCAACGTACACACCCAAGAAGTGTAGACCTTGAGGAAAAAAAGATGCCTACAACATCTAGGTTCAAATTAAAACTAACAAAATAAAACAGAGCCCAGCAGTCATTTCTACACAAGGGCCCCTCATGCAAACTGCACTTCAGAAAGAAGCTTGCTCTGAACTGCTTGCCTCTGCACTGAACTGCTTGCCTCTGCACTGAACTGCCTGCCTGCACTGTGTTTCTGCCATCTGAACCAGCCCTTATAAAAGAGTTCCTGGAATCCTATCTCAACCAATAGGACTAAAGCTTCCTCTACCCAATCAGAGCTGTGCAGCTATATCCCCCTTCAGTTTTTTCACTGACTAATTAGAGTGGCTCCATTTTGACCAATCACGACAGTGTCTTTTGGACCAATCAAACTTCGAGGATTGGGACTCCTCATTTGCATTAGGACAAACCAATCAGGAACCAGGGGTGGGGACTTCTGTCTATATAAGTCAGTTCCCTTCTAGCTCTTGGAGAGCACTTACCCTTTCCACTGAAGGCTGAAGAATGTGTATCCACTGGAGCAGACCAGCACAAGCAGAGCAGAGCAGAACTGTTTAGCCAAAGAGGGGCCTTGCCCCAGGACCACCTCTCCCAGGCCCTCCTAACAGCCATGTTATTTCACAGCTGTGCTGTGTCACAATTGAGATGTTTGGATTGCATAAAGTTTTCTTTTTCACTGCACCCCAAACTGGGGAGTCCTGTTGAATTGATTCCATAACCATCGGTTGACAGAAGCAAGAGTTCCCAGCTCCACACCAGGCTCCCCAGCTCAGCACCAGTGACAGGAAGAGGAATCCCCACCATGTCTGTGAAAGTCAGCGGGGATTCTATCCGGGCGAGAAAGAGGGCTGCTGTACATCCACGGGGCTCGAGTACAGACTCACTGGCTCACAAAGAGTTGCCCTAAGCCCCAGAAATGGGACAGACACTTAGAAAGTACCAGGGACACATGAAGGAAGAGGAACTGTCTGGCTTCAGGATGAGAATGGGAGGGGCAGCCCTCTCTGGGAAGGAAATGCTGGCAGGCACTATTGTTTCTCTGTTGAACTCTCCTCACACACAGCCATAGGCACTGAATCTGAGTAGTCATTAACCTGGCTGACACTGCTTTAGCCCCATCCTGCTGATTCCCTGAGACCCTGCCCCATCCATCTTGTGCAACTTGCATAGAATAGTCACTTTTTCCGTGACTGTTCTATACAAGCGGCCAGCTCGGCCCATACTGTGGACTTTTCTAAAACATCTCAAAGATCCACAAACCCCAAAAAAGCAGCAGCTGGCCTTGGCATGCCCTGTGCCTCTTGCTAAATGGCTCCAAGCCTGGCATTAGTGGCAGCCAACCTCAGTTCACAGCATAACCACTCCCAGGTGCTTCCAAGTTCAGGAAAGGCAATGGTCAACTGTAGATCACTTTGTAGCTCCAGACACAGGTCGCAGCTAATTGTGGCCTATACTGAAGGCCCTTTCAAGAGGCTCCAGATCCAACACACCTTGTAGCTGGCTTCAGATCACACCAGAGAACCACCCAATTAGCACCACAAATGACACACCCAAAGGGTAGACTTGGCAGGCAGAGTCCCACTAAAATAAGTTCTGCTTTAGGGAGTCAGCCCCCTACCAAAAGCTTATGTGCTGTAGCCAGTTCTCACAGCCAGCCAGCTTGAAGGTCAGTCTCCACCCACTGATGTGCCAACAGCGATCTAGTCTCAACTGCAATAGGAGAGCACACACTACTCACACAAGGACCACCGCTGGAGTACCCACAAGATATCTACCACGTAAGATCACGTTACAAAGACTGGGGACACATAGCAGATCTACCTAATACATAGAAACAAACACAGGGATACAGCTGAAATGAGGACATAAAGAAACACGTCCTTAATAAAGAACAGTGCAAAACCCCAGGAAAAGAACTAAATAGGGAGAACCAAGATGGCGGCATAGGTTAACTCCGGAGTTTGCTGCCTTGAACAACTACTTCAAAAGTGAAACTAAAAGACGGAACGGACATCACCCAGAACCACAGGAACGCTGGCTGAGTGGAAGTCCTACAACTAGGAGGAAAGAGAAACGCATACGGACACTCAGAGGAGGCGCAGTGCTGAAGTCAAATTCTGAGGTGCGGAGTGCGCGGAGCGGGCTGGCGGCGGAGGGCGCGGCTGGCGTTTTCAATCAGGAGGGAGTCGCAGACTCTGAGCTCCAGATACGGGCGAGTCTTTAGGGACCCAGACTCAAACGGGAGAAGCGGGACTGTCTGGCTTCGGTCAGAGCGAGTGCAGCTTTCTCTCCGAGGTTTGCAGCCGTTGCTGGGACTCAGAGAGGCAGAGCCCCTGGGGACAGGACTGAGAGCCGCCATAACTGATCTCTCTGGCCCACCCTATTGATCCTGTGCGACCCGCCCCGCCCAAGCCCTGCACAGAGGCATTTGCCGGATAGCCTCAGGCAAAGGCTAGATTAGCACCTCCCTAGAGGACAGAAGTTCTCTCACTGCAGACACAGCTGATTCTCACAGCCACTTGGCCTGGAGGTCAAACCCTCCCTGGTATTAACTACAGCAATCAAGGTTTAACTATAAGACTGCGCACAAAGACCACTAGGGGGTGCACCAAGGAAGCATAACAAAATGCGGAGACAAAGAAACAGGACAAAATTGTCAATGGAAGATATAGAGTTCAGAACCACATTTTTAAGGTCTCTCAAGAACTGTTTAGAAGCCGCCGATAAACTTAATGAGATCTACAAGAAAACTAATGAGACCCTCGATGTTATATTGGGGAACCACCTAGAAATTAAGCATACACGGACTGAAATAACGAATATTATACAGACTCCCGACAGCAGACCAGAGGAGCGCAAGAATCAAGTCAATGATTTGAAATGCGAGGAAGCAAAAAACACCCAACCGGAAAAGCAAAATGAAAAAAGAATCCAAAAATGCAAGGATAGTGTAAGGAGCCTCTGGGACAGCTTCAAGCATACCAACATCAGAATTATAAGGGTGCCAGAAGATGAGAGAGAGCAAGATATTGAAAACCTATTTGAAGAAATAATGACAGAAAACTTCCCCCACCTGGTGAAAGAAATGGACTTACAGGTCCAAGAAGCACGGAGAACCCCAAACAAAAGGAATCCAAAGAGGACCACGCCAAGACACATCATCATTAAAATGCCAAGAGCAAAAGATAAAGAGAGAATCTTAAAAACAGCAAGAGAAAGAAACTCAGTTACCTACAAGGGAATACCCATACGACTGTCAGCTGATTTCTCAACAGAAACTTTGCAGGCCAGAAGGGAGTGGCAAGAAATATTCAAAGTGATAAATACCAAGAACCTACAACCAAGATTACTTTATCCAGCAAAGCTATCATTCAGAATTGAAGGTCAGATAAAGAGCTTCACAGATAAGGAAAAGCTAAAGGAGTTCATCACCACCAAACCAGGATTATATGAAATGCTGAAAGGTATCCTTTAAGAAGAGGAAGAGGAAGAAAAAGGTAAAGATACAAATTATGAACAACAAATATGCATCTATCAACAAGTGAATCTAAGAATCAAGTGAATAAATAATCTGATGAACAGAATGAACTGTTGATTATAATAGAATCAGGGACATAGAAAGGGAATGGACTGACTATTCTTGTGGGGGAAAGGGGTGTGGGAGATGCAGGAAGAGACTGGACAAAAATCGTGCACCTATGGATGAGGACAGTGGGTGGGGAGTGAGGGTGGAGGGTGGGGCGGGAACTGGGAGGAGGGGAGTTATGGAGGGGAAAAAAAGAGGAACAAATGTAATAATCTGAACAATAAAGATTTAATTAAAAGAAGAAGAAAAAATAAAAAAAAAGAACTAAATAAAATGGAGACAAACTATCAACCAGATATAGAGCTCAAAGTATTAGTTATTCTGGGGAAGGAAATAAACACGGAATTCCAGGAAGCACAGAGTCCCAAACAAGATGAACCCAAGACACATCATAACTAAAATGAGACAAAGAGAGATATTTCATGCAAAGGAAACAAAATAAAAAACTGGTAACGATACTTACATCAGGCAAAATATTATACAAAATAGACTTTAAAACAAAGGCTATAACAAGAGACAAAAAGGGCATTTCATAATGGAAAAGGAATCAATCCAAGAACAGGATGTAACTCTTGTAAACATTTATGCACCCAATGTAGGCGAATCTAAATGTCTAAAGCAAATATTGGAATTGATATAATATTGAATGTCAACCATAATTGAAAAATTAAATTTAAGATAATTGGAAAACTCAGACAAGGATAAAGGGGGGGAAATTGCAAGTTTGGTACCAGCTATTACCGTTTTTAACATTTTAGGGTAAGTCTTTTCAATCAACATCCTATGTATGTGTATGTTTGTATAATCATACTGAGAATGCTGCTGTACAGTCTACTCTCTCAGTTAACATTATGAATACTTTGCAGGTAATTTAAAATAACCACTTCAGACTTTATTGACTAATATATCATAATTTACTTAGTTTCCTGGTATTTGACCAATGTTGCTTCCAGTGTTTTACTCTTAAAAATAATGAAGCAGTTAACCTGTTTATAAAAACTACATAATTATTTCTGTGGAATAAAATTCTGAATCAAATGATAATTACATTTTCATGGTATTTGATACAATATTATCAAACTATCACCCAAGAATTTTCTAGCAATTTATTTTCCCAGCAGTGGCGGATGAGTTTCCACAGGTGGGAAGACATTGATTATTGTCATTAAATTCTTTAGCAATCTGATTGGAGAAAACAAAGTTTTAACTTTGTTTCAATATACAGTTTGGGGATAAGTAATCAAGATGATATGGATCTATTTTAAAGGTAGCACTTACTTTGGCCAAGGTGTCCATGATGAATTTTCTGGTTTCCTTGGTGTTTTCTAGGGTATACCAAAAAGAACTTCACTTGTGGACTCTGCTCTTGTACAAACAGGGTCAAGTACTTATAGTCTTTATACACTGAAACTCATTAAAAATCATTACACAATATGCAGGAACCAGAGAGGTGAGGTGATGGGCAAACGTGTGAAAGTAAAGGACAGAAAGAAATGTAAAGCAATCATTATGGAGGGGTTTGAGAGGGAGGATGCTAAATGAGGAAAGAAGTAGTTTGAAGGTAGCAATGGTGACTTAAAAAGAAAGCATGACAGATATGAACAACCAAATAAGGTCAAGGGCAGAAATGCAACTGGGAGCAGAAACTCAAATCAATTAAACTTCGGTAGGATTTGCCTCTCTCTTATGTGAGTCAGTACAGCATAGTGGTTAAAAGCATGGACACTAGCACTAACAGACTTGCATTCAAGTCTTTGTTTTGTCTTTTACCTGCTATGAAAGAAGGCAAGAAATCCAACCTCGCTGTGCTTCAGTTCCCCCCTCAGTAAGGTGAGGGTGATTATAGTAGTTCCTACCTCATAGGTTTGTTATAAGCACTAAGAGAGTTAACATCTGATAAATGTTTAGAACTGTGTCCAGCCCATAGCATGGCATGACTGTTTGTTTTCCGTTATTACTGTGATGTCTCTCAGTACACTGATTTCATTTTCTCACCACCAGCTTGCTTTTGCCAAATACGAGAAATATGGTCACAAAAAGACCATTTGATTCTTAAATCTAACAACTGCAACAAGACAGTTCAGGAAGTCTGTCTCTCATCTTAAGTAAAAAATGTAAGGAAGGCTCTCCTTGCTCATTTTTGATCAGGTGCTCACTCCTGGACCAATGACATCTAGCCAGAGTTGTGGGTTTGGGGTAGAATTTGGCAGCTACTGCCACAGCCAAGTTGATTCCCCTGAGCAGCTGAAGGTGGGTGGGGAAAATCACAGGGCAGGTGGGTTCCATTGTAAATTCTTGTTCACCAAGATCAAATGAAGTCTCAACATTGCTTGACAATCCAACATTGTCCTAGCCAAGCTGCTGTGCAATTTCCTGAAATAACTGGCAGTCTTTCAACACTCATGTCAAATATCTGACTATCCCCCCCATCCTCCTCCATTCCCCTTTCACTCAGGAGATAAACTTACAATACAGATAATTCATCCAGTAGCTCCATATCCAATTCATTAACAAGTTCTGCCAGCTCTACCTCCAATATATTTCTCAAATTTGTTAGTGTTTAATGTCTAAATCCCTCCTCTAGAATATAATTTTTTTTAGAATAATGTTCTTGAATCTCTTGTTATATTTCTCTACTGAAAGTGTCTGGAAAAGTGTCTAATACATAGTAAGAGCTCAATCAGTATACATTAAATGAATTAAATGGAAGTTATCAGATAGGATCTCCCTTAGGTGCTAATTACTAGTCATGTATCTGCATCTATACTCATATTATCCTCCTTCCTCATCACCTATCTCTGCTTAGGAAACTCAGTGTTAATAATTTTTTCTCCTCTCAATGTGACCTGTCAACCCTTTAATGTATCATCCCTTCACTAAAAAGAAAAACAGAAACAAACTTCTCAAAGCTCCTTTGAGAGTCAAAATGGATATTGATGTGCCACTTTTAATTGAGGGCTAAGAGTTCTGAGCCAAATATTACTAATTAGGGCTTTGGTTGACTGGCCTTGATAAATTATAATTGTTCTGAAGAAAATGAGACTTTGCAATTCAACTAACCTGTGGGTTGACTTTCAAGTTTAAATAATTAGAACTTGCCAAGGTATAATTTGACAGTAGTTTTTTCTTTGTAGCTTTGGGAAGTTTCTGGAGTGATTCAGGAGGTGTATGGTAGGATTACAAAGTCAGCAATAAATCAGGGTCATAGATTTTTAAGAAAAGACCTATTATACTTGTCTCCTTTTCCTCACCCCCCTCTTACTCCTTCACATGTGCAACTAGGTTTTGTACCCCCAGCACATCAAGCAGCCATATCTAATGTTATCAGCAGTCTCCTTTTCCGTAAAGCCAATGGCCATCTTTTTCAGCGTTCATTCTGACAGCTTATTACTACTGATTGCCCCCTTATTGAAACTCACTCTTCTTTTGACTTCTTGGCTTCACACTCTCCTAGTTTTTCTTCTATTGTATGTAGCTGTTCCTTTTCTGACTTCTAAAAATAATCTTTATCACCTTTTTCTTGGCCATTAAGTTTTCCCACCCAGGTTCCTGACTTTGGCAGAGCAGACTTGCTGAAGTTGAGAATTCAGACTCCTTTGGAGTTCCTGTACCCCTGTAAGTAAGTTTTAGGCATGATTGATTCTCAGTTATGGTCTGCCTCCAACTTCAGGAGGTTAGGAATAAAATGCCTAGGTTGGAACTGCTCTTTTGTACTTTGTCCTCTTCCTAAACCATCATATTCAGTGTGGATAACTTTTAGACAAGATACTTATCATGCCCCTCACCCAGGCTGGCCAGGCATCCCAGTAGGGACCCCCACCCTGAAGGGGGTGTGACCAGCCTACAAACACCCATTAGCCACTCACCCAGGCTGGCCAGGCACCCCAGAAGGACCCCCACCCTGATCCAGGACACCCTTCAGAGCAAACCAGCCAGCCCCGACCCATGCACCAGGCCTCTATTCTATATAATAAAAGGGTAATATGCAAACTGACCCTAACAGCAGAATGACTGGGGATGACTGGTCACTATGACACATACTCACCACCAGGGGACAGACGCTCAATGCAGGAGCTGCCCCCTGGTGGTCAGTGAGCTCCCACAGGGAGAGCTCTGCTCAGCCACAAGCCAGGCTGATGGCTGCCAGTACAGCAATGGTTGTGGGAGCCTCTCCTGCCTCCTCAGCAGTGCTAAGGATGTCAGACAGCAGCTTAGGCCTGCTCCCCGCTGGCAAGTGGACATCCCCTGAGGGCTGCCGGGCTGCCAAAGGGATGTCTGATTGCCATCTTAGGCCCAATCCCCCAGGGAGCAGGTCTAAACCAGCAAGTGGTCATCTCCTGAGGGGTCCCAGACTGCAAGAGGGCACAGGCCCGGCTGAGGGCCCCCTCCTCCCTCCGAGTGCACAAATTTTTGTGCACCAGGCCTCTAGTTATTAATAGAAGGAAGGAAGCTAGTTATTAATATAAGGAAGAAAGCAAAAGGGAACTAAAGAATAAGCCTAATAACCTGGGAAGCTGAAGCAGGTAGCAGGACTCAGGCCAGGGAAAAGTCAGAGTTGAGTTAGATAGTCTGAAGAGTCCTTTGTTCTTTAGGGGAAACAAGAAATTATAGGGCAGAATAAGGAAAGGTTTGGGACAGTGCTTTTAGAGCTTCCCACTCTCTACCTCCCTGAGGGTGTATTAATTCCTTTAAAGCAAATTAAAAGTCTTGCCATCATGTTTGAACTTCTCCAGGTGTGTGTCTGAAATTCTTTTCTCATGACACTGAAAAGCACTCATTTCTCACCAGGAACAGGTTGGCAACTCTGCCAGGGCTGGAGAAGCAGCCAGGTGTGGTGGGATCTGGGACCCTTCAGTTGGCCAGAAGCCCAGCCTGGCATCCGTGTCCTCACCTCGATCTCCTGCCTGCCTCTCTCACTTTTTTCTTTATTCCACCTTTTGTCCAGGTGTTTTCGAGCCACAAATTTATGGTGGGCACAGGTCAGGATTTAAATGCCATTAGGGTGCCTGCCACCAAATAAAGAAGTCACCCGTGGGGGGGATGACCTGTGTGAGATGGGCCAGAGGCACTAGGCTGCCTGCCCGAACCAAGACAAATTCAACCAAATTGGACAGATACAGGCAAAAAAATGAAAATAGACCACCAACTTACACCATACACAAAAATAAACTCAAAATGGATAAAGGTTTTAAACGTAAGAGGGGAAACCATAAAAATATTAGAGGAATCCACACGCAGCAAAATCTCAGACATATGCCAAAGCAATTTCTTCACCGATACAGCTCCTAGGGCATTGAAAACTAAAGAGAAAATAAACAAATGGGACTACATCAAAATAAAAAGCTTCTGCACAGCAAAAGAAACAATCAACAAAACAACAAGAGAGCCCACTGCATGGGAGAACATATTTGCCAATATTTCACCGATAAGGGTTTAATCTCCAACATTAACAGGAAACTCATACAACTTAACAAAAGGAAGATAAACAACCCAATCAAAAAATGGGCAACAGACCTAAATAGATACTTTGCGAAAGAGGACATAAAGAAGATAAAGAATGCCAAGTGACATATGAAAACATGCTCAAAGTCACTAATCATCCGAGAGATGCAAATCAAAACAACAATGAGGTACCATCTCACACATGTCAGAATGGCTATCATCAACAAATCAACAAACAACATGTGTTGGCGAAGATGTGGAGAAAAGGGAACCCTCGTGCACTGCTGGTGGGAATGCAGACTAGTGCAGCCACTATGGAGAACAGTATGGAGTTTCCTCAAAAACTAAAAATGGAACTCCCATTTGACCCAGTGATCCCATTTCTAGGAATATATCCCAAGAAGCTAGAAACACCAATCAGAAAGGATATATAAACCCCTATGTTCATAGCAGCACAATTTATCATAGCTAAGATTTGGAATCAGCCTAAGTGCCCATCAGCAGATGAGTGGATTAAAAAACTGTGGTACATCTACACAATGAAATACTGTGCTGCGGTAAAAAAGAAGAAATTCTTACCATTTGCAACAGAATGGATGGAATTGGAGAGCATTATGCTAAGCGAAATAAGCCAGTCAGAGAAAGATGAATACCACATGATCTCACTCATTTGTGGAATATAATGAACAACATAAACTAATGAACAAAAACAGATCCAGAGACAGAGAAGCGTCGATCAGGCCATCAAACCTCAGAGGGAAGGTAGGGGAGGGTGGGGTAAGGGGGAGAGATCAACCAAAGGACTTGTATGCATGCAGATAAGCCTAACCAATGGACACAGACACCAGGGGTTTGAAGGCATGAGTGGGGAGATATGGGGGGGAAGGGAGGGCCATGGGGGAATAAGGACACATATGTAATACCTTAATCAATAAAGAAAAAAAAAGACAAATTCAACTACTGAGAAACTCTAGTTCGCAAAGACAGCCCAAACCTGAGGCAATTCCCAGACAGGATTAGTGGAAGACACTGGTATGCTCGAGTCTTTTTCTAATGGCATCTCACACTCCTTGTTTAGCCTCTGCTGCCCATCTGAGTGGTATTTTAGTGCCATTTTGGCCCTTGGGTGGGGGACGACATTACTGATCTTTTTTACAGGCTGTCAGGTCAGGGGTAGGCTTTATATCCTTTTTGCTGTATGAGCCCCTCCCAGCAGCTCCCTCTGGTGCCTGGAGCTGAAGGGCTGCCCTCCTTTGCCTAGCCTGCCCACTCTGGCCCAGGATTCCCTTCCTTCCATTGCTTCTTCCCTGCACTGGCTGCCACCTGCTGCCTCTGGCTAGGGCAGTGATGGCGAACCTTTTGAGCTCGGCGTGTCAGCATTTTGAAAAACCCTAACCTAACTCTGGTGCCATGTCACATATAGAAATTTTTTGATATTTGCAACCATAGTAAAACAAAGATTTATATTTTTGATATTTATTTTATATATTTAAATGCCATTTAACAAAGAAAAATCAACCAAAAAAATGAGTTCGCGTGTCACCTCTGACACGCGTGTCACCTCTGACACGCGTGTCACCTCTGACACGCGTGTCACCTCTGACACGCGTGTCACCTCTGACACGCGTGTCATAGGTTCGCCATTACTGGCGCTAGAGCTTGGGCAGGCTGCCACTGCCACTTTCTTGGGACCCAGGACACGGAACCCATCTGGGGGTTTGGGGCTGGGCAGCTTTGGTAGAATTCTTACTGGTCCATGTGCCTCACTTATCTCCATCCTCCCCCAACAAGAACTGGTAACTCTGCACAGTGGCTTTACACTAAGACATTTCTTCACCCTAAGGAGCGAAGCTTCCCAGCCTCAATTTGCTCTGGTTGCATGTTTGGTAAAACACCTCATATCGTGCCCTGGGGACTTGGTTTCTGAGCACCTCAGGTTTGGGATGGAGCAAGGAACTTGCTGGTAAAATATGGGGCATTGAGATGTTTATCCAGATTTGTGAGGAGCCCTCAAGCCTCGCCAGAGGCTCTCTTCACTTGTGGCCCTGGCTGGTCTCTCCCTACTGGGGGCAATTTTAGAACAGGGAAAACCGGATCTTCAGAGATCTTGGGTCTTAACAACAACCAATCCTGAGGTCTGGCCCCCTGAGGTCATAACTGTGGGGCATAAAGCTTTTCAAGAAGGTCTCAGCCTTCTGTGTGGGAAGGGCCAGATTTGAGTCTCGGGTCACTGAGACAGACAGTGGGGAGTCTTGCATCAACCTAGGTTCTGATGACACAGCTGCAGAGCTTGGGAAATTGAGGACACTCATGTTTTTCCTCAGCTACCCAATTACCTCCCTCTTTTACAGGAAGGAATTTTCTGTCCTCAAGACAAATAGGTAAGGTTGCCTTCACAATGGTCTCCATAATTGAAGGTCTAGAGTAGACTCAGAGATTCCAATACAAGCATCTCCACTTGATCATCCACCCTCACATCTCTTGGATTATTCAGATGTCTGATGACTGTCTGGAACGAAACCTCCTCTGCCTCCTACAGGAGGTGTCAGAAGGGCGGGGCATCACCTGATCCACACACCCTTCTCTTTGCTAGATTTAAGAGATTGCAAGGCAGGACTAGGTTGATTCTAAGAGGACCCTACAAGACTCATAGGGGAATTTCAGACTATAACTCAAACCGATAAGGGGGGAGATTTGTAATCTGATAGATAGAGCACCTGAATTAATCTGGAAAATAATCATATTATTGTAAATCGTAAAACACATATACTTATGTAAAAGGTGTTACGTTTCTTATATGTACACTAGAGGCCCAGTGCACAAATTCATGTACCAGTGGGGTCCCTTGGCCTGGCCTGCAGGATCAGGCTGAAACCAGCTCTCCAACATCCCCCACAGTGTCCTGGATTGCAAGAAGGTGCAGGCCAGGCCAAGGGACCCCACCAGTGCACGATCAGGGTCAGGGAGGGACACAGGAGGTTGGCCAGCTGGGGAGGGACTGCGGGAGGGCTTCAGGGCCTGTCTGGCTCATCTCTAGCATATTATGCTTTGATTGGTTGAACGGCTGACTGGTTGACTGGACACTTAGCACATTAGGCTTTTATTATATAGGACTAGAGGACTGGTGCATGAAATTTGTGCACGGGGGGCGGGGGGGGGGGGTGTCCCTCAGTCCAGCCTGCACCCTCTCCAATCTGGGACCCTTTGGGGGATGGCCGACTGCTGGCAGTAGGACATCCCTCTCACAATCCGTGACTGCTGGCTCCTAACCACTTCTGCCTGCCAGCCTGATCATCCCCTAACTGCTCCCCTGCCAACCTGATAGATGCCTAATTGCCCCCCTACTGGCCTGGTAACCTCCTAACTTCCCTCCTGCCAGCATGGTTGCCCCTTAACTGCCCCCTTGCCAGCCTGATTGTCCCCTAACTGCCTCTGCCTCGGCCCCCCGCCACTATGGCATATTGCCCTTTTATTAGTATATATAGGGGGTTAAGTTTCTTATATGTGAAGAGGGGGTTAAGTTTCTCTTAAGTTTCCTTTTCAAGCAATTGAGAAGGTGACTCAGTTGTGAATCCAGCAATCAGAATTAATAAACATGGTCAGACCAACCCACCAGGAGTAAAAACATCATCTCATCAACATCATCTCATCGCCTGATGAGTAAAGGACAATAGCTGACTTCTGGGGACCTCTAGGGCTACATGTAGCCACATTCCATTCCCTAGCCCACTCCCCTTCATAATCCTGTCCCCTGCACCCTGCTGTAAGACAGGGTTTGAATGCATGTAAGCACCCTGTCTTCTTGGTTAGCAAGCCTGCTCAATAAACGCCTAATATGATTCAACCCTGCCTTTGTTATTGGACACAGCAACAGGCAGCCTGAGCCCAACCAGGGGTTTCTCGGTAACAAAACCTATGAATTAATCTGGAAGGACTTAACCGTCCTTCTCTCCCAATGCTGCCAACTTGAGGAAAGGCTCTAGATTTGAGGGGCTGCCCAGAAATATGCCGAAACTTTACATTCATCCCAGCCAAACAGATTCCCTGTAGAAATGACCGCCGTCCCCCAGACTGATCCCAGTTGGTCTTAAACCAGGGCAAGTAGGACTTGCCTACAGAGACCATATGGTTTTCTGCCTTCTAGAAGGCATGAAAAGAAGTAGCATCAAGGCTGTCAGTTAGGATAAAGCAAGAGCAGTTACTCAGCTCCCAGAGGAGAACGCTCTCTTTTCCATTCTCCTCTAACCAAGCCATTGACAAGTATCCCAGCATAGATTGGATTGGCTAGGAGGAGAAACAGTGCTAGCGATACCCTTTGTTAATCAATCTGCCCTTGATATTCGGAGGAAATTGCAGAGACTAGTACTATGTCCGCAAATCCCAGTAAAGAATTAGTAGATGTGGCTTTTTCTGCCTTCGACATTCAAGATCAAGTTGAGGAAAAGAAAGAATAAAAACCTGTCAATCTTTTGGCAGCTGCCTTATGGTTGGCAATGTCACCTCAGGGATGGCCCACAGGTCGCCCCCGGCCCCAGAAGTTGCCAGAAGAGGGAGTGTTACTCCTGTAGGAACCCAGCATGTCCTGAAAGGGGCTGCAGAGCAATGGCCCCAGCTACGACACCTTGCTCCCTCCATACGAAAAAGGGGCACTGGGAGAGGAACTGTCTCCTGTCCTGAGGAGGTCGGGTAGAGAGCCCCTCTCAGAAAATGGTACCAGGGTTGTCGGATGCTCCCAGAAGCAACACCACAATCAAAAGTTAAAAGCTAAGAATGAGCAGTGCTGGCATTTGACTCCAAAGCTTAGGCGGGAAATACCAGCATCTCTAGGAGACCCAGCTGTTTCCTTTTTGCCTGGAGGCCTCATAATCGATAAGAATATTGTAACTGGCAGAAATCACCCTCAGTCCAAATCCTTCATTTTTTTTTGGGGGGGGGGGTAAATTACTTCCCCCAAATGCTGAGGTGAATATAAGTTTTAAACTATCTAGAAAGAAAAATAAATGTAACACTTACATACATGCATAAATAGTCTGTGAACTTCAAAGCATGCTGGGGGATGTGGTTCAAAATGAAGAGTTGGGGAGGGAATTTAGTACTAAGACATAGAACTCTGGGCCAGAAATTTAAATTTCTAGAGAAATTTGGAAAACACCCACATTAGTTACTATTAATTACTGTACAGTTAGCATTTCATTTTCATTCTAACACTGCAGCCAAGTTGTTAGGGAGCTGAAATGCTTGCCAGTGATGCTGTGTCTGTGGAGCTGGGAACCTTGCCATGAAGAGCACTGAGAGGGGATTTTGTTTGCGTGTCTCCTGAGGGTCTTGGGAAATAGCCTAAGAGAAGCCAAACTCCAAAACCACAAACATGTTCACGCCCGTCTTCTCCGTGAGAGCCAGAATACGAACATTCTGAATGTCCCAAGTCTGAATGTCACAAGTGTTTTGGTGACTTGTTTTAAATTATTCTGTTGATGTGATTAACTGAGATAATGTAGAAACACCAAATGTTCATACTACTTTAAAAAAATATGAGGTAATACAAATTCTATTATTGTAAGAAAATTAAAATGTCTTAAAAACTAAAAATGCTACTTTAATGATGGAGATATTCCTCCTCAAAATTTATAATATTGTTATTTCCCATCAAAAACACAAATTACAATCAATATCTAATATTTATGGAGTGATAAATTTTCTGGCTACTTTGCATACATTGTCTCATTGAATTCAGTCCTTAAATGAAAGAATGAGATGGTATCATGTTCATGAACATTGAGCAGGGGTGGAGAACCTTTTTTCTGCCAAGGGCCATTTGGGATATTTATAACATTACTTGAGAGCCATACAAAATCAGCCTGCTATATTGGGTCACACATTTAATTAACTCATCCCACCCCTGAGCTAGAGGAAGACACTAAGAATTATAGATTCATATAAATTTCCCAAGATGAAACCACTAGTGGTAGAGCCAGTATTCCTGGAGGCCTAACTCCAGTTTAATAACCTGCCTAGCAATAGTAATAAGGGCTAATATCTTTGTCACACCCTCAATGCTCCAGGTGCTGCTCTAAGTGTTTTACCTTTAATCCTCACCCTAACTCTGTGGTAGGTTCACTATCATCCCTTTTAGAGCTGCATATTTCTCATCAATGTCTTTCCCATCACTAAAGCCACTTTCCGGTTTTTATAGCACATTTTCACAGAACATGTCAACTTTATTTTTATCTAAGTTGATTGCAGCACCTTTTCAAACAAGAGTTGAAACAGTGCTGGAACTTAGATTCCCAGACACATTCCCTACCAAAGTCTTTGGCTTACACCAGCATGTGCCAGGGATGCTCAGTACCTGAGCATATCCATTTCCTGGAGCTTCCCCATCCTAGTCCTGGAGAATCCCTTCTCTCTCTCCAGGGTGAGAGCACCCGCTCCCTAGATCCCATGTCTTTGTCTTGAATTAATTTATCAATTTTGAGGAAGTTCAACAGGTAGGACTCTAAGACAAGTGCAGTGGGGGATAAATTTTTAAAAAATATATTTTTATTGATTTTAAAGAGGGAGAGATAGAAATATCAATGATGAGAGAGAAATATTGATCAGCTGCCTCCTGCACGTTCCTTCCTGGGGATCAAGTCTACAGCCCTAGCATGTGCTATTGACTGAAATTGAACCTAGAACTCCTCAGTTGGCAGGCTGACTCTCCATCTACTGAGCCAAACCAGCTAGGGCTGGGGCTGAGGGGTAAATTTCTCGAAATCTTTTATGTTTCTGTTAGACTTTCATTTCTGCTATGATAATTTTGTTTATTTATCATTATTATTATTATTATTATTATTATTATTTTAGAGCGAGAAAGGAATGGGGAGACAGAAATATCACTTTGTTATTCCACTTACTTATGCACTCATTGGTTGTTTCTTCTATGTGCGCTGACTGGGAATCAAACCTTCAACCTTGGCCTATTTAATCAATCTGCCCCATAAAAAAGTTTCTTTGAGAAGGCTAACCCCTATTTTGTAAAACTACTGTTTGGAATTCTCTGCTATTTTTTAGAGAGCCTCTTATTCTGAAAAAATAACTTTGCTTTCTAGCCTGCTTGAATAATGAGGAAGATAAACTTAGCTGTCTGACCTTGTAGGCCAGATACTAGATACGCCCATACTCTCATGCCATGCCAGGTGTATTTTTTAATTGGATAGAACTGTGTTGTTTTCAAGGCCACCAGCGAGATAACCACTAAACACACATAGGGCTGGCTCTTTAATAAAAAGGAAAGTTCTGCTTGCAGCTCTGCTTAGAATTTGAATTCATTTTTCTCTAAATCCAACAGTGAATAAAGTGTAATTCCAAGCTCTCTAAGCAGGTTTGATTTTTTTTCTGGTTTTCTGAAACACCTTTATCCAATATTTGTGAAAGCCTTGATGAGAGACATGATAATCGTACTCAATAACATTCTTTAATAATTTGTAAGTACTTGAAATGAGGGTTTTCAGTTCTGAGTGCTATTGTCATGTGGTAGACAGAATTCTCAGGTCACTTCTAAGATTCGCCTGGTGTGCATGCTTAGTATGATCCCCTACACTTAAGTGGAGATGAAACCTTTGACTATAATAGACATGGGCTAGCCATACCCTTGATTAGATTAAGCTAGGTTATGTCATATGACAAATGGTGATGGCATAGTCAATTCCATGACTGTGTTATGGTATATAAACTGGAGGGGGATTGGAAGTCAGGAGATTGGAAGTGTGAGGGGCTATGGAGTGAGCCACGCTGAGATTGCTCCTGGCCTACGGCCAGCAAGAGAACAGAATCCTTAGTCCTCCAACCACAGAGAACTGAGTTTAGGCAACAACTTAGAAAAGGACCCCAAGTTCCAGAATGGAAGCTCAGCTGACACCTTGATTGCAACCTTGAGAGACCCCGAGCAGAGAAGCCAGTCTAGCCCTGCCCAGACTTTGATCTACAGAAACTGTGAGATAATTAATGTGTGCTCTTTCAAGCCACTAATTTTGTGGTACTTTGTATTGAGCAATAGAAAATACACCTGTGAAGAAATGTTTGGGGTAATTATAAGGCGCCTCCAGCTGTTAATTTTTTAAGTACATTTTCACAGATGTAGAGTAATCTTTTATGTGTAACCAAGGGAGCTGTTTGGAAGGGGATCACTTTCAGTTAGTAAGAACAGGCTTCAGGGTGTCCTGGAACTTTTGGAATGATGTGGACACATGTGAGTAGATATGCGAAAGTCATTTGTGTAAGATTTTGACTTGTAGGAAGGCATAGTACAATACTGCTTGCTAAACAAAAGTTTTAAATGGAAATTTAGTTTAAAATAGGGAAGATATGGGAGTAGAAACAAGCACAATTTAGGAAGTCCTATATACTGGCTAAATGTTAAAGGTATTTATTTCTACTTGTGATATATACACAAAGGAGTTTTAAGTAGAGCATTTAATCAACAATTTTTATAGTTCTACAAATGTAACAAGGAGACCTCAGGACTCCATTACCAACTGGGGCTAGAGGTTCCTTTCTCCCAAAGCTGACTGATGTCTGGCCCCACAACAGCGGTTCCTCTCATCCCCCAGTGCTGTAGAAGAGTGGGCTAGGGCAAGTGGGAAGTGTCAGCGTCACGAGTTGTTGTCCCAGTGGGGAGCACTGTAGTTCTTCCCTCCCTCCCTTCTTCTCTCCCAGCCTGTGGGAGAAGCTGTAAGACCTGGGCTCTCCCAGAGATTACAGAGATTTCTACTTTTGTAAGTAATGCACATTATACATTCATGATGCCTAGGCCATAAGGTGTTGTAAACCCTCAAACTGTGAATGTCTGTTATATAAATTTCCTTCCTCCCCCATTACAGGGAAATAGCTGAATATATTGAGTGACATCTTTCAAGTTCTTAATATTTACTTCTCACTTAATGTTTAGTTTTGCCACAGGCCAGGACATTCTGTTTCATAAGTCATTTTTGTTCTTATCTACTAATTTCCCAATTGCTCAGATGGTAGATGAGTTCATAACAAAAAAAAATGAAACTACTTTCAATGTTATCATTCCTTTTTTATGTAACACTAATTTTCAATGTATAAATTATCATTTAATTAGAGTTCTCCCATTTTTCTTCACTTACCAAAGTAGACAGAAATGTAATTCCTTTTGACAGATGTTTTGGAGAAAGAAATGTTTTTGTTTATTTCACAAGAATTGATGTATCTTTAATGATGTGTGGAGAACCACGAATTGAATGGAAATGTATACCCTAGGCAGCCGGCCAGCAAGGCTCAGTCATGGGCTTGAAGCTATTCTTACTGGACACGATGAAATTGGATTACTCCACACTGATGTGATTTATTGCTCATTGCAAATGTCTAAATTGGCAAAAGATGAAGCTGCAAATCAACATTGACTGGATCCCTATTCTGTGTATGGCAGTGTGTTAGGTGCTGGAGGAATGAGATACACACAACATAAGCCTTAGCACTGTAAGGCACAGACCTTGAAAGTTACCTATTGGTAAGAGATTAAAGTAAAAGTTAAACATAATTTTATATAATACTCGAGGCCCGGTGCATGAAATTCATGCATGGGAGCTGGGGGGTCCCTCAGCCTGGCCTGCACCCTCTCCAATCCGGGATCCCTCCGGGCTGCTGGCACCTAACTGCTCACCTGCCTGCTGGCCTGATCCCCTAACTGTTCTCCCCTGATGGTCTGATACTCTTAACTGCTCTCCCCTGCCTGCCTGATCACCCCTAACTGCCTCTGCCTCAGCCCTGCCACCATTGCTTTGTCCAGAAGGATGTCCAGAAGATCGTCTGGCAGATGTTCAGTCTAATTAGCATATTACCTTTTTATTAGTATAGATGCCACCTTGCCTAAAAATGCAGGTTGTTAGCAGGTTTTCCTATAGTGGAAGGGGAGGCCGCAGTAGCATCCTGGGTTCTGACCAGGGCTTATACACTCGTGCTTTATCTCAGCAGATGAAGACTCTTGGATGTACCTTGAACATTTCTATCGATTTTGCCATATCATCCTCCAAAAATGTTGAACAACTTTAAACTCCCACCAGCAACCATGCATGTGCCCTCTGTCCTACTTTGATGCCAGTATCATTGATTTCCCCCTAGAAGCTTCCCTCCCCTCAGCCAGGACTGGTTGGCACTTGAGCCAAACTCACTGTTCAGCCTGGGACTTGATTTCCTGAGATAGAATTATGGAGGAGGAAAAATAGTTTTCCTCTACCCTTTTGAGTTCTTAGCGGAGGCCCTTGTAATAAAAGACATATTACCAAGAGGAAAACAAAAGTTCATTAACATGTGTACCTCGTGTATATGTGGGATATCCCAGGGAAAAATAAATAACTCTCCAAGGTGGCTTAGAATCCAGATTTAAATACCTTCATCCTAGGGAAAGGACACGGGATATGGAGGCCTCTTAGAGGAGAGTACATGATTTTTAGGAAAGATGAATGGGTGTGGGGGAGATAGTTTGTAACAAAGTTTGGGTGTGATGACAACTTCTAGTCTCCTGTCCTGTGACAGGAGTTAGTCTTCACTGGCTGGTGGCACTTTTCCCATCAAGGGAACCTTTTAGGGGGTCCGATTTTAGGCAGAGAAGGAGACTTCAGTGAAAACCTCTACTTGCATTTGCTGTTTTTCCAGCATCTGCAGGTCAAGATCGTCAATATAACAACATGGCATATGTTGGGGTGGCCTGTTCTCTGACCTTCAGAATAAACGAACAAAAGCTTGTTTCCTCTCTTAGATGATTTGCCACAGTAGCGTTATTCTGGAGACAGTATTCTGACCAGACCTTCCTGGGAGTGATCATAACATACCCTGCTCATGACCCCAGCCTCGCAGCCCCACAGCCCTGCCTGGCACCCTGCCTTGGCCTGGTGACACGCCCACATCTGCTCCACAATCCTGCCTGCGAGGGGATCAATTGGAACCCCTCCCACTCCCCCTCCCTGGATCCCTCAGTGACTGGGAGCCAGGAGGCGCCCCCTCTACCCCCGCTGCCACTGCTGGCCGCCATCTGTGTGGCGATTGGCCCCTGCGTGTACCTGCCTTGGCCTGGCACTGACGCTCACCTGCTCCACCATTCTGCTGTAGTCCTGCTCTTGTTGGGGCCCATCAGGGCTGGCAGCACCTCCTCTGCCACCCGCGCCAGCGCCATGTCACCAACGTCCACCATGTTCTGCGCCGCCCCCTGGTTGTCATCACACATCATAGCAAGTGGTTGAACTCCCAGTGGAACGACTGCCCAAGGGGACAATTTGCATATTAGGCTTTTATTATATAGGATATATAATATATATATAAAATATATATGTGATATCTACACTAATAAAAGACAAACATGCAAATTGTACCTTCGCTATGCCTTAAACCACTCCCACCAGACAATCAGAGTGACTATATGCAAATTAACACAACGAAGATGGCAGCCGGCAGCCACGGAGCTGGAGCAAGCAGGAGGCTTGGTTGCCCCAGTGATGGAGGAAGACAAGCTTCCCGCCTGCCGGGGCCGTCTCTGAGCTCCACTCAAGGCAACAAAGTTTCAATTATAGAAGATAAATAAATCCCAGATACCTGCTTTCAGCCGGCCGTGGCCACGGAGCTGGAGCAAGCAGGAGGCTTGGGTTGCCCCTGGTAATGGAGGAAGCCAAGCTTCCCACCCACCCTGGCTGGCTCTGAGCTCCACTAAAGGCTACAATGTTTCAATTATAGAAGGTAAATAAATCCCAGAATAAAAAATAAAATGAAAAAAAGGAGAGGCTGGGAGCTTCTGTCACCGGGGGGCTTGGCCAACCTGAAAATGGCCCTCAGCCCCTCACCCAGACTGGCCAGGCACCCCAGTGGGGACCCCCCATCCTAAAGGGGGTGTGGCCAGCCTGAAAACAGCCATCAGCCCCTCACCCAGGCTGGCCAGGCACCTCAGTGGGGTCCCCCACCCTGAAGGGGGTGTGACCAGCCTGAAAATACCCATTAGCCACTCACCCAGGCTGACCAGGCACCCCAGAAGGACCCCCACCCTGATCCAGGACACCCTTCAGAGCAAACCAGCCAACCCCCACCCATGCACCAGGCCTCTATCCTATATAATAAAAGGGTAATATGAAAACTGATCCTAACAGCAGAATGGGAATAACTGGTCACTATGACACACACTGACCACCAGGGGGCAGATGCTCAATGCAGGAGCTGTCCCCTGGTGGTCAGTGTGCTCCCACACGGGGAGCTCTGCTCAGCCACAGCCAGGCTGATGGCTGCCAGCACAGCGGTGGTGGCAGGAGCCTCTCTGGACTCTTCAGCAGCACTAAGGATGTCCAACAGTAGCTTCAGTCTGCTCCCTGCTGGTAAGTGGACATCCCCCGAGGGCTGCCGGGCTGCCATAGGGATGTCTGATTGCCAGCTTGGGCCCAATCTCCAAGGGAGCGGGCCTAAGCCAGCAGGTGGACATCCTCCGAGGAGTCCCAGGCTGCAAGAGGGCATAGGCCGGCTGAGGGACCCCTCCGAGTGCACAAATTTTTGTGCACCGGGCCTCTAGTATTATATGTGTAAATAATATATTATTTATGTGTAATTTATTATATATATAAAACTTTTCTCCTTTTTAAATCTATCTATCTATGTATTCATTTACTATTGGAAAAGGAGAATAGAGAGTAGAGAGGCCTGAGTTTGTGATTGGAATTAGTTAAGCTATTAGTAAGAGAAGAGAATAAGCGAGGAGAGGAAAAACGAGTAAAAAAAGAAAACAAAACAAACAGAGGGAGGAGAAAATGGTGGTGGTATAGACAGACATGTCCCATGCCTTGTCCCAGAGCAGATAGGGTGAGCAGCTGAACGGAGTAACATATAGCCCAAATAGGCAGAGGAAATCCAGCTGGGAGACAGTTTGCAGCTGGGAAAGGCAGAGGGCTCCCGGAGAAAAGGGACTGTTGGAGACTGCAGCTGAAACTCTCCCGGAATGGCTGGCTCAGCTGCGGAGTCCGCGCCATCTTGAGTGGCTGTTTTCGGAAGTGTATTCATACAGAGACCCTGCAACCACGGCATCCAGGAATCGGCTACTGGCCCACGGAAAAGTCAGATTTCGCCTTGATAAGGGTGTGGTTTGCAATTCAGGTTGGAGAGAGGAATGCGCGCGGGGGTAGCCTGCACCCCACGAGGTCCGCGGCCCTTGGGGCCAGCGTGATCCGCGAGTGTGGAAGGGGTCTCACAGGGCTGCCGCCAGAAGGAAACACTAAAAATAAGCCCATAGCTGGACTGGGTGCAGAAAGTTCAGCCTCGGATTTTGCCAGTGTACCGGCTGCTTAGTGCCAGGGGAGAGAGGACGTGCGGAAGAGACTGCGCACAGAGCTGGACGGTGGAGGGTTGCAAGAGCTTGGCACTTCCTCAGTCCCTTTTGTCTCTCTCTCCCCCTTAAATCTTTGCATTTGATTATTAAACCCAATACATAGGATCGCCCAATTGGGGTCACTTGCAGAGACTGCAGGGAAAAGTTGTTTTTGTGGAACCTGGGAATCAGAGCTGGGTAACAATCAAAGAAACAGCTCTGTGGCAGAAACAGCTCTTCCAAACTACTGGCTAGAGAGGACTTATAGCCTCAGAGGTCAATCCAGAAACACTGCCACCCAGAGGCTGAACCACAAACTGACTCTTCTGTAAATACAAATAAAGGCAGTCTGCTTTAAAATCAGGACTGTGGTTTACAACACGGAGGAACAGTGTATCGCAGGGAACTTCAACACTCTCCTGAATACCTGACAGGGCTAAGACGTGTCAAACAGAAGAGTAGAGGAGCTGCAGGACCTTCACTACTGCACATTTTTATTTTATTTTTTTCACCTTTTACTTAAGAAACTAATTTTTTTCTTTTTTCATCTCCTGATTTTACCTTTTAAATTACTACTTTTTTTTTTAACCAGTATTATTACTACTACCATTTTACCTTTTTTTTAAAAAAGTGTCATTATATTTTCTCTTTATCTTATTTTGGGATTAGTGTTCTAAATTCTATTTTCATCTTTCCTTGAGCATCATTTTACTCTACCTCAACTTTACCTTTACACCAAAGCTCTCCTCCTCACTTTCCCCCCTTTGACGTCCTGTTTCTCTTACCCTATTCCTGCTTTAGATTTTCCCTATTCTTTCTTCCTACCCCCTGTTAAAATTTCACCCTACTTATATATCTAATTCCCAATCCCCTGCTCTAAATCCATATACACCTCTCTCTTCTCTTTCCTCACTATCCAAATTTTTTTTTCTCTCCGTCATTTGGTTGTTGTTTACTTGATTGTTCAGTATATTGGGGGTTTTTTTATGCTTGTTTGTGAGATTGTTTTGCTCTTTCTTTCTATTTTTATGTTTGTTTGTTTTTGTTTTTCTTTTCCAGTTATTTTATTTATTTATTTATTTTTGATCCTGTTTTCCCTCGCCTCACTTGATATCAATTGTTGTTTGTAGTTTGCATTCTGTTGCTGGAATTTGTTGGGACTAGTGGCTGTTCTATTGGAGTTTTCTTTACATATAAATAGTTTCTTCCCTTCTTCTATTTCATTCTCTTTCTTTTCTTTCTTACTTTTTCCCCCCTTTTCCCAATTTCATTTTTGCACTCATTTTCTTCTTATTTTTTCTCTTTTTTCTTTTTCTCCTCTTTCTTCCTTATCCCTTAATTCTCTTTGATCTGGTGGTCACCTTAATTTGGGGTTATTATTATCGTGAATACATTTGTGTTCAGTGCCTTGTGCTTTGGGCTTTGTTGTGTTGTATTTTGTGCCTTTAAGTCAACGCAGCAGAGAGAGAACTACATAACCAAACACCTGGAAAAGAGAGATCATGGGGAGACAAAGAACCAGCCCGCATATGAAAGAAAAACAGGCATCACCAGAAAAGAATGTAAATGAAATGGAGGCAAGCAACCTGTCAGAGAAAGAATTCACAGAAATGGTCATAAGGTGGATGAAAAGAATGGAAGACAAACTCAACAATATTTGTAAGAACCAAGAGGAAATGAAGAAAAACCAAGAAGAAATGAAAAATGACATCACTGCTATAAAGAACTCAATAGCAAGCATCAACAGTAGACTAGAAGAAGCAGAGGACCGCATCAGTGAGCTAGAAGACAAGGTAGGAAAAAAATACCCAAGCAGAGCAGCTTCTAGAAAAAAAAATTAAAAAGCAGGAGGAGGGCCTAAGAGAACTTTGGGACAACACAAAACAAAACAACATCCGCTTAATAGGGGTACCAGAAGGAGAGGAAACTGAGTAAGGAATAGAAAACCTGTTTGAAAAAATAATGACAGAAAACTTCCCTGTTATAGGGAAGAAAAAGCTCACACAAGTCCAAGAAGCTCACAGAGTCCCAAACAAAATGAACCCCAAAAGACCGACGCCAAGGCACATTATAATTAAATTGGCAAACACTAATGACAAAGCAAGAATCTTAAAAGTGGCCAGAGAGAGACAAAATGTTACCTACAAAGGATCCCCCATCAGGCTAGCAACTGACTTCTCAACAGAAACACATCAGGCAAGAAGGGAATGGAATGACATATACAAAGTCATGCAAAGGAAGGTTCTGAATCCAAGGATACTGTACCCAGCAAGGCTATCAATCAAAATTGAGGGTGAAATCAGGAGCTTCATGGACAAAAAAGGACTACAGGAATTTATTACCACCAAACCAGCAATGCAAGAAATACTAAGAGGTCTGCTGTAAAAAGGAAAAATCAGAAACGAAGAAGGAACACAGGGGTAAAGAATAAAAATGGCGACAAACAAGTATCTATCAATAATAACTTTAAATGTAAATGGATTAAATGCCGCAATCAAAAGATATAGGGTAACTGAGTGGATAAGAAAACATGACCCATATATCTGCTGTCTAGAGGAAACCCACCTCAGAAAAAAAGACACACAGAGACTGATGTGAAGGGATGGAAAAAGGTTTTTCAGGCGAATGGAAATGAAAAAAAGCTGGGGTAGCAATACTTATATCTGACAAATTAGATCTCAAGGTGAAGGACATAAAAAGAGATAAGGAAGGCCACTTCATAATACTAAAGGGAGCAATCCACCGAGAAGAAATAACTCTTGTAAACATATACACACCCAATACAGGAGCACCCAAATACATAAGAAAACTTCTGGAGGGGATCAAGGGAGAGATTGACAGCAATACAATCATAGTAGGGGACTTTAACCCCCCACTATCACCATTGGACAAATCCTCTAAAGAAAAAATCAGCAAAGAAACATCAATCCTAAATGACTCACTAGAGCAGATGGAATTAATTGACATCTTCAGAACATTTCATCCCAAAGCCACAAAAGATACATTCTTCTCAAGTGCATATGGGTCATTTTCAAAGATAGACCATATATTGGGTCACAGGCAAAGTCTCTTCAAATTCAAGAACCTGGAGCTGGGGCAGCCATCCTGGAACCAATGATAACAATATGGGAAGGCTAATGCAATTTCAGCAACAGTGGCCTTGGGTTCCTCATGCAGCAGAACACATGCAGGAAAATGCCTACGGCCAAATCCTGATTATCTAGGGAGGAAAGAACCCCTAGGAACTCTCAGTCAGGTTTTCAGTTATTGGTCCTTGAATTTATATCTAATTAATACATTTCTTAGGGCTGCTTTAGATTTCCTAATCCCGACACCAAAATTTGAACTTGAGCCCCACCACCTAGCCTCCTGCTCCTTCATGTAAGCCTGCCAAACACAATATGCCATCTAATACCCAATGTTATGGCACATTGCCAATACATGGTAAGCTACTGATCAATAACTGCTGTTATTTTCATTGCTTATCAACTTTAAAGAGAAAAACAAAAGGGAAAAAACAATATGAGCCCCTAAGACATTTCTGTAAGAGGTACAAGGGCTCCTTTATTGTGACAATGGTTGCCCCACAATAAGGACATGGACATCGCAAGACATGGCAGTGAGAGATTTCTCCTCCTCTGACTCCTAAATGGATAGTTTTACAGTTTCTATGTCAAATGTTCACATGTTGCCTTTAATACTATGTTAACTTAAAGATTACATTAACCTTTAACATAATCTTTATTATGTTTAATCCTATCTAATAAGAGACAAACATGGTAATTGACCGTACCTTCGCTACGCCTCCCATGGGCTAATCAGCGTAATATGCAAATTAACCACCAACAAAGATGACGGCTAATTTGCATACATAGGCTCCAAGTGGCAGAGTGAAGCCTGGCCACGACGCAGGCGTTCTGCCCCAACCTGCTGGTGGAGGGCCTCTGGGCCTGCTTGGTCAGCGCTGCCGCTGGGATGGAGGAGCAGAAATACAGCCCACAGCGGGCCGGCACCCAGCAGCCTCAAGCCCTGCCTCAGCACCCAGTTTGGAGGAGCAGAGACACAAGCCTTCAAGGAGGCCTGGTACCCAGCAGCTCCAAGCCCCGCAGCTGTGGCAGCGCTGGGGCCACTCGGGCCAGAGGAGCAGAGACACAACCTGCAGGGGGGCTGGCACCAGCAACCCCTAATCACATGGCCCTGGAGGCACTGGGGCCAGAGGAGCAGAGACACAGCCCGCAGGGGGGGGCAGCACCCAGCAGCCCCAAGCTCCATGGCCGAGGAGGCTCTGGGGCCGCTGGAGCCTCTGGGGCTGTTGGGGATGCTGGGGTCAGAGGAGCAGAGAAACAAGCCTGCAGCAGGGCCGGCACCCTGCAGCCCCAAGCCCCGCCTTGGTGCTGGGGCAGCTGGAGACGGAAGAGCAGAGACACAGCCCGTAGGGGGGGCTGGTACCCAGCAACCCCTAGCCCCAAGGCCGCAGAGGCGCTGGAGCCACTGGGGCTGCAGCAGAGACACAAACAGGCAGGAAACCTGTGGAAAGGGAGATAAACTATCATAACTTTATCTCCCTTTCTACAAGATGAGAAAACTGACCCGGCCTGTGCCCTCTCGCAGTCTGGGACCCCTCAGGGGATAACCACCTGCTGGCTTAGGCCCGCTCCCTTGGAGATTGGGCCCAAGCTGGCAATCAGACATCCCTATGGCAGCCCGGCAGCCCTCGGGGGATGTCCACTTACCAGCAGGGAGCAGACTGAAGCTACTGTTGGACATCCTTAGTGCTGCTGAAGAGTCCGGAGAGGCTCCTGCCACCACCGCTGTGCTGGCAGCCATCAGCCTGGCTGTGGCTGAGCAGAGCTCCCCGTGTGGGAGCACACTGACCACCAGGGGACAGCTCCTGCATTGAGCATCTGCCCCCTGGTGGTCAGTGTGTGTCATAGTGACCAGTTATTCCCATTCTGCTGTTAGGATCAGTTTGCATATTACCCTTTTATTATATAGGATAGAGGCCTGGTGCATGGGTGGGGGTTGGCTGGTTTGCTCTGAAGGGTGTCCCGGATCAGGGTGGGGGTCCTTCTGGGGTGCCTGGTCAGCCTGGGTGAGTGGCTAATGGGTATTTTCAGGCTGGTCACACCCCCTTCAGGGTGGGGGACCCCACTGAGGTGCCTGGCCAGCCTGGGTGAGGGGCTGATGGCTGTTTTCAGGCTGGCCACACCCCCTTTAGGATGGGGGGTCCCCACTGGGGTGCCTGGCCAGTCTGGGTGAGGGGCTGAGGGCCATTTTCAGGTTGGCCAAGCCCCCCGGTGACAGAAGCTCCCAGCCTCTCCTTTTTTTCATTTTATTTTTTATTCTGGGATTTATTTACCTTCTATAATTGAAACATTGTAGCCTTTAGTGGAGCTCAGAGCCAGCCAGGGTGGGTGGGAAGCTTGGCTTCCTCCATTACCAGGGGCAACCCAAGCCTCCTGCTTGCTCCAGCTCCGTGGCCACAGCCGGCTGAAAGCAGGTATCTGGGATTTATTTATCTTCTATAATTGAAACTTTGTTGCCTTGAGTGGAGCTCAGAGCCGGCCCCGGCAGGCGGGAAGCTTGTCTTCCTCCATCACTGGGGCAACCAAGCCTCCTGCTTGCTCCAGCTCCGTGGCTGCCGGCCGCCATCTTCGTTGTGTTAATTTGCATATAGTCACTCTGATTGGCTGGTGGGAGTGGTTTAAGGCATAGCGAAGGTACAATTTGCATGTTTGTCTTTTATTAGTGTAGATATCACATATATATTTTATATATATATTATATATCCTATATAATAAAAGCCTAATATGCAAATTGTCCCCTTGGGCAGTCGTTCCACTGGGAGTTCAACCACTTGCTATGATGTGTGCTGACAATCAGGGGGCGGCGCAGAACATGGTGGACGTTGGTGACATGGCGCTGGCGCGGGTGGCAGAGGAGGTGCTGCCAGCCCTGATGGGCCCCAACAAGAGCAGGACTACAGCAGAATGGTGGAGCAGGTGAGCGTCAGTGCCAGGCCAAGGCAGGTACAAGCAGGGGCCAATCGCCACACAGATGGCAGCCAGCAGTGGCAGCGGGGGTAGAGGGGGCGCCTCCTGGCTCCCAGTCACTGAGGGATCCAGGGAGGGGGAGTGGGAGGGGTTCCAATTGATCCCCTCGCAGGCAGGATTGTGGAGCAGATGTGGGGGTGGCACCAGGCCAAGGCAGGGTGCCAGGCAGGGCTGTGGGGCTGCGAGGTTGGGGTCATGAGCAGGGACCCAGTCCCCACAGGCCACCCTGAATGACCCCATCTATGCACGAATTCGTGCACCGGCCTCTAGTATATATATATATATATATATATATATTATATATATATATATATATATATATATATATATATATATATATATATATAAATTTTCTTTTGTATATATACTTTTATAAATATATAATTAGAAGCCAGGTGCACGAAATTCATGCACGGGGGGATGAGGGGGTGTCCCTCAACCCAGCCTGCACCCTCTCCAATCTGGGACCCCTTGAGGCACGTCTGACTGCCCACTTAGGACCAATCCCATTGGATCGGGCAGTCGAACATCCTCTATAATCCAGGACTGTTGGCTCCCAACCACTCGCCTGCCTGATTGCCCCTAACCACTTCTGCCTGACAGCCTGATCATCCCCTAACCACTCCTCTGCCATCCTGATCGATGCCTAACTGCTCCCTTTCCAGCCCTATTTATCCTAACTGCCCTCCCCTGCCAGCCCAATTAAGCCTAACTGTCCTCCCCTGCTGGCCTTGTCACCCCTAACTGCCCTCCCCTGCCTGCCTGGCTGCCCCTAACTGTCCTCCCTTGCTGGCCTGGTTGACCTCAACTGCCCTCCCCTGCAGGCCTGGTCCCCCCCCCCCCAACTTCCCTCCCCCGCTGGCCATCTTCTGGCAGCCATCTTCTGTCCACATGGGGGCGGCCATATTGTATGTTGGAGTGATGGTAAATTTGCATATTACCTCTTTTTTATATAGGATATATATATTTTTTCTTTTTTGTATTTAGTTTTTTATTTTTCTTCTTATACACTCATTCTCTACCCACCTCCTCTATACTGAATTGTGGCTATTTTCCCATTAATTTATTTCCTTGACCTTATCTTCTGGAAATAAGCTCTGCTTCCTCAGATTCATCTGGCTGTTTATTGTTTGGGGGGTTGTAGTTTACATATTTTGGATTAGTTATTGTTTGTAGTTTGCATTCATCTCTGGGTGTTTGTTGTTTGCATTTTTTGGATTAGTTGCTGTTTTATTGAATTTTCTCCCAATATACATATACTTTCCCTCCTTTTTTCTTCTCTTTCTTTCCTCTCTCAGATTTTTTTCCTCTTCTCAATATCATTTTTGCACACTTTTCTATCCCCTAACTCTCTTTTTTCTGGTGGTCACCTTTATTTGGGGTAATAGTGTTTGGTGCTCTTTGCATTGTGTCTTGTTCTGTTGTATGTTGTGCCTTTCAGTCAATGCAGGAGAGAGAGAGCTACATAACCAGACATCCAGAGGGGAGCGTTCATGGGGAGACAAAGAAATAGCCCACATACAAAAGAAAAGAAGAAATCACCAGAAAAGGAAGTAAACAAAATGGAGGCAAGCAATATGTCGGAGAAAGAATTCAGAGCAATGGTCATAAGGTCACCGAAAAGAATGGAGTACAAATTCAACATGTGTAAGAACCAAGAGGAAATGAAGAAGAACCAAGAAGAAATGAAAAATGACATGACTGCAATAAAGAACTCAACAGGAAGCATCAACAGTAGACTAGAAGAAGCAGAGGACCACATCAGTGAACTAGAAGACAAGGTAGGAAAAAATACCAAAGCAAAGCAGCATCTAGAAAAAAAATTTAAAAAGCAAAAACCTGGAAGCTAAATAGTATGCTACTAAACAATGATTGAGTTACTAAAGAGATCAAAGAAGAAATAAAAAGCATCATGGCAACAAATGACAACGAAAACACAACCATCCAACATCTATGGGACACAGTGAAAGTGGTCTTGAGAGGGAAGTTCATAGCTCTACTGGCCTATCTCCAAAAACAAGTACAATGGCAATAAATTATCTAATCTTACAACTCAAAGAGTTAGAGAGAGCAACAAGAAAAGCCCAGCATAAGCAGAAGGAAGAAAATAATAAAGATCAGAGGGGAGATAAACGATATAGAGACAAAAAAAATACAAAAGATCAACCAAACCAAGAGCTGTTTATCTTTGAAAAGATAAACATGGAAATTCTTTAAAAAAAATATTTTTATTGATATTAAAGAGAGGAAAGGAGAGGGAAAGAGAAAAATCAATGAAAGAGAAATTTCAATTAGCTGCCTACTGCATGTCCCTTAATGGGGATCGATGCCGAAACCTGGGCATGTGTCCTGACCAAGAATCAAACCAGAAATCTCTTGGTGCACAGGCCAATGCTCAACTAACTGAGCCACACAGGCCAGGGAAAATTGGAAATTATTGATTCTAGAGTCAGAATTTTAATTGCTACAGGCCAGCAGGACTCTGGGTCCATGTGTCCCTTCCAGGCTTATCAGGACACCAACAATCGGGAGTCCCATTTTTTAAAAATATATTTTATTGATTTTCTACAGAGAGGAAGGGAGAGGGCCAGAGAGCCAGAAACATTGATGAGAGAGAAACATCGATTCAGCTGCCTCCTGCACACTCCCCACTGGGTACGTGCCCGAAACCAAGGTAAATGCCCCTGACCAGAATCGAACCTGGGACCCTTGAGTCTGCAGGCCAATTCTCTATCCACTGAGCCAAACCAGTTAGGTCTGGAATCCCATTTTTATATGTTGAGTTCAGCTGTCTCCTTCCCCACCAATGTCAATGTATACAGGGAGCCAGTGCACAAAAAGCACCCACCCTCAACCTCTCCACACACCCCGTGGTGGTGAACTGTGCCACTGACATGCCTACCTACATCCTGCTCTCCACTCGCTCCCCACATCCTGGGTGGTAGGGGAGATGAAGCTGGATGTAGGCGTTTCTACAACCAGCAGAACATTATGCTCACTATTGTGATGTGGGTATTTAGAACCATCTTTTCCTCTGGGTCTCACATCATCAGCACCAATATGAAGTCATTGGAGCACCCAGCCG
The DNA here is from genome assembly GCF_964212035.1 of Myotis nattereri. Lineage (NCBI taxonomy): Eukaryota > Metazoa > Chordata > Mammalia > Chiroptera > Vespertilionidae > Myotis > Myotis nattereri. The sequence continues at coordinate 163,352,531 of NC_138075.1, forward strand.
CATGGACCCAAGGGGACATTCTGAAGCTCCCTGGACCCTCAATAGCTCCTTCAGCCTTTTACAAAACAATTGTACTATCCCCTACATCTTCACAGCACTTCATAGTTAAGAAATCTATCTAATTAGCATCATCTCATCTAAGCTTTCTGAACTGTAATGGGTCAGTAGAATAATTTTTAAAAATAAAGGGTGAAATGGGCTCAGAGAAGTTGAGTAAGTTACAGGAGGTCACATAGAAGTGGGGGATCGCTTGTCCTAGTCTGGAGTCCTTTCTACAACACCAAATAAATTATAGACATGGAAACAAATACACTTTTGGAGAAAGCTAAAACTCCTTATGGGAATAAGCTTTCCATTACACATTTAGAGATAAAGCTAAATGCAAACCTTCCCCTGATTGTGGGACAGCAATAACAAACGTACCACAGGCTTCCACATATTTAAAAACATTAAACTAATTCCAGGGTTATAGGCTTGATTTAAGATATGGTAGTTAATAGAAAAGTTCTAGATAGAAAATAATTTTAGCAAAACTGTACATCTGTATATATGCACACATTTAGAAAACATATTGCTTTTGATGTTTATGCCATTTCTTAGTTACCATTTTACATATCCACACCTGCTTCATCCCTATACTTTAACCCACCATATTAAATTTTAGTTATGTATGACTCATTTTCAGTTAATGAGAAATAATTAAGGTAATAATTAATATGTTTTAACCAATGAAGCACTTTCATGAGTAAAAATCCAGATTTTTAAAATAAGTTTCTAGGAATAGCTCAGTTTTCACATTTAATATCTGAACCTCACATTTATCACAGGTAGCACGAAATTGCTTTTATTTTAAAGAACAGTTATATATTAAGAGCAAAGAGTATAAAATCAATAAATACATTCCCCTGTATCATATAAAATGTGTGTGACACATTTCCCTAAGACATTTCCTGCATTTAGACATCCTGGTCCATATTCATCTAAAAGTCTGAGTATACCCTTTCCCTGGCAGTTTTTACCTTTGGGCTTTGGTACATTTCATAGAAAGGAAAATACAGGCAGTGGAAGTAGAGGCAGAAGTAGAAGACTTGGAGCACAAGAGCCCATCAAATGTATGTTGGGGACAAGTAAAATGAAGAACTCTTCCACTGGGCTTCAGTGACTAAGGGTGGCAACGGTACAAAACGTGCAAGAAGTCAAAGAAATCCTTTTCCTTTATGGGAAAGATGACACCATGCAACGTGAGTGGAGTGATTAAGAAGAAATGTTTATTGGATTCAATTACTCAGCTGATGGCTAATCTAAATTTCACTTTGTATTTAAATATTTGTCTGAAAAATGACTTCACATCATTTGTATGGCCTCAGAATGTCAGGACGGTGCGGATACTGAAACACAAAATTAAAGATATTATTTTAATATTTATGTAGTTCACACTCTTCCATGTAAGAGTCTAAGGGGCATTTGATGTGTCTCCGTGAACAGGTGTCTGTGTTTCCTGCCACTCCATTGCCACACGTATGCATTCAAGTCAAAGATAGTTCACCTTTTCCAGGTTTGGTCTTGTGTTTTCTCCAACCTTAAACTCAGACCTGAACATGGCTGTCATTTAGGTTTTATTATGCATTGGGATTCTCACAAAACATTTTTAGAGCCTACATGCTTGGCATAATAGTTAATTGAAAACAAGACTGGGTAATGAGTTTTTGCTATTTGTCACATACTCCATGTGTATTTTATCACTTAAACCCAACAATGCTATGAGGCAGACTTTAAAGATTAAATATTAAAGATTTAAAATACTGAGGCTGCCCTGGCCAGTTTTGCTCAGTGGATAGAGCGTTGGCCTGTGAACTGAGAGGTCCCAAGTTTGATTCCGGTCAAGGGCATGTACCGTGGTTGCGGGCACATCCCCAGTGGGGAGTGTGCAGGAGGCAGCTGATCGATGTTTCTCTCTCATTGATATTTCTGATTCTCTGTCCCTCTCCCTTCCTCTCTGTAAAAAAATCAATAAAATATATTTTAAAAAATACTGATGCTTAGAGAGATTTGTAACTTGCTCTAGGTCACACATCTGGTGCAAATTGCTGGGATTTAAACCTCAATGCAAAATTGCACAAATTATAAGATGACGGGTATCTTGTCTGAAGGAAGCAATGATGTAACAGTAAATGATGAAGATTTAATAGAGCTCTGATAAAGTGGAGCATAAGGAGATAAAGCTGATTTGTATTTAGAGAGACTCCATTCTTGGGAAGATCAGACATATAATATTTACACTACAACTCATGTTCTTTCTCAGAATCATCTTCTGATGAATAAATACTTTAGAAAAGGTCTTCATGCCTTTAAAATTTATATTAAATATTATATTACATTAATATTTAACATAACATTTACATTAAATGTTACATTATATTAAAATGATCCCAATGTAGCTCCACCTACTCCTATATGTAATTTACATTTACAGCCATTAATGTCAACCTTTTTAGCTGGCCAGGCAGAGGCTTCAGTGACTCCAGGTTATGCTTATGACAGCAGGACTCTGATTCTTTTTCTTAGCAAGGGTGAGTGTAATTTTGTATATAAAGACTAGAGGCCTGGTGCACAAAATTGTGTACTGGTGTGGGTGGCTGGGGCGAGGGTCCGCAGCTGTTCTGGTAGTTCCGCTGTTTGGTCGATTTGCATATTACCTTTTTATTATATAGGATGAGTGGCTTTGATCATTTGGATTCACTGTAACCAACATATGTAATTTCATTTCAGCAGAACTGGAAATGCAAAACAACTGTTCCTAGCTTCTCACAATATGATCTTAAATGTTCCACATGCAAAGACTGAACTAGTAATAGAAAACCAAGGCACTCCAATGTTTTTCTCATACTTTCACCTCTTTTCCTGTTAATCAAACCCCCACCATAAAAGGAAACTTAAAAACTACCTCTTTCCAGAACGAAGCAGGTCAAATGCTTCATTTATTTTCTCAAAAGGTAAAACATGGGTTATTAATGGATCGAATGAATACTTCTTAGCCATAAAGTCAGTCACAAGTTTGGGGACGGAATCTTTACTCTTAAAGCCTGAAAAGAACATGACATCATTGTTAGAGGCAGCCAGGGGTAAGACAACTGGAGAGGAGACTTTCTGAATAGAATTCAAGTGGAAGTTCTACGGCTACTTACTTGTACACAGACTACTATTACTGAGGTCAGTGAGAGACCGAGTGCTCCAATATCCTCTTGCAGTGGTTAGACTTTGTGTTGTTGTTGTTGTTACTTAAAAAAATCTGACCAGCTAAGCTAGGGTCCTTAGTTATTAGCTCTCTCACAGAGAAATTATTGTATGCATGGTAATTCCCAAAGGCAAGGAGCAAAATGTGCAGCTGTCTAGATTTGGGCAATGAGAGTAACCATGAATTATTGCTATGGATTTCCTGGGTCCTACTAGGTATATTCAGTGCCTTGTGCAGTCACATGTATAAAGAGAAGTGGTGCTGAAAGACCCTAGTTTATGGGGACACCAGAAAAGCCTGTCTTGGGAATGTGTGTATTAGTTCTACATCTAGTTGATTTGGAGCCTGTAGATGTATTGGAGCCTACTAATTTATTTCAAACATTTTGCTTTTTTTAAAACCTGGCTTTGTCACTTGATGAAGGGGAGAAATCCTGAGATTAACAAGAATTCAGCCCTATTGGAAGGCAGAGGAGGGTGGCGGTGGGCAGGGGTAAGAGGTCAACCAAAGGACTCGTATGCATGCTTATAAGCATAGCCAATGGACATGGACAGTAGGGGGGTGAGTGCATGTGCTAGGTGTCAGGAGAAGGCGGGGAGAAATCAATGGGGAAAAAAGGCGACATATAATACCTTCAACAATAAAGAATTTTAAAAAAAAAAGAACTCAGCCCTCAAGCCTAATACATACCACCAAAAATTGCTCCTGTCCAGGTACGCCCACCCAATAGCAGCATGGGGTTCACAGAGAGATTCTGGGAATCAGGAGGTACTCCTACAATGACGCTTACGCCATATGCCTCTTGGCAGCTTGCCAAGGCAGCCACCTGGAATAAAATTAGTATCTGGCATCATTGAAGTGGACTTTCTGATAGTCTTCATTCCTGATACATGGTATGTAATTTTGATTTTGCTGGATTGCAAACATGTGGAGGGAAGAGATTATATGTCTTTGGCTTCTTGGATCCCATTATGCCCAGAATAGTGTTGTGGTTTTGGGAAATGTCCAGAAAACACTTTTTGAATGAGACAATGGGTGAATGAATTTGTGTACACTTAATTCTTCCTTAATAACGTAATGAAGAGGTAAATGTTATTACAAATATATCTATGTAAAGCCTGATTCCTCAAATAAAAGTAAAGTTTTGTCATCACCCAATTGTCAGTCAATCTATGAGTTGGTTAACTCATTTTTCATTTGCATATTAAATAGTATTTTGAACTCAGTACTTTAAATCAGGTGTTCTGATGGTGAATAAGATATAAGATCAATTATATCATCACAATTTGTCTTTTGTCCACTTGATGGTCTCCCTTTTTAATGGTTCCCTACAGTACTCTCCTTTTCTAATATGGACAATTTTTCTGTATTTTTTCCAGCTTTGTTGAGGTATAATTGCCAAATAAAAATTGTATAAATGTAGGCTATACAACATGATTTGTAGGGTGTAAATATGATTTACTATACATATGCAACATGAAATGACTAGTACAATCAAGTTGACATTATCTCACATGGTTACCATTTTCTTTTTTATAGTAAGAACACTTAAGATCTATTCCCATTGCAAACTTGAAGAACAGAATAAAATATTATTGACCATAATCACTATATTGTACATTAGATCCTCCGACTTTACTCATCTTATAACTCTCGTTTGTACCCTTTACCAACATATCCTCATTTCCTACCCCAACCCCAGCCCTGGCAACCACCATTATACTCAGTGGTTCTAAGACTTCAACTTTATTCCACATATAAAGGAGATCATAAAGTATTTGGCTGTCTGTGTGTGGCTTATTTTACTTAGCATAATGTCCCCAGCCTTACTTATGTTGTTGCAAATGGCAGGATTTTCCTCTTTTTATGGCTGAATAATATGCCATCATATACATATCACAATTTCTTTATTCACTCATCAGTTGACAGACACTTAGGTTGTTCTCACATTTTGGCTATTGTGTATAATGCTGCAGTAAACATAGGGGTGCAGAAATCTATTTGAGGTAGTGATTTCATTTTCTTAGGATATATACCTAGAAGTGGGGTTACTAGATCATACCATAGTTTTATTTTTAATTTTCTAAGGACCTTTTATACTGCTTTTCAGAATGTTGAACCACTTTACATTCCCACTAACAGTGCACAAGGGTTGCCTTCTCTCCACACCCCTGCCAACACCATTTCTTGACCCTTTGATAACAGCCATCCTAACAGGAGTGGTGAGGTATTGTCTCTGTAATTTTGATTTGCACTGCCCTGATGATTAATCATGGTGAGCACTTTATAATATACCTGCTGGACTGAAATTAACATGTTTTAAATGGGCTCTTACCTCCCAAAAATGTATACAGTGCATTGGTTTTACTTTAAACTATACCTATAATTCTGGAACTCCAAAAGAAAGCCTTCCTCTTCCAGTCAGGGCTTTAAACATGTTGTAGTAGGACACTTTTTCAGGATCTCCCAGCTATATATACTGACCAGTGACCTGGTGCACAAAATTTGTGCACATTAAAAGGGAATTAATTAGAGGTAATATTTTAATATTGCTATTTGCCCTTTCTCTATAATAGAAGTGTCAGAGATGAAAGAAAATTAATAAAATGTACATGAAAATCTTTCTCCTGTCAGAGTCTGGGGCATGCCGCGGGACCCAGAGTCAAGTCCTCGCCCACCCGTGTGTACCTCAAAATTGCACAAGACCCAGACCTGGCCAGCCCCACCCTCATTGGGCTAGATCCAGACCCGGCTGGCCCCACCCCCATCAAGCCCTGCCCACTGGGCGGGGGCGAGAACTAAGGTCAACTGGCCTGGTGTTGGGGTGGGGGGGGCACGGCCTGAGTTCCCCTGGGCTGGGTGGTGCACCTTGAGGTCCTCTGGCCCAGGCCAGGGGGCACACCTTGAGGTCCCTGTCAAGCCCTACTGGACGGGGGACATGCCCATAGGTCCCCCAGCCCGGTGCCAGGGTAGGGGACACTGCCTGAGGTCCCCTGGCCTGGCGCCAAGGTGGGGGGCACGGCCTGAGGTGCCCTGTCAAGCCCCACCAGGTTGGGAGCACAGCCTCAGGTCCCTGCTGATTGCTCGTTAAGGCTCATTATGGGAACTTGGCCTCCACTGTGGGTGCAGTCATCTTGACCTTTACAGCGTGATAGTCAATTTGCATATTCCCTCTTTACTAGATAAGATTAATCCTTTGATTTTGGAGTATATACATCTGGAAAACCAGATGACCTCCAGACATGTGGTTATCAGACATTTGGTGTCTTCAAATAAAGTAACAATCCAATCCCACAAGAGGAATTGGAAGGCATTTAGCTGGAGATTCTTCCTCATGGTAACTGACCATGTTTGTAATTATTTGAAAGTAATGTTATGTATGTTGTAGAGATGATGGAACCACTGCATCACTGAAAACATTACTTCCTATCAGTAGCACCAGATATTTATTAAGAGCTTTCCATTGACAAGTGGCACTGTGCTAAGTATTTTACATGCATTAATTCATGTAATCCATAGATATGTATTTCTTATACTTTTTGGTGAAAAAAATCTGTTGGCTTTTAAAAGTATTCAGTCTAACACATAGATTTGGCACTTAATATGTGTGCCAGGCACTGTGCTGTATGCTGTGGTAAAATGGGGCCTGTTTTATGTTAATAAAATGATACTTGCCTTAAATTTCTCATTATTTCTTTTGAGCAAATTGTGATTTATGAAAAAAAAATCAGAACTCATTAAAACATAAAAATTATTAAACCATTTTGTTTTAAAATGTGAGGAGAAATGGAAAAGTAAAACTTGCCAATTTGAGAACAGGATTTGTATGATTTATATTTACTTGAGTTTGAATATTTTAACTAAAAATTAACAAAGTAAATTTTAAGTGGTCTAATACTCTAAAAGGGAAATATTCCTTGAGATAGGATTTTTAGTTGATGGAATGAAACATTTTTTATAATAATAAATTAAATAATCCAGCTAGTAATTAGGAGATGAAAAGTCACTATTCATAGTTAGAAAAAAATTCTGTACATATGATATTCTTATTCTGCTGCCTAAAATCACTCTCCAGAATGCAGAAACACACATTTCATGGCATTCCATGGCACATACATACCATGGTGTCAAGCCGACCAACGACTTCAAATGAAAAATCCACACCTCCACCGCTCATTTCCTTCAGCACCTCGTGGATGGGTTTCTTGAAGTCCTGTGGGCTGATGCACTCGGTGGCGCCCACTTGCTTTGCCTTCGCATATTTGTCTTTGTTGATGTCCACCCCAATGATCCTGGCTGCTCCAGCCGCTTTACAGCCCATGACAACCGACAGGCCGACTCCTCCAAGGCCAAACACTGCACAGGTGGAGCCTGGGGTCACCTGTGTTTCAGAAAATGCAAAAATGGATTAAGTAATGATTGTTGTAGAAAGAGTCCTGTCTTATCCATTATCAGGACTATTCAGACTCCTATGTCCAACCTGCTGTCAAAACCTGTTTTGGCTTCAGTTGCTTCGTATTTAAATTGAGGAGTTTAAATCTGTGGTTCTCAAACTTTGCCAGACATTAGACCCTCCCTGGGGAGCTTTAAAACCTCTCAATGGCCAGGCCACAGCCCATAGCCAATTACAGCAGAACCTGTGCAGGTGGGGCCTGGTTCCCAGGTGGTTCCAATGGAAAGAAAGCCCAGGCTGGGAGCCCACTGTTGGATGATCTCTGAGCTCTAAATGCCAATGACTCTCATCTTGAAGAGCATCTAGGGCAGTGATGGCGAACCTATGACACACGTGTCAGAGGTGACACGCGAACTATTTTTTTGGTTGATTTTTCTTTGTTAAATGGCATTTAAATATATAAAATAAATATCAAAAATATAAATCTTTGTTTTACTATGATTGCAAGTATCAAAAAATTTATATGTGTGACACAGCACCAGAGTTAAGTTAGGGTTTTTCAAAATGCTGACACGCCGAGCTCAAAAGGTTTGCCATCACTGATCTATGGGCTGAAATCCACTGACAGGCTTCGGTAAATTGTACATACACAGAAGCAATTTTGGGGAAATGAAATAAGTGGGAAAGGTTAATCCATGAGACCAAAAATAATCTAATCAAATGCTCAATGATTAACTCCTTGTTTCATTAGCTTTAGAAGTCATGACCAGTACAATGAGAACAGAAATTAGCTGTAGGGCAGAGAAGAGTTATTCTCAGCTTCAAGTCAAACCTAACAACAGGAAAAATGGAACTGGAAACTTTAAACAGCTTGAGACCAATGTGATCTTAGTGGGTCTTTATCTTTGCTTTTTAAAATACACTAATGAACAATAATGCAATAAAAGTTGGCCTACATTTTAATAATGGATGAGATTCCTTTTCATGAGTGCCCTTGCCTTCCGCTCTGTGAGCAGGCTCAGTTAGACCACCTGCTCAAACAGACAAGGCAATTGCACAAGGGACTTAGTGCTAGAGTCACCGAATTTGAAAAACATGTGCTCTCAGTTGTTGAAATTGGCTAGGGACTGTTTAATACACCTAGTCAGCGATAGGAGTCAGCCTTCAGTGTGGGTAAAATATTCCTTCTGTCCCAAGTAATCAAGCATTCTCTGGAGTACAACATCACTTTTTACTTTACTTAAAAAAAAAAAAATGTGAGGCTTGTGGCTGTGGTTTTAAAATGCAGGTAACTATATATTACTAGAGGCCCAGTGCATGAAATTTGTGCACTGAGGGTTGGGGGTCCCTCAGCCCAGCCTGGCCCCTCTCACAGTCCAGGAGCCCTCAGTGGCCTAAGCCACCGTCTGGCAGCGGAGGCTCGGAGCAGGCTCCGTGTGTGTGTGTGTGTGTGTGTGTGTGTGTGTGTGTGTATATGTTCACTGATGACCTGCCCCAGCCGCGTCGGAGGCTTGGCGCAGGCAGCCTGTGTGTGTTGATCTCTCAGGCTCCTGGCTGTGCCTGCGTGTTTTTCTCTCCCTTCCTCCATTGCTGGGGGCAACCTAAGCCTCCAGCTCCATGGCCACTTGGCTTCTCTGCTGCAGCTGCAGCAAGGTTTTATTTCTCCTCTGCGGCCTTAGCGGAGAAGCCAAGCCTCTTCAGTCTTCAGTCTTCAGTCTTCACTCGGCCGGAGCCTTCAGTCTTCGCTCCGTGCCGGTGTATGCAAATTAACTGCCATCTCTGTTGGGTTAATTTGCATACTCATCTGATTGGCTGGCAGGCATAGTGAAGTGACACCAATTTGCATGTTTCTCTTTTATTACTGTAGATTAGTGGCCTGGTGCACAAATTTGTGCACATTGAAAGGAAATTACAAGAAATATTTTAATATTGCTATTCTCCCTTCCTCTATAATATAAGTGTCAACCAAATTCACAATCGACAATGACAGATGGAGACACATGCATGCAATTGGTTCTAGGAGAGCTTTATATGGATTGCATGTGCATGAGTTAATTTAGCCTTTTATAGATATAGAATAAACTTGCTTAATTAGACCTGCTTTCTGATTTAGCTAAACTTTTTCCAGCCCAATGAAGCATCCCAACTTCTTTTTCAGGTAATTGTCAGCAACACAGCAGTAAATATCAACACAAAGCAGATTATTATTGTAGATCACACAGCGAGAACAATGGGTAAAATATTTAACTGTAGCAGTGTTTGACTATATTCTGTGCAGTGAGAAAACCTAAGACATTTTCAAGGTCCACCATTTCTTACTTCTTTTTAGTCGGGTAAAGTTTCTAAGCTTTCTAAATCTCCATTTTCTGGGGAATGAAAAGAAAATAGGATTCCACTGGGCTTCCTATCTACCTACTCCAGGACTTCTGTGAGAATCAAATGCGATGAGGCACAGGAAAAAGCTTCACAAACATTTGATGACAGTGTAAAATTTTTCCACCCGGCTATAAAGCAAGCCATGTTCCTGGGCTGAAGAAACTCCAAGGAGGATAGTAGCTAGGGAGAGGAAGCCAGGCATTGCTATTTGATGTCATTACCCGGATGGATACTTAGCATATTAGCCTTTTATATATATGAGTGGTTTAATATTCAGCAAGAGTTTTTTAAAAGACATGCTATGTGAGTCACAGCCATAAGATTTAGGGCAAGTAGCATTTTGGATCTGGGCCTACTAGATTTCTAACTGTTTGTGAAGAGAGACTCTTAAAGAATTTCTCCTTCAAAGCTACCACCTCTATGGTGTGTGTGTGTGTGTGTGTGTGTGTGTGTGTGTGTGTGTGTGTGTTTGTCCATGACAGGGGAGGAGATGAAGCAGTGAGATCCCCTAATGAGTGGAAAAAATGCATAATACATCACCTCAGCTTTCTTGCTTTCCTCATAGGGTTCCACAGAGCAGATAAGTTGGTGATGCTTGGTCTGGAGGCGTAACAGGTAAGGCTTTGGAATCTACTGCTGGTCCTAATTCTGGGAATAGCGGGTCATGGACTAGATCAGCCGTGGGCAAACTACGGCCCGAGGGCCGGATCCGGCCCGTTTGAAATGAATAAAACTAAAAAAAAAAAAAAAAGACCGTACCCTTTTATGTAATGATGTTTACTTTGAATTTATATTAGTTCACACAAACACTCCATCCATCCTTTTGTTCCAGCCCTCCGGTCCAGTTTAAGAACCCACTGTGGCCCTCGAGTCAAAAAGTTTGCCCACCCCTGGACTAGATGCTCCTCAAAGGCAACTCTTTCATTTCATTTACTTTTGCTGCCTCAGGACCCAGCAGAACTTCCTGTGCCTGGTGCATGTGTGTGCTGACTCACAGTAGAATGAATGACTAAATGAGGCCTCAGCTCTGAAATTTAGTAATCCCATAAAGAACAAATACAGAAAAATAATGATTGAAAATGGCACCTTTACCTTTTCTTCATTAGTTATCAACAGCATTTTCATTTGTTATAAACAGATTAAATTTCTAGGATATGCTCTTAATTTTTTCTGAGGGCACTTTTTGTTTTTGTTTTTCTCATCTGAGGACATTTTTCTACTCATAATTGACACTCTAAATTCTGTGGCGTATATCAATGTTGTGGTAGTGGGAAGGCGGGAAAGCTGACAGTAAATTTATGAAGAATTGCCTGGATTATTATGAGAAATCACTTTCCTTTTTGTTTCTGACAACCCAAGTGCAACTGCTTTGTCATCCGTTGTCATTCTTACCTTGGCAACTTCGATGGCAGACCCATAGCCAGTTGTGAATCCACAGCCAATCAGACAGACTTTCTCTAGAGGTGCGGCTGCATCGATTTTGACCACTGAGATCTCGTCCACCACTGTGTACTGGGAGAAGGTGCTGGTGCTAAGGAAGTGGTTGATGGACTTCCCTTTGCAGGTGAACCTGGTGGTACCATCCTGCATGGTCCCGCGAGGCATGCTCAGACTGGCCAGTGCAACACACAGACACACAAGGGCATGAGACACGTGCATAACAGTGTGCAAATTCATTGGCTTGTCAGGAGAGTCATGGAAACTTACTCATTTTTTGCACAGAAGTTGCTTCCTGGATGTTTACAAACACTGCATTTTCCACACTGGGGAGTAAAGAGTGGGATGACTTTATCACCTGGAATGGGGAAAAAGCAAATTCTTATTAAATTTCTACCCAGGAATTAATAGAGCAAGCACTCAAAGCTTATGGCTATGTATTAGAGGCAGTTGCCTTTCAATAGTCTCTCAGAAACAGGATCCGGTCACCATGATGTCATTAGACATTGCTGGCAGCATTGTTATTGGTTTGGGTTTGTATGTGCCTGAAGATTGCCAAAGAGGACATGTGACTGTGGGAACAACCGTGGATTTTAAAGTATTTCCACTGCATTAATAGTTATCTTTTTCTCCATGCCCTTTCTCTAGATAGTTTTATACACATTTCATTTAACCCTTAAGAATTAAGTCTTAAATGTTCTTAGTGTAAGTACATTTATAAATTTTAGTAATGAGAGGCTGCCATAGTTTCACTAGATGTTGGGAAAGCCATTATTTTCTAATAGTTTCAGTTACAGTAAAAAATGAGAATTTTGACAACCATTCCTGGCTTTTCAAAGTGACTGCTTATTTTTACTAATAAATGACTTTCTATTTTTTAATTTTTAGGGGGTTTTTCCCCAAAGAAAACGTAACAAAAATGTGAGAAAAAAGAATTAAAGAAATTCCTTTAAAAATCTCAACCCTCAACGAGTTAGGCACTTTCTTTTAGGATGAGAATTCATTTTTAAATGTTTTTAGCTGATAACTTAATTTGTGAATTATTTATTTTGCCTGCTATGTTGGAGGGAACCAGAGTGAAAAGTAAAAGTGTTATTTATTGTTAATTTATTTCTAAGTAAAGGAAATACTAAGAGCTGAAACTCAAACCAGACCATATATTTTAATGTTTTCTGTCAACAAGTTAAATAAGTATTTGGTAATGGGGCAGGTCAAATCTACTGGCTAACATGATTTTTGTTTTCAACTAGTTCTCCTACATATCCACAAAACCCACCAAAATGGTTAGACCATAATATTTAATAGATAAACTTTATATGGAGATAATAGCATGAACATTTTATAGTTATTCACTCTTTACCTCTAAGAATATTTATCTATATTAATGCACAATAAAATTAAGACAAAATAAATGTTAAGGATCAACTAGTACCCTGTAACCAGTCACAGTTAGCCATGGTTTAATGTAGTAAAACAGATATTGTTCATTTCAGGGGTCTTCTGCCAGGCCTCTCCTTGCCTTCTAACTACTCTGTTTCATTCATTCTGTGCTCAAGAAGGCAGGCCATAGTGGAAGGGAAACCCAGTGAATGGGTTCCACTTCCCACCTAGAGGAGATCATGTTGATTCAGTCAGAGCCCCAGGCTCCCCACCCTGGGAAGTCAGCACTGAACAGTTCCCATGCACTGACCTATAGGCTCAGGACACAGACTTATATGTTTTTCCTGTGTCCCATTTGTAGCTTTTTTTTTTGGACCTGAGAGAAAACAGTGCTCAGCGACACTGAAATGGAAGTTATTTGATTATGACCTCAGGGAGTGGGTCCTTTTTGATCCTCATGTATCCCAGGATCTAACCTGGTGCCTGACAGATAGCAGGCGCTCAACAAATTCCTGCTGAAGGAGAGAACACAGGAGTGCATGAATGCATACACGTCTGAGGCAGGAAGAAGGCAGGAAAGAAGGAGACCTCTGTTCAAGCCCTAGCTGTGCTGCTGCCCTCGACAAGGTCTTGCATGTCTCATTGCTTCAGTTTCATCACCCAGGCTGGGTGATATTGGGGTCCTGAACAGTACTTTCTCCCAGTAGGAGTCCTATACCTGGCTTTACTGCAGTCACCCCTTCTCCAATGCTCTCCACAATGCCGGCTGCCTCATGGCCTGCGATCACAGGAAGAGGTGTGACGAAGTTTCCACTAGTCACATGGTCATCTGACCGACAGACCCCTGAGGCCACCATCTACAGGGTAAAGGGAAGATAATTAGATTCAGCAAAACTGTGGCCCTCTGATGGACTTCACATGCCCAGCTTTCTAAAGTTGGGCTTTTGAAGAGTTTTCAAGGATTTTGCTAATAATCTCTATTTTCCCCAAATACACAAGATCCCGTTTCTCTTCAAGATTACTCAGTTTATGCATGCATACAAGTCCTTTGGGGGCGGGCAGGGAGAGGTCAAGGGAGGTGGGGGAGGAAGAGACTTATGTAAGATTTTAAACAATAAAGAGTTTAAATTTAAAAATAAATAAATAAAAATAAAAGTTTATGAGTGAAAAAAAAAGATTACTCAGTTTAAAACCCTCCACTTCTTTCCTTCCCTGCCTTAAACAATTCAGAATAATCTGTGAAACAAGTTTCTCAAATATTTGTCTTATATAATAGACAAGAATGCATCCTTTTTCCTAGAAGTAGAAACTATAGATTAGCAACCAAGAAAATTAAGTCAGTTAAGCTCCACCATTTAATGCTAATTGATTTTGAAATCTTGCACTTTTTTTCTGTATAAACACATCAATACTTTTTAATTTCATTAGTGTGAAGAATTTCAATCTACAATAGAACTGGAGGATATAAAAAGGAAAATCTAATGTATGTGTCATCAGGAAGGACACATAAGGACTGAGAAATCGTTTCCCTGTAAATGCCTGATTTACAGAACACTGATAATATTGGAATTTTCCTAAATGAAAATTGGTCAGGAGTTGCCTCATAACAACCTTGAGAAATTTTGAACTAAAATAACTCTGGTGGGATTCATCTCACATTTTAAGCTGAATTGAGCTTTGTCTGTATTACTGGATTTGCTTTTGTTTCAATGATGAAAAATTGTTTAATGAAATAAAAACAAAAGAATACATGGCTGCTATATTATTATCAGATTAAGGAGAATTCAAGGCCCAAACTAATTAAATGAGACAAAAAGAGTATTATATAATAATAAAAGATACTCTCATAAAAAATATATACATTTTAATAGACTATAACTGAACTCTTCCCTCTTTAAATTTCCTGCCTGTAAGTATAGCCTACCTCAAACCCTCAAAGGACTGCCCTATAGCTTTCTACAATTTGAATGTTCCAAATTACAACTACTGTTATTCGTTTTGCTTTGTTTTGTTTTTAAATTCTTTATTGTTGAAAGTATTACATATGTCTCCTCCCCCCCACCCCATTGACCTCTCCCTGGCCACTCCTGTCCCCTAGCACATGCCCTCTCCCCTCTACTGTCTGTGTCCATTGATTATGCTTAAATGCATGCAACAAGTCTTTGGTTGATCTCTTAACACCCCCCTCCCCTTCCTACCCTCTGAGGTATGACAATCAGTTTGTCTCTGGTTCTATTTTTGTTCATCAGTTTATGTTGTTCATTGTATTCCACAAATGGCATTGTGTAGATGTACCACTGGTCTTTAATCCACTCATCTGCTGATGGGCACTTAGGCTGTTTCCAGATCTTAGCTATGGTGAATTGTGCTGCTATGAACATAGGGGTGCATATATCCTTTCTGATTGGTGTTTCTAGCTTCTAGGGATATACTCCTAGAAGTGGGATCACTGGGTCAAATGGAAGTTCCATTTTTAATTTTTTGAGGGAACTCCATACTGTTTTCCACAGTGGCTGCACCAGTCTGCATTCCCACCAGCAGTGCAGAAGAGTTCCTTTTACTCCATATCCTGGCCCACACTTTTCACTTTTTGACTTGATGATGATAGCCATTCTGACAGGTGTGAGATGGTACCTCATTGTTGTTTTGATTTGCGTCTCTCAGATGATTAGTGACTTTGAGCATGTTTTCGTATGTCTCTTGGCCTTTTGCATGTCCACTTTCAAAAAGTGTCTATTTAGGTCCTTTGCCCATTTTTTCATTAGATTTTTAGCTTCCTTTTGTTAAGTTGTGTAAGTTCCCTATAAATTTTGGTGATTAAGTCCTTATCAGATATAATGTTGGGAAATATGTTCTCCCATGTAGTGGGCTTTCTTGTTGTTTTGTTGATGGCTTCTTTTGCTGTGCAGAAGGCTTTTAATTTGATGTAGTCCCTTTTATTTTCTCCTTTGTTTCCATTGTCCTAGGAGCTATATCGGTAAACAGATTGCTATGATATATGTCTGATATTTTGCTGCCTATGGATTCTTCTAAGATTTTTGTGGTTTCCCATCTTATGTTTAGGTCCTTTATCCATTTTGAGTTTGTTTTTGTGTATGGTGTAAGTTGGTGGTCTAGTTTCATCTTTTTGCATGTATCTGTCCAATTACCTATTACCACTTTAGTTAAGTTTATTCCTAGGTATAAACTTAGTTTTTTGGTGCAATGGTAAATGGGATTGTTTTTTAGTTTCTCTTTCTTGAGTTCATTATTGGTGTCTAAACAAGCCATAGATATCTGGGTGTAAATTTTGTATCCTGCTATGTTGCCAAAATCCTTTATTAAATTTAGTTTTTTTTAATGGAGTCTTTAAGGTTTTTCTATGTATAATATCATGTCATCTGCAAAAAGTGACTATTTTACTTCATCTTCTCCAGTTCTGGACAGCTTCACAGGGGAGTTTTACGAAGATTTGAAGAAGGACTTATACCAATCTTCCTCAGACTATTTTTAAAAATTCAAGAGGAAAGAACACTTCCAAGCTCTTTCTATGATGCCAGCATTACCCTAGTCCCCAAACCAGATCAGATGCTGTAAATAAAGACAATGATAGGCCAATATTCCTGATGAATATAGATGCTAAAATCCTCAACAAAATATTAGCAAATCGAATCCAGCAATACATTAAAAAGATCATACGCCATGACCAAGTGGGATTTATTCCAAGGATGCTGGTACAGTATCCGCAAATCAATAAATATGATAAATCACATAAACAAATTGAAAGGTAAAAACCACATGATTATATCAATTGCTGCAGAAAAAGCACTTGACAAAGTCCAACACCCCTTTTTGATATAAAACTCTCAGCAAAGTGGGGATAAAGGAATCATATCTCAACATAATGAAAGCCTTATATGACAAACCTACAGCAACATCATACTCAGTGGGCAAATACTAAGTAAGACCATTTCCCCTAAGAATAGGGAACAAGACAGGGATGCCCATTTTCACCTTTCCTATTCAACATTGAAAGTGCTAACCAAGAAGGAGAAATAAAAGGTATTCAAGTTATTCTTCAATAAATTCATCTTTTTCATCATTTTGAGCTTGACTCAGTTTACCTCTTTATTGAGGTTGACATTAGGATTATACTGTACATACTATCTATTCTATTTTTGAAAGTTTAACAACTTGTATTTTTATATTTCCTTGACAAGAAATGTAATTCCACTGTTTGGATTACTAGGGCACTTACCTAGGTTTCTGATTCGATCCTGGTTGGGGCATGTACGGAAGGCAAGGCAACGGATTGATGCGATGTTTCTCTCACAGCTCTCTCTCTCTCTCTCTCTCTCTCTCTCTCTCTCTCTCTCTCTCTCTCTCCTATTTTCTCTCTCTTTCAAATCAATAAACAAACATATCCTTGCATGAGTATTTTTTTTAAAGTGCTTCTTTTAAAATATATATATTTGTATTGATTTCAGAGAGGAAGGGAGAGGGCTAGAGATAGAAACATCAATGATGAGAGAGAATCATTGGTTGGCTGCTTCCTGCATGCCCATACTAGGGATCAACCTCACAACCTGGGGTTATGCTCTGACTGGGAATCAACCATGACCTTCTGGTTCATAGGTCAACGCTCAACCACTGAGCCACACTGGCTGGGCTAAAAAGTGCTACTAAATAAACTTTTTGTTATTTCCATTTGTACTATTCTCTGAATTTTCTTATACTTAAAATTCAATAGAAGAGAAAAAAGTGTTTCACCTTTATACGGACTTCATGAGCCTTAGGGGCTGCTACCTCCACCTCCTCAAGGGAAAAGGGTTTCTTTATCTCCCATAGCACAGCTGCTTTGCATTTTATTACCTGGAAATTGAACAGAAAGATTACACAAGTGCTTACCCACTCTTGAAGTCAGGGACTGTGACTTTTATCTTTTTATGTGCAACATCTAGCCCCCTGTCTGAAATCTGATAAATGTTATATAAAAAAGGACAACTTCTGATTTGCAAAGAGAATGGAAATACCTTTTTAAAATGTGTAAAGTAATAACATAAGGAAACATAAATAGAATTAACTGTAATGAGGCATTGAGATAAAATGGAATATGTTCTTTTAAGTCATCCTTATGTTGTTTCTTTTTCCAAGGGTTGTTTATTTGTGATATTTCCTAATGCAGTCCTGAAATTGGTTGTTTGCCCACAACTGTTGGCTTGCAATAAAGTTTTAAATCACAAATATTTCACGGATAGGATCACTGTCTGGTCACATAAAATCGATTGCTCTCTTGCTCAAGTCTCTGCATAAGCCGCAAACAACCAGACTTTATGATTCCAGTGCATACTTGCCTCCCTGCATAGGTGACTTCTCTTTCTCCTTGCCTGTCCTCCTCCTCCGATTTCTCTCCCCACTACTTCCGTGTGCTACTAGTTTGCATGACTCATTTGAAAGTGAGCTTTGGCAGCTCTAGTTTCTTCTCTAATTTATGTGTAGCTATTTTTTTTCTCCAGATTAGATGTGAGCCAAAAATCACAGAGGTTACAGCTGTACACACACACACACACACACACACACACACACTCTTGCCCACATACTCACATATATATTTAAAAATGGAATAACTGTGTGTTTGACTTTTTAATCTAGCATAGTTTATCCATAGATGTCCTTCAAAATTAAAGTTGAACACATATTTTTAGTACTAGAGAATGTAACATACTGGTAAAATCTGTCTTCATTGCTACAAAGTTTATACATTTGAGAGCTTTTTTCTAGATAGATAATTCTATAGTAATTGTAATTATGAATGTATAATTCATAATTACAAATATGGTTTTAAAAGGTCAATTGAAATGTATGCTTTTGCAAATTAATTTTCATTATTTATATGTCAAATTCTCCTACTCTGCTGAGGTGCTTGCCATGGTCAATAAATATGAGAGTACTTAGAAATAATGCACTAATAGTACATAGGTCCTGATTATCAGGTGTTCATTTAATGGGCAGGCACATTGTGGCCAATGCAGAATGAATTACATACTTGATCTCTAAAGCCCACAGGGCAGTATTATTAAGCTATTGGTCTATTTTACGATGGCAAATTTGAGGCTCATTTGACTTAGCAACTGACTAATTTTTGCAAAGTCAGAAAGTCTGCTGCCCAGAAAATTAAGACAATCCAACTTTATTTTTTCACCATCCCATGGTAATAAGCAATTAATCAAATCTTATGTAACAACAACATCAGTAGTAGTGACTAACATGTATTGAATAACTTCTATGTACCAGACACTATCCTAAGTGCTAAGGAATATTAATTTATTACATTCTCACAACTATCTTATAAAGTAGGGATTATTATGATTGCCGTTTTGCATGTGAGGAAAATATAATGCAGGAAGAACAAACAGGTGAAGTGTTACCACGAAGCTGAAAGCTATGGATGTTGCCCCAGAGGGGGAAGAGCCGATTGCTTAGCATTTACTATTTTCATGAATACATTCGGTTTACTCATTTGCTTTCTGAACTCATTATTTCTTTCAAACTGAGTTTTGACAAATTTATTTTTAATTTTTCCTAACTTTTATTCATTTGGAATGTAATTCACCATTGTAAATGCTAATCAGTAACAAATGAAAATAAAGAGAGTTGAAATGAAAAAAACTGACAATTGGCCCTCTTGTGTTTCCAAAAAATCATAGGCCTGTTATATAACACAGGGTGTGTAGAAATCTCAGAAACTTTCAATTGTGTTATAGCAAAATATTAGAGTGTGTGTTCCACTCCTAACACAACAAAAGTACTGAGCACTTTTTGGGACTGAGCAGTTAATGTGAATTGATTATATTGTATGATCACATGCATTTCTCTGCACTTATAAGCACATTGAAGAGGTAAAAAGATCTATGGAAGACCTGGAACCAAATATCCCTGTTCCTACTAGTAATAAGTGATTCAAACTGTATCAGTATTAATTTTTGATAAAATCATGTTGACTTTTGTATGGAGAAGATATTTTTCTTTAAGATTTCTGTGGAAATTTCCTGCATTGAGCCATCATAGGACCCTTTAAAATTAGAATTTGCATGTTGATGTTGGCTTGCTTATCCTTGATGATTCTAATGCTTTGAGATCAATAAAACTTGTCAGAATTAACTTTCCTCCTGTGTTCATAAAAATAAAAATATGATTATAAAACAATAACGTTTAAGTTATGGCTTCTCAATACAACAGTAAATTATTGATTAAAAATATTTCTAACTTCAGATTTTCAAATTATTCATGATTGGCTGTAACTACTGCCCATTTATCTAATATAGTAAATAAAGACTTTAATAGGTACAAAAGTTACATATTCTTTTAACGATATTTAGCAACAGCCTATTTAAATTCTGATTCAATATACATTGCATAACAAAGCATATATTCTATGTTATATTTCAGTTTATATAGTTTTTAATTTAGATATAAATTTTAAATTATTCATTAAATATTGCTTCTCTTTGTGAACTATATAATGAGAATATATTTTCAAAAGTAAAAAAAATGCTTACTTTTCCTGCTGTGCTCATGTTTCTGTTCTTTCTGCAGGCCAGGAGGCGGATGGATTCTTGCAGACCCTTTCCTGCTCGATTACATGAAACAGATATGTTGCACAGATATTTTATTTGCTTGAGTAATGCTCAGTTCTACACATGTGATCTGGTGTCTTTAGCCTGACCCACAAGTTTATTCTCAAACTATATCAAATCAGAGAGAAATGGGCACTAATCCACAACTCAGACCTGGACTTTGTAATTTGCCAATTATGGATAACAGCTTGATTTATCTGGTTAAATATTTCTCTACACATAAATTTTAATCTCTTTTTCTCTGGATTCCACGTTTATTCACTCTTCTTCTCATTTCCCATTTGTGTGCACTAAGCTGTAACTTCTAATCCTCATGCTGCCGTTAGAGCATGAGAAAGAAAAGAAAGAAAGAGCAGTAAGGAAGCAGCACAAATGACATAGGACAGAGAGAAGTACAAGCCAGAGGAATGTGTTTGCCCCAGCACCCTCCTCCTCTTGATAGCAGAGAGGTCAGACACCAGTCATTTACAGAAAGGGTGCTCATGACCCTGGCATTTCTGCTCTACTCAATACCTAGCAGCACTGACTGAGCACCTCCCTGTTCCAGGCATTCAGTTGGGTGCACTGGGGTGGCAAGGAGGGATAAGAGATGGCCTCTACCTCTGCCTAGAGACAGTACGGGGTCATGCTTATGACATGGCCTTGGATTCCAGGCAGACTCTATCTTTACCAGCTGCGTGAATTTGCCCTTATTCGTAAAATAATAGAATAATAGTACCACCTCAAAGCATTGTTGAACAAATGAGACAATCCCTTTAAAACACTTACCAGGAAACCTGGCAGATAAGACAATCTTCAATAAATATTAGCTACAATGATTACCCATAAAAGAAACTCACAATCTATGGCAAAAAAAAGGCACAGGCAAACAAGTCAGATCATCGGGATGGCATCTGACTGAAGGTCTCAAAGGAGGCTTTGTAGAGAGAACATTTTAGTTAAAAACTAAATATTGATCTCTCTTGCACAGTCAAAACTGAAAAACACACAATCTTGTGCATTTCTATTATCCATTGGTTAGTGCCATGAATAAGAGAAAGCCTCTAAGTTTGACTTTTAATAAATCTCAAGTCTTATACCAACACTTGGGAGCACAGTACATTCAATTACTTAATTAGATATAATCTGTCAACATGTATACATTAACATAAATATTACATTTCTCTAAAACTGTTAAGGGCATGATACTGTTGCCTGTTTTCAGCTTTACTTGTGTAGGTGCAGAGGGTCATACAGGGCTACATACATCCACCTGGAAGAGAAGACACTGCTTGTACAGAATGGTCACCACCTTGTTCTCCCTGCTGCTCACCTTCACTTGTGCAGAGCATGATGATGAAAGTGAGTCTGACCACTTTTCAGAGATTCTGGGAGGCATCAAAGAGCTCATATACCCCAATCAATATAGAAAGACACATCGTACATGAATAAGTTTATAAAGTGATGGTGGGAAAAGTATTAGGAATAATTTGAATTCAATTTATGTTAGTCTTCCCAGCCTCCAAAACTATCAGAAATCAATGCTGTTGTTTAAACCAATTTGTTGCGTAAACTGACATTTATTTTACAGGAGCCCAAATGGACTAACATAAATATGTTTTTGTTGATTTCAGAGAGGAAGGGGAAGAAAAAGAGATAGAAACATCAATGAAGAGAGAAAATCATTGATCGCTGTCTCCTGCACGCCCCCCCCCCCCCCCCACTGGGATGAAGCCTGCAACCCAGGCATGTGGCCTGACCAGGCAGGTGCCGTGATCTCCTGGTTCGTTGGTCAACACTCAACAACTGAGCCACACAAGCTGAGCCTTACATTCTCTTCTTAATTCCAAATGCATAAAAGAACCTGCAAGCTGTCATTTCTTGGAAGCATTTTTCTCAGTCTGTTGAGATCTAGCTTCCAGACATATCCTCGGTTTGACTCAAATAAATTATAAAAAAATTCCTACAGGTTTGGATATTCATACATCAACAGATTTTAGGTAACCTTGAAATATTCTGAGTGAGCAGAAATGTGGGACAGACTGGTCACACATCCACATGTGGTGGTTAAGAACAGGGAGGAATACGTTGGCCATGGAGGTCCCCACAGAAGAATGAAGACAGCTCCAAAACCTGCAGCTCCCGTACTGAGAAGAGAAATCCCTACAACAGCTGGCTATGAAAATCAGCTAGAATTCACTCTAGGTGAGATGGAGGGTTGCTGTAGGCACAATCATCCTCTTAAAGGGCCTAAGTATAGCCTCACTTGCTCACAACTCTCACCCTAAGCTCCAGAGAAGGGACAGCAACTCAAAGCATGCCAGGGCCATAGAAATCATAAGAAAGAACTAGTCAGAAATGAAAACTACAATAACTGAAATGAAGAATACGTTGGAGGGAATCAACAGCAGACTGGATAAGGCAGATGAGAGAATCAGTAATTTGGAAGACAGGTAGCAGAAAATACCCAAGTAGAGTAGCAAAAAGAAAAAAAAGTAAACATGAGGATAGTTTAAGGGACCTCTGGGACAACATGAAATGTAACAACATTTGTATCAAAGGAGTATCAGAAAGAAAAGAGAGGGAGGGAGGGAGGGAGGGAGGGAGGGAGGGAGGGAGGGAGGAAGGGAGGGAGGAAAAAAGAGAGAAAGATTTGAAGACATAATTACTAAAAAGTTCCCCAGTCTGGCAAAGGAAATAGACATACAAGTCCCGATAGTGCAGAGTTCCAAATAAGATGAAATCAGAGGCTCACACCAAAACACATATCATCAAAAAAGAAAAAGAAAAAAAAAATCATGGACATGGACAATAGTGCATTGATTGCAGGAGGGAGAGTCATGAGGGGAAGGTTGAGGAGAGTATAGGGGAGATAAAAAAGCAAGCAAAAGAAAACAAAAATGCCAAAGAATGATCTTAAAAGCAGCAAGAGAAAATGTAGCTCCTATAAGACTGTCAGCTGATTTCTCAAGAGAAACTTTGCAGGCTAAAAGAGACTGGCACACCTGAAAGAAAAATAATATTGGATATAAACTGTAATTGGAAAAAAGAAAAAGAAAAACACAAGAACCTATAACTAAGATTACTCTACCCAGGAAAGCTATCCTTTAGAATCAAAGGAGAGATGAAATGTTGCACAGGCAAGAAAAGGCAGAAAGAGTTCACTACTATCAAACCAATATTACCAAAAATATTTAGGAGATCTCTTTAAGAAGAAAAACAAATTTTTTTAATAACTAAGAAAAGATAGGAAAGAAAAAATTTCTCACTGACAAAGGCAAACATATAATAAAAGCGATAGGTCAACTAACACAAAAGCTAGTACAAAGGTTAAAATGAAAGAACAATCCTAAGCATGTATGTGCCTATAAAGAGACCATTAAACTGCTGAGCCAAAATCTGATAGAACTACAAGGAGAAAATCAATGAACGCATTATTATAGCTGGAGGTGTCAGCATCTTTCTAGCAGAAAAAGACAATTCCAGCAGGCAGAAGATCAGTGAAGACTGATCTAAACTGATCTAAATTGTTGAACTAAACAATACTATCAATTAGCTGTACATAAGACATTTATGGACTACGTCATTAATAGCAGCAGAACACATTCTTTTCAAGCTGACATGGAACTTTCACCAAGGCGGATCACATTCTGGGCCACAAAACACAATTTAACAAGAATGCCAAATGAAACAGTGAAAGCAACATGGCATCATGCTTCATGGTATGCATATATGTCTTGATCATTTTTTTAAAATATATTTTATTGATTTTTTAGAGAGAGAAAGGGAGAGGGATAGAGTTAGAAACATCGATGAGAGAGAAACGTCGATCAGCTGCCTCCTGCACACCCCCTACTGGGAATGTGCCAGGAACCAAGGTACATGCCCTTGACCAGAATAGAACCTGGGACCCTTGAGTCCGCAGGCCGAAGCTCTATCCAGTGAGCCAAACCAGTTAGGGCTGTCTTGATCATTTTTATATCTAGCTACAATGAAGACTTAGATTACATAATGGGTAGTTAGTATAAAAGTCTTATGTTATGCCACAGGACTAAAAATAAAGTTCATTCTTCCGAAATAGTGAAAATAAGATATCCTTCATGTTTTTGTCACATATGTTTTCTCATTCAATCATGCCTCCCCCCCCCCCATTGTAAATGAAATAATGTCCAACATTTTATTAAACAATCATGAGAGTGTGGGCAATTCTTGGGCCACTGAGGCCTAGAAAAGATGATGAGACCAGTATCTTGTCATTAATTGCAGAAATACGCTCCTGATACGTTCAATACATGGTAAAAAATATTTGTAAAAGACAAATATAAATATCTTCTCAGTTATTGGAAAATCCGAAGTCCAGCTGTATCTTCTTCCAGAGATGGTCTTGGATATGCGTAAAGCCTGTCTCTTGAATAGGTACAGCCACTAACCGATATCTCCATATCAAGAGTATTCCCCACCAGACTGAACCAACTGCTGTGTTATGCTTGGCCAGGAAGACATGGAAGGGTTTGGGGGTTCTTCTCAAGGGAAGCACCCAATCCAGGCTCCAGCCTGGGCTGCCCCAAGCCGCTCCGCACCCTTCCTGGGAGGCAGTGACCCGTCCTGGATGGAGGGAAAAGAGTGGAGCTTCGCCCCTTGCCCTCATCCCGAATGGGCGCTGCGCTTCCCCGGCTGCACTAAAGGGCTCCCGCGCTCTCTGGGATGCGGGCAGCAGGCACTTACTAATGACCGCCATCTGGGTGCAGGGGAACATCTTTCCAAGGTGCTTCCCGGCCTAGTCGGCTGCAGTTGCCCCGCCGCGATGCCTAATGTTGCCTTGAACTGAACGAAAGGTGGGGAAACTCAGGATCCAGGGAAGAGCGGGTCCCCAACCCAGTCTCCGGGCGGTTGGGCGGTTGGGCGGTTAGGTCTGGTGGCAGTTGTTGGCGGCCAACGGCCCTCCCCCCGCCCCCCCGCCACCCCCCCGCAGCCCCCAGCCCAGTTCTGCCCGCGCGGACCCCAGCCCAGTGCAGCCCCCAGCCCAGGTCCTGGGCGCTCAGAGGAGCGGGGAGCAGCCTTTGTCTGCCTCGTGTCCGTGGTGCCGCCGCTTCCAGGGCGGCCGTGCAAGCACCGACGTGGGCAACACCACCTCCCCGGAGCTGGGCTGCTGCAGCCGCATGGACCCCTTGTAGGCTGACAGGTACTTGAGCTCCGGGTAGCTGGGCAGCTGCAGGAAGGCAGGCGAGACGAACGCAGCTCCTGCTCGGAGGCGCAGGAGGGGACCGAGAACCCGCTGCCGCTGCCGCTGTCCAGCAGCGAGTCCAGATGATGCGCCGCAGCAAGTGGCTCATGGGGAAGAGTATGCGCAGGGTGAGCAGCCCGGGAGCGCGCGCGAAACCAGCCCACGTCGCGGAGAAGGTATGCAGCGCGCCGCCCCCGCCGCCCCCGCCACGCGCCACCAGCAGCAGCAGCGGTGGTGGTGGTGGTGGCGGCGGCGCTCGGGCCGGCGACAGGCCCTGGGCCGTGACTCCAGGTCCCCACAAGGACGGCGCAGACCGTCGCTAATGTCCGGGACGGGGGTTTTGGGAATCCGTCTGTCCGGGTATCCGTCGGCCTCTCCGCTACCGGAACCGGAGCACCCTCACTTGGCCACGCTTGGGCGGAAGGAGGGGTCCGAGGCGCGCCAGGGCTGCCGGAGGCGGCCGCTCCTCGCAGCCAGAGCAGCTTCCTGAGCGCCTGACCCGAAATCCGCGCCCACCCTCTGGGGCCGCCCAAGATGGCAGAGGCTACCTGCGGGGGGAGGGGTGGGGGGGGAGTTGGAACGCCTGCCGCGGGCATCCTGGCCCTGGCCCCTGCGCCCTTCTGTCCTCCTTGTCGCCCTCGCCCTCGGGGGCTGGAAGGGTTAACGCTCTGCGCTCAACCCGGGAGCCCCCAGATGTGTCTCACTCAGGTCACACTGCAGCTCTCTTCCAGTTGATTGCCTTGTTGGGCCTCAATCCATCCTACCTACTACTGTTACATTAATTTTCAAGATTACCACATTTGCCAAACCTTCGATAGTTCTTTTCTTTTCGAAAGGAGCCAACGCCTATCACTAAGATGACCACAGTCTGTCATCTTTCTGCCTGTTCAAACATGTCTCCCAGCTCTCAATCAAACAACTCACTCCCGGTTCCACCAGTGCAAACACCTCTGTCTGTGGCCCTGAGCTGATATTTTCTCCCTGACTAAAATGCTCCTTCCATTTCTCCTTCTGTCCTATACTCTCTGCCTGGGCAATATTATCTATGCCCAGGGACTCAACTAACACCTAGAAGTCAAGCAGATTAATTCCATATTAGCTATCATCTCCATTATCTCAAAAACTTCCATGTTTACATACTTTGGGCAAGCAGAATAATTGAGATGGTTGAGCAAGCAGACTATAGGCTGAGCTTCCAAAAATAATGTCAGGACCCAGCTTGCCTTGATCAGGGAGCTGCCAGCTTTTGACTCCAACTCCAGACCTATCTATCCTCATTATGATCCACACCAGTAGAATGGATCCTCTATATCAAGCATGTCAAACTCAAAGGCTAACACGGGCCAACAAGGTTTAAGTTTATGTGGGCCGCAAAAAGACAAAAGCTTCAATTTTCATAGAAACATAGGTTTATTTTGTAGAGACATGCTGAATACAAAGGGCTGAAATAAATGAGTCATCATTAACATAAAATAATAGAACACTTTAATAAAAATTAATATTTTTTTTTGAACATTAACTTACCAGACACTGAATAACTGCACAGATTAATAAGTATAATGCAAATAAACCAATTTTTCTTGTTCTCTGAAAGTGAAATATTTCCTGTTGCGTACACCAAACAAGTCAGTCCAAGACTAAAGACGTGGCAATCGGCTGCTAAAATATTCGCTGCTAGTATTAGTGGAGAGAAATGGTGCGCCTGCACGTAAGGTGCGTAAGGGAAATGAATGCAACACAATTATAGTAATCAGTCATTAGCAAACGTTGTAGTTTGTTATTAATAATTATATATAACAGGGTATTGTAAAAATTAAGTTATGAAATTTTTATGAAAATGTTTCTTACATGCCATTATATTGGCTGGGCCACAAAAAAAATATTCATTGTGGGCCATGAATTTGACACGCTTGCTCTATATCCTGCCTCTTTGGAGAAACTGCAGTTCTTCGGCATGGTCTCTCATGAGTGTATTTGATTAGTAGAACTTAAATCACACTTCTGGGTCTTGTAATGTTTTGGGGGAGAATTCCATGCTAGGAAAGGAGGACTTACACTGTAGGGAATTATCAAAATGGGAATCCACCTGCAAGCTATATATTTAACTCAGAAGTTATTTCCTAGCTGCAGATTTGTATGGACAACTACAGTTGTAAATCTTAGAAGTGCTTCAAACTTGTCAAGTCCAATGGTCTTAGCTCCCAAGTTGGTGAAGGGGCCTACCATCCATACTCAGGTGTCAGGAAAGAATGGGCCCACAGTCCCTCAGTCCTGGTGCCAAGTCAACTCTACTTCCTAAGATTATCCAATTCTGATGAATTCCTTCCCCTTGGACATTGCTCTAAAATGGGCCCTATCCTCTCTTGTCTGTA
The DNA here is from genome assembly GCF_964212035.1 of Myotis nattereri. Taxonomy (NCBI): domain Eukaryota; kingdom Metazoa; phylum Chordata; class Mammalia; order Chiroptera; family Vespertilionidae; genus Myotis; species Myotis nattereri. The sequence goes on from NC_138075.1 coordinate 163,380,543, forward strand.
TCCTCCTCATTCTCTTTCTCTCCTCACCTCTAATAACCCCCACCCACAGGTGTAAGAATGAACTTCTAATATGTTAATCTTATCATTTTACCAATCTGCTCAGACTTTTTAAAAATATATTTTTATTGATTTTAGAGAGGAAGGAAGAGAGAGAGAGAGAAATAGAAACATCAGTGATGAGAGAGAATAATTGAATGGCTGACTCCTCCTCACCCGCTACTGGGGATCAACCCTACAACCCAAGAATCCAACCATGCCCTCCTGGTTCATAGGTCGACACTCAACCACTGAGCCACCTCAGCTGGGCAGAAGATTTTAATAGAGCTCCCATTATCCAGGGGATAAAATCTAAAGATCTTTAGAGGAATTCAAGAATTACGGTTACCTGACCCAGACATTTCCCATTGTGAAGTTTTCAGGTTAGCAATACTAAATGCTTAAAATTTCCTAAACACATTCTGCTCTTTTATGCTAAGCCCTCTGTCTGCAGAGCCATCCTCCAATTTTCCTCCTTCCAAACTATTCTTCATCCTTTAAATTTAGGTGTAAATATTTGCTCCTAAGTAACAATCATTGTAATCACAGAATGCAAAATTCAACTTAAACTTAAACATTGACAATTTAATGGTATTAGCTTTGGATATAATTGTTATCCTTTCCCCTTCTTTCACTCCTTTATTTTTCTTCAGAACTATTGCAGAGATGGAGGAAAAGAGGCCAGAGAACCTCAAATATCACTCACACTGAAAAAGCTAACCACCATATTCTTCAATGTCCTGTCTTTAAATGCCCATGAAGAGGGGAAGGAAGCAAATGAAAAATAACAGGTCATTAATAGCTCTAATTTTTTTCTGCTACTCATTATAGTTTGAAAATTTTGCAAAGATAAAACAAATGCCTTAGCATTTCCTTTCATTAATGAAGGAATTTATTTCACTTTAGCTTTCTTTCACTTCTAATTTACTGAGGTTTGAATTGAAGTTCAAAAGAAATACTTAGTTGCCCAGTTATTTCCTAATCTCTTTCTCCAATCCATTCTTGTAACCAGAACTAAGGTTCAGTACCTGTCGCCATGAAAGCCAAACTCATTAGACCAGCGGTTCTCAACCTGTGGGTCGCGACCCCTTTGGGGGTCAAACAACCCTTTCACAGGGGTCGCCTCAGACCATCAGAAAACACATATATAATTACATATTGTTTTTGTGATTAATCACTATGCTTTAATTATGTTCAATTTGTAACAATGAAAATACATCCTGCATATCAGATATTTACATTATGATTCATAACAGTAGCCAAATTACAGTTATGAAGTAGCAACGAAAATAATTTTATGGTTGGGGATCACCACAACATGAGGAACTGTATTAGAAAGATGTTGGTGAAAAAGGAAAGGGGTTTATTCAAGTGCCAGACACCTGAGAAGATGAGGGACTCTTGTCACAAAGCCTATCTCTACATCTCAGAGCAGACAGTTTTTATAAGGAGGGAGAGGGAAAGAAGAACAAAGAGGTCAAGGGGAGGCAGTTGGAAAGTTTCCTACATGCAGGCCCCCACAGTCCATTATAATAAGATCTCAAAAACTGGTCAAGTGATGGTCTTGTGTGCATCATCCTGGCCTTTGTCACCTAGTTTTATGGATCAAGGTTAGCAAATTTCCCAGAACTGGGATGACTGATGGTCAGAGTCTGCATCTTCTAAAGTTAGTTCCTAGGATTCTTTTTTTTTTTTAATTTATCTTTATTGTTGAAAGTATTACAGATGTCCCCATTGACACCCCCACCAACATCCCACTCCTTCCCCTATCCGAGGACTTCACTGCACTGTTGTCCAAGGGTTATGCATGTATGCATATAAGTTCTTTGGTTGATCTTTTCATGCCCCCTCCTTCCTTCCCTCTGAGATTCTTATATAATCATGTTGTTTATCTATAAGCTAAATATTAGAGTCAGCATTTATAGAAAAAATGTCAAAAGAAGGGTGTGGTGGGTTACAATTCCTCACTGTTACACTTTGAAATATGAAATTAGCTGGGGGATATTTATTACTTAAATTTAGAATGAACTAAAATTATTTTTGTTTCAAAACTATAGTAATGACTCACCCTTAAGGCAATTACATATCTGCAAAAACACTGTGAATGATTTCTGGCTGAGTGGTAGTGTATAAACAACATATTTATATAAATATTATTTGGCAATCTCTCTGAACTTGCTTTCTCTCATTATAAATCTATCTACTGACTTCTTTGTTAACACACCAGATACCTCAAAACAAGCCTGGACTAGGAAACCCAATGCTTTCTCTCTCTAGCTGTCCTCTCTCCTGAGTTAGCATTGTTAGTGAGTAATGAAGCAACTTCTGGGTTCTCTTGTTAATTGTGGTAGGGCTGTGCAGATGGGCTTCCAGACGCTGGGTCCTGAATGAAAGGAGCTAACCAAGTCCACACATCTGACCGTTAATCTCATCTGAATAGTTTTTGGCCTCCACTGTAATGCTCCCGTTCTACTTTATTCTTGTCCCACTAATATTGGTTTCTCTTCTTATGCAATGGCCCATTTCATGAAAATTACTAGGTATTTGACAGGTAAATAGAATTTAATGTACTTCAATAAAATTGTTACCTTAGAATCTTCAGGGAAAACATATTGAGGTTATTTGTGCAACAATCATTTGTTATCAGAATTAAGCAGTCAAGTATGTAAGAATTAATTATTAAACATAGGCTTGCTCTCACTTTAACTTATGATTTTCTAATGATTCTGTCAAAATGACTTTCTAATCTTAGAGCAGCTTGTGTGATTTATAAAGCAACAAAGGGTTAATTCAGAGTTGAATTTTTCTTTATTTACTATTTCTGGAGAACCTAAGACATTGTATTAGAGTGATTAGTTAAACCATCAAAATGAAATTCTTTTTCTTCAAACTGAAAATTTTCTTCATTTTGATTAAACTTTTTGCAGTTGGCTAAAAGTGATTGCAAGCTGTATGAATTTACAGTTACATTTTTAAAAAAGCAGACCAACAAACTAATATGTAAATTTTTAAAAAATATATTTTTTATTAATTTTAGAGAGGAACAGAGAAGGAGAGAGAGAGAAACATCGATGAAAGAGAAACTTTGATTAGCTGCCTACTGCATGCCACTTACTGGGGATGGGTGCTGAAACCTGGGCATGTGCCCTGACCAGGAATCAAACCAGCAACCTCTTGATGCGCAGGCCAATGCTCAACTAACTGAGCCACACAGGTCAGGGAAAATTAGAAATTCTTGATTCTAGAGTCAGAATTTTCATTACTAGAGACCAACAGGACACCGGGTCCATGTCCCCCACAGGCTTATCAGGATACCAACAATCTGGAGTCCCATTTTTATATGTTGAGTTCAGCTGTGTCCTTCCCCACCAATGTCAATGTATGCAGGGAGCCAGTGCACAAAAGGTACCCTCCCTCAACCTCTCCACACACCCTATGGAGGAGGACTGTGCCACTGACATGCCTACCTACATCCTGCTCTCCACTTGCTCCCCACAACCTGGACGGCAGGGGAGATGAAGCTGGATGTAGGCGTTTCTACAACCAGCAGAACATTATGCTCACTATTGTGATGTGGGTATTTAGAACCATCATCTTTTCCTCTGGGTCTCACATCATCAGCACCAATATAAAGTCATTGGAGCATCCAGCCACATGGACCCAAAGGGACATTCTGAAGCTGCCTGGACCCTCAATATCTCCCTCAGCCTCTTACAAAAAATTGTACTATCCCCTACATCTTTATGGCACTTCATCGTTGAGAAAGCTCTCTAACTGGCATCATCTCATCAAAGCTTTCTGAGCTGTAATGGGTCAGTAGAATAATTTTTAAAAATAAAGGGTGAAATGGGCTCAGAGAAGTTGAGTAAGTTACAGGAGGTCACAGAGAAGTGGGAGATCGCTTGTCCTAGTCTGGAGTCCTTTCCACAACACCAAACAAATTATAGACATGGAAACAAATACACTTTTGGAGAAAGCTAAAACTCCTTACGGGAATAAGCTTTCCATTACACATTTAGAGATAAAGCCTAAATGCAAACCTTCCCCTGATGGTGGGACAGCATTAACAAACGTACCACAGGCTCCCACATATTTAAAAACATTAAACTAATTCCAGGGTTATAGGCTTGATTTAAGACATGGTAGTTAATAGAAAAGTTCTAGATAGAAAATAATTTTAGCAAAACTGTACATCTGTATATATGCACACATTTAGAAAACATAATGCTTTTGATGTTTGTGCCATTTCTTAGTTACCATTTTACATGCTGTATCCACACCTGCTTCAACCATATACTTTAAGCCACCATATTTTTAATTACCTATGACTCTTTTTCAGTTAATTATAACAAGTAAAATGTTTTAACCAATGAAGCACTTTCATGAGTAAAAATCCAGATTTTTATAATAAGTTCCTAGGAATAGCTCAGTTTTCACATTTAATATCTGAACCTCACATTTATCGCAGATAGCACGAAATTGCTTTTATTTTAAAGAACAGTTATATATTAAGAGCAAAGAGTATAAAATCAATAAATACACTTCCCTGTATCATATAAAATGTGTGTGACACATTTCCCTAAGAAATTTCTTGCATTTAGACATCCTGGTCCATATTCACCTAAAAGTCTGAGTGTACACTTTACCCAGCAGTTTTTACCTTTGGGCTTTGGTACGTTTCATAGAAAGGAAAATACAGGCAGTGGAAGTAGAGGCAGAAGTAGAAGACTTTGAGCACAAGAGCCCATCAAGTGTATGCTGGGGACAAGTAAAATGAGGACCTCTCCCACTGGGCTTCAGTGACTAAGGGTGGCAACGGTACAAAACGTGCAAGAAGTCAAAGAAATCCTTTTCCTTAATGGGAAAGACGACACCATGCAATGTGAGTGGAGTGATTAAGAAGAAATGTTTATTGGATTCAATGACTCAGCTGATGGCTCATCTAACTTTCACTTGGATTTTTAAAATATGCCTTAAAAAGGTTTTCACATAATTTTTTGTTTCTTGATTTCCCATGGAAACCTCCCATGTGTAATTTATTGACAACATCTCTGAAGAACAGAATTATTGATGTTGTTTGTCTGATGTGCCAGATGATGAAGGAACCAGAAGACAGCTACAAGTGAAGGCCTTTGTATGATCTCAAAATGTCAGGACGGTGCGGATACTGAAACACAAAATAAAAGATATTTTAATATTTATGTAGTTCACATTCTTCCATGAAAGAGTCCAAGGGGCGTTTGATGTGTCTCACTGAACAGGTGTCTGTATTTCCTGCCACTCCCTTCCTATCCTTATGTATTCAAGTCAAAGATAGTTCACCTTTTCCGGATTTGGTCTTGTGTTTTCTCCAACCTTAAACTCAAACCTGAAAATAGCTGTCATTTAGGCTTTTAATGAACTAGAGGCACGGTGCACGAATTTGTGCATGGGTAGGGTCCCAAGAAGGTTGGGGTCCCCAGGACATGATCGGCCCTCCAGGCAGGCAGTGGGATGCCCTTGCCAGCCTGGGATCTGGATCCGACGTGCCAACAGTCGTGCCAGTTGTCGGGAGCCACATGGCAGCAACTTTTATAGCCTTTCTTCCCTGCAAAGCATCTAGGGAGGGGAAGCAGCCACGGTGCCTGAAGTGGACTTCCAGGGGGCGGGTGGCACTGTCAGGATTGTGCTGATGACGCTGGTCCATTTGTGCCTGGCCCGTTCTCCAGAGATTAGACCTGCAAAACTATTGAGGGAGTGGCTGCTGCCAGGCTGGTGGGATGCCGGGATGGGTCTGTCAGCAGAGCGGTGCTCTCGCTGTGGGAGCATACTGACCAACAGGGGGCAGCTTTTGCGTTGAGTGTCTGCCCCCTGGTGGTCAGTGTGCATCATAGTGACTGGTTGTTCTGGTCGTTCTGGTCATTCCAGCTGTTCAGTCTTTCGGTCACTTAGGCTTTTATACATATAGATTAGGATTCTCAAAAAACATTTTTGAGATCCTACATGCCTGGCATAATAATGAATTGAAAACAACAATGGGGTAATAAGTTCTTGCTGTTTATCACATACTCCATAGATGTTTCTTGTGCATATTATCACTTAAACTCAACAATGCTATGAGGTAGGCTTTAAAGATTAGAGATTAAAAATTCTGAGGCTTAGAGATATTTGTAACTTGCTCTAAATCACACATGTAGTGTAAAGTGCTGGGATTTAAACCTGAATACAAAATTGCACAAATTACAAGATGACAAGTAACTTGCCTGAAGGAAGCAATGATATAATAGTAAATGATGAAGATTTAATAGAGCTCTGATAAAGTGGTGCTTAAGGAGCCTTAGTAAGAAGATAAAGCTAGAGAGACTCCATTCTTGGTAAGATCAGATATATAATATTTACACTGCAACTCATGTCCTTTCTTAAAATCATCTTCTGTTGGATACTTTTAGAAAAATGTGTCCATGCCTGTAAAAATTATTTATATGATATATCATACTATATTAAATGTTACATTATATTAAAACAATCCCAATGTAGCTCCACCTACTCCTACATATAATTTGCATTTACAGCCATTAATGGTCAACCTTTTAGCTGGCCAGGCAGAAGCTGCAGTGACTCCATGTTATGCTTATGACTGTGGGACTCCGATTCTTTTTCTTAGCAAGGGTGATTCTTCTTTTGCATATAAAGATGAGTGGCTTTGATCATTTGGATTCACTGTAACCAACATATGTAATTTCATTTCAGCAGAACAATGTTTCAGCAGGAAATGCAAAACAACTGTTCCTAGCTTCTCACAATATGATCCTAAATCTTCTACATGCAAAGACTGAACTAGTAATGGAAAACCAAGGCACTCCAATGTTTTTCTCATACTTTCACCTCTTTTCTCTATTAATCAAACCCCCACCATAAAAGGAAACTTAAAAACTACCTCTTTCCAGAACGAAGCAGGTCAAATGCTTCATTTATTTTCTCAAAAGGTAAAACATGGGTTATTAATGGATCCAATGAAAACTTCTTAGCCATAAGCTCAGTCACAAGTTTGGGGACGGAATCTTTACTCTTAAATCCTGAAAAGAACATGACATCATTGTTAGAGGCAGCCAGGGGTAAGAGAACTGGAGAGGAGACTTTCTGAATAGAATTCAAGTGGAAGTTCTACTGCTACTTACTTGTACGCAGACTACTATTACTGAGGTCAGTGAGGGACCGAGTGCTCCAATATCCTCTTGCAGTGGTTAGACTTTTTTTTGTTGTTGTTACTTAAAAAAATCTGACGAGTTAAACTAGGGTCCTTAGTTATTAGCTCTCTCACAGAGAAATTATTGTATGCATGGTAATTCCCAAAGACAAGGAGCAAAATGTGCAGCTGTCTATATTTGGGCAATGAGAGTAACCATGAATTATTGCTATGGACTTCCTGTGTCCTCCTAGGCATATTTCATGCCTTGTGTAGTCACATGTATAAAGAGAAGTGGTGCTGAAAGACCCTAGTTTATGGGAACACCAAAAATGTCTATCTTGGGAATGTGTGTATTAGTTCTACTTCTAGTTAATTTGAAGCCTATGTATACAAATGACTTAATTTATTTAAACCACGTTGCTTCTTAAAAACTCACCTTGGAACTTGATAAAGGGAAGAAATCCTACATAATAAAAGCCTAATATGCAAGTGTCTGGTTGTCTGGTGGCTGGTCAACTGTTCAACCAATCAAAGCATAATATGCTAATGATATGCTAAAGCCGCTCAATGCTCGCTATGACATGCACTAACCACCAGGGGGTAGACGCTCTGACTGGTATGGTTAGCTTGCGGCTGGGATCTGCCAATCTGGACTGAGCCAGACTAGCCAGACATGCCCTGGAGCCCTCCCTCGGTCCATCCCGACTGGCCAACCTCCCGTGTCCCTCCACGGCTGGTGCTCATCAGGAATGGGCAAGATGGAGCCAGACATGACCTGGAGGTCTACTGTGGATGGTCTCTCCCCGGCCCTGATCTTGCACTGGTGGGGTCCCTCAGCCTGGCCTGCGCCCTCTTGCAATCTGGGACCCCCCAAGGGATGTTGGGGATGTCAGAGAGCCAGTTTCAGCCCAATCCCACAGGCCACTCCCCTCCGGAGGGCGCCAGACACAGGGCTCATGGGTGGTGAGCACTGCTGCTGCAGTGGCACAAGCCTCTCCTGATTGGGACTGATTGGGCGCGAGCCCAAGCAGGCACAGTGGGGCCGGGATGAGCAGGAGTGGTAGGTAGGAGCTGCAGGCAGCGTTGGACTGCGGGTTTCAGCCGATCCTCGCAGGCCACCCAGAGGGACCCCACCCATACACGAATTCGTGCACTGGGCCTCCAGTCAAATGATAAAGATTAATAAAAATTCATCCCTCAAGCCTAAATACATACCACCAAAAACTGCTCCTTTCCAGGTACGCCCACTCAATAGCAGCATGGGGTTCATGGAGAGATTCTGGGAATCAGGAGGTACTCCTACAATGACGCTTACACCATATGCCTCATGACAGCTTGCCAAGGCAGCCTCCTGGAATAAAATTAATATTTGGGATCATTAAAGAGGACTTTCTGATAGTCCTCATTCATGATACATGGTATCACGTAATATTGATTTAGCTAGATTGCAAACATGTAGAGGGAAGAGATTATGTTTATGGCTTCTTCAATCCCATTACACCCAGAGTAGTGCTGTGGCTTTAGAAAATGCCCAGAAAACACTTTTTGAATGAGACAATGGATGAATGAATTTGTGTACTCTTCCTTAATAAAGTAATGAAGAGGCAAATGTTATTACAAACATATCTACTTAAAGTCTGATTCCTCAAATACAAGTAGTGCTTTGTCATCACATGACTCTCAGGCAAAAATAATGAGTTGGTTTACTCATATTTATTTGTTTATCGGGTAGATATTTAGAACTCAGTACTTTAAACCAGGTGTTTTGATGGTGAACAAGATATAAGGTCAGTACTTTAAACCACTTTACATTCCCACTAACAGTGCACAAGGGTTGCCTTCTCTCCACACCCCTGCCAACACCATTTCTTGACCCTTTGATAACAGCCATCCTAACAGGAGTGGTGAGGTATTGTCTCTGTAATTTTGATTTGCACTGCCCTGATGATTAATCATGGTGAGCACTTTGTAACATACCTACTGGACTGAAATGAACATGTTTTAAATGAGCTCTTACCTCCCAAAAATGTATACAGTGCACTGGTTTTACTTTAAACTATACCTATAATTCTGGAACTCCAAAAGAAAGCCTTCCTCTTCCAGTCAGGGTTTTAAACATGTAGTAGGACACTTTTTCAGGATCTCCCAGCTATATATACTGATTAGTCCTTTGATTTAGGAGTATGACATCTGGAAAACCAGATGACCATGAGACACGTGGTTATCAGACATTTGGTGTCTTCAAATAAAGTAAAAATCCAATCCCACATGAGGAATTGGAAGGAATTTAGCTGGAGATGGCTTCCTCATGGTAATTAACCATGTTTGTAATTATGTGAAAGTAATGTTATGTATGTTGTAGAGATGATGAAAGCACTGCATCACTGAAAACATTACTTCCTATCAGTAGTACTAGATAATATTTAGTAAGAGCTTTCCACTGGACAAGTGGCACTGTGCTAAGTATTTTATATGCATTGTCTCATGTAATCCATAGATATGTATGTCTTATACTTTTTGGTGAAAAAATCTGTTGACTTTTAAAAGTATTCAGTCTAACACATAGATTTGGCACTTAATATGTGTGTCAGGCACTGTGCTGAATGCTGTGGTAAAATGGGGCCTGTTTTATGTTAATAACATGATACTTGCTTTAAATTGCTCACTATTTCTTTTGAGCAAATTGTGATTTCTGAAAAAAATTGGAAGTCATTAAAACATAAAAATTATTAAACCATTTTGTTTAAAAATGTGAGAAATTGAAAAATAAATTTTTTCAATTTGAGAACAGCATTAGTATTTTTTATGTTTACTTAAGTTGAATATTATAGCTGAAAGTTAACAAAGTAAATTTTAAATGGCCGAATACTCTAAAAGGGAAATATTACTTCAACTAGGATGGCATAACTGATGGAATGAAACATTTCTTATAATAATAAATAATCCAGTCATTAAATGGGAGATGAAAAATCACTATTCATAGATTGAAAAATATTCTGTACATATAATATTCATATTCTGCTGCCTAAAATCACTCTCCAGAATGCAGAAACACGTATTTCATGGCATTCCATGGCACATACATACCATGGTGTCAAGCCGACCAATGACTTCAAATGAAAAATCCACACCTCCACCGCTCATTTCCTTCAGCGCCTCGTGGATAGGTTTCTTGAAGTCCTGTGGGCTGATGCACTCGGTGGCGCCCACTTGCTTTGCCTTCTCAAATTTGTCTTTGTTGATGTCCACCCCAATGATCCTGGCTGCTCCAGCCGCTTTACAGCCCATGACAACCGACAGGCCGACTCCTCCAAGGCCAAACACCACACAGGTGGAGCCTGGGGTCACCTGTGTTTCAGAAAATGCAAAAATGGATTAAGTAATGATTGTTGTATAAAGAGTCCTGTCTTATCCATTATCAGGACTATTCAGACTCCTATGTCCAACCTGCTGTCAAAACCTGTTTTGGCTTCAGTTGTTTCGTATTTAAATTGAGGAGTTTAAATCTGTGGTTCTCAAACTTTGCCAGACATTAGACCCCACCCCTGGGGAGCTTTAAAACCTCTCAATGGCCAGGCCACAGCCCATAGCCAATTACAGCAGAACCTGTGCAGGTGGGGCCTGGTTCCCAGGTGATTCCAATGGAAAGAAAGCCCAGGCTGGGAGCCAGTGGGTTGAATGATCTCTGAGCTCTAAATGCCAATGACTCCCATCTTGAAGAGAATCTCTAGGGGCTGAAATCCACTGACAGGCTTCGGTAAATTGTACATACACAGAAGCAATTTTGGGGAAATGAAATAAGTGGGAAAGGTTAATCCATGAGACCAAAAATAATCTAATCAAATGCTCAATGATTAACTCCTTGTTTCATTAGCTTTAGAAGTCATGACCAGTACAATGAGAACAGAAATTAGCTGTAGGGCAGAGAAGAGTTATTCTCAGCTTCAAGTCAAACCTAACAACAGGAAAAATGGAACTGGAAACTTTAAACAGCTTGAGACCAATGTGATCTTAGTGGGTCTTTATCTTTGCTTTTTAAAATACACTAATGAACAATAATGCAATAAAAGTTGGCCTACATTTTAATAATGGATGAGATTCCTTTTCATGAGTGCCCTTGCCTTCTGCTCTGTGTGCAGGCTCAGTTAGACCACCTGCTCAAACAGACAAGGCAATTGCACAAGGGACTCAGTGCTAGAGTCACCGAATTTGAAAAACATGTGCTCTCAGTTGTTGAAATTGGCTAGGGACTGTTTAATACACCTAGTCAGTGATAGGAGTCAGCCTTCAGTGTGGGTAAAATATTCCTTCTGTCCCAAGTAATCAAGTATTCTCTGGGGGTACAACATTAATTTTTACATTACTTAAAGAAATATGAGATTTGTGACTGTGATTTTAAAATGCAGGCAATTATATATTACTAGAGGCCCAGTGCATGGATTTGTGCACATTGAAAGTAAATTAATTAGAAGGTGGCTGGTGGGGCGGGACTGGGCGAGAAGAGTGGGACATACCCTGGAGCCAACCTCACTCGGTTCCTCCCCGGAAGCCACATGTGGGGCAGTGCTGGGGCTCAAAGAGCATCTGCGGAGTGAGCAGGGTCCTCCCGCAGGTGGGGTCCCTCAGCCTGGCCTGCAGGGATTGGTCGAAACTGGCAGTCCGACCTCCCCCTAAGGGTTCTGGAGTGTGGGAGAGGGCACTCTGCAAAGTTGCTGTCACTCAGCAGCTCCTGCGTTGAGCATCTGCCCCCTGGTGGTCAGTGTGCATTATAGTGAGCAGTCGGGTCTTTCTGCTGTTCAGTTGATTGGCATATTCCCCTTTTATTATATAGGATGGTTTAAGATGCAGTAGGAGAAAGACATGCTAGTTACAGCCGTAAGATTTTGGGCACGTAGCAGTATGGATCCGGGCCTACTAGATTTCCAGCCTTTTGTGAAGAGAGGCCTTTAAAGAATTTCTCCTTCAAATCTACCACCTCTGAAGAGTGTGTGTGTGTGTGTGTGTGTGTGTTCATGGCAGGGAGGAGATGAAGCAGTGAGATCCCCTAATGAGTGGAAAAAATGCATAATACATCACCTTATCTTCCTTGCTTTCCTCATAGGGTTCCACAGGGCAAGTAGGTTGGTGATGCTTGGTCTGGAGGTACTTCAGGTAAGGCTTTGGAATCTACTGCTGGTCCTAATTCTGGGAATAGCGAGTCATGGTCTAGACAGGGGTGGGCAAACTTTTTGACTCAAGGCCCACAGTGGGTTCTTAAACTGGACCAGAGGGCCGGAACAAAAGCATGGATGGAGTGTTTGTGTGAACTAATATAAATTCAAAGTAAACATCATTACATAAAAGGGTACGGTCTTTTTTTTTTTTTAGTTTTATTCATTTCAAATGGGCCGGATCCGGCCCACGGGCCGTAGTTTGCCCACAGCTGGTCTAGAAGATGCTCCTTAAAGGCAACTCTTTCATTTCATTTACTTCTGCTGCCTCAGGACCTAGAGGGTCATACTGTACCTGGTGCATGTTTATGCTGACTCACCATAGAATGAATGACTACATAAGGTCCTAGCTTTAAAATTTAGTAAACCCATAAAGAACAAATATAGAAAAATAATGATTGAAAATGGCAGCTTTACTTTTTCTTCACTAGTTATCAACAGCTTTTTCACTTTTTATAAACAGATTAAATTTCTAGCTTATGCTCTTAATGTTTTCTGAGGGCATTTTCTACTCATAATCAACACTAAATTCTGTGGAGTATGTCAATGTTATTGTGGTAGTGGGAAGGGGGGGGGGGGATCTACCAGTAAATCTATGAAGAATGACCTCTGAGTCTTGTGAGAAATCGCTTTCCTCTTTGTTTCTGACAGCCCGAGTGCAACTGCTTTGTCATCCGTTGTCATTCTTACCTTGGCAACTTTGACTGCAGACCCATAGCCAGTTGTGAATCCACAGCCAATCAGACAGACTTTCTCTAGAGGTGCGGCTGCATCGATTTTGACCACTGAGATCTCGTCCACCACTGTATACTGGGTGAAGGTGCTGGTGCTAAGGAAGTGGCTGATGGGCTTCCCTTTGCAGGTGAACCTGGTGGTACCATCCTGCATGGTCCCGCGAGGCATGCTCAGACTGGCCAGTGCAACACACAGACACACAAGGGCATGAGACACGTGCATAACAGTGTGCAAATTCATTGGCTGTGTAAGGAGAGTAACAGAAACTTACTCATTTTTCGCACAGAAGTTGCCTTCCGGATGTTTACAAACATTGCATTTTCCACACTGGGGAGTAAAGAGTGGGATGACTTTATCACCTGGAAGGGGGAAAAAGCAAATTCTTATTAAATTTCTACCCAGGAATTAATAGAGCAAGCACTCAAAGCTTATGGGTATGTATTAGAGGCAGCTGTCTCTCAGAAACAGGATCCGGTCACCATGATGTCATTAGACATTGCCTGGCAGCATTGTTATTGGTCTGGGTTTGTACGTTCCTGAAGATGTGACTGTGGGGACAAACATGGATTTTAAAGTATTTCCACTGCATTAATAGTTATCTTTTATTCCATGCCCTTTCTCTTGGTGATTTTGCATCTCACTTAACTCTTAATAATTAAATCTCAAATGTACTCACTGTAAGTATATATATATAAATTTTAGTTATGAGAGACTGCCATAGGATCACTAGATGTTGGGGACAGCCAGTATTTTGTAATAGTTTGGGATACAGTAAAAAATGAGAATTTTGACAACCATTAATGGCTTTTCAAAGTGACTGCGTATGCTCTAGCTGGTTTGGCTCAATGGATAGAGCATCAACCTATAGACTAAAGAGTCCCAGGTTCGATTCCGGTCAAGGGCACATGCCCAGGTTGCTGACTTGATCCCCAGTGGGGAGCCTGCAGGAGGCAGGCAATCAATGATTCTCTCTCATCATTGATGTTTCTATCTCTCTCCCCCTCTTCCTTCCACTCTGAAATTAATAAAAATATATTTAAAAAATTAAGAACACAAAGTGACTGCTTATTTTAATTATAAAATGAGTTTCTATTTTTTTAATTTTAGTTTTCTTAAAGAAAAAATAATCAGAATGTAACAAAAAAGAATTAAAGAAATTCCTTTGAAAATTTCAACCCTCAGCAATGAGGTACTTCCCTTTAGGATGAGAACTGATTTTTAAGTGTTTTTAGCTGATAACTTAATTTTTGAATTATTTATTTTGCCTGCTATGGGGGAGGGAGCTGGGATGAAGGTAAAAGTGTCATTTATTATTAATTTATTTCTAAGTAAAGGAAATACTAAGAGCTGAAACTCAAACCAGACCATATATTTTAATATTTTCTCTCAACAATATAAATAAGTATTTGGCAATGGGGGAGGTCAAATCTACTGGCTAAAGTTATTTTCTTTTAGAATTAAACATTATTTTTGTTTTCAACTAGCTATTCTCCATATCCACAAAACCCACAAAAAGGGTTAGGCCATAACATTTAATAGATAAACTTTATATGGAGATTATCGCATGAACATTTTATATTTACTCACTCTTTACCTCTAAGAATATTTATCTATATTAATGCACAATAAAATTAAGACAAAATAAATGTTAAGGATAAACTAGTACCCTGTAACCGACCACAGTTAGCCATGGTTTAATGCAGTAAAACAGATATTGTTCATTTCAGGGGCCTTCTGCCAGGTCTCTCCTTGCCTTCTAACTACTCTGTTTCATTCATTCTGTGCTCAAGAAGGGAGGCCATAGTGGAAGGGAAAACCAATGAATGGGTGCCACTTCCCACCTAGAGGAGATCATGTTAATTCAGTCAGAGCCTCAGTGTTGTATCTTAAATCAGCGAGATAGATACGAGACGCCTTAATGAGCCAATTAATTAGGAGTCTTTATTCGCGCAGGCCCAGAGGGAGGTGTTTCCCAAATCTCTGAGCAAACACATAGAGGAAGTTTTTTCTATTTATACCTTTTTGAGCCCTTTGTCTACAGATTTCACAAAAAGCTCTGTGTAGGTCATTGTTACAAACAGTTTGTAACCTTGAATACATAATGAACTAACACTTGGCATAAGAATATGGGAATTATTATCAGTATCAGTATTAGCCTGTTAAGTCAGATGGCTAGCTTGCAAGGTCAGATAGCTAAGTTGTGGGGGGTTTTTTAAACTTTTTCTATTATTCAAACTAAAACAATTATTTTACAGAATAAAGGACTATCTAAAAATGACAGAGTTGACCTACAGAATAAGAGACTGTCTAAGAATAACATAGTAGTTCAAACAGCATTTCAACAGCAGTTTTCCAAAGGAGGACTCACTATGCTTCATCAGGGTCCCCATTCTGGGAAGTCAGCACTGAACAGTTCCCATGCACTGACCTATAGGCTCAGGACACAGACTTATATGTTTTTCCTGTGTCCCATTTGTAGCTTTTTTTTTCTGGACCTGAGAGAAAGCAGTGCTCAGCGACACTGAAATGGAAGTTATTTGATTATGACCTCAGGGAGTGGGTCCCTTTTGATCCTCATGTATCCCAGGATCTAACCTGGTGCCTGACAGATAGCAGGCGCTCAACAAATTCCTGCTGAAGGAGAGAACACAGGAGTGCATGAATGCATGCATGTCTGAGGCAGGAAGGGGGCAGGAAAGAAGGAGACCTCTGTTCAAGCCCTAGCTGTGCTGCTGCCCTCGGCAAGGTCTTACATCTCTCATTGCTTCAGTTTCATCACCCAGGCTGGGTGATCTTGGGGTCCTGAACAGTACTTTCTCCCAGTAGGAGTCCTATACCTGGCTTTACTGCAGTCACCCCTTCTCCAATGCTCTCCACAATGCCGGCTGCCTCATGGCCTGCGATCACAGGAAGAGGTGTGACTAAGTTTCCACTAACCACGTGGTCATCTGACCGACAGACTCCTGTGGCCACCATCTACAAGGTAAAGGGAAGATAATTAGGTTCAGAAAAATTGTGGGCCTCAGATGTACTTCACATGCCCAATTTCCTAAAGTTGGGCTTTTGAAGAGTTTTCAAGGATTTTTTCTAATAATCTCTACTCTAACCAAATACACAAGATCCTGCTTCTCAAGATGACTCAGATTAAAACCCTCCTATATTTTCCTCCCTTGCCTTAGGCAAACCAGAGTAATCTATGAAATAATTATTTTTCAAATATTTAAGTCTTATGTAATAAACAAGAATGCATTCTTTTTTATAGAAGTAGAAATTACAGATTAGCACCAAGAAAATTAAGTCAGTTAAGTTCCACATGTAATGCTAATTGATTTTGAAATCTTGATTATTATATATATGTATATATATATACATTTTCTTTTGCACTTTTTCCTGTATAAATATATCAATTCTTTTTTATTTTATTCTTGTGAAAGAATTTTAATCTAAAATGGAACTGAGGGATATAAAGACAGAAATCTCATGTATTTGCCATCAGGAAAGCAAAACACAAGGACTGAGAAATCAATTTTCTGTAAATGCCAGATTTACAGAAAACTGATAATATTGGGATTTTCCTATATGATAAAAAGTTGGTCAGGAGTTGCCTCATATCAACCTTTGGGAAATTTTGAACTAAAATGACTCTTGTAGGATTCATCTCACAAAATAAGCTGAATTGAGCTTTGTTTGTATGACTGGATTGTTTTTTTTCTCCACGGAAAATTTTCAACACTTGCGTCCATTTGTTTTTGTTTCAAAGATGAAAAAAAGTGTTTAATGAAATTAAAAAAAGAACACATGGCTGCAATATTATAATCAGATTAAGAAAAATTCAAGGCCCAAACTAATTAAATGAGACAAAAAAATAGTATCCTATCTAATGAAAGAGTAACATGCAAATTAACCGTCACTCTGCGACAAAGATGGTGGTGCCCATGGCGGCGCCCATAGCGGCCGGGGCAGGACATTGCCAGCATCACCCCGGCAATGTGAGCCCAGCAGGCATCGCCGCAGCGACCCACGAGCAGGCAAGCGTGGCCCTCAGGCAGCACCCAGCAGGTCCTGCTTGCTCTTCGCCGTGGTGTGGAGCAGGCAGGCCCTGAAGAGAGCAGAGAACCATGGGGAGCGGGCCCAAGCTGTCAGTAGGACATCCCCTGAGGGCTCCCGGATTGGAGAGGGTGCAGGTCGGGCTGAGGGACCACTCCCTGTGCATAAATTTCATGCACCGGGCCTCTAGTTATATAATAATAAAAATACCATTTCATATATATATATATATATATATATACACACACACACACATTTTAACAGACTATAACCAAATTCTCCCCTCTTTACATTGCCTGCCCATAAGTACAGCCTAGCCTCAACCCTCCAAGGACTGCTACAATTTGCATGTTCCAAATAGCAACTACTCTTTTATTCTTGAATAAATTCATCTTTTTGACCATTTTGAACTTGACTTGGTTTACCTCTTTATTGAGGTTGACATTAGGATTATACTGTACATACTGTCTGTTCTATTTTTAAAAGTTTAGCAATTTGTATTTTTATCTTTCCTTGACAAGAAATGTAATTTCACTGTTTGGATTACCTAGGGCACTTACCTAGGTCTCCTGGTTTGATCCTTGGTTGAGGCATGTACAGGAGGCAAGGCAACTGATTGAGATCTCTCTCTCTCTCTCTCTCTCTCTCTCTCTCTCTCTCTCTCTCTCTCTCCCTCTCTCCCCCTTTTCCTCTCTCTCAAATCAATGAACAAACAAACATATCCTCGCATGAGGATTAAAAATAAGTGCTTCTTAATAAACTTTGTGTTATTTCCATTTGTACTATTCTCTGAATTTTCTTATACCTAAAATTTAAAAGAAGTGAAAAAAGTGTTTCACCTTTATACGAACTTCGTGAGCCTTAGGGGGTGCTACCTCCACCTCCTCAATGGAAAAGGGTTTCTTTATCTCCCATAGCACAGCTGCTTTGCATTTTATTACCTGGAAATTGAACAGAAAGATTACACAAGTGCTTACCCACTCTTGAAGACAGGGATTGTGACTTTCATCTTTTTATGTGCAACATCTAGCCCCCTGTCTGAAATCTGATAAATGTTATATAGAAAAGGACAACTTCTGATTTGCAAAAAGAATGGAAATACCTTTTTAAAAAGTGTAAAGTAATAACATAAGAAAATAGAAATAGAACTAACTATAATGAGGCATTGAGATAAAATGGAATATGTTCTTTTAAGTCATCCTTATATTGTTTCTTTTTCCAAGGGTTGTTTATTTGTGATAATTCCTAATGCAGTCCTGAAATTGGTTGTTTGCCCACAACTGTTGGCTTGCAATGAAGTTTTAAATGACAAATATTTCACTGATAGGATCACTGTCTGGTCACATAAAATCGATTGCTCTCTTGCTCAAGTCTCTGCTTAAGCCGCAAACAACCAGACTTTATGATTCCAGTGCATACTTGCCTCCCTGCATAGGTGACTTCTCTTTCTCCTTGCCTGTCCTCCTCCTCCGATTTCTCTCCCCACTACTTCTGTGTGCTACTAGTTTGCATGACTCATTTGGAAGTGAACTTTGGCAGCTCGGTTTTCTTTTCTAATTTATGTGTTAGAGGTGAGCCAAAAATCACAGAGGTTACAGCTGTACACACACACACACACACACACACACACACATACTCTTACCGACATACACACATATATATATTTTTAAATGGGTTAACTGTGTTTGACTTTTTAATGCAGCATAGTTTACCCATAAATATTCTTCAAAATTAAAGTTGAACACATATTTTTAGTACTTGAGAATGTAATACAGTATAAAGCCTGTCTTTATTGTTACAAGCTTATAAATTTGAGATATTTTTTCTAGATAGAAAATTATGTAATAATTTTTATTATGAATTTTAAATTCCCAATTGTAAATATAATTTTGAAAGGTCAATTGAAATGTATGCTTTTGCAAATTAATTTTCATTATTTATATGTCAAATTCTCCCACTTTTCCAAGTGTTTGTCATGATCAATATCACAATAAATATGAGAGTACTTAGAAATAATACACTAATAGTACATAGCTTCTGATTATCAAGTGTTCATTTAATGGGCAGGCACATTGTGGCCAATGCTGAATGAGTTACATACTGATCTTTAAAGCCCACAGGGCAGTATTATTAAGTTATTGGTCTATTTTCAGATGGCAAAGTTGAGGCTCAACTGACTCAGTATCTGACTGAGTAATTTTTGCAAAGTCACAAAGTTTGCTGTCCAGAAAATTAAGATCAATCCAACTTTATCTTTTCACCAACCTATGGTAGATTAACCAAAGTTTAAATAACAACAACATCAGTAGCAGTTACTAACATTTATTGAATTATTTCTATGTACCAGGCCCTATCCTAAGTGCTAAGGAGTATTAATTTATTACATCCTCACACCTATCTTATGAAGTAGGTGTTATTATGATTGCTGTCTTGCATTTGAGAAAAATATAATGCAGGAAGAATAAACAGGTGAAGTGTTACCACCAAGCTGAAAGCTATGGATGTTGCCCCAGAGGGGGAAGAACCGATTGCTTAGCATTTACTGTTTTCATGAATACATTCGGTTTACCCATTTGCTCTCTGAACTCACTATTTCTTGCAAGCTGAATTTTGACAAATTTATTTTTAATTTTTCCTAACTTTTCTTCATTTGGAATGTAATTCACCATCATAATGGCTAATCAGTAACAAATGAAAATAAAGAAAGTTGAAATGAAAAAAACTGACAATTGGCTCCCTTGAGATTTCCAACAAATCATATTGATATATAGGCCTTTTGTATAACACAGGGTGTGTAGAAATCTCAGAAACTTTCAGTTGTGTTATCATAGCAAAATATTAGAGTGTGTATTCCACTCCTAATACAATGAAAGTACTGGACACTTTTTGGGACTGAGCAGTTAAACAATGTGAATTGATTATACTGAATGGTCACATTCAATATAATCAAGTGCATTTTTCTGCACTTTTAAGCACATTGAAGAGGTAAAAAGATCTATGGAAGACCTAGAACCAAATATCCCTGTTCCTACTACTAATAAGTGATTCAAACTATATCAGTATTAACTTTTGATAAAATCATGTTGACTTTTGTATGGAGAAAATATTTTTCTTTAAGATTTCTGTGGAAATTTCCTGCATTGAGCCATCATAGGACCCTTTAAAATTAGAATTTGCATGTTGATGTTGGCTTGCTTATCCTTGATGATTCTAATGCTTTGAGATCAATAAAACTTATGTCAGACTTAACTTTCCTCCTGTGTTCATAAAAACAAAAATATGATTACAAAACAATAACGTGTAAGTTATGGCTTCTTAATACAAAGTTAAATTATTGATTAAAAATATTTCTAACTTCAGATTTTCAAGTTATGCATGATTGCCTGTAACTACTGCCCATTTATTTGATATACAAAATAAAGACTTTAATAGGTACAGAAGCTATATATTCTTTTAAAGATATTTTAGCAACAATCTATTTAAATTCTGGTTCAATAAACATTGCATAATAAAGCATATATTTTATTTTATGTTTCAGTTTATATGGATTTTAATTTAGATATAAATTTTAAATTATTCATTAAATATTATTTCTCTCTGTGAATTATATGAGAATATATTTTAAAAAGTTAAAAAAAATAATGCTTACTTTTCCTGCTGTGCTCATGTTTCTGTTCTTTCTGCAGGCCAGGAGGCAGATGGGTTCTGGCAGACCTTCTCCTGCTCGATTACATGAAACAGATATGTTGCACAGATATTTTATTTGCTTGAGCAACATCCAGTTCCACGCATGTGATCTGCTTTAAGCCACACCCACAAGTTTATTCTCAAACTATATCAAATCAGAGAGAAATGGGCCAGCCCTCAGACCTGGACTTTGTAATATGCCAATTACAGGTCACAGCTTGATTTCTTTAGTTAAATATTTGTTTCCACGTAAATTTAATTTCTCTCCCACTTTTTTTTCTGGATTCCACTTATATTCTCTCCCAGTGCTCTATTTCCCATTTGTGTGCACTAAGCTGCAACTTCTAATCCTCATGCTGCAGTTAGAAAGAAGGAGCAGTAAGGAAGCAGCACAAATGACATAGGACAGAGAGAAGTACAAGCCAGAGGAATGTGTTTGCCCCAGCACCCCCCTCCTCTTCATAGCAGAGAGGTCAGACACCAGTCATTTACAGAAAGGGTGCCTGGCATTTCTGCTCTACTCAATACCTAGCAGCACTGACTGAGCACCTCCCTGTTCCAGGCATTCAGTTGGGTGCACTGGGGGGGCAAGGAGGGATAAGAGACGGCCTCTACCTTTGCCTAGAGACAGTACGGGGTCATGCTTATGACATGGCCTTGGATTCCAGGCAGACCCTATCTTTACCAGCTGCGTGAATTTGCCCTTATTTGTAAAATAATAGAATAATAGTACCATCTCAAAGCATTGTTTGTTAAACAAATGAGACAATCCCTTTAAAACACTTACCAGGAAACCTGGCAGATAGGACAATCTTCAATAAATATTAGCTACAATGATTACCCATAAAAGAAACTCACAATCTATGGCAAAAAAGACACAGGCAAACAAGTCAGACCATCGGGTTGTGCTATTTCAAAGGAGGGCATCTGACTGAAGGTCTCAAAGGAGGCTTTGTAGAGAGAACATTCTATTAAAAACTAAATAATGATCTTTTTCACAGAGTCAAAAAAGAAAAACACTCACCCTTGTGCAATTCTACTATCCTTTGGTTAGTGCCATGAATAAGAGAAAGAATATGAGTTTTATTTTCAATAAATCTCAAGTCTTCTACCAACACTTGGGGAGCATACTGCATTCAAGTACTTAATTAGATATAAACTGTCAACATGTATGCATTAGCATAAAGGGTACATTTCTCTAAAATTGTCGAGGGAATGACACTATTATCTGTTTTCAACTTTACTTATGTAAGTGTAGTTGGTCATATTGGGCTACACTACATCCACCCAGAAGAGAAAACACTGCTTGTACAGAATGGTCACCACCTTGTTCTCCCTGCTGCTCACCTTCACTTGTGCAGAGCAGGATGAAGAAAGGGAGTCTGACCACTTTTCAGAGTTTCTGGGAGGCATCAAGGAGCTCATATACCCCAATCAATTTAGAAAGATTCATTGGACTTAACATGAGTTTATAGAGTGATGGTGGGATCAGTATTAGGAATAATTTGAATTCAATTTATGTTAGTCCATTTAGGCTGCTGTTAAAAAGATCCGTTTAGCCAAAACCGGTTTGGCTCAGTGGATAGAGCGTCGGCCTGCGGACTGAAAGGTCCCAGGTTCGATTCCGGTCAAGGGCATGTACCTGGGTTGTGGGCACATCCCCAGTAGGAGATGTGCTGGAGGCAGCTGATCGATGTTTCTCTCTCATCGATGTTTCTAACTCTCTATCCCTCTCCCTTCCTCTCTGTAAAAAATCAATAAAATATATTTAAAAAAAAAAAAAAAAAAAAAGATCCGTTTAACAGCAAACTAGTTTAAACAATTTATTTCTGGTAGTTTTGAAGGCTGAGAAGTCTAACATCTAGGTAAAGGTGGATTTGGTGTCTCGTGAGAGCCCAACTCTTGGTGTATGGACAACCATCCTCTGTGTTGTCACATGGTAGGAAGGGCAAGGGAGTTCTCTGGAGTCTCTTTGTATAAAGGCATTATTACTCCAAGTTATGAGGGCTCCAGCCTGTGATCTAATCGCCTCCCAAAGGCTCCACCTCCAAATACCATGACATTAGGGATTAGGTTTCAACATATGAATTTGGGGAGGACACAACACTCAATCTATAGCAGGTGTCCAACCTGGTTCAGGTGTCCAGCTATGAAACAATCAATTAAAACCAGACAGTTGAGATCGTGCAGCTGTAGAGAGCTCCACAATTTCCAATGGTATCACGAAGCTGATAAGTGACAGTGGCAGAATCCTTAACCACATCTGTCTAAACCCATATATTTTCCACTACTCTACAAATATAAAGCAAAGCATAACAGAGTTGGAGTAAGACATTCTGCTATCTATCCAAAAAGCCCCCACCATTTCAGAAGCGTCAGAAAGAACACTCCTGGCAAGGAACTCCAAAATTATCCATTCCAAATTTCTTGTTTTATTGGCCAAATGTCATGGCAAAGCAATGTGGCTAATATTTACTTAAAAGATACTTGGAAAACAAAACAGATGTAACTCTTCTCATGGGTGCATAAATAATCTAATAGCTTTTGGATATCATGGGGTTGAGGCGGGGTAAGGAGAGAGGTTAATAGTAGCCAAACATTTAAGCTGCTAAGTCAATATGTTTGATCTACCCAAAACCAACACCATAAATTGTTCTTGGCAGTTGTTTTTTTTTCTGAGCACCAAACTAAAATAATCTGAATGCTTAAGTGAAATATATGGGTCAGCTTGATGAAGAGGTATGCAAATGATCATTTTTGTGATGCTGCAGAAATAAAAATATTGTATAATGATTGTAAAGTAATGCAAATGGCATGAACTCCACTGTGTTAGTAATATAGAAATATGTACCAGGGAAGGATGAATGGACAGAAAAGTGGTTCTCACAGGCTGATCTGATGAGAAATTCATATTTGGGCAGGTGGTGGTGAACAGTTATGCCCAGGCATATAACTCCTTTAGTAAAAGAACTATCTTTGCCCTAGCTGGTTTGGCTCATTGGATAGAGCATCGGACTACGGACTGAAGGGTCCCAGGTTCAATTCCGGTCAAGGGCATGTATGTTGGTTGCAGGCACATCCCCAGTAGGGGGTGTGCAGGAGGCAGCTGATCAATGTTTCTCTCTCATCAATGTTTCTAACTCTCTATCCCTCTCCCTTCCTCTCTGTAAAAAAATCAATAAAATATATATCTTTTTAAAAAGAACTATTTGCCAAAACTGGTTTGGCTCAGTGGATAGAGCGTCGGCTTGCAGACTGAAAGGTCCCAGGTTCGATTCCGGTCAAGGGCATGTACCTGGGTTGCGGGCACATCCCCAGTAGGAGATGCGCAGGAGGCAGTTGATCGTTGTTTCTCTCTCATCGATGTTTCTAATTCCCTATCTCTCTCCCTTCCTCTCTGTAAAAAAATCAATAAAATATATCTAAAAAAAAAAAAAGAACTATCTTTGCCTTAAGCAAGCCTTGTCCATTGTTTCAGTGCATCTGAGTTACACTCCTTTGAAATGCGTCTTTTAAGGCACCTCTTTCTAAAGTGTCACACCCTCAAGAGAACATATAATCTTATTTACTGTCTTGTCCTTCAGTCCATTCCTTGCTGAATGTGATGTTCCTTACGTTTTCTTCTCTTTTTAAAAAAATTGTTTTTATTGATTCAGACAGGAAGGAAGAGAGACAGAGAGAAAGAGAGAGAGAGAAGCATCAATGATGACAGAGAATAATTGATCGGTTGCCTCCTGCACAACCCCCCACAACCGCCACTGGGGATCAAGCCCACAATGTGGGCATGTGACCTCCTGCTTCATGGGTCGATGCTCAGCCACTGAGCCACACAGGCTGAGCCTTACATTCTCTTAATTCCAAATGCATAAAGGAAGCTGCAAACTGCCATTTTTCAGAAGCATTTTTCTCAGTCTGTTGAGATCTTACTTCCAGGTATATCCTGTTTGACTGAAATAAATTATTATAAAAATTGCCTACAGTTTTGGATATTCACACATCAACAGATTTTTAGGTAACCTTAAAATATTCTGAGTGGGCAGAAATGTGGAACAGACTGGTCACACATCCACATGTGGTGGTTAAGAATAGGGAGGAACACGTTGGCCACGGAGATCCCCACTGAAGAGTGAGGAGTTTCAGCTCCAAAACCTGCAGCTCCTGTGCTGAGAAGAGAAATACCCACTGCAGCTGGCTGTGAAAATCAGCAGGGACTCACTCTTGGTGAGATGGAGGGCTGCTGTAAACCCAGGCATTCTCTTAAAGGGGCCATCAAAGCCTCACTTGCTCACAACACTTACTCTAAGCTCCAGAGAAGGGACAGCAACTCAAAGAGTCTCAGGGACATATGGGGAGAAACTGATTTTCTGACTTCAAGGTGAGGGCTGGAGGGGCAGCAATCTTAGAGACTAAAGTGCTGGCAGGTGCCATAGTTCCTTTGTTGACCCCTTTACCCCCATAATCTGCAGGCAGGTGCCAAATCTGAGTCTTCATCAACTTGGCTAACACTGCTCTTACCCGACCCTGGTGATGCTCTGAGAGCCAGTATCATCTAATTCACACGCCTGGCCCAAAACCTATTTCAGAGGATAATTGCAGGGAGCCAGTCCATCCTTGCTGTTTCAAGGGACCTGGCATATATGACATACTGTTCTTAATATGTTTGCTCACCTTCTTGGCACTATGTGTTTTAACCAAGGTCACCTCTCTGAGAAAGGTTGTTTCCCCAAGTAGGGATTTTCCCCTGAAGTTAGGGAGGGAATAAAACCACTCAACTAAGTGCCAGGTGGGTAATTAATCACTTTAACTACGAACAATCATGCTTAAGCTACATAATCTTTACTCCCTGGAATGGAGATAAGAAACGCCCTAACCTTTGAAATAGAGGTTGATAGGATTGGAATCAACTGGTATAAATACAGATGTAAGAAGACAGAATGAAGAGAGACAGAAATTGGCACAGAACCTACACAGAACGTTCTCTAGAGACAGAAGAACTTCGCTGGAGAGAACATGGCAAAAGATCCTGGACAGAAACTGGCCTCAGAACCTAGAGACAGAACCTAGCGAGAGAACATAGCAAAAGATCCTGGACTGAACCTGACTACAGAAATTGGCAAGAGAACCTGACTAGAACCTGGTGACTGAACCTGGCTGGAGAACCTGGACAGAACCTGGCTGGAGAACCTAGCGAGGGAACATGGCTACAGAACCTGGCTGGAGAACCTGGAGAACCTGGCTGGAGAACCTAGCAAGAGACCATGGACACAGAACCTGGCTGGAGATCCTAAGCAGAACCTCTCTGGAGATCGAGACCAGAATTTGGCTGGAGATCCTGGCTAGGCTGCTGATCAACTGAACGCTGTCTCCGTGTCATTCCTTCTTCGCCGACTCCGTCTACGACTTTGGGAACCCCTGGACCCGCTGGGGTTGGACCCCGGCAGATAATCCACACAAGCAGCTGGCCTTGGTCCATGCTATGGGCTTTCTTTGTTTCTCAAAGGTCCACAAATCCAAAAATGCCTTCAGATGCCCCGTACTTCTTGCTAAGTGGTCCAAAGTTCAGCACTTGTGGCAGCTGGCCATAGTTCACAGCATAACATTTCCAGTTGTCCCTAGGTCCAGCACAGGCAGCTACCAACCACAGACCACTTTGCAGTTCCTATCATGCAGTCCTAGGTCAGACAAAGGCAGCAGCTTATCTTTGCCTGAACCAGAGCCTCTCTCAAGAATCCCCAGAACCAACACACCTGGTGGCCAGCTTCAGACCACACCAGAGCACCACCCAATTAATGCTGCTAATGACATACCCAAAGGGTGGACTTGGCAGGCACCACATCCCCACCAAAGTGAATTCCACTCTGTGGGGTCAGTCCCCACATAACAGCTTGTCCACTGTAGTCATGGCCAGTCCTCACAGCCAGTCAGCCCAAGAGTCAATCCCACCAACTAATGTGCCAATAGCAATCAAGGCTCAAGTACAAGAAGAGAGTACACACAGTCACACAAGGGGCACCCTGGAACACCTGGCTCAGTTGAACAGGGAGACTGCCACTCAATCTCACAGGATACATTCCATATAAGGCGCCATGACTAGAGATGTAGTAGATCTACCTAATACATAAAAGCAAACACATGGAGGTAGCCAAAATGAGGACACAAAGACACATGTCCCGAATGAAAGAACAGGATAAAGCTCCAGAAATAAAACTAAATGCAATGGAGGCAAGACCAGATGAAGAGTTCAAAACACTGGTTTAGGAGTGAGAATAGATGATGAGTTTAGGAGAAGAATAGATGATGTCAGTGAGAACTTCAACAAAGAGATAAGAAACATAAAAAAGGAGATAGAGCCCGGCCAGTGTGCCTTATTGGTTGAGCATGGACCTATGAGCCAGGAGGTCATAGTTTTGTTTGCCAGTCATGGCACATGCCCAGGTTTTGGGCTCACTCTCTAGTAGGGTTGTGCAGGAGGCCGTCAGTTGATTCCCTCTCATCATATTTCCATCTCTCTCTCCCTCTCCTTTTTCTCTCTCTGAAATCAATAAAAACATATTTTAAAAAAGAATTAGCATAAAAAACACACACAAAAAAAGGGAGATAGAAACCATAAAAAAGAACCAGTCAGAAATGAAAAATACAAGAACTGAGATGAAGAATACATTAGAGGGAATCAATAGCAAAATGGATAAAGCAGATAATAGAATCAGTAATTTGGAAGACAGGTAGCAGAAAACACCCAAGCAGAGTAGCAAAAAGAAAAAAAAATATGAGGATAGATTAAGGGATCTCTGGGACAACATGAAGTTTAACAACATTTGCATCATAGGAGTACTAGAAAGAAAAGAGAGAGTGAGCAAAAGATTTGAAGATATAATTACTAAAAAGTTCCCTAATATGGCAAATAAAATAGACATAAAAGTCCAGAAAGTGCAGAGTCCCAAATAAGATGAAATCAGAGACCCACACCAAAACACACATCAGCAAAAACAAAAACAAAAACAAAAATCCTCATGGACATGGACAATAGTGTGTTGATTGCTGGAGGGAAAATTATGCGGGTTGGTGGAGTATATAGGGGAGATAAAAACAACACAAAAATGCCAAAGGTTAATCTTAAAAGCAGCAAGAGAAAAGGAGTTATATAGAAGGTAGCTCCTATAAGACTATCAACTGATTTCTGAAGAGAAACTTTGCAGGCAAAAAGAGATTGGCACACATGAAAGAAAAATAATATTGGATACAAACCGTAATTTGGGGGAAAAAGGAAAGCAAGGACCTACAACTAAAATTACTCTACCCAGGAAAGCTATCATTTAGAATTAAAGGAGAGATGGAATGTTTCACAGGCAAGAAAAGGCTGAAGGAGTTCACCACTATCAAACCAATATTATAAGAAAGTAGAGGCCTGGTGGACAGATTCATGCACACTGAAAGGAAAGTAATTAGAAGGTGGCTGGTGGGGCAGGACTGGGCAAGACAGGACGGACACACCCTGGAGCCAACCTCCCGCAGTCCCTCCCCAGCTGGCCTCACCTGGGGCAGCACTGGGGCTCGAAGGGCATCTGCAGAGTGAGCGGGATCCATCCGGCAGGTTGGGTCCCTCAGCCTGGCCTGCAGGGATCAGGCCTAAACCGGCAGTCCAACATCCCCCAAGGGGTCCCTTAGTGCGAGAGGGCACTCTGCAAAGTTCCTGTTGCTCAGCAGCTCCTGCATTGAGCATCTGCCCCCTGGTGGTCAGTGCATGTCATACCTAAGGGTCAGTCTCTTAGCTATTTATCTACACTAATAAAAGAGAAAAATGGTAATTGGTGTACGGCGCTACCCTTTTCATTGGCTAATCAGGGCTATATGCAAATTAACTACCAACTAAGATGGCAGTTAACTGCCAACAAAGATGGCAGCTAATTTGCATATTGCAGGCACAATGCAGGGAGGCGAAAGGGAAAGCAGGAAGAAGCCCCCTGCCACTGACAGTGATCAGAAACCCAGGGGGGAGCTAAGAGGTGGGGGGCAGGGCAAAGGCGGCCCTGGGGCTGCCTTTGCCCTGCCCCCCAGCCATGATCAGAGAATCAGGCGCCTTTGCCGCCCTGGCCAGTGATAGCAGGAAGTAGGGGTGGAGGCAGCGATGGAAGCTGGGCACAGTCGAAGCTGGCAGTCCCGGGAGCTAGGGGTCCCTTGCCTGGGCCTAAAGCGGAGCCCATGATCACGGGGCCGCTGCAGCTGCGGGTCCCCGCTGCCCAGGCCGGATGCCTAGGCCAGAGGCGTTAGGCCTGGGCAGAGGTGGAGCCTGCAACCGCGGGGAGCTGGGGGTCCCCTGCCCAGGCCTGACACCTCTGCCAGAGGCCTCAGGCCTGGTCAAGGGGCTGATCCGGTGATTGGTGATCAGAGGGTGATGAGGGTCAACTCCTCTGGCCAAGGCATCAGGCTTGGGCGGGGGGCTGGGGGTCCCCTACTCAGGCCTGATGCCTTGGCCAGAGGCGTTAGGCCTGGGCAGCGGCGGAGCCTGCAACCGCAGGGAGCTGGGGATCCCCTGCCCAGGCCTGAACCTCTGTCAGAGGCCTCAGGCTTGGTCAAGGGGCCGATCCAGTGATTGGTGATCAGAGGGTGATGAGGGTCAACTCCTCTGGCCGAGGCATCAGGCCTGGGCAGGGGGCTGGGGGTCCCCTACCCAGGCCTGATGCCGGGGCCAGAGGCATCAGGCCTGGGGGGGGGGGGGGGGGGCAGAGCCGAGGATTGGAGGGATATGATAGTCCCCTTGCCCAGGCCTAAAGCCTGGGTCAGAGGCGTCAGGCTTGGGCGGAGGTCAGAGCCAGTGATCGGGGGGAGATGGGGGTCCCCTGTCCAAGCCTGACACCTCTGGCGGAGGCGTCAGGCCTGGGCAAGGGGCCGATCAGGCGATCGGAGGGTGATGGGGGTCTACGCCTCTGGCCGAGGCATCAGGCCTGGGCAAGGGGCAGAGCCAGCAATCGGAGGGGTCTGGGGGTCCCCTGCCCAGGCCTGACGCCTGGGCCAGAGGCATCAGGCCTAGGCTGGGGGAAGAACCAGTGATGGGGGGAAATGAGGGTCCCCTGCCCAGGCCTGACACCTCTGTCAGAGGCCTGACACCTCTGTCAGAGGCGTTAGGCCTGGGCAAGGGGCCGATCCTGCGATTGGAGGGTGATGGGGGTCAATGCCTGAGGGCTCCCAGTATGTGAGAGGGGGCAGGCTGGGCTGAGGGACACTCCACACACACACACACACACACACACACACACACACACACACAGTGCACGAATTTCGTGCACCGGGCCCCTAGTCTATATAGATATTTAGGAGACCTCTTTAAGAAGAAAACTTGTTTTTAAATGACTAAGAAAATAGAGGAAAGAAAATATTTCTCACTGACAAAGGCAAACATATAATAAAAGCAATAGATTAACCAACACAAAAGCTAGTACAAAGGTTAAAAGACAAGAAGACATAATAATCCTAAACATATAATGTGCGTATAAAAAGATCATTAAACTGCTGAAGCAAAAACTGATAGAACTACAAGGAGAAATCAATGAACCCATTATTATAGCTGGAAAAGTCAACATCTTTCTAGCAGAAAAGAACAATTCCATTAGGCAGAAGATCAGTGAAGATACAGTTGAACTAAACAATACTATCAATTAACTGTATATATGACATTTATCGACTATTTCATCTAACAGCAGCAGAACACATTCTTTTCAAGCTGACATGGAACTTTCACCAAGGTGGATCACATTCTGGGCCATAAAACACAATTTAACAAATTTTTAAAAAATAGAAAACATATAGCACCTGATCTCAGATCACAGTGGAATTAAACTATCTATATAATAAAGAGGTAATATGCAAATTGTCTGTTACAGCATTACAGTAATGACCGTTCAACAGGCTAGTGCGCAGCAGGGGGACTTGTGTGAGGCTCGCTTCCCTGCCCCCTGGTGCCGAGCTGGGGAAGTGAGGCTGCGTCCCCTGCCCCATGCTGGAATCCTCTTTTTCTCCTGGGTGCATGCACCTGACAAACACCCTCACGACACCACGCCCTGTCCAGGAGCACTCTGCCCCGGAATGTCACCAATGCCACCCCTGAGGTGGGAGGGGGGGGGCGGGTCGAGGGGCAACACCCGCACACAAAAGGCCGGTTCTCTGGGCGTGGTTAGCAGACACCACCAGGGGGTTGCGAGCATTGCTGTGAACTCTGGGAAGGGTTGTGCACACAAATTGAGAGAGTGCGGACCCAACATGAAGGAAGGGCTCAGGCGTGATGACAGAGAGTGGACATCGAGGTAAGGCATGAGACCTGGGCGGGCCACCAGGTAAACAATGTGGGGACCCCACCACCACAGACACACAGGGAGGCCCCACGATGCCCAGGAAGCCGGTCAATCCTCCCAAGCGCACAACCTCAAAGCCTCATCCAGCTCCACCACCATGGAGACCACAGGTGACCCTCACACCATAGGGAAGCCACCGCGGCTTTCTCTAGCCATCCACTCTGACCTGGGTTGGGTCTCGCATCCTGGGCAGAATGCCCCCCGAGGACAAGTTGGGCCCCTACTGTGCCTGCGCAAGCACACCCATCGCCTGTGAATTTAGGACGGGAGGGGACCGAGAGCTGCTCAAGGCATGGGAGTGGGCACGCCAGGGGATGGGAAAGGCCTCTGCATCCTGCCCCCTTCGGCATGCAACAGGAGAAAAGCCTCACATGTGCACGAATGCACTCGTGTGCACACATAACGCAGCGGTCCCCCTGATGGATGCTGGCCCTGGCCTGGCAGGACCGTCCCCCAACTCGGAGGCGGGAGGCACGGGCCATGGTAGGCAAGACACAAGTGTGTCATCACTCGGCCCCTCAAAGCCAAACAGAGGTCCCTACAGATCCCAGAGAGGAAAGAAGTCAGTACTAAGACAGGACCAAAAGCATAGGATTTTTAATTAGCCTGTAAAAAGAGTAAAAGAGTGAGGGAAGAGGGGGGAGGATGGGGAAGGAGGGAAGGAGGGAGGGAAGAACTTTATAAAGGAATCAGTAGACAGCAGAGTTAAAGAAGGATGTATGAGTGAACTGTAGGAGCTATAATGAAAGTATAGTTGTGTACTGGGGACAGATTTTAAAAGTAGGAGTCAGAAAAGAAAAAAGATAAATGGTAGTGAATGATTAGGCAGGTAGATAGATATTAAAACAGTGGAAGTAGAGAAGAATGTATGGGAAAGGTAGGATGAGAGAGAAAGAGGAAGGGAAGAAACGTTTTAAAGGGGAGCTGGTAGAGCTAAAAAGGAGAATGGGAAGAAGGAAGAAATGGGGGAGGGAGCAAAACAGGTCTAAGGGAGGAAGAAAAAAATTAAGGTGGGAAGGAAGGAAAAGGGGAGGGAGGGCAGGGGTAAAGATAAAGGAAAGAAGGAATATGGGGAGGGAGGGAGGGTAGGAGAAAGATGAGAAGAAGAATGATGGAACAGAAGTAGAAAATAACGAGGAAAGAAAAGTTTATAAATGATGAGTCAGTAGGAAAAAGTGTTACATAAAGGAGAGAGAAAAATTGTGTGAGAGGGAGAAGCCAATAAGGAAGTCAAATACAATTGTGTGTGAAGGGGATAAGATTTTAAAAAAATGTTAATAGGGGTGACCAGGCCGGCAGGGGAGGGCAGTTGGGGGTGAGCAGGCTGGCAGGGGAGGGAAGTTAGAGGGATCAGGCAGGCAGGCAGAGTGGTTAGGGCAGGCAGGCAGGTGAGCGGTTAGGAGCCAGAGGTCCCGGATTGCAAGAGGGTACAGGTCAGGCTGAAGGACCCCTCCCCCCATGCACAAATTTCATGCACCAGGCCTCTAGTACATTAATAAAAGAAAGGTAACTGGAAAAATTCCCCAATAAATGGAAATTAAACAACACACTTCTCACTTCTGTATAACATATGGGTCCTAGAAGAAATCTCAAGGGAGATTTAAAAATATTTTGAGAGACATAAATATGAAAACACAACTTAGGAAATTTGTGCAATACAGCAAAAGCAGTGCATTGAAGAGAATATATATTCTCCCCATTAGTGCCCTTTCATGTCACACAGTTGTTTTTATCCTCCAGCTGCTTTCTGCCCTCCTGGCACCAGCCTTGCTTTCACCCCCAGAGGGAGCTGTGGCGGCTGGGCTCAGCTCTAGGCAGTGTGAGTATGAACTTTGTCTGCTTTTATATTTTTCCTATTTATTTATTTATTTATTTAGATACAAAATAATTAGCCATTTCCACACAATAAACATTAATATTTCAAGAAAAATGATCCTATCTAATAAAAGAGAAACATGGTAATTAGCTTACGACCGCTACCCTTCCCATTGGCTAATCAGGGCAATATGCAAATTAACTGCCAGCCAAGATGGCGGCCAACAGCCAGGCAGCTTGAAACTAACATGAGGCTTGCTTGCTTCAGTGACGGAGGTCTCCAATGTTCCCCGCCTGCCGCTGCAGGCCTCTGAGCTGCAACTCTAAGCAACTATGTAACAAATATAGAAGCTAAACAAACCCCCAGAAACCTGCTTTAGTCTCCGGGCTTCAGCCAGCAGGATCGCAACATTGTAAGCAAAGGCCAGAAACCTACTTTCAGCAGCGGAGGCCTAAGAGCTGGAGCCAAGCCTCAAAGCTAAAGCTGGCCCAGAATAAAAAAAAAAAAAGAAAGAAAAAAAGGAGCGGTTGGGAGCTTCAGTCACCCCCAGCCTGAAAACAGCCCTCAGCCCCTCACCCAGACTGGCCAGGCACCCCAGTGGGGACCCCCACCCTGAAGGGTGTGTGACCAGCTGCAAACAGCCATCATCCCCTCACCCAGGCTGGCCAGGCACCCCAGTGGGGACACCCACCCTGATCCAGGACACCCTTCAGGGCAAACCAGCCGGCACCCATCCGTGCACCAGGCCTCTACCCTATATAGTAAAAGGGTAATATGCCTCCCAGCACCGGGATCAGCAGAGACGCGAGGCCTCCTGGCACTGGGATCAGCATGACAGGGGGCAGTGCCCAAACCCCCTGATCACCCTGCGGCTCTGTGTGTGACAGGGGGCGGGGCCACAACCTCCCTATCCGCCCTGCTCTGTTCGTGACAGGGCAAGGCGCCCCAACCCCCTGATCAGCCCTGCTCTGTGCCTGATAGGGGGGAGCTCCTCAACCCCCTGATCGCCCTGAGGCTCTGTGTGTAACAGGGTGCGGCGCCCCAACCCCCTGATCCGCCCTGCTCTGTGTGTGACAGGGTGTGGCGCCCCATCCCCCCCTCCCCCACTGGCCCTGCTCTGTGTGTGATGAGGTAGAGCCATAACCTCCCCATCAGCCCTGCCCTGAGTGTGAGAGTGGCGGCGCCCCAACCCCCTGATCGGCCCTGCTCTGTGGGTGACAGGGTACAGAGCCCCAACCCCCCTGATGGGCCCTGCTCTGTGAGTGACAGGGGGCAGTGCCCCAACCCCCTGATTGGCCCTGCTCTGTGCGTGACAGGGGGTGGCACTGCAACCTCCCCATCGACCCTGCCTTGAATGTGACAGGGGACGGTGCCCCAACCCCCCACCGGCTCTACCCTGAGTGTGACTGAGGGTGGCATCACAACCTCCTGATCGCCCTGCTCTGTGCATGACAGGGGGCGGCGCCCCAACTCCCAAATCGGCCCTGCTCTGAGCCAGACCAGGGGCTGCATCTAGGGATTGGGCCTGCCCTCTGCCACCCGGGAGCAGGCCTAAGCCAGCAGGTCGTTATCTCCCGAGGGGTCCCAGACTGCGAGGGGGCACAGGCCGGGTTGAGGGACCCCCCTCCCCCCAGAGTGCACAAATTTTTGTGCACCAGGCCTCTAGTTTTAAATATAATATTACATGCAATAAACATTAATATTTCAAGAAAAAAGATTTTAAATATAATAATATTACCAAAACTGTACTAATGTAGTATAATATCACAAACGTTGTAGGAAATACAAAAAATCTGCAAATAACAGGATTACATATATTATTTTCTAAAATATTTTTTTCTCTGACTCTATTTTTGTTCATCAGTTTATGTTGTTCATTATATTCCACAAGTGAGTGAGATAATGTGATATTATCTTTCTCCAACTGGCTTATTTCACTTAGCATAATGCTCTCCAGTTCCATCCATGCTGTTTCTAATGGTAAGAGCTTCTTCTTTTTTACAGCAGCATAGTATTCCATTCTGTCGATGTACCACAATTTTTTAATCCACTCATCTGCTGATGGGCACTTAGGCTGTTTCCAAATCTTAGCTATGGTGAATTGTGCTGCTATGAACATAGGGGTGCATATATCCTTTCTGACTGGTGTTTCTGATTTCTTAGGATATATTCCTAGAAGTAGGATTACTGGGTCATTATGGGAGTTCCATTTTTAATTTTTTGAGGAAACTCCATACTGTTCTCCACAGCGGCTGCACCAGTTTGCATTCCCACCAGCAGTGCACGAGGGTTCCCTCTTCTCCACATCCTCTCCAGCACTTGTCGTTTGTTGATTTGTTGATGATAGCCATTCTTACAGGTGTAAGATGGTATCTCGTTGTTTTGACTTGCATCTCTCAGATGATTAGTGAGTTTGAGCATGTTTTCATATGTCTCTTGTCTTTCTGTATGTCCTCTTAAAAAGTGTCTATTTAGGTCCTTTGCCCATTTTTTGATTGGATTGTTTATCTTCTTTTTGTTAAGTTGTATGAGTTCCCCATAGATTTTGGAGATTAAACCCTTATCAGAGATAACATTGGCAGATAAGTTCTCCCATGCAGTGGGCTTTCTTATTGTTTTGTTGATGGTTTCTTTTGCTGTGCAGAAGCTTTTCATTTTGATGTAGTCCCACCTGTTTACTTTCTCCTTAGTTTTCATTGTCCTTGGATGAAGTTTGTCTGCTGAGCAAACACTGGGCTATTTCTTCTCCCTTAGGTCTAAGCCCCAGTTGCTAGTCCTCTCTGCTGTGGTTTCAGTCTGGCAACCCTACCACTTTCTTTCTGTTTTCCTAGCCCTCTGGGGATTAATGTTCTTGATCTTGTGAGTGTCCTCAACATGCCCTTTGTAAACTTTCAGCCTTCAAGCTATTCTATAACCAATTTTCTGTATTAAATCCACTTTGAAACACAGAGTTTTCCATTTTCCTAACTGGACATATTGATATAGTTCTTGGAACCAGGAGTGGTACTGAAAGTAGACCTTCAAGTAAACAAAAGATTGAGTTAATGTATTTTTAGTGATCATAATTTGCTGAAATAGAAAGCACTGAAATGAAAATGTTGAAGGGACTTAAGAGGAAAGAAAAAGATTCAGAATGGTCAAAAAAGAAGAAGCAAATAGAGAGACTAGTTGCTCTTTTCCATCATAGATTTGACACAGGACACCTGCTAGGTTTTGCATACCCTCCCTATGCCCTTCCTTAGTACATGTTTTCCAGAGCACCTCCACCAGTTTGAAATAGAGGTTTTTTTTTTACTCCTTACATGATTTAGCCACTGAGAATGTCATGCTCAACCACATATATACCTTTTGCACAATGCTATAAAATTTGTTTTTAAAATTTCATTCAGTTTTAATTTTTGAATCCTAGAATGTAATCAACTCTTTTGTTGTCTTCACATTTTTCCAGGTTTGATTTTTAATTTTCATGTTTTCCAAAATTATACATGCATATATACATGTGCAGATTTCTTCCTATAAAGTCTCTTAAGAAAAACAGCAGTCTGTGCTTTCTCCCTTCTCCTTCATGTATTCCTCTCTAGAAGCCACTGATTTCAAATTCTGCAACTTATTTTGCTTTATCTCCACATCTCTATGTAGGATGCATATGTTCCTAACCTGGTTTTTCTTTGGGCATTTTTGTTGACTTCCCATTTGGGAAGATGAGAAATTAGAGTGGCCATTACCACAAAAAGACCCTACTTCTCCCCTGTTTCCCAATAGAATAATAGAATAATTTATGTTATTACTAGAGACCCGGTGCAAGAATTCATGCACCAATGGGGTTCCTTGGCCTGGCCTGTAGGATCAGGTTGAAACCGGCTCTCCAACATCCTCCCAGATTGCAAGAGAGTGCAGGCCAAGCCAAGGGACCCCCGCCCTTCTGGCCCCCCAGTGCATGATTGGGGCCGGGGAGGGACCCGGGAGGTTGGCCAGCCAGGGAGGAACCGCGGGAGGACTCCAGGCCCATCTTGTTTAGTCCTGATTGGCCAGACCGAAACAGCAAGCTAACCATACCAGTTGGAGCGTCTGCCCCCTGGTGGTCAGTGCAAGTCATAGCAAGTGGTTGAGCGGCCTTAGCATATTATTAGCATATTACACTTTGATTGGTTGAACAGCCGACTGGACCGTTAGGCTTTTATTATATAGGATAACTATATAAGTGCTACTTACAAATGAGCCATGTAGTCTGCAATGCTTTTATTTCTCTTTACCTTGGTGTTGTCTTTATACTTACAATAAATTCAATTCCCATAATTCAATTGCCAGTTGTCTAATTCCTCACTCAAGACTTAGAGATGCATTGTGTACCATCAATTTTGCTTTGTAAAGAAATATTTCCGGGAGTCTTTGACTTGCTCCAAATGGCCTGGGTATGCTCAACATCTGGCCCTATTCACTGTGTTGGTTTCCTGTGGCTGCTGTAACAAATTACCCAAAACTGGGTGGCTTAAACAAGAGGTTTATTTCTCCCAGTTTTAGAGGTCAATGGTCTCAAGTCAGTATCGCTGGGCTGAAATCCAGGTGTTAGCTGAGCCATGCTCCCGCCAGAAGTTCTAGGAGAGAATCTGTCCTTGCCTTTTCTAGGTTCTGGTGTTGTTGCAGTCCCTGGCTGGTGGTCACGCACTCCAACCCCCTCCTTCCTCTCTGCTTCTTTTCTTCCTCCTCCTTCTTTGTATTGTGTTTAGAAGCTTGTAGAATGTTCTGCTTAATCCTAGTAGTCTGGAATTTTACAATGATTTGTTCTGGTGGGTCTATTTTTATCTCTGGTACCCTGTGGCTTTTCTAAAAATGTGAAGATCTGCTTCCTTCAGTTCTATAAAACTTACTGAAATTGTTGCATTAATGCTCTCCCCTCTCCAACCCTCCCACCCTGCTTTATCTGGTCTTTCATTCTAGAACTCCTACTACTCAGATATTGAGTTTCTTGATTTGGTACTCTCATTTTCTCTCCTCCTGTCCCTTTCTCCTTTATTTCCCTCATTGTGTTTTCACTCCCTCCAGCTTCAAATCCCTTTGATAAATGAAGGCACAAGTGGCATAGTCAGGGTTTGCAAGCATGGTACAATCCTCTAGAGTCTGCAGGGACCTCCAGGGCTAGCACTGGCACTTCCTCTTTAGTTCAGTGACGGGGAAGGAGGTGGGTTGGAATTAAAGCCTATATGTCATGCAATAGTGCACCAGCTCAGAGTGCCCGGCTGGCTTCTATCAATAAAATATTTCTACCAATTAATATTTCTAATGTTAAGAACTTCTAATTTTTATTAGTCTCCCTTTAAACTGTCACCCTGTGAATTCACATATCTTATATTCATGAGAACCAGGCCCTGATATTTTGTTTACCATGCTAGTCCCCTGACATATTATGAATGATCCTATATAATAAAACCCTAATATGCAAATCAACCAAAAGGCAGAACAGCTGGTTGCTATGATGTGCACTGACCACTAGGGGTCAGACGCTCAACTCAGGAGCTGCTCCCTTGTGGTCAGTGCACTCCCACAGGGGGAGTGCCACTCAGCCAGAAGCCAGGCTCACAGCTGGCAGCGGCGGTGGCAGCAGCACAAAGGACCCCTCGGGGGGATGTCCCCCAAAGGGTCCGGGACTGGGAGAAGATGCAGGCCAGCTGAGGGAACCCCACCCCCGCCCAGTGCATGAATGTCGTGCACCGGGCCTCTACTATTCATATGATGATTGATAAGTTCATGGTTCACTTAAGACCTGTGAAAACAGTTACAGATGGATAAAACACATCTGGGCTTGACAGATACAATAGCTGTTGTCCCAAAGGAATTATTATTAGCTCACTTTTTACTTTCAAAGTTTTCTAGTTCAGATGATTAATTATGTGATCACCCTCCTGTACCTGCATGTGAACTAGGCCTGGGCATGAGGACACGTGGATGAAACTTAGATTTAGTCAGCAGCAAAAGGCCCCCTTGGAATAAAGAAAACTTAAGTTTTGAGAGTTACAACTTTATGTTAATTATTTAACCAATAGCTCTTGTGGTGGTGACCTGTTTTGGCATTATTGTAATAATTAAATATACAAAATTCTGTATTAATTAACAGAATAACACTTAACTAACCTTTACTTCTTTATGAATCATACAAGCTAGTCTAGGATTAGAAAGAGCAAAGTCTAATGTAACTTAAACATTTTGATAGACTCAAGAAAATTAGAAGCTAAGTTAGAATGGATCAAAGTTTATGTTCAATAACTACATAGTATTTAAATATCTAATTCTTTTAGGAAATGATTATTATAAAACCTCAGTTAAATGTTCACTAAAGATTTGAAAGTGGTAATTGTATTGAAGTAGGTCAAATTTTATTTGTATAAAACTTGCAATAAACTGGAAATGAGCTATTGCATAAGAACAGATAAAATTATCGGAATGAGAATGAGTGAAAGTACAATAGTTACATTATAACTTTAATAAAATTAGTATTGGAAGAGATTAATAGTCATATATATGGACTTCAATTTTTTATTTATAATCCAGAAGACATTCTGTGTGCTGCTATAGCACAAACATCAAACAAAACCAGAACTTGTTTATTAGTTTGAACTGTGTGCTAAGTGGAAAATTTTCAAATCCTTGTTTGCACAGTTGTGTGAAAGAATGCCAGGCAAGTTATTTAAGGTATTTATCATGCTAACAAATGTTAAGAAATTTTCTTTTCAATGAAAGCAAATCAGGGGAAAAGCAAGATCATTCTTACGTAATCATTATGTTTCTGCCCTACTATTCACCCGGAACTCCAGAAATTGCAGTAAGCTTGGTTATGCCCAGTTGCCTTAAGGCAAATCACTATAGTCTTAAAAGAGATCAATGTTTATTTTATTTAGTCTAATGTCCAAAGTCATAATCCTCCTGGGTTGCCTTGCCTGGGACCTGAGTTTCTGGTAGGAAAAGCAAAGGATACGAAGAATCATTTCAGGAATAAGTATTTTTCTTGAGTCTAAATTTAGGCCTTGGGAAAGTAAAAGCTAAAAGAAAAGTCAGAGTAAAAACTATATTTTTTAATCTATGAAACAGAATTCAAAAGCATCCCTCCTCACCCAATGCCCAAATAAAAATAAATAGCAGAAACGGTGAGGAGGAGTCATGAGTGATTTCTCTGACACCCAGCGCCTTCCTCTCTTACAGGGACATCCCAAGGCATGCAGCAGCATTCAACAGTGGATGACTTCCAAGTCTGAGGGGCTCTGAGGCTTTTGAACAGATGTTATTTATTTATTTTTAAGTTAACTTTATCAATGTCAACTTCATGTATAAAAATGCATCCATTTTAAGTGCACACATTGATGAGTATTGACTAACGAGTATACCTCTGCATCTACCACCACAAATAAGATTTGGGCCATTTCTATTACCCCCACAAGTTCCCTTGTGCCCTCTGAAGTCAATACAAACTCCCAGGGAACCACTGATCTACTTTCTTTTAGTATAGATTGCTTTGCCTATCCTATAATTTCACGTAAATAAAATCAAGCCAGTGCAAAGTCTTTGGTGTTCAGCTTCTTTCTTCAGCATGATTTGACACATAAATATGTTGTACGTATCAGTACTTTGTTCTTTGATATTGTTAGTGTCCATATCCTGATTTATCAAAATTTGTTTATCCATTCACCAGTGGATGGACATTTGAATTGTTGCCATTTCTAGCCTAGTATGAAAACAGCCACTGTAAACAATTGTGGGCAAGTATTTTGTGAACATATGTTTGCATTTCTTTTGGTTAAATATCTAGAAGTGGAATGGTTGGATCATATGATTGGATGTTGAACTTTATAAAAAATAGACACACTGTTTTCTAAAGTAGTGTACCATTCTGCACTCCCACTAGCAGTGTCTGTGAATTCACGCTGTTCCATGTCCTCATGAATACCTGATCCAGTCTTAAATTTTAGTCAATCTAGTGGGTGTAGTGTTATTTCAGAGTACTTTATTTTATTTTATTTTTAATTTAAATGGTGAAATGCCAAAATATTTTAATAAAAAGGAGAAACAAGAAAAACAGACATGCCTATTACATTTCATTTTAACACTGAATCACAGGTTCAAGTGAATGCAGTAAGACAAAGAAAAAGAAAAAGAAAACGTATAAAAACAGGAAAAAGTTAAAAGATTTCTTTTTACTAGCATGTACATTTTTAAAGGTTTGTTACATTTATTGGGGTAAAATTGGTTAGTAAATTATATAGGTTTCAGGTGTACAGTTCTATAATACATCATCTGTATATTGCATTGTGTGGGTTAGGGTTAGGGTTTGGGTTTACTTTCGCCACCCAAAGTAAAGTCTTCTTTCATCACCATTTATCCTCCCTTTACCCTCTTCTACCTGCCCCCATCCTCCTTTCCTCTAGTAATCACCATGCTGTAGTCTGTGTCTATGAGGTTTTCTTTTCTTTTTTCTTTCTTTTCTTTTTTTTTTTTTTTTTGCTTAATCCCTTCACCTTTTTCACCCAACTCCCCAAACCTCTTCCTCTCTGACAGCTGTCAGTCTATTCTCTGCATCTATGAATCTGTTGCTATTTTGTTTATTAATTTATTTTGTTCATTAGATTCCAAATATAAGTCAAATCATATACCTCAACTTTTTAAAAACAATATGTTTTTATTGATTTCAGAGAGGAAGGGAGAGGAAGAGAGAGATAGAAACATCAATGATGAGAGGTCATCATTGATTGGCTGCCTCCTACATTCCCCCTACTGGGGATCAAGCACACAACCCCGGGCATGTGCCCTTGACCAGAATCGAACCTGGGACCCTTCAGTCCCCAGGGCAACACTATTCACTGAACAAAACCAGCTAGGGCTACCTCGACTTTTAGTATTCGCTCATCTACTAATGGGCACTTTGGCAGCTTCCACAGCTTGTCTATTGTAAATAATGCTGCAATTAACCTAGGTGTGTACATATTCTTTCCAATTGGTGTTTGGGTTTCCTCTGATAAATATCCAGAAGTGAAATAGCTGGGTCATAAGGCAGTTTCATTTTTAATTTTTTGAGGAACCTCCATACTGTTTTCCATAGTGGCTGCACCAACCTGTATTCCAACAGTGCACAAGGGGTTCCCCTTTTTCCACATCCTGGCCAACACTTGTTGCTTCTGATTTGTTGATGATAGCCATTCTGACAGGTGTGAGATGATATCTCGTTGTGGTTTTAATTTGTATTTCTCTGATGATTAGTGACATTGAGCAGAGAAGGAAACACTAAAATGAGAGAGAAACATCGATCAGAATCATTGATAGGTTTGAACCGGAAACATGCGTATGTGCCCTGGACGGGAATTGAGCCTGCCTCCCTTCGGCGCATGGAACTATCCTCCCACCAACCGAGCCACGCTTGCCAGGGCTCAGGTCCAGTTTTTTTAAATATGTTTTTTTAATTGATTTCAGAGAGAGGAATGAAGAGGGAGATAGAAACATTAATGATGAGAAAATCATTGATGGGCTGCCGACTGCACACCCCCTTCTGGGGATCGAGCCTGAAACCTTTTAGTTTGATGTAGTTCCATTTGTTTATTTTTTTTCTTTGGTTTCCCGGCCCAAAGAGATATCAGAAAAATATTGCTACGAGAAATGTCTGAGATTTCACTGCCTGTGTTTTCTTCTAGGAGTTTTGTGGTTTCTAATCTAACATTTAAGCATTTAATCCATTTGGAGTTTATTCTTGTGTATGGTGTAAGAAGGTGGTCTAACTTCATTTTATGCATGCATCTGTCCAATTTTTTCATCACTATTTATTTTGATTTTTTTAAGTTGTTTTTATTGTTTTTTAGTACTATGTTGAATGGTGAGAGTGGAATTCCTTACCTTGCTGCCAAATATCAGCATTTAGTCTTTAACATTAAGTTCACTGCCAACTTTACATTTTTCATAATTCGTGAAGAGATTTTTAATCATGCAGGATGTTGTATTTTAATAAATATTGTTTTGCATCTATTGAGATGATCATATAACCTTTCTCCTTTCTTTACACGTATTCTGTGGTGAATTGCATTGATATTTAAATGCTAAACTAGCTTTGTATTTCTAGGAT
This sequence comes from Myotis nattereri, assembly GCF_964212035.1. Lineage (NCBI taxonomy): Eukaryota > Metazoa > Chordata > Mammalia > Chiroptera > Vespertilionidae > Myotis > Myotis nattereri. Next base: position 163,423,684 of record NC_138075.1, read on the forward strand.
AAATCCTACTTGATTATAATGTATTATCACTTTTATATATTGTTGAATTTGTTCTACTAATATTTTGTTAAGGATTTTTGTGTTTGTTCACGAAGTCTGTAGTTTTCTTCTAAAGTGTCTACCTTAGATACCAAGGCAATACAACTTGATAAAACGAGTTGGGAAGTGTTCATCTTTCTCTATTTTCTAGAGTTATTTGAGTAAACTTGTTATTTCCTCCTTAAGTGTTTTATAGAATTTACCAGTGGAGACACCTAGAAATGGAGTTTACTTTGTGGGAAGATTTTTCATTAAGAATCATTTTTTAAATAGACATAGGACTTTTCAGCTTTTCTCTTCTTCCTTTTTTTTTTTTAATCTTCACCTGAGGATATGTTTATTGATTTTAGAGAGAGGAAGGGGTTCAGGAGGAGAGAGAGAGAAAGACAGATAACCATCGATGTGAGACAAAAACATCAATTGGTTGCCTCCTGTATGTACCTGACTGGGGATTGAACCGGAAACCTAGATATGTGCTCTGACCGGGAATCAAACCCACAACCTTTTGGTATACGATAACACTCCAACCAACTGAGCCAACTGGCCAAGGGAGATTTTTTAATTCTTTCCTTGATTAGTTGGTTAGTTGTTTCTGTGTCGTCCAAGGAGTTTGCTCATTTCATCTAAATTGTGAAATTTATTGGAATAATTTGTCTATACCAGTGATGGCAAACCTTCTGAGCTCGGTGTGTCAGCATTTTGAAAAACCCTAACTTAACTCTGGTGCTGTGTCACATATAGACATTTTTTGATATTTGCAACCATAGTAAAACAAAGATTTATATTTTTGATATTTATTTTATATATTTAAATGCCATTTAACAAAGAAAAATCAACCAAAAAAATGAGTTCGCGTGTCACCTCTGACACGCATGTCATAGGTTCACCATCACTGGTCTATACTATATCTTCAACATTCTATTAATGTCTCTAATACAGGAATAAACCTTTATTTTTTTCCTACAGAGTCTTAGAGTCAGAAATCCCTTATGAGCAGAGGATCTCAAATTTTCAAAAGGTTTTAAAACAAAGTTGAAATCTTCTGCCTTTGTTTTATTTTCCTTTGGGGGGGGGGGGATAAAAGGAACGGGGAAAATAATAAAAAGTGAGATAGAGGTGCTGCCATGTCCCACTCACAGGGAAGGTTAGGGAGAGAGGGGCCTTCTGCCTTTGAAAAAAAAAAAGAGAGAGAGAGAGAAATATGTACTATTGCTATTATGGTATTGGAATCTGCTTGGAACACCACACAGTGACTGGGAAAGAGGCACAGGATTAAGCAAAATGCCCGACCCTGTGTGTTGGAGTTGACCAATTTCTTCCTACTTGTGTTATAACACAATTAGGATAATAATTAACTAACAAAGTTTAAAACCAGGGTGTATTTTGGCACCTTCCCTAAAATAATATTCTCAAGAGTCTGAAAAAGGAATCTCAGTATAATTTAATCATAAAACCAGTTTTTAAAACTCTTCTAAAAGCAATAGGTACTTGAAAAGAATATATATATTCTATATATATATTTATATTATAATGTATATTTATATTATATATATTATATATATATTTTATATATATAGAATATATATATATTCTATATATATTCTATATATATTTTATATATATATATATATATATATATATATATATATATATATATAAAAGCCTAAGTGACCGTTCGACCGTTTGACCAGTCGCTATGACATGCACTGACCACCAAGGGGAAGACACTCAACGCAGGAGCTGCCCCCTGGTGGTCAGTGTGCTCCCACAGCAAGAGTGCTGCTCAGCTGACCAAGGGGTGCCAGATGCAGGGCTCACGGCTGGCGAGCACAGCTGGGGTGGCACAAGCCTCTCCTGCAGACACTCCCCCTGCAGGCGTCTCCCCCATCCGGACTGGGATCAGGATTGGGACCGGCATCGGGACTGACTGGGCATGAGCCCACGGCCGCTTCTCGGTCATGGGTGCACCAGTGTCGCCCTAGGATGGGCACGCAGAGACCACAGCAGAGCGGCAGTCAGCCAACCAGCAGCAGTGGTGGCAGGTGCAGTGAGGCTGGGATGAGTGGGAGCGGCATGGCGCCCGGCGGGGCTCCTGCTCCTCTCTGGCCATCTGCTGCTTCGTGCACTACTACATCCTTTGGGGATGTTGGATTGCTGGTTTCGGCCCAATACCCACAGGCCACGCTGAGGGACCCCACCGGTGCACAAATTTGTGCACCAGGCCTCTAGTATATGTATGTAAACTTATTGTATAGAGCACAAAAGTAATATTTGGCAGTAGAATTAAGCACCAAAAAAATGTTTCCTCTTTCTACCATAAACTTTTGACACCTGCTCCCACATGTTTATTCTATAATCTCAGAATTGCATACTCAGATACTCTGAATTTAATGTCAACAGTGCATGATATTTTATAAAGAATATTGTGGCTTCTAAATATCTGTTGAAAATCTGAGAAGCTCTGCTGATAAGAACTTTCTGATTCTAAAACTCTGTAGGAAAATGTGAAACATTTTACTTTGAAGTTTTATTATGAACATTCTACTGCTGGATAGGATCATTTAGTCTACTCTTCACATGATACATAAAAAGGTCCTCTGAATCTATGCCATTTATTTAGGTCATACAGAGCTGGTGAAATATCTGGAATGGAACTCCATGCATTTTCTAGTACCCCTCACTAATATGGGGGCCTGACCACAAGTTTCTTAGTTCTCTAGGTATATCATCCTCAGGTGCAATTATTAGGTTAACATGATAAGAGAGTAGCCATGCCTGCTATGTCTCCATACAACAAAACTAACAGTGACTATAAAAAGATGGCATTCAGAGTAGTAATTCAAAAGACCACTGTCAGAGTAGATTCTCCCATTTGTATTAAGAAATATGTTCTTTTATGAATATCACATACTTCAGCCTTTGAGCCAGATTAGAACTTAAAAGAGGGAATAGAGAAGTATTTTGCTTTCTCTCTTTTCTCCGTGCTTTTTTCAGGCTTAAGGGCTGTATAGACCATTGTGAAATCTGCCCAGTCCTAAGCTATGAAGTTGTTTTAGCCTGTTGGAATTATGTTACTCTCCCTAGCCATTCTATATCATCACTGCCTCCCTTTCTCCATTCAAGAGAATGCAATACATTACTTGAATGTGGCCTGGAGAATGTATATGGCATCCTAAGAATAGTTGTTGCAAATGAGAATAAAGTTAGAGTATAGGAACAATTCATGAGCAGGTCTAGTCCCATATGTTATACTGTTCAATTGCACACTAGACAAATGAGCTAAGAGCTGTGTATATACTTTAGAATATTTAGCTTTAGCTGCAAAATGAACTCTCAAGTAAACAGAATGGAACCTGAAGGCTGTCCCACTCCTTTTATCTTCTGACAAATGCAGTATCTGGATAGACGTCACTTAAAAAAAGTCAATAAGAAAAATTTTAAATGAGATTATAAAAGGTACTGCCACCTAAGGGAAGGGAACAGTGCTCAAAATATTTTTAAAAAGTTATATGAGAAACGTAATTTTAGAAAGAAATTGCTTCATTGGTCTTCACTAAGGGTATGAATGGTATAGCCTCCATGAAATAAGTGTTTTGGCCATCAGACTAAGGTGAAGACTAGGGGTCAAGTGGTATCCAAATGAATGGGAAACATATACAATAAACTACAAGTGCAACAGTTTTAAAATCCTCTCAAGATGAAAGTTGTAAAGAGTAGAATTGACATTCTTGACATCAAATCAGAAATCTGGAAAACAAATTTTAAGATACTTCTTAAAATAGAATGATAAAGGTTAAAAACAAGAGCTGATGATTTTATTTATTCAGTTAATTTTTACTGAGTTAAGAATTTTCTAGGTCTTTTATTTTTCATCTTTGACATACATTTTCTACTACTAAAGGGGTACATATCTATAAATCCTACTGTCTCTGGCACTTATTTAGATCTATGGAATTTAGTAGAAATATGAATAAGTATATCAATACAAATTATTGAATTATCTGTTCTTTTTTCATTGATTAAAATGTTTGGGTCTATTTTGTGGACTTCTTAATTATTTGGGTGGTCTTTCTATTACCAAAAGTTTTATTTAATTTCTGATTGTCACTGGTATACAGAAATAAATTTTATATTGACTACATCAGTGATCTTTCTAAAATCACTTATTAATTTGAAAATTTGAATATTTTAAAAGATTTTCTACTTATGCAGCATCTGGGAATAATGAAAGCTTTATTTTTTTCCTTTCCAATTCTTAAACATTTTATTTCTTCATCCTGCCTCCCTGTGTTGACCAGAGCCTCCAGATAGGTGTGTTTATATGAGTGTTCTTGCCTCATTGTCAATGTCAGTAATTGATTCTTAAGTATGATATTCACTGTATTTTGATATACAGACAACATTATCAGAATAAGGAAGTTCATTTTAATTTATATTTTGCAAATATTTTCATCTATTTTGTGAGAAATATTAGTCTGTAATCTTTCTTTTCTTCTGTGATGTTTTGATCATATTTTGGTGTTATTATACTATCTTGACTTCATAACATGAGTTGGGAAATGTTCTCCATTTTTCTATTCTCTGGAGGAGACGTGACTAATCATTTAAAAATAAAAAACAAAATCACAAATAAATATCACTTCACATCAATTAGGATGGCTACTATTTAAAAAATAAGTGTTGGTGGAGATGAAGAAGTTGGAAGCTTTGTACACTGTTAGTGGGACTGTAAAATGGCACATGAAAAACAGCTATGAAAAACAATGTGGCAATTTAAAAAATTAAAAATAGAACTACCATATGATCAAACAATCTCTTTTCTTTTACATCTAGAAGAACTGAAAGCACAGCCATGTTCATTGCACCCATTTGCAATAGCCAAAAGGTGGAAGCAACACAAATGTAAATTGACAGAAGAATGGATACACAAAATGTGGATATGTTTTACAATGGTGTCCCAAGTAGATCCTGGGAAAGGATCTGGGGTGTTTATCTAAGGCGGCCCTTGAGATAAACTTTAACCGTGCAGGTATGGGACATTCAAGTAGCTGCTAGAGAAGAGGCTACTCTATGCAAGCAGGACCAAGGGCAGGCCTAGGACCGAAAAGACCAGAAGCTTTAATTTTAATTTTAAGCATATGCCAAATAATTCAATTAACTGCCGGAGGAATTACACCACATGAAACATATGCAGCTGCAAATCACACAGCACTTTATTACTCACACAAGTTCCTGATGCTGCGGGTGCAGGCTTATTGGGGATCCCGGTGGTGTTGTCCTCTGGGATCCGGCAGCTGGGCTGGTCCAGTCCGGATGCAGGGGCCTGACTTTCCTCACCCGAGAGCTCAGTGGCGTCTCAATCGGGAGGTACTGGCTGTTCTTCTGTCACCTGGCAGAGAGAAGAGCATGGAGCGGCGTCGCTTGCTGGACTGACAAGAGGACGTGCCTTTGTGTCTGTCCTGGCAGGGGAGCACTTGGCTGGTCAGGACCCCCATTTTTAAAGCCTGTCCCACACCCGCAGTAGTTCAGGTGGCTATCAATGAATTATGTCAATGCACATATGTTAATCTCAAATAGGGCAAGGGGCTACATGTGGAGAGTACATCACTCACTCAAATGGTTATCTTGACAAGTCACTCTGAGTCAGTTACTGAAGTTCAAATCTTTATCTATGAAGGACACACGCTTCATGGCAGTGGGGATTGTGTCCTTAATATCACACTTTAAGTTTCAAAGAAAGTTAACTAAACATTTTAAAACATTTCTTAGACATTTTCAAAGCATTTTTAAACATTTCTATATATTACTACAACAAATGGAATACTATGTCCCCTTCAAAAGGAAGAACATTCTATCAGATACAACAACAGAATCTTGAGGATACCATGCTAAGTGAAATAAACCAGTCAGAAAAAAACAAACACTGTTTGATTCTACTTACGTGAGGTATCTAAAATAGTTAAATTTATAGCATTTGAAAGTAGAAAGGTGGTTGCCAACAGGGGGAAAGAAGTTGGTATTTAGTGGGTGTAGGGTTTCAGATTAGCAAGATGAAGAAGTTCTGGAGATCTGTTTACAACAGTGTAAATATACTTAACACTACTGAACTGTACATTTAAAAAGAGTTAAGGCGGTAAATTTTATGGCATGTTTTTTACCACATTAAAAAATATATATAAATCATATTTTTAAATGAAAAATACACTTGATAGGATTAACAACAGGTTAGATGTTGCAGAAGAAAAGATGTATAAATTCAAAAAAATAGAAACGATCCTAAAGGAAATACAGAAAAGAAAATAGTGAGAGGTGAGACAGCTAAAAAAGATATATGTGTAATTATACTAGTAGTCCCAGGAGAAATGAAAGGGAGGGGGAAGATATGATATTTGAAGACATAATGGCTGACAATTTTTCATATTTGATGAAAATTCTAAATCCACAGACCCAAGAGGTTCAATAAAATCCAAGCACAAGAAACATGGAGAAAATTACACCAAGGGAAATCAGAGTCATATTGCTCAATACCAGTGATAAAAATTTCTTAAAACAGCTAAAGAATAGACTGGTCATGTTCAGAAGAAAAAAGATAAGCAATAAAGCAGAATTGTTGTTGGAAACAACATAAGACAAAAGAAAGTGAAACTACATCTTTAAAACATTAAATTAAAAAAAAACACACTTTTCAATCGAGGATTCTACACCCAATGAAAATATCTTTCAAAAAATACTTTTTTCAGCATACAAAGGCTGAAATAATTCAATACCATCATACCTACAGTACAAAAAATATTAAAGAAAATTCTTCAGGCAGAAAGAAAATCTGTCATGACAGAAGCAAGATCACTGGTTGTACTGAGGGGCAGGGAGGATGAGAGTGGGGTAGGGAAGGCCTCTTTTAGAGTATTCCATTTCCCATGGACTTGACAGAGCTGAGGGAGACAGACACAAGCTGTCTGAGGGAAGATCGTTCCACACAAAAGGCCCAGTAAAAGTGAGAGTCTGTCTGGATGGCTCCAGGGTCAGTGAGGGAATTGTGTAGACAGGGCGTAGTGAATATGACGATGAAGAGGGGAGGTCAGAAGCAATGGGTAGCAAAGTTGAGGCCATTCTAAGAAGATTCCAGCTTCTGTTCTAATTGAGATAGAAAGCCACAGGAAGGTTCTGAGCAGAGACATGCCCTGATCTGACATATTTTATTATTTTTAAATTTTTATTTTTAAACTAAATTGTTGGGGTGACATTGGTTAATAAAATTATATAGGTCTCAAGCATACAATTCTATGATATTGGCACATTGTGTGCCCACCATCCAAAATCAAATCTTCTTCCATCACCATATATTTGACCCCCTGTACCTTTTACAATAACCTATCCCTAAACGCCTACCCTTTGGTAACCACCATACCGTTGTCTTTATCTATGAGTGTTTGGTTGTCTGTTCCTTTGGTGCTTTTAGTTTTGTGTCCCACATATGAGTGAAATCATATGGTTCTTAACTTTTTCTGTCTGACTTAGCATGATATTCTCAAGATCCATCAAACTAAAAAGTTTCTGCACAGCAAAAGAAACCACCAACAAAACAGAGAGGCAGCCAACCGAATAGGGGAAGATATTTGCAAGCAACAGTTCTGAAAAGAGGTTAATAATAAAAGAGGTTATATATATATTTATATAAGGAGCTTATACAACTCAACACCAAACAAACAATGCAATTAAGAATGGGCAAAGGACCGGAACAGACACTTTTTCCAAGAAGACATAAAAATGATCTGACATATTTTAACAGGATCCTTCTGTCTGTTGGTTGAGAATGGAGAGCACATGGGAGTGTAAGAAGTGAATTAGGAAACTTAAAACGCATGAGAGTTGGAGGCTGTGACGACTCTGATGCCAATTTTGTGGAAACTCAGAGAGGAGAAACAAATGTTAATTGGAACCTTCAAAGGGAAGCAGCTGGAGGGGTTGTGAAGAAACAGGGAGCTCTAGCTCTGCAAAAAGGAAAGGGAGGAGAGATGAGAAGCCAGCAGAGAGGAAGGCAGCACAAGTACTACTTCGACAGGTTGTGACAATCTCTGCCACACAAGAAGTGTCTGCTTTGTGACAGGCCCTCTGGTCAGCACTTGGCACTCATAATCTTTAATAGCCCACAAGGTATTATTAACATTTCAAAAATGAGGGCATTCAGACTCAGTATGGTTAGCTAGTTATTGGAAAAAATACAAAATAGAATGACCTATTCAGTTCCCTTATAGCTAGGAAATCATTACAATGCTTTATGGAAAAAAAAATAAACCTATGATAAATTAAAATTGCATAATATTTTGCTTATTTCTAGATGCATATTTATTTGAAACAGCAGGAGGCCTCACAGGACATGGTCTTTGCTAGACTCCAAAGGCAGTGCTGGGATGTTTTGCTGTCTTTGCAACGTCTCGGCTTGGTCAGAGTGAAGAAATCATTGATGAAATTGGGCCATTTACTCTGGACAAGAAGAGACTGGGAGGAAAGTGAGGAGATAGCTTACTCTCTGAAGAAGGGCAGGCACATGGAAAAAAGATCAGACCCATTTTCTAGGGGCTCTGCGGCAGGAGTGAGAGAGAAGCAGTTCAGCTGGACTGATGAGCAACTTCCCTAGGCTGGCTGGCGAGCAGTGGAACACACTTGGGTAGCCTTGGGCTGCAGATTGTATAATTCCAGCAGAAATTAAATCACAATCAAGAGAGAAGTTCAGCACCAGATGGGAGGGGTGGTCCCAGGAGTTGACTTCCACAGCTTTTCCAATTGGCATTTAGAACTTTCTGGCTGCTGGTGGAGGCACATAGTTCCCTGACCTTTTCACCGCAAGCAGCAGAGAACAGACCCTTCTGTTCTAAAGCTCAATAATGGAAACACCAGCTGCTGGAAAGGAGGTCTCCCACGGGAAGGAGAAGAAGAAACAGCACTAGGAAAGAAGAGCTCGTGGTTCCTCTCTCTGTTCCTATTTTTGAATCAACCAGCTGTGCATCTTTATTCTCCACACTCCTCACCTATAAAATCGGGAGGTTCAATTTGAAGAAATTTAAGGCCATTTCTAGCTTTCACAACCTATCGTTCTCTCATGTTTTTTTTTAAAGTAGCTGCCTTCGGCTCACTATATATTATCACTTCAGCTTTCCTTCTCATAAAAACCTGTGCATTCCAGTGTTGCGGGGTTTGGTTTATTGTCTATTGGTTGGGTAATCCCTCAGCCTTTGTATGTAAAAACCGAAGAGCTCCATGTTTTGCATGCAAAAGATGCCACAGCGGAGGCTTGGGATTAGTGGGATGTGATTTGGGAGTGTCAGGGACATAGTAATGAGAGAATAAGGTGACAGATTTTTTTAAAACATAAATCAAGTTCACAAAGAGACTTTCATGTGCACAGCAATAGTGAGAACTGACTCCATGCAGACATGCAGTCCTGTCAGGATCGATTTCTGTTTTTCCTCTCACACAGCACCTGGGAAGGCTTTGATTAAGCTCACAGGATGTGCATGAGAACAATTTTACTACTGGCGACTCAACCTGGAGTCGAGCCTGGAGTTCAGGCCACAATTTTATTCAAGAGGCTATGAAACCACACGCTCTGTAGGTGAAGAGCTAAAGATGAAAGTACCTTCTGTGGTTGGCAGTTAGACAGACATGAACAGAGCAATGACCATAGGCCGGGTGCAGAAGGTCACCAGGGTGAAGGCCCTGGGTGCCTAGCAACGAAAATAGGCAAAACTGGGAAAACAGGGACCTTGCCCCCAAGGTAACCTTTTCTCCCCTAGTATCTTGTGGCCCCTGATCTTTCATATCACTGCTCATGAGGTTCGGACCTTCCCCTGACCTTTCCTCCCCTGGAATGTCTCTAGTCATGCAATAGACACCCTTCACGGAGGAACAAGGGGCCAAAGAGTGGCCTCATGAGACTTCTATTTTGGCCCTTTGCCTGACCACTCCCTTAAGCATTAACCCTTAGGGATAACATCGAGGCCTCAGTTGCATTTCAACTCTAGTCCCAGAAAAGCAGCAAAGCCAGACAAGCGATGCAATGGCTGACATCCGGACCAACCAACCGCATTGACTAATGACCCTCTGCCCAGTGGAGACCATAATTCTGAAAGGACACACCTGGAAATATGATGGCTATTCTATTGAGATCCTCCCCTGGGACCTCTCCTAAGATCCCTGCCCTTAAAAGCCCTGAGGAGGAAGGACTCAGCATACTCTTCCTTTGGGAGTTATGTTTGTGCATTTTCTCATCCCCCATTTCTTCCCACCCTAGGCCTGTTACCTTTACCATTCTCTCTCCTAAGCTCCAAGGGCCCTTCTTTTGCCTCTGTAACTTGTTTTCCGAGCCCATGTGTTTTACCAGTCACTTCTTCTACCTCAGTGACTTTCTAAATAAACTTTCTTTTATAGTTTGAGTCTTGGCTCTGAATTCTTTCCTATCCAGAACTCAAGTACTGAGGATGCTGAACCAAGATGCAATCTGACCCCACTGGTCTAACACCTCCATCCTTCCCTCCTCCTTCTCAGAGCTCCTCATGATGTCTCTGTGGTTCTCTTTAGTCTCTTGGTGGAACCACTGTCTGACTCTGACCATAATGATCCAGAGTCCACTGATGCCTGATTGTCCTCTCTAACTTTATTATGTCCCACCATCATCCTGGCAGAGAGATGGGACATGGGTTTATGCCCATTTTATAGACAGGACACTTATTGTCACCCTTAAGGAAAATGATCACTTGGACCTTTCCTCTTTTCTTTTTGGACCCTTCAAAGGGTAGGCACAAGTGGGTTTCTACTGTCCTTTCTGACCCATCCATCCCCCCAAATTCTGTGCACAGAAACCTCAGTGTTGCTAATGACAGAAGCTCAAATCTAGGCTGATGGGATTTCAGACAAGACTACACTCCAGACCACACTTATGAAATAACCCCAGGCAAATCCTGAGGACTCTTACTGGCAGGTGAAATGGGAACTGTACTAACCTGCCAGGCCAGCTTCTCATTCTGGTGTTCCCAGGCCTTTTGTCAGGTAGCCTCTAGGACCACAAGTGAGGGGATAATGGGTTACCCCATGGGCCTGGCAGCCAAGAGCAAGGTATTATGAGGACTCCTTGTATAAATTTTTATGATTTGGAAGATTCTAAATCCCTCTACTTCATGACTCCAGGGAGAAACTTGTGGGGGTGGGAGGAGATGACCTGTCGTACCTAAAAGCCTTTTCCCCTTGCTGTATATTCTCCAGCCATATAGTGTGAGATGTGTGGGATGGGACAAGGAATAACTCACAGATGACTAGGGCAGAGACACTTTGAAATGTTTATTCACCCAAAAAGGTTTCTTTAGGGCTGTGTACTGCATGGGTTATATCCCAAGCGTATAAATAAACAAGACAGCCATGTGACCTTTAGGACTTGACCTACCATTGCTGTTAGTGCAACTGGACATCTGGTAGGCAGTGAATGGGTAAAATAAGCTGGAGTGATAAATACATTGCACCAGGTTCATGCGCTAAAATGAGGAATCACTCTCATTTAACTCCCTAGAGATTGAAAGCACCATGTTCTCCCACCTTCCCCTGCATCAATTCCCAGGGCTGCATAGGTCAACACTCACTTCATTCACTTGACATTGCAGAAATACTGAGACACTCTCCAGCACACAGCCCCAGTAGGTAGTCATCCTCTTTCCCCATTGTTACACAAGGACATCGAAGTCAGAGCACCAAAAACTCAAAGGACAATAGAAAGGGTCCTTCTCCCTGACAGGAAGTTGTATGCATATTGCATGCCCATCCCTCTGTTTTCAGAAGGACCTACCCACAATCACACCCAATCACCACCTTATCCCCAAGAAACTCCTTACTTAGCCAAGCCCATGTTCCCAGCTAGGAAAAAGAGATCAGCTCTTTCATTTTACACAAGTCCATACAAAAAAGAAAAACCAAAAGGTCCAATTTAGATTTCTGTCATCCCCTTTTTGCCATGTGGTCGGTGCTGAAGCCAGAAAGGGCCTGAGGCACCTACATCCAGGTACAATGAGCAGGTATTGCTTTCCCACCGTGACCAAGACAAAGGCACCTCTCTGGCTCTCCTGAGACCAGTGCCAAGTCCACTACAGCCACTTTGGGATACTCCTTTCACTACCCCCAAATTCAGCATGACTCCTGTTCTGCACAAGGTTTTCTTAAATTACTGCCCAGCCCACGCTCAGCCTCAGGGAAGGCCTTTCTTCCAAAGGATCCAGTGGCAGGCTTTGTTCCTCGCTTGGGGAATGCTTGTTAAAATTGAACAACGTGTGTCTTCAAGATTTCTACCATATTTCTGAATGGAAGCTGAGCTAATTATACACAGATTGACCACTAATAGTATGAGGCTAGTAATGAAAATACTTATGTTCTTAATTCTCCCTAAAACTGGATTGTTGATGCAAAGTTCAACAGAAAAACCAGCCAATAGTAGATCTGAAACAGATTATAAACTCAATATGTCACCTAACATTGAGCCTGTAATAGCTGCAGCACTCTGATAACTGAATGTGGTTTTTACATCTTCCCAGGATCTGAAAAGTGCCTTCCATAAAAGAGTTATCCTGAAGCAGATACTCGAAGTATTGCCATGAACACATAAAATTCCAACCTTTGTTTTTAACGAGCAAGGTTTTTTCATTCTCATCTCTCAGAGAGAAAAATTTGCATGAAACGAGAAGACAGATCCAGCTATCTAACCAATAGTGGGGTGACTTGAGAAGTTGGGTATCCAGACGTTTAGAGACCCATGTGTTTTCAGAGATTAGTGGGTCACTATGATAGAGAAAATGGATCTTCTTGTCCCAGGACAAAACACCAATCTCCTTTGAAGCAGTGCATTATTTTATCAGTCTGAAAAAATCAATTAATATGTGAATACATAGCACATTCATATAAAAGGAGACCTGGTGGTCACAAGTCAATTACAAGCTTCATATTGGTTTTAACTCTGCTACAGGATACTGGTCTATCAAATGTCAAGACGTGCTCCACTGGTTCCTGATCCTAGAGGTCCTGAAGCTCTGAAAAGTAAGTAACAAAGAAAAAGACAGAGTTGGATAGCAAACAAGCATGAGTCTTTTTCTTGATAAGACTGCAGAGGAGAGTTAAATGGTCAAATTACTTTTTCTTTTGGTTGGGTTATATACAAATTCCATGTGGTAACCACAGAATTTATGCTGCCATCAGAAGCTGGGTGGCAATGTGTGGATTTGATTAATAATAATTTATTTAAAAATATGTTTGGTAGATACATTTCCTCAAAACCTGAAGTCCATGTCAGGGTTGTAATAATGAAAGGGGAATTGGTAAAGACACATAGGTAATAAAAAGGAGACTTACAGTCGACCAGTCTTTGGTTAGTGAATACTTTAAAGGACAATTCTGAGTCACTTTCGGATTAGCCTGTTATCTCTAAACTAGAGGCCTGTTGCATGAAGAGATTCGTGCAACAGGCCTTCCCTTCTCCTGGCTGCCTGCACCGGTTTTCCTTCGGCACCCGGGACCCAGGCCTTCGCTCCGGCCAGAGCCGCCTTCAAAGCCTTCGCTGCTCTGGCCGGAGCCGCCTCAGTCTTCACTCTGCCGCTTTGCGCCTACATATGCAAATTAACCGCCATCTTTGTTGGCGGTTAATTTGCATATCTTGCTGATTAGCCGATGGGAAGCGTAGCGAAGGTACGGTCAATTACTCTGTTTGTCTATTATTAGATAGGATAGAGTTGATCCTGCTTCGTCCATTCATGTATTGATGGAGACTTAGGTTGCTTCCATATCTTGGCTACGGTAAATAATGCTGCGATGAACCGAGTGGGCATATGTCTTGAATGTGTCAGGGGTGAGGAGTGATGACATTTTGCACAAAAGAAAATTCAAATATAACTATAGTTGGCTCACAGCATACAGGAATTCACAAAGGTGGAGTGACTCTTAAAGAATGAAGTTTCACCTGCTTAAGTAAATTCAAGAAATGTGTGTGTATGTGGACCTGCGTAGTTCAGACTCATGTTGGGCTATATTTCAAAGGGAACCTTTTGTTTACTAATATTATGGAGAGCCAGGCAAAAGCACTGTGCTAGGTACGGGGAGAATGAGGCATGTCCTGTGCTTGTGATACTCTGCCTGCCCTCAGACCCATTCTCTGCCCTGCTCTTGCCCTCGAGGGCTGATTCCCCAGCAAATACTTGGCCTCCCCAGCTTCTGGATTCTGACTGGGGGGAATCAACGAGTCACCAGCAGAAGGTCAGAGGGCAGCAGGAGAGAGAGGTCAGGGTGTTTCTCCCCGTCTTCCTCATCGCCTGCCCTGACATGGCAGTCGCTGTTTCTTCTGCCCATGGCCATGGCTCCTGTCAGGCAGCCCCTCTGCTATGGCTCCAGCTCCTGATACATTCTGGTAACTCTTTCTTGCCCTTGACTTTGAGACCTAGGGACAATCACAGTTTCCCACTGCAGTGAGACCTCAGATATTTTGTCACTGCTGTTGGAGTGACTAACTGCTGACACCGCTAAAAAGCCCTTAATTAAACTTTCCTCAACTAAACTCTCGTTTGAAGAAGTCTACTGTTCTCGGTTAGGATCCTGCCTCATGTAGGTCCTGCCCTCATTTTGTTCACCAGGCAAGTCAAGAAGCTGTGAGATGAACTGTGATGAAAATCCTAGGTTCTGGCCTACTGGGTTAGAAGTTCACCAACATAAGGAACAACAGGAAGAATATAAAGAGAAGTTATAAGAACCACCAAAGCAAATACTTAGGGGTCACTGAACTAAACCATTCTTTTGGCCTATGTTTATTTATTTAGAACTATTACAGGTAAAGACTGGTGTAGGGGAATTGGAGAATTTAACCTGGGAGAATGAGATCAATTCAGTGGGATTGAAAACTAATAAAAGTAAATTAAGAATTAGCAGGTGTCACTGTAGGGTTGTAAATACTCTCCAATAATCCCTCAGTCCATGAAATGGGTTGTCAGCTAGAGGCTGATTTACATACTGAGTAACAGAGCATTTCCTCTACATTTTCTCTCCTTCCTAAAGCATTTCTGGGTCGAGCAGGACAAAAGTGGGGGGATGTACCCTGAGTAGGGTGCACAGCTGGCTCCGCACTGCAGGGTTAGGTGTCTCCCTCAACCCCAGAAATTTCAACGGTGGCTTCATTTTCCTCAACTCTACTGGGAAGGAGAAATGAACAAGGCAGCAGGAAAAGTGCCCCAAGGCGCATGCTGCAGGGAGCAGGTATTACTGACTCTCCTGCTGCCTTCACTATGAACTGGCTCATGACGCTTTGGCCTAGCTAGATACTGCCACCTGCTGCCCCTTCTAAGTCCTGAAGAGGAACCCAGTCCTCCTGGATCAGAGCCTTTCATTTATGCATTTACTTCAGAAACACTATTGGACATCTACTCTTGGTAGCCTCTCTGCCAGCAGCTGGAGATAGAGGACCTGACTCATGAAAGAACAATCAGGTATGCAGAATACTACAGTGTACCCTGCCCCACACAATGGCAGCATGATGCCAGGGTACTGAGAGAGCAGAGGGCACTGAGGTCAGACGAGTAGTCTTCTGGGGAGTAAGACTAAAGTAAATCCTAATGGATAGGCAGGGATTTGCTAAGACAAAGGGACATGACGGGAGAATATTCTAGGAAGAGGAATAACAAAAGAGAAAGCAAGGAAGAGAATGAGACCCCAGAATGGTGGGTGCAGGGGGAAGGCAAGACAATAGTGTTACCTGGCCAGTGTGCCTTTGAATGGTTTTTCAGTTGAGTGGCATGGTCAGTTTTGCCTTCAAGATGCCTCAGCTGCGGGTCTGTGAGGGGGTAAGTTTGAGGGGAATAGAACAAGAGTGGGGGGCATGGAATTTCCCAAAATCCTCTTGCAATTTCCTTGGATGAAGTTAATAGGATAACAAAACTTCTCTTTAAGTACTGGAAATTTTCCCCAAAAAAAGAGAAAGCAAAGTTAGTCACACAGACTGTTTTTGGTGAGTAAACTTAAATTTAAAAACTCAGGCCCCTGGTTGATTTTGCTCAGTGGTTAGGGCCTCGGCCTGAGGACCAAAAGGGCACGGGTTTGATTCCTGGCCAAGGGCACATATCCTGGTTTCAGGTGCAATTCCCGGCCCTGGTTAGAGCGTGTGCCAGAAGTAACCAGTTGATGTTTCTTCTCTCTCTCTCTCTCTCTCTCTCTCTCTCTCTCTCTCTCTCTCTCTCTCTCCTAAATCTATGGAAAAAAATATCCTTCGGTGAGGATTAAAATTTTTTTTTTTCACTTAGCAAATCTAAATGAGAGGAATGTTATGAACCTCAAAGTGTTATGAAGCTTGTCTCCAATGAATGTTGGTATTTAGATCCCGAATCCTGTCTGGGTTTTTAGGGCAAACAAGGCAGTGAAAGACAAATCCTCTTCTTCTTAAGGGAAATGGGACAATAAGGAAGATTCTTGCTCTGATGGAAAGGAGGAGACCGCAGCAACAAGCCTGACCCCTGAGCACAGAGTGCACCTGTGCTTGGCAGGAATCCATCCTTTCAGGGGGGGCCCATGTCTCTCACTCCCACATGAGCAGGGGCCCAGGCAGAGCTGGTCCACAGTGCACAGGGCATGCCCTGTCCACCCTACACACCCTGTCCATGCTGGCATCGTGAGGTGTCCGGTTCTGAGGCCTGAGGTGAGAGAATGGGATACCAGGAAGTTGGTGCTGCTTTCTACTTTGCTCTCAAAGGGCTTTACTGCATTTTAAATAACAGAAATAAAGAGCAGTGAATTGGGGCATTCTTGTGGATGGGCTTTGAGGATTTGGGTGAGCCAGTCCAAGACATGCTACAATAGGCAGGGACATGTACTAGATGCTTTTCGCAGAATTGGGGCAGGAGAAGAGGGAACGGGCCAGGGGAGAACATGCTAGCAGGGAAGAGGGAGAGGGAATTGATCGATTCATATTTAGGAGGGAAAACCAAGAGGACTTGATGACTCACTAGATGTGGAGGCTGGTGCAGGGGAAGGAATCCAGTGTGATGCTCAGCTTTCCAGTTTGAGTAGATGGTGAGGCCACAAACTAAAATGGAGAACCCAGGAGGCAGACCAGCTCTGGCGGCAATGAAGGGTTCAGTTTGGTCATGTTAGTGTGAGTCACCTATGGAGCCTCCAAGGGTTATATTCCCAGTAATCGGAGAGTTCACGTGTATGTGTAAGGTCAAAATGCCGAACTGTTCTTACAGCAAAGTAGTAGAGCAGAACTTTTGTGGAAATTTTGAAAATGCAAAAATGTGCTTGGTTGAAGATAGACTTCACATTAGCAGTCTCCTGAGAAGGTGAGGAGATATCAGGCAATGATTAGCTGTTTCCCTTTTAGGGACTATTTCTACAAGCATTGCCTGACCTCCTCCATGCATGTCCTCAGTCTGGTAGCCATGGGCTAACTGAACCTCTGATATAAACCCAGAAAGTTGCCCAGTTTCCCCACTTTACCCTTTCTACAATTAGAGGCAATAATTTGGGTAAAATGAGAGGTTTCCCATGGTTTAATCACTTAAAAAAGCAACTGTAGGAAATAGGTGAGAATATTCTTTTCAGAATATGGAATATTTGACCTTTTTTAAAATCACAGATGTTATAATGGTATGTGTGGGGTTTGGGGTTCTTTTTAGATTTCAGACGGAAAACAGTGCAAATTAGATTAGAATTCCACCATATCAAGCATCCTAGAAGCAGCTAAGGCGGAAACAGGGCCTTCTCTTGTGCTAGGGTTGAGGTCCTAAAACCCAGGCCTCTCTCTCTTTCTCTCTTTCTCTCTTTCTCTCTCTCTTTCTGTCTTATTTGGTCCTCAATCAAGCTGACTCATGTGAGAGTTTCTCTTGATTTCAGCCAACCACTTCCTCGGACCTCGGTGGCTTCCTCTTGATAGTATATTTCTATGATTCTCATTTGCCAGAATGAAAACTCTAGCAAAGGTCTCCAATTTTGCAAAACTAAGCACCTTTTATTCCTAGGGAGACACTCCTCAGATTTCTTTCCCAAAGTAAAGAGAAGCCAAGCTTATGAATATCTCAAGATCCTCCATTCTAATCAGAACCTTTGAAAGTGAGAGCTAGCTGGGACCTCAGGAAATAGGTACTGAGAGTTTTAAACAGAAGCTTGCCAAATCAGGGCACCACATCATGCTTTTGACTAAAATTGTAATCCATAATCAGAACCCAATGTTTGCACTTTATGGGGGATTTTTTGTAGAAAACTTTGTTTAACAAAAGGCTTTGTTGAATGAATAGTACTACATTTGGGGCATGCCAAGTACTTAGGTAAGCAAATGATTCTTTGCCAAAACTTGCATTGAAATTGATAAAATGCTAGCAAAGTTAGAACACTGTTTTTTTCCACATGTGCAATTGCAAACTCAAGTAAACATTATTTCTCATTAAAATGTTGACTAGAATTTTAAGTGACAGTATTATTCATTCACAGTAGAAAAATTAAATCTAAAATTAAATGTTGGACTAGCAAGAAGAGCAGTTTCCAAGAACATGTCATGCTGCATCAGTCAATTCTTTGGCTAACATGATGATGTATCTCATGTGCTGGACACCTAACATAGCCAGGAATATTCAATCCGCTTAATTCAATTATGAAATCAACCAAGAATACATGCATTGTGTCCATTGGACACACTGGGTTCTACTTGGTACTGTTTTTAAGAGAGAACTTGGATCAGAGTCCCTATCTTCTGAAACGTCAGGTGTAGAATGGGTTGAACCCTCTGGGAAGCATCGGTCACTTCTCTGTAGCCTGTGGGGCGACTGACAATGTCAGAGAGAAGCGAAAAGGACCATGGAACCTAAGGCTGGTTGCCTGGGGCAATGGGATTTTCACTTTCCTCCATGAAGGAAACCAACTCTATGAGGAACAAAAAGATGGTTAAGTATATGTGCACTAAGGAGGTAAATTCTATAAACAAGTCTATGAGGCCGCAGTTAGCTAGATGTTACCTAGGAGTACACAGAATCCTAGTAAAGAGGAGTGAGAAACAAGAAAGGAAATGCTGGTGGAAGGAACTTCTGCAGACTGGAGTTGAGGTCGCAGGGAAGGAGCCTTCCTGGGAAAGCTCTACAGTGTTTTTCCTCCTCTGGGTGGCAATCATCTCATATCGGTCTTGGTGATAACCAAGCATGTTCTTTTCTGGACGAGTGTCTGAGCAAGCTGACCACTGAGAGAAATAAACATACAAAAATGTCCATAAGAAATTAGCACTCTTCGGTTTCATGAAACTAAACAATTGTATTAGCATTTTGAGGCAAATATGCTGGCCTTTTTACAATTCCCAGTAGGAGATGGTCAGCTTTTCCAAATTACTGGCCTTTGGGCATGTGGTTCCTTCAACTGGGAGAATCTTGCCTCTCTCTTCATGGGTCTGCTCCAGCTCACCCTTCCGACGTGAGCTTGAATTGACCTCCGCATGGCCTTCCAAGGCACCTTAGAGAAAGATGAAACTCCTTCCCTTTCTTCTTTCTTCTCTAACAATATTAGGACCCTGGGCCTTTCCCCATATAACACATCACACATTTAAGTGATATATATTTATTTACTTTCTTATAAATGGCTCTCTTACAACACGATGTGCTGCATTAAGGCAGAGACCATGTCAGTTTGATTCACTGTGAGCTACGTGTTTACCTAACTCAGAGCCTGGTACAAGGTAGAAGCGGGGAGAAAACGTAAAATGAATGAATAACCTTCAAACATCATTTAAGAGATTAAATTCTAGATTATTTTTCAACAAGGTGAATATTTCATTTAACATTCCTCTAGCTATTTCTTGCTCATTTATCCTTTGACTTAACATCCAAGAACTCAGTTTGACATTGCTTCATGGCTTCATTGACTAGGAATGAAAAATACACAAAAAGCATCAATTTCTTGATCTTTCCTTAGAATTAGTGTTTGCAGATGATTTGAAAAACTGTTTGTAGGCAGGTTTCCCTGGCAAGATGCTTGAAGTTCTTTCTGTTCACTATTTGGCCATGACAAGCTCAGAGATGAGAAATGATTCCACAAAGTTTCACAATAAATATTAAATATATAAAATTGTGACATGTGTAACATTTATAAAAACAAGATTTATAGGAAGCTCTAGAAATAAAGTGAAATTCATTTCAAAAACTGTGATCTCAGAATATTAATGATAATTCCTTCTTAGATTTATTTCTTTTCATGTAATTTTATGTAATGCTATCTAATGAAAGGCTAATGTGCAAATTGTCCCCTCAACCAGGAGTTCCACTGGAGGAGTTCAACCAGGGGGTGGGGTCAGCTGGCCAACCACCTGCAGCCCCTCCCCTCGGTCGGCTTCACCCCCAATCAGCCACCCCACCCTGATTGGCGGCGGGGCCAGCCTGCCAATCCCCATGTCCCCTCCCCCAGCCAGCCTGGACCAATTGGCCATGATTGGGGCAGGCCAGCCAGACCCCATTGGTGCACAAATTCATGCACCAGGCCTCTAGTATTTATATATAGCTTTAGATATCCTTAATATTTTTTGAAATTTGAGATAAAAAAGTAAACATTAAATTGTCTTTCACATTTTTCCAGTTAAAAATGCTTTGGATGGGAGGATGGGGAAGGCACAGTTTTTTCCTTCATTAATTAGTTCCTAAGCTCCTTCCAATAGACACTGCTAATGAATGAGAGAAATGTCTTGAAATGGTTCTGAGGTAAAGATTGTATATATGTTATATATTTTTATATATACTAGAGGTCTGGTACCCGAAATTCGTGCACTTGGGGGGGGGGGTCCCTCAGCCAGGCCTGGGCCCTCTCACAGTCTGGGAGCCCCACGATGGATCGCCCCACAGAGGGAAGCCCTGCCCACCCGCTGCAGCCTGTCATTCGGTGGCCTGAGCCTCCCTCTTTGAGGTGATCCTGGGGCAATGGCTGGGCCCCCAACCAATCACATTGCATCTGCTTTGGCTGACCTGGCACCATTGGACGACCATGCTTGACCTGTCATTCCACTGTTTGGTCATTCAGTCAATTTGCATATTATGCTTTTATTATTATAGATAATGCCATACATTTTTATAAACTGTGACTATAAGTGCTTTGAAGGTTACCATAGTTAAACTTAGCTAATGATAAAGTTATTTCATAAAGGAATACCATATACTTTTCAAGTATTTCAGCTTCTTTTCTTTTCTCCTCCCCCAAACCTAGATCAAGCCTAGATCAACAAGCTGATGAAAGGAACACTTTTACCCCTGGGTTCAAGCCACCTTTAATTGGGAAATATTTATTGTGCAAAATGGCTCACAATTACCTGGATATTTTGCAATCTACCCAGGCAGGACTGCCCACGCTATATTACATCCTTATATTGAAACCCCATTTCTGCTATGCTTAGCTTGCTTGTTTTTCTTATAAAGTATTTTATTTTTTCCGGTACTTAAATACTTTATCCATAGCCAATAAACGTTCAATAACAAAATGAAATTGACTCTTCAAACAAAAGATATCGCCACAAAACATTTTGTAAAATATTCAAACTTCATTAAGAATTTTTAGTATATTATATATAGATAAAGATAGATAGTAATGCTAGTGCCATTGTAGCAAATTAAAAACATTTTTTTGTTAAAGGAAGTCATTATTAAGTAAATAGGGACTTAAAGACTTACAATTCTACTTTATTGAACTGAACATTAGGATACATATTGCAATGTGATTCTAGCTGCAATTTATATCTTTCTTTAAGTAGTAGTATTATAAGGCATCTTTTCTGCAGTATTAATATGCTGGGCAATAGCCTCCTGCACCCTGATAGTGTGTTGTTCCAGGTCCACCTAATTATATAATGATTATTCTAAAAGTTAATCATTGGAATGGGCCCTTCAAGTTCCCCTCTTTCCTAATCTAATCAGCCTGCACATGCAATTAGCCAATTTTTAAACCGAATTCAAGTTAATTTATAACAAGGATTTTTAAAAAATATTTACAATTGAATCCAAAAAAGAATGTTTACAAAGTGCTAAAGACCATTCTCAATTCATGTTACTGAATGTATAATATTCAGTAAAGTGAATATTTCTTTAGGAAATACACATGGCATCTTTCCATGCTAAATCTGCTCTGAGAGGTAGCAGCTGGTTAAAATTCTTTTTTAAAAATCTCTATTCCAACTTAAAAATACAAGCATGTTTTTTTCAAAATATATCATTACAGCCTTGGAAAATGTAAATTTTAAATGTTAATATTGTTGACCCCTCCCCCTGCTAATTCCCATGTGCTCATCAGACGCTTAATATGTATTTCGTAAGGACTGCACGTCTTCACCAAGTCCTCAGCTGCTTGTCTATCTGCAGCAGACCCACGACTCACAGAGGGGAGAGTAGAAGGGAAGCCAGGTCTCCATCACACAGCACAGACTCCCGCCACTTAGAACGTCAGGACAGTTCAGATGCTGAAATGTAGCATGATCATCTTTAGTGATTTGTGCCCATACCTTCCAAACAAGAACAGTTTAAGCAATTACCCTTCCTATCTGTTATAGGAAACGTAGGTAAACTCTGTTGTTGGAAATCCTTCCCGGCCTGAGGTCCACACTAGTGAATTTCCTTTGAAATCAACTCTGTGTAGAAAAATCAAGGCCCAGATGATTTTTAAAAATTGGTTAATATAAAAAATGATATACTAAGTCTATGAAGAAGAAATCAGTTATATCAATCTTGCTAGGTTAATTACAGTCATGCACTGCAAAAAATGATGTTTTGGTCAATGAGAGACCACATAGCCACAGTGGTCCCATAAAATTGTAATGGACCTGAATTTTCTGAAGAAATGAAAGAGTGTGGTTCCGGAGGAATTTTTTGCTTCTCTGACAGAAGCAATGTCTGTGGGACTTGGCAATAGGTTCTCTCTCACTCACAGCGCCTCAATTTTTTAAATTTATTCATTTGAGAGAGAGATCAATTTGCTGTTCCACTTATTTATGCATTCATTGGTTGATTCTCATATGTGTGGGGATCGAGCCCACAACCTTGGCATATCAGGATGACACTCTAACCAACTGAGCTACCTGGTGAGGGCACAGTACCTCAATTCTGAGTGCACAAATTAAATCTGAATGAGCCACTGACCTGTTTCAGCGCAGAGGAGCCTGCCTCTCTAGCGCTATGTATTCAGATCTCGCCTGATGGTCGTCAGGATACACTGCTGTAGATTCTTTGTTAAGGACCTAAGATCCTGTAGAAGGACACAGGTCCGTGGAGATACCTTAACAAGAATTAAGTGCCACTTTAGTAAAAGCTTTCTGTGCTAGTGTGGAGCCAACCTGTCCCGGTACTTTGGAAATATATTCAAGTTGTAATGATGTGAAGCATATATAAATGTCATTTCTTCTATCAATTCAATGCAGAGAGAGCCCTTTGTGGTGTCAATGGAACCAAAAACAATTTCCAAAGTCAAAATATTGAGTTCTCAGTTGTATACCCCTTCCATGTTAAACAGCCTCTTTTTTAATGAATGCCACAAAGTTCCTTAATCTGACCACTGCTTCGCCATGCAATAGCCAAAATCACATTGCCATGACTCCCTTATGTCCCTTTATCTCTCCATGTTGATTTCTTATTCCACCGTTCACCCCCTCCTGACAGGCACTGTTACAGTGGCCTACGCCTGACCCAGTTTCTCCTGGGTAATTCCTACCACTCCAGCCCACATCCCTGTGCATGGAGCAGCGTTGACAGCTTCCATGTGCTATTGCTCACCCTGTCAGAGAGGCAGGGGGAGGGCTGTGGGGCAGTGTTTGTAAAGCCCCCAGGAGTAGACAGCGATGCCCTGGGCCTTCACAGTCACTCACCATCACTCACTGACTCACCCAGAGCAACTTCCAGGCCTGCAAGTTACATTCAT
The DNA here is from genome assembly GCF_964212035.1 of Myotis nattereri. Lineage (NCBI taxonomy): Eukaryota > Metazoa > Chordata > Mammalia > Chiroptera > Vespertilionidae > Myotis > Myotis nattereri. Next base: position 163,447,651 of record NC_138075.1, read on the forward strand.
GATGAGGGCCCTAGGCGGGTGAACCATTTAGTTTCCTTTATACTATGCTTTCACTGCACCTTTTCTATGTTTAGATGCATAACTACTTACCATTGTGTTGCCACAGCCTACAGGATTCTGGACAGTGGCACGCTGTAGAGGTTGGCTATACCATCCAGGTTTGTGTAAGTGCACTCTATAATGTCCGAACAAGGACACGTTGTTAAGGTACACATGACTGTAGTTAGAAATAAATTATGGGGATAATTTGTGACACCAAAAACATGAAAGGGGGAAAGGGAGAGGTCGGAACTGGCAAAGGAAGATCAGACGCACTCAAAAGACAAAAACTACAGTATATAGCGCAACTTCATGTTTTATAAACCTATTGGTAACCACACAGGGAAATCCCCAAACCAGGACATATAGCTTTAAAAAAGAGGAAACAGAGGAAAGGTATGGAATACCACCAAACAAACACAACAGACAGAAACATAAAAGCGAAGAACGAATGGAGGCACAGAGCGACCCAAAAACAAGAGGCAAAATGGCTACAGGAGATGCTCATACACCAATAATTACCCTCAATGTAACTGGTCTGAATTCACCAACAAAGAGGCACAGAGTAGCCCTGACTGGTTTGGCTCAGTGGATAGAGCGTCGGCCTGCGGACTGAAAGGTCCCAGGTTCGATTCCGGTGAAGGGCATGTACCTGGGTTGCAGGCACATCCCCAGTGGGAGATGTGCAGGAGGCGGCTGATCGATGTTTCTCTCTCATCGATGTTTCTAACTCTCTATCCCTCTCCCTTCCTCTCTGTAAAAAATCAATAAAATATATTTTAAAAAAAAAAGAGGCACAGAGTAGCAGAGTGGATCAAAAAACAAGACTCAACTATATGCTGCCTACAAGACACACATCTAAGCTGCAAAGACAAAGGTAGATATAAAGTAAAAGGGTAGAAAATGATTCTCCAAGCAAATAACATCCACAGAAAAAGAGGTGTAACCACACTTATATCTGACAACATAGATTTCAAGCTAACAAAGATAACAAGAGACAAAGATGGACATTTGATAATGATAAAGGGAACACTACATCAAGAGAACATAACACTTCTTAATATATACGCGCCCAAACAGGGAGCGCCGAAATACATAAAACGACTACTCACAGAACTAAAGGGAGAAACAGATCAAAACACAATCATAGTTGGGGACTTTAATACTCCAGTGGCAGCTCTAGACAGATCAACCAAGCAGAAAATCAATAAAGAACTATCACCTTAAATGAAACACTAGACCAAATAGACATTATTGACATTACAGAACCTTTCATCCCAGAACATCAGATTATACATTCTCCTCCAGTGCATATGGAATATTCTCAAAGATAGGCCATATGTTGGGTCATAACATTAGCATCAACAAATTCAAGAAGATTGAAATTATACCAAGCATATTCTCTAACCACGATGCCTTGAAATTAAAAATCAACTGCAAAAAGGAATTAAACAAACCTACAACTACGTGGAGAATAAATAACATACCACTAGAAAATGACAACGTCAAAGAAGAAATAAAAGATGAGATCAAAAGATATATAGAGCCTGTCTGGCATGGCTCAGTGGTTGAGTATTGACCTCTGAACCATGAGGTCACTGTTTGATTCCCGGTCAGGGCACATGCACCAGTTACAGGTTTGATGCCCGGTGTGAGGCGTGCAGGAGGCAGCCGATCAATGATTCTCTCTCATCACTGATGTTTCTATCTCTCCCTTTCCCTTCCTCTCTGAAATGAATAAAAATATTTTTTAAAAAGATATAGAGAGACAAATGAGAATGACAATACAACATATTAAAACTTCTAGGGTCGCCCTAACCAGTTTGGCTCAGTGGATAGGGCATTGGCCTGCAGACTGAAGGGTCCCAGGTTCGATTCTGGTCAAGGGCATGTACCTTGGTTGCAGGCACATCCCCAATAAGGAGTGTGCAGGAGGCCGCTGATCGATGTTTCTCTCTCATCGATATTCCTAACCCTCTATCCCTCTCCCTTCCTCTCTGTTAAAAAATCAATAAAATATATATTTTTTTAAAAACTTCTAGGGTGCAGCAAAAGTGGTAATAAGAGGGAAATTTACCACTGGGGGTCGGTGGTGAGGATGGTAAAACACTTCTATACTGCCTGGATCATAATCAGTAGCAAACAGCATTATTATTAACTAGGTTCCCATTGGCAACCAAAGGTTCAGATTTTTAAATATTTAAAATGTAGCCACTTGGGACAAAATGACCTGGAGTCCAGGCTCAAAAATAAACTGTTTTGCAGAAATCAACTGTGCAGTCCCAGAACCTCCCCTAAACGCTTGGGGCTAAGACTCCCCTGCCCTGCAGGTGCCTCCAGAAATTCAGGTGGAGCCGAGGGGCACAGTATGATCCACACGTGTGTTTGCCCAGGACCAAGGGGGTCCCAGGACACAGGAAGTCGGTGCTTAACCCAGGAGAGTCCCAGGCAATGGGGACTGTCACCCTGTGCGCACTCGGCACCACCTCGCATCCCTGAGTGTGCGCTCCACGGGGTCCTGTCCGCCTCGGAGCGTCAGCCCTCCTCTCACAGCCCTGACCCTTCACCCTCAGTGACAGCTTCTGTCATGGACCCCGACCAGGACTCTGCTCACCCCCGGCCCAGAGGACAGCAGGGAGGACAGGGTCACTGCACTCAGGAGAACGGGGTGAAATATCTGCTCCAGCCGCGACTGCCAAGTGCAGGGGCAAAACACTCAATGCTCTGAGCGTCCGGGGCGAGGAAACCACACCTGCTCCGAGGCCTGTGGAGCCTCAGTGCGGCCATGTGCGTGGAAGTGCTCATCACGCCGTCAAACACTCAGAAAATGACAGTAAGGACAACGCTGGGACCGAGCCAGTAAGAAAAGGGCCTTGGCGTGCACAGGGAAAGGACCCTGGTTTATTGCTGAATCATTCTTAATAGCAGAAACAGCTAAGCAACTGTAACCCTGAGCAGCACGCAACGGCTAGTCACCCGGAATCACCATGAGCGCAAACAACGTTTGCTCAGCCAACGCCAAACATTCAGGGTGAGGCTTCATCCTGGCCTTTGTTCCTCGGGTTTCCTCTCCAGCAGGCGGCTCAGGCGGTGGCAGGCTGGGGCCCGCTTTGACCCTTGACTCTGCCAAGCCCTGTGAGGGGCCTGGCTGGAAAGAGGGGCGGGTGGGGTTCCCGCAGCTCTGCCCTCACAGGAGAGGATTTGGCTAATCCTTTCAGGACGCTGTGCCAGCTCGCAGAACTGCTGTGTGGGATGGTGCTGGGCAGGCTCAGAAAACGCTCTTCTGGAACACCTGCCTGGAAAGATGCACAGATTTCATAAGGGGGGGGGGGGGGGGGGGGTTCCGCCTCTGCTCCCCCCGAACTCCCATCGCTCAGCTCTCCCACTGGGTGCGGCTGGGGCGCTCCCATCCAAGGAGACCAGGAATCCTGGGCAAATATGAACCCTGGTTGTCAGTTCCCCTCATGACCTCCCTTAAAAAGAAGCCCACGGAGGAATCCGTGTGCCAGGAATCTGGCTGAGGACGAGAGGAAAATGGGTCAGGACACCAGGGCCCGGCCACTCTTCACCTCAGGGACGGGCAGGGGCTGGTCCTGGCAGAGAAGCTCAGCCACAGACATCCCAGCAGCGGGAGGGCAGCCTGGCAAGAGCTGGAGGCAGAGGCCTGGGAGGCAGGCAGGCTCCGGAGGGCACTGCGTGCGCAGCTAGTTCAGCGATGTGTCCTCTGTTGGCATCCATTTCCAGGCTCCCGCAGGCTTCTCCGTAAACATGCAGCAGGACTCCAGAACGCCAGCTCCAGAAGTGGCTGCAGACAGTCCCCCGCAGAGTCCCCCGCGGAGCCAGCGGGAACCGGGAACCCGCAGAGGTCCCAGGTCTGCAGAGCAGGGCTCAGGGCAGGCCTGTGAGGGGCCCACCGCCCCCACACCATCCCAGCTCCCAGGGCCTGGCCGCCACCTGTTCTGTATAAGCCTCTGGGAAGAAGGGCCCCTGTGGGAGGGGGAACTGGCGTGTGTTTCCACAGAAGTAGAGACATGAGTGAACTCTTAAGGCTATTTGGTCTCAGTCTAAAGAAGAATTTTCCAGTGTTAAATGGGTTAACTTACAAAGTTTTTGAGCTGCTTATCACTGAAAGGGCAGAACCACCTGCAGGTAAGAGTGCAGGGCGAACTCCTGCCTTGCTGGGGAGGTGAGAACAGCCTTAGCATCATCTCAGACGGGAGCATGAGAACTGATCATGGGAAATGTGGGCACCAGCAAAGGCAGCACATGCCTGGGCTTGAGCCCGGGAGGGCACTGTGAATTCCTTCCTTTGCTCCATGCACTGCTGTGTCTGCTCTAAAATGGGAAGCCAAGCTGGGCCCACATATCTCAGCAGGTAAAGTGCAGAGTCCTTGGGTCTGTCTTCTAAAACAATCGTGTAACGTTAACCTTGAAACGTAGGCATGTTTGCAAGGAGAGGTGAGGAAAGTGAAAGAGGGGAAGATGAGAAACAAACTTCACTGTATAAGAACCACCACACTAACTTCCCAGCCGTTTCTTCCACCTTCCTGAGCCTTGAAAGCGTCTCCGGGTGCAATGGGAATGCTGCTGTCACAGTGAGTCAGCTGTTTCTGTGGGTGCTGCCCCACCAGCGCTCAATGGTGTGTTACATTACCTTGAGGTGGGTAGGGAGCAGATCCAGCAGAATGCTGAGTCCCAGCTACATGGGATTCTGAAATATGATGAGGTGTCTTGGGTCTAGAAATGTCTCTGCTTTGCAAGTTCAAGAGCTTAATTTTATGAGTATGCACAAGTTCGCATGGATCCTGAAGGCTGAGTCACATGAATCACACTCATGAAAATTTGATAAACTAGATACCAATTTAATAATTTATAATTTATTAATTTTTAATGTCTGGCACTATAACTGAACAGATTCTACACAGGGAACATGATGGACAGATGTAATATTCAAAATATTTACCAGCCTGAAAGGCATGGGCACCAGCTGATGAGACGGACCCACAATCCATTACAACAGATGCCAGCTGGTTCGCTATTTCAGGTCTTGTTAGGAGGATGTTAGCCCTGGAAAGGGGAGTAAGAGTTAATGTTTGAGTAACCCCACTACCTTCCAGACACTAACATAGTATTCTAAAACTAACTGTAGTGAATGTACAAAAAAAAAAATTGAATTATCATTCAATTTAAATGGGTGACTTGCACAGTAGGTGAATTATACCACAATAAAGCTGTTTTAAAAAGACAGAGATTGGCAGAGTGTATTTAAGAACCCGACTCAGTGTATGTTGTCTTTGAGAAATTCACTGTGTATATAGGCAAGTTAAAAGAAAAGAGATGAAAAATATATCATACAAACATTAGTCAAAAGAAAGCAGGAGTGGCTATATTAATATCAGAAAAAAAGTGTACTGCAGAGAAAATAAAGTTATCAGAGACAAAGGGGAACATTATACAGGGTGGGGCAATGGTAGGTTTATAGTTGTGAGTATGCAAAACACAGAGCTTATTCTTGTATTATTATTTATTAATTGTATTATTTTCCATATGAACAACTGTAAACCTACTTTTGCACTACCCTGTATAATGTTAAAAGGGCAATCTACCTAAAAGAGATGACAATCCTAAATGTGTATGCACCAGGGCTGCAAACTTCTGGGGAAAAATCTGATAGGACTAAAAGAAAAAAAAATAGACAAATGCACAGTTTTAGTTAATGGCTTTAATATCCCTTTTGAAAAATTGGAAGAGGAATTAGAAAGAAAGAAGTTCAAAGAATAGAAGAACTCACAACACTGTCAACCAAAGGGACCTAAGGGATATTTCTGAACACTCCACCCAAAGGCAGCAGAATACACATTCATTTCCAGCGCCCACAATACATACCCCAAGATATCCTTAGCCATGAAACAAATCTCAACATCTGAAAAAGAACCTAAATCATACAGAGTGTCATCTGACCACAATGGAATCGAACTAGAAATCAATAACAGAAATTGAACTAGAAATCAGTAACAAATAAAAGGAAAAGCTCTAAACACTTGGAAAATGAACAACACACAAATCATCTATAGTTCAAAGAAGAAGACTTGAGGAAAAATTTTAAAAATACGTTGAACTGAATGAAAGTGAAAAAAACATCTTGACATTTGTGTGACGTAGCTTAAAGCTGCACTGATTCCAATATTTGTAGCACTAGACATTTACATCAGGATAGAGGGAAAGTTGCAAATCAATAAACCATGCTCAAACTGCATGATCTCAGAAATAAGAGTCAAAACAACCAGAAGGAAGAAAAGAAAATAATAGCAGAAATCAAAGGAATTAAAAAGAGAGAAAAAATCAATGAAATAGAACTGGTTCTTTGAAAAGATCAATAAGATTAACAAATCTCTGGCAAAACAAAGAAAAACAGAAAGAAGAGGAAAATCACCACTATCAGGAGTAAAACAGGGAGTAGCACTACTACACTGCAGACATAAAAGAATAATAAGGGAATACTATTAACAACCCTACACACATAAGTGTGACAACAGGGATGAAATGGACTAATTCCTCAAAACTCACAAACTACCACAACTTACCAAATGTGAATTGATCATTTATATAGCCCTATAAATATTAAGATAATAGATTCATATTTTAAAACATTCCCCACCTCCAAAAAGAGAAAACCTGTAGATCCAGATGGTTTTACTGGAGAATTTAAAGAATTAACACCAATTCTGCACCATATCTTCCAGAAAATAGAAGACGAGGGACCAATTTTATGAAATTAGTATAAATGTGACACCAAAATCAAAGACAGTGCAAAGAACAAAAAATAACACCAACAACTCTCAAGAATACAGACACAGAAATCATTAGCTAAACATTAGCCAAATGAATCTGGCAAAATATAAAAGGAACTATACACCAAGTGGGATTTGTTCCAGGTGTGTAAGGCTGGTTCAACATTTGTAAATTAATCAGTATGAACCACCATATCAACACCCTAAGAAGAAAAATCATATGACCCAGAAAAAGCAGTTCACCCAGAAAGAGCATTTATTCTTCTCTTTCCTTTTAGCTAAAACCTGCCCACTGGTGCTGCCTTTCGTTGGAAATATATTTCCTTGTCCTCATTGTTCACCAGGATCCTGGGTCTTGGTCAGGACTCTCTTAGTTCATTCACATAAAGAGATTTTTCTCAAATCCCAATCCTGATTGTGAGGCTCCTTAAGCAAACTGGTTTCACTTTATCTGAGTAACCAGCTGGGCATAAGACATGAGGAGCTTATGCTAAACTACTAGATAAAACGGTCTAGTAGCATCCTAATTCCTCAACAATGGGACACACATTTGGAAAATAAAAAGGATTACTCAAGGTTAGAGACACAAATGATCATATCCATGTTTGAGAAATAAGATAAAAATAAGATATACACTCTATTAGAAATTTTAAACTTGTACATTTAAAAGACCAAATTTAAAACTCAACAGAGTACATATTAACACTAATGATTATTAAAGGTTTAGTCCAAAATTTTTTTAAAAATCATTGCTTAAATATATGTTGTATGAAGCCTCTCAAACCCCAACCCAATTATTCTTGTATTATCAGTCTTTGTGTTCAAATTAGTTTTGCAATACTAATTATATATTAATAAAAGAGAAAATACTTTGCACAATTCCACTTTTCACTTTCACTGAGCTAAGCCTGTTTCTGATAAGAACTAGGACAATCTGAGTTTCAGGCATATCAATGACAAGATTATACAAAAACGCAGGACCCAGCCTCTTGATCAACCAATGACCTGTGTACTCTTGGACTTTCCACAGTGGAAGTTGTAACCAGAATCTCCCTTTCTCAATATACTCATTTGTGGCAAGAAGACCACGAAGAAGGTCAGCATGAGTACTACAGGGAAAGTAAGTACAGCTTTCTTTATGGCTTGTCACAATTGCGTCCATTTGTGTGCTTGTCTATTTAACACCTCATCCCCCAACTAGTCTCTGTACTCCTACAGGTGAGACACTGTCTTAATCTTAGTTCCTCTCCTCCTTTCCCTTTGCTCTTACTCCCTGTATGTGTTTTGCCTTTCCTTGGTGTTTTCAGTCCTTCCATAAGCAATATATCAAGCCCTATATGAACTTTCCAGAGTTGAAGACACATCCCCTCCTTCAAAGATCTCATGGAGAGACAGAGGAATTATAAAAGAATAATTATAAGAGTGCACAAGTGTTTTCTACAGCAACAACCTGGAAAACTTGTTGCTGGTGCCTCACCTTCCCCTCCGCCTCCCTCCCTTCCCTCCCCCCCTGGCGCCCCCGCCCCAGAGTAACTCAGTCAGTAAGTTTGGGGGTGGGACCCAATAATTTGCAAATATTGCTGCTGCTGGTCTGGGACTACACCTTCAGTACCACTACTTTACAATAATACCCTGCTTTGTTAAAACAGCAGGGGGAGACAGGTAAAATAATTATCCTCTAAAAATGAACTGCCTTATACTACTAAAAACAAACAGAGTGTGCAAGGGTAGCAAAAGAGAGAGAGGAAGTGCTCCTAAGCTGGCTAGACTTTCCACAGGAGGGGACACTTAGCATCACGGTGAAACATAGGAGAAAGAAAAATAACCCCTTTGAGAATCTCCAAAATATATTTTGCGCCAGGAGGGTAACGTCAGAGGCAGGAAGTGACCAGAAATAAGGCTGGAGAGATGGATAGGGAGAAGCTCATGGAGAGTCTGACAGACCATGTCAACAGATCCTGATAAACTATTGGTAGCCATAACATTTTTAGGTAGGGGATTAGCATGGTCAGGATTATAGTTCAAATGGCAATGATATAAAGGGTGGATTTGAGGGTGATGAACCCACATCAGGTAAAAGGCAGAGTAAAGACCTGGACCACACAGTATCAGGAGAAATGGAAAAGAGCAGCCAGATTCCAGAAAGTTTTAGATTTAGATAAAAATTAAGGCTACTTCCCAGGTTTCTTTCTTGGGTGAGTGAATAGGTTACATGGCCACACATTGGAATAGAGGGTGCAGAGGGAGGAGCAGATTATAGGTAATGTCTACCACTGGCAGCAAGGGGTGGGGACAAGAGAAAGAAATAATGATGTGGTCATATTTTAACATGTTGAGTTTAAGATACCTGAGGACATTCAAATAGAAGATGAATAAATGAGTCTGGAGCTTAAAGATGTCTGTCCATAAATACAAGCTGTCAAAGTCATCTACATAAAGGTGGTGGTAGAATCTACAAAAATAGATGAGACCACATAGGAAGAGAATTTATAGTGAGAACAGTGGTGAGCTGAAATCAGAAAAAGAACTACCTTGCCACCAACAACCTCTCCAACCTCAATTTGCCTGTGACCATCACCATTTGATGAAGTGCCACAACTAGATGTTCTCCATTCCCTGCTCCATAACACACCCCTCCACCCCAAAACTGACTCTCTCCCACACCTAGGATCACAAATAACTCCCATACTGCAATGCCATTCCTACCCTGAGATAGCCACTGGACAGCTTCAAGATCAAAAGTATGGCATCTATCCTCTTGATTGTGCAGCACTATATAAATATAGTTAGTATTGCAAAACTAATTTGAATGAAGAGACCGATAGTACAAGAAAAGTTGAACTGAGGTCCAAGAGGCTACACACAGAATATATTTAAGCAATGACTGTTTTGTGTTTTTTTTTTGCTTGAGTGTGGAAGACCTAAGTGTATTAAACCTTCTAATAATCATTACTATAGAATCCATCTCCCAAGCCTAAAGCGTTTCCCTTTCTACCCCATGTTCCCTTCCCCAGGTGATCAAGTGCAGAGCAGCCGTACTCTGGAAGGCTGGTGCACCATTTTCCATTGAGGAGGTAGAAGTGGCCCCACCAAAGGCAAAGGAAGTTCGCATAAAGGTAAAAAGAAAAAATACACATTTCCACACCAAAAATCAGACCTGTTCACTGCAAGTTATACATTATTTTCACAATGTTAAATTCAGAAAGAAAACTACAAAATCTTCTATTTCTTTTTCATTAAACATTTCCATCTGTCTTTAAGTCCAACCAGAGAAAAGGTTAGGGAGGTATGGCATAGGCTAACTGCCCAAAGGATATTTATTCACAGCTGCAGTACTAAGTACTACTTAAAAGAAGTTTCTACCACTGACCATATTTTAATCTGTACTTTCATATTTGTTTATGACATTCTTCATGATATTTAAGTTATCTTGAAATCTGATATATGAAAAAATGTGTTTGATTATAGATAAATCAAGTCTAAACCCTGGGAGGTCAGATTAGGAATACCTGTTATTTTAAAAATGAAAAGATTTTAATCCACTGAGGTGTAATGACTGGTTACAGAGCTAAGTAGAGTAAAAACACAGATGTCAACAACTTTCCTCAACATTGGTTACACATTTGGAAGCACTTGGGAGCTTTGAAAAATGCTGATAACTGGGTCCCACCCCCGGACATTCAGATTTTGTGATTTAATCAGTTTGGGGTGCAGTCTGATCATGAGAGTCTTTACATTTCCACCAGGAGCCACCAGACCAGAACATTGTCCACCTGAGTTCATTGTTATTATTTAATTTTAATTTGATGAAGAAGTACTGTTTGTAATGGACTACAAAGAGGCAGTCCTTTTCTTTGTCACCTGTGCAATCCATGCCCCTTCTCAGAGTCTTCTCAGGCCTGCGTCCATGCAGAGTGCACAGGAGGCCACATGGCCCACTCACTCCTACCCACAGGGTCACCACTTACACAGCCAGATTTAGACCCGGACTCAAAGGTATACAACCATTATTTGACAAATTACAAATATGAATCTCTCACCCATGAATTTGAACAAGATACAGAGACTGAGTAAAGCAGGAGATAGTAGGCACTGAAGAGGCTAGAAGGACTCAGGACTGATTGCCATCTTTTACCATATACGTAAGCGTGAGAAATAAGAAATAAGAAAAAGCCTGTCTTCAGAAAGTAGTATGCCCATGTTGAATCAGAGTGTAGATCTGAAGACAAAGTCTGCTTGATGGATTCTAGATCCATGAGGCATAACTGCACTTCCACAGTTGGATTGTAAGCAATTTTACGGTATTCTTCCAGTAACCCCCCTTTTACATGAGCAAATTTCAATAGATTTCAATTCTTGATGAGTGTGTGTGTGTGTGTGTGTGCATGCAACCAACCTCACACGAATTTAGAGGTGAAGAAACTGACACTCATTAAGAATAATTTATCCCAGGTCACACAGCTAAGAAGGGCATAGCCAGGATTTCAGCCTTTCTGGACCACTGCTCCAGAGTGCCTCTGTTTTAAACTGTCTGGCTGATTTAAACCAAAAAAGTGGGATTATGACTTGTACCAATAACACCACTATAATAGAAGATAGTATCTTTTTCTTTCCTGTGTTCCAATTCCTTCATTTTGATCATTGCTCTTTTTCCTCCACACTCGCACCCCGACACTCCAATGAAGGACAAAGTAAGATATTTCATGTCACACTGTGGTTTTACAACTGTCTTTTACTGAACCCATACTGACCTCCCCAGTAAGTTTTAAAAACATCATTTTGATTCTGAAATTACCTAATAAAAAACATTGCATTGCTTTAAACAAATTAACACAATAAAATTATTAGAAATAAAACTAAGAAATATGCAGCATATCAACCTAGAAAAAAAGATTTAAAACATTAACAAGTCTAAAACACCTTTATCTGAGACAGAAAAAATTATATTACTCTTTGCCTTCCATACAGATCACGGCCACGGGGCTCTGTGGTACAGAGATTAAAATGTTGGAGAATCAAATGAAGTATCCCATCATTTTGGGCCATGAAGGGGCTGGAATCGTTGAGAGTGTGGGAGAAGGAGTGAGCACTGTGAAAACAGGTATGAACTGGCTTGGTACCTGGAGTTAGGAAATAGCAGCAACTTGGAACTTACATCAGGGAAATAGGAGCTCAAGTGACATAAAAGGAGAAATGTTGACCATCTGTTAGAAAAATAATAATTATGTTATAGAAAAATACTAATTGTATATATCCTTTGCATTTATATTTTGATACTAATAAGGACAAGAACTAAAATGCACTGAAACAGAACCTGAAAGTATAAATTAGACAAAATTGTACAAAAAGAAGTGAAGTGTTGAGTAATTTATTTAAATGAAGCATATGATAAATAGTCAAACAGTGGAACCAAATAGAGAAAGAACTCAGAACTGGATCAAATATATACATAGGAGTAAAATGCGGAATTAGGTCTGGCTTTTAAATTTAAGGAGGAAAACATGATTATTCAATAAATGACATTGAAACAACTTGATAGTCTTCGGGGGAGGCGGAAAATTGCATTGCTATTGCATTTTTATATTAAAAAAAATAATGCTATATGAATCCTAGAATTAAATGTGGAAAAAAAACTAAACGAACATTGTATTATTTCAAAGAGAAGGAAAGTTTAATTAGGAAAAAAAACCAGATGATGTAAATAATATATAAAGTTGACAACATAAAAAGTTTTTTAAATTCCATTTATAAAAATTACTCTCCCAGCCCTGGCTGGGTGGCTCAGTTGGTTGGAACATCATCCCATACATCAAAAGGTTTCAGGTTCAATTTCCGGTTAGGGCACATACCTAGGTTTCAGGTTCAATCCCTGGTCAAGGTGTGTACAGGAAGAAACCGATCAATGTTTTTCTCCCATATCCATGTTTCACTCTCTCTTCCTTCCTCTCTCTCTAAAAATCAATAAAAACATATCCACTGGTAAGGATTAAAAAATAAAAATACCCTTCCCAAATCAGTAAACAAATTTAAAAATGGGCAAATTTCTTTATTATATAAAGAATTCTTTTAGAGCAGGGGTTCCTCAAACTTTTTAAACAGGGGGCCAGTTCACTGTCCCTCAGACCGTTGGAGGGTCGGACTATAGTTTAAAAAAAAACTATGAACAAATTCAGCAACAGGCAGCGGCGGCAAAAACACCTGGCGGGCCGGATAAATGTTTTCAGCGGGCCGCAGTTTGAGGACCCCTGTATTTAGAGGAAGAACCAAGATGGTGGCAAAGGTTAACACCTATACTTGCTGCCTCTCACGACCACATCAAAATTATAACTAAAAGGCAGAACAAATACCACCCAGAACCACAGGAAAGCTGGTTGAGTGGAAGTTCCACAACTAGAGAGGTGAAGAAGGTGCATTGAGACTGGTAGGAGGTGCAGAGAGGTGCAGAAAGTGCTGGCACCTGGATGTGCTGCTCTTTTAATTGGGAGGGAGATACACGCTCCCACTTGCTCTGAACTCCAGTTCTGGATGAGACTCTGGGGGAACCAAACACATACGGGGAGAAACTGGACTGTCTGGCATCGGGACAGGAATGAGAGGGTGGCTTTCTCTCAGAGGAACTCGCAGCGATCATTGTTCCTGCACGAGGGGCACAGGATGTGGAGACCCAGGGACCTCTCTGATGCAGGCTGACTGGCGGCCATTGCTGTTTGCTCCGCCCTGGTGAATCCCAGAGACCCTGCCCCACCCAAGCTGAGCACATCAGCTTTTGCACATGAATGGCCTGTCTTTTCTCGGCCTAAAACTGTCAAACTGCAGCTGGATCAGAGAGCCCCAGAGCTTCCAAAAGAAGGCCCAAGATTCAACAGCAGCAGCCTGCCTTGCTTCACAGCTGGGCCTCATCTGGGCACTTCCAAACCCAAAACAAAGAGGAGGAATCTGCAGATGTCCCTGTAGCTTCTGCTGGGCGGCCCCAGACAGTGGCTGACCTTGCACTTCCTTGGAGATCCAAGAGCCAGTGTACCCAGTGGTCAGAGTGAGACCATCCCAGATTACAACTCTTCACATCCGTAAGAGACACACTCAAGTGGCAGACTCAGTGAGCACCAAAGCCCCACTGAAGCAAGTCCTGCTCCATAAGGGTGTCTCCTGCACAATAGACCTTCCACTATAGACACAGCTGGTCATCACAGCCAATTGGCCTAGAGGTCAATTCCTCCCAGTCATACCAACAGCAGTCAAGGGTTAACTACAACAAGACTGTGCAAACAGCCCACAAAGAAGTGCACCAAGAGCATTCACCTCAGGTAACTGGGGAGGCTGAGCCACTGGGCCCTATAGGACACCACTCATACAAGGCCACTCTATCAACTCAAGAAGACTTAGCAGCTACCCAGTACATAGAAACAAACACAGGGAAGCAGCCAAAATGTGGAGACAAAGAAATAAATCACAAATGAAAGAAATGTATGAAAGCAAACTACTGGATATAGAGTTCAAAACCATGGTTATAAGGTTACTCAAGAATCTTCTAGAAACCTCCGAGAAATTTAGTAAGACCCTCAAGGATATGAAAAAGGACCAATCAGAAATTAAGCATACACTGACTGAAATAAAGAATAATATACAGAGATCCAACAGCAGACTAGAGAATCCCAAGAATCAAGTCAAAGATTTGAAATACAAAGAAACAAAAAACACCCAACTGGAAAAGCAAAAAGAAAAAAGAATCCAAAAATATGAAGATAGTGTAAGGAGCCTCTTGGACAACTTCAAGCATACCAACATCCGAATTATGGGGGTGCCAGAAGAAGAGAGAGAGCAAGATACTGAAAACCTATCTGAAGAAATAATGACAGAAAACTTCCCCTACCTGGTGAAAGAAATAGACTTACAAGTCCAGGAAGCGCAGAGAACCCCAAACAGGAGGATTCTAAAGAGGGCCACACCAAGACACATCATAATTAAAATGCCCAGGGCAAAAGACAAAGAGAGAATCTTAAAAGCAGCAAGAGAAAAACAGTTAGTTACCTACAAGGGAGTACCCATACGACTGCCAGCTGATTTCTCAACAGAAACTACACAGGCTAGAAGGGAGTGGCAAGAAATATACAAAGTGATGAATAGCAAGAACCTACAACCAAGATTACTTTACCCAGCAAAGCTATCATTTAGAATTGAAGGTCAGATAAAGAGCTTTACAAATAAGAAAAAGCTATAGGAGCTTTATAAGAAAAAGCTAAAGGAGTTCATCACCACCAAACCAGTATTATATGAAATGCTGAAGGGTATTCTCTAAGAAGAGGAAGAAGAAGAAAAGGATAAAGATAAAAAATTATGAACAACAAAGTGACAACAAATACATATCTATCAACAAGTGAGCCTAAAAATCAAATGAATAAAAAACCTGATGAACAGAACAGTCTAAGAATGTAATAGAATCAGGGGCATGGAAAGGGAGCAGACTGACAATCCTCGGGGGGAAGGGGTTGTGGGGGGTGCGGGAAGAGATTGGACAAAGAGCTTACACCTATGAACAAGGTCAGTGGCAGAGGGTAGGTGGTGGGGGAGGAAGGCCTGGAGTGGGGTGGGAACGGGGTGGAGGGGAGCTATGGGGGAAAAAAGAGGAACATCTGTAATAATCTGAACAATAAAGATTTTAAAAAATAAAATAAAATGCAAATTAACTTTATTTAACCTGGTGAGCCACTTTATTAATAAGGAGGACATATGAAAAATTTACTCATTTAATCCAATTTTCACATGATATTAAAAATTTTTAAAAAATCCAATTGTAAGTTAGAAAACTCTGATCAGCAGCTACTCCTGGCTAAGTCTTCAAAGACATTTTCTCTTGTGCCTTGTTGGTTTAGTTTATAGATCTCATGGCAGATGTATAGCTAGGAAAGGTATTTCTGGCAGAAACTCAGTGAAGTCTCACAATGATAATAGAAAGCCATCAACATTTTTTAAAAAAACTAGCAACATGACCAGAGCTACCAATAGCAATAGATGAGAGGGCCTGGAAAGAGAGGAGGTTAGAAACAAGGCCCCTTAGGAGTTCAATACAATTGTCCAGACAAAAATAGTGACAGCCTCCATAAAGAAATTTTCTGCTGTGGTTTCCATCTGACCCACTCAAAGCACCAATCATAAAAGGGAAAGCAGATATTAAACTCTAAACAGTCAACATTTATAAAGTTCTCTATTTATCAAACCCTTAGCATTTATTAAGAACCAGATGCTGTTCCAAGCACTTTGCAAATATTAGCTCATTTAGTTCTCATCACAAATATATGAAGTAAGTACTATTAACCTCCCCTATTGTACAGATGGAGGTACAGAGGCAAAGGGAGAAAAAAAATAAAGAATTCTTTTAAAGCAATTTAAAAACAAAAAACAAAAAAAAAACACAGCCCAGCAGTATAATGGGCAAAGGAAATACACAATCTAGTATGGAGGGGAAAATATATACATATTAAATAAATATAATTTTTAATACAATGGTAAAACATTGTTTACCTAACAGATTAGGAAAGATTTAAAAGTTTGATAATATGTAAGGTTGATAAGAGTGTAGGCAACCAACTTCTTTGTAGCTTATTATTTGAAAAGTAATTTTACACAACTTTAAATTTGGCAATATGTAACATCATTTATATCAGCGGTTCTCAACCTGTGGGTCACCAACCTGTGGGTCGCGACCCCTTTGGGGGTCAAATGACCCTTTCACAGGGGTCGCCTAAGACCATCGGAAAACACATATATAATTACATATTGTTTTTGTGATTAATCACTATGCTTTAATTATGTTCAATTTGTAACAATGAAAATACATCCTGCATATCAGATATTTACATTACGTTTCATAACAGTAGCAAAATTACACTTATGAAGTAGCAAGGAAAATAATTTTATGGTTGGGAGTAACCACAACATGAGGAACTGTATTAAAGGGTCGCAGCATTAGGAAGGTTGAGAACCACTGATTTATATGCACCTAATTTGGACCCAATACTTCCAATTCTAGAAAGTTGTTCCATAGATATATACCCATGTCGTAGCTTTCTATCGCTGATGTAAAAAAAAAAAAAATTGCTGCAAAGTTAGCAGCTTAAAACAAAACAAATTTGCAATCTCCATTTCTGTATGTCAGAAGTCTGGATGGGTTGGACTGAGTTCTCTGCTTAGGGTCTCACAAGGTAGAAATCAAGGTTTTGGCCAGGGGGTTCTTGTCTGGAGACTCTGGAGAATCCAGTTCCTTGAGGTTGTAGGATTGACCGATCACCCTCAGCTTTTGAAGCTGCTCACATTCCTTCCTACGTGGCCCCTTCACCCACTTGCCTCAAAGCAACAATAGCACATCGAATCCTTCCGGTGCTTTGGATTGCTTTGTCTTTCTCTCCTGCTTTCCTCTGGCGTCCTTTCAAGGGCTCATGTGATCACGGGGTCTGCCTAAAGATTCTGGGGTACTCCCCATTTTCCTGTCAATAGATTAGTACCCTTAAATACATCTGCAAAGCTCCTCTTTCTATAAACATATTCACCATCACAGTAACAACAAGTTCAGTTTCGGGGGATTAGGACAGGATGTCTTTGGAGGACCATTTTAGAAATTCTGCCTACCATCGCCCAGATGTGCACAAAATATTTATTGCATTGCTTTTTATCATGTGGGGAAAACACGAGACAAAACAAAAATTTTAAGACAGGAAATAACCTAAATGTCCAGGAGACCAGTTAAATCAATTATGATATATCTATACAACAAAGTTCCATGTAACTTTTAATCAAAACGATAGAGTGCTATATGTACTAAAATGAGAAATCTCCAAGTTATATTGTTAAGTAAAAGACCAAGACCTAACCCTGGCTGGTGTTGCTCAGTATTATGGCATCAGCCTGTGCTCCAAAAGACTGAGGGTTCGATTCCCGGTCAAGGGCACATACCTGGGTTGCACATTTCCTGGCCCTGATTGGGAATGTGCAGGAGGCAACCAATCAATGGGTCTCTCTCACATCAATGTCTCCCCCCGCCCCCAGCTCGCTTGCTCCCTTCCATTCTCTCTATAAATCAATGGAAAAAATATCCTCAGATGAAAATTAACAAAGAAATACAAAAACCAAGGCCTACCACAGGGTAAATAATATGCTAGCCTTTGCATTTTTAAAGGGGTTATATCTTTAAAAATACCATAGACCCTGAGAAGAGTACTTGTCTCTAGGGTGGAGGAAAGGAAGCTGGAGACTGGAGCTAATCTTCACATTTGTGTAGTTTAAGTTCTTACCATATGTATGTCTGTGTTACTTTTTAAAAAATAAAAAATAAAAGAACTACATCCTACAAAGGCTTTTAACTAAAAATATGAAATAACTTACTTTAATTTACAGTGATAGACACTGGAGCAGTCAGAAAGTCCATCTTAGGCAAGTTATTCTGATCTTCTCCTTATATGTTGAATATAACTCGAGAAATCTACTTACCTTAGTCTCCATGGCCAAGAAGAAAGAACCGATGTAAAATACATAGAACAGCATATAGGCAATCCTTTTTCCTTGATCCAGAAGCTTATATTGTGAACATGTGGTATCCATGTTTACAAACCCAACTCCTGACATCAGAAGTTAGTGTGGAAAATTAAAGATAAAATTTGGCTTAATGGCTACCATTTGAAGCTTCAGAATAAATTACAAAGGAGGCAAATCTGGGTTCAGCTCCTAGGGATTTAGCACTGAGCCCAGGGAGACCCAGATGCCAAAGACATCCCTTCTTTTTGTAAGTATTTCATAGTCTCCACAGTATCAACACAGTTGAATGTGGAAATTGCTCTCAGGAATCATATTTTTCCTGGGTGCCTTGCTGTTTACATTTTGAGAAACAGCTATCTCTTTACTTTAAAAGGTAACATCGTATTAAATGATTTTGTTCTCTTAGGTGATAAAGTTATCACACTCTTTCTACCACAGTGTGGAGAGTGTGCCTCATGCCTTAATTCTGAAGACAACTATTGTATACAACTCAAGTAAGTTTTTACTAAATATTTTCTTTTTGAAAAATTAATTGAATGTCCTTGGAAGGAATATAAGCTTGCTAATTCAAACTTAAAAAAACTTTTTGTTTGTTTTTTGGTCTATAAAAGACAGTCGTATACCAGCCTGATGACTGATGGTACCAGTAGATTTACCTGCAAGGGAAAACCAATATATCACTTTGCCAATACGAGCACCTTCTCTGAATACACAGTGATAAGAGAAATCTCAGTTGCCAAGATCGATGCAGTGGCTCCTCTGGAGAAAGTATGCCTCATTAGCTGTGGTTTTTCCACTGGGTACGGTGCTGCAATCAATACTGCCAAGGTGAGAAGCGTTTATACCCATTGTGATTGGAACTCTTGATATATGGTGTTGATAGGCCTCATGCATCTAGGCCATATCTGATCATTCAACCTGAGGAAGAATCACAAACCTGCCTTGAAACATCCCTGACTTCTTTACAATCTAGTCATCCCATACCCTCGTCATCCCATACCCTTGTCATCCCATACCCTCGTCATCCCATACCCTCGTCCACATCTGTCCCATTCCCTCTCAGTCAGTAGTAAATGCCAAATTATGTCTGGATGCCATTCACAAGTGGAGACCTGAGGAATTACTGGAGTTAAACATAACACAGTCACAAAATGGCTATATGTCTTCCATATTCCAGTTCATTCTTTTTTTCATTCAACAAATATTTATGGAGTCATTCACTGTTGCAGGTGTAGGGATTTAGCAGCTATCAAAACTCATCAAGCTTCTATTCTGTTGTATAATGCGTCAGGTGGTGATCCATGCTCATGAAAAGAAAAGGAGAGTAGAAAGATCAACTCATGAAAGGGGTGTTGCTATATAAAACAGATTGGTCAGGCAACCCCACTCTGACTGAGTGGGTTACTGTTATACTTCTGTTTTGGAACATCACCCAATCCTGCCCAGCGCCACTGTTTAACTGGCTGTTGAATTTTAGTTCTTTTCCCCCCCCCCCCAATTTTCCTTAGTCCCAATACCATACAAAGTGATAGGATAGAAGGGATTCAATTTAAATTAGTCTCATTTGGGACCCAATAAGAAATAAGCCTTTGCCTTCGTAAGGCATTGACAATGTAAGTAATGGAAAGATTACAGATATTCCCAAGGAAAGAGAAAGGAAGGGTTGCAGGAATTTGGAGATTGTTTTTAAAGAACTCAAAATATCCTAAATTAAGTAAATACTGAGCCAAATAAGTCTTAAGGTTCAAAGAAAGGTCATTAAACTGCTCCTACCCATGCTAATTCCTCGGTTGAAATGTTCTATTTGCAGGTAATTTTTTTGCTCCTCTGGCAAAAAAAGTATTTCACATTTAGAAATACCTTGAGAAATTACAACTTTAGTTATAATATGTTTTAATTGAAAATATCCATTGCTTACATCTCAAAAAAGTATATATAGACTTGGTCTTTCCAACTGAGTGAATGTGCGTGTTCTCTTTGCTTCTGTTTTATGCTTTTACGGGCTCAGGTGACGCCAGGCTCCACCTGTGCGGTGTTTGGCCTTGGAGGAGTCGGCCTGTCGGTTGTCATGGGCTGTAAAGCGGCTGGAGCAGCCAGGATCATTGGGGTGGACATCAACAAAGACAAATTTGAGAAGGCAAAGCAAGTGGGCGCCACCGAGTGCATCAGCCCACAGGACTTCAAGAAACCCATCCAAGATGTTTTAGTTGAAATGACAGGCGCTGGTGTGGAATTTTGCTTTGAGGTCATTGGAAATCCAGAATTGGTGGTATGTAATCCTCTGGAATGAAAATTACCAAATTTCTACCAATCATCACTTTAGATTTTACTTGAATAAAAATTCTAAAACTTCTTCCACATTCCTCTATTTGATTTTCCTGTGCTTATGACATCCCACCTGATATCCTCTGTCCACTCCTACAAATCTATTCATTCCCCTAGAACTCCCATACTGTGTTTTTCTTCTCTCTCCCCTCAGTGACATAAGGGAATCATGCCAGTCCCTTCAAATAAGCAGACAACCTCCAAGAAGCAGGACAGAAAGGCCTTGTTAAGAATTCTCAAGAGATTATTTTGTAACAAGCAGAAGCCCAGTAACTTAATTTCTAAGCCAGAAGATTTAGGCAGGATGAGGACACTATTGGACGAATGAGCCTATGAAGCAATGTGAGCTTTGCACTCACAGCCAAGCCTTTTAGGTTGGATCTGAGAGAAGCTTCCAAGGAAAATATTTACCAATCTTGACTAATAGACTCATTTCAAAAATAAAGAAGAAAGATGTTGTTTTTCTGGCTAAACGTGGTTGATATAAGAGAATATGAATGGAGAAGAAATTATTTTGCAGCTTGAGACTTGCTTTCCTGGGAGATTTGTAGAAGCAATGTAAAGACCGGGTTGTACGGCTCCACCAGAAGAATGGAAACCCAAGAACTGCCTCCTCCAGCCGAGGTCCTTTCTTCAGCTTACAAAATCGTTTCACTCCTCACTACCCACAAATCTCCTCTTCTGTTAAAAGATACAGGAAAACCTTTCTCACAATCTTTCCCACAGACAGTCAGGCTCTGAGAAATAGCCTTTCAAAATAACTAATGGGAACATTAGTTGATCGCTTTGCTAATACATGATGTAATGCAAATATCCAATTGTACTCTTTTATGTTGAAAAGATGTCAACTCTAACCATCAGTCTCAGTAATGGTTCATATTAAAATTAGTAGTAGCAGTAGTGATAGTAGTATTACTGCCATAGATATTAGTATTTTAATTGTTAAATTTCTATCTGTTTAATCTAAAATGCCAAATACTATACATACTTGGCAGTACACAATATCTTATTCATGTCTCAGCATATCCTTGTAAGAAAAATGTTATTTCAAATGAGGACAGAGAGAGCCATAAACGAAGGTCACAGACCATTCAGCAGTCAAGCTGAGATTTAGACTAAGTCCCTACCTCTGAGGCACATCTTCTAACCCCTGCATTGTCTTGCATTGCTTTCCAACAGGCAGCTGCCCTCGCCTCCTGCCATGAGAGCCATGGAGTCTGCGTGATTGTTGGGCTCTTGGATTATGGTGTCCAGCTCAACATCAATGGCTACTTGTTCTTCTCGGGACGTTCTTTGAAGGGATCTGTTTTTGGAGGTATGGATGAAGCAAGGAAGAGTGGAAATGTGTGGGGGTTTGGAGATGGCATAATAGATAAATGTATCATAAATGCTTGAGAAGGCACATAAAACAAGAGCTTTAGACTACAGTTTTTGTTTCAACACAAATATCCAATACAGGGTGATGGGTATTGGATATCTACAGTTGCCTCTTGGTAAACTTTTTCTCGCAAAGAGAGAGAAGAGACTTTAAAAAATTGATTGGGGAAGAAGCCAATGTCCAAAGTTTAATGCAAATTCTAAACTGAAAAGGAAAGGCGATTTTGTGATCAATAACTATACTTCAATTGAGTTATATACCTGCCAACTGGCGTTCTTTGAAGGATATATTGAACCATTAGCGGTCATTGTTCAACAATGTAAATCTTATATGAAACAACTGAGTTGTCATTATATCAACTCAAATTATATTAAACATGATAGATTTATGACTAAAAAGAAATACTACTGATAACAAGAAAATGAGATTTATTTTTTGAGAAAAAAATCATAAAGTACTTTGATTTTTACATTATTTTAAAATTTTATATATTTTAGAAGTCTTTTATTAAAAAGAATAAAGAAGCTAAATTAAATAAATCTATTTAGGATCCTGTGCTTATAAACAAGTAATCTAATATTTAAGAAAAAATATATTTAGCCAGAGATTTTTAGGCAATCTGAATTCTTGGGCAAAAGAGATGAGAATTAGGAGCCATCTGCATTATTTGGACTAGTGAGCTAGCTGTGGCCTCCAAATTAGCTATGGTAGGGTTTTCTTACAGGTATTTTACAAAAAGTAGATAAATGACAGAGCCAGGGAAAAAGGCAAAAATCCAGTTTAGACTGTACTTCCAGCTCCTCCATTTGGGATCATTGGACAAACACACTGTTGTTTCCCTCTATTGTGTTTACAGACAATAACTGCTGATTACAAATGCATATACTCAGCTAACTCTTGTAAAATAAGGTCACCAATATTTTAAATAATCCTCATATAGAAATATGTCACTGGCCACTTAAACATTCACATAATGATCGTGAAGTTAATTCCTTTCTCTGGTTCAATAGTTTTCAATTAAAGGTAGCATTAAATGGGTGTTGAACAGGCCTGCTAAACTTCCTGCAATATACACTAAGAAGACTTTTCCCACCCAAAATGCCATTAATGCTATTGTTAAGAAGCACTGCCTGGCCTAGTCTACGTTCCTGGGGCCTTCCTTTTTGGATTGTTTGGTTGAAAGAAGAAACAAACAAACAAAAAAAAAAACAAGTGAAAGTGTTCCTTATATAGATGTGAAAATGCTTTATCATATCACCAAGCAAAACATAAAAACAAAGACAGCAGATCTTAAAAACTGTCATCACAAGAAAAAAATTGTAACTGTGTGTGGTGGTGAGTGTTAACTAAACTTAGTTTAATAGTAATCATATCACAATATATACATACATCAAATCATTATAGTGTACGCTGAAAACTAATACAATGTTATATGTCAGTGATATCTCAATTTTTGAAAAAAAAGATTTAAGACAAATAGAAAAATACACTAGCCCTTCATGCCATGACATATAGCACATTAGAATTCTTGATTATATATATCAGAGACCAACTTACATGCAAAATGCATTCCTTGGAATAGTTTTAGGTAATTTTGGGAATAGGTGGGAAGACTGAAGAACGTGGCCCAGGCTGGAACCAAGAAAAGCACGTAACTGCCAAGATCCCGTCAAAGGATGAGCCGCTTAGGACACTTGCCTGCTTGCACAGTTACACCACACTCACCGCTTCCGGAAACAAGCAGACCACCACTGCTGCGTGGTGACTTGCTGGCATGTCGCTTAGCACAGTCCTAAATGTAAAAATGGTATTTCTTGAAAATTATGAAAACAGAGAAAATACAAAGCTAAGTTTCTGTTCCCTTGGCTGACCCCACCTTTCCCTGTGCAATTCTTGCTTCCAGAAAAAACATTTTATTCTTATCTTGCTGTATACACATTCTTTTTTTCCAAAAACTGTCACTGAGATCACTGCCATGCGGAAATTCTTCTCTTCCCTTAAGATATTTGGCTCGTTCATGAAACTGCAGACCAAAACAACACACGAAATGTCCTGTTCCTGACCTTTGAATTGCTTTCTTTCATAGTTCCCAAGACTTTGGCCTTGTTTTTTGTTTTTTTTGTTTTTGTTAATGGGAAATCCTTAGATTTCCTCAGTCAAAGCCAACACCTCCAGCAGTTCACCTGGCCCTTCGTGTAGAGTGAGTCTCATGAATAAAATCTCTTGTTAATCTGTTGTATTTCCAGGCTGGAAAAGCAGAGAGAGCGTCTCTAGACTGGTTTCAGATTATATGGCAAAGAAGTTTAATCTAGATCCACTGATTACCCATACTATGAAGCTTGATAAAATCAATGAAGCCGTTGAATTCATGAAAACTGGAAAATGGCAAGTTCTTCCACTAACCTTTATGTCTGAGTGTTTGGGGCAAGGGAAAGGGGTGTGGGAGTCGGAGGCAGGGAAGGGAAGTCGTGGCTGGTGAACCACATGCAGACAAGCGAAGGAGGTTTCAGGAGTCTGTAAAGCATCTCCTCTCTCTCTTTAATTCATTCCCAGTCTATCAATGTAATCCTTAAAATATTTAAGTGCTCATCTACTCTTACCATTCGTATTTTATTTCCAAGTTGGCATTTTTTATATGACACATTAATCAATGAGTTTAGCTCGCAAAATTTTAGCTCAAGTTTGAGTTCATAGTTTATGAAGAGACCATGGTTGTTCTATTTCCAAGGGGGGAATTATCCCTAGAATTCTAAATTCTGACACCTATCTTTGTCCCACAAACAGAACTCCAGCCATCAACTGGACACTGGCCTTTCCCACAGGGTACAGACCTGCTTACATGTTCCTCACCCTTGGAGCTGGGTGTCATTTTGAAAAAAAATCTCACACTGATTTAATCTCTCCATTTTTCACATAACATGAACAGAAGGAATCTAACTTACTTACTGGTCTACAAAGTGAAAATATGAAATCCCAAACACAAATGTTGCTTTGGAAATGTTTCAACTTATTTTTTTCTTTCTTTTCTTTTTCAGTATTCGCTGTGTCCTATTACTTTAAGTACAATGTAATGAATGCAAGACCTGAGGCATATTTCACCAACTAAATTGCATCCTGTAAAACTTCCATGACTTAGAAGAATTATCCACACAGCGCTGTTTCTATGTTCTTGCCTCTGATTCATTCAGCAGTGGGCTCATATCTGACTTCTGCTCTCACCTCATCAAAATTGGTCTTATGTCACCCAGTCCCACCCAGGAATGTCTCCCTGTTAGAGCTAGTTTAGGGTTGATTTGAATCATCCAATTCCAAACCCTTCAAACCAACAGTCACCCCAAGATACTCCCATTTTCATAGTTGCCCCTACCTCTGGGCCCCTGTTTCTTTGCACACTATGTCTCTCATCCCCATGAAACTCCACTCATTTCACACCAAAGAAACAAAACTCACCACTCATGAGTTTATTGAACATTCAGGTTAAAGCAAGCTGATGGGGGGAAGGGGACTTTATTACATCAACTTAAATAAATCCTAGTTAAACACTAAGTACTTCATTCTCAGTAGTACTCACCCCAGAGAAACTCCTACTGGTGTTTCATCTTATATAACCCAGCCTCAAACCATCACTTACAATACTTCTATGGCACTCACCTCTTCTCTTGTGGATTGCCAAAGTTCTTCTTTAATTGGCCAGGACAATTTAGCTTGCAGCAGTTTGTGTCACGTGGCTTCATAGCCAAGCCATCTAAAATTCATCAGGAAGAAAAAGGGGCTTGAAAGAAAAGGGGCGTCATTAATTACCAGGATCCATGCGCCCTAGGAGGCCGCTGTGGTATTAAACAATAAAACTGGCTGTTATTCCACTCTCCAAGGGAAGAGGGGATAGTGTGTAGTTACTACTAATGTGTATCATAGTTTCTTTCCTTCAAGAAGTAGATGAGATAAAGACAAGATCCAGCAGTGATTTGTGGCACCCAATCCCTCTCTACCCCTGCCCCCCCTTCTCTGCCCTACTCCTTCGTAATGCTCCTAGAACCTGGGTTAAGATTGAGCCTTCGTGGGATATGACTTCTTCCCTATTCCCTAGATAGAGAGTCTCTTTCAAGCCCTCTTCTCCAGCACACACACCAGAGCTCCCTTCCTAGTTAAGGTCACTTCTGCTGCAGTTTGGGCTCCCCTAGATCTGAAGCCACTAGATCAGACGGGGGTCCCATGGGTCAGCAACCTCAACAGACCTCGGGAAACCAGGAGATGAGATGTCATGCCTTACCTAGTCCAGTCGCTTCCTGATTTAAGATCAGCCAGAAAGGTGAGCTATATCCCTAGCCTATCTCTGCAGTCACGGCTACCACAGATGTCAAAAGGCTCTCATGAGACTCTGATTCCCACACTGAGAAGAAGCATCATGAGGTGGGCACCCTGCCTTTCCTTCAGGGTACCTGCCTCCTACAAATAGAGGGCATAGGTGCTATCCAACCTATTCTTTCTCTTCCAAACTATGTCACCAGTGGGAGCAGGGGCTCTCCGTCAGCAGGTTCAACCCTTAGCCTCCAGCAGAACCCTTCGAGTCGTAATGAGAGAACGGACAACTAAGCAAGGAAAAATTATTAACTTCAATGCTAACTAGTAATTTGTTTTTGCATCTGATGTGCTGTTTATTCTCAACGCTTTGTGCAAACACAGTTGTGTCTAGGGCCTTTGCCCCTCCCACCTAGGAATACAAAATGGCTTGTATGTTGGTTTTATTCAACCTGCTGTCTGCATTAGAACCAGAGAAGGGCCTGGGTCCCAGTGGACTGCCACTGCTGGCTGCCCCCTCTCTGATCATCATAAGGAGTATTTTAACAAAGACAGAGCGTTCAGAATAGGCACTCTCCTTCTCCATCTCACCAAGTCTGACAGGACGCCCAACTCTGCTCTGCTCTGTGCCTCTATTCCCTGAGGGCAGCTCAGCATGCCCCTGCCCTGCTGTGGGAATTAACATTACTAACACTGAGAACTTCGAGAAGTCTTCAGGTCTTGCTGGGGTCTGAGTCTGCCCAAAAGTGTTTTGCTGTCAACAGCACCTACATTCTACCCAATAAAGCCCACTTCTTTAAGCTGCTTCGAATGTCTCTTTAAGTTGTAGCGCATTGCAAAACTCTGTATCCAGTCACAAATGCAGACTTTTTCTCCTTTCCGTTGATACATGGCCAGAAATATTACACGAGTTCAGGTGACGACCCACATCGTTGTATACCCATCCACTGTCGCTGTTGGCCACAGAGGGAAAGAATTCATGAAAATATTAAAAAGGCTAGAAAAAGTAAATGTTACAGAGAAATTTTTTTTAATTATTTGTTACAAATGAAACCACTAACAACTTGCAAAAAAACAGTTTTAATTAAAAGATAGAAAATGAAAAAAGAAGTTAAGAAGTGAAACGCAGGAGTGAGAAAGTAGAAGCAAAGAGTATAAATTATACTTCCAAACAGTATACTAGAAAAATTTAATTCTTCTGCAATAAAATATCACTTAAAGTCTGGAAGAGATAGTGGAATACTATGGGATTAAAAAGAAATGGTATAAAGAAAACACGCTGACAGAGATGGCAAAATACATTGTCAAACTTTTAAAAATACGTACAACAAAGAACACTTGCAAATACTAATATCAAGCTTCAAAGTATGTAAAGCAAAGAGTAGGAAAAGGCTCTGGCTGGTGTGGCTCCGTGGTTAGAGCTTCGACCAGCACACAAAAGGGTCATGAGTTTGATTCACAGTCAAGGGCACACACCTAGGTTGCAGGTTTGAACCCCGGACTCAGACGGAGTGAATTAAGGAGGCAACCAATCGATGTGTCTCTCTCACATTGATGTCCCTCCCTTCCTTCTTCCACTCTTTCTAAATATCAATGGAAAAAATAGCTTCAGTGACTGTAAGAAATGAACAAGTTTATAATAATTATTTTTAAATATCTCTCGTAGTTAATAGAACAAGCAGACCAAAAATCAATATGAGCTGGCTCCAGTACACCACTGGTGCTTATTCTCATTAATGATCACAGAACTACAAATTAAAAACAATTACTTATCAATCCACTCCCACAGATTATCAAAAATTATAAAGTCCAGCAATTCCAAGCATAGGCAAGGTTGTGGCCCAGTGAAAACTCTGATACATCCTTGCTGGTAAGGAAAGCCATATTGTAAAAACACTTCGGCCTTCTCTATCAAAGTTGAAGACGCAGTAATTCCACATCTACTCAAAATACTTGACAACCACTATGGGACACTCCATTTCCCACAAACAGCCAAGCAAGTGTGATTCCAGGGGAGCTCTGGCCCACTGCATCGGTGGTCAGAGCTCCATAAGGTCAGATGGGGCACCAGGTACTTGCCTACAGGCATACAGGGACTACTCTGTACTGAGCACAGCCAGAGTCCCAGAGACCCAAAACCATCAGGTTGGCATCACCATAATAGTGTGTACTGTTTGCATATTAGTCCTGAATTTTCCTTAAGGAAACTTTTTTATGCAATCATTAATTCATCATAAGAAAGAAAAGGGAAAGGAAAATAAATGGTAATGAAAATAAACAGCTACAAGCAATGTGGGGGACTTCTCAAAAACATGGAATTAAGAGAAGACATGAAAGAAAACAAACACTAAGATTTCATTCATATAAAGTTTTTCATAAGTAAAACTAAACAATACTTACAGAGAAGCATAAATCAAAAAGAAATGCAAGGAAATAATTATTAGGGTGGTGAAGGAAAAGGGTGAGTACAGGAAGGATTCTGGAGCAAGGAAATGCCCTTTATAATTTGTGTTAACTCATCTGTATATGTAATAAACTTTTATCTATTATTTTATATTTTGCAATAAAAGGGAAAAAAAAACAAATAAACAAAATCTCCTCCAAATAATGGCTGGGAGCAAAGGCTGTTTGCAGCTGAAATACGATAGCACAAATGACGTGATAAAATATGGGCTGAGATGTGGATCACAGCAACCAACAAAAAAAGGGCAAGTGATTGGAGAATAAAAAAGCAGGGATGGTATTTATTCAGTGGCAGTTCAATCCAGGTTACAGAGAAAGCATCCTGGACAGAAGTGGAATTTCTTAAATCAGAGAGAAGCTTCCAAGGCGAGTTTCCCAAAGAAAAATGGGCACCAAGGGCAAAGTAAGCAAATGTACTGTTTCTTTGTTCAATTCTTCT
This sequence comes from Myotis nattereri, assembly GCF_964212035.1. Lineage (NCBI taxonomy): Eukaryota > Metazoa > Chordata > Mammalia > Chiroptera > Vespertilionidae > Myotis > Myotis nattereri. The sequence continues at coordinate 163,476,911 of NC_138075.1, forward strand.
TTTTTGTATACTAGTACTTTTGCTAAAAAGCTTCCATTTAAGTTAACCTAGAATGCATTCATTTAAAGTTGATCAAAAGCACCCCGTCATGCTAGAAAATTACGCTAATAAAATTACTGTAGACTGGCCATAATGCTTACAACAGGCTGTCAAATTAAATATTTTTATTTTTCAAAAGAAGAAAGAGATTTGGGTAACTATAACCATAAAATAGAATTTGCATTTGTTAAAAGTAGTGTTAGAGAAGAATATGGAAAACATTCATAGTATATTAATAAGTAGAAAAAGTAGATTAAAAATATCACATACAATAAGATCCCATTTGGGGATAATTCAAAGGATTTACCTCACAAAATTACAGGTGGATTTTATTCCTTTTCTTCTTGTTTGTATTTTGAAACTTTCCATAATTAACATTTATTGCACCTGTAAATAACATTAATGATATTTTAAAAAATAATTCAAAATTACATACTGTAAAAAATATGCATTCATGTTGTCAAAGACTAGGAAAATCACATCAAAAGCAAAAATACTGTATTAGTATTAGAATGGAGAATTATAGGTTTGTTTCTTTCTACTTTCTTTCAATGTTACTTATATTTAAAACTAAAAATACAATATTAAGAGGCAAGCCCAGCTGGTGTGGCTCACTGGTTGAGTGTTGACCTATGAACCAAGAGGTCACAGTTCCATTCCTGGTCAGGTCACAGGCCCAGTAGCAGGCTCAATCCCCAGTAGGAGGAGTGCAGGAGGCATCCCATCAATTACTCTCTGTCATCATTGATGTTTCTATGTCTCTCTCTCCCTCTCCTAGCCTCTCTGAAATCAGCAAAAATATTTTTAAGAGGCTAAATAAAGTTTTAATTATAGAATCCTGCTTAATTTATAAAATAAGTTTATATAATACTATTTAATTTCTTTTATACATTTTTACCCAAAATTCTTTCAGTGACCAAATTTTTATTTAATTTTTATTTATTCTACTGATAAATTTACTAATTATTTAAGCCTCACTCCTCAAACTTTTATGTGCATATGAATCACCTGGATCTTGTTGAAATGCAGATTTTGATTTAGGGGATTTGGGACAGGACTTGTTGCTCTAACAAGTTCCCTGGTGTTGTCAATAACTTCTGGTCCAAGGGGGGATTATACAATGAGTAGCAAACATGTAAAATCACATTTATGTTGTAGTAATGAGGACTCAGGGAATTCAGCGCTGATAACAAATTGTTCAGTCAACAAATACTTACTGGCCAAACCCTATGAATTTATCCCCTCTGCTACTGAAGGAGGGAGGATCGAGGCATTATATTAAGGTAAACTTTAATGCACCTGTTTTTCTCCAAAATTGAAAGGGCACCCAGGCCAGTGTGGCTCAGGGGCTTGAGCATTATCCCTTGCTCCAAAGGGTTGCCTGTTCCATTCCTGAAGAAAGGCCTGTGGAAGGCAGTTGATCACTCTCAGATCGATGGTTCTCTCCCTTCCTCTCTCTAAATAATCAATAAACTAGTCTTTTAAAAGGAATACAAGTGCAATGACTATAATGTAGATCATGATTTCTTATTTTCAATAATCTACTTTTCTACAAAATAACATAATTATATAAAACATCCAGCCACAAGTTATGGTGTATTATGCTTTTTATTTTTCCCCCCATAATATTCTCTATTACCTTCTCCCTCCCAATCCCCCACCCCAACTTCTCCCTCTCTTCCTTCCCTCCCTGTGTCCCTCTCTCTCTCCCAGGTTATTAAATGCAAAGCAGCCATCGCCTGGGAAGCAAACAAGCCCCTTTGCATAGAAGAGGTTGAGGTAGCTCCCCCCAAGGCACATGAAGTTCGAATTCAGGTGAGTGGGTACTCGCCCTGGGCAGGACACACTAGGCACTAACGAGGGGCAGATCTGGCTCTGTCAGGTCACGCCTATGTGATGTGACTGGGACGACCTGCAGTTCTCAGTGTGGGCGATTGTATCTTAAGGTTCAGCTACAAACAGGCCTTATCTCCAGGAGAGGTAAATCATTAGTTATTTATCAGTAGTCATTGATAATGGGCTTAAAATTTAACTAAAGCACCTTAACAGTAATCATTAACCTTAAGAATCATATTAAGGAATTCGCATTGGATTACAATTAGTTATATCTTCTTTTAGTTTTCCACTTGCCAATTATTAAAAGGGAGATAGAGAATTTGGTTCAAAACAAGGGAAAAAAAACAACAAAGGAGAGGAAAACCTGAAGAGCTGCTGTAGGCAGCACAGGGTCTTGGGTGCAGATGAAGGGAAGGCAGTGGGTGAGCAGGGAGAAGAGCCCACGCTGAGTGGACAGATCATCAAGGGCAAGTTGGGGTCATGTCTCCATTTCCCCAGCGCTGGCTGCCCAGGCTATGTTTTCCCTCCAACCACCGCAGGAAGGGCTTATACATGAGGATGAACGGGATACCCTCATGAGCAGAATCTTGAAGAATATAGAGATTCAGCAGTAATTAATTTAGACAATCTTTTACTTGATCTCTCACTTTTAACTATAAAATTTTTATTACCTCTATTTCACGTCATTTCAACAAAATTTGAACAAGGCCTAGAAACCTGTGTTCTCTCCATTCCTCTGCCTGTTAGACTTTGTTTAAATTTTCCCTATAGCCTTTGATTTCTCCTCTCCTGGAGAGAGTAACTGCCAATTTTATCTCTTTTTATGATTTTCCAATGACAGTAAAAGGCAGAAAAGTAAGGTATAAAAGGAAAAGAATATATGCTAATATATCTTAATTTGTGTGTGTGTGTGTTTTTAAGTATTATGTTTTTATTGAGCTCTAAGAGTGTTGTAAAGTCTCAGGGTGAAAATGAAATTATCCTAAAATTACCCACTTAACAACCCCAATAATGTAATTACAGAAATAACTCCAGTATGCGGTTGCTTTGCAGATAATCGCCACTGCCTTGTGCCATTCTGATGCCCATATTCTCCATCCTAAATTTACGAAGGCTCTGTTCCCAGTGATCCTTGGCCATGAGGGGGCAGGAATTGTGGAAAGTGTTGGGCCAGGAGTGACCAACTGCAAACCAGGTATTTTATTTTCTCATTCCAATCAGTGGGAATGTCAGGATATTTCAGGGATAATCCTGATAGATTCCTGGCTTTGCATGCTATATTGATCTCTGTTTACATAAGGGACCATCTTTTCCAAAGCAAAAGTGAGACACACAATCTATCACAGTCTAACAATGAGACAGAATACTTGAATCAGAATTGTCTGGTAAAATCTGGGGGAGATGGTCACTTTATTTACCTACTAGTAGAGCACTGAGAAACTGTGCTATGAAGCTAAGCTACAAAGTTAGATTAAACTGACGCTTCCATGGACACACAAATGACAACTTATAACAACCTCTTCTAAATAAAGCAATAAACTAATTTAATATTATAAAGAATTTAAAGAATGAGGTACCTCATTCTATAGGTAGCTTAAGTGAGAAATATTACACATATGCCAATGTTAGCCTAAGTTAGTCCTTCTGGAAGTTTGAAAAAATAAAAATGACATGCAAATGAAACATGCCAATGACTGAAATTATTTACTGCATATTTCATAACAGATATCCCACCAAATACTGGAATAAGGGCTCTATAATCCTCACCTGTCAGACAGGATGACCATTTCACTCCTCCTTCCATTAATAAAGATGCTACAAACCTTGGGGTATATGTAATTAGTATCTTTCTATTCCAAACAAGATCATAAAAACCAACTGCTCCTCAAAGTTTTGCATCCATGAAGGAGTCTGATCAATGTAGTCCCAGCTCTGCCACCTACTGGCTCTGTGACCTTAGCCAGTTAAGTCACTCTTCTGTGACTCAGATTTCTGTTTCTAAAGTGGGGACAATAATACTACCCTTCTCAAAGGGTGGTTCTGAGAATTAGCTGAGACAATATAAGTGATCAGTTAGAATGGTGTCCAGCACCTACTAAATGTTAGTTATTATTGGACCTTGGTCATCAGAGGATAGAAGCCATTTTTAAATCAAAATTGAATAAAAAGTAGAAGGTGTGGAACTTGACAGTAAAACAAATGGTGAAACACAGTGGTGATGGTTTAACGTATACTCTCCATATCTAGTCTGTCACTGTCCACCTCTCCTGTTATATGAGGATGTCCTATTCCACATGGGGGTTTAGAAATATAATAAATAATAGTTATGATGTAGAGAGCTTCAAGGACAGCAGAGTCTCAGGTAGGACTCTTCACCTGATGGTATCAATACAGATTTGTTGCTTGAGTGCCCAGCAAGGGGGGAGGAAGGGAGAATATAGGTAATACTTGGGGAAGTCAGCAATCTTTTAGAGTAACACAATGTTTTGCCACCTATACTCTGCTGAACATAAAATGTATGCCATAAGGAATGATGTTTTCCACTGATTCATCTGGTAGAAATTATTTATAGGTAACATTTACAAGTAACGTTTATAGGCACCAACCAACATATGACCTTTCTTTCTAGGTGACAAAGTGATTCCTCTCTATATGCCTCAATGTAAAAAATGCAAGTTCTGTTTGAGTCCACTCACAAATTTCTGTGCAAAGCTCAGGTAAGCTCTACACACTGTTAGTGAGAGTATACATTGGTACCAATATTTTGGGCAGAACATTGGCAAAACATAAATGGAGTTGAAGGTGTGCATATTTCTACCCACCAATTCTACTCAGGTGAGTGCAAGGAACTGTTGCAAAATCACCTAGGGAGAAATGTGCTAGAATGTTCACTGCAACATTGTTTATTACAGCAAACTATTCAAAAGGGCACAAATGTCCTTCGATAAGAGAGTAGGTTAACACAGCGATTTTCAACCTTTTTCATCTCATGGCAATAATCAAAAAACTCCCAGCAAGCAAAAGCACTGGCCCAGATGACCTCACAGGGAAATTTTACCAAATATTCAAGGAAGAACTAATGCCTATCCTCCTCAAATTATCAAAGAGGAATGAACACTTTCAAGCTCTCTTTACAAGACCAGCATTATCCTAATTTCAAAAACAGATACAAAGAAAGAGAATTATAGGCCAATATCTCTGATGAACATAGATGCTAAAATCCTCAACAAAATAATAGCAAATAGGATCCAGCAATATATCAAAAAGATATACATCATGACCAATTGAGATTTTTTCAAACATGCAAAGCTGGTAAAATATTCACAAATCAATAAATGTGATGCATCACATAAACAAATTAAAAGACAAAAATAAATCACATGATTATATCAATCGTTGCAGAAAAAGCAGTCAACAAAATCTAACATCCACTTTTTATAAAAATTCTCAGCAAAAGGAAATAGAGGGATCATATCTCAACATAATAGAGGCCATATATAACAAACCTACAGCCAACATCATACTCAATGTACAAAAATTAAAAGCATTTTTCCCAAAACAGGAACAAGACAGAAACATTCTTATTCAACACAGTACTGGAAGTCCAAGAAGGAAAAATAAAAGGCATCTAAATAAAAAGAAGTAAAACTATCATTATTTGCAGACTAGAGGCCCGGTGCACGAAATTTGTACACTGGAGGTGGGGGGGAAGGGAGTGGGGGGTTCCCTCAGCCTGGCCTGCACGCAACCTCTCACAATCCGGGAGCCCTCGGGGGATGTCCAACTGAAGGCTTAGGCCTGCTCCCCCGTGAGTAGGCCTAAACTGTCAGTCAGATATCCTTAGCACTACCAATGAGGCAGGAGAGACTCCCACCACCACAGCTGCGCTTGCCAGCTGTGAGCCTGGCTTTTGGCTGAGCGCACTGACCACGTTGGGGGGGTGGGGGGGTGGTGGGGAGGAGGGGCAGCAGCTCCTGCATTGAGCTCTGCCCCCTAGTGGTCAGCGCCATTTGGTTGATTTGCATATTAGCCTTTTATCATATAGGATGACATTAGGTTGTACATAGACAACCCTAAAGACTCCACTATGAAATTACTAGATTTAATAAATGAATTCGGCAATGTAGCAGGATACAAAATTAACACCCAGAAATCAATGGTATTTTTATACACAAATAATGAACTCTCAGGAAAAGAAACTAAAAAAAAAATCCCATTTATTTTTGCAACAAAAAAATTAAGATCCTTAGGTGTAAACTTAGCCAAGGAGGTAAAAGATCTGTACTCAAAAAACTACAGGATGTTGAAGGAAGATATAAACAAGTTGAAGTACATACCATGTTCATCAATTGGTAGAACTAACATCATTAAAATGCCCATAGTACCCAAAGTAACCTATAAATTCAATGCAATCCTTATTAAAATACCGTTGGCATATTTCACAGATCTAGAAAAAAATAATTCAAAAATTTATATGGAACCAAAAAGGATCCCGAATAGTCACAGCAATCTCGAGAAAGAAAAACAAAGTTGGAGGGATCACAATACCAGCTATTAAGTTATACTACAAAGCCACCGTAATAAAAACAACCTGGTTCTGGCACAAGAACATACAGATCAATGGAACAGAATGGAAAACCCAGAAATTGACCCAAGCTATCATGTTCAATTAATATTTGACAAAGGAGGCAAGAGCATACAATGCAGTAAAAACAGTCTCTTTAATAAATGGTGTTAGGAAAACTGGACAGGTACATGCAAAGAAATGAAACTAGACCACCAACTTACACCACACACAAAAATAAACTCAAAATGGATAAAGGACTTAAATGTAAGACAGAAAGCCATAAAAATCTTAGAAGAAAACATAGGCAGCAAAATCTCAGACATCTCATGGAGCAGGATTTTCACCGGTACATTGCCAAGGGCCAGAGAAACAAAGGAAAAAATAAACAAATGGGACTATATCAAACTAAAAAGCTTCTGCACAGCAGAAGAAACGAGATTCAAAATGCAAAGGGAACCCACTGTATGGGAGAACATGTTTGCCAATGACACATCAGATAGGGGTTGCTTCCCAAAATATATAATGTGCTCCTATAACGCAACAAAACACAAACAGTCCAATTAAAAAATGGGCAGAGGATCCAAACAGACACTTCTCCAAACAGGGCATACAAATGGCCAAAAGACATCTGAAAAAATGCTCAGCATCACTAATCTTAGAGAGATGCAAATTAAAATGACAATGAGGTAGAACCTCACACCTGCCAGAATGGCTAACATCAACAAATCAACAAATAAGTGCTGTCGAGGATGCAGAGAAAAGGAAACCCTAGTACACTGCTGGTGGGAATGCAGACTGGTGCAGCCACTGTGGAGAACAGTGTGGAGTTTCCTAAAAAAATTAAAAATAGAATTGCCATTTGACCCAGGGATCCCACTTCTAGGAATATATCCTAAGAAACCAGAAACACCAATCAGAAAGGATATAGGCACCCCTATATTCATAGCAGCATTATTTACAGTAGCTAAGTTCTGGAAATAGCCCAAGTGCCCATCAGTAGATGAGTGGATAAAAAAGCTGTGGTACATTTACAAAATGAAATACTATGCAGCAGAGGAAAAAAAAGGATCTCTTACCCTTTGAGACAGCATCCAGGAACCTGGAGAGTATTATGCTAAGTGAAAGAAGCCAGACAGAGAAAAACAAGTATCACAGCATCTCACTTACATGTGGAATCTAATGAACACAATAAACTGGTGAATAAAATAGAACCAGAGGCATGGAAACAGAACAGATTGATGAATCTCAGAGGGAATGGGGTTGGGGGGAGATAAAAAATTAATCAAAGAATTTATATGCATATATGCATTGTCCATGAACCCAGATAATAGTGTGGTAAAAGCCTGGAGGTGGGGTGGGAACCCAGTGGTAGGGGGCAAAGGGGATAAAATGGCAGACATTTGTAATACTCTCAACAATAAAGATTAAAAAATAAATAAAATTTTTATTTTAAATATATTTTATTGATTTTTCACAGAGAGGAAGGGAGAGAGATAGAGTCAGAAACATCGATGAGAGAGAAACATCGATCAGCCACCTCCTGCACATCTCCTACTGGGGATGTGCCCGCAACCCAGGCACACACCCTTGACCGGAATCGAACCTGGGACCTTTCAGTCCGCAGGCCGACGCTCTATCCACTGAGCCAAACCGGTTTCGGCAATAAATAAATAAAATTTTTTTTAATATATATTTTATTGATTTTTTACAGAGAGGAAGGGAGAGAGATAGAGAGCCAGAAACATCGATGGGAGAGAAACATCGATCAGCCACTTCCTGCACATCTCCTACTGGGGATGTGCCCACAACGCAGGCACACGCCCTTGACCGGAATTGAACCTGGGACCTTTCAGTCCGCAGGCCGACGCTCTATCCACTGAGCCAAACTAGCTTTGGCTAAAATTTTTAAGTTTATTGTTATCATTACTATTTTTAGATGACCCCTGACTATTATATCATATTATATTATGTATTATAATATACATATTATTTATATTATATTTGATATATTATTTACACTCAGTGGCTAGATTATTATTACCACCTAACGTTTGTAGGCAAATTAGCTATAATTTCCCGCTGAAGTTGCTAGAGGGCCAGATCATTATAAATGTCTGAATAGCACAACATACCTAAGTATCGTTGCTGATCAACTTCATCCTGTCATGTTGATGGCGTATCCCAATGGAGATGACTTCTTCCAACAAGACAATGTGCATGCCACAGTGCTCGTATTGTGCAGGAGTGGTTTCAAGAACATGAGGGAGACTTTACCTTGATTAGGTGGCCCCCACAATCACCAGATCTCAATCCAATTGAGCATTTGTGGGACAAGTTAAAAGAGCCATCATGCCCTAGCCGGTTTGGCTCACTGGATAGAGCATCAGCCTGCGGACTGAAGGGTCCCAGGTTCGATTCTGGTCAAGGGCATGTACCTTGGTTGTGGGCACATCCCCAGTAGGGGGTGTGCAGGAGGCAGCTGGTCGATGTTTCTCTCTCATTGATGTTTCTAAGTCTCTATCCCTCTCCTTTCCTCTCTGTAAAAAATCAACAAAATACATATTTAAAAAAATAAAAATAAAAGAGCCATCAGGCAGCTGGTTCTACAACCATCAGATCTCACAGAACTGGACAGTGCTATTCATCAGGCATGGTGTCAGATTCCTCACATCACCTTTCAACATCTCGTGGAGTCAATGCCAAGAAAAATGGCCGCAGTATTGAAGGCAAAAGGTGGCCCAACGAAGTACTGATGGGGTGGTCATAATAATCTGGCCACTCAGTGTATATTATATATTTACTGTATATCATCATATATTATATACAATAAATAAATTATGTTTTTAAATAATATATAATGACAAAACTTATTACATATATTCAATATATACTACATATTGAATATACAGGGTATCCCCAAAAAATGTATACACACTTTGAATGGTGATAAAGTCAGTGTTTATTAATGTACAGTTCATTTTCAAAATTTAAAAGAATCTACAGAGATGAATAATTTTTTGTCAATGCCTGTTTTCAAACTGATGACCATACTGGTCCAGATACTGCTGATAATGCAAAGCAATGGAATCGCAAACATCCAGAATCATTTTGTCAGTATTTGTATGCCCTCAATTCATTTACTGTTGCTGGTTTTGTACCCTAAACTTTATCTTTTATATATCCCCATTAAAAAAGTCTAGTGGCACTTTAGAATAAGTTTTCTTTGCTCAAAGCTTAGTCTGGCTTCATCCATTATTTCAAATTAGTTAAACCTGAAAAGGAGTGAAAAATTAAGCAAGTTATCAATTGTTAAAGTGTGTATATATTTTTGGAGACTATATATATATATATATGTATATATATATATATACACATATATATATGTATGTATATATATACATATATGTGTGTGTGTGTGTGTATGCAAAAAGTCCCAAGTGATTTTCTCAATTTTTTCATATCTTAAAATTGTCATAACTAATACATAATGCCTAACATTTTTTTTTAGGAAAGTAATCAGTGATCCATTTACTTTATCTTTTTTGTATCTTTTTTAAAATTCTCTAGTCAATTCAAAGATCCTATTATTCAGCAAGAAGTAATGGAAGACAAAACCAGCAGGTTTACCTGCAAAGGAAAACCAGTTTACCATTTCTTAGGGACCAGTACCTTCTCTCAGTACACTGTCGTATCAGATACTAATCTGGCCAAAATAGATGATGATGCAAATTTAGAGAGAGTCTGTCTGCTTGGATGTGGGTTTTCAACTGGCTATGGAGCTGCAATCAACACTGCCAAGGTAAAATGGTTAATCACCACGTTCTATAAAACAGAAGTTATTAGGAGTCAGCGTGATAAAGCAGCTAGGATTATCTTCAAACCCTGGTTCTGTATTTATCATCTCTGTGATTTTAGGCAAGTTATCTAACCTCTTCTACTTCTGTATAATAATATCTATTACAAATTACTATGGGAAAACTAAATCATACTGCATATGTAAGACATCTGGCCCAGTGGGTGACATATAATTGGCACCCAATTCGTGTCAATTTCTTCTCCTTTACCAGTACGTTATATTATAGGTAAGCCCTAATTTAAATAACAGCCTGCTCAAATATGTCCTCTAAGTATGAATCCTCATCCTGAGACAGCAGACCCAGTCAGGAGAGGATACAAACTGCAGAGACCCCACCCACCTCCACATGGCCACACCTACTTTCTCCCTGAGGGTAGATTCCTCCCTAAACTGTAGTAATTCATCTCTGCTTCTCTCCCTATCCTTTTGTGGCTCCAGTGCAGGGTCTCAGATGGCAGCCCTAATGGTGGAAAGGTATGTCCCTGAGTCCCATGTTAGAATTTATAAGCTTTTCAAAGCTGTTTAACTCAGAGACTAGAGAGATGTCAGTATCCTTCAAACAATCTCCTTATTTAAATCTCCTTAACATCTGTCTTCATCCCTTGACTCCAAATTGCAACTAAAATTGGCCTTTCTAAACAACACATATGACTATTTCACCCCCCTTCCATTATCCCTCTTTTTCTTACGATGCTGCGGTGGTTCTCCCTACTTTTCCCTGTCCAGCCTTGCCTCCAGTCACTATGGCCTCTGGGCTTTGCACACCTTGCTCCCATCAACATTGCCTGGAGAGCTCCCCCACCACTTCTGGCTGGCTTTTTGTATTTGCCAATTCCTGTTGGAAAACTGCTCCAGTCCTTTGGGCATGAATTAGGTGCCCCTCGCAGTTTTCCCCAAAGTATCCATGTTCATTCCTGTCTACCTTATCACACTATGGAGGAATCTCCCATTTCTCCTTCCTATGAAACTATTTGCTCCTTGAAGGCAAGAACTCTCTCTTATTCATTGTGGTGTTTCTGGAGCCTAACCCTGTGCCTGTCACATAGTAGGGATGTGACAATCTTTCAGTGAATGAATGAACAAAACTAGGTTCATATGCAACCCTTAAAACATCTTGGTGAAGTTCCACCCTCAGTTTTGGAACAAAAATTTCTTTTTATCAGATTTCCTGGAGTTGTTGGGTTTCAAGGAAGCAAAGTCATCCTAATGAAAACAAGAAGCTGATTTAGTAACCGGAATATCAAGGTCTGACTTTTCATTGAGAATTATATTGGCCAAGCACACAGGGATGTGAATCTTGGCCATCAGCATATTACCCCCCTCTAAAATATCATTTGTTCATTCATTCATTCACTTATTCACTCACTAATAAAAATTAAAAGTTGTGTGGGAAGGGTCCTGGGGGAAGTGTGTTAGTTGGGTAATGTTAGCAGCTTATGTGACCTTGGCAGTCAAAGCACATTCTCCTGTAGATGGCACTGACCTCTCAGGGAAGAATTATTGCTCTTGGGGTTAAACATGTCCCCTTTTCTGGACTCCATGCAGATGCTCACCTTCTACTACTGTAATCTTTTTTCAGGAATATTAACACTAGAGATTCAGCTACAGTTTACTTTTAAATCTAGTCAAAGCTTATCTAAATTCCCATGTTGTTCCCATTGTTGAGGAACAACTAAACCACCTCAGGAGATGCTGAAAGAAGAAAAATAAATCTGATATAGGACCAAGTAAAGGAAAGGGAAGTATCAGTAATCCTATATAATAAAAGGCTAATATGCAAATTGATCAAACAGCGGAATGACCAGTCACTATGATGCACACTGACCACTAAGGGGCAGACACTCAACACAGGAGCTGCCCCCTGGTGGTCAGTGCACACCCACAGGAGGAGCACCACTCTGCCAGAAGCCAGGCTCACAGCTGGTGAGTGCAGCAGCAGTGGTGGGAGCTTCTCCTTCCTCTGCGGCAGCTCTAGGGATGTCTGACTGACAACTTAGGGGAGCGGGCCTAAGTCGTCAGTTAGACATCCCCCAAGGGCTCCCAGACTGCAAGAGGATACAGGTCGGGGTGAGAGACCACCACCACCCCCTCCCCCCCACCCCGAGTGCACAAATTTCATACACTGGGTCTCTAGTCTATCCTATATAATAAAAGGCTAATATGCAAATTGACTGAATGGCAGAATGACCAGTTGCTATGACACACACTGACTACCAGGGGGCAGCTCCTGGTAGTCAGTGTGCTCCCACAGGGGGAGCGCCACTCAGCCAGAAGCTGGGCTCACGGCTGGAGATGACGGCTTAAGCTGTCAGTCAGACATCCCCCGAGGGCTCCTGGACTGTGAGAGGGTGCATGCCGGGCTGAGGGATGCCCCCCTCCGAGTGCACGAATTTCATGCACTGGGCCTCTAGTATATATATAAAAGGCTAAGTGTCATCCTTCCCTCTGATCGGTAGTTATGACACGCACTGACCACCAGGAGACAGACACTCAGTGCAGAAGCAGCCATGATGTGCACTGGCCATTTAAAAATAAACAGCACCATGGACCTGGTGCCAAAAAACCAATACTTGGCTTCCCCCAAATAGAACACAAGCCCTGCCACAACCCCAGAGCGACACCCCACCAAATCACAACCAATGATGCCACTTCTCCTAGTAATTTTGTTCCCAATACGTCTCATGGACAGATTTTCTTCTTTCCCTTTTGTTTATGCTTTAATTTTAAAACTTTCCCATCATCATGAGAAAATAGTAATAGTAAGCATCTCTCTATGCAGTGTTGCTGTTGTTTTTGCCACTACCTCACTCTCCAGAGTAACATATTCCAGTTGGTACTACTTTCTAATTGAATTATAAAGAAAAGATTTGTGGGGAGGGTGTTACCTTAGGCCAAAAACATAGGTTACTACTTTCATTATAGAAAATAAGGTGAAAAGTACAGCAGGCTGAAGGAACAGCATGAACTAAGACATGAGGAAAAGAAAGTGAGACAGTTTGTTGAGGCCACAGTACTGAGAATATCATGGAGATAAAAATGAAAGGAAATAGGGGTCAGATAATAAAAATCCTCCAATGCCATGCAAGGAAATTTGGATCTATTCAAATTAAATAAATTGATCATTGAGATCACTGAGTTATTTCACCTTTAGAGAAATATTAGAGGTCATCAAAACTATAACATTATGCCAAACCAGCATGGCTCAGTGGCTTAGCCTCAACCTATAAACTAGGAGGTCATGGTTTGATTCCTGATCAGGGCACTGGCCAGGGTGAGGGCTCAATCCCCAGTGTGGGGCATGCAGGCGGCAGCCAATCAGTGATTCTCTCTCATCATTGATGTTTCCATCTCTCTCTTCATCTCAATAAAAATATACTTTTTAAAAAATATAACATTAACACAACCAAAGAAGGCCTGTTAGAAATATAGACATCAAATTATTTGTGATCCACTTAAAAGGGCAAACAATAAACCCTTTACAGTGTGTGAGCTTTCAGATTTTGTTCTGATACCACTTATTGGGAAATGAAAACAAGGAAATGATTTCCTTATAAATTGATGATCCTAACAGCCCTCAAATGATTCTCCAAGTTTAGTCAGTGATTCATCCATTTTTACATTGGTAAATTTCGCACAAGTGGTTAAATCCCTTAGTCTTATGACAGGCAGTCCTTTATATGTTCCTGCCCCCACCTCACTCTGTACCTTTAAAAAGGGGGGACCAGCTAATTTAACTTATGATTTTCCTACCTGCAGGTTACCCCAGGTTCTACTTGTGCCATCTTTGGCCTGGGAGGTGTCGGCCTTTCTGCTTTAATTGGTTGTAAAGTAGCAGGAGCTTCCAGAATCATAGCTGTTGATATCAACAGTGAGAAGTTTGCAAAGGCCAAAGCCCTTGGAGCCACTGACTGCCTCAATCCTAGAGACCTACAAAAACCCGTCCAGGAGGTCATCATTGAAATGACTGGTGGGGGTGTGGATTTTGCACTTGACTGTGCAGGTGGATCTGAAGCCATGGTATGTATGTTTTTTATAATAGTACATAGTAAGTAATACTTATTAACATTAATAAACATTGACAGTATGTATATGTTAATATATTTATTCACTTCATAGTCATTATTAACGTATTTGTATATACATAAATTATGTTTATATAATAAGCAATGTTTATTAATAATGTATTGGGTATTATATAGTGTGTTATAATTGATATTTACCTATTAATAAATATTACAGATTACTACTTTAATGTTATTATATATTTATTCTTCCACATGAAATTCAGAGAAAATTTAGAAGTGAAAATTTTTAAGGACTTGTGCCTGCAAGAAATGAGCAAAACAATGAGAACAGGAAAGGCAGACTTAAAGAAGGCGTAAGAGAATGTGGCTGGTGTCACCTTAACAGCCCGAGGTACCCACTCCCATCAAAAAGCAAAGCAGGGAGAGGCCAGCAACCTACACACAATCCATTCTTCCTGCCAGACCTCATAAAGGGGCTGCAAAATTAGGTCCAAAGTACATATTGACATTTTTAATATATTAAATATACACATGCTGCAAAATTAAAAGTAAATATTTTCTTCGCAAACACTACCATTTTGTATCATTCAGGTTTCCTCTCCTCTCAGGTCAGCTCCCTGACTTGCAGGGCCTGAGAAGCTACCTCTGTCTAGTCTATTCTTTTTAGAGTGGGCAGAGCCACCCTCACAGGCAACAGATGGACCAGTTGAGTTGCCAGAGAGCCCAGCATCTTGTTAAACCTTCACTCAGCCTGGCCCCTAACACCCTCCTCTAGGGAAGGTTTCATAATAAAAGTCTATGCCTCCACCAGGAGCTGGCTTTGCAGGTTCTTCCCCCTGGTGCTCACCTGACTGGTGAGTGCCCCAGAAGAGTGGAGACCACCAAGAGCTGCTGAGAGGAGCAGGCTGCCCCTCCCAGAATAGTTCCATTGTAGTAACAACTGCTTGAAAGAGGCTGTGGGAGGTAAATGTTAGCTCTTCCTGAAAACTCATTCATCAGCAGCTCCTTGTCCTGCAGTGCTTCTGTGCCAGGCCCTGCTTTTCACATTGTCCTTCTCACCTGCAGTTTGCAATGTGCCGCACCCATTCATTCCTACTCTTTCCACAGCTCAAGTTTTTTACAAACATTGAAATTCCCCCTCTTTACCTTATTTCCAGAGTACAGATATTCTCAACACTCGCTACCTTATAAGTGCCTGGGGTATTGTTGTTTGTTAATACCAGTTGGGGGCTCATGTACCAATATTTTTTACAAGTTTCTCAAGCTGAGAAACACTGACCTGAAACTTGCAGGTTCTTTTATTAACTGATTTATTATACCAAGACATGCATTTTAAATTATGGAATAGAATTACACTAAAGAGCCTAAATTTTAAAAGATGCCATTTTTTTTTTAATCACGAAAAGATGAGCTAGCTACCTACCCTTTCACCAAAAGTTTCCATAAGTAGGGAAAGTTAATTTTCTAGGCTGTAAAGGAGATTCCACTAATGGCTATGAAACTGATTTCAATGATTTCTCATGTTCTAGGGCAGCCTAAAGAACCAAACAGAACAATTAGAAAGTTACAATAATTGACAATTATATAAGATATTGAGAATTCAAAATAATTCTGATCAAAAGTTATCAAAGGATACTAAATAAAACCCTGAACTTGCACATAATACCCATTGAACTAAGTCATCATTATGGAGGTTAAATCCTTGCTTGGAGCAAAGCTCAGAAATGTAGAAAAAGCAATAGGAAAAACATAAAAATAAAAAACAGAAATCATTGTAAGCAGCTACCTCAAGGTGACCAGTAGTACCTGTGCTCTTTTCCCCTCAACATGGATCTATGTTGTAGATAAAAACAATAATAATTCTGCCATATAAAAATTGCAAAAAGCAGAAGTTTCTATTTAGAAATGTTACAAATTCTCAAAACAATAAATAAGCATATAGTCAAATAAAAATTTGAAAACATATTCCTAAAGTTCTAGGTCATTGTGTCTTCTGTCACTAGTAAGACACAGATGGAGAGAGCGAGAAGATGGGGAGAATTTACTGCACTTCAAATTCCTTTCTTCATATAATGATCAGGGATGAAAAGGAACTGTACCTCCTATTGGAACTTCTGTAAAAGTAAAAACTGCCCCAACAGGTCAAAATCAAGTTGCCCCCTGACTATGGCAAGGGATATGGCAAAAAGTTTACATTTCTCTTCTACTAGAGGCCTGGTGCACGAAATTCATGCACTCAGGGTGGAGGGGGCCCTCAGCCTGGATTGTGAGAGGGCGCAGGCCAGGCCAAGGGACCCCACCAGGATCAGGGCCAGGGTGGGACTGCAGGAGGGCTTCAGGGAATGTCCAGTCCATCTTGCTCAGTCCTGATCAGCCGGACCCCATTAGCAAGCTAACCTACCGATCGGAGCATCTGTCCACTGGTGGTCAGTGTACACCATAGCGACTGGTCAACCGTTTGACTGTCTAACCCCTGATGGTCAGGGCACATCATAGCAAGTGCTTGAGAAGCCTTAGCATGTCATTAGCATCTTACTCTTTCATTGGCCAACCAGATGACTGGACACTTAGCATATTAGGCTTTTATTATATAGAATAATACTTGTCTCAAAACATTTTAGCTGTTTATCTATTTACCATTGGGCTTCTAAGTGGAATGGCCATCCACAGTTTATATCTTTCTTAAACTTAGTTACATTATTAATCCTTGGGAATTTTATCTTCATCCCAAACTTGCAGTAGGCTAAAATAACAATATTCTCTCTTTCTCTCATGCAAACATCAATGCAACTCCCCTCCACCCCCGCGGCCACTGTTTCCTATGTTATGAGTCACCCGTCAAGGAAGTTCAAATCTGTGGCTTCACAATCTCAACATGAGGTCCTTTTGGTTGTTATAATGGAGAAGAGACAGCTGGCAGGCTGCACACTGGCTTTTCTGTTTAGGCCAAGAAATGACACATCACTTCTGCCCAAAGCCCACTGGCCAGAACTGGTCACATAAGTCCTGCAGAGAGCTTTAGAAAATGTAGGGAAGCAAATGAAATGTTTCATGAGCAGCAGTCAGCATCATTTTAACTGTTTTGCCCTCTATTTTAATGGCTTTTCTTTTCATTTATCCTACATAGAGATCCACTAACTTTACAGTATATGCCTCATCCCAGGCTCTAGTGAATAATCACCCTCATCTCGTGCCTTTAAAGATTTTTATTCTATGCCCCCGAAATTGCAAAATTTTTACAATACACACCTGGTAAATAGTCAAAAACTTGTTGATTTGAGTTTACAATATCTTCTATAGATCTTTCCTAACTTTATGTGTGTGTATTTTTTATGTACAATGATATACATTCTAGGTTCAGCATAATTATTATATTAAAGAAGATGAAATAATATATTCTGTTTCTTTCTAATACATTTTTTTATGAAGCTCAACATTTTATTGAATGTTCTATCTGAAACAAATCCTCCAGCGTCGGTCTACAACACAATGACCTCATGTGCTTGACTCCCTTTATTTCATATTAGAGGCCCGGTGCACGAAATTCCTGCACTCGGGGGAGGTGGTCCCTCAGCCCAGCCTGCACCCTCTCGCAGTCCAGGAGCCCTCAGGGATGTCCGACTGATGGCTTAGGTCTGCTCCCCCCTAAGCCGTCAGTCGGACATCCTTAGTGCTGCCGCAAAACTGGCTAAGTGGCACTCCCCCTATGGAAGTGCACTGACCACCAGGGGACAGCTCCTGCATTGAGTGTCTGCCCCCTTGTGGTCAATGTGCATCATAGCAACAGGCTGTTCCACCATCTGGCCAAAAGCCGCTCTCCGACATCCCCCGAGGGGTCTGGGATTGCGAGAAGGCGCAGGCCAGGCCGAGGGACCCCACTGGTGCACAATCGGGGATGGGGAGGGACACAGGAGGTTGGCCAGCTGGGGAGGGGCCACAGAGGGCTCCAGGCCATGTTTGGTCCATCTCACTCAGTCCCGATCGGCCAGACCCCAGCAGCAAGCTAACCTACCGGTCAGAGCATCTGCCCCCAGGTGATCAGTACACGTCATAGCGAGCAGTTGAGTGGCCTTAGCATATCATTAGCATATTATGCATTGATTGGTTGAACGACCAACTGGACACTTAGCATATTAGGCTTTTATTGTATAGAATGCAGAATGCATAAATTTTCCCTGAAACCCAGTACATAGGGACACTGAAGACATGGTCTACCTTTCTACCTACTCAACTGATCTTTTTTATTTAACCTTCCAGAAAGCAGCCCTGGACTGCACAACAGTAGGTTGGGGATCGTGTACGCTCATTGGAGTAGCCATTGGTGACAAAGGATTGACTGTTTCTCCAATAGAGATACTAATGGGCCGTACTATCAATGGAACATTATTTGGTGGTCAGTGTTGTCATTTTTTTCTGCTAATTTTCTCCATATTAGTACTCAAATTGTTACAGTGAAAATTATTAAAAGGGAAGGAAAATAACTTGTTTAAATATTGAGTGCCTAGAATACATCTAAAGACTACATAAAAGCTATTCTATTAATTACTTCAAAGTAAACAGTTTGTATAGTAGAAATACTATAACTTGCAAATAGAAGTTCAATTTGCATTAAAATAAACCAACAAAAACAAAAGTCAAACTTGGACCAAACAAAGATCATTTCTTAGGCAGAAATAAAAATAATCTTGAATTTCTCCTATGAAGAAAAATTTAAGGTTAAATAAAAGTATAGAAAAATTAAATATGGGTTTTAATCTATTTGGAGGAAGCCAACCTGACAATATAATTCATTCACTCAATGGACAATGATGAAACTACTTCTTCATGTCAAGTACCACATCTTTATTAGGACTTTTGGCCAAATTACAGGTTGCAAAGGTAGAGATTCAATCCCAAAGCTGGTTACTGATTACAAGAATAAGAAATTCAACCTGGATGCACTGGTGACCCATACCCTGCCTTTTGACAAAATCAATGAGGCATTTGACCTAATGCACCAAGGAAAAAGGTAAATTACCAAACAGATGGGTAAGTGGTTTGAAAAACCTTTATGATGACTCTATTTTTATTTGATGTTTAAATCTAATCAGTTTCTTTCCTGACATTTTTCACATCATCAGACACTAGAAGTGCTTAAAAGATGAAATAGTGGCCATTTGGGGGGGGGGACCCCAACATCACCTACTTTCCTACTCTGTTTCCATAATGTACACTGCCATACACTGTTCCAACATAGAGGGTGGCATAAATTGACATGTTTTCTTTCACAGACAATCATTAACTTAGTTGGGGCTGCTCCCTACGAGAGAGGTTTCTGTCCTGTAACATCAGGTCCCTCTGGTACAACATAGCCCGGCTCTGGAATCACTATCTTTGACAGAGTGCACCCTGCAGGCCCTTCCTCATCAGGATCAGGTGAAAACCACAGAGATGTGAGCAGGGAGTGGCAGGTATTAGATACTTAAAGGATGTCCCAACTCTCTCATCCTCTTGCTTTGTCAGAGGTCTCCTGTAAGAGACATCCGACCTACAATTTTAGCTGTAGTGTGCTCCCTTCCCATCAACCCTGAGAGCCGATTTATAGAACTGTCCCAACTGGGGGATCCCTAGCATTGGGGAGTGGATAAGACTGGGATCAATGATTTTTGTTAAAATGATCAAGCATAGCCCTGATCAATAGCAACAAAGGAACAATGTTGCACAGAGGAGACGCAGGACAAAAAAGCAAAGAAAAGAGAACACATTACAAAAGGGGGGGTGGGGGAAGGGACCTAGAGTTAGTTGGCAGGGGTTTGATGCAGAGAAGCAATGTCACAAAAGAAGAAAATAGGTCCATGGTGTGAGAACACAGGATACTTCACAGGATAGAAACCTGAGAAAATGTCCCTAGTGACTGACATGAACTCCCTAATTTGAAACATGTTAGCTACAACATATCAAAAAGGAGTTCAACAAAAATCAAAGTAATAGCCCTTGCCAGTTTGGCTCAGTGGATAGAGCATCAGCCTGAGGACTGAAGGGTCCCGGGTTCAATTCTGATCAAGGGCATATGCCTGGGTTGAGGGCTCGATCCCCAGTAGGGGGCCTGCAGGAGGCAGCCTATCAATGATTCTCTCTCATCATTAATGTTTCTATCTCTCTCTCCCTCCTTTTAAATATAAAAATATATTTTTTAAAAAATAAATAAATAAAAGAAATAAACACTATTTTTTAAACTATGCTAAATAACTTAGTGTAAAAGCCCTGAAATATCTTGCACAGTGTCTAAATCTCTGTACTCCTCAAATGAGGAATTGGTTGGGTTTGGGGTCTTGGAACCTGGTGCTCATAACTCCTCCACCACTACCCCTAGTCCCTGGGTTCTCAGTCATAGAATATACCCAACCAGCAATGCTAACTGGCAGCCAAATGCAAAATGTTGCATTGCTTTAGTAATAACTGGTCAAGTCTCCCGTATTCTACCAACAGGCCTGGTAATCACGGGTAGAATGGAGGCCTACGGGAAACACCTACATGAAGCCTCCTACTCCCTCTGGTCCACTGAGAAGACCACCTGACTGCCCACACAGATGGAAAGGTGGCAGCAGAGCAGGCAGGGGATGGGCCCTCCCACGTGTGCTTACCACATGGGTACAGGGAACACAAGGGAGGACAGGCCCTCTTGGCATGCCAACTGCATAGAAGCAAGGAAGTGGGGGAGAGGAGATGGGACACACCAATTGTCCTGTTAAGGTGCAGTGACCCGACTCCTGGTGAGGAGAGGACACAGAGCCTCTCCCCCCACAGGGAGGTGGCTCTTCCAGGCCCCGAGGGAAGAAAGCATTTATGCATGGCAGCCCACAGCTCCAGCAGTAAGATCCAAGATAAGGAAATCTCTGTCCTTAAGGCTTACCCCCCATCTTGCTAGTACATGTTGAAGGACTAATTCAGAAGTTAGAATATTTCAGTTCTCAGAAAGTAGCATCCCAACACACCAACCACCTCCTTTTGATGCCCAATTTGCCCTCGGCTGCAGGAGAGCCAAAAGCAGGGGCTATTCCAAGATGAAAACATCACTACAGCATGTCATGCTCTACTTCTCACAGCACCACGAGGCAGCCACGTCCTCACCCAGGGCAAGTGAGGTCTCCAATTCTCTTCCAGCTTATTGGCATCATATATAAAGTTTTATTAGTGCCAGGAGTAAAGGAGGATAACAAGATAAAAGAAATTAGGCTTACCAAATTCTGTGTCTATAAAGGAAGATTAAATCAAATCCCAAAAGGATAAAACAAAAATTACTTGTGAGTTTTTGTTAAATTTATCATAAAAGTTGTACTGATTTTTTTTTAATATAATTATTAACAGCATTCGAACAGTCTTGACCTTCTGAAGAAGCCAGGAACAATTTGGAAGACTATCTGCCTGAATCTGAACCTGTCTGGTTAATTTATAACCTGATATGATGAACCAAAGATCACCATGAATTTAAACAAATATTTACAGTTAATACCTCAACATCAAATAGCTATAAAGATTACAGCATTTCTACTAAAACACATTAATATTTCCTTTGTTAAATAACTATGATAACTAAGGTGTTTATGAATAAAATAATACAATGTTTGGGAATTATTTAAAACTAAATAATTTTAGAGAAGTGGGAATGAGGAATAAAGGGGTAATAAAAAAACTAAATTGGTTATATGTCCACAATATTTTAGTTTGGGTAATAGATATATGGGGTTTAAATACACTGCTCTACTTTTGTATATGCTTAAAATTTTCCATAATAAAACATTTTACTAGAGCCCTAGCTGGTTTGGCTCAGTGGATAGAGTGTCCAGCCTGTGGACAAAAGGGTCCCGGGTTCAATTCTGGTCAAGGGCACATGCCCAGGTTGCAGGCTTGATCCCCAGTGGGGGGCATTCAGCAGATAGGCAATCAATGATTCTCTTTCCTCATTGATGTTTCTATCTCCGTCTCCCTTCCTCTTTATTTTACTAGAAATAAAGCACATACATATGTACAAAAGATAAATATATCTTTAAAATATACATATGTAGTGCTATTATGTAATTTCTGAGTTCCAATAAACTACAAGCTACACTTCTTTAATAAGCTGCTAAATAACTTCCTTTTTAGCATCTGTTCATTTCTTTTCATTTAGCCCCACTTTACCTCTGTGAACTATAATCGCAAGTAGTAGGATATCAGAAGCTATATAAGTAAATAATGTGATATTGAAGATAAAATAAAAACACACCTATACTCTCAAATTTCCATCTTTATTAGATAATAGCCCTTTTCATCTTTGATAATTATTACAACTTATAATGTTTAGATTACAAAGTTGAATGATCTATAATTTGCACTAAGTAATCTATTCTCTGTAGTCAACTGAAAGTGAAAAAAAGCAATGTACTTACAATAAAGTAATGTAACCAAATTTTTTATAGCTACAAGATTTAACAGACACTAAGACTCATATGAAAAACAAAATGAGAGCTTTCAAACTATGACACTCAGAGATGAGGCATGAACAGCTTAAGACAGATAATAATTTGGATCAGAGTAACAAAGACTAGTACTTAACATAATTTCTGAAACCCATCACTTTAAAAAAAAAAAAATGTTTACCACATATTGACCCCTGAGAGAATATAAACTTCCCTGAAGCTTTGGCTGAGGAGGGAGGTGATACACCAGGCAGCTAGAAGAACATGAGCAGAACAGAATAGGCCAGGTATCTGTCACCAGGGCAGATAGCCCCAGTTGCCTAGCAATGGGTAAAACTGGGCTGGGACCTCCCCCCATGTTGACCTCTCCTCTCCTAGCACATCCCTGGTCTTGTGGCTAGATCCCCTGACCTTTCATATCACTGGACATTCGGTTCAGATCCTCCCCTGACCTTTCCTCTCCTGACTTTTCCTCTCCTTACCTTTCATATCACTGGTCATGTGGTTCAGATCCTCCCCTGATCTTTCCTCCCCTGACATATCACTAGTCATGTAGTAGACTCCCTTAGAAAAACAGGGGAGCCCTGGCCGGTTTGGCTCAGTGGATAGAGTGTCGGCCTGTGGACTCAAGGGTCCCAGGTTCGATTCCGGTCAAGGGCATGTACCTTGGTTGCAGGTACATCCCCAGTGGGGAGTGTGCAGGAGGCAGCTGATCGATGTTTCTCTCTCATCAATGTTTCTAACTCTCTATCCCTCTCCCTTCCTCTCTGTAAAAAATCAATAAAATATATTTAAAAAAAAAAAAAAAAGAACAGGGGAGAGAATAGCCTCATAGGACTTCCATACAAGCCCTTACACAACCACTGCCTTAAGCATTAAGCCCTAAGGCCAGTCAGGTTCTGGCCCACATCAAACAACCTTAGAAACAAAGCCTCCAGCCTGTTGACCACAGAGACATTCAGAGTTGGTCCAACTAGAGATAATATCTAGGCCTCAGCTGTGTTTCAGCTCTAGGCCCAGAAAAGCAGCAAGGCCAGGCAGGGCTAAGCATTGACTAATGACCTTCTGCCCTGACACCACCAATCAGTGGAGAAAGGGACCTGAGGGGAACACCTGGAAAGCTGATGAATATTCTAATGAATCCTCCCCTGAAGCCTCCAGAAAAAAGCCCTTCAGAGGAAGGACCTGCATGGTTCTCTCACTCTGGAGCACACCCATGCCTTTCTGACTCCCTTCTTTGACAGTTTTTTCTCTCTCTCTCTTTCTCTCTCTCTCTCTCTCTCTCTCTCTCTCTCTCTCTCTCTCTCTCTTTCTCTTTCCCTCTGTCATTATTCTCAGATGGCATGATATTATACCTAGACAACCTTAAAAATTCCACCAAAAAATTTCTAGAGTTATTAAATTAATTCAGCAAAATAGCAGAATACAAATTTGATATCCAGAAATCAATGACATTTTTATACACCAATAATGATCTGAGAGAGAAACTAAAAACAATCCCATTTACCATTGTAACAAAAAAATCTAAGATACTTAGGAATAAACTTAACCAACGAGGTAAAAGACCTGTACTCAGAAAACTAGGGGACATTGGAAAAATGTAGTGCTATTATGTAATTTCTGAGTTCCAATAAACTCAAACAAAAAAATGGAAGACACAAACAAATGGAAGCATATTCCATGTTTATGGATTGGAAGAATTAATATTATTAAAATGTCTATAGTAGCCAAAGCAATCTACAGATTAAATGCAATCTGTATTGAAATACCATTGGTATATTTCACAGATCTAGAAAAAATAATCCAAAAATGTATATGGAACCAAAAAGACCCTGAATAGCCACAGCAATCTTGAGAAAGAAGAACAAAGTTGGAGGCATCACAATACCAGCTGTCAAGTTATACTACAAAGCCACTATATGCAAAACAGCCTGGTACTGGCACAAGAACAGGTATCGGTAGATCAGTGGAACAGAACAGAGAACCCAGAAATCAACCCAATCCATGATGTTCAATTAATATTTGACAGAGACAAGAGCATGCTATGGAATCAAGACAGTCTCTTCAATCAATGGTGTTGGGAAAATTGGACGGGTACACGGAAAAAAAAATGAAATTATACCACCAACTTACACCGTACATAAGAATAAACTCAAAATGGATAAAACACTTAATTGTAAATCATGAAACCATAAAAGTCTTAGAAGAAAACATAGGCAGCAAAATCTTAGATATCTCTCATAGTAGAATTTTCACAGATACATTGACTAGAACAAGAGAAACAAAGGAAAAAATAAATAAATAAAACCACATCAAACTAAAAAGCTTCTGCACAGCAAAAGAAACCAGATTTAAAAAGCAAATGAAACCAACTGCATCAGGTAAGAGGTTAGTTCCCAAAATGTATAAAGAACTCATACAACTCAACAAAAGGAAGACAAGTAACCTTATTTAAAAAATGGGCAAAGAACTTAAATAGACACTTCTCCAAAGAGGACATACAGATGGCCAAAAGACATGGAAAAGTGCTCAAAGTCACTAATCATCAGAGATTCAAATTAAAACGACAATGAAGTACCACCTCACACCTGTCAGAATGGCTACCATCAATAAATCAACAAACAAGTGCTGGCAAGGATGTGGGAAAAAGGGAACCCTAGTACACCGCTGGTAGGAATGCAGACTGGTACAGCCACTATGAAAAACAGTATGGAATTTCCTCAAAAAAATTAAAAATTGAACTGCTATTTGACTCAATGACCCCACTTCTAGGAATATATTCTAAGAATCCCGAAACACCAACCAGAAAGAATATCTGCATCCCTATGTTCATAGCAGTGTTATTTACAATCGCTAAGCTCGGGAAACAGCCCAAGTGCCCATCAGTAGGTTAATGGATAAAAATAAGAACTGTGGTACATTACACAATGAAATACTATGCAATTGTAAAAAAGGAGGACCTCTTACCCTTTGAGACAGCATAAAGGGCCTGGAGAGTGTTAGGCCAAGCGAAATAAGCCAGTCAAATATCTCATGAGCTCACTTATATGTAGAATCTAATGAACAAACAAAATAGGCCCAGAGGCATGGAAGCATGGCACAGACTGAATAAGATCAGAGGGAAGGGCAGAAGGGGGAGGGTAGGCAGAGAATAACCAAAAAGCTTACATGCTTACTAGAGGCCCAGTGCACTCAGGGGGGTCTCTCAGCTGCACACCTGCCACAGCATTGCCGGTCCGTGGCCTGGGCCTCCCTCTTTCTTTCTTTCTTTCTTTTTTTATTTTTTAAGTAACAGTAATGTTTACTGAGCGATACAGAACTGAGTACTATGAAGGGTTTACCAGGATGGAAATGCACTGCACCCGCCCCTGCCACCCCCAACACCCAGAGACTACAGTACTTAGAAGTTACACGCAACGGCCATAACTGCTGAATATCTGTTCGTAACAAATAAACCATAGAGTATTTATACTGTATCACATTGAGTAATTATAGAAATCCCCTTATATATTGCTTGTATAAAATCATTTTTTTTTTTTGTAAAAAATGTTTTTTAAAAAAGTATAAAAAACATGTGCAGTTGAAAGCCCTGCCAGGACAGCCAGTCTGTAGACATTCAGTGAGTATGTGCTTTGGAAGGGCACCCGTGCCTCGTGCCCACAGGAACTCCAGCAGGACCAGCGAGGGTGCGCCCTGGCTGGCACTCCAGGCAGGACTGAGCTGGACCATGGTGGGTGGGTACAGCAGGGCCTGGCACTGTGCCCTTCTCCAGCCTTGCACCAGGATCAGGATCAGGATCAGGGTCAGGGCTGGGGGCAGGCAGATTGCAGTTTCACTCTGAGTCCCAAACTCTGCCTAATTTTGGTTGAAACTCATGGCTTTTCCTGGCTGCTCGGAGGTCCTTTGGGTGGGTGCCTGGCGGAGAGGCCAGGGAAGCGCCCACAGCTGCCTGGTTGGGTGTCTCTCCGGCCCAGAGCCTCTGTCCTGCCTCCCACAAGCCTGGCCCCAGGCAGAACAGGCCCCCCTCAGGACTACTTTGGTCTCAGCTCTTGGTCCTGGGATTCTTCCCCTGGTGTGGCTGATCTGAGTTTCACAAAATAGCCTGGCCGATGCTGGCTGTGCTGAGCCTCATTGAAGAGTTTTTCATGCAGCAAGAAAGAGCCCTCTGGGACCCTCCTCCTCCTCCCTCTCCTCATCTCCTCATCATCATCTCCTCCTCCTCCTCCTCCTCCCAGCCCATGGCCACTTCTTCTCCAGCTGCTCCAGCAGTAGGTTGCTTTCTGAGTCGGGGGTCTTAACATTTTCGGTCCTGACGATGCAGGTGGGGCGATGCCGGCTGAGCATCAGGATGAGCTGCTGACGCTCCTGCTTCAGCTCCTCTGTCTGGGTTTTCAGCTCCGCATTCATGTGCTCCAGCCGCTCAGATTCCCGCTGCAGAAGCTCCTTCCGCTCCTTCTTCTTGTTTTGGCACGGGGCTGCCGCCACTTTGTTCTTTTCCCGGCCCCTTTTCCGCCGCACTATTTGTAAAATGCCAATCACATAAAATTTTCATGATGATTCAATGTTATAGCAAATATATATCCAGGGATTTAAGTCTTTATATTTAGTGCCCATCCACTCCTTCTCAGCTCATTATAATATGATTTTAATTCTCTATTCATTAAAGAAAACTATAATTACCATTCAATATATGCAAAGCTTTTTTAAAATTGATTTTTAGATAACAGAAAGAAGAAAGAAAGTGAAACATTGATTTGCTGTTCCACTTATTTATACATTCATTGGTTCCCCCGAGTCTGCAGGCCGGGGGGAGGGACCCAGAGGCCTGCGGGCCAGGAGGAGGAACTCAGAGACCACTCCCACCGTGGCATGGCTCCGGTTCCCCAGAACCTGCGGGGGGGGGGGGGGGGGAAGGGGGCCGAGGGGGGGCACCGAAAGGTGCTCCTTGCATCTCATGGTGCCCAGTCGTTTGGTCATTTTGGTTGTGACACCTCTGGCCTTTTATTATGATGATATGCTTAATCCCGGGACACAGGTAATAGAAGGCCTAGGGTGGGGTGGGAATTGGGTAGAGGGTGCAAAGGAGGGGAATGAGTGACATATGTAATAACCTCAACAATAAACATAAATATTTTTTTAAAGTTATATGAAAGAAAAGTACCACAAGGGTCCCTAACCCATCTAAGAGACTTAGAGAGGGCTACCTTGAATCAGAGATGTCTACACTAAAATCTAAAAATTAAGAGTTATATATGCCTAGTGTCCCAATGTTAAAATAATTATACATTATTATGAATTATCTTAAACCCTCATGTAAAGATGAAAAATTCTTTTTTCTATCTAACACTTAGAGTAGCAATTCCATGAAGTACCTATTACCTTTACATCAATAAAAAGAAAATTAACAGTATCCTAGAAGTCAAATTCAGTTTACATGTAATGGTAAGAGAAGGGAAGCTACAAAGCCCAAATTTTATCAAACAACCTAAAATGTTTCAGACCAGCACCTGAACTGGAAAAAACATGAATTTATAATCAAACAAACTTCCAATTAAATCCCTGCTCCCCTAACTAAGAATTGAATAATATCAAATAAGGCAGCTCTATACCTTATCTATTAATAGGAAACATGATATCTACCTCACTGGTTGTAGTGAAGACTGAATCAATAAGTGTACAAAGTCTCTGCTATTCACTAGGCACTCCATATGGGTTAGTTTCTTCCTACTAAATGGGGAAACCAGTTTTATCTTAATCCTATATAACAAAGAGCTAATATGCAAATGATCATCATGCCCTCATTCCCTTGTGCCAGGGCCGGGGGACTGAGGCTGCACCCCCTGCCCTGGTGCCAAGCCAGGGGGCCTGAGGCTGCCCCCTCCCCCCCCACCCCCCACCCCCACCCCCGCATGGTGTATGATCTTTCTAATGTAATGGTGGATCCAATTTGCTAGAATTTTGTTAGGATTTTAGCATCTATGCTCATCAGGGATATTGGCCTATAATTCTCTTTCATTGTGTTGTCTTTATCTGGCTTTGGAATTGGGGTAATGCTGGCTTCATAGAAAGAGCTTGGAAGTGTGCCTTCCTCTGGAATTTTTTGGAATAGTCTAAGAAGGATAGGTTTATTTCTTCTTTTGAATGTTTGGTAAAACTCCCCTATGAAGCCGTCTGGCCCCGGGCTTTTGTTTACTGGAAGTTTTTTGATGACTGCTTCAATTTCCTCCTTAGTTATTGGCTTGTTGAGATTTTTTTTTCTTCTTGGTTGAGTTTTGGAAGGTCATATTTTTCTAGGAATATGTCCATTTCCTCTAGTTTGTTGTCTAATTTGTTGCAGTAGAGTTGTTCATAGTATTTTTTTTTAAGAATCCTTTGTATTTCTGTGGGGTCTGTTGTTATTTCACCTCTTTCATTTCTGATTTTGTTTATTTGGGTCCTCTCTCTTTGCTTCTTGGTGAGCCTGGCAAGAGGTTCATCAATCTTGTTTATCCCTTCAAAGAACCAGCTCTTGGTTTCATTGATCTTTTGTATTGTGTTTTTGTGGTTGTTTTTTTGTTTGTTTGTTTGGGTGTTTTTGTTTGTTTGTTTGGTCTCTATGTCATTTATTTCTGCCCTGATCTTTATTATCTCCTTCCTTCTGCTCACTCTGGGCTTTTCTTGTTTCTCTCTTTCTAATTCTTTAAGTTCCAGAGTTAGATAATTTATTACTATTTTTCTTGTTTTTTTAGGTGGCCTGTAGAGCTATCAACTTTCCTTTCAGGACGGTTTTCACTGTGTCCCATAGATTTTGGGTTGTTGTGTTTTCATTGTCATTCATTTCCAGGATGTTTTTAATTTCTTCTTTGATCTCTTTGGTAACCCAATCATTGTTTAATAACATGCTACTGAGCCTCCAAGTGTTTGAATGTTTTTGATTGTTTTTATTGTAGTTTATTTCTAATATTATGCCATTGTGGTTTGAGAAGATGCTTGATATGATTTGAATCTTCTTGAATTTGGAGAGACTTTGCCTGTGCACCAATATGTGGTCTATCTTTGAAAATGTCCCATGTGCACTTCAGAAGAATGTATATTCTGTAGATTTGGGGTGAAATGTTCTGAAGGTATCGATTAAGTCTGTCTGATCTAGTGAGTCATTTAGGATTTCTGTTTCTTTGCTGATTTTTTTGTCTAGAGGATTTATCCAGTGGTGTCAGTGGGGTATTAAAGTCCCCTACTATGGTTATATTGCTGTCGATCTCTCCCTTGATTTCTTCTAGAAGTTTTTTTATGTATTTTCGTGCTCCTGAATTGGGTGCATAAATATTTACAAGAGTTACATCCTCTTGTTGTATCGATCCCTTTAGTATTATGAAGTGGCCTTCCTTATCTCTTGTTATAGCCTTCACTTATATTTTATCAGATATAAGTATTGCTACCCCAGCTTTTTTTTTTTTATTTCTATCTGCCTGAAAGATATTTTTCCAGCCCTTCACTTTCAGTCTGTGTGAGTCTCTTGTTCTGAGGTGGGTCTCTTGCATATATAGGATCATGTTTTCTTATCCATTCAGCCACTCGATGTCTTTTGTTTGGAGCATTTAGTCCATTTACGTTTAAAGTTATTATTGATAGGTAATTGTTTGTAGCCATTTTTATTTTTTGTGCCTGTGTTCCTTCTTTCCCCTTTTGTTTTCCTTCTTTTTACAACAGTCCCTTTAACATTTCTTGCATTGCTGGCTTGGTATTGATAAATTCCCTTAGCCGTTTTTTGTCTGTGAAGTTCCTGATTTCCCCTTCAATTTTGAATGATAGCCTTGCTGGATAGAGTATTCTTGGATTCAGTTCCTTGCTTTGCATTATTTTGTATATTTCATTCCATTCCCTTCTGACCTGAAGTGTTTCTGTTGAGAAATCATTTGATAATCTAATGGGAGATCCTTTGTAGGTAACTCTCTGTCTCTCTCTTGCAGCCCTTAAGATTCTTTGTCATAAACGTTTGCCATTGTAATTACGACATATCTTGGGGTGGGTCTTTTGGGATTCAACTTATTTGGGACTCTCTGTGCTTGTGTCACTTTTTTCTTCCCCATATCAGGGAAGTTTTCTGTCATTACTTCTTCAAATAGGTTCTCTAATCCTTGCTGCTCTTCTTGTCCTTTTGGCACCCCAATTATAAGTATGTTACTTTGTTTCATGTTGTCCCAAAGCTCCCTTGGGCTCTCCTCCTGCTTTCTAATTTTTTTCTCCATTTGCTGTTCACATTCGGCTTGTTTCTCTACCCTATCTTCTAGCTCACTAATTCAGTCCTTTGCTTCTCTTACTCTACTGTTGAAACCTTCCATCGTGTGTTTTATTGTAGCTGTATCACTTTTGATTTCCTGATTCTTACATAGGTTGTTGATTTTCTTGTCCATCTAGTTTATGAACTGTATGACCATTAGTCTGAATTCTTTTTCTGACATATTGCATGCCTCTGTTTCATTTAGTTCCTTTGGGAGGGGGATTCCTCCTTTTCTTTCCTTTGGGGGTTGCTTTTTGTCTCCCCATTTTTGTTGCCCCTGAAGGGTCCAGTGGCTAAGTTTCATGACACCTGAGCTGTGGGGCAGGCATGGTGGGAGTGTAGTGCACTCTGACAGTCAAGGGCAGGCTCAGGATATTGGGAGACCTGGCAGCACAGGTCAGCAGAAACCCCATGAGCACCACGAGTCAGGGGCCAGCTCAGGTGTCCAGGAGACATGGCCACTGATAGTTAGGGGCCAGCTGGGGTGTCTGTGACATGTGGCCAGTGGGAGCCATGGATGCCAATAGTCTGGGCCAGCTCGGGTGCCTGGGAGGTGCAGCCAGCGGGAGCCATGGACAGGCATGTGCGCAGACACTCAGTGCTGGCTCCAGTGTCCAGGAGGTGCGGCTGGTGGTACAAAGAAAATTTTTATTGATTTTTAGAGAGAGAAAGGGAGGGAGGAAAGCATTGATGTGAGAAAGAAACATCAATTGGTTGCCTCACACACATGGCCAGGATAGGGATAAAACCTACAACCTGGATATGTGTCTTGACTGGGAATTGAACCCACCAACTTTTGGTGTACTAGATGACACTCCAACCAACTGAGCCACATGGACCAGGGCTACAAAGGAATTTCAAAGGGTCATTTTTCTTAACACATTGTATGCGGGAAATGTATTTATACGTTTTACGTTGACTGGTAGTAGAGTGCTGGACACGTATTAATACATTCTTTATAGACTAGCAGTAGAATGCAGGTAACGTATAAATACGTAAACTAAAGTTATCATAATTTTACTGAACATTGCCATTTGCGCAAAAAATTAGCAAAAATGGCCCGCGCCACTGTTAGCGCGCGATAAAAACTACCTGCAAACAATGTGTTAAATGAGGCCACTAACAACTTTCAAGAAAACAGTTTTAATTAAAAGATAGAGTTGAAAATGAGTAAGAATGTGAGAGTGAGAAAGTGGAAGCAGAGTATAACTATACTTCCAAAAAGTATAATAAAACAACTTAATTATTCTACAATGAAATATTACTTAAAGTCTGGAAGATATAGTAGAATACTATAGGGCCATTAAAAGAAATGATAAAAAGAAAACATGCTGACAGAAAAAGATGCCAAATACATTTTTAAGCGTTTTTTTTAAAAACATACAACAAAGAACACTTGCATGCACTAATATCAAGCCTCAAAGTATGTAAAGCAAAAAGTAAGAAAAGAACTATAAGAAATGAATAAATTTATAATAATGATTAAGCATATCTTCCAGACTTTCACTAATATTTTATTGTAGAATATTTAATAAACTTCCTGGGACACTCCATTTCCCACAAACAGCCAAGCAAGTGTGATTCCAGAGGACCTCTGACCCACAGCACCAGTGGTCACAGTCACATAAGGTCATATGGGGCACCAGGTACTTGCCTACCAGCATCCAGGGACTACTCTACTGAGCACAGCCAGAGACTCAGAGACTCAGAGACCCAGAACCATCGGGAGGTGGATGATGAGCTCACACATCCAGAGAGTCATAAGAGTAGCTCCTCAACAGTGATGAAAAGGGCTCCCCAGGCTGCAACACAGTTGAAAGGGACTAGCTTTTTACCAAAAGGAATAAAAGTATTTCTATTTTAACTGTTGGCATCACCTGAATAGTGGGTACTGGTTGCATATTAGTCCTGAATTTTCCTTAAGGAAACTTTTCAATGCAACAATTGATTCATCACAAGGAAAAAAAACAGAAAGGAAAATAAATGATAGTGAAATAAACAGCTACAAGCAATGTGAGTGAGAAAAACATATAGTTGAGAGAAAAGTCATGAAAGAATACATACACTAAGATTTCATTCATATAAAGTTTTTAAGTAAAACTATACAATACTTATAGAGGAGCATAAGTCATAAAAATGCAAAGAAATAATTATTAGGGTTGTGAAGGAAAAGGATGGGCACAGGAAGGATTCTGAAGCAGTAGGAATGTCCTTTATAATTTTGTGTTAACTCATATGTAAATGTAATAAACTTTTACCTATCAAATTATATCCTATAAATTAAAATCCTAATATGTTAAGTGCCCAGTCATCCAGTTGGCCATTCATCCAATCAAAGCATAATATGCTAAGGCCACTCAACTACTCGCTATGACGTGCACTGACCACCCGGGGGCAGATGCTCCCACTGGTAGGTTAGCTTGCTGCTGGGGTCCGGCTGATCGGGACTGAGCAAGATGGGCCAGACACACCCTGGAGCCTTCCTGCGGTCCCTTCCTGCTGGACAATCTCCTGTGTCCTTTTTCTGCCCTGATTGTGCACCGGTGCGGTACCTCAGCCTGGCCTGCATCTTCTTGCAATCCTGGACCCTTCAGGGGATGTCAGAGAGCTGGTTTCGGCCCGACAGTGGAACGATGGGTCTCTATGATGCACACTACCACCAGGGGGCAGACGCTCAATGCAGGAGCTACACAGGAGAGCACCGCTCAGCCAGAAGCCGGGCTCATGGCTGGCAAGTGCAGCAGCGGTGGCGAGAGCCTCTCCCACCCCCATGGCAGTGCTAAGGATGTCCAACTGACAGCTTAGGCCCGTTCCCCACAGGCCTAAGCCGTCAGTCGGACATCCCCCTATGCCTCCTGGGCTGCGAGAGGGTGCAGGCCAGGCTGAGGGGACCCCGCTGCCCCAAACGCAGGAATTTCATGCACCAGGCCTCTAGTTTTCCAGTAAAAGGAAAAAAGTAAACAAAAATCTCCTCCAAATAATGGCTGGGAGCAAAGGCTGTTTGCAGCTGAAATACGATAGCACAAATGACATGATGAAATACCACAGAGATGCATACCAACAAAAAGGGAAAGTGATTGGAGAATAAGAGAGCAGAGATAGTATTTATTCAATGGCAGTTCAATCCAAGATACAGAGAAAGCATCCTGGACAGAAGTGAAAGAACTTCTTAAATCAGAGACAAGCTTCCAAGGCGAGTTTCCTAAAGAAAAATGGGCAGCAAGGGCAAAGTAAGCTAATGTACTGTTTCTTTGTTCAATTCTTCTTTATTTGTATATTTTTGCTAAAAAGCTTCCATTTAAGCTAATCTCAGAAAGGAATCCATTTAAAGTTAATCAAAAGCACCCTCTTCATGCTAGAAATTTACTCTAAGAAAATGATTGTAGATTTGCCATAATGCTTACTACAAGGGTGTTAAATTAAATATGATTTATAATGGCTAAAAAAGAGAGAGAGATTTGGTTAACTATGCTCTAACCATAAAATAGCATTTGTACTTGTTAAAAGTAGTGTTAGAGGACAATATGTAAAATATTCATAGTATATTAATAAGTAGATTAAAAATATCACATACAATAACGTCCCATTTGGGGTTCACTCAATGGATTTAACTCATAAAATTACAAGTGGATTTTATTTCTTTTCTTATTTGTATTTTGAAACTTCCCATAGTTACTATATATTGCATCTGTAAATAAGATTAATGATATTTTAAAATATAATTCAAAATTACATAATAATAGTAAAAAATATATGTATTCATGTTGTCAGAGACTGGGAAAATCACATCAAAAGCAGAAATTAAAATACTACTAAATTTCTTTTTATACATTTTTACCCAAATTCTTGCAGTGAGACCAATTTTTTATTTAATTTATATTCTACTGATAATTTTACTAATTATTTAAACCTCTCTTCTCAAACTTTTATGTGCATATGAGTCACCTAGATCTTGTTCAAATGATGATTCTTAATTAGGGGATTTGGGACAGGGCTTGTAGGTCTAACAAGTTCCCTGGTGATATCAATAACTTCTGGTCTAAGGGAGAATGAGTAGCAAACATGTAAAACCACATTTATGTTGCAGCAATGAGGACTCAGGTAATTCAGAGCTGATGACAAAACATTCAGTCAATAAATACTTATTGGCCAAACCCTATGAATTTATCCTCTCTTTTACTGAAGGGGGAAAATATCAAAGCACTATATTAAGGTAAGCTTTAATGCTAAAGATTCTTTTCAAAAATTAAAAGGGCACCCAGGCCAGTGTGGCTCAAGTGGTTGGGAGTCACCCGTGCACAAAGGGTTGCCTGTTCGATTCCTGAAGAGGGGCCTGCGGAAGGCAGCCAATCACTCTCAGATCATGATTCTCTCCCTTCCTCTCTCTGAAAATCAATAAACTGCTCTTTTTTTAAAAAAGACTATAATGTAGATCATGATTTCTTATTTCCAATGAACATTCCTTTTCTTTAATTTAATGTAGTTATATGAAGCATCCAACCACAAGTTATGGTATCAACATGCTTTTTAATTTTTTCCCATAATATTCTCTTTCAGTCTCCCTTCCTCCCATCCTCCACCCCAACCTCTCCCTTCTCTCTCCACTACTCTCACTCTGTCTCTCTCTCTCTCCCAGGTTATTAAATGCAAAGCAGCCATCGCCTGGGAAGCAAACAAGCCCCTTTGCATAGAAGAGGTTGAGGTAGCTCCCCCCAAGGCACATGAAGTTCGAATTCAGGTGAGTGGGGACTCTCCCTGGGCAGGACACAGGACATGGGTGGGCAACCTTTTTGTGAGTGCGTGCCAAAACCAGCAAAATCTCTGACTCAAAACTCTTCTGCTGTGCCAACCCTAATTTTTTGAGAACATGTTACACCTACTTGATATCTCTTAAGGTGTAAGTATGTGAAGAACCTTGAAGAAATAATAAAATTCATTCGAGCAACAAAAACACAGTATATGATGATGAAAAATACATTTATTTTTTAATGTATACGTGTGCACTGATAGTCCGACAGAAAACTTTATGACTCCGTTTGATATTATCAGTGGGACTTATGCTGCTGCATCACTGATGACAGAGATTTTACATCAGGTTTATATTTCGTGGCCTTCAGAGATATGCACGAGCTACTACTTTCATCCGTCAGGGTACTCCTATTATGAGACTTAACAAAATTCATCACTGAGAACAAAGATTCACAAGCGTATGTGGATGAAACCAAAACACTGGTCGGATCTAGGAAGGCAGGGAGAGTTAAGGCAGAGGCATAGAAATTGCTCTTCCCCTCTCTCACCAATCCACGTCTATGGTCTTTAAGATAACTTGTTATGTAAAATTATTTACTTATCTAAGATGCACCTACACTGCATTTATCTGAAAAATTAAAAAATTGATATTAAGAAAAAAATTGTAAATGGAAGATTATAAGAGAGGGATTCTCGTGCCAGCAAAAGTTACTGGTGTGCCATGTTTGGCACGCGTGCCAGGGGTTGCCCACCCCTGCACTAGGCACTAACGAGGGGCAGACTTGGCTCTGTCAGGTCACGCCTATGTGATGTGACTGGGAAGCCCTGCAGTTCTCAGTGTGGGCGATTGTATCTTTAGATTCAGATACAAGCAGGCCTTATCTCCAGAGGGGTAAATCATTAGTTATTTATCAGTAGTCATTGATAATGCGCTTAAAATTTAACTAAAGCACCTTAACATTAATCATTAGCCTTAAAAAATCAGATTAAGGAATTTCCATTGGATTACAATTAGTTATGTTTTCTTTTTGTTTTCCTCTTGCCAATTATTGGAAAGTGTTATTAAAAGGAAGATAGAGAATTTGGTTCAAAATAATGGAAAAGAAAAACTGAAGAGCTGCTGTAGGCAGCACAGGGTCTTGGGTGCAGATGAAGGGAAGGCAGTGGGTGAGCAGGGAGAAGAGCCCACGCTGAGTGGACAGATCATCAACGGCAAGTTGGGGTCATGTCTCCATTTCCCCAGAGCTGGCTGCCCAGGCTATGTTTTCCCTCCAACCACCACAGGAAGGGCTTATACATGAGGATGAATGGGATACCCTCATGAGCAGAATCTTGAAGAATATAGAGATTCAGCAGTAATTAATTTAGACCATTTTTTATTTGATTTTTAACTATAAAATTTTTATTACCTCTATTTCATTTCATCTCATTTCAACAAAATTTGAACAAGGCCTAGAAACCTGTGTTCTCTCCATTCCTCTGCCTGTTAGACTTTGTTTAAATTTTCCCTATTGTCTTTGATTTCCCCTCTCCTGGAGACAGTAACTGCCAATTTTATCTCTTTTTATAATTTTCTAGTAACAGTAAAAGGCAGAAAAGTGAGGTATAAAAGGAAAAGAATACATCCTAATATATATTATTGATTTCAGAGAGAGGAAGGGAGAGGGAGAGAGATAGAAACATCAATGATGAGAATCATGGATTGGCTGCCTCCTGCACTCCCCCAATTGGGGAACTCCAGCCTGCAACCAGGGCACGCGCCCTGACTGGGAGTTGAACCTGACCTCCTGGTTTGCAGATTGCCACTCAACCACTGAGCCACAGTGGACGGGCTACCCTAATGTTTTTGTTTGATTTTTTTTTTCCAAGGTGTTATTTCTTTTTTGAGCTCTAAGAGTGTCGTAAAGTCTCCTGGTGACATTGAAATTAGCCTAAAATTATCCACTTTACAACCCCAATGATATAATTACAGAAATAACTCCAGTATGCGGTTGCTTTGTAGATAATTGCCACTGCCTTGTGCCATACCGAAGCCCATATTCTCCATCCTAAATTTACGGAGGCTCTGTTCCCAGTGATCCTTGGCCATGAGGGGGCAGGAATTGTGGAAAGTGTTGGGCCAGGAGTGACCAACTGCAAACCAGGTATTTTATTTTCTCATTCCAATAAGTGGGAATGTCAGGATATTTCAGGGATAATCCTGATAGATTCCTGGCTTTGCATGCTATATTGATCTCTGTTTACATAAGGGACCATCTTTTCCAAAGCAAAAGTGAGACACACAATCTATCACAGTCTAACAATGAGACAGAATACTTGAATCGGAATTGTCTGGTAAAATCTGGGGGAGATGGTCACTTTATTTACATACTAGAAGCCCAATGCACAAAATTCGTGCAAGAGTACGCCTTCCTTCCCCCAGCTGACAGCACCGGCTTCCCTCTGGCACCCAGGACCTGAGCTTCCTTCCAGCTGCTGCACGTACTCGGGCTTCCCTTGCAGCCCCGGCTTCATCCATAAGGTAGTCCGGAAGGACCTCTGGTCTAATTAGCATATTATGCTTTTATTATTAAAGATTATTATAGACTAGAGGCCCAGTGCACAAAATTTGTGCATGGGGGGTGGGGAGGTCCCCTCAGCCCAGCCTGCAACCTCTCCAATCTGGGACCCCTCAGGGAATGTCCGACTGCCTCTCGCAATCCAGGACCTATTCCTCATATAAAATGTAATAAATAATAGTCATGTTGTAGAGAGCTACAAGGAGCAGTCTTAGGTAGGACTCTTCACATGATGGTATCAGTACAGACTTGTTGCTTGACTGCCCAGCAGGGAAAAATGAAAAAGTATAGGTAATATAAGGGGAAGTCAGCAATCTTATAGAGTAATAAAATGTTTTGCCACCTATACTCTGCTGAACATAAAATGTATACCCTAAGGCAGTGGTCCGCAAACTCATTAGTCAACAGAGCCAAATATCAACAGTACAACGATTGAAATTTCTTTTGAGAGCCAAATTTTTTAAACTTAAACTATATAGGTAAGTACATTGTTATTAACTTAATTAGGGTACCCCTAAGGCTTAGGAAGAGCCACACTCAAGGGGCCAAAGAGCCACATGTGGCTCGCGAGCCGCAGTTTGCCGACCACGGCCCTAAGGTATGGTGTTTTCCACTGACTCATCTGGTAGAAATTATTTATAGGTAACATTTACAAGTAACATTTACAGGCACCAACCAACATATGGCCTTTCTTTCTAGGTGACAAAGTGATTCCTCTCTACATGCCTCAATGTAAAAAATGCAAGTTCTGTTTGAGTCCACTCACAAATTTCTGTGCAAAGCTCAGGTAAGCTCTACACACTGTTAGTGAGAGTATACATTGGTACCAATATTTTGGGCAGAACATTGGCAAAGCATAAATGGAGTTGAAGGTGTGCATATTTCTACCCACCAATTCTACTCAGGTGAGTGCAAGGAACTGTTGCAAAATCACCCAGGGAGATGTGTGCTAGAATGTTCACTGCAACATTGTTTATTACAGCAAATGATTCAAAAGAGCACAAATGTCCTTCGATAAGAGAATACGTTAACACAGCGATTTTCAACCTTTTCCATCTTATGGCACACATAAACTAATAACTTAAAGTCTGCGGCACACCAAAAATATATATTTGTGCCAACCTGACAAAAAAATATATAGGTATACTTTTCAGCGCCAGGGGGAACATATGTAATACTTTCAATAATAAAGAATTGTTATATTATAAATACATATAATTTTGATTCAGTCTCACCAGTCAGCTATTGTTGTACTGGCTGTTGCCATTTATTTATTCAACAATCTAAGGGAAAAAAGGTCAGTGCCCCTGACTAAATAGTCAGGTGTTGCAGGTTTTAAAAACTTTTGCAGCACACCAATGTACCTCAGCATAATGGTTTAAAATCACTGGATTAACAA